>NC_139464.1:117690000-122490000 GCF_057233095.1 Heloderma suspectum
GATGTGTAGTGAGGTACCGACATCCATCGGATTATTTTGTTTCTCCCCGGGCCCCCCATCCCCTCCTAGTTCCCCTGCTGCCAGAGAATCGCTTTCACCGGGTAGTAGTATGTATGTATGTATGTATTTTATTTTATTTATTAATCGCCCGTTTGGCTGGTCACTAGTTACTGCTACCTTGCCTGGTGATTATGAGCAACATAATTTCAATTTCCGTTGTCCTTGGTGCTGAAATCGCTAGCTTTTCTTGAGCGTGACCTACAGAGGGCCGCCTTGGGAATTTCTCAATCTTATTCGTTCCGGTGCTTGCCGAGGCCCAAAAGAGAAACCCGTGGCCCTCTTTTCCTGTTCAAATAATTTAGGGTTTTTTTGTGGGCCCATTTCACACCCTCTGCTACAAATTCTTACTAGTCGTGTTCTGGCTTTATCGTAGATGAATGCCAATTAGGTGATACAGTTCAAGGTTTATACAAGTAAATGCTACAAGCATGGGAGGAAAGTAATTAGGAATTAATTTAACATAGATTGATACTTTCTCCTTCCACTGTACTTGAAACTCCAGTTCATTTTTAAAAATCTCTGATGGTTACTGATTCTAGGTTTTCAGAAACTTACAAGAATGTGGTGTAGAGGGACCATGCATTCAACACATGCTCTCTCTCTCTCTCTCTCTCTCTCTTTTTGTACCAGCATGTTCTCTGCTCTCATGGGTTTTTAAACATTTCCCCAGCATGCCAAGCTACCCTGAAAAAGCTTAAACTGCCACCCTAATACCTTTTAGTGTAATGGGTGCTATTGGGTAGCACCTATGATAGGTGACGTATTTCCCCTTCCTTTTTGAAGACCTTTGTTTTTTTTGCTGAATTCTATTTCCTGGAGGTCTTTAAAAAAATCCATATTTTAAAAAATGTAGATCAGTTATTTTATAATATCTGAAAAGATGAGCACAAGTTTACACACACACACCCATATATTACTTTAAAAGAAAAACAAACTTTGTCTTACAGTGCAGTCCTAAACATGCATAGTAAGAAGTACGTCCCTTTGAGTTCAATGGGATTTGCTTGGTATAGCCTCTCATTCTACATGAATAAACGAAACATGTAAGAGAAATATCATGTCACCTAATTTGTGTATGTAGATATTTATGTCAAATATTTTCATGTCGCCCTTCAATTTTCAGGAAGATTTACAGCAAAATGATATCATGGGCAAATAAGGCCATTAACGGTGCAATCCTATGGCCATTAGACAGCGGCCATAGGATTTTTGGGTTGGGGGGAACTGAGCCAGCGCTCTGAGGTCAGTTCCCAGAAAACTGCCCCCTGCCCCCTCCCCTGCTGCGTCGTAGGAGGCATGGTTCATCCCCAGTTCCTTGATTGTAAGAGCATCATGGAGCAGGTGGAAAGGGGACATACCTGGGGTGGCGAGAGGACAGTGGAAATGCTGGTATGATGCTTCCTATGCGCTGTCCGGCCTCCTCCCACCCCACTCTGAGCTGCTCTGGCTAGACAGCCGAAATGAGCCATCGAGCTGCAAATGCAGGGCAGCTGGAGTGCGGAGGAGAAGATCCCCTCCACGCTCTACCCACCCTGCATTAGATAGTCAGTCACCTCTGACTTTGGAGGCAGCCGACTATCCCCATAGGATTGTGCCCTAAAGCTTCCAACAGAAGTGATTAAAAAGCCTAGGAAATAAAGAAGTCTTCAGTCAGTGCCTAAAAGATAACAGCATAGGTACCAGGCAAATCTCCCTGAAGTGTGAAGTGTCCATAGTAGCTGATACTATAATATATTTAAAACTGGCAAGAACTATTTTCATAAGTTTCTTTATAGTTGTTTAAAATTATCTAAATATTAGGAGCACAAGGTCCAGGAGCTATTGGTGCATAGGGATTCCCTAAGATATTTTGGTACCCTCTCAAACACATTTGCGTTTTCATTGGCTTTGTTTTGTATATGCAGTGGCCCTTTTAAAAGGGTTATTTTAAGTAGAATTAAACTGTATAAGTATGCTGTGTTTTTATTGCCATTTCCTCCTTTAAACCCAAGATAGGCACTGAAGTATTTCATACCCAATGATTGTTTGTTTGATGGGTCTAATTCTAAATGATGCACTTTTATGTAAGGAACGAGCAATAGCTCATATGTAATGGGATATAATACATTTCTGATCTGCTTAAAATACCTGAATTGTGATTGAGGCAGTTTGGACTTGATGTTAAACCACAATTTAACATTATACAAATGAGCTGCAGCAAGCCTGAGATTTGCATGCTTCCCCTTCCACTCCTTTCATTTCAGATTAGTTGCAGTTTTGCATTACATCCAAACCCTAAACAGTGATGCACCTTAAATATGGTTAGTGGAAACAAGCCAGCTTCATAAACCATGGTTTGAAGTTTGCATTTTTCCACTAACCATAGTTAAGAATCACCAGTTTCAGATACATGGCAAACTGCAGTTAATGTGAAACAGAAGTGAACATCAAATGAAATCTGAACACTTCCTCACAGCCATAAGGAGGAAGGGGAAGGGGAGCGCAAAAGCTTGAGCCAGACTACTGTGATGTGGTACCAGGCAATGAATTGTTCTTATCCCCAAAAGTTAGATTAGCGGTAAACAGCACATAATTAAGTTCTCCGCTTGTTGGTTTAGGATTGCCAGGGTTAATAGGGCCCCTGCTCTACTAAGGAAGTTATGACTTTACATCTTCAGTAAAAAAATTCCAGAGCAATTTAGATAGGAAAGGAAGAAATGCATCTCTTTACAAGGCAGTAACAGAGTAATTAATGAACCTTCTGCCATTTTGTGAGATAAGTTATTAAATATTGTGGACTGGTGGGTTCCCTCTCTTATTTTCTCCTCTGATCTACTACCTTCAGGCCAGGGACAAAAATGAATAGCCTCAGCTGAATTTAGGAACCTTGGTTTTGCCTCGTGCCTGAGACATTTTGAACAACTTTAAATAAATGATTCTTAAAATGAACTTCTAGGGCACCGTGGCCAGTGATGCACTTTTTTGTAGTACTCAGGACCAGATGAAAATGACGAGAGGATAATGATGAAGTATTTTGGCAAGCAAATCATGATGTATGCTTTTTAAAGCTCATGTTCTTTGATGTATACCTGGGGATTAAGGGAATGGAAGATTGTTGCTAGGCAATAGGTCAGTACTTCTAAGCTTGTATGTACTCCGTGTCAAATCAGATCTTCATAGTAATTTATTTATTTATTTAATTTAAAACATTTGTATTCCACCTATATTATTAGGATCTCAGGGTGGTGTACAGATAAAATCAATTTAAACAGTGTAAAACAATAAATAATTTAAATAGCTAAAATATATTACATCATTAAGCTAGGTAATACCAGTTTAAAGCCTAAAACAATGAAACAGTTGAAACAGTGTACAAATGCAGGGAATCCAACTAGCCTTCAAAGGCTTTGGTAAAAAGCCCTGTTTCAACTTGGCACTGAAATGAAACCGGTGTCTGCGCCAGTCAGGCCTCCAAGGGGATGGCATTCCACAACTGGGGTACCACAGCAGAGAAGCCCTCCTATGTTGTCCCAGCAGAGTGTATGTCTTGCACTGGTGGGACGCAGAGGAGGGCCCCTCCAACAGATCTCTCCTTGGGCAGGCATATATACGGGGAGGTACTCCCTCAAATATCGAGGTCCCAAGCCACTTAGGGATTTAAATGTCCTCATCAGCTCCTTGAATTCTGACTGGAAATGTATTGGCAGCTGGTGCAATTCCTTTAAGACCGGTGTTATGTGATCTTTACATGATGTTCCAGTCAACAGCCTAGCTGCTGCATTTTGTACTAGCTGCAACTTCCAAGTCGTCTTCAAGGGCAGCCCCACGTAAAGTTAATTGCAGTAGTCTAATCGGGAAGTTACCAGCGTGTGCACTTCTGTGGCTAGGTTATCCCTTTCCAGGAAAGGCAGTAGCTGGCAGATCAGCTGAAGCTGGCCCCAAGTACTCCGGGCCATGGAGTCCACCTGGGGTTCCAGAGACAGGGATGGATCTAGGAGCACTCCCAGGCTATGCACCTGCTCCTTCAGTAATGATGTGGACCTAGTCATTCTCCAAAGTTTAGAATACATTTGAGTTTAAAAGCATTCTGAGCAGCCTTTTACATTGGAGCCAGACCTTTTAAAAACATTAGTTCTTCTAGGAAGATCAGATGAATTAGTTTAAGAATAGCTGGTTGAAGCTGTTATCCAAAACATACCTGCTAGAGAGTAAACCCCTTGAATGCATTGATGGTTACTTCTTTGTGAACATGTTTATGATTGAGCTGCACTGCCCTGCATTCCAGAAGAGTAGCAGCCATGCTACTTTCTTGTAGCAAAACCAACAGTCTTTTGTGGTCTCTTAAAGAGTAAGAAACTTACCTGTGCCATACGCTTTTCTAAGTCCCTTAAGGAGGCTGACAGTGGTGAAACCATGTTTATAACGGCATTTAAATCTTCTGTAATGCATGATATCCCTCAGAACACATCTTTAGACCTGTTCCAAGGATATTTGAGGGAATGCTTGTTTTCTATCCTCAGCCATCTTCAGTGAAAGGTCGTAATTAATAGTCTCAATAACCTGCTTCCATTTGCTTGACAGAGCTTGTCAGGGTTTTCTAGAAAAGCTAGTAGTTCAATGGGAAAAGAAAGCCTGATGCTCTCAATTAGTCTTGAGTAGTATTATTCGTAAATCATGACATCATTTCTCAGTTGGTTCAGAGAACACTTCGGTGACTGGACTTGCATTTCTGCACCTTAGGCAAAGTACGCAGGTGTAGCCCTGTGCGTAGACGCATGTTCATCAAGTGGTGACTTACACATGTGAAATAAGTTATGACACATCATCAAACACCATAGACAGAGTCTTAGTACCTCCTCAGATTTTGTACTTTTCAGTAGATTCTGTTCACATGTTCATTTATGTGAAAGCAGATGCAGCCAATATTTGTCGGATGTGGCTGTTAGTAATTTGCTAACACTTTTTTTTTCTAGGAAAAAAAAAAACTAGTTAGGTTCCAACAGGATTTTGTTCTTATAACATGTCCCACAGTTCAAAGTTATGGGTGCTGACTATACTGAAACACTGCACCTGTTATCTTCAGTGTAGCATTATAGGGGAGTTCAGTGTCTGCTGTTCCAAATTCTTAACAGGGAATGATGTAGGCTGTGCAAAGCTCTTTTAGAGATAGGAGTTTGGGGGCATCACAGTGCAGGAAAAAATCTTCGCTTTCCCAGGGACACATCTCATTTGCCAGAGTTACATAAATGATTTTTATGTACTGAACTATAATGCACTTAGTTGTACTGAATTAACCTTAAGCAGTAGTATGTACCCAAGTTGTTCAATAATCCAGTTTTTGTTTAATGTACTTAATTGCAATGCTACATCAAATATATCCACAGCAGTAGTGTTACTTACTGAGTACTATTTCTAGTCTATGGCCCAGAAACAAGAGACCTGCACAAATCCACAGAAGAAACAGGTGGAAAGTATCCAAAGATCACACTGAAAGCTTAGAAATAATTGATATAAAAAAATAAATCAGTCTTCTATGGCACCTTCGATAATTTTCATCCTGTGTGTTCAATTGTTGCCTAGCAATATGTCAGTGTTTTGTCTTCTGGATAGATGTGATTAGGATTAATGTTTTGCAAAGTTATGAAATCCATTAATCAGGTCTCTTGAGACATCAGTTGAACAGTCTTGGCCTTCAATTTTTCTGGACTGCTGAAAGAAATTCCTACTTCAGTGTCAGAAAAGTAGGGATATGTGTGCAAGGAAAATTTGAGTTCCACAGGGCTCAAATTCCACCTCAGAGCTCATTCTGTATCGTATCTGCTTCGTATTAGATTGTGATTTATGTTTTTCTTTTCTTTTTTTGCGTATTTTCCAAACGGACGCATCAGTTGTGCACATCTTTAAAATGTATTTTATTTATTTATTTATTTATTTGTTTGTTTGTTTCATTTATTTAATTTCTATGCCGCCCAATAGCTGGAGCTCTCTGGGCGGTTCACAAAAATTAAAACCAAAGAGCACACAATAAAACAATACAAAATATATAAAACATTAAAACCACAGTAAACAATACAACCAGAATAAAACCTAGCAGCAATGCAGGGATTTAAAATACAGATTTAAAACAGCAAAGCTAAAAGTCTAATGAGCTAAAATGTTAAAATGCCTGGGAAAATAAAAAGGTCTTCACCTGGCGCCGGAAAGAATACAATGTAGATGCCAGGCGAACCTCACTAGGGAGCTCATTCCACAGCTGGGGTGCCACAGCAGAGAAAGCCCTCCTCCTTGTAGCCACCCGCCTCACTTCCTTTGTCAGGGGCTCATGGAGAAGGGCTGCTGAGGATGATCTTAAGGTCTGGGTAGGCATGTATGGGAGGAGGCGATCCTTCAGGTAACCTGGCCCCAAGCCATTAATGGCTTTAAATGTTAACACCAGCACTTTGAATCGGGCCCAATTCAAAGAAAATGTACACATTCTTCTTCCATTGACTGAAGCATGTTTGTGCTCATTTTTCAAAAGTATACATTTTTTCATGCACATGTTTCAAATATACGCATGCTGTCAAACACAATGTTTTGGTTTGCGAATCACACTGCAAGGTCAGAGATGTACGGGCTTCAACTGCAAACCGTGTTTGTGTCTGTGTTTGGCTTGGTAGGTGTGAATTGGATAAATACTGATAAAAATGTACTGAAATGAATTTCTCATGCATCCCTATAGACAAGTTGTTTTATATGCAAAGAAACCATATATGCATATGGCAACTAGTTCTTTGAGTCCACAGTTAACTAATAAGTAAAATCCTACGGATGGATTTTGCTGCAAGATGGGTTAACTAAGCAAAGAAGGAGAGCCTAATCTTGGTGTTGTGATGTCATTACTTGTACCTAGAGAGTCCTCTTTGGTCTGTGCACAGGGATTTTCTTGAAATGGGCAGATCCTGGCAAGTCATTTCCTATCTCTCCCCTTCTCCCCCAGATTTGGGATTGTTCCAATGCATCAGAACACCACATTTTGAGCTGAATTCCTAGTAGAATTTTGGCGGCATCTACTAATGACCCCAAATTCTTTCCTGACACATCTTTTTACAAGTCGGACGGATAAATACTGAATAATACTTCTGGATATTTTTGTTACTGAGGGAGGTGGTGGGCTCTCCCATACTGGAGGCATTCAAGACGAGGTTGGACAGCCACCTGTCGGGGATGCTCTGACTTGGATTCCTGCATTGAGAAGGGGGTTGGACTCGATGGCCTTGTAGGCCCCTTCCAACCCTACTATTCTGTGATTCTATGATTCTTACTAGTGTAAGATCTATCTAGTCAAAAATTGTGATTTCTTCCAACAGTGGCTGGTCAGATAGTATTGATGGCTCACAAGGAGAGCATGAAAGTTATGGCTGTCCTCTGTTCTTTGTTCCCATTATCTGGTATTCAGAAATATACTGTCTCTATACATGGAGGTTCCTTTTGGTAATCATGGTCAGTAGCAGCTAGTAGGTCTGTCATCCATTAATTTGTCTGATACTTGTGGCTAAGGGGGCAGTCCTATGGGTTGCACCCTGGGTATTTGTAAGCCCCCAAACTTAGAAGCTTATGAGTATCCTATGCAGAGAGGGAGGCGCCTCACACCTACCTCTCTGCATTTCAGCTACATGAGTGACAGGCTTTGGGGAGGGGGAGGGGAGGAGGCCAAGGCGGTGTCAGGAGCGCCGTCTTTCAGTACACTCCAGTAGCCAACTCAAGACACAAAGAAAGGATTCTTTTCAAGGCTTTAATCCTTTTACAACTTAATGACTCTTTCAGATGCTAATCACCAGCAACTAAGCAATGAACAGCAGAGTCGCCTATGCTCCGGGTAGGCAGTTGGTCCCCGTTTGAAGGAGAATCACTTGCAGACCCTGAACTTATGGGCTAGGGAGAGATCCTCTTTCCCTTGGGTCCACTGGACGTGGCCGTTGCTTGCGCGCCAAATGGGCGCTATGCCTCCTTTCTGCGCCCGCCATCGTGTGGCGCTCCCTGCATCTGCGTCGAGCAAGCCCCCCTCCTGCACTTTCTCACTGCTACGATCACTATCTCAGGAATGCCGGCAGGAGGAATCTCTGCCAGCTGCTGTTCCTGTGAGGGATGAGCTGGCTCCTCTGCCACGGATTGCTGATCCTCCTCAGAATCAGAACTGCTCTGGGGTTCTATCGGCTCAGTTTCCACCCTGACAGGTGGCCATAGGAAAGATTGTAGGAATACCACCCTCCCCCGGGAACACCCCTTTCTCCCTGTCACCACACTTCATTTTATGAGTGTGGAGATGCAGCCAGAATGGTTCTCTCTGCACCAGCTACGAGGTGGAGGGGAGGGGAGTACGGTTTCCTGGCTTGGAGCCCTGTTTACAAGCTTGGAGCCAGGAAACTGAAAAATCCTATGTTCCCCAGATGCTGTTTAAGGGACATAGGATTGCTCCCTAAATAAGTTAGTGGCCATCACCACAGCTTGTGGTAATGAAATTTCATAAGTTAATGATGTGTGAAGAAAGTACCTTATCCTTGAATTCCGGTATGTACGTATGTATTTATTTTCTATACAATTTATATTGTGTCATATTGTATAAATATTGTATTCATACATCTACAAATTGCAATCTCCTTCTGGTATTAGATTAGAGGAAGAAGAAGAAAAAACCTTTACACACAGCTGCATGAATGCGCTTAGCTTTGTAGCTCTCATCTAGAAACATGGAAAGGCCCCTCCCTAAAATTACATTGTAGTGAGGAAAAGTGAAATAGATTCTGCCTCACTGTCTTGAGGACTTCCATCTGTACTTAGTGGCAAGAATAAGAACAGCCAGGGCACCTTTAGGACTGATAGTACCTCTCCTGGTACCTGTCAGAAATGTTAGCGTATCTTCCACCACCAGCCAATCTACCACAGTAGTCTTTATGTGAAAGATTCCTTTAAAGAAGAGAAAGTAAATGGTAAAACTGTCAAAAATTAAAACTTTGGCTCCTTTAATAGCCAGGCAAAGTCAGATCCCAACTGATTTTTTTTCAGCTTCTCAACAGCCAATATATGGCACTTGTATGGTGTTTCCAAGCTGCTTACAGAAGTTGATTTTTTTAAAAAAAAAGTTTTAAAAAGTAAAGAAGTAAAATGGGTTTTTAAAAAAGTAGGGTAGATGGGATTGCCCTGTGTCTGGTCCCCTCTCTTTGTTCATCATTATTTTCTTCCAGAACAGAATTTTCAGGATCCTATGGTTCTATGAGTAAACTGATTCTCTATAGGACTCTGGTCATAATATGATTTTTTATCAGATATAAGAACTGCATTCCTGCCTTCTGTGATTAATATAATGCTCCCTTGTGAGATATCTTCACTGTCCTGATTCCAGAAACCCCCCTATGAAGCAGAATGGTGGCCACACCCCCGTAGTCCCAATCTGGCTCTAACAATCTGTTTAGCTGGGGAGCCAATTTCCCTCTGATTGGAACAAGGGGCAGGATTCTTCTCACACGATGGGCCCTCTGAATATATTACCATTCAGCCTTATGCAGCCATCCATCCAACCCTGCACTGCAGAGGGGGCCAGAGCCAGATATCAGAGGGGAAGGTAAAAGTGGGCCCTCAGACAGGAAAGGGTGGGACTACATCCCCGTAGTAACAGCCTGACTCTTTCCTTCCTGGGCATAGCAGGCAGACAGACAGTAATAGGTTCTTTCGGGGTTGCCTCTGAGCAGAGAGAGTGGCAGAGCAGTTCAGATTCTGAGGAAGAGCCAAAAAATGTGGGGGAGGACGTTTCCCAGGCTTCAGAGGCACAGCTGGACGGAGAGAGCCCCTCTTCACACAGCCCTGTGAGAGATAGCGAACAGGGGGAGGCAGGGGTTGGAGAACCTGAATTCTTAAGACACCAGGCGCAGACGCAGAGCCAAGAGAGAGATGGCAGGGATGGAGCTAAGGCAGTCTGCCCGATTGGCTCGGCGTCAACAGCTGCGCTTAGAGGTGTAATGAGAGAGAGGGAGATCTTTCCTCCCCCCCCTTAAGTTAGGATAGTTCAGCTGCCTTTTCTTCAAACGGTGGGCAACTTCTGTAGCTTTCCTTTGAACTCCCTGAAGGCGTTTCTTTTGTAGACTGTGAGTCACTGCCCATTTTGCATCTGTATGACCCATTGAAGTAATGGAGTAAAAGCTGAGAACTGAATGCTTTTGTCTGTGTTTTGATTTGGGTTCTGACGTTTACAGCAGGGGCAGAAGGGAAACCTGACAGCAGTGATGTAACAGCTGTGTAGCTGGTATTAACATTCAAAGCCCTAAACGGCTTGGGCCAAGGTTATCTTAAGAATCGTGTCCTCCCATATGTTCCTGCCTGGACCCTAAGATCTTCCGGGAGCCCCTGCCAAAGGAAGTGAGGCGGGTGGCTACCAGGAAGAGGGCCTTTTCTGCTGTGGCACCCCAGCTCTGCTCCCCAGAGAGATTTGCCTGGCACCTACATTGCACTCTTTCAGGCGCCAGGTGAAGAGCTTTTTATTTTCCCAGCATTTCAGCATTATAGTCTTTCAACTTTGTTGTTTTAAATCTGTTACTGTATTTTAAATCTCTGCATTGCTACTGGGTTTTATTCTGGTTGTATTTTTATACTGTCATTTTAAGCTTTTATATTTTACACTGTTTTTATTCTGCACTTCGTGGTTTTAATTTCTGTGAACTGCCCAGAGAGCTTTGGCTATTGGGCAGTATAGAAATGTAATAACCTCAGGTCTGACCCAGAAAAGCCAGAGAAAGGAACCAGCCCTCCCTAGAGATGGAACTTGCCCTTCTCCCTCCTTCATCCTTATGGTTATCCCTGCTTACCTTTTTTTCTGTTGTCTTCTTTTCCTCATCACCCCAGATACATTGCAAATGCTAAATTCTGCATAAGGCCAGTCAAATATATTATCTATCTGACTGACAGGTGAGGCCCTAAAGTGCCTGGCAATATGCTACTCCACCGGGCTGGTTCCTTGTCTCCCTCCTTCCATGGATGGCTTAAATTTGTATTTGTTTTAAAAGCTTGTTTCTTACCCATTTAAAGAAGAAATGCGCAGTATAATCCTAAGCATGCTGACAGTAAAGTATGTCCCATTGAGGACTGCAGGAAAGCTTGTTTTGTTTGGTATGGAACGTAGTCAGTTTAGCAGCAGAATTGGTACATGATCCCAAGCCCCATGTTCCCACTTGCCACTAAGGAGAATCCGTGATTCTAATCTCCACTGTTTGCATAGGCCATTCCTCTGGTTGTGGATGAGAATGGGGAAGCCCCTAGCTCAATGCGTATGTTGGAGCCACCAGTTCATGGCCTTACTTAATGTTCTCTCAGGGATAAATGGTTGCCACTTCGTATGTGCCATAAACATCTTCCTGATAGAACCTGTATGATGTATGGGGAGGATGTGCGTCAGAAGACTTTAGGGACGGAAAACTAATTTGGAAGTTCTCCAGTAGTAATCCACCATCATAAGGAACACGCCAGCTGAAAATATTAACCAATTAAAATAACGTCCTTCGGCATTTGGAGAATTCTATTGTAGCATGTTACTACTATTTATACAACTGAAGCAGTTCATTTCTGATGAAACTCTTAATTAAAAATTATTGCAGAGTCACTTTGTTTTTATTGTTCTCAGAGAGGGGAATTTTTAATAGGTTAAATGTAATGAATGCCATTTTAAAAAAATTAATGTGCAGTAGGGAATGATGTCTCTGGACACGTGGGGCTGTATTTAACTGTAGATGCTGAAAACCTAACATAACTCACAGCACTGTGTAAGTGCTGAGGAACATTGTGCCCTCCAGAACGAGAAAAATAGATTGCATCTCAACTTTTCAGCAACAAGTTGAATACAATACTGTTCTGAACAGAGTAGAGTTTCCTTCTGGCTTCCTTCCAAGGAGGTAGTGACATATATAGAAAACTGTATTTCTGCTACAACAAGAGGCCTTTATATGGAGGTGTTTCAATATCCACTGCAATCTTTTCAAGTTCATTATTAATTAAAGGATGAGTATTTTATTAACTTTTGCTTAATATATATTTTTACATTTTTCATCTGGCATTATAGATTCTTCTGTAATAAAGAACTTAGCTTTTATGTCTTTTCCTTGGTGCACAGTTGAGTTTCAAATACCCTTCCGAATATCAAAGTCTGCACAAATTATGACCCACTGAGCCAGATATGCAGTCCATGAACCATGTATAGTGGTCACCAGGGCCTTTAAAAAAAAACCACCTGACATCTCATGGGCTACAATACTTGGTGGAATGGAATTTGACTTGGCAGGTTAACACCTGGAATAGTAACCCAAACGGCTATGCTACTCGTTCTTCAAAACTGGTATTCTGTTTGGCCTTTTCCTCAAAAAGATTGCTTTGATTTTATCCATGTACTTGGATTGTACTGTCCAAGGTAACCTGCATAGAGTTCAAAGAGAGGGTGCCGAAAATTCCTTCACACAATCTTTTTGGAGAGGGCCATGTTCTCGACTTAGATATTACTTTGATCTTTTTGTATTTTCATTAAATACAGTGTTAAAATATAGCACTTTAAGGGAGCAATTCTTTTGGGATAGGCGGCCTCCTCTGAACTCAGAGGTGACTGCCTATCCAATGCAAGGTGGGCAGAGCATGGAGGGGAATTTTATTTATTTATTTATTAGATTTATTAGCCGCCCATCTGGCCGGCTACCTCCGCGCTCTGTCTGCCCTGCATTCGCGCCTAGTTGTGGTGTAGTGGTGACAGTGCTGGACTGGGAGCCGGGAGATCTGGGTCCTAGTCCCCACTCGGCCATGGAAGCTCACTGGGTGACTTTGGGCCAGTCACAGACTCTCAGCCCAACCCACCTCACAGGGTTGTTGTTGTGAGGATAAAACGGAGAGGAGGAGGAGAATGTAAGCCGCCTTGGGTTCCTTGAAAGAGGAAAAAGGGTGGGATATAAATGAAATAAACAAACAAATAAATAAATAAATAAATGGCCGACTTTGGTGGTCTAACCATGGGACTCCAGAGTGGAGGGGGGTAGGGAGACCAGATGATGCATTGGAAGCATCGTACCGGCACTTTTGCACTCCTTGCCCCTGGGAACACCCCGTTTTTGTCCTGCTCTGTGCTGGCCATCCAAGTGCAGAGCCCAGGGACAACCCATGCCACCTAGAAGGCAGTGGGGGTGGGGAGGTGCTTTTCCAGGAACCGACTTTGGAGTGTGGGCTCCAAGGTTGGTTCCTGGAAACTGAACAAACCTATGGCCATCTACTTGCTGTCTAGTGACTGTAGGATTGCGCCCGAAGACACATAGACTAAACTGCTTTCCAAATCGCACTTTAAAAGTACTGCGCTACTAATATATTTATTACAGTAAATGCTAGAGATTTGACTATTGTTCATATTTACCATTAATAAGGTTTTAGGAGGTCCAGCAGGAAATGTCAGAAATCTTTGTGTCGCGTACCTGTCAAGTGACATTTACAGTTGCAATTGGGAAAATGACCTTTACATGTAAATAATGGCACATGAAGAGGACATTTAGGCCCTTACTTACGGCATTAAGTCATCTTTAAGATTTTAATATGAAGGGCCAGAATTTTCTAAGACTTTCCTTTGGGTCTCTACAAAATTTCGCCACTTGTTTGACACTTGAATGTCTGGTTCACCTGGGCTTATATCATCCTATCTTTCCCTTTGTAGACATGCTCAGCTTGATGGCACTCACCATCCAAGACAGCCAGGCGAGCCTCCGGATCTTGAGCCACATACTCTAAGCAAAAGCAGAACAGCAGACGCATTGAAAACAGAGCAGCGGGTGCCTGGAAGGAGCCCATCTTCCACAAGCTTGAGACAGTCTAAATCGAGGACTGATTTTAAAGAAGATCAAAAGCCAAGTATGATGCCCAGCTTCCTCTCAGACGCCAACCCATTTGGCGCTGTGACTTCGGTTGTAAACAAATTCAACCCTTTTGATTTGATATCTGACTCAGAGACAGCCCAGGAAGAAGCTGCCAAGAAACAGAAACCTCTTCAGAAGGAATCGGATAAACCTGAACAGCAAAAAGGACCCATCAAGCAACCGACACAACAATCTCCAAAGCCAACAGGTCTACAGCAGGGGACTGTCAAACCGACCCTGCAGAAAACAGGACCTTCCAAACAGGTGCAGCAGCAGCAGCTACCTGGAGTGCCTAAGCAGGCTCAGAAACCAGGGCCTAGCCAACCTACAGGCCCACCATCAGGAGAAGCAAAACAGCAAGGGCCACCAAAAACTCAGTCCCAACAACCAGAGTCTGCAAAACCTACTCAACAGCAGAGTCCCGCAAAACCTTCACCACAACAACCAGGAGCAGTTAAAGTATCATCACGGCAACCTGAGGCTGCCACGTCCTCCCAGGCACGTGATCCTACAAAGCCAGCAGCCCAGCAAGGGACACCACCTGGCAAGCAGCCATCTCAGCAGCCAGGAGGGCCTGCAAAGGCTGCTCCCCAGCCAGCAGGGCCCAGCAAACCACCATCTCTGCAGCCAGGAGGGCCTGCAAAGCCAGCTCCCCGGCCAGTAGGCCCTGTAAAGCAACCATCACAGCAGCCCGGAGGGTCTGCAAAGCCATCCGCTCAACAGGCTGGGCCTGCAAAGCAACCACAGCAGCAGGCCGGACCTACAAAACCTACTGATCAAAGGCCTGGACCTTCCCAGCAACAACATGCATCTTCCTCTCAGCAGGCATCTCCGCCTGGAGGATCAGCCCCAAAGAAAACTTTTTGTCCTCTTTGCACTACAACTGAACTGCTGTTGCACACTCCTGAAAAGGCCAATTACAATACATGCACTCAGTGTCAAACTGTAGTCTGCAGTTTGTGTGGGTTCAATCCTAATCCGCATATAACAGAGGTAAGTACAATTTTAAACCATAAATTATGGGCCCTTAAATTAAACACACACACCCCGCCCAAGAATTAAATTCATTTTGGACAAGCTGAGTTTGAATGAGTTGAGTTCACCAGTGTATGACATGTATGGATTATTGACTTGGATTCCTGCACTGATAGGGGGTTGGACTCGATGGTCTTATAGGCCCCTTCCAACCCTACTATTCTATGATTCTATTCAGATGTTGGTTTGTTCATCTAGATCAGTGAGTTTCTGGGGTCTCTTAGAAGCCTACCAGGGGTTCTTCCATGAGAAGCTTGGTAATGAATGAACATTTGCTATTACTGTTCTTCCTCTCTCATATCGTACTCCAGGGTATTCATATTGGATACACTCTCAAGTTGCACGGAGTGACAGTTTGGCTTGATGCACTACATGGGTACCCCGTGTGAATTGAGAGTGCTCCCTTGCACATGCCTCAAGAGTCTCTGCAGGGTTCTACAGCAGATGCTTAAGCACTATACCTTTGCAGACATATCAGTGTGGAAAGGGTTCTGTCAGGAAGCGCCCTAGTGGCCTCTTTCAGTACACTCCAGTAGCCAACTCAAGACACAGATGAAAGGATTCTTTTCAAGGCTTTAATCCTTTTACAACTTAATGGCTCTTTCAGATGCTAATCACCAGCGACTAAGCAATGAACAGCAGAGTCGCCTATGCTCCGGGTAGGCAGTTGATCCCCGTTTGAAGGAGAATCACTTGCAGACCCTGAACTTATGGGCTAGGGAGAGATCCTCCCTCTTTCCCTTGGGTCCATGGGACGCGGCCGTTGCTTGTGTGCCAAATGGGCGCTACGCCTCCTTTCCGCGCCCTCCATTGCTCGTCGCTCCCTGCGTCTAGCAAGCCCCGCTCCCGCACTTTCTCACTGCCAGGATCACTATCTCAGGAATGCCGGCAGGAGGAATCTCTGCCAGCTGCTGTGCCTGTGAGGGATGAGCTGGCTCCTCTGCCACGGATTGCTGATCCTCCTCAGAATCAGAACTGCTCTGGGGTTCTATCAGCTCAGTTTCCACCCTGACAGGTTCCTTGAGAATATGAAGTTTACGTCTATGCTATTTGCGTTCCCCTTTTTTCGCTGTCTTAGTCTACGTAAATGTTTGCGTAGACTAAGACGTGTCAAAATAAGGAACACAAATGGCGGCGCCCATGGGTGCTGCCATTTGCATATGCGCGTGTTTTTTTTTTCTTTTAAATCAGCCGTGATAGGCTACGTAAACATTTACGTAGCCTATCACGGTATTTTTTAAAAATCTAGCCATGATAGGCTACGTAAATCTTTACGTAGCCTATCACGTTTTGTTGTTGTTGTTGTTTTTACTGGAAATGGTGGCGACGGCAGCCGGTTGGAAGACCGGCCGCCGCCGCCCCGCCACTGCCAGGAAGATTCGCCCAAGGTAAGTCCCGTCCCGGGGGGGCGGGGGGGCAGACCGTTTCGCCACTGATTTCGAGGGGCCGAATGCGCTGGCATTCGGCCTCCCTGAGATTCGTGGCGAAATTCTCTGACATCCCTAATTAAATTACTAAAATTTCTAAATCTCCCCGGAAAAACAAGGCTCTATACCATGTGAAAACCCTCCACAGAATATAGAAGGAAACTCCACTGCAGGCAGTTGTCCTCTACATGTAGAGGGTGACAAAGATGCAGTTACATGTCAGTATCCAATTCTACCACCAAACGACTCTACCACCTCTTTCTGCAACAGGTGTATGTGAGGCTGAACTTTGGGGAGCCTTAAAGCACCTACCATAGTTTCAGGAAGCTTAGTTTGAACCAGTGTACCATAGTCCTGTTAGTTTTTGGCTGCGGCTCTAGTGGCTTAGAAACAAAGAATCTGCAAGCATCTCAAGGTTATAGTTGTTCTGTGAATCTTCAGATATAAATGAAGACCTTTCAGTGAATGAATTTATTGAATAGGGAAAGGCTTTGGTTTGGCTGCTTGGTCTAGAAATAATCTACAAGCATCTCAGAGTTATAGTTCTTCTGTGACTCTTTAGGAATTTCAGTGAAAATATTGAATAGGGAAAGGTTTCTTTTTCTTGTCTTTCTTTAAAAAATACTCTTATTGCTCACTCCTGGCCAACTGCTATAGCAGTTTAAGGTTATAGAAAGTAATAAGAAGGCACACTAATGTCGAACTTACTGTGTGAGCAGATCCATAGATGGTGATTTTCCTGGCAAGAGAGACATTAATCTTCTGTTGCACAGCCAAACCCCACCAGGGGCCTGTCTTCATGGGTGATTTGCTGAGGATTGGGACCGTTTGGAGGTCCTTTGTGGCACATGACATCATGGCCAGTCTGCAGCTACCCCAGAGTTTACCTGTAGGGAAGCTGCTTTTTTTCAGAGTGACAAGCTGCTGCCCCCGCGTAGCTGGCCTGGAATGGGAGGGGGAGACTGGAACGATATATGGACACACAGACTTAAACGCAAGATTCATGGCTCTATTTTGCGTATAAGTCTATGGGCACATCCTGCTGATCGCCATTTTTTAAAGAAAAATGCTGATCGGTGTGGAGGCGAACAGCTCTGGTTAAGCCTCAAGAAGCTGAGTGCCGTTCCAGCCAGAATCCTCCTGGAGCAGAAGTAAGCGGGGCTGTTCCACCGCCGATTCTGGAGGCCAGATTCCAAAGAATCCGGCCTCATTTGAATCCATGGCGGATTTCTCTGACATCCCTAAACCTAGGTTACTAGAGTAACTAGCCTGCCTTTCTAGCTCATCAAAGTGCTAGAGTGCACTTCTGTGCCTTCAGAATCATGCTGTACTTCCTTTTTGCCAGTGGGAGTAAGTAGCCTCCATTTCCCAGCCTGTCCTGCTTGAGAGTTTTCTCTCATGCTTGTGTAACTTTGCTTCTCTGATGCTTGTGTTACTTCGCTGCTTCTCTGCATGGAGGGAAAGGGCTGGCAGGAATTGCCTCCCTCTGCTAGTACTGCTGCTGCCGCCTCTGCCAGCCACCTCCTCTCCCCCTTCTCCTGCATTCTTTAGTTTTCACTGTATCGCCATATTGATACAGCGAAATAGCAGGACTGCAGGCTCCCGCTCCTGGTCGCTGCCTCTCTCTAGATAGGTAGTGCTTTAAATAGGGCAGCTCCGATTTTCTCCATGGGAAAAAGATGTGACAGATTCTCAATGGGGGGAAATCAGGCAACAGAGGCTGCAGACTGAGAATGGGTGCAGCAGCTAGATCCCTGTATTAGTTCCTGGAAAAGGAGAAAGGGGGTGGGAGCTTTGACCCCCTGACTGTTGGCTGGAATGGGGCGAAATTGCACTGGTGGAGTGCTCGCATAGGCAGCCTTCAGATGCTGTCACAGATAATGTGATAGCCAAGGGGAGCTAGACAGCGGTAGGAAACAAGCCTCTCTCATTGGTTGAGCAGCACCTGCTGGGTTGATAACATTTAGTTCTACTCCCCCCACTCAACCTGGAAGTATGTTGCTTTCAAGTGCTGTGTGACCCATGAAAAGGGGATTTTTAAGGTACGGTACACTCAGCTGTTCTTGCTTCGTGTGTCCCTTATGGGCCAAAGCTGATTCCATGAAAATCCAGATAATATTCCAACATTCTTCTCATTCTGTTGTTGTGAAGATCCGCTCCCCCCCCCCCCCACACACACACATCATTTCTGAGATAATGGTCAGTGGAAAAAAATGGAAGTCACGCACAACCAAATCAGATTGATTTTTAAATAATCAAAAAAAATTGAGTTTAATCAAGTTTCCCATTTGCACTTTAGTTAATTCCTTTACAAATGGTGCATAGTGATTGCTTGATATAACTGTTAAAATGTTGATTAATAGCTAAATTGAGCTGTTATATCACCCAGCAGGGTCCATTCTGACTTGGATGCTGTAGTTGATGCAGATCCTGTGGATGTCACTTTGGCTCCTTCTTGTTCAGTGTTGATGGATTCTTTTCAATTTGTGCAGCCTGAGGATGTGGACAGGATCTTTGGAGCAGTGAGAGCCACCACATGTATGCTGGATCCTTGCCCCTCCTGGCTTATTAAAGAGGCCAGAGGAGGACTGGCCAAGTGGATAACAGGAGTGGTTAACGCCTCTTTGGAACAAGGTATTGTTCCATTATGCTTAAAAGAGGCGGTTGTGAGACCTCTGTTGAAGAAGCCTTCCCTGAATCCCACCATACAAGATAACTATCATCCAGTCTCTTAACATACCATTTTGGGGCAAGGTATTAGAGCGTGTGGTGACCTCCCAACTCCAGGGGTTCCTGGATGAAACGGATTATCTTGATCCATTTCAATCTGGTTTCAGGCCTGGGTATGGGACGGAGACACCTTTGGTCACCTTGGTGGATGACCTATGCCGGGAACTAGACAGGGGGAGTGTATCCCTTTTAGTTCTGCTGGACCTCCCAGCGGCATTCGATACCATCGACCATGGTATTCTTCTGGGATGCCTCGCTGGGGTGGGACTTGGGGGTACTGTTTTATAGTGGTTCCATTCCTTCCTAGTGGGGCAAACTCAGAAGGTGGTGTTGGGGGATGTCTGTTCAACTCCGTAGCCATTAGCTTGTGGGGCCCCTCAGGGTTCTGTTCTGTCCTCCATGCTATTTAATATCTACATGAAACTGCTGGGAGAGGTTGTCTGGAGTTTTGGAGTTTGGTGCCACCAATATGCTGATGATGCCCAGTTCTACTACTCCTTTCCACCAGATTCCAAGGAAGCTGTTTCTGTCCTTAACCAGTGTTTGGCATCAGTAATGGACTGGATGAGGGAGAACAAATGGATACTTAATTCAGACAAGACAGAGGTGCTCCTGGTCAGTCAAAAGGCAGATCAGGGAATAGGGATTCAGCCTGTGTTGGATGGGGTTACACTCCCCCTGAAGACTCAGGCTCGCAGTTTGGGGGTGCGCCTGGATTCAGCCCTGAGCCTGGATGCTCAGTTTTCAACGGTGGCCAGGAGTGCCTTTGCACAGTTAAAACTAGTGCACCAGCTGCTCCCATTCCTGGAGATGTCTGATCTGGCCACGGTGACACATACCTTAGTTACATCCCGTTTGGATTACTGCAACACACTCTACGTGGGGCTGCCTATGAAGAGTGTTCGGAAACTGCAGTTGGTCCAAAGAGCTGCTGCCAGGCTGTTGACTGGGGCTGGCTGCAGTGAGCACACAACTCACTTGCTAAAACAGAATCACTGGCTTCCAGTCTGTTTCCGGGCACAATTCAAAGTGTTGGCTGTGACCTATAAAGCCCTATACAGCTCCAGTCCAGGTTATCTGAAAGACCATATCCTCCCTTGACCATATGAACCTGCCTGTGTCCTGAGATCTTCTGGGGAGGCCCTTCTCTCAGTCCCACCACTGTCATTGGCATGTTTGGTGGGAACCCGGGGGAGGGCCTTCTCGGTGGCTGCCCCATGGCTGTGGAACACCCTTCGCAGGGAGGCTAGGATGGCTCCCTCCTTGATCTGTTTCCAGAGACAGGCTAAAACATTCTTGTTCCAGCAGGCCTTTGGGACATAGTTGGAACCTGGGGGTAAGCTGCTAAAATGCTGTTGTAAAATGCTGTTTTAATGTTTTAATATAATTTTAATTGTATCATTGTTTAATATATATTTTAACTTTTGTATATTTTCATATATTTAAATTGTATATGTTTTAATTTTTGTAAGCTGCCTTGTGTCCCAGTACTGGGAAAAAGGTGGGGTATAAATAGAATAATAATAATAATTTATATTAAATATATGACACACAAACTACTTTAGATTGCATCACAGTAGTTGAGATCTAACTTCTGCTCCAGCAGATGCCATCCAGTATACCACTAGAATGATCTATTGAGTTGGATCTTGCACTCCAAGTTTATGCCCTCACAGAACCAGAGCCTCTATAGTTTGTTCAGTTGTCAAAATATGAATATTTATGACTACCAGTCACGTTTATATTCTGTGTCATGGGGGAAAATATTTCATCTCCCCATTAACTGTTACCTTTTGTTTCGGGAAAATTCTGGCTATTTGGTCTACAAATAATTGTCCTGCCTGACGTTATACATCTACACAGAAAGCAAGGCAAATTGGAAATTCGCATTTTGAAATAAAATTAGGACCGAGCTTTAAGTTCTCAGGTGAGAACACTTGGCTGGAATTTGGCAGTTAAGCAGAGGATGACACACCCCCCCCCCCCCGGTCAACTGATTTCGCTGTCATCTGTTTTGCAGCGGCACTACTCCTGGTTTTGTTCTTCTTGGCAGTTTTTTTTTTTACCCAGAAGTCTCCTTCTCACAACACTGCATCACCATGTAGCTTTGTGGCAAGGAGATATCTAGGTAAAAAAATTCCATCCAGCTGCCACTAGAAATGGTGCCACTGCTAAGTTTCGCCTGGCTTTGCTTCCCGCAGAAAATCTCCCACCTTCACCAACTGGGTGTCATAGACCAAGACTCTGAACCCGCATCCTCAGATGATCCCAACCCCTTGTCCTCAAAAGAAGAGCCTCCAGAGTTAACAGAAGAGGACATGGAAAGGTATCATGAGGCATCCGTTGCCCCAGGACCCAGAAAGACCCTAGGGGTTGGCTGCGCTGTGTCCAGAAAGGTTGCATTACTGTCCTCAGACTCTGAGAACTCAGGGCATGAGGACATTAGCATGCCACAGCCACTCCCACATCAACACAGCCTCTGATTGTTAAAACAGGCCAGGCCCTTTTAAGGCACAAAGCCTCAGTCATACTCCATACTCAGTCAGTATGGAGGCAGGGCCAGCCTATAGCTACACTCTTATTTAAGGCTCAGTCTTGCACTGTGTCACGTTCCCTTGGCCCCCTCCTTCCTCATGCACACACACAAGAAGAGAGGCTTCAGTCTCACGCCTTTAATTCACTGCCAACAGGTTCATTACAGAAGCAAATCTTCGAAGACTCTCAGGCTGCAAAGGAATACAGCTTCTTCATTTACAAATGACAACAGGGATCCAAGTGGGAGCTACAAGGTTGCCAGCAGTTTGAAACAAGAACTTGCTGGCTAGAATAACTTAGGGAGGGATGCCCCTCCCTTCCAGGGATGCTCCCCTACATCGACCCTCACGCATCGCCAACCGGATCGACTGTCTGAGCTCCGCCTCTAACTTTCCCCTCTTCACTCCGCGCCTCAGTCTAGCATCCCTCAGGTCATACCCTGTGCTCTCCTTCTCCTGGGTTCTCACAGAGGAGGGCGGGGGGCTTCAGGCCCAGCCATCTGGGTGTTAGCATCCTGAGAAGGACACCTAACCATATCTGAACTCGCTCGGGAAGATGCCTCCCCCAGTTCTGTCTGTTCTCCTTCTGAACTGCTAACTATTTCCACAGGCTTAGAATCAATCCTGACACACTGCTCCTTGGCGTAAGATACAGACAAGCCTGTCTGGCTGCCAGCCCCTAGCACTACTCAGAACCCTGCAACCCAGACCTCACCAGCACCTAAACACTGCTAAACCCTCATCACTGCAGAGGTAGAACAGCACACTGTGAAAGAGGCAGCAAAATTGAGGAGGGGGTGGATTTTGTAACTCCCTGAATGCCATTTATCACCTTAATTTAAATTAATCCACCTTGTTTGTGCATTCCCCCCTGCCCCTGACCTTTATCTTAGAAGTAGTACAGTACACAATAGGTTGCTTATTGAACAAATAACATAGGTTTGTTCGTGTCTGCACTGGGGCAGTAGCTAGAAATTGATGGCACACATAAAATAAGAAGCAAATTGTTTTTTATGTGAAAATATGGATTTGTGTTTGCCTGTCTCCGTATATGCGCAAGAATTTATTGTAGAAAAGTGCCAAGGATTTTCCAGACTCACAGGCTGGTAATTATTGGGGGATACATGTTTTCTCCCATGGGTTGTGATTTAAATTTGGTGGGGCGCTGGATCATTCAGGTGAGATGCAGAATGGAGCTGGAGCTAGATCCAAATGCCTTTGCTGACTTTTGAGTTCCTTTCTGCTATAATCTGTCTCATAATGCTGAATGTAGTACATGATATATGGTGCCTTACTTCTTTATTTATTATTACATTTCTATACTGCCCAATAGCCGAAGCTCTCTGGGCGGTTCACGACAATTAAAACCACAAAATACATAATAAAATACAATACAAAATGTAAAAGTTTAAAACTAGACTATTAAAGGTACAAACCAAAATAAAACCTAGCGGCAATGCAGAGATTTAAAATACAACACAATACAATACAATATTTATAGTGTTTAACCTCAGAAGCCCAACATTTTACCCGTGATTCATTCTTCACACAGTATGTGTTTTCATACTGGGTCATGGATTCTGTTTTAAGAGATTAAGGGCGCTGTCCCAGGAGGCTGTTCCAAGTGGTCCGGAGCCTGGTCGGTCCTGTGGCTCTGGAACCACTGGAGCATTCTAAGGCCTCCTGTGAGGCCTTGGCAAGGCACTTTGCAGATAAAATTGATCAGATCATTTATTTATTTATTTATTTATTACACTTATATCCCGCTTTTTTCCTCATTAAGGAACCCAAGGCGGCATACATAATTCTCCTCCTCTCCATTTTATCCTCACAACAACAACCCTGTGAGGTAGGCTGGGCTAAGAGTCTGTGACTGGCCCAAAGTCACCCAGTGAGCTTCCATGGCTGAGTGGGGACTAGAACCTGGATCTCCCGACTCCCAGTCCAGTACTCTCGCCACTACACTCTGCACGCTGTGGATACAGTTAGTGAGCAAGAGGCGGCCTGTGGCAAACCGGTTTTGTGGGATCGGTTCCAGCTTCTTCCTCCTGATGAAGTGGACAAGGTGCTTTCATCTGTAAGGCCAACCACCTGCTTACTTGATCCTTGCCCATCTTGGCTCATTATGGGCTGCAGAGAGAGACTGGGTGAGGGGATCAGGGTGGTGTGAATGCCTCCCTTGAGGAGGGAGTGATGCCATCAGCCCTCAAGGAGGCAGTGATAAGACCGCTCTTAAAGAAGCCCTCCTTGGATCCTCAAGTTCTGAACAACTTTCGCCCAGTCTCAAATCGGCCATTTTTGGGCAAGGTGATTGAGCGGGTGGTGGCGGTGCAGTTGAAGGCACACTTGGAAGAAACTGATTATCTAGACCCATTTCAGTCAGGCTTCAGGCTTGGGCATGGGACAGAAACGGCCTTGGTAGATGATATGAGGAGGGCTCTGGATAGGGGTGAATGCTCCTTCCTTGTTCTCCTCGACCTCTCAGCGGCTTTTGATACCGTTGACCACGGTATCCTCCTGGACTGCCTGGAGGGGTTGGGCATTGGAGACACCGTATTGCGGTGGTTCTGGTCCTTCCTCTCCGGCAGGTACCAGAGGGTAGCACTAGGAGAGGAGGTTTCGGACCCGTGGCCGCTCACTTGTGGGGTGCCGCAGGGTTCCATCCTCTCCCCGATGCTATTTAACATCTATGTGAAGCCGCTGGGGGCTATCATCAGGAGGTTTGGGGTGCGGTGTCATCAATATGCGGATGACACGCAGCTCTACCTCTCATTCAAATCTTCACCAAGGTTGGCCATAGAATCGCTGTCCAAATGTCTGGAGACGGTGAGTGGCTGGATGGGGAGGAATAAGCTGAAGCTGAACCCTGACAAAACCGAGGTACTTTTGGTGGGAGACAAGAGGAGGCTAGGAGATGTTGACTTGGTGTTGAATGGGGTACGGCTACCCTTGAAAGACCAGGTCCGCAGCCTGGGGGTCATTTTGGACTCCCAGCTGTCCATGGAGGCTCAGGTGTCAGCTGTGAGCCGGACAGCACTGTATCAACTCCATCTGATACGGCGGCTGCGCCCCTTCCTTCCTGACCATCTGTTCCCATCGGTAGTACATGCCCTGGTCTCCTCTCATTTAGACTACTGTAATGCGCTCTATGTGGGGTTACCCTTGAAGACGGTTTGGAAACTGCAGCTGGTACAGAACGCGGCGGCTCGCCTGATTAAAGGCAGCCGCCGGCGAGATCACATCACTCCAGTGCTGAAGGAGTTGCGCTAGTTACCAGTTGTTTTCCGGGCCAAATTCAAGGTGTTGGTTTTGACCTTTAAAACCCTATATGGTTCCGGCCCAGCCTATCTTAAGGAGCGCCTCCAGCAACACCAGACAGGCCGCTTAACAAGATCAGCCTCGGATGGCCTTCTCTCTGTCCCATCAGCCAGGACAGCTAGACTGGTGAGGACGAGGGAGAGGGCCTTCTCTGTGGTGGCCCCCACTCTGTGGAACTCCCTCCCTAGGGAACTCCGCCATGCCCCCTCTTTAATGAGCTTCCGTCGTGCATTAAAAACGTGGTTGTTCAGGCAGGCATTTGGGGTGGGTTAGGGTATTTTAGAAAATGTTTTTATTGTAGAATTTTATTGTTTTCAACTGTTTTATTGTATGTTGTACATCGCCCAGAGTGGCTGGGTGACCAGCCAGATGGGCGATTAATTAATTTAATAATAAATAATAAATAAAAAAGGGCGCAATCCCATCCAGATAGGTGGCCGCCTCCGAACCCGGAGGTGACCGCCTATCCAAAGCAGAGCAGGAGAAGCATGGAGGGGAGAAGTGCCATTCCCTCCGCACTTCTACTGCCCTGCTTTTTCTGCTAGACAGCCAATTGTGGCTGTGTAGCCGCAGGAGCACGGAGTGGGGAAGGAGGCTGCTGTACAACACATAGGATGTGTCGTACGGGCAGCTACGATCTCCCTGCTCCGCAACGCCCCCAGCCATGCCCCTTTCCGGCCCCTCCGCTCTCCTCTTGCGAACGCGGAGGACGGGGCTTCTCCGGGCTGCCTCTGAGGCAGTGCGAAAGTGGGAGGGGGTTGGTTTTCTGGGAACATCTAGCCACTGTCTAACGGCCATAGGATTGCTCCCTCCAAGCTAGGGATGGTGGAGAAATCCACCACAGACTCCAATGAGGCCGGATTGCCCCCGGAGTCCGTGGCGGAACAGACTGCTCCCCCCCGCCACCCCGTGAACTAAAGTTGGGACAGACCGTACCTGCTGCCGGCCGGTCTGGGTCCATCCGCTGCCATCCGTCCACTGCCCCAGACTGCGGACACAAATAGCGTCCAGCGTAGCTGACGCCATTTGCATCCCTGCTCTTTTCAATGATAGGCTACATAAATATTTACATAGCCTATCACGAAAAGAGCAGGGATGCAAAAGGTGTCTGCTATGCCGGATGCCATTTGCATCCGCAGCCCGGCAGCGGACAGAAGTCCGGCTGCAGATGGGCCCGGCTGGCGGCTCCGCAGACTTGCTGCAGAGCAGAACTGGCCAGGGAGGATTCCAGGGGGAGGGACGAATTGCCTCCCCCACCCCAGCAGACCTCGGAGCGGACTGGTAAGTGGGGTTCGTACACCCCTACTCCAAGCATAGGTGTTGCTTTAAGATGTTGGTATTAAGTACAGACAGCATTTTAAACTAGGCCTTTTTAATAACAGAGTTTTACTATCACTGAAATGTTCATTAAAAAGCTTTAAAAAACAAAAGCTTTTTTTTTAAATTAAAGAAAAAAATATTGACTTTTTTTATTACCCTGCCTTCCAATTTGTATTAGGCATCATCTTTTTCTGCTCCACAGGGTTACAACAATTACAGAAACATTAGAAATTGAGAAACTGTAGTTGCAAACACTGCACATTTCTAAGTGCAATTCTGTGAATGTGGACTGAGGACTTACTTGGCAAATTTGTATGTCATGCTAAGCCATCTTGAGAATAAGCCACCATGGGTTGGTTGTTCGCTTGCTAACCTGACAGAGAGTTGGGCACTGTGCAGCGTTCCATGGCTTGTTTCCTTCCTTAGGCCCTCTCAGTCCTTCTGCCAGCTCCCAGCAGCCTTTGTGGCAGAAGTTCTCATTTCCTTGGTCCCTATGCCAGCATTCTTTCTGCAATTGGTTGACTGGGGTTGCTGGGTACTGAGGGAAACACTCCCCCCGCTGCCCCCGGCATCAGATCACCAAATTGGATTAATTTTTGCACCCCTTATGAATGCGGTAACGTGTTCGCAAACTTTTAAAAATTGCGGGGGGCAAGACCACCTGTCTGCTATTTAGCTCAGCAGTAGGGATGTATGAATTGTGTACCTTCAGTGCCGCTTGACTTCCGCAGTTTGCGGCCAATGCTCTATTCCGCCGTTCACAAGCCCCCGGAATTCTCTTTTTTTTCCACTCCGAAAATGACGAAGATAAATCCGTACCGAAAACTGTAATTCCGGCGCCCAGCCATCTCCATGAGTTTGCATCACTATTTTTCATAAATATTTACATATTTTTTTAAAAATTGAAATCTTCCGTCTCCGTTTACTTTCAGCCAAAACACTTCCTCTTCCTAGGGGCTTACCAGTCTTAGGTGTGCCTGAGCAGTAAACTCTTTGTTTAAAGCAATGCTGTTTTAAAAAAAGAAAAAAAAATTGAAATGACCATGCCGGAGCATAAAAAGAACACCCACAAACAAGGCGGCGAGCACAATTCATTTTTAAAAAAAACTTATGTATTTATTATTGGAATATACTACACTGTGTTTTTATTTATGAAAATTCCACGGCTCTTTGCAGATGATGAAAAAAAAGTCACATGACGGCTGGCTCTGCAGGACCTCGTGGTGCCGTTCCGCAGAGGATTCCAGGGCACGGACTGAAGGGAATTCGATCCCATTTCAGTCCGTGGTGGAATTCTCTTTCATCCCTACTCAGCATACCAATATTCTTTCTTGTCAATGTCCTTCTCAATTTCACCCTCCGCCTTGCTAGCTAACACCTTTTTTAAAAAGGCTGCTTTACATACTTACACCCACCCCAAAAGCTACTTCTCCTGCAGCTGCCAGCCACTTTCAGCTCCCCCTAGCCACATTTTGTGCTTGTCACTTTCCTCCACGGTCTCCATTGTTAGCTGTCAGATTTATATATGGGTTATAGAGTAGTATGTTGTTGTTGTTGTTCAGTCGTTCAGTCGTGTCCGACTCTTCGTGACCCCATGGACCATAGTACGCCAGGCCTTCCTGTCCTGCGCTCTCTCCTGGAGCGTGCTCAAGTTCATATTCATTGCATCCGTGATGCTATCTAGCCATCTCATCCTCTGCCGTCCCCTTCTCCTTTTGCCTTCAGTCTTTCCCAGCATCAGGGTCTTTTCCAGAGAGTTTTCTCTTCGCATTAGGTGGCCAAAATATTGGAGCTTCAGCTTCAGTATCTGTCCTTCCAATGAGCACTCAGGGTTGATTTCCTTTAGGATGGACCAATTTGACCTCCTTGCAGTCCAGGGGACTCGTAAGAGTCTTCTCCAGCACCACAGTTCGAAAGCATCAATTCTTCGGCGCTCAGCCTTCCTTATAGTCCAGCTCTCACAGCCATACATTACTACTGGGAAAACCATAGCTTTGATTAGACGGACCTTTGTCGGCAAGGTGATGTCTCTGCTTCTTACTATGCTGTCTAGGTTGGCCATAGCTTTCCTCCCAAGGAGCAAGCGTCTTTTAATTTCATGGCTACAGTCACCGTCTGCGGTGATCTTGGAGCCCAAGAAAGTAAAATCTGTCACTGCTTCCATTTCTTCCCCTTCTATATGCCAGCAAGTGATGGGGCCACATGCCATGATCTTAGTTTTTTTAATGTTGAGTTTCAAACCAGCTTTTGCACTCTCCTCTTTCACCCTCAACAAGAGGCTCTTTAGATCCTCTTCGCTTTCTGCCATTAGGGTGGTATCGTCTGCATATCGGAGGTTGTTGATAATTCTCCCAGCAATCTTAATTCCGACCTGTGATTCATCCAACCCAGCGTTTCTCATGATGTACTCTGCATATAAGTTAAATAAGCAGGGTGACAATATGCAGCCTTGTCGTACTCCTTTCCCAATTTTGAACCAATCGTATGTAAAGAGTAGTATGTAAAGATATGCAAATTTCATGGCAGAGCAAGGAGGGGGATCAGTAAATATATGCAAATTTCAAGGCACAGCAAGGAGGGGGATCAGTAAATATATGCAAATTTCAAGGCAGAGCAAGGAGGGGGATCAGTAAATATATGCAAATTTCAAGGCAGAGCAAGGAGGGGGATCAGTAAATATATGCAAATTTCAAGGCAGAGCAAGGAGGGGGATCAGTAAATATATGCAAATTTCAAGGCAGAGCAGTAATGTAGAGGGGAGAATCATGCAGATTTTATAGTTGCAGACTTTTGAATGTGCACGACTGAGCAAGACCCAAATGAATGAATGAATGAATGAATGAATGAATGTGAATGTGTGCAGGACACTCTTCAGTGTCCTTTCTTCTTGATATTTAGGAGCATGGGGCAGAGGGCACTCACAAGGGATGAGGGAAGATGGCAGCAGCACTCGTGAGATTGCAAGGAGCGGCAGGGGGTTTTGCTGCTCTTACCAAGGTAGTTCTTCAGCCATTGCCGACAACTCATGATGAAGCTTCCCTGCCAGGTTTGAATGTCATGACAAGCCACACTGAACAACCCAACAACTCATGGGTTCTCAGGGTGGCTTGTTTGTGAAAAATAAGCCACCCTGCGGAAACCACGCCAGTGTCAGGGCCCAGCTTCAGTGCTGCAGTGGGCCTTGTAGGTTATACCCAGGACTGGATTGTAGGTAGCCTGGAAGGGCTGGGGCCGATTCAGTTTCTGGAGTGTCAGCGTATGCGTGAGCTTCTCTCTGTCAGTGTTCCCAGAGCAGAGCCAGGGGGAGTCACCCCACTCCCTGTCCGCCTGCTGGTCTGGCCTTGGCAGGCAGGGAGGCTGGAAGCTGCCCGTGAGAACCTGACAGGGGTGAGGTGGGGTTTGCAGAAGGGTCGCCCAGGTTGAAACATCACTGCTGGAGGGCTGAGCAGTGCCGCCCTGTGTAGACAGGGGCCTTGCTGAAAGGCTCAAGGCCCTTGTCTGTCAAGGGATCTGGAGGGAGTGTCCTACAGTCACACCTTCCCTTTTAAGCTGATGCAGAGGTGAAGAGCTTTTGCTAGGAACATCTCATCTTCATTGCCCAAAGCCTTCTCTGTTTGGATCCATCATCGCCTGGGCTTTTGGAGGCACTCTGCACATGGACTGGAACTTTGGATTGTGAAGGACTTGCCATGAAAAGAACTGTGAGGCTTTTCATAGACTTGAACTCTCATTGCTGTGGATTGTGTGTCTGTGTTTGTAGTCAGTGCAGTGTACGGCAGGCTGGGTTTGATCTACGACTTTTGGACTTCCCTCTGCCAGAAGTCATGCAGCGTGGAGTTGCCAGTGTGAAAGCAGTGGCCTGGAACTCCTTGCATGTGTGGGTAAGCCCTTCCCTTGATCTTGGTGGGCCTTGACCATGTAGCCTAGAGTTATCAACAAAAGATTCAAAGCTGGACTCTCTATGGGTGTGGGTTGTTTAGGCCTTTCAAGAAGTTATCCCCTGATTGCCTGATAGGTTCATTCCAGGAATCATTCCCTTTCCATGTCTGGGGTTGGAGCCCCATGAAAGGATTGCCTGGGTTAGGTACCCAGGAATCCAGAGTCCTCCCCTTGTGTTCAGAACAGTGGAGATGGCAACGGAGAAACCACACTGAGGATTTCGGTCACGGTAGTAGTGTTTAGCTTTGGTCTGTTCTGGAATTACATAGAGCCTATAGCTACTGACCATCAGCTATATGATTTCTGAAGAGTGTAACCATTAAGCTTTTGCCGTGGGATTCCCTGCAAGAAAGAAATCTCACTGATTTGGGTGTCCAGTGTCAGATTGCCTGAGCGTGTATACTGGGGGGATCAGGAAACCTGACAGCCAGGTTCGGACGTCACAACAATCCACCATAGGAGGATTGGGTTGTCATGTTGTGTAACCAGGTCACTAATTTCACTGGGAGTTATTCCGAAGAAAGTGCGTCTAGGAGCCGAAATGGCATTTTCATTTCTACTTAATTGCAATTCTGAAGAATTCAGAAGATGTGGAAGGAAACAATGATGATATTAACCATTGTTAATGGTTTTCTTTCATTCTGTAAGGTTTCATTCTGACAGCTTTCAGTATATTCCATTTTGGAGTTTGGATGGGAAAATGTTCTCTTTCCTTCAGTCCTCCGGTCTCTAGGCAGGCATATTATTTCACAGGGGAATGCATCACATTAAAACCAGAACTAACATTGCTTGATTGCATACATATGTAAGAAGCAATCTGGATTTCAGATTACTACGCATATAGTTAATGCATATATGTGCTGTCAAGAAGATGAAATATTTTCAAATAGAGGTCCCCAATTCTCCCTCTCCTTGATTACAGAGTCTAACCTCCATGGAGATGTGCAGCGCCTTTTTCCCCTTGTCCCCAGATTGGAACTTTTGAGGTTCAGTTGATGTTCCCTTAACATTATTGTTGTTCTGGCTTGGAAGAAGTCTGTGCAAGCATCGTCATAGTGGCCCCCTATGGTGGAGTATGTATGATGGATCCAGCCCTTGTTCTTAGGCAAGATTACCGATGATTCTGACAATTAGGCAAGTTTGTCCAGAATTACAGATGATTCTGACAATTAGGCATTGTACTGGACTAGCGGGACAGAGGGTCCTCTGGGATGAACGACCTGATTGTATTCCTGTATGGAACCAAAGACATTAAAGCTGTTCAGTCCGTAGCCCTGTGCAGAATTTAGTGTGTGCATGAGGTTGAGTGGGATAGCACCTGTTGGCTCTACCCCCTTGCCACCCCCTAGTTCCATTTATTCCAAGTCCCACTTGTACAGGGTCCTATGTATGGACACCCCCGCACGTACAGGCTTTTTTATGCATTCTCTGTTGCAAGGTACAGATTGTATGTTTGGAGCCTATGCAGTGTAGGGCCCTGTGCAGACAGGACTTGGAATGCCTCATAATTGGAGTCAGCATGGGGCTGGGGCAAACAAATGCAATCCTGACCCCCTCCTCCAATCCTGAATACACCTCTGCATACAGAGCTTCTGCCCAGGGGTTGTGTGGGCCTTTGCAACCTCACGTTTTGGTATTTGTTATGTCTAGGGGTCCCAGTGCACTTTTTTTGGTAGTTCATGGAAATGAAGTAGGCTGTGTTACTTAGGAAAAGACTTAGGTGTTGTAGAAGCCCTTCACCAATGCAGGCCGTTACCTGATAGCGGAATGTTGTAGAAGATATTTACAGTTTGCTTCCCTTAGTAGGTTTCATCAGTACTGCATCTCTTATGGTGACCTTAGCATTCACTGGGGAAACTGTAGCATGATAATTAGTTAAGACGGTTTGTGTCCTGAAGTGTGAAACCAAACTGGCCAGAGTCTTACTCTGTGTTTCTAAGCGGAGTGCAGGAAATAAACACTGCCAAACCACTTAGAAATTCAGGCCGTGATTTGATAGATCCAACATACAGGTGAGTGAAGATTGCCTACAATAGCTAAGACAGCTATGTTTCATTTTAAAGGGGGGAAATATCTCAAAAAGTGAGACATTTGGTCAGACATTGAATGGTAGAGTTAGAGGAGGATCACATCCATCCAGGAATCTTGGAGATATACCAATGGTTCTTGTTAGTCATCATAAGTTGAGAATCTAACTTTGGCTGTATATTTTCTTAGCCAAATGCAGGGGATAAAATAAGGGATGGCTTTATACTAGCCAGGAATATCTGGCTAGTAGGGTTGCCACTACTTTTGTTCTGGTTCTGGTGCTGTGTCTCCAGCAGCATGTAGAGATGTCAGCAAAATGTGTACTACAAAATGTGAACTGGGGCTCAGATACAAGTTTGTCTGCTTGTCTCAGAGAAGAAGCAAATATTAGAAGCCCTGAATTTTTCTGAAGCTTGGGTTTTCATAAAAGTCAGAGAAGAATTCCTGTTCAAGTCCACTACCAACCCTCCAAGTCCCCCTCAAACCCTCTCCCCTTCCCTTTAAACCCTGCTTATCTGGATGGATGGTGTGACCAGTGGTGGCAAGGAGCTGTGGGGAGAGGGAAGAAGGACGATGTCTCCCTTCCTCTCATTTCTGATGCCTGCTGTGTTGTATTGCGGCATGCTAGGAGCCAATGCTTTGTTAGGCCTTGAGAAAATGACATTTCCCAGGGTCTTCTGCCCTCCAGGAACCAGCAATGGAAAGGGGAGAGAGATGTCTCTCCTTCCCTCTATCTGCAACTGTGTATCACCAGCCAACCCCTGCTATGTGAATGGGGGTTAAAGTAGGGATGTCAGAGAATTCTGCCATGGATCTCAGTGAAGCCGAATGCCAGTGCATTCGGCCCTCCAAAATCCGTGGGAGAAGGAAGCCCCCTGCCCCACCACCCTGCGAAAGGCGCGCGAAATGGAGCACTTACCTGGTGCCGTTCGCGCTGCTTTGCGAATGGCGGCCGCGTCTGCAGCCGCCATTCACTTCCCCATTTAGGCCGTGATAGGCTACGTAAATACTTATGTAGCCTATCATGGCTAACGCAGGGATGCCATTTGCGTCCCCGTGGAGGCCATGATAGGCTACGTAAGTATTTATGTAGCCTATCACGGCAAAAAAAGGGAACACAAATGGCTGCCGTAGCCGCCGCCATTTGCATCCCTGGTTTGTTTGTTTTTTGCCGTGATAGGCTACGTAAATATTTACGTAGCCTATCACAGTAAAAAAATGGGTGCAAATGGCATAGCGGCTGCGATTTACGTCCCTGTCCTTCGCTCTGATAGGCTATGTAAATATTTACGTAGCCTATCACAGCCAAAAACAGGAATGCAGATGGCGGCCACAGGCTCCAGACACCTGCTCATGCACCCGGTCGATGGCTCTGCGGAGTTGCCATGGAGCGGAGCCGGCCAGGTTAGGATTTTGGGAGGAGGTGTGGAGCGCCTCCCCCCCACCGCGAATCACCCCTGCGAAAAGGTAAGTGAGTTTTGTACATTCCTAGGTACAAATTTACTACTTTACAAATTTACTAGGTACAAATTTACTACTTTAGGTAGTAAAGCCCCCCCCCCCACGCTACCTTTGGTAGGGGGAGTGTGATGGAAGGGGGTTGAGTGGAGTGGATTTGGCCAGGCTGCATTTGGTTGAGCCAAGCTATTTCCCAGTTTTTAGAACAATGCATTGGCTTATTTCTGAACCAATCTAATACAAGCCATGGATTGTTTATCCACTTTTACTGACATGCAGATGGGGATGCAGTGATAGGAAAAAAGCTTCACTTAAATTCTGAATGTCAGGCTGCAGTTAAAAGCTTAGGAGCCGGACCAGAAACAGACATGACAACTCTGTTAATTAGCCATGGTTGGAAACAGAGTGCAGCACTAAAATGAATCTCTGATCATAAGAATGCTTTGAAGAAAGCTCCACTGAAATCATCGGGACTTGCTTGTATATAAGTGGATTTAGGATTAGTGTATGAAAGAAACATAGTGAGTTTTTATAGAAAAATAAATGAAAACGGGCAACGTCTCTTTATAGGGAGTCTCTGTGCTGATAATGTCTGTCTTGTCTATAACAAAATATTGAAATATAAAATCAAGCAAAACAGGAGCAACAACAACGTGTTCATCACAGGCCTTTGTCTGTCTCTTTTCATCACAACAGCTTTACTGTTTGGAAAATAAGGAATATCAGATCTCAGTAATAGCTGAGATATGTCCCCTGTGTTAGATGTCTGTATCTCTAATCCTGGATTCATGGGGAATAGATATTGGTGGTCACTGATGATATAATTAAAACATGCTCTTATATAGTCAGCTTGCAGGTACAGGTAAACATAGTCCCGGCTAATGCATGCTATGGGAGCTGCATGCCCTGGTATTGAAAACAAGTTCCAGGTCTGGGGTCTGGCTAGATTAGTTCAGATGAATCCCTGGGTATTGCAATTCATTGTCTGGCTCCTGATCCAGCAATCCAGCAATCTGTAATACCTGTCTTTAAGGTGTGTATACAGTGCAGAATTTCATCTAATATGTGCATCATAATGCTCATCTGTGCACCTTTAAACCAGCTGGATAAGTGCTCATATGGTGGTGTGTTTTGATGCACATTCCACTGCAGAGTTAACAATTGTTACACAAAGCTAACCCCTTCATGGATCACTGCCTTGTTGTGGTGAAGGGGCTTGCGTAACTCAGTGAAGCCATAAGCTATGCTGTGCGGGGCCACCCGAGACGGACAGGTCATGGCGGAGAGTTCTGACAAAATGTGGTCCACTGGAGAAGGAAATTGCAACTCACTCCAGTATTCTTGCCAAGAAAACCCCATGGAACATATCACAAGGCTAAAAGATAGGATGCCGGAAGATGAGCCCCTCAGGTCAGAAGGTGTTCAATATACTACTGGGGAAGAGCAGAGGGAATTTCCAAGTAGCGCCAGAAAGAGTGAAGCGGCTGGGCCAAAGCCGAAAAGACACTCAGCTGTGGATGTGTCTGGTGGTGAAAAGGAAGTCCAATGCTGTGAAGAACAATATTGTTTAGGAAGGTCAATGAATCAAGGTAAGCTGGAGGTGGTCAAACATGAGATGGCGAGATTGAACATTGACATGTTGGGAATCAGCGAACTAAAATGGACAAGCATGGGCGAATTTAATTCAGGTGACCATCGTATCTACTACTGTGGGCAAGAATCCCTTAGAAGAAATGGAGTAGCACTCATAGTCAATAAAAGGGTGGGAAAAGCAGTACTGGGGTACAATCTCAAAAATGATAGAATGATCTCAGTACAAATCCAAGGGAAACCATTCAGCATCACAGTAATTCAAATCTATGCCCCAACCACTGATGCCGAAGAAGCTGAGGTTGATCGGTTCTATGAAGACCTACAACACCTTCTAGAACTAACACCAAAAAAAGATGTCCTTTTCATCATAAGGGATTGGAATGCTAAAGTAGGAAGTCAAGAAATAACCAGGGAAACAGGCAAGCATGGCCTTGGTGTACAAAATGAAGCAGGACAAAGGCTAATAGAGTTTTGCCAAGAGAACACGCTGATCATAGCAAACACTCTTTTTCCAACAGCACAAGAGGCGACTGTACACATGGATATCACCAGATGATCAGTATCGAAATCATATTGATTATGTACTTTGCAGCCAAAGATGGAGAAGCTCCATACAGTCAGTCAAAACAAGACCTGGAGCTGACTGTGGCTCAGATCATGAGCTTCTTATTGCAAAATTTCAGCTTAAATTGAAGAACATAGGGAAAACCACTAAAACATTCAGGTATGACCTCAATCATATCCCTTATGAATATACAGTGGAAGTGAGGAATAAATTTAAGGGATTAGACCTGATAGAGTGCCTGAGGAACTATGGATGGAGGTCCGTAACATTGTTCAGGAGGCAGCAACGAAATCCATCTCAAAGAAAAAGAAATGCAAGAAAGCCAAGCGGCTGTCTGATGAGGCTTTACAAGTAGCTGAGGAAAGAAGGGAAGTGAAAAGCAAGGGAGAAAGGGGAAGATATATCCAACTGAATGCAGATTTCCAGAGAATAGCAAGGAGAGACAAGAAGGCCTTCTTAAATGAACAATGCAAAGAAATCGAGGAAAACAACAGAATGGGAAAGAGTAGAGATCTCTTCAAGAAAATCGGAGATCTCAAGGGAAAGTTTTGTGCAAAAACGGGCATGATAAAGGACAAAGAAGGCAGGGACCTAACAGTAAGAAGAGGTGGACAGAATACACAGAAGAACTATACAGGAAAGATCTGAATGTCCCTGATAGCCATGATAGTGCGGTCACTGAACGTGAGCCGGACATCCTCGAGAGTGAAGTCAAGTGGGCCTTAGGAAGCATTACTAACAACAAAGCTAGCGGAAATGACAGTATTCCAGCCGAGCTATTTAAAATCCTAAAAGATGATGCTGTTAAAGTGCTGCACTCAATATGCCAACAAATTTGGAACACTCAACAGTGGCCACAAGCCTGGAAATGTCAGTTTACATTCCAATTCCAAAGAAGGACAATGCCAAAGAGTGTTCAAACTACCGTACAATTGCGCTCATATCACATGCCAGCAAGGTTATGCTCAAAATCCTACAGGCTAGGCTTCAGCAGTATGTGAACCGAGAACTACTGGAATTACAAACTGGGTTTCGAAGAGGCAAAGGAACCAGAGATCAAATTGCCAACATTCGCTGGATCACGGAGAAAGCAAGAGAATTCCAGAAAAACGTCTATTTCTGTTTCTTTGACTATACTAAAGCCTTTGTGTGGATCACAACAAAGTGTGGCAAATTCTGAAAGAGATGGGAGTACCAGACCACCTTACCTGTCTCCTAAGAAACCTGTACGAGGGCCAAGAAGCAACAGTAAGAACCAGACATGGAACAACCGATTGGTTCTAAATTGGGAAAGGAGTACGACAAGGCTGCATATTGTCGCCCTGCTTATTTAACTGCGGCTGTATAGTCAGGAAGCCTTCCCGGGATCCATGCATGCCAGATGGCCAGTTCATGCTGTCAGTGTTCTCTGCACGGCCATGTACACAGTGGAGAAAAGTTTGTTTGAACGAAGCTGAACATGGAGTTAGTGGGTGTGAGCAGCAACATCTGTGGCTGTAGCCACATTTCTTTCAGCAGCTGTAATCACAAAGATAGCTTCGTGTTATATTGAGAAATGGAGACCCTTACAAAATCCTTTATGAAATACCGCAACATGATTAATTATTTCTGCTTGAAGCCTAGGCACCTTTCGTTTGGAAGAAATGGTAATCTCATCCTTCCCTTCAAGCCAGGAGTCTTCTAAAATGTGTCGCTATATTGTCACTGCTTCCTATTCCAATCCCCCCTCCCCCCAAAACACACAGTTATCCCTTCCAAAAGCCAAGTAGATTATTACTATCCAATGTACAAATGTGTTTTTGTTCAGTCGTTAAGTCATGTCCGACTCTTCGTGACCCCATGGACCATAGCACACCAGGCCTTCCTGTCCTCTGCTGTCTCCCGGAGTGTGCTCAAGTTCATATTCGTTGCATCGGTGATGCTATCTAGCCATCTCATCCTCTGCCGTCCCCTTCTCCTTTTGCCTTGGGCATTGTTTACTTCCCATTTTGTCAGTTCGTTATTTTGAACAGGAAGTCTTCTAAAGGGTCCCATGCCTAAAATACCCTCACCAAGTTTTTCACACAAGTAAATCATATATTAAATCTGTCACTAAGGTCACAATCCTATGCATATTTAGACAGAAAAAGGTCCTACAGTTCCCAGCATTCCCCAAGCAGCATGGCTCCTAAAAACAGCAACGACAGTCACACATCAGTGCCAGTATCCTGATTGCCTGGCAACTATAACTTACTACTACAGCAAGGTCATGTGATTTCAGATGTTTTTTAGGTAATCACTGTCAGGAAATGTAGCTGATTCTGTTTTTGGTCAGACAGGTTAATCTTCTCTCAAATCCCAGTAATATTATTCCTCTTCTTGGCTGCAGCACAGATGATAAACCTCTATTTAATCCTAAATGCATTGTGCTGTTTTGGAATTTTTCTCTTTTTTGTACTTTTTACTATAAAGTCATGCAGTAATTAAAAAAATTGGCATGCATACAACTTTTACTGTTGCAGTTAGACTGTATAGTGTTCGACAGTATCCTAGAGGTGTTTCTCATATAATTGTCCCCTATGCAAGGCCTTCAAATATGGGAAGTGAAGTAGCCGGAGGATGTGCAGTCTTGCATTCAGCTGGGAGATATTTCATGCACCTCTGATAAATATGTCAATTTGTTCTCAGGTTATAATCTTAAACCATTTTCCTAGACATGTCTTAAGAACCAATGGAAAGAAAAATGTGCTTCTGTAGTCTCTGGGGTATTTCTAATGCTACTTGAGAAATCTCCATCCTTGCTCAAATCTAGAGACTGATTGAACTTGGGATGAATACGTATAGCTCAATTTCATCATCACGGCCTTACTCAGTTGCACTGTGGCGGAAACAGTACCGTAGATCAGGAGTTGGCAGATTTTAGGCTTATGTGATCTACTTTTTTTCACTAGAATCCCATGATCCAACTACCAGAGCCAGGTACAAAATACTGACTCAGAAGGGTGAACGTAGAATTGCCAAACGAGATGTCTCTAAGCGCATGCTGAGTCCAGGAATTCGTTTTCAGCACCAGAATTGGAGTTTGCACACAAATCCTTTCACACACAAATCTGTTTCCCGCTAAGCTTTCTTGGCTTTCAACAGCCTAATTTAAGAGACTTTTTTGTTGTCACTGTTGTTAAATTATTGGAAATTGGAAACCTTGCTGATCTATGGCAAATAATGCGCTTGTTTGTCATTGATAAATACTGTGGATATGTGAGATAGCAGGACGTTTGATAGCTATGTCACATAACTGGATAGGGTGGTCGCTTATGAATTGCCAAAAAAGAGGACACGTGCCACCAACAGAAGAGAACAAAAGAGGATAGCAATCTGCATATAATTTGCATATAGTAATTTAGATGTATAGATACAAGTTTAGAAATAACTATTATCATATAGAAATAACAGTAAAATAATAAAAAGAATAACTACAATAAAAAGAATACTAATATTAGCCTTCCAAATGGCTGGCAGAATGGAGCCCCAGTTGAAACGAACCATCACCGCTGCCCTTCCTCTGGCTGGGTCGATGGGCAAAAGCAGCTATATTGCAGTGCAAAACGCTTTCTATCCCAGGAAAGTTCAGTGAGCCTTTCATGAGGCTAGGAGGAGTTTCTGAGACCCAGGTGCCAGCCAGAGGCAACTGCTACTAACCAGTTACAAAGTAGGGTGGCCAAAAACAGAGGAAATGCGTCACCAAAAAAGAAAAAAAAGGACAAAGGGGAAGACACTGATTTGCATAATATTTGTGTGTGTGTGTGTGTTTAGAAATAATTATTATAATTTAAATAGAAATACAGTACGCTTCACCACAGTATGAAAGACTAGGACCAAATGGCCTGTGACGTCCCTGCTTGCTCATTGTGCTGTTCAGGTGAGAAGTGTTGATAGCCAAGAGTTCTTAATGGTCCTTTATCTTTAAACTGGAATGGGACAGAACAGCCCGTCACATAAAGGATGTCTTCAAACCGAGGACGGCCCTATGACAGCCCTTCAAATAGAGGACTGTCCTTTGCTAAAGGGGATACATGGCCACCCTATAACCAGCCTATAGTTTGATAGTTGCAATAGTGATTAATTCTCCATGTACTGCTTTCCTTGTCATGTTGTCAGATTGCAAAGGAGAATCTCCCCCTTTTTATTTGTGTGTGTGTGTGTGTGTGTGTGTGTGTGTGTGTGTGTGACAGAGAACGAAGATAAACGAAGATTCTCAGGGCAATGCTTACCCAAAGTAGAAGACTGTGACAGATTTCATTCTTTTTTGCTAATGGCCTTAATGACAGGGGATTACAAGGACTCTTGCCTTCCATAAGGGAAATGTGATATTTCTTGTAAATATCTGAAATATTGAATGCTCTATATGTAGATCAATAGTACATTCATGCTCAGGCAAATACCTGGCAAGTACATTTTATTTATCTCCCTTCCAGTAGTAATAATAGACAGCGAAAGGTATGAACACACATGTGTAATGTGTGAGGAAATTACACATTTTTTGATTAATAATACTCTTTTTTCTTTATAATATTTGTAAGATACTAAAATTGCGGCCTACATATTTCCCTCTACAAAGAGTCAGAGCACCAGACATCAACATGTGGATGTTAAACTTTTTAACAGTTTAAAAAATTAGAAAAAAAGCCCTTGATAAGACTTGCATATTGTCAGATTAGTGCTTTTGTGTATTTGTGTTGTTTTCAGGCCGTGGGTATAGCTTTAACTGCATGGTAAAAATTGATTTGGACATAAGACGGCGCAATCACTGAATATGCATGGACCTGGCCAAATGGCCCACACCAGTTACTCATCTTATGAGTTGGTGCTAATAGTGAAGTCATACATAATAACAGGGCAGGGCAAGAACTGGAGTTACTTTCCTGTTACGTGTAGTTTGCAAACATGGAGCAGGCATGTCTCGAAGTGCAGTCGAGCCGCACAAAGTCCGTTTCGGGCCATCTCCACTTTAATTTGATTGTGAGTTGGTTTGGCACACGTAAACACATGGTTAGACCCGATTCACATTTTTGCTTGTGGTATAGTAAAATCACCGCAAGAAGGTTTCACTTGACTTCGAAGTAAGTGCTGCTGCTCCAGACTACATCCAAGTGTATCAGTTGCTCCTCACACTTATTTCCAGTTGCAAGTTATGCATTTAGATTGATATGTCATTTGATTCTGCACTGAGGGTTAAGCTGTTCTTGTTGTTCAGCCGTTAAGTCATGTCCAACTCTTTGTGACCCCGTGGACCATAGCACGCCAGGCCTTCCTGTCCTCCGCTCTCTCCCGGAGCGTGCTCAAGTTCATATTCATTGCAATGGTGATACTATCTAGCCATCTCATCCTCTGTCGTCCCCTTCTCCTTTTGCCTTCAATCTTTCCCAGCATCAGGGTCTTTTCCAGGGAGTTTTCTCTTCGCATTAGGTGGCCAAAATATTTGAACTTCAGCTTCAGTATCTGTCCTTCCAATGAGCAGTCAGGGTGGATTTCCTTTAGGATGAACTGATTTGACCTCCTTGCAGTCCAGGGCACTCGTAAGAGTCTTCTCCAGCACCACAGTTCGAAAGCATCAATTCCTCGGCGCTTGGCCTTCCTTATAGTCCTGCTCTCACAGCCATACGTTACTACTGGGAAAACCATAACTTTGATTATACAAACCTTTGTCGGCAAGGTGATGTCTCTGCTTCTTACTCTGCTGTCTAGGTTTGCCATAGCTTTCCTCCCAAGGAGCAAGCATCTTTTAATTTCATGGCTACAGTCACCGTCTGCGGTGATCTTGGAGCCCAAGAAAATAAAATCTGTCACTGCTTCCATTTCTTCCCCTTCTATATGCCAGGAAGTGATGGGGCCAGATGCCATGATCTTAGTTTTTTTAATGTTGAGTTTCAAACCAGCTTTTGCACTGTTGCTAGATTGTGTCCGGCAGCATGCACAGAGTTCTGGGTGCAAGGCTTCCACATGCGCAGGCTTCTGCATGATTGTCTGCACATACAGCACCATATAGTGAGTGAGTAGCTGGTGCCACGCTGGTGCCAGTTACTGGAATTGGCTCTGAACTTCAACGAAATTATAAATGGGTTTAGGTCTAGGACGTTAAGTTAGATTTTATCTCCTATGTCAGCTATGCTAGATATAGATAATTGTGACTGTGGCTAATAATCAGATATATAACATGACCACATAGAGTTCTGTAGGTAAAGGAATTTTTAAGTATTTGTTTTAATATGTATAGAATATTTCAACAAACTTTATGTTAGATTTCATACAAAGCTTTAGGGAGGGTCCACACATAAAGGCGAACTCTGAGCTGCATGCAAACCCAGAGTTTCAATCGCTTGTGCTTGGGTCCTCTTGCAAGTGGGAGTAGCTAAACAAGTCAGGGACTCTCTGTCCCTAGCTTGTTTAATGGAACATCAAAACTGGGAACTCTGGCTTGTCTCTCTCCCTGACAAGCCAGAGTTGTAGTCCAGGGTTTGTTCTTGGGTTACAACTTAGGTGTGTTGGGGAAGAGACAAACCAGAGTTCTCCAGTTGGACATCACACTAACCAAGCCAAGGTTGGAAAGTTTAGCATGTTTAGCTGTTCCTGATGGAGGGAGGAGCCAAGCAGGAGCCCCCTCTTTAATGAGCTTCCGCTGTGCATTAAAAATGTGGTTGTTCAGGCAGGCATTTGGGGTGGGTTAGGGTATTTTTTATGATGTTTTTAATGTAGAATTTTATTGTTTTAACTGTTTTATTGTTGTACATAGCCCAGAGTGGCTGGGTGACCAGCCAGATGAACGATTAATACATTTAATAAATAGATAGATAGATAGATAGATAGATAGATAGATAGATAGATAGGAACTTGGGAAGCTGCCTTATACTCAGTCAGAGCATTGGCCCATCTAGCCCAGTGTCATCAACACTGACTGGCAGGAGCTCTCCAGAGTTTCAGACATGGGTTTTTCCAATGAATGGGTATTGATCATGTCTATGGGAGGAGGTAATCTTAATGCTGAAGTAAATTTGTAAATGTTAAAGGTAGAAAGTAGGTATGATCAAGTGAGCCCCTCTCTCCTCCAGAACATATCAATTGGAAATGTTCAGTGTTTAGTTTGGAATTCTATCTTGCTATTTAAACTTTTTTATTATTATTATTCATCCAGATTAAAGAATGGCTCTGTTTAAACTGCCAGATGCAAAGAGCTGTCGGTGGTGACTTAGCTTCTGTTCATGGTCCTGGCCCAAAGCCCTCTGCATCCACACAAAAGACACCTGCTCCAACTCCAGCAACCAAACCACCTTCCCAGCCACAGCAACCTACTCAGAAGAAAGAAGTTCCTCTAAAACCTGATGTCACCCCATTACCCGATCTCAAAAAAACATCAACACAGACAAAACAGCTGCCCAGTTCTTCTGCAAAATCAAAGCTTCCTGCTGCTGAATTGCAGCCAACAGAATCCACCCCCAAATCTGACGACGCCAAGCCTGCAGTGGTCGAAGATAAGCAAAAACAATCTAGTATTCAAAAACCCACAAGTGATGCTGGGCCTACGCCTTCTCCATCAGATACCAAGCGAGATTCACCTGGCCTCAAACCTGCATTGGCTCAACAGAAAGTGGTACAGCCTCAAAGATCAGAAGCTGTCAAGTCATCTCAAGACACACCTACACCTGTAGATAAATCTGCTCCTCCAGATACTAAAACCTCATCTCAAGTGTCTCAGCAGAAGTCTGATCCCAAACTTGTTTCTCAGCCTGGACCTGGATTGGATACTAAGGCACAAAAGCAAGTTGAGCCAATGGACGTGAAAGGAGACCCTAAGAAAATGCAACCCCAGATGAATCCTAAGCCAGATGCCAAGCAGGCTCCCAAAGGACAACAAGGTACAGTAGGCCCGAAACCCACCCAAGCCCAGCCACAAGCTCAGTTCCAACAACCGCAGAAAACTCCAGAACAATCTAGACGATTCAGTCTTAATGTAGGAGGCATCAATGATGCCCCCAAACCACAGCCAACAACCCCTCAAGAAACAGTTACTGGGAAGCTCTTTGGATTTGGTGCTTCAATTTTTAGTCAGGCTTCAAATTTAATCTCTACTGCAGGCCAGCCAGGAGCTCAACCACAGGGTCCTCCATCTGGGTCCCCCTCAAAGCAGCCCCCTCCTCCAGCACAGGCCCCTATCTCACAAAAAGACATCCGTCAAGCTCAACCACCTCCCAGAGCAACACCCATGAAAAAAGAAACAAAGGCTCTTGTAGCAGAAAAACCGGAGCCACCCAAAGCTGAAGGCATCTCCACTGTTAAAGAAACAGACCCTGAGAAGAAGCCTTTGCCTGCCAAAGATACCAAGTCTCCAGCTGTTAAAGCTAAACAAAGTGCTGATCTACCAGAAATGGTTCTGCCTTCACTGCCAACACCAGCTTGTCCTCTCTGTAAAACTGATCTAAATGTTGGTTCTAAGGATCCTCCCAACTACAATACTTGTACGGAATGCAAGAGTATAGTGTGCAATCTCTGTGGATTTAACCCAATGCCGCACATAACAGAGGTAGGCAAAGCTTTCTTTTGTATTAATATTTTTGTGAACCACTATTTTGTAAACGATGAATACCAAAAGAATATTAAATCAGCCTTTTAAGGTTGTAATCCTATACGCACTTAAATGGAAATAAGCCCCTTTGAATTCAGCAGGTTTTATTTTTGAGTGGGCACATGTAGGATTGTGCTGTAACTATAAGCATTTGCCAGACATTGACCAGAATGATCTTTTTATATTTTATTTCTTTCAAAGAGTTCAGCCTGAAGCAGCTTTTGGTTCATTTGATAAACTGGATCCATAAATGATTTCACTGTGCTGTTTGAGTACTTGTAAATGTGTAAAGGCAGAAGAGGGAGAGGTTATAGTTACGATCAGCTGTAATTTGCTATGTGAATATTTCTGCCAGGCTAGGATGGCAAGAGTGTTTGTTCTACACTTACTTATTACAAGACAAGATGATGGATGCCCGCAGTTTATTGCTTACTTCTCTGACATCTTTCCAGTTTGACTACTGGGCTTGAAAAAGTGACATGCAGAAAAGCTCACTGTATGTATATCTTCCATTCTAGCATTTTGTTCCCCATATTAATTATTTGTGTTTGGAAAATATTGCAGGTTGTAAGCAAAGCATTGCCTTGTAAAAAAAATGAATTTCCTCCTCTGCTGAGGAAGGTTTTTTTTTTTTTTTTACTATAATACATCTTCCTAGATTTTAAGGCAAAAACTGACGAACAGCTTTGCAACTATTTAAAGGCAGCATAACATTTTAATGGACAGTGGCCATTCTTGTAACTCCCCTATTGTGGCGGGACATTAATATTATAGTACATTAATATTATAACTCATTTTCTTCCATTACTGTTATTGTTTGGCCTTATGGAGTTTGTAATTTGTTGTTGTCAGGATTTGGGTTGGGGCATTCGGTAGCAGAATTGGTTTACTCTCAGTTCTGTGGGCTTTGCTTTGCAGAATGGTGAGTGTTGGTTTAGTTACATTTTGTTTGGGATGATACGTGAAAGACACAAACCTTCAAAGCTGCATGGCTGTGGGATGCCCTGAAACAGAAGATTTTATGACGTGAATAGCAGAACAAATAGGATAGGGGTATCACTGAATTCACAACCACTGCAGACATTACTTGGAAGAAAAGAAGACTACCTCTAAACATGGTTCTTTATACCCAAAGCTGGCACATGAAAAAGGACAAAGGTGCAGCCTTCCAGTGAGACATGCATTTGTAGCAGGCGGAGAACCTTTTAAAATCGATACGCCTATATGCGGAGAAACAGAGAGCAATATTTTGACTTATTCAAAATGAATGGATCTTCATAACAGAATACTGATTTACATGATAGCTCAGAGTGTAGTGTTTAACACCTTCCATAGAGAAGAAAATGCTTTGTTGTTGTTTTTGCTTAATCCAACAATCTGATATATAGTGACCTTAATGCCAGGTTGTTCGAAAAGAAAATAGGTGATGATTAAATAAGTAAGACTTGATAGATTCAAAGGCCCATAAGGCCATGTGTACTCTGATGGATTATCACGGATGTTAGCCAGTGTTCTTATCTGATGATTTATTCACCAGGGAGAAGCACTGTTTACCAACTCTTTAATTAGTCTTCCTGTGGACTTGCAGCTCAGGTAATTCTATTTTTAGCATGTAGCACAAGAAAATACAGCAGCTGCAGATACTCTGATACTCAATGGAAGAAGTGTTGCTGACCATTTTGTACAGCATCTGATGGAAAGGGAACACTAAACAGTATCAGTACTGTTGATCTATAAGTTGATTAATTTCAGCATTGGGTTGCAAAGGTTGGGCTACCTGCCAGGACAATTTTTTCGTAAAGGGAGAGGTTGCTTCATAAAAGCCAGCCTTCCCCAACCTGGTACCTACAGGTGTGTTGGACTACAACTCTTATCTTCCCCAGTCAGCATTGGCTCTGCTGGATGGGGAAGGTGGGAGATGTAGTCAGACAGATCTGTTAAGCACTAGGTTGGGGAAGGCTGATACAAGCTATAGGGCAGCCTTCCCCAACCGAATGGTCTCCACATATGTTGGATTGGCTGGGAATTATGGGAGTTGCAGTCTAACACATCTGGAGGGTGTTTGGTTGGAGAAGGCTGCTGTAGGGGAAAAAAGCAGTAGAATGTCTAGTTAGCCTCAGGCAGGGCGGCGGTAAGATATTCTATATTCCTTAAAATAAAACAAGCAAACAGAAACCCAACAGTTTGAAGATACATGGGTTTGTGCAGAGAGCGAGATGTAATTTAAAAAACAAACAAATTTGAAATGGGTTCTGAGGTTCGTCATTTTAAAGAAATATATGCAAGACATATGAACTTGTTCAGATATTACTTCTTTCCCCAAACTTATATGTTATGAGATGAGAAATGATGGTTAAAAAAAAAAGATCTGTTTACATTATTTTATAGGGAACTCTTCCATGTGCTAACAAACTTTCCTGTAATTCATTTGTGGCTATGAAATGACTTCTGCCATTGAAAAATTAACAGTGCCTATATTCATGTTGGTTAGAACAAATAATCATGATAGCAGTAGGGGATTCTTAACTCACGGTGAAGTTTTCTGTATTAAAAAAGTTGCCATGTTAACTGTTCCTAGGATGACTAACAAATGCTTTCTTTTTAAATAACTAAAGTGTTCAAGCATTCTTGCTTTGCTCCAAAAGCCCAGACACTTATGTTGCTTGGATTCTTTTTTTAGATCATTAGCATGGTTACAGCTGCTTTGAGCTGTGAACATGTTTAGAAATTAAAGCTCTGGGAGAGCAATCATATGATGGCCCCTAGACATAGGATTCTTTGGTTTCCTGGATATGAGGTCAGAAGCAGGGCTCCAAACTCATGGCCAGGAAACTGTGCTCCGTTCCCCCTTCCCCTTGTAGCTGGCGTGGAGAGAACCACAGTGGGTTCTGCACAAGGGGCACTGGCTCAGACAAATAAACTGATATTAGACATGATACCCAAAGTGATCCTCCATATTCAGAGGAAGTATGCTTCTGAATACCAGGTGCTGGAGACCATCATCTTCATCTTCAGGTCTAGATGCCCAGTTTAATGGCAGTGGGATGTTAGACTAGATGGACTGTTGGTTTGATTCAGCAGGACACGTCTTGTGTTTTAAAAGCAGAAAATAGAAATATGAACCTGAGTTCAGAGTGCAATTAGTAACTTCTGAATTCAGAGCTGTGTGATGCAGCTCTTGGAGTTATTGCTGAAAACTATTCCATTCTTGTTGCCGACTCTTGCTGTTCTTGTCTCCTTGGTCTTTACAATCTCACATAGATAAAGGGTGAGTAAACGTTGTTTCTGCAGCCATAAAGGCAGATATCCAGTGCTACAAAGGTCTAGATGGCTGTATTAATGTTACAAAGGGCTGTTGATAGTATGACTACTGATGGATAACTTCTGAAGTAGATGCAGATGATATATTACTTGGCAATCCTTCACAGACCCTGCTGTGCATTGAACTTTAAGCTTGCCAATCCTATCCACATATGCATTCCTTAGCACTTTCCAGCATGAAAAACTGCTTGGTTCATGAAGCTCTGAATGCTGATCTTTAATTTGTGTGTGTGGCCTTCAGGGCCTTGATAGCCTGTGGTTTAGTTATTTTAATTAGGGTCATCTAATGAAGACTTAAACTTCAAGTAGATAATTGTAGAAAATTACTGAGCTGGCTTTCATCTGGTCTAGTACCAGAATTAATGATCCCAGTCACAATCTCAAGATTCCTTTCCTTTAAATACATTTCACAGCAAAGCAAATATCACACGACATCTAATTCAGCCCACCTTTGGTTGTCTAGACAGGCCTTTGATATAAACTAGTTGATGGGTTGCGAGCAGGTCTTGCAGCAAAGGCACATCAAAACCTCCTTGGTCCATTGACTCCATCGAAGAACGGCAGCTAGAAATACATAGGTGTTAACTCAAAATGTAATAAGAAAGACTCTCCTAGTTACAACACCGGTAGTCTTCAAATAGAACATAAAACCATTAGCGAATAGCTCATTCATGAGGAGAATTCTCTCCACCTTCACCTCTACAACGGGGACTGACACTGGGCAGGTAAATAATCCCCCCACAGTTTGTCTCTGCCAAATGCACCAGAAGCAACAGTGCCCACAAATGCTAAATCTTTCTCTGCTGTTTCCTCCCGGTACCTTTCCTGGAGAAAACGCCAACTCCTGCAGTCTTGAGCAGGAAAGTCTGTCGCAGCCTTTTGGGAACTTGCTCTTAAAGGCGCAATGGAGGAAGGGGTGGTAGGCCTCTTCTCTCCCCAGTAGGTTAAGCAGGTTCTGAGGAGTGTCATTTCTCAGGTAAGAAGCCATTCCCCGCACCTGACTTCATCTCTTTCTCCTGCTGTCTGGGTTTCTGTTCATCATCCTGTCTCTTCTCCAGCTCCCTCCTCTCTCTCTCCTTTTCCCGCTTTTTTATCCAGTGTCAGCCCACTTTTCCTCTTGTGAACCTCTTCACGCCCTCCCTCTTCCAGGTGAATCCCATCACAGGGACTAGCACAAGCCTTGAGCATGTGCCGGCTGGCGCTGCTATTCATTTGTGCTGCCCCCACTTGCTCCTGCCCTGTCACAGCCTGTCTCCTTGAGCCCAGCATTTGGAAGGGTGCGGGCCACCCTGGCAATGCCGTGATGGGTCCGAAGGATGCTGGGTAAGAGAGAGCGATCCCCGCTGATCCCTCGCACGGGTCTACTGTGGTTTTATGGATTGGCTGTTCCCTGATGTTTTCTCTGTTGGTTTGTCTTGGATTTTATTGTGTAGTTTTAAGGTTACCTAAGCTGCCTTGAGAGATACATTCTTGGGCCCAAACAGCGCTACTTTAACGTCTTGAGGTGAGATCCGCCTGTAACTTTACTCAACTTTTTGGGACCCAGCTATAAACCTAATTCCACCTTTTGAGACCTACTTTCCTCCTTTACCATAGAATATACAAGTAGCTATCTCTGGGAGTATATAAGTTAATAGACTTTAAGCATCATATAGAATTTAAGCATCATAAATAGGGAGGGGGCAGTGAGCGTGCCTTTTAAAGGGGCTGTACTACAGTAATGGCGTGATGTCTGCCCAGTAAAAAAAAAAAAGGCCGTGGAAAGACCCTTGTGCAACACACTGGGGCTTCCCCATGGTCACATCCCTCAGTTTGAGAATCACTGGGGCATTTTTTTTTAAAAAAAAAAATAATAAATTAATGGGAACTGGTTTCTTGCTAATACTAATTGAAACTTCAAATGAGAAAATTGTCTCTCTTCTGAATAAGAACAAAGTCTAGCCCCAAACTAATGTGAATAATAGTGCTCTGTGGGGCCACTTGGATTACAATCAAGCCATGTAAAAAAATAAATTGCCTTGACGATGCCTTAAAAAAAAAATAAAGGAAGTGGGTTGGTTCTGGACTCACCAGAGTAATGTAGTGGATGAAGTGCTGGACTTGTATCAAGGACATCTGGATTCAGTGCTCAACCATGAAACTCAGTGGGTGGCTTTGAGCAACTTGTCGCCTCTCTGCATTTTCAAGTAATTGTTGCTTGACTTGGTCTGGGCAGTCTTGCTTTTGTACATCTGTGAATTCTTTGCCCATCCAGGGTCTGTTTTGATGGGGAGTGTATTTGCAAGAAGAGGATCTCGGAATTTTGACTTGTAAGACAGGGAACATTGCACAGATTGATTCTGGCCCAATTGCATAAAGAGCAGAACCTCCTCTTGGAATTGCCTGTTTAACTCTGCAAGCTATCTGGGAAACGATATTGCTATAGTTTGTTTGTTTGTTAGTTTGTTTGTTATTTACAACATTTGTATGCCGCTCCACATCTAAATAGATTCCGGAGCAGTGAACAACAACAAATAAAATGAACAAAAGATAAGAAGAATGAAACATGATAATCAAATTATTTTTTTAAAAAAACAGAATGCCAATAAAACTGAGGCTGGTTAACCAAGAAAGGCTTCCTGGAAAAGAGCTGTTTTCAGGAGGTGCTGAAAACAACGCAGTGTTGGCACTTGCCTGACCTCCAGAGGCAGAGAGTTCCATAGGAAGGGAGACACCACACTGAAGGCTCTTCTCTAGGTGGACTCCAGTTGGGCCACAGGTCCATGTGGAACCACCAGGAGCATGCCTTCTGATGACCTCGGTTATCGGGCAGGATGGTAAGGGAGAAGGTGCTCTCTCAGATGTCCTGGTCCAAAGTTCTTCAGGACTTTGTACAGTAGTACCAAAACCTTAAACCTGGCCCAGAAGGGAGTAGGCATGACGTCATCAACCTCAAGGGCACATCCAGAGGTATTTCCTGGTTATTCCATGTTAAAAAGATCTGGAGAAAATGAGGTATATAAAAACCTTGGATTGTTATGCTAGTAAAACAGCGACTAGATGGTGATGTTTCATTGAGTTCTATGGAACCTCGAAAACTCAAAGCTTCCCCTTTCAGCAATCACATGGTCGCCGTCTGGGAGCCTGCTGTAAATGCGGAAAGGCTCCACAACAGTACGGCTGCGGATTTTTTCTTTAATATAAAGGCAGCCTAGATCTACGCTAGTACTTTTCCACCGGTGCTGAAGAGCGTTGATAACTGTTGGGCACATTACACACTCCATATACCGCTTTTGTAGCGGATTTTCCACTTTTTATTCCGTATTATCCAAATACCACAGCAGATGTCATTGTGTGTGCTACAAGGTAGAAATGTGCAAGAGGGATATAGTGTTATCATGATGGGATCATATCAGTATGACATGAAGTGGAATGGTGGTCTTCTGTTTTTAGCTTTCCTTGATTTTTGGTACTGTGTGACTGCCTCTTTTAAAAAGCAGTTATTCATTTAGAATTAATCTAATTGTTGTGACAAAGGACAGGATAAACTGAAGGTATGAAGCATTTAAAAAGACTGGGGGGCAAGATAACAGCATTTTTTTAAAAATGGATTTTTGGGTTCACATTTCACCTCGGAACACCAGCCATATCAATAAAAATTGTAACAAAACAGACAGAAAAAATAGGTCATCTTTATTGTGACAACATTCTAATGAGTATCAGCATTCATTTATTTGTTTATTAACCTGTTCTTTATTCTAATGAATTCTAGGCCCAGGGCAGCATACAGTAGTAATGTGGATGAAATGGTTTAAACCTTTAAAAAGCATCTAGGATATAACTTTCTAAATAGACTTGTTAGACCTTTATTTTTCCTTCCCTTTTAATATTCTGAGAATCTGAGTGTTTGCTTTAGGGATGTACAAATTGTGTACCTTCCGTGCCACTTGACTTCCACAGTTTGCAGCCAGTGCTCTGTTCCGCTGTTCACAAGCCCCTGGAATTCTCCTCTTTTTTTCCGCTCTGAAAATTATGAAGATAAATCCATACCGACAACTGTAATTCCGGTGCCCAGCCATCTCCATGAGTCTGCATAACTTCTGTAAGAATTGCTATTTTTCGTAAATATTTATGTATTCTTTTTTAAATTGAAATACTCTGTCTCTGTTTACTTTCAGCCAAAACACTTCCTCTTCCTAGGGGCTTCCCAAAAGAAGGCTGTCTTAGGTGTGCCTGAGCGATAAACTATTTGTTTAAAGCAACACTGTTTTAAAGAAAGAAAAAAGCTTTTAAAATGACCTGGAGTTTATCGCTCAGGCACACCTAAGACAGCCTAGGGGTGCACGAAAGCCACTTACCTGGTCTCGCAGCTTGCTTCGCGGTGGGAGGGAGGCGCTTCGCTGCTCCCCCCGAAGTTCAGGCCGGGGGGGTAGGCTTCCCACCTCGCCCGGCCGAAATTCAGGCCAGGGGGGAGGCTTCCCGCCTCGCCCGGCCGAAATTCAGGCCGGGGAGGAGGCGCCTCGCCCGGCCGCAAAATTAAAAGTAAAAAAAAAAACAACGCCCCCATGATAGGCTACGTGACGATTAACGTAGCCTATCACAGCTAGATCTGCAAAGTCAGCCGTGATAGGCTAGGTTAATCGTCACGTAGCCTAACACGGGTGACTTAAAAAGAAAAAAAAAAGCGCATATGCAAATGGCGGCCCCCATAGGGAGCCGCCATTCCCGTTCCTTATTTGGTCGCTGTAGTCTACGTAAATGTTTACGTAGACTACGGCGAAAATAAGGGCAACGCAAATAGCGTTGCCCTTATTTTCGCCGTAGTCTACGTAATCTTTACGTAGACTACAGCAACCAAATAAGGAACGCGAATGGCGGCTCCCTATGGGGGCCGCCATTAGCCTTACGCGCTTTTTTTTTTTTTTTTATGTCACCTGTGATAGGCTACGTGACGATTTACGTAGCCTATCACGGCTGACTTTGCAAATCTAGCCGTGATAGGCTACGTTAATCGTCACGTAGCCTATCATGGGGGCGTTTTGTTTTTTTTTTACTTTTATTGGAATGGCGGTGGCAGCAGCCGGTCGAAAGACCGGCTGCCGCCTCTGCCCCTGTCGAAGACCTGACGAACCGCCACCGGGACCCGCCGCTGGGAGGGACATTCGGGAAAGGTAAGTCCCGTTCTGGGGGGGGTGCGGGGTGTGGGGGGGTGCGGAGAATTTCTCCCCAAAACTACTTCGAGGGCCGAACACGTTGGCACTCGGCCCCCCAAAGTTTCGGGGAGAAATTCTCCCCCATCCCTAAGACAGCCTTCTTTTGGGAAGCCCTAGGAAGAGGAAGTGTTTTGGCTGAAAGTGAATGGAGACGGAGGATTTCATTGTAAAGAGAACACCCACAAGCAAGGTGGCGAACACAATTCCTTTTTTTAAAAAAACTTGCATATTTATTATCGGAATATACTTAACTGCGTTTTTATTTATGAAAATTTTGCGACTCTTTGTGGACGACAAAAAAAAAGCCGCATGACGGCTGGCTCCGCAGGACCTCATGGTGCCATTCCGTAGAGGATTCCGGGGCACGGACTGAAGGGATTTCGATCCCATTTCAGTCCGTGGCGGAATTCTCTGTCATCCCTAGTTGGCTTAGTCTGATTTCTCTGTATTTCACTTGATTTGAAACCATTGTTTTAAGTATGTTTGCAAAACATGGTTTGGAGGTTAGTGCTAACCATGGACAATATCCAGTTGGACATGAGCACTAACGTAAATCACATTGTGCTAACGTAAGGGACCTCTAGTGCAATGGCAATAGCGTTAGCAAACAAACCATTATGTGAATGGCAACTGTTAAGTTAATAATCACTGGCTATACCTTTTTGCATTTCAGCTCCCCCTGACACTGTTATACCTCCCCGTCTCCTCCTTCATGTGTATACAGATCTGCCAATTTGAGGTGGACACTTCATCAAGTGGACAGTGTCCACGAAAGCTTATGCCAAAATAAACGTGTCAATCTTTACCGTGCCACAAGAGGGTTTCCTGTCATTTACATTAGCGCTAGTGTCCAACTGGATAGTGCTCCATAGGTTTGTAGTTCAGACATCACAACATCATGGTTAAGCAGAGGGGGGAATCTACACGTTAAGAGGGGAGTAGAGAGGTGGAGGAAGAGTCCATGCCTGCAGGGTTGAATTGATTCATTGCCTGTCTCTGACTAGAAGCTTTAGGTGTGTTTTGCATTAACAGTAGTAACTGCAATTATTACTCTGTTATTTTGCTCTTTCTCCAAAGAGCTCTGAGTGGGATTCATGGTTTTATCACCATGACAACTGTGTGCCGCAGAGGTGAGGTGAGGTATTCTTACTGGAGTTGAAATACTATACTGTAATATACTACCAAAAATTGGCCAGGATCTAAAGAACCATAAAACTAATTCTATGAGCCCAAGGGTGGTCTAGTCTTTTATTTCTAAAACAGCAAACCTACTACCCACATCACATGGCAAACCGCTTTTGAAAGTGAATGGGGTTTCAAAAGCAGTTTTTAATATAGCAAGGAACTCAGCTGTTGAAAACAAAAAAGTAGCATAACCCTCTTTCCACAAGCCTAATGCATCTGTTTGGATTCTGGCCAATGTTTATAAGTTTTAATTGAGTTTTGTTTATGTTTTCTAACTAGTAAGATTTGCTTCAATGTTTAGAGCTATGTTATTTTGACATGTAGTATTTATTGGTGCCTACTAGTACTCTGTGGCTTTGTTATATTATTCTCAAAACAATAAAATACAAATAAAAAAACACTAGCCACACACACAGTGTTCACCTTGCTACATTCCAGAATCTGTTTAGATGTGGAATGGTATACAAATATTGTAAATAAATACTTGGGTGGACTGGAGCTGATGCACTCGCTCCCTTCCACATGATAGGCCAGATTAGGGGAGACGTATAATCTGATCTGACCTTAAATTTGGACCGAAGTTAACTGTTGTTACTGGGACTCAATAGCACCTAGATTATACTGCGTAGCCAGAAGATTGCATGCTGAGAGTGGCTATGACCGGAATGAGCCTTTTGTTCAAGCACACAGCCTTTATGCCTCTGCCTTTGTGTGATCCACAATGTCTTAATTAACCATAGTTTCCCATTTTGTCTGAACTGGGAAACAATGGTTACCAGCTTCAGAACAAGTCAGGACCTTAAACTATGGTTTGAAGTTGGTTTAAGACAGAGGCTTATTCCGAAGCTGGTAACCATAGTTTCCTGCTTTCAGATGAAACGGGAAACTGGTTAATTAGAGGTTTCCTGGTTTGCTCACTCACACCATAAGGGACGAACAAAGGGGCTGTGGGCAAAAAGCGTTGTTTGTATCTCCATTTATTAAGCTGAGATATGGTCATCTAAATGCGACCATTCTCTTGGTATTCTGAAAATAATATCTTTGACACCACTGTTTCTGTCTAACTCAATAAAAATACAGCCCCCTTCAGCGTCATTAGGAGTTGTCAGCTTCATGTCAAATTGTCTCATCATTTAATCTGAGGCTATATTTGTTTACCATACCTAAAAGATTGGCTTTCAGGCAGACTGTGTTGCAGTCAATTTGTCTGTCGTTATTCATGACAATACATATTACAACATTAATAAGCATGTGATTGAAATGTTTGTCAGATATACTAGAGTTCCTGCAAATACACTTTGCTGCACCTTGCATCTTTTAATGTCTATTTATTTTTATCAGTTCTTTTATTATCTGCCTGAACAGTTGATGTCTTATCATGAGAGAAGTAATTTAGGTTTAATCAGAAGTGGCAAAGAGAACGAAGGCCATATCTGCACTACAGACCTAAACTGATTTAGTTGCCATGACTTGCTTGTAAGAAACATTGAGAATTTGTAGTCCCCTGAAGAGGATGGAAGATCACAGGGAATCACATCCTCTAAAAACCACAATTCCCAGTGTGATTTAGGGGTCATAGAATCATAGAATAGTAGAATCATAGAATAGTAGGGTTGGAAGGGGCCTACAAGGCCATTGAACTGATTGAAAAATGTTCCCGAAAATTCATTCTCTGATCCCAGTCTAAGCAAAATAGTATCTCCAGAAATGTGACCAATGGAGAAATATAAACTTACTGATGTTAGCTGTGATTCCAGCCCAAGAATTCAGTGGTAGTATAAATATCACATCTGTTTTGCAGTTGCCCATGGTCTAGCACCTTGAAGAACAGGATAAGTCCCTGGAAAAGAAAACAAGCACTTTTTCTTTTTTTTCTGGAAAAGATCTGTTCCAAGGTGGGGACCCAATGGTGTGATACAGCACAGCTCAGGCAGACTCTACAGTTATCCTTTCTTTTGTTTCGAGCAGTGCAGGCTGAGGACAGTTGTATGTCAGCTATAGGGATAAGAAGTGCTGCGTGAACATTTCAGCATTAAAAAGTGCTATGGAAATATGTCCTAGTTGCATGACTAAGCCCCTGTTCATACATGATCACTGCCACATGAAATGATGACTCCATCCATTAGCTGAGCTTCCTTTGGTATTTCAGTTTCAGTTCTGATTCCAGAAGGAAGCAGAGTGGTATCTCTCACCTTAATTCCTGGTTGCAAAGGGAGAAGCAGGGGAGACTGAAAGCTCTGATTGCCATATAGGAAAGCTGGAGATGTCTTTTGTATGTTGGATCCAATGCATAAGGAGTACATTCTTGCATTAGGAGTACATTCTTTATGTGTATGTAGAATTCTGTGCTGAAAACCATAATTTGAAGTGCTTTATTAGGGAAAAAAACACTACATTTTATATTGAGGAAGTGGATCTATTCAGATAGTACGTCTCATGTAAATAGGCCTCTGGACAGCTGAACCAAATCTGAACTGTGCTTATGTATTTACGTAAGGGATTATACAAGTTTGAATTGAAATGCCTGGCTGACAAGCATTTCGACAATTTTATTTTTGTTGCATCCTTTAAATCAAATGCTGTTAATGCCAGTTCATCTTATAAATAGCTTTTCAAATGCCTGCCCAATTTCTTTACAGCTATTTTAGCCTCTTTGTTGAAGATTCTAACATATTTTACACCTACTGACTAGGTTGATTCAGAACTTTCAAAATACATCTATTTTCTTTTCCCACCACATTTGTCGTGCTGTCAGTCTATCTTTATAAAGTTGTGCTAAGCTGCTTGTTTCTTACAGATTCCATGCTGCATTGCATGTGATTTTTTGTAATGAAAAAACTTAAAGATTTAGGAAATGTTCGTGCCCTTTCAACTGTTCCATTTGCAGTTGCCAATTCCCCCACCTGTTCTTATGGTGGAGCTCAGCTGTTTCAATGGTAATTAGAGTTTATCAAAGTAGACTGATAAACGAGAAGGATCTTGGAATTATTGTCAATCACAAGCTGAATATGAGCCAACAAGGTGATGTGGCTGCAAAAAAGGCAAATGCTCTTTTGGGCTGCATTAATAGAAGCATAGCTTCCAAATCCCGGGAAGTACTAGTTCCCCTCTACTCAGCACTGGTTAGGCCTCATCTGGAATACTGTGTCCAGTTCTGGGCACCACACTTTAAGAAGGATGCAGACAAGCTGGAGAGGGTTCAGAGGAGGACAACGAAGATGATCAGGGGACTGGAAACAAAGCCCTACGAGGAGAGACTGAAAGAACTGGGCATGTTTAGCTTTGAGAAGAGAAGACTGAGGGGAGATATGATAGCGCTCTTCAAGTACTTGAAAGGTTGTCCCAGAGAGGAAGGCCAGGATCTCTTCTCGATCATCCCAGAGTACAGGACACGGAATAATGGGCTCAAGTTACAGGAAGCCAGATTCCGGCTGAACATCAGGAAAAACTTCCTGACTGTTAGAGCAATACGGCAATGGAACCAAATACTTTGGGAGGTAGTGGGCTCTCCCACACTGGAGGCGTTCAAGACGAGGTTGGACAGCCATCTGTCAGGGGTGCTCTGACTTGGATTCCTGCATTGAGCAGGGGGTTGGACTTGATGGCCTTGTAGGCCCCTTCCAACCCTACTATTCTATGATTCTGTGATTCTATGAGTGTAATTGGAGACAATCCGCAGATTCAGTGCTGAAACCTTTACACCCAAGAAACAATGAAGTAAAATGGATTCGTCCAGAGTACTTGCGCATTTGAGGTGACATGAAGCTAATAGAATGACATATGGGGGCCTAGAAAACACACACACACATCAAGTCCATGTGTTGACTATGGATAAATGCACATATATTATAATCTCCAGTTCAGTTAGTCAAAGGTATCATAACGTAGCTAGGAAATTATGGAAGTATCTGTAGTCAAGATGCAGTACAGGTTAACCTTTGCAGGGAAGACAAAAATAGTACTGTTCCCCTTAGTATATCTGGCATACAATATTTACCTCACATAATACATGGCATGGAGTATTCCAACAAAATGCTCATCCTATCAACTACTGAGATCATCCTTGTTCTGATTGCTCCATCACAGCATATTGTTTCTAAACCTTCCATCTTTTATACTTTACTTCCTATTTAATGATACTCTCGCTTTCTTGCATCCCAGACACCCTGTTCAGACATTGGCCTGAATGCATGATGGCTAAATCTGTGTAGAGGGATGGGGTCACACATCCTGTTCCCACCTACAGTGTCCCTGTGCACATGAGCCCTGCTGCCTCAGTCATGGATCTTGCCGTGTTGAGGCTGATAAAGCTGGTCCCCTGATCATGCAGAGTTCAGCCCTATTCAGGCATTCTCAGATAGATCAAACATGCGAGGAGGGAGTGCAGAACAGCCCTGCCCGTCTCTGTCATCTCATTCATCACCTTGTACTCGTGGAGGGGACAGTCAGAAGAGGAGAGCCTCCTGTATCTGTGGAGGTTTTCCGCATGATCCAGAACACAAGTAGGACGTCCCATTAGACCTTGTTGCTCAGTGCAGCAAGATCAGGGATTGGGGCGGCAGGGGCTGGCGTGCATGGGGACATCAGGGTCCCATTCCCCTAGACAGATTTACTCATTACACATTCAGGAGAATGCCTGAACTGGGCTCAGTTTTCCTTTCATTTGTTTCTCCATTTCCCTGCCTCTTTTGTCTTTTCTTTCCCTCGTGCTATGTATGCACTAGGGCTGTTAGTTGGTGGGAAATCTGGCCCTTTGGGGGCTTGTTGGATTTCCACGGTGCCATGGCTTGCATTTGTGGGCCAAGCCATGTTTTTTTTGGAAATCTGGGAACTTTTGGGGGGGGGGGTTAAAAGTTGTGTAAATAGACACTTGCACAAGATGCAGCCGCAATTTGTGTAATATGTGCAAATTGCGGGTGTGAGTTGTGCAAATTGTACAGAAATGGCTTCATTAGAGGTAGCTTCTCCAGAAAATAAATTGCTATTGACTTATAGTGATGATGCCATTTTCTTCTTTCTCTCCTATAGCTCAGGTTCTTCCTTTCTCTTTCTTCTAAGACTAGGTTGGGAGGGAAGATTGATTCCTGAAAAATGGTGTCCAGTTGCCACTGAATACGTTCTCAGTTAAAATGTGAAGCATCTTATCATTAACTCTTGAAACACCTCTTTGACACATTGCTGTGCTAAGGCAGCTTTATGGCAGTTTTATAGTTTTAGCTGGAAAGGAAGCTTACATGCTACAGAAGTTGAGTGAGAATCATTGAAAGAGACAGTTGAGTTTACGTGCCTGCTGTTTGCAGAGGCTGTAACTCGGTAACAGAGGACATGTTTTGCATGCAAAGGGTCCCAGGTTCCATCCTTGACATCTTCAGGTAGGGCTCAGAAAGATTTCTGTCTGAAATCCTGGAGAGCCACTGCCAGTCACTGTAGATGATACTGAGCTAGATGGACCAATGGTCTGGTTCAGCATAAGGCAGCTTCCTCTAATGACTTTCATCATTAGAGTTGTGGGTGGCGAACATCTTTGAAAGCTGCAATCCTTGAGGAGCTATGTGCCAGCATTTTCCAGTGCATAGTAGTGACGGAGTAATCCATAGTAGTGATGGAGTAATCTCAGTTGTTGATGGCCTCTCTAGTCCCTGCCAATTTATAGATCTTAATGGAGGGATAGTGAATACAGATCCTAATGGAGGGATAGTGAATGAGGCCTTATTCAATTACTACATCACCATGTATTTAGACGATGCTCTTAATACACGGGCTAGTTCATAAGGATGTAGGCAGTACTTCAAATAACTTGGCCCCATTTAAGGCTTTAAAGCCCAAGACCAGCACTTTGAATTGGGACCAGAAACACACAGGCAGCCAGTGCAACTGGTACATAATTGGTGTAATGTGATCTGACCTTTCAGCCCTGACAAGGACTTGAGCAGCCATATTCTGCACTAGCTGAAGTTTTTGAGTCATCTTCGCAGGCAGCCTCACATAGCGTACATTATAGTAGTGCAGTCTGGATATAATTAGGGCATGCAGTTAGGTCCATTTTCCTAGGGGTGTATGAACCCCACTCACCATTCTGCCTGGGGGTCTGCAGCGGGGGAGGCGATCCGTTCCTCCCCCCGGAATCCTCCCCGGCCAGCTCCATTCTGCAGCGAGTCCGTAGAGCCGCCGGCTGGGTCCGTCCACAGCCGGACTTCCGCCTGCTGCCGGTCCGCAGACGCAAATGGCGTCCGGTGTAGCGGACACCATTTGCATCCGTGCTCTGAGCAGGGACGCAAATGGCATAGCGGACGCTATTTGCGTCCCTGCTCTTTGCTGTGATAGGCTATGTAAATTTTTACATAGCCTATCACGAAAAGAGCAGGGACGCAAATGGCGTCCGCTACGCCGGACGCCATTTACGTCCGCAGACTGGCACCGGATGGCTGTGGACTCAGCGGACAGACCCGGACCTGGCCGGCGGCAGGTAGGGTCTGTCCGGGCGAACTTCGCAGGTTGGCGGATGGGGGTTGGTTTGTTCTGCCACGGACTCCAGGTGGCCGGATTCCTTAGAATCCGGCCTCATTGGAGTCCATGGTGGAATTCTCCGCCATCCCTACACTTTCCCTAGATAGGGTTGTAGCTGATGTACTAATCAAAGTAGATAAAAGGCACTCCTGCCCACTGCCACCATCTTTGCTTTCACAGGCAGTAATGAATCCAGCACCCCCCCCAAAAAAAAAAACTATGAACTTGGTCCTTCAACCCCATCCAAAACCAGATGAATCCCTCTATCCAGTTCAGCAGATTTCCCCACCCATAGTACTTCCATCTTGTCTGGCTTCAGCTTGTTCACCCTCATGCATCCAAAACACACCTCAAAGCACCTGTTCAGGAGTTCCACAGCTTCCCTGGGGTTAGTACATGGAAAACAGAGTAGAGCTGCATGATGTGCATATATTGGTGACTGTGTAGGTTTGAGGCCTACAGAGGCAAGGGAAAAGGTCAGGCCCAGAGGCCTGGACTTTTTTGTTGGGCGGGTGTATCCCTGAGAGGAGTAATTTCATTTCCCCAGTTAAGTTCCATTTCTTCAGGTCTGAAGCAGTACTTTCAGTTTTGGGGGAGGAGGGTATAAAAAGAGAGAGTCAGAAAGACCAGAGCAGTAATAGCAGAGTCAGGGAGAGCAGAGCCTGAAGAGGTAGCAGGAAGAAGCAGCCTGAAGAAGTCTAAGTACAGCTAGGAGTGTCAATCACCCCACACCTACAGCCTAAACCTCACACTATTGGAAAGAGGAAGGTAAAAGAAGGAAGGTTGGACTCTTAAAGAGGCAAGAGATCCTTAAGGAGTTGTTCAGGGGGTCCAGGTCAATGGTGGAATCCTGACAGTGACATCCAGATGACTTCCCCCAGCAATTTCGTGTAGATGTTCAATAGTACTGGGGACAGAATGGTACCCCAAAAGCCATGGAGCACAGTAGAATTCCCCCAGCACAACCTTCTGATAGCAAGCAGCCAGGTATGATCAGAGCTATCATAACACCCTGCCCACTAAACCCAGCTCATCCAGGTATGATCAGAGCTATCATAACACCCTGCCCACTAAACCCAGCTCATCCAGGTATGATCAGAGCTATCATAACACCCTGCCCACTAAACCCAGCTCATCCAGGTAAACCATGTTCATGTTGCTTTATCTATAAGTGATGACTTAGAGCTGATATTTGCAATATGCTGATATACATTGGACTGCAATTCTAATTGCAACTGGAAGAGCAGAGACCTTCCAGCAGATACAGTACGAGCCCGAGAGATTGTCTGATCTGGTACCTAGGAGCACGGTCTGAACATCTGTGGTTCAAACCTTACCACGCCCACAGTGGCTTGTGGCAAGCTTCTCTTTCTGTCTGAACTTTCCACCCACAAAATGTAGATAATACTGAATTATCTTACGAAGTTGTTTGGATTTTTGATATATGTGGCACACTTTTCAGATTCAAAAGGCACTGTATAATGATGGTGATCAGCCCTGACCTGAATTTCTTGATCTAGTGATTTGCAGAACTTGAATGATAAGGATTGCCATCTCCATCTCCTCATGCCATTGTTATTTATAAACTTGTTAAAACTAACGGATTGTCAAGGGCTCCTTGGGGGCCTCTCTCAGTCTAATCCAGTAGCCAAGTCCAGACACAGACAAATGGATTCTTTCCAAAGCTTTATTCCTCTTTTACAACTTAACAACTCTACTGTTAGCAACTAGATATGAGCAGCAGAGTACCTATGCCCTACGTTGGAACAGTTGGTCCCCGTTTGAAAGGCAATTACTGGCAGACCCCTGAACTTAAGGACTAGGGAGAGTCCCTCCCCTTTTCCCTTGGATCCTCTGGGCACAGCCGTTGTTTCCGTGCCAACCGAGCACTACGCCTCCTTTCTGCACCCTCCATTTGGCGCCGCTCTCTGCATTGGCGTCGCGTGTCCATCAAGTCTGCTTCCCGCGCTCTGTCACTCCCAGGACTGCTATCTAAGCTAGGAATGCTGGTGGGAGGAATCTCCGTCAGCTGTTGGCCCTGGGAAAGAGGAGCGCGCTCCTCTCCCAGGCGCGACTCCTCTTCCTCAGAATCAGAACTACTCTGGGATTCTATGGGCTCAGTGTCCACTCTGACACAGATGCAGCTGAATCCTGAGGACAACGTTGAGAGAATATCAGGATAAAACTCCCTGCATACTATTTTGTCTTTGTTTACGGTTTTGTTGCAGCTCTCTTGGCAGGTATACATCATCATCATAAAAAATAATTGGATTTATAACTTTTGCCCGTGATTTAGTGTTTCAGAAGAGAGCTTCCTCCTAGTAGTCCCTGATGAAAGAGCTATTTTTGACAACTGTCCGAAACTAGGATATTGTCTGAATCACAAGTGTCTCTGAGTAGTAGATATGACTTTTTCTAGAAGTCATTAGCTCACCTGATTTTAGCATCAACAAATGTCTAACATTAGTTACATCCTTCTCCAAGCTAAGAACTTAAGAAGAACCATGCTGGGTCAGACCAAAGGCCTTTATAGTTCAGCATTCTGTTCCCACAGTAGCCAACCAGATTGCTCCGGGAAGTTCTCAGGTAGGGCATGAATGCAATAGCACCCTCTTTTTTCCCATCAAGTGGTATTCAGAGGTATACTGCCTCTGATACCGGGGGGGGGGGTAATATACAGACAACATGATAACCATTGATAGCCTTATCCTCCATGAATTTGTCTAATCCTTTTTTGAAGGTGTGCAAAGTGGTGACCTACACTATGTCTTGTGGTAGTGAATTCCATAGTGTGACTATGCGCTATATGAAGAAGTACTTCCTTCCTTTTCTCTGTCATGATTATCTCATCATTCACCTTCTTTGAATGACCCTGGCTTCTAATATTAAGAGAGAGGGAGAAGTTTTTCTCCTATCGCCTTTCTCCACATCATGCATAAATTTAAGAGCCCCCAAACCTTGTAACCTTTCCTTGTAAAGAGTGGCTTCACTCCCCTGATCATTTTGGTTGCCCTTTTCTAGGCCTTTTCCAACTCTGAAATACACTTTTGAGGTATTTTTGAGGGCCCCCCGCCACCCCGCTTAGTTATTTTATACACATATATATTGCTTTGACTGCTGATGCTCACAGTAATATACAAGGTGGTGCCAGAGTTTTTAATCCCCCCCTTTTTTATTATAGAATTTATAAACCAGTCCACATCAAAGATTTTGGAGCAGTGTACACCAAGTTAAAACCCTACATACATTTTTTAACAAAAGTATACCACATACAAAAAAGCTACAATAAAAAGAGACCTGCAAAGAATCCAGAAGCAAAAGCTTCAGTAAACGTACAGGTTAAAAGCCTCATGTAGAAAAGCCCTTGAGGAGAAAATTTGCACTTCAAATAAATTAAAACTTCCATACACTGTTAAAAGAGAAAGGAATCTCTAATTATTGCATAAAATTGAAGGAAGGATAGGATCCAGGATCCCAGTGGAATGACTCCCCGTTCCATTTGGCTATGGGATGATTTGAAAATGGCTACCCAATTATTGTGGTGAGGATGGAAAAGGTACAGTGATGAAAAATGTACAAATATGCCATCATTGATTGACTGGTTACTCAGAGTATGGGATAGTGCCTTTATGATCAGACTAATTTCATACATACTAGAGAAGGGACACAAATGTAAAATTGTTTGGATCCCCATCCAGAAATAGGCTTTGTTCTGAAAAAGCAAATCACAAGATAACACTGTAATAAAATTTACATACGCTATAGTAAAATTATTATGTATTTCTATATGATTTTTTATCATAATGCCTTGTCATTAGGAATAAGCATTATGCAGCTTAAACTATGTGTGAAAAAAGAGAAGGGTTTAAAAAAAAATTCTTTCCCTATTATTGTGGAGAAATAAAAAACCAAAATAGCCCTCCTTTAGCTTGATCGCTACACGTTTAATATTTGCCATCACCAATTAAAAATGAACCCCGCAGATGAAACAGCAAAACTATCAATTGGTTAATGTATTGATTAAACTTAGTAGATGTTGTACCTTATTAAAGTAGCTTTCCTATGGTGTCTGTGTGATAATCCATTCATCTCGGGACATTCACTATATGGAGACTTGCAGCAACTTGTGCCACTTAGGAAAACCATCAGCTCTAGACAAATAGCTTATGGATTGCACTGTCAGTTTGCCATGTCTCTATGACAAGTGTGAGTAAGAGAAGCATTTTGGTTAGTTGTTGCATAGCTGTGGAAGCCTACTATTGTCAACTCATCAGAGTTTGAGAATATTCTAAAAGCATTCTGAGGGCTGGATTTTAAATCTATGTATATTGCTTGATTTTCCAATACTCGCTTACTCAACAGCGAAATGTGTGAATTTGCCTCTGTGAAGGAGCGCTGGAACTAGTTCCAACTCCCCTGCAAGGTAGGACTGGCCAAAACTTGCTTCTGGTTCCCCCAAAGACACCCAGCAACCACTCTCCTCGTCCAAGAGGCACTGAAATTAGCACTGAAGTTACTCAAAAGGAACCACACCAACCTAGAGTTGGATAAATGTTTATTAGAGGAAAAGGGATTAAAGGGGAAGGGAAGAGTGGAGGTAGTACGAGTAGATTGTACAGAAGGGTACAAAGCCGAAATACTTAACAGAGAAACCTGGTTACATAGAAAGCCTTTTTGCCACATGCCCAAGCAAAATAACAAAACTGACTATCCTATCCTTGTACATACCGAAGTAAGGCCATCATCTGGACTAGAGTCCAGCCATCAGCAGGTCCGAAAACTGCAAGAATGAAGGGAGACGACACACCTCTACCTCAGCCCCCCTTTTAAGGCCCAGCCCTGGCAACCCAGGGTTTCCCTTAGCCAGTTACTAGCTCAGCCCCTGGGTGAATGACCCTCACCCCTGAAGAGGCAGAGTCTTCCCACCAAGCCCAGCTGTTATCTCATTCCCAGTTAGCAAGGACTGACCCTGGCCTTGAGCGGCAGCAGGGCAGTGGAGTTTCCAGCTAATACTCTCCCAGGGTTGCATCAGACATGACAGAACGCCTAGCTTCATGGTGGAAGAGCAGGCCTCCACTCTTGGCAGCCTCCAAATTCAGATAATTCCATTTTTCATTGGCTTGGGCAATAGCAAAGTTTTACTTGTCATGATTAATTTGTGATGGTTCATTCATACATGCAAATGATAGTGCGTTGATGGGAGAGGTGACTGCTACATATTCTCTGCCATTCCTACCACCTCTCCCAGCAATAATACAGGGTTTACCTGCAGTAATTTCATTCAAAAGTAACTAACACCCTGTTGAGCTTTAAAATACTGAGATTAAGTTCCTATAGTAGTTTTAAAATGCTCTGAGAGGGAAGTGTAAGGTGATCACATGTGAACACACCTGAAGCAGAAGCATTTATCAGAGTGGAACATGCATTAAATTGATCGATTAAGTGCTGGTTCAAATAAAGTTGTTCAGAAAAGGAATATTTCTGAAGATATTTAAACGGTCATGCTGCAGATCAAGTGATATTAGATTCAGCTGTTGCATCTGCCTTTGCTTCTCTTGAGAATTTATTTGTCTTTCTAGAGTCTCTTCCTACTCAGTGTATTAAGTACAGTGGAGTGAGCTGGTGTGACTTTTGAAAGGTAGGGATTCAGTAATGATGGTGGTGATTTTAAAATATGTGTATATTTATTTTGGAGGGGCAGAGACGAAAAATGGAAAAAATGGGAAAAATATGATCCTGCCCCTACGTTAAGATTTGTATTGCACTGCTGTTGTCCTTTTAGATTGTGGTTCATCTTGGTTGTTTATTTATTTTTAAGTCATTAAAGTATTTCATCCTTTGTAAGCCACCTCAAAGCTATTTGGATTGAAAGGCGGGATAAATGTCAAAATAAAATGAATAAATGAGCAGCTCATTCTTTCTTCTTCTATCAAAACATACAATAAAGTGCTGATGGTGATCCAATATGCCATGTTCCACAATGAAGCTGATAAAGTTTGGAATAGAAAAAGGATGCAATCTGAGCAAGCATGCCTCAGCAAAATTTCTGTGGAGGTGGGAGCAGAGTTGCTTTAGGTACTTCCCTTGTCAGAAATTAGGTTGACAATCCATCTTCTCTGTAGGACCGTCTCTGTATTGGGCCCCTCATTTCGCGAATGTGCTGCTTCATCAAGTCTGTACGGCTAACTTACTCCTGGTTTTTAGGAAACAAGCTAAAGCCTTTCTATTTCAGCAAGTATTTGAAATGTATTGCACTGCTGTTGTCCTTTTAGATTGTGGTTCATCTTGTTTATTTATTTTTAAGTCATTAAAGTATTTCATCGTTTGTAAGCCACCTCATAGCTATTTGGATTGAAAGGCGGGATAAATGTCAAAATAAAATGAATAAACGGGCAGCTCGTTCTTTCTTTTCCTTTCAAAACATACAATAAAGTGCTGATGGTGATCCATTGTGCCATGTTCCACAATGAAGCTGATAAAGTTTGGAATAGAAAAAGGATGCAATCTGAGCAAGCGTGCCTCAGCAAAATTTCAAATGATTCAATCAGTTTCTTTTATCAAGGTTTCTGTACTTATATAACTGCTGAAGTCTTATAACATTCTGTTTGGTTTGCTGACTCACCCAGTGACAGCCACAGATGGGCTTTCGAAGTGAATGCCAGGAACTTCGCTAGCGCTGTTTATGCATTTATAATTAGGGTTGAGCTGTTTTTGGTGGCGGAGTTCCTGTGTCTTTAACAACTGCATGAATGGTCGAAATTCAACAGGTAAACCTTTTCTTCCACCATTGTATCTCCATGCCAGGACAATTTCTACCTGCTGAATTTCTGCTTGCCATGTAGTTGTTAAAGGAAAGAGACATTCTGCCGGAAAAGTGTGGCAGTCTTATTTATAGTTTGAGCATCTCCTCAAAAGGGCCACCTGCAGTCTGTGTCAGCCACTGGGGACTTTACTATCATTCAGGTCATCCCAACGTGACTCCTCATTAATCTGAAATCTTCTGAGTTGATTGGGAAATCAGAACCTGCATTCTCCTCCAAGAGGAGAGTCCGTAGCTCTGTAGTAGAACACATGCTTTGAAAGCAGAAGGTCCCGGGTTTAATCCTTGGCATCTCCAGTTAAAAAGGATCTAGTAGCAGGTGATGTGAAAAACCTATGCCAGAGAACCTGGAAAGGCACTGCCAGTTAGAGTAGATGCTATGGCCTGGATGGACAAACAGTTTGATCTCATATAAGGCAATTCCCTTTGATCCCGTGTTAACTTAAAGGGAGGTGCCTGAGATAATCTTTAAATTCTTATGTATTTATGTATATATGTATGTAAGGAGCGCCTCCAGCAACATCAGACAGGCCACTTAACGAGATCAGCCTCGGATGGCCTTCCCTCTGTCCCATCAGCCAGGACAGCTAGGCTGGTGAGGACGAGGGAGAGGGCCTTCTCTATGGTGGCCCCCACTCTGTGGAACTCCCTCCCTAGGGAACTCCGCCATGCCCCCTCTTTAATGAGCTTCCGCCGCACATTAAAAATGTGGTTGTTCAGGCAAGCATTTGGAGTGGGTTAGGGTATTTTTAGAAATATGATGTTTTTACTGTAGAATGTTCTTGTTTTAAACTGTTCTATTATACACTACATTGCCTAGAGTGGCTGGGTGACCAGCAAGATGGGCGATTAATAAATTTAATACATAAATACATAAATAAAATACGTATTTATTTATTTATTTATTTATTTAAAAACTTGCCTGCCTTCCATGGCCCACTGCCTTTACAAGGTGGTTAAGCACTCTAAAACGTATAAAAATACAATAATTACCGTTTCTACATTTAAACCACAGGACTATTTCCCTAGTTGTGCTGCCTTCCTTCAATCTTGGACAATTATTCCCTTCATGTTTCTAAAATATATGTTGCATATTATAATTATGAGAAAATGTGAGAAAGATACATCGCACTTTGAAAAGTGTGAAAGCCAATCGTAACTAGGTTCCAATCCACACATTAGTCTGGGAGGTGAGAATCAAGTTACTTCATATCAGAATTTGAAAATGAAAACACTGAATTCTTCCAGTGAGCCATTTGGGTATTTTCTCCACACACACACACACACACCCCAGCTTGCTCCTGCGATCATAAGGACTGCTCTTCTGCCAGTTGGTGGCTGGGGTTAGCCTCACTGTTCAGTACTCAATTTAGAGATAGTTCTGTCCATGCATTTCCTTTCTGCTGAATGTGTCCCACAGCTTGAATTTGTTTTCTTTTTTCCTGGAGAGTTATTCTACTGTTGGGTAGGGGTTTTGATTTGGAATATACTATTATAAAATATGTTTATTATTTATTTTATTTATTTAAAATATTTCTTGGCCACCTGTCTGGTCAGAAGCCCTCCCAAGGCAGCATATGGCAATAAAACACATAAAACTGACTGGATATTCGGAGCAATAAAAACAGTAAGAAAACAATAAAAATAGCAATGAACCCAACAATAAAAACAGCAATCATATTAGGAGAAGGCTGAAATAAAATAATATGTTTTCAAGGCCACCTTAAAAACCTGCACTGATGGAGCAAGGTGGACCCCTGATGGGAGTTTATTCCAGAGGCATGGGGCCACTGCAGAGAAGTCCCTCTCATGTGTGGTCACCCATGTAACTGCTCTCACAGGTGAAGAAATGAGAATGGCCTCTCTTGCTGATCTTAAAGGGCAGGCTGATATGGGTGAAGGCAGGCCTTCAAGTAATTTGGTCTCAAACCATTTTCAAGGTGAAAACCAGCACTTTAAATTGGGCTCAGAAACACACCAGTAACCAGTGCAGCTGGTGCAGTATAGGCCTTATAGGATCACATTGTTTTGACCCCTCCAACACTTAGGCGGCTCCATTCTGCACCAGCTGAAGTTTCAGAACCATCTGCAGTCCCACCCACATACAGCACATTATAGTAGTCCAACCTGGACATCACTAGTGCGTGGATAACTGAGACAAGGTCTGTCCTCTCCAGATAGGAGAGGGCTTCAGCCAGCATACCAGCCTTAGCTGGTAAAACGCACTCCTGGACACCGCAGCCCTCTGGGCTTCCCCAATTAATGCAGAGTCCAGGATGATACCCAGACTACGCACTTGGGCTTTTAAGGGAATTTCAACCCCGTCTAAGACCAGTTGTAAACCCATAACTTGCTGATGAATGCAAGTAGGCATCAATAAGAAATTTCCACACATCATGGCTTGAAGGTCAGTAATCAGAACGAAAGTACAAATTAGGCATCTCCCACTGCAGTAGTATTACTAATGGGCTAATAAAGACCTGTGTTTGAATTGAGAAGAAGTTAATGAAAAACAATTACCAAAATGTAGAGGCCCAGCTGTTAATGCAAAAGCATGCACTTGAGCTGAAATGTATTACCCAGTTCACTGGAGTAAAATAAAGCGAGAAAACTTGCTGTAAATACATGAGAACTGGAAGCTAATGCTTGGTTACCAGTCCGCTACTCAATGGAAGTTTCAGATTGACATTTTTTGACTGTTGTGTTTTAGAACTGAATCTCTGTCAGGGGCCAGCCAGTGTGACACTTCTTTACAGAGTCATCATTAGAGATAGACAAATCTGTCAGTTTCTCTTTCTCCCACAGTCAGAGAAAGACTTAAAGTCTTTCTGCCTTACATATGAAGGCATTTGTGAATTTTGGCAAATCCTTATCAAAACCAAACAAAATTCTCACCCATCTGCACCAGCCAAATTCAACAGGTACATGGAAAGGACCATGTCATAGCTGCCTACCATGCAGCTGTTAATGATGAGGAGCCTGTCAGAAAAAAAGGGTTGGCAACCCTATTTCATCTGTAAACATGGTTTGAATTCACAGGGATTCAAACCCCGACTTTTATGAGCGAAGTACTCAAAGCCCAGGGCCTGGATGGGAAAGTCTGTCAGTTTCAGGTTTTCCCACACTCATTTTTTTTTAAAAAAATCTGAAGTTCTTTTCATCCCAAATACGGAGAAATTTGTGAATTCTGGTAAATTCTTCCTAAAAATGAACTGAAACAAAATTTTCACCCATCCCTATTCATCATAAGGTATTAATTGCCTATTATACCCAGAAGAGGGAAGCAGAGCTGTGTGCTACATAATGGCAAAGAGAGCAATGTGGCAGTGGGGAGGAGAGCAGGGCCCAAGCATGTGCGGGGTGGGGGGAGGGAAAAGGACACAGTACCCATGCCCAGGAATCCAGGGTGACTGTCAGGGACTAGCTTCAGTACTGCAGTGGGCCTTGTAGGTTATACCCAGGATTGGATTGTAAGTAGCCTGGAAGGGCTGGGGACGATTCAGTTTCTGGAGTGTCAGAGACTGCATGAGCTTCTCTCTATCAGTGTTCCCAGAGCAGAGCCAGGGGTAGGGATGGCGGAGAATTTCTCCACGAATCTCCGGGAGGCCGAATGCCAATGCATTCAGCCCCCCGAAATTGGTGGTGAAATTCTCCGCCGGCCCCCCGCCCCCCCCCCGGGATGGGACTTACCTCGTGCGAATGTCCCTCTCGGCAGCGGGTCCCAGCGGCGTTTTGGCGGGGGCGGCGGCCGGTCTTCTGACCGGCTGCCGCCGCCATCATTACAAAATAAAAAAGGAAAGTAAAAAAAACAACAACACACACCCGTGATAGGCTACGTAACGATTTACGTAGCCTATCACGGCTGAATTTGGAAATCTAGCCGTGATTGACTACGTAAATTGTTACGTAGCCTATCACGGGTGTGTGTTTGTTTGTTTTTTACTTACTTTTTTTTTTCGCGGCCGGGTTGATGGGGCGCTCCTCCCCGGCCTGAATTTCGGCGGCGAGGGATGGGGCGCCTCCCCCCCGGCCTGAATTTCGGCCAGGCGAGGCAGGGCACCTCCCCCCCCTCCTGAACTTCGGGGGGAGAACCGAAGCGCCTCCCCCCCACCGCGAAGCAAGCTGCGGGACCAGGTAAGTCCCTTTTGTCCATCCCTAGCCAGGAGGAGTCACCCCACTCCCTGTCCGCCTGCTGGTCTGGCCTTGGCAGGCAGGGAGGCTGGAAGCTGTCCGTGAGAACCTGGCAGGGGTGGGGTGGGGTTTGCAGAAGGGTCGCCCGGGTTGAAGCATCACTGCTGGAGGCACTGAGCCTCCAGGGACCTTGCTAAAAGGCTCAAGGCCATTGTCTGTCAAGGGATCTGGAGGGGGTGTCCTACAGTCATGCCTTCCCTTTTAAGCTGATGCAGAGGTGAAGAGCTTTTGCTAGGAACATCTCATCTTCATTGCTCGAAGCCTACTCTGTTTGGATCCATCATCTCCTGGGCTTTTGGAGGCACTCTGCACATGGACTGGAACTTTGGATTTTTGAGGACTTGTCATGAAAAGTACTGTGAGGCTTTTCATAGACTTGAACTCTCATTGCTGTGGATTGTGTGTCTGTGTTTGTAGTCAGCGCAGTGTACGGCAGGCTGGGTTTGATCTACGACTTTTGGACTTCCTTCTGCCAGAAGTCATGCAGCGTGGAGTTGCCAATGTGAAAGCAGTGGCTTGGAACTCCTTGTGTGTGTGGTTAAGCCGTTCCCTTGATCTTGTTGGGCCTTGACCATGTAGCCTAGAGTTATCAACAAAAGATTCAAAGCTGGACTCTCTATGGGTGTGGGTTGTTAGGCCAAACAAGAAGTTATCCCCTGATTGCCTGATGGGTTCATTCCAGGAATCATTCCCTTCCCATGGCTGGGGTTGGAGCCCCATGAAAGGATTGTCTGGGTTAGGTACCCAGGAATCCAGAGTACCATCCCTTGTGTTCAGAACCATGAAGATGGCAATGGAGAAACCATGTTGACGATCTCAGTCACGGTAGTAGTGTTTAGCTTTGGTCTGTTCTGGAATTACATAGAGCCTATAGCTACTGACCATCAGCTGTATGATTTCTGAAGAGTGTAACCATTAAATCTTTGCCGTGGGATTCCCTGCAAGAAAGACATCTCACTGATTTGGGTGTCCAATATCAGATTGCCTGAGCGTGTGCACTGGGGCGATCGGGAAACCTGACAGTGATTCACTCTGGTTAAATTGTATATCGTGTTTGATGGTGTTTGTATCTGTATATATTGCCCTGTATTTGTGTACCTATATAACCCCACCTTGTACTCAGTCTTATGGGCAGGCTATGTGGTATCAGGGGAAAGAGAAGCACATAATAAGACACAGAAATTGAGATTAGGGATGTATTTTCATTTTTGCTCACAAGACATGCAAGTACGCATGAAGGCACTCTTCCCGCAGCGCCCTCCACTGGTGTGGCCCACCTCACCACTGAAAGAAGTTGAGCCTACCGGATGGCACTTTGTCAAAGGCCTCCCTCAAGCCTGGAGTCAGGCTTGGCTCTGAATTAGATTAGGGACTGTAGTGCAGGGAGGAGGAGGCAGCGGAAGCAGTGGAAACAACTCCAGCATCACTGGGGGCATTGGGGGAAGTGTTGCTTGCTGGATAGGTGGCAGCAGCTGTCAAGGAGAGGTGCCTGTTGCAGCATAGCTTCTGCAATTCCCATCCCATCTTCCCTGCATGCCGTTTGGGGCCCAGATCTGGGAAGCTGCCATGTGGGTACTCTGCAGGGTCAGAATGGCAAGGGTGGGTGGTTAATTCTAAGACTAGGATTGGAAAGACTGTAAATTGATTGTTGTTTGTGAAGCAAGGTGTGTCTGTTTTTCAACCCCTCCAGAGGGATGGATGGTTTTGTTTTCCCAACACACAGTTTCAACTGAGTTGCTTTTGTAAAGGTCACATTTCAATAATGGTTGACATATGCCCCGCCCTTGGGCTGCTTGTGAAGAGACTGTGCAGGCACAAAATAGGGGTATAATGCTTGTGAAAATTGCAAGCAGAAGGCAGTGTTAAAGGGCAAATATATTCACATTGGGAGTCAAGTAAGGATGCTGGAGGATTCCGCCACCGACTCCAGTGAGGCCGGATTCTTTAGAATCTGGCCCCCCAGAGTCCGTGGCGGAACGGACTACCCCTCCGCCACCCCCCGAAATCCCCCCTAGAATGGACCTAACTGGTGGCAGCTCTGGCGGCTCCGGCAGCGGCTCCAGCGGCTCTGGGTCATCTTCCGGCCGCTGCTACTACGCCGGCCATCATTTGCGTCCCTGCCAAGCCATGATAGGCTATGTAAGTATCTGCGTAGCCTATCACTGCAAAAGGCAGAGACGCAAATGGCGGCTGCTACGCCATTTGCGTCCCTGTCTTTTGCCTTGATAGGCTACGCAGATAGTTACGTAGCCTATTACGGCAAAGAACAGGGGCGCAAATGGCGTCGTGGCTGCCATTTGCGTCCCTGTCTTTTGCCATGATAGGCTACGCAGATACTTACGTACCCTATTACAGCAAAGAGCAGGGGCGCAAATGGCGTAGCGGCTGCCATTTGCATCCCTGCCTTTTGCCATGATAGGCTACGTAGAAACTTAGATACTTACATAGATACTTACGTAGCCTATCACGGCTTGGCAGTGACACAAATGGCGGCCGGCATAGCAACTGCCATTTGTGGCCACAGCCTGGCAGTGTCCGGAAGTCCGGCTGCGGCCAGCCCTGGCCGGCAGCTCTGTGGCCTTGCCGCAGAGCAGAGCCAGCCAGGGAGGATTCCGGAGGGGAGGGACGGATCGCCTCCGCCCCTCACAGCAGACTGCCGGCCGGAACAGGGTAAGTGTTTTGCACACCCCTAAAATCAAGTATTATCAGAGTTTGACCCCATCACTAGTCTTTGCCCAGGTTTGGCAGACTAGTCAATAGGCAGATCAGGCTCAATGTTATTGTACTCATCTTTCAGGTCCTGGTATAGATGGCAATAAGACCAAATGGCTCCCCTGCTTGAATACATTTTTCACCCTAGACCTGCTGTTCAAATAAGCAAGGCTTTAATATACTGTGTTTTTCTAGCGACTATAAATGTTCACAGTCTCTATTTGACATTGTCAGTGACAGTAGAGGGAGAGGGCCTTTTCCTTGGTGCCCCCAAATTTTGGAATGATCTCCCTGACAAGGTCCACCTGGCGCATCTTTTCGGCACCAGGTTAAGACGTTTCTCTTCTCCCAGGCATTCGACACTATATGAGAAGTGTTTAATCGATCCTGGAATGTCTTATGGTTATGGTTGTTTGTTTTTGAGATTGTTTGTTTGAAGTTGTTTTAGATATATGTTTCTTTTGTGTATATTGTCTGTTTATGTGTTTTTTATGTTGTTGTTGTTCAGTCATTCAGTCGTGTCTAACTCTTCGGGACCCCAAGGCCAGGCCTTCCTGTCCTGCGCTCTCTCCCGGAGCATGCTCAAGTTCATATTCATTGCATCGGTGATGCTATCTAGCCATCTCATCCTCTGCCGTCCCCTTCTCCTTTTGCCTTCAGTCTTTCCCAGCATCAGGGTCTTTTCCAGAGAGTTTTCTCTTCGCATTAGGTGGCCAAAATATTTGAGCTTCAGCTTCAGTATCTGTCCTTCCAATGAGCACTCAGGGTTGATTTCCTTTAGGATGGACTGATTTGACCTCCTTGCAGTCCAGGGGACTCGTAAGAGTCTTCTCCAGCACCACAGTTCGAAAGCATCAATTCTTCGGCGCTCAGCCTTCCTTATAGTCCAGCTCTCACAGCCATACGTTACTACTGGGAAAACCATAGCTTTGATTAGATGGACCTTTGTCGGCAAGGTGATGTCTCTGCTTCTTACTATGCTGTCTAGGTGTGCCATAGCTTTCCTCCCAAGGAGCAAGCGTCTTTTAATTTCATGGCTACAGTCACCGTCTGCGGTGATCTTGGAGCCCAAGAAAATAAAATGGTTTTTAATCTCTGTATATTTTATTTCTAATATTTTTAATCTTTGTAAACCACCCAGAGAGCTCTGGCTATTGGGCGGTATAGAAATGTAATAAATAAGAATAAGAATAAGAATTTAATTTTAGTGATTTGCTGGCCTGGGGCAGTATCAAATGGTGTCATTCCACAAACTCAAACGGCTCTAGCAGAGCTCCGCCGAATCTTTCTGTTGTGCAAGTGGTTGCCTGTTACGCTTGTGCAACCAACTGTGCAAGCAGAATGCGCAGCGGGTTGTACAAGAGTAATGCGCAACTGGTTACGCAGTGGATTGTGCAAATGTAATGCACAAGCAGTTGCACAGCTGCACGTGCGCAAATATATTTAGTTGGATTCTCCTCTTGCGCGTAGTTCAGAACCAAGTTTCAGCAAATGCTCCATCATTTACGCTAACAGAACGGCACAGTTGGATATTGCCCCTGGTTCAACTAGCTTTTTTCTTTAAAACAGCAAGGGAAGATCTACTTGTTTTGTGTCAAACTCTGTTTTGGTATATGCAATGCTTTGTTTAGGTTCAAGGATTGTTTGGATTTTAATGTGTTCTCTATTTGGGGCAGTTGCCATGGAAAAACCAGTTCTCAAGCATAGACTGTCTGGAGCTAGAAATAATTAGACCAACAAGTAAAGTTGTATATGTGTGGTGGCGGGGGGGAAGGGGAGGACACTTTATGGGTAGCAGAGTGCTATATTATACAGAAGAGTCTAATTGAAAGTAGGGAAATGTGAAGTCATTCCTGCCCTGCCCCAAAAGTTATATCACAATTCAGCTCTGCTGCTCCGCTGATATAAAAGTCCAGTATGAAATGTTTAAACCCAGCAGAAGATATTTGAATACTATTCAAGAATGCTCATTTCATAAAGTACTTTGTGAAATATTTTGTGGGAAGATTGTATAGAAACCCTGATAATTACTAAACATTAAATAAATAAGGGCATATCTAGTGGCTTCCTGAGAAAATTTGGCATTATACAGTGCTACTGATATCGCTATACATAGTGGTCTCCCAAAATCCAAATCCCCACTTGTGTAATTGGCAGCAGCCAGAACTCCAGACTTCATCACTATTACTATTTGGCAGTTAGCAAACATTCACACAAACTTGTTGCTTTTCCCAGAGGCACAACCTGGTTGGTGTCTTACCAGGTTTTAGTTCCAGTATAGATGGCTAGAGCATTAGTCTATTCCAGAGGACTGTGACGATCTTATTCAGATTGCAATCCTACATAAGACCCACTGTACTCAACAAGACTTACTTCTGAGTATCCATGAATAGGATAGCACTGAACAAGAAAGTCAAAGTAAGATGGAAGTTAAAGGCTCAGTTCAGTTATAACGATCCTAGTCTGACAAACTCTGAAATCCACATAGCTCATTTCCAGTTTTACTAAGTAACTAAATGACAAGCTTACTTCTACACCAAGCCAAAGGACTGCGTTGGCTTAATCGTGGCTTGATAAGCTGAGACATGCACAAGCCGCCGCTCCTGCATGCAGGCCCCTCCCTTTGCTCAAGCAGCAAAACAAGCCAGAAAAGTGCAGTTAACCATAACTTTCCTTTATGTCCGAACTTGTCTGAGCTAATGACTTCCAAACAAGTCAGAATGTGAAGTCATGGTTTAAAGCTGTCTGTTGTATTCCGGCTTGACAGTTCCCGTAGTTCAGATGTAATGGGAAGCTATGATGAAATGCAGCTTCCGGGCTTGCTTGTACGAAGGGAGGAGCAAGTGGTCCCTGCATCGCACAGCATCCGTCCACTGGCCTTTCCCCAACAGGCAGTCATGAGAGTGGCCAGTTGTGCACTGTGGCATGGAGACGCCTTGATTCAGGCAGTGAAGCCCAAGCTTTTCAGCCTGCCCGCCCTGCTCCAGAGCAGGAAAGACCAGCCGGGGGAGAGGTTTCCCAGTCTGGCCCTGCATGACTCATAGCTGGTGCCACACTAGTCATGGTGAGCAGATTTGTTGAAGCCTGCATATAAGTTTTGGATATCTTTAGGGATGTCAGAGAATTCCGCCACGGATCTCGGTGAGGCTGAATGCCAGTGCGGCATTCGAACTCCGCAGCGGAACAGCCTGCCACCCCCCGCCTCCCCGCGGATCCCCCCCCCCCGGGACGAGACTTACCTGGGGAAGATCTTCCGGGCGGCGGCAGCGGCTGGTCTTCCGACCGGCTGCCGCCGCCGCCATTTCCAGCCTTGTTAAAAAAAAAAGACATGATAGGCTACTTAAATCTTTACGTAGCCTAGCATGGCTGGGTGGGTTTAAAAAAAACAAACCGCGTATGCAAATGGCGGCTGCCATTTGCGTTCCTTATTTTTGCCCGTCTTAGTCTACGTAAATATTTATGTAGACTATGATGGTGAAAATAAAGGGGAACGCAAATAGCGTAGCGGGCGCTATTTGCGTCCCTTTGTGATTCGCCGTTTTAGCCTACATAAAGATTTATGTAGGCTAAAATGGTGAATCAAAAAGGGACGCAAATACGCTATTTGCGTTCCCCTTTATTTTCACCGTCATAGTCTATGTAAATATTTACGTAGATTCAGACAGCCAAAAATAAGGAACGCAAATGGCGGTGGCCGTAGCCATTTGCCTACGCGGTTTTTTGTTTTTGTTTTTCCCAGAGCCCTCCACGGCCGGAAATCCGGCTGCAGACGGCTCTGGCCTGGCCGGGCCTGGCCGGCTGCTCCGCAGAGCTGCCGCAGAGCACAGCCGGCCACGGAGGATTCCGGGAGGGAGGAACGGATCGTCTCCCCCCCCGGTGAGGATTCTGGGGGGAGGGACGGAACGCCTCCCCCCGCACCATCAACGTAATCTGCGAAAGGTAAGTGACTTTCGTACATCCCTAGATATCTTATACAGAAATTTCTGCTTTGGCCGTTTTATACTAATCTCAGTTATCCTGTTTACTCTTTAGTCATAATAGTAATTCTGCCTTCCAGAGGGATTGCTGTGTTCATTATTTTTGCTGCAACAGGAGCACAAGCCTTTTAAATCCCAACAGATTTAGTGTGGCATATAATTTCATGGACTAGAGCCCACTTCATTGGATGCATGAAGTGTTATCTTCAGTTGGCAGGTATATCTCTACAGGGGTATAAAAAATGTAAACAGTGGGGCCAAATGGGGCCAAGAGGTACAGTATGTGACAGTTCTATGTACAATTGAAACTACAGAAGATAAGGACATTCACAGCAGCAAAAACAGAGATCAATATGATAACCTTTGCTTTGCTTTGCACATTCACCCCTACAGTGGGAGAGGAAACCATTGTCTTGATTCATGCCTAAAGGAATAGAATCAAACTTCCCAATAAGTTTTAATTCAACAATTTCTAACTGGAGTTTCTCTTTTGAACTTCTTTTGTTGAAGAATATGAACTTTTTAAATGATACATTTTATTGTATTTTTGGTACTAAATAAGGAAGTAAAAGTTATATAATTTTTCAAGAACTAAAATACATAAAGGGTTTTTGCAAGGTCCCAAATCCTTCTCCACAATTAAGAATATTGTAATTCCCTGTTTACATGTTACCCTAATTGGCAAAGTTAAGATAGATAGTCTACTTGTCCCTAACCAATCTATTGCACTTGTAGAGAAGTAATCTTACTGTTTCTCTCAACAGCTTTCCACTTTACCCATTGCTGTTCCCCTCACCCAAGTATTTGTTCCACGGCTTCTTCCCACTCATTGACAACAGCCTGTTCCTCCTACAAATCTGTTCTTTTGACAGTTACTACCTACCCTACACAAAATCTTTATATTATTCATTTTCTGCTGGTTTTGGAGTACAGTTATTTTCTGTGATAACAGAATTGTAATTTGCAAACCAAAGCCTGCATACAAATGTACACTTAAATAGCAGTTGTTGCCACTTCTTTCTTTTCTGTGATGAGCTTGGAATATTTAATTGTAAATATTCTGTCTTACAATTATTTCCTATGTGTCAAAATAATAATGAACAAATAATATCCAGCAATAAAGGCAATGAAGAGGAAAAGCTATATAATGTTAGACTTGAAAAATCGTATAACACGTCTAGTGCCAGAACAATGTGAGGGGAGATACATAGAGGCAGTGCAGCTGAGTGCAGGGAGTGACTTTATCCTTCTAGGCACTGTGTCGGAATATCTGAGATGTGCACAGATATTGTTCCACCCACCACTTTGTGCCAAGAATCACTGGGAGATGTGTTTGCCCAAGGGGAAGAGAAGAAAGCACAAGAGATGCTTCTAAAAACCTGAAGGTGGGAGCAGAAGCTGTGCAGAGGCAGACATAACGTGGGTAATTTCCAGTCTATTTCTGGGCCCGATTCAAAGTGCTGGTATTAACATTCAAAGCCCTTGATGGCTTGGGGCCAGGTTATCTGAAGGATCTCCTCCTTCCATATGTGTCTGCCCAGACCTTAAGATCATCCTCAGCGGTCCTTCTCCGTAAGCCCCTGCCAAAGGAAGTGAGACGGGTAACTAGGAGGAGGGCCTTTTCAGCGGTGGCACCCCAGCTGTGGAATGAGCTCCCTAGTGAGGTTCGCCTGGCACCTACATTGTATTCTTGCTGGCGTCAGGTGAAGACCTTTTTATTTTCCCAGGCATTTTAGCATTTTAACTTTCTAGACTTTTAGCTTTGCTGTTTTAAATCTGTATTTTAAATCCCTGCATTGCTGCTAGGTTTTATTCTGGTTTTATTGTGGTTGTATTGTTATACTGTGGTTTTAATGTTTTATATATTTTATATTGTTTTATTGTGTGCTCTTTGGTTTTAATGTTTGTGAACCGCACAGAGAGGTTCGGCTATTGGGCGGTATAGAAATGAAATAAATAAAATAAATAATTGGCAAAATTTCCAAAGGTGCTATGAACCAATTACTATCCCCTCAGTTTTAATTGTGTGAAATGAAAATAATGCTGCTTCCTTCTGGATTTAAACTGCATTGTTTAAAATAACAAAAATAAAGGGAGGATCAAGGTTTTTCAAAAGTCTCTATTTAGCACATAGTAATTCAATTTTGCCATTTTGGTTTCTTTTCAAGTCTTAGATGCCATTTTTAAGCAATTAATATTTTTTCCACATGTACTAGGTTCTACACTAGTTCCTATATATGTTCACGTAGACTTTGGCCCAGTGCTGGTCAAGCACCTGCCCTTTCCTTTAACCAGTCCCTAAAAGCCCTTCAACACTTTGCCAAAGACTACCCTATGGAATCTTACTTAACTGAGTTCTCAACTTCTACCTCCTTTCCTTTTATCACGTTAAAACTTAACTGAAAATTTAAAAGCTAATCCATAAAGGAAAAGTCAACAATGTGACCCAAATAAGGCATTAAAAATTCAAATACCCTTAATCCAGTTTTATTCCTAAATAAATGATGCCCATTTTAAATTTATATAAATGTCTCTTTTGGCTAGACCTGGGGAAAGTAGGAATTTGTGGAGACTCAGTCTGAAATCTCTCCATGGGTCTGCCATCAACCCTGAGCCTACAGGGTTTTTTTGCTGTCTCTCAGGTATTTAAGGATGCAGCAGGCTGAGGTGCCTTCTCGGCATCGGGCCAAGTGCGACAATAAGCACTTGGAGGCAACGGAGGCGACGGAGTCCTTTCCCCAAGGCTTATAGCTTGTGGCGTTACTAGGGGGGTGGAATTCTCCAGCTGCGTTAGGGATGGCGGAGAATTTCTCCACGAATCTCCGGGAGGCCGAATGCCAACGCATTCAGCCCCCCGAAATTGGTGGGGAAATTCTCCGCCCCACCGCCCCCCCGGGATGGGACTTACCTCTGTCGAATGTCCCTCTCAGCGGCGGGTCCCGGCGGCGTTTCGGTGGGGGCAGGGGCGGCGGCCGGTCTTCCGCCCGGCTGCCACCGCCGCCATTTCCCCGTAAAGTAAAGTAAAAAAAAAGTGATAGGCTGTGTAACGATTTACGTAGCCTATCACGGCTGACTGAAAATCTAGCCATGATAGGCTACGTAAATCGTTACGTAGCCTATCACATCCCCCCCCCAATTTTCTTTTTTATTTCACGGCCGGGGAGATGGGGTGCTCCCCCCCAGCCTGAATTTTGGCGGTGAGGGATAGGGCGCCTCCCCACCAGCGTGAATTTCGGCCGGGAGGGGCGGGGCACCTCCCCTCCCGCCAAGAATTTCGGGGGGAGAAATGGAGCACCTCCCCCCACACACCGAAAGCAGCTGCGGGACCAGGTAAGGGACTTTCGTCCATCCTTAGTTTAGATCAATCCAATAATTGTCTAACATGGTCAGGATAAGAAAGCAATGCTTACTGCAGAAGTACAGTTTAGAAAATGTACATGAGTTCCAACAGAAATCAATGAAGGAATATTTTTTTCCCCTTCAAGTCACTGGTGACTTTTCTAAGGAAGAAATTGATCAGGATGGGCTTGGGTAGGAGGCTTGGATGGTCTGGGCCTGGACAACACTGGCAAGAATCCTGAGAGTCCTGAGAATGAGAGCACACAGGAAAAAGTTAGCCATGCTTGGTCCTTCTTACTCTGAACCTCAGGTAAATAGGAATGATTTATCTTTGTCTGGATTTCTCTCACCAGATTTAGTTGAGGATATTGCTGGTAATCTGTCCAGACTTCTTTATGATGAACCCAGTGGTGACAGACAGACCCCAGCGAATTGTTTTGACTGTAATATAGCTCCCTCTGAGGCTTTAGGAGTACAATGTTTTTGGACTGGTGCCCCAGCTGAAAAAATATCTGATAAGATAAATCAGCAAGAACAATTAACTACAGGTCTCCTGGCCATCATATGTTCTCTCATAGAACTTGGAATACTAATCTCTGCTCCTCCTGTTACGCTAAAGAACATGGACTCAAGTGACAACTTGCAGCAGTGCGATCTATCACATGCCCTCTTGATCCTTGCCCCTCCTGGCTAATAAAAGCTAGCCGAGGGGATATGACTGGGTGGGTCCAGGGTATGGTGACTGCTTCTCTTCAGGAAGGGGCGGTCCCTGCTGTCCTTAAGAAGGCAGTAGTGTGACCACTCCTGAAGAAGTCCAGTCTGGACCCCATGGTATTAGACAACTACCGCCCAGTTGCAAATACCTCTTTCTTAGGGAACATTCTGGAGAGGATAATAGTGGAACAACTGTAGGCACTCTTGGAGGATGCCGATTATCTAGACCAATTCCAATCTGGGTTTCATCCTGATTACAGGACTGAATTAGCCTTGGTTGCCCTGATAGATGACATTTATTGAGAGAGGGACAGCGGGAATACAATCCTGTTAATTCTGCTCCATCTCTCATCAGCTTTTGATGCCATTGACCATAGTATCCTCCTGGATCGACTCCGTGGGATGGGTATCAGAGGCATTGTGTTACAGTGGTTCTGGTCCTACCTGTGGGGCCAATTTCAGACAGTAACATTGAGTGATCATTCCTCGGCCCCTTGGCAATTGAGCTATGGGGTTCCGCAGGGTACCATCTCATCCCCGACGTTATTTAATATGAAGCCGCTGGGAGCGGTCATTAGGGGATTTGGAGCCAAGTGCCTTCAGTATGCTGATGACATGCAGCTCTATCTCCCTGTGACATCTGAATCAGGAGAGGCTGTGCAAGTCCTGGACCAGTGCCTGAACTCAATAAAGAGCTGGATGAGGGCCAGTAAACTGAAACTGAATCCTGGCAAGATGGAAGCCCTGTGGGTGAGTGGTTCCGGAGTCTGGGAGATAGGCTCATTGCCTGTTCTAGATGGGGTTGCACTCCCTCTGAAAGATCAGGTCCGTAGTTTTGGGATACTCCTAGATCCATTGCTGTCGCTGGAGGCCCAAGTCGCCATGGCAGCTCGGAGTGCCTTTTAGTAGCTCTGGCTGGTTTGCCAACTACAGCCTCTCCTGGACAGGGATAGCTTGGCCACAGTGGCACAGGTGCTAGTAACCTCAAGACTGGATTACTGCAATGCACTCTATGCGGGGCTGCCCTTAAGACTGCTCTGGAAGCTGGTGCTAGTGCAGAACACAGCAGCTTGGCTGTTGTCGGGATCTGCCACTTTTCAGCATGTAACTCCTTTGCTGAGGGAACTGCACTGGCTGCCTATCCACTACTAGGCCAGGTTTAAGGTATTACTACTAGTGTACAAAGCCCTAAACAACTTGGGACCAGGATACCTGCGAGAGCACCTTCTCCTTTACCAACCTGCCCAGTCACTGAGGTCATTGGAGGGCTTGCTTCTGGTGGTTTCATATGGACCTATGGCCCAATTGGAATCCACCAGGAGAAGAGCCTTCAGCGTGGTGGCCCCCTTTCTTTGGAACTCCCTGCCCCTGGAGGTCAGGCAGGCACCAACACGGTGTTGTTTCCAGCTCCTCCGGAAAATAGCACTGTTCCAGGAGGCAGGTTTTCTATTGGCATTCTGTTTTTTTAAAAATATAATTTTAATATGGTGTTTTAATCCTTTTATTCTTTTACTGTTTTATCTTTTGTGTTCACCACTCCAGAATCTCTTTTGGTGTACAAATATTGTAAATAAACAAATAAACTCTAGAGATCTTCAGGTCGATGGAGGTGTTACCTTTAGTCCTCCTGTTTTGAAGGATTTAAGCCTCTCAGACTTTACTGTTAAACAACCCTTTAACTGTTGCCCATTTCTAGAAACAAGATAGGGGTTTCTTGGTCGTGGGCACTTTAATTCCAAAGTGAACAGGAATATGGAGGATATTAACGCCAGCTATAGTCTTGGGGATTCTATGCTATTTTAGAAAATGTTTTTATTGTAGAATTTTATTGTTTTAAACTGTTTTATTATATGTTGTACATCGCCCAGAGTGACTGGCTGACCAGCCAGATGGGCGATTAATAAATTTAATAAATAAATAAAATAATAAAATAAAATAAAATAAATAAATGCTGACTTTAGATGAATATAAAGAACCCTCTAGCAGTGACCTTTGTGAGCTGCAATCATGTAGAGTAGTAACTGAAAATTTTGAAAGGGACCAGTGCAATACTACTTATAACAGAGGATTAAATAAATTCAAGGCAGCCCAAACATTATCCCTACCCAAGCTAACAGAGAACTCTTCTCTGTTAGGAAATCCCAGAGAAGGGGCAACTACTCTAACTATTCATAATTGTTGCCTGAAAAATCTACATGGTGGCTTCCTTAAAAAACAAGCTCTACTTCAAGAATTGCAAGGTTTATCAGGAATTTCCCCATGTTGGAAAGAAATTTGAGATTTGTAATATTCAGTTTTCAAAAGGGCCAAAAAGGATCATGGAACTGGATTGTAAACATGCTAGGACATGTAGGGAGGTTAGGAATAATTTGATTTGCTGATACAAAATTACCTTTATTGGCAAAATCCCTTATACCAGCTGGAAACCACAGAAAACAGAATATAACTTTAGCTTCAACATCCACGTTCTCTAATAAACCTACCCATTTCTCTAAATTAAATAATTAGAAGTCTTTTAAGAGGAAAAACCCCAATTTAATTCCAGTGTCTTCTAATTTCAAACCATGGGTTAAGACCAAAAAACGCTTTCAAATTAACAGGCTTTTGCCTGGGCTAAAGTCAAATTCTTACTCGGCGTTCCAGACAACTGAAAGTGACAATTATATGCCAACATCTGCTTCACCAGACACGGCATTTTATAACAAACCATCCGGAGATGAGGCCTCCCCAAACTGTCACAGGAGCCATAGAGAATGTTCCACTCAGGACCAACACTCACCAACGGCACGCTAGCCTGACACACACAGGCCAAACTGTTAACTAACTCCTCTCCCTCCAAAACAGGCCAGCCTCGCAGTTGTATCTTGGAATGTTGCAAGTTGGGAAGCTGATAAAGGAGATGAGTTGTTTCAGACACTGAAGAAATATGACATTATTTGCATATGAGAGACTTGGATTACTGAGAAGGATTTGACTGAGTTGATAGTTCCAGGTTACGATGTCTAGTCCTTACCAGCTTTACTTTCTGAACATAAGGGTAGGCCAGCAGGAGGTTTGGTGTTTTTGCTACTTTAAAATATTATTTATAGTATTAATGACTGGATGTCATGGGGAGGCTTCCAGCCCTTGTACTTACAACTGATAATAGACTAATTACAATTGTGGTCAATCGAGACATCCCACCAAGAAATTCTAACTACTAGATTCCCTATTGGGACTCCCTCTTTATATTAGTTGAGTCACTGGAAGAGACTTAGCCCCATGCAATTATAATCTTGTCTGAGGATGTTAAGACAAGATAGGAAACCATGATGAGATCTTGGCAGTCACTATGGGGACAGAAGAGGAAGATGACTTCTTCTTGCCTCCCAGAAGATCTGGAGGTACACTTGTCAATGCAAATGGCATCTCGTTAATAAAATGTTTATGTAAAATTAATTATAGATTTACTAATGGGAGATGGCCTCGTGACACCAACAGCGATTTCACTTACTTATCTTTAAGAGGCACTAGTACGGTAGATTATATCTGCCTTTCGATAACTCATTTGTGTAGGGTATCTGACTTTACCGTAATTCCATTTGGAGATAGTGATCGTCACAATTTGTGTCCTTCTGAAACAGACCCCTGATAGCCTATGGCCAAATTAGGTCAATGTACTAAGTCAGCCTGGGATAAAAGACACTAAGGGTACAATCCAGGCAGGTTTAGACAGGAAAAGGTCCTACAACTGTCAGCATTCCCCAGCCAGCATAGGTGGCTGGGGAATGCTGGGAGTTGTAGGACTTTTTTCTGTCTAAACCTGGAAAGGATTGCACCCTAACAGACTTTGCTGGGATGACTATTCTGATGGACTGGTTTCTTCTATCTTCAGACCCCTATACTAAACTAAGAGATCAGATATTATGCCCCAGTTTCGATTCGCCTCAGATCCTGAATTTCTTTAGGTCCTTAACCAAGCTAATGAGATCTTCTTTAGAGTTTCCTAAAATAAAGAATACATTGCATATGCAGGGCCAGTCATATTTTGACAAGGAATGCCAATATAAAAAGAGATCTATCCATTGTCTAACAAGAAAAATAAAAACGAATTTAACTCCCCAGAACTTTTAAGTGTTCACAAAATGTAAGAAGGAATATAAATTACTCTTGAGGAAGAAAAAAACCCTACTCTGGATGGATCTAGCTCAGGTAATAGAGCTAAAAGTCCAGGTAGAATTTTGGCAAATATGCAGTTCTGGTATGAAGCCTAATGGAATTGATTTGGTTCCAAATGTTCCACGACATGAATTGGTGAGTTACTTCCACAATATCTTTAAAAAATGCAGCCCCAACATAAATGGTTCAGAATCTTACCCCCATTTAATTATATTAGATATATTGCCAGCAGTTGCTGAAGCTGAACTGGCAGATATACTCTTAGCATTACCCAACAGCAAGGCTCCTGGAGAAGACAGAATTTGCAGGGGAGTATTTAAGGAGAACATAAGTTGGTGGGTGCCCTTATTATGGCAAGTTTTTAACTATGTTAACCTGGCAGGTACTATTCCAGCTGGTTGGAATCAAAGCATAGTTATTCCCATGTTAAAAAGGGTGATAGAGCTTCACTATAAAATTATAAGCCAATCATAATCAATTATAAGCTTGATAGATACTGAGGCCAAGATATATGCTAGGTACCTGTTAGCTAGACTCGAGAACTGGGCAGGAACATTTTCAAGGAGGAACAGGAAGAATTTAGGAGAGGATATTCTTCCATGAATAATTGTTCTGTGTTGGGTCATCGAGAACACAAATATACTTGACTCAGGAAGGGACAACTATTTGCAGCTTTCGCAGACCTTAAAGCTGCTTTTGACACAATTGATCATGAGCTTTTGTGGCTCAGGTTATCTAGTACCAACGCTGACAGTGTCTCCTGTTGTACAAGCACTGTATACTAACACCTCTTTGAGGGTGAGACTGTCTTCTCTATGCCGTCGCATAGGATCGATTCCAGCTGATAGAGGGGTGAAACAAGGATGCGTATTGGCACTGTTCCTTTTCAGTTTCTTTATCAATGACATTGCTCAATATATGAACAATGACATTTTTTCCTCCATTAATTCAGGGAAGAGAAGTCCCTCTTTTATTTTCCGCAGATGATATGGGCCTTCTGTCTTATACCCAAGTAGGGCTTAGAAGGCTACCAGCCAGTTTGGAAGTATATTAGTCAACAAATTAGCAATTAACTGTGAAAGACAAAAGTGATCATCTTTAGTGGTGGCCCCAAAAAACAAAACAAAAAGAAGACGAAGAAGCCATAAATAGCACATAAGCCAGAATGAGATAGAGCAGGCACCCACATACTGCTGTATGGACATATTTGCTGCCTTGTGTTCATGGCAACCCCACGTCAAGACTGTAAAACCTGAGGCCAAACAGATGACAAGTAGGATCTTTAAATTCTGGTGTACTGCAAGTTGTAGGCAGGTGCTTCCCCTCATGAATTTAATAAAATTGGAAATTCAACCCCCAATACTGTATGAATTAGAGATCTGGGGTTTTCAAGTCTCAGATGAGTTAGAATGCACCCAAAACAAAATCTTAAGAACCACTTGGGGACCCCCAGATGAACTCCAATACAGTATGGTTAAGAAATGGGATCCCAAGCTTGGACCATGACTACAAGCCAACTGATTTTTAATTTTTGGTTAAAACTTAAGAGAATGCTAAGGTTCATCTAGTAAAATTATGTTACCTGGAACAAATGGGCTTGAGCTCATCAAGGGAAAAATCTTGGTATCAGAATCTGAGGTGTTTAATACAGAAATTTGGCTATTCAGAGAATTATTTTCTCCAGAGAGATCCCATCCTAGCTAAAAAGGAGTTTAAACTATGCACCAATGTGTATTTGTAGGAAGATTTTGCTTGTCTTAAGACTGCAAAGATATTTTCCCTGGTATAATCTTAAATATATCCAAGGACCAGAGAACTATTTATCCAATATTAAAAGTTCAGTCTGAGGAACGCACTATTGCTTTCCGAGTCTCAGCTAATGCCCCCTACAGTCTTTGATGGCAGATTAGCTAAGACACCTTATCATGTGCACTATTGCCATTGTGGTTCAGATGAGGCTGAGGATCTTCCTCATTACTTGTCTGATTGTTCTGATACAAGACGTTAGGGAAAAATACCTTGTTGGCTTGCTAAGAATCGGAACAAACTAGTCAGTTTGCCAGAAGGTAACTTCTTGCTGTATAGCAAGAACATAAAGATCTTGAGAAGACTCACCATTTTCCTAATGGCATTCGCTGAAGTCTGCACCAGACTTAATTTAGGCATAAATAGGTTGTATAGGAGAAAATGTATTGTTTAATACTTAGTTTTAAGCCTTGTATGTTGCACATTGGTTAGCATAACAGACACTTTTATAAAACTTGGAAATTATTATTAGGGAACTTTTAAGCTTAATTTTAGTCGATCAGCCCTGAATTATCAATTATTTTCTTTCAGCTATGTTCGATTTGCTTGATTTTACCTTTGTAACATTCTAGATAGTTTCTCTCTGTTATATTGTGATGACCTAAAGTTATAAACAACAGAACTGAACTGAAAAACTCTGTATTTCCTTCTTGGAAGGAAAGTGACTATGAGCATCTCTACACCAGCCTAAAATCCTGCATTTAAATGGGGGCTTTCTGCTTCCATTTTAAATGCAGGATCACAACGGACTCCCTTTACATTTGCTTCCCTTTCTCCCTCCTTCTCCCCTTTATCTGAGTCTTCCATATGTTTCCTTGATCTAGCTCTGCTTCTTGCGGCTTTTCCTTTTTCACGGAGGAAACTGAAGCAGAAGACAAGTGGGGTAATTTGATAGCTTATTATTTCCGATCTATTTGAAAATTGAATAAAGGTCATTTAGTGGGGAGAGGGAAAAGGAAGTGTGTGTAAAGGGAGTCCGTTGTGATCCTGCATTTAAAATGGAGGCAGAAAGCTCCCTTTTAAGTGTGGGATTTTAGGCTGGTGTGGAGATGCTCAAGATCTCCAATCTATTTTAAAATGAAATTAAGGTCATTTAGTGCAAGAGATGCCCTGAAAGTTAACAGCCTCATCATCTAAAGGGCCCACAAACTTCTGTGAGTGAGCAATGTCAATAGCAGGGTAAAAGCTCCTTGTGAAGAAGCCCTATGAAGCACCACAAGTATTTTCACAACATCACATGGTTCATTCATCTTTTGTCCCAAAGCAGAGCATCTGTACAGAAATTAAAATTTGTCCATAGCAAAGAAGAATCTGGGAAATAGTGGATTGTAATTAGGGATGCTATGATAATTTGGCAGGTTCGATTTCTGGAATTAATGTTTCTTCCCTGGTATGGACAGCTATTCCAGATCTACCTCTCTGACCTCAGTCTGGCCCTTTGTCCCAAACAGTTTTGCACCCCTGCTCTAGAAGGACCAAATTAACCACTCTTTTATTGGAATCTCAGTTCAGTAACAGCCAGCCTCTTAGCAGATACTAATGCAACCGTCAGTATCTGCCAAGGGGCTGGCTATTACTTTTTATCCAATAACATGTTAGCTTCCATCTCGCCAGCAAATCAGAAAATTAACTTGTAGATGGACCCACCTTCTTAATTGCTGTAAACATATGTCTTAAAAGTCTAAGCTGGTTTGAGCCAGTTAACCTATTAAAAAGGTTTGGTTGAATTTTGGAGGACAAAGAAGTGAGATAAAGTAAGATGAGACTTTTTAGATCACCTAGCAGGGTGCCAACTGTCCAGATGCTCTAGGACGCACTGTTGAGCTACATCAGTATATTGAGGTTCGTAGCGATGTACGAAAGTCCCTTACCGTTGACGAAATGTGATTCGCGGTGGGGGGCAGGCGCTCCATCCCTCCCCCCGAAATTCTGGCCGGGGGGGAGGCATCCTGTCCCTCCCCCCCAAAATTCTGGCCGGCAGGGAGGCACCCCGTCCCTCCTCCCCCGAAATTCTGGCCGGGGGGGCAGGCGCCCCATCCCTCCCGCTGTGAATCCTGTCCTGCCGGGACTGCAAATGGTGGCGGCCGTAGCCGCCGCCGTTTGCGTCCCTGCAGTCAGCCGTGATAGGCTACGTAAATATTTACGTAGCCTATCATGGTATTTTTTAAAAATCTAGCTGTGATAGGCTACGTAAATGTTTACGAAGCCTGCCTATCACGTTTGTTTGTTTGTTTGTTTGTTTTACTGGAAATGGTGGCGGCGGCGGCCGGTCGGAAGACCGGCCACCGAACAGCCGCCGAACCACCGCCGGAGCCACCACCGCCAGGGACATTCGCACAAGGTAAGTCCCGTCCCGGGGGGGCGGGGGGGGCAGACCGTTTCACCACCGATTTCAGGGGGCTGAATGCGCTGGCATTTGGCCTCCCCGAGATTCGTGGCGAAATTCTCTGACATCCCTAGAGGTTCGTCACAGAAGCAAAGAGGCAGCCTATTTGCCTATTTGGCGCAAAACAGATGTAACGTGTTCTTAGTCTCTAGCCCATATCAGCCTCTGGGCTGCCACATTCTGCAGCTGTTGAAGCTTCTGAAATATCTTTAAAGTCAGCCCTGCATAAAAGCGCATTGCAGTAGTCTAGTCTGGATGTAACTAGAACATGACATGTCCAGAATAAGGTAGTGTTCAAATGTATGACTTTACACTCCTGGTTAGGGCTATAATCAACCAGGCAATCAAATATTTCCCAATATTTTCTTTATTGGGACATACATTACTAGTGGGGCTAAATCTATTTTGGTACGTGTTTTATATAGTTTTAAGGCAAGACACTGGACCAGTTCAGATGTATACCACTATGCCACAACCCTGCTTTCGCTTTATGGCACACAGTCTATGCTATGGTGCTTCCCTGCACCACAATCCTGTATAGATGAAAGAAAAACAAAGCCAATGTTACAATTAGGTAGGGATGGGGGAGAATTTCTCCCCGAAACTTCGGGGGGCCGAGTGCCAACGTGTTCGGCCCCCCGAAGTAGTTTCGGGGAGAAATTCTCCGCACCCCCCCTCGGGACAGGACTTACCTTTCCCGAATGTCCCTCCCGGCGGCAGGTCCCAGCGGCGGTTCATCAGGTCTTCGACAGGAGCAGAGGCGGCAGCCGGTCTTTCGACCGGCTGCCGCTGCCGCCATTCCAATAAAAGTAAAAAAAAAAACCCCATCCCCGTGATAGGCTACGTGACGATTAACATAGCCTATCACGGCTAGATTTGCAAAGTCAGCCGTGATAGGCTACGTAAATCGTCACGTAGCCTATCACGGGTGACTTTAAAAAAAAAAAGCGCGTACGGCTAATGGCGGCCCCCATAGGGAGCCGCCATTCATGTTCCTTATTTGGTCGCTGTAGTCTACATAAAGATTACGTAGACTATGGCGAAAATAAAGGCAACGCTATTTGCGTTGCCCTTATTTTCGCCGTAGTCTACGTAAAGATTTACGTAGACTACAGCGACCAAATAAGGAATGCGAATGGCAGCTCCCTATGGGGGCCGCCATTTGCGTACGCGCTTTTTTTTGTTTTGTTTTTAAAGTCACCTGTGATAGGCTACGTTAATCGTCACGTAGCCTATCACGGCTGACTTTGCAGATCTAGCCGTGATAGGCTACGTTAATCGTCACGTAGCCTATCATGGGGGTGGTTTTTTTTAACTTTTTATTTTGCGGCCGGGCGAGGCGAGGCGCCTCCTCCCAGCCTGAATTTCGGCCGGGCGAGGCGGGAAGCCTCCCCCCCGTCCTGAATTTCGGCCGGGCGAGGCGGGAAGCCTCCCCCCGGGCCTGAACTTCGGGGGGAGCAGCGAAGCGCCTCCTCCCCATCACGAAGCAAGCTGCGAGACCAGGTAAGTGGCTTTCGTGCACTCCTACAATTAGGGATGTACAGACTGTGTAAAGTAGCCCCTGTGTTTCGCAGATTGTCAGGTGTCTTTCGTTCCGTCGTCCACCCACAGATGGATGCAAATATTTTTTTTGTCATGCAGAAAAATACACAAATAATTACGGAAATATTTACGTAAGTATTTATATAATTTACCTCAGTACGTAAGGTTTAGTGTATTGTCCCCCATTCCATTCAGCATTTCCTCAGCAGAAACATACACATTTTTCTACAGATTTGTATGCGTAAATTTCGGGAAAGTAAAAAAAATAATCCGAAAGTCCATGGACTCCGCACAGCCTGAGGGGGTCGCTCCGCAGCGGATTCCACAGGTCGGATTCTTAGAAATCCGAGCTCATTTTAATCTGTCTCAGATTTCTGCAGCTTCCCTAGTTTACAAGGCAGATTTATTGATGGGGTCATTTCTAAATTTCCCAAAGCATTTCAAACATTAATGATCTTCCTTAGAGGAAACTCAGCTGCATATAATTTCAATACAGCCAGAATATAGATCACCTCCCATCATCCTCCAGTTTACTCCAAAGTAAATTATCTTTTTTGCTGATAGTACAGTTGTAATTCCTATGCCCATTTCCTGAAAGAAAACTGCTTAACATATGTGTCAAGCCCCAAAGAAAACCAAAGCCCTCAAATTTTGTAAAATATTTCAAGACAAGGTGTAGTGTCCTGATGATTCAAGAGGCCTTGTTAGTTCATTTTTTACTAAGTATGCTATAGAGCAGATAACCACGATTTCACTTGGCAGTTTGCCTATATACAATATTCTGTGTGTGTCTGTGCGTGCGCTTGTATGCATTCATGCATATATATATATATATATATGTACACTGACTGATGGTGCTATACATGCATCTGAGAAAGTGGGCTCTGGCGCATAAAAGCTTACTTCACAATAAGGCTGCTATCCTGTACCCACTTACTTTGGCGTAAGCCCCTTGAAGTCAATGTCATTTTCTTTGGAATAGACATATATAGGATTGCGCTGTTAATGTGTTAGACTTTAATAAGGTGTCACAATATGCATTTATATTTTGATGCTTCATCATAACAGAGAGACTTTAATAAGATGTCACAGTACATATTTATATTTTGTTGCTTCATCATAAAAGAGAGAAGGAGATAGTGGTGAGTAAAGTAAAGGACAAAAATCCATCAAGCCTTTAGAATTCTGGAAAAGGGTGAGCAATCTGATGCTTAATTTTCCTCCAGATCCCCACAACTCACAGAAGAAACTGAAACTAGCCAAACTTTGACATGCCTTCCATTTCGTACAACAGTGTTAGATAACAACACAGAAACGTCCTTTACTTCTTGGAAGGCCATTCTGTTTTCCTTATCACCCTTGCTTCACCCTGTATGTTCCCCTCCTCCCAGTCCCTCCCAATCCCTTTTCCTTCTGTGTCGTGTCTTGTAGATTGTCTTAATATTAGCCTTTGTAAGCCACTCCAGGAGCCTTTTTTTGGCCAAGGCGTGGGGCAAAAGTGCTCTAAATAATAATAAATAAATAAATAAATAAATATCACTTGACTAGATTGTGTGGGATCACAACCTAAACATTTGCAAATTTGTGGTGAGGAGGCAGAAAGAACAGCTTTCTTTCTCAGCTGTGAGCAATGCTAATAGCTCTGATTGTGGAAGACTAATTCACTGTGAGTAATAAAAGCACATGACAGGATGAAGGCACAATGCTTGATTGGGAGTAAGTTTCTCTCTGTGTGTCTCTCGCTTTAATTGTTCATTTGCTTTTCAGATAGCTTCAGGTTCCTAAATATCAAAACTTTTTATTATTGCAAGGCAATCTTTCCTAGCAAAATCCAGAAAATGGAATAATTGAAGAAATTTGCCTCGGTCTTCAACCAGTGGGTCATGACTCCACAACTGCCACCATAATTGGTACCACTACAATTTTCTTTTTATTTAAATAGTTTCAGAGGACTTCCATTGGTTCAGCAGTCATTTCCTCTTCTCAGGGAACGGGGGGCTGTGGATCTAAAAAAGACACGTTATTACATCCTTAATTTGAAGGAAAAGGATTTGAGGGAATGATACGACAGGTGGAAGGACAAGCAAAACAATACGAGAGATGAGTGATCACATTTCACGTTAAAAAAGAAATTTTTAAAAGCATTGAGCAGGGGGTTGGACTCAGTGGTCTTGTCAGCCCCTTCCAACCCTATTATTCTATGGTTCTATGATTCTATGCAATGTCTGGCAGGGGCTAATCAGGAATGGGACCTCAGCAAGCTCCTTTCTGTTAATTCTCCCCCTGCCCCATGCTGTGGTTCTGATGAAAATTGTAACCCACCTGAAAGCAGCTTCTGGGGGAATTTTTCACTGGAATTGCTGTATTCACCGGAGTGGCTACCTGCCACTCTAGGCAGCATACGATATGAATAACAACACAAAATACAACATAATCAACTGAACCAAACAACACTGCTCTAAAAAAAAACCTAGTCCACCCCAAATGCCCACCTGAACAGCCAAGTTTTCAAAGCCTGGCCGAAGCTCATCAGAGAGGGGGCATGGCAGAGGCCACTAGGGAGGGAATTCCACAGGGTGGGGGCCACCACAGAAAAAGCCCTTTCCCTAGTTCTCACCAGCCTAGCTGTCCTGCCCCCCTCCCCAATTCTACATCCTGCAGTCCCAATCCTGATCACACATGCCATAGCTGCTCTTTCCCTAAAAATAACACATGAAATATGATCATGCATTTCTCACACCATCTTGTTTGTCCCTGAAATATGTGTGTGTGTGTGCACGCGCGCATGCGTGCACAGTATGTATATACCAAGGGAGTAAGGGAAAGAAAACAGTGAGAGAGGAGGAAAATTTATCTATTTTTATTTTTAAGAGAGCTTCAGCTATTGGGCGGTATAGAAATGAAATGAATGAATGAATGAATGAATTAAAATTAAAATTTCTTGGCTCCATTTCAAGGTAGAAGTCCTCCCAAGGCAGCTCACAACAATAACACACATACAAACAATTAAAATATTAAAAGCGATAAAAACGTTAAGTACAATAAAATAGCAATAAAAGCAACAATAAAGCCGACAACAAAACCAGCAACAACAAGAACAGCAACAGCAGCCATATCAAGAGAAGGCCACAGTAAAATAATACATTTTAAGGCCTTCTTAAAAGCCTGCAGTGATGGATCATGGCAAGTTCCAATGGCAACTTGTTCCAGAAGTGTGGGGCCACTGCAGAGAAGGCCCTCTCACGTGTGGTCACCCACCACTGTGCTCTCACGAGTGGGCAAATGAGAAAGGGCCCGTCTTTCTGATATTAAAGTGTGGGCAGGCTGATATGGGTGAAGGTGATCCTTCAAGTAACTTGGTCCCAAATCATTTAAGGTCAAAACCAGCACTTCAGGTGGCCGCATTCTGCACCAGCTGAAGTTTCTGAACTGTCTTCAAGGGTAGCCCCATGTACAGCACATTATAGTCCAGCCTGGATGTGACTAGTGCATGGATAACTGAGCCCTCTCCAGATAGGGCTGTAGCTGTAAAATGCACTCTTGGACACTGCAACCACCTGAGCTTCCCCAGTTATCTCGGAGTTCAGGAAGACTTCCAGACTGCATTGCAAAACAAAACAAAACATTTTGCAGGATGGGAGTGGAGGTGATTCCCAGATCTGAAAAAGCTGAAGACTATGTGGCTAGATAACTATATTAAAATATACTTACAGGTGCTACAGTAACAAAATTGTAATTAGATTGTAAGTCAGTGGACAGAGCCTGTCTGTCCTGTTGTTTTAGTCATTTTATATGCAGTCACTATATAAGTAATAGCAATGAATTATGATTAGGCTACAAAAGGAAATTCCGTAGCTTTTTACATATTGCTATTGATCTGCTTTTTTTGTGGGGGGAACCACTGCATTTTTTAATTTAATTTTTTTTTTACATTTTGCAAGATGGAAAGGGGATGCTTCCCCAAGGCTGTGCATTGGGAGATAAATGTTCAAAACCCTTGACAGATTTTTGCTGTGCTCTCTCATCATTAAAAAAATATGTACTGTACAAAAAGTCTTGTACACAGATGGCAGCAGCTTCACAGATGGTGATTGCCTTGAGCTCATGTTAAGAATTTGAGCCACTTGGCTGATGACTTTACTCTGATTTGTGGGCTAGCAAAAACTATTTCTTGAGCCATGAAAACCCCAAAACATAGATGGCTGTGGCGTAGTAACTTTCTATGGGTACTGTAGAGTTGATAAAGCTTTCATAGTACCTGATGGTTCCTGGCAGCCTTACCAGCTTGCCCTTGGGTCTGGTGGTGCTGCTGCTGAATGCCAGGTCGCCCCAAAATAAAATCTCCCTCATCCATGATTTGATGGTGGATGAGGGGGCTGACCTGGTATGCATTACTGTGTTGGGTACCCGGGCAGGTTAGGGATTCTGATGGTGTACTGCCCACCCTGCTGCCCATCAGACTCCCTGCCTGAGCTGACGAAGGTGGTCTCAGACTTGGTGTTGAGGACCCCTAGGATGATGGTCTTGGGGGATCTCAACTTCCATGCAGAGGCTGCTTTATCCGGGGCAGCTCAGGACTTTATGGATGCCATGACAACCATGGGGCTGACCCAACATGTCATCGGCCCACCACATGTAAAATGACATGCATTTGGCCTGGTTTTCTCGACTGGGTGGGAGGATGGTGATCTGAAAGTGGAGGAATTAACATCTATCCCTTTGTCATGGTCCGATCACTTCCTATTGAGGTTTAGACTCTTGGCAGCCTTTCCCCTCTGCAAGGGTGGGGGAACTATTAAAATAGTCTGCCCCCGGAGGCTAATGGATTCTGATGGATTCCAGAGGGCTCTGGGGGATTTTCCTGCTGGCATGGCTGGTGCTTCTGTCGAAGCCCAGGTCACTCTGTGGAACGCAGAGATGACTCAGGCAATTGACACAATTGCGCCTAAGCACCCTCTCCCTCTGAGCAGAGCCCAGCCAGCTCCTTGGTATACACCCGAGCTGAGGGTAATGAAGCAAGAGGGGAAATGGCTAGAACACAGGTTGAGGAAAACTCGTGCTGATTCTGACCTCATTATCGAGCCTACTCTGTGGCGGTGAGGGTGGCAAAGAGACAGTCCTTTTCCACCAGCATTGCATCTTCTCAGTGTCGTCCAGCAGAGCTTTCCCGACTGGTTTGCAGCCTTTTTACATTCTGGTCCAGGGAGAGAGACTTTGGAACCCTCGGTTGCACGCTGACAAGATTGCACGGCACTTTGAAGATAAAGTCGCTCAGATTCATCATGAATTGGACACCACGATTAATGCAGTTCCATTGGTAGAGGCGTCCAGAGGCCCATCTGCTCCAGTTTTATTGGATGAGTTTCAGTTAGTGAGTCCTGAGGATGCAGACAAGGTGCTTGGCCAAGTCCGATCGACCACTTGTGTGCTTGACCCTTGCCCTTCATGGCTTATTACATCAAACAAGGAGGGGATGTCTGGCTGGGTCCAGGAGGTTGTAAATTTCTCCTTGAGAGAGGGAGTGGTTCCGGCCTCTTTAAAAGCGGTAATCAGGCCACTCCTGAAAAAGCCTAACCTGGACCTGGAGGATGTTAACAATTACACGCCAGTGGCCAACATCCCCTTCCTGGGCAAGGTGCTTGAGTGGGTGGTTGCAGGACAGTTCCAGGCACTCTTGAATGAAACATTATCTAGATCCATTTCAATCAGGCTTCAGGCCTGGTTTTGGAATGGAAACTGCCTTGGTCTCCCTGTGGGATGACCTCTGCCGGGAGAAGGACAGGGGGAGTGCAACCCTGTTGACTTTCCTGGACCTCTCAGCGGCTTTCGATACCATCGACCATGGTATCCTTCTGGATAGGTTGTCTGGGTTAGGAGTTGGAGGCACTGCACTACAGTGGTTCCGCTCCTACTTGGATGGATGATTCCAGCAGATAGTGCTGGGGATTATTGCTCTGTGCCATGGCAATTACACCATGGGGTTCCACAGGGCTCTATTTTATCCCCCATGCTATTTAACATCTACATGAAACTGCTGGGGGGAGGTTATCCGGAGGTGTGGGCTGAGGTGCCATCAATATGCAGATGACACCCAGCTCTACCTCTCTTTCTCGTCAAACCCAGATGAGGCAGTGGCTGTTTTGAATCCCTCCCTGGGCACGGTAATGGACTGGATGAGGGCCAATAAACTGAAACTCAATCCAGACAAGACGGACGTGCTGTTAGTGGGTGGTTCGTCTGCTCAGCTAGGTGATATTCAACCCGTTCTGGAGGGGGTTGCACTCCCCCTAAAGGATCAGGTTTGTAGTTTGGGGGTGCTCTTGGACCCAGAACTGTCACTTGAGGCACAGGTGAACTCAGTGGCACAGAGCACTTTTTATCAGCTTAGGCTGGTATACCAACTACGCCTTTATCTGGACAGAGATAGCCTGGCTACAGTTATCCATGCTCTGATAACTTCTCATTTGGATTATTGCAATGCGTTATACGTGGGGCTGCCTTTGAAAATAGTCGTGAAACGTCAGCTAGTCCAAAATACGGCAGCAAGTTTGTTAACAGGGACTGGCCAACGAGCTCATATTATGCCAGTACATTTCCAGCTACATTGGCTGCCAGTCCATTTCCGGGCCCAATTCAAAATGCTGGTATTAACATTCAAAGCCCTAAACAGCTTGGGGCTAAGTTATCTGAAGGATCACCTCTTCCCATATGTGCCTGCCCAGACCCATCCTCAGTGGTCCTTTTCCATGAGCCCCTGCCAAAAAAGTGAGGCAGGTGGTTACTAGGAGGAGGGCCTTTTCTGCGGTGGCACCCTAACTGTGGAATGAGCTCCCTAGTGAGGTTTGCCTGGCACCTGCATTGTATTCCTTCCAGGACCAGGTGAAGACCTTTTTTATTTTCCCAGGCATTTTAGCTTTCCAGTTTTTTAGCTTTGCTGTTTAAAATCTGTTTTTTAAATCTCTGCATTGCTGCTAGGTTTTATTCTGGTTTTATTCTGGTTGTATTGTTATATTGTGGTTTTAATGCTTTTTATTTTATATTGTTTTACTGTACGCTTTTTGGTTTTAATTTTTTTGAACTGCCCAGAGAGCTTTGGCTATTGGGCGGTATAGAAATCAATCAATCAATCAATCAATCAATCAACCATTCGTCAATAAAGCAGAATAATTCTTATGATAGACAACTGAAATGGGATAGGATGACATTCAGTACACATATAACCTGTACTGTGTATACTCATGCAGTAAAAACAGGGTGGATAAAATCAGCTTAAAACAATTAAATTTGATTTTTAAAAAATTAAATTGTATTTAAAAAAATATAAAATACTAAAGGAACATAGATAGAATTAAATCTCAGAATACACCTGCTAAAGCTACACTTACAATCTCGTTAAAATGAATTAATGGCTTTGCCATACTCACACACATTGAATTACCTACCAATCAAACGTAGTCATTAATTTCAGTTTTCATTTTATGAAAATGGCTCTATCCAGCCTCACTACCAGCTCTTACTCCTTGAAAGTTCTGGGCTTTCCGTTTTTCTCACTGAAGTCACTTTTGCAAAGATACTGACTGGATAGGATTGTTGTTTTCTACTTATGTGCAGAGAACACATAAGGTCCTTACGGGCTAAGCAAGAAAAAGGAGTTAAGACAGAAAAATAATATAGCGAAGTAGATAAAAATCAATAACTTTTAAAAAGAGAAAAATCAGATTCTTTACAATGTTAATTTGATTTTTAAGAATTTTCTTTTCAATACCAAGTTTCTGTTTAATAACAACTAGGTTTCCATTAAATAATCTGGATATAAATATGTTATACGCATAGTCTTCTAAATTGAATCAATGACTCTACCAGCTAGATTGAGTTAAAGGACACTTTTCTATGAAAACTAAGAACCAATCTGATCATTTCTCAGATATGAATATTTACATTTTACCTACCAGACACAGGCATTTCAGTTTCACTTGATGAAAATAAACTGCGTTAGCCTGCACTGGGAAAATAAACCTCGCTTCGTCCTGTCAGCTATGGGCATTTCATTTTTGTTTTCTATTTTGTTTGTGGGGGTGAGGCTGGCCCAAGACAGAATGAAGCAGAAAGAAAAAGAAAAGATAAAATTAGCCAGTGTGCATCTTCCTGCTTAACTTCAAACTGTCACGGATGCTGGTCATGAGAAAAACCCTACATGGCCTACATGGGAATGTTTTAAAGTCATTCCTAGGGATGTCAGAGAATTCCACCATGGACTCCAGTGAGGCCAGATTCTAAAGAATCCAGCCCCCCAGAATCTGTGGCGGAACAGCCTCTCCCCTGCCACCCCACAGAATCCTCCTGGGACAGAGCTTACCTGGCAGCGGATGCAGCAGCGGCTCCAGCAGCGGCGGCAGCTCCAGCTGGTATTTATGTAGCCTATCACAGCAAAGAGCAAGGACGTAAATGGCGGCCACTACACCATTTGCACCCCTGCTCTTTGCCATGATAGGCTACGTAAGTATTTACGTAGCCTATCACGGCTGACTGCAAGCACACAAATGGCAGCCACTAAGACAGCCGCTATTTGCAGCCGCAGCAGCCCAGCTGCGGCCGGAACTCCGGCTGTGGCTGGCCCCGGCCAGTGGCTCCATGTAGCCACCGCAGAGCAGAGCTGGTCCGGGAAGGATTCCGGTGGGAGGGACGGAGCACCTCCCCCCCACCGCCAATGCCCCAGAACGGAAGGGTGAGTAGGATTTGTACATCCTTAGTCATTCCCTGTAAGTAAAAAAGGAAAGCCTGCAAAGTATATACAGTGAGACAAGAGATGCATATAAGAATGAAATAATGTAAATAATACTCCATTTAGTTGTAAATTAACAATGTTAGTAGTAGAGATGCTACCAGATTTTGTAATTAGTTAGCTTCCTGGTTGAACTTTGCCTGTTCATAATGCTAGTCTTTTAATGAGCCTGGACCAGCATTTTATGAATTCACTATTAAGCTTGGCATTGATCATGAGCTGCTAAGAATGCGCAGTCCGTATCTAAACAGCGGTATTTTCACATGTGCATTGAGTTGGTTGGATTAAACCTGTCCTTGCTTACAGTAAGCTGTGATGATGTCACATTTATCTCTTACTCTCAACGGATTGGATTTGGGTCATCAATGTTTGTACAGTTCTTTTGTTTGGTAAATAAACATATACTTTACTTACCGGTGCTGGTCGGTGGAGGGTTTCTGAGAGAAGCCACATAAAAACAACCAGTTAAGAGGCAGGTACATAATGTGGTGATGTATGACGACATGATGTGTTACCCATTTCCAAACTACAGCCCCCAAGATGCACTTTGATAATGCTCATGTGCAAAAGTTCGAGTTTGTTTTAATTAGGGATGGCAGAGAATTCCGCCACGGATCACAGTGAGGCCGAATGCCAGTGCATTTGGCCCCCCCGAACTCCATGGCGGAATGGCCTGCCACCCCCCCGCGGATCCCCCCCGAGACGAGACTCACCTGGGGTGGATCTTCCGGGCAGCGGCGGCTGTGGCGGCTGCGGCAGCCGGTCTTCCGACCGGCTGCCACCGCCGCCGCCATTTCCACTCTTGTAAAAGAAAAAAAAGAAAGAAAGAAAAAGAAAGACGTGATAGGCTACGTAAAGATTTACGTAGCCTATCATGACTAGGTTAAAAAAAACACACACACGACGTGATAGGCTACATAAATCTTTATGTAGCCTATCATGGCTGGGTGGGTTAAAAAAAACAAAAAACAACCGTGTACGCAAATATTTACGTAGGCTAAAACGGGGAATCAAAAAGGGACGCAAATAGCGCCCACTACGCTATTTGTGTTCCCCTTGATTTTCACCGTCATAGTCTACGTAAATATTTACGTAGATTAAGAGGGCAAAAATAAGGAACACAAATGGCGGCGGCCGTAGCTGCCGCCATTTGCGTACGCGGTTTTTTGTTTGTTTTTTTACCCAGAGCCCTCCGCGGCCGGAAATCCAGCTGCAGACGGCTCTGGCCTGGCCAGGCCTGGCCTGCTGCTCCACAGAGCTGCCGCGGAGCGCAGCCGGCCTCGGAGAATTCTGGGGGGGAGGAACGGAGCGCCTCCCCCCCCGGCGAGGATTCCGGGTGGAGGGACGGAACGCCCCCCCCCATCAACATAATCCGCGAACAGGTAAGTGACTTTCGTACATCCCTAGTTTTAAGGGAGAAGCTCATCCAAGCTTACACTGCTGAGTTTGTTATTATCCAAGGAAATAACGAATTCACCCAAGGTAAGTTCGCCCAATTCTATGCTAAATGCCACTATCATCCGCCCAGTCTTCCTCCTGCCTCCTCTGCCACCTGCCTCTCCCCGCCTCATCTGCCCCACCTCCCCCTCACCTGCCTGCCCCACCTGCCTTCCCCATCTCCTCCACTGTGTGCATGAGAGGAGAGTAGGTGCGACTTTACCCAGCACCAGGGGTTCAAGGGCTTCTGGCATGAGTTATCGTGAGGAAAAAATGGAGGCTAAATTATGTATTATGCCCAAGGATATTTATTAGTCCTGTGCCAAAAATGTGTCCCACATTTTTTGACCATTCTCATTCAGTTCGATAGAGAGAAAAGAGAGATTGTAGAGGAAGCTCTAAGGGAGCCTTCCCAATCTGGTGCCCTCCAGATGATTTGGACTACAACACTCAGCATTCCTGACCATTGGCCATACTGGCTCAGGCTGATTGGAATTGAAGTCCAGAACATCTGGCGGGCACCTGGTTGGGAGAGGCTGCTCTAGGGTCTGTGATTGTTTGAGAACCAAAGATGTGTGGACCCTGGTGTGACATACTTTCTTAGTGCTTTCCCAAAAGCTCCTTAGTTCCTACCAGCATTTTTTATGTAAGAGGAGCCAACAGGGTGTGACAGAAGGGGGCGGGGGACAAGCACCAGAATAATCATGAACACTGAGATTCTAGGGACAGTGGAATCCAGTGCTGTTGATTCCCTCCCCTGAGAATCTTGATTGACCTGCTCACAGCTGGCAGTTAGATGGTCTGTTAAGACCTTTTTGTTTTGTTATGTCTTCAGTTCTCCCCCCCCCGCCACCCCAGGGCAGAGTCTGAAGGCATATGGGGCAGCCACCTTGTTGAAGCTAAGCAGGTCTGGGTCTGGTCAGTGCTTGGGGACAGAGACTTCCTTGGGGGCCACATGTAGCCACCTTGAGTTCCATGATGGAAGACAGGTGGGATATAAATGTAATTAATGTAATGTAAAATGTAATGCAATGTGCTTTTCGTAGTCTTCCGTCATAATCACTGTGAGATTTGTGCCATCCATGTTCCACTCATAATCCTGCCTATTTCATAGCCCTTAGCTCCCCACTAAACCAGGGAGCTGGCTAGGCTTGACAGCACTGAGGATTCTTGGAAGTAATCATGTCGATTACCTGTTCCAACTTACCATTCTCTAGTGAGGCCAAGGCTTCAACAGGAACACCAGCCATGTCAACTGGAAATCCTCCATTCAGAATTTCATAAGTCTCCTGGAGTGGACCATCTTAACTGGTTCACCACTACCATGGAGGAAAATAGCAACTGTGAATCAAACTTCATAGGGACCATGGTAATCTGACCATGACAACTGGGGCACAGAGAACCTCCCCACCCCACCAGCTCCAGACTTCAAGCCATCCACTCAGGTGAGAGCACCAGGTCAAGAGTATGTCCTGAAGGATGTGATGAGCTGAGTTATACGTGTGAGGTTAGTCCTAATGCATTAACGTGGTTTCTATGCACCTACAAAGATAATAAAAACCTCAGTTTGAATTTATGCCAGATAATTTGTTGTCTTATTATCAATTATTCTGTTTAAAAGGCAGCAGCAATATGCTTTAGAGAACCTACATTTTCAGGCAAAGGCAACATTTGTCGGAGCAAAATGTCACTGAACCTGATCTTTCCGTATGCTAGTTATTTGACATGACACTTTTGCTTTGTATTATTGTCAGAGCCTTGCAACTTATTAAACCATGTTCCAACTGATCAATGGATTTACCCTTCACATACTAAAATCTTCATCTTTCACTGCTATCCTTTCCCCCCTATTTTCAGCAAAAGTAGCGACGGTTATAAAGCTCCTTGTCAGCTTCTTATTTTGTTGATTTCTTGGGAACATGAACTTGATGGTTCCATAAGAAATGTGGGCACCAGTCAGCAGCCAGCTAAATTAACCTGACAGTAATACAAATAACCACATCATTTCCATTAGGAGGAACAGTGAACCATGGCCATTCCGTCTGTTCCAAGTGCTTTTGCAAAAAAAAGATTCCTTCCCTCTACGAATAATGCAAAATTGACTTGCAGGTAAGACGTGCCTTTCAATAACTCATAACCCAAACACTTGCTTTAGAATTTATTGCAGGAGATAGGAAGACAAATCAAACATTTTGCTCAGTTTGAGTTCTAAATGGCTAGACAAAGATGTGTCGATGCAGCGCATACGAAACAAAATTCAGGTAGTTGCAATATTTTCCATCAACAAAAATAAATAAATGCAGGGCTAATGGCATAAAAAAGCAGATGCAAAAATAGGAGCAGCAGTTTGGTGGAATATAGTTGCAGCATCTTTCCTTCCTTTTAACACTACGTGAATTCAGTCGACCTCCGTGAGCTAGTAATGGTATATCAGTTATGTTGAATCCAGGTTACAACTGCCCAAGCCATGTGCTCTGGCATCCACCGGTTAATTTTCTAACGTATCTGTTGAGAGCCATAAATTATACAGTGTGCATGTTAAAAGTGTTAAAAAATACAGGAGACTGCAAGCCTTCCTAAATATTTTACATGCCGTAAATGATACTCTGTTGGGTTTTAAGTAACTAAACAGCTGTTCTGTTTTGCAACCCCACTGTATGATATTTTTATAATTGTGATAAAATCTAACTTGCTCTTTTTCAGCAAATGACTTTGGGTATTACAGAAAAATATTAACAGACAGTGGAAGGAGATGTTGTTTCATTCTGCAGTAAAAGTGGATAACTACTGGGGATTGTTTTAATGGGTGCAATCCCAAACACACTTACCAGGATGTAAGTGTGTTCGGGACACAATTACCAGGATGTAAGCCTCATTGGACATAGTGGAACTTACTTCTTAGTAAATATGAATAGGATTGCACTGTAATCCTATGCATATTTTGTCTAGTGTAAGAGTTAATTCTACCCATTGTTTTATTTCACAGCCAAGAACACAACTCAGATCCCTCTATACTGGAGCTCCAAGCATACAAGGATTTTCCCTGAGAATTGGCCAATTCTTATCAGTGAGCTCCATGTGCATGTGGGAACTGTTCAGAGTTATGGGTTGTGTCAGTATGCTTGATGCTAAATAATAATAATAATTTCAAAAAATACTTGTTGCATTTTAATATGGTCTAAAACAAATTGTACTCTTCAACAGGAAATGCTAAGCAGAACAGTATGAAAGACTGTGTAATCTTGGAGCTTTAAGAATACTTTTCCTATTACCATAGTTGTTGTTGCTCAACTATCACCAACTTTATGTGTCACTTGGAAATGTGAATTCTAGATCTAAGCTATTCAGCTCATATAGATTCATTACCCCTTTTTGAATTCTACATGTTTTTGAGCATTTATTTATTTATTTATTGACTTTTTAACCTAGCTTTGAATTAAAATCAAGGCAGCTTATAATGAATTGACCACCACTTCACGCCCACACACAACCTGCAGTTAGAATTATCCTACTCCTCCAACATTTCCAGAGTTTCTATGGCATAGTAGTTGTGTTCTAGTATAAACATAGTACAATCTTCCCTCACAGAACACAGCTGTAATGCTTTGTTCTCCCTTACCTTAGTATAAAGTATAATCTGGGTTCAAATGGTTCCTTGCTTGCTTCTTGGATCTAGTATGTTGTCGTCATCCTCTGCCCCAACCTGCTCTTAAAATGCTATTAGTTGTGCAGACTACCATGGAAGCTGTGTAAATGAAGAGTGGGGTGCTAAATGTTTTAGATAAATAAATAATCATGAGAGTTCTGTAGCCACCTTCCCCAACTGATGTCCTTCAAATATTTTGGACTTCAACTCCCATCAGCCCCAACTAATGGTCAGGAATCCTGGGAGTTGTAGTTGAAAACAGCTGGAGGGCACCAGGCTGGAAAAGAATTCTAATAGTCTGTAGAGAATTCTAATAGTGTAGTGATATTCCTGTTTAAAAGTTACTTTTTACACAGGTAAAAAGTTACCTGTGTTCCTCCAACTAGGGAGGACTAATCTAGTGCAGTTCTGTTTTAATTTCTTATCTTCTCTTGGCATTTGGGATGGGGCACTGCTGTAATATTGAATAAATAAGTAAATAAATAATCAAATAAGTATTTAAGTTAGGCTGATGCCTAACTTATTCCAGTAAAATTTTGAAAGCGGTTCTTTTCAAGCAAAGAATACTGGTTCTCTTTTTTTTATTATTATATTTTGTTTTCCAGATGTATCAGCCTTTGATTTCCAGATGTATCTCTAGAGAAAATAAATTAACATAACTCATATATATTGAACTCTGTTTCTAGAAATTAAACCACGACTGTGTGCATGGCATAAGGGACAATTTACACATTGCAGCTGCCTTATAGAGCAACCACTCGCTGTTTCAAGCAGGCTCATGTAGGTGATCACAACATGTAAACTAGTCCCTTAGCCCTTCCATTGTAACTACATGAGTGGAAAGAGCAGCAGGTGGGTTGCCACTGGAGATGAATATATGAACTGAAAAATTAAGTGTGCGTCAGTATTGGTTTTGCCAGGGTCACAACAACTTGGCAAACCTTTCTGGACTGGTTTGTGAATTGCTGTATTTAATTGTGTTGGTTGTCTTCTGAAAAGCCTTTTCTTTATTTTCACAATGCACAGGTGCAGCAAGGTTTCGCTATCTTTCCTTACAAAATGACACACGGAAAGGCAGTTGTAGAGATAATACTCTCTAGAGTTTCATTGTGCTCATATCAGACAGACTTTTCCTGGAAACTCCCAGTGACCTGCCTTTTAAGATTACAACAGAGCTCGCAACAAACTGTGGGCAAATGTTAGCATGTACATTCTCCACCTGTATCTTGTATCACTTTGGATTCGTATCACTTCCAATTCACTTCTGTAGGCAAAACTTTCAACATAAGGGTTTTATGTATGTGTACTTCTCTCTCTTCGCCCTCCTCTGTTACTGTAACTGGGCTGCATGAGTTCTGGTTTATCAAGCAGAATGCAGTTCACCAGCCACAAATATTGGACTGCTAATGCACTTGTCTCTTCTTTTTAATTTTCTGTCCAAGGCAGCAAATACGTGATGGTTGTCAAGCACCGGATAGACCATAATAAATGGACTATATTCAGCTTGGTGGGGCAGTTATTGAAGCTTGTACTATAGGCTTGTCTGGAGCTTTTACCTACCGTTAAATCAGCACTGATATAAGCTATTTATAGCATACATTTGAATTGCATAATTGTGGGAATTACTGCTTCTTAACTTGGGAAACACAGGAGGCATCATTTACCCCATGGATAAAACTGAACTGATTGGGGCTTTAAATCTTCCCTGAAACATGTCCAGTGCAAACATGTGTGAATCCCATGAGCTAACTGTTCTCAGTATTTCCTTTCAAGGATTCTAAGTAAGGGATTATAAAATTAATAATCTCTCTCTCTCTCTCTCTCTCTCACACACACACACACACACACACACACACAACACTGAAAGAAGCTGCAGGCTAGGAAGTCTCATTTGGCCATGTGCCCATGAACAACAGAGGTCAAGCATCTTTTCTATACCAAAATGAGGATAAAAAGCTCTTCCTTAGCTGGACAGTAGGAGTACCGTTGTGAGGGTACTCCTCACAAAGGGGAGCGCTTGTACCATGGTGGAGCACTTTTACACCAAGAATTGCTTGCAACTGTGAAGACCTGCAGTGGAACTACACACAGCGTCAGGCCCTCCCTAGATTTTGTAAGGACACAATAGGAGTGTAATTAACAGAGCAATCCTGTGGTCTGTGGGGGGGAGTTCCAGAGGCCATAGGGTATCGCACGTTCCACCTACCTAAGGCCTTAGAGCTAAGAGCTTGGAGGGCGGGGGGGGGGGAATCTCAGCCATTGTGGAAAGCTCCACAGCAACTCCTCTGATGAGGACAGAAAGGCAACCTCACAAGACAACAGAATGACATTTAATAGAGATAAATGCCAAGTTCTGCACCTAGGAAAAAGAAACCAAATGCACAGTTACAAGATGGGGGATATGTGGCTCAACAACACTACAAGCGAGAAGGATCTTGGAATTGTTGTCGATCACAAGCTGAATATGAGCCAACAATGTGATGTGGCTGCAAAAAAGGCAAATGCTATTTTGGGCTGCATTAATAGAAGCATAGCTTCCAAATCCCGGGAAGTTCTAGTTCCCCTCTACTCAGCACTGGTTAGGCCTCATCTGGAGTATTGTGTCCAGTTCTGGGCACCACACTTGAAGAAGGATGCAGACAAACTGGAGAGGGTTCAGAGGAGGGCAACAAGGATGATCAGGGGACTGGAAACAAAGCCCTATGAAGAGAGACTGAAAGAACTGGGCATGTTTAGCCTTGAGAAGAGAAGACTGAGGGGAGATAGGATAGCGCTCTTCAAGTACTTGAAAGGGTATCACAGAGAAGAAGGCCAGGATCTCTTCTCGATCATCCCAGAGTGCAGGACACGGAATAATGGGCTCAAGTGACAGGAAGCCAGATTCTGGCTGAACATCAGGAAAAATTTCCTGACTGTGAGAGCAATATGACAATGGAACCAATGACCTAGGGAGGTGGTGGGCTCTCCCACACTGGAGGCGTTCAAGACGAGGCTGGACAGCCACCTGTCAGGGATGCTCTGACTTGGATTCCTGCATTGAGCAGGGGGTTGGACTCGATGGCCTTGTAGGCCCCTTCCAACCCTACTATTCTATGATTCTAGGGAAAGGGAGGGTGTAAAGGGTGTGTGACAGTAGGTAGGGAAAGGAGAGCACATGGATCTGCTGGATCCATGACCCTCTCTGTTCCCGCCCCCACCCCCAATCAGGTAAGTAAGCTTGACAGGCTCAGAGATCCAAATAACAAAACAGAGGAACCGGGGGCGGTAAAATTGTCTATGCCACCCTGCCTGGATCTTGCTGGTAGGGTTTGGGATCAGAGCCCACTGATCAGAGGCCTCTGTCTATTCAGCATCCATCTGGTAGGATTTGTCTCAGAAATATATTCTTCTTCTCTTTAAAATTTAAAGTAAGTGTCCCTTGTAAGACTTTCTGTCCACATACAAGCATATGAACCTGGGGTTTTGCTCCAGAAATCTTATTTAAATCCCTGCTTTGTAAATCCAGTGAACTGGCCTAACAGTGAAGGAATGTGTATAAGTAACTCTACTTAAACTACATAAAGCTGTGCCTGTCCAAAACATTTAAGATGCTTCTGTGTTCATAACTTTTAAAATTGTGTTTTGTAATGAGAATAAATAATGCAGTTAAGGACTACAACCAGGGTGGGGAACCCACAGTCCATGGGCCACATGGAGCCTCTACAGGTGCTGCTCCCAGGCCCTGTCCACTTTTGTTAACCCCACCTCCTCGCCTTGTTTCCCCCATTTCCCAGCTATTTCCAGAGGATCAGTTGAGCAGTGTAGTAGGGGGGAGATCTTGGAGTTGGAGAGGTTCCACTCCCCATGATCTTCTCCCTGGTGTTCCACTGATCAGTGAGAACAGCTGGGCGGGGGAAGAGGGGCACAGCTCTTGGGTCCCCCTGCCAATGGACACAGAGAGAGAGAGAGAGAGAGAGAGAGAGAGAGTTGTCTTCCTGCACTGACAGCTTACTGCATTTCCAAGGTGGGTCCTGAAAAAGGGTAGGTGGAAGAAGTCGATCTAAAGGTAACCCTGAAGCAATATGGGAATGGCCTCAGAGAGGATGGCAATGAGTGAGCTGCAGATTTCAATGGGGCTTCAGGCCTGGGCATGGGACAGAAATGGTCTTGGTTGCCTTGGTGGATGATATGAGGAGGGCTTTGGATAGGGGCGAATGCTCCTTCCTTGTTCTCCTCGACCTCTCAGCGGCTTTTGATACCGTTGACCACGGTATCCTCCTGGACCACCTGGAGGGGTTGGGCATTGGAGACACCGTATTACAGTGGTTCCGGTTCTTCCTCTCCGGCAGGTACCAGAGGGTAGCACTGGGAGAGGAGGTTTCAGACCCGTGGCCCCTCACTTGTGGGGTGCCACAGGGTTCCATCCTCTCCCCGATGCTATTTAACATCTATGTGAAGCTGCTGGGGGCTATCATCAGGAGGTTTGGGTGCGGTGTCATCAATATGTGGATGACACGCAGCTCTACCTCTTGTTCAAAGCTTCACCAAGGTTGGCCGTAGAATCCCTGTCCAAATGTCTGGAGACAGTGAGTGGCTGGATGGGGAGGAATAAGCTGAAGCTGAACCCTGACGAGACCGAGGTACTTTTGGTGAGAGACAAGAGGACGTTGGGGGACACTGACCTGGTGTTGAATGGGGTATGGCTACCCTTGAAAGACCAGGTCCACAGCCTGGGGGTCATTTTAGACTCCCAACTGTCCATGAAGGCTCAGGTGTCAGCTGTGAGCCAGATGGCGCTGTACCAACTCTATCTGATATGGCGGCTGCACCCCTACCTTCCCAACCATCTGCTCCCATCGGTAGTACATGCCCTGGTCTCCTCTCGTCTAGACTACTGTAATGCGCTCTACGTGAGGTTACCCTTGAAGACGGTTCGGAAGCTGCAGCTGGTGCAGAACACGGTGGCTTGCCTGATTAAAGGCAGCTGCTGGCGTGATCGCATCACTCCAGTGCTGAAGGAGTTACACTGGTTACCAGTTGTTTTCTGGGCAAAATTCAAGGTGTTGGTTTTGACCTTTAAAACCCTATATGGTTCTGGCCCAGCCTATCTCAACGAGCACCTCCAGCAACACCAGACAGGCTGCTCAACAAGATCAGCCTCAGATGGCCTTCTCTCTGCCCCATCAGCCAGGACAGCTAGGCTGGTGAGGACAGAGGAGAGGGCCTTCTCTGTGGAGGCCCCCACTCTGTGGAACTCCCTCCCTAGGGAACTCCGCCATGCCCCCTCTTTAATGAGCTTCCACCACGCATTAAAAACGTAGTAGTTCAGGCAGGCATTTGGGATGGGTTAGGGTATTTTTAGAAATACGACGTTTTAATGTAGAATTTTATTGTTTTAAACTGTTATATTATTGTACGTTGCCCAGAGTGGCCGAGTGGCCGGCCAGATGGGTGATTAAGAAATTTAATGATTAATAAAATAAATAAATAAAAACTTGGCCTTGGAATATTTAATTGGAAATAGTGATGGGCAACTCCCCATCCCAGTTCTCATCAAAATTGGCTTGGAATAAACCGAGTTATTTCCTCCCAGATTGAGAAATAGCTCTAATTCTGAGCTAAATTATGTTAGATTGGACTTCATTGTATCTCCATTCGGGGTCCAGTCACAACTCTCGGATTAGCCTGTATTATTATTATTAATAATAATAACAACAACAACAAGAACATTTCTATACCGCCCAATAGCCAAAGCTCTCTGGGCAGCTTACAAAGATTAAAAACATTAAAAAATACAGTATACAGAGATTAGAAGCCATTTACATAAAAGCACACAAACAGACAATATACACAAGAGAACGTATATCTGAAACAACTTCAAACAAGCAATCTCAAGCAAGCAAGCATAACCATAAGACAATCCAGGATCGATTAAAACTTATCACATGCTGCCGAATGCCTGAGAGAAGAGAAACCTGGCACCGAAAACATACCAATGCTGGCGCTAGGCGAGCCTCATCGGGGAGATCATTCCATAATCATTCCATTCCATAATGAGCCTCCCTCATCCCATCAGCCTCAACCATGCCCATTCTCCCCTTTTGTTTACCTTACAGCTGGGGCTGTAGCATTGGGAGGTGGGGATGTTGGAGGAATCCATTTAGGGGGTGGAGCTTGATGGATTTCCTTTGGTTTGGCCCCCTGGACTTCATTCTGTTTTCCACTGTGAAGCCCAACTTGGTCTGCAGTGAGTTGGGCCAGTTTGCGGGTTTTCCATGTTTTTTTAATTTGTGCAAATTCATGCAAATTTCCACCACAGATTGCACAAATTATGCACATTTGCACACATTTTGGCCAAAATTTGCACAAATCTCTATTGGTACATATTATGGCTCAACACACACACAAAATACACAAAACGTTCCCGGAGTTCAGGGAAAAACCCACGGTTTGTGTCGCAAATGCAAACTGAGCCAGGCACACCACGGTACTCCGTCGAGCCAAAAAGAACCGGATTTCCTGGAGACAGACATCCCTAGTGGGAGGATTGAGGGGGGGTTCTCCCCACTCTCCTTGGTACTTGGTGCTGTTACAGCAATGAGCCAGGCTCCAGAAGTGCTAGGAAGCATAGTTAGAAATAAATTGGTATCAAGCCAGAGGGAGGGAGGAGCTACACGTAGAATGAAATCTGCCATGAAGAACTCAGGAGGGATCCTTATCTCAGGGGTCAGGGAGGGGGAATAAATCATAAACCTAGTCTCATATTTGAGCCAAACATTACAAACTACAAAAGTTTGTAATCTGAGCCTGGGAATTGTGAACTTCAGCACAACTCTAAGCACAACAAGCAAAAAGTCCTTGCAGCGGGTGGGGGGCGTAGCTATCTTACAGGCCAGAAGGATTCATGGGCCCCAATACTGAAGCACTAAGAGGAGACATTGATCAGGTACAAATAGGCTACATGTTCCAGTACTACTTAGTACTGATGTCAGAGAAATCCGCTGCGGATTCAAATGAGGCCGGATTCTTTGGAATCTAGCCTCAGGAATCCGCAGCAGATCGGGACCACTTACCTCCGCTCCAGGAGGACTGGAGGTGGAACGGCACTCAGCTGCTTCTTGCCGCCCAGAGCCGTTCGCGTCCTCCCTGTCCCTGCCGATTGCCATGTCTTTAAAAAAAAAAGTGATTGGGAGGATGTGCCCATAGACTTATACGCAAGTAGAGTCATGAATGGTGTGTCTAAGTCTATGTGTCCATAGGCTTATACGCAACATTTATGGCTCTATTTTGCGCATAAGTCTATGGGCACATCCTGCCGAACACCATTTTTTAATTTTTAAAGATATGGCAATTGGCAGGGACAGGGAGGAGGCGAATGGCTCTGGCTGGCAGGAGGGAAGGTAAGTGGCTCCCAAGAAAGTTCCCTCACCCCTGGAATCCGAGCAAAGCAGAGCCGCTCTTGAGGATTCCGGGGGGGGGGAGGAACGGATCGCCTCCCCACACACACACAGATTCCCCACCGGAACAGACGGAGGGGAATCTGTACACCCCAACTACTCAGTACTGACACCGGGCTTGGATATGGTCTCTATTGAAGAGTTCAGTTAGCTCAATCTTTCATCTCCAAAGGGGAAACTAAGCGGGCACCTTCTCAAAGCCAGCATAGCCTGGCGTAGTATTGGGTGAGACATTCAGCCCCAATTTCGGGTCGGTGACAGACTTCCCCTGTCACCTCCCCTCAAGCCACAAAACTCATAGTGGATGAGAGTAGTTGGCCTCAAAGGTAATCCCTATCTCCCAACTGGGGCCGCGAAATAGGGATGGCAGAGAATTCCGCCATGGATCTCGGTGAGGCCGAATTCCAGTGCATTCGGCCCCCTGAAAACTGTGGTGGAACTGCCTGCTGCCCCCCCACAGATCCCCCCCGGGACGAGACTTACCTGGGACGGATCTTCTGGGCGGCAGTGGCGGCAGCAGCTCCGGCGGCAGCTGGTCTTCCGACCAGCTGCCACCACCGCCATTTGCAGTCTTGTCGGGGGGGGGGGTTTACAAGACGTGATAGGCTACGAAAAGACTTACGTAGCCTATCACATCTGGCTTAAAAAAAAAACGCATACGCAAATGGCGGCTATGGCCACCGCCATTTGCGTTCCTTATTTTTGGCCGTCTTAATGTATGTAAATATTTACGTAGACTAAGACGGAGAAAATAAGGGGAACGCAAATAGCATAGCAGACGCTATGTGCGTTCCCCCTTATTTTCACCATCTTAGTCTACGTAAATACTTACGTAGACTAAGATGGCCAAAAATAAGGAACGCAAATGGCGGCGGCCATAGCCGCCGCCATTTGCGTACGTGCGTTTTGTTTTTTAAGCCAGACGTGCTAGGCTACGTAAGTTTTTACGTAGCCTATCATGGCTGACTACAGGGATGCAAATGGCGGCTACGGCCGCCGCTATTTGTATCCCTGCTAGCCAGCGGCTGGATGTCCGGCTGCTGGCGGAGCCGGCCGGCGGCTCTGCAGAATCCCCGTGGAGTGGAGCCGGCCGGCCAGGATTCCGGGGGGAGGGATGGAGCACCTCCCACCCAGCGGAACCCGGCGGAGCCAGGTAAGGGGAGTTTCGTACATCCCTACCGCAAAACCCTTAGCTGGAAGCCTCAGCCTCAGAGAGCCAGTGTGGTGTAGTGGCAAGAATGTTGGACTGGGAGCTGGGAGGTCCGGGTTCTAGTCCCCACTCGGCCATGGAAGCTCACTGGGTGACTTTAGGCCAGTCACAGACTCTCAGCCCAACCTACCTCACAGGGTTGTTGTTGTGAGGATAAAATGGAGAGGAGGAGGAGGACAATGTAAGCTGCCTTGGGTTCCTTGCAAGAGGAAAAAAGGCAGGATATAAATGAAATAAATAAATAAATAAATAACTTTCCCGCCAATATCTCAATCTTACCAATAGTTGTTCTGGGGTGAGATGAGTATCCCCTGCCCTCCTGCACACCACGCCTGCTAGGCTGTACAATCTCCACCGCTGCCACCACAATTGCCCTGGCCCTTTAAAGTTGGACTGGTCGTTACCACATAACTGGGTCGTCGTCCCCCCAGTTAGCAGAACACAGTGCTAAAGCAGCTGCCACATCTGGTTTGCTTTAGAGATGGCAGAGAGATCCTGATGCTGCTTGAGGAGATACTGCAGTGCAGAGCTGTGCACAAATGGCCTCTTGAAATTGGCCACCCTACTTGTAGGCAGCGAGATTTGGGAGACAATTTCACCGATTTTCTCCAGGGGGAGGAGAAAATCTCAGCAGTTTCTCCCAGGTAGGGCTCCCTATGGGCAGGGCTTTTAGCACAGCTTCTTTCCTTTTTGGTAAGGGTTTTGGGGGTTGTCGTGTTGTAACAGCATCAACTGTCTTGGCAGGCCAAGCCCCTTCTCCCCGCGTCTGGCTGGCCTGGCCGCAGGGAGGATTTTGCGGGTGGAGGGGAGGGAGAGACGAGGGGAACGCGATTGGCGTTCCCAGGGTGGTACCACTGTGGAGGAGAGAGGTCTGCTGGCCGTTCTTAGGCTAGGGTGCCCCTCCCTTCCATTTCTTTGAAGCGCAGCTCCATTCCTCCCGCCCTGGATGCAGTGTGGGTTTTGCTGGTCGTCCTTTTGGGGGGCGAGTAGGAATTTTGGCTCATAGTCTGATTGGCCTGGGCTATGTGTCTTTTGCCTGCTTCACACTGTAAGTGGGGTACGGGAGTTTATTTAGGTTTGTTGTGGTTTTATTTAATTAATTAGGTTAATTGGTCACATTTAAATAGGCGGGTATCCCTAGGGAGGTGGTGGGCTCCCCCACACTGGAGGCATTCAAGATGAGGCTGGACATCCACCTGTCAGGGATGCTTTGACTTGGATTCCTGTATTGAGCAGTGGGTTGGACTTGATGGTCTTGTAGGTCCCTTCCAACCCTATTATTCTGTTATTCTATGTGTGGGCACCTTGGTGGGTTTTAGGGTTGGTGAGCATTCGGAGGCACAATTTCAGGTGACTGGTAAGGCCTGAGGCTTCCAGCTAAGGGTTTTGCGGCCCCAGTTGGGAGATAGGGATTACCTTTGAGGCCAACTACTCTCATCCACTATGAGTTTTGTGGCTCGAGGGGAGGTGACGGGAAGGCCTCCCGACCCGAAATTGGGGCTGAATGTCTCGCCCAATACTATGCCAGGCTGTGCTGGCTTTGAGGAGGTGCCCGCTTAGTTTCCCCTTTGCAGATGAAAGAATTTCAATAAATGTGGCCCACAATTTATTCCAAATACTTGAGTCTCATCTCTTTATTTCCCCCTCCTTACACCCGCAGTTTGCATCCACTGCAATGCAGGTGGGGGCACTGTTAATGTCTAGCTCCAGGGATGAGGTGAAGTTGGTGCTCTGCCAAAATCTGCCCTCCAATTTCCTGAAAGTTTTCTCCCCCCATGAAAGAGGCTTCTGTTTTTCTGCTTCATTCAGAGTGTTTTATAGTTTATGTTCGTGGTGTTTGTGAGCTTACGTAATCATAGCCAGCCTCCCAGGCTGCCTGCACATCCGGATCTGGAAAAGCCCCATGTGAGGGATTACCTCATGGTGCCTTAAACTGGGCTTTAATTGAAGTGTAGGAAGCTGAGGAGGCCACAGGCAGTCAGAATGATGACAGGACAATTGTGCTCCCTCCTCCACCACTTCCTAAGTACGGAAGGCCGAAGAAACCCAAACCCAACCCAAGAGAATTTCTCCGAAATTTCTTTGCCGTTGAATTTCTTTTCAAAAGCAATTTCTCTTTTATCAAATTGAATAAGAATGGTCGGAAAAATGTGGGAGAAATTTTCAGCACAACACTAGTGCAGTGTTATGACACCTGCTAGTCCCTGCTTTAAAGAGCTGTTGTAGTGGAAGCTGTAAGTGAGTAGGCCAGGATTTCAGGAAGAAGGGACAGTGGCATTTTCCCACTTGGCTGCACTACCCACTTGGAGGCAAATCTCAAATCACACAATTATTCAAACTTATATCGTGCCATATTACTTTGTGGGAAGCATTATCTACTTCTCTGCAGTAAGAAGGGCTGTACAGATTAGAATATTCATAGAACTTTCCTTCAACTACACAAACTTCCCATGAACATAAGGGTATATCAGAATTCATGGGCTCATTCAAGTGCTTACATAACACATGACTGCAGACTCATGAGAGTCACAAGATTAATTTCCAGAGCATCAGGAAAGTTTGGCAAGAATGTTTCTTATAGTTAGACATTAGTAAGAATCTAGAGCTTAAGGCTGGAAGAAAACAGCATGATTTGGAGGCCTGCATTGTTCCAACATCTTCACAGATGTCTGCTCCTTCAGGGATATGGCCTATCTGGTCTGGTTTTGATGGCACGATGTCAGAGATCATGCCAGTGGTATAAATTGGAATTGTTACAAAAGGACGACTATCACAATGAGAGAGCTTAATAATATAGGCAGAATACAAATGTTTTAAATGGAGTAAGTAAGTAAGGAAACAAGTTCCAACAGTTACATGCAGTAATTATTCAGCCATGTCATTACGAGAGAGGCAGAACTTACAATTTTCACAGTTTCCAGGTTTCAATTTGTAATGAATTTTTAAACAAAAATTAAGTCTGAATTAATCACAGAGGAATATACAAGTGATATTAGTGTGTGCCAGAGATTAGAGCCATCTCAGTATGCTGCGGCCTTCTCAGAGGGGATTGGGCCCTTCCTTCCCCCACTACTGACTTCACAGAATCATTTGAGGAGATAGAGATGGTCTGATCCCTGCTGAGATACCCTGCATGCTTCTGTTCTGGGCATATGAAAAATACATTTCCCATGATGCTCCTGTGTTTACTCACATCCAGTGCCTCTGAACAAGCTGAGATCTGCCAAGAAGGATCTAGGTCTTGTTCCGCTATCCCTGGATAATCAAGGCTTAGATGACTCTTTGGAGGCCTATGGATGTTTGAGAATGCTAGATTCAATCTGGATCCATTTTGCTGTCCAGCACACTCTGCGAGTATTGGTCTGGGCTCAGAATGGAACTTTAGGAAGTGTGGATCCCTAAATCCACCAACCAGACCTGGGTAAACCGGGATTTCAGTTGCATTCATTGTTACTAGTGCTGCATGTAAAGCATTAGTTTCGAGATCATAGTAATAAGATTAAAGTATCAAAATATATTCCTCAGATGCTCTATTTTTACAAATTAACCCACTTGGACAGGCACTCAGCATGTAAATCGTCACTTTTTTGTACTGAATACTGTCTGCAAGATAATTTTTTTCACTTAAAAATGGAAAATGCTCTTTTCCAAGCAATAGGATTTTACTGTGCCCTAGTTTCTAGACATACCAATAGTGCTTCCACTGCTGGAAACTTTAAAATAGAAAATGAAGAAAACGAAGAGTCTCAAACTATGTACATGTGATCATTGGTACATCATCCTGGTTTGACCTTAGGTATTCAGTAGATTTTTTCCTACTACAGCCCTCTTCTTTTTGCTAGTTTTTTCCTAAAAGAAATATGTATTCTTGAAGAGGAAAAGAACTGGATTTCCTTCACAGAAGCATAGTCAGACAGAAAGAAGGCTACAGGGAAAACCCATCTGGAATACAAGGATTTAGAATGAGATTCTCAAGACTTCCTTCTGAAGTAGCCATTTACTTATAGAAAGACGTAGAAAGCTGTCAACCTGCTAGATAACACATAAGATGATGAACTGGAGCAGAAAACCTACAGTGCAATGCTATGCATGTCTACTCAGAAATAAACCCCACAGAATTCAATGGGACTGACTCCCAGGTAAGTGGATATAGGAAGCCTCCTTTAAGGGAAATCCCAAAAGATGGGGAAAGATATTCTCCTGGAGGAAGTTCGCCTAGGAGAGAAAATGGAGAGCCATATATACAGCTGTGAAGTCTTCCTTCTATCTCATGCAAAACCATTAGGCATAGTTCTCTTTCTTTAACTTCAAAATAGAGCTATAGCTCCAAGTCCCTCATTGAGCTGATGAAGGAATTAACAGAAAGGGAGGGTATCCCTCTATGTGTAATTATTCTATTAATTATGCCTGGATGTTCAGCTATTCGGTTAATGAGAAAATTGTGCCTTGCTTTCATGCCGACATGCTCACTGGCCCATCACTGCTTCGTGGGTGTAGTATTCTGTTATGTTACAGAGGCTGAAAGCCTGCAGCCAATAATGGGCTGGGTGATTCAAGTCATTATGCTACATTCTCCCTTTGCCACCACGGGGGCTGGTGGGGGTGGGGGGTTGGCCCTTATCTCCTTAGGCCTAGAGGGCAGCGGAAGAGCACGCATTTTTGACATAGGGGGCGGTGTGAACTTTGGACATTGAGTCATTGAAATTGGAAGTCTAAGCCCCCTTAGGGTTGCCAAGTTACAATGCTATTGTGATAGCAGAAGACACAACCAGCAGAATTCCACAGTCTGAGTTTACACTCGAATCCTAGTAAAAAATTCCTTTAACCGCTCTGGGTCTTGATGATCAGCCTCCCTTGCATTCCGGTCTCCCTCACTCAGGGCCAAACCAGATGGTTTGCCCTTGAGTGCAGGATCCTGATCCAGATTGGAGCCCTTGCATGGGTTATGTGTGAAAGAAAAATCTGCACGCATGGGCAGACCATGTGGTTAATATCACAATTACTTTGGCCCTCATCCTGCATAGTTACTTTCCCTCTGACCTTAAGTGCTGATACACTTCTTCATAATCCTCTCTCTGATCATTCCCCTTTTACTTCATTTCCTTGTCTCCTCTGTGCTTTTCCTCCAGCCATCAGTACCTCTTCTTCAGGTTCTATTTCAGGTTTCACAGTCTGTTTCCTTCCCTGCTTCCTTTCTTCAGCCTTGACTCTTACATCCTGGGATTTATTTCCAGTCTTAACCCACCCCAGTGTCAGGTTTGTGTTATAATTCCCTCAGCGACTGAACTTTCCATGTACCAGCAGGGCCAAACAGCGTCAGAGGCTTCATTGCCCCAAGAACAATACAATATAGAATATAGAACATATAGTTTGGATGGATGCATCTTTTCTTCTTGGAGATGTTGCTGCGTGCGTTTGAACGATGATACGAGTACCTACTTTAAAAAAAGACAACGGTAGTCAGTAATATAGTATCACCAATATTAATATCAAAAAACACTTGAAGAATTTAAAATATGTTTAGATAGCGCTTAGTAATTTCTGTCAAATTTTCTGTGAAGTCCTATCTTCCTTCTTCCAAGCATGTTGCCACAGGCACAGCCAGCATCTAGAACAACTGATGAATTATTGTTAAACAGCTGATTAATTATTGTTAAAAAAAAAAAAAAGTGCACCATATTCTGACCTTAACTGTGTACACAGTAGCATTTCCTAGCACACAGATAAAGAAATGGGAGAAATGATATGTTAATTTTATGTGTCAGGCTGCTACTAAAGGCACAGGAGTAGCGCCTGTCAAAAAGCTAGTAACCCTAATTGAAATTGATGGGAAATTTTGGACTGTGGAATCCTGAGACATAGAAACATAGAATATCATAGAATAGTAGGGTTGGAAGGAGCCTATAAGTGAGTCTAGTGATGGTGGGCTTTCCTTTTAAGCAAGGGGGTGGGGGGAGAAGGCAGAATGAAGAATTTGTCCTTTAAAAATATAGTAATTTAGAAATGGTGGAGGCTGTGGGTCCCATTGCATGCCTGATAATGTAAGGAACCTAGAGACAGTGATTAACGCTGGCAAGGGCTCAGGGTGCCATGAGGCCTTGAACTCTTCTGCAAGTACAATGCATTGAACTTAATAGGAGTTCTCATGGAGCCCAGACGTCTTGAGTGCTCTGCCCACATGCCTCAGATAGTTTCACAGAAGAGGGAAGGGAGGACCAGATTAAGGCCAAGATGTAGACATGGGGTCCCTAGGCAGAGCATTCCTAAAAGGGGTGGTTGGAGACCACCACATCCAAGCCCTTCTGGGCTCATGCCAGGAAGTTGTGTGCAGGTTCTTTTTCATGACGTCAGCTCCAGGGCTGGCATAGTTTCTTTCCCATTTGGGAGGACATGCCAGAGGAATGAGGGGGCTTTGGATCTTGCCCCGTATTTCGGCCTACTACATTGAGGGGCCACAACAAGGAGGCCCCCAGTGTTGGACCTCATTCTTCGACGGTGGCCTTCCTGCCCATGGATGACCTCCCAGGAGACACAGATTGCACCCTTAGTCCTTTAATGTGCCTAATGCCTTTAGCAAATGCATGAACTGGCCTACAGATCATGAAAAGGGCCAAAACATCAGGAAATGTAAGCTAGAAATATGAAATGGGGCTTTCCCAGAATCCATTTCCCAGGACCAATATTTCCAGATTCTAGAAACAACCCTACCCAAGTCAGACTTCCAGATTGTTGGAAAACATTACTGGGACTCAAATAATTAGATGTGTATTATGTACCACGTTTCTTTTAGTTGGCATTGCAGAATGTCTTTAAATGTCAACTGCCCTAATGTGTTTGCTTAACAAGGCATTTTGAATTACTTCTGCCTTTTATGGGTAGACCAGTTTTATAATATCGCAGCTGTTATCGATTAGTGCTGATAACTTCCATTTGTCTGCAGTAAAGGACAGCATGTTTTCAGCATCAGTGAAATCCAAATGATAGAGTGATTGAATTAAAATTCCTTCTCTTTCCTTGTAATAATGACTTCTCAGTTGTAATTACAGATAAAAAGGAAAATAGTAGCTATTTCTGTATTTCTCTGCCATCAGCCCATGAAATGCTATTTATCTAAGATAAACCCAGCTTGGATAATTTTGAACTGTGTGATTTCTCTATAATAGGTTCTGTGAAGTGTCTCTCAGGACTTTTTTATCACTGAGGTGGTAAATCTGTTCTTGGGCTGCATCACTTCAAACTGCAGATTGGAGCTCAAGTAACTGGATTTGTTGTTGTTCAGTCGTTCAGTTGTGTCCGACTCTTCGTGACCCCATGGACCATAGCACGCCAGGCCTTCCTGTCCTGCGCTCTCTCCCGGAGCGTGCTCAAGTTCATATTCATTGCATCGGTGATGCTATCTAGCCTTCTCATCCTCTGCCGTCCCCTTCTCCTTTTGCCTTCAGTCTTTCCCAGCATCAGGGTCTTTTCCAGAGAGTTTTCTCTTCGCATTAGGTGGCCAAAATATTTGAGCTTCAGCTTCAGTATCTGTCCTTCCAATGAGCACTCATTGAGCACTTCGGCGCTCAGCCTTCCTTATAGTCCAGCTCTCACAGACATACATTACTACTGGGAAAACCATAGCTTTGATTAGACGGACCTTTGTCGGCAAGGTGATGTCTCTGTTTCTTACTATGCTGTCTAGGTTTGCCATAGCTTTCCTCCCAAGGAGCAAGCGTCTTTTAATTTCATGGCTACAGTCACCGTCTGCAGTGATCTTGGAGCCCAAGAAAGTAAAATCTGTCACTGCTTTCATTTCTTCCCCTTCTATATGCCAGGAAGTGATAGGGCCAGATGCCATGATCTTCGTTTTTTTAATGTTGAGTTTCAAACCAGCTTTTGCACTCTCCTCTTTCACCCTCAACAAGAGGCTTTTTAGATCCTCTTCGCTTTCTGCCATTAGGGTGGTATCGTCTGCATATCGGAGGTTGTTGATAATTCTCCCAGCAATCTTAATTCCGACCTCTGATTCATCCAACCCGGCATTTCTCATGATGTACTCTGCATATAAGTTAAATAAGCAGGGGGACAATATGCAGCCTTGTCGTACTCCTTTCCCAATTTTGAACCAATCGGTTGTTCCATGTCTGGTTCTTACTGTTGCTTCTTGACCCTCGTACAGGTTTCTCAGGAGACAGGTAAGGTGGTCTGGTACTCCCATCACTTTAAGAATTTGCCACACTTTGTTGTGATCCACACAATCAAAGGCTTTAGCGTAGTCAGTGAAGCAGAAATAGACGTTTTTCTGGAATTCTCTTGCTTTCTCCATGATGCAGCGAATGTTGGCGATTTGATGTCTAGTTCCTCTGCCTCTTCGAAACCCAGCTTGTACTTCCGGTAGTTCTCGGTTCGCATACTGCTGAAGCCTAGCTTGTAGGATTTTGAGCATCACCTTGCTGGCATGTGAAATGAGCGCAATTGTGCGGTAGTTTGAACACTCTTTGGCGTTGCCCTTCTTTGGAATTGGAATGTAAACTGACCTTTTCCAGTCTTGCGGCCATTGTTGAGTGTTCCAAATTTGTTGGCATATTGAATGCAGCACTTTAACAGCATCATCTTTTAGGATTTTAAATAGCTCAGCTGGAATACTGTCATCTCCGCTAGCTTTGTTGTTAATAATGCTTCCTAAGGCCCACTTGGCTTCACTCTCTAGGATGTCCGGCTCAAGTTCAGTGATCGCACTATCATGGCTATCAGGGACATTCAGATCTTTCCTGTATAGTTCTTCTGTGTATTCTTGCCACCTCTTCTTAATCTCATCTGCATCTGTTAGGTCCCTGCCTTCTTTGTCCTTTATCATGCCCGTCTTTGCACAAAACGTTCCCTTGAGATCTCCAATTTTCTTGAAAAGATCTCGAGTCTTTCCTATTCTGTTGTTTTCCTCGATTTCTTTGCATTGTTCATTTAAGAAGGCCTTCTTGTCTCTCCTTGCTATTCTCTGGAACTCTGCATTCAGTTGGATATATCTTTCCCTTTCTCCCTTGCTTTTCACTTCCCTTCTTTCCTCAGCGGCTTGTAAAGCCTCATCAGACAGCCACTTGGCTTTCTTGCATTTCTTTTTCTTTGGGATGGATTTCGTTGCTGCCTCCTGAACAATGTTACGGACCTCCGTCCATAGTTCCTCAGGCACTCTGTCTATCAGGTCTAATCCCTGAAATCTATTCCTCACCTCCACTGTATATTCATCAGGGATATGATTGAGGTCATACCTGAATGGTTTAGTGGTTTTCCCTATGTTCTTCAATTTAAGCCGAAATTTTGCAACATGAAGCTCATGATCTGAGCCACAGTCAGCTGCAGGTCTTGTTTTGACTGACTGTATAGAGCTTCTCCATCTTTGGCTGCAAAGGACATAATCAATCTGATTTCGATATTGACCATCTGGTGATGTCCATGTGTAGAGTCGTCTCTTGTGCTGTTGGAAAAGAGTGTTTGCTATGATCAGCGTGTTCTCTTGGCAAAATTCTATTAGCTTTTGTCCTGCTTCATTTTGTACACCAAGGCCATGCCTGCCTGTTATCCCAGTGATTTCTTGACTTCCTACTTTAGCATTTCAATCCCCTATGATGAAGATGACATCTTTTTTTGGTGTTAGTTCTAGAAGGTGTTGTAGGTCTTCATAGAACCGATCAACTTCAGCTTCTTTGGCCTCAGTGGTTGGGGCATAGACTTGAATTACTGTGATGTTGAATGGTTTGCCTTGGATTCGTACTGAGATCATTCTATCATTTTAAAGATTGCACCCCAGTACTGCTTTTCCCACCCTTTTGTTGACTATGAGTGCTATCCCATTTATTCTAAGGGATCCTTGCCCACAATAGTAGATATAATGGTCACCTGAATTAAAATCGCCCATTCCTGTCCATTTTAGTTCGCTGATTCCCAAGATGTCGATGTTCAATCTTGCCATCTCATGTTTGACCACCTCCAGCTTACCTTGATTCATTGATCTGACATTCCAGGTTCCTAAACAATATTGTTCTTTACAGCATCGGATTTTCTTTTCACCACCAGACACCTCCACAGCTGAGTGTCCTTTTGGCTTTGGCCCAGCCGCTTCACTCTTTCTGGCACTACTTGGAAATACCCTCTGCTCTTCCCCAGTAGTATATTGGACACCTTCAGACCTGAGGGGCTCATCTTCCGGCGTCATATCTTTTAGCCTTGTGATACGTTCCATGGGGTTTTCTTGGCAAGAATACTGAAGTGGGTTGCCATTTCCTTCTCCAGTGGACCACATTTTGTCAGAACTCTCTGCCATGACCTGTCCGTCTTGGGTGGCTCTGCACAGCATAGCTTATGGCTTCACTGAGTTACGCAAGCCCCTTCACCACAACAAGGCAGTGATCCATGAAGGGGCACGTAACTGGATACAAAGACATTATTTGCTCATAAAAAGCAAGCATGACAGGGATAATGATTCTAGCCTGGCCCTCCCCCTGATATGCTAGTTTTCTGTGTGAAGAGAACGTCTTTGTATGAAAGGCATAAGTTCCAGACTTAAGTTACTCTCCTTGAAATTTATTTGCAAACAGAAAATAATGCTCAAAAACACGGAGTGAGGAGACTGGGATTCCTGTCTTCACTCAGTCTCCTCAGGTCCTACCTTGTTCCGCAGGGAAGGATGTGGATGGAGAAGAGAAGGAGGGGGAGAAGAGATGTGTGGCCCTCTTTATGTTAGGTGGATTCAAGAAGCAAAGGTTCCCTGGGTGGAGGGAGAGCTGCCTATGAGCTATTTATTACTCTCAGGCTCTCTGTAACGGACTGAAAGAGCCTCTTTGGCACAGTGGGTATGGCTATAGCTGTGTGCAATATTTAACGTATAGATGGGTACACGCACACAGACATACATTTCATTCATCTGGTTATGATGTATGGATGCAAACTCAGTTCAGCCCCAATCATCTGTCTCCTCCTCCTCCTTTGTTTGTTTACAGAGCCCCATGTCCTTTAGGACCTAGCAATTCTCCAGCCTAACCTTACCAGCATTTCAGTATTTTGAAATATTGTTTTCTTTGGGCCTTTTGTTCGGAATAATTTAAGTTTTGCTTCCCCGGTTTATTTTTGTGATTGTGTTTTCTCAGATTGGCTTTCTATTGCTCTGTGCTATTTTGATATATATTTTGTTCTGTCTTTCCAGATTTTGTTTGTATTCTGTTTTTGGCTTTGTTTTCTAAGCTATCTCTAAGGCCTTTTGATGAAAAGGCAGCATAAACATTATAAATAAGTTTGTAAATATGTTATTTATCAGCCAATTCCCATCATTTCGTAACACTTATAGAGAAAAGCAAAGCCCTTCCTTCTGCTGCTAATTCTGGCCTGGTTGGCCACGAGGGGGAGATCAGAAGCTTGCCCTTCTCGTTCCAAGGGGCTGAAGCTGTCTTGTTTCAATTAACCATAGTTGAGACTAACCTTTTGTCCGGGGTTGGACATAATGCTTAAGTGGGGTTGGTCTAAAGCAGGAACAGAAGCTTTCAAACAAACTGGAGAGGGTTCAGAGGAGGGCAACAAAGATGATCAGGGGACTGGAAACAAAGCCCTATGAAGAGAGACTGAAAGAACTGGGCATGTTTAGCCTTGAGAAGAGAAGACTGAGGGGAAATATGAGAGCACTCTTCAAGTACTTGAAAGGTTGTCACAGAGAAGAAGGCCAGGATCTCTTCTTGATCATCCCAGAGTTCAGGACACGGAATCATGGGCTCAAGTGACAGGAAGCCAGATTCCGGCTGAACATCAGGAAAAACTTCCTGACTGTAAGAGCAATACGACAATGGAACCAATTACATGGGGAGGTGGTGGGCTCTCCCACACTGGAGGCATTCAAGATGAGGCTGGACAGCCATTTGTCAGGGATGCTCTGACTTGGATTCCTGCATTGAGCAGGGGGTTGGACTCGATGGCCTTGTAGGCCCCTTCCAACCCTACTATTCTTTGATTCTATGATTCTATACTTGTCCCAGAGGAGAAGATGGGATGGGGGAACTGTGCAAGCCTGAGGCTTACCTGGGCTTGTTCTTTTAATGACAAACCATTGTTTAACATTATGTCCAAACATGGCTACTGTGTAACCTAAAACTCACTGAAAATGGGTCCCAAGTGGAACGAGGGCAAGTGATGTGACTGTACGCTGCCAAGGACCCTTGCAATATACAAACCTTTCTTCCATACATACCCCACCCATCATCATGATGGGCAATTTGCTAATAATAATAATAAAAGAATAAAGGGCAAGTGAGACATCATAGTTCAGGGGAGGAGGGATGGAAGGCATTCTCAAATTTAGGTTCCAGGTGAAAGGATAATATGATAATCAACCAAGGCAGCTATTCCAGCACTAATTTGATCTTAGTGCAATCAAGAACCTACAAATGACCGGTACAGACTGAAATGCATTCAGTCTGTTAAAGTTTGGCAAAATAGTGTTAATGATTTTGCCTTTACAGCATCTTTAGGAATCTGATCTGAATGAATGCATGACTTACTTCATTGGGATTAGTTACAGCAGGGATAGGCTTTCTTTATAATCTTTTTCCAAATATGAGCAGGTATGCCACTCATTCCTTATCTTTCACTTGCAGCTACAAAAACACGAACCACTGTTGAGGGATATATTGTAGTATTACCACTTTCCATTTTTACTTATACTTTGCACAAATGTCCGGAGGGAAACTATACATAACATAAGACCCCTGCTGAATCTACCGTAGTGTTCCAAGCAGTTGTTTCTGAGAAACCTACTACAACTAGAACAGGAAGGCAAGTGCTGTCCCTTGTTTATCTCTCTGCAACTGGTATTCAGTGCTACACTGCTTCTGACCATTGAGTGTAGGAAAGGAAAGTACTGCTTTAACGATGAATAGTCCATATTCCCACTAAATATAGATATAGGTGATAGTTGCTTTAAATTTGCTCATGTAGCATGTCCAGCTTATGAGCTATTTGTGTTAGACCGTCTAAGTCAAGAATGGCTTGACAAACAGTCTGAGTCTCTACCTTCTACTCACCGCACACATTTTGTTTTCTGCAAGCAGGAAGCCACTATACAACTACAGTTAAAGCAGCTGGCATTTACCCCCGGTTCATTTGTGAGCTGAAACACACAATCCCACATAACGTGGCTTTTGCTAGGTGGTACCACTTCAGGCTGTAAGGGCTGAATGCTTCTCCACATTAAAAAGAACAAGTCCCTGTGCATATGAAAATTAGTACGCCAGGGAACAATATTTTAGCCTATGTGCCTCCGTAGTTATATGTAGGAGAATGGGTAATAATTAATGAAAATATTGTATGAGCTGTACTTTTACGGGGGTGTGATTTATATTAGAACGTCTTCAATTTTCTCATCATAGGAGTGAAAAGAAACAAAGCAACAATTAAAATCAAGTGTTTTATTAATTCTGAAAAAATATAGCATGGTTAAGAACCAATTTCCCTGTGGTTTAAACTGAAATCTAGTTGACATCTTTCTGCCTCTGAAATGCACAAGGAAAATTATTCTGACAGTGCTCTCACAGTCATCCTTTGTTTATGTTATTTCAAAACGTAGGTGGAGAAACAGATATAGCTCTTCAGTCATCTTCAAGTTTTGGTTACTTTATCAGTGTGAACTACCACAAACTACCATTTAGTTTTTAGTGTCACTATTTTGTAACTCTGTTGTCTCTGATTATGCTTTTGCTGTGCTGTGTCTGACCCTGGACCCCAAAGGGTCATGATAAAATCTAGCATTATGTTTGGCATATTAGAGTGATTGCATTAAATCTCAGTGCTGCACCGTCATGGATAAATATTATTGATCGAATTGTATAGTGATTTTACCTCGCATATTTAGAGCCTCTTCTAATGAAGGTCACCTGCAGTTTTAAACAGCTTTTCTAAAAAGAGAGTTGTGATGAATAAGCACCTGTAGGTATAATTTAATTTTGAGTTGAGGATATGAATGATCAGGAAGTTTTAATATTTTGTGCTGCAGTTCAGAAATGGTTAAAGACTACCATATTTAAGCCCATGTCTTTATTTTAACACCACCAGGGCCCTTTGTCGCTCCCTATTCTTAGCTCTCATGAATTCATTTTTCCACATCACATTACCTACTTAGTGCTGCTTCACACATAACACTTTTAGGTGCACAACTACCATGTAGTCCAGATTATGAAATTAATCTGCAGATTATGAAATTAATCTGCTGCACCCAGATTATGAAATTACTTGCCCATAAAGTGTGGTTGGCTTCCTCCCTTGTTTATCACCAGTTGTTGAGGATGGGTTTACTAGCCACCTTGATATGCCAGCCAACAGCCTGTCTCCATTGCGGTCCTCCTTCATATAGCATAAGCACCGTATATGACAGCACAAACGTATAATGTAAACACAAGCATCGTGTGTCACTCTGACTTCAACCACAGAGGCGTGCTGGCAGTGAACTGTCTTAGTGAACCACCACACTGGCACTAACATAATCTTGGAGCCTTGAAAATAATGAGCTACCATCCTAGCTGATTTTTAATTATTTTTAACGCCTAGCTTCTAAGGACAACCCCCCTTTAAGATCAGTCAGCTGACTGGTTTATTTCTTGATTGTTCTTAATATGGCGGTTCGGTGATCTGAATGCTCTTAATAAAGTGTGGCCACTGAATATAGCTAATTAAAGCAAGCCCAAACAAGGAAGTATTGTAGCACTTCTGGAAGTCATAGTGATGGACCTCACTAATGGACCTCAGTTTAACTCTGCCACATTGTCTAGAAGAGTTATAATGATGTAGGAAATTATGCCACAATTTTCAGAGATTTCCAAAGGGAAATTTCATTGGAATTGTTTCACCTCTTCCAAAGCAAGACATTTATCTTCTTTTCTGCACTATGTGTTATTTGCAGTTAGTAAATGGTTCACTGTATCCCTGTACTGAGTTCTAAAATTATAAACAATTCAGTATTGAGGATAGACACTGGTATGAGATACTGAAAATATAGATTTTTGATATGCAAATAAAACAAAGCGCTATTCAGGTGTTCTGTACTCAGAGACATCAAACATGAAGGGAGGGAGAGCACTCCTGCCCAGCCCCTCTCTGTCATCGCATGTATTGCCCTTTACTTGTGGAGGGCAAGAGTCTGAAGAGGAGGGCCTCCTGTATCTGCAGAGGCTCTCCGACTCCATGCGAGCCAGAACACTGGAGGTTTTCCTCTTCAGATCAGACCATTCCCCTCCACAAGTACAGGGTGACGGATGCTACAAAGATGGACGTAACTTAAAACATATGTTAATTTAAGAATTGAGAATGAAATGGAGCATCTCCTTTAATTAAAACGTCAGATGTTCTGTCTACTCAACAAAGAGATGCACAAAATTGCACAATATTTCTTTGTGTGTTATGCATCAGATACAATAAACGCCTGTAAAATAGTTACTGTTATCTGGATATCCTGGTGTGCCATTAATCAGTGGATACAAAAGCCATTAAGCCAGAGAGGTGAAAGTTATAAATCTGTTTCTAGGATATGGATGTGCCAATTCATTATTGCCCATGTTCCATTAGAATATATAGCTTTGTAGTTCCAACAGTAATAGAATATGATTCACTCAAAAGTACAGGGTGGAGATGCTCATGCTAGATTTGGGAAGCAAAATAAAACTTAGAAGGACCTGTGCAGCTATTTCTGAGGGATTTTTAGAGCTTAGATCACTTCATAAAAAATAATTAGCCTCTTGAGAAGGGAATTGGGAATGGCTGTTTAATGTGGGAACGTGGCTGCATGTATAAAGTGGTGCTGATGGGAAATAATATGATTAGATTTGAATGGGAAAAAAATATAGACTTTTCCTTTCAAGCTGCAAAAAGTCTTCTAAGATAAGGAAACAGAAAATGTTGTATCTGTGTGTATTGGGGGTGGGGTCTATAATGCTGCTGGTTCTGTGAAAAAAAATCTGATTGAAAACAAAATAAATACAACAAAATAATTTATTTTTTTCCAATTTATATTAAACACTTTTCTAGTGATGGGCAAGCAATCCTGGCTCACCTTGTAATTATCTTGGCCCTTCCAAGCCTTGTTGGGAAATTTGCAGAAAAAGCTAGAATGAGCTTCTCTTCCTTTGAGAGAGTTCAGAAAGAAGACCAAGGGAGATGTCCAGCCTCTGCTTGTCACCCTCCTTTCTCAAAACATACCCTGGTGAAGAGAAGGAAAGATGGGTAGGAAGAGCAGATATGGAGGGTTTCAGTAGACGCATAGGCCTTCTTTTTAAGGGCAGGACATTTTTCTGAGCATGCGCAGAAGAGTCCATTGTTACCGGAGAGCCTGGGAAATAGCTTTCTGGACTGAGCCAGGGGTTTCAACAACTATGTCCCAGGTTTCCTTGCAGGAGTGGATTCTTCTGGGCATGCTCAGATGATCCACGAGTGACCAGGCCTATCGTACTGCTGAATCCTCTGTGCAAGCCTTCACTGCTGCTGCCACATTTCCTCCACAAAGCAAGAAAAGGGGGAAGATCAGCAACAGGGAGGGCTCTCTTGGGTGAGGATTGCTGGTACTGAGGCAAGTTTTCATGCCAGAACTGAACTTTAGGATTTTGGGACACTTCCGAAAGCAGCCTCTCTGCAGTGAGTGGTTCTAGTTGGATCTATAACTTGGCTTATCACATTTACCGCTGTCATATTGAGGTTCCTGGTATGTCTAGAGGCTTCAGGTTTCACTCTGCTACTTGTGCAAGGACATGGCGATACTCAATGGGCTTCTCTACACCAGGGTTTTGTCACGCACTTTTACCAGGCTTCTGCTTCCGGATTGTTTGCGAGGTTAAGTTCGGCTCCTTTGCATGTGCTTACACGTGCTTTTTTTCTGGGGATTTCCTTTCTCTGCAAGTTCTATGCGTTTCATTATACAGTCACTAGATGGCACTGTGGTATAGCAGAATTGTGGAAGTGCATGCAGTTGTTATCACGCTTCTAGAAAAAATGCAGGACTTTCCCCGATCTTAATGGAATAAAGGTTATATAAAGCATGGGAGGGGCCTTGGAGGTTGATGATGTCATGTAAAGGACCCGCAAACATCCCTGAGTGACCAAACATGAGCACATAGTAAAAGCCTTATGTAGAGATGCCCGGTGTGTTGGCAAGCGTCTACAGCTTAAATAGTTCTATCTGTTATGACAATGACAGCCATCTCTCACTACAAAGAAATTTTATCTGGCAGCATCCCTGTGGCAAATGTAATGTGGATTCTACTCTCAGCCAGTTAACCAAAAATCCTTCGCTCAGATGTTTCTGTTGATAAAAATAGATTATGATACTTACTGGAGGATTGAACAATGTGGGTATTGTAGCAATTAGTCATCCTGTAACCTACTACTTAGGAGAATCCTCTAATCTTTGATGATCAAGTTCAACTTTATCAGCAGCCAGATATCTTCCTTCCTTCCTTCCTTTATTTATTTATTACATTTATATCTTGCCTTTTTTCCTCCTTAAGGAACCCAAGACAGCGTACATAATCTTCCTCCTCCTCCATTTTATCCTCACAACAACAACCCTGTGAGGTGGGTTGGGCTGAGAGTCTGTGACTGGCCCAAAGTCACCCAGTGAGCTTCCATGACTGAGTGGAGACAAGAACCCAGATCTCCTGACTTCAAGTCCAACACTCTAGCCACTACACCACACTGGCTCTCATCTAACATCTAACACCTTCATCTAACACCTTCTTAAAATCCTAATATTTCTTTCATTGGCATAGCACTGTTTTTAAATGAAGTTGCTATCTACAGATCGCTGTTTATAAAGTTGTACAATTGAGCAATTTTCAGCTGACCTCAACAAAAAAGGTGACAGTTTTCTTTGCAGAACACACGCATGTATATATTACTCTGCCAAAGGAGGACAATCTATATGTAAATAATACAGCTCGTTAAACTTTAAGAACATTTAATCTTAAAGTATCATATTCTACTCAGGTGCCACCTACAAGGTGGCACCTGAGGAGACTGAGTTACTTTCATCCTGGTCCAACAGCTCCAGTCCTTGTCAGATCAGATTCCATTCAAGACTTTCAAATGGGTCTTTTACTGAGCCGATCACAAATGACTTTCACATGGGTCTTTTACTTTGATGAACATGACCAAGCTGCAGTCCTACACAAAGGACTGCAGCCCACATGAAGACATTTTTAAATTCAACTCAGGCATGCTGTTCTTTGCAATGAATTAAAACTGGATTGCATACAAGGCAAACTGAACATTCTATTCTCTCATAGTCCAGAATTGGCCTGGGAAAGGAGAGGCACAAGTTCCTTGTGCTTTGTCTTTTCCTGCTTTGTTGTATAATGTATGATGCAGTTTTTAGAGCTCTCTGGAGGTCTCAGGATCATTGCTCAGAAGATCCCTGAATCCCTGGTGACGGGCTCATTACCCTCATCTTTCCTGTTGGCCAGCCAGTCTGGGACTGCCTGGAAGAAAGCCATTCCCAGGCGACCGCTATCATACAGAGGACATTTGTCATTGCTCCGTGTAGTGGTTGCCCCCACCACAAGGTAAACCATTCTCCTACAGTGACTCACTACATGATAGGTGTAACTGAGACTTGGTAGGATGACTCTTATGACTGGAATACAGCAACTGAAGGATATGACTTGTTCAAAAAGAACAGGAGGAACAGAAAGGGATCTGGGGTTGACTATACGTTAAAAATACATATCTCTGCACAGAAATACAGGAGGATAAGCTTGGTAGCCCCATCGAGAGCATCTGGGTTAAAATAAATGGAGCAAAGACGAAAAGAAACATGGTGGTCGGAGTCTACTACCAGCCACCCAATCAAGAAGACGAGGGTGAAATTTTTAAAAAGCAAATAGCCAATGTTTCAAGGAAGCATGATGTAGTAGTAATGGGGGACTTCAATCTCCCCAATATTTATTGGGAGACAAATTCTGCAAAACATGGCCCCTCCAAGAAATTCCTGACTCGTGTTGCAGATAACTTCCTTCTACAGAAAGTAGAGGAAGGAACTAGAGGATTGGCTATCCTTGACTTGATCCTAACCAACAGAGATGACTTAGTCGATAAAGTAGCAGTTACAGGAACTCTGGGGGAAAGCGACCATGTTATACTTGAGTTCATGGTTCTAAGGGAAGTAGTGTAGCCAAACCCGTACCCTGGATTTTAGGAAAGCCAATTTTAATAAACTCAGAATAATGATCAGTAAGATCCCATGGCAAGCGACTCTAACGAGAAAAGGAGTCCCAGATGGGTGGGAGTTTTTAAAAAAGGAAATTCTCAAGGCACAATTACAAACCATTCCAACAAGAAAAAAGGTGGAAAACAACAGAAGAAGCCAGTGTGGTTTCACAAAAAGCTTAGAGATGACCTGAAAACAAAAAAAGCACACATATAGGAAGTGGAAGGAAAGCCAAGTAACAAAGGAAGAGTACAGGCAGGTAGCACAGAATTGCAGCGATGGCGTCAGGAAGGCTAAAGCTGAGAATGAGCTGAGGTTGGCGAGGGATGCTAAAAGCAACAAAAGGCTTTCTTCAGATACATGCATAATAAAATACAGAGAAAAGAAATGGTGGTTCAACTATTAAATAAAGATGGCAAAATGATAACAGATGACAAAGAGAAGGCAGAAGTGCTCAATTCCTACTTTGGATCAGTTTTCTCCCAAAAGAGGGTCTATGACCGCCCTGGCAAAGGCAAAGTACAGGCTGAAGGGGCAGGATTGCAACTTGAGATCGATAGGCATATGGTCAAGGAACACCTAATTAATTTGAATGCATTCAGATCTCCAGGGCCAGATGAACTGCATCCTAGACTAATAAAGGAACTGGCAGAAGAGCTCTCAGAACCACTGTCTATTCTCTTTGAGAAATCATAGAGGACGGGTGAAGTGCCAGATGCCCGGAGGAGGGCTAATGTTGTCCCTATCTTCAAAAATGGGGGAAAGAAGGAACCAGTAGGGATGGCGGAGAATTTCTCCCTGAAGAAACTCCCCGTTCCTTCTTTGGTCGCTGTAGTCTACGTCAATGTTTACATAGACTACGGTGAAAATATTTGCGTTGCCCTTATTTTCGCCGTAGTCTACGTAAACATTGACGTAGACTACAGCAACTAAATAAGGAACGCGAATGGCGGCTCCCTATGGGGGCCGCCATTTGCGTACGCGCTTTTTTTTTTTTTTTTAAAGTCACCCGTGATAGGCTACGTGACGATTCACGTAGCCTATCACGGCTGACTTTCCAGATCTAGCCGTGATAGGCTACGTGAATCGTCACGTAGCCTATCAGGGGACATTTTTTTTTTTTTTTTTTTACTTTCGAGTTCGCGGCCGGGCGAGGCGGGAAGCCTCCTCCCCGGCCTGAATTTCGGCCGGGCGAGGCGGGAAGCCTCCCCCCCCCGGCCTGAACTTCGCGAAAAAGCTGCGAGAAAAGGTAAGTGACTTTCGTTCACCCCTAGGAACCAGGGAACTACAGACCAGTCAGTCTGACATCAATCCCTGAGAAAATTCTGGAGCAGATTCTAAAGCAATCCACCTGTAAGCACCTTGAAAACAATGCAGAGATTACTTGAAGCCAACATGGATTTGTTGAGAACAAATCCTGCCAGATGAATCTGATCTCATTTTTTTATCAGGTCACCTCCCTTGTAGTCTGGGGGAATGCTGTGGACATCATATACCTCAGCTTCAGCAAAGCTTTCGATAAAGTGCCCCATGATATCCTGATGAGCAAACTAGCTCAAAGTGGGCTAGATGAAACAACGATCCGGTGGATCCACAGTTGGCTACAGTATCGGACTCAAAGAGTGCTTGTCAGTGGGATCTTCTCAAACTGGTGAGAGGTAACGAGCGGGGTACCGCAGGTCTCAGTCCTGGGCCCAGTACTCTTCAACATTTTTATTAATGACTTGGAGGAGGAGGTGCAGGGAATGCTGATCAAATTTGCAGATGACACAAAATTGGGCAGGATAGCTAATACCTTGGAAGACAGAAATAAAATTCAAAGTGATCTTGATAGACTGAAGCACTGGGCAGAAAACAACAGAATGACATTTAATAGGGATAAATGCCTAAATAAAAGTTCTGCACCCAGGAAAAAGAAACCAAATGCACAGTTACAAGACGGGGGATACTTGGCTCAACAACACTACAAGCGAGAAGGATCTTGGAATTGTTGTAAATCACAAGCTGAATATGAGCCAACCATGTGATGTGGCTGCAAAAATGGTAAATGCTATTATGGTCTGCATTAATAGAAGCATTGCTTCCAAATCCTGTGAAGTACTAGTTCCCCTCTACTCACCACTGATTAGGCCTCATCTGGAGTACTGTGTCCAGTTCTGGGCACCACACTTGAAGAAGGATGCAGACAAACTGGAGAGGGTTCAGAGGAGGGCAACAAGGATGATCGGGGGACTGGAAACAAAGAGCTTCGGCTATTGGGCAGTACAGAAATGAAATAAATAAATAATAAAATAAATAAATAAATAAATAAATAAATAAATAAAAGCCGTATGAGGAGAGACTGAAAGAACTGGGCATGTTTCGCCTTGAGAAGAGAAGACTGAGGCGAGATAGGATAGCATCTTCAAGTACTTGAAAGGTTTTCACAGAGAGCAAGGCCAGGATCTCTTCTCGATCATCCCAGAGTACAGGACATGGGATAATGGGCTCAAGTTACAGGAAGCCAGATTCCGGCTGTACATCAGGAAAAACGTCCTGAATGTTAGAGCAATACGACAATGGAACCAATTCCCTAGGGAGGTGGTGGGCTCTCCCACGCTGGAGGCATTCAAAGGTGAGGCTGGACAGCCATCTGTCAGAGAGGCTCTGACTTGGATTTTTGCATTGAGCAGGGGGTTGGACTCGATGGTCTTATAGGCCCCTTCCAACCCTACTATTCTATGATTCTATGAATCAAGGGATTTTCTTTATACTTTACACCACCATTATTGTTTTAGGAAACCATTGAAAGCAGCCTCCATGTGTCTGGGGGGCATTTTTAAAATGTAACTGTGCCAGTTCAGACTGCAGATGGAAAATTAAATGACCAAAGGCTCTTCCATTGAAAACAACAATTTGCCACGTGTAGAAAACTAGCTAGCAGAGAAAAGCGTTTGAGGCTGGCCTTCTCCCTGAGATAAGCTTTGAATGCGTAGATAACATCCCCATTTGGGATGCATTCCATCTTTGGAATTCCCACCTGCAGATTGAAGTGGTACAGACCAGATGTAGGTTGACATCTGATTGTATATGATAGTGGAGTCAATGGGGTGGGAGGTAGCTTCGCTGTGATACAGTCCCACCAGACTCTGCTGATGTCTAGATGGATGGGTGTATAGTGTCGTTCCTTCCTACAACATATGTCTCACTTCCCGAGGTGAGATATGTATATCACAGAACTCATGGTATTCTTTCTGTCCATATAGTTTCTCCATCTAGAATTATTGGGACAGTTTGGGGCTGCAAGGGAAGGGAGTCCTTTGTTGTTATTGTTCAGTCGTTCAGTCGTGTCCGACTCTTCGTGACCCCATGGACCGTAGCACGCCAGGCCTTCCTGTCCTCCGCTCTCTCCCGGAGCGTGCTCAAGTTCATATTCATTGCATCGGTGATGCTATCTAGCCATCTCATCCTCTGCCGTCCCCTTCTCCTTTTGCCTTCAATCTTTCCCAGCATCAGGGTCTTTTCCAGTGACTTTTCCCTTCGCATTAGGTGGCCAAAATATTTGAGCTTCAGCTTCGGTATCTGTCCTTCCATTGAGCAATCAGGGTTGATTTCCTTTAGGATTGACTGATTTGACCTCCTTGCAGTGCAGGGGACTCATAAGAGTCTTCTCCAGCACCACAGTTCGAAAGCATCAATTCTTCGGCACTCAGCCTTCCTTATAGTCCAGCTCTCACAGCCATACATTACTACTGGGAAAACCATAGCTTTGATTAGACGGACCTTTGTTGGCAAGGTGATGTCTCTGCTTCTTACTATGCTGTCTAGGTTTGCCATAGCTTTCCTCCCAAGGAGCAAGCGTCTTTTAATTTCATGGCTACAGTCACCGTCTGTGGTGATCTTGGAGCCCAAGAAAATAAAACCTGTCACTGCTTCCATTTCTTCCCCTTCTATATGCCAGGAAGTGATGGGGCCAGATGCCATGATCTTCGTTTTTTTAATGTTGAGTTTCAAACCAGCTTTTGCACTCTCCACTTTCAGCCTCAACAAGAGGCTCTTTAGATCCTCTTCGCTTTCTGCCATTAGGGTGGTATCGTCTGCATATTTGAGGTTGTTGATAATTCTCCTGGCAATCTTAATTCCGACCTGTGATTCATCCAACCCAGCATTTCTCATGATGTTCTCGGCATATAAGTTAAATAAGCAGGGTGACAATATACAGCCTTGTCATACTCCTTTCCCAATTTGGAACCAATCGGTTGTTCCATGTCTAGTTCTTACTGTTGCTTCTTAACCCTCGTACAAGTTTCTCAGGAGACAGGTAAGGTGGTCTGGTACTCCCATCTCTTTCAGAACTTGCCACAGTGTGTTGTGATCCACACAATCAAAAGCGTTAGCGTAGTCAGTGATGCAGAAATAGACGTTTTTCTGGAATTCTCTTGCTTTCTCCATGATGCAGCGAATGTTGGCGATTTGATCTCTAGTTCCTCTGCCTCTTCGAAACCCAGCTTGTACTTCCAGTAGTTCTCGGTTCACTTGCTGCTGAAGCCTAGCTTGTAGGATTTTGAGCATCACCTTGCTGGCATGTGAAATGAGCGCTATTGTACAGTAGTTTGAACACTCTTTGGCATTGCCCTTCTTTGGAACTGGAATGTAAACTGACCTTTTCCAGTCTTGTGGCCACTGCTGAGTGTTCCAAATTTGTTGGCATATTGAGTGCAGCACTTTAACAGCATCATCTTTTAGGATTTTAAATAGCTCAGCTGGAATACTGTCATCTCCGCTAGCTTTGTTGTTAGTAATGCTTCCTAAGGCCCGCTTGGCTTCACTCTCAAGGATGTCCAGCTCAAGTTCAGTGACCGCACTATCATGGCTATCAGGGACATTCAGATCTTTCCTGTATAGTTCTTCTGTGTATTCTTGCCACCTCTTCTTAATCTCATCTGCATCTGTTAGGTCCCTGCCTTCTTTGTCCTTTATCATGCCCGTCTTTACACAAAACGTTCCCTTGATATCTCCGATTTTCTTGAAAAGATCTCGAGTCTTTCCCATTCTGTTGTTTTCCTCTATTTCTTTGCATTGTTAATTTAAGAAGGCCTTCTTGTTTCTCCTTGCTATTCTCTGGAACTCTGCATTCAGTTGGATATATCTTCCCCTTTCTCCCTTGCTTTTCGCTTCCCTTCTTTCCTCAGCTACTTGTACGGCCTCCTCAGACAGCCACTTTGCTTTCTTGCATTTCTTTTTCTTTGGGATGGATTGAGTTGCTGCCTCTTGAACAATGTTACGGACCTCCGTCCATAGTTCCTCAGTCACTCTATCTATCAGGTCTAATCCCTTAAATCTATTCCTCACCTCCACTGTATATTCATAAGGGATATGATTTAGGTCATACCTGAATTGTTTAGTGGTTTGCCCTACATTCTTCAGTTTAAGCCAAAATTTTGCAAGAAGCAGCTCATGATCTGAGCCACAGTCAGCTCCAGGTCTTGTTTTTACTGACTGCATGGAGCTTCTCCATCTTTGGCTGCAAAGTACATAATCAATCTGATTTCGATGTTGACCATCTGGTGATGTCCATGTGTAGAGTCAGCTCTTGTGCTGTTGAAAAAGAGTGTTTGCTATGATCAGTGTGTTCTCTTGGCAAAACTCTATTAGCCTTTGTCCTGCTTCATTTTGTACACCAAGGCCATGCTTGCCTGTTATCCTGGTGATTTCTTGATTTCCTACTTTAGCATTCCAATCCCCTATGATGAAAAGGACATCTTTTTTTGGTGTTAGTTTTTGAAGGTGTTGTAGGTCTTCATAGAACCGATCAACTTCAGTTTCTTCAGCCTCAGTGGTTGGGGCATAGACTTGAATTACTGTGGTGTTGAATGGTTTCCCTTGGATTCGTACTGAGATCATTCTATCGTTTTTGAGGTTGTACCCCAGTACTGCTTTTCCCACCCTTTTGTTGACTATGAGCGCTACTCCATTTCTTCTAAGGGATTCTTGCCCACAATAGTAGATATGATGGTCACCTGAATTAAATTCGCCCATGCCTGTCCATTTTAGTTCGCTGATTCCCAAGATGTCGATGTTCAATCTTGCCATCTCATGTTTGACCACCTCCAGTTTACCTTGATTCATTGATCTGACATTCCAGGTTCCTAAACAATATTGTTCTTTACAGCATCGGATTTTCTTTTCACCGCCAGACACATCCACAGCTGAGTGTCCTTTCGGCTTTGGCCCAGCCACTTCACTCTTTCTGGCGCTACTTGGAAATACCCTCTGTTCTTCCCCAGTAGCATATTGGACACCTTCCGACCTGAGGGGCTCATCTTCCGGCGTCATATCTTTTAGCCTTGTGATACGTTCCATGGGGTTTTCTTGGCAAGAATACTGGAGTGGGTTGCCATTTCCTTCTCCAGTGGACCACATGTTGTCAGAACTCTCTGCCATGACCTGTCCATCTTGGGTGGCCCTGCACGGCATAGCTTATGGCTTCACTGAGTTACGCAAGCCCCTTCGCCACAAGGCAGTGATCCATGAAGGGGAAGGGAGTCCTACAGTACTGCATATGATTCAGACTTCATCTGGAAGGTCTGAGCTGTTCTTTGTAATTGTTTATCCCTTTGGGAGGCTTCTCATTCCATTTTTGTATATATGCTAATTTGGTTGATGCAGGAATTACAAGGTAATCACCCTAAGGAGTGTAACAGTCCTGCAGTGGCTGTATAAATAAATGCGTCTTCTCAAGGATCTCTTTTGGGACCAATGCTATTTAACATTAATAAATTAACTTGAATTGGGGTAACCAAGTGAGGGATTATTATTTGGGGATGGTGAGAAACGAAGTTAATTGTGAAGAGCTCCAAAAGGATCTCTCCAAACTGGGATAATGGGCAAAATAGTGAATGAGGTTCAGTGTAACTATAAAGTAATGCACATTGGGGCAAACAATCCTAATTTCACTTATATACTGATGTAATCTAAACTGGTCATGACTAACTATGAAAGAGAACTTTGGGGTTGTGGTGAATAGGTCAATAACAACTTCAACTCAGTGTGTAGCTGTTGTGAAAAAGGCAAATTGCATCCAAGGATTATTAGGGTATTAGACATCCTGAAAGTAAGATGGCCAGGATCAGTGATAATACCTTCATATAAATCTGTGATGCAGCTGCATTTGCATCACTGAGTACAGTTATGATCGCCCCATCTCAAAAGCTATAGTGTAGAGCTGGGAAAGGTGCAGAAAGGGCAACCAAAAAGATAAAGGGGTTGGCCATCTTCCCTACAAGAAAAGATCAAAGAGTTTGGGGCTTTTTAGTTTAAATAAGAGATTATTGGGGTGGTATGATAGTGGTTTATAGAAGTATGCATGATACAAAAGGACGGATAAAGAGAATGGTTTTCCTCTCTCCTAATACTCCTAATCACAGTAAAATACTAGAACTTGGAGTCACTGATTTCCATTAGCTCCGTCACAGACATTTTTTTTTCACACAGCTCATAATTAATTTATGGAATTAGTTCCCATAAGATTCATTATTCATTCACCCATTTGTTGCATCTACATACCATCTTTCTGACAAGGCATTAAATAGGTGGTGAAGGCTGATAGCCTCAATGCTTTTAAAGGGGATTGGATAAATTCATGTAGGACAGTCTGTCAGCTGCTATTACAGTTAAATGGAACCTCCATCTTCAAAGGCAGTGAGGTAGCAATCGCAGCAGGTTGTTGTTGCCTTCATGCCCTGCTTGTGGACTTAATTGGAAGCATTTGGCTGACCATTATAGAGAAACAGGATTCTGGACTACAGCCGATAGACCTTAAGTTTGATCCAGCAAGGCTTTTCTTACGTTCTTAAGTATAAACTAAAGAGAGTAGTTTGCTCTGGATTTAAAGCTTAGTGTAGTACATTTCTCAGTCTTGACACCTCTTTTGTATTACAGCAGTTGGAAAGGGAGTTTAGCCTTGAAAGCCATCCATCACTGTAAATTACACTCCCTGAAAGAACAGTAGATAATTCATTTTCCAGCTCTAACAGTAATGGGTTATTGTCGTCCCCATTCAGTTGCATCCAGAGCCAACACTGGTAATCTTAAAATGCAAATAGTTTAAAATATTTGACTCTTGAATGTACTAGTTTCCGTTTTTAATAGTCTTCTGTAAAAGATGAAGCAAACAAACAAATTAAAGATATATATGTTTGTATTAGTGGTAACATGAATTTGTTATCAGAATAAGGCCTGAGTGTCCTGAATTAATTATTCTTTTCCCAAGTTAGGAAATCTTTGGGCTATAGGAAAGGCATGCATACACTTTTTGAAAAATATACCAACTTTGCAAATACTTGAAAATGTGCCATTGGGTAGCAGCATCATTCCTTCGATACGATACTTCATTGCTTAAAACCATAGGCCACCACAATGTACATTAAAAAGAGAGAGAGAGAGAGAGAGAGAGAACAGTACAGTCACATATTTGTATATACATAAATTCATACATCCGACAGAATCATCCCTAGTAGATGTTTGGGCTTTGGCACATATTTTCCTTGCTGCCACGGCAGATTTTGCTACCTGGGCAGTGGTGAAAGCATCAGTGCCAGAAAGAAGGACACATATCTGTTCTAAAGGTGTTCTATTTAGGAGGCTCTGGGAAATAATGGCAAGAAATTTATGCGTAGGATGGCCATAGAGAGGGCATCTTAGTAAGTAATGAGAGACATCCTCAACCTCCCCAGACCCACAGATACAGGGTCTCTGATGGACGGGGTATTGTCAAATCTTCCCTCCAAGAAGGCAGAAGGCATGCATTGTAGACGCAATGCTGTAAATGATTTCCGTAAGTGAGGCACAGTCAGAGTTGTAAAGTAACTCTCCAGACCAAATGACATCTTATATAATGGGTACCAGCAAGCATAAGGCATTTGTGAGATTGTAACCAAATCCATCCACTTAGAATAAAGATTTCTTTTTCTTTAAGCCTCTGCTTTATTCTATCAGAAGGGAAAGAAGGAAAGGACTCAGTATCAATTCCATAAGCTTGCAACATAGGTTTGGTCAGGTTTACCCAAGACTTTTGGGATGGGGTCTGAAGTTGCTTTTGAAAGCAGTTTTTTGGAAGGCGGGAATCGCTCATGTGGGTCAACTTGAGCCAATACAAAGCGAGAGCAGCATAAATAGATGTTTTAACTGAAATCAATTGTTTTTGTTGTTGTTCAGTCGTGTCTGACTCTTCGTGACCCCATGGACCATAGCACGCCAGGCCTTTCTGTCCTGTGCTCTCTCCCGGAGCATGCTCAAGTCCATATTCATTGCATCAGTGATGCTATCTAGCCATCTCATCCTCTGCCGTCCCCTTCTCCTTTTGCCTTCACTCTTTCCCAGCATCAGGATCTTTTCCAGAGAGTTTTCTCTTCGCATTAGGTGAGATCAATTAACTGAAATCAATTAACTGTCCCCTGGTATATTCCAGGGGACAATTAAGAGAGATCTCATAAAAGAGTTCTGAACCACCTCAAAAGTAGAGGCATTCGTGTATCCCCATACCTCAGCCCCATATGTCAGTTGTGAAACTACTTTCTTCTGAAATATCTCAACTGCAGGGGCAACCAAACTTCCCCCTTGTGATCAAGAGAACTGAAGGAGAGATTGAGTAGACTGGGATGATTTCAGCTTAATTACATCTAGATGTTGTCTCCACGAAAGTCGGGCGTTGAAATTAAGGCCCAAATATCTAAAGTTGTTCATTTGTTCAATGGATTCATTGTCCAACTTCCACATATGTGTTTTCCTTTTTTTCCCAAATACTACAATTTTAGTCTCTTAATAGACAAATGCTGTCTTGTGCAAAATGTGCTCAACCTTCTCAAGAGCCTTCGCATACCAATTAATGTAGTGGAAATCATTGCGATATCATCCACGTATAGGAGGACTGAGTGATTTTGTTATCAGAATAAGGCCTGAGTGTCCTGAATTAATTATTCTTTTCCCAAGTTAGGAAATCTTTGGGCTATAGGAAAGGCATGCGTACACTTTTTGAAAAATATACCAACTTTGCAAATACTTGAAAATGTGCCATTGGGTAGCATCATCATTCCTTGTAATTCTAAACTTGGTATCCCTATGACTAACAGAAGTGACATGAGCCATCCCAAAATATGATGATTGTTTCTGAATACTTGGTGGACTCAGGTACAGAAAAGTATATTAATTTGTACAAGAAATTTTAACACCCCCCCATAGCCTGCCAGTGTCTTAGCTTCCAGGATCAACAAAATGTTGAGAGTGTCGGGGAGTGGGGAGGAATTGTGGGGAAGGTATTGAATCCTGAACAGTTTATAATCTCCTGGTTTAGGGTCAGGAGAATGCATGGCTTGGGGTAAAGAAAACACACACAGCTGTCCTCTAAATGCTATACAGGAAGTCATGAAGTAGAAGGAACAGAGACATATTTTCTGTTTTCGTCTCCAGAAACATCCCTCCCAATTTTGCTATATAGTTCCCCACTCAAGTTCAAGGCTGCTAGCCAGCCCCAGACATCATTCCTTTAGCATTATCTAGTCCAATGGGGAAAAGTTCCAGAAGAGTAGGAAAGAAAAAGATGTAGTTTTTCCTGTTCCCATCATGAAAACTTCCCCATCCAGTTCTGTGAAGCCCAAATGGTTAGGGGTATACAATGCAACATTTTGTGGTGGCTCCCCACATCTTCCTTCTGATACCAAATATTTTGTCTGGTGTTTTATCAGCTAGGCAGTGAAACTGGACTACCCACACAGGCAAGCTAGTGGTTTCTGGATACTTAGGGGACTGCCCAGCTATGGAGAAGTATACATTTTATAATTAAAAGAAAGGGGTGGTGAACCAAATGGTCTGACAAGGACCTATATTTAGTGGCTTTCAAGATTTACCGAACATTGTTAGTTGGAATTTAGGGGGTGAGTGAATTAGTCTGCAATGTATCATATTCTGAAGGGGGGATTAGTGTCCCTAAGGGACACTAATCAGAAGCGCATCAGGGAGCGCATCAGAAGGCCATTTGGAGTCTCCAGTACTGCCATTTTCATGACCTGGAAGTCAATGTCTTTAGTCGAGCAGAGACAAAGGGTGCAACTAGATGTGTTGCAGAAGATCCTTAGTCAGGATCTCATATGGTTTTTAAAACAATACCAGCTGGGTGGAGTGAGATTAGATTATGAACACAGCACTGGGGGAGATGCTGTGTTAAACCTTTCTTTTTGATATTTTCATAATTGAAATTCCCTACTCCCCCACACCCACTGCAGTTATTATTTTCCCTGCAGGAGAACACATACTGGGGAACAGCATGGAGGGAAAGAGCTGTAGTCCTACTCCAATTCCTCCCCAGCTGCTGTTAACATTTACCATCACCCCAGCCCCAATCATTTCCTGCACCTACTTATACCTTGATTTAGCAATGGCTGCAATTACATGTCAAGGTATCTTCCCCTCACCCATTAAATTTGCAGTGCTTAACTAGTGTGGTGAATGTTAATGTTACACGTGATACACATCACGTGTATATGATGTGTATTCATCATATACACGTGATCATATACACATGATCATATATTCATCATATACAAGAATATACATACATATATATATACATGAAGTGTATATTCATCATAATGGGATGAAACATTAGATTATCCAGCATTTGATTATCAAGGAGCTTTGCTCTGCTTTCAACCTTCTGCAAAGACTGATTCACATCTTGATGATGTGAAGTAAGCTGAACAATGTAAAGGGTGTTATCTTACGATAACTGAACATGTAAAAACAATGACTTCGTGCATCTGATTAGAGGGCTCTAATCCCTAAAAAGATACGCCATAATGAATCAGTTATGTTAATCTTTAAAGTGCCACATTAGACTCTGTATTTTTGCTTTGGTTTTTTTGTAGCAACAGACCACATGCCTATCTCTCTGGAATTTAGGACTATGTAAAACAATCTCTCAAGGAGGAAAGATCAATACAGGAAATTTTCTATTATCTTGAGACACCTTTGATTTGGTTACTATGATGATCCACTCATCGTGCCCATTTATAGTTGTGGTAAATGAAAGTGATAATTGAAAATTGGCATTCCTGTTTTCAGTTTCATAAATTCCCTTTTATCAAGCCATTCTTTCTCCATTTAGTTACTTCCAGATCATAACCTTCCCCCCCCCATTAACTGCAATCAGTGGTATTCATTAATCAGATGGAACAATGTATGTGCGGGGGGGGGGGTGAAATGGGAACGGTGCCTTCATTTTTTCCCTTTGTGCTTTATGTTTTCAAAATGTAGGTTCACTGGTAGTGCCTCCATCTATCTGGCTAAAATTCAAACTTTTAAACTGATGTATCTTGTTCAAAGAGTTAGCATCCCTCCTCTGCGCTGCAGCCTCCTATTTAGAAGAGTTTGCATATTCTTCTTGGCTGGGATGTTGAATAAAACATTTACCTTCCTATATTTCAAAGAAGTAGGGAGCAGTTGTCATGGGGTCAAAGAGATGACATCTTACAAGCAATCCTAAACATTACTTTGCTACCTATCAGATCCACCACACAACTGTTTTGCGAGGATTCCATCCATTCCCAGTCATATAGACTGATGGACACAGAGACCTGGATTGGATTGGATGTGTGCATAAACCTTGGGTTCATGCACTCTCCACCTTCTCCAACACAGCTGTGAGGAGATCAGAAGCTTTTGTTTCCATTGTCAGTTAATTAGAGACTGCAGTTTATAGTTACATCTGAACGCTAAACTGTGGTTAAGCATACCTGTGGTTTAGGGAAACAACTCCATACCCATGATCTGATGTTGGTTTGTTTCAATAAACCATAGTTAAGACTAACCATAGTTTGTGTGGGATTGGATGTAATGATAAACAGCGGTTAGTTAAAAACAGAAGTGAAAGCTTCCAATCACCTCCTCATGGCCATGCCAGAGAAGAAGAGGGGCAGGGGAAGCACAGAAGCCCAAGTTTGATCAGATAATGTTAGACCATAGCATAAACCATAGTTTAGCATCATGCCCAAATGAAGCCAGACAGTTATCCCTTAGGATACTGCACAATTTACATGCATGGATGAGAATGCTGAATAAGACTCAATTTGCACTTACAACAAAAAAGTAATTAGTCACTCAAGTTACTTGATTAATAGCAGCATATCTTAATATATTTCAAATGAATGCATCTTGGGGGCAAAAGTAACATTCATTTTAAATTAAGTACTATAAATAACTCCTTAGGAGCCCTAAAAGTTTTATTGCCATTTAAAAACCATCACCAATTGTAGCTTGAACATACGTTGGGGAAAATTTATGTTAATTTTTTTTTCCCTAGGGTTTACTGAAAAATGCAGGGCTGACTGCATATTCCAGAGAACTGTCCACGTTAGTCTGCAGCAGCAAAAACTACAGTTATCTTGTGGCACCTTAAACAGATTTATTGTAGAAGAAACTCCCACGGGGCTAGAACCCACTGTTTCAGATGAAGTGGCCTGTATTCGACCACATCTTACGCCACAATAAGTCTTAAAGGTGCCACATGTTTATTTAATTTTATATAGAACTAATTATTTTCACGTCATGAGTTGTATTTATAGAAGTAGTTCTGTAATTTTGAAGAAGAGGGAGAAAAAGAATACTGCTGTCATAGCAGCACCACTCTTCAAGTGGGAGCTCTAGCAACCCTCTCCCTGACTCAGATGGAGGAGTTAATGCTTTTGTGGAGGTGTGAACCGAGTATTGAGCTATGCTTGAGTAAATGCGTATGTGGGTGTAAGGAGTTGTGTTTTGTGTGTACGTCCGCTGGCTTGTGTATTTGCATGAAAGAGGGTTGTTAGCTCTGAATTTCAGACCCATAAGATTTCTCTTGAATTATTTTATTTGGCATTTAACTGCTTTTTTCTGGGCTTTTGGAGCCTTGCAACATCTGATGGAGTGGAATCTAGTTCACAAAAGCTTATGTCACCATCAGTCCTTTAGCCTTCAAATCCTTCTGCTGCAACAGACTAACACGGGTTATCCCCCTGGAAGAATTTTAAGTTGTCATTCTCACAAGTTCAACAAAAGACTACCAGTTTGGGTTTTCCAGCTGTATTATCCTAAAGGGCTTCAAAACAAGTGTCTTGTGTGGATACTTGTTTGTTGAATCTAAAACGGATCTTGTGAAGGAAAGTTGCATAGGCTGTGGATGTGAATACAGTCTGCTGCAATCTTCCTATTCAAGATCCGGGGAGGGGGGAGTGCAATTTGCCGCTGCCGCATAGGGATGGCGGAGGATTCCGCCACGGATTTCAGTGAGGCCGAATGCACTGGCATTCGGCCCCCCGAAATCTGTGGCGGAACGGCCTGCGTCCCCCTGGGACGAGGGTTACCTGGGGCGGATGTTCCAGATGGCGGCAGCTCCTGCGACAGTGGCTAGTCTTTCGACCGGCTGCCATGGCCACCATTGTCGTCCTGGTCTTTGCCATGATAGGCTACGTAAGTATTTACGTAGCCTATCATGGCAAGCCAATCCAAAAGAAAAAAAAATGGCGTACGCAAATGGCGGCAGCTATGGCGGCCACCATTTCCGTTCCCTATTTTTCACCGATTTATCTTACGTAAATATTCACGTAAGATAAAATGGCGGGGGGGAAAAGGGGAATGCAAATAGCGTAGTGGGTGCTATTTGCATTCCTTAATTTTTCGCCGTTGTAGCCTACATAAATATTTACGTAAGATAAATTGGCAAAAAATAGGGAACGTAAATGGTGGCCACCGTAGCCACCGCCATTTGCGTACGCCATTTTTTTTCTTCTTCTTCTGGAAGGAAGTTGCCCAGTGGCCAGATTTCCGGCTGCGGGTGGCCCCGGCCAGCGGCTCCGCGGAATCTCCACAGAGCGGAGCCAGCTGGAGAAGGATTTTGGGGGGAGGTGCAAAGCGCCTCCCCCCCACCGCGAATCGCCTCATCGAAAAGGTAAGTGATTTTCGTACATCCCTACTTCCACATGGGCAGGAAAAGTTAGGAAAAGAAAAAGGAGTGCAAGCTACTAGCCTCCCCCTTTCTTCCCTCTCCCCGCTTCTTTCTACCCACCTGGTAGCCACTGGCAGCCGCCTTCCCTTCAAATACCTTGCTCTGAGGGGACCTTCGTGACAACGAGGCATTAGCAGGGAGGTGGTCCTAGAGACTGCCTGTGCCGCGGCAGCACAGGCAATCTCCAGGGCCACTTCCCCACCAAAGACTCACTCTTTAGAAGGACCCGTCAGAGCAATGTAATTGGTTCAGTTGGGTGAGGGGCTCTGTGAAGAGCCATGCTGGTGCGGCTCCACAGAGAGCCTATCTATCCGATGCCTAGCTCGATGGGGCCGTCGGAGCAAGGCACTGGGTGAGAAGCAGTCCGAGGAGCTGCACCGGGCACTCTCTTGCTGCAGCCTTGGAGAGGCATGGGGCAGGGGTGGTATCTGGACCAACAACCCTCCCTGCGGCAGGGCATATGGGAGCCACTGCCCTTCCAGATCTGCCACCTGCAGTCCAGCCCTGTGTGGAATTCATGGTTCCAAGGTATGGTCAAGGACATAAAAAAAAAACACCCACACACACCCCCGAACCCCTCCCCCCGCAAAACACTTATGGGGCATCAACATAGCTTAAAACGCAATCTCCTTCAAAGAAAGGAGGGCTCAAACCCTTGTGTACCCTTGTGGTAACATGAGTGGCGTTAATGAACCCCGACACAGATGATAGTGGCGAAAGAAACGGTGAGGTTGAAAGGCAATGATACTTTCACAGCCTTTTTCAAGATGGAAAGAGTGGGAAAACATGAAAACTAAGAGTGAAATGAATGGTCCCCAAGGTTTGCCACCCTGTTCGCTGCTGGACGATGGGGGAGGGGGGATTAATTGATTTCCAGTGGTGAGGTGACATATTTGGGGTTGGGGAGGTGCTTACTATTATGGCAAGCAGCAGTGCTTTTCTCCCCCACCCTTTTTAAGACTGTTTTTAAAAAGTTGTCATTGTTGACCTGCTTCTGCTGTCACCATCACAATGGGTGGCAGTAGCAAAAACACGTTCTTAAAACCGTTTTTAAAAAGAAAGGCAAAAGAGGAAACGAGCACCGTTCACCGCTGCAGTAAGCATGTCCTGAAACAATTTGAAGAAAACTGGGTCCCGCCCCTGAAATCACTCCACCAAAATGTGATCAGGTGACCTGTGTACCCGCCTGTTCAGCCCGCTGTCCTGGTACCAACTGCTGACAAGCAGTAGTACTTAATATTTAAACTGGACTTAGACAGAACAGCCTTTCAAATAGAGGATGCCTTCACACAGAGGACGGTCCTTGAGCAGCCATACAGATAGAGGACTGTCCCATTTGTAGAAGAGGACATATGGCCATCCTATGCTAGGAAGGTAGTAATGTACAACATGGTGCCCACCATTTCTGAAATTGCCTAGATTACCAGGTTGGCTCTTGTTAATCTATATATAGTGCATTCCACACGCTGTCCTTTTTGTAGGGGTGTACGAACCCCAGTCACCGGTCCGGTTCGGGGCATCCGTGGGGGAGGAGGCAATCTGTCCCTCCCCCCGGCATCCTCCCCGGCCATCTCTGCGAGTACGCAGAGCCGCCAGCCAGGCCCGTCCGCAGCCTAATATTTACGTAGCCTATGACGGCAAAAGCAGGGACACAAATGGCATCCGCTACACCGGACACCATTTGCGTCCGCAGCCTAACAGCGGATGGCTGCGTTCTGAAGAGGACAGACCCGGACCCGGACGGTGGTAGGTAGGGTCCGTCCTGACAGAACTTCGCGGGGTGGCGGGGGGGGGAGTAGTCCGTTCCGCCATGGACTTCGGGGGGGCGGATTCTAAAGAATCCAGCCTCATTGGAGTCCATGGCAGATTTCTCTGCCATCCCTACCTTTTTGTAAATATTACTGATGAATGTGAAAACAGAAGTGCGTTCTTAGTTTTGCAGTTGAAGTGTTTAAAAATGCAAAGCACTGCATTTGGGATGTTGAATGCAAATGTTTCACAGCATTCATATATTCCTCAGTAATATAATTTTCAAATGTCTTTTGGCGAACTATTTCTTGTCTTGTATGATTCTCCTCCTTTTTACTCGGTTGTCTTGTGATTATATCAAATTATAATGTCCTGCTACAGTTAGGTAACCCTGCAACTCTTCCTGCTCCTTCTCTTTGGAGGAGAAAAAGTGGCTGAGATGAAGAGAGAAAATGTGTGCGTTTCTTGTGGGGAGCAATGTTGGATGTTGTCACGTTCCTTCGTCCTCCTCCTTCTCAATCAACACTCTCCAAGATACCAGGCTTCAGGCTCACTACTTTATTAGTTAATGACCAGGTTCCTTACAAATGCAAATTCTAGGAAACTCTCAGGCTACAAAGGAAACAGCTACTCCACACAATTACGAATACCAATTAAGGAGCCAAAGTGGAAGTTAAAGAAGTTGTCTGCAGTTTGAACAAGAACTTTCCAGCCAGACCAGCTTAGGGAGGATGTCCCTCCCTTACAGTTGCTCCCTCGTACATAGGCTATCACGCATAGCCAACCCGGAAGAGTGTCTAACTCCGCCTCTGACTTTTCCCGCTTTGCTCTGTGATGGACCCTAGCATCCCTCAAGTCATGCCTCCCACTCTCCTCCTCCCCTGAGACCTGGGTTGTTATGGAGGTGGAAAGGGGGAGCCCTCCAGGCTGAGCCGTCTGTGTGCCAAGGTCTTGAGAACAAGACCTTACCCATATCTGAGCTCACTAGGGAGGGAGCCTCCCCCTGTTCTGACTGTTCCCATTCTGAATCTGAGCTGCTAGCTATCTCCACATGCTCAGATTCATTCCTGACAGAGATGTAAAAAAAAACACACAGATTTATGTCACTGTACCGTATTCCCCCTTAGTATTAAAATGAAGTCACTTCACTAAATCAGATTCATGGCATGAAACCTGACAGATCTCTCAAGACGTTCTATTTTTAGCACTGCCAAGCTCTTTGTCGCACTTCAACATCTCACCTGTATGCAGAGCACCAAAAATAATCTGGGTGTTTTTGTAGGTGACAGATACATTTAGGATTCAGTTCTACACAAACAGAAGTGAAAAACAAGGAAAATACCTCTAAAAATCCAAACGTCAGGCTTCTAATATGGTATTTGTGCCTAGGGTAGCTAAAAAGAATACTTTGTGGTCCAGTGGATAGCCTAAAACTAAGAGAGCAGTCCTATGCCCACTAGACAGTGTCTGGGGGACATAGGATTCTTTGGTTTTCTGGATAAGAGCTCGGAGACAGGACTCTGACCTTGTAGCCAGGAAACTGCATTCTCCTCCCCCTCATAGCCTGCACGGAGAGAATCACGGCAGCTACTTCTCCATGCTCAGTCAATGGAGTGTGGAGATGGGGGAAAGGGGGCATTCCTGGGGTGGGGTGGGGAGGATACCAGGGCAGCTGGCTTCTGCCTTTTCCTGTCACTATCCCAGCCGCCTTCCCTCCCCTCCCCGAAGTCTCTGCTAGACGGGCACCGTTATTCGTCTAGCTTAAATGTAGTGTGTGAGGCACCTCCCGCTTTGCATAGGATACTCATAAGCCTCCGAATTTGGGGGCTTATGAGTACCAGGGCCCAACCCATAGCTTGCGCTCTTAATTGCTTTAGATTGGTGACAGAATCTAATGGAGACCCTTTTTTCTTTTTTACCCCCCCCCCCGTGTGCATGTCTCTGTGTAATTTAGGGGGGAAATGAGTAGGGGGGGGATTTAATCCTCCCTTCCAGTGTATGCTGGTACTGATCCAAATTGGGACCATGCACAGTTACATGTAAGTAAATAAAAACTATCAGGTTCAGGTACAATTAATGTAACATATAGTTTGTCCCGCAGAGAGGAACCAAATGATATCCAAAAGAGGAAATAATTTTATCCAGGAGATGTAGAGACACCTTTTGAGCATTCCAAAGAAGCAGTGAGAAACTTCCACTCCGCAAGTTTCCAGGTCTTTCCCAAAGGGGAGAGAAGTGCAGTTCCTCATTGAGGAAGTGTATGTTCTTCCAATCTCCCTGGAAGTGTGGGAAAAGGAATTGCAAGGCAATGATGCTTCCGCTTGCTCTTGATGCTTCTTCGGAACATCTGAAGTAGCTCTGAGTAATAGTCACCTTTTAAGCCTTAAAATGGAAGGCTTACTCATACTAGCCCTGACTAGCTGAATCGGTGTAACAGCTTGCCTCCAAATGTTTATATCTGTAGAGATGGGAGAAGCAGGGATGCTTGCTGAAATTTAAGTTGTGCATTTTTCAAAAGTTGCACATTTTTGAAAGGGCGTATTTTTTAAAGTGCACATTTTACCAACGTGAACGCAAGCTGGGAATTCGTGAACTGTTCTGGAGAGCATGTGATCCCATTCCATTCAGGATTGTGAATGGGGCATGTTCGAGTGACTTGTGAACTGAACTGAAATTCTCATCCATCCATCTGTATTTGTTTCTAAGGTGGACCTGTAGTGTGCACTTTATATGATGACAATGCACTGGTTAACTACAAGTGTGTACGTATGTGCATGTGTACACAATATTGGTTTTATTACACTTGTTGCACTATTCCTCTATGTCCTCAGAGCTGCTTAAATTAAGTTCCCTTGCTTAGTTTTTAACCAAGTTATTAAAGCAAATACATGCTTAATAGACTTCTCTTTAGTGATATACACTCCTCCTACTAATAATTAAGGGTGCAATCCTACTCAATTGCCACCCGCTAGACAGAAGCCCCCATTAATGTTCTTTCTGTCTGACAGTAAGTGTAACTTTGCTTACAGCAGCCTGAAATCTTAAATATGGTATTAAGCTGATAATAACTCAAAGATAATAAACATGTGAGACACCCAAAACCTGAGACTGAAGGTAAAAGTGTGTTTCAGTCAAACTGCTTTTAGGTAAAGTTGATTGCATACATAAAGTTGTCAAATTGTTATAAGGAATGTATCATTACTTGCTTTTTTTAAATAAATATTCCCATTTGATTAACCCTTATTGCCAACTCCCTTAAAATATTTATTTAATTAAATAATGCATATGCTGCTTTTGCAAAATGTTCAAAGCAGCTTATAAAATCAATAGACTCTCTGCCAGAGATTAGAGTAATTGAATATATGGTTTATTGCATAACTATAAGAAGTACATATACAGCATCTGAATAGAAGCTGCAGCTATTTGGTTAATTCTATAGAAAGTGTTGGGAAGGGAAGGAGAGAATCAAGAGGGAGATGACGCAACGTGCTACTGTTTCAGAAGGATGGGATTGGAGAGTCTGAGCAAGATAGACACGTGCAGGGCTTAATTGGGTTGGAAATAGGGACCACGATGTAAATAAGACACAGGGGTACTTTGTTGAGAGTTAATGAGGTGAGAGAGAGAAAGTTTCGAGGGAGAAATAAGATTGAATCTGAAATATTACTAGTCCTAAAGCGAAGGGAGCGCTTCCTCAGGGGGTTGCTGTGACCCCAGAGTTTGTCTTTTTGGACTGGAGTATCAAGGTTGCATGAGTTGCTCCTTATGAATTAGGAAAAGGGTAAACGTGCTAGCTCTCAAATAACACCCTACTCAGTAGTCAATGATAGGGGAACTGAAGGTATCACATGGAATTTAAACAACACAAAATCTGGGCTCTCCCAGAACCTTCCAAGGTATTTCAAATACAGAGTTAAAAATGAATGGGCAAGGTGAAGCTCTCTTGCTAGGCAAGGGAGAAGCTCCTTTTTGGATATATGACAGACAACAGCTCTTAGGTTCTTGGGTGATGAACAAACTACTTTCTAACTGAAGAACATTCTTTTCTTAAAACCATAGTTTTGGCATGGGGTTTTCCCCTTTGTTAACAGGGACTGCTTGATATTGCAGGGACTTTGTTAACAGGGACTGCTCCTCCTCGCTTTCAGCCATCAAAGTGGTATCATCTGCATATCAGAGATCGTTAATGTTTCTTCCAGATTTTAACTCCAGTGATTTTAACTCCAGCCTTGGATTCATCAAGCCCAGCACGTTGCATGATGTGTTCTGCATACAGGTTGAATAGGTAGGGTGAGAGTATACAACCCTGCCGTACTCCTTTCCCAATCTTAAACCAGTCCGTTGTTCTGTGGTCTGTTCTTACCGTTGCTACTTGGTCGTTATACAGATTCCTCAGGAGGCAGACAAGATGACTTGGTATCCCCATACCACCAAGAACCTGCCACAATTTGTTATGATCCACACAGTCAAAGGCTTTAGAATAGTCAATGAAACAGAAGTAGATGTTTTTCTGAAACTCCCTGGCTTTCTCCATTATCCAGCGGATATTGGCAATTTGGTCTCTAGTTCCTCTGCCTTTTCTAAACCCAGCTTGTACATCTGGCAATTCTCGGTCCATGAATTGCTGGAGTCTACCTTGCAAGATCTTGAGCATTACTTTACTGGCATGTGAAATAAGTGCCACTGTTCGATAGTTTGAACATTCTTTAGTGTTTCCCTTGTTTGGTATGGGGTTATAAGTTGATCTTTTCCAATCTGATGACCATTCTTTTGTTTTTCAAATTTCCTGGCATATGGCACGCATCACCTTGACAGCATCATCTTGCAAGATTTTGAACAGTTCAGCTGGGATACCATCGTCTCCTGCTGCCTTGTTATTAGCAATGCTTCTTAAGGCCCATTCAGCCTCACTCTTCAGGTTGTCTGGTTCTAACTCACTGACCACACCATCAAATCTATCCCCAATATTATTATCCTTCCTATACAGATCTTCCATATATTATTGTCACCTTTTCTTGATCTCTTCTGCTTCTGTTAGGTCCTTGCCATCTTTGTTTTTGATCATACCTATTTTTGCCTGGAATTTACCTCCAATGTTTCTAATTTTCTGGAAGAGGTCTCTTGTCCTTCCTATTCTATTATCTTTTTCCACTTCCACACATTGCTTGTTTAAAAATAATTCCTTATCTCTGCTGGCTAACCTCTGGAATTTTGCATTTAATTGGGCATATCTCCCCCTTTCACTGTTGCCTTTTGCTTTCCTTCTTTCTTGAGCTACTTCCAGTGTCTCAGCAGACAGCCATCTTGCCTTCTTGGTTTTCTTTTTGCTTGGAACATTTTTTTGTTGCCGCTGCCTCCTGAACAATGTTGCGAACTTCTGTCTGTAGTTCTTCCAGGACCCTATCTACTAAATCTAGTCCCTTAAATCTATTCTTCACCTCCACTGCATATTCATTAGGAATATTAGTGAGCTCATATCTAACTGATCTGTGGGTCTTCCCTATTCTCTTTAGTCTGATTCTAAATTGTGCAAGAAGAAGTTCGTGATCTGAACTACAGCTCCGGGTCTTGTTTTTACCGACTGTATAGATGTCCACCACCTTTGGCTACAAAGGATGTAGTCAATCTGATTTCAGTGTCCACCATCTGGTGAAGTCCATGTATAAAGTCGTATTTTAGGTTGTTGGAAGAGAGTGTTTGTTATGCACAGTGAGTTGTCTTGACAACATTCTATCCGCCTATGTCCCGCTTCATTTTGTTCTCCCAGACCATGCTTGCCTGTAATTCCAGGTGTCGTTTGACTACCCACCTTAGCATTCCAGTCTCCTGTAATGAAAATAACATCTCTTTTTGGCATTTTATCCAGTAGGTGCTGCAGATCCTCATAGAACTGTTCTACTTCTGCTTCTTCAGCATCTGTGGTTGGGGCATATATTTGGATCACTGTGATGTTATATGGCTTACCCTGAATTTGAATTGAGATCATTCTGTCGTTTTTTGGATTGTATCCAAGCACTGTTTTAGTGACTTTATTATTAATTATGAAGGCTACTCCATTTCTTCTGTTGTCCTCTTGTCCACAGTAGTAGATCTGGTGGCCATTTGATGTGAAGTGGCCCATTCCAGTCCATTTCAGTTCACTGACACCCAAAATGTCTATATTTAATCTTGACATCTCCCCAATAACCACATCCAATTTGCCCTGGCTCATAGATCTTACATTCCAGGTTCCTATGGTGTGCTGATTTTTAGAACATCGGATTCATCGTTCACCACCAGCACCATCAGCCACTAGCCATCCTTTTGGCTTTGAGCTAGCTGCATCATCGCATCTGGGGCTAGTTGAACTTATCCTCTGTTCCTCCCCAGTAGCATTTTGACCATCTTCTGACCTGGGGGTCCCATCTTCCGATGGTATACTGACATATCTCTGGTTGTACTGATCCATTTAGTTTTCACGGCAAGAATACTGGGGTGGGTTGCCATTTCCTTCCCCAGGGATCGTATTTAGTCTGACCTCTCTGCCATGATCTTCCCGTCTTGGGTATCCCTTCATGGTTTAGCTAATGGCATCATTGAGGTGCTCAAGCTCCAGCACCACGACAAGGTAACGATCTCCTTTTCTGGAGGGTCAATCATGAGCATGCAATAAATTGGTTCTGTAGAGATGCCCTCTGTCTGCTGCAGCAAAACAACAGAGAGGCTTGTGGCATCTTCACATTTGGGGGGTCGGGAGGAAGCTGCCTTGGGTGTTTTTAATGTAAAAGCAGGACACAAACAACAAATGAAAGATGGCCTTAGGCAAATCACTGTCCTCTCAACCTCAGCCCCTAAGCTGCCATATGGGGGCAGTAATACTAGTGAGCTACTTTCCAGAGGTATTATGATTACTGAAGTAATGTAAATGATAAGTAGCAGTTGCAGAATGGTCCCATGCTTCTTAAACCCAGTTTACACTGACAGTATATTATTACCCATGTGGTCTGAGACAGATTTTTGGTTGAATTTGTGGTGACATTGTGAGCAAGGTTTAAATGACTTGAGGCTCAAGCTGCATTTATATAAGCCTGTTGGGTAAATTGATGCAAATTGCATCTAGAAGGTTGCCCTTTAAAGGTTTAACTATCTTTGAAATATACATACAACTGGCACTCTGTGCCAATGAAACTCGCCTTCTCACAAATAAACCATTAAGCACCACTTTGCTGTAATTCTCAAAGCTTGACCTCAATCTCTCTGGGTTTTGATCATTAAAATGGCCCTGCAGCTATCTGTAAAAGGTCTGTTGCTTCCCTACTGATGGAAATCGGTAGCAACCTGATTATATGATAATTGCAAAAAAGTGACTAATGCTTATTAAGGAGATGGGTAGAGAAAGAAGTTAAAATGTTTTCTGTCGGAGAAACTGTGCTATATTTCAAGACCTCTCTGTCACTCCCACCCATACCCTTAACTGTGTGTGAAAAGTACATTATTGTGTTGTGTTTTTCTGATTCTCAAACTCTAGGGTGCCTAGTAAGTTAATTCGTCTGCTCATTATTTTGCTGTGTTATGTTCACATAATTTTTTTTTTAATCCTTATGGTATGTTTTTGTCTCATTTTCTTACAGCTAAGTAAAAATGTATTTTCACTCAGTGATTAAAGAACCTCTGAGAATGTCTTTGAAGAGGAAGTGTGCTATTTAAATCTCTTCAAAGCAGTATTAAGGCTGGGGGGGACACAACACAATATTTTATTATTTTTCTAGAGGGGCTGTTATGGATCATCTCAGACTCTTCTGAATGTCCCTTTCCACTTGATGGTCCACTATACTTGCAGATAGCAATTTTGGCTTCCAGAGGTACTGAGAGAAATTGAGTGTGGAAAGCTTATCATTTTGTATTTCTCATTTTATGAGTCAACTGTACAAGATGTAGACTTCCTCTGTTACTTCAATCCTGCCTAAGGCTTTCATATTCTTGTCCTCGGTTTCTGAATTAGGGCTTTTGGAGTGGTTGCTTCTGGAAGGAAGGGGCAGGGAAGTTTGGTGTTCAAGTATGTGTATGTGTGTTATTAAAAATCTGGGGTTTTTTTCCCTTTACATCAATAAATATCAAGTAAAGGAAGACAAGAAAGTGGGTGTGGAAGACAGGAATTGGTATGGCAAAGGAATTGCTTATTATGGTCTCTCTTACATCTAGGAATACTAGTACTAATATACCTTACAGGGTTATTGAAGAACTCTGAACACTTCAAAATGCCATATAAATTATTTGGATTAATTTCAGTCTGGCTTCTGGGCCAAGTGAAGAATTGAAGCAGCCTTGGTTGCCTTGACAGATGAATGAATTCTGGGATTCTCTGCTGATTCCCTGCTGATTCTCCTAGACCTCTTGGTGGTTTTCAGTGCCGTCAACCATGGTGTCCTTCTGGATAGCCGATATGGATTAGGTACTGGGAACTGCGCTTCAGTCGTTCTGCTCTTATCTAGATGGCATATTTGTGAAGGTGTTTCTGGGTAACTACTCTTTGGCCCTGTAACTCTTTTGCTGTCTCTCATGCTATTCAACATCTGTGCTATCAGTATGCCAATGATACCCAACTCTTAATTCACCATTTCATCTGATTCACAGTGTGATCTTATACATTTCTATTCCAAACTAAGACCTATTGAGTAATCGCCAGGTAAATGTGTATAGCATTGCCACTTCAGGCAGGCAGTGAAACTACTGAATTGCCGTCTCATGCACTAGATAAGGGTCAATAAACTGAGGCTCCATTTTGACAATATGGAGATATGGTTAGTGGGTGTTTTTTTCTGATGAGGAAGGTAGTGTTCAACCAGATAAGGGTTGAGCTCCTCCTAAAGGGTCAGACTTCCAGCTTTGTTATGGAAGGCCCAAGAGGGACCAGTGGCATGCAGAGCGTTTCATCACTGAGGCTGGTGCCCCAGCCTCCCAGACAGAGGTAGCCTGGCCATGGTTATCAGTGTTCTGGGAACCCCCAGATTAGATTATTGCAATGTATTATTCTTGGGGCTGTTGTAGATTTCTCAGAAGGTTCAATTAATCTAAAGTACAGTTGCTAGGTTACTAACTGGGACAATTCAAAGTGCTGATACTTACTTTTAAAGTTCTATATGGCTTGGGACACAAGTACCCAGGGGAATGCCTTTTCCCATAGAAATCTGCCTATACACTGAAGTCATCTTTGATGGCCTTTCTCTGTGTGCCCCCATCTTCTGAGGCTAGACAAGTGGCCAAGGAGAAGCGAGCCTCACAATTGTAGTGGTCCATCTTTGGAATGCTGTCCTCAGGGAGCCTTGTCTGGCCGAGTTACTCATCTGTTTTTTCTACACCATGCAAAGAGGGTTTTTTTTTCATTTTCCAGGCCTGCTGTCAGAAATGGATTGTCCTTCCCCTTCGCAATCAACACCACAAGGAGACAAAATTTCAGGCTAATACAACTTTATTTTGCTAGAGACTAGCCTCTTTACAAATGCAGATTCCAGGAAGCTCTCTGACTCCCTCAGGCCCCTAAACAACTAATGTGCAATCTCTAATTAGAGGAGATGAACTGGAGGGTAGTGAAGTTGCTGACAGTTTGGGCATGAACCTCACGGCCAGACTTGCTTCGCAGTGATGCCCCTCCCTAGGTTGGCTCCCCCCTTGTTGACTTCCAAGAGTGGCTACCCTGGCCTAGCATCTGAGCCCTGCCCCTAACTTTTCCCGCTTTGCTTTGCGATGTGCCTTAGCATCTCTCAAGTTACGCCCCTCCTCCTCCTCCTCCTCAGAAACGAGTTCTGACAGTGGAGAGAGGGGGCGGGGAGTCAGCCTGGGCCATCCGTTTGTCAAGGCCTTCAGAGGAATCTCTCCCAGCATCTTGGCTCACTAGGGAGGGTCCCTCCCCTGGGTTCTGATCTAGCTGTTGCAACCCTGATTCAGAATCGGAGCTGTCAGACATCTCAAGGTGCTTGGACTCATCCCTGACACCTCTGTTTAATATTGTCTGAACTGGTTTTATTCTGCTGCTACTATACTTTTATTTTTTCTTCTGGTTTAATATGTTTTAATGTGTTTGTTGGTTTGGGTTGTATTGTTTTTAAGTGTTCAAAATAATTTATGAGCCATCATCAGACTAGAGATATTTAAACAAATACATAAATAAAAAGTAAATGCCAATTGTATTATAAAACATATGCACCTTTTGTCAGTTGTAAAAGATGAACATGTACTTTTAATTTGCTAATTTTTTCCATTGGAATGCATAAAAGCAGACCCAGGGAAAGGATGCATTCCCCAACTCTACATATTTTAAGATCTGGACAACTGGCATTGCCTGCTGTTCTGTCCTTGGAACAAGTAAGGACCGTAGAAGCTAGAACTAGCCTAGGGGCTTTTTAGCAGTAGCCCCTAAACTGTGGAACCTTCTATCTGAGGAAGTACAAAAATCAACATCCTTGTTAAGATTTAGGAAGGACTGTAAGATTTTCTCTTCTGGCAGGGTTTTGGTTGATTATGTTTTGTTTCTATGGCTGATGTATATTGTTTCCAGTGTCCATTATGGTCCATCAGAGAGAGAGAGAGAGAGAGAGTATTGTGGTGGGTCTCCCCCTCCTCTCCATGACACTGTTACACAGCAAGTATAACACTGCAAGTTTCAGATTTATAATTATAGCCACATAACACCAGTAACTTCAAAACAATGACAATAAGGAATAAGCCAAGGAATAAAAACAAGCTTCGCTTTGATAACCAGTATTTGTTCAATGTGTTTTATGAAATGAGTATTGATCTCTGAGGGTATGCCTGATCAATCTCAGAACATTTGATTTGTGTTAGAAAACAGTGAGGAGTTTTATGCAGCTTACTTGGCTATGCGTGTACATTTCTTCAAGAGAAATGTAACACGGTATACTAAAGGGGTGAAATACTTCTTAAGAGATGTGGAGGGGAATAGAAATGTATATTCCAAGGCAAGATATTGTTAGATTGCTAACTGACTGTTTAAACGCTGTTCTCCAAAGCATTAAATTTAGATTAATAATCTGTAAATCGGGCCTAAAATGGCATTAAAGGGGGTTAAAACAAAATCATGTCTATCAACAGCTCTTAGCTAAATTCAGTCTTCATATTTGGAGGCATTATATCTCTGAATACTAGATGCCAGATGCTATGTACAAACACAGGTGAGGGGGCTTTCTGTGGGCTTTCTAAGGCATCTAGCTGGCCACTTCTATAGACAGGGTGTAATTCCAGATGAAGCTTTGGACTACAAGTGTTGTTCATGTCAAAGAACAGACATTTTGTACAAAATAAAGAAGTTAATTCTCATGACACCTTTTTGCTGAATTGCTAGATGCAGATAAGAGCTCTTAGCTCAGGTTAACCAGAGCCCCTTATCGTAGCTAAATTTCCCCAATGGAGTACCTATTGGTTAGGAGTCATTCAGATTAGTCTTACATAATCCAGATGACAAGGATGTTTTGAGAGAAGGGTGAGGTTCTTTGGCATGTTCCATGCCTGGCAACTTGCAGATGATTTAGAGTTACAGATAAGAACTGAGTTAGAGCAGGAACTCTGTCCTTTGTCTCTTCGGTGGTTTTCTGTTTTGTTTTTGCCAGGGGTGGGGGGCAATGACACAAGTTGTTCCCAATCCGAGCTAATTAATTTATCCACTGTTGTCTATAGGCAGTTCTCCCTTCCATTGCTGGGGAAATTTAAAAATAGCTTATCAGTGTGGATGAAATGGCCTATCCAGTATGAAATGGATCTTTCTATCCACTATATATAATATCTATAGCCCTATTCAGGCATTCTAAAAAGCATGTTTTTTAAACATATGAGGAATAGCCTGCTAGCCATTGTCGCTCTAATTGCCCTGTACACATGAAGGATGACTTTGTGAAGAGGAGAACCTCCTCTCTCTGTGGGACAATCCGGAACGCTGATTATCCACGGATAAACAACGCACACCAAGAATGTCTGAATAGGGCATATGTGTTTCTATCCTTTTATTCCACCTACTCCACTCTATTTCCCCCTCCCACCCAACTGTCTGTGCGCCCCCCACCGCCCCCCTCAGCTGGCCAAGATAAACTCCTTATGGTTTTTTCCTATATACAGCACAACTACTGATGAAGGGCGGAAGCCGAAACGTTTAGTTTAAATATATTTTTGAAAGTCTGTTGTTAGTCTTTCTACCTTTCACACACACACACACACACACACACACACGGGTGTGGGTGTGTATCTGCAAATCTTGGGGTTAGCCTGAGTCTGTTGATATCTCTCTCTCGTGTGTGAGTGGTGCAGTTTTGACTCCATGACCATGGTAAGACTCGAATCAGTATTAGTATATATGAAGGTATCTAGGACTCTGTCCTAGATAAAGTGGAGTATTCCAAGAATCGGGATTGGGACTGGTGCTTTTTAACTTGTTCATTAATGATCTGAAGTTAGAGGTGAACAGTGAGGCAGCCAAGTTTGCAGATCACACCAAATTATTCAGGGTGGTAAAAACATAAAGAGATTGTGAAGAGCTCCAAAAGGTTGCCATACCCTGGATTGATGTTTTTCAACAAGCTACAACCCCAAGATTCCCGGCCAGTTACCATCAGCTCAGATCCTATTAGTGTATATGTTAAGCTAGGATTTATTTATTTATTTGTTTGTTTGTTTATTTATTTGTTTATTTATTGTTCCAATGCGCATAACCTTACAGTTACATTGAATCACATTTGCCATTTTAATGCCAGAATTAGAGAGCTCCTGAACTGGTGGTGACTGATCAGGAATCTTGGGGTTCTCGCTCATTGAAAAACACCAATCCGGTGTGTAGCAGCTGTAAAAAAGATGAAGTCTGTGTTAGGGATAATTAAGAAAGGGATTGGAAACACAACTGCCAATACTGCAATGTCTCTATACAAATCTGTGGTGTGACCACACTTACAATAATGTCTACAGTTCCGGTCAGTGCACTTCAAAAGCATATTGTAGAGGTGGAAAAGGGCAGAAAAGGGCAGCCAGAATGATCAAGTCTAGGGGGAAAAAAGTGGGTAATAGAGGTTATATCATTATCCATAGTGTGCAAAAAGTGGATAGAGATATGTTTTTGTCTATTTCTTGTAATACTAGAACCCAGGGTCATCCATTGAAGCTGAATGGTGGGAGATTAAGAACATAAGAAGAGCCCTGCTGGATCAGACCAAGGGTCCATCTAGTCCAGTGTTCTGTTTCACACAGTGGCCAACCAGCTGTCGACTGGAAACCCAAAAGCAGGACATGAGTGCAACAGTACCCTCCCACCCATGTTCCCCAGCAACTGGTGTACATAGGCTCAGTGCCTCTGGTACTGGAGGTAGCACATAGCCATCAGGACTAGTAGCCATTGATAGCCTTCTCCTCCAGGAATTTGTCCAACCCCTTTTTAAAGCCATCCAAATTGGTGGCCATCACTACTTCCTGTGGTAGTGAATTCCATAGTTTAACTCTGCACTGTGTGAAGAAATATTTCCTTTTCTGTCCTGAATCTCCCACCAGTCATCTTCATAGGATGACCCCAGGTTCTAGTATTTTGAGAGAGGGAGAAAAATGTCTCCCTATCCACATTCTCCACACCATGCATAAATTTGTAGACCTCTATCATCCCTCCCCTTACCCTCCTTTTTTCCAAGCTAAACAATTCCAGCTGTTGTAACCTTCTCTCATAGGGGAGATGCTCCAGCCCCTTGATCATTTTAGTTGCCCCTTTCTGCACTTTTTCCAGCTCTACAATATCTTTTTTAAGTTATGGTGGCCAGAACTATGCACAGTATTCTAAGTGTGATTGCACCATAGATTTGTATAGGGGCAGTATGATGTTGGCAGTTTTATTCTCAATCCCTTTTATAATTATTCCTAACATGGATTTTGCCTTTTTTACAGTGGCTGCACACTGGGTTGACATCTTCATTGAGCTGTCCACCACAACACCAAGATCTCTTTCCTGGTCTGTCACTGCTAGCTCAGATCCCATCAGGCTATACTTGAAGTGAGGATTTTTTGCCCCAACATGCATAACTTTATACTAGCTTACACTGAACTGTATTTGCCATTTAGATGCCAATTCTACCAGTTTGGAGAGATCCTTTTGGACCTCTTCAAAATTCCTTTTTGTTTTAACCACCCGAGATAATTTGGTGTCATTGGCAAACTTGGCCACTTCACTGCTCACTCCTAATTCCAGATCATTTATGAAATTGGTCCCAATACAGATCCCTGTGGGACCCCACTATTTACTTCCCTCCATTGGATAATTTACCATTTATTCCTACTCTCTGCTTTCTGTTCTTTAACCAGTTACTGATCCATAAGAGGACCAGTCATAGAATGACTGCTAAGTTTGCTCACAAGTCTTTGGTGATGGACTTTGTCAAAAAGCCATTTGGAAGCCCAAGTAAACAATGCCTACTGGATCACCCCTGTCTACATGTTTATTGACATTCTCAAAGAACTTTAAAACATTAGTGAGACAGGACTTTGCAGAAGCCATGCAGAAGCCCTAACCCAAAAGGGATGATTTAACCCGAACCGGATTCTTCCCAACTCCTGTCAGCTTTCCCCCAGGGTTTAGTTTAAAAGCTGCTTTTTATGTTTTGTGCCAGCAGTCCAGTTCCATTTTGGTTCAATTAGAGCCCGTCCCCCTTGTACAGGCCCGGCTTGTCCCAAAACGTTCCCCAGTGCCGAACAAATCTGAACCCCTCCTCCCTGCACCACAACTACATTTCTCCACATCGCTGGTAACAACATGGACCATGACCACTGACTCCACCCCAGCACTGTCTACTAGGCTATCTAGATGGTGCGTGATATCCACAACCTTCACACCAGGCAGGCAATTTAATACCGTCTACACCCCCATCACAAACCCAGCTCTCTATGTGTCTAATGATCAAATCTCTAGGGATGTACGAAAATCACTTACCTGTTCACGGATTATGTTTATGGGGGGGGGGAGGCGTTCCGCCCCTCCCCCCGGAATCCTGGATGGGTGGGAAGGAGCTCCACTCCTCCCCCCCCCCGGAATCCTCTGCGGCCGGCTGTGCTCCACGGCAGCTCCGCGGAGCAGCCGGCCAGGCCCAGCCAGGCCAGAGCCGTCCGCAGCCGGATTTCCGGCCGCGGAGGGATCTGGGTAAAAAAACAACAACCCGCGTACGCAAATAGCAGCAGCTATGGCCGCCGCCATTTGCGTTCCTTATTTTTGACTTCTTAATCTATGTAAATATTTACGTAGACTAAGACGGCGAAAATAAGGGGAACGCAAATAGCGTAGCGGACGCTATTTGCGTTCCCCTTATTTTCGCCGTCTTAGTCTACGTAATTATTTACGTAGACTAAGATGGCCCAAAATAAGGAATGCAAATGGTGGCGGCCATAGCCGCCACCATTTGCGTACGCCTTTTTTTTTTTTTTTTTTACCCAGACGTTTTAGGCTACATAAAAACTTACGTAGCCTATCACGTGTGTGTAAAAAAACACAAAAATGCAAATGGCGGTGGCGGCAGCCAGTCGGAAGACCAGCCGCCGGAGCCGCTGCCGGAGCCGCCACCACCCGGAAGATCCGCCCCAGGTAAGTCTCTTCCCGGGGGGATCCGCGGGGGGGCGGGGGGGTCAGGCCGTTTTGCCACAGATTTCGGGGGGCCGAATGCACTGGCATTCGGCCTCCCTGAGATCTGTGGTGGAATTCTCTGCCATCCCTACAAATCTCCCACTACCACAAGCCCCCCTCCCCCTGGAGGCACATCCTCGGTGCAAGAGGATATTTGTTTGTCTTCTGAGGAATGGCTCCTTCTAAGGGATCATTTCCCTCTTCCTCAGAATGACGCTGTCTTTCCCCGAGACCCGCATTCCCCATGAAAGCAGAAGAGCTGTCACCCTGGGAGTGGGACGCTGCTATCTGGTCCATGAAGATCTCATCCATCAACCTCTCTGCCTCTCTTAGTTTCCTTGGCCTCAAGGGAATGCACTTGTTTACTGAAAGCCAGGAGCTTATTCCACTGAGCTCATACCAACAGCTTCCATCCAGGAGGTAGATAGTCGTACATGTGGCACTCAGTGCAATACACTGGATAGCCCCCACCCACTGCTGGCTTTCTACCTTCATAACTGGTTTTTTATTGGGGTGTGTTTTCCCTGGAAAACTTAGTTCTTTACTACAAGAAGGTGGGGAAAATATTTATAGTTATTTATTTACAGTTACTTACTATGAGTAGGGAGGAAAGAGTTGACTGCCCTGGCTTCCTCGTCCAGTTGCTAAACTCACACAGTTGCTTAACTCGCTTGTTTGGTAGGGATGTACGAAAGTCACTTACCTTTAACGAAATTTGATTCGCGGTGGGGGGGAGGCGCTCCGTCCGTCCCCCTCGAAATTCTGGCCGGGGGGGAGGCGCTCTGTCCGTCCCCCCCGAAATTCTGGCCGGGGGGGAGGTGCTCCATCCCTCCACCCCTGAATCCTGGCCGGCCTGGCCCGCAAATGGCGGCGGCTATAGCCGCCGCTGTTTGCGTCCCTGCAGTCAGCCGTGATAGGCTACATAAATGTTTACGTAGCCTATCACGGCTGAGTAAAAAAAAAAAAAGTGCATACGCAAATGGCAGCACCCATGGGCGCCGCCATTTGCGTTCCTTATTTTGGCACGTCTTAGTCTACGTAAACATTTACGTAGACTACGGCGAAAATAAGGGGAATGCAAATAGCGTAGCGTCTACGCTATTTGCATTCCCCTTATTTTCGCCGTAGTCTACGTAAATGTTTACGTAGACTAAGACGTGTCAAAATAAGGAACACAAATGGCGGCACCCATGGGCGCCGCCATTTGCGTACGCGCTTTTTTTTTTTTTTTACTCAGCCGTGATAGGCTACGTAAACATTTACGTAGCCTGTCACGGTGCTTTTTAAAATTTAGCCGTGATAGGCTACGTAAATCTTGATGTAGCCTATCATGTTTTGTTGTTGCTTTTTTAAAAAAAACTTGGAAATGGCGGTGGCGGCCGGTCGGAAGACCAGCCGCCGCCGAACCTCCGCCGCTGCCGCCACCGCCAGGAAGATTCGCCGAAGGTAAGTCCCGTCCCAGGGGGGCGGGAGGGCAGACCGTTTCTCCACCGATTTCAGGGGGCCGAATTCACTGGCATTCGGCCTCCCCGAGATTCGTGGTGAAATTCTCTGACATTCCTAGTTTGCTGACACTTTGTCACTGGGGCTCCTCATGCTCAGAGAGATTCAAGACAGACGAAAGAAAGTACTACTTTACACAGCACATAGTTAAACTATGATATGCACTTCCTCAAGGTATAGTAATTGCCAGTATAATGGATAGCTTTAAAAGTGGGTTAGAGTAATTTATGGAGTATATGGCTATTGATGGCTACAAGTCATGATAGCTATATACTACCTCCTGGACCAGAGGCAATATGCCTCTGAATACCTGAGGAACATAACAGGAGGGCGCTATTACATTCATGTCCTACTTAGGAGTTTTCTATAGGCATCCAGTTGTCAGAACAAAACGCTAGACTAGTGATCCAGCAGCACTCTTCTTATGTTCTTCTTCTAAATTTCTTTCAATCATATCTCAGACTAGTCTATCATTTCTTAGACATGCTTGTAAGACTAATGCTTGATCTCTGTGGTTTTGAGCCTCTACATGAGAAAGAAATCTCATATTGTTTCCCAGCCATTGTTTCCCGATCATGCACTCTGGTTCATTGCTTTGGGTCATTCTATGGTTGCACTGAATTATAACATAAACATTCCAGCAGGCATGACTAATCTGTTGTTTATGTAATAGTAATGCACAATTTATATACTTCATGAAATGGTGAATGTATTCGACAGCATATGTTTCAGACATGTTATTAGAAAATGTGAGTGAATGTAGGTTTACTTATGTCAGGAGTGCCCTAGCTGCCTCTTGCAGTCCCCACCAATAGCCAACTCAGGACACAGACGATGAGGAATTCTTTCCAGGGCTTTATTCCTTTATTCCTTTATGACTCTTTCAGATACTAATCACTAGCGACAAAGCAAGGAACCGCACTGGGGAAAGATAGCAGAGTAGCCTAAGCTCCAGGTAAGGCAGTTGGTCCCCATTTGAGGGAGAACCACGGGAAGGCCCTGAACTTATGGGCTAGGGAGAGATCCTCCCTCTTTCCCTTGGGTCCTCGGGACGCGACCGTTGCTTGCACGCCAAACAAGGGCTACGCCTCCTTTCTGTGCCCTCCATCTGTCGTTGCTCCCTGCGTCTGCGCCGAGCGTCCAGCAAGCCCCCCTCCAGCGCTTTCTCACTGCCAGGGTCACTATCTATCCCAGGAATGCTGTCAGGAGGAATCTCTGCCAGCTGCTGTGCTTGTGAGGGATGAGCTGCCTCCTCTCCCACCGATTGCTGTTCCTCCTCAGAATCAGAACTGCTCTGTGGCTCTATTGGCTCAGTTTCCACCCTGACAACTTGCACCTCTTGTATTTAGACATGTTAAGTTTAATGTACAAACCGTTCAGTTGCAAACAACTTACACGGGCGTTACATAACCTTGTATTGTTGGAGAAAAAGAATTTTTTGTTTGATTTGTTTGAAGAAATCCTGACTGTCATTGACAAGGCCAAAAGATCCCCTTTTAGTACCACTAGAGAATCAGAGCTTCAGGCAAATACATGAATCAGAGGTACTATACATGATGGAAGAAACTTGAAAACATGGAGCACTCTTGCATATTTATGGGATACAGTACTTGAGCTGTTCCAAAGGGAATGATAATAAACTAGGTGAGTTCATGCAGTTCTTTCCATTAAGTTTTAAATGGGGGGGGGCAATTCCAGCATAGTCTAGGACACATTCCTGCTGCTTCTGTTGAGGCAGCTGACTTGTGCTGAGCTAGAAGCTGTTGGCTGTTCTAAGGGGAAGAACACTGTCGCCCTCACTGCATGATTCTGCATACGAAAGTAGGTTGTAGTTGTAGTTCACCATTAAATGCAACAGCCTTTTCCAATCAGAGGACATCCTGTGAATGTCACTACCAAACTCTATGCCTTGTTACGGGGTGGACAACTCGTCTCACTTGGCCTAATAGCTGTTCTAATGCATATTATAGACTACCGATAATGTTGTTCAAATTACATTTTTCTTGTTGATAATTGATTCATTCTTTCCTTTGTGAAAGAGTTTCATCCTAATTGTCCGCTTTATCAGAGTGTTCTTTTATTCTGGTAATTACAGCAGAAAGTATTACAAAGAGATACCCAACAAGCCTACAGATAGATCTTCATTGTTTTATTTACTTCAACATTATTTCCTGTGTGGCACTGGGGAATCTCGGGCAGAGAACAGAGAGGTTTTGTGAACCTCATTCTGGTTTATATCCTCTCCACAGAGGTAAGGCTGTGTGTGTTTATTGCACACATGATAAGATGAGCCACTCACAGGTTTCTTGACTGAGTGACTGTCAGGTTGTGTTCATTATTTCAAATATCAGAATGCACCTACCAATTTGGTACCAATGCAGACTCATGGAAGCTTCAGCTTGAAGCATAATGAAGTGCCCCTTCTCTTAAGAAGGCTTTATCCCACCACTCCATCAACAGTAAATGTGTCCCCAACCAGTCGTGTCCGACTCTAGGGTGTGGTGCTCATCTCCATTTCTAAGCCGAAGAGCCAGCGCTGTCCGAAGACGCTTCTGTGGTCATGTGGCCGGAATGACTGAACACTGAGGTGCACGGAATGCTGTTACCTTTCCCGTCGAAGCAGTACCTATTTATCTACTTGCAATTTCTTGCTTTCCAACTGCTAGGTTGGCAGGAGCTTGGACTGAAGACAGGAGCTCACTCTGTCATGCGGCACTCAGGTCTCGAACTGCTGTCCTGCCGACCTTCCGGTCAGCAGTTCAAACAGTACCACCTCCATATTTGCTTCTGGTGATCATTAAAGTTGCTAGATTTTCTCTATAAAGCCCTCCTATATTTACCCCCCTACTTTCCCCTACATCATGTGATGTTCTGCCACAAGATACAGTTCGAGCATAGACAACATAAGCCCATCTTGTCGTATAACAAGCTTCACTCGTCTTAGGCTGTGAAGGTTAAGAACGTGTACTCCTGTTCATATTCGGGGTTGCAGTTCCACAGATTCCCAGGAAATTTGCCACCTAAAGACCTTGGCCCAGTTTGCAGCATGCATAGAAAGAGGCCAGACTGTGAACTGTGACAATCTATCACTTGTTACATGCCGGAAAATGCCGGTAATCTCCCTTGTGGTTCTCAAGAGTAAAATCAAAAGCTTGCCTTAAGGAGCAATTTAAGCAATATGACCTCAGAGACTGATCGATTTTCACGTACATGAATGCCCATAGAAATGATGTGGGGGTTTTGGTATTAAAAATGATGCCAAATTCTATTGCTTAATGAAGACTAATCCTATTCCAGCTCAAAGATGATTTGAATATCTATAGTAAACATGAGATGTGTCTGCGTGTGGATTTAGGTGTTAATCACAGCAATAGCTGGATTAACTTTGACATCTCCTCTTGGCTACAGAGGTGTATGCATTTCTGGATGGCCTACAAAATGCAGCTCGTTCCTAGCCAGGTTTCTGAATTCTCAACGAACCAACACCCTAGATGTTAGTACACATGGCCTTTTGCCGCCTACGCTAAGGCCCATCTGTTCTGATGGTATTATTCCTGCTAGCAGGTTGATCAGATCATCGCACTAAACAACAGGAGCCAACAGAGTGGGGGTTGCAGTGGACAGCTACAAAAGACAAACACTTTTTATTCTCTAAGTAGTCTCTTTCCTAAAATATTAGAGCCACACTGATGCCACGTGCTGCTGCATTGGATGAAATTTGTTAGTGTAATGATGCCAACAAAAGCTTCCAGAACAGGGAGGAAAATTAGTTGCTGCTGAATGCTGCTGTGGAAGCACTGCTTCTTTCCAAAACTTAAGAACACAACATAAATCAATTTAAGCTTGCAGCTATATAAAGGTGCTAAATAAATGGCAGGTCAGCTCATAGATCTCATAGAATCATAGGGTTGGGCCTACAAGACGATGGTCTTGTAGGCCCAACCCTATGATTCTATGAGATCTATGAGCTGACCTGCCATTTATTTAGCACCTTTATATAGCTGCAAGCTTAAATTGATTTATGTTGTGTTCTTAAGTCCAACCCCCTGCTCAATGCAGGAAGCCTGATTCCCAGGCTGTCTCCCATCCAAGTACTAACCAGGGCTGACCCTGCTTAGCTTCCGAGATCAGACGAGATCAGGTGCATCCAGCCCTTTCCTCTGACAAAGTCTAGATCAAACATATCTTCCATGTGATTTTTGGTATCACTTGTTTAAGTGATAGTTGGCTGGGTTCAGATCCAACACTAAACCACCATTTAGCATTATGTGAATGAACTTCCTCGAACCTAAGGCTAGAGCACTTTATTCTTCCCTTTCCTCCTCTGTCATGCACTAAAGGAGATTGGAAGAATCCATGTCCTATTTTAAACTAACCTATTTGTTCTTATGCCCTAACTGGAAACTGCACTTAGTTTAAACCATGGTTTCTTGGAACAAGTCAAGATCAAAAGCCTGTTTGAGCTTGGCTTCTTCTAATAAACTATGGTTTAAACTAACCATATTTTGTCCTTGTTGAATATATCAACAAATTATGGTTAGTTGAAACCCAGAAGCAATTGTTGCCAGTCTTCTTCTAGAAGAGACAGGCAGGGGAAGTGCTCAAGTCTGAGGCTCGAGCAGGCTGATTCGTGTAGCACTAAACTGTGTTTTAGTGTTACATGTAAAGTGGGCCAAAGCCTTTAGGTGGTAAATTTCCTGGGAATCTGTAGAATAGACATGTATGAGAATTTCATTACAGTTTGCAGATCACTTGAAAATATCCCATTCGCAGCCCCAAACGTGAGCGGGAGTGCACGTTCTCCAAAAATGTTTGCAAATTCCTGAACTTGCATTCATGTTCACAAAATGTGCACTTGAGAAATGCACATCTTTCTCAAAATACTCAACTTTTTGAAAAATGCACAATTTTTCCCATTCACATGAACCAAAAAATAGGTTACAAAGGAGAACGGGAGTGAGCCGAACTGAGCTTTGAAGTTATGTTTGGAGAATTTCAGCCAACCTGAGCATCCCTTGTTCACCCATCCCTATTGTAGAAGCCGTGTTTCAAAACTTGCACAGTGTGCAAATTGCACGAAGGTCATAGAAAACTATGTCATAGAATCATAGGGTTGGAAGGGGCCTCCAAGACCATCAAGTCCAACCCTCCGCTTAACGCAGGAAGCCTGATTTCCAGGCAGTCTCCCATCCAAGTCCTAACCAGGGCTGACTGTGCTTAGCTTCCAAGATCAGATGAGACTGGGCACGTCCAGCCCTTTGCTCAACATCATAAAATCATAGGGTTGGAAGGGGCCTACAAGACCATCGAGTCCAACCCCCTGCTCAATGCAGGAAGTCTGATTCCCAGGCAGTCTCCCATCCAAGTATGAACCAGGGCTGACCCTGCTTGGCTTACGAGATCAGACGAGATCAGGTGCATCCAGCCCCTTGCTAGATGTGTGCTAGGTGTGATACATGAAGATGGAGAGGCAACACAAAGGCAATCCATATCCAAATCAGCAGCAGAATGTGGCTGGAAGCAGCGGAGCGTAATGACATCATAGTAATTATGACCCCCTCCCTAATATTACATTGTTTTTTTTCCTAATATTGAAGAGTCTTCTCTTATGAAAACCAATTTCCCCCTGCCCACTTCTGTTGCAGGGTCTTAGTTTGTAGATGGAGTAGGATGGGTAAGGAAGATAATGCCATGTGTCCCAAATCCTTGTGCAATGTTTCCCCTATTCCCCCTAACCAGTGCAGTGGAATTATCAGCAGGGAAAACCCAAATTTGAGCAGACCACTCAGTATTACGTTCCTCCTGAAGAATACCCAAAGCATAGGCATTATGTAACAAAACCTGGGGAGGGGCGGGGTGAAGGGATAGAAAACAATAATCAAAATGAGCAGTGTATATAGCCATAATCTACAAGGTAAAAATCTAACGGAATTCATAAGAGGAAGCCAGTTTTCTCCCTCAAGCTTGCAGTGTGGCCCTTAGGGTTTCTTAAACCAATGACTACTGAAGGGTCCTTGGTTGGATGCAGCTATGGCCCCCAGTTTGTCAGTCTCTTATTGGCTGTCTAGCTGTAGTGCTGCTTGTGTTGTGGGCTGGATGGCATTGCTGCCTTCTTCATTGCCTGTTGTCTGGACGGCTTTTGTTTCTGTTGTTTCAGTTTTCTCATTCTCCCTCTCAAAAATCACCTCGAGCATCAAAATTACCGCCACAGTCCAAAGGCTGCTCACACTTCCCCGAGGCTGCTTCAGTAAACATGCAAATTAATTGCATTAAAGCATTTAACATGTCTAATTTGGCCCTCTGTTTTACCAGAGCTCTGCTGAGGGACAAAAAGCTCTAATTTTGTTTTCACTTCATGTTTTTCAGACAAATTGAAACTACTGTATTAATAAAATTCACACATGTGAAGTATTAAAATATATACGCTGACAAGGGTAATGGGATAGTGGTTTAAAAATGGACACAATCTAGTCAAACTGAGAAGCACTTAAATCCCGTGGAATTTAGTGGGATAGAGTTAAGCAGCTTAATTCCTCTTTTGAAAGCAATGGGACTTGAAAATGCTTACAATTGTCTGAATTGATTCCAGTGTTCTCTTTTTTAAAAAAATGTTCTTCTAAAGAAGGAATCAGAGACCATAGGTGGCTTCCACAGAGCCCTTTTATGTTGCTGAGGCATTACTTTTCTGTAATTAGCTGGAAGTGGAATGAAAATGCAGGTTCCGCACAAGTACTTCGTATAGCTATATATTATTCACCAATGCCCTTCCCCAAGTCGAAGCCTCATAGAATCATAGAACAGTAGGGTTGGAAGGGGCCTGCAAGGCCATCGAGTCCAACCCCAGATCATCGAGTCCAACCTCCAAGCTTCTTCAATAATGTCTACTCACAATCAAGTACCAGTCAGGAAAGGTCTCTTCAAATCTTAACTAAAAGCTTTCTGGTTCTACCCTGTCCATTTTCTTTTGATTGATTGCACAGCTGAAGGATTAGTCATGACTTGCCCCTTGATTAGTCTCTCTTCGTTGCCCCAGTGTCCATTTCTCTTCATGTGGAGAGAATGTAAGGCTTCAATTACTGTTTTTCTTCCATTTTTATTAGCAAAAGAAAGATATTTCAGAATAAAATATTGAAAGGAAAAAAAAATAACGAGAAGAAATCAGTAATGCAAACCTCTGCTCTCCTCCATGGAAAGGGCAATGGAAGGCCAATCATCACTAATTCCCCAGCAATGATCCATGATTGCCCTCCTCCTAGTGATTCTGATGCAGATTAAACCTTCCTCTGCATACACACCAGTGATCCTGATACAAATTGCTGTTTTCCTCCTGCTGTTGGTGGCAGGCAAATGGTGGCTCCCCCCCCCCCTTAATGGCAGATTACCTGAGTGGCGGTAAAAAGTGGAGGGGTACACCAATGCTCTTCGGGCCACGCAAAGAGTGGAGAAGGGCTGCATGCAGACCACCCATATGTGATTAAAAGGAAAGGGCAACATCTGCTTTTAAATGTGCATTCCACTAAAAGTAATGGGCAGCATCCTCATTTTGGATATACATTTGGATGTGCATGCTCAGTTCATAAAACCAAGTATATCTGAGTCACCTCTTGGAGTATTTACAGATAACTGAGGCCTTGGGGGCAAGAAATGGAAAATTCTATTTATTTATTTATTTATTTCATTTCTATACCGCCCAATAGCCGAAGCTCTCTGGGCAGTTCACAAAAATTAAAACCAAACAACACACAATAAAACAATTTAAAATATACAGAACATTAAAACCACAATATAACAATACAACCACAATAAAACCTAGCAGCAGTGCAGGAGTTTAAAATACAGATTTAAAACAGCAAAGATAAAAATTTAGAAAGCTAAAATGCTAAAATGCCTGGGAAAATAAAAAGGTCTTCACCTGGCACCGAAAGGAATACAATGTAGGCGCCAGGCGAACCTCACTAGGGAGCTCATTCCAGAGCCGGGGTGCCTGCCACAACAGAAAAAGCCCTCCTCCTAGTAGCCACCCGCCTCACTTCCTTTGGCAGGGGCTCACGGAGAAGGGCCGCTGATGATGATCTTAAGGTCCGGGCAGGCACATATGGGAGGAGGCGATCCTTCAGGTAACCTGGCCCCAAGCCGTTAAGGGCTTTGAATGTTAACAAATTCTACAGAAATAAAGTGACACATCTTGCATATCATAGTAATTATTCTACATGATAGATTTTCATACCACAGTGCTGCACTTTTCTCAGTTGCCAGAAATGGGGCTATTGCCGTTTCCTGCTGAGTAATGATGTCAGTCAATCTAAAGCATTAGTCCAGGGTAGGCATCCAAAATTGAGTGCTAGGCTGGATGAGCCATTCAGTCATCCAGCTGAATGACATCAAAGGAGTGTAGCCACACCCTGATGTCAAAGGGGCAGGACTATATCTCCCGCCATCACTTAGTCTCCCATGCGTGCACTGGGTGGATGACCCTCCTGGCATGTCCTCCGGGAACTGGTTTTGCTCAGGGGCTCAGCTGGCTCCTGCAAGTGCTCATGTAACTTGTGAGCCCTCCAGGCACGTAGTCTTCAAACAAAGACTCAATATCCAAATCAACAGGCTTTATTATGTGGTAAACAATCAGTCCTTCGGCAGTTCAAATCCTAGTTCTTTGATTAAGCTGCCCCAACTCTAACTAGCTTATCTGAAGACCTTTTGAAAGAGATGCTATAGCAGAATAGAAAAGTGTTGCAAATCTAACATTACACATTCAACACAGTACTTAAAAGGCTTTCTCAGCCCCGCCTTCAGGGAGGATCTTCCCCTAAGGCTGTCCTATGACACGCTAACCTGGTATAGCACCTTAATGCCTTCATTTGCTCTGCCCACTTAGAGCAGTGTCTGGCCGGTGCATCTGCTGAGCCCTCCCCATCCCTCTCTGGAAGTTGCCGAGTTCCCATAGAAGGAGAAGTGGTATCTATATCTGGCACTAACTGATTAATGTGCCCTTGAGAAGATTCTTCTCTGACTCCTGGAGCCCTTTGAGGAATTTCCTCCCCCACTTCCTGGCCCATTTCATCTTCTGATCTGATTCCCCAGTCTCTGCAGTCTGGGCCCAATCCTGGCATTGCATCTCCTTCCAGTGCAGGGAAGGCGAAGGACAGGCAAAGTCGGCTCCCCCACCAAAGGACCACCTGAAAGACCCATTGAGTACCGGATCACGATATTGGCTATTGTTTGTGTTGGGTGAAACGGTAATAGTGGTGGGTGTGTTGTATTATTTTTGCCGCCACACTATCCTTATGCTGTCAGACATTAAAGATGTTAATGTGAATTAGGAGTCAGCAACTTGCAGATCCTGAGCTAGTGCCATGTTGCTAAACCCAGAGAGAGGAGGGCAGGTATGGATGAGCAGCATCTGTGGCCCACCATATGGAGCTCTGGACAGCAGCCCTTATCAAAATGACCTTCTGGAAAGGCTAGTTGCTGGCAAGGGATGACAATGCTTTTCCACGGTTCATGTATTGGTTTCCATGTTGAGGAAACCAATGTATATTTAGCTCTTACTATCATAGTGCCAAGCCTATTATTTGCGAATTCTACCCTCATAACATTTCTACATTATTGCGTAGCTGCGGTAGGTAATAATTTCCAGAGTGTTTAATAAGCGGTGCCTAACTAATTTTCATGAACTTGAGCACACTCCAGGAAAGAGCAGAGGACAGGAAGGCCAGGCGTGCTGTGGTCCATGGGGTCACGAAGAGTCGGACATGACTGAATGACTGAACAACAACAAACTAATGTGTACCTCCTACTTTTACATTACACAGTGTTGGTTTTTTTGAAGGTTGAATGGTGGCAGAAGAATGAATAGTAAAATATGACCACAGAACTTGACAATAAACCAGATGGTTGGATTATCAAGCTGATCATCATTGTTGCAGAACAGAGATGTAATCCCCCCCCCAACAACCTATAACTCTTTCAATAAATCTACAGTGTGCTGCATATTGCAAAATGCAATCATTTTTATATCCCTGCTAGGGATGTACGAAAGTGACTTACCTTTTGCGGATTATGTTGATGGGGGGGGGAGGCATTCCATCCCTCCCACCAGAATCCTGGATGGGGGGGAGGCGATCCGTTCCTCCCCCCTGGAATCCTCGATGGCCGGCTGTGCTCCGTGGCAGCTCCACGGAGCAGCTGGCCAGGCCCAGCCCAGCCCAGAGCCGTTCGCAGCCAGATTTTCGGCCATGGAGGGCTCTGGGGGGGGGGAACAAAACCCGCATACGCACATGGCGGCGGCTGTGGCCACCGCCATATCCGTTCCTTATTTTTGGCCGTCTGAATCTACGTAAATATTTACGTAGACTATGACGGCGAAAGTAAAGGGGAACGCAAATAGCGTAGCGTGCGCTATTTGCGTCCCTTTTTGATTCACCCTTTCAGCCTACATAAATCTTTATGTAGGCTAAAACGGCAAATCAAAAAGGGACACAAATAGTGTCCGCTACGCTATTTGCGTTCCCCTTTATTTTCGCCATCATAGTCTACATAAATAATTACGTAGACTAAGACAGCCAAAAATAAGGAATGCAAATGGTGGCAGCCGTAGCCGCCGCCATTTGCGTACGTGGTTTTGTTTTGTTTTTTAAACTCACCCAGCCATGATAGGCTATGTAAAGATTTACGTACCCTATCACGTCTTTTTTTTTAACAAGACTGGAAATGGTGGCGGCGGCAGCCAGTCGGAAGACTAGCCACCGCAGCCACCGTCGCAGCCGCAGCCCGGAAGATCCGCCCCAGGTAAGTCTCGTCCCGGGAGGGATCTGCGGGGGGGCGGGGGGGCAGGCCGTTCTGCCACGGAGTTCGGGGGGCCGAATTCACTGGCATTCGGCCTCACCGAGATCCGTGGTGGAATTCTCTGACATCCCTAATCCCTGCACTTTTATTTATTTATTTATTTATTTATTTCTATACAGCCCAATAGCTGAAGCTCTCTGGGCGGTTCACAAAAATTAAAACCAAACAACACACAATAAAACAATTTAAAATATATAGAACATTAAAACCACAATATAACAATACAACCACAATAAAACCTAGCAGCAGTGCAAGAGTTTAAAATACAAATTTAAAACAGCAAAGATAAAAATTTAGAAAACTAAAATGCTAAAATGCCTGGGAAAATAAAAAGGTCTTCACCTGGCACCGAAAGGAATACAATGTAGGTGCCAGGCGAACCTCACTAGGGAGCTCATTCCAGAGCCGGGGTGCCACAGCAGAAAAAGCCCTCCTCCTAGTAGCCACCCGCCTCACTTCCTTTGGCAGGGGCTCACGGAGAAGCGCCGCTGATGATGATCTTAAGGTCCGGGCAAGCACATATGGGAGGAGGCGATCCTTCAGGTAACCTGGCCCCAAGCCGTTAAGGGCTTTGAATGTTAACACCAGCACTTTGAATCGGGCCCGGAAATGGACTGGCAGCCAGTGCAGCTGGAAAAGTACTGGCGTAATATGAGCTCTCAGGCCAGTCCCTGTTAACAATCTTGCTGCCCTATTTTGGACCAGCTGAAGTTTCCGGACCATTTTCAAAGGCAGCCCCACGTATAACGCATTGCAGTAATCTAGATGAGAAGTTATCAGAGCATGGATAACTGTAGCTAGGCTATCTCTGTCCAGATAAGGGCGTAGTTGGTATACCAGCCTCAGCTGATAACAAGTGCTCCGTGCCACTGAATTCACCTGTGTCTCAAGTGACAGTTCTGGATCCAAGAGCACCCCCAAACTACGAACCTGATCCTTTAGGGGGAGTGCAACCCCCTCCAGAACAGGTTGAATATCACCTAGCCGGGCAGACGAACCACCCACTAACAGTACCTCCGTCTTGTCTGGATTGAGTTTCAGTTTATTAGCCCTCATCCAGTCCATTACCGTGCCCAGGCACTGATTCAGAACAGCCACTGCCTCACCTGGTTTTGATGAGAAAGAGAGGTAGAGCTGGGTGTCATCTGCATATTGATGGCACCTCAGCCCACACCTCCGGATAAACTCCCCCAGCGGTTTCATGTAGATGTTAAACAGCATGGGGGATAAAATAGAGCCCTGTGGAACCCCATGGCATAATTGCCATGGCACAGAGCAATAATCCCCCAGCACCACCTTCTGGAATCGGCCATCCAAGTAGGAGCGGAACCACTGTAGTGCAGTGCCTCCAACTCCTAACCCAGACAACCTATCCAGAAGGATACCATGGTCGATGGTATCGAAAGCCGCTGAGAGGTCCAGGAGAATCAACAGGGTCGCACTCCCCCTGTCCCCTTCCCGGCAGAGGTCATCCCACAGGGCGACCAAGGCAGTTTCTGTTCCAAAACCAGGCCTGAAGCCCAATTGAAATGGATCTAGATAATCCATTTCATTCAAGAGTGCCTGGAGCTGTCCTACAACCACCCGCTCAAGCACCTTGCCCAGGAAGGGGATGTTGGCCACTGGCCTATAATTGTTAACATCCTCTGGGTCCAGGTTAGGCTTTTTCAGGAGTGGTCTAATTACCGCCTCTTTTAAAGCGGCAGGCACCACTCCCTCTCTCAAGGAGGAATTTACAACCTCCTGGACCCAGCCGGACAACCCCTCCTTGTTTCATTTAATAAGTCATGAAGCGCAAGGGTCAAGCACACAAGTGATCGATTGGACTTGGCCAAGCACCTTGTCCGCATCCTCAGGCCTCACTCAGTAACTGAAACTCATCCAATAAAACTGGACCAGACGGTGCTCTGAACGCCTCTACCAATGGAACTGCATTAATGGTGGTGTCCAATTCATGATGAATCTGAGCGACTTTATCCTCAAAGTGCCGTGCAAACCCGTCACAGCGTGCTACCGAGGGTTCCACCGTCTCTCTCCCTGGCCCAGAATGTAACAGGCCATGAACCACTCGGAAAAGCTCCGCTGGACGACACTGAGAGGATGCAATGCTGGTGGAAAAGAACTGTCTCTTTGCCACCCTCACCGCCACAGAGTAGGCTCGATAGTGGGCTCTTACCTGTGTTCGGTCAGACTCAGCACGAGTTTTCCTCCACCTGCGTTCTAGCCGTCTTCCCTCTTGCTTCATTGCCCTCAGCTCAGGTGTATACCAAGGAGCTGGCCGGGCTCTGCTCAGAGGGTGAGGGCGCTTGGGCGCGATCGTGTCAACCGCCCGAGTCATCTCTGCATTCCACAGAGCGACCTGGGCTTCGACAGGAGCACCAGCCATACCAGCAGGAAAATCCCCCAGAGCCCTCTGGAATCCATTGGAATCCATTAATCTCCGGGGGCGGACCATTTTAATAGGTCCCCCACCCTTGCAGAGGGGAAAGGCCGCCAGGAGTCTAAACCTCAGCAGGAAGTGATCTGTCCATGACAAAGGGACAGATGTTAAGTCCTCCACTTTCAGATCACCATCCTCCTGCCCAGTCGAGAAAACCAGATCAAGCGTGTGTCCTTTTATATGCGTTGGGCCGATGACATGTTGGGACAGCCCCGTGGTTGTCATGGCGGCCATGAAGTCCTGAGCCGCCCCGGATACAGCGGCCTCGGCATGGAAGTTGAGATCCCCCAGGACCATCATCCTGGGGGTCCTCAACACCAAGTCCGAGACCACCTCCGTCAGCTCAGGCAGGGAGTCTGATGGGCAGCGGGGTGGGCGGTACACCAACAGAATCCCTAATCTGTCCCGGGTACCCAACACAAGGTACAGACACTCAAGATCTGCACTTGAATGAGCAGGAAGCCTGGAGAGGGAGATTGAATTCCTATAGACCATGGCAACCCCCCCTCCCCGACCCTCAAGTCGGTGTTGGTGCTGCACCGAGTACCCAGGAGGGCATACCTGGGAGAGAGTGACCCCTCCCAGTTCCCCCACCCAGGTCTCAGTAATACATGCCAGGTCAGCCCCCTCATCCACAATCAAATCATGGATGAGGGAGATTTTATTTTGGGCCGACCTGGCATTCAGCAGCAGCACCACCAGACCCGAGGGCAGACTGGTAAGGCTCCACTTTTAAAATACCCCTCTTTCATTGTAACAGCATGCTGATGTGCTAGCTTTCAAACATGTTATCCCCACCTGCATCCTGAAGTGGAACATTTCTGGAAGGGTTCCTCCTGCATTTTTGAACTATCTGCCAGGATTTCAGAGAATTTGAGAGCAGTCTTCCACCCAGGTATGGCTCAGACTCAAACCATTTTAAATTCAGAGACAGAATTCTATCAAGTGCCTTCAGACCATTCTGTGAGCTCATTAAAAGTCTGTGTAGAAATGTACGGATTTTTGTAAAATCCGTTCTGTCTGTGTTTCATGGATTGTCAGGTGCCCTTTGTTCCATCATCTGTTCATTGACGGAATCTGATTTTTCCCAATTTCTTGAATGTGCGCAAATTTGTACTTGCAAAAGTACGCAACCCTCCCCATGCACATTTTCATGCTTTACCCTATGGGGGAAATGCAGATCTTTAGCCGGTGTTTTTTTTATTTTATTTATTTTTCTATGACTAAATTAGTGTAAAATTCAGAAAGTTAAAAAAAACCACCGGTCTGCAGGTCTGCGGAATCCATGAGACTCGGGGAAAGCTGGTCTGCTGAAGAATCCCTATTAACTAACTTTGATTTTGTTATATGGATTTCTCTGATAGCCCTAGTTCTGTCGAGCAAGGACCAAATCTTTCAGCACTAGGCAACAAGGGTTTGCGTGCGAGTCCAATTGTATATCCAGATGCACATGTAGAAAGCTGCTGAGTGGTAGATTTTGTGTATGTGTGAAGAATATGAAGTGGGAAGTGAGTGAGGCATGAAATGATGTAACCACTGATGTCCAGTATCAGTGATTTTAATTAGGGATGTCAGAGAAATCCGCTGCAGATTCAAATGAATCATGCAATAAGCAGGATGTGCCCAATAGACTTATACGCAAAATAGAGCCATGAATCTTGCGTATAAACCTATGGACACATAGACTTATACGCAAGATTCATGGCTCTATTTGCGTATAAGTCTATGGGCACATCCTCCCGATTGCCTTAAAAAAAAAAAGACATGGCAATCGGCAGGGACAGGGAGGAGGCGAGCAGCTCTGGCTGGCAGGAGGGAAGATAAGTGCCCCCAAGCCAGTCCCCCCCCCCAGAATCCGACTGGAGCAGAACTGCTCTGGAGGATTCCGGGGGGGGGGACAGATCTCCTCCCCCCTTCATGGATTCCCCACCAGAACAGACGGTGGGGAATCCGTACACCCCTAATTTTAGTAAGGAGTAGAAATTGGCAAAGGAACATATGTTTATTGCTGCGTGCAATGAAAATGGGAAAACAGCACTAGCAATTGCAGGATTTCTCTGACCTCCAAAATGTTACCTCATCATTGCCCTTAGGTTCTCTAGGTCAGCATCATGTAATGTAAAGTACAGTGCATCTCCTGCAGCTTCAATCAGCCATCTTCTCATGCTCCAATATGGCTGAGCCTGCTTTTATATAATGTAATTTGATCATTTATTTTCCCCAGGAAACCATATCTGAAAATGTAATTTATATAATGCATTACAGGCAAGAATAATGTAATTGGACAAGGGAACCCAAATAGCCATTCAGCATGTAGGCTAAAGAAAAATCCAGTGCACTGTATCGTCTTAAAGGGAGAGTTACAATATTTGTAAACAGTGGTAGTATTATACAGAAGCGATTTCTGTACTGAAGAGATGCATGAGAAATTTGTTTCAGTTCGTTTATGGCCAGAATTCGCTTCATTTCCGTTCGTTTATAACCCCGTTCACACCTCCTGAACATGAGCACAATCTGCAGCCACAGCGCGGACATTCCCAAGCATGCAGCGCTATTTGCAGGAGGGAAACGGGCCTGAAATGCATTAGGAAAATGTCCATGCAAAATGCATGCTTTTCAAAAACTGGGTGCAAACATGCTTTAATCAATGGGAGAAGATTGCATCCAAGTGCACACTCAAGTACTTCACCATTTTCAAACGAAAAGAAAAAAAGCTCGTAATCTGATAGGGACACGAGTCGACGCGTTGAGGTGGAGCTTGGAGGACTTCAAGCTTGATTTTTGCTGATTTCCACATCCCTAGTTACCAAAACGTCTCCCAGTTCGTCAGTGTCACAGGACACTTACAATGATTTTTATAGATCCCTACAAATCTAAAATGTGATTCCTTTCCCCCCCAGATACAAAACAGGGATCAGAATCTACTTATCTGATACTACATAGCTGTAGGGTGTTTGCTTCTCAGTCCACCTTCTCCTCCTCCTAAGCCACTTTGTCAAACCAGTGGGTTGCCATGGGGAAGCTCAAAGCAAGGAGGAAGTAATAAGTTGACTCTGGTCCCCCATGACTAACCAACTCATGCCTTCCTCCAGCCCACAAAAAAACATAGGATGAATGGCAGGATAGTCAGGCTTCAGTATCTTTGTACTGAATACCATCCCCCCGCATTGGCACCACCTACTTGCACCCCATCCTCTGAATCATGGCCATCAGCTCACATATCCTTCAGGAACAAGCATTTGGGTGGATTGCTCAGAGATATAAAGTCATAGGGGGACCAAGCGGAGGTAATTAGCATCCTTTGGATTACATGGCATTTTCCACCTGGACAACCTTGGAGGAGATAAAGCCTTCAGGTATCCATACACTCTCAGGCCTGCCCATGGGGGGGAGGGCAAAGGGGGCAGTTTGCCCCGGGCCCCCATGCAGCGGGAGTGGTGGCTGGACAAGCGTTATTTTATTTAAATAAAATGCGAGCCATTCACATGAGCCAAGGCAAAGAGAACTTTTTTTAAAAAAATGTAAAACATGCTTGCACATGCTCAGAATGTTCCTGCTTCTCCAGAGCCTTTCCCTGGACTGGAAAGGGTTTGGAGTCTGTCTGGTGCCCAGCGCCAGGCAGTGCTAGCCCCCCTAATTAAGAGGGGAGGCACCACAAAAAATAGGGTCAACTCAGGCTGTTAGCCTGAGCTGGCCAATCAAAGATGATCCTTTCCCTCTGCAAGGGAGGGGTACTTTGGGGCAATGGAGCAGGGTTGCACAGAGGAAGATGGCTGGCTGATTGAGTGGCCAGTAAATGGGGTAGGTGGCTGGCTGGCCAGTCAGTGGCCAATCAGAGCCACTTGTGGGTGTGTTGGGCGGTCCAAGCCCAGTTGAATGGAATGGGTGGAGTCTCTGAGGCACAGTATCTGCTTTATTTCCACTCTACCCTTCTTCATGTGTAGAAAGGAGGGGAGGAAGAGAAAGGAGACCAGACCAGGCCATCACTGTTTATTTTTTTATATTTATACTGGTATGTTCTTCATCTAAAAATCTTTCCAGTCTCTGTTTTGGCTGTCTGGAGAAATTCATAGGTGGTGGTGCTGGGTTATAAAATGCAACAAAAATCTTTGTTCCCATTTTGTTTACACCATCTCCTCCCCCCCCCACCCCCCCAATGACTGGGCAGGTAGGGAATCATTATGTGGCCTCTGCTAGAAATTGCTTTCTCTGTGTTGCTATTCTGGTTAAATTGAGGTGGGGGTGGGCTAGTCTGAACTGGTTTAAAATTGGGGCCTTTGTTGTCTTCCATTATACTTGCCTTAAGTAATTAATTGGCCTCCATTTTGTGATGCTATTCAATGCTTCTCAGTCTGTTTTTACCCTTTCCCTTCTTTTGGTGGTGCAAAATAATGCCTTAGAACATATATTTCTGGCTAAAGTCCTCCTGTCTTGTATTTGCTGTTTTTAAAAAGCATTCTGTTAAACCCTGTGATTATATAACCCATACTCATCATTGACTTCAGTTGCCTGCTGCCTCAGTTTTCCTGTGTGTCAAATGAGTCTCCCCACCCCCAGGGGGGTGGGATGCTAGGACATACAGAAGAACAGAATGAAATTTAATAAGGACAAATGCCAAGTTCTGCACCTAGGAAAAAGAAAGCAAATGCACAGTTACAAGATGCGGGATATGTGGCTCAACAACACTACAAGCGAGAAGGATCTTGGAATTGTTGCAGATCACAAGCTGAGTATGAGCCAACAATGTGATGTGGCTGCAAAAAAGGCAAATGCTCTTTTGGTCTGCATTAATAGAAACATAGCTTCCAAACCACGTGAAGTACTACTTCCCCTCTACTCAGCATTGGTTAGGCCTCATCTGGAGTACTGTGTCCAGTTCTGGGCACCACACTTGAAGAAGGATGCAGACAAACTGGAGAGGGTTGAGAGGAGGGCAACAAGGATGATCAGGGGACTGGAAACAAAGCCCTATGAAGAGAGACTGAAAGAACAGGGCATGTTTCGCCTTGAGAAGAGAAGACTGAGGGGAGATAGGATAGCGCTCTTCAAGTACATGAAAGGTTTTCACAGAGAGGAAGGCCAGGATCTCTTCTCGATCATCCCAGAGTGCAGGACATGGAATAATGGGCTTAAGTTACAGGAAGCCAGATTCCAGCTGAACATCAGGAAAAAATCCTGACTGTTAGAGCAATACAACAATGGAACTAATGACCTAGGGAGGTAGCATGCTCTCCTACGCTGGAGGCATTCAGGACGAGGCTGGACAGCCATCTGTCAGGGATGCTCTGGCGTAGATTCCTGCACTGAGCAGGGGGTTGGACTCAATGGCCTTGTAGGCCCCTTCCATGAGCACCTCTGCCTTTTCTGGATTAAAGTCCATTTACCCACATTCACATCCATTGCTTCCTCCAGACAACAGTTCAGAATCTCCACGATCTCCATGAAATGAAATGGAAATGGGAGATAGAGTTAGGTGTTATCCACATATTGGTGACCTCAGACCCCCAAACCTTGAATGTCCTTCCCCAGAGGTTTTGTGTAGATGTTAACTAGGGTGGACATGAGGGACAAGGTAGACCCCTGCAGGACACATAGCCTAATGGCTATGGAGTCCCCAAGCACTACCTTCTGAAATTGGCCCTCCAGGAAGGACCAGAGCCACTAAAATACCATGCCCCCAAGTCCCATCCTGGTGAACTGGCTCACAAGGCCACTAGCCAGGATAAACTGGTTGTTAATTGAAATGGCATGCCTAAACTCTGTCCAAAAAAGTGGGGGAGAATGGAACTTCCAAGGGGTTTATCCTTTAGAAGGTTCATCTGATCGGAGAGAGAAAGCTTTAACAACAGATTAGGCAATGCTGCAGAAGTGTACTTTCCTTAAATTATTTCGTTACTATAGTTACTGCTGACAAGTTATATAAAACAAATTGCTTATTGCAGCAAATAGATATAACAGTCTATCTTTCTTTCTTTCACTCTCATTTCTTTCAGCAAACTTGTTACCAGTAGAGCATTTAAACACTGCATTTTGCCAAGACTGAGTAGTGCCATTTTAGTGGCTTCTTAAAGATCAAGGTCAAATCTATCTTCCTTTAATGGCTGTTCCTGTTAATTTTTCAGGATATGGAATTGCCTCACCCAACAAGTCACTGGGTAAATTGGCTGACTTGGAGTTTTGAATTAATAATTCAAACTCCATGCCCAATTCTTTTAAACCAGTTCTGTTGCTTTAGAGACCATCCTAAACGTTTGGTAAAACTTCACAAAATGAGAAGACTGGTGAAAATCCTAGAGCTGTAATGATTTTGGAGATTTGCTTGGGTTCACCCTCTCCTATTACTTATTATTTATTTTGGTACTGATGAACAGGGTAGAAAGCTTACATGTACTTTTGGTTTCTCGTGCACCTCCATTGCATAGGAGCTCCTGTGTTAAAACCATTCCGAATCAATGGCTTATTTCATAATAGTTTTCCTTTGAGGCATAGTCTGTCGGTTGGATCCCGAGTTGCCACAGTAAATGTGGCAACATGCGACTGCCTTTGAAAACTGTTCAGAAAATTCAGCTGGTCCAGAATGCAGCGGCCAGACTGTTGACTGGGCCTGGTTACAGGGAGCACGTGACTTTCTTGTTACAACAGCTTCACTGGCTGCCGGTATGTTTCTGGGCACAATTCAAAGTGATGGTTATGACCTATAAAGCCCTATACAGCTTGGGAACAACCTATTGCCTTCTTCCATTCGAGCCTGCCCAGGTATTAAGATCTTCGGGGAAGGCCCATCTTTCAAGACAGAAAGAGGCACATTCAGAGGCACATTTGGCGGGGATGCCAGAGAGGGCCTTTTCAGTTGCTGCTCCCAGTCTCTGGAACTCCCTGACAAGGGAGATGAGATTGGCTGCCTCTCTGTTGTCTTTCAGCCAGCAGGCAAAGGCTTTTTATTCAGGCAGGCCTTGGGTCTGCTGTTCATCTGGTGCTGAAGGTTTGTTTTTTGTTTTTAATGGCTGCTGCTGCATATTTCGTCGAGGTGTTTTAACTGTGTTTTTAATTTATTTGGTTTTCTGCTATGTTTTAATTAAGATTTTGTTTTAATGCAGTTTTTTTGTTGTTGTTGTTAGCCACCTTGAATGCCATTCTTTGGCAGAAAAGCAGGCTACAGATGAAATAAATGTGTGAATGAATGAATGAAATAAAGTGGATGCTCACGCGCGAGGAGGGGGGAGGGAGTCGATTTTTACCGATTCTCCTTCTCCCCTTTGCCCCTCAAAATCTGCTCCAGAGGTTTAGGGACCCCTCTGAAACACTGCGGGAAGGGGCGCTTGGGGCTGCAGGGGGAAGGGGCATCAAGTAAGCAGAGTGGGAGCCTCCACTTGACCTGACTCACTTCCACAGATGGAAGGTGACTTTCTATTCATGGAACAACTCTGGTGGATCTCCTTTGGATCTATTGCCGACTCTGGACTCCGCCTCCAGTAGCTCTCAGACACAGCTCTCTGATGCTCAGCTTACCAGTGTCTGGTTGACTGTGTCTGGCCTACACAGGCTGCAGGAGCAGATGACTTGTATATCCGTTTCCCACTTCAGACAGTCCACAGAGGCTGAAGCTCAGGAACCAGGTCTCCCCAATGATGCTTGCAGCTTGCCCTGGAGTTAGGCTCCAGCAGCTTTAATCCACTAGCAGCAGTCCTTTACCTATGTGAGTTTGTTTGGGCGTGCTTACTGAACGTAGTATAGTCACAAAGAGTGAGACAGCGACCACATGATGTGGAAGACCAAAGGAGGGTTAAATGGGAGTAGAGGGCAAGGAATATTCCAATAAAAACCATATTGCTAATATTAAATGTGTGCAAAAGAGCAAGCGGCTGGTTGAAAGATGTAGATTAGGATAATTGTTGAGATACGGTGTAATATTTCCAGCTGGGATAAACGATAATTGAAAATCATCTTTATTACTCCTCAAATAAATGCAACCCTGGGTTCCCTCATCCTCTGTGGGTTAAATAAGAGAGTTAGACAAGACAAGAACTACCAGTTCAAGGCAAGAATAATCTGAATAGGAGGACATATACTGCCACTTAATTCACCCTGCCTGGCATGTTCATTTGTCACGAATATAAGTAAGTGCTAATTGTTTCAGTCATCTAATCTAATTGGAAGCCTGCTTAAAGAACCTGGGAAAAGTAATGTCATAGCAACAACAGGTCATGTGACCACGTTGCTGTCAAATATGTACAAAACATGATTACTGAGATTATTTTCTTCCTGTCCTGAAAGGACATACACGCAATGCCCTTTGTGCTGTTTATGATAGATCTTTTCAGAGAACAGGTATGTTAGACCATGTGAACATCAGATTAGACCATGTGAACATCACCCTGAGACCCAAATGCCTGATGTTCATGCTGAAAGTGCCTTCATATTTTTGATTTGTTAATACTGGGTCAGATCCTGGCCCATTCGCAATAGTAACAGATTACAAAGGAAAACTCTAGCCATAACTCACAAAATTTGGCAGTTAAACTTTGGTTTTATGCTGGATCACGTGAACGTGCATGAATCATAGCTTTAACTTTTATTTAATCCCTTTGCTCACTCAAAAGGGTATTTCTGATTTCAGTTTCAGAACATTATTTTAAACATTTGGACCGCAGTTGTGCATCTCCACCCTTCCTTCCCGCTTCTTTCCTTTTTTCTCCCTCGATGTGTTGCGAGTGTTGTAAAATGTACGAAACTGAAAATGAATTAAACTACAGATTAATTTCTTAAAGCCCTCAAAATGACTGTTTGTTTCATTCACATAATGCCCCAGTGTATGAAGCTACCCTGAGATTAGGAAGACGGCAGCAACAGTATCAATTTGAGCCATCACAGTCGAAACGCCATAGGCAGAATGTATGTCTAAAGCATTCTGGGTAATTTACCATTCATTCCCAGTGTGTTTACTCAGAAGTAAGCCCTGCTGAGTGCAGTGGGACTTCCATTAGGTAAATGTGTATAGGATTGCAACCCCAGTCGCATTAATACAGATGGCTTTTCATACAGCTTTCACACTCAGATACAAATACAAGAGTATAGACTGCACAGAGAGCAAGTCAGTTGTCAAGGACATAGACATTCATTATTTCCTGCTATAATCTCTTTGAAGTACCCAGAAGCAGTATTTTGAAAGGGATCAGGGCTCCTGTTTCTGTGTGTTTCAAGATAAGAAGTAATACACTGTGTGCCTTCACAACTGGTACAGTGGTATACATGGTTTTTTAATACCTGCACTACTGTAGCTGTATTTCTAAACCCTAAAATGTGAACAGCCCACATAAAATCCCCAAACAGCAAAAATTATTGGCCGGTTCATGTATGCATAACTGCAGCATCAAGTATGACTTGCATGTGTAAACAGGCCATCACATATCTAAGCCACAAAATCTTCATAGCACTGCAAAAGCAAGGCTTTCCAGTGGAGTCAATTCATAATTCAGTGCTAGTCATCAAGTGTAGAGAAATGATGGGTTGGATTCAGGTTTAGCCATTCTTGGAGTAGACCCATTGAAAGCAATAGCACTTAAGTTAGTCATGACAAACTTCGGTCAAATTAATTTCAATGGATCTACTTGAATTACTCTTCTGTAATTGTGATATGTCTATCTTCACATCCAGGATTATGACCGTTATTAGACTTTGCAAAAGGTTCTGTTTTTCTTTCAATGCTCTATTCATTTATTCTGAGGTAGTCTGCCCTGCACTGATTTAACAGCAAAGAGGGTGTTTTTTTCTTATTTATTTAAAACATTTATAAGCTGCCTTTTGTGAGACTTTCTCAAAATTCCAGATGTGCCCACAGACCCAAAGAGGTTGGGGAGCCCTGATCAGTTAGAACAGAGATCTATAAGCAGGAAGCCACTTCAGAGAAGGCCTTATCTGACATGCCCACCAGGGCCCAATCTACATGTAAACGGTATGAGAAGCACTTTCTGGTTATATCAAGATTTTCATGAAATTGTTTTGGCCCATCAGCAGCACATGAAGCAAGAAAAGCAGAGTATATACTACCTAAAAACCCACTTTCACAGGTCAAACTGCTCTTGAAACTCCCTCCCCTCAGGGTTGGTGGGCGAAGTCCCACCAGTAGAACTGAACATCATCAACTGCGTAGATGCTGCTTGGAGAATGGGAGAAGCCATGCTCCCCTGCTCAGGGATGTTTAATGGAAGAGATGAATTATGTCCCTGTGGTTTACCCCACACCTGTCCCCTCACATCCACCATTTGCCTTCATAAGTGCACTCCGCTTCTAGAATGGTTACATTGATAGGAAGCAGCGTGCTGCACAGGGCAAAGTAAAAATAAACAGCAGAGAAATGCCCTATATCAAAAGCACACCACTGCAAAGTAGTGAGAGAGTGAAACAGCGCTATTGCAAAATAGCACTACTGCGAAGTAGCACACAGTAAAAATAAATAGCTGAGAAGGCAGCTGCAGGAGAAAGCACCATACGTATTGGTGCACTTGACCAAGCACTTGACCAAGTCACAGCCAGGTCTCAAACACACCCCTAAGCATGCCTAGCATGCAATATTTAATTCGGGAGAATGGGGCACACTGCAGCAGAACTGCACAGGAGCCACATTTAAGGGGGGAAGTTGCAGTAAAGCGACTTTCCAAAAATGTGCCATTCCCAGGGGGAAGCTGCAGGGTCGCTGCTGAGTGGTGGCAACGTCATGTGCCACAAACAACCCTGATGTACTCTCATTCTGCACTAAAACACCCATTTAGATTGGGCCCGGCCTAATTTCTTTGACAGGCAGGCACACAAGCAGGTCCTCCAGTGTTGGTCTCAGAGTGTAGACAGCTAGGTATCGGTGAAGATGGCCAAGTAACCTGGACCCAATCTGTTCAGGGGTTTAAAGGACAATGCTAGCCTTTAATTTGAGCCCAGAAACACACTGACAGCCGGTGCAGCTGGTACAATATAGATATCCATGATCCAACCACTTAGCACCTACCTCAAGCAACCATATTTTGTTCAAATTGTATTTTGGAAACCATCTTTAAAGGCAGCCCTGCACAGAGTGCTTTACAATAATCTAGCTTGGATGTCATCAGAGCATGGATAACTGAAGCAAGAGCCATTCTTTCCAGATAGGGTCAAAGTTGGCATACCAGCCTAACCTGGTAAAGAGCATTCCTGGCCACCACTGCCCATGACCCGTACCTAGTGTGAAAGACAGAGCAAGGAGTCAGACAGGTGGACTCAGGGAACTGTTAACTCAGCAAAGCAGCAGAGGAGACTGGAGGCTTTGAATACACACTTCCAATTCCTCCTCGTCCAGGCCCTATGCTGGCTCATTTCTGGGTCTTTTCCCTCCTCCCAAGGAAACCTTTTCTCCTGAATAGCTTTCCCCCACCCACCTCTGAGTGGAGTCCTGGCAATAGAGCCTTTGCACAGCCAAAGATGTGCTCCTCTTGCGATTCTGAGTTTCTCGCCAGGTATGCTACCACATTTCCTCTGGTGACCTGAGGGATGAGGGAAGAGAGCCAGGGATCAAGGCAGGCACAGGATGGGTTGAAGGCTTGGACCCCCTCCCCCCCGGTGAAGTACCCCTGTGACTGAGCTCCTCAGAATGCCTTTGGTCTGCTCCAGGATCTTCCAGGTCTTCTGTGGGAGTGGGGTTTCTTCAGAATTCCAACCCTCTTCCTCTGAAGAGGTGTCTGCAAGGTCAGGTTGTAATGCAAGGGTGTTGAACCTCAGGCCTGTGACCCACCTGGGCTCACAGTCCTTTTCCCTTATTGAGATTGAAGGATTGAAATCACCATAAAAGTGTGGTTCCCAAGCCTACCCTGGATAGTCAGTCCAGAAGGATACAATGGTCAATGGTATCAGAAGCTGACTGGAGTGTATAAGAGTGGAGTTAGAATGCATAATCTGGAGTTAGAATGCATAAACATGCCGACTATGTGGTGGTGAGGGCTGCAAAGAAAGCTTACTTCACTGCCTCCATTGCATAGTAGGCTATTCCACGTGATATGGGGATTATGAACATCTACTGTGGCAAATTTGCCGAGGTAGTTGTTTATAATCTCCAACCCAGAATAGCTTTCCTAGGCAGCTACTCAAGGATATGATGGGGGCAGTGAAGTAAGTCTTCTTTGCAGCCCTGGAGATCATGTGGCCCTCCAGTGACAGGGATGGATCCAGGAGCAACCTGAAATGTAAACTTGTTCCTTCAGGTGGAGTGCACCCCCATCAGAGTTGGTAATACCCCTAATTCCCAGACATAGGACCCACTCACCCACAGTGCCTCCATCTTATCAGGATTCAGATTCAGCTTATTAGCCCTCATCCAGCCCACTACTGCGTTCAAGTACCACTCTAGGTCATGCCTAGCCCCCCTGATTCAGATGTAATGGAGAAATGGAATGGAGTGTCATCAGCATACTGATGGCACCTCACCCCAAACCCCCTAATGACTGCACCCAGCGGCTTAATAAATATTTTAAATAGCATTGTACCTTGAGACACCCCACAGCAAGTTTGGGATGACCTGTAGGTAGGAGTGGAACCAGTGTAAAACAGTAGCCCTAAGTCCTCAGAATCAACCCAGGAGGATACCATGACCGATGGTATCAAAAGCTGCTGAGAGATCAAGTAAGAGTAACAGAATCATACTCCCTCTGTCCCTTTCCAAATAAGGTCATCCATCTGCATGACCAAGGCTGATTCCATCCCATCAGACTGGAATATGTCTAGATAATCAGTATCCTCCAAGAACACCTGTAGCTGAATCACCACTACCTCACCCAAAAAGGGTGCATTTGCCACTAGGTGGTAGTGATTATACACCTCTGGGTCCAGGTCTTTTTTTTCTTCAGGAGTGGTCATACCACTGCCCCCTTAAGGGCAGCAGGGACCCATCCCCTCACCCACAATGTCATCCACCAGGGCAACCAAGGCTGTTTCTGTCCAAAACCTGGTCTGAAACCAGATTGGATCTGCTATCTGGGATAGGGAATTGGGATCATATTTTGCCAGTGCACAACTGAAAATTCTGATGTTTACCTTCAAAGCCTTATATAGTTTGACACTAGGGCAAACCTGCCTCTACATCAGCCCACCCGTATGTTAAGATCTTCAGAAGTTCTCTGAGAATCCCCACCATCTGAGGTGAGGCAGGTAGCAATCAGAGAGAGGGCTTTCTCCATTGTGGCAGCCCCATTTTCATGGGGCTGATTCTGCTATCATTCCGATGCCAAGTAAAAACTTTTAGTTTTAGTTTTCTGAGCCTTTAAACATTTTTAGTCTCCATTGAAATGGGTTTATGCTGCATTTTATTTTTGCTTTATGTTTTGATATTGTTGTATTTTGTATTGATTCTGCTTTGTTTCTATGTGCTGTAAAGCTGCTCAGGGAAAAATGGGAAAGGGGTATAAATAAATTCCTAGAATTTATACCCAAGGGAGCATTTCCCTTAAAAGATTTGGCACATTTGGACAGTCAGCCTCCAAGGACAAAAGGAGCTGACTGAGAGACACATTGGCCTACTTTAGTTTCAGTTGACCTAAATATTTGTTTCGTGTTTGGCTTTTTCTCAGTCTAATTGTCGAGGGCTTTTTTGTTCTAGATTTATCATGGTCCTTGGGGTCACACATTTATTGCATACATGTATATATCCCACCCAAACGGGCAAAGGATTTTTCACTTTACATTTTGGAAGAGTTAGATAAGGTTTTAGAGATCATTTATTCTAAGAATCCAGATCTTTTATGGTCTTGTTGGGTATTTTTAATACACATATATGGCCCAACAATGAGGTCATTTGAGACCTGTTAGGCAAAGATCCAACAGATTATGATTTATAAAAACACAGAACATTTAGGCACAAACTAGTTAACCAGCCAGGGCAAAAAACTTTTAAAATTGGTTTATAATTTTAATTCAGATATTTGCAACCCTAGTGAATTTGATGAAACATAGAGCCATTTTACATTGAAGCATGGGAAGCAATTGACTGTATCAGCCTTCCACAATGTGGTGTCCTCCAGGTATTTTGGACTACAACCCCCATCATCCCTGTCTATTGCCCATGCTGGGTGTTGCAGCCCAAAACGTCTGGAGGGCAACACGCTGGGCAAGACTGTTTTGCTGTCTCATACCATATGGGTCTTCACAGTACTATTTTTTGTGGATGACAGATCAGACAGTTACCATTTACCTGTTAAGCTAACCCTAAACAACTTCCACCAGTACCGCACTGAATATGCAAGATTGCGCCTCAGAAGTGTTACTGAGCTCTGACATCATAACTATGCATAGTGATAGTTTTGTTACAGCCATACCTAGTTCAAATAAGGATTGCATTGGTAGTCATCAATATCCAAAGGGGTGATTTGATCAGAAATGTAAAGAGGCAAAATGCCAGCTTATTAAAAGGACAACAGAAGTGAAAATGTGTGGCACATCTCCTGAAACAGAAGAACTGATTCAAGAGCATGGGTATTATAAGAGATTGCTTAAAGCGAGAAAGACGGATTACCAGCGGGCACAAATTGATAGCTTGCATTTGCAGGCCGTAAAGTTGCGGGGGTGGGATTCCATCTATTGGGGGAGAGTCAAAAGGGAAAGAGCCAGCAATGAACATTCGTGCCAACAGCTCTCCTCTGCTTCTTGGCAGCTGGTGGTTCCCTTTTGTTGTTGTTGTTTTCCAGGATTGCCAGTGTGAGAGCAGAAGCATTTCCTTCACTATGATCGGCTTCGGGACAATGATACGTGATGATGTAGCATTGCCCTGAAGCCAATCAGAGTGAAGGAAATGCTTCTGCTCTCACTTTGGGAATCCCGGAGTGGGGGCGGGGGGAATAACTCCAGCCAGCGAACAAGATGTTGCAGAGTGCCGCCACTACCGGGACCTTGAAATAGGCGGCAGCAGTGAACGAGATGAACCAGGACCAGTTTGGGGAAATATTTTAACTCCCTCCACAATATCCAAAGTTCAAACTGGCACAGATTATGAGCAGATCTGGAGCAGGCTTTCACAGAGAAAAAAAACATACAAAAATGTGGTCCTTGAGCTAGATTGAAAAAGATATAATCTACATTTGACTCTCATATTACAGAATCTCAATGGGAGGACATTTTACAGTTTATCAAAATGTTTTCCCATATAATACCTTTGTTGTTGTTCAGTCGTTCAGTCGTGTCTGACTCTTCATGACCCCATGGACCATAGCACGCCAGGCCTTCCTGTCCTGCTCACTCTCCCGGAGCGTGCTCAAGTTCATATTCATTGCATCGGTGATGCTATCTAGCCATCTCATCCTCTGCCGTCCCCTTCTCCTTTTGCCTTCAGTCTTTCCCAGCATCAGGGTCTTTTCCAGAGAGTTTTCTCTTCGCATTAGGTGGCCAAAATATTTGAGCTTCAGCTTCAGTATCTGTCCTTCCAATGAGCACTCAGGGTTGATTTCCTTTAGGATGGACTGATTTGACCTCCTTGCAGTCCAGGGGACTCGTAAGAGTCTTCTCCAGCACCACAGTTCGAAAGCATCAATTCTTCGGCGCTCAGCCTTCCTTATAGTCCAGCTCTCACAGCCATACATTACTACTGGGAAAACCATAGCTTTGATTAGACGGACCTTTGTCGGCAAGGTGATGTCTCTGCTTCTTACTATGCTGTCTAGGTTGGCCATAGCTTTCCTCCCAAGGAGCAAGCGTCTTTTAATTTCATGGCTACAGTCACCATCTGCGGTGATCTTGGAGCCCAAGAAAGTAAAATCTGTCACTGCTTCCATTCCTTCCCCTTCTATATGCCAGGAAGTGATAGGGCCAGATGCCATGATCTTAGTTTTTTTAATGTTGAATTTCAAACCAGCTTTTGCACTCTCCTCTTTCACCCTCAACAAGAGGCTCTTTAGTTCCTCTTCACTTTCTGCCATTAGGGTGGTATCGTCTGCATATCGGAGGTTGTTGATAATTCTCCCGGCAATCTTAATTCCGACCTCTGATTCATCCAACCCGGCATTTCTCATGATGTACTCTGCATATAAGTTAAATAAGCAGGGTGACAATATGCAGCCTTGTCGTACTCCTTTCCCAATTTTGAACCACTCGGTTGTTCCATGTCTGGTTCTTACTGTTGCTTCTTGACCCTCGTACAGGTTTCTCAGGAGACAGGTAAGGTGGTCTGGTACTCCCATCACTTTAAGAATTTGCCACAGTTTGTTGTGATCCACACAATCAAAGGCTTTAGCGTAGTCAATGAAGCAGAAACAGACTTTTTTCTGGAATTCTCTTGCTTTCTCCATGATGCAGCGAATGTTGGCGATTTGATCTCTAGTTCCTCTGCCTCTTTGAAACCCAGCTTGTACTTCCGGTAGTTCTCGGTTCGCATACTGCTGAAGCCTAGCTTGTAGGATTTTGAGCATCACCTTGCTGGCATGTGAAATGAGCGCAATTGTGCGGTAGTTTGAACACTCTTTGGCGTTGCCCTTCTTTGGAATTGGAATGTAAACTGACCTTTTCCAGTCTTGCGGCCATTGCTGAGTGTTCCAAATTTGTTGGCATATTGAATGCAGCACTTTAACAGCATCATCTTTTAGGATTTTAAATAGCTCAGCTGGAATACTGTCATCTCCGCTAGCTTTGTTGTTACTAATGCTTTCTAAGGCCCACTTGACTTCACTCTCGAGGATGTCCGGCTCAAGTTCAGTGACCGCACTATCATGGCTATCAGGGACATTTATAATACCTTAGAGAGAGCCATTTGCCAGTTTCCAGAACTGGAAAATATTCCAACCTGGCCCCCAGGTTTTGAAAAGGAAATTTTAAAGTTAATAAATACTCTTGTGAAACAGAAAAGTTCCTGCAGAGGACAGGTTTCCTCCAGATATTTCCCATGGTATGCTGTAATTTTGAGAGCTGAAGTAGGTTTACTTTCATTGAAGCTATTATTTTAAAATGTTAATCCTTTTCAGATAGAAAAGTAATAATGCAGAGGGACAATGCAGCACAAAATGTGTTCTGGAACAAACAGCTCCACACAGCAATGGAAGAAACTAATTCTAGAGCATAATTTATCACCAGAGCTGACAAGATCACTTGCAAGAATCTGATCATAAAATGGGCCAAAGGCAAGATGTTTAAATTTGTTGCCAGTGAAAACCTTGCAAAATACTGGTTTTTCATAGTGATTCTGTCACTCGAAAACTGATCACAGTCCTCAATGGTGATTTTTTTTAGAACTTAACTAACCATATTTTCATTTTTTTTCCCATCATACTTCATTTCTAAACTGTGCCTTCAGCATTCTTAGTGAGAAATATCAGTGTACTTCACAGAGCGAAATCTTCTGTTTTTGTGTCAAGAGTGATGTAGACGATATCTGGTATATTAACCTCTTCAGCTACAACATGTGAACTGTTAGGTGTGTGCTACATGGTACCTTAGTTTTCATCAGTATGTAGGGGTTGTTGGAAATGGGAGTATATGAGACTGGCATACAAGTATATGAGATTGGCATACCAGAGTCAAATGGCCAAGAAATATCACAAGCTCACATCACTTAACTTCATCTTTCCTTTAATGGACTTCTCATCCCCCAACCCAAGTTACCACTTCTCTCAGGATCCCTTCTGCTCCTCCAGGCCAAGGAAATCATTGAGGCTAGGCAGGGAAGCCAAGATGGAAATAAAAAAAGTAAAGGTAAAGGTGTCCCCAACCAGTCGTGCCCGACTCTAGGGTGTGGTGCTCATCTCCATTTCTAAGCCGAAGAGCCAGCGCTGTCCGAAGACGCTTCCGTGGTCATGTGGCCGGCATGACTGAACACCGAGGTGCACAGAACGTTGTTACCTTTCCCGCCGAAGCAGTACCTATTTATCTACTTGCAATTTCTTGCTTTCGAACTGCTAGGTTGGCAGAAGCTGGGACTGAAGACGGGAGCTCACTCCGTCACGCAGCACTCGGGTCTCGAACTGCTGTCCTGCCGACCTTCTGGTCTGCAGTTCAGCATCTTAATACTGCATATTAATCTGAAATAATCAGATACTGGCTTCTGGGTATCTTCTAGTACTTATGTAACTTTAACACCAAAGCTAAGCTCAGTGCAGGATATCCTGAAGCATGTCCCTAAGGAAGCAGAAAAAATTAAATTGTAATGCCATTGGAGCAATATGATGTCCATTTCTTGAGTCCTAATAAATGTGGGTTGGCAGGCACACTGAAAAGATAGCCGCAGGGAGAAGCTTGCATTCAGGGCATGAGGTTAACTGAGGAAAAGACAAGGCTAAAGCTGAGACGTATGACTTCACGGTACTAAACTTGATGTTACAGATAACTGTTCTGACAGGGAACCAAGAGCCTAGAGGCTGATGACATAATAAGGTTTATGGGGGGGTTATTTTACTTTACAGACTTCAAATGAGCACATAGTTCTTACAACGTAACATGCATTAACAGGGCACTTTTTGAAAACCCACACGTGTTGAAAAAGTAATTTCACCGTTCTTTCTGTACTGAATCACCTGCTATATAAACTGGACAACAGAGGCCTATCTAAGTAGAAATACCTTGCATGTGCACTTTACTGAAAACAAGTGCTATAAAAAAGAGCTCTGAAATGGTGTTCCACTGGTTGGGATTACTGAAGAGCTGAGGCTTCTGATCTGTACTTAAGTAACCTCCTGACAGACGGCGCTTCTATGCAGAAATTTAGCCTGTCTCTCAGTTGGGGGGAAAATAATTATTTTCCAGGCCAAACTCACAGCAATGGCTAAGTTAGGATACTGTTGCAAAAATGTCTGGAGGGATGGGGAGAACACATTGGTACTGTCATTGGTACTTTTTGAAATCTAAATGTATGCAAGTGAAAGGACCCTAGCAGGGTATGAGCCCGTATGTGAGATGTCACCTAGAAATGACGGAGTGTGTGCCTAATGTTGTAAGGCAGTTATGTCTTGCTTCAGGAGCAGTGGTTCCGTTAGGGCTGGGCTACGGGGCAAAAGCCTGGGGCCCTATAATTCACAGGCTCACAAACACTTCACAGTCACTGTAACATCTCCTATTTCCTTAAGAATAAAAACTTTTACAGAGGTTGAGTGTGCTGCAGAACAAAGCTCCAGCCACGCCCGCCATCTTCATTTCCCCAGAGTGCCTCAGCTCTGTTGCCTGCTGCCACTGCCACCTGGTAAACAGGGCAAAGGGATTCAGCTATTTATTATTGTTGTTGATTATGATGATCATATTTTAATCCACCCAATAACCAACATTCTCAGGGTGGATTACAAACAGAAGACTAAAATTCCACATGACCAATTAACAACATAAAATACAAGACAAATATTTAAAAGAATAAAATACCACTAGGTGGCGGGAACTGAACAAATGCGTCCCTTCCCCCCCAAAAAACATTTTACAGAGCTTCTTGGATGTACTGGGCAGCTGCAGCGAAGCTCCAGTCATGCCCACCATCTTCATTTCCCTGGGAGACAGCCTTGGTAAAAAGCTTTGAAAAAAAGAAAGAGAAAGAGACCCATTCATTTTCTTCCTAGCCACCACTTTCCTGGTGAGCAGGAGGTGGGGGGAGTGAGCGAAGGCCCCCAGGAGGCCATCTTGCCCAGGCCCCTCTCAAATCTAGAGAGCTTTCTTTTGAGCTGATGAGATGGTTATTAAGAATGTGACTGGTGGTTTTCACTTAATGCTCTCATATATGCCAGTGGATTTTAACTTACATTATTAAAAAAAAAACCTTGGGCAAGGGAAAAAAAAAAACATTCAAGCCTCTGGGTGGTGGGGGAGTACTCATTAGGAATAGATGCAGAGATGTTCAATCAGGTTCTCTATTAATGTAGGTAATGCTCACCTGAAATGCAGAAGAGTCCTAGGGCTTTTCTACATGAGGCTATCAATGTGCTGTATTTGCTTTCAGTTTCATTGCAGAATTAAGATTGGAGCACTCCTCGAAGAGTGTTTCCTTTCATGCTTTCCCACTACATAACCTCTAGGTGGCACTGTGGTATAGCAGAATAGTGCAAATGCACAAGTGAAAAGGTGTTTTCTTTCATTTTTACACATAATATCACATTTTCCCTGCTCTAAACCCCCCCCACCACCACCAAAAGCGCTCTTTAGACACAGAAACTAAGCTGGAGGATCACAGTGTCATCTAATTTACCATTTACAGCCTTTTGACTTTTGTGTTTTGCTACAATCAGCAACAAAAAAGAAAATAATAAACATGGCTTTCCCGAATGATGAGTGGTAGCTTTTCTTTATTAGGATCATAAGTTACTTCATGCTGCATTTCAAAAGCACATTGCTTTGGAAAAGGTCGCTATAGTGAGGTTTTTGCAATTCAGATATATTTACAATTACTCTACCTATTCCAATCCAGATAATTAATCAACTACAGCTGTTTAATTAGCAGAGATTCCCAATTTACACTGCTAACAGTGATTGCCAGGATACTGTCCCACGTATGTGTATTTAGTGTCAGAGCGAAACAAATTGGAGAATTTCGTAAAATCAGGAAGCTGTTTATGACCATAAGTATAAATATTGCTGTATTAACATAACATGTGTACTTTAGTAATGTAATGCTATTTGTCTTACTATAGGTACAAGAATGGCTGTGCTTAAATTGCCAGACACAGAGAGCACTATCGGGACAGCTTGGGGATATGGACAAAGTGACACCTCCGGTACTTTCAAAACCATCACCCAAACTATCAACTGCTCCTCCAAGCCAGGCTAAACCTGCTGAGTTACCTCACCAGCAAAAGACTTCAGCAAGACCTGCTCAGCCACTCGAAAAAACAAAAAGAGGTCCAGAAATTCAGAAGGAAGATCCAAAGCTTCAGCAGGTCAAGTTAGCAAAGGCAGTTTCTGCTGATAAAATCCAGGAGAGCATTCATAAGGACGTTTCAAAGCCTCAGCAAGAAAAGATAGCAACAACATCTTCTGATCGAATTCCAAAGGGAGAGCAAAAACTGACCATGATGCCATCTGCTGATAAGATCTCGGAAGACATTCGAAAGGAAAAGCCAAAGGCAGATATGTCAAAAACATCTGATTACATTCAGAAGGAAGATCTAAAACTTCAAGAGATAGAATTGGTCAAAACACCATCTGCTGATCAGATTCAGAAGGAGAATCCAAAGATTCAGCAGGTGAAAATGGCAAAAACAATATCAGCTGATCAGATTCAGAAGGAAGATCCAAAGATCCAGCAGGTGAAATTGGTAAAAACAATATCAGCTGATCAAATTCAGAAAGAGGAACCAAGGATCCAGCAAGTGAAATTAGCAAAAACACCATCTGCTGATCAGATTCGGGAGGATCCAAAGATTCAGCAGGTGAAATTGGCAAAAACAATATCAGTTGATCAGATTCAGAAAGAGGATCCAAAGATCCAGCAAGTGAAATTGGCAAAAACACCATCTGCTGATCAAATCCTACAGGACATTCAAAAGGAAGATCCAAAACTCCAGCAAGAACAATTGACAAAAGTACTCTCAGATGGTGAAATTAAGAAAGTTTATCCAAAATTTCAGCAGGCAAAACTGCCCAAAATATCATCCACTGATCAAATTCAGGAGGAAGACTCAAAACTGTTTCAGGCAAAATTAGTGAAGGCAACCTCTGCTGATCAGCCTCGAAAGGATGATCTGAAAATTCAGGTGGAAAAAGTAGTAAAGGCACCTATGATAGATTCAGTTTCTTCCAAGAGAAGTAGTGATCAGACACAATTGGCAAGAATATTCGAAGATGACACCAAGTTTCCACTCTCCCGGGAGTTACCCACAATTTCTGAGACCAAACATAAACCAATAAAAGAACAATTTACTGACAAAAAGCTAGAAGCCAAAGTGCTTCCAGAAACAAGGAAGCCAGAAAAGTTTAAAAAGGAGGCTCCAGTGATGGGTATTCCAAAAACCATCTCCAAAGAGCAGAAATCCCAAAAAGAAGAAATCCCGGCTCCGCCAATATCATTGCCAAAGCCTGATCATGTGGAAACACTGAGAGAAAAAGCAGTAAGTCTTTTACTTTCCCCCTCTTCCTCCACTGAATAACATAGGAGCAGATCCCTAAAACAATAGCTATAATCCAGTGAAATTGAAGCATTTTAATTTGCATGTCTCTTAGTGAGAGAAACGTTAAGCACATGCTTAACTCGTCAATTGAAATGAATGGACAATTAGTTAAAAGTGTTTTAACTCTGGCTGCATTGTGCCCAGTTTGCTTGAATCAGTAGTCTTAATTCAGACCAGCTTTTCTATTGGCCTAGAATAGCATAAAAGTCATAAATTGGTTTTGGTATGCTCAGGCCTTAGAGTGAAATGTACAAAACATGCACAGCTCTGTAGTTATTTAGTTTGTGCATTCACTCCTGTGCTATTTTTCCAGACTGCTGTGTTCCCTAAAAATAAGAAAACATAAAGATAAGGGAAAGGGAAGACTGTCAATGCATGGTTCTTTTAAACACTTCGAAAATATCTGGAATGGGCCACGGTCTGAAAATCTTGTAAACTATGGATGGACCTTTGATATAGCCCAGCAGAACTTCATGAAATAATACAATTTTAAAAGGTTTCAAGGTGTGGTTACCCTCTGGCATCAGCCAGATATCACAACCTATGAATAAGCCTTGATTAGAATTCACAAATTTCTGTTTTCCATTGTATTGTAAGCTAAAATGTTAAAAAAACAAACAAACTACCAGCTCCCCCAAATACTTGGAGTTTCATTTTAAATCCCCTGGAAACAATAAATATTACATTTTCCCAGCAATCATGAAGGTCAACATTCTGTTCTATAAAGTGCATCATAATAACCAAGGTAGGTTTGTATAGAAAGTTGTTTTTTTAAAGAAGAAATACATCCCTTATAATCTGAGCAAACCTTTTAAAGTACTGTTTCATTAATTAAAAAAAAAATCTGCCACCAGTTTCTGATACTTTGCTTTTATTTCACATACTGCCAACTGATAAAAGGCTTAGTACTGTCCAGTCTTCAGACACAGGTATTATTTGGGAAGGGGTCCCAAGACCACAGAACTCCAACAATCGGCAAAGGGGCAGCAGATGAGATCTATGCTAAATGCTTTCATGTCATTTCTTGTATTGCCTTTTCTAACAAAGCAGAACATGGTTCCCAGCAGAATGGGAAAAGACTAAGGGAAGTTTTCCTTCATATGTGATCAATGGTCGCTTTGATCCGAAAGGCCTCCTTCTCCCATACGAGGCTGCCCAGATCTTAAGTTCTTCAGGAGAGCCCCTCCTTTTGAGACTGCCACCTTCAGGGTAGGGATGTTGGAGAATTCTGCCACGGACTTCAGCGATGCCGGATTCTTTAGAATCTGGCCCCCTGGAGTCCGTGGTGGAACAGGGCAATCCTCCCTGACACCCCGCGGAATCCCCCCAGGTGGAGCCTACATGGCAGTGGATGTGGCGGCAGCAGCGGCTCCGGCTCCTCTTCTGGCTGCTGCTGGGCTGCTGCAGCCGCAAATGGCGGCCGTCATAGCAGCTGCCATTTGCGTGGCTGCCTTTTGATAGGCTACGTAATATCAAACGTAGCTACGCCATTTGCGCCATTTGTGGCCACAACAGCCTGGCAGCGGCCCGAATCCGGCTGTGGGTGGCCCCGGCTGGTGGCTCTGCAGAGCCGCCGCAGAGCCGGTGGGGGAGGATTCCAGGGGGAGGGACAGAGCGCCTCCCCACCACCGCGGATGCCCCAGATCAGGAGGGTAAGTACATTTCGTACATCCCTACTTCAGGGGTAGAGATGTACGAAACTCTTACCTGGCTCTGCGCCGGGCAATCCACGGTAGGGGGGAGGCTCTCCGTCCCTCCCCACAGAATCCTCCTCGGCCAGCTCCACTCGGCGGCAACTCTGCAAAGCCACCGGCCAGGGCCGCCTGCAGCCGGACATCCGGCCTCTGGGCTGCCCAGGGACACAAATGGCAGCCACTGTAGCTGCCGCCATTTGCGTCCGTGTTTTTAGCTGTGAAAAGCTACGTAAATATATATGTAGCCTATCACGGCTAAAGACACAGACGCAAATGGCAGCAGCTACGGCGGCCGCCATTTGCATTCCTTCCTATTGCCACGATAGGCTACGTATATATTTACGTAGCCTATCATGGCAAAAGACAGGGGCGCAAATGGTGGCCGCTACGCCATTTGCACCCCTGTCTTTTGCCGTGATAGGCTACGTAAATATATACGTAGCCTATCACGGCTAAAGACACAGATGCAAATGGCGGCTACGCCATTTGCATCCCTGCCCTGAGCCATGATAGGCTACGTAGATACTTATGTAGCCTATCACAGCTTGCCAGGGATGCAAATGGTGGCCGTCGTAGCCGCTGCCATTTGTAGCCACAGCCCGGCAGCAGCTGGAGCTGCCGATGCTACCGGAGCCACCGGAGCCGCAGCCAGGTAGGCTCCATTTCATGGGGCTTTCGCGAGGTGGTGGGGTGGGTTGCTCCATTCCGCCACAGATTCCAGGGGGCCAAATTCACTGGAATTCGGCCTCCCTGGGATCCGTGGCGGAATTCTCTAACATCCCTATTCAGGGGTACCTTTGGTGACAATGAGAAAGAGGGCGTTCTTGGTGGCCACTCCCTGCTGAAGGAGGCTAGGTTCCCTCCCTCTCTGCCATCATTCTGCCAGCAGGCAAAGACCACTTTATTCAAGTGGGCCTTTGGTGTGTAAGCAGATCTGTTGAGCTGGATTTTGTTTTTACCCTGTTGTTGAATTTTAAATTGTGTTTTCATGTATTTGCTTATTGCTTTTATCAGTGACTGTAAGCCACCTTGAGTGTTATTTTTGGTAGAAAGGTGGAATACAAATCAAATAAATAACATTTGAGGGATTTGCCAAATATGATGGAGAATAGAATCCCAAGTAGCACCTACAGCACCATCAGATCATTATCTCCTCCATGGAGAGCAGCATTCCTCCTCTTGAGTGACTGGAACTTGCATCTAAGAGCTGTATCTTCTGCAGGGGCAAAAATAAAGAGGTAGTGTCTCAGTAAATACTATCGAAATTGTTTGCTTTAAAAAAAAAAGTTGCTATGATATTTCAGGACATGCAATATTCTGTAGATACGTACTGAAGATAAAATTAACCTAAAACTATTGCTTGGAAAAACAAATGGATACTTGATAAATGGGTATTAATTAGTTATAGGAATCCCATCATATACATTATTAGCATTTGCATATTGAATTACAATTACTGTAATGAATTAACCTGATGAACTTCCTGCTGCCCAGATATAGATCATAGAAATCATAGAATAGTAGGGTTGGAAGGGGCCTATAAGACCATCGAGTCTACCCCTTGCTAGGGATGTACGAAAGGGACTTACCTTGTCCCGCAGCTTTTTTCGCGGTGGGAGGGAGGCGCTTCGCTTCTCCCCCCGAAGTTCATGCGAGGGGGGGGAGGCTTCCCGCCTCGCCCGGCCGAAATTCAGGCCGGGCAGGAGGCACCCCATCCCTCGCCAGCGAAAGTCAGGCCAGGTAGAAGTGCCCCGTCTACCCAGCCGCGGGGAGAAAAAAAAAACACCCCCGTGATAGGCTACGTAACGATTAACGTGGCCTATAACGGCTAGATTTGCAAAGTCAGCAATGATAGGCCACGTAGCCTATCACGGGGGTGGTGTGTTTTTTTTTAACTTTCCTTGTAATGGCGGCTGCCGCCCCCGCCCCTGACGAAGACCCGACGAACCGCCGCCGGGACCCGCCGCCGGGAGGGACATTCCTGAAAAGTAAGTCCCATCCCGGGGAGGTGGCGGGGGGGTGGCGGAGAATTTCACCGCCGATTTCGGGGGGCCAAATGCATTGGCACTCGGCCCCCTGAAGTTTCGGGGAGAAATTCTCCCCCATCCCTACCCCCTGCTCAATGCAGGCATCTAACTCAAAGCATCCCTGACAGATGGCTGTCCAGCTTCATCTTGAATGCCTCCAATTTGGGAGAGCCCACCACCTCCCTAGGTCATTGGTTCCATTGTCGTATTGCTCTAACAGTCAGGACGTTTTTCCTGATGTTCAGCCAGAATCTGGCTTCCTGTAAATTGAGCCCTTTATCCCATGCCCTGCACTTTGCGATGATCAAGAAGAGATCCTGGCCTTCCTCTCTGTGACAACCTTTCAAGTACTTGAAGAGCGCTACCCTATCTCCCTCAGTCTTCTCTTCTCAAGGCGAAACATGCCCTGTTCTTTCAGTCTCTCCTCATTAGGGATGTACGAAAGTAACCTACCTTTTCGCAGGGGTAATTCGTGGGGGGAGGAGGTGCTCCATCCCTCCCCCCCGAAATTCTGGCCGGCCGGCTCCGCTCCACAGGGATTCTGCGGAGCCACCAGCTGGCTCCGCCAGCGGCCAGACATCCGGCCGCTGGCTAGCAGGGACGCAAATGGCGGCGGCCATAGCCGCCATTTGCATCCCTGCAGTCAGCCGTGATAGGCTACGTAAATGTTTACATAGCCTATCACGGCTGATTTAAAAGAAAAAAACCTGCGTCCGCAAATGGCGGCACCCATGGGTGCTGCTATTTGCGTCCCTTATTTTGGCACGTCTTAGTCTACGTCAACATTTATGTAGACTAAGATAGCGAAAATAAGGGGAACGCAAATAGCGTAGCGTCTACGCTATTTGTGTTCCCCTTATTTTCGCCATCTTAGTCTACGTAAATGTTTATGTAGACTAAAACGTGCCAAAAGAAGGAATGCAAATGGCGGTGCCCATGAGCTAGGGATGGACGAAAGTCCCTTACCTGTTCTCGAAGCTTGCTTCGCGGTGTTGGGGAGGCGCTTCGGTTCTCCCCCCGAAGATCAGGCGAGGGGGGGGAGGCGCCCCATACCTCACCGGCGAAATTCAGGCTGGGTAGAAGCGCTCCGTCTACCCAGCTGCGAAAAAAAAAGTAAAAAAAACCCACACACACACCGGTGATAGGCTACGTAACGATTTACGTAGCCTATCACGGCTAGATTTCCAAAGTCAGCCGTGATAGGCTATGTAAATCGTCACGTAGCCTATCACGAGTGACCTTGAAAAAAAAAGCGCATACGCAAATGGCTCCCATGGGTGCCACCATTTGCGTTCCTTATTTTGACACGTCTAGTCTATGTAAAGATTTACGTAGACTACGGCAAAAATAAGGGCAACGCAAATAGCGTTCCCTTATTTTCGCCGTAGTCTATGTAAATGTTTACGTAGACTAGACATGCCAAAATAAGGAACGCAAATGGCGGCGCCCATGGGCTGCTGCCATTTGCGTACGCGCTTTTTTTTTTTTACTCAGCCGTGATAGGCTACGTGACGATTTACATAGCCTATCATGGCTGACTTTGGAAATCTAGCCGTGATAGGCTGCGTAAATCGTTACGTAGCCTATCACGGGTGTGTGTTTGTTTTTTTTAATTTACTTTTTTTTTTGCAATGGCGGTGGTGGCAGCCAGTCGGGAGACCGGCCGCCGCCCCCGACGAAACACCGCCGAACCGCCGCCGGGACCCGCCACCAAGAGGGACATTCGGCCACGGTAAGTCCCATCCCGGGGGGGCAGGGGGCCAGCGGAGAATTTCCCCACCAATTTCAAGGGGCCGAATGCGTTGGCATTCGGCCTCCCGGAGATTCGTGGAGAAATTCTCCACCATGCCTACCATGGGCGCCACCATTTGCGTACGCGCGTTTTTTTTTCTTTTAAATCAGCCATGATAGGCTACGTAAAGATTTACGTAGCCTATCACGGTGTTTTTTTAAAAATCTAGCCATGATAGGCTACGTAAATCTTTACGTAGCCTATCACATTTTTTTGTTTTTGTTTTTTTTAAATGGAAATGGCAGCGGCAGCAGCTGGTCGGAAGACCGGCCGCTGCAGCCGCTGCCGCTGAACCGCTGCCGAACCGCCGCCAGAGCCGCTGCCGCCAGGATGATCCGCCCAAGGTAAATCCCGTCCCGGGGGGGCGGTGGGGCAGATCGTTCCGCCACCGATTTCGGGGGCCCGAATGCACTGGCATTCGGCCTCCCCAAGATTTGTGGCGGAATTCTCTGACAATAGAGCTTTGTTTCCAGTCTCCTGATCATCTTTGTTGCCGTCCTCTGCACCTTCTCCAGTTTATCTGCATCCTTCTTCAAGTGTGGTGCCCAGAACTGGACACAGTACTCCAGATGAGGCCTAACCAGTGTTGATAGGGATGGCAGAGAATTTCGCCACGGATCATGGTGAGGCTGAATGCCAGTGCTTTCAGCCCCCCGAACTCCGTGGCAGAACGGCCTGCCACCCCCCCGCCCCCGCACGGATCCCCCCCGGGACGAGACTCATCTGGGGTGGATCTTCCGGGTGGCGGCAGCCGCTGCCACCATTTCCACTCTTGTAAAAAAAAAAAAGAAAGAAAGATGTGATAGGCTACATAAAGATTTACGTAGCCTATCATGACTAGGTTTAAAAAAAAACACGACGTGATAGGCTACGTAAATCTTTACATAGCCTATCATGGCTGGCAGGGTTAAAAAAAAAAAATGGGTACGCAAATGGCGGCAGCTACGGCCGCCGCCATTTGCCTTCCTTATTTTTTCCCTCTTAATCTACGTAAATATTTACGTAGACTATGATGGCGAAAATCAAGGGGAACGCAAATAGCATAGCGGGTGCTATTTGCGTCCCTTTTTGATTCCCTGTTTTAGCCTATGTAAATATTTACGTAAGCTATTACGGCAGGAAAAAAAGGAAACCATTTGCGTCCCTTATTTTTTGCCGTCGTAGTCTACGTAAATATTTACGTAGATTAAGAGGGCAAAAATAAGGAACACAACTGGCAGCGGCCGTAGCCGCCGCCATTTGTGTACGCGGTTTTGGGTTGTTGTTTTTTACCCAGAGCCCTCCGCGGCCAGAAATCCAGCTGCAGACGGCTCTGGCCCGGCCGGGCCTGGCCAGCTGCTCCGCAGAGCTGCCGCGGAGCACAGCCGGCTGCGGAGGATTCCGGGGGGGAGGTACGGAGTGTCTCCCCCCCCCAGCGAGGATTCCGGTGGGAGGGACGGAACGCCTCCCCCCCCACCATCAACATAATCCGCAAACAGGTAAGTGACTTTTGTACATCCCTAGTTGAGTAGAGGGGAACTAGTACTTCACGTGATTTGGAAGCTACACTTCTATTAATGCGTCTATTAATGCAGCCCAAAATAGCATTTGCCTATGATAGAAACTATATTAAAAAATGAACATGTGCCATTGTATAATTCTGATGGATAAAGAAACAGTTTATCTGTCAGGAAGGAGAAATTTGCATCTAGAAGTTCACAGGTTCAATCCCCAGAAACTCAGTTTAAAAGGACCTCAAGCAGCAGGGCTGGGAAATACCTCTGAGAGGGCTGAGAGGGCCAATGCCTGTTAACAATTCCCGGCTGGATAGACCAGTGGGCTGTCTCAAAGAAGGCACTTTTGTATGTCCTTTAGTTTGTACAGATAGCAATTATTTCAGACCTGAAAAAATCCTTATTCGGAAATGTAGGGTTTCTGATGCCAACACTAAGAATTCTTTCTACAGAACAGAGAACACAGTATGAAATCTTGCTTTTCTTACACAGAGACAGATTTTCCCCACGGAATAATATATCTTCAGACTGAACCTGGCAGCTGAGTCCTTTCACTCCGGGAACTCTTGTCAGATAGTCATATGTCAATAACACTAAAATCAGTATTCCTCTTGTTCTCTTCACAACTGTGGCTCTGTGTGTCAGTAGCTGCTTGCTGCTCCAAACTCTCCTCCAGCTCTGCTCTTCTCCCAGAACAGCAGCTCCTCTTTAACGGCTTCTCATCCACGTCTGAGTAGGGATGTCAGAGAATTCCGCCACGAATCTCAGGGAGGCCGAATGCCAGCGCATTCGGCCCCCCGAAATCGGTGGCGGAACGGTCTGCCACCCCCCCGCCACCCCCGGGACAGGACTTACCTTGGGCGGATCTTCCTGGTGGCGGCGGCTCCGGCAGCGGTGCGGCGGCGGCCAGTCTTCCGACCGGCTGCCACCACCATTTCCAGTTAAAACAAAAAAAAAACCGTGATAGGCTACATAAAGATTTACATAGCCTATCACGGCTAGATTTTTAAAAAACACCGTGATAGGCTACGTAAATGTTTATGTAGCCTATCACGGCTGATTTAAAAAACAAAACGCACATACGCAAATGGCGGCGCCCATGGGCGCCGCCATTTGCATACGTGCGTTTTTTTTTCTTTTAAATCAGCCGTGATAGGCTACGTAAACATTTACGTAGTCTATCACGGCTGACTGCAGGGACGCAAATGGCGGCGGCTACGGCCGCCGCCATTTGCGTCCCTGCTAGCCAGCGGCCGGATGTCTGGCCGCTGGCGAAGCCAGCCAGCGGCTCTGCAGAATCCTTGCGGAACAGAGCCGGCCAGCCAGAATTTCGGGGGGGGGAGGGACGGAGCGTCTCCCCCCCCGGCCAGAATTTCGGGGGGAGGGTCGGAGCGCCTCCCCCCACCTCGAATCATTTTCGCTAAAAGGTAAGTGACTTTCGTACATCCCTACGGCTGAGAGCCTCAGGCCGTGAGACCGAGAGCCTTTTTGCTCTTGCCCTTCAGCTCATGCTAGAGGCTTAAGTACCTGAAGAGAAGGGTGGGGCAGATGAACACTCTCAAAGCCCAGCCAATGACACCATACCTTTTCTGCAGCAGCCCTCCCCTAAATAATATTATATGGCCTATTTATTTATTTTACTGAAGTGTTTTTAAACCTTTACTGAAATGTTTTAAACCTTCATCTGACAGACACCAGGACGGTGTTCAAAAAGCATGACCCTATGCAGTGCATCAGTAGTTTTTAAACTTTCAGGGAATCCTTTCCACACAAGGCTGACCCTACTATGTGGTGGGCACCTGAGCTGGTGGGTGCTGGGAATGGGGGTGGCAGAATACCCCAGCTATTCACCCTGAGCACCACCACCCCCTCCCCAGGACTGCTCCATTCTACTGAGCTGGTGTCTCAGGGCTTGCAGTGCTTCCTTGCTTCTAGACTGAGCTGGCTGGCTGGCTCACTTTCTCCCAACAGACAACACTGCTGGGAAAGGCCACTGCCTGAGTGAACAGGCACAGCCCAGGGAGCATTCAACTTCAAGTCCAATCAGCTTCTGTACATAGAATGCAGGGGCGGGCATGAGGTTGCTATCTCATCCTTCATCTCAGGCAACAAAATGTCTTGAGCTGGCTCTGAATCCCTCTGCTGTGGAACCACTGTGCATCTGCTGTGAATTCTGGGAATATTATAGGGTGCACTCTAACTTTGCATTGGGTACCAGAGATGTATTAACCCTCACTGTTGCCCCAGCCAAACTTAAGAGTGTTCTAGAACTTGCTCAACAATTTCCTGTGCCTTCACATTGCAAGGGAAGATCAATAAGGGCAGAGATGCTGTCATTCAGAAAGCTTGCCCATCGTTACTGATCTTCTTGTCAATAATTCTGGACAATTTCAGAGGAATGCAAATTTATCGGAGGAGTTTCTGTGATGTGACCCCTGCAAGCACCGTCCTATGCTGATTTCTAATCTTTTACCACAATTGTTCTCGTGTTGTCAAGAACGTCTCTGCATCCATCAGGGCAACAAACTAGGTCCTTAAAAGAAGGATGCATGGGGTAGATTACTGCTACTTTAATTAAAGCACATCAATTATTAGCACTTTAATTTAAGATAGTATTTAAAAGCCAAATGTATTTGGTTATCTTCCCCAACCTATGCCATTGGGTTACACTCCACATCCTTATCATCAACAGAGTAACTTTTTGAGATAGGTTAAGCTAAAATGCAATCACTTGCCAACAGCCATCCAGTGCATTTCACTGCTGAGGTGAATTTGATCATGGGTCTTCCATGTCCAAGCTTCTTTCACTGCAACATGCCAGCATGAACAGATTAACTCATAATTTCAGGCAACTTGAATATTCCTACTTATTTCTGAATAGTCACACCAAAATTTGCACTGATCATATTCAGTTGGATCTAATTAAGGCTACAATCCCAAAGTGAGTAATCCCATTTGAATATAGTGTGATTTACTTTCAAATAAACAAGCAAAATATCACACTTTAAAAATCTTATTGAAACATCTTGAAATAAGTTATTTTCCTATTAATCCATGTTCCCTCATTGACATTTGACCTGTTCCTATTTGGTTGTCTCAGCTATAAGTGGTATTGTAGCATACTCTTATTTGTGACTGAAGCTGGTGTTATATTCCAAAATGTTTAACATTTTAAAATATGTTTACATATATGAGGAAGAGAGGAAATTTTAAAATCTATAAATTTATAAACAGATGCACCACTGGTAGTCATTTGTTTTCTTTTATTTTCCTGTTCTCGCTGCATATAGTCATGCCAAAATTAACTGCATCTGAATTAATTGTAGGGATGTATGAAAATCACTTACCTTTTGCGGATTATGCTGATGGGGGGGGGAGGCGTTCCGTCCCTCCCCCCAGAATCCTGGATGGGGGGGAGGTGCTCCGTTCCTCCCCCCTAAAATCCTCCACGGCCGGCTGTGCTCCACGGCAGCTTCACGGAGCAGTTGGCCAGGCCCAGTCAGGCCAGAGCCGTCTGCAGCCCGATTTCCAGCCACGGAGGGCTCTGGGTAAAAAAAAACAACAACCCACGTACGCAAATGGCGGCGGCTACAGCCGCCGCCATTTGCGTTCCTTCTTTTTGGCTGTCTTAGTCTACGTAAATAATTACGTAGACTAAGACGGCGAAAATAAGGGGAACGCAATATTTGCGTTCCCCTTATTTTCGCCGTCTTAGTCTACGTAATTATTTACGTAGACTAAGACAGCCCAAAAGAAGGAACGCAAATGGCGGCGGCCATAGCCGCTGCCATTTGCGTATGCCTCTTTTCTTTTTTTTTTACCCAGACGTTTTAGGCTACGTAAAAACGTACGTAGCCTATCAGATCTGTGTAAAAAAAAACAACAACAACTGCAAATGGCGGCGGCGGCAGCCAGTCGGAAGACCAGCCGCTGGAGCCGCCACCGCCGCCCGGAAGGTCCGCCCCAGGTAAGTCTCGTCCTGGGGGGATCCACGGGGGGGCGGGGGGCAGGCCGTTGCGCCACAGATTTCGGGGGGCCGAATGCACTGGCATTCGGCCTCCCCAAGATCCGTGGCAGAATTCTCTGCCATCCCTAATTAATTGCTACAGAAAGCATAATTACATTTAATTGGAAAAGTCATGATTTAAGTGGCATTTTGTATTGTTTAAATACCATTAGATAACTAAAGTAGAGCATTTCCCCACTTCTAGAGTAACATATCTCTTTTTGTTAAAAAATAATGCTTTATCATAGTCATCATACATACAAGTATTGTTCGTGGTAGGTAAATACTATTATTTAATTACCCTGACATGATGAATCTTAACGTGTGCATATGTATTTCAGGAGAAAGAAGATGATAAATCAGACACATCAAGCTCACAGCAGCAAAAAAGTCCACAAGGTCTAAGTGACACTGGATACTCATCTGATGGGATCTCAAGTTCACTTGGTGAAATTCCCAGTCTGACTCAAAGCGATGAAAAGGATGTGCTGAAAGAGCCTTGTAAAAAAGAAATTCTTTCACAGGAAAGCAGCCCAACCAGCCCCTCTGATCTTGCTAAGCTAGAAAGCACTGTCTTGTCAATTTTGGAAGCTCAAGCAAGTACTTTTGCTGAAGAGAAGTCTGGAAAGACCAAAGACCTTTACAGTGTTTATAGTGAAGAGACAAAAGACTCACATAAAACAAAGCCACTGCCAATCACACCAGAATCCTACAGTTCGGATGAAGAAGATTTGGCAAAACGAAATATTCGCGGAAATGGTAGAGGAGTTCCTGAAGAAGGCAGTAAACAAACTGTAGCATCTCGGAAGGGTTACAGACAGCAGGCAGAGACAACAGAGGATGCATCAACTAGAAGGCAACGTTATGACTCCGTCGATGATAGCAGTGAAAGTGAGAATTCACCTGTCCCACAGAGAAAACGACGGGCTAGTGTTGGTTCTTCAAGCAGTGATGAATATAAACCAGAAGACAGCCCAGGTTCAGGTGATGATGAAGATTTCATTCGAAAACAGATCATCGAGATGAGTGCTGATGAAGACGCTTCAGGTTCTGAAGATGATGAATTCATCAGGAATCAGCTGAAGGAAATCAGTACCAATGAGAGTCAGAAGAAGGAAGAAGTTAGAAGTAAAAAAGGAATAAGTGGAAAACATAAGAGGATGACACGCAAAAGTAGTGCAGGCTATGAAGAGGATGCTGGCAGACGCCATTCCTGGCATGACGACGATGATGAGACATTTGATGAAAGCCCAGAACCAAAGTACAGGGAAACAAAAAGTCAGGACAGTGAAGAAATTACTGTAACTGGAGGAGGAGGTCTTCGTCGTTTTAAAACTATAGAACTTAACAGTACAATAACAAATAAATATTCTGAGGAATCTGAACAGCCAAAGAGAAGTCTATATTTTGATGAAGAACCAGAGTTAGAGATGGAGAGTCTTACTGACTCACCAGAGGATAGGTCAAGGGGAGAAGGATCTTCTAGTTTGCATGCCTCCAGCTTCACTCCAGGTACATCTCCTACGTCTGTGTCTTCCCTTGATGAAGACAGTGACAGCAGTCCCAGTCACAAAAAAATGGGAGGAGAAAGTAAACAACAGCGTAAAGCCAGACATCGGACACATGGTCCTCTTCTTCCAACTATTGAAGATTCTTCTGAAGAAGAGGAACTAAGGGAGGAGGAAGAGCTGCTAAAAGAACAAGAGAAACAGCGTGAACTAGAGCAACAGCAAAGGAAGAGCTCTAGCAAAAAATCTAAGAAGGACAAGGATGAGCTTAGAGCCCAGAGAAGAAGAGAACGGCCAAAGACACCACCAAGTAATCTTTCTCCCATTGAGGATGCTTCTCCAACAGAAGAATTGCGTCAGGCAGCAGAAATGGAAGAACTACATCGATCTTCCTGTTCTGAATATTCACCAAGTATTGAGTCAGACCCGGAAGCTTTTGAAATCAGTCCAGAAAAAATAATCGAAGTGCAGAAGGTTTATAAGTTGCCTACAGCTGTCTCGCTATATTCTCCTACAGAAGAGCAGCCTGTTGGCTTTGTCAGAGACGACAGCAGCCAAAAGACTTTAAAAAGTGCTGAAGAGGTATATGAAGAAATCCTGCACACTTCCCACAAAGCCAAGCCATTTCCAGATGCAAATGAAAAAGATGAAGTGTTTGAAAAAGAGCCTTTATATGGGGGCATGCTAATAGAAGACTACATTTATGAATCTTTAGTAGAAGATGCTTACAATGGGGCTATGGAGGCTAGCCTCATAACAAAGCAAGATGAAGGTGATGACTTTAGCCAACAGAAAGACAAAGAGAAAAAAACGGAGCCTCCAGATGAGATATATGGAGAACCTATGCAAAAATCTATGGGCATGCAAAAAGACTATTATAGGATAGAGCCTTTGCATTCAATTATGCCTCAAGAAGATATTGTGTCTAGCTCTTACATCATGCCCGAAAGTCATGAGATAATTGTATTGGATAGTGTGGTACCGTCATCAAGTGATGAGAAGCAGCTGTTGGATGCAGATGCTGCTTATGAGGAACTTATGAAGCGGCAAAGAAAGCAGTTGACCCCAGGTTCCAGCCCTACCCAACCATCTCCTGAATTCATTTCCGTCTCAGATACAAAGACAAGTACACCTGGAGAGGCAATAGACAGCTCATCACTGACATCAACCACTACTTCAGCAGTGTCAGACACACCTTCAGCGAGCTTTGCAGTGTTTCCCATTCCGGATGTTAAAATTACTCAGCACTTTACAACTGAAGAAACAGAAGATGAATATCTCACAGATTATGCCCGGGAGATTGACGAAATCATTTCCCATGAAACATCCATATTGACATATTCAGAGGCCTCAGAAAGTGCCACATCTGTTTTACCTTCAGATACATCTTCCCTTACATCATCTACATCTTCAGTTTACACCACTGGTAGTTCCTCACCTGTGGCTGGGCCAGATGGAATGACTTCAGGTTACATAGAAACAGTGGATTCTATTAGCAAGTTATCGGATTCTGAAGGCACCAGTTTAGTGACCCAGGCTCCTATAAGTTCCACAAAACAGAGCTCTGAACCTATTGTGCTACCCTCTAAGGAGACACTTGTAGCGAAAAGTGTAGTTCATGTAGATCAGGCTGTAGTTTCTCTGTCTGAAATTGACTCATTTGCATCAGCATCTGTAGAAGCAAAGCCCAAGCCCATTGTCTCTGTCTCCGCTGCTTTGGAAACTTTCCCACCAGAAGATGACAAAGCAAGAAAAATTGTGGCGAAGTCTGATGTTGTGAAGGGGCTTTATGAAAATGAACAGGCAAGAGTCCCTGTTAGCATAATGACAAAAGGATTAACAGATGCTATATCTGACCAGAAAATTACATTTACAGCTCCAGTTACAGAACCAGCACCAGTATTATCCTCTGTTACTTCTACTGTGTCTGTGTTGCCATCTGCAACTTCTTCAGCTCCCACTGTTACATACAAAGCATCCTCATTTTTCAGAAGTTCTTCTTTAGACTCTTCTGCTCAGCCATCTCTGCCTCCTCCTCCTGCTGCTCAGCCATCTCTGCCTCCTCCTCCTGTTCAGCCATCTCTGCCTCCTCCTCCTCCTCCTGCTCAGCCATCTCTGCCACCACCACCTCCCCCTCCACCACTTCCACCACCTATTCTGCCTAAGCCACCTATTTATCCTAAAAAGAAGCCACTAGCTAAGGTGCCAGTGACCACAGCTCCCACCCTGGTACCATCTGTCAGCAGTGTCAAAACTGTAGAGACGATATCTGCCACAAAAACCGGTGGGCCACCTGTCACAAAAATATATACGGTGACACCTCCTCCTGTCCCACCCAAACCAGCTTCAATTCCAGCAGGACTTGTGTTCACTCACAGACCTGCTGAAGTAATAAAGCCTCCTATTGCCCCCAAACCAGCCATTCCTCAGTTACCAACAACTGTTCATAAACCAGCAGAAACATGGCCAAAACCAACAGGTTTGCCTTTAACCAGCAGTATGACTTTGAACTTAGTTTCCCCTGCTGAGTACAAGTTGACTTCCCCTACATCCCCATTGTCTCCACATTCTAATAAATCTTCCCCAAGATTGTCCAAATCCTCTCAGGAAACCTATGTTGTTATCACATTGCCCTCTGAACCTGGAACTCCAACAGAGTATGTTACCAGCCAGGCAATTACCAGTTGGCCTTCAGGATCACCCCCTAAGGAACAGGCTCCTCAAATTGTACAGTCATTATTCACTCCATCTATGAGTGCTCTGCAAATGCAAAGCATAACTGGTCAAAGCAAGTATGTTCCAGGTGCTCTGCAAACGATTTCTTCTCTTCCTATCACTGCGCGGTCAATTTTTGAGATAGTCCCTGGTTCAGCAACTGAGTTCATAACAACAGAGGTGGCCAGAACTACGGTGTCTTTGGTAAAAAATGACGGTTTAGGTAGTGTTTCCATAACTATACCCCCTGAGCCGGCACATATAATAGAACCACCCAGATATAGAGAGAATGGAAGATTCCACGTCTTTGGCGATGTTATTGATCTCCGCACCTTGACAAAAATGGACATTGAAAGGACAGACAGCTGTATGGACCTCTCAGCTGCTCCTGCAGATGTGAGAAGGCCAATTATGACAAGTGACACTTCTGGGCGGCCAGTAAGCACTGTTCAACCAGCTATCATAAATCTTAGTACTGCATCAACAGCCGATCCCTCTTTAGCTCCACTCTCTGAAACAATTACGATAGTGACTTGCACAGCTACTGTAAGTTATAGTACAAGTACAGAAAGTCTTGTAGATCTGGGGCATGCAATGACAACTCCACTGCAGCTAACAACATCAAAACATTTTGAGCCTGGACCTAGAGTAGCAGGTAGCCAGGCACTCTCTGCAGACAGAGATGAAGTGCCAATAAATCTGTCCCTTAGTACTCCAGCACATGCAGTTACATGGGCTACTACAAAGCCTGTTACTGCACCTCCTGTGGGCATAACCAATGGCTGGACTGATGCTTCCACTGCCCATGAATCAATGGAGAGTGGAGTAGTTGACCTCAGCACCACAAAATCCCACAGAACTATGGTGGCCATGGATGAAACAACTTCGGGCCTTGTTACCACTGTAATAGAAGATGATGAAAAACCTGTGGACCTGACTGCAGGGAGAAGGGCTGTTTGTTGTGATGTGATTTATAAATTACCTTTTGGCAGGAGCTGTACAGCTCAAGCACCTGTAACAACATTACCTGAAGATCGTTTTGGTTACAGAGATGACCACTATCAGTATGACCGCTCAGGGTCCTATAGTTATAGAGGAATTGGGGGTATGAAACCTTCAATGTCAGATACCAATTTATCAGAAGCTGGACTTTTTCTGTACAAAAGCAAGAATACATTTGAGTACCAAGCTGGGGCAACTGATGTAGCCGTAGACTTAACCTCTGGCAGAGTAACGACAGGTCAGTATGACAAGGCATCAGATCTTTCTTTGAAATATAGTAATGGTGTTGCTCATCTCATTTCAGGATGAATTATTTTTATTTTATTTTATTTCCCCCCTTTTTGTTAAGCTCTGTTGGACAGTGTAGCAAACAATGCTGGGATTTACACGTGAATTTTTTGTTTCTTCATTTTACATAAATTGTTTTGCACAAAGAGATGCCTGCATGTGCCTGCATGTTCAGAAAATGCTTTTTTTCTTCCCCCTGCACAGCTAAAGTAGAAAATTAAGATGGAGATTTGCATGCAGTTCCCCCTGTTTTTCCACTCATTTAACTCACCTTTATGGGATGGCTTTCAGAATCCACAAACGAGGGCTTTGTTTTATGGGACTGGACTATAACTCTGCCCTGTAATTTCAGGTGAAATTATGGATTACTCAAGCAAGATTACTGGTCCTTACCCAGAGACTCGGCAAGTGATTTCTGGCATTGGGATCAGTGCGCCTCAGTATTCCCAGGCAAGAATAGTGTCATCACTAGGATCGCCATATGGCATTGGAAGTGTTTTAAGATCATCCAATGGGGTTGTTTATTCATCAGTTGCAACTCCAGTCCCATCTACATTTGCTATCACTACACAGCCTGGTTCTATTTTCAGTACTTCGGTTAGAGACCTGGCTGCTCTTCACACAGTTGACACAATGCCCTCATTTTCAAATCTGCAACAGACCCAGGCACTTCCAAGATCATACGATTTCTTGACAATGGAAAAAGATGCAATGACTGGCATTGACATTGAGCCAGGGTTGCAACCTCTCCCTTTGGACGCTATTACCACTGAGCCAACCGACTTGATGCCTGTCTTCACTACAGCTTCTGAAGCCTTTGCAGATGTAATTGAGGATGAAGCTACACTCCTCCTTGCCCCCGAAGAAGGCAAACAACAGCATCTCGATTTAGAACGTGAGCTTCTAGAGCTCGAAAAACTGAAGCAGCAGCGCTTTGCAGAGGAGCTGGAATGGGAGCGTCAAGAAATACAGAGGTTCAGAGAACAGGAGCAGTTCATGGTTCAAAAAAAGCTGGAGGAACTGCATTCTATGAAGCACCACCTGCTGTATCAGCAAGAAGAAGAGAGGCAGGCTCAGTTCATGATGAGACAGGAAACGCTCGCTCAACAGCAGGTTCACATGGAACAAATCCAGCAGCTTCAACGGCAGCTCCACCAACACTTAGAAGAGCAAAAAATACACCAGATCTATCAGTATAATTATGACCCTTCTGGAACTGTGTCCCCACAAACGACCACAGATCAAGTGATGCTCGAAGGTCAGTATGCTGCCACCAACAGCCAGTTTTGGACTGGTGATGACGCTACCACCACTGCATCTGCCATACTGGGGATTGAAATTCCACAGAGCCAAGCCTGGTACACTGTTCAGTCAGAGGGTGTTGCTCAATACCTTCCCAGGCCTGGCATGCTAGGTTCTGTTTCAGAGATGTCTCTTAAAGATATTGATGTGAAAGAGGAAAAACAGCTGAAAAAGAGAAGCTCCATGCCAAAGCTGCGTGGCCAATATGAGGAACTTGGCGAAACCATGGAAGAAGAGTCCAGGTGTCTTAAAAAGATCGTGGAGAGTGGCGTTCAAACTGATGATGAGGACACTGCAGACATGGGCTATGCAGACAGGAGACGGAGAACTAAAAAGAGTGTTGATACAAGTGTTCAGACAGATGATGAGGACCAAGATGAATGGGATCCTACCAACAGATCAAGGAGGAAGACTCGTGTGGGGAAATATGAAGGTACCATTGAGGTGGACAAGTCTAAGCCATTTTCCAAAGTCTCCAGTACTGCAGTGCAGACTGTGGCAGAGATTTCTGTACAAACAGAGCCTGTAGGAACAATAAGGACCCCATCAGTAAGGGCCCAGTTGGATACAAAGATAGAAATAATAAAACACATTTCAGCTCCAGAAAAGACATACAAAGGAGGAAGTTTGGGATGTCAGACAGAAACAGATTCAGACACCCAGAGCCCCCCATACCACGCAGCCACCTCACCTCCGAAAGATAAAAAGCGCCCAACACCATTAGAAATAGGTTATTCATCCCATCTCCGACCAGAACCCACACTTCAGGTAGCCCCTTCCCCTCCCAAATCCCCCAAAGTACTCTATTCTCCCATTTCACCTGTTTCTCCGGCTGCAGTTATAGAATCAGCCTTTGTACCCTATGAAAAGCCTATTGCCGAAGACATTAGTCCTCAGAAGGTTCTGCATGCTGATGTCACCACGATTCCTCAGCTGAGCCCAAAATCTGCCAAGGTGATGCAGCGTTCTTTGTCTGACCCTAAACCTCTGAGCCCAACAGCCGAAGACCCCTCCAGAGCTCAATTCCAGTATGCTGATGGTTTCCTGGTAAGAACTCCTATTTCTTTAAAGTATGGATTTGTTTTCAGTGACATTCTGCATATTATAATAAGCATTGTTTCATTAACCTGACCTCTGTGGGTGAACAGTTTAATGGGCAATTCTGGGAATGAAGCTCTGCTGTGTTATAAACCTGTTAGGGAAAGTTTATTTTCTTTTTAATTAGACTTAGAGCTGCAAGGAAGGTACAGCACGGTTCTGTATCGAAGTAGGAAGAGATGGGTTTAAATGGGAATTAACTGCAAAGTTTAAGGTGCAGTCCTGTGCATGTTTAGACAGAGAAAAGGCCTACAGCTCCCAGCACTGCTGGATGGGGCATGCTGGGGGTGTAGGCCTCTATTCTGTCAATACATACATAGGATTGTGCCCTTAATGTTGAAAAAGGGGTTAGTAGTTTCTTCACATGTTTAAATTGCTTACATTATTTTCTTCCTGAAATTCAGCTTCTACTTTAGTAGCTTGCACATACATCCATGATTTCCATCAGGGAAGTGTAGGTTTTTGCTGCGGAACAGAATTATCTTCCCTCACCTTTGTCCTGCCTTTGTGTGTGTAATGATAGGGCAAGTAATTCAGAACCGTCTCTAAACATATGTTAGGAAAGATGTCTAATGTTATCACATTCAGGACATAACAGCTAGGGAGGCAGATTGCAGATTGTCTGCTCTATATCAGTGCCCTTTTATGGGTTTTATAACCTTCCACTTACTTTTTGGTTGACCATAGAGGTGGGTAATCCTTTACAGTATGGGTCTTTTTGCTCCTTGTGTCCTTCCTCTCCAGGGTTGTTAAGTAGGGATGTCAGAGAAATACGCAACTGGATATCTATGAATCCAACCCATTAATTCCACAGTGGACCGGCTTTTCCCGAGTCACATGGATTCTGTGGACTTGCAGACTGTGTTGTTGTTTTTTACTTTCTGGAATTTTATGCAAATTTAGTTGTGGAAAAATACATAAAATAAAAAACACCAGCTGAAAAACACCTATTTCCCCCATAGGCCAAAGAATGAAAATATGCATTTTAGGGGGGAGATGCACATTTTGGGGGAATTTGCACATTTTTGCAAGTGCGAAGTTGCACAAACTTGGGGGACTGGAAAAAAATCTGATTCTAAAATAGTAAATCCATACATCCCTATTGTTAAGTTATGCTCAGCTGAGTTTGTTCATTGAGTGAGCTAAAGGGCCATCAAAATATGGAGGAGAAAAATACATATTTAGTCATTCTCATCAACCATTTATGAAGATATACAGAGATCAAGTGCCTTGGTTTAGCAAATAAAAATATAAAACCTTTTTAAAAGGAAGTACATGTCAATATTGCTTTATACTGTTATTGAAGTTCATCACCTTTACAATCTGTCATCTGCCTCAAAGTAGTCATATAGATATCTGCTGATACTTTGCATAGGGATGGCCGAATCCCCTGATGTCCCGTCCGGGGAGGTTTTCCGCTGCAGGGAAATCATGGCCAATAAGGACCCCACGGATTTACCCGGAGCACTGGGGCATCCGCCCTAGTTCACATGGCAGCTCTCCAGCTGTCTAAAAGGACAGCTGTCCTTATGGAGGGAAAAAGGTGGGATATAAATGCAATAAATAAATAGTGGCCGCCATTAGCCTATCGCAGGAAAATTATGGACTAAAATTGCATAGTTTACGGCACTTACGACCATAAAGCATTTCCTTCTAGGTAAACTGTGGCCTTTTACACTGCAATTTACATAGAAGGATGTGCTTTACAGTCACAAATGCTGTGCACTACACAATTTACAGCCATAATGTTCCTGCGATAGGCTAATGGCACCTGCCATTAACCTATCGTGCCTTTTAAACAGCCGGAGAGCCACCCCGCATACTGCGGTGGACGGGCCAGGTAAGGGGATGCCAGTCTGATGCAGAATCTGGAGGTTGGATTCCTGGGAATTTGACCTCATTTGGGTCCACAGCGGACTTCTCCAGCATCCCTAACTTTGCTAAATCTGGCTACTTTGATGGTTCCAAACATAAAATCTTGACATAAAAACTCATAGGCCAAATATGCATTCTTCTTTAAAAGGTGCCCAGGAAACTGACTCTACAAATATGATAGAATGGTACATTACACCAAATAATGAGCTCAGTCTTGAGCCTTCCAGATACATTGTCTGATCTCATGGAATATCAAATCATTTTTCTTCCATAACTGTAGACTGTATAGTGAAGAACAACGTTTGATTCTAGCATTTCTAAGTTCAGCCAGGTAATGTTCGTAAGTAAATTTCAAGTCCACAGATAATTTTGTAGAATAAATTGTTCTTAAGTCACCTTGTATCACTATGCCTTTAGTTTTCAGGCAGAATACTTTGGAGTGGACAAGGTGTTTTTACTGACAGCTCAGACTGAGATCAACACAGTGGCAGCTGGTGACTCCAGTTCCGGAAGGGCAGTGATTCCATTCAGGGTTTTAGTTACAACCAACCCAAACTCTAAAACTATTATCCAAGGTGCTGAACCCATTTTGAGATAAGGATGAGCACCATGGATAGCATCTTTAGAATTTTGGCTGGTTGGAATCAATGCCTCTCAGGAACTGGAGTCACCAACTGCCACTGGATAAATGTTAGTGTTGAAGTTACTACAGATTTTCGGCAACCACCAGATTTTAAACAATTACTGTTTCTGAATTTGTTCCATTAAAAAAATCCTTTCAAGATTACAATCTTTTCCTTGAATAGTTTTAACGCAAAAATTATTCGATAAGCAAGTGTTTTAGTTTTTCGAACTCCGGTTTCTCCTTTCACTAATCAAGTTAGGATATTATTAGGGAAATAGCTGTCTTAGGTCAATATCTTAGCTGTCTTAGGTCACACTGGGAAGCAGTGTGGTGTAGTGGCTAGAGTGTTGGACTGGGAGCCAGGAGATCCGGGTTCTAGTCCCCACTCGGCCATGGCAGCTCACTGGGTGATCTTGGGCCAGTCACAGACTCTCAGCCCAGCCTACCTCACAGGGTTGTTGTTCTGAGGACAAAATGGAGAGGAGGAGGATAATGTAAGCTGCCTTGGGTTCCTTATGGAGGGAAAAAGGTGGGATATAAATGCAATAAATAAATACATAAATAAACCTTCCACACTCCAAACAATGACAACTATATGCACCAAGATATCCTGTAGACTACTTTTTCTAGGGAAGCCTAGTGCAACGTCCACACATGAAGGGATTGATTTTGCCTTGTCAACATAATTTTTGACATGTTTTTCATGTGAACAACTTTCACATATTTTGCCATTTGTTCATTTTGTACCAGTGTTTATGTTCGCTGAAGATTTTAACATAATTAAGCCAACAGCAACACAACAACACTGGCAATACAGCCATGATTTGTGTATGTACCATTTTGTTGCTAGGATCTCTGAGCTTAGTGTCCCACTTAACATACTTATGGTACTGATACAGGGCATGAATAATTTTACTTAAATTTTGTAGGTTGGAAAGCTTTGCCCAGGTCACAGAATCGTAGGGTTGGAAGGGGCCTACAAGACCATCGAGTCCAACCCCCTGCTCAGTGCAGGAAGCCTGATTCCCAGGCGGTCTCCCATCCAAGTACTAACCAGGGCTGACTCTGCTTAGCTTCCGAGATCAGACGAGATCGGGCTCATCCAGCCCTTTGCTTGCCCAAGCATATGTTGCTCACTCAACTGAAGTCCTTCACTGGAAATACGAGTACAAGTACAAATTTTTATTGTTTAAAGCCAAAGGCCATTACAATTTCAAGTTAAAATAACAATTAAATTACATGAATAAGAAACCAAAAAAAAAAAAGAAGGAAAACAGATAGAATACATTACAGTAAGAATACAAAGGGGGGAAATTAAAATATTAAAAACAAGAAAATGACACACACACCGCCGAACAATACCGTAGGCACAAGCCTTCCCCTAAGATTGGCTGGCAAGAGCAGTTAAATGCCTTGCCCTCAGCTTCCTGGCAGCACAAGCAAATTTGGAAACCTGTAGCATGATACAGTCATCATTACCTGCCAGCAAAGAGCAAACCTGTTCCATAGGGGATCTGTTTTCCAAAGAATTAAGAGTATACTGGAGGAATTTGGCTCTTGGGGACTCATAGAGGGGGCAATGAAGGAGATAGTGATTAATATCCTCAACCTCACCGGACTTGCATATACAAAGTCGTAGATGGAATACAACTTTTTAAAATCTTCCTTCCAGGAAAACAAAGGGCATGCTTTGTACTCTCAGGGCTGTAAATGATTTTGTTAGGAGAACAACAGTAAGCAGGGTGAAGTAGCACTTCAAGCTATACATTGTTTTATACAGGGGATACCAGGTCAAGTATAACATATTAGAGATGGAATGTAGATCTCGACGTCGTGCATATAGGGAAATTCTTTCCTTGTAGACCTGTTTTACTCTGTCAATGTTAGAAGAGGGTAAAACATCTGTACTAATGCCATAGTTATATAAAATGTGTTTTACAGATTTTACCCAAGAATTTTGTGTTGGTGTTTGCAGTTGTTCCAAAAGACACTTTTTAGGTAAGCGGGAGTCATACTGGAAATACAATATTAAAATAGCATTTGATTTGCACATTATGCTGAAGCAATTGGAGCAGAAATAGTTGAGATCTTGGGAAGAGGGGCTTACAAATATCCTTCCCTGACTTTTCAGACCAAGGCAAATGTTTGGCTGATGCTGAATGGGCTTTTAATTGCTAACATCAGTAGATTAGCGAAAATGTTTGAGGTTCATCCACCGTTGCATGCAGAGGTGTTAACATTCCTGAGCAAGGGTTGTTGTTGTTGTTCAGTCTACTCAGCTAATTCAAGTTCCAGACATCTAGTAAAGACAAGACCATATTGCTTCTTTTTAGTGTTATCAGTATTAACTGATTAATTAAAAGTGGGAATTCCTCCTAATTACGGCATTTTGCTTAGAACAAAAAAAAAAATGGCTACAGAAGCAATCAGTCTCTTGGACTGGGCTCCATGTAATTAATAATCTTTATTCAATTAGTAGCTGTGTGTGTAACTCTGCTTCTGGGAAACCCAACTCTCAAGGGAAAGTCTCAAGGGAAAGTGCCAAAGTCTCTGTTGGCACAGCTGCCACGGTTCAGAAACAGGGCTTGCTTTTGCTGTTAATGTCCCTGGAGAGAGTAGTTGTTAGGGGAAAATCCAATTTGGAAGCTTGGAAAATACTTAACACTTTCCATTTGGATTCCTATCAGTGCCCTGCAACCCCCACCCCCTTTCACACACACATACACACAGTGAAGCTTTTTTTTTCTTACATTCTTCAAATGGAGAAGAGCTAGCAGATCCTAGATTAGAGATCAAGTTAAGTGCTTTTAGGTCTCATTGATTTCAGTGTTGGGGGATTTGAGTACATCCTTACCTCTCCCACTGAAATAAGCAGGACTCCAAAGTGCTTAACTGTGGCTGGACTGTCTGGTATGTTTTTATTTAGATTTCCCCACCCATCATGATCCTGAATTCATTAAACTCATTGGTCTCACAGGGCCAGTCCCTCCCTGCAGGGGTGGGGGACACATTAAGATGGTCCGCCCCTGGAGACTTTTGGAATCCGAGCGATTCCTGAATTCCCGGGGGGATTTTTCATTAGCCAGAGCCAGCGATTCTGTGGAGGCCCTTGTCACACTGTGGAACAGTGAAGTGCAAAGGGCCATGGAAACAATCCATCCGGAGCAGAACTCTTCGGTACTGTGGAGCCCAGAAGGCTCCCTGGTTTACTGGGGAGCTCCAGACAATGAAACAGGTCACAAGGTGCTGTTGCCACTCTCGGAATGGAGCTTTGTAAAAAAAAATGTGCAACCATACACAAAATGCACAAAGGAAAAATATGCAACTCCAAAAGAACTTTACTGTAGCTCAACATTCAAGGTGTGCAAAAGTTGTATTGTTAGCTGATGTAAAAAGTGGCTGATAGCTATGTGAAAAGTAAAGCAAATCATCCAGGTTCCTCTATAATCCTAACAGGTGATCAAGCAGACTCATTTCTCCTCCCACTGCTAAAGACACTCCCCACAGACTCCACTGCTACTCTCTAGAGCTGCCTTCCCCAAACTGGCGCCCTTCAGATGTTTTGGACTTCAACTCTAGTCAGCCCCAGACAGCATGGCCAGTGGTCCAGAATGCTGGGGTTGCAGTCTAAAACTGTTCTAGAGAGTGTTCAACGATGTTTCCAAGATGGAGGAACTCATAGGGCGAATCATGTGAAGTTGTCAGTGTTATGATATGGGCAGTGATGCCATAAAGTATATGATACGACATTCTTAAGACAGTTGTACTGTGTTGTGCATTGGGGGGGGGTGTCTCTTGTTCCTATGTGTGTGTGTGTTTATCCCTCACTCCAAATACAGTTTTGTTGGAGTTCATGATGCTTCTTCAACATATCACTCTTCTGCATTAGTGCTGTTCAGTTCCCAGGACCTTCCACTACTCCGTGTAGGTTTCTAAATGTCACAGGATATGATGCTAAGCACCAACGAGCACACACAAGAAAAGTGCATAGGGTAGGTGTAGTGGTGCGCGCTATGCATGCGAATTACAACTACAAACTGCTGGGCAACTTTGCCCCCCTCCCCCTGGAAAAATCCCAGCAGATGCCCATTCCCCTCTCTCTATCTAGAATTGTGCTGCCCAAACCATTCACCTCTCTTGTCACCCTAACCACATGGGGACTTTCTTCCTTGATCCAGCACAAGAACTTGGTCCTTAATCAAAGCCCCCATTTGCCCTCCCCCAGTATCTCTCCATTCTTATATCCCTGCACTTGACTTTGGTCTTCCAGCACCATCACTGTTAGGTGTCCGAAGGTCTCCTTCCCCTCACTTACCTCCACCCTTTCTCCCTTGCTGCCTTTTATGCCTGGAACCGCTTCCCAGAACTCCTCCATGATTCCACCCTCTTTCTTTCTTCACATCCCTCCTCAAAACTCATCGTTTCCATTAGGCTTTTGTCACAGCCCCTTGGAACCCATACCCTACTGTAACGGAGAGAGCAATCCTATGGCCGCTGGACACTGTCTAGAGGGCCATAGGATATGCTCACTTTCGGGAACCAAAACGGAGGCAGCGCGGAGAATCCCCATCCTCCGCACTCGCAAGAGGAGCGTGGAGCGACTGAAAAGAGGCAGGGCTGGGGGGCGTTCCGGGGCGGGGAGAGGGAAGTTGCGCATACGACACATCCAATGTGTTGTATGGCAGCTTCCTCTCCCAGTCAGCCCCCCCCCCCACCGCTGGATAGCTGAAAATGGCTGTCTAGGGAAAAATAGCAAGGCAGGAGAGGTTTGGAGGGAACGATCCCCCGTGCCTCTCCTGCCTTGCTTTGAATAGGCGGTCTCCTCCGAGGTCAGAGGCGGCCGCCTATCTAGTTAGGATTGCGCCCTAAGTCAGTGTACATGTAACTAAAATAAATGCATATTCTTCTCCTGCTTGCCCCCATTTCTCTTTCGTTCCACTGTTGTTTCCCCTCTGTTGTATGTGAAACTGTAAGCTCCTCAGGGAAGGGCCCTAGTCTATTGTACTTCATAAAGTGCCATGTGTATTGATGATGATGATTACAATATTTATTCCAAAATCCATCCCTTTATTAGGCCAACTCAAAGATCACAAAAAAATGTGCAAGCTTTTGACACCCCAGATCTCTTCATCAGGCAAAATGTTACAAGAATCAGGTTCGGGGTGGGTGGGGGGAGCTGACTGGACGTTGTAGTCAGGATATCTCCATGGTCAGAGTTTTAAGGCATATGGAGGAGGAGGTGTTGCAGACATTCAAACTGGGCTGTGCCAGGTGATGTGATGGTTTCAGGCTTCAGTGCCACTAAGACCCCTGGGAAGACAAAAGTAGCAGGCAGCTGTAAACCCTACATTTTTAAGAATAGATTTGTTAGTCTTTAAGGTATACGGGACTCTTTGTTGTTTTTGCTGCAACAGACTAACATTGCTCCCCTCTGGAAATAATTTAAACAAATAGTAATGCTTTTATTTAAAAAACTACTAATTATACAAAACCAGTGTTAACTAGATGACACCCCCCCCCCCCCTTAGCATCTCTTCAGAAACTTTATTGCAGGCTCAGGGTGGATTGCGGCTGACAACTACTTGACCTAGTCAGTTCATAGCAGAGGTGAGATTTAACTAGAGATTCCCAGATCTGTATGTGATTGCATCTGGCCATAAAGTTACTGTGTCCCACTTCCCTATAGTTCCACTTCTCTGGGGAGTGTGATATCACTCAGCTTGTTACAAGGCCAGATGTGGTACATTCAATACTTACATTCGACAAGTAGTTAATGTGTTTCCTGTGTGTTTATCAGAATCCTCCCTTTATTCCTATTAATAGATTACAGCAGGCCCTGAAAAGAACAGCAAACTATGAGTCACAGAGTGACACCAGAAGGATCTCTTGTTTATGCTTTATAGTATCATGAATAAAACACACTGTAAGATAAGTTGGTAGGCAGACATAATTATTTGTTGATGAAAATGAGTTTGGACATCTAAAAAATAATAACAAACGAGTCTTAATTGTCTTCGTGAAAATTTAGTCATCCTTTGGCAAGTTCCTGCTGAAATGTACGATATCTGTGGAGATACAAGATAGCTAAAACATGAATAATTACTGAACAATATTTTGAAGGGCTGTGTAGTGGATCTAGTAAAACTGAAAATAAAAATGTTCAGGTATTGAATTGGGAAAAAGGGATTGGTAACAGGGAAAGACTTACACATTCTTAGGAGCTGTTCAAAATGTATCTTAAATAGTGAACTATTAAATCTTAAATATATGTGCTCCTCTATTGTAATATTGCTTAATGTTTATTTAGGCACTGAAAATAACGCAGAAGTACATCAGAGGTGATAGCTGATACAGCTTGTCTTGCCTGTCTTTCTGTGGAAGGGCTGGATGCACCTGATCTCGTCTGATCTCGGAAGCTAAGTAGGGTCAGCCCTGGTTAGTACTTGGATGGGAGACCACCTGGGAATCAGGCTTCCTGCACTGAGCAGGGGGTTGGACTCTATGGTCTTCAGGCCCCTTCCAACCCTATGATTTTATGATTCTGTGATTTACATCCATGGATGCCACGAAATGGTGTTCTCTGGGGAGTTCTTGATTAAACTTTGGGATACCTCATGCATGCCTATGTACATCATTTGATTTCTTATAACTAAATGACTGGAAGCTGAATGTGTGAACTGCCTCCATTGAGTTCCATTGAAAATGATTATATGCGTGAACTAATCCTTAGTTTTCTATGGAGGTCTGTATTGTCAGATGATTTGGGATGATGCTGGCATAGGATATGAGAACAGAATCCACATCACCAGTGCCAGAGAAAATGGCGTGCCCTGGATTATCCAGTTGTATATTTTGGCTAGCAGGTAGAAGATGGAGATGCTTGAGGTTTTCATTCAGTCTGCATTTTTAAGTGAAGCAACCTGATTCACATTTCCTGTACTAATACATAGATCAGAACCTTTGGCTTTCATTCTTGTTCAGATTTTGCAGTAAAGATCTCAGCTCAAAAACCATACGAGATGTGTATAAAACATCATATTTTAGGATATATTTCATTGGAATGCAAATTTTGGTGTGGTTTAAAAAATGGCAGATTAATGCAGAAACGGGACAGAACAGAATTATGAATGATCCATGCAGAACATATACAGACAAGAAATTAACTGGCCTGTACACCCTAGTAGAAGACCCCTGGTCATGGCTTCTGAAGTGTGTAGATGTTCTCCTGTCCATCCATGGGAAGTGTCTCTTCACTAAAGTTACATGTTTCTTTCTGGTCCATTATTTCATAAAACCTGACCAGAAAGAAACATGTGACTTTAGTGAAGACATAATAGCCAGATAAAGATTAATAAAATATTAGCATTGGAAAGTTGTCCATTAGCTTCCCACCTGTATTCAGTTCAGTTTGTGATGATGACAGCCCCATTTTCATCAGTTACTTTGATTACTGTTTTGGAATTCTAGGTGAGGGAAAGAGTTAGTAAAACAGCCCCTTAACAGCTGCAAAACTAGAAAGACAACAGAAAGAGCAACAGAAAGGAAGTGACTAGACAGGTGCTTAAAATCAAATAAGCAATTCAATATGAAAGACCCCAAAAACTATTATGAGTTATTCTGTGGCCCAAATTAAATTACTGCTGTTACACAAATGAGAAGCAATGGGATGTGTGAGCATTTTCTATTGCATGACTGGTTCCTGTAATTGATTGAGTAGATGCCTTCTGACCTCATCAGTAGTTCTGTCAAATTGGAGAAGATATAATAAGCAATATTCAGTGTTTCTAGGGAGACTGTATATATAATATATGTCAGAAGCTTGGATATACAGATATAGATATTGGATATACAGATATAGATATTTCCATTATTAGTATGTGCCTATATGTGTTGATTATAGGCTGGGCCTGGAGAACAGTGCTAAAGGTTGGTTTTTGTGCATCACAAACCCCATCTTCTGATTTCAGAAGATTTGTCAAAACATTATTGTATCATGAAGACTAGAACCAGCGTGTTTGCTATAAAGAAAAAGAACTGTAGAATAGTCACAATAATCTTTAATTGGATCAAATATTACTGTTTAAAATTTGCAGACTTTCAACCTGTACAGGATGCTTCATCAAATATTAAGAATGAAAGACAAGATACATGGATAAGGAGCAGTTACATATTCCATTGGCGTTTTGACACGCTCAGAGACAAAATGGTTGAGAAAGCTGGAGTTAATTAGATTAGAGTTCAGTTGGGTTGTCCAAGAGGAGAGAGGGCTCAGGTTGTAAATCATTTGGGAATCATCACCATTTATATAGTGTTTAAAGTTCTTCACATACGTATATTATGTTAGTAATTCTTACAACAATCTGTAAGATTGATCAGACTTGTTGTTCCCACTTTGTGGATGGGGCTAAGAGAGAGAGACAAAATCATTTTGTGAGTTCATAGCCGAGATGAGATCTGAACAGTAAGCAGGAAAAATTCTGATCTGTCCCAGGTATAAATAGCTGTGGGGGTCATTTGTGGAGTGAGAGAAGGCATATTTTGTTGATCATTTGCGAAACTGCTGTAAAAATTGCTTGGAAACCTTACAGAATCATTTTCTCAAGTTTCATTGATCTTTAATGAATATTTTTCCCCAATATCAATCAGCATCTCTGATTCCTATTTCAAACTGGGAAAAAAGAAGAGAATTACAAACAGCTCAACATCCATATAAATTGGCCAACTAGACTTTACTAGAAATGATTAATTATTTGCTCTGATTTTAGCTGCACACTGAGAAAAAAATAGTTTCTTTGATTTGTTGGTGTAACATAGGGATTGGGCAAGAGTGATGAGAAGTTAAAAGCAAAACTTAATTGCATTTATTAAAATGTAAAAATGCAAAACATGCAGAAGTTGACAGAACAAAGATGAGAGGGATAAATAGAAGCAAAATGGCACTAGAAAGTGATGACAGCTTATAGCAAGATATGTGACAAATGCCATTGCATTAATTATCATGAACTGTTAAGGTTAACTAAAGAAACAGAGAAAGATTGTCAGGTTGGTTGTTTTTTCAAAAGTCATCAATTTACTAATCAACAGCAAAGTATCAGAATTTGGAAAAAATGTTAGTAAGAAATCATCACATCTTATTTATATTGGTACTTGATTTCAAACAATTCTGTTTAGAATTAGTATAGTTGTTAATTACCATTGTATTACAGAGTAGAATGTTTCTAGCGTGGGGAAGAGGCAGAAGTCAGTAGTCGTGTTTTCTGAAAGTAAATGCTAATATTGATTTTAAGTGATGCTAGTACATCAGCAAAAAGTGTAGCCATCTACTGTTAATGAATGTAGACCACATATATATGTTTGAGCCTGCAATCCTATACCTACTTACCAGGATGTAAGCCCCATTAAATTCAATGGGGCTTACTTTGGAGTAGACAGATATAGGATTACACTGTAAAGCACTATGTTAATAATAGTGCAATGAAAATTAGAGCTAGCAAGGAAAGTGGTGCCAGGCTGAGGCCCTGGATGTTTCAGGGAGGTAATGTCCTGTTTCTTTGTTTGATCAGTCCCTGCACCTCTCTGGAAGTCCAGTGTTCTTGGTTTTGATCTGTTCTTTATGGTGATGAAGCATGTCAGAATGTCTTCATGGTTTTTAGAAGAGATTCTACATGGACAAAAGTCAGAGTTTCATCATTACAAAATTCTCAGTAGGCTCTGTTTAATGTCAGTGGAGACATTATTTTTGTCCTCAAAGGAGTCTTTTGGTTTGTCAGCAAAGGCTTTGATAGTGTAGAGTTAGAGTTTTGTGGAGAATCATTTCATGTTGAAAATTGTCATTTGCAACTTTCTCTTTTAGATGCTGAAGATTCTTTCTACAACGTTCTTATTTATGCCAAGTGTTTTACAATAGTTCTGCATTAGTCAAGGCCTGCATGCCATGTGACTCACCAAGTCAAATGCAAACGATTATACTGTAGCCCACCAAGACCTTGATGACCTTGCTGTAGCATAGGAGCGGCCCTGCTGGATCATACCAAAGAGCCATCTAATCCAGCAACCTGTTCCTAACCATGGCAAGCCGGTGCCTCCGGGAAGGCCACAAGCAGGCATGAGACCAACAGCCTTCCCTCACTATTTCTGCCTTAGGACAATACACTGTCTCTGAACATGGAAGATCAATTTAGCTATGATGGCTAATAGCCATTCGATAGATCTGTCCCCTATGAATTTGTCTTATCTTTTAAGTCTATCTAGGATGGTGATGAACACCACATCCTGAGGCAGTGAATTCTATAAATGAATTATGGGTTGCGCGAAGAAGGACTTTATGTGGTCTATACCGAATCGAATGCCAACCAGTTTCACTGTGTGACCCTGAGTTCCAGTCTTATGAGAGAAAGAGAGAGAGGGAGAGAGAGAGAGAGATCTTCATTTCTTTTTTCAAATCACTCATACTTTAATAAACATCCTATGTGCCCCTTTAATTGTCTTGTTTCCTAAACTAAACAGTTCCAGGTGCTTTGACTTTTTCTTGTAGAGAGCTGCTCCAACATTTTGATTATTTTGTTTACCCTTTTCTCCACTTTGTCTAGCTCTCTGATTTTCTTTTTGACCACAACTGTGCGTAGTCCTATTTTGCTGCCTGCTTGGGACCACAAAAACATGAGGATTGTCAAGCCCCTAGCAGTCCACAGTATATGTGAGTGGGTTGCCTTTGGCTTGGTGAATCACACATTGTGCTGGCCCATTTCTCCAGAATAATTAACCTGTATTTTTTTCATGTGCTGCAGACTAAGGGATCTTCAAGTGCAGCAGCATCAGGAATGCAAAAGAAGGTCAAGAGGACTCTACCCAACCCACCTCCAGAAGATGTTGCGGTAGGGACACAATCTGCCTTCACCACAGTGGGGTCAGTTTCACGTCGACGAATCTGTAGAAGCAATACCATGGCAAGAGCTAAAATCCTTCAGGATATAGACAGAGAACTGGATCTGGTCGAACGAGAGTCTGCCAAGCTTCGGAAGAAGCAAGCAGAGCTAGATGAGGAAGAGAAAGAAATAGATGCAAAACTTCGGTATCTAGAAATGGGCATCAACCGACGAAAAGAAGCGTTGCTAAAAGAAAGGGAGAAGAGGGAGCGTGCCTACCTTCAGGGAGTAGCAGAAGAACGTGATTATATGTCTGACAGTGAAGTCAGCAGCACCAGGCCTACCAGGACAGAAGTTCAGCATGGCTTGGAAAGACCACGGACTGCACCCCAAACAGAATTTGACCAGTTTATACCCCCACAGACCCAACCAGAAACTCAGTTTGCAACTCCTACGAGTCCTTATACTCAGTATCAGTACTCCTCACCTGCCCTTCCTACTCAAGCACCAACTCAGTACACTCAGCAGACCAATTACCAGCAGCAGCAGCCTTTATATCAACAGCAGGTTTCTCCTTATCAGACCCAGTCGGCATTCCAAACTGTGGCAACCATGTCCTTCACACCCCAAGCTCAGCCACCGCCAGCCCCACAGCCTTCCTATCAGCTCTCATCACAGCTGATGGTGATCCCACAAAAAACAAGGCAAACTTCATTATACCTGGAGCCCAAGATAACGACAAACTATGATGTGATTCGCAATCAGCCTCTCATGATAGCACCTGCATCTTCTGATAACACTTATGCAGTGTCCCGTTTAGGTAGTAAATACAGTACCTTGGACTTAAGGTTGGGTCTGGATGAAAGGAGCAGCATGGCCAGTAGTCCCATCTCAAGCATATCTGGTGACTCTTTTTATGCAGACATTGACCACCACGCATCACGTAATTATGTGCTGATTGATGATATTGGGGATCTTGCTAAAGGGACATCAGCTCTAAGCTCTGCTTATGGTCTACATGAGAAGGATCTGAGCAAAACTGATAGGCTCCTTCGAACTACTGAGGCCCGGAGGGTTCAAGAAGTCTCGGATTTCCTTGCACCACTGCAAACATCTTCTCGATTGCATAGCTACATGAAAACTGATGAAGACCCAATGGAAGATCCTTATGAACTGAAGCTTCTAAAGCATCAGATCAAGCAGGAGTTCCGAAGGGGTGCTGAAAGTCTGGATCACCTGGCAGGCCTTTCACAATATTACCATGCGGATACTAGCTACAGACATTTCCCTAAATCTGAGAAATATAGCATAAGCAGGCTTACTTTAGAGAAACAAGCTGCCAAACAGCTTCCAGCAGCCCTCCTTTACCAGAAGCAGTCAAAACATAAGAAGGCCTTGATAGATCCCAAATTGTCTAAGTTTTCACCCATTCAGGAAAGCAGGGACCTTGAGCTGGATTATTCAACCTACTTAACTTCCAGTACATCATCACTTGGGGGCATCACCTCCAGAGCAAGGCTTCTCCAAGATGATATAACATTTGGCCTTCGAAAAAATATCACAGACCAACAGAAGTATATGGGGCCAACACTGACACATTCCCTTGGTACAAGCCTTGGGGCTGCGCTGAGTGCAACAATGAGATCCACATTACAAGATGATACTGACAAACCCTATGGCAGCAGCAGTAGATCTAGGCCTTCTTCCCGGCCATCATCAGTCTATGGGCTTGACTTATCTCTAAAAAGAGATTCTTCAAGCTCTTCTTTAAGACTGAAAGCCCAAGAGGCCGAACCGCTGGATGTTTCCTTCAGCCATGCAGCCCCCTCTGGAAGGACGAAACCCACCAGTCTACCTATAAGTCAAAGTAGGGGACGAATCCCAATAGTAGCGCAGAACTCAGAAGAAGAAAGTCCACTAAGTCCTGTGGGCCAGCCAATGGGAATGGCAAGAGCTGCAGCTGGGCCATTACCACCTATATCTGCAGACACTAGGGATCAGTTTGGATCAAGCCATTCATTGCCCGAAGTCCAACAGCACATGAGGGAAGAATCACGAGCTCGAGGCTATGACCGGGATATAGCCTTCATCATGGACGACTTCCAGCATGCCATGTCAGACAGTGAAGGTAAACGAGACTTCAGACTGCTTTATTGCCCTCACAACACCAATCCTCATTTCTATGCATGTGTCTAATTTTGTCATCTTTGGGGGACTATTAATATTTCTTTTTTTTCTTTCTGCAGTTTGTGTGTGTGTGTGTATATATATATATATCTATATCTAGATAGATATACATATATTCTTTTCAGTGGGTCAGCTGAACAGTATGCTCAGATTCTGGATGGGTATATAGATAGACTTGCATGTTCAAGTCATACTTGTTTTGTTTCCTTTTAATTTGCGTGTGCATTTTTCTCTATATTTCTTGCTCTCTACATTCTTAAAAGTATTTTGGCTGGGGTTTTCAGAAGCTTTCATTCAGGATTGGTTTATCATCTTCTATTATGTTCAGGGGAATACATCTTCACTGAAATTAACCTTAGGCTGAAAATACCACCCAAAATATAGTCTTCATAACAACGTGACCCATCCTTTGCCCAATCTGTCCTTATAAGACGCCATCCTCTGTGCAATAAGCTTGTTGAAAAGCTTCAGCAGCCTAAACATTTCCAAGAGCCATAGAGCACAGTTTACAAACAAAAACCTTTATTAAAGGTATTCCCGTATATAATTCAGTGATAAATTATGGTTTTAAACCCTGATAGAACTATGAGTAGAAGCAATAGCGTTATGATAAGGTATTGTATTTTTGGAGACTTCATTATTACACCGTTATAAGCACACCTTCGTAAAGTGTATTGTGTTGGTTGCGTATGGACTTCTGTACATTAAAAAAACTATGCTGATGATATAAACGTATTTCTTGTTCAAATGGACAGGGCGATTAATATCCTCAGTAAATACATACATATAATTTTAATCCTATCCATCCTATCCATATGTATAAATCACCGCATATGAACCATAACCAGTAATTCTGCCATATAAGTGTATTTGTAAAATGACTCTGTGAAGGATATTACACATTTGGCAAAGTCCTACCTGCTCTTCCAAATATTGAGAAAAGTCTGAGAGGTAGAGACGGGTAGGAATTTGGAAAATTAAGTAAGAGAACAGCTTTAAAAAAAACACAACTCCCAAGTAAATATATGAATAAATGGTTATGGGAAGTCCACAGGCCAGGGCAAAAGCTTGTCTTCATGATGGTGCAGTTATTAAATGTTGCTTTTTAAAAAGCAAAGGAAAATGTTACGCTGATGTTAAGTATTAAAGTGTAAGTTATGTATCAGCATCGTTGGACTGGAGTAAAGTTTTAAATATTTTGAAAACTGTTTTAGAAGCAATTTCAATTTTTTTAAAAGTTAATGAACTCTTGCCTGTTTCTTACCTGTGTTTTTTTTTCTTTGTATGTGCTCTGTTGACTTTTTGTGCATATTATTCAATAAAAACACAATGCATGCACTGTTCTGTTTGCCAATAGCAATGATTGCTGTAAAACAAATGTTTGTATTACTCCAGATATTTATTACTCTATATTCCCCTGGCACTTCCTTCTTTACTTCAACATCATTTCTTCAGAAGAAAATGTTTTTATCTATAAAAATCACTTTGAAGGTGAGAGTCCAATGGAAAATGTGATGTAAAGCTACTTTTCTTATCTGTGATCTGACCTTTGTTCTATCAGAGAAGTATAAACAGATGGAGTTGAATCCAAAGGAAGTTAGTTGTATTTAGATGCCATTGAAATCAGTGGGCTTTAGGTTAGCCATGACTATGTCTTGCATTGATTTCTGTGGGATCTGTATAGGATCGATCTGGTTCCAACTTACGTTCTTTAGATTTGTAACTTGGTTTTGGCTATTCTGCTTTTTATGATTATTCTTTAACTATTTCTTAAAACTATTTTACAATTCCTTATGTGAAAAGATGTTTAAAACACCCATTATGGAAATTTCTGTGCCCCCAGATTCTACAGAAATTAAATGGAAATGGAGATGCAGGCACTCTTTCAGGATATAGTCCTTATCCCAAAGTGAAGTGGGAGCCACTCTCCAATATAGTCAAGGAATATTGAAGAAGAATAAGGAGAAAAGAGATTATGACTATAGTCATGTCACACAAAAGTATAAGGGCTGGACTCCTCCATTTTTAACCCCCTCACACCTTTCCCTGTCTGCCTGCCTGCCTGTCTGTCAATCTATCTAATCATAGCTCAAAGATGGCTGTACTTGTTTATAGTAATATTTATTTCACCTATATGTTTTAATACATAGGATGAATAAGGTAGATCTGATTACAGATGTGAATGCCCAGAAAGAAAGAAAAAACAGAAAAATTAAGGGGGAAATGTGGGGTTTTCCATTCCCCCCTTCCCAAAATACCTTTTGGGGGTTTTATCTGGAAAATTGAACAATTTTGGACTACAAAATATTTTCTTTTGGAACGATGAATACAGTGTTTAAGACAAGATGTTCAGATACTGCTGTCTGACCTTACTCACCCAAAATGATCAGTAATAGGAAGGCTTTTATGTAAGAACGCTAGAGATGCAACATTTCTGAAAGTTTTGAAGCTGTGAGGGGGAAATGTTTTTAACCCTGTCTATGAGATACCCAGCATAGCTATTTCTTCCATTCCTTACTAAAATTGTTGATCTAATGTATCGTTTACTGATAGACATTTAAGGATACTCCAAGTCATGCGCAGTTTCCCAAAATGTGACTAGAGTCACCATACCGTAATATGTGAAGAAAATGTGTATTCTTGACAGTTTGGGTTTTGTTCTATAGAGTCCTATGTTTCTGGACGTGTTCTGGTTAGATGCTGTAGCAGTCAATGAATGTAGCTCTAAATCCTACATGTGAGAAATAAGCTGTAGGCTATCTCACCACGGTCACCACATTTGACAGAGGAATGTGTGAGTTAGCCCATCTGTGTTTCTTCTCTTAAGAAAACAAACACACACGTTGAGGCTTGGGTCTATGAAACTTACTACTACCATTTTTAATAAAGTTGCCAGTTCGACCTTGCGATTAGGGAATGCTGTCCCAGCTATAACGCCTTTAACTGCTGCCACCAAAATAGGAACATAGGAAGCTGTCAGGTCATTGGTCAATCTAGCCCAGTATTGTTGACACTGACTGGCAGCAGCTCTCCAGGGTTTCAGGCAGGAGTTTTTCCTCCCCAATGTTGAGATGCTGGGGATTCTCCAGGGTTTCAGGCAGGAGTTTTTCCTCCCCAATGTTGAGATGCTGGGGATTGAACCAAAAAGCATGAGCTGTACCACTGACTTATGGTTGCCCTATACCTAAAAATAAACCCTCTAGACTTAAAGAAATGCCATTGCCTGGTTCCTATTTGTAGTGACACCGCCACAGAGACAGCCTTTCAAAAAGAACAAAAATTAAGGTGTTTGTTAAGGGGAATTATTTACAAACAGGAATAAAATGTCATTCTTCATTTAATAAATTGAGATTGCACAAAGGTTCTTGAATAGAGGGAGCAACCCTATAGCCCCTAGACAAAGTCTGGGGTGAGTGGGGGAGAGGATAGTTCAGATTCCTGGATCCAAAGTTGGAGCAGCACCCCAGCCTTGGAACCAGGAATCTGAGCTCCCCAACCCCTGCCCCTCACAGCCGGCATGGATAGAACCATGCTGGCTGCCTCCCCAAGCTCGCAAAAGCGACCTCAGAGAGGAGGGAAAGGGGGTGTGCTGGTGGATGGGGAAGGGAGGGGAGGGGAGTGGGAAGGCCCACTTACCCTCTATCCCCAGGCTGCCCCAGCCAACTTCCCTCCCACTCCACAGAGCCCCAGTGGGACAGGTGAAAAAAGCCAAAATGCAGCATAGGAAAAGCTCAGAGGCGAAGATTACGTCTGCCGCTCTTCCTGCTCTGCACTGGATGGACGTAAGCCTCTGAGTTCGGAGGCTTTTGGCCATCCCAATAGGATTATGCCCTAAATATGCTTGGTGACCATTCCTAATGGGTAAGAGAGTCTTCCCCAACTAAATAAACTCTCAGTAGCTTTTTCTTCAGCCCAGATTTCCCTAAACTCCATCCCAACCAATTCCTCATAAACAGAAAGAGATGCTGTACACCAGTCTTCCTCTGCCTCCAGCTCTTCCTGCTTCTTTTGGCATCTAGGATGATTCAGATGTTTGCGAGACTACTTTCTGCAGTTCCTTCTGGTCAGACAAAAAATAGGAACCTAAATTGTATTATGTATACCTTGGTTTGCTTATAAATTTAACATGTTTGGTATATGAATTTTAAAGTGTTGTTTATTCAGATAATAATTACAAATTTACTAACTACGTTTACTTCTAAATGTTTTTAATTGTAATGATAATTTTATGAGCAAACAAAGTTATACATAATACATTTTATGTCCCTAAGGCCAGGAGCCGGTGTGATGTAGTGGTGAGAGTGTTGGACCAGGAGACCTGGGTTCTAGTCCCCACTCAGCCATGGAAGCTCATTGGGTGACTCTGGGCCACAGGATTGTTGTTGTGAGGATAAAATGTAAGCTGCCCTGGGTTCCTTGCAAGAGGAAAAAAGGTGGGATATAAATGCTATAAATAAATAATAAATAAATAATAAGGTAACAATGTGACTTTAGATCTGTAAGGAGCACCAAAACAATAAATATTGCATTTCCCCCCAAATTTTCGTTCTTTTATGTGGGGAAAAATCCCCCCCCCTTCGCTTCAAAATGTAAGGAAATTTTACATCTCTAGATCTTATATCTTTTTGATTTCCTAGCTCAGTTCAGAATCTGTTTACAGTTAAGTCAATGATGCATCCCTGAAAATTCTCATTGTCCCCATTTGCTTCCTGGTAGGCAGCCCATGACAGGTATCCATCCCTGCTGTAATTTGTGGCACTTCAGTCAATGCAGCTGTTTATCAGGAGATGGAAGCAGCTCTGTCTGACATCTTCAGTGCCATCAACAAACAAATTTTCGTCACCGTTTTGTTGGGACTAAGGGGGAAGCCCTTGGTATGTGGCAAGGATAGAGTCTGTGTATCAAATGTACAAGTTTCCAACAAATCCAGCCCATTAAAACCATGCCTAAGCATCTTTAGATCTCAGGGAGAAGCTCTTCCCAGGATCGTTACACTGGACATCCCAATTTCCCTCCTTTCCTGACGTCCTCAAGGCTTTAATACGGCTTTCCTTCATTTACAGAATCATATCTACAGGTAGTCCTGGTAGAACAAAAGGATGAGATAATAGGCTGGCTGACGAAAGAGAAGAATTAAATCCATCTTCATGTATATATTTTTCTTCTTTCAAAACTGGCTCTAGCCCGTCCCCAACTATAGATACAAAATATTTTCATATGGTGTAAGCCAGGGCTGGGTAGCTTATGGCCCTCCAGATGTTTTGGCCTACAGCTCCCATCAGCCGTAGCCAGCATAGCCAATGGTGAGGGATTATGGGAACTGCAGACCAAAACATCTGAAGGGCCACACGTTGCCCACTTCTAGTGTAAGCCACCAATCGGTTGTCTTTCCATATAAGGTCACCAAGAAGCACAGCATCTACGTACACCTTTTCTGAAATAAAAGGTGGAACTTTGATCATTCTTCTCACTTGCACTTGTCAAATGTAACAAGATGTAGTGCCCACTGGAATTTTAAGCCACATTTGCTCTTACAGTCCTTTTAATGAAACAACAAATGTTTGCAACAACTTCTTTGAACCCATGACTTATATTGTGTGAAGTCTGCAGCTCCACAATCCAGCATCTGTTTCTGTGCTTGGAGTTCATTGGTTATCCTCATGGCAGGAAGTGGAAACTGTGTGCATGCTAAAGCAGCAACAGCAGTAAAACTCAAGGGTGATCCCTGGGACCATGCAGTGATAATGTCAGATACATTATGTGAATGCCTTTTCAGTAGCAAGTAGTGAATACATTCTTTCAGATCAAATAATATGATACTGATGGTATTGGTTCCTGTGATCAAGTGAACATTTTAATTGCATACATTAATATACTTGATTAAAATACAGTGTTGCTGTGTCAGGATTTTTTTTTTTTAGGATGCACAATATGAGCCACAGATATTGAAAGCTGTTAACCACTTGTAGGAAAGCAAAGCAGTACAACCTCAGAAACAAAATGTTTAACTACAAGTTTGCTGGGCTAACATTTTAATAATAATAAGCCAATACATTTATTCAATTTGATATCCTAAGTAAATAGTGTCTTTAAGCAGTTTAGAATTTTGGGATATGCGCACATTCATCAGAAACAAAGGTATTTGGAATGTATCAAAGAAACAGCATGCCAAAATACTTATTGATTTACTACTATGCCTTTGAATGAAGAGCCAGGTCATACAGTTATAAACTCCTCATTTCCCAAAGCGATGAGAAGTCTTAGAAGCAGACATCTGCAAGATCAGTTCACTTGTGAGGAAAGAGTACTATATTTAGATTGTAATATCTCTATATTTACAAATAGACAAAAGAAAGGTGCATACATCAAGCACCCATGACAGATAGTGCTAGTCTTTAAAGCAGCATCAGTTTCCTGCAAAAAAACATATGTTTGGGGGTTGGACTCGATGGCCTTGTAGGCCCCTTCCAACCCTACTATACTATTCTATGATTAACCCCCAGGGACCTTGTTTGCCAGCTTTGCTACATCTTTTTCTCCTTTACTGGCTTCCAAATTGTTTCAGGCCAGCCCTTACCCAAGTTGATGAGGTATGTTCAGTAGCTAGTAACCACCAGCCATCAAAACCAATTCAGTGTCTTTAGCTAGTAAGCATAAAAAGCCCCAGAGATAATCACTTCACTTGTCACAAGACGTTAGTGTTGTGCAATGTATTCATTTTATTGCAGGGCATGTTACTTTCTAAGTGTGTTTTTAATTGTGGGGAGTCAGACGAATGGCATAGTTAAAGTAACATATGACTAGGGCTTTCTTCACATCAGGCTTTTATCCTGCAATTGAGATTGCTCCTTCACAAAAGTTTGCAGGCTCTTTCCATGATGCCATGAACCTCCAAGGCGTCTGCTGCACTAAATGCCCTTTGTTCCGTTTTGAAATAGATAGCAGATAATAAGCTATCAAATTACCCCGTTGTGTTCCGCTTAAGTTCCCTCCGTGAAAAGAGGAAAAGCGGCAAGGAGAGGAATGAAGTCAATGAAAGATCATGGAAGACTTGGATATGGGGAGAAGGAGGGGGAAAGGGGGTGAAAAAGGGAGTCATTGCGATCCTGCATTTAAAATAGAAGCAGAAAGTCCCGTTTTAAATGCAGGGTTTTAGGCTGGTGTAGGGATACCCTAGTTTATGGCTAAATATGCTTCTCAATCCAATCATACATGCATTAAATGGAAGTAAGCCCCACCCACCCCCATCATTAAATGTGCATGGAACTGTAGTGTTAGGGAAATTGCAGCTCTAACCATAGATTTCAGATTTCCATTATGATAAATTAGGAAATGCTCTGTGAAATTTGACATGGGGGGTATGGCGGTGTGCTGGGTCCAGCTCCTCCCCCAGCCCTCCACATTCTGTGGCCCCTGCTCATTGCTGCCCCCAGTCTGCCCTCATCCCACCCACTTATCACCTGTCCCTATCCACATTTCCCCCTTATCACCTGAAATGCCTGCCCCCAGCCCATTCTTAACCCCTCCCTGTCCCCCCTCGCTTTTCCTGCTGTCCCATTCCCCATCTGCACCACACCTGATGCTGTTCTTAGCTGATGCAATTTTTCATTTGCACCACAGCATACTGGAATTCCTGCTCTTTCACCATGTCTCCAGGATATGTTTATAAGCATTCAGTGCTAACCCACTCTTATGGGAAATTATCAGTTGCTGATAAATACTTCCTCTTATGGTTGTATGATAAGGATCTTCCTATAATGTGCCTAAAATGTAGATGACAGTCCTGATAGGCTTGGTATTAATCTTTCACATCTTCAACACAACTGGGACAATTCAATTACCATCTTTATTGTTTTTCATTTCCACTAACTTTGTTGGGATCTTACTTGTATCGCTGCTCAGTGAATTGTTTGCTGCTTGAACCAACTCACAAAACCCTTGTCTGGTTAAAACCCTTGTCTGCACATCTTCACTTAATGGGACCTATATTTATTTTGCTTCATTAAAATAACGTTTATTGGAGCGTATTACATTGCTAAGAATTAAATTGTTAGCGCTTACTAGGTCTTAGCCTGGCCAGCTGCTGGATGGGAGACTGTTTTAGAAAACTGTGTAAGCCTGACTAGGCTCCCTGTAGGAAGATCACAACTTTAATCTAAAAATATTGTTCTCCGCTGAATTTAGAGCAGTAACAGCGATAGGGCATGTAAACAAACCTTGAAAGCTGCTACTTCTAGGCAAAGAAGCTACAGGAGGGGATGCCTCAGAGCAACCTCTGCTTTGCCAATGCAACTTCCCCAACTAACCCCCCTCCCGCTTTTGCAGGAGACCAGATGCATGTTTTTTAAGAATGTAAGAGCAGTACTGGATCCGATCAGCATTCTCTTCCCACAGTGGCCAACCAGATGCCTATGGGAAGCCCAGAAGTAGGACATGTTTACTTCACAAAAGCGTGTCTAGATGCCTGCAAGGGAGAAACGGCAAGAGGTGGGAGTTGCCGTGGAAACATATTAGGCAGAAAAACATCACCACTGGCTGTTCACTTATTAAAATAACTCTTCCTGAAGCTTCTTCGCCAAGAAGCAGCTTGTTGGGTGCTTTTGTGCAGCCATTTATTGCACATGGTTACATGTATGGGTGAAGAAAAACAGACATTCGGAAAGGTTGTGGAAGTTATTGAACACAAATCCTTTACTCTGAAAACAAATACCTTAACATACAGTGTATGTTTAACTTTGTTGTTCTTGTTCAGTCGTTAAGTCGTGTCCGACTCTTCGTGACCCCATGGACCATAGCACGCCAGGCCTTCCTGTCCTCCGCTCTCTCCCGGAGTGTGCTCAAGTCCATATTCATTGCATCGGTGATGCTATCTAGCCATCTCATCCTCTGCCGTCCCCTTCTCCTTTTGCCTTCAATCTTTCCCAGCATCAGAGTCTTTTCCAGGGAATTTTCTCTTCGCATTAGGTGGCCAAAATATTGGAGCTTCAGCTTCAGTATCTGTCCTTCCAATGAGCAATCAGGGTGGATTTCCTTTAGGATGGACTGATTTGACCTCCTTGCAGTCCAGGGGACTCGTAAGAGTCTTCTCCAGCACCACAGTTTGAAAGCATCAATTGCCTTCCTTATAGTCCAGCTCTCACAGCCATACATTACTACTGGGAAAACCATAGCTTTGATTATGCGGACCTTTGTCGGCAAGGTGATGTCTCTGCTTTTTACTATGCTGTCTAGGTGTGCCATAGCTTTCCTCCCAAGGAGCAAGCGTCTTTTAATTGCATGGCTACAGTCACCATCTGCAGTGATCTTGGAGCCCAAGAAAGTAAAATCTGTCACTGCTTCCATTTCTTCCCCTTCTATATGCCAGCAGGAAATGATGGGGCCAGATGCCATGATGTTAGTTTTTTTAATGTTGAGTTTCAAACCAACTTTTGCACTCTCCACTTTCACCCTCAACAAGAGCCTCTTTAGATCTTCTTCTCTTTCTTCCATTAGGGTGGTATTGTCTGTGTATCTAAGGTTGTTGATAATTCTCCCAGCAATCTTAATTCCGACCTCTGATTCATCCAACCCGGCATTTCTCATGATGTACTCTGCATATAAGTTAAATAAGCAGGGTGACAATATGCAGCCTTGTCGTACTCCTTTCCCAATTTGGAACCAATTGGTTGTTCCATGTCCGGTTTAGGGATGTCAGGGAATTCCGCCACGGATCTCGGGGAGGCCGAATGCCAGCGCATTCGGCCCCCCAAAATCTGTGTCGGAACGGCCTGCCCCCCTGCACCCCCCGCAGATCCCCCCAGGATGAAACTTACCTGGGGCGGATATTCCGGGTGGCGGCAGCTCCGGTGGCGGCTCCAGCGGTGGTTCGGTGGCGGGAGCTGCGGCGGCCGGTCTTCCGACCGGGTGCCGCCACCGCCATTTCCCATGTAAAAAAAAAAAGATGTGATAGGCTACATAAAGATTTACATAGCCTATCACAGCTAGGTTTACAAAAAACATGATAGGCTACGTAAATCTTTACGTAGCCTATCACGTCTGACTTTTTTAAAAAAAACGCGCGTACGCAAATGGCCGCAGCTACGGCCGCCGCCATTTGCGTTCTTTATTTTGGCCCGTCTTAGTCTACGTAAATATTTACGTAGACTAAGACGGGCCAAAATAAGGAACACAAATGGTGGCGGCCGTAGCCGCCGCCATTTGCATACGCTTTTTTTGTTTGTTTGTTTATTACCCAGCCATGATAGGCTACGTAAATCTTTACATAGCCTATCACGTCTTGAAAAAAAAAACACCACAAGTCTGCAATTGGTGGTGGTGGTGGCAGGCTGGCAGCTGGTCGGAAGACCAGCTGCTGCAGTCGCAGCCGCTACCACCTGGAAGATCTGCCCCAGGTAAGTCTCATCCGGGTGGGGGATCTGCGGGGGGTGCAGGGGGGCAGGCCGTTCCGACACAGATTTTAGGGGGCCGAATGCACTGGCATTCACCCTCACCGAGATCCATGGCGGAATTCTCTGCCATCTCTAGTCTTCATAGAACCGATCAACCTCAGCTTCTTCGGCCTCAGTGGTTGGGGCATAGATTTGAACTACTGTGATGTTGAATGGTTTGCCTTGGATTCGTACTGAGATCATTTTTGAGATTGTACCCCAGTACTGCTTTTCCCACCCTTTTGTTGACTATGAGTACTACTCCATTTCTTCTAAGGGATTCTTCCCACAGTAGTAGATATAATGGTCACCTGAATTAAATTCGCCCATGCCTGTCCATTTTAGTTCACTGATTCCCAAGATGTCGATGTTCAATCTTGCCATCTCATGTTTGACCACTTCTAGCTTACCTTGATTCATTGACCTTACATTCCAGGTTCCTAAACAATACTGTTCTTTACAGCTAGGGATGTATGAAAATCACTTACCTTTCAGGGATTATGCTGATGGTGCGGGGGGAGGTGTTCCGTCCCTCCCCCCAGAATCCACGCCGGGGAGGGAGGCGCTCCATTCCTCCCCCCCCCCGGAGTCCTGGCCGGCCGGCTGAGCTCCACCGCCGTTTGCGTCCCTGCAGTCAGTCGTGATAGGCTATGGAAATGTTTACATAGCCTATCACGGCTGATTAAAAAAAAAAAGAGCGTACGCAAATGGCGGCGCCCATGGGCACTGCCATTTGCGTTCCTTATTTTGGCATGTCTTAGTCTACGTAAACATTTACGTAGACTAAGACGGCGAAAATAAGGGGAATGCAAATAGCGTAGCGTCTACGGTATTTGCGTTCCCCTTATTTTCGCCGTCTTAGTCTACGTAAATGTTTACGTAGACTAAGACGTGCCAAAATAAGGAATGCAAATGGCGGCGCCCATGGGCGCCGCCATTTGCATACGCACGGTTTTTTTGTTTTTTTTTTAATCAGCCGTGATAGGCTACGTAGACATTTATGTAGCCTATCACGGTGTTTTTTTTTTAATTTAGCCATGATAGGCTATGTAAATTTTTACATAGCCTATCATGTTTTTTTGTTTGTTTTTTTAAACCTGGAAATGGCAGTGGCGGCAGCCGGTCGGAAGACCGGCCGCCGCCGCCAAACCGCCACCGGAGCCACCGCCGCCAGGAAGATCCGCCCCAGGTAAGTCCCGTCCCGGGGGGGTGGCGGGGGGGCGTTCCGCCACCAATTTCGGGGGGCCGAATGCGCTGGCATTCAGCCTCCCCAAGATCCGTGGCGGAACTTTCGTACATCCCTATTTACAGCATTGGACTTTCTTTTCACCACCAGACACATCCACAGCTGAGTGTCCTTTCGGGTTTGGCCCAGCCGCTTCACTCTTTCTGGTGCTACTTGGAAATACCCTCTGCTCTTCCCCAGTAGTATATTGGACACCTTCCGACCTGAGGGTCTCATCTTCCGGCGTCATCTCTTTTAGCCTTGTGATACGTTCCATGGGGTTTTCTTGGCAAGAATACTGGAGTGGGTTGCCATTTCCTTCTCCAGTGGACCACATTTTGTCAGAACTCTCCGCCATGACCTGTCCGTCTTGGGTGACCCTGCACGGCATAGCTTATGGCTTCACTGAGTTACGCAAGCCCCTTCGCCACAACAAGGCAGTGATCCATGAAGGGGATGTTTAACTTTATGCTTATCTTTATGTTTAACTTTACAGTGTATGTATGTTTTCACCCTTACAGTGTAGTTCAAGTAAACCACACACAGAAATAATTTAATATAGTCTATTAAATGGATGTAAGGATTGAAGAATTGTCTGGTTTAGAAAACTCCAGGTGTTCTTACAGAAACAATTCAACAGTGCATCTTGACTGTAAATAGTTTTGCCAGGTTCTCACCCAGAAAGAGCTCCATACAGGGATAAATGTGCTGTTTGGCACCATCAGTCTGTACTCTCTTCCAACTTGCCTCTGGTGGACACACTATGTTCACTTAACAGCCAATGGAAGAGAGACTGAGCAGTGCAGGAGATCCGGGAAGCAGAAGTGATTGGTTGGATCTCCTGGGCAAGCATGGAGATCTTAAGGAAACTGGGCTCTCATCTGTGTGAAAATTTGGCAATTAAACACTTTGATATATTGATTGATTTATATTTCTACTTTGTGGCACAGGATCAAAACAGACATTTAAAAATAAAAATAAAGCCGTAGTCTTATGCATGTTTAGACAGAAAAAGGTCCTACAACTCCCAGCATGGCCTAAAATACACTTACAAACCTAAAACCCTCTTTACATTAAGGGCTCCTTCACACTGAGCTTTTATCCTGTGATTGAGATTGCTCCTTCATGGAAGTTTGCGGGCTCTTTACGTGATGCTGTGTCCCTCCAGGGCGTCCTTATAAATGCCCTTTGTTCCGTTTTGAAATAGATCGCAGATAATGAGCTATCAAATTACCCTGTTCTGTTCCGCTTGAGTTCCCTCTGTGAAAAGAGTAAAAGTGGCAAGAAGAGGAGAGAGATCAATGAAAGATAATGGAAGATTCAGATACCGGGAGAAGGAGGGGGAAAGGGGAGGGGGGAAAGGAAGCACATGAAAAAAGGGAGTCGTGATCCTGCATTTAAAACAGAAGCAGAAAGCCCCATTTTAAATGCAGGGTTTAGGCTGGTGTAGAGTCTTGCATCATTTTCAGAAAATGTCCAGAATCAGATTTTGGTGGACACAGAAGATGGGGAATGCTTCAGAACTTGGAAGCATCTGCCAAGAATGTACACCTGTGTACACCTTTACAGCTGTTATATATGTAAGGCACAATAGACATGCCCCATGCAGACGTTAGTGACTGTGATGGAACTCAGGGCAGGAGATAGTCTATAAGGAGTGGTACAGAGTGTTTTGTCAAGCCACCTGCTAATGGGAAATATCTCAGAAACCTATTCTAAACAGAATATTTAAGCAACCAAACAAGGCCAAATAATTTGTTATGGCATTCTGACATATACAGGGTGTTTCAAAATGATGGACCCAATTTCAAAGCAGTATATTTCACGATTGCAACATGTTACAATTACACCAAAAGTTACAACAGTTTACTGAGTTATCAAGTTTATCAGGTTATCAAGCCTCATGATTAAACGTCGCCTTAACACACGCCAGACAGTCATATGAGAGATCGCAAGTTCTCGGCTGGCACGACAAGTGGACTTGTGTGGGCTATGCTGAAAACTCTCTTGAATTCTTCTCACGTTTTCTTCTGAAGTGCGTGGTCTCCCTGTGCTCTTCCTTTACATAAACAGCCTGTTCCCTCAAATTGTCAGTATGAACAACAAATGCTCTTTGGCTTTGGCGGATCAATGCCAAAACGCCGTTCAAATGCATGCTGCACCGCAATTGCAGAATTGCAGTCTTGCTGAACTGCAGAACGCAAAACGCCTTGTGTTGCAGGGTCGCCATCTTGTGAATGACTGAGGCTTAGGGATGTACGAAAGTCACTTACCTTTTCGACGGGGTGATTCGCGGTGGGGGAGAGGCGCTCCGCACCTCCCCCCGAAATCCTAATCTGGCTGGCTCCGCTCCGCGGAGATTCCGCAGCGCTGCCGGCCGGGGCCGCCCACAGCCGGACATCTGGCTGCTGGGTAGCCTGCAGGCAAAAAAAAAAAACGGCGTACACAAATGGCAGCAGCTATGGTGGTCGCCATTTGCGTTCCCTTTTTTTTCGCTGTTTTAGCCTACGTAAATATTTACATAAGCTATTATGGGGGGGAAAGGGGGAACGCAAATAGCGTAGTGGGCGCCATATGTGTTCCTTTTTTTCCCCGCCATTTTAGCCTATGTAAATATTTATGTAAGCTATTATGGCGGGGGGGGAAAGGAACACAAATAGCGCCCACTACGCTATTTGCATTCCCCTTTTTTTCGCCATAATAGCTTACGTAAATATTTACGTAGGCTAAAACAACGAAAAAGGGGAACGCAAATGGCAGCCACCATAGCCGCCATTTGCGTACACTGTTGTTGGTTTTTTTTAGCTTGCCTTGATAGGCTACGTAAATACTTACGTAGCCTATCACAGCCTCCGCAGGGATGCAAATGGCGTCCCTGCGTTAGCTGTGATTGGCTATGTAATTATTTACATAGCCTATCACAGCTACGATGAGGAAGCAACCGCCATTCGCAAGTCAGCACGGACGGCAGCAGGTAAGTGCTCCGTTTCCCGCGCCTTTTGTGGGGGGGGAGGGGCTTCGTTCCGCCACGGATTTCGAGGGGCCGAATGCACTGAGATCCATGGCGGAATTCTCTGACATCCCTACTGAGGCTAGGGGCTGTTTGTGTGCTGAGAGAGGAATCTAGCGGTAATCATTTGAAACTCTATGCCCCACCCTTTCAAGTGGTAAGAGTTTCATTCATGGGCGGTTTGTGGTTGCAGAGATAAAGCGATTTCAAATCAGGTCCATCTTTTTGAAACATCCTGAACTATTAAGTGTCCACAGTCAGCAAGACTGTGCTTTCTCTATCACTTCCTACTAACCTTCTTCCACTCTTGCCTGCTATTTTTGCTTTAAAATGCATGGCCAATTATTAACTGCTATATGCATGTTGACTGCGCACACCGGATTATTGCTCTTCTCACATCTCTGGCTCAGAACCTATGACGTGTCCTTGGTTTTCAAAGCCTACCACCTGCGCCGGGAAGAAACAGATTGGTTCGACAAGCCCCGAGAGTCTCGTTTGGAGAATGGACATGGTTTTGATAGAAGACTGCCAGACAAGCTAGCCCATTCAAGACCACCAAGTCAGCATCAAGACCAAGTAAGAAGGCTATGTTTTAAACTAATTCTTTAAGAAAGTTTGTGATCCATGCTATCGCCTACAGCTCAAGTCAGTATACACAGGCCACTCAATTTGTCAAAGTGAGGTTTAAGGAAATGCCACTCTCCCTTTCTAATACTCACTGTACAGAGAAAGGAAAAGATTACAGGTTTAGGGGTTGCCTCAAAGACCCACAACTATAGCAAGACAGATTGAAAGTATGTTGGCAGATACACCAAAAAAGTCGAATGGTTCCCTCTCCTCCCCATGGTAAAATTAATGTATTGAACTACTGATAAATTGCTGCCTTTTATAGACACTCCAAACATGCCCTCTGAGGAAGCCACCAGACTCTACCCATTGGTAAGGCCAACCCTGAGCCACAGAGCAGTCTTCACAATCATTGTGGAGTGAGGTAGTAGTCTGTAAAAGTTGTCTGCTCTCCTGCCAGCTCCTTGATGAGCGCTACATCCAGAGTGCTCATCAAGGAGCACTCCTTCCAGAGACTACCCAAGCAACTCAAGTACTTACCTGGGGTTAGTGCTGCCCCAAATGTTCATGAAGTTTGATTTTCACTGCAAAGATATCCACTTCAGGGGGTAAAACATGTATACACACGAAATGCTACCATCCACTCTTATGTAGCACCTGTTTGCTGCCATTCTTTCTCCCAGTCTCCTGATGCTTGGAAAGGAAGGGAACATGTCCCCTCTGCTGAGGTAAGTGAAAAATTGCAAGAAAAGGAGAATTCATTTCACAGGGGTGGAAATGTTCATAAAATCCCTGCCTCTCCTTTTCACTAAACACATCCACAATCATGAAGCCAATTGTCTATGCGACTCTAGCCCTCTTTAGGTGTTTAGAAAGTGTGTAAGCTGTTTGTGTGAGGAAGGGAAGGAGGCACAAGTAGACTATCTCTGCACACACTATCTGCATTTTTGTCACCCTTGATGTGTAGAGGATGACTATAGCAGAGAGCCACCTCTGTCTGTCAAGGCTGTCTGTGTGATTCACACAGACAGCCTCCATGGGGAGAGGAGGCTGTCTGCTGCAGAGAGTTGCCCTCTGCATGTGGAGGATGACAAAAATGGGGACAGAGGGCAGAGCTAGCACACTGATACCCATTCCCCCTCCTTACTTGTAGCGCTTATGTGCTTTCTGAACAGCTGAAGAGGGCTACATTGACACATTGTTGTTGTTGTTGTTCAGCCGTGAAGTCGTGTCCAACTCTTCGTGACCCCATGGACCATAGCACGCCAGGCCTTCCTGTCCTCCACTCTCTCCCGGAGTGTGCTCAAGTCCATACTCATTGCATCGGTGATGCTATCTAGCCATCTCATCCTCTGCTGTCCCCTTCTCCTTTTGCCTTCAATCTTTCCCAGCATCAGGGTCTTTTCCAGGGAGTTTTCTCTTCGCATTAGGTGGCCAAAATATTGGAGCTTCAGCTTCAGTATCTGTCCTTCCAATGAGCAATCAGGGTTGATTTCCTTTAGGACTGACTGATTTGACCTCCTTGCAGTCCAGGGCACTCGTAAGAGTCTTCTCCAGCACCAAAGTTCGAAAGCATGAATTCTTCGGTGCTCAGCCTTCCTTATAGTCCAGCTCTCACAGCCATACATTACTACTGGGAAAACCATAGCTTTGATTAGACGGACTGTTGTTGGCAAGGTGATGTCTCTGCTTCTTACTATGCTGTCTAGGTGTGCCATAGCTTTCCTCCCAAGGAGCATGCGTCTTTTAATTGCATGGCTACAGTCACCGTCTGCGGTGATCTTGGAGCCCAAGAAAGTAAAATCTGTCACTGCTTCCATTTCTTCCCCTTCTATATGCCAGGAAGTGATGGGGCCAGATGCCATGACTTCTACAAAATCCCATGATTGGAAAATAAAACACAATCTCTTTTTAGGGTAGTACCTTTTACACAATTTTTGTGCCTGCTCATACAGCTATCATGCAATTTTGTTGGATGCCTCGCAGGTAAACTCTATTGTGGGATTGCACAGCCTATGGCTTTCAGATGGAGGCAGATGGGATTAACCAACTGGTCCAGGGTCAGCTAGATAATCATTAGCCAGGATTTGCATTAGCAGTTCCCATCACAAATTGTGTATGAAATGTGAGGTGCAATCCTATTCACATTTACATGCAAGTAATTAAGAAATAGGACTCACTTCCAAGTCAACATGCATAGGACTGGCTTTTTATCATTTTAAAAATGACCACTCGCACAGTGATTTTTGGCCTCAGCAAAAGTGAGGATATAGAATTCTGTTTTCAGCTTAGAAGAACACTGAACAGATACTTGCTTATTACATGAGTACAAGTTTATCCCTGGTGGGCATGCATGTGTTGGCTGGGTCTGTTGCTGAGCATACTGGAAAAAAACAAAGCCTCAAACACAGGAGTGTAAAAGGGACTGCTCAAAAACCAAATTGCGTTTTATTTTCCAACCACAGGATGTTGTGCAACTTCAATGTGTGAATGTGTGACATATGCACTTTGTTTCACAGTTATGCAACTTTTCAGTCGACCTTCATAATGTTCCAAGATATAGATTCCATGCTAACCGTACATATGACATATTTACGTAATACGTTGTTTACATACAGGAGTAGCTCAGTGGAATAGGTCCATGTCTGGAGAAGGTAACATGGCTCCCTAATCAGCCTCTGAACTCTGAAGAGACGCGGAGTGGAAGCAGGACTGACCTAAGATGTTGCATGATATGACCCAAGAGTTCTACCACAGACTCTCTTGCAATGGCAGAGAGGATGCTGGATACAACTCTTGGGTCCTGTATGGACCCAAAAGATTCTCCTGACACACAAATCTAAGGTCACATTGCTATGTCATATGCACCCCTAAACATCACTCATCACTCAGGTTCCCAAGTGTTGGGTTTGGGGGTAATACTGACCCAAATTATCTCCTAGCCTTACTATCATAGGAAAATGTAAGTACATTGTTCAGACTACAGTAAACTAAAACAAAGATCCCGTTCAAACATGCAGAAAAGGCACATAATGTAATACTCCTGGGTCTGCCAGTTCACACTGCAGCCATTGGGCTACTTGTTGGAAAACTGTTCTAAAAAAAATGCTTCCTATATGTGGGAGGCTAGCGTGACAAAAAGAAAGGTCTCCGACTTGCTTTCTTCCTGCTGTAATGTCCATGTATAGGGAATGTACTTTTCTAAAACTACGAGGAGCATTCAAATACACAACTTATCACCTGCAGTTCAAAGCTGTAAAGTCCTAGGTGAATTGTGCCATGTGTTTTTTCTGCAAAGTTAGATCAGTTACATCCCTATTCTTTAAGGGGCTTTTCTTTGCTTAATTTGTATTCATGACTCCTGTCTGTTAACATTAGCGCAGCGCCGAAAATTTATCCCGCATTTTTTCCAACCATTCTCATTCAATGTGATAGAAAAGAACTTGCTTTCAAAAAGATGTGCAATGGTGAAGAAAATTTAGGAGATATGGGTTGGGTTTGGGTTTCTTGTGTTTACATAAGAAGATAAGAAGAGCCGTGCTAGATCAGACCAAGGGTCCGTCTAGTCCAGCATTCTGTTCACACAGTGGCCAACCAGTCGTCAACGGGAAACCCATAAGCAGGACAGGAGTGCAACACCACCCTCCCGCCCGTGTTCCCCAGCAACTGGTGTTCTCAGGCTTACAGCCTTTGATACTGGAGGTAGCATAGAAGCATCAAGACTAGTAGCCATTGATAGCCTTCTCCTCCAGGAATTTGTCTAGCCCCTGTTTAAAGCCATCCAAATTGGTAGCCATCACTACATGTGACTGCAAATTCCATAGTTTGACTATGCACTGTGTGAAGAAGGACTTCCTTTTATCTGTCCTGAATCTCCCACCAATCAGCTTCATGGGATGCCCTGGTTTCTATTATTACGAGAGAGGGAGAAAAATGTCTCTGTCAGGAGCTCCCTGGCGGCCTCTTACAGTAGACTCCAATAGCCAACTCAAGACACAGACAAAAGGATTCTTTTCAAAGCTTTAATCCTTTTACAACTTAATGACTCTTTCAGATGCTAATCACCAGCGGCTAGAGCAAGGAACAGCAGAGTGGCCTAAGCTTCGAATAGGCAGTTGATCCCCGTTTGAAAGAGAGTCACTTGAAGACCCAGAACTTATGGGCTAGGGAGAGATCCTCCCTCTTTCCCTCGGGTCCATGGGAGGCGGCCATTGCTTGCACACCAAACGGGTGCTACGCCTCCTTTCCCCACCCTCCATCGCTCGTCACTCTCTGCGTCCGGATCAAGCATCTAGCAAGCCTCGTTCCCGCACTTCCTCACTGCTAGGATCACTATCTAACTCAGGAATGCCAGCAGGAGGAATCTCTGCCAGCTGCTGTGCCTGTGAGGGATGAGCTGGCTCCTCTGCCACGGATTGCTGTTCCTCCTCAGAATCAGAACTGCTCTGGGGCTCTATGGGCTCAGTTTCCACCCTGACAGTCTCCTTATCCACATTCTGTACATCATGCATAATTTTGTATACCTCTATTGTGTCTCTCCTTACTTGCCTTTTTTCCAAGGTAAACAATCCCAACTGTTGTAATCTTCCCTCATAGGGGAGTTGCTCCAGCCCCTTGATCATTTTAGTTAACCCTTTTTCCAGCTCTACAATACCTTTTTTAGGTGCAATACACAGTATTCGAAGTGTGGTCGCATCATAGATTTATATAAGAGCAATATGAGTAGGGATGTACGGACTGTGAAAAATCCACTCCGACTATATTTCGTGGATGGTCAGGTGTCTTTTGTTCCATTGTCCACTCAGGGACAGATGCATTTTTTTCCCCATGCAGAAAAATACGCAAATAATTACATAAGAGGTTTTGTAACAATTTACATACTTTACCTTAGTACGTAACATTTAATGTATTGTCCCCCATTCCATTCAACTTTTCCTTAGCAGAAATTTGCATATGTTGCTACAAATGAATATGCATAAATTTGGGGGAAGTAAAACACACACACACATCCGAAAGTCCATGCAGCCTGAGGGGTCATTCCACAGCGGATTCCGCAGGTTGGATTCTGAGAAATCTGAGCTCATTTTAGTCTGTCTCAAATTTCTCTATATAAGTATGCTATTGGGAGTTTTATTCACAATTCCTTTCCTAATTATGCCTAACATGGAGTTGCCTTTTTTATAGTGACTGCACACTGGGATGACATTTTCATTGAGCTGTCCACCACAACCCCAAGATCTCCTTCTTGGTCGGTCACTGCTAGCTCAGATCCCATCAGGCTATACTTGAAGTTGGGGGGGTTTGCCCCAACATCCATCACTTTACACTTGCTTACGTTGAACCACTTTTGCCATTTAGATGCCCATTTCCCCAGTTTGGAGAGTTCCTTTTGGAGCTCTTCACAATCCCTTTTTGTTTTAACCACCCTAAATAATTTGGTGTCATCTGCAAACTTGGCCACTTCACTGCTCACTCCTAATTCCAGATCATTTATGAACAGGTTGAAAAGCATTGGTCCCAATACAGATCCCTATGGGGCCCCACTATTTCCATCCCTTCATTGGGAAAATTTACCATTTATTCCTACTCTCTGCTTTCTGTTCTTTAACCAGTTACTGATCCATAAGAGGACCTCTCTCTCTCTCATTCCATGACTGCTAAGTTTGCTCAGGAGTCTTTGGTGAGAGACTTTGTAAAAAGCCTTTTCAAAGTCCATGTAAACAATGCCTACTGGATCACCCCTGCCTACATGTTTACTGACACTCTGAAAGAACTCTAAAAGGTCAGTGAGACAAGACTTACCTTTGCAGAAGCCATGTTGATTCTTTTTCAGCAGGGCTTGTCCTTCCATATGCTCACTAATTTTATCTTTAATGATGCTTTCAACCTATTTACCTGGAACAGACAATAAGCTAACCAGCCTATAATTTCCCAGATCCCCCCAGACCCCTTTTTAAAAATTGGTGTTACGTTGGCCATCTTCCAGTCTTCTGGTACAGAGGCTGATCTTAGGGACATGTTGCATATTCATGTTAGAAGATCAGCAATTTCATATTTGAGTTCTTTAAGTACTCTAGGATGGATACCATCTGGGCCTGATGATTTATTTACTTTCAATTTATCAATAAGGTTGAGAACTTCATCTTTTGTCACCACTATTTGCCTCAGTTCCTCAGACTCCCTTCCTGAGAACATCAGTTCAGGCACAAGTCTCTGTCCTATATCTTCTGCAGTGAAGACAGATGAAAAGAATTCATTCAGCTTCTCTGTATTCTCCTTACCCTTCTTTAGTACCCCTTTAACTCCATTGTCATCCAGTAGTCCAACTGCCTCCCTAGCTAGTTTCCTGCTTCTGATACATTTAAAGAATTCTTTATTGTTGGCCTTGATGTTGTTTGTGATATGCTCTTCAGAATGCTTTTTTGCATCTCTTATTGTCTGCTTGCATCGCCTTTATGCAAGCTTGTGCTTTCTTTTGTTTTCCTTATTTGGGGAAGACTTCCATTTTCTGAAGGAAGTCCTCTTTTCTCTTATATCTTCCTTGACACTGTTCATTAACCATGCTGGTGACCTCTTGGACTTGGTACTACCTTTCCTATCCTGTGGTATACATTTTAACTGAGTTTCTATTGTTCTGGTTTTGAATAACCTACAAGCATTTTGAAAGGATTTACCCCTCTTGTCTCCCCCTTTCAGCTTCTTTTTAACCAGTTCCCTCATTCTAGAGAAGTGTTCTCTTTTGAAGTCAAATGTGACGATTGGGGGTTGGACTCGATGGCCTTGTAGGCCCCTTCCAACCCTACTATTCTATGATTCTATGATTCTATGATGTTGGACTTCCTGGGCAATTTTCCACTTAAATATATGTTAAATATGATAGCAATGTGGTCACTGTTTCCAATTGGTTCAATAACATTTATATCTCATACTAGTAGGGATATACAAATCCCGCTCACCAGTCCACTGCCGGGGTCTGCCGAGGGGGGGGAGGTGATCCGACCCTCTCCCCCAGAATCCTCCCCAGCTGGCTTTGCTCCGCAGCAAGGCCGCCATTTGCATCCCAGCACTAGGCCATGATAGGCTACGTAAGTATTCACGTAGCCTATCACAGCAAAAGACAGGGACGCAAACGGTGTAGCGGTTGCCATTTGCGTCTCTGCCTTTTGCCGTGATAGGCTATGTAAATACTTGCGTAGCCTATCACGGCAAAAGTCAGGCACACAAATGGCGGCCGCCACGACGGCTGCCATTTGCGGCCGCAGCAGCCAGAAGATGACCTGTAGCCACAGCCGCTGCCATCAGGTAGGTCCGTCCCGAGGGGGATTTGAGGGGGGAGTACATTCCGCCACGAACTCTGGGGGGCCAGATTCTAAAGAATCCGGCCTCACTGGAGTCCATGGTGGATTTCTCCAACATCCCTACCTACTAGGCACTGGGCAACACCACTTAGGATTAAATCCAGGGTCGCCTTCCCTCTGGTCAGTTCCATGACCAACTGTCCTAGGACGCAGTCGCTTAGCGCATCGAGAAATTTAAACTCTTTGTCATGATCGGAACATGCATTTATCCAGTCAATCTGGGGGTAACTGAAGTCACCCATTATTACAACACTTCCTTGTTTGGAGGCTTCCCTGATTTCGTTTTCCATGTCAAGATCAGCCTAAGCCTTCTAGTCTGAGGGATGACAGCACGTTCCTAGTACTAATTTAGTTTTAGAGCCCTGTATTGTCACCCACAATGCTTCTGTGGAATTGTCTGCCCCTTTTAGGTGTTCTAGTCTGCTCAACACTATGCCCTCTTTGACGTGCAGAGCAACACCTCCTCGTACGACCTTTCTTGACCTTCCTGTACAGTGTATATCCAGAGATGACTGTATCCCGCCAGTTCTGTCCATAGGGATGTCAGAGAATTCCACCACAGATCTCGGTGAGGCTGAATGCCAGTGCATTCGGCCCCCCAAAATCCATGGCGGAACGAAGCCCCACGTGCCCCACGAAAGGCGCGCGAAACGGGACACTTACCCGGTGCCATTCACACTGCTATATGAGTGGCGGCCGCATCCACAACCGTCATTCTCTTCATCACTATAGCCGTGATAGGCTGCGTAAGTATTTACTTAGCCTATCACAGCAAAAAAAAAAAGGGAACGCAAATGGCGGCGGCTATGGCCGCGATAGCCTACATAAATGTTTATGTAGGCTATTATGTATTAAAAAAAAAAAAAGGAATGCAAATGGCATAGTGGCCGCCATTTGCATTCCCCCCCCCTTTTTTTTGCCGTAATAGGCTATGTAAATATTTACGTAACCTTGTCACGGCAAAAAAAAAAAAAAAAAAGGAACTTTTGTCCTGCCTTTTATTATATAATCTTCTCTCTGGTAGCCTATAGCTTCCTCGGTATCTCACACGTCACTGAAATCCCAGGGGTTTCCCATTCCCATCATGAGGTAAATCCCATCATGAGGTAATTCCTCCCATAGGGCTTTTTCATATTAGGAAGCACAGCCAGCCTGGGTCCCTGGGAGGCCGCAGGACAATGGAGAAATGTTTAATAGAAAGAAAACGCACACATAGCCACCTCAGCCGTCTCACAGAGATGAGGTAAGCTCAGAAACACCACAGAAATGCATCCTGAGAATGAGGCACAACAATGGAAGCCACTTTAGTGGGAGGTGGGAACTTTCATGAAATTGGAGGGCAATTTTTGGTACCAGCACCACCCCTTTCCTAGAGCTAAAAGCAGCGTTGCCCCCCTCTCCCCTGCATTGTGGTGGATGCAAAATGGAGGGTGGCCAACACAGTTGATGCTGTTGCCACTTGTTGTGGCAGCACACACACACACAACACCTTCCAAAAAAAGAAAGAAGCTGTGCCACAGCCCCTGCCAATGATGAGCCCTCCCTGTGAGAAACTGTTGAGAATTTCTCCTCCCCCTGGAGAAATTCAGTGACATTGCCCCCCACCCAATTTCTGCGCCCACAAATAGAGTTGAGCATTTCAAGGCAGTATGTGCACACACTTCTAATTAAAATACTGAGAGTAGTTTTATTGTGTGCCTGTATCGTTCCATGTTTTAAACCTCAAATCCAACACACAGTCCCATTTCGATCCTGTGCAAGCACTTAGCAGCAAAAGAAACAAATTTGCTCAATACTATTTGGCCAAGAGCATTCATCAGTCCAGCTTTGCCCTGAGGCCACAATAAATATGCAGTTCAGCAGACATCAGAGCCACCAGATGACACACGGATGACCATTCTAGCCAAAAAAAACAACATGCTGGCATCTTGGCTTCTCTTTTTTTTTCCCTTGAAGCTGTTTAAACTAACAGAGCCAACTTCGACTTGAACACAAGCTGCGGTAGACACAATTATTCCCTGCAGTTCATCCAAGGGTGCAATCCTATGGGAATAGGCGGCCACCTCCGAACTCAGAGACGACCACCTGTCCAATGCAAGGTGGGGGGAGCGCAAAGGGGATCTTCTTCACACTCTGGCCATCCTGCATTTGTGGCTAGACAGCTGATTTCGGCTGTCTAGCTGCGAGACTTCGTTAGCGGGGTGGGGAGGCCAGACAATGCATAGGAAGTGTCATACTGGCACTTCTGTGCTCCCTGCCCCTCCCCGCCCCCGGAAACGTCCCCTTTTGCCCCACTCTGTGCTGCTCTTCCAAGTGTGGAGCCCAGGGACAATCCACACTGCCTACAAGATGGTGAGGGAGGTGGCGGCGAGGCAGTTTTCTGGGAATCAACCTTGGCACGCTGGCTCCAAGGTCGATTCCTGAAAACCAAACAATCCTATGGCTGTCTAGCGGCCATAGGATTGCACCCTAAGTATCCTTCCCAGGGATTTCTGAATTGGGACGTCTAATCACATGGTTCTTAAACTGGGACAATAAAGTGCAGCTTAGGCTAAAGAAGTGGCAGATTATCCAGAACTGCAGCTGCCTGTCCTTTCTGCAGCATGAGAAACTTGCCTAAAATACTATGGATGCGATGGGCAATATTGTTGTTGTTGTTCAGTCATTCAGTCGTGTCCGACTCTTCGTGACCCCATGGACCATAGCACACCAGGCCTTCCTGTCCTGCGCTCTCTCCCGGAGCGTGCTCAAGTTCATATTCATTGCATCGGTGATGCTATCTAGCCATCTCATCCTCTGCTGTCCCCTTCTCCTTTTGCCTTCAATCTTTCCCAGCATCAGGGTCTTTTCCAGTGGGTTTTCTCTTCGCATTAGGTGGCCAAAATATTTGAGCTTCAGCTTCAGTATCTGTCCTTCCAATGAACAGTCAGGGTGGATTTCCCTTAGGATTGACTGATTTGACCTCCTTGCAGTCCAGGGCACTCGTAAGAGTCTTCTCCAGCACCACAGTTCGAAGGCATCAATTCTTCGGTGCTCAGCCTTCCTTATAGTCCAGCTCTCACAGCCATACATTACTACTGGGAAAACCATAGCTTTGATTAGACGGACCTTTGTCGGCAAGGTGATGTCTCTGCTTCTTACTATGCTGTCTAGGTTTAACATACGATATATTTGCAGTGGACTTGCTGATAAATCCCCATTGTACCTACTAAACCTTTTGACCTTTTGGACTTCCTGTACACTTGAGTACAAATTATCATCATCATCTTTATTATGGTCACTGACCAGACTTTGAACATATAAAAATACAAAGAGTTACAAACTCTTTCAGGGAATATACAGTAAAATCAGTTCTGATGAGATCTTATTCTCATAGCATTCAAAAAGGGTTTAGCAAAAGCCTCGATCGTATCCCTATCCTCTCTTGTCCTAAAACAGTAAAGAAGTACATTTATATCTGATCTAGTATCAGACAGTAATTTCTCTCTAATCTCTATATAAAAGGAACAGCAAAGTAAGACATGAATAACCTATTTGATTTCATTCCTTCCACATGGGCATAAACAATCTAAAACACTAGTTTTCTGAAACCTCCCTTGTAACAGAGCAGAGGGTAAGACATTAAATCTTCCCAAAGTAAGTGCAAACCGATATTTGGGAATGTTAAGGATTGAGAGATATTTCACTCCTACCAGCCCATAACTCAGATTTGCACCCAAAAACAGAGGAGAACAAGTTCTATCTGCTGCAGAATTTAAAGCTTGTAGATAATAATCCCTGACCCTTTGAGACAGAAGAGTGCTGGCCTACTTAGTTTCCGTCACTAGTACAGACTCTGGGCATAGGCCCAGAGAATTGATCTTATTCCAGAGCAATTTCATCCACTCAGAAACATAAGGGTCATTACGTATCTTGTATAAGTAACCTAAGGATCCAGGGCCGTACAAACGGATCCAAAAATGTAATGTGCTGATCCAAGCTCCCAAGGTGATTGTCTGTAGGCCAGTTTCCAACAAGAGAGCAGGGGTTGCCACGCATTTTGGATGACCAAGGATAGCGCGTATGAAAGCTGCCTGCACAGATTCTACTGAAAAGTTAACAGCTTTGATCCAGATTGCAATGCCATACATCAATTGCATAAGTGACGCTGACACAGCCTTAAAAACGTGAAGTGCAGCAGGGACAAATTGATCCCCTTTGGTATAACAGAACCTTATTATTGCAGCAGCTGCATTGTTAGCTGTTGCTCTAGCCCTGTCTCTCTACAGAGACCAGTTGAGAGTTTTATGAAAGTATATACTCAAATATTTATAGCCTGAAATTTGTTTGCTATGATTCCCATTCACAGACCATCCAAAAGTCCTCCTCCATCTTGAAAAAAACAGCACTTTAGATTTGTTATAGTTAATTCTCAACTGGTTAATTTTACAGTAGCTAGTGAACGCTGCCAACAGATGCAGGAGGCCAACCCTGGTCAGATGCAGGAGGCAGCATCGTCTGCATAGAATAAAATGGGGATCTTTGTATCAGCCAGTTTTGGAGGATGAGCATCTGTAGTATTCAAAGCATTAGGTAAATCACTCATAAAAATAGTAAATAAAAATGGAGCTAAAACGCAGCCATGTCTTACACCCCTAGTTGATACTATTAGTTCCAATGGGCTACCACTAGGATTACATCTGATTTGAACTTTATCATCTGATTTGATGATAAAGATTTTGGATCAAATATAAAATTCTTTTGACAATACCCAGCATTTCTAATTTTGCCCATAGCTTATTTCTCGAAACTGAGTCAAAAGTGGATTTCAAATCTATGAATGCAGAAAATAATTGGCCCCCTTTTGGTTTAGAATACTTTTCAGCTAGTTGAGCCAAAATAAAACAGTGGTCCAAAGTTGAGCAGCCAGGAGTAAAACCAATTTGTTCATCTCCTATCACTTCGGAGTTTCTCATCCAATCCAAAAGACGTTTACATAACAATTTGGTGTAAATCTTCCCAATTATAAATAGAAGGTTTATAGGACGATAATTATTGGGATCCTGCCTCTCACCCTTTTTTATATGGGAACTAAAATTGCCTTGTGCCAAATATGTGGGAAATGACCTGTCCTGTTGCATAAAATAAAAAAGGGGGCTAAAGAAGAAGCCCACCATCTCATATTGCATTTTAATGCATTTGAAGATATACTATCAGGTCCGGGGGGCTTATTATTTTTGAGTTGGCTAATTAAATCACTAATCTCTTTTGGATGGACATCAGGCCAGTCAAGTAAATCATCTATCTTCCCGATTACAATTAAATTTACAGAGTCAGGGTCAAGAAAAATTTCGGTAAAATGTTTCTTCCACAGTGCTGTTGGAATACAGCAGTCAGGAGCCTTACTATCTGATAGTCCTCTAGATACCAGATTCTAGAAACACCTTGTATCTTTATTCAGACTTGCCTAATACAACAAACTCCACCTCTCACTTATATCAGGTTGTTTCTTGGCCTGGATAGTTGCCTTATAAAGTTTTTAAAGTTGAAAATAATTTGCAGGGAGCACATTTATCATGCTACTTCTATAGTTCTTATATATATTCTGAATTTGTTTCTTAAGGGACATGCACTCACGATTAAACCAGCCAAAGCTTTGTCTGTGTTTTTGAATTTGTGGGTTAGGGTTTTCTAAACTGTATGTACATAAAGTATCCATCAACTCTCCATAAAGGGAAATCATTTCATCTATATTGCTAGAGGATATTACATTCAGATGTAAAGTTTTCCCAACATCAGAGAGTATGAAGTCATTCATCTTATCCTCAGAGCAATTGTTCGATCGTACCACTTTATTGGTTATTGGTGGAATTATGGATGGTGATGATTGGTGATTGGTTATGATTCCATCCTCAAAGCCATTAAACATAGTGATTAATAGAAAATTATCACCATTAGTGATTTTATCAACCCCAAATAAATGGATCCGCTCCCACAACACCCAGAAAATGATCATGTAATCAATAACACTACAGCCTAAACTGGAGGTGGGTGTAAATTCCCCATTAGTGTCGAAGGGTTCCCAACCATTCAGTAGCATTTACCCTGAGCAATTGATAAATTGGGCCAGAAGAACACCTGTGAAATTAACAGCTTTATCTTTAGATCTTCAGGTTGATTGCATAAGGTAAGGGGCCTCAGACTCTTCTAGATAAAAATATTTAGACTCAACAAGTGCAGCATTGCTTGCTCCCATCGTAGCATTGAAAACCCCATTATAATCACTTTTGCTTTTGGAAATAGGCCTTCCATTTGGATTACATAATCTTCTAGTGTGCACCATTGTTGTTTAGCTATCAAATTATTCTGTATAGGTGGTAGGTAGACATTAAACATCAGGAACTGTACTTGTCTAAATTGGAGCAATAGAACGATAGCAATAGGGTCACAAGTAGCAAGTTTTCCAACAGTCGTTTTCAAGTTTAGTGAAAACAAACATAGTAAACCTGAACTAGGCCAGCCTTTACCTTTGTTGCAGCTTGTGTTAAGCGAGTGGGATAGAAATCCATTAACAGTTATTGGCTCAGTTGCCCATGTTCCTTGTAAAAAAAAATAAAAATCAAATTTATCTATGCAGTCCTTAACAGAGGGAATTGTATTAATTCTACCCCAAACTGCTATGTTCCATGATAAACACCTTAGCTGGGTATTCCTAGGGGCTGTCTTGATTAAATTAGTGGTTCCATTATCTCTAGTTCTCTCTTCATATCTTTAAAAAAAAATGAATACTTATGGAACACTTTAATACTTAAGGAACCATTTCCTATGCTATAATTTCCTACACAAACTTTCAGGGTAGAGCAATGTTCCACTCTGACCAGAATCTGGGCTAGTATAATGAACTCCTATAAAGGCAGCAGTATCTCCAGAACAGACTCAGAACCCACTGCTTTCTGGCAGACCCGTTGCTTTCAGTCCTATTCAAGAAATAACCTGGGAGTGATGTTAGAATATCCCCAGACTGCACAATGTCAACTTCACATGTCTGGAGGCCTTTAGAGCAGGAAGGAACTGCCGGTATGCTGCTCCACATCAGAATCACACCTCTTTAAAAGGGCAGAAAAATAGCCCTAAGGTCATCTAGACCTGCAGATATTGTGCCGCTGTTCCATTCCTTAGGAGAAAAATCAGATTTTGTGAGCTGTCGAAAGAAATGGAAGAAGCACAGGGAAAATGCAGAACAACAATTTGATGATGACGTCTTGTAGACGGCTAGACGCCCAGTGTAAAGTGAGTGAACTAAGAATGGCAATTCTAGAGTAAACGCCTAGTGTGAAAGTACGTTCCCACACTCACATGGTTATTCAAAGAGAAAGGTGGTGGGAGAGGCTGATGTTGAGGCATATATTAGCAGCCGTTGCTGAGTCAGCCCTTTTGCCATACTAAAGACAAGCATTTCCTAGCAGGCCCAAGCTCCCCAGAGGGCGTACTGCAGCTGATGCCGGGCTGTGTCTATTGTTTAATGGTAAAAAATGTTTTAGGGCCCAGCGCTGAGAGGAAGGCTGATCTATGAAGCTGAAGTCACTACCATCTTCTTTCAACCCAGAGTGCCTCTGGGCCCCAATGTAGCATCAGAGCATGATGCCATGTCAGAGGCATTCTAGGCAATGTAAGATGGTGGCTTACCAGCAGCAAAGCCTGGTGCTTCTCTCAGAGCCAGGTGGCACTAGAGAGCAGCTTGCCCAGGGTGCTGGCCCTGTTTTCTAAACCTGAAGATAGTTTGATCATTTCCATGGTCTGTGTCTGGGGATTTGCAGACTGCAGTGAGGATCTGAAAGGGCCTGTTAAAGCCCACAGGCTTTCTGTATGGCAGTGCTGAATTAAATCAAGGATGGCCTATTTATTCATTTTATTTATTTCATTTCATTTCTATACCACCCAATAGCCGAAGCTCTCTGGGCGGTTCACAAACATTAAAACCAAACAGCACACAATAAAACAACTTAAAATATATAGAACGTTAAAACCACAATATAACAATACGACCAGAATAAAAACTAGCAACAGTGCAGGAATTTAAAATACAGATTTAAAACAGCAAAGCTAAAAGTCTAGAAAGCTAAAATGCTAAAATACTGGGAGAATAAAAAGGTCTGCACCTGGCGCTGAAAGGAATACAATGTAGGTGCCAGGCGAACCTCACTAGGGAGTTCATTCCACAGCTGGGGTGCCACTGCAGAAAAAGCCCTCCTCCTAGTAGCCACCCGCCTCACTTCCTTTGGCAGGGGCTCACGGAGAAGGGCCGCTGAGGATGATCTTAAGGTCCGGGCAGGCAAATATGGGAGGAGGCGATCCTTCAGATAACCTGGCCCCAAGCCGTTAAGGGCTTTGAATGTTAACACCAGCACTTTGAATCGGGCCTGGAAATGGACTGGCAGCCAGTGCAGCTGGAAAAGTACTGGCGTAATATGAGCTTGTAGGCCAGTCCCTGTTAACAGTCTTGCTGCCCTATTTTGGACCAGTTGAAGTTTCCGGACCATTTTCAAAGGCCTACTGGTGGCCCATCACCCTGATTCATGCCTTTTCATCTCCAGCACATCCCTAATAACCATCTGAGTGCACCCCTATTTACTCAGGACTTGTGGCTGACTTCTGTCTTTGCAGAAGAACAGCATTATATAATAACTGTGTAATAGGAGCATGTAATGCTACATTTGTAGGAACACTCAGAGACAGAGAAAGTATGTCAGGAAGGGAAATTCCAGGTCCCAGTCTATGGACGCTAGTGTTACAGCTGCCAACCCCACCTTTATTTTAATTATTATCCCTGCTCCTGTTCCTTTGACAGCAGCCTGACAATACCAATATATTAGGTGTGGTTTTTGTCACCACACCTAGAAAATATTTTCTTGCTTCATTTCTATAGGCCATATTGCTGTTCAGGGCCAGTAAAATGGTGGCAACTTAACCGGAAGCCCATTCGTTTAGACCAGGGATGGTGAATCTGTCCCTCCAGGTGATGTTGGACTCCAACTCCCTGGTCAGCATGGCCAGTAGTCAGGAATTATGGGAGTTATAGTCCAGCAACTTCTGGAAGACCACAGATTCTCCAGCCTTGATTTTCACCCTGTTCAGCTTCTTATGTATCTATATCTCCTATAAATAAATGAACAGGTTAATCCATTGTTTCTCAAACACTTCAAATTCAGGCCTGGTTCTAAACTCTCTATGTTCGAAACCACCCAACCCAGCATTTACCTCTTCCACAGACAAATATTCAGAATTCTCTTTGTGGCCCACTGCTGTACGTATAGATCTTTATCAATCTGGGGCACTAATCCAACCCTAACATTAGAAAAGAATCAGAACAGAGTATCTGCTTCACTTCCAAAATCAGCCAGCTAGCGAAAGAGGTGGAAAGTAGAAAAGCTGTTGTGTCCAGAATCTCCCATACATTCCTATCTGAATAGGATTGCGCCCTTAGTGGACGAAGATTCTTATAGGAGTGATTGGAAGAATTATCTGGGGAACAAATGTTACACTTTTTTTGCCCCTGGACTACAATAAAGCAAAATCACTTTTATCCCAATGGGTCAATTATATCGATTATCAGAGCTCTGTAACATCTGAAAGGAAGATTCCATGATAATCATTACAGATTTAGTGGCTGCAGGATTTTTTCCCTCCCTCACACACACCCCTAGCCTGACCGGGGGGGGGGGGGCAGTGGGAGTGTTGTTCCTCACAGTTTGAGAACCATGAGTTAATCTCTCCCCCATTCCTGTTGGTAACAGCAAGCATGATGAGGGCAATCTTACGACATTAGCTAGAATGAGACATCACCTGTTCTCAAGCCTCTACATTTCCCTGCTCTTGTGAATGGATAGAATCCGCACCTCTCCTTTACTTTTGATTCCATTCTTCTCCCAGTGGAGGTGCGGTACTCCCATTATGAGAGAGGACAGGCTACTGGTGCTTAGATCTATGGACTCCTTAGATGCACTGGCAGTGAGCTGAGCAACATAAGGGCTTCAGACCCTTTCTGGGCTGCCTGGGAATAAGCATCAGTTTCTGGATTTATGTGGGTGTGTTCCCTCAGAAGTAAACTATGGCCTCAGTGATCCGTTCTCTCCAATCCCATGCGGTGGACTAGTTGATGGATTGGTTCCAATTCTCCCATTAGAGGCTTGCTGCTAAAGACGTAGTAACATCACTTTCACAACACACTTCCCTTGCACTGTTCTTCATGCCACCCCAGCTCCTTTGCATATCTATCCTCCTTCTTGCCAACAATTGACCTAGGTTTTTGTGTGAGGTTTTGTCCCGTTCCCCCTTTTCTCTTGCCCCGTCCCTCCATTTCTTCCCTTCCCACAGAAGGAGAAAGCTCCTGCCTCATTATCTGAGTGAGAACTTTGCATTTAGAAAGCATTTTCATGCGGATTTTATAGGCATAAAGAAGAGCTCAGAAAAGGGCTCCATCCATCCAGTATTGGAGTGTCATCACTGCAGAGCTGTGATGTGGAAGCTGCACTCATCCATCCACAGAGGATTTAAGAGGGACAGAAACTTTAGCCCAGTTAAATATGCCATTCACAATTCTCTGAACCGTATGTGGTACTCCTTGTCTTTACACACAAGGGCAGAGAAACACGCGCATTGATTCCAGGAGGTTGTCCGCCCAGCCCCTTGTATGGTTACATGAGAGAAGGAAATTCAGAAGGTAGTTCTTTTCACATAGCTCCATTTGTATGAAGACTCAAATTCCATCTAATGAATTCCTGCTGCTCATTTTTTTAGCCCTGCCCTAAAAAAAATTGGCAACCCTATTATCATAAAGGTTTATTAATCCCTATCTTCTTTTATCATCACATTAGCTTTATGGTGACTTGTCAGCATCCATATCAAGTTTATTAATAACAGATCTTCAAATCCCAGATTTGATTCCATACAATGAGGGGGAAAGAAACTGAAAAATACAAAAGAGCTCACTAAGAATACATTTTTCATTACTTAAAATTAAAACAAGATTAAGACAAGTGTATAGCAACCAATACCCCTTAACAATTCTGTAGAAGTTGCTTATGAATCTTTATGGCATGGAATACACACTTTGCAACTAATTCATTTACTTAAGGTTATGTATCCATGATGAAGAAGGCCATTTGCCACTCTAAAGACCTTCACTAGCACATGGGCATACACAATTCACATACAGAATACCATTGAATCTTGCTTCCAAGATAGCTAAGGGGAGAACACTGAAGTGAATTTGTGTAAATGCTTTCCTATTTTTTGGAACAAATAAGGACCTCAAGTAATTACCACAATCTCCTTGGGGAAACATAGCAGCCCCCAAACATAATAGGGAATAAATCTTCCTTTCAGATGTTACAGAGATCTGGTAATTGATATATTTGACCCATTGGGATAAAAGTGATTTTTCTTTATTGTAGTCGAGGGGCAAAAAAAAGTGTAACATTTGTTCCCCAGAGCATTCTTCCAATCACTCCTAAAGAATCTTCATCTACTAAGGGTGCAGTTCTATTCAGATAGGAATGTATGGGAGATACTGGACACAACAGCTTTTCTACTTTCCACCTCTTTCACTGGCTGGCTGATTTTGGAAGTGAAGCAGATACTCTGTTCTGAGTACATTTTTTGCTAAGCTGCATCTGTACATTGCACCTTCTCACATAATGGTTTTGGGTAGACTCTCAGGAGTGTGTACCCAAGAAGCATAGTTCTGTTTTCTGCCCTTTTTTGACCATTCTTAAAAACATTCTCTGTTGTGTAGTCTAACTCCATAATGCCAACCACCAGTTTAAGCACAGTTTCCTACAAGCAATAAAAAAGGATATTATTGATCCCTGGGTACCAATAAACTCCTAAAGCCTATGTTTATTTATTACAAAGATTTATACCGATTGTAAAACACTGCAGGTGGAAGTAATGGAAATATAATAGAGTAAGGCAAGTCCCTATTATTTGCTTGGCTATGCATTCTCTTGAATAAATGTGTAGACTTCGTTTAAAAAAAAAAAAGACAAAATAAACTAGACCATAAATTACAGTTTATGGATCCAAAATTGAATGGGCATAGAATGATTTTCAACTGACTCAGTGGTAGGGTAAAGACAGAATCCTTTACTTTAAAAGATTACATTTTTCCTATAAATATTGGGTGGAAAAAGAATTTGTGATATTAAAACCTTTTCCCATTAATGTGTTTCAGGCAATGCTTGATAACCAGTCTTACTGAGGTGGTTGAGAATCTTTACTGTGAGGAAGTTTAGCAAAGCAGTGCATTCCCAATGATCTAGCTCCTTCCTCCTAAGATCAGCTCTTTCTAAAAATCAGGGAGCAGATGGCACAGACTACAGAGTTCCTGAAGTGTTTTATGGATTTTAAAGTACGGTAGGGAAGGTGAAAGGGGGTTGTGTAGTTCACTGTTGTAAATTGGCCCTTCCCAAAGCAGATTTTCTATTTTTAAAGAAGTCATCTAGATTTTGGTACAAGCACTTGCTCATAATGTTTAGTTAGACCCTTAGGCTGCTGTTAAAACCATAGGACAAGGGCCATTACAAAGAAGTCAGCAACTCTAATTACAGATAGTTTGTCATGCTTCATACAGAATTATTTTCAGATATTATGTTAGCCATCAAGCTTGTTGATGATTTCTCATATTACTCTATGCATCACATTTTTAAACAGCACAGGGCAGTCTCCAGACTGTTTAAACTGATGCCTTACACCACTGAAATAGACTGATGCCTTACACTTTGAAATAGAAATAGACAAATCTGGCAAGTTTGATTCTGCTCAATTTCTCATTTTTCCTACATTAAGTTAGATCTCTCCCATTTCCACATCAGTTTGCAGATGTTTTTAAGTGTGCTTGAACATTCATATGGATTTATCTAAGTGTATGCATTATTGTATACACATCTCCAAATATGCATTTTTGTACAATTGTACAAATGTACAATTTTTTACAAGTGATTTTCCTTAATGTTATGTGATTTTGTGCACGCTTTCCCCTAACATACACATTTTTGTGCACTTTTTTTTGCTTTGTTTTGCAAACTGTATCGCAAAATTTAGGAAAGTGAAAATATTGCTGTATCACGGCGTGTATAGGTTCAGGAAGTGCGTATTTGTGGCACTGTCCAATCCTGCCCTTGAGCTGGCAGGCATGAGAAGCTAGCAATCGGAAACTAGCCAAAACTAGCATTTCCACAGTAGAACAAATCAGCAGAGCTCACAGAAAGGAGCTGTTCTCACCTGCCCCTTTCCAGACATGCTAGTTTCATCTAGTTTCCATGGTTGCTAGCTTTTCTTTGTGCTGGTCATTCCCACCATTTTCACTGGTCATTCCCACCAGTGTAACCTAGTGGGCACTGGCAGATGGCCAGTACTGGATACTGTCCTTGGTAGATTTGCATTGAAATGTAAATCCAACTAATTTCTTACCCATCCCTATGTACCATTCAGACTGCGTTGCTTTAAATTGCAAATATCTTAAATACACTTGCCATCTGTTCCCGAAAGAACCCATTGTATGGTAAGATGCTTGGCATTTGCAGTTTTATGTCTGTCAAGGCAGGCTGAAAGAAGACACATTGCCAAATTTCTCCTTGCCCTGCAACTATACAAGCATAGGAGCCATCTTTCAAATCAGGGCTTGGCAGCCTTGAACATAACCAGATTATATAGATTGCAGCCACCATTGCTGCAATGGGGAAGAACGGGTCTGAGCCAGAAGTACACTTAAGCAACCATTCATTTCTGCTATTGATCTGCCCTGTGCCCTTGAGTTCTATTTCTATAGTGATTTTTCGTTTGCTTCATTATAAATTGCCGAAAATTTGAAGACATATATAGCAGAGATGGTGAGGGCATTTTTGCTGAGATAAAATGAAACTCTTTGATGAGAATGAGTGCTCCAAAAGAGAAAGCGATGAGTGGAGGAAGCATTTGGTTCCATTGTCCCAACGGCTTCACGGTCACCTCTGTTGAGCTGTCAGGAGTCTGTGTCTGCAGAGGGTCATTGTGCTAAATAGAAACATCCCAGCAGGTAAAGCCATTCTGATACGATTCCTGAGAATTAGCTTTTTCCCCTTGAAGAGGATTCTCTGGAAGACATTTTCAACCTTCATGCTAGCAAAGTGGATTCTAGGGAACAAAAACGTAAGCCATAGTAAAATCGTTAGTCTTCAAGGTTCCATAAGACTCTTTGTTGTTTCTCTCCAGTAAAGTGAAGTGATTTTATCAAACCCTGCATGCGGCAAGTGGTACAGATTTCATTTTTGATAGCCGAACATGTATTGGCCTTTAAACAACCACAGAATGGCAAGCCAGCATTTTGTGTTTTTGCTTTGTAAATGGTTGCTATTGATACTGGGGCCTAGAAACAGACTACATACATTTTCTTTTTATTAGAAACAGAATACATACATTTTCCTTTCATTTTAAAGAAAATTAAATCCTCCTTGCTCTTCTCACTGAACATCTATCGTGTTAACAAAAAGTAACGTAAATATATATATATAAGATGAATGGATATAATAAAAATAGGCATGATCACAACAGAATCCACAGCAAAAAAGGACACAGAGCAAACCACAGCAAAACAAAACTAACCCCAAAGGTTAGTTTGGGCGCTCTGCCCCCCACCCACCCCACCCCGAGCAGAAACATTTCTACAGTGTGGCAGAAAATCAGGAGTGAGGGTGTCAGGGAAACATCCTGGGGGAAGGAGTTCCAAAACAAAAGGTGTGTGGGTGTGACAAAAGAAAAGACCGTATCAAACATGCCTGCCTAATCCCTGAAGAACATGGTGACTCTGAGAGGGCCTTGTAGGGAGGATAGTTTCATATGGGAAGAGGTACTCCTGGAGAGGAAATCCTTGGTTATAGGCCATTTAGGGCTTTAAAGGTCAACGTGCGAACTTTGAATTGGGCCCAGAAGTCAATAGGGTGGCAGTGAAGTTGACAAAGTAGAAGCGTTACATGTACATAGTTATGCATTCCTTTATAGAAGCAAGTTTGGAAGGGGTCTCCCCTTGGAGTGTTTACAAAAATCACCATGGGATGGCAGAATGCGGTTCATTTGAATTTAGCTTGATTGACCCAGCGATGCAAGAAGTGTGAAGAGCAGTCTGCTATATTACATTGGCTTGTGATGCTTGAAGTATCACTGTAACATGGGATGTAACTGTGTCACTGGCCCTATCCACATGATCAGGTTACTTCAGACATTACTGGGAGCAGCTACACAGCAATGATTGTCATATTTTGCTGCAAGTAGTGTAGGAACCAATCCCAATTGTGATTTGAAATCAGGATTGTTGATGGGAGTGGGGGGATGGGGAAGGGGAAACACTTCCGAATGTTTACAGGACTATTGCTTTACTTATAAGTTATTATGAAAACAGGCATATCTTTAACAGGCATGCATATTTTATATTCTCTAGATTAATGGGAAGCCTATCCAATACATCTTTCCCCATGCAAGGCTGAAACTACCGAGGGACCCAAAGGATCACTCAGTTTCAGGTAAAGCAAACAGGAGCATCTGGCTTTATTAGAATATTTATTATATGGCATGCAAATTCAATATGATTTGACAATCTGTCTACAACCTGGTAAAGGATTGTTGTTCATCTTGGATAAGTGACAACATTCAATGAGAACAGAACAGAATGGTATTTATTGGGTACTACAACACTTTCTTAAAAATAAGGAAGGTACTATAAGAATCGTGCTACTGACGAAACTATGCCTAGATACTGTATATTTGTTTCCATTCCCTCTTTTTCATTGACAGGATGCTTAAGGCCGCATATTCTGAAGGAATCTAATTTTCTGGGATTGTTATTTATATGCCTCTACATTACTCTGAAAATAGGTCAAGGATCCTGGGATACCTGAGTGTTTGGGAAAGTAATAAATTGTCTTGGCTTCAATCCTATGCACACATACCTGGGAATAAGACCTATTGAGCAGAGTAGCAGTTACGTCCAAGTAAACATGCACAGAATTGTACTGCTAGACTATTTAGCAATGCAAGGGACATCATATGCAGACCGCTGATAGCAGATCACAGCCCTCCTTATCAGGAACCATCAGCAAAACTGCTTTGCCTGCCCTGTGCCTTCTCCCACTGAGAAGTGGAGGCAGGGCAGGCAAAACTCTGGCTCCCCCAATCCTCTTGTTATCTCCAGTTGGGAAGGGGAGCAACACCAACGGGAATCCCCTTGTTATCACAGATCAGAAACAAAGAAATTCCTCTCCCCGCCTCCTCACCAAGCCCCCCAATAGCCTCCAGACCTGTGGGTGGGGCGTAGGAGTGGGTGGGGCTTAGGAGGGCTGGGGCTTGGGGAGGGGAGGGGAATGGGCAGGGCCCATGGAGGGAGCCCATACCGCTATGGGACCAAGCCTCTGCCAGCCAGAAGTTGGCCTCCCCTGGTCTAAACAAAGAGACCGGGGGGGGGGGGTCTAGAGGCTGGGCAGTACTTAGGGCAACAGTGCAGACCTAATTGTTTACGCCTCACATGCATCTCCACTTGCCAATACATCTCTGCATTGGCCCTCAACCCCAACATTAGCATCGCGAGGGAAACATGGGATTGGGAACCCTGTATTTTCTTCTTAAAGTGTATTTCCCATTTAGGCATGCCCTAGCCTGGAGCAGTCTACACCAGCGATTTTGTGTGAAGGGAGAGCAGTTTGAGGTCCTTTGCAACACATGACATTGTGGCCAATCCACAGCCAACCAGCTGCATCCCTCTTGAAAAGCCGCATTTTCCGGAAGTCCTTTTACTCCGTATTTTTTACTCCAAGCACCTCCCAGGCAAGATGCCCTGACCCTCCACATTCAGTCCTGGGCGTGCCCCTGTGACGTGGCTGTGACCTGGCAGTGAGCTGGTCAAGGGGTGGGGGCGCGCACCCCACCCCATTCACTCTTGTTCCCCCTTGGCACTACTGTTGCCACTCAGAGTACCTTCCCTGCCTTCCCCATTCATAAAAGCTTCTGCGCTTACTAGGAGCCAGAAACTCCCACTGCCTGCTTAGGAAAAGAGGGGGGAAAGTGGGGGAGAGAGAGAGACCGTGGATGGGGGGAGAGAGACAGTGGCGCTTCCTTTGATAGGCATAGGAAGTGGGGGGGTTCAAAACTGGTGGTCAAGTGTGAGGTAACTCCCCGCCTATATCCGCCTCCTTGGAATGAACTTGGGTAAGCCCTCGGGGTGCTTGAGGAGAACCGCCGGAGGGGACCCTTCTCCCCTCAGCCGCTGCTGCCCCTGCTCCCATTCTTCCTGCTTCCATCACACCTATGCCCACAGGTCTTCTTCCCTCCACCCGGCTCAAAGCAACAACAAACATACATACACGCTGGCTCCATCTCCTTAAAAAAGAAAACGAAAAAGGGGCACTTTTCTCCGGAGAATCTGTAGTCTCTTTTTCGCATTGGGAAAATGGGAGCTGCGGTGCTGTTTTCTCCCTTAAAGGCATAGTTTCACTATCTGAGTGGGTCAGGAGAGCGCCTTATTCATAGAATGCAGTTTTCTCCCTTCTTAAAGGCGCAGTCTCGCCGTTCCGATGTGTCTGGATAGTGGCTTGACTCCTTCACAGAATGCAGGCCGTTTTCTCCATTCATAAAAGCGCAGCTTTGATCTTTAATCTTTCACATATGCCAGTGCTGGATGAGAGTCTCTGGAGTTGGACTCGGTGGTCTTATAGGCCCCTTCCAGCGCTACTATTCTCTGGGCTATGAAGCTACACACATGCACCCTTGTGTGCATGTTTACTCAGGAGTATGTTTCGCTCCCCAGTAGAAGTTAACTTCGCTTCCCTACAGTGTCAAGCAGGAGAGTGAGCCCCATTGAGTTCCATGGGACTCATTTTCAAGTAAGCCTTCATGGGGATCATGCTGTGAGGTTTGCTTTTTCTCAAAATGCAGGACGGGGATTCACCCCAATGCTTGATGAGCGGGGAGAGGTGTGGGGTAAACTACAGGGGCTTCCTTCAGGGCTTCCAGTAAACTTCCCTGAGCAGGGGAGCATTGACAGGGGTGGGGAACAACTTTCTCATTTGCTGCGCAGCACCTGTGGGGTTGATGACATTTTTTCATGAAATCTGCTTTGGGCTGTCAGGGGCACATGAAGCAAGAAAAGTGGGGGTTTAGCTCATGCATACTCGGCTTTTCTTGCTTTGTGTGCAACTGACAGACTAAAGCCGATTTCATGAAAATCCAGATGATACTCTAACGCACGTCTCATTCCGTTGTTGTGGAGATCCCCCCTCCCCCCCCATTTAAGTCAATGGATTATATCTGCCGAGCTCTATCCTAGATAGTGGCCATAGACTTTGTTTCTGTAGACCTTCTGGAAACAAGTTTCAGGTATATTGGGGGCGGGGGGGAGTGGGTGGCAGCATTTAAAATGCAAGTCTGTGTCGTACAACACATGCACGAAAAAGGCTGACGTGGTTTTTGTTGGCTGTGTTCATTACTATAAATGCTATACCAGTTGTCAATAAGTCTGATGTTTCACAATATGCTCTCCCACGTTTCTTTCTTCCTTGTGAAAAGAAAGACTATCGATTTTGAATTAAATGTTTTCTTCTTTGGCAATATACACTATTTGTCTTGTGCCAGAGGCATCTAGTTCAAGCATTCAAGGTTTTCTGACAGAACAATTGGGATCCTTTTTTTCCTTTTTTTTACACTGCTATAGAAAATAATAATGGTGAATGTCAAAACCCATTCCCGTGCAGAAGTAATTACTGCTGCCAACCGGCATTTTCCTTCCAGGATTAAATGGAAAGTAACATTATGTTTCCATGCCTTGCTAAATGTTGTTGTTTTCCCAAGATTTGCTGGCAGAAAACTTCAATAATCCATTCTTCCCATCCGACGCATTCACCAGCTAACATATTTACCACTTTCTTTCTTTATATTTCAGGGGGGCTTTCGACTTCACATTTTTTTCATGCTTGCAAACAAGCAAGCAAAAATTAATAAACAAACACATAATCCAGGTCACATGTTTATTCTTCCTAAACAGGCCTATACCCAGATTATTTTCAATATGAAATGAGGTTGGGTGGGGATAACGCTGTAAGAGACCGCCTTCTCCTGTATAGGCTACCCTGGTCTCTACGTTTTGAGGTGGAGGGCTTGCTGACTATAATGCGGTCTACTGTGGTTCATTTAACTGTGGTGCCAAGTGGGGCCTTCTCAATTGTGGCACCCACCATGTGGAATGATCTCCCCATTGGGATCAGGTGGGCTCCTAGTGTGGAGAGCTTCCACCAAGAACTAAAGACACACTTATTTTTACCCAGGCGTTCCTGTGACCACTAGCATTGTTAGCCACTCCTGGTTATTTTAATGAGATTTTATTGTTTTTATCATTGCTTTATGGTTTTAATTATTGGTTTAGGTGTATTTTATTCTGATTTTATCTTGCAAACCACGGTGGGATTTTTTTTTTTAATGAAAAGCAGTATAGAAATTATCTGAAATAAACCAATAAAAAAGGAATACATAGTCTTCAAGCACAATCCTATGCATGTTTAGACAGAAAAAAGGCCTACAACTCCCAGCGTGCCCCAGCCAGCCATTTAAATTAAGGTTATTAATTGGGGGGGCATCCTATCAGGATACCCATCAGCCTCCAAACTTGGAGGCTGACGGGCATCCTATGCAGAGCAGGAGGAGCACAGGGGCAATCTTCACCTCCACGCTCCTCCTCACACTCTGCATTTTTGTTAGATGGATTTTTTCGCCCATCTAGCTGGGGCTCGGTGGAGTGGGAGGGAAGGAGGCTGGGGAGGCTGGAGGATTCTTCATAAGCCAGCCTCCCCAGTCCCCTCCCATCTCCACCCACAGAACCGCCCCCGACCCTTCTCTACGAGATCCCATTATCTTATCACAGACAGAAGATTGGAGCACAGCCATCCAATTGTCCTGCAAGAAATAGAATATTGAGAATTATCAACACAGTCAACTGTTCATAGTAGTTTAAGGATTATGTTGATGATATTAAACAATAATAAATAGTAGGGAGGAACGAAAGGGACTTACCTGGTCCCGCAGCTTGCTTCACGGTGGGGGGGAGGCGCTTCGGTTCTCCCCCCAAAGTTCAGGCGAGGGGGGGAGGCGCCCTGCCTCACCCGGCTGAAATTCAGGCTGGGGAGGAGCGCCCCGTCTACCCGGCCGCGAAAAAAAAAAGTAAAGTAAAAAAAAACAAACACCCGTGATAGGCTACGTAACGATTTACGTAGCCTATCACGGCTAGATTTCCAAAGTCAGCCGTGATAGGCTACGTAAATCGTCACGTAGCCTATCACAGGTGTGTGTGTTTTTTAACTTTCCTTTTTTATTTTGCAATGGCGGTGGCGGCAGCCGGTCAGAAGACCGGCCACCGCCGCCGCCCCCACCGAAATGCCGCCAAAACACCGCCGGGACCCGCCGCCGAGAGGGACATTCAACAGAGGTAAGTCCCATCCTGGGGGTGGGCGGGGGGCCAGCGGAGAATTTCACCACCAATTTCAGGGGGCCGAATGCATTGGCATTCAGCCTCCTGGAGATTCGTGGAGAAATTCTCTGCCATCCCTAGTCCTGTTATTCTTCTTCCAGTGGAGAGTAAAATGCTGCCTAATCTATTTGCAAAAGGATGTGATGGTTAGGAATGTAGCATAAAAGCCAACAAACATTGTGGTTCTTGGTACCAATAGGGATGTACGAAAGTGACTTACCTTTCGCGGATTATGTTGATGGTGGAGGGGGAGGCGTTCTATCCCTCCCCCCGGAATCCTGACTGGGGGGGGGAGGCGTTCCATTCCTCCCCCCCAGAATCCTTGAACGGCCGGCTGTGCTCTGCGGCAGCTCCGCGGAGCAGCCAGCCAGGCCCGGCCCGGCCAGGCCAGAGCTGTCTGCAGCCGGATTTCTGGCCACGGAGGGCTCTGGGTAAAACAACAACAACAACAACAGCGTACGCATATGGCGGCGGCTACGGCCGCCGCCATTTGCATTCCTTCTTTTTGGCCGTCTTAATCTATGTAAATATTTACGTAGACTATGACGGCGAAAATCAAGGGGAACGCAAATAGCGTAGCAGGCGCTACTTGCGTCCCTTTTTCATTCACCATTTTAGCCTACGTAAATCTTTACATAGGCTAAAATGGCGAATCAAAAGGGGACGCAAATAGCGCCCGCTATGCTATTTACGTTCCCCTTGATTTTCGCCATCATAGTCTACGTAAATATTTACGTAGATTAAGACGGTAAAAAGAAGGAATGCAAATGGCAACGGCTGTAGCCGCCACCATTTGCGTACGCTTTTTTTTTTTTAAACCCACCCCCAACCATGATAGGCTATGTAAAGATTTACGTAGCCTATCACGTCTTTTTTTTTTTTCCCCCACAAGCCTGGAAATGGCGGTGGTGGCAGCCGGTCGGAAGACCGCCCGCTGCCGCCGCCAGAGCCACTGCCACCTGGAAGATCCGCCCCAGGTAAGTCTTGTTTCAGGGGGGATCCGCGGGGGGGCGGGGGGTGGCAGGCTGTTCCGCCACAGATTTTGGGGGGCCGAATGCACTGGCATTCGGCCTCACCGAGATCTGTGGCGGAATTCTCTGACATCCCTAGGTACCAGAGGAATTTTTGTTCTCCCTTGGAAGAAGATGCCAGAAAGCCTGGCTTTTGTTGTTGTTGTTGTTCAGTCGTTAAGTTGTGTCCGACTCTTTGTGACCCCATGGACCATAGCACGCCAGGCCTTCCTGTCCTCCGCTCTCTCCTGGAGTGTGCTCAACTTCATATTCATTGCATCGGTGATGCTATCTAGCCATCTCATCCTCTGCCGTCCCCTTCTCCTTCTGCCTTCAATCTTTCCCAGCATCAGGGTCTTTTCCAGGGAGTTTTCTCTTCGCATTAGGTGGCCAAAATATTTGAGCTTCAGCTTCAGTATCTGTCCTTCCAATGAGCAGTCAGGGTGGATTTCCTTTAGATGGACTAATTTGACCTCCTTGCAGTCCAGGGGACTCGTAAGAGTCTTCTCCAGCACCGCAGTTCGAAAGCATCAGTTCTTCGGCGCTCAGCCTTCCTTATAGTCCAGCTCTCACAGCCATACGTTGCTACTGGGAAAACCATAGCTTTGATTATAGGTTTAAAAGTAAACCTGGCACATGCCGCTCTTTCAGACTAAACCAGCAGATATGTCAGTTTCTGATTCTTGCACGCTATCGCCAAATAACTATATAATATTTCTCTATGTTGTGAGGGTTATAAAGCTTAAAGCAGGGATGCTAAACTTCAGGCTCAAGGACAAATGTGGCCCTCCAGGTATCCCCACAGTGCCTGCTCCTTGCCCCCTCCTCAACCACAGATCATTTCGTAGTTTCTCAGCTTTTGTGCAGCTTCCCCCAGCCCACTCTAAAAAGCTGACATACCTTTCCGAAGTCTTCGTTCCTGGTAGCAACAGCTTTAAGATAAAATATGTTGGTATTTTTTTGTATTTTGGCCCTGCCCCGTTTGCCTTCAGCCCCACCCACCACTGGAATGCAGCCCCCAAGAGCATCTCCAGAATAGAATTCGGTCCTCAGGCTGGGAGAGGTTCTGCACCCTCGGCTTAAAGGAACATGCCGTGCCAGGAAAATAAGAATTTTCTTGCATTCTGGTCACAAAAATGTACACATAAAGGGCTCATTTTGCTCAACAGTAAATCAAGTAGGAAATTAGTATGTACATAAATCATGCATCTTCCTTCCTTCTCGGGAATCAGATTATTTAGGAACTATTATAGGAACTATTCATTTTGCATGAGGCATCAAATAGATACATTCTAAATTTATTTGATTTTGACATTATTTTTAGGCAGCCTTTCAGAGTAAAACCCTCTCAAGATGCCATACAGGAAAAAACTATACAAAAATATACAAATAGGCAATAGATATATAATAAAATACTGTAAAAAATTAAAAAAAAACACCAATAAAACTTGCAGCCCACAGATTTTGGGAAATCCATAGAAAACAGGTAGTTCTTCAGGCCCTTCCTGACATCCTCAAAGAAGGGGCCTGATGATCCCCTGATGGAAACTGATTTCAATAGTGCAGGGCCACCACTCGAAAGGCCCTCTCCCTTGTATGCAACAGCCTAACCACCCTTGGTGGCAGGCAAGTGAGAAGGGCCTCTGTTGATGACCTCAAAGTGCGGGCAGGCTGGTATGGAAGAAGGCAGTCCTTCAGGTAACTTAGACCCAAACCATTTCAGGCTTTAAAGGTTGAAACAAACACTTTACATTGGGCTCGGAGGAACACTGTAGCCAGGGTGCTCGGAAACACATTAGCAGCCTATGCAGCTGGTGCAGTACCAGTGTCATATGAGCAGACCACCCAGCCTGCATCAGTATCTGGGGGGTGCATTCTGTTCCAAGTGGAGTTTCTGAACTGTCTTCAAATGCTGCCCCATGTAGAGTGCATTATGTGCAGCTAGGGATGGGCGGATTCCCTACCTTCCGGTCCGTGGGGGAATCCACCCAGGGGGGGAGGTGATCTGGGGGTGGATCTCATAAACTCAGATCCACCCCTTTTGTCTTCCATATATACATTAATTTCTAGCCAAGACACTAAACATGGGTTACCAATAATTCATAAATGAAAAACATTTAAATAATTAAACAGCATCAGTAAAATGTGAATACCTATCTTCCTACTCCCACCAACCCCTTCACTTACTCTTCTCCCCCCCCCTTTATGGGTTTTGGAACAAAACAGAGCAAATACTCTTGTAAAGGTAATCAGCCTCAAGAGGAAATCAAGAGGAATTATGTCCAAATATGCTGTAGGAAATCACTTTGATTCCTAAAAGACCAGTCATATAGAAAGCTATAAAGCTCTTTCTCAAGGAGGAAATTAAAAGTAAGCATCCTCATGATCATGGACTCATTAACTGCTATTATTATTTTATATGATGCATTTTATAATATATACATTATATATATGCATAATTAAGAACATATATTCAAATATCATGCCCATGGTTGAGCTAAAGTTAGTATTGTGTAAGTCCCATTGAAATCAATGGAATGCATTAGTTGTGACTTAATTCTCATTGCTTTCAGTAGAACTTTGCTACTGTTACCTGTATCTGGATTGGGGCCAGTGTTCATACCTTCTTTGTATATCTAATTAAGCTGACAAATGATTTGTACCCCCACTCATAGCCATCTTCATTTGAAAATAAGTCTAATTGGTTTCAGTGGAGCTTCATCCAGCATAAGTAAGTAATTAGGATTTTAGGTGCATTTTTAAAAATATATATGACACCTTTTTACATATATATATATATATATATATACACACACACACACACACACACAATGGAAAAGAAAAGAAAACAATAATGGAGCAAGGATAAGAATATTGATGCGTATACATTGGTATATGCAGCCTAGATATCAAAGTAAATGTCTAGGAGGAGTTAATGATAATAGTATATATGTTTAAATATGGAGAGAGTAGTAAGGTCCTCAGTCCATTGAATGGTAGATGGAGGATATTTATCCCGCTGACTTTGGAGTATATGTCTCTTTGCAACCATGACAACTCACAAGACTCATTTCCGTTAGCCATCTGCAGATATGTAATTTAAAAGTGCATGAACATCTGAATGTGTCAATAAATTTTCTAAAACAAAATTAATGTGTAAGATAGGGAGCCACCACAGGGCACACCCACATCATATGAACCAGGGAAGCATTATCAGCTCCACATCACCAGCATTTACCAGAACCTGCCAAGTTGTTTTAAATAGTTACTGAGGTGTCCAGTAGACATGAAACAACAGGTTTGTTGAATCAATCATAAGTTTCTGTCTAAGGAGGCAGTACATGTGGAAGCTGGGGCAGCTTTCCATTGGTGTACATGTGTGAAGGAGCAAAACTGTCCTCCATTTTTGTATTTAGTTGGTTTTAGGGTATTATGCTGTTAATTTTCTTCCCTGTGTACTAGTCAGTTTCAGCCAAAGGGTTAATATTTTATAGGTCAAAAATTTGGTTAGAATATAGAGGTCAGAAAGTTGTGCTCAAGAAGTTAGAGATTATGAAGTTCAGCTGAAGGTTAGAGGAAGGGAGGGAGTTTTAACTCAGGAAACAGAAACATGGTTGGCAGAAATTACCAAGAAACTACCCTCTTGATTGGTTGAAGTTGGGGAGAGGGGAAATGTTTATTTTGGAGGCAGAAGAGCAGAGAGAGAAGAGAGGGGAGGGGAAGGGAGAGAGTGGGGAAGGAAGGAACTGAAGAACTGATTTGATAGAGCTAGACCAATAAGATATATTGCTTGGAAGGTACCTGAATAAAACAGGGACACAGTCTAGTTAGGTGAGCTGGATGTGTTCAGGTTTTAAACCATTTTCCTATTTGATATTTTCTTCAGTACAATTTAAACCTTTTTATTTGAAATTTGTGTTCTCTTTTTTTAGTTACCCACTGCACTTCTAACACCAACCCGTAAACTATCTAAAGCAGATACCTGAGATCCAGAGAGTTTTAAGGCTGGTTTGGTGGAGGCAGCCAAAGAAATAAAGATTTCTACCCTGGTGACCATGGGAAGGCCACAGGGAGGGAAGAGAAAAAAGGAGTGTAGGCACACTCTTTTTTCCTGTTTTCCTTTCAAGTCATGGAACAGGGCGTTGCCAGTCCGTGACAACATGTATAGGACATTCCATTCCCTAAAATCTTGAACATCTAATTTGCTGCAGTCTAATAATTGTTTATGAATAGCTATTGTGAATTTGATCATTTGCATTGTTAAGAAATGTAGCCCAAAGAAAAAGTGCCAAGATTGTTAATCAAGTACTTCTGTATCCCTCTAAAACAAAAATGCTTCCTTACCTAGCCAAGAAATAAGCATTTGGACCCTAATAATAAATAAAAGGGTCTGAGTTTATCCTCAGTCTTGTCTTGAAATAGATAGGTGGGGGGAGCAGATATCTATGTACACTGAAGTTGTTTGTAAGTATTATTTTCTGTTATTCTAATCTAATGCATTGTGCTTTGGTGTATGTAATGAATTACTTATATTTATTTTGAGGGGCCTTATAAGCACTGTAACAAATTCATTAGATCTGGGTTATATGTTATTGAACATTTCTCTGCTGTAAGCATTGAAGAGATCCAATGCTTTCATGCCAGTACAACTGCTAATTGTTGCAAGAAATCTCACTAAAAGGCTATTGGAAATTCCTAGATTCTATTAAGCATAACAAGTTTGTTGCATTGGGAGAAAACTAACATCTGTCTTTCATAACTCATGTCATGTCAGCATTGAGGTTTTGATGGGGATTGGTAGGTGATGTATCTAGTACTAACCTGCATACAACTAGAGAATGAAATGGTTCCAAAACACATTACTGTCTTGGGCTTCTTTTACCAGTAAAGACCAAACTACACATAATGTTAGAAGTATGTTTCTTTTAATATGCTAAGCTCTGGGCCTGTTTTTTCTAGATAAGTAGCCACAGGTGGTGGGGCAATCCAGACCATAGTGTGTCGGAAGGATGGATTAACCTTTGCTCCCTGAGCTGTTTTCCCACTAAAAATGTCCCTACCCCAACTGCTATTCTGTAAATAAGAACTTCAGGGGTGACCGAGGGGAAATTAGGCATGGGAAAGGGTTTTTGTCAAGAAAGAATAGGCCCCACTGCTTAGTTTATGGTATAAGCAGATCATTAAGTTAATGATTAACATGTATGACTATTCCATCATGTTGAAGCAAGTATTGATCCATGAAAGACAGTAGCTCCCTTCACACATTATTCACATGACAGGGATCCATGCTTTGAAAGGCAGGCCACAGGCCCCGCCCCCAATGTTGTGCAGCTTCCTCTAGCCCTGATGTCTACAGGTTAGGTATGGATGACTTAGTTGGGGATGCCTGCACATATGGACCTCCATGGGGGCTGGAACCCTGATTGCACTGAGTTCCAGCTCCCATGGAAGCCCATTAGGGATGTGTACTGACTACTGACCACAAGATTCAATTTCGACCCCAATTCAGCAATTCAGAAAACAGCCTGATTTGGCTTGGACCAACTGGGGCGGGCGGGGGGCTTCAACAACCTGGGTCCAAATTTGAATTTTGTTTTGTACTCATAACAAACACAATCAAACACAGTGAAAAATGTATTTATGCTCTTATTCTGTGGTGGGCATGGCGGCAAAGAAATCTCTGCCACCATTGCATCTGCTCAGTGTCATCCAGGAGAGCTCTTTCAAGTGGTTAAAGGCCACTAGGATGTAGTCTTTAGAACAGAACAACTCAAACTCTCAAAGGCCTGCTGTGAGCAAGTTGCTAAACATTTTGCAGATAAAGTCGCTCATATTCATGCCAACTTGGACACCATTGTTTTGACAGAGACTGAGATGGACAGGGCTAAGTGTACCATCTAGGCATGTTATGGATACCTTTCAGCTTGTGCAACCTCAGAATGTGGACACACTGCTTGGAGGGCTGAGGCCTACTACATGCTCTTTAGATCCTTGCCTATCCTGGCTTGTGAAATCTGCCAGAGCTTGGCTGGGTACCTGGACCTCCAAGGTGATGAATGCCTCCTTGAGGGATGGTGAGCTCCCCGCAGCTTTGAAAGAAGCAGTGCGGAGGGCCTTGTTGAATAAACCAAATCTAGATCCTATGGTTTCAGATAACTATTGCCCAGTATCAAATTTGCCATTCTTGGACAAGGTGCTGGAGCAGGTGGTAGCCTCACAACTCCAAGCAGTGTTGGATGATATTGATTATTTAGATCCATTCCAGTCAGGTTTCAGGTCTGGTTATGGGAGGGAAACAGTGTTGGTTGCCCTGATTGATAGCCTTCTGGATTGTTTATCTGGGTTGGGCATAAGAGGCACAGTTTTAAAGTGGTCCCAGTCCTTTCTGGAGGAGTAGTCTCAGAAGGTGGTGCTGGGGGAATTATGTTCCACCCCATGCTGCTAGTCTGTGGGGTGCTGGGGGAATTATGTTCCACCCCGTGCTTTTTAACATCTAAATGAAACCACTGGGGGAAGACATCAGGAGGTTTGGGCTGAAGTGTCATCAGTATGCGGATGATGCTCAGCTCTATGTCTCGTTTCCATCTACACATCCCAGGAAAGCTGCCGAACTTGTGAACCAGTGACTGGAGGCTGTTTTGGGGTGGTGAGGGTAAACAAGCGGAAACTCAATCCAGACAAGATGGAGGTACTGTGGGTTGGGAAATCAACTACCTGGATGGAGGTTACAACTGAGATGGGGTTGCACTGCCCCTGAAAGACCAAGTGCGTAGTCTGGGTATCATCCTGGCCTCTGCACTAACTGGGAAAGCCCAGGTGGCTGCAATGTCCAGCAGTATATTTCACCAGCTTAGGCTAGTATGTCAGCTGCAGCCCTATCTGGAAAGGATGGACTTGCTTCAGTTATCTGTGCCTAGTGATGTCCAGGCTGGACTACTGTAACGCGCTGTCTCTGTGTCCGTCCAAATCTTCAGGACTTTCAGATTTATATTTGGTCTGCTTCAAGGGAGTCCCGCTTTAATTTGGAATCTCTCGAATTTGTCTGAATCAGCCCGATTCAGGAGTTGGCTGAATCCAAAGCACACCCCTAAAGCCTATGCATGTAGGAAAGGAAAGTTTCCTCCTGTGCAAGCACCGAGTCATTGCTGACTCCTAGAGGGACGCCGCTTTCACTGGAGTTTTCATGGCAGACTGTAGCGGGCTGGTTTGCCATTGCCTTCCCCAGTCGTGACTACCTTTCCCCCAACAAGCTGGGTACTCATTTTACTGTAGGGATGTACAAAAGGTACTTACCTTTCGAGGATTATGCTGATGGTGCGGGGGAGGCATTCTGTCCCTCCCCCCGGAATCCTCACGGGGGGGGGAGGCGCTCCGTTCCTCCCCCCCCCCGGAATCCTGGCCGGACATCCGGCCGCTGGCTAGCAGGGACGCAAATGGCGGCGGCCATAGCTGCCTCCGTTTGCGTCCCTGCAGTCAGCCGTGATAGGCTATGTAAATGTTTACGTAGCCTATCACAGCTGATTTTAAAAAAAACAAACGCGCGTACGCAAATGGCGGCGCCCATGGGCGCCACCATTTGCGTTCCTTATTTTGGCACGTCTTAGTCACATATTAGGTTAAAATGCATACAAAACTTTTGTGTGCAAGCATACCTATTTTGTGAAAAAATATATTCAGAAATTGATTGATTGATTGATTGATTTTAAGAAATTATAAACTATGTCTCCCTCCCACCCAAAAATAGACTTCAGAGCAATATACATAAAAAATTAAAACAATACAATATAAAAATGTAAGGCAATAAACAATACAATACAATTGAGAAGAATAAAGCTGTACAACAACCTGAAAATAAAACAATTTAAAATAGCTGAGCAAATAGAATGATTTAACCTGGTGCCAAAATAAAGATAGCATTGGTCCCAGGCATACCTCCCTCTGGAAGTCATTGCAAAATCAGGGCACCACCATAGAGAAGGCCTTACCTTTAGTACATACATAATGTGAATTTTCATTTTAGTACGTGCATAATGTGAAATCATGTAATTTGTGATATTTAAATATTCTGAGATTGATGTGTAAGCAGGATGGAATGGGCTTTTGAATGAACACATGCAAAACTGTTATGGACTGGAAATAGCCTGGTCCATCCATCCCTAGCTGTAATTTGAACACATTCAGCAACAAAACTACCTCGTAGGTGGTTACGCAGGTGAAAGAGGGGAAGTAGTTGTAGGGGTAGGGATGGCAGGAAAGAATCAGCATTTTGTGATCATGTGTGTGCTTTTACATGCATGTGTAATTCAAGTCAAGATTCACCCATCACCCACTGTTGGATTTAGTTTCTAGGGAGTGATTCATGATGGTGAAGCTTTTTGAAACAAGAACTCCAGTTCACATGGAGATTAACATTTTAAAAAGCATCCCCAGCATCTTCTTTAAAGGCAAATTAGGGACAGTGTTTTACCAGAGACAGGAGCCCAAAAACTGGGAGTGTCCCTGGTAACTGTCGATGGTTGCAGCACATGCTATTTAATGGCCAAGGCGAGTCAAGCCTTTGGTTTAATTAGTCTGCTTTTCATTCTTACTTATTTTGTAATGCAGCATCTCCTTTGAACTTTAAGATATCAGTTTGAAATTTGGTACAAACATTCAGGACACAATCCCACATTTTATTTTCAAATACTGGCCCCATCCCAATATGCCTGGTTTGAAAGCAAGGAAGGGGGGGAGAAAAATGCAAAATGCAACACAACAAAATGCACGGCTCCACTGAGATATTAGAATAAAAATTGGTGTGTACGCCCAAAACAGCGTTCTGCGTTTTTGAGTACCAACCCCAGCTTAGTCCTCATTGTATGTGGCATAAGGGATAAAAAATGGAAAATACATTAAAAGGCAATATCTGAAACGAGGATTCTTGAACATTTTGCTTTGTTTTCCTTTTGTCCTCATTTTTAACATTTGTAGTTCTATTATATTATAATGCCAATAGAAAAGAAAAGAAAAACCTCACATAGGCATAAACATTTCATCTTTAACATCATAAAGAGTTAAAGCATTTCATTACCTATAATAATAATTCTTCCTTACTTTTCATAGTAAAATGTACAGAATCCTGTCCATCTACCCAAAAGTTCTTTCTCGATAAACAAGCAAAGCAATTTAACCACCTGGAAGATGTCATTATACTTGGCTTCACTTTGCCTGATATATAATATCATTCCTACTATTTCCAATTTGTTCAGGCACCATCCATGCACAAGAGAGAGGTACCCTCAGGCATGGGGGAATTAAGTGGGGAAGAATCGAAAAACTGACCAATGAGGAGTGGGTGTGCTCAATATCCACAGAATGCTTAACCAACTGGGAGCGGGCAGGACAGACAAGCAGCGGGGAATGGAATGGAGTATTCCAAAGAAGGGTATGGCTGGCAGAGTGGAACACTGAACAGGAGCACTCCACAGTGCAACATTTTGTTGCAGGTCCTACTTGGATATGTTAATTTCAAACTACTGATTGACTTTGTCTTCCCGTTACCTGAACATCAGAGTGTCCCTTTTCCAAAATTGTGCAATTAAAATTCTGGCTGCAGCCAGTAGTATATTAACTGTATTTTATACTTGGGTCCAAGTCCTTTCACATACGCTGGTACTACAATCATTACATCCATTGACACTGTTCTATTAGTAACTTTTACTATCTCTTTTCCATTATCTGCTTCCAGTACACCTGTATACTAGAATATTACCACTGTATATGTGTGATGTCAGCCTTCTCTGCCTACAGTGCCAATGTTCTGAAGATACCCAATCATATTTCTTCAGCCTCTACAGCATCAAATGCCAGTTGGCAAAATCCTTCAAATAGTTCTCAATCAAATTAACAGAAGGCAGCATCCTCATATCAAAAGTCCAAATATATTTCCAGACATATCTTGACAGCTGTTTAAGATCTCTATTCCATGTTTACAATAGATAGCTTACTATTTTCTTAATTATCGGTTGCCTTTCCAAAAAAGCTATCCAATATGATGTACAATTAATTCTTAATATAATGAAATAAAACATCGTAAAACCAGAGTATAAAAATATAACCCAGCACACAGCATAAAATCCTGCCTAAAGAGGGAAGTCTTCACTCATACCCCCATCTTCTGATCAAAAGTGATCCCTCCAAACCATAGCATGAGCACAGTAATGTGTGTCAACTGCCATGAGAGATATTTTGCATGAGTTAATTGCTAATCAGGTTCATGTAATTAGACACATTTTCTTTGACATTAACTTTTAAAATCATACACACGCACCAACTCCTTCTACCCCAAGAAATATATAACGTTTTAAAAGATTATCAGCAACTGACCGAAAGTTTAGAGTGGAAAGTGGACATCTTAGTGTCTCATTTAATAGGTGGGTGGGTGGGTGGACTGATTAAGGGTCAGCCAGCCCACACACTTTCTAGGTGGACACATGGCCAATTATCTCATTGGCAACTTTTAACTGTCTGTGCATTAATTACTGTAGTGTAGTAGTATAATTAATTTCAGTTGTTATTATTACATTACAGGGCCTTCAGCCTTAGATATTAGAATGCTTTGCAACATGTTAAAAACAGCATCATAAAAATTGTTAAGGAAGATGAAAATAAATGAGATAAACGTAGCTGCTTAAAAACTTTCCGAGTCTTTGTGTTGGATCGAGACTAAGTTAGTCATGCTTTAATCCCATTGAAATCAATGAGGATTAGGTTAGTCATGACTAACTTGTCTGGATCAAACCCTTAACTACATGGGGAGCTGGTAATATCTACACTCTGGGTACCCAGAGAGCTGAGTATTCCCATACACTACAGTAAAGTATAGGGTGTATAGCAGTATGTCCATATATGGTGCACACTCTCCACCATATTTAACATGTGAAGTGGCTGCATCACCTCAAGGTCTAATTTGTGTGATTCTACTCCATAAAAATGGAAGGGAAGATTGGATAAATTAATGACCATATAGGACAGCTAGTGCCGGAAGAAAGCACGGAGCAATTACTCTTTATGATTTGCGACAGTAATCATTCTGATGGGGTTGGGTTGCTAATTCATAAACTAAAACTCAATAATTTTAACTGTTATAATAAGGCTGGGGAAATCAGCCTTTAAGGTCCCTAGACAAAAGACTGAATCATCACATTTGTGATGATGGCTTTTATCTCAAGAACGTAAAGACTGATTCTCCCACCGCCACTCCCATATCGGGAACGTTTTTAGTTATAAAGACTGCAGGCTAGTTTAAGGACACATCAATTAATAACATATTGGAACATAATCTCTTTAGTGGAATAAAACTAGCATTGACAATTTTGTACAAATGAGATATTTGTACAATTTTATTTTGCTTTCTGGGAATACGGGGGATGTTTACACTGTTCCATTCAACTTCTATACTTTTTGTAAAGGGTGAGCACCATCTAAAAGCCATCTTGGTTTTGCATCTAATCTACCTGACAACGTCCTTTGGCTTGCCTGTACTTCAGCTTCTGTCATCAGTGAACAATAGGCAACACTGTTTTCTCTTAGGGCTGAGACGAATGTCAGGTGAAAATATTTTTGGCATGAAGGGGGGCTTTAAGATGCCCCCGGTACATTTCATGGAAGACACCTCTCACCGCCCTAACCCCTTAACTGTTCCGCATTAGTTTACTGCAGTTCATAGCCTTCATTGGCTGCAGTTGCCTTTGGCACCTTTTTTGTTTGAAAAATAACCCTTCTTGCAAGTAAAAATGATGTCACATAGCCAGTATCATTTGGCTATGCGATGAGGTCGCTATGGGAAATGAAACCAGAGTGATGTCAGTGAGTGTCAGGGCTGCCTCTGAGCACAGGGTGGCCCAGTGGCTCAGATTCTGAAGAGAAATTGCAGGAGGTGGAGGAGGAAATTTCCCAGGCCTGTCCAGAGATGGAGACACAGACTCCTCCAGCTTCAACGGCCCAGCTGGATGGAAAGGGCCTCTCTTCACACTCCCCTGTGGAAGATAGCAAACGGGGAGAGGCGAGGCTTGGAGAGCCTGCATTCTTAGATGCCAGTAACAGACGCAAAGCCAAAAGAGAGATGGCCAGGGCAGAGCTTAGACAGTCTGCCTGATTGGCCCGGCATGAACAGCAGCACTTAGAGCCCTCACGAGAGAGAGATCCCCCAACCCCACCCCTTAAGTTAGGACAGTAGCCGGCCTTTTCTTCAAACCGTGGGCAACTTTCGTAGCTTTCCTTTGAACTCCCTGAAGGCGTTTCTTTTGTAAACTGTGAGTCACTGCCCATTTGCATCTGTATGACCCACTGAAGTAGTGGAGTAAAAGCCACAAATTGAAGCCTCTTGTCTGTGTTTTGTTTTGGGTTTACAGCAGGGGCAAAAAAAATCCTGACAGTGAGGGTCAACAAAGTTAAATCTGGGCAAAGGTATTTAGCTCCATTTGTCCTCAGTCGCTCTGTAGCCAAACATGTTTACATCACTGTTCCTAAGAGAAAGGGCTGTTTTCAAACCCAAAAAATGGCATTGATGCAACAGTAAAATGGTGCTTCGCTCTCTAGAGTGCCATCTAAATGCCAGGCATTTGAGGGCACCTGAATGTGTGCTGTGGGGTGCAAACACTTTCACCCACTTTTCCACATAATCACTTCACACATTGTGTTTGCTTTCTTTTTTATGAAAATCTTTTTTGGGTAAAATGTACACTTCAAAATCTAAGGTGCGATTACGGAGCTGCAACTGATGCAAACGTTGTGATCATTTCAGTGCCAGCTCAAAAGCTTTTTCTTTGCCGAGGCGTTTTAATTGGTTGAATTGATCTGCAGAGTAATTTATTTTCTGCCTTCCTTGGTTATATTCTGATGGTGTGGTTTCATTGCTTTTGTTGTACTTCTAATATTTTAATAAACAAAATAAACAAGGGTTTGATAACAAATTATGGTATGGTGAGAGGTTTGCCCACAGTTCCACTTAAAATCTTTTCCCAGTTGTAAGAGATAGTCCACACACTAACGTTCTCTTTTGGATTTTTTTTTTAATGTAATGCCCCAGCTATGCGCCTCATAACTGTGAAATCCTTTCAGCTAGCTGGCACCAAATTTATAATAGAGTCTGTTAGAAAGGTGGTCAGTTTATATGCCAAAACACACTTCTAGCTTCTATCAGGAGAACAGTAGGAACAGAGAATACGCAAATACAGTATTTGGCTAACTCTGTTCTAGAAACTTATATATGGAAGCAACGGTGTTTGCAGAGGATCTCATCCCTGCCTCCCCAGAGCCCTGGGGCCAGGGGCCCCAAAATCACAAATCATTACAAGGTGCAGAGCAAAAGGGCAATGGTTTGAACTGATCACTGTGTAGTACCTGTCTGAGGAAACCTGTAATGCTCAACACCAGCATTTGAACCCCCTGACCTGTCACTGCATCCTGTCGTAAATTGGATTCTAAGGAATCAAAGTTCTACTTTGAAAGTAATAGAGGAAACCTAGCTGCATCAACAGCCAACTGAAGGGGGTTAGGATGATGCAGAAGCACCCCTCTACCAGTGGAGAAGAACTCTGTTGACAGGAGGACATCCAATTCAGAAGCCCCTGGTTCATTCATGGAAGGTGTCCCCAGGCATAAATCTACCACCAGTGATAGACCCTAAAATGGGGCTTTCTGGGGGTGAGGCAGGACAGGAGTGGCCTTGGATCCACAGGAGCCCAAGGCCCTTTGTCCACTCGGAAGCTTCACAACTGCCACACACACACACACACACACACCAGCCTAGAGGTAGTGTACCTAAATTCTTTCCCTCATCAGAACCAATGGGGGGAAATAACAAAGAATCATGCTGGATGGGTTAGTGGAAAACATCCCAGGGAGTCCAACCAGGGGGTTGGACTCGATGGCCTTGTAGGCCCTTTCCAACCCTACTATTCTATAACTATTCTATGATACCTGAACACACACTTCCCGCCCTGGCTGGTGAGAGCCAGCAGGCATTTGGAAGTGGGAGAGAATCCCGCAACCCCACTTCAGATTGCTCTGTAAGGCTGCAATTCTATGCACATTTACCTGGCTGGGAGTAAGCCCCATTGAATACATGGAACTTACTTCTGTGTAGATATGTATAGGATTGCACTGGTGCAATAAATAAATTAACAAATAGAAATTGGCTTCCATTTTATCCACACATTTTTCACAAGGGTGCATGTGTGTGTTTTCTTTCTTGAATGCAGGCAATGGACTTGGGATCCGAGTTGTAGGTGGGAAAGAAATTCCTGGAACCAATGGAGAAATTGGTGCTTACATTGCTAAGATCCTACCTGGTGGAAGTGCTGAGCAAACAGGGAAACTTATAGAAGGTACAGTGATTCCTTTGTCTTTTTTCAGCTTTCCTTATTAGATGTGCAGAGAGTTCACTTACCCTCAAGACAAAACATAGAGAGAGCTGAGAAATGGGTTCAGGACAAATAGGTAAAGCAGCAAAACCAGAGTCTGTTTGTTGAGATCCAAAGCATGAAAGACCTAAAAAAAAATAAAGAAAAATGAATCATGGGAATTCAGGTAGTTTCATGTTGCCACAACAGGCAGCAGAAAATGTCTTCTAGGCTATATATCCCAGGGCAACCAGAGGGATTGCAGCCTGGATACACATTAAACTCACCATGTGAAAAGTAGCCATGTGAAGCCAGCCACTGGGTAAGAATTCTGAAGGCTCCTCAGGAGACAAGCATAGAAAGCTGATTGTAGAGCTGTTGGCCACCTTTATCCTTCATTTGTTTATCTGTACCTGTCTCATCTATCCTTGGGAGCTAATTGCCCATGTTCTTCCATCTCCCTACCCCTACAGAAAATTAGCTACTAGGTGAGCTTAAAGATGCAGAGAAAGGGACCATCAGCTTCTCTTCATTGTGTGGGTGTATGATTTCTGTCCTGACCCAGAAGAGCCTTCAGAATTCTCAATAGTCAGAGCCTGGCTCACATGTGGCTACTTTTATGTGATGAGCGTAACATGTAGTCAGGCTGTGACTTTCTTTCCCGCCAAACTCCAGCAACTGCTAACTTCTAACATTCAAGGGTCAAAGACACTTCATAGAACTATGTCCACCAAGTGTATGGGATTTGGGCGGGGGGCAGTCTTAGGTTACTAGCGGACAATTGTACTTTAAAAAAAAAATAGGTTGCCATCAACTATAGCCTACCCGTAAATTTGAAGGTTCTAGCTCAAACAGAACATCTGAAGAATTTCAAGGGAAGCTTAAATGAGTTTAAATAAAACTAGTGAAATTTCTTAAGGGATTCCTCACATTCTTAGTTGTGTGTGATTCCAAAAATCTTCTCCTTTTTATCAAAGGAACTGCTACTTTGATTCTTAAAAAGTTTTTAGATTGTTGAACTGTATGAATAGCTGGTTAGTTTTAGTGGAAAAATTATACCATGAGATGCAATACATTGCAAGCTACCATCGCAGTTTCTAGCCCTAAGGCTGAAATGTTATTTTCTTCTACATTTTAAGAATTGATGTGGCACAAATAAGATTACATCTTGCAGTAGATTAAAACAACAGCTGATCTGATAAGCTCAGAACAGCTCAGAAGACCAGAACAGCATTTGCCACTAGAAAAACATAGGCTTCGAAAGGAGAGAAAGAGGTTGCCCAGAGTCAATACAAGTCACTTGCCCTACTCAGCTTTATTATTTTCAATAATGTTTGCAAAAGTGACATGCTTATGATGAATAAAATTGAGTGTCTTGTTCTTCTGTCATAAGAGAACTGTGTTTTATAACATTATACATTTTTGTACCAGTCAAGCCTTATTTATTTTCTCTATTTCCTTATTTTATTTATTAAATGTATTAATCGCCCATCTGGCTGGTCACCCAGCCACTCTGGGCGATGTACAAAGCATATAATGAAACAGTTTAAAACAATAAAATTCTACAATAAAAACATTTTCTAAAATACCCTAACCCACCCCAAATGCCTGCCAGAACAACCACGTTTTTAATGCACGGCAGAAGCTCATTAAAGAGGGGGCATGGTGGAGTTCCCAAGGGAGAGAGTTCCACAGAGTGGGGGCCACTACAGAAAAGGCCCTCTCCCTCATCCCCACCAGTCTAGCTGTCCTGGCTGATGGGACAGAGAGAAGGCCATCTGAGGCTATCTACTGCTTGGCTAAGAAAAAGGCCCCTACACACATGTAGAGGAAACATCCTTTGTATTACTACAGATCTCAGGACTGAATCCTGACATAGTTAATGAGTTTCAAGACTAAGCTCTAGTGAGTTCTGTCGCAAATTAATCACTGGCTGATGGTACAGGAGAGGTCCCATGGATCTCAAGATATTTAGTGAAAAGGGGGGAGTTTAACTATGTGTGCAACCGATGTAGTGTTATGTCTTGTACTTGATGTTCCATTGTTGAATTTACCATCAATGGCAATTCACAGCCAACAGTTAAGGAGTGGTTTTACACAACTGTCTGCTTTCCCCAGCAAGCCTGAATGATGGTGGGGTCTCATATGCTAGGAAAGGTGCTAAATGCAGTTTGAATATGGCAGCAACCAATAATCTTTCCTGGACATCTGTTTGGTAGCTCCCAATCCCACAGTAATAGTAGACAGGCCGAAACAATTTGTGACTTACCAAAGTGAATGTAGTCCCATCAACCTTGTATGGCAACCCTCTAGTGGGGAAATAAACCTGGTTCTGCTACCTACCTGTGTGGAACTTGAAAAATGGGGATGTCAGGTACTCAGCAAGTTACAACTGGTGGACTCCATTTGGCTTGCTAGGCTACACGTTGTTCAGGCCCGGTTCAGGCAAAAATGTAGGCATGTTATGATTTGTGCCAGATTCTTTTTATCAACCCTAGCTCCCATTTTGTTCTTTGGCTGGCTTAATTTATGACTGCACCAAAATGGTTGGGAGGATTCACTTCACACTAATCTCCCCGTATTTGTCTCAGTGATTTATGGTGCTGCCGATCATACTCACTTTCCATTCTCTCGCTCGCTCTGTATAAACAGGGAAGAGCGAGCTCTCAAAATATCTTTGAAGTGCAGGCATTCTCAGCAGAATCTGATGATATCACATGATGTCCCCAACCCCAAAGCAGTTTGTATTATAAGTAGTGTGGAAAACCCATTTTCTGTCTCAAACCCTCTGGAAGGAGTCTGAAAACAGCCCTTACACTGAGCTGTGTGTTTTAATTAATTCAATGCACCTGTTAATGGCATGGTATTATCATTCAAAACCATGATAATGCAGTCACTGAATTTCAGCTGGACATCCTAGAGACTGAAGTCAAGTGGGCCTTAGGAAGCATTACTAACCACAAAGCTAGCGGAGATGACAGTCTTCCAGCTGAGCTATTTAAAATCCTAAAAGATGATGCTGTTAAAGTGCTGCACTCAATATGCCAACAAATTTGGAACACTCAACAGTGGCCACAAGACTGGAAAAGGTCAGTTTACATTCCAGTCCCAAAGAAGGGCAATGCCAAAGAGTGTTCAAACTACCGTACAATTGCACTCATTTCACATGCCAGCTAGGTGATGCTCAAAATACTACAAGCTAGGCTTCAGCAGCATGTGAACCGAGAACTACTGGAAGCACAAGCTGGGTTTCGAAGAGGCAGAGGAACTAGAGATCAAATTGCCAGCATTTGCTGGATCATGGAGAAAGCAAGAGAATTCCAGAAAAACATCTATTTCTGCTTCATTGACTACGCTAAAGCCTTTGATTGTGTGGATCACAACAAACTGTGGCAAATTCTAAAAGAGATGGGAGTACCAGACCACCTTACCTGTCTCCTGAGAAACCTGTACGAGGGTCAAGAAGCAACAGTAAGAACCAGACATGGAACAACCGATTGGTTCCAAATTGGGAAAGGAGTACGACAAGGCTGTATATTGTCACCCTGCTTATTTAACTTATATGCAGAATACATCATGAGAAACGCCGGGTTGGATGAATCACAGGTCGGAATTAAGATTGCCGGGAGAATTATCAACAACCTCGGATATACAGACGATACCACCCTAATGGCAGAAAGCAAAGAGGATCTCAAGAGCCTCTTGTTGAGGGTGAAAGTGGAGAGTGCAAAAGCTGGTTTGAAACTCAACATTACATAAACGAAGATCATGGCATCTGGCCCCATCGCTTCCTGGCATATAGAAGGGGAAGAAATGGAAGCAGTGACAGATTTTATTTTCTTGGGCTCCAAGATCGCAGCAAACGGTGACTGTAGCCATGCAATTAAAAGACGCTTGCTCCTTGGGAGGAAAGCTATGGCAAACCTAGACAGCATAGTAAGAAGCAGAGACATCACCTTACCTTTAAATAGTGGTGGTTGGTTGGTTTGGGGAGGTGCTAATAAAATGACTCTTAGTCGTTTTCAAACTACCTCCCAGTCCCAGGGCACCCTTGGGTTGCTTGGAAGCTTGTCAGATTGTGTTATTGAGAAGATCAGTAATGGTGGACATGCTTCCCTCAAAGACAGTGTACCAATCTTGCATGGGGTGTATTCTGGGGCATATACTCTGTTAATGCCAGGCAAAATGAGCCCCAAAAGGATGAGCTGGTGCCTCGCATGCACTGAGCGTGCATCCTACAGTAGTCTCCAGGATCTCATGCAGGGGTTCCCTTCCCTTTCAGGCAAATCAGTGTAGAAATGGGTTCTCTGAAGGTAGAGCATTTGAAAGTCACTGCCCTTGCTTATAAGAAGGATTTACAGCATGGACCAGGGTTCCCAGATATGAACCATCTTTATTGCTATAAGACCCCTGGCCCCACATATCTGGCAGATCAGAAGATTAACCCTTAGGTGCTTGAGCAAGAAAGGGAGGGAGACAGAGTTGTAGAGCATGAACTGGGGCCAGTTAACAAGGCCCACAATGCACAGTGCTACTTTTGCTACACTACAGTACAGAACGGTGCTCTCCAGCAATTGCATTGCCTCTACAGGTTCACATCTTCAGAATTCCTGAGAATTCAGAAAACCAAATAAACCCCACACAACATGAGTCATTGTGAAGGTTAAAAATCCTGTGTTTGTCCCCCACATACAAGTAGCTGAAGTAAGGTTGCCCCCTGTTCACAGTTTTATGGGTTGTTCATGTTTTGGGAGCTCTGTCCATATTAAGAAAGAAACCTGGGCAGATGGTTGCAAGAGTTATTTCCCAGAACAAGCAACATACTAATAGACAACCGTGCATTTAACATGAATGATGTATCAGAAACGATACATTCGCCTCTTTGACAGCCTGAAATAATCAATATGTCCTCTAACCTTACCAGAGAGGAAATTTTCTCACGGTGCAATGGAAGTGTAGAAAGGGAAAGAGGCATTAGGGACCTGAACTCTATATCATTTGATAATTAAATAATATTTATGTGTCTTAGGGAGCAATCCTACGGCTGCTAGTCAGCGGCTAGACGGCCATAGGATATGTGGTTTTCCAGGTACCGACCTCAGAGCTCGTTCTCTGAGGTCGGTTCCCGGAGAACTGACCTTCCACCCATTCTGCGCTGCCTCACAGGCAGTGCTGAACGGCCCCGCACTCCCCACTTGGAAGAGGAGCACAGAGTGGCCCAAATGGGCGTGCCGGGGGCGTGCCGGGGTGGGGAAGGTGGAAATGCCGGTACAACACATCCTATGTGTCGTCCAGCAGCCTCCTCCCCCGCTCCGCCTTCCCACAGCTAGACAGCCAGAATCGTCTGTCTAGCTGCAAATGCAGGGCAGGAGAAGCGCGGAGGGAACAATCCCCTCCATGGTTCGCCTGCCCTGCGTTGGATAGGCGGTGCCGAGTTCGGAGGCGGACGCCTGTCCCCATAGGATTGTGCCCTTAGACTGCAATTCTATGCACGCTTACATGGGAGTAAATCCCACTGAACATAGTGGGACTTATTTATGCAGAGGATTGTGCTGCATATAACAGTGAGCATATGGTACCAAAATAAAGCTCTTGGTCCCACTCATTTTGTGCGTCTGCTGTGGTGAATGGCTCACCTGTCCATCACTTGCAAGTTTAAAAGGTGTAAACCACAAGCTGAAGAGCAGACAAATACTTCTAATCTGCAAACTCTAGGTGAGAAAGAGCTATGAGAAGCTGATATACCCATCAAACTTGAATGTTGTAAAAAAATGTGATGGGGGGGGACCAACCTTGAGCAAAGTAGAAGTCGAGTTACCTCTGAGTTATTTTAGCTCTCTCTTTCTTTATCTCTCAAGATCTATCAATATATTACATTTAAAGGTTATTTAAAAACAACTTTAATCTATGGATATATTAATCTACAATGACTCAGTTGAGATCTTCTTGTATTTTTCTTGGGAGGATATAGATGGAGTCATGGCTGCAATGATACAATAATTACTTTCTTTCTAAATATCTACCCGTCAACAGATGGAACTAGGAAATGAAAAAGTATTTTTTCATTTTAAATGTATACTATGAAATGAACAGCTTATGTAAATTAGGGCGCAATCCAATGCAGGGGACTCCGAACTCAGAGGCGACTGCCTATCCAATGCAGGACAGGGGAAGCACGGAGGAGATCATTCCCTCTGCGCTTCTCCTGCTCTGCATTTTCATCTAGACAGCTGATTTCAGCTGTCTAGCCAAGGGACGGCGGAGTGGGGGAGGAGGCTGCAAGATGACACATTGGATGTGTCGTACCGGCATTTCCGCCCACCCCAGAATGCCCCATTTTGGCCGCTGTGCACTCCTGTTGTGCAGGGGGGGAAGGTCAGTTCTCCGGGAACTGACCTCGGAGCATGGGCTCCAAGGTTGGTTCCTGGAAAACAAGATACCCTATGGCCCTCTAGCCACTGAAGTGGCCATAGGATTGCTCCCTTAATGTATTAACAAATATTTCAAACTCCAGATTAAAAGGGAATTTCTATTTAATGCCTTCAGCTGTGTTCTATTATGAATATTGTTGTTATCTCTGCTGCAGTTTTGGAAAGGAAAATTAGTTTCAAAGAAACAGGTTAAGTTTATCTGAAAAAGAAGCAGAAAAAGCAAGAATTTTTGTGGGAAAAGCCACATATTTCCTATTGGGAGCACATTCGCTAAATAGTACAAACACACAGGAAGATTAAGAGCCTTTCTACATGAGGCTTTTATTGCGCACTCATGATTGCCCAGTCATGGTAGTTTGTGGGTCCTTTACATGACATCATCTTCCAGGGCCTCTCAAGTGCTTTCCAACCATTATCACAGTTTTTTTCCTAACCAGGAAAGTTTGGTATTATTTAGTAATGGTGGAATGAGAGTTGCATGTGATTGCACAATTCTGATATACTGCAGCCCCATCTAGTGGTTGTATAATAAACTATATAGAAAGGTAAAGAAAGAAAAGCCCTGGAAAATGTAAAGGAGCTGATCTTAATCCTGAAGGGAATCTAGAAGCAGAAGCCTCAATAAAGATGGGGGATAAAAGACTCATGTAGAAATGCCCATAGATGTGTGTTACAACAACTGAAGTTGACTTAAAGCTAAATAAACCCTGGTTTATAGTTCTTGTTTTCAAAACAAGCACAACCCATAATTTGCTGCATCAGCAATGGTTTGCCATGAACTAGGAAGAAACTAATTAAGTGGATTCATGAGGAGAGGAGGGCGCATGCCTGCAAGCTCATGGGCTCATTCCCATAGTTGAGGGTTACGTGTGAACTGAGCCAAAGAGTTGACGGGAGTCAGCAAGGTACTCGTTCTTGAGAATTCCTTGCCATCCCACAAGGTTTCCCCACCACCACCTTCAAGCACATCGATAATATTCTCAAAACTGGCACATATCTGGCACACTCTTCTGCCAAATCAGATCATGTCATAGTTGTCCAAATGGGGACAGACAGAAAACATTTTACCATTAGAACTGACTTCATAGGCGCTTATTCAGAAAGATGGTAGGGCTTTTGTAGGAGGAGGAGGAGAATATATTTATCATTAATCCAGTCCAACGGGGGCTTTTGGGTTTTCATGACACACAACAAGGGCAAAGGGAATGTGAGTAAAATAAACTGTCATCATCCAAAAGACATGAACAGTGATCGTTTGCATCAGTTGTCACAACACTGTCACTCGTTTCATAAATCAACAACTGCTTTGCATTTTCATGTTGCTGAAAGGCGTACGTGTCAAATGCCAGCCTCGTCTGCTTTAAATAGGGCCTGATATTAGTTGTCTTGTGCAATTTTAAGAAGAACAACTCACTGGAGACCTTCTGCCATGTATGGTAGGAGAAGCTTAACATTTTTTAAAAGGTGGGGGAAATGAATTGGAGTGCTGATTGAAAGAGACTTCCAGAGAGAAGGATAATTAATTGTTATTTGCGCCTCTGATTATAACTCTAGTCTTCTTAGAAGCACTCCTAAGAACAACAGAATTATTTCTACGGAGAGTTTTACGATGATATATTCAAGAAACAGCATGTAGCTTCTTGACTCACATAGATGTTGGAAGAGCTACAGAGACTTCTGGATTTATGATATTCCTGAATAAAATATTACATCTTTTTCCTGAGGAGGTATTTATTAGACCTGAAGTGAATATTCTCAGTGGCCCTTGATTTCTACCAGTCCACATGCTGTAAATTTCAGTGCACTGCAACCTAATTTATTCCAGTGGCATGGGAGAGATCCCAAATGATAACTTTACATAGATGGAAGAGACTTATATGAGCACGATGATCCAGGAGGGTATATTTATCCTTCCCTCTGTTTCTGGCATTCAGTGCCATTGCTTACGCAGCCAAAACAGCACCACTGATGCAAAAAGGCTAGGGGTTTCCCTGAGCTTTGCAGAAGTGCAACAACAACGACAAAGCTTTAGAAAAAGAACCTGGGGGGAGGAGCAAAAACAGTCCAATGAGAACAATGGAGGGGCTGGAATTCTGACCAGGACACGTTCCACAATGCCGCATTTTCTGGCATGTCATCCCACTTTCTGTGAACTATTAAGTGTAATGCGTAAAATGAAAACAGATTCTGTGGAAAGGAAAATGGTTGACTGCATTGTGCCTTATAAGCTTCCCTGGAGCAGCTGGCTGGCCAGTGTTTGGATGGATGGATGGATGGATGGATGGATGGATGGATTTATTTATTTAATTATTTAATTTTTATACCACCCAATAGCCAAAGTTCTCTATCCACACCACAAACTGAAACTTGTTTATTAGTTAGTCCATCTTCCAAGGGAACCCTGACAGACGCAGTCCTTTGAGGCAACTAAGGATCTCTAACAATGCAATCCTATACATGTCCACCCAGAAGTAAGTCCCATTGAGTTCTGTGATGCTTATTTCCAGGTAAGTGGGTATAGGGTTGCAGCCTAGTTCTTCCTTGTTTCTGCTGATTTCTGTAATATAGCAGGAAATTTAAAAACGGTGTTGCTTGTAATGATCTACATTTTGTTTTCAAATGTGTTTATTCGTTTCTACCTTAAAGGGAATTGGCTATGAAGATGGAGTTGTTTGTGTGCAAAAATGAGAATGCTGACTGTAAAAATTGGATTTTGTTGACTCTGCTTTAAATAATATCAATATAATAGATGAGAAATGTGTGAAGAAAGCATTTGAGGGTAGAAACATGTTGAAATAGCTTGCTTCTAAGCAGCCTGCGGTGTTTCTGTGATGTGTCCTATCAATCTTTTGTTGGCTAACAAAACATAAATAAAACATGCATGGAATTAGCGATGATTGCCATTTCTCCCTTTAGTTCCACTCCTTATTCCACTTTCCTATATTTTCACTTCGGGTGCTCATGGATATCAAAGACAAGGTTTTAATTCCATGCAGATCTGTATGATCACTGTGCATGTATTTATTTTTTAAGTAATCTGATGTTAATTTAGCATATGGGTGCACAACCATTTTGGATCTGAGGACCGCATCAGGTGGCACCAGGGGGTCACACATGCCCATGCGTGTGCATGCACATATAAGCTAAACACACATACTAAGTACACACTAGGAAGGGGTTAACTTGCTTGTACTAGCGAGAGAAACCCTTCCCTTATCCGTGACCTCTTGTTACTAATGCTAGCTGTAGCAAGTTAATTCCTTCTTTGTCTCGGACAGATGGGAGATAGGGAAAAGATTCCCTTGCTAGTATTAACAAAGGAAACTCCAGGCGGTGCCACCATAAACTTTTGGGTGGCAGAAGGCGGTTGGCCACCAGAAACTGCTTGGTAGACCACATGTGGTCCACAGGGTGTGCTTTTTGCATCCCTCCTTTAGGATTTTGGCAAACACATCTGTAAGCAGTAAATGCTCCACTGGGGTACATAGATGAATGTTATGATCTGAACTTGGCTTAGAGCTGCATCATGTTCTCTATTGCAAAATGCATTAACGACCCATTGGGGGACGCAGATGCACATTACGATCAGAAATTTACAGTTTGGAAGAGACTTTTTCCACTGTTGTATATGAGCTTGCACATCCAGACACAACTTTTTTTCCTGGCTATGGCATGGATGAGCTGGGTTTCTGCAAAAGGAATATATGGCATTTGCATCAGAATCTACAAATCATGGGTATTTGCAGCATTTCTATGTATTTTAATACACACAGAGGGAGAGACACGTAGATAGACAGAAATACATGGGCAAACAAGAAAATTGGTATAAATGGTGCATTAGTAAGATTGGGTTGAAGATAATGGATCCAGATTTAGGGGTTCACAACTGGGCATGCGGAAGCTGACTTCCCTTCTTCCTCCTCCCTCCCCGTGGCACCTCCTTCAACACCCCACCCACAAATGCTACACAGATGCTCAGAACGCCCTGCTAAATGGAGTGGGGTGATCCCAGAAGACTGGGTGGAGGCACCTTCTGTGACTGAAGCTCCTATTTTCATATATCATCCTCCACCCCCAGCACCACATTCAGCCTACCCCATTCAGCAGAATTCCCTGACCCTTAGTGTAGCACTTTCAGGGGGTTGGAGGGGCTTCTGTTAGTAAGAGGGGGAGGGGAAGTCCACTGATGTTAGCCTAGTTACTTGCACCTAAATCTGGATTCAATCTGGATCCTATTGAGCAAGCTGGTAACCAGAGTAATACAATTTTTAGGTTTTATTTTTAAGGGTAACTTAGGGAAGCAAACAAAATTAATTGGATTTCTAAGCCTTAACCAAGTGATTTCCTAGTAGCCCAAGGAAATAAAAAAGAGGTTATTTGTATCTGCATGTCCCTTTCTGCGTGCTTATTCAGAATGAATTCCAGCTGAACTCAACGGGGCTTACTTTTTCTAAAATATCCACAAAACAATGAGTGGAAATGAAATATAAATACCAAGAAAAATTTACACTGCAGTGAGCTTGATGGTTTTCCTCTGGATTGTTCTGGTTCATACTAGATTGGGTGAAAAAAAACTAATCACCCAGTCAGTATAGAATATAGCTCATGCTTAAATGTTTGGCTGGGAGTTTGTATTCCCATGTAACTTATAGGATGGGTCACTTAGGGTGCAATCCTATGCATGTTTAGACAGGTGAAAGGTCTATAAATCCCAGCATTCCCTAGCCAGCATGCCTATGTAACTGCCTACATAGTAGTAAATCCCATTTTTAATTGGGATATCTAGATATGCTTTACCAAACTGAGTCCTCATCGAGAGGCATCTGGTTGGCCACCATGCTGGATTTTCAGTTTGATCACCAGAGCTCTTCTCACATTCTTATTTGATTGGCTGGTTGGTTTATTTGTTTATTTGAATGTATGCCCTGTCTTTCCGAAAACAGAAGAGTCAACACGAATACTTAAAACATATACTGCTTCTGAGTGTTCAGAATGCTTGATGTGCATTATCCTGTTGTAATCCTTAAGGTAGATCAATATTATGATTCCCATAGGGCAGACTGGAGGAGGGCAGATGAGACTGAGACACAGTGGATTGCCTTAGACCCGTGGTCTACAAAGTGGGATGTGCGAGACAATCCATTGGGGTCTGCGATCCGCCTGATAATTGAGCAGCCTCCTGCTGCTCCGTTGAGCTGCCATTGTGCTCAGTGATGGCGGTGGCAGAGGCAGCAGGACAGGACAGGGGAAGCTCCATGGCATTTCTCTCTTGGCTCCAGTCCTATTCTGCCTCTGCCATGGCCACCGAGAGCAACTGCACCAGTCTCTGCCAGTCACGGGAGAGGAAGGCGCAGTTGCTTGCTTGGCCGCAGACTGGAGCAGCTGCCATCCTGCCGAAGGAGAGCAGATTTGTTCCACATTTGCTGACCTTTTCTGTGATGACAAGCAGCTGTCTGTAGTTTGCTACCTAGCAGATATTTTTGAAAAAATAAACACATGGAGGGAGCAATCCTATGGCTTCTACACAGGACGCCATTTGCGTCCGCACCAGCCCGGCAACAGCCAGCCGGGAGACCAGCCAGAGCTACCGCCACATCCGCCCCAGGTAAGTTCCATCCCGGGGGGATTCTGCGGGGGGGCGGGAGGCCATTCCGCCACGGATTTCGGGGGGGTGGATTCTGAAGAATCCGGCTTCACTGGAGTCTGTGGCAGAATTCTCTGACATCCCTAGAAGCAATGGACATCATAGATTGCAGGGGAGGAGATGCTACAGTACAAATACACGCAAACGTATGCGCACGTGGCCCTAAAAACATTGTCCCTTAGGTACTGTGCCTTCTGGGCAGCAGGAAGAAAAGGGATGGACTTAAGTTGCCTCTGTAGGAGCAGGATATGAGAAAGCGTAGTAGAAGCCAATATTGCCTACCAAGCCCAGCTGAACGTTGCGGGCCTATGTAAATAACTGGCTTTGCTTTTTGTGAGCACTTTTACTTTTGCAAACAGTCTCCTTTTCTTTTTAGGGGAACTACACTCCCACAGACATTAATTACGATGTGTCATTGCCTTTCTAAAACATAGCATAGGCTAATACCCTGCTCTGAACAGAATATTAAGTTAAAAGAAAGCGTTTTCTTTGAGTGTGGAATAAAAGAAAGAAACATACACTACTCTCACGCATGAAAATGCTTGTCCTTTTCCAGCAAAATAAGCAGGAATTAAATATTAGTGTCTTATTAACTGCAAATAGTAGACCGATCGTCTCACTGCGATGTAGTAGCTAGAGTGCTGAGTTTTGTTATGAGAGACTCCAGCTGAAGCCATCCATAACCTAAAACAGCCTAATTTTGAAGCAATACTAAAGTTTTGAATGTCAATCCATACTCAACATTTTGTATTCAGAATCTGAACTGGAAAACAGACATTTTGAAATATTTCTAAATAACAGAACTACTGAACACTGTGGTGCTGCAACATTCAGTTGATGAACTCAATACAAATATTTTGATCCATTTCGAGGTACCCCAGATTAACTGTACACCGGATTTTAAAAGGATCTTTTAAAATTTCAGTTCATGGACTTCCAAGCCCACAAGTCACAGGTAGAGCATATAAATCAGACCTGCAACAAAATGTTGTAGTATATCCCCATCCCATAGCATGAGTGCACCTGTTCAGGGTTCCAGCCAGCCAGCCATGCATTTCTCCAAGATGCTATAAGCTGTTAGGGCTGGGGTGCAGAACCTCAGACCCAGGGACCAAATCTGACCCACTGGGGATCCCAATCTGGCCCTCCAAGGGTGCCCAGAAGGCGCCACCGCTTCCCCATTATTAGCAGGAACAAGTTGGACTAGCAACAAAAAAATTCAGTATACCCTATAATCCTAGCAGAGGTGTTCTTGTTCAAGATTCATGCAGCCAGGCCCCCCTTTAGATAGTAGAAGATGTAAAGTGCTCAAGCAGGGGATTCCACACCACCTTCCCAGTTTTCTATTTTTCTTCTGTAACTACCAGTCAACATTCTGTGCCTGAAGAGCTTGTTCAATCTAGGTATGTCAAAGAAATCCCGGGGGGGGGGGGGAGTTTGATGGGTTTTCCTAGGTTTGGCCCCCCAGACTTTGTTTTGCTTCCCGCTGCAGTGCCCAACTCAATATGCAGTGAGTCGGGTCAGTCTGCAGATTTTCTGAGCATTTTGCAGCTTTCTCCCCCCCATTTCCACAGTTTGCTCAAATTTCTGAGCAATTTGCGCAGATTCGGCTGTAATTTGCACAAGTAGCTCAGAAATCTGCGCAAATTGCAGAATCTGCGAAACAATGTGCAAAGAAGTTCCTAGAATTTGGAGAAAAGCCGCAGCATGTACGGCAAACATGAATCGAGGCACACATGCCATGGAACTCTGTCGAGTCAAAAAAGAACTGGATTTCCCAGCAACGGACATCCCTAGTTCAATCCTCATTCATGCCAATGAAGGTTTCCTTCTTTTAACCCCCACGCAGGGGGTGAAATGTGGGGAGCACATGGCTGGAGGTGAGGTTTAAACCTCTCCTCCCTGCATGTTGTAGTCCCACTCTAGATTGGGGTCCCATACAAAAAGAAGGTCAACTGCACGCTACATAGCCCGTAGTTTGACCCTCACACAGGAAGGCGTGTCTCTTCTGAGATGGTGCATGCGTGTTTCATTTAAAAATTAAGCATGCTTTTGCATTCTTTCAGAACTACTGCTTTTATTGTCATGCAGATGAATGCAGACTTAATCAGTTGATTAAACCACATATGTTGAATAGAGGCAAGATTTTCTTTAATTCCTTTTTAGACAGAGCTTGCTCAACACTTGAGGTTGCCTTTTATTTTAATTAGCTAATGGCAATCTTTTCCTACTGGGCTTTCTGATGGCACTTTAAACGTTCATCTTAGTGTTATCAACTTGCTATTTATATTCTTGATTTGCAACAAACGTGGGCAGCATATGGCCCCCGGTGGAGCTCCCACCACCCACCAGTGGTACGAAGCCCTACAAGAGTCAAATTTAGCTTGCAAACAAGTTAGAGTTGACTTTTTGGTGCTCCCTAGTACCCCACATGCCACTTTTTTGGTTTAATTCTTTTTCATTCATTTTCTGGATCGTTTAGCAGAGTGCAGCCTGTGCAGAGTGGAATACCGGGGTGGGGGGGAATGGCCCCTGGAACTCCCAAGGTTGCTCACCCCTGATTTACATGAACAGATTAGGGTCTGATACACACATCTCTAAAAGCCTGACTGGGCACAACCCAATAGGAATATAGGAAGCTGCCTTATACTGAGCCAGACCATTGGTTCATCTGTTGTGGACACTGAGTGGCAGCAGCTCTCCGGAGTTTCAGGCAGGAGTTTTTCCAGCCCTACCTGGTAATACCAGGGATTGAGCCTGAGACCTTCTGCATGCAAAACAGGTGCTCTACACTGAGAGGAAGCTTTTGGTGTGCCGCCGTGGTATAGTGGTAATTTTTTCAGTGCAGGCGCTCATCGTGACAATCCCCATAGCCATGCCTCCCAGGAGAGTCCAAAAAATGCAGGCAGCTGTGTTGATCCATATCAATCTACAAGTTCTAGCAGTTTCCATCTCCACCAAGAGCAGGCCTTCTGTAAAGCAAATAGGTCTCAATTGCCCATTCAAGACCAAGCCACCGCAAAATACATTACAACAGGGAACAATATATTCTTGCTGGCAAAATTCACTTCCCTGAGAATTGCGGCTAAGTGCAGAGGGAACAAGGAGGTCTGAGGGAGTCGACAGATGATGTCAGTGTCCCTGCTAATAAGAAATCACAAGCGCTGCATCCCTGGTGAATCAGATCCTGTGGCAATACCATGGCCTGGACAACAAGACCTTTGGATCCCTCCCAGCTTTCTGATTTTCCAGTTCTTTCATTTTGGAATACCTACCTTTGACAGCCGTGATGCAACACAAAATGGCCATGCAGCAAAGCCTGACCCAAGAAGGCCATTTTCGTTATGAGGAACAGACTGTCCATTTTAACAAGCATGTGTACCAGGCTCGCATTAATTGTTGTAATAACGGAAAATGTTCTCCATGGACACGAATGATGAATAGGAGAGGAAGCTGAAGAGTCTGCAGCAGTAATGAGCTGTTGTGTGATTCATGCCCAAGAAGTAGGCAAAAATAACATTAACACACTGACTTCCATCAGTTTATTTTTAACTCCCGGAAAATTTCAGAGGTAAAGAAAGCATGCTGCAAAGAATCTGGAGCTGCGTGTGAAATGCACTCCTGCCAAAGTTAAACCTCTTTTAAACTCTCGTTGATGTCTGTGGGACAGCATGTGTTTCACTTTCTTCTCCTGAAATCAGCGAGTCTTAAGAGAACTAAACTTTATCTAGACCATGTCCTGACTGTTACTGTTTTAAATTCCCAGGGCACCATTTCAGATTGCAGCAAATCTGGAAAAGTGCTTTGGGAGGGCAGGTGGCAAGGCCTATTAGATTCATGAAAGTTGTGCACTTGAAGAGTGTTTGTTGTGGTTCCTTTTTTGTATCTCATAGCAGCAGCCTTCATATTTTCTTTTTGGAGAACCTTTTCCACATCAGCTTGTCTGCCAAGCAATCCCTTCGCCGTAACATCCTCTTGCTGACTGTGGTGGTTTATAAAATAATTTTTAGAACAATGTATTTTAAATTGGTAATTTTAACTATGCATTTTACCTGTTAATGGTTCAGTTTTTAATAGGCATTACAGTCAGTTTGAAAACATTTTTGTTCAGAAGCTGGCTAAAAGTACAATGATGATAATACATGGAAGCATAGTGTGCTCTATAGGGGATGTCAAGCCATGTTCCAACCTAGGCTGTACAGTCAGCTCACACAGAGCATTGATCACAAATACATTAGACCTCACTGCTTCCTGGCACAAAACACCTTGGAATAGGGGCAGGCAACCTGTAACTTGTTAGATGTTGTTGGATCCAGCTCCTGGCTGACATGATCATGCTGGCTAGGGCTCACAGGAGTTGGGAGTCCATCAACATCTGGAGGTCCACAGGTTGTCCACCTCTGCCTTAGAACATACCCTTGTGGTTAGGAATTGCAGGGTATAGTCAGCAGTGGTGGACAAGCAGGGAAGTCTATCTACCATTACTGATCTTCTCACTGAAGAATCCTTCAGAAGTTTCCAAGGAACTCCAGCTTATGCCATACACCTATAACATTCCAAGCTCCTGTGCAAAATTGTGTACAAATGCATATATATACACTTTTTCACGTGGACTTAAAAAACAATTGCCACCTAATGCAGAAACCAGTCAGAATGAATTTAAGACTGGAAAATGAGGAACTGAAGGTGATAGATTCCTCCATTTGTACTTCCCAAACAGCAATAGCTTACTTGCACATTAACTTAAGCAATGAAATCCTTTACTTGCGTATTGTACGTACAGTCACTTCAGTCGAAGTTAAAACAATTGCTCTCTGCCCTATGCTCAGGCTGAACGTATTATTAATGATTATTATGTATTTGTTCCAAAAGCCACCCTTGCAGAGTTCTCAAGGATAATAGGTACATGAGTTAGCCATTAGCATTATTTTGCATATGACAAATGTGCTTTAGCATTGTACCACTCAGCTTCCCGTTCCCAAACACTCCTCTACATTAGAATGTAAGGACTTTTTTTTCTCATAACGGGCTTTCCCTCTAATTTGATGGTCAAATCTGTGAAGACAAAACATTTAGACTGGCAATCTTTCAACAATAAGTGTCATTGTATCTAGCTAAATATTTATTCTGAGTTTTCTCCTCTATAAGATTAGATTTAGCCTATTAACTCTTGTAGAGCAGTATATAAAAATGAAAAGTATTGCTCACAGCTCTTCAGCAATATTATAGTTTGGGGTAATAAGGTTAAGAGAAATAACTTTAGAGTTGTTCTTTAAAAGCTACCTGGGGATGTCCATGTAATACCTCTGATTTTGTACATTCAGTGCTGTAAGTATGATGGTAAATACTTGCTAGATACGCTTTCTTATCCTAAAAACACAATAACTCAGATTTGGGAATACCAACCTAATAATGTTCAGTGCACACTTTTGTTTTGCCTTTATTTTCCCCCAAGTTATTTCTGTCTTCCAGTATCTATGAATTTCTTGCAGTGTTTTGTTTACTTTTTGTTCTCCCATTTATTATGTGCACAGGTTCTCAAAATAAACGTAGGATCCATTAGGCGGTCCTGTTTTATCTGTGTAAGTGGGAGCAGATCAAGGGGTTGTGCCTTTCTTTTTGTGAAAATGCAGTGGGGTTTGGTTTTGCACCGTGATTTTAACTAGCTTGTTAACGTTCATCAGGAAGTTCTCCTGCACAAGCACCGCAGAAATGAATGGGGAGCTGTACAAGAGCATGGTACAATTGTGTCCTGTGTAAGTTGGCCTGTAAAGGACATATTATACAGTATTCGTAGCCCCAAGGATTATATAATGATTCCTTGATTCATGTAGCTGTTAAAGCAAAGATAAATTCTGCATTACGATCATAACTTCTGATGTGTTTCTATAGCCAAGCAAAATCAATCTATCCATCTGTCTCTTTATAAAATTTATGAACACCTTTCAGCCCCAAAAGGGCCCCCAAAGTAACAAACTAAACTAAAACAGGAGAAACAATAATCTTTAATGTCCCATTCAGTTACAAAAAATAATCTTGGTGAACTTAAAACTATATCATAACAAATATGATAATAAACATATTAAAAACGGGAGAAAAATAGTCTCTAATGTCCCTTTCAATTAGTCTTGGTGAGCCTTGATTCAGAAAATGCCTACTCCCACAGGAAAGACCAAGAATTTCCAACCAGAAGATATACAAAATGGGCAGAGGTGGCCAATATTTTTGGCAAGGGTGCCATGAGTCATAGTTGAAAAATATAAAGTAAGGCTATCCAGTGCACACAAGTACATATTATCTCCAAGTTCCAAACTGGGGGGCTGAGGACTGAGGCTCAAGGAGAGTAGCTTGTGAGTTCATGGCAGAGCCTAGATTCGAACTTGATGCATAGCTCAGTCTCTTAAAGCATAATCCTAACTTCCTGATGTACTAGTTCCCCTCTACTCAGCACTGGTTAGGCCTCATCTGGAGTACTGTGTCCAGTTCTGGGTGCCACACTTTGAGAAGGACACAGACAAACTGGAGAGGGTTCAGAGGAGGGCAACGAAGATGATCAGGGGACTGGAAACAAAGCCCTATGAGGAGAGACTGAAAGAACTGGGCATGTTTTGCCTTGAGAAGAGAAGACTGAGGGAAGATATGATAGCACTCTTCAAATACTTGAAAGGTTGTCACAGAGAGGAAGGCCAGGATCTCTTCTCGATCATCCCAGAGTGCAGGACACAGAAGAATGGGCTCAAGTTACAGGAAGCCAGATTCCGGCTGAACATCAGGAAAAACGTCCTGACTGTTAGAGCAATACGACAATGGAACCAATTCCCTAGGGAGGTGGTAGGCTCTCCCACACGGGAGGCATTCAAGATGAGGCTGGACAGCCACTCGTCAGGGATGCTTTGACTTGAATTCCTGCATTGAGCACGGGGTTGGACTCCATGGTCTTGTAGGCCCCTTCCAACCCTACTGTTCTATGATTCTATGTTGACTGGTGGAACGAGTTAGGGAAGGGGACCTATACCACCAGGGGTGCTCCAAAATGGTGGAGGCCCCCACTATGCCCACCAAAGGCTCGCTGGGTAGAAAGCTGCCCCTAGTGGTGTTCCCAGTGGAGGTAATTTGTGTAAGGCCCTGAAATGGGACTGAATGGGAGGATGAGCTGGGTTTAGATTCACTGGGTCCAAATCACTCTGTTCACTGAGACAGGACCAGTCCAGGCTGGCCAATTATACCAGTCTCTCCCCCATTGCTTTCGGGGGGGGGGGGATGTTTAAATAAAGCAATCCAGCACAAGGAAAAGCACAGCAAAATGTCCGCCGCACATCTTCTGCCCTGGCAGGGTTTCGGATGTGGCAGGAGACCTGAGGCTCTTCTCCTCCCAGGCCCCACTTACAATTGTTCTGCCTGCCACTACACTACACCAGCTCTAGTATAATTTAGCCAGGGAGAAGGCAGCAACATAGCTGAGCAGAGGTAGGCAGGAATAGATCCTGACTCTAAACCACAGCACGGCTCTTGTGTCTTCCTGTTCCAGTCCCAGAGTTCTCCTGCTTCCTGTTCCCCTCGTGGCACCTGTGCTGCACATTGGCCACCCAGAAAGAAAGGGAATCCTCCTGTTCTTAAGTCCAGTTTATACCCTTAACAGAATCAAGTGGTGTGGGGCGGGGGGGGATTTCCCACACCATTTCGGAGGGCAGGGGAGGATTTTCAGGCTTGAATGCTCCCCACAAACAAAATCTCCCTGGGTATAGAAACACAGCATGTTAGGGAGACGGCTAGGCTGAATTCTTCTCCCTGACATGTCAATTTTCTGTCTTCAGGGAGTTCTGTTCATGGAGGGCATTCCAGCTGCAACCTTCTGCAGCCTAAAGTGGTGCAGTCTAGCAAAAAGTTTTACCACTTAGTTCTGCTGAATGGATGCACCAAGCCTTAGAGAGGGTCAAGGAAATGTTTGTCTGAGTAGGGGAAAGGCCCTCAAAAGTTGACTGACCACTGCCTGTATTCCAAAAGAAAAAGTCCAGAATCCATATCACTGAAATACCTTTAGTAGGCCAACTGAACAGCCACAAAATACTGTGCAACAGGCAGAGAGTGGCTGAAGTTCGAGCCATGGATTCTGCATTTGGTTACTGTCTTATGATGGAAAGTGGGAGGGAGGCTGAAGACATTCAAATTGGGCATTCCCAGGTACTGCGATCAGGTTGCACCTTTTGCATGTGTGTGTGTGTGTGTGTGTGCTTTGCAGAGTATGTTTTCACTCTTACGTCACCGTTTTATGAAGAATACCATTTAAATAGTGTGCCTGTTCAGTTGATCCATGAAAACTCAACGGCTGAACATTTGTGACACATGAGACGCCCATAACAAATCATGGTCACTCGTGGTGTGATCTCCACCCATGAGTGTCTCTCTCCTACAAAACTTCACATCCACCAACTCATTCTGTCCTTCATTCATACATAAAGGGTGTGTCTGTAATGGAGAGTGTGTGTAGTGTAATACTCTCCCTCTCAATCTCTCTCTCTCTCTTTCTCCCTCGTTCTCCCTATTACAGGCACACACTTTCCTGTTTCACATGCCCATCACTCATCTATTAAGATCCGGGCTACACAAACAGCAGAATCACGTAATGCAGCTCTTGCTCGATTGTGCCACCTCAGACCTCAGGTTGGGGTGTAGGGGGGTTTTGCATGTTTGAATGCTGCTCAATGTAAAAAGAAATATTTGTATGTAAAATCTAGTTTATCAGGAAGAAAGTTAGACTAGAATGAGCTATTCACTCTGTTTTTAATGAGGTGTGTGTGTGTGTGTGTGTGTGTGTGTGTAATCTCATACCACATAATTCTGCTGATTGTAAAGCTCAACTCTATATCACCACTTGCTCCTCCATCTCTCTGCCTCCTTCCTAGGGGTGTACAAAACACACTTACCAGTCCACTGAAGGGGTCCGTGGGGGGGAGGCGATCCGTCCCTCCTCCCAGAATCCTCCCCGTCCGCAGCTGGACTTCCGGCCGCTGCCACGCAAATGGCGTCCGGCGTAGCGGACGCCATTTGCGTCCCTGCCTTTTGCCGTGATAGGCTACATAAAGATTTACATAGCCTGTCACGGCAAAGAGCAGGGACGCAAATGGCGTAGCGGACGCCATTTGCATTCCTGCCTTTTGCCGTGATAGGCTACATAAATCTTTACGTAGCCTATCACAGCAAAAGGCAGGGACACAAATGGCGTCCGCTACACCAGACGCCATTTCCGTCCGAAGATAGGCAGCAGCGGACAGCAGCAGACGGATGGCGGCCGGTAGGATCCGACCGACACGGATTCCCCCGGGTGGCGGAGGTGAGTCTTTCGTTCCACTGCAGACTCCGGGGGGCCAGGTTCTTATAATTCGGCCTCATTGGAGTCCGTGGTGGAATTCTCCGCCATCCCTACGCCTTCCAGGGTCTTCTTATCATCGGAGAATCCAGTTGAGTCCCAAAGACCCCTTATCCCACCCATGATTCTCACTGCCACTTTCTACACATCCCCCATTATCCTGGTCAGTTTGTTAGGTGGAGATGCTCCACAGGTTATCTGTTCTTGGATCATTCTGTGTTGACCTATACAGGTAAGCTGACGCTAGTAACCTATACAGGTAAGTTGATGTTTACACTGTTGTTGTTGTTTTAAATGTATCATCAGTGTGCAGTGAAAAGGCATTGATAATTTAAAGTATCAGCGAGCCATTGAAACTGGGTTATGCCGGATCTCTGTTCAAGACTTTTGCTTTAAATATGTTTAAGAACCTGGATATAAGCCAGGCCATGGAAGAACTGTATTTCACCATGTTCTGTCCTGCTGCCCTAGGGATGCGGGTGCTGGAATGGAATGGCATTCCCCTGACTGCCAAAACATATGAAGAAGTCCAGAGTATCATCAGTCAACAGAGTGGGGAAGCAGAAATATGTGTAAGACTGTGAGTTTTTCCCCATCTTTCTGTTTCCATTATTTTTGGCTTTTCATGGCTTTTTTATTCACAATTGTTAAGGTGGAACCTTTGCTAAACTGAATCATTTTATACACTTTTTATATAAAAAGGTAAGGAGCTTGGTGCAAATTTTAAAGGAGGACTTCTTTGTTCCTTATGATAAGCTGATACAAAAAGAAGAGTTAAGGAAGACGATTCTGGGTACAATCTAGGGATGTACGAAAGTTCTGCCACGGATCTCGGGGAGGCCGAATGCCAGCGCATTCGGCCCCCCGAAATCGGTGGCAGAACGGCCCGCCCCCCCGCCCTCCCCCCAGGACGAGACTTACCTTGGGCGGATCTTCCTGGCGGCGGTGGCTCCAGCGGCGGTTTGGTGGCGGCGGCGGCCGGTCTTCTGACCAGCTGCCGCTGCTGCCGCCATTTCCAGGTTAAACAAAAAACCAAAAAGTGATAGGCTACGTAAAGATTTACGTAGCCTATCACAGCTAGATTTTAAAAAAACATCGTTTACGTAGCCTATCACAGCTGACTTAAAAAAAAAAAAGCGTGTACGCAAATGGTGGCGGCCATGGCCGCCGCCATTTGCGTTCTTTATTTTGGCATGTCTAAGTCTACGTAAACATTTACGTAGACTAAGACGGCGAAAATAAGGGGAACGCAAATAGCGTAGACGCTACGTTATTTGCGTTCCCCTTATTTTCGCCGTCTTAGTCTACGTAAATGTTTACGTAGACTAAGACGTGCCAAAATTAAGAATGCAAATGGCGGCGGCCATGGCTGCCACCATTTGCATACGTGCGTTTTTTGGGGTTTTTTTTTAAATCAACCGTTATAGGCTACGTAAACATTTACGTAGCCTATCACGGCTGACTGCAGGGACGCAAACGGCGGTGGCTATGGCCGCCACCATTTGCCTCCCTGCTAGCCAGCAGCCGGATGTCCGGCTGCTGGCGGAACCGGCCGGCGGCTCCGCAGAATTGCTGCGGAGTGGAGCCGGCCGGCCAGAATTCCGGGGGGGAGGAACGGAGCACCTCCCCCCCCGGCCAGGATTCTGGGGGGAGGGACGGAACGCCTCCCCCCAACCATCAACATAATCCACAGAAAGGTAAGTCACTTTCGTACATCCCTAGTACAATCCACATTCTGTTGAAGCTGATGGAGAATTTCCGGTAGATTTTAATGGCTGTGGATTGCAGCCTTTGCATTCTGTTTGATATTGTCTATTGTGGAGGGCAGGGCACTGTTCAATTTCCATTTGTGATTGGAAATGGGCAATCCATATAAGTCTGGAAGGGTGATTAAACAAAAATTCTTAATCCTTTGTCGAAAGAATAGCGTGGTCTTGTATTACACGTAGAACAAGGGAGTTCTGAGTTCAAATTTCAGTGCGGTCATAGGTTCCTTGAGCAATTTTCAGCATGCTACTATAATTTAGGCTTAATGATCTGCAAGTTGGGAAGAAGAATGCACAGGACTACTCTGGATGAAAGATAACTGGTTGTAAAACACTTTGAGCATGCTGTAAAAATTATAGGTAAACAAATAATACATAGAAATATAACTCATCTAAGCATTGTGGAAAGTGTATGTATTTCAATGTAAACCTGCATTTATTCCATTAAAGATTTCACCTTAAAAGTGCCATTTTCTCAGCTCTTCAACAGCATCACAAACATGTCTCAGCCAAGAAGGGGTCATGCTTGGGAGCTGTTTTCTGCCATAATTCATGTCTCATTTATCTACCCTAATACAGCTGTGAGGGTGTGCCAAAAGAGTTCCTTTTGTCTCAGGCTTGTCATTGTTTCCTTTAGGGATGTCAGCATGCTGTCAGATGCCGAAAATCCACCACATCTGGAATTGCTTGAGCCAGGAAAGCCTGGTAAGTGAAAACCATTGGCTTTTCAGTGACACAGGCCACAAATTTCAATTTCAATTTATTCGAATTATTAAGTGCGGAAAAGGGCAATCACAATTATCAAGGGGTCTATGAGGAAAAGCTACAACATTTGGGGCTTTTTAGCTTAGAAAAAAAGGCAATTAAGCATACACATGATAGAGGGGGATAACATTATGCATAGCATGGAGAAAGAACCTGGCCAAATACTTCACGCAGCACATGGTTCAGCTGTGAAATTCAGTACCACAAGACAGCTTTAAAAAGAAATTAGACACATTCATGAAGTATGGGCTATCAGTGGCTACTAGTCATGATGGATATGTTAAGTCTTCAATGCATTTGCTAAAGTCTGTTTATTTATTTATTTATTTATTAAATTTCTTAATCGCCCATCTGGCCGGTCACCTGGCCACTCTGGGCAATGTACAATGGTACAATTTCAAACAGTAAAATTATACATTAAAACTTTATTTAAAAATACCCTAACCCACCCCAAATGCCTGCCTGAACAACCATGTTTTTAATGCGTGGCGGAAGCTCGTTAAAGAGGGGGCATGGCGGAGTTCCCTAGGGAGGGAGTTCCACAGAGTGGTGGCCATCACAGAGAAGGCCCTCTCCCTCGTCCCCACCAGTCTAGCTGTCCTGGCTGATGGGGCAGAGAGAAGGCTATCTGAGTGTCAGGGTGGAAACTGAGCCGATAGAACCCCAGAGCAGTTCTGATTCTGAGGAGGATCAGCAATCCGTGGCAGAGGAGCCAGCTCATCCCTCACAGGCACAGCAGCTGGCAGAGATTCCTCCTGCTGGAATTCCTGAGATAGATAGTGACCCTGGCAGTGAGAGAGTGCAGGAGCGGGGCTTGCTAGATGCTCGACACAGACACAGGGAGCGACGAGCGATGGAGGGCGCAGAAAGGAGGCGTAGCGCCTGTTTGGCGCGCAAGCAACGGCCACCTCCCATGGACCCAAGGGAAAGAGGGAGGATCTCTCTCTAGCCCATAAGTTCAGGGTCTTCAAGTGATTCTCCTTCAAACGGGGATCAACTGCCTACTCGGAGCATAGGCTATTCTGCTGTTCATTGCTTAGTCGCTGGTGATTAGCATCTGAAAGAGTCATTAAGTTGTAAAAGGATTAAAGCTTTGAAAAGAATCCTTTTGTCTGTGTCTTGAGTTGACTATTGGAGTGTTCTGAAAGAGGCCACTAGGGCGCTCCTGACACTGAGGCTGAACTTGTTAAGCGGCCTGTCTGGTGCTGCTGGAGGCGCTCCTTGAGATAGGCTGGACCAGAACCGTATAGGGTTTTAAAGGTCAAAACCAACACCTTGAATTTGGCCTGGAAAGCAACTGGTAACCAGTGCAACTCCTTCAGCACCAGAGTTATGTGATTATGCCGGTGGCTGCCTTTAATCAGGTGAGCTGCTGCATTCTGCACCAGCTGCAGCTTCCGAACCATCAAGGGTAATCCCACATCGAGCACATTACAGTAGTCTAGACCAGGGCATGTACTACCGATGGGAGCAGATGGTCAGGAAGGTAGGGCCGCAGCCACCGTATCAGATGGAGTTGGTACAGCGCTGTCCAGCTCATGGCTGACACCTGAGCCTCCATGGACAGCTGGGAGTCCAAAATGACCCCCAGGCTGCGGACCTGGTCTTTCAAGGGTAGCCGTACCCCATTCAACACCAAGTCAACATCCCTGGGCTAAACTATTTGTTTAGCCCATACAACAGAATTGATAATCTTAAATTCAGCATTTGAATTTAATGTAAAGAATCTGAATCCAACCCTACTATTCTATGATTCTATGAAAACAATTAAAATAAGGGCCCATATACTCTTGGTCATCATTATGCTCCATGAGAAATCACAAAGAACCATAAAAACTGGGCTAGACATTCTAGCCCTTAAGACAGAGGTGCAGAACCTCGTTCAGTCTGAAGGCCGTATTCAGTCTCACAGAAGCTCTTGATGGTTGGTGGGGCCGAAGGCAAAAGCAGGCAGGACCAAAGGCAAAAGGGGAGGGGCCAAAAATATTTTAGATTAAGGGCACAATCCTACGCATGTTCAGACAGAAAAAAAGTCCTACAAGTCCCAACCTTTTAGAATGGGGGGAAAAAGCTACACAAATGCCAGAAAACCACCAAATAATCAGTGGTTGGGGGAAATGGCATGGGGCCAGGGGAAGGGGGCATGGCCCTCTGGGGAATCCCAGAGGGCCAGACTGTGGCCACAGGAGGGCTGGATCTAGTCCCTGGGCCTGAGATTTGGCATCCCTGCTTTAAGATGACATGTGATGAATGCAAATATCCTCTAGGTTAAGGTAAAGGAACAGTGGTGAGTGGCAGGGAGGGGATCCTGTTGTGCAGGGAGGGGATCTTGTGATGAGGGGATCCTGTTGTGGGGAGGGGATCCTGTTGTGACATTGGGTGGGTGGGAAAGAGAGAAGGGATATCATCTGTCAGTGAAAAATCGCCAACACCTTTATCCCAGCAGTCTAGTCTCTTTAAAATTATGTCATGATTACATGTGTATGATGGCTTGGATCCACAGAGTCCCAGGGCAAACACAAGACACTTCCAATTTCACAAGAGGAATTTGCTGATAGACTTCCCCACAATGGCAGTTCCCCATGGCGTGTCGTACGCCACTCTAAAGGGTCCCCCAACACTCAGGAGTGGCTTTTCAGGGGGTGCAGGAGACTGCAGAAGGAAGAGGGAATGAAAGCACATTGTGCAAGCAGAACTCTGCCTGCTGTTCTTTGGGGACAGTCCAATAAAGTAAAACTTTTTTGTAAAAAAAAATAATAATTTCAAAGTGCCCATTCCCCATCTATTTGTCAATCAATCCAGAACCTTTGCACTCGTTGGCCAGAATTTTAGGAGCAGGTTTAATCCTTACCATGCTCTTGAATAGAATACTGCCTTCACATTTCTCTTTATATATAAATAAAAGAGATAGAGGCATGTATTTTTGTTGAAAAGAATGTTCAGGGGAGGAGGTTTGCCAGTTCCCTCTCCTCCCTTTCTCCCAAAACTGTGACTACTGCTCCAGTTGAAATTATTAAGTTCCACAGTTTGATTTGATTTACTTTTCAAGGATTTGTTGCTGTTGATCTTTGTTTGATTCCCTTTTGATTTGGTTTAATTTTCCCGTTTGATTTGGTTTAATTTTCAGGGCTTTGTTGCTGTTTTAGTTTTGTTTTGTTTTTAATTTTCCCATCTAATTTTCCGGGATTTGTTGCTGTTGATCTTTGTTTGATTCCCTTTTGATTTGGTTGAACTTTCCCATTTAATTTCCCCCTTTGATTTGGTTTAATTTTCAGGGGTTTGTTGCTGTTGATCTTTGTTTGATTCCCTTTTGATTTGGTTGAACTTTCCCATTTAATTTTCCCCTTTGATTTGGCTTAATTTTCAGGGATTTGTTGCTGTTGATCTTTGTTTGATTCCCTTTTTGCTGTAATAATTGGGAACGTTGTCAGTATGAATTGTCTTTTGGGGTCCCATGCTGTAATAGCTGCAAAAATGGAATGTGAAATCTTTTGCTTGCAGTGGATAAAACTAAGTCCCCAGGTGTTGATCCTAAGCAGTTGGCTGCAGAGCTGCAAAAGGTTTCTCTGCAACAAGCCCCATTGATTGCCTCCTCAGCCATGGAAAAAGGCTCCCATGCACATTCTGGCACTGCGTCAGCCACGTCTAGTTCCGTTCCTAGCCCCGGTCAGCCTGGTTCTCCCTCAGTCAGCAAGAAACGGCACAGTAGCAACAAGGTATGAATTTGTTTTGTCCTTCATTTATTTATATTTTTCCATGCATGGATCCAGAACAAGATATATACATACATATGTATAGACAGACAGACAGACAGACAGACAGACAGACAATAAGAAAGACAACAATAAGAAAGTAAGAGTGGAAGTCTGAAATCACATGGGGGGATTAAGAGATGCCCAGTGCCACATTAAGAGCTTCTACGTGCTATGCCGTATGAAAGCACGTGACCCTGTGTCTTAGATGGCTTCGCTTCTTCTTGATTATGAGTTACTACTAACAGAACCTGTTTGGGGTTTCCTTGTACTTTTGATTTTGAGCATCACAGTAGGGCTGTCATCCACCAGATATATGCACGTTTCATCATGGTCTTAAGCGCTCAGAGTGCTTCAGGGGGAAAGGAACATTAATTTGACAAAGCTTCAATGGCTACAGAAAGAAATGAACAAAAGAGGGCAAATTACAGAGCACAGAAGGGAGTCATCCTTTTGGTGCAAAGTACCAACCACATCCTGTGCATGCCTGTTTCTTCTTTTATCATTTGATGAATGATCACGTTGCAACCAACATTGTATTAGGTGTCTAATTATAAATGTCCTTTGAGAGCAATTAGTTGCTCTTTGCCACTTGCAAAAGAACAGGTTGCACTTTTAATTAGAGCAGAAATCCTTAAACTACTTCCTCCAGAGTGGTCTCATTGATGCCTGCCATTTGGGGGGGTTGCAGCTTTGAAATCGCAATCAGTCCCACCAAGCTGATCTCTCCCGCCCCACCCACCTCAGAATAAAATTACTGTTTTTCTGCTCCTGTTTCACAATAATACTAACCTTTCAAAATACATGTTTACTTAATGATTGACATTCCTTTTTGATGTGGAGAGTGATAGGCTTGCTGGGAACTGTAGTCATTTGACCTCGGTATGGCTTAGAATTTTTGCACAGCCCTTTTCCAGTTGATGAGAACTATGGAGATAAATAGGTGGTGCTGTGATCAGCTGTCATTTGGCCTTTACCTGGCTAGGAATGAGGTTGAGTTGAAAAGATATACAAGTAAAACTTAAAACTAGAGGGAGTACACCTGGTGCATCATGTTAACCAACCAAATAACCGAACCAAATGTCAGGTCCCTTGGTCCTCTCTGTTCGCAGCCACACACTCCAAGACGCCAGGCTTCAGGCTCACTACTTTATTAGTTAGCTACCAGGTTCTTTACAAATGCAGATCCTCGGAGACTGTCAAGCTACAAAGGAAAACAGCTAGTCCACACAATTATGAATATCAGTAGGGGAGCCAAGTGGGAATCAGAGACGTTGCCGGCAGTTTGAACAAGAACTTGCTGGCCAGAATAACTTAGGGGGGATGCCCCTCCCTTACAGTTGTGCCCCCCTACGTAGGCTATCACGCATAGCCAACCAGGTGGAACATCTGAGCTCTGCCTCTAACTTTTCCCACTTCATTCTGCGCCAGACTCTAGCATCCTTCAGGTCACACCCCACACTCTCCTCCTCCTCTGTGACCTGGGTTCTTACGGGGGAGGAAAGGGGGGTCTTTCAGGTGGAGCCATCTGGGAGCCAGGTTTCTGAGAAGAACCCCTATCCATATCTGAGCTCACTAGGGAGGATTCAGAAGGTGTTCTTTACTTTGCTTCTGGCCAGTTTGATCTATTTTTGAACTTCCAACAAGCATTTCCAAGCTCTCCATAAATGGAAAACAACAGAGAGGGGAGAAGCAGACAAGTATAGCTCTGTGACTGACAGCTTTTATTTCCAATTGTAATGCTTTTGAAAAGGATGGAGAAGGAATTATATCAGCAGCTTTCTGTGACTGTGGTGCAAATTGAGCTGAAAACAACAAAAACATTATTAAAAGTCTCAGTGCTTCTATTCATAATGCCCTAATGCTGCACCTATCCTTCTGAAATTTTGCAAGGAACTTAGCTAGGAGCACCTCTTTGTTCATGCCAATTTTCTACAAAATGTCAGAGAGTAATATAATCAGACCTTTTTTAGCACAAGCACATAAACACACACACACACACACAGCCCTCGACACTTAAAGGCAATTTACACACACACACCCCGCAGGTACCTGAGATTTGGAAGGCTTCATTCCTTCAGGAGGGACTGCTTTGCCTTCGATTGCCATCAAATTCTGCCAAAATATTAAAATGTTATAGGTGTCTGTTGTTTTTCCCATTATACCCAATGGCAAAGTTGTCCACAGCTTCAGAAAATGAGGTGAGGCTAGGCTCCATCTCAGATTTGAGGTGAGGCACAATATTCGTCTGAGGCACTGAGCAAAGACACCTCACTATCCAAAGTAATGGGGCCAGTTCTGAAGACACACACACACACCCTTAGTGCCATGGACAGGTCAATAAAACATTCAGAGATTTGCACCTCAGTTGTGGATACTGACACCCAATTATATTTGATTTTGACATTTGAGAGCATTTCACAATTGATCTGCAATGGTAGTTAATATCTGATAGCATTTGATAGCTGACATGCAATGGTATTAGGCTGGGATTTGAAGAACTGTACAACTAATTCTGCAACCCAAGGGGCCTTGGGCTTATGTTTTTCAAACATCAGCTGTCCATACCCTTAGCAAACCACTTTGGAATTTGAAGAAACTATTAAAAGTAGCTTGTGATATGACATTAAGGGTGCAATCCTATGGCCGCAGGTCAGCGGCTAGACAGCCATAGGATAGGTTGGTTCCCAGGAACCGACCTTGGAGCCTGCACTCTGAGGCTGGTTCCCGAAAAACCGACCCCACCCCCTCCCGCACCACCTCATAGGCAGTGCGGATCAGCCCTGCACTTGTAAGAGCAGCGCGAAGCAGCGAAAACAGGGTGTTCCCGGGGGCGGGGCGGGGAAGTCAGAAATGCTGGTAGGACACATCCTATGTGTCGTCCGGCTGCCACTTCCCGTGCTCCGAGGCCCCACAGCTAGACAGCCAAAGTCTGCTCCTCACCAGTCCTCCTGCCCTGCACTGGATAGGTGGTCACCCCCTGAGTCAGAGGCGACCGTCGATCCAGATAGGATTGCTCCCTAAGAGGAGTGCCTCTGTGCAAGGTGGAAGAGTAAAACATCTCACTTGGCATGCCCAAGCCCTTGGATGCATGTAAAGTAACTCTGGATCTCTGCCTTAGTGTCTTACACTATTTGGTAGCTATTTAATGGTATTTAATTTAGGGTTGTTGTTGTTTTTATTTGGGCTTGTGTCCAATAAGATGCCAATGAGCCTACAAAAGTTGGATTTTGATGTAAAGTGTTATATTCAAAAAAAATTGTGGTAAATTTCATATTTTTGTCAACTTTCATTTCAGCTATAAATTTTTGTCCCACCAAAATCAACAGTCAGTAGTTTTAACTGTGTAGACATAAGAATGCTAGCAATAACTATCACAATCCAAGATTCATTCTTAGGGAGATTATCAAAATTAAGTAAGTCATACTGATGGTATATACCTGTATTTCTGTGTTCTCTTTTGTTTTGTTTTTAATATGGCAGACCACTGAAGCGGCAAAGTCTGGTTCCCATCCAATAACTGGAGAAATTCAGGTATTCTAATATTAAGTTTTGGCTTTTTTTTTCTTTTTTGTATGAATGTGTATGTGAAAAATATAATATCATTTTTGTTTCTAGACCACCTTGTGCTGTGTAGAAGTCCACACAAGATAATGGCCAAAGCTGCACAATCTGTAAATCAATGCTAAATATAGATTTTTTTTTTTAAAGTTCATTGTATTTAGTAGAAGTGCTAATGACTGACAGCAATCAACGTGCTGCTTCTTGAGGAAAGGAAGAGTTGATAATTATTTTTAAGTTAATAGTGGGTTATCCAACAGTGTGTGTGTGTGTGTGTGTGTGTGTAAATTACTGTGTGGATTTCCCACTGTCACAAATCCCTTGGCCCCCTCTATCCTTAAGCACTCACACACACACAAATAGAGAGGCTTCAGCCTCACGCCTTTAATTCATTATTCACAGGTTCATTAGAGATGCAAATCCTTGAAGACTCTCTGGCTACAAAGGAATGCCTCCAGGGGATTCAAATGGGATCACGGAAAGTTGCCAGCAGTTTGAAAGGGAGGCTATTTGGCTAGGCTAACTTAGGGAGGGAGGTCCCGCTCCTTGCACGATGCTTCCCTGCATAGCCTCTCACGCACCGCTAACCGGGTCGACCGTCTGAGATCTGCCCCTGACGTTTCCCTCTTAGCTGTGTGGCACCTCCTTGTGTCTCTTAGGTCACAGTCCTCAATCTTCTCCTCCTCCTGCCCACTGCTTCTCACAGGGGGGAGCAAGGTGGGGGGGCTTCAGGCCATCTGGGAGTTGGTAACCTGAGAAGCACACCAACCCCTATCTGAACTGGCTTGTGAAAATGCCTCCCCCAGTTCTGGCTGCTCCTCTTCTGAATCTGAGCTGCTAACTATCTCCCTGTGCTCACAGTCAATCCTGACACCCACTGAGACTTCCATCTCTCCTATGCCATGATGCAAAACTAAAAGTATGGTCAGGTCATGGGAAAGAGTGGACATCTGCTGTTCATATATTATTCCAATGATATAATTGCATTCTGCTTATTTTATTTGAATTGGTAGTTCCACTGCTGTAAGTGTTTCTGGTGGGAATAACTCAGTGGTTTTTTGTGGCTGGGATACAAAGAACTGCCCAGCTAGTTCTATTATACACCAGCCCCACCATGATGGCAAACCAATTTTGAAACCAAGGCAACTCCTCAAAGCAGTTTGTGATGTGATGTAGAGATCTGCTGCTGAAAGAAAGCAGAGTCAAAATCCCCACCAGACATGTCCACATCCTTAAGCGTGTTAAGGAGTTCTAAAGATTAACAATGCAATCCTATTCAGAAGTAAGTCCCATTGAGTTCAGGAGGATTCACTCCCAGTTAAGTGTGTCTAGGATTCCAGGATAAAAGCAGCTTTGGGGGGTCCCAGTCACGGGCTTTATTTATTTATTTATTACATTTCTATACCACCTAATAGCCAAAGCTCTCTGGGTGGTTTACAAAGATTAAAACATTTAAAAATACAATATACAGATTTTATATAGATTTCAGCTGGGATCTAAAGGTAGATGAGTGGAAGTCCCCTCCCACAACGAGCTTCGCTGGCTTTTCCTGCCCATCACAGCCTACTGCACCTCTCCCCAAATCTGCTCCTGCGGGTCAAGGGGACCGTCTGGAGTGACGTGTGATGAAGCATGGGGCAGGGAGGCTGTAGTGGGATGGGAAAATCAGAATCTGGCGGGACCGACTTTCACAAGTGGTAGTGCCTTTCTTCTTCTGCAAGAGGCCCCTAGGTCCAATCCAATTACTGTAATAGCTAGAAATGCCAAGTAACAAAATGCAAATCTGGTACCTGCTTGTCAATCAACCTTTTTCTATTTGTTATTTTTTGACCTAGTCTCCATACTGACTTTTGGTAACTAAGGCTGCAATCCTATACATATGTACTTGGCAGTAAGACCCATTGAACTAAATCATAGAATCATAGAATAGTAGGGTTGGGAGGGGCCTACAAGACCATCGAGTCCATCCCACTGCTCAATGCAGGAATCCAAGTCAGAGCATCCCCGACAGGTGGCTGTCCAGCCTCATAGAATCATAAAATAGTAGGGTTGGAAGGGGCCTACAAGACCATCGAGTCCAACCCCCTGCTCAATGCAGGAATCCCAGTCAGAGCATCCCTGACAGATGGCTGTCCAACGTCATCTTGAATGCCTCCAGTATGGGAGAACCCACCACCTCCCTAGGGAATTGGTTCCATTGTCATATTGCTCTAACAGTCAGGAAGTTTCTCCTGATGTTCAGCCGGAATCTGGCTTCCTGTAACTTGAGCCCATTATTCCATCTCCTGCACAGAATGAGACTTACTTCTGGGACTAAAATGGGACTAACTTTTATTCCCAAAGCCACCACTACCATTCAGTAGAGTAACATGGTCTCTGCAGGCAGCTATAATGGGGTGCTGTTAAAGGATAGCAAATTTGTCAAAGATTTTTAAAAAATCTTTATTTTTAAGTATTAGCTTACTAGTCCAAATAAATAATTGATCAATTACAATGAATATAGTAATAAGGTGGTCATTTATAACATTACGTATTTGACATTACATATTCCTTGCAAGAAGAAAAAAGGTGGGATATAAATGTAATGAATAACTAAATAAAAACATTACAGAATAATTTTTTTCTGTAATAATGTACTTAGTATAACTAAGCAATATTAAGCGCTGAACGAGATTTAACTTTCATGATAAGATTTAACTTTCACGTTAATATATTTTAATAGCAGCACTGCTATGAAAGGTAACTATCTTTAAATGACTATTTTAAAATGTGACATCTTAGGGAGTAACAACAGCATAGAAAGAAGCTTGTGTAGAATAAAATGTATTTTTTCAGAGAAATCCTATACATCTACTCACAAGTAAGCCCTATTGAATTCAATGGGACTAACTCAGCAGTAAGTCTGTAGTAGGTTGCAGCCTTCGTGATCAAGCTATATAGTAGAAAGTGATACTCTGTGTCGTATGCTGCGATCCTAACCATGCTTACTAGAGAGTAAGCCCATTGAACACTGTGGGACTTGCTTCTGAATAAATAAGCATGGGATTGCAAATACGTCAGCAGCTTTTCCATGAGTTCAGTAGAAATGATTTTCCTCTGTAGGACTGGCATTGCTTCTCCTTCTCTGTCTACACACATTCCTTGCAAGAAGATTAAACATAGGAAAAACAGAAGGATTTCTAGAGATTCAAAGAAGCACTTAGTAAACTGAGTGGAGGGGGGGCGGGAATTAAGCCAATCATCCAGATCAGATTATTGTCAGAAACATGATACATTTTGAGTTATCAGTAAGAGGGACAGTGGGAAATATCAAACATGTTTTTGTCATCAGGCTTCTTTTTGACGGGTACAACCCTGTATAACTATGGCGTTATAAATGTTTTTTTCTGATAAATGATGGAGAAGGCATATACTGGAATCACTTAACTTTGATAATGAGTAGTAAATGTTAGAATTCTCCAAGGTGTCCTTCTAGTCTAGGCTTCTTCAGATCTTCAGAATAACCAGTAATGTCAAGCATTCACCAAACGTCTAACATCTATTTATGTATATAACTATTTAGTTAGTGAATTAAAAGCACTTAAAGCGGCACATAAAAGAAGAATACCGTATTAGAATTCATTTAAATTAATGCTGTGTCAAAAACGTCTCCCACATTTTTTTTTCGACAATTCTCGTTCAATTTGATAGAAAAGAAATTGCTTTCAAAAAGAAATTCAATGGCGAAAAAATTTCAGAGGAACTCCCATGGGCTGGATTACAACTAGGGGTGTATGAACCCCACTTACCTGGGTCTGCTGGGGGGTCCGCGGGGGGGAGGCAATCCGGTCCTCCCCCCGGAATCCTCCCTTGCCAGCTCCGCTCCGCCGCGAATCTGCGGAGCCGCCGGCCAGGGCCGGCCACTGCTGGACTTCCAGCTGCGGCCGGTCTGCATCTGCAAATGGTGTCCATCGTAGCAGACACCATTTGGGTCCCTGCAGTTCACCATGATAGGCTATGTAAAGATTTACGCAGCCTATCACGTTAGAGATCAGGGACGCAAATGGCGTAGCAGACACCACTTGCATCCGCAGTCCGGCGATACAGCCATGGCAGCCGTATCGCTGGGTCTTCGGAGCCAGCAGCCGGGAGGATCTGCCGGCGAGGACTTCGCACTGGAAGAAAAGGTAGGAATTCCGATCCTCCATGGACTTTGGGGGGCTGGTTTCAATAGACGCCGGCCTCACTGGGGTCCGTGGAGGATTTCTCCAACATCCCTAACACAACCGACTGCCTTTACACGTGCTTCCTTTCCCCCCTCCCCTTCCCCTCTCCTTCTCTCCGTATCCGATAGGGATGTCAGAAAATTCCGCCACGGATCTCAGTGAGGCCAAATGCCAGTGCATTCGGCCCCCCGAACTCCGTGGCGGAACGGCCTGCCACCCCCCCAGCCCCCACAGATCCCCCCCGGGATGAGACTCACCTGGGGCGGATCTTCTGGGCAGCGGCGGCTCCGGTGGCGGCTCCGGCCAGTCTTCTGACCGGCTGCCGCTGCCGCCATTTCCAGGCTTGTGTTAAAAAAAAAAAAGACGTGATAGGCTACGTAAATCTTTACGTAGCCTATCATGGTTGGGTGGGTTAAAAAAAACGCGTACGCAAATGGCGGCGGCTACGGCTGCCGCCATTTGTGTTCCTTCTTTTTACCATCTTAATCTACCTAAATATTTACATAGATTAAGAGGGCATAAATAAGGAATGCAAATGGCGGCGGCTGTAGCCACCATTTGCGTACGCGGTTTTTGTTTGTTTGTTTTACCCAGAGCCCTCCGCGGCCAGAAATCCGGCTGCGGACGGCTCTGGCCTGGCTGGCTGCTCCACGGAGCTGCCGTGGAGCACAGCTGGCCTCGGAGGATTCCGGGTGGGAGGAACGGAGCGCCTCCCCCCCCAGCAAGGATTCCGGGGGGAGGGACGGAATGCCTCCCCCCCACCATCAACATAATCTGCGAACAGGTAAGTGACTTTCTTACATCCCTAGTATCCGAGTCTTCCATTATCATTCATTGATCTCGCTCCTCTTCTTGCTGCTTTAACTCTTTTCACGGAGGGAACTCAAGTGGAACACAATGGGGTGATTTGATAGCTCATTATCTGCGACCTATTTAAAACCGGAACAAGGGGCATTTAGTGCAGGAGACACCTTGAATGATCACAGCATCATGTAAAGAGCCTGCAAACTTCCGTGAAGGAGCAATCTCAATCGCAGGGTAAAAGCTCCATGTGAAGGAGCCTTCTGGCTGCCTGTAGCCTTCTCAGCTTCCTGCACTTCAGTTAAAGCCCAGGGGAAGACATCAAGAGGCAATCCCTTCCATAGGACTTTTTTCAGATCAGGAAACACAGGGACCTGGGAGGCGGCGCAGCAACGGAGAGAGGTTTAATAGAAAGAAAACACACATCGCACCCTCGGCCACCTTGCAGTGATTAGGTAAACTCAAAAACACTATAAAAATAAATTATAAAACACCCTCTTTCATGGGGGGAAAGCTTTCAGGAAATTAGAGGACAGATTTTGGCTCAGGACTAGCCCTACCTCTTCCCTGAAGCTAGATGCCACACTCCCCCCTCACACCTGTATTGTGGTGGATGCAAAATGGGGTCCAGCCTGCCAACCCAGTTCATGCTGTTGCCACTTGCAGTGGCAGGACTGAAAATCTCTTGCTACAACCCCTGCCAATAGTGAGCCCTGCCTCTGATAAACTGTTACGAATTCCTCCTCCCGCTGGAGAAATTCACTGAAATTGCCCCCCCAATTTCTCTGCCCACAAAGAGGGTGGAGAATTTTGAGAGGCCATTTGCACGAATTAAAATCATACCAATGTATGTATTACTCATACATTAATTAATAAATGATCAGTAATAATATTCCACATTTGTATAGTGCTTGCAAATGTTCAAAGCACTTCACATGCATTATCCAATTGTAATCTGTACCACAACTCTGTAGAGTAAATCAGTATTATTAGCCCCCATTTTGCAGATGGGGAGACTGAGAGAAAGTGGCTTGCCCAGACCAGGTCTTGTAGTTATTATAGGGATGTATGAAAGTCACTTACCTTTTCACAGATTCTGTTCATGGGGGGGAGGCATTCCGTCCCTCCCCCCGGAATCCTCAACAGGGGGGGAGGCCCTCCCCCCCCCGGAATCCTCAACGGCCGGCTGTGCTCCGCGGCGGCTCCGCAGAGCAGCCAGCCAGGCCCAGGCCAGGGCTGTCTGCAGCCGGATTTCCTGCCGCGGAGGGCTCTGGGTAAAACAAAAACAAAAACGCGTACGGAAATGGCGGCGGCTATGGCCGCCGCCATTTGCGTTCCTTATTTTTCGCTGTCTTAGTCTACGTAAATATTTACGTAGACTAAGACAAAGAAAAGAAAGGGGAACGCAAATAGTGTACTGGGTGCTATTTGCCTTCCCCTTTCTTGTCTTCGTCTTAGTCTACGTAAATATTTTCGTAGACTAAGACGGCGAAAAATAAGGAACGCAAATGGCGGCAGCCGTAGCCACCGCCATTTGCGTATGCGTTTTTTTTTTTTACCCAGACATGATAGGCTACGTAAGTCTTTACGTAGCCTATCATGTCTATGGGGGGGGGAGAAAAAAACACAGACTGCAAATGGCGGCGGCAGCAGCCAGTCGGAAGACCAGCTGCCGCCACCATCCAAAACATCCACCCCAGGTAAGTCTCGTCCCGGGGGGGATCTGCGGGGGGGGGGGTGGCAGGCCATTCCGCTATGGATTTTGGGGAGCTGAATGCACTGACATTCGGACTCACCAAGACCCGTCGCGGAATTCTCTGACATCCCTAAGTTATTCTCTTCAGCAGCCTTAAGTGAACCACTTTGCTGTGAAACAATAAGGAAGCCCTTAACTCATCTAGAAAGGAGCCTCCTGGAGTCTCTTCAGTCACCCTGACAAAGATATACAAAGACAGACAGACAGACAGACAGACAGAAAAGCAGGAAGGATTTATGTGGAAGTGTTAAAACAGGACGGGGAAGGTTTTTTCTGCCAAGGGCTGCATTTGCTCAGGAGTAATCTGTCAGAAGCCAGATGTCAGTGGTGGGCAGGTCTGAAGCTAGTGATGGGTAGGGCCTAAGGTGGGTGGGACCACCACCACCACCACCCCCTCTCTCTCTCTCTATCACCCCCTTTCTTTCTCTTTCTGCAACCCCCTTCTCTCTCTTCCCCCTCCTCCTATCCACCCAGTAAGTTGTTTAGGGAGGGACTGTTTTCTCTTACCAGACGTCTCAACTGATTGCCTGCAGAGGGGTTTTAAAATTAGGCCGGAGGACATATGTGGCTTAAGAGTGCAGGTTGCCTGGCCGTGCATTAAAGTGCCAATAGCCAGGGAAGAACCTTTGGTGCAAATATTGTGTCAAAACAACTCACTACGTACACACACACATTACTTACGCTTTTCAGGGAAATGCTTCTTTTCTCTTTCTCTTGAGAGAGAGATGAACTCTTCTGCTTGAAATGCGCTCCTTATGAGACTCATTTAGGAAAGTTGCATCAATGAATTTTCACACTGGAAGATGGTAAAAAGGTATATTAAAAACGTTAGTTTACAATGGCGTTGTTTTGATGAATGGGGCGTAATGATTGACATCCACTAATGTTCTCCTTAGCTTCAAATCAACTATGACAAGCACCCTGGTAATTTGATCATTCACATTCTTCAAGCAAGAAACCTTGCTCCCCGTGACAACAATGGCTATTCTGACCCTTTCGTCAAAGTCTATCTTCTGCCAGGAAGAGGGTAAGTGGAGGGGAAATGAAGGCAACAGGTTTCAGATTTCTACCTTCAAGAAACCCTTTCCACATGAGCTAGTCTGCATGCTCTTTTTGCGTGGGATTGTACAAACTGCAACAATAATGGTGAGGAAGCGGTCTTTCAGGAAAGCTTGCTGGCCTGTACTTACTAACCTTCTCCCTCTGGAGCCCATTGGAACATGGTTTGAAAACTGCTGCTTTAACATAAAGCCTCTAAGCATTAAGCCTTTAAATATGGCCAGTATCCAAAGGACTGTGAGAAAAGGACAAACGTTTAAGGAATGTTAGATTGGGGTCGCTGGGAGGAGGGGGAGGCTCTGACTTCATCCCACATTGTTGTTTCCTGGCTGCTAATAATGAGGATCGCTGGAGGTGGCGGGGTGTGTGATATTCATGACTCCCCCCTTCTCCCAGCAGTCACAATGAAGATCACGGAAGGAGGGAAGAGGGTGTTTGAATGTGTGAGCATGAAAGTGTGTGTGTAACTACGTATGTATGTATGAGATTGTGTTTCTATGTGTGACTATGCGCATGACTATGCCCACTCACATATGCGCACACGTGGAGGTGTGTGCAAATGTGAGTGCCCCTTGTGCTACAGAGGTGCAGCCCCTGAATCGCCGCCCATCGCTGCAGAAGGTTGCCCACCACTGCCATTGTTCAATCAAACCGGGATCAAACTGTAGTGCAATATCCCGGTTTGTGAACTATCTGTGCTTCGAACAAATAAAGTTTCCTATAGCTGGCCAGGAGTGGAAACTGCAGTTTGTTCAAAGCCATGAACAGAAGCTTTAAATATGCTCCCTGCATGTGTGAAGGAGGAGAGAAAGAGGGGGAGCACATGAGTCTGAGACCTCATGGCCTAGGTTGCGCATAGCTTTTGCTGAGGATTTTTCCATTAAGCAGCCTAGGCTGCATAATGTTTCTATTTCTCATAATTCTGATATTAACACTCATCATTTTGTGCTTGCGTAAACTGTTTTAAATCTCTTATTTCTCTTGATTTTCTCTTCTTCTGCTTCCTGTATTGTCCCATCGCTGTTCAATGCATTGTTTCTTCACTGGGTCCTTGCAGCCAAGTTATGGTTGTCCAGAATGCAAGGTAGAGTGCACTGTTGTTCAGCTGATTCTCTCTCAGGCTTCTTTGCATGAACCAGCTAATATCCTGTACATGTAACTATTGGTTTTCCTAGAATTCCAGTGACCTATGAAAAACTATATTTCCTTCAAGGATGGTTTTGCTGCTTATGGAAGTGAAAGTGAAAAATCGAAAATGGATAACAATTAGGTGCAGTAGCTTCTCAGTACAGAGAGAGGAAATTAGTAGGTTAGTTGTTATTTCGAGGATTGCAGGTAGTGTTCCTTCATTTCAGATATGCAGAAATAATGCACTGTGGACTTGTCTTATAGTAATTATTTATAAATTCACCTGTTCTAAGGATGGGCAACACCCTCCTGAAAAATGTTGTTATTCTTATCTAAACTCTTTTGGCTTCTTTTGATGATCTCAGATGACTCACCTGAGGAAAGAACTCCAAATTTGCTTTAAATCATGTCACTGAAAGCAATGCACTGATCACCTAGAGATGTGTAGAACCACATCCTAAGGAATGTTGAAGACCCATTACCTTCCCCAGACATTCTTCAGATGTTTTGCCTAAGGAAGAACCCCAGATTTGCTTTGATTTTTTCTTTTGGTAGAATTTCAGAAGCCTAATTCTGCCATGCTGATATGAATATCGCCCAGTGCATGCAGCCCTCTTTAATCAATGCTCTTTGCAATCACTTATTACTGTATCTGATGAGTTTATATGAGTTTATATGTTTTGTTTTTCACTCTGGGATTTGATTAATGTTTTTTGTTCCTCCTCTGTGTTGATCCCATAATATATCCATCTCATTGCTAGTTAAATTGTGATTCTCACCCAGCTGATAGTAGTTGTAACTTCAGTGAAACATACATTACAAAATGGGTAGCATGGATGGCACCATTTGACTTTGTTTGCCAACCATGGGAAGAGACGTCAGCTTCAGAATGTTCAACTCCGCCCTTTAAAGGGGAATCTTGAAAACAATGAAATTCTGCAAAAGATAACATGCAAAAATCTATCCTAACGTATGACTTCGGGGGGAAAAAATGGGTTGGGGGTGGGGAGAGAGACACCCAACACATCCATTGATATTCCTTAAAATGATTGAGCTCAAGGTTTAACCTATTTGGGCTCTGAAAATGTCATCACCTCTTGGCATTTTCTTACCTAACTTTTACTATATTGAAATGATCTTATTGTGTGATATTAGTTTAAACGGTGCTGAGGTGTGGTGTGTCGTCTAGTATCAACATCCTGTGGTGGCAAAGGAATCTCTGGGGTTTGTCATTTGTTCAGCTTTCAAGAAACACAGGACACAATAAAATACTTTGCAAATCAGATAATTTGCCGAAACCTCTGAAATGGCCTATAGAAAAACAGTACGGCTTCCACTTTTGCTTTAAGGGATCAATATTAAATTAGTGTTTCTTTCATTAAAAGAAATTGTATGGGAGCTTCCCTTTCATGTTTTTCAGGGAAAACTCTCCTTTGATTAAAGACGAGAAAATAATACAATAGATTAAAACCATCTCAGCCTGATAGCCAGAAGGAAGTTTTTCAAGAAAACCAATACATCACCATTCACTGTTATAATGAGAACTGCTGCTGTAAGCAGACAGAAGCAATTTGTAAATGCAACAAAGATATTTGTGTTGTTCTCAGCTGGTTGAAAAGTTTCCTAGTAGGCAGGATTCAAAAGTTTAATTTTCAAAGACTGAATTGGGAGAGTGTTCAGCAGAAGGTTATCATTTACACTGAAGCAGATTGACTGTCATTATCTTGGGCTGGCCGGAATGATTGGTTTATTTATTTTTATCAGATGCATTGAGATTGTTTTTTGTATTGGAACAGGTGGAGACAAGTAAAAGTAATGACATGTTCTGTTCCTTTGTTCCACATCAGTGTCGAGAACAAGAGGAGGACAAAGTATGTGCAGAAAAGCTTGAATCCTGAATGGAACCAGACAGTCATTTATAAAAATATCTCCATGGAGCAGGTGTGTGACTATAAGGGATATTCCATTCCAGATGTGGCCATGACTGTTCCTGACTCAGGAGCAATTCAAGGAAGTGAATGTTCTGTAATAATGTCCCACACTTCTGAGAGTCTTTCTGTCGGTCCATTTTCTCTTCCTGAAGCATTCTGCTCAGGACAGCGACTGTCTCTGAGGAAGAGAGGAAGATAGTGCATTCAATACAGGGAACTGAAAAGTTGTGCTTGGGAGAGGGCCTCTCAGATTCACTTTGCCACAGGAACTACATAGAGGCATATCATTGATTTCCCCTGCTTTAAGGGGGCATCCAAGCCCTTTGTGATATCAGTCGCCCGTACTCCCATCCTCACCCTAATCTCAGATCTGTTTGTATGGCTAGCAACCAACAACTCTCACACTGACATGAAAAAGGCTGTCACACTTAACAGGACTGGAAGCAAAGGGTCAAAATGAATATGGACATCTAGAAGGAATCTCCAAATTAATTTCAAATTACATTTCATTGGCAACTCTAGGATTGGGCAGGTTTTTAATGGAAACAATAAAGATTCATTGTGAAGCTGGGAGGGCCATATTATACAATCACTAGAAGCAAGTCTTAAAGCTTTTTCCTGAGTTGTTCTACTCAGTATATATTTATTTGAAAATGTGTGCCCTGTCTTACTACTAAAACAAATATTCATGATAGTTTTTCACAGATCAAGATCAAAACTACATTGTGATGCACATTTGGATACTCCCCATCCCATAGTTCCCTATAGAGATTAAACTAGCATGCCAGGGACAATCGTTAACCTAGCCTTCTCCCTGATATACTAGCTTTCTATATTCAGGAATGACATTTTTGATGGGGGAACATTCAGACTTGTCATCCTACATACATCTGCATGCCAAAGTGGTAGAGTCTAGGAAAAGCTTCACCACTTGATTTTGCTGACTGTATAAACTGGGCCTGACAAGAGAAGCTGTGCCTGAGGAACTTCATCCTTTCTCAAAGTTCAAAGGATCTACCTTTTTCCTGTGATCCAGCCAAACACGATATTGATAACGTGTGTAAAAAAAAAGGTACGGGTTGGTTGAAGACTGCCAGATGTTACTGGCTTTCTATTTTCCCTAGAGCCACATGAATGCCCCACATGGAGGAGTTCATCTGACTAATGATTGGTTCAGTCATGTGGTTGGATCCCATGCTCCCATTGGTTTCAGCGGGACTCAAGCATCATTAATATTGTCTGGATCCAGTCAACAGCTTTTTGGGTGGAAACTAAGTCTGTGAAATATTTAGGACACAATCCCATGCATGTTTAAACAGAGAAAAGGCCTACAACTCCCAGCATTCCCCAGCCTTGCTGGCTGGGGAATGCTGGGAGTTACAGGCCTTTTCTCTGTCTAAACATGCATGGGATTGCGCCCTTAGTTTATTAAGCCTGCAGGTTTTAATTGATTTAGTTGTTAAATTAATTAGATAAAGGTTTGGTTGATTGATCAGTGCAGGCAAATTTGAACTGGTGAAATTTGATTTTGGGCTTGTTCTCTTTCTGGTGTGTTAACAATAAGAGGGAATGAAAAATAAAACATTAAAATGGCTTTCCTTCTCAGAAGAGCTACAGCATTCAGTTTATAAATTTTCTCATACTTCCTTCAGTGTCTCATAAAGCCACCTATGTGGAAGTTTTCTTAGTATACTAATCCATTTAAATATACTTGATTAATGATTTAAATGGCCAAACTTCCGGGCAAAAATGATAAAGAATTAATTGGTTTATGGCCCAAAGATATATGTTTTTATTGATGCAGACCCCATAGTTCTTGATTAAAAATTCATAGATACATAATATTTTAGAGACCATGAGGAAGCTGCTAGAAGTGGGAGTTTGAATCTAACATGGGCCTAGTTCCCACTGAGGTGGTAAACCTAGATCTTGGCTGTACCTCTTACTTCAGACTGCATGTGGGGGGTCACATCGTTGGACACACCTCCATACAAAAACATTCTTCACACAGAAAACTAGGGAGACAGATTAGTGTACCCTTTTCCTGACATGCTAGTTGTCTATGTGCAGGGGATATTTTTGTGTGGAGGAAAATTCAATGATGTGAGCCCCCATCTGCAGTTTGAAGTTGTCTAGTCTAGACAGTTTTGCTACTGCACTGAGAAGCAGTCATACTAATGTGATCAGTTGTTATACAGAGATCTTGCGTCTTTGCACAACATCAGTGATCAAGCAAGGCATAGACAGTATGCCCCTCTCAATAGCCACTCAAAAGTAAGCCCCATTAAGTTCAATAAGGCTCACCTGGGAGTAAATCCCATAGGATGTATAACATTGCTCTGTAAAACCAATCTAGTCATTGGCAGATTATTCTCTTCCCCCAAATAGTTTGGATGCAATCCAGCCAAAGCTAAGCACTTTTATACCGCGTTGATTTTAGAGAAAGAAATCTAAGCATGTGCTTATCTCTTTAACTTGAAACCAATAGAACTTAAACATGTCCTGATTTTGGTTGGGTCAGGTGCTTAGTTTTCAGACTTCACTATACAAAGGCACTTTATAGAAAGTCAGTCTCCGTCAGCCTTAACAAGTTGTTCAATATCTGGTTGTAAATGAATGATGCTATGGGGAACTGTAAAATATTCACCATCTATGTGTGTAGTTGCATGGTGATCACTGAAGCAATTTGTCAAGCTATCTTTCTCCATTTTAAGGATATCTCAGGACTGTACTGGAGAAAAAGAATTCAGCCAATGAAAGCAGCTTTCTATATACAATTTCCAAAGGGCATTCAGAAATTAAGGCCAAAACTGTCACTGCCACCTTTCCTCTTCACATTCTACTTTGTTTAGCTTTCCATTAACTTTCTTTTTGGAACATTAAAAAGAAAAATTATCAAGATTTTCAAAGCAAAGCAGGGAAGACCGTATGCAAAAATTAAGTCATAATGTCAGCTGTAATAATGAAAGACCACTCACTGAAGTTTGTACATTTTTGAAAGGATGCCTGTAGTAGTTTCCATTTTCGGGGGGGGGGGGTGAATAACTAAGGGCGCAATCCTATGGTCGCTAGTCAGAAGCTAGACGGCCATACGATAGGTTGGTTCCTGGGCACAGACCTTGGAGCCTGTGCCCCGAGGCTGGTTCCCGGAGAACCGACCCCCCCTTCCTCACCGCTGTCAGGGTGGAAACTGAGCCCATAGAGCCCCAGAGCAGTTCTGATTCTGAGGAAGAACAGCAATCCGTGGGAGAGGAGCCAGCTCATCCCTCACAGGCACAGCGGCTGGCAGAGATTCCTCCTGCCAGCATTCCTGGGATAGATAGTGACCCTGGGAGTGAGAGAGTGCTGGAGGGGGGGCTTGTTGGACACTCGGCGCTAATGCAGGGAGCGACGACAGATGGAGGGCACGGAAAGGAGGCATAGTGCTCGCTTGGTGCGCAAACAACGGTCGCGTCCCGAGGACCCATGGGAAAGAGGGAGGATCTCTCCCTAGCCCATAAGTTCAGGGTCTTCCTGTGATTCTCCTTCAAACGGGGACCAACTGCCATACCTGGAGTTTAGGCTACACTGCTATCTTTCCCCAGTGCTGTTCCTTGCTTAGTCGCTAGTGATTAGCATCTGAAAGAGTCATAAAGTAATAAAGGAATAAAGCCTTGGAAAGAATCCTCATCGTCTGTGTCCTGAGTTGGCTATTGGAGGGGACTGCAAGAGGCAGCTAGGGTGCTCCTGACAACTGCCTCATAGGCAGCACTGATTGGCCCCGTGCTCTGTACTCGTAAGAGCTGCGTGGAGTGGCAAAACCAGGGTGTTCCCGGGGGCAGGGCAGGGCAGAGAAGTCGGAAATGCCTGTAGGACACTTATTTATTTATTTATAAATTTATAAATTATAAATTTATTAATTGCCCATCTGGCTGGTCACCCAGCCACTCTGGGCAATGTACAGTAATAAAAGCAGTTTAAAACAATAAAATTCTACATTAAAAACATCATATTTCTAAAATTACCCAGCCCACCCCAAATGCCTGCCTGAACAACTACGTTTTTAATGCGTGGCGGAAGCTCATTAAAGAGGGGACATGGTGGAGTTCCCTAGGGAGGGAGTTCCACAGAGTGGGGGCCACCACAGAGAAGGCCCTCTCCCTCGTCCTCACCAGCCTAGCTGTCCTGGCTGATGGGACAGAGAGAAGGCCATCCAAGGCTGATCTTGTTAAGCAGCCTGTCTGGTGTTGCTGGAGGCGCTCCTTAAGATAGGCTGGGCCAGAACTATATCGGGTTTTAAAGGTCAAAACCAACACCTTGAATTTGGCCCGGAAAACAACAAGCAGTGCACACCTTTCCTGTGCCTTGGAATTTTGGAAGGAACTTCCTGCATCATACTATAGGTGGAACTATACCAGGGTAGGCCAAATCCAGCCTTCCAGCAGTTCCAATACAGCCCTCCAGGGTTCCCCAAATGGCCCCGCCCCCTTCACCAGGCCCCATCCTGTTTCCCCAGTGACCAATCATTTGTCGCTTTCAGAGTTTTTGTGCAATTTTTCTCCATTCTAAAAGGTTGAATTCCATCTCCTAAGGTTCAGTCACTGGCAGTCAACGTTTTAAACTGCAATGTGCTGATTAGGGATGGACGAAAGTCCGTTACCTGTTCTCGAAGCTTGCTTCGCGGTGGGGGGGAGGCGCTTCGGTTCTCCCCCCGAAGTTCAGGCGAGGGGGGGAAGGCGCCCCGCCTCGCCCGGCTGAAATTCAGGCCGGGGGGGGAGGCGCCCCATCCCTTGCCGGCGAAATTCAGGCCGGGTAGAAGCGCCCCGTCTACCCGGCCGCGAAAAAAAAAGAAAAAAAAAACACCCCCGTGATAGGCTACATAACGATTTACGTATCCTATCACGGCTAGATTTCCAAAGTCAGCCGTGACAAGCTACGTAAATCGTCACATAGCCTATCACGGGTGACTTTGAAAAAAAAAACACGGACGCAAATGGTGGCGCCCTATGGGGGCCGCCATTTGCGTACGCGCTTTTTTTTTTTTTTTTTCCAAAGTCACCCGTGATAAGCTACGTAACGATTAATGTAGCCTATCACGGCTGACTTTGGAGATCTAGCCGTGATAGGCTACATTAGTCATTACGTAGCCTATCACGGGGTTTGTTTGTTTTTTACTTTCCTTGTAATGGCGGCGGCGGCAGCCAGTCGAAAGACCAGCTGCCGCCCCCGCCCCGACGAAAACCCGACAAACCGCCGCCGGGACCCGCCGCCGGGAGGGACATTCGTCAAAGGTAAGTCCCATTCATGGGGGGGGGCGGGGGGGAGAATTTCACTGCCGATTTTGGGGGGCTGAATGCGTTGGCACTCGGCCCCCCGAAGTTTCGGGGAGAAATTCTCCCCCATCCCTAGTGCTGATAGAGTTGGTATTAGGGATATTGGAGAAATCCTCCACGGACCCCAATGAGGCCGGCTTCTATTGAATCCGCCCCACACACACACACCTGTGGAGGATCGGATCTCCTACCTGCACCTCCAGGAGGAATCCTCGCCGGCCCGATCCTCCCCAATGGCCGGCTCCGGAGCGCCAGCAATACAGCCACCATTGCCGTATTGCTGGCTGGGCAGATTGACCGAGGATGTAAATGGTGTCAGTGACGCCATTTGTGGCCATAAAGCCCTTAATTTAAGATAAATGCAGGCATTTATGGATGCATTTACCTTAAACTAAGGCCTTTACGGCTGCAAATGGCATCCCAGACGCCATTTGCGTCCGCAGTCAGTAGTCCCCTTCAGCCAGTGATACGGCATGGCAGCCGTATTGCTTGCACTTCGGAGCCGGCCGGCGGCTCCACGGAATTGCAGCGGAGTGGAACCAGCCAAACAGGATTCCAGGGGAGAGGAACAGATCACCTCCCCACCTGCGGACCCCCCCGCCCCCAGAACAGCAGGTAAGCGTTCCACCCATCCCTAGTTGGTATTTTGGCCCCATCCCTTTTCCCTTTGGTTCGCCCTCTTTGCCTTCAGCCCTGCCCCAACTGGATTGTGGCCCCCCGGGGGGGGGGGGTTCTCCAAAGCCAAATCCAGCTCTTGGGCAGAAAGAGCTTCCCCACCCCTGTAACATAGGTGGCGTGGCGTATCTGTGGTGGCGGCTTCCCTTCCGTGTCTCCTCCATGCATAACCAGTAACTCTAGCAAAATAGACGTGTAATATGATACCTTCATGTCTAGCATTTCCTTGTGATTGCAGTCAGCAGCTAAATGAGAAGAGAAATACTGAGCACATTGATATCGCATCACATGTATGTTTTCCCAGAAATCACTGGGGAGATGGAGTCAGCAGCAGCCACACATCATCTATGCTGTCTAGTTAAACTAGGGTTAAAGTAGGGCTATCACCATCTAATACTGCACTTATTTAGCTTTCCCAGCTCCAAATGGCGCATATTTGAATATGCGCATTTTTTTAGCTTCCCGTTTTACGTAGAAATCAAAGGCGCAAAAATGGCGGGCGCTCACCGAATGGGATTGTGGTGAGCCTGGGGAACTCTCTGAGCTCTGCTTCAGCGATTGCCTGGAGAAACCGAGCTAGGGTGAGTTCCTACATCCCAAAGTTAAACCCAGAAGTCTAGTCAAGAGGCCCTAAGAAAACGTTTTGAAAACTTCTGATAGATGCTTATGATATACGGAAGCTCTCACCCTGTTCACGTGTGGGGCTGTGCTCCTGGTCTAGAGATGTCAGAGAATTTCGCCACGAATCTCGGGCGCCCCCCTGCCCCACCCCCAGGATGGGACTTACATTGGGCGAATCCTTCTGGCGGTGGCAGCTCCAGTGGCGGTGCGGCGGCGGTGCGGCGGTGGCCAGTCTTCCGACTGGCTGCCGCCACCGCCGCCGCCATTACCAGTAAAAAAAAAAAGTGATAGGCTACGTAAAGATTTACGTAGCCTATCACAGCTAGATTTTTAAAAAATACCGTGATAGGCTATGTAAATGTTTACGTAGCCTATCATGGCTGAGTAAAAAAAAAAAACGCATGTATGCAAATGGTGGTGCCCATGGGCACCGCCATTTGCGTTCCTTATTTTGGCATGTGTAGTCTACATAAATATTTACGTAGACTATGGCGAAAATAACGGGAAGGCAAATAGCATAGCGTCTACACTATTTGCGTTCCCCTTATTTTCGCCGTAGTCTACGTAAATGTTTACATAGACTAGACATGCCAAAATAAGGAATGCAAAAGGCGGCGCCCATGGGCGCCGCCATTTGCATACGCGCAGTTTTGTTTTTTGTTTTTTTACTCAGCCATGATAGGCTACGTAAACATTTACGTAGCCTATCATGGCTGACTGCAGGGATGCAAACGGGGGCGGCTACAGCCGCCACCATTTGCAGCCCGGCTGGCCAGGATTCGGGGGTGGAGGGACAGAGTGCCTCCCCCACAGAATTTCAGGGGGGAGGGACGGAGCGCCTCCCCCCCTGGCCAGAATTTCGGGGGGGGAGGGACGGAGTGCCTCCCCCCCCGGCCAGAATTTCGGGGGGAGGGACGGAGCATCTCCCCCTCACCACGAATCAAATTTCATTCAAGGTAAGTGACTTTCGTACATCCCTATCCTGGTCTTTCCCCCAGTGCCGCATCCTGCTGTGTCAGCCCCACAGGCATTCCAGTCACATGGAGTTCTTCGTGGTCTCTGTGCATCACCCATATGGGCTCTGTGCCAGCGTGGAGCCTCGATTCGGGAGACGTCTATAGCTGAGGAATTTCGGCGAGAACCCATCCCCCACCATCCCACTGCACATACTCCACCAGGGTTCCCGCTCAGTCCCTCAGTTCTTTGTCGACCACCATTGTGATAGCACTTGATCGACCGGACTTCTTGTTAGACTTTGGCTGAGGAGAAATTATATTTTTTTTCTGGCTTTCTCTCTTCTTTCTCTAGTTCTTCTGCCTTCAACTGTTTTCTCGTTTTGGGTCACAATTTTATTTCGGTCTTGCACCAGTCGCGTGGTGCCTTTGGACATATGGCCATTAAGGCCCCTTTCCGAAAGTGCATGCGTTGTGGGGCCAAATTGCCTCCCATGGATGGGCACTCGTTGTGCCTTCTCTGTCTGGGTGAAGGCCATATCGTGGAGGCCTGCCTTCACTGTATATCGTTTAGTAAGCAGGCAAGAAAAAATTGTGCTGATAGACTTAAAGCAATCCTGTGGGGAAAGGCTCTGAAAGCAGCAGACTCCCCTAAAAAGCCCACGGTGTTGGTTTCAGTTCAGCCGAAAAGTTGGCCTAAGTGTGCAGATAAAGCCGCTCAAAAAGAGGTTCCCAAGAAGTCAGCGAATTTGCCTGCCCAGTCAGCTCCAACTCTAACCACAGGCCATTCTGACCCTCAACCCCAGGCCGCTCCTTGGCAGTTTCCCTCGCCAAAACGTTGTCGAAAAAGGCAAGATCTTCTCAGTCATCTGAAGTCAGGAAGAGAAAGAAGAAGGGGAAGGAGACAAAAAAGCTCATTTCCTGACCTGGAACCCCAGCTCGGCCACCGGAGCCGATGTTAGATTCGCCGATTCCAGTGGTTTCAGCACCTTCGATATCGACCACGGTACCACCAGTGCCTTCCATGTCGGAAGGAGAGCTTAGAGACTCAACACCGACTCAGGATCAAGGAGAGATCAGATTCGAACAGACGCATATTCGATGTGGAGATTTTTCCCCTTGTTCGGTTTACTCCGCCTACTCCCAAAGGGGCGACCGGCCACCGGAGTTTCCTCAGCCTTGGTACAGAGACAGGTCTCATTCCCTTCACTTGGACTGGGAAAGAGGATCAGATTGGTCTCATCCTCCGCCACGTCATTACAGGCGGGATGACTGGAACTATTATCAACCTCATCAGTATCCTTATGATCATTACGCTTACTCCAGTGATCATCGACGCAACCGTGACGCCTATTCATTGGCTGCTTTAGCTTGGCCACCGCCGCAGGAGATGGTTATGCCACCACCGACTCCACCACCACTGGTACAGGAGCCATCTGCTGCATTGCCGGCGCTTGCTACAAAGTGTCCCTTACAGCCATCTCACCAATTGGCTCCAGAAACATTAGTTACACAGAGCACAGATGAAGGCAAAGCTCTTTCTCCACTACCCTAGGTTGAGTCCCCAAAGCCTAATAACCGGGATACTCAGTGGGTGTCTTCCTGCTCCCCAAGGGAAGATTATCAGTATGACTCAACTTCTGTCTCATCCATTCCATTGTCACTGTCATCACCTGACGTTACTGTGGGCACCTAGGACCCATCGTCTCCTTCAGAGGATATGGGTCATTTTGCAGAACAAGTTTCTAGAATGGCCCAGTCGCTCTGACTTGAGACTCAACAGCCTGTGGAGAGAGTTAAGGACCCAGTGTTTGATCTCCTCCACACTGATTCAACCACTCCGGTTTCCATTCCATTTCTCCCAACTTTATTACAGATGGTACAGCTCTCTTGGAAGGCTCCGTCCTCCATGACGTTGACCTCTAAATTGCTGGAGACCAAGTATAGAATCCAAGAGAAGGATGCAAAGTTTTTATTCAACCATCCTCCACCCAACTCAGTCATTGTGGAGTCATCACAGGGCAGGTCTCATCGGGTGCATTCCTCCCCGGTAGACAAGGAAGGCAGGAGACTAGATTTTATGGGAAGGTGTATCTACTTGTCTGCTTCCCTTGGACTACGGGTTACAAATTATCAGGCAACTATGGCTTGGTACCAGCTTTTTCTATGGGAAAAGATTGGCTCCCTCTGAGACTACCTACCAGATGATCAGTGTGAACTGGCGAGAGCTTTTCAGGCGGAAGCCACTAAAGTAGCAAGGCAGCAAATTAACACTGCCAGACACCAAGCTGATTGTGATGCCAAGGCTATGGTAGGGGCTATCACGCTTCGCAGACATGCCTGGTTGAGGTCGGCGGGCCTTGCACAAGAGGCACATTCCTGTATCGAACACCTTGCTTTTGACGGTGAGGGTTTATTTAACTCTAAAACCGACGAGACCATGTACACTATTCAAAAGGCCAAGAATACGGTAAGAAAGGGGCCTCTCACAGGCTCCACTGCCATTTAGACAATGCTTCTGGTATCGACAGCCGACTTTCACTCAATCTCGACCTCATCAGGATTGAGCAGTGCAACAGCAACAAGGTTTCCAACAGAAACACTAATTTGCTTCAATATCAGGTTTCCAGTCTTCTCATAAGAGGCCTGACTTTACAAAGAAGCAACACCTTTGATTGTCCCCTGGAACCACCTCTTTCCCAGGATCATCTTCCTCCTTTCCACTCCCATCTTGCAGCATTTTTTCCATCATGGCAGAGAATAGCAATGGACTTGTGGGCCCTTGCTATTATTCATCAAGGTTACAAAATGGAGTTCAACACTCTTCCCCTCTTCTTGGGCATCACATTGACACTTTCATCCCCACTACTTCACAAAAAGGTAGACAAACTCCTTTTGAAAGGAGCGATCAAACTGGTCTCTCTGATAGAGCTGCGTGAGGGCTCCTACTCCCAATATTTTGTGCGGCCCAAAAAGGACAGTGGACTTCACCCAATTCTGGTTCTCAGAGGGGTCAATCTGTTCATTCCTCCCAGAATGTTCAGAATGACCACATTGACTTCGATCCTACCCTTGCTACAGATGGAAGATTGGTTCGTGACCATCGATTTGAAAGACACGTACTTTCATATCTCAGTAGAGGAGTTCAGCCAGCACTTTCTCCGCTTCTCAGTTGACGGTCTTGCTTACCAGTTCAAGGTGTTGCCATTCGGGCTCGCTACAGCTCCACAGGTATTCACAAAATGCATGGCTGTGGTGTGTGCTCATCTCAGGCTTCGAGGGCTCCAGATCTATCTAGGGATGTACGAATTACTTACCTGCCATTCTGGCGTGGGGGGGGAGATGATCCATCCCTCCCCCTGGAATCCTTGCTGGACAGCTCCACTCCACGACAATTCCGCAGAGCCACCGGCCAGCTCCGAAGCCCTGGCAATATGGCCACCATTGCCCTATCACTGGCTGGACTGAGGTACTGTGGACACAAATGGCGTCCGGCGTAGCAGATGCCATCTGCATCCCTGCTCTTTGTCCAGGGACAAAGGCAAGGTGTCACATCCAGACGTACTGATCTTACGCCTCATGGCGTGGAGAATCCAGCAGTTGTCCTGATAGACTTACCTGCGTCACTCCAGTCTGTTCTGGAGGCAGCTAGGAAACCTGCTACAAGAAAATCCTATGCCAGTAAAAGGACACGTTTTACACTTTTCACTAGGGACAATTACTTGGATCCTGTCCGTTGTACTATGCAGGATATTCTGAAATTTTTATTTTCGCTTCATGAGCAAAGACTCCAAAGTTCTTCTTTGAAGGTTTATCTTGCAGCCATTTCGGCTTCCCGGCTTGTTTACAATGTTTCCTCGGTTTCCTTGCATCCTTTGATCCGTCAATTTATGAGGGGAATTAGAAATCTTGTTCCTCCTGTTAAACCTCTGGTACCGACATGGAGAGTGTCTGTTGTACTACATGCACTTACCAAAACACCATTTGAGCCACTCGCTACTGCAGCCTTGCGTCTTCTCTCGCTAAAGGTGGCATTCTTAGTAGCCATCACATCAGCACAGTGTTTTGGGGAGCTATGTGCCCTGCAAGTGGATGATCCTTGCCTACGATTTCATAGGGGCAAAGTTGTACTTCATCCTGTTATTGCTTTCTTACCTAAAGTCATTTCAGGCTTTCATTTGGCTCAGGATATTGTTCTTCCTGCCTTTTTCGCCTCACCTGCAACGGTGCTCGAGAAGACCCTGCACACATCGGATGTTCGCGGAGTTCTAGCATTCTATAAAGCGAGGACAGAATTGTTTCATCAATCTCAGCGACTGTTTGTCTGTTGTGGGGGATCTAAGAAGGGACTCCCAGATTCATCCCAGCATTTAGCGTCCTGGATAGTTCAAGTTATTAAGCTCTCCTATGAACTACAGGGCTTGGAGTTATCTGGTCCAGTGAGGGCCCACTCAACCAGAGCGACAGCAAACATTGGTAGCTTTTCAGAGAGGAGTGTCGATACCGGATGTATGTCGGGATGCAACCTGGGCCACTCCTTCCACATTTGTCAAGCATTACCATCTCGACATTCAGGCCTGAAAGGACTTCTCCTTCGGCCAGATGATGCTGTCAGAGGTCCTTTGATGAGGACACCGGCCTACCTCCGTGTACGTAAGCTTGTTATTCGCTCATATGTGTGATGCACAGAGACCACGAAGAAGAAAGCCAGGTTGCTTACCTGTAACTGGAGTACTTTGAGCAATCATCTGTGCATTCACACAACCCACCCACCATCCCCACTTCGGTGTCAAGATCATCTTGGTTTGGTACCAAGGTTCCTCGGTCTTGTTGTTCAGTCGTTCAGTCGTGTCCAACTCTTCGTGACCCCATGGACCATAGCACGCCAGGCCTTCCTGTCCTGCGCTCTCTCCCGGAGTGTGCTCAAGTTCATATTCATTGCATTGGTGATGCTATCTAGCCATCTCATCCTCTGTCGTCCCCTTCTCCTTTTGCCTTCAGTCTTTCCCAGCATCAGGGTCTGTTCCAGAGAGTTTTCTCTTCGCATTAGGTGGCCAAAATATTTGAGCTTCAGCTTCAGTATCTGTCCTTCCAATGAGCTCTCCGTGGTCTTAAGGGGCCACAGTTGGCAGCCTCCTTGGAACTGAGGGACTGAGCGGGAACCCCGCTTGAGTATGTGCAGTGGGATGGTGGGGGAGGGGTTCCCACCAAAATTCCTCAGCTATAGAAGTTTCCCGAAACGAGGCTCCGCGCAGGTGCAGAGCCCATATGTGTGAATGCACAGATGACCATTCAAAGAACTCCAGTTACAGGTAAGCAACCTGCCTTTCCTATACACAAACAGGTGCACATGCACAGAGTTTCCTTTGCTGATGGTTCACAGATTCTCTCAAACTGTGTTGCCAGTACGTTGGCAACTACCAGTTACCTGGCTACTGTGTATGTAAGTCAGATTTCTCTTGAAACCAGATACCATCTAGAGCCAGCTCAGTACTTCATTCTTGAGATGGGTAATACAGAATTCTATTTCTTAAGAAAAACTCTCCCAAACAAGATTTGGCTTTTATTACAAAGTGTTAGCATAACAGTACTAAATACAAGAGCTTATGCATGCATACATTCAAACACATGAAACATCTAACATCATCCCAAACCTGGTTCTAAGCTTACCAGGTTGATTCTAGAGGCAACACGTTAGGGAAAGCTGATCCTAAAGGACAGTTTCCACTGTTGCATGTTCTGAGTCTCCTTTATATACTTTTTGGATGCTATAAAATATGTTTAGGGCGCAATCCTATGCACGTTTAGACAGAGAAAAGGCCTACAACTCCCAGCATTCCCCAGCCAGCAAAGCTTTGCTGGCTGGGGAATGCTGGGAGTTGTAGGCCTTTTCTCTGTCTAAACGTGCATAGGATTGCGCCCTTAAACTACTTTCACTACAAATACACTTCCGGTTGGAATTCAAGGTTTTGGTGATGACATTTAAATCCCTAAGCGGCTTGGTACCTCGATATTTGAGGGAGCGCCTCTCCCTATATATGCCTTCCCGAGAACTGAGATCTGTTGGAGAGGCCCTCCTCTGCATCCCACCAGTAGGAGAAATACACTACGGTGGGACATGGGAGAGGGCCTTCTCGCTGTGGCACCCCGGTTATGGAATGCCCTCCCCTTGGAGGCCCAACTGGCACAGACATTGGTCTTGCTTCGGTGCCAAGTAAAAACATGGCTTTTTACCAAAGCCTTTGAGGGCTAAATGCATTCCTTAGCACATTGTTTTAAGTGTTTTAGATTTTAACTGGTATTAGCTTGTTTAATAGTTTAATATATTTTTAGGTGTTTAAATTATTTATTGTTTTATACTGTTTAAATTTATTTTATCTGCACGCCTCCCTGAGATCTTAATGATACAGGGTGGGATAGAAATGTTTTAATAAGTAAATAAATAATATTTCTTACCTAAGAATTCCAAAGGGAACATTTCTACTTTAAATCTTCATATGTCCAAATAAGATTATCAAATTTTGAAGCTCCTTGTCGAGGTTAATGCTCATAACATACTTATGCAAACATCATAGCTTTCTTTGACATCTTACAGGTATGTTTTTGACACAAACATATTTCCTTGATATCATCTTGTCTTGTAAGCTTGTTATCTCATATATATTTCATTAGATTTATGATCTGGAATGAAACTCTTTAGTAACTTATCAGATGGCCTAATCTGGCCTCATTATGTAGCTACTTGTTTTATGATACTTTCTTTAACCCTGCTACATGAAAGTGTAAACCCTAAATTTAACATTGGCACCTCCTTATCTGGATTCCTTTCTAATCAGTAAAGGGGACGAAGGATCTATCGCTAATGGCGTGGTACTACTGTCTGTCATCTGGCAGACCTCAGAGATGAGACATCTTAATTACTCCCAGGTCAGAAGGGTAACCTAGGTTGTATTAGGCACTGGGATCTCATTTTTAATTCCAGAATTCTCTTGGAGGCATTTGATTATAGAACGTCCTAATTGAGCAGCAGGGATAACTTGATGCAAATATGAAAGATTCCCCTGCTCTGCCACACCGCGCTGCACATGAATGCCTTGCATGCAAGTAATGCATGAATAAGGCTTCTGTTGCAGATCTATTTCATATCTAGTATTTAACGAGACTAATGAGTTAGAAGGGAAAGGCTCAAAAGGTTATTTTAAAAGATAGTTTCATCTTCCACATGCCTTATATTCTGCAGGATACTACCCCTTTCTTTTAAATGTCCCAAAATGAGATTTAAGCATAAACAGACAGGTAGTTCAGACAATGTTTCAGAGGATGGACCTATGCATGGAACTGGTGCACTGGTCCCATCTCCTCCATGCTCTTGGGGATAACTCCCTCCCTAGGGAACTCCGCCATGCCCCCTCTTTAATGAGCTTCCGCCACGCATTAAGAACGTGGTTGTTCAGGCAGGCATTTGGGGTGGGTTAGAGTTACAGGCCCTCTGGCAAAAGTCCTGGTCGGAGGAGGGCCTTGCTTACAAGGAGTCCTTTCTTCCTGAGGAGTCCTTCTTTGTAATCGAGCACTCCTTCTCAGAGGAGCCCTATTGGCCCGCCTCTTGACGCAACAACTCTCTCTCGGGCTAGGTGGTCACCCAGCCTCTGCCTCAGAGGCGGAACTCCCCTCCTCTTGCAGGGATGGACTAGCGGTGATCTCTTCTGAGGGCCCAGACTCCCTCAGATCTCCTGACATGGGTGTCTCCTTGGCATTGTCCATATCTGGGAGGGCCAGTTCCTCCTCAGAGGATTCCTCCAGCGGGAGCATGACACTCTGAGCTTGTGCTGAGTTCCTTTCCAAGGAGAAATATATTATTTTAAAGAATCCAAACGCAAAGTATTTTAAACATTTCCTTTGGAGGAATCTTTCACCTGTCCCGAGACTGTGGTCTCTGCTATGTTTTTTTATTTCAGCCCACTAACCCAGGGTGGGAGGAGCTCTGCAGTTGCTGCACTACCTGAGAAGTAGGCTAAGGTGAGGTGGGACCGTGGGAGGCAGTCACCCAACTGAGGGGTAACATTCAGCTGAGGCTGGCTAACATTTGAAGAAAAAACTGATTTGGATGTCATTAAGTAGGGGAGTGTATATTATATTACTTATTTATTTCATTTATATCCTGCCTTTCTCCCCTCCCTGTTTTTTCCCCATAACAAACCTGTGACTGGCCCAAGATTATCCAGTTAGGTGCATGTTTTAACCACTACATGGCTCTCAAGATGAATGGTGGTTTACTAAGTGGTACATATAACCATTTGATACCCTGACCAGCTGTGTGTTGTGTCAAAGGTATTTTTTAATGTTAGAACTGGCTCATTTTTTTATGTTAGAACTCACTCGTTTTTAATGTTAGAACTTGCCACATCTCTTTCTTAAGGAGCTGTTTGAAGCTGGGCTGCTCAACCCGATGAATGAGGAATGCCCTGACTCTTTCCTACTGAAAATTCCTCCTCCTCCAAACTTTGAGGGTGAACAGCAGCATGGAGAGGGGGGTAATTTTCGGTAGGGATGGACGAAAGTCCCTTGCCTGGTCCCGCAGCTTGCTTCGCGGTGGGGGGGAGGCGCTCCGTTTCTCCCCCCGAAATTCTTGGCGGGTGGGGAGGCGCCCCGTCCCTCCCCGCCAAAATTCTGGCCGGGGGGGAGGCGCCCCATCCCTCCCCACCGAAATTCTGGCCGTGGGGGCGCCCCGCCTCTCCGGCCGCGAAAGTTCTTCTGTGGGGAAGAAGTAAAAAAAAAAAAAAAGTGATAGCGGCTATCACGGCTGACTTTGGGGGAAAAAAATGCATACGCAAGTGGTGGCACCCATGGGCGCCGCCATTTACGTTCCTTATTTTGGCATGGGTAGTCTACGTAAAGATTTACGTAGACTACGGCGAAAATAAGGGCAACGCTATGCCCTTTTAGTATGCGCTTTTTTTTTTCCAAAGTCAGCTGTGATAGGCTACGTAAATCTTTACGTAGCCTATCACGTTTTTGTTTTTTGTTTTTTACTTGGAAATGGCGGCGGCAGCAGCCGGTCGGAAGACCAGCCGCCGCCGCCGCCGAACCGCCGCCGAACCACCGCCGGGACCTGCCGCCGTGAGGGACATTCGCACGAGGTAAGTCCCATCCCGGGGGGGGCAGGGGGGCAGACCATTTCTCCACCAATTTCGGGGGGCTGAATGTGTTGGCATTCAGCCTCCCAGAGATTCGTGGAGAAATTCTCCGACATCCCTAATTTTCGGTGGGAAAACAGTGTGGTGAGAAGTTTAACCCTCTGTGAGGTGCCACAGTCCCAATACGAATCGGGACTCTCTGTTCCTTCCTTTTCTAAAGAAAGAGATGTGGCCAGTTCTCAGTATGTTAGTTAAAAACATTTTTAACACAACGTGTAATTTGACCCTGTGCTGTGGTGGTGAGGAGAATTAATTGTACTGTTCTCCTACTCCTCTAGATTTCTGATTAGGTGCAAAAGTGTGGGTTAAAAGTACAGTAACAATTTTCTCACCACTCGATAGGACACTAAAGAAGTCCAGCTTACCAAGTATTATGCACAGCATGTGAAATTACCTCTTGGCAAATGGTTGGCCATGTGGGCCGTCATTTTGTTTGAACTGTTCTAGCTTTAAGTTACCAGGAACAGAAGAAAATATGCAAGGTAGCAAGTCTTTTGTCTTATGAAATTGTTATGTTTATGACTAGGAATGGCTGAGTCATTTAATGAAGCAGTATTGGGAACAGATCAAACGACAATAGTTATCTTTTTGACAGATGTTTTGTAATGCGCACAATGTGCTGATGCACTCTAGATGTATGAGGAACCCTCTTAATCCTCACGTCAAGAGGTGTTGATATGCTATCCTCAAACCTAAAATAAAGTTGGAAGGAGATCTCTAAAGCCCTATCTGAAATGTTCTTTTAAACTTACTGAGCCATGCCTTACTGTGAATACCAATGCATTTTGACTTTGCCTAGAACACAGTAAAATCTACTCACTGGTGCTGAGCGCTGCAGGAAGACAGATAGATGCTATCAACTTTTTAAAAGTCATGGTGTGGAATTTATATTGGGAGCACAGCCAAGCTTGGGCAAATAGCTCTTCCAGGATCCACAGAACCTAGGCTGAGCTCATCTGTCTTGAATATCAAATTTCAGCTTTACCTGAAATGAATTTTCCAAGTCCAAGGTTGATGGGAGGACAATAATTGCCTGGCTGTCATATTGAAAAAGATCAGGGGGCACAGGCAGGGGACAACAAGAAGAGCATGTTTATGGATTGGATGCCAAATTCATGATGGGGACTGAAATTAATTATCTTTTGATTTTAACTGCAGCTGAAGAAGAAAACCCTGGAAGTTACTGTCTGGGACTATGATAGATTCTCCTCCAATGACTTCCTTGGTGAGGTGAATTCCCCATTTTTCTTGCTTCTCTGCCTTCCCTCACTCAACATGATAGTCAACTAAGGGTAGATACACAGGATACATTTTTCATCCAGAGAGTAATTCTGATATTTCCTAGATACATGCTACTGCAGAGAAACAGGGAAGATCAGATAATCCGCAGCAATGCCTATGGGATTTCTCCAGTCACTGCCATTGTGAGAATTGGTGCCCACTCTGGCTCAATCCAGACATCATGTTAAACCATGTTTAATGAGACTTAACTACGGATTGGTGTGGTGCTTGAATTGGCACCATGGTTTGTGATTGGAGGGCAAATTGGAGTTTGCAAACCACAGGTTGCGCTAACCCTGGCTTGGTGGGATGGCTGAATTGACAAACCATAGTTATGACTGTGCAACCTCTCCCTTGCTTCCCCTTATGCTTGGAGCATTCTCAAACACCATCCTCAAAAGCCACCTTTTCTGTGAAGCTTTTGCCTTAACTCTTTAGTCCTCTCCACCTACAGAAACTAATCCTAAGTGTGTATGGCTACATTCATGCTTAAGTCCTCCCTGTTACTTTTTCCTCTCTCTCTTTCTTCTTCTCTGCCGTTGTGTCCCCCTCTGTCAAAATTTATTTTGAAAACTCAGAATAGGGACATGTCTTCTTGATTATGTTACTTTGTAAATGCCATGTACATTAATGGCACAGCAATAATATTGATGACGACAATGACAGCAACAGCCTTTTGGTCCCCAAACAACAGCCTTGATCTCCACAGCCAAATATGGAGAAAATGGAAAGGAAGAAAAGAAAGAAATTATTTTAGCTCTCCACCCTTCCCCCCACACCCCGAACTGCCTTTGTCAGTGTATAGTATACAGGATGTAGTTCTCAGAACCTAGTTTTGACCAGAGAAACTCCTCTGTTTTGACCAGGTATACATGCAGATTAGTCAGATCAAGATCAGATCCCTTACAACACTGGATATTTATTAAATAATTTATTCTGTGTTTCACCACACAGGTATTAATTGAGCTATCGAGTGCCTCTCAACTGGACAATACTCCGCGGTGGTATGCTCTGAAGGAACAGAGTGAAAGCATTGATCATGGGAAATCCCATTCTGGACAAAGTAGCCAGCAGTCCCCAAAACCATCTGTCATCAAGAGCAGAAGTCATGGGATTTTCCCTGACCCATCAAAGGGTAGGAAATTATTAGTGTGTGTATGTGTGTATTCATGTGTCTTTCTTCACAAGAGACACAAAGCTGTCGTCATGCTATGCATTTCTCCTCCCCTGCTATTGACAGCCAATTATGTGAGGTGGGAGGGGGGATTAATATAATGCATTTCATATTATGTTAATAGCCCCATGTCACATAATTGGCATAAGAGGCAGGGGAGGAGAAATGGGGACAAAGAGATGCAGAGTGGTGGCAGTTCCATGTCTTTTATAATGTCTAATACTGCCCTGATAGTAAAAGAGGGCTGTTTATTGCTTTTAACCACTGCCCACCCCCACCTCCCAGCAATCCTCCCAGTTTCTTGGGCTGGCATCACTTGCTGAGTGGAAATATCTGCCAGAGATTCACCAGGCTGAGGCAGAGTGCTGTTTCTGAGCCATTTTAGTTTTGGTTGGTTGGTTGGTTGGTTGTTGTGTGGGCGGGCGGAGTTGTTCCTGGAAATCACCTGACAATAGAGCTGTATCTGTGTTCTGCCCTTGCTGTTCATGAGCTGCTGTCTACCTTGGATGAGAGACAGGGGCTAGGGGCTTTGAGTCCTAGAGCTCATCCACTGAGCTCTCCCAAACAAAAAGGGATTGTGAGGAGCTCCAAAAGGATCTCTTCAAACCGGGAGAATAGGCATCTAAATGGCAAATGCAATTCAATGTAAGCAAGTGTAAAGTGATGCATGTTGGGGCAAAAAATCCCAACTTCAAGTATAGCCTGATGGGATCTGACCTAGCAGTGACCGACCAAGTACGAGATCTTCGGGTTCTGGCAGGCAGCTCAATGAAATTGACAGCCCAGTGTGTGACCACTGTAAAAAAGGCGAACTCCATGTTAGGCATAATTAGAAAAGGGGTTGAGAGTAAAGCTGCCAACATCATACTGCCCCTATACAAATCTATGGTGCGACCACACTTGGAATACTGTGTACAGTTCTGGTCACCATACCTAAAAAAGGGTAGCGTAGAGCTGGAAAAAGTGCAGAAAAGGGCAACTGAAATGATCAAGGGGCTGGAGCATCTCCCCTATGAGAGAAGGTTACAACAGCTGGGATTGTTTAGCTTGGAAAAAAGGAGGGTAAGAGGAGACATGATAGAGGTCTACGAAATTATGCATGGTATGGAGGATGTGGAAAGGGAGACATTTTTCTCCCTCTCTCAAAATGCTAGAACCTGGGGACAGGATGATTGATGGGAGATTCAGGACAGATAAAAGGAAGCACTTCTTCACACAGCGCATACTTAAACTATGGAATTCACTACCACAGGAAGTAGTGATGGCCACCAGTTTGGATGGCTTTAAAAGGAGGTTAGACAAATTCCTGGAGGAAAAGGCTATCGCTGGCTACTAGTCTCGATGGCCATGTGCTACATCCAGTACCAGAAGCAGTGATCCTATGCACACCAGTTGCTGGGGAACATGGGTGGGAGGGTGCTGTTGCGCTCATGCCCTGCTTGTAGGTTCCTGGTCGACAGCTGGTTGGCCACTGTGTGAACAGAATGCTGGACTAGATGGGCCCTTGGTCTGATCCAGTATGGCTCTTATGTTCTTATGTCTTGCAATGCTGCTATTTAATGCCAGGTTAGTCCACAACAAGACCATACTCATTCATGATGTAAGCATGGAGGAGAGGGCTGATCTGGCATGTATTATTGAGACTTGAGTGTGTGAGCTATGTGGGCCCGATCTGACCCAGCTCTGCCCGCCTGCATATTTAGTGTCGCACCAGCATAGGCTGGAGGCCTGGGGGCAAGGGAGGGAGTCATCATGGTTTACAGAACGTACATCTCTCTCACCAGGAAGCCACACCACCTTGGAGCAGGCCTTGAGGGGTTGCACCTGGTGTTGGGCCATAGAGACAGGTCGGGGATGCTGCTGGTGCGCCACCCACCCTGCTGCCCAGCAACCTCCCTGACTGCTGGCAGAGGTGGTCTCAAGTGTGGTGTTGGAGGAACCCCAGACTGTGGTTCTGGGTGCTTTCAATTAACATGCTGAGGCTGGTCCTCCTGGAGCTCCAGCTCAGGACATCATGGTCTCCATGACAACTATGGGACTGTCTCAGTTTGTCAGTTTGTCTACACGTGAAGGGGGACATACCCTTGATTTGGTCTTTGCTCCAAGCTGTGAGATGAGTAGTGTGAAACAGGAGGGGAGGAGTAACTGCATTGTCATGGTCAGACCATTTCCTGGTGAGATTTTAACTCACAGCGTTACGTCCCTCCTTCCGGGGTGGGGGACCCATTCAGATGGTCCGCCCCAGGAGACTGATGGAATCCTATGGATTTCTGAACACGCTTGGGGATTTTCCAGTGGAGAGAGCTGGTGATCCAGCTGAGGCTTTAGTCTCACTGTGGAATGGTGAGATCTGGAAAGTTATTGACTCAGTTGCACCCAAATGCCCTCTCTGGTGCTCTAGAGCCCAATCTGCTCCTTGGTATACTGGGGAGCAGCAAACTTGACATTGCTATTAGCGCAGCTCCAGTCGAAGTGTCTGACTTTGTGGGATCCATTTCAGTAGCTGCGGCCTGATGATGCAGACAAGGTGCTTGCAGCAGTGTGACTGACCACGTGCCCTCTCGACCCTTGCCCTTCCTGGTTAATAAAAGCCAGCTGCGGGGGTATGACTCAGTGGGTCCAGGGATTGTTAAATGCATCCTTACATGAAGGGGATGGCCCCTGCTGTCCTTAAGAAGGCAGTAGCCTGAAGAAACCCACTCTGGACCCAATGGTCATTGACACCTACCGCCCACTCGTGAATACCTCTGTCTTAAGAAAGGTACTTGAGCGGGTCATGGCAAGCAGGTGCAGGAACTCTTGGAGGATATTGATTGTCTAGACCCATTCCAGTCTGGGTTTTGACCTGGTTATAGGACCTAATCAGCCTTTGTCACCCTGATGGATGACCTTTATCAAGAGAGGGACAGGGGGAGTGCAACCCTGTTAATTCTGCTTGGCCCCTCATCGGCTTTTGATACCATCAACCATGGTATCCTCCTGGATCGACTCCAAGGGATGGGTATTGGAGGCACTGTGCTACAATGGTTCTGGTCCTACCTATGGGGCCAATGTTGCAGAGAGTAACCTTGGGTGACTATTTCTTGGCCCCTTGGCAATTGAGCTATGGGGTGCCGCAGGGTACCATCTTGTCCCCAGTGTTGTTTAACATCTATATGAAGCTGCTGGGAGCGGTCATTAGGGGAGTTGGAGCTAAATGCCATCAGTATGCTGATGACACGCAGCTCTATCACCCTGTGACATCTGAATCAGGTGAGACTGTGCAAGTCCTGGATCAGTGCCTAGACTCAGTAATGGGCTGGATGAGGGCCAATAAACTGAAGCTGAATCCTGGCAAGACGGAAGCCCTGTGGGTGAGTGGTTCCCAGGTCTGGGAGATAGGCTCATTGCCTGTTCTGGATGGGGTTGCACCCCCTCTGAGAGATCAGGTCCATAGTCTGGGGATACCCCTAGATCCATCATTGTTGCTGGAGGCCCAAGTGGCCACAGCAGCTTGGAATGCCTTTTACCAGCTTTGGCTGGTTCACCAGCTACAGCCTCTCCTGGACAGGGATAACTTGGCCATGGTGGTACAGGCATTAGTAACCACAAGACTGGATTACTGCAATGTGCTGTATGTGGGGCTGCCCTTGGGACTGGTCCAGAAGCTGGAGCTAGTACAGAATGCAGCAGCTTGGCTGTTGTCAGGAGCTGCCCTCTTTTCAACATGTAACTCCTTTGCTGAGGGAACTGCACCAGCTGCCTTTTTGCTACCAGGCCAGGTTTAAGTAGGGATGGACGGAACACTTACCTTCCGTTCCATTCTGTTTCCACTGGGGGGGGAGGTGCTCTGTCCCTCCCCCCGGAATCCTCGATGGGGGGGGAGGCGATCCAGTCCTCCCTCCCGGAATCCTGCCTGGCTGGCTCCGCTCCATGGCCAAGCCGCAGAGCCGCCAGCCGGCTCTGGCCACCCACAGCCGGACATCCGGCCGCTGGGCAGCCCTGCAGGGACGCAAATGGCAGCTGTCGTAGCCGCCGCCATTTGCGTCCCTGTATTTAGCCATGATAGGCTACGTAAATATTTACATAGCCTATCACGGCAGGGGGGGAAACCCAGTGTACGCAAATGGCGGTAGCCGCCGCCTTTTGCGTACGCTGGGGTTTTTTCCCCCTGCCGTGATAGGCTATGTAAATACTTACATAGCCTATCACAGCCTCCGCAGGGACGCAAATGGCGTCCCTGCATTAGCCGTGATAGGCTACGTAAGTATTTACGTAGCCTATCATGGCTATGAAGAGGAAGCGAATGGCGGCCGCAGGACGGCCGCCATTCGCAAAGCAGCACAGACGGGAGCAGGTAAGTGCTCCGTTTCACGCACCTTTTGTGGGTTGGGGGCAGCGGGGACTTCATCTCGCGCGCCTTTCGTGGGTTGGGGGGCTGGGGGCTTCATTCCGCGACGGATTTTGGGGGGCCAAATGCACTGGCATTCGGCCTCACTGAGATCCGTCGTGGAATTCTCTGACATCCCTAGGTTTAAGGCATTCGTAGTTATGTACAAAGGCCTAAACAACTTGGGACCAGGATACGTGAGATAGCACCTTCTTCCTTACCAACTTGTCCAGTTACTCAGATGCGGTGCTGCTGTGGTTCTGCATGGACGTAGAGCCCTGTTGGAACCAATCCAGAACAGAGCCTTCAGTGTGGTAGCTCCCTCTCTGTGAAATTCCTGGCCTCTGAATATCAGGCAGGCACCAACGTTGTTTTGTTTCCAGTGCCTGTTGAAGACATTTTTATTTCAGCAAGCCTTCCCCGATTGATCAGCCACCGTTTTGATTGGTATTTTGTTTTGTTTTTTAAAGTTTAATATTGAGTTTTATTTCTTTTATCTTTTATTGGAATCTATTTATTTAGATGTGGAGTGGTATATAAATGTTATAAATAAATAAAGGCTCTGGAATCTGTTTAGATGTGGAGTGGTATATAAATGTTATAAATAAATAAATGCATGCATGCATGCCATTGTAATGCCACTGCCTAAGTGTGTGTTTTGTCAGAAATCATCTGCAAGAAACATTTATAATTCTCAGGACAATCCCTTGCACTACAATTCTATAGAATGTATTTCTTAGTCTTCATGTGCCTCAGCCTTCCACCTGCAAGTAATGTTATGTTTAAGGATTATAAGGTTTCATCTATGGTCTACAATGGTATGGGCTGAAGGCCAAAACCGTCCCTTCCTTTAGGACAGAGGTGGGAAACCTCAGGCCTGTGGGCCAAATCCGACCCGCCTGGTGTCCCAATCTGGCTCTCCAGGGTTCTCCACATGGCAATGCCCCCTTACTTATGATTGCTGATCATTTGGTTGTTTCCTGGCTTTTGCACTGTCCCCCCCACCCCCAATTCTAAAAGGCTGAAATTCTTCTCCTAAGACTTAGTTCCTGGGAGTAAAGGGTTTAAGCTAAAATATGCTGGTATTTGAGGTCCTACAACAAGAAAAAGCCCTACAATATTTATTAATATGCTGATTGACTCAGCTTCTGGAACTTAGAAAGCCCTTCTAAGCTGAGCCCAGAAAGCTTTCATTAATGCAGAATTGGGAAGTCACCTGCCAAAGCCAAAATAAATCCAACAAAATTGTGTTTTTTCTCTCATTTCAGCTCACTTTATTTGCAAAAATAGAATAACATATCTTATATAAAATAAACAAAATACTAAAATATGTTTGAAGGGTGAACCATGCAGTAAAAAAAAAATCCGTTGTCCTTCATTCAACATCTCATTGTCTTTCAAATTTAAGGCCGCAACGCCTACAGACCCAAAAGCCCATCCAAAGTAGCACACCTGATTCTATTCAAAAGCCTCTTCCTGTCTCTCATTTTCAGTCCCCTTTTTTTTCTTCTTTCTGTCCGAACGATCATCGTGCCCTCAGTTTCAAAGCATCATCATTCCCTTGCCTATGGTGTTCTCCTGCCAGGTCTTCCAGGCACCAAATAAGGAAAACATGAAGGTGGCGTGTTTAAGGAACAGAGCAGGAGAACAGAGCAAGTGGGAAATGCCAACCCTTGGCTCATGATGGCATCCATTTTACTTCCCCTGGGCCATATACTCTGGGATGAAATGAGGATCAATTACATAATCAGATTATAATTATACAATCAATGCAGGATATTAAGCGTAATGTTTCCAACTCCCAGACATGCAGATGCCTACCATTGAGAAGTCCCACAGCAGTCCAGGAAGCTCCAAATCTTCTTCTGAAGGACACCTACGTTCTCATGGACCATCCCGCAGCCAAAGCAAAACCAGTGTCACTCAAACGCACCTCGAAGACGCTGGGGCAGCCATCGCCGCAGCCGAAGCAGCTGTCCAGCAGCTCCGCCTTCAACCAAGTAAAAGACGCAAATAAAATTCCTCAGCATGGCAGCTTAATGTTCATCTGTTGCCTTCCTCCCTCCCCTGACCCCCCTTTGCTGTCCTTTCCCTGCTGGGCTTTTCTTTCTGCTCTGGCACATTGTGTGTTCCACTTGTTCAGTGTTCTTTCTGTATGTCTGTGTGTAAATACATATAAATACAATATATTCTTCCTATTTAGAAATCCTCTTTTATTTACATAGAATGCCATGAAACTGGCTGTTTCTCTGCTACTGTCCCCATTTGTTCGATATTCCACAGCTCTGCACATCTTGTGGAAAAGTTCTGTTGTGTGTTGTCACTTTGGTGCCACTAAATACCTCAACCATAATCCAAACTTCATACAGTTGGTTTCTAGCCTCCCAGTAAGGGAGCTTACCTAGGAAAGCAGGCTGCTAACATCAGAAAGCAAATGAGAAAGATATATTGGGCAGTGACACAATCCGGGGCTCAAAAGCCTTACGGCTATAAGACTTCAGTTAAAATGGCTTAGTTGTGCAATGGTTCTGCTCTTTTGGCAGGATTATTAAAAGCAACAACCTTGAGATATTTTCTTAAACCAACAGGATTATTGTAGTACTACAGACATTACAATATAGACTGTTACTGAGGAAATTAGATATTGGTAATGTTAACAGCCCTATCATTACCTCGGCTGGGGTCTACATTATATCAGGGGCGGATTTGATTTTTATTTATTTTTTTAGACTGTGAAGAGGTTTAACAATTACAACTCTTCCATAACCCTCCATGTGTAAATCATCCTCTCACAGAATTACAGGTTGAGGATTTAGTCACTGGCAAATTAATATAATCCAATTGTGGTGTCGCTGTGTTTGTCTTCATGATTATTTGGTGTGTCATACAGTCACCGCTGCGTAACGCAGAAAGCAGGAATAAAATTCTCTCTGTCTTCTTCATCCTTTTATTTTAATTAAAAAGAAACAGCCAGTTTTAATTACCCTTTAATGCTGTGCATGTGATGTCTCTTTGGTGTGCAAAGACACTTACCTATTTAAATACAGAAAAGAAAATTCCCCACTTCTGTTTGCATGACTAACATTTAAGCTGGTTCCATCTGAGGATACATACTCTGGGTTTCCATTTCACCCACACTGCCACAGCACATAAAAGCGGTCAGTCTAATCACGCAAGGAAGCAGCACAGACACAGCATAGCAGGAGTCCTCCCAATTCAAAGAACTCAGTCTGACAATCTGCCTCCACCAGCCAGTGACAACAAAGACCAAAGCCAACTAGCCCTCAGGAAAGTGATGTCCGATGGACCGGCCAAGCCTGAAGGAGGTGAGCAGAAAGACACGGCCAAGGAGTTAGCCTTAACCAAATGCCTTCTTGCCATGTCTGCTAATTCACAACACTTTGAAATTATTTCTTCAGTCCTCTCTGCAACATTCATTTGGGCTGGAAAAGCCTTTCCCAGTCTTACCTTACTTATTGCTTATTTTGAAAGGCTGTGCAAAGTCTAAATTATAGAACGTTCTGATGTAGGGAAACTCCCTGGTCTCTCAAAAATTGGATTAACTATGCTCACGTTGCCTACTAAATGGCATGCATTTAACCTGATCTGCTGGAGCATGATTAAACCGTTCTTTTTGTATGATGAAAGCCTATCATGGCACACCAGAATTTCAACTTGGACACAGCATCATTGCTGTTGTTATCATTTATTGTGTCTTCATATGTGAGAAGTCCAGTTTAGGGACTGTGGGAATTCACAGCAGGAAAAAGAATAACAAGAAACACTGTTCATATGAAACATAAGGCTATGTCAGCATTCAGGAGTCTTCTAGTTTGTCTCAGAAAGAGTCTAGGTCTTTACCGTAGGTTTTGTGGTATGTTTCAGGATAAAGTAGTTCCTTGGAAGCTGAAGACAAAGACTAGTACTCCATGGAAGCAAATGCTGAAAAGGATAATATCCATTCTAATGTTTATTTCTGCGAGGCATTTCAGGCATGGTAAATGGGAGCCGTTGGAAGGACAAGGCACACAATTGGTGTGTTTCTTGTACCCACCTCTTCTCTATCATGTCTGAAGAAGAGGTTTTGCCTCTCTCCAAGCCAGGAAGATGCTCAAGCTACCTGCTGTGTCTCTGCTTCAGGAACTTGTATATCTCCTCAGAATAGGAGATGCGAAAATTCCCTTTTGGACATGACAGAGAAACCCAGGGAACAGAAAACACAAATTGGCCATGCTTCGCCTTCCCACCATTTATTGCCACATCAGTAATGGCCCTGAGAGTTTACTGGGAAGGGTAATGCCAGTGTGTCTCAGCAGAGCATCAGGTATGAGCCCAAACTGAGGTAGGTTTTATGCTGGATCAGTTGACCACTTGATATACCCAATTCTCATGCTGCATGCTCTAACCCCACCCTGCTATGTCTCCTGCCAGACCCACTCCCCCACATTAAGAGAAGGTCTCAAGTGGGAAAGCAGGCCAAACATGTCCAATGAGGGTTTCATCTCATGGGGACAATACATACGCATTTGGCCTGCTTCCCCCTGCAGGCCTTCCCCCACATGTGGATAGTTGTGGGGATGGGACCAGTAGGGGATGCAGCAGCAGGGTGGGGTTAGCAGGCAGCCCCACTGTCTCTCGATGTGATGCTATTTGCATGGGGAGAAAAATGCCTGAATAAAGCTGTGGTGATATACTGATTCACACTAAACCTCTCTCCCACTGGTGGCTATTACATCCCAACATATTGAAGAAGCTAACCTGTGACGGAAGCTTCAGATAATTAGGTGCTACTGTATTGGTTGCAATCACAATATGAAAAACGTCCGTGAATTCAGTCTTCGTTTCAAGCTGAGGTAATGTGTTTTAAGCTATTGACTGGGTTCGCATGGTCACAAAGGGGGAAATAAGCCACGATGGCTTATCTCCCCCACCCCCAGGTGCATGCTGGGAGAATTAGCATTATTATCCTGGGTGGAGCGGCTTGTCATGTTGTGCCAACCCAGCCAGGGTCACTTGTTGACATGAGCTTCTTAACAACCCTGTGATTGTGCAAATCGGGCCAGTACCTCCTTGAAAAGGTATTACAAAAAAGACCGGGGCTTCTCCTCAACCAAAATCAGGATTTAGCAATCAATCCTTCTGCTGTGAAGGTGGAGAGAGATAAACAAGCTAATTGTGCCTTGGAAAGTATGCTGAGCCACAGAGATAGGTGAACATGCTTTTAGCTATCAACTCTATAAGGCACTAACTCTCAAGGTACAAACTCTAGGTTTGCATACCTAAGGGATTTCAAGGCTACAAAATACTGGAAGTTTGAATAGATTCTCTGTGGTGCTCATCCCTTCCATGTGCTAAACTGTGGAAGAGCGTTATTAGCTTCTGTAACATGATGACTGATTTATTTTAATAACTGAGGCCAGAATTTATATTATATTATACAGACAAAGTAACCTTTTTGGAAATCAGTGTTCACCAAGTTTATTTATTTATTTCATTTCTATATTTATTTATTTATTTCATTTCTATACCGCCCAATAGCCAAAGCTCTCTGTTCTAATTACTTTGCACAAGGTGACTTTACTACATCAATTTCATGTACTACCACAGTTTCACTACATGATTGACCGTTCATATTCTGACAGCGACCTGGTTCATATGTAACACTAATTCATGGGTTGTTCATGATTGAAACTATGGGTTATTTGTCCCTCAAAAACTAAGTGTTCTGGGTTTGGATGTTGCGTTCCTGGGTTGTTTATGAAAGCTGATGCAAAGTGGGATTGGTGTGAGAGGGGAGGAGGCAGTGTTCTGACTTGCGGCCATGTGGCCCCAACTAACTAGAGATTGTTTAACCCATAGTTGTGTGTGAACCGAGCCAGTGTGTATTTCCCATAACATGAACCCACCAAAAACAAGCATGTGCCTTAATGTCATAAATACCAGCTGTAAACCATTATTTGATGTAATCATTTGTGCACTGTAAATGCGGTGTCCAAATTACTGGTGGTTTGTGGGACTGACTACATAACGTTACTTATTTATCACAGTTCTACATTGCACTTCCTCAAATGAGCTCAGAGTGGCACACATGAGTTCTTTCAATCCTGTGAAATAGATAAGGCTAAGAGACACCGACGTGCCAAAACCATCCAGTGAACTTCATGGTTGAGTCAGGATTTGAACCCAGGCATGACACAACAGTCCTTCATGGGTTAATATACCCATGAGGAGTCATGACACATGCCAACCGCCATTATGAACATGCAGGCCCCAGCTGGGTTTCCATGGCTTGTCATGTCATCCGAACCCAGGCAGCGGGAATTATCTGAGGGTTAAACAACCCTTGCATAACCCTAAAACAGACCATGGGTGATGCAAGTGTTGTTAACCTTCAAATAACCCCTGTTGTGTTGGATAGCACAACAAGCCACAACAACCCCCAACTGGGGCTTACATTCATAATGGTGGACGGTATACACCGTGATGCTCCAAGGGTTAATTTACCCACGGTAGGCTGTCGTGTCATCCAAACCTGGATCTACATCACACTTTTTCATTGTAGTGTTAAAGTATTGCTCCATTTTGTATTTCCATGCAGTTTTGATATTTCAGTTTTCCTAACCTTGTGCTTTAACTCTACATTTAGTGGGAGATATTTTGCTACTGAATTTATTTTAGGGCAGCCATGATGACTGTGCAGAAAAAGTTAATATGATCCTTTCCAAGGCAGAGCCGTTTTAACAACCAGAACCTCTCTGTCACCTTCTGTCGTTAGTTTACAAGGATCCTTCACAAAGTAAATAAATTAACCGCCCAATAAAGCTTCTTTGTAATAGGTTTCCCAGTACCTAATTCCCAGGGGAAAAAAATTAAATGGACTTTGTAAATTGACCCCGCAAAAAACCCCAACAATTTTCAAGGACCTAACAACCCGTCCTCCCACTGCTCAATCTATAGACATCAATAATCTTTAGCTCTTTAGTCTCTTGGCTCTGCTTTTCCTGTTTTAAGTGCTGCCACATTTCAGTGCTATTGCTTCCGATATTTACTCTCCCACCTTTCTAAGCTGACATGCAATTTCATGAAATTGCTCAGATGCAACATCTGACGATTCCCATTTGGGAAATATATTGGACTGTGACCTGCACCTTTTGAGGCATATGGAAAAGAGTTGTGTGCATAGCTTTGGAGCTTCACAGCACTCTTCTGTGATAGAAACCACAGTTGAACATATAAACCACAGTTGGGGCGCATATATATATATATATATATATATATTCTTTTCACTTGAATTTTAAAAGTAATCACAGTGGGATATGCCATGGTTACATTTCCTTTCTAAATAATGCCCACTTTGTTTTAGTCTTTGGTGGTGTTGTATTGTCCAGGACAATTGTGTTATTCAAATGTACACTAAAGCAGTGCATCGTTGACAAGACTTATTTTGTATGATATTGCATTTTCACATTATTTCTCAATTTGCCCCAAATGGAGACATCATCCTTTCCTGGAGTAAAAGGCCATCAATGGCTACTAGTCCTGATGGCTATGTGCTACTTACAGTACCAGAGGCAGTGAGCCTATGAACATCATTTGCTGGGGAACATGGGCGAGAGGGTGCTGTTTCACTCGTGTCCTGCTTGTGGGTTTCCCATGGGCAGTGGTTTGCCACTGTGTGAACAGAATGCTGGACTAGATGGACCCTTGGTCTGATCCAGCATGGCTGTTCTCATGTTCTTATCAAAATAAGCAAGAATATACATTTAGTGTGGGGGAGTAGGGATGAGCTACAGTGTTCACTGGGTTCAGAACAATTGGACTGGTATTGTTTCCTTAGGCCAATTTTTAGAGTAAAACAGTGACCAACAGGTTATCCAAACTTTTAAGAAGCAGTTGAGAAATATATTCAAGTAATTATGTGGTGTCTGGAGAAGATAGAGCCTGTATAATGTATGCAGTGCTGGCTGACAGACCTTTGACTTAGTCTTCATTTTGTTTTGTTTTTTAAACTGTATACTCTTTCTCAAAAGCTGATCAATAATGAAATGTTGGAGCTATTTGCCTTGATTCTGCAATGCCATTATTATTGGTCAATGCTTACGTTTTCCAGCAATTCCGAGGAAGTCAGATTTATAAAGATGGAGCATTATGAGTTTGTTTTGAAGCAACTTGTTGCATAGGTTATCCAGAATATGATAAAATAACTAAAATTCATAGCAACCAGTAAAATGTTTTGTGGGAACTTTTCGCTCTTGCCTCATGAATAGCTGGGTGCTATTTAAATTGCTTACGCTGATGTCTTTGTAGCCCATGTGGTAACCCATCATTCCTACTCTGTACAGCAAGGCCTACCAACCATCGACCAGGAGAAAGTTCAGTCTCCTCCACTGGTTCATCAGCCAGTACCTTTGGGAGTGGATACAGTATGGATAGTGAAGGAAGCAGCAGCAGCAATGCTACAGCAGGGGACGGTAATCTGTTTCCCATTCCAAGAATGTAAGGCTTTTAAAATTATTTAATATGCTTTTACTAACCATAGACAGACAAATAATGGGATTAGTACTTTAACCCTGAAAGAACTGTCTTATATCCTCCCTCCCATCCCAATACATACTTATGTGAAACCCTGTCCTATGCATGTTTACTCAGACCATGTTTTCTTGGGCCTAAAGCTGCAGTCCTTCTCACACTTCCCTGGTTGTAAACCTCACTGAACACAGTGGGATTTTCAAATACGCATGGGATTGCACTGTTCTTCCCAGATAAGTGTGCACAGGACTGCAGTCTAAATTTCTTTCTTTCTTTCTTTCTTTCTTTCTTTCTTTCTTTCTTTCTGCCTACTTACTGATTTATGCTTTGAACTTGTGTACCAATTTTCCAACACTAAAGCCACCCTAAATGAATGAAACCTCAACAACTATGATGATAACAGCAATAAAGAGACTCTCGTTCCCCACATAAAATGTATTAATGATTTTTTAAAATACGCTGTTTATGTTTTCATTGTATTTTTAAAAGCACCCTTTAAGCTCTGCTGAAGGACAGTATACAAATCTTTGTTGTTGTTGTTCAGTCGTTAAGTCATGTCTGACTCTTCGTGACCTCATGGACCATAGCACACCAGGCCTTCCTGTCCTCCGCTCTCTCCCGGAGTGTGCTCAAGTTCATATTCATTGCATCGGTGATGCTATCTAGCCATCTCATCCTCTGCCGTCCCCTTCTCCTTTTGCCTTCAATCTTTCCCAGCATCAGGGTCTTTTCCAGGGAGTTTTCTCTTCGCATTAGGTGGCCAAAATATTGGAGCTTCAGCTTCAGGATCTGTCCTTCCAATGAGCAGTCAGGGTGGATTTCCTTGAGGATGGACTGATTTGACCTCCTTGCAGTCCAGGGGACTCGTAAGAGTCTTCTCCAGCACCACAGTTCGAAAGCATCAATTCTTCGGCGCTCAGCCTTCCTTATAGTCCAGCTCTCACAGCCATACCTTGCTACTGGGAAAACCATAGCTTTGATTATACGGACCTTTGTCAGCAAGGTGATGTCTCTGCTTCTTACTATGCTGTCTAGGTTTGCCATAGCTTTCCTCCCAAGGAGCAAACGTCTTTTAATTGCATGGCTACAGTCACCGTCTGCCATGATCTTGGAGCCCAAGAAAATAAAATCTGTCACTGCTGCCATTTCTTCCCCTTCTATATGCCAGGAAGTGATGGGGCCAGATGCCATGATCTTTGTTTTTTTAATGTTGAGTTTCAAACCAGCTTTTGCACTCTCCTCTTTCAGCCTCAACAAGAGGCTCTTTAGATCCTCTTCGCTTTCTGCCATTAGGGTGGTATCGTCTGCGTATCTGAGGTTGTTGATAATTCTCCTGGCAATCTTAATTCCGACCTGTGATTCATCCAACCCGACGTTTCTCATGATGTACTCTGCATATAAGTTAAATAAGCAGGGCGACAATATGCAGCCTTGTCGTACTCCTTTCCCAATTTGGAACCAATCGGTTGTTCCATGTCTGGTTCTTACTGTTGCTTCTTGACCCTCGTACAGGTTTCTCAGGAGACAGGTAAGGTGGTCTGGTACTCCCATCTCTTTTAGAATTTGCCACACTTTGTTGTGATCCACACAATCAAAGGCTTTAGCGTAGTCAATGAAGCAGAAATAGACGTTTTTCTGGAATTCTCTTGCTTTCTCTGTGATCCAGCAAACGCTGGCGATTTGATCTCTAGTTCCTCTGCCTCTTCGAAACCCAGCTTGTGCTTCCAGTAGTTCTCGGTTCACATACTGCTGAAGCCTAGCTTGTAGGATTTTGAGCATCACCTTGCTGGCATGTGAAATGAGCGCAATTGTACGGTAGTTTGAACACTCTTTGGCATTGCCCTTCTTTGGGACTGGAATGTAAACTGACCTTTTCCAGTCTTGTGGCCACTGTTGAGTGTTCCAAATGTGTTGGCATATTGAGTGCAGCACTTTAACAGCATCATCTTTTAGGATTTTAAATAGCTCAGCTGGAAGACTGTCATCTCTGCTAGCTTTGTTGTTAATAATGCTTCCTAAGGCCCACTTGACTTCACTCTCTAGGATGTCTGGCTCAAGTTCAGTGACCGCACTATCATGGCTATCAGGGACATTAAGATCTTTCCTGTATAGCTCTTCTGCATATTCTTTCCACCTCTTCTTAATCTCATCTGCTTCTGTTAGGTCCCTGCCTTCTTTGTCCTTTATCATGCCCATCTTTGCACAAAACGTTCCTTGAGATCTCCGATTTTCTTGAAAAGATCTCTCGTCTTTCCCATTCTGTTGTTTTCCTCGATTTCTTTGCATTGTTCATTTAAGAAGGCCTTCTTGTCTCTCCTTGCTCTTCTCTGGAACTCTGCATTCAGTTGGATATATCTTCCCCTTTCTCCCTTGCTTTTTGCTTCCCTTCTTTCCTCAGCTACTTGTAAAGCCTCATCAGACAGCCACTTTGCTTTCTTGCATTTCTTTTTCTTTGAGATGGATTGAGTTGCTGCCTCCTGAACAATGTTACGGACCTCCATCCATAGTTCTTCAGGCACTCTGTCTATCAGGTCTAATCCCTGAAATCTATTCCTCACCTCCACTGTATATTCATAAGGGATATGATTTAGGTCATACCTGAATGGTTTAGTGGTTTTCCCTACGTTCTTCAATTTCAGCCGAAATTTTGCAAGAAGCAGCTCATGATCTGAGCCACAGTCAGCTCCAGGTCTTGTTTTTACTGACTGTATAGAGCTTCTCCATCTTTGGCTGCAAAGTACATAATCAATCTGATTTCGATATTGACCATCTGGTGATGTCCACGTGTAGAGTCGCCTCTTGTGCTGTTGGAAAAGAGTGTTTGCTATGATCAGCGTGTTCTCTTGGCAAAACTCTATTAGCCTTTGTCCTGCTTCATTTTGTACACCAAGGCCATGCTTGCCTGTTATCCTGGTGATTTCTTGACTTCCTACTTTAGCATTCCAATCCCCTATGATGAAGAGGGCATCTTTTTTTGGTGTTAGTTCTAGAAGGTGTTGTAGGTCTTCATAGAACCGATCAGCCTCAGCTTCTTTGGCCTCAGTGGTTGGGGCATAGACTTGAATTACTGTGATGTAGAATGGTTTCCCTTGGATTCGTACTGAGATCATTCTATCATTTTTGAGATTGTACCGCAGTACTGCTTTACCCACCCTTTTGTTGACTATGGGTGCTACTCCATTTCTTCTAAGGGATTCTTGCCCACAGTAGTAGATATAATGGTCACCTGAATTAAATTTGCCCATGCTTGTCCATTTTAGTTCACTGATTCCCAAGATGTCGATGTTCAATCTTGCCATCTCATGTTTGACCACCTCCAGCTTACCTTGATTCATTGCTCTTACATTCCAGGTTCCTAAACAATATTGTTCTTTACAGCATTGGACTTCCTTTTCACCACAAGACACATCCACAGCTGAGTGTTCTTTCGGCTTTGGCCCAGCCACTTCACTCTTTCTGGCGCTACTTGGAAATTCCCTCTGCTCTTCCCCAGTAGCATATTGGACACCTTCCGACCTTAGGGGCTCATCTTCCGGCGTCATCTCTTTTAGCCTTGTGATACATTCCATGGGGTTTTCTTGGCAAGAATACTGGAGTGGGTTGCCATTTCCTTCTCCAGTGGACCACATTTTGTCAGGACTCTCCACCATGACCTGTCCATCTTGGTGACCCTGCACGGCATAGCTTATGGCTTCATTGAGTTATGCAAGCCCCTTCACCACAACAAGGCAGTGGTAGTAAATAAAACAGAATTCCCACAAAAGATTGATGAAACAGGAGGCCAAAGATATAAACCTGTAAACAAACAAGCCTAGTGAACTTCCCAACAAACATATTCTGCAAACTTGGCACAATACAATGTGTTTGTTTGCGACATTTCTATACTATCCAATAGCAGTTCACAAAGAAATGGGGCCTGTTTTATGCAGCCCACAAAATGAATCCCCAGCAGGTGAAGACCCCTGAGCAGGATCATCTGAGAAGATCTACAGACAAGGAACCTGCAAGGGAACAGGCATTCCTATAAGTCAGGGGTGAGAACTCTGGGCCCAGAAGCCAAATCCAGCTCTCTGGGGTTCCCCAGAAGGGTCGTGCTCCCTTCTCCAGGCCCCACCCACTTTCCCTCGACCCCTGAATGTTTGGTGGTTTCCTGGGTTTTGTGCCGCTTCTTTGCCATTCTAAAATATTGAAATGCCTCTCCTAACACTTAGTTATTGGCGGTATGAGCTTTACGATAAAAAACGCTGGTGTTTGTGGTAACTTCAGACCCATCCCTTTTGCCTTCATGCCCATTTTGCCTTTGTCCCTGTCCACCCCTGGAATGTGGGCCCTGGGGGCTTCTCTGAAATGGAATTTGGCCCTCAGGCAGAAAGAGATTCTGTACCCCTGCCCTAAGCTATGCTCAGCCCAAGCCCTTAATACAAGATAGAAAGAAGAAATGACCCATTTTTAAATAAAATATACCTTCTAAGCAATGTAGGTTTCAACGGAACTATCTCCCCAGTAAACAACAAAGCAGCCAGCCTAGTTCAGTGTCTCTTTGAAAACACCCTATTCTGATACTGTTAGAAGCAGCACCAGTTTTTCTTCCCACCTTTCCTTCGAGAGCAAAGGCAACAGAAAGGTAGATCCAACACCAAGATGTGCCAAGGAGAGGAGGATCCTGTCCTCTTCTCGCTCATGTAACCTGGTAGAGTGAAGGGGAGAGGGGAGAAAGAGTTTGTGGGTGTGGGAACTGCTTTCAGGCAGGGCAGTAGTTGAGAGAGTTCTCCCCACCACCATCTCCAACTCAAAAACTGGCTGGCAACCAGATGTATTATGCTGATTGGATGTGTGGATGACCTGCTATCTGACCTATATTAAGCATCTTATAACAAATTTCCTTTGCAACTGCCTAATAAATATGCCATTTGAGGACCATGAGAAATGCCAAGATATCATTTTCCTCCCAAAGCAAGCTGTTGCAGGGGTCAGAAGCAAGACTCAGACTAAACCATGCCCAGGAAGTATCGCCTCAGTTGAGGCAATGGTAAAATGTGTTGGAGACACTGTGTTGGATTCACTTTCCCAGATTGGACAATCTTCCCTGGTAAAGTCTTTCTCTTCTATGTGTGTTTCTTGAGGAATTAATTTTTATTTATTTATTAATTACATTTATATCCCACCTTTTTTCCTCCTTAAGGAACCCAAGGTGGCGTACATAGTCCTCCTTCTCCTCCATTTTATCCTCACAACAACAACCCTGTGAGGTGGGTTGGGCCGAGAGTCTGTGACTGGCCCAAAGTCACCCAGTGAGCTTCCATGGCCGAGTGGGGACTAGAACCTGGATCTCCCGACTCCCAGTCCAACACTCTCGCCGCTGCACCACACTGGCTCTCATTAGTGAAGGCATTAGTGAAGAATAGTCAGGTTTCTACTCTAACTCCTCCATTTTGATTTGTAACAGCTAGCTCTGACTCCATGCATGTTCTAAGGCAGGTTTGCAGAACCGCAGGCCTGAGAGCCAAATCCAGTTCTCCAGTGGTTCCAATCTGGCTCTCTGGGGTTCGCCTTTCCCCCAACCAACAATTGTTTGGAGATTTCCTGGCTTTTTTGCAGTTTTTCCCCATTCTAAAATGTGGAAATGTCTCTTCTGAGGCTTAGTTACTGAAAGCAAGAGCTTTAAGCTGGCATTTTTGGTATTTTGGCCATGCCACCTTTGCCTCTGGCCCTCTCCACCACTGGAATGCGTCCCCTGAGAGCTTCTCCCAAATGGAATTTGGCCTTCAGGCTGAAAGAAGTTCTGCACAACTGTGCTAAACTTTATAAAGGAACAAGGCCAAAACTTGGCCTCGGGAGATTGTCTTCCAGAAGCACTCAACGCATTAATTCTTTCCTGGCTTGGTGTATTCTTCATTGTGCTATGGCAGAAGGAGATAAAAAGAAATCATCCATCTTATTCTTTTAAGTTTCCCCTTCAATAATTATGGTAGAAAAGTCCAGTTAGGCTGCAAAGTTCCATTTGCTTAAAAAAACCTATTGAATCTTCCTGCCTATAGATCAGAGCAAATTATTCCCTGAAGTGTTCATCATACTTTACCATTTCGGAGTGTGATTATTTTATATTTACCCCTAATAACGTAATATAGTTTAGGAAGTTTTAGAGAATGCATAAAAATATTTAAAGTAAGGTCATCTTTATAATGAAAAATAATTGAACTTCACACACCAATGGGGATATGAAAATTGAACAGATAAACAGATAAAATGCTGGAATCTGGTACATCTAGGGCAGAATCCATCTGGGCGCTTACACCCTGCTGATTCCCTTCTGCCTTGCCAATTCCCTTCCAAAATAGGTGGGTCTTGCCAATTCCATTGTGCAAGTGGGACCCACTGCTTACGCAAAGGAGATTTAGTGCTTTCTAGGGGAAGCCCTGAAACAAGTGGAAACACTCATTTCTGGAAGGAGGCAGGTCGGCAGAGCTCCCTTATGTGAGCTCCACCAACCTGCCTCCTTCCAGAAACTAGTGTTTCCGCCCATTTCAGGTTGCCCCAGAAGCGCTAAATCGCTGTTGCGCAAGTGGTGGGGGCCAATTGTGCAATGGAATTGGCGGAGTGTAAGAGAATCGGTAAGGCTGTAAACATCCCGTTGGATCTTGCTGCTATAGTCCAAAGCATCCTGACTATTAGACAAATCTGAAACAGGACATTTTTATACCTCTGATCCAAGACATGAAGGCCAAACACAGGCTTTTGGCCCGACATTAACACCCTTCTCATGGTGAGGTGCAGTCCTAAGGCTTTAGAGCAAGCATGCCCAGTACCACACCAATAACATCTTGTTCAGCCAACCAGGCATTTGTCCAAAATCTTTGATCTTCCGCCTACAGATAAGGGTGGAAGTTTAATGGATGTGTGGTGAATTGTTCATGTGTGTTTATTCTATGCATGAATGCCAAGCTCGCACGTGAAATAGTTTGTATGATGAAGGCCACTTAATTAAGGGTACTCCACCACTTAAACATAATTGAGAATGGTACCTAATCTTTTAAATAAATAAAATACATACATAAAATCAGTGTTTATGACCTTTTCCCCTTTCTCCTCTCCCTGCAGCCCTCTGTACCACTCCAAAATATTCTCTGGAGGGTTTCTCAGCCCTCCGGAGCAGATTTTGAGGGGATGCAGAGAGCTGTGAGGAAACGGGGAATTGCCCACTTCCACTGATAGTACTGTTCCCATCAGCAGAATGGCAGTGTTAGTTACAACCCGTTATGGACAAGCTGAATGTTCTAAGCAGCTGAAAGTTGACTTCGTAATAGCAAACAATGGAATGCAAGGTGTGAGATTTCTCAGTCTCCCTTTATCTGGAAGCTATTTTCCTTGCATGAAAGAATCAGGCTATAGCTGGAGGATCTGCTCTGTATGTGAAGGCAGGTGCGAGGATTGGTGTGTTTCCCCTCTGCTGAGATCCACTCGCCTTTTTCAAATGTAAAACCTTCATCATGGGTTGTGGATTGCAAGGAATGAGTATTTCATCATGCGCCAACCTGTAAACGTCTCTGTTCTTCACTATATCTGCGCGCTGCAGCATGCACAGGAAGGGCTTTGCTAATAACTGCTCAACTGTACTTTTCAACAGAGGAAAGATGAACCAGAATGGACAAGAAGCAGTGAAGCAGTCAGGAGTGGGATTGACGGAAGCTGAAGGTAACTGTTTATCTTAGAAATTCATAGAAATCATTTGTTAGCATTTCCATGCTATGCAGAAGCACCTAAGATACTATTTTAAGAACTAAGCTCAATTTACTCTGAAGTTGTTTCCAGACGTTGCTTCTAGGAGTGACAACAGTGAGAATTACGGCTTCTGAAACAGAAGATCGTTCATTAAAGAAATCCTTAGTGGGAATTGTACATGATCGTTGCAATTTGTGCTCTGTCCAGACATACGTTGCATGCTCACATACACCACCACCCCCTTTGAGAACCCTTCCAGTGAAGGCTGCACTACCCAGCGTTAAGGGAGCTGGGCAGGTTTTGCCCCAACTGCAAGATGGTTCTAAGTACGGTGTTTTCCTTTCCCCATTAGGAATGAATGGCAGCCACTATATAAGAGAAAGCAAATTCAGTTATTCAGGGATGCCATTGGGTTTGGGGGTTAAATCTGTTCCCTGCCCCAGGTGTTCCAAGTTTCTGGAATGATAAGAAAACGAGAGTGCACATGCTTTATGGAGAAGATGCTGTTGCTAGGGAAAGTGGAAGGCAAAAGAAAGAGGGGCCGACCAAGGGCAAGATGGATGGTTGATATTCTGGAGGTGGCGGACTCAACCTTGGGGAGCTGGGGGTGGCGACGGCTGACAGGAAGCTCTGGTCCATGAAGTCACGAAGAGTCGGAAGTGACTGAGTGAATAAACATCAAATGCTTTATGAGCAGAAGGTTCTTTGGCATTTTCAGCACAATCAGGTAACAGGGCTGGACAAGGTCTTTGCTATGAACTTGGAGAGCCACTGTCATTCAGAACAGATAGCCCTGGGTCCAATATTTATGGCAGGTTCATAAGTTCATATTTTTGCCACTTCTCAGCGGTGTCCCAGTTTACAGTCAGTTGACTTTGTTGTCATAGAACCGTTGAAAACTGAGCTATCCCCTATTTCAGCCTTCCCCAACCTGGTACTCTCCAGAAGTTTTGAACTACAATTCCTAGAAATCTTGACCATTGGCAATGTTGGCTGGGGCCAATGCGAGCTGAAGTCCAAAACATCTGGAGGCCACCATGTTGGGGACATCTGCCCTATTTGCATAGGTCAGGCCCACCTCTTCATCTGCATGACCCCCCCCCCCCCCGCCAGCCTGTTTCTTAATCATACTCAAATGTGACACTTAACAGTGCAGTGAAATCTTGGGGATTAGTTTCTAAGCAACAACAGTGCAGAAATAATAATGTAAGGTGTATACTTGCATTGACACTCATTTCCATATATATAAGAGCACAATTGTGCTTTGAAGCAGTAGTCATTTGTAACACTATGCCTACAAAAATGAAGGCAAATTTAAGGTTGGTATCAGTTTTGTGGTGAGAGGAGGTGGTAAATAAGATGTCAGCTTTTGAATTATTATTCCTGGAGATATATGTGATTTATTTTAACCATGCAGAGTTAATGATGCTTAGGATCATTGGATCAGCCAACCAAGGAGAAATAGAGGACAATGACCGATGTACGTGGGGAAACTGTGTGTATCAAACTCGTGTGTCATCTCCTACTATAAATACTCCTGGAGCCAAACGACATTTTGCATAAATTACAGCTATCTCTCCTGGCTTAAAAAATAATAATAATTACACCACCAGTCCATATTACCATAAAGATCAGAGCTGAATGGACTATTTCTTGTTGTACACATTACAGCCTTCTCACATCCTCCAGTTGCTGATGGCAAGATGCTTTGGGTAGGCCAAAAATGGCATGTAGTTCCTGGCAGAATTGTCATTTCCTTTGGCAATTCCCTTCAGTGTTCCACTGGAAGGCTGTACTACTACAACACTGCAAGCATTGCAATCTAGTATTCCTTAACACACACACACACATACCTGTCTCACAAGATCATAATCAGAACTGCTGCACTATGCCTTCCTTATTTTCTCAGTAGGTACGCAACTGGCTACTTCCTTCATCTCACTCATTTCCCATCCCAAGTGCGATGCCCCCGCTTTGCCCCTCTTCCCTCCCTCCCTCCCTCCCTTTACAATCACATTGTAACTAGAAACTCTTTGGACTCTTTGTATGCCATCCCAAGGAGTTCCTCTTGTAGGTATGGATCTGTTCTTGTGAATACACACACACAGTGCCAGCTTTCAAGAGTGTATGCGTCCACTACCAGCCTTAATATAGACTTTGACATGGAGGGCGCAATCCTATGGGCATCCTATCCAATGCAGGGCAGGAGAAGTGTGGAGGGGACCATCCCCTCCGTGCTTCAGCCGACCTGCATCTGTGGCTAGACAGCCGATTTTGGCTGTCTAGCCATGGGAAGGTGGAGCGGGGCAGGAGGCTGCCAGATGACACATAGGATGTGCTGTACCAGCATTTCCACCTTCCCAGCCATGGATCGCCCCTAGGAATGCTCCGTTTTTGCTGCTGAACATGGAGCATGGGCCGTTCCGAGCTGCCTGCAAATCGACGTATCCTATGGCCATCTAGCCACTGACTAGCGGCCATAGTATTTCTCCCTTAAAGAATATGCCTGATGATTTATGGCAGTTTGTTTGCAAGGACCACTGAGATGAGGTGTGTGATGGCACCGGCTGTAGCCTGCACCATTAGAGGGAAGGGAGATGAAGGAACCAGCTAACAAAGCTCCTCCTTCTTTTGCACTCACTGCTGCCACTAAACCGTTCTTTAAGTGCTGTATTGGTAGTAGGGATGGACGAAAGGGACTTACCTCGTCCCGCAGCTTGCTTTGCGGTGGGGGGGAGGCGCCCCATCTCTCGCCACCGAAATTCAGGCCAGGAAGGAGCGCCCCATCTACCTGGCCGCGGAAAAAAAAGTAAAACACACACACACACACACCCGTGATAGGCTACGTAACGATTTACGTAGCCTATCACGGCTAGATTTCCAAAGTCAGCCGTGATAGGCTATGTAAATCGTCACGTAGCCTATCACGGGTGACTTTGGGGAAAAAAAAAAAAAGCGCGTACGCGAATGGCGGCTCCCATGGGGACCGCCATTTGCGTATGCGATTTTTTTTTCCCCAAAGTCAGCCGTGATAGGCTACGTGACGATTTACGTAGCCTATCACGGCTGACTTTGGAAATCTAGCCGTGATAGGCTACGTAAATCGTTACGTAGCCTATCACGGGTGTGTGTTGTTTTTTTTACTTTACTTTTTTTTTTTGCAATGGCGGCGGCGGCAGCCGGTCAGGAGACTGGCCGCCGCCCCCACCCCCGCCAAAATGCCACCGAACCACCGCCGGGACCCGCCGCCGAGAAGGACATTTGCCGAAGGCAAGTCCCATCCCGGGGGGGGGGTGGCCGGCAGAGAATTTCCCCAACACTTTCGGGGGGCCGAATGCGTCGGCACTCGGCCTCCCGAAGATTCGTGGAGAAATTCTCCGCCAACCCTAATTGGTAGTGGGCATGACTGCAGGGATCAGCAGGCCTCAAACAAAACTGTTCTTTAGTCAGCACACACAGAAGTGAGGGCTTAGCAGAAACTCCACCCACTGTTGCTGCTCCCAAATCTACAGGCGCTGCCAAGGTTCAAAACCAGTTAGTAACCCACAGTACCCCTAGAATACATTCCATTAACCTTTCCTGGGGATGCTGGAGGTATCCATCTGGGGGATGAGGTTGATTGAGCTTTCAGCCGCTCGGCCTCACAGACTCTGGCTCACTTCCCTGTGAGCTGGCCCGACTCGATCTTTATCGAGTCCAGCCAGCTCACAGGTTTTTGTTTTGCTTTTGTTTTTTAATTGCTATTTATGCAAATTGCAATTTGCATGGTTTATGAAAATGTCCGCTGTAGTTTGCTTAATATGCACAACTTGTGGCCATAATATGCCTAATTTGTGCAAATTGCAGCCACATTTTGTGCAAATTGCCGGTGCACTTCGTGCAAAATTAAGCATATTACAGCCGCAATTTGTTCAAATTATGGCTGAAATTTGCATAAATTATGCAAATTGCTGTTGAATTTGCATAAATGGGGATTTTTAAGAAATCCAAGGAAGCTTCCAGATATTGGGGGGAAGCCCGCAGCTCAGGTCACAAATGCAAACCAACCCGGGGGGGCTCTAGGGAAATCAGGCAAGCCCCAAAAGGGCCAGATTTCCCTGCGACAGCCATCCCTAACCTCAGGAAATTGCTTATGGAGCCAGCCAGGATTCCTATTGGGGAGTGTACTAAGACACTTAGGGCCCAATCCTATGCATGTTTAGACAGAGAAAAGACCTACAACTCCCAGCATTCCCCAGCCAGCAAAGCTTTGCTGGCTGGGGATTGCTGGGAGTTGTAGGCCTTTTCTCTGTCTAGACATGCATAGGATTGTGCCCTCAGGCTCCAAATAAGTAACTAGGTCTTTAGTTTTTTATGAAAATTTTTAAAACACAACAATTTAAAAGCTATTGTGCAGATATTTGCAGTGGGGTGCCATGGGGACTAATTCCAAAACAGTTTTAACAGTTAACACAAGAACAGTGAGATATGAAAATTTAGAGGAAAACACATCCATCTAAACTTTGTTTAGATTGTTTTCCTTATTAAACCAATATCTAACAATGTAGCAGTTTCAGTTCATCCTAAGCCAGTCTTCCCCAACCTGGTGCCCCAGAAATTTATTGGACTACAGCTCCCATGATCCCTAGCCAGGGTGATTGGGAATGGCTGTCCTATACTATTGGCAATGTAGTTTCTAGCCCCTCAGTTCAGCTTATAGAATCATAGAATCATAGAATAGTAGGGTTGGAAGGGGCCTACAAGGCCATCGAGTCCAACCCCCTGCTCAATGCAGGAATCCAAGTCAGAGCATCCCTGACAAATGGCTGTCCAGCCTCGTCTTAAAGGCCTCCAGTGTGGGAGAGCCCACCACCTCCCCAGGTAATTGGTTCCATTGCCGTATTGCTCTGACACTCAGGAAGTTTTTCCTGATGTTCAGCCGGAATCTGGCTTCCTGTAACTTGAGCCCATTATTCCGTGTCCTGCACTCCGGGATGATCAAGAAGAGATCCTGGCCTTCTTCTCTGTGACAACCTTTCAAGTACTTGAAGAGTGCTATCATATCTCCCCTCAGTCTTCTCTTCTCAAGGCTAAACATGCCCAGTTCTTTCAGTCTCTCTTCATAGGGCTTTGTTTCCAGTCCCCTGATCATCTTTGTTGCCCTCCTTTGAACCCTCTCCAGCTTGTCTGCATCCTTCTTAAAGTGTGGTGCCCAGAACTGGACACAGTACTCCAGATGAGGCCTAACCAGTGCTGAGTAGAGGGGAACTAGTACTTCCCGGGATTTGGAAGCGATGCTTCTATTAATGCAGCCCAAAATAGCATTTGCCTTTTTTGCAGCCACATCACATTGTTGGCTCATATTCAGCTTGTGATCGACGACAATTCCAAGATCCTTCTCGCTCGTAGTGTGGTTGAGCCACGTATCCCCCATCTTGTAACTGTGCATTTGGTTTCTTTTTCCTAGGTGCAGAACTTGGCATTTGTCCCTATTAAATGCCATTCTGTTGTTTTCTGCCCAGCACTCCAGTCTATCCAGATCACTTTGAATTTTGTTTCTGTCTTCCAAAGTATTAGCTATCCCTCCCAATTTTGTGTCATCTGCAAATTTGATCAGCATTCCCTGCACCTCCTCCTCCAAGTCATTAATAAAAATGTTGAAGAGCACTGGGCCCAGGACTGAGCCCTGCGGTACCCCACTCGTTACCTCTCCCCAGCTTGAGAAGGTCCCATTGATAAGCACTCTTTGAGTCCGATTCTGTAGCCAACTGTGGATCCACATGATCGTTGTTTCATCTAGCCCACTTTGAGCTAGTTTGCTCATCAGGAGATCATGGGGCACTTTGTCGAAAGCTTTGCTGAAGTCGAGGTATATGATGTCTACAGCATTCCCACGGTCTACAAGGGAGGTGACTTGATCAAAAAATGAGATCAGATTTGTCTGGTAGGACTTGTTTTTGACAAATCCATGTTGGCTTTGAGTAATCACGGCATTGATGTCAAGGTGCTTCCAGATGGATTGCTTTATGATCTGCTCCAGAATTTTCCCAGGGATTGATGTCAGACTGACTGGTCTGTAGCTTCTTCTGTTCTTGGAGTCTGGATCACCTGTAGCCCTCTCCATCCCTTCTATATTCTGATTCCCAGTTTTCCTTCATTTGCTAACATCACTCTGGTTCTCTTCAGCTCTGACTAAACTACATTTGCTAGTTTTCAGCTTATTCAAGTCTACCTCCCAAACTAATCAAAAGGGCAGTAAAGTTCTATTTCAGTTTCTATTTCCCATGATGTTTTAGGTTCTCACACACACTTAAGTTTTTATGCTTCTTTTTCTTCTTAAGTTTCTGTTTCCCAGAACGATCCTTTAACTTTAGACTGTAACTAAAAGCAGCAGTTTTGCAACCAAAAACAGAACACAACATGGCTGAACAGATACATATTTCACAAGTTGAATCACAGATATTTTGCATGAGCAATCACTTGTATCTCGCTTTAGTTCCTACACACACTGGTGGGAGGTAATGTCCATGTGACACATTGAATGTAGGTTTTTAGTGGTCTTCATCACTGTCTGATTTGGTCCTACGTAATTACGGGAATGCATTAGCATGGTAAACCCTTTTAGTGGATGTTAAATTGATGTCCCACATCAGTATGTGTCCCATCCTCAAAAGAACTTACTCCTCACAGATATCTTCTATGGGATACTGTAGCCAGTTGTGTGCAGAATGCATTATTTAGGGGAATTTTCAGTGTCGTTCAGAGTAATTTTTTGCATGTCTTCTCAAAGGTAAACACCACATAAAGTAGAATCCCACTTAACTCATAAGTAAGTGTATATAGGATTGCAGTCTTAGACCTTTTTCCAGCGTTGGGTATACTCATCTACTCTTAGCTGCTTTTTGTATTGGAAACTCTCCTTTCTACTCTTCAGCATCTCTGTGTTGGGCATTTTCTTTATTAGAGTTCTATCAAGCCCATTCCAGGCCATCTAAACTAATCCTGCATGATATCCAAACTCTTGTCTGTACCACCTTTCGGCTGCTAGATGGTAAGCTATATTAACATCTATACAATCTACCGCCTCTAAAATAAATCTGAAGTACAGTGAAAAATCCAATTTATTTTTAAATCATGACCTCCCTATAAGTATCATTTTAATCAATACAGCATTATAGTTACTAACCATATGAGTGTTGATCTGAGGGGAATGGATATTGATCCAAGACTTTGCAGAGAAAACTGGCCATCTTGAAGTCTCTAACAGCACAAACTACAATGGTAGAATATCTATTCTTAGATATTCTACCATTAAAATATCTATTTTTAGTTTCAAAGTCATGTCCAAAAGTTCAGAAAGGTGGAGATTGCAAAAACCCTGGAAAGTCCTTCTTTAGATGCCCTGTAAATCAATATATCATGTCCTTTAATATAGCAAGTGATAACACTTGGATAGCCCTATTGTCTCACTCTCGGATGGTTTGAGTAAAAGTAAATCAATATAGGCTGTAGTGCTTAAAGTGGACTTTCTTCTTTGTAAACATGGACAAGCACAGGTTGCACAATGGAGACTTCGGCCAGCACTGAAATGACTTCATATAGGTACCCAACCAAACCCATACAGCACAGACAGACAGCCATCCTGCACACAAAGTCTGCTACAACATGGGTCGTTATTCAGTCCTTCCATCCCTACTAGCCTGGCCACCAGTTTTTAGATTTGTCCATGACTGGGGGCAGAGCTACCACGGCAGTAACACTGGGGAAATTTTAAAGCAACTTAACACAGGGAACAGTAATTGGCATATTATCCACAAATCTGCTTTCTCACATAACTGTAGCATGGCACACCATTTGCATGGGGGCTTACTGTGTATTTAGCTGAATGGTTAATCCAGCCCAGAAACTAAGCTAATACAAAAGTTTTGTATATAGAAGTTGTGAAGTAGTAGTTAGAAAACAGAGATGCTATTATTGCAGTATCCTCTCCCTCACTACTTCCGTAGCTACTTTAAAGTATTTTCCATTTGTCGTCATAAGGTCATGTTTGGTGCTGTCCCGTGCTGGGTCACATCTGCTGTCTAGGCCTCATGGCAGCCTGAGATGAACCAATGCCAAAATATTTACAGGAGAAAATATCAGTGAGGTTGATCTCTGACACTGAATAATTGATTTTGTGCTGAGAGAGAGTGGTGCAGAAGAAGAGAAAGCAGGTGATAAACGTATCTGTCTGCACAGTTGGTCTGCTGTGTGCATTGGCTTGTACAGGCCGTCTTTCCTTTCTGACATGCTGCTTTTTCATTGCAAAGACATACACTACACATTAAAAAGTAACTGAGGAGGAGTCATCCCCAACCCAATGAAGTCTTGATAACTCTGAAGATCCATGATGTAAGAACATGCAAAAAAAAATATATATATATATATATTATTATTATTATTATTATTATTATTATTATTATTATTTCTCCTGCCTTTATTTGTTGGTTTAACTGTCTTCCTAGTCAATTCACCTCAAACCAATATCCATAAGTTTCTTAAACCAGGAAATTTGGAAATATTTTGCCAAATATAGTACATCCCTTACAGTTAAGGAGCACTTTTCCTTTTCCAACAAAGCGAAAATGCCGCTATTGTTAGTGCCAACTGATATTCACAGGGCAGTATGTGAACCTACAAGCAGCACAAAACACTTAGGGCCAGTTCATACAGTCCAATGTTCTTTCCAGAGCAGTCCCACCAAGTGTAGATGCATGGAGGTAGCAACATGTTTTGAAGCATATTTTTCTGTTGCATCATGCAAATCTCTGCTGGGTCCTGTATTTGTAGAAGCACCAGCTGGCTAGGAAGAAGCATCCTTGATAATGTGTGTGGTTGCTTTTCAGGAACTGATAGTATTTCAAAGTATCACGTCTCTCAATATTTTCCTGTTCCCTCCTGTTTACCTTACATACCTGTAAATAGACAGATACATCTAGAATATCATATGTCTCAGAATTCTCCCCCATGAGGAAACTGACCCTGTAGAAGTTCCCTGAAATTTTGCAACAGTCAGGGAACAGAAAAGTGTGAAACAATATATAGCTTCTGAATAGCCTGTTACTTCTGTATTTTCTTCTGTACTGGAGTGTTCTGTTTGCCCCTTGGTGACCTCCTTCTCTGAGGACTGTCAGTGGTACATGATTTTAAGATCAGGACTTATCACAAAATAACCAGCATTCCCTTAGTTTCTGACAACAGCTTGCACAAATAAAACAAAGCTTTGGTGTTGCACCATCATTGGTATTCTGATCATCCATTTTGTCCTCCACATTTCTCCAGGCAATACTATGTGCCATTCAGCTCCATTTTTTCCTCTCACTCGACATACTTCTCTGTATTTCAGCTCCACTTTTGCTCCTCTTAGCAATTCAGTAAAAGAACAGCCACATGATGGAGTTCCTTAACTATTTGAACTTGTCATTTGGAATGGCGCTGTGTCAGGCATTAGTTCCTGATCTGCAACCAACAATTTAATTGTAATGGTGATGCCTTTAACCTCATAAGTGAAGATATGAGCTCGAGAACTAATCTTTTATTAACTTACTTAGCAAGCTGATACTCTGGGCTGATTCACACCATATTTCAGTGGTTTAAAGTCTTGGGATTCGATTGGTGCCAAGTCATCCATTTATAGCTGGTGTTCTAAGTGCTATAAACTCTTTGCAGTTGCTTAACATATGGGGGAAAGGTTTATTTTAAATGATGAGAAAAACATGGCTAAAGTCAGAGGATACCAGTGGTGTTTAGGGGGTTCTTCCTGAGCTTTTGTTTGCTATGTATCGTGTATAGCAGATTTCAGCCTTGCTCTGTGCAATCTCTTTTTCATTTGCATTGGGACCCATTAGGAACCTAGTATTTGACACTCAGATCATTCCTAAAATGGGCTGGCAAGCCTAAGTAGCTGGATGGAATGATGAAATTTTCAGTACATTTCTTGGAAAGTTTTTTTTTTTAATCCGTGAATGGTATTGGGCACCATGTGTCCAGAAGCCTCCAAGCACTTGCATTAGCCATAGGTTTTGGCAGCCATTATGGGCCCCTGCAATTAGAGCATCTCTTTCCACCCTTCCTTTACTATGTGTTATCTACATGGGGAAACCCTGCTAAATGCTTCTCACTCACTGTTCAGGAAGATTTGTTTTTTCTTGCCTGAGGGAAAAAAGGAAGCCATTACCTTGGCTGTTTTTCTTCCTTGTTGTCTCTGACATTAGTTAATTTGGCCTGCAGTTGGGAGAGAAAAGAGCAGACAAAAATAGCCAGCCAAGAGCCCCTGCAGTAGCCATTATAGTCATTTAAAAGCTTCTGGACATGTGGCGGTTCGCATGATCAAAACAAGCCTCGGCAGCTTGTTTAAATCGGCAGAGCACACCAGCTAGAGATGTCAGAGAATTCCGCAACAGATCTCGGTGAGGCCGAATGCCAGTGCATTCGGCCCCGCGAAATCCATCGCGGAATGGCCTGCCACCCCCCCACCCCCCGTGGATCCCCCCCCGGGACAAGACTTACCTGGGGCAGATGTTCCGGATGGCAGTGGCTCCAGCAGCGGCTTCGGTGGTGGAAGCAGCGGCTGGTCTTCCGACCGGCTACCGCCGCCGCCATTTGCAGTCTGGTCTTTTCCTTTTTTTCCCCCCCCATAGACGTGATAGGCTACGTAAAGACCTACATAGCCTATCACGTCTGGGTTTAAAAAAAAACACACACATACGCAAATGGTGGTGGCTACAGCCGCTGCCATTTGTGTTCCTTATTTTTCACCGTCTTAGTCTACGTCAATATTTACGTAGACTAAGATGAAGAAAAGAAAGGGGAACGCAAATAGCACCCACTACGCTATTTGCATTCCCCTTTCTTTTCTTCGTCTTAATCTACATAAATATTGATGTAGACTAAGACGGCGAAAAATAAGGAACGCAAATGGTGGTGGCCGTAGCTGCCGCAATTTGCGTATGCGTTTTTGTTTTGTTTTGTTTTTACCCAGAGCCCTCCGCGACCGGAAATCCGGCTGCGGACGGCCCTGGCCTGGCCCTGGCCGGCTGCTCCGCAGAGCCTCTGCGGAGCACAGCCAGCCGTCGAGGATTCCGGGGGGGGGGAGGACTGGATCGCCTCCCCCCCCATCAAGGATTCCAGGGGGAGGGACGGAACGCCTCCCCCCCATGAACAGAATCCGCGAAAAGGATTAATCCTAATTACATGCCTGGGCATGGCTTGTCATGTCATCCAAACCCAGGCAGCATGGGTTGTTTGAGGGGGAAACAACCCTCAAACAACCCATAGGATGTTGTTACCAGGTGGTTAATTAGGCTAGTGACACCTGGCATGTGCTGCTGATTTAAACAAGCTTGTTTGATCATGCGAATGAGCCCGTTATGTGCGAATTGACATACAAAAAGGTTATGCTTCCCATTGGCAATTTAAAGGCAACCATCACAAACCTGAATCTGAAATTAACAGTGACTTTAAATTTGTCCATTACGAATTCAATCTGAGTGCTGGATTTCCCCTAGTCATACAGAGAAGTGGAAATACATCGATTCTCCACTCGAGTTTAAAGCATTTGACTGATATTTATTTACGAGCAAAAGCACCATCAAAGAGAATGGAGAAAATCCCTGGATTTGCACATCCCTGGGTGCTGTGCACAAATGGCTTGCTCTATGGCCATGTGAAAGCACTGAAGTTCGCCTCCATGTGTAGCCATCATATCTGCACCAGCCCTGAGAGCCATGTTGTCACCATGATATAGCTAGATGCAGAGATGTGTCTGGGAGATTGCATACTGGTTTCTCCAAGGAAGAAGAATCTGGCTGTCAGGATTCCTTTTGCCCCCACTTATCTTCAAACGCCAAAACATACACAGAGAAGAGCCTTCAGTCAACAGCTTTTAATCCATTACTTCACAGGGTCATACAGATGCAAATTCTCAGTGACTCTCAGTCTACAAGGAAATGCATTCAGGGGGTTCAAAAGGTAGTTACGAAATGCCTTTTGAAGAGGAAAGCGGTGTCAGGAGTGCCTTGGTGGCCTCTCTCAGTGGATTCCAGTAGCCAACTCAAGACACAGACGAAAGGATTTCTTTTCAAAGCTTTAATCCTTTTACAACTTAATGACTCTTTTAGATGCTAATCACCAGCGACTAAAGCAAGGAACAGCAGAGTGGCCTAAGCTTCAAGTAGGCAGTTGATCCCCATTTGATGGAGAGTCACTTGAAGACCCTGAATTTATGGGCTAGGGAGAGATCCTCCCTCTTTCCCTTGGGTCCATGGGAGGCGGCCGTTGCTTGTGCGCCAAACGGGCGCTACGCCTCCTTTCCGTACCCTCCATCGCTCGTTGCTCTTTGCGTCTGCATCGAGCATCTAAGAAGCCCCCCTCCCGCACTCCCTCACTACCAGGGTCACTATCTATCTCAGGAATGCTGGCAGGAAGAATCTCTGCCAGGTGCTGAGCCTGTGAGGGATGAGCTGGCTCCTCTCTCACGGATTGCTGTTCCTCCTCAGAATCCGAACTGCTCTGAGGCTTTCTGGGCTCAGTTTCCACCCTGACAGGCGGTCTCACTAGCCTAACTTAAGAGGGTAGGGAGGTCTCTCTCTCGTGAGGGTTCTGAGCACAGCTTCTCATGCAAGGCCAATCGGGTAGACCGTTCCGCCCTGGCCTTCTCTCTCTTTGCTCTGCGCCTGCACCTGGTGTCTATTAAATCAGACTCCCCTAACCCTGCCTCCCCCTGTTCGCTGTCTCTCACAGAGGGTGGTGAAGAGGGACCCTCACCCTCAGCCAGCTGGACATTTGTAACCTGGGAAGCAGGCCTACTCATGTCTGGACTAGCCTGGGAAAACACCTCCCCCATGTCTGGTGGTTCTCCTTCAGAATCTGAACTACTGTCCCACTCCCTGCACCCACACACCCCTGACACTGAAAGTTTTGGAAACTTTATGGCCTTGTATCACAGTGGCTAAGAGAGTTGATATAGAATAGTGGCCAAGAGACCAAGCTATAAATCAAGAATATCCTAATGGGAATCTCACCTCTGCCATGAACTCATTAGGTGGATTTAGACAAGTTCTGCTCATTTAGCCTCAGCACACTGCGGGGATAATAATGTTACCTTAATTCCTTATGGGGTTGTTGTAATGATTACAATACAGTAAAAAATATTAAATGTTTTAAACATCCAAAAGCACTATATTGTACAATTTAAATATATACAGTGGATGAATCACAGGTAGGAGTTAAGATTGCCGGGAGAATTATCAACAACCTCAGATACGCAGACGATACCACCCTAATGGCAGAAAGCAAAGAGGATCTAAAGAGCCTCTTGTTGAGGGTGAAAGTGGAGAGTGCAAAAGCTGGTCTGAAACTCAACATTAAAAAAACTAAGACCATGGCATCTGGCCCCATCACTTCCTGCTGGCATATAGAAGGGGAAGAAATGGAAGCAGTGACAGATTTCATTTTCTTGGGCTCCAAGATCACCGCAGACGGTGACTGTAGCCGTGAAATTAAAAGACGCTTGCTCCTTGGGAGGAAAGCTATGGCAAACCTAGACAGCATAGTAAGAAGCAGAGACATCACCTTGCCAACAAAGAGTCACGTAATCAAAGCTATGGTTTTTCCAGTAGCAACGTATGGCTGTGAGAGCTGGACTATAAGGAAGGCTGAGCGCTGAAGAATTGATGCTTTCGAACTGTGGTGCTGGAGAAGACTCTTACGACTCCCCTGGAGTGCAAGGAGGTCAAATCAGTCCATCCTAAAGGAAATCCACCCTGACTGCTCATTGGAAGGACAGATATTGAAGCTGAAGCTGAAATATTTTGGCCACCTAATGCGAAGAGAAAACTCCCTGGAAAAGACCCTGATGCTGGGAAAGATTGAAGGCAAAAGGAGAAGGGGACGGCAGAGGATGAGATGTCTAGATAGCATCACCGATGCAATGAATATGAAGTTGAGCACAATCCAGGAGAGAGCAGAGGACAGGAAGGCCTGGTGTGCTATGGTCCATGGGGTCACGAAGAGTCGGACACAACTTAACGATTAACAAGTGTCCTGGGTATCTGCAAAATTATAACTTGAGCTGCAATCTGATTGGCTGCAGCTGGGGCAAACTTACCAGAGCTGTATAAGGAGGCAGGCTTGCAAGGGAGCCCAGCTCACTGAGTGTGAGAACCCCCAGTGATGAAGCATCTCAGCCCCAGTTTCAAAGCATCAAGGTAGAAAGAAGTCGTTTAGCACACAAGCGAGTTAAGCACCTGTACAAGTTTAGCAACATGGTGAGGAAGCCAGAGCAGTCGACTTTCTCCCAGTAAATAACTATAAATAAATAGCTATAAATAAAAAACTATGAATAAATTCCCTGCCTTTTACTAGTAAATAACTTAGTTTTCCAGGAAAACAAACCAATCATAACAGTAAAAAAACAATATTATGAAATTAGAAAGCCAGCAGAGGTGCGGGGGCTATCCAGTGTACAGAAGCTGAAAAGAATTTGTGGGTGTGTGCTCGGTGTAATGAGCTTGGTGTTACCAAGTCCAAGAGGTTACCAGTATGGTTAACGAGCAGTGTCAAGGAAGCTAAGAGAGAAGAAGTCTTCCTTAAGAAAATGGAAGTCTTGCCCAAATGAGGAAAACAAAAAAGAATACCATCTTGCACTAGGGATGTACGAAAGTCTTACCTGACTCCGCACTGTGGCATCCACAGTGGGGGGAAGGCGCTCCATCCCTCCCCCCTGAATCCTCCCCAGCTGGCACCACTCCGTGGAGCCGCCGGACAGGGCTGGCCGCAGCCAGAGTTCCGTCCGTGGCCGGGCTGCTGCGGCCGCAAATGGCGGCCATCATAGCGGCCGCCATTTGCATCCTTGCAGTCAGCCGTGATAGGGGCGCTACACCATTTGCGCCCCTGCTCTTTGCCCTGATAGGCTACATAAATACTTATGTAGCCTATCATGGCTGATCGCAAGGACGCAAATGGCAGCTGCTATGACAGCCGCCATTTGCAGCCGCAGCAGCCCGGCCACGGCCAGGAGACCAGCCAGAGCCGCCACCGCTGCCGCATCTGCCACTGCCGGACCCGCCGCATCTACCCCAGGTAAGCTCTGTCCCAGGGGGATTCTGCAGGGTGGCGGGGGGGGAGGCCATTCCGCCACGGATTCCAGGGGGCCGGATTCTTTAGAATCCTAAATCCACGGACTCACTGGACTCATCTGACATCTAGGGATGGACGGAACACTTACCTTCCGTTGCATTCTGTTTCCGCTGCGGGGGGGAGGCAATCCGTCCCTGCCCCCGGAATCCTCAGCGGGGAGGAGGCAATCCGGTCCTCCCCCCCGGAATCCTGCCCAGGCGGCTCCGCTCCGCAGCCAAGCTGCTGAGCCACCGGCCAGCTCTGGCCACCCACAGCTGGACATCCGGCCGCTGGGCAGCCCTGCAGGGACGCAAATGGCAGCTGCCGTAGCCGCCACCATTTGCATCCTTGTATATAGCCGTGATAGGCTACATAAATATTTACGTAGCCTATCACAGCAGGGGAAAAAAAAAACAGCATACGCAAATGGGGGTAGCCACCACCATTTGCATACGCTGGGGGTTTTTCTCCCTGCCATGATAGGCTATGTAAGTATTTACGTAGCCTATCACGGCGGGGGGGGGGGGAAACCCAGTGTACGCAAATGGCGGTAGCCACCACCATTTGCGTACGCTGGATTTTTTTTCCCCCTGCCGTGATAGGCTGTGTAAATACTTATGTAACCTATCATGGCCTCCGCAGGGACGCAAATGGTGTCCCTGCATTAGCCATGATAGGCTACGTAAGTATTTACGTAGCCTATCATGGCTATGAAGAGGAAGCAAAGCAGCGTGGATGGGAGCAGGTAAGTGCTCCGTTTCGCGCACCTTTTGTGGGTTGGGGCAGCGGGGACTTTGTCCCACACGCCTTTCGTGGGTTGGGGGAGCGGGGGCTTTGTTCCACGATGGATTTCGGGGGGCCGAATGCACTGGCATTCAGCCTCACCAAGATCCATCACGGAATTCTCTGACATCCCTACTGACATCCCTGTCTTGCACAAAGGAAATGCAAGCAGACAATAAGAGATGTAAAAAAGCATTTTGAGGAGCATATCACTAACAACATCAAGGCAAAATTAAGTATTAAGTAAGTGCAAATTAAGTATTCTTTAAATATATCAGAAGAAGGAAACCAGCTAGGAAGGCAGTTGGACCTTTAAATGACAATGATGTTAAAGGAGTACTAAAGGAGGATAAGGAAGTTGTAGAGAAGCTGAGTGAATTATTTTCAGCTGACTCACTGTTGAAGATATAGGACAGATACCTGTGCCTGAACTGATGTTTTCAGGAAGAGAAGAACTGAGGCAAATAGTGGTGACAAAAAGATGAAATTTTCAACCTTATTGACAAATTGAAAGCTAATAAATCACAGGGCCCAGATGGTATCCATCCTAGAGTTTTTAAAAAACTCAAATGTGAAATTGCTGATCTTTTAACAAAATATTAAATTTCCCTAAGATCAGCCTCTGTACCAGTGAACTGGAGAATGACCAATGTAACACCAATTTTTAAAAAGAGATGGAGGAGGATTTGGGAAATTATAGGCCAGTTAGCGTAACATCTGTTCCAAGTAAATTGGTTGAAAGAATAATGAAATATAAAATTGGTAAGCATATGGAAAGACAAGCCTGCTGAAAAAGAATCAACATGGCTTCTGCAAAGGTAAGTCCTATCTCACGAATCTTTTAAAGTTCTTTGAGAGTGTCAGTAAACATGTAGAATGGGATGATCGGTAGACACTGTTTACTTGGACTTCCAAAAGGCTTTTGACAAAGTCCCTCACCAAAGACTCCTGAGCAAACCTAGCAGTCATGAAGTAAGAGGAGAAGTCTTCTTATGGATCAGTGAGCAGAGAGTAGGAATAAATGGTAAATTCTCCCGAAGGAGGGATGTAAGCTGTGGGTTCCTGCAGGTATCTGTTTTGGGACAAATGTTTTCAACTTATTCTTAAATTACCTGGAATTAGAAGTGAGCAGTGACTTGGCCAAATTTGCTGATGACACCAAATTATTTACAGTGGCTAAAGAAAAACGGAATTGTGAAGAGCTCCAAAAGGATCTCTCCAAACTGGGGAAATGGGCATCAAAAAAGAGAAACGTAGTTGAATGTAAGCAAGTGTAAAGTGATGCATGTTGGGTCAAAAAATCTCAACTTCACATATACATTGATGAGATTTAAGCTAGGGGAGACTGTCCAAGAAAGAGATCTTGAGATTGTGGTGGACAGCTCCATGAAAATGTTGACGCAGTGTACAGCTGCTGTGAAAAAGGCAAATTCCATGTTAGGCATAATTAGGAAAGGAATCAAAAATAAAACTGCCAATATCATACTGCCTTTATACAAATCTGTGCTCTATATGGTGCCTCCAGTATCAGAGGCAGTATGCCTATGTACGTCAGTTGCTGGGGAACATGGGCAGGAGGGTGCTGTTGCACTGATATCCTGCTTGTGGATTTCCCACAAATCGCTTATCGGCCACTGTAAGAACAGAACACTGGGCTAGATGGACCCTTGATCATATCCAACAGGGCTCTTCTCAGCCATCTGTCAGGGATGCTCTGACTTGGATTTCTGCATTGAGCAGGAGGTTGGACTCGATGGTCTTGTAGGCCCCTTCCAACCCTACTATCCTGTGATTCTATGAAGCTGGACAGCCACCTGTCAGGGATGCTCTGACTTGGATTCCTGCATTGAGCAGGGGGTTGGACTCGATGGTCTTGTAGGCCCCTTCCAACCCCACGATTCTATGATTCTATGATTCTATGTTCTTATGTTCTTAATTCTATGCACACTAACGCTGGAGTAAGAAGACCCATTAAACCTTTTGACCCTTGCGTCCAATGCATAGGATTGTGATGTTAGTGGATCACTACTACCAATATATATAGGCCAGGATCGAAAGGTGCAGGCAAGAGTGCTTTGGATATGTGTTTCTTGAACACGTGCATGCCATAGCAAAAGACAGTGGAGTTTCAAAAGTCCCTTGTTATATATGAGACGGCTATGCTGTTCAAAGAAAAAAAAATCTACCTATGTTGGGGCCTAACTAGTGACACTAAATTTGAAGTCTCCATGTTTATTTCACTGTTAATAGCTTCTGGGGGGGGGGGGTGTCATCAGAACCACAGTGTACTGGGAAGGGAGGTTTAACCCTTCCCTAAACTGTCACAATCCCAATAATCCCCACCCCTAGAAGCAGCTACGGGGAAGAGCTCCCATGAGCACCAACAGAAATTTCTCTTCTCTAACAGCAGCTTCAGAGAGATTATTTTTCAGCGGAAGCTGGTGGCTCGATGTCAGTGGGGCAGTGCATCCGCCCCAGGTTTCAGTCAGAACCAGTCAGAACTCTAAAGGAGCTTTCCAAGGCACTGATGTGGGTGACGCTTTCAAATAAATGCTTCCCCACATATTCACATCTGAAGTGATAACAGTCTGGGGAGAATTGTACCACCTGCCAGGTTAGAGCCAGTGTGGGAGGGGAGGGCAGTTGTGCTCTGGCCTATATTTCATTTTAGATGTGGTTTAACTGATATCTTATACCCATTTTATTTTTAAACGGTCCCTTCCCCTCACTCACCAGCCCTTAGAACCAAGAGGGCTATAGATGCAAATGAAAGAAGATGGAGGATACCTTGCCACACAGGTTAGTTCTACACCCAGCAGAATGCACAGGTAATCCATGCTCCACAGAAAGTGTGTGTACTCAGATGATACACACTAATTGCTGCGCAGCCATGTACAATGTTTTCTGTGTACCAATAAAAACGGTCACATGCGAAGTGGCCCTTTATAAAGGGTCATCGAGAGGAGGTTTATAAAACTCTGCGTGCTTCCAGACGTACGCTCCTAGCTACCAGTGAGACCCCGAAATTGAAGAAAGAGGATAATTTCCTGACCAATAAAAACTGGATAGAAGCAAAAGATCAGGACAAAGGGCAAATTTTACACATGGATAATAATAATGAAACAACACGGTATATCGATTATTATGCAAATGTATAAAGTACAGCTTAACATTGCACACGAGAAGGTGAATATAAAGATTAGCAAGTTGAAACGCATTTGGCAAACAAGAATTTACAGATTACCTTTGTAATCTGACACTTCAACAGGATAGAGACATGATCTGCCTGTCTGTATCACCCTTTGTATATTTTCAAGTACTAGTGGACATACACATCGGTTTAATTCATACTTACTGTTTTACTATTTTAGTCTAGTTTTTTTTCAAAACTTTATAAATAATTGTCATGATTTCAGTGTGTAGTACTACCTTTGATCTGCACCTTCTGGAGTGCAGTTTTAACCTATGTGTTATATATTTGTATAATAATTGATATGCCTCGTTGTTTCATTATTGTTATCCACCATGTGTAAAATGTGCACTAATCCACCTTTTTTCTCTGAACGGATTATCTGCGGTAAGAGAAAAGATGGAAGAAGCGGTGGGAAAACACAAGAGAGTTACGAGTTGACAATGTCATTGTCTGGACACAAAGTGGCAAATCCAGGAGTGCAGGGTCCCTTTGTGACAGTCACAGCCACACCCCCTCACAGCCACGCCCCATCTAAGATTGTACAACCTTGTAAGATGTACAGACTTCAACTGGGATCCAAAATGAGTGCAGCTGAGAGGAAGGCAGGGGTGTTTCAATTGGACACCTGAGAAAAAACGCAAGGGTGTTAAAATCTTTTTCACCCACTCACTCACTCCAACACAAACATTTTGGGTTTTCAAGATATGATACTCTATGGAAGCATCACCCTCTCAACTCAGCCCTCATGGACAGATCCCTTCTCATTTAAACAGCCCCCTTGCACACTCCCTTAGCGCCCCAACGTTACCCACTAACCTTCCCTAAGCTCCTTCATTGTATCTCCCCCCTCCAACAGAAACGTCCACACACCCAGCTGGATTGAACTACACACACACACACACACACACACAGAGTGATGTAGTGATAAATTTGGAAATGCAGGAGCTCATCGAGACAGTCTTCAAGGGCAGTCCAAAAATTTCAGGCCGCTGTGTCGATCCATATCAACAAACCAGTTCTAGGCATTTTCGTCTCCACCAGGAGCCCATCTTTGGTACAGCAAATAGGTCTTAATTGCCCATTCCAGACCAAGTCATCCCAAAGACTTTGCATTCCAACATGGAATTGCATTCCAACAAAGACTTTGTATTCCAACATATTGTTGCTTGGAAAATTCATTCCCCCCACAACCACAGTGAGGATCGCAGCTAAGCTCAGGGGGAACAGGGAATTCTGAGGGGGGTGGCAGATGGCATCAGAGTCCCTGCTCATAAAAAAGTGCTGGGGCTGCGTCCCTGTGAGCCCTGCCTCCACTACAACACTGTGTGCCCCCCAGTAAAATTCCATGAATGAGGCAGAGCGATGGCACCATAAAATCCTCATCTGGAAGCACCCCATAAGTAAGCCAAGAAAATGGAGCATTCAAAATAGCCAAAAACCCTTTCTCCTCTGCCTGCTTTTACACCAGCTGATAAAATCAACACTGCATCCCACCCAAAAGCCCCTCACAAACACAACCAATGTTAGGAATAGGAGCCAACCCTCACACTCATCTAAAAACTAAATTCATGACTAACCAGTCTCTGGTTAGAGAAAGATTTTCCACTCTCCCTTGCCCCCTGCATCAAAACTCCACCCCAGATCCTGCTTTCACGCAGCAACGCTAAATTGTTGATATGGCTACTGCTATATTTAAAGCCTTCCCCCCCGAAGCACCCTTTCTTTCTTGTTGACAGTAAAATGGATGGTCTCTGAAAGGAGCTTTTTGTTGCCACTGTTTTCATTTCCATACAGTGCGGGAGAGTGCAGAACAGTTTTAATCTCTTTGTTGAGTTCGCTTGCATATAGGAGCTAAAAATGTACAACCAAGAAGCCTAAAGGGGTGGAAGGAGTGAGAATATTCCAAAACCACCACTTCAGTGAGCTATAAACAAAGAGCTTTGCCCACCAAGCAGTCAGATTTTTAAAAAAAGATTTAGAAAATGTTGTTGTTTTATTTTAATGGGCTGGGCTGTAACAAAATGAAGTTAGGACTTCAGAGCTCTCCAGGCCTGTGTAATAGTCTTGATGCATGACGATATCTTAGGAAAAGACATTTAAGCACAATCCGGTCGGTAGCCTGCATGCAAAAAGCACAGCTCTTTGCATGTGGGGGAGAAGGGGAAGAGAAGCAGTGGCGGGCTGGATCATCTCTTTTATTTGCAGATGTATTGATTTTCATTAGCAAATGCAATAAATTTGGAAATAACTGTTGGGAGTGGCGTTCTCACTGCAGAAAGTAATAGTCCCACTTTATGTGTGTGAATACTACATTTCTTGCTATGCGGATTTATTGTTTGTGGTTCCTAGTTGGATTCAGTCTGTAGGAGAGGGGAGCACCTACTACCCTGACTGGATCTTGAATTAATCTGTGCTCTGCACTAAATTGTACCACGCATGTTTTGTATTTTGGGGGCCTTTTTGCTCCACTGTGTAAAACACACACACACACACACACACACACACACACACCTGCTCATATATAGGAAACAAGGAGGGGAAGGGGAGACATGATAGAGGTGTACAGAATGATGCACGGTCTGGAGAATGTGGATAGGGAGACATTTTTCTCCCTCTCTCAAAATACTAGAACCCAATAGGGTCATTCCATGAAGCTGGTTGGAGGAAGGTTCAGGACAGAGAAAAGGAAGCAGTTCTTCACACAGCGCACAGTTAAACTATGGAATTCACTACCACAGGAAGTCGTGATGGCCACCCATTTGGATGGCTTTAAAAGGAGGTTAGACAAATTCCTGGAGGAAAAGGCTATCGATGGCTACTAGTCCTGATGGCCATGTGCTACCTCCAGTACCAGAGGCAGTGAGCCTATGTACACCAGTTGCTGGGGAACATGGGCAGGAGGGTGCTGTTGCGCTCATGCCCTGCTTGTGGGTTCCTGGTCGCCAGCTGGTCTCCCGCTGTGTGGGAGCAGAATGCTGGACGGGATGGACCCTTGGTCTGATCCAGCATGGCTTTTCTTATGTTCTTAGGCTGCAGAGGTTTTATCACACTAGATTTTTAATTTGTTCATGTAAGCTGCCTTGAGCTGTGTAGGAAAGTCAGAATAGAATATTGGGAATACATAAATAACACCCCCACACACACCCTTCTTGTCGTCCACTTCGTGTCGCACCAGCCCATGAAAACTGATGCCACAGGACTATTTGCTCGTCTTGCTGCAGTGGACCAAAATGGTTGGCCTTCTGGAAATTGTTCTATTGAATGTGGTCCCTGCACAATTCTCACTGGCCCCAGGAGTACTGCTGGTTTCCCTTCTTCTTGCACCACAAACTATGGTGGGAAGCTGAGATGGATCCAGAAGGGGAAGCAAGCTCACTGGCCCAGCAATCCTTTCCATGTAAACCTTCCCAGGTTCCGTTCTAATTACTGTCAGTGTAAAGGAACTTTGGTAACAAGGCTCAGAAAGACGCACTGCCATAAACCTTAGCATGTTCACCAGCAAATTTCAGTGTTGGGCTAGATGGACAAATTATCCAATTCAGTTTAAAGCAGCTCAAATATTCTTTGGGTGGAAGGTCAATAGAACAGTGACTTAGCACAGGTCTTGTATATACGAGACCTTGGGTTCAATCCCTGGAGCTAAAGAACCGCAGAAATACCCTCACCAGAGACCTCGGAGAGGCAGCTCCAGCCAGAGCTAGATCAAGCCATGTTTTGATATGGTGTATGGTAGCTCATTCTAAAAATGGAAGAAATACACTGATACTTGAAAGGAGTAGCAGAGGAGTGTTCTATGGTAGTAGAACACTCTCACCAAGAAGCTGGAAGGGCCCATTCACCATGTCTTCTCTGAATGGGTGAGGTGGGCCACGTGCAAGAATATATCTCGGACTGAACATCGTATTTAGGCTATTGAGAGAAAAGAGGATTATTGAAATGCACAGAGGTTCTTCTTAAATGTTCTGTAGGTAAAAGAAAAAAGAAAAGAAGTGAAAAAGGCTAGGTTTTTATTTTTTAAAATAAAAAACTAGCCTTTTGCATTTCTTCCCTTTTTTTCTTCTTCTGGGTTGCGTGTGTGCGCGCACGCACTTGTATGCACAGGCAGATACTTTTTAAAAAAAAATTCACATATGATTCAGGGTGTAACTGATCTAAATTTGAAGCGGCTATACAGTTCTCCAGGCAGATGTGATGATTAAGTGTGAGATCATGCATTTGGATAGGCAGCAGTTTTTGCATTTCAAAAACTCTGCTTGCTTGCCTTCTCCCTACCCGAAGGGGTTTCTGTGTTGCATAGTAAGTGAGAACAAGACAGATTTGAAAGGCCTCTAATGCTAGGAATGTGTTTAATTTTTCATTTTGAGCCACAACATAAAATAACACTAGCCAGTTGCCAGACAAGAAAGAAAGAAAGAAAGAAAGAAAGAAAGAAAGAAAGAAAGAAAGAAAGAAACGTGTGTGTTTTTTTCTTCCCATCCAGTTCTCCCTTTCCTTACCCCATTTTTTTAATTCTTAAAATATTTTTAATTTAAAAAAACACACACTGTTTCTTTTGCACATGCATCCATTGCGATCATACGCATACGGGGGCTGCACAGAAGCTGGGGGACATGTAGCACCATACCTTATGGGCAGAATCTACACTCATGGGATTTGGCAGGACGATGCTGTCCTCTTTGGATGTTTACACATTTGAATTAATTCCCCAAACATCATAGAATCTGCGAAATGCAGCCATCATATCCCTTTCAAGGCATGCCCTCAGAATAGATAAGAAATAGTGGTGCCATTTTGTCCTTGATGTAAAAAAAAAACAAGCACAGGTTTATAATAATGAACACTTTGCACAAAAGGTTAACAACTTTATAATCATGTTAAACAGAATGTGGTGATTTATGATGAGTCTGAAGCCAAGCTGTCGGATGCAAAGGCGCCAGATGCAAAGGAGAACAGAGCTCTTGTTCCTTTAACAGTTGTTTAGAAGGGAGGATTTGGAAAGCCTCTAGATTATTAGCATATAATCTGAATAAACTGTAGCTATCTAGACTTGTGACTTTCATCAAACTAGGCAATGGACAGTTGGTTATGCAATCCCCTGACAATGCTTGCAAAGTCCTATATGACTCTATGTACCTCTTCAGACCCCTGCTCAGGTTCATTCATGTATATATGATCCAGAACAGAAACAGATATTAGAGAATATGGGCCAAACTATATGTGACATTTAATGAATATTTGCATTTAATGCACAAGTTTTTAAAAATGCAGATAGCATCAGCTAGGAGGGAGCGCTGATAATTATCAGGAATACAGCAGGTGTGGAAGAGAAATGTAAATCTTTTCCCCACTGCTGTGGTCATCAGGGAAATAAATCTTCCTTCTGAAATTGTGATTTGTGCGGAGATCCCCCATTGGCACCACCCTCAGAGAATGAGATTCCCTCAACATCACAGCAGGAGGGGAAGACGGGAGGAGCAAGGAGAAAGGATGGGGAAGGAGGAAAAAGGAGAGGGAGGGAGGGATGCCTATTTCAAATTATTTGGATGCAGATGGTCCTCTCAAAATACTATTTTAAATCTGTATTTTGATACAAGGAACGATGACACAAAGTTCAGACAAATGTGAAATCTATTGTATGGCTAATTTTCAATATGCACAATGGTCTGACAGGACATTTTGTACAGGAGTTTGCAAAGATTGTATAGCTCAAGCACCCGTACATTTTTTCACACACACTCTACCTCATTGGACTCGGTTTGCGCTTGAATCAGGTTTCTTGTGTTCTGATAAAGAATACAAAAGGGGCGGGGGGATAATGGGGACATGGTGGCATGAGGGCAGTTAGTGAGTCAAAGAATCTTACAGGTAGGTTGCCAGGCTGGAAGCAAGCATGATAAAGAAAAATAATGACACACAGGTGTAAATTATGTGTGAGGTTTGGGTGGGGGAGTTCAATCAATAGATGGTCGTAAAGATAAAATTGCACCAGGGTAGGAATGACTAGGCCAAAAAAATCTTCTTTCTTGTCTTTCCAGATGTCATCTATCTCTCTATCTATCTATCTATCTATCTATCTTTCTCTCTCTCTCTTTCAGAAATATGAATATTAAATGATTACATAGAAGTCAGATTAACAGGCTTGTTATTTCATAAGATTACATGGGATAAGTAGAAGGAAATATAGATAGATAGATGATAGATAGATAGATAGATAGATAGATAGATAGATAGATAGATAGACAGACAGACAGACAGACAGACAGACAGACAGACAGATAGATATGGTATGGATAACAAGACTGTTGAGTTCTGAAAAGCAATCTTTTGCAAGTGGGGAAATGCCAAGCACGAGGCAGCCGAAGAATCGGTACACTTCATTTTCGTTAACTGGGGTTGGACTAAGGCAGTGAGCAACTTTTATAACCAAATAATGATCTCCCCAACAAAGTCCGCCTGGTGCCAACGTTGTTATCTTTTCGGCGCCGGGTTAAGACCTTTCTCTTCTCCCAGGAATTTGGCAGCATATGATAAGTTTTAATTGATCCTGGCGTACGGTTATGGTTGTCTGCTTTGAGATTGCTTATTGAAGTTGTTTTAGATATATGTTCTTGTATATTGTTCTGTTGGTGTTTTGTTTTTGCTTTTATGGAATTGGCTTTTAAAATCTGTATATTGTGTTTTTAAATGTTTTAAACTTTGTAAACCACCCAGAGAGCTTTGGCTATTGGGTGGTATTTGTTGTTGTTGTTGTTCAGTCGTTCAGTCGTGTCCGACTCTTCGTGACCCCATGGACCATAGCACGCCAGGCCTTCCTGTCCTGCGCTCTCTCCCGGAGCGTGCTCAAGTTCATATTCATTGCATCCGTGATGCTATCTAGCCATCTCATCCTCTGCCGTCCCCTTCTCCTTTTGCCTTCGGTCTTTCCCAGCATCAGGGTCTTTTCCAGGGAGTTTTCTCTTCGCATTAGGTGGCCAAAATATTGGAGCTTCAGCTTCATTATCTGTCCTTCCAATGAGCAGTCAGGGTTGATTTCCTTTAGGATGGACTGATTTGACCTCCTTGCAGTCCAGGGGACTCGTAAGAGTCTTCTCCAGCACCACAGTTCGAAAGCATCAATTCTTCGGCGCTCAGCCTTCCTTATAGTCCAGCTCTCACAGCCATACATTACTACTGGGAAAACCATAGCTTTGATTAGACAGACCTTTGTCGGCAAGGTGATGTCTCTGCTTCTTACTATGCTGTCTAGGTTTGCCATAGCTTTCCTCCCAAGGAGCAAGCGTCTTTGAATTTCATGGCTACAGTCACCGTCTGCGGTGATCTTGGAGCCCAAGAAAGTAAAATCTGTCACTGCTTCCATTTCTTCCCCTTCTATATGCCAGGAAGTGATGGGGCCAGATGCCATGATCTTAGTTTTTTTAATGTTGAGTTTCAAACCAGCTTTTGCACTCTCCTCTTTCAGCCTCAACAAGAGGCTCTTTAGATCCTCTTCGCTTTCTGCCATTAGGGTGGTATCGTCTGCATATCGGAGGTTGTTGATAATTCTCCCGGCAATCTTAATTCCGACCTCTGATTCATCCAACCCGGCGTTTCTCATGATGTACTCTGCATATAAGTTAAATAAGCAGGGCGACAATATGCAGCCTTGTCATACTCCTTTCCCAATTTTGAACCAATCGGTTGTTCCATGTCTGGTTCTTACTGTTGCTTCTTGACCCTCGTACAGGTTTCTCAGGAGACAGGTAAGGTGGTCTGGTACTCCCATCACTTTAGGAATTTGCCACAGTTTGTTGTGATCCACACAATCAAAGGCTTTAGCGTAGTCAATGAAGCAGAAATAGATGTTTTTCTGGAATTCTCTTGCTTTCTCTATGATGCAGCGAATGTTGGCGATTTGATCTCTAGTTCCTCTGCCTCTTCGAAACCCAGCTTGTACTTCCGGTAGTTCTCGGTTCGCATACTGCTGAAGCCTAGCTTGTAGGATTTTGAGCATCACTTTGCTGGCATGTGAAATGAGCGCAATTGTGCGGTAGTTTGAACACTCTTTGGCGTTGCCCTTCTTTGGAATTGGAATGTAAACTGACCTTTTCCAGTCTTGTGGCCACTGTTGAGTGTTCCAGATTTGTTGGCATATTGAATGCAGCACTTTAACAGCATCATCTTTTAGGATTTTAAATAGCTCGGCTGGAATACTGTCATCTCCGCTAGCTTTGTTGTTACTAATGCTTCCTAAGGCCCACTTGACTTCACTCTCTAGGATGTCCGGCTCAAGTTCAGTGACCGCACTATCATGGCTATCAGGGACATTCAGATCTTTCCTGTAGAGTTCTTCTGTGTATTCTTGCCACCTCTTCTTAATCTCATCTGCTTCTGTTAGGTCCCTGCCTTCTTTGTCCTTTATCATGCCCGTCTTTGCACAAAACGTTCCCTTGAGATCTCCAATTTTCTTGAAGAGATCTCTAGTCTTTCCCATTCTGTTGTTTTCCTCGATTTCTTTGCATTGTTCATTTAAGAAGGCCTTCTTGTCTCTCCTTGCTATTCTCTGGAACTCTGCATTCAGTTGGGTATAACTTCCCCTTTCTCCCTTGCTTTTCGCTTCCCTTCTTTCGTGAGCTACTTGTAAAGCCTCATCAGACAGCCACTTGGCTTTCTTGCATTTCTTTTTCTTTGGGACGGATTTCGTTGCTGCCTCCTGAACAATGTTACGGACCTCCATCCATAGTTCCTCAGGCACTCTGTCTATCAGGTCTAATCCCTGAAATCTATTCCTCACCTCCACTGTATATTCATCAGGGATATGATTTAGGTCATACCTGAACGGTTTAGTGGTTTTCCCGACGTTCTTCAATTTCAGCCGAAATTTTGCAAGAAGCAGCTCATGATCTGAGCCACAGTCAGCTCCAGGTCTTGTTTTTACTGACTGTATGGAGCTTCTCCATCTTTGGCTGCAAAGGACATAATCAATCTGATTTCGATATTGACCATCTGGTGACGTCCATGTGTAGAGTCGCCTCTTGTGCTGTTGGAAAAGAGTGTTTGCTATGATCAGCATGTTCTCTTGGCAAAACTCTATTAGCTTTTGTCCTGCTTCATTTTGTACACCAAAGCCATGCCTGCCTGTTATCCCGGTGATTTCTTGACTTCCTACTTTAGCATTCCAATCCCCTATGATGAAGAGGACATCTTTTTTTGGTGTTAGTTCTAGAAGGTGTTGTAGGTCTTCATAGAACCGATCAGCCTCAGCTTCTTCGGCCTCAGTGGTTGGGGCATAGACTTGAATTACTGTGATGTTGAATGGTTTGCCTTGGTTTCGTACTGAGATCATTCTATCGTTTTTGAGATTGTACCCCAGTACTGCTTTTCCCACCCTTTTGTTGACTATGAGTGCTACTCCATTTCTTCTAAGGGATTCTTGCCCACAATAGTAGATATGATGGTCACCTGAATTAAATTCGCCCATGCCTGTCCATTTGAGTTCGCTGATTCCCAAGATGTCGATGTTCAATCTTGCCATCTCATGTTTGACCACCTCCAGCTTACCTTGATTCATTGATCTTACATTCAATAAGTAAACCAAGCCAGTTTGGAGTCGAGTTGCATGGCCTGCCAATCAGAGTGGCCCAAGTCGTTTTGCTGCCTGAAGTAGAACCCCAATGCTGCCGTCGTCACTGTGCCACCAGGGCCAACGCTTCTTAAAAGTCCCGCTGCACCATTCAGACACCAGTTCCTGCCTCCCTCTTTTCCTTCCTCTGCCTCTCCCCACCCCAAGGTGCTGCTTGAAGAAGGTTGCTTCACACGGCAGCACAGCTCTGCTGCAGATCATGTGCTGTATTTTTAAGTATATCTTCAAAATGCACATTTACCAACAAATCATTTTTATATTATCTCTTATGACAAAAAGCAGTTCACTTTCAAAAGAGAATTATTTTCACATTTTCAAAATTCGGCACGTGTGAGCAAAGTTGTGACAGCAAGTTATTGGCCAATTCCTATGGCCATTTATTGTATTTTATTTTTTTCATGCTGGTCAACCTCCTCTCAAAATAAAGCTGAGCACCTCCAAGGCATGCCAAACACTCAGTACGGATTGGAAATAATGTCACTGTTTTGTGCTGGATGAGAGACAAAATATTCGTTTTTTAAAACACAGAAAAGTAAAAAGTATGGATTGAAGGGTAGTAACCTTAAAACAGCATTTATAGTGGAACAGTAAACAAAAAAGAGCCTTTTCAGTGCAATGAAACCAATATGCTAACTGAAGCTTTGGAAAGCTAAATTTCACAGCTTGATGAGCAGGCAGACTTGTTATAATTAAATATCATGACTATGCGCTTTGCCATGTTACTTTGCTCCCCCAAGTGGACAAAGTGAAGATTTCATTTATGTTTTGCATTAATTTCTAGGGGAAATTACACAGAGCTTTTATCCTGCGATTGAGATGGCTCAATCACCGAAGTTTGCGGGCTCTTTCCATGGTGCCGTGAACCTCCAGGGCGTCTCCTGCACTAAATGCCCTTTGTTCCATTTTTAAATAGACCGCAGATCATGAGCTATCAAATTGTCCCATTGTGTTCCACTTCAGTTTTCTCTGTGCAAAAGAGGAAAAGCGGCAAGGAGAGGAGTGAGATCAATGAAAGATACTGGAAGACTCAGATACGGGCAGAAGGAAGGGACAAGGGGTGGGGGGAAAGGAAGGAGATGAAAAAGGCTGTTGTTGTGATCCTGCATTTAAAACGGAAGCAGAATGGGGCAGAAAGCCCCATTTTAAATGCAGGATTTTAGGCTAGTGTAGAGATGCTCTAGGTGAATTTTCTGAGGCCGTAATCTTGAAAAAGCTACACTTTTTCAGTGAAGTGCACTTATGCATAGCCACAAAAGAGGACGCTGCTGACAAGTGGTTTCAAGGTCCCTGCTCTCTTTTCTGTCGGTTCTTTATCTTTAAACTGGATGTGAACTGAACACCCTTTCGAACGGGATGGCATCAGATAGAGAGCTCCCCTCTGAGAGCCCTTCAAATGGAGCAGAGGTAGGCAACCTGATGCCCACCAGATGTTTTAGGTAACATAATCCCTGGCCATTGTCCATGTTGGCTGCGGCTGCTGGAAGTTGTAGTGCAAGACATCTGGAGGGCACCCAGTGGCATATCCCTGAAACAAAGGACTGTTTTTTGTAAAGCAGGACTTACGGACACCCAGAGTGTATTTGTTCTTATGAATGCTTCAGCTCACATCCACATCTCATTAAATCCTCCTTCCAAATATTAAATCAATACAAGGCCAGCTAGATACCTACCGATTTACTAGTACTCGGCTCGTGTTCAATCTCAACACAATTTTTCCCCCATCTGAATTGGCTTTATGCCAAGTGCTGTGATTTATGCCATGATGCCAAATGTATAATTTATACCATGACACCGAAATTAGGCGTACTGTACTTGACAGATGAGTTCCAGTATAAGGCTCACATTCAGTACATGCCAGCGACCTGCATTCACAGTAAGGAAATAATATGCAGATATTGAATATGAGCCTTATACCGGAACTCATCGACCAAGTATGAGTAAGAAGATAATATGCACCGACTGCCCACTATTTAATAAGTACAGCCCCCTTTCCCTGTCCTTTATTAAAATGCCATCTCTGTTTTGGCTTTTGAGATGTTAGCAGTGTCTTGGTTAGCTACGTAGATACAAATAAATCAGTTTGAATGTCTACTTGCAGCAAGAGGTCTCTGCCTTCTATTATCGGAGTTCGCCTAAGCTGTATTGTTAGTCAGTCCATTTTTTATATGCGTTAAAATAAAAGGGAGATTCAGTAATGTGTTTGTTTAAATTTAAATGTGCACTTTTGCTTTTAGGACAGCTAGCAAATAAAATAATATTTATTTATTTATTTATTTACCACATCGTGTAGCAGAAACATAATAAATAAATAGCTGAAGCTCTCCGGGTGGGTGATTCACAACAATTAAAAACATAAAATACAACGTAAGGTACAATATAAACACTTTAAAGTTTAAAACTACAGTATAAAAGTAAAAAACAAAAATAAAACCCAGCAGCGATGCAACGATTTAAAATACAGGAAGGGAATAATGCTGTGGCCCTTAGACAGAGTCTGAGGGACCGTAGGATAATTCGGATGCCTGGATCTGATGTCGGAGGCAGCGGTCCAACTGCAGATCCAGGAAACCGCTTTCCCTGCCCCCTTCCCTTCGCAGCTAGCGTGGAGAAAACCACAATGGCTGCCTCTCCAAGGCTGCAAAGACGGGGGGAGGGGAGGGGACTGGGGAAGCTGGGATACGACATATTCCCAGGCTTCCCCAGCCTCCTTCCCTCCTGCTCTGACACACCCCAGCTAGACAGGTGAAAAAGCCCGTCTAGCCAAAATGCAGAGCGGGAGGAGTGCAGAGGCAAAAATCATCCCCGCTTCTCCTCCTGCTCTGCACAGGATGCCCATAATAAAATTAAAGCAACACAGACTGAAAAATGAAAATGTCTATCAGTCCTGAATCAATAATAAAACAGAATAAACAGCAGATAAAACATAGCAAATAAATAAAAGGGAGCACACACACAAACAGTGGCTTAAAGCCTGGGAAAATACATTTTGCCAGAGGCCAAAATGACATAAATGTAGGTGCCAAATAAGTGTCCCTGGGACGAGCATCCCCAAATCAAGGTGCCGCCACTGGAAAGGCTCTTTCCCCACTTACCACCCACCTTAGAAGGGGGAACAGTTTCCTCAGTGAAGAGCCTCAGCTGGTGATCCCAGTGATTGGTATGGGCAAAGACAATCAAAAAAGTACCTAGGCACATATTTCTTCTGTAAGGCTTTTAAGGTAAACATCAACATTTTGAATTGGGCTCAGGAGCAGTCTGAGAGAGCTTCGGCTAATGGGCAGTATAGAAATGAAATAAATAAATAAATAAACAAACACACAGTCTGGGAGATAGTGAAGCTGTTTCAGCATAGGTAAGAATTGGGCCCCAATGCTCAGTCCCTGTTAACAACCCAGTTATAGTCTGAACTAACTGCAGTTTCTAAACTGTGTTCAAAAGCAGCCTCACATACAAAACACTACAATAATCTAACCTGGAGGTTACCAGAGCATGGATAAATGCAGCCTGGTGATCTGTGTACCAGAAGGGCTGCACCTAGCACACTACTCTAAGGTGATGGAAGGCACTCTTGGGTCTCCAGCTGCAACTCCAGACTCCAAGCCTGATTTGTTTTAGGGAGAATGCATCTAGAATGGGTTGAAATTACTTTGTTGGTCTGACAAACCAACCGTCCATCTTTTCAGGACTGAGCGTCAGTTAATTGGCCCTCCTCCAGTCCGTTACTGCTCCCAGAAACCTGTTTAGCAGCTCAGCCCGCACACTGAACTCAGATGTAAATGAGAAGCAGAGCTGGTTGTTATCAGCATCCTAGTGAGACCTCACTCCAAATTTTCAGGTGACCTAACTCAGCAGTTTCATGTAGATGTGAAGTAGCAACAGGACAAAATGGCATTCTGTGAGCATTTCTACACAAGGCTTTTATTGCATGCTTGTGATCGGCCACTCATGGAGGTTTACAGGTCCTTTACATGATGTCATCAAGCTCCAGGTTGTCTCCCATGCTTTCGGACTATTCTCCTGCTTTTAAAAAGATTGGAGATAACCCGATAAGGAATGTTAATCGGGTATATCAGCTGTGTGTAATTGTGCAGTTCCACTATAACCACAGCAACATCTAGTGGCTGTAAAATGAAACATATAGAACTTGCCAAGAAAGGAATTCCCCGATTCAAAGCACGTGTCCATCTGTGTAAAGAGCCAATCTTAATCCTGCAAAGAATCCTGGAGCAGAAGCCCCGGAAAAGATGCAGGATTTTAGCCTCATGTGGGGATGTTCTGAATCATGAATGCTGTGGGGATGAGCGGTAGTCCCACACCACCACCTCTAAAAGCAACTTTTCAGACAGGAACAGAATCCCTGAAATACTGTGGCTCCAATTCCCAAGCCACAGAGCCTATCCAGGAGAATACTATGGCTGAAGTACTAGAGAGCTGGAAAGAAGATAAGATCTGGTTTCAGGAGAAGTGGTGAAATTAGATTATCATCCATTTGCACTCCTTGTGATAAATGGGGATTGTGATTGCAGACAATGTAGTTGGCAGAAATCCCACATAGTCTCTCTACGCGATAGCAATTTAGCCAGTCTTAAGTGAGAGTTTCCTGATGCTGAAATTCCAGTGACAGGCTTAATTCAACACAGCAGTAATATGCCAAGCCAGTCATTGGGTTGTATGAACTATGCTCACAAAGGGCTCAAATATATGTTCTTTAGTGTCAAGGGTGAAAATTAAGGGTAATTTCACATGTTATCCTGATGAACCAAACCAGGGAAACTTAGCTTTCCCTGGAGTGGTTAAATCAGCCAGAATCACGTGAGTCAGTCATTCACACAAATGCCTAAATGTGTGGAGACTGAGAGGCATTCAGGTTCATAGATGCAACCATTTCACCAGAATGACATAAAGTGAAATGGGCCTAAGGCTACAGTCCTATGCATACTTCCTTGGGGACAGGTCCCATTGAACTTGGTGGGATTCACTTCTGAGTAAACATGTACAGGATTCATCTGCCCATCTCACCAAAGATGCTGGCACTGCAAGGGAGGTTTATTCAGAATAGGTGGTGCGTCTTCCACCAACATTCAGTAAAGGAACAGAAGAGAAGGGATGGCGTAACGTAACTTTGCATCTCATCGCTTTTGAATTCCCTGGAATAGGCACAGAGCCCTTTTCTGAGGTTCTTTTTCACTTTTATTTTTCATATATTAATATATGAAATATATTTTAATAAACTACGATTTCTTACAAAAATATACCACCCTGAAAGTAATAGAAAATACAAGATGAACATAAGACTGAAATTACAAGATGCACCTCAGTAAATTATGAAGCATGAAGCCTTTCCAATACTCAAGCGCAAAGGGGCTTACTTCTATGTAGACATGTATTATTGGAGATTTTACATATTCGGCCCCATTTTTCTGCTTCTTAAATTTTCTCTTAATGCAATAACCACAAATCATCCAACGATCTCATAAATGCAACTCATGCCATATTTAAGTTGCATGCTCCTTTGGGTTCTTTCTTGTAGCTCCCGGGGGTGGTATTTATAATGTAAAAATATGACAGTTAGGCACCCTTCTTGGAGATCTGCAGTTGGTGGGGTGATTTTTCCCTATAATAGCTGTCACATACCTTCAACAAGTATTGTATTTATTTATTATTTTATTTATTACATTTATATCCCACCTTTCTTCCATCATGCAACTCAAGGTGGCTGCATGTGGTTCCCAGGTGGTCTCCCCTCCAAGCACTGACCAGACCCAGACCTGCTTAGCTTCAGCAAGGAGGCTCCCTCCTGTGCCTTCAGACTAGGCCCTGGGATTATTGTAAGGATGGGACTGTTCTCCTTCCCTAGAATTGCACCATTGCTACTGCTGTTAATAAATATAAACTCTTGATTTACCAGAAACTTACTAGTGATATATCTGTAAATACTAGAACTATGATATGGCTTCAGGTAAGTCCCAAAATCAGGAGAAGATGCTGATGCTAGGGAAAGTGGAAGGGAAAAGGAAGAGGGGCCAACCAAGGGCAAGATGGATGGATGATATTCTGGAGGTGACGGACATGACCTTGGGGGAGCTAGGGGTGGCAATGGCTGACAAGAAGCTCTGGCGTGGGCTGGTCCATGAAGTCACAAAGAGTCGGAAGCGACTGAACAAATAACAAGTCCCAAACTGGTCCTTGAATTCTATCTTCAGATCTGATTTACAGAACCCATGTGAAGAAACTGATCACTTAAACCGGCCCAGAGTGAGAGAAGTGGGGGAGCATAAACTCTGGAAATAATATTATTTTTTGTTTAGAACAGCTATTACTCTGAAGTCTAGAACAGCAAATCACAGTAATCCAAATGCATGACACCCTTCACGTTTGTTTTATGGCATTATTGGAGAAGGTAATAGAAGCAGTAGATTTTGGCTGGAATTGCAATGCATTTTGCTGGAAGTGTGTTTAAACATAGTCACACATCACCAAATACCTTTCAGCAAATTGTGAAAATGATCCATTGCCTTGTATTTGCCAACTAAAACCTAAGAAGTCTGTTGTCCTCATGAGGTACAATGATCAATTTGTCTTTCTAATGAATTACTTACATAGCTGATATTAGCTGCATTTAAAATGGAATCCAATTGCAGAATATTCTCTCATCCTTCAAAGGGCTGATTTACTGTATTGGGGTCAGATCTCAAAATAACATTTGATTTAACAAGTTAAGAAGTAAATAATCAAAGCCAAATTGAAGATAAATCAAAGGCAAGTGTTCTCCCGCCCCTCAGTTCAGTTTCATTCTTATTCAGTTCTCCCTAGATAAGTGTGATATGCCAGATGCAGTAACCTTGAACCATTACAAAATATTAATATGTGTATTCATTTTCAGTGATGGTTTTGGTCTTTGGTGCAACTACAGGCTTTTCTGCACAAGGCTTTTAACAAGCCACTTTGCTAAGGTTTCTGCTTCTGGATTCTTTGTGGGATCAGCTCCTTTACGCATTTCTTTTTTCAGGGAGTTTTGTTCTCTGCCTTTCTACATGTTCCCTTGCACAACCACTAGGTGGCGCTGTAATATAGTGCCATTGCAGAAATACACTAGGGTTTCATGCTGCCATTCAGGATATACCAGACTTTCCAGGTTATTAAAAAAAATGATAAAATTATTTTTTGTGAACCACCCAGAGAGCTTTGGCAATCGGGTGGTATAGAAATTAAATAAATAAAATGGTTGCCAAGCACAGGAGAGGCCGTGGAGGATGATGACATTGTGTAAAAGGCCCACAAACTCCCGTGAGTGAGGAATCATGAGCATACAATAAATGCCTCGTGTAGAAAGGCTCTAGGAGTGATATGGAAGATCTATGATCAGGATCTCCCATGGATTTTTTTTAATGCAATAGTAGAAACAGGAAAAGCCCAAATCAGATTGGAACGATGGTGTTGGGAGAGAGGGAGTTAACTCTCCTGTGCCATTTTCTCAATTAAAATCACACTGGGAAAACTGCTATTTGCCCTGTATATATTCCTCCATATGGCAAATAGCAGCTTCATGAGAGATTATCATCAGGAAAATGGCAAAGAAGGAAAGAAACACATCCTCTGTTTGATGTGTGATCCCAGTCGTAATTAAGGGCCCCTGCCACTGCTATTAAATTTATTTTTAAAAATGCAGAAGATCTTCATTATGGAGTTCCCATGTCGTGTCTAATTTGTCTTTTAGCTGGGAAGTAATGTTAAGTAGTCTTCTTCCATTCTTATAGCCCATTTCTCGTTTAGAGAAACCACAAAACCAGTGGAGATCAGTACTGAGGCATTGGGGCTCTCTGGGTAGAGGGACTGAAAAGGCAAGGTTGAAAAACCATGCGGACATTCAAACAAGAGATGGCTGGGAATTATGGGAGTTTCAGTCCAACATGTCTGGAGAGCACCAGGTTGGGGAGGGCTGTGGTAGGGACTGACGTATGAATGACACCGTTAACAGTACCATTTCACTTGAAAGTACTACCTTTCTAGACAAACTCCAATAATACAATCATCCAAAATCTGTAACATAAATCTCTTCTTTCACTGTAACTCATACGATTCCCCCACTCTTTTATAGGTAAAACCCAGGTGATGGGTGAAATCAAGATTGCTTTGAAGAAGGAAATGAAGACTGACGGAGAACAGCTAATAGTGGAGATCCTTCAGTGCAGAAATATCACCTACAAGTTTAAGTCTCCAGATCACCTACCAGGTATCAATCATAAACCAGTATTTTAAAACAGAATTTTAAAACAGTGATGTGATTAATAATAACACGGTGGGTTGTATCCCGATTTAGACATGCTTAGAGTAAACCCACTGAAATCAAGAGCACAAATTAATCATGACTTAAGGCCAATTGATTTCAATGGATCTACTCGAAGTATGACTAAATCTAGATCTAACCCCATGGGGTTTTTAAAAAAAAATACCAGGCATCGGGAGAGAGGTGATTGTCCTGGGAAATCCAGCACCCAGGGAGGGGAGGTTCAAGTTTTCCCAGCTGCAAGAGCAGTGAAGATCTCCCCTGCATGGCAATTATCATTGGAAAAAAGCTCCCATGGTGCCTGAGGCCTTTTCTACATGTGAAGCCCCTTCATGCAATTCACCTGTGAAGGGGGCGAAGTATGAATCAATACGACAATGGAACCAATTCCCTAGGGAGGCGGTGGGCTCTCCCACACTGGAGGCCTTCAAGATGAGGCTGGACTGCCACCTGTCAGGGATGCTCTGACTTGGATTCCTGCATTGAGCAGGGGGTTGGACTCGATGGTCTTGTTGGCCCCTTCCAACCCTACTGTTCTGTGATTCTATGAAGCTGGACAGCCATCTGTTGGGGATTGTTGAGCAGGGGGTTGGACTCGATGGTCTTGTAGGCCCCTTCCAACCCTACTGTTCTGTGATTGTATGATTCTATGAAGCTGGACAGCCATCTGTTGGGGATGCTGACTTGAATTCCTGCATTGAGCAGGGGGTTGGACTCGATGGTCTTGTAGGCCCCTTCCAACCCTACTGTTCTGTGATTCTTTGATTCTATGAAGCTGGACAGCCATCTGTTGGGGATGCTCTGACTTGGATTCCTGCACTGAGCAGGGGGTTGGACTCGATGGTCTTGTAGGCCCCTTCGAACCCTACTGTTTTGTGATTCTATGATTTTAGTTTGACAGATCACATATTCACATATCACATAAGCAGGCCTATGATTTATCTGGGGGTTCTACCACAAGGGCCAACTAGGGACTGTGTGACACATTATGTTATTTAAGTGTTCACCTAAAAATGTAAGATACACCCAATACACCCACCAGAGAGCTAAGACTGGTCGCTCATACACTCAACATATGAAATGGCCCAAAGCAGCCAGCTAGAGTGGGGTTGAACAAATTCATGAGGGATAAAACTATCAATGGCTGCTAGTCACATCGGCTGTAGCCCTGGGATCAGAGCCAGGATGCTTCTCAATACCAGTTGCTGGGAACATGAGCAGTGGAGGCTGGTGGCTCCAATTTCAGTGTGGCTATGAATCCATTCTGGGTTTCTGTCAGACAAGGAACCAGGCAGACCTCTAAAGGAGCTACCCAAGGTGCTATTGGGGGGATAAGGTTCGGCACCTTGGATAGCTCCTTTAGAGGTCTGCCTGGTTCTGACTAAAACCCAGAATGGATTCATAGCCCCACCGGAATCGGAGCCACCAGCCTCCCGGGACATGAGCAGGAGGGTATTATCGCACTCATGTCCTTTCCCATAGGCATGTGGTTGGCCACTGTGGGAAGCAGGTTGATGGACTAGATACTCCTTTGGCCTGATCCAGCAAAGCTCTTCTTGTGTTCTGAGTGATACAATTTAAGGGGCATCCATCGTGGTGAAACCGTCACACAAGTCTGGGCTCTCATATGGTTTCTGGTCCTGGAATCCCCTGCAATATCACAGCAGGAACTGGGGCACGCTCTCAATTCGCGTAGAGGGTCAGCAGTCCTAGAAGACATCTGTGCGGTCTTCTTTGCTGCTCCCAGCAAAACCAGTTTGTCAGATGAACTGAAAGTGCACTCCAGAATCCTGCAGTGGTACAAGAGGTTTTGGAATGTTGTTGTTGTTGTTGTTGTTGTTGCATTTATATCCCGCCTTTTTTCCTCTTGCAAGATGTTTGCTCATTGGCATGGAAAAATCATTGCGCTGCCTCATATAGACCATAAGAAACCCCCTTTAAGATAGGCCAAATTGGGCCTATTTTAATCTGTGGCTGTTTTTATTTACCTGGGACTGGATCAAGAACCATCATTCTGCCAGTGGAAGGATACTGCTTGTGGAACAAGACTCAGACATCCTCTCCCCAGCCTCCCAGCCCTCGCATGCCCTCCAAATCTGGTCCAGAGGGTCCCGCAGCCCTCTCTGTAGTGTCAGCTTCTATGGAATGTGTGTTCCAAGTTGAAGTACCTCTAATCCATTTTCTTTCTGGAAAATATGTGGCTTTCTCACCTTCATCTCTTTTATGTAAGACTAATAAACAATTTCATTTGAGAAAATTGACCGCTGTTATTATAAATTAAATACTGCATTAACTGTGCTGGAATTACCTCAGACCTATATAGAGGGCAGAGAGAATGAATTTAACGCTAAATTTCTTAACAGTTTAAAGACACCTAATGGGATGCCATATTATAGGCTGAACTATTTATTTGAACAGATCTGTATGTAAAGCTGTACGTTGTCAACCTCACAACTCAAAAGAGAGTGATCAAGAAGAAAACAAGAGTATGCAGGCACGACCGAGAACCTTCGTTCAATGAAACATTTAGATTCAGTTTGAGTCCTACTGGACACTCCCTCCAGGTAATTCTCCTTCTTAATGCAAACCGAATGTTGTGCTTCTTGTGTTGGCATTGAGACTCTGTTTTTCACTCAATTACTTAGCACTATTTACTTACCATCTGAGGAGGGCCGAACTAGACATTCCATGGAAGATCACCAGAGGTCCTCAAATTCTCTACTTGCTTGAAAGAGCTGAAAAGGACTAATGCCCACAAGTCACAAAATGGTGACAGATGGAGCTGGAGTTTGGCATAATCAGCTGCCCATTGCTGAGATTATTTTATATTTGTTTGTTTGTTTATTTATTGCATGTATATCCCACCTTTTTTCCTCTTGCAAGGAACCCCAGGTGGCTTACATTATCCTCCTCCTCCTCTCCATTGTATCCTCACAGCAACAACCCTGTGAGGTAGGCTGGGCTGAAAGTCTGTGACAGGCCCAAAGTCTCCCAGCGAGCTTCCATGGCCGAGGGGAGACTAGAACCCGGATCTCCCAGCTGCCAGTCCAACACTCTCACCACTACGCCACACTGGCTGTCACACTACACTGTTGTTTATTTGCTCAGTCGCTTCCGACTCTTCGTGACTTCATGGACCAGCCCACGCCAGAGCTTCCTATCGGCCGTCCCCACCCCCAGGTCCCCCAAGGTCGAGTCCGTCACCTCCAGAATATCATCCATCCATCTTGCCCTTGGTCGGCCCCTCTTCCCTTTGCCTTCCACTTTCCCTAGCATCAGCATCTTCTCCAGGCTGTCCTGTCTTCTCATTATGTGGCCAAAGTACTTCAGTTTTGCCTTTAATATCATTCCCTCAAGTGAGCAGTCTGGCTTTATGTCCTAGAGGATGGACTGGTTTGATCTTCTTGCAGTCCGAGGCACTCTCAGAATTTTCCACTGGCTATTATATTGATATCTAATCCCTCTTTGAAAATTGTAGCGTCTTGGCCACAGCTATTTCCTTGTAGCAGGGAGTTCCATAATTCAGCTTTCCTCAAGTTGAGTACAGACATTGGCTCTGGAAGTGTCATTATTCAGCCTCCCCACTTGGGGAAGAATTTGCTGATGCAGAGGCTCTAAGTCTAGGTTTCCAAGATGGTACTCCTGGGCACCAGTTTGCACCCGGACACTTTTCTTGCTGCCCACCAGGCTCCCTGCCTTTCCTGATTTTAATTTTATTTCTTAAGATTATTTTAAATTGTTCTTTTTAACTCCGAGATTTCCATACTGCAAATCAAGGTGCTGCCCTGTATTTCATTTCAGAATCTATGTTTGGGTTCAAAAGAGTGGTGTTGTATTTTTGTATTTTGGAACTCAGTATTTTGTATTTTGGAGCTCACCTCTGCCTTGTTCTTTGGCTAGTTACTTTTCTGTTAGTCTCACCAGTTTGCCTTCTGGGAAATGAGTGTTTGTGGCTGGCCATGCCCACCATGGCAGCCATGTTATTAAGGAGAAAGCCCCTCTGCGGCAGCCACTTCACGAAAGTGCCCATGACACTCTCTCAAAATTCCAGTTGCGCCCGCTGACCCAAAAAGTTAAGGACCTCTGCTCTGAGTAAACTTTTTATTTTACATTGCTTCTCTCCTCTCCCCACATGCCCCTCAAAGTCTTCTTACCCATCTCCAGTCATTTCTTCTCCCCTTCTCCTTTCACACTTAATTTGTGCCCGAGCCCCAATGGCCAGTTTCTTTCATCCTTCCCTCCTGCTGCTTTTGCATTCACTTCCTCCTAAAACAACTTTCCTCTCTTATATTTTATGTATTTCTTTATTGCATTTATATCCCACCTTTTTTCCTCTTGCGAGGAACCCAAGGCGGCTTACATTATCCTCCTCCTCTCCATTGTATCCTCACAACAACAACCCTGTGAGGTAGGTTGGGCTGAGAGTCTGTGACGCGTCCAAAGTCACCCAATGAGTTTCCATGGCTGAGTGGGGACTAGAACCCGGTTCTCCCAGCTCCCAGTCCAACACTCTCGCCACTGCACCACACTGGCTCTTACCAGATTACCAGAAGTGGCATATTTGCGCACCACCACTCAACCCATATTGGGGTGGTCTGCAGGGATGGAGAAAATTGCACGCTTTTGCTTGCCATAGACAAATCAGACAACCAATTTGCAGGGAACAGCCAGAAGTTGAGAACACAACAAGCCTTTTTTCCTCTTGCGAGGAACCCAAGGTGGCTTACATTATCCTCCTCCTCTCCATTTTATCCTCACAACAACCCTGTGAGTTAGGTTGGGCTGAGAGTCTGTGACGCACCCAAAGTCACCCAGTGAGCTTCCGTAGCCGAGTGGGGACTAGAACCTGGATTTCCCAGCTCCCCGTCTGACACGCACACCACTACACCGCACTGTATCCTCTTCTTCTTTATTCCTAGTTTTAAAAAAATATTACTGCTGTCATTAAAAATATTGGCCTTGTTCTCTAGCCAAACTCCTGCTGCCACACCTGCCTATGCAGTGCACGTGGTAACAGCCACGGCGCAGAGCCGTCAAGCAAAAAGACACAGAGCCGTCTGCAGCACTGAGACCCACAGTTTGAGAAACACCGCCGTAGACATTTCCACAAACAGTCTTGATGTGTTCTGCTTGCTTTTAACCGAAAAGCTTCAGCAGGAGGCTGCCAGTTTCAGCAGGGGGCGCTACTTAGCTTATCACTTCCCCTTCCCACCAGAAAACCGCTCCCTGCGCTGCTTTTCCCCCCACAGAAAGAGATGGGAAACCGATATATTTTCCCTGCATGGGGACGGGGAAAAGTTGGAGGGGCATTTTGCAGAGAAAAAGCCCTTCCTCCCTTTTTCTCCCAGTCCAAATTATTCTAATGCTGATTTTCAGCTAAAAAAAAAAAATGTTGGGAGACTGTTTGCTCATGTTCCATGTATGCTCCTTAGATGCAGACATTGCCAAGTAAGCAAAACAGCCGTATTTCTCCTGTTGCCTCTGTCTGGGTTGGTGCTTTACATCTTTAGAGGAAGACTTCTCTTATGCATGAAAACCTAGAACAGCTGTGTCGGGGTTCTGTCTCTCCTCAAGCCAGGAGCGTGACTGAAACATGCCTTTGTACCTATTTAGGCTGCTGTGCGAACGGTGCCATGCTGAAATTGGATTGCTGACACAGACACATACAGTACTAGGATGCTGCGGATCTATGGCCTAGGTCTATGCTGTACCTCCATGCTAGTTGTGCATACATAGGCAGCGGTGGGCCAGTTTAAATAGGATGATGTCCATGTGCAGCCTACACAGGCGAGGTTCTTTTTTCCTTTAAGGCAGCCATCCTCGTATTTAAACCAGTCTCCTTCAGCGTACAGAATATTCTTAGCCTGGAAAAGTATTTCCTATTCTTCAAGCGTCAACCTGTAGTGTAAGACAGAAGTAGACAGAGTTTGAAGAGAGAATTGAGAAAGTGGCATGCTCTTCAAAACAGGAGTCTTTGACAGGGTGTTCCTCATAAAGTAGATCAAGAAAGGGCCAATGTCTGATCGGTGCCACAAAGCCCATCAGCAGCCCCCTAATGGAGGCCCCATTCTTGACTGTGGAAACCCAGGCTTACACTCCTGCTTGATCGGCAAAGCCCAGACTGAGTTTGGGGCAAGCCATTCGCATTCAGACTAATCAAATGCACTAGGGTTCTAGTGAGGGGGCGAGGGAAAGTTGCCACCCCGAGGTCATCAGACTGAGAAAGGGCAGACAGATAAATGTAGCAAAGCAAGTACCACTTCACCTTGACTTATTTAATAAATACAAATAGATTGTATTTCTATTACAACCTTACTCTCTTAGGCAGTAGTTTTCAAGCTGTGTTCTGGAGAACCCTGGGCTTCCTTGGAAGTTTATCAGGAGATCTCAGTAAAGGAGACAGCTTGCCCATTGCTATTGATTTCCCCTTGTCATGTGCAGCCCCAGTAGATGTGTATGATGTGTTCTGTGGCACCCTGTCAGTTCACATGGTGCACCAGTCTCAGCAGGTGTGGTTCATACCCCGCATGAACTAACTGTGCACCAGAACATCTCTGGCAAAGGTAAAATGTCTGAAACAAAAGTAGAGAGTTTGAATTCATGCTCTAGGTGCTTAATGTAATAGCAAATATCTATCTGACCCTCTGTTCTGTTCCCAGATTCTCCTTGTTTCCAATGGAGGAAAGTTTATGAAGAAGACCTTGATTGGTGAGGCCTATATCTGGCTTGACAAAGTGGACCTCAGGAAAAGAATAGTAAACTGGCACAAACTTTTGGTCAGCTCAACCCAAACCCATTGAGCGAAGGTGTCTTCTTGGGGCATTGTGCCTTTGCAGAGTCGACTTGCGTGATTCCAAGACTCTACTTAGCTAGGCTTTCAGAATATGAAGTAGAAAAAAACAAGTTCTGGGCTACTTAGCACACTTTCATGAGGGCTAGTCAATATGTTTTGCTGTGTTTTTAAAAAACAAATCAGCAAAGAAAGAAAAAACCAACCACCCTAAGCCCAGAAGCTAAGATGAGTCTGCTTGAAAAAGAAGGCTGAACTGAGGGCTTGGTGATGTTAGAATCTTTGTGGCTTTGAAGCAAAAGAATAGCACCCATGCCCCTGAAGGCCGGTGTTCATGCAGACCATTTGGCTACGTCTAGAGACAGTCTCTGAGAGAGCTACCTGATTCTTGGTGCAATCAGAAGAGAGATCATTTTATGCAAAAGCACCTAAGGTGACTTTCATGTTCTCACTTATCAGAAGACTCAACCACGTTCTTCTGCACCTCAGAATATCTGACTATTTGCTATAGTGAGATCATGCCCTAGGAGGCAAATGGCAGGATATTTTATTTTATATGGTGGCAATGTTTCTATTTGTGCATTATTTTTTCCTTTACTAATTATATGCTTTGGACTATAGGTTCAGAATGATAATCTCTGTTGTTCTCCATGTTAGTAATGTGACATTGCCATCTTGGAATGTAAACGTGCAGAAAGCACATGAATAATTGTCATTTTGGAAAAGGAAAAAGAATTTGGGGAGGGGGCGGTGGGATCGGCGGCATAGCTTGAAAAGAAAAATTTCACCAATCGTGTGGAAGAAATTGCAGTTCAACCTACTTGTTTGGAGTCACTAGTTTAAAGAAATTGAGTTGATCCAAAGGGCTTTTAAGCACTATGATATTGTTGCCTCGTCGCTACCTATCTGTCTTGCCTTTGTGAACTTCAAGGGGTTGATGTTTCAAAATGTCTAGCATGACGTAGTCCATTTGTTAGATCCACTGTGCTAATGTCTCCCTGCTCATTGGGGGGTTCTAAACCAATAAAAACACTTGACATCAAGAAGAAGTGACACAATGTACCTCACAGTTTGTGTGATAGTGTATTACAGACTTCTTCTCCTATGCATAAAGTAGCACATATTCTGTTCACGTGTGGGGTTCCACTTTTGAAAATGAAAGTATTGGAAGAAGGATTTCTGCCACATTGCATTCTAAGGCCAAATCTTGCTTATAAAATGACGGATCCATGCCTAGAGATTTCTAGCCCTCTAGCATTCATTGCCATGACCTCAAAGCTTTCTAGAGGAATTAAAAATAAGGCTATGATTGCGGCTTCCGTGCAGACTTCATAAAACAAAAATGGGTACACTGTTGGCCCTGCGATATATGATTGCTTTATATTCTTGTAATAGAAAATGGGCAATTCATTACGCTATGCCAAACCGTTCCATGAAACAGAAATAGCAAAACTTCAAGTGACAACAAGTTTCTACAGTAAATAATAAACAAGAACATATATTTTGATTTTAAGCAAGGCAGTGCTCATCTGCATAATTGTGTTCATAGGAAGATCAAAGAAGCCTCTAGAAATGTACTAAATAAAAATAGTGAAGTTAAACACGAAGTTGAGATCACCCTGAATAACTTCTTCCAGTTATTTTAATCAGTGAACCCCTTATCAGAAGGAGAAAGCTCCAAATCTAGAAAATATGTACCAGAAATAAAGCACTTGAAATTAAATTGTATGTTTCCACCAACCAGCACATCTCGAGACACTATATGGCCAAGGTAGGGGTTCACGGATCCAACTTCACCTACTAATACACTGCATATTACCTTTTATTCCCCATTGTAAAATATGCAATTATCGGGCGGAGGTAGCACATATGGACATAGATTAACCACAGGTGTTCTAACTCTGATTTCATCCACCTGTTCCCCAGTAATGATGTCAATTTCAGTCCATCTCTTGGGAGCGATTATACCGCCCAGTCCCAAAATTGCTGCTACTTCAAATGTGGAAATTGCCTGCTACTTCATACCATGCCCGCCTTACCCAGAGTCAAAGAAAAAGATGTCTCACATAGGAGCTGGATCTGTATTTTCTGAAATAGCAAGTTTCAAATTCAAGTACTAAGCCAAGTATTTCTTTATTTTTTAAATGGTGAGATGTGCAATTCTGTGCAAACAGCTGACAATTTTGTCCTTGCTAAGATTTATAACCAAGGCAGTGAATCTTTCCATGGTTGCCATGGGGACTAAAAGCACCAAGTAAAAGACTTACTAGTTATCTTAACTGATAAAGCTAGGCTTCTATTGCAACATACTGTTATGTGTATTGGGTGGATTCAGGAGCAAAGGACTGCTTCATGTTAATAGCAGACATTTATTTACAATTATTTACTTGTTTTTTTCTCAATACTGTTGTCATGGCTTGAACTGTCCCTCATTCACCATCTCTTACGCTGACCAGACCTTAGTTCTAGGGCAGAACAATTATGTTCTAAGCCTTTGGGACCACGTGTGTGACAATACCCATGCTCAAATGAATGTATGATGTTTTTGGGGATTTGGGATTGTTAGGAAAGATGGCTTCTGTTAGCAATGGCATGTTCCACCCCAGGAGGGTCGGAATCTCCTTTCCTTCCATATTTATCATCTATCACGAAGAGCTAGTGAAAGTGTGGTCCATCCACTAAATTACATTCGCATCAGTGCTGAGAGAAGATTGCCTCCAAAGTGTGCCAAGTTCCTTTTGACCAAATGTCTGGGTTGTACTGGAATCATTCTATGCAATGACGAATCACATTTAATGCAGTTTTCTTTGTATTATTGAAGACAACAAAACCCTTCTTGTGGAAATTATTTTTTAAAGGGAGAAAAATGGAACAGGGACTCTGAGAATTTAAGAGAACGTGTAGCTATTTCTGCATATTTGTTTTCCTCCTTGGTTTTTTTGAAAAAATGTTTTGTTTTGTTTCTTCTGTCAGACAGAAGTGCTTAAATATGGCAAGCCCTCTTAACTTGGAATGAATGAACTGTTGTGAATTTCTTTGAAAACATGGATTCTTGATGGCACAATGCGCTTTATTTAGATATATCCCTCAAGTCTGCTAAGCTGGAGATAAAAGCTGTGTTGTACAAAAAGCTGCACTGTACAGGGAAAATGAGCTTGAAATATGAGTTAAAGCACAGAATGTGTGTGTACTGACAAATAATGGGTCATTTCTCTAAAGGGGTCATTTCTCTTCTTCATTTTACTGAGCCGTCAGCCAGCTCTTGCTTTACTTTTCTTGATCCAAACAAGGCATGTGAGTTCCTGTGATGGATGTTGAGCTATTTTGTTGTTATCATTCTCCTTTTAAAGGGATAGTATCCGGGAGCAATATAAATTCTGTTACTTTATTATTGCCTACTCCCCCTACCCCCACCCCAAACATATATCACTCATGTTTAATGCAGATCAAGATAAATAGGGTGCCTCATTGCAAGCACACAGGGAACATTTCTGTACAATGGAAATCAGGAACCTCATTATCAGTCCACTTAGTTTTTTAGATGCCTAATTGTTGAAATAGTTGAATGGTTCCGGGAAGTGGGATAGGGAGGGTGGGTACTGTAGCTGGTAACCAGCTGATATGGCTTCTTTCTATGAGGATGAAGAAGTAAAATGTAAACATCTCTTATATTGTATGTAAGCTAGCATGCTCAATACAGAATTATTTAATTAGCATTTAGTTTCCTGAAGATTTCATACAGATGTTAATAGTATATTTTTATCTTTTTATTTCAGTCATACCTGATGCTATATTGAGTGCTTTATTTTCATTGCTACAGCGTCTAATGTTCCACAGCTCTACTTATGTACATACATCGATGTATATGTGAGGGGTGGAAATGATCTGACTAATCAAATCTTTTAAGTGGTGAAGAAACTGAAAGGAAATTCAGTGTACATATATCCACTGACATTGCACTCAGAGACTGTTCATGCATTCCTGGCCAGTTTGTAATGCAGACTAAAACTCTCGAGCTAGAAGTTGCTAGCAGAGACAAAAATAAAATCTGGATACTCTCTCTTTAAACTGTAAGTTGCATTTTGATGTTTTCTCTGTATGCTCTGATTAATTCTTTTGACAAAAAAACAAACACACTAATGGGGTTTTAAATTATAATTAAATTATAATTTAAAATCATAAAGTCGAACTAGGTGATCTGAAGAAAGTGGTTTTCTTAATTTGTTATCTTTTTGTAAATATGCATTTTTGTACTGGGAAACAAAAATGAGTTTGGATTCCAAATTCCATCTGGCCTTCCAAGCATGTCAGTTTCAATACAAGTTGACTGTATCTTGTATAGATGTTAAGTGGTGTGCCCAGGTGCTCAGCAGTCCCTGACTAGCATGAGTGCCATCATTCTATCAGAAAACATGTACAGCATAACTGATATTTGAAAGGGGTGGGTGGAGAACACCTACCTGGGAATAAAAATTAAAACTCAACGACCACCAATAGTAGTCTTTGGAGAGATCTAATATTTCCACAATGAACGTTGCATGCATCAGTGGTGGTTTGTTAATCTTTCTTTTTTCACTTGAATGAACGCCGAATTATTCTTTGATTTTTGCCTTCCAATCCTCCAAGGAGAAGGAAAAAATACAAAACATGTTCTAAAAGTTGTACAAAATGAAACAAACAAAAATAGTCTGACCAATTGTATAAAGAGAAAAATGCTTGTAAATCAGTCTCGATTTTCACTCTGTGTATAAAATCCATGTCATGGTTTTGTGATTGTATACAGGACGTATCTTGAGAACTTATGCAAATTGTGTTGTATAAAGGCTATTAAACCCAGTCTGGCTAATAAACATTTAAAATATCTAGTCTGGGGTTCTTTCCCACCATTGAACACACATCGGAAATTGACTAAAGCTAGAGGAAAGGTTAGTAACTGTAGGACATCAATGAAGAAAGAGAAACCTACAAAGTAGTCTGTCAAACTGGTTTATGGTTGCGAGAATTTCGGTTTGTGGTACTGGCTCTGTAGAATAGGAAGGAATCTCAACTTTTGTAGAAGTTCCAAGAAATGTTTAGGGACACACACCCCCCCCAAAGTGGGAGAGGACCCAATGTGGACTGACCCTGCAATATTGGCTGACTGTTGGAGAGGAAAAAACAGAAAACTGGGTGGTGGGAATACAGTATCCTGGAAAAGGGTATAGCTAGCCACTTGTGACAATTACTTTCACAGCTAAATTCTGACTAAGCAATTATGACTGAAGGTGCAATCCTATGCATGTTTAGACAGGAAAAAAAAGTCCTGCAATTCCCAGCATGCCTGGCTGAGGAATGCTGCGAGTTGTAGGACTTTTTCTGTCTGAACATGCCTAGGATTGAGCCGTAAAGCATTGAGCTAGACACAACACTATGGAATCTTGTAGGGAACAGTCCCTTTGGAGCAGAGATGTATGAGCTGAGGTGACCCTGGGTTTATTTTCGGGTGCAATCCTCCATTTTCTGATTCACGCATGACCCCTTGCCTCCTGCCACAGTTCTAGGGAGTTCTAGGACCTTTTTCCAGTGTAAACATGCCTAGGAGTGAACCCAAAGAAACTTACAGCATTCACCGCTCTGACATGATGTGGGCCCTGGTGACACCTTAATCAGATGCGAGTTCCTGTAGGACTGAGATATCAGGCACTAGAGGCTGCAAATCAGGAACTCCAGCAACAAAGCCCAGTTGCTTTTCTCTCTCTGTTTCTCTCTCTGAGGCCTGCTCTCTGCTGTGCTGCAGGTGGCCAGGGAATGGAACGACAGGTACTGATTCAGCAGGAATAAGGTGACACATGGAGCCAGTATGGGTCTACCTGGTTCTATAAAGTTACTACCTCTGGGCTGACGCCTCAGTCTGAGCATTGTGGCTAGGACTGTCCATCCATCCTCACTTGCCTTCAAGCCACCCCCTTAACTTTGGGCCCTCCAAGAGGGCCCAAAGAAATTAGTAGGATTTGCTTCGGAGTAAGCAGGGTCAGGAGTGGGCTGTAAATGTTAATCCCCCTATTTGGCCTTGTGTAAATTGCTATGATCAGAAAATTAGGATTTTAAAGCCCACAAGCTGTGGCATTGTTTTGCTGCTGTGGCCTGGCATCCAGTTCTGCCCTGTGCTGGTGCACACGTTTGGAGGACAGGAGGGCTTAGTCAGAGTTCGTGGTTCACCAGTCGCTCTGTCAAGACCCACAAGAAGTCAGAAGTGATTGTTCACAAGGTGACTAGTGACACATGTTGGAAACGGCCGAGTACAAAACAATAATGTGGTGTGCACGTTTTCAATGCGTTGGTCAGTGGGTCACCGGTGCATTCCATTATTAAAAAGAAGGATTTGTGGTGCATTCAAGTGGGAGCATTACAATACATTGAAATGCTAAGCCCTCTTCTGCCATTCAGGCTACCAAACACATGAAGGGGTTTCCACGAATGCACCAACTAGCCCCGCCCCATGCTGATGCACACATCTGCTACATCTACTAGCCAACAGATGATCTACATGATCGGACTGAAGGAGGGCCAACACATACGTGTACGTGTGTGTGTGTGTGTGTGTGTGTGTGTAGAGCTTCCTCCATGGGGCCTAGTACCTTGATCGACCAGGGTTTTCAGAAGCCCTGTACATGATCAACATGAAATTATAATCAACTGGATGATTGCTGCTAGGACTGACGTGGTTAACAAGCGGAAGACAACAGAGAGGCCGTCTGTTGCTGATTAGCTAAATACAATATGGAAAGTCTTGTTCGTGGTGAAATTGGCACATGGTTTATTATACTAAGTGGAACTTGTCTGTGCCTTTATGGAATGTATGTTTTAAGAAATGTTCCTTTGAAAATCTTCAATTTTCAAAATCGAGTCCAGCATGTGATTGTGGAATGTGAATGGATGTAAATATCTTTTATAACTGAGATATAAGAATTATATTGATATATATAAAGCAAAATCTATATGGACACACACACACACCAAACACAGACAGCAGCTGTTGCTCATTTACATTCTCTTTGGCATTCTTTAAAGAATTTTCTCTTCCTAATCTTGAGAATGAACATCAAGAGATGTGGCTCCATCAGCAATGGGCCTACCTTCTTCCTTCCCAGGATTGTCTGTTTATGACTTGAATGCTTGGGGGCAGGGGGACAAGGTATTTAAAAGTTTGAGTTGGGCCTCCAGGGAGTATTGATAGGAAGATGACTAATTTTGGGGATGTTGATAGGTTTGATCTGGGCCTTCTGGGGTATGTTGAGAGTTAGGAGCTAGTGATGGGTGGTATTTCTCCTCTAAGTCCTGCTTCCACGCACTGTTTCTAGACTCGGCACCCTAACAATAAGCCAATACTTGTTTGTCTGGAATTTTTGAAACGACTCCTCCGGTCATGAATTTCTACATTTCAGCGATATTAAATAGCAGTATCTTTTTTCCTAGAGGCCCTTAACTTCATTTTCAGCAGGAAAAGAGCCAGACTAGCGACATCATTTTCCTGTGACAGTGAAATTCACTCTGCATAAAAAATATGCAAGCAATGTGTACACTTTTCCCCTCCATTATGTGATCCTGAGATTCACAGAGGCTTATTAAATGGGCAGTCATCAAAAATTCTGTTTACATCAACTAAAGCATTACATTCTAAAATGTATTATTAACATCTGTCTACTGCCTTATTTGCCAAAAAGACATCAAGGCAGTGATAAATAATTTATAACAGTAAAACCTTAAAAGAAGAAGTAACAAGAATATTTTTAAAAAGAGTAAAACCTCAAAACACTAACACCAGGCAGATATCTGATGTTGTCTTTGCCTGCCTCTTTCTCCTGGATTCCTTCCCGCAGGTAGGCAGCTGGGGAGGAGAGAGCCCAGCTGGGGCACCTCTAGCGATGTACGAAACCCTTACCTGGCTCTGTTCCAGGGCATCCGCAGTGGGGGGGAGGCACTCCGTCCCTCCCCCTGGAATCCTCCCCGGCCAGCTCTGCACCGCGGCACCCCATGGAGCTGCCGGCCGGGACCAGCCACAGCTGGAATTCCGGCCGCTGCTGGGCTGCTGCGGCCGCAAATGGCGGCCGCTACGCCAGCCGCCATTTGCGCCCCTGCCAAGCCGTGATAGGCTACGTAAGTATTTACGTAGCCTATCATGGCAAAAGGCAGCCACACAAATGGCAGCCACTACAACAGCTGCCATTTGCGGCCGCAGCAGCCCGGCAGCAGCCGGAAGACGAGCCGGAGCCGCCGCCACATTCGCCGCCGCATCCACCGCCAGGTAGGCTCTGTCCTGGGGGGATTCCGCGGGGGGGGGGGATTGCTCCGTTCCGCCACGGACTCCGGGGGGCCGGATTCTAAAGGATCTGGCCTCACTGGAGTCCGTGGCGGAATTCTCCAACATCCCTAGGCACCTTATGATGTCTCCACCTGTCTTCCTCTTTCTTAGGGAATCTTTCCCACAGGGCAATTAGTCATGGATCAGGTCTGGTACTTAGAGGTATTTGGCAAGAATTGGCAAGAACACGTTAAGGACAACTTAAACTCTATCAAGGTACTCATGTATAACTGCTTTTACAAACACGTTGGAGAGAAGGTATACTTTTAAAGCTGACGTACTAGTTCCCCTCTACTGAAGTACTAGTTCCCCTCTACTCAGCACTGGTGGGGCCTTATTTGGAGTACTGTGTCCAGTTCTGGGTGCCACACTTTAAGAAGGATGCAGACAAACTGGAGAGGGTTCAGAGGACTGGAAACAAAGCCCTATGAGGACAGACTGAAAGAACTGGGCATGTTTAGCTTTGAGAAGAGAAGACTGAGGGGAGATAGGACAGCGCTGTTCAAGTACTTGAAAGGCTGTGACAGAGCGGAAGGCCAGGATCTCTTCTCGATCATCCCACAGTGCAGGACACAGAATAATGGGCTCAAATGACAGGAAGCCAGATTCCGGCTGAACACCAGGAAAAACGTCCTGACTGTGAGAGCAATACGACAATGGAACCAATGACCTAGGGAGGTGGTGGGCTCTCCCACACTGGAGGCCTTCAAGACGAGGCTGGACAGCCATCTGTCAGGGATGCTCTGACTTGGTTTCCTGCACTGAGCAGGGGGTTGGACTCGATGGTCTTATAGGCCCCTTCCAGCCCTACTATTCTATGATTCCTTATGCACACTTTCCTGGTAATAAGCCCCAATTAACACATCAGGACTTACTCCTGAGTAAACGTGTATAGTATCGCTCTGTAAATGTGTATTAAATAAAGCAGCTGGGAAATGGTGGTACAGGAGCTGGAGTCACAGGTGTAGCTTCCATATACAGCCTATTACTGTCATCTCCCCCTTTCTCCCATGGTTCTGTCACTTTACTTTAAGAAGAAAAAAGAAAAGAAAAAAGCAAGTGAACCTTCCAAAGCAGATTCTGAAAAGTCCATTGCAACATTTGTAATTCTTACTAGCACTTTGGTCTAGCACAAGGCTGTCTAACATGAGGTCTACCACAAGGTTGAACAGATGGAATGAAAATCAAACATGCAGTAAATTTCCAGAAGGAAAAATGCTGTGTTAAAACAATAACGTTACTGAAGTATGTTTAGAAGTTCTTGCAGTCTTGCTTTTCTACTTTTATTTTAGGCTAGAGCTTAACCAGTTTCTGTTCTTCAGATGGGTTTCTTACTGCACAAAATAAGTCTTTGCAGCTTTCAGAGGAGGAAGGGTATTGAATGATCCATTGGCATTCCTGTCCCTATACCAGCTGCACTGATTTCCCCCCACCAGAGCAGCCATGAACAACCAGCCTCCTGTGTGACATGGGAGAAGGAAGTGAAGACACAATCACTCAACTGCTCCTAAATAAATTGAATCCATCTCTTCCTCACCACAGCAACCATGTAACGCCAGCTGTGTGAGAAGGGTCTTTTCCTGGAATAGCAGAAATGGTCTAGAAGGATATCATGGTTGATGATACTGAAAATCACAGAAAGGTGCTGGAGAATCCAGCATAAGTCATTCACCAGGGTGACTGAGGCAAGTTCTGTCCCCAAACCAGGCCAAAAGCCAGATTTGACCGATCTAATTAATCAGTGACATCCAAGACTGCCTGGAGCTGAAAGGCACCTCTCAATAATGGTAAATGTGATACTGGGTAAAAACTACTCAATATAGAAGGGTCCAAGCTTGATTTCTTCAGTAAAGGTCATATTACTGCCTCCTTCACTGCATCCAAGTCTAAACAGATGTGAGCAATTTTATCTGAAAACTGGTCACAATGGCCTTTAAGGGTTCCAAAAGTTGATCCACTGGATCTACATGAAGATGACAATTCATTCCTCAAAAGAGCTGCATCAGCTAACATTATGTAGATGCAATGGTGATGGTGAAATACATGTTCTTCACCGCCATCGCTGCCACAAATTAGGCTTTAAAATGGGCTCTAGCCTGTGTTTGATCATGTTCACCTCAAGTCTTCTGCCGTTGGCACGCTAGTCATTGACACAACGGCTTCATTGCCCTGAGCTCCTCAGAATTCCAAGGAGCTGATATGGCTCTGTGATTTGGCCAGGGGTGTTTGAAAGCAATTGTAACAATAGCCCAAGTCATCCCCACATGTCAAGTTCAGCTAAGGCCTCAGTAGGACCACGGGCCAAATCTGCAGGAAATTCCTCCAGAGACATCAGGAACCATCCATATCCATAAGTTTCTGGGGGTGGACCATGGAGACGGGTCTTCCACCCCTGCAGAGGATAGAAGAAGCATGTAGACTAAACCTGATTAGAGGGTGATCTGTCCATGATAATGATGTCATTAACAGCTCTACCACCCACAGAAGGGAAAACCAATTGTTGTTCAGTCGTTAAGTCGTGTCCGATTCTTTGTGACCCCATGGACCATAGCACGCCAGGCCTTCCTGTCCTCCACTCTCTCCCAGAGTGTGCTCAAGTTCATGTTTTTGAGATTGTACCCCAGTGCTGCTTTTCCCACCCTTTTGTTGACTATGAGTGCTACTCCATTTCTTCTCAGGGATTCTTGCCCACAGTAGTAGATATGATGGTCACCTGAATTAAATTCGCCCATTCCTGTCCATTTTAGTTCGCTGATTCCCAAGACGTCGATGTTCAATCTTGCCATCTCACGTTTGACCACCTCCAGCTTACCTTGATTCATTGATCTAACATTCCAGGTTCCTAAACAGTATTGTTCTTTACAGCATCGGATTTTCTTTTCACCACCAGACACATCCACAGCTGAGTGTCCTTTCGGCTTTGGCCCAGTCGCTTCACTCTTTCTGGCGCTACTTGGAAATTCCCTCTGCTCTTCCCCAGTAGTATATTGGACACCTTCCGACCTGAGGGGCTCATCTTCCGGCGTCATCTCTTTTAGCCTTGTGATATGTTCCATGGGGTTTTCTTGGCAAGAATACTGGAGTAGGTTGCCATTTCCTTCTCCAGTGGACCACATTTTGGCAGAACTCTCCGCCATGACCTGTCCGTCTTGGGTGGCCCTGCACAGCATAGCTTATGGCTTCACTGAGTTACGCAAGCCCCTTCGCCACAACAAGGCAGTGATCCATGAAGAGGGAAAACCAATTAACTCTCCTCAAAAGCCTTTCAGCATTTAGTGGCAGCAGCACTTGCAATGCATGAAAATGTTTTTCAGCTGCTGCAGTTGTATCCAGCAACGTTACCCCTTGGTCTGATCCATGTCTGTCTTGATCAAAACACACTTGATCTTTATGAAGCTCAGGTAGCACTGGCTATAGCAAAGGCTTTGGATATATTGTTTTGTGTTCACATTTATTATAGAAATCAGGGCATAGCTTGCTGTCTCTAAGGGCACCTTCATCCTTGCCTGGCTTAAAACAACTAAAATGCCTGCTTCATTCATTCTGGCTGGCACAGCCTCTTTCTGAAGAGCTTTCTTGTAATAGCATTGCTACCAGTTCCCCAGAAAGGAAAGCCATCAGGCTGCAGGCCCTTGCCTTTTCCCATTGTTTCCACTAGTAACTTTAATTCCTTCTCTGTCATTGGTGTTCCCAATAACAGTTTGTTCTTTTCAGGGTTTATGGCTGCAGCTAGCTAAAGAAAACGTAAAGATTCTGAAACTCGTTCTGAAGCACATAATTCACAATAAAAATGTATTAGAATGGCCCTTAATTTCTGCTAGAGAGCAGTCCCCAAGCAGGGGAGCAGAGGGGAGAATCGGGGGGTTAACTACTGCTGTCTCCTCTGCCCACCACCTCATTGAAGCCACAGTGGGAGACCAGCTTTTTTTTTATGGTTTTCACCACCATAGTTAGTTTAGTTTCCCTAGCTCCATTGACACAATGGGACCAGGGAATTTACTACAGCCGCTACAGGGCATAGTTCCTGGATGGCTTTGGGGGGTTAAGGAAGTTTGGGATCTTATGGATCCTCTGACGCCCTTGCCACATCCCCAGCCTGCCCTCTTTCAGGCCCTGCCACCACGGAGTCACTGCCAACAGCTGGCCGTTCCACTGCTGCCCCACAGAAATCTCTGCCTGCAGAGACAGAGGTCTGTGATAAGACTGCAGCCTTATTAGAATTTTCCATTCAGGTGATCTGAATGGTTAAAACTGATTTTAAAAAACTTTTAATTTGTTTTAACCTATAAGCCAAAAGCCTACCTGCCCCCCCAACTCCTTAAACAATGTAGCATATATTTCTCCTTTTGTGTCTTCCCCCCGCCCCACATTCCCCACTACATGTTTGAGTTGATTTCATTTTGTAAACTGAGGTTGTGTTGTTTTGCACAAAGGCCAGGCCAATAGTTCTCGGCTTCCGTTTCTAATTCATCTCTGAATAATGTCATTTTTTAGCTCTTTCTTTTTTCTGGTGCGAGACATAAGAAATCATACTTCTTCCATTTCAGCTTGCAGGGAAACCCATGATCCCCAAAGAGGATGTTTTAGGTTGGCTCCTCTTGAGAAAAGATGCTATTTCTCATTTCATTATTTCACAAAATATGGTGACATTCAACAAGGAAACTTCAGGCTTCCGTGATAAAACATTTTTTGTTGCTCTGGAATGATCATCAGTGTCAATTCCAGCAGAGTATGATCAGAATATAGAGCATGGAAAGCTAAGTCAGGGCCAAGCAACATCTTTTGGAGCAAATAACAGCCAGGGAGGAGGTGATTCTCAGCAGAAAACTGGCATGGGGCACCAATCCACACTGGAATACACCATTATTCCTCTTCCAGAAATCCCCTCTTTGCCCCTTCTGTGTCCCCCCTCCAATATTTTTTTTCTGATAGTGCCATGAGATGAGGTCTCATGGGGAAAGCAGCTGGTAGTTAAGCATCCTCCCCCCTTCCTTGGCTCCTCCATTGCAAATTGCTCCCTCCCGACAGCTTATTGCAAGGGCAAAGCAGCCATAGGGCTAGAGTTACACTGAACAGTTGGATCAGGGCCAACAATTGTTTTTCCCCCCCAAATAAAAGTGACAGACTAAGCTTGCCAGTTTAAACGTGAGAATAATTCACACGTAGTTTAGCTTCAGAGCTAAAATGAGCATGTTAAATGTCTGTCTTAAAGCCAGGCTCCCACAGGAGATAAGCTACAAAAGAGAGACACTGGATCACCTCTGCTCACCTGAAGGCAACTTCTCCTCCTCTCCAGGCAGCAAGGAAAGATGGCACTTTGCAAGACTGCTCTCATTAAGGTTCTCACACACACGGGGAAAAAAAGCATTAAGACACATCTTGTTTTGCATCCCAATCCTAAAATGGGCTCAATTAATTGGAACTCTGCATCTCCAGTTTGACACTAAGCCTATCCAGTGAAGGCCAACAAAGAGGCAACGTTATTGTCAAGAATGACAGCCTGTTTTCCACCAGGTTAGGTCGGGCTGTCACATCGGATGCAACCACCTGGGATCGTGTGTTATTATCTAGATGCTCCTCGGCCCCTTTACTCAAGGCCGGGCACAGCCCCTGCTAATTGGGAAGTGAGAACAACTGGAGCTGGTGGGAAGTTCCAGCCTCTTGGAGGAAAGGGTGGTCCATCCAGGGGCTGAAGGAAAATCTGCCCTGGGTTGCCAGGGCTGGGCTTTAAAAGAGGGCTGAGGTCCAGGCATGGTGTCTTCCGTCATCCTGGTGGTCCTGGACCTGCAGACGGCTGGTTGCTATCTGGGGAGATCCATACTTAGGTACATATGTAAGGATAGGCCAGGTAGCTTTATTATTTTGCTTGGGTGTGCGTTCATGAAGATCTCTGTGATTTGGCTTTGTAGTCTCTTGTGTAACTTGCTACTTCCATTCTTCCCTTTCCCTCTACCCCTTTATTTTGATCTTAATAAACCTCTACCCAACCCTTAGTTGGTGTGATCCCTCTGCAGAACCTCAGTGTTAATTTCAGTGCCTCTTGGCTTAAGAGGGTGGCTACTGGGTATTTGGGGGGCTGAAAGGCTGGGTTTGGCCAGTCCTGTTTTGGGGAAGGGGATCCTGGGATAGGGTCCAGAGCGGTCCTCCCTCGCTGGGAGGTTGAGGCCAGTCCCAACGGCTGGGATCCTCCTTCACAACTATTTTTTCTGTCTGTGCTGATAACATCTGTGTAAGAAAAGGCATGTTTATTGTACTATACAAAGGGTTTCAGCAATGGGAAAGCTGTATATGTGTTGGCCAGGTGCACTGTGGCGGACATTCACCTGTGGAGAGGAAATGTGCACTGACTGGAGCCCAAGGAACTGAGGCCTTAAGGCAGGGATTTTTAAACTCTCCACATCTGCAGACACATCCTGACGTTTGTCTTCTGAGGAGCCCAATATTTGCCTGTGGCAGCATCGTGCAGTGGCAGGTGACCTGCTTTTCAGACAAACACCCACAGTACAGTCTTCTCTTTGAGGAACTCTTGGGAAGCATTCAAGGAACCCTGGAAGGGCTGTTTATGGCTTACAGAATTTCACAGTTTCCCTCAGAATTACAGATTCCCTCAAACTACTAAGGATCGGCTGGAGCTGAGGAAAGAGGAGGCCCAGAGGGAGGGCTGGGGGAAATGCCACAGAAGTGAAAGACACGGGCTGTGTGAGGCATAGGAAAGGAGAGAACAGACAGGAAAGGTCCGGACTAAAGGCTAAAGAGCAGGACCACGGAAAAGCCAAAGAGGCAAGAGGCAGAAAGTGGCATATCTCTTTGAACTAGCCACACACACCTTTAAACGTAGGTCTCTAGTCTCATATGAGGGCAGATTTCTTCCTCGCACAAGAAAGGTTTTAAATCATTAAAAAGGAAAGATGACTTGTACCTGTAGGTCGGGGGGGGGCAACTTGTGGCCCTCCAGAGGTTAGGTCCTACAATTCCTATCAGCCCTAACCAGCATAGCCAATGATGAGGGATCATGGGAGTTGTAGGCTAAAACATCTGGAGGGCCACAAGTTGCCCACCCCTGTTGGGGGCGGGAGTGGACAACTGTGTTGATTTTACACATAATATTCTAAATGGCATTCTAAATAATAATGAAAACAATTGGAAGTCTAAAGTCCAACATGGTAACTTGGGAAAAATTCCCTTCAAAAATTAAAGTCTGGGATTTTCAGTACAAATCTTCACTGTTACTGTTGCAGAGGACTGGATATGCTGTCCCTATGCACTGTCCATGGCGGTAGACGACAATCTCCAGTTCATATTCCTCTATTCTCACCCTTTGACGCGTCACTTTTTCATTTGACTGCAGGAAAGCGATGGTATAAAGGGCAAATTCAAACTCGGGGCTGACGCCAATAAAAGTGCTCCCCACAGGCTTCACAAGGCCCTTCCAGCTGAACTGAAGGCTTAAAACTTGGTCATCTTCATCAGGCTGAAAACAAACACACAAAATGTTAGAGAGAGAGAAAGGGAGAGCAAATTAAAATTGTGACTGGATCAAACCAGAGGCATGAAAGGGACACAGAGGATGCACCTTTCCCAGCTATAGTTTGAGCACAGTAGTGCAGCCCTTTGCCCGAAGGCTCAAATGTGGACGGGTCGGAAGAGATGGCGGTGGTGAGGAAACATGCTAGAGGGGTCTTCAATGGCCTCACCTCAAACCAGGAGAAGGAGCAAATGAAGACTTTCGAGAAAATCCCTGAAGAAAAATGTCAGGAGTAGGGAAAAGATATGCCTGTGGCAATTTCTCAAAGAATCCAAGAATTACAGATGTAAAATTCCTGGGAACTTTGAAGCCATAGAAAGAACACAGACATTTTTTTGGAAGGGGGAGGAATATATGCCAACATGCATTTAATGTAATTTGTTTTACTATTTTTTCATTGTTTAATGAAATAAATATTTGTTCCATCTCATTAAGTAGTGCCTATACATTTGGATTTTCAACTAACAGTATATCATCTGGACAGACTATGGGTACAGCCTTATCCACCCTTCATTGGGAGCTTGCTCTATTCAGCTCAGGGCCACACTAGATACAACTTTTATCACGTAAGCTGCCTTTATACTAAAACCCTGCAGCCCTCCCGTTCTTGAGCCTTTCTGCATTTACCACAGGCTCCCAGACAGCGACCACATTATTGCTGAGATGGGAAGCTTTCAATAGTCAAGGTTCCATAGAACTCAATGAAACAGCACCATCTAGTGGCTGTTTTAATCATGTAACATTCTGAGTTAAAAAGATAGTTCATTAGTTCCGGATCTTTCTGAGATGAAATAACCAGGAAATGCCTCTGGATGTGCCCTGGAGGTTAATGATGTCATGAAAAGGCCCCGCAAACTTCCATGAGTGAGCAATCTCAATAGCAGGATAAAAGCTCCATGTGAAGGAGCCCATAGTTTGGTGTGTCACCGTGTCTTTTTTAACCAATAGCCAACACTGAGTTGAGGGGTGTGGGTGGGGGGCGGTAGTCCAGTCAGGACTGCAGTGGGGCCAAGGGATGAAAGCTCCTCTCCCTCCATACCATGGTCCCAATTTGGCTTCCCAGCCCAAGTTTAAGCATAAAAAGCTATACAAAGTTATTTACATGCTAAAAGTTAGCTTTCCCTAGGACCTGCTTCTAAGTAAACATGAATAGAAGCATTGTTAGTAACTGTAGAGAAAATTAACTATAAAATTAACTATTGTAACCCATATTTACTTTATGTATATCTCAGTCCATCTCCATAAATAATATATCTTTCATAATAATAGGATAACTCAAGTTATTTCTCTAACCAGTGTGTGTAAGTTTCATAGTTTCTGATCCTGACCTTTCACTTTTTGCTTCATGGATTTCAGAAAATGGAAGGTTGACATGAGTTAAAAGACACCCCTCAACTTTTTCATGTTAGTTTGCTCGTACACGTGTGCGTGTTTTTTCAAACATCCATCAGCTGCTTTCACTTGAGGCAAAGACAGAGGAAGCTAATGCAAGTGAAGACCAGGACGAACAAATCCAAGAAGTCTGGCAGCCTCCTAGTTTGGAAGATGCTCTGGATTCTGCAACTTTTGAACATACTTCCAACATCAAATCCTATGAGTGTTCCTTGTTTGCTAATCCAGACAAAGAAGATTTGTGCGCACAAGCACCTGCAGAATAGGAGACAACACACGCACACTCACGTGCACATGTATTGTATGTGTTTCTTACATATATACATCTATATATATTTTTTTGTGATATTTATATACCACTAAATATAATAAAATCCCTAAGTGGTTTACATATTTTATGCACATATAAAATACATATGTAAATATGTAAATACATACATATAATACATAAAATATATAAAATAAATATTTGTATATACATACAAATAATAATCTTTTCTATTCTCTTACCCTGTTTTTGTTTCGTCTAGCCACATAGCCCTTGTAGTCAATGTGTTTCCGTTTTTCCTCAAGGTAAAACTGCACCCAGTTATGCAGACCCAGGATTTCATGCCCTCGTTTAGTTTCCCCAACAAACACGTGTTCGAATCCACAGGAGTCAGGTCTATACAGAAAACCGGTTTGTGAAAATATAGTTCAAATAAAATTTAGACACCAATAATGTATTTAATTAAATACCAATAATGTATTTAATGCAACATTAAAAAAAATAAAGAACGTTCATTAAGCTCATATCAATGTCTCTTGGTAGAAGTTAAGACATAATGATAAAAACCCAAACAACTTTTGATAAAGTTGGGGAGGAGGATTGTCCTATAAAAGACTGAGCTGTCAATTAGAAAGCCTTCTACATGAGGCATTTATTGTGTGCTCGTGATTCCCCACCCAGAATAGCTGGTGGGTGCTTTGGCGTCGCCATCTTCCAGGGCCTATGCAGTGCTTTGCAACCATTATAGCGGGGGGGGGGGTGTCGGGGTCTAACAAGGAAAGTCTGGGGTTTCTGTGAATGGCAGCATGAGATCCTGGTTTTGCAGCACCACCTAGTGGTTGCGTAATGAAACATATAGAAAGGCAGAAAAAGAAAATCCCCGGAAAAAAAACTTGTGTAAAGGAGCCGATCTTAATCCCGCAAAGAATCCAGAAGCAGAAACCTCAGTAAAGCAGTGCGTTAAAAGACTCGTGTAGAAAAGCCCAGAACAGCCCTGGTTCAATTTGTGCTTCTTCCTAGTGAACTCACTTGATGACCCCAGGCAAACTGCTCTCTCTCACCCTTAGCCCCAGATCTGTATTATGGGGATATTAACCACCTTACTGGATCATTGAACTAATGGGAACAAAGTGCTTTGTGCACTCAAATATTGAGTTTATTAACACTGCATAAATGCGTAGAATTCTTTCATGGCACATATTCCACAAAGAAATGTGCAATGTCCTTCGCAAAGAACTTAGTCATTATCCCATGTCTATCCCACCTTTCCTCCAAGCAGGTTAGAGAAGCATGCTTGGGGCTATCCCAGTTTTGCCCCACTATAATCCTACAAGGTTTATCGAGCTCAGGGCCAAACCAGATAGGACAGTCAATACATCTGAATTTAATAAGCCCTTTTTCAAAATACAAAGAGCAGTCGTTGGGGGAGCTGATAATTATTCAGATCAGGGCTGGCATTGTGAGCAGGCATAGCTGGGCACCTGCCCAGGTATTTCTGGTATCTTTTGCCCTGCCCAAAGGGACCCCTAGACTTCCTCCTCCTTTTCACCATTGCAGCTTGCTTCCTCACCAGCCTCTCACTCTGGCCCAGACAGCGGCAGTGCTGAGGAAGAGGAGCAGGAGATGTCCCTGCCTGCTTGCGCGCTGGCTCTCTGCCCATCAAGCAAGCAAGTGGTAGCAAGGATCATAGAACAGTAGAATCTATGATAGTATCATAGAACAGTAGGGTTGGAAGGGGCCTACAAGAGCATCGAGTCCAACCCCCTGCTCAATGCAGGAGTCCAAGTTAGAGCATCCCCAACAGATGGCTGTCCAGCCTCATAGAATCATAGAATAGTAGGGTTGGAAGGGGCCTACAAGAGCATCGAGTCCAACCTCCTGCTCAATGCAGGAGTCCAAGTCAGAGCATCCCCAACAGATGGCTGTGCAGCCTCATCTTGAGGCTGGGCAGCCATCTGTCGGGGGCGGGGGGATGAGGAAGAGGAGCTGGTGACCATGGCAGTGAGGAAGTCGGTCCACTCACTGAGGCAGGGGGCCTCTTGGGCTGTCTTGCCCACAGGCCCTGGAGCCCACACTGATTCAGATCACAGCAGGAAGGGAGGGGGGAGTGTAACCCTTTCCTCCCCAACAGTGGTCCTTATTTATTCATTTCATTTCTATACCACCGAGATATACCGTCCTTAGAATAATCCCTTCTCTGAATCTGCTTTTTGCATGGGAAGGAAAAGCCCGTCCTCACCTGCTGTGATCCTGATGATCATTCCTCCTCCCTCCCCCACCCCGCCTATCGCTCATGGTATTTGCATTTTTTTAAAAGCATGCAAGTTAAAGACAAAGATGCATTTCACATCGCATGTAGTTTGGCCCTCAGAGGCAGTGACATGCCCAAGTCCATCCCTTATCCTTCAGGGATGAGCAGCGATAGGAAGACAAGTCTCCCTAACACGTGTCCAAAACTCTAACCACTACGCAACCTTGGCTTCATGACCTAGATTTGTAGATGACCTAGTCTTGAGAACTGCTTCAGGGGGAGGCGCTGTTCCATCAAGGGTGAGCTGTTCCACCTGCTTTCCTCCTCCCACCGCCCCCAGACTTTGAAAGCAAGGCCGCAGCTTCGGGGCTCTGCTTCAGGGGGAGGCGCTCTTCCAACCAAGGCATTTTTTCCTCGTCTCCTCTGCCCGTCGCCCTGCCTGGGAAACCTTGTAAAGAGCCCTGGATTATTCCAGCTCTACTCCAGCATTTTGGCCAATGAGTTTTTGCTTGGGGATATGTAGGAGGTACGTTCAGGCTGCAGGGTTTTCAGTTGTTTTAGTTTTAAACAGCTGTTGTGATATTTCTGCTTTAAACTTTTATTTAGCGTATTGTTTGAATACTGTATTGGTGTATTTTTGTGAGCCGCTTTGGGGGCCTTTCGGCCAAAAGGTGGCGTAGAAATAAAATATAACATCACGTTCACTCATCGTGTGCACTTGTGACACCCGTCCATATTCTCACACCAAGAACCACTGGCTTTGGGAAGCCCACAAGTATTGCATGAAGGAGACAGCCCCTCTGTGCTGTTGTTGTTCCAGCAGCTGGTAGTCAGAGGCATAGTGGGTGCTTTGAGCAAGTCACTGTGTCTCAGCCTAGCCTCCTCACAAGGTCGTTGCAGTAACAGGTAAGCATTTAAAAGACTGTGGACACTAAAAAGTGCCACATAGCTGGTTAACGGTAATACAAAACTGGCAATAGTTTTATAGGGCAAAACCTTTTCCAAGAGTATATGCAAGTTTTTGAATTACAGAGAATTCTTCAGCATGCAAAACTGAGAAGTGTACCCTGTGAAGTGTATCTTGTGAATTTTCTTACTCTTTAGGTTTAAGCTTCCATGTTTGGATGGATACATACACTATGAACATCTCTACACCAGCCTAAAATCCTGCATTTAAAACGGGGCTTTCTGCTTCCATTTTAAATGCAGAACTACAATGGACTCCCTTTACACGCGCTTCCTTTCCCCTCTTTCCCCCTTTCCCCCTTATTTGAGTCTTCCACATGTTTCATTATACTGCCGCCAGATGGCGCTGTGGTCTAGCACCTCTTATTGCAAGTTTTCCTCTTTTCATGGAGGGAACTCAAACAGAACTCAAGCGCTGTAATTTGACAGCTCATTATCTCTGATCTTTTTTACAAAATGTTATATATAAACTATATATATATATATATATATATATATATATATATATATATATAATGTTTTATATATTTTGTATTGTTTTATTGTGCGGTCTTTGGTTTTAATTTTTGTGAACCGCCCAGAGAGCTTCAGCTATTGGGCGGTATAGAAATGAAATGAAATGTAATAATGAAAGAAAGAAAGAAAGAAAGAAAGAAAGAAAGAGACAAATGAAATAAAGGTCATTTAGTGCGGGAGACACCCTGGAGGTTAACGACATCATCTGAAGGACCCATAAACTTCCGTGAGTAACCAGTCCCAATAGCAAGATAAAAGCTCCGTGTGAAGAAGCCCTATGAACTACATGCTTCAAGCTAATGTACAGCTGTTTTTTTAAAAAAAAGATCAGTCATACCCTTTTCCTCCTTGCCGAGAGTAGAGGTGAAACCAAATAGCATAGAGCTGAGACTTGAAATCCTTAAGATCTGGTTTTGTCCAAGTTTTTTTAACTAAATATTGATGAGTAAGCTGGAAGAAATTAAATAAAAATGAATTTAGCTCACAGTTGACAATCTATCAGATAACATAACAAGTTGAAAAAGGCTGCTGCGCTCACTTTCATCACTTCAGTTTCTAAAACCGCATCAAGAAAACGATGATTTTCAGCTGTTTCCTCTGGGGTCACTAGCTCTGGCATACCAGTTGATGTCTCATAGTTGTCCAACAGTGAAATAAAAGCTGTAAGAGGAAAGAAAATGTTCAGATTAACTTAGTAAGTAGGAGGAAAGATAGATGCCATTTACATTCCTTATTGTGGACTGAGACCTGGATTCAAGCCACTTACACAAAGTAAAAGTTGCAGAGGGCTACTGGCGGCAGAAAGAAAAGATGTCTGGCTTATGACTGCAGACTATAAACCAGAGGTGGGAAACCTTTTTCAGTCCAAAGGCTAAATTCCAATCTGGGGAAAGTCGTGAGGGTACATTCCATCTCTGGGTGGGGCCAAAGGCAGACTGGGCAGGGCAAATGTTTTCTTTACTGATTTTAAGCCTACTCACTGGTGAGCAGGACAAGCCTCTGAATGTCTACTCAAAAGTAAGCAAGACAGAATACTCGGCACCACTTTCAAATAGGAAGTCTCTGCATGACTACTCAGAGGTAAGCAGGAGGATAAGGCTCAGGAGTAAGCAGGGCTGAATCAGCTTTCTACCCCGGCAGGAAAAAGCTCTTATCTCTGGAAAGCAGCTGATCGGAGATAAGAGCTTCTCCCTGCTGTGCACTGAGAACGGCAGCCTTTCTCAGTACTGAGCGGGGAAAAGCTCTTATTAGGAAATTGTTGAGAAACAACTGACACACAACATGGAGGAAAGGGAGATGCCAACCTTGCTTATTTCCCTTTCTCCCTATCCCAAGGCTCTGTGATTGTGCCCTGTAGCGTACTTCTTACATCCAGTGAGACACTCTTTCCCATGCATGCTACACATGCGATGCACAGGCGTAGTTCCACTTACAAGCAGAAAATAAATTAAAAAATACAGATTAGAGACCAGGAACCAATCACTGCATGACCGAAAGGTCTTTCAGTTGCTCCTCTTGTGAGACTTGTATGGGCGACACTTCGCTGGTCTGGGCTGCCAGGTTAGTAGCTGTTGTGTCCATTTCAAGAATGTTTTGCTATTTATAGTTAAGAGATCCATTTTTTTATTTCACAATTTCTATTGCTGGCATCTTTTCAGTGTTTTTGCCACTCTGCACATCAGCTGGTGTATTCTTTAAAAAAAATAAGGAGGTTTTGTTTTTTGGTTGGTAAATAAGATCTTGTGTGAAGCATCAGGTGATCGTCTGACTGGAATCAAACATTAAGCCCACTTGAAACCGCAGGCATCTTTCATAACAAGCAAAGCTCATGAGTCTTTCCCTGCAAAAACACACATCTATCTACTAGCAAAATGTATTTAAAATAAATAGCTACGAACTGTTAAGATTTCAGTGGTTCCCTTCATTCTCCTATGGGTTTCGTCATACAATAAACTCATGTTGGATTTCTTTACTGCTTTAATTGTCATGGCTTTCCCCAAAGAATCCTGGGAATTTTTGGTTTGGGGAGGAACTAAGTCTTCTCAGAGATTGGTAGCTTCCCCTCACTTTGGGACTGGGTGTCTGTTAATAAAAATCAGCATTACATCTAGCTTGCTTAGGAAAGAATGATATAAATGTACTGTCAAGGAAGAGGTCCTACTTGAATAGGTTTTTGTGCTCTTCAGACGTTGCTCGTTGACATTGCAAAAGAGAGGTTCCGAAGCATTGTCTCTGGCAACTTGACTGCCCTGTTGTACGAAGCCCGCCTTGCCCTGGTGACAAAACAAGGCGTTACCACAGATGCAGAATGCGCTGAAGGTATATGACACTGCAGCTCAAAGCAAGCAAGTCCAGTTCTGTAAGCCTTCGGGAAAACAAAATGGGAGGCAAGGAGGCAGAGGCTGCCATTTTCTTTATTTATTACGTTTACATCCCGCCTTTTTTCCACCTTAAGGAACCCAAGGCAGCATACATAATCCTCCTCTCCATTTTATCCTCACAACAACTCTGCGAGGTAGGTTGGGATGACAGTCTGTGACACGCCCGAAGTCACCCAGTGAGCTTCCGTGGCCGAGTGGGGATTAGAACCCGGATCTCCCATCTCCCGGTCCAACACTCTAGCCACTATACCACACTGGCTCTCCATGCTCATTTTTTGTGAAAGGCCCATGTTGAGCATAATTCACACTTTATTTATCATTCTATTTGTTATATTTGTTGGACACCTCATAAAACTAATTCTCTAGGCTGAGCTAGTTTTTTTAGTTCTGCCATTAGATATTAAGTTGTACATAATTTCCTGTAAAGTATACAGACAACAAATCCATTTCATAGTGGACTATAATAGCGTCACGTAGTTTTACCCTGGAGTAGGGTAAAGAATATGATTGATACCTGTAAGGAAATTGTATAGTCTTTTCCAGGCACAAAGCGGTTAACATCTGCATCCCAAAGCTCATTGAAAAGCTTGGAGAGTTCATGATTCCAAGTTGACCTAAAAATAAACATAGGGATATACCAATTTGAAAAACTGCCAAATTGAGCCCTCTGGACTTTCCCAGATGGCTGTACCCCATTCCCCGGACTGCTGATTGATTGGTGGTTTCTCTGCTTTTCCCCATTCTAAACAGTTGGAATACCTCTCCTGAGATTTAGCTGTGGGCAATAAGAGCTTTAAGCTAAAATATGCTGGTATTTTTTTGCACCTTTTGCCCGGCCCCCTTTCCATTCGGTCCCCACCCAACCCACCACTGGAATGTTGCCCCTGAGATCTTTCCCGAAACTGAATTTGCCCTTGGGCTGAAAGAGGTTGGACACCTCTGCATTAAAGCCACAGAAAGCCTGCCCTCACACGGGGAACAACTGCTCAGTTCTCCAGGCCTGGCCCACTCTTCCTCCACCCAGCAGCGGTGGCATGTGGACAATGAACTGCCAGGCATTGTCAAAGATGCCCTTCAAGAACACAGAGAAAAGCCTAAATCACCATTTCCAAATGTAGGCAAGGAACACTCGATATCAGACAGCATCAAACATAGCATGGATGGCCCATTTCTTCAAAGAGCCCAAACACTGATTATATTTCCGGGGGGGGGGGGGTTGGGGGGATTGCTGCCACTTCTTTCTTCAACTATGCCTGCTCAGAGACTTCCATGGGTCCAAAATATAGAAGACTGGAGAGAGTCATACAATCATAGGATAGTAGGGTTGGAAGGCGCCTACAAGACCACCAAGTCCAACCCCCTGATCAATGCAGGAATCCAAGTCAAAGTATCCCTGACAGATGGCTGTCCAGCTTCATCTTGAATGCCTCCAGTGTGGGAGAGCCCACCACCTCCCTAGGGAATTGATCCCATTGTCATATTGCTCTAACAGTCAGGGAGTTTTTCCTGATGTTCACCCAGAACCTGAGCCCATTATTCCATGTCCTGCACTCTGGGATGATCGAGAAGAGATCCTGGCCTTGCTCTCTGTGACAACCTTTCAAGAGCACACTCATATCTCCCCTCACTCTTCTCTTCTCAAGGCTAAACATGCCCAATTCTTTCATTCTCTCCTCATAGGGCTTTGTTTCCAGTCCCCTGATCATCTCCATTGCCCTCCTCTAAACCTTTTCCAGTTTGCCTGCGTCCTTCTTAAAATGTGGTGCCCAGAACTGGACACAGCACTCAAGAAGAGGCCTAACAAGTGCTGAGTAGAGGGGAACTAGTAATTCACGGGATTTGGAAGCTATACTTCTATTAATGCAGCCCAAAATAGCATTTGCCTTTTTTGCCGCCACATCACATTGTTGGCTCATATTCAGCTTGTGATCGACAACAATTCCAAGATCCTTCTCGCTTGTAGTGTTGTTGAGCCAAGTATCCCCCATCTTGTAACTGTACATTGGGTTTCTTTTTCCTAGGTGCAGAACTTGGCATGTATCCCTATTAAATGTCAATCTGTTGTTTTCTGCCCAGCGCTCCAGCCTATCAAGATCACTTTGAATTTTGTTTCTGTCTTCCAAAGTATTAGCTATCCAGCCCAAATTTGTGTCATCTGCAAATCTGATCAGCATTCCCTGCACCTCCTCCTCCAAGTCATTAATGAAAATGTGGAAGAGCACTGGGCCCAGGACTGAGCCCTGCGGTACCCTGCTCGTTACCTCTCCCCAGTTTGAGAAGGTCCCATTGATAAGCACTCTTTGAGTCAGCTTCTGTAGCCAGAGATATGGCCACCAAAGTACAAAGCTAACGCTCCTTGGCCAGATGTTTAATCATAGGAGAGCCTTCCCCAACCTGGTGCCATCCCAATGTTTTGGACTTCAATTCCCATCAGCACCAGTTAACATGGCTAATGGTGAGGGATCATGGGAGTTGACATCCGAAACATCTGGAGGGCACCAGCTTGGGGAAGGTGTACACACTGACTTGCAGCCAGCAGCTCACCCTAGCCCCAGCTGGGAATGCCTGGGACTAAACCTGGGATCTCTGGCATGCAAAGCACTGAACTATTGTCCTTCCCAAGGCGGGAGCCCTCTTATCCTGGTGTAAGGCCTTACCTGGGAATCAAACCCAGGACCTCTTTCACCCAAAACAAGAATCATGCCACAAGGCTAAGAAGCCTGACACAACACAGGAATTTAAAGGAACAGCCCTCTTCTATCTCTCGCATGGGCTTGTTCCTCAATCACTTGAAGATTGGGAATGTACTACAAGCTCATTAAAACTGGCACATTCATCAGGCATATCCTTCTAAAGTATATTTGCTGCAGAGGCTAGAACAACCTTCCCCAAACTGGTGCCTTCCACATGTGTTGGGCTACAACTCCCATAATAGATGGCCTGGGGATTATAGGAGTTGTAGTCCAACACATCTGGAGGGTACCAAGTTGGGGAAGGCTGAGCTAGAAGATCCCATCTTGTGGGGCAACATCCTTTCAAATATAGCACCACCTCTTTGCCAACTTTATCCTGAGCAAAACCTAGGATGAAAAGACGGCGTTCTTTCAGAATATGAGAAGTTCTTCTTTCAGATAAATGTGTGAAACTGTTTTTAAACCTATGGCTTGTCATTATGTGCAAACAGCCCCATGAATATTTATGGCATAAAAGGTAAAGGTAAAGGTGTCCCCAACCAGTCGTGTCCGACTCTAGGGTGCGGTGCTCATCCCCGTTTCTAAGCCGAAGAGCCAGCGCTGTCCGAAGACGCTTCCGTGGTCATGTGGCCGGCATGACTGAACACCGAGGTGCACGGAACGCTGTTACCTTTCCCGCCGAGGCGGTACCTATTTATCTACTTGCAATTTCTTGCTTTCGAACTGCTAGGTTGGCAGGAGCTGGGACTGAAGACGGGAGCTCACTCCGTCACGCAGCACTCGGGTCTCGAACTGCTGACCTGCCGACCTTCCGGTCTGCAGTTCAGCGTCTTAACCACTAAGCCACCACGGCCTATTGCTTTGTGGATGTAGCTTCCTTTTCTTGCTTTTAATTTTTTACTGATATCTCTAGAGTAGAATTTTTACCCCACTTCTAGACTAATTACAATTAGCCTAAGGAAGAGAGTCACCCCATAGCTTCCAACTACTTCTAACAATGGACAAAACTCCCAAGTTCAGGACAATGTGAACACACAGGCAGGGGCATGGCCAATTGCCCTCTATAATGGCATGTCTTCTGTAAATGTTTAAGGAATTCCATTCATTGACAGTATTGTACTGTACTGTCTTGGTTCAGTAGTTTGAAGACGCAAGAACACTAAGTTGCTTATCGAGTTACCACACAGAAACAATGAGGCCTTGTGCAAATTTGCACTGGCACAAACCCAGATTTTGCAAGCAAGTTGCAAGGCTTACAAATACGAACGGACGGGAAAAAATTAGCTTGATTACAAATTGTTATTGATACAAAAAGTGTGATGCCGTAATAATGATCACACATGGAAGAAATATTGTATGAGATGCTAAAATGCATTTTTGTGTGTGCTGGGAAGATGCACAACTGGCAGGAAAAACTGCAATTGCATCATTAAGATTTGATCGGTGACCATTGTTTCAAGTGGTGTTTGCAACCACTTAAGAAACAGGCAAGAGTTATGTAAAATAAAGGTTTTTTTATTTAACAAACCGTGCTTCCAACTCCTCACTCTCTGGCTGGGTTCATACAAAATGACAACCCACACTCAACACGACAACCCACACTATGCCTTGAGTGTGGGTTTTATTTATTTATTTATTTATTAAATTTATTAATCGCCCATCTGACTGGTCACCCAGCCACTCTGGGCGATGTACAACCCACCATAAACAATTTAAAACAATAAAATTTTACCATAATTTTTTTTTTTAAAAAAATGTTAGCCACGAACAACCCAGCAACAAACCATGGGTTCTCTTCATGGGTTTTTGTGGTTAACAAACCGTGTTTGTTAGCACAGCTGGGTTCACACAACATAACAACCCACAGTTCAACACTGTGTTGTGTGAACCCAGCCTCTGTGTCCCTCCTTATCCATCTCTGTATTGTTATACTGAGTCACTTCCCGGTATCTGTTCCTCACACCTTTCCTCTGTGTCACTAAGAGCTCAGTCCTATGGCCGCTAGACAGCGTGTAGACAGCCATAGGATTTTTCCGTTTCTGGGAACCAAGCTCGGAGTGAGCGCTCTGAGGTCGGTTCCCAGAAACCCACCTCCCCTCCACCACCTCATAGGCAGGACAGTTTGTCCTGGCTCTGCACTCAGAAGACCAGCACAGAGCGGTTGAAAAGGAGTGTTCCACAGGGCAGGAACTGCAGAAGCGCTGTTACAATGCTTCCTATGCGCTGTCTGGCCTCCCCTACCCACACCCACCCCACTCTGAGGTGCCCCAGCTAGACAGCTGAAATCAGCTGTCTAGCCACAAATGCGGGGCGGCTGGAGCTCGGAGGAGAAGATCTTCTCCGTGTTCTGCCCACCCTGCATTGGATAGTTGGCCACCTCCGAATTCGGAGGCAGCCGACTATCCCCATAGGATTGTGCCCTAAGTTATTCTTCCTGTCTGCTACAGCAACCGTCCTACCTAGTTCCACATACATTGATACAAGCATGAGGCCTAGTCATGATGGTAAGTTGTTTTTAAGTGAATGCTTCTTATTCCAAAATATGCAGAATATCATAGATGTAATAGTTTTGAACACCTTGGGTTGGATCCAGATTTGGTCATGCTCAGAACAGACCCTCTGAAACCAATGGGACCTAACTTAGGGATGACTAACTTGTCCATTGAATTCAGTGGGTCTACAACTAAGTTTACAAATCTGCCTCCTTGTATCCGGCACACACAGCAAAACAGATGATCAGCAATTCTATATTATCATTTATCTTGGTTATTTTTAGTTGTCAACTAAGGCCTGGAATTTTATCGATATTTTCTTATAGAAAATAACAGACTGCCCTCCCACTCTTCAGATCAGCACAAATTAGGGCTTTGTTTTTTGTTTGGTTTTTAAGGTTAGTCTTACACTGCTTTCTTCTTTTCAAACAAAGCAAAATAAAACAGATTTGGAAAAGTGAATTCCATCATTCTCTTAAAACAAGTTACATTCCTATCTGATAAAAAAAAGTATTGCAGCAGCAGCAGCAAAGACCTAGAAAACTGTATTGACTGGTGTTTCAAAACAATGCCCACGGAACATTTTACCTCTACTTTTCCACAAGTTTGGGCCTGCAGTTTCATCAGGTGGGAGTTGTCTTTCAAGAGTGAAATACAAGAGTTAAGCGTCCTTCACACCACACTGGATTGTGGCCCAAATCCTTAAACCATCCAGATGAGACCCAACATTTGCTGAACTACGCAATAGGCGAAAAAAATGAATCTCGCATAACTGTTAGAGGCATATTTATTTATTTTATTATTTAGTTAATACATTTGTATCCCACCCTATATCATTAAGATCTCAGGGTGGCGTACAGATAAAATCAATTTAAACAGTACAAAACAATAAATAATTCAAACAGCTAAAAACATATTAAACCATTAAACAAGCTAATACCAATTAAAATCTAAAACAATAAAACAGTTTAAAAAGTGTGCTACTTTAGGGAACACATTTAACCCTCAAAGGCTTTGATAAAAGCCATGTTTTTAGTTGGCACCAAATTGAGACCAATGTCTGCGCCAATTGGGCCTCCAAGGGGAGGGCATTCAACAACCAGGGTGCCACAGCAGAGAAGGCCCCCTCCCACATCCCACCATAGTGTATGCCTCGTACTAGTGTGACACAGATGAGGGCTGCTCTAACAGATCTCAGTCCTCAGGCAGGCATATATAGGGAGAGGTCTCTAACGCAAGGTGTGATCTCCACAGCTGATACAGCAAATGACACTATAAATCCTAGCTGGTCTCTGCAGAATGACACTCCCTTTCTTATATGTTACTAATGTTACTGTGTGTTGTAATAGTTGCACAACAGAGCAGGAGAACTCATAAAATAAAAACAGACGTTTCACCATTGGTATTGCCTTTTGTCGAGCAAGTTGGGGGAACGCTCTCCTCCCCGTCTCACAAACACACAGAGCAGCTTCTCTGTGGAAAATTCCTGCCACGGCATAAACATTTGACGTTGGCTGGTGGAGACTCATTTCAGTATAAGAGTCTTAAAACCACAAAACCTGCATTGCAAAACCGCACTGCAGATTTGGAAGGGGTGGGCGATGAACCCTGGTTGTACACCTTCATATTATGCACATAAAATTCTTTCTAGCGCTTGTCAGATCTCTCAGCCTTTGCTGTTGCCGACGTGTGTACAAATTCTAAATAAACTCTATCCATAATGATAATCCTGCATAACTACCTTAATTATGGATGGGGGTTATTGTTTAAAGTAAACAACGGTGTATTTATTTTGTGCATCTATTAGTAACCATAACAATTAATAGCACTAGTCTATAAATAAAGCTGCCTTTGCCTAAGGCGTGGAGAACCAAACTTCCGTTTAACTGCATTCAAAATGTAGCAATTAAGTAAACTTTCCATTAAATCCATACAATGCAAAGGTTAAGAATGCTGGCTCTATCTGCCATTGTAACTTTAGCGCCGCTTATTACGGATACAGCTACGGATGAAACAGTGACAACTTCTTATTTTTATGTCAGTTGCAGACTAAAGCAAGTTTCCAGAACAAGCAAGCAAAGGACATAAAATAAATCTGCCCTTCACACAGCATCCAGGGTCAAATGTACAGTTGTTCAAGCTTAACCTGTTCCCAGTGCATAGGGCTGCAGAAGAAAGCCAAAATGTGCCATTCTCTCTTACCTCTGAGCCATGTTGACCAAATATTGCCCCCTCACCCCAAGGCAAACAAACTAACAGTGAGTAGAAAGTCCAGTTACACCTTCCAAGCTCCTCCTTAAGCACCTCCAACCTGGTCCCCAAGAGCTGTCTTTCAATATGATAGGCAGAGCAGGACGGTGGCAGAGAAAGAGACGTGGCAAACAAAAGAGGCTGTACTGGAAGAATCCTTGGGTGGGGCTGAGAGTGACACCTTTGTGTTGATAAGGTGTGCTTTGTCGCCACAGAGACATATCAGCAAGGAACCACAGCTGCTGAAAATATGTCATGTTCAGCCCCAGGGCATTTCATATTATTATTATAGATACATCCAAATGTGTGTCTTAAAAAAAAAAAAAAAGTTGAGGGGCAATTCTTGGGCTATATTTTTTGCCCCAGAAATATGAGGTCTGCATCCCAAAACACTGTTTCTTCTACTGAGAAACAGATGAAAACAATGTGTTCTTAATTCGCTGGGGTTTTTTAATTATTATTTATTTATTGCATTTATATCCCTCCTTTTTTCCTCTTTTGGGGACCCAAGGCAGAGTACATAATCTATCACAGTCACAGACTGACTCCTCCTCCATTTTATCCTCACAACAACAACCCTGTGAGGTAGGCTGGGCTGAGAGTCTGTGACTGGCCCAAAGTCACCCAGTGAGCTTCCATGGCTGAGGGGGGACTAGAACCCGGATCTCCCGACTCCCAGTCCAACACTCTCACAACTACGCCACGCTGGCTCTCAGTGTGGTGTGATGGCTCTCATTATAAAGTTCTTCTATATCATAGAAAAGGAAGTTGAATAAATGTTGCATGGAAAGGAAGTCTCTTCCTCTCTCTCAGATGCCACTTGTCTTGATAAGGAGCATCTGGAAATCATTCGCATTATAAAAAGGAGGGGGAACAGGTTCGCATAGCACAAGCTTGATAGAGTGTAGAAAGCAGTGGTTGTGATTAGCAATCGAAGCAAATGCTGTTTGTGGTTTAATGATGAATAACTTTCTTGTGTGGCTAAAATGGATACTTAAAGGGTTTCAAAGTTACAATTTAATGGAGCAAGCACCCCTAGAGCAAAAGCCTGATTATGTTCTGAAACGTATAACATATAAAACTTGAGTTGCTCAATTCTGAATACAAAACTAAATACATGACATTCCATCCTTCCCGCCCCCCGAAGTATCCAGCATTTGCCTACCACCTCTAACATGCTAGCCTGCAAGAGGTGAAATTCTTGGCTAGCCTGACGTGTGGTCAGAAAGTGGCCCCCAGACCCCCTAATGTTTCTTACCCTTTTCCTTGATGCTTGGATGTAAGAAGCTCCAGAAGCCTTTAGGGCTGAGGCGTGGGCTAAAAATGTTTAAAATAAATAGTCCCCTCCAGTTTGTTTTCCTTTATGGCTCTTGTCTTGGGCCATTTGAAACTAACTGGTATGCTGGCATCTTGTTGCTTTGCATCTTGAAGGAAAGAGCTAGTTTCCCGCCCTGGGCAGATTGCCACTGGTGGGCCTCTTGCAGGGCCATCGAGGGTAGGCATGGTTGAGCAGTGGCTGAGGAACCACACCGCAGCAGGGGCCCACTGACAAGAGCCCCCTGGAATGGCTCCTCCTCTTCACCATTGCAACCAGCTTGTTCATCTGCCTCTCGCTGTGGCCCAGACAGTGGTGGTGGTGGTGAGCAGCAGATCATAGAATCACAGAATAGTAGGGTTGGAAGGAGCCTACAAGACCATCGAGTCCAACCCCCTGCTCAGTGCAGGTCAGAGCATCCCTGACAGATAGCTGTCCAGCCTCATCTTGAAGGCCTCCAGTGTGGGAGAGCCCACCACCTCCCTAGGGAATTGGTTCCATTGTCGTATTGCTCTAACAGTCAGGAAGTTTTTCCTGATGTTCAGCCGGAATCTGGCTTCCTGTCACTTGAGCCCATGATTCCATGTCCTGCATTCTGGGATGATCGAGAAGAGATCCTGGCCTTCCTCTCATTTATATCTTTGTCCAACAGTACAGAGTTTTAAGTCATATACACAGTGGAACTATGCACTATACATCTCAGAGAAAAGAATTCTACAGTTCCACTATAAGTTACTAGATTGCGTTAAGAGTACACAGTTATGTTTCACAATTAAAAGTACAAATTTACCTAAAACATTTGGCATAAAGATCAGTAAAAGACATGAAGACCCACCCACAATGAATGGAAAAGGCAGTTGTTTTCTTCCAGCAAAGTCTGTTACAAGTCAAAGGGGTATAAAAACATATTAGTCAATATGTGTTCATATTTTTCTACTGTGCAGCAGGACAACACAGGAGGGACGAAGGCAATGCAATAAAAGGCAAACTCCATAAACCTTGCTTGAAAGATGTAAAAAAATGAACTGCGGGGAAAACTATTGCTAAGCATTTCATAAGCCAAGCTGGCTGGATGCACCTGATCTCGTCTGATCTCAGAAGCTAAGCAGGATCAGCCCTGGTTAGTACTTGGATGGGAGACCACCTGGGAATCAGGTTTCCTGCACTGAGTGGGGGGTCGGACTCTATGGTCTTGTAGGCTCCTTCCAACCCTATGATTCAATGACGTCGAGCAAAGAGCTGGACATGCCTGATCTCGGCTGCTAAGCAGGGTCAGCCCTGGTTAGTACTTGGATGGGAATCAGGCTTCCTGCATGGAGCAGGGGGTTGGACTCGATGGTCTTGTAGGCCCCTTCCAACCCTATGAGTCTATGATACCCCTCCAGTAATGCTACTTGCCTGATCTCGTCTGATCTTGGAAGCTAAGCAGGGTCAGCCCCAGTTAGTACTTGGATGGGAGACCACCTGGGAATCAGGCTTCCTGCATGGAGCAGGGGGTTGGACTAAGATGGTCTTGTAGGCCCCTTCCAATCCTATGGGGACGGCATTTCACAATCTAGGGGCCACCATCAAGAAGACTCTTTCCCTTGTTACCATCCTCCAAGGCACCTATGCCTAATTCTCCATTGACTACTTTGTCAGAATCGAAGAAGGTAGGAAAATTGCTTGATTGATGATGGCCTCTAGACAGAGTCTGGGGGGCCATAGGATATTTCGGATTCCTGGATCCAACCTCGGAGCCAGGAATCCGAGCTCCCCACCCCCTCCCCCTTGCAGCTGGCATGGAGAGAACTGCGCCAGCCGCCTCTCCGAGCTCGCGAAGGTGTTTCTGGTCAGAATTCAAGGTGCTTGAATTTAAATCCCTGAGCGGCTTGGGACCTCAATATCTGAGGAAGTGCCTCCCCCTATATATGCCTGCCTGAGGACTGAGATCTGTTGGAGGAGCCCTCCTCTGTGCCCCACCAGTGCGAGACATACACTCTGGTGGGGCGTGGATAGGGCCTTCTCTGCTGTGGCACCCCAGTTGTGGAATGCCCTCCCCTTGGATGCCCGACTGGCACAGACACTGTTAAAACATGGCTTTTTACCGAAGACTTTGAGGGCTAATTGGATTCCCTGAGTTTGCACACTGCTGTAACTGTTGTATCATTTTATATTTTAAATTGGTCTTAGCTAGCTTAAAGATTTAATATGTTTTTAGCTATTTAAATCATTTATTGTTTTACACTGTTTAAATTGATTTTATCTGTACGCTGCCCTGAGATCCGAATGATATAGGGCATAATACAAATGTTTTAAATAAACAAACAAACAAATAAAGGCAAGCTTGGAGAGGAGGAAGAGGGGGTGTGCTGGTGGGAGGCAACTGGGGGCTTACACGTATCCCCAGGCCTCCCCAGCCTCCTTTCCTCCTGTTCTGCAGAGCCCCAGCTGGAGGGGCGAAAAGCCCATGTAGCCAACTTGCAAACTGCTTCTCCTGCTCTGCTTTGGATGACCATAAGCCAGCCACACATCTCATTTTCGAGAAAGCATTGTTGGCTTTACCCAGCAAAGGTAAAATTCTGGATGTCCCTCTGCTTTCTTCCAGGGTGGCATAAATCCATTAACAGAGCAAGGCTGTAGATGTCTACTCAAACATAAGACCCATTGAGTTTGATGGACTTACTCCCAGGTAAGTGTGCATAAGATTGCCACCTTAAAAAGAGAAAGATAATACAAGGCAAGCCATTTTAAGACAACTTTTAATGTGTTGATTGCATCTATTAACTCACTAAGGGCGCAATCCTATGCACGTTTAGACAGAAAAAAGTCCTACAACTCCCAGCTATACTGGCTGGAGAATGCTGGGAGTTGTAGGACTCTTTTCTGTCTAAACATGCACATAATTGCGCCCTAAATGTATTTTTGGATAACTCCCCTCAAAATAGTATTACAGTAGTATTTATTATATTATTAAAAACAACGTGCTGGACAATACACACACACACACACACACACACACACACTGGATTTGTAAAAACAACAACCCAAAACCCTGCCTATAGGTTTATATTTTAACTAAACAGAGACATGAACGAAAATACTTCAGTTCATTGCAAAAGCGACGTGAAGACAGGTACGTCTTGAGGCACGTCTTCAAGAGTGGGAGGGACTGGATCACATGACTACCTGAGGGCAATGAGTTCCAGAGACACAGTGCTGCAAAAGTGAAAAGGATGGAGGTGTGTGAGGCACTAGATGCAGTCTTTGGTCTAACTAAATAGTCAGTGCCAGAGTCAGGCTGGCGTCAACGGTAGGCAGGGTTGGGCAGCTGTTGAGGGCCGACTGACAAAAGCTCCCTGGAGTTGCGCCTCCTCTTCACCATTGCAACCAGTTTGTTCACCTGCCTCTCGCTCTGGCACAGATGGTGGTGGTGGTGGGCAGGAGATGCCACGGCCTCCTTGCTCCTTGGCTCTCTGCCTGGCAAGCAAGCCAGCGGTAGCAATTATGAGAAAGAGGATGAGGAGTAAGCACAGCTGGTGACAATGGCAGCAAGAAGGTAGACCCATTGAGGTGGTCTTGCCCAGGGCCCTCAAAAACCTGGCACTCGCACTGATCAGAGTAATACAGGTGGATGCACCTCATCTCATCTGATCTCGGAAGCTAAGCAGGGTCAGACCCGGTTAGGACTTGGATGGAAGACTGCCTGGGAATCAGGCTTCCTGCATGGAGCAGGGGGTTGGACTTGATGGTCTTGTAGGTCCCTTCCAACCCTATGATTCTATGACATCGAGCAAAGGGCTGGATGTGCCCAATCTCGTCTGATCTCAGAAGCTAAGCAGGGTCAGCCCTGATTAGGACTTGGATGGGAGACCGCCTGGGAATCAGGCTTCCTGCATGGAGCAGGGGGTTGGACTCGATGGTCTTGTAGTCCCCTTCCAACCCTATGAATCTATGATTCTATATGGAGGTTCTAAAAGAAGCATAAAGAGCAAATAAAGAGAGCCAGTGTAGTGGTGAGAGTGACAGACTGGGAGCCGGGAGATCTGGGTTCTAATCCCCACTTGGCCATGGCAGCTCATTGGGTGACTTTGGGCCAGTCACAGACTCTCTCAGCCCAACCTACCTCATAGGGTTGTTGTTGCGAGGATAAAACAGAGAGGAGGAAGATAATGTAAGCTGCCTGGGGTTCCTTGCAAAAGGTAAAAAGGCGGGATATAAGTGCAATAAATAAATAAATCATAAAGAGAAAAGATAAGCAAGAGCAAGAGAATGCAAGTACTTAAAAGTAACAGAAGCCGTGGGATTTCATGACTTACTTGTCCCATTGATTTCAATGGGTTTACTCTACGTGTGACTAAATCTGGATCCAACTTGAGATGAGCTGGAGCAGCCTTCCCCAACCTGTCCTGCAGATATTTTGGACTGCAACTCCCATCAGCCCTACTTAGCATGGCCAGTCATCAGGAATACTGAGAGTTGTAACCCAAAACATCTGGAGGGCACCAGGTTGGGGAAGGCTAAACTACAGATACAGTTTGTAACAGATGCTGGCAATTTTAAATGGTATTAAGCAAAATAACAAAAGGGGCATTGCAGCAATAAAATAAGAAAATGAACAAGGGTTTCAGTGATTTCTCCAGCGAGAAAACAGTGTCTTTTAGAAACGTTAATAAGTTGATAATGACACATTTTTGAAAGACCTGCATCTGCAATTGAAAGACAAGTCAAAGGAGCGGCTAAAAACAACACATCTGGATTTCTGGCTTGTGAAATAGGGATAATAGGGCCAGCTTCTGGCCTTTTCTCAGTTCCCATAAATATCGCTTGAGGGCACCAGGCCACCACTCTTAATTTGTGGGACGGACTGACGATCTGAAGGAAGTTAACACAGCTTAGGCATGTAATTCTAGGCCTCTCTGTCACTCAACAAAATCAGTATTCACACCATCTTCTACAAAACAGGAGGCGTGTGGGCTGACATTTGTCTTTTCCCCCGCTCTTTTCACAAGTTTTCTTGCTATTGTGGTGGATGATCGATTGAATTTGCATACATAGAGTCATCCAAACTTTGTTCCCCTTTTACCACAGAGCAGTAATTTTCAGCCTTCTCAGACCTGGAGACCACCTTTAGCCCAAACATGTGTTTGGAGATCCACTTCATTTTTTAGCAAGCCTTTACAATACATGGTGGGGATGCTGATGTTGTGACCTCCTTTAGGGCAGGGTACAACCCAATACTGGGCCCCAAGCCACTGGTTGTAGGCCAATGCCATAGAGGAAATTGGGCTTGGATGACTTGACTAAAGAGAAGCGGACAGAAAATGGTGCAGTCACAATTGAAGGCTAGATATTAGCCTCATTAATGTTAACTGTGGAGTAATTTTGACTCCGCCCCATTGAGCCAGTGCTCAGTAGTTAATGCTTCTTCATATCACAGAATTGTAGGGTTGGAAGGGGCCTACAAGACCATTGAGTCCAACCCCCTGCTCAGTGCAGGAATCCAAGTCAGAGCATCCCTGACAGATCACCATCCAGCCTCATAGAATCACAGAATAGCAGGGTTGGAAGGGGCCTACAAGACTATTGAGTCCAACCCCCTGCTCAGTGCAGAAAGCCTGATTCCCAGGCAGTCTCCTATCCAAGTACTAACCAGGGCTGACCCTGCTTAGCTTCTGAGATCAGACGAGATGAGGCACATCCAGCCCTTTATGACTTTTAGTAGTGCCTGAGGTCCAATTCCCACATTTCTCACCAGGTGATTGCTCTACCCTTGATGACTGGCAGCCATATCCATCGACTCCACCGATAGCCTAGGGCAGGATCCATAGTGCTACAGGCAGCATTCCATACATTCATGGGGGCTTCTCAGTTCCATTCCGGTGGCAGCCCCTGTGCTTTCCCCAAGGCCCACGTCCTAAGAGGCAACAGGTGGGCCTGGCCTCAGCATGTGGCTCATCATGACCATCCCCATAGCCACCCACCCAAGGAGTGTCCAAAAGGGCAGGCAGCTGTGTTGCTCTCTATCCACAAACAAGTTCTAGCAGATGTCAGCTCCACCTGGAGCAGACCCTTTGTAAAACGACTGGGCCTTCATTGCCCACCCAAGATCAAGCCATCCCCAAAGTACTTTGCGTTACAATATATTGATGCTGAGGAAATCCATTTCTCCTCCTCTGTTACTATGAGGATTGCAACAAAGCCCAAGGGAAGAAGGGAGCCTTAGAGGGGTGACAGACGACATCATTGTCCCTGCTAATCAAAACCATGCACCAAGCAATTGCAAATTATACAGCAACTCGAAAGCTCACAGAAACAGTCAGGCTGCAATGAAAGAGAAAGTGCAGAAAGAGAAAGTGCAGGCATTACAATCAAATAATCAGGAGCACAAATTGGATGCTGTGCACTGAGCAAATTGGCAAAACAAAGTTCCAGAGACCTACAATTAGAAATCAGATAAAGCAAGGTGCATGAGAAAAAGGCTACCAGCTTGAATTGTCAATTGGCTATTTGTACAGTTCAAATGGCCAGTCTTACAGTAAACAGAGAATTGTCGTCCTCTCCTGGAAGAGAGAGGAAAATTTGAAAGGAAAAAAAAATGGGGAAAAGGTACAATGATTCTGAATTTAGCACGTTAAGTCACTAGTGAGATTCTGCTGGGCCCCGTAGAATATCATCTCATTGACTTGCGGGCTTGATCCATTTAAGCAGCCCCTTGGCTGATCCCCTTCTAAAAGAAAATTTGAGACAGCTTTGCTGAAATAACGCATCAGAAACAGTCAAAGCAAAGAAGTGTGCTAGATATGCTGGGATAGAGAGTCCAAAGCAAAATTCCAGAATGTGTGAAAGAGAGTGCTGAGTGAGTGACGGAATGAATTTAAGAAAGGAATGGGGAGAGGAGAGCCTCAAGCCAGCCACACTGTGAATGCGTGTAACAAAATGTTGACGAACGTGTGAAAATCAAAGCAGCACTGCAGTGTGTGAATGATTAAGAGTTTGGAAAGAATGAATGCTCAATCCCTAGGTGTGTGTCTTAAAACAAGGGGGGATGCAGGTTAAGCATCTAGAAGCAGGGATGCCTGCCAAACTAGCTGTTAGAAAGCAGCTTAAGGGATGGCAAAGTGCAAGCAATATTATAGACATCTGAAACTGAGAGGCCAGTTAAAGAGCTCCTTAAGGTGGGAGGATGGGACTCAAAGGCCAAAGAGAGCCTATCCCAAATGTGCAATCAATTGCCCAAGAAATTGTGTCATATCTCAGAATCAGGACAAGGAAGCTGGTCCCAGTGGGGTATGAATCAAGGGCTTTACAGCAGCCTGAGAGGAAATACAGCCCTTGCGAAAAGGAATGGCTGGCAGCAGTATGGGCAGTTCAAGCTTTTCAAGCATACACAGAGAGTGCCCCAATAATTTTGCAGACCACACATACACCTCTCAAATACATACTCACTGGATACAAAATGAACACAGTCTCCAATACCAGGCTTGCCCCATGGACGTTGTTTCTCACTCAAAGGGGTGTCACAACTGAGCTATTACAAACCCCAGATCTCCTCAGTGAAGCTTTAATGGGGGGGGGGGCACATTCTTGTGAGGTGGAGGGAAATAATGGAATTGTACAGAGGAAGAAAAGGGAAAGTACTTGTTACTTGGGTTAAAGCACAGGTGCACAAAAATTGTACAGAATTGCAAGAGTGGAATGCTAGGGTGGATGTTTTAACCAGAGAAAGAGAAGGGGCTATGTCGATTTTTGTCTCAGAGCTTACCCAGGCAGATAGAGAAGACTTAGTGCAGCAAATTCGTGAATGGGCTCATGAAGGGGGGAGGGAACCCTATTCAAAGTTCGCCAAGTGGGAGCATGGCCCGAACAGAGGGAAATGGTTCAGCGTATTGTAAATGGATGCCTTAAATGCACACAGGTTAATAGGAGCACTTCCTGTCACATAATATGAGGACAACATACAGTGGGACCATGGCATCATCTACAAATTTTATTTCACCGATCTATTGCCCACCACAAAAGAGAGATACAGATATCTGCTAGTAATAATAGATGTCTTTTCTGCCTGGACAGAAACTTTTCTGATTAAAGTCAATACAGCTGCAATAATGGCTAAGAAACTCTATGAAGAGGTGTTTTGCAGATATGGGGCACCCCATATCTTGAGATTCGATAGAGGGGGAGCTTTTGTGGGAGAAGTTGTGATGTTACAGGCGTTCGGAGTAAAACACCAGCTCCATATCAGCTATGGACCTCAAAGTAGTGGAGCTGTAGAAAGTTTGAAGCAGGATCTGCAAAATAGGCAGGTCAGAAAGAGAGAGAGAGAGAGAGATTTCTCTTCCCAAAGAGAGGGAAGATGGTAATAGCCCACCTCTGGGCTGTTACATATCAAGTTTACTGTATTCCTGAATGTGTTACTAGCATTGCTTTGTAGAAGGGGTGAGGAATTTCAGACTCCCAAGAGTTAATTTGCAATTGAAACTCAAGCCACAAGGCAATGGTCATCTTGGTGCCTGCTCTTCTATCAGACTTTAGACACGAAAAGGCACACGGGGGTGGGTGAAACGCTTTTGTTGTTGTTTTTATATACTGAATGGAGACTTGGGCGAAATAGAGAAAGAAAGAAAAAAGTTCATAGAGCACTTGTTAACAATGAATTGATGTTTTCTCTGTACAGATAAAAGCACCCCAGTAGTACTCCAGCTCATGGAATACTGGAAGTATGTGCCTTTTGGGGGCACATGCCTAGGGGTGCACATGCTAGTCATTGAAATCACATTCTCCTTCCCAGACAGAGTATTAGGAATATCTCTGCCTTCCTGGGGAAATCATCGTAGGGGATCAGAAAGGGAAGTGGTAGGAGAATAATCAAACTGGGACGGCCCGCATGGAGACACTCGCCATGTATTGGTGCAGGAGATATGGTTTTTCACAATGTCAGGGGAGACTAGTATCACTGCCTGGAGAAGAGAAGGAAGCAGCAAATGTGATGAGTGGCCCTTTTGTGTTGTCCGCATAGAAAAGGGGAAACAAAATAACTTGCTGGAAAGCTCCTGACTTGCCCTGGGTAGAAGATTGACTTCATAATACTATGCTTATGTGGGGCCCAGGATTTAATTGGAAAAGAAAGTAGAATCCTTTAGATACCATCATCCCACTCCCACTCAAAACTGAACTCCGATGTGCCCTCATAAGAGAGGCTAATGGGAGGGGTGAGCAAAAGGAAGAGGAGAAGGGGTTAGGTGAAAATGCCTGAAGATGTTTCCTCACCTCTCTGTCTCATTTTTCTTGGAAATAAGCAGTAACAGCAGAAACGCCAAGGTGACTGTTCTTGTTGCTTCAAACCAAAGATTTCATATGGCTTTTAGAGAAAATGTGCCGGTGGATTATGTTTTATGCTTTGCTGTAAGTATGCTTGAATACACATGCCCAAGACAAGGTAAATTCTAATATAGTCAAGAATTGGCTCTGGTAGAAGAGGGGGAGGGTTGTAGAGAGTGTTCAAAATGTTGTGATAGGATAGGTCTTAAGGTTTATTCTTACTGCAAGAAAATGCTGGAGCCACAGGTTTCATAGTAATGCAAATATCTGCCAGAGCAGGTCCCTGATGATCATATCAATCTGATTCTCTCCACCCCCACATCTACAAAACTAACTCTCTACCAAGTTTATCAAGTTTTGCAGAAATTCCACCCACAGACCACTTTGCCATTCAAGATCTGTGGCCACTGTCTCGTATTGAACATGACCTCCACCCTTATTATCTAGAGGTGAGAAAATCCTAGATTAAGCAACAATGAAGAATTGTAAAGATTACATGGAAAGGTATGAACTGAATTATATAACGTTACAGAAAGACAGAGGCGTGTTCTGATCCGGACTTTTATGGGACAGAGCAAACTTGGCTGCAAATGTATGAAATCTCCAGCAGGGGCCTGTACGAGACTCCAAGCTGGGACAGTTAGAAAAAGCAGTGGTCACCAGCTGATTTGGCAACTATCCAGCTTGTTTCACAGGTGGTGAAGCATACAGTGGCCCTGGCGTTCTACATCCAAGAGATTTCGGAGAACTTAATGGATGAGATCATCAAGCCTGGAGAAGAAAAAGCCTGGAATATCAGGTGTGACCAGTTGCAGTGATTCCTGAACCAGAAATTCCAGATGATCAAAGCTGATGTGAGACAAAGAGGTTTGGCCAAGAGAGAGATCCAGAAAAATCATGGTGTCCCATAGATTTTTTACAATATTGACATGTTTGGAAATTTTTCAGTTGGACTTGAAACAAAGTCAGTTGTCCCTTTTTCAGCAGTGGGCTAGCCCAGTGGATAAGAAATGGGCACCAGCAATCGAAATGCAGCCAGGATGGTGACAAAGCTGCATATGAGACTGAGTCATGCACAAGAATGTTTGAGAGATTGAAGTCCTCAGTAATCCAGTGAAAAAGTATATTTCAGATACAACAAATGCAAAGGAGAGGAACTCGTGAGTGTTATGAACAACAGGACCATTTCAAATGGTATGTATTAATCAGGTTACCCCTGGCCTTTTCTATGCAGTAAGATATCAGGTTTATTGGGAAAAGGAAGCAATTCAGTTAAATAATCTTGGGTCTGTTGTATTGTCTAATACTTCTGCATGCATTTTTTTTTTTGAGAGTTTGAACTGGAGCAGAGAGCCTGATACTGAAATCAAAGGTCCAAAACTTTGCCATTAATTAGCCCTCAGTGTCTTTTGTTATTATTATGCTGTCTTTGATTTTTCTGGGATCAATTCTAATATGTGTCTACCTGTTGAATATTTAAAGGAACATCTACAGGCTTTCCAAGAAGAGGCGCAAAAGTCTAATCATACAAGAACATTGATTTGATGATGGGAAAAGAGCTTTTGCTACAGCAATAAGACAAGGAGAAATCTACCAAAATGGAGATCTAATATGTTAAAGAGGTTCGAGCCTATTATTGGATGGCTTTTGCCATGTTTGGGCTATCAGTGATTATGGTGATTTTTTGTTGTTGTTGTTGCCAAGCAAAGAAAGGATCTGTTCAAATTGAAAATGTCTGGAAACAAGCAGTTCCAAGGAAAGAAAAGCCAAGTGAATGGCCTTCAAGAGTTCTTTGAGAAGAACTATTTAAAGGCCAAGAGGGGAACTGACACAGTTATTTTTCCTATTTTTCTTCAAGTTGTCATTCTAATGTCTCCTCATATCCACTTATATTTCCCTTACTTCTAGTAATTTCTCTCATTTCTTAAATCTACCCTTACTTGATTTTTGTCAATGAAGATTGCACCCTTCTATAACTCCCCCCGCCCCTTTGCCCATAGTGGATAATCTTGTAGACTCCGAGAGCCTGATGTACGCTTATTTTCTTCTGCAGCGTAACAGAGGTGCTGTGAAAAAAAACAGAATGCAGAGTTTGACCCTGAATACAAGCCTGAATTGTAAACATCCTGAGATGTAATCTGTGATCTGAGTGTGAATTAGAACGCTATGAAATGTGAAACGGTCAACGTTCTAAACCAGGCCATGTCATGTGAATGGCCCAGACCAGGAAGGGGAGGTGTGAATGGAGAGTGAATGGTTTTATTATAGGAGGGCCAGATGAGGGTGTCCTGGTATGTGCTGAAGAAAGAGCGATTTAAGGTGCTTCCGCATCAGCAATCTATTCACCGCCCATCTTTTTCTAGCTTTTTTTGTCCATGAATAAGATTTCACGGGCAGTTATTGCTCCTGCCATCCATTAGAGGGTGCTCCTTTGTTGTTTTTCATGATCTTGTGCTCAGAAAAGCAACAGCCTGCTCCTTTTGCATGCTGGGATAAGCCGCTAGTTGATGCCAAACCATCCAATCCGTGTCTCCTGAGGAATTACTCACGTCCATGAGGTGAAACTCCCCCCTCCCCAAAAAAAAGCTGTCTTGGAAGTTCCTGGAGCCAAACGCATCTTCCTGTCGCAGGCTGTAAGGAACAGTTTGTGGAGATGTCTGTTTGGACAGAGGAGTAGGAAGCACCTTGAATTTGGGAGTTGGGCTGAGAAAAACTGCTACGACATTTCTTTCTGGCTCTTTATGGTTTTGAGGTGCTGTGGGTCCCGGCTAATGCAGAGACGCAAATGGTGGCCACAGACTGGGGCAGCCATTCGGGGCCGCAGGCCAGGGGCAGCGGACGGACCAGACGGCCGACACCAGGTAGGGTCCGTCCCAGGACAATTTTGCGTGGTGGCGGGGGGGATTGCTCCGTTCCGCCATGGAGCCCGGGGGGCCGGAGTCTAAAGAATCTGGCCTCACTGGAATCCATGGCGGAATTCTCTAACATCCCTAGCACTGACTATAAAGGCTTCCTGGTCAGCTTGGGGCTTTGTTAGGTCTGCCTTATCCTGGGCTGTTGAACCATCAGTACCAGCTCAAGACAGTTTTCTGCTTGGAGCAGAGCCCGATGGGCATACACACCCTCCCCTGGTTCCGGAGTTGAACACGCTTTCCAAGGTACTGGTGAGCCATTCACCAGATCCTGCCATCATCTGTTCCATGCCCAGGTGCTTCTTCACCCTGCTGTATGGCAGAACCAGGCCTTGCGAACTCCAGTTGCCAGGTTCAGTTGGGTGGCACTGCTTTCCGCTTGCATGCTAGTGATATTTCAAAGGCTCCACAAGTCTCTGATTGTCTCCCCAAAGGCACAAATCCTGTAAGGCTGCCCTAGAACTTCACTGTTGTCAGGGCAGTGGGGAAGGTGAGGCTTAGTAACTAGGGGTGTGCACTGCTTTGGCTCCAGAGCTGAATTCCAAGCCAAAGCGGGGTGCTTCGAGTCGCTTTGGGCCACACCCAAACTGGGTCAGGATCAGCCTGAAGCAACCCAACATGGGTCAGATCGTTTGGAAGCCCTGCTGCCCCTCCTCGCACCCTCCCCCGCCACCCAGCTGTGTGAGCCCTCTGCTCCATATCTGGAGCCTCGGGACGTGTAGGGATGTCGGAGAATTTCTCCACAAATCTCCGGGAGGCCGAATGCCGACGCATTCGGCCCCTCGAAATTGGTGGGGAAATTCTCCGACACCCCCCCGCACCCCCCCCCAGGATGGGACTTACCTCGCACAAATGTACCTCGCGGCGGCGGGTCCCGGCTGCGTTTCGGCGGCGATTCGGCGGCGTTTCGGCAGCGTGGCGGCGGCCACTCTTCCGGCCAGCTGCCACCACCGCCATTTCCAAGTAAAGTAAAAAAAAAACAAAAAACACGTGATAGGCTACTTTAAGATTTACGTAGCCTATCACAGCTTGATTTTCAAAGTCAGCCGAGACAGGCTACGTAAATCTTTACGTAGCCTATCACGGCTGACTTTGGGGGGGAAAAAGTGCGTACGCAGATGGCGGCGCCCATGGGCACCGCCATTTGTGTTCCTTATTTGGGCATGGGTAGTCTACGTAAAGATTTACGTAGACTACGGAGAAAATAAGGGCAACGCAAATAGCTATTTGCGTTGCCCTTATTTTTGCCATAGTCTATGTAAATCTTTACGTAGACTATCCGTGCCCAAATAAGGAACGCAAATGGCGGCGCCCATGGGCGCTGCCATTTGCGTACGCGCTTTTTTTTTTTCAAAGTCAGCCGTGATAGGCTACGTAAAGATTTACGTAGCCTATTACGTGTTTGTTTGTTTGTTTTACTTTACTTTTTTCTTTCGCGGCCAGGGAGATGGGGCGCTCCCCCCCGGCCAGAATTTCGGCAGGGAGGGATGGGGCGCCTCCCCCCCGGCCTGAATTTCGGTGGGGAGGGGCGGGGCGCCTTCCCACCCGCCAAGAATTTCGGGGGGAGAAGCGGAGCGCCGCCCCCCACCCCTGAAAAAAGCTGCAGGACCAGGTAAGGGACTTTCGTCCATCCTTAGGGACGTGCGCTGGCAGCCTTCAGCCTCTTTGAGGGAGTCGCCATTACAACTTCCTCTATTTCCAGAAATTGAATCCTACATAAATGGCAGCTGTAAAGCCACCATGTACGCAACATTACAGGCATAAATGCCTGTAATGTTGCGTGCCTTATCGCCACCATTGCACAGGATTTCTGGAAATAGAGGAGTCACCAAAATGGTGACTCCCTTGAAAAGGCTGACGGCAAGCATCCTGAGGGTCCAGGTAAGGTGCAGAGGGCTCACGTGGTGAATCGGGGGGGGGGGAGCCATTTCGGCCATCTGAATCCTGCTTTGGCCCCAGAGTGCGCAAAGCAGGTCACGTTGGACCCAAAGCAGCCCGACATAGGTTGGCCCACCTTGGAAGCCCCGAAGTGGACGAGGTGGGTCAGGGGGTCCCTCCCTGTCAGGGTGGACACTGAGCCCATAGAATCTCAGAGTAGTTCTGATTCTGAGGAGGAGGAGTCGCTCCTGGGAGAGGAGCGCGCTCCTCTTTCCCAGGGCCAACAGCTGACGGAGATTCCTCCCACCCGCATTCCTAACTTAGATAGCAGTCCTGGGAGTGACAGAGCGCAGGAAGCAGACTTGATGGACGCGTGACGCTGACGCAGAGAGTGGCACCAAATGGAGGGCGCAGAAAGGAGGCGTAGTGCCCGGTTGGCACGCAAACAACAGCTGCGCCCAGAGGATCCAAGGGAAAAGGGGAGGGACTCTCCCTTGTCCTTAAGTTCAGGGGTCTGCCAGTAATTCCCTTTCAAACAGGGACCAACTGTTCCAACATAGGGCATAGGTACTCTGCTGCTCATATCTAGTTGCTAACAGTAGAGTTGTTAAGTTGTAAAAGAGGAATAAAGCTTTGAAAAGAATCCATTTGTCTGTGTCTGGACTTGGCTACTGGATTAGACTGAGAGAGGCCACCAAGGAGCCCTTGACACTCCCCAGCCCTACTAGTAATGTAATAGTAATAAACAGGGCCAGCCCTACCACTAGGCAAACTGAGGCAGCCACCTCGAGCAGCTGCTTTGGGGTGTCCTGAAAGGCAAGCAAGTGGTTATTTATTGTTTGTTTGTTTGCATTTTTCCTGCCAGAGAGAAGGAGAGGCACTTGTGGGTTTTTGTTTTTCCTCAGGTGCCAAAATAACTTGGCTGGCCCTGAGTACCATGCACCATGGTTTGCTGTTCTACCTCAGCAAAATGTCTTGGGCTGCAATAAAGTAAGTGTAGCTTTTCCCATCACAGCATCTGTCTGCCTGGAAAATAGTTACAAAGTATTACAGTAAAGCCTACCAAAAGAAATGTCAATCAACGAGGTTATTGCTCAAAACATAAACCACACATCAAACAATTCCTTAAGCAGAAATTTCAGGAACAATAACTAGACAGGAAAGGTGGTTGGCTCAAAGGAGACCATAGAGTTTGCGAAAGAGTTTCATGAATTTGTTGCATCAGTCTTCACTTCGGAAAAAGTTAGACAGATATTCATGCCTGAATCCTTTTCAAGGACAGTGCCTGAAGAACTACAGATAGGTGTGGCAAGAAATGAAGCTCTAGGGCTAGTCAACAAATGAAAGTTAACATGTCACCAGGTCCAGGTGGCATATGCCCGAGATTTCTTAAAGAACTCATGTGAAATTTTTCTTCTCACAAAAATATACAGTGTCATCAGAACTGATGCTTTCCTTACTGCAGGATTGGAAAGGCAGCCAACATAGGCCCAGTTTGCACGTAAAGACTACCCATGGGTTGTTTGTTGGGACCATGTGGGAGTGAGCAAGCATTCTGTCTCCCAACTGCTCGCTGCTTCCGCTTCATTAAAGATTTGGCAAACAACTCGAGTTCCCGGGTTGTTCTCTGTGATGTCTGACCCTGGCACTCTGGGTTGTTGAAGGAGAAACAACCCAGAGTTGGAACCAGTAGTGTGGAGGCAAATCCAGAAGTGCAGGATCCCTTCATGACAGTCACAGCCAGGCCCCCTCACAGCCACGCCCCTTCTAAGATTATACAACCTCGTAAGATATGCAGCCTTCACCTGGGATCCAAAAACAGTGCAGCCAAGAGGAAGGCAGGCTGTTTCCATTGGACGTCTGAGAAAAAATGCAGGGGTGTTAAAATCTTTTTCACCACTCACTCACTCACTCAGACACAAACATTTTGGGTTTCCAAAATATGATACTCTACGGAAGCTTCACCCTCTCAGCTCAGCCCTCCTGGACAGATCCCTTCTCATTGAAACAGTCCCCTTGCACACTCTCTTAGCGCCCCAACATTACCCATTAGCCTTCCCTAAGCTCCTTCATTATGTCTCTCCCATCCTGCAACAGAAACGTCCATGCACCCAGCTAGATTGAACCACACACACACACACACACACACACACACACACACACTTCTTTCTCCTCTCCCCTCAACTGATTTTCTTCTGTTTCCCTCCCCTCCACCAGGGTTTGTTTGCCCAGGGACACGCCAACATTGTGCCAAAAAGTGTAGCTGACAGAGCAGGCTGCATTTGGCAGTTCTGCTTACTGTAGAAATTAACGTTCAAGAATTAACAGCGCAATCCGATGGGTCTTTATTTCGAATTCAATTTCCAGAGATCTTTGGAAGGCCGCTAAGGCTGCAGTCCTACGCACACTTACCTGGGAGAACGCCCAGTTGGCAACTGAACCTAGTGGGACTGACTTCTGAGTAAACATGCCTAGGATTGTGTGATAAATCCTAAAAACTGGCACAAACTAGCCACCTGCCTGCCCCATAAGTAAATAATGGTCGCAGGGCGCCCCCACCCCACTCTCTTGCTGCCGCCATGGCCAGCAGCAGCAGTCCTGAGTGGGTGGCCGGTTGCAGGAGACGAGGGCAGCGCTGGGCACACAGGCACGGAGCAGGGACAGGCGGAGAAGCGAAGAGCTGGGCGGGGGGGCTAGAGGAGGCTGCAGAGCTCCCTCAGGCTCCCTCTCTCGCTCACTTGCTTGTCTGGCCAGCAGCCAAGAGGCAGCCGCCCACACTCCCTCTGCCTTCCCTAGCAGACTGCGACCCAGCTGGGGGCTGGCTTCAAAAAAAGTGCCGGAGCAAAGCCCTGGCGTGACCCGCCACCACTACACCGCTGGTTGGAACCCATGGTTCGTTGTTGAGTTAAAACTCTGGGTTGTTTCTCCCGCAACAACCCAGAGTGCCAGGTTTGGATGTCGCTGAGCAGAATCGGGGAACACTTACTCTCCAACAACTTGTGGAGGGCTACAAGCATAGTGATGCTGGGGCGGAGCTAGCACACTCCATCGCACAATTCTAATTGTGGGGAGATTAGGATGTCCAAATAGGGCAGTAGAAGAATGAGGAAGAACCAGCATCACTTCTGCAAAAGGAAGTTCTGCCTCCACAGCCTTTTAGACATCTTTAAGAGTGCTACCAACAAATGGGCAAATGCAGGAAATCCTGTAGACTTTATATGCTTCCCCCCCCCACGCCCCACCCAGCATCTGCCAGACAAAGTGTTTCACCAGAGGCTGCTGAGTAAACTTCACAATTGAGGAACGTAGCCCCAGTTGCTACCGCGACCCTGTTGTGTTGCAGTAATGTGGCAGATCTGAAAACACACACAGTAATGAGCAAAATGCAATTTGCAATCCATTTTCTTCTACTTTTCTTCCCATAAAATGTTGGCATGAAACAAGGATCAACAAATGGAGGGCCTGAGCTGTATTAAGTATTTAGCTCACCGCAGAATATGTTTGCCAGGTCCTTGTCTGTTGTTCTTGTTCAGTCGTGTCCAACTCTTCGTGACCCCATGGACCACAGCACGCCGGGCCTTACCCATGTCTTATAACTGAAACAGTCAGTTCTAATCAGAAAATGAAAACACTCTGTTCTCAGCAACTAAATTATGGAGACTCCCCCGCTTTCCGCATTTGGTCAATAGCTAATGAAATCCTGTGCTTGGGCCAGCCTATACACACTAACCTCAGAATAAGCCCCATTGATCCTAATAAAGGTCTTGCCCGTATATGCATTTTGGATTTATTCTTATGAACCAGCTATCTGGTTAACTATTAACTATCTTCGTTTATGTATGTAAGTTTAGTTTATGTATGTGTGTTTGCAGAAGGCCTATTGGTTCATCCTTTATTTTTATTCTCTGCCTTACAGGGAAACGATGTATTCTGACCTGTGTTAGAGACAGAAGTACTAACAGTGGTGGTGTTTTGAAGGAGAACTCTCCATTGCTTCCTTGTCCCAAGGTTGATCTTTGCACCATGAGATCTTTGCTCAAGGCACAGGGCTAATCCAATCAAGCCTTCGAAGTTTTCCTCCACTATTACCATCTTAATTTACTGGGGAGGGTTTCGCACATGTCCTCATTCAGCAATATATTTTTTCTCACTTATACATATTTGAAACATCCAGCCTGAAGAAAGCTTGCCTGCAATTAGCAAACATTGAAAGTCTGTAATCTTCCAAGGTTAGCCATGAAAGCTGGCCTGTACAACATGTGACTGTCCAAGCCAAACACAACCCGCCAGCCACATCGTGACCTGCCAGGAGCCAAAACAGATTTATTGAGCCCCTGCTGGACTTTCTTTGACATGGGAGGTCACACGTTGTGCAAGCCGGCATCAGTTGCTTCCAGTTTTCAGTTCCTCCTGGTTCCCCCACACCCACACCCAGCAGAAAAGACACTTTTGAATGCAAATAGAAATTAACAGGTACAAACAATATTTATTTTCCTCCTCATAAATGTTTGAAAGTAGAAAATAGCCAGACTTTTCATTGGCTCTGTGCGCTATTTGTCAAACACATTTTATTTGGGAAAGGCAATAGTGTTAATTTAGAAATCAATAATTTTAAGACATGCCTTAAAAAATACTACATTTGGGTTTTTAAAAAATATTCTTTTCACATAAACATGTCTTTGTGAGATGATGTGCCCCATCCTTCAATCACAGTTCTGTTGCCTTTCTCGGAAGCTGGAATCCTGTGTTTGGATTGAGGCACTATTTAGGAATGGCAGGAACAATAATTCCCTGGGTTTCAGGTCCCATCTGGTTATTCAGCTGAAGCATCTATAGCTGTGACTGGCACCCTACGACTACACAATAAGTGACTATTACCATAAAACATGAAATGGCATTAAGTACAAGATGTACATGCCAAAGAAACTAAAAGTTTTGCTGCCGGGGGGAGTGTTTGAGGCAGGACTGTCTTGGGGATGTTTTTGCTGTATTTGTGAAGTATAAAAGTAACCACAACACACCATCAGATAGAAACATGCTGTTCTTTTGCAATGGTTGCTTCCTGTTAGCAAATATTCTAAACAGCTTGGAGAGAAGCATGCAGGCAACCCGATGGTCATTTTCAAACACTGATAAGGGGAAAATGTTTGCAATCATTGGTGATTAGCAAATAAAGCTGGACTTGACTTCTTTGCCTGTTTCAGTTTGAGGACCAAACATAGTGAGTGTGTGGGTGTGAATCCCCTTAATGTTCATCTTTTTATTAATTTTCTTGCTGCTGTTTGTTCTCTTTGCTTCCCATCTTTGCTGCTGCTTTAGTACAGTACCATTTTTCCTTCCTTGTTTAATCATCTGGGTGATCCCAAACAATCGGGGTTCACATCATGAACAGAATTATGTCACAGGGCTGCATAACTGATCTTGCCAGTTAAGAACGAGGGCAAAGCTGTCGACATCACTGATTTGGGAGAGCCCAGCCAGTCTCTAATATCTGTCTCTGCAAATCCTCTTGACCCCTTTCAAAGCACAGCCTGAAAAACCGTGCGGGTGGGGGGGGGTTCTGATCCTGTTGAAAATATTGGTGAAACAAGCTCCCTTTTCACCTGCAGCCCTATTAATTTGTAATCTCGTTCATACATGCAAATTATCACTTGATCTTACAAGCAGTGAGTGATGGACATCAGTGTGTGAGCCAGCCCTATGTTTGTTCATTTTTTAAAGTTTCCCAGGCTATAAGGCTGCACAACAGCCAGAATCATACCAATCTTTAACATGCACAGACTCCTCATCTTAATTCTTTCCTACATATTTAATAGCTCAGACTGCAATGCTGTTCACACTGACTTGTGAGGAAGCCCCACTAAACTCAAAGGGGATTACATCTGAGTAAACAAGAATAAGATTGGAATGTAAATCAAACCACTTCCTTTCCTTACTTCAGCTTACACCAACCATGCAACAGCGATACTAGTCCGCACCATAGATTAAGATGTCCTTAATATCTAGCATATTGATATAGCTGTGGGTGGCATGGCTGTCTTAATTGTTGCTGTTTTGTTTGCTTGTTTTCTTTTGTTTTACAAAAACAGATAGTTTCCTCCCACATTAACAACCAAGTGCTATTTATCAATGGCTTGGATCCTACCTGATGGAGTGCCTCTTCTGGCTCAAACATACCTGTATGCTACCCTCAACATCAAAGGTCCCCGTCCGGGTGCCTACTCCAAGGGAGGCTCAGAAGGTGGCAACAAGGGAGAGGGTCTTCTTGGTGGTGGCCCCCCAATTTTGGAATGATTTCCCCGATGAGGCCTGCCTGGGTCATTGTTATTTTTTCAGCGACAGGTCAAGACTTCTCTCTTTTCCCAGGCATTTGGCAGCATGTGGTGAGTTTTAATTAATCCTGGATTTGTTTTATAGTTTGGCTGATTGCTCAGAGTTGTTTTTAGATATATGCTGTGTTTGTGTATATTGTCTGTGTGGGTTTTATACTTTAAAATTTTGCATATTGTATTTTTAATGTTTTAACCTTTGTAAAACTTCCAGAGAGCTTCAGTAATGGTATAGAGATGATGATGATATATGATATGCTCTTCCATGAATAGAAATGCTCTTGATCCAGCAAAGGATCTCATTGGTGGAATGAGGGTGGTAAGTTTTGCTCATTCCCCCTGCCCCTTAAGTCCCCACACCTGCACTGTTTCACAAGGGACCATCAACCTTTCAGAGCTAATTTTCAGGGGTTGCAATGGGTTCTAAGGGGAAGGAGGAAACAACAAAATTCACCTCTCCCCTTCTGCCAGCAGGTACATCCCACGATCGGATTCCCATTCCTTCTGGTGGAAAACAACTCAAGATCCAAACCAATATAACAGAGATACCTGCAAAAGCTTTTAATAAAGAAAGGCTTCCAAGTGAGAAAAATTGTAATTCGATCAAAAGGCACCTTTCCACAATTACTGTTTTATGCACAAATCCTGCAGAGCTTGTTCATAGATGAAGCACATCTTTTATACCTCAGTGTGATTAAAGAGAACTTCAGCTATTGGGCAGTATAGAAATGAAATGAAAAAATAAATAAAATAAAGTAACTGATCATTAGCAATGTTGCCAAAATTCACAATTCTCTGGTTCTGTATGTGAATCCATAATGGTGACTTCATAACATTTGGCTGTTTTATGTTCCCCAGAAGCATCATTTTCCCTAGAAATTATTCTCCAGTGCAGAATGTTAAACTAAATTTTGTGCCATAGTCAGTGTTCAGCACACCAGACCTGGGGCCCATCTACATGGGAGGTTTTCTTAAATTCGTTAGGGACACATGACATCGTGGCCAATCCACAGCCAACCGGCTGCATCCCTCTTGAAAAGCTGCATTTTCTGAAAGTCCTTTTACTCCTTATTTTTTACTTAAAGTGGCTCCCAGGCGGTTCCCTTGCAGTATGCCCAGTCCCTCCGCATTAAATCCTAGGTGTGCCTCTGTGATGTGGCTGTGACCTGGCAGTGAGATGGTCAAGGGGTGGAGCCGCCTCCTCTGCCCCATTCCTTCTTTTCCCCCTTTTGCAGTAGGGCTGCTTTCACAATATGTTGCCTCATTTTTCCATTCATAATATCAATACCCCTGTTCCATTCACAATAGCGGAGTAGCCAGTTTATATGCAGTGCACAATAAAGAATACACAGAACAGAAGGAGAAAGGGGGGCCAGCCGCCATTTCGTAGTGGTGATAGACCTGCAACTTCGCGGTTGCGCGATACACCTGCAACTAAGGAATTCACAGAAGAGGGAGGAGAAAGGGGGGGCCAGCCACTATTTCACAGTGGCGATACTGCTGCAGCTTCACATTTGCGCAATACACCTACAACTAAGGAATACACAGCCAGGAAGGAGAAAGGGCGGCCAGTACAGCAAAGGAGCGTGAACAGGGCTGGGAACAACCTTCCCCAGTCATGGAATCACACTAGGTTGCCCCTTCAGAGTAATGCAGCAGTTTGTTGCAAATAGCAGCGGATTGTTCATTCATGTCTCCCCTTCAGAATAGACCCCCATGTGTGATTTTTCTGTGTGTTTGTGGGAAGGAGGAGGACGTTTAGTTCCGGATGGGGAAGTGGAGGTAGCAGCAGCCCCAGCTGACTCCAGGGAACTAGCAAAGGCAGGCAATTCCAGCCCTTTCGCTCTGTGCAGGGACCTAAGTGCCTCCTGTCTGCCTGCCTGTCAGTCTGTCCCTGGGCTTCAGTATTGCTGGTTGACAGTTGGTGGATGCGATGGGGGGAGAGGTGTAGGACAAACTATCCAACATTCATCAGCTCTTCCATTAAACTTTCCTGAGCAGTGGAGAGGGGCGGGAGCAGGCCTCTCTTGCTGGCTGAGCAGCATCTATGGGTGGATGGCTGGACTCTGCCCAGCCAGCCGCAAAGTAAGGCAGATTAAAGTGCAGTTTGACCTGTGAAAAGTGGGGATTATGGCTGTGTTTACTCCACATTTTTTGCTTCATGTGCTCCTGAAAGTGCTTCATGTCCATTGCCATGTGGATCTGGCCCTGGCATCCAAAACTAGGTTATCCTCAATAACGGCAAAGAGCAGCACAAAGAGTAGCATCTTGAGAAAGAAAAAAAGGCCTACACCTCCTAGAATCCCTCCAGCCAGCCATACTGGCTGGGGCATGCAACGAATTGTAAGACTTTTTTCTGCCTAAACATGCATAACATTTCGCATGTTTTTGCTGCCCCCGATGAACACTGCTGTCCCTCTGGAAGTTCTTATCCTCAGTAAAACGCTTGATAGTTGTGAAATGTTGTGTACTACAATGCCAACCATTTAAGGGGTCCTTAAATGTTAACCCCTTACTCTTGATAAAACTCTCATTGATGATTGTGAACCGCATTATCAGACCACCCAACCAAACGGCCCTTTTGTTCAGTGAGTTTCTTTTCTGTTTGGGCCAATTTTCTTGACCATATCTTAGACTCATTTTATAGGGTTGTTACTCCCATCTAGCTTTGGAACCCTCTCTGGGTCTTAGGTTCTTTGTTTGCTGAGCAGGCAACCAAATTTCCAAGCAGCTCTCTACCATGGCAATTTCAGTGGGACAATGGGGGTGAAAGTCAGGGGATGAAATGAAAGGCAACGAACAATCCACAGTATGCAGGGAGCAATGTGATAATGTACGTGCCTTCCTGCACCAATAGTAGAAGCCAGGAGAGAACTCTGAGAAAACCAATGCGCTGTTCCTATACTAATGCTATTCCTAATCAAGCTTGGGGGAATTTTCCCATAACTACTGATCATCGTTAGGGATTCCTTGAACCTGGCTACTGATCAATATTTAAGCTCTAAGCCACCAAAGCTGTATACAGATGGTGATTTCTCCAAAGCAAGTTTGCCCTTACCACTGTTGTGGTTCTAGTTCTGATCCCAAGTAAGTGCCAAGGTTACTATGATGGCTAGGTGAGGACTGCAGGGGAAACCCTTGCTATTGGAAGGCGGGGTGGGGCTGCTGACCCTTTCCCCCCTAATCGCAGTGGCTTCATCTAGTCCTGTACAATTCAAGTGAGTGGTGACATTGACTAGAATACATCCCAAGCAGCCTCTGCTTTAGAAATTTTCTGTCTCTCTGTTTTCTCACTTGAAAATAAGCCACCATGCTTTCCCCAAATTCCTCCTCCTCTCAGCTTCATTCACAAGGTGGTTCCAGATGAGGCTTTTATTGTGCAATTGCCCTGCTTCATTCAGTGGGGGCGAGGGTAGGTTCCAGACCGTGTCATCTTCCATTTGCAAACCTCCCATGTTTTCCCACAGCTTCATCCACCGTTTTTCTTCCCACAGAAAGTCAATTAAAAAGATGGAATAGCTACAAAAACACCCTTCAACTGGTAGCACCAGAAGCCATCTGTCTGGAAGCAACCTTAGAGTTTCTGCTCCTCCAGAAAAGGAAAAAGGAAAAATGCCAGCTTTATTTGCATATGTTGACTCATTTAAAATTGTCCGTTGATTAGGATTGGGATTACGCTTTAAAAGGGAAGGGGGTGTGTGGCAGTGCCTCTGGCCAAGTGGCGAAAAAGAAGTGAAGTGGTAAGTTTAAAACCAGCCAACTGACAATCTTAAACCTTGTTATCTTTTCTTCATTGCTGGGCATCACGTTACTTCTTAAAAACATTTTATAATAGTCAAGAGTCAAATAACGATAGTTAGAGCAGATTCTAAGGCCATGTAGATGTTCTGAGACAAAAACTTTAGAAGCTTCTGTTAACATTTTTCAGTGTCAAACTGCCAAATCAGACACTGAAAACCACCTACTAGGAAACCCTTTACTTCTCTGACTGCCCTATTGAGTTGACGCCAGCTCACGTGGATTTTCTCTGAGTAATACATGCCCAGGAGGGCTACCAGGTGACCCTGATTTCAAAGGCATCAAAGTGCTTGATCTGCTGCAGTTGGCATGCCTGAATGAGAGATTTGCATATGCTTCGACCCAGCTTTTCAGTTCCATTTACAATTGCATTTCAGTCTTCCTCCATATATGTCACCTGTAAACAGCTGTAAATTCTATGTGAAATGCCTTTCATCACTCACTTTTGGTGTGTGTGAGGTCTCTACACATTTGAGAATGGCCTCTTGTTCTTTTTTTTACATTTTATCTTCTCCCTCTATGGAGGTGTCTCTTCAATCATTATTAACAGGCATGGATCCCTTACCCAATTCTCCATCTGTCTCCATGACCTTGAGCCATGGAGCAGCATGGCATCCATTTCCTTCACCACTCTCCCCCTCCCCTCTACTCCAGTGAAACTGACATTCTTTGGGGGAAATCTTGTCAATTTCACAGATAGTAATTTCCTTTGCCTTCACCCCCTCCCCATCTTTGGTGAAACTAACAAGCTTGAGAAAATCCTTGTTCATTTTTATTCACCTGTTTCTTTTGTTCTTTCTTTTCCTAAAATGGCATATTGTGTGCAGTGTATAATACCCGCCCCCACCCCAAAAGAAGGCAGCATTGGTGAAACTGAGAAGGCTTCCGCCTGACTCTGTCAATTTCACCAGGGAGGGGATGATGAAGGAAATGGTTGCACAGGTAATGCAACCTGTGGTTAAGTGGTTGCACAGGTAATGCAGAAAGGAGGATTACATCCACAGTCAACCAAAAATGCTTACTTGTATCAGATGGTCCTGGCCATGTCATCAGGAAAAACCTCCTGTAAGAGCAATACGACAATGGAACCAATTCCCTAGGGAGGCAGTGGGCTCTCCCACACTGGAGTCATTCAAGACGAGGCTGGGCAGCCATCTATGAGGGATGCTCTGATTTAGATTCCTGCATTGAGCAGGGGGTTGGACTCGATGGTCTTGTAGGCCCCTTCCAACCCTACTATTCTGTGATTCTATGATTCTGGGATTGCAGCTGAGCCTAGTCACAGGGAAGTATGGTCCACATCTGGGTAGCTTGGAGGAAGTGTCATCTCCTGGACTAACTGGTGGGAATGTGGTGACAGTTGAAGCAGGAAAGGAGTACCTTATGAACTGTGGTAAGCAGTGATGGGTAAACTTCTCTTGTGAGATTCAGATCTGGGCTCTGCAAAACAAACTGTTCACTAAAGCCTCAAAAAATAGCTTGGTGTTTTCAAAGGTCTATCTCAAAATTTGGACACTGTCACACTCCCTGCCCCACTGTACCCTTTCCTGGGGATGTCTTACCCTCTGAGATGCCTCTACTCCTCTCTCCCTCCCAGACATCTTGAACATTGTAATGGCAGAACCTCAGTCCTAGAGATCCTGAAAATGGAGATTTCAAGGGCACCTGAGTGCTTAGTATGAACATCAGACACATTGGAAATTACATGTTCCAGGGCACCACATCTGCTGAGAATGCTCAAGGTCCCAGGGAGGGAAAGAGTTCCCAGGGTGGGGGCACTCAGGTTACATTCCGAGCTTGAGAAGAACTTTTGAGGAAACATTCACTAAGTTCATAACGTAGCAGAGCATTATGAGTTAGATGAGTTCCTCTAAGAACCCAAATAAATTTCAAACTTCAGTGACATCACTAGTAGTAAGGCACCTTAACAGAAGCAGGAGACGATTCTGATGTGATCATTAAAATATTTGTAAAGCACATGTGATTTCAACCGAAGACTCCATTACCATTTTAAGACTCGGGGGGGAAATGGCAACCATTGTTCTGCAACATCATGCCCTCCAGATACCCCTTTCTCCCCTTTAAAAGTGACTCGTTTGTTTTAGATCCAGGCTGAGGATGTTTGTGCAACACATTGCAGATGTTGACTGTCCCTCATAAAATATTCTCATGTTAAAATGGTGGACCTTAGCACCATTCAACTGCTCTTTGAAGCATTGAGGTGGCAACCCATCTGTTCAGCAGCAGGTGCTGACGCTTCTAGGCAAGAATACTGTCAAATGGACCTCGAAACTGCCACAGCTGAACACTTTGGTTGACTTTTGTTTGTACCCATAAGCAGGAAGCAGCTAGGCCTTGTCCCTTTGCTGATAGGTCTTCATTAGGCTATAGGTAGAAGGGCAGTAGTGGGAATGCAGTTGAGCTAATAAGGCTTTAGAGGTGATCTCAAGTTGAGTGCCCTGACTTTTCTTATTCCAGACATGCACTGCATAGGTGTTTTTAAAAAGTTTAGGAAGCTCTGAAGTGCTCACCACTTCAAAATACTTCTTCCAATCCTGCCAGCAGATGGGATAAAAGGCTTCTTGTGAGAGGGCTGTGACACCCCTACAGCTTTTGCTGCTCTGGAGGCTATGGATGGAACACCACCTCTTAAACATCCGGGTGAAGAGCTGCGGGCCCTGGTGGCCCCAAATCCAGCGGTTGTAATTAGCCACAAAATCCTGCATGCAAAGCTTTATAAAGATGTGTTTGGGCTCAAATGAGAGGAAGGCCCCATTCAGTATATACTTGGACTGCATACCGAGTACATTTGTGAGGTTATTTAAGTTCTTGAGGATGATGAAGTCTGTGTCTAAGTAGATGCCACCATATTTCCACATGATGGCAATTCGGGAGGCATCCGAAAGGATGGGCAAGAAATACGGTTCCCATCTCTGCTGAGCCTGGGAATACCAATCAGCCAGGGGAGTGTCCAAGAAAAGGTCATTCAGATCCAGTCGTTTGACCTCAAGGTTATGGAAGCAGCTAAGCAAGGAGATGCCCAAATGGTTGGGCAAAGTATTATTGTGCTTTGCCAAGCCTTTCATAAGGACAAGAATTCTGGATTCCGGGTGAACCCTAGCTGCTGATTCAACAGAACACATAAACAGGAAGCTGGGGTTGGTTCGTTCGGATGTTTCCAGGAAATATATGTCCTTGGGTGATTGAGAAGACCATCTGGAAATCAGCATGGGAGGAGAAGGAGGACACTTAACCTCTGTAGGCAGACTGTAGCGCCATCTCTTGTCATTGCCATTCTGGGTGATTCTCCAGTAGAACATGATGGATATAAAGGACATGAATTTAAAGACGATGATAAATACAGTCCAGAGTTTGTGGTTTGAAGTCACCCTGATTAATGCCATCATACAGACAGGCACCTTGCACATCATCTATGTGCTGCAGAATGATGAATTCTCAGGAAAACCAGGATGAGCTGTAAAAATAAAATAAAATAAAAATAATAATAGCATGATTCATCAGGATGAATAAGGAAGTGGCAACAATGGAAATGAATTTTCTCCCCCAAATAATCCACAATTCTCTGTGAATTTTTAAGCTGAATATTATCAGACATTCTTTGAGTGATGGAATACATGCAAAATATTTGATATGTGAGAATCACTCGGGCACAGTGATTAAAATGTTGGGCTGGGGCTAGGGAGACCCAAGTTCAAATCCTTAGTCAACCATGAAGCTCACTGGGTGACCTTGGCCCATTCAATATTCACAGCCCAATCTAACTTTCAGGACTGTTGTGAGAATAAAGAGGGGAGAGAACCATATATGCCAGCTTGAGCTCCTTGGGGGAAACACGGAATATAAAAGTAATAAATGAAATCTTTGCTAGCTGATATGCATCTGACAGTTGACATGCTATTATATTAGTAGTGACGTGCTATAGTATTAGTTTGCCAAAACAGAAATCAACAGATGCCAACATATCTAAACCATTTAGATTTACTTAACATTTACCTGACATTTTAGGTGCATGTTTCAATATAAACACAAATACAAAACCTGAATGTTTGCATTCAAAATGTGAAATTTTGGGCAAATTTACACTATTTGCAAATATTCTTTCTGCTCTGGCCATGGTATGGAAAGCGTATTGACATCCCTCCATTTACCTAGTTTGATTATTGTGGGGAGACACAACTGTGATTGGCTCAAAACGTAGAACATGACCTAACGTCTGTTGCACTAACAAGAAACCCTTATCTGGTAAGAAAATAAGAACATAAGAAGAGGCCTTCTGGTTCAGGGCAAAGCCCTATCCAGTCCAACTTCCTGTTCCTCACCATAACCAACCAGATGCCTCTGGGAAGAACATGAGGGCAATTGCTCCACACAGCCCGACACACAGGGTGGATTAGCACATAATGCTAAGCCATCCTGGAGGATAAGCCACCGTGGGTTAGTTGTTCGCTTGCCAACCCACATTACTCTGGACAGACGATCTGGCACATGGTGCCTCGGCATGGCTTGTTTCCCCATCAGTCCTCCAGCCCACTCCCTACATGTATCCCAGTGTCCTTTGCAGCACAACCTGTCTCAGCTCCTCATCCCGGTTCCCTCCCCACTCCATTGCTACAACTTTTGGGGGCATTTACTTCATTTACCACCTTTTTAAAATAAAAAATGCAGTGCTTCAGAATTGCACAAGTGGGGTTATGTTCGTTCTTTCTTTCTTTCTTTCTTTCTTTTCTTTCTTTCTTTCTTTTGGTTGGTCTTTTGCAAGTGCGAAAGAGCACAGATTTGGCAGTGCATATAGAAAGACTACATGTAGACTTACCAGGTCAATTTCCTCAATATGTTCCAGTTGTCAAAGGGAGCACGGAAGTGGAGTAGATAGCATACTAGGGAAATGACAAGTAGGGATGTCAGAGAAATCCACTGCGGATTCAAATGAGGCCGGATTCTTTGGAATCCGGCCTCAGGAATCCACAGCGGATCAGAACCACGTACCTCCGCTCCAGGAGGACTGGAGGCGGAACAGCACTCGGCTGCTTCTTGCCAGCCAGAGCCATTCGCCTCCTCCCTGTCCCTGCCGATTGCCACGTCTTAAAAAAAAAAGGCGATCTGGAGGATGTGCCCATAGACTTACAGTATACGCAAAATAGAGCCGTGAATCTTGCGTATAAGCCTATGGACACATAGACTTATACACAAGATTCATGACTCTATTTGCGTATAAGTCTATGGGCACATCCTCCCGATCACCTTTTTTTTTTTTAATGGATTGGATCCAGAATCTACCCTATGTTGACAGAAGGGTGTTCAAAAAGAAAAAGCGCATTCAAACAAATTCAAACCAGCAAAATTAAATTGTCATTAAAACCACAGAGAGCAGAGCCAACCTTATATGAAAAGCCATAAAAAGCTAAATGGTACAAAAACATTCTTTTGTGCACCTAAAACTGCATAAAGATGGGGCTGGTCGCACATGCTGTTTTTAAATTTTATTTATTTATTTATTTATTTGTAAAAAATTAAGATCATCTTTAAGTGTAGAATTCTCTCAAGTGTGGAATTTGTGTGTGTGGATATAGCACAGCCACTGTGTGTGTGTGTGTGTGTGTGTGTGTGTTCTCCAGCAGCCAGCCCCAGATGCTGACGCATTGAATTAATTGTTAGCTGCAATGGCTTTTGTCCTAAGTTTTTAAGATGACAGGAATGCTGTATTTGAGTACTCTGGGAATTTTTCAAACTCTCTCATGGTGATTTGACCATAGCTTGTTTTTGCAAAGAAAAGGAGGGAACGCTGTTTGGTAAAATACTTGTTAAATGGGTTCTACCTTTCCTCAACAGCTTCCTGGAAATATCTGTAAGCTGCATGACTAACATCGGGGGGGGGGGCGTTTGTAAATACTGTGACGAAAAGCGCAGTTACAGATCTTTCTTAGGGCGCAATCCTATTGGGATAGGCGGCCGCCTCAAAACTTGGAAGACACCGCCTATCCAATGTAGGGCAGGAGATTCATGGAGGGAATCATCCCCTCCACGCTTCAGCCACCCTCCATTTGCGGCTAGACAGCCAATTTTGGCTGTCTAGCCGCGGGGAGGCAGAGCGGGGGAAGTGGCTGCCGGACGACACATAGGATGTGTCGTACCGGCATTTCCACCTTCCCTGCCCCAGAACGCCCCCCAGAATGCCCTGTTTTCGCGGCTCCATGCTCCTCTTCTGAGCGCAGGGCCGTTCCACACTGCCTGCGAGGCAGTGCAGGAAGCGGGGGGAAGGTCAGTTCTCTGGGAATCGACGTATCCTATGACTAGCAGCCATAGGATTGCTCCCTTAATTTATTGTGAAAACATATAAGGATTGCCGTGAAGCTCCAGCCCCCTTCTGGAGGCAATGTGGAATCAAAGGCCTGTATCTCCACATGGATTGGTAATGTATCAAAATCATTTTGGAGCCAAGTTCTTTATATATATAAAGTTAGTGTGATCACAAAGCAAAAAGAAAAAAAAACTCAACTATCTCTTGCACTAGACTTAGGGCGCAATCTTATGCATGTTTACACAGAAATAAGTCCTACAACTCCCAGCATGCCCCACCCAGCAATCGTAGGACCCACAATTTCAGAGCATGATACTCTTGGTTATTGACAATACTGCTGATACAATAAAAATCCTATGTACTCCTGTAGCTGTATGTTTGTTGTTCTGTTTGTTTTTTTAATGAGAGAGAGAGAGAGAGAGAAGATTGCCATGAATTTTCTATAAAAGAAAAAAAGAACAATGTAAATCTAAAATTTTGTTGTGCTTGGAAAGAAATGAGATAATGTCTGTGAACTCAATGTATGATATACAACTAAGATAAGAACTAGAAAATAATAATAAGCATTTGTTGTGTAAGGGGAGCCAAAGGCAGATATCTTACAATCTTAAGAGATATTTTAGTGTATGTGTATTGTGTGTTTATGTTGTTGTTGTGTTTTGTTGGTTTAAAAAGAAAAGAAAAAAGGAACCAACCAGCCTGCCTCCTCGACAAGCATGAGGCAGCAGGGGGGCAATATCCTGCAAACAAGAGGAGGAATTGTCCAAAGAGAGCTCTGAAATGGAACTTTCCTCCTCTGTGACTATAGTCGGTAGTTCTTTGTTCACCACCAGAAAACCCTGGCCAACAGAATCAACAAACGCTTCTAAGTAAGATTTAAAGCCTGTCACCATCAACCTAATGTCCTGGATTTCCTGAAAAAAATTAATAATCACTTTGGAGGTCAGGAGACAGTGTTTAGAGAGGGTCTCCAAATCATTGTCGTGCAGGAGACTGGGCAGACTAAAGGAAAGTGCTCTCTTATCCTGCTCCAGATGAGAGACTGCAGCATCAACTGAGGCATCCAAGTCTGCTTTATCAGGGCAGTCCGCTGAGAGCAGGCTGTCTTCAAGTGGTTCATCCAAAACTCGTGCCATAAGATCGTCCATGTCTTCTGCGATTTTATCAGACATTGGCATGGGTTCTTTAAGAAAAAATGAGTCCTCCCCCACATGTCTATGTGCAGCTGATGTGACAGGGTGGGTTATAAAATTGTCAATACAAAGTTGTTTAAGCTTAGGGGAAGTTCCAGAGGCAGAATTATCCACCCTTAATTTGCGCCGCTTCCGAGTTAGAACCATCATTAAAATCGACAACACAACCTAAACAGGAGAGAGAGAGAGAGAGAGAGAGAGAGAGAGAGAGGAAGGAAGGAAGGAAGGAAGGAAGGAAGGAAGGAAGGAAGGACTCGTGCGTCCCTCGTGCATCTCAAAGTATGGCACCAAGCGTGCATTTCGTGCTGCGCTTTGCGTGCCACAGAGGCGCGCCACGCCTTAAATACTTGCTGGAGGAGGAGCGGCAGACAGAGGTGAGGCTGAAGGACAGCTCGGGGAGCCAGCAGGAGCCCAGGAGAAATCTCACAGCCTCACACACTCTCCAAGCTGCTGGCACTGTGGTGAGCCTTGGCCCTCACCCCTGGGTATTTTCTTAATAGATCAGGGGGGAAAATATTTAGGTGAGGGACTGTTCCTCCTCAGCAGGACTCCCCCTTATTAGGAATCTACACCTAGGAGAGGCAGTAAGTATGCATAATAAGTAAGACATGATATTAAAAATGCAAAACATGACCAATAGGGAATGGCCTCAAAGGGAATGGTCTTTGAGGTTTTCAAAAACGGTCGGAAAAGGCTTTGACCATTATTTATTTATTTATTTGTTGCATTTATACCCCGCCTTTTTTCCTCTTGCAAGGAACCCAAGGCGGCTTACATGATCTTCCTCCTCTCCATTTCATCCTCACAACAACAACCCTGTGAGGTGGGTTGGGCTGAGAGGCTGTGACTGGCCCAAAGTCACCCAGTGAGCTTCCATGGCCGAGTGGGGACTAGAACCCGGATCTCCTGGCTCCCAGTCCAACACTCTTGCCACTACGCCACGCTGGCCATGGGATCTACTGGAGAATATGGCCAGCTAGGGATGTACGAAAGTCACTTACCTGTGACAAAATTTGATTCGCGGTGGGGGGGAGGCGCTCCATCCCTCCCCCCGAAATTCTGGCCGGGGGGGAGGCATCCCGTCCCTCCCCCCCGAAATTCTGGCCGAGGGGGAGGCGCCCCATCCGTCCCCCCCGAAATTCTGGCCGGGGCGGAGGCGCCCCATCCCTCCTGCTGCGAATCCTGTCCTGCTGGGACTGCAAATGGCGGCGGCCGTAGCTGCCGCCATTTGCGTCCCTGCAGTCAGCCGTGATAGGCTACGTAAATGTTTACGTAGCCTATCACGGCTGAGTGGGAAAAAAAAAAACCCGCGCGTATGCAAGTGGTGGCGCCCATGGGCACCGCCATTTGCGTTCCTTATTTTGGCACATCTAGTCTACGTAAACATTTACATAACTACGGCGAAAATAAGGGGAACGCAAATAGTGTAGTGTCTACGCTATTTGCATTCCCCTTATTTTCACCGTAGTCTACGTGCGGGGTTTTTTTTTTTTCCACTCAGCCGTAATAGGCTACGTAAACATTTACATAGCCTATCATGGTATTTTTTAAAAATCTAGCCTTGATAGGCTACGTAAATCTTTACTTGGAAATGGTGGCAGCGGCAGGCGGTCGGAAGACCGGCCGCCGCAGCCGCTGCCGCCGAACCGCCGCTGAACCACCGCCGTAGCCGCCGCCTCCAGGGAGATTCGCCCAAGTTAAGTCCCGTCCCGGGGGGGGCAGTGGGGCAGACCGTTTCGCCACCGATTTCGGGGGGCCGAATGCGCTGGCATTCGGCCTCCCCGAGATTCATGGCGAAATTCTCTGACATCCCTAGTGGCAAGGGTGAAATATGATAAGAGTAAGGGAAGGGAGGCAGCAGGACAATAGATTTATCGAAGAACTAGCATAGCAATGCCCAGGAACAAACCCCAACTGTGCTGGATCTTTTCCTTTGTGATTTAACATTTTCTGTTATATATAGACCAACGTGTATGATATACAGTCAAACCTCCAGTATGCTGAGCTTCTTAATGTAGTTTCAGTATTATTGTTCTTGTTATTATTTACAATTAAAAAATATGTAGGGTGCAATTCTATGCAGGTTTAGTCAGAAAAAAGGTCCTACAACTCCCAGCATTCCCCAGCCAGCCATGCTGGCTGGGGAATGCTGGGGGTTGTAGTACTTTTTTTAGTCTAAATCTGCCTAGGATTGTGCCCTTAGCTAGCAAAAGTCACCCTTATGAGATCCCAGCGACAGTGTTTTGCATTTCATAAGTGGCTCCCAAAGTGTTAAATAGATAATGGTGTGTTTCTCCTGAAGAAATACAGACTGAAGGGTGGATCTGCTTTCTGTTGAATTTTAACATGCAGATGCATGTGCAGATGCTATAAGTGACATTCCATTCCATCCATCCTGCATTTTTAGGAGTACGTGCAGCCGGTGGGAGCCAGAAAGAGAAGTTAACATTTGCACATGCTCCAATTGTCCCCGTTGACCACAGACAGTGCCTATCTTCTGTTCTTATAAAATATCTCCCCCATTATGTTCCTATTTTACCTCTTGAGGAGGTGTTGGGATGCCTATGCAGTTCTTCAGGATTCCTGGCCAGATCAGTCTATTTCTGGTCCATCTCAGTTTCACATGTGTTCACTCATAAGTCCCTTCCGTCCCATTTCCACATTAATCTATGGATGGAAATGCACAAAAATTGTATTGAAATACTTATTTTTGAATGCATTTTATCATGGAATACACACCTCAAAACACTTTTGATGTGGGAGCAGTGGAATTTGGCAGTCCACGATGTGTTTCCACCTATGCTCAACCTATGAGTTTGTAAATAAACACAGTACTGCAAAACACCTGTCAGCCTTCAGTGATCTCCTTCCAAAGGGAGCCAAAACTGGGTAAGCCCTGCACCTCTGGAACTTCTTGTTGTTCAGAAAAGTGGGATGCCTGGAACAATATGTATAACCAGATCCATTGCAAGATGGAAGTGTGTGTGTGTGTGTGTGAGTGAGTGAGAGAGAGAGAGAGAGAGAGAGAGAGAGCAAGCGTAACCTAGCTTTGCCATGATAATTTATATATTTATTTCGATATTTATATACTGTGAAATATAATAAAATCCAAAAATCCATGTAATGGTAATCTCCAGAGAACTTTACATTATGCTATTCTGTTTTTGCAAGTAAAATATTTGTGCAATGCATTTAAATGTGCCAAGCTCTTCTACTCTTTCTGTAGATGGCTCATATTGCCTTCATTTGCACCAAAGCCAGCAGAAGAACTCAAGTTTGTTCAGTCTATTAAAATGCTGGAGCCAGCGTGGTGTAGCGGCTAGAGTGTTGGACTGGGAGCCGGGAGATCCGGGTTCTAGTCCCCACTCGGCCATGGAAGCTCACGGGGTGACTTTGGGCCAGTCACAGCCTCTCAGCCCAACCCACCTCACAGGGTTGTTGTTGTGAGGATAAAATGGAAGGGTTATGTAAGCCACCTTGGGTTCCTGAAAGAGGAAAAAAGGCACAATATAAATAAATAAATAAATAAATAAATAAATGTGCATTCTCTCTCAGCATTTCCTTTTACAAATCTGAGATGACTTTATACTAACACAATTTAAAAAAAAAAAAAAACACCCACATTTAGTCAATCCCTCTGTATTTTAAGGCTACAGTGATGAAGATTACAGCCCCTGGCTGGCATCATTTTTCCGTTTCAAAAATACTGTCTCCGAGTATTTTCATTGCACTTCGTATGACTTAGTTATGCTTTTCTACAGTAATGGGTTTTCTCGGTTTACTCAACAGCTGTACTCCTTCCACAAAGCACTCCCCCCACCCCCCTGATACCTGTTGAAACTGCTCTTTGCTCTCCAAGGAATGCTCTCTTTTTGAAATCCTGGTCTATATTTGAACAGACACTGTAATACGCATTTGTTACGTACTTTCTGTATCTCCCATGTGTATAAAAACAGACCTTCCTACCCACACCATGATTTTTCCTTCTTAGCTAGGAGGACCAGACCTCATAAGGCTTGAGGTGAGCCTTCTAATAGGTTGATAAGCCCTAGAAAGTCAGTTCTTGTCACCTGTTTAACGGAGTTCTTCAGACTCCCCACTGGGGGGGGGGGTTAATAGTTTGAGGAAGAAGAAACAAAACAGACAGCTGCAAAGGCTGCCAAAATTGGTTCGAGCCCAGATCACTTTCTAATATCTTCTGTAGTGAACACAGCTGCAAAGGATTCCGGTTCTCTGCAGTCTCCTCCCCAGCGTCCTTTAGTACTACTTTCACTCCTTGGACCTCTAACCATTCAGTCGCTTTTCTTCTCCTGGCATAATGAAATTATTATTGTTGATCTTAATGGGTTGTATCCAATGGTGACTTTGTGCCTACCTTCACACCAGCCGGGCACCCCATTTTCACCAATTCCCCCAGCACACCGCAGACCCCCTTGTCCTCCCACAAAGAGCTGTTCCTGAGAGTTGGGGGACCTTCAAAACAGTTTGGGACACAGCGGAGGCCTGCAAGAGGATTGGGGGAATCAGGTTCCATGCCTTGCGTGGGCAGGAATGCTTTCTGCTAATGCAAAGTGACCATCAGATCCAACCCATTTTTTTAATTTATTTTTTTTGCAATATGCTCCTCAATTCCTCCCCACCCCCTTATCTGATCATTCTTTTACATGTGTCATGCCAGAGGGTGCTTTTGTTTGTTCTCCTTCGAGCCAGGGGGAGGGAGAATTCCTTCTTTTAAAAGGAAGCCTTAGTGCTGGGATAGGCAACCTGGCATCTTTCAGATGTTTTGGACCACAGCGCCCATAAGCGTCAGTCATCATGGCCAATGGTCAGGGCTTATGGGCGTTTGTATTACAAGAATCTGGAGAGCATCAGTTGCCTACCCCCGCCATAGGCTGCAATCTTAGCCAGGACTATGGCATGGGAGGAAAGGTTAACCCCCTCGCCACACACCATGGTGCTGATCCTCAAAGCCTCTTGGTAGACGTGGGCGGGAAGGCCCAAGAGGATGCCAGTGTGGTTCATGAGCAGAGTCAAGGAAGGCATAAAAGACACTAAGGCTGCAATCCTACGCATGTCTAGACAGAGAAATGCCCTACAACGCCCAGCCCTACAATGCCCTACAACGCCCAGCATTCCCCAGCCAGCATGGCTGGCTGGGGAATGCTGGGCGTTATAGGGCATTTCTACTCTTGACCTGACCTATCTACCAGCCTATCCACACAGCATGTGATGCTTGTAACCTTTACACATAGGCAAGTCACTATGCATTCAACACACTCAGAATAAACCCAGCCCTCTATATTCCTAATTATTGAATTTCCCAACACCAGGATCCTCCAACCCCCTGCTAGGAGACATGGACTAGCCACAAGAAGATATAAATTTAAAGCCCAAGAAACTGATGCCCTCACTCAGTATGATGCTAACATGCCCTGTCCCTCATTGTCCATGAGAGCAAAAGAGCGGTGGGATTATTGTTTGTTATTGAGAGGATTTATATTGCCATAACGCAAAGTGACTTACATCATAAATACACACACGCACACATACACACACAAAGGTCCATCTGTACACAAAAAACGACAATCAATAAAACACTAAGCAAATAAAACAAGTTAGACATGCAAGAACAGCTTACGAATCAGCTTAAAGCAACTTACAACAGTTAAATCATAAAAATGTATTAAATGAGTAGTGAAAAGCCAAGCGACAGGGAGCTAAACAGAAAGACCTCCTGTGGCAAGGAGTTGCACAGCGTGGCCTCAAGAGAAGGCCCTCTCCTGGGCCCCAGCCAACCAGGCCTTCCCACCCATTGGGAATTATATCAAGCAGCCTATGATTTATTCTGAGGAGTCTCTTTGTCTTTCAACAACTCAAATGATGCTTCAGCCATGTCCTTGAAGGTCCAATCTGCGTACCTCTTGGCTTCATTTTCCGGGTGTTTTATAACGAATTTCTGTGGTGTTCTTCAGCATTGCAAATCACTACAAGGCAGCTGAGGGTGCTGTATTTTATCTTTTATATCTCCATTGCTTTGCAGCCTCCCAAGCTGCCTGCACTTCCTGATCTGAAAAAGCCCTACAGAAGTGCGAGAATCTGAGGAGGCTTCAGACTGCTGGAGAGATGATTGTACAATCCTACCTCAAGGAGCACCTCCAGCAACACCAGACAGGCCGGTCAACATGGTCAGCCTTGGATGGTCTTCTCTCTGTCCCATCAGCCAGGACAGCTAGGCTGGTGAAGATGAGGGAGAGGGCCTTCTCAGTGGTGGCCCCCACTCTGTGGAATTCCCTCCCTAGGGAACTCCGCCATGCCCCCTCTTTAATGAGCTTCTGCCACGCACTGAAAACTTGGCAGGCATTTGGGGTGGGTTAGGGTATTTTTAAATAATGTTTAATGTATGATTTTACTGTTTTAAATTGTAATGTTGTACATCGCCCAGAGTGGCCGGCTGACCAGCCAGATGGGCAATTAAGAAAGTTAAGAAATTAAATAAAATAAATACAGTGAAAGACAGGACACTCATGCTCACTCCTCAGCTGCTTCCTAGGTAAGGTAAGCACAAGGAACCTGAACCCAACAAGGATGTCAGAGGAATTCGGTTGGCAGGGTTGAATTCAATGAGCTTTCATCAGCTCAGCCCCTGGACTCCATTCCGTCTTCTGCCAGCTGGCCCAACTCAGTGCACAAGTTGGGCGAGCTGGTGGAATTTCTGTAAAAAAACATTTTTGCATAAAAAACATTTGCACAAATTTTGGCTGTAAATTGCACAAATTTGCGTATTTTGCGGGCATAATTTGTGCAAACTATGCAATTTTGCACAATTTACAACTGAAATTTGCACAGATGATGCAAATTTGTGCAATTCACAACCAACATTTGCACAATTTGTGGCTGCAATTTGTGCAAATCTCCATTTGTGCAAATTACAGCCAAGCCCCCCCCCCCAAGTGTTAAAAGTCTTCGGAACTTGGGAAACCATGCGGCTGAGCTCACAAGAGAAAGCTGAGTTGGGCTGTTGTAGAAGTCCAGCGAGCACAAAAAGGGCTGGATTTCTTGGCAATGGACATCCCCTAGGACCTAACCCATGAGAATTTCTCCAACATGTTCTCCTCTGAATTTCGTTTTGAAAGCAATTTCTTTTCCATCAAACTGACTGAGAATGGTCGAACGAAATGTGGGAGAAGTTTTCAGCACAGCACTTGTTTCTGCCCAGAGACAGAAGGTCATACATGCAAAACACTGGACAATACCTATACCCATACTGACATCTTAGCTTCCTAACTAAGTTTTGGTCTTTTTCTTTGAAAAGCCATGTTTTCATTTATTTGTAGAGATGCCCAGAGTAGCTGGGTGGGGAGACTGAAACCCTGCCAAAGTGGACAAGACTGAGTTCATCTGGTTGCTTGGTCAGCCCAGTGGAGGCTGGTGGCTCCAATGTCAGTGGGCCAGTGAATCCGCTCCGGGTCAGAACCATTCTGATCAACAAAGCTGTCTGCATTTTAGGGGACTGTCGTGATGAGGGCTTGCACTTCAACATTTCCCTCTACACTGCTTTAGGGGAGCTTCCTTGCTGCTTCCCACTGAACAGTACAGGAAGTGTGTGTTGGACATTGACTTGTTGACTGCAGTCCACTTGTTGACTACAGCCGCCAAACATCTTAATGCACGTGCTGAAATTCCCTCTTGCTGCCATCTACTTAACAGGTGCTGTAACTTCACCACCTGGGTCCCCCCATGTCCTGTCGTGACTGAACAGATTTTGTCCATGGGAAGAAGGGATCATAGCTTGGTGGTAGAGCACAGACTTGGCCATGCAGAAAGTTGCAAGTTCAGTCTCTGCCAGCATCTTCAGGTGAAAGGATCAGGTAATAGATCATAGAATCATATCATAAAATCACAGAACAGTAGGGTTGGAAGGGGCCTACAAGACCATTAAATCCAACCCCCTGCTCAGTGCAGGAATCCAAGTCAAAGCATCCCTGACAGATGGCTGTCCAGCCTCATCCTGCATGTCTCCAGTGTGGGAGAGCCCACCACCTCCCTAGGTCATTGGTTCCACTACTGTATTGCTCTAACAGTCAGGACATTTTTCCTGAAGTTCAGCCAGAATCTGGCTTCCTGTAACTGGAAGCCAGATTCCAGCTGACGATGGAAAAGAGCTTTGCCAGAGACTATGGAGGACTGTGGCCAGTCTGAGTGTCCAGTCCTGAGCTAGATGAACTCTGACCTGGTATAAGGCAGCTTCTTATCTTTGCTCTTGTATTCCATGATCTACTGGGTCAGTGTTCCCTAGCACAGGCCCTCTAGATGTGTTCGACTACAACTCCTACCTTCCCCACCCACCATGACCCTTCTGACTGGGGATGATAGGAGAGGTAATCCAAAACATCTGGAGGGTACCAGTTTGAGGGAGGCCATACCAAGTTATGCCTTGGCCTGGCCAAGCCAACCCTGCACCTAACAGAGGAGGCCAGGCAGCATGTTTCAGCTTCAGTGTTATTTAGGACACATCCTGTGCAGGTTTAGACAGAAAAAAAAGTCCTACAACTCCCAACATTCCCCAGCTAGCTGTGCTGCCTAGGGAATGCTGGGAGTTGTAGGCCTTTTTTCTGTCTAAACATGAATAGCATTGCATCTTAAGGGGGCAATCTTATGCATGTTTAGACAGAAAAAGTCCTACAGTTCCCAACATCCCCCAGCCAGCAAGTCTGGTTGGCTGGGGAATGCTGGTAGTTGTAGGACCTTTTTCTGTCTAAATGTGCCTAGGATTACGCCCTTAGGGAGCAATTTTTTTAAAAAAAATTGTGAACCAGCCAGAGAACTTTGGCTATTGGGCGGTATAAAAATGAAAAGAAGAAGAGGAAGAGGAAGAGGAAGAGGAGGAAGAAGAAGAAGAAGATGATGATATGTGGGTTTCTGGGAACTGACCTCCGAACCCATGCTCTAACGTTGGTTCCCGAAGAACTGACCTTCCACCCTTCCCTCACTGCCTTGCAGGCAGCCCGGAAAAGCCCCGCACTCTGCACTTGGAAGAGAGCACGGAGCGGCCAAAACAGGGCATTCCAGGGGGCGTTCCGGGGCGGGGAAGGAGGGAATGCTGGTCAATTGGCTGTCTAGCCACAAATGCAGGGCAGGAGAAGTGCAGAGGGATGCCCTTCATGCTTCTCCTGCCCTGCATTGGATAGGCGGTCACCTCCAATTTGGAGGCGGCCACCTATCCCCATAGGACTGCACCCTTAATTGTTTTTAAAATGCAGCCTTTGTGGGGTTGTTTTCCTGTTGACAGGAAACTGTCAAGTGATAGGGATCATTTGGCTCGGTATGTGAATAACGATCAAAGTTAGCCAGCAACAGGACAAAGCACTATTAGCATAAGGAAATTAAAGATTTTCTAAGTGTTGCTGAAGAAATCTGGTTCAGAGGCAAGAGAATTGACAGAAGCATCTAATAATAGTGGGCAAATGTAGACTTTCTAATGGAAATTGGCAGCAGGGTGAGAGTTGTACAGGGAACTCCGCCAATGTTTTTCTTATCGTAAGTAACATATGGCTTCCGTTTCCCTTACAGAATAATAATATCTGTATTTTTCAAATCATAGTTTAGATTTCACACACACACACACACACACGTTGCTGTTCTGCTTTTAATTGCTTTCCTCACTCTCTTGTTCCTTTTAAAAGAGGCAGTTTAAAGTATTTTTAGTATTACTTTTCAGCTGCATCTAGAATTGCCAACAGTTCAGCTGGTCTCTGCACCTGGACTCTGAACAGCAGCTGATCTCCCCCACTTACAAAGTGACAGCACTCATCTCCATGTCAGGAAACAGCTCCGTTGCTATAATCCTACAACAAATCAAATTGCTGAGAAAGGCACAGTTGGGGAAGCTGGCTGAAGAGTTGGTACCCTGATGCTGGGGGACTGTTTTCAGGAGTTTGCTGCCAACCCCTCCCCTCTGCTGCCATCCATGGGACTGTTTCTGTTCTTTCCTGTTGTATGGCAACCAAAGAAAAAGGAAGGTTTACGAACACCTTGCTTTGCACGTTTCTCTGCTGAAGCAGGCTGAAGTTGGTTCCTGGTTCCCAGTTTCTCATTCAACAAAGGGCTGCATGAGAAGCCTTAGTAAAGTTTGCAAATCAGGATTGGGCCGCCCCAAATCATGCACCCTCATGACCAGGAGACTGTTTCCCTTGAGATGTCCCAGAAGTGACTCCAGCCTGAAGCACTGGTTTTGTGCATGGTTTAAAACATGATGCCCTCCCCATGTGGAAATAGTAATGGGGTTTGCACCCCAAAATAAATCCTGGGCCACCCCAAGTGATACATCATCACTACTTAGAGGCTGTCCCCTATAAGACTCCAAACAATATGTCCAGTCCAATTTTTAGTTTTGGTGCAAATCACTTTCAAGAGTGACACACGCACCCCATGCCAATCACTGTCAATATTCCTAAGAAGGAACTGGGGGGGGGGGGTTGTGCCTTTAAAAAAACTTTGAGGGGCTCCAAATCATGCACCCCCATGGCCAAGTAATGGTCCTCTACAGGAAACTCTAGCTTTTTGCCCAATCCAAAGAATCATGTTTGTACAAGGAGCTCTCAAGCGTGATGCCCCCATGCCAATCATTGCTAAGGAGGAATTGGTGGGTTTGCCCCCAAATATATCTTGGGCCACAGCGGCCCAGAGGAGGAGGGGTGTGGTGAATCTTCTAAAGAGCCACCCCGGAACTTATCAGGGAAAAAACGGATTTCCTGAGACTGCTTGAAGTCCAATTCTTTTCCTCAAGTCAGGTTCTCCCCGGTATAGTTGCTGTGTGCCCTAACCCCCGCATTTACCTCCGGTATACTAGCCCTGCCCAGGGGTGTGCCTTTCACCGTGACCCTGTTCACAGCGTGTTTCCTGTGTATTTCCCATCCCTGCACAAACCAATTAGTGTCTCCTCAGAAGTAACTCCCATTGTGGTCAATGAGGCTTCTCCCTGAATAGAGATCCTGTGGGTTAAAATAGGGGCTGGTTTCTGTCTATGTATTTACTGCTCTCTTTCCCACAACAAACCCATTAGTGTCTCCTCAGAAGTAACTCCCATTGTACTGAATGAGGCTTATCTTCTGACTGCCCACATCAGTACTTACAGAGATCCCCTTCAATTGAAATGGCACAGTTTAAAACCCAGTTCCCTAAGTTCTGTAAAGCATGATCTCGAGGTTCCGATTCTCTGTTGTTTGCTTTACTGTCTTAGGAAGAAACTAATCCAAGCATTCATTATAGAGATCCTGCGGGTTACAATGGGGGCTGGTTTCTGTCTTTGTGTTTACTGCTCTCTTTCCCACAACAAAACTATTAGTGTCTCCTCAGAAGTAGCTCCCCTTGTGGTCAATGAGGCTTGCCCTCTGAATGCGCACATCAGAAATTACAGAGACCCCCCTCAATTGAAATGGCACAGTTTAACGCCCAATTCCCTAAGCGTGATCTCGAGGCTCCGATTCTCCGTTGTTTGCTTTATTGTCTTAGGAAGTAACTAATTCACAGCTTTGTTATAGAGATCCCGCGCAGTATTGGTTTGTTTAGAAAGGGGGCTAGTTTCCCATCCCTGTGTTCTCCCCCCACTTTCCCAGCACAAGCATATGTGTGTCTACTCAGAAGTACTCAAGCCTCAATTAGGCTTGGGGCTCATTAGGAGGTTTGTCTTACAAATGCGCACAAGGGGAAGTAACTACTTCCTTCCTTATGGAGCCTGGAAGGGAGGGGAAGCCTTTCTTATTGGCTGAGCAGCCCCTGCCACTCAGATGATGTTCACTCCGTCCCACCCACCCGGATGTTATGTGAAGCCACTTAGAATGGTGCGATGTACACCCTCGTGGAGCCCTGCCCGGACCAAAAGCGGCTCCTACAAAAATGCGGGTGAACCACTCCTCCCCTCTCCTTCCATTGCCATGGAAACAGGGCCTTGGAGAGATTGCCCAGCTGTTCTGTTGTATTAAAATAAAAATCAGATTTTTCTGAACTCTGGAAAAAATTGAAGCTGAAGGAAGAGGACATGGGAGGAGAATGCTTTCCTCATTTATTTATTTTAAAACACTTATATACAACTTCCCATTTCCAAGACAAACATGACATTATGCAGATATACCTTAAGAAGTGAATGTGCATAGCTTGATTATTCCATAGAAAATGCAGCCTAGGACCCAGCTTCACAGTGGCCTGGTTCGCACATAACACTTACCCATGCTATTGGTTGTTGAATTCTGGGTTGCTGGGATTTGTAAACCATGAACAATCCAGAAAGGGAACACATGGTTTGTTGTTGCGTTGTGAACTCTGGGTTGTTTAAACCATGGGTTGTTGTTATGTGTGAACCCAGAACTGTGAGTTGTTCATGGGTTGCTTTGCCAGGCTACAGAGGCCGTAGGCAAGACAAGAGTAGTGAAGAAGAAAAAACCCAGCCATTCTACATATCAGTACAAAGGAATTCTACAAAGGAATTTGAGATACCGGGAGGCAGTTGCCAAAGGGCAAGGGAAACAAACAGCCCAGGGAATGACAAAATAGACTACGGTTCATTTGATTGTCTGCCAGACTAACCATGGGAAGGGCAGCAAACCATGGGTTAAATAAACCATGGGTTAACATTATGGGTGAACCAGGCCAGTGTGCAAGCAGATTCAAAGTGATTTCCCTCTCTCGGGTATTCTCCAGACTCTAATCTAAAGCAGCCTTCTCCAACCCAGTGTTCTCCAGATTGTTAGACTACAACTCCCAATATGCCCAACCAGAATGGTTGGTTTTTGCATGCTGAGAGTTGTAGTCCAAAACATCTGGAGGGCACCAGGTCTGGAAAGGCTGGCCTAGAGAGAGTAGGTGAGGGACGTACAGTTTTGTTTCAAGGCCAGTTCATGGTCTTCATAGATCCTTGCATTGTATTGTTAACATTGTAACTGTTAATTATGTTCTATTTGGCTTGGGAAATTCCCTCGACTGGTAGATGGAGTGGGTGTGGAGTTTCTCCTTTTTCAAGCCAATTCTAGAGTGGAGGAAGTTTCAGATGTACTTTGTTCTTATTCTTGGAACATCACAAGGCACTATAGGGAAATTCTGTTCCCTATAGTGGTGTTGAAATTTAACATGCTGCTGTAGACCATGGAACACAACTAGATGGATTTAAAATTACTTTTAGGCTGCCTTTAAGGTATCTGCCTTTGACAAAGCTTGCTTCAAGCCTCATGATCATTGTAATTTTCTTTATATCTAGCAAATTAATAGGTAGCAGTACAACCATATATATGTGTGTGTATGTATGTATGTATGTGTATATATATATATATATATATATGAAGCTGGTGAGCACATTTGGGATTTTGAGAGTTTCATGAGTGCTCTCACAAAATGGCTGCCATGCCACAAAACACCCATTTTGGAGAAGGAAAACTGGTGAAGTGAAAAGAAAAGTGATTTATTAAAAAAAACCTAAGTTCAAGGTCAAAGTGGGTTCTGAGCTCAAAAACACAAAACCACTCTTTTGAACCTACAGGTTTCTGCTGCAGCACCCATTTCACAGAAGGCAAACTGATGAGGCTCAGAGACAAATAACTTGGCCAAGAAATTGAGTACAAGTAGGGATGTTGGAGAAATCTGCCACCGACTCCAGTGAGGCCGGATTCTTTGGAATCCGACCCCTGGAGTCCATGGTGGAACAGCCTCCCCACCCCACCGCCACCCCTGAAATCCCCCCAGGATGGACCTACCTGGCGGCGGATGCGGCGGCGGCTCCGGCTCATCTTCTGGACGCTGCCAGGCTGCTGCGGCGGCAAATAGCGGCAATTGTAACGGCTGCCATTTGCATGCCTGCATTAGGCCGTGATAGGCTACGTGTCAGGGTGGACACTGAGCCCATAGAATCCCAGAGTAGTTCTGATTCTGAGGAAGAGCAGTCGCTCCTGGGAGAGGAGCACGCTCCTCTTTCCCAGGACCAACAGCTGACGGAGATTCCTCCCACCAGCATTCCTAGATTAGAAAGCAGTCCAGGGAGTGACAGAGCGCAGGAAGTAGTCTTGGTGGACGCGCGACGCCGACGCAGAGAGCGGCGCCAAATGGAGGGCGCAGAAAAGAGGCGTAGTGCCCGGTTGGCGCGCAAACAACGGCTGCACCCAGAGGATCCAAGGGAAAAGGGGAGGGACTCTCCCTAGTCCTTAAGTTCAGGGGTCTGCCAGTAATTCCCTTTCAAACGGGGACCAACTGTTCCAACTTAGGGCATAGGTACTGTGCTGCTCAGATCTAGTTGCAAACGGTAGAGTTGTTAAGTTGTAAAAGAAGAATAAAGCTTTGAAAGGAATCCCTTTGTCTGTGTCTGGACTTGGCTACTGGATTAGACTGAGAGAGCCCTCCAAGGAGCCCTTGACACTGCGTAAATACTTACGTAGCTATCATGGCAAAGAGCAGGGGTGCAAATGGCAGCCGCTACACCATTTGCGCCCCTGCTCTTTGCTGTGATAGGCTACATAAGTATTTACCTAGCCTATCATGGTAAAAGGCAGGGACGCAAATGGCATAGCGGCCGCCATTTGCATCCCTGCCTTTTGCCGTGATAGGCTACGTAAATACTTACGTAGCCTATCACGGCCTAATGAAAGGACGCAAATGGTGGCTGCTACAACAGCCGCCATTTGCAGCCGCAGCAGCCCGGCAGCGGCTGGAAGTCTGGCTGCGGCCAGCCCTGGCCGGTGGCTCCACGGCACTGCCGCAGAGCGGAGCCGGCTGGGGAGGATTCCGGGGGGAGGGACGGATTGCCTCCCCCCCACTGCGGATGCCCCGGACCAGAACCGGGTGAGTAATCTGCCCATCCCTAAGTACAAGGCAGCAGTAGAGTCTGAGCCCCAAATGCCAAATCACATATTTGTGTCCACAAAGCACAACAAAATATCCATTTCACAGAAGACAAACTGGTGATGCTCAGAGAAACACACAATAAGCAGGACACCCACCCACACCACACAACCACACACACACATACACAAAAGGAAAAACTCAGGTAAAACACACACACACCACATACACACACATTCAAAACTCAACACCACAAAAAACAACAAGCTAACACACACACACACACACCACTTCTCCCCCCGCCTTTCCAAAGGCAAAACCCACCTCCCATGGAAGACACCTGCCCTCACTACCTATCACCCCCTCTAGGCCCCCAAGATTCTCCCTACCACCCCCAGCTTACATTTTTTCTTTTTTCTGGGCAGCCAGGCACACTTCAAAATGAAGTGCTAGACTACAGTCACCTACCATTTTTTATTTTCTAAGAATGCCATGTGAAGCCCATAGGCATGCTTGGTAATAAAGATGGCAATGTGGACTGGTGCTTTTCAGCATGCTTTCCACCCAGGGGTGTGTGTGTGTGTGTGTGTGTGTGTGTGTGCAATGCATAATTTTTAAAATTCTAAAAAATAAATAAACGAGGAGAGGCAGGGAACCTGGTGGGTGCAAAGGAGTCCACGGAGCTGCCGGCCGGCTCCAGCCCTGTTATTTGCAGTAATAGCCTATTACTGCAAAGAACGGGGACGTAAATGGGATCCGCTACGCGGATGCCATTTGTGTCGCAGCGGCCAGAAATCCTCCCCCAGCTGGCAGCTCCGCAGACTTGCCGCGGAGCAGAGCTGGCCAGGGCCGGCGAGGATTCTGGGGGGGGAGGGATGGATGCCCCCCCCCGCGGACCCAAAGTAAGGGGGGTTCCCACACCCCTACTGCGGCCCAGTCCCATCCCCCCCCCGGTCCGTGGAAAAATTGTCTTCCACGGACTGGTCCCTGGTCCCAAAAAGGTTGGGGACTTCTAGTGTAAGGGACTAAAAATTGAAGACAAGCTAAACTATCAACTCACCCTAACAAAACCTTTAACAAACATTCCCCAGCATTCAGGCAATGATTCCACTAGAACAGATACCAGAACATAAGGACAGTTGGGGGGTATGGAAACTATGGCAACTGTAGGTAATATTGTTGCTGAGACCTCAGGAATGTCTCCTGCCCAACCAACAGTTCCTGTGAATTTCCTCCATTGGAAGCAGGCTTGGTGAGCATAAACTTTCAGTTAGCTATCAGTCTAATAATATTATACAGCAAAATTGCAGGCTATCCCTGACTGCTGGGTTGAAGAGGAGGCTAGTAAAAAAATAATAAAATTACATCCTTTTGTTATATTATAGTTGAAAATAAAGAGTTGTGTTCACCTTACCTGGCTGTCCTCTTGAGACTGAAGTGAAGCCAGACGTTCTGAGTCCTGCTTTGCTGAAAAGTGTACAAGATGCTGAATGTTTCTTAAGCACTCATGGCCCTTTAGTCTATTGCAATCAAAGTTACATCAGTTAGGAAAGAGTTTCTTCTTCTTCTTCTTCTCCTGCTTCTTCTTTTTCTTTATATCAAAGCCACTGCCCTGTCTATGGCTGGTGAAACTACTGGGTGAGGAACTGATAAAGTACCTGAAAGTAGGGATGTTGGAGAATTGGAGGCGGAGGATTGGAGGTGGAACGGCACTTGGCTGCTTCTTGCTTGGCGGCCGCTTACCTTGCCACCTGACGACCAGAGCTGTTCACCTCCTCCCTGCCAATCACCATTTCTTAAAAAAAAAAACCAAAAAAAAAACGATCGGCAGGATGTGCCCATGGACATATATGCAAATAGAGCCATGAATCCTGCATATACGTCTAAGGGGTTTCTCTATCAGCACAATAAAGCAAGAGCATTTGTTTTGACAGAGCAGTTTCAATTAACTGCTGGGATTTATAAACAAGAGGCGATTGTGGCTTTTGGATGGTTTCTTCGCCTGTGTCCCTGGCAGCTTCCGGTGGGGTGCCAGGGAGCAGAGGACCGTTGCCCGTGTCCTCCTGTTCTTTCCAGGTGACAGAAGGAAGCAAGGGTCGCCTAAATGGCTTTATCCGGCTGCAATGTGTCCATTTGCTAGAACCCACAAGCTTTATACACGAGTGGCTGGTTGGTCCCATCAAATAAGGCCCCTCCCACCCTTCCTTTAAAGCTTTTTTATTCTACTTTTTCAGCAACACCTCGTCTTTTGTCTGGAAGAGATGGATAGGTGCATCTAACAGCAATCTCTGGAACGGAATGGAATAAGCTCGTAGCTGTGAAAGAACAGACTGTAGAGAAGTCAACTGATCTCTTAGCATCTGATTACCTATCTCCCACTTGACTTCCTCCCTCCTTCTGCAGTGTACCCGAGGCAGGAACCTAAACATTAGCTCAAAGGGGGACAGCTTTATGTCTTTTCCTGGCATTTTTCGAAGCTTTGTCAAAGCTATTGGCAGAGCCTCTACCTAAGTGAGTCTTACCCCTTGCTGGAGCTTGGTTAGAGTCTCCTTGAGACTCCGATTGGTTCTTTCAACCTGCCTACTCGCCTGGGGTCTCTAAGGGCAGTGTGAGTGCCACTCTACCCCCAGAGCTCGTGCCGTACACCACCTCCTGTAACAACTTAGCAACTACAGTTTTTGCTTGACAGTTTCTGCATGGGAATGCTTTTACTCACCCTGTCATTTGACACACTATTACAAGCAAGTATCTGCAACCCCTACACGGTGGCATTTCAGCAAAATTAATCTGCACCCTCTGGAAGGGATAATATGCCCATGGTCGCCCTCCCTTTGGTGGAGGGGGTGCCCTGGGGGAATTAATTTTCTGGCAAACCTCACATGTTGCTGCTAATCGATGGGCGTGTACAGTTAGGCCAGGAGAGACGAACAGCCTCTTGCAATGGTCAATCATAGCTGATGCCCCAGGATGTCCAAGAGAGTGATGCACTTGTTCTAAGATAGCTCCCTGCAGGGTCTGCGGTAGGAGCAGTCTCCCATCTGTCATCTGGATCCATCCGTCGCCACGGGGACTTACTCTGTGTTCTTGCGCCATCTGTAACTCGGAAGGGGAGTATGTGGGGCGGCTCCTCTCTTCTGGGTAAGACAAGAAATGTCTCTTGGATTCTTTCTTTGGCTGCCCTCTTTGCGGCCTCATTTGCCCTTAAGCAACTCGGCCAGCCTCTTGCCACGACATCAAGGACCTTGGAGTAATATCCCACCGGCCTCCAGGAAGGGCCCTTTCGCTAGCAAAGTACTCTCGAGGCTACGCCTTTATTTCTATGCACATAGAGTCTAAATGGTCGACTGGGATTTGGTATGGCCAGGGCAGGTGGCGACACAAGGGCAGCTTTGAGACTGAGGAAAGACTTCTTTATCTTTTTGCAGCGCCTCATACAGCGGTCGCGCCGTCTCCCCATCTATGTAGACAAGAGGGTGGGCAGCTGGCTGGGGTTGAGGCACATGGAGATCTACCCAGGAGGAGATTTTATATCCCACAGAGTTGCGTCAGGGCAGGGCCCCTAGAGGTCTTTATCACCAATGCCCTCTTTTAAAGGTGTAGTTGGTCCCAATGTCAGCAGAAGAGCTGGAACGGCTAATGGCACGCAGACTGACGGAGCCCAATTTGCTTGAGACTTTTGCAATAGACTCCCTGCTTGCATCAGGAGAATCCAAAAGAGGGGGAGCCTTTACTGCTTGCTGGCTGCCTGGCTGCTGCAGGGCTCCACTGACTCGCCTGTGGAACATCTTGCGGATGCTGCCTATTGATTTTTTTTTCTTTTTCTCATCATCATTTCATCCACCATAGACTGCAGGCAGATGCTCAGCATTATGGCCTGCAGGCTGGTGATTGTGACCCACTGTAGGCAGTCTTTATTTATCAGGTACTTAAAGGCAAGTTCTAGCTTCACCTCTGACTTGCCAGCGGTAGGGCCTGATGTCTCATTGTGCACGGGGACCGAGGAAGTGACCCGCCAGCAGCGCATTCGGGTCACCTTGAAACTTCCCTCCTTGATCTGGTCATTGGGCAGCTTGACCTGGAAGTTCAGCTTACTATTCTCAGCCCCCACAATGATGTGGCAGCCCTTTTCAGGGAAGTCTGTGATGCAGGGGTCAAATTTGAGATAGCTGTAATACTTGAGGGTCTGTGCCAAGCGGATGAACTCCTTCTTGGAGACCTTATATTGTAGGGACTTCAGCTGACGGTGTTGCCAACTTGGCACGAGAGGCCCTTCCAACCCCAGCCCAAACTAGGGGATTGACTCTGTTTTCTATTAAGCACCAGTCCTCATCTGCCTCTGGGGTGGGCTCCTCTGCGACCTTTGAAAGGGCCATTTGATAGTTATTGCTCTGTTGCTTGGGGAGCTGTACTTCTATCCTTCCGTCAGAAGTGAAAGCAATCTCAATTTGGAGCTTAGTCAATAAGTCCCTTCTTAACAATGCCACCGGACAGGAGGGGGTACAGACAAATGCATGTGCTAGGTGTGTTTTCCCAACCTTGGTGAGCAAGGGACGAGAAAGGGGCACTCGGGTTGCCCTTCCCTCGACCCCCATTATGGTGGTGGATCCCCCACTTCCCGTTGGTGGTTGGCTAAGGGGGGAGGATGGACAGGGCGACCCCTGTATCTACAAGGGCATCGTAGGAGCAGCCCCCAACTTTAATTTTGACTATGGGGTCCCGTCTTTGCCTCAGAGACGGCTCAGAGGGGGCTGGGCCCCGGTCTGTCTTAGTCTCTTTCTTGTTCATGCAAAATCCTTTCTGCCCCCCCCCCCTCCAAACCCTCCTCTCTCTCTTTTTGCTTCAAGGCTTCACAGTCACGCTTCCAGTGCCTAATTTTCTTACAGAAGGCACACTGGTCTTTTCTCAGGGAGGACCCCTTCCTCCCTCCTTTTCCTCTCTTCTTAGCTCCTCCTTTGTTGGGTCTGAGAACCGCAGCGAGGAGCTTCGCTTGCCTCTTGTCTTTCATAAACTTTCTGAGCTCTACTAAAACACTTAGGTCAGCCACCAATCTTCTCTTAACTTTCTGCAACTTCTTTCTGATGTCTTGGCAACTATTTCCCACAAACTGAGTCGTGAGAATCCTTAAATTATTTGGGTCCTTCAAGTCAATGTCAGTATACTTGGCGAAGGCTTCCCTTAGCCTTTGGAGGAACACGGCAGGAGGTTCATTTTTGTCTTGTTTTAAAGTCAGGACTTTTTGCAAATTGGGGGCCCCCCGCGCAGTTTGCTTCATGCCTGCTAAAACGAACCGAAAATACTCAGCATGTAGCTGTTTCTGTGCCGCCATGGCTACCCCCCAATTGGGCCGTCCTGTGGGCAGAGCTGCTGCCGTCTCATCCTCAGTTGCCTGGGGGTGTTCCTCTCTAAACCTGGCCCATGCCCCCGCAAGGATGGTTGGTTTCTTATTGACCATCACAGAAGGGGCCAGAGACATGCATTTGACAACCCACGGAGCGGGCTTGCCGCCAAGGGGTACGCAGGTCGCCCATGAATCAATATAGGGGAACTGGTCTCAACTTCCCCTCTGTGTTACTATTATATGCACAGCAGATACCAGGGTTGGGTCAAAAGACCCCTCGGGTGGCCATTTGGGTTCTACTACCGGCCATTCCCGGGCACAAAGAAGGACAAGGCGATCCTTTGTCATCTTAGTTCTATAATCTTGCTTAAAATGTGACCAGTTGCGCAAACAACACTCAAAGGGCATATGGGACTCTCCTGTAGGCCTGGATTGGGACCCGCCCATGCCGGTGGGGATTTCAATCAACAATTCTTGCGCTTCGCCCTCCTCTGACCCAGCCCGTCTCCAGGGTAGGGAAATGCAGATCGGGGTTCCTCACTCGCTTCGCCCGTAGGCGTCTCACACAATCACAAACACACCACCGTCCCACATTTATCCCCTAATGTAAGCTGTTTCACTTACCCCAAAAGCCTCTTCTGTCCCGCCCGCAGCTGCGTCCAGCTGCTTTATTGATTCACTGCCGGTGCCTAAAAGGAGTGATCACGTCTCCCTCTTCCTCTGGCGTTGGTCCCCAAGCGCTTTTGCCGCCGCTGTCGTGAGGAGAAGGCAGTGTAAACAACCGCCTGTGGCCACTTCTCCTCCACGGCCCCTCGGTTCAGCGCAAAGGGGACGCGCCCCGAAGCAGGATCCGAGTCACGGCACCAAATTGTTAGATAAAAAGTTCTTGCTTCTGGTTGAAAGAAAGGATGCCAGACAGGCAGCAGTGGATCCAACACTATTTTATTGAACGTTTTGCAAAACGGGTGCAGAGCAGTCAGCAGTCTGGACCCCGAGCTAAGCAAGCATAAGTCTTTTTATACCCCCTCCCCTTTACAATTTTTTGTTAGCCACAACATGTCAACTGACTGAGCCGTTAGCTGACTCCTTAGAGCACGACTGTGTCAACATGTTTATTTCTGATTATGCTTATGTGATTGTCTCACCAGACTTCCCCTTTTTAACAGATGTACACTGCCACTGGACATGTGTCCGGTAGGCTCATAATTATGACTAATAGCTCAAAGGTCTAGCAAAGAGCTGACAGCCAAAGAATAAGAGGACAGTCTTTTTCTAACAGTAGTAGTGGGAGACTCCTTGCTGCGTGGGGTCGAGACCCAAGTATGTCGCGAAGACCCATGGACTCGCCAGGTATGTTGTCTCCCGGGAGGACAGATTAGAGACGTGACTGAAAGGTTGCCTGCGCTCATAAAGCCCACTGACAGGTATCCCTTTCTTCTCATCCATGTGGGAACAAATGATACCGCCAAGCGGAGCTACGAAGAGATCACGTCAGACTTTGAAGCTTTGGGAAGAAAACTCAAGAACTTTGTGGCCCAGATAGTTTTCTCATCCATCCTTCCAGTAGTTAGAAGAGGGATAGAAAGGGAACGAAAAATACTCCGGGTGAATGACTGGCTACGAAGGTGGTGCCGACGAGAGAGATTTGGATTCTGGGACCACGGGCTATACTTCCTGGAAGATGGGCTGTTGGCTAGGGATGGGTTGCACCTCACAAAGGATGGGAAGAATGTGTTTGGCCACAGCATGAAGAACTTCATCAGGAGGGCTTTAAACTGAATCCTACGGGGAAGGGAGATGTAATGTTGGGGGTAACGATGGACGTAGGCGCATGCACTGCAATGGAGAGAACAGCTCTGATAGCACCCAATAATAGTCTTCAGACACATGTAGGAAGAAAGCCAGACTATGAAGCACATGGTCTTCGATGTCTATATACTAATGCCCAGAGTATGGGAAACAAACAGAACGAACTTGAACTCTTAATACAAGAGGGAAATTATGACCTGATAGGTATAACTGAGACTTGGTGGGATGACTCTCATGACTGGAATACAGCAATTGAAGGATATAACTTGTTCAAAAAGAACAGGAGGAACAGAAAGGGAGGTGGGGTTGCACTGTATGTGAAAAATACATATCTCTGCACAGAAATACAGGAGGAGGAGCTTGGTAGCCCCATCGAGAGCATCTGGGTTGAAATAAATGGAGCAAAGAATAAAAGGAACCTGGTGGTCGGAGTCTACTATCGGCCACCCAATCAAGGAGAAGACAAGGATGAAACTTTTGAAAAGCAAATAGCCAATGTTTTAAGGAAGCATGATGCAGTAGTAATGGGGGACTTCAATTTCCCCGATATTTGTTGGGAGACAAATTCTGCAAAACATGGCCCCTCCAGGAAATTCCTGACTTGTGTGGCGGATAACTTCCTCCTACAGAAAGTAGAGGAAGGAACTAGAGGATCGGCTATCCTTGACTTGATCCTAACCAACAGAGATGACTTAGTGAATAAAGTAGCAGTTACAGGAACTCTGGGGGAAAGTGACCATGTTGTACTTGAGTTCTTGGTTCTAAGGGAAGCAAAAGCCGAGTGTAGTCAAACGCGTACCCTGGATTTTAGGAAAGCTGATTTTAATAAACTCAGAACAATGATCAGTAAGGTCCCATGGCAAGCGATGCTAGCGAGAAAAGGAGTCCAAGATGGGTGGGAGCTTTTAAAAAAGGAAATTCTCAAGGCACAATCACAAGCAATTCCAACAAGAAGAAAAGGTGGAAGACAACAGAAGAAGCCAATGTGGCTTCACAAAAAGCTTAGGGATGACCTGAAAACAAAAAAGGACACATATAGGAAGTGGAAAGAAGGCCAAGTAACAAAGGAAGAGTACAGGCAGGTAGCACAGAATTGCAGGGATGGCGTAAGGCTAAAGCTGAGAATGAGCTGAGGTTAGCAAGGGATGTTAAAAACAACAAAAAGGCTTTCTTCAGCTACGTGCATAGTAAAAGGCAGAGGAAAGAAATGGTGGTTCAGCTATTAAATAAGGATGGCAAAACGATAACAGATGACAAAGAAAAGGCAGAGGTGCTCAATTCCTACTTTGGCTCAGTCTTCTCCCAAAAGAGGGTCTATGACCCCCCTGGCAAAGGCGAAGTACAGGCTGAAGGGGCAGGATTGCAGCTTGAGATCGACAGGCATATGGTCAAGGAACATCTAATTACTTTGAATGAGTTCAAATCTCCAGGGCCAGATGAAATGCATCCTAGAGTAATAAAGGAACTGGCAGAAGAACTCTCAGAACCGCTGTCTGTTCTCTTTGAGAAATCATGGAGGACGGGGGAAGTGCCAGATGACTGGAAGAGGGCTAATGTTGTCCCTATCTTCAAAAAGGGTAAAAAGGAGGAACCTGGGAACTACAGACCAGTCAGTCTGACATCAATCCCTGGGAAAATTCTGGAGCAGATCATAAAGCAATCCATCTGGAAGCACCTTGACAACAATGCTGTGATTACTCAAAGCCAACATGGATTTGTCAAAAACAAGTCCTGCCAGACAAATCTGATCTCATTTTTTGATCAAGGAACCTCCCTTGTAGACCGTGGGAATGCTGTAGACATCATATACCTCGACTTCAGCAAAGCTTTCGACAAAGTGCCCCATGATATCTTGATGAGCAAACTAGCTCAAAGTGGGCTAGATGAAACAACGATCCGGTGGATCCACAGTTGGCTACAGAATCGGACTCAAAGAGTGCTTCTCAATGGGACCTTCTCAAACTGGGGAGAGGTAACGAGTGGGGTACCGCAGGGCTCAGTCCTGGGCCCAGTGCTCTTCAACATTTTTATTAATGACTTGGAGGAGGAGGTGCAGGGAATGCTGATCAAATTTGCAGATGACACAAAATTGGGAGGGACAGCTAATACTTTGGAAGACAGAAACAAAATTCAAAGTGATCTGGATAGACTGGAGCGCTGGGCAGAAAACAACAGAATGACATTTAATAGGGATAAATGCCAAGTTCTGCACCTAGGAAAAAGAAACCAAATGCACAGTTACAAGATGGGGGATACGTGGCTCAACCACACTACAAGTGAGAAGGATCTTGGAATTGTTGTAGATCACAAGCTGAATATGAGCCAACAATGTGATGTGGCTGCAAAAAAGGCCAATGCTATTTTGGGCTGCATTCATAGAAGCATCGCTTCCAAATCCCGGGAAGTACTAGTTCCCCTCTACTCACCACTGATTAGGCCTCATCTGGAGTACTGTGTCCAGTTCTGGGCACCACACTTGAAGAAGGATGCAGACAAACTGGAGAGGGTTCAGAGGAGGGCAACAAAGATGATCAGGGGACTGGAAACAAAGCCCTATGAAGAGAGACTGAAAGAACTGGGCATGTTTAGCCTTGAGAAGAGAAGACTGAGGGGAGATATGATAGCACTCTTCAAGTACTTGAAAGGTTGTCACAGAGAAGAAGGCCAGGATTTCTTCTTGATCATCCCAGAGTGCAGGACATGGAATAATGGGCTCAAGTTACAGGAAGCCAGATTCCGGCTGAACATCAGGAAAAACTTCCTGACTGTCAGAGCAATACGACAATGGAACCAATTACCTGGGGAAGTGGTGGGCTCTCCCACACTGGAGGCCTTCAAGACGAGGCTGGACAGCCATTTGTCAGGGATGCTCTGACTTGGATTCCTGCATTGAGCAGGGGGTTGGACTCGATGGCCTTGTAGGCCCCTTCCAGCCCTATTATTCTATGATTCTATGATTCTATATGTTATTCAGCAATACACTAATCAAAATCCTCATGATTACCTGGGCATGAGGATTTTGATCAGTGAATTGCCTAACGATCTACTATACATCACCTATACGTTAGCTGCATTTGCTGCATTTGCTGTGGCAACCAAGAAGGTAAGTTCCAGCTTTTTCAAAAATCTCCATAGATCTAATATATACTACATTTAGGATTCCTTTTTCTTTCCTGTCTGAGAACATCGACAATGGCAGTACAGCCATTTTTATTTCTAATTTTATTTCTTTGTTTATAATTAACATTTCTATGCCACCTTTATACACCTATCTGCTAAAAAAGAGAGCCGGTGTGATGTAGTGGTTAGAGTGTTGGTCTGGGACTCGGGAGATCTGGGTTCTAGTCCCCACTCAGCCATAAAGCTCACTGGGTGACTTTGGGCCAGTCACTGACTCTCAACCTAACCTACCTCACAGGGTTGTTGTGAGGATAAAATGGAGAGGGGTAAGATGACCATGTAAATGCCTTGGGTTCCTTGCAAGAGGAAAAAAGGCAGAGTATAAATATTATTATTATTATTATTATTATTATTATTATTAATTGAGGCTGTGTATAACAAGTTAAAACAATAAAACCTTAAAAACATAAAAAATAAACAGTAAAAATGAATGGTTGTACTCTATTTAATGATATTGCTGTAAGCTGCCTTGGGAGAGCTTCTGGCCACCTGAAAGGTGGCCAAGGAAGGTTTTAAAATAAATAAATAAATAAATAAAATATTATATTTATGTTATGACTGAATCTTTGCATATTGGTTTTATACCATTTATTTTACAGAATCTTATTTCATTATATAGCCTTTGGCTATCCACAAAAAAAAGTTACAGACTGTCCTGGAATATGAGAGACGTTTTAGAAAAAACAACTCATCCTCCTTATTCTCTCCCTCCTGCTGAAGGGAGGGACAAGAAAGGTGTGTGTGTATCGGGGAACAATAGAAGTGTTTTGGGGCACAGAATATGAGAGAAAAGGGGAGAGGGATGGAGAGATCTGAACCGAGAGTCAGAGACTGGAAAGCATAGGAACACAGGAAGCTGCCTCATACTGAGTCAGTCCACTGGCCCATCTAGCCCAGTATTGTCAACACTGACTGGCAGCCGTCCTTCAGGGTATCTGGCATGAAACATCTCCTAGCCTAGTCCTCGGGCAGAACAGCTAATCATTTCTGGGCAGAGAGAAGTTTGCTGTTTCACTTCGCTTTAGGGCAGAGGTGATACCCTCTGCTGAGGTAATTCTTACTCAGGAAGAAGGCAGGCCCTCACCATTTTCAGTCTTCCACAACCCACACCAGTACAGTGTGCCACAACTACGAAACGAATATGCGCAGCGTGAGTAACTCAAGCACATGGTCTCATCCACGGGCTACGCATCGAGTCAGCGGAAGATGGCGGCTCCAATTATGGTGGGGCTGCAAATCCATTCCGGGTTTCAGTCAGAACCAGCCGGAACTTTAAAGGAGCTATCCAAGGTGCTGAACCCATTTTGGGGATAGGGTTCAGCACTTTGGATGGCCCTTTAGAGTTCTGACTGGTTCTGACTGAAGCCCAGAAGGAATGCACTGCCCCACTGACATGGGACCACCAGCCTCCATGACATGTGCTCTTCCCTAAGGAGACAACCCTATTCTGTCAATCCAGCAGCAGCTTAGAGCCACCTATATACCCTTTCCCAACAATGGGTACATACATATTCTGAACCTGTTTCCTGCAGTCAATGGCCAGGTGAAAATGCAAATTAAGAAAAGATAAATATTGATAAAACTACCATTTTAAATAGGTCTAGACAAGTCAAGATCCCGTTACCTTGGATCTCAACTTAACTGCCACACAAAAGAACGCTGCAACCTTTTCAGTAACTACAGGGATGATGTCAGCTAAACAATAAGAGAGACAGAACATATTACCTCTACCAGGAAGCTTAGATAATCAAGGCAAAAGTAGTTATCTCCTGATACCATGAGAAAAATTACATTATAATAATACATGCATCACAAATCAAATCTCTAAATCTCCTGAGTACAAAGGCAATAAGACCTCAGTGGAAAACAAATACTGAATCTCCTCTCTAACATGGCAGATAGTAAAACATTAAGACGGGCCACTGTAAAAGAAACCTTTTACAACCTCAGCATAAAGCTTATGAACTAGTATATGGAAATCAGGAACCAGGACCTGGTACCAAGCTATTCTGGTTGGTTTTTCACAATGTTCCTTGATTTGTACCTAAAATTGCAGTGAATCTCTTTGATCATCTATGCCGGCTGTTATTTAATTGTATTACAGCTTTATTTAGGGCAGGTATAGTCAAGCTGGTGCCCACCAGATGTTTTTCCGGAGGGGGGATTTTTCTTTTGCTCCATTCACTTGTATGGGGAACTCCATGGACGAGCAAATGCTGTGGAGGCAAGTGGTCCCATGTCAGTGGGGGCTTCAGGCAGAACCAGGCAGAACTCTAAGGGGCTATCCAAAGTGCTGAACCCTAAAATGTGTTAAGAGCTTTGGATAGCTCCTTTAGAGTTTGGAATTGCTTCATTCACTTGCAGGGGGGGGGGGAGAGAGAGAGAGACTGACTAGCCAGAGAAAGGGGAGGGGTAGAAAGTGGGACCAAAGTGCGAGACAGACAGACAGACAGACAGACTGACTAGCCAGAGAAAGGGGAGGGGTAGAAAGTGGGACCAGAGAGAGAGAGAGAGAGAGAGAAGGGAGGGGGAGGGAGGGAGGGAGGGAGGGAAGGGAAGGGAAGGGAAGGGAAGGGAAGGGAAGGGAAGGGAAGGGAGGGGAAGGGAGGGGAGGGGAGGGGAGGGGAGGGGAAGGGAAGGGAAGGGAAGGGAAGGGAGGGGAAGGGGGGGGAAGGGAAGGGAAGGGAGGGGAAGGGAAGGGAGGGGAGGGGAAGGGAAGGGAAGGGAAGGGAGGGGAAGGGATGGGAAGGGAGGGGAAGGGAGGAGAGGGGAAGGGAGGAGAGGGGAAGGGAGGGGAGGGGAAGGGAGGAGAGGGGAAGGGAGGGGAAGGGAGGAGAGGGGAAGGGAGGGGAAGGGAAGGGAGGGGAAGGGAAAGGAAAGATGGGGGGCAGATAGAGAGGAATCAGAAAGAGACAGAGACAAAAGACAGAGAGAGACAAGAGAGAGCATATTCATGTACACACAAATACAAATAATGGGGGGCACACACACCCCAGCAGCCAATTTGTGCTGGTGCCCAGGGCATTTTTTTTCAAGATGCCCAGTGTGCCCAAGGGCCTGCAATGTTTCAAGACCCCAGATTTAGATAACAACGCCTGCTGTTGTGATGTGGCCATCTCGAAGCCTCCTGGGCTCCAGCAAGCCGGAGCCAATGAGGAAGACAGAAGAGCCCTCCCTGCTCCTCAGGCCATTGTGGGCGACCTTGACAACGCACAGCCCTACCAGAGCACGGCATCAGCATCACATCAGTGGTGCCTGCAGCCAGAGCCAGGACTCAGGATACAGACTCAACGAGAGACTGAGTCCGGAGCCATGGTTTCTTCTGGAGATAGAAGTCGTGTGTGGCTGAGCAAAATCTCTGTGTGTGTGTGTGTGGGTGTATTAAATTTTTGTTTCTGAATTCTGGGAGGGCGGGGCAGCCTGCAAAACTGGCAGCCAACTTGAATTCTTCCAGACGCTTTTACAACTTGGTTGCAGCTCTAGCCTCTGCCAATTCATTTTCAAGGCTCGAGGCTCTGTGAATTGATTTTTAAATCCTGGGTGTAGCTCTAGGCTCTGCAAATTATTCAGAAGAACAGCTGTTTATTCAGATAATGTTCCTTCATTCTACCCTCTTTATTATTTGTCCTTTGTAAAATATAAAACATCCCCCCCTCGCAAAACTACCTTTTTAGAAACACAACTAAAAAGTCAGATGCGCTTTTGAGCATTACATGCTGCAGTTTATTGGTATGGGAGCAGGTTGCATTTCATCTATCTATTTTGCTCCAAAATATCCCCCCCCCCCCGCCACCATCGCTGCCTTATCCCAGGAGTGTTCCATTCCCCCCAGACTAGCATTTACGGCATCAATATATTTCATTATATTGAAATATATTGATGCCGTATTAATATATTAAGCTGCTACTGGAGGAACTCTGGATGGCAGAGAACATCTAAGTCTGAAATAAGTTTCTGAATGGGAAGAGATGCAATGTCATAGATATGTACACTATCCAGAATTTGTGGACACATTTTGCATTAAGGGTTCTTTTGGGGGGTGGGAGGGTAAGAAGAGGATGATGACAGTGGTACAAAGTAATTTCAGTACCATTTGATTCATCCCTGCTCATACATATAATTCACCCATTTCTGTTTTGCAATGTCAATGCAGTGCTGAGAGCATTCTTTAAAAAAAAATCCTACCTTGATTGGTAAACAATAATTCTCACTCTGCTTCATGTGGCTGAGATGCTTCGATTCTCTCCTATGCAGATAGGAGTTCTCTCTCTTGTGTCACAGTGTGGGGTGTGACCGCCGGCCTTCCTTGCTTTTGTGTGTGAATTTCATTAGTCCTGTTGCCACTGCTGTCCGGAGCGTCTAACAGGCATTGGGTTGGTGCACACAGCCTTGATGCCCAGGGAGACCCCACCAACCGTGACCGCAGCAGGGGTCATGGAGGAGGCCTGCGCCAACTGTGGGACCCTCCAACAGAATTTAAATGCAAATGTAGCTGCCTTAATTGCATTAAAGAAAAAGATAATCGATACTTACCCCTTGCTGACAGAATACCAACAACAGTGCAATGACATTGTTTGCTAAAAGAGAATGTCTGATCTCGGAAGCTAAGCAGGGTCAGCCCTGGTTAGTACTTGGATGGGAGACCGCCTGGGAATCAGGCTTCCTGCATTGAGCAGGGGGTTGGACTCGATGGTCTTGTAGGCCCCTTCCAACCCTATGATTCTATGATGTCGAGCAAAGGGCTGGATGTGCCCGATCTTGTCTGATCTCGGAAGCCAAGCAGCATCAGCCCTGGTTAGGACTTGGATGGGAGACCGCCTGGGAATCAGGCTTCCTGCATTGAGCAGGGGGTTGGACTCGATGGTCTTGTAGGCCCCTTCCAACCCTATGATCCTATGATTATATGAAAACAATGCTCTTCATCAGCAAGTGGAACAAATGTTCCAGAAACTATCACCTCTAAAAAAGTTAAACTCAAGGAGAGCTGGAGTCTATGAAAGCAGAGCTGGAGGAGAAAAAGAGTTCACTCAAGACATACCAGGAGACTCATCTGGAATATGTTTGGGTGAAAGATGAAATGGACAAAAGTCATACTGTGAATAAAAAAAAATGGAAACTAAAATGAAGAAGCTTGAAAAGGCTGCAGCAAAACACATCTGGGAGTTCAAGCAGTTGAAAGCAGAGAAGAAACTTCTTAAGAAGGAATTGAAGAAAGTACAGAAAAAGATGGATGGCTTTCCTAATGCAAAGCAAAAGGAAATGCTGAAGAATGCAGAGACCCAGAGTGAGAGAGAGAATCCAGTAGCAAACCTAGACAAAGAAAAAATTAAGCTGCTACTGGAGGAACTCTGGATGTGTATTGATGGTTCCACAGGGAAAAGTTCGATCAACAAAAATGACTACATCTTAGAAGCAGTGTAGAATCCACAAAAATTCAAGAAACCTCAAGGAGAGAAGCTGCCTAGTTGTTCTTCACCTGGAACCTGCACAGCGCAAACCTCTTTGGCATCATTGCAGATAAAATTGGACAACAGGCCTGCCAGATATAGTGGTCCATTAGAAAGCAAGGCCATGGAAACTACTGAAGCTTCCAACAGTGACAGAGCTTTTTATGAAGGTAGACTTCATAAGAAACAGACTTCTCTAGAAGTCGCTGCTCAGACAGACTTAGCAGCATTTAGCATGGATCTCTTCAGAAGAACTTGGTGAAAACCTGCAAGATGTTTTGAAGTGGGGGGAAAACGTCTATTTCTGCTCCATTGACTACACTAAAGCCTTTGATTGTGTGGATCTCAACAAACTGTGGCAAATTCTTAAAGTGATGGGAGTACCAGACCACCTTACCTGTCTCCTGAGAAATCTGTACGAGGGTCAAGAAGCAACAGTAAGAACCAGACATGGAACAACCGAGTGGTTCCAAATTGGGAAAGGAGTATGACAAGGCTGCATATTGTCACCCTGCTTATTTAACTTATATGCAGAGTACATCATGAGAAACGCCAGGTTGGGTGAATCACAGGTCGGAATTAAGATTGCTGGGAGAATTATCAACAACCTCCGATATGCAGACGATATCACCCTAATGGCAGAAAGCGAAGAGGATCTCAAGAGCCTCTTGTTGAGGGTGAAAGAGGAGAGTGCAAAAGCTGGTTTGAAACTCAACATTAAAAAAACTAAGATCATGGCATCTGGCCCCATCACTTCCTGGCATATAGAAGGGGAAGAAATGGAAGCAGTGACAGATTTTACTTTCTTGGGCTCCAAGATCACCACAGACGGTGACTGTAGCCATGAAATTAAAAGACGCTTGCTCCTTGGGAGGAAAGCTATGGCAAACCTAGACAGCATAGTAAGAAGCAGAGACATCACCTTGCCAACAAAGGTCTGTCTAATCAAAGCTATGGTTTTCCCAGTAGTAATGTATATATGGCTGTGAGAGCTGGACTATAAGGAAGGCTGAGCACCGAAGAATTGATGCATTCGAACTGTGGTGCTGGAGAAGACTCTTACGAGTCCCCTGGACTGCAAAGAGGTCAAATCAGTCAATCCTACAGGAAATCAACCCTGAGTGCTCATTGGAAGGACAGATACTGAAGCTGAAGCTCCAATATTTTGGCCACCTAATGCGAAGAGAAAACTCTCTGGAAAAGACCCTGATGCTGGGAAAGACTGAAGGCAAAAGGAGAAGGGGACGGCAGAGGATGAGATGGCTAGATAGCATCACCGATGCAATGAATATGAACTTGAGCACGCTCCGGGAGAGAGCGCAGGACAGGAAGGCCTGGCGTGCTATGGTCCATGGGGTCACGAAGAGTCGGACACGACTGAACGACTGAACAACAACAAGGCCTCTTTACTTGTTCTCTTTACTTGTGGGAGAAACCCACAAGTAAAGCGAACTATCAAGTATGACAAGACTGAGGAAACGTGGGCTCTCCCACACTGGAGGCATTGAAGATGAAGCTGGTCAGCCATCTCTCAGAGATGCTTTGACTTGGATTCCTGCACTGAGCAGGGGCTTGGACTCGATGGTCTTATAGGCCCCTTCCAACCCTACTATTCTATGATTCTATGATTCTTCCCACTCTACTGTCTACCAAACAGTTTTCCTTGGCCACTACTCCAGTTACGTTCTTTGGAGACATAACAGATTCCAGTGATGATTAAGTGGACTCAAATGCACAAATGCTTGGAAGTATTATAGAAAAATGTGATCAGGATGGACCAATAGTTGAAACTCTACATGAAAAACATTCAGCAGAACCTTGGAAAAAATGCAACTCTTTTCGAGCACAATCCTATGACCGCTAGACAGCATCTTGGAGCTAGTGCACCTGTGAAAATGTTGAACAGTATGTATCCAGGGCTATCTGCCCGAGCAAGAATTCGCCACATCCTGAAAGGTAACATTCAGCTTGTCATCTCTAAATGGCAAGAATATCCCACAGCCTGTCCATCAGATCAGTGGCTTTAAAGGAATTGCTTCCACATCCACTGCTTTTGTTAAAACAGGGACTAAACTCAAGTCTGACCTGAGGAACCATTCTCCATGGTGAGTGAGCCTACGAAAAGGATATTGGTTCCCATGTTCCTGCCAAAGAGTACCAAAAGGCCAAGGCTGGATAGCAAGGCACCAAAAGACCTCTGCAAGACAGAGTTTTCAGCTAGATCCTCAGGTCCTGACATATGTTGCCCTGCTGATGAAACTGTCTCTCTGAGCAACAGGGATGTTATTCAGTCAATAGGTGACTGTGATTCAGAATTGCTTTGGGGAATAGAGAAAACTGATGTTCCTGATAGTAGGGCTATGACTGACTCGGTCTGCAAGATTCTTTCCTGTGCAATTAGAAGTTGTGACATGTTGTTAAGAGGATGTGAGAAGTTTCAAAAAGGAGAGCAACTGTGTGAATCATTTCGGGGTTTGCCAGGAATCCTAACTCACATTTGGCAGAATGATGCTTTTAAGGTGGAGCAGAGGCAATCTTTCTCTTGCACTTGTTCTTGCAGGTTTTGTTTTCCGCTCAAGGCAGCTTTAAACAATCACATTCAGTCCAACAAGCTGAAAGCTGAACCATCTGCCCAAAATGTGATTCAATGTGGATGATTATATAGATAAGGAGTGGAATGACTTCAGTTTCTTAAGGTGAAATCCTATGCATGTTTAGACAAGAAAAGGGTCATATTCCTCAGGCAGCATAGCTGGGGACTTCTGAATGTCTAAACAGGCGTACGATTACACCTTCAAAATCCTTAATGAAAAAAATGTCCATAAATCTTACATCGTGCACAGCTCTGATGGCGCTGAATTTCTTCAGATCTGGGAGCTCTACAAGGTCAAATGCTGAAAGCTGCTTTGGTTACCCTCAAGCACACCCCTACCTGAAGTGAAAACACCCCTCAGGGTCCCTTACAACCACACAATCGATTCTGGCTTGCGCTCTCAGGTAAGGGAGGACAGAAGCAGTGCACACAGCAGCCTGACTGATAGGGTGACCACCTATCCACTTTGACAGAGGAAAGTCCTCTATTTGAAGCACCCTAGCCTCCTCTGTTTTGAAGGCATCCTCTGTTGGAAGAACCCAAGTCCAGTGTACAGATAAAGAGCCATCAGAAGGAAGACCAGGGGCTTGAAGCTGCCTATCACCAGCAGACAGAGCAAGGTAAACAGGTCACCTGGTCACCCTCTTCTAAGCTATGGTGAGATATACTGTATTTCTATTTAAATTATAGTAACAATGTCTAAATTTGAACATATACATATAAATTAGCATATGTGAATTTCATGCAAATTGGTGTCCTCTTTTGTCCTATTTTTGGGTGATACATTTCCTCTTTTTTGGCACTTCCTAAGTGGCCATCCTACTGACTGCCCAGTCCATTGGTCCACTGTATTGGCAGGAGTGGGCAACTGTAGCCCTCCAAATGTTTTGGCCTACAACTCACTGGATTACAACCCGATCTCGTCTGATCTCGGAAGCCAACCAGGGTCAGACCTGGTTAGTACTTGGATGGGAGACCACCTGGGAATCGGGCTTCCTGCACTGAGCAGGGGGCTAGACTAGATGGTCTTGTAGGCCCCTTCCAACCCTATGATTCTATGATTCCCCTCATGCCTCACCACTGGCTGATAGGAGTTGTAGGCCAAAGCATCTGGAAAGCCACAAGTTTCGCACTCCTGCTCTATGGTCTGCAGGAAAACACTGTTGATGAGGTTGTCAGCAGCCTGCAGATTTCCTGGAATGTATTGCTATATAGACTTTTGACTCTATGGAAACAGATTGCTTTCTCTCTTGTTGCTTTGCTTCTGCCTAAGGCTGGAACAAGAAATAGCCAAGGTTGTCCTGCTTCCAAAGTGACTCTTACTGACCCCAGCCTTGGGGATGAGTTTGACCCATTGATTTCTCATCACTTGGTTGCTTTTATCTGAATGTGTGAATGACCCCATTGAAAGCTTTTGTGTTTCACCTTTGGTTCCAGTGGCACAATTATAGACAACTTTAGACTCTGGACTTAACTATCTTATACAAGGAGGGGGCTTGTATAAAGTATGGCTGTGTGCCGCTTTGGCCCGAAGCCCGAGTCGAAGCAGGCAGTTTGGGTCACTCTGAGCCCTTTCTGAGGCAAAGCAGAAGGGGCACGAAGTGACCCGGAGCAGGTCAGGGCCTCTCTGAAGTTCTCTGATATAATAATTTTAATTTTTAAAAAAACACACACAACAACAACAACATAAACACACAATACACATACACTAAAATATCTCTTAGGATTGTAAGATATCTACCTTTGGCTCCCCTTACACAACAAATGCTTATTATTATTCTCTACTTCTTATCTTAGTTGTATATCATACATTGAGTTCACAGACATCATCTCATTTCCCTCCTAATTTTAACAACCAAAACAAAAACGGAGAACTAACCATCTCAACCCCTTCATGGATCACTGCCTTGTTGTGGCGAAGGGGCTTGCGTAACTCAGTGAAGCCATAAGCTATGCCGTGCAGGGCCACCCAAGACGGACAGGTCATGGCAGAGAGTTCTGACAAAATGTGGTCCACTGGAGAAGGAAATGGCAACCCACTCCAGTATTCTTGCCAAGAAAACCCCATGGAACGTATCACAAGGCTAAAAGAGATGACGCCGGAAGATGAGCCCCTCAGGTCGGAAGGTGTCCAATATGCTACTGGGGAAGAGCAGAGGGTACTTCCAAGTAGCGCCAGAAAGAGTGAAGCGGCTGGGCCAAAGCCGAAAGGACACTCAGCTGTGGATGTGTCTGGTGGTGAAAAGAAAATCCGATGCTGTAAAGAACAATATTGTTTAGGAACCTGGAATGTCAGATCAATGAATCAAGGTAAGGTGGAGGTGGTCAAACATGAGATGGCAAGATTGAACATCGACATCTTGGGAATCAGCGAACTAAAATGGACAGGCATGGGCGAATTTAATTCAGGTGACCATCATATCTACTATTGTGGGCAAGAATCCCTTAGAAGAAATGGAGTAGCACTCATAGTCAACAAAAGGGTGGGAAAAGCAGTACTGGGGTACAATCTTAAAAATGATAGAATGATCTCAGTACGAATCCAAGGCAAACCATTCAACATCACAGTAATTCAAGTCTATGCCCCAACCACTGAGGCTGAAGAAGCTGAGGTTGATCGGTTCTATGAAGACCTACAACACCTTCTAGAACTAACACCAAAAAAGATGTCCTCTTCATCATAGGGGATTAGAATGCTAAAGTAGGAAGTCAAGAAATCACCGGGATAACAGGCAGGCATGGCCTTGGTGTACAAAATGAAGCAGGACAAAAGCTAATAGAGTTTTGCCAAGTTTTGCCAAGAGAACATGCTGATCATAGCAAACACTCTTTTCCAACAGCACAAGAGGCGACTCTACACATGGACATCACCAGATGGTCAATATCGAAATCAGATTGATTATATAAAAATAAAAAACAGATCTGCTTAATAGCCTGCTTGAATAAAAAGGTCTTGGCCTGTTGGCCGAAGGACAGCAGAGAGGGGGAGCGAAGCTAGCCTCCCTTGGCAGGGAGTTCCACAGCCTGGGAGCAGCCACCGAAAAGGCCCTCTTTCTCCACCAAACGCTCCTCTGAAGGCAGCAGTCTCAAAAGAAGGGCCTCTCCCGAAGATCTTAGGACCTGGGCAGGCTCGTATGGGAGAAGGCGGTCTTTCAGGTAGCCTGGACTCAACCCATATAGGGATTTACAGGTCACAACAAGGACTTTGAATTCTGCCCGGAAACACACCAGTAGCCAGGGAAGCTACTGTAACGAGGGAGTCACACATTCCCTGTAACTGGTCCCAGTCAACCGTCTGGCCACAGCATTCTGGGTCAGCTTTAGTTTCTGAACAGTTTTTGAAGGCAGGCCCACGTCGAGCACATTACAGTAGTCCAAAGGGGATGTAATTAAGGCATGTGTGACCATGGCTCCATCAGACGTCTCTAGGAATGGGCACAGTTGGCACACTGCTATAGTCTAGAATGCCTTAAATTCCTAGAACCTGGGTAGGGTGGCCATTATCCCATATTAATCCTGGATGTGGTCCTGGATTAGTACCCTGTTAATTAAGTACAGCCTGGCATGATAGCAGAAGGTCTAGCATAATCAGGAGTGTAGTGGTGGCAGGTCACACCGGGACTTCGCTCCTGCACTTTTATTGAAGCCAGCCCCCAGCCAGGTCGCCGTCTGCTAGGGGAGGAGGAAGCAGAGGAAGGGCGTGTGGGCGGCTGGCGACTGCCTCTCATCCACCATGCAGAGCCGGCCAGACAAAGGGGGCAAGAGAGGGAGCCTGAGGAAGCTCTGCAGCCTCCTCTTGTCTCCTCCTCAGCTCTCGGGTCCTCCGCCCGCATACTTGAGAGTGAGCCCCCCATACCATCCATATGATAGGGTTACTAATTTATCTGAAGTAGAAAAACATACATCATCATTGTTGTCCATATCTGATTATTATTTATTTAATTAGGACACAGTCCTATGCATGTTCAGACAGAAAAAAGTCCTACAATTCCCAACGTTCCCCAGCCAGCTGACTGGGGAATGCCCAGAATTGTAGGACTTTTTTCTGTCTAAACATGCATAGGATTGCGCCCTTAATCAATAGGATGTATCAATAGTCTACTTTATCTTTCCTTGTTTCTGGTCACCAAAAGAAAGTTTGAATAAACATGCCTTCAGCTGCTTCCAGAAGATGCACAGACTTTGGTTTTTACAATATATGTGGTACTCCGGCAGGTACCAGAGGGTAGCACTGGGAGAGGAGGTTTCAGACCCATGGCCGCTCACTTGTGGGGTGCCACAGGGTTCCATTCTCTCCCTGATGCTATTTAACATCTATGTGAAGCCGCTGGGGGCTATCATCTGGAGGTTTGGGGTGCGGTGTCATCAATATGCGGATGACACGCAGCTCTACCTCTCGTTCAAATCTTCACCAAGGTTGGCCGTAGAATCCCTGTCCAAATGTCTGGAGACGGTGAGTGGCTGGATGGGGAGGAATAAGCTGAAGCTGAACCCTGACAAGACCGAGGTACTTTTGGTGGGAGACAAGAGGAGGCTGGGGGATGTTGACCTGGTGTTGAATGGGGTACAGCTACCCTTGAAAGACCAGGTCCGCAGCCTGGGGGTCATTTTGGACTCCCAGCTGTCCATGGAGGCTCAGGTGTCAGCTGTGAGCCGGATAGCGTTGTTTCAACTCCACCTGATACAGCGGCTGCGCCCCTTCCTTCCCGACCATCTGCTCCCATCGGTAGTACATGCCCTGGTCTCCTCTCGTTTAGACTACTGTAATGCGCTCTACGTGGGCTTACCCTTGAAGACGGTTCGGAAGCTGCAGCTGGTACAGAACGCGGCGGCTCGCCTGATTAAAGGCAGCCGCCGGCGAGATCACATCACTCCAGTGCTGAAGGAGTTGCACTGGTTACCAGTTGTTTTCCGGGCCAAATTCAAGGTGTTAGTTTTGACCTTTAAAACCCTATATGGTTCCAGCCCAGCCTATCTTAAGGAGCGCCTCCAGCAACACCAGACAGGCCGCTTAACAAGATCAGCCTCGGATGGCCTTCTCTCTGTCCCATCAGCCAGGACAGCTAGACTGGTGGGGACGAGTGAGGGGGCCTTCTCTGTGGTGGTCCCCACTCTGTGGAACTCCCTCCCCAGGGAACTCTGCCATGCCCCCTCTTTAATGAGCTTCCGCCGCACATTAAAAAAGTGGCTGTTCAGGCAGGCATTTGGGGTGGGCTAGGTATTTTAGAAAATGTTTTTACTGTAGAATTTTATTGTTTTAAACTGTTTTATTGTACGCTGTACATCGCCCAGAGTGGCTGGGTGACCAGCCAGATGGGCGATTAATAAATTTAATAATAATAATAATAATAATAATAATAATAAAATACTTTACAGAGTATTTGTAAATACAGAGTAAATACTTATTTATCAAATCAATAAATAAGCAAAAAAAAAAGTCAGGTGTCTGCCCCTAGAAGCTTACAATCTAAATTTAAATTTAATTTGTAATCTAAAGTTACAGAGCTGTTTGAATCTTAATTTTTGATTATACAAGTTGTTATCATTATCATCGTCATCATGTTCTTTTTCCTCACACCATTTAGATATAATGTGCCTTTAGGAAGTAAGGGTGTGGAGATGTGAATGGCCTAGACCCTTGTCCTCCTCTTGAAAATATGCTCCCATTGTTCTGTACCTCTTATTGAAAAACGCACATAAAGAGGATTTACATACCCTTAACTGAGGTTTGTTTGGGGGGGGGTCATTATTGCATCACCCTTAAACCTCCTGATGCTTAAACTTGTTCTTGGCAGCCAGAACCAGCTAGAGCACCATCCTATCCCACGCCCACAATCCCAGGGCAGGGAAGGAGAACAGGGCCACAGCAATACACCAGCTTCCTTAGTAAGTGTGTTTCGGATTGGCGCCTTTTTGTGCTTTACAGTGCAGGGGTGGGAGGAGCTCGAGAAATTTTATGGAAAAATTTCTTTCACATCTTGATGAACACGAAAAAGATGGAGGCAGATGGGTGGTGCAAATGAGAAGCAAGATGATGTCTTGTTCAGCTATTGAATTATTAATATTCATTGTAAGAGTTGGTTTGTGCCAGTTCTTAGGATTTATCACACAATCCTAGGCATGTTTACTCAGAAGTCAGTCCCACTAGGTTCAGTTGCCAACTGGGCTTTCTCCCAGGTAAGTGTGCGTAGGACTGCAGCCTTAGCGGCCTTCCCAAGATCTCTGGAAATTGAATTCGAAATAAAGACCCATCGGATTGCGCTGTTAATTCTTGAACGTTAATTTCTACAGTAAGCAGAATTGCCAAATGCAGCCTGCTCTGTCAGGCTGCATTTTTGGCACAAGGCTGGCATGACCCTGGGCAAACAAACCATGGTGGAGAGAAAGGAAACAGAAGAAAATCAGTTGGGGGGAGAGGAGAAAGAAGTAAGGTGTGTGTGTGTGTGTGTGTGTGTGTGTGTGTGTGTTTGTTTCAATCCAGCTGGTTGTGTGGGTGTTTCTGTTGTGGGATGGGAGAGATATAATGAAGGGGCTTAAGGAAGGCTAGTGGGTAATGCTGGGACGCTAAGAGAGTGTGCAAGGGGGCTGTTTCAGTGAGAAGGGAACTGTCCATGGGGGCTGAGTTGAGAGGGTGAAGCTTCCATAGAGTATCATGTTTTGGAAACCCAAAATGTTTGTGTCTGAGTGAGTGAGTGAGTGAGTGAGTAAAAAAGATTAACACCCCTGCATTTTTTCTCAGACGTCCAATGGAAACACCCCTGCCTTCCTCTCAGCTGCACTGTTTTTGGATCCCAGTCGAAGGCTGCATATCTTACAAGGTTGTACAATCTTAGAAGGGGCGTGGCTGTGACTGTCACAAAGGGACCCTGCACTTCTGAATTTGCCACTACACTGAGCATAATAGAAGATTCTAGCAAGCTGGGCCCCATTAAATGACTTACCAAAGGTGTCCAAGAACAACAGCTCTGAAAGTGTTTGGAGAAATGAAACTTTCAGACAATGTGTCACTAAAAACGTCGCTGTAATTACGAGCTGCCCTTGTGATCACAAGTAACGTTAGGCCTCTTGGCAGGGGAAATCCCTCTGACAGACTGCTGTTGCCTTACAGAGAAGGCAGAGATCTGATCCAGCAGGAAATCCATTGATACATCCCAGTATTGTTGATAGTAATGGCACTGCGGGGTTGCGGGCAGGAGCTTTTCCTGCCCTCGTTGGAAAGGCCAGGGACCAAACCTGGGTCGTTCTGCATGCAAAGCAGATACTCTACTATGGAGCCAAGGCCCCTGCCATCGAGGAGTGAGGATGAAACATGCATGCCTGTACCGGGCTTAAGCTGGACAGGATACTACGATGAAGCCAAAGTCCCAGAACTGGTAAACTTTCAGTAATGTCACTGAATAGCAAGACAGCGACAAAATGTACACTATCTCCTCAGCACATTATTATAGCTACTAATTATCCTCGACCGCAAAGCATCCACAATATGTTGCATCTAAACTTTAAGGTTGACAACTCTGATATGATCTCATTAGAGAGTATCGCGAAAAGGTAATTTCTGGCCGTGGGCTGCCTTCCGATCCGTACGGAAAGGCTTCCACACTGCCACAGATTCTAAATGCCTTCTAATTGTTCCCACAGGAAAACGCTCTATTTTATTTATTTATTTATTTTTTCATTTCATTTCCATTCTATACCACCCAACAGCCGAAACTCTCTGGGAGGATCACAAAATTAAAACCAAACGGCACACAATAAAACAATAAAAATATATAGAACATTAAAACCACAATATAACAATACAACCACAATAAAACCTAGCAGCAGTGCAGGAATTTAAAATACAGGTTTAAAACGGCAAAGCCAGAAGTCTAGAAAGCTAAAATGCTAAAATGTCTGGGAAAATGAAAAGGTCTTCACCTGGCGCTGAAAGGGATACAATGTAGGTGCCAGGCGAACCTCACTAGGGAGCTCGTTCCAGAGCCGGGGTGCTCTCAGCAGTCGCCATTGAAAAAGTCTGTGCCGTCACTCTTTGGTAGCACAGTTTCCTGCTTTTACCCCCACAGACCTGTTTCCTGATACCCAACAGAGGTGATACTAGTGAAGGCTGGTGGCTCCGATTTCAGCTGGGCTGTCATCCCATTCTGGGTTTTAGTCAGAACCAGTCAGAACTCTAAAAAGCTATCCAAAGTGCTGAACCCTATCAGCGCCTTGGATAGCTCTTTTAGAATTCTGGCTGGTTCTGACTGATGCCCAGAATCGAATTAAAACCCCACCAAAATCGGAGCCAGCAGTCTCCACTGCGTGATAACTTCTGCTGTGGTGAAAGATTCCTTGATCAGGCAGTTCCTTATTCCTACATTGCACACAGGGGGCTGAGGCTAAATGACAGTGGCTTGCCCCTTTATGGTAGGGGTGTACGAAACCCCACTTACCTGGCTCCGCTGGGGTCCACAGGTGGGGGGAAGCGATCCGTTCCTCCCCCCCGGGAATCCTGCCCGGCTGGCTCTGCTCCGCGGCCAGTCCGCAGAGCCACTGGCCGGGCCGATCCGCAACAGGGCCTCCACCCGCTGCCGGGCTGCTGCAGACGCAAATGGCGTCCTGCGTAGGGGACGCCATTTGCGTCCCTACGCTAGCCCGTGATAGGCTACGTAAATATTTACGTAGCCTATCACAGCTAAAGCAGGGAAGCAAATGGCGTAGGGGATGCCATTTGCATCCCTGCTTTAGCCATGATAGGCTATGTAAATATTTACGTAGCCTACCACGGCCAAGCGTAGGGACGCAAATGGCAGCCGCTACGACAGCTGCCATTTGTGGCTGCAGCAGCCCGGCACCGGCCAGAGCCGCCGCCACTGCTTCATTCACCGCCACCGCCGCTGGAGCCGCCACCAGGTAGGACCATCCCAGGGGGATTCTGCAGGGTGGCGGGGGGGATTGCTCCGTTCCTCCGCGGACTCCAGGGGGCCGGATTCTAAAGAATCCAGCCTCACTGCAGTCCGTGGCAGAATTCTCTGACATCCCTACTTTATGGCCTGGGCAGGAGCAGCTCTTCGTCCTGTTCAGGTCACTCAGCTGAACCCCCAAGGCACTGAATGACCTAGTGAGTTCGTGGCTTGCTTACGAAAGGTTTGAACTAGAGACTTCCTGGTTCACAACACGGTCTCTTGGTCACTGGCTCTCATATTGTACAATATGATTCAGGAATCCGCATGTTCTGAGATCTAAGGCTGCTCCGGGAATTTCAGGGTGGTCTTAGGAACATCAACCATGTTTTGCATAGCACCATCCAGTAAGACAACTGTTAACTATGGCTGTCATGAACACAGAAGCATGGGGCTTCATACTTGGTGCTGAATTCAGCATGCCAAGAATCACAGCTATTTGTTTGTTTGTTTTTAAAAGTTACTAGTCCTTAAGGCCACTGACCCATTCAGCCCAGAATTCTCTGATTGGCAGCAGCTCTCAGAGGAGGATAAGTTCTTTGCCACCACCCACGGCCAGCAGAAGGAGAACAGATTATGTGCAGAAGCAAATATATGATTACGTAATTTATACCAGGCTGCGTGGACCAGGTGGCACAAAAACCTGGGCTGCCTTGGTGGTGAGTCTTCATTTCCTAGCCCAGAGAGACCCACTGCCCTGTCAAAATTAAACTGGCCAGTGGATTTGGTGGAATTCTCCCCTCTATCCACATTCAAGTTTAGTGCAGGGAAACGTGCACCAGCCAGCATGGATGGCTGGACTGTTAATTAGTACTGAAGACAGCATGATGAATTATTCAGTGTCTAATTATGTATGTCATTATTAACAATGACATAATTAGCTATCCCTGGGAGCTTGGCAAGTGTACACGCATTCAATATTTATAAATATTTGTCACGCATCGAAAAACCTATAAACAGTAAAGGCAAATGCCACTACATAGCCCTTTTCATCATCTTATCTTCAAGCTGGAGTCAATGAGAGTCTCTTCCTTGACATTGTCAGCAAACACTAGATACAGCTGTCAATCATTCTGGTTGATGCAATCCGCTATAATACGATCAGCTTTGGCTGATTTCCCCATGGTTTCTTCCCACGGAAAGATGTGTTTGCTAGAGCCACATCGGAGATGGAGTATCATTTTGTGGCAAGGAAGAACTTCACTGTGCCCCCCCCCCACCCGCCGGGACTCTGTGATGCACATCGTCGTCATCATCAGCTGAACAAGTTTATATACCACTGAATATTAAAAGACCACAGTGATGTACAACTTTAATATCACAACAGTAAAAATACAAAATAAAAACAAATCACATAATGAGAGAGAGAGAGAGAAAGGTTTGAGGCCTACAGAGGTAAAGGCGGGGGGGAGGGAGGTCAGGCTTAGAGACCTGGAGTTTTCTGTTGGGAGGGGGTAGCCCTGAGAGGAGTCGTTTCCTTTCTCCGGTTAAGTGTCAGTTTCATTTCCCCAGTTAAGTTTCATTTCTTCAGGTTTGAAGCAGTACTTTCGGTTTTGAGGGAGGCCAGTATATAAAGAGAGGGAGAGAGCCAGTAAGAGTCAGAAAGACCAGGCTGCAGCCAGAGCAAGAGCAAAGAGACAGCCAGAGCCTGAAGTGAGAGCAGACTCTGAAGAGTGAGCAGGAAGAAGCAGCCTAGAAAAGTCTAAGGACAGCTAGGGGGAAGGGACTTGCAGTTTGCAACTCTTACTTTCTTTTAATGCCTTTTGTATCACTCAGCTCTATTGCATAAATACCTTTAGTTGTGACTTGCTCACTTTAAATCTTCTAGTAAACTGTTGTGGTTAAACCCTGTGTCTAGAGTGTCAGTCACCCCACATCTACAGCCTAAACCCCACATTACTGGGTAGGGGAAGTTGAAAAGAAGGAAGGTGGGACTCTTAAGGAGGCAAGAGATCCTTAAGGGGTTGCTCAGGGGGTCAAGGTCATAAGAGAAACCCCTAAACATGGTGTCCCTCCCCAGAGGACTCTGGCATGTGCATCTTTTGCTATGGTACTTAGGCCTCTTTGATTGGCTTTTCCTGGACACACAATTTTTCCCCGATCATGTGGTGATTTTCCAGCCTTTGCCTGTCATCCCCCCACCCTAGCCCCAATTCTAAAAGGTTGAAATGCCTCTCCTAAGACATTAAGCTACAATACGCTGGTGTTGGGGGGGGTGGCCCCACGCCTTTCATCTTTGTCCCCACCCAGCCTCCGAGAGCTTCTCTGAAATGGAATTCTGCCTCAGGCTGAAAGAGGTTCTTTACCCTACTGAAATTCTGTTTACAGTATATTGTGGTCTGATCGGGGCTTATCATTAAGAAAAACTAATAGAAATTCAAGGGTTTCTTGAATGTGTGAGATAACATTTTCCATTGAAGCTCACATCCAAGCAACATTTTATATGAACAATATTTCAATGTGAACATTATTTCAATTATATTTTTGTGTATTAGGCAAACCTGAACATGCTATTCAAAGGCATCCATTTGGTTTGGAAAATTTGGCAGCATTGCTTCCTCTATCTAATTGCTCATCTATTTACTAGTAAGACCCTTGTTGGAGATGCCCTTTCCCCAGAATCATTTAAATCTTGTTTACTGTGGTGGATCCCCATTTTAGCTAAATTATTTACACATCCATATTGGCCAATGACCTAGATGATGGGAGCTAAGCATAATCATCCCAATATCTAAAAAAAGCCTGCAAGGGGATCCCAAAATGTATGGACCAACCAGTTTTCTTGGTGTAAACCTAATATATATAGTTGGTTCCTAGTATCAGGTCCATTGGAAGATTGGGTTGAAGCACAGCAACTTATAAGAACAAGCTGGCTTCCAGGTTTGCGAGGGCCCTTGGGAAAGGCACCCTCAACAGTAGGGCTGTGCTTTGTGGCTCCCGAGGCGGGCCCGAGCCCCCAACCCGACTTGGTCCCGAACCCGAAGCCAGATTCGGATGGCCGAATCCCACTTCACCCCCCGATGCCCCCACACAAACCCCCAGCTCCTTACCTGAGTTTCCTCCTCCTCCGCCACCGCTATCGCCATCGCCAGCTCCTGAGCCCTGAATTCGCAGCAGCTCTTGTTGCAGGAAGCCGCCATTTTAAAAATGGCGACTCCCGGCAACAAGAGCCAGCGCGCGTCCAGGGGTCAGGAGCTGGCAGTGGTGACAGTGGTGGAGGCAACAGCAATGGAGTAGTTCCACAGCCCTACACAACAGTCCTGCTTCCTCAGTGAATCTACCTTTTCCCTGCTTTTGCTCCTCTCATCATCTTTCTCATTGTTGCTACCACTTGCATGCTCGACGGGCGGGGAGTCAAGGAACAAGTAGGAAGCATGCCTACCTTTGATGGCAGCCTTGCCTGGCACCACCTTTAACCCAATCTGCCATTGTTGTTACCCATTTTTATTGTTTGGATATGTCTTTCTCTCCCTTCACCTTCTCCACGCCCCCCATGTTTCTACTGAACAGGTAGAATATTTACGTAGGCTAAAACGGCGAATCAAAAAGGGACGCAAATATTGCCCACTACGTTATTTGCGTTCCCCTTTATTTTCGCCGTAATAGTCTACATAAATATTTACGTAGACTAAGACAGCGAAAAATAAGGAACGCAAATGGCGGCCACCATAGCCGCCACCATTTGTGTACGCGTTTTTTTTTTTATAACCCAGACGTGATAGGCTATGTAAATATTTACGTAGCCTATCACAGTTGAATACAGGGATGCAAAAGGCAGCGGCTATGGCAGCCGCCATTTGTGTCCCTGCTACACAGCGGCCGGATGTCTGGCTGCTGGCGGAGCTGGCTGGCGGCTCTGCGGAATCCCCATGGAGCGGATCCGGCCGGGCACGAGTCCGGGGGGAGGGATGGAGCACCTCTCCCCTCACCGCGAAGCAGATCCGCGAAACGGTAAGTAACTTCCGTACATCCCTACTTTTTGAACACGTTTAACAACTTGAAAAGGTATTCACTGTTTTCCTGCTTAAGCTTTAAAATATATTTTCAAAGATATTGAACTTTTACATAGCTTTTTAGATAGGAGAGATCTGGATTTGGACTAATGCTTTTCAACTTGTTCATGAAGATGGTGTGGTGTAGTGGCTAGAGTGTTGGACTGGAACCTGGGAAATCTGGGTTCTATGGCCATGAAGCTCACTGGGTGGTACTTGGCCATGAAGCTCACTGGGTGGCTTTGGGCCACTCACTGACCCTGAGCCTAACCTACCTCACAGGGTTGTTGTGAGGATGAAATGGAGAGGAGGATGCCGGAATCAATGCCCAGGCCCCACTAGGTGAGTTCGCCTGAGGGACCTTGTTTTTGGTGGTGGGTCGGGGAGACTTCGATAAGCGGAAGTCAGTCACAGGGGCCCTGGCAGCCACCTCAGAGTGCCCATAATGTTTATTTCTTTTGCAAACAGACAGGGCATTGGAAGCGTGATTGTCCTCTTGTGCCAAAAAGGGAAAAGTGAGTTTAAAGGATTAGCAAGTGCAGAAAGAGAAGAAAGTAGACAATGACGGTCCCAGAGAGATTTTCGCATGAACCCCAAAACCCCTTCCCCAACTCCCAAGAGTTGGAAACTGAAGTTAGAAGCCCCATTCTTCAAAATCAAGATCGGAGAAAATGAGTACTCTTGCTTAGTTGACACCAGTGCAAGTTATTCCATGTTAAACACCAAAGAACTTCCCCTCTTGGGACGCCGAGAGCAGGTGATGGGTATTGATGGGATCCCAGATTTATCAAGCCCTTAGTAAAGAAGTCATGGTGTCTGCAGGGCCCTTTAAAACAGGCCATGCTTTTAGACTAACGGGTCATAGTCCCGTAAATTTATTAGAGAGAGGTTTGTTAAGTAAATTTCGAGCTGAAATTTTGTGTATGATCCTAAGAACTTGTGGGTTTTGCTGCCATCACTTGATGGCTCTTACTGAAAGAGTGGAGCCAAAATGTCCCTCCCTCCCAAAAGCCCTTCAGGACATTCCTTTAACATAAAAGCCGCCCTGAGTAATTTGTCGCCCCTGACAAGGCAAAGATCTGGTTGCCCTATATCTCATCGTGTCTTGTTTCAAACTTGGGATTTACAAATACAAACAAACTGTGAAGTTCTACTTTCAAGCCCCGCAAATCACCCCGCTGCCTCCCGAAGAAGTCCAATGGCTGCGTAAAGAATGCAAGTATGAGGCGACCCCCATCTCCCTGCAGCGTCCTGAGTTTCGGCACTTTGGTTTTCTGGGCCAGGTTGAGCAAGAAAGGGGGGGACACGTTGTGAATCCCTGGCTAGCCTGTCTAGTGATAGATAGCCCCAAGAGTTTTTTCCTTCTCACTCAAGCCTCAGTTTCCTTAGTCCTTGTTTAAGCAGCGTTAAAAGTTCAATTGTAGTTTCCTTTGTTGTTAAGAGCCGTGCAGTTCAAAACTGCCCTGTAACTTTAAGCATATTTTCTGTAGAGGAGAGAAAGCCGTGTTATTAATTACGAAGAAAGGTAGGGCTATTTGCACCAAACCAGTGTATTCCTGGGCGCAGAAGCCATAAAAGAACTAAATAAGCTCCCCTCCCCCCCCCCCGAGACTACTTCCCCACCTGTAGAAAAAGGCATCCCAGATGTTGCTCAAAAACTGGCAGTCACCACCACACCTGAGCCAGTTCCTGGGAGTTGGGGTTCAAACACATATTTACGTTTATTAAGAGCTGTAGCTGCCAAAATCAACCACCCTTGTTACGTTTGTGCTCACGCCCCCACTCATAGCCCTGATAGAGTCCCTCTAGTTGGTATCCCAATGACCATTGTACAGTTGGCACAAGCACGACAATTAAACTTGACATCTCCTGGCATGAATGGTCAGACCAGACTGTCCTTAAGTGGTGGGGTTGTTGCCCCCTTTTGTGTTACGTACCCCCCCACACTACCCAGCTCAACGTACACCACCACAGCTGCAACATATCACTTCAGTTTAATGGGGAAAACTGGACTGCAGAAACCGGTTTTTCTACAGAAGTTGTGGTAGACGTGTTTGGCAGTTGGACAACTGTTTCTGGGATGATCTCTTCTCAATCATCCCAGAGTGCAGGACACGGAATAATGGGCTCAAGTTAAAGGAAGCCAGATTCCGGCTGAACATCAGGAAAAAATTCTTGACTGTTAGAGCAATACGACAATGGAACCAATTCCCTAGCGAGGTGGTGGGCTCTCCCACACTGGAGGCCTTCAAGACGAGGCTGGACAGCCATCTGTCGGGGATGCTCTGACTTGGATTCCTGCACTGAGCAGGGGGCTGGACTCGATGGCCTTGTAGGCCCCTTCCAACCCTACTATTCTATGATTCTATGATTCTCAGATTCTCATAACCTCTTTTATCCCTTTACACAGAATGACACCATTTCCACTTTAAGCTTGCCAGAGGGTGTTTGGTGGTTATGTGGACACGCAGCAGCCCTTGCACTCCCTTTTTTGAGCACTCCATGGCAATGTGCCAGGGCTTGTTGTGCCAGGTACGCGAATCGCCACAGACCTTCCCCAGGGCCACCAACACAATAAACACAGTCGGGCTGGGTTTGGTCATGACCTCATACCCACACATGGATTTGCAAAGAATTATGCTGACGTCTGTGCTCTATCTGAATCCCTCATTAATGTTCATTAATGTGTTGCACTTACCAAATCCCTCTCCGGTGAACTAGCCTGGTAGCCTTGTGAAACAGCCTAGCTCTGAACTACCTCCTAGCTTCGCAAGGAGGTGTGTGTGCTTTAATTGAGAATGAGTGTTGTACTCGAATAATGGACAGCCAGCCTGACATCTTGCACCACCTCAATAATATAAACAAGATCTCTAAAGATGTTTCACACATAAGTAAAGATACCTTTAGAGACTGGCTGAGTTTCCTGGCTCCCATCCAATGCTTGGGTAAGAAAACTAGCTCTTGCAATTATTGTTATACTTGCGTTAGTAATTGCCATCCCATGCTTTGTGCAATGTTGTATAGGCCTTATTTCTCCGTTATATCACTGTCAGTCAAACTGGAGAGGGTTCAGAGGAGGGCAACAAAGATGATTAGGGGACTGGAAACAAAGCCCTATGAAGACAGACTGAAAGAACTGGGCATGTTTAGCCTTGAGAAGACTGAGGGGAGATAGGATAGCTCTCTTCAAGTACCTGAAAGGTTGTCACAGAGAGGAAGGCCAGGATCTCTTCTCGATCATCCCGGAGTGCAGGACACGGAATAATGGGCTCGAGTTACAGGAAGCCAGATTCCAGCTGAACGTCAGAAGAAACTTCCTGACTGTTAGAGCAATACAACAATGGAACCAATTGCCTGGGGAGGTGGTGGGCTCTCCCACACTGGAGGCAGTCAAGACGAGGCTGGACAGCCATCTGTCAGGGATGCTCTGACTTGGATTCCTGCATTGAGCAGTGGGTTGGACTCGATGGTCTTGTAGGCCCCTTCCAACCCTACTATTCTATGATTCTATGATTCTATGAACTACAGGCCAGTATGCAGCCCTGCCTATGAATGAATTCCCCCATACTGAATTGTCCAGCTATCCAGCCCATCGCTTAAAACCTAAAGAATTCTATTCATGATCCAAAATTGTACTAAAGAGTACTATTTGGATCAAAGGGAGGCTTGTGGAAAGAATCCTTTAACTCACCCCTAATGTGTTATGTGTACCCCAGAATGGCAACACAGTCACCGTTGTTTTGGCACCACAGATTACAGCCTGTCAGCAGTTTCTCTGAGAATTGCTAGGGAGAATAGGTTCCTCCCCAGGGAATTGCTGATAAGAATTGTACTTGCTACAGCAGCTCGGTATCAAGAGTTGGAACATTTCCCCTACTCAGAGAAGGAACGTCCAGTCCAGCTTTGTTCCAGATAACAGACTGCATGAAAGCCTCCAAGGAAGTGTCTAATAGAGCATGGCTAGAGTTCTTCCCGATATGTGACGTATTTCCCTGTATAAAAGTCTGCCCCACGGAACATTCAGGGCTCTCTGCCCCTTTGCTGACCAGAGTGTCTGTGAGCCTCACAATAAACAACTGTTCTGATCCAGAAGTCTTACCCGTGTCTAGTGAGATCCATTGTCCGGCTAGACAACGAACAAGGAACGCGTTCCGCTCATACAACACTGATTACACAAACGTTATTTAGGGCAGTTAAAACAAAGAGGGATTGCAAAGGTTGTCACAGAGAGGAAGGCCAGGATCTCTTCTCGATCATGCAGGACACAGAATAATGGGCCCAAGTTACAGGAAGACAGATTCCGGCTGAACATCAGGAAAAACAACGATCCGGTGGATCAACAACAATCCAGTGGATCCACAGTTGCTCTTCAACATTTTTATTAATGACTTGAAGGAGGAGGTGCAGGGAGTGCTTATCAGATTTGCAGATGACACAAAATTGGGCAGGATAGCTAATACTTTGGAAGACAGAAACAAAATTCAAAGTGATCTGGATAGACTGGAGCACTGGGCAGAAAACAACAGAATGACATTTAATAGGGAAGGGATACACGCCAAGTTCTGCACCTAGGAAAAAAAAACCAAATGCACAGTTACAAGATGGGGGATACATGGCTCAACAACACTACAAGCGAGAAGGATCTTGGAATTGTTGTCGATCACAAGCTGAATATGAGCCAACAATGTGATGTGGCTGCAAAAAAGGCAAATGCTATTTTGGGTTGCATTAATAGAAGCATGGCTTCCAAATCCCGGGAAGTACTAGTTCCCCTCTACTCAGCACTGGTCAGGCCTCATCTGGAGTACTGTGTCCAGTTCTGGGCACCACACTTGAAGAAGGATACAGACAAACTGGAGAGGGTTCAGAGGAGGGCAACAAAGATGATCAGGGGACTGGAAACAAAGCCCTATGAGGAGAGACTGAAAGAACTGGGCATGTTTAGCCTTGAGAAGAGAAGATTGAGGAGAGATATGATAGCACTCTTCAAGTACTTGAAAGGTTGTCCCAGAGAGCAAGGCCAGGATCTCTTCTCGATCATCCCAGAGTGCAGGACATGGGATAATGGGCTCAAGTTATAGGAAGCCAGATTCCGGCTGAACATCAGGAAAAAATTCCTGGCTGTTAGAGCAATACGACAATGGAACCCATTACCTAGGGAGGTGGTGGGCTCTCCCACACTGGAGGTGTTCAAGACAAGGCTGGACAGCCATCTGTCAGGGATGTTCTGACTTGGAGTCCTGCACTGAGCAGGGGTTGGACTTGATGGCCTTGTAGGCCCCTTCCAATCCTACTATGATTCTATGAAAGAGCTCCAAAAGGATCACTCACTCCACAGTGGGAAAATGGACATCAAAATGGCAAATGCAGTTCTATGTAAGCTAGTGTAAAGTGATGCACATGGTGGGGGGGGGATCCCAACTTCACTTATGCGCTCATGACTGACCAAGACAGATCTTGGGCTTATGGTTGACAGTTTGATGACAATGTCAACCACGTATGCAGCTGTTGTGGGGAAAGGGCACATTCTATGTATTCCAAGACATAATTAGGAAAGGAATTGACTTGGCTGAGGGGGTGGGAAAATGTTGCAAGGCACTGATGTTTCAACACACTCTTAAAGTCCCTCTCCCCCGATCCATGACTTTCTGGTTCAAGTCAGGCAGATGCTGTGTAAGGACATGTCACATGTTCTCAGGGCAATTTCTGCATATTCAAACGAAAAGAAAGGTGCAAACTTCCCAGTTACACAGGATTCTTTGTACAATAGAATCAGAAGTATGCCATATCATGCACTCAGAAATTTTCATTAACTTTTATCACAGAAGCTTCCATACTGCCAGTCACTTTTTCAAAACCACTTCTGAGTGAGAGATATAGAATGAAATTGTATGCAAGCCTATTTATTTATTGCATTTTATTCTGCCTTTTAGCTCAGAAGTCTCCCATTACAACTTACAAGATAGGAAATAAGAAAGCCCCTGTCCACAGGCGAACGTTCTAAAAGACATAACACAAAAGGAAAGGGGATTGGGAGGGAGGAGGAAACACAGAGCCATGATGGAGAAGCCATGTGGCGTAGCTGTTCCTCATTACACATTGCACGGTGCATACAAGAACACAGTGCAAAAGGAGGATCATCACATCAAACATGCTATAAAGGCTTTGGACAAGTCAAGCTTAAAACCCAGCAAATCACATGCACGTTGAACCCAAATAAACAGCAAGTGAAGACAATTCCTGCTTGCAGTCTAAACAAACAAACATGACACATAAGGAAAAAAGAATTGCAAGGGATGAGGGGAAAGAAATAGGATGCAATCCGAGGCGCGTTTAGGCAGAAATAAGTCCTACAACTCCCAGCATACCCCAGCCAGCCTTTCAGCAGGAATGGTGCTGCTTCTCCCTCTCATCTCCCTCAGCACAGCTGGAGTGGAATTTTTAGAACGCCTTTAAAGGTAGAACTTACAGGATAAAGAAACAATACGAAAGTATACAAACGGACATTTTTTTAAAAAAATAAACATTTTATTTTTAAAACAGATTACCTTTTTCAACAAGAAAATGGAGCTGATTCTGAAGTAAATGTGTTCAGCATCAGGACAGCAGAAGCAAGCTCCATTTTATTTCTGCAGTCATAGTTGTGATAGACCTTAAGTGAGTTTAAAGTGTAAAACTACACATGCTCGGAGTACTATTATTTTTTACTAGGGGTTGGCAAACAATTCCACAACATGGACTGGTGAGGCAAGAGCGTGAACTTGTTCCTGTATTCCAAAGGTTTTTTTGTGTGATTCTGAGAATATGTGTTATGTTTATTATTATCATCACCGTTGATGTTATGGTTTGGGGTGTTTTTGTGTGTGAAAAGTGCAGTGTGTGAAAAGAGCCAGCGTGGTTTAGTGGTTTGGGTGCTGGAGTGGGAGCTGGGAGATCCGGGTTCTAGTCCCCACTCAGCCATGGAAGCTCACTGGGTGACTTTGGGCCAGTCACAGCCCAACCTACCTCACAGGGTTGTTGTTGTGAGGATAAAATGGAGAGGAGGAGGGTTATGTACGCCGCTTTGAGTTACTTGGAGAAAAAACAGCAGGATATAAATGCAAGCAAGCAATAAATAAATAAATGGGGGGAGGGTTTGCAAAGGGTTCCTGCTGGCTTCCAAGCGATATAATCATCCTTACCATCATTACGTACAAAGGGATGCCTATGCTTTCTCCTGAGCAGTCCAGTCCTTACTTCTTACAAGTTATTCATAATCTGGAATTGTGTTCTGTGTTGCTTCTGGGTAGGCCTGCTCTGGTGGATGCTTTGCGATGGATTTTTGGATCCTTTTAGAACAAAAGCATGGATGTTGGGAGGCTTTCAGAACTTATGTTCCTTTTCTACGTGGCTCTGAGAGTATCACATCTTATTTTAATTATTATCATTATCATTGTTATTATGGCTGTGTGGATTCTTTGCTCCCATTCATCATCTTAAAGTTACCTGATTCTCTGTGAAAATGGAGTCATTGCTGAACCAGGAGAATGTGGGTGCAAAGGAGTACTTTTATGCGATCCCTACCCACCTCCACCCTTTTGCATGTTTTGTGCCTCAGTTTTCTCCTTCTGTGGTATGGGTTGGGGATGCAAGGACTATTCCTCATCCACTGATCCCCTTGGCTCCCCCTGACGTGAGTTCTTGCCTATGCCTCTGCTGACCTGCCCTCTGTCCCACCATTCAGACTGGCCACTGGCCTCCACTGCATGATCGTGGTGTGTAAAATTATGCATGGCTAGAGAAAGTGGATAGGGAAACATTTTTATCCCTTTCTCGTAATACTAGAACCCAGGGTCATCCCGTGAAGCTGACTGGTGGGAGATTCAGGGCAGGTAAAGGGAAGTACTCCTTCACACAGCACATAGTCAAACGCTGGAATTCGCTGTACTCAAGATGTAGTGATGGCTACTGATCTGGAATGGATGGCTTTAAAGGGGCATTGGACAAATTCATGGAGGATAAGGTTATCAAGAGCTATGAGCCATGAAGGCTATATAGCTATCTCCAGTATCAGAAGCAGTAGGCCTATATACACCAGTTGCTGGGGAACATGGTCGGGAGGGTGCTGTTGCACTCATGTCCTGCTTGTGAGTTCTTCGTGGTTGGCCACCTTGTGAACAGAATGGCCTTGTGAACCCTTGGTCTTATCCAGCATGGCTCTTCTGATATTCATATTAGAGATAGGATGTCAATGTTCAGAAGCACTGTACCTCTGATTGCAAAGACGCACAGAGAGAAAAACAGAGACAGACGTATAGAGCGGGGGAAGGTGTACACACACACCTTGGGGTACACACCTCCATGCACCCACACTTTTCCTGGGTCTTTCTGTCCCAAATCCAGATTGGGAGGATGGAGTGCCTGGGACCAGCAAAGATGCTCCACATTGTCCTGGTCCTGTATTGCCTTATGAAGCATCTGAGCCTTACTGCATTGCTAGAGGAATCCTACTGTGAGGTGATTCACACCTTCATTCTGTGAGTCGACCAATGTCTTTACTGGGTGAGTTTATAGTGAGAGATGGGTGTCTCCTTTAACGTAGCTGGGCTGAGAGCAGTACTACTGATAACAGCGGTGTGTGGTACATGTAGCTGTATTTCCTAGCAACAGTATGACTGATGCTGCTGCCCATAATGGTGAGATATGTCAAAGCAGGTTAGTTTGGGGGTGGCGGTAGGGGAAATCGTTTCAAAGACTATAAGGAGCCACCAAGAAAAAGTGGAACTTGATGTGGGTGGGGAACATAATGATTTTGAGCAGAAATCGATCGCTACATTTATTAAATTGAAGTATGTTTGTAGAGCAGTGCCTTCTCCCTGCTAAAAGGTACTCACAGAGACTTACAAAGAATATGAAGTTAAATAATTGAACTCACAAACCTGAACCCATACATCTTTTCTGGGGTGGAGTGATATTGGGAAGATGCTGTCTGAAACCAATAAGTAGTGTGCTGAAAGAGGGTGTTTAAGACTTCCACTAATCACTTGTTTTAATCTACAACACCATACCACCACATTGTTTTATCTTCACCAAGCGTCTCAAGATCCAAAGCAACCATGGGTAGGTCCTGCAGTATGCGTGCTAGTGAAAATCTCAATATGGTAGAGAATGAATATTTTCCTTTTTAGACTCCAAACCTATTCTGTCACAGCCAAACATCTCACATCAGAAAGCAACCGCCCAAATTTTGCAGCATTCCTGCTGCTGGAAATCTCGGTGTGGTCTGGAATGATTTTTTTGTCTCATTCCTGTTGGTGCGACAGAAAAACCGGAATAAAAAACCTGAATTACAATGTAATAGAGGCTGACCTTGTAGTAACACATGAACATAATATAAGGATGGCGAGGGGTGCAAGAAGAAGGCTGCCTCTCACAGTTCAACCCATCCTGCAAGCTGCTGGTGTAAGCAACAAACACGCGTGGGTCACCTCACGGTGGGATTCCTGTAGCGATACTTGCCAGCAAGCAAGCAAGCCATGGCATCTACTGCTTCTCCTTCCAACCACAACCGTTGTCTGGGCCGGAACAAGAAGCAGGTTACCGAGCAGGTTGAAATGATGAAGATGAGGGGCAAATCCAAACAGCTCTTGTCTGCGCCCCCACCTCCCGGAGAGTAAGTCCTCAGCTGGTGCTCAACCATGCCTAGCCTCGATGCCAGCCTGGAAGGGGAAATGAATGGAATATTCTCAAAGAGGACCTGGCTGGCTGGCTGGCTGACACCCTGAACAGGAATACCCCACAGGAACACCCCACATTTCGTTGCGGGTTCCACTCGTCAGCTACAACATTTCATTCACTTTTGTCTTTGCCTTCCAAAATCGAACTCTACATTCTAAAGATACAGTGACTTCCATTGCATTTCACCATTTTCCCTGTAGCCGTTCAAGATATACTGGTAGACAAGAACATTTCCTCAGGAACTGCTGAATCGCCTCTTCCCCTTGATCTTCACAGTCCCAATTTATTAGATTATAAAAGCCTCACAGCATAACAAATATTTCCTCATATGTGTCCCATATGGCAAGCAGGTGCACATAATTTACAATTCTTCAACTGGCTGCTTGCAAAAGCTTATATTTAGAGCTCTATAAATTACATGTGGCCAAATAACACAGCATGTCCTCCTTCTCCGAAGAATACAACACACATGTTCATCAAGATAATTTGCCATTACCCAACATCCATCAGTTCAAATCTTATTGCACTGATGGAAGTATAGTCCTATTAAAAACATGTGTTTACTCGGGATTCTCTGAACTGTTCTTGTCTACCAGCTGCTTTTGTTTTCTTGTCTTACAAAAACATGCAACTCTAAAAGAACTGTCCTTACAATAGCCTTACGCTGCATATATCCTTCTAATCCAAGGGTCAATTCCTGACCTCCAAAGGTTAAGAGGATAAGCTACCTGGCAGGAAAGAGTCTTGGAGCGAGCACTAGAGTGTGGCCAAGTGTGATATCACCAAATACACTTCAATGTCATCCTTGGTATGATTGCTGGAGCATCGCCTCAGCCACTCCACTGCTGTTTATGAGAGAAACTGGAAGGCCCTGCCCTAGGGCGGCTCTGAAGCGTCTTTCAGTCCATACCTTGGTTTTCATATGCAGCCTATGTAGGGTTGTCAGAAGAATCCATCTGGGGCGTAAAGTTCTCCAAGCTTTTAGCAGCTCAGCTGCCCCCGCCCTGCCCAACTTCGACTTGCTTACCCGCAAGCTGTCCTAACTCGATGTAGATCAAGTCAGGCCAGCTCACAGATTTTGCAGCTGTAATATGCTTAATTTGCACGAATTGCCATTTTACAGAAATTGCAGGCATGATTTGCACGAATTAGGCACATTACGGCTGCAATTTATGCAAATTACAGCCAAAATTTGCGCTCGTTACATACATTGCAGCCACAATTCGTGTAAATGTCACTTTAAGAAAAAAAATCCAAGAAAAGTTCCCAGATTCCAGGAAAAAGCCTGCAGCTTGACTCACAAATGCAAGCCGAGCCAGGGGGTCTGGGGAAATCCGGCAGGCTTACAAAATGCTGGATTTCCCTGTGACTATGCTGCTCTTCCGATCCAAGCCTGTTGTTCCTTCTTTATGTTCTGAATAGTTTACATGTATCCTGATAATAATATTTTGAAATAATATTTCTCACACATTCTTAGACATAGAACAACATGATCGCCCACCTTCTCTCAGATGGTAAGATACGGAACATCCCAAATTGAAAATATTTGTTCAAGTGGCTCTCAAAGCCTCTCCCACCTCAAGCAAGCTTCAGAAGTATGCTAATCTTTATTAAAACATTCCACAGAAGCCCAGCCTGTTTTATAAAGAACTTTCTCCTAAATAAATTCACCTTTCTGGGATAGAAGATTTAATCCTACTTGCCAGTCCTTCCTTCCATTGTTCTGGGAACATTTTATCCTTCCGTTTGCTATTCCACATTTTCCTTGGTGTATCAGTACCCCAATGTTTTTGTTCTTTCAAAAATATATACTGGTAAATATTTTTTTGTTAATTTGGGAAGGTAAGCTGTTTCCTGCAGCCACTTTAATATGCATAGGATTTGTGCAAATGTATCTCAAATATTTTGGCCACCTAATGCAAAGAGAAAACTCCCTGGAAAAGACCCTGATGCTGGGAAAGATTGAAGGCAAAAGCAGAAGGGGACAGCAGAGGATGAGATGGCTAGATAGCATCACCGATGCAATGAATATGGACTTGAGCACACTTCGGGAAAGAGCGCAGGACAGGAAGGCCTGGCGTGCTATGGTCCATGGGGTCACGAAGAGTCGGACATGATTTAATGACTGAACAACAACAATCTGAACCAAACAACTTTTTTAGCAGCACAGTCTTATTCAGAAATAGGCCTTACTTCACTATTAAGTGTGTTTAGGGTCTCTGTCTAACTGACTATACTGGTGATTCATACTTGGTCATTTGTACAGTGGTATTGTCAGGAACAATCTTCAAATGGGCATTTGTGCAGTGTAGAAACAGGCAACTAAACTGATCAAGGGGCTGGAGCAACTCCCCTATGAGGAAAGAGTACAACATCTGGGATTGTTTAGCCTAGAAAAAAAAAAAAGACAAGTAAGGGACATGATAGACGTGTACAAAATTATGCATGGTGTGGGGAAAGTGGATAGGAAGACACTTTTCTCCCTCTCTCGTAATACTAGAACCCGCAGTCATCCCATGAAGCTGATTGGTGGGAGATTCAGGACAGATAAAAGAGAGTATTTCTTCAGATAGCGCATCATTAACCTATGGAATTCGCTACCACAAGATGTAGTGATGGCCACCCATTTGGACGGCTTTAAAAGGGGATTGGACAAATTCTTGGAGAAGGCTATCAATGGCTACTAGTCCTGATGGCTCTGTGCTACTTCCAGGATCAGAGGCAATGAGCCTACGTACAGCAGTTGCTGGGGAACATGGGCAGGCGGGTGCTGTTGCACTCACGTCCTGCTTGTGGCTTTCTCGTTGACAGCTGGTTGGCCACTGTGTGAACAGAATGCTAGTCTGGATGGACCCTCAGTCTGATCAGCATGACTCTTCTTATGTCCTTCCAAATGGTCATTGCAATATATTGGCATAGATTTCACCAAGTTGAATAGCTCTTCCCCCTATTCATAATCTGTACCGTCATTTGCATAAAATTCTGAAAGTTCTCTGAAAACTCTGTGTTTCTGAAAGGCCATAGGGATGCTTTGAGGGAGCTGGATTCTGCTATGTTGCCTGCAGGCACTGGTACCCACAGAGCTGGTTCCAGTGGTGTAGTGGTGGTGGGTCACACTGGGGCATCGCTCCGGCTCTTTTTTAAAGCCAGACCCAGCTGGGTTGCGGTCTGCTAGGGAAGGAGGAGAGAGCAGAGGGAGTAGGCCTCTTGGTTGCCTCTCGTCTACTGCACAGAACCGGCCAGGCAAAGGGAGTGAGCGAGAGAGGGAGACGCCTGAGGGAGCTCTGCAGCCTCCTCTCCCCCCACCCATTATCCTCCTCCGCTCTTGGCTTTTCCACCCGTCCCTGCTCCGTGCCTGCATGCCTGGCACTGCCCTCATTCTCCTGCAACACCGGCCACCCACTTAGGACTGCTGCTGCTGGCCACGGCAGCAGTGGGGGGGGGGGCACTGCCACCATTATTTACTTATGGGGCATGCAGGTGGCTGGTTTGCGCCAGTTTTTAGGATTTATCACACAATCCTAGGCATGTTTACTCAGAAGTCAGTCCCACTAGGTTCAGTTGCCAACTGGGCTTTCTCCCAGGTAAGTGTGTGTAGGACTGCAGCCTTAACGGCCTTCCCAAGATCTCTGGAAATTGAATTCGAAATAAAGACCCATCGGATTGCGCTGTTAATTCTTGAACGTTAATTTCTACAGTAAGCAGAACTGCCAAATGCAGCCTGCTCTGTCAGCTACACTTTTTGGCACAATGTTGGCATGTCCCTGGGCAAACAAACCCTGGTGGAGGGGAGGGAAACAGAGAAAAATCAGTTTGGGGGAGAGGAGAAAGGAGGAAGGTGTGGGGGGTGTATGTGGTTCAATCCAGCTGGGTGTGTGGATGTTTCTGTTGCAGGATGGGAGAGAAATAATGAAGGAGCTTAGGGAAGGCTAATGGGTAATGTTGGGGCACTAAGGGAGTGTGCAAAGGGGCTGTTTCAATGAGAAGGGATCTGTCCATGAGGGCTGAGTTGAGAGGGTGAAGCTTCCGTAGAGTATCATGTTTTGGAAACCTCAAATGTTTGTGAGTGAGTGAGTCTGTGAAAAAGATTAACTCCCCTGCATTTTTTCTCAGACGTCCAATGGAAATACCCCTGTCTTCCTCTCAGCTGCACTGTTTTTGGATCCTGGTTGAAGGCTGTATTTCTTACCAGGTTGTACAAACTTAGAAGGGGCATGGCTGTGAGGGGGCGTGGCTGTGACTGTCACGAAAGGACCCCACACTTCTGGATTTGCCACTACACTACTGGCTGGTTCCAAGTGTTGGGCGGTCCTTAGGCAAGATGCCCTCAGTGGACTCCTGCCTGAGAAGTTCCACCTCCTTCTTGCTTCTGTCTCTGCTGCCGATTCAATTCCTTCTCTGTCTGGACCCAGTCTGTGCAACTGATTGGAGAAAGGGCACACAGCAAAGGAAGGATGCTCTTCAGTCTTCTCACGCTGGCCAATGTTTGCATGCTTGGAGTGGGCAGGTGAACAAGCAGTGACACGGAGGAAGAAACGAAGGAGCAGCAGAAGCAAGGCCAGGATGCCCCAAGGGTTGCCCAACACTTGGAACCAGCCAGTAGTGCTGCGGCCTCCAGCAGGAACTCAGGAATCCCTGCCTCTGACACCAGCCTTGCTCTTCTTGTGTGTTTATGTAAATTTGGTCTTGCATATCTGTAGGAAATTCCTTGGCCAGGTTGTGTAGTTCCTTCTGGCATGCCTCTGTGGGGCCTGAGGATAGGGGCTAGTAAAACTTGGGCCAGACCTACACCTTTTGTCATATCATTACAATCCCATCATGGTAACACTGCATCCCTCTTGTGCATTTATACCTACTAGGACACACAAGGGCATTTGTTGCAGTGTATTGGATAATGTGGGATAGAAAGCAGGAAATAACACTGCAAAAGTGATATATCGAATGCGTAATGTGCCCCAACAGTTATCAGCGCACTTCAATACCTCTATTAAGCAGCAGTGTAGATCTAGCCTTGGTGTTGGAGAGTTGCCTCTCAGACTCTCCTGCACGTAGTCCAACTTGCTCAATGGCGTTTACTCCCAGGTACACATGCATAAGATTGCAGCCTGCGCTATACAATTATGTATGACTTTTAGCCCATTAATCAATCAATTAATCAAATCTGCGTCATTTGCATGTGAAGGGGAAAACAATAGTTCCAAAGGGGAAAGAAAATATGCTTTGTTTTTGGATGATGCATATACGTTTCAACAGGCATCTCCTTAGAAGGGACATTGCCTCCTGCGTGCAAAAGGGGGAATACTGCTTTTGGGGCTGCAATCCTATACACACTTACCTGAGAGCAAGCCCCATTGAAAATAATGGGACTTACTTGTGAGTATACATATCTAGGTTTGCACTGTAAGATGGTGTTTGCCACCTGCACTTTTTATAAGTATTTGCATTAAAATGCTTTTAAATGATTAATTGCCTAAACATTGCCACCTTGCTTTAATTATATATTCTCTTCTTCTACTGTAACAGCAGCCTCTAAACAGCCCACTTATGGTTCATCTAGAAATGTGACAGAGGAAGTGGAATGGACAATTGTAGTGATGTGACATTTGACATATTAACCTGTAGGCTAAGAGTTTGTTTGCTTTATTACCTGATTCCAAGTATTTTTACTGATGTAAAGTGTTGAAAAGTCTACCTTTGATTACTCTGATCAGTGTCCACAGATTTTCTACAACAGAATCTGTTCCATATATATCCCCATGCCTCATTCATTTGGTGCTCCAATTACATTAGGTGTTTGTCTCCCTCTTTGTTTTTAAAAGCCATATAGGCAATAATTTTCCCTCTCACAAAAGCTTTAGGACTGTTCCACACATATCCCCAGAAAATGGCAATAGGCCTTTGAGTTCCAAAAGCTTCTGCATATCTGGCCTCAGTTCCAGCAAACGTTCATCTTTCAAGACTGATGTTACATTCTCCATCTCGGTTTTCTTTTTTCCCCAAAGCTCCAGTTTCACATTTTATGCACTGAGTACACAAATGATGAGAAAGGATTCAAGTCTAAAGCGAGTCTTTTGTGCTGCAGGCAGAAAGGTGAATTATTTTTCGAGGGAGCGTGTTCTCCTAATATCTCGTATTCCCAGGTCTTCTACATAGGATTGATGAGTTTCTTGATCTCATATTAAAAGTGGCTCTCCATATTAATCACATCTTTTAAAAATGTATGAAACAAGTTTGGACAGTCTATATTTGTTCTTTACATGGACGATAAAATTAATCTCTGCCTTGCAGTTATAATTTTGAGTATCAAGTATCTTCCATCCATGTCTCTTCTTTCCTCTAAAATATTGATGGTATGGGTTTTTTATGAAACAAAATGGCTACTCTGCTAGTTTTGTGTAAATCGCCAGCATGATTAGCAGTCACTTATCTTTCTCCAAGTGCTATGCCTCCTGAGATTAAACATTCATCTTGTATTCTTCAGTTGTGTATTTGTTACACATTGGTGTAACTGGTGCCTCTTTACAAGGCACATTCGTTCTTCCCACGTTCCAGCAAGCTCAATATGACTCGCGGACAGCCATTCCCATTCTTCTGAAGCAGGGAGCCATTCTTTTTAATTTTACAAACAAATGAGCTCAAGTAGCATAACTATGCGTGGTGTGAAGCACATAAAGTACCCTGAGTTAGTCACCTGAGGAATAAATACTTAGGCCAGTATCTGAAATGACATGACTACTGGAATTTTAAACTTTTTTTCTTTAAGCCGCTACCCACCCGTCCCGTACAATAAATTGCTTCTTCAGGTCATCTTGGTTTCAAAAGTGGCGTGCAGCGTGGCATAGAGGGGAGGCTGCTGTTCAAGGAATACAGCCCCAAAGCACCCCTGTTTTGTGCACATGGAAATCATTGCATGGATCTTTCGATCCCAGACTGCGTGTGAAGCAAATAATGATGCCAAGGTTTTTAGTGATTTCCCCTCCTTCCTTCCTCACTGTTTTAAAAAGAAATAACTTCATTTCCCCCCCCCTTTTTTTCTTTGAACATGCAAAAAGTGAAGAGTATAACACCTTTCATACAATAACCTTGCAAACAGTGAACACACTTGCGGAGGGTGTGGGCATGTGTACTAGTTTCCACATGGACATGCAGTCAGGGACCATGCTTTTTGTGGAGTGGGGGTCTACCTCACATACAGCACCCACACACACAGGGACCATGCAGATGGTCTAGTCAACACACACAGATCAGGGGCATGACTTGCCACCACAAGCCTGTTGCATCCCTATATGCATTAACTGTACACGTAGTGATGGCATGAACGGTGCTTAGACATTCATCTATCCAGTCATTAAGCTCTTCTATGGCTCATTTATGTCAATGAGAGAGAGCTAAGCATGTACTTAATTCTCCCACTAAAACAGATGGAATTTAGAACAGCTATACGGGCTACACAGCACATGCAATCGCCGCATGTACAAGAGTTTCCCCGCAGCAGACATATATATGTGCAGATGTACCTTTGAACACCCATAACCATGTGTCTGGGACCCTGGCTCACTCACTGCTTTTCAAACTTAGAGACCCCTTTCCTCATTGACTTGTCTATACGGCTCGGGTCCAGGTTATCTGAAAGACCGTATTCTCCCCTGTGAGCCTACCCATGCCCTGAGATCTTCAGGGGAAGCCCTTCTCACTGTCCCGCCACAGGCACACCTGGTGGGAACGCGGGAGAGGGCCTTCTCGGTGGCTGCTCCAAGGCTCTGGAACTCCCTTCCCAGGAAGGCGAGAGTGGCGCCCTCCTTCATATGCTTTCATAGGCATGTAAAAACTTTTTTGTTCCAGCAGGCCTTTGGGGATAATTAGGACCTGTGAAAATATGACAGATGGATACTATTTCTCTTGTTGTCTGTTAATGTTTTGATATTTCTACAATTTGAATATCGATGATTTAATTATATTTTTAACTTTTGTACACTTGTATTTCTATTTATAGGTTTTAATTGTGCAAGTTTTAATGTTGTGAAGCCGCCTTGAATCCCAGTATTGGGGAAAAGGCAGGATATAAATATAATAATAGGAGGAGGTAGAGTCTACTCAGGGATACCTTCCTCTTCATATCTGCCATGAGCTCCTGCATGCTGCCATGGATTCTGGGGCATGTTGAAGGCCACCCACACAGTCAGGACAGGACTTTAGGGCAGAAATCCAGGGCCCCACTGAGCAGAATGAGAAGGAGGTCCTGGAAGTGGTGCAGGGCTGGCTTACCACATTTTGCTGTAAGTCATGGTAATAGACAGTACCATTTTAGTCCTACCCTGTAATAAACTTCTGTAGGAATGTACTGATAAAACAAAATTCATCGCCTGGAATGAAAGAAAGCAGGTAGCCGTTATGAGCAGGTTGGCATAAGTCTGTGGAAGCCATTTTCCAAAATGACTGCCGTCATCCCCCTGCAGCATCTATTATCCTTGTACGTTGTCAATACACAAACAAGCAATGCTGTTAAGTGTCCGTCTTTGTGTATCAAAAGAATTGGAGCTCGCTGAAAGTCCTATGTTGTGTATTTGATTGCAATGCCCGTACAAGGGCAATACTTCTGCCCTACTCAAGTGTACGGCCCTGTTCGCACATAACGGTTGCAAATCATGGATGAATTAACCCATAATTTGCCATGGCATGTGCCCGGCGCATACCGCCACCATTTTGAATATGCAACCTCTGATTGGCCCAAGTAAGGTTGTTCTGTGACATCTAAACCTGGACATTATGAGTTAATCATGGCTTAAACAACCCAAACCTAACCTAACTACTCATTTTTAACCCTCCAATCAGAGGCTGCATATTTACAAGAGACAGTGGCATGCATACGGCATGCACTGTGGCAAATTGTGGATTAATTAACCCAAGATTTGTTGCTGTTACATGAGAATCAGGTCTAAATCTCAAGTATTAGTGCCTTCTCCAAAATGCTGAAGAAATATTTTTGGGTTAGCCTTCATTAGGAGGAGGAAGAGGGAGAGGAGGAGGAGGAATATACTTTATAAACAAATACTTTACATTCCTTAAGAAGTACTAAACAACCCAATACGTTTTGGCTGAAAACAGCCTACCTTACAGCGCACTCCTATACATGTGTACTCAAAATTAAGTGATGGACTCAATGAGGCTTTCTCAAAAGTAAATGAGTGTGGGTTGCAGCCTTAGGGATTGTTGTTCAGTCGTTCAGTCGTGTCCGACTCTTCGTGACCCCATGGACCATAGCACACCAGGCCTTCCTGTCCTCCGCTCTCTCCCGGAGCATGCTCAAGTTCATATTCATTGCATCGGTGATGCTATCTAGCCATCTCATCCTCTGCCATTCCCTTCTCCTTTTGCCTCCAATCTTTCCTAGCATCAAGGTCTTTTCCAGGGAGTTTTCCCTTCACGTTAGGTGGCCAAAATATTTGAGCTTCAGCTTCAGTATCTGTCCTTCCAATGAGCAGTCAGGGTGGATTTCCTTTAGGACTGACTGATTTGTAGGGATGTACGAAACTCACTTACCTTTGCTCCGTCCCTCTCCCCGGAATCCTCGACACGGGGGGAGGCGATCCGGTCCTCCCCCCCGGAATCTTGCCCGGCCAGCTCCACTCCGTGGCGGCTCCGTGGGGCAGCTGGCCAGGGCCGTCTGCAGCCGGACGTCTGGCCACGGACAGGCTGCTGCAGATGGAAATGGCGGTCGCCATAGCGGCCGCCATTTGTGTCCTTCCAGGCTGCCGTGATAGGCTACGTAAGTATTTACGTAGCCTATCATGGCAAGCAAAAAAAAAAAAAAAAACACGTACGCAAATGGCGGCAGCTACAGCGGCCGCCATTTGCGTTCCCTATTTTTCACTGTTTTAGCAAAAGTTATTACAGCGGGGAAAAAAGGAACACAAAGAGCACCCACTACGCTATTTGTGTTCCCTTTTTTTTTTGCCGTAATAGCTTATGTATTTATGTAGGCTAAAACAGCGAAAAAAGCGAATGCAAATGGCTGCCGCCGTAGCCTCCGCCATTTGCGTATGCTGTGGGGTTTTTTTGTGTTTTTTTGCCTGCTGTGATAGGCTACGTAAATACTTACGTAGCCTATCATGGCAAACAGCAGATGCAAATGGCGGCTGCGGCAGCTGGTCGAAAGACCAGCCGCCTCCGGAGACGCCGCCGCCGCCGGAACATCCGCCCCAGGTAAGCTTTGCCCTGGGGGAATCCGCGGGGGGCAGGGGGTGGGAGGTCGTTCCGCCATGGGTTTCGTGGGGCCGAATGCCAGTGCATTCGGCCTCACTGAAATCCGTGGCGGAATTCTCTGCCATTCCTACTGATTTGACCTCCTTGCAGTCCAGGGGACTCGGAAGAGTCTTCTTCAGCACCACAGTTCAAAAGCATCAATTCTTTGGCGCTTAGCCTTCCTTATAGTCCAGCTCTCACCACCATACCTTACTACTGGGAAAACCATAGCTTTGATTATATGAACCTTTGTCGGCAAGGTGATGTCTCTGCTCTTACTATGCTGTCTAGGTTTGCCATAGCTTTCCTCCCAAGGAGCAAGCATCTTTAATTTCATGGCTACAGTCACCGTCTGCGGTGATCGTGGAGTCCAAGAAAATAAAATCTGTCACAGCTTCCATTTCTTCCCCTTCTATATGCCAGGAAGTGATGATGCCAGACCTTCTAACCTTTTCGAAACTGAGACACTCCTCTCAAAGCAAGATCTCTTTACAAAATCTCTGAAGCTGCATAGGAGTGGCTCTGTTACATTCAATGGTCACTAATTCCAGGAGATTAGATGGAAAGCGTCTCTGATTTTCACATTCTTTGATGGAGTTTTCAGTGTGACAGTGGGGCCATATGGCCAGCCCCAACCCATTTGTCTCGACAGAGTGAAAATGAGCTTCATGAAGGGCTTTGCTGTGAGTGTGGCAGCAGGCGCACTCTTTGACACATGTTCTTGCCTTGGGGTGGGCATGAGAGGGCGAGAACTTATGAGGAGCATCAGCAAAACCATGATGCAGAGTGGTGGAACACTGGAGACACTCTCGGCAATTGGCATGGGATGCTGTTGCCAACTTGGAATGTTATTGGTTTTTTCACCATGAAGACTAATGCCCTGCTAGCTGAGATCCTGCTATGTAAAAATTCACATACACACACCAAAAATGAAACCAAAGAGGAAGTCAATCTGCTGTATATCTCAATGTGTCAGGGGTGTTTCTGAGCACAGGGAGTGGGAGAGTAGTTCAGATTCTGAAGAAGAACCGCCAGACATGGGGGAGGGATTTTCCCAGGCTGGTCCAGACATGACCAGGCAGGCTCCTCAGGTTTCAAAGGTTCAGCTGGCAGAGGATGAGGGTCCCTCTTCACCCCCGCCCCCCGTGAGAGACAGCGAACAGGGGGAGGCGGGGTTTGGGGAGTCTGATTTAATAGATGACAGGTGCAGACACAGAGCAAAGAGAGAGAAGGCCGGGGCAGAACTTAAGACTGTCTGCCCGATTGGCCTTGCATGAAAAGCTGTGCTTAGAAGCCTCACAAGAGAGAGAGATACCTCCCCCCCTTAAGTTAGGCTAGCGAGACCACCTTCCTCTTCAGGCAGGCAACTTCCGTAACTACCTTCATCCCCTGAAGGCATTTCCTTGTAGACTGAGAGTCAATGAGAATTTGCATCTGTATGACCCTGTGGAGTAATGGATTAAAAGCTGTAGACTGAAGCCTCTCATCTGGGTTTGTTTCGGTGTTTGAAGTTAAGTGGGGGCAAAAGGAATCCTGACACAATGGGAGTCCAATCCTGCCACACACTTTCAAACACGTCTTCAGACTTGATGAGGTGTCTCCTTGTTAGCAGCCTAAGTTCTAGACAAACAATGATGCATCTTGGAAGTGGAGATGTCCTTGTGGATCAGTAATCCAGTATCTCTCATGTTTTCAGGTCTCATAACAGAATATGTTTAACTGGTTCCGTAGTGAAGCCATCACAGTTAATTAAAATGGTGGCTGGCAATAGATCAAATCTTAAAACATCTGCAAATGATTCTCCTTTTGCTGTTGCGCTGTCAATGATTTTCTGAACACTTGACACGTTCTTCACGTCTATTTTGCTTGAAGTTTGCTTAGCAGGTTCATTGAGTGATGGAATATATGAAGTGAACGTGGGCAATTTCACGTTCTTGATGGGGGGAGCAATCCTATGGCTGCTGGACACTGGCTAGACGGCCATAGGAGATGTTGTTTTCTGGGAACCAACCTCCCCCCACTTCCATGCTGCCTCAGAGGCAGCGTGAAGAGCCCCATCCTCCGCACTTGCAAGAGGAGTGTACAGCGGCTGGGAAGGGGCGTGGCTAGGGGCATTCCAGGGCGTGGAGAGCATAACTGCCTGTACGACACATCCTATGTGTCATCCAACAGCCTCCTTCCCCACTCCGTGCTCCCCCAGCTTGACAACCGCAATCAGCTGTCTAGCCAAAAAGGCAGGGCAGGTGAAGCACAGTGGGAACAATCCCCTCTGTGCTTCTCCTGCTCCGCTTTGGATAGTTCGGACTTCAGAGTTCGCCTCAAGTTCGGAGGCAGCCGCCTATCTAGATAGATAGAGAAAACTTTGTTACGGACAAAGACCAGCCCAAACCTATCTAGATAGGATTGCTCCCTAAGTCAGTCAGGCTTTGTTGTTTGTTTTGCTGCCCAGCCTGTCGTTTCTGAATTCAGTGTAACCTGCAGTGCCATTTCCCATGTAATGCAAGAGCCTCAAAGCTGCATCTGAATGGACTTGTTGCTTAGTGACAAAGTTGTGCAGTTTGACTACACTGCATACAGTATAAGGATTCTCTCTTTGTATCAGGTATTAATAAACCTAGATTACACTTGCATGCAACTTTTGGCTTGTATTCCCAGCCATCTCCTGGTTTCCTGCTGTTTCACAGTAGCCCTTTTCTGCATTTGTAACTTGTCAAAAGGTGTTGCAGATAGCCAAACCTCATGATAGACCAGTTCCCATTGAGAAACATACTTAACCTGTATTGTTTTTTTTCCTCCATTTTCCCCCCTCTTTTGGGATCTCTGTAGTGTTTCTTGTAACTTCATGTCCAGAGCAGCTGTGCTTAAAAGTCCTTGGTTCTTCTTCACACAAAAATGGCCTGCTTGAAACTTTTCATAAATATCTGGATGATCACTTTTAAGTGGCTTTGTTGTTGTTGTTGTTCAGTCGTTCAGTCATGTCCAACTCTTCGTGACCCCATGGACCATAGCACGCCAGGCCTTCCTGTCCTGCGCTCTCTCCCGGAGCGTGCTCAAGTCCATATTCGTTGCATCAGTGATGCTATCCAGCCATCTCATCCTCTGCCGTCCCCTTCTCCTTTTGCCTTCAGTCTTTCCCAGCATCAGGGTCCTTTCCAGGGAGTTTTCTCTTCGCATTAGGTGGTCAAAATATTGGAGCTTCAGCTTCATTATCTGTCCTTCCAATGAGCACTCAGGGTTGATTTCCTACATTTTCTCAAAGTACCATCCTACATACCATAGAAAGGTAATGATGTCATGCTCGTGGAAGACTGGAAAAATGCTTTGCATTGTCTAAAGGTGACCTTCCCAGTCACCAACCCAATCTGAAGCACTGAAGTTGTTCATAAGTCCAGCAAGATCAAGAAACTGATCCCAGTAGGCACACATACGTGATTTCTTCTGACAAGCTCCCAAAAACTCTTGGAAATCATGTTTTAGTTCATTGATTATGGAATGGACCACATCAAACCTATCATTGTCCACAATTGCTCTTCTTGAACAGCTGTTGCATGAATTGCCTAATTGCATGAAGAATGACCAAATATTTACTTGTGTCAGTTGCCATCCAAAATGCATCCCATTTCATACATTGTATTGCTTCAGCTAGGATTAGAATTCCACCTAGAGACCTCACATAATGTGGACCATTCATACTGACTCCACCACATTGATGTGAACATCTCTTATTTCCCCAGAGGTAACTCCACTTTTACAGATGTGCTTGTCTATAAAGTGCTGCGAAATGTTGGCTGTATGAAAAGCCCCTGCCATAGGAATCAGGGCATCAAACTCATTTGGATGACTGAAAACAGTAACAGCAACGTGGGGAAAAATGCTCATCACAGAAGAAAGGAAATGCAGGTTGTCTGACCTGTGACAAAATACTGAGGAAGTTATGCATGTGCCCAACATCCAGCCCATGAGAGTACAAGGGTGTTATCATCCTCTTAATTGGAGCCTGCCTTCACCAATGGCAACACAAACTCCATATCCTTCTGTGCCTTTATTGTATGTTTGAGGCAAAGCAAGTTATCCTCTGCCTTGAACTCTGGTAGTAAGTTGCCATGTGCTGTAAGCATGACAAATGGCATGATCCTTTAGCATAGTAAACCTCATACCATCCCATGTGCCCTGTGTTGAATGTGCATAATCCAGGTGCATTCAACTAGCTGGTACCAGAAAGAGGGAGGCACTCCAATAATGAAAAGAAAAACAGGTGTAGAAGTCACAACAGTGCCTGTTGTTCAAAGCAGAAAATAAACAGGCTCTTTTGTGACTTCTACACCTAGATGGTGACATACTGGAAACTAAAGGTCAACATATCTCACACAATTTCATATCTGATCATGTTTTCAGGAGCACGTATTTGTCATTTCATACAATATCCTGCAAAACTAACAAGTCCTTGTGAAAATGCTAGGGAATCAGACTGAGACTTTCCTGCATTGCTTCAAAGGTTCACTAATACAGGTTTGGGAGGTGTTCCGACTGGCTTTATTACATTGCCAAACCTGCAGTTTGACATAACGTCTATGGATGTAGGTACCATAGTTCATGAGGTAGGTGCTGCTGTAGGAGGATGGTCAGCAGCCATTTCAGAAAGTGGCTTCCACAGACATGTGCCAGTCTGCTCATGATGTCTACCCAGTTTTTATTTCATTCCAAACCATGCCTTCTCCATGTAATCCAAGTGAAAATTACTGTGAGTAATGACTTTCCTATAGAAGTTTATTACAGGGACAGTTTTATCTAAAGGGGAGGGAAGCCTAAGACCATTAAGCCTAGAGTCTAAAATTTCCTATCTACACTTCAGCATATATATATATATATATATATATATATATATATATATATATATATAGTTCATGCACCCCCCTGGCCAACCTCTCCCCTGCCCATTGTGCCACTGAACATGCCCACCATTCCCTGCTATTGCACAGTGCAGAGAAAGATGGGTGGGGATGTACCTGCAAGATCCACTTGTTGATGGATTCCTGACAGAGCAAAGTTCTTGTGCTGGAGAAGGAAATAAAGGAGGAAGCATAAGATGGCATTTCCAAGAACACCTCCTTCTATCAGAAATTGTGCCAGCAATGTTGTGCCTCTTTTCCCATGCATGAAACATGTTATGAGTTGTTCCCCAGAATACACAGCTCAAGTGTCCATAGACAGGAAACGTGGAACAATATTCCCAGAGGCAGAACCATGTTACGAGAAGCAGATAAGACTGAATTGTTTGCATGAAGCATTCACTCAGTTCATTCTGCACAGCTATCAGGATGTTACAAAATGTGTGTGGGGGCCTTTTTTTTTAAGACGGAAATATGCAGTCAGGATTCAAACAGCCACTTTAGATCCACCCAGGAACTTAGTCATGCCTTGTGGAATGCCTTAATTTTTGTAAAGGTTGTTCTCTTTGAACAGAAGAAACATACACACATCAATATTATATCATCAACTGGTCCTCTCAGATTCTAAAATGACTTGCTATGTGGCATTGTAAGAGGCGATGCTCAAAACATGGGCCTAATGGACCATTGGGAATGGGAGTTGTGCTGTTGTTTGGATTCTGGCCCATGTAAATATGAAAACGTGAGCTTCAGCAATGACTCAAAAGCTTGGTCAGGCAAACCTTGGCAAGCATTTCAAGGCAAAGATTCCTCCCCTCCCCATGTTAAGAAAAAAATAACCAGAACTGAGCTCAGTATTTCCACTCGTATTTTCAAGATGCAAAAATAGCTTCAGTGCACAGATCACATCCCTCCACAAAATAACCTGGTTTTACTTTATTTATTTATTTATTTAATTTCTATACCGCCCAATAGCCGAAGCTCTCTGGGCGGTTCACAAAAATTAAAAACCAAACACACAATAAAACAATTTAAAATATATAGAATATTAAAACCACAATATAACAATACAACCACAAATAAATCTAGCAGCAGTGCAGGAGTTTAAAATACAGATTTAAAACAGCAAAGATAAAAATTTAGAAAGCTAAAATGCCTGGGAAAATAAAAAGGTCTCCACCTGGCGCCGAAAGGAATACAATGTAGGCGCCAGGCGAACCTCACTAGGGAGCTCATTCCAGAGCCGGGGTGCCACAGCAGAAAAAGCCCTCCTCCTAGTAGCCACCCGCCTCACTTCCTTTGGCAGGGGTTCATGGAGAAGGGCCGCTGATGATGATCTTAAGGTCCGGGCAGGCACATATGGGAGGAGGCGATCCTTCAGGTAACCTGGCCCCAAGCCGTTAAGGGCTTTGAATGTTAACACCAGCACTGTGAATCGGGCCCGGAAATGGACTGGTAGCCAGTGCAGCTGGAAAAGTACTGGCGTAATATGAGCTCGCAGGCCAGTCCCTGTTAACAATCTTGCTGCCCTATTTTGGACCAGCTGAAGTTTCCGGACCGTTTTCAAAGGCAGCCCCACGTATAACGCATTGCAGTAATCCAGACGAGAAGTTATCAGAGCATGAATAACTGCAGCTAGGCTATCTCTGTCCAGATAAGGGCGTAGTTGGTATACCAGCCTAAGCTGATAAAAAGTGCTCCGTGCCACTGAGTTCACCTGTGCCTCAAGTGACAGTTCTGGATCCAAGAGCACCCCCAAACTACGAACCTGATCCTTTAGGGGGAGTGCAACCCCCTCCAGAACAGGTTGAATATCACCTAGCCGGGCAGACGAACCACCCACTAACAGTACCTCCGTCTTGTCTGGATTGAGTTTCAGTTTATTAGCCCTCATCCAGTCCATTACCGTGCCCAGGCACTGGTTCAGAACAGCCACTGCCTCACCTGGGTTTGATGAGAAAGAGAGGTAGAGCTAGGTGTCATCTGCATATTGATGGCACCTCAGCCCACACCTCCGGATAACCTCCTCCAGCGGTTTCATGTAGATGTTAAACAGCATGGGGGATAAAATAGAGCCCTGTGGGACCCCATGGCACAATTGCCATGGCACAGAGCAATAATCCCCCAGCACCACCTTCTGGAATCGGCCATCCAAGTAGGAGCGGAACCACTGTAGTGCAGTGCCTCCAACTCCCAACCCAGACAACCTATCCAGAAGGGTACCATGGTCGATGGTATCGAAAGCCGCTGAGAGGTCCAGGAGAATCAACAGGGTCGCACTCCCCCTGTCCCTCTCCCAGCAGAGGTCATCCCACAGGGCGACCAAGGCAGTTTCCGTTCCAAAACCAGGCCTGAAGCCCAACTGAAATGGATCTAGATAATCCGTTTCATTCAACAGTGCCTGGAGCTGTCCTACAACCACCCGCTCAAGCACCTTGCCCAGGAAGGGGATGTTGGCCACTGGCCTATAATTGTTAACATTTTCTGGGTCCAGGTTAGGCTTTTTCAGGAGTGGTCTAATTACCACCTCTTTTAAAGTGGCAGGCACCACTCCCTCTCTCAAGGAGGAATTTACAACCTCCTGGACCCAGCCGGACAACCCCTCCTTGTTTGATTTAATAAGCCATGAAGGGCAAGGGTCAAGCACACAAGTGGTCGATCGGACTTGGCCAAGCACCTTGTCTGCATCCTCAGGCCTCAGTAACTGAAACTCATCCAATAAAACTGGACCAGACGGTGCTCTGAACGCCTCTACCAATGGAACTGCATTAATGGTGGTGTCCAATTCATGACGAATCTGAGCGACTTTATCCTCAAAGTGCTGTGCAAACCTGTCACAGCGTGCTACTGAGGGTTCCACCGTCTCTCTCCCTGGCCCAGAATGTAACAGGCCGCGAACCACTCGGAAAAGCTCCGCCGGACGACACTGAGAAGATGCAATGCTGGTGGAAAAGAACTGTCTCTTTGCCACCCTCACCGCCACAGAGTAGGCTCGATAGTGGACTCTTACCTGTGTTCGGTCAGACTCAGCACGAGTTTTCCTCCACCTGCGTTCTAGCCGTCTCCCCTCTTGCTTCATTGCCCTCAGCTCAAGTGTATACCAAGGAGCTGGCCGGGCTCTGCTCAGAGGGAGAGGGCGCTTGGGCGTGATCATGTCAACCGCTTTACTTTCACCAAAAAAGAATCACAATATTCTAGATGTGTTTTGGAAATATAATTTGCCTTGGTGCACGTTGTCAACGCCTCTGTTTGAAATATGCTAAAACTAAACCATATTGGGTTAATGTGAATGTTGTAATAAAACATGCATTTTAATTAAATAGAACATAGAGATATGTTACATTTACATATGCATACAGACAGACAGACAGACAAACAGACAGACAGACAGACAGACCAGTCAGAGACTCCACTGCCTCAATAGAATATGAGGAGAAGGAGTGATATACCTGGGTATCATCTAACTATGGATAACACTGTCCCCTGAAATCTTGTATGACCTCTCCCCATGACTTCATGTAGATGGAAGACAAAATAGAACCCCAACCAGCAATCCTGACAGGTGATTGAGGAGGATATAGTTGCTGATGGCACTGAAGGGTCCAAGAGTCCAGGAGAATCTAGTACAGGAATTTGTTTCCTGGTGAAGGCCATCAACAAGTGCAACCAACGCAGTTTCAATCCCCAAAACAGTCCTGAAGCCAAACTGAAATATAATCAGTTTCATCCAAGAATCCCTGGAGCTGGCCAGCCATCACCAGCTCAAGCATAAGGATGTTTGGAGTGTGGATCTAGTAGATCCAAAGGTGTGAATCAAGTTGGTCTGCAGGAGCACCACTTCCAAGAGAGAGCCTGAGATAACTCCTTTCTCAGAAATATATCAACAATGGATACTCAGAGCGAGTGTGGTGTAGTGGCAAGAGTGTTGGACTGGGAGCTGGGAGATCCGGGTTCTAGTCCCCACTCGGCCATGGAAGCTCACTGGGTGACTTTGGGCCAGTCACAGACTCTCAGCCCAACCCACCTCACAGGGTTGTTGTTGTGAGGATAAAATGGAGAGGAGGAGGATTATGTACGCCACCTTGGGTTTCTTAAAGAGGAAAAATGGCGGGATATAAATGTAATAATAAATAAATTAATACTCTCAGTTCAACCAATCTCACCTGCTAAGGTTTATTCAGCAGGAAGAGCAAGGATCTAGGAAATAGGTGGTCAGTCAAATGGCTCTAAGAATCTTATCCATGTTCTCATGCTGTACTATCTGAAACTCATCCAAGCAACTGCGATTTACAGAGGCCAAAGATGTCTGCAAACAGGGAGGCACCGAAATTGACCCAGGTGCAAGATATCCTATCCCCAAAGTATCTTGCAAAACAGTCAAAGGCATAGTCTTCCCCTACAGACTGAATAAGGTCACAAACGATTTGGATCAGCTCAGCTGGATAACATGATGTGAATGCAACACTGGCAGAGAAGAAGGTTTTGCCACCATAGAATAGGCTCTGCTCAATAAGCTGTAACCTGTGACGCATTAGACTTATCCTGAGGGTGGTTGTTTTGCCACTGCTGCTCCAGCCATCACCCCTGCCACTACATGGCTCCAAGCTCCCATTATGCCATAGACCTGCATGGGCATAACCAGAGGAGGAGCCTCAACACAAGTCTGTCAAGCAGCTGTGCCAATTCCCCACTCCAGAGGTCAATCTGGGTAACAACAGAGTTGCCTGCAGCATCAACTGAAGCATCAACCCCGACATCTAGGAATGGGGGAGAAATGTATTCAGTTTGCATTTTACTTACTTAGTTTTGCCCTTTCAAACCTCCGTGCAAGCTGAAACTTTGTTAACCTTCTAAATTTGAACTTTTTCAAATTTTGCAATCAAAAAATCCATACAAAATGTGCATGTTAGTGAAAATAACATTCAAAAATACTATTATAGTATATCAGGAAAATTGCTTTCAAAAATGTGTATGTTAGGCAAAACTGCATTAAATGGATAAACTAGGAGAAACGTGCACCAAAATGTTTAGGAATATTCATGCGAACTTTTTTTTTTTTTTAATTATGATTGGAAAAATGACAAACTGAGAGAAACCAAAACTGACAGATTTATCCATTGCTATGTGATATCACATTGGAAACCTTCAGCTCATTCTCCCACCCCGCCCTCTGCAGAGATCAAGATCTCCAGGAATCCCAAACATTACCAGGAAATGGGCTGGCTGTGAATAATTTAAAGCTTGCACACATCCAGAATTAGACCTCTTCCCATCCAAATAAGCATGTCACCAGCATCATGCACTGATTAGATTCCTCTGTATATTGGGATGACTATATGGTTGTCAAGACAGCGATGAAGTCCTGAGCTGCCCCAGCCTGAGAAATGTCAGCATCAACATTGAAGTCCCTCTAAGCCTGAGGGCCCCCAAGGCCAAGACCAGATCAGTGAGGGAGTCTGCTAGGCAGTGAGATGAGTAGTGGACCTGTAGAATTTCTAATCTGTCCCCAAAAGCCAACAGCAAGTACAGACACTCAATATTGTTGGTTGACAGATGGTGAGTGTAGGAAGCTGGCCAGGGAAAGGGACAACTGTAACTCCTTCCCTTCAAGACATGTGGCACTTTAGCCCTCCATTGATGCTGCCGAGATAAACCAACTGGACAAAACTGAACCAGTGTAAGGGACCCCCAGACTCATCCAAACAGGTTTTTGTCATCAGATCTCCCTCATCCAAGATCAAGTCCCAAATGCTTACTGTTTTGTTAGATACCAACCTAGCATTTAACAGCATCCTGTGCCTCCAGCCTGCAGACCAAATCCGGTGCTCCTGGGTCACAATCTGGCCCTCCAAGGTTTCCCAGAAGGCCATTCCCTCTGACCCCACCCCCTCTCCCCCAATCACTGATTGGTGGCACCTCCACTTTTGCACAGTTTTCTCCCCATTCTAAAAGGTCGAGATGCCTCTGCTAAGGCTTAGTTATTGGCAGTAGGGGCATTAGGCTAAAATGCTATGGTATTTTTTGTAACTTCGTCCCTCTCCTTTGCCTTGGGCCCCACCCACTACTGAAATGCGGCCCCCAAGAGCTTTCCCAAAATGGAATTTGGCCCTCAAGCTGAAAGTGAGGGATGTAGAGGGATGAAGGGTATTTGAAATAGTTTCCTTGGGATTCCTTCTGTGGAACCTTGAAAATTAGAAGCTTCCCCTCTCAGCAATCACATGGTCCCTGTCTGGGAGCCCACCATAAATGCGGAAAGGCTCCAGAATGGAAGGACTGTATGGGTTTTCTTTAGTGTAAAAGCAGCCCTTGTTTCATCCGATGGAGGAAGGTCCAGAAGAGGCAATAACCACCAATAGTTTAATTCCCCTTACTTGATTTGACCTACAAGAGTTCCCCATCACAGAACATACATACCTTCTACATCCCATCACCATGCCAACTTGGGTGGCAACCCTCTTCCCTGCCCATTCTTGACTCGTTTCCACCTGCACGTAGTTGAGTTGTGTACCAGCCACCATTCTGAGATCTGTCTTTTGGATTACAAATTGCTTCCCTCTAAAATTAACGCTCAGGTCACTTGCCCTTTCCAGACTCAGTACTGGTAATGTCTGCAGCCCAACCATTTGACAGAGTCAGATCTATTGCTTTAAATCCCATTCTTTGATCACAAAACAGCAGACACGCCAGATGTCTTTTTTAAGCACAAGGAGAAGAATGTTTGCTTTCTTGGGACAAAATTAAAACGTTTCCTTGTACTGGGAAAGTGCTGCTGGGCTTTTAAGTATGAACATAGGAAAATATGACATCCATAACAGAGCTACTAATCATAGAATTTTTCCTGGAAAGAAATATTTGCTTAATAAACTAAGCTTGGCTGACATCAACCAAATATACACCAATAAATTGACTCTTGGAGGAGAGAAAGGGAAGCGTTAAAAATCATAGCGCCCACCAAATATTGCCCAAATTATTAATCTGAACAGGCAAATAGACTCTGCCATATCCTTCTACCACCTATAACGACGGGATTTGTCTAAGGGTGTGTGGGGTGGGGTGGGGTGGGGGGTGCCCTCCAATCATTAGGTAATACTGCCCAATTAGGCTTCTATTATATCAGTCTTCAGCTTTGGTAACATAAGGACTACATGCTTTTGCTTAATTTCTGCTCTCTGGTTTATATTCTAAGCCATTAATTTCAGTTGGTGCCTGAGACAAATTCAAATAACTGCTTGCTTTTATATTTTTGAAGGGAGCATAATTATTGCTTCCTTGTCCTAGCTGTCCTGCATCATGAGACGTTTTTATACCAGGCACAGTCTAACCAAATTATGTCTGCAAAATGTCTCTCCCATTCCATCGTTAAGAATGTTCCAGACTTCAGACTAGGGTTCCCATCATGCACAGCAACTTATTCTCTTATTTTTCACTGCATTGCTTGTTTGTTTGTTTGACATGCCTGAAGAAGAGTTCTTGGGGTTGGACTCGATGGTCTTATAGGCCCCTTCCAACCCTATTATTCTATGATTCTGAATTCAAAAGCTGGAGCATGACTTTGTGATTTTTTAATTGGTCCTAGTAAAAAAGTATTGTTTTACTGTACCTCTATGGAGTTTTTCTAATTGATTAATATCACTATTTATCTAACATATAAACAGTTTGTCACCTCTATCTTATTTTTTCTTTCACTATTTAATCCAAATGTTCATGTCTCAGCATAATGGAGAACAATAGATGTAAATTTGCAGAGGTCATACACCAGAGTTACAACTTATTACAGGCTGCATCACTTTTCCAGAAAACACTTGATCCAAACCCACCAGTCCAGCCCATAGATCTGCATGTCCAAATAGCCCCATTTCAAGACATCTAGGCTGATACAGAGTTAGTCTAAGAGCTATTTAGGGCACAGTCCTATGCATGTTTAGACAGAAAAAAGTCCTGTGACTCCCAGCATTCCCTATCTAGCATAGCATCGTAGGAATTCTTTCTGTCTAAACATGCATAAGATTGTACCCTTAAACGTTCAGAAAAAGCATATGAAACAGTCCTCCTAGGACTTCAGAGCCAGAGAATGCAGGTGAGGGCTGGATGTTTCAATGCCGCTCAACACATCCCACCCCTAACCATGCGTCAACAACTGTGTGTACATAGTTGCCAGGGGAAATGACAGCTAACTTTCTACATGCAGGGTTGCACATAGTTCTAGCCTAGCCTTTTCCCTGAAGCACTAGCTTTCCACCTGCAGGAAGTCCTTAACATTCAAACATGTGAACTCCTGCCTGCATCCTGCAGTCATACAGACACAAGAAGTCTATCCCATGTGCTTTTCTTGCATTGCGATTTTTTTTTTTTAACTTTACAAGTCTATTCAGCCACGGCACTATACTATCTCAGTACACATAGCATGGAATTCCTTGCTTGGAAGTCCCTCATGCCAACAACTTTCAGCACATAGAAAGCTCACACTGAAGATGAGTAACGTATCAGAAGCAGCATTTTTTAAAAATGGTTCTCATTCTGTGCCATTCTGAATATGGGACTCCTTCCATTACGATCTGCTGTAAGTAGTTATTTATTACATCTGTATAACCCACCCTTCTTCCAAGTTAGCTCATGGCGATGTACATGTTTCTTCCCCACACCCTCCTCCGCACCACCGATTTTACCCCCACAGTAACCCTGTGAAGTAAGTTAGTCTGCAACGCAGTGACTGGCCCATGGTCACTCAGTGGGAGTTTGATGGCTGAGTGGAGATTTGAACCTGGGTCCGACAGTCTAATTTGTCTGGCTTAGGCTCAATCCAATGCACGTTTAGACAGAAAAAAGTCCTATGATGCCCAGCGTGTCCCAGCCAGAATGGTGGTACCCCAGCTGTGGTATTTCTCTTCCAAAGGCAAGTTAAAACTTTATCTCTTGGAGTAGGATAGTGGTTTGTGCTTACTGCTTGCTAGGCATTACTGTCTACATGCACAGGTTTTTTATATATATACATAAAATCTACATAAATCTACATATACTGCACTATTCTCAGGTTGGTAATCATTCATTTTCTTTCATTACAATTCTCCCAGGTTTTAAATTATGATATAATGTAAAGTGTTATTGTTACCTGCCTCAGAAGTCCGACATCAGGCAGAAAGGTATCAATATTTTAAGTAAGTTCCTATGTACCTCAGATTTTACCAACCCACACAAGAGGGGAAATAACAGTCCGCATCTCCTAAAATAGGAATGGCCAACTTCTGTATTCAGAGGTATGGGAGCTAGGAGAGTATTTTGTGGCACAACTGGACCTCTTCACAAGTGATCTAGCAACATGATAAAGTTGCACCATCTAGCAGCGTAAGGACTCCCTACTGGACTACATCGGTCGGTTTATAGCTATACTATACATTAGAACTGCCCATGCTGTTTCTTTCAAGAATCCTAGAGAAACTGTAGTAAGTTACCACCGCTGGGAATTTAGCAGCAAATTATTGCCAGTCTCGTGCAAACCATCCAGTCAAACAGGCAGGAAACACACCCTATATCCTGTTCCTCGTGGAAATCAGCTTTCTGGTGTATGGCCTAAAGATATAAACTGATTCCTTAAAAGTAAATGTTTTCATTCTGATTTCCCTCACCAGTTTCTGGAATTGTTGTTTCTGGAAAGCAGTTGCTAGTCCCTCTTAGTTGCAGAGCAAAGAAAGAAAACAGGCAAATGGGTGTATTGTTGTGCCATCATTTGAATCCATCTCAGCGTGGAAAGGGACATGTGTTCTAAAGCCGGGGTAGGGAAACTTCTTTTGGCCCAAGAGACACATTGCTTCGGTGGGAACCTGTTGGGGACCACCTACCAGCAGTGAGTGGGGCCAGAGCAAAAAGTGGGTGGAGCCAAAACCAAAGTGGGTGTGGCCATCCACACACTCTTTTACTCACACACCATTCTCTCTCTCTCTCTCTCCCCCTCCCACCCTCCTCTCTCACAGACACACACACACCGTTCACAAACACACCTGCCGATCTGCCGGGCAGATACTCAACTGTTTCCTAGTCGGGAAACACAGGGAGAAAGAGATCATTCTCTTCCTGGATCACTGGCTGCAGCTGAGCAGCAAAGAGGGCGCAGCTCCTTCGGGAACCACTGCTTCAGGATGCTCCAGGCCCCTTGAGATGGCAGCTCCCAACGGGGCTTGCTTCCCTTGCCCCTCCAACATCCCTTCAGGGAAGGCTTCTCTTGCCTTCAGGAAGTGCTGCTTGGATACCCTCAGATGCCTTAAGATGGCAGCTCCTGACTGAGTCAACTTCCCTGTCCCCTCACCCTTCTCTGAGGGGAGGGGAGGTTTGGGGAGGAGAAGGCACTTTGCCATGGCCTTGGTGAGCTGGACGCAGAGGCCTGGCGGGCCGGATCCAGTCTGCGAGTCAGCAGCTCCCCACCTTTGTTCTAAAGCACGCTGGAAGTGGTTTTGACTTGTATTTACTGAAATGTGAGGTCTTTGCTGTCAGGACACAGCATGTGTGTCAAAGCCATTCCTACCGTACTTAGACAATATGCTTGTCTCCAACTTCAGGTGGACTTGTGCAGAGCCTGGTGTACCCAGCCCATCAGCCTGGATCCAAAAGGTGGCTTCTATTCGCTCACTTGTAAAGCCCCCTGTTCCGTCATCCAGCAAAGTACTCCTTTGAAACTCAGGTGACTTTTCAGAGGGACCTCCAGCACAGCCCGAAGAGTTACAGCCAAAAACAAAATGCAGAGGGAGCAGAAGCACGTCTGTAGAACTACTTACTGTTGAGTGAGGAATTGTTTCCTAGAGGAGGATGCTTATAACAAGACAATTTGTCCTTCAAAGCCAGTATTGCCTATTTGACTGGGAGCAGCTCTTCAGGATGGGTCTTTTCCATCGCCTGATTACTGATCCTGTTTTAAGTGGAAGTGCCTGGATTTGAACCTGGGATCTTCAACCTGCAAAGTACGTGCTCCTCCACTGAGCTACAGGCCCTTCTCAATGTGGAATACACGCCCATCTCCTTTCACTGATTCAGACTCAAGTCTGAGAGACAGGAAGTCAAGAATGAAAAGGTCCAAATTACAAAGAATTAAAAGTTATTTTCCAAATGTCGCGCGGGGGGGGGGATCTTTGTTTTCAATGCTGGGTTCTATACTCATTTTCATTGCTATAGAAATAAATTGCCATGAAAACTGCAATGATGAAATTAAGATACATTACATTTGGCTAGTTAATTCTTCCTTTCCTGTTGGCCAAGTTGGAAAAGGAGTCCTCATCCATGGTGCTGCTGTGTGAATCAGGGGAGTGAGTGACAAGAACTACCAGATAACCTGATGGACCTGGAATGTAAGATTTCTCCCATCATGCCATTTGTTAAAGAGTGAGAGGATGAATGCGCCCTTCCATTAGCACCACCTCTACTTTTGGGGTGGGGGTTGACTCACTGCTCTATGGATCCCAGACATTAGCTGCGTAAAGCCCCGAACATGCCTTCTGCTGTTTGTCAAGACATCCAACCCTTTTTCCCCATTCCCAAACATGCTGCTAATATCCCAAGTTTCACTCTTCCCTTCCTTTCCACCTCTGCCCCAAATGCTCCAAACGCTTTTAAAAAATCAAAACAGAATAAACTATGCAAATGAGGTGCAAAGAGGGGTTCTCAAATGGTAACCACCTGTTACAGTAAAACAAAATGGAGAGTTAGCCTGTTATAGTAAAACAAAATGGAGAGTCCCGCGGCACATTAACAGATTCGCAAATTGATGGCTGGCATACATATTTGCATGACATATTTAATGCACATGAGTGTGTTCGCTTCTTTGTTTTTAAATCGAAGAAGTCTGGTTCTTTCACTGTTTGGCAATCTAGCGCCCCCCCACCCACCTTGCCCCTTGTGCACAGCTGAGATTTGAACAGCCTATAGCATGCATCTTTTTCTTGGAGATCACCAGCTGTGCCTTTCTCCATTGTGTTTATTCTGTATTCTTCCCTCATAAACTATTAAAAATTTTAATAGTGTTTTTGAGTATGAGCAGAGAAACATTGCCTGTTTGACTTGTAGCCAGAGACTAGACTTGAACATTACAGCGGATGGAAAATGGTCAGATCCAGGACCCAAATCTCCTTGCTGTGGAAATGGAGACATGGCAGTCACCCTTCTGTCCCACCTAATGTGGATGACAAATTCCCAACAAATTACACATTGCCTCTCCTGATAAGAATGTAAGAATAATCCTGCTAGATCAGACTGAGGTCTGTCTAGTCAATGGCCAGCCAAATACTGACCATTTACTGGCCACTCACAGGCAGGGCACAAAGGCAATGGTATGCCCCTGTTGCTTGTCCTCATCCATCTGTCATTCACAGGTATACTGCCTCTGCACTTGGAGGTTTGCTTTCGGTCTCCTCCATGAATATGGCTCCACGTGTAAAAGCTATCAAAGACAGAGGGCGTTGTCCCACCTTGTGGTTGTGAAGCCCTGTATGTTGTGACATGTTGCACAAAGTCCTTCCTCCCATTCCCCACCGTATCTTGCCAGGCAAAGCCATTTTACTGATGGCTCCCAGGCGATGGTGCAAGCTTTCAACCTTCTGCAGATCTTCCTCCATCAGATATGCCCCTAGAAGAAGCACTAACGGACACATTGCCCCACCCCCACAGGGATGACACCCCCAAACTCAAGAGCAGCCCGGCATGTCTCCGCTCCCCCCCTTGTCGGCGTATGCCAGGATCCGCAGCCCCTTGGAGTCAATTCCCACCGGAGCAATCCACTCGCCAAGTTTCTCTGAAACGGGGGGCGGGGGACCCCAAACACTCACCTTCCGAAGAGACGCGCTCTCCCAAGACCGGCACATCTGCTGCGCGCTGGGCACACACGGAGGCGGCTGCTCTCCGCAGCCTCTGCGGCGCTGGGATCGTTACGTCCCGCGCTCCAAACAGGGTCCGCGCCCAGCCGGGCCGCCGCCGCCGCCCTCGCCGCGCCCCGCCGCGCCGCCCCCCCTGCCCGGCTCCAGCCGAGTGCCCGCACGGGGCCGCCGCCGCCGGGGAGCGCCGAGTCCCGCCGCGCGTCGGTCTTAACCCTGTCCAGCGGGGACCGCGCCGCCGGGGCAAGAGCCGCGAGGGCCGGGGAGGCGCGGCGTCCGCCGGCGGAGGCCCCACGCGGCGCCGGAGGCTCCCCGGACGCTCGCGCAGCGCCCGGGCCCCGCCCGGCGGTCCTGCTCCGGCTGCATGCGCCGCCCTCCCCCGGTTGGATGCGCCCCAGTTGAATGCCGCAACCTCCCCCCAGTTGAATGCTCCACCCCCCCCAGTTGAATGCGCCCCAGTTGAATGCTGCAACCTCCCCCCGGTTGAATGCGACCCAGTTGAATGCTCCAACCTCCCCCCAGTTGAATGCGACCCAGTTGAATGCCGCAACCTCCCCCCGGTTGAATGCGACCCAGTTGAATGCTGCAACCTCCCCCCGGTTGAATGCGACCCAGTTGAATGCCGCAACCTCCCCCCGGTTGAATGCGACCCAGTTGAATGCTGCAACCTCCCCCCGGTTGAATGCGACCCAGTTGAATGCTCCAACCTCCCCCCGGTTGAATGCGCCCCAGTTGAATGCTGCAACCTCCCCCCGGTTGAATGCGCCCCAGTTGAATGCTGCAACCTCCCCCCGGTTGAATGCGACCCAGTTGAATGCCGCAACCTCCCCCCGGTTGAATGCGACCCAGTTGAATGCTCCAACCTCCCCCCGGTTGAATGCGCCCCAGTTGAATGCTGCAACCTCCCCCCGGTTGAATGCGCCCCAGTTGAATGCCGCAACCTCCCCCCGGTTGAATGCGACCCAGTTGAATGCTGCAACCTCCCCCCGGTTGAATGCGACCCAGTTGAATGCCGCAACCTCCCCCCGGTTGAATGCGACCCAGTTGAATGCTGCAACCTCCCCCCGGTTGAATGCGACCCAGTTGAATGCTCCAACCTCCCCCCGGTTGAATGCGACCCAGTTGAATGCTGCAACCTCCCCCCGGTTGAATGCGACCCAGTTGAATGCCGCAACCTCCCCCCGGTTGAATGCGACCCAGTTGAATGCTGCAACCTCCCCCCGGTTGAATGCGACCCAGTTGAATGCCGCAACCTCCCCCCAGTTGAATGCTCCACCCCCCCCCAGTTGAATGCGACCCAGTTGAATGCTGCAACCTCCCCCCGGTTGAATGCGCCCCAGTTGAATGCTGCAACCTCCCCCCGGTTGAATGCGCCCCAGTTGAATGCTGCAACCTCCCCCCGGTTGAATGCGCCCCAGTTGAATGCTGCAACCTCCCCCCGGTTGAATGCGCCCCAGTTGAATGCTGCAACCTCCCCCCGGTTGAATGCGACCCAGTTGAATGCTGCAACCTCCCCCCGGTTGAATGCGCCCCAGTTGAATGCTCCAACCTCCCCCCGGTTGAATGCGCCCCAGTTGAATGCTGCAACCTCCCCCCGGTTGAATGCGCCCCAGTTGAATGCTGCAACCTCCCCCCGGTTGAATGCGCCCCAGTTGAATGCTGCAACCTCCCCCCGGTTGAATGCGCCCCAGTTGAATGCTGCAACCTCCCCCCGGTTGAATGCGCCCCAGTTGAATGCTGCAACCTCCCCCCGGTTGAATGCGACCCAGTTGAATGCTCCAACCTCCCCCCGGTTGAATGCGTCCCAGTTGAATGCTGCAACCTCCCCCCGGTTGAATGCGTCCCAGTTGAATGCTCCAACCTCCCCCCGGTTGAATGCGACCCAGTTGAATGCTCCAACCTCCCCCCGGTTGAATGCGTCCCAGTTTAATGCTGCAACCTCCCCCCGGTTGAATGCGTCCCAGTTGAATGCTGCAACCTCCCCCCGGTTGAATGCGTCCCAGTTGAATGCTGCAACCTCCCCCCGGTTGAATGCGCCCCAGTTGAATGCTGCAACCTCCCCCCGGTTGAATGCGCCCCAGTTGAATGCTGCAACCTCCCCCCGGTTGAATGCGCCCCAGTTGAATGCTGCAACCTCCCCCCGGTTGAATGCGCCCCAGTTGAATGCTCCAACCTCCCCCCGGTTGAATGCGCCCCAGTTGAATGCTCCAACCTCCCCCCGGTTGAATGCGTCCCAGTTGAATGCTGCAACCTCCCCCTGGTTGAATGCGCCCCAGTTGAATGCTGCAACCTCCCCCCGGTTGAATGCGCCCCAGTTGAATGCTGCAACCTCCCCCCGGTTGAATGCGACCCAGTTGAATGCTGCAACCTCCCCCCGGTTGAATGCGACCCAGTTGAATGCTGCAACCTCCCCCCGGTTGAATGCGACCCAGTTGAATGCTCCAACCTCCCCCCGGTTGAATGCGACCCAGTTGAATGCTGCAACCTCCCCCCGGTTGAATGCGACCCAGTTGAATGCTCCAACCTCTCCCCAGTTGAATGCTCTAACCCCCCCACAGTTGAATGAGACCCAGTTGAATGCTGCGACCTCCCCCCGGTTGAATGCGACCCAGTTGAATGCTCCAACCTCCCCCCAGTTGAATGCGTCCCAGTTGAATGCTCCAACCTCCCCCCAGTTGAATGCTCTAACCCCCCCCAGTTGAATGCGACCCAGTTGAATGCTGCAACCTCCCCCCGGTTGAATGCTACCCAGTTGAATGCTCCAACCTCCCCCCAGTTGAATGCGTCCCAGTTGAATGCTCCAAGCTCCCCCCAGTTGAATGCTCCAACCTCCCCCCAGTTGAATGCTCCAACCTCTCCCCAGTTGAATGCTCTAACCCCCCCCCATTGAATGCGACCCAGTTGAATGCTGCAACCTCCCCCCGGTTGAATGCGACCCAGTTGAATGCTCCAACCTCCCCCCAGTTGAATGCGTCCCAGTTGAATGCTCCAACCTCCCCCCAGTTGAATGCTCTAACCCCCCCCCAGTTGAATGCGACCCAGTTGAATGCTGCAACCTCCCCCCAGATGAATGCTCTAACCCCCCCCCGTTGAATGCGACCCAGTTGAATGCTGCAACCTCCCCCCGGTTGAATGCTCCAACCTCTCCCCAGTTGAATGCTCTAACCCCCCCACAGTTGAATGAGACCCAGTTGAATGCTGCAACCTCCCCCCGGTTGAATGCGCCCCAGTTAAATGCTCCAACCTCCCCCCAGTTGAATGCGTCCCAGTTGAATGCTCCAACCTCCCCCCAGTTGAATGCGACCCAGTTGAATGCTGCAACCTCCCCCCAGTTGAATGCATCCCAGTTGAATGCTCCAACCTCCCCCCAGTTGAATGCGCCAACCTCCCCCCAGTTGAATACGTCCCATCTGAATGCTCCAACCTCCCCCCAGTTGAATGCGACCCAGTTGAATGCTGCAACCTCCCCCCGGTTGAATGCGTCCCAGTTGAATGCTCCAACCTCCCCCCGGTTGAATGCGTCCCAGTTGAATGCTGCAGCCTCCCCCCTTTTGAATGCGTCCCAGTTGAATGCTCCAACCTCCCCCCGGTTGAATGCGTCCCAGTTGAATGCTGCAGCCTTCCCCCTTTTGAATGCGTCCCAGTTGAATGCTGCAACCTCCCCCCGGTTGAATGCGTCCCAGTTGAATGCTCTACCCCCCCCCGTTGAATGCATCCCAGTTGAATGCTCCAACCTCCCAACAGTTGAATGCGTCCCAGTTGAATGCTCCAACCTCCCAACAGTTGAATGCGACCCAGTTGAATGCTCCAACCTCCCCCCGGTTGAATGCGTCCCAGTTGAATGCTCCAACCTCCCCCCGGTTGAATGCGTCCCAGTTGAATGCTCCAACCTCCCCCCAGTTAAATGCATCCCAGTTAAATGCTCCAACCCTCCCTCCCAGTTAAATCCTCCAACCTCCCCGCAGTTAAATGCAACCCAGTTAAATGCTCCATTCTCCCCCCAGTTAAATGCTCCAACCTCCCCCCACCCCAGCCCCGATTACTGACATTTTCTAGGAAACTGTAACATGACACTGTAACATGACATCCAAACAAAATCGCCACTCTTTTCTTCTCTGACTGGTTCCTACAAACGAAGAGCAAGGGAGCGTATTGATAAACTACGAACTGGAAGCGAAGTCTGGCCCGGGAGTGACATCTGTGCCGGTGGCAGTAAGATAGCAACAGGATTAATGTTGCCAGGAAAAGGACCCGAGTCTGCGTTATCCTGCCTGACACCTAGAAATCCCCGACAGGACATGAGCGCACAAGGACGCAACTGTAGGCGGGTCAGGTTATACCAGTATAATATTGTAACAATATGGAAATACGCACGATAACATAGTGAGTGTTGGTCGTCCATTTAGAAAAGGATTGTTGTTGGAACAGTATAATTATACATCTGAAACCAATGTGGATACAATTGTACATATACTGGTAGATAACAGAAGCATCTGTATCACAGGTATATACAAAATATTATTATAGTTTAAACAGAGGATCTTAAAGTCCATTCAAAAAGTCTTTACTGGAATCCGGTGTAATCCTGTTTCACATAGGAGTTGCTTCTTCAGTTAAATAATAACTGTACAGATATTGAGATTATAAGGTCCATAGTTTGTTTGTTTGTATATGTGTGTGTGTATATCGATATATATATATGTGTGTGTGTGTGTGTGTATATATATATATATATATATATACACACATACACACATATATATACACATACCATTGCTACCTCAGTTTTCTGTCTTCAGTTCTTTCTTTTGACCCCTTTCAGTCTGTTTTTATTCTTCTGAGATTTTCGTGTTAACGTTTCTAATGATCTTGTTAAAGCCCCATAAGATTTCTTTCCTATTCTTAGGGTGCAATCCTATGCATGTTTAGACAGAAAAAACTCCTACAACTCCCAGCAACCCCCAGCCAGCCAAGCTGGCTGGGGCATGCTGGGAGTTGTAGGACATTTTTCTATCTAAATATGCACAGGATTGCGCTCTTATTCGCCTTGATCTTCTGTTAGCTTTTGATGCAGTTGCACCCTCTTCTTCTTAATTCTATTCACTTTTTGGGATTTGGCAGTACTGCTCTTTTGGTTTCATTCCTATCTCACAAATTCTTATTATAAACTCTCTGTCAGTGGCTTCTTTTTCTTCCATCTCTTTCCCTTTGCTGGCATTCTCTGTTGTGTATTATTAAGTTTGCATTTATTAAACTTATCTGTAAATCTCTTGATGTCCTTCCCTCTTCTGATCTATCTCCCTTAGTGTTCCTCTGTTATCCCGTCTGTTTCTCTTGTTCATTAAGCACTAATCATTTCATTTCATGCACAAGAGGGAGGTATCAGCAGGCTTGGGGAATACCCAAGGTTCGCTGAAGTGCAAAATGAAAAACTACTCTTAAGTATGACTAAATCTAGATCCGATCCTATATATCTATTACACACACACACTTATGCACACACAGAGAGGGAGAGAGAGAGCGAGAGAGAGCACCAGCGTGGTGTAGTGGCAGAGAGTGCTGAACTGGGAGCCCGGAGATCAGAGTTCTAGCCCCCACTCGGCCATGGAAGCTCACTGGGTGACTTTGGCCCAGTCACAGACTCTCAGCCCAACCTACCTCACAGGGTTGTTGTTGTGAGGATAAAACGGAGGAGGAGGACTACGTATGCCGCCTTGGGTTCCTTAAGGAGGAAGAATGGCAGGATATAAATGTAATGAATACATAAATATGTGTGCGTGTATATGCACATACACACACACACACCTAGAAATCCCTGCCTGGTAAATATGTTGATTGGGGCTATTTACCTAGAGGGATACTTTCTTTTAGGATCTCATCAGCCTCTGAAACTGGACACTTGCAACGCGGAGAAAGAGATTAATTTTTGCTGTGCACAAATGCACATAACAATTGGGTGGCTAATATAGTATTCCAGCTTGCACCAAGTGATTAAGGAGGATTTTAATGATATCCTTAGCATTCATAGAGCAGATTCCAACTGTAGGTAACTCATCATTTTAGCCGTTGTGCTGCAGCAGTTCGGGGCGGGGGGGGGAGGTGTGCGGTGGAACCAGGCCTCGCAGGGAAACAGCACTGTTCCCTGCTGCAATAATCACAGGGGGAGGGGGTAATATTCCCAGCAACAATACATTGGGTAAAATCCAAAGTAAAGCCTACTTAGAGTAGACCCATTGAAATGAATTGGGCCGAAATTAGTCCTGACTAGCCTAAGTCTCATTCATTTAAATAGGTTTACCCTAAGTAGGGCTTAGATTGGATTTTACCCATTGTTTCCTGTTGTAATGCAAAGTATTTGGGGTGGCTTGACCCTGAATGAGAAATTAAGACCCATTAGCTTTACAAAAGACCTGCTCCTGGTAGATGTGAGAACAGCTAGAACTGGCTCGTTAATATGGATCAACACCTCTGCCTGAATTTTTGGACTCTCCTTGGGGGCATGGCTGTGGGTATTGTCATGATGAGCCTCCGCACTTCAAGATTTACCACTGTTCCACTCTGTGTGTGTGTCTGTGTGGGTGTGTATAATAGATATATAGGATCGGATCTAGATTTAGTCATACTTAAGAGTAGTTTTTCATTTTGCACTTCAGCGAACCTTGGGTATTCCCCAAGCCTGCTGATACCTCCCTCTTGTGCATGAAATGAAATGATTAGTGCTTAATGAACAAGAGAAACAGACGGGATAACAGAGGAACACTAAGGGAGATAGATCAGAAGAGGGAAGGACATCAAGAGATTTACAGATAAGTTTAATAAATGCAAACTTAATAATACACAACAGAGAATGCCAGCAAAGGGAAAGAGATGGAAGAAAAAGAAGCCACTGACAGAGAGTTTATAATAAGAATTTGTGAGATAGGAATGAAACCAAAAGAGCAGTACTGCCAAATCCCAAAAAGTGAATAGAATTAAGAAGAAGAGGGTGCAACTGCATCAAAAGCTAACAGAAGATCAAGGCGAATAAGAGTGCAATCCTGTGCATATTTAGATAGAAAATTGTCCTACAACTCTCAGCATGCCCGAGCAAGCTTGGCTGGCTGGGGGTTGCTGGGAGCTGTAGGAGTTTTTTCTGTCTAAACATGCATAGGATTGCACCCTAAGAACAGGAAAGAACTCTCATGGGGCTTTAACAAGATCATTAGAAACGTTAACACGAAAATCTCAGAAGAATAAAAACAGACTGAAAGGGGTCAAAAGAAAGAACGGAAGACAGAAAACTGAGGTAAAAATGGTTTGAATACTTTGGAGATGAACGGCAAATGAAAAACTGGAGAGGAGGTGGAGATCCAAGCAAGTTTTTGTTTTTGTTTTTTTAAGAACTAGGAAAACGAGAGCATATTTACATACAAAATGGTCAGTGTCGGAAGAAAGAGATTAAAGACATGGGTAAGAGCGGAAAGAATAAATGGAGCGATAGTTAGAAAAACACGAAAGGAAACTGAATCAAGAGGATATATACTAGATTCTAACTGAAGAAAAAATGAGAAGCAACATCAGAGACAGAAGTAGGAGAGAATAAGGGAAAAGACCAGTTAAGGCTGCAATCCCTGGGAGGGCTTTTCCAGGGGCTTTTGGATAGATTGGATCTCTATCTGACTTTCTGACTTTGGGGGGATCTGACTTTGGATGCCCCTCTCAGCCCCCGAGGTGGGGAATTCCACTTCCACAAGCCATTTCGCCCCACATCCCGGAACAAAGACGCAAGACAAGGATAGGGGTTAAAGGCCACATCTTTATTGAATAACTCGAGGAAATGCAACCATAAGCTTATTTTCCCAAACTAATCGAATATGGGCATCCTATCTAAGTGCGACACACACACCCGCCGACTGCACTTTGGGCAACTCCCTAGATCCAAGCGCTGGACCGGCCGCAAACCTGATCAGCGCTTTGCTCCCACACCTGACTGGCCAGCTGAGCATCCTGGGGATGGGGAAGGAGCAAAACCTCCCAGGGTTAAAGCTGGGGAAGCAGGCTTTTCATGCATCAAAATCTGGATCCAACCCGTTGAATGCTGCAGGTCAGGCTGTAAATAGTTTACAACAATCCTTAGTGGTGTTCAGAGGTAACGTTGCAATACAACAACCCTGCAGTGCAGTTCGGTGTTCATACTTCATCAGGCCAGATGTTACCAAAAGTGGGAGGAGTCGGGCGGGTAGGGAAGGAAAAGATCTGTCTGGAAGTATCTGCATGTTCAGAGACCCAAGATAAATTGGACTATGCAGACCTTCAGTGTGGGCTCTGCAGGTCATATGACTGTTCGACTTGCAGCTGTGCCTAGGATTGCTGGGAACCAGAACAGGAAACATGTTGGAAATATAAAAACCAGCTGGTGCTCAGATGTGTTTCCACTGTTTTCTTCTCTTATGTTCTTATGCATGCAGATGGTGACATCTGCACATGGAAAGGTGGTATTATACCTTGTACTTGATCAGGGGCAGGGAACCTCTTTCAGCCTGCGGGCCGAATTCAGTTTTAGAGAAGCTCTCGGGGGCTGCATTCCATTGGCGAGGCGAAAGGCAAAAGGGTGAGGGCAAAAATACGAAAAGGGGCTTTGTGCAGCTGACAGGGCTCTCCAGAAAAGCCGCCCACCCAATCTCTCACTTTGGGGGAGCCCTCAAAGCGAGAGATCGGGCAGACAGGCTCTCCTTGGAGTAGCCCCATGTCTCTTGCTCTGGTAGGGTATTTAGAGTGAGAATCATAGAATAGTAGGGTTGGAAGGGCCATCAAGTCCAACCCCCTGCTCAATGCAGGAATCCAAGTCAGAGCATCCCTGGCAGATGGCTGTCCAGCCTTGTCTTGAACGCCTCCAGTGTGGGAGAGCCCACCACCTCCCTAGGGAATTGGATTGGTTCCATCGTCGTATTGCTCTAACAGTCAGGAAGTTTTTCCTGATGTTCAGCTGGAATCTGGCTTCCTCTAAGTTGAGCCCATTATTCCGTGTCCTGCACTCTGGGATGATCGAGAAGAGATCCTGGCCTTCCTCTCTGGGACAACCTTTCAGGTACTTGAAGAGAGATGGGGGGGGGGGAATCCTGCTCTACAGCAGGAAAACAGGGTCGATGCAGCAGCAGTGCCCACAGCGGCCCTCCAGGTCGGGGGTGGGGGCAATCCACCGCCCCTCCTGAACCACCGCCTGAGCAGGGGATTCATCGTGCCTCATGGGACAGCCAGCCCTGATCTAAATTGTAGATCAATTCTACAATTGATCTGTAGAACAATCTACAGTTGACCCCACCCCTCACGCACGTGTGCACGCACGCGCGCACACACTCACACACAGAGAGATTTTAGCTCCCTTCCTCTTACTTGGGAGGGGGAGAGGATAAGCCACTTTCTACAACCTCTCCTTCCATTTCACTGACTAACCCTGTATCTCAGAAACAATCTTCTAACAAACAGCTGCCATAAAATGAGGGTCACTGACCATTAAAGAGCATTAGCCTGTCATTCTGGCCGATTAACACTCTTTTGTCCAAACCCCAAACTCATTCACACAGCACTAAGATAGGAAACTCACAACAATACATCATTTACAATGCAGACCTATACTTGATTCCTCAGAAGAAAGCCCCACTGAGTTCAATAGGGCTTACTCCCAGGTAACTGTGCATAGAGGTCCAGCCAAAGTTATATTGAGTAGAATATTATTGCTGCATAGAAGAGACACAATTTTACAAATGGAGGAAGCTTTAATGAGCTTCCACCACGCATTAAAAACGTGGTTGTTCAGGCAGGCATTTGGAGTGGGCTAGGGTATTTTTAGAAATATGATGTTTTAAAGTAGAATTTTATTGTTTTAAAACTGTCTGTATTGCTGTACATTGCCCAGAGTGGCCGGGTGACCAGCCAAATGGACGATTAAGAAATGCAATCAATCAATCAATCAATACGTATGTACATACATACATACATATGAAACCATCAAGACCACATTCATCTGGGAAGTGTTGTTGTCTGTCTAATGCACCATACAGCACAGGAGAGTGAGTCTCATTGACCTTGTATGTAGATATGTATAGGATTGCACTGTTAGGGTAGGAGGCATGATTATGTTATCATCAACTTAAGGTACAATCCTATGCACATTTAGACAGAAAAAAGGCCTACAACTCCCAGCATGCCCCAGCCAGCATAGGACTGCACTTTTATTTGGACAGCACAAGGAATACGTTACACTTGTACCAAGATGCATACGTTTGGATGATCCGATTTTTAACTACATTTACACATTATTCAAATGACAAATCCAGAAAGTATTGTCTCATTCCAGCACTCTGAAAACAGGCCAGGCACTGTGGTGCAGGTTTTGTACGCAAAAGTAAAGGAAATGTGGGTCTGAAGGACTTTAGAAATATTTAGGGCAGCTAAAAATGAATGCTCTGTCTTTTAAAAAATAAGTTTGTCAAAACAAAGAGCTTTGAGGATTGCTTTGTGTATACCTTTTTCTCAATAATAATCACAATGAATAATTAATAACATAATTAATAACATAAGTAACAAAATTTGTATAATACTGGGAGAAGGTTCTATAGCAGTTGGATTTAGCTAGGATAGCATTGGATTTAGCTCTACTTTTCTCCTTCATCTGGAGCAGGGGTGGGGAACCACAGGCTTGGTTGGAGCGAGGGGGAGAGGAATCTGGAATTCCTGAGGTTTCTCGGGTGGCCACACCTCATTTCCCTGGCTCCACCCACTTTCCCTCCAACCAACTATTGTTTGGTGGTTTCTGAGCTTTTGCGCAGTTTCCCCCCAATCTGCCTGCCACATTTTGCACCAACTTCAGTTTCCAGATACTCTTCAAGAACATCCTCATGTAGAGCACGTTATGTAGCGAGCACTACTTTTCTCATGTCTGAAATGTCTAAGCAGTATTGGCAGCACAGATAGAAAAAAAAAATACCGGTGGTGCAACTGACTCTTTTGGCCAAAGTTTAATTCAAATAGAAATTTCAGAAACGGTGTTTCTCTGATCTCTGTGAAAAGCCACATAATGGCTTTGTTGGCATCCATTCACCAGTTGAGATGTGAGAGTGTTTATATGGCGCCAGACACTTTGGGATGGGAGAAGATAAGTTTGCAGTGCATTAGGCCTTTAATGTTATAAAATCTACAGTGTTCCCTTGGGAGAAGGGTGTTGGAGGAAGGAGACAGCTGGTACCCTAGGAACTCAAGTAGCTGAGCTTTGTGGGGAAACAAATGAGGCATAAATTACCCTGGGGAAGGTTTCTGTCCACCATATGCAGTGGTCAGTGCAGGGCCTAAGTTTGTTCCAGAGGGACCTTTACAGGAGAAGACAAATGGGTACCCAGCATTTGCAGACACACACCCCTGCTGCTAATTCTATCAGATCTCAGCTGGGCAGCCAAACTGTAACAGGAATATATGTCCTCCAGTCTTGAGTTCTTGTAGTCAGTTGCTGGAGCTGGTGACGCACTCATTATTAAACCCTTGGTGATTTCAGTTGATCAGGTTGAAGTCACTAGATCATTATAGGGGCTGAGATAAGGACCACCCCGAATTTATAAGGAAGTTAAAGATGTATTGAAAGACACCAATATGAACCTCCCTTCCCGAGTTTACAGTGGACAAATGTTTGGCTCAAAAGGCCCTGAAGTTGGCAATACTGCCCCAAAGGAAGCAATCAACAGAATACATCCTCAATTTATTCATTCATACTCACACACACACTGCTAATTGCTGGCCCCACAAATTAGCAAGAGGTGAGTCCCTCTTGGATCAATGGGAGTTGAAACTGCGCACTTCTTGATCCAGGAAATGTCCACCGAAGAAGCCCCCTCCCTCCTTGTGCCGGGGGTTCATATAGCTTTCCATCAGGTTTTAGGAGAGTAGCCTTTAGGGACTGTTGCCATTCACGCCTCTCACGGATTTGCCAATGGCAAGGAAATTATTGCAACGTCTTTGGCCCTAACGTTGTTGCTTCTCTTCGTTTGGTCACACACATTCCCTGTGCAACTCCTCACTCTGACTCGCCTGGCCTTCTTGTTGAAAGAAAACCATTCTCCTCACATCCTCTCCTTCCTGTGTGGCAGACCGTTGTTTTTGAAAGCAATCCCACATTCGGGAGATTCACAGATGGTTACATTGGTAAATCAAGCTGGAGCTGAAATGGTTTTACAAGAGGCAGGAGGGCTGGGAAGAGGCCTAAAGGAGAGAAGGATTATTCTCTCTAAATTTGACTGGAAATTGGGAAGGGGAAAGGGTAATAGGGAAATCACCTTTATTGACAGGAATAGATGTGTTGATTAGTAAGAAGTAAATGAAAGATATTATTACAGGTATATGAGGATTAAAAACACATTATGTCACTGGCATGCAATGGACCAGTGACCTTCACTATTTTTCAAACTGGGGCCACTATGGCTCTCCGCACCATCACTGAGGCTACTTGAGGGCCTTTCCTGCCCCATGGGGTGGGGGAACCTTCTTCTCCCCCCCCCAAGCAATGACTCTGTGCGCCAGACTTGGCTCTCGGATCTCTCCTCCCAGTCCTCCCCTGTATTATCCAAGCAAGGCCTCAGTCAGTCACCAGGAAGGCAAATTCCCGCAGGCTCGCTTTGGTCTTGGATTGGGATGGGTCTTTTTCCCAGTGCTGAGAGAGTGCTCTGCTCTAGGCAGTGCTGCAAAATCTCCCAGCAAAAGTCTGCATTCTCCCTTGCCCACATGTTTGATTCCCCTTCAGCGCATGTGCAGTGCACCACTGCGGCTAGGTAATCATGTTCCGCGTTGCTTCTTGGGCTCCTCCCCCCCACCCCCCGCTAATTGGCTGATCGCTGCTGCATTCGTCTCTCCCCTTCACTAGCCACCTTATAGCTGAGGAACAGTAGGCCGCCAGATTCTCGGCCCTTGAAGCCACCGCCAGCACCCCTGATCGCAGCAGATAGCCCAAAGCGAAAGCAAACTAGGTAGAGTTAGGGAGCCCTTGCTGAGAATGAGCAGCTACCAAAAGAGAATTTGGGGGTGGGGGGGAATCTACACTTTTTAATTTCACATAAAGTTGCGACAAATGGCCCACACCCTATTCTGTGATTGTACCGGTATTTCCTCCCCAATATTCCACTGATCTAGGACCACTTTAGTGACAGCTTTTTGGTTTATTGTGCCATCCTTTCTATGCTGGAGTTGTGTGTGTCCTATTCTGCCAGTATCAAAGCAGCAGTAAGGGCATGGCTTTCTTTCCCCTTTGTCGCATCAAGTAGTTATGTGTGTGTATTGTCATAACATTGTGTCACAAGTGGGAGGGGCCACAGTTCACAACCCTCCTTTGATCCCATTTCCATTTGTTTTGGCAGCCTCATGGGGTAGCATCATGTTGTCTTCCATTCCGCACCACCACCCCTTTTTTCAACCGCTCCTTCATACAGACACAGCTGTGAAAAATGGTGCCTGGAGATACCGTGGCCAAAACTCAGGCTGTGTCCTGGTGGCACCAGGAGATCCTTAAACTCCTGGATATTTGGGAGAAGCACAACATACAGGAGCAGCTCAGAGCCCGCCATAGGAACGTAGATTCTTTATAACAAATTGCTTAGAAAATGTGTAACTGAGGTCGCAAACGAACCGCAGTCAAGCTGCGTACAAAGACCAGATGCATGCAGCTGGAGTACCACCAAGTTGTTAATCACAACTCCCGCCTGGTAATAATGCTGCAACATGCCCATACTGTGGACAAGGAGCTGCACAGCATTTTACGTGGTGATGCCACAATCCAGCCAAAGCATGTTAACCATAATGTGTACTCCAGCTTGCCTGCCCAACCTCCTATCATGAAGGGTTCAAAGGAACTATTCACGGATGACCTGACAACTATTAACCGGGAGGAATACATGGGGACACAAGAAGTCATTGCAGGTAAGCTGTTGCTTTAAATTCACGCACACCCAAATGGGCAAATAATGTTGTCTGCTTGTTCTTAAAGCCACCATTTTTCTGCAGGCACAGTGTTCTGTTTCCAAAAGATGGAGCCCCGAAGAAGGGAACGGGACAGTGACAGGACAGCAAAGTACTACTGGAAGAGGGAGGGCTCTTCCCACCTCTCCCATTGTCATTCCATGCTTGGCAGCTGATTCAACTTTCCATGTGTTTTTGGATAAAAACATCACTATTTTCCAGCACTGATCTGAAAGAGCACTCAGAGATTCTTCAGTTTTGTTTTATAACTCCCTTAAACCCCATCAGATGTTTTCAGGTGGTGCTCAGATTAGGGCTGTGCACTGTTTGGGATCTGAATTCCTAAGTGAAGCAGGGCAATTTGGACCAAATCGGACTGGATCTGAAGTGGATCCAGATCAGTCTGAAGCAGGTCAGATTGATCCGAATCCCTTCAGGTTGCTTCAGATCGATCTGGATGATTCCGAAGCCCAGACAGCCTGACTGGGAAATGTAACAATTTCCTTAAGATTAGGGAGGGCGAGAGCAGGAGTTGGGACGGGGGAACTAACTATGTAATACTACACACCGCTAGAACAAACAGTGCAATTCTCCCCGCCTCGTTTGGGCTGGAATGGGGGAACACTGCAGGTTTGTGGAATAGATGACATTAATATTAATTAAAAAGACATGTGTCGCTGATAGCGTGCACTTAGCAGGAATAGATGGCTTGGCAGGTAAGGCGTACGGTTAATTTAATGGCCCAGAGTGGAAATAAAACTGAGCACAAAATGATATGACACAGCACCAATCACAGCTTTGCAATATGCCCCTCAAGAACACGACAACACTGTACCCAGACCCATAGCACAGGCCAAACATTAACGTTTTTGTGATGCCGAGATTGTCATTTGTTAAGAACGTTGCTGGGATAACCAGCTTCACTTGCTGGTATTCACTGATACTAATGAAGCCGAAGCTATAGTTGGGCATGTGTCAAGACAATTTCTGCTTTTCTTCCCCCCTTTCTAGCACTGAAAAGGAAGCTACACACCACAGATAAGGAACAGGAGCATGCGGTAGAGCAGGAGGGAGAGGAGGAGGGAGGGAAACACTTCCTCTGGAAACACACCTGCCTTATGATGTGAGCAACTGTGAGCAACCTGTGGCTGTTTGTAGAAGTGTGTTTCATCCATTTCCTTGTGCAGTAGGTGGTTTGATGTCAACCAAAAGGATAACAGCAAACAAGACAAAACGCCATATGAGCAAGCCAAAGCAAAGGTTGGTGTAAATGGATGTGTTCTTTCCACTGAAAGTTTATGCATCCATTTCATAGAACGGTAGGGTTGGAAGGGGCCTGTAAGACCGTCGAGTCCAACCCCCTGCTCAGCGCAAGAATCCAAGTCGGAGCATCCCTGACAGATGGCTGTCCAGCCTCATCTTGAATGCCTCCAGCGTGGGAGAGCCCACTGCCTCCCTAGGGAATTGGTCCCGTTGTCGTATTGCTCTAACAGTCAGGGAGCTTTTCCTGATGTTCAGCCGGAATCTGGCTTCCTGTAAGATTGACAGGGAGCAGACAATGCACAGGGTCGTCAGCAGTCTGGGATCAGGAGCAAGAAGTCAAGGGATCATAGAATCATAGAATAGTAGGGTTGGAAGGAGCCTACAAGACCATCGAGTCCAACCCCCTGCTCGCAGCAGGAATCCAAGTCAGAGCATCCCCGACAGATGGCTGTCCAGCCTCATCTTGAATGCCTCCAGTGTGGGAGAGCCCACCACCTCCCTAGGGAATTGGTTCCGTTGTTGTATTTCAGGAACAATGGTGCAGCTCTGGCTGACAACATCCCTTCCCCGTCATACAGGGAATGTCTTTACAACATCTGTACATAGTGTCCAATCTGTGGCAAAGTCCTGTGCAGTTTGTGCTGAAGAGCTCAATGAAACGCTCCTGCCACTTGGCTCAAACTGCCCTCACCCAGAACTCTCACATGAGGCAGTAGTAGGGAGGGCAGTCTTCACGGGGGGGGGGGGATCGGGGGGGGGAACATGCTGTTTCATGGCCTTGGAGAAGGTGGCTTTAACTGCCTTAAACCTAGTGATGTGCTAAGTGAGAGTGCCAGTATTCACTTGTACTAATGAAGCCGAAGCTATAGTTGGGCATGTGTCAAGACACTTTCTGCTTTTCTTCCCCCCTTTCTAGCACTGAAAAAGGAAGCTACACACCACAGATAAAGAACAGGAGTATGCGGTAGAGCAGGAGGGAGAGGAGGAGGGAGAGCAAGCACTTCCTCTGGAAACACACCTGCCTTGGACGGTGCAGCGGACAATGCAACTGCGAGCAATCTGCGGCCGTTTGTAGAAGTTTGTGGAATTGCAGCCAGAAGTGGAAAGGGTTCTTGCAACCCTCCTGAAAATATGGCCGTTGGGTAGGGAAGACCTACACATTACTCTCTCCACTGATCTACATTCCAGGAAGGGTTGCAGAAGCATTTCCACTTTGTTATCCTCCTGGTATACCACACCCTGGGCAGCCATTTTTTAAAGGAAATACACTTGGACTATAGCGAACGTAGTTACACAGACACACAACAAGCTTCCTGGTTAGTGCCGTCACTAGGGAATCAATGTGCAGCTCAGTTTGTACACAGTGAAACCAGAAGGGGAGCGACCTGTCTTTCAAAACATACAACACATTGAAGTAAGAGATGCATAATGAATCATTAAACACATAACTGAAACTTTTATTAACATAGAAACAAGAATTCATTTTATATACATATAGCAGGGATAACAGGGATGGTAATTTGCTCATGTGCATGGAGAGCTAAAGTATTAACGGGCCTTTCATATAGCCCTAAGGCTCCGAGAGGGAGAATCCTTATGCTTGTACTAATGAAGCCAAAGCTATAGTTGGGCATGTCTCAAGACACTTTCTGCTTTTCTTCCCCCCTTTCTAGCACTGAAAAAGAAGCTACACACCACAGATAAGGAACAGGAGCATGCGGTAGAGCAGGAGGGAGAGGAGGAGGGAGGGAAACACTTCCTCTGGAAACACACCTGCCTTATGATGTGAGCAACTGTGAGCAACCTGTGGCTGTTTGTAGAAGTGTGTTTCATCCATTTCCTTGTGCAGTAGGTGGTTTGATGTCAACCAAAAGGATAACAGCAAACAAGACAAAACGCCATATGAGCAAGCCAAAGCAAAGGTTGGTGTAAATGGATGTGTTCTTTCCACTGAAAGTTTATGCATCCATTTCATAGAACGGTAGGGTTGGAAGGGGCCTGTAAGACCGTCGAGTCCAACCCCCTGCTCAGCGCAAGAATCCAAGTCGGAGCATCCCTGACAGATGGCTGTCCAGCCTCATCTTGAATGCCTCCAGCGTGGGAGAGCCCACTGCCTCCCTAGGGAATTGGTCCTGTTGTCGTATTGCTCTAACAGTCAGGAAGTTTTTCCTGATGTTCAGCTGGAATCTGGCTTCCGGTAAGATTGACAGGGAGCAGACAATGCTCAGGGTCATCGGCAGTCTGGGATCAGGAGCAAGAAGTCAAGGGATCATAGAATCATAGAATAGTGGGATTGGAAGTGGCCTACAAGACCATCAAGTCCAACCCCCTGCTCATGGCAGGAATCCAAGTCAGAACATCCCTGGCAGATGGCTGTCCAGCTACATCATGAATGCCTCCAGCGTGGGAGAGCCCACCGCCTCCCTAGGGAATTGGTCCCATTGTCGTATTGCTCTAACAGTCAGGGAGCTTTTCCTGATGTTCAGCCGGAATCTGGCTTCCTGTAAGATTGACAGGGAGCAGACAATGCACAGGGTCGTCAGCAGTCTGGGATCAGGAGCAAGACGTCAAGGGATCATAGAATCATAGAATAGTAGGGTTGGAAGGAGCCTACAAGACCATCGAGTCCAACCCCCTGCTCACGGCAGGAACCCAAGTCAGAGCATCCCCGACAGATGGCTGTCCAGCCTCATCTTGAATGCCTCCAGTGTGGGAGAGCCCACCACCTCCCTAGGGAATTGGTTCCGTTGTTGTATTGTTGTATTTCAGGAACAATGGTGCAGCTCTGGCTGACAACATCCCTTTCCCGTCATACAGGGAATGTCTTTACAACATCTGTACATAGTGTCCAATCTGTGGCAAAGTCCTGTGCAGTTTGTGCTGAAGAGCTCAATGAAACACTCCTGCCACTTGGCTCAAACTGCCCTCACCCAGAACTCTCACATGAGGCAGTAGTAGGGAGGGCAGTCTTCACGGGGGGGGGGATCAGGGGGGGGGGGAACATGCTGTTTCATGGCCTTGGAGAAGGTGGCTTTAACTGCCTTAAACCTAGTGATGTGCTAAGTGAGAGTGCCAGTATTCACTTGTACTAATGAAGCCGAAGCTATAGTTGGGCATGTGTCAAGACACTTTCTGCTTTTCTTCCCCCCTTTCTAGCACTGAAAAAGGAAGCTACACACCACAGATAAGGAACAGGAGTATGCGGTAGAGCAGGAGGGAGAGGAGGAGGGAGAGCAAGCACTTCCTCTGGAAACACACCTGCCTTGGACGGTGCAGCGGACAATGCAACTGCGAGCAATCTGCGGCCGTTTGTAGAAGTTTGTGGAATTGCAGCCAGAAGTGGAAAGGGTTCTTGCAACCCTCCTGAAAATATGGCCGTTGGGTAGGGAAGACCTACACATTACTCTCTCCACTGATCTACATTCCAGGAAGGGTTGCAGAAGCATTTCCACTTTGTTATCCTCCTGGTATACCACACCCTGGGCAGCCATTTTTTAAAGGAAATACACTTGGACTATAGCAAACGTAGTTACACAGACACACAACAAGCTTCCTGGTTAGTGCCGTCACTAGGGAATCAATGTGCAGCTCAGTTTGTACACAGTGAAACCAGAAGGGGAGCGACCTGTCTTTCAAAACATACAACACATTGAAGTAAGAGATGCATAATGAATCATTAAACACATAACTGAAACTTTTATTAACATAGAAACAAGAATTCATTTTATATACATATAGCAGGGATAACAGGGATGGTAATTTGCTCATGTGCATGGAGAGCTAAAGTATTAACAGGCCTTTCATATAGCCCTAAGGCTCCGAGAGGGAGAATCCTTATGCTGTGTAGGGATGTACGAATCCCTTACCTGGCTCCGCACAGGGGCATCCGCGGTGCAGGGGAGGCACTCCGTCCCTCCCCCTGGAATCCTCCCCGGCCGACTCCACTCTGCGGTGACTCTGTGGAGCCGCCGGCCAGGGCCAGCCGCAGCCGGACTTCCGGCCACTGCCAGGCTGCTGCAGCCGCAAATGGCGGCCACTACACCAGCCGCCATTTGCGTCCCTGCCTTTTGCTGTGATAGGCTACGTAAGTATTTACATAGCCTATCATGGCAAAAGGCAGCCATGCAAGTGGCGGCCACTACAATGGCCACCATTTGCGACCGCAGCAGCCTAGCAGCAGCCAGAACACAAGCCAGAGCTGCTGCTGCCACATCCACCGCCTGGTAGGCTCCGTCCCGGGGGGATTCTGCGGGGGGGTGGCATTCCGCCACGGACTCCGGGGTGGGCGGATTCTAGAGAATCTGGCCTCACTGGAGTCCATGGCAGAATTCTCCAACATCCCTAATGCTGTGCCAGTTTTCTAATCACCAACTTTAATAATGAAATATCACTGGGGAAAATAATCCACTATATGAACTGATGCGTACACGCGAATCTGTGGATGTGTTAGGGATGGCGGAGAATTCCGTTCTGACGCCCCGAAATACATGTCAGAACGGCCTGCCCTCCCCACTCCCCCCTGCAGATCCCCCCCGGGACGAGACTTACCTGGGGCGGATGTTCTGGATGGCGGCAGTGGCGGCAGCGGCAGCAGAGGCGGTGGCTGGTCTTTTGACCAGCTGCCACAGCCACCATTTGCAGTCTGGTCTTTTTTTTTTTTACCCAGACGTGATAGGCTACGTAAAGACTTACGTAGCCTATCACGTCTGGGTAAAACAAAAAACAAAAAAACAGCATACGCAAATGGCAGTGGCTACGGCAGCCTCCATTTGCGTTCCTTATTTTTCGCCGTTTTAGTCTACATAAATATTTACGTAGGCTAAAATGGCGAATAAAAAAGGAACGTAAATAGCACCCACTATGCTATGTGCGTTCCCTTTCTTTTCCGCCATAATAGTCATACATAGACTACATAATAGTCATTACATAGACTAAAACGGAGAAAAATAAGGAACGCAAATGGCGGCTGCTGTAGCCGCCGCCATTTGCGTATGCCTTTTTTTGTTGTTGTTTTTACCCAGATGTGATAGGCTGCATAAAGACTTACGTAGCCTATCACGGCTCCCTGGCTGGACACAAATGGCGGCCGCTACGGACCAGCCGTACCAGCCCGTCCGCGGCTGGAAATCCGGCTGTGGATGGCCCTGGCCTGGCCGGCTGCTCCACAGAGCCACCACGGAGCAGAGCCGGCCGTCGAGGATTCTAGGGGGGAGGACCGGATCGTTGAGGATTCCGGGGGGAGGGACAGAGTGCCTGCCCCCCCCCCCGAACAGAATCCGCAAAAAGGTAAGTGACTTTCGTACATCCCTAGGATGTGTGCAGGAATATAACAGGAAAAAGGAGGGAGAAAAGGACATTGTGCCGACAGCCCCAAAGCAAAGATTCAGAGTACAAGTGAAGAAATGTGTGCCGTCATTTACTGGTACATCTAGCAACAAAAATGGGGGAAAGCGACTGCAGCTTTTGAGTAGACTCCACCTACTTATGACCAAACTGCTACGGGTACAGAAGGCACAACTAAGTGGAACTTGAGAGCTGTTACTACGCACTGTTCCTTTCCATGTGCTTCGGGAGGAGCAAATGAGACTTGACAATAAAACATGACAGCGACGCCTCAGCAGCGGCAGAAGCTCCGGTGTAGATTAGCCCAACGTGAATGAGAGGGAGACAGAGAGATGCAGTTGAGGTGACTGGGCGCCACCAGCGGTCCTCGGGCCTTGCAGTGAGGAAGATCCCAAGAGACAGAAGATTCTGTTCTGTTCACCAGGCAAGGGCAGAAAACCGGGCTTCTAGTACAATCCAGGCACTTCATGTCCCCTGCCAAGCCGCAGGGTGGGGTTGATGTTGCACAACCCCTTTCCTTTCTGAATCTGAAGGAGGCTCTGAGGCCCGAGCACAAACAGTTCTGGGTAGCTTCGTGGCTTGTTGGGGCCTCTTCTCAAACCCGGTTTTTGCGGCCCCTTGGACAAGAGACCCCCAGCGGGCCCCTGCCTCAGTGCGTGACCTTCTCACCACCATGGCCATCAGCTGCTCTTGCTCTTCCTCCTCCTCTTCCTCATCACCGCTACCATTTGCTTGCTTGCCATGCAGAAAGCCAATGTAGGCCTGAGGTCTCCAATGTGGTACCCGTGGAGGCCACTCTTGGCACCTGCAAGGCTCCCTGCCCATCCTGATTTTTACTGTATTTCTTTAGGTTTGTCTTAATTTTAAGAAGGAATAATAACTGCGCGGCTGGCGTGCTGCAAAGTGAAGGGCTGCCCTCCCACATGATCGTTATTTAGCCTCAGAAGGGTGGTTTTGTGTTTTCGAGCACCTACCTCTGTCTTGTACATCAATCCTTGGGCAGGTTACTTTTCGTTTAGTCCCACCACTTTGCCTTCTGGAAAACGAGTGTTTTGTGACAGACCATCTCCACCATGACAGCGATTTGATGAATGGGCTCCCCCATGGCAGCCATTTTGTGAGAGTAGCCACACCCCTCTCACAAAATGCCAAGTGTGTCCACTGATCCGAAAAGGTTGAGGACCCCTGAAGCAGGCAGTGGCAGTGACAGGACAGCAAAGTATTACTGGAAGGGGGAGGGCTCTTCCCACCTCTCCCATTGTCATTCCATGCTTGGCAGCTGATTCAACTTTCCGTGTGTGTTTGGATAAAAACATCACTATTTTCCAGCACTGAAAACATCAGATGTTTTCAGGTGGTGCTCAGATTAGGGCTGTGCACTGTTTGGGATCCGAATTCCAAAGTGAAGCAGGGCGATTTGGGCCAAATCAGAAGTGGATCCGGATCAGTCTGAAGCAGGTCAGATCGATCCGAATCACTTCAGGTTGCTTCAGATCGATCCGGATGATTCCGAAGCCCAGACAGCCTGACTGGGAAATGTAACAATTTCCTTAAGATTAGGGAGGGCAAGAGGGGGAGTTGGGAGGGGGGAACTGAACCTTGGCATGTGACATCTCTAGGCAGGGCTGAACTTTGAGCCCAGCAGTCTCCAATCACAGTGGTGGAGGAGGGGTTGCCTGCCCTTCCCATTTTTTCTCCTCATCTATATTCTTATAAAAAACAAAGGAATGCAAAAAAAAAAACCACCCCTTTCTCTTCTGTTAGGCTTCAGATAGATAGTTACTGTAACTCCCCTCCCCACCACACCTTAGCTCATGTAGCTAGTTTTTTTCTTTCTGTATCTGCTTTTCTTTTGGTCGTGTGTGTGTGCTATGTGAGTGCAGCATGCACGCTTTGCGCACAAGCAAACAGTGTGTGGCCAAAGCAGTACACCAATACACAGTCCAATATATACTGTGGAGCAAAGGACTACATAATACACATAATATGAGCATCTTAAAAAACAAAGAAGTTACACCTACTCACTTCTGCTGATTTTCCAACACAGTTTGCCTGTCGCTTGTTTTCCCTTGTGTATATCAAATGACTATAAAAAGAATATGATCAGGCTCGGCTATATGCATTTTTTTAAAAAGAACGTTTGCTTCTTTACCCTTCCTTTTACAAATAAGGAAAAGCACTGCCAAAATGATCAGGGAGCTGGCACAACTCCTCTATAAGGAAAGGCTTCAATGTTTGGGCTATTTAATGAGAAAAAAGGCAAATTGGGAGAGGGGGAGGTTTATATATGGACTAGAGAAAGTGAAGCTGTGCAATAAGCTCCAGTGAGTTTCAGTGTGACTTACTCCCAGCCAGGTAATGTGTATTGCAGCCAAAGAGAGGTTTAACTTTTCTTCCCTTAATGAAGAGCCTCAGATCATCCAGTGGAGCTGAATGGCAGATTCAGGGCAGACAAAGGTACTAGGGGAGAGGGGTTATTTTGCACTTCAAAAAAACCTGCATCAGAGATTAGAGATAGTGACCTCCTAATGAACACCTTCTGATTAGGATCTCTAATCCCCTGTCACAGCCCTTTGCTTTGACAGATTTTCCTGAAAAAAGCAAAATTTACCTGTGGCTAGAACAAAAGCTCCGTGACCTAACTACCTGAAATTTGGCATATTCAATCATCTCCATAGGGGCTGCCATGTCGCCAAATTTCATGTATTTATCATAAAAACTAACAAAGTTGTGGCCATTTCTGTTTTCCAATGGAAGTCAATGGGAAGTCAAAATAATTTGGATTTCTAAAACTTTCCTCGGATCTGAAGTCCAAAGCGGGTTGGATTGGGTCCAAATCAGTCCGAAGCAAATCAGGACTGAATCCAAGTTCCAAATTGGCCTCCAAAGCGGGTTGGGGGGGGTCCACGCACAGCCCTAGCTCAAAACCATAGAGATGTGTTCCTTTTCTTCCTGCCTCTCACAGGAGATGACGGGAGATGCATTCCACACTTCCAAGAAAAAAGCAGTTCATTCCATGCTAATTTAGACAAAATACACTATGTATTGCTGGCTTTCACCAACCTAGGGAGAACGTCATCTGGCCGGTCCATGTTTGGGATCACAAAAACAACACAAGTGGAGAAGAAAATAGTATCAGGCAATCTCATAATTGTAAATCCTGACCTTTAAGTATGCATTGCAACACTTCCGCTACTGAGAACACTGGAGGCTATGGCCAGGGGTCTTTTACTGCCAATATTCTTCCTTAGCAGATAACAGCTATCTATCACTGGGTTGAATGAAGGGAGCTATGGCTCTTATGGCTCTAACTTATCTGCTTAACTTATCTATGGCTCTAACTTATCTGCCTCTTCAGTTGCGGACACTGGCATTGCAAATCCTAAAGCCACACTGTTACTGGCTACTAGAATTGCCATGGCAAGGAACAGGAAGAGCAGAAGAGATATAAATGAGACTGCAGACTGCCTTGTGAGGTACACTACTGCAGAGAACAACTGGTTTCTAGCATGAATGGATAGGGATGCAGACACTTTATGCACCACATTATGGAAGAAGATGCAGAAGTTCGAAAGAATGGAAAAACGTTGATACACTCCATTGATAATCAGTGTTCCTTTCTGCAGGGCCTTATATAAATATTTGGATAAAGGCTTGATTGATTCACACAGATACAAGGTCTAACACCTCTTTAGATCACAGTCTTTTTTTATCTTACCTGGTCCCACTAATCAATTGCTGGAAGAGAAAGTCGTAAAGGATTTAGAAGCATCGGAGAAGAATCGTTCTCAACCATTACACATGTTTTACTCGAACTATATTTCATGCACGTAGCATAGATTTCGCCACAAATTTATGGTGAATTAGATTTATGATGGCTCCCAATTTTTAAAAAAATATATTTTTAAAAAATATGTAGATGGATTTGTATGAATCGCATACAAAGTTATAGCAATTATACATAGGCTTCAACAAAAGTGGACCAAATATCCAAATAAGTATCTATTTGAAAGTGGCATCTATTTGCCACCTGTTTAAATATTGAAAGCGTTGTAAGGTCCTCAAACCACTGCATTATAGGAGGTGAGTGTTTATCCTTCCAGTGTTGGAATATCAGCCTTTTAGCTGTCAAAAAGGCGCAGAGAATCCATTTATGCTGACCACTTGTCAGCGGAAAGGCAGCGTGGGAGGGGGCAAAGGTTGGTTCTCTGGGAACTGACCTCAGAGCGCGGGCTCCAAGGTCAGTTCCTGGAAAACAACATATCCTACGGCCATCTAGCCGCTGTCTAGCGGCCATAGGATTGCTCCCTCCAGTTCCCAGATATGTCCACGGATCCACAGGTTGGGGACCCCAGATCTAAGCTGTAAACTTAATTATGTATATATACTTTAATGAAAGGTTTCGGAATCTGTAAGAATTTGAGATATTAATACTTTAAAAATACGCTATTTCTGCTTTTTTATACATTTGTCCTTTTGTGTTTGTAATAGAATAAATGTTACGTAACTGACAAGGAACCTAATGTATAATTTATTTGCAATTTTTAAAAGTGCACCAACCAATGTTGGCGTTTACTGGAACATATACTAGCCTATAAAGATGAACTATTAATTACTTATAAAAGTATGAAGAACATTAAGGAGTGGCTCGTACACAGCAATGCACACTGAAAACCACAAGGACTGCAGCTATTACCGGGAACACCTCTCCAGTGGGGACATTTTCCCTGTGGGCTTTGTGCATACTGCAAACAGTGAATAATAAATCCCATTTAAACTGGAATTGTTTTTCTTTTTTGGTAGTATTTGAGCATTTTAATAACCATAATGATTCCTTTTAGGAAGTTAAATCTTTTGAGTATGTTGTCCTTTTATAACACCAATTCTATCCGGAATGCCAATTTTTCTTTAGTTACCAGCTCCCCCCTTTTTTAATTAACATATAGGATTGGTTCAGATGTAACTATCTCTGTTTAATAAACCATTATTTATTAGACTGAGAATGAACCTTGTGCCTTTGTGCTCCTTCCTTTCTTACTGCTAGAACTGAAAACTTCCAGGATTTATTAAACTAGTTTCCTGTTATTTCAGAACCAGGAAACTGTGGTTTAATGTAGGCCTATTAACCAGGATCTGATCTTGGTAAGTAAGTGGAGATTAAACCAGTTTCCTGTTTGGATGTATCTGGAAATTGTGGATGTCAGGAAATGGTTAAATAAACCACTGTAGAAGCACCAAACTAGGGCAAGTTAGGAGAGAAGGGGACGGGAGGGGCAAGGCAAGGATGTAATGTGCAAGCACAAGACTCGGTCTAACAAACCATAGTCTAACAGACTCAACCGTCTGAGATTGTTATATCTGAAGTAGGCCATAGTTTGAAAGGAAAATTAGCTGCAAGGTAATTGTTTTGCAAGAGAAATTAGTTGAGTCTCCTATGAGGACCCCAATGTAATAGGCACAGCTATTTGCGGGGGGCTTAACAGTTTTTTTTAACCAAATACTTTTGCAATATGTTATAGGGCCAAACTATACAGTAAAGAGCAGCTAAGTGAGAGTGGTTTCCAGCTGAAAATTGGCAGGGCCCTGATCTGGATCAGGAACACATCCCAGATTGGGAGCCCACGGCTTTTTCTCCCAAAGAAAAAGTATATGTTCTTTAATCACATGACTGATGTTCTGTGTAGTGTATAGTACCAAATATGTCTTATTTGTGAAGATTATATGATCAAATGTCTCTTAATGGTTTGACATACTCTTAAATAATGGCCACTTTTTTATTATTATTTCTAGCTATCCCCGGGGAAGAGCAGTTGTTAGAAATGTATCAAGGACTACACAACAATATTTGAGTAGTTAAAAAAAAATTTCTTACCACCTTGGGGTTTGTGTCACCTCTTTTTTTTGCTGGGGCAGGGGGGAGCTACAAAAGCATGTTAGCGTATTGGAGAGTGGAGGCTGGTGGCTCCGATGTCACTTGGGTGGTAAATCCGCTCTGGATTTCAGACAGAGCCAGTCAGAATTCTAAAGCAGCCTGGATAGCTGCTTTAGAGTTCTGTTCTGACTGAAACCAGGAGCAGATTCACCGCCCCAGTGGCATCGGAGCCACCAGCCTGTACTGATTGTGGAGGTGAGCATGAGAGAAAGGAAGTGTGAAGCTGTTAGCATCCTAGGAGGACTGCAAGTGTGCGCTGTTGCTTTGGAGCAACTGATGTTGTGCCTGCTTCTTACAGCCAGCACAGTTTGTTTCACAGGAGCATCATGTGATTCCCATGGAGAGGGGCCGCATTGCTGGCCTCCAGCCCCCACCTTGGGCATGCTGCTGGGGCCATCCCCATGGCCATCTGACTTCCCTTGCCCAAGCATGCAGCCCTTCCCTTGCCAGCCAGCCTCCAAAGATAATTTCAGGCCACTCCATGATAGTCGCATGATACACCCTTCACTCAACGCACGCATGAAGGGGGCTTGTACATTTGCTTCAAGGATCTAGCAGACATTGCTGTCTAAACGAACTTTTCATTTTAACCACAGCTTTTACAGAGCACTTTAATTTTGTTCCACAGGTTGTTGATTTGTAAAGAAACAATTTATTCCAAAAACACCCTAAAGCCAACCACACACACGCAGACTTTGAATCTTCTCACAACACTCTCCTCACAAGGAAACCAGCTGATCCTGTAAAAGGCTGTCCCTGGAATTTCCTCCTGGTTTTGGAGCGCATAGTGCTTTGTAAGAAAGGGGCTTTATGCCCCTTGGAAAATATTCTACTGAACATTTATAAAATCTGTTAGGAATGGATTTCTAACCTGTAGCGCAATGAATAAACAAAGAAGCAATTCACACTGCAGACACTACAAATGTTTCAAAGACTGGGTGGCTGGGGAACATGGCTCCTGTCTGATGACAGATAGACAATGAATATGGATGCCTCTGCACTCTTCTCACCTATTATAAGGCTGAACTAGATGTTCGGCAGCAGACCTGGGGCTAAGAAGTTGAGTTTCCACTGAACAGCTGCAAAGTGGTGAAGGGTCTGAATTTCAGTGGGGAAGTAACATCTGGAGGATGTGGAACCCTTTCCACACCTGCCACTTTCCCCCACACCCCTGTCCTGTTGCTTTGCCCACAACCCAGCAAATACGTACCCTGGATTGAGGAAGAAGGGGCTGCAAGGGGAAGTGGTGAATTTCTGAAGAGATTTTCTGCTGAATGCCTGGTTTGACCCTGAGAACCAAAATATACACTACACTGGGAAATCTGTAGAGATGTAAAATTTCCAGAGATTTTTAGCATTTCTACACCAGGCTAAAATCCTGCAATTTTACCCTTGCAGGATTATGATCTGCTCCTTTCCACATGGTTTTTCCTCCTTTTTTTCTTTCTCACCAAGTTTCATTATAAAGCCACCAGATGGCACTGTAGTATTATTTGCAATAAAGCACCATTTCATCAGTATGCCATAGATTTGCTGTGGTTCATAGTGGAAAGAGGGAAAATGCTGGACTTTCGTCATCATGAAAAACAATGCAATAAAGGCTGCAAAGAGTGGGAGGTGCCCTCAAAGATGACAACATTGTGTATAGGACCCACAAACTTCCATGAGTGACTAATCATGAATGCACAATAAATCCCTCATGTTGAAACAGCCTTTGAAACCATGGGGAAACCCCAGATTTTTTTGCGGGGGGGTGGGGGAGGAATGAAATATTGGGAAAAACTGAAAAATAAGCTATACTCTCTTTTTTTTTTTTTAGTACTCTTACGCATCTAAAGTCACTTTGTTGCTTTAGGACAGCCTTCCCCAACTTGGTGCTCTCCAGATATTTTGGACTTCAGCTCCCATCAGCCTCAGGCAGCATAGCAATAGTCAGTAATGCTGGGCATTGTAGTCCAAAAATTCTGGAGAGCAGCATGTTGGGGAGGGATGCCTTAGAAGGATAACACAGCCTTTATGTTCCTAAAGTTGTATTATGTATAACTTGGTTTGCTCATAAAATTATCATTACACTTTAAAACTTTTAATAGTAAAATTCAGTTAATAAATTTGCAATTATAGTTGGAAAGAACTATATTTTTGAATTTAATATACCAAACATGGGATTTTTATGAGCAAACCTCTCTCTCTCTCTCTCTCTCTCTTTCTCTCCCTCTCCCTCTGTGTGTGTGTGCGCGCGTGCACGCGTGTGTGTGTATGGTTCCTATTTAATGTCTGACCAGAGGGAACATCAGCAAGTACTCCCTGAAACATCTGCATCATTCTAGGAGCCAGAAGAAGCAGGAAGAACTGGAGGCAGAGGAAGACTGGTGTACAGCATCTGTTCCTATTTGTAACAAAGTTTAGAGAAATTCCTAAACCTGTTCCTGTTTGTGGGGTGAGTCTTAGGGAGGTCTGATCTGAAGGAAAAGCTATTGAGATTTTATTTAGCTGGAAAAGACTCAGTTTAGGAATGGTAAGCAATTTTACTTAGTTTAAGAACCTTTAAGCAATCCCAGCCTATTATTTAAAGAGTGACATTTTATTCACTTTTGTAAATAATTTCCATTAATGAACATCTTATGTTTTGTTCATTTTGAAAGGTTGTGTCTAGTGGTGGTGTCAGTCCCATGCTTATGCCATAGGGACCAGGCTGCTGAGTTTCTTTTACGTAGAGAGGATTTATTCTAGTTGCAGTAGATCAAAGGTTTTATAGCTGAGGCAGCATCCCCTAGTGGTGAGGTCTACTTGAGAACTTAATTAAAAATTGTGGCAGTGAGTTCTATAGACCCAAGCCTGAAAGTTAATTTTAAAAAAGAAAGACACATAGGTGGGATGACCCACATGCTGTTCTGTTGCATCGGCTGACTGTGGTGTGATTACCTACACTGGTCTTTTTTTCATATGTGGGTTTTAGATTAGAACTACATTAATTGACTGCTACTACAGCATGTAACCAGAACAAGCCCAGAAACACAGGACTCTGTAGAACAAAACCCAAACTGTCAAGGATGTACATTTTCTTCCATATTGTGATAGGATGACTCTATTCACATCCTGGGACACTGAGCATGACTTGGAGCATCCCTAAATGTCTATCAGTGAAAGATATGTTAGATCAATAATTTTAATAAGGAATAGAAGAAATAACTAGGCTGGTAATCTTACAGCTGAATTTTTTAAAAAGTCACAGATCTCTTGGCATAATGTGTAGTTTAGCTCTATGACTTGGCATTTCGTCTTTCTGTTCTTTAACTTCAAACCTTTTTTGCAAATATCTTGCCACTCCATTTTCTGAGTATACCCCTTCTCCCTCAGTTTTTGCATTAAATGGCTTTTAATTTCAGCAGGTGACAAAGTAGTGATTATGTCCTTTATTGTCACAATGTTCTCTGACTCTGGTTTCATTAGTCTCTGGGAAGATAAGAAATGCAGGGATGAAAAGTAGTCTGAGGTGGATTTTAATTAAGCAGTGAAGTTAGCAAATAGAAGCCTGGCACAGGTGTTCACTTGTGCACAGTAAGAGCATGCCCTCCAACATTTCATAGTTTCATTTCATTCCCCAAAGGACATCACAGGGATAGTGGTTGTGTTCCTATTAGAGATCACAGACCAACTGCTTAATAATCGGTTATAGAATTATGCTCAATATCATTGTCAAGCTTACCGGAGTTTAGTTTCCCAGATCCACCCTTTCCCCCCTTTTTGAAGATAGGAACATTTGCCAGTCTCCAGCTTTCTGGCACCTCACCTTTTCTCCAAGAATTCCCAAAGATTACAGCCACTGGATCAGAAATGTTTGCAAGCTCCTTCAGCATGCTGGGATGTAGCTCATCATGCCCTAGAGACAAACTCATTCAAAGTGGCTTGGTGGTCCCTAAGGATCTCCTTACCTACCCTGGGCTGTAAGACCCTCCTGATATCATTTGTTCCAATTTTCCCAGATGAACATAATCCTACTTGTGGGAAAAGACAAAAGAGGAATTGAGGACTTCTGCCTCCTCTCCATCTTCCCCAAGCAGCGAACCTGCCCTTTTCTAGTTCTTCTTGCTCGGAACATAGCCAAAGAAACGCTTTGGTTGTTTTCAGCATCCTCCATGAGCCTCTGCTCATTCTGGGCTTTAGTCTTCCTGACACCATCCTTGTACCCATCCTTTGTTATATATCCCTCCTTCCATCTCCTATACATGTCCTTTTCCAGTCTCAGCTCATCAGTTTACCCTGTGTAGCCACACTGACTTAAGATTTATTTATTTGCAACATTTATATACCACTTCATATCTGAACAGATTCTGGATGGTGAACAATAAGAGATAAAAAAGAATAAAACACCATATTTTTAAAAATTGTTTCTAAAAACAAGAGTACCAATAAAAACTCTGGCTGGTCATTCAAGGAAGGCTTCTTGAAATAAAGATGTTTTCAGGAGGCACCGAAAACAACATAATGTTGGTGCCTACCTGACTTCCAGAGACAGAGTTCCATACAAATGGGGCCACCACACTGAAGACTACAATAGGTCCATGCCCTCTGATTACCTCAGTGACCAAGCAGGTTGATAAGGGAGAAGGCGAGATGGCGATAAGGTGTTAAGGGAGATGTCTCTGATTTTAATTTCTCACTGGAATATTTTGCAATTGCATCTTCAGTGTTTCACTTTCCAGAATCTCCCACTACCCTTGAATCATCTTCTCCTTCAGAATTTCTAGCCATGGAATCCTACCCAATGTTTTTTCTGAGCAATTTGAAGTTGGCTTTCCTAAAGTCCAGGCTACACCTCTGACTGGCTCAATTTTCACGTATGTATCATATATACAACTAAGATAGCTTTTGGATTCATTGAGATCTCATATCCAATTATTTCATTCACGCATGCTAAGATCTCCATCCAATATATTTTAGCAGTCTCACACTCCCATTAAATCCGCCAAATGTTCCAGCTTGATGCTTACACCTCCAACATAATCCAGAAACACCTTTCTCCTTTTGTAATAGCAGAACAAAACCTTGCAGTTTTATATGCACATAGTTCCATCTATATAGAATCCTAAAGACATTTTCTCTAATGAAAAGTAAAGGCAACTGTATGGGCCTATAGGAAAAATTCCAAAACCTGCATTAGTCACAAAACAGTAAGCAAGCTTTTGCCTACTCAGAGACTGATCAAGCCGGATGTTATGCAAAACTAGGGAGGTAATGGGCTGTCCCACACTGGAAGCTTTCAAGATGAAACTGGACAATCACCTTAGGGATGCTTTGACTTAGATTCCTGCATTGAGCAGGGAGTTGGACTCGATAGTCTTATAGGCCCCTTGCAACCCTACTATTATGACTATTCTATGAAAACTGGCAAAAAGAACAGGCTTGGTGTTGAAGCCATGAAGTCCGCATTGGTCGCAGTCTTAGGATGGAGCGTAGGGAGAGCTGGCAAACTTCGTTGGACTAACCACCTCACTACGCAGGTTTCAGGTTATACTGTCACATGGAGCAATAGTGAGTCTCAGCAGGCCTGGCTCGTGCCCCACATGAACTAATTGTGCCCCAGAACTTCTCTGGCAAATGAAGGAATGAAAGTAAAAAGTTTGAGCTGATGCTTTATGTGCCTAGACTTCTTTTAACGTAATAGCATGGGCTAAGGAGTATGCTGGGCTAAAGAGATACACAGAATGGTTGATTCCCCATTTTTGAGAATACAAAATTCATTCAGTAATTGGGTCATTTGAGTTTCCATCCCATTTCACTTTGAAAAATGTGAGTCCTTCCTCTCATTTTCCATTAGCCATTTATATGCTTTAGACAATAAGCCTTTGTGAAGTACATTAGGCCTCATGAAACTTTCAAAAGATGTAAGAGCTCTAGATAAATTATCAGTCACTGTGCACCTAACAACATTTTGTATTGGAATATAGAAATATGAGCACGGGATGCTTTGTGTCTCAAAACAGGTAGAGATCAGTTCTGGCCAACGTCTATAAAATCAATAAATCTGGATAATACAGTACTGGATTGGATTTCAACATTTTGTTGTTCTGTAGCTGACTAGAATTCCTGACAAATTTATCCCATCTCCTACCAATAGCCTCTCATATCTCACTTTTGCCTATGGATTTTTAAAAATTGATTTAACCAGAGCCATTCTAAAAGTAGAGATCAGAACCTCAAGCCCAGGATGAAATCCAGCACTCCAGGGATCCCCAGAGGGCCGGATTCCCCTGGCCTCACCCCCTTTCTCCTGACTGCCAATCATTTGGCTGTTTACCATGTTTTATGTATTTTCCCCCAGTCTAAAAAATTTAGATGCCTCTCCTTGGTTACTGGCAGCAACAGCTTTAAGCTGTGATATACTGGTATTTTTGGCCCCACCCATTTTGCCATTAGCCCCACCCACCACTGGAATGCGGCCCCCGAGAACTTCTCTGAAATGGAATTCAGCCCTTAGGCTGAAAGAGGTTCAACACCCCTGCTCTCCAGGGTTTCAAACTGGAGTCTTTCCCAGTCCTCCCAAGATGGACCCAGGTTCAATCACTGGCCTTCTACCCACAAAGTATGCGCTCTGTTCTATCGCTGAGCTATGGCCATTTCTCCCAAGTGACATACGGTTTTTCCAGCTTCTAAGTTGTTCGCAAAGCCAAATGTACACACGTCTTCCAGAGACTTCTATTAAATCTGGTTGTTGTGTAATGTGGGCAATATATGCAGGAACTGATTTTGTGTGCCTGAGGGAAAATGAAGAGTCCATCGGAGCTGGGTACCTCAGTACCACAGATCTGACACTTTTTAAACAATGAGCAATGAGCCATACATGCAGGGATGAAGATGCTGAGAAGAAATTTGTTCAACCAGACGGACAAAGGCAGAGACCAAGCCAAGAATCTGGTAAGATATTGTTTTAAGTTTAGGAGAAACAGTAACAGCACAGGTGAAAAAACACAGAATAGGAGACTAAGGGAGTTGTTTTAAAGGAGCTCAGGAGCAAAGTTCCCAACAGGCTGCCGGAAGCAGTTGAAAAAGAACTGAGGGAAAGGGGCAACCCTTCTACCCAGCTGCTGGGCATGGACTAGACCTAGAAGCTGTAGAGGTTTCCAAAATGCTGCTCTGTGCAGGCACAGATCCCATGTGTCTGACTGCATACGGACTACAAAGAACCTTCTCTCTAATTTAATGCAAAAATTAGAATGTGCTCGTTACCCCCAGACCAGCTATTCTCCCCCAGCCTTCTCTCTCATTCACACATTATGTTTGCATCTTGCTTTCCAGCCCAGATTGACTCCCCAGAGTGGATCATGATTAAACCCACTCATTATTACATATTCTTGAATTAGATTCTTGACTCCAGATAGCGCAGTGTAAACAGTTCTAAAGGTTTTGGCAGTTCAGTTAGTGCCGATTATCATGCGGTTGGTTTTCTGGGGTGACCTTGGTAAGACTAAGGAAATGTTCTGCAGTTAACCTTTCTTTAATTAGAACACAAATTGATATTGTTTTCCCCAAGGAGGCACATCTTGTACTTAATAGATTTCCCCTCCAAACTTCCAGATTCCCTGTTCAGCCTTCTCACAAGTCTCTGTGTCACAGACATTTTGGAGGAGCCCGTGGGGAACACCAGTCATATTATGCATTTGTATCGATAGCCTATTTGCCACAACCTGTCCAACATGCTATCAATACTTTTACGCACTCCCAACTTCCCTGAAAATAGGAGATTAGAGGAGCAGCGAGGGGGCAACTTGTTTTAAGAAGTGAGCATTATAAATTTGTGGTGTTCTCGCAATATGTTTTTATTTGCATACATAGAGCAGGGTGGGGAAGCAGGCAGATTGCCTTTCTGGCTATGTCTGTCTGTCTGTCTGTCTATCAATCAATAATATTTCTTGGCCGCCTTTCAGGGCAGAAGCCCTCCCAAGGCAGCTTACAATAAAATACATAAAAACAGTTAAAATATTAAAAATGTTAAAAACATAACAATAAAAGCCAACAATTAAAACAACAATTAAAACCAACAATGATGTTAACAGCAGCAACAGTAGCAGTCGTATCAATAGAAGGCCAAGGTAAAATAATATGTTTTCAAGGCCTTCTTAAAAGTCTGCAACGAGGGAGCATGGCGGACCTCCAATGGCAGCTTGTTCCAAAGGTGTGGGGCCACTGCAGAGGAGGCCCTCTCACGTGTGATCACCCACCTGACTGCTCTCACAGGTCGGCAAATGAGAAGGGCCTCTCTTTCTGATCTTAAAGTGTGGGCAAGCTGATATGGGTGTAGGCGGTCCTTCAAGTAACTTGGTCCCAAACCATTTAAGCAGCAACAGTTCCTCCAAAACCTTGCGGTGGGCTGATGCCTATATGCTATCCTCTGCTGCCAAGAATATTCCTCAATGGCATACCGGATACACAAGTTCACAACTCTTGACAGGGACATTCATCTTCTAGCATAGGAAAGGCTCTATCCTACTCTGTTGTACCCATCCACATTTAAACCCCACACTGACTTTATAAAGACATCCCACTTTGCAAATAGAGAGGCCTACCAGAAGAAAGAAAGAGGTCTCTGGAAAGTATTTGTGTATTCCACTGAATGGTTTCTCCATCACTGCTCAAGAGACAAAGCTCATTGTAATGAAGAAAGGGCAGCATCCAATCCTGCCAGTCTATGGGCAGGGCCCACTGCCGCTTTTGTTCCACATGCAGCCAACTCTGCCACTTCCACTGCACAAGTGGCCCTTACCGCTTGTGCAACAGCGATTTAGGGCTTCTGGGGGCAAGCCCTGAAAGGAACAGAAATGCTTGTTTCTGAAAGGTGGCAGGTCAGTGGAGCTCCCTTATGTGAGTTCTGCGTTTCTGCTTCTTTCAGGTTGCCTCCAGAAGTGCTAATTGCTGTTGCGGAAGTGGTTCCGCCGGACTGTCACATGCAGCTGGTCACCACTGGATACCGCCCAAAGTTTCCAGTGCCCTATTATCCACTGTACTGTGTTTCCTGAAAATTATCTCTGGAAGGTCAGGGGGCCCTCCAGAACCATATGGAATGGAGCACTGCCTTAGGATCCTAAGGGACTCATACTTGTATGGTTCTCTGAAGACTGAGACCCAAAGAAGCTTGCGTCAGGAGCCTCTACCCTGAAAAATGAACACCACACACGCCCCTCCACTTTTTTGACAATCATGGAGCAAAAAAAAAATCATGACAATTCATGCAACGTTACATTGACAGGCAGCAGAAATCAAACGTTCACACGTAAAACCGCAATTTATTTCAAATTTTATTGAGTTGAAATGGCGGCTGTTCAAGAAAAAGATACAGAACTGATAAAATGAAGCTTCCTTAGCGATCTTTTAAATTCAGTTTGTTTTGAACAATTATGGTTCTAGGCTGTCTAAAACACAGCCACACTATATACCTTTATGCACATATTCAGTATTATTCAGGAAGTTAAATCCACAAGGTTGTGCTAGAATTCTTATGTCATTTACACATTCTATTAGACTAGTCCGGCCCTGCAATTTTTATATGTAGATTCTATCTTTCGCTCCCACCCACCCCTATATATATACTTTATCCTTCATTTTATACAGTATATTGATTGTTTAAAAGCACTTAAGGAGTCTAAATTGCAATTCAAAATAAATTTTAAATGTTATGAATAAATAGAATGTTGACAGAAATGACATCTTTTAAACATACAACAAATTTGTCCTATTTCTTCTAGGAAAACATGTCTACGTGAAAGACCAATGCTTAAAAGACTATTCCACTTTCATACGAAACATAGCGATTAACTGCCATTTCCTGTCGTTCACAGATTCAGCAGTAATTTCTTAAACTATAAAGACAGCCTGGATAGAACACAGTTAAACACACCACTGAAATCAATAACTATTTAACTCTGTGTTGGGTTGTGTCCCTTCTCTGGGCCTATTTGGATGCCCCCCTTTTCTCATTTACATTAGGAGCATTCCTTGGGCTTGCACATTCCCCAGTCTTCCTCCAGCCTCCAAGATAATGTCCAAAGTGGAAGGATCCCTTAGTTGCCTGAAAGTGAGGCCTCCCTTAAACTTACATTGGAATCTCTCTAATGGATTAAATATCTTGGTAGAGGAAATCCTACATTCGATTACCTGAGGGACTGCTCTGTCCAGATACTACTTTCTAAATATAGTGGGTAGAAATGGCACAAGATCAACAGCCATTCCAAGACTCACCTTGTGTTGAGGGGGGTAGTAAAAGAGCAATTTATGGTCAGAGTCCTACTATAATTTGAAGTTATCACTATAATTTGAAGTTATCACCAACTGCTTTTCTACAGGCTGGTTTTCACAATCAAGCAGCCCACCATGGTTTATTTAAGCAACAGTGGTGTATGCAGGCAGCCATTTTGAATATTCAAGGCATGTCATGTTTGAAATCAGCGGGGGTGGGTCATGTGAGGGTTAAACAACCCTCGCATAACCCTAAAACAGGCCATGGGTTCTGCGAGGGTTATTTAACTCTCGCACTACCCACCCCTGCTGGGTTTGGACAACATGATAAAGCTATGGTTACAGCTTGAATATTCAAAATCTGCCTGGTACATGCCAGCAGATTGAAATAAGCTACCGTGGACTGTGGTGGTTGTGCAAACTGGGTCTCTATGTAACAACTACAGCTTATGAAAAGCAATTAATAGGTAGCCTGTAACCGTTTTGTGTAAGACATTACAACATTCCTTGTCTGGCCTCAGAACCAGATTGGTGGTTGCAATGGTGGTTGCAATTCATAGCATAATAAAGACACGGACAGTTGGAGATGCAATACTAACAGAATAAAAGCAGAAATGATGTTACCACATTAAATGAAAGACGCAAGGAGCCGGGAAGAACACATGGTGAAACACAGAGGTGGTAAACCAATTAGAATAAAATATTCTACATCCTTAAGGCAGCCTTCTTGTAAAATCTGCGGTATGATCACTGGCAGAAGTATAATTTTAAAAAGCTCTTCTGTGTATCCAGTCAGCTCCAAATGGTTAGGAACCATACCGATCCTGGGGGGGGGGGGGGGGGAATGAAGGGGGATGAAAAGAAGTGAACAAGTTAAATCTCTTACAAGCTAGCAAAACCACATATTTATGCAGTTATCATGTTTACACTCGCAAATTGAAATCTACACCCAAAGGGATCCATCCTAGTTATGAGAGTCACAGTACTAAACCTTCAGAGTTTGCACATGGAGCAGTTTCTGATCAGTAGGGAAATCTGCATTGGCTCTCCATGAAAGACTATGTAAAATGCGAATGCTTCATGTTCTTAGAATTGTGGGTAATTTCAAATTTGGAAGTGTCCTATTTGTGTAGGTTCACTAACCTGAATAGAAGTCATGACTCCATTTGCTAAGACGGAAAGCCTTCCAGCAACCGACCTTACTCCTTGCTTAAACTGAGCCATATCTGGAGCAGCGGGCAAGACATTTGAAATATTGTAGCTACCTAAGGAGAGAGGACAGAAAAAGATTTCCATGCGAAATAGGAAAAGTAGTATGTTTCCTCAGTTAAATTTCACTAGGTAAGTTATAAACTGTTCCAACTTGGTTAAAACATTTGTCTAAACCAGGGGGAGACATCTTTCTTGGCACCCACCAACATGCCTACCCTTCCCACTTTTTAAAAATTAACATCCTTTGTTTCTGGCACCTGAGATTAGTGTGAAATACATTTCTCCTGGTGCTGAAAACTGTGCGTTCAAAGGAGTTGTTCCGTGTGTTGTAATTCAGCCTCCCACCTCTGCTCTGTAGAGGCAGAGTCTTTTAGGTAGGTTACTTGTTCTTTGTTATGCCTCCCATGGCAGCCATTTTGCAGTGGTGCCCAGCACGGCTTCTCAAATTGTCAAATGTGCCCGTGGCACAAAAAGGCTGCCTACCCCTGGTCTAAATGTATAGAACAGGGGGGCAGAATGTGTGATTTATTTATCGAAATAAAGTTTATGACTTTTGCAGGTATTAATAATCGCATGTTGGAATATCCTCCCATGATAATTGTAAGTCCGAAAAAGGACAATGTTCTAGTCTTACGCCTTTTGATAACATAATTTTTTATTTTTTATTTTATTTAAAATATTTCTTGGCCACCTTTCAGGGCAGAAGCCCTCTCAAGGCGGCTTACAACAATAAAATACATAAAAACAGTTAAAATAGTAAAAGTGATAAAAACGTAAAAACAATAAAAACAACAGTAAAAGCCAACAATAAAAACAATAGAAGCAACAATAAAACCATAAAACAAGCTCTTGACACAAACATAAAAAATAAAACAGTTAAATTAAAAAAAGAAAAAATGGAGGGAGTGGGGGAGTGCACGAATTGGCTTGCTAGAGCGCCTAACAGTTTATAAATTCACAGAGCGAGGCATGGCTGGCTGGCACACTGAACAAGACTTGGGGGAAGAGGATACACTGCAATATTTTGTTGTAGATCCTGCCTGCTGAACTTGATACTGAACTGTGTAGGTTTGGAATTCATCTTAACGAATACACTATGCTAGACAATAGTATAGAGGAAGTTGAAGTTCTAAGCACATTTCCAGGCCCCACCACCACCACTGATTTTTGGTCCATTGTAAGGCAGATGTGTCAGAGATGCTGAAGAGGTCTCCATGGAATACCAAGGAGAGGGGGCATACTGCAGATCTCTGCATCGAGCATGCCACTGGCCCACTCTCTGGCTCTCCACACACTGGCACAGATATCTGCAGGAAGGAAACCTATGCATGAACAGCTGCTCACACATAGGCTTCCTCCCTGCACACATCTGTGACGACGCGTAAATGTTGGGGGGGGGGCGGTGGCAGCCCCTTCACGTGTCAAGTGTGTAAAGCAGACTAATTTCTTTCTAAGAAAAGTATTTGAGTGCATATTTGGTACAGTCCTTGAGCCCAAGACGTACTGCTGCCTGAGGCAACGGACAAAATGCGGCCACCTCCCATTTCGCATGCAAAAGGACTTGGTACAAACACCGTAACAACCCAAATAGGTAGCTGAATGCCCATGAAAAGAAAAGCCATGGAGTAGGCCTGGGCCTTGGAGAACAGATGTGGGCAGGACTGGTTCTCAAGAAGCACACCAACAGGTGGCACACACCATTCTGTAGTCCTCACGATCAGGAAAGTCAACGTGCATAGCACTTTCCTCCCACCCATCCCAAAATTACCTTGCCAAAAGGCAATAAGAAGAGGGGGACAGCAGCTGCAAGCAATACAGGCAAAACTCGCAATACAAACAATCTGATTTCAAGCCTGAGTCCAAAGAGGAAAATATACACGTCCAGCAAATCATCCATATGATATAAACTGATCACCACCAAGCTGATTTCAAGCCAGACAGCTGCATGGCATATGTGGAATTGCCCTGCTTTATCTCATAAGAGCCCTGAGAGGTATATGGGGCTAAGCAATAGTGACATGCTGAGAGGGAGAAAGGAACAGCCATTTTCTAAGGTTTATGCTGCTCAGGACCCTAGGCGGCAAGCATCTCCCAAGTAACTAAGAGCCAGTTTATACACAGCAGAATTATATGGTAGGACATTTCTTGACCTGCACTACTTAAATGTGCCCTTTCCTAAAAATATCCTTGCACACAGAAAACTAGCATATCAGGGAAAAGATTTCCAACCTAGCCTTCTGCCTGATGTTCTACTTTTCTATGAGCAGGGGTATTTGTTCATGTGGAGGCATTTAAAAGTGTGAACAACCACTGCAGTATGAAAGTACTTCTTTAATCAATGAATAATTAGCTGATAGATGTGGTGATGGCCGCTAGCTCGGATGGCTTTAACAAGGGTTCAGACAAATTCATGGGAGGAAGATAAACCTATCAATGACTACTAGCTGACACAGATAAATGAAGCCTCGAGCTGTTCAAAGGCAATCTACCTCTGAATAGCAGTTGCTGAAGAGCAAAAAACGGGAAGGAAACAAAAGTCTCCCATTCAAAGAAGAACCAGAACATTATGACTCAGTAACCAACATGGGGTTAAATTCATTCTAGTCCAGATAGGTCACAGACAAAAGTTTAGTGACTTCATCAGATGCATGCATGTGCACGCACACACACACGCTTTTATTTATTTATTTGATTTATTAGCCACCCACCTGGCCAGTGACGCGGCCACACTTTATATACTTAGAGAGAGGGAGAATACACGTGTGTGCATGTATGCGTACACGAGCAATATAGAAGACACACTGAATAATCTTTTGGGGCTAGCTTGGTCCAGTTTAGTTTTCCGAAGATCTCTCCACGTGATCCCAAATCCATCTCTGAGCAAAACTAAGGCGCAGTAGCTGTGATCACCTGATTGCTTTGTCACACATGATGCATGCAAACTAGATGCAGGATTAAAGACAGAGCCTTCTGAGTTCACTGCCTACTGGACTTAAAGTTAGACCTTCACATTACGCGAACTGCCTCAGAACTTCCTGTTCTTCATCTCTTTATGCGCTCAACACGCCTCATTTGTTTTGATAGCAGTGTACATCATCCAACATCATCAACGTTATTTCTACTTTAAGGAATTGGGACACTTAACAGCAGCACACAGTGGGATGACAAGGGCACCCTGCCTCCTGGACAGCAGCACAAAACGGGTCTCAGCATAGATTTAACAGCGTAATCCTAAATAGGTGTATTTGGAACAATGTTCTATCAAGTTCATATTTCCAAGTAAGTATGATTAGGACTGCAGTAACCGCATATCTCGTACAGCACTGTTAGAAAGTTTAACAGGACGTTTTACATACATATTCAAAAGCCCAGCTTCCTTTTATTGCTGTACCTGATGGTTGTTTCTTCTGATCTTCAAACAAATCGGCCGAACTTATAGCAGAGTTTCCAGAAAGCCTCTCTAACCGAACTCTAGCTTCATACTATGGAAGAGTTAAGAAGATACCAATAATAATGTATTTACTTGACTTTCACATCAGCTGAGAGGACTCCCATTGTTGCAATAAAACTGAATTATCTAGGCAAAGACAGCTCTTCCAAAAATAGCCATCGGGTACCCTAGGTGAAAACAGCTTATTAATCCCAATTCACTTCCTAGTTGCACGTATTTATGTTTCAAAACCTACCATACTTCAAACACAGCAGGGGTCCCCAAACGTTTGGGACCTGTGGGCACATTTAGGAATTTGATAAACTGTTGTGAGCAGTACCACGAAATGGCTCCCATGGAGAATGTGGCTAGTCACATAATGGCTGCCGTGGGCGCCTGGCTAGTCAAAACTGAGCTAAAGAGGGGCAGGGGAGAGAAATCGTGAGGCGTGAGGTGGTGAGGGAGGGGGAAATAGCAAGGCAAAGAGGTGAGGAGAGAAATAGCGACACTAGAGGCTGGGAGTGAGTGGAAAATAGCAAAGCAAAGGGGTAGAGGGGAGAGAAAGAGCAAGGCTAGAGGCCAGGAGGGGAATAAACAGTGAGCTAAAGAGGAGGGGGAACAGCAAGGCTAGAGGCTGGGAGTGAGTGGAAAATAGCAAAGCAAAGGGGTAGAGGGGAGAGAAAGAGCAAGGCTAGAGGCCAAGAGGGGAATAAACAGTGAGCTAAAGAGGAGGGGGAACAGCAAGGCTAGAGGCTGGGAGTGAGTGGAAAATAGCAAAGCAAAGGGGTAGAGGGGAGAGAAAGAGCAAGGCTAGAGGCCAGGAGGGGAATAAACAGTGAGCTAAAGAGGAGGGGGAACAGCAAGTCTAGAGGCTGGGAGTGAGTGGAAAATAGCAAAGCAAAGGGGTAGAGGGGAGGGAAAGAGCAAGGCTACAGGCCAGGAGGGGAATAAACAGTGAGCTAAAGAGGAGGGGGAACAGCAAGGCTAGAGGCTGGGAGTGAGTGGAAAATAGCAAAGCAAAGGGGTAGAGGGGAGGGAAAGAGCAAGGCTACAGGCCAGGAGGGGAATAAACAGTGAGCTAAAGAGGAGGGGGAACAGCAAGGCTAGAGGCTGGGAGTGAGTAGAAAATAGCAAAGCAAAGGGGCAGAGGGGAGGGAAAGAGCAAGGCTAGAGGCCAGGAGGGGAATAGAACAGTGAGCTAAAGAGGAGGGGGAACAGCAAGGCTAGAGGCTGGGAGTGAGTGGAAAATAGCAAAGCAAAGGGGTAGAGGGGAGGGAAAGAGCAAGGCTACAGGCCAGGAGGGGAATAAACAGTGAGCTAAAGAGGAGGGGGAACAGCAAGGCTAGAGGCTGGGAGTGAGTGGAAAATAGCAAAGCAAAGGGGTAGAGGGGAGAGAAAGAGCAAGGCTAGAGGCCAGGAGGGGAAAAAACAGTGAGCTAAAGAGGAGGGGGAACAGCAAGGCTAGAGGCTGGGAGTAAGTGGAAAATAGCAAAGCAAAGGGGTAGAGGGGAGGGAAAGAGCAAGGCTAGAGGCTTGAAACGAAGAGACAGAAGACTGCCCTCACATTTTCCAAGTTTTGCTTAGAACAATTTTGCAGGTGCTGTTGGAGGTCCCTGTGAGCACCACATTGGGAACTCCTGCTTCACAGTATCATATTATTCAAAGTAGAGGCTTTTGGTCCACACAGCTAATCAAATGCATCTGAGAACACAGATTATGTTGAGTGACATTTGGCTCCCTCACTACTACCAAATATACGCATCCTCACTAGTATAGTTTACTGGGGGTGGGGGTGGAATTCCACATGCTATCCCACTAACATCCAAACAAATGTGTTTTTATAACTTAGCTCGCAGCTTGAGAATGTGGGCAGTGGTCCATACTGATTTCTCTCAAATTTTGGTCTGTTTATCTAGCTATCCCCACAACTACTTCCCACAAGAAAAGCTTCTTTTATTCTACCTACAGCTGTGTGAAGTGATAAAATCCTGGAATCATCACAGAAAGAAGAAGTGGCCCCCAAGCAGTTGTTCACTGCAAAACGTGTGTCATGTGTGTGGTTTTTACTTACTTCAGCATGGTCTTGCTTTCCAAAGTACATATCTGATGAAATAGCTTTAACATTGCCAAATTTCTTTTGCGCCTCGTCTATATCTGCAGAAGGCTCATACTCAGGTTTACGACGAGAGGAAGGCCTAAGAACATTGTTTCTATATGGTTACTGATCTGAGAGGATCCCGTTTAATAGAAGTTAATTATTACCTCTGTATAAATACTGTTACTACATTGCATATCAACTTGATATCAAGTCATCTCATTTGGTAAATACTGACAGTTATTTATATTTTGATTTTGTTTTAACAATAGTTAATTGCTCAGTTGACAAGTGGCATTCATCTGTATAGAAAACAAATTCTCAAAATAAAACCCTACATACAAGCACATACAAAATCAATATATATAAAGTGGAAGTTTATAATAAGAACATTTAGCACAATTACTCTGTGTTTAAAATCCCTCCCAACTTCCAAATCAGGAGGACTTGTTGTGGAGCGGGAATTATTTTATGTACATCCATTCCAAGTTCATTCCATTTCTTACAACTTAATACAAGCTGCAGCTTCTGAGCCATCTTTAAGTGCAGCCTGACGCAGAGCACATTGCGGTACTCTATCTTGGAGGTTACCAGAGCATAAGAAACTGAAGCCAGGTTATCCCTGACCAGATAGTGGCGTAGCCGGGCCACCAATCGAAGTTGGTAGAAGGCACTTCGTGCGACTGAAACCACTCAAGTGTCAAGTGACAAAGACAGTTCTAGGAGAATCCCCAAGCGACAACCCTGCTTCTTCAGGTCAACTGCAACCCCATCCAGAATAGGCGGAGCACTCTTCATCTAGTCAGAAGAACCACCCACTACCAGCATCTTGGCCTTGCCTGGACTCTTAACCTACCTCAGCAACCATCTCACTCCAACTTAAAATGAACCATCTACATGTCAAGTTGTGACCATAAAGAAACATTCTTGAAAACTGTTTGGAAATCATCACCATCATGGCAAGCAGAGGCGGCATTCTGCTGAAGGATAACTAAAGCCTGAGCCGTTAGTGATGGTGAGCTTGGAATAGGGCACTTGTGGCCCTCCAGACTGCTGGACTCCTGGCTCCCATCAGCTCCAGCGAGCATAACCTAAGTTCAGGGACAATGGGAGTGGTAGTCCAACAACATCTGGAGGGCCACAGGTTCCCCATCCCTGTTCTAAAAGCACTGCAAGGCTATGCTTTCATCTGGGTTGGATTTGGGGGGAGGGGTATAGAAATGGTAGGATTTTAAAAATTGTATAGTATTACCTAGTTTGTTTTAACTGGTAGGAGTTTATATAGGTTTTAACGTATTATCCATTTCAGCTGGGGTGAGATGCAAACAAAATATTCAAATTCTGCCCAGCTACATTACCAGCCTAATCGTTTTATTTAAAAGGCCATTCACAAAGAAATGTATTGTTTTCTGAAGAAGGGTTTTCCTTGTGTACCACTTTTAATATATAACCTCAGGGAATTTAAGGCTTACGCTTCCCTGATGTTCCTCTTTTCTTCCATTCCTTCTTGGTATCAAGAAATGGAAGGGATTAAAAATGAACTGCTTGACCGTAACTTTCATGTGTGAGGTCTGGCAGATGTGTAGAAAACTACTCTTCGCATACAGAAATTGTACATTAATGCCTATGATACCTAGAATAGTAAGCAAGAAATCTCACTTATAAGCTTAAAATCCTACTTCTAAAACCTAGGTCAATAAAAAAAATCCCCATCTGTTCTGGGTCTTGCACGCATTTTTAAGAAACCCTCTTTTGTTAGCCATTTCTTTAGTAGAATGTTTGTTGTCGCTTCCACCCATCCAGCTGCTTTGACAATGAATCCTTCATGTGCTCATCCCACTGGCATAAAAAACCAGAGACAAAAATAGTAATAAATGCCACCTTAGAGTATCGGTAAGCAGGACCTAGCCCAGGCTGTGCAGATGTTAGCATGGCCATGAATGGCTCATGGTACTAAGCCAGGGTCTCCAAACCTCCTGGGCCCGTGGGCACGCTCGGCATTTTGAAAAAGTGCCCTGGGCACCACCACAAATTGACTGCTGTAGCGGGGTGGAGGGCTAATCGCGAAAATGCTGGGAGCGCCCCATTATCCGTGTCTGTGTGCGTGTGCACAAACGTGCACCCTGGGTGAGAGCGCCACACTCCGGCTTCTCTCTCTGGCTGGCTCTTTTCTCTCCCCCTGGCTCTGGCTCCTCTTTTCTTTCTCTCCCCCCCGCCCGCGCTCCTCTCTCTCTTTCCTTTATTCCTTCCGACTCTTTCTCTTTATCACTCTCACTCTGGCTCCTCCCTCCCACCTTCTGGCTCCTCCCTCCTTCTCTCTCGCACTCTTCTTTCTTTCCCTCTGTCCTGCTCCTCTCTCTCGCTCTCTCATTCTGACTGGCCCCATTCATACATCCTGCAAACAAGCCATCCTTGCACGGTTAGCACACCTGCCAGACAATCAGGCAAATCAGACAATCAGCCACTGTGCATAGCTTGTTTGCCCCTTCGTCCCCCTTCCCTCCCCCTCAGTCTTCCACGTGGCATCTCAGGGGACCTCTGCCACCAAGACCCATCCCAGCTCCGATCATGATCACGGTTGGATCCCTTTTTAAAAAAAATTGCACTTCTCCGTGCCCAGGGAATGTGCTCAACTGGGGCTTTTCTTTTTATTATTTTTTCTTCGGTTTCACGCTGATGTGCAGCTTCACCGATCCCTAAGGGGAAGTGGGAGAGCCCCCACTTTCCTGTGAAAAAGAGAGGAACCAGGCCTGGGGAGAAGGTGGCTGCCAGCCTGCCCCCTTCTTCAGAAGAAATGGGACACATTCATGCTAATCTCGTGCAAGATCGGCATTACGAATTATACACTTCCCTAAGGATTTCCCATTCATGCCTCGTGGAGCAACACCCATTCCCCCCGCCATCCCTCCTTCCCACGAAAAAAGAGGCTTGTTCCTGTTTAACCCCAACGATAGTTCATGTGGCTTGGTTTTGACAGCTGCCCAAAGCCAGACTGTGAGAACGATTGTTCAGGGAAAGGGGAACCAAGTGCCAAGCATTCCAAAAAGATGCCAGGCACTCGATAAGGGGTTTCCTTGCTTGCACCCTTGCATGTTCACAACATACAGGGGTGCAGGAGCGGGGACATTTGTGCACATTCCCTGGGCAAAAAAAATTCCTGGTACAGTTTTTGTGCAAAAACAGGACTGGAAATTTTTTTAAAGGGGGAATCCGACCCTGATCACAACTGGAGCCAGGAAAGGGGGACTAGCAGTGGTGAAGGGGGTGGGTGACAGTTCCTCCAAGATGCCATTTGGGCACCACTATAGGGACTGTCACAGGCAAGGGCATGGGCAGCAGCTTGGCCGTGATCACGAACGGCGATCGTGGCCCCGCTGGGCAAGAGCAGCAGGGGCCTTTGCTGCCCTTTCCAAGTGGCTCACTGCCCGGTGCCCCTTACCCACTGTAGTTTGGCATGTCTGGGTTCAGACGATATACCAACTCTTCGTGGGTAAAAAAAAAAAACCCTACTTCAGACTGTTGGTTCTCAGGATGGGTTGTCTGAGAAAAACAACGCACCCTGATCAGAGTGGTGTGGGTTTGGACAACATTCCAACCAACAATGGTTTGTTCCAGAAAACAATCCATCGTTGGATGGTGTATTGTGCAGACTCAGTTCCTCTCACTTTCTCCATGTTCGTTGCGCCAAACTTCCTTGATGAGTGGCGGACTCCCCTGCTGAAAATTGGCTGGAGAGGGGGCCAAGGACAATCCCTGCCGATGGACTTTGGTGGGGGGTAGACGTCATCCACACTATAGCTGATTCTGGCAAGGAGGACATTTTCCCCTTGTGCAAGTGGATGGAGGAATCACTCCACTAACTTGCAGAGGGGGGAAACAGGTTGGGGGTGTCTCAGCTGGGCCTTATGGGTGCCATGGTGCCTGTGGGCACTGTGTTGGAGACCCCTGTACTAAGTAGTCAACATCTCTCTGCATATACAATTCTCTACTCAGATACTGGAGTTTCTTAGGTATGAGCATGCAAGTTTAGTCTCTTGTGCAGATATATGATTTAATACAAAGCAATACATTTTTTATGTTGGTGGAGCTATTCACATGTATAAGATTTAGTTTTGCAGAGAAGTTTTCTTTAGATACCTTTCTGAATAACCCACAGGTTTTGAAGACAGAATCATATCTATATCTCTGTTGCTGCTCTCTTTCTTCCAGAAGGAATCAGAATTGTCATCCCATTTAGGAAAAGTGCTACTTCTCAACTCGGACGAATCAAAGTACCTGGATGGTAAAAGTAAACATTAATGGGCTGCAGCTCTAGAGCAGGGGTTTGGAACCTCAGGCTGGGGACAAACATCCAGCCCTCCTGAGGTCCCAAACCGGCCCTCTGCAGTTTCCCAGAAGGCCATGCCCCTTCCTTTGCTCCCACCCCCTTTCCCCCAACCACTGCTTCTTTGGTGGTTTCCCGGTTTTTGTGCAGTTTTACCCTCCATTCTAAAAGGCTGAAATGACTCTCTTAAGGGTTAGTTCCTGGCAGTAGGAGCTATAAACTAAAATATGCTGGTATTTTTGGTCCTAGAGAGCTATAAAGTAAAATATGCTGGTACTTTTGTCTTCGGCTCCAGCCACCACTGGAATGTGGCCTGAGAGCTTCTCCAAAATGGAATTTGGCATTCAGGCTGGATGTTCGTCGCCACCCTGGTTTAGGGAGTCCCTCGGACCTTTTGGGGAAGTGACAGCAAGGGAATAGCTGAAAGCCTCCACGGGCAGGAGACCCTTGGATCCAGTTCTATACAATGGCATTACAATTTGTTACTGTAGAAAGCACTACATGCCTTCCCATCAAATGTGGGGGATTTAAAATAATTTTATTCGTATTCTCATTTGCAGTTTAGTAAGAGTAAAAGTTACCATTATAAATTGAGATTTCTCAATTTCTCTCTCCCCACCACTTATTTCACAGTATTACTTGACTACACATTGGGGTAAGATTAATAGGTAGCCTATTCTGATGGAGATGGGAACCAAAAAGCACATAAACAAAGATGGAGCTTCAATATTAAAATCAACATTTTATTCTCTATTTTTAAATAGCTATAAACGATAATTAATCTGAATCCAGATTAATCAATGAAAAGAGAGTCAGAATTTAATCCAGATAACGTGCAATGAATAATCTGGGATTATGTGGCTGCAGCATTTCTGTACCTAAATAGATAGACCCGAACAGCTTCTTGGATGAAAGACCACTGGAAACCCCATGCAAGAGTGGAATAAATGTTTTTTAAAAGAATATCTGATTTCCACTTATTCTACACACCCCAAATCCAACATTGTACACCGTTCCAGACGGTCCTGTGACCCCAAGCAGTAGACTTTCAGGAAATCCAGAGGGCTGCAAAGAGCACAAAAGCCTCCTGCATGAGTGAAACTCTACCCACAGTTCTTTGGATCAAGCCACTGCCTTCAGAATGTTTTTTGGGTACAGATCTCACAGATGAGGAAGATCTTTAAATATTTGCCAGAAAGTAGGGAAAAAGGTGTACCATCTTTCTTCCTCCATATCCTTTATGTTTCTATACCTCCCTCCCTCACATTATGAACTGCATTCTCATTATTTCCTAAACTATCAGTTCATTGCATATGTTAAAACAATTTCAAGGGTGTGAATTATAAATACTAAACATTTTACCACTCTATAAAATGCTTAATCCTTGCCAATCTAAGCAACATTTTTACCCTTCTATCCTCAATGAAATAATTCATTACCTTGAACTGGGGGAAGAAAAATATGAGTCGTTGTCATCATCATTGTACTTTTTCCTTGGTTTTGCAGTTGTAGGTGTTTCTTGTTCTATGATTTTCATATCTGAAGTTACTGAATGGGAAATGCCACTGGGAGAAAATGAAGACATATGACCGTATTAGCTCATAAAAGAGACAAAAACTTATAAAGAAACAATAAGGTTAAACAAACAAAGCTGACAGATGCATCATATTCTCAGGAAACCTCTAACAAAAAGTCCAAGACAAAAAGGAAGCTTAATAACGCAAATTGAATTTCAGATCTCCTAGGCCATGACCCAAGATTTTAAAGCATCCTTCAGTAATAAAAAAGCTCTTTCCTACAGAGTCTCTGTAGGAAACTGTGATGCCAGAAATCTTAGCGAGGCCTGGACAGTCCCTAGGGAAGCTAGAGCTTCTCCGTGACACATCCCAAAGGATGCCTTGACTGGAACAGAAAGCGAAGAGTTTGCATCAGTTCAATACTGATTGAAAAAGAATGCACAACTATTTAGGCCCTCCAGGTCTCTCACACAAAAAACTTAAAGCATGAAGCAAACACAACTATGATTTATTGTGGCACAAAGTTTCATGGGTCAGCGCCATGTCATCAAATGCATGAAGTCCAACTGGATTTAGACCTTGTTAGAGGGAGGATGTCCCTCTCTATCTGGGCACATTTCTGCATGACATGGATGTATTTCCATTTCACAATGCTAAATCCAGTGCCTTCCATTAGTAATTTCAGTCAGTCTGTTGCAAGGAACACGGCTCACAAATATTTTGAGGCATGAGTTGCATGGACTCATTTTATCAGATGCATAAACTTCTGTGGACTAGAGACCATGGTGTCTTTATGTTTCTGACAAAGCAGGATCTAATCCACAAAGGCATGTGCCACAATAAAGCTGTTAGCTTTTAAAAAGATACCAAAGGACTCTGCAAGGTTTACTGCTAAAGACTAGATATCTACTCCTATGGGACTGAATACTTGTCTCAGTTCTCTCTCTACCCTACTAACCTTGGACCTGCAGAAGTTAATCTTGGCCATACTCTTTGCCGTCAAACAGCTTGTGACTGGATGCTCATAGAGGCAAACTAAGAATGTCCTCTGCTTTTCATGCTCTTTTGTGGGGTTTGCATACTGCTTTGCCCACAATCAACTACGAGAAAAAAATTCTTCATATACACACACTCTCTCTACAACATTTCTGAGTGCTAAACACATGGTTTGGGGAGGAAGGGAAGAGTCAACTTGAGTTATGCCTCTACTGATACCTACATTTGGAATTTGGACTACAAATTCCATCAGCCCCAGACAGAATAGCCAATGATGAGGAATCATAGTTGTAAGCCAAGGTATCTTGGAGAGCTACAAGTTCCACACCCATATTCTATAGTATTAAACTGAAATATCTATCATGTTTAGCATTTGTAACAAACAGCTAGAGGATGATACAAACCTTCTATTGCTACTAAATCCCATACCAAGTCTTTCTACTTCTGTTTTCTTTTTACCAGCCATATTCAATTTTTCTTCTTTCATCTGAATTTCAAGATCTTTGTAGGCCAGTCGCAAAGATGATACCCTAAAAGCAAAAACACACAGTCGAAATACGTTGAATAAAAACTAGCAATCATTCTTCCCTGATCCAGCAATGGTAGTAACCAGGTGGGGGAAAACTGTATTCTGTGTGTGTGATTTTTTTTTCAAATGCATGTGCTGGGATTACATGAGGCACAACTGAGCCAAAGTCCTTTTGCTGCTTTTCAGGATAGGAAAAGCCCAAGTACACAGCAGAGCCTACATGTAGTCAAGAATGTCAGGCTCCTCTAAGATCCTGGGAAAGGGGCTATTCCTAAAGCGGGGGTGGGTAACTTATGGTCCTCCAGATATTAGTCAGCACAGCACTGGTTATGCTGGCTAGGGCTGCTGGGAGTTGTAGGCCAAAACATCTGGAAGGCCATAAGTTGCTCACCCCTTAAAGGATCGATGGAGCTCTAACACAGGAGCATTAATGTCCAAAACAATGGAAATACCTATCTGCATCTGCTGTGATATGAAAGCATGGGGGAGACTGGTGGGTGTGATGCTGTGGTTGAGAAAATTTGCATGACTTTCCCCTTGTGTGAGTAGAAGACACCTGTCTCAAGCAAGTGCACTGCTGAAGCCCAGTTCTAACACAACAAGAAACAATGCTTTGTTGTTACATCCTAACCTGATTAAAGGCAGCGGTCAGTGAGATCACATCATTCCAGTGCTGAAGGAGTTGCACTGGTTACCAGTTGTTTTCCGGGCCCAATTCAAGGTGCTGGTATTGACCTTTGAAGCCCTATACGGTTCTGACCCAGTCTATCTTAAGGAGCGCCTCCAAAGACACCAGGGATACCGCTCAACGAGATCAGCCTTGGAAGGCCTTCTGTCTGTCCTATCTTCCAGGACAGCTAGGGAGAGGGCCTTTTCTGTGGTAGCCCCCACTTTGTGGAATTCCCTCCCTAGTGACCTCCTCCATGACGAGCTTCCGCCAGGCTTTGAAAATCTGGCTGTTCAGGTGGGTATTTGGGGTGGGTTAGGTTTTTGTTTTGTTTTTTAAGAGAGAAATGTTGTTTTCTTCAGTTATGTTGTATATTGTGTTATTTGTATTGTATGCCACCTAGAGTGGCCGGGTAGCCGGCCAGATGGGCAGCTAATAAATCTAATAAATAAAATAAAAATAAACCTCCCCTAGTGCAACCACGAGATCAGAAACTTTCACTTCAAATAGTTTACTCTTGTGTCCAAACCCTAAACTGTCGTTAATCTTAACTTTGCTTATTAGAAACAAACCAATTTAATAAACTACAATTTGAAGTTGGGTTGCCTCTACTAAGCATAGTTAAGAGTAACCTCAGTTTGGACATAACACTTAACTGTGACTAGCCTAAGACAGAAGTGAAAGCTTCAAAACTCCTCTTCGTGGCCATGCCAGAGGAAGGGACGGAATGAGAGGAATGTGTGAGCCCAAAGCTGTACATTACTGTACATTACTTCCATGATGAACTGCATGGCTTGAAGTGCGTCTAGAACTCATGCATCTCTCCATAAGGGAGATATAAGAGTTAACACTTTAGATGTTACATCTGAACCATGGCAAAGAGGATACATACATCCTCTGAGCACTTCTTAGTAATCTAGAACATCTTCAGTCTGGACTTGCATGAAATGACAAATAATTTGATACCCTTAAAGCGTAAGTGATGAAGGTGCTGAAGTCTATCACAATATTTTAGTAGAAGTGCACAAAACATAATAATCGGACTATGTAGTGTGCACACGTATTTTTTAAAAAGACAAACTTAAGAATGAATCAAGCCATTATTATTCCATACTTAATGGCTAGTTTTGCACATACACTTAATTGTATTTGTATGTTTAATGGATTCCTGGCAATGATACAACTTAGAAATGCATGAAAATTTACAAAACATAGAATGACCCACCAGGGAAGTATCTTAGATCACCAGATACTTCATTAAACATATAGTTTGCCATGTTATAAAGTTAAAACAAGCTAATGGAAATTGAAGTGATTACAGTTAAGACAAATGAATACATATCAATAGGAATCAATACATTGAAGGTGTTCTGCAATACAAATTCCTATCTTGAAGCCGTGCAAATATGTTGCAAAAGCAACTCAGTCAATGTGCTTTTCATATTTCAGTTACAAAACATAAACCACACTTACTTTTATTTCTCTCTGACAGCATTAACAAAATCAAAAGTGTAAGAATAATATGTTTCTTCAGAACAAGGTGCAATTGTTTTTGTAAACTAACTTGAGGAGCAGTTTTATCAAAATGCAATACAGACATTTAATAAATATAATTTATAAAGGAATAAAGTGGTTACCAAGAAAAGCCTCCTAAGTGGGCAGCTAGGGTTTATTACATGACAGCAGAAATTAAAATCATGAAAATGTTAACTGTGAATTGACATGTCAAGAAATCAAACTATTTGCGGGCATATTTTTAAAAAGGGCAAGCTGGATGTACTGTGTTTATCTGAATGCAGTACCAGCCCAAGCGACTGATCTGTCCTGGGAAGTAATGGAAAAGGAAGAGAATTAAGCAAGCAGCGAATAGTGTGTAAAACAAACACAATGTAGTCTATGTAATTTATTGCATTCTCCCCATGATGAGAAGACAAGTTCAGAGTTCTCTATGGAACTGTGTAACACAAAGGACTGTAGTAAAACATCTTTTGAGAAAGCCATAAAAATGCTTGAAGCCCTTCTAAAAATGTGTGTATGCTGCCACCTAGTGACCATCTGTCAAGTAACTGGTTATTTTAAAGGAAGGGGAAGGATCTCTTTTCAAATACAAATGTTCCTTCCTGCTTTTTGCAAAAAAACTTTGCCAAAGGTCTTAAAGACTTAAGGACAGCAGCAAGTTACGGAAGTCTGCAAGACCTAACTCTACAGCAGCAAATTATGGAAGTTTGCAAGACCTACTAAATCTTGAGCTGAGGGAACACATTTTAGCTTTAAGTAACTGAAGGAATTCCTGAGCAATGAGAATCAAGAGAACACAATAGCCAGGAAACTACCATGACTTAGACCAATGTTAACCATCACAGCAGAGTTCTCACTTATTACTTCGGGATGCCCACAACATTTTCAGAAATGTTTCTAATATGGATGTAAGCAGTGCTCCTTTACATTTTACAGACAGTGGACATCATGACCTGGTTTGCATGACAAGACAACCCAACATACCTGATCAGCAATGGTGGGTTGTCATGTTGTGTGAACCTGGCATGGTTTCTGCAGGGTGGCTTATTTTTCATGAACAAGCCACCCTGAGAACCCATTGCTTGCTGTGGGGTTACTCATACCCAGGGTGATTTGCTGTGTCATCCGAACCTGGCAGCGCGACTTCAACATGGGTTGTCAGGAACGGCCAGAGAACTGCCCAGTAAGAGTGGTGAAACCCCTGCCGCTCCTCACAATCTCACTAGTGCCACCGGCATCCTCCATATTCCTTCTCAGTGCCCTCTGCCCCACGTTCCTAAAAACAGAGAAGGACACTGACAAGTGTCCTGAATGCGTTCACCATTTTTTATTTGAATTTTCACTTGTGTGCAAGTGCGCAGGAATGAATGTCTTGCTGCCATGAAATTTGCGTAATTTCCCCCTCCTTTTTATTGCTCTACCATGACATTTACATATGTTTAGCTATCCAGCTCATAGCTCTGTAACCCATACGTATATGGGACAGCTAGCAATGGAGACTAGTGGAGGAAAGCAACAAGCACAAAAGGCGTGGGGGGGTGGAACAAAAGCTGCTGATGGCTCTGGGAGAGAAGGAGCTTTAGGGGCAGGTATTATTACTTCAGTGCAATGTGAAGCAGCCTTTAAAAACAAAGACGTTAAGAAAAAGGTGTTTGCTAGTAAGGGAAGCGTGGAAGTGGAGAATATTGACAAGAGGAGGGTACGCTTGACTAAGTAGCAGTCAGGCAGTCTTGCACTCTTGTACAATGCTGCAAGACCCCAGGGGGAAAAGGGTTGCAAACATGTTACTGTGTTCATAAGCACTCGGTCAATTAATTCCATTTGGCGATCTGATATGGGGGTGGGGGTAAGGGAATTTCCCTCGGGAACTGGCAACCCCAGCAGACCAATTGCAGAAAGAATGCTGACATAGGGATGGAGGAAATGCCACAAAGGCGCCTGGGATACATACCAGGAGTTGGTGGGAGGACTGAGGGGGGAAACAAGCCATGGTAAGCCATAGAGCCCCTTATCATCTGTTGCGTTAGTGAGCAAACAACCATCCCATGGTGGCTTATTCTTGGGGTGGCTCAGCATGATGTGCAAACCCGCCCAATCTGTCCCCGCAGTGTACCCCACAGAAGACCAAGCCAAAGATTGGAACAGCCAGATTGTTTCCAAAAGGCACAGCCAGATGTTTCTGGGAAGCCCAAAGTAGGTCAGGAAGGCAGTAGTTTTCCCTGCTGCCTTCATACCTTATTTAAATAGCAGGTACTCAAAGAAACATTGCCTCTGAACCAATGTTCTATTTAGAATCACGGTCAATCCCTACTGATGGAGCTGTACTTCATAAATTTGTCTAATTCCATTTTAAAGCCATCTAAGACTATGATCGTTGCCATCTTCAAGCACTAAATTCCGTAACCTACACATTATGCAAAGTAGTACTCTTGTTTGCCAAGAAATCTATTGCCAATTAATTTCATTATTCTAATGATTTGTTACAACCAACACTTCATGAATGGATGCTCACTCATGCAACAGAACTTCCCCTTCCTCTCTTTTTCCTTCGCCTGCAGTCCCCTGCACTCCCACTCTGCTCCAGAGGATCCCCCAACCCTCCAGAGCAGATTTGGGGGAGTACAGGGAGGAGGGGGAATCTCCCATCTCCCTATTCCACTGGCAGCAGTCCGTCTCCTGTCTGAAACCGGATTTTCCCCTGTGGGAGATAAAGAAAATTCTCTACCCACTCTTTTCACCCCATGCATAATGTTATTTTTATCATCTATTTTTTCCTAAGTTACATAGACTCAAACTCTTCAGCATTTTCTCAGAGGGAGATACTCCAACTTCTTGATCATTCTGGTTGCCCGTTTCAAGCTCCAGGTTGTCCTTTTTGAGATGGGGTGACCAAAACTGTACACAACTGCACGTGACTAAATATTGTGTTCAGTGGATAAACACTGTTTTGTAGGGTACTCCTGCTCTACAGTGCGAAATAACCACCCTGTATTTCATCCTATGTTTTGGATGAAAAGTAAAACGTGATCCAAGTTTCATTTACTGTGTTTCCTCAAATGATATCTCTGCATTGTACAATTCCCACAGTCCTGAGCACAGTACCAACTGCTTCTCATCCTGAAGATTCCTTTAAAAACTGGATGACTAGATGTAGCCGCCTATTCTAAATACAAAAGTTCCGTTACGGAAGACAGAAAGCAGTGGAATCTCAACTCCAGTTAATCTGGATGATATGGCTCATCATCCATTTCAATCTGCCTTCAGCCCCTGTTTTGGGACAGAAACAGCCTAGAGAACAATCTTTGCCAGGAGCAAGCCAGTGGGAATTCATCCCTGTTGGTTCTGCATCAACCACCCTATATTTATGGACCATCTGGCTGGGATAGTGGTTCTGGTCCTTCCTAGAGGGTCAGTTCCATAAATGATGCTGGGAGAGGCCTGTTCAACTTCTTAGCCTTTAATGCCATTGCCGCTACCCCTATGTTGATTAATGCCTACATGAAACTGCTGAGGAGAAATCATCTGGAGATGTGGAGTGTCGTATCATCCGTATTTAATTTGTTTAATGATATTTATGAATCACTTACATTAAAGAAATTTCTATGTGACGTACAAAACCAAGTCTTCATATAGAGGACAGGATTACCTTCCTGGGAATGCTTGTTAGAAAAGGTATGTTTTTAGTAGGCATTAAAAATATGGAAGGGTTGGCGCCTGCATAATTTGTACTAGTAGGGAGTTCCAGACAGTGGGTGCTACAATACTAAAGGCCCTATTCCACTATTATTATCATCATCATCTTATTTAAACACAAACGTTACATAGGAAATCCAATTGCAGTCAACTGGGATCACAGGAGTTTTAATATATTAATAACCTTATATTTATCCACAGAATTTCTTCAGGGGTTTAAGATTCAGTTGTAATTATTGAAATATATTTCTCCATATCTGTCCATGACATGATGGTCCCCAATTTCTCTTTCCAAGGATGAATCCATCCATCCTTCCTTCCTCCCTCCCTCCTTTTAACCACTTTGTATATCTTTCCCTACCAGCTTCTCTCTCTCTCTCTCTCTCCCTCCCTCTCTCTCCCTCTCTCTTACCAACCAGTTTCTCCCTTTCTCCGTCCCTCCCTCTTTTCACCTACTTTGCAAATATGTTTGCCTACCTACCTCCTATCACCACACTCTCTAGGTCCTATTCCAAGCCATGACAGACAAAACCTCTGAAATCTTGGGTACCACACATAGGGATTGTGCAGGAGTCCGAAGAGGGGGTGGAGTCTGATGGAGGCCTCCCAGACCCCACTTGCTGAGCCATGGGGCGCTGACCAACCGACCTCCCCAGAGCTTGGCGAGCAGCTGGGAGTGCTGTCAAGGAGGACTTGTCCTGCCCCAACTGTCTGTCAAGGAAGCCCTTCACAGCTGGTGTGGGAGAGGGGGCCTCGACCCCAGTGTTCTTGCCCTGGTTTCTCGGGAGGAGGCCAGGGTGAGAGCGCTGCGGGTGGCCGCGCCGGAACCTGTCCTGCCTCCGCTGGCTGTCAAGGAAGCCCTTGACAGCCGGTGTGGGCAGTAAGGGCTTCAGTGGCACCCCAGGGCTAGAGCGCTGGGGGGTGCGCCACGCTGAGGACCCCAGTAGTCGAGCTCTTATGCCCTTGTGATTTATGCGCACGACTGCTGGAGGCCATGGCGCGAAAAGGAGGGGCGGCTCAGCAGGCGGGGTGAGCAGGGAGGCTTGCAGAGCGGGTCCAAGACGTGCAAGCGGAGGAGGGCAGCTCATCGAGCTCCCCCACACCCCGGATGAAGATGGGTCTGTCCGTTCCTAACCACCAGGAAGGTATTCCCCTGATGAGCACACAACTGAGCAGGCTGGTAGGGGGGGTCAAGCGATCTCTTAAGTACCCTGGTCCCAAGTTGTTCAGGGGTTTGCAAACGAGTACCAAAACCTTAAACTTTAGCCTGGCAGCATATAGGCAGCCAGTGCAGTTCCTGCAACGTAGGTGTAATATGCTAGTGATAAACCACTCCTGTTACCACCCTGACGGTGGCATTCTGCACCAACTGCAGCTTCCAAACTAACCTTATGGGTCGCCTCATATAACACGCATTGCAGTAATCCAGTTTTGAGGTTACCAGTGCCTGGACCATTGTGGTCAAGTTATCCCCACCCAAGAATAGCTGTAACTGCCCTACCTGCCAGAGCTCGTAAAAGGCGCTCCTAGCCATTGAAGACACCTGCGCCTCCAGTGACAGCAATGGATCCCCAGACTACACACTCTGCTTCTTCAGAGGGAGTTGCCTGCCCATGCAGGGCGGGCAACTGCTCCAGTTCCTGGACACTCACCCACACAGCCTCTCTCTTGCCAGGGTGCAGACTCAATTTATTGCCCCTCATCCAGCCAGCACTACATCCAGGCACCAGTCCAAGGCTTGTGTAGCCTCCCCGATGCAGACGTTACAGAGAAATAGAGCTGGGTGTCATCAGCATACTGCTAGCATCTCACTCCATATCCCCCGATGACTGCTCCCAACGGCTTCATGTAGATGTTAAATAGCACTAGAGATTATATAGTGCCCTGCGGCACCACTCAGCCTGAACACCAAGGTGCCACTGAGCTATTCTTCGAGGCTGACATTGCAGATAAGATGGGAACAACCAAAAAATGGTACCTGTCATGAAGTTAGTCCAGGAGGATACCATGCCAATGGTATCAAAAGCTGCCGGAAGATCCAGTAAGTAGAATCCCCACAACTTCACTTACTTCCAGTCTATTTGTGGGCCCAATTTAGAGTACTGATGATGACCTTTAGCCATTTACAGTTTGGAACCAGTATAACTGAAGGCTTGCCTTCTCCTGTATGAGTCTGCCTGCTTATTAAGATCTTAAACACAGCCCCTTGTGTGTCCCAGAGACCTCTGAAATAATCTGGTTGGGACCAGGGGGAGGGCTTTTTCAGTGGTTGCATCCAGATTTTGGAACTGTCTTCTAAGGGAAGCCTACTTTGTTTCTTCTGTAATGGCTTCCTGCCACATTATCAAGTCTTTGGGTTAATATCTGCTGCCTTTTAAGTTTTTGTAATAAATATATTTTCTATGATATTTTATTGTTTTAATTGACTGTTAGCTGCCTTTCGGGGGGAAAAACAAGAAGACATTTTTAAAATAAAGAAACAAAACAAAATTAATGTGAACTATCACAAGTCATAAAATTAGTTAGTTATCCACCACCTATTACAGCAATTCATACAGCTAGACTGGTGGGGACGAGGGAGAGGGCCTTTTCTGTGGTGGCCCCCACTCTGTGGAACTCCCTCCCTAGGGAACTCCGTCATGCCCCCTCTTTAATGAGCTTCCGTCGTGCATTAAAAACGTGGTTGTTCAGGCAGGCATTTGGGGTGGGTTAGGGTATTTAAAAAAAAATGTTTATGGTAAAAATTTATTGTTTTAAATTGTTTTATGGTGGGTTGTACATCGCCCAGAGTGGCTGGGTGACCAGTCAGATGGGCGATTAATAAATTTAATAAATAAAATAAAATAAATTCTCAAATTATGTGCTAGAATATACCGCTATCGCGCAAGAGGGGCTGAAGTGACTCCTGAAACTACGTCATCTGATTAGATGCATTAGCCATTCTATGCCCCTCAGAGTAGGGAAGTACTGTACAGCACTGACCCCTCCTCTTTTTAACAAGATATAGGAGTGATATTATTCTGATCGAAGGCGTATGGGTGCATGGAGATCCCATGTCCTAGCCTGCACTACAGCTGACAGATACAGAGGAATCCCTGAAGTATCACCAGTCCCCAGAAAACACAGTCCTATCCTTGCACTCTGGTTGGGTAAAAGAGAGGGTGAGAAACTGGAAGGGAATATTGCCTGGGCATAGCTGCAAAGAGGATGCCTGCACAGGTATCTGGGGAGACTCCATCTATTACCATAGTTGTTCAGCCCCCACCCACCCACCCACCCTTTTTTTAGCCATTTGACACTACCAGTCAACTTCACTACCATGTTTTGCAGAAAAGTAATATTGGTGTTATTTAAAAATGCCCCTTGCATCAAAGAGCATTTATCATAACTTCAAACATCCTGTGTGTGTACTGCTCCGAAAACAATATTATACATGCAAAATGAACTACACTTACAGCGGCTCTTCTTTCTCAGTTCTTTTGCTGGCATGTGTATCTTCCTTCATTTTATCGACCGCTTGTGCCTGTCTTTCAATCTCATTAAAACTCTTGCTGCTCATTTTCTGGGCCCCCAAGCCACCTTTCTTGGCTCCAAGCTTTAACGAGAAAGGTTTAAGTGGTTTTATACTTACAATGTCAACCAACAACGCAAGAAAAAAAATAATGGAAACTAAACAAAATAAAGGTATCTGTTGAAGCAGGTAGGCGAAGAGATTAAATGTGAGTAATTTGTCTCATATTAAACAAAATGGAAAGAAAACAACTCCAATAATGGCGCGGGGGGCAGCACAACTGAGGCTCAACTTATACATCACAGCTGAAGCATGGTGTGGACTTGCACCTCCCATCCCCAGACAAACCCCAGCTGAGCTAATGATTGGAATCAAGGGCACTACAAGATGTCTGCTAAAACCAGTATCCGTTGTGCTAATACATCTGCTTTTACATTCAGGTACAAATCACATGGAACACGGCTAGAGCAGACATACTGTTACTGATAAAGAAACGCAGTTTAAGAAGTTATATAAGAGAAAATACCTCATAAAAATTATTACTCTTTCACCCCAATCCAGCTAGATACCACACAAATGTAAGCTTCCACATACATACCCCTACATGGACAGGGAACTAAGCATATAGTACCCATTTGTGAATGTGATTCCCCAGCCGCATCCAACAGTTGGGTTTGGACATGTATAGCCCTTTAAGACAGACAGACAGACACACACACATACACACACACACACACAGAGGTATCCCACAAATCAAGGGTTTGAAAAGGAGTAGGGGCTGGATTCAGTCCTTATTCCATGCCAAATAGCTAACTAGCAGGGTCAGCTTTTAAAAGGACGGCTACATGCATACAGCCCTGGCTGCAGCTCTTTTGGATTGGAGACTTGCTATTTTGGATCTTTATATTTCCTTATCTAATACCTAGTGGCAATGTACAAAACCAAACAAACACTAAGCCAAGAACATAAGCTTCGTGAGAAAACAAATGTATACCCTATGAAAATAGTGACAAGAGGCAGTTTAAGCACCTACCCCCTTTTTTACTTGATTTGGCTTCTTCTTGATCATGGAGCTGACTTCTGCAAAGACCAATACACATTATATTAGGATACATAGTGTATTATCACAAAAGTGGTTATTAACTGCAACCTCTGGAGAAGCATAAAGTCCCAGCAACTTTCCCCCTTTATTTTGCTTGTGAGAAATACAGCAGTTTTATTATTAAGAAACTTAGCAGTATGATGCACCATTAAATTTCTTATTTTCAAAATTAAAAAAGAGCTCCATAAAAGGTAGACAAGTATAATCTTCATAAAATACCAAAACTGCAAAGGAAGGAGGCACTGACAATTCAAGAAACAAGAAGATATATTTGTCAAATGCTAGTTTTCGGAATCATCAGAGCTGTCCACTTACTGACCAGAGTTGTCAGGTTTTTCCATTGGATACACAATATGAACAAGCATTGTGTGGTGGGAAGGCAGGGGGCACATTAGGCACAAAGTTGCAAACCAGTTAGTACACTTCCAAAGCTCTATACCATTTCCTAGAAATATAATTTTTAAAAATGTAAGAAAATGTACTTTTAAAAAGTTGGGTACCTGTATAATAACTTAAATAAATCTACACAAGCAGACAATAAAACCTTTGCGGAAAAGTAAAGTGACAAATTGGGAGTAGTTTTGTGTTGCAATCTACATGAGATTTTAGGTATCGATATTATACACAATTATATAATTGTGTATAATATTGATACCTAAAATTATTGTGTATTATAAATATATATATATATATATATATATATTATAATACACAATATATATTTTGTGTATTTTATATATATATATATATATATATATATATTTATTTATATTTATAATACACAATAATTTTAGGTATCAATATTATACACAATTCGAACAGTGGTGCTGGAAAAGACTCTTACGAGTCCCCTGGACTGCAAGGAGGTCAAATCAGTCCATCCTAAAGGAAATCAACCCTGAGTGCTCATTGGAAGGACAGAGACTGAAGCTGAAGCTCAAATATTTTGGCCACCTAATGCGAAGAGAAAACTCTCTGGAAAAGACCCTGATGCTGGGAAAGACTGAAGGCAAAAGGAGAAGGGGACGGCAGAGGATGAGATGGCTAGATAGCATCACCGATGCAATGAATATGAACTTGAGCACGCTCCGGGAGAGAGCGCAGGACAGGAAGGCCTGGCGTGCTATGGTCCATGGGGTCACGAAGAGTCGGACACGACTAAACGACTGAACAACAACAACATAATATATTATAATTATTGTGTATTATAATATACACAATAATTATACACAATTAACCCTTATCAGCACAGTTTACCTATGACTGGATCAACCTCAGGGATCAGATTCTGCATGCTGATGTGTGCTGTAGGAGGGAGAAATCCACAAAGCACCTCAAGACTGCCATTGCACTCTGGGTATACACTGCTGAAGCTTATCTCAGCTTCAGATCCTTATCCTTCCCCACCTCAGCAGGCATTCAGCCTTAGCAGAGCTGAAAGGGGTCATTGTCTGTTTGGTGAATAAAGGTAAGATGATCCAGATTCACTTGCATTCGCATACAGTCCTTCTGTGTGAGAGGGTCTCCAGATCAAAGCCAGCTTAGGCTGCAGTCCTATGGGTTGCGCTCCTGGTGATCGTAAGCCCCCGAGCCTGGAGGCTTACGAGCATCATATTCAGGGTGGGAGAAGCAGCAGAGGCGATCTTTGCCTCCCCATCCTCCTGCCCTGCATTTTTTTTGCTAGACAGGCTTTTTTGCCTGTCTAGCTGGGGCATTTTAGAGTGGGAAGAGAAGAGGCTGGAGAGGCCTCAGGATCGCTTGTATCCTGGCCTCTCCACTCTCCTCTCCACCCACTAAAACGTTGCCTTTCCCCCCTCTCTGATGTTGAGTTCCTGACCTTGGAGGCCAGCCAGCATGGTTCTTCCTGTGCTGGCTGTGAAGGAGAGGGGGACTGGAACCGCAATTCCTCCCACAGAGGTCGGATCGCCGTTTCCGACCTCGGATCAGGGAATCGGAACTATCCTATGGCTCCTCAGAAGCTCCCTAGGGGCCACAGGATTGCTCCCCTAAGGACGTAAATACTGAAGTATTAAATAAACGTATTAAATGCTAATTTATTAAATAAAGTTGTATTTATTTAAGAGATTTTTAAGAGATATACTATACTTAAGATACTATTAAGAGATTTTTAATAAAATATGGAAAAATTAGATTCAAAAACAAAGCTGGAAAAACGTTAAAAGCATTTCAGACAGTTTAAATGGTTAGTGAAAGATTATTTGCTTAAACTGATGTTGCAAACCAACAAAACTGTTATAAGGCTCTATATTCCACAGACGTACTAAATGTGGAAAATGAAGCAGCGAAACAGGATATCTAAAACGTCCACAGTCACCTTTGCTAGGTGCGGTGCCCGAAGCATTTACATTGTCCGAGTTGGCTAAAATAAGAGATAAAAAACAAACATACATCACTAACCAAAAAGTTAGTAACCAAAAAGGTTAATGTTTTAAATAAACAGCTGTATTTATGAGGTGGCGGCTACCTGACCCTAAGGACCAACCTACACAATTAAAGCAACAACATAGTACTGACCCCCAGGAACTGTACCATTTCAGAATGGGGACGGAGAAAATTGCATGCATAAGCTCCCCCATGTTATAGACACCATGCCTGTGTCAAAACAGCATGTCTCTGGGCAGTGAGGGTTGTTTTTTGATGTGGGGGAGCATTCAAAAATGCAATCCCGCACTTGCATTCTAATTGGTACAGTCCCAGGAGGGCTGCACCACATCAAATGAGAAGAAGCTCCAGGAATGAGGCCCAATATCACTGTTTTAGTGAAAGGGCACATTTGGTTGCATTGCAATTGTGCTGAGAGCATATCTAGATACTGTGCTTCCACCATGTGGTGCCAGTCATCAGATGCTCAAAGAGACTCAGGGTCACATAGGTCAGACGTTATGGGAGGAAACACAAGTTGGTAAAAAAAACACCATTCTAAAGAACTGCGGTTACTACAAAGTCATGTCTGGGAAAGCTATGTGAAACACATGTAGTGGTAAAAAGCTGTAGCAGTGACATACAAACCTACCCCACAAGCATTTTTCAAGTTATGCCACTGTCAAAATTGGATGTTCTGTGGGCTGGAATGTTTCTGCTGAAAATTCAGCAATCAGTGCAAAATTTGCACCGATTCTCCCATGCAAATATATTTTTAGACGTGAACACATTAAAATATATGGGTCTTCTATTTCCATTTTTGACTGATTACCTAATGAAGCTTGTGGTGACACACTAAGGCAATCAACACTTGGTCCATGTTCAGGTTCTTCTAGAAATACAAAAACATCAAGGACAAAAAGTGCATATTAGAAGGATTTTTGAAACTGTATTCCTAGAGAGACCGTTCTCAGCTCCCCCCACCCCACACAGCCACTTGACTTTGTGCTTTCCTAGCCCGTTCCTTTTCCCACCTTTTAAAAACAAGTATAAACTGTGCTGATAAACAAGTATATTGTACTTACCAGCCATACTGAAAGTCTGCATAGACGTAAACTGATTACAACGTGCAAGTTTTGGTATGCTTTTATCAATGGATAGAGTCATGTTGAAGCAGACATTTTTAGAAGCAGTATAAACCAGTCCCTTTGTGTATATTATCAACTTTGAAATACAACTCCCTACTATATAGCATCTATTGCTATCACATACGTAACAATATAATAAAAACTAAGAACACAAAAATCAGTGAGACCCAAGAGTGTTTAGTTTTATATGCACTATGTCAGCAGTTTCAAACAGATTTTTCAAGTGACAAACTATACCTTCTCTGCTTTCTGAATCATTTTCTGAAGAACTCTGTTTTAGAGTAATTGTATCCTGGTGTGCTGACTCCCACTCTGTGTTAATAACCTGTAAAAACGAAAAACTAGTTACTAGTGCCTATCTGGAGTAAGCTCAAAGCAACTAAAAACAGAACTACCTAAGGCACTGCTAATCTCAATATTCATGCTGTTGTTTGATCTATAGAGCCAATAACATATTAGGTAGCTAAGATGTCATAATTCTACTTTCTCACAGTATCTCTCTCAGTAAGGAAAATGAAGAATCATATATTGCACAAAAGTAGTAAGAAAGATTAGGTTCCAGTTACAAAAGGACCCAAACAGTTATTCCATTACTTGCAACACTATATTTTACTATTAGCTTACAGTACATAAAGTTAGCTTATCTGCCACTTCTTAGACTCAACAACCTCATTAGAAAGATTAAAAGCGACATAACTCATGGTGCATTTGATCACAGTTATATTCTGACTAAATAATAATTCAAAGCAGTGATTGTTACAAGACTGATAAAAAGTGACATTTTCACATTTAATATGTAATGCAACTCCTCGATTGAGCAATTAGGCCTGAACAGAGGGTGTGCGATTCTCTTCCTGCCACCAGTGCAAGTGGGAACTCGGGGACTGGGAACTCGTCGGCTACGACAATTAGTGACTGCAGGTACCGCAACACTGTGCCTGCTCAAATGGGTTACTTCATTTACCCTGTTGCTGGACAGATCAAGCTAATGCCTGTACAGGCCACTGCACAGCACAACGGTGCACTGCCTGTGCTATGTGAATAGTCCCGATCCTCATCACCCTGAGAGGTGGCAGGCAAGAAAAGCATGGATCCTCAGTGCTCTTGTGATGGTAGATGGGTTTAGTGCACACCCATGCATGGGCCACAGCTAGCAATGAGAGTTTGCCACTTGAGAAATACTACAGACTTAAGAAGCAAAATTCAACTTATTCTATACCCGAGGAGAAACGTGAGATGCAAAGAAGTCTTCCTCTTTTTCTTGAGGTGACAGAGGAGGGGCTCCACAGCCATCTATCCACAGCTAGAACAAACACAGCAGGTCATCTCAGGATGTTCCCTCAATATCGTATGCTTGAGGCATAATCAGTAGTACATACAAGAATTTTCAAAAAGACAATAAATATCCCTGTGTAATTACACAGGTCTAGACCAAACCCAATTATTTATTTATTTAAAATATTTCTTGGCCACCTTTAAGGACAGAAGGCCTCCCAAGGTATATCGCAGCAATAAAATACATAAAAACAGTTCAAATGTTAAAAATGATAAAAACATAAAGACAGTAAAATACTAATAAAAACAATAAAAGCCAACAATAAAACCGGCAGCAACAACAGCAGCAGTCATATATATTACGAGAAAGCCAAGGTAAAATAGCATGTTTTCAAGGCTGTCTTAAAGTCTGCACTGACAGTGCAAAGTGGACTTGTTCCAAAGTTGTGGGGCCACTGCAGAGAAAGCCCTCTCACGTGTGGTCATCCACCTAACTGCTCTCTTGGGTGGGCAAATGAAAAGGGCCTCTCTTTCTGATCTTAAAGTATGGGTAGGCTGATATGAGTGAAGGTAACTTGGTCCCAAATTGTTTAAGGCTTTAAAGGTCAAAACTAGCACTTTAAGTTGGGCTTGGAAACACACCAGTAACCAGTGCAGCTGGTGCAGTACAGATACACAGCAATGTAAAAACTATTAGAAAGGTTGGAACAGAGACAATTAAGATAAGCAGTTATATTCTTATGACTTGTGTAGCATTTTACTGCAGTTGCTAAACTGCAGACAATCTGTACTGGCATTCATATGCTTAAATGAAGCAATGGTAAGCACTAAGCAATATTTAATCTAGCAGTCTTCAAAACAGAATTCAGTCAACATCACTGTTGTATGTAATGGGCACAGAAGTTCACTCTGAGTTTGGGAATGACACAAGGCAACCCAAAAATAAAGCAATGGATTCTGTGTACTTCGAGAATCCCTAGGTATACAGAAATATATTTGTAAATTAAAAGACCTGTATTTTAGTGTAGTTCTAAAGCAGGAATTAAAAAATGATAGAGTAGATGGTAAATTTAGTGGCGAAGGGGCTTGCGTAACTCAGTGAAGCCACAAGCTATGCCGTACAGGGCCACCCAAGACGGACGGGTCATGGCGGAGAGTTCTGACAAAATGTGTCCACTGGAGAAGGAAATGGCAACCTACTCCAGTATTCTTGCCAAGAAAGACCCATGGAACGTATCACAAGGCTAAAAGAGATGATGCCAGAAGATGAGACCCTCAAGTCGGAAGGTGTCCAATATACTACTGGGGAAGAGCAGAGGGTATTTCCAAGTAGCGCCAGAAAGAATGAAGCGGCTGGGCCAAAGCCGAAAGGTCACTCAGCTGTGGATGTGTCTGGTGGTGAAAAGAAAATCCGATGCTGTAAAGAACAATATTGTTTAGGAACCTGGAATGTAAGGTCAATGAATCAAGGTAAGCTGGAAGTGGTCAAACATGAGATGGCAAGATTGAACATCGACATCTTGGGAATCAGCGAACTAAAATGGACAAGCAAGGGCGAATTTAATTCAGGTGACCATCATATCTACTACTGTGGACAAGAATCCCTTAGAAGAAATGGAGTAGCACTCCATAGTCAACAAAAGGGTGGGAAAAGCAGTACTGGGGTACAATCTCAAAAACGATAGAATGATCTCAGTACGAATCCAAGGCAAACCATTCAACATCACAGTAATTCAAGTCTATGCCCCAACCACTGAGGCCGAAGAAGCTGAGGTTGATCGGTTCGATGAAGACCTACAACACCTTCTAGAACTAACACCAAAAAAAGATGTCCCTTTCATCATAGCAGATTGGAATGCTAAAGTAGGAAATCAAGAAATCACTGGGACAACAGGCAAGCATGGCCTTGGTGTACAAAATGAAGCAGGACAAAGGCTAATAGAGTTTTGCCAAGAGAACACGCTGATCATAGCAAACACTCTTTTCCAACAGCACAAGAGGCGACTCTACACATGGACATCACCAGATGGTCAATATCGAAATCAGACTGATTATGTCCTTTGCAGCCAAAGTTGGAGAAGCTCTATACAGTCAGTAAAAACAAGACTTGGAGCTGACTGTGGCTCAGATCATGAGCTTCTTGTTGAAAATTGGCTTACATTGAAGAACGTAGGGAAAACCACTAAACCATTCAGGTATGACCTAAACCATATCCCTTATGAATATACAGCGGAGGTGAGGAATAGATCTAAGGGATTAGACCTGATAGACAGAGTGCCTGAGGAACTATGGGCGGAGGTCCGTAACATTGTTCAGGAGGCAGCAACTCAATCCATCCCCCAAAAAAAGAAATGCAAGAAAGCCAAGTGGCTGTCTGATGAGGCTTTACAAGGAGATGAGGAAAGAAGGGAAGCAAAAAGCAAGGGAGAAAGGGGAAGATATATCCAACTGAATGCAGAGTTCCAGAGAATAGCAAGGAGACAAGAAGGCCTTCTTAAATGAACAATGTAAAGAAATCGAGGAAAACAATAGAATGGGAAAGACTAGAGATCTCTTCAAGAAAATCGGAGATCTCAAGGGAACGTTTTGTGCAAAGACGGGCATGATAAAGGACAAAGAAGGCAGGGACCTAACAGAAGCAGATGAGATTAAGAAGAGGTGGAAAGAATACACAGAAGAACTATACAGGAAAGATCTTAATGTCCCTGATAGCCACAATAGTGCGGTCACTGAACTTGAGCCGGACATCCTAGAGAGTGAAGTCAAGTGGGCCTTAGGTAGCATTACTAACAACAAAGCTAGCAGAGATGACAGTATTGCAGCTGAACTATTTAAAATCCTAAAAGATGATGCTGTTAAAGTGCTGCACTCAATATGCCAACACATTTGGAACACTCAACAGTGGCCACAAGACTGGGAAAGGTCAGTTTACATTCCAATTCCAAAGAAGGGCAATGCCAAAGAGTCTTCAAACTACCGTACAATTGCGCTCATTTCACATGCCAGCAAGGTGATGCTCAAAATCCTACAAGCTAGGCTTCAGCAGTATGTGAACCGAAAACTACCGGAAGTACAAGCTGGGTTTCGAAGAGGCAGAGGAACTAGAGATCAAATCGCCGACATTCGATGGATCATGGAGAAAGCAAGAGAATTCCAGAAAAGTGTCTATTTCTGCTTCATTGACTACACTACAGCCTTTGATTGTGTGGTCAAGAAGGGTCAAGAAGCAACAGTAAGAACCAGACATGGAACAACCGATTGGTTCAAAATTGGGAAAGGAGTACGACAAGGCTGTATATTGCGGCCCTGCTTATTTAATTTATGGTTGGATGAATCACAGGTTGGAATTAAGATTGCCGGGAGAATTATCAACAACCTCAGATATGCAGACGATACCACCCTAATGGCAGAAAGAGAAGAGGATCTAAAGAGCCTCTTGTTGAGGGTGAAAGAGGAGAGTGCAAAAGCTGGTCTGAAACTCAACATTAAAAAAACTAAGATCATGGCATCTGGCCCCATCACTTCCTGGCATACAGAAGGGGAAGAAATGGAAACAGTAACAGATGTTATTTTCTTGGGCTCCAAGATCACTGCATATGGTGACTGTAGCCATGAAATTAAAAGATGCTTGCTCCTGGGGAGGAAAGCTATGGCAATCCTAGACAGCACAGTAAGAAGAGACATCACCTTGCCAACAAAGGTCCGTATAATCAAAGCTATGGTTTTCCCAGTAGTAACGTATGGTGGTGAGAGCTGGACTATAAAGAATGCTGAGCGCAGAAGAATTGATGCTTTCGAACTGTGGTGCTGGAGGAGACTCTTACGAGTCCCCTGGACTGCAAGGAGGTCAAATCAGTCCATCCTAAAGGAAATCAACCCTGAGTGCTCATTGGAAGGACAGAGACTGAAGCTGAAGCTCAAATATTTTGGCCACCTAATGCGAAGAGAAAACTCCCTGGAAAAGACCCTGATGCTGGGAAAGATTTTTTGAAGGCAAAAGGAGAAGGGGACGGCAGAGGATGAGATGGCTAGATAGCATCACCGATGCAATGAATATGAACTTGAGCGCACTCCGGGAGAGAGCGGAGGACAGGAAGGCCTGGCATGCTATGGTCCATGGGGTCACGAAGAGTCGGACACAACTTAATGACTGAACAACAACAAAATGCTCTAAAAACAGTTAAATATCTTGGTACATATTTATCCGAGTTCTGAAGACGCTGTTTTGAATAACATCAGTTAAAGCGAATGAATGAACATTGGAAACTATTGGAATTCATGGTTTTCACAGGACTGCCCGTCTAATAATTCAGAGAGACAGTTATTTTTGTTTAACACAATTCCCTTATTCCTGACTAAATCCATACTCTGAAATACGCAGAGGATTAGGTGAGGTTATCTGATGCAGAAAAAATCTACAGTAAGCATTATAAGACTTCACAAGAGAAAGTCTTCCAAATACTGCTCTGTGTTACAAGGCTACACAAGTGCCATGGATACTGTCATGGACTGATGAGGAGACAGACTCCTTATGGTACAAGTCTGGAACAACTTTGTTCCATTGCCATCATGCACTGAAAGGTAAAAGAGGGAGATGCTAGTACCTGGTCAAATTTTGATATTTTGGGAAAATATCAGATTTTATTTATTAACCTGTCAACACTTTATAAAAAAAAAATTCTCATTTCAGACAAAGATGGGGTTTATTTATTCTGAGAGAACAAAACAGTCTAAGGCTACAATCCTAAACAACTCACTAGGGAATAAGCCCCACTGAATGTAGTGAGGCTTACTTCTGAGTAAACATGTATAGGATTGTCCTGTAAGTACATGGATGTGATGAGAAAAAATATTACATTTAAAGGTGCAATCCTATGCATGTTTAGACAGGAAAAAAGCCTACAACTCCCAGCATATACCAGCCAGCATGGCTGGCTGGGGCATGTTGTGAGTTATAGGCCTTTTTTCCTGTCTAAATGTACATAGGAGTGGGCCCTTAATTGACTTTTACAAAAAGTAGCAGGCTGTTTTTGAGTATTTATATATGAGGTACTAAATAATTTGCTATAAGACTAAAATATGAGCAGCATAGGTCAGATTAAGAGGAAATTGAGAAGGTCAGAACTAGTAACATCAAGAGTCAGAGCCAGCTTTGGATCTCCAGGAGACAAACCCATTCCATGCCCCTGATAGAGGCCTGATCTGAGTACCTCAATGTAGCTAGCTCCCCACTCTTACTGTCTTCAATGGGGAGGGGAATTAAAAATGAAAATATCTGCCAGCCTGAAAACCTTGATTCTTCTGCCCTGGTCAACATGAACCGGAAGGACTTCAGATGTGGTAGTACATCTGTTACATCGCTCCCTCTTCTGACTCCACTTAGGATTACTCTTCCTGGCTTGGGAAATAACTAGTAATTATGCTATTGGAATTGTTTGAAGAAAACTGGAAAAAGAAGACATCACAAATGTATTTGTTGACAGCTAAAACCAGTTTGGCAAGAGCCAGAAAGGCAAACCAAACACCAGACTAGGACGAACTGATGCAATACATTTAGCACATAATCAACTAATATTAGGAATGCTGGAAAACACAGGGATATTAATATTCTCAGCAGAAACTGGGGAACAGTTTTTGACTATTAACAACTCAATAAACACATAGGTTACCAAGGTATATATTGCGTATGGTTGTAGGAAAGGGACTTCGACTTGCTTTTGTCTCATTAGTGGTGAATAAAAAACTCACTGGTATACTACAAGCTCCCCCAACATGGCACCCAACAGATATGCTGAACAACAACTCTCATCATCACCAGCCAGCAGGGCCACTGGTCATGCTGTTGGGAGTGATGGGAATGATAATCCAACACATCTGGATGGCGCCATGCTGGCAAGGGCTGATATAGCAGATGCAGCCCACTGCTCCCAAAGAACAACCAAGTCAGTTTTTCAAAAATAGGCCTAGCTTTTAGAGTAAATGCCTAACAATTTCCTTCAGTTTTTCATCAGTTAACTGGGAAGAGTAATTACATTCTGTAGCGTGTTTTTTGTAAAGATGTATGAAACAAATAACTGCTAAGCAGCAAGGAAAGTTGCTTGCGTATTTTTAACATTTTGCTGGCACTTCTTTTCTGCCACTTCTACTGCTAATAAGTTTGTTTCCATATCAACCTATTAGTACTATGAAGTATAAATTCTCTGCAACATTTCTCAAATTAAAGGAAAATAAATTATCTACTAAAGACACAAAGATCAGATTATCAAACCTACCTATCTATTAAGCCATTGAGGGAAGTAAGAATCAGTTCATTTCTCGCAATGTGTCATAAAAACTTGCCTACCCAAACCCTAAACTGTGCACAGGTCTGTGTTTTACTTTATAAATATACAAAATTTGAAAACTACAAAACCAAAACTTATACAATGTTACAAATACTGGGTTGGGTACAGACTCGCCAGGAGTACAACTCTGCTAACTGGATGCTTCCACAGGCAGAAGAAGGGTGCCAATTTTTGCCAATTCCTTCTTTTTCCTGCAGCTCCCTAAATCTCCCAAAAAGCTTCTCTGAAGGGCTTGGAGACCCTCTAGAACACTGTGGGAGGTGATGCAGAGGACCACAGGGGGGAGGTAGAACAATGTCCCCTTCCCTCCAGCCGGGAGCCTTAGAGCCTTCCCAACTGGAGGAGCCCTTCTTTTCAAAGAAAAGCAAATCTGAATCCAACCCATTAGGAATACAAGACTCACAAACAGTATTTAACCTGAATGTATATATTTCCGCTCATATAAAACAGAATACAAGAAGAAAGATCAGGAAGAAAAACACATCTTCAATGTTCATTCCAAAACATAGTAGATTGCAAATCACCTCTGAACAAAAACGATTTTCTTGAATAAAATTCCCCCCTCGCAGCTTGTATAAAGTAAGATATTTTAAGTAATATAGGCATATATAACACCCTGAGAACGCATTCAGATATCGCAAAGGTGTAAAACTGATGAACACTTCTTTTCAAAACAGTACGTGATCATAACTCTAATGTCATTGGTACATTTATTTCCCACTTATTCATATATATTATAAATATACACCAACTTCCAGAATGTCTTGATCTTGTCACATTTCCAATATATACACATTTCCAAAAAATCTTGTATCTATTTGTAAAATGTTTGACTATTAAAGCATGAGATACTGCTGGTAGTATCTCTTAAAAATTATTTATATTAATTCAAAAGAAATCAGTATTTTGATATATGGCCATTCATCAACAGATAACATTCAAGTTTGCCTATTAAACCTCTTCCGATCGTGTAGGTGATTTTTTTTTTTCTTATATAGCACCACCAACACACTCTGGCAACTCTTGTGTAACTTTTTGGTGAACAAGGTTGTACTTGGTATAGCAAGGCAAGATCACATGTTGGCAGTTGGGGTCAAAAATATTTCATTTCATTCAAAACACAGTAATCCTTCTGCCAATTCCTTATAGTAATCACTTAAGACTATTAAGTGCTTGGCACACTTGAAATATAATTCATTAGTTCCGATACAGCATTTTTTTTTATCTTTCCAGATTAACTGCATGCAATTAACATAACTAGATACATCTGAATGCTGTGTGATTTGTTACTCGCACATTTTATAAAAGTTAAACTGACTAGAAATACAACATTGATCTAGGAACAGAACAAACAAAAATCCATGAATGTTGTAGAGTGCAGTTCACTTACATCAGTACCATACTTCCGTGTTGCCTGAGCTGCGAGAGATTTAATCTTTTCCCTGTAAAGTTGAGCAGCACGACTGCTGTACTTCGCATTGGTGTCACTTGTTGTGCAACCATATTGATGAAAAAATGCAGACTGCAAAAGAAATAGACAGCATATGTGCGTGTGTGTTTAGTTGTGCATGGATTTGTTCCCCTAAGACACAGATGGGAAATCTGCGGCCCGCAGGCCCAATTTAGCCTTCCTGGCCTCCCCATCTGGCCTGCAAAGGCCTCAGGCAAGGCCTCTTCTCCTCCCTGATCACCCTCAGAAAAGTGAGGGTGATCAGGGAAGGCAAGGGGGGCATGAAGCCAGCGCCAGACTGAACTGACACCGCACGGAATCGCTCCGGAAGAATGTGGCTTGGTCTGGAGCCTGCTTCGCCCACCCTCGCCTAAAAGGAAAACAAATGTATCTAAGATTTCACCAGTTAATTAAATCAGTCAATTTGTGCCTTACCCTCTACTAGGAAGGCTGAAAGCAGGTTCCGCTACATGTTCAAACCCATGTTTGCATCCATACGGGATACAAACTTGATTTTAAAGAAGGGAAAAAAACCAAGATTCTCAGAAAGCTGAACTCTCTGCACCCAAAAGCTCATTGCTAGTTGCTCTGGGAACCTGCTGGGGCTGAATAGTGGGGTAGAAATTTATGTGTAAATGCATGAAGTGTAACTTTTTTTGTGTTTCACAAAAACCGCAGCATATACAGCCCTGCTACTAGGTATGAGACAGATTTCTGGGAACCAGGGAGAAAACAATTTTTAACATATAAACTTACAGCATTAGCATTTCCTCCAACTTGCATACACCTCAGTTGAAACCATGACCAGTTAGAATCTAATTCTGTAGACCTACCAAAAAAAAAAAAAAATTCAGTACATTTAACATTAAAATTTAAACAGCTACACAAGCAGCAGAGAGAGGATATTTTTTACTGTTGTGCCCACAAAGCCTTCGAAGTTACCACTGCCTTTAAAAAGAATCTTTGTTTATTATGAATTAATTTTCATTTTACTGTCAACAAATTTGGAGGCCAGCTGTTAGGCAGAAAGGCAAAATATAAGTATTTTAAATCGATAAATACAATGGCAATACCTTTGGGAAAATATACCTTTGTACATGTAATCTAGAGATATTATAAAAATATTCCACCTAAGGGTGGGCCTCAATTGAACTTGAATCTCTTCTCATATTACTTCCTTTAGATCTAGCCAAAATTATTTAAGTATTCACAATACAGTGTGAATGTGAGTATTCCAAAACTCCTCTCAAAGCCAGGATTGGCAGTGGCTACCTGTCAATTATATGCTCAGTGGTAAACCTGGATTTGTTGTTGCATAACATGTGAAAATACCCTTAAGCATGTTTTAACTGTGCACTGACTTGGTATGGTTCCCCCCCCCCCAAATTAGTTTAAACATTTTCCCATCAAGTGAACAATGAAGCAATACAGATATTCCAAAGAAGCCCTTTGCTCTTCTCATCCACGCAGCTCCAGCTTTCCTCTGGCCCACTACCACTTTTTGGTGCTGTCACTCTATTCCCTCTCCCTACCTCTTTGGGTCTATTCCAGATGCCTGCCAGGATCAGAAAGGCAGAAGACATTGAGCTGCCTGGGTAGCCTCCATAGATCTTTGTTACAATAGGACAGTACAACGGAAGCTGGGGATAGGGATGATTTTATCTCACTTGTTGCTTTAGAGCAAATATCTTAAACTAGCTACTATGCTAAAAGACAAAATAAATCAGCCATATGTAAAACCTGCATAGTAATATCCCTTTTAACTCAAGGCAACACTAAATTATATGGATGGCCAGGACATCTCGAGACAGAAAAGAGAATACGAAATGCTTTGCCTTCAACACTGCTGCTTAGCAAAGTGGTATATCAAGTTAGCCCTCCCCAAGGCTCCATAATTTTGCCTTGGCTTAGCAGCTAGCCATTACTTGTAGTCACCACTAATCCTTCTCCCTCCCACAAATCCTCTGGCACATGTAGAGAATGCGGGAAAGGGACAGTTGGACTTTGGAGGAGGCTGAAGCAGTGGGAGAGACTCTTCTGCCTGCTCAAAAGTCCAGTGCAAGGTGAAACAAGATCCTTCCCTTCTTACAAGTCCTCTAATGTACCCTAAGCTTGTCAAACCTTGAAATAAAACATTCTGGTACCTGCACAGTTCCAGAAGGCAGAGCCCTATGGGGTTAGTAGGCAGAGACACTATTGTGGCCAGGTGTCCTGTTTTCTTCTTAACTGCCTGGTATTTTAAGGGCTGTCTGGGAAACTGTTTTTTTTATCTTTCTGGTACTGGACAAAAAGGATGAGAGGAGGTGGACAAAAAGGATGAGAGGGGGTAATCTTTTCTTTTTTTCTTGTAACATAATTAAGCCAGCAATTGAGCTGATTTGCCTGCTGCATGGCATGAACTGAAACTTCACCAGCCTCTGGGTAAAGAGGGAACTGAACTGATGTTGTTTCCATTACCTTTACATTGTAAAAGCACTCAGCAGATAAAGCTCAGCACTCAGCAGATAAAGCTCTTATCTCCAATCAGCTGCTGATTGGAGATAAGAGCTCTTCCCTGCTGAAGAGACTGGGCCTGGGGAGGAAGCTGCTGAATAATTCAGTCCTGTTTATTTTGTGGACTTGTCCTGCTTATTTCTGAGCAGACGTGCAGAGGCTTGGTATTTGGAATGATATTTAATACTTGCCAATTTTTAATCTGTGGCAAATATTTTTGGCATTGGGTGTAAAAAATGATATTCAATCATATGTTTGGAAGAGAGTAAGAGGAACTATTGAAAACATTTTGAGCCCTAAAAGACCAAAATCAAAAGAGAAAACTGCAGATAACGTGGAACATGGAGGGAGCAATCCTATGGCCGCTAGACAGTGGCTGGACGGCTATAGGATATGCTGTTTTCCAGGAACCGACCTCGGAGCCTGTGCCCCGAGGTTGGTTCCCGGAAAACTGACCTCCCCCCATGTCCGCACTGCCTCTGAGGCAGCGCGGAGAAGCCCCGTCCTCCACGCTCACAAAAGGAGCGTGGAACGACTGAAAAAGGGTGGGGCTGGGGGAGTGGAGAGCGGATCTGCCTATACGACATCTTATGTGTCATATAGCAGCATCCTCTCCCGCTTGCCCCCCCTCCCCATGGCTAGACAGCCGAAAACAGCAGGGCAGGAGAGGCATGGAGGGAACAATCCCCCCCATGCTCCTCCTACCTATCTAGATAGGATTGCGCCCTAAGGGAGTTTCCCAACTTGCTCATTGTTACTTGTAAAGTAACAATGAGCAAAATACTTTACAGGAGCTGGAATGTCAAACAAAATCACCCAGCCTTTGGGAAAGCTATTTTAATGTTCAATGCATAAAGAGCAAAGCTTATCCATTTTACAGTCTTAGATGTTAAGAATGGATATATGATTGCTCTTTACTGGATTTCTCGTACATAGCCTCCACAGAATATTCACAAAGTTGAAGATAGTCAAAATTAATGCAAGAGATGCTATGGAAGTGAGCTTCAACTTTGTTTATATCAAAAATAGTATTTAATTTAAATTAAAACCAGTTTAAATTCTCTATCTCCATGCTACGACTGAAGAAATCCAATTGTTACCATAGATAATTATTAAAATTTAGACACTGGTCTTCAGAACTGCTATTTCCAGGCTAGCTAACAAATCATACAAAAGACTTAAAAACAAAAAACAGAGCAGTAACAATATAAGCCAGAGCAACTAAAACCAGTTTAAATGGTATATAGACCTCAGTTTGAATCGAAAGGCGCCCTTCTGTGAATGGAGGGCATATTTAGATCCAAACTACTCCTTTGGGACCAAACCATTATATGGATGTTACAAGGGAATTCTCATTTATTTAGTACTAGTGCACAATAGCACTATAATCGTTACCAGGCACATGAGCTAGATGCAAAATGTTTACTAGCAATCACATTTACTTCAACATGGAAGAAAAAAATTATACAAATACATTAACACAAGAAAAATATCCCCAATCAAAGAACAGCATACTGACTGCTTACCGTATGAAAGTCAAGTGAACCCCAAGTGATCGATGAGTCCCTGAGCAGTCAATACACAGGAAAACACCGTATGTTATGCTTGCCCAGCTTGGATTTTTTGCTCCACAGTCAAAACACACCTAGAAAACAACCATAAGTTGATTGTTAAGATTACATTTCTTTAACTGTTTATCCAGCATGCTAGTTCTCATCTGTAAGCCATGATTTGGAAACGCTTCTAAGAACAAGACTTGCACTACGTGGCAAGAGAACTATTTTACTGTAATTTGTGTGTGGAGGGAATGAGACAACAACACTGCAACTTCATCCTTAAGTGGTTAGATCCAGACTACATTAGCTGAACTTAGGTCCTACTGAAAAGCAACAGGAATTGTTAATTACTAACTCGTCCTATTTATTTCAATGAAATTCAAGTTTAACTAAGAGTCTGGATCCAATCCAAGACATCCAAATATTCCATATGTATATACAAAACAGCCTGTGCTAAAACCAATACTATCCCCTTCAGCCTCCAAGAGCGGCTTCTGTGCATTGCCAGCCAATAAAACAGACCTCTTGGTACCAACCCATGTAGAAGAGCAGGTGAAATGTTGGAATTCACCACTAATTCCAGTATTAAACATATCAGTTTTAGAATTTTAGGCAGCCAGGGTACTCAGTACTAACATTCACTAGATTTCCTCTGACGGCATTAAGCAAAATGATTCATAAAGTAACTTGGAAAATCCACAGTATGATTCAATGGACTAAGCAATCCCATTGGTCACACCATGATGCTGCGCAGGGGAGGGGAGGGGCAGGAAAGAAGAAAAATAGCAAAGTAAAAATGAAAAAGAAGTTTTAACTCAAATGGTGTTTAAAATGTAGCAATATTTTAAGCAAGCAAACCACACTATGATCTGCCTAGCCTGAATTTGCATTATTGCACAACAGGGATCATTATCACGTTCACAGAATCACAGAGCTGGAATTTGCCAAGATGCCACCAAGTCTAAACTCTCCTCACCACGTACCCATTACTAGGGGTGACTGTTCATAAACTATCACTCAATACAATCCTCACCACAACATGTCAGAAAACAGCAGTGTGGTACCTGCACAACAAATAACTCTAAATTACTCAAGCAACTGAGCTAAGGCCAGATGTTAATGATCTAGATGCAGTTTCTAGTTTACCAGCAGATGAGAGACTTTCACTTGCCTGCTTCAGCCTTTACATGCCTACCAATTTATTAGGTTGCATGTCAGAAAATGGTCATGCCCAGAATGGCTGCAGCTGCAACTGTATGTGCACTGAGCTGGGAATATGAGTATTGAATGCAGAGGGACTTCTCTGAATGAACATGTAGAAAATATCAATACTATTTTATAGCTGTAACATTCACTTGGGTACATTGACACATTTTGCCAGCTGCCACCAGTTTCTAACATCTGCATATAAACAGATGCTTTAGGCAACATTAAAGTGACCCAGCATACGTGCTAGTCTTTAAACTATTAGACTTCACAGCATCTACCACAATATATGCAAAACACAAGCAGAATGTACTTGAGAGCCAGTGTAGTGTAGTGGTGAGAGTGACGGACTGGGAGCCGGGAGATCCGGGTTCTAGTCCCCACTTGGCCATGGAAGCTCACTGGGTGACTTTGGGCCAGTCACAGACTCTCAGCCCAACCTACCTCACAGGGTTGTTGTTGTGAGGATACAACGGTGAGGAGGATAATGTAAGCCGCCTTGAGTTCCTTGCGAGAGGGAGAAAGGCGGGGTATAAATGAAATAAATAAATAAATAAATAAATACTGTCTTGAACAGATACTGCTATTGAGTGGATAAACATGAGCATCTGAATACCAAATACTCCCTGTTACTTCTCTCTCCACATAGCTCCTCAGAATGATTTCTCTAAAATAACCTTGGTCTTAGAACCCAATGTTTTTGTGGACACAAAAATCACATTTAGATGTCATTAAATAGTTAATTCTCTTCAACTAGTCCATCTCCCTGCATTGTAATCTGTTTTTCCTGCAGCTTTTTAATTTCATCATCTTAAAGATGGCTTCATCATCCTGGAAACATGATTCATTATAACTTGGCTCAAGTTCATTAATCAATTAACATGAAATAGTTCCGAATCATGCTGGAAATGAATATGCTATTTTATACATATTTGCACAGAACATAGAGGACAGAATTACTTTTCTCTTTAGCAGTATAACTGATATTTGTAAAATGATATAGTTATGTCAGAATGTGCAGAAGCAAACAAGAATATATGAAGAGAAACATTTGCATTTGGCACTGCAAAAATAACTGACTCTTTCTTTTCAAATGCACACGCTGCAGCGCTCCACCCAGTCTGAAAGGTCACTGTTCACCAAGAACAAAATGAAAACATGATTTAACTACAGCTAAAATTCCTAAGCCAGCTCACCAGTTTGCAGTCTAAAAATCAAAGACCGCACTCCACGTTGTGCTTTAAAGGAGTACCAACATTGATAAGGGGAATGGAACTTTGACCATTAATTCCCAAAAAGAGAAAATAAAGATTCAGAATGTCACTTAAAATGGCATTGCTTTTAAGGTTTAAACACATTTTAAAGAAGATTTTTCCATACTAACAAAAAATCAGCTAAGGGAGTAATCCTATTGAGATCGACAGTTGCTTCCGACCCCGGAGGCGAGCGCCTATCCAAAGCAGGGCAGGTGCAGCCGCCTTACATTTGCGGCTAGACAGCTGATTTCGGCTGTCTAGCCACAGGAAGCCGGGGGGGGGGGGCACATAGGAAGCATCAGAAAGGCACGTCCGCCCCCCCCGGAACACCCCGTATTTGCTGCTCTGCGCTCCTGAGTGCTGAGCCGATCCACGCTGCCTACTGAGGCAGAGGGAGAGGGTGGAGGTCGGTTCTCAGGGAACTGACCTCGGAATGCGGGCTCTGAGGTTGATTCCCAGGAACCAACTTATCCTATGGCCGTCTAGCCGCTGACTAGCGGCCAATAGGACTGCGCCCTAAGCAACATTTTTTGCTTTGACTTAACAGAAGTTATGACGCATTACATGGCTTACAGCAGTCTATAAGTCTCCACTCCTCACCCAATACACAATACACCCTCCCTAGCCACTGCAGATACATTGGATAGCACAGTACGAAGCATTGATTTGATATTACTCTGAAGTTACAATGTAATTTTAATATTGTTTTATATAATTTTTCAGGAGCTTGGAGAGTGCAAACTATTCACTTGTCTTTTCCACAATCCAACATATTTCTATACAATGAGCAGTACTCAGGATGGCTACTCACTCCTATGTGGAAGTTACTTTACACAGTCCTTAACCAAACACAACATTTTATTTCCTAGTGAATTCAGAGTGGATAATGAAGCTTTTTGATATCACATTCACAACTGTAAGGAGTTACACGTCCCAAAGATTTCATAGCATTTTAAACCTGAAAGCCATTATGCACATTTACCAACTTTCAACACCAGGTTGGGTTGGTGTTTTTAAAGCCTGTCAATCCAAATATTTGAAGTAAAACTGACTTAAGTACACTCGATTGCTACCCTTAAGAATAAAAACAATAAGGTCGTCAAATATGCTTGGTACATCCTGGTGTTATGGGGATTCAAACCTTCATTATCCAAACATATGGAAAAATGTCAGGACACACCCATCCCACAGAAAATCTCCCCGGAGATTTGTGCACCGGCAGAGGAACTGACTCTTTTTCTTTCTTTATATCCCTCCTATGCTAGAAATGTTTAATCAACAATTGTGGCTCATTAGAGGCAACATATGTTAAAGAGCATATGGGAACATACAACTATTCTTAGGCTTTTCCATTTTCATTATATTTTGCTCTAATTCTGAAAGGGAGGTTTCAGTGAAGATATTTTTTCCAGCATATAGAGGGACAATAAAATGTAAAGGCATCAACAAAGCCATGCAAAGTCAGACTACTGATAACCTAAGCATCCAGACCATTCTGCAGACCATGTGGAAAAAATGGCAGTTTTACTGTTACCTAATCAATATGAAGACAGGAAAAAACCCAACATCTATTTCAACTGTAATCCCCTCACCATATCTTGATGATTTGTGGACTTGACAGACATGAGAAGTTGCCAACAGATTTTAAACTACTTTTCTATTTTCAGTACCAACTTGGTACACAAAGTCAATATTCTTCGGTGTCCGATACCCAGATTGCCCAAATTAATGAATTATTCCAAGGTGAATACTAAGGAATTTACTGCAGACTTTTATTTCACTTGACATTTTGTGTGTTCTATCATCCATGGACATCTTCCCATCAATTACTGACAGACCCAGCTGTACCATCAGGCAGAATGAGGCGGCCACCTTAAGCAGTTAATTTTAGGTGTCAAGATAAGGCAGCAAAATGTTATTTATTTACTTACTATTGTGTCTTTACCTCCAAGAAGAGGCATTTGTGGAATTTTCTGCCTCACGTGCCATAAAATACCTGGCCAGCATTGGGTAAGGGGGTGCCATATGTTATTCTGCCTCAAGCAGTAAAATGTCTTGGGCTGGACCTGATTACTGACAGCTCAATCCTATACTGTGTTGCACTCAAAGTCAGCATATGTAAGATAAAAACCACCTTGCTGGATCAGAGCAAGGGCCATTTAAACCAGCATTCTGTTTCTAAAAGCAGCCAGTCAAATCCTACTGGAAGCTCATCAAAGGAGGACATCAAAGTAATGGCCTTTTTCTATAGTTTGTTGCCAGGAACTACTGCACAGTCATATGCTACCTGTGAAAATGGAGACCTCATTTAGCCATCATAGCTAACAGTTGGTTTATGGCTAATTGTTACCTCTCCTCCATGAATCATTTTTTAAAGCCATCTAATCTAGAGGCCACCACAACTTGAGAAGCACATTTCTAAAATTAGTTATGCATTATGTGAAATACTTTTTTTGGGCCTAGGTTTAAAAAAAGCAGAAACCTCAAAATGGACAGCAAAATCTCCACCAGACAAGACTCTTATGAAAAGCTTTGAGCCATCATTAGGCAGAGTAGAAACAATGCTAATTCTTGGCTGTACAGTAGGGCACTATTACTAGCTTACCATTAAAAGAAACTTTGCTATTAAGGAAATTGTCTCAGTTATACAGAGAACAAAGTTAATACTAAAGCTAATTATTTTAATGACCAACCCATGACACTTCTGAGTTCTTCAGCTAGAACATTGACCAGCACAACCAGAGTATTGTAGTAGCAGATGGTAGAGTTGGACCAGGATGAATAGTGTTCAAACCTTGTTTCGTATATAACAATGCATTTTATATAGTTTTTAGATAGCTGATAGCAAATATGTGAAGGGCTATACCTGCCAACCTAGCAGTTTGAAAGTAAGAAATTGCAAGTAGATAAATAGGTACCGCCTCGGCGGGAAAGGTAACAGCGTTCCGTGCACCTCGGTGTTCAGTCATGCCGGCCACATGACCACGGAAGCGTCTTCGGACAGCGCTGGCTCTTCGGCTTAGAAACGGGGATGAGCACCGCACCCTAGAGTCGGACACAACTGGTTGGGGACACCTTTACCTTTTTTTATACGACTGTGAGGTAAGTCAATATTATCCCCATTAACGCATATGGGGACTGAGACCAAGAGACTTCTCTAAAGCCACCTAATGAGATCATAGCTGAGCTAAACTTTGAACAGGGATCTTTTGGGCTCACAACTCACACTCTTAGCTAGTACACTGTGTACACACACTAGTACACACACTATGGGGATGTTCGGATGATTGCAGGGGGGAAAGAGGCTATCATGGCTTCTCCACCAGCCCCCACATGTGCCTATTTTTTACATAAGTAGCCATGCTGCAGCATGGGATGGCATGTCGTGCAAACTCAGTGCGCAGCGCAGGAGGGGTGGCTTCGTACCCACCCTACACTAGCTATAACTGATAAATAGTCTCTCCTACCTCCTATCTGAGTTAGAATCTGGAAAGGGTTCAGTCCTAAGCATATTTTGCTCAGGCATAAATTTAACCGAGTTCAATGGGGCTTACATACATTTACATGTAAATGTGCACAAGACTGCCAACTTACAGAGAAGACAGACGCACATTCTAAAGTGTGGTGATACTAGTAGCGATTTGCGTATACAGTTTCTGCCCAGAAATAAATGCAGCCTTAAAATGCAGCCAGCAAATGTGATGCAAATGGCTTGAATGCACACTTTAGAATGGATTTCCGCCTGCAGTTCTAAGCAAACTTACTTGAAAGTCCTGCTACTTCAAAAAAGCCTCTTTGAAATCCAACAGGACTTTGCCTCTGAGGAAATGTGGTTAGGATAAGGCTGCTGTGTTAAATTAAGTTTTCCATTGTGCCTGATGAAGACGTATGATTCTCTAGAAACGACACAGAAACAAATAGAAGAGGAAGGGGAAAACCATATCGATAACAATGAGAAAAGGCCGGAGAGCCTCAATTGTGCAAAGGAGACAGCAGAATCTATGGGAATTATAAAAGAACCACAATAAAAAGAAATCCGTTCTTTAAAACACTTTTAAAAACAAACATTCATTAGAAGTGCAGCTAATAAATAATATCCTATAATAATCTTGGCTTCAATATAATCATATTATAATATTTACATGTTGCAAAGTTTTCATAAAAGCCTATTACTTTTATTTCAAGTAAGGAGCTTTGTATAAAGCACTGTAATATATAACAAGATAAAACTTTAAACAGTGTTTTAAAAAGTCATTCTAAGGAATTATAGGCACTCCAAATCCACACCAAGAAAGAAAAGGTGACTAATACCCACTCTGCGCCCCATCCACCAGCTGTTCCTGTATCTATCATGGTCAGCCTCAGTTTTCTGGTACACATCCCAGGAAAACAAAGGGGCCTATTGGGGCGGGGCGGGGGGAGAAGAAAGATACTGGAAACACCTTTTTTAAAAGTTGTATTTATATTTATTAAATTTATTAATTGCCCATCTGGCCGGTCACTCTGGGCGATGACTTTTTTAAAAAGTTGTGTGTTAACATGAACGTTAAGTTTGGAGCCCTTTCCTCGGGTCTCTAGAAACTAAGTCGGTGAGGTGGGAGAGAGGAGAGAATGCCTCTTAACTCCACTAGGGCACATGCAACTGAATGCACGGACATGGACACTCACGTCAGCAGGGTGTGAAACCAAGGGTGCAATCCTATGCATGTTTAGACAGAAGGAAGTCCTACAACTCCCATTATTCCCCAGCCAACCCTGCTGGTTGGGGAATGCTGGGACTTGCAGGACTTCCTTCTGTCTAAACATGCGTAGGATTGCACCTTCGGCCCATGAGGCGGGAGAGAGGAGAATGCCTCTTAACTCCACTAGGGCACATGCAACTGAATGCACGTACATAGACACTCACGTCAGCAGGGTGTGAAACCAAGGGTGCAATCCTATGCATGTTTAGACAGAAGGACGTCCTATAACTCCCAGTGTTCCCCAGCCAACCCTGCTGGATGGGGAATGCTGGGACTTGCGGGACTTCCTTCTGTCTAAACATGTGTAGGGTTGCACCTTAGGCCCATGAGGCGGGAGAGAGGAGAGAATGCCTCTTAACTCCACTTATGCTCATGCAACCGAATGCACGGACACAGACACTCATGTCAGCAGGGTGTGCAACTGACTGTAGCCATGCAATTAAAAGACGCTTGCTCCTTGGGAGGAAAGCTATGGCAAACCTAGACAGCATAGTAAGAAGCAGAGACGTCACCTTGCCGACAAAGGTCCGTCTAATCAAAGCTATGGTTTTCCCAGTAGCAACGTATGGCTGTGAGAGCTGGACTATAAGGAAGGCTGAGGGCTGAAGAATTGATGCCTTCGAACTGTGGTGCTGGAGAAGACTCTTATGAGTCCCCTGGACTGCAAGGAGGTCAAATCAGTCCATCCTAAAGGAAATCCACCCTGACTGTTCATTGGAAGGACAGATAATGAAGCTGAAGCTCCAATATTTTGGCCACCTAATGCGAAGAGAAAACTCCCTGGAAAAGACCCTGATGCTGGGAAAGACTGAAGGCAAAAGGAGAAGGGGACGGCAGAGGATGAGATGGCTGGATAGCATCACCGATGCAATGGTTATGGGCTTGAGCACGCTCCGGGAGAGAGCGCAGGACAGGGAGGCCTGGCGTGCTGTGGCCCAAGGGGTCACGAAGAGTCGGACACGACTGAACGGCTGAACAGCAAACATGCGTAGGATTGCACCTTTAGCCCGTGAGGCGGGAGAGAGGAGAATGCCTCTGAACTCCGCTAGCGCGCACGCAACCGAATGCGCGGCCACGGACAACCCGGCAGCAGGGGGCGAGACCAAGGGCGCAGCGCTCCGGAGAGGAGAAAACCCGAGCCCCTGCAAAAAGGGCGCGAGCTCCTGCGTCCGGCTGCCACAGCGCGGCCCAGGCAGCGCCCCTGCCGCAGCGCGCAGCTGGGGCAGGCGAGGCGGCGGGAGCCGCGCCTCGGGCCCGGGGCGCCTTCCGGCGAGGGAAGGGGCGCTGCGGGGCACGCAGGCGGCCCCGCGGCGCTCCCGTCCCGGAGGCACGCCGCGCGGATGGGCGCAGGGGGCGCCGCCGCCCCGGCGCCGCCCCTCGCGGCGGTGCAACGTGTCACTAGCGGGGCCGGCGCGGGGCGAGGGGCGAAGGCGCCCCCCGCCGCCGCCCGTCCACGCGCCTCTCACCTTGTTCGTGTGGACGGCGCGGAGCCGCCGGAAGACGGCGGCGAGCTCCTGCTTGCCCGGCTCGCACATCCCGCCTCTGCGGCCGCGGCCCCTCGGCAGCCACGCAGCGGGGAGCGCCGGCCGGCCGCCGCCTCAGCTGCGCGCAGGCTGACGAGCGACGCGCGCCGAGGCGGGCCCGGCCGCGCCGCACGGCGCATGCGCCGCAGGCGGGGGCGGAGACCCACCCGGCTGATCTGTGCGGCGCGGATTGGGGGAAGCGCGGCGGGGACGGCCCCGCCCGCGTTTCCAAGGCGACGGGGAGGGCGGCTTGGGCCTGGGAGCGCCTCGTCGCCGACCGGGCCCAGAGGGGGGCGGGGCCTCGCGGCGCGGCGAGGGGCCGAGAGCGGGGTCTCTCGGGGGCGAGCCTCGCTCCGTTCGACGGGGCCGGCTCCCCTGGAAGAGCCGCGGCCCTAGTGGTTTGAAGCCAGCGGCCTGGGGAGGCGGTGGGCCCTCCCGCGCTGGAGGCGTTCAAGACGAGGCTGGGCAGCCGCCTGCCAGGGGTGCTCCGGCTGGGATTCCTGCGTTGAGCAGGGGGCTGGACGCGATGGCCGTGTAGGCCCCTTCCGGCCCTACTCTTCTACGATTCTATGAGGCTGGACAGCCACCTGCCAGGGGTGCTCTGGCTTGGGCTCCTGCGTTGAGCAGGGGGCTGGACTCGATGATCTCACAGGCCCCTTCCGGCCCTACCGTCCTGCGATTCTGTAGGGCGATGGACGTGTGGAAGGGCGTGTCCGCGTGGGCCAGCCGCTCCGCCCGGGACGTCCGCGCTCCCTCCACAGCTTGCCGCCTCGGAGCCCCGAGGCACGTCCTTCGGCGGGGGCACCGGGCTTGAAAGGGCGCACCGTCCGTGGCTGCTAGTTTTTAATAGGTTTGGCCTGCTTAAAAAAAAAAAGAAGAAACCAAGGGTGCAATCCTGTGCAAGTTTAGACAGACCAAAGCCCTACAACTCCCAGCATTCCCCAGCCAGCATAGCTGGCTGGGGAATGCTGGGAGTTGTAGGGCTTTGGTCTGTCTAAACTTGCATAGGATTGCACCCTAAAACTAGTTTTTACAGACGTCGCTAATTGCGGTTCAATAAAAGGAGAAGGGGACGGCAGAGGATGAGATGGCTAGATGGCATCACCAATGCAATGGATATGGACTTGAGCATGCTCCGGGAGAGAGCGCAGGACAGGAAGGCCTGGCGTGCTATGGTCCGTGGGGTCACGAAGAGTCGGACACGGCTGAATGACTGAACAACAATGCGAAGAGAAAACTCCCTGGAAAAGACCCTGAATGTGGGAAAGATTGAAGGCAAAAGCAGAAGGGGACGGCAGAGGATGAGATGGCTAGATAGCATCACCGATGCAATGAATATTGGCTTGAGCACACTCCGGGACAGCGCGCAGGACAAGAAGGCCTGGCATGCTATGGTCCATGGGGTCATGAAGAGTCGGACACGACTGAGCAGCTGAGCAACAACAAAGTTTAGGTACCCGTTCTATAGCTGAGCGGCGAACCAAGTTTTTAAGTGATGGTAAATGTGTGCACGCCACCCCTTTGAGCAGCCTGGCTCTCGATGAAAAAACGTATGGGGAAATAAAGCAAGGACGAGCTGTGACATTACAAACATGAAGTCCAGTCTCTGTTCTGTTTTCTCAAAGGAGGCAGGAAGAACGATAGGATTATTAGGTAGAAGAGATTTGCCCCAAGTGTTTGTGTGGATGCAAGAGTAAGATGGGACAGTTCGTGTTATCGGTGATCAACCTCTGAATTTCCCTACACTTCAGATAGGCTGCCTACCTCCAGAGTTCATAGGTTGTGTCCAGTGTTAGTATAACTTGTCCCATTCACTTCAATGGGTCTATTCTAAGTAGGACTAACATTGGATAAAACACCATATAACTAATATCGCTGGGGAGGTCTTTAATCTTCCACCTGTCCTGCTAGTATAATGCACCTTCTGGGATAACTGTTAACTCTTGTAGCAAATTTTTGATGCAAGGTTTGATCTTCATTATAGGAAAAAAGCCCTACCTTGCATTGTTTCACTTTTTAGCATTTTCAGACATTGTTTTCCAATACACCTGCTTTAGCATAATTTCTTAAGCAAATGAGGGCTCATACAACTAGATTTCCAGCCATACCATCATCACGTAGCCAAACAAAGCTTCCCTATTGCCTTAGAGGGGAACGAAGGGACAAAGTGATTTTGCCTCAACCAGCTCTAAACACAGACAACTTAAAATATGGGAGGGGAGACAAAATAAAATATGGGAGTGGGGATGCATAGGAATATGTAGAAGGAGGATATTACTTTCAGTGGGGTATACTTTAGGATGTGCATAGAAGAAAATTCCAACAGCCATTACTCAGACTGATGCTTACACAGACCCTGCGTTTCACTAACTTTGCATGCAGCGAAGTGAAAGTAAACAAAGAAGGCAGACTGAAAGTCTGGGTGAAAAGCAATGTCAGGGTAAAGGGAAAATACTCGTTCCCCAGCTTCAGTGCCACCCTGAAAAGCCAGATAAAACCAGAACAGTAAGAACTGCTTATCGCACTGGCAACTAAGATTATTTTGCTACGTGGCAGTTACAAACCAATCAAAAGGATTATACAACTTATCCTGCCTCTCTAATGTTCTGTATCCAATCAGTGTTAGCCAAAGTTCTCCTTGTCATTCATTGTATAAAAAGCTTTGTTTGAAATGTAAACAGAGAGAACCTCCTTATAAGAATTTTGTAGGCATCTCCACATAGTATGCTTTCTTTTCTGTCTTTTGTTTTCTTTGAATAAAGATGTGAATGCTCAGAATAAGCTGTGAAGTTTTCTTTGATATGTGCATACCCATACACATTCTGCCCTGATTTTGCAGAACTGACTCAGGGCTTAAGAAAAAGCAGGTATTCCCATTCTTCACCCTTACCCCCAAATACCTGCATTCGCCAAGTTTGGGGGTGATTTTTCACATCTCTGAAAAGCTGGGGGCATCTTTCACAGAATGGGGCAAAAATATTTTGCACACCACACACTAGCTAATTGGGTATGGAGGATGTGGCCCCAATCCTGTAAGCTCCATTAGTCAGCCTCCATCTCTACTAGAGAAATAGCACTGTAACTATTCACTGTAACTTCCTTGCTTTAAGTCATGATCACCTTAACATCCACATAGAGTAGGTGCATAATTTTCCATTCTTGATCTCATTGCTGGACTGACTGCTGGAAAGACAGTCACAATGCACTTTGCAATTGTTTAAAAGTGTTTGCATTTTTTAAAAATAAGATGGAGGGTTAACATTTGTATAGACATCAACTTGCCTGGTTTTGTTTTGAAAGTGAGCCAGAGTCTACCTGAAGCATCTGGGGAGGAGCAAGATTGACAGCCACATCAGTATTTGAGATATGTGTGTCTATAAGAGAAGTGTGTGTGGGTATGTGCATGTGTGTGTGGGGTGTACATACAGACAGAGAGAGAACACACGTAAGCACAAGCTGAAAATGTTTGATTTGTCTTCACCAGATTTGAGTTCATGTTTGCTTGCCCAGGAAAAGAGAAAGTGCAGTCTTTTAGAAGACATTTGCAAATAAAATGTCCTGGTTTGATTTAGTAATTTATTTATCCAGCTTCATGCAGTGTTTGCTTTCTCCTCTCGGTATATTCATGCCTGAACACTAATTGTATATTTGCACTTGCATACTGCGAACAGTTGATGGAACTGCATTTGGCCCATTCTGTATTTTTAAGAGCACGTTTATCCCAGTCAAAGCATATTTGTGTGTTCCACCCCTTTTGCAGAAATGCATAGGTGGAACGGGGCAGGGAAAGGAGGTAAGAGTCCTCCTGTCCCATGTAAACAAAGGTCATTTGTGCTGTTCATTGCTGGGACATACAGTTCATTTACAACGTTTATATACTGCTCCACATCTAGACAGATTCTGTAGCAATGAACCATAAAAGATAAAGATAGAAAGATAAAAGAATAGAACTCCATATTAATTGTGTGTTTTTTTAAAAAAAAAAACAATACTGATAAAAACTGGCTGGTCAGTCAAGGAAGGCTTCCTGAAATAAAGATATTTTCAGGAGGCACTGGAAACAACTCTGTGTTGGTGCCTGCCTGACCTCCAGAGGCAGGGAGTTCGACAGAAAGGGGGCCAGCACACCAAAGACCCAACTGGAGTCCAAACAGTGGACTCCAGTTGGGCCATAGGTTCATGAGGAACCACCAGTAGCATACCCTCTGATGACCTTAATGACTGGGCAGGTTGATAAGGGAGAAGGTGCTCTCTCAGGTATCCTGGTCCCAAGTTGTTTAGGGCTTTATACACTAGTACCAAAACCTTAAACCTAGCCTGGTGCAGTTCCCGTAGCAAAGGAGTAGCATGCTGAAAAGGGGCAGTTCTTGACAACAGCCGAGCTGCAGCATTCTGCACTAGCTCCAGTTTCTGGAACAGCCTTAAGAGCAGCCCCACAGAGTGCACTACAGTAATCCAGTCTTGAGGCTACTAGCACCTGTATCACTGTGGCCAAGCTATATCTATCCAGGAGAGGTCATAGCTGGCAAACCAGCCGAAGCTGATAAAAGGAACTCTGACCTACCATGGCCACTTGGGCTTCCAGTGACAGTGATGGATCTAGGAGTACCCCCAGGCTACAGACCTGATATTTCAAACGGAGCGCAACCCCATCAAGAACAAGCAATGAGCCTATCTCCTGGACTTGGAAACCACTCACCTACGCCTTGCCAGGATTCAACTTCAGTTTATTGGCCCTCATCCAGCCCATTATTGAGTCTAGGCACTGATCCAGGACTTGCACAGCCTCTCCCGATTCAGATGTCACAGGGAGACAGAGCTGTGTGTCATCAGCATACTGATGGCACTTGGCTCCAGATCCCCTAATGACCACTCCCAGTGGCTTCATATAGATGTTGAACAACATTAAGCACAAGAGGGTACCCTGCGGAACCTTATAGCTCAATTGCCAAGAGGCTGAGGAAAGGCCACATTCACATTCTGTGAAATGGGCCCCACAGGTAAGACTGGAACCACTGTAACACAATCCCTCCAATGCCCATCCCGTGGAGTCAATCCAGGAACATTCCATGGTTAATGAGAAATTGAGCAGAATTAATGGAGTTGTACTCCCTCGATCCCTTGAAGGTCATCCATCAGGGTGACTAATGCTGGTTCAGTCCTGTAATCAGGTCAAAACCTAGACTGGAATGGGTCTAGATAATCAGTATACTCCAACAGTGCTTGAAGTAGTTCTGCCAACCCTCTCAATTACCTTCCCTAAGAAAGGGGTATTTGCGACTGGGCAGTAGTTGTCTAATACCATTGGGTCCAAAGTGGGCTTCTTCAGGAATGGTCGTGCTACTGCCTCCTTAAGGACAGCAGGAACCACCCTTTCCTGCAGGGAAAAAATTTACCACACCCTGGGTCCACCCAGTCATACCACCTCAGCTAGCTTTTATTAGCCAGGAGGGGCAAAGATCTAGAGGGCACATAGTCAGGTCACATTGCTGCAAGCACCTTGTCCACATCAACAGGCCACAGCAACTGGAACGGATCCAACACAATCGGGCAGATGGTGGCGTCCGACACCTCGACTGGAGCTGCACTAACAGCATCAAGGTTGCTGTGGAGACAAGAGATTTTGTCCTCAAAGGGTGATGCAAGAAGTTCACAGCGAGTCTTTGAGGGGACCAGAGCCGCATGTGCTGGTGAGAGTGTTAACTGCACCCGGACCACCTGAAAGAACTCTGCTGGATGGCTATTCAAGGACACAATGGAGGCAGCAAAATAAGCCTTCTTTGCTGCCCACACCACTTGCACAATAACCATGATTGCGTGCTCTAGAGCGTGTTCAGTCATCTTCACTTAAAAGTCTTATGCCATTTGCACTCTAGCAGATGTCCAGCCTGTTTCACTGACCGCAGCTCCCCGGTATACCAAGGAGCAGAGTGGGCTCTACAGCACTGGAGAGGGCACTCAGTTGCAATCAAGTCGATGGCCCTCTGCATCTCACTGTTCCTCTGGATCACCAGCTCTTTCCACTGGAAATCCCTAAGAAAATCTCCATTGAATTTCATCAGTCTCCTGGGGCGGACCATCCAAATGGGTCCCCCACCCTGGCAGGAGGGAAGTAATGCCATTTGAATCGCACTAGGAAATGGCTGGACCATGACAATGCAGTTACTTGGACGGACGGACAGACACACCTTCAGATTCCTTATATCACAGCTTGGAGAAAAAACCAAATCAAGGGTATGCCCTGCTTCATGTGTTAGGCCAATGACAGAGACGGCCCCATGAGTGTCATGGAATCCATGAAGTCCCAAGCTGTTCTGGGTTCCTCCAACACCACGTTTGAGACCACCTCTGCCAGCAGTCAGGGAGGTTGCTAGGCAGCAGGGTGAGTGGCGCACCAGCAGCATCCCCAACCTGTCTCTATGGCCCAACACCAGGTGCAACCCCTCAAGACCTGCTCCAAGGTGGAGTGGTTTCCTGGTGAGAGAGATGGAAGTTCTGTAAACCATGGCGATTGCCCCACCTCGGGCCCCCCAGCCTATGTTGGGGCTGCACTGAGTACCCATGTGGGCAGAGCTGAGTCAGGTCAACCCTACCCAGTTGACCCACCCAAGTCTCAGTAATACATGCCAGAATTGGCCTTCTCATCCACAATTAAATCATTAATGAGTGCTGCCTTATTGCAGACCAACCTGGGGTTAAATGGCAACACTGCAAAACAGGAGGGCTCGGTGGACAAACTACCAGATACGTGAGAGCTAGGGGAGGGGAGGTAGAAGGGGAACAGTGTATAAACCTCTGTAACCCATTTTACTCTGATATCCCAACCTTCTCCTACTATTTCTCCTTCTGCCCCAAGTCCCTGAAGGTACCACCTCAATGGGTCCTTGTGTCAGAATTTCCCAAGCACATCCTTACCACACTAGAACTACCCACTTGCTCCTCTACTTGTCATTATGTACGTACCAGATTGAAAAATTCTGATTACTTTTCTCAAGGTGCAGTCAAGACCAAATACAATACTTACAAGAAAAAGAAATATAGAACAATCTTGGCAGTAAAATTATGTTCAGTAAGGTTTTATTATTTTTAAAATAGTATACTATACAGAAAAATATTCCAGACTCTTATTCCTGACCATTTGTGACAAATCGATTTCTGAACAATTATGCTGGAATACCATTATGACAGAGAGATCCAGTACTCAACATTATACAATTGAACTTCAGATGTTAATAAATATCTTAATATCCAAACGCAAATGGAATAGCCAGGGAGCACTTACAGCATTTTAATTATCGAAATGTTATTTCAATTACAGTGTAGTTCCCTAAAATAGTGTATCTACTTACCTGATAAGATTTTGATTTTCTATAAAGCAACTTGTTCTTACATGTTCACAATCCAGCTATTTATATTTCTTACAATTGTAATCAATTTGACACTTTTACAGGTGATTTGCAATTGCAAACAAGTAGAAAATTTTACAGTGTTCTGCTACAATAATCCACAGTGGGGCTAATGCTAGTTTGTATTTGGTTCCACAATTTTACTAACAAATATAAATCTTAGGATACAACTACTATGTTCACCTTATGCAAGAATCCGGATCACAGAAAGTAACGTCTCATTCCAGCGTGCTGTGCATGCAGTGTCTGCAGAAAGATCCCAACAGCACATAACAAACCCACCCCAACACACATTTCATGTGCCAGGCCATTACAAGGAATGGGGGGCTTGGGCATGTGTCCCAAATCCCCCTCCAACACGCCGTCTTCTGCTCAGTCAAGGAAAGTTAGGAACCAAGCAGATGCAGGAGGAGTTGATGGGGACAGGTGGGATGCATACAGGCCTCCCATGCTGTGTTAATGACTTGAAGAGTGGGAAAACTGGACTCTTACGCCCTATGAGGACCCCTCCAAACGCTACACCCAGAGTACACTGGATTGATCTACCTTACATTTAAACAAGGATGCACTGACAAAGCAAATCTAAGTATGCCTATAATTTAAATTTCTTAGCTTACTCTAAAGCTGCAATCTACTTCCCACTGAAGTCAATAGCAAACTCACATTGATTTACTGGTGCTAGACTCCACCAGAAATATAATGCATAGACAATAGGCTTGCTAATTAGAACATGCTCTTTAAATTTTTGAATATCAAATTATATATATAGACACAGCCTAAAGAGCATATCAATAAAAAAGCATTCATCTACTTTACACTCTCTTGCTTGAAAAAATAATCTTCATATACGTTTAACTTTCCAAATCACACAAAATCATTAACAACTTGCAAAATGTAAGTTCCTCAGCAAGAACATGGCGGAAATGGGTTTAAATATTCTAGTTTTAAAAATCTACCTGAAGTCATCACTTGGGAAATTCATATTTCAGGTGTCAAGGTGTATCAACCATATTCAAAAAAGAAACCTAGACTTTAATATTTGCAGACAATTCTGCTACAATCTTCTGTAACAGATATAATATGGCATTTTACACCATTAAGAAATGCTGAGAGCATGAAAAAGTTGACGGTTCAATGTGGAGTAGGGAATACATGTAAGTCATAATTTAAGTAGTAGTACTGATGAACCAGAAATGAAAAAATAGCAGATTAGATAGTCTTTAAATTAAAAAATGCATCTTTCAAATATTGGTAAGAACATATACAAAACTGCAGTTTTTTTAAAAAAAAATCAAGTTGCAAATTACTGAAGGTCACTTAAAATAACTGCTTAAACGAAAGGCAATGTAAGCCGCCACCCAGCATACTGGGAATGAGGCATTAACTTAGCAAATTCTGAAATAATATACAAAAGTCATGATAAAACAGTAAATTGTCAATACGTACTAAAAAGATCATTTTCTTGCTGTACTACCTTTTCAGCTCTGTCCCAGTCGCTTTGTCCTCTGTGTTGGCTGCCTACCTTTTCCCAGCTCCAGTCTGAATAGTTAGATCTTTTCCCAGGGGACAAGATATCAATCCATCATTCAAATGAATTAAAAGAAATATATACACGTTTCAGTTCCCCTCACTGTGAGCCACAAGCATCATACTGGCTGACAGTGACTACAGCAGTTTTAGATGTCACTGGATGGGTTCTACGTAGTTTGCTGGATAGAGGCCAACTTGTCCATTGGCCAGGCGACCTTTGCACCACCCTTGTTCATCTTCATCTTCAATTTTAGTTAGCTCTTCCCCTGCGGGGAGAAAAAGTCATCCAAGCATCTGTAAATAGTCCCTAGGAGTGTCTCAGTAAATTACGTCTTCCTTTTGCAATTGCAGTATCTCCTCTTTACATCAATAAGCATCAGAACATTAGGAAATCCATTTTATTGCACTGCTCTCTGTGTCCCCATACAGATGGGATAACAAAATCATTGATTAAAGCACCAAATTGACTAGATAAAATAAATGCTGTTTTAGGGAAATCATTAGGTGCCAATATTCAAATGTATCTAATTGCCAGGTGAAACAGGTCAAAACTGAACTGTCCTCTTGCAGATATAATCCCAGAATTACATGGGCAGGGGGTTTTAAAGATGAGGCCCCATTTGTTTAAAAAAACGTATGGACAAAGCTTCCTATTAAATCAAAGTACAAGTTCTAATTGTCAGGAGAGAGAGAGAGAGAGAAAGAGAGAGAATAATATATACACTGTAGGAATGTCTCTTTTACAAGCTATTCTTATTTACTACTGAATATGCACTAGGATTACATTTCTAGAGATGTTCTAGACATTTTGAAGCCATGGAAAAAACATGTTTTTTCCAGGAAAAGATGAAAATTTGGGAGGAAATAGAAACACATGCCATACTTATTTCTTTGGCACTCTTTCCTGATCTAAAGTCACTTTGCTCCCTTGGGAACATAAATTGTGTTGTATATAACTTGGTTTGCTCATAAAATTACCATTAAAATAAAATAAAAAGTAAAAGTAAACTAAAAATGTACTAAACAAATTTAGTAAATATGTAATTATAGTTTGAATAACCTTTATATTGAAATCATAATTTTATGAGCAAACCTTAGTTTTTAGTTTCCTATTTTATGCTGAACCAGAGGGAACTTCAGCAAGTACTCCTTTAAACATCTGAATCATTCTAGAAGCCAGAAGAAACAGAAAATGCTGGAGGCAGGAAAATGGTGCACAGTATCTGTTGCTGTTTCTGGGGAATTGGTTGGAGTGGAGGTTAGGGAAATCTTGTCTGAAGGAAAAGCTATTGAGAGTTTATTTAGCTGGGGAAGACTCTCTTACCTATTAGGAATAGTAACCACAAATATTTAATGTAAGTACCTTCAAGCAATCGCAACCTATCTAAAGAGTGACATTTTATTGTTGTTGTTCATGTCCGACTCTTCGTGACCCCATGGACCATAGCACGTCAGGCCTTCCTGTCCTGCGCTCTCTCCGGGAGTGTGCTCAAGTTCATATTCATTGCATCCGTGATGCTATCTAGCCATCTCATCCTCTGCCGTCCCCTTCTCCTTTTGCCTTCAATCTTTCCCAGCATTAAGGTCTTTTCCAGTGACTTTTCTCTTCGCATTAGGTGGCCAAAATATTTGAGCTTCAGCTTCAATATCTGTCCTTCCAATGAGCACTCAGGGTTGATTTCCTTTAGGATGGACTGATTTAACCTCCTTGCAGTCCAGGGGACTCGTAAGAGTCTTCTCCAGCACCACAGTTCGAAGGCATCAATTCTTCGGTGCTCAGCCTTCCTTATAGTCCAGCTCTCACAGCCATATGTTGCTACTGGGAAAACCATAGCTTTGATTATACGAATCTTTGTCAGCAAGGTGATGTCTCAGCTTCTTACTATGTTGTCTAGGTTTGCCATAGCTTTCCTCCCAAGGAGCAAGTGTCTTTTAATTTCATGGCTACAGTCACCGTCTGCGGTGATCTTGGAGCCCAAGGAAATAAAATCTGTCACTGTTTCCATTTCTTCCTCTTCTATATGCCAGGAAGTGATGGGGCCAGATGCCATGATCTTAGCTTTTTTAATGTTGAGTTTCAAACCAGCTTTTGCACTCTCCACTTTCACCCTCAACAAGAGGCTCTTTAGATCCTCTTTGCTTTCTGCCATTAGGGTGGTATCGTCTGCGTATCTGAGGTTGTTAATAATTCTCCCAGCAATCTTAATTCCGACATGTGATTCATCCAAACCGGCGTTTCTCATGATGTACTCTGCATATAAGTTAAATAAGCAGGGCGAGAATATACAGCCTTGTTGTACTCCTTTCCCAATTTTGAACCAATCGGTTGTTCCATGTCCAGTTCTTACTGTTGCTTCTTGACCCTCATACAGGTTTCTCAGGAGACAGGTAAGGTGGTCTGGTACCCCCATCTCTTTAAGCATTTGCCAGAGTTTGTTGTGATCCACACAATCAAAGGCTTTAGCGTAGTCAATGAAGCAGAAATAGACGCTTTTCTGGAATTCTCCTGCTTTTTCCATGATCCAGCGAATGTTGGCGATTTGATCTCTAGTTCCTCTACCTCTTCGAAACCCAGCTTGTACTTCCAGTAGTTCTCAGTTCACATACTGCTGAAGCCTAGCTTGTAGGATTTTGAGCATAACCTTGCTGGCATGTGAAATGAGCGCAACTGTATGGTAGTTTGAACACTCTTTGGCATTGCCCTTCTTTGGAACTGGAATGTAAACTGACCTTTCCCAGTCTTGTGGCCACTGCTGAGTGTTCCAAATGTGTTGGCATATTGAGTGCAGCACTTTAACAGCATCATCTGTTAGGATTTTAAATAGATCAGCTGGAATACTGTCATCTCCGCTAGCTTTGTTGGTAGGAATGCTTCCTAAGGCCCACTTGACTTCATTCTCTAGGATGTCCGGCTCAAGTTCAGTGACCACACTATCATGGCTATCAGGGACATTCAGATCTTTCCTGTATAGCTCTTCTGTGTATTCTTTCCATCTCTTCTTAATCTCATCTGCTTCTGTTGGGTCCCTGCTTTCTTTGTCCTTTATCATGCCCGTCTTTGCACAAAACGTTCCCTTGAGAGCTCTGATTTTCTTGAAGAGATCCCTAGTCTTTCCCATTCTATTGTTTTCCTCCATTTCTTTGCATTGTTCATTTAAAAAGGCCTTCTTGTCTCTCCTTGCTATTCTCTGGAACTCTGCATTCAGTTGGATATATCTTCCCCTTTCTTCCTTGCTTTTCGCTTCCCTTCTTTCCTCAGCTATTTGTAAAGCCTCATCAGACAGCCACTTTGCTTTCTTGCATTTCTTTTTCTTTGGGATGGATTGAGTTGCTGCCTCCTGAACAATGTTACGGACCTCCGTCCATAGTTCCTCAGGCACTCTGTCTATCAGGTCTAATCCCTGAAATCTATTCCTCACCTCCACTGTAAATTCAGAAAGGATATGACTGAGGTCATACCTGAATGGTTTAGTGGTTTTCCCTACGTTCTTCAATTTAAGCTGAAATTTTGCAATAAGAAGCTCATGATCTGAGCCACAGTCAGCTCCAGGTCTTGTTTTTACTGACTGTATAGAGCTTCTCCATCTTTGGCCGCAAAGTACATAATCAATCTGATTTCGATATTGACCATCTGGTGATGTCCATGTGTAGAGTCGCCTCTTGTGCTGTTGGAAAAGAGTGTTTGCTATGATCAGCATGTTCTCTTGGCAAAACTCTATTAGCCTTTGTCCTGCTTCATTTTGTACACCAAGGCCATGCTTGCCTGTTATCCCGGTGATTTCTTGACTTCCTACTTTAGCATTCCAATCCCCTATGATGAAGAGGACATCTTTTTTGGTGTTAGTTTTAGAAGATGTTGTAGGTCTTCACAGAACCGATCAACCTCAGCTTCTTCAGCCTCAGTGGTTGGGGCATAGACTTGAATTACTGTGATGTTGAATGGTTTGCCTTGGATTCGTACTGAGATCATTCTATCGTTTTTGAGATTGTACCCCAGTACTGCTTTTCCCACCCTTTTGTTGACTATGAGTGCTACTCCATTTCTTCTCAGGGATTCTTGCCCACAATAGTAGATATAATGGTCACCCAAATTAAATTCGCCCATGCTTGTCCATTTTCGTTCGCTGATGCCCAAGATGTCAATGTTCAATCTTGCCATCTCATGTTTGACCACCTCTGGCTTACCTTGATTCATTGACCTTACATTCTAGGTTCCTAAACAATATTGTTCTTTACAGCATTGAGCTTTCTTTTCACCACCAGACACATACACAGCTTAGTGTCCTTTCGGCTTCGGCCCAGCCGCTTCACTCTTTCTGGTGCTACTTGGAAATTCCCTCTGCTCTTCCCAAGTAGTATATTGGACACCTTCCGACGTCATATCTTTTAGCCTTGTGAACCATTCCATGGGGTTTTCTTGGCAAGAATACTGGAGTGGGTTGCCATTTCCTTCTCCAGTGGACCACATTTTGTCAGAACTCTCCACCATGACCTGTCCATCTTGGGTGGCCCTGCACAGCATAGCTTATGGCTTCACTGAGTTACACAAGCCCCTTCGCCACAACAAGGCAGTGACTCTTTTGTAAATAATTCCCCTTAATAAACATCTTAATTTTTGTTCATTTTGAAAGGGTGTCTCTAGTGGTGCTGTCAATTCAATGCCTACCACATAGCAACCAGGCTACTGAGTTTATTTTAGGTATAGATGGTTTATTTTGGTGGCAGTGGTTAAAGCTTTTATAGCTAAAGCAGTATTCTCTAACAGTAATGTCTAATGGGCAATTTTATTAAAAACTGTGGCAGTAATTCCCACAGACCCAGGTCTCAAAACTTTTTTTAAAAGGGGAGGGGGAGAAATATATGTGGCAGTGTTGGGATAACCTAGTATTTTTTCCTCACATGTGGGTTTTAGAACTACATTCATTGACCGCTACAGCATCTGACCAAAACAAGCCCAGAAACACAGGACTCTACAGAACAAAATTCCAACTGTCTAGAATGCACATTTTCTTCATATATTATGATATAGTTATAAGAAGACCAGACATGTTAAATTTCTGGAAATTTTGAAGCCATGGGGAGAAAAATGTTTTTAATCCTCTCTGTAAGATTCCTAGCAGAGTTACTTCTATCCCTCATTAAATTATTGATCTAATTATCTTTTCCTGATAAACTTTTAGAGATGCTCCAAGTTATGCTCAGTTTCCCAAAGTGTGACTATATATATAGTTATATATTATGATATATATTTCCCCACCCAAAAATGGGAAAAAACTATAACAGCCAATTAAAGCATATTTAGTGGGCATGGAAGGGAAAACTATAGGTTGGATGGAATGCAGTGGCTGCAACATTTCCTCTTGTGAATTGGCTAACAATTTCCGTCAAAACCACTGCACACTGAAACATTTTGTTATAGTGCAAGAGAAGAGAAAGATGTGGAGGAGGATCATCATCATATTACTTATGTCTAATTCCACCCTAAAGAAGAGACTCCAAGACCCTGTTGAAATGTTGGGAGGAGCAAGCCAATCAGGGAGCAGAAAGCCCTAGTTTTTGTGTCCTATACAGAGGTCTGGAGAACAGAAAGTGAGGAAAGATAGTCTGGCCCTTCATGCCTTTCAGTGAATTGTCCACTACTTTCTGATTGAAGCTGTTAGCCTATGCCTGCCATTCACTGCTCTCCACCGGTAACATCTCATGGATCTTCGATCAGGTTTCCTTGCCATTCATGGGCACACAGATGCTAGGGTTCCCATTCATTTCACTGGAAGATGCCAAACTCTTGTGTACAAAGTTATACATGCACACTAGCTCTTTCCCTTTAAATGAATGGAGAAGGTATAGTATATATCACAGCAGCAAGTTTAATTTCTCTTATAAGACAATAATGCATGTGTAACTGCAAAGTAACTAGCACAAAGGCAGCTAAGTTTTGATATTTGGGCAAAAATGCTGCTTAATGCAGTAAACAGCTATTTCTGTCCTAATGAGGGATTTTAAAAAGACACGGCTTAATTTTATTTGCCATATTCATTTTTCCAGATACAGTCGTTATCACATAACAAATTTATACACAGGCACTTGTGCACAAAAGCCTCCCACAACTAAAGAGTTTGAATGGGATGCAAATATAATAGCCTAGTGATTCCACCCTGTGGTGCTATTCTTTCTCACTGACTCTTACTAAATTATACCAGCCCATTTGTAAGGGTCTGAATAAGTATTTCAAAATGCAGTTTACAATTCCATTTTTCTATATTAAAAATACTTAATCATACACTAGAAATCTTTTTATCCAAATAAGGGGGTTTCACTCCTCTTCCATTTCTTATCGCAGCGAACGGTTAACACCTCTAAGGAGTACTTACCGGTCTTAAAACTGAGTTCATCATGCTCTTGACCTTCGTAATCGTACAATGCTCGTACTCTCACCTCCATTGTGGGGGAGGCATCCTCATCAAATGGATTGGTTTCTCCTTGAGCATCATTGGATGAAAATGGATTACTGGTCTCTTCATCAGACCACTCTGTGCCATAACTTTGGTTTTTCTCATAGCTGCTAACACTAAACACAAGAGAAAAGTCTTTTCGCTTGTCTAGGATGGGGTACATATATTCTAACACTGTACCACAGAGGCACTTCTTTGCCATTTCAGACATCAAGAGAAAGAGCAAAGTCAATTTTCGCATATAGTGCATTTAGAGATAAGGAGTGTACATACAGGATATTAACCACCAACATAGCATCGAACAACCATTTGAGAAAGAATGTTAAGTGGTGAGAGAGCCTCAGAAGGGGATACATCCAACGAGCACAGCCAGCAGCAAAGTTCCAGCAGTAGTTTCAAAGCACACTACCGTATAGTTAACTTTTGTGGAACCAGTGAAGAAAAACCAACCAGTAAACAAAACAGTGACAGAGCATCGGCATGTTAGTCAAATTTGCAACAAAAAGTACATAACCTCTCAACAAGGACTCCATGCATTGTGCAACATAATGCTTTTGTAGAAACCCTGAGTTGGAAACCCTGGATAGAAAAGTATAAGCATGAAAAACAATTTGAGAACAGTCTTTCACCAACTTTTTGATTTTATTGTCCTCCTTTTCACTGACAGTACTTCCAGTATCCTCTTCATCTTCAAAGGGATTGTAACTTGACTGCACTGACTGCACTGTGTTACTCGGGACACTAAGGTTGCTATTGGAGAAAAAAAGCATTAAGGTGACCCTATCATTTTATGGAACCAACTATATATGCAGCTAATACCAGAGCCAGACTTATACATTCTTTCCCTTGTATGGCTTACCTTTTTATAAAAATAAAATTGTCACTTCCACATATTAAGACTCCCTGAACTTCCCTTCTGCCAAAGTAATTTTAACTCGTTTCTCTTCAAAAACAACATCTGTTCAGTCAATTAACACACAGGAGTATACCAACAAGTGTCTGTAGTGTGGTTCAGACACAGAGGCCAATCGAGTCCCCCAGTTTCAATCTCTGGTTTGAGAACAACTATGGTTAGTGATAAGTATGGATACACTGGGTCACACCTCATGGCAAGCCATTGTTATCACTAACCACAAAAGGGAAGGAATGAATAGAGTGTCTGCAGGGCACTCTAGATCAGCCGTCGGTGACATCTGAACTAGGCCTATTTAATACTCTCATGTGACTAGGCCAGCCATTAGGCCAGTATCACATTGAGAAAGGCCATCATCAAATTTAGCAATGTGAAAGTACCCTTCAGTTTTTTTTGAAAGCTAGGATTTGAAAGCTTTTCTTTAAAGGACAGCATTAATACAATTTTAAAGCTGTGAGGGCCAGTTTACTGATCTGAGAGGCCTAATACCACAGGACACTTTAAAAAGCCCTCAATGTTACCGTAGAGGTAGACCAAAGCTAAGGGAGATGAAAATTATGCAAAGAATGTGTCCGTTCTCACACATAATTTATTCTTCACAGAATAAAACATAGTACAATAAACCAAAGCTCCGTGGGGGTCATCTGCATGAAACACTGCATGTTAGGGAATGCAGTGGGGATTTTCCGTAATTCTACATGAACATTCCCTGACATATGGAAGGGAACAGGTCCTAAGCTGCTCATTTCTCATTATTTATGAAGCTTCAGTACTCCTCATTTTAGACTGTAGGAGCACACTATATAACCCACAACGCACACACCGTACTATTGGTACCAGGCACATCAGTGGCGTACACAAGAACTGGTAACAGCTCCAGTTCATACATGACAGTTTGGTCTACACATAAACAGTCTCAACCAGTTTTCATATACGTTACTGGGGTACAGCTAGCAGCAATTCCCATACTGATAATATCTGGAATAATACCCCAGTCACAGAAATTTCTGCTGGCTGTATCCATGCTTGCCTAGTGTGTCCATACAAGCAATTGATTGAAGAAATTGTCATTCACAAGCACAGCAAAATCTGTGTTAATTTGCCCTTCGTATTACCATGTTACACAGAGCTAAACCTTAAATCACCAAATTTTAGGGTATTTCTATTTGATATTTTCCCACCACCCCAATTACTGCAGTATTATGCCTCCTTCTAAATAACTGGTTCAACTCTTCTAAACTAACATATCAATATTATGGAATTTGGAAATAGCAACATGACTTCATTATTACTAGCAAACAATACAAAGCTTGGAAATTACTGCGCACTGTTCAGGATAAAGGAAATATTATTTCTCCATCCAACAAGGGATTTTGTGGTTTTCTTCTATGGCTTAGCCTAATACAGGTCATGAGCATTTGTGAGGGGGAGCAAAAATTGGTAATGGCAATCTATTTATCCAGATCACGACTGGTCGAACTTTAAACTACAAAAATCCCAAAAGCCAAGTCTACGTATTCGAATATATCAGATGGAGCCATTCATAGTTGTAGAAAGTGCTGTTTAACTCTTTGTTATACCATTTATTACAGTAGCAGCCCTACCTAGTCTTAAGCAATTTTATAAGAGAATGACAACCACTGAGCAGTCTATCATTATGCACTGAAGAGAGTACAGCTTCATAATGCATTACATCCATTAATATTATAAGATCCCAGCATCTCCAGTTCAATAGATCTGTGGCTAGAAAACTTAGGAGAAGGCTTCTGCTTGGCAGCCTAGAAAGAGATTTTCTGTCAGGACAGATTACGCTGTGCCACATACATCACTGGTCTGATTCGATATAAAACTGCTAACTTTTCCGATTTTCAGCAAGAGCACAGGACAGTACGTGTGAAATCTATTTTTTGCAAATCAGTTCTTTTCTACAGATTACTGTTTATCTGTACTATTCTGGAAGTTAGCCCAAGGTTGTTCAGTTCTCACCAAGTTGTTGACCAACTGACCCCCAAAGGCAGTCAAGTTTCTGCATGCAGATCTTAAACTACGGTATCTATTTATCTACAATTCTCTTTGGACATTCTCTCCAACCCCACCCCTAGCTCTCACACTCCCACACACATTCCAAGCAACCCAGGCAACGCTACCTTTTTCAGAAATCTGGAGACTCTGACTCTGGGAGATTAAAGACCCTTAGGATCTTTTAATGCAGGGATGGGGAATCTGTGGCCCTCCAAGATAATGTGGGACTCAAACTCCCATCTGCACCAGCCATCATGGCCAATGGACAGGGATAATGGGAGTTGTAGTCCAACAACACCTGGAGGGTCACAGATTCCCCACCCATTCAGTCAGGAACGATCATTCAAAGAACTGCAACGTCTCTCAGTTTAGTCAGTCACTTCTTCCTAAGGTAAGGGAACATTAGAGGGGCACAGGAATGAGCATGTGAGCTTAAGGCCCACTCCAAATCTTCCCTTAGGGAGAAAGTGTCTAAATAGGGCCTAGGAGAATAACTTTCCAAACCGACATAATTCCAATATACTTCAAAATTTTACTGTTTCAGATTTTGGTCAGCGACTGATGTTAAAAGGCATCATGATCACATACCTGCTATTTTTATTATGCTGCGAAGCCTGATCTCCTGTCTGGTTAATACCAGTCAGAGTCACTCCATCTGCAGCTTTTTTCTTCTCTCTTCTACTGAGAGTGCGATTCAGATCAGCTGACCAGTCCTACAAAAATGAGTGAAAAAAAGCTTTTGAAGCAGCTTGTTGCCACAGTACTAATCCATACTGCCATCTTAGCTCCAAGGTTTCCATTCTGTCTGGAAACAATCTAGCATGGTCTGACAAGCTCGGATAAAATGCTATCAGTTTCCCTTCTACCGAGATGGACAAGGGAGTGTCCTACCCTCTATACACTGGCTTGAGGCTGCTTGGAATTGCAAATACTTAATCCTGTTTCATAGTTCAGTCAAGGCCACAATAGAACTTCAGCTATTGGGCAGTATAGAAATGAAATAAATAAATAATCAATCCCTGCTCAGCTGGTTATGGAGAGCCTGAAGTTTGAGTCTCCTTACAAGAAGTACTATAACACACCCACCGAAAAGCCCACACCCCCTCTTTTTATTAAGCAGAAGACAGCAATAATTTTTCTTTTGTTCACCTGGAAATCGCCATTCCAGTTCCACCCAACTCTTTTGTGAATCTTTCTTTTCTAAACCTGTAAATGGTTTTAGTTCCTCAAAATCAGGTGTGGTCCCAAAGGCTGCTGGCAGATGCTTTGCCCAACTAGCTTTTTGCGCTCCTGGCTGCCTGCCTGTTCTTGTACAACTGAACAACTGAACTTTAGGTGCTTGATGACTTGCCGGGTCAAATGTAAACTTTCTCATTAACTTTCCAACTTGCTACAAGCACCTCCTCTCCCCACCCTGAACACCAAAGCCATCCTGAATGTTAAAATGTGCCTAGGAAGTGCTCCAGGACCATATAGTAAGACTATTAGATGTTCTTTGTATTCCCCTTTGAACCACCAGATACCTCTGTTGGCTAGACGGGATCACTGTACTAAAATATTTTCCATTCCATTTGTTTCTTTCAGATCATGCTTTTATTAACCAAACACAATTAGTTACATCTACAGGACTTCCTAGAGACAGGTCCTTCACCAACATGGTAGTGCAACACTATTGTACTTCAAATAATATTTATCTTGGGTTGGGGATAGGCTTACCCAACAGATAGAATCAGACTTTTGCCTTGTTTGACTTGGCAAAATTTTCATGGATATACAGGCTGTGATTCTGTAGGCTTTGCTTGAAGTATGGCTGGTAAAATGAATGTGAGCTCAATTCAGACACCACTGCAAATCATCCATAGCACAAACCCAGATTTCAGATGCTGGATCATTGGCCAAATGCAATTCAGACATAACACAAAATCATAAATCAAGTTCTTTAGCCCTGGTCTGGTGTGATGTCCGAGTTTAGCCACAGCAAATTTAAGTGTGGGCTTGGATTCAGAGAACCATGTGTGATGTTCCTTGAATGCATCAGTGCTTTTCTACTCTTCTTCCCACTTGACCAAACACACACAGTGCCTGAAGATCCTTCAGTACAATGTGCCATTTTTGGTGAGGGGGGTTGCAGCCAGATGGGGGAGAAATTGGCAGGAATCTGCAAACACGCACATCCATGAATGGAACTGCTGAAGTGGAACCAGGGCACTTTGGATCCAAAGTACCCTGACCTCGGTTATTGACTTTATTAATTAAATGTATTAAACACTTCATAAAATAAATTTATCTACACTTTTAAACATCTATAACAAATCAAATGCCAATTAAAATGCTACTTCCTTACATTAGAACATATGTATTGGCAAATTAAGAAGTTTATCTGCATCTCTCCCTTACCCAGCCTAGAGATTTGAAGACCTGGAAAAATTAAGGAACCTCCCCTCCCCCAATGCCCCCCCCCAAGAACATTTTTTGTTTTTTTTAAAAAAAACTGGGAAAACCATGTTTAATTATGATATTGTTTTGTTTTTTATAAGGATGAATAAAATGCTTCAGACAAGAATTTATATATTGCCACCCAGACTTAAACTTCCCAACATTATTTATTAAAATTATTGAGTAGGAAGACCTGTATGCAAGACTAGCGATGTAACATTTCTGGGAATTTTGAAGCCACTGGGAATAATTTTTTTTAATCCTCTCTGCAGAATTCCCAGCACAGTTATCTTCCATTTCTTATTAAAATTATTGATCTGATTATGTTTTACTGACAGACATTTAGAGATGCTCCAAATCATTTGCAGTTTTCCATGTAACTAGAGTCACCATATCATAATATATGGAGAAAGTGTACATTCTTGACAGTTTGGATTTTGTTCTGAAGAGTCCCATTTCTGGACTTGTTCTGGTAAGACGCTGTAGCAGTCAACTAATGTAGTCCTAAAACCCACATGTAAAAGAAACACTGTATTTTATCCCTCCATTGCCACCACATGTGATGAAACGTGTGGGCTATCACGCCTATATTTCTTTTCTTTTAACTGAGTCTTGGGTCTATGCAACTCACTACCAGTTTTTAATAAAGTTGCTAATTAGACACAACTGTAAAGGAATGCTGCCTCAGCTATACAACTTCTGCCACCAAAATAAACTCTTTATAAACCTAAAATAAAGCCTAGTTCCTATGGGATTGACATCATCAGTACAGGCAACCTTTCAAAATGAACATTTTGATGTTTATTATGGGGAAATTTTTGCAAAAGAGATTGTCTTCAAATAATAGGTTGAGATTGCTTAAAGGTGCCTAAATTAAATATGCTTGGTTACCAGTCCTAATAGATAAGAGGATCTTTCCCGGCTAAATAAACTCCCTTCAGATCAGATTTTCATAAACTCCACCCCAAACAATTCGTCACAAACAGTTACAGATATTGTAGACCAATTTTCCTCTGCCTCTACCTCTTCCTGCTTCTTCTAACTTCTAGGATGATTCAGATGTTTCAAGAACTACTTGCTGAAGCTCTTGCTGGTCAGACATAAAACAGGAACCCTAAAATTGCATTAGGTATAATTTGGTTTGCACATAAAATTATCGTGTTTGGTATATCAAATTTAAAAGTATCGTTTATTCAGACATTACAAATTTACTGAGTTTACTTTTAAATCTTTTTAATTGTGCTGATAATATTATGAGCAAGCCAAGGTTCTCATAATAAATTTTATGTTCCTAAGGGTGCAATCCTATCGGGATAGGTGGCCACCTCTGAACTCGGAAGCGACCGCCTATCCAGTGCAGGGCAGGAGAAGCATGGAGGGGATCGTCTTCTCTGTGCTTCTCCAGCCCTGCATTCGCGGCTAGACTGCTGATTTCGGCTGTCTAGCTGCAGGAAGCTGGAGCAGCGGCAGAGGTGGCTGGACCACACATAGGATGTGTCATACCGGCATTTCCGCCCTGCCCGCCCCACCCCTGGGAACGCCCCTTTTGTCAGGGTTCCCTTGAACTCCCTCCTTCCTCAAGAACTCACAAACTCTCAAGAAGAGAGGCTTCAGTCACACGCCTTTAATTCATTATTCACAGGTTCATTACAGATGCAAATCTTCGAAGACTCTCTGGCTACAAAGGAATGCCTCCAGGGGATTCAAATGGGAATAAACAAAAGTTGCGGCTGTCTGACTAGGCTAACTTAGAGAGGGAGATCCCGCCCCTCACCTGCTGCTCCCCTGCGCAGCCTCTCACGCATTGCTAACCAGTTCGAACGTCTAAGCTCCACCCCTGACGTTTCCCTCTTAGCTCTGCGTCTCCGCCTGGCATCCCTTAGGTCACAGACCTCAAGCCCCTCCTCCTCCCACTCGCTGTTTCTCACAGAGGGGGTTGAGGATGAGGTTTCCTGCCCAGCCATCCGGGTGCTGGTAACCTGAGAAGCACGCCTATCCATATCTGAACTGGCCTGTGAAAAAACTTCCCCCAGTTCTGGCTGCTCCTCTTCTGAATCTGAGCTGCTAACTATCTCCCTGTGCTCAGAATCAATCCTGGCACCTTTTATGCCACTCCACGCTGCTCTTACGAGCGCAAAGCCATTCCGCGCTGCCTATGAGGCAGCGCGTGCGGGGGGAGGTTCCCGGAAACTGACGTATCCTACGGCCGTCTAGCCGCTGACTAGCAGCCACAGGATTGCTCCCTAAAGTAACAAAGGGACTTTAGATCTGTAAACAGCGCTTAAAATAAGTATTACACATTCTTCCATTTTCCCCCAAATGTGTGGTTTCCTCCTGGAAAGACACAGTTTTTTCCCATGCCTCCAAAATATCTGGAAATGTTATATCTTTATCTCGGGCTCACATGCCACAGAACACCTCATTCAGCAGGGGCCCCTAATCCTTGGGGGAGATTTTTCAGGGGACTCTGGAGACTGGCAGGGAGAGGAGCAGTGGGAAAGTCAGTTTCCATCTTCCCTTGCACAGGCAGATCTCTGGATGCAACCCGATGAGGGGAAACCACCCAGAGCTTTAAGCCAACAACAAACCACGGGCTAAAATCCTGGGTTGCTTCTCCTTCAACAATCCAGGATTCCAGGTTTGCACATCACACCGAAGAATGCCCTGTTGTTTTCTAAACCAGATGCAAAGTGGAAGCAAGCGGGGGCAGGCACTGCTTGGTCCCACAGGGACTGGAGGCACTGCTCGGTCCCCATATGGTGCCAACAACCCATGGCTTGTCATTACATGTGAACTGGGTCTTTGTTTCTTAGTAGCAAGCTGAGCAACTTATACACAAAGCTTGCATCTAAAAATAACACACATGTGAATGTGTGCAGAGTAATCGTTAACAAAAGGAAGCTGAAAAATTGTACAAACAACACAAATGTAGTGCGGCATATTATCATTTAGAAGTCTGAGGATGAAAATTAGCTTTAAGTAGAGCAGTTGCTTAAGAGTCATAACACTTACTTCATCCTTGATGCATGAAAAGCAAACAAAATACTTGTTAAGAGAGTTAACATTTGAAACATTTTAAAACTGGTCTTTCAATTTTTTAGAAAAGCTTCCTATTTACAGCATTTGAATACAATATAAAAGCATAACATTTTAATTTAATAATCTGGAACTACAGAACCTCTGTAGAACTGTCTTTAACACTATCTATACTGGTTTTTAATCACTATTTGCTAACACTATTAGCTCATATTGGAGAAAAATTATCTCAAGGCAAAAATAATTCACTAATATTATTCTGACATTACTTGTATGCAGTAAATCACATCATAGCTTATTAATGCTTCTGTGGCACTTGCATAACAGCCTGCCGGAATCAGGAAAAAAGGTTCCAAAGCAAAGTAAAGCCCTTACCTCAAACTGTGGCCAGTTCATTGACATGCCTGGACCATGATTAGCTCTGAACCACCTCAGATCTTCAACAGCGTCTGCTACTTTAATGTTCTGCTCCAAGTCACGATAAATATTTTTATAGCTGTAAGCAATGCATGTAGAAGTCATTACAGAACTATTAGGAAGAATTATTTTAATCAAGAGTTATACAACGATTTGCTTAGGAATTATTTTAGAACATGAAGTTCTTTTGCATGAAGTGTCCAATGGCCCAGCTGCATGGGATCAATTTCCATTTTTGAGGCTTGAGGATATAGACAAGATGCTTGTAGCTGTACAGCCTACGACCTGCTCTCTTGACCCTTGCTCATCGTGGCTCATTCGAGCTAGCCGGGAGGGGTTGGCTGAGTGGATCCAGGGAGTGGTGAATGTGTCTTTGTGCGATGGAGTCGTGCCCACCACCTCGAAGAGGTAGTGATGTGTCCACTCCTGAAAAGCCCTCCTTGGGTCAAGACGTTTATACCAACTACCACCCAGTCACTAGTACCCCTTCTGGTACCTACAGAGAGCTTCAGCTATTGGGTGGTATAGAAATGAAATAAATAAATAAAAATAAATTCTGGGGGCAAGGTGCTGTAGAGGGTGGTAGCTGGGTAGCTGCCAACATTCTTGGAGGACACACTGATTATCTCAACCCATTTTGGTCTGGGTTCAGGGCTAGTTTTAGGAACCAATCGGCTTTGGTTGCCCTGATAGATGACCTGTTGTGGGAGAGAGACAGAGGAAGTGCAACTCTTTTGATCCTGCTTGATCTCTCAGTGGCTTTGGATGCTGTTAACAATGGTATTCTTTTGTATCGCTTCCACAAGTTGGGAATTGGGGGCACTGTTCTGCATTGGTTCTGCTCTTCTTGTGGGATGGTTCCAGAAAGTAGCACTGGTTAACTGTGCCTTGGCTCCCCAGCAATTATGCTGTGAGGGCCAACAAACAGCTTGAATCCTGACAAGATGGAGACCCTACGGGTGGGTGGTCCCCTGATATGGGAATTGGAGAGCTTGCCTGTTCTAGATGGGGTTGCACTCCCTCAGAAAGAACGGGTACGTAACATGGGGATGCTCCTTGATGCATCATTGTCGCTAGAGGTCCAAATGACTTCTGCGCTGAGGGGTGCCTATTCGCAGCTCATGTTGATGTATCAGCTATGACCTTTCCTGAACAGGGATAGCCTGGCCGCCTGGCCACTGTAGTCCATGCATTACTAGCCTCATGTTTAAATTACTGTAATGCGCTCTATGTGGGGTTTGTGCCTGATCTGGAAGCTGCAGCTGGTGCGGAATGCCAGAGCAAGGATGCTGAGTGGGGTGCCTGGCCATGCACATGGCACACTGGTGTGGAAGCAACCGCACTGCCTACCTATTAGCTACTGAGCCAAGTACAAGGTCTTCTGTTGGCATATAAAGCCCTGAACAGCTTGGGACCAGGTTAACTGGCAAATTGCCTTCCCTGATACAGACTTGTGTGATCATTAAGTTCATTGGAGTAGGCCTTGCTGGTTGCACCATGACTTGCATATTGCCCAGGTCTTCTCTGTCATGGCACCCACCTTATGGAAAGCCCTCCTGCCTAGTGTTTGGGAGATGTCAACTGTGGCATGCTTTAAGTGCCAACCGAAGACCCATCTCTTCACCCAGGCCTTCCCTAATTGACTGCAAAAATTAGTTTGCTGGCTAATTATGGCACTGTGAGTACTCGGTTTTAATGTTTTCATAAATGTTTTATTTTAATGTATTTTTGGTAAACTGGGTAGAGATATTTTCTAAGTATTGTAAGTGGGATATAAATCTATTCAATACATAAATAAATAAAAATAAGTTCTGTGCAATACACACACATGCAAAAAGGTCTATCTATTGGCTCAAATTAACCCCTGATGAATTTAACACAACTGCCAAATTTAACCTTTTATATACATAGCTAAAACTGTATATATTATCAGTTAAACAGAGAAAGAACATTGTTACTTCAATCCACGGCACACAATATGAGGGCAAAATGCTGACCAAAGTGTACCGATCAACTGCACAGATCAGCAGTACGATCAGTACAAGCCTGTACAAATGTTGACTTGAGGGGGAATGTCCAAGTACAAGGGGAATCCAATTACCTGATGTGCAAGCTTCTACAATATTATGTATCCCAATATTATGTTTCCACAGCGCTGGACAATAACTTGATTATATGGCATTACTGATTCAACACAAACTATTATTTATTTATTTTTATTTATTACGTTTATATCCTGCCTTTTTTCCTCTTTAAGAAACCCCAGGCAGCGTACATAATCCTCCTTCTCTCCATTTTATCCTCACAGCAACAACCCTGTGAGGTAGGCTGGGCTGAGAGTCTGTGACTGGCCCAAAGTCACCCAGTGAGCTGCCATGGCCAAGTGGGGACCAGAGCCCGGATCTCCCGACTCCCAGTCCAACACTCTCGCCACTGCACCGCACTGGCTACACCACGCCAGGAGCAGGAAGCATTCTGCATGCCATCTGACAGACTCTTAATACACAAACTCCTTTATTACTAGAACGGGGATGGGGTCACTGCTTGCACTATTCTACTGCAGCACTTCAAAGTGACGAGATCAAGTCTAACAACATACCTGCAATCCATTTTAGCCTGATAACTAAGAGAAAAGAACTCCTAAAAATAAAGAGAATGCTCAATACAGCATTTAACAAGCCATAATTACCGGCCGTTACGTTGCTTTAGGGTGCAATCCTAAGGCATTGACGCCTGATAGACAGGGCTCCAATCTCAGAGCCTTCTGTCTACCCAAAGGCCTGCCAGCAAAAGCCAGGCAGGGCAGGTGGAGGACAGAGGCTTTTCCAGCTTCTCCAGCCTCCATTTTAACCATTTTCAGCTAGATGGGCCTCTCAGCCTGTTCAGCGGACTTACTTTCCAGTGAACGGGGACAGCAACGGAGAAGCTCTTGGATCAAGCAAATCCAGGCCTTTCCTTTCTCTCCACCCACAACCCCTTCCCCATTTCTTCCTCTCTGGCTTTTTCCAAGGAGACTGTTGTATCCTTGGAAGAGAAGCTACCACAGTGCTTTCTGCAGCTGCTGCGAGGGAATGATGGTCGAAGTACCCACACTTGGATTTCTGCCCCTGAGGTCGCACCTGTGTCTACAGCCTCAGGGGTGGGAATTTGCATCATCCTATAGCTCCTCAGACATATGGGTCCACATGATCACAGGGGGAAAATAAGCCACGGTGGCTTATTTTCCCTCCCTGCGCATGTCAGTCATGAGCTGCCCAATTAGCATAATTACCCCCACCAGGCGCCGGTTGTCATGGCATCCAAACCCATTGCAGGTGGCTGGCTGGGGTAGCTTACAAACCACCCTGAAACCCAAGAACAAGCCATGGGTTTCAGCCAAGCGCCATCACTGGGTTCGGACATCACGACAACCTGCGCCCAGCAAGGGTGATTATGCTAATTAGGCGGCTCATGACTGACATGCGCAGGGAGGGAAAATAAGCCACCATGGCTTATGTTCCCCCTGTGATCATGTGAACCCGGTCGAAGTCTGAGAAGCCATAGGATTGCTCGGTAAGTTTACTTTACAGTTTGGTTAAATAATACATGAAAAGTAAGTAGTGCATGTGTTTAACTCTTACATATGGTTCTAGATGACAGAAAAATGCAAAATAAGCTCAAGAAATGTGGTTGCGAGCAGAAGTGGACAGTCCTTTATTCCACAAATACTGGGTTGGGACCCACTGCTGTGTAACAGCGCCTCCACTTAAGAAGGGTCCCTCACTGTAGCAGCATAGTTTTGTTTTTTAAAGAGAAGAGAAGAGAAAGAAAGGCGGGGGGCCGGGACAGATAGCGAAAAGACTTCAATATATGTACAGAACATCAAATAAAAGGGGGCCAGACACATTTCTATTCTAGGAGGTCACCAGGAAGTGTTTCCACATTCACAGTTTTTATTAGACTACCATGAAATAATGTTCTCCTAAGACATTTTTAAATGGAACTAGCACAATACAATAATACTTCCTTGAGAAGTTAGTTTCTCAAATACTATAAAACCTTCATTGCTTGTACGATATTTTTGGACAGCACATCTTGCAAACCTATTTCTTCTTAGAAAAGGAAGTTTTATTCCCCAAGAACTTCACTTCCAGTTTACACTGATATTCTATTTTCCACCATGAAAAGGATAATGAAATTCGCTGGTCTTAGTTCCAAGCACTTTAAAACCTGCATTCTATAGAGGACAACTGAATTAAATTGACACAGCAAAGCGGGCTCAAGTTCACTTGCTTGAGTACTTAACTTCAATGAAGATACACAGTATATGCAACTGCTGAATCTTACACCTTTGGGAAGTTATTTTTGCAAAACAGTATTTTTCAAAACATACAGCCTGCAGTGAGCAGGGAGTCCTTTTAGTGACCATTTCTTTTTTATAAGTATTTCAGAGTTTTGCTTTTGATGTTTTTATCTGCCTTGAGTTGGGGGTAGAATAGGTTTAAAAATAACAATTCTCCAGGATCGCACAGGGCGAACTCGCACGTCATGATAAGCCACCCTGAAAATAAGCTATGGTGGGTTGTTTGTTTGTTCACTAACCCATGTTGCTCCCAAGATATGATCAGGCACTGTGCAGCTTGCCGTGGTTTGTTTCTCCCTTACTCCTCCCACCCACTCCTGGCACGTATCCCATAGGATTTTGCAGCACAACCTCAGAAGCCTACTGTGCTAATGAATGTATTTGAGCTTATTAGCAGAGTAGAGTTTTTTGTAGAATTTTTTTTCACCTTTGGGGAGATTTCTGCAAGTTTAACATAATTTTTTCCCAACTTTGGGGGAGATTTGCTCAAATTTAACGTAATTTTTGTCACCTTCAGGGAGGTTTGCACAAATTTAATTTTTAAAAACTTGGGAAGGTTTGCACAAATCTCCCTGAAAGTTAAAAAAAAAAAAAAGGAAAGAAAAGAAATAATGTTAAATTTGTGCAAATCTCCCTGAAAGTGAAGAAAAAAAGGTGCCGCTGTATAGGGAGGTGACAAAGTAGAGAAGTAAATTGACTAGTGTCATTTCAAGATATAATATTGAGGAGATATCATTGGCGAGATTGCAACGAGTGGCCGGCAGGTTTTTTGATGCTCTTGCCAGGTAACTCTCTTGTTGTTTTAAACAACCCATGCTGAAGCAACTCTGCCGGGCTCAGAGGTCATGACAATCCACCCTAAACAATCCTACTACAAGCCATGGGTTTTCAGGGTGGCTTGTTTGCAAAAAACAACCCACAACAGAAAAGCTGCATCAGGTTCCAACATGATTAGGTTCCAACAACTAAGGTTCCAACAACTAAGCCGCCCTACAACCACCATGGTGACAACCCACTGTGGCTTAGCCTGATATGCAAACCAGGTCATAATTTATTTTTCCTTATTAGCGACATAGCAATATGTTACAAATTATATGGCAGTTTTCAATTTTGCAGCCTATATTTCTCTAACAAATCTGTTTTGAAGATGTAAACAGCTTTATTAGAGCAGGAGCTGGATGCTTACATTTCATCAGCAGAATTTTTTGCTGTTGCATATGGAGAAAAGCACCTTTTACAACAGGGGTCAGCCTTATGTGGCAATTGGCCTAATTTCAAAAGCCTCCAAAAGCAATTACTAGATCTCTGGTAAGAGCAACCTATTCCTTTTCCGGCAGCCCACTGGGCAGAGAGAGAGGAAAAAAAGAGGGGTGGCAGAAAGTGAGGAAAGGGGGCATGCAGCCCCACACAAGAATCTGGCCTGGAACCCTACCTTCATACTCACATTATCAGAAATTCACTCATGTTGATTTTTACAGTAAAAGCTGCAATGGTTAAACGATAAACCAACTTATTAAAATCTTTTGATAGACTATAAAATTGTTCCAACTAATTGGGCAATTCTAACAAGTTAATTTTAATACGAGTATTTACAAATACTTTGGGTGGCAGACACCATCCCAGAAGAGCTGTTATAACTTCTTTCACAAAGGGGGGGTACATCTCTTCTAACATGGTGATGCTTTGACATGTGTGAGTCATATATAAGAAATAAGCTTTTCTCTTCAGTGGTATTGCTTTATCCATAGACAAATTTACATAGATCTAATCAGTTAAGCTTTCTTTAGATCAAGTGATGGCTCTAATAAACATTCATTGGTAGTGTCAGGAGCTCCTTGGCGGCCTCTCTCAGTAGATTCCAATAGCTAACTCAAGACACAGACGAAAGGATTTCTTTTCAAAGCTTTAATCCTTTTACAACTTAATGACTCTTTCAGGTGCTAATCACCAGCGACTAAAGAAAGGAACAGCAGAGTGGACTAAGCTTCAAGAAGGCAGTTGATCCCGGTTTGAAAGGGAGTCCCTTGAAGACTCAGAACTTATGGGCTAGGGAGAGATCCTCCCTCTTTCCCTTGGGTCCATGGGAGGCGGCCGTTGCTTGCGCGCCAAACGGGCGCTACGCCTCCTTTCTGCGCCCTCCATCGCTCGTTGCTCTTTGCGTCTGCGTCGAGCATCTAAGAAGCCCCCCTCCCGCACTCCCTCGCTGCCAGGGTCACTATCTATCTTAGCAATGCTGGCGGGAGGAATCTTTGCCAGGTGCTGTGCCTGTGAGGGATGAGCTGTCTCCTCTCCCACGGATTGTTGTTCCTCCTCAGAATCAGAACTGCTCTGGGGCTCTCTGGTCTCAGTTTCCACCCTGACAGGTAGCTTTCAAAATGAAATCAGTTTCAATCACTATATTTTGAAAATTAAAAGAACGCGATTAGTTTCATCCTCCTATGATCTTTTACAGAAGCCAGTGAATTCAAAGAAGAATGTTAAAATACAAATCTGTCACCCCCAATCCTTTATCCTTTATTGAGTAGTGAGCTGTAGCAGCACTATTTATTCTTATTATACTATTTCACACAAAGACAACTTCAGTATGCAAGATGTTTTGTCTTGCATGTTTACCTTGGAACGGTAGACAAGTCAAGATGTTTCTGAACTTCCAACAATACTTCTCGGAAGAAACGGAGACGTTTTTCCTCAAACTGCTGACACTGTTCAAAAACTTGCTCCATATTTTCCATATATTGAGGTGTAGCACTATCCAGGTCTTTTAGAGATTTTTCATACTTCTCCTTTGTCTTAAAAAATAGACACAGAAAGTTATCCAAAAATACTAGTTTGTAATTGTGTACTTGCCCTATTTAATCCATGCATAGCAGGCTTCTGCAATAGTAATTTTTACAGAATATTTTCCACCACAAGCAAACTGAAGTTCTATGTTATGCAACTATCCACCAGAAGAGGGCATCATTTCCATTTTCTTGGAAATAAACACTGGTTTGTGATTTTCTAAAAAGGAGACTAACCTAAAGATAAATTAGGAAAATAGGCCTATACAGGACTGGCTGCAAGGCTAACCTTGGTCACAGGGAAGCTAAGCTAAAATTAGATCTAGAGATTGATTCCAAAAACCTATCTAGGCTCAGGTCTTGCATATAGTCTCTCTTTAGCAGGGCTCTAAGTTGGTTCTGATACTTGCCCAGATCAAACATAATGCTAAACCTTAACTTTGCATTGCAAGAACTAGTCTGGGTGAGCCTTGGGCTTGAACACTCCCCCCTCCCTTTTCCTCTTTTGGCATAGCTGCAAGGAGGAGTTCTAAACCTTTCATTTCTTTTTTTGATTAACTACAGCTTGCCATGTTTTCAAAACCTGACAAACTGGGATTAATCTTAACTATGTTTAGTGGAAACAAGACATCTTCAAACCTTGGTTTCAGAAGCGGACTTGTTTCCACTAACGGTAAGATTAACCATAATTTAGGATTTGAATGCAACACTAAACTATGGTTAATTTAAACTGAGGTGAACACTTCCAGTCTCCTCCTTGCAGCCACACCAGAGGGGAGCACACACGCCCAAGCTTTGCCGCAGCTTGTTCCTGCACTGATAAACCAGGGTTTTCTGTTATGCTCAGAAACAGTCTCTATGTAATGACTTTACAACAACCAAAGAAAAATAAAATAGTTCAATGAGCTACTTGACAAACCTTGCACTGTATCTGACATTCAGAAATATATCTCAGTGAATTCATAATACAAAATATGAATTTTAGGTGCACTTACCACATAAAGGTCCATTATATAGAATTCAATGTACTTGAACATCAAATGCAACATTTTAAGGATATCACAGAAGTTTTTCAAAGTATATTGGGTAACTGTTTCATATTGTTCAAACAGTGTAAGAGGAGATATAGATAGATGATAGAGATATATAGATCTAGATATATTAGATGCACAGATGCATAGGGGATACAAATGAAATAAAATTCTGTACTTAATCATAATTGTGCTTTCATTAGAATGCTATTTGCACTATCAAGGCCTGCAATAGCAGGGGACTAATTTTTCATATAGCAAATTAAGATGAAGAGTGAGAGAAACTTCTCCACAAACTCATTTTAATTGAAGATGTATTAACAGTATTAAGGCTAAGGCAAACACAAGACAGTTCTTCACCCTTTTCCTGGAATCATTCATATGTAAAGGCCCTGGCTATATTTACAAATCTAGCACTATGATAGTAGTGTTTCTATTTGTCTGTGCTGAAAAGCATTATGTTCAGAAGAATGCATTATAGTTTACCTTAAGAACATCCTGTTTACTTTTATCCACTTTGTCCTGCAGTTTCTTTAGCTGTTCTGGATTCAGGGCTGGGTCAGCTTTGCTATTAGCCTCTCTGGATACAGCAAGTTTTTCTTCCTTGCAGGCCACATGATATGCTTTCTTAGAAGCTTCCACCTAGATGACATGTTTTAACAGGTATTTCAAGCTTTAAAGACTCACTATAACCACCCACCAAAAATTAGATATTGAGGAAAAGCATTGTTATAGGACTTGGGGATGAGTCAAGGTACCTTTAAATAAACCCAAAAATTGTATGTTGAAAACTGCTACAATGGACTAATACAGCAGTAGATCTGAGACACCAATATTTAACAAAATCCTGGATTACTCTTTTGGATCTGACAACAAATCCACATTTGTGTTGATTAATCAAATTAATACCCATTTGCTTCTCACCGAAGCCTGTTATGAATTGTAAATTCATTACAATTTAATGAACAGTGTAACCCTAAGCATGTTTGCTCATAAGTAAGCTCCACTGAGCTCAATGGGACTTACTCTCTAGTAAGTGTGCTTTGGACTGCAGCCTAAAGCTACCACATCACTGAGGAAAGGACATTTGTAATAAAGAATGAAAAACAAATTCCCAGTAGAACTCTAATCCCTAAATAGCCTCAAATAAAAGTGTACCCTCACAACTTCACACATTAAAACTTGGCCATTACCAATTTAATATCTAATGCTTTGATTAGTTTACTGATTGAAGTTTGCAGCCCAGCTTTATTTACTTATAATTTTTCTGTTCATTAAAAAATATAAATCCTCCAACCAAAATTATGGAAGAGTGCTATATTTATCTCAGCCCTCTGAAGGATGCCAACTGGTAAAGACAGGTGTGAAGGTTTGAGGCCTACAGAGATAAAGGAGTGGGGGGGGGGGTCAGGCTTAGAGGCCTGGAGTTTTCTGTTGGGAGGGGGTAACCCTGAGAGGAGTCGTTTCCTTTCTCCGGTTAAGTGTCAGTTTCATTTCTCCAGTTAAGTTTAATTTCTTCAGGTTTGAAGCAGTACTTTTGGTTTTGAGGGAGGAAGGTATGTAAAGAGAGGGAGAGAGCCTGTAAGTCAGAAAGACCAGGCTGCAGCCAGAGCAGAGCAAGAGCAACAGTAAGAGCAGAGAGAGTGAGAGCAGAGTCTGAAGAATGAGCGGGAAGAAACAGTCTAGTAAAGTTTAAGGACAGTTGGGTAAAGGAACTTGTGTTTTGCAAACTTTTATTTTCTTTTACAGCCTTTTGTATCACTCAGCTCTATTGTGTAGTTGTAATTTGTTTTTCTTTAAATCTTCTAGTAAACTCTTGTGGTTAAACCCTGTGTCTATAGTGTCAGTCACTCCACTTCTACAGCCAAAACCCCATGTTATCGGGAAGGGGAAGTTTAAAAGAAGGAAGGTGGGACTCTTAAGGAGGCAAGAGATCCTTAAAGGGTTGCTCAGGGTGTCCATTTTAGTTCGCTGATTCCCAAGATGCCGATGTTCAATCTTGCCATCTAACGTTTGACCACCTCCAGCTTACCTTGATTCACTGATCTTACATTCCAGGTTCCTAAACAATATTGTTCTTTACAGCATCGGATTTTCTTTTCACCACCAGACACATCCACAGCTGAGTGTCCTTTCGGCTTTGGCCCAGCCGCTTCACTCTTTCTGGCGCTACTTGGAAATACCCTCTGCTCTTCCCCAGTAGTATACTGGACACCTTCCAACCTGAGGGGCTCATCTTCTGGCGTCATATCTTTTAGCCTTGTGATACGTTCCATGGGGTTTTCTTGGCAAGAATACTGGAGTGGGTTTCCATTTCCTTCTCCAGTGGACCACATTTTGTCAGAACTCTCTGCCATGACGTGTCTGTCTTGGGTGGCCCTGCACGGCATAGTTTATGGCTTCACTGAGTTACACAAGCCCCTTTGCCACAAGAAGGCAGGACAAGCATGGGCGAATTTAATTCAGGTGACCATTATATCTACTACTGTGGGCATTTCTTCCTTAGAAGAAATGGAGTAGCACTCATAGTCAACAAAAGGGTAGGAAAAGCAGTACTGGGGTACAATCTCAAAAATGATAGAATGATCTCAGTACGAATCCAAGGCAAACCATTCAACATCACAGTAATTCAAGTCTATGCCCCAACCACTGAGGCCGAAGAAGCTGAGGTTGATCGGTTCTATGAAGACCTACAACACCTTCTAGAACTCGGAAGTCAAGAAATCACCAGGATAACAGGCAAGCATGGCCTTGGTATACAAAATGAAGCAGGATAAAAGCTAATAGAGTTTTGCCACGAGAACACGCTGATCATAGCAAACACTCTTTTCCAACAGCACAAGAGGAGACTCTACACATGGACATCACCAGATGGTCAATATCGAAATCAGATTGATTATGTACTTTGCGGCCAAAGATGGAGAAGCTCTATACAGTCAGTAAAAACAAGACCTGGAGCTGACTGTGGCTCAGATCATGAGCTGCTTCTTGCAAAATTTCGGCTTAAATTGAAGAACGTAGGGAAAACCACTAAACCATGACCTAAATCATATCCCTTATCAATATACAGTGGTGGTGAGGAATAGATTTAAGGGATTAGACCTGATAGACACGAGTGCCTGAGGAACTATGGACAGAGGTCCGTAACATTGTTCAGGAGGCAGCAACTCAATCCATCCCAAAGAAAAAGAAATGCAAGAAAGCAAAGTGGGTGTCTGATGAGGCTTTACAAGTAGCTGAGGAAAGAAGGGAAGCGAAAAGCAAGGGAGAAAGGGGAAGATACATCCAACTGAATGCAGAGTTCCAGAGAATAGCAAGGAGAGACAAGAAGGCCTTCTTAAATGAACAATGCAAAGAAACTGAGAAAAACAACAGAATGGGAAAGACTAGAGAACTCTTCAAGACAATCGGAGATCTGTCAAGACAATCGGAGAGAATCGGGCATAATAAAGGACAAAGAAGGCAGGGACCTAACAGAAGTAGATGCGATTAAGAAGAGGTGGAAAGAATACACAGAAGAACTATACAGGAAAGATCTGAATGTCCCTGATAGCCATGACAGTGCGGTCACTGAACTTCAGCTGGACATCCTAGAGAGTGAAGTCAAGTGGGCCTTAGGAAGCATTACTAACAACAAAGCTAGCGGAGATGACAGTATTCCAGCTGACCTATTTAAGATCCTAAAAGATGATGCTGTTAAAGTGCTGCACTCAATATGCCAACACATTTGGAACACTCAGCAGTGGCCACAAAACTGGAAAACGTCAGTTTACATTCCAATTCCGAAGAAGGGCAATGCCAAAGAGTGTTCAAACTACCGTACAATTGCACTCATTTCACATGCCAGCAAGGTGATGCTCAAAATCCTACAAGCTAGGCTTCAGCAGTATGTGAACCGAGAACTACTGGAAGTACAAGCTGGGTTTCGAAGAGACAGAGGAAGTAGAGATCAAATCGCCAACATTCGATGGATCATGGAGAAAGCAAGAGAATTCCAGAAAAACGTCTATTTCTGCTTCATTGACTACGCTAAAGCCTTTGATTGTGTGGATCACAACAAACTGTGGCAAATTCTTCAAGAGACGGGAGTACCAGACCACCTTACCTGTCTCCTGAGAAACCTGTACAAGGGTCAAGAAGCAACAGTAAGAACCAGACATGGAACAACTGACTGGTTCAAAATTGGGAAAGGAGTACAACAAGGCTGCATATTGTCGCCCTGATTATTTAACTTATATGCAGAGTACATCATGAGAAACACTGGGTTGGATGAATCACAGGTTGGAATTAAGATTGCCAGGAGAATTATCAACAACCTCAGATACACAGATGATACCACCCTAATGGCAGAAAGCGAAGAAGATCTAAAGAGCCTCTTGTTGAGGGTGAAAGTAGAGAGTGCAAAAGCTGGTTTGAAACTCAACATTAAAAAAACTAAGATCATGGCATCTGGCCGCATCACTTCCCGGCATATAGAAGGGGAAGAAATGGAAGCAGTGACAGATTTTTCTTGGGCTCCAAGATCACCGCAGACGGTGACTGTAGCCATGAAATTAAAAGATGCTTGCTCCTGGGGAGGAAAGCTATGGCAAACCTAGACAACATAGTAAGAAGCAGAGACATCACCTTGCCGACAAAGGTCCGTACAATCAAAGCTATGGTTTTCCCAGTAGCAATGTATGGCTGTGAGAGCTGGACTATAAGGAAGGCTGAGCGCTGAAGAATTGATGCCTTCGAACTGTGGTGCTGGAGAAGACTCTTACGAGTCCCCTGGACTGCAAGGAGGTCAAATCAGTCAATCCTAAAGGAAATCAACCCTGACTGCTCATTGGAAGGACAGATCCTGAAGCTCAAATATTTTGGCCACCTAATGCGAAGAGAAAACTCCCTAGAAAAGACCCTGATGCTGGGAAAGATTGAAGGCAAAAGGAGAAGGGGACGGCAGAGGATGAGATGGCTAGATAGCATCACCGATGCAATGAATATGAACTTGAGCACGCTCCAGGAGAGAGCGGAGGACGGGAAGACCTGGCGTGCTATGGTCCATGGGGTCATGAAGAGTTGGACACGACTGAACGACTGAACAACAACAGGGGGTCCAGGTGATAAGTGGAACCTTGTCAACAGGCTTTAAAAAAAAACCTCCATCAGTGTGGTATGGAACAGAAATCTGAAAGCCACAGGAGCGTTCTGTTCATTATAGCTTCGCTCATGTGTTATACACAAAGGGGTAGTCACGGAATGACCAGTGCCATGTGCTGGCCCTGCCCCTGGTATCGGTACACTACTGGTCTCAGCCCTGAACACCCACAGATTAGCAGGAAGGGAGGTTCATGAACAGGCTTCCTTCCTGCAGATGTCCACGCCAACAAATGAACCTTCAGGGGGCGGGGCCAGCAGCACATCCCTATTTTTCACCCAAGCACCTAGCCAGCATAGCCAGTGATGAAGGATCATGTGAGTTGTAGCTCAAAATATCTGGAGGGCCACAAGTTGCCCACCCCTCCACTAAATACGACAGGGGAGAAAGAGAGATAAGGATGTCACTCTTGGCATCCGCTCCATGTCTTCCATAATATGTAGCTCTGCCCAGTGACCAACAGCCTCCAGAGTGGGGGTCAGTCCAGCCCACCCTGCTTTCCAGGTCAGAACGCAAAGGGATATATGTGAAATCAACCAAAGGAGTTCAGGAACAGGAAAGGGGGGGGAGGAATGGAATGGGGGGGCAAAGTTGCAAAACTGACTGGAGTAGACAATATGCAACCATTATTTACCTCTTTTAGCTTTTTGGCCCATGGTTTTTGAGCTTTCCTAAATCCATCTTCAGCTTCTTTAGCTTCCTTAAATCCACCTATCATTTGCTTATGAAAGGAATCCTTCTGCCAGTTCTTTATCTTTTCAAAATCTTCATTCATTAGAGAAGCTTTTACTTCTAGGTGTAGTTCACTCACTTTTTCTGCTTCAGACATTAATGCATGCCAAGACCTTTCAACAGTCCCATACTGTGGCCCTGAACACAAGATGAAAAAAAATATCGGCAAAGCGAGTCATTTTTCTCACTGTATCCTATGCAGTTTAAGAGAAATATGTGACTTCAGCTCTTACATTGGGTAACATTTTCCCTGTCCATACTTTTCACGATGATTGTATCAGTTCTACAATCAAACACCTGAATTCATATATTTTGTAAGCCTCTGGTAACTTCTGTAGCTCTTCCCCACAGAACACATTTTAAGATTATGTTGCAAAATAAAAACAATTATTTATTCAAAAGTTTTTAGGCCACTTTTCAGTAAACTATCAGGGTGACATACAATAAAGATCATAACACCAGTATAATATGAAATTGCACGTATCCCCAATCTGAGATATAGATATATATATATATCCCCCCTACCCAAAATAACCTGAACCATGGCACCCTTTCTTTGGCCCCTGTGTCAAAACTGCCCAGGCACATACTTGTTGATCTGCTAAATAAAAACTGAAGTACAGCAAAACAAAATCCATGTTAAGATGGTAAAAGTGTCCAGAAGTGTGTGAAGCTTGCTATAAAACTATAGCTCCTAAAATAATATACTGGAGCTATAAGCACATAATGGACATGAATATGCATTCCAGCAATGCTTTCCCCAGGTATTATATCAAGGAGTTACTTCCATGAGAATTATGTCTATCTTTACATGCAGTAGTTGACCCTTTAGTCAAAGGATCTAACAGACACCAGGATTCTTAAACTCTTATATTCATTGTATTTTTTCTCTTAAGACTTCTTACAAATCAATTTCTAGGCCATTTAGTAAAGGCAAGGAAGCATTTACATTTAACTGTTGTTCATAGCTTGGGTTCTATCATTTCACACTATTATTTTTTCTAGAGAACTAATTAACTAAATAAACCTAAAACAATCCACTGGTTTTGACTCAGACCAATGACCAAGTCACTTTTGTAACAAAAAGAGGGGTTGATTTGTTTTTTGAAACCTGGAGACCCAGCTGCTCACTGACAATTCTGAAAAAATCAGAACTAACAACAGCTTTGGACAATAACCCAAAGCAGCAAAAAAATCATTAGTGCACCATTTTCAGTGCTTCCAAGTAACATCCTATGGTGTCCTAAGTAATTAAGGATGCAATCCTATGCATGTTTAGGCAGAAAAAAGTCCTACAACTCTCAGCACTCCCCGGGGAATGCTGGGAGTTGTAGGACTTTTTCTGTCTAAACATGCATAGGATTATAACCTAAGTGGCCTTGCATTCCGTAATCAATCAGAAATCAAAAATATGCACAAATATTTAAGTGACGAAAGTTCCATTTACCTTTTTCTACAAGTTGTTTCCACCTTTTTGCCCATTCTGTTAACTGCTGAGCATAGCCCTTCTCTATCCTTGCACGCTCATGAATGCAGTTCATAAGATCACTGCAAAGTCTGTGACCATCATCAATGCGTTTCACTGTCCGTTTATAGTTTCCAACCTATAAACAGAGAAATATTTATAAATTCACTTGCAGGGGAAAACCACCCTCCAATTTTTCAAATTCAACAGATCATATTTAAATTTGAGGCCAATTGTTTTTATTTTCTTGAAAGGATAATACACATTTGATTTTCAGTATAAGAGCTAAACTTGTACTCCAGCTATGTTAGAGATTCCAGTCACAAGTTAATAAAAAAAAATACTAACGGCTACCTATTTTGATTGTAGTTAATTATTCCATTAAAAATACTTTCTCCCATAATATCTTGAGGTGTGTTTTCCCCCAATAGTAGCAATGTTGCTCATAGAATACTAGGGTTGGAAGGGGCCTACAAGACCATCGAGTCCAACCCCCTGCTCAATGCAGGAATCCAAGTCAAAGCATCCCCAACAGATTGCTTCATCTTGAATGCCTCCAGTGTGGGAGAGCCCACTACCTCCCTAGGTAATGGGTTCCGTTGTCGTATTGCTCTAACAGTCAGGAAGTTTTCCTGATGTTCAGCCGGAATCTGGCTTCCTGTCACTTGAGCCCATGATTCCGTGTCCTGCATTCTGGGATGATCAAGAAGAGATCCTGGCCTTCCTCTCTGTGACAACCTTTCAAGTACTTGAAGAGCGCTATCATATCTCCCCTCGGTCTTCTCTTCTCAAGGCTAAACATGCTCAGTTCTTTCAGTCTCTCCTCATAGGGCTTTGTTTTCAGTCCCCTGATCATCTTTGTTGCCCTCCTCTGAACCCTCTCCAGTTTGTCTGCATCCTTCTTAAAGTGTAGTGCCCAGAAGTGGACACAGAAATCCAGATGAGGCCTAACCAGTGCTGAGTAGAGGGGAACTAGTACTTCACAGGATTTGGAAGGTATACGTCTATTAATATTAAAATAGCATTTGCCTTTTTTGCAGCCGCATCACACTGTTGGCTCATGTTCAGCTTATGATCTACAACTCGAAGATCCTTCTCGCTTGTAGTATTGTTGAGCCAGGTATCCCCCATCTTGCAACTGTGCATATGGTCAAAATCATGTATCAAATCTTCTAATGTCATTGCTCCAAAGACAGAAATTTAGGGCAATTCCAATTTTTAGCTATAAGCAATCTTGCTACTTTTAACGTGTTATGAAGCTGGCATTTATTAGTGCTATTGATTTCTAAACAGTCAAACAGTGCAGAGTCATAGCCTTATGGCAATAATAATTGCACTAGCTTGACTTGCTTCTCAATAAGTGCTTTAAGGCCTTCCTTTTGTCCTAGACACTGCCGCTTTTCCAATGGCTGCAACTCCACAGTTCTTTGTTTTTACAGTTTAAAAATAGACAGAATTATTTTAGGAGGATGGCACAGAACATGCTCCTTCCTGCTTCTTCCCTTATACACTCAGTCAATTACTTTCTGGCCACAGAAAGCCACAGATTGCTGTGCTTTACAGTCAAGGGCAAAAATGCAAACCATAGTTTGTATATTTGTATACAAAGGCAAACTGTACTGCCCCCCACCCCCCAAACCAGAAAGTAACTAATCAGCTAGCGTGCAAGCCTAAGACTCATTCCAGGCTTATTCATGCAACATCATTCTTTTATTGTTCACTGCTCCGGAATCTGCATAACTGTTGTATATAAAATAAATAAATAACACCATGAAGTCATCAAGAAAAACAGGCTTTGAGAGTGTTTTGTACTTTTTAATCTTTGCACTCTGTTCGACAAGCAAAACTGGAATAAAGGAACTGTTTTGCAAAGAAGATCCTAAAACTGAGTTATTCTTCCTATTTTTTTTACTAAGCACATAGACATTATCAGTTGGTTTCTTGAGCTTATCCCATGCAAAGATGAAGATCTGCTTGGGATATCTGGCGTAATGGTATAAATATCTGTGCTCTTCTAGACATCAAATGAAATGTGCCAATTTAATGCTGCAATATTTGTTAAGTTTTATATTTTTGTTCAAGCAGCAGAACATGAAAGTTTGTCGAGTTTAACTGCAGTAGTTTTTCATATATTTAGAAGTACATGGAATTTTGTCATTTTACTTGCAAGTCTCCATAAATCATGTAGAAAGGAGAAAACTCAGCTTTCCACCAGGCACATTCTCCTTTCAAAATATACACCTACACGATGAACAAGAAAATCAAATACAAAAAAAGCTCAGTGTTTACAAAATAATTAAAAGAAGAAACCCTTTACTCTTTCACACACCAGTATCAGTACAGCTGATTAGCTTATGAAGGATCTAGGATCCAGTGAGCTTCTTTCAGCACACCCAAGCGCTTAGGCACACCCAACTGGCCTTTTCTTTTTAAACAGTAGATCCTTGTGTAATATCAAAGTGCTTTTTAAAGTCCCCTTGGGTTTCAAAAGCAGTTTACTATGCAATAAAGATCTACTATTAAGAAACATGACCCCCAACCTCCTTTTGAGATGTGGAATTAGTTGTGCAGTTCTTCAGATTCCAGGTTACATCTAATGTGGCCTAGTGCAGACATAATGTTAGCTCTCTCCTAACCATAACCAAGAAATTAGAAGCATACCAAAGGCTCACATACACGCCCCCGCCCCCCGCTATGGCGAAGCATTATTCATGCACTGACATTAAAGTTAGTTTTAAAAACCAATGCTAGAAGATGGTTTGGTAAACTATAGTTAGTATTTACCACACTTAACAGGAAAGGGAGGGTGGATTTAGAAAAGTGAAGATAGCGTGAGCATATGGTTGCCAGCTACTTTTGGCTGTGGATACAAAGTCAAATATGCTTCAGTCAGCAGATTTAATGTTTTTGGTGCTTTCCTTTCATTTTTCTTTTCACTAACCCTAATAAGTAAACAACTGAATCCACTACTTTATACCCAGCTATCTTGCTGTTTGTCACAGCACAAGGTAAATTACACAAGTACATAAACCCCACATATTTGATGCAATGAAGAAGCATATTTCTTAATGTAGAGGCTACCATTTTTTAATCTGATAAAACAACAACTTGCTGCTGGTGAAATTTTAAGTGTTCCTTTCAGCTCACACAAACCCGGTTTGGACCATTCTTGCCTGTATGTCTCTATTCATCTTCTTTGGAATTTCTGCCAAAGATCATCCTGGAGCTATTGTTCTTCAATTTCAGTATATCATAACATTCCTATAGTGAACCTGTGCTTTCCTATTAATTTCCTATTATGAATTTCCTATTAAGTTGTTATTAATTTCTCTTTGTTGATTCTCTTTATTTTAAACCTGAACATGGCTGACAAAAGTAAAAATGATCCAGATTGCCTCGCTATGACCTTCCCAGCCAGGAAAAAGAATCCTACAGCACTACTGCAGCTTTGTACCTTCTTTCACTTCCTGGTCCTCCAAGACCAGGTGGAACTGCTCATAGCAACAGCAGAGATGGCAATGCAGAAGTCGGTTCCATGTATAGGTGATAAGTCAATGATAGTGTGACTTCTCCATAATTATGTTAAAAATGTGTTCTGCATATTGAGGTAAGTCCACAGTTGCCCATTAGATATTTGGATCCTTAACTTTAAATTATGGACAGTATCCTATAGTGCCCCTGTGTCCCCATGGGTTCTCTTGCGCAAAAGGAACCGATCACTTATGCAACAGCCCCTTTCTATGAGTTCCATTGACCTGCCCTGTTCCAGAAACTAGTGTTGCCTCTCGTTTCCAGATTTTTTGAAATCACAATTTCTTGCTGTGATAGTAGTCAGTTCATCTGCCAAGGTCAACACTGATACACTATAGTATGCCAGCCATTTAGAACCAGTGTGGTGTAGCCGATGGAGTGTTGGCCTGGGACTCCGGAGATACGTGTTCATGAAGCCATGTCGAGCCAGTCACTAACTCTCAGTCTAACCTACTTTATAGGGTTGTTGTCAGGAAAAAATGGAAAGGAGGAGGAAAGGAAGGGAGGAGGAAAGGAAGGAAGGAAGGAAGGAAGGAAGGAAGGAAGGAAGGAGCTTTAGAAAATTAGTTACCAGCATCGGCATGTTAAAAGCAAGCACCACAGCTAGTTCAATTGTACATAGGGTGACAAGGATGTAAGTGGATGCCCACCTCAAAAGTGACCTTAGAAGCCATATTCAAGACCACATACCACTGTATGGCATGGGTTAGTCTGCTTTTGGGGAAATTGTCACTGCTCTGAATGTAATGAACCCATTTGGACTTACTATATATAACCTCAGGCCCAGGGGCCAAATCCATCCCTCCTCAGGTTCCCCTGATGGCCATGCCCCTTCCCCTGGTCCCGCTCCCCTACCCAACTGATTGTTTGGTGGTTCCCTGGCCTTTGCACAGTTTCTCCCCATTCTAAAAGGCGTAAATGCCTCTCCAAGGCTATGTCACTGACAGTAAGACCTTTAAGCTAATTATGCCAGCATTTTTGGTATATGGGTTGCTGCTCCTTTTGCCTTCAGCCCTGCCTGCCTCAGGAATGAGCCCGAGAGCTTCTCTGAAATGGAATTCACCCCTCGGGCTGAAAAAAAGATCAGCACTCCTGCTATACAACATAATGACTCTAAGGAGCCATGCAGTCAAACACAATAGCAGTGGAAGACTATCTTTGAAAGGTGAAATGCTAAGGTTTGAGCAACAAACACCAGAAATCATGGCAAAAACATGGTTTCGGACCGCTGTACCATTTTCACCATTCCACACAGCTATTTCAAGCCGATGGCATATCTGTTATCCAACTCATTTCCTATAATTTATTACTGATCTAGCATGGGCACCTGATTTTAACATGCAGATACTAATACAAGTAAAAAGTGGTATTTACTGTGCCTGGGTTGCCTCAGACATAATGATCCTAGCTTGAGGGTATGAAGCTGGCTATAGGTGTCAAGCCCACACTTTGCTCCCTCTCCTCTCCCCTCCTTTGCTGATGCGCTGGCTTTGGTGCTTCACTTCTGTTTAAAGTAAACTACAGATCCCCATTACATCCAAAATGAAATTGATTCTGTTTAATAAATTAATATTACATTACAATTTCCTGTTTTGAGATGCTGAAGCCAATGCGTGACAGAAGGGGCAGGGGAGTGTACAGGCCAAATTTATGAAGCTCAGGTTGTTACATCTGAACCAGCTACCCCTCTATTTGGTCTTCTCCGTTTCTAGAAAGAGGAGACCTCCTTTACCAGAAAAGTCAACAGGACATTTAGAAGCTAAGCTGGAAAAATGAAGTTAAGTTAATTTTGGAACAATATTAGAGATCGGGGGAATATGAAAAAAGAAAGCTTCATCTGAAAGTATTTCTCCAATACATGGCTCATCTAGCTTTTACAGCCATTTCTCAGAGGACATGCAGTTAGTTTCCTGTCTACTGATATTCAATTAATTTGACCAAGAAATACTTTTGTAAAGACTGGGGGTGTTGAGAGAGGAAAGAAAGTGAATGGAAAGTAGGAAAGCAGCTGGGGAAAGTGAACTATCGGAACATTTTTTAAAACAACAAAGTGTGATAAACAAAAATGCATGCCAGACAAGGTTTTCTAGCTAAGGTGATTTACAGCAACATATATATTTTCCCTTATCTTTCATGCACTCTCTACTAAGTGGAAAACCTCAAGCTGGCATTGTATTCTATGTTTAAAAAAAAACAGATATTGGAATTGCCTTCCTTATTTGTGCTGGATACAGGCATGTATTTTGCTTTAAAAGGCTATTTTTCCCACAGGGTGCTTCAGAGCCTTCATAAAAATAAACCCTACTTGGGTAATCAACTTTAGACATAACTATTTTCAATTACATTCAGTTTTGTGCCTCTGGATCATGATTTGGATTTTATTCTCATAATATTCATATGACCAATATATTATGTCCTGGAAGAATCCATGAACCCTAAAGAAAACTACGTATGTGACATAATTTAATCTATCAAGATTTCTATAGAGTTTAGCGTGCATGTAGAATGCCTGTAATTTGTGGGTCACCCCGAAATTAATTTTCCTACATTCTGGTCTAGTTCCATCAGGGTATGGCTTATTTATTGTAAATACTGACACATGGGTATTTAAAGAGTATGGGGAGGGGCTGTCTGCTGCATTTTCCTTGATGCTGCACAGAAAACAGAGCTCCCCAACATATGTGACCTTAACTCACCAGTGCCTACCAAAGTGGATTTGTAGGTTAGCCCGACATGGTACATATCTAGGAATGCCTTCCATGTTTATCAAATGCTTTCATCCAAAGAATATCCAAGACTTACAAAGAGGCCACGTGAGTGATTCCCTCCTTATACTGCTACAGTTTGCCCACGCTCATTCCACTGCCTTAGGGTCAACCGGCAAAAACTTAGCACCAAAGGCAGAAAAACCAAAGTTGCACAAAAGCCATGGCAATACCATGGCTTTGGTGCAACATCTGTCCATTACAGCCGGGCTTGTGTAGGAATAATTCCACGTGGACTACACCTCATCATTCAGAGCTGTCCATCAGACACTCACTGCCCTCATGATGCATGAAATAAAAACAGTCATGGGGAAGACCTTTGCATTCTGCTAATGCCTGAGCCAAGATGGAATCAGAAAACTCTGCAGAAGACCGGAGCGCTTGCTGCCTGATAATGGTAGCTTTTTAACACAGCACTCTTTGGACTCTCAAGGGTTGTTTTTTTACACATGTTTGGGAAATGATCAGACTCAAGCTGTGTGTGCAAGGACTTAATGGCCCAGTTCACACACAAAGAACTGGGCTAGTGCATGCTGCCCCGTTGCTCCCGCTATGCAAAATGTCCTTCCCCTCGCCATGGATAGAGAAAACTACCACTTAATACTGAGATTTAGGGATTCAATAAATAATTGCTGCCATCACTAGTCATTTGCCCAGTGAAGCTTCATTTTCTTTCTTATATATCTATGTCACATTTGTATCCTGCTCTTCCTCCATGGAAATCAATGTGGCTTACATAGAGGTTCTCATTTTGTGCTTGCAGGGCTCTGCAGGTGTCGATTAAAACAGACAGTAAGTTCCCAAGGTTGCCCAGAAAGCTTTATGACTGGGCAGAGATCTGCCCTCGAATTTGTAAGCCCAGGTTTGCACAATTTGCGATGCCGACACAGCTCACCGACTACAGTTTTTTGCAGCAACAGACAGATAACAAACACAAACTCATGCGCTCTTCTCCTTTCCCTCCCCACTCTTAAAAGGTAAAGCCCATACCAAGACAAGGCATTCTGTCTTCAAACAGAGAATGTCCCACTTGTCCATTACCTTCTGCAAGCAATGAGTGGGTCTGGAAGAGGATAGGGACGTCCAGTGTGGGGAAATCTGGCCCTATTGGCACTCGACGGATTTGCCCAGCTCGGCTTGCGAGCCAAAACTCACAGACTCTGCAAGTCTCCCTTCTCCCTGTCATGCCCCAGCAGGGAGAAGGGAAAATTTTATGCACAATGCGGGCAATTCCAGCGCTGACCATTTTGCATAAAAGGCTCCCTTCTCCCTGCTGGGGTGCCAACAGGGAGACTCTTCCACACAATGACCAGCGCTGGAATTGCCCGTGCCTGGTCGTTGTGAGCAGGTCTCCTTTCTCCCTGTTAGCACCCCTGCAGGGAGAAGGGAAACAGAAGAAATTATCTGGCTGCAATTAAGCATCTGGTTTGCATATTTACATCCTAGAAACCAAGGAAACTTAACCGTCAGAGTATTTTACCTGATCTCACACCTACATACAATGATAAGAAGCAGAACTGTGCCTTGAACATTTCTTCTCCGACCCTATTCTAGGGATGCTGGAGGAATCCATTCGGGGGGTCAAGGCCGCTGAGCTTTTGGTGCTCAGCCCAGCGGACTCCGATCTCGCTTGCCGGTGAGCTGGCCTGACTCGACCTGTGCTGAGTCAGGGCAGTTCATGGACTCCCATCACCATCAGCCGCTCTGCACAGCTGTCTCTCGTGAGAGAGTCATGCAGAGCGGCTGGTGGGCAATAGTGGCAACAGCAGGGAGGGAAGGAGCTGTGGCAATGCCCTTCCTGCTGCTGCCGGTCATTGTGCAGAAAAGTCTCCCTTCTCCCTGTGGGCGCCCCAGCAGTGAGAAGGGAGACTTTTATGCAAAATAACCGGTGCTGGAATTGCCTGTGGCCTGTCATTCATCGTGCATAAAAGTTTTCATTTAAGAATACACATTCAGAAGTAACAGATCTCTCATGACAGATAACAAGGCCCATCTTGTACAATTTTTCAGCCTTAGGGTTTAAAAATGTATATAGGGCCACAATAAGGTATGCCTAGGCAACATCTTGCTTGATGGTGCTTACATCCACCTAAGTCATAGTACTGTAACATATGTCACTTTTTTCAGATTACCTCCCAGAAGCTATCACTAGAAACCTCTACTCCAACAGAATCATCGTACGAGCCAGACATCTCAAGATGCCAAATTGCAATCTGGTGTCTTGTAAATACAGGTTCTTCAGAGTCTGCAAGGGGGGAAAAAAAGAGATCAGCTAAAATAAGAATTGAACTTGCTTATTAAAAAAAAAATGATTATCCATTTGTTGTGTTTTAAGTTTTATATCGTGCTAAACATGATTCTATAAAGCCCTCATGGCAGCTAACAAGAATAAAATACTCAAGACAAACATAAATGTAACGTCAAAACCACTCAACAGGGGCACATCTTTTATCTTGAGTAAGAATGTGCAGAAGTCTGATGTCCAGAAGGAGGATGCATTACAGCACATTAATTAAGACTGCCAGAAAAACCCGGAGAAGACTTTTCAGAGCGGGATTCTGTGTTCTGCGGTTCTGAATGGTATCAGCAAGGGTTTCTTCTTCCCTTTCCCCTCCCTAGGAATACTGCATATCTGGCTGATGCAAGGGCACTGAGCATGGGCACACCATTTTCAATCTCTCTGTCTTCTGGTGCTCAGTAATGTGCTTAGTTTTTCTCCCTCTCCCATGTGCAAAATTACTTCTCCCACAGAGTACTTTTTGCTCTCCTCACCCAGCAATAGCCTCCTAGAACTCACCAGCTAAAAAGTCTTCGCAGCCCTTGCCTCCACCCCTTATTCCACATACGGTTCTGTGCAGGTGTAGAACCCGTAGGTGTAATACACCGAAACCACGAAGAAGAACATGCAAGTACTGCTCCTCATTTTTAAGTAAACGTGAACAAGTACAACCTGCAGTTGCTCATTAACACGAGACGGGAAAGGCACTTTGTACATGCTCAGAGGCACACTCCTCCTTAACTTTAAGAGTGGGGAAGGGACCAGTTCCCACAGGGGTGCAGAACCTCCAGTCTGCAGGCTTAAAATGGCCCATGAGGTTTGTGCCACCTCAAATCAGCAAGTTACAGATGAGCTCCAAATGTGCTGGCTCTCTGACACATGTATGGTGTGCCATGGATTTAACTGGCATTATCCATATCTTGGTTTAAGAATCCATTTTGTTCTGGAAGGCACAGCCTGAGAGCTGCCAGGAATGCTGTTAAACTCTGGCACAGAATATACTTGCTTCCTGCTTGATTAAATTTTAAAAAGGCTCTTCCCCTTGTGTGCGTGTGGGGGGGGAGACATGCAAATACCTGCCCGACTGCTAAGACACTGCCCAGCTGACTAACCCACAGGGCCTTTCAACTGGCCAGTCAAAAGGCCAGGTGGGAAACATGGTCCAATCCTGAAGCATCTCTACCTGTCAGAAAAAACAGCCAGGTCAAGCATTACCTGAATATTCTTGATGACACCTTTTGCTTTGAATATTGCTATGCAACTCTGTATAGTAAGCTAGATGAGAAATCAATCAAGAGGCAAGGAACTGGCATGAACCTTCTCTTCAGTTGCCAGAACCAAACTATTGTTCCCTTTGTTTTAACCCATCCTGGATCAAGCTATTAAACTTTGTTCCCTTTTTCCTGAACCCCATAACTGCCTTGACATTTGAGCCGTCGCTGTTCATTCTTTCTGTTTGGGCAACCCTCACATTGATATGTCTTAGCTCTAAGGATAACTAGGGGTCTGACTGACGTTAAGTATCATTCCTTGTGACTTTCCTAGCACGATTCCCCTGTCCTTCTCTGGAATCTAACCCACATTTCCAGGGCCACTTTCCTGCCTCACTTTCACCAGATGAATCCGTTTGTCTCATACAGCCAGAAAGAAAGCTTTACCACCACCACTGGTAAAACTCCCCATTGAGTCCAAAGCTGGATTCCATGCATAACACAGAACAGCCTGCCAGCTCTATACAAACATTTCGGTGCCTGGTAGGGGACTGCAACCTATACCTGAGTTTCCTGTTCCAAATCCAAAGGATAGAATTGGTCCTGCAGGCAGCACAGAGGACTGTGAAGTGGCTACCAAAAAGTCTCAAACTGAGTGCCAAATTTCTGAATCTATTTGCAAACTTAATGAAATGCCCCATTCGCAAGGCGCTCCATCTAAATCTGTTTTAACCAAAATTGTGGTGGCTCCAGGGTCCCTAGTAACAGCTTAACCTGTGTTCAGTCTCCCCGTCTTCACTCAGACACATCTCCTTTGAATGTCTGCAGACGATGCGGTGCAGCCCTTCGTCTACAAGCCCAGGGCAACAAGAAGCTATTGCTCAAGTGTGTAATTCTGAACTAAAGCTGAGAAACCCAGGGGTAGGCTGTCCCCACACCATTTTCCTAACTTTTGGTAGCCTACTAGGAAATCTTTTGGGTTCCCTTTCCTCTGAAGTCAGGTAGGTAAAGTGCTCCTCCTCTATTTCTTTCCCCTTGTTCTGGAATCTATCCATTTCCACCCCCATGGGACACCATTTTCACTAGCATGTGAAGTTCCTTGGCAATACAGCCTTCCAATCCCCTGCTTTGCCATTTCCATAGGGCACCCTTGCCCTCTTTATTTGGTAAACACTGATTTCCCCAATCTTAGCCTTCTTCTATCTCCTAAGTTAGGCCTCTTAGTGCTGGGGGGGCAGGGGAAAATACTAATCAAGCCAATTTTTTCCTCTAATGAATCTGCATGCATGTGTTTTTGAGAGCAAACATCTGTTTCAAGATACATATTTTTGGATTTTGCACAAATGTTTGAGATAGTTTCCCCATTTTAGAAACAGTTATTCCCATTTTAGTAACAGCATGGTGCATAAATCCTCTGTGTGCGCACCACCCCTTAGACCCACATTGGTTGTTATAAATAAATGCACAGAAGCTACGTGTCCGTGTGAACAGAACATACAGCAGCAATACTGTCTCGCCCATATTGGAGGCAGAACTGCAAGAGAGGCTAGGTTTGTACATCACTTTGGGCCGTGATGGTTTATAAACTATTCAGAGTAGCTTACAAGCTACTGTATCCCCCTCATGATTGGACAAATAAGCTACGCTACGTAGCTTATTTTCCATGCCTTCACCCCTCCTCTCTCTACAATCCTCCCACTCGGGCGGATGGCATCCCAGCTTCCTTTCCGTTGGAAACCAAATCCCAGCATCCCCTGCACCGCCATGACTACATCACTCGCATGTCTCCAAGTGGCCTGTCTCGCACTAGGGGTGTATTCTCCTGTCTCTGAGGGATCCCCGCGGTTATTGGTGCGGTGCCAATTGTTAGCCACATTTCCGCTCCTCCGCTGCCCCACCCAACCAGCAGCACCCCAGTGATCAAGGCGTTGCTTCCTGCTCCCACTCCCTTCTCCCACTGCCTGCTTCCGAGCCAGTTTTCAAAGCTGCTCCCTTATCCCAGCCCATGTGCACCAAAAGGGGGTGGGGGGCTCTAACTCCTTGACAGTTTGCTGGAATGGGGTGAAATTTTATACACGGGGTCTCCTCATGGGGAGCCTCCAAATGCTGGACTGGATAACTGCCCAACTTTCCTTTTTCATGGGAAAGTGACCAGAAAAGAAAAAAGGGGGTGCAGACTCTAACTCCTTGACAGTTTGGGGGCAAAATTTTATACGTGGGGTCTCCTCATGGGGAGCCTCCAAATGCTATACTGGATAACTGCGCAACTTTCCTTTTTCACAGAAAACTGACAGGTACCAACCACTTGCTACTCTTCCATTCCCACTTCACCTTCCCTTCCCAGAGCACAATCTGTTGCTGGGCAGATCTCAGAAACAGAGATCTGCCGGCTGGAGCAAAGCAGCAGCAGAGGTTTTGTAGGCGATCTTTAAATCACCCTTTAAGCCACTGTGAAGTGCCAGACGACATGATAAGCCATGATGGTGTAAATAAACCTCACTGCAGACCATGGCTTATCAGGGTGGCTTATTTTGCCTTAATCATCCACCATGGTTGGTGAAAACCACTTTCAGACGACATGATAAACCATGGCTGTTTATAAGCTACTGTGAGTAGCTTATAAACCTCCATAGCTTAAAGTGACATGTAAACCCAGCCACAGTGCCTTCCCTAAGGTTATCTAATGAGCCCATGTCAGAGGCAAAATTTGAACTGGGGACTTCCCAACTCATAGCTCAGCAAGCCAAACTGCAATTGAGAGTTTTTCCAAGCTGTGTTCACACACATGCCATTCACACAAGTTGAATACCCTTGTCTATTCTCATGATTTCAAGTTTTGTACAAATATGGAACTCTTCCCCCATACTGTGCTACATGCATGGAGAAAGCAGTCTTCCCAGAAAACCCTGCTGAAAACAGTGTTCTGGATGAATTCTGACCTCTCTGCTCCATGCCTTGCTCCAGCTCTTAGACTGGCAAAGGTTTTCCCCATCTCCGCTGCACCCAAAGATTGCTGTGCCATCCTTTTAGCATCTGCTTGAGAGAACAATGGATTTTGTTGTTTATTCGTTCAGTCACTTCAGACCCTTTGTGACTTCATGGACCAGCCCACGCCAGAGCTTCCTGTCAGCTGTCGCCATCCCCAGCTCCCCCAACGTCGAGCATGTCACCTCCAGAATATCAACCATCCATCTTGCCCTTGGTCGGCCCCTCTTCCTTTTGCCTTCCACTTTCTCTAGCATCAGCATCTTCTCCAGGGTATCCTGTCTTCTCATTATGTGGCCAAAGTACTTCAGTTTTGCCTTTCATATCCTTCCCTCAAATGAGCAGTCTGGCTTTATTTCCTGGAGTATGGACTGGTTTGATCTTCTTGCAGTCCAAGGCACTCTCAGAATTTTCCTCCAGCACCACAGTTCAAAAGCATCTCTCTTCCTTCGCTCAACCTTCCTTATGGTCCAGCTCTCGCAGCCATAGGTTACTACGGGGAAGACCATTGCTTTAACTATGCGGACCTTTGTTGTCAGTGTGATGTCTCTGCTCTTCACTATTTGATCAAGATTTGTCATTGCTCTCCTCCCAAGAAGTAAACGTCTTCTGATTTCCTGGCTGCAGTCAGCATCTGCAGTAATCTTTGCGCCTAGAAATACAAAGTCTGTCACTGCCTCCACATTTTCTCCCTCTATTTGCCAGTGATCAATCAAGCTGGTTGCCATAATCTTGTTTTTTTGGAGGTTTAACTGCAACCCAGCTTTTGTACTTTCTTCTTTCACCTTCGTCATAAGGTTCCTCAGCTCCTCCTTGCTTTCAGCCATCAAAGTGGTATCATCTGGATACCAACAATGGATAGCACCACAAAAATTGAATTGCTGCACAAGCTTTTGTAAACAAGCACCCACTTTGTCAGATGCATGACGTAGACAACTAAACTGTGGAATACAGGCGCGCGCGCGCACACACACACACACACACACACACACACGTTCAGTAGGAGTAATAAATCTGTTTCATAGGGCAAGACAAAAAACACCTGGAGGTCAATAATCCAAGCACACCCATTTCCACAGGTGTGTCAACTGCTCAGAGTAAACAGGCTTGTAAATAGCCAGTTTCCTACTCTCCTGTTTTGAGCTTGAATTACCTTCAGGTGTACTGGCAAGGCCATTTTTGTAAACTGAATGAAAATGGGTCATCGTCCCCCACACCCCCATCCCAGGCCATGGTCATCTCACAAATGATTTACAACAACATGCACCAGCAGGTGGGGTAGCAAAAGAAAGCTATGGCTAGACAGTTATAGACCTATTTGCAAGGCTTCACTGTCTACTCCACGTAGGGACATAAGGATCTTGTATAATCCACTCCATTTGTGTTTTGTGGATTGTGAGGCACTGCCTGATCATTGACGGATGAGGATTTTTTCTGCCTCTGGAAAAGTACGCAAAAAAATCTAGCACAATTACGGGCCTGTGGCTGGTACATAACATTTTGCATACTTTGCTACACCACAGAGGCTGAGGAGAGGTCAGAGATGTGTAAAATGTTGCATTTTTAAAAAATGGTATATACATTACCGTATTTTTACTCAGCTTCTGTAGTTGGTATGACCAAAGTTGCATACAATTCTGGAAGGTTCCAAAAGTATTCCGCGGAATCTGCACAACTCTGAAAAGCTGGTCCTCTGTGGATTCTGTGGGGCAGATTCATAGAAATCCGGTGTCATTTCGATCCTTTGAGGATTTCTCTGACATCCCTAACTCCAAGCATCTGATGTAACTTGCCTAGGGAAGCTCCTGCTGGAATAAATTAGTCTTTAAGGTGCCACAAAATACTTCACCTGTTGCAGTAAAGGCAGCAAACAAGGCTACTCTCCACAAATTAACCAAAAGTGTTCAGGGCAACTGAAGAATGGTCATTATCTCACTATGCAGGGATTAGATGAACAAGGTCATAACAATAGATTTTATTTACTTGCATCTATAACACTCTTCTCTCCTCCAAGAAGTTGCCCAAAATGACGTAAAAACTATAACATTTATTAAAACAGTGCCAATAAAATGAAGATTCAACAATATAAAACCATGTAAGTAACAGCAGTCAAAGAGGGAAACCATCTACTTAACTAAATACCTCAAGGAACAAGAGTGTCCTAACCAAATGGCAAAGTGAGGATGCCTAGCGACAAACCTAAATATTTTTAAAGATCCTGGGGCTCTTCTATAAATTGTTTAATCAGTTATTCTTGAAATTAAACTTGAATAAGCTCTATTTACATTTCTAATAACCCAAATTAAATGTGTTGAAGAAAGTCATTAAGACCTCCAAAATATACAGGTACTTGAAATGCCTTTTTATATTTTATACAATAGTTTTAAGGCTTAGGACACCAACATTGTGAAACTATTTACTTTTATGTAACTTTTACATAACATAGGAAATTGAGAGTGGTTAATACTGCAACCAACACACACACTTTCCAAACAGAAAAGTCAAAAGTACTTTTAATTAACAAACCATTTTCTCATGGATAAAATTATGAATACTAATGTTAAGGTTTGTACACAGCACCAGTGCTACATGGGGAGAAAGTAGGAACAAACATATTTAGGGAAATATTATGAAGTCATGGCAACAGCTACACAAGAATCTCTACTTACACAGAAATAAACCAGATACTGAAATACCAACATTAAGCTAGCAATGAGTCATCCTACTCTCCTACAATACAATGAGTAAAGAACCACCAGTGCTTTAATACATCTTATTTCAGATTTGACTTCACCTTCTCCTCAGCACGGGGAACTTACCCTGGCAGTTTTCTTGGATGACTACAGTAAAATAAGCGTAATTTGGCTGTGTTTCATCAGTCCTCCAGACTATTTTATAAAAGGAGCTATCATACATTTAGATTCAGTTTAATAAAACAAAGCCATATGAAAAAATCAGAAGCCAGACAACCTGAAAAAATCAGAAGCCAGACAAGTGGCACTGATAAGCTCTCCCTGCCTTTCAACCACCCAATAATGTTCTTTAAAATCTCCTTTAAGGTTCTGAGAGTGAGAGAGATGTGGTTTTCATTTAAGATAAACTGAACCCATGTTCACTCTTCAGGGAGATGGTAAAGTGAGACAGCTTTGGAGTAGAAAAAAGTTTTGGACAAGGAACAAGGACAGTTTAGTTACTTTTTTAGGCTTTACTTTGAGCATCAACCAACGTTTTCAAGACTTCATCTACTCCTTTTAAAAAGCTGGCAGCCTTGCAATCTCACCCAAACACTGAAGTTGTCATGATAGGGCTGGATTCTGAAACCATAAAGCAGGCAGGCGAAGGAGTGGGTAAAGAAAGAGGACTGGAGAGCAGGCAAGAACAGAGATGTAAAATTTCTGGAAATTTTCAGGCTGTAGGGGGAAAAAATACATTTTCCTTTTTTTTTCCCAGAAAAAAATGGAAATTTGGGGGAAAATTGAAAGGTAAGCAATATGGTTTTTTTTTGTGCTCTTTGCAGATCAAAAGTAACTTTGTTGCTTTAAGACAGCCTTCCCAAACCTGGTGCCCTCCAGATATTCCGCTCCCATCAGCCTCAGGCAGCATGGCCAATGGTCAGGAATGCTGGGCACTGTAGTCCAAAACATCCAGAGGGCACCGGGTTGGGGAGGGCTGCTTTAGGAACATAAAGCAGCCTTTCTGTTCCTAAAGTTATTTTATGCATGACTTCGTTTGCACATACAATTATCAGTATATGTTAAAACTTTTAAAAGTGAACTCAATTAGTAAATTTGTAATTATTATCTGAATAGATTAGAACTACATTGAATGACTGTTACGGCATCAGAAACACAGGACTCTATAGAACAAAACCCAAACTGTCAAGAATGCACATTTATAGTCAAGAATACACAATGGTGACTGACTCACTTGTTGGGAAACTATGCAGAAATGTCTATCAGTAAAATATACTTTAGATCAATAATTTTAATAAGCAGTGAAATAAATATTATTTATTAATTATTTATTTAAAATATTTCTTAGCCGCCTTCCCAGGCAGAAGCCCTCCCAAGCCAGCTTACAACAATAAAATACATTAAAACAATTAAAATATTAAACATGATAAAAATATAAAAACAATAAAACAACAATAAAAGCCAACAATAAAATCAACAACGATGTTAGCAGCAGCAGCAGCAGCAACAATAGCCATCATATCAATAGAAGGCCAAGGTAAAATAATATGTTTTCAAAGCCTTCTTAAAAGTCTGCAATGACGGAGCATAGACCTCCAATGGCAGCTTGTTCCAAAGGTGTGGGGCCACTGCAGAGAAGGCCCTCTCATGTGTGATCGCCCACCTGACTGCTCTCATGGGTGGGCAAATGAGAAGGGCCTCTCTTTCTGATCTTAAAGTGCAGTCAGGCTGATATGGGTGTAGGCGGTCCTTCAAGTACTTGGTCCCACACCATTTAAGGCTTTAAAGGTCAAAACTAGCACTTTGAATTGGGCTCAGAAACGCAGCAGTAACCAGTGCAGCTGGCGCAGTATAGGTGTTATATGATTGAATCTCCTCGCCCCCACCAATACTCGGGCAGCCACATTCTGCACAAGCTGGAGTTTCTGAACCGTCTTCAAAGGCAGCCCCACGTATAGCGCATTACAGTAGTCCAGCCTGGACGTGACTAGTGGGTAGAAAACTGAGGCAAGGAAATAACTATGGAAGGAATCTTACAAAGTAGCTTAAAAAACATTTTCCCAATGGCTTCATTATTTCCAGACATTTTACATTTCTAGTAAAAGTGTTCTTATTACATAGTTTTAAGAAATCATTTTGGGGGGAGTAAAGGCTGGGTAACAATATACACATATTTTGTCTTAAATTTTAAAGAAAATATTTCATAATCCAAAGCTGTTCAGTTTTTCAGAAAAAACAAAAACAGTCCTTGGGGGAAAAGGGGAGGAACTGTATTTTCCCGAATTTTTCAGGGGGGTTTCCAGAGCCTTTACATCTCTAGGCAAGAAGCTAACAAGATACAAGATGGTGGGGCATCATGAGGGTGGCCAGCCCAATGTACTATGATAGTGGGCCACATTAAATAAAACCCACTAAATTTTTTGAGGAGGGGAGCAAAATGGTGGGACAGAGGTTTCAAGGGAGAATTATTTTGGCGGCCACCTCCCAGGGCCAACCATCCTCCTTGCCACTCCATCATGACATTCCATCATTTCATGGGAGCTTGAGGTGACGGTAGGAAAATATAATGGCAGCTCCTATGACCATGCCCCATTAAGGACTTGGATATTCCCAAGAACTTTAGGACATTATCCACGCAGTATCAGGGGTATGCAGCTTTCTAATCCACATTCATTAAAGATGAATTTATAACCATTTTTGCCAAGTTTAAAGGGACTATTAATGTTGTAAGAAAGCACGCTGGGAAAAGAAGGCTGCAGTTCTATATACATTTACTTGGGAGTAAGACTCTGTGGCTGGGTTCGGACGATCGCAGGGAGGAAAGAAGCCACCGTGGCTTTTTTTCCCTGCCCGAGTGCCACTCATGCAACTGCCATTTCCCTAATTACCTGCAACGCAGCACAGGTTAACGTGTTGTCTAAACCTGGCGAGGTGCACAGTGGGGGTGGCTTCTAAACCACCCCACTACCCCTACAACAGGCCATGGTTCAAATCACACACTAACCCACGCTATGGTAATTAGGGAAATGGCTGTCATATGAGCAGCACGCATGCAGCAGGGAAAAAGCCACGGTGGCTTCTTTTCCCCTGTGCTCATCCGAACCACTGAAAGTTGCTTCTGAATAAACACATAAGATACTGTAAATTTCAGCAAGATTCCATAAATATTAACCAGAGAAAGTACTATAGGTGCAAGAATGTAGATAATGGGTATGTCCCCATGGGAAGAGTGGCTGGTTGAGGAAATCAGGTCAAAATAAAGCAAGTTATAATAGCTTGAAATAGAAAAATTTAGGATTTTAGGATTAAGTAATACAGAATTATTTTACAGTGAAGCATTTCCCTGCCTGGGTGTTCACATGACCCTGTTATATAATAAGGCTCCTATACAAATATATGATTCAAGCAGATTAGCTGAACTTCAAATTCAATATATTCATCTCCGTTCTTCCTGGCTTTTAAGAAAAATCCAAAGATAAGTAGAATGGACACTTCATACTAGTGGTCAATGCTTTCAATCTGACACAATTCCATCCAGGCGTTTTACTCCTTAGTTTTGCCTTACTATTTCATTTATTGCATTTGAAGAATACACAAAATTTCTTCATGGCTGTGTGTTTTCACAACTTCCTCCTCCTAGAACTGTTTGAGATAAAGGCCTAATTCACACATCACAAGAACCCAGTTTTTTTAAAAATTCAGAATTATTGTGAATATGTGGTTTGTTTAGCACAGGGATCCCCAAAATTTCTGGATCAGTGGGCACATTTGGAATTTTGAGAGAGTGTCATCTCATAAAATGGGAGTGCCATCTCATAAAATGGCCGCCATGGGGGATTTGACCATTTGGAAAATTTCTTCCATTGGGGGTGTGGCACAAAACATCCATTTCCAAAAAGACAAACTGGTGACACTAAAAGAAAAGTAACATGCCCAAGAACTTAAATACATGGCAAACATTGCGTCTGGGCTCAAAAACACAACGCCGCTCTTGAAACCACAGTTTTTTGCTCCAACACCTTTTTCACAGAAGGCAAACTGATGAGGCTCAGAGAGCAGTAATTTGGCCTAAAAACTGCATACAAGGCAAAGCTGGAGTCTGAGCTCCAAATGCCAAATCACGTATCTGCCCCCCACCCCAAGGCATAACAAAATATTTTTCACAAAAGGCAACTGGTGATGCTCAGAGAAACACACACATCCAGGCAAAACACCCAGCCACAGTGGAAAAAAATCCAGATGAAAAACACACCATACAAAAACAAACCAGCTAACACACACATGAAGAGCACAGGCAAAACACCCCCTTGCTCCCCACCACCCCCACTAGCCCTCCAGGATGCTCCTTGCCCCCTGCCCGCCAGGACACTCCTTACCATCCCCCAGCTTACCTTTATTCAAGCTTGCTGGGCACAGTTCAGAACAGCCTATAATCACCCACCACTTTTATTTCCTATGAATGCCTCTGGGATCCTTGTGGACCCCAGAAGCAGTTTTGGAAATAAATATGGTGGTAGAGGCCAGCATTTGATTTTGCAGCATGCCAGCCTTCCAGTTAAAAGAAAATATGCAAAAATAAAAAGCAGGAGGGGCAGGGAGCCCGGTGGGCACCAAGAGAGGGTACCATGTCAGAAAACCCAGGTTTGGAATTATGTTGTAAACCGGGAACTCTGGCTTGTCTCTCTCTCCTCCTGACAAGACAGAGGAATAACCCACAGTTTGTTGTCAGGCTATTTCTCTGGCTTGTTGAGGGGGAGATATGCTAGAATTCATAGTTGACACATCATGGTTTGTTAAGAAGGGCAGTGTGCACCAGCACGTTGCTACGTTCACTGTAACCCAGACTTTAGAAGTTTTTTAAAAAAAATCTGGATTATTGTGACTTGCAAACTAATCCAAAGGGAGAAACGAAGAACATGTTATTTTCTCTTGCTCAGAATGAAATGCCAAGATCAGAGGCTATTTGCAAGGAACTATGCCAGGCTTGCATGCTCGATCATCCCTCCTGACCAGCCATCTTGCCACCTGAACCATGAGTGGATATACCCAAACCTGTGTTAGTCCCCAGCAAACTTTATTCTTAAATTCCCCCTGTAATGTCCAGATATCACAAAGACATTTGTGAGGGGAAAGCTAGCATTTTTTGTCAAAGTCCTCACTTAGTGACAGCCCAGGAACAGAGCCCAGGAACACAAACTGGGATGTGGTGCATTCTGCACAAAGCCATTCTCACAACATATCCTGAGAAGGGAGATTTGAATCGAAAAGATCTTCTCATCTTGTTCCGAATGCCCAGAGGTGGTTTGGGCTTTCTCTTCTCAAACAGGGAGACCTGCCCTCTCCTCCCCAAACCCCAGAAAATTCTCATATTGTAAATCTCTTTTGAAATTAATGGGAGTTTCAAACAGCAGTTTCTGATTTCAGTGTCCTCTGTTCAAAGATGAGTAAAAAATTCCACAGGGCACACCGAAAGCAACTCTGGTTCCTGGCCAATCTGACCATTCTGAGGCTTGTTGAGCAAGGAGGAGTGCCAATGTATAAACAGAGTTTCTGCTCAACACAGATCCAAGTGCCAAGCACAGCCTCACACATGCATTCCCAGAGCTTTAGATTGGAGTATTTTATTCCTGACTTCAAGTTTTCATTATGAATTGACCACATCTCAGTGTTGAAGTCTCTTTTTCTTTACAAGCCCATTATTATATAGCTACTAGGATGTTAAAGTTGAGCAATGCTAACTGTTTTACTTACCACCACCACTGGATGTTTTATTAAAATGGGACAGTATGATCATTAGTCTTTCAAGGCTACAGAGAACCAAGACTAATAAATGCAATTTTATCCTGCAACTGGAAATTTATACATGGCTTACAAATTTCTCTCCAAAGCATTAATATATACCACCGTGAATGTGTATCACAATATATACAGCATTGGTGATGGTAAGTTGCCCTTTAAAAAGCAAACACATACATACAATATGTACTGGAGCCACTGGATTCAGAGCCTGTTGCATAAACACACCTCTTTTGAGTATTCAAGAGAGTTCACATCTTCTAAGAATACCAGAAGTATGGTAAGTCTATGGCTGAAAGCACTGAGATTGTTCTACGCTCTCAACATACTATTGTAACAAGAAATGTGCTGTTAAACACACACAATATGCTGTGGATTCTAAAGTTAGCATCCAAATAAACTTTGAAAAATAAATGTGTAATGTCTTTGGGTAAAGTCCATTAATAAATGATTTATTTGAACCAGTCCCAACATGGCTCATTTGGGAAAATATCAGATTAAGAAAGCAAGGCAAACATTTTTACCAGAGTGAAATACATAATGTATTTTTTTTAATACTTGCAGTTAACAGGTTTGGCAACCTCTACTCCAAAGGCTAGAATATTTCAGTTTCAATATTTGCTGCATTAGCTGGATAACGTATTCATTTTCAAAGCAAAAGCCTGATTTACTAGTCCATCAGCGATAACGTATACCTAAATGTTCACTTCACATCCTCTTATCTTTCTAAACCACTTAATAGAATTAGATTGATTCACAAAATATGTGAAGAAATTGTACTAAAGAATACAAATTTGTGCAAAACGGACAACTTCATTTGTTGACATATCAGATTCCTCCATCTTGACAGACCACTTCTTAGGTAGTGGCACAGACTCAGACAGGTTTTTTAACAATACAGGAAGAGAAAGAATATTCCTGGTATGAAACTGTGCATGTGCAATGCACCCTTACAGAAATGACTATCCTTTTCCAAAGTTTCAAGAACCCAAGTATTATGCTATGGACTTTATTTCTGCATTGCGACAACTTTCTACTAGAGTACTCAAAACAGCTTTCAAATGTGCAAAATAAAGATATAATAAAAAAACACATTAAAGAGTGCAGAGCAACGTTATAATTTTAAAAGCATCACCATCGCCGCCACCCACAATGATGGTTAAAAACTAGTGCAAACAAGTAAATCTATTTTTAAAAACAACAGCTAAAACCTTTTCTCTACCTTTTAGATTCTCTAAAGTGAAGCTACTGCATTTTTGGAGAGAGAAGATCGGATAATGGACAAGATGACTCATCAAAGTTTAAGCTTTAGCTGACCTCACTTGTTTTTACTATAAGTTACTCATGTACACTAGAAAACTGGCAAGGATCAACTTGGATAAAGGGAGCAGAGACGGCAGGGAGAGTCCCAAGAACCATATATTATTGTAAGCTGCCTAGGAACCAGTAGGGCACCCAGATTTAAGGCAATGTACAACAGTAATAGTTATTACAGAGTCTTCCCACCCTCTACTCTCATGAATAATCCTAACACATTTAAATGGCCTGCTGTGCTGGATCTCACTAAATTCCAAAAAATTGCAACTTTTACATTTGTAGACATACTAATAAGAGCAAGTTTCAATAAGCAATGCACTAACACAAATACTGAACAGCCAGAATACACTGCTTTTTGAGAATTATGAATTTTAAAGCCCATCTCAGGATTAATGAGCTGCCACAGGGCAGTATCCAACACTGCCCACACATAAGCAGGATCCACCCCTAGCACAACGGGAACTAGTGGATCCTGAAACAACTGACAACGAGATAAAACATTCATTTCTGGAACACAGCAGGTGAGGGGAGCTTGCAACAGAATGCACAGAGGCACTGTGGCAGTATTGGATGCTGCCCACAATTGTGAACAGCTGCGATGAGCAAACCAGTAGATTCTACTTAAACAGCCCATGCATACTGCAGGAGGCTGCCCATTGGGAGATTTCACACTCAGAAGATGAGAAAAAAAGGGTTCATTCAGATAGCACTAGGGATAGAAATACTGAATGAAAATAATGCCTTTAGTCTAATCAAGATTTTTTGCACTCTGTCTATTCCTTGTAATGACAAAGCTACACCATGTTCCCAGAAGCCTGTAAAATTCAATCCCATCTACTTTGAAGTCTCGCAGCTAGAGTTAATGAAGTAGTGCTGGCATTTGACTGATTTTAAAAAGTGTATTTACTGGTCAAACATCAGTCAAACATTTAAGCATTAACTTCTTAGAAGAGCAGTCATACTAATTTCAGAAATGATTGCCTCATAGAAAACTTCTGCCTCCAGTATCTCTCAGATTCTTTCAGAATGCCATGCCAGATCACTTGGCCGTGCCTCATCACTGCAGCAAATGCAACCCAGTCATCTGTAGCTCTGACTTCTAGGCGATTGTGACCTGTGCCAGCGTGATTACTGTTTGTATGTGTTTGCTTCCTGAACCTTGTATTCATGTTCCAGTTCAAACATACCTGCAGTTACAGCTCACAGCCAGTAAAAGCAACTAGGCTACATGGCTCATGCCTAGTCTACAAACGCAGGACTACACTATTTCAAAACTGCAATCTTCCATGTACCGTCTGAACTCTCCTCCACACACACTCCCAGCGATTAGAATACTCACACAGCAAGTTTGCAAGAATGGGATGAAATTCCATACACCGCCTCCCTTCATGGGGAGGCACCCGATGGACAACTAAAATCCTGCACGACTATGCCTCTCTACGGGAAATGTAGGGATACTACTGCATGTCTTGGGGAGGCACGCGGGTGAAGGAGACTTTGAAAGTTTGCAGAGCACATCTCCAAAGGAGGGGGGAGGGGCGTAGTTGGGTGGCACCGTAATTAGTTGCTAGGCAGATCTCGGAAACAGAGCTCACCTGAGAGGAACAGAGTGGTGGCAGCGGTTTTGACTGCTCTTGCCAGGCGGGTCTGTAGGCAATGTGCTTAAACCACACTGGAGTGCCAGACGACACGATAAGCCATGCTGGTTAAAATAAACCTCACCACAGACCGTGGCTTATTTTAGCTAAATAAACCACTGCGGTTGGGAAACATAGTGTCAGGGTGGACACTGAGCCCATAGAACCTCAGAGCAGTTCTGATTCTGAGAAGGAAGAGACGTCCGTGGGAGAGGAGCGCGCTCATCCCTCCCAGGCCCTGCAGCTGGCAGAGATTCCTCCTGCCGGCATTCCAGACATAGATAGCGGTCCTGGGAGTGAAAGAGAGCAAGAGGAGGGCTGGCTGGATGCTCGATGCAGACGCAAAGAGCGACGAGCTATGGAGGGTGCAGAAAGGAGGTGTAGCGCCCGTTTGGCGCGCAAGCAACGGTCGTGTCCAGAGGACTGAAGGGAAAAGGGAAGGGACTCTCCCTAGCCCATAAGTTCAGGATCTGCAAGTGATTCTCATTCAAACGGGGACCAACTGTTTCCAACCCGGGGCATAGGTTACACTGCTGTTCATAGCTTAGTCACTGGTGATAGAGTTATCAATATGTAGGCTGCTTTTCTAATCAGGAAGTCTTTTAAGCGACTTGATTCTACTAAAATGTACATCTTTCTGACTCAAATGTATCAAATCAGATCACCAATAGTTCTAACAGTACATATTGATAAAATACTCCAGGGAAGAAGAGCATTCATTTTTTATATACTATTGTTCTTTAAACTAAGGAAATACCAAACCCTCTTACTGTGTTATTATTATGGTCCCAAGCCTCTTATTATACAGCTAAAACATTGGTTGTTACTGCTTTATTCTCAGGCCACCACTCAGGAATTCTTTTTAAAAAACGAGAATGAGTCCTGCTTTATAGATACCAAGGTAGGTGGATGCATGCAAGTTAAGTTGCTGGTATTGTGAAGATTTTGAAATAGAAACTTTTTAAACCTACAGTAGTTATGATTCTCACCACCAGGAGCCTGGAAAATCCTATTTGCTTTCTTAGCTGGAGGGGGGGGGATCTACTTATGCAAATGATTCCGAACATGATGTGGCTAAACATGAAACAGCAACAAAGTTGCTTCTAAAACAGCAAGACACAGGCAATACCTGTATTTTAAAGCATATCCCAATAAAAACAAGAGCATACTACAACTACGGTAAGTCAATCCACAAAGCATTAATACGCTGTATTTCTAAAATCCCTTTTCCTGTTAGCCCTTCTCCATTAGAGGTTTTGCCAAATGGCTTCCAGTCATGCTAGCACCAATTTGTGTTTCGGATTTTATCCATCATCCTAAACATGGCTTTCTGCTAGCAATTTTGAATGAAGTCTGCATTACCATTAATCTTCTCATGCATACCTTTAGCATCTCACATTCTTCAAAGTGCCACATGCAGTTCCATAACTATGTAGATCTGTGCTGGTACCTGTCCTTTCCCAAAGCAACTGTACATGACCTCCAGTGTTCTACAAACAGAATTCTTACAGCACATTTTGTCATTTCCTGTTGGCTGCTATAATCCTTGTAGCTCGAGATAAGGTCATTCTTTCATACAGCAGCACACAGTTCTTTTTCCCCTCCAGCTTTTTTTTTTATGCTTATGTACTGCAGTTTCTGCATCAACCTGCCTCTCCCAAACACTGAATCTTTGAAACTAAAAGCAGCAAAAAATTAGCAAAATATTTATAAGGATGCAATCAGCTTGGACAAATATCAACTTTTGCTCAGAAAACAACCATGATCTTATGGCATATGTGTTATATATGCACACATACCTAAAGGAATTGTGTTTAATTTATATCCCACTTCCTAGCACCTACTCCCTACGCAGTTCACATAGATTTGAACTACAACTGAACTAAAGCCAATAGGAGCTGGGAAGAATCCGGTTCACGTTAAATCATCCCAAGGGGATGAAGATGAAAATGTTTCTGATTACCCAAATGTAGAAGGGGAGGAAACAGGCCAGGTGTACATGGTAAAACATAATAACCAATCAAAGAGCCACAGTCCTATAGTAAAAGATGCACAAGACAGAGGCATCTGTGTATAGGTGTTTCTATGCAAATGCTAGAAGCCTCAGAGCCAAAATGGGAGAGTTGGAGTGTGTGGTTTTAAAGGAGAACCTGGATATAGTGGGCATTACAGAAACCTGGTGTAACAGAGAGAACCAGTGGAATATGGTCATCTCTGGATATAAACTCTATCGGAAGGGCAGGGAAGTGCATCCTAGGGGAACTGTTGCCCTGTACGTCAAAGAGGGCATAGTGTCAAGCAGACTAGAACACTTAAAAAGGGTAGGCTCTTCCACAAAACCACTGTGGGGAATACAATACCAGGCTCCAAAACTAATGTAGTGCTAGGAATGTGCTATCGTCCCCCAACCCAGAATGCTCAGAGTGACCTTGAGATGGAAAATGAAATCAGGGAGACCTCTAAATAAGGAAGTGTTGTCATAATGGGTGACTTCAATTACCCCCACACTGACTGGATAAATGCAATGTTCCAGTCACAACACAGAGGTTAAATTTCTTGATGCCCTAAACGACTGTGCCTTAGAACAGTTGGTCATGGAACCAACCAAAGGGGAGGCGACCTTGGACTTAATCCTAAATGGTGTCACCCAGGACCTAGTAGGAGATGTAAACGTTGTTGAACTAACCGGAAACAGTGAACACAGTGCTATCAGATGTAACATAGAAGGGGAAGAAATGGAAGCAATGACAGATTTTATTTTCTTGGGCTCCAAGATCACTGCAGACGGTGACTGTAGCCATGAAATTAAAAGACGCTTGCTCCTTGGGAGAAAAGCTATGGCCAACCTAGACAGCATAGTAAGAAGCAGAGACATCACCTTGCTGACAAAGGTTCGTATAATCAAAGCTATGGTTTTCCCAGTAGCAACATATGGCGGTGAGAGCTGGTGTCAGGAGCGCCCTAGCAGCCTCTTTCAGTACACTCCAATAGCCAACTTAAGACACAGACGAAAGGATTCTTTTCAAGGCTTTAATCCTTTTACAACTTAATGATTCTTTCAGATGCTAATCACCAGCAACTAAACAATGAACAGCAGAGTAGCCTATGCTCCAAGTAGGCAGTTGATCCCCGTTTGAAGGAGAATCACTTGAAGACCCTGAACCTATGGGCCAGGGAGAGATCCTCCCGCTTTCCCTTGGGTCCACGGGAGGCGACCATTGCTTGTGCGCCAAACCAGCGCTATGCCTCTTTTCCACGCCCTCCATCGCTCATCATTCCCTGCATCTACGTCGAGCATCTAGCAAGGCCCCCTCCCGCACTTTCTCACTGCTACGATCACTATCTATCTCAGGAATGCCGGCAGCAGGAATCTCTGCCAGCTGCTGTGCCTGTGAGGGATGAGCTGGCTCCTCTGCCACAGATTGCTGATCCTCCTCAGAATCAGAACTGCTCTGGGGTTCTATCAGCTCAGTTTCCACCCTGACAGCTGGACTATAAGGAAGGCTGAGAGCCGAAGAATCGATGCCTTTGAACTGTGGTGCTGGAGAAGACTCTTACAAGTCCCCTGGACTGCAAGGAGGTCAAATCAGTCAATCTTAAAGGAAATCAACCCTGACTGCTCATTGGAAGGACAGATGCTGAAGCTCAAATATTTTGGCCACCTAATGCGAAGAGAAAACTCTCTGGAAAAGACCCTGATGCTGGGAAAGACTGAAGGCAAAAGGAGAAGGGGACGGCAGAGGATGAGATGGCTAGATAGCATCACCGAGGCAATGAATATGAACTTGAGCACACTCCGGGAGAGAGCGGAGGACAGGAAGGCCTGGCGTGCTATGGTCCATGGGGTCACGAAGAGTCGAACACGACTGAACGACAAGTGGAAAATTGTCCTGGAAGTCCAACACAGTCACATTTGAATTCAAAAGAGGAAACCTCTTCAAAATGAGGGAACTGGTGAAAAGGGAGCTAAAAGGGGGAGTCAAGAGGATTAAATCCTTTCAGAATGCTTGGAGATTACTAAAAACCACAATAATAGAAGCCCAGCTTCTATACCACAGGTTAGGAGAGGTAGCACCAAGTCCAAGAGGTCACCGATATGGTTAAGAAGCAGTGTTAAGGAAGCTATTAGAGAAAAGAGAGCTTCCTTCAGAAAATGGAAGTCTTGCCCAAATAAGGAAAACAAAAGGGAGCACAAGCTCACACAAAGGCAATGCAAGCAGACAATATGAGATGCAGAAAACCATTTTGAAGAGCATATCGCTAATAATATTCAGGCCAACAATAAAGAATTCTTTAAATATATCAGAAGCAGAAAACCAGCTAGGGAAGGAGTTGGACCATTAGATGACAATGGAAAAGGAGTTCTGAAGGACGACAAGGAGATTGCAGAGAAGCTGAATAAATTCTTTTCATCTGTCTTCACTGCAGAAGATATAGGACAGATACCTGTACCTGAACTGATGTTTTCAGGAAGAGAGTCTGAGGAACTGAGGGAAATAGCGGTGACAAGAGATTAAGTTCTCAACCTTATTGATAAATTGAAAGCAAATAAATCACCGGGCCCAGATGGCATCCATCCAGAGTTCTCAAAGAACTCAAAATATGAAATTGCTGATCTTCTAACTAAAATATGCGACATGACCCTAAGATCAGCTTCTATACCAGAGGACTGGAATGTGGCCAATGTAACACCAATTTTCAAAAAGGGATCCGGGGGGCCTGGAAAATTAGAGACCGGTTTGCTTAACGTCTCTTCTGGGTAAATTGGTTGAAGGCATTATTAAAGATAAAATTAGTAAACATATAGAAGGACAGGCCCTGCTGAAGAAGAATCAACATAGCTTCCGCAAAGGTAAGTCCCGTCTCACTAACTTTTAGAGTTCTTTGAGAGTGTCAATAAACATGTAGACAGAGGTAATCCTGTTTACTTGGATTTACAAAAGGCTTTTGACAAAGTCCCTCACCAAAGACTCCTGAGCAAACTTTGCAGTCATGGAATAAGAGGACAAGTCCTCTTATGGATCAGTAACTAGTTAAAGAACAGAAAGCAGAGAGTAGGAAGAAATGGTAAATTCTCCCGATGGAGGGAAGTAAACAGTGGGGTCCCACAGGGATCTGTATTAGGACCAATGCTTTTCAACCTGTTTATAAATGATCAAGAATTAGGAGTGAGCAGTGAAGTGGTCAAGTTTGCGGATGACACCAAATTATTTAGGGTGGTTAAAAACAAAAAGGGACTGTGAAGAACTCCAAAAGGATCTCCCCAAACTGGGAGAATGGGTATCTAAATGGCAAATGCAGTTCAGTGTAAGCAAGTGTGTTGTTGTTCAGTCGTTCAGTCGTGTCCGAATCTTCGTGACCCCATGGACCATAGCACGCCAGGCCTTCCTGTCCTGCGCACTCTCCCGGAGTGTGCTCAGGTTCATATTCATTGAATGTAAGCAAGTGTAAAGTGATGCAAATTAGGGCATAAAATCCCAACTCCAAATATAACCTGGTGTGGGTGCTGTACCCTCCATAACCTGTAATTTATCTCCCTACAGCCAAATGTCTTTCTTAGCAAACTTTAAGCACCTTAAGGGGTCTCTCGCCGTGTCTGTCTTTCCCCTGTGCTTTAAAATCTTCTGAGGTGCCCTGTCGTAGATGTCCATACCCTCTGAAGTGTGGCTGCCAAATCCACAGCTGCCTAGGTGGTGGTACTACTCCTGTGGTTAAAAGGTCCTGTCAGTGGGGTTTTCCTGGCCATCTTCAGGCAGGAAAATAGTAGAATTGTCTTTTTTTCTTCTCTCTCTCTCTTTGGCAAGGGCTTTCCTCTGTTGTATGCTGATTAAATCGATAGTACAGGGATCGTTTGTGTGCTAATTGTATCTGCTGCTGGTTTTGAAGTTCAAGTTTGCAAACTGGATTTTATAATGTGTTTAATTTTAAAGGATAGTTAAGAACATAAAAAGAGCCATGCTGGATCAGACCAAGGGTCTGCCACTGTTGCCCTTTAAAAAAAATAAGACCTACCCACTGCTGCATGAATGGGGCACACCCAGGTTTTTAAAAAATGGATCTATCTAGCTCCATTGTGTGTCTCTGAGGCTCAATTTTCAAGCAATTACTAAGTGAGCACAACTGGGTCATTCATTTAGCCTGCAGTCAAAATCACAGAAATTAGGGTGAATGGTTCCTGCTGGCTAACAGCTGTTAGCATTCAACAGATACAAGGGGTGGAAGGATAGGAAACTATGTCAACAGAAAGACTGAGTAAAAGACCAAACTTCAGCTGGTTTATTCTCAACTACAGTTTTTTTTCACATAGATAAAATGAATTCTAATCCCAGAACTAGCAGAACAGATGCGAACTGGAAAAGGAAGCAGCTACCTTGCCTGAGAACAACATGGGCAGATTTTTTCCATTGCGTTGCATGGCACAATGATGATATGGAAATCACAAGTTTTGGTTGTGATTCAGATGCAATCACAAGTCATGGTTTGTCATTATGGGAATAAGGAGACGTGGACCTTGGGTTCCTGTGCTGCCTTCTCCCCTTCTTTTGCATGTGAGCAGAGGAGATCAGAAGCTTCTATTTCCAAGCTGCGGCAACCAGCATTTGCTTTTAGACCAGGTTTGAGAGCAAACTATCCTTTGCACGTGAAGGAAGGGGAAAGGGAGAGCATGAACTGGAAGCTTGCTGTTGCTACTGATTCCCAACCCCAAACCATGGTTTGGGGGGTCATCTGAATGCAGCCACTGCCTCAGCCAGTGCACAATGTTGTGTTGGGAGATGGGATGGCTCCTTATCCCCTATGCTGTAACAGATTCCAGTTTTCCACATAACTTGTTTAACACCATGCTATTATGGTCATCAGCAGTACCCTTTAAAATACCTTTTACTTATTCAGATACACACACACTATTAGCAAACAATTAACTCAAGTAGTTTCTCCTTAAGCCATCTGCTTTATACCTACATATGTAAATGAATATCACGTTATATGGCCTTAACAAAAGAAATCTGCAGCTCAAGGTGATGCAAATATTAGGCTGGCAAATTTCTGCAGCTTTGAAGATTTGAAGTCATTTCTCATTAATACTGAACATGAATCCACCGATATATCCATATTCTGAAAGGGCCATTTTCCCTCTCGGTACTATCTATTTACGTTTTTGATATATAATTTTCCAAATTGCTGCTAATGTGTATAGATAGATAAAAATGCAGCAATTGGCAAATTATTCCTTTACTTACATTTATATCTTGTCTTTCCATTTATCAGCATCCTAAACAGCTAACAAATAAAGTCGTAACAGACATTCAAAAATAGCAGCTCTAAAGACAATATATAAAATCTGAATTAAGAGAGGCAGCAACTGGAGAGCAACAAATCAATCAACCATGAAATGCTTGGGAAAATAAGACTCTAACCTGGGGCCTGAAGGATAGGAGTCAGCATCACCAAGCAAAAGTTTCTGGGGAGCGTATTCCCTAAGTGGGGCATGCTTAACTTCAAAGGGTGGGGACATCCCAGAGCAAGGTCTTAAGAGGATGTTCTTGACGAATTAATATTCATGAGGGCGGATTACTATGAGAGAGCCCATATGTTAGGGATATCTCATATTAATCATTAGGGATGCAGGGTTTGGTTTTCACATGAGGCAATGCTTTGTACTCAGGCTAGAACTATTATATGATGGCACCACATCCATTTGTTTAAACCTAGAACTGCTCCAATCATGTACAAAGTGAAAGAGGTGCCTACTTTTTAGAGGAAAGGGGGAGCCAAATCCCCTGTGCCCCCCATAGATCAGATCCACTCTGCTTTTTACATGATGCAAGTTTAGACAGGACTACTGCCATCAGATGTGAGCCTCAGCTTTGAAGTAGTTAATGACAGAGCATAACTAGGTCAGTCAATCAAGCTACAGTAAAAACTTGAAAACTCACAGAAATTAGGCCAAAGGGCCCCTGTTGCTCAATAGCCATTAGCATTCAACATTTATAAGACAATGATCTCACTGATAATGCCAATCCCTGTATTTTTATTCATCTATATACATTTAGCAGCAGTTTGGAAAAGTATACACCAAAAACATGCATCACACTGACATAAACATTAATATTTAGATTTATAGAGCATATGGTAAGCATAGAACATTGAGTTCTCTTCAGCAGGAATATTTCTTAGAAAAATGCTGTAAATTTAAAGAAATTCATCAGCCAATACTGGATGGCTATGAAAAAAATTAAAAAGTGTTTACCCCTCCAGTTAAACTATAGCCAGGTCTAACTGGATGGGACTCAATTTTACATCATTGAGACAGCATGCCAGGATTCTTTCTCATAGTATACCACACATTTGTCAAATTAGGGAATTTCTTTTATTTCACTTGCTTTCTTTAATCACTGGCCACTTAGACATTAAAAGTAGTTACAAACCTGCTGCAGTGAATAGTATTCCCTGCCAGTATAATGTTTCATATACGCAAGGATTCAGACATCTATAATCCCCTTTGATTGCTTTCTATTTCAAACAAACTGATGTAAGAAGCTTCAAAGAGACTTTAGTATTTTGCTTCCAAGACATTATGCTGGATATAAATGAGATGTCCTCCCAGCTCTTGCATCTGAGGTACCACTAATGGTACGGCAATCTGCCTGTGTAACTGAAGTCCAGCAGTGTCATCCTTAGACCCTATGCCAGGGGTCTCCAACCTTTTCGGACCCATACACACATTTGGGAATTTGAAACCATGCTGTGGGCATCTCTACCAAATGCCTAATCAGTGGATCGTCGGTTTGGCATCTACCTGTCAAATCTATGGATCTCAGCAAAAATGTTTTTTCTTGTCTACTGGACACTGCAATGTCTCTCTAGTAAGGGATTGTCTAATTCAGCTAATTAATGGCAATGTAATACAGCTAATGCTTCTTAATATGTTTTGGCAATGTCCAGTATTTGCTTCTTTTTAGGAGGAGATTATTACACAGATACATTTTGTACTGGAACAGTCTTTAATATTCACTGATATACACACTCTTTGAAATTCACCTGTTTGGATTCCCTGCACCATTTTGACAGCTAAAAGACCAATTCTTTTTTTCAGTCCAACATTGGAAGGATAAACACTCACCTCCTATAATGCAATGGATTGAGGACCTTACAACATTTTCAATATTTGAGCAGGTGGCATATAGACGCCACCTTCAAATGGATGCGAAATGGATATTTGGTCCACGTTTGTTGAAACCCACGTGTAATTGCTAGGAAGTTGTATGCATTTCATGAAATCCATGTATGCATATTTTAAAAATTGAAAATAAAAAGAAATTTTGGGTGCCCAGGGGCACCACGTTGGGACCCTGCCTTATTCTGATTATGTCCTGTATCAACAGTATGTCACAGACCACAGTAAAAGGATTAAGGCACTACCCTCTCTCAGCCTTAATCATAGTTACAGCATCTTACCTCTCCTCAAACTACACAAAACGAGCTGCCTCTACCTGATTTTCAGCTATTCCCCTCCTGCTGCAGACTACTCCAGCACATCCCACGATTTTCCTGTGGCTTTTGCTGACCTTCAGGAGAGGCTTTTCAGGGAGACGCAGGGGACAGGAAAACACAAGGGCTTACTGCTAGCTTAGAATTGGCATCAAAAACTCACTTGGGAGAATCATATCAAACCCAGCCTCTTCCATGGTCGAGTAGCAGAAACAAGCTCTGTAAATGCAGGCAGTTGTACAAAATTACCTAATTAAGGCCTGGAGGTCTTAACATTTAAGCTCCTGGTCAAGGGACGGAGCCCCTTCATGCCCTGGAGTGGAACAGACGAGTGGCTACTTCCCCAGACTGAGTTCAGGAGTTGGGCTAAGTTCCTTTTCTGCAGGCTCTTCAGAATTTTTCTCCAGGTACTCTTGGACTTCCATAGGGTCCAATTCTCCCTTAACTGTAGACCACTGCTGCCAAGGCAGTGGGACAGCAGGCAAATCACAGGTAACAGGGTGTGGGGTTTGAGGTTCAAAGAGACGTGGCACTATCCTCAAGGTACAGCCTGGGCTCTCTATAGACCCAGAGTTTCCTAACTCTGTGCCTACAGTTGGGGCTGCCTTATAGGATTAGGTTGGCACACCTCCCAACTCTTATTGGAACCCCTGCTTTGTGGGCCCCAATAGCTTTTCCATCTCACCAGGTTGATGTTCTCCTGCCAGCACTATCCTTCCTGCCCTTTCCTAGGTCTTCCTGTCCCTCCTTTAAGCACATCTGCCCTTCAATACACCTTTGCTCTTCCGCTCCTCCTTTCCCATGCCAACTAGAGCTTCTCCTGTCTTCACTGTTTTTTCTCTTGCTCTTCCCATTTCTGCTGCTGTTCTGCCTTCCTCTTTTGCTGTCTCTTCTCTGTCCTCTATCCCGGCATCTTCTTAAGGCCGTTCAAACAGTGCAGACTCACTCTGCAGTCCTCCTGTCCCTCTGCTGATCAGTCGTACCTGCAACTGTTGTTGGCAGATGGACAAGATAGTAAGCACGATATGTGACCTAACCAGTGGGTATCAACACTCTACTGTGCCCATGAGCAAGAGGGATGGCATGGAGAACCCCAGCAAATTGCTACAGTTGAATACAACCTATTTTTTTTATAAACACGAAGTTCAACATTTTTCAAGTTTAAACATGAGGCAAGTGTATGATATCAAGTTCCCTCATATCTTAAATATGTATGAGTATTCCATTCCCAAGTAAAGATTTGAATTTGCTCGTACATAACATTTAACCTTCATTAAATGCACTTCAGATTTTTTTTCCCTAACCAAATACTTGGGTTCAGCTTCTTTGGGTTATTGGAAAAGGCTTTTTAATATAGTTATACAGCATCTATAGTTAAGATACTGTACTTTTTGAACTACAAAGTCAAATATTCTAATTCAGATCCCGAACAATTTACAACATTGGGAATTTTTCCAATTCAATATTTTCTGGAAAACCCATTTCACTCCTCTACAAATGTTTCAAGCAGGTATGAAGGCAAGATTCCCGCCACTGTTACATCCTTGGCATCTGGTATTCAGAAGAATACATGCTGCTTCTGTACATGGAGGTTTCATTTAGCTATCTTGGCCAACAGACCTATCCTTCATTAATATAGTTCTTTACCAAGCTAGAAGTGGGGATGGGGATCATCTTAACTTGTAGCATTGAATTCCATATAAAAATAAAGCTCTTTAATACCATCTGCCCACTTGCTCTGCTCATATGCTACATCAAAGCCTATACTACCTCCTCACGTTTGGACTGATACTGCCTTACTCACCCACAACTCGATGGGTGACAGTGGCAAAATAGCATCCATAAAGTAGAACACCTGATGGCACTTATTAGCTTTCACTTGTAACACAGTAGATGAGTTAGTCTCCTCCAATTGCTAGTTATATCAGTACCTACAGGCAATTGTTTAATCTTTATGCCTTTGATTATTTCATTATATGAAGTACTTTTGCCATTTTGAGATAAGGAAAGTAGGTTTTCCATCTGCCCAAAACATTGCCAGAGGGGACTGGAACATATGGCATGCAGCTTAACAGAAAACAAAACTTGCTCTTCCCAACACATGCCTGCCACAAGATTTTGGGAAGAAAGTCCAGCTGACAGGTCAACAGAGCAAGGGTGACATGCTGGGGCAGGAGAGGGCAACTTGTGGCTCTCCAGATGATGTTGGCTACAACTCCCATCATCCTTCACCGCTGGCTATACTGGCTAGGTTTGATGCAAGTTGTAGTCCAGCAACATCTGGAAGGCCACAAGTTTCCTACCTCTGTGCTAGAGATTGGACCATTTTAAAATATGAATTGTATTCTCAGGTACTGCAGGCTCTGAAGCAGGTGTAACAGCCTTTCCCAACTTCGTGCCCTTCGTGTTTTGTCCTATAACACCCAGAATTCCTGAACATTGACCATGCTGGGTGGGGCTGATGGGAGGTGACATCAACAACATCTGAAAGGCACCAGGTTGAGGCATAATATTCTGCACATTGTAGTACGACTGTAGCCATGCACAATTAATACCAACTGATTTATTCTGTGACTATCACTGTCATACTACTATGACAGACTTTCCCCCTCTCTTCTTTCTCCATGGTAGGACAGAAACTATACAACTGAAAGACCCTGAGGGGTCTGGTATCAAGAACTGTTATCTTCATAAGACATAGTCAAGCTTTTGGGGAGTTATGCAGTATTTCTATTTGCTTGCTTAAAGGCCCAACTCAGGCCACTTTCCTGATATGCTCCAATTTGTAATTTGATATTCTCAGGCCACTTTCCTGATATCCTCCAAAGAGTAACTAGCATTCTGCTCACTGCCAGAAGTTACAACTACGAATGGACAACCAGGCAATTTCTTCTTTGTAAGCAGCCACTATCAAGGACAGCTGAAACTACTTACATAAGCAATTTGTCACATTCTGGACATAAGGTATGCAGAAGTCATGCCCATTTGGTGACTGCTGACAGATCTCTCAGTTTTTAGAGTTTTAGAATTAGGGGGTCTGGCACAACTCCCAGCATCAGTTAAGCAACTGACCGCCAAGCTCTAGAATATCATATGCTAGGTGACTTCAATGCTTTTAGTAGGATCCCTCTTGTCTGGTGGATATATCAGCCATGATTCTGTACCAACTCCACTTTTAAAAGTACAAATAAGCTTAAGAGTTCAATTTTTTTCTTATTTTGAGGTACTCGTAGATAAAACTACTACAGCACATGTATTCATAACAAACACTTGCATCGTCTTCACAAAAGATGTTCTACGCTATCATATTGTACCGTTTTCTCTACAAAGCAGCTGTGATAGCCTTTGATGGTTCTGTTTTAAAGAATTATTGCCCATTTGTTGGTGATTCTGGGTCTTAATTTAAACCAACCCATCCTGGTACAAAAACCTTAATATACATATCTAATTCTTAAATGATTTCCCTCTGGCCTGCAAGCTTCTTCCACAGACCCTGCTCCTTCTCCCTCCAACCCTGTGCAGGAAAACCCCACTTAATATCTAATCACTGGGATTTCCCTGCATAATACAGAAGAAAAACAGCTCTTCTTCAGCACAGTGCAGGGAAAACCCACTGTTGCCTCCAATCAGTGATCAGAAAAAAGGATTTAAATTTTAAATTCTCTGAATTTAAACTGTAAATGTCTTTAAAAAGCAAGGTATTTAAACTGGTCTTTTAAGGAGCTGTGGCTTAAAGGCCTCAAAGCTGTTACACTGGGACTTACTCCAGAGTAGACATGCATAGAACTGAATTGTGGTTTGTATGCTTGGTTGGAAAATGTCCAATTTGGGTCCCTGCCCACTGTGCCCTTAGCATCACCCACTACTAGAATGCAGCCTGATGACCCTTCCCAAATTGGAATTCGGCCCCCACCTGGGACAAACAAGGCTTTCCCTCCCCATCCTAAAAGTTGACCACTTTTAGGGCGCAGTCCTATCCAGATAGGTGGCAACCTCCGAACTTGGAAGCGAACACCTATCCTATGCAGGGCAGGAGAAGCACAGAGGGGATCGTTCTCTTCGCACTCCTCCAGCCCTGCATTTTTGGCTAGACAGCCAATTGCGGCTGTCTAGCCACGGGATGGCTGAGTGAGGAAGGAGGCTGCTGTACGACACACTGGATGTGTCATACAGGCACTTCCACCCTCCCTGCCCTGGAACGCCCCTAGACACATCCCTTTTCAGCCACTCTGCACTCCTCTTGTGAGCGCGGAGGATGGGGCTGTCCCACACTACCTCCAAGGCAGTGTGGAAGTGGGGGGAGGTCAGTTCTCCGGGAACCAACCACGGAGCGCGGGCTCTGAGGTCGGTTCCCGGAAAACAAGGTATCCTATGGCAGTCTAGCCGCTGTCTAGGGGCCATAGGATTGCTCCCTTAAAGTGTGTGTTTCATATACAGTACACCCAATTGCAGAATTCAGCATCCTGAGAATCTCAGGTGTAATTTTTCTAAAGCTACTATCCCACATGGCTGTGAAAATAGGTTTGAAGTTGTGTGAGGAATGCCTTACTTTATCAGATAACTATGTGATAGTATTTAAACAGTTCCTCCGAATAGACTGGTTGAGTTGCCCATGAGAAAGTCTCTTCACGCAAAAGACATTGGGTTTTAATGAACATACCTGTGCAACCTTGATGTTCTCTTCATTACCAGTTGTTCAAAGATTATGCAGCTTCATAGCATAGGGCTTTCTCAGTGGTGGCCCTATCCTATGGAAGCCCTTCCCAAAGATATACCGCTGACCCCATCCACCATGGCTTTTAAGAGGGCATTAAGAACTTATCTGTTTTCTCTGTCTTTTAACTGGGAAGGTTTTTATTCAATCAATATTTATTTGCTTAAAGCCAAAGGTCATCACAACACAGGAGAGAAGGGGGGAACCCCCAAACAAATCCACAACAAAAGATCAAATCAGAGAATCTCCACTACTAATAAATATGTCTATACATTTTAAAAACAGCTGTTGCAAATAACAAAACTTGGTATGTAACGTCTTTTTTCTGATCAGTCAAAAGCACACACATTTTCTCAAAATCTGACATCCCAGGACAAGAAAGAAAACAGGATAAAAATCTCCCTCTAGGAGAAAAGGTTTTTATTATATGTGCTGTTCCTCTTATTGGCTTTAGGTTTTCTGGGCTCGGTTATGTTTTCAAATGTATTCTATTGTAGCTGGCTTATTTTAAATTGGCTGTTTATTAATGGTACTCTGTGGCTTTACTGATTTGTTATATTGGAAATTGTGGTCAGTACCCAACGGGGCTGCTCCACTTTCACTGGTTCTGTTGTGCTCACAGGACCAACCACTTCTGCAATGGGGCTTTCTCACCTCTAAAAAGGACCCCAGAAGAAATGCTCATTTCCAGATTGGAACAGGCCAGCGCAGCTCCCTTCTGCAAGCTCTGCTGACCTGTCCCGTTCCAGAAATGAGCTTTTCTCTCCATTTTGGGTTATTTTTAGAAGTGTGAAAGCCCCATCGCATAAGCAGTCACTCCCACGAGTACAACAGGCACAACAGAATACTACCCTATGGGTAGTTTGTTTTATTACTGCAAGCCGCCTTGGGGGGCTGCTATCTTGAGAAACACTTGGAATATATAGAAGAAAACATATAGCACAAGACTTTTTTTTCACTATGTAGGGCAAGGGCTGCTTCACAAATCTGCTCACTTCCGGGGGTTTGAGCACCCCTTTTAAGGTTGATGATTCTGACTTCAAGTTGAAGATTCTGGAATATATAGACAGACTAGGGCAATTTTCCAGAAAAAGTGCTTTGTTATCAAGTAAGAGGCATTTTTTGGTGAAAAGCTGATGAACAGGTGTTCCCCCCTAATATGAATATGCTGAATCCAAGTATCCTGTTTACCAAGCTGAAATCCCACAGGAACATATAAAAATTTGAAGTCCAATGGACATATTCAATCAGAAATCAAAAGGTTGAAATGACACTCATAAGGTTAAAATGACAAGTTCTGAATCCTAGATAGGGTGGTAGCCTGGGAGATTTGAGTTGTACAGGCTTCCTTTCCCCTCTTCGGGAAAAGTAGTTTGGAAGGCAAGAAAAGGCTATCATACAGTCAGGGCCAGAAATATTGGAACAAGGATAACTGTTTTGGCAGTTGGCCTCTGTACACCACCACACTGAAGGCTGGTTGGTTGGTTGGTTTATTTATTTATTTTCTATACCACCCAATAGCCGAAGCTCTCTGGGCGGTTCACAAAAATTAAAACCAAACAGCACACAATAAAACACTTTAAAATATATAGAACATTAAAACTACAATGTCACAATACAACCACAATAAAACCTAGCAGCCGTGCAGGAGTTTAAAATACAGATTTAAAACAGCAAAGCTAAAAATTTAGAAAGCTAAAATGCCTGGGAAAATAAAAAGATCTTCACCTGGTGCCGAAAGGAATACAATGTAGGTGCCAGGCGAACCTCACTAGGGTGCTCATTCCAGAGCCAGGGTGCCACAGCAGAAAAAGCCCTCCTCCTAATAGCCACCCGCCTCACTTCCTTTGGCAGGGGCCCACGGAGAAGGGCCGCTGATGATGATCTTAAGGTCCAGGCAGGCACAAGTTGAAAGGAAACACACCCAGATGGGAGCGAAGTCGGGACTTTCAGCTGTAATTCACGGGGTGTGACAAAAGTGAGGCACTAACCATTCAGGAAGGACAGCCAGTGGCATATACACACCCCCATCGTTGGTGGCTCATAAGTAATGGAACGAATAGCTGACAAGCAGCTGCATGGCCAGGTGTGGCCTGTTTCCTGGGCACCCCATGACCAATCAAGCACATACAAGGCCTGGAGGTGGTTCTGAGTGTTACATTTGCATTTGGTAGCTGTTCACTGGAACTCCCAACATGAGGCCCAAAGAGGAGTCCATGCGAGTGAAGGAGGCCATCATTAGGCTGAGGAAACAAAATAAACCCATCAGAGAGACAGCAAAAACAATGGGAGTGGCCAACACAATAGTTTGGAATATCCTGGAAAAGAAGGAATTAACTGGCAAGCTCAGCAACAGCAAAAGGCCTGGCAGACCACGGAAGACAACTAAAGTGGATGACCGCAGAATTCTGCTCATGGTGAAGAGGAACCCTTTCACAACATCTAGCCAGGTCAAGAACGCTCTTGCGGAGGTAGGCATGTCATTGTCAACATCTACAGTCAAGAGACGGCTTTATGAATGTAAATACAGGGGCTTCACAACAAGGTGCAAACCACTGGTAACGCTCAAGAACCAAAAGGCCAGATTAGCCTTTGCCAACAAACACCTAAAAAAGCCTGCCCAGTTCTGGAATAAGATTCTTTGGACTGATGAAACCAAGATTAACTTGTACCAGAATGATGGGAAAATTATGGCGAAGGAAAGGAACAGCTCATGATCCAAAGCATACCACATCATCTGTCAAACATGGTGGAGGCAGTGATAAGGCATGGGCATGTATGGCTGCCAATGGAACTGGGTCACCGGTGTTTACTGAGGACCTGACTGCTGATAAAAGCAGCAGGATGAATTCTGAAGTGTATAGGGCTATACTTTCTGCTCAGATTCAGCCGAATGCTGCCAAACTGATAGGACCCTGCTTCATATTGCAGATGGATAATGACCCAATATACACAGCAAAAGCTACCCAAGAGTTTCTCAAGGCAAAGAAATTGGATGTTCTTCAATGGCCAAGTTGGTCACCTGATCTCAACCCAACAGAGCATGCTTCTCACTTCCTGAAGACAAGACTGAAGGCAGAAAGACCCACAAACAAGCAGCACCTGAAGGCAGCTGCACAAAATGCCTGGCAAAGCATCTCAAGGGAGGAAACTCAGCCAGTGTGGTGTAGTGGACTAGGAGCTGGGAGATCCGGGTTCTAGTCCCCGCTCGGCCATGGAAGCTCACTGGGTGACTTTGGGCCAGTCACAGACTCTCAGCCCAACCCACCTCACAGGGTTGTTGTTGTGAGGATAAAATGGAGAGGAGGAGGATAATGTAAGCCGCCTTGGGTTCCTTGCAAGAGGAAAAAAAAGGCGGGGTATAAATGCAATAAATAAATAAATAAATTTATTTATTTATTTAACAGTGGCATATGAACAGTGGCATATGAACAGTGCATTATATGCCAGAAAGTAAAGTACGGTTATCTCTTCAGTGTAACTGAAAAGGGGTTGTCTACAGGAGGTGGCAAATGCAAGACACAAACTGAGAGATTCAACATGCAAAGAAGCAATTGAACAAATCAATATCGCTTTGCAAGGTGCTGACAGCGAATCTTTGGTTTCGTATAGATATTGCTATGCACAGTTCACAGTTAAAGTAAAAATAAAAAGGCCGCAAAAACACTATTCAGAAAATTGCCTTTTAACCACTAAGCCTGGGTCACAAGCAAGCACTCAGCCAATTCACCAAACTGGATCAGGACTGAGAAGTGTCATTCAGCCTATAAACTGGAAATGCAGTACTGTCAGGAGGGAAATTCTAAAGAAGAGCTGTCATCGATAACAACATTACAAGCAAGCAGCACAATACCGGAAGCAGCCACACATGCGCGTGTCCTAAGTGTCAGATTAACTCTCGTCACTGATTTAATTGCAGCAGAAGGAAAATACCATCCTAATTGCTACAAGCGGTTTCTGAAGAGAACATCAAAAAATGAATGTAGTAGGCAGACCACTGAAGTTGCCTTTGTGTGGAAAGGTAAGGAGTTACAGTATTCTGCTAAAAAGGGGCATGTTCTTGAACTTTCTGGGGTATGGAAACGCTACTGCACTCTGGCAAGTGAAGCTGGCAAACCAATCCCACAATCGTGTGTGGGGATGTAAAGTCTATTTCACCCTGCTCTGAATCTGAGCTTTGGCTACTGGGTGGTATAGAAATTAAATAAATAAATAAAATCTGTGGAAGGAGGGGGAAGGGGTGTATTAAACCTCACCCAATATCTACTCCTCTTCAGCAAAAAGGAAATTTTATTGGTATAGAGACAACGGCAAAAGAGATTTAGAAAAGAAAAAACAGAAGCTGAGTTCTTTGCTCTGGCATTGTATTGATGGCAGTCTGCTGAGCTAGTCTAAAGACAATTACATTTCTAGCTGAGAATCAGTAACCATATGCTTACAGCTTGATCAGAGCCATAACAGACAGCATTTTAGCTAGGTAGATGGTTTCCAGCCTCACACCATTCCAGGGAAAGCCTTTTTTTCAGAAGGATAGTTTTGTGTTTGGGATCTTTTTTATGCCTCTGGGCCAGTCTGGTACCTGGAGTCCAGTTTAGTCTGACCTGTAGTTTTAGGGGCAGCACTGAAGATGGCCCTTCCAAGTGGTGTGTCAAATTATTAACAGTGCATAGAGCAGGAAAGGCAAATGTCCCTTAACCATGGCCGCTTTAAGGGAATTTATCCATCTGCAAGGAACTGTATGGTGATCGCAGAGACAATGTACACGAGAGACCACCTGAGCACATTGGCTGCTTTGTGGCATACGGTTAATCCATCATGTCCTCATAGCATTTGTGCCACAGTTTTAATTTCCAGATGGCTTGGATACTAAAAAGCAGTTTCGTTACCACAGTCTAAATGTTATAAATGTATTAGTTTCTGTATTTTTGCATTTCAAACCAGTATTACTTATGGCCATGAGCTGTTGGAAGATCTAGCATCCTCTGTCACATTGACAATCTATTTTCTCAAGTAGCCATAATGAAACAAGGCCAGCACGCATACTTTGGAAAGGAACCTTTCCTCAAGCGTAACTGAGCAAGTTATTTGCATGGGCCTTATGTTATATGCATACATTATGCTATTTATTGAGCCAATATCTTTTGCTCTGAGAGTAACTACAGTCTCATGAACTTCATAGAGCTATTTTAGACAAATGCTAGACAGAATATATCAACTACTACAAACATCCTGTCATGTACATGTTGTTCAACTACATATTTAAGTGAATTAGAAATGGCCATTTGATCTTGCATGAATAAAACCCAGTTTTGTGGAGGAAAAATGCTATGGTCATGATACTACTGTCATTTTAGAAGTAAGACTGCTATATCAGATTGCAGGGGCAGGGGGAGAGAAGAAAATCTTACACAACATGGTATCATCTTATTTAAGTTTTAGATGTTTGTCATTATTTCTTCTATTTCTTTTAATCCATTCAGTGACCTAGTTTGCACCAAGATATTGAGTTTTTCTCCTATTCTGAATGTTTTCATCCTAATGCCAGACTTTATCAAAGACAAGTTAAATTGACTCCTATTGTCCAGAGTGCATTAGCTATGCCGCTTGTTTCATGTGTAAATATTGTCGGTTTTCTTCACTCCCTATTACAAAACCAATAATACAAGGATCTGGTGAGATTCCCAAAGAATTTCAGGTCATTCTACCGCTAAGCCCACAGTAGTGCATCAATTACTACTGGATGCAGTTTTTTCTATCAAAGCGAGGGCAGTCGGTCCTCTCCACCGATATTTGTCCAGGTACAGTAACAGAGATCTCAATTATGTAGTCAAAACAACATCACCCACACAGAGAGAGGTATCAGCATGCATGTAAGGTTTGTGGGACTACAAAAATCTTTAGGAAAACAAATTAATAGGGCCAGAACAGCCCTATGAGGACTGAGTATGCTCACCAGCCATGGAATGCTGACTGATGGTTAGGAAAAATGGAAACTGAGTGAGAATGAAGTGGCTGGAGCCCTCCACACTGCAAAATATATTGCAGGTCCCACGTGTTTCTCCATATTACAAAAACACCCCATTGTATTACACAAATAAACTTACTAGAAATAGCGTCTTTGACCTTCTGCCTTTTATCTTATTTATTCACTAGTTATTTTCTGCTTTTGAAAGTATGGCTTATTTGTAAATCCATGTTGGCTACTAATGTCACCTACTTTTTCTCCAGGGTTTGAACTAAATTTGTTTTAAATTAAGTTTGATTTGTACACTAGCTATGTAATAACCATTATGTTAAATAACTGACAGCCTTAAAACTCAGCAGCAAATCACCTAAGAGTCACAGTTAAACCACTACCCATAATGTAATTTGACCCATGTATGAATGGGGGGGGGATTCGTTTCACTGTTTAAATCCTGCATTCTTTCCTGACATGTTACGAAGTTGTATACCTTTTCAGAAGAAAGAATACTATGCAATGCTACCACAGAACAAAAAAGTACTAATGAAACTTTTAACTCTTGATACTTTTGCCATACACTAACGTAGTATTATTGTGGGAGCTATGCGAACACAACACAGCTGTCACAGTTCTGATACAGTGGTGCAGATTAAGTTTCTTGCTCGATTGGCCTTTAAGGACATGGACTTTGTACCATTATCAAGCCTTAAGAACCACTAACCTGTATTTCCAGTTGAACTGCAAAATGTGCTTCCACAGGGATTAATGTATTTTCCTAGACATTGTTCAGTTGACATGTTGGTACTTTATCTAATGCTCCCAAAAAGGATTACTGAGATAACAGAATCTACAAGCTTGTCTATTTTCTTTTGAGGGTATACCATACTGTTTTGTTTTTGTTTTTAAGTTTGCCTCAAGCCAGGGGTGGGGAACCTCAGGCCCATGGACCAGATCTGGCCCTCTTGGGATCCCTATCCATTCCTCCTGGGTTCCCTAGATGGCCATGCCCTCTTTCCCTGGACACACCCCTTTCCCCTGACTGCTGAACATTTGATGGTTTCCAGCTTTTGAATGTTCGTCACCCCAGTCTAAAAGGCTGAAATGCCTCTCATAATGCTAGCTACTGAAAGTAAGAGCTTTAAGATAAATTATGCTGATAATTTTGGTATTTTGGTCCCACCCCCTTGCTTTCAACACTGCTCACCACTGGAATGCAGCTCCCAAGGCTTCTCCGTAATGGAATTTGGCCTCAGACTGAAAGCAGTTACTTATCCCTGCCTTAAGCCAACTCAGGTGGCATAGGAAACTTTCATTAGTCTGAATTAAGGCATCTGAAGGAGTGAAATACATTGATTTCATTTGTATCATGCTCCTCCATGGAGCTCAAGATGGAATATATATCCCATATTATCCTCTCAACCAGCCTTTGAGGTTGGCTGGGCATGTCACACTCTTTCAGCCTAAAGCCACTCAGTGAGCTTCGTGGCTGAATGGGGATCTGAACCCAGGTCTCCCGAATTCAAATTCGTCATTATATCTGCTACACCACACTGGCGCCCTCTAGTCCAGCCTTGCAAGTAAATACAAAATTATACATCTCAACTACTATCCTCAGCTACTACACTTATTAGTTGCTGGCTTATCCTATAAAATTATCATACCTCAAATTATGACACATCACTGGATTTTCAACCCGAACAGGCTAACAGGGATGCATCACAAGTAATGGAACTTGGCCCATATATTTAGAATGGCATAGCTACACACACACACACACACACACACACACACACGGCAATAAGGTGGTATAATTCTGATTTATAGCACTTAAGACCACAGGAGGAGGTGAGGAATCATATTTTTCAATGTTCCCTATGTAAGAAAGCCACTCCCTACATGTAGTAGACTAGAACATGTGAAAGGTCTCCATTAAATTTCTCTCTAGATTGTTAGTTTCCTACATGCAGGAAGCGCACACACTCTCTCTCTCTCTCACACACACCACCCTTAGTCACTGCAGTCCAGAACCCTACTATGTGGTAATGAATAATATGCAGAAACACACGTGCGTGGCTTAATGCAAAGTGTAATTAAGGGTGCAATCTTATCTAGATAGGCAGCCACCTCTGAACTTGAAGGCGACCACCTATCCAAAGTAGGGCAGGAGAAGCACGGAGGGGATCATTCCCTCTACACTTCCCCTGCCCTGCTTCTTCTTCTAGACAGCCGATTGCAGCTGTCTAGCCGCAGAAGCACAGAGTGGGGAAGGAGGCTGCTGTACGTCACATTGGATGTGTCGTACAGGCAGCTATGATCTCCTCGCCCCAGAACACCCCAGCCACACCCCTTTCTGGCTGCTCTGCGCTCCCCTTGCGAACACGGAGGATGGGGCTGTTCCGTGCTGCCTCCAAAGCAGTGTGGAAGTGGGGGGAGGTCAGTTTTCCAGGAGCCGACCTTGGAGTGCGGGCTCCGAGACTGGTTCCCGGAAAAGAGCATATCCTATGGCCGTCTAGCTGCTGTCAAGCGGCCACAGGATTGCTCCCTAAATTAATCAAATTATGGCCAACATGTGTGGATCAGCTCTCACACTGCAATATAGGCTACAATTCTGAGAAATTCCTAGTTTTTAAGCTTATGAGTAGCAAGAGCTAATGTTCTCTCATTAATAATGAGACCATTGTGAATAGTCAAGCTGCCGGGAGGGGGGCAGTTTCCACCGCTTATTATCACATGCAAACCCAGCACAGGGTGGGTTTTTGCTGTTGTTAACAAACCACCCACAACCCAAGAAGAGCCCATGGGTTGTGGGTGGTTTGTTAACTATGGCAACAACTCACCTTCAGACTGTTTGCACACCACGATAAGCGGCAGCAACCGCACCACCATAGCTAGAATATTCACAATGGCCACTGGCACACAGCACAACCCATCATGGCTTAAATAAGCCATGCCAGGCTTGTGCAAACCACTCCAAACCCTGGGTAGGGCAACAAACCATGAGTTAAACCATGGCTGATGGTATGTGTAAACCAGGCCAAAGTGTTTCCCCAACCCACCCATACTTGTGAGGAACAGCAGTACACAGGTACCAATTGAGACCACTGCTCACTTTGGACCCAGAAGGTTACAGAGGTAAACCATGAATGGTATTTCTTGGTACTATATCTACTGGACTGGGGCATTGGGAAGATGCCATATTCTAATACAGCTTGGAGCAGACATTCTCCCCAGTCCTCTCGATAGGGGAGGGGGAGCATAATAGCACTAGATTCTTACCAGGTGGAAATCTCTCCCAAGTAATATCTGAGCAGGCCTTTAGACAAACCTGATGTTCTACATGAGTGAAATTATTTCTGGCTACAGAACTATCACAAGTATTTAATTATTTTTCCAATTGTGCCTAAAGCATTTTCAAAGTATCCTCTATCTTATCTTGTCACAATATTTTTCAAATTCAGATTAACCACACACTCAGCATGCGTATTTCAAAATATAGCCAGATTTATTAGGTATGCTGTTGCAAAGAATCAAACCATTCAGTGGTGTCTTGGCATGTGTTTAATTTCAGTTCACGCCTTTTCCACCAACCATACCAAGAATATATTAATGACTGAAGCCCACTTAGAACCGGTAGCTTATTTTGCAGTTCAACAGAATTTAAACCTCAGTAACAGCTGACACTTGAGAGCTATCTTGGGCCAAGCTTAACACTTTAGTGCATTAAGTAATGCGTATACGTGGCAAGTATACACATTTCTGTATGACAAGAAAGGGTTTGTTCCCCTCCCATTACTAGGAAACGCCCTTTAAGTCAGAAAGCTGTCTCATTAATTCAGTGTACAACTGTACATAGTCAATGCTATAAAACGTTTTAAAATATTAGTCTCAAGAGTCAGGCCTACATTGCAGATGTCATAGGAACTAAGAAACTGAGCTGGTTTTGCACACATTATCTCAGCTTATTTTTGTAAGGGCCTTTTGCTGCTTTTCCCCAACAATTCTGGATTATAAAATTTCTTTTAGAAGGATGAAAAAAATGTCCATGAGCTGAATACAATGATATGGCATTCATATATCCTACCTGGCCTTTACTCCCCCAAAATGATTTCTAAAAACTATGTGATAGGAAGAACAGTTTTATAGAAAGAACAGTTTTATAGAAAGACTAGAGACGTAAAATTTTGACTCCATGGGGGAAAATAGTTCTTGAATCCTCTCGGTAGGATTCCTAGCATAGTTATTTTTTCCATACCTTATTAAAATTATTGATATATCTTTTGCTGATTAACAGGGATGCTCCAAGTCATGCTCAGTTTCTCATCACGTAACAAGAGTCATCACATGTGACGAAAATGTGCATTCTTGACAGTTCAGATCCTGTGTTTCTGGGCTTGATCTGGTTAGATACTACAGCAGTCAATTAATGTAGTTCTAAAATTCACATGTAAAAGGAACACTGGCCCTGTTCAAACATCACGCTAAGCCATGATGGTTAGCATTTTTGATCTAACCATGATGGCTTAGCATGATGTCCGAACAGCATTTTTCCCAATCATGGTGGTTTATTAACCACAGACTAACCACACTCACTAACCACTTGCTGCAACGTGCTTAGCGGCCCTAACCAAGTAACCATGTGTTGGCATAACATCTGACTAGGCCCCCGTGGTTAACTGAGTGCTACTATAGAGCTCCACGGGAAGAGCAGCCAAAATCAGCCCAGCCGCTCCTGCCAGTGCTCCAGATCTCAATGGTCAAAATCTGCCTAGCAACACATGATGCGACAGCTGAGAGGCAACCTTCTTGCTCTCCATCCCCACCGGCAACATAAAATTGGAGGATTGTGCAGGGAACAAACATGGTTTTGATCCCACGCCGCTGTTATCAACACAGGACCTTGAATGCTCTGTGCTCCCAGGCATAAACACCAGCATGGAAAACAAAAACATTCCCATGCGCAGCGACCCAGTGGGGGAGGCAGTGGCTGCGGTGCTGGCCCCAAGGTGGCTACCTGTGGCGGCCATAAGATGGCCGCTTGCTCAGCTGAGGCCGCTGGGATGTCTGGCAGCCCAGCCAGAGGGCTGAGGCGTTTTGCAAGACAGGGAGGGGTGGTGGTGGTGGTTAGGCTAACCATGCTGTGGGCCTTGGTTCTGTGCACATGTGGCAGGAGCACACGGCATGGTTATTAGTACCATGCACCATGGTTAGCCTAACCACCCTTCCCCAAGTTACGTCTGAACAGGGCCATTAAGTGTGCTTTCATTTTCCCCCTCAAATATTTCAGGTCTAATATTCATGGTGTATGGGGACAAAAAAAATTAACATGGGTACTCTTTGTTTACTAAACAGAAGTAAAATAAATATGCTAAATTTGATCACTCTAGGGTGGGGGCAACTTCTGAGGGTGGATGTGTGCCTAAATTCCCAGTGATTCTGCTAGGAATCTGGTGGCATGACTGCGGCACAAAGGCAAGTGACCCAATGCATTGCCCACCCCTTCTAAGGCATCAGAAAATATTCCAATGCAAATTTATTTTTCTGATGCAGATTATCCTATGCAAATTAGTCTTAATTTGCACAGCAGTTTTTTTTATGGAACATTTCCCAGTCCATCAAAGACAGTAAAATCTCACCAAAATTGGGAGAGCAGAGGTAACTACAGACACTATCCTTCGCTGAATTGGTGGTGGTGCTATTATTTTTAAAGGATTGACAAGCGTGCCACTATCTGTTAGAGTCTATGAAAAACTATAACAAGTAGCTCAGATTAGATATAACAACTAAGAATCTTGTGGCATTTTTAAGACATTTATTCTGGCATAAGCAGTCAATGTCAGTACTTCCTACATTTAATTTCCTTCTGATATCAGTGTTTACATTTCTCCCCCTGCCCCACAATATGAAATGTATAAAAACCCAACTCTCAGCATTTCATACATCTGATGAAGTGTACTATAGTCCACAAAAGCTTATGTCACAAGAAATTTCTTAGCCTTTTGCTGCAAGAGGCAAATACAGGCATTTACAGCACCCGTCCATGTTAATTTCTCTGCAAGCCACCTCACAAATAATACTTATGTACCAAATTACCAAGAACAGGGTAGCTTACGTAGTTTTAATAGGTATGTCTGTGGCACTCCACAGGCCAAGACCAAAAGGAAACTCTGTTCTGAATGAAGAACTAAATTTCAAAACTGAGGTTTACTTTCATGACTGGGTTTTTTGTTTTTGTAAAACATATACTGGAAAATAATGATTAAATCCAAAAACATTATTACACTGTCTACAAGATCTAAAATGTAAAACATGAATAATACAAACATGAATAAAAAGACATGAGTTCATTCAGAAGATCAGCAGGAGGAACAATGGTTGTTTCCCATTGTTTCCCCCACCTGTGCTGATCACATGACTGGGATTACCCTAATTACCCGCACCGTGGGGTGCCGTATCATCCAAACCCGGCACATGGCACGTTTTCACCCACGCTACAACCCATTCTGCAAGCCGTGGGTTACAGAGTGGGTGAAAATGCACTATACTTGTGCCATGCACCAGGTTTGGATGACACGGTGTGGGTAATTAGGATAATTCCAGTCATACGATGGAGCAGGGGAAACAACCAATGCTGCATTGCTTCCCCCACTGATTGTTCGAACCTGGACAATGTCATGATCTGTTGCCAGGTGTTACTGCTTGTGATGGCTCCCGCTACAAAATAAGACTGATTACATCAGCTATGTTAATACATCACTCATAACATGCACGCACACACTGAATATAAATGGTGACGGGAAATACATTCAGCAATAACAGTTATACAGCACTTGAACTTATTTTTATTTTTTAAGTTTATTGGCATTTTTGTAAATCAACCCTCTGGTCAAAGACTGCTCAAGGCAAAGTACAATAAAAGGAAAAACAATAAAAATAATACAATCATAACAAATTTGAATTACAATAAAATCAGAGGGCAGTAGTAAAACCTGAGAGCAGGATTATCTATTAAAAGCTCAGTGGAAAATCGTGTTCACCAAAAACCTTAAGGACACTAGAGCAGGGAGGGAATTTCATAGCCAGGGTGCCACTACACAAAAGATCCCATCCCAAGTGACCATCAACCTTGCTTCACTGGTGGGGCCCGTCGCAGGACCTCAAATGATAAACACAAATTTTGGGCAGCCTCATATGGGAAGAGGTAGTCCTGGCCCCAAGCCATTTAGGGCTTTGTAGGTAAGAACCTACAAACAGCCTGTGTGGTGTAGTGGCTAGAGTGTTGGATTGGGATTCGGGAGATCCGGGTTCTAGCCCCCACTCTGCCATGGAAGCTTACTGGGTGACTTTCAGCCAGTTACAGACTCTCACCCCAACCTACCTCACAGGGTTGTTGTAAGGATAAAATGGAGAGGAGGTACACCACCTTGGGTTCCTTAAGGAGGAAAAGGGCGGGATATAAATGTAATAAATAAAATAAACCAACACCTTGAATTGGGCTCAGAAACAAACCAGAAGACAGCGTAGACTGGTGTTATATGGTCTGTAAAATGCACTCCAGAAAATTGTCTAGCTGCAGCATTTTGCACTAGCTGAAGTTTCTGAACACTTTTCAAGGGAAACCCCACATAGCGTGTTACAGTAATCTAACTGTGAGGTGATTAAGAAATGAATTACCAGGGACAAAACCACCTTCCTCAGGAAGAGAAGGATGCACCAGCTAAGCCCAGGCAAAGGTTCTCCTGGCCACCACAGCCACCTGGCCATCCAGGAATAGCACTGGATCTAGGAGCACTCCCAAGCTGCATACTTCAATCTCTTCTGGATAGCATCTCAGTTTATTTGCCCACATCCACACCCCCACTGTGCCCAGTTCAGGACTTTCACAGCCTCCTTGATGTCTGCTGAGAAGGAAAGATAAGCATATAGATTAAATGCTAGCCCAAAACTCTGAATGACCTCCTCCAGTGGCTTCAGTGTTAAAAAGCATGGGAGACAAAACAGAGACCTTTGGAACCCAGTAGCCAAGGAGCCCATCAATAGCCCCACCAGCATCACTTTTGGGTACACTCAACCAAATATGACTGCAACTACCAAGCCCCATATTAGCCAAGAGCCCCAGAAGGATAACACAGTTGATGGTATTGAATATCATTGAAAGGTCCAGCAGAAAAAACACTCTGTCCAGTTCTCAGCACAGCTCATCCACCAAGGCAACTGAGGCTGTTTCCATGCCAAAACTAGGCCTTGAAGACAATCCAGATAGTTGGCTTAATCTTAGAAAGCCTAATGCTGCAATGCCACCATGACCTTTCTTAACAAAGGGAGATTAAAATTTGGCCTATAATTATCAAAGGTGGTGGAAGCCAATGAAGTCTTTAATAAAGTTCTCAACATACCTTTTAGAGGAACCAAAACATAGCTCTTTCAAGGAGCCATTAAGAACTCTCACCACACACTTGGCCAAACTCCCTCTAGTAGCCCTTACAAGTCAAGATGGACATGGGTCTACGACCTCACCACCACCCCTCAAGCAACTTGTCCACATCCTCAGACTGAACTGAAATTCATTCATCAAAACTCGACAAGCAGCTGCTTCAAGCATCCCACCAGAATCTATTCTCAATGTGGAATTTGATTTGGAGTGGATATGAGCGATTTTATCAGCAAAGTGATTTGCAAGCTTGTCACAACAGGCTTCAAAAGGCTTGTCCACCCTAGCCCTGGAGGGCAGCCCCTTAATCACCAGACACTGTGCTGAGACAGAAGACGGATTTCTTTACTGCCCTAAGATGGAATAGGTCCTAAAATGAGCTCTAACATCATGTGTTCAGCCAGAGTTTTCCTCCATCACCGCTCTAGTCTACCAAGGCACTTCATTGCCCTAAGCTCCCCAGAGAACCAAGAAGCCTGTGCTCTCTGCCACAGGAGAGAACACTCAGGAGAAAATGCATTGATCTCCTCATTCCACAGGTCAGCCAGGCCTTCAACAGGATCACCAGTTCTAATGGCGTGAAGATCCCCCAGAGCATTCAAGAATCCATTCACATCCATTAATCTCTGGGGACAGACCAATGTAATAGGTGCCCCGCCCCTGAAAAGGATAAGAGACCAAGAAAATCTAAATCCTACTAGTTATCTGACCATACAGATTACCTTCATCCTGATTAGCAAAAACCAGATCGAGTGTGTGTCCCATGCATAGGGCCAAATAGTAACAGATCCATAATTGTCATGGAGGCCATAAACTTCTGAGCCACTCCTAATAAGGGGGCTCATTCCCATCACAATCAGTTTGGGGGACACTACCTCAAGACATTCAGGCAGGCTGGGCAGCAGGATGATCAGTACACCAAAAGTATCTCTGTCCTAGTTCACTGCCCTATCTCCAGATACACACAATCTTGGAGATTGCCAGACTGAGTATCTCAATAGGGGGATAGGCTCACAATAAATCACTGTGATTCTACCTTCCTACCCATTAGAACTTGTCTGCTGCTGAACTTGAAAACCTGGTGTGCACTGTTGGGTCAAATAAACCCCCACCATCTTCGCCCAACCAGGTTTCCATCACACATGCTTCTCTCAAACTATGAGGGCTAGAATTTTGAGAATGCTGAGAAACTAGATTTCATTTTTACAAGAACTACTGAGCAGCACAGAAGAGCCTCAAGGCTACATTAGGCCCATTTTAATCAAGTTGCCAATCCCTACTCTAAACTAGAAGGCTTAAGAAATGATAGAGCTAGCAAATGTAACATGTATTTAACGAGCAACACTAATTCTGAAAGTCTGTTAAAAGTTAGTGTGGCATATTGCAAAAATCATTCCTATAACCTTTATTGCGCACAATATTACATTTGAGAAACCTGAACAATGCATTTCTATATTAGAAATAGAATGTTTGGGGGGTGGTAGCCTTTTTATGGTACTCACAAGGAAAATATGCCAAACACATTCTACTGGAGTCTTCAGAAGAGTCTATCAACCAGGTCTTTGAAAGTTTAGAACCCGTTTAAGATGTTGATTTGACATTCCTGTTCCCAATCTGGTGTGCGCGTGAGTTAATTTTTTTTTTTTAAACTTTCTATGGCCCCAAAGTAGAGCATAAATGTAAAACTGAACATTTCAACCAACATCATCCTGATGAAGATGTGAGCAATCCTCAAGATTCAAACAGAAATATTTCCCAAAGAAAGGAATAGTTTGGCGCTCTTAAGAAAAGTGTGTTAAGGAAGAAAACCAGATATATAGGAACATTTAACTCAGTTCCTGGGCTTGTTTTGCTGTATTTCACGAAAAACAGCAAATTTATTGGGATAATTACAGAGGAACTAAACAATATACACATCCAGAGTTAGAATTATCTTCACCAGACTATGATTTCAATCAGAAGAGGTGGGCCACCAGGAAAGCTGAATCTTGTGTAACTGGGTATATGAATAAATGATGTTTTTGCCTCATACAGCAGGTCTCTTCTAAAAGGGTGGAGGGAGAGGAAAGTAACTCAGCCACACAAGCATCTGACTCATTACAGCCAGGGCAACCAACTAGCTGAGGAAAGATGCAGCCAAACACTGCAAATACCAGTAGTGTCACTGTTCGTTTTTAAAAGTCCTGTTCAATTTGTATATTTCTAGCCTACCCTTCAGCCCACAATGCTCATGGGAGCATTTCCATCTTGGGATCACGAGATTGTGTTCCTTATGGCAAGAAGTGCCAGTGGCAGAACATGTCCGAACTACCTATAATTGTATTCCCATTACTACTCAGAAGGAATTGCTTATTTTGAAATAAAACCTCACTGCAGAGCAATGTAAGGAGGGAACAGAGAGGAAAGATATAGAAAGATTAACAGGAATGTCATTTATACCCTTTTACCAGGTATGTCACTAAAATGTTCCCCAGGATAAAGGACAGTTAATTACTACCATCACCTTTGGACTTTATTCTTATCCTCCAACTTTTTCCAAGCCTGCAGTATAATTAAAATTCAATTTCGCCCTTCTCAGCTACCTGAATACAAGAACTAGAGGATTTACAGAAAGATACCCAATCACTGTGGTCACAAATGAGCACAGAACTCACTAGGTTCAGCAAAACCAAGATAGCACGCAACCATTCCTGCCCACCCCGTTGCTTTTTCAAGAGTCTGCCCTCTTTTACCTTTGTCCCATTTGCCACACCTCAGATTATTCCATAAGATAATCTTTCCGTGCTTTGTCGCACTCACCAAATACCTTCTTCCAAATGCCTCAAAGAGGAAACGTCACAAGGCACAGCCTCTTAAGGCAAAACTAGACATGATACAAGAGATTCATAATGTCTCATGGGGATGGTTTTTTGTTTTATATTTTTTAAACATCAATCAGCAGCCAAACACAACTGCTTTGAAGAACAGGGAAGTGGGGCAGAAGAGAGAGTACCCTCTCCCTGCACCCCATTTCCCTAGTAGTCATTTCTCTTCACCCAGCTGCTCTTAGCTCTGCTGAGAAAATCATACAAGTTCCATGCTGATTAGCAAGATAGAAAAAGGCAGAAAGGACATCGCAGTCAGAATTCCCTTTGCGTCATGTTTAGTCTTGCCCTTAACCTTTTTTTCCTAAGGAGAGAGAGAGGGGGGAAAGACAACATGTTCCATCTCTCTAAATGAGATTCTGGAAATACAAAGAGCCTTGTGGCATCTTAAAAGCTACATACTTATCCTTAATAAAATAATAACAACAATAATAGATATTAGTCTTTAAGGTGATTGAAGACTTTAAAGGGAATTAACAATATAAACATATTTTAAAAAATAAAGACACACAATGGACAGGAGCTAGGTTGCATGAAATTCCAGTTGCAGAGGAAAACATGCTTGGGGAACACTCCTACTTGTTAACAGTTCAATCATTAAGAAACATCTCCGCCCAAGGAATAAGCAAGGAACTCAGACAGTTATCTGTAGTGGTTACGCTGGAGCCCATATAGAAGCTACTTTCAATGCCGTCAATAGTCCACCCCCTAGCGCCAGAATTGCCAGTCATCTCCACATCTGTAGCTTTGCCTACCAGGCCACACGGGTTTAAGAAAAATCAAATCTGCAAGTCAGCCAGAAACAAGATGCAGATTTAAACAACGGAGAACAGACACCTCCACCAACTGCAAGAAAATATTCTAGGTTCACAGGCAGCACAGTGCCTGGAAACTGAAGCCAACAGGGGGATGCCCATCACATCACAAGATAGGTTAACTGTTCCATACGAACAAGTTCCGATTGGTAAGGAGAATTGTACCACACAGATGTGTGATTAAGTAGTCATCTGTAACCAGGCTCCCCCCCCCCCCCCAGCTTTACTCCACATCCACATAAGCCACACACCAATATATCCATCTTCTCAATTGGAGGGAAGAGGAACGGGATAAGCACCTTCCATGCACAGAGCCAGTGTGGTGCAGGGGCGAGAGTGTTGGACTGGGAGCCGGGAGACCCGGGTTCTAGTCCCCGTTCAGCCGTGGAAGCTCACTGGGTGACTTCGGGCCAGTCACAGACTCTCAGCCCAGCCCACCTCACAGGGTTGTTGCTGTGAGGATAAAAAGGGAGGAGGAGGAGGAGAACGTACACCGCCTTGGGTTCCCTCGGGAGGAAAGGCGGCGGCATATAAATGCAATCAACCAACCACAGCTCTGCTGCCACCGCGACCACCCTTCCCACCGGGGGCGGGCGGGCAAACAGCCAGCCCTGAGGAGCGCTTGGCTCGGGGCCGAAAAGCCCGGGCCCCGTGCCGGGCCTCCCCGGAGGCCTCCTTGGCCCAATCGGAACCCTGGAATCGCAGGGCGGCGGGGCAGGAAGGGGCCTGCGAGGCCAGCGAGCCCAGCCCCTGCCCAGTGCAGGAGCCCACGTCGGAGCATCCCCGGCAGGCGGCTGCCCAGCCCGCCTTGCCCGCCTCCGGCCGGGGAGCGCGCGGCCGGCGGGGTGCGCCGGGCACCTCCGCAGCCCTTCCCCGGCCTCCCGCAGCGGCCGGACTGAGCGGCCCCGGCCCCAGCCCGCGGTCCCGGCCGGCGGGGGCCGAACCACAGCCGGGCAGCGGGCCTCCGCCGCTCTCCCCGGAGCCGAGCCCAGCGCGGGGGCCACGAGGCCGGCGGCTTCCCCCGCTCTCCCCGGCCCTCCCCGGCGCGGGCGCGGGGTGCCAGCCTGCGCGCGCACGAGCCCTCACCTCAGCGGCTCCGCGCCGACCAGCCTCTCCGGGAAAGACCGAGCGAGCGGGCCGGCGACTCCCACCGCCAGCGCCCCGCCCCCGGGCGCGTCCTTCTCGCGCCGCGGCGTCCCAGCGACTGCCTCCTCCCCGGCCGCCGCCGCCTCCCCACGGCGCCCGCCGCGCTCGGATTGGCCGCCCCCTGAGCGTCCGTCCCGATTGGGCAAGCCCCGCCCCGCCCCGCCTCACGTCACCGGCCCGCCCCCTGAGCCGTTTTCGCCCAGGAGTGCGTCCCATTGGTTTCCCCCGGGCGCTTACAGGCTGTCAATCAAAGGCCAACTTCCTCGCCTAAAAAAAAAAAAAGGCGAAGCTGAGGGAGTTTGGGTGGAAGCCGGACGGGCCGAGGCGCTCAGACGGCGGGCGTCTGAAGGAGCTGGCTGGGGCGTGCTGGGAGTCGTAGGACTTCCCTGTCTAAGCAGGCATAGGATGGATCCCCTAGGCCACAATCCTATGCCCGCTTGGACAGAAAAAGGTCCTACAGTTCCCAGCATGCCCCAGCCAGCGTACCTGAGGCATGCTGGGAATTGTAGGACCTTCCCTGTCTAAACAGGCATAGGATGGATCCCCTAGGGCACAATCCTATGCCCGCTTGGACAGAAAAAGGTCCTACAGTTCCCAGCATGCCCCAGCCAGCGTACCTGAGGCATGCTGGGAATTGTAGGACCTTCCCTGTCTAAACAGGCATAGGATGGATCCCCTAGGGCACAATCCTATGCCCGTTTGGACAGAAAAAGGTCCTACAATTCCCAGCATGCCCCAGCCAGCGTACCTGAGGCATGCTGGGAATTGTAGGACCTTCCCTGTCTAAACAGGCATAGGATGGATCCCCTAGGGCACAATCCTATGCCCGTTTGGACAGAAAAAGGTCCTACAATTCCCAGCATGCCCCAGCCAGCGTACCTGAGGCATGCTGGGAATTGTAGGTCTTTTCCTGTCTAAACAGGCATAGGAATGCACCCTTAATGTTGTTTTTTTAGCCTGGCCCCCAATCCCCCTTTTTTGTGAGGAGACAGCCCCCTGGAATAAGCAAATCAATAACTGAGCACCTCAGAGTGTAATTAAAGAACCACCCCAGTGTGCCCAGGATTTTACAGGGAGCTGTTCCAAGTCTGAAGGTGGCAGGCTCGAGCACCCACGACCTTTAAAAATGTATTTATTTAAAATTTTATTTTCTGTATTTCAAACAGAAGTGTTCAACGTGTGGTGCAATTACATTGTAAAATCACCATAAACGTTATAAATATTTCACGCACAATTTAGCCAATAATTCAGAAATGCTGGAGCAGAAATCAGATACACAACCCAGAATCTCTTAGGGCATGCCCTTAGCGTAATTCAAGTTTTTAATAGCCTTCTGAAAGGACTTTGCTCCCAGACGCAGAGGATCTGGCAGACTTCGCCAATGGCAGGGTGTTCCACTAGCCTCAGGTAGTGGCTTTGGAGAACTGAGGATGAAGTGCAATCCTACCCTCAGTCTAACTATCAGTTATTACGGAACGTCTCTGACATATAGGGCTTCATCACACGGAGCTTTTATCCTACGATTGAGATTGATCCCTCATGGACGTTTGAGGGCTCTTTACATGATGCCGTGTGGTGCTGGAGAAGACTCTTACGAGTCCCCTGGACTGCAAGGAGGTCAAATCAGTCCATCCTAAAGGAAATCCACCCTGACTGCTCATTGGAAGGACAGATACTGAAGCTGAAGCTCAAATATTTTGGCCACCTAATGCGAAGAGAAAACTCTCTGGAAAAGACCATGATGCTGGGAAAGACTGAAGGCAAAAGGAGAAGGGGACGGCAGAGGATGAGATGGCTAGATAGCATCACCGATGCAATGAATATGGACTTGAGCACGCTCCTGGAGAGAGCAGAGGACAGGAAGGCCTGGCGTGCTATGGTCCATGGGGACACGCAGAGTAGGACACGACTGAACGACTGAACAACAACAACAACAACAACATGATGCCGTGACCCTCCTGCACGAAATGCCCCGTGTTCTGTTTTTAAAGAGATGGCAGATAATGAGCTATCAAATCACCCCATTGTGTTCCGCTTCAGTTTCCTCCGTGAAAAGAGTTAAAGCGACAAGAAGAGGAGTGAGATCCATGAACGATAATGGAAGACTCGGATACGGGGAGAAGGGGTGGGGGGAAAGCGCATGTAAAGGGAGTCAGTGATGATCCTGCATTTAAAACAGAAGCAAAAAGCCCTGTTTTAAATGCAAGGTTTTAGGCTAGTGTAGAAATGCCCATAGATGTAGGCAACACATTAAATAGAGGACTGTCCTCTATAAAGTAGCGCACTGGGCTACCCCTAGTTGGGGGGTACAGATAAGAAGTGGCATGTAACCAGAAAAAAATTAGTACTCTTTCACGAAAAGAAACTGGTCCATTGAAACTACTTGGAGCTGGAGACCTGGATTCAAATCTTCACACAGCCATGTAGAACATGGGAGACCTTGAAGCAGTCACACAGGGCCAGCTGCCTCAACTGACAAATCGTGTGCGCCATTAAGGCATCATGAATTGCCTCCTTTTTAAAAGTCCTTTACATACAGGAGATGCTGATTTAATGGTTTAAGGATAACGGTTTTGATTGCCTTGAGTCGATAATTAAACGTAGTTTGCTTTTTTAAACCTCGCAGTGTTTTTGTGCACTTTTAATACTGGATATATCCTAGAAGAGCAAGTCTTTCATCTTGTTGACAGAGCCAACTCCGGGCTTCTCAGAGGCCTGGGGCAAGACACCTGCACTGGGGCCCCTCTCTCAGTGAATCTGCCTTCTCCCCGCCATTGGCATCAGCTGCTATTGCTTCTCATCCTCTTTCTCATCATTGCCACCACTTGCTTGCTTAACAGGAAGTGAGCAAGAAGGCGGCATCAACTGTTTCTCCTTGTCAGCCCCACCGCCGTCTGGGCCAGAGAGAGAGGCAAGGAAGCAAGCAGCATCGGTGAAGAGGAGCAACTGGTTCATTAAAAGGGCTTGGAGCTGGAGATAGGCGCCCAAGCACGCCTGCCCTTGATGATCCCCTTGAAACGTGAAATGGTTTCCACGGCATTAGCCAGTCACTCTTCCTCAACTTAAGAAAGATACCCCACAAGATAAGCATGCGGATTCAGTTGAAATAGACCCAGAGAGATGTTGCCCCGAGCTCAGTGGAGAAAGGTGGGATATAAATATCATAAAGCGGTGAATATTGCTTCAGGAATATACGAGTGTCACTATTCAACCATACCAAGAAAGGGTGCTATCCCGAAGACTCAGTCCTTGTCCTGAGAGCTTGCAATCTACACTGGGGTGGGGGGATGTTTTCAAAGAAATAATTGTGCGGGGAAATGGATCACAGAACCTAATGGAGTAGTTATTCCTACACTTAAAATTCCCTTGATTGTTTATTTAAGTTATGTATATACTGCATTTTAGGGCCAAACTCTCACAAGGTGAGAACAGTTAGCGGGCGATAAGACAATTCAGTTGCTTTTTTGCAACCTTTATTTCACAGTGCCCCCATCAGAACAGTTTAAAAAGTTAGAATCCTTTAGTAAGATGACACAACCTAGTTTTTGTTTTAAACTTTTCAAAGCACTTTACATACGTTATTTCAGCAGTCCTGATGGCAACATTGTAAAGAAGGCCAGTGTTATTATTCCCCCTATTAGGGGGTGGTGGGGAGAGAGACCTAAGACCTAATGGCTTGCCTGAGGCCACTTCATGGCTGTGCTGAGATTTCAGCAAGAGACAGACTTCCTGACTCAGCTCTTGCTTGTAGCCACCATGCTACACCAGCTCCAGATTAAAGAAGCTTAAATCAGTGTTCCTTCTAGAAAAACAATTGTAGTGTTACGCAACTAGGCTGTATTCCCTAGGCTGGCAGACATATAAATTGAGAGTGCATACCATTCTAGCCCCGAGAGACAAGTTGCTGACAGCTTTTCTCAAGAGCTCCACTCAAGGGCCCTGAAATTGCTGCCCCCGGACTTTCTTTGGTTACCTGGAAGCGGAATTTGGTGTAAAGAGCAGCAGTGATCACAAAACACTGAAGCCAGTAGATGTGTAGTCATGGATTTCAATGAGATTAGCATTGTTTGCATCACATTTTACACTGGATATACCAGTAGCACCAGTATGGTATTGTGAGTACATAACAAGATGGCAGGAAAAGGCACCAGCACAGATATCTCATTTGTGCATTTTATATTATGAGTGAACAGGAATGCTGAAATAGCTAGTCAAAAACTGCTACCCTCCTGACTGACCTCAGTTATGATTATGCACTGAGCCCAAGTACATTTTCTTCCCTCTGGGGATTAGGAGACTTAAACAAAACTGACAGTTCAGTGTATACTCTCAACATGTTTCAGTTATTTGTTTGATCTGCTACAAGGTGGCTGGGCGGGGATGAGTAGAGGGAATCCAGGATGCCTTATTTGCATCTTAATTCCCACATATGTACTCCCTACTATATGACACTTTCCATTTTTGTATTTCTTAGGTAATGTTCTTTAAAACATTTAACCTCAAAGTGGTTCTGAAGTTCCTGGGGTCTTGCAGGCTTCAGCGGCGATATGCACGGAGAACCCCAATCCCCCGTTTGTGTAATTATTCCTCCAGAGCACGTATCACCGGTTATATTGATATACAAAGAATGACTGCAATAAACACTCGTAAAAATACACAGCTGACATGGTCCCCCTGGGAGGCTTACTACAGTTTTGAAATTAGGTTCTTGATTAAAGTCAGACCTAAACAGATGCTCATATATCCTCTTGAGTCTTAGTCAGACACTCCAAATCTCAGCACAGATTTTTAACAGAATCTGATTTATTTATTTTTTACATTCATATAGACACTTGTTAGTGGGTCAATACTGGCCTGGTACACACGTCACAAGAACCCTAGTTGCCCGTCCTCCAGGTTTGACTTGGAGGTTCAAGGCCAGGGGCACTGCGCCACCACTGAGCTCCATATAAAATGCAATGTGAACTGCTGCCTTACTGCTCTGTCTCTTCCAGGTCAACTTGGCACACAGTTGGACAAAAGGAAAAGGCAGAGGAAGAGTCAGATTGGCACAGTACCCAGTTATCTTGGGTGCTCCACATAATTGTGAGCAGGGGGAGAGAGACAGGGGAAGTAAGAAACAGAGAGTGAGTCCTCTCCTGAATTGTCTTATCGCCCTCTCACTGTTCTCACCTGTTCCGTTATGCACTTCTAGTTATTGCTTTGCGCCTCTGGCACAGTTTGAGCCTGGATCGTGTTGGCGCGATATACGTATGGCTTAATGACAGACTTGTAAGATCATGTGGCAGTTGTATACCTTCAGTTTACAGAATGTTTACCCTGGGTTGCGTCCCTCTACCTTGGACTCTGCCATACCATTTATGATGAAATCATGCAACTTTTGTACGCTGAATATTTAAGATCAACTTATTGCTGTAACAGAATCAGTGTCTGAACGATCTATAGTTTCTGATGCTGAACTTTAATGTTGAGCTTCATATATATCAGGAAATAAAATCTGACTGACTGGAAGAAGCTTGTCCGCTCTTGCACGTGTTAGTTTACTCCTTGATTATATGCAAATGTACTTTGAAGCATTCATTATTTCATGATGTGGGAGAGGGTGGAATCTAAGGCAACTAAAAAGCAAGAGGAGTTAGAGTCTGTGCTGTTCACTGCCCTTGCCACCAAGTTGCAGAAACAAGGTGTTTGGCAGCAGGCTTGTACTTTTGACCAAATGTTTGTTTTTCAAGAATTGGCAAGTATGTGACATCAACAGCCCAGATCCTGCCCATGAGTCTCAAGCTTTGGAATGCTGCCAACTTGCAACCATAGCAGATACAATAAACAGCCTCTTCTTAAATGTGGATGAAATGGCAACAGTTAACACTCATATTTAAAACAGCAGATATATAAATCCTAATCCACCAACCATTTTAACGAAAGATCTCAGAGTTCAGTCATTTTAATCACACTGAAGAACTGAAATATTAGTTTAACAGAGTGGTCAAGGCAAAATCAACTGCCATGGAATATCTCCAGTTTCAATTTTTGAACTGCAGGCAATTTAGTTCCTCTGCCTGCAATAGGACTAACCCGGCTAAATCTAGTTTAACTGAATTGTCTGGATAATTGAACGGCTGCATAAATGCCATTCTTGTGCAAAAGGTCTTTGACTTCATGGGGATTAAATCAAACAATGAAAACCTTTGTTTAAATTATCAGAAATAAAATCATTTGCAATTGGATGAAGCAAGACAAACTCAAGAGAATTTATGCTTAACTAACATGCAGCCCAATCCTGTGCATATTTACTCAAAAGTCAGTCCTGCTGAATTCAGTGACTTATTTCCAAGTATTTTATGCCACCTAGACTGTGCAGCCAAAATCTTATTTAAATGCATCTGCTAAATGCTGCATATTCATTGTAAAAGGTGTAATCCAGACATAAACATTGCTTTCTTTTATTCTTTTAGATGAGAAGCCTGATATTCTCCCCAATAGCAAAAAGAAAAACGAAAGAAAACGTTTGTATCGTGTTTGAGTGCCTTCCCTTTCTCGGTTCCTCATCTAGAAGCTGAGCTCCATTTCCCTGTGTGGAGATTTCCTCTTTTGTTGCAAGTATCAGTTTTGTATCAGCTAGTGAGCTCAACAGAGGATTTCATGCATTTTATGGATAAGAAAAACCTATGCATTTTGTTTCAGGCAATCCCAGAAACAAAATGTACCCTATCTGTGTTTCTCTGCCTACACCAATACTATTGAATGCTCATGGAACTCATAATCCAAATGGTGGTCCAACAGTTGAGAAATTAAGAGAACCTCTCTCTCTCAGCACTTTTTTTCCCTTTCTTGCTCCAGGACCAACCTTGTAACCATCACATGACCAGCAGAGCCTAATTTGAATGTCCGCAGAATTCTCCCCCAGACACTGACTTCATCATCAAGTCAGATTTTTACATTATTCCCCACCCCATCCCTGGTGTGTGGGGGTTTGTTTGTTTTTAATATCATGCCTGCTGAAGACATCTCGAAAGCTTGCACATTTTTTACGATCTTTTGGTTGGCCTTCAAAAGCCCGTAATTAAAACTCAAGCAGGATGTTAAGCATTTGTAGTTTGTAAATAATAACACCAACATCACCACAACTTTTTGGCAGATAAAAGAGTGTGTGGATGTATACTTCTTTGGGGTGGATCAGAAGCTCTCTTAACCAAGCAAGACTTCTATCTTGCAACTAAAAGCAGATCTACATTCCCAACTTATATTGCTGTATACCAATTTCATTGCAATGGCTTCCCATTGTGGCCTAAAGAATGGTGAAGGATTCTATGGTGTGGAATTGGGATTGTACCAGCCTTCCTGCCCCAACTCCCCACCTGACATTTGTGTGCTGGACTTCATGTTTGCATAAAGGCCAATACGCATAAAGGCCAATGCAATGAGTCCGTTAATGCAATCTGCCATATAACATTTATGACAGGGCCTACATCATTAAATTCTGCACTCATAGGCTCCTATGCACTCCATGGAGGCACCCCAAAGTGATCCCAATCCCCCACTGTCTTGTATTTGTGAACAGAGCTGAGATTTATATACTTGTTGTCAATTCAAGCACTTCTGTTGCACAAAATGTGCCTAAGTTCGTTCCCTCTAGGAGAGGTATGCCAATATCCCCTTAGAGACACACAGAACTCTGCGATTCAGTCCAACGCAGTTTTATTTGACAGGAGACAAACAGCGCTGCTCGGGTGGATTCTCGCGGCTAGCACCACAAAGGAGAACCACACCCTGGGTGGTTTTGGTACAGCTTATATACACTGTGGCTACATAACTTGGTGACGTGTCTTATCAAGCGGGGCAGGAGGCAATCTAAGTGGAACTGGTTCTCTAGCTGTAGGCGTGGCGGCTTCGCAAGGGTGGGGGAACTCTTCTGGCTGTACGTGATATGAGACAGATTGTTGCTGTTGGTGTCATCAAGGCAGTTGATAAGACTATCCTCCTCTGGAACTTTCCACTGTAGGAGGCTGCCTGAGATGGCTGCCACTACTTTAAGGTGGTGTCTCTTTGGTTCTATCACTTCCTCTCACTGTTTTAGAGAACAACGAGAGGAGGTATGCCTTAAAATCTGGTAAATGATTTAGTAACAAACAGCAACTCGCTCTTCATATATTTATTTGTGGTTTTGTAAACCACTTGTACCAAATTAAATCCTGTAGTTAGGAACGTAGGAAACTGCCATACCATTGGTCCATATAGCTTCTGATTGTCTACACTGAACCCTGGACAGCTCTTGCCTGCAGGGATCTTGCCCAGCCCAGCCTGGAGGTGCCAAGATTGAACCTGGGACCTTCCCCTGCTAGAGCTCATATGCAAGGCACTGATTCCCAAAGGCCAAGCTGAGGAGACCCCTCCCTATGATAGGTGGAACTGTAAAACTGAACCCGTAGTAGTACTATGAGCCCACAAAGCGCCCTATTCCAGCCATTTTGAATGGTTGGAAATTTGGCTTGGCAAATGTTGTTTGAGTTTAGTTTATTTATAAACAGAAAATAATAATCCACAGAGGCCCCCTAGATGTTCCCATAAATGGCCATGACGGTAACCTGTGCATAGAAAGATGCATTGTTCCATGGTTCTCCTTTGGCTTTATCAAGATGTTATCTACTTATCCCTAATGTCAAGGCAACCTGCCCTTTTTGTGAACGCATCCGCCAATTAACAATAAATATTTATTTCATATCCATCTCCTCTTCTAAAAGTAACGTTTTCCCAAAGAACATAAGAATCCAACTTCTGTAACTTTTAGACAGAAAACTCATCTGACCAGATTTTCTCCTTTTCTGCTCACAACTGTTTTGTAGCTTCATTTACACATCTTTTATTTTACCATTTAACTTTTAGTCCGATATGATGCACCAAGCACTTTAACACATCAACACAATTTTGCATGATGTTGCCACACAGGTACAATTCATGGATTTAACTCATGTATGCGCTGCAGCTGAATGAGTATTTCAGAAATGTTATTCATTTCACTTTACTGGATTGTTGACTTCCTCCTTAACTACACACACATGCACACATGACATGATCAAATGTTACCTTTTGGACATTCAAATGCAATCCATGTGGAGCAGAGACTGTACTCTCAAATCTCATTGCAAGTTGAAAATGTTAGAACCTAAGAACTGCCTATGCAGGATCTAACCAAGTCTTATCTAATCCACCACTCTGTCTTCATCAGTGGCCAAGGAGATGCCCCTGGACAGTTTCTGAGCAAAGCAAGGTAGAACTAGCCATCTGCAGCTGCTTGTCCCTCGCTTCTGGTTCTCAGAGGAATACTGCCTGTGAATATGGAGGTTCCATTTAGCTATATTGACTAATAGCTATACATATACCTATCATCCATACATTTGATCAATCCTATTTAAAAGCAAACATGTATGCCAAGATGTTCCTTTCCTTCTTCGGACTATACATGTGGAGTTCCTGCTAAGTCTTCACTAGATAGGTCACAAACAATGCTTGCATGAAAACGTATTAATCCAGTATCAAAGCTTGCCAATGACATCCAGAGGAAAGGATTGATTAAACAGGGAATAGTGTGTCCATTTCAGTTTGGAATACTTTACAGGTGTGGAATGGAGCTGTTGTGTCAGGCTTTTCTTCTTTCCTTCTATTAGATGCCAAATTTAATTGATTCTAAACATGAGTGATTCTAAACATGACTTGATCTTTGACCCCACCCAGTAAGGCAGAAAAGATCTGCTAGGAAAGCATAATTTTTATAACATGGAACAGTGTCTTAAAAGATCATGATTAAATAAATATGCATATGTACAAGCTCACCATACAAAATACCTTGCTGCTATATTATATGCAAATACAGTTACACTGACTTTAAAATGAAAGAACAGTGAATCCCAGTTACACAAGACGGACCTTTGTCTACTCTCACGAGGGTCAGGCCTGCCTGAGCTGGGCATGTGCTGTCCGTGCAAGTCATCAAAGCTGGGCCTTTTGTGAAAGTATGCTTTGTTTCTTTCCAACTATAACAGGAAGCTAGGGAAGCATGGAAGGGACAAATAGATCAGAAGCAAAAGCTATGCCATAGAAAGGGGCAACGCTTTTTAAAAAAATATGGATTCCCCTACCAAGCTTCTAATATTAGTAGGACACAAGCACTATTGGAGATACTTAACTCTGGATTGCAGGAGTAATCAGAAAAAGGTGGACTCAACAAGAAAGCCTTGTGAAAGCATTCCACTGCAGCAGTAAACATGCTCTGAATGGATATGATTACAATCGCCTTCCCTGTACTGCATTATTCATACACTGCTGTCCCAAAGACCAGCGATCATTTAGGATGCATACCCATGAGGAGCATCCCAGCTCTGACGTGATTTCTTTTTCTTTTATTACTTTGCCTCTATTCTTTTTGCAGGCTTTACTTCCTTTCAGAGCGTGTCTGTTTCATCTCCCAGAGAAGTTGCCAAATCACTCCCTCCACGTACCATGTCAATCTAGCCCTGGGGGTTTTTTTTAGAATTGCTTGACCCTGTGCAGAGGGTTTCTCAAGCGTTCCCATAAGGTCTGCTGAAATCACATCATAGGCCCATCTAGCCCAGCATCCTGTGTCCAACAGGGACCAAACAGATGCTCCTGGTACACCCACATGCAGGGAATGAAGGCAATAGCACCCTCCCAACACACTGTTGCCTCTCAGCAACTGGTATTCAGTGGCAAACTGTCTCTGAGCATGGAGGATCCATGTAGCCATCATGTTTAATAGCTGTTGATTGTCCTATACACCATGAATTGTCTAATCCCCTTTCAAGCCTTCTAACCCAGTATGAAACAAATTCCATAAAATGATTAGGTGTTGCCTGAAACCCTTTCTGTTCTCTGTCCTGAATCATGCTGTGATTCAAACCCTTGTTTAAAAATCCTTGTTTAAATGCTGTGATTTAAACCCTTGTTTAAAAAGCAAGTGTGGCATTTTCCCACCCAGACAGCTTTTGTTATTGGGTGGATTAAAAATTTAACAAACAGATTATTTTGAGTTATGTAACAGAGGTGGCAGCTATCCTTAGGATTCTCCCAGTTGTCTTGGTACACGGTGGCACTTTCACCCCACTTGTTGAATAGTCACAATGTTGAGAGCTGAGCATGTATGCAGGCTGTAGCAGAAGCAGGCATGGGATACTAGGAGCAATTGGCAGGAGCAACTCAACATCGCAAAACCTAGCTTGGAAGCAGGTGCAGCTCCAAGATGCAGGCTTGCTTTCTCTGAGGGTACAACCTTCTGAATCAGCCACTACGAGGTTCAATGACTAAGCAACAGCAAAACCCACAGTACTCAAAACGATTCTGAACGCAAGCCAGTACACAATTCAGCACACGGAACACTGCATATTCACCCTTCCCTATATTTAAGTTTCCATCTCTTTACTTTCTTATTCAGGCCCTCCTGTTCATCTGACACATCATCTTAGTCTTTTTCATTTTGTCTGCCCTACGTCATAATTTATCGTCCATCTATTTAGATAAAAAGCCAGTTCCACTCCAGAATAGCCAAGAAGCAGAACTGATGATGGTGCTACGTGGAAGAAGAGGTCAGGCAACTCCAAGGCGCAGGCTCAATTTTTCATGCCTGGGGTCAATAATGAAAGTGAATGGAAATGGCTGTCATTCATCCCTATGAGAAAAAGTAAGGACCTACGCTTGGGGACAATATTGTCATGGGAGTTTTGCAAGATAAATTTGATTTTCCCGCTACAGCTGAATGGCAGTATTTGCAATTGCAACATTTGTTATAATCTGGATTCAGTTCAGCTGCTTTCAGTGCTTCGGAGTCCCCTTTGCTATTGGAAACACTTATTGAAACTGACCAGGTACACCAGCCCACGATTCAGGTTTATAAAGACTTATTATCAGTGAATAAGTATGATACACAGGTCTTCAGCATGAGTGGAATAGGGAATTGGAATGTCCTATTTTGCTTAATCAATGGACTGCTGTTTTAGCATCTATATCTGATATGTCTATGGACCTTCAGTTACGTCTTATCCAGCAAAGACTTTTGTTTGGGGTTTTCTAGACACCACAATGTCTTTTTAACAAAGGCTTGTCTAAATCAACCAATTGTTGGAGGTGTAATACAGCTAATGCTTCTTTTATTCATATGTTTTGGAAATGCCCAATAGTGGGCTCCTTTGGGGTGGAAGTTATCATACAGATAAACTTTGTACTGGAAAGCTCTTTAATATTTACTGATGTACATGTTTTTTAAAATTATTTACCTGCTTTTGGGAATCTAACACATGGTCGGCGTAAATGGATTTTTCGCACCCTCTTGACTGCTAAAGACTGATATTACAACACTGGAAGGATAAAAGCTCACTGCCTATAATGCAATGGATCAAAGACCTAACAACACTAGCAACATTTGAAAGAGTGGTATATAGACGTCACTTGCGAATGGACTTATATTTGGATATTTGGTCTGCTTTTACTGAAGTCTATGTATAATTAATTCCTTCTTTTTTCCTTTTCTACTTTTAGAATATTGTAATATTTGGAACTGAGGCCTTTAAAGCATGTAGCTATACTTGAGAATTTCTTTTGGGTTTGTTTTTGTTTTCTTTTGTTTTGTTGAAACTCACAATATATATTTCTTTAAGATTGTGGTGGCAGCAAAATCTGCCAAACACTCATGACACTGGGTGGCCTAACCACCACTCTCAAGGGTACAGCTGGGGGTGGGGGGGGGGGAGAAGTAGCATTCCACCACTATTTTAGGCAAATCCAGGATTATGGGGAAGGGAGCATTTTATTCCAAAACTTAGTCTTCCCTCCCCAAAACAGCCCAGGAAATGGGCTCAGGAGGAAGTCAATGCCTATCACAAAAGCAGTTTCTAGGCTCTTTCTCCCACACTATGCAGGGCAGAAGCATTCATAGCCGCCTAATTTGGGCTTGAAGACTGTGGTCAGTTTGAGATAGTAGGAGGCTCAGTGCCAGATTTGCAGGGCATGCCTGGCTCCACCCCTTGCCCCACCCAAGTTAATGCCCTCAATGACGGACAGCAGAGCAGAGGACGAATGAAAGAACTTCATCATCTCCTCCCTCCTTGCCATCTCATTAATTACTGGTGCTAGGGTCACTGCAATGGGTGGTCAGGCTGGTTTCTCTGCTTTGGGAAATGAAGGGTAATGGTGAGTGGGGCAAAGAAAAAGGACTGGAAGTCTTTTTCCTTGGTGGGGTTATATACATATGGGCACACTTGGGTCCAGGATCAGGCATAGCCCCCTATCTCACTGGGAGAGCATCAAAGTTCCAGCAACATCAGGGCAACCCTTATCTAGCAGTGTTTTCATACCCATCCAAATTCCCAACCCCAGCCTCTATGTGTAGGTATGTTGTAAGCCACGGTAGATAGGAGGGGACAGCAGCTTCCCTTCAATGTGGAGACATTGTAAAGCCCATACAGGTACCTGTATGTCTTTCCCCTCAACACCCCCCAGCATGGCTAATAACTGCTTCAGGAGTGTGCAATTTACACTGGAGAAATTACACAGGGAGCATGGATTGATCACTGCTCATCCAGCAACACTTCATATCGAATTAGCAGCCTTCCCACCCCTTTACTTTGAAATAATGAAAAAGATATCGAAGACCCAATCGTGGATCTTCGGCCTGACATCTGTTTTGGCCCTGAATTTAACTGGCTGCAAATAAAACTTCTGGAATTGCTAGTGTCCTTCTTCCCCAGCCACAAGGAACAACCAGTCAAATACTCTAAACACTCAGCTTGAATTGTCTGCATGGAATTTTAGATTGCACCTTTCCCACTAGATCATGCTATGATTGTGCCTTTTAGTACACAGATGCTTTTAAGGTATGCTTCATGACTACCCAAATGTTTAACATCAAGGATCTGAGTAGCATTGCATGTCAGACACACCCAAACCACAGGTGTCCAAGCCATGGGAGTTTGTGTCTGAATTCTGGGCCACAGAATGGGAAAAATAAGCTTCCAGCCTCCTGTGCCATATTGTTCTCAACTCCCACTCGCAGTGCTTTGTCACAACAAACAGGCATATTTTAACTTTGGTGTTTTAGCTCACACCCAGCAAACAGCTCTAGCCATCTGCTATTCACTTACTGAGTAACGTGTTACAGTTGGTACCAGTCATCACATATGAAGCATGCCAATGCTCAACAATATTCAGCAGAATCTATCATATGAGATACATTGCATCCCAACAGCAATGGTGCCCCCCTTCCCCACAACTTAAACATAAAAGCATAGCCCCCACATTCTTTCAAGGGAAACAGACACAGATATCAAGGATATTAGATGAAATCTGCTTCAGTCTGTCAGCAGCTCATTGACAGCCACACCATCCACTAAATCCACAATTGCACCATGCACTTCAAAGAATTAGTGTGGCATAGTGAGCAAGAGCGTGAGTTGTAGAAAAATTCTAGTTCAAATCTCACCACAGCAATGAACTCTCGAAGTGGCCTTAGGCAAACCACTCCCTTCTCAACTCCATCACCCACAGATCTGTAAAACAGGGAATCAGGTCTACTTTACAGGATTGTTGTTAAGCACTACAATGCATATGCAGATGTGAAGTACTTGGAACAATTAGGAAAGCACTATATAAACAGTGAGCATTATTATCTGCTTGGGCACAGTACAACCTGAAAACATAAGTGAAGGTATTCTCTGATACAAGAAAAGTCAGCATCAAAGATGCTATCTTGTCAAGCTCCTGCTGCCAAGGCAAACTGGGATCCTAATAAATAGGTTCAGGACAAGGCCAAATTTGCACTGAGTGGCAGGAATACTGGACGGCTGGCACAAGGTGCAGGGTGTTTTCTGGGGTGCAGCAGACTCACTCAGTATTGGCTTTTGGGATGTAGCTGAAAACTACTGAGAGAATTTGAGGCTACATGATAGATTTTTACTGGAAACTTCTGTTGCTCCTTTTTGAAGTTACTTTTTCTGCTGCGTGTGTATATATGTGGATAGATAGATAGATAGATAGATAGATAGATAGATAGATTTAGATTTTTTTTAATTAACTGGTATATGCTGCAAACTACACCAAGGACTCTTTTGAGCCATGGTAGCAGGGTACACATTCTAAAAGTAAAATATATACATAAATTGAGTGAAAATGACTGGTGTGTCCTGTATTCACAATGCCACACAGACCTGGCTAGAGAACTGCTTCATCTGCATAAGATTCAGTTAATGGGAAAGCCAGTAGGTCCAAGATTCAAAGCTGCTGGGACCTCATCCCAGTATTACTACTGTAATATTCAACAGCAGCACCATATTCCATAGCAGTCTCCCCAGTTAGCTTTGGCGGGTAGATAGGCTTAATATAATTATTAAAATTATTATAATTATTAAAAGAGCAACCCTATACTCTCATTATGCTAGACTAGAGTTACACCACTGATACGCCAGCAGAATGGTGGCTGTATCCATTGTGCGCTCAGGCCACGAAGGGAAACACAAAGTGATGCCACGGCACCCACATCCCATCAGCTCCAGCGTCACAGCCAGCAATGATGCCCCTACAGGCATGGGTTCAAGTCTCCTGATGCTATTCATAAGCATTATCTTATGAGCCCGAAGGGGAGGAAGAATATGACGCACCAAGCAGCACCCACATAGTTTCCTGGGCAGACATCTACAGAAAGCCCTCCTTGGAAAGGGTTCAAGGCCCACCCAGGGAGGGAAAGACTCCTTTGACAAGAAGTCAAGGAGTGATGGTCAGGGGAGACAACAAGGCCAGCCACAGATACTGAGAGCAGCAGTGCGTTGGGGAGACGTAGGAGGCCGCTGCCGCAGTTCTACATCACACCATGGGTTACACCTTCCCATGCTTGCCTCTACAGGATGCTGTCCTGGCGCGCCATTATTGGAGCGTAGTGTGGTGGTGTTGGGTGTTTGTGCCTAGTGTCCCATGGTGAGGTACCTGTTAGGATTCTAGGGAGAGAAGTGTTAGTGATGTGCTCAAGTTCCCATTTGTGAGGCCAGGCTAGGGTTGGTTGGTTGGTTTGTTTTTGCAAGTCCTCCCTTTTTTGTGCAAAGTGCAACATTTCCATGGTTTCCTATCACCAAAGTTTCCCGTTGTGAGCAATACGTGTATACGACAGATGGGGCCACAGAGAGAGAGACAGACTCATGTCACATGCCCCATCATCAGAGCTGTGGTCTTCCTGTGTCGGTTTTACATACTGGTGGCGGCGTGATGTGATTCAGCGTGGATTTACACTGTATCCTACGCTCCGTCACAACAACAGAGGCAGGGCAGTCATCAATGCAGGGACAATTCCCCCCCTCCCATTGAAGTCAATGCAAAGGAAACTTCCTGCACCATGTCTGGGGCTGCTGTAACGTTGCACCATTGACAGGGGAATGTCCAGGACCTGAAGGGGTATAGGATACAGCATAAGTGTGGTCCTCCCGTATGCCACCCATGTCCCACCCACAACTCTGTCCCGTGTCAGCCATTTCACTGGAGTATCTTTGCCAACACAACAGCTTCACCGGCATATCTGAGGTGTTCTGCCATTGTATGTCATAGTGACAGCATAGCTAACATTCTGCCAGCATAGCAGTGCATCTGCCAAACCCTACAGACCTTCAGCCTAAAGATCTTCAGGATACAATTGCGCCCTAGTTCAATGTTAACTTTGCTTCTCAGCATGCAGCCAATAACCAAGTGTGTATGTTTGAGAGAGGAATTTCTGTAACAGAGTTAATATACAATTTTATTATATAAAAATGTGCATTAACTCTATTCCAGAGATACATTTAAAAAAAATAGGAATCCATAAATGTGGTGTACAACAGCAGTCAACATGCCAGCTTTACAAAAGCAGAAATTATCTAAAGGATGTTAATAAACTGATTTTTCTATTTATAAACTGCTTTTCTACATAGTGCTCAAATGTATAGAATCATAGAATAGTAGGGTTGGAAGGGGCCTACAAGACCGTCGAGTCCAACCTCCTGCTCAATGCAGGAATCCAAGTCAGAGCATCCCTGACAGATGGCTGTCCAGCCTCCTCTTGAATGCCTCCAGTGCGGGAAAGCCCACCACCTTCCGAGGTAGTTGGTTCCATTGTCATATTGCTCTAACAGTCAGGAAATTTTTCCTGATGTTCAGCTGGAATCTGGCTTCCTGTAACTTGAACCCATTATTCTGTTGTCCTGCATTCTGGGATGATCGAGAAGAGATCCTGGCTTTCCTCTCTGGGACAACCTTTCAAGTCCTTGAAGAGTGCTATCTCCCCTCAGTCTTCTCTTCTCAAGGCTAAACATGCCCAGTTCTTTCAGTCTCTCCTCATAGGGCTTTGTTTCCAGTCCCCTGATCATCTTCGTTGTCCTCCTCTAAACCCTCTCCAGTTTGTCTGCATCCTTCTTAAAGTGTGGTGCCCAGAACTGGACACAGTACTCAAGATGAGGCCTAACCTGATGGACATATGGGGAAGCTTTGCTTTGCTTTATGATTTGGATCATATATCTTGTGACTCCTCAAGAGGTTAAGTATCTGCTATGATGATAAAATGCTTCTGTTTACAACAGCATAATTCTTTCCAAGACCTGGGCACAGTAACGTTTCCTAACAATGTGTGTTTTGGGAGGTAGAGGAGGAAACATCTGCCCTTCTGCATGACATCACAACAATGACATTCACTGTTGAGCTGCAAATGTACTTAACAGTAGCTTTCTCCCAGCCAAGACATGACCCACAGAGAAGGAACACATAACAAGTCAAGGAGGGATTTGGAAACTGACGTTATAGACAGCAAGTAAACTCTCTTAACCTTTAAAGCTATTAGTTAACAGACCCTTTTGATTAAGGCATAACTCTTCATACATTCTCACATATACCTACATTTTAATTTGAACCCAGCAAGGATGAACACTGGTATACAACCTTTGACATATATGCTACGAATAGTACAGGCAACAGGAGGTTTACAGCACTCATGGATCAGAGCAGAGGGCACGTGGGCTGGGCTCATACCATAGAATCAGCCCCACATTACAGGCTGCCTCTCCAGTGCAGCACTGCTGTTGGCGCTCTGGCTCTTAACTACAAATGACACCACCCCAAGGCATAGGAGGAGGCTCCATAATGTCCAGTGCACTAGAGGGGAACGCTCCCATACCTGCAGCCCACTTGCCAGAAAGACCAGTCACAGTTATATAGAATTTTGCGATTGTAATTCACTGCAGTGCTGCAAGACCAGTGCGAGCTCCCCAGATATTGTGCTCTTCCTGTCTCTCCAGGCCTTTCTATGAGAGCAACCTCACACAACTAACCTTCTCAGTTTTGGCAGAAAACTCATGGAGAGGTAATACTAGCAGACCAGGCTCCCACACAAAGCAGTATCTGACAGGAGCTAGAGAAGTACATTTGCAATTTAAAATCTCCTTCCTAAAGAGAAGGAAGGAAGATCACTAGTATACTCGCATACGACTACGGTTCAGTAGACCGAAGCACAAACTTATATACATCAGTAAACAAAAGAGACATCACAGGTTTAACTGGCAAATACTGAAAGACTATTAGGAAGAAGTGTCTAGTGTGCCAGCTCTGAGTAAAGAGAAATGGCATGGCAACATCCCAAGTTTTAAGAAGGTATTATCTGTCAAATCTACTGCAATGCATCAGTGCTTTTGTGCACCTGCCAAATTAGCTATTGGGGAATGATACTTGGAACTCAGTACTGACACTGAATCTTCCAGTAATAGCTGGATATCAAATTCTGAGAAAAGAAAGTGCTGTAACAGCAAACAATGTATAGATCGGTCTGTACTATATATAGTCAGACAGGACAACTGGCCTGTCACAATGTCCCCAGTACACATAGAAATTTCAAGACTTCTTGAAGTCCCCCCTCCCAATAAAAGTCCATTATTTTTCTTTTGAATATACATAATTCTTGAAGAAGCTTAAAGAATGACTGCATGTAGTTTAAAAAATAGGTGTTTCTAATATAGAACCTTATACTTCTGGTTGTTTTTGTGGCTTTTTGCAAGTGGAAAATATATATACTCATACATATAATTCTAGTACAATTCAGAAAAAGGAAAGAAGGCTTTGTAATTTCGAAATGCATGTATGTGCAATGTGAGACAAAACAATAACTTGTTTAAAGAAATGGGTGTGTCTTGAAACTTTTTTTTAAGTTTAATCCCACACACATTAACTCATATATATTACAACTATTCGATACAACATGCAGCTTAACAATCCTGCAGCAAAACTGCAATGTATTTAATAAATAATAAAATAGATGTTTATGCACATGCCACTAGATCAATTTTATACAAACCTCCACTGTACTTGTCATCACAGTACAGGAAAATATTCTGTCCTCTTCGAGCAACATTACCTCCCCCCATAACAGCATTTAGCAAAAGGGGAGAAGGTCATGCAGAATCTGAGCATTCATTTCAAAAGAACTTCCTACCAAGACCACAGCCCTGAATTTCAGGAAGCATCAGTCTTCAGTTAATTCTGCATCTACTTCCATGTAAGGGGCCCTGATTTTCCAGTGTCTCTGCCTCGGTTTCCCTTAAACCCCATGGGTTGCCCAGAGCGACTTCGCAAATCACGATCTGGCACTTCACTTTGTGCCATCTCTTCATCATATCTAAAGAAACGGAGAGATGTTAGTGTCACGCTTGGCTCAAAAGGAGGGCTGCACGATCACTAGAACGACGTGGCGCAGCTGTTACCGGACTTAGTCACTACAGGTTGCAGATGGGGAAATGGAACGCTTGAGTGCTCTGCCTCATTTTATAAAAAGCAGGAGAAGCTCTCTGCATATGGAAAACACGTCAGGAAGAAGAGTCCTGGCTTGGCTTCTAGTTCTCGGTATGCAGAGAACCTTATGCGGGAGAGCTCTCACTCACACATAGCCCATCTCCTCTTCCCATGTTTAGTCTTGCCTGCAGTGGTACATGTGACTGAGGTTCAGCAAGAATCATCAGCTGTATGATTCTGATGATTCTGTAGTCTGGCTCTATGATGGGACAGAAGGAATAAGAACTTACTATCTTCAATGCCCCCTTGAAGTTCACTTGTCCAGTCAATTCAGACAACCACATTACTTCTGGCAATGTGTGTAACTGCTTTCTAAGACCTCAACTCCATTTACTGTTTTGTTTCATTTATTTTATTTCTATACTACCCAATAGAAATGGGCGATTCACAGAAACTACAAAACAAAAACATAATATACAGCCAGGGCCAGAAGTATCGGAACAAGGATGACTGTTTTGGCAGCTGGCCTCCGTACACCACCACATTGAAGCGGAAAGGAAACACACCCAGATGGGAGCGAAGTCGGGACTTTCAGCTGTCATTCAAGGGGTGTGACAAAAGTGGGGCACTGACCATTCAGGAAGGACAGCCAGTGGCATAACCCCCCCCCCAATCATTGGTGGCTCATAAGTAATGGAACGAATGGCTGAGAAGCAGCTGCATGGCCAGGTGTGGCCTGTTTCCTGGGCACCCCATGACCAATCAAGCACATACAAGGCTTGGAGGTGGTTCTGAGTGTTACATTTGCATTTGGTAGCTGTTCACTGGAACTCCCAACACGAGGCCCAAAGAGGAGTCCATGCGAGTGAAGGAGGCCATCATTAGGCTGAGGAAACAAAATAAACCCATCAGAGAGACAGCAAAAACAGTGGGAGTGGCCAACACAACTGTTTGGAACATCCTGGAAAAGAAGGAATTAACTGGCAAGCTCAGCAACAGCAAAAGGCCTGGCAGACCACGGAAGACAACTAAAGTGGATGACCGCAGAATTCTGCTCATGGTGAAGAGGAACCCTTTCACAACATCTAGCCAGGTCAAGAACGCTCTTGCGGAGGTAGGCATGTCATTGTCAACATCTACAATCAAGAGACGGCTTTATGAATGTAAATACAGGGGCTTCACAACAAGGTGCAAACCACTGGTAACGCTCAAGAACCAAAAGGCCAGATTAGCCTTTGCAGCAAACACCTAAAAAAGCCTGCCCAGTTCTGGAATAAGATTCTTTGGACTGATGAAACCAAGATTAACTTGTACCAGAATGGTGGGAAAAGTATGGCGAAGGAAAGGAACGGCTCATGATCCAAAGCATACCACATCATCTGTCAAACATGGTGGAGGCAGTGTTATGGCATGGGTATACAGTGTTATGTATGGCCGCCAGTGGAGCCAGGTCACTGATGTTTATTGAGGACCTGACTGCTGATAAAAGCAGCAGGATGAATTCTGAAGTGTACAGGCTATACTTTCTGCTCAGATTCAGCCGAATGCTGCCAAACTGATAGGACGCCGCTTCATATTGCAGATGGATAATGACCCAAAACATACAGCAAAAGCTAGCCAAGAGTTTCTCAAAGCAAAGAAGTGGGATGTTCTTCAATGGCCAAGTCAGTCACCTGATCTCCACCCAATAGAGCATGCTTCTCACTTACTAAAGACAAGACTGAAGGCAGAAAGACCCACAAACAAGCAGCAGTTGAAGGCAGCTGCAGTAAAGGCCTGGCAAAGCATCTCGAGGGAGGAACCTCAGCATTTGGTCATGTCCATGGGTTCCAGACTTCAGGCAGTCATTGACTGCAAAGGATTTTCATCCAGGTATTAAAGGCGGCCCTTAAGTTTGAAAGGATGTTGGCTTGTTCCATTACTTATGAGCCACCAACGATGGGTGTGTGTGTATGCCACTGGCTGTCCTTCCTGAATGGTTAGTGCCCCACTTTTGTCACACCCCTTGAATTACAGCTGAAAGTCCTGACTTCACTCCCATCTGGGTGTGTTTCCTTTCAACTTCGATGTGGTGGTGTACGGAGACCAACTGCCAAAACAGTTATCCTTGTTCCAATATTTCTGGCCCTGACTGTAAAAGACCTCCAACATACAACATTTAAAAACAGCTAAAACACTAAGATACTGGGACCTGATAAAACAACTGACATTAAAAACCTCATCATATGCCATCAAATGCCTGGGAGCAGAGGACAGTCTTAACCTGATGCTGAAAAGATGACAATGTTGGCACCAGGCAGATCTCAGTGGGGAGAGCATTCCACAATTGGGGAGCTACCACAGAAAGACCCTCTCCAATGTTACCATCCTCTGAGCATCCTTCAGAGGAGGGCCTCAGATGATGAGCATAGTATATGGATAGGTTCATACAAGGAGGGGTGCTCCATCAGATATTGCAGTACTGAGCTGTGCAAGGCTTTAAAGGTCAAAAACAGCACCTTGAATTGGGCTCAGAAAAATATAGGCAGCCAGTGCAAGCAGACCAGAATTGGTGTTATATGTTCAAACCTCCTGGTCCCCAGTATCAATCTGACCACTGCATTTTGCACAAGCTGCAACTTCCAAACCATCTTCAAAGGCAGCCCCACATAGAGTACATTGCAGTAATCTAACTTGGAAGTTGCCAGAACATGGACTACTGAAGCCATGTTATTCCTACCCAGACAGCAGCATAGCTGAACCACCAGCTGAAGCTGGTAGAAGGCACTCCATGCCACTGAGGCCACCTGAGCCTCAAATGACAATAATGAGTCCAGGGGAATCCCCAAGCTACGAACCTGCTCCTTCCAGGGGAGTGCAACCCCATCCAGAACAAGTTGAGCACTCTCCAACAGGATGAACACCATGTGTTTGCTCTTTTGTTTCAAAACCATTAAAATGCATGTAAAGTGTGCTATTTAGATGACTTAAGTGAACAAAGTGTATGGTTACTAAATGTAATTTCTAATTAAACATTATGATTAGCACCATAAAACTATCCTGGTTAGGTGAGCATCATAAAACATACCGTCATTATTGTGCTAAATAACTACTTTATTAAGACAAGACGTTTTAAATATCTACAGACAACCCTATTTGCAAGGCATCTCATACTTTTATATGATGCCTTAAGAAAAAGTTCAGGTAAATAAAAAATGTCTCTGTTTATTAGGATACGAAGGCCCTGGAACAAACTAACAGAGAAGAGCCTAATGGCACAAATGACATCACCAAGACAATCAACTTAAGCAAATAGCTTAATTAGACCATATATATTAAAAGTATAACATTTGGACTATCAACCTCTGGAAATACTGTGCATACACATTTATAACAGTTGCCACAATGATTCACAGCTTTCTGAAATACTATTATGCCTCAGATTATCATAGCAGCAGGAGTATCCAGATTCACAATTTTGCTTTAGGCACAAGGGATATTCTTCACCAGATATACTGAGGCTGCGGTACAAAAAACATGCATTGTGCAGCACTGAAAAGAGTCCAGGGTTGAAGGCAGGAATCAGAAATGCCTTCCTCACCCAGCACATTACAGCTCAATTCAAGTCATCCTAAATGAGCCACAAGCTCTTGCCCGCTCCGGCACAGCCGCTCTATCAATTTCCTGCTTAACATAAACCACAGTATGCTATGATATCTGGACAGGCAAAGCTGTGATTACTGCTTGGCCTCCAAACATACTCTACAGTTGTTAAAATACATTTTTAAAGTTTTAAAAATCACACAGGTCATTTTGGGGCATATGACAAGAGCGTGTTGCTCATCGCATGTCAGGAACGATTCGGAGCGTGTGGAGATAGTTAGCAGTTCAGACTCAGAATGGGAACAGCCAGAACTAGGGGGGTGTCCTCCCTGGGGAGCTCAGATATGGAGAGGTGTTCTTCTTAGGAACTTGGCTCACAGATGGCTCGACCTGAAGGCTCCCCCCGTTTTCCTCCCCTGTGAGAACCTAGGTCTCGGAGGAGAGTGCGGGGTGTAACCTGAAGGATGCTAGAGTCCGGAGCAGAGCGAAGTGGGAAAAGTTAGAGGCGGAGCTCAGACGTTCCACCCGGTTGGCTATGCATGATAGCCTACGTAGAGAGGTACAACTGTAAGGGAGCCCCCCCCCCCCCCCCCGCTGCCCTGTTATTCTAGCCGGCAAGTTCTTGTTCAAACTGCCAGCAACATCTCTTATTCCCACTTGGCTCTTCTATTGATATTCATAATTGTGTGGAGTAGCTGTTTTCCTTTGTAGCCTGACAGTCTCCGAGGATTTGCATTTGTAAAGAACCTGGTAGCTAACTAATAAAGTAGTGAGCCTGAAGCCTGGCGTCTTGGAGTGTGTGACTGCGAACGGAGAGGACCAAGGAACTTGACATCGCAAGTGATGTCATGGGCGCCAACAGGATCCTGCAACATATGCATTTCATGTTCTGTATTCCAATTTACAAAAGAAGTGCTATCGGGGGTGGTGATAAACAGTGGGAAAATATTGTTCTTTAAATGTTTTCTTAGTGGGGAAACGTTGTTCTTTAATGTTGAAAAAATGCAGTTTTCCTGTAACAGAAGCACTACGCTTGGGATAAACATTGGCTACTGCCACCCACACCCACGCATATACACCCAAGGAGCAAGTGCCCATTTCTCCTGCAAAATAAAACCATTTAGTGTCTCAGACCGTTACAGGGAGCTCCCTGGACCTCATTCTCTGAAACTATGTAGTTCTGATACAAAATATACTCTGAAGAGTCTCAGAGTATTTCACATGACTATTTTTCCCATCATACTATGGTCTCCCTGTAGCAGAGATCCATATGCAATCTGGGTTTGTGGAGTATGCAGCACACATTCTGATAACAAGCCAACAGAATTTAAGGGCCTTGGCTAACCATCTGCGGTAGTGTTGACCCAGGATACGCCAAGATCTCTGTCACAAGGTAACCCTGGCAAGTCCACTTGCAGTGGGGCAAACCATCACTTATCTATCCTTTAATACTTACAAAATCTCATAATTTCCAAGAGCTTCCTTGGGGGGCGATTTATTCCATTTACAGTCTGGAATTTCCCCATTAGGCACAGCGATGTTAAGTGTGTCATTAATTAGATTATATTTGAGTATACGGTCATTGGCAGTACTGGAAGTAAGAGATGGGGAAGCATTGACCTATGGAGGGTGCAGAGGAAAGAGAGAAGCAGATAGTTTATACCCACGATTTGCTCTACACACTAAAAGATGATTCATGAAACAAATCTGGACAGCAGCTCAGCGAAGCTCACTATCACATGCAATTTTATAGTTTTGTCCAATAAGCACTTCACCTATTTTGCTTCTTGGGATGGCAATATTTAGCATAAACATTATTGCCAACAGGAATAGAACAACACTCCAAAATAAATAGTGTATTTATATTTCTAATATAATAGCTGAAGAGCTGCTAAATGTTCTAAGAAACATTTTGAAGAATCCCTAGACAAGGCTACTTTTTACTATTTGAGTAGAATTTGGGAAGTGAAAACAGAAGATTAAACGAGGCAAGCCAGACTTAGAACTACATATGGCCTCCCACTGATATATTTTTTTCAACCATTTGATAAACTAAAACTATCAATTCCTTTGCTTCTATAATTATAGAGGGTTAAAAAGAATTGTGAAAAAGTGTGGAACAATGTTGGAGATACAAAAACCCACACTAGTTATGTGTGCGGAAGGGGACTTCAGGTCTGTGTTTACCCAAAAGCAGCTATCCCATGGACATGGTGGGGGGAGTGGGAAACCACTTTTAAAACTGAGGAGACTTTCCAAAACCAGATTGGTCTGGTTCAGACATAACACTAAACCATACTTTAGCACTATGAGAATGAGCTGCAGCAAGACCTGGGCTCACACACTCGCCTCTCCTCTTCTGGCATGACCATGATGAATCCAGAGGTTTTTGCTTCCACTCTAGATTAACCACAGCTTGCCATGTTGTCCAAACCCAGGAAAGCCATGATTAATCATAGCTATGGTTAGTGGTAACAAGCCAGGTTCCTCACAGCCACGCTGGATACTGCAGTCTTCCCTAATCTGGTACCCTCCAAAGGTGCTGGACTACAGCACCCATAATTGCAGCCAGCATGCCAAATGGCTGGGGATGATGAGAGCTGTACTTCAACACATATGGAGGGCACCAGGTTAGAAAAGGCAGATATTCCCTATTCAAAGCACGAGGGGGGTGGGGATGGACACACTCCAACTGGGTATGTCCAAATCCTTGGGCACACCTAAAGTACCTCTTCAGATTTCAGCCAAGATCTGTATTTATATCTCCTTGAAACTTTTATTATTAAAGTTTATAATAAATAATAATATTAATTTTGCTCTCCTCCATAAAATATGCAGACTTGCCTTACACAAAAAGGGTAAATTTACATCCAGCATAATTTACAAGCAATTTAAATCCGCTACTGAGTAGCTTATAAAAATAAGCACGAAGATATAGGCTGCAATCCAGAAGGGCGCAGAGACACTTGGGGTTGAGAATTTCTCACTCAAACCGGGCAGTATCCAACGGGGCTGCTCTGCCTCCACTGGTCTGTTGTACTTGTGGGACTCACTGCTTGTGCAACGTGACTTTGGCACTCCTAAAAATAACCCCCAAAATGCTTGTTTCCGGACTGGAAGGTCAGCTCCCTTCTATGACCTTCACCAGCCTGTCCTGATCTGGAAACTAGTGTTTCAGCTCATTTCTGGGATTATTTTTTAGAACAGCCAAAGCCCCATTGTGCAAGTGATGGGTTCTGCGAGTGCAATGGAACCGGCAGCGGAGAAGTGGTCCCGTTGGACACAACCCCATCTGTGTTATGTTTCTCTAGATATAAATAACATAACTGACATAAACAACAACTCTGTAAAGATTATATTGGTGCTATGCTAGGGCAGAAAGTATACCATTAGAGCAACTTATACCAAACTTGAGTTCTTATTTAATGTACTATTAAAAACCAAACAAATGCAGACCGAAAATGCTAAAACTTGCAACTACGTCTTAATATATTTATTGGAATTCAAAATCCCACATGAAATATAAAGATCCTAGGAGAATCTGGACCAGTTCAGGAACTCAAATATTCTCTATGAGAAGGAGTTATACCAGTGCAGCTGAATAAAGGAAGTAATGTCTGAGCCAGTGTATCCACATTTGCAAACACTGCTTTCCTGGTGGTGATTCTTGCGAGAGAGGTGCCACATATTTTGGCCACAGAGCTCACATGTATTGCTGTCAGGAAGCAGCACTTGTAACCATGGGCACACTGAACCAGATGTTACCTAGGGTTATACACAAGGAAGATTTGCAGGTCTCTGAACACCTCCTTGATTTTCACAGACCCAAGCAAAGAAGCTTGCAGAGCTTTACCAGCTGCTATGATGCAGTGCTTTGGTGCCATAATTGCCCTGGGTTCAAATCCCACCTTCCCTACACCAGGAGCCAGCAGGGCCAGAGGTTTAATGTCCACGCTGCCCCATGCTAGGAGCCAGCAGGGGTCCTTTGGGAGGGGAGGGCATAGCTTGGTGGTAGAGCACATCCTTTGCATGCAGGAAGCCCCAGATTAAAAAGGATCTTCAGCAGCAGGGCTGGGAAAGATATTTGTCCAAGTGCTGGAGGGCAATGGTCAATCAGAGTAGACAATATTGGACCAGATGGACCGAGTAGATCTGATTCAGAATAAGGCTGCTTTATGAATATTCCTCAAATACGTCATTTGAATTTCCTTTCTGGAGTTGCTTCAATGCCCATTTTTCGCTAGTCTGTCTTGAAAAGGGGGATCACTTAGGCATCAAAGAACAAGTCCCTTTCCCACTGTTTTTAAGAGGAAACCTGCAAAGTCAACATCATTCTGTTTACCTCAATAAGCCAGGGCTTAAGCTTGTCGTCAATGATGATGTCATACCCATAGCATTCAAAGCAGTGTTTATCATTGTTCATTACAGGCTGAAAGAGTTGAAAGCGGACATTAGAACAGAAAGGATGGGATTTTCAGCACACCTTTACTGGCTATGGCAGATCGATTGCTTAAATAATGTGAAAGGCATTTCAGATACAAACTACCTATTTTGTTAGGCCGTTGTTGGTGTGTTCACTGCAGACCGCCCTTCAGCCAGCCATTCCCAATACATAGGACCTACAATCCTATTGTGGATGATGAACAAAGATCTACTTTGGCTGACTTTGGTACCCAGCTATTGTTTGTGGCAGCCACCAATGACGTCTCTTCTGCCCCACCCATAGAGGACTCCAGAGATGGGAGAGGAGTAGGGTCTTGTTTCTGGCACAATGCTGAGCTGGGAAACACTTGGAAGCAGCAACACTTCACACTGCTTCCAAGCAGCTCCAAAGCTTAATGCAAAGTCAGATGCAAGACCTTTCCCAACTCCCACTTTGCGTTCAGACAGGAAGTCGCCCAGCTCAAGGATACAGCCACCACATGAACCACTAGAGGCCCTCTAGTGATGAGGAGAACCAAAGCAATAATTTTTAGAAATGATTTGTCAATCATACACAGATTTATATATTCCTCATAGGTACACAATTTGCCTACTGTCTGTTTAATGAGCTCTGCGCACATTTTTTGTTAGGGGCATTGCAAAGATAACCACACATAACGACAGCAACAACATTCAAGGGTGGAGGAAGAGCAGAAGGAAGCATTTTATTTTAATACTTATTTTAGAAAATTTGCATTATGCTTTTAAATAAATTGTGTAGTCCCTTTTATGTGGGACACAATTCACAATAAGCATCAAGAAAAGAAATCAGAATAATCAGGAACAGTAAAAGGTCTTACAGAAGTTTTCTTGGATAAATGTATAAAATAATTCAGTAACAAATATGTGTCTTATAAACAATAAAGTACTCTCGAAGATAACCTGAGTGGTCTTTTGTATTTCTAGTTAGCCGAGAAAGAGTTTTAAGGTCTACTCTTTACAGTAAACGTGTTTCTCTACTCACCGCGACAGCCTTCAGTGACTGCACAATTATCCAGTGTATTTCATTGAACAGCTTGTTGGTGACCTCTTTCCCTCGAGTGCTTTCTAGATACAAGCGCAGATTGCTCACTGTCCATTTGCCACCATGGATGTGATTGTAATCATCCTAGCAGAGGAACAACATCAAACCAAAGTCTGCAGGTTTGGTATCATTCGTAAACACCCACAATACTTTTCAACACAGGGTTCTTGGTTCATCTAATACAACAGGGACAACAATCAGGAGGTTCGTAGGCCACATGCAGTCTCTGAACTAGTTTTACGCTGCATGCAGCAGTCCTGCCAGATTTTAAATCAAGGTGTGTTCAGGACTTAAGGACAATGATATTGCTTACAAGAAGAAATACAGCCCTATGTCTAACTGGCCAGCGTTGGAAATCCATTAAGGGCACAATCCTATGGCCACTAGTCAGCGGCTAGACAGCCATAGGATTGGTTGGTTTCCAGGAACCGACCTCAAAGCCCGCACTCCGAGGTCGGTTCCTAGAGAACCACCTCCCTGCCTCCTCCCCTGCCTCATAGGCGGCCCAGATTGTCCCGGGGCTCCAGGCTCATAAGAATGGCACGGTGCAGGGCAAAAACGGGGCGTTCCTGAGGGCGGGGTGTGTGGACATGCCGGTACGACACTTCCTATGTGTCATCCGACCTCCCCACCCTGCACTCCAACGTCCCATGGCTATGCAGCCGAAATCAACTGTCCAGCCGCAAATGCAGGGCGGCCGGAGTGCGGAGGAGAGGATCCCCTCCACGCTCCTCCCACCATGCATTGGATAGTCAGCTGCATCCGAATTTGGAGGCTGCCACCTATCCTCGTAGGATTGCTCCCCCCATTTTGTATGCAACACCTCACATGACAGCTAGCCGGGGAGGCAGTGACATTATGGATAAGTTCAAAATGTCATGGTCGAACCCGGTTTTGGTCACTGGAAGTGTGCTGTGGCACTCCCTCCTGCCCTCATGCATGCACCAATTCTCTCCTCCATTTCCTGGTTCAAGGCAACCATTGCTCGCCATGCAGTGCAAATCAGGCAAACTAGGCTGATCACTGACCACAGTTTGTTTCAAAACCAAAATCAGAGGAAGGAATCAGTGCATTCACAAAAGGAGGTGGGAGGTCACAGCACATTCCCAATGACCAACAAAACCTTTTTATGTACTCTTTCCCCCTTTTTATCCAAACTATGATTTAGCCATAACATCTGAACCAAGCCTATGAGTTTATTTCATACACGTTATTACAGCAGTCTCACATTTGTTTTCTGACAAGGCAAAGAATAGAGAGCATGCAAGGATACACATGGGAGGAGTCAACCCATACGGTGCACCCCCATGGATGACCTCCTGCCACCCAACTGCGGGTGCTCCATAGCTGTGAAGGATGCAAGGACTTTTAGTGCTTGACCATTCATACGGCTTTGTGGCAGACCAGCCCATAATAGAATGGCCCCTGACAATTCATGCCTGTCATCTCTGTAATTAGAGTACCCGAGATTTGTGTTTTTGCTGCTGTGTTAAAAACAAACAAACAAACAAACATCGGTTTACCAGGTACTTTGTTTAATTCTAAAGGTGGACAGTGCAAAACTGGAGACGGGTGGGAAACAGGAGCTGCCAAACCTGTTGTTTCCCATTCCCATAGCACCCTGGCTGAAATCAGTGAGGCACAACTGATTTTTTTTGTTACCCCACATGCACATACTTTACCCCAAGCTGTTTTGCAGAAAACTACACATTTCTTGATACAACTGTGAGCAGCCGCTCGAAAAGAAAAAGGCATATGATAGAAACAGCAGGTTTAAAAACAACACGTGTAATTTTTGGGATGAGGCAAGCTATACATCCCCTTCATGGATCACTGCCTTGTTGTGGCGAAGGGGCTTGCGTAACTCAGTGAAGCCATAAGATATGCCATGCAGGGCCACCCAAGACGGACAGGTCATGGTGGAGAGTTCTGACAAAATGTGATCCACTGGAGAAGGAAATGGCAACCCACTCCAGTATTCTTGCCAAGAAAACCCCATGGAACGTATCACAGGGCTAAAAGATATGACGCCAGAAGATGAGCCCCTCAGCTCGGAAGGTGTCCAATATACTACTGGGGAAGAGCAGAGGGAATTTCCAAGTAGCCCCAGAAAGAGTGAAGCGGCTGGGCCAAAGCCGAAAGGACACTCAGCTGTGGATGTGTCTGGTGGTGAAAAGAAAATCCGATGCTGTAAAGAACAATATTGTTTAGGAACCTGGAATGTCAGATCAATGAATCAAGGTAAGCTGGAGGTGGTCAAACATGAGATGGCAAGACTGAACATCGACATCTTGGGAATCAGCGAACTAAAATGGACAGGCATGGGCGAATTTAATTCAGGTGACCATCATATCTACTACTGTGGGCAAGAATCCCTGAGAAGAAATGGAGTAGCACTCATAGTCAACAAAAGGGTGGGAAAAGCAGTACTGGGGTACAAGCTCAAAAACGATAGAATGATCTCAGTACGAATCCAAGGCAAACCATTCAACATCACAGTAATTCACGTCTATGCCCCAACCACTGAGGCCGAAGACGCTGAGGTTGATCGGTTCTATGAAGACCTACAACACCTTCTAGAACTAACACCAAAAAAAGATGTCCTCTTCATCATAGGGGATTGGAATGCTAAAGTAGGAAGTCAAGTAATAACCGGGATAACAGGCAAGCATGGCCTTGGTGTACAAAATGAAGCAGGACAAAGGCTAAAGGAGTTCTGCCAAGAGAACATGCTGATCATCGTGAACACGCTGATCATAGCAAACACTCTTTTCCAACAGCACAAGAGGCGACTCTACACATGGACATCACCAGATGGTCAATATCAAAATCAGATTGATTATGTACTTTGCAGCCAAAGATGGAGAAGCTCTATACAGTCAGTAAAAACAAGACTTGGAGCTGATTGTGGCTCAGATCATGAGCTTCTTATCGCAAAATTTCGGCTTAAATTGAAGAATGTAGGGAAAACCACTAAACCATTCAGGTATGACCTAGAGAGAAGATCATCTCTCTTCTGAATATACAGTGGAGGTGAGGAATAGATTTAAGGGATTAGACCTGATTGACAGAGTGCCTGAGGAACTATGGATGGAGGTCCGTAACACTGTTCAGGAGGCAGCAACTAAATCCATCCCAAAGAAAAATAAATTATTTAATTTATATGCAGAGTACATCATGAGAAACGCCGGGCTGGATGAATCACAGGTCGGAATTAAGATTGCTGGGAGAATTATCAACAACCTTAGATACGCAGACGATACCACCCTAATGGCAGAAAGCGAAGAGGATCTAAAGAGCCTCTTGTTGAGGGTGAACGTGGAGAGTGCAAAAGCTGGTTTGAAACTCAACATTAAAAAAGCTAACATCATGGCATCTGGCCCCATCACTTCCTGGCATACAGAAGGGGAAGAAATGGAAGCAGTGACAGATTTTACTTTCTCGGGCTCCAGGATCACCGCAGATGATGACTGTAGCCATGAAATTAAAAGACGCTTGCTCCTTGGGAGGAAAGCTATGGCACACCTAGACAGCATAGTAAGAAGCAGAGACATCACCTTGCCGACAAAGGTCCGCATAATCAAAGCTATGGTTTTCCCAGTAGCAATGTATGGCTGTGAGAGCTGGACTATAAGGAAGGCTGAGCGTCGAACAACTGATGCTTTCGAACTGTGGCACTGGAGAGGACTCTTATGAGTCCCCTAGACTGCAAGGAGGTCAAATCAGTGCATCCTAAAGGAAATCAACCCTGACTGCTCTTTGGAAGGACAGATACTGAAGCTCAAATATTTTGGCCACCTAATGCGAAGAGAAAACTCACTGGAAAAGACCCTGATGCTGGGAAAGACTGAAGGCAAAAGGAGAAGCGGACAGCAGAGGATGAGATGGCTAGATAGCATCACTAATGCAATGAATATGAACTTGAGCACACTCCGGGAGAGAGCGGAGGACAGGAAGGCCTGGCGTGCTATGGTCCATGGGGTCACGAAGAGTCGGACATGACTTAACGACTGAACAACAACAACAAAGCTATACATCTAAACTTTCGATTAAAAAAACCCAAAGGAATCATTCTTTTGAAATCAGAAGGGTTAGCACTTAAAAAGAAAATCAAGATAGACTGTACTAACATCTGTGGGTGTATTTATATCTTTTTAGAAAACTAAGATGGTATTTAAAGGCTTCCAGCATCCCCCAAATAATTAGGGAAAGGAATGACTCACCAACATTCAATCTAATGCAGTTCAAGTAGCAATATCACTTTTAGTGTTATAGCTTTTCCTCCCAAAAGTGCATTATTGATTACGAGAGAGCTGAACTGTTAGCCACATCCTGCCTTAAAGCAAGAATTACAACACAAAGAAACCCATGCTTACTCATCTTGCAGTGAGACTCAAAGAGCTGTTTGTGCTCTCATTTAGTAGCTTTCCTACAACATTACGATTTCTGTCATTTTTACCTTGTGAGGCTAGAGTGGATATCCGCAAAGGGATAGAATTTGTCATCCAAGATACTCCCCAATATGTACCCCATTGAAAAAAGAACAGAACTTCTGCAAATAACTGTGCTATAGCTTATAAGTGAGTTTAACTGTGCTTAACTGACTTGCTGAATGGCTGTAAAGGCAGCCTTTCTGTGCTGCTCTCAGTTATACCAGCAATGCATGAAAGGTCTTGCATGGCTCTCCCCACTCGCTGTCTGAAAAACCTCCATCATCTTGACTAATAGCCAACGGCATTTCCTCAAATTTCTCATTAAGGAAAACTAGTTCATGTTAGGCAAATGTGGTCATGCATTCCAGTTTTCACTGTGTAAAAATTGGACTCTCGGTTTTCTCTGACCTATCAATAACAGTGGGTAGTATCCAACGGGGCCCTACAGCTGGCAGGGAGCACCACAAACCCCCAAATAACCGGAAACGCAAGTTTCTGGAAGGCACAACCTGACCCTTCCTGAAACTCACATTTCCAGTCATTTGGGAGCTTGCCCCTCAAAGCGCTACATCGCTGCCAGTGGGAGGGCCAAGCGCGTGCATCAGGAAACGGCGGTCCTCACAGCCAGCGGTAGGGCACCATTAGATCCTACCCAATGCAAGATACCTTTCTCCCCTGCAAATGTACAACTCTGCAGCATCTGTCAGCATTCACTGTCCAAGAACAGAAGATATGTGGTTGTGCAAATCCAGAGAGTGATCTAGGGGGGAAAACCCTTATCCTAGACCCTGAATGTGAAAAAAGACCACCCCATTTAGTCATCTCAAGAGAGTACTCTGTATGTACGTCACATCATTGAGAGCACTTAACAGGGCAATACTTCACATCTACTCAAAACTAAATACCATTCAGTTCAATGGGACTTACTCCCAGGTAGGCGAGCATTGGATTGCAGCCTAAATCTGCTAAACTAATAATATGAGAGAGATAATAATCCAGAGGGAAATATGTTTGAGCTAACTGTATTTTATTACAGATCTTATATTCACAGATCCATCCAAAATAATTTAGAATTGATTTATGAAAGAATGTTAACTTACCCCATGTTTCTGAATAGCAACATTTGTAAGATGCACAAACATATTGTCTAATTCACTTGTACTTGGTGTATATTTCACTGTGCAAAATCGACAAAACCCAAGTTTATACCTTAAATGCAAAAAAGTAAATTAAAATTCAACTTTAAAACTCTTAAAGAAATAGCCTTCTAGGTGGTGGCACCCTATTGGTGAATAGTCTCTCCAGGGAGGCTCACTTGGCACCTGATGTCCTTTTAGCCCAGATGAAGGCCTTTTATGTTCCTTTTAGTCCTTCAATCATTGCGGTATTGTTTTAATGCTGCTTTCCATTGCTCTTTTGTTTCTGCATGGTATTTTATTGTTTTAACTTGTAAGCTGCCATGAAATATTTATATTGAAAGGCAGCGTATCAGTTCTTTAAAGAAAGAACAACAAACCAAACGTTTTAGATCCAATAAATCAGGCTTCCCTAACCTGGTGCCCTCTAGATATGCTAGAATGCAACTTCCATCGTCCCCAGCTAGCACAGCCATCGGCCATGCTGGCTGGAGGTGATCCAACACATCTGAAGGGCACCAGGTTGGGGAAGGCTGCAATAAATGGATATAGTCAACAGGATATAGTCAACAAAGAAAGGTGACTCAAATTCCTAATAATGCCCCCGATACATCTTGGAAATATTAAGGGCAGTCTTTACAGCATCCTGGATAATAACCATGATTAGGATTTTACTTCCTGATTTCATAACAGATAATATTTATTTATTTTAAGAATTAATACCCTGCTTTTCCCCTCCAAAAAAAGAACTGCTCAAGGTCCTCTTATGGATCAATAACTGCTTAAAGAACAAAAAGCTAAGAGTAGGAATAAATGGTAAATTCTCCCAATGGAGAGAAGTAAATAGTGGGGTCCTACAGGGATCTGTACTAGGACCAATGCTTTTCACCTTGTTCATAAATGATCTGGAATTAGGAGTGAGCAAGTGAAATGGCCCGGTTGGCTGATGACACCAAATTATTTAGGGTGGTTAAAACAAAAAGGGATTGTGAGGAGCTCCAAAAGGATCTCTCCAAACTGAAAGAATAGGCATTCAAATGGCAAATGAGGTTCAATCTAAGCAAGTGTAAAGTGATGCATGCTGGGGCAAAAAATCCCAACTTCAAGTATAGCCTGATGGGATCTGAGCTAGCAGTGACAGACCAAGAATGAGATCTTGGGGCTGTGGTGGGAAGCTCAATGAAATTGACAGCCCAGTGTGTGGCCACTGTAAAAAAGGCAAACTCCATGTTAGGCATAATTAGAAAAGGAATTGAGAATAAAACTGCCAATATCATACTGCCAATATCATACCTTATACAAATCTATGGTGCGACCACACTTGGAATATTGTGTATAGTTCTGGTCACCACACCTAAAAAAAGATATTGTAGAGCTGGAAAAAGTGCAGAAAAGGGCAAGTAAAATGATCACGGGGCTGGAGCATCTCCCCTATAAGGGAAGGTTACAACAGCTGGGATTGTTTAGCTTGGAAAAAAAGGAAGGTGAGGGGAGACATGATAGAGGTGTACAAAATTATGCATGGTATGGAGAATGTGGATAGGGAGACATTTTTCTCCCTCTCTCACAATATCCGTGAAGCTGATCGGTGGGAGAGTTAGGGCAGATAAAAGGAAGCACTTCTTCACACAGCGCAAAGTTAAACTATGGAATTCACTACCACAAGAATTAATGATGGCCACCAATTTGGATGGCTCTAAACGGGGGTTAGATAAACTCCTGGAGGAGAAGGCTGTCAGTGGCTAGTAGTCCCAATGGTTATGTGCTACCTCCAGTAGCAGGGGTAGTATGCCTATGTACACCAGTTGCTGGAGAACATGGGTGGAAGGATGCTGTTGCACTCATGTTCTACTTGTGGTTTCCTGGTCGAAAGGTAGTTGGCCACTGTGTGAATAGAATGCTGGACTAGATGAACCCTTGGTTAGGTCCAGCAGGGCTTTTCTTACATTCTTACGTAAGGTGGCTTGCAAAAACATGAAACAGTAATTAGCTATAATTAAAACACATTTACACCAAGCTTAAAGCAGCAGGAAAAACTTATAGAGACAAAACTAACAATCAATTCATGAAATTAAGCAACAACAGAATCAAATGCTTGTTTAAAGAGAAAGTTCTTCAGTTGCTGGCAGAATACATGTAGACTCAGTTTACACATAATGACGGGTGACTATGCTGCCTCCCACCTACTTGCTGCTTCTGCTTTGCATCCGGTTTAGCAAACAACCCAGGGTTGGGTTTGGCAAGCAATCCTGGGTTGTTTGCTGCAATATCTGAACCCAGCATTCTGGGTTGTTGAGACAGAAACAACCCAGATTTTCAACACATGGTTTGTTGCTTCCAAATGCGACCCATTTTTTTTTTTAAGTGTCAATCTGACAAACTTCAAGATGTTTCATCTCTCTTGCAAAAGGAAAGACAGGTATGTTCAAAAGCAATTTCCCACACCTCTGGATGAAACTTACTCTCCATCCACTTTTATTGCCTGAATGATAAAGAGAAAGATGCATTATCAGAAATACAAGGGGAAAAATCAACTTACATATAGCACCTCAGTGGACGGTAAGTTGAGACTAATACATACAAACGCAGGTCAAATTTCTTTCCACCAATCAGTAGTGGATTACTGATATAGAGAGAAATCACATAAGCTTCTTTAGAGGACTGAGAGATAAACCTAGGAAAAATATGTTTTATTATTTGAAATGTGCTAGTTGCATTAAATTATTTCCTTCTCATTTTAAAACTAGCCAGAGAAAAGTAATGACGGTAACCCCAATTACATCAGGGCTGTGGAATCTTTTTCAGCCCCACAGCAGCATTTGCTTGTATGTAACCTTTTGGGGGCATAGTGCCAGCAATGGGTGTGGCCAAAGCAACATTCTTCATTCTCTCCCATTCTTGAAGCGATTGCTATCTTCCTGCATCAACAGCTTGCTGCATTCCTGTGCTGTGCAAGGAGAAAGGGGCTTCCCTTTTTCATCACACAGCACAGGAATGCATCAAGCTGGTGATGTAGGAAATGAGCAAAGTCTTCACACATTGCCAGCTTACTTGGCTTCTGAGCTGTACAGTGAGAAAGAAAGGCTCCTTTCAGCAAACAGCACAGGAACACAGCAAGCTGGCAATGCAGGAAAAAAGAGTGATTTCCTGCATTGCCAGCCTACATCGCCCCCTCATCAGCCCCAGTTGTCCTACTCCTTAGGTGTTTCCTGCAGATCAGCTGAGAAGTAGGCACCACTGGGAGGTTAAAACCTCCCCACCCCCAGGATCTCCCCCACCCCTGCCGCATGTGCTGCTGTTGGTTCCCACTGTAAAGACAAAACCATTAGTGCCACAACGTATAATACACATTGTAGTCCCTATTTCTTTACACATCTGGTCTAAATTCCTTTCAGTCTTACACATATAAAAGCACTTGCATAACCATAACCAGTAACTGGTTTAAGGCAATTACAGGCAAGTTTCTGATGAAGGTAAGAAATTGTTTTTTAGTGAAATATCACAAATTCATTGAAACATGCTAAACTGCAATACAAGAATATATGTTTTTTTAAACTTACGTCGATGTTTTGCTGTCCCGAGACCATTTTTTAATTTGTGAAAGTTTATTGATAAGGAATATTCCTTTCCCTTGAGCTTTTCCACAGGGTTTCATAATCCAAGTACTGGAAGGGTTTTTCCGGAATTCTTCAACAAATAAGTTGTAATCAGCTGGAAGCATAAAGGTGACAGGAACAAAGTCTAAAGGGGACCAAGGAAAACCAGGAGTTAAGACAGCATATTAAATCCATTCCCTATGTCAACACATAAAACAGAATGAAAGAATCCCTCTCTTCACTGAGTATCCATTTCTACCTTTTTAATTTTAGTTGATGACAGTGAGCACGGCTCATCTTCTCTCCAACAGCTGCACTCCATTTTAATCTGAGAGCGAACAGAAGCTTGGATAATTCAAGTTTAATTCAGTTAGCACATGGTGGAGAAAGATGCCTTATGGGAATGAACTTTTTTGTTCATCACCTTAAAAGGGTGACCATGAGCTAAGAATACCTACAGAACTGTCCATGTCCTGTCCTCCACTATCATAGCTATTGAAAGTCTGTGTAAACCTTATGGGCTCTTATTTACAAATGATACTTTTTCTGTCTTTTAAAACTTATAGCGCACAAATGCTCAGATGTGGAAGTATTATGGAAAGAGTCAGATTATGGAATCGTGTGCTAAAAGAGCACGTAAGGTTACTATCCTAAGAAGACATACTTGGAAAAAAATCCTACTGAAATCAAAGGGGCTTACATGTAAGTAGACAAAATCAGATTGAAAGTTTCACAACTTTCAAGGCCATGTGTGTTTTCATACTCTGGGAGGGGCCAACATGATGTTAAACTCCTGCTCCTTCATACTAGCCTCCCAAGGTTTGGGACCAACTACGGCCTCTCCACAAACCACTGGAAGACCACAGGAAGACATGTATGTGCCTTTGATCAGCACAAATATGCTTATGAGAATTTGTCCATGTGACTTATTCAGAGGCCAGGCTTAATTGGTTTACATTGGATAGTCTACAGGTGGCCCTTGGGCTGAATCCAGCACCTGAAGCTATGTTATCCTTGTCCTATTTTAATTGAAGTGTGGTTAAAAAAAAGCACTTTTTTGCTCAGGGTTTCACTTTAAGGAAGAGAAACAAACAAGTCTCCATGTGCATTCATGTATGTTTTATCCTAATACTCTCCCATACACATCCTGAAAAGACAATTCGCCTCTCCAAGAGATCTTTCATGAAGTAGACTCCTCAGCCCTCTACAACGATAATATCATGCCATCTGAGAGTGTATGTTCCTTAACTGTGAAATCAACTTTATTATAAAATTTGACCATCTGTCAGGGCTTCAAATAATTCTAGTCTTCAGACTGGAGAACAGAATAGCCCACAGAGAATTTAAGGGTTTTTGAAGTACATGCGTTCCTTCTTCAGGTAGTACCCGAATGGTGTTGAATGGGGTACGGCTACCCTTGAAAGACCAGGTCCGCAGCCTGGGGGTCATTTTGGACTCCCAGCTGTCCATGGAGGCTCAGGTGTCAGCTGTGAGCCGGACAGCGCTGTATCAACTCCATCTGATACGGCAGCTGCGCCCCTTCCTTCCCGACCATCTGCTCCCATCGGTAGTACATGCCCTGGTCTCCTCTCGTTTAGACTACTGTAATGCGCTCTACGTGGGCTTACCCTTGAAGATGGTTCGGAAACTGCAGCTGGTACAGAACGCGGCGGCTCGCCTGATTAAAGGCAGCCGCCGGCGAGATCACATCACTCCAGTGCTGAAGGAGTTGCACTGGTTACCAGTTGTTTTCCGGGCCAAATTCAAGGTGTTGGTTTTGACCTTTAAAACCCTATATGGTTCTGGCCCAGCCTATCTTAAGGAGCGCCTCCAGCAACACCAGACAGGCCGCTTAACAAGATCAGCCTCGGATGGCCTTCTCTCTGTCCCATCAGCCAGGACAGCTAGACTGGTGGGGACGAGGGAGAGGGCCTTCTCTGTGGTGGCCCCTACTCTGTGGAACTCCCTCCCTAGGGAACTCCGTCATGCCCCCTCTTTAATGAGCTTCCGTCGTGCATTAAAAACGTGGTTGTTCAGGCAGGCATTTGGGGTGGGTTAGGGTATTTAAAAAAAAAAAAAATTATGGTAAAATTTTATTGTTTTAAATTGTTTTATGGTGGGTTGTACATCGCCCAGAGTGGCTGGGTGACCAGTCAGATGGGCGATTAATAAATTTAATAAATAAATAAATAAATACCCAATAGGGGTCTGTGTGCACGCAGCCAGCCCCACCAGACCCGGTCTGCGCGCGCCCAGCCCCGCAGCTCAGATCAGCACACGGCCATGATATAGCACTTCCAGAGGCAAGCTCCGATGCAAATGAAAACGCTGATTGCTGGAAGGGGTGGATCGCAGCCCTTCCAGAAACAAACATTTCAGGCTCGCCCCTGGGAGCGCTATGTCACGGCTGTGCGCAGTTGGGGCTGTGCACAGACCTGGGCTTGTTGCGCGCGTACGGTCCCTACTGGATACTGCCCTTAGTGACTATGCTGGTGCTTATATGATCAGTTATCTTGTGCAGACTGAGGGATGGGCAAACTGCACAATTTAGGGAAAATACACAGAGATCCAACAAACTAAGAATATAGTACATTACACTAAAGACAGCTTGAAAAACCTGGGGTAACCTCAATTGGCAAAAGGTTATTTTTTTTAATAAGATATGATAACTTAAGTATGCAGCTCAGATTCAATACAATGGGTGATCTTATTATATATTTATTTACAATATTTATATACCACTCCACATAAAAAGGTTTTGGAGTGGTGTACAACAAAGATAAAAGGATAAAACATCATATTAAAACAATTAAAACATTTTAAAAGAAACAAATTCTGAATTTAATAAACTGTGGCTGATCACTCAAGGAAGGCCTCTCAAAATAATAATGTCTTCAGGAGGCATCGAAAGCAACACAACGTTGGTGCCTGCCTGACCTCGAAAGGCAAGGAGTTCCACAGGAAGGGGGCCACCATGCTGAAGGCTCTTTTCCTGGTGGACTCCAGCCAGGCCATGGATCCATATGGAACCACCAGGGACATGCCCTCTGATGACCTCAGTGACCAGGCAGGTTGGTAAAGAAGGAGGTGTTCTCTCAGGTACCCTGGTCCCAAGCTCTTTAGGGCTTTGTACACTAGTATGAATACCTTAAACCTGGCCCAGTAGCAAATAGGCAGCCAGTGCAGTTCCCTCAGCGAAGGAGTTACATGCTGAAAAGGGGCAGCTCCTGGCATCAGCCGAGCTGCTGCATTCTGCACTAGCTCAGGCTTCCAGACCAGCCTTAAGGGCAGCCCCACCTAGAGCGCATTGCAGTAATCCAGTCTTGAGGTTACTAATGCCTGTACCACTGTGGCCAAGCTATCCCTGTCCAGGACAGGTCGTAGCTGGCGAACCAGTCAAAGCTGGTAAAAGGCACTCGGAGCTGCTGTGGCCACTTGGGCCTCCAGTGACAATGATGGATCTAGGAGTACCCCTAGACTACGAACCTGACCTTTCAAAGGGAGTGCAAACCCATCCAGAACAGGCAATGAGCCTAACTCCTGGACCCGGGAACCACTCACCCACAGGGCTTCCATCTTGCCAGGATGCAGCTTCAGTTTACTGGCCCTCAACCAGCCCATTACTGAGTCAAGATCCAGGATTTGCACAGCCTATCCTGATTCAGACGTCACAGGGAGATAGAGCTGCACGTTATCAGCATACTGATGGCATTTAATTCCAAATCCCCTCATAACCGCTCCCAGAGGCTCCATATAGATGTTAAACAACATTGGGGACAAGATGGTACCCTGTAGCACCCAGTAGCTCAATTGCCAAGGGGCCGAGGAACAGTCACCCAATGTTACTATCTGAAATCGGCCCCGTAGGTAGGACTGGAACCACTGTAACACAGTGCCTCCGATTTCCGTTCCACAGAGTCAATCCAGGATGATACCATGGTCAAAGGTATCAAAAGCTGATGAGAGGTTGAGCAGAATTAACAGGGTTGCACTCCTCCTGTCCCTCTCTCGATAAAGGTCATCCATCAGGGCAACCAAGGCTGATTCAGTCCTGTAACCAGATTGAAATCCAGACTGGACTAGGTCTAGGTAATCAGTATCCTCCAAGAGACACTGCAGTTGCTCTGCCACAACCCTCTCAAGTACCTTCCCAAAGGAAGGGGTATTTGCAACTGGGCGGTAGTTGTCTAATCCTGTGAGGTCCAGACTGGGCTTCTTCAGGAGTGATCGCACTATTGCCTCCTTAAGGACAGCAGGGACCACCCATTCCCGCAGGGAAGCATTTATCACCTTATCCCAATGAGGCAAGGAGTAAAATATGGATGTGTTTTAGCCCCTCAGCTATTTAATTTCTGTATAAATGATCTTGCTCCCAGGCTACATGTTGGAGACCATCATCCCCCTAGTCTGGCTAGTATAGAAATTCTGCTTCTTATTATTTATGCAAATAATACTGTCCTACTGTCAAAAATGCGAGTGGGTCTTAAAAGACTCTTGAGAGTATTCTCAGGGTACTGCAAAGAAGAAAGACTGACGATTAACTACGTAAAAAACGAAGTAATGATTTTCTCAAATAAACTGAAAAGATATAAGTGGATTTTGGACAAATGAGAAATTGAACAAGTATATCATTTTAAGTACCTAGGAGTAATTTTTCAATCAATGCTGTCATAGTCATTTTAAATACAAAGTGTGACCCTGAGCGCCTCAAATACGATTATGGTGCTACTGAGGTGGGTTGTTTTTCGTTTTTGTTTTTCCAAAAGAAGGCCAGAACATACCTCAGTAGTGACAGTTTATAAAGCTAAAGTAGTTACCAAGATGCTGTATGGTGCTCAGTTATGGATTCTAGAGAGAATGCAAACTGACTTTCTGAGGAAAATCTTAGGTATGCCAAACTGTGTGTCTAATGCAGTTTTACAACTGGAAGCAGGAAACTGTTCCCTGGAGTCAGTTGCATAGTCCTCTGCAATTGGATTTTGGTTATGCCTACACTGATCACCAACAGACCTGGCTATTTATCATTAGTCTTGATTGATAATTAGTCTTGGGAGGGCTTCTGCCCTGAAAGGCAACCAAGAAATGTTTTAAATAAATAAATATGCTTGGTCATGGTTAAGTTTTGTCAACAACAAAGTAAGATCGATTGGATACTCAGTGCTGTACTCTTACTGTTTGAGGAGGTAAAGCAATCAGATGGATCAAATAGAGGCTGCTGGATCTAAATCTGCAAAACCTACAGATGACAGCAAAGGGGGTTTGTTCAACTGCGCATTTTGGCTTACAACTAGGCAGTATCCACCAATCTGCCATCTACCTCACCCCTTTGAACATTTCCAGATACAGGAAAGCATTTACACTGGTTAGACTAAACATCTCATCATCGGCAATGATGGAAGGGCGTTTTGGGGGTCTTTCTCGACATCTGAGATTTTGCCCCTGTGAAAGCGGCCAAGTCAAAAAAAGTAATGCATGTTTTACTACACTATGAATTTTATAGAGATCTCAGAGCCCATTTTATTTCCCTAATCCTTTTGCCCTATCCATAAAATACTGACAAATTTTATGTTTCTATTCTGCAGGCAGATGTTAAACCTGGGGTCACACTGAATGTAGCCAAATTTCTAGCTGTGGCAATTAAAATTAGACTGCAACTGCTAAAGCAGAGGTAAGCTAAGGAAGCACTATCTTATTGTTAGATGAACATGAATTTTCCTTGTGTATGAGTTTTTATGTACTCTTAGCTTTTAGTCGACCATGGACTTCATTTGTGTACAATCACTTCTTACCATTATTTGCAGTTTTAGGGCACAATCCTGTCTGGATAGTCACCAGCCTCCAATATCGGAGGCTGCTGTCTACCCTATGCAGAGTGGCTGGAGCACGGAGGTGATCCATTTTTGCCTAGCCAAGCGATTTCACCCATCTAGGCACAGCTTTGGGGAGGGGGAGGGAAGGGGCCTGGAGACCACATAGGAAGTTGAGTAAAGCAGCTTCTGTGGTCAGCTCCCCTCCCCCCGGACCGCCTGCTCCCCCCCCCCCCCGCACTCCGTTTCTGAGCACGGAGATGTAGCTGGCATGAAGGGAACCGCACCAGCTATGAGGGGCCAGGGAGCACAGTCTATTGGTCATAGGATTGCTCCCTCCATCAGGTAATATCCTTTCTGGTTATAATTGATGTAATACCAAATCAGTGTACTGTATTCATATATATTTGTTATTTATATATTTGTGTGTTATAGCCTGTAGACCAAAATAAATTGATTGACTGAAGTTCTAATTGGCTAAATCAACTCACCTAAATAAAGGTATTTCCCATTTTCATCTTTCTCTGCAAGAGGACTACTTTCTTTTTCTAGTTCTTTCCTGTACCTCTTGATATTTTTTACCATTAAATCCTTTCGGGTGAGCTCATAGTGGTTTGGGAAATGGTTGACAATCTGGTCATCTGAGAGGCGGTAGCCAGTTTCCACACTGAAAACATTTCGAATAGTTTGCACACTCATCCTGTGAAGAAAAAAAAAAGTGTTACTCAGCCTCAACAAAAAGACAATTTGCAATCTAAAGAGAAACAGACTAGTTGTTGTTGTTGTTCAGTCGTTAAGTCGTGTCCGACTCTTCGTGACCCCATGGACCATAGCACGCCAGGCCTTCCTGTCCTGCGCTCTCTCCCCGAGTGTGCTCAAGTTCATATTCATTGCATCGGTGATGCTATCTAGCCATCTCATCCTCTGCCGTCCCCTTCTCCTTTTGCCTTCAATCTTTCCCAGCATCAGGGTCTTTTCCAGTGGGTTTTCTCTTCGCATTAGGTGGCCAAAATATTTGCGCTTCAGCTTCAGTATCTGTCCTTCCAATGAACAGTCAGGGTGGATTTCCTTTAGGATGCACTGATTTGACCTCCTTGCAGTCCAGGGGACTCGTAAGAGTCTTCTCCAGCACCACAGTTCGAAAGCATCAATTCTTCGGCGCTCAGCCTTCCTTATAGTCCAGCTCTCACAGCCATATGTTACTACTGGGAAAACCTTAGCTTTGATTATATGAATCTTTGTCGGCAAGGTGATGTCTCTGCTTCTTACTGTGCTGTTTAGGTGTGCCATAGCTTTCCTCCCAAGGAGCAAGCGTCTTTTAATTTCATGGCTACAGTCACCGTCTGCGGTGATCTTGGAGCCCAAGAAAGTAAAATCGGTCACTGCTTCCCTTTCTTCCCCTTCTATATGCCAGGAAGTGATGGGGCCAGATGCCATGATGTTAGTTTTTTTAATGTTGAGTTTCAAACCAGATTTTGCACTCTCCACTTTCACCCTCAACAAGAGACTCTTTAGATCCTCTTCGCTTTCTGCCATTATTTTAGCCTTGTGATACGTCCCATGGGGTTTCCTTGGCAAGAATACTGGAGTGGGTTGCCATTTCCTTCTCCAGTGGACCACGTTTTGTCAGGACTCTCCACCATGACCTGTCCATCTTGGGTGGCCCTGCACGGCATAGCTTATGGCTTCACTGAGTTACGCAAGCCCCTTTGCCACAACAAGGCAGTGATCCATGAAGGGGAAAACAGACTAGCCCTTGGGTTAAATTGGATTAGAAGAAAACGTAATCAGAGAACTTTAATAGATCTGTAAAGAAATGTTTCACTTTTTTCACCACCACTAACTACTGCTTATCCAGTAATGTTTAGCTTTGATGAAAACCTATTTCAATTTGAAGATTAATCTTGATAAACTGAAGATTAATCTAGATTAAACAGAGCTGTTAAGAATTGGAAAATCTGCTGATCTGGATGGTGGCTTGCCTCTGGTTCTGGATGGGCTGCATTCCCCCTCAGGAGTCAGGCATACAATCTGGGAGTCCTCTTGGACTCTGCATTATTTGTGGAGGTGCAGGTGGTACTGGTGACCATGGGTGGGGGGTTATGAGCATAGCTTGATTTGCCAGCTGTAACCCTATCTAGAGAAAACTGACCTTGCCTCTGTGCCACATGCTTTGGTTACATGCAGTAGTGTGCTCTACATGGAGCTGCTTTTAAAGATGTTTTAGAAACTGCAATTGGTACAGAACATAGCAACTAGAATGCTTATAGGTGCCAAGCAATCCGATCACATTACACCAATACTGTGCCAGTAACACTGGCTGCCTATTTGTTCCTGTCTCCAATATAAAGTGCTGCCTTTCGGCTTTATAGCCCTAAACGGTTGGCTTATCAGAAGGACCACCTGTAGCATGAGCTTTAACATCTGTATCAGAGACTTTGTCCACTAGTGAGAGTTGTTTGATTAGTGGATCCCATGGGCAGTGCCTTTTTGGTGATGGCCCCGCATCTTTTGAATATCACCATCATTGCCAGCAATCAAAAAACCGTTGAAGGTATTTTTATTTCACTCTCTGTTTGGCTAATTTTAACATGCTTTTAAAACATGTTACCACTGTTGCTTTGAAAGGAGTGACACTGAGGGGGTATTTTGTTGTTGTTGTTAATACGATATGTAAACTGTTTTGTGAGGGCGGTGTTCCCTGAAAGGCAGATTAGGGATTCTTTAAATAATTAAATAATACATGGCTGAAACAACCCCAAAGATATCTGAATGGAAAATTTTTTTCTCTAAGCCTCATTGTAGCGGGGTGGGAGTGGGGTGCGCAGGGCATTTTTTAAGCAATTGTTACTGAGTGTCCATTTTTTCATTCAAATGGCTTGCATGTGGAAGCCTCTCTACTATGTACAAGCCCTGACATTTGGTTTGATGCGGAAGTGGTTCAAACTAAAAAAATGCAGGGAGTGAATACAGCCTTGCAAATGCATTTACACAAGTAACTAGCATAGCAAAATTCTTAGTAGCCTGCTCACCCGCCAGTAAATACATGAATTAAAAAGCAAAATTATCATCATCATCTCTAAACCTCTAATTTTAAAACTTAAAAAAATTGGTTAAAAACGCAACTATTCTGGTATTACAAAATATATATTTGGGGATTATTTTTATTTTGTTGTTGTTCAGTCGTTAAGTCGTGTCTGACTCTTCATGACCCCATGGACCATAGCATGCCAGGCCTTCCTGTCCTCCGCTCTCTCCCCGAGTGTGCTCAAGTTCATATTCATTGCATTGGTGATGCTATCTAGCCATCTCATCCTCTGCTGTCCCCTTCTCCTTTTGCCTTCAATCTTTCCCAGCATCAGGGTCTTTTCCAGGGAGTTTTCTCTTCGCATTAGGTGGCCAAAATATTGGAGCTTCAGCTTCAGTATCTTCCAATGAGCAGTCAGGGTTGACTTCTTTTAGGATGGACTGATTTGACCTCCTTGCAGTCCAGGGGACTCGTATGAGTCTTCTCCAGCACCACAGTTCGAAAGCATCAATTCCTCGGCGCTCAGCCTTCCTTACAGTCCAGCTCTCACAGCCATACGTTACTACTGGGAAAACTATAGCTTTGATTATATGAATCTTTGTCGGCAAGGTGATGTCTCTGCTTCTTACTATGCTGTCTAGGTTTGCCATAGCTTTCCTCCCAAGGAGCAAGTGTCTTTTAATTTCATGGCTACAGTCACCATCTGCGGTGATCTTGGAGCCCAAGAAAGTAAAATCTGTCACTGCTTCCATTTCTTCCTCTTCTATATGCCAGGAAGTGATGGGGCCAGATGCCATGATCTTAGTTTTTTTAATGTTGAGTTTCAAACCAGCTTTTGCACTCTCCACTTTCACCCTCAACAAGAGGCTTTTTAGATCCTCTTCGCTTTCTGCCATTAGGGTGGTATCGTCTGCGTATCTGAGGTTGTTGATTAACTTCACTCTCTAGGATGTCCGGCTCAAGTTCAGTGACCGCACTATCATGGCTATCAGGGACATTAAGATCTTTCCTGTATAGTTCTTCTGTGTATTCTTTCCACCTCTTCCTAATCTCATCTGCTTCTGTTAGGTCCCTGCTTTCTTTGTCCTTTATCATGCCAGTCTTTGCATAAAACGTTCCCTTGAGATCTCCGATTTTCTTGAAGAGATCTCTCGTCTTTCCCATTCTATTGTTTTCCTCAATTTCTTTGCATTGTTCATTTAAGAAGGCCTTCTTGTCTCTCCTTGCTATTCTCTGGAACTCTGCATTCAGTTGGGTATATCTTCCCCTTTCTCCCTTGCTTTTCGCTTCCCTTCTTTCCTCAGCTATTTGTAAAGCCTCCTCAGACAGCCACTTGGCTTTCTTGCATTTCTTTTTCTTTGGGATGGATTGAGTTGCTGCCTCCTGAACAATGTTACGGACCTCCATCCATAGTTCCTCAGGCACTCTGTCTATCAGGTCTAATCCCTGAAATCTATTCCTCACCTCCACTGTATATTCATAAGGGATGTCATTTAGGTCATACCTGAATGGTTTAGTGGTTTTCCCTACGTTCTGCAATTTAAGCCGAAATTTTGCAATAAGAAGCTCATGATCTGAGCCACAATCATCTCCAGGTCTTGTTTTTACTGACTATACAGAGCTTCTCCATCTTTGGCTGCAAAGGACATAATAAATCTGATTTCGATATTGACCATCTGGTGATGTCCATGTGTAGAGTCGCCTCTTGTGCTGTTGGAAAAGAGTGTTTGCTATGATCAGCGTGTTCGCGATGATCAGCATGTTCTCTTGGCAGAACTCTATTAGCCTTTGTCCTGCTTCATTTTGTACACCAAGGCCATGCTTGCCTGTTATCCCGGTGATTTCTTGACTTCCTACTTTAGCATTCCAATCCCCTATGATGAAGAGGACATCTTTTTTTGGTGTTAGGTCTAGAAGGTGTTGTAGGTCTTCATAGAACCGATCAACCTCAGCGTCTTCGGCCTCAGTGGTTGCGGCATAGACGTGAATTACTGTGATGTTGAATGGTTTGCCTTGGATTCGTACTGAGATCATTCTATCGTTTTTGAGATTGTACCCCAGTACTGCTTTTCTCACCCTTTTGCTGACTATGAGTGCTACTCCATTTCTTCTCAGGGATTCTTGCCCACAGTAGTAGATATAATGGTCACCTGAATTAAATTCGCCCATGCTTGTCCATTTTAGTTCGCTGATGCCCAAGATGTCGATGTTCAATCTTGCCATCTCATGTTTGACCACCTCTGGCTTACCTTGATTCATTGACCTTACATTCTAGGTTCCTAAACAATATTGTTCTTTACAGCATCGAGCTTTCTTTTCACCACCAGACACATCCACAGCTGAGTGTCCTTTCGGCTTTGGCCCAGCCGCTTCACTTTTTCTGGTGCTACTTGGAAATTCCCTCTGCTCTTCCCCAGTAGTATATTGGACACCTTCTGACCTGAGGGGCTCATTTTCCGGCGTCTTATCTTTTAGCCCTGTGATACGTTCCATGGGGTTTTCTTGGCAAGAATACTGGAGTGGGTTGCCATTTCCTTCTCCAGTGGACCACGTTTTGTCAGGACTCTCCACCATGACCTGTCCATCTTGGGTGGCCCTGCACGGCATAGCTTATGGCTGCACAGCACACAATAAAAACTAAAAACACTCTATCTTCTAATGTGTTATAACTGGAAGACCTTCGTGGTATGCCGTTAGAGAAGAGGTTGTGCCATCACTCTACTGTTTCTATTCCATCTCATTAGTATTTCATAAGTGCAGTCGGTGGTTCAGTGGCTTCCAATCTGAATTTGCGTTCTTGGTTCACTGATTACATTTAATGTCCCCATTTGCATCCACTGGGTCTCCAAGAGCTACGATAGTTATTATTTTATTATTATTTATTGCATTTATATCCCAACTTCTTTCCTCTTGCAAGGAACCCCAGGTGGCTTACATTATCCTCCTCCTCTCCATTTTATCCTCACAACAACAACCCTGTGAGGTAAGCTGGGCTGAGAGTCTGTGATGGGCCCAAAGTTACCCAGTGAGCTTCCATGGCCGAGTGGGGACAAGAACCCGGATCTCCCGGCTCCCAGTCCAATACTCTCACCATCACACCACACTGGCCCTCACAACCACAAATGGTTGTCCATTTGGACACATAGTTATTACTTTAAAATGCCTCGGGGGTGGGAAAGATTCAGTTTTCGTCAGAGATGCAGCTGGGGTGGGAATGTTTAAATCCTCCCCCGTACCTATTATTAAATTAAGAAAAATGTCTGACATAGTGCCTAGCAATGTAGAATGATCCTGAGGGAACTCAAAACTGGGTAATTCTTATATTTAAAAAGCCACGCAGGCATTCTTTAAATGGCAGATCCTTATACTGTCCTGCAAACTAACTGGTTATTCTGCCTTCCAAGCTCTACTTTGCTCAGGAATCATCACAGCAGCAGCTTCCCTTGCACTTGCCACCTCCATTTTTTTAATGGTCTATAAAATATGAAATGTAAACTACCGAAGTACTGAACCGTGTTAAGCTACTCTTCTCATTCTCTGAACTACCCAGCAATAAGATGAACATATATTCAACATGCAACTACTGAAAGTTAAGGGAAAATCCTTAAGCAAGGACCTTAAGGACCTAAGTATTCCTTAGACTGTGCAACATGGAATAGTTCTATTAGTATTAATTAGAAAGATCATACGTTCTCAGAAATAACACCAATGAAGCACTGAAACCTAGCATGCAAGATTTACAACAGGAAATCCTATTCTAGGATTTACAAACATTTGATGCACAGACTATTGGGTCCCAAGAAACTTTAAGGATTGTATAGAATTCAGCCAGACTGAAACAATAAACAGAAAAGTATGATGCACATTGAGCAACCTTTTAGCCATTTCTTAAGTCACATCAACAGAAGGAAATTGCTACAACTGCATTTTGTAATAACTTTTCTCCATAAAATAATGATAATTTAAGGACTATTATCACTTTCTCTATAGAGAGAAGGGCCAAAACCAGCCCCTTTTACTCTTGCTGCAATAGGACATCAACTGCTGGAAGCAGAGAGAAGATCCAAAACAAGCTCTCCAAATTGTCTATGTAATAATTTTTATATTTTCTATCATTTTATATTGATTCACTGTGACTGTTTTGTGCTCTTTAGCTACTTTCCGAATGGAAATGACAGGGAAGCCCCATCAGGGAAGCAGCTACATTTCTTTTTCTTTAAAAACAACAACTACACATGCCTCTAACACAGGCTTTCCGAGACCAAGTCCCTCCAAATCTTGTGGATTATAGCTCCCATCAGCCCCAGACTGGGGAAGGCTGCATAGCTGTAGTTAACTCCAGGAACTAGGCATTACAAAGGAACTACCCACTACACTTGTAAATAAACCTCCTTATTCATTATATCTTTTAACTTATAGTGAAACCAAAAGCTATAATTGTTGATCACTTAATCATGAGTTTTCAGTGAGGCAAAGAAACTGACATGGAAATTATTTCTTTAAATACAACAGATTATTGCATTTCCCCCCGCTAACACCCCCCACCCCCAGTCTCGGGGAAAATTAAATGCTTTTACTATTAGCTAGCTCTCTGTTTCTCCCAGTACACTGGGAAAAAGCCAGCCAAAATTGCAAGGGAACTTTGCAGGAGAAGTGGGGTGGAGGAATCTAGGCAAGGATAGTTCAGTCTTCCACCTACTCAATTTATCAATAAACTGCATTATTCAAATCAGATTTAAAAAAATAAAATAAAATACATTCTTCTTCCATTGTGCTGATAAGTTGTTCAATTTTTAAAACTTTATTTTGTGAATTGGGGTGCCAGAAGGGGGCAACAACAAAACAGGAACAATTTTGTGTGTGTGAGGGAAAGGACTGTGGGCTGAGAATTTACTAAAAACCAAGAGCAAAGCACGTGCTCAGAAACACAGCACAAACTAAGGGGTACTTTAAATTCACACATTCCACAACGTAGTCCTGGTACTCAAAACAGACTCCTGCGAAGAGAGTTTGGTTATTGAGGGAGAAGAAACCCAGAGTTAGAAAACATAGTTTGTTCTTCCCCCAACAACCCAGAGTTCCGTCTCGGAGAACAACTCCAAGGGACAGGTTGATTAACAGACTGGAAGAGGTCGAGCGGTTGGGAGCCAGTTTGTGCACTCACTCCCAAGCTTTCCCAAACAACCCACAGTTAACAAATCATGGGTTATTTAGTCTTATCAACGGGGTCACTGGTTAGTTAACCCACAATGAGCCATGGTGCCCAAGGATACCAGGCTGAATATGCAATCCCCATACAGGGTTGTTGTGTCATGCGAACCAGGAGAGCATGGGTTATGGGAGGGTTGTTTAATCCTTGAGTAACCCATGCCCCCCCACCCCAGGCTCACATGACACGACAACCCCCAAGCAGGGGTTGCATACTCAAAGCGGCAGCTAAAAGGGCCCCACACACACACCACAGCCCCATCGCTGGTTAAATAACCACAGTGAACTGTAGTGGGAACAGCCACAGCATGTTGTGTTGTCTGGTTGTAGTTAGCTGGCAACTGAGGTGGGGGTGTCAATATTTATTTAAAACATTTATTAGCCACTCTTCACCTATGACTTTCAGAGTGAAGTGACTTTAAAAATTTTTAATACAATCCAACATCAAATTTCAGCAGGCAGCTAAAATGCCAACATAAAATTAAAACAAACACTGAACTAAAAGGCCTGGTAGATTTTGACATGGCCCTGAAAAGATAGTGTCTGGTGAAGCTCCCAGGAAAGTTTCACAAGTGAAGTGCCACAACCAATTTAACCTGCAGCCATCTGCTGCCAGAAGTTTTCGTTCCTGCCGTCAGCTTGGGATACATTTGAGTCTGGCTTGTGTTGTCCTCAGTACCATTTTCCAGACTTTGCTCCAGCCCCACACAGCTCCCGTTTCACTGTGTGGAAATACAATATATGTCTAACAAGTAAATAGTAATGGTAAACCAAAGCCACACTCAAAATGAGGAAAAAGCAAATTCTTGACCAAACACAAATGACTGAATGATGAAGAAGACATCTCAGTACTTGTATTGCAGGCACAGCCTGTAATATTCACTTTGTAGGTGCACTGCCCAGAGACCTTAGGCAACTGGGGTTTCTGTAATGAAAGAAAAAATACTGATTGTTTCTTCTGTGCTTCTCAAAATGTTATTTTCCTCTGATAGGAAATTATCTCGACATCATTAAAATACATCGTCTTCCCATTTTAAGAAATTAACACATAAATTTTCAAAAAAATGCTGCTTACCAGTAGAAGTTCCAATCTTCATTTTCTGACACCTGGACCCACCCTCTTTTTTCAAAGTTGTTTATTAGCACAGATTTCTCTATGTCAGTCACCCACTTTACTTTTCCTGCCATTATCCTAAAACAAACAAGTTTATCAGAATTACTCACTTTTCTTTCTTTTAAATAATTTTCTCTTTAAGTAATATGGGGCAAATTGATATGTGAAAGAATTATCAATAAAATACATTGCATTTAATGGGAAGACATTTTTAAAAGAGGAGCATGTACTTTGAAAATACCCTAAGCTTGGAACGTAAGTCCCTTCATTTGTGTACTCCAGAAAATTGTCATTATTTTCAACGTGGCTCATGTATATTTCTCTCCGTGTGGAAACCATTGGGATGCCTACCCAGTTGGCTAACTCATTGGGGGAGGGGGGATGTGAAACTGTAAGCTTCCAGTGAATTTACAACTGGCTTTCTACATTATAGGGAGAAATGCACTTTTACTATGGGTACATGTTCTGTTCACACTAATGGCTGTGTCATAATCCTGCGGGCATAGAAGGTACAATTAACCTGAGCAGTCTTTAAAAAAAATAGCTGATCTCTTTCTTTAAAAAGCAATTATTTATTTTGTGTTATAGCACTTATTTATTAAAACATGATTATCCAAATTCTGTCAAGACTCCTTTTTTTAAAAAGGTATTCAAAGTGTATTTTTAGACTGGAAGTTTTTAAGGGGGGGTTAATTGCTAAAATGGAAGTGGCCGAAAAAGCAGAGGTGTGTTTTTAAAAATACAATTTCTTTAATTAGAACTATAATTTTTTTTTCATTTAAGAATTAGTAGATAAATATTTGAGTGGGATCCTAAAATTTACATAGGAGAGCAAAACCAAAAAAAAAAAAATCATCCTGTGATAAAAGTCTTAAGACTTTCCAGTCAAAAGGAACAGAGACAAAATACTGCCTTGAGTGTCTTTTTAGCTTCCCTGAGTGCTTTTTTTGGCAGAAAGGCAGAACATAAATATAACAAATAAATAAATAATGCTTCAATCATATATTAAAAACCATAAAAAGCAAAGCAGAACAACAACCTTTTCACTACCTATCTAAATGTGATCAAGATGGGGCTAGCCTCACCTCCTTTTAAAAGATTTATTTTGAAAATTAATGGGTTGATAAAATAACACCCACCAGAAATGTTGTTATAAATTCATCCACCCAATATTTCACCCAATATATCATGTCCTACATACACTTTACAGGAGTAAGCTCTGGTGAATACATCCTTAATACACATAGGATTCTGCGGCATGGTTGAAATCCTATGCACACTTACTTGGGAGTAAGCCTCAGCAGTTAATTGGGAGAAAAGGAAACGTTCCTCCTGTGCAAGCACCGAGTCACTGCTGACTCCTAGAGGAACGCCGCTTTCGCTGGCATTTTCATGGCAGACTGTAGCGGGGTGATTTGCCATTGCCTTCCCCAGTCATTACTACCTTTCCCCCGGCAAGCTGGGTACTCATTTTACCGACCTCGGAAGGATGGAAGGCTGAGTCGACCTGAGCCGGCTACCTGGGACCCAGCTTCCGCTGGGATCGAACTGAGGTCGTGGGGAGAGTTTTGCAATACTGCTGCCTACCACTCTGCGCCACACGAGAACTTACTCCCAATTAAGCATGCATATGTTTAAGTTGCACGTAATTGAGTATTACCTGTAATTAAGGAAGCTTGAACTCAGAAACATTACTATTTCTAAATTAATCTAACGACTGGACAGACTAGCTACAGTACTAACATACATATTTTTATTACGGGTGTGTATGTGTGTGGGGGGGAATCCATTAAAGCAAGGAGTTCTTCCTCTGCCTCTAATAAAATTACAAGATTTAGGACTATCCAGAACAAATATGCCTGTCCATACACGCACACACTGAACTACTTTCTAAAAGCGAGTGTGTGTTTTTATTGCAAGCCTTTCAGTCGCAAAAACATTTTATATCTGTACAATACTGTTACCAGCCAATCCTGAACCCCTGAATTAGCCAATGAATTAAAGAAAAAAGTTAATGTATAACAACAAATGCTAGCAGTTTTTATTTTGAAACTGCAGTCTTACTAGAAATATCACACCTAAATAAACTTAAAGAAACAGGTGAACCAACAAAATGCATGAAGCCTTGTACAAATCGAATAAGTACCCCCTAAGGTCCATTAATTCCCTTTTAAAAATTCCTGAGCAGGCTTTATTCTGAAAATTAGTGTCATTAATTCAATAATGGGACAAAAACCAGAATGGAAGCTTGTATTTGCTTTGTCCATTCAGGCTTCATCAGCAGTTTATAAGACTGGATACAGCTAAGGCGTCTAAACCGACAGTACAAATATAAAAGTTATGTTATATTTAAATAAAATACATGTGTGTGTAACTTAAAATATACAAGATAAGAGTTCAAGCCACATATTGTACAGGTATCAAATATAACACCACAACACTCTTTTTTTGCGGAGTATAAACAGAGTGTCAAGAGATCTCTGAAGATCTCTTAAATTGGGTTTCCCAATGTGTCTGGGGAATATACTGCTGGCACTCTATGAAGTCTGAAGGTACACTTACGGCGCAATCCTGTGCATGCTTAGACAGAAAAACGTCCCACAGATCCCAGCATTCCTCAGCCTGCTATGCTGGGGAAGTAGTAGGGCTTTTGCTGGGAGCTGTATGACTTTTTCTCGGTCTAAACATGCATAGGATTGTGCCCTTGATTACCAAGCAAGTAGAATTGGAGCAAATCTTTTTTTACAGATTTGATCAGTAAAGACTGTGAGAAGAACTTGACTATTTTATGTTAGAGAAAATAAAACAAAGATGAAGAGGTTTCTTCAGCAGGTCCATTAAGCAGCCTACGTAATGGAGTAAGATGGACATTTGTAATTTCCATACTTTCTGTATTGTACTTTTAAAAGCCCTTCCTAGATGATCCACGATTTTATGCTGGAAATTGGAATGTTGAGAAACCTCAGCAGTGTGGATACTTTCAAATTAGAGATTTTATTTCTGCTGTAGTAGGATTCAGACTAATATGCAGTGTATTGAATCTGAGGAAATGACTATGAAGAATTATAAAGATCTCTTATCAAAAATATGTAAGTTCCTTTTGCAATAGGAAAGTGACATGGAACAAGTAAGACTATTTATACTAAAGTTGGAACAAAATATAGGGGGTATCATTTAGATGCAAAATTGGGAATATCTTTGGAAGGAAACAATTTCCAGAGGGGTAGACATGTTAATATGCTGCAGCAAAAACAACAAAGAGATTTGTGGCACCTTAAACAGTAACAAATTTATTCTGGCGTAAGTTTTCGTAGACATTGACCGCTTCATCAGATGCGTGAAGTCTGTGAATTGAAGCTAACACTTCATGCACCTGATAAAGTGGGAAACAGGCTTGATAAAAATCAATGATTTTGTAAAATTCAGATTTTAAAAATTTAAATTGGATTTTAAAAATTTAAATTGGATGTTTAAAAATTTAAATCAGACTTCAAAATTTTCTTAAAACAATTAGTAAAAAAAGAGCCTAGGTCAAAGATATCATCATGATTACTAATTATACAACTTCTAATAATCTTCTATGAATATGTTAACAGCAGTTTATGGAGATAACAGATAACCTGACCAGTCCTATTCTGCAATGCAGGGTGTGTTCAGAAGTGCATGCCCTCCCTCTTGCTCTCTCCCTCTCTCCCATTCTTTCAAGGCCTTGCCTCTCTCTAAGTGCAAAGATAGTTAATAGAGAATTTGGGGAGATGGAATAGATCCGAACAAGGAGGAGGAGTGTGGATACATGCAATGGATGGGGGAGGGAGTAGAACATATTCATGCTGTCCTGACTCCTGAGGAAACTTCTGCTGCATGTATCCTCCACAAACATCCATGTGCGTGTTTTGTTAATGTAGTTGTTTATTCTTCTGGTTGATTTTCTTCTTTAACCATCTCATTGGTTCAGTTTAAAACCCTGTATGGTGGTGGTGATTCTGGTATGTCATGACAAAAATAACATGATTTATTATGTTATTTAAACATAATAAATGTTTAAATGCTGGTTCATCTCCTGAATGACTTCACAAATTCATTCTGCTTCAATACTAAAATATCCAAATTATCATCCCGTTTTTATTAAAATTACTCTGAAAACAATTCAGAATAATTGCTTAGTGTGTACCTACCTTCTGATGAAACCTACATTTCTGAATATGTATTAAAGTTATATTAAACAATAATGTGCTTCTACTAAAAATGATGATTAAATAGAGTCTTCCTCACTAGTGATTTAAACTGTTACATTATTAAAATTTAGTCCTTCAGAGAGGCAATTTAAATCAAATCAACCCTGGTGGGCAGTGTCCATGAAACCTTATGCCAAAATAAATGTGTTAGTCTTTAAGGTGCCACAAGACTCTTTGCTATTTTGGGAAGGAAATAAACTTCTTTAATATGAATGTAAGGAAAAAATGTTTCCAAATGATGGTAAGTAGAATTAACCTTTAGCCCACAGTGTTGGAAATGTCAGAGATCACGTGGCTTTGTTCCTTTGCAAATAAATATTGAAACAAGATAAGGATTCTAATTTAAAGGAGTGTGGAATATGCTATAACTATAGAACCTTTACTATTTTTATTAATGCATACAAAATATATGATAAAGAAAGAACATACTGAAATTGTCAGTTACAAGGCAAACGCTGCTTGGTTATTATATGCCAAATACTCGAAGCTCCATAAAATACCAAACTAAAGGTGCAATCCTATGGGTACAGACGGCCGCCTCCAAACTCGGACACGACCGCCTATCCAATGCAGGGCAGGAGAAGAATGGAGAGGATCGTTCGCTCCGTGCTTCTCCTGCCCTGCATTTGTGGCTAGACAGCTGATTTCGGCTGTTTAACCGTGGGAAGAAGGAGTGGGGGAGGAGGCTGCTGGATGACACATCGTCCTTGCATTTCTGCCTTCCTCACCCTGGAACGCCCCCCGGAATGCCCTGTTTTGGCCGCTCTGCGCTCCTCTTCCGAGCGCGGAACGCAGCGCTTTTCCACACTGCCTGCAAGGCAGCGCAGAAGGGAGGAAGGTCGGTTCTCTGGGAACCAACCTCACAGCGCAGGCTCTGAGGTCGGTTCCCGGAAGACCACATATCCTATGGCCATCTAGCCGCTGACTAGCGGCCACAGGATTGCTCCCCTGAAGGAATAATCAGGAAATGCATGCTATAGTGTGTAAATTGATCAATTATTTAAAAAATTCAAAGAAAAGCGTAAAAACTCAGAACTTTTCATAGATAAACGGAAATCACTCATACAGTTTTGTAAATGCATTCTTTTCGTTCCACGTTTACATCTTTGTTTCAGCCTCTGTAAGAAAGGATAACGCGTTGAACTCTATGGGACTTACTTCTGAGTAGATACGCGTAGGATTGCACCGTCGGCTGTTTGTTTAAAAGAGATTCCTTAACAGCACAATCCCATCTATGCCCACTCCGAAATTAGTCCCATTGAGCTCAATCAGACTTACTCCCTCCCAGGTACATAGGATAACAGCATGAATAACGACCACCTCTTTGAACGAAGTTTCACGCCGTTCAAAGCATTTCACCATTTATTATTATTATTATCAGGTGCACCGCCAACGTGCACGGTGCTGCACGGCAGCCTTCCCCAACCTGGTGTCCTCCAGAGGCGTTAGACTGCAACTCCCATCGTCCCCAGGAGGCAAGGCCAATGTCTGCACGGATTGGTGACGACGGGAGGCCTCTGGAGGGCTCCAGGTGGGCGAGGCCGCTTTACACCATCATAAAGAAGCCGCTCCTTGCCCCGAGGAGCTTACAATTCACGTACATAGGCATATAACTAGAAGTCCTGCCTATGGGTGGCCAGATGCAAATGGGGATGGCGCGTGGGCGGGAATCGCAGCACCGTTTCCCACCCCGGCGAGCTGCCCCGGCCAGATTTCCTCTCCTGCGACCCCATACAACGCCCCCAAAGAGCCCCCGCCGGCCTTAAAAGAGCAACCCTGCGCGGGCCAGCTCAGGAGCAATTCCCACTGTAACGGCGCGGCCTACTCCCGAGGAAGCGGGCTGGCGACCGCCAGCGGGGGACGGCGCTGGCGGGCGGCGGCCCAGCCCCCGCCCGCCCCCGCCCGGCGCTGCGCGGAGGCCGAGGCTGCGGGGAGGCTTTTGGCCCGCGCGAAGAGCGCCTCCCCCGCGGCCCCTCAGGAAGGGCCCGATGCTACCGGGGAGGCGAAGGCCGCCCGCGGGGAAGGCCGCGCTCACCCGTCCCGAGCGAGGGCGCGGGCCGGGCGGCGCTCCGCGGCGGCCTCCCGCTAGCCGGCCGCCGCGCCGCCCCGTGACAGCTCCGCCGCGCCGAAGCGCCGGGGACGGGAGGGGAGGCGGCGCCAGGGCCGGACGGGCGGCCGCGCCTCCCCCGGGGCCCGCCCAGCGCGAGGAACGCGGCCGTCAGGCGAGGCCCCGGCTTCGGCGCGCGGGGAGGCCGCCCGCGGCCCGCCCGGCCTCGACCCTCCCCAGCCGCGCCCCGCCGCGGGCAGGGCTTCCCCAGCGCCCCGGGAAGGCCCGCCCGTTTGATTCTCAGACCTTACGCCGTCGGCGAGGCTCCCGTGGCAAGTGATGCCGCAGCGACGTGGCGGTACAGAAACACCAGCGCCGCCCCGTCAGAATGCGCGGCCGCGACAAGAAGCGCTTCGCCCAGCCGATCGGTCCGTTTCTTAAAGCCTAACCGACTTCCAGAAGGTCACCGGTGACCCCGCGACTGCCTCTTCCGTTGGCAGAGGTTTCAAGAAGAATGGCGCCACCGCACAGACGATCCTGCCCGTGGCAGCGCCTGCATCACCTCGGGTGGTGGCAGCATCCTGAAGCAGGCTTTTCTGCAGAGCGCAAGGCTGGTGGGCGAGACAGATGGCCTTAAGGTGGTGGCTGTTCAGCCGTCGAGTCGTGCCCGACTCTTCGGGACCCCATGGACCACAGCACGCCAGGCCTTCCTGTCCTGCGCTCTCTCCCGGAGCATGCTCAAGTCCATATCCATTGCATCGGTGATGCTATCCAGCCACCTCATCCTCTGTCGTCCCCTTCTCCTTTTGCCTTCAGTCTTTCCCAGCATCAGGGTCTTTTCCAGAGAGTTTTCTCTTCGCATTAGGTGGCCAAAATATTGGAGCTTCAGCTTCATATCTGTCCTTCCAGTGAGCACTCAGGGTGGATTTCCTTTAGGATGGACTGATTTGACCTCCTTGCAGTCCAGGGGACTCGTAAGAGTCTTCTCTAGCACCACAGCTCGAAAGCATCAATTCTTCGGCGCTCAGCCTTCCTTATAGTCCAGCTCTCACAGCCATACGTTGCTACTGGGAAAACCATAGCTTTGATTAGACGGACCTTTGTCGGCAAGGTGATGTCTCTGCTTCTGACTATGCTGTCTAGGTTTGCCATCGCTTTCCTCCCAAGGAGCAAGCGTCTTTTAACTTCATGGCTACAGTCACCGTCTGCCATGATCTTGGAGCCCAAGAAAGTAAAATCTGTCACTGCTTCCATTTCCTCCCCTTCTATATGCCAGGAAGTGATGGGGCCAGATGCCATGATCTTAGTTTTTTTAATGTTGAGTTTCAAACCAGCTTTTGCACTCTAGCACCAGCACTTTGGATCACACATTCTCCCACTGTGGGCTCTTTCACCATTTATGCAGAGGCCCGGATATGCCAGCATTTTCTGAATAAAGAGTGAAGGAAAGACAAGTGTCCCTAAACATGCTTTGAATACATGCCAGGAGGCACAGCCAACAGGCAGTCCCTGGTACAAGTCCACCGCACATCTCTGACTGGGAATAAATGTCTTTCCTTCACACTTTTTGTGTTTAGATACAGCAAACACCAACATAACAGTGGTGTTACCTGGGTAACGTAGGGCACAATCCTATGCATGTTTAGACAGAGAAAAGGCCTATAATTCCCAGCATTCCCCAACCAGCATAGGAATGCTGGGAGTTGTAGGCCTTCTCTGTGTCTAAACGTGCATAGGATTGCGCCCTTAAAGTGTAAAGGAGCTGATATATTGGGTTGCTAAACTTTCAGACCTATGTAATTCTAGCAACAACAACAAAAAATACATGAGCTCCCGTATTGTAGAATTGCAAAGGGAGACTTTTTTTTCCAGCATGGAGATTAATCTGTGTTGAAAAGTAAGGTGTGATATTACCTGAATTTAAAGATATTGAAGACATTCAGGGCTGCTAATACTTTACTTTCCCCCACAGTTGTATGTGTTAGGAAAAGCATACATAACATTATGGGTTGCTGCGTATTACATATTTCTTACTTCCATGTCAGAAATATTGTTCAATCTGCATGTAGATCATCACATGCAATTATTTCACATGTGCATGATGTAGAATATTGCAGAGTGCATATTCATTAATTATCACATGCAGCAATTTATTACATTTCTATAAGATCCAATAGCCAAAGCTCTCTGGGCAGTTCACAAAAATTAAAACCATGAAATACAACATGATAACACATAATGGGCCAGTTTGCACAATCGCTGCAGCCCACCATGGCTTATTTAAACCTTGGTGGGTTGCAGCGCATGCCGGTGGTCATTTTGAATATTCAGCTCCCAGGAGGGGATTGCCATGGTTTACTGTGTCATCCAAACCTGGGCAGCAGGGGTTGTTGGAGGGAGAGACAACCCCTGCTGCTTGGGTGTGGACGACATTGGGTGTGGACATACCATGGCAACTTCCTGCTGGGGGCTGAATATTCAACATGGCCACCAGTATACATCACAACCCAATGTGGCTTAAATACAACCCATTGTGGGCTGTGGTGATTGTAGAAACCCAGTCAGTATAAAACCTTTTAAAGTTTAAAACAGAATAAAATCAAAGTAAAAGCCAGCAGCGGTGTGAAGAGCTAAAAACACAATTACACATTCAATGTACATATCACTGATGTTATTTCTATACAGAAGTGCTTTTTGTGTAAGAAAGTATTAACACAGGAAGCAGCCTCAAATTAACCATACAGGTAATGTTCAGCACAATCATTTTGTTAGCTGTTGCCTAAAACAAAATGCAGAATGCTCCATTATTAAAATCTGTAATAAAGTGTTTTAAAAACCTGGCTGAGAAGGGGATCAACTGCAGCCTTCTTATTTCTCTTCCCTTGTCAATGTATTCATGCTGATGTTATGCAATGTCCACCTTATCTTCTATTACCTGCTGCCAAAGAGAGCGGGATGGGACAGTGTTAAGAGCAAGGGCATATCATACTTCCAGATGTTGTAGGCAGCAGATGCAAATTCTAGGACATGCCTTCTCAAATGTATTCACTAGGGACTACTGAAGCAGCAACTTTTTCCTTTGTACTTCACAGGCCAACAGAGTTCATTGACTTGTGTGCTACTAGTAACGGTGTGACAAAGGAGGTCTTCTGCACCTAATGCTGCTTTTGAACATGTACCCCAGGAGAAAACGTGGAGGCAGTGACAGACTTTGTCTTTCTAGGCGCAAAGATTACTGCAGACGCTGACTGCAGCCAGGAAATCAGAAGACGTTTACTTCTTGGGAGGAGAGCAATGACAAATCTTGATCAAATAGTGAAGAGCAGAGACATCACACTGACAACAAAGGTCCGCATACTTAAAGCAGTGGTATTCCCTGTAGTAACCTATGGCTGCGACGCGAGAGCTGGACCCTAAGGAAGGCTGAGCAAAGGAAGATAGATGCTTTTGAACTGTGGTGCTGGAGGAAAATTCTGAGAGTGCCTTGGACTGCAAGAAGATCAAACCAGTCCATACTCCAGGAAATAAAGCCAGACTGCTCACTTGAGGGAAGGAAATTAAAGGCAAAACTGAAGTACTTTGGCCACATAATGAGAAGACAGGACACCCTGGAGAAGATACTGATGCTAGGGAAAGTGGAAGGCAAAAGGAAGAGGGGCCGACCAAGGGCAAGATGGATGGATGATATTCTGGAGGTGACGGACTTGACCTTGGGGGAGCTGTGGGTGGCAACGGCCGACAGGAAGCTCTGGCGTGGGCTGGTCCATGAAGTCACGAAGAGTCGGAAGCGACTGACCGGATAAACAACAACAACCCCACCCCTCCTTCTTTAACCATGTCATTTACTATTGCTCCTTTCATCTTTGACTATGCCATAATAATGTACAATATAATAAGGACATCTCTGGACATTTACAGAGTGCCTTTTCTTCACCACTGAGGAGGTGAGGCCTGTTCTCACACTTTTATTTTCAATGAAGGAGCAGGACTTCCTTCCAGGCCAAATGGTGGGGCTCCTGTGCAGACCTGAGCCAGGCCATCTCTCTTGCTAGAAATGAAGCACTGCCTGTATATCCCTGCCTTGACAACAGCCTGAGGGTCATATTAGACTTGACAGCAGCAGAAATAAGAGCCCTGCTGGATCAGACCAAAGATCCATCCATACTGATTCTGCTTCCTACAGTGGCCAACCTGATGCCTTCAGGAAGCCCACAAGCAGGGAATGCAGGCTGCTCCCATGGTTGCTCCCCAGCAACTGGTATTCAGTGGCATACTGCTCTGAACTTGGAGGTTCTGTAGAGCCTTGATGACAAATAGTCATTTAATAGAGCCATACTAGGTTGCTGCCAAATGCATATAAAGCAGATAGCTGGGAGGCCATTTAAAATACAGCATGGGCAGCAGGAGCGGGAACTGAATCATTCTACACTTCTGCCTCGAACTTCTTTGTCCCAGTGTTTTTTTCCTTGGTGGGGCTCTGAGAAGGGAAGTAATCTCTGTTGGGAGAAAAATGCCTGGGGATGTGGTTTGGGTGAGTGAGTGTAGGCAAGGGAAGGAGTCATCTCCCAATCATCCATGTTGTGCTGCACTTTATGTTTTCCCTCTTCCCATTATATGAATTTTGCGCAACTTAAGTTGGTCCATGCCGCCATAACATCTACTTTGAGAACATAATCCGAATATTGTTACGTGCTCACCACTCTCCTAAGTGGAGACTTTAGGTCCTTTTGTAATATTTGCTTATTTACTAATATACACGCAGAACATAAAATGGAGATAAAGAAGTACTCCTACAAGGCAGGCCCCCAGAAGGCATCTTGGGCAAGCCCCGATGCTGCACACACAGAGTTCCAACTAAACTTTCAACAGTCTTCTTCTGCCTCTGGCTCTCTCCATTCAAAACTGCAAAACTCCTATTCCTGCAGTCTCTCTGATCCATCCCCAGATGCATGTTCAAGTGCTGACCGGCATCTCATTCAAAAGCACAGAAGTGGTTTCTATTCCGACCATCAGGAGACCATCTCCCAACCATTAACTCCCATTAATGGAATATGAAGCAAGGATAACCATTATCAACCAGGATAACTTGATTCCAACTTAACAAAGGAATCATCCACCACCAGCAATAATGATTTTATTGTTTTTATTTTGTAATAGCTTACAGTGTAATACACATAGTAAATGCTATGTGCAGTGTGAGCCAGTGTGGTGTAGTGGCAAGAGTGTTGGACTGGGAGCCGGGAGAACCGGGTTCTAGTCCCCACTTGGCCATGGAAACTCACTGGGTGATTTTGGGCCAGTCTCAGACTCTCAGCCCAACGTACCTCACAGGGCTGTTGTTGTGAGGATAAAATGGAGGAGGAGGAGGAGAATGTAAGCCGCCTTGGGTTCTTTGCAAGAGGAAAAAAGGTGGGATATAAAGGTAATAAATAAATAAATAAATAAATAAATGTTATACCAGTACTCCAGGCCTGACCATACTTACTCACTTTCACCACCGAAGAGGCTGCTATTAGGCAAGGGGGCGGGGAAACTGCATACCTTCCAACTCCTCCAATTTACGGAAAACAGCCCTTATTTTCTGGCCCCTGACCCAAATTATCATCCCCATTCTGTCTCTATTTTCACAGCTTCCCTTTCAACCCTCTCCATCCCCATAATCACCTATCCAGGTAGCAAATTTTGCCAAATTGGTTTGAAGGTGTAGATATTTTATAACATAACCAGATTCATTGACATTGATTTAAAATAATGACTATGACCAGTTAATTAACAAAGCATGCAGCCACGTGAAGAGGCCTCAGCAAAGCATAAAATGTGTGGAGTGGCCACTGGAGGCCGGTGGCTCCAATTTTGGTGGGGCGTGAACCCCTTCTGGGTTTCCATTAGAACCAGCCAGAACGCTAAAGGCGCTGTCCAAAGGGTTGAACCCTATCCCAAGAATGGGCTCAGCACCATGGATAGCTCCTTTAGAGTTCTAGCTGGTTCTGACAGAAACCCACAATGGATTCGTGGCCACGCTGAAATTGGAGCCATCACCCTCCCCTGGGAGCGGCCCTTGACGTAAGGAGAGTGCACTTCTATGGTTTATCCTTGAAGTGTTGGAGGGCATGGCGTGCTGACTTGCTCCCACTAAGCCACAGACCCTAGAGACAATAATAAGGTACGGGGAGGGGGGCAGCACGTGATCTCCACAGCAGCCTTTTCAAATGAGAGCCACGCCACACGCCATGTTTGGCAGCCACTTTCATAGAATCACAGGATAGCTGGGTTGGAAGGAGCCTACAAGACCATCGGGTCCAACCCCCTGCTTAATGCAGGAGTCCAAGTCAGAACATCCCTTCCAGGTGGCTGTCCAGCCTAGAATCACAAAATAGTAGGGTTGTAAGGGACTTACAAGACCGTCAAGTTGAACCCCCTGCTCAATGCAGGAATCTAAGTCAGAGCACCCCTGACAGGTGGCTGTCCAGCCTAGAATCATAGAATAGTAGGGTTGGAAGGGGCCTACAAGACCGTCGAGTCCAACCCCCTGCTCAATGCAGGAATCCAAGTCTGAGCACCCCTGACAGGTGGCTGTCCAGCCTAGAATCACAGAATAGTAGGGTTGGAAGGGGCTTACAAGACTGTCGAGTCCAACCCCCTGCTCAATGCAGGAATCCAAGTCAGAGCACCCCTGACAGGTGGCTGTCCAGCCTAGAATCATAGAATCGTAGGGTTGGAAGGGGCCTACAAGACCTTCGAGTCCAACCCCCTGCTCAATGCAGGAATCTCAGTCAGAGCACCCCTGACAGGTGGCTGTCCAGCCTAGAATCATAGAATCGTAGGGTTGGAAGGGGCCTACAAGGCCGTCGAGTCCAACCCCCTGCTCAATGTAGGAATCTCAGTCAGAGCACCCCTGACAGGTGGCTGTCCAGCCTAGAATCATAGAATAGTAGGGTTGGAAGGGGCTTACAAGACCGTCGAGTCCAACCCCCTGCTCAGTGCAGGAGTCCGAGTCAGAGCACCCCTGACAGGTGGCTGTCCAGCCTAGAATCACAGAATAGTAGGGTTGGAAGGGGCCTACAAGGCCGTCGAGTCCAACCCCCTGCTCAATGCAGGAATCTAAGTCAGAGCAGCCCTGACACGTGGCTGTCCAGCCTAGAATCATAGAATAGTAGGGTTGGAAGGGGCCTACAAGGCCGTCGAGTCCAACCCCCTGCTCAATGCAGGAATCCAAGTCAGAGCACCCCTGACAGGTGGCTGTCCAGCCTAGAATCACAGAATAGTAGGGTTGGAAGGGGCCTACAAGGCCGTCGAGTCCAACCCCCTGCTCAATGCAGGAATCCTAGCCAGATCCTCCCTGCCAGGCGGCTGTCCAGCCTAGAATCATAGAATCGTAGGGTTGGAAGGGGCTTACAAGACCGTCGAGTCCAACCCCCTGCTCAGTGCAGGAGTCCGAGTCAGAGCACCCCTGACAGGTGGCTGTCCAGCCTAGAATCACAGAATAGTAGGGTTGGAAGGGGCCTACAAGGCCGTCGAGTCCAACCCCCTGCTCAATGCAGGAATCTCAGTCAGAGCACCCCTGCCAGGTGGCTGTCCAGCCTAGAATCATAGAATCGTAGGGTTGGAAGGGGCTTACAAGACCGTCGAGTCCAACCCCCTGCTCAGTGCAGGAGTCCGAGTCAGAGCACCCCTGACAGGTGGCTGTCCAGCCTAGAATCACAGAATAGTAGGGTTGGAAGGGGCCTACAAGGCCGTCGAGTCCAACCCCCTGCTCAATGCAGGAATCTCAGTCAGAGCACCCCTGCCAGGTGGCTGTCCAGCCTAGAATCATAGAATCGTAGGGTTGGAAGGGGCTTACAAGACCGTCGAGTCCAACCCCCTGCTCAGTGCAGGAGTCCGAGTCAGAGCACCCCTGACAGGTGGCTGTCCAGCCTAGAATCACAGAATAGTAGGGTTGGAAGGGGCCTACAAGGCCGTCGAGTCCAACCCCCTGCTCAATGCAGGAATCTCAGTCAGAGCACCCCTGACAGGTGGCTGTCCAGCCTAGAATCATAGAATCGTAGGGTTGGAAGGGGCTTACAAGACCGTCGAGTCCAACCCCCTGCTCAGTGCAGGAGTCCGAGTCAGAGCACCCCTGACAGGTGGCTGTCCAGCCTAGAATCACAGAATAGTAGGGTTGGAAGGGGCCTACAAGGCCGTCGAGTCCAACCCCCTGCTCAATGCAGGAATCTCAGTCAGAGCACCCCTGCCAGGTGGCTGTCCAGCCTAGAATCATAGAATCGTAGGGTTGGAAGGGGCTTACAAGACCGTCGAGTCCAACCCCCTGCTCAGTGCAGGAGTCCGAGTCAGAGCACCCCTGACAGGTGGCTGTCCAGCCTAGAATCACAGAATAGTAGGGTTGGAAGGGGCCTACAAGGCCGTCGAGTCCAACCCCCTGCTCAATGCAGGAATCTCAGTCAGAGCACCCCTGACAGGTGGCTGTCCAGCCTAGAATCATAGAATCGTAGGGTTGGAAGGGGCTTACAAGACCGTCGAGTCCAACCCCCTGCTCAGTGCAGGAGTCCGAGTCAGAGCACCCCTGACAGGTGGCTGTCCAGCCTAGAATCACAGAATAGTAGGGTTGGAAGGGGCCTACAAGGCCGTCGAGTCCAACCCCCTGCTCAATGCAGGAATCTCAGTCAGAGCACCCCTGCCAGGTGGCTGTCCAGCCTAGAATCACAGAATAGTGGGGTTGGAAGGGGCCTACAAGACCCTCGAGTCCAGCCCCCTGCTCAATGCAGGAATCCTAGCCAGATCCTCCCTGCCAGGCGGCTGCCCCGCCGCATAGAATCACAGGACGGTGGGGCTGGAAGGGGCCTCCGAGTCCAAGCCAGAGCATCCCCGGCAGGCGGCTGTCCAGGCAGGCCCCTTCCCGCCCCACCGGAGGGGCCCCCCTGGGAGGCGCCTACGGGACCGTCGAGCCGCACGCGCGCCCTGCCCGTCTGTCCTTCCGTCGGCCGCGCGTCGCTCCGGGAGGCGGCCGGGCCCGGGCGGGGCGGGGCGGGGCTTTTCCCGGAGCCGGGCGGGGCAGGCGACGCCGCAGGGGCGCGGCCGGGCCGGCAGCTCTCCGGTCGCAGGCGGCGGGGCCAGAGCACTGCGAGCGGCGCTGCGGTAAGCGCGATGCCCTGCGGGGGAAGCGTCCTTGTTGCCCGCACTTATCATCATCCTCGTCTTCACTGTCGCTGTTATTCCGTATTCCGCCGCTCTCGCGTAATATCTCCGCTTCTCTCTCTCCCGTCTGCAGGGCAGCTGTCGCTTCTCCGCAGGAGCGTGAAGGCGAAGCCGAGGTAAGGCGTTCTGCGGCAAACGCCTGGCGGGACTGAAAGGTTGGAGAGTTTCGGGGTTTACCTGTCCCCCGCTAACCAGGTAGGGGAGCTGGGTTTAGTGGTGACTGAACGGGACTGGTGGGGGGGGGGATTTAAACTCGGGATTAAACTCGGGATTAAACTCGGGATTATTACTTTAAACCCGGGATTATTTGGAGATTGTCGTGCGATGGTTTGGGTGGGTGAACGAGGGAGACGGAGACGCTGCTCAGCCTGGGCTCCATCCACCGCTCTCTCAGAGCATTACTTCATTTGATGTAATAACTTCATGGGATGTTACAGAAAGGTTGTAAGTAGCCCAGCAGACTTGAGGTACTTGCGGACGTTGTGGCCATTATTTTTAATACCGGTGATTATTACCAGAAAGAAAAAGAAGCGAAGCGAAGCAAAGCAAAACACCACACTGTGGCGAATTGCCAGGGACAGGAATGCCTTTTAGAAGATGGTGTCTGCTGTGCATCGCATAAAAACAAAGGAAGAATGCCTTTTTTCTTTATTACTCTGCAGATGTATGTATACGTAAAAGGATCAATTAATACGTTTAAGCTCATAGAGGAAAACCGTGAAGATTTCTTCAGTGGGGTGATGGCCCTCTGTGTGTTGTCCTTAAGAGGCAAGCAGCCTCTCCCGCTGGCCATAGTGGAGCCTCCCTCAACTCCATTCTGAGATCATTCAGCCCAGAGGGTACCAAAACTTGGCAATGTGCCCTGGAGGTAAATTGCGGAGGGTTGGTCTTACTTCTGTTTCCTGGATTACACCTGCATTTTCTGGACAAAAAAACCCGGAAGAAAAACACTTGTTACTATGTGAGAACTATTTATGTTTACTCCTCTAGCACTGAAAACTCCTCCAGTTTCACTTCTCTGCACAATCTATTTTCCAAACCATCTTGGTTGCACCATCTCCTCTCTTTTATTATTGTAGTTGCACAGGTTTGCCTGAGAGTCTGACAACATCCACTTTTCAGTATTTCAGCTAGTATGATACGTGTTTCGCTTCTGTGAAAAGAAAGGAAGGGGACTGGGTAGCAAGTTTTCGAGAAGTGAATCCTTTGTTTTATTCTAAAGAAGATTTGGAACTCACAAATCAACACAATCATAGGAATATTTGATTTGCGGCCTCTCGACATTTCTGAAGAGGGAAGTGCCTCAAATGAAAGGAAGCTTAAAGTACAGGAAAACTGTTTCACAGCCAGGGAAGCCCTATCCTTAGGCAGGGTTTGGCAGCCAGCCTTATAAGTTCTATGAAGGGGAGCAAATTGTCAGTTATTTGCCAGCAAATTGCCAGAGTGGCCGGGTGAACAGCCAGATGGGCGATTAAGAAATTTAATAAATAAATAAATATAATAAATAAATAAATTTAGCTTCGTATTATCTTTAATACTAAGGGCCTATTATTATAATATTATTATTAAAATAATAATAATAATAATATAATATAAACTATTATTATAATTATTATTAAAAATAATACTCGTATTAATAATACAAGTATTATTTTTAATACTAAGGGCCGCGGTGGCTTAGTGGTTAAGACGCTGAACTGCAGACTGGAAGGTCGGCAGGTCAGCAGTTCGAGACCCGAGTGCTGCGTGACGGAGTGAGCTCCCGACTTCAGTCCCAGCTTCTGCCAACCTAGCAATTCGAAAGCAAGAAATTGCAAGCAGATAAATAGGTACCGCCTCGGCAGGAAAGGTAACAGCATTCCGTGCACCTCGGTGTTCAGTCATGCCGGCCACATGACCATGGAAGCGTCTTCGGACAGCGCTGGCTGTTTGGCTTAGAAACGGGGATGAGCACCGCACCCTAGAGTCGGACACAACTGGTTGGGGACACCTTTTTTAATTATTTTTACCATCATTGGGTCACCACTTGAGTTTTCTTCCTCAGGCACCAAAACCTTTGGGGTCATTTGTGTTCACGTCTGTCTCTGAAATTCAACTGTAATTGCTTTATCCAGACCCAACAAATAGTTCAATCCTGCATTTTATTTTATTTTATTTTCTGTTCATGGAACTTAGGAAATGTGGATATAGAATTGCCAGGCCCATTTTAGCATGAAAAATGTAGACTTGTGATCCTTCCTCTATGTTTTCAAGATGAATTCCTAAAGAAACAGTTCTCTAAGCACTTTTCTTCAGAATGCTCTCACCTGGCAAGGGAGGCAGTTCAGTCTACAAGACTGAAAGCTGGTCTCAAGCTAGCACACCTCTTGCCCGGTCCTCCTGTGGTGATGCACGCACCTGTCACAGCAGACGCCGTCTTATAAGAGGCATTCCCTCCTGTGTGAGAGGGAAAGAGGAATTCCCTCTTCTAAGATGGCTTCCATTACGTATGTGATGATGGCCACTAGTTTAAATGGCTTTTTAGAAGGATCGGATAAATTAATAGAGGATAGATTTATATTAGCAGCTGGGAGCCATGATAGATAAATGAAACCTCCATAGTTAAAGGCAGTGTTTCCCTGACCTGGGGAAACAGTGGGCATGTCTGTTGCCTTCATGCCCTGCTTGTCAAGTATATCAGAGGCATCTGTCTAGTCACTGTTGAAAAAACAGCGCTGGATTAGATGGCCCCTGCCTCAGTGAGGCAGTTCTTACTTCCGTTGTGTGTGCAGTGGAGAGGAAGAGGTGCACAAGCAAACCCAAGACTCTCCTGATCTTGCGGCGGGTACAGGTGCCCATCTGAGCAGGGCTTAAGTTGCTACTGAAATCTGTAAGGCTACTTCAGGAATGCTCCGAAAAACTGGAGTCATCTCAGTATTAGAACACTCCTTAAGAAGCAGCAGAAGACCAAAGAGCCTGTGTCACCTGAAAGACCACCTTAAAGATGGTTTATTTAGCCATTATAACTCAATGGAACCTACATGTTTAGATGCAGTATACCTCTGAATACCAGATGCTAGTCTAGGGACGAACAACGTGTCAGCATTGTGGCCCTCTTGCCCTGCTTGTGAGCTTCCCAGAAACATCTGACTGGCCAATGTCCAAAATACAATGTTTGGATTAGATGAACCTGCGTCTGAACCAGCAGAGGTCTTCTTTTGGTTTAATTATGGTATGAGGTTTCATAGACAACAACCTGTTTCATCTGTTCATTATGAACTAGAGTGATATGTGTACATTTGGGTTAACATAACGTAGTATCTAATGATAGTCCTACATAGAGTAGACTTATTGAAATGAATGGGACTTAAGTTACTCATTTCAATGGGGCTACTCTATGTAGGACTAACCCTGGATATTACTCATAGTGGAAGACAAACCACTTTTAACAAGTTGAGATCATGGAAATACAAAAAAGGCATCCTGTTCACTAGGGTATTAAGCATGATTATTATGTATATTATATTATATATATATTAAACAAGCATTCCCCTGTATGCAGTGTTTACCTGACAGAACCTGGTTTAAAGCAACTTAAAACAAATAATTACTTTGCAATTAACCTGTTCATCCTGTAATAGTAAGCCTCAACTTATACAAGTATGCAATATGCAGAATCTGGAATGGGCACAAACTTTGGCTTCTTGAAAATTAATATGATTCCAATTTTAAAAAGCAAGTTACAGGGCTCACGAGTTTGTGTGTGTCCTTGGGGGTGGGGTTGTTCTTGAGGTTTAATTGGTAGGTGGAGGTTCTGCATTTGTACAGCACTCATCTTATCCCCTTGGCTCAAAGTTCTTCTCCCTACAGCCCCCCAAACTGTAGAATACTTCGATCGTATATCTTTGAACTCTGTCACTCTAGTCCTAGCCAACATAGTCTCACACTAGTGCAAAACTGAATGCCTCAGTACTAAGCACATCAAGCAAAGTTTTTATGAGGTTTCGCATAGTCCTGAGAGAAGTTGAGCTCTTTGGCACAGAATTTGGGTTTCTTACAATACAATCCTAATAATGTTATTCAGAAGGAAATTCCATTAATTCTGATAGATTTACTGCCAAGTAAATATGTTATGCTTAGAACTGTAAGACTAGGAACAGTGTAACCATCAGCCCTAGAGTAAGAATTTTGTCAAGCCAAAATTGTATTATATTGCTAAATAAATACAATAATTGTCCATTGCTCTGAACTCTGTAAAATGAACCCTCATCTGTATACCTCTGAGATAAGGGATGTGGAATTGTGTTATAGTTCAGATTTATACAGTGTCTTCCTACCCAGAGAACAGAATACTGATATTGTTGCAGGATATGTGTTTGTGCGTATATCTCTTTCCTCTGTTGCTGTCATCTAGTTCAAGAGAAGCTAACTGTGGGGCCAGATGTGACCCCACCTCCGTGCGGATAATTTTATCTGCTCTCTCAGTGGGTTTATCAATTATTAATCAGGCTGTCATAAAAATGCTGTCCACAGTTTTATAAATAAGGAAAAGACATTTGTTTTCAAGAGTTCTGTGTGTGAGAAAGAGACCTTCTTCCATCTTGCGATATTAGGTCTCTTGGATGTCCTACCACGTGTGCTCAGCACTGAGCACTGTGAAGTTCTTACTGCTAAGTGGTACTGAAATTATCAGAAAATCTGATCACTGAAAGGGTCAGGCTGTGCAACAAGATACACTTAGGGAGCAATCCTGCGCATGTTTAGACAGAAGGAAGTCCTACAACTCCCAGCATTCCCCAGGAATGCTGGGAGTTGTAGGACTTTCTTCTGTCTAAACATGCACAGGATGGCACCCTTAGATGATTATAAAGAGCTGCCTTACTCTGAGTCAGGCAGTTGGCCATCTAGCCCACTACCATCTACCAATTGTTAGCTCTACAAGGCCTCAGGCAAGGCACTCCTTCCACCACCTGGGATGCTATCTAACTAGTGGTGGGAGGCTGAATCTGGGACCTTCCACAAGTAAAGCATGCACTCTACCACTGAGCTGGCCTATGGCCCCTCCCTGGAGAATAGAACGACGAATGCATTCCTGATCTAGTGTATTCTAAACATGTTTTCTGCTGGGGAAAAGTGTTTGCTTGCTTCCACTATTACCCAACCAGGAAATAAAAATGAATATATACGTGCCTGAGATGAGAGTAAATATCACTTCCCCATACTTAGAGGGAAGACACTCTTGCAGGAATATAAGTAGTAAACAGATTAGACTAGCCTTGCAAATAATAATTTAGAAGGTGGTTCCATACTCACTTGTCTGAGTTTTTCCTCTCTTACAGCCTGTCAAGATTCCTCCTCCCATTACTACCTGTCTGTGATTATTCCATTGGAGGACCTATATCTCTGGTGATTATGAAGGGCAAAAAGTAACCATGACAAATATTTTTAAAATGCACTTCTTAAAAAAAAAATCTTATGGTGAAGTTATCAACACTGGTTAAACAAATGGAGGATGAGGAAGTTCGTGTAAGATAAGCCTATCAGTGGCTACTAGTCATGATGGCTGTATATTACCTCCAGTATCGGGCAGTATGCCTCTGTATCCCAATTGCTGGGAACACATGCTCTTGCATTCACATCCTGCTTGTTGGCTTTCCACGAGCATCTGGTTAGCCACTGAGTGAACAATATGCTGGACTAGATAGGTCGTTGCTCTGATCAAGCATGGCTCTTCTTATGTTCTTAATTACTGTTTGTTTTCCTTTTTAAGCAAAAAGGAACTGTGCATTTCGTCATACATACTTGTTACGTAGGGTAGTTGAGCTGCTTATAAGAATAGGTAAAAAGGTAAAGGTGTCCCCAACCAGTCGTGTCCGACTCTAGGGTGCGGTGCTCATCCCCGTTTCTAAGCCGAAGAGCCAGCGCTGTCCAAAGACGCTTCCGTGGTCATGTGGCCGGCATGACTGAACATCCAGGTACACGGAACGCTGTTACCTTTCCCGCCGAGGCGGTACCTATTTATCTACTTGCAATTTCTTGCTTTCGAACTGCTAGGTTGGCAGGAGCTGGGACTGAAGACGGGAGCTCACTCCGTCAGGCGGCACTCGGGTCTCGAACTGCTGACCTTCCAGTCTGCAGTTCAGTGTCTTAACCACTAACATAGTGTATAAAATCAATGGGCAGAATCCAACGGGGTGCTTACGCTCCCACCGATTCTCTTACACCCCAGCAGTTCCATTCCGCGAGCAGCCCCATCGCTTGTGCAACAGAGTTTTAGCACTTCTGTGGCAACCTGAAACAACCAGAAACACTAGTTTCTGAAAGGAGGCAGGTCGGCAGAGCTTGCGTAAGGGAGCTCTGCCCCTACCTCCTTCCGGAAACTAGCGTTACCACTCATCTCAGGACTTCTCCTAGGAAGTGCTAAATTTCCCTTGCCTAAGTGGTGGATCCCACTTGTGCAACAGAATCAGAAGGGAATCAGAAGGGTATAAAGGGATCAGTGGGAGCACAGTACAGAAAACCTTGAGGAGTAATCACAAACACAGGAGGGCATGATTCCCCCTTCTCTAAAAGGAACTCTGAAAGGTTATTTGCAATGTCAGAAGCTACTGGATGGCTACTAAGGCTGCAATCCTATGGATGCTTACTTGGGAGTAGGCCTCACTGAGCAACAGGCTAGGCTAAAAACAGGAGAATGCATGAACGTTAACTGGAGAAAAAGGTGCCCTTGGGAGTAATTCAAGCTGTGTTAGAAAATGCTTTAAACATAAACAGTGTTTCAAGGTCACTGAAGCTGAGCTGTCATAGGAAATGCTACAAGGAATGGATGAGAAGATTACTGTTTGTGACCCTTTTGGGGCACTGGGATTTATTCCAGGAAGCTAACTGGAGAGAAAAAGAAAAAGACCACATATTTTTCTGCAGTGACAGAACACCACTATGACATTCTGTAACGCTAGAACATTAAGAAGACGTTTTGAAATTTGTTTATCTTCTCATTCACAGTCATAACGCTTGTCAATACTTTAAAAGAGAAAGAGCAAAAGTAGCTGTGTAAAATGTAAACTTAGTAAAATTCCAAAATCATATTAGTGTATTTCCTTTATTAGGCCAACCAAAATATCACAAAAATGTGAAAGCTTTCGAGATCTCCAGATCTCTTCACCAGGCAAGATGTTTTAGAAGATCTGGACACCTTAAAAAAAAAAAAAGGCATCCTTGTAACATGAAATGGGGTTTGAATTTGAAAAACTGATTACGATGTCATGTTTTGGGGATAGCAGCATATGCATTAGAGGCTCATATACCAACAGCCAAACCAGTTTATCTCATTTAAATTCTGGTTTTGTGAAGATCCATGATTCAATAAGTGATGGTGTAAAGGGTAATATCCTTAGTTATATGAAAGGTAAAATAGAACTACCTTTTAATCCTTACTTATAACTATCAAAATCAAAATGTCAGTTAATATCTCGTGTATGTATGCATCTATATGTGTATGGAAGGCCTGCAAATTGCAAAAACTCCATGGGTGTGCATGTGGGTTGTGCGTATGTGTGTGCAGTACATGAACTGCTGCATTTTGATTTTGTTTTGTTTTGGTTATTTGTTTTGGTTTCAAACTGGGATTGAAACTTTGGTACAGGATTTAGTTTTACATGCATACCTACTTTTGGAAGAATGAATTGCTTTTTAATTATAATTTCATTTTTAGTCTTTGTATGCTTTTATATAGAACCTCATGTGGCACAGAGTGGTAGGCGCCAGTATTGCAACCGAAACTCTCGCCACGACCTGAGCTTGGTCCCAGCGAAAGTCGGGTCTCGGGTAGCCGGCTCAGGTCGACTCAGCCTTCCATCCTTCCGAGGTCGGTAAAATGAGCACCCAGCTTGCTGGGGGAAAGGTAGCCACGACTGGGGAAGGCAATGGCAAACCACCCCGCTACAGTCTGCCATGAAAACGCCAGCGCAAGCGGCGTCCCTCTAAGGGTCAGTAATGACCCGGTGCTTGCACAGGAGGAACCTTTCCTTTCCTATGCTTTTATATGGATGACAGTTACTTACAGTTAGTATACTACATATTATTTTAAAGTTGTGGGTATAAAACAATGTATGTATTAACAATGTTATTATAGTGGATTTATCATTTAGAATATTTTTGTCGTGTTTGTAACTTTATTGTTTCCCCCTGAGGAAGAACGGTTGTATTTCAAACACAATGGGGATTTTGCTTGGCAGTAAAACATTCTCAGAAACTGTCCACATCTATTTGCTGTGTGGTGTGGTCCGCCTTCCTTTAGCAGTCACATTTAGATAATACATTGTGGCCTGGTTCGCATGCAAAGACAACCCATGGCTTAAACAATCCATGGGTTGTCATGTACGAGGGGGAGCACCCACCACTTCCATGCACCCACCACTTCCACTTTTAATCAACAACCTATGATCGGCTCATTTGTAGGCTGTTGAGCATGAGACTCAGACCCATGTTTTGTTGTTGTGTTAACTTATTGGACATGCAGTCCAGGTTCGCATGTCACACTGACAGCTTTCAATCGTCTCAATCAGAGGTTGTTTACAGAAAACGGAAACAGCTCACACTGTACAAACAGAAAAGGCTCCATGTGCAGACATTTGCCTCCAACGCATGGAGGATGAGAAGAAGGTGACAGAAGGGGAGCGGTCCTAGGGGTTGGCATAGATGATCTTCAAGGTCCCTTGTACACACAAGTAGAATGCCTAAGTAGGTCTACCATGACTTCCCTTTCTATATTTTGCCTGTCTTCACCCTTCATTCTATTTGACTTCAAACTGGTGCTAGGTAGGGAATGTCACTTGCTCCATGTGCTTTGTATTAAGGACTTTCAGAGGCATGCCATTCCTGCTACTGTTAGAAAAAGGATTGTTGTAGGAGCAGGTAGAGGGGGACTGCAAAACAAAGGTGCGGGATTGCTGTATGCAGCATTGTAAACTAGTAAGAAGATGATATCTCAAGTAAGGATGTTTATTAAGGAGTCATAGCAGTTTCAGAACAGATGCTGTGTTAAATGTTTTAATAGCATCTGCCAAATACAGAAAGGGTCTCATCAGACAATTATCTAAAAAGTAATCTAGACAAGTAGTACATGCAATTTTGTTGGCTTGGCCTGATGAAGATCTCAGTCCGTAGGATGTCTTTAGCCATGGAAGAATTATTCAATTTAAAAGATCGGTTGTTCTTACTTCCTATTTGGTTTGACTCCATGAGAGACTGACTCAAGCAGAAATACATCCCAAATTAACCTATTTGGTTTTATAGCTTCACTGTTATTGTAAATAATAATGATGATAATAATAGCATTTATAGAGCATATTTCAAGTGTTCAGAGCACTTCGCAGATATTATCTCAGTAGTCCTTATAAGAACCCTATAAGATAGGCCAGTATGATTATTGCCATATTGTAGACAGGGAGGCTGAGAGAATAATGGCTTGTCTAAGGCCAACTTGTGAGTTTGTGGCTGAGGTGAGACTGGAACTGGGGACTTCCTGAATCACACTCTGAGCTACCATGCTGCACCACTTCTCTGCTTGCACCCCTAAATTGTTAAATGCCCATCATGTGGCACGAATTTAGCCCTACCTTCACAAATGCAGGGGAAGAAACATGGTTTGACAGTTCTGAAGCTAACCAGTGGATTTATCTTTCATCTTGTCAGTATTCGCTCAGACGGGGCTTCAGACTCTGTGGAATAATATTCTACACATTCCCTTTGTTAGGGCTTCCTTGTTTTATCGTTTTAGACAGGTTGGCTGGTAAATTAGTATGCTAAGCTGCAGCTGAATTCTAAACTACATAGACTAATATCTGTGTTGGCTTTATTAGCCAGTGGGAGGATGGTATTACCACAGCAGGTGTGAAGCAGCATATGTTGTGCTTTGGAGTTTTGTCCTGACATTGTATGATTTGTTTACATGTCTGATTTCTAAGCCTGTGATCTCATCCTTGGTCATTTTCAGAATACAGTTTTTGCTTTGTAAAAACGCAGACATTTCCACTCATTCTGTTTTAACACATTTAAACATGCCCACAAAAAAGACTCGGGCGATTCTGTCTGATCTTTTAAATTATTTTTTTCTTTTGATGCATTCTTTTCAAATAAATTCCTACCAGATTCTTCTACTTCTTCTTCCTCTCTCAGAATCATGTTGTATCAAAACAGAGTTATATTTCACATACCTATGGAGAAGTGGTGGAGCGTTTCTACATCAAGTGATCTTTATTTATTTTTGCTACAGGCCATTACAACTTAATTGTGAACAACTCTCTCACACACACATAAAGGCAAATATAACCAAATGTGATCCAAAATAAAGAAGCAAACAACCCCCACCGCTATCTAAAATTGTACAAAACAACAGTTTGTTAAATATGAATAAAAATTATACACATAGGATTGTAATCAAAGGTGTAATTCCACTGACAGCAGAACCAGGAGAGGGTAATTCCCCCTGCACCCCTCCACCCCTTTAAAATCTGCTCCGGATGGCTGGGAAATCCTCCGGAGCAGATTGGGCTGCAGTGGGGAGGAGAGAGGAAGAATATCTCATCATGTTAGCAAATTTCTTCAAGCATGATGTTAACCCATAATTGTATAATGCTCCAAAACAATATACTAAATTGGCCTTTTGTATTGGAGGAACAAAGACCTAAGTTAAGTTATCCGCAATGATAAATGAAGTTATCAGTAATGATACCACCATTTTGTTAATATTAAACTACCATTGGTTTGGACACATTTTGCCCTATTTTTAGCTACTTCATATGACATAACTGCTTGTAGTAATTCTGTCCAGTCCACTTTTGAGCAGATGCTTAATTAGGTTGCAAGGTTAAAATGAAAAGAGAAATATGAATAAGGGGGATGCACGACGATGATGATTTGTGTATACCCCACAGTTCTATTTGAAATAGAAGAAGAATGTACTTATAGTGTGCTTGGAGTTGTGCATGTTGACATGGACAAAGTTCATTTGAGTGAAAGAGAACTGAATGGGAGGGAGAATATTGTGAGAGTTGTTTCACTTTTTATAATAATTGGTCAGCAGAGGTGTGAAAGCTGGAAGTGGAGATGGGACAGTGTTGCAATAAATATTTGTGCTGATTTGAAGGAAAATTTTTATTTAAAAAAAATAACCCCAGGGTTATTTGATGTCCAGCCGTGGGAAACTCAGGCTCCGAAGGTGTCAGGTTCTGGGATGCAGAGAGCTAGCCATCTGTCCAAGTGGGCCAGAAGCAGGTGTGTAATCTAAAACAGGCAGAAGTTAAGGTCCAGAACGGCAAACAAGGATCAAGGACCAGATGTAGAAATGTATGTGTGGTCATAGTCAGGCAGCAATCAAGATCTAAGGCAGCAATCGGAAAAAAGGAGCAGGAGGTAGGATTTCTGCAGACTAAGTGGCTAGCTCTGATACCAAGACCTGGTGTGAGTAGATTAGCTCTTGGGTACTTAGACAAGGTGGTACAGCAGCCTAGATACAGCACTGAAGCCCAAAGCTACTAGGCCTCAGTAGTGCCATCTAGGATGTACAGAACTTGTGTGTTTCTTTGGATGCTGGCCTACATTGAAGAGGAGTTTGCCATTAGCAGATGACTTGAAGGTGATTCAAATATACAAGGAACCTCTTGGTATTATGAGCTGCCAACAGTACAAATGCATCTCAAATAATTCCTCATGACCTGTTATTCAAAGCCAGCCATTTTGTCTACAAAATGCATTAGCAACTGAAAGACAAAAGGATTTGAGAAGGGGGTTGACTTTAGGCCAGGGGAAAGAAGAAGAATATACCAAATAAAACAGTTAAACCTAAAAGCAAATAGTACCTTACCGGACAAAACTCACCCTGTCAGTGGTAACTGCCAAAGCAACAAGCTGAGGACTGCTGAAAAGGTTATTAACTTTGCCAGATTGAATTATGCAGCTAAACAAAAAATAAAAACAAAGTAACGACTATTAATGCTTAAAAAAAAATATCTTACAAAAGGAATAACCTTAAATAATTTGATAACCTGCTTTGCAGTGTCTGTTAATTCCAGTTTATAGTAATGTGGGCAGAAAATGTTATTAACCAAAACGAAAAGATTAAATTTAATTTTATTGTAGAATCTTCAGCTGACAGAAACTATGACTGAAACAGGACAAACCTCCAGACATTTCCTTCTCTTCAGCTTCGAGAATGTAAATGCAGCTCCAGAAGACGCCATTCACAATAGATCTGTAACCATTCCAGACATTGCAGAACACATGGAGATTAATATCAGGTATCACATGGAACTTACACTCTCTCTGGCTTTTCTTCAAACACCTGTTTTTATTTTGTTTTTGCTTTTAAGCTTGTTTGAGGCAAATTCATTTAATATATGTTAGATGACTTACCAGAGTGAAAACCTGATGCTATCATTTCAGATGATCACAAAATATTCTTCATCGCAAAATATTGTGCAATAAATCAAGGCAACTTTTAAGTCTCCAGGAGCTTACAGATCATGGTCATTCATGAGAAGCCCAGCTGTTGTAAAGAGCAGCTGACAAAGCTGTGCTTACAGCATTCTTTACATACCTTGTCTTTTAAGGCTGCTGTATAACCTGCCTCCTGATCGGACGGTCCATAAAATTCTCGCTCTTTCTTGTTAAAGCTGTCTCTTCATCTGGGTACTTAAAATGACTAAGCAGCAAAACAGTGTTCTTCCAAAGATGTGTGGTTTGCTTTCTACAGCTTCCCAATGTCTGCTTGTTAGATTTCCTCACGTTCATTGGTATCACTGGCATCTATATATATGACCCTGTGGCCCTCTGAAGCAGCGCATTTCCCCATGCATACTGGAGTCACACCAGCAACCTAAGGATAAATTTTCACACCTCACTCACCTGCCAGTAATTCCTATTCGCCATAGGCGAGTGGCTATCTACATAAGATTTAAGGTGTGGAGGTGTTTAAGCTGGGGAGAAGTTCTGTAGCTGGTCCCAGGTTCAGTTCCCAGCATTGCCAGCTAAAAGCATCTCAGGTAGACCTCCGCTTGAAACACTGGAGAGTTGCTTTCAGTCAGAATAGACAATACCAAGCTAAATGGTCTAGTGGGCTGACACACTAGGCAAGCTTCGTATGTTCATTTCCCATAGGATACGTGTCTGCTACAATAGACTATCACAGCCACCCTTCTGGAATAAGAAGACAAAAGTGCTGCTTCTTTGTGTAAAGCTTTTCCTTTAGAAATAATGGCTTGTTCTGAATAATTCATAATGTTTTCTTAGGCAGGCATTAGATACACTATTTGGATTACATGATTGATAGATATATCCAATCTAATGAACATACTGTTCAAAGAGAATAAACGAATCTCTAGCAGTGATGGGGTTGTGTGTATGAAGAGACTAAAATTCGGACCCCTGGCCATCCACATTCTGCAATTTCTGTAGATTATGTAATTTAAGCAACGATGCATAATTTCTCTTACGAAATTATCTAAAGCATTGCATAATTCTTATGAAAGGGATGATGGTGGTGATGATGCATTTTTACTGTTTAAGGGCACAATCCTACGCATGTTTAGACAGAAAAAAGTCCTACAACTCACATCATTCCCCAGCCAGCTATGCTGGGAGTTGTGGGGCTCTTTTCTGTCTAAACATGCATAAGATTGCGCCCTAAATCATTTATTCTGATTTCCCCCCCTTGACATTAGGAGGGACAGAGAGCTATGCCAGGCACTGAAAACCCACGACAGCTTTTGGAACTCTTTATTTAGCACATCTCTGGCTACTGAGGTATAGCATATTTTTGCAGTCATATTCAGAAACAGATTCTCAGAAAGCTGAATTCTGCACTAAGTAACAGATTCTCTGCCTTTTATGTGCTCCTGGGAGGGAAATCACAGGAACCTAGTGATGTAAAATATTTGTTTTTTTGGAGGACTGCTTCCTACCAGTTTGATACATGTGGCTAACAATTCGAAATGCACTTCTGAGCCCCTTAATATATATTTGGGAATCGCAAGAACTGCGTTGCTGGATCAGACAATGTCTGATTCTGTTTCAGACAGTGACCCAATGGAAAATCACAGACAGAGCGTGATCGCAATGTCTGCCACCTGTTATTTAACCCCCTGAATCTGGTACTCAGAGGTAAACTGCCTCAGAACTGGAGGTTTCATTAGCTAACCTGTCCCCCATGAATCCTTTTTAACCATCTTAAAGCCATTTAGGACGTAATCCTATGCATCTTTAGACAGAAAAAAAACAACCCTACAATTCCCAGCATTCCTCAGCCAGCCATGCTGGGAGTTGCAGGGCTTTTTTCTGTCTAAGTGTGCATAGGGTTGTGCCTCTAAGCTAATAGCAGCCACTACTTCTGATAATGAATTCCATAAGTTAATTATGTGTTGTGTGAGAAGAAGCATTTCTTTTTGTGTGTCCTGAATATACTGGCAATCAATGAGTGATTTCCATAAGGTTCTCATATTTTCAGTGAATTCATGAGAAAAATCTCTCCCACACTCTGCCCACTCCTGTTCATAATGTTATAAATCTTTATCATATCCTCCCCTTCCCTTAGTTGTCCTTTTTACTAAAGTAAAAAGCCAAATCACGGTTAGGTTTCTTCATAGGGAAGATACTCCATCCCCTTGATCATTTTAGGCGGCAATCCTACACCCACTTACCTCAGAGTATGGGCTGATGCAGCTGACCGGGGGATGCTGGGAGTTGTAGGACTTTTTTCTGTCTAAACGTGCACAGGATTGCAGCTTAAATGAAACAAGTGCCATTCAGTAGGCATGCATAGGATTGCACTGTTAGTTACCCTTTCCCAACACTTGAATCCTTTTTGAGACAAGGCAGCCAGAACTCGATGCTTATTATACATTATCTATGCTCATTCGCTTGTCCCTGCATTAGATTTTTATTCTGTTGCCCATTTAAATGTGAATTTGTTTAACGTTGGGACAAATCTGTGATGAATTATGATCTTCATGTGTATTCAACACTTGCAGTGCTGTGACCCAAGTTAGCCATCAGCTTGCAATAATTGGGGACGAGTGTAACAGGATATACAATGGGAAACAGGAAGATTCGCTGTTTCATCTTGCAAAGGGGTAAGACTTGCTAGGGGAAATGTTCAATATTAGAATGATTTTGTATGCTTAGTAATCTACTTCAGACAATAAGTGGTGCCTGCTTTTTTTAATGCTCCTCTATGTAAAAACAAAGACTCCCCTGCAAGTAGAAAACTAGCCCAGCAGGGAGCAGGTTAGGCTGGAACCCTTCATCCTGATATGCTAGTTTTTACTTGTATGGCATGTGCATTCAAAAAATGTCTTCCCCAGCCCGCAGCCTGAAGTGCTGTGGTCCACCCTACCAACTTATTCTGCTGCTTGAGGCTGCTACTAGACATGGAAGGAAGATAGCCCTGAAAGAGAAATTGCCTACCTTTCCTTGGCTGAACGTGTGGTCTGCAGGTTACCTGCATTCTGACCATCATTGTGGTAATTGCCGCAGAACCTCTTGCCTGGAAGAGCCCTTACCGTATCCATGTTCCCACTATTTGCAGGACTGCAGTTAGCCACTGGACCAAATTCTTTTGTGTGGCCACTTGCCATTCAGTATTCAAGCCAAGGGGTGGCTGATAGGCATTGTGAGCAACCTATCACAAATCTTGGGGGGCCGCTACATTTTTACCTGCAAAGCTAAATACATATATTGCCCCTGTGTTCCAGTTAGGCGCAAGTGTGACTTGCAAGAAACTGCAGTATCATACCTATATAGCTATTTGGTGTGCGGCCTTTACTGTATATCTAAGGACCGAACTAGATGTGACATTAGATGAGTTTGTATTTAAAGTGCAGTTTTCAAAAAATGCAAATACTATCAGTTGTGTGGGGACCATGGTGATGATTGGGATTGCAGGACGGGGGGGGGGGGAAGGGAAATGTAACCCTTTCCTCCCCTGCTGCAGTCCTGAGGTGCTATTTACATTGGGAGGAAATCCCCCATTGGCATCTTCAGAGGAGGGATTTCCCCTAGGAATGCAACAGGCAAGGTTAAATTCCATGTCTGCTAGGAACCTGATAATTACCACCCCTCTGGCTGATGCTCTTTCCACTTAACCCCCCCCCCCCCGCATGTTAAATGCAAAAATGTATTTAATGTCACGTCATGTCTAGTTTGACCCTCATATATAATTCCAGAGAACGTTCCATCACACTCTAGCATGAGCAAGAAACAGTCCCCAGGATTTGGGGTGGTGGGGTGGGGGTGGGGGACTGGATCTGACTGGTTATGCAGATAGGAGCAGGCTTGGTTTTCAGTGGTTGAGGTCCCTGGAGGCAGGGGAAATATTTAGCCCCCACCAGTTTCATTTCTTTTGATACAAATGAATAGATGCAAAGCTCATTCATTCTGACAGCAGACAACTGGTCAGCTTGAAGAAAGATTTTTCACACCCAGTGATGTCATGACTAACTTAAGTCCCATTGATTTCAATGGGTCTACTCTGGGTAAGACTAAGGCTGGATCCCAACCCCCCCATGTTTAACTACTTGAGCGGGGGCATATAATGCTTGTTTAGAGCTCGTTTTTCTAATGTTATAATGCCCCATATATTTTAAAACTACATTGTGATACATTAATTTCTCCAACTCTTTCATTTCTTAATAGGATAGCAGTCAGTGTTTTTCAGACTTGTTTTTGGAGCAGCATTAAAAGTGTTATGAAAAGTTTGGGGAGTTTCTTGAACAGTGGCTGGAGAAAGAAGATGATTGATAATGGCTGGGTAAATGTCTCTTATTTTGCATTCACAACTTTTCTGTTGAGGAACGGGACAGAAATAAATGTAGCCAAAGCGGAATTATAGTGCAATCCAATGTCCATCTACTTGAAAGTTACATAGAATAGAACTGTTAGGGTGGAGTCCAGAGCAGAGCCTGAACATCCTTCTGGCTTTCGCCGTTTAGTCCTATTGTTTTAGAGGAACTGAGCTAGGCTAGTTACAGTGGTTGGTGGCTTATACTTCCATTAGTATCCTGCCTGACTTGCTTGTCTCAAGAGCGTCTGTATTACCCTGAAAACTATTATTGTCATAGCAGATCAGTCTGGCCTCCACGGTAGCACACGAACAGTTGACAATGAATGTGCAAGCTCATGCCTTGATTGGACCAGAAAGCAGAGTGCTAACCTACTCCCTCTCAGTTAGTGCCAGATGGGAGACCATGAGCTGGATCCAGACTGTTAGTTGCACATCATCCCCATTGAAGTCAATGGGAGTGAAGTCATGGCTAAGGTTTCGCATTGATTTCAATGGGCACTAACTTAGTCTGGCTCTAACCCAGTTAGATTAATAACAACTCTTCCTTCCGTTGTCCAATCTAGCTTTACATAATCTGAGACGTTCTCTTTTTTGTTGTTAAGTTCCAAGGGCAAAATAACATGTCTAGGCTTTCGGGCTTTTACATTTTTTAAAAATTATACACTCTCCTTTAAAAAGCTCAGAGTGGCTTACAAGGGGTTGTGTGTGGTCTGTATCCCAGTACTGGCCAGGCCCACTACAGCTTGCCTTGAACAATGCCATGGCCACCGGGGCCCAGTTAATGCGATCCCTGCTTGCTTGGTCACGCTCTTTCCTCCCCTTCCACACGGTTGTCCCGCTTGTTCCCGGGCAATGAGCAAGATCAAAGGCGTTCATGCCAAAATGCCAGTTTTATCTTTTAATTAAACTTGAGAAGTGTTTGATCTTGACTTGGGAGGGGAGGGGCAAAGTTTAAGAATCCACCTCCATTGCATAAATATACTTTTCCTTGATTGCCTTCCACTAAAACTCTCGTCAGATATAGATCCACATCCTGCATTCTGTGCTAGGACAGCCTGAGAACTGCTATACCAAGTGTTCCCCCCACCCCGCCACCCCAGTTTTGCTCTTATTCTTAATTTCTCATGTTTTTAATCAAATTCTTTGTTCTCTCCATTAACAGACTATTTGGATTCTTCTTAAGTATGGGTGTCAGAAATGGTTGCCAGCCACCCTGCTTGCTATTTTGATGTGGTGGCTAGTCACTCATGGACTGCAAAACTAGTATCAAGACTTGCTATTGACGGTCACTGCTGGACTCTGACCATTCCGTATCTCACCCAGGAGGTGGCATTTGCTTTGTTTGTTTTTTAAAAGTTATCTATGAAGAACTTTTTCTATTTAAAATGTAGGCTAGTGCTGGGTCACTGCTGTTTTCATACCTTTAAAAACAAAAATATGAATATGGGGTTGTTGCTGGATAACTACCTGAATTGCTTATTTTGAAATATGTACGTTCAGGTAATTCAAGTCTGTCTTTTATACGTTTAACAAGCTGAGCGCTTCACAAGGAAGGAGTGTTTTCTAATGGAATTTGGAAAGATGACAGAAGGAATGCTGGCCATCCTTTTAAATAATGTTTGCACTGTAAAATATATAATGAAAAAGGAAATCTCAAAGACTTGGAAAAAAATAAAATTGACGCTCTGAATATAATTGTTAAGTGTTATTACATGCTTTCCTTGTATGTATGTTTGATCATAACCCATCCTGCACACATGATCTCATAGAAGAATCCAGTCATCCCTGTTCTCCCCAGGGCTCTACTTGCATCTGTAGGTATCAGTGGCTGCTTTATCACAGACTTTGAGATCAGTATTGGACTACATCAGGCATTAGCGCTTTGTCCCATGACTCACTATACTCGCAAGAATGTACAGCCACAAATATATTCATTACATGATGATTCATGCCCTTATTTGTACAAAAGGTAAAGGAGTCATAATTGGAAAGATTAAAATCCCATTTATAGTTTGTTCCCTCTCTCTCTGTGGCATTTTCCTGAGCTTAGCATTGCTATATGCTGAATTCTGCATCTCTACAGCACCGGGGTTGATATTGTCTAAGACAGCTGAAAGTGGTATGACAGAGGCATTCTACCATAGTATATGCACATTCATTTCTTATGCTCCATCATTGCCTCTGGGGAAACAGATTTTGGAGGTTATTTGTAGCACTATGAAAACCTGCACATCCTGTTTACCAGAGATGACGGCAGGATGGCAATGCATACATGACAAATGTTCATACTACCTGCAACACTCTGAAATAATTATGGAATGGAAAGTTGCCATTGGCATTGGGTAGCTTATGTCATGTTTTTTTTTTTTTAGTGGAATGATAATTTATCTTTCAAGAAAAACAGTGCAGAATTAGGGCTAATGTATATATAGCAGACAGTGGGGCTCTGTTAAAGTAGTTGCACATTGGCACTAAATGACCTCAACCTGAAACATGTTATACTTTCCCTCTGCTTGAAGAAAACCAAAGACACAGTCATAAATTAGTGTTTTCATTACTGCCTGATGCATGTGCCCAGGTCACATGACACAGTACTTAAAAAGAGGTGGAGGCACAGAGGAAAGTTGACTTTCCCAAATAAAGTATTCTAGGGTTTAACGTCTTGGTGAAACGGTAGCATACTAGAAAGCCAAATAGTTCATTCTCACAAAAATGATGTCTAACATCAAATTGTATTAATAATAAAACTATTGCCAGTATTTTCCTCTTTGAGAAAATGTCAGTTGTGTGTGTGTCGGGGGCACATTTTTTAAAGACCGTAACAAAAAATGGCAGGTTTCTCACCCCTATTTTGTCCCCAAAATTGGGGAAATATGTTATTTTATGCATTTCAAAAAGTTCCCAGAGCAGGAACAGTCGCATCATTTACCAAGTTATAACATGTTGTGCATGACACTCAGTAAGTTGGTCAGCTGTGTTGTCTTGACAAATAGTGAGGAAAACAGGGGCTTGAATATTTGATAAAACCTCCCTGTGTACAGAAATCCCTCAACCTCCCTTATGTGCTGCCTTGAAGTCCTTGGAGGAAGGGTAGAAAGTAGATTAATAGATTAATCTGTCAGTTTCTCTCAGTTTCTTATTTTTCCAGTCTTAAATACTGTTTGGCCTGATTGTTGAGATATTTTTTAAAGATCACATGAAAATAACATATGCATTTTGTGGTGCATTTCTTCTAATACATCCATTATGTATATAATTATGCCTAATATACATTTTTGCAAGCTATTTTCCTAATATAAGGCATTTTTGGATATTATTTTCACGAATATATGCCTGTTTGTGTGCACTTTTCCCCAGTATATGCGTTTTTTTATTGGAGAACTCTTGAAAAATTCTCAGAACTGCAAATTTCAAAGGATAACTGAATTTTGGTTCGGAAGTGTGAAATCTGATAAGCTAATATTTAAAATTGAGCTTAACAAATTTCTCCTCCATCCCCCGTGGGAAGCAACTTGAATACATATAGACACAATTGGGAAGAAGATTGGCCTAGAAAGCTTCTCTGCATTAGGCTACTTTCCAACATCTCGTCCTGCTTCTTCAATTTGAAGTGGTACAATCCTAAAGGGTTGAACCACTTGAGATTTCTGGATGTTTATTTTGGCTATACATAAAATGAGTGATGATGCTGATGAATGTTAGATAAGCCTGGAAATAGATAGCAGACAAGTGGGACTTTCAACAAAACGTTTCACTGTGGAGAACTCCTGTTCATGGCTTTCTGGTTTTCTGCCCTTTTCCAGGATACTCCATTCCATTCTCACTCCCACATGGTTTTCTGCCCCCACTCCCAACAGTCAGTTAGCATTCCATGGCCACTGAGCACGTTCAGTCCTCATTGGGCTGTTCTGAGGGACATTTTCCCCTTGAAGGTTTAAAAAAACATTTATTGTTTTTGCTTTTGCAAACCTTGGAATTCCCCCAAGCACCTTCTTGTATCATTTTGACTATATCCACAAACAAGTGAATGACTATAGGGTTCTACATCGCTGTCAGAAAAACAAGTATCCAAGAAGACACAACTTTTAGAAAACACTTTCTTTAGGACGCCTCCAGTAGTTTGCTGCCATCTATATTCCAGCAACAAGATTTTAGGCCAGAGGAGCAGAGTTCCTTTGCAGAATGTAAAGCCCATACACTGCTTACTGAAACCATTCGCTTCTAAACAGGAATTTAAACATTAAGCTGACGTTATACCACACCCTTATGATAAAGCATACAAAGGACTCCTCTGAGCTTTATTGTAGTTAATGTTTACACACATCAAAACTGGAATTTGTACTGGCAGATTGGAAAAAAAAAATACAGCGATTTTTGCCACCAACAGTTTCATCATGGAAACTGAACCTATTTTTCTTTCAGAAAAGTGGTTTTTTGCAAAACAGCACTGAACTGCACAATCACATGTTGGCTACAATTCTGCACCAAGTTACCTAAGCTTCCCTGCTCCGCCCTTTAAGTAAACAGGCTTAAATGCATATAACTAGAAATAGGATTGTAGCCACTGTAACCATACTAATGTAACATTATTTCCTGGAATTTCTCATAATCATAATTTACACAGGAGACAATCCCTGTGGTATACTGGGCCCAAGGCTTTATAGGTTATAACTGCCACCTTACAACGTCCCTAAATAGAACACAGGGGAACTGGCTGCTGATTTTCCCCCCAATGCAATAGAACTGTGTCGTAATTAAGGCTGCCAGACACCCTAGTCTACAACAACGCTGTTCAGTCAGCAAATCATCAAAGCAGAGACAATCTCTAAAAATGGATTTCCATGTCTAGAGATGCCATTTTTAGTAGTAAACAATCATGAAACAGCAGTTATAATTACATAGTGCATTACTTCTTTTCAGTCTGAAATCCTGTTTCAAAACTACAGATCTTCTCTGAAAGCCATAGAATTTCTCTTCCAGTTGTTAACTTAATGACCTGTAAACTCAAGGACTATGAACTCCTATTCTCTTTAGGGTTTCTAAGGGCACAGTCATATGGGATTGCCACTTCCTAGATTGAGGCTTCCGAGTATCCTACGCCCTGCCTGGCTGCTGCCAGCAAGGCAGGGGGAACAAAGCAGGTGATTTTCACCTCTCCTATCTTCCTTATTAAAGGAAACACATCTAAAAGAGTCATGGGGGTTAGGGCAGGAGAGGCCACAGTATAGAGCGGATCCCCCCTCTCCTTTCCCCAGACTGCCCTTTTCAATCTCTACAAGGTAATCCAAGGTCGCTTTTGCAACTTGGCGGTGCTATGGTTCTTCTTGCAGCAGCTGCATGGTGGTGGTGGGAGGAACTGGCTCTGAGTCACCCTCCCGAAGTCGTAGGAATGTCTAAAGCACTGGGAGGGGGAAATCCAAAGAATCCTATGTACCTGGGAGACCATAGGATTGCTCCCTAAGTAAAACATGCAGCACTGGCCTACTGATTTGAGTGTTCGCCAGCAACAACAATCAAATTAAAACTGGCTTTTCATTTTCCTGCAGTTCAGTGGTTTTGCACACTGAGATTTATTTTAATTCATAGGTACATACAAACTGCATAAACAAACAAACAAAAAGACCCCAAACAGCAAATCTGTACTAATCCTGCAAGAAATCTTTAGACACTGCTGCCATCCTCTGGTATACAACTACTTGAGATGACTCTAAAAAGATTCTCTAAAACTCAGTTTCCAAACATCTAACTCAGGGATAGACAACTCAATGCCCTCCAGACATTTTGGACTACAACTCCCATCACCTGTCCATTCAGCCATGCTGGCTGGGGCTGATGGGAGTTTGTAGTCCAAAACAACTGGAGGGCACCAGGTTGCTTATTCCTGGTCTAATATTTTAAACCTACTCTGATAGACTCTGGTGTCTTCTCTTGTGCCTATGTTATCCTTGCTCTGGAAAAATAACTTTTTTATATTACATCGGCAAAAATTACCAACGTAATTACCTATCTGTCATTTGTTGTATTTCTATCCCATCCTTCTTTCAAATAGCTAAGAGCCAACTTACATACAGTTTATTCAAAGCATTTTATATAGTTCCTCTGTAATTTTCCATCCAAGTTCTCAGGGCCAGTTCTACTATTTTAGCTTCAATAGTACCTTCAGAGGATTTCCTAGGACCTTTCTCTGGGTTATAGTTTTAGAGGAAGCTTATATGAAGACTAGAAACTCTTGTCTTAAGACTAGGACAAACTCTCTCAAGCTATACAGCAGAAGCTGGCCTTTGTGTTCTGAGTCACCAGTTAAGTCAAAAATTCTACTTCACCAACAGTGGATCAAGATCTTCTGAAATAGTGACCTCGTTTGTACATGACAACCCAGAGTGTGGGTGGTTGAATCATGGGTTATGTGCCAACCCTGCACTATGGCTTAACTATGGGTTCTTAACCATGAACAATTCGAGGGTTAATCCTCAAATAACCCTCCCCAGTCAGGTTCACATGACAAGCCTCAGCAACCCAGTCATAATGGTGGATGGCACATGCCACAGCTTGAGGGTAAATTAACCCACGAGGGGCTGCCATGTCATGCAAACCAGGTCTTTGGGCTGTTGTTACATGCAAACCAGGCCAATGACTTTCAAAGTCATTAACCTGGTTCACACAACACAACCCACACTCCATCCATACTCAAGGTTGAGTATGGGTTGAGTGTAGGTTGTTGTTGAACCATGGGTTATTGTGTTGTGTGCTAGCAAGCCATGTTTTGTTAACCACAAAACACCCACAATTCACAACCCCACCACCATGGGTTCTCTTTGTAGGTTGTTGTGGTTAACAAACCAAGGTTTCTTAGTGCGGCTGGTTTCACACAACACAACAAACCCATGTCTCAACAACCACCCACAGTTCAATGACAACCCACATTCAACTCATAGACCTGGTTCACACAACACACTGTAGCTCACCATGGCTATTTAATTAATAATGAGCCGCAGCACCCACAAGCGCCGAATTACATATTCAAAACCCAACTGGGGGTTGATGTGTCATGTGAACCCAGCAAGTATGGGTTATGTGAGGATTAAACAGCCTTCACATAACCCATGGTCTGTTCTATGGTTATATGAGGGCTGTTTAATTCTCACATAATCCAAGCTCACCAAGTTCACATGACAACCCTCAAGCTGCAGTTGGATATGCAAAATGGTGGTCATATGTGCACCAGTCTCACAGAGGACTGCTGTGTCATGCAATCCAGCCCATTATCAACCTTCAGTATGCCTTGTTGGTCTTTCAAGGGATCCAGACCACTAAGATAATAACGTGGCTTTCAAAAACACAACTACAGAAGGCAACTGGGCTGATGCCACCACCCTAGTTTTGCAGCAACAAAGAGACATACTAGAAAAAGCTGTAATGTTCTCCAGTGTTGGCGTACTATTTTTCTACAAATGGTATGTAAAGCAAAGGACACATTTTTAAGCAACCCCTTTTTTTAATATCACCGATTCTTAAGAGTCAAACAAGATAGTGATTAAAAGTCATTACAATCCTTTGGCTATTGCAGCCCTATTAAACAGATATGTATAAAACAGGTTTTGGATATCTGTAGCTGGAATAATTCATTTAAGGAGGCTCATGGGCAAATCTGTCAGTTTGAAGAAGTGACACTGGGGATGGCACTTTTGTTCATGAGGTGACAAGCAATTCTTCTCCACACAGTAGCTGTATAGGGAGAGGGAACCAACACTCAAACTGTGTATGGCTCTGTTCAGTGGATAACAAAAGTCTTGTATTGTGCATACCTCCGGTGCTGTCATGATATCATTTGTAATTAATAATAAATGCACTTAAAATTAAGTGATAAGCAATGACACTATGAAAATATTTCTTGCAGACATCTCTATGTTTCTTCTTTTGACTCATCTTCTGAAACATCAATATTTTTATAAAATGCCCAGGCCTTCAAATTGCAGCTTTTTAGAATTGCTCCTAGCTGTTTCCCAGGCCCTACTTCATATGTGTAAGGAAACGCTATTCCTTTTTTCCTTTCGTAGATGGCATGCATTGTTTGTTCCCATTTTACTGGAGAAACCAACTGCTTCACTAATGAATGCTGGATCTGTTTCGGTTGTTTGTATTTCTGGCTGTCCACATTTGAATGGACAGGGATGAGAGGCTGTTGAATGTTAATTGATCTGAGAGCTTCAGATAAAGGTTCCACTGCTGACTCCATAAGTTGAGTATGAAAAGCTCCACTGACTGGTAGCATTTTTACACGCGCAAAGGAGAATTTTTTGGAATTTCTCTGTAAGAACTCCAAAGCCTGAAGTAAGAAAAAAACCCAAACACACTAAGAGTTACTTCACTCAATCTAGAACTATTAATGTAACTCATCTTTTAAGAAAATACTACACACTGGCCATACATCTGCACATCCAAGGAGAGGAAGCGTGCTCCAAGAGGCAGAAAATAAAAAAGCACATGAACCAATAGTATTGGGGACTTAAAACATCATTACAGGCTTCACTTTTCCAGTAGAGAGATTTTACTATGTGCACCCCACTAGATAATTAATAATAATTTCATTTCTATACTTCCCCATAACAGAAGATCTCTGGGCGGTTTACAACAATTCATAACAAATACACCAGCAAAAAAAACAATATAAAAACAGTCTAAAAAAATTTAACACGCAAAGATTGAAACTGTATAAACAGCTAAAAACAAGTAAAACATATTTTCCCTAACAGACCTGTTTAAAACAGCAGATGCCCCATCATATGCCATTAAATGCCAGGGAGTAGAGGGAGGTCTTTACATGGCGCTGAAAAGATGACAGTTGGCGGCAGGTGGGCCTCAAAGAGGAGCTCATTCCATAGTCGGGGCGGGGCGGGGGGGACACCACTGAAAATGTCCTCTCCCTTGTTGCCACTTTCCGAGCCTCTCTCAGAGGTGGCACTCGGAGGAAGGCCTCACATGTTGATCGTAGTGTCTGGGTATGTTCCGTTTGGGAGACGCATTCCACCAGGTATTGCAGTCCCGAGCCGTGTAAGGCTTTTTAGGTTAAAACCAGAACCCTGAATCAGGCTTGGAAACGTAACAGCAGCCAATGCAAGCGGGCCAGAATTGGTCCCAGTTCTTACGCTGGCTGCCGCATTTTGCACAAGCTGCAATTTCTGAACAGTCTTTGAGGGCACCCCACTAGATTACTTCAGAATGTAGGAGAAACAGCTATGTAGGCTTGCCCTTGAATATAGTTTGTGGTTGCACGGGTTTTGGCCAGAATTAGCTGCTGAGAGCACGTAATGCCAGTATTAAGGAGTTCCACTGGTTAGCAAACAGCACCTGTGCTCAACTGTTTTTAAGGCTAGAAATAGCCTGGATTCAGGAGTACACGAGAAGCACTTCCTACCACATGAGCCCCCTTTCCCCAGTTTATCTGGTGCAATGCTTCTCCACCTAAGGATAGGACAGGGCCTTTTCCATTGCAGACTCCTCTGCCTTGTAAGGCCCATCTGGCTACTTCTAGTCTCACTTTTAGTCAGGCCTTTTCATTGCACATTTAATTCAAAATATGAGATTCCTTTTTTTAAATGTTGTGATCCCTTAATGTTCAGTTTTGTCACTATTACGTCTAGTATTGTTGATGTGTGTTAATGTGTTGGGGGGAGCAATCCTATTGCTGCCAATCAGCGACTAGATGGCCATAGGATATGTGGTTTTCCGGGAACCAACCTCAGAGCCCGCGCTCCAAGGTCAGTTCCTGGAGAAGCAACTTCCCCCCACTTCCACACCGCCTCGCAGGCAGCGTGGAATGGTCCCAGGCTCAGAAGAGGAGTGCGGAGTAGCCAAAACGGGGCACAGCGGGGCGGGGAAGGTGGAAATGCCAGTATGACGCATCCTATGTGTCGTCCGGCAGCCTCCCGCCCACTCCACCTTCCTGCTGCTAGACAGCCTAAATCGGCTGTCTAGCCACAAATGCAGGGCAGGAGAAGCACGGAGGGAACGATCCCCTCCATTCTTCTCCTGCCCTGCATTGGATAGGTGGTTGCCTCTGAGTTTTGAGGTGGCCGCCTATCCCCATAGGATTGCGCCCTTAATTTTGTAATGACGGGGGTTTTTTGCAGCCAAAAAAGCAACAGAACAATGCAAGAAATAAAACAAGCACGCAAACTTTTTTCACCAAAACTACCCAATAAGGCTGCAAGAACAAATCATCACTGTGCAAAGTTTAGCCTCTTGGCACCAGCTGCTGTCAGCAACGCTAATGAAAACCACTCAATTTCTAAATTAATTGGAAAAATTATTTTGAAATAGTACCTGCAAATGTCCTGCAATGACTCTGCTATCTGGAAATAAGTAGTTTGAAATTGCACATACAGGATTTTCAATGCCCACTGACTTGCAGTATTCACGAGCCTCGAAGCAGGCAGCAACATAATTTGAATTATGCCGGCCAATAACAGATAGCATTCCACTTGGGACAGCTTCTGATGCCTCTTGCATGGCTTCGGCACGCACCTTTACTGCATATAAGGCTAAAGAAAAGAAGGGGGGGGGAAATCTCTCAGCTTGAAACATATTGGTGCTAGAGAGAAAAATGATGGTAACTTAACAAATCTTATGCATGCTTTTATATAATTATCAAATCAAGCCTTTGTATCATACAGTATTATATAATATAGACTACAGGCTTTCAAACTTTCTACCTCCAGGGAACCCTTTCTGCCTCAAACTAGCCACCACAGAAGTTGCGTGAGTTGCAAAAGATTCTGTTACCCATGCTAGCTTGTAGTCAGTTATGTAGATCACTGACCAGACCTACTGGTCCTCACCAATACCCACATAAACTGAAGGCACACCCTGGAACACACCCAACATTTCCCTGCCGCTGTGCATTCCTTGAAACTTGTACTAATAAGCATCCAAAGAATTCCAGGATTCCCAGGAACATCACTGATGTAGATCCAAGATGACTAGAGCTTGAAGTATACAGAGCAGATGTGCTGCAGTTCAACACATCTGGAGAATGCCAGGTTGGGGAAGGCTGATCCAGGGGAATTAAGCACGAATGAAGGCTTGGCAATTTGGGTTCCTGCTATAGGGTCCTGAAGGTATAAGCATGCTTTTCACACTTTCATTCTGGTTAAGTTACACAGGCTCAGTTCAAACATCATGTCAAACCATGGTTTAAGGAAGTTTAACTATGGTTTGGCGTGATGGCAAGCCACGGTTTACAATTGGCCAGCAAACCAGAAGTAGGCTTCCAAGTCATAGCTTGGTATGGTGCTTGACTTGACAAACCAGGATCATGGCCACTGACCACTTCCAGATGCAGCTAAACCATGGAGACAGGAATGAAGTTATAAAGCTGAGTGTTCAGAGGAGAGAAAACAAAAGCAGATAAGCAGCTTTAAAGATTTCCACTGTGTATGTTTGGAAGCACAAACCATGCTTTGGTTTACTGCGGTTAACATAAACCATGATTTGGCACGATGTCTTATTTGAGTTACTGTCTGCCTGAAACCAGTATTTTTCTCAAAATAAAAGTTATACTTCAGACTAGTTGAACCAACTGTCCCTGCATGCTATGATACTTAAGTTTAGAATCTCATGATAATTGATTTTCAAGATTTTTTAAAGATATTAATATAAAATGCACAACTTATGTACTGCAAAGTTTGCAGAAGATACCATTGTTGCAAGCCCTATTCAGGCATTACAACTCTGAGTAGGCTAAACACATGAGGGGAGAAAGCGCGTTAGCCCCATGCCCCTCCTTGCGCATTTCTGTTGCCCTGTATTCGTGGAGGGTGACTTTCTGAAGAGGATCAGCATTCTTAATCATGTAGAGAATCTTCATGGATATAGGAGGCTCTCCTCTTCAGAACACCACACTACAGAGCGAAGGAAATGCATGAGGAGGGGTTACTGATTAGCCTACTCAGATTCATAATGCCTGAATGCTCTCTTGCATCCATAGTGCATACCTGAAATGGATTTCAAGTGAAATCAACTGGATGCAAGATTGTGGCCCTTATTTGTAGCCTGAACTATAACTCTCTGTTCAAAGAAGCACTCAAGAAGACATCTTCCTCATCGAATGAACTAACGCTGAATTAATTCTCAAAATACTGCAAAGGAAAGTGAGATCAAGTTACCTTAGATTTACAGTTTTATTACCTAAACAAACAATAACAATGATTCTCTGCTGCACTGCTTCATTTTCATATTCAGGAAGAAATAAAAAGCTGCATCCTGAGATATTCTACACCAGCAGATGAGCACACAGAATGGTGTGCGCAGACCAATGTGCCAGAGCATAAACTATAACACTGTGTTGACACTGCCAGGATGTTATATGGGACAAATGTTTAGTATGGATGCTTTCTTATTACCTTCTGCGTAGTCTATGGCTCCTGCAAAAACAAGGGCTGCATATTCTCCAATGCTGAATCCAGCAGCTGCAACACAGTTCTCAACTACCTGTAGAAATTACAGAAACAAGTTTCAGAATCTAAGTAACATATTCAGAAAGCCAAATGCTGAAATTTCTAGAAATAGCTGCTAGGTTGCAGAGCTGTCCCAGTGCTTATATGTGAAGTGCCAGGGCTCAAGGTTGCCCAGATGCCGCACACTTTGGCCTGAAAGAAACCCTTGCCTCTCCCAGCCCCAGATTTCAGGTGGAATTATACAGTGCTGAAGGAAGATTACGCAGGTGAACCTTGCTTCAAATTAACGTCTACCTTAACCATGCAGTTTGGGAAAGGTATAGTAAGGTATTCAGGAAGGTATAGTAAGGTATTTGGGAAGGTGTAAAAGATTTTCACTTCTTCTTTTTAAGGTATTCATTTAATAAATAGGTAGAAGTCAACAGGTAAAGCTTTTACCAGGCACAATAACGGCAAACGATATAGCCAACTAACTTCTGCATGTTTATGCAGTTATTCAAGACACTAAGGACACAGTCTAACAAAAATGGATTAATCCAGAAATAATGACACAAAGGTTTGGTGGGAGCGCGAGAAACCACCTTCTCATAGACACATAGAATCATAAGGTTGGACGGGGCCTACGAGACCATCGAGTCCACGCCCCTGCTCTGTGCAGGAAGCCTGATTCCCAGGCAGTCTCCCATCCAAGCCCTCTATGATCGCACCCAGTCTGTGGAACTCTTTGCCCCAGGAGATCATTTGGTACCCCTTGAATAATTTTCTGCCGCTGGTTAAACACAAAATTATTCCAGCAAGCATTTATTAGTGTGCCTGGCTGCCTTTACCCGAATTTTAATTGCCACCGTCCACCTTCAGGTCGTTTTTGATTGTTAGGCTGTTTTTAGTTTTCTTACACTTATATCGTTTTATATTTTACAGTTCATTATTTATTTGTTTACCACATCTACATCCCGCCTATTCCCCTCCAGTTAGCCACCTTGTGCATCTCTGGGTGGAAAGGTTGTTCCAAAAACTGTGCTGCACAAATTCACGAAAACAAAAAGCGACCGATTCAGGTTTAGGGCCGCCACCTCTTTCTGGCGGGGCTTCATGCGGGATAGGCCGCCTGGTGCTTCCCAGATGTGTCGGCCTAAAACACCCGGAATCCCCCCGCCCGCTGACCATGCTGGCTGGGGCTTCTGGGCCTTGCGGTCCAAAATGCCGTGAGGGCGCCCAGCTGGTTCCACGGAGGAACGCTCTGGCCAACCCCCTGGTCTGAGAAGAGGGGGCTGAGGGGGCTTTGCGGCCGCCCCCCCCCCCAGAGATGCCCTCTTCTGGAACTGCTCCAATCCCACCGCTGGATTAACGCCCCAGCCCCAGATCTCTGCATGCGGCAGAAGGCTGCGCGCAAGGGCGCGCAAGGAAGGTCACGGCTCTGAGCAGGAAGGAGGGAGGAGGCCTTTCGGCGGGGCAGGACCCATCCAGAAGCCCCCCGCCCGGCCCCCGGGCAACGAGCTCGAGAGGCCCCGGCGGCCGAAGCCAAGCCCAGCCTCACCGCCGGCTGCTGATGGTGCAGCTTCTCCACGGCGGCCAAGGAGCTGACGAAGACGGCGGGCTGGCTGCGCACGGTGCGGCGCAGCTCGGCCGCCGGCCCCCGCAGGCACAGGCCCAGCAGGTCGTAGCCCAGCACGGCCTCGGCCACGCGGAACAGCCCCCGCGCCGCCGGGTAGCGCAGCAGCCCCCGGCCCATGCCCACGAACTGGCTGCCCTGGCCCGGGAACAGCAGCACCGACGCCTCCCCGGGGGCCCGGGCAGCCATCGCGGCGCCGGCGCGCGGCTCGGCGAGGGGGGCGGCGCCGGAAAGCGTCCCCGCGGCGGGAAACCGGGAGCCGCGGCGGAAGGGCGGCGCGGGGCGGCGCGGCCGGCCCCTGCGCGAGGCGGGAGCCCAGCCGCAGCACCCCGGCAGGCGGCGGCCCAGCCACGTTTGCAGCCGCTTTCATAGAACCGCAGGATAGCTGGGCTGGGAGGGGCTGCAAGGCCGTCGGGTCCAGCCCCCTGCCCAGTGCAGGAGTCCGAGCCAGAGCACCCCTGACAGGTGGCTGCCCAGCCTAGAAGCATAGAATAGTAGGGTTGGAAGGGGCCTGCAAGACCCTCGAGTCCAGCCCCCTGCTCAGTGCAGGAGTCCGAGTCAGAGCATCCCTGACAGGTGGCTGCCCAGCCTAGAATCACAGAATAGTAGGGTGGGAAGGGGCCTACAGGACCGTGAGTCCAGCCCCCTGCTCAATGAAGGAATCCAAGTCAGAGCACCCCTGACAGGTGGCTGTCCAGCCTAGAAGCATAGAATAGTAGGGTTGGAAGGGGCCTACAGGACCGTGAGTCCAGCCCCCTGCTCAATGCAGGAGTCCGAGTCAGAGCATCCCTGACAGGTGGCTGTCCAGCCTAGAAGCATAGAATAGTAGGGTTGGAAGGGGCCTGCAAGACCGTCGAGTCCAGCCCCCTGCCCAGTGCAGGAGTCCGAGCCAGAGCACCCCTGACAGGTGGCTGCCCAGCCTAGAAGCATAGAATAGTAGGGTGGGAAGGGGCCTACAGGACCGTCGAGTCCAACCCCCTGCTCAATGAAGGAATCCAAGTCAGAGCACCCCTGACACATGGCTGCCCAGCCTAGAAGCATAGAATAGTAGGGTTGGAAGGGGCCTGCAAGACCGTCGAGTCCAGCCCCCTGCCCAGTGCAGGAGTCCGAGCCAGAGCACCCCTGACAGGTGGCTGCCCAGCCTAGAAGCATAGAATAGTAGGGTTGGAAGGGGCCTACAGGACCGTGAGTCCAGCCCCCTGCTCAATGCAGGAGTCCGAGTCAGAGCATCCCTGACAGGTGGCTGTCCAGCCTAGAATCACAGAATAGTAGGGTGGGAAGGGGCCTACAGGACCGTCGAGTCCAACCCCCTGCTCAGTGCAGGAGTCCGAGTCAGAGCATCCCTGACAGGTGGCTGTCCAGCCTAGAAGCATAGAATAGTAGGGTTGGAAGGGGCCTGCAAGACCGTCGAGTCCAGCCCCCTGCTCAGTGCAGGAGTCCGAGTCAGAGCATCCCTGACAGGTGGCTGTCCAGCCTAGAAGCATAGAATAGTAGGGTTGGAAGGGGCCTGCAAGACCGTCGAGTCCAGCCCCCTGCTCAGTGCAGGAGTCCGAGTCAGAGCATCCCTGACACATGGCTGCCCAGCCTAGAAGCATAGAATAGTAGGGTTGGAAGGGGCCTGCAAGACCGTCGAGTCCAGCCCCCTGCTCAGTGCAGGAGTCCGAGTCAGAGCATCCCTGACAGGTGGCTGTCCAGCCTAGAAGCATAGAATAGTAGGGTTGGAAGGGGCCTGCAAGACCGTCGAGTCCAGCCCCCTGCTCAGTGCAGGAGTCCGAGTCAGAGCATCCCTGACACATGGCTGCCCAGCCTAGAAGCATAGAATAGTAGGGTTGGAAGGGGCCTGCAAGACCGTCGAGTCCAGCCCCCTGCTCAGTGCAGGAGTCCGAGTCAGAGCACCCCTGACAGGTGGCTGTCCAGCCTAGAAGCATAGAATAGTAGGGTTGGAAGGGGCCTGCAAGACCGTCGTGTCCAGCCCCCTGCTCAGTGCAGGAGTCCGAGTCAGAGCACCCCTGACAGATGGCTGTCCAGCCTAGAAGCATAGAATACTGGGGTGGGAAGGGGCCTGCAAGACCCTTGAGTCCAGCCCCCTGCTCGAGGCGGGAGTCCAAGCCAGAGCATCCCCAGCAGGCGGCTGTCGAGCCTCATAGAATCACAGACTAGTGGGGCTGGAAGGGGCCTGCAAGACCCTCAAGTCCAGCCCCCTGCTCAAGGCGGGAGTCCAAGCCAGAGCACCTCCGACAGATGGCTGTCCAGCCTAGAATCATAGAATAGTAGGGTGGGAAGTGGCCTACAAGACCCTCGAGTCCATCCCCCTAGGAGCCAGACGCGTGAGGAGAAAGAAGGCGGTTGCTACTGTACGCACCGGCGCGTTGAGATGGGGCGGGGGTCCAGTGCCAGGCTGGGATTTTCTCCCGCACAGGCTAAGGCTTCTGTGAGGCAAGGGAGGCGGTGGTTCTGCTGGGGAACGCATCTGCTGAGCCAGATGGTGATGGGAGGCTGTGTGCTGTGGCTGGAGGGCCCGGAATGAGGCACTGATGGTCCTGATTGCGCTTTTGGGCTGCATTAATAGAAGCATCGCTTCCAGATCCCAGGAAGTACTCGTTCCCCTCTACTCAGCACTGGTTAGGCCTCATCTGGAGCACTGTGTCCAGTGCTGTGCACCGCACTTGAAGAAGGATGCAGAGAAGCTGGAGAGGGTTCAGAGGAGGGCAACGAAGATGATCAGGGGACTGGAAACAAAGCCCTATGAAGAGAGACTGAAAGAACTGGGCATGTTTAGCCTTGAGAAGAGAAGACTGAGGGGAGATAGGATACTGCTGTTCAAGTACTTGAAAGGCTGTCACTGGGAGGAAGGCCAGGATCTCTTCTCGATCATCGCAGAGTGCAGGACACGGAATAATGGGCTTAAGTGACAGGAAGCCAGATTCCATCTGAACACCAGGAAAAACTTCCTGACTGTTAGAGCAATACAACAATGGAGCCAACTGCCTAGGGAGGTAGCGGGCTCTCTCACACTGGAGGCGTTCAAGATGAGACTGGACAGCCATCTGTCAGGGATCCTTTGACTTGGATTCCTGGATTGAGCGGGGGGTTGGACTTGATGATCATGTAGGCCCTTTCCAACCCCACTGTTCTATGATTGTATGATCCCTTGACTTCTTGCTCCTGATCCCAGACTGCTGACGACCCTGTGTATTGTCTGCTCCCTGTCGATCTTACAGGAAGCCAGATTCCGGCTGAACATCAGGAAAAACTTCCTGACTGTTAGAGCAATACGACAATGGAACCCATTTCCTAGGGAGGTGGTGGGCTCTCCCACGCTGGAGGCATTCAAGACGAGGCTGGACAGCCATCTGTCAGGAATGCTCCGACTTGGATTCCTGGATTGAGCGGGGGGTTGGACTTGATGGTCTTATAGGCCCCTTCCAGCCCTACTATTCTATGACCCCCAGCCCTCTGTTTCTGGGCCCTGCAACTCTGCAGCGGCCCCTATTCTTGCCTGCTATCTTCGTAAAGGGCTATCTTCTTTCTGTCTTATAGTAGCACAATTCAAACATCAGATAAATAGCATGCAAAAGGCTCCTAATTCTGTGTATGTTTAGTTAGAAGTAAACTGTGTACCTAATTCTGTGTATGTAAACACAGAAGTAAACTGACTGACTAAACTAAATTCAGTGGTTCGTACGCCCAAGTAAATGTGCATTGGGTTGCAGTCTGCAAGGCCACACTTCTTTTTAGCAATGTAAATAAAATCTTGGACAGCTCTTCCTTCTTGTGGTATCACATCATGCGCATTTGGGGTATTCTGTGGCAATAAATCCAGAAAACAACATTTAAAATATTTTAAACAGTTTAATATATCTGTACTAAGGTCCCATTCAATGTTCTCAGGCACTCAGCTAACAACATGGGCTTAATCCGAGACCAAATCCTTTTTTCCAAATTTTTCCAGGGAAATAGATGAAAGGTGAAGCCAAAATGGTAAAACCCGTAATGCCTCACAGCTAAGCAAATGAAGACGCAAATATTAAAGTGGGATCATCTCTGTGTTACTGGGGATATGCAGATGTGCACATTTCAATAACGAGATACGGTAGCATATCACTAAAACCAGCATACCACGAGAGCGGCTTGCACATACACCCCTAACATGCTATTTGTCCAGTTATACCACACGCAAAACCTGATTTTATGCATTTGTCAAGGCATACAATCAACGATCTGTGTAATAAGTATTACAATACTTAAATATTGTAAATAAATAAATACACATGACCAGCGTTTGTTAAATTCCACTTTATTGGGGTTTGTCTTTTAAAAAATGTTTTAACTCTTTCAACCTGCTGTTTTATTCTTTTAGTGTTGTTCATCGCTCCGAAATCTTCTGATGTGGAACGGTATATAAATAAATAAATATTAATCATCCTATATATATGTTGCCATTTTTGCATCAGATATACTTACATTTTAATAAACAAAAGCTACTACATATCTTCACCATTCATTCACGCACACACACACACACACCTTTCAAGTTCCCCCTCCTCAGCTAATCCATGCAGATCAGCTGAGGGGACAAGCATTTTCATCCCCATTGTGATATGCTGGGCTGAACGGTTTAAGTCTCGCAACCCAGTGTGCTGCAGTGGATATGAAGATCACGATCCTTCCAGTCCTCAGCTGATCTGTGCCGGGTTGGGAGTCCTTGAAGGACTCAGAAGCACTCTGGAAGTGTCTGAAAGGTCACTAAGAGGACAGAGGAAGCCAGAAAGTGTGGGGAAAAACATACTGTGTTCTGGCAGCCTGAAAATTTAAAAACAAACAATCCCCACGAGAACATCAAAGGTAAGGAGCGTGGTGAAACGAACCGTGTCCAGCAGGAGTACTCACAGGCCAGGTTGGAGAGTCTCGCAGGCCATGGGCCACAGGTTCCCCATGCGTCCTATACATGCTTACCGGGGAATAAGTCCCACTGAACTGTTTCATAGCTGTAATTGTATGCATACAACGGTTAAGTTTCACAGTTACTAGTAGACTGCTGTAGGATGTGTTCTTTATTACGGCTGTGCACTGCTTCGGCCCGAATCCCAAAGCAGATCAGGGTGATTCGGGCTGAAGTGGTCCAGTTCTGGAGCAGGTTGGGAGAGGCCTGAAGTGGGTTGGACAGCTCCAAAGTGCTTCAGGGCCATTTACTCCTGAAATATTGTGTAGATGGCCCCTTTACGGCCACAGTCTACACACCATTTACTTACCGGAAGAAGAGTCGCCATTTTAAAAGAAAATGGCGACTCCCTTCAAGATGGCAACAGCTGCAGGTGCTCCCCATGGGTCCAGGTAAGGAGGACCGGGGGCTTGGGTGGAGGGTGGGTACAGGCACAGAGCTTGCGCAGCTGGGCGGCGGGGGGCGCACTTCTGCTGCCCAGATCTCTCTTCGGATCTGAAGGCCGAAACAGGTTGGTCTGGCTCCAGATCAGCCCGAGGTGGGTTGGGGCCGAATCAGACACTCCAGAGCAGGTCAGGGGGTCCCTGCATAGCCTTATTATTTATACATTTTATGAGTCACCTTGTAGCCAAATATCTCAGGGTGGCCTATATAATGACAACAAATACAATAAATCAATGATAAAAACACATTAAAATAATTTAAAATAGAAAGAGAAAATACTTAGGGCGCAATCCTATGCTGATGACACCAAATTATTTAGGGGGGCTAAAATACAAAGGGATTGCAAAGAACTCCAAAAGGATCTCTCAAAAATGCAAGCATGGGTATTAAAATAGCAAATATGGTTCAGTGTAGGCAAGTGAAAAGTGACACACGTTGGGGCAACATTCCTAACTTCATATATATATTGATGGGATCTGAGCTAGTGGCGACTGACCAAGAAAGAGATCTTGGGGTTAGGGTGGCCAACTCAATGAAAATGTCGCCCAGTGTGCGGCTGCTGTGAAAAAGGCAAAGTCCATGTTAGGCACAATTAGGAAAGGCATCAAAAATGATTTTGCCACTATAATATTTCCCTTATACAAATCTGTTGTGCAACCACACAAGGAACTGTGTACAGTTTTGTTTTCCTGCAGTGGAGGATATCCTTATATGGGTTGCTCCTCCCACTTGCCCCGATATGCAGGAATATGCAAATTAACTGAATTGCACTCTCATGTGGGAGACCAACCTACTTCCATTTTCGTTTCCTGCCTCAGCTCCGAGCAAGTTGCTGGAGTAGCTCCTCCAGCACGACAGCCCTTTATAGCTACAGTTTGCCTCACTTTTTCAGAAGGTTCTTTTCTCTAGTAACCATCATGTCAGCCTGCCGGGTATGGACTAGAAAGGAAGTATGCTTTTGCCAGCAGGATGCAGTCATACTTCACTTGGATCTGTCTTTAATAATAATAATAATAATGTTTCCGTCTTCCACAGGGCAGAGGAGCTCATTCTGCCGTCCTTTTGTCCTAGGCGGAGTCAGCTCCTAGAAAGAGAATGGCACGTGTTGGTCGTAAAACGTGCAGTTAAGATCTATCTTAAAAGGACTAAAAACTTTCAATGTGCAGTTAAGATCTATCTTAAAAGGACTAGAAACTTTCAACGTGCAGTTAAGATCTGTCTTAAAAGGACTAAAAGCTTTCGTGTCTTTGACTCTGTTTCATTTCAGCCTTCCACCATGAGCAAAAGGGTCTCCATGTCAGCATTGGCACGGTGGATTAAGGCCTGCATTTCCCTCTGTGTTGCACTTCTGGTTCTGCTTGGCCTGGGGGATCTTCGCTCACTTTGTACTGAGCACAGCCATCTCTACTGCCTTCAGGACCAGCCCCCCCCCCCTCAACATTGCAACTTGGGCTTCTGTGTCTTTCTTTGTGAGACATTACAAGTCAAACATCCTTGCTTCGCCAGTACACCAGTGCTGGTATTAACATTCAAAGCCCTTAACAGCTTGGGCCAGGTTATCTGAAGGATCTCCTCCTCCCATATGTGCCTGCCCAGATCCCAAGATCAGCCCCTGCCAAAGGAAGGAGGCAGGTGGCTACCAGGAAGAGGGCCTTTTCCGCTGTGGCACCCCGGCTGTGGAATGAGCTCCCTAGAGAAGTTTGCCTGGCACCTATGTTGTACCCCTTTCTAGCACCAGGTGAAGACCTTTTTATTCTCCCAGTATTTTAGCATTTTGGCTTCCTAGTCTTTTAGCTTTGTTGTTTTAAATCTGTATTTTAAGTCTCTGCATTGTGGCTAGGTTTTATTCTGGTTGTATTGTTATATTGTGGTTTTAATGCTTTTATATTTAATATTGTTTTATCCTGCAGTTTTTGATTTTAATTTTTGTGAAACGCACAGAGAGCTTCGGCTGTTGGGCGGTATAGAAATGAAATAAATAAATAAAATAAGTAAAGGCATCTTTTGGCCTGAGGGTGCTTCAGCACATGGTTACAGTTTAATTAACAGTGGTAGCAGCGACTTACCCGCCCAGTTTGGGGCACCGCTGTTAGATGTCCCATATGAGGATATCCTCTTCTACTGCAGGAAAAAGGAATGTTGGTACTTACCATGATATGTTCATTTTCTGCAGCAGATGGAAGATATCCTGCCCACCCTGCAATAATCTGTTGCCGCTGGGGTTTTTTCCTCAATTAGTTCTTCTGAAGGTATCGTTCAATGTTTTTACTAATAAAGTTACTGGAAATTTGAGGCTGAGAAATCTTCCAAACTGGAAGTAGATTGCTCTCCCATGCAAGAGGTCAATTAATTTGCATATTCTTGCCTACGGGAGCAAGTGGGAGGAGCAACCCATATAAGGATATCTTCCATCCACTGCAGAAAATGAATGTATCACAGTAGGTACCAACGCTCCTGTCACCACACCTAAAAAAAGGATACTATAGAATGGGAAAAGGTGCAGGAAATGGCAACTAAAGTTACTAGCTTTGTGTAGCATATTTTCATTACCCTCATCAAACATGCTGAGTAGTGCTTCTGGGTTATTCTTATATATATTGCCCCATAAGAGTTGTAATTTCTTGAAAGACATTATCCCAAAATAAGGGGCTCATATATGGTAGTCTCCGAGCCCTTGTGACCACAGCTTCTCCAACCATTGGGCCCACGTGTACTTATAATATGGGACAGTCTAAGAGGTGTAATGTACCATCTACGTATTATTTGAATTAACACTCCTTAAATGGGCAGGAGCAGATTGTAAGAGGTTCTTCTGCCACACTTCTGTCCACTTCTCTCTATTTCCTTATTTCTACTCCTATATCCTTTCCCCGTTTTTTTTAGTCCATCTGAAGAACTTACAGACTGTTCAATTAAGACTTAATATATATTTGAAATTTCTTAGTTTTATAAGTGGCTCCTTGTATTATATTTTCAAAAGCTGTGAGTGTTATAGTTGCTTGTCCCTTTAGTGGATATAAAATAATGATTTCATGAATCACTATCCAAACAATTGATGGATAGTGATCCAATGTTTGTCTTAATTGTTGTTTGAACAACAATTTTTAAATATAGAAATCTATTAACCTATAGGCCATTTCCCCATTCCTTAAACCAAGCACTTTTGTTTTCAATCTAAACGGATTGATGATCTAATAGGTGATGCAATGGTGAAGTGTGTGTGGTTGTTTGGTCATTTTTAACCATATTTCCAGGGTACATTTCAGAAATGGATTGTCTATTTGCTGTGTACTTTTCTTAATAATCTTAGAAGAAATGGAACACTCTGCCATAATATAGTACTAAGAGTTGTTAATTCGAACTGAACCCATGGCTGGTCCAAAACACCCTGAATAATATTCATTGCCTTAACTGGAGGGTCTCATAATATTTTTGAATATTGGATATCCTCAATCCACATTTATTTACTCTCTGGTATAACATGCACTTGCTTAGTCTTACTCAGTTCCCTTTCTGTATAAAGCCATTAAACATGCCTTTGCTATCTTTGCATGGTTTTATCTAATAGCGTTAGCGGGAGGGACAATTTGTTTAGCAAGGATGTTTTTCCAGCTGCTTTCCTTCCCAGCCAGGACAGGTTAATTTTGCTCCATCTTTTAATTTCTTGCTTAATTCGCACAATAACCAATAACTGGGTTAAAATTTAGGTGGTTTTTTTTAGTTTAGCTAGACTTTGGGGAATATAAACTCCCAGGTATTTTATTGATTAATAGCCAAGAGATATGCCTGAGAGTTTCTTGACTTGTACATTTCTTGGGAAATGCACAGACTGCTAATATGCATGGTTCAAAGCCTCTCAAGTATCTAACTCTCTTTATATTGAGACAATTACTAATTTTACTGCAACGTGTAGAGGCGCCTGATCTAGGGTTGGCCCAAGAACTTTTGCTGCCTGAGGTGAAGGACAAAATAGCCCCACCCTCTCCCCCTCCATATGCAGAAGGTGACTGACTGTCCATTGAATCTTACTTCAACACTGGTGATGAGGTAGTGCCCACCATCACACCTGATCCAGCAAGCTAGTTTAGGGGGCCTGGGACAGGTTGTGAGGGGAACCCCTCGAGAATTCACAAGGAGCAGATGGGAGCACAGTTGCCCCAAGCATCAGCTGCCTGAGGTGGTTGCCTCATTTTGCCTAATAGTAGGCCAGCCTGCCTGCCTCCAAAAACTGGCCAGGGAGGTGAATTCCTCCATCATAGGAAGATAACATTTAGAAAGAGCCCCCTCAAAGGTACAATGAACTGATATATTAAGGGCACAATCCTATGCATGTTTAGTCAGAAGAAAGTCCCACAGCTATGCTGGCTGGGGAATGCTGGGAGCTGTAGGACTTTCTTCTGTCTAAACATGAATAGGATTACGCCCTACGACTAAATTTATAAATAAATAAATTGACCATTTCCTCCAATATACTTTTTTAAGGGGTTTCTGGCAGCTGCAGGGAGAGCCCAGCAAAAAAAGCTCTGTATTGACCTAAATCTAGAGGTGACACTTAAAAAAAAAAAAAAAAGAACCCTAGCATGCTTTTCTGGCAAGTGGCCCCAAAGCAAAAATTAAACACACCAGCCTCACCCCATCAACCCTAACACTTGTATCTAATGCAGTTGGTCCTACTCCATGAAAGCTTATACCAGAATACATTTGCTTTTGCTCACATGGCTCCTACCACTCTGGAAATCACCTGAACTCAGAGGGTCGTGTCCAATGTTAGTCCTATGTCGAGTAGACCCATTAACATGAATGGGGCTTCAATTAGTTCTAACTTAAGTCTCATTCATTTCAATGGATCTTCTCTACATAGGACTAGCATTGGACACTACCCAGCGGGTCTTAAATTTGTGGGCAAATGTGCCAGGGCTCAGGCTGTAAAGCTGGAGTTGACCCTTTCAGCCAAAGGGCTCCTTCACACGGAGCTTTTACCCTGCGATTGAGGTTGCTCCTTCATGGAAGTTTGCGGGCTCTTTACACGATGCCGAGATCATTCAAGGCATCTCCTGCACTAAATGCCCCCTGTTCCGTCTTTAAATAGATCGCAGATAAAGAGCTATCAAATCACCCCATTGTGTTCCACTTCCGTTTCCTCCGGGAAAAGAGTTAAAGCGGCAAGAAGAGGAGCGAGATCAGTGAAAGAGAATGGAAGACTCAGATACGGGAAAAAGGGGTGGGGGGAAGGAAGCGCATGTAAAGGGCGTCAGTGGTGATCCTGCATTTAAAACGGAAGCAGAAAGCCCCGTTTTAAATGCAGGATTTTAGGCTAGTGTAGAGAGTGTTGGGCTGGGACCCGGGAGAACTGGGGCTGAATCTACACAGAGCAGTTATACCGTTATCACAACTATTGGTACACATGACACCAGTGGGCACCAACAGTGATGATATAACAGTATAACTGCAGTGTGTAGATTCAGCCCATGTTCTAGTCCCCCCTCAGCCACAGAAGCTCACTGGGTGACCTCGGGCCAGTCCCAGACTCTCGGCCCAACCTACCTCACAGGGTGATTGTCGTGAGGACAAAACAGAGAGGAGGAGGTTCACGTACGCTGCCTGGGGTTCCTCAAGGAGGAGAAAAGGCAGGATATAAGTGTGATAAAAACACAAAGAGTAGAGAGGCAGGCTTTGGGGCAGGAGGAGAAAAGGCGGGATACAAGCATGATAAATGCCTAAGGAGTAGAGAGGCGGGCTTTGGGGCAGGAGGAGAAAAGGCGGGATACAAGCATGATAAATGCCTAAGGAGTAGAGAGGCGGGCTTTGGGGCAGGAGGAGAAAAGGCGGGATACAAGCGTGATAAATGCCTAAGGAGTAGAGGCGGGCTTTGGGGCAGGAGGAGAAAAGGCAGGATACAAGCACGATAAAAGCGAACGGAGTAGAGAGGCGGGCTTTGGGGCAGGAGGAGAAAAGGCGGGATACAAGCGTGATAAATGCATAAAGAGTAGAGAGGCGGGCTTTGGAGCAGGAGGAGAAAAGGCGGGATACAAGCATGATAAAAGCGTACGGAGTAGAGAGGCGGGCTTTGGGGCAGGAGGAGAAAAGGCGGGATACAAGCGCGATAAAAACGAACGGACTAGAGAGGCGGGCTTTGGGGCAGGAGGAGAAAAGGCGGGATACAAGCGCGATAAAAGCGTACGGAGTAGAGAGGCGGGCTTTGGGGCAGGAGGAGAAAAGGCGGGATACAAGCGCGATAAAAGTGTACGGAGTAGAGAGGCGGGCTTTGGGGCAGGAGGAGTAAAGGCGGGATACAAGCGCGATAACAGTGGATGGAGTGGAGCGGCGGGCTTTGGGGCAGGAGGAGAAAAGTCGGGATACAAGCGCGATAAAAGCGTACGGAGTAGAGAGGCGGGCTTTGGGGCAGGAGGAGAAAAGTCGGGATACAAGCGCGATAAAAGCGTACGGAGTAGAGAGGCGGGCTTTGGGGCAGGAGGAGAAAAGGCGGGATACAAGCGCGATAAAAGCGTACGGAGTGGAGAGGCGGGCTTTGGGGCAGGAGGAGAAAAGGCGGGATACAAGCGCGATAACGGCGGACGGAGTGGAGCGGCGGGCTTTGGGGCAGGAGGAGAAAAGGCGGGATACAAGCGCGATAAAAGCGAACGGAGTAGAGAGGCGGGCTTTGGGGCAGGAGGAGAAAAGGCGGGATACAAGCGCGATAACGGCGGACGGAGTGGAGCGGCGGGCTTTGGGGCAGGAGGAGAAAAGGCGGGATACAAGCGCGATAAAAGCGTACGGAGTAGAGAGGCGGGCTTTGGGGCAGGAGGAGAAAAGGCGGGATACAAGCGCGATAAAAGCGTACGGAGTAGAGAGGCGGGCTTTGGGGCAGGAGGAGAAAAGGCGGGATACAAGCGCGATAAAAGTGTACGGAGTAGAGAGGCGGGCTTTGGGGCAGGAGGAGTAAAGGCGGGATACAAGCGCGATAACAGTGGATGGAGTGGAGCGGCGGGCTTTGGGGCAGGAGGAGAAAAGTCGGGATACAAGCGCGATAAAAGCGTACGGAGTAGAGAGGCGGGCTTTGGGGCAGGAGGAGAAAAGTCGGGATACAAGCGCGATAAAAGCGTACGGAGTAGAGAGGCGGGCTTTGGGGCAGGAGGAGAAAAGGCGGGATACAAGCGCGATAAAAGCGTACGGAGTGGAGAGGCGGGCTTTGGGGCAGGAGGAGAAAAGGCGGGATACAAGCGCGATAACGGCGGACGGAGTGGAGCGGCGGGCTTTGGGGCAGGAGGAGAAAAGGCGGGATACAAGCGCGATAAAAGCGAACGGAGTAGAGAGGCGGGCTTTGGGGCAGGAGGAGAAAAGGCGGGATACAAGCGCGATAACGGCGGACGGAGTGGAGCGGCGGGCTTTGGGGCAGGAGGAGAAAAGGCGGGATACAAGTGCGATAAAAGCGAACGGAGTAGAGAGGCGGGCTTTGGGGCAGGAGGAGAAAAGGCGGGATACAAGCGCGATAAAAGCGAACGGAGTAGAGAGGCGGGCTTTGGGGCAGGAGGAGAAAAGGCGGGATACAAGCGCGATAACGGCGGACGGAGTGGAGCGGCGGGCTTTGGGGCAGGAGGAGAAAAGGCGGGATACAAGCGCGATAAAAGCGAACGGAGTAGAGAGGCGGGCTTTGGGGCAGGAGGAGAAAAGGCGGGATACAAGCGCGATAAAAGCGAACGGAGTAGAGAGGCGGGCTTTGGGGCAGGAGGAGAAAAGGCGGGATACAAGCGCGATAAAAGCGAACGGAGTGGAGAGGCGGGCTTTGGGGCAGGAGGAGAAAAGGCGGGATACAAGCGCGATAAAAGCGAACGGAGTAGAGAGGCGGGCTTTGGGGCAGGAGGAGAAAAGGCGGGATACAAGCGCGATAAAAGCGAACGGAGTAGAGAGGCGGGCTTTGGGGCAGGAGGAGAAAAGGCGGGATACAAGCGCGATAAAAGCGAACGGAGTAGAGAGGCGGGCTTTGGGGCAGGAGGAGAAAAGGCGGGATACAAGCGCGATAAAAGCGGACGGAGTGGAGCGGCGGGCTTTGGGGCAGGAGGAGAAAAGGCGGGATACAAGCGCGATAAAAGCGAACGGAGTAGAGAGGCGGGCTTTGGGGCAGGAGGAGAAAAGGCAGGATACAAGCGCGATAAAAGCGAACGGAGTAGAGAGGCGGGCTTTGGGGCAGGAGGAGAAAAGGCGGGATACAAGCGCGATAAAAGCGAACGGAGTAGAGAGGCGGGCTTTGGGGCAGGAGGAGAAAAGGCGGGATACAAGCGCGATAAAAGCGAACGGAGTAGAGAGGCGGGCTTTGGGGCAGGAGGAGTAAAGGCGGGATACAAGCGCGATAAAAGCGGACGGAGCGGAGAGGCGGGCTTTGGGGCAGGAGGAGAAAAGGCGGGATACAAGCGCGATAAAAGCGGACGGAGTAGAGAGGCGGGCTTTGGGGCAGGAGGAGAAAAGGCGGGATACAAGCGCGATAAAAGCGGACGGAGTAGAGAGGCGGGCTTTGGGGCAGGAGGAGAAAAGGCGGGATACAAGCGCGATAAAAGCGGACGGAGTAGAGAGGCGGGCTTTGGGGCAGGAGGAGAAAAGGCGGGATACAAGCGCGATAAAAGCGGACGGAGTAGAGAGGCGGGCTTTGGGGCAGGAGGAGAAAAGGCGGGATACAAGCGCGATAAAAGCGGACGGAGTAGAGAGGCGGGCTTTGGGGCAGGAGGAGAAAAGGCGGGATACAAGCGCGATAAAAGCGGAGTAGAGAGGCGGGCTTTGGGGCAGGAGGAGAAAAGGCGGGATACAAGCGCGATAAAAGCGGACGGAGTAGAGAGGCGGGCTTTGGGGCAGGAGGAGAAAAGGCGGGATACAAGCGCGATAAAAGCGGACGGAGTAGAGAGGCGGGCTTTGGGGCAGGAGGAGAAAAGGCGGGATACAAGCGCGATAAAAGCGGACGGAGTAGAGAGGCGGGCTTTGGGGCAGGAGGAGAAAAGGCGGGATACAAGCGCGATAAAAGCGGACGGAGTAGAGAGGCGGGCTTTGGGGCAGGAGGAGAAAAGGCGGGATACAAGCGCGATAAAAGCGGACGGAGTAGAGAGGCGGGCTTTGGGGCAGGAGGAGAAAAGGCGGGATACAAGCGCGATAAAAGCGGACGGAGTGGAGCGGCGGGCTTTGGGGCAGGAGGAGAAAAGGCGGGATACAAGCGCGATAAAAGCGGACGGAGTAGAGAGGCGGGCTTTGGGGCAGGAGGAGAAAAGGCGGGATACAAGCGCGATAACGGCGGACGGAGTGGAGCGGCGGGCTTTGGGGCAGGAGGAGAAAAGGCGGGATACAAGCGCGATAAAAGCGGACGGAGTAGAGAGGCGGGCTTTGGGGCAGGAGGAGAAAAGGCGGGATACAAGCGCGATAAAAGCGGACGGAGTAGAGAGGCGGGCTTTGGGGCAGGAGGAGAAAAGGCGGGATACAAGCGCGATAAAAGCGGACGGAGTAGAGAGGCGGGCTTTGGGGCAGGAGGAGAAAAGGCGGGATACAAGCGCGATAAAAGCGGACGGAGTAGAGAGGCGGGCTTTGGGGCAGGAGGAGAAAAGGCGGGATACAAGCGCGATAAAAGCGGACGGAGTAGAGAGGCGGGCTTTGGGGCAGGAGGAGAAAAGGCGGGATACAAGCGCGATAAAAGCGAACGGAGTAGAGAGGCGGGCTTTGGGGCAGGAGGAGAAAAGGCGGGATACAAGCGCGATAAAAGCGAACGGAGTGGAGAGGCGGGCTTTGGGGCAGGAGGAGAAAAGGCGGGATACAAGCGCGATAAAAGCGAACGGAGTAGAGAGGCGGGCTTTGGGGCAGGAGGAGAAAAGGCGGGATACAAGCGCGATAAAAGCGAACGGAGTAGAGAGGCGGGCTTTGGGGCAGGAGGAGAAAAGGCGGGATACAAGCGCGATAAAAGCGAACGGAGTAGAGAGGCGGGCTTTGGGGCAGGAGGAGAAAAGGCGGGATACAAGCGCGATAACGGCGGACGGAGTGGAGCGGCGGGCTTTGGGGCAGGAGGAGAAAAGGCGGGATACAAGCGCGATAAAAGCGGACGGAGTAGAGAGGCGGGCTTTGGGGCAGGAGGAGAAAAGGCGGGATACAAGCGCGATAAAAGCGGACGGAGTAGAGAGGCGGGCTTTGGGGCAGGAGGAGAAAAGGCGGGATACAAGCGCGATAAAAGCGGACGGAGTAGAGAGGCGGGCTTTGGGGCAGGAGGAGAAAAGGCGGGATACAAGCGCGATAAAAGCGGACGGAGTAGAGAGGCGGGCTTTGGGGCAGGAGGAGAAAAGGCGGGATACAAGCGCGATAAAAGCGGATGGAGTAGAGAGGCGGGCTTTGGGGCAGGAGGAGAAAAGGCGGGATACAAGCGCGATAAAAGCGGACGGAGTAGAGAGGCGGGCTTTGGGGCAGGAGGAGAAAAGGCGGGATACAAGCGCGATAAAAGCGGACGGAGTAGAGAGGCGGGCTTTGGGGCAGGAGGAGAAAAGGCGGGATACAAGCGCGATAAAAGCGGACGGAGTAGAGAGGCGGGCTTTGGGGCAGGAGGAGAAAAGGCGGGATACAAGCGCGATAACGGCGGACGGAGCGGAGCGGCGGGCTTTGGGGCAGGAGGAGAAAAGGCGGGATACAAGCGCGATAAAAGCGGACGGAGTAGAGAGGCGGGCTTTGGGGCAGGAGGAGAAAAGGCGGGATACAAGCGCGATAACGGCGGACGGAGCGGAGCGGCGGGCTTTGGGGCAGGAGCCGCGAAGAGCGCCGCCCCTCGCCCGCAGGCCGCGCAAACCGGCACGGGACTGTCCCCCGCCCGCGCGCCCCGGGCCTGAGCTCCGGGCCGCCTCCGCGCGCGCCGAGAGCGCGCCGGGACGCGACAGCGGCAGACGCTCCGCCCCGGGAGCCCGGAGCCGGGCCGCGACTGGCTCTGCCGCGCTGGGCAGGGGGCGCTCGCGAACCTGGGCCGGCCCCGGGAAGGGCGCGCCGCTGTTCCGGTCTCCCTGCTCCTCGCGCGCAGCGGCCACAGGTAATCCGCCCTCCCCTCCCCTCCCCTCCCCTCCCTCCCCCTCCTCGCTGGCCTCCGCAGGTCCCCCTGAAGGCGAAGGCCGGGACGCCTGCAGGGATGCCGCGCACAGCCCTCCTCCCCCGGCCGCCCCTTCGAAGACGCCGGAGACGGCGCCTTGCCTTCCGAGGGGGCGAGCCTCGGCAGCCGGGGCGCCCGTCCGTACGATGTCTGCCTGCCCTTGGGCGCCTGCGGGACCTCACCGGTGCAGAAGAGAAGAGAGCGTTACCTGGCGGCCCGCTTGGAAACCTAGGAACAGCTAAACGTAGCCTGGGGAGGCGGTGGGCTCTCCCACCCTGGAGGCCTTCGAGACGAGGCTGGACAGCCGCCTGCCGGGGATGCTCTGGCTTGGACTCCTGCCTTGGGCAGGGGGCTGGACTCGAGGGTCTTGCAGGCCCCTTCCAGCCCCACTATCCTGTGCTTCTATGAGGCTGGACAGCCGCCTGTCAGGGGTGCTCTGACTTGGATTCCTGCCTTGAGCAGCGGGTTGGACTGGATGGCCTTGCAGGCCCCTTCCAACCCCACTATTCTATGATTCTATGCTGTATCCGACAGCGTAACGTCCATGCAGCCAAGGTCTCACGAAGGCAACCCTGTCCTTGTGCATGGTAACAGCGAGGAGTGGTGTGCGTATGTCAGCAACTGGAGTCTCGTGAGCTGCAGCCAGCCCCTTTAGCTGCCAAAACAGGTGGAGAGAATGGCACCCACGACAGCTGGCAGACCACTTTAAAGGATGGGGGGGGTAGCCCAGCTTCCTTCTTTCCTTCCAGGAGCTAGTCAGATCCATAGGATGCTTGCAGCACTATATATTGTTCGGACAAGTTTCCTCTTATCTCCCCTGGAGATTTGCAAACCTTATGAAACCACTTATCGAATGCGCTGACGAGCCACAGCAACAGAAGTGGAGCTGAATTCCTTACTCGATCTGTTTTCTTACAGCAAAACAGCGTAACAACAGCTTGAGCTCAGTACGAAAGCTCATAAATCGACTGCCTACAGGACACGGTTTAGAAGAGCTGGTGTCCTAAAGGTTGAATCAATAACTAGGCTAAGCATGGGACATGGTAAGGCTGTTTGGTGATGTGCACCTTTGGGTGAAAAGTGAGCCTTGTTCAAGGCGCCTTTAAAAAATGCCCCACAGGTCCAGAGCATTCCACAGGGAAGTCTCTTTTTGAGTGCTGAATAGGAGAACTGACTTTTTATAAGCCTGTCTCTGTTGCTAGCTTCTTATGGTAGAGGCCTTGATAGCTGCATATCAGGCAGAAATTTAACAGGTGAGTTCACCCAATACTATCTACATGCTGAGATGCTTCACCTGTTGAATTTCTGCATGTCTTGCCATTGTTAACGGCACACCCACAGAGCAGCAACCTTAATCTCTGTATGTCAACACTGGACTAAGACCAAACAATATGTGGATTGCTTCAATCTGCCCCAAGGTCTGCTTCTGAAGAGAGCAGAAATCTGACTTGTACAAGATGGTGCTGATTTTGACATGCTGAGTATGTCATGTAAGGAACAGGAATGATGTGTTTGTGAAAGTGCCTACGCTACCCTGAAGCATTTTTAAAATAGGATGATTAGCATGGATTTCTCAGAGATGATTTGCACTGGAGAGCATATGAAATTTTAAATCCATCTAAATAGGGCTACACGGGCCTAAATGGCTTGTGAATCTCACTGTGTAACAACTTGCCTTGGTATATTTTGGCAAACTCTTAATCTACATGGGATTTGTTTGTGGGGATGTTTCTCTCTTCCTACCTTGCCTCTGTTTTTGCATCTTTGCCAACAGCCCAATATGCCCAATTCAGCAGGTAAAAGTTTTTCCTGGTCTTGAAATAAAGCAATGGGGGAAACTATTAAATTTTTGCTTATTAGAACACTGTTAAAGGCATGAGCCGAAATAAGGATGGCAATTCTACATATCTGATGGATTGCTATAGGGGTTGTTGTTGTTGTTGTTCAGTCGTTCAGTCGTGTCCGACTCTTCGTGACCCCATGGACCATAGCACGCCAGGCCTTCCTGTCCTGTGCTCTCTCCCGGAGCGTGCTCAAGTTCATATTCATTGCATCCGTGATGCTATCTAGCCATCTCATCCTCTGCCGTCCCCTTCTCCTTTTGCCTTCAGTCTTTCCCAGCATCAGGGTCTTTTCCAGGGAGTTTTCTCTTCGCATTAGGTGGCCAAAATATTGGAGCTTCAGCTTCATTATCTGTCCTTCCAATGAGCACTCAGGGTTGATTTCCTTTAGGATGGACTGATTTGACCTCCTTGCAGTCCAGGGGACTCGTAAGAGTCTTCTCCAGCACCACAGTTCGAAAGCATCAATTCTTCGGCGCTCAGCCTTCCTTATAGTCCAGCTCTCACAGCCATACATTACTACTGGGAAAACCATAGCTTTGATTAGACGGACCTTTGTCGGCAAGGTGATGTCTCTGCTTCTTACTATGCTGTCTAGGTTGGCCATAGCTTTCCTCCCAAGGAGCAAGTGTCTTTTAATTTCATGGCTACAGTCACCGTCTGCAGTGATCTTGGAGCCCAAGAAAATAAAATCTGTCACTGCTTCCATTTCTTCCCCTTCTATATGCCAGGAAGTGATGGGGCCAGATGCCATGATCTTAGTTTTTTTAATGTTGAGTTTCAAACCAGCTTTTGCACTCTCCTCTTTCACCCTCAACAAGAGGCTCTTGAGATCCTCTTCGCTTTCTGCCATTAGGGTGGTATCGTCTGCATATCGGAGGTTGTTGATAATTCTCCCAGCAATCTTAATTCCGACCTGTGATTCATCCAACCCGGCATTTCTCATGATGTACTCTGCATATAAGTTAAATAAGCAGGGTGACAATATGCAGCCTTGTCGTACTCCTTTCCCAATTTTGAACCAATCGGTTGTTCCATGTCTGGTTCTTACTGTTGCTTCTTGACCCTCGTACAGGTTTCTCAGGAGACAGGTAAGGTGGTCTGGTACTCCCATCACTTTAAGAATTTGCCACAGTTTGTTGTGATCCACACAATCAAAGGCTTTAGCGTAGTCAATGAAGCAGAAATAGACGCTTTTCTGGAATTCTCTTGCTTTCTCCATGATGCAGCGAATGTTGGCGATTTGATCTCTATGCTATAGGGGTACTGGGGCTAAATGATTAATAGGGTGAGAGTTAAAACACTCTGCCCTTATTGGAGAAACATATAGAGACTTGGCAGTGAATAAGTTAAAGATAAACTTGAAGGGAGGGCCCACGTAGAAGGTGGAACTATTTATCCTAAACCAGCAAGCAAGGTAAAGCTAAGCAGAGAGGGGGCCGTATTCACTCACTTGTGTTAAGCAGAGTGAGCCTTGTCTGGTTACAGGATGAACAGAACAGCCTGCTCTAACCTGATGCCCTCCAGATGTTTTGGATGACCACTCCCAGTATTTTTGACTATTTACCTGCTCATTTCTGGCATGCCAATCTGCTGTTAAAGACACATTATTCTCCTTACTTTGATGGATTCTTAGGCGAAAATGATTTTCACAATCTGCATAACCAGAGCATTTTTCTTTTCTTTTCTTTTCTTTTCTTTTCTGATGGCCTGGTTGAAGCTTGGCAGCAATAATCCTCAACTATATTAATTAATTACTGGGTGGTGGTATCTAGAAGTTAAATGTTTTCAAAAAATGATAATTATATTACTATTTTCTTCTCTATGTCCACTTGAGCGAGATAATACCCAACAGAGTGAATGTATAAAATAGCTGCAATTCAATAGAAATATGACATGGAAAGATTAGACAAAAAGGGTGACAAGGTTTGCAAACCTATGTAACTATTTTACATCACTTGCATTATGAAACAAGTCAGATTTCATTGTGCAACTCAATATGAGCGGGACGGATTTGCTTGTTTAGCTGAACAGCAAACTTTGCTCTTGCCCCTTTGTGATCGTCTTTATGAACTATGCCTCTTATTTTGAAGTCTGTTTCTGTTCCTGCTGTGCTGGTTGCACAAACATTATAATGACTTACACAACCTCTGTCCTATTTTACAAAGATATTGTGAACAGAGTTCAAATTACCATGAAGAAAGGAGGATAGCAGCTTTTCCTCAGCACTTTCACCTCCCATAAGCTTTGAGAAAGTTATAGTCCTTCCCATAAGAGGTTGAGTTGCTACTGTTTTTTTTTAAATAGCCCTGTTGCTCCTGTGCTTGCTAACACAGAGAAATGAAGCAGTTGAACGTTTTTCTAACATGGAGATAAAAGAATGGGGAAAGCTTCACCTGTTTAGTTTCTTTTTAAGCATTTCCGATCAGAGTTTTTTTCCAACTGTCTTAACCTCCAGCATCTTTTTCTGGAAATTAAGTTCTGATCTGACCAATGTGTTGTCCGCATAAAAGAAATATAACCATATAATGTGGTTAAAAATAAATGTGAGCTTCTCAAGATTAATATCACAGCTTAATCTGCTTTGCCATAATTCTGTTTCCTAAACTGCATTTTTTCCCTCCACCGTGCTTCTCTTGCCTTTGACTCTTGTGTCACCTCCCACTTCCTGGTGGCAGTCAGACTTGCTTTCTCTTCTGTCACATGCCAATTCAGCTGCTTTTGCATATGCTGGGTCTTCCGGTATTTCCTTTCCTTACAAGCTGAAGAATAAAATGCCAAATATCCCATGTACTTGCTTTATAACAATAAGGGTTTAATCCTATGCATGTTTAGACAGAAAAATGTCCTACAACTCCCAGCCTGGCTGGCTGAGGAATGCTGGGAGTTGTAAGACTTCGTTCTGTCTAAACATGCCTAGGGGTGCACGCTTAAGTAAATCAGATATGGAGAACTAATGCCAGAAATATGGATCCTTCTGAGGAATAATCATATTTGGCCTGAAACCTGGTGGGGTGTGAGGAAGAAGCAGAATGTCAAATGTAGCCCACTGTGGCTATGAACTGATACAAAAACGTGCAAAGCTAGTTTTATTTTGTGCGTCTTTTTCATAGATGGGTTTGCCCCTGTTTTTTCAGGCCCTGCTCCTGTGCCTTTAACAGCAACTTGACAGACACATTTCACAAGATTTCCTGACAGAAGGATAAAGCGATGAGGGGAAAACACTGTTCAGTAGTAACCTTAAACACACACACACACACACACATATACACACACACTCACAGAGGCAGGTGCAGTACTTATAAAGCTTGTGCTGCTCCACACAGAAAGAATAAGCGTTATACCTGTGGTAAGCAACAGCTTTTGAGCCATTAACCGAAACAAGTTACACAGGCTTCTTTCCATAACCTTCTTTCCATAACTTTCGTATTTTTCTGGCATTAGTGAAATTGCATGTTGCAAAGCCAATTCTCATCTAGTTTGTATGCATGTGTGTTTATTTCAGCATCTGTAATGGAAGTGGTACAATCCTGGACCCCAGTTGTTGGCTTCACACTCTTGCCCCATGCAGGAAGCATTTGGGGAGCTAGGATTACCAAGAAAGAAGTTCCCAAGTGGTATGAAGCCCTGGAGAAGCCATCCTGGCACCCACCTAACTGGGTGTTTGCACCTATGTGGGGAACTTTATATTCATCAATGGGGTATGTAGTCTTATATTTGTTCACTTGGTTATTTACACAGCATATAGGCTGTATTTTATTAAAAGTTGTGCACCAAGAAACGTGAATTTACCTCTTGGAAATTGTTTTCTACATTTTGACATTTCATCAGGCGTTATTCATGTACTTTAATACATGAATTTATTGATTTATTTAAAAAATGAAAGCAGAGATTGTCTGTAAGCTGAATTCTTGCATGAAATCACAGAACACCCACCTTTCAGATTACTTACGGCCTGGCCTTAAAACTGGCTGTCTAAAGTCAGGTGGCCGTGAAGCATCTTTTATCAACTTAGGCAGATATACCAGCTATGACCCTATCTGGACAGAGAGAGCATTGCTACGGTTATCCACACTGTAGCAACCTTCTGGTTGGATTACTACAATGTGTTATATGTGGGACTGTCTTTGAAACCAGTCCAGAAACTTCAGCTGACACAAAATAGGGCAGCAAGATTGTAACAGACGCTATTACCTTATGCCCCTGTTTTGCCATTTGCGCTGGGTCTCGGTCCATTTCTGGGCTCAATTCAAAGTGTTGGCATTGACCTTTACAGCCCCTAAGGGTTCAGTCCTATGCATATTTAGACAGAAAAAAGCCCTACAACTCCCAGCATTCCCCAGCCAGCCAAGCTGTCTGGGGAATGCTGGGAGTTGTAGGGCTTTTTTCTGTCTAAACATGCATAGGATTGTTCCCTAAAGAGGTTGGGGCCAGGTTACCTGAAGAATCATCTTCTCCCACATATACCTGCCTGGAAGCCCTTCTCTGGTGTGCCCCCTCCAAAATGAGGTCAGGCAGGTGTCCCCCCCCCCCAGTCAAGGTGATCCAAGTGAGGTGAGAGAGAGGGCTATTTGAGTGATTGCACCCTAGTTATGGAATGCTCCCCCCCCCCGCAAAAAAGGATCACCTAGCACCTGTATTGGGATATTTTTGGTGTCAGGTGAAAAGCAACCCACCCACCCCCACTTTTTAGTTTTAAAGCTTAAATTCTTTGCAGTCTTGTGTTCTGTTGCCTTTTTTTTGTGATGCTAGCCCAGTTTTATATACACCGGGCTTCCCTAACCCAGTGGCCCCCAGATGTGGACTGCAACTCCCCATGCTGGCTGGGGATGATGGGAATTGCAGTCTAATATATCTAGAAAACACCAGACCGGGGAAGGCCGGGCCACTCTGTTAGCAGCTCTGAGATGTTTCAGGCACCTGCCTTTCCTAGGTCTACCTGATGATGCCAGTGATTGAACCTGGGACCTTGTGAATGCAAATCATGAGCTCTACCACTGAGCCATGGCCCTTTCCAAGTGCAACACAGTGTTAATAAGGGAACACAGAATGCAGCGTTGCTCATTTGCTGCCTTCCAGCACTTGCGTGTAAGCCGAAGTTTACTTCGGAGCTACGGTCACAGCACGGTTTGCGAGTGGGAACCTGCTTAAGGAAAGGTGGCACAGTAGCCCTGCCCTTCTGCATTTGCATCTCAAGCAAGCATATTGAAAGCTGGGATATGGCACCCTGCCACTCCCTTGCTTCCTCTGCCACTTTAATAGCGGGCACATCAAACCGAAGGAGAAAAGGATCCTTCCTGTTTGTTCAAACACGTTTTTCTCTGCAAAGTGTTCTGCATGTGTTCCAATGCCACCTCGTGGAAGAGAATGGAAAAGCGTTTGTACTGTGTGCTAAGTTTAGCAAGCTGATAACAAATGCACCAAATATTATGTTAGGGAAGCAGCAGTTGTACCTTACATTAGGAGCACTTCTCCGACATGATCCACCTTGCCTTTTAATGCGTGTTTTCTTTACTTATCACTTTTGCATTTGTCTCATGTCATTCCTCCAAGAAACTCATTTTTATCCTTGCAACCCCCTTGTCTGAGAGGTTAGGCTGAAAACTTGTAACTGGCTCAAGGTCACCTAGCAAGCGTCGTGGTTGAGGGGAAATTCAAACAGAGGTCTCCCTAATCAATACTCACCACTGTTTGCCGACAGTAAAGAGATGCTTCTCTGTAGATTTCAGTTGGTTCTTTTTAATTTAATATGATTATTTAGATTTTAAATCCAAGTTTTCTTACTATTCTAAGGGCACAATCCTAACTAGATAGGTGGCCGCCTCTGAGACCACCTATCCAAAGTAAAGCTGGGGAGGCACACGGGGGATCGTTCCCTCCACGCCTCTTCTGCCTTGCTATTTTTCGGCTGTCGAGCGGCGGGGGTACTGACTGGGAAAGGAAGCTGCCATTTGACACATTGGATGCATCGTACATGCAGTTCCGCTCTCCGCGCCCTGGAACGCCCCCAGCCCCGCCCCTTTTCAGCCACTGTGCGCTCCTCTTCCGAGTATGGATGGGGCTTCTCCACGCTGCCTCCAAGGCAGCACGGACATGGGGGGAGGTTGGTTTTCTAGGAGCCGATCTCGGAGCATAAGGCTGTGAGGTCAGTTCCTGGAAATAAGCATATCCTATGGCCCTCTAGACAGTGTCTAGTGACCATAGGATTACTCCTTAAGTCTTGCATTTTTATGATATTGATTTGCTGAGCGGTTTGGAAAGGTGGAAATTTATGCTTCATCATGGAAGTTGAGGCAACATATATGCATCACCGTCATCCTGACCAGTTATGAAAAACATGAAGAAGTTAATCACGGCTACTGATTATTCTTGCATTGGACTTGTTATGTTGGAGCGGGGAGGAGTTAGCCAGGATTATCGTATAAAGAGTCTACAGTTGTGCACGCAATATTTGTAATAAAGCCATGCGATTTTAAAAGCACATTTGTGGTTTTGCAGAGAAAGGATAAGGAAGTACGACGCCAGCGATCCCTAGTGGGTCTGCCAGGCAAGAAATGGAAATATTAGCACCTCGTGGCTTTTGCAGAAATCTCATGGTTTCAGTATTCTGAGTTTAGGGCTTCTGTTCCATGTGCATCATCATGGCTTTTAAAGCCCCTTTCCCCAGGTCATTTTCTTACAATGACATTATCTTCCTTTCCATTAGATATGGTTCTTACCTGGTGTGGAAGGAATTGGGAGGCTTCAATGAAAAATCCATGGTTCCGCTTGGACTATATGCAGGACAACTAGCATTAAACTGGTCATGGGCTCCCATATTCTTCGGAAAACAGAAAATAGGATGGGTAAGTGTTGCGATGTATTTGTCAGTCAGTGGTCTTCTAGCTTAGAGCAGTGGTTTTCAAACTTTCTGCCTTAGGGGTACCCTGCCCACAGTCAGAGAAGCCTTACACATCTGCCACAGAAGCTCTGGTGTGTCACAGAAGATTCCGGGGCCTCTGGGCATTCATGTTGCTTACCTCCCTTGTGCTGATAATGCACCCCAAAGAAACACAAAACATATACATTTAACCGCCATGCCTCAGAAGCCTGGAAATTGTAGCATGGCAGTGGTGATCAGAAACCGTTAGAGATACTTCGCCAGTTAAGTCTCAACAGAACTGAGGGAACAGAGGAAAGGAAATTGTCCCACTCTTGCAATGCTAGAGCTCAGCGACAGCCAATTATGTTCATAGGATGTCTTTCCAAAGGAAGCATTTCTTTGCACAATGCATGGTCATGCTATGGAACCACAAGCCGCAATAATGCAAACTAGCATAGATGGGTTTTTTTAAAGAGACAGAGCCAAACATATGTTACACTAATTGCATGGTGCCGTATCTAACTTACACAGTTCACACGCCCCTAGTTTAAGCGACCTCTAGTGGTACACCACTAGCCTAAGCTGGTGTGATCAGTTTTCCAGGGAAGCTGGTCTCACCAGCTTGCACTATTGGTATACCACTAGACATTGCTTATGCTAGTGAGTTGCACTGGCAGTGTTAGAGACATCATGTGTAGCTGAGGTTTGTCTTTTGTTTTGCTCTGCTGTAAGTGTGCGCAGTCCTGATCTGGATCAGGAACAATATGCTCCGGGGGAGAGGATTAAGCCTTGCCCTCCGACCATTTGCTTCCTGAAATCCTCACCTCATGGGGCGGCAGGTGTGTGTGTGTGTGTTCGTGTGTGTTTTAACAGAAGAAATGCCAGTGGAGCCTTTCTTTCTCCCTTTTGTTAATCTCCCTGCAAAGCAGAGAGGGCTTAGGGAAGCAAACAGGCAGGAGGGGAGGTTCAGTTCTCCCTTCCTGAAGCACAGTGGCTCCAAGCCGAATTTGGCCACACAAAAGCCAAGCCTCTGCTATGCTATGTGACTGGCCTAACTCGTAGTTCGGCTCTTAGACAAGTGCAAGGAAGATGCTATTAGCCATGCTGGTTAAAAAGAATGTCCAAATTGAGAGGCAACAGATCATCTTCATAACATGAACTTTAGCAGTCACTTGATTTGTGGTCATTTGGAACACAACTCTCCAGGAATTTCACAGGTTAGTTTTTTTTCTCTGCTCTCATCTGAGCGAAACGGTTGTATGGGGTCAATGTAAATGCAGGACATAGACAAACTAATAATCCCTTCTCCATCCTTCCCCTCCCTCCCCCCCCCCAAACCCTCTCTCTCAACTGCTTCCATAGTAGCGACGTCGAGAGGCAGAGGGAGAGACGCAGATCCTTTTTCACCCCCCTCAAAGGCTTCTTCATAGAATTAGATTTCGAAGCCACCTTTTCGAACTCCCTTGCTGCTGCTGCACAGCGCACAAGACATTTCTCCTCCCCATTCCCTAGAAGAGGAAGAGAGGTCTATCAGGGCATGCAGCTGGGCTTTAAGGAAGCAGGACTAATTCTGCCTGTGTCAGTGTCCAGCAGAAGATGAGAAACATCCACTGTTTCTCCTGTCCAGTGGCGCTCACAGGGGCACAGCGCCCACACTTATTAGCAGGGATCCAGACTTCCACCCACCCACACCCTTTCCATGTTCCTTCTGAGCATAGCCGCAGCCTTCAGCGAGGGCATGTGTGTGAATATTCCCAGCAACAATATATTGCTCCCTGTCGTGAAGAATTTCCAAGGGGGCTTGGTTTTGAATGGGCAGTTAAGACCCATTAGCTTTACAAAAGACCCACTCCTGGTGCAGATGGAAACTGCTGGATATGGATCCACAGCTGCCTGAATTTTTGGATTCTCCTTGGGGGTGTGGCTACGGGGACCGTTATGAGGCGTGCCCGCACTTCAAAACTTACCACCACACCACTGCTCATGTTGTCTCCTTGAGCTCGGAGGAAAGCAGACCAACTGGTCTACCTGCTCCAAGCCCTGGTGCAATATGAAAATGTGTTAATTTTATAGCCCACCTTTCCACCAAATGGTAAAAAGAGAGTCCCTACTAAATTCTCTGGCACGTACAGTGGACTTGGGAAAGGGAGCAGTGTTATGGTTTGACTGGTAAAGCCCAGCTGGAATTGGTTAACCCCTGCCTGTCTGTAGCTACAAATATGTAGGGGGGGGGGTTGCTTCAGGAAGCCCATGGATATTTCTTGTGTTCCTAGTCAAGAGTTTAATGAATGCATTGAGCAAACGCAATGGAATTAGCACAAAGTTCCTTGTTTTACGGCAGAGGAGGATGTTGAAGCGCTTTCTGCTCTGGAATTCAATGAAGCGCTTTCTGCTCTGGAATTCAATGAAAATGGCATTTTAATCTCATTGTTTTGTTTAGGGGCTGGTGACTTTATTACTTACCACAGGAGCAGCAACAGCTACAACAACTGTCTGGTATCATGTCAGCAAAACAGCCGCATATTTGATGTACCCTTATTTAGCCTGGCTAACCTTTGCCTCTGTGCTCAACTACCACATCTGGAAGGACAATCGCAGGAGGAAGCACCAGTAACGTGCATTTTTCTCAATGTTTTTTTAAAGCAAACCTTAGTAAAACCATTAAAAATAATAATACGTATTTTCTAAGTCAGGTTCCAATTCCAGCATTCCATTACTTAAAACCATTTGCTTAGACAATTGTAAAAGATCATGTTCATGTTACCGTGCAAATAGAACTTTACTAGTTTAAATTGAAATAAAGTTCAGTGAGACGTAAGGAATTCTATGGTTATTAGCAGTGTGTTTGTAGCTCCGTGGTCCTTAAGTCCACAATGGCTTGGCAGGTTTCGCTTTAAGGCTGGTTCATACATGTGAGTCCAATTACTTGCTTGCTCATCACAAGATTGTTCACAGCTGGATTTATGAACAGACTCCATTGGAAAGCACTGCGACTGCAGTAGTATGCATGTTTTACCTGTTGCTGCTTGCAGCCTTCCGGGGGTGACCATGGATCTGTGAACCAGCCCAAAGGATAGTGCTCTGGAAAACACCTCCAAATTCTTGGGCTTTGACATAGTGCTCCATGGCCCTCCCACGTGGAATTTTCTTAAGAGAAACTGAATACCTTCTCTTTATCTATCTTGAAAACAACAATATCTGCCTCTTTAGTTTACACCCAAGACTAAATAAGTAAGCTGGCTAGCAGGTTAAAAATTCTGATGGGACTTGTTGACACTTACAATAAGTGGATGCCGCCCAACTTGGAGACCACAAAAGGGGAGCAATCAAGCTGAACAAGAAGTATAAGTCTGAATGGCTGTATGAAGAGCACTTCAGCTGGCAAAGAGAGCAGACAGATAAATCATATGCAGCGCTTTAAAAGCTGCCACTTAGTATGACAAATACCTTATCGCAGGGGTACCTGCCATAAGGCAGTCCAGCCTGAGGGCCAAGTCCCATTTTAGAGAAGCTGTTGGCAGCTGCATTCCAGTGGTGGGCAAAAGGGGTAGAGCTAAATTGCTAATAGCAGCACATTTTAGCTCAAGGCTCTTATGGCTCGTAACTAAGCCTTAGAAGAGGCATTTCAACCTTTTAGAATGGCAAAAAAGCTGGGAAACCACCGAACAGTCAAGTCAGTGGTTGGGGAAAAGGAGTTGTGGCCCAGGGAAGGTGGTGTGGGCACTTGGGAAACCTAGAGGGATGGATTTGCCTTATGGCCTCCAATCCCACCTCACAATAAGCATCATGGCAGATTTCATTTCTAGTGATGGAAAAACAAGCCTGAGACATAGCAACTTGTCCAGGGCCGAGTTGTGACTTGAATCCTGTCCTATGTAAGCCAACCCCTTTGTCTGCTAGACCAAACAGTTCTAGTGTATTTTTCCTAAAAATAAGGTGGCAGGAATGGCTGGAAGCCTAAATGGAGGTAGATATACCATTGCCCTCTGGATATGACCAAGAAAACTTAAGAGGGGAGAGTTCCACAAGGAATACTGCTGCCTGCATTTTTCATTTCGATTCACTCAGTGCACACGTGAGCAGACGTAGGATGCTACTGGAATGGGGAGAGAGATCCTACACAAAATACTCCATGTTCAGGCTTCTGGCAAAATGATCTGCACTCATTATCAGGACCTAAACAATCCAGCAAAATTCTGACTGATTCAAAGGTTATCACCTTGAAAAGGCCACATGGAGAATATCAGCAAGCTGTTTTTAATGACTCATTTGCACGTCACTGGACTCTACGAACATGGTGGTCAAGCTCCATCTCTCTAGCAACGTCGTAGAAATACACTGGTGCTTTTACATCGGCTGCCTGCTACTGACCTTCCAGATACAATCTTAAGGGCATTTCCTGAACCTCAGAGGCAGAAACCTCTCCTTCCAAACTCACCCAGAAGCAAGAAAAGCTGAACAGCCCTGTGTTAATTGTCCTTGTACTCAGTATCATAGGTGATAGCACAGATTATCCTAAAGGGGGGAGGGAGCACAAGATAGCTGAACCAGAGTCAGATTTGTTGGTACACACATCTTTAATACACAGGAACACAGGAAGCTTCCTTATATCGAGTCAGAGCAATAGTTTAGACAGAGCACTAGTCCATCTAAGCCAGTATTGTTGACACTGACAAGTGGAAAGGCAGAAAGGAAGCAGGGACTGCGCTGCAAGCGAAGAACCTGCTGCAATTTTTCATTTTATATTATATCTTCACCTGGAGATGAGAATTTAGAGGGGGTCCTCTGCTACACGAAAGGCAGTTTCTGGTATTTCGCTGTGACATTGTTTATTACACTGAAAACTGTATGGTCACAAGCTAGCTGCAGCCTTGAAATAAAATGGTTTGTTTCCCAAATTAATATGAAGCAAATTAAGAGGTGGGAAAACAGCTGTACTAGGACAAACAATGGCCTCAATTAAATGCAGTAAATCATAAAGCAGGTTGAGAAAAGCTTCCTTGCAAGCAAGTACAAGAGACAGAAGAAACTGCTACTGAACTTCTGTGATCTTCAGAGAGAGAGAGCGAGAGAGCGCGCGCAAGCTGGTGATAAAATAACAGCAGACAGACAAGTAAAAAAAAAAAAAAGAGCAGACAACTGTCATCGTCTTTTTTTACCAGTATAGGAAAAATACTTGCATAAGCAGCTCATAGAACTGAAATATGAATATATGTATATCATTGTGAAGCACACACAAGCCAAGTCAAGCCAGATGGAGCTAGGCAATGGAGGTCACATGGCAGTCTTTGGGTTCATCCAAGAAGAGGGTGCTGAAGACATCATTGAAGAAGGTTGGGTGGTATTTGCAGGCTCTGTCGCAGTCGGGGTTGAAATTCACCTCCAGGATCTGAGGCTGCATATATGACTTCCCTAGAAGGCAGATAATAAGATTATGTGGGGAGGGTTGTAATTCTTTTGGGAAGGGGAGAGGGATGTCTGTCTACACCAGGCCAGGCAGCCCGGCTCCCCGAGGCCAAATGAGATTCCGCGGGGCTGCAGTATTGTCACACTGAGCAGGGAGGTGTTCGGTCATAATCGCACAGATTGTAGATGGCATGTTAAACACAAAAGGGCTTCAGTGAGGTGCCACACCCCTTCTCGTCACTACACTACTTCTTACGCTCCGCACCCATGACTGCTCAAGGGCTTCATATACTCCTGGTAACTCTTACTATGGCATCTCCCAAACTGGGGGAAGTTGCTCAGGCTAAGAAAGAGAGGGTTGCCTAAAGCCCTGTGGGGAGTTCATAACTGGAGAGTAGACTGAGCCAGGAACTTCCCAGCTCAGACTTTCAGCCACTACGCTACACTAGTAACATGCTGGAGCATCTCTGGAAAATGGCTAATGCCTAACTGCAGTTAAGGTGGCCGAGATGGCATGCGTAGTCCAGGCAGAGGAAGCATGCGAACCTATAGCCTAGAGTCATAGAATACTAGGGGTGGAAGGGGCCTACAAGACCATAGAGTCCAACCCCCTGCTCAGTGCAGGAGTCCAAGTCAGCCAACTCCCATTCCCTTCACCATGGCTATGAGAGGCCCCTTCCCATGGAAGCAGAAGAAATGTTTCTGCACGCACTCATTCAAATAAAGTACAAACACAGTTACAGGTAAACAAACGCTGTTCTGGAACTTGCGATAGCTTTCCTTTATGGATGAAAAAAAGCCCTCTCTGTAAAGTGGGCCTTTTATGCCTATGGGTGGGACCCACAGAGATTCTCCTGATTTCCCCTTCTTACTATAGCACCCCTAGGTGCACTCCAGATGCCACCCCCAACCCTGAAAAGGGGCCCTTTCTGAGTGTTTTGGTGGGTGGGGTGGGGAGGACGAGGGGCTACCATTGGAAAGGCCCCCTGGGAAAAAACCTGGGAAAAATCTCAGTGAATGCCTGAGATGGAAAAAAAACTTTTCATTAGCTGCACAAAGCTATGGCTGCTAATAAAAGGAATAAAAAAACCCTTCCATTTCTAAACATCTATATGACGAAAAGAGAAAGAAGGAATTACCGTCACTGGATGTATCCCACTTAAGCATCAGGTCAATAGCATATATGGCTCGTGAGGATGGATAGTCACAGATGCCAAGTGGTGCAGGCTTCGCACAAGCAGCTTGGAATAATTCAACGAAAGCCTTAAAAATATCTTCCTAATGACAAAGAAAGTCACATTTGCCAGAAATGCAGATGTTAATACCACATGAACCTGAGTATCATTTTGCATTTTAAACAGAAGAGGGTGGCTGAATGGGGGGACGGGGGGGGGACACCTTCCAAGGGAGGAAATTCACAGAGGCAGCTGTGTATGCACTGCCCCCATCCCCCAAGGCTACATATAATAGGTCCCATTTTACTATCTCTCCGACTTCATCTCCAATAATGGCAGGACGAGGAGAGGGCATTAAAAAAACCCAGCCCATTATATGGGTTTGTGCATGCACCTTATCTCCTTTTTTGAAACCACTCAGCAGTTGCTCTCCAAAGATTCAAGCAGAAGGTTCTTTTCCAGATTTTTCTAACTGGAGACAGTGGCAATTAAACCCTGGATCTTCTGCATGCAAAGCTTATGTTCTAGGATTGAGCTACAGCGCCTTCCTTCTGCCCAGGACATAAGGCTGTTCAAAAATAGCAGAAGCATTTGAAAGGAGGAGGTGGTTTTCAATGGCATCATTGGTGGCTGTAACACCCCCTGACAAATTAGCCCTGCAGGGATGATGCAGCAACAGGGAACCGTCGCATACGTGTGCAGCCCAAGGGAAACCCATCTTGAAGAGTGTAACTAGTGCAACTGTGTGAACAAGAAGGGTGGCTCGATTTATGGAGTATCATCTGTGGGATCTATGATCACGCTTAATCCACAGCAGAAAATGGAAGCTCTTAAGATTTTTTTTTTTTGCCAAAAGGTGAAAAATGAAATAACTGAATTCGCAGTAACTTACTTCAACAGCTTTCCAAGTGCACTCAGGATACTGCTTCTCAAAGAGAGGAATAAATTCATTATAGTGGATCTGAAAATAAAACACCATTTATGTTAAGACACCTTTTAAGGATATCGTGTGCTTTATACTTTTCACCTCTGTCTTCCTAACGACAGTCCTGTAACAGAGTTTTTTAGGCCAAGCTATGTAAAACTGCCTTCTTCCCTCACCTCATGCTCTCAGGATCTATGAGGGCCCTGTGAAGAACAGCCTCGATTTTAAGCAAACACAGAGAGCTCAGAACCCCTCCAGAAACACAAACCCATCATTTTATTGGGCTGTATTCAACCGCTGTGTTGGCGGAAGGCAGCTCATGCAACCCATCGTTCTCTGTTCCTCCTCCGCTCTGTACCCCCTGAAAAGCCTCTCCAGAGGGTCAGGGGGCCACACGGAGTAGTGGGGGCTGTGTTACACAGGGCCACAGTGGGAGGGGTCTCCCCTGAAGTCAGCTGGAGGGTTCTTCTTCCATTATGTTTATTAGAGCAACAACAACTCAGCAGCCAGCCAACCCACCCCAACCTTTAGCAGGCTCCTTCTCCCTATAAGTCACAGGGCTAGCTGCACTCATGTCAGAGGTGATGCTTTGAAGGCATGGAGACTTTTTATGACTGTTTGTTAAGACTGAAGCATAACAGCTTTGTGATGCCACCAGATCATATACCACTGGAACATCTGTAACTAGTTATGGGAAACAGCACTAAGGACTACACTGGTTGGGATGCCACGATCTCCTCAGGGCCAAAGCGCACACTGCTTTACACACACACACACACACACACACACACAGGTTTACAGACACACACACACACACACACTCACTCCTTTACAGACACACACACACACACACACCTTTACAGACACACACACACACACACACACACACTGCTGTACAGACACTGCTTAACAGACACAGACACTCACACTGCTTTATAGACGTAGTAAGCAGCTATTATTTTTTTACTCCAGAGTAAGTGCAGGGTGGGCTGATCTAGAACCTACCATGGGGGTAGGGGGGCTTAACCCTCCCCCTGATGTGGTTCCAATCCAGACTGGGGGGGGGGGGGGGCATACCCACAGTTTTTATTGCCAGCAGTCCATTAAATAGATCCGTTTTTGGCAGTATAAATTATAAGCCCGGGTGTCTGTAACAGAATCATATCTGGGGTGGGGGTGGGGTTAAACCCCCCCTTGCTGGGGTCCCAATCTGGATCAGGTCCCCTGAACTTTTTTACTTTAGAGTAAAAAAGAAAAGGCATAGCTGCTTGCCATGTCTTTAAAAGAATGCATGCTTCTGGTCTCAGAGACCAACCGGTAAGGGCTTGGGGGAGTCCACATTCAACCTGTCATGCATTCTGCTACACCACCCTCTCATTCCCATTTGAGGATGAGCTCTGCTTTTCTGTATACTGTACTCACCTGTTTTAAAGACACTCCAGGAGCATAGTTCATTACAGTAAAATGCTTCTCATAATCATCCAAGCCATCAAGTGAAAATGGTCTTGAGAGAAAAAAAGGTAGGAATACCACTTTAATTTTTCATGAAATTCAGAAATCCCACAAGTTCAAATCTTTTCAGTGTGCTGAGAAGTTGGTTATTACCTATTTGAGAACCGCAGCCAAAACACATCATAAACGTACAGCCTGAGAGGCTTCACTGATCGCAGCAGCACAACGTAACGAACGTCAAATTTAACTAGCCCCACATCTTCAAGATGAAACAAGACTGGATTTTCAATATACTTAGACACCACCTGAAACAGAAGAAAAATGCACAAGTTATGTAGGGCAGACGATGGGGAAAGGTTTTGTTTATTTCAAACATTTGTACATAACCTTTTGGCGAATTTTAGAACTTCAACTGTGTAAAAAACACACACCAAAAAAATAAGAATATTTGTGAAAGTGACTCCTAAAGCCAATGAGCAGCTGTTATACACACCGTAGTGAGGGCATCAAATCTCCCCACCCCAAAGCAGGGGTACTTTTATTTTTAAAAAGTGGACTAGCTCTTCTTCAGACTTAGAAAATACTGTGTTTTCCTTTATGAACCTTTAATTAAAAGTTTGGTTTGGATATTAAATCAGACCCCCAAGAGGGCCTTCTCTGCAGCTGCCCCACACCTCTGGAACAAGTTGCCATCGGAGGTTCGCCATGCTCTGTCACCGTAGGCTTTTAAGAAGGTCTTGGAAACAAATTATTTTACAGTGGCCTTCTCTTGATATGACTGTTGTTGCTGTTATTGCTGCTGTTGTTGTTGCTGGTTTTACTGTCAGCTTTTATTGTTGTTTTTATTGCTATTTTATTGTGTTGATGTTTTTATCGCTTTTAATATTTTAACTGGTTTATGTATTTTATTGCTGTGATCTGCCTTGGGAGGGCTTCTGCCCTGAAAGGAGGCCAAGAAATTTTAAAAATAAAATTAAGCCATAGTATAAAGTTACTATCCATCAAAATCAATTTACAGCTTGCTCCTTATGTATGATCTTGACATTTTCTCCAGTTACAGCCCCAAAAGCAAAACAAGATCAATCACAGTTTCAGGACTAGAGTAAAATCAACTTAGTAAGTGGACAGACTTCACTCCTGCTTAATAGTATTTGTCAACTCTGTATGTCAACTTTGACACAGCTTCAGCCTTTTTTCTCTGCTTTCTTTGCTATCCCTGCTCTTCTTTGACTGAAAGTGACTTAGGGTGCAAATCTTTGCACACTTAGCTGTAAGCCCTACTGAACACAGCAACTCTTCTCAGTAAATATGCCTAGAATTGTGCAGTGAGTTTAGAAACTTAGCTATATTTATTTACTTGAAGTATTTTTTATGCTGCTCTTCAACCAAAAAGACATGCTTGGAATTTAAAGTAGTTATGTCTCAAAAGTGATTTTTGCACTCTGGTTTATGATCCTAAAGAATTAACCCAACATATAACCATAAATTGTGACAACAATTTAATGCAAGGCTACACTGCTGGCTTTATCTATCAAAAGGTGTTTGCTTCATGGCAAAGCAGTGAGCTGGTTAAGACAGCCAAAAACTGCCAAACCAAGTTTTATTACTGTCCTTAAATGCACAGAGACGTGGCTTGAAAAGAGCTATTAGAAAAGCACTTCAAACTTTGTAATGTAAGGGCAAGGGCCAGCAAAAACAAGCGCATGCAGCAGCGAACACAGTTAACACATTTTCAAAAGGAAGGAAGGAAACACGAGCTGCTCTCCTCTCATCCAGGAAGTGAAAAGCTACATTTGCAAGGCTTGCATCGCTCTGACCTTAGGGATGCTCTCTCTCTGCCTGATGATGTTGTTAAGGCTCTTGGTGATGTGTGTGTCCAGGCTCCTGGCCAGGTTCCAGGGTTTGCATATCCAATGATTGTCTTCTCCTCTACAATAGAATTGAAGGAAGGAAACAGCATGTGTGTGTGCTGTTTGATGTTTGAGTGCAAGCATTTACTCCTAATCGAGGCTGCTCTATACCAGCCTGCACAACCTGTGGCCCCACCAAGACAAATACTGGATGTATTTAACCCCCCCCCCACTTTTCTTTTTCGATCAAACGATGCAAGGTGCCCAACATAAGACATATAACACACAAATGGATCAAGATCAGCCAATGAAGGACTGCATGGGACCATAAAAACAGAAGGTTTACTGAACTCTGTGATAGGCCTAAAGACACAGGTGGTGAGTTGTGCGGGTCACAACTTATGCAGGCTGCTCTACACCCCAGGATTATATTGGTTTAAATTTGAGCTATCAACCAATGTGGTGTAGTGGTCAGAGTGTTGGATTGGGACTCGGGAGACCCAAGTTCTAGTCCCCACTCGGCCACAAAGCTCATTGGGTGACTTTGGGCCAGTCACTGACTCTCAGGGTTGATGTGGGGATAAAATGGAGACAAGGCTGCCTTGGGTTCCTTGCAGGAAAAGCAGCATGTAACAAATAACAAATAAACCCATTAAATCAACTGTACATTTTAGTCTTTTGCCTTGACTGAATTTCAGTGTGACTACGTACTGCCAAAACCTCAAGGCAGCCTTCCCCAACCTGGTGCCCTCAAAATGTTTTGGACTACAACTCCCAGCATTCCTGATGACTCACCATGCTGGGTGGGGCTGATGGGAGTTGACACCCAAAATGTCAGGACAGCATCAGGTTGCAGAAGGCTGCCTTGAGGTATTTGCTTTTTTGAAATACTGAAGAAGTGTGAACGCACAAAAACGAAGCTAGCATTCATGGTTGGAAGGATTGGGGGCACCTTTCTATAATAATAAATGTAGATGAAAAACAACTGAAGCAAAATAGACTCAAGCAAAGAACTGTACCCTCAACTCTTAGCTTCAGCAAGTAAAAGTTCTTCTCACTCATTAAAATGGACTTGCTCCAACCAATCAACTTAAGCTTCAGTTGGTAAAGCTATGACCTGGTTCACATGTAACAGCAACCCAGAGTATGGGTTGAGTATGAATTATCATTGAATCACGGGTTGTTCTTACATGCAGACCCTGCACTAAGGTTTAACTATGGATTATTAACCATGAACAACCCAGAGTTCACAACCCAACAACAAATCATGAGTTCTCTTCCTGGCTTGTTTATGGTTACCAACCCATAGGGACTGTTTGTACATAACGACAGCCCAACAGTTCAAAAACTATGGATTAACTGCTGGGTTGTTTAGTCCCTAAACAACCCAGCAGTCTGGGTTTGGACATCACATTCAGCAGAAGCCAATTGTGGTTTGTTGAGCTGATCGTAACTTGCTAAATAAAAGAGGAAGAGGTGGTGTGCTATAGGCATTATGCCCATGCGTCCCTGACGACCCATCTGCTTTAAACCAATGGGTTGTTGCTGTATGCAAACTAGATCAATGTTAAACCATAATGTGGTTTTGTCACGTAATGACAACCCATGCTCCAACAACAACCCACGATTCAGTGAGACTCAATTCATACTCTGGGTTGTCATTACATGCAAACCAAGCTAGTGAAACATGGGTTGAAAGCATGTAGCCCTGTTTTTCATGCTTAGGAGATCCTTGCTATTAAAAATCACTTCCTCCAACTAGTGACCTGATTCACATGACACGGCCGTGTTGTGCAAAACCAGTCATTGTGGGTTATTCAAGGGTTAAACAACCCTTGCATAACCCTCGATTAGTAGTACGGTTATGTGAGGGTTGTTTAAGATGGAATAGTTGAGGCCAAAGTCACCAGCTTATTTTGTCCGGTATAAAATCATCAGCATAATTTTATACTAAACACAATACGCCAGTATCATGTCGGGCATGCAAGAGTAAATACTGAAACTAGGGATACCAAACGTGGGTATGAACGGTTACTTCTGTGCAGGAAATCTACTCACCTCCTCTCACGCTGCTGAAAGAAACTGATGAACTGTGGTAATTCTGTATGAAGGTTAAAAGTACGAGGCAGCCATTTTGGCCCTTCTGAGCCTCCAATTCGCCTTGAGATCGATGCCAGACAATCCTTCACGGTCAAGAGATTCTCACATGGAAACTGATTCAACATCACATGAGGCCTTTCCTCACTTAGTTTCCTACAAGAGAAAGAAGGCATTTTAAAAAAGAGAGCTCTGCGGCCAAATATATTCATATTGGACAGGTAAGAAAAATTGTTACTTGCAGGGAAATAGCTGTGTAACCTGTAATCTTTGAAGTGAGAGAAGTTGTAGAGAATATCTGCTTCTTGCTCAGAGTCCGTAAATTCAAAACGGGAATGAGTCAAATTATGTACCACCTGTTGGAGATCTGTGTAAACTCTGGAAGAAAGTGCGGAGAGATAATCAAAGGGATTCTCAAGAGAAAGGTAAACCGAGACATAACAGCACAACTTGAAGTTCCTGAGAAATTTTTACTGGTATTAGGGGGCGTAGTTTCCCTAGTAAGTCAACACTTTTGAGACACTACAGGACTCCCCCCCTATTCAATCTATATATCGCATAGTGTATTTTCTACAAGACTGTAGAAATGTATTTATTAACACATCTATATACCACCCTCGTTCACTATTAAAATCAAACACCACAGTAACACCATCAACTTAAGATACAACAGAATTATTTAGACACATGTACATATATAAGATCGGAAGCAGGATATCCTCATAATGTCAACATCAGAGTCCCAAAAGGCATGGGGCAAATGTAGCATTTTTTCCAGGATCTTAACCATAGTTAATAATACAGCGATCACTGTGGTGTTCAAATTCCCCCTTCTGTGTGGGGACTGCTTGTCTTTTTAACAGTCTAGTCTTCCAGTACTGAAAGCATTCCTTCTTCTTAGTCTAAATGAAAAACCAAAACCAAAAGGGCTATGATTCAAACAAATAGTAGTCACTTGACTGCATTGGTTTTAATCAACTAAGTGCTTGATCATACAACTAAAACAATAGTTCTGAAGAAGGAGGCAGTCTATCTTTTGTACTCTGATGACGTATCCTTGTGTTAGGTTTCCATGATCGTGGGGTAAAAGAAGCCATCGTAGCTTCTCCCCCTGCCCCTGCGTGTTCTGCACGCGCGACGGTAATTTGCAGTATTACACGTCATCCAAACCTGGCACGCATGTGGCAACGGTGGCTTCATACCCACCCTACAACCTACAAAGTGCGGTAGAGGTTGTAGGGTGGGTATGAAGCCATCCTCACCATGCGCCAGATTCGGACAACACACCTGTCCGTGCTGTAGCGCAGGTAACTATGTAAACAGTGGGTGAACACGGCCACTGTAGGTATTGCATCAAAAGAGAAACTTCCTCCTCTGAGTGTGAGAGAGAAGCAAGAATGCCTCTTCCATGGACTTAAAAGCACGTGCCTTACAAATAAGTCTTTTTCCCCTTAAAGCCTGCTGAGCAAGTAATCAGGGTCAACTCTCAAAAACCAAGCAACCCTAAGAACACCCAACAAGTAAATCTTTATACCATAGACAAAACCTGTTGATGAACATCCCTGCCTTGTCTAACAACGTTTCAGGGATGCTCTGAAAGATGGCCATCAGCCAAACAATGATTGTCCATTGGAAGAAGAGCCTCCTGTAAACATCTGAAATGCACTGTTCATCAGCATCAAATGCCATAGTTTATCATCCACAGTGGATGGCTGCACATGGAATCTACATTTCCAGTATTTAGCCACTAAATTACACGCATGTATTAAAATAATCTAAACTCGCATTTCCAGTAAAAATACTTGTCCTTGTAGATATTTAATGAAATGATCATTGAGAGGTACAATTTGTTTTTGCAAGTTAGGGCACAATCCTATGGCCACTAGTCAGCAGCTAGACAGCCAAACGATAGGTTGGTTCCCAGGAACCAACCTTGGAGCCCGTGTTCTAAGGTCAGTTCCCTGAGAACCGACCTCCACCCCTTCCTCCACCGCCTCGTAAGCAGCGCGGATTGGCCCCGTGTTCTGTGGTCATAAGAGCAGCGCAGAGTGGTGAAAACGGGGTGTTCCTGGGGGTGGGGCAGGGAGGTTGTAAATGCTGGTAAGACACATCCTATGTGTTGTCCGGCCGCCGCTTCCCACTCTCTGAGGTCCCGAAGCTAGACAGGCAAAATTGGATGTCTAGCTGTGAAAGCAGTGCAGGGAGGGCGAGGAGGAGATCTGCTCCTCACCACTCCTCCCACCCTGCACTGGATAGGCAGTTACCCCTGGGCTCGGAGGCAACTGTCGATCCAGATAGGATTGCTCAGTCTATTTTTTTTACCTGTACAATAAATTATATATTAGACAGACAGACAACCGTTACCCTACTTGGATGCAAAATCCACAGTACGGCATTGCATTTATTGAGATTAACTAAAGGGCCACAAAATAGCGAATAAGCTTTTGAGTTCTCCACAAGCCTTTTTCAGGCTAGACGTTAAGCAAAACAACTATTACCATCCTGCCCGTGCCTTAAGATCTTCAGGAGGAAGCTATTCTCCAGGTTTCTTTGCCAGGGGACACTTGCTGTGTACGAACTAGGCAGTGGCCTTCTCTGTGGTGGCACCACATCACTGGAATGCCCTCCCAATTGAAGGTTAACTGGCATCGATTCTGCTATCATTTCAGCACCAAGTTAAAACTTATTTCTTTGCCCAGATGTTTCAAACTGTGATGTTGTTTGAGCTTAAGTCTGCTCTGCTTTTTACATTTCTGATCTGTTTTTAGCATTTTATGTTTCCATTGTATATTCGTGGTATATTTAAGTTCTTATTTTTTTTTGTTTACTGTCCTAATATCTTAGGATGGTGAAATGATTTACTTTTAATAAATACATATATAAATAAAAATAATAAAACCGGGGGGGGGGGATGCTAGCATGATATTAAAGCCAAAAAAATCTGCATTTCCCCCCCTGAATTATAATACTGTAAGGTACAGGGTAAAGGGATGTGTCTTAGACCTCTGATCTGCAAGGTGGATGCCACCCTAAGGTACCACTCTAACTGGAAGAAAAATCCCATGGGGAATGTAGCATGGGATAGTACTGCTTAGAGTAGTAGGTCATTAAGACGAGCAAAAATTGTTAGGTTTTCTAGTTGGCCTTTCCCACAATGACAACTCCAACTAATAGGTTTTAGACTATTTACAAAAATACGGGCATGGTTCTTTTTATTAAGCTTAACCAGCTGAATACGGATTTGCAAAAACAAAGCAAACAAGCACACTTTTGCTCAAAATGTGAAAGAGTGCAGGTGTCTGTGTGCAGAAGGTGAAGAGAAGTGCATTTAAGTTAACTGAATCTGGCGTTTACATGCACAGCACTGAACAGCTGTTTCACATCTAGCTGAGCAGAGGAAAGGAGAAAGGCCTTCTGTGCGTTTATTACTACCGCTGCTTGCTAGGGAAGCGTGGCCACCATGTCAATTGCATATCTGCTTAGCTGCAAGGTCTACTGCATTCTTCTGCATTATAAACAATATGCCTTCTGACTGTAGCCCATTCTGAAGTAACTAGACAGTGAAGCACTTGACAGCCCCTCCTGCAGAATACGCACACACCCAGACTTGGCAAGCCTCACGAAGTTTCCCTTTCTCCGCAATGAGTAATCTCCTCCAAGACTGGCCTGAAGCAATTCTCACTGCAGGAGAGGAAGTTTCTCCTGCTAGTTCTCCCGGTGGATAGTCATTCTTTACAGCATTTTTATGCTGGGTGGTATAAAAAAATCAGACTATAAAATATGGAAAGTACAAAAACGAACACAGAATTCAAAACAAGTCAAGACAACATCCAGATAAAGCTAGCAAGATCTAAAAAGCACTCAAACATGTTTTTAAAACAGAGAAGTTTCGGGAAATGTCTTCGCCTAGTGCTGAAAACACCACATCGTAGGCACCAGCCAAGCTTGTCCTTGGGAGGGCATTCCTCAACCAGGGTGCCACCACTGAACAGGCCCTTTCCTTAGTAATCCGTTGCTTTGCCTTATTTGGCAGGGGCACCTGAAGAACAGCCTCAGAAGGTGATCTTCAGGTCCAGGCAGGTAAATGTGAGGATGATAACCTGGGGGTTTAAGGATTAGTATCAGTTTCCAAGCCTAATGAATTAGGCCTGGAAACTTGATTGTAAGTCTGCACAGATCACAAAGCACTGGCATAATAGAATCACCTCTATTTCAAGTATATCAGTCCTCCCCAACCTGGTGCTCAGCTGATGCTTTGGACTACAAGTCCCAGCATTCCTGGCCACTGGCTGGGGCTGATGGGCGCTCAAGTCCAAAACATCTGGAGGGCACCAAGTTGGGGAAAGCTGATGTATATCACTAGAGAATTAAGTTAAAATGACCTATAACCTGTGCAATGTTCTACGTGAACTCATCCACTACAGCGACATTTATGGGCGAAAGTCCTCCTTTATTTTCTGCTTTTCTGTATCTCATTGTAGTGGCCGTTATGTAGCTAAGGGAAGAAATTAGAATCCAGACTTCATGTCAAAGAATACAGTGACTGGAGTTCTATTATTCCTTGGGTGCCTGGCCCTTTAACTGCTGAAAAACCACTACAGCAGTGTGTTTACCGTAAAGAGATTTGGAAATACATACTTGAAGATTTTATTCTTGTCATAGACAGGAAGCTTTACTGAAATAGGCAGTTTCTCCTTGTTTTCATTTAAGATTGCCTAAAAAAAACACACACAGAAAACACCACTGGTGTTATGGGGGGTTGCACATTTTTACTTAGAACACACTACTTCGTGGGTGGACAAGCTATAGTTCTAGGGTCACGTGCGGTCCTTAGCCTAATTTCATGAAGCCCTCTGCAAATGATGGTTTCAGACCTCTGCAAGAGCCATCTGTCCCCCCCATCTCTGGCACCCTCCTGGGGAGAAAGGGCGAGTGGCCGAAAGAGAGGAAAAAAGGGTGAACACGCGTACCTCTGATTTTGGCCTCAGAAGTTAGCTGGGGGCCACCCACCGCTAGCATGCAGCCCCCAGCCAACAACAGAAAAACCTGTACACTACAGTTATCAAGAATGGTAAGAAAAGCTTTGTTGCCCAATCCCATGCGTGTTCACAGAGTTCAACAGGATTTACTCTCAAGTAAATGTGTCATGCAATTGCAGCATTTGAAATACAGGCTCCAATCAAAGCGTAGAAACTGGCAAACATATATGTTTCCTCTGATGAGGGATCAATTTTGACACAAGACTTTGCACTTTCCTTGTTTATTTCTGGTCTCTCTCAATCCATCTGTTCCAGCTCCATCAACCTCTATAAAGGCCATACACTTAAACATATTTGATTTGGATTATTTAACAGTTTGAAGTATTTTGCATTCGGTGAAACCCTTCAAAGATGTTTCCAGAGAATTCTCTCATTTCTGAGAGTGAGAATTATGTCAGAATTATGAAGATCAGTCAGCCAGTTCCTATTTGATATAAAACCATTCAATCTGCAAAAAGATGAAAGAGGCCAGAAAAGGGCAATACATTTATTTGTACAAACTACTTGCAAGATTCCTAATCAGAAGTAGATTCACTCTAGGAAGTGGAGGGAAGTCAGGACCATGTGGTTTAAAGCACTGAATATGAAATGCTCATTTTAGCAAAAATCATGTTAAAGAGTCCTTCTCTGGGAGTATACCACTTCAGTAAGGGAAAACACACATGTCAAAATTACCATGCATAGAGAAAGCCAGCACAAGGCGGACAGTTTCTGGCTCAGTGCTCAGGGTGCAATCCTATTGAATCCACCCTTGGTACTCGTAAGCCTCCAAACTTACGAGTATCCAGTGCAGAGCGGGAGGCAGGACACACCTCCCACTCTGCATTTTAGCTAGATGGGAGATTTTGCCTGTCTAGCGGAGGCTTCGAGGAGGGGTAGAGGAAGCTGGGGACAGCTCGCGTCCCCATGTCCCCAGTCCTTTTCTCTCCTCGCCCCCAGGAACGCCCCCTTTCACTCCCCGTATGCTCGTGTTTGCAAGCTTGTAGCAAAAGCCAGCACAGTTCCCTCTGCACTGGTTGCGAGGGGGTGGCAGGGTGCGCTGTTTCCTGGCTCCGACTTCAGAGCCAGGAAACCAACATTTCCTGTGTCCCCAAGACATTGTCTAGAGGGCACAAGATTGCTTTCTTAGTCATGTGTTCATTTTCTATGAGCACTAAAAATGTTGCGGTTTTTACTTTTTAAAAAGTTATTTTATACACTTTCACAGCACAGGGGTATCTATAAATTACAGAGGGGTAGAAAACCCGAATGTCATTCAATCAAATAATCTCAAAACATAAATGTACATCAGGCATTATTAAAGTAGTTCTACAAAATTCAATCAGTGGTAACCAATCTTTTTTCTTTTCTTTTTTAATCCAGGGAAACAAACAATTCCTCACCTGGAATCTGAAGTATACCAATCCAGAAGGACTCTACAATGTGCCTTTGCTGAACCTACAGATCTGTCCTTATGCCTTGAGCAGATAACACTTCCCCCGTCCCCCTTCCTAGGCCTGTATGAAGGGTCGGCCCTATCGTGAGCCAGCCTGATGCAGATGCATCAGGCAGCAGAATGGGAAGAGCGGCGAACTGCACTGCTCTCATCCCCCAAAGGGCTTGCTGCTTTTTGTTGCTGCCAGCTGCCTGCTTCGCTGGCCAGCTGGCTGCTCACTTCCAACCACCCACCACTCCCGCCTGGCTGCCTGCCGTTCCCGCCTTATGCCCCCGATAGATGAACTATCGTGAGAGGTTCCGGCTGCTCCCAGGAGCGGTCCCGAACTATCGTGAGAGGTCCCGAACGTCTTGCAATCGTCTGGGCCGATCTCTCCCAGGGGCATAAGTGGCGGGCTGGCCAGGAACAAGTGGGCAGCTAGGTTCACTGGCCAGCCAGTTGGCTGGCCAAGCAGAGAGGGAGGGTGGAAAGGTTAGGGTTAGAAGAAGTGGAGCAGTGGCATTGCTGCAATATGCCTCAGGCCAGGCCTGCCTGTGCAAATTTCTGCCTTCTCTGGTTAACCTTAAATATTGCGCAAAATCACATCTGCTTCAGCACTACCCAGGAATAATACTAACAAGCCTCTAGCACAGGTTAGCAGTGGTGCAGATGTGATGCTCCACCACACTTAATGCTAGCTAGAGGGTGGAAGATGGAAACACGCAAGCCCATCGCAAGGTCCCTGCGTCTTAATTATGGTTAGAACATTAGTTAAGCTCTTACCGGAGATTCTAAAATCTGGTGAAAAATAAGTATTGTACCTGGTAGTGATCATCTGATGGCTCGTTGGTGAAATAATTAACATCTAGAACCTCACTCGGCAGCCACGGCAATAGCCGACACTTCCGAATTAAATGGTCGGTTTCTCCATAGGCAAAGTCACGGGTCACTTCCTCTGTAAGAAAATGCAAACTGTACATCGGTGTTTCTACACACTTGCCATGAATGCACCGTTGCCGACAGGGACTTGCAACAAATAAGCATACTAAGTTATTAAAAATAGTGGATAATTTCTGTATTTTTAAAACAAAAAGTTACAGCACAGGCCATACCAACCCTTCTACCCTCTCAATAAGAAAGGCTACTGGTTTATGCCCAGGAGCAGATACAGACTGGGTTCGCATGACACACTAAGCCACAATGGGTTGCTTTCTGGAACAACCCACGGTGGGCCAGCGCGCCATCTGTGTGCTGTTTTTCCCACCCATTGTGGCTTGTTTCCCCCAAACAACCCACCCTGAGAACCCACAGTCTGCAGTATGGGTTGCTTTACCTATGGTGGGTTACCGTGTCATCTGTCCCGCCAGCATGGGTTACGGAGATCGCCTACAGAGCCGCTCGGCAAGAGCGGCCAAAAACGCTGCCGCCACTCTGCTCCCCTTGAGAGATCTCTGTTCCCGAGAACCACCTAGCAACAGATCGTGTTTCCCAAACAGCTTCACCTGCGGTTCACCCTCACTTTTCCATGGACAAGCAAATTCACACAATTATCCAGTAGTGCATCTTATGCCTCCCCATAAGGGGAGCCTGTATATTAAGTTCCATCCCATCTCTGCAGTTTCAAGGAGCTGGAGGCCCCCACCCCTTTTTGGTGCAATGTTCCCACCATGTAAGCATCCCTCCTTTCCAGTCAGGCCATCCTCTCACCACTGAGCTGATGCCAATTCCACTCCTACAACCCTCAAGACTAAACCTCCCCTGCCTCAACTTCTCGCTGCCACCGTCAGCCCCCAAGCTAGCCATTCAAGCCCCCCAGCCCCCCACAACCCAGAACGGATGCCAAATACTGCTTTAGTAGATTCAAAGCAGTATTAAGCAAAGCAATAAGCCACTTTGTACGCCAACATAAAATTTATTTTTATTCTGTGTTTGTTGGTATGCTGCTGATGAGTGAGACATCAAAGGCTTGGAAATTGGGGGCAGTGGGGAAGGAATAAGGAGTGGGGAAGAGGGGGTAGGAGTGGGAAGGGAAGCAAACCGTTTGTTTCAGTTGTGGTTTAAATCCTCACTTTTCCATGAAAAAAGCAAAGTCGCACAATTATTCAGTAATGCATGTGGTGGCTCCCCATAAGGGGAACCCATAAATTATTATTTTTCCCCATTTCTGAGAAGTTTCAAGGAATTGGAGCCCCCCCTTTTTGTGGGGGGTAGGATGTTCCCAAGGGTAGATTCAAGACCAAATAAGCAAGCCAAATAAGCCACCATATACCAATTAACAAATTTTTATTTGTTTTTAATCTGTGTTGTTAGTTTGTTGCTGGTGAGGGGGGAGCCGTCAAAGGCTTGGAAATTGGGGCAGTGAGTAAGGAATAAGGAGGGTGGAAGAGGTGGAAGGAGTGGAAAGCTAAGCAAACAGGGCAGCAGGTAAGGATGGACATGGGGTTGAGAACTGGGGTGGGGGCAGAGGCAGAAGAAGATGCCCCTAGTGCGAAGCAGACCAATCACAGACAGGCTGACATAGTGGCAGGATAAGGGACAGTGGGATATGGTTTCCACCACAAAGGAAGCTGGGATATCTGGCCAGCGGGACGGGGGGACTACAGGAGGAGGAAGGGTGTGGGGGGTGGAAATAAACCACGCTGTGTAGCTTGTTTGCCTGATCAGCTGACAGGAGCACAGTAGGTTGTTTGCAAAACAACCTACTCTGTGTAGCTTATCATCCACCATGGGTTAGTGTGATGCGTGAACAGGCCCATCCTCTTACAAGCAAGCAGATTTAGTGCTCTGCAACCAATTCCACTGTTGCTTTTAAAAACCAACGAGTTCTTCAGGGCACAATTTTAAAGCCACTTAGACTCAGTGGTTGGCTGGCTGTGGTGAGTAAGCACTCCTCCAGACAACGAAGCTTTTGTAAAAGAGATGCAAAGTGGCTCTTTTTCTTTAGTACTAACACAGGTAGTAAGTGAGCTAGTAAAACCTTCGGGTACTTTATTGTAACACGATTGCAGCCAGCTATCATGATTTCTGCCCTAGCACACGGTTTTGAACCTGCAAAGTAAGTAAGATTAGCAATTACTAAATTCAAATATAATTTAGCCCTTTGAAAACTGAGGAGTGTAGTGTGGTGAGAATTCTCTAACTAGTGACAAAAACCAAAACCAAAAAAACCCACACAGCCAAAAAACTAGAGCAGAAGTGAGTAAGTGGAGCAGCCTCCAGTTGTAAAGTCAGACACCACAGAGGGGTAATTGCCACCTATAATAACCGGACTTGCTTGCAGGGCACTTTGAAGGTAGGAGTAAGGGCCTTGCCCCACCATTTTCAAGAGTGGTCCTCTGAGCAATCTAGTTATCTACCGGGGCCTTAAGAGCATCACATTCTGTCTGCTATTGGAGATGTGATACTTACCTGTACACACCACTGGCCTGAACCTGCTTACCTCTTTTCCCATTCCTAGAACACCCCTGATGCACAGACACACTTACCACCAGTCTCAAGGTCTCTTAAGGGCCAGAGAATCGTGTAAGCAATTTGCTGTGGCATGTAAAATAAAGGTGCTGTCGCAAAAGTGGGCTCATCTGAATGCTGGATTCGGGATCCAAATTCATCCATAATATACCATACAGGGACCTTCTCCTCAGCAGTCTAAAGAAGCACAAACCCATAACATATCATAACTTACTTTTACAATAGCCAAAGAGCAAATGTTCTTCGTCAACGTGCCATGAATCACACAAAATATGCTTCAAAGCCATTATCAAAGGACCTTTCTGAACAGCCAGGGGTGGGTTTGTCTGCATATCAAATGCAGAAAAACACATCCCAAACACTTGGAACGGGTACCACTAGGCTTTTGTTGTGGGGGTATCACATTGTCTCAGCATTCAAGCCATAATCCTTTGTATGTGGGACTCTGGCAAAATGAATGTTACATATGATTAGCACATCGAGCTAAGGAGCTGCAAGATGTCACTTCTCCCATGACTCTCCTCTCCTCTCCTCCAAAGTATCTCACTAAAGTCTTCTGAAACTTTGTTCTGTTTTGATTTTTGAGTCAGTGGTGAGCTGCACAGAGGAGCAAAATCCAGTCATGCTAAAAATAAAAGACAATATCCCTCTCTGTCCATTAGCACCTGTTAGCAGCTTTTGATACTGTTAACTATGCCTGGCTTGGGTTAACAGTATCAAAGGACCGTGTTGCAATGGTTCTGTTCCTACTTGGACAAGCCGAGTCCAGATGGTGATTATGCGTGACCGCTGCTCGACTCCTTGGCGTTTATCCTATGGTGTCCCACAGGGTTCTATTTCGTCCCTCATGCTACTTAACATCAACATGAAATTGCTGAGCAAGGTTGTCTAGATGTTTGGGGTGGGGTGTCATAAATATACAGATGACACTCAACAAAACAAGATGTATTTTGTGTACGTAGCTTTTCTGCTCAAGGGCCTGGTATTCATGCTATGTTAGATGGAGTTATACTTCCCCTGAAGGAATAGGCTCACATCTTGGGGTTGCCCCCTGATTCATCTTTGTCACTAGAGGCACAAGCTCCTTTTATCATCTTAGGGTGATATCCCAGCTGTGACCCCACCTGAACAAAGGCAGCCTGGCCTCAGTTCATCAATGCTATGGTATCCTCTAGGCTAGACTACTGTAATGCATTATACATAGGGCTCCCTTTGAAGACTGTTCAGAAACTGCAGTTATTGAAGAATGTGATGCTAGAATTCTAACTGAGATTGGGGGTTATGATCATATTACTCCTGTGCTATGTCAACTCCACTGGCTCCCAGTCTGTTTCTGAGCCCAATTCAAAGTGCTGGCTTTGACCTTTAAAGCCCTTCACAGCTCAGGACCTCATGAAGGACCTCCTGTCTCATGATGTACCTACCCATAAATTAAGATCTTCAATGGAGGTTCTTCTGCAACGAGAGGGCCTTCTCGGTGGTAGCACCATAGCCATAGAATGCTTCCCTCACAGATGTTTGCCTGATGCTTACTTTATTGACAGTTTGGTGCCAGGCAACGGGCCTTTTATTTTCCTGAGCTTTTTAGATGCAGTTTTAAATCCTGCTGACTATTACATGCTGCTTTTATAAGTTTGTGGCTTTTAGCTTATTTCATTTTATTAACATTTTGATTGTTTGATTCTTCTTGCAGCATGCCCAAGGAATAAGATTGTAAATCAGTTATGTAAGGACAGGATATCACAATTCAACAGGCAAAAAGTTTGTTGCAATTTGCTTTTTCCCTTCCCCTTCCCAATTTTTCTCCACCCATTAGTTTGCATGTCTGCATGCAGAACCAGTCTTTAATTTTGTTTAATTATAAGCACGTCATTTTGAAAGGGCTTCAGAAATATTATTGTACAGAAAGTCCCATGAAGCAGCCTTTCCCACCTCCCTCTACAGCAAGATCCAACTTGCTGCATCTGAACTCAGTATTTAAACACAGTATCCTTTTAACAAATGCATGTGCAATATCTATAACATCTGCTCGGTAATACTGTTCTCCTCCCAGGCTAAAATGCCATTGTTATAAAGAACAGGCATTCACTACTTGACTTTCTCTCTCCTCATTTATCTTCAATATATTCTTCCTGAGCTACACAACTGAGTTGATGAAAAACAACAGGACAAGATAAAATACAGTGAATGGAGCTAAAAAACTGAAGTGGAAAAACATATTCCATGGAAGCTTCTTCCTAGGAGGTTTGTAGTCTGAAATGCTTTTAAAAGATTATTATTCAAAATGTCTTAATTTAGCTCTACACTAGTGGTGGGCAACTTGTAGCCCTCTAGAGGTTTGGGCCTACAACTCCCATCCCCTAGTCAGCTTAGCCAGTGGTGAGGAATGATAGGAGTTGTAGGCCAAAACATCTGGAGGCCCACAAGTTGCTCACGCCTGCACACCATCCATTTTACCATTCATATTATAGACATACCCCACACGACAGCTGATAGGTCTGGTTGTATTTCCACATTTCCTCCAACACCTGATCGACAGCTCCATCATCTGGCACTTCTCCATGGAAGTTTATTCCCATCAAGTTGGCCATCCTGTGAAGCAGACCAGGAACCTGCAGCAGCTGCTGGCGGGCGTGTTCAACACGGTATGTCCAGGCGTGGTCGATAAGAAAAATGCTTTGTAGAAAAGACATGCCACATAAGCACAGAATGCAGCACACACATTAAAAAAAAACAGAAGGTAATTTATAGGCCACCGCTGTCAGGAGCGCCCTAGCGGCCTCTTTCAGTCTACTCCAACAGCCAACTCAACACAGACAAAAGGATTCTTTTCAAGGCTTTAATCCTTTTACAACTTAATGACTCTTTCAGATGCTAATCACCAGCGACTAAGCAATGAACAGCAGAGTAGCCTATACTCCGGGTTAGGCAGTTGGTCCCCGTTTGAAGGAGAATCACTTGCAGATCCTGAACTTATGAGCTAGGGAGAGTTCCTCCCTCTTTCCCTTGGGTCCACGGGAGGCGGCCATTGCTTGCGCACCAGACGGGCGCTATGCCTCCTTTCCGTGCCCTCCATCGCTCGTCGCTCCCTGCGTCTGCATCGAGCGTCTAGCAAGCCCCCCTCCCGCATTCCCTCACTGCCAGGGTCACTATCTATCTCAGGAATGCCGGCAGGAGGAATCTCTGCCAGCTGCTGTGCCTGTGAGGGATGAGCGGGCTCCTCTCCCATGGGTTGCTGTTCCTCCTCACAATCAGAACTGCTCTGGGGTTCTACGGGCTCAGTTTCCACCCTGACATCTGCTTTGCCTTCGTTAGCAAGGAGTTCTAGAATTCTGCCGTGATAATATCCCAAATCCTCACTGTTGCCACGCGCCAAAAACTGCAAATGCAAAGTCCGCCTTGGCTTTACCTTGGACTCCTCTCTACTTTGTTCCCTGGATTAGACCGTCACCAAATCATGCTGCTTCTCCCATTACAACAGGGGTGGACAATATTGGGAGGTCCAGGAGCCATTTTGCTCCCCCCCAACACCCCCTGCAGGCAACATCCCCCCCTTGCAGGTGCCGAAAACAAGAAGAAAAACAAAAAAGTCATCCATAGCTGCCACAAAGCACCAACAGGATCAAAATTTGCTTGTTTGCAATGTTATTTTGACCCTCTGGGGGCTCCACAGTAGCTCCGGGCACCATTTTGCTTGCCCCTGCAACATTTTTTTAAAATTGGGGTCTCCTTGAATTTCAGAGGGTGGCAAAGACCAGACTGGGGGCCCCATGTGGCCCAAATATTGCCCACCCTTGCTCTATAACATTGCAAAAATATGTCCCGTCTCTATCCATTCCCTTGGAAACACCCGACTCACGTCCTGGTCATCTTTCACCAGCACTTAGTTTCTAAAGGGCTTCAAAAATATTTTTATTACTATATTTTCTCCACTCTGGGATTCCATTACCTCACCTGGGTCTCCGCATCTCTATTCAGTTACCAAAAGCATGAACTCTCTTTTGCTTTGACCATGCAACATCTTTCCCTGCTTCCTGACTGCTGCTGGATTTCGACAAGCTTCTTGTCGTTACTTTCAATATCCTACATGGCCCCCTCACCGCATTATCTTGCCACCCTTTTATCGCAATACATAACTGACTCTGCTCTTTGCTTATCCAACACCACTGCCACCAGCCATCTGAAGATGTCCTGCTTCCTCAAAAGACTCGGTCCTTTCTCCCTTGCTGTCCTGTATGCTTGGAACTGCCCCCCAGAACACCTATACAATACCAACCATCTTACCAGCTCCAAATCCTTTCTCAAAGGCCACCTTCCTCTTGATTATTCTAGAAAAACTCCATATTATAATTAAGTCTTAGTATGCATAACTGAAATAACAGCACCCTGTTTATCCTTCATTTAGCCTTCATTTTGCAATGAATATGGACTTGAGCACGCTCCGGGAGAGAGCGCAGGACAGGAAGGCCTGGCGTGCTATGGTCCATGGGGTCACGAAGAGTTGGACATGACTGAACAACAACAAAAGCCTTCTTTTCTCCCTTCACCCTCAGTTACTTCTTTTGTGTTGATCTACAGACTATAACCTCCTCAGGGACCTCTCTTCTGATACTCTGTAAAGCATATGCACATAATGGCACTAAATGTATATCACAAAATCCCAAACAACAACTCACCTATCAAAACAGTAAGTCACTTGCTTCAAGGTAATAACTCACCTATCAGATCGTGCTGCCTGAAGTCCGCTTTCGTTTGTCACTATTACTTTGTAGCAAAGTTCATTTCCAGGATTTGATTTCTTTTTCGATTCTTCCTCTATTTCTTCATCATCCCCTTCTTCCTCTTCCACCTCCTCCACCTGCATTATCCCGAAATACTCACCAGCATCGAACACCTGAAACCGTAACCAAGGATGCGGTCAACTACAGTGGCAGCAACCCAAACTGGACCCAAAGTACAGAACGTGAGGTTAAAAACTGTTTAAAGGCGCAATCCTCTGCATGTTTAGACAGAAAAAAGTCCTACAACTCCCAGCATTCCCCAGCCAGCCATGTAGGACTTTTTTCCCATCTAAACATGCATAGGATTGCGCCCTAAGTTATGCATCATGTAGGAGTTCACCATTACATAATCCCAATAAAATTGCTTATTACAATGAATCCACTGTGTCCTTAAGGCGCCACATAACATGGTGTTTTTTTTGCTGCAGGAGATTGCTCCTCTGGACTTTGTCGCCACTACAGAGGTTATTCACATGTTGGGCACAGTGGATCAGAAAACATCGCCATGTGTGTGTCCGTGGAGCAGGGCAGAGCAGAAGGTTCACTGTCACTTGCTCTACCTCTTCCCTTCACAGATTATAAACATGTGATTTGTATCTCATGGAGTCCAATGAGTAGGTCAAAAACTTCCGATTCCTACCCTGATTGTGCCAAATTAGAATTGCAATGATTAAACCTAGGCTTACTGGACTCTCCCCATACATGTCCCTTATGTCTTATGTTCAATGTAGGAATGTGGGCGACCCTGCCCAGGCCATTCCATGCTCTACTGACAATTACCAACATCCAGGAAAACACACTCACAGCCTGACCTCTGGCAACTTGTGCCTGCAGTTGCATGGTACAAAGTAGTCAGCTTCCCTTTCTTCCAGATGGATATGAACCCATCAATATGAAGGTGTCACCAAATAAAGGGCTTGCCCCTCTCCTTATCCTAGAGCCATCAGTATACCCTGAGGTGGGGAACCTTTTTGGCCCGAGGGCTGAATTGGTTCCAGGCACGTATGCTGCCATATGGCCCCTGGACACGGACACACACATACACTGCCCGTCCCCCACTGCCATCAGGCTTTTAAAAAGCCTGATTGCAGCAAGGAAGGGGCCATTTTTCAAGGGGGTGGTCACAATGTTGGGAAGAGGAAAGTTAGCTCTCCCCCCCCCAGCAGCAACGCCCCCAAATGCCCCCTTTGCTGGAATTAGGCTTTTACAGAGGGTTTTTTCAGGAGCAGCCACATCGTTGCCTCCTTCAGGGGAGCAAGGACCACGCCATCACACAATGATGGTTTCACCACTGCCCTGATCCATCCAGTCACTCCCTTGTGGCTAGCTCGAAGAAGTCATGAAGGGCAAGGGTCGAGAGAGCATGTGCTGGGTCATACAGATGCAGGCGTCTTGTCAGGCTCCAAAAGCTGAAAGTGATCCCACCAAACAGGGTACTGAACACCTCAAAAGACACGGCATCGATAGCAGCGTTCAAGTCAACATAGCTCCATAGCACCATGTAATGCTAAGCCCCAAATCCTAGCTTTACAAGCCAGGATATGTATGAGCAGCATGCACCCGGCTTTACAACCCTCTTTGCATGATGACCAAGTTAACAAGCCAGGATTCACCATTTAACCACAGTTCCCCATGATGTGTGAACCACGAACTTGCTTGCAAGTGCTTGCAGATGAGCCACGATAGAAACTAGCTTTAAACCAGGGTTTATTTACAAATATTTAATCATCATTCCTGGATTGCATGCCACTGAAAGTGATGGTTCAATGCCAAATCCTGGCTTGCTAGCTCACACATGTGAAGAGAGGAGCAAAGCCAGTTATAAATGACCATGCATATATTTATACAGCTAGGATTTGGGGCTTAACATTATGTGTGAACTAGGTCTACGCATTAACCAAGCTGCAGCTGCACATGTAAACAGCCTTCCCTGAAAAGTATTGTTTAATGGTATATGAAAAAACTGTCTGTAGAATAGTAGGGATGCCTATTTCAGAAAACACAGAGTCAAGTGTCCATTATGTTTTACATTTTTATCAGGTAATTGTGGGGTGCATAGGCAGAGAACAAGAGGGGCTATTATCTAAAAACAATGTACTTTTAAGGCTTTGAAAACACCATCATTATTTTTGTAGCCGCACATGTAGAACTGAAAAGAGATTTTTATTATCTATTTTCAGTTTTATTCATGTCATAGCAAAAATGTTGAGGGTTTTTGAGGGATGAACAATTTTGCACTAATAGGTTTCCAGTAACTCCCTGAATCTGGTAACTGGTACCAGATGTTAAAAGCACCATCTGTATGTTATACAATGGCGCCAGCTGCTATACAGTGAGGGCCAGACAGAGCAATCAACACTGTCTGGCACAACAACCCTGGGAATTGTGGAAACATTTTAAAAATAATGTTGACATATTAAACTAAGCTAGGATCTATGCAATTGATATTTGGAGAAGGGAAACTGAAAAGTAATCACGAACTTTTAAAGTAAGGCCAACATCGAACGGGTGATATAGTGTTCCACTGTTTGTGGAGAAACCTGGAGGAACATGCGAGCATCGCCAAGTAAAAAAGAACATCTGACAATCAACGGTGGGGCTTCCAGTGTTCTGGGGGCTGGACTTCAACACACTGCCTCCCCCGTCCCCAACACAACTGGGTTCACACAACACGATAAGCCATGGTACGTTGTGAGCCATGTTTTTTTCCCAGTAGCTTGTGTTGTCTGAACCCAGCCAGAGTAGCTTTTGTGTGGCTAACAAACCACATTACTGGGTTTGGGCAACATGAAAACCACTCTGAAACAAACATGGCTCACAACTCACCGTGGCTTATCATGTTGGGCGAACCCAGTCAGAGGCGGGGTTCGAATAATCAGTGGCACGCGCCAAGGCCCAAGTCACTTGCACACCTGCCATTTGCCTAATTACCCATGCCACAGCATGGGTTGCCGTATCTTCAAACCCAGCGAGGTATGTGGTGGGTGTGGCTTCCAAACCACCCACACCCCATGGGGTTTTGGGGTGGTTTGGAAGCCAGCCCTGCCATGCACTTTGCTGGGTTCGGACAACACGGCAACCCATGCTGCAGCCAGGGAAATTAGGGAAATGGGGGGCATGTAAGCAGCACATGCTGGGCAGGAGAAATAAGCCACAGTGGCTTCTTTTCCTCTGCTGATTGTCCGAACCCAGAGGCTACTATTCCCCACCTCTACTGTCCTTCCATTACTAACCTCCATGCCATTCCCTTCTTATATTTGACAAGGTCTTGCCATAGACTTCCAGTTCTTTGAAACTCTGGGCCTTGGCACATAGAATTCATGCCAAATATAGGCATCTCTCTGCCAAGCTAATTAACTTCTGAATTGTCCCCCCACCCTGCTTGGGGCGGAATTATTTAATATATGGATGTTTTTCTATTCAAAATACACTAGAAGCTGTACCAAAAATAATATAAACCAGCCAAATACTACCACAGAAATACATCATAGTTCAGCCACACCAATAATCGGATAACATAACCACCAACCAGCTTCAGGAAAAGCTCTCTCAAGGCAGCCAACAGAACCTTTCAAGGGTCATTTGGCTAAAGCTGCTGTTTCCTATTGCTTCTCAGTACAGATATCCCTGGACAGGGCACATGCATCACATGTTACAAGAGGAGTCACTTTTCTAATTAAAACGACAACTCAGCACCTTGGAGAAACCAGCACTTGCTCCAGGACAAATACGCCCCAAACTCATCAGGAGAGGATGAAGAGCGTTATCTTCAACAGCCGGAGAGCTCTGGCCCTTTCCACATGCATGGATGCATCCATTTGTAGGATGCAAATGATTATACAAATATGTCATCTAGCAAAAGACAAGACTAAACACGAAGGACAGCAACAGAATATATGACGTGTGGGTGGTGGCCAGGTTGATACGCCTAACAGCCCTGACACTCACTTAGTGACAGAGTAATCCTCTTCGTTTGCTGTGTCTCACAAGGGCCAATCCTGTGCTGCTCAGAAACACTGGCGTAGTTTCTGTTCTAACAAACCACTCTCCTCCCTTCACAGGACACCACAGAAAGAGCACTTCTGCCTACATTTTGCTTAGGACAATAATATGTAGCACGTAATATGTAACACACACACACACACCCCAGAGAGAAAGAGAGGGTTTGAATATTCAAATCAGTTAACGTACACGAGCTCAGTAATCCTTATACAGCCTTGTAAAGTAGGCTTCACTATACTGATAATGCAGGGGTGGAGGGGTACGAAGCTGAGAGAGCAGCGGCTTGCCTAAGGTCACCTGGAGAGAGTTTGTGGCACAGGCAAGATCTGAATTAGCAACGCCTGGACCCACACGTTTAACTCAAGCTCAGATGCAACCCTTCCAGATCAAACCACGGTTGGAGGTCAGGCGCCACCCTCTCTGTGCCTGCATGAATTTCCTCTTCCTTTCCTTGGTTAGCATCAACTGTGAAGCAGTGTTCTACAGTTTCAGATTAAATGCTGCTCCATAGTTGTCTTGTCAGCTCAAGAGACTGAAACCAGGATTAGAAGCTGGTTTCAACCTCTGGGTGGACTCTGCTAGCTCTGTGGTTAGCTGTAACTGTTATTACACTGGGCCTGTTCGCACGATAGGTGTCTTAATTCTCCTGCCAAGCGTGCCCCGTCATATGCTGGGGGGATCTGCATAATGACCCTTGCTGGTGCGGCTTGCTGTGTTGTGCGAACCTGGTGAGGGCGGTTTGTTGCCGTGCTTACCAAGCGACCCCAGAACCCTACAGCAGCCCATGGGTTCTACATGGCAACAAGCCACCCTCGCCGGGTTCACATGATAGAGCAAGCTGTGCCAGCAAGGGTAATCATGCAAATCCCCCTGGCACATGACCAGCGCATGTGGCAGGGGAAATAAGCCTTGGTGGCTTATTTCCCCTTTTGTGATTGTGCGAACCCGGCCACTTTTAAGATTTAACATTGCTCTATAATTAGGGAAGGTGAAGTTGTGTGAATAAGGTATTATGTGGTAGACACTCCGCACAGAGACAAGGACACATGGCTGCCCTATTCACACAATTCTTTCCTCTCAAAAAGAATGAATAAGGGCCAAAACAGACATTACTTTAAATCCGTATTACGCCAGATTTATTTACATCGTGCCAGAGAAATATGGGGAATGCTCTGCCCTGGGCAATGGAGGCATGTGGCTGGCCACTGCTGCAAACAGGATGGCATCCTAGATGGACGCTCTTATGTTTTTATGGAGAAGGCTCAAAATACCCGAAGGTAGGCCAACGGGGTTTCAGACCCTGCTTAGCTCTATATCCATCCCCTTGGTTACCATTACCTACTGAACTCCTATGTCTTACCTAACTCCAGTTACCAAGTGTTTTCACTTCCTCCTCCTCTCCTTCTTGAGCCTTGCTGAGAAAAGCTTTGCAAAACAAAACAACAAACCTGAACTACGAAAAACCTTAAACTTCAGAAGTTAAATTACACAATTTAAATTTATTCAGGCTGCAAAATTTGGACTTCTTAAAAAATAGGTAAATAGTCTAGCAGTGGCCCAGTTCTCACTGAGATAATAAACCTGCGTCTAGGCCATACCACTCCAGATTACACATGGTGGCTCACATGATTGAATGCTCCTCCATGGTAGCTTTCTATATTTAGAAATAGATTTAGAAATATGGGCAGAGAGGAAGCCAAGTTAACGAACTGCTTAAAGAGACCTGCTTTTGGAAAAAAAAGCAGTAATGCCTAGTAGTTTAAAATAAAAGCTTCTAGAGATTTAGCTAATAAAGTTAAAGCTACGGCAGAAAAAAGAGACACTAGGAGGAGAAGCCTGTTCTAACATATTAAGTTTTACAAGACTCATCAAGACACAACTGGTCACTAGGCAGAGCTCTTTAACATGCTTAAAGGTGTGGAACAGGAAGGAAAGCTGTTAGGCCCGATGAATTATAAACATAATGAGATCAGAGAAGGTTTTGCTCATATTAAGCATCTAAGTTTTCAAATTTTGCTAATTTACGTTCCAGAAAATGGGAAACATCCACACAGATAACAAGGGAAGTAGTCCGAAAGAGCACCAGGTTTTATTCTGATGGCCATGTAACATACTGGATGCCATGATCCTAGTCATGAAGGCAGGGGGTGAGGGGGTGGGGAGAGAGATGAGAAGAAATAGGTGGGTCCTCGCAGAAGCACTCTCCTAGTGCCTTTCGTACATTTTCAGCATTCTTTTTTTAAATGTTACATCGAGGTAGCATACCTTGTGACCCCCCCACGGTGAACACAGCGCACCAGCTCAGAAAAAGCTCTTGGTTTTGCTACCTGCCTGGGACAGCAAGCTTTCTGGGAGAGAGTTGTCAAGCTACTGAAAATACAACTTCATGGGCTACATTGTTTAGTGGGTTGTAACTTGCACAGACCTGCTTTATCCTCAAGCAAAATGCCACAGCCGGGGGGAACGGGGGAATCCCCAATATATGTTGAGGCTTCCAAGATCCTCTTAAAGTTTCGCCACCTTTGGGAGTAATCTTTTAAATATACACTTGCTCTCACCAGCTCATTTAACCCTACCCCCAACTATTTTAGCAGAAACTGAGGCATTTCTTCCTTAAGTTCAGGAACTTAGGGTTGCAATCCTATGCATATTTAGACAGAAAAAAGTCCTACAATGCTGGGAGATGTAGGACTTTTTTTCTGTCTAAACATGCATAGGACTGCGCCCTAACTTAGTTGTGTCTCCTAAATGGCCTAGAGGGGTTTAGAGTTTACATGGAAGAGTCTACAAGAAATGACAATTTTCCCCCCCAAAGATGTTCTTTACACTATTTTTCCCCCAAAAAAACTTGGGGACTTGTTAATAAATGGTGCCCCAAAACATTGGTTGATTCAATCTTGCATAGATGTATACCTTCGTGGAAGATTTCACACTGCAACACACTACGGTGAATTAAATGCCACCATTTGTTCTACTAGGAACAAAGCGGGAGCCTTACTATGGCAGTGAAGAGAAAGGCGTTTGTGTAACATGGACAGCACTGTGCATAACAACGCCACTCAGCATTTCTACAGAACTTTTGAGTATGACCCAGTAGGCCATACTCCACCAATATGGAGTAGGTGATTATCATTATCCCTCTGTTGCAGAAGGTAAAGGGGGAGGCTTATAAAGAATAACAGATGACCAAAGGCTTGGTGGCTGAAGAAAGATCTGGACCAGACATTTTCTAACTAGAGGCAGCTGTAGCTCAGTGGTGGAGCATCTGCTTTGCATGTAGGAGGCATCTCCAGGTTGAAACCGTGGAGAGCCAGTGCCAGTGGGTGTCAACAATATGGGGCTAGAGGGACCAGTCGTCTGATTCAGTACAAGGCAGCTTCCTATGTCCCAACTTATGTTCTTTGGGCCTAATTGCGTATTTCATTAAAATTCCAAGCCCTTTAACATTTCCTTAGAAAAATAAGCCACTCCGAGAAATGGAAATTTAGAGCAGAGACGAAAGGGGGAGAAGGGGTGCTTAGCCCTGTTCTTTCCTGCCGTTTCCTCCTCCAAATCATCCCAAGCCTCCTCCCCGTAACACTGCAAGAACTCTGTTAAAGCTTTGTGATTTTAATCTTTGTAAACTGCCCAGAGAGCTTCGACTATTGGGCGCTACAGAAAAATAAATCAAGCAAGCAAGCAAGCAAGCTGTGGAGTGGTGATGGGGGAAGTGGACAAGCAGCTGTCAGGGAAAGGGCAAGTGTCCCCTCCCTTCCCCACTCTAAATACCTTCCTGCTAAGGCAGCTTTTTGTTTTTAAAGAACAATGGGGCCAGAACTCAGTTTCAGCTGTTTGCATGTAACCTGCACTTAGCCGCGACACCTTAAGGGTGTTGGACTGGGACTTCGGAGACCTAGGTTCTCATTCCACTCAGTCATGAAGCTCGCTGGCGATTTTGGGCCAGTCACTGGCTCTCAGCCTAACCTACCTCACAGGGTTGTTGTGAGGATAAAATGGAGAGGAGGAGGATCATGTAACCTGCCTTGGGTTCCTTGCAAGAGGAAAAGAGGTGGGAGATAAGTGTAATAATGAAAAAATAAAAACAGCAGACAGCTGGATACTGAATAATTTGCTAATAAGCATATGGATCGTGGTTAGAATCTAGACGACGCAACAAACCTCTGACAAGATACTGGTTGACTATTTTCTTCATCTCTTCTTTCTAGCAAGTACATAATGTATTTAAAAGCAGCTGCTTCTTAACCCCGCTGCTCCTCGGTTACGTGTACCAAGGCAGATGCAGCTTGAGAGCATCTCTCGTGTGCCATGGTAAATTAAAGACTCCTGCAAGGGCGGGTAATTACGCTGTGCCTCAGGAGATCAACAGCGTGAGGGCTGGCCTACTTCACACCAGTGGCACAGAACTGAACAACCTCCTTACAGTTGTTGCCGGGCTTGTGTACGCCGAGCGAGCTGCAAGGAGGAGGCTTCGCTGCACCACATTTCCACGAACGGCAGCGGCCTCAACAGTGTTGCGGCACTTGCCGTACTCCCTGTGTGGCGGCCTAGGTGTGTGCTCCTGGCTTGCACAGAAGCAGCTCCATGCGATCCCAAACACAAGCAGGCCCCACAGTAGCCACACAGACAGAACTCCCTGGCGACTTGTGAGCCAGTGCGGTGTGGCACTTCTGGCAGGAGTGGGGAACCTCCCCACACCCCCTCAGAGCCACACACCAGTAGTGAGCAGGGCCAGAGCCACCCCACACTCTCTTTCTCTCACACCACACACACGTACCATCCTTCCCCACCCATGCCTATCCAATTCTCCTCAGTTTTGCTGAGGAGAATGAGAGGCCGGCAGACAGGCACATCTGGGAGCTTGGAGGTCCAACCACGGCGTACAGCGGCCAAGGAGGAGATGGGGCAAAAGGCTGGATGCGAAGGCTTATTGGAACACATCCAGCCCAGAAGTTCCCCATCCCTGGCTTAAAGTGATAAACTGGGATTGGGGGGGGGGGGAAGAGGGTTCAAATCCCTACTCAGCCTTAAAGATGTCCTTGGGCCAGTCACTCCCTCTCAACCTGCTCTACCTCACAAGATTGTTATGAGGATAAAATGGAATGGGGGTTGGGGAACCACGTGCACTGCTCTGATATCTTTGGGGGAAGGGTGGGATATGTGAACACACACGTTCTACGTGTGATTTGAGTATCGGACATGAGAACAGTAGTTAGTCCAAATGCACTGATCTGGATGAAATGAATGTGTTCCCTACCTTTTTAAAGCGTCCTTATGTTTGGGGTGGACATAGAATCGTAGGGTTGGGCGGGGCCTACAAGACCATGGAGTCCAACCACTGCTCAGTGCAGGAAGGCTGATTCCCAGGCGGTCTCCCATCCAAGTACTAACCAGGCTGACCCTGCTTAGCTTCCAGGATCAGACGAGATCGGGCATGTCCAGCCCTTTGCTCAATGTCATAGAATCGTAGAGTTGGAAGGGGCCTACAAGACCATGGAGTCCAACCGCTGCTCAGTGCAGGAAGCCTGATTCCCAGGCGGTCTCCCATCCAAGTACTAACCAGGTTGACCCTGCTTAGCTTCCGAGATCAGACAAGATCAGGCACATCCAGCCAGGGTCAGCTGTGGTTAGTACTTGGATGGGAGACCGCCTGGGAATCAGGCTTCCTGCATTGAGCAGGGGGTTGGACTCAACGGTCCTGTAGGACCATTCCAACCCTATGATTCGATGAGATCTATGAGAGTGAGTGAGCACACACATCTATGGGTGGTGAGCCAGGGTGAGAGAGAAAGAGAGATGGGGAAAATGAGTTGGCAGGCAGATGGGGGGGGGGAGTGTTTGCCTTCTGTGAAATCGGTTTCTGTTGGTGCTGAAAACTGGGTTCAAAGGAGTTGTTTAGCGTGTTAGGGCTCAGACAATAATAATTGTTTTCGGGGGGAATTTAAATCGGATTTTAAAAATTTAAATCGGATTTTGAAATTTTCTTAAAACAATTATTTAAAAAGAGCCTAGGTCAAAGATATGATCATGAATACTAATTAAACTTCTAATTATATTCTATGAATATGTTAACAGCAGTTTATGGAGATGGGAGATAACCTGATCAGTCCTATTCTGCACTGCAGGTGTGTACAGAAGTGCATGCTCTCGCTCTCCTCTCCCTAAGTGCAAAGAAGGTAAATGAATAGAGAATTTGGGGAGACGGAGCAGATCTGAACAAGGAGGAGTCTGGATACAAATGCAAGGGAGAGCAGAGGGGAATAGAAAGTGAAACCAAACGTGAACAGAACATATTCATGCAGTCCTGATTCCTCAGGCTGTCTGTATCCTCCAATGTGTACCTACCTTCTAATGAAACCTACATCTCTGAATATATATTATTGTTTAATATAACCTTAATGTACCTCCACTAAAAATGATTACCTAGAATCTTTCTCCCTAGTGATTTAAACTGTGATTTAAATCATTAATTTAAATGATTAGTGTCAAAGTGCTGTATATAATAACAGCAACAATAATATATTTAATATTGTTTAGAACATGCTGTGCCAGTTGAAAGAATTATTTATTGTAAAGAAAAATACCAACGTATTATGAGATCACAAATGTGTATTAAAAGACTAGGAAAATATTTTTCCTGCCTTCGTTATTGTGGAAGGGAGAGTATTTAAAATGTTGGGCACACCTATTCTTGGACTACTCTCCCAACTTACATCCATTTTCAGTACATGTTTTACAAAACGAGCTCCTCATTGCTTCTACACAGGGTTTCTGAGCAGTTCCTGTATTATAATTTCGTAAAATATTTGCACAGTGATTAAAAACTTATATAAATAAAAAGTACACGCACACATATCAAGTTTCTGTTCCATGAAACATGATTCCTTACCATTACATAAATCCTCCAGTGCCTCCTCTTTGCATCTCTCAGCTCTCCCTCCCCCTTTCCTAGATTTGTTACTGTAAGGTTCGAGCATTTTTTAAAGACCGAGATTAAAAAAAACATACAAAAGCAAAAAAACAACCTTTCTCAGACCACTGTCCTGCCCCAATACAAGTTCTCCCCAAGTTAATCACTAATAACCAAGCAAAACCTTTTAACAGAACAGTGAGATTATCCACAGTGTGGTGCAGCGGCGAGAGTGTTGGCCTGGCAGCCGGGAGACCCGGGTTCTCGTCCCCACTCGGCCATGGCAGCTCACTGGGTGACTTTGGGCCAGTCACAGACTCTCAGCCCAACCCACCTCACAGGGTTGTTGTTGTGAGGATAAAATGGAGAGGAGAAGGATAATGTCAGCCGCCTTGGGTTCCTGGCAAGAGGAAAAAAGGCGGGGTATAAATGCAATCAATCAATCAATCAATCACCTCACAGGGTTGTTGTTGTGAGGATACAACGGTGAGGAGGAGGATAATGTAAGCCGCCTTGAGTTCCTTGCGAGAGGGAGAAAGGCGGGGTATAAATGCAATAAATAAATAAATAAAATGGAGAGGAGGCGGCTAATGTAAGCCGCCTTGGGTTCCTTGCAAGGGAAAAAAGGCGGGGTATAAATGCAATTGCTTTCGAACTGTGGTGCTGGAGAAGACTCTTACGAGTCCCCTGGACTGCAAGGAGGTCAAATCAGTCCATCCTCAAGGAAATCAACCCTGACTGCTCATTGGAAGGACAGATACTGAAGCTGAAGCTCCAATATTTTGGCCACCTAATGCGAAGAGAAAACTCCCTGGAAAAGACCCTGATGCTGGGAAAGACTGAAGGCAAAAGGAGAAGGGGACGGCAGAGGATGAGATGGCTAGATGGCATCACCGATGCAATGAATATGGACTTGAGCACGCTCCGGGAGAGAGCAGAGGACAGGAAGGCCTGGCGTGCTGTGGTCCATGGGGTCACGAAGAGTCGGACACGACTGAACGGCTGAACAGCAACAACATAAATGCAATAAATAAATAAATAAATAATGTAAGCCGCCCCGAGTTCCTCGCAAGAGGGGAAAAAAGGCGGGATAGAAATGCAGGAAATAAACCAATAAACCTCATTTCAAACCGCCTGCTTGTTTCGAAAGCCACTTCAGGGCGCAATCTTGTGCGGGTGGAGACAGAACAAAGCCCTACAACTCCCAGCACGGCTGGCTGGGGAACGCTGGGAGCGGCAGGGCTTCTTTCCGTCTCGACCTGCACCGGGTTGCGCCCTGAGCAACGGACAAGATCCACCGGGCCACAGAACGGCGGGGCTGGAAGGGGCCTACAAGGCCACCGCGCCCACCCCGCTGCGCGAGGCCGGAGGCTGCGGGTCCCCTCTCCTGGAAGGCAGGACGTTGGCGCCTGTGATCCCGAACCACCCGGGCGATGGCCCCGGGCTTCCTTGCTCGCAAACAGCCGGCTTCCGGGCACGGGGACCTTCCCCCGGGGGCTCCCGCTGGGCCGCGCGGGCCGAGCGCGCGCCGCGGAAGCGGGCGCACCGGGAGAGGACGGGCCCGCGCCCCGCCCCGCGCGCCCACGGGGCCCCAGTCCAGGGCTGCCGGCCCGCCCCGGGACCGGCTGGGATCAGGCGCCTCCAGGCGCCCCGTCCCGGGGCCGTGAAGGGAGCGCCACGGGCTCCCCCGCCGCGCGCACACGGGGCCGCGCGCTGCACGCGCGCCGCGGCGCCCGCGCCTCTCCCCGGAGCGCCCGGCCAGGCCGGCGCGCGGCACCCACCTCGTGCTCCAGCTTGTGCCACAGGCGAGCCCAGTAGCCGGGCGGCACCCCCGACGCGCCGAGCGCGGGCCCGTGCAGGGCCGCGAACGCCTCGTAGCCGCCCGAGCAGCCGCCCTCCATGCCGCCGCCGCCGCCGCTGCTGCGCGCAAGGCGAGGCGGGCCGCGGCGTCTGGCTGGGCGCAGCCCCGGCCTCGCCGGGGTGCGGAGTCGACTTGAAGGCGGAGCGCGCTGGGTCAGGGCACGTCCGGAGCCGCCCGCGGGCCCGGCCGCGGCTGGCGACCAAGCGCGCTTGGGCTCGCGCGGGATGGCGCCGCGGCGCCCCGGGCTTCAGCCCCGGTGACGGGTGCGCCAGGCGCGGGGCGCGGCTCTTCCGAAGGCGGCCCCGTCGAGCGGCGGCCCGAGGCTGCCAGCCTCCGGCGCCGAATCCAGCGGCACGTAGAACCGGCACACGGGACTCCAGCTGCGGACTCGTTTAATCTCGATTAAGGCCTCAAGCGCGAGGGCGCGAGCTGCGCCTGTTTGGGCAGGCGAAAGTCCTACAACTCCCAGCATTCCCCAGCCAGCTATGCTGGCTGGGGAATGCTGGGAGTTGTAGGACTTTCGCCTGCCCAAACAGGCGCAGCTCGCGCCCTTAAGAGGAGCTCTAAAAGCAAACGAGGCAAGCTATCCATCAACGCCCCGAATGTACCCAGTGGGAAAATGTATTAATTTAAAATGTTGATTTTTTCCCATACCGGTATCCAGTCCTCTTACGGATCAGCAACTGGTTTAAGAACAGAAAGCAGAGAGGAGGGGTCAAGGGTAAATTCTCCCAAAGGAGGGAAATAAATAGTGGGGTCCCACAGGGATCTGTACGGGGGACCAGTGCTTTTCAACCTGTTCGTAAATGATCTGGAATTAGGAGTGAGCGGGGAAGTGGCCAAGTTGGCTGATGACCCCAAATTATTTAGGGGGGTGGTGGTGGTGGTGGGGAAAGGGCGGGATTGCGAAGAGCGCCAAAAGGATCTCTCCAAACTGGAAGAGTGGGCATCCAAATGGCCAATTTAGTTCAAGGTGAGCAAGCGTAAAGTGACGCATGTTGGGGCAAAACATCCCGACTGCAAGCCTAACCTGATGGGATCTGAGCTAGCAGTGACAGACCAAGAAAGAGATCTTGGGGTTGTGGTGGACAACCTGATGAAAATGTCGACCCAGCGTGCAAACTCCATGTTAGGCATCATTAGGAAAATAATTAAGAATAAAACTGCCAACGTCATACTGCCCTTATATAAATCTGTGGTGCAACCACAGTTACAATACTGTGTACAGTTGTGGTCACCGCACCTTAAAAAGATATTGTATTAGAACTGGAAAAGGTGCAGAAGAGGGCGCCTGAAATGATCAATGGCTACTAGTCCTGATGGCTCTATGCTACCTCCAGTATCGGAGGCAGTAAGCTTGTGTACACCAGTTGCTGGGGAACATGGGCGGGAGGGTGGTGTTGCACTCCTGTCCTGCTTATGAGTTTCCCGTTGACAGCTGGTTGGCCACTGTGTGAACAGAATGCTGGCCTAGATGGACCCTTGGTCTGATCCAGCATAGCCCTTCTTACTGTATGTTCAGTTCAGTTCAACAATAGATACTACTCCCAAGGCAGTTTACAATAACATATTTTCAAATAATGTAAAATTTACACCTAAACTGCAGTTTTAAACACTTTTACTAGGGAGTATGCCCCATTGAACATATGGGACATGTTTCTGAGTAAGTATGCATCGGATTGAGCTATCCAAATTAAAACCACAGATCAAACTACCACAAATTAGAGCAACAGACTCCAAATAAAGGACCCATAAATCTGCTTCCAAAATCTCAGTGGACTAGATAAACTCTCCTTTCTTCAAAAAGAGTGAAGAGATGATTATTGAACCTCTCAACAGAGGGAATTTTATTTCCACCTCAAAAAAGTCATAGCAGATAAATTCTGCTCATAGGGGAAGACAATTGACTTCTAAATTTATGATGCCTGGAGCAGGGCCTCAATAGCTAACATGAAGTCCAAGGGGATATTATTATTATGATTATTAGCAATCATAATAATTGCTAATAATAATAATATTAGACCCTCTGTGCAATACTCTGTACTACACTATACCTCTGTGTAATACCAATTAGGGATTTACAGGTCAAAACTAGTGGCTTGTTAGGTTGAGAAACAAACTGGTAACCAGCGTATCTGACTCAGAATTAATTCAAGGCAGTCCACGATCACCAAGAAACATTTCATTCGGGTCCAGTAGAAGCTTCTGGACTGTCTTTAAGGACAGCTACACATAAGTTGCATTCCTGTGATCCAATTTGGGAGTCGCCAAAGTATGGACAACAACCTGTGCGGCACCATAATATCGTGCTGGGTGTGGCCTCTGACACAGCCCCTGCCCCATGAATTCTAGCACATCTTAGTGCCTCACCTACAGAAGCAAGAAGCAGGAAGGTTGAAATGTTTTGGACCCCAAGGAGGAAGAAGTGGGGCCTCCTTTCCACCTCAAAACACTGTTCCTCCCCAAAAGACAAGGAGGAGGGCATGGGCAGGCGGAGCTAAACTAAGCTGCGCAAAGTGATAGCAGAGTCTTGCCTGACTCATCCAGCTCAAGGCCTTGAGAAGGAACAGCTGTTTTAGGGCAGGCTGAGGCTTTCAAAGGCTCTTAGAGGGCTTGCATGTTGGACATCAGGATGCACCTACCATTTTGTTGAATGTTTCCTCTTTTCCCTGAATGAATGTCAGTTTTATATTCCATTAAAGAAGCCAAGGTTTCGCTTTGTTGTTAGGTCAAGGCAGAGAGCCCTTAACTGCTGGGCACCTGTCAGGTGGAACCCAAAAGAACGTAGCCCACAAAAAAAAAAACCCACGAGCAATGTATGCGGGACACCTTCCAATTCCCATGGTGTTCCACATGTGTGGGAAAGAAGAATTGTCACTATTTTTAGCGGGGGGGGGGGCTTCCCTCAGTTATTGCGCATATTTCTGAAGGCCGTTCGCCTCCTGCTCTATGCTGTATTCAATTTTTGCACGCCCTGCATCTGTTTAAACCCCAGGGGGGGGGGGTGTTTTTCTCCCTTTTTGGTTAAAAGCTCTAGTGAAGAGGAATGGGTGTAGTCAGATACAAAGTGCAGTAGGACAAGCACCATAACCTACAGTGGGCAAGTGTGCCAAAAGCGGAGTCCAAAGGAGTGTGCTGTACTACTGTACAAACGTAGCCCATGTCTTGATGTGGTTTGAGGGAGAGACTGTCATAAGACAGGTATACCGTATATTCTTGCTACCTCAGCCGCATGTTGGCCTCTATAAAAATGTTATTCACTCCTCACTTCAGAACTGTTAGAAAGTCTGAGGGCAACAACACTTACAGGCTTCAGTGTCCTTTGGATGAGAGTGCAGGAGACTTAGGGTGCAATTAGGGATGTCAGATAATTCCTCCATGGATCTTGGTGAGGCCGAATGCCAGTGCATTCGGCCCCCCGAAATCCGTGGTGGAACAAAGCCCCCCGCCCCACGAAAGGCGCGCGAAACGGAGCACTTACCTGCTGCCGTTCGCACTGCTTTGCGAATGGCGGCTGTGTCTGCAGCCGCCATTCGCTTCTTCATTATAGCCGTGATAGGCTACGTAAATAATTACGTAGCCTATCGTGGCTAACGCAGGGACGCCATTTGCGTCCCTGCGGAGGCCGTGATAGGCTACGTAAGTATTTACATAGCCTATCATGGGGGGGGGGAACCCAAATGGTGTAGTGGCTGCCATTTGCGTTCCCCCCCCCTTTTTTGCCATTTTAGCCTACGTAAATATTTACGTAGGCTATTGCGGCAAAAAAAAAAAAAAAATGCAGATGGCGGCCACTACACCATTTGCGTTCCCTTTTTTTTTGCCGTAATAGCCTATGTAAATATTTACGTAGGCTAAAACGGCAAAAAAAAAAAAAAAAAAAGGGGAACGCAAATGGGGGCGGCTACGGCAGCCGGCCATTTGCGTCCCTGCAGGCTGTCCAGCGGCCGGATGTCTGGCTGCGGGTGGCCCCGGCTGGCGGCTCTGCGGAATCTCCACCGAGTGGAGCCGGCTGGAGAGAATTTCGGGAGGAGGAATGGAGCGCCTCCCCACCACCACGAATGTCACCCTTCGAAAAGGTAAGTGACATCCCTAGGTGCAATCCTATGCATGTTTAGACAGAAGTCCTACAACTGTCAGCATTCCCCGGCCAGAAGGACTGTTTTCTGTTTAAGCATGCGTAGTATTGGACCCTTAAGGTATCTTTGCTTTATTTACAAATATACAAGTAGTGCCCATTGGAAACAAATGCCACTCCTTAACAGAGGTTCTCAGAGTAAGCTGTGCATCGTCCACCCCACCCCGCTAACTAAGGCTAGTCCTCTTAACTCCAGCTTGAAACTATCAGCTCTTTGCCTCTCTTCAAAAGTTTCCCAACTGCTCCCCACCCCCACTGTCTGCCCTCTTCTCAGCTAGAAGGGTGTCATTTTAGAATGATAAGATTAGTAGGGTTGGAAGGGGCCTACAAGACCTTCGAGTCCACCCCCCTGCTCAGTGCAGGAATCCAAGTCAGAGCATCCCTGACAGGCGGCTGTCCAGCTTCATCTTGAATGCCTCCAAGGGCTCCTTCACACTGAGCTTCTATTCTGCCATTGAGAGGGCTCCTTCACAGAAGTTTGCAGGCTCTTTACATGATGTCAAGACCCTCTAGGGCTTCTCCTGCACTAAATGCCCTTTGTTCCATTTTTAAATAGATTGCAGATAACGAGCTATCAAATTCCCCCCCCCCCTGTTGTGTTCCGCTTCAGTTTCCTCCGTGAAAAGAGGAAAGGCAAAGAGGAAAAGCGGCAAGGAGAGGAGTGAGATCAATGAAAGATAATGGGAGACTCAGATATGGGGAGAAGCAGGGGGAAAGGGGAGGGAGGAAAGGAACCACGTCCAGAGAGAGTCCGTTGTGATCCTGCATTGAAAACGGAAGCAGAACGCCCCGTTTTAAATGCAGGCTTTTCGGCTGGTGTAGAGATGCCCCAAGTGTGGGAGACCCCTCTACTTCCCTAGGTAATTGGTTCCATTGCCGTACTGTCAGAGCTCTGCTGGGTATTTCATTCAAAACATTCATTCATTTGATGTTACAAATGTCTTTGAGTCCACATGCCTATCTGCCTACCTCTTCCTGCTTCACTGGCATGAATAGGAGAGGTACTGCCAGAAACATAATGGGATAAGGTCATGGATTGGCTTTGGGAACCCATTTCCCCAGGGAGGATGCCTCATTCCAATGCCACATTCCCCTATGTACAGGAGTGAGCAAAGCATCCTCCCAGTGCAGAGTGAACGGCCACACCAGAGGAGAATAGGTCTATCCTCCCCTTTTACCCTCTTTGCACATTCGAAAAGTCTGGGCTCTAACTGTATCTGACAGTTAATAAGCAGTTAATAAGCAATTAACTGGCATGGTGGATGCAGTCCACAAGTATTATATTGCTTATTCCTCATTTAAAGTATTTGTTATTGTAATTCTCTGATTTTGTTAACATGGGGGGAAATTAGTTACATCGCCGTGGCCCAAATCGTTCCACATTCATTTGTATGCTACTGTTATAGAGTTTAATAGATTATTGCCATTCTATCACATTTTGGAGAGGTCTATCTTTTTTTTTCTTTTCTTAAATGCAAATTTATACTGCCTTTAACGTTGCAAATGTACAAAATAAAAGCAACAGAATTACACATCTCACCTGCAACTTTTGGTAACAGCTTATGAGAAACAAATAGCAAAAAAGGGAGAGAAGGAAAGAAAGAGGAAGTCAGTAGAAAGAAAAGAGAGGAGGGAAAAGGTAAGAGAAAATGATGAGGTGTAGGCCAACTGGGTCAGGGTGGAGTGGGGAATCTTTGCAACAACAGAATGAGAAATGCGTTAGAATATTATCCAGATTTTCATGGAATTGGCTTTGGTCTGTCAGGGACACATGAAGCAAGATAAGCTGAGTGTACCTTTAAAACCCAGTTTTCAGGGGGTCACACAGAGCTCAAAAGGAACATACTTCCAGGTGGGGTGGGGAGAGTAGAACTGAACATCATCAAACTGGCAAGGGCTGCTCAACTAATGAGAGAGGCTTGTTTCCTGGCCCATGTCCAGGCACCCGCCTGCTACTACATTACTATTAATGGAGAGAAACTAATTTTTTCCCCATGTGTGCAGATTTCCCTGAAGAAGCCAAAATCCTTGGTTCTTGAGTGCAGCATCTGAAGACTCCCCTGAGAACATCCCCTCCCCCCAAATTTCACCCCATTCCAGAAAACTGTTGTGGAGTTATTGCTTACAGACACAGACACCCCTGCCTTTCTCCTTCACTGGGCATTTTCTCCCTGCTTGCAATGACAGGCTCCAGAGACCTCGCCAGATCAGAGAAGTGACTTTACACAATATCGGAGATGCGATTTAACACAACAATGGAGAAGTGAAGTAATGCAAACATGGGAGAAGTACATCATTATGGAGTCTAATTGCTGGCCAAATGGGAGAGCTGGGAGATTCTGAAGCTGGAAAGGCTCAGTGAGGTCACAGCCAAGTGAAAGACACACCCTTGGGCAGGGCTATCATGCTGAAGTAAATGTGGAGGATAGGCACACGCAGCACCAGACGTGTGGAGAGCCTGAAGTGAAGAAATAAAACAGAGTAAAAGTAGTCTCAAAATATCCAGCTTTTCCACCGGAAAACTCTGGGGTGGCTGCAGATTGGCCATGACGTCATCTGCCGCCAACGCCCACAAAATGCTCCATATTCGCAGCAAATCCACCATGAGGGCAGCCCTCAGAACTGATGGAAGTACCCAAGTTTCAGTACTGAAACAAAGAAACTTCTGCCAAATAAAAGTGCAGGATCCAGGAATTTAGAACTCCAAGTTCCATTTTTAATACCAGGCGTTGGCTGTGTCTGGCTGAGAATATCTGGGCTTAATGAGAGATTGAGTAAGTCTTATGTTCACGCACACAGCCCCTTTGCTCATCCCTTCACAGCACGAGCAGCCAAACCAGGAAACCTTTAATTAATGTACTTTCTCGTTTTGTCTGAACTGGGGAACTATGGGTAGCAGTTTAGGAAAAAAGCCCCCAAACAATATTAACTATTTGAAGTGAATTTAATATCTTGGCTTGTTCCAAAGGTGGTAACAGTAGTTCCCTGGGGTTCCTGGTTTGAGTGCCTGCATTGTGAAGGGAAGACCAAAGAGGCTACTTCTGTGGGCAAAATGTCCTGCCCGTGGGCTCCCTACGGGCATCTGGCTGGCCACTGTGGGAACAGAATGGTGGACTAGAGAGGCCTTTGGTCTGATTCAGCAGGGCTCTTTTTATATCCTTAAAAGGCTCATTCATATCTCAGCTTATTAAACCAAGATATGATCATCTGAACCAGGCCAGTGATGTTTGCCATCTAGGTATAACTGCAACCCTGATAATGCTGAATAAAAGCATCACTGAAGCTTTCTTATGATAGGACTGCAAGTTGTATATTTTTTTAAGTAGATCAACTCTTGGGCAAAAATAGCAATGTGAGTTGCTAACTGTTAGCTTGGGTCCTTGATCAGGGATCGGGCCAAGAAAGCAACCCACTTGGGACAGCCTATATCTCACTTCAACACACTTTACATGAATTATTTCTAGGTCAGATAGAGACAGTGTAGCGGTTATTATGATTGTTGTTGTTGTTCAGTCGTTCAGTCGTGTCCGACTCTTCGTGACCCCATGAACCATAGCACGCCAGGCCTTCCTGTCCTGCGCTGTCTCCCGGAGCGTGCTCAAGTTCATATTCATTGCATCCGTGATGCTATCTAGCCATCTCATCCTCTGCCGTCCCCTTCTCCTTTTGCCTTCAGTCTTTCCCAGCATCAGGGTCTTTTCCAGGGAGTTTTCTCTTCGCATTAGGTGGCCAAAATATTGGAGCTTCAGCTTCAGTATCTGTCCTTCCAATGAACACTCAGGGTTGATTTCCTTTAGGATTGACTGATTTGACCTCCTTGCAGTCCAGGGGACTCGTAAGAGTCTTCTCCAGCACCACAGTTCGAAAGCATCAATTCTTCGGCGCTCAGCCTTCCTTATAGTCCAGCTCTCACAGCCATACATTACTACTGGGAAAACCATAGCTTTGATTAGACGGACCTTTGTCGGCAAGGTGATGTCTCTGCTTCTTACTATGCTGTCTAGGTTGGCCATAGCTTTCCTCCCAAGGAGCAAGCGTCTTTTAATTTCATGGCTACAGTCACCGTCTGCGGTGATCTTGGAGCCCAAGAAAGTAAAATCTGTCACTGCTTCCATTTCTTCCCCTTCTATATGCCAGGAAGTGATAGGGCCAGATGACATGATCTTAGTTTTTTTAACGTTGAGTTTCAAACCAGCTTTTGCACTCTCCTCTTTCACCCTCAACAAGAGGCTCTTGAGATCCTCTTCGCTTTCTGCCATTAGGGTGGTATCGTCTGCATATCGGAGGTTGTTGATAATTCTCCCGGCAATCTTAATTCCGACCTGTGATTCATCCAACCCGGCATTTCTCATGATGTACTCTGCATATAAGTTAAATAAGCAGGGTGACAATATGCAGCCTTGTCGTACTCCTTTCCCAATTTTGAACCAATCGGTTGTTCCATGTCTGGTTCTTACTGTTGCTTCTTGACCCTCGTACAGGTTTCTCAGGAGACGGGTAAGGTGGTCTGGTATTCCCATCACTTTCAGAATTTGCCACAGTTTGTTGTGATCCACACAATCAAAGGCTTTAGCGTAGTCAATGAAGCAGAAATAGACGTTTTTCTGGAATTCTCTTGCTTTCTCCATGATGCAGCGAATGTTGGCGATTTGATCTCTAGTTCCTCTGCCTCTTCGAAACCCAGCTTGTACTTCTGGTAGTTCTCGGTTCGCATACTGCTGAAGCCTAGCTTGTAGGATTTTGAGCATCACCTTGCTGGCATGTGAAATGAGCGCAATTGTGCGGTAGTTTGAACACTCTTTGGCGTTGCCCTTCTTTGGAATTGGAATGTAAACTGACCTTTTCCAGTCTTGTGGCCACTGTTGAGTGTTCCAGATTTGTTGGCATATTGAATGCAGCACTTTAACAGCATCATCTTTTAGGATTTTAAATAGCTCGGCTGGAATACTGTCATCTCCGCTAGCTCTGTTGTTACTAATGCTTCCTAAGGCCCACTTGACTTCACTCTCGAGGATGTCCGGCTCAAGTTCAGTGACCGCACTATCATGGCTATCAGGGACATTCAGATCTTTCCTGTATAGTTCTTCTGTGTATTCTTGCCACCTCTTCTTAATCTCATCTGCTTCTGTTAGGTCCTTGCCTTCTTTGTCCTTTATCATGCCCGTCTTTGCACAAAACGTTCCCTTGAGATCTCCAATTTTCTTGAAGAGATCTCTAGTCTTCCCCATTCTGTTGTTTTCCTCGATTTCTTTGCATTGTTCATTTAAGAAGGCCTTCTTGTCTCTCCTTGCTATTCTCTGGAACTCTGCATTCAGTTGGGTATATCTTCCCCTTTCTCCCTTGCTTTTCGCTTCCCTTCTTTTGTGAGCTACTTGTAAAGCCTCATCAGACAGCCACTTGGCTTTCTTGCATTTCTTTTTCTTTGGGACGGATTTCGTTGCTGCCTCCTGAACAATGTTACGGACCTCCGTCCATAGTTCCTCAGGCACTCTGTCTATCAGGTCTAATCCCTGAAATCTATTCCTCACCTCCACTGTATATTCAGAAGGGATATGACTGAGGTCATACCTGAACGGTTTAGTGGTTTTCCCGACGTTCTTCAATTTAAGCCGAAATTTTGCAAGAAGCAGCTCATGATCTGAGCCACAGTCAGCTCCAGGTCTTGTTTTTACTGACTGTATGGAGCTTCTCCATCTTTGGCTGCAAAGGACATAATCAATCTGATTTCGATATTGACCATCTGGTGACGTCCATGTGTAGAGTCGCCTCTTGTGCTGTTGGAAAAGAGTGTTTGCTATGATCAGCATGTTCTCTTGGCAAAACTCTATTAGCTTTTGTCCTGCTTCATTTTGTACACCAAGGCCATGCCTGCCTGTTATCCCGGTGATTTCTTGACTTCCTACTTTAGCATTCCAATCCCCTATGATGAAGAGGACATCTTTTTTTGGTGTTAGTTCTAGAAGGTGTTGTAGGTCTTCATAGAACTGATCAACCTCAGCTTCTTCGGCCTCAGTGGTTGGGGCATAGACTTGAATTACTGTGATGTTGAATGGTTTGCCTTGGATTCGTACTGAGATCATTCTATCATTTTTCAGATTGTACCCCAGTACTGCTTTTCCCACCCTTTTGTTGACTATGAGTGCTACTCCATTTCTTCTAAGGGATTCTTGCCCACAATAGTAGATATGATGGTCACCTGAATTAAATTCGCCCATGCCTGTCCATTTTAGTTCACTGATTCCCAAGATGTCGATGTTCAATCTTGTCATCTCATGTTTGACCACCTCCAGCTTACCTTGATTCATTGATCTGACATTCCAGGTTCCTAAACAATATTGTTCTTTACAGCATCGGATTTTCTTTTCACCGCCAGACACATCCACAGCTGAGTGTCCTTTCGGCTTTGGCCCAGCCGCTTCACTCTTTCTGGCGCTACTTGGAAATACCCTCTGCTCTTCCCCAGTAGCATATTGGACACCTTCCGACCTGAGGGGCTCATCTTCCGGCGTCATATCTTTTAGCCTTGTGATACGTTCCATGGGGTTTTCTTGGCAAGAATACTGGAGTGGGTTGCCATTTCCTTCTCCAGTGGACCACATTTTGTCAGAACCCTCTGCCATGACCTGTCCGTCTTGGGTGGCCCTGAACGGCATAGCTTATGGCTTCACTGAGTTACGCAAGCCCCTTCGCCACAACAAGGCAGTGATCCATGAAGGGGGGTTATTATGATAGCTCGGTCTTAACAAGACTCATTTAAAGCTCAACTTGATTCGGTGCCCAGTACTCAAAATTTTGTCTGCTTTCCTATTCCATTAATGATCAACTGACAATTAGAGTTATTAAAAATGCTGTTGCCCATACAACCTGTATAGCAGAATGAATAATGTCATATAACTTTTATCTCATTTTAGATTTATTATGAAAATGATTTAACAAAAATTATTACATGCTTCCTTTTGAGCTTTGACATAGAAAACAAAGCTACTGATACACAGAGGCATAGAGATGCAAGAGTTAACAAGGTACATTTACAACAACCTTTTCAGCTACTGATTTCAGCAGTGTTGTTAAACTGTTGGTAAAGCTCAGACCATTTTAAAAAAAATCTTCTAAGTACCAAACTTTATACATTTATTCACTATTTTTATTCTAGCCTACCATGATACAGTTCTTGTGGGAAATAGCAATTTGTACATAATTTACATGGGAAATAAAGCTTAAGAGGTATCAGCAGCATCTACAAAGGTTTTAGTTCTGATTTTTAATCATGCCCAGTAATTTATTTTAAAAAAACAACTAGGAGAATACAGTAATACAGAAATATTACACATCCAGTTTGGATCGCTTGATTTTTTGTAACAAATAATGGGACATACTCCTGATATACCTTATTCAGACAAAGCGTTGGCGATTTGGCAAAAGCAAGGATTTGAGTATGGACCAGATTGCTTCATTTCCACAGCATTAATTCTATACAGATATGGTACCTTTGCTGACATTTTTAATACACTGGATGCAAAGTTCTCCATTCTTGTTTCTTCCTTGTTCCCCCTTCCCCTGCCAGCCTCATCATAATAGCTGGATGTTCTGTTTGTCTGAGGCAACAGGTTAAGTTGCTGGTACCCACTACTAGCCTTCTACAACACCCCAAATATCTGAGCAGCAGCATCCTCTAACAGCAGCAAAGGTTTTCAAGATGGCACCAGACTTCTTAAAGTGGTCTGTCCAACATGGCTTTGCCCCAGAGTAACCACTCTGGAAAACCTGTTTACAATGTACGTGCTCATTGTCGTAGACGCGTTTCCTCTGCCACTCTATTGGCAGCTTCAAATAATTTTTTGAAACCCGCTATTTCTTTAAAGGCAAATCTATCTTGTTTAATGGCACCAACATCTGCTTCCTGAGGTGGTAACCTTACATTGCCTCATAGGAGAATAACCTCAGTTAATAGCGAAAGAAAATCAAATGTGAATATTTAACTACATTGTATGTGGTATGAACTAGGAAGGTCCTGAACAAGTTTCCTCACCTAGATGGTTTGAAACCAGCCCAGCTAGTTTTACTGCCACCCAACAGTGTAAGGCAATGGACATTTCTCAGGCACTTTGCATATATGTTCTCATTATACTAGAGTTTTTCACCGAGTGGGTGGGATCCTAATTCTGAGAAACCAATGCCATTCATTTACATGCCAGTCGGGTGAATTCAGTCCTACAGAATTTGCATAAATAAATATATACAGAAATGTGTAACTAGGCTGGCCTTTAGAAGTTACATCTCAAAGTACAGTGGATGCCTCATTGTCTGGTGTTTGAATGCTCGAGATCATCCTCTTCTGTAGGGTTAGTTGCTATACATTCTAAACATGAATTCATGTTCTAGTTCTTTCCCAAGGTTTTTCCGTTACAGAAGTTGTTGGATGCCTACACATACACAGGAAAAACATAATTTGGGAAGTATAATGCAAGCATCTCATCCAAGGTTTGTGATCCACAGAATTCACAGATCTGTCTGCAGGTGAGAGTCATGTTATTACATGCCCATACTGCATGTCTTTTTTTTTTTTACCGTTATCAAGATATGAGCGCGCCTGCTCTAAATAATTGCATTGCCTCTCACACCTCCACCGCTCTTTGTACGTGCAATCCGTGGGCATGAAGAAGGGTCCAAAGGTAGACTTTCAGCATATTATTTACGTATATTTTGCTCTTATTTTAAGAGCTGAATCAGGAATCAAAGTTTACTCCAGATTGATTCTTACAAAACCTGTGTGATCTATGTACATACACACTTATATGTGCCACTTTTCCAGTTTTAATCACGCCACGTTCCTGACCACACTGCATCCCTTCAAATTTACATTTTTGCTTTTCAGATGTATGCGTAACTCTACCACAGTGAGGAGGGCTGAACCTCGCCTGTGCTCATTGCTTGGCTCCCCATAACTTTCCTCAAATGCTTTTATCCCAGCTGAGCTCACTTCTGGAATTGGAGCTCAGCGGAGGAAGAAAGCGCTCAAGCTGACAATGAGGAAGGAAGCTCAATTCAGTTCCCCTCACCCACATATCCCATTTGCTTTAAACGCGAGTCCCTCACTACCACTACACTTTATATCGGATTAAAGCAGACCCGGTTTTAAACAAACAAATCTGCTGCCATCATGTGTGCTTTGAGCCTGGCTCTGTGACTTAGCCTAGTGACCTACTAGTGACACAGCAATATAGTTGTCACCAAAGCCACTCTAGCATAGGGGCAACCTCCACTCCTCTCCAGGAATATATGCATAAAATGTAAATAATGGAAAGGCTTTTCTACCCCTCTGTCTGCCAGGAACAGGCAACAAGTTTCAGACATTAGCATTATTGCTGTTTTCTCCAACTAATGTACAGGAGGATAACATTTAATGTATGAATATCTGAATTTCACAATGGACCATAAATACTCCATGTCCTAACAGTTATTCTTCAATGTAAAGGGCAATGTATAGAAAACTATTTACAAAATTAAAGAAAGTAGACAAAAATAAAATGCTTTCACATTTTAAAAAAGTATGTTTCATTAAGTAAGTTGTTTATGGATAATGGCGTCCTAATAAGCAAACTGTGTTTCTTGAAGTACCAACATATCTAATTATGTCTGAAACAGTACATAGCTAGTAACTTAATGAGAAATACAAAGGTTAAATAATGTTACTTCTTCACTGTAGTCCTGGCACTTGAAATACAAGGCAATAAAATAATGATCATCTTACAAAGGTATATGGAATAGTTCTGGCATTTATGTTGGCATATATAAATATTTAAACTTGTAACTCAGTTTCCTGAAGATAGATAGTCTAAATTAGAATACCTAAAAGATATCCTTCTATGTACATGTTATAGTTGTATATATATTACATAGTGTCAAGGATTAAAACAAGAATGGTACAAGCAGAATAAATAAAGGAAAGAGCAAACATGAGGTGTCTGTACTCAGATAAACAGCTAAACATTCTTTGCTGAAAAGTTTGTCTTTCTGTGCCTGTCTCTACTTAAGCGATAACTATGATCCAAACCATATACTTTTTCAGTCCAACTTGGAACATGGCCTTCTTCTTACAGGAGCTGGGTTTCTACTTCTGATGGGGGTAGAAAGTCTCCTTTTTTCTTTTCAAGTGCTTAGTGTTTCATCCTAGATTACTGTTTAAAATGTCTCCAAGTATTTGACTTCATTTAATGGGATTTTTCACTTAGTAAGAGTCAAAGCATTTCCACCAGCATGGGAATTTATCTTTGCTCCCAGTTCTGCAACTCTAATGCAAAACTGGAAATTGGAGATACTATGTGGTTCAGACATTGCACCTTGTATTGTTTGTACAGTCCACCTGGGACTGGCCCTCCTTTTGCCCTCATCTGACGTACAGGTGAGGGAGAAGCGTGGACTCAACTGAGGGCTTGTGTGTGTCTTGTGGAGATCAATTGTCAGGCATAAATGTATCAAAGAATGCCCCAGTGTGTCAAAAAATGTTTAAAAAGTAAATTCCTTATGCCATTTAAAAAAATTATTATTTTTTAAAAACTAGATTTTACTACATACCTTTTAAGAAAAAGATTTGAATTCAGAGAACAGTAAAATCATAAAATGATGGAATCCCTCATTTCGAAAATGATATATAATCAGTGTGTGTTTAGGGGTCCTTCAGAAGTTACCTTTTTGGTGAATATATTCAGCCTTCTCCAAACTGGTGCCTTCCAGATGTTTGGACTTCAACTCCCATCAGCACCAGCCAGCATGGCCAATAGTCAGAAATGCTGAGAGTTGTAGTCCAAAGTAGCTAGAGGGCGCCCAGCTCGGGGAGGCTGGTACATGTGGTGTACGTGCTAAAAAGGAAACAAACCCATGTTTTTTCAATTCCTAGCCAGCATAGCTAATGGTGAGGGATCATGGGAATTTTGTGCCAAAAAATCTGGAGGACCACAAGTTGCCTATCGCTGTTTTAAACTAATCATAGTTAATGTTAACCAGAGTTTGTCATTCAGATGACACAACAAACCGTGATTAATGATAAGCAGAAGCTTCCAAACTCTTCCTCTGAGCTATGCAGGAGGAACAGGGGAGAGCTTGCAAGCAGGGAGGCTAGATTAATTAACTTCTTGCTAAATCATAGTTTAGTATGAAGTTTTTGGGGTGTAATATAATATTTCAAGAGAAAGTCCTGGTTATACAGTTCTGATTATATTTGAATACAAATGTTGGCAATGTCAAAATTTGGTACAGGTCTGTTATTGGTATAACACTGCAAAAGGCAAAAGTACAATCAAGAGGCCAAATATTTGAAAGTTCTCATTGCTACTTTGTGTCTGCTCTAGGGGTGAGCAACTGCAGGAGGCCTACAAGTGCTGAAAAAAATAATAATTAAAAATGGCTTCCATAGAAACTACAGAGTGCTTAAAAGGGTCAAAATTAGCTTGTAAACAAGCTAATTTTGACTGTTTGGGGGCTCCATAGCTGCTACAGATGGAGTTTTTTCCTCCCAAAATGTTTTTACCTCGGTGGGGCCATATGTGTCCCATGGGCCATGTTGCCTACGCCAGACTACTACCTCAAGTATTTACGGCAATTAATTCTATTACTGCATTAAAGGAAAAACACTTTTGAAATAGTGTCTAGATTTGTTTGCAACTACAAGGAAGGAAGGAAGGAAAGCATTCAAGACTGGGTAGGATGAAAGCACATTAAATAATTACTTCAAATGTAATTTCATACAGTTCTCTGTTGCTAACTATGGCCAATCCCACAATTATTGGCATACAGCAGATGGTGTGGATTTTGGCACTAACCATCTTCAAGCTTCTAAGTGTGCCAACCAATTGTTAGCTTATTGATAACACCACTTGGGAAGGTACAAAATAATAATAAAGGAGTAGTTGATGTGACATTAAAAAAAAACAATTAAGTGCAGAATTCAGGGGAAATGAAATTAAAAAATAAGTGCTACAGGCACAATTTTAAAACAATGGCATGATCCAGGCAAGTTAAGTGCTTTGTCCCATTGTTTTCAATGCAAGAGTTACGTATATGCTTAATCAGCGTAAATCAGTGGGACTTTAAGGGTGCAAGCCTATACTTGTTTAGACAGAAAAAAGTCCTCCAACTCCCAGCATTCCCCAACCAGCACATAGGGCCTTTTCCCATCTAAACAAGCGTAGGATTGCACCCTAAATCACTTAACATATTTGGATTCAATTTCAAAAGTTGCAAAGTAAGAAACAAACTTTGTTTGGCCTCGACGAATTAATATCTACTTGCCCTGTAGAAATCAATGAAACCATAAATGCAATGAGGATCCTGCCCGTTAAATAAGCTCTCAATATATTTTCTATTTAGATATGAGTTACAATTTTTCTCTGCACCTTGCAATTTGCAAAACTGAGAGATTATTTATTTAGGTATTTAACGTATATACTTCAGTATAAACGGGCAGCATCCAGTGGTGACATTCTGCTGAATCTTTCCATTGTGCAAGAGGTTGCCTGTTATGCTTGTGCAACCGCTTGGCTCTATACTACCTCCAGTAAGCCTACGTACACCAGTTGCTGGGGAACATGGGCAGGAAGGTGCTGTTGCGCTCATGTCCTGAGTGTCGGTTTCCCATTGACAGCTGGTTGGCCACTGTGTGAACAAAATGCTGGACTAGATGGACCCTTGGTCTGATCCAGCATGGCTCTTCTTATGCTCTTATGTGTTGCACATCAGATGCAAAGCAGTTGCGCAACCAGTTGCACAACGCCTTGCACAAGAGTTGTTGCAACGGGTTGCACAAGCATAATGCAAAGCCACTCGTGCAATCACACTTGTGCAAATGTAACATTAGTTGGATTCTTCTCTTGCGCATAGTTCAGAACCTAGTTTCCACTAGCATAACATCATTTGCACTAACAGAATGACACAGTTGGGTACTGCCCAGTATTTCCAGAGCAGCTTACAATACATTTATAACTGATAATGAATGAGCTCTGTCATGCAACTGGTTTTCCAAGAAAGTAGAAACTGTTATTGATGCTCTAGAACTGCTTCAAACAGTCTCTGGCCAGACAAAAAAGTCTACACATGGTGGGGCACAGGAACAAATGTTGGGCTTCTAGTCCCCTACTTACATAGACTAGCAACATGATGGGGACATAATGCATCTCTATGCATGCTTACAGGCCTCACCTGTTTGATATATCTGCTTCTTATTTGCAGCAGACAGAGCACATATATAAATCAATGAAATGTGGCATTCTATGGTCCTGTGCGTAAGCCAGAGACTCATTCCCAGACTCTACCGTGCAGAGGGTCAACACTCTGCAGGAACTGTATGAGCAGGACCCCTGTTTTCTTCAAATACTGTGGTTTCAGAATGATATGACAAGGCTCCAGTTCAGACAGGGCTCCAGTTCAATGCTGCTGGCATTGATTTTAATCAGTGAGCACGAGAGTCAAGGGCACATTTCTTTACGTTTGGTGGCTCCCTTGGTATTGCTGCAAAGGAAATTGAAAAATAAAAAGATGACCTTTCCTTCTAATTGGGAACAGGTCATTTTTGTATATTAAATGGCGAGCTCTCATACTTCTGCCAATATCTCCAAAACGTACCTGTACTGAGGTTTTTGTGTTATGCCCATTTAATTAAATATTATCAGTTAATTGTCCAAGGGACAAATGGCGAATCAACTAAATATTTTTTTAAAAAGTTGACAGCCCTGTTTTAACATGATGATGCCCAATCTTTCTTGTTTTTACAGGAAGTGGCAGCAAACATTTTGAAGTATCAACTCTGCAAATATATTTGCAGTCTGGAATTTAAAATAAAAATGCCTTTTAGGAAATGGAAAGAATTGGTGTTTTTTTTTTTCTAAAGCTGTCTACTCAGATGGAACGGATGGGGTTTAGAGTACCAGGCATTCAGTAACACTGCTACATTTGTTTTCTGTACAGTTGCCATTTTATTGTACCCACATGTAAACATAAAAAATGGTACAAGTGACGTGGTAATGAAGCTACATGCAAAAATCAGCACATAAAAAGTAGCCATGTGTAAGCCAGACCCTAACTGTTGAGAATTCTGGAGATGTTCTGGAGACAGGCAGAGAAAGCTGGAAAAGATAATAGAGCTGCACCCTGTCATTCCCCTTCTCTATGCATTATCTTCCCTCTCCTTCAGCGGCTAATGGTTCCTTGGAATCGAAAGGGAGAGGAGCAGGGATGATGAACCACTGAAAAAGAGAGCAGATAAGTAGAGATAATAAATAGACTGAGAAAGGCTGCCAGCAGCTCACATTTCCATGTGTGTTTGACAAAGACCGTCCCTCTCCCAGTTTCCTCTGTTTTGGGGACAGATTGATCTAATTCTCATCTATCAGAGCCTGGCTTATATACGGTTACTTATGACATAATGACTGTCATGGCTGTTCACATGTAATGGCAGCAAATCATGGGTTAATTGATTGTAGGTTAACTGTGGGTTGTTTAACCCACGATTAACCTATAATGTCCTGGTTCAGACATCACTTAGCAACACCCAGGGGTTGAATATTCACACTGGCTCTGGCATGTGCCACAGCAAATCATGGGTTAATTAAACCACAGTTTGCTGCCATTATGTGCGAACTGGGTCGACGTCAGGCCCTCGGCAGATTGTGGCAAATTAAAATGGCTGTGGGATATCTGAACGTGTTCCTTACCAGAAGCCATATAAACAGTCCTAGCGCTCTTCCACTACTTTTCATTTTGCTTTTCATGTGTTTGTGTTGTGTTCCTGCCTTATTCATGGCATTCAGGCCAAATTTTGAGACACATTTGGGATGCAGTCCTATGGGGAGAGGCGGCCGCCTCTGAACTTGGAGGCGACCGCCTATCCAATGCAGGGCAGGAGAAGCATGGAGGGGATCATTCCCTCCATGCTTCACCTGCCCTGTATTTGCAGATAGAGAGCCGATTTCGGCTGTCTAGCCATGGGAAGGCAGAGCAGGGGAGAAGGCTGCCGGACGACACATAGGATGTGTCATACAGGCATTTCCGCCTTCCTCACCCCGGAACACCCCGTTTTGGCCACTCTGCACTCCTCTTCCGAGTGCGGAGCGTGGGGCCTTTCCGCGCTGCCTGTGAGGCAGTGCGGAAGGGGAAGAAGGTCGGTTCTCCAGGAACCGACCTCAGGGCGTGGGATCTGAGGTCGGTTCCCAGAAAACCACGTATCCTATGGCTGTCTAGCCACTGACTAGCGGCCACAGGATTGCTCCCTTAGAAAGTTTAATGTATTCCAAAGTTTAAATATTTCACTTTGAAACTCTGATCTTGTGTAGTAGTTTCAGCTGTTATCTTGGCATGTATCTACCCATTTGTATGGAGCCCAGAAAATATGTATTCAACTGCAGTGGCCCGTTCAGAATACACAAGCTAATTATATTCAGGAAAAATGTATATGCCCCTTCATCACTGTGCTACACCTAGGACTGATTCTTATTCTTCGAATATCCATAATGTTAACAACATGCACGTTATAAAACAAGGGTCTATTTCAGACATTTGGGCTGTAGTGATATCATCTGCATGATGGGGAAATAAAAGTATGTGAATGAGGTGCCAATATTTGGCTTGAATTATGATTCATCCAGCTCACACCAGAAGTCATTTGCATGGTATATGCATTTCAGAGAACTGCTCCTACCACCTCACCATACGGAGGACTGAATTGGGCCAAAGACTTGGACATTTCATTTACAAAATAAAAAGGCCTGAAATGAGGAAGCTACTGTGAGAAAACATCAAGTCAACAGACCTGAGCACTAACGCCTTGAATGTAAAAAGAAAAAAGAAGTCAACATGAAACACAATTAGGCGACAGGGCTCACAAAGATCATTAAATGAAAATCTGAGGGTATTTTCTGATGCCCCCAATTGACCTAAATTGTCTTGTTAGTACTGCTTGAATTGTATCTGCTCTTGTCAAACAAGAAAGGGCTACTCAACTGACCATCTAAGACATCTTTGATTTGCCATCAGCCATCGCATGAGAGAGGTATACCTTGAAAATAGGTACAAGTAAGGGTTTATTTGTTTTTGTGGATTTTGCATGTGGTGACTACAAATATATTAAGTGCTGTCTTGCAACCTTTGGATAATATTCAATATAGCTACCTTTCTGTTGTTATGTATTGTTCTTTGACTATACATCTTCTGGGTACAACACAGTCATCATACCTATTACAAACATTATTTGTTTTGAAAAGACCTTTCAAAAGCAATATATTACAGACTTCAGTGCAATTTAATTATTTCATGTTGAATGTATAAGAAAGCAAATCATGTTATTCACAACAGGTAGGTAGTTTGAGGTTGTCCACACATGTTTCCAATATTTATATTTGGGAAGTATGTCCTTTATCCAACTGGCAAGTCCATTAATGAACTCCTCAGGTCCAGAAGAAGTCTTGAAAGAAGGCTTGTTTGTTAAGGAAATGTATAAGAAGCCACCCTTCAGCTTAAACTCCCTGAGGGGAGGGAGGTGGCATATAGTTAAGAGAATAGCAGTGCAATCCTATACATGTCTATTCAAAGGTAAGTCCCAGAGGGTTCAAGGGGGCTGACTGTCAGGTAAGCATGTATTGCAGCTTAAATCTAGACGATGTAAGAACATAAACAGTGTAATAACATAAACACAGGAACAGCAGCAGCCAACAATAAAACTGGGCTGAATCATAAAAGAGCGATTAAAATAACATGGCGAAAGCCTGGGCAAATTTTTAAAAACAGTCTTTGCCTGATACTGAAAAGATACTGGAGTGGGCACTAGGCAAGCTTCTTTGGGGACAGCATTCCAAATGTGGAGGTGTCATGACCGAGAAGGCCCTCTGTCCAGTCATCACCCCACCAATCTCTCTTTGACTCTGTGCTTTCAAATAGTAAAGCAGGATGTGCCTGATCTCATCTGATCTCGGAACCTAAGCAGGGTCAGCCCTGGTTAGCACTTGGATGGGAGACCGCCTGGGAATCAGGCTTCCTGCATTGAGCAGAGGGTTGGAATTGATGGTCTTGTAGGTCCCTTCCAGCCCTATGATTCTGTGAGATCTATGAGATCAACCACTGACAACTGCTGAAGGGGAGGAGAGGAATCAGAGACATGGAAGATTGGATAGCAGCAGCCAGCATATGTTTTAACTTTCCACAACAGCATTTGAGCAAAGGTAGCAAGAACCTGGCTACACCCCTAAAAGCAAACAACCCAGTACTGGTTTCAGGGGCAGGGGACAGGAAAGAAAGTAGAACTGGCAGCTAGGACTGGGTGGTATCCCAGTTATGACACTATCCCCTATTAAGCAAAGAGGAGTTTGCAGAGCACATACCAATGCTATTTACCGTGACATATTTTGTACACCACATTAATGTCCTCACCTCCAGAGCTGGATCCATTAAAGTTTGGCTAAAACAAAATGATGAGACGTAGATATGCAAGTGAGTCTAAGATGCAAATGTGCAAATACTGCTCTATCTTGTAAGGAATGTTGTGGCTGTATCAGAAAACAACTCTTTCAATAATCTGACAGGTGGTGCAGCATTTCAAGAATTACGGGGTTAGTAATGACAAAGTAGATGAGATAGGTACTGAATGTACATAATTTTGAGATCAGTAGACAATGCTGAAGTATTCTTTCCATCATATAACCATTAAATTTCAGAATCTGGATGACAACAAATGATGTTACAAGTAAGTTTTTCTTCTTTATGTTATACGTACATCATTTTAAAAAAATGCAATGAAGTCTGTAATTTTTCTTTTGAAACAACATTGGTAAGTGTAATGTTGGCATCTTGCCCTCTAAGGCAGTTATAAACAAGTAATACATACACAAGGCTGAATCCAAAAGGGCTGTTGCACAAGCGTCTCCTCCCACTGCTTGTACAACAGAGATTTAACTCTTCCTATAGGAAGCCCCCAAATGAGTGGAAATGCTAGTTCCTGGGCTGGGACAGGTCGGTGGAACTCCCTTATTCCAGTTCCATTGACTTGCCTCATTCCAAAAACTAGTGTTTCCGCTTGCTCCCAGAAGCTCTAAATCCCCATTGTGCAAGTGGTGGGTCTGGCTTGTGGAACAGAATCAATGAGAGTGCAACAGAATCGGTGGGGGTGCAGCACCCTGTTGGATACTGCCCTAAGTAACATAAAAGGCCAGCCATACCGAATTAGATTAAATTGACCAAGGATTCTGAGCCAGCAACCAATGGAATCATACTCAATCCATCAAAAACATATGGAAACAACAAATAATGACTTGAAACTATTGTCTAGGTTCACCCCCAAAACAGTATTTTGTGCCCTGACTACATTGGGTCTGATGAAGATCAATCACTTATCATACAATTTCAATTCAAGTTTGGGATAAACAAAAATTACAAATTCTTAAAGGAATTGTATAATCTTATAAAATAAGGTGGATAAACAGCATAGGAACAATCTAGTAATATTGCCCAGATCCTGCAAATGGAGCATTGCTGAATATGGAAGGGGAGAGCTGTCTGCGCACTTGCAGAGTTCCGTTTCTGACAGCTACCACGAGCATCCGCCCAGCTGCCCCACTGTGTACATGCAGGACTCCGGATTGTGGGAAAAGCATATATTTATATATTGTACTTATTTAGATGTTCCATCCAGGGCAAGAAAAATGGCTATTAATTTTTCCTTGAATCTCTTCCATCTTACTGTAAAGATTATTAGAAAAATCAAATTGTGTCCATAATTCCATCATTCCACCAGCAGCATTAGACACTAGCAGACTTTTGAAAATGTTATAACAGGGACAAAAAAAAAAGATTTTGGAATTAGATCTTGCCTAATCCATAAAAAAAAATTACATACCAATTTTATCTTCGCCATTCTTCTTTTTTGGTTTATACCTAGAACAAAGTCTCCACAAAACCAACAATGGGAAACAATGAAATTTATATTTCCCCCATAAAATTTCACATATAAAGTTCAAGTGCAATTCAAAATCCAAGTATTATTTATACTACATACTCCTTTCTATCATAACTCTTCTTTGCAGGTAGTTTCTTTGACCAGGTTGAACAGGTTTCTTCTTTGCTTAGAAGAAAACTTCTTTCCTCTAAAAAAGGTTTAGAAATACATTTTCTAAAACAAAAGCTTTTCAGTGATAAAACTGAAGAGAAACTAGTGCAGACATTAGTTTGGATCTTCAATTGGATGCACTCTGGAATCCAAAATTATTCTTCTTTGAAGTGAAAAAAATCCCATTCAAAATATTGGAGATTATAAAACATTATAGTTATTCTTCAATATACAATTTAAGATAAAGACTGCCAAGGAGTCTTCAAATTAGCAAGAATGTTTCTACTGCCAAAGACAATACAATATTTGACAGGAACACAAAAGAACAAAAAAAAAATGAAAAGCACTAGGAAGTTATTTGTATGGTCGTAGAAATCTGGAAACTTTTGATCGCAGTAACTTTATAAATGATCTTGGGAACATCTCCTTTGATTCTTGTGCTGTGTACTTGAAATAGTTTTGTGGATGTGCCAATACATCGAAAAGGGCTTTAATCAGTTTCTTGTCCTGTGGGAGACAATAAATATGTGTACAGAGAGAGAGCAAGCACATACATATACATCTGCACAGGAATTCTATTCAGACCCAGCCCACTGGTGGGCACATTGCCGTTATGTTCCTCTCATTAGGAAGGAGCTTCTGGTTTCAACATTCTGATTTTTAGGGGCACTCTGGACATTCATGAAGATTCACAGCTATTCGCTCCAAACAACGGACGAAAAATAGCAGCGTGGGCATTACAGAGTTAAAGAAAAGGTTACTAACTTTTAGAATTTCTTGATGATTTTCTGATGCGTATAAACGTCCATCTCGAACAATGTCTTCTATTAACTGTTGATAATCCTCTGAAAAGCAAGCAGCAAGACCACCCAGTAGGCAACATTTCACTACCACATCACCAAAAGCCTCTGCCGCCCAGATAGCAACTGGCTCACAAACACTTCTTTTAATTCAGGGTCACACACAACATTGTACCCTAATCAGATCATATCCATATCTTGAACTCCATCCTGGCTTGTTCTAACTGAAGCCCCCTACCTTTTTTTTACTTCAGCTTAACCACATTAGACAAACCAGCTTCAAACCCTCTTACAAACTGGTTTAATGTTAGCAGTGTTTAGCTTGAGCATGGTTGCAGGTGTACCATTACATGGTTAACACTGAAAAGGGGAGGAAGGGGGAATACTTGTAGAGGGAACTCTCAGTTTTTAACCATGATTAAGAGAGCAGGGAAAAAAACAACATGCCTGCACGAGGTATTATTGAAGTCAACGGGCATTTTTGCACATCATTCTAAATCATGGTTTAGTGCGATAGGAATGAGCCTCAGACTTATGTGTTCCTCCGTCCTTCTCAAGCAAGGCCACAAGGAGGAGAGGGGAAGCTTTCGCTTCGGCTTTTAAACTAACCAGAGTTTCTTGTTCCATTTGAACTCAGGGAGCTCTAGTTAGTTTAAAAGCAGAAGTGGATGTTTCCAGTCTCTGCACAGCCATGCCAAAGGAGGAAAGGAGAGGGAGGAGCATGCAAGCCGGAGACTTAATTCTCATAGTGCTACACTATGGTTTAGCATTATGTGTGAAATGGGCCAATGAGGCTTATCCAGAGAAAGTGTTCTGTAGCAAAAAATGGCACAGTTCTTTGTAATTTGAGCTAATGTATTGTATTGCATTTATTTATTATTAAAATGTATGACTTTATTATTAAAATATAAGAGCCATACTTCTATTATTAAAAGCACATACAGCACAATCCTTGATTGATTGATTGATTGATTGATTTTATTGCATTTATATCCCACCTTTTTTCCTCTTGCAAGGAACCCAGGGCAGCTTACATTCTCCTCCTCCTCTCCATTTTATCCTCAGAACAACAACCCTGTGAGGTAGGTTGGGCTGAGAGTCTGTGACTGGCCCAAAGTCACCCAGTGAGCTTCCATGGCTGAGGGGGGACTAGAGCCTGGATCTCCTGGCTCCCAGTCCAACACTCTAGCTACTACACCACAGTGGCTCTCTTTACATGTTTTTACATGTCTACTCAGAAGTAAGCCCAATGTTCCAATCAAATCAAGCAATCAATCAAATGTTTACTGGATGAACAGAGAAAAGGGGATTAACTATTTGGCCATCAGCATTTTAAAATAACGGGGAATATCCAACAAATGTTATATTTTTATCTTTTTAACTACTTTCCTTCAGAGATCTTTGTACATATATGTATATTAGAGAGATGGAAAATGGCACAAACGTTACCATCATATGTTACGTAGGGTACTTGGAATCCTTTGCCACTGTTCCCTTCATTTGATTTGAACTGAATCCACAACTTCCGTGATCTGGAGGTGAATGCTATAGGTCTCTCATAAGTCTGGCAAGTTTCATAGGTAGTAATTGATGTGGGTGAAGCTGCAAAATAAAAATGTACCACAGATTTTTGTACGTTTCTCATTTCCAAGAAGCACCAGATAGCAGGTATCCCAACCCTTAGTATTTTCAGTAGATGAACATATGAAGCGGCCTTGTACCAATTCACAACACTGGTCGCCCGACCCAAACCTACACACTCTGACAGTAGCTCTCCACAGTCTCAGGTAGAGGTCCTTCCCAGCCTTCCTCCCAGAGATCATTTTTTCTGTTTATGCTGGGACTGAGCCTGGGACCTTCTACATGTAAAGCATGAACTCTGGTGACTGAGCTAAGGCTCTTCTTCAGTTAGAGATTAGGTCACATATCCATACTCTGCCACCCTGAAGCAGGTTGAAAAATGTATGGATAGGCCAACACTACTGGCCATCTTAAGATGCAGATGATCCCCAGCCACACACAGAGCAGCCTCCATCAGCAGCAAATGTCCAGGCAAGTTCCTCAGCAATACCTGCTGGTTTGGGTTCCATTTGAGAATGTTTGCGGGTGGAACTGGGATCAGGCAACAGCAATGCTAGACTTAGCGAATGGCTGGATCCCAAAGATGAGGAGTGTAATAGTAATTGATAGTATGGTTCATAAGCGTCCCCAAGGGGTTGTACGGCAGGATGCAGTTCCATGGAACACTCAGTCCAATAGAATCTTAAGAAGCAGCCATTTTAGACATCATTGTAAGAATTGCATAGTTTTAATACATTTCTTTATTGCACACTCCAGTCTTCTGTCTGCATCGTTTATTGAATTTACAACAGCAAATATTAGAACCATTCTCTAGGCAGACAGAGCTACCGAGTGGGGCAAGCACTAAAGGGGCCACTATGTAGTTTAGTGGTCTTCTGTATCCACCTCCAGTGGCACTGAAATGGGTTCAGTCCACTTCTGGTTGACGTTACTTATGGATTAACATTTTCCGTAGATGGTTTCATGGCTTTTCTTGGACAGTAGAACAGCTTACCACTTTTCCTCATTACTAAAACATCGCCACACTCATCTTCAATGGGGAGGAATATTTCAGGGACCACTATAAGAATCCGCCTCTTTGGAGGTGGGCTTATATTCCAAATGCATTCGACATTGGCTGGGTAATCTCCAGGATAGTTGGGAGACTCAATGTAGCCTGTGTAGTCTCCAAGCTCCCCACCACATTGTTGATCTGCAAAAAAAATAAATAAGAGAATAAGCGATGGACTCAGTGGGCGGTCTCACTCGTTTTTCAGTTCCGTATTTGTGATATGGGAATTTTCATGACCAACCTATCTGGATTGTTCTGAGAATGAAAAGGACAGAGATTATAAATCATTTGGCATATTAAAGTGTGCTTCAGAAACTACTGTGAACAACAGTGTCTCCGAGTGCCTCCCTTTTGTGATCTGGATCCAAGTACAAATCTGCTTGTGCTACCTTCTGTAAGCTCCTTTCTATCTACCTAATTACCTATCTAGACACAGATAACGATATCTCTCTATACACACAAAGATACAGGACTGCAGTGTTTTATCAATCAGTGTCTCCCTTTTATGATGTGGATCTAAGTAAAATCTGTTTCATACTTACCCCTGGGCTTCCCTCTCTGGTACATTGGTGGTGGTACTCCTGATGAGCCTTCACTCCAAATTAGCTTAGTTTGCCCTCAGTTACATGAGCACATAGCAAAATTGCATTGGCCATGTGATACCATTACTGCTCCAAGACACTAATGATGCCCTTTGATTAGGGCTGCAAACACAGTGTTGGCATAAAAATATAACCTTTGGGGAGCTTTTTAGTGAATATTTTGAGTGACCTTAAACTACCCCTTTGCATGGAAAATATGGATGCAGCTACATTATTATTAATATGAATACACAGGAAGGTTGGGACTAAGTGGGTGGGGATGGGACATTGGGGCAGGCCTGGCATGTGCAGCCCCATGCTTCTTACTTTAGCAGGGTTCCCAATCGCATGCGCACACTGTGTATATGTGTTCTGCTAGTGTTCAAGGGAGCATGAGTAGAAACTCCCTTCAGATCGATCTTTCCCCTTAGTATGAGAACAGCAGGAACTGAGAAGGCAGAGTCGGGGCATGTGGAACTGTTGGGGGTGAGGCTACTGCATATGGCCTCCTGCCTCTTAGATGCATGGATATACATACGTTGTTCAAGGATCGTGCTTGGACAGGGCTTGTGTGACCAGTCATAAACACTCAGTCTAGCACAAGTTCCGTCTCGGCTGGCCACAAGAAAATACAAGTATAACTTACTTTTACAGTGTGTAACATTAGTAGAGCCATCAAAATCTGTGCTGGTATTCCCAGGGCAGGTGATGCAGTAGTTCTGACCAAATTCAGGCTGGTAAGTTCCAAGAGGACATCTGATACATCTGTGGGTTGTAGAGTTGTAGTAATGGCCAGGAGAACAATGAACTGTATAGTAGAAAGGCATGTTATTTTTCCCTGTCTTACAAATGAAGACACAAAGGAGGAAGGGAAAATGAGACATGTAAAGCTGGGAACTATGCAAGATGTACGCAAGAAGTACACAGCTGCTGCCAGAAACATGGCTCCATTTTGAGTGCCACCACCCTGCAACATGAATCACAACTTACCTCAGGATTCAAGTATCCTTTTGGGGGGGCCAGCACAAACTTGTAACGCAGACCCCCCCCACTACACATACACAATCCCATCCCATACATACAATCTCATGAATAATGAAATAAAAGTTTCTGTTTCCATTCTGAAATTACATTTTTTTTTACATTTCTGAAATGGCCCATACGAGGACTTTTCTACCATGCCACCCCCTTCCCCCAAAACCCAAATTTTATTTTTATTTTAATAACATCCAGCCTGAGCTTGCTGACTATTTTGTAACTTTTTATTACAACTTTTTATGAATAAAGTGATTATCCTATTGATGTTTTAACTTTTTTATTCTAATGGACTATCGTGTCTGCAAACATTTTATAAATAGAGCAATACACTTTAAAGCTTTATTTTAGGCTTTTTTCACTGCAAAATCATGAATTATCTGTTATGTTTTTAGGCCAAAACCTGGACCATTAAAAAAATGAATTGGATAGTTTAGCACTACAGCTTTTTGTAAACCTTCCTCTGAATGCAGTGGTGCTAATAGTGATGTTAGCTGGCTACCTTTCGAAAGCATGAAACTGGAGTCCCATGATGCATCTGACAGCTTTTTTTCGTTATACGAAGATAGATTGACAGCATTTTCATCTTGTTCATCTGCTTTCCTAATTAGACTATTGCCTGAGCCAGACTACCAGCTTGTCTGTTTTGAACAAACTGAGAATTGTTTGATAAGCCTTTAGCATATTTTATTATTATTGATAATTGATATTATTATTATTGATGAGATTGAGAATTGATAAGCCTTTAGCTTATTTTAGTTCCCTTTGTTTAACCCACTTACATTTTTGGCTGCCTGGTTTGTATTTCTAGCAAGAAATGACAGAATAGCGTGCATGTGCGAGTGCGCAAACTCGACATTTACTCACATACATTTTGGGCCAGTAAATCCTATCAGCAGCATGGGCTCCCACTACCTCTGGGATCCAGTATTGTGCTGGTCATCCCCCCTTCCCCCCCAACCAGCCATGACTCCCTCCTGATTATGCATAAGGAACTCTGGGATTGATAATTCTTGAGAGAATACAGCAGATAAGGAAGCATAACACTCTCTGTCTCTCAAACTAAAAATGCTAGTTTAAATGACACAAGCACACTCTTTTCGTTGGAAAAATGGGCCTGTGCCAGCAATTCACTATTCAGAATGTCGCTTATGCTACTCAAACACTGCTTCTGATTGGCTGCAGCAAATCTCACAAGATCTAGGCAATAGGTAGGTATAGAGATACAGGGAAATAGGTTTCCATAAGTATCCTCAAGCATGATTTGCAATTTAGCCTCCATTTCTTCCCATATGTTAATGTGGCTGTAGCCAGGACTGGGCCCTCGAGCCCCAGTAAACCTTGCATACTTTCCCCCTGCTTGGGCCCTGGTTCCAAAATGTCATTACACCATGTGTTTACTGCTCCCATTCCATATGACTGGCTGCTAGTGGTGTGGGTAGGGAAATGCTCAAAGGACCTAATTACATTAGTACGGCTTGGGAAAAGTTGTTCTACACATTATTGTGCAGGAGCACTTGACATGGGGGGGGCACCTTCAGTAGAAGCCCTGCATTTCTTATAAATGCTTACACACTAAAGTTTTAGCAGTTTCGCTTTTATTGATCTGGACGTTGCTTTAATAGAGTAGCTGTTTTAGTTAATGTAATGTATTAGTTGTTTTATGGTATTTTTAATATTTTATTGTAAGCGCACTCATAAAATTTATTTGAAGGGTGGGTTATAAAGCCAGCTGCCTATCTTCACTTTAAACTTACCCTTTGTTTCACAGTCCTGAAATGACACTGCGCCTTCATGTTTTGTCACCAGTCCACCACCACATGGAAAACAAAGGGTCCTTCCTGGTTCAGACTGATATGTGCCAAGTGGGCATAGTCTACAAGGTCTAAAGCCATCAGAAGAAAAATATCCAGGAGAACACTGTCCTAGAAATTGAAAAGTTCTATTGTGTTATTCAGTCTAAACTCCCTATGGAAATGCAAACATATTTCTCCTTTAAATATTGATGGATGTAATGTTTGCCAGTTATCTCACTGGTATAAAATAGCAGTGGCCTTTTAAAATGAAGGGAATAGTCAATATATATGGACTGACGTGCACTGTAGTTCTCAAGAGTGAGAGAACAGCAGAAGAGATCCACTGAGTAAACTGTCTCTCTGCTTACTCAGATTACATCTACTGAGTAAGCAATCCCTTTGGCCATCAGCACTGTGAATGTGTGGACTTAGCCACTAGTAAAATAGGACGCGATCTAACCAAACTTAGGCCCTTTTCAGCCTGACTCTATGCATGTTTACTCTGAATCTGGATCTCATGAAAAGGAATCTGGGATACAAATTCCAACATGCCTGCCAATTCTCAGGATAAACTTTGCTGCTTAGATGCAGTAGAATAGGGCAATGGAAGTCCAGAGTTAGCAGGTCTTCTAAATCACAGCTGGACAACAGATGCTGCTGCTAAGATGTTTGAAGTCATTGCCCAGGAAATGCCTTATAAATAGATACAAACTGTAAGTTGTAAAAACATCAGCACACTTTTCATTTCACTATCATTTTCATCTTAGAGACAGGTAAACCTAAAATTAGAATTAATCTTTCCAGATTACTTATGAATCAGCCTGCTACTATAGGTCTCTTCATGCACACAACATTGTCATTATCATCCATGCATGGAGAGAGGGAGCAGCTGCAGAGGCCTTTAGGTCCCATCATCTAACCAGTTATGGCAGAGGCCTCTGGAAAGACCTGGAGCTTTTCAGCCCCCATTTTGAACATGAGGTTATTTTGTACATGCAGGGAACGTCTTTGAACATGAGAAGTCTAAAATGATACAGCTCAGACACAGGTTTATCACCTCAGTAAGAAGAGAACTAGGTCTATGTTTGCAAGCCATATCATTTTAAGACTTGTGTAAGAACATAAGAATATAAGAGCCCTGCTGGATCAGACCAAGGGTCCATCTAGTCCAGCATTCTGTTCACACAGTGGCCAACCAGCTGTTGACCGGGAACCCACAAACAGGGCATGAGCACAACAGCACCCTCCCACCCATGTTCCCCAGGAGCTGGTGTACACAGGCTCACTGCCTCTGGTACTGGAGGTAGCCCATGGCCATCAGGACCAGTAGCCATTGATAGCCTTTTCCTCCAAGAATTTGTGTAACCCCCTTTTAAAGCCATCCAAACTGGTGGCCATCACTACTTCCTCTGGTAGCGAATTCCATAGTTTAACTCTGCGCTGTGTGAAGAAGTACTTCCTTTTATCTGTCCTGAATTTCCCACCAATCAGCATCATAGGATGACTCCAGGTTCTAGTATTTTGAGAGAGGGAGAAAAATGTCTCCCTCTCCACATTCTCCACACCATGCATAATTTTGTACACCTCTATCATCCCTCCCCTTCCCCTCCTTTTTTTCCAAGCTAAAGAATCCCAGCTGTTGTAACCTTCTCTCATAGGGGAGATGCTCCAGCCCCTTGATCATTTCAGTTGCCCTTTTCTGCACCTTTTCCAGCTCTACAGTATCTTTTTTAGGTGTGGCGACCAGAACTGTACACAGTATTCCAAGTGTGGTTGCACCATAGAATTGTATAGGGGCAGTATGATGTTGTCAGTTTTATTCTCAATCCCTTTTCTAATTATACCTAACATGGAGTTTGCCTTTTTTACAGCAGCTGCACACTGGGTTGACATCTTCACTGAGCTGTCCACCACAATGCCAAGATCTCTTTCCTAGTCAGTCACTGCCAGCTCAGATCCCATCAGGCTATACTTGAAGTCGTGATTTTTTGCCCCGACGTGCATCACTTTACAAGAAGTTATGTGTATAGGATTACTGCAAAAACTTCCCCATAACGGACTGAATCCAACTTGAAGGTCTTATGAATTTCAATCATTTCTCTGGAGCATGTGGCAAGAAAGTCCTCGCAAAATACCCAGTGCCCTATGAAGCTCTCCTTTTTTCAGAAGGTAATTTCATAAAGATCATTTTTATGGACACGAACTAAATCATCACTGAAGAAAGAGTATTATCATTCCCAGTGTATAAAGGAGGCAGCTTTCATTTAGAAGTGATGCAGAGCTCACAGCTGACAGAATGCAGTGCCCCCACTCCAACTAGAACAGCAGTTTTCAAATTATCTCTCTTGGATTCCTTGAAAACGTATCGGGGCCTTCTTAAAGAGAAGACAATGACAGCAGAAAACCTTCCCTGAAGGACAACTTGCTGAATGCTCTTGATCTTCCTTTTGCCATGTGCAGCTGCATGACAGCGTTAGATGTGTTCTAGGGCGCACTCAGTTTGCACAGCGCAATAATGAGGGTCAACAGCCTTGGCTTGTGCTCTACGTGAACTGACTATGCAGCACCCTACAACATGTCCCAGGATCTTCTAACAAGTTGATGGGGAACACTGATCTACAGCACTGGCCTACAAACCCTAACCCTCAGCTTTCCTCCTCTCCCTCCTTTTTAACCTCCATACCTTACTTCTGAATGCAACGTTTAGAATCAAATTGCACTTGCCTCCACATTCTGACACATTCCGTGCACCTGCTCCCCCCTGTCCATCATTGCTTGGGCAAGGTTCACAAGAGAGTTGACCTTCTGTATCTTGGTACGTTCCTGGTGAGCAAGGAATGCACTGGTTATGTTCTCCGCTATAATAGGTGCCAGTGCTGCAAGTAACTGGGAAAATAAAAATGGAATCTATATTAAGGACCTTCTTTCTGTTACGATAATTTGTCTTCATAGTATTACTAGTGAGGCAAAGCATTCTGTCACACTTCCCACTCCTGTCTTTCTTCTAATGGTGCATGCGGTCTTAGAATCTTTGGACCAAACCCTTAGATTATGTAAAGTACATAGCATCGCTGCTAACACTACAAGCAAGCTCTGAATCCTTGCATTTAAAACACAATATGGATGGGAGACTGCCTAGGAATCAGGCTTCCTGCACTGAGCAGGGGCTGGACTCAATGGTCTTGTAGGCCCCTTCCAACCCTATGGTTCTATGATGCATATAAATAGTATGCTTCCACGTGCTCCTTTCTGCAAAATGGAACATTTTTCCAGACCCCACTGGTGCTGGTTTAGGGCACAGACTGTTGCCTGTATAAATTATGCACACTGAGCATAATGTGCATATTTTTCTTGTTTTATGTAATTTATTTTGCACTTCTTTAAGTTATGCTGGTGGTGCTAGCCACAGGGCAGGGCAAAGCCCTATGCAGGGCACTGAACCCCTACACCCAACCATAGGAAAGTTGACCTTGGCGCCCTTCTAGATTTTGAGACTTCAGCAGGCACTGCTCACATGCTTCTCAAGCGCATCTTCACCAACAGCCTTTCATAGCCGTCACCATAAAGGTTACACATTTGCTTTCAAGAAAACCTGAAAACAGATTTTTGGGAAAGCCAAATTCTGTGCCCAAACATGCCATTCTGTGCTCCCACAAGACGATGGCCTGTGTATACCTCTGAGTACTGTCATCAATATGATCCTAATGTTGCACTGGGATAGCTGTACGTCATGTTGACCTGAATGACAGGCAAGAAGTCTGGCAGTGTCTCTATTCAACTTTGTGCTTATGCTGTGAAGCATTTTACTTGGGCCTTACCACACTTTCCATCCTGCTGCACTTGCCCTGTGCCACAGGGATCATGTCCTTCAGTGACAACTTTAGCTGCCTTCTGAGCCACCTCATACTCTGTCCCAGAAAACTGAATGTAAAATTGTTGTTTGTTAATAGATTTCCTCAAGGTTTTGATTGCTGTTTGTAGCTTCTGCTCCATCCTTTTCCGCAAACAGTCAACGTTACAGGTGTCTAAGTAGGAAAATGATAACAAAGCTAGAAACGATTCAGAATGAGGCCAGAGTTTTCACAGTTCCCCAGTCTATTTGCAGAGTCACCCTAGTGTTACCGGAGAGAAATTAATTAATTAAATAATTAAAGTCTCCAGGGTGGCTCTGGGTATGCATCCTTCTAATCAGCCTCCAATAAAGGTGTGTGTTTCCGCATCAGCAATGACTGAATGAGCCAATCTCATCTGTTACAGAGATGCGCCAGAATTACTTTTAAAATACAACCACCAGGTGGGGAGCCGCTTGCAGAAAAGTCTGAGAATGTGAAGCCCTGCCCATAGGATTGCATTCTGGTCGGCCAGTTCTGTGGGATGCTGCATGTGTGAATCAAGCCCCACTGTCAGATGATGAGATAGAATGCTCTCTAATGCCTGCTCCTGCATGAACCTGGCTGGATATTAAGATTGCCCTCAGGGGTTCTACTGCATATCCCCATCTGAAATTAGGCAGGTGGTGATGGGAGACAGGGCCTTCTCAGCTGTGGCACCTTGTTTGTGGAACTCCCTTCAGAGAGAGGCTAGCCTTTCTCTGAAGGAATAAAGGCAGCACAAGATGAAAACTTCTGTAGTTGTGTAGGCTTTTGGTGTATGTATGTATGTATGTATTTATTAATTGATTGATTGATTGCTGGAATTTTACCTGCCACTGCAACTCGTTATTGTTTTATCTTTCTAAATAAATGCCATAAAACAATAACAATATATATATTGACTGAGGCACATGTGACGGAAATGGGGCTGGTGGAAATGGACTTCCCTAACTCCTCCTCCTCCTCCTCCTCACAGCTGCTCCTCCAGCCCCCTGAAAATGCTACACAGGAGGAATCTTCTGAATAGATGTGAGATGTGGTGCAGGGGGCATCCCCCCAAATCAGGCAGAGGAACCTTCCGCGAAGGTTGACGTCGAGGGAAGGCAGATCCTGAATCCTCTATATATATTCTATTCTGCTCTGAGAGCCAAGACTGAGGAATGGCTAATAACTGTTTCAATAAACAAACAGTGGCTCTGTTCATATGTAACGCAAAATCATGATGGTTAGGGAATTTCCACTACCCTCAGTGGCTTAGCATGCTGGGGTGTGCGTGTGAGGAAAACCCACTAAACACTAAATGGTTCTGGAACCACCCCAGGTAACCACCACCCCTGCAGCTGGGTTAATGGCCCCAGGAGTGGTTTACTATTACATGTGATGAGCTTTCGATTGGTTAGAATGGGCTCCAAGTGGTTTCTAGGCCGAGACAGCTGCTTAAAGTGTCTGCTACTTCTGGCAACGCTCTAGCCAGCGCAGATGTTCTCTATGGTCTCTGAAGCATCACGACGGATGGAGTGGCTGGCACGTACATTTTCTCAGCGCAAGGGCCACTGGGATCACCGGCAGCAGGAGGATGATTACAGTAACAACACAGGGGGCTGTTTATGGGAACCACACATCGTGGTTTTGCTACCCCGCCCCCTGGGTACCCTAACCACCCTCCCGCTGTGCGCATTTGAACAGGGCCAATGTCTTTAATACACATTTTTGTTGTCATAAATGGCAACGCTACATGTTTAGACACTATACATATATTCCAACATTCCCAACACATTGTTACAGTCTAGCGTGACCCAAGAAACTGAACCCAAGATGGAATTATACAGATAGGAGCGCTCAGTGGGTAATTATCTGTCATCAGGGACTTTCTCTCATATAAGTGAATGCTTGTCATTCATTGTGGGGAAATGAAGAGAGCTACATTTGGGGGATAATGTTGCAGTGGAAGGTAAAATCTGATCTCCACCTTTGCAATGGGATAGTTTATTCCTCATTGACCGAGTTCCTGCAGAAAGGGCAAGATATTGGTGAAATACAGAAGCCCTCAAAACACATACTCATCACAACCACAAGCATATTATGCTAATAAATGCATAACAATGTGGTGAGTGAAATTTTTTTTGAGTGTGAAACTTTCACTGAAGCAATTAGTTTCCTAATGCATGAACGCTTGCTAAAAGCAACAGCAAAAGATGACTTTCACAAACCTGAGACTTCCTCAGATTTCATCTCCATTTCAAATTCAGCGGTGATATGGGATACTTCCTTTGATGGTGATTTCCGGCCACGACGTTTTTTCTTCGAAGAGTCACACTTGAGGCTCACAAAGGTTACCTGGCAGTTGTCTGTACAAGGGAATTGACCTCCTTTGCATAACAGAAGCAACATGGAAAAGAAATCAAAGCGCAAGGTAGCATTGTTGCAGTTGTGTCAGCTGAGTTATTATTGGTGCAGAAGGTGGTTTATTAAAGAGATCTTCATGCAACATTTGCCTTTTGTGAGTAAGGGATACAGAGATGCCCACATCATAAACATCACTGCAATAGGATCTTGATTATCAACACCTTGGTCGTCTGAAACTTCTGCTTCTCCATATTTGATGTATGCCCATAAAGAAGTTTTACACCAGTGCCATCTTATTAAAATAGACCTCACTTTTATCTCATTTGAACTCTGGATTATGTCATGACCCCAGGTCTGAGCAGTGACCTCGATGTGGATCTTGGGGAGGGAGCACACGTACTAAGAGACAAGACTATCTCCATTGGCAGAGGAACAGAACATGGACTCTTGGGTGGATGAAAGCCTGCTGTTGGACTCAAATTCTGAACTCAGGCACACAGGCCATCTTAGTGAGCAGCTTGAGCCCTCAGAAAAATCTACATACCAACCATCCAGGGCTCTACATTCCTCATAACTCCTTGCCTGAGGTGCCAATGAACCTTCCAAGAGCATCACAGGAACACAAGTCTCCAGGCTAGAGCAAGTCCCCTTTAAGCCCTGTGCATTCTTTATTGCGAGGCGTGGCCTGGAACAGCTCTCAGGTATAATGTCTCAGATGTGCTTTCTAGCTCTGTGGAGCAGGTTCTCTGCTGCCCTTTGGAGCTGTCCAAGGTCTATGTGAATCCTGTATTTGACTAGAGACTATCTTTTATCCTGCACAGTGGCCTTCAGGGTCTCTACTGCTGAATATGCGGCACCAGTATGGAACACATTGGCACATGCGAAGCAAGTAGATATTGTTGTGAATGAGGCAATGCGCATAGTGACGGGATGCCTCAAACCAATGCCCGTTAATAAACTATATTCTCTTGTTGGCATTGCCCCACCTAAGATTAGAAGGGAAGTAGAAGCAGATACCGAAAGAACTAAGCAAGAGACTGACTCTCGTCACCCTTTGAGCAGATATATTCCCCCAATTGGTCGACTTAGATCTAGAAAGAGTTTTATGTCAAGAACTAATATCCTAGAGGGGACCAAAGAACAGAATCGAATAAGTAAATGGAGGAATGAGATTACCGACTTGAGTATTTTAACGAAGGAAGAAATGGCCACTGGAAATACTCTCCCTTATATAGTTTGGAGGACAATGAACAGGATGAGGGTGGGGGTATCAAGGTGTACGATGAATGCATTTAAGTGGGGGCTGCTGGCTGACAACAATACATTAAGTGAATGAGGAGAAACCCAAGACCCAGCGCATCTGACAGTGTGTTGATTACTGCCAGAGTCTTGTACTGTTGACGACCTACAGCAAACTAATGACAAAGCTGTGGCGGTGGCTACATTTTGGCAGAGCTAAGTTTGATCTGGACACCAAATAAATAAATAAATCCTGTACAGTTTTTACAGATAGCTCCCCAGCTGTCGTCTACTGGCTAGCTACCAGTCCGCTGCCCGAATGCCCAGCCCTCCCTCAGGATTGTGCCCAGTATCCAGGAGCCCCAACTGGCATAAACAAAGCAGATTATCAATAATAACTGATCTTCCAATTATCAGAAACTTTGGACAGTGGATTTTGCATAATTTGTTCCTTCAGTGACATCAGTCAATTTGCTGACTAGTTAAAAGATGTACGTATGTTTAATGTTCATTTTGCTCAGCCAAATCAGCATGAAGAAGTACTAGGAACCATGCCAAGCCAAAACAGCCCCAAATGTTTTAGTTTTTCTAGTGTCATGGACATCTACGGGATGTTGCCTCTAACACAGAGGTCTCCAAACTTTTGGGGCTCGTAGGCACATCTGGCATTTTGAAAAAATGCCCTGGGCACCACCACAAATTGGCTGCTGTAGCCCACCCTTATCTGTGTTTGTGTGTACATGAATATGCGACCTGTGTGTGTGCTGATCACTCTGCTTTCTCTCTCTCTCTGGCTTCGTTCTCTCTTCCCTCTCTCTGGTTCCACCTTCCTTCCTTCCTTCCTTCCTTCCTTCCTTCCTTCCATCACTCTGCTCCTCTCCCTCTCTCTCCCTTTCCTTCTCTGACTCCTCTCCCCCCCCCGCTCCCCATTCCCATTTCACAGTGGGGCAAAGAAAAGCCCCTCCCTGCCAAAAGTCCATCCCCTCACCAAACACCCTGTTGCCCCAAGGATCCTTGGTGGGGGGTGCATCCTAGCCATTACATGCAGACATTACTGGATATGGTAGCAGCACTAGCACTGAGTTAAAAGGAAGCAGTATTATAGTCCCCACAATGAGAAAGGATCTGCATTTGGAAAGGCCTTCCAACAAAATATTCCCCACATGCAGTTGCCTTAGTAAATTGCAAACCATATTAAAAACACACACACACAAGAATTGAACGTTAGGCAAAGGACCTTGTAAAGGCAAATTAATTTCCAGGTTAGTCGAATGCAAAACTGAGATCACATTGAGTTGCGAATCCCACTTAAAAAATACTGCTAGCTTTTTTTTCCTGAACAGAGAAAAATCAGCCCCCCAAATGAACACACAGCTGGTTGATCTGTCAAAACACACCCACACCATACCTATAATAGCCTGCTGCTTTCCGACATCTTTAATTTTTTCTTTGCTTCTAGGCCTTAAGTGACACTTTGCATCCTTGATTTTGAAACGAGCCTTCTGTTTGATGGGTGGCGCTAATATGTCTAGAGAAAGAAAATTAAAAGTTATCATTTGCTGTATTTTCAAGGACACCTGGAGAGTTTTTGTAGGATAAATCAGAGAGAAGGTAACTTTAATCACTTCATAGCACTGTGTTTTCCCACTGCCATTACAGATTTCATACTGTTGATTTGTATGCAAACATGCTACTTTTCAATATTAAGAATGATCCTTAACTGATGTATGAGGTAATGAAGCTCAGAGGGAGGACAGCAAGCACCAGGTTGGACTGGGAGCAGGAATTGTGAAAGTTTTGTACAGCCGAGAAATACTTTGCTTTCTCAGCAGAACGGAAAACACAATTATTTCTGCATGAAACTGGGTCTCAGTTGATTGAAAAAGACGTTCCAAAGGACTACAGCAATGACTGCAAAGACCAGGAATCCAAGAATGAAGCTTCCAAAGCTTTCATCAAGATCATCCAGGCCACGAAGCTGGCCCAAGCTAAGACAAAGGCGACTGAAACTAAGAAAGCATGTTGCAGGGAGATGAAAAAGTTTCTCTCTGGATGCGAAAAAAAATGTAGGGACCGAGAAGTACAAGCCAGTCACACTTCTTGTTCCTCCAACTTGCTGCCAAATCTGAAATAACTCTTCTGTCTCTAGCAAATAAAGGCATATATGTGGCTGTTGTGGTGATGGAGCTTCCGTCTGGCTTTGTTAGAACAGAAAATTTAGAACCAGAGAACTGGTGGCAACAGCGAAACTACAAGGTATCACATGTTCTCCAGGAGGTTGAAAGAAACCAATAATAATGGGATGAAGTCTGCGGCATTAGCCAAGACTCTTCCTGCAGCAGAGGTCAGCTCACGCTTCTCTCTGTTTGAGGACTAGCTTGACAGTCCATTGACTGGGTTGCATTTGATAGTTTTGTAGGAAGTGCTGATCCAAATGACCCTGAAACATTTTTATGCAGAATTTTCACCCACCCAGTAAGAATTCAGGGCTCCAGTGGTGGCCAGCGTACTCCTCTGCTACAGTCTGCAGGAGCTGTGCAAATTGGTTGACACCCCTGAGGTTTACCAGGCAGCCGCCGGAGTGATCACATCGCTCTGGTGCTGAAGGAGTTGCACTGGTTATCAGTTGTTTTCCAGGCCAAATTCAAGGTGTTGGTTTTGACCTTTAAAACCCTATATGGTTCTGGCCCAGCCTTTCTCAAGGAGCGCCTCCAGCAGCAGCAGACAGGCTGCTTAATAAGATCAGCCTCAGATGGCCTTCTCTCTGTTCCATCAGCCAGGACAGCTAGGCTGGTGAGGACGACGGAGAGGGCTTTTTCTATTTTGGCCCCCACTCTGTGGAACTCCCTAGGGAACTCCGCCATGGCCCCTCTTTAATGAGCTTCTGCCATGCATTAAAAACGTGGTTGTTCAGGCAGGCATTTGGGGTGGGTTAGCGTATTTTAGAAATATGACATTTTAAAGTAGAATGTTATTGTTTTAAAATTGTATTGCTAAACATCGCCCAGAGTGGCCGGATGACCGGCCAGATGGGCGATTAAGAAATCCAATAAATAAATAAATAAAACCACAGGTAGTACCAAAACAACAACAACAACCACGACTAACTCCAGCCACACTTCCTGCTTCTCTCTCATTGAACAGATGCAATCCAGAAACAGGTATGTTTGCTTTAGCGAGCATTAGGGATTGAACTGCACACTTCCAGATTTCACCCTCTGACAATACAGGCACACCATAAGCAGGAATATATAAAAAGAAGCTGTAAGACACAAAACAAAAAGCAATCTAATGATCTGATCATTGTTTTAAGTTGAAAAGCTATGGTGAAAAGAAAATGGGGAACCCAAACCTTGCACTTGGCTGTGTTTTTATATAATTGGTATGCAGCACTTACAGACACAAAAACTTTCGTGTGTGTGTATGATATATATCACACACATGCATGCATATATATATGCATGCATGCCCTATTCAGATGTTATGAAAAGTGGTGAAACTCACCACTCAGGCAGGAACAGGGCCGACTGAACAGCCTCACCATTACACCACGTCATAGCTTCACCCAGAGGCATCCATGCGCACAGTGTGAATGCCTGCAGTGGGAAGGCCTCTGCGTGCACAGCTGTACACACGCGGGCTTCCACACAATTCAGAAACCTGCGCAATGGGCGTTCCGAATCATGCAGAAGCTGTACAAAGGCACCCCAGCTGAAGGTGTTCACACTGTATGCACGGATGCCTACAGGTAAAGCCATGATATAAAGTGACATCAAGGGGTGGGACTACTCAGCGCGGCCTCATTCCTGCTCACCTGGTGAGTTGCACCACTTTTAATAATCCCTGAATAGGGCTATCTACAAAGAGAGAGAGAGAGAGAGAGAGAGAGAGAGAGAGAAGCCCACTCTGAGTTAGTCAAGTCTGGGGTACATTACAACAGCAGAATACCATTTGGGTTTTCTATTGTTCCTGTTTTGAGGAGATGAAGCACTGAGCTTTATGCTCTCCCTGGAAATTTGGGCAATGGGGTTCTTTTTCAGCCTTCTATGTATTCTGTATAGCCCTAGTCAACAAGTAATTTTTAACAAGAGCCATATTTTGAGTTGAGAACATGTAGAAGTGCCGACAACATTGGTTCCTTGACTCACTTCCACATGAACCAAGGTAAAGGGCTCTTTTAAACCCATCCTTTCCAGGGTGAACAACAACAAGGGTGTGGCAGAGCACACCCCTCCCCCAAAGGGCTTCATATTGGAAAGGGGGATAAAGAGCCCTTTCCCCCTGTCACAGATCCCCTGGGAAAATGTAGCTAAGGCTGATAATACAGGGGAGGAGGGTTGGAATTGGAGGTTATGCGGTGGGCCAGACGGGAAGTCCTGGAGGCTTAACTGAACCTCCAGACCAACAGTTGAATACCCTTCCTGTATAGTTATACATCCTAGAAGTATGTATATACACACCAAGATCATGGATGTTTGGGAATTGTATCTATCATCAGAAAGTAAAGAGTAATACCTGCACAGCTAGGAAGTGTAGTGTTGCGTTTCTGTTGTGACTTGCCTTGCTGTACTGGCATTCCACAGCTTACTGAATAACTATTCTCTGAGTCTGAGCAAAAGAAAAGGGGAAAAAACCCAACAAAATGCATTATTATTATTTATTACGTATCACCCCATAGCCAAAGCTCTCTGGGCAGTTTACAAAGATTACAACTTTAAAAACACAGTATACAGAGGTTAAAAGGCATTTACATAAAAACACACAAACAGACAATATATACAAAGGGAACATATATCTAAAACATCTTCAAGCAATTAGCTTCAAGCAATGTAATGAGATAATGGAACATCTTTCATTTCATTCACCTGCACTTTTGTATAAATATGAATAATATTTATTTATCACTTTGTCATTGCAGATGCCCCTTCATGGATCACTGCCTTGTTGTAGCGAAGGGGCTTGCGTAACTCAGTGAAGCCATAAGCTATGCCGTGCAGGGCCACCCAAGACGGACAGGTCATGGTGGAGAATTCTGACAAAATGTGGTCCACTGGAGAAGAAAATGGCAACCCACTCCAGTATTCTTGCCAAGAAAAACCTATGGAATGTATCACAAGGCTAAAAGATATGATGCCGGAAGATGAGCCCCTCAGGTCAGAAGGTGTCCAATATACTACTGGGGAAGAGCAGAGGAATTGCAAATTTATACAAGCTTTAGTCTTTTAAGAGTCTTGAAACGATCCATAGTAAACAAAAGGAACTTCAATCTTTGTATTAACTAGGAAAAATAAGAGAGTTGTTTGATTCAAACCTGGGACAAAAAGTGTATTGGAAGGACAGGATAAGGAACAGCTCTCGATTCCTCCCGATTTGCTGCAGATCAGCTGAGCTTTTGCAGCTGGCTTGGCATTTGGAAGACATTTCACCATCTCTGAGGAAGAAGCAACAGGAAATCACTCATTCAAACAACTTCATGGTCTTCCAGTTAAGGTATTCACTTCTTCAAGTGGGAAATGAAACAGGGGAAGGAATGAGCAGCAGAGAAAGCATGCAAGCCTCCTTTGGCCTGTACTTGAGGGCAGGGACAAACCTGAGTGAAAATAATGTCTGAACACGTCCTAGATCCATAAGAAATCCAAAATCCAGTTCATGGGACCCCTTGTGAATACATTTCTTATGCAAGTACACAAGATTTATATAAGAATAATTATGAGCTCATTTTCAAAGAGTTTACGGAATTAATTGAGCAATGGCCAACTTTGATTTATTGTTTCTGAGTTGCATTTCCGTTAAAATTGTATTGTTGCCTAAACTGAATTTCCCACTCAAAATAAAAAAAAATGGGAAAGGTTTTATTTAAGCCTATTTGGAACAATACGAAAGCAAGAGTTAAGGCACTTACAGCACAGGCCTAAGGCCCTTAGATGGCTCTCCAAGGGAAATTAGGATGAGGTTAAGGTGCCTCTCCACTAGCAGGAAACTCATCCATCCCTCCAGTCCCTGGTATGCTAGCAGAAAGCGCTGCAGGTACACTGGGTTGGAACTGGACTTAGTCATGCTTAGAGTGGACTCATTGGAATTAATGGAACTTGAGTTAAGACTGATGAGTCCCATTGATTTTAATGGGTCTCCTCTAAGCACGACTAAGTCTGGATCTATTTTAACCTATTGGAGCTAATATTGAAATGTTAGTTTTGGAGTATTGGTCGTCATCAGGGTAACCTTTTCTTACAAAGGAATATTTTGGGAAAATGTTTTAAAGATGAGAAAATGGTATATTATGCCCATAAAAGGTCATCAAATAAACAAAATATATACCCCAATGTACTGGAAATGTAAACGCCAGTGAGAAGATTTCTATCATATATACTGGGCTTGTCCATTAGCCAAAAATATTGGAAGAATATAAAAACATGGATGGAAAAAATCTCAATTAGATCAGACCCTATTTTTGTTTAGTCATATAACCATAGGTTAATAGAAAGACAACATTACAAATTTATTATTTATATATTTATTTAAAGCATTTTTACCCTGCTCTTCAGCTGAAAACAGCTCATAGAGTGGCTAACAAAGGTTAATAAGACAAGATAGTTATATGACTGGCTGGCTGAGTTCTTTACTGAAAGAAGCCAAACATATCTCATGTAAAGGAATACATTATACGAAATAGGATTATGCTGCCTATTGCTAAACTATCTAATTATATAACAGTGTGAGGGGGAAAAGGCAAACATTTACCAATTACTAATTGGCTTACCATTTAAACCAAAAGCTATATATCCCAGTTTACAATTTACAATATTGTCTTGAAATCTTATGAAGTTTCTTTGTCTGTAAACCCCTGTACAAGTACTTGTGTACTTTCATCCCTGAGTAGCAATCTTTTGAAGTACTATGTTTTAAAAATCTCCTATATCTAGTAAAATTGTAATAATAGTGAGTTATATTCAGTGGTTTATGACGTTATAGTACTGTGCGTGTAGATATTTTTGTTAGTATTAGCATATTTAAAATGTAAAAAAACCCAACCCATAGTCATCAATCCAATCCCTCTCCTACCACAAATAAAAGTAAACAATCATTTTGCATTAAGTATCTGCAGGATAAATTCATAAAACAATCACAAACGTAAAACGTTAAGTTGGAGCCAATCTATTTTGGATACAAGGTAGTATAATAAATTTCCATTTTCAATAGGTTTTTAAGATATTATATGCATTTTGAAAAGTAACCAATAGGTGGCACTACGACCCACATATTTGAATTATTCACCACACTGTAAAATGAATACAAACTAACAGGGGTTATACAGAACTATGTAACATTTGTATTGCTTCCATCAGCATTTTCTTTCCTGCAATTTGATTGCAGTTCTCACACTAACTCTGAACCATTTTTAAAACCTTTGAACCAGTTATGAAGTACCTTAGATTAGTAGATTAGTTTTATAACCTAGTGTGCGTCCAATGTAAATTGTATAAAATGAATACAATGGTAAAGTTTTCATTTGACCAAAAAAATTACCTATTTTTAAAATCATATTATTTATGCTCACTAATACCAGAATGGAATGGGAGTAGCTTAAACTGTGAACAAAAAGCATAAATGTGTATATTAAGGGGAAAGTGCAAAGAAAAATGAAATGCATGAAAACGTGTGCGAGAACTTTAAAAAATAACATTTGCAAACTGTTGCAGAAATGGGAAAGAACTTGTATTGGGGGGGGGGAAGCAGCTACATTATAGAAAGTGAAAGAGACAGAATCCTCCATCCATACTTATCACTAGTTCTAGTTTGGAATTTTAAATCACAAAGGAATTACAAATGATTTTTTAAAACTAAAGTGGGTTTGTAAACCTTAGAGTTGGTTGTGCTAGTGTTGTGGATTCCAATTAAGCCAAAATCCTACTTACAACTTAAAAAACCTTAAATAGTTCCAGTACTGTAGCACACTTGGAAATAGACAGCCTTGTGTTGGCTTTCAGGACTGGGTTTGCTAACTTTCAAAAATAGAAGAGATCAAAATAGTCTAAGCATGCCAGTTACACTGGACTGACGTCTCAACCATGGTTAAGAGATTAGGAGACCTCTGTGGATTCCTTCCCTCTTCCCCTTCCACATGCAAATTCCTCCCTCCTTTTCATTTTTGGAGCTAAACATGGTACAGCGTCACGCGCACCAGGGTTTTCACTACTCGTGGTTAGGTCTGAAAATCATAGTTTGCAACCATGGCTTGGAAGCGGATTTGAAAACTGCTGTTTGATCTAACCAAGTTTAGTGAAAATGCTGGTGTAGAAGGAATGCTATATACCATGATTAGCTCTGAAAATGTAAAGGAAGGAAAAATCTGCACAGAGAGGGGAGGAGGGAAGAGGAAAGAGAAGGAAGAAATCTTTTAGCCTGCAGGGTGTCCCCATCTTCTAATCACGGTTTAGGGACTGGGATGCATTGCATCTGCGCCAGGCCACTCCTAGCTTGAAAAATGACCTTTCCTGTGTGCATCGATCCATTGATTTAATCAATCTGTTTATAGGCTGCACTTCAGTGCCAGATGTGAAAAAAGGTTTCTGTTCTGAAATGTTACTCACCAACGCAATCCTTTTTATTCCAGTGTAACTTCTTCCCAGATGGACATAAACATTCATAAGTCCCCATCGTATTAAGGCATCCATAGTCACAGCTGCCATTGCTGATGCTGCATTCATCAATATCTAAAAGTATTTTTAAATAAAGTAATGTTATACTATCAGAGTATACTATACTATGCAAAAGTACTAAAAAATTTATATATACACAGACAGCCACACATATACAGACACACAAACACATATATACAGACACACACACTGAGGCAAAGCGCTAGATACGCTACAGAGTTGTGTGCAAGATCTGTGGGTATCCCTTCATAAAAGCTTCTCATACCACAACATATCTTCAGGAGCGCCTCCAGCAGCACCAGACAGGCCGCTTAACAAGATCAGCCTCGGATGGCCTTCTCTCTGTCCCATCAGCCAGGACAGCTAGACTGGTGGGGACGAGGGAGAGGGCCTTTTCTGTGGTGGCCCCCACTCTGTGGAACTCCCTCCCTAGGGAACTCCACCATGCCCCCTCTTTAATGAGCTTCCGTCGTGCATTAAAAACGTGGCTGTTCAGGCAGGCATTTGGGGTGGGTTAGGGTATTTTAGAAAATGTTTTTATTGTAGAATTTTATTGTTTTAAACTGTTTTTATTGTATGTTGTACATCGCCCAGAGTGGCTGGGTGACCAGCCAGATGGGCGATTAATAAATTTAATAATAAATAAATAAAATAAATAAAATAAATAGCCAGCCTGGGCAATGTTTGTGGCATAATTAAATGGCAGCTTACATGAATGAAAGTGGCTGCAAAAGCCATCCCTAACAACCAACCAAAGGTATGGGATAAGCCACTATGGGATAAGCATACACAGAAGACATCACTGTCCACTCCTACAACCACTAAGTAACAGTATAGAGAACTGTGACCCTATAGGAAAGTGTTTTGATTACTTGAGCTTTTTTTTTTTTTTAAGGCACAAGGAACTTCCGTTTGTACTAATGTAGCCTGACTAGAGCCAAAGCATATTTTGTATATAATTGGTGAAGAGCTCTGTGTGACATTTCATAGAATCATAGGGTTGGAAGGGGCCTACAAGACCATCAAGTCCAACCCCCTGCTCAATGCAGGAAGCCTGATTCCCAGTCGGTTGAAACATGCACACCACATTAGCCAAAACAAATGGCTTATTAGCCACCTAATTCTTCTCTGCTGATATCAAAGTCTTAAATTTCAGCTATAGAGTTAATTACTTTTAAATCACAAAGATACAGGACTCCAAATATGCTGTATAAATTAAAAGTTGCCAAAATTACATTTTCCATGGTCTGATTGTGTTGGAAGAATAATATGTATTTAAGCAAAGACTGTTGACTCTGCTACTTAAATGGTCCTCAAGAAAATTATAGGCAGTCCAAGATACTTGTCTAATATGTGTCACTGATATTCTAACAACAGACATGAAGATTTAGAGATATTTGGTCTAACTTCAGCATCACTTGTTTAGACTACTTTTATTAGCATTTAGGTATGAATTTCATATGCTTCATGTATATGAAAACTGTAATAAAAATCTGTCATTGTTCCCTGAATTAAACAAAATAAATATGAATAGATTGTTGTTGTTGTTGTTGTTGTTGTTGTTGTTATTAACATTTCTATACCGCCCCATAGCCAAAGCTCTCTGGGCAGTTTACAGAAATTAAAACATTAAAATACAATATACAAAGTTTAAAAGCCATTTACATAATGTACACAAAGACGATAGAATATTGTCTTTAACAACTATTTTAGGCTGCAATCCTGCACACAGAAATGCTGTTTAAACGTCATTGAAGTCAATGGGAATAAAGCTGACAAACATCCTCCTTGGAATTCCTTTAATGGTTCTCTGGATCCATGAAAGGTTCCTACCACGGTGCTTGTCTGCCACGTGGTGTGTTTACGTAACATACAATTGACTCCTGTCCCCTTGAGAGGAACATCACTTGCATGATATGTATACAAGCAAGGATGTTTTTACATAGGTCAGGACTGGTACAGGTATCATTGCAGAGGCAGTGTCAGACACACCAGTAAAGGTATGTATGAACAGAGGTATGCAATTTCATGAGAATAACTCATATTTGTTCCTAGATATATTTTTATACACAGAATAAGATTAAAACAGTAGGAATAAGATTTTTAAAACAATGCTGGACAACTCCAAATGTATTTGAAGAAGCACAGTACAAATCAGGCACACAGAACATCAATGACATTCTATCCCCACCACCCGCAAAATTAGACTGTCCTTTATACATTTATTAGTTAAGAGTTACATCTTTCCACATTGTGGACTAAGGTTCTCACTGTGGTTATCCCCCTTGTCACTACAATTCTGAGGTCTTAAGAAAGGGCGCAGCTTATCAAAGAATTACAGGCTACATGCAAAAGAAATTTGAAAAAGAATCAGATTCTCCAAACCTCCACAGTGTGTCATTCCATACAATGTGTAACCTTTATGGCACAGACATTCAAAACTTCCAGGATAGTTGATACAGGTATGGTCGCAGGTCCTTTCAAATGAACATTCATCTATATCTTGGTTTAGAATAAAAAGAAAAATATATTGAGAAATTGTGCAAGCTTGACAATTGTAATTTAACAGTCATGTTCAATATTATTGAGAAATAAAGGTGAACATGAATGTGTTTCTCAATAATGTGTCAATAATGGCTAATGAACTGGAAAGATATGAACAAGACATACAAGGTTTGGTTTCCTCCAAGAAATGCTTGCAGATGCTTCCCAATACAGGGCAATGCAGATTACCTGTGTGTTCACCATATCCAATAATGAATATGTTTTGCTTTTTTCCCTTCTCAAAGATTATCTCCATGTTGGAAATTGTCACGTGGAGCAGTCCTTAATTAATCAGAAAGGTTCAACAAATGTTAAAATATGAGTTGAAATACAGGGTGGAGATTAGAGGTGTGCACTGACTCCCAGATTCGACTCAGACCCCGATTCAGCACTTTGGGAAATGGCTCCTGTGCCATATTGCAAACTACTTTTGAAAGTCACTCCTTTGCAAAAGTGGTTTATTATATAGCATGGACAGCTGCTGCTTGAGAATCACCTGCACCCTTTGAATGCACGGAACTAGTTGCACAGTTCTTTAGATTCCAGCCTTTGTGCTTTGTTCAGATAGCCCTTCTTCCACGGATACTTGCCACATCTAGTTGGGATGGAGGGGGGAGCCCCAAATGTTCTTGAGCGTGAATCTGCCCTATATAAACTATACTTTGTTAATAGATATTGCATTCACATGATAGTCAATCTGTGACAGCCTTTCCCCTCATAGAACATAGCAATGACATAATTGCTGTATTGAACGGGTATTTAACATGATCATGTCAACTGGATGTCATATGCTCATGTCAACTGGATGTCATACGCTTATGAAAATTGAATTTGCATGTCCACACTAGATAGTGGCATGAACTCACACAAACTGTAGAATCATGCTGTATAGAGAAGAATTTGATGGCTTGTACAGAATTCTTAAGTTTCTCAGGCTCTTTTAAATTAGATTTTAGCTTTTTTGGATATGGCCTTGAAATACTTTTATTCTAGCTGTGTCCCATCTCTTGTCATTTAGACTGCCCAAAACATGTTAGGACAAATAGAATTCTCAGTAATCAGCACAAACGCTCTCTCTAGTCTTAACTATTCAGCAGTCACCGAATAATACAAGTATACAGTTGGATCTCTAAATCCATTATCATGGAATTTTTAGTCAGTGGAAATCACTTCAATGGTAGCAAGATTAATCTTTCAGTTCCTTGGGTATCAACCCCTTTAGAACATGAGCATGAATGACATGATGTAATCCTTGGGTTGTATCCAATGTTAGTCCTACTTAGAGTAGACCCACTGAAATGAATGGGACTTTAGTCAGGATTACATGTTGGGAAAAAGGGTATCACCCGACAAACAAATGTACTTCTGTTCTCCAGTGACACATCCACTTATTATAAGCAAATATAGTTCTAGTAACAAGACTACCACGTCCACTATCTACTTCCAATTCTTATGCTAATGAGATTATTAAAAGAAGCATGTTATAAAAGCAGTGAAGAGGCATTTTAAGCATTCAAACACAGCACTTCCTTCCCTAGCTAATTTCTGCTAGTGCCTCCTTTCTCTCTCACTTTCTCAGAACTTTAAAGAGCAAATAAAAAATGCCTACCACCATTAAACATAAACTCTTTGGTTGATACCCCGACTTCTGGTAATGCCTGCTAGGCAATGCCCAATGCTCTGCATTTTCTGCAGTCTTTCTCTACAGAATCACCAGTCTGCTGTGGAATTCAGCACTGGTCATAGAAAAGAGAAAACTATTTCAACTACTTATTTTGCAGAAAAGGAAGCTTATTATGAGTTAAAGGGAGGACACTGGAATCTCTTTTCCACCCCTCTTCAGATTCCAGGATAACTTGCTCTCAGTCAACTGCTGATTTCAACCAGCTCTTTGATTTAGTCAGGTATTTGATTGTCACTTTTACAAAGCTATGCCCCTCTCTGTTCTTTTTAACGCTGCTTAGGTTCTGCAAACAACAATGCTAGTTACATTGCTACTGGTGTGAAAGGACGGCCGGTGTATCTGACTTCACAAAAGTTACCAAAATTGACATTTGGCAATTAACTAACGTTTATTTGTACACCCTGTTAATCTTGGGAAAGATGAATTTTAACTAGCAGGCCTTGTCTGACATAAAATATGTGAAGCATATAGTGCATAGATAGGAGTCTGGTACTAAGACAATCCTTGTGGCCTATGTTCATGACCTGTGCCTAGAAATTGAGGGGCAATAGTATCCTGTTAGATCTTTATCCTGTTAGATCCTCTGGGTTAGAAGGAGACAACAGTACATTTTAGTAGTTTGTGCTACTGCAGGTATAACACTTCTGATCTCTGACCTATGTTTTTTAGAATACTTGTACCCGATTTCCTTTTCTTTTTTTAAAAGCACAACTCATACGTTTTAGCAAACAAGTGCCTTTAGCTAAATCCTGCATGTTGAGAGTTCTGAGCCTGGAGCCAAGAAGAGAAAGGACAGAGTATCACAGGTAAAATTGCACAGAGAAGCGGGAGCCCCTGGGTGCCTTTCTCCCTTCATTATCTCCACTCCTCTCTCTTTCTCTCTCTCTCTCTCTCTTCATAGTACTGATTTCCCTTGTTTGTTCACCTCCCAGTTCGTAGGAAAAATTTGCTATAAAAGAGATAAACGGAAATAAGAGAAAGGAGGCCAGTGGCTCGTCTCTTCTGTGTATGTTTGCTGATGACCTCCAGCTTTTCCTTCCTGTCTCTGGGTGAGCCTTCAAAATTCTTGACAAGCAGAGTTCAGCAACATGTGGTTGCATTCCATGTGGTCAGTGCAACATATAACCAAGCTTTCACTTATTTAGGCAAGCATTTAGGACCTGTGTTGTGACTATAGACTGTCTGCTTGTTTGCTTTTTTATAGGACAGCGCATTATGCTGTTTAATGCTTTTGGAAACTTTTGTGGAAAAGACCCTGATGCTGGGAAAGACTGAAGGCAAAAGGAGAAGGGGACGGCAGAGGATGAGATGGCTAGATAGCATCACCGATGCAATGAATATGGACTTGAGCACGCTCTGGGAGAGAGTGGAGGACAGGAAGGCCTGGCGTGCTATGGTCCATGGGGTCACGAAGAGTCAGACACGACTGAATGACTGAACAACAACAACAATACTTTTTAATTATGTTTTTAAGCAGTCTCAAATGGTTAAAGAGGCAGAGTATAAATATTGTAAAGAAACAAAGCATATAATGGTCACTTTGGGGGAATCCCACATTCCTTATTAAGGGTTCCTTGTCAGCTCAAACCATTTTTCCTGCCCATCTTTTAGTATATTAAGGGTGCAATCCTATGCTTATTTAGACAGAAAAAGTCCTACACCTGGCTGAGGAATGCTGGGAGTTGTAGGACGCTATTCTGTCTAAACAGGCATACGATTGCACCCTTCGTTACATGTATTTTGGCTTTATTACAGGCTTAATTGCAGTACTGAATGGAAGGTAGGGTGGTGCAAAAGCTTCACAGAAAGGGTGGATTTGGGGGAGGGAGTAAGTTCCAGGAATACAGCACAGAAGGGGAGTAAAGCCATAGTTTTTTGAGGGAGTGGGAGATCTTGGGAGGATACTGAAGCTGGAAGAGCAAAGGTCACAATAAGGGATATGTAGTGATATAAGAGCAGGAAGGTGGCCTGGAGGTAGGCCATGGAGGGCTACCAACAGCTGGCAATCAAGAGATGCTCCTTCTCTGCCATGGGTTCCCTTCTCCCCAAGGTATCTAACTGTAAGAAGCCACCACACAGGTGACATGCATCGCAGAACTTACATGCAGAGCTGGATCATGCCCACAGTTCCTACTACACTTTGGACAACTGAAGTAGCTTCGACATCATGCCCATGCCAAATTTCCTTTCCCGCATTCTGAAATGCCATTTGTCAAGAGGATATTCAACTCTATCAGCCTTTTCCAACCTGGCCTCCTCCAAATGTGTCGGACTGCAACTACCATCATCCACAGCCAGTGTGCCCATTGGCTGTGCTGGCTGTGGATGGTGGGGGCTGTAGTCTGACACATCTGGAATTCACCAAGTTGGGGAAGGCTGGGTTAAAAGGATGATCGACAGGGGCCAGCAAGGTTGTCTTTAAGTGATGCTCTCTATGCTTGTCTATAGAAAGGAAAGTATATTGCAAGAACAGAGGTGCTTCTTGTGTGTCTCCTCATGTGGCTGAACCTTAGCAGCGAGCTCAAGAAACCACTCCTGGGAGCACGAGGGTGGATTTTCATTTTCCATGTTCATCCATCCAAGCCCATGACCTTGAACCTCTTTTACTGAAGCTTCCAAAATTTCCAATTAAAGCAACACTAATTATGCTGGTGGTTTTGGTAACGTGGACACTTGCCTGCTTGTGGACTGGCAGTTCAGGCCACAAAGCAGCCATCAGACAGTAATGATTTTTTGGCCAGTCCTGAACTGGTCTGGAGTCCTACCACTGTCTCAACAGTGAAAGGCTCTCTGTTCCTGCTATTAGCCCTTCCATTAGCACCTTGCACACTACTGATGATTCAAAGCTTACTCTGTTAAGCAAATAGCCCTGTGAGAGTGAGACAAATGAGAGGGAGCAAAGGTAAATCTGGACTTTTGGGTGGCCTTGTCGCAAAGTATTATGAATGTGTATATGTCAGTAGGAGCTCTCCAGCAGAGTCATATCTAGACATTTCTGTGCCCGGTGCAGAATTGAAAAGCTCCATTCCTCCACTGCCACTACCCCTACGGGGCAGTTTTCTTGGGCATTCCACATTAGGAACATGGAAATAGTGACTACTTATGGTGACATGATGGACACACCTCTCTGTTGTTGGATGGTCTGGCTACTTACTGGGTGGGTGTTCCTCATCCCCTACTGTGCCCTACAGAGAGCTGTACCCTTGGTAGCTACACCTGTCGCTGTACCTTAGGTATGGTCCTGCCTTAAGTTACCTTTGTAAAACCCATTAAAGAATTTTTTCTTTAAATCCTTTTTTTTTTTTTAATGGATATGATATTAGTTGATGTCTATTCGGTCAGTCGCTTCCGACTCTTTGTGACTTCATGGACCAGCCCACGCCAGAGCTTCCTGTTGGCCGTCGCCACCCCCAGCTCCCCCAAGGTTGAGTCCGCCACCTCCAGAATATCATCCATCCATCTTGCCCTTGGTCAGCCCCTCTTCCTTTTGCCTTCCACTTTCCCTAGCATCAGTATCTTCTCCAGGGTCTCCTGTCTTCTCATGATGTGGCCAAAGTACTTCAGTTTTGCCATTCATATCCTTCCCTCAAGTGAGCAGTCTGGCTTTATTTCCTGGAGTATGGACTGGTTTGATTTTCTTGCAGTCCATGGCACTCTCAGAATTTTCCTCCAGCACCAGAGTTCAAAAGCATCTTTCTTCCTTAGCTCAGCCTTCCTTATGGTCCAGCTCTCGCAGCCATAGGTTACTACGGGGAATACCATTGCTTTAACTATGCGGACCTTTGTTGTCAGTGTGATGTCTCTGCTCTTAACTATTTTATCAAGATTTGTCATTGCTGTCATTGCTGTCCTCCCAAGGGATATGCTATACTGTACTTAAATTTACTGTCTGAGGGTATATAGAAATGTGCACACTCATTTATATATCTAGTACAAAATATATTAGTGATTGCTGTAAGGTTGATTTTAAGATTTATTATCATATAATATTATAAAATCTATTAGTGATGTGTTAGTATTTTTATTAATCCTTTTAAATCTCCTTTCTTTTTTATTATTACTATCATTATTGGTTAGTAAGATTTTTGGCTGGTTAAATTGTTAAGCTTTAATATTATATGTTAGCTGAAGGGCAATATATGGTTACTGGAAATGAATTGTAGGCCTGCTTCCTTGCTAGAGGACTGACAATATGATATTTAAATGTAAGGTTGATTATTTATACTGTATTGAATTGTAATAGTGCCAATGTTTTTTCTTTCTCTTTTTTTCTTTTCCTCTTTCGTTATTGCTGTGTCCTCCTAAGAACATTGCATTGTTGGGAAATTGTAGTTATTGATTAGGTTGTTGGGATTGTTTATTTCATTTATAAAGATAAAAAATAGAATTAAAAGTATTTTCCAAAAAAAAAAGAGTAAAACCCATTAAAAGAAGTAACAAAATGCTGAAAACCTATTTTTGTATTCCCACTGTTCCTCGTGTCTTTACTTGACAGCACATACATACTGTACCTGTCTACTCAGAATTGGTGGTAGTTTAGGTTATTGTTGTAACCACAGGTCATAACACAGTAGATCAAAACATGTACATAAAAAATAGTACAGCACATATACATCATACATAGAAGCACTAACAGTTAATTATTAAAATGCAGGCAAAATCATACAATCCTAAATATCTAAGTGTGGTTACGACCATAATAGAATCAATGCCAATGCTGAACCTAGTCCTAAATTACAATTTGGCGAAGTTTCTGACAAAATTAATAGATACAGTTCTCTTTCTGATTTTAAGAGTCAACAAAGTAAAAACGGCCACTTGGTATCTAACATAGGGAATTGCTTCCACCAGCAGCTAATTGATTCTACCCCAGAGCCCGTGAATTTGGCAGCAATCTGGCTCAACATTTTACCTCTTCCTGCTTCATAAAACAAGCAGTGTAGGTAGGGATGTTAGAGAATTCCACCATGGATCCCAGGGAGGCCAAATTCCAGAGAATTCAGCCCCCCGGAATCCATGGTGGAACGGAGCAACCTACCCCACCGCCCCGTGAAAGCCCTGCAAAACGGAGCCTACCTGGCAGCAGCTTTGCCAGCAGCAGTGGCTCCACCAGCGGATGAAGCAGTGGTGGCAGCAGCAGCTCTGGCCACTGCCGAGCTGCTGCGGCCGCAAATGGCGGCCATCGTAGCAGCCGCCATTTGCGTCCCTACGCCAGCCCGTGATAGGCTACGTAAATATTTACGTAGCCTATCATGGCTAAAGCAGGGTCGCAAATGATGTCCCCTACACCATCTGCATTCCCACTTTAGCCATGATAGGCTATGTAAATATATACGTAGCCTATCGCGGGCCGGCGTAGGGATGCAAATGGCGTTCCCTACACAGGACGCCATTTGCGTCCGCAGCAGCCCGGCAGTTGCTGGAGGCCCTGCTGCAGGTTGGCCCGGCTGGTGGCTCCGTGGACTGGCTGCGGAGCAGAGCCAGCCGGGCAGGATTCCAGGGGGGATGAACGGATCGCCCCCCCATCAAGGATTCCAGGGGGAGGAACGGATCGCCTCCCCCCACCTGCGGACCCCAGTGGAGCCAGGTAAGCAGGGTTTCGTACACCCCTAAGTGTAGGACACAATGTTCAATGTCCTCCACTTGCCCCTGGCTGCAAGGGACTTTGAGGAACCTGCTCTCAAGATATACCGAGGGCATGGTTTGAAAGCGCAGGCTTGTAGATGCCTTCCTCAGTGGTGCATCTGTGAGGTCAAATAAATATTGTGAGATAAATGTATTTTTCTTGGGTATCACAGCGGGGGTATCACAGGGAGAACTTTGAATGCTGAATCAAGCCCGCACCTTGACTGGCATCCCGCTCAAGGAGCCAGTCACCATTTTGTGTGTGTGTCCCAAGACTTGAAGTCCTCTAATGAGGGCAAAGAGTGCCTTTGCAGAACATGAGAAAATATGTTTGCTCACTGGTTCCCCTCCCTCCCAGTAGTACCAATAGCAGGATTGAACTAAATGGTCTTCCAGTCAGAAGACTGTCAAGCTTCTTAAAGTGTTTTAGCCATGTCAGATGGACTCTTACAGAAACCCTACCTCCATCCTTAGATGGCCAAGATTTTCCTTAAGAAACTGTTTTGAGCTATTTCTGGTTGAGCGAGAGCCTTCTCGTTCCACCCACAAATTTCTACCCCATACAGCAGCTGCATGATCACTTTGCCCTGAAAGATTTTAAGTGCAGGGGCTCTAAACTGGCTTCCTTTAGAAAAAAAAATTAAAATAACCCCCACCATATGACAGGCAGTTGTTAAAGCTGTATTAACATGTACCTTCCAAGACAAAGAGTCCTGGAACCAAACACCCAGATATTTAAAGAAGGGGCATTGCCCTATTTGCCGAACATTAATTGTCCAACTATGTTTAACTCTACTACTTCCGAAAACCACAACATTTGTTTTATCATAGTTAATCCTCAACTTCTTTTTCACAGTAATCAGTCAATCCAACCAACATCCTTCTAAACCCGATCTCAGCATAAGACACGAGGGCCATGTCACTGGCATACAGTAAGACTGAGACTTTACGCCCATTAAGTGAAGGGGGAGGGGGAATCTCTACAACTCCACAGCATGAACAATATTATTAATATAAAAATTAAATAAAAAATGACCCAGCAGACAACCCTGCTTGACATGTCTTGTTGGCTCACTCTCACCCTAGCTGTAAGAGAGTGCAGTTCAATCAGTAATCTAAGAAGCTGTCTATCAATATCAGTCCTATCAAGCTTTTCCCACAATCTGGATCTGGAACTCAGAAGTCAGTTCCGCTGAGTTCAGCAGGGCTTACTCCCAGGTAAGTGGGTATAGGATTGCAGCCTAGAAAAAAACTTCAAGATATTCTAAAATCCATATTGCTGTACTATCTTCATTAAGCAAACCAAAAGATCATAAAAAATGTGCAAGCTCCCAAGATCTCTTCATCAGGCAAGATGTTGCAAAAAGCTGCTTTGGTGGGGGTGCGGTGATGGACTGGAAACCCCCCCACACTGATTTGATAGTGAAGTCGCAGTGTTTGTGTCGCGTTTCCCTTGGGCCCCCTCTTTCTTGATGCTCTCACACACACAAATAGAGAGGCTTCAGTGTCAGGCCTTTAATTCATTATCAACAGGTTCATTATAGATGCAAATCCTCAAAGACTCACAGGCTACAAAGGAACGCCTCCAGGGGATTCAAATGGGAATACTGAAGTTGCCTACAGTTTGAAGTGAGGCTTGCTGGCTAGACTAACTTAAAGAGGGATGTCCAGCCCTTCCAGTGATGCTTCCCTACGTCGCCTCTCACGCATCGCTAACTGGGTTGACCATCTGAGCTCTGCACCTGACATTTCCTTCTTAGCTCTGCACCGTAGTTTAGCATCTCTTAGGTCCCAGCCCCTACTCTCCTTCTCCTTCTCCTCCTCCTCCTCTTCGTCCCGGCTTCTCACAGAGGAGGGCAAGGGGGGGAGCCTCAGGCCCAGCCATCTGGGAGTTGGTAACCTGAGAAGCACGCCTACCCATATCTGAACTGGCTTGGGAAAATGCATCCCCCAGTTCTGGCTGTTCCTCGTCTGAATCTGAGCTGCTAACTATCTCCCTGCACTCAGAATCAGTCCTGACAGTTTGGATGTTCAGGGTCCCAAGATGAAGTGAGGCAGGAGGGATCGGCAGACATTCAAATTAAGCTCTGCAGGTCATGTGATAGTTACAGGTTGGACCTGGAGTTGCCCCTAGGGTGGCTGGGAACCAGAAAGGGAAAAACGTTGAGAAACCCACCCACTCCATTGTGGAAATATAAAATCCAGTTGTTACTCAGACAGGTTTCCATCCTGGGAGTAAGATGTCTGGGCCACTTAACCAGTGTCCCTGGTTCAAGAACCCTAGTTATTGACAAAGCCCTACCACATCACACCTTGCACTTTTGTCCACACTTCCCTTATAGACAACCCTTAAAAGAAACCTATGATAAGGCTTCAACGCTAACTAGTTTTCAGCTTGTCTCACCATCAGGCACAATGCTAAAGCCCAGACTTTACCGGCTACTACTATGACCCCAACAGGGAAGGCTTATTAATTTCCAGGTTAAGGGGAGAGGCTAGCACAGAAGCTGAAGACAGACAAAATGCCAGCATCAAGTTCTCTTATGGACACATTTGGTAATACAGCCAGCTCACTTGAGGGAATGTGTATTTTTTTTCTTCCTCCAGCCACCACAAGCACACCCTCAAATTACATACACAAAACTGACAAGGTTTGTCTGTACACATTTGGTTTTAAAATAGTTTATTTTCTGTTTTCTTTCTTTCCTCCCAAGTTTTACCTGCAGCTGGTACCACCCACACAAGCTTGTCCACCTCACAGTCAAGATTAAAACTGAAGTCTTTGCTAGTGGTTGTCTGACAGGCATTCATAGTTAGTAAGCATTACCACAATTCTGTAGTGAAAGTCACTAGTTCCAGACTTGCATATTTAAGTGACAGGGGAGGGGGTAGCTGTTGAAAATCTGTCTCTGTTATTCTTTTATTTCCAGCTTGATGCCATGGATCATAGATTTATTATTCCAGATCTCAAGTGAGTGCAACTAACTTGACACATCAGTAATGGTGACTTGTCAAGGCTATTCTCAGAACAGAGCTCCAAGTTACTGAAAGCGTTGCCAGTTATCTATTCCCAGCAGCTTCCCACACTTCTCCAGTTTTGAACAACAGGCGGGTCCCCCATCTCCCATCAAATTATCATTTGATGATTGCTTACATCCACGGATGCCACGCTTGCTCCAAGGGGTTCAGGTTAGCATACATGGATCATTCTAGTTTATTCTCACAACAACCCTGCGAAGTAGGATGAGTTGATACCGAACACATGCAGCAGAAGGAAGTGATAGAGACCTGAGGTGGTAGGATGAACTATACCATTTTAGATCGCAGGGGGGAGTCAAATCTGACTGTTCCCCCAAGGGAAAAAAGCTATCTGCATATAGTGAAAAAGCACCTTTCATCCCAATTTGATTGATTTCAGTGACACCTACTGCTGGCTGAGGGGTTTAGATTTAGGATGCTAGATTCTGAGGTACCCCAAAACTTTCCAAATCAGTTCCTCTTACATCCATAGCTATTCAAAATGCCTAAGTGAGGAGCATAAAAAAACCTGATACAACTCTTTCTTGATTTACAAGAGGTATACCTTGTAGATCTCAAGTAACAGCTATTATGTTTTATACTCTGCAATAGTATAGGCTGAAAGGGGGGACCCTCCTTCGGGCTTCCTGTTGCATCACGTCCATTTAGTTGTTAATGAGACTTAGTTAATAATGTACTAATTATATGGAGAAGCGAAAAAACGTCTGGCATTGATTATTATGCCTTTAATATGAGCTCTAAAGTATAAATGGTTCAGCCACATGTTCTGCTTCAAAAGCCAATGGTAGACAACTTTGTCCATTTTGATGAACTTTGACTTAGATAGAGTAGATGTTTATTTAAGAGTTTTATTGCTGACACTTAGCTATGTGATTAGTGAAGCCCAAATGCAACATGTTAATCAGAGAATAAAGGACCTCTGAAGGAAATTGGTTTTGCTCACAAGGAAATGTGCTTTCTGTTACGAATGATTAACTCTGGAAGAACTGAGAACCAGCAGTGAAATTATAAATCCCAGAACACACTTATGAGCTCCATTGATGAGACACACAATAAATAACCTCAGAAGGTATGTAAATACCAAATACTGAGGCTAGTTGAAGCACCAAACGTGTTTTCCTGAAGTTTCAGAATCAGTCGACCCCCAGGATCACTCCAATTAAAGCACTAACTGCCTTGTATCCAAACTGCCCAGAAGTCTTGTCTTGTTTCACCACTGCAGATAGGTATAACATTTAATGATTCCTTATCATCTGTATTGCCCAATACCATGTAAAGTATACTGGCTCAAGAATATGTCAGGGTCGGCATATTTCAAACGACATATTAACTGAACATGTGGCCACCACTAAGCTGTGTCCCCTGGCAACGTTTAGTTAGAGGCGATGTGCATTTTTATGTTATTGTGCTTCATCTTGCCCCCCCCCCCCAGCTGTCTGTGAAATGGAATTCGGGTGGGGAAACGATGACATCATGTCAAGCTTCTGATTTAACTAAATATTACCAGGAGATGTAGGGTGGCAGCAGCCATGCATTTAAGGTAATGTGCAGCTCCAATGCTTCTACAGGTGCTTCCATCTTGTCACAGTTTTATGGATTGTTCGTATTTCAGACACTTTTGTCCAAGGGAACATATATTATGAATGATGATCATAAATATTTTCTAACAAGAAGCAAAATGCCCCACCTTATGCACATGAATGACAGTGCCCCTAGTGAATGGAAATCTGGGCACGTATTTGTGCAAAGGGGGCAAATGATGGGAGTTTCTGGAAAAAATGCAGAGAAATGTGAGTCTGGCTTATCCTGGAACACTTGTGCATTGCTGTGTTCTAGAGGGCAGGCACAATAAACCTCTTAATGCGGTGCTTGTCATGCCTCACTCTGGATGTGAATGAGTGGACAATCCATATACTCCATCCATAAAAGGTGACATCCTGGCTGATCTCCACCTAAGGAAGTTACCATGTAAACCGTCCTTCTCACCCTACTCAGCTTGAAGAACAAGGCATACAATAGTAGTCAGAGAGGGCAGACTTTTAAGACTTCATGTCTTCTCATCGTTCAAGTGAGTTGCCATGTCCCGGTTTCTTTGTCATAGGTCTCCATAGCTATTTAAAACCAACTTCTTCATTTCTAGGAAGGTTGAAGAAAAGACAGTTTCCCAGTGTATCATATATTTCCCAGTCTATCATATACCAGTGGTGAACATGGCCAGAGATGGCAGTGGGCAGGACCTAGGATCTCTCTCTCTCTCTCTCTTTCACACACACACACACGCCTTATTCTGTGGTTTCTCCCTCAGATTTTTGAAAGAAACCAGAGCATGGAGGGCTAGAGCATCTTTTGCCGCTCTAACTCACTGTACTCTATGGTTTCACTCTTCAAGGATCTTGCTCTTGAGAAACCATAGAGTACAGTGGGCTAGAACAACAAAAGACACTCGAGCCCGCTGTCTCAGGAAGCTGAGCGAGAAACCACATGGCAGGCTAGCGTGCCCTTTCTACTGTCTTCTCAGAGCAGAGGGGAAAAGACTTCCCTGCACAGAGAGGGAGCAGAAAAATTCCAGGAAGAGAAGAGACAAACCAAAACTACTAAATAAATACAAATAACTATTTGGAAATACTAAAATGCACCTCAAATTTAAGCAGAGTGGTTAAACTGGTGGTTGTAGGACCAGTAACAGCTAGATCTCTCTTCAAGGATGTGATCAGAGTCAGCTTTATGTTCTGCTTTAGCAAAAATCATTAAAACAATTAACAACGTATTTTCTACTCTATGCTAACATTGTTTAGCTAGGAACTTCATCAAAAATAACTAATGAGAACAAAAGGAAGGCTCTGTTACAGAGTGATAATTAAATTCAGATGGCAAGCTGGTTTTATTTATCCTGTTATTAGACGTTATGAAAGGGGTGGGGCGGGGACTTATTCCTTGGGAAAGGCAGAAAATGTACCTGTGTGATTTGGGAAGCACAGAGGGAGCAAGTCTCAGGAGCTTGCTGGAAGGATTCAGCCCTAGAGCCAGGAATTAAACCCACTATAAATGCACATGCACTGCACATCCAGCAGACCAGTGTCCCATGAACTCGAGGCAAAGAATACAAGACTCAGGATAGGCAAACAGCCAGGGAGGCCGGTTAAGGGGGTTAAGCAGGATTCCAGGGGGCAGGCAGGGATAGAGAGCCAAGACTCTCCACTAACCTGGAGAACTAAACCAAAAGCCGTGCTAGCAGTAAAGCATGGACTTCTGATGCAAAAACTGTCTGGATTTTTGAAGAAGCTTACTAAATAGTCCCAACACCTAATAAAGCTGTAACTGGTCAACAAGCAACAGGATGGGGTGGGGCTTAGGCACTAGGGGCTTCTCTACTTCAGCCTTTTATCCTGCAGTCGAGATTGGTTACTCATGGAAGTTTGCAGATCCTTTACATGACGTCATCAACCTCCAGGGCCTCTCCCGTATTTTGTGACCATTTCCGTGGCTTTATTTGTAATGGGGAAAATGCACTATATTAAAATGGAAGAAAGAATCCCTCTGGGTAATTACTGAGTTGCGCTATAATCACAGCTATACCACAGCTCCATCTAGTGACTGTATAATGAAACATATACAACTTGCAGAGAAAGGAACTACTGGGGGGGGGGGGACGACAGGCGGACGGAAAGCATGTGTAAAGGGCCAACCTTAATCCTGCAAGGAATCTGGAAGCAGAAACTCCGGTAAAATTGTGGGATAAAAAGCCTGGTATAGGGAAGCTCTAGAACTAACAGGGTCAGAAATTGAATTTGATAAGTTATTACAAAACATTGAAAACTGATGGCTAAACTTTATTTATTTATTGCATTTCTATACTACCCCATAGCTGAAGTTCTCTGGCTGGTTTACAAAGATTAAAAACATTAAAATACAGTATACAAAGTTTTAAAACCATTTACATAAAACACACAAACAAATAATATAGAGACACCATCTATCTAAATCAACTTTGAGCAGTCAACCCTAACCATAAGACAGATCCAGGACCAATTAAAAACTCATTCTATGTTGCCAAATGCCTGAGAAAAAAGATAGGTCTTAACCTAGTGCCAAAAAGATGACAATGCTGCTGCCAGGCAGGCCTCGGTGGAGAGATCATTCCACAGTTGGGCGACCACCACCGAGAAGGCCCTCTCCCTAGCTGTTGCCTTCCAAGCCTCCCTTGGAAGAGGCACCCCGAAGAGGACCTTACATGCTGAGCGTAGAGTATGGGTAGGTGCTCCATCAGGTACTGCAGTTCCAAGCTGTGTAGGGCTTTATAGATTAAAACCAGCACCTTGAATTGAGCTCAGAAGCATATAGACAGCCAGCGAAAGCGGGCCAGAGTCGGTTTTATATGTTCAGACCTTCTAGTCCCTGTTATCAATCTGGTTACCGCATTTTGCATGGGCTGCAACTTCTGAACCATCTTCAAAGGCAGCCCCATGTAGAGCACATTGCAGTGATCTAACTTGGAGGTTACCAGGGCATAGACGACTGAAGCCAGGTTATTCCTGTCCAGCTAGGGGCATAGCTGGGCCACCAACTGAAGTTGGTAGAAGGCACTCTGTGTCACTGAGGCCACCTGAGCCTCAAATGACAAAGATGGTTCCAGAAGAACCCCCAAGCTACAAACCTGCTCCTTCAGGGGAGTGCAATCCTGTCCAGAACAGGTTGAGCACCCCCACCCAATCAGAAGAGCCACCCACTAACAGCATTTCAATCTCATCTGAACCGAGCTTCAGTTTATTAGCCTTCATCCAGTCCATTGTCACAGCCAGGGACCGATCTAGCACATCCACAGCCTCACTTGATGAAGATGAAAAGGAGAAGTAGAGCTGCCTGTCATCAGCATACTGATGCCAACACACTCCAAAGCCCCTGATGGCCCCACTCAACACTTTCATGTAGGTGTTGAACACCATGCAGGACAGAACTGACCCCTGCAGAACCCCATATATTAGCCCCCAATTATTTCCACCCATTGTTTTTAAAAGAACCTGTTTTCCAGTGGATGTGTTTCAAGAGTCTACTTGAGTCATATTCACATGGTAAATAAATTATTTCACTGTGTTTTAAGAATTTTCACTTTACTTCTTTCCACTAAGGGAAGTTCACCATCTCACTTCTCTACAAGCTTCCCTCAGCACCATGGTGCATCCATTACACTGGGCCAGTTCGCATGATCAAAGCAAGCCACCGTGGACAAGCTGCGGTGTGTGCCAGGGATGATTTGCATAAACACTGCCCGGCCACAGCTTATCATGTCATCCAAACCCAGGAGGAATGGCTTGTGGGAGGGTTAAACAACCCTCAGATAACCCTACAACACCCCATGGTGGCTTGTTTTGATCATGGGAACCAGGACATTGAGTTACGGGATCCAAAAAGAAGCACTTTTGGTTGATAAATGTCTGCTCCATTTGGTCTTCCTATTTATATGCATACTAAGGCTTGAGAATGAAAAGTGCTGCTTTTATCAGGAGAATTGAATGCGGAATGACAAAATTCTTGTTCTTGACTCAAGACTGAAAGGAGGCATTCTCCCACTTCTGTTGCTTGTGGTTTTGGCTCATCCTTCTAGAAGAAAGGCATATCTAGAACGGAGGCTGGTTATCTTGGGACACTATCCATCCTCTCTTCCCCAGTGCCACTATCTTGTAAATTTTCAACCTGTTGGCATGTAGCCATGTGTCTGGTGTTTGTTTTCACCTTCTTTAGGGTTTCCTGCTTTATCCAGTCTGGTCTGGCAAATTGTGGGAACCTCTCCTTAGGAAGAGTCAATGATTATTGGAATGCCCACCTTCCTTCCTTGGAGAACTCAACTTCCTTATCCTGATGTCAGCAATTGTATTAAATGCTTTATGAGATGTGTGGCATTGCCTGGTTTGTTGAATGTTGGCGATAGATAAGCAGGATCTCAAGTCATGGAGAATTAATGAAACGAAAGGTATAGGGACTGCTTTCATAAACGAAAGGTATAGGGACTGCAGTCTATTATTTAATGTTATTTTTACTGATTTATACTTGTATTTAATTTTATATTATTAAATTCATAAATATATTGGGATTTAATTTTATACTATGAATATTTTAAATATATTTTATGTTTTTATATATTTACTTCATTCCCTTGTAACCTAGATTTGTAAACCTCAACTTCAAATGACACTTTCAGGAAACAGGTTTTGGGTTCACCATAGTTTTCTTTGGTGTACGGGTGTTGTGACACCATGATCAATGCCAGGAAGGCAAGGCAAGGGGAATCACTCCACAAAGAGTAGGCAGAAGCATGTATTCCTGGTTTGCAAGGCATGGTTTTTCAGGAAACCAGCATTATATCTGCACCAGGCCATAGTAACTCAATAACACTAGGTTAAATTTAAAGATTTTTTGAGACAATTCAAAGAGATAATATTTTTAAATGTTTGCATTAAGCTTGCTTTGAACTTGCCAACCATTATTGTGTAGCTCTAGAATTTTTTTCTCAGATGGTCTATGACATGAAAACATCCAAAGTAAGGGTCAAGTGAAGTATTTTGGACTGTGTACATGCTTTCAACGTACATTTGTTGGACATAGTGCATTGGGGGCAATGCAAACGATCCCATGACAGGGAAAGAAATGCATATATAGTCGTTTACTGTTCAGTTTCCCCTGGGACTTTCTGGATCATTGCTTCCCAAGGCCTAGCTTTAGGTATAGAATGTAACTGATCATGGGAATGAAGAAAACATGAGATAAAATGTTCAAAGTTTTATTGGTTGAATTTCTGCTGTCTCAAGTGTGAAGTTGAAAAGCTGGACTTCACACTGTCTGCAAAAGAAGGTGGATCCCATTTACATTAGCAAAGGACTTTGTTCCCTTCAGGCTCCTCTGTATAATAATTTATAACTAGTAGTTCTGTTTACTAAGAGGAATCCTGAAAATGAATTTGTTGTTCATTACCCACTTTAACCAGTGAATCACAAGTAGTCTTCAAGCCTGTTGGCTATACTCTTCCACAACATTCTGGTGATTCTTCCATCTTCAGTCACCCAGACACAGGAGTTTCTCTGCCTAGCATATGAATAAGCAGAATTTACTATCTTCCAGCAGAATGGATGGCTTCCCTTCATTTCTGCTGAAAAATCAAGGGGCCCTGCTAGTGACTCCACAGTATGGGGGTAGTGCCTGCCTCATCCCTGACACTGGGGTCAGCAGTGCCTAGGACGAGGGCAGTTTTTACCCTATATAAACAATGTCCTTGGTTAGAGCCTTCTGAAAGTCACCAGTGGGAATCACTGGCTTCTAAGGGAGGAGAGGAAGTATGGAAGATGAAGCCACCAAGACATCCTCTGAACACTCCCTCACCAAACTGTCATTCCTCATTCCTCTGAGGACGGAGGAGGTTTTCCTTCACTGTCTCATGCCAAGACCTATATAGGAGGCTGAGGAGAGGCAGCTGAAATTGGACTGGCGTAAGGAGTGAGGGTGGGTGACAACTGTGAGGAGTATAGTCAGGAATAAGAGAGTACCATCTTTGTGGGCTTTGCACACAGAAACACTATTCTCATGCTCAGTCCAAATGTAAAGAAATGTGTGGAGAAAGACTGGACCCAGTGGCCTTACCCCTGACTGCCACACATTAGCTGGACATGAAAAGGTTCTATATACACACAGTACATATATATACAGTACATACACAGTACATATACAGCTGTATGTAGATAGGGCCTGCACACACAATAAGGAGCCCTGGCCTGTGTGCAGTTGTGTGTACATATCATCACTATGTATGTACATAGCATTGCAGTGTAAGTCAGGGATGGGGCCAGCGGACACAGAGAGAGAAGTGAGGTGCAAGGCCATCTGACACGATCCTGCTTCCCTGTCCATAGGTGGAGATTAAATCCTGCTCCCCTCTCCATGGGTGGAGATTTAAGTTGGGAGTGCTTCATTGGGCTCCTTCATACGGAGCTTTTATCCTGAGATTGAGAGTGCTCCTTCACGGAAGTTTGCGGGTTCTTTACATGATGCTATGAGCCTGCCGTGACCCTCTAGGGCATCTCCTGCACTAAATGCCCCTTGTTCCGTCTTTAAATAGATCGCAGATAATGAGCTACCAAATTATCACTGTGTTCCGCTTCAATTTCCTCCGTGAAAAGAGTTAAAGCGGCAAGAAGGGGAGCGAGATCAACAAAAGATAATGGAAGACGCGGATACGGGCAGAAGGAGGGGGGGAGGGGGAAAGAAAGCGCGTGTAAAGGGAGTAAATTGTGATCCTGCATTTAAAATGGAAGCAGAAAGCCCCGTTTTCAATGCAGGATTTTAGGCTGGTGTACAGATGCCCATTGTCACCTTCCTCAGCTCAAGAGCAGGTCTTTAACACACTGGACCTCCTCCCACATGAGAGCACTCCCAACTGGGGAGGAAGGTAAACCATCCGGAAGTCTGCCTGACCAAGATACATGAGTTGACGTAGCACTGATATATGATAGAAATACAAATACTTCATCAAATAATGGAAGTTTCCCACCAGGAAATAGTATATTTATCCCTTACGAAACGCAATGCCTTCTCAAGACAAGTCAGAGCCAGGGCCGGTGTCAACACTAGGCATGGTTGGGCACCTGCCAAAGGCCCACAGCCCAGCAGGGGTCCACTGACAAGAGCTCCCTCCTCTCAACCACTGTAACCTGCTTGTTCACCTGCCTCTGACTCTGGCCCAGACTACGGTGGTGGTGAGAAGGGGGTGCAGGAGATGCCACTGCCTGCTTGCCCTAGCGTTCCGCCTGTCAAGCAAGCAAGTGGTACCAAAGATAAAGAGGATGAGGAACAATAGGAGCTGGTGGCAATGGCAGTGAGTCTCACTGAAGGAAGGGGGCCCTCCCTCAAAAACCTGGAGCTGGCACTGATCAGGGCTTGGGCTTCTCGTCCAGATTCTGGCTAGGGTGGAACTCTGCCCCATCCCTACTTTCAGTTTTCCCTATCTCTTAACGAATATGAAAAAAAGGGTACAGGGATGGTGGAGGTGAAGGGGAGATGAAGAGTTCAGAGGGAAGCGGACTGTGAGATTAGCAGTAGAGCAAAGATTATTCGGTTTGCATTAAAAGAGTGCGAGTGGGGAGAAGAGAAAACGGAACCGGACAAGAGTGGAGGGGAATAACAGTAGGCACCAAGAAAGTAAACTGAGGGTAGAATTCTGTTTATTAGTAGCTATTAGGGGGTTTATTCTGGTTCTGCACTAGTTTAATGTCTGTACAACTGCTTACTTCAGCCACAGTGAGAAGAAAAAGTAAGATGCCTGGATATTTTTAAACTGCTTGAACTCTTGCTATCTTCTCTCATGAATATGGAAGTCACAGAGGCAGGGGTGAAGTGCAAATGGAGAACTTGTAGGTGTTCCAACTTCCAGAGGCTTTCCAAACCCTCCCAGGAATCCACAGTTTCTGTGGTGTTCCCTTCCCTCTACTGGGGACAGAGTAAACCTTGAAGTCTGTCTCGCACTCTTCTGTAGAGAAGGGACGTCAAACATGACCACCAGGATACCTGTTCAAACATGGGGCTTGTGTGGGCTTAGGTAAAAATTATTTTTAAAATCTCTTTGTGAATAATGCAAAAACTGTTTTGTAAAAGCAACCTGTTTAACCTTCCTTGCGGTGCCCTCTGGATGCCCTCCTGCTTGGCCTCCGAGGACTGCATCAGTTTAATATTGCTCACCACATTTCCATCTACAAATGCAAGAGGAAAGTTCAGTCTGTTTTCTTCCTGCTAGATTTCAAGTCTACCGTCCAACCTGTGTCCAATCTCCATTCCTTTCACAGAATAAGTTCTCAAAGTAGTTCCACATACAACTGGATGAAATGATAAGTAGGAACAGAAAGGTTATAGTTGAAAGATCCAAGATCACTAGCTCTCCAAATCTTCTGCACAAATAAAATTGGAAGTTTTTCCTTTAGATGGGTTGAGCCTTCTCTTTGCTCCTGTTTCATTGTCAACTCCTCCTCTCCTCTCATTCAAAAGGTGAGAATTAACATAAGTTTTTTTTTTCTAATTTATACTTTGTGCAATTGCACAACCTTTAAGCATTTGCCAGTTGACCTTTGGTTAAAGAAAAAAAATGTTAAATATGTCAAAGGATAAAGCTTGGCTGGCACCCTTCTCTCTGATATTGTGGCCTTCCATGAGCAGTTTTTACTTGCCCTACAAGGCCCTACATTTCCCCCACTTTTGTAGCCTATATATAACAGTCTGAAGAAAGCAGTCTGCTCAGTCAGGCATCCCCTCATCGTGCCCAGATACATCTCCAGCTGTGAGCTCCTTTCCCTCCAGCCACCAACTACTATTGCTGAGGTCACCAGAAGGAGAGGAAGCAGCAGCCCTTCCATTGTGCTTAGATGCAGCTCCATGACCTGAAGAACAGAAGGTCAACCATACCCAGGCCCCAACTACAAGGGCCTTTTACTCTGGTTCTACTCCACCCCCAAGTAGCTAGCCTGGAGTTCCTTGCCCTAAATCCAGGTTTTTTTCAAACTCATTTTGTGTCAGATTTTTCCTGTCACAGTGGCTTCAGTGTTGTTCAGGAGTCTGTGTGACCTCAGTTGGCTTTGATGCAGACTGGTGGAACCAGTGCTGATTGGCGGAAGGGGAAGTTGCATCAGGCAGGGGTGTGGGGAGAGCAGAGACATAAAAATGTCTACCTGGAAGTAACTCAATGCCTTCAATTCCACTTTGCTGAGTACAGGAGCAGCCCTGCTGTTTTGAAACTGCACTGTTGCGAACGTGGGCTCAGTCGCGCCCACTTGAAATACTGATTGAGCTTGGGAGCGGGGAGGGGAGCCAGCCCTCCTGCTTTGAAAGTGCGCAGCTATTAAAGAGCAGAGCTGAGAAACGGTGGACGCCTGTTGATTCAAAGCTGTGCAGCTAAGAAAGGGTGGATGCCAGAACGGATGATTTTCATGAATGTGTACTCAGAGGCACTTCACTGAGCCCATGTGTGTGTGTGTGTGTGAGGGGGTGGGGAAGCCTGTTGATTGGGCAGTTAATATTAGGGATGGCGGAGAATTCCGCCACGGATTTCAGTGAGGCCGAATGCACTGGCATTCGGCCCCCGAAATCCGGGCAGAACGGCCTGCCCCCCTGCGCCCCGCAGATTCCCCCCCAGGACGAAGCTTACCTTGGGCGGATGATCCAGCGGCGGCAGCTCTGGCGGCGGCTCCGGCGGCTGGTCTTTTGACCGGCTGCTGCGGCCGCCATTTGCATCCTGGTCTTTGCTTTGATAGGCTACGTAAGTATTTACGTAGCCTATGATGGCAAGCCAAGCAAAAAAACCAACAACAACTGCGTACGCAAATGGCGGAGGCTACGGCGGCCGCCATTTGCATTCCCTATTTTTCGCCGTTTTCGTATTACAGCGAAAAAAAAAGGGAACGCAAATAGTGTAGTGGGCGCTATTTGCGTTCCTTTTTTTCCCTGCCGTAATAGCTTACGTAAATATTTACGTAGGCTAAAATGGCGGGGAAAAAAGGAAAGCAAATAGCGCCCACTAGGCTATTTGTGTTCCCCCCTTTTTTTTGCCGTAATAGTATATGTAAATATTTACGTAGACTAAAATGGCGAAAAATAGGGAATGCAAGTGGCGGCCGCCATAGCCGCCGCCATTTGCATATGCTGGGTTGTGTTTTTTTTGCCTGCGTAAATACTTATGTAGCCTATCATGGCAGCCTGGCTGGACGCAAATGGCGGCTGCTACGGTGGCCGCCATTTGCGTCTGCAGCAGCCAGTCCGTGGCCAGAACTCCAGCTGTGGACGGCTCTGGCCGGCTGCTCCACGGAGCCGCTGCGGAGCAGAGCCAGCCGGGCAGGATTCTGAGGGGGGGAAATGGATCGCCTACCCCCCCATCGAGGATTCTGGGGGGAGGGACGGAGCGCCTCCCCGCCCACCGCGAATCAATCCGCAAAAAGGTAAGTGACTTTCGTACATCCCTAGATAATATATATCAAAGACAACATGCTAGTCACTCTCCCTCCTCGCCGGCTCCGCACTCTCTGCTCTCAGCGCCTCTTGCTTACCCTGCTCAGTCCCCAGGTGGTGGCGGCGTTGCCTGCCTGCCTCATAAATGTGTGTGTGTACATGGGGTATGTCATGAATGTCTACTCGTAAGCAAGTCCTCCATTGCACTTTGTTGAACACGCGAGCGAGGGGGATCAAGCCTCCGCTCACTGGCTGCCCCGCAATTGCGGATGTTCATTTCTACTTGCGGCGGGACACGCCCACCCCACCCCAACTAATGCAGCGTCAGTTCCTGTTTGCCCCGCAAAAGCAGAGGAATACAGCACTGCGTGTACCATGGAAAGAGCTAATTCGTTTCCGTGAAAATGCAGATTTTGCCCAAATCACTTCACAAAGTGTTTCCCTTTAGACTGGCCACTGAAAGGGAGTGCTGTTCAAATTCCAAAATCTTTCCATCATTACAGCAACGTTTCACAGACTGGGACATTGGACCATCCAAGGAGGGAGGTGGAGTCACAGGGGGGAAAGGAAAAAGGGCTGCGAACAACTTTGGCGGGCAAGCACAGCAGAATGGATCAGAGGTGGGTGGGTTGAAGGAAGATAACTGGAGACCTGGACTGGAATCATTCCAAGTGAACTGCATTGCAAATCATTTCAAAGCATAATGTCCTTGCTCTGTTTATGAAGCTAAATTACCTTGCTCTGTATATGAAGCTAATTATATTTTGCAAGCTCTCTTGGGGGCGGGGGGGGGGGGTTCTTAGCCTTGAAAGGCGGCATATAAGTATTTTAAATAAATAAACAGTTCCCTGCCTGTGTTCTGAAGTAGTACAGTCCCAAGAGGGCTGCACCACTCACTTTTTCTGAACATGTAGGTCTATATACCTTTTACTCCATTATACATTTGAAAAACTATAAATTCAAGCAATTCTTTACCCACCAAAATGAAGCAGAATTAAAGTAAACAGTAGCAGTTGACAGGACAAAAATGGATGCAAAGATACATAAACAATATGAATAGTTACATCATCTTTCAACAAATATGTAATTAAATCTTTCTGATTCATGCTGTGGGAGGATTAAAACACCCAAAATAACCTGCCACAAGTGTCTCAACAGCACTTTAAAATGCCTTGCCCACTCATTTCCAGAAAGAAAGAAAAAACTGCAGAAGATTTATAAACTGACATGGTGAGTAACCTCAAACCACTCTTGGTACTTCCATTTAAACAACAGCCACTGGTGACATCCTGTCAGTAAAGAAAGAAGCAAAATACAGGTGATTCACACTTCGCTGAGTCCTTGATCTCTATTAGCTTCCCTTCCTTCAACAACAGCAGTCATGCTTACTGCTTGAGTTCACCAATTATCCCCTAGAAACACCAGACAGGAGCTAAATAATCCAGGAGTCACCTGTTTCTGAGAGTCAGATATCACTAACAATATAGCTGTTGTCGATCTGGAGGTCCTAAGTACCTCGAGCATAAAACAGGAAAATATTTGCTCTTCATACCCATACCATGCCACAGAGCTTCACTGGGATTCTGCTGGTAAAAGTTGGGCCCAGAGAACTATTCTGTTCCTATGAGTGAACAAAAAAGAGAAGCACTCAGCCTATTGCTGTGGTATTTTTTTGTCTGTAAGGCCCAGCATCTTTCTCATTAATATGATGGGCTGAGTCGTTCAACAATGTTCTTCTATTCCGAGATACAATTCATATCATGGGAAAGTCTTCATACCATAATGTTTTGCAAAAGAGATATTTTTATGAAATAATTTTTGTTACACTATACGAGGACTTTACCACATTTAAAAAGTAGGATCTGGACTTCAGACTCAACATCTTAGTCTTGGGCTTACCTAGTCCCGTCATTTTCTCTTTCACCATATGTTTTCCTAGCAGCCACGTCTCCCCCCATCTTCTCTGTGATATATTTAGATATGAACCCATAAGGGAAGGAAAATGCCCTTACTCCAGCTGCCATTGTCCCTTTCTCTCCTGCAATCTATTCTTCTCATGACTATTTGCTTTAGGTTCATCTTGTCTTCTTGACCAGAAAGCTCTTCATGGCAGAGCCAGTCTTTTGGTACTCTCTGATAATATATAGTGAGCATCACAGAAATCCATTTTTACATTACCCATTAAGACAATAACAATGACTTTTCTCACCACCACTAGCACCGCAATCCATCAAACATTCAAATTATTTATTAGGACAATATGACGAAGCTTCTCTCATGAAAAACTATCTTCCTTCTTGTACAGATATTTTTAGTGACGTAACAGTCACTATGAGGTCCTGTCTCTACAGGGACACATTTGATGTTTAAAAGACAATTTGGTTCCACCTAACACCTCAAATTGTATATTCTCTTTTGGAATATAGAAGGCTACTTGCTGATGCTTTGTAATTCCAAACTCCATATTTATACATGTAGGCCACCCCTATTATTTCTTTGTTAATTGTATGCTAGAATCTAGATAATAGAAATATTTGTTTTTTGTTATTCCTGCTAATTTTAAATGTGTACAATTTCACTGTGAATAAAACCACCTTTCAATTTTCCTCCACCCTTCTCCCAAAAATTCTTTATGAGTGTTTTAGCCTCACAACAACTCTGTAAAGCATGTTAAGCTGAGAAAGAGGACACCCAGTGAGTGTCACTGAGAAGAGATTTTAAACAGTTTCCTACATACAAATCCAAAAGTTAAGGCCACACCATCACACTCCAATGTGACTTAATAGTTCCATGGAACCCAAGCACAAGCATGAAACATAGCTTTCAATTCCCCGCAATGTTTAGTTTAAGACCGTGTCACCTTATTGTGCAATGAAATCACTCATCCATCTTGACATTGTTTTGAGAGACAAATGCCATACCTGCCAGCTTGTTCTTGACTGACATGAGCCACAGTGCTATTTCTGCCGACTCACATAGTACTGTCTATGCTCGGCTTGCCCTCTACCCACAATAGCTAATCTTACACAAGGACTTTATGCTGACTTCCCAAGGTCTAATCACACAGACTTCTCAGAGGTGGACAATACCAATAGCAAGCTATAGAAAGAATTAACATGTGTCACATTTCCTTTTCCAAGGGTTCTTCCATCCATTTTATAAGGAATAGGGAGAGGAGGAAGGGATAATTATTACATATTTCAAAATCTCCACCACCACCATCACGTGATATTTTGTATGGTCCTTAAATTTTCAAAGTGCTGGGTAAACATGCACTAAATGAAAACCATCAATATTTACCGCTATAGTCAGAAAAATAAAACCACGAATATATTCTCATGTTTTAAAATGATCTCCAGTTATACATGAGACTAGCAGATTTTTCTCCACATTCTAAAAAGCTTCGTTACCCTCTCAAATATAGGTTCTCCTTTGAGGGATGTTTAAAGAACAGAGATACTTTAAAATGTTTCCATATCTCAGAATACATGCATCTTGTTCTAGGAATGACTGTGGAAATCATCCCATGTCAAAAAAGGTGGTGCCGTTTAGAGGGATCTGAAGCACAAAATCTGGAAGATTAAATTGGAAATGCAGGTGAAGTGAGGGTGGTGCAAAACAGTCCTTCCTCAACATTTGCAGAAGTTCCTTCTCAAAGTTCTGTACAGCAAAATCATGTGCTACACAATTAATCATGCATATTCACAACACAGAACTCTTGGGAGAGGCTCTGTAAGAGCATGGGCTGTCAGGTTCATGCTTGGGAACAGGACTTCTCAACGCTAAGCCAAGTTGTTCCTTGGCTGGTCTTTTAATCCCCTATATGGGGTCACTCCTACACTAAGTCCAGCTAGTGATGTCTGATGAAGGCAGAGACTAGACTCATAGGTCCCACTTCCCAACTAGGTTTGTTGAGGTACCACTGAGAAGCTAGAAGCGTGCATGAACCAAGCAATCCATAGTCAACTAGCTTCCTGCTTATCCTAGAGTGTCAGATATTACACACACACACACTCCCCAAAAGTCAAAATCTCAAAGATAAGAATCTAGGCAACTTAAGCAGATTGTCCTCAACAAGCTACTCAGTGAGTGGGTATTAGAATTTAGAATGTCTCACCTACCACATTTAAAACATATACAGACATCTAGTTATCTAACTGCATAATTTCTCTCTGTTAGGTATGAAGTGGGTCTTAAAATACAGGTTTATAGTGGTCTTAAAATGATGACCTATGCACCTGCACCCAGTTGGTCAAAGGAGGGAACTGGAAGGAGACAAGTCACACCAGCAAAGAAGCCTCTTTACAACAACAACAACAGACTACAGTGGGTTTGGGCTTGGCAATACTCCTTGAACCCAGTTAAAGATATTCAGGTCAGGTATGCTTGCTGGTCAAAGCAATTAGGAAACTTTGCTGGTTCTAACTATAGACTGCCTGGATCTTGTCATCAACAGGAGCTGGATTTGACATTATACCTAGAAAACCTGTATTTTGAAAATAATCATAGCAACTCAGTTACAGTAATTTCATTACACATTTCTCTGTAGGGACCTTTGTGATAGACAGCCAAATAAGATTTCTGTGACTTTTATTTTTATCACTGAATTAATAAAATTGGTACCATTACTAATTTAGGAAGAAAGCCAGATGACCAAAATGGAATTAAAAGAGTATTACCTTGGCAGGTTCGTTCATCGGTTAGTAGTTTATAACCCTTCTGGCAGCTGCACTCAAAGCTGCCCACAGTGTTTCGGCAGAAGTGGTCGCAGCCACCGTTGTTTACCAGACACTCATCTATATCTGTCAGAAATAACAACAAAAAACCAGAACAAAACATCAGTCATATACCTTGTGTGTGGGGAAAGGAGAGAAATACTATTCTCCTCACTCCCAATCCTTGGAAACAGTGAAATCATTTCTTCAGAACGAATATCTGAACTAAGGTCCTCACCAGAAACATATTTGCTCATCACTATGAAAGGAGGGCAACCATTTTAACAGCCCAGAAAATGAATGGGGAAGATATTAGTTCAATGTGAAATTCTTTGTCAAAAATTGGGGCAAAATGAAAAACAAATATTGAGGAAAATAGGTGAAGAGAAACTGAAATGCTGTTGAACAATCATATTCCAGTCTGTAAGGAGACAATTTCAGCCTATCCAGTGCCTTTCAACTGTCCCACAACAATTATTAAAATAATTTAACTTCTATTAATTCCATGGCCCTCCCAGCCACCTTTCTGCTTTTATATCACTACATATCCCTAATTGTGACCATTACTCTTCCAGCTCCAATACCCTCCCAAGATCTCCAACTCCCTCAAAAGACTTTGCCTTTTCTCCCTTTCTGCCCTGTATTCCTGGAACTTATTTCTTTCAAATTCCTCCCCAAACCCACCTTTTCTTTGGAGCTTTTGCACCACCCTAGCTCCCATTCACTACTGCAATTAAGCCTGTAATAAAGCCTAAGTAGATGTAACAGGGTGCAATCTGTTTAGACAGAAAAGAGACCTACAACTCCCAGCATTCTCCAGCCAGACATGCATGGGATTGCACCCTTAGATAATTTATTCTGTTTATCTCTACCTACCGAAAGAAGGGAAGCGAAAAGCAAAGGAGAAAGGGGAAGATATACCCAACTGAATGCAGAGTTCCAGAGAACAGCAAGGAGAGACAAGAAGGCCTTCTTAAATGAACAATGCAAAGAAATCGAGGAAAACAACAGAATGGGAAAGACTAGAGATCTCTTCAAGAAAATTGGAGATCTCAAGGGAACGTTTTGTGCAAAGACGGGCATGATAAAGGACAAAGAAGGCAGGGACCTAACAGAAGCAGATGAGATTAAGAAGAGATGGCAAGAATACACAGAAATACTATACAGGAAAGATCTGAATGTCCCTGATAGCCATGATAGTGCGGTCACTGAACTTGAGCCGGACATCCTAGAGAGTGAAGTCAAGTGGGCCTTAGGAAGCATTAGTAACAACAAAGCTAGCGGAGATGACAGTATTCCAGCCGAGCTATTTAAAATCCTAAAAGATGATGCTGTTAAAGTGCTGCATTCAATATGCCAACAAATCTGGAACACTCAACAGTGGCCACAAGACTGGAAAAGGTCAGTTTACATTCCAATTCCAAAGAAGGGCAACGCCAAAGAGTGTTCAAACTACCGCACAATTGCGCTCCTTTCACATGCCAGCAAGGTGATGCTCAAAATCCTACAAGCTAGGCTTCAGCAGTATGCGAACCGAGAACTACCGGAAGTACAAGCTGGGTTTCGAAGAGGCAGAGGAACTAGAGATCAAATCGCCAACATTCGCTGCATCATGGAGAAAGCAAGAGAATTCCAGAAAAACGTCTATTTCTGCTTCATTGACTACGCTAAAGCCTTTGATTGTGTGGATCACAACAAACTGTGGCAAATTCTGAAAGTGATGGGAGTACCAGACCACCTTACCTGTCTCCTGAGAAACCTGTACGAGGGTCAAGAAGCAACAGTAAGAACCAGAGATGGAACAACCGATTGGTTCAAAATTGGGAAAGGAGTACGACAAGGCTGCATATTGTCACCCTGCTTATTTAACTTATATGCAGAGTACATCATGAGAAATGCCGGGTTGGATGAATCAGAGGTCGGAATTAAGATTGCCGGGAGAATTATCAACAACCTCCGATATGCAGACGATACCACCCTAATGGCAGAAAGCGAAGAGGATCTCAAGAGCCTCTTGTTGAGGGTGAAAGAGGAGAGTGCAAAAGCTGGTTTGAAACTCAACATTAAAAAAACTAAGATCATGTCATCTGGCCCTATCACTTCCTGGCATATAGAAGGGGAAGAAATGGAAGCAGTGACAGATTTTACTTTCTTGGGCTCCAAGATCACCGCAGACGGTGACTGTAGCCATGAAATTAAAAGACGCTTGCTCCTTGGGAGGAAAGTTACGGCAAGCCTAGACAGCATAGTAAGAAGCAGAGACATCACCTTGCCGACAAAGGTCCGTCTAATCAAAGCTATGGTTTTCCCAGTAGTAATGTATGGCTGTGAGAGCTGGACTATAAGGAAGGCTGAGCGCCGAAGAATTGATGCTTTCGAACTGTGGTGCTGGAGAAGACTCTTACGAGTCCCCTGCACTGCAAGGAGGTCAAATCAGTCCATCCTAAAGGAAAACAACCCTGAGTGCTCATTGGAAGGACAGATAATGAAGCTGAAGCTCCAATATTTTGGCCACCTAATGCGAAGAGAAAACTCCCTGGAAAAGACCCTGATGCTGGGAAAGACTGAAGGCAAAAGGAGAAGGGGACGGCAGAGGATGAGATGGCTAGATAGCATCACGGATGCAATGAATATGAACTTGAGCACGCTCCGGGAGAGAGCGCAGGACAGGAAGGCCTGGCGTGCTATGGTCCATGGGGTCACGAAGAGTCGGACACGACTGAACGACTGAACAACAACAACACTTTCCTCCCCTTCCTCTGTTTTCTCCTTTGTCAAATTTTAGATTGGAAGCTCCTCAGGACAGGGATTCATCATCTTATACTCTTTAATGTACTGTGCATGCTGAGCTTTATGTCAAGATTGTAACTTCACAGTTGTGTACAAGGAATGCCCAGTTTGCTAACCCATGGTCATTCAGATATAATTTTTGAAACAGATAAATTAATACGACAAACAGCATACCCATTAACCCTGATTATTCTAATGTTTTGGATGTCTCCCAGACCATTAGGCAAATGGCTTGGGAGAGTTATTTGGGGCTGGACTGGGATTCAGTCTTTAATTATGAAGAACTGGATTCTGTTGCTTCTTCTCTACTAGTCCTGTGCTCTTTGTGCAGTCCCACTGAAGGTAATCAAACGGATAACACATGTAGTAAGACAATAATCAGAGACAGTAAAAGGGTCAATTTATAATCTTATGTTCGTTTCTGGGTTGGTAAAGTCCTCATGTGGTGACCCCATTTCACAAAGGTAAGAGTCTGTCCGAAACTGTGGTATGAAAGTCCGAATCAAATCCAGTGCAATGCTTGGGATGGACTGCTGTGGTTTTGGTTCCGCATCACCAGTGCCACAAAGTAGATTTAAACAGAGGAATCCAATTTATTGCAGGATGTTAGAAAACAGCTGAGCCATTCCAAAGCCACATAAAGTTCAAATCAGCTAAAATGAATGACAAAACTGTTATATTTTTATGTCTAATGCTGTGATACCAAGTCAATAACTTTAGACTGCTAACACTGAAAATAAATATCAGACTAAAAATGTCAAACTCTGGTCAAAATGGTCACCTTGATAATAAAAACACACTAAACAGCAGTCTGTTGGCTTGTTTCTGCCTTAAGTGTTTTCCATATGCTGTTACAGATTTCGTATTACCAAAAGAAAAAAAGAAAGAAAATGTCACAACATTCCATATAGTTCATGATGTATCATGTGATTAGTTTTCTATAGTTATCTGGAAAGCAAAGCAGCAGTTGTCTTTTCGACAATACTAAATACTCCTAAGACTTTTCTTGATGATATAGTTTCAGCATAACTATCTGCTGCCGCCCTTGGATAATTATGAGGAACAGTATATAAAACAAATGAATAAAACTTACCGGGAATTAAGTCATCCTGAATTTACCTCTGAATAAAAAGGTTTTGAGATCTCTCTGAAAGTTTTAAACAGGGCTAGAACTAAATATGAAATTCCATATTAGCAGTTAGTTACACCTGAGGTTTCAGGGTTTTAGTTTTTTTCTGAGTCTCCAAGGAAAGGACTAAATCTCAAGGCAAGCAGCCAGGACCATGGGGCAGGCTATTTTCTGCTTGGCTGGATGAAAACTTTTGCCATTTGGTCCACCGTCCATGTCCATCAGACTCCAGTCTTGAAGCAGTAGGCACAACGGGGCTACTTCCTTGACCCACCAGATGCCATCCTCTGCTCCTACCAGGAACCACTAAGCTCCGCCCATCTCTTACCATGCTCCTGAGGGGTATTTGAATTTAAGCTCAACTGGTATTTAGAATGACTGCAATATGAGAAATCTGAACCACAAATATTTCCAATTGAAAATCAGTACACATTTTAATGCTTTGACTTTTTTTAAAAAAACTGCAAATAAAGGCAACATTCTATGTCAGAGTTCACAGAATCCCAAATTCTAATTCAAACCCACTATTTCTTATCCGGTAAATTTACTGGAATTCTACCTTTGCTTTGAATATCCATGTCCATTTTTATATTACTCACAGGGAATCCAACAGCAACATCTGAACTTTTGCTTTATTTTAATGCTATTTGGAGCAGAACATACTTAGGGTATCGGAGGCACAACAGAGAGGGCTGTAGAGAAATCCAAGAACAAGAGAGAGACCTGTACAAATAGAATTGGTTCTCAGTGTGTTTCAAAGAAAATCTTTATCAAGAGAAATATAATGCGTCTTGATGAACGCTACTTAGGATAACTTTTCTACTCCAGGTCACCTAACCGAACCCTTAGATACCAGTACAGAATAATGGTACACAAAAATTGATGTATCCATGAACAACTTTACATGTTTGATATATAATTTGATACCATTCTCCAACATAATGCCAGCTCATCTTTTGTGGAGCCATGAAATAAACACACACACACATATACCTACTTTGACTTCAGGAGTCCAAGTTATTAGTAGGTGTAAACTGGTATTGTTCCACTAAAGTTGATGAAGAATTGCTAATTTGGGAGCAACTGAAAAGACCTGGATCAATATTGGGAATCATGCACTTCCATGATGCCTTTTGAAACCAGAGCCTTCAAAACAGGACAGAGGTCAAGGCTGTTTAACTGCAAAAACATTCCAAGCACCATAAATAATACTATGTCTCATTTCTGACTGTATTTCTTTCCATGGCTGTAGCAAGAATGACAAGGCATGTAAAAAGTATTTCACTCTATGGAGAGCAGAATATTACTGCATTTCACTTGAAAGGGAACAGGATCCAAATGTTTCACCTCTAACCAAGTCAATGGCCTCCATTATTTTTCTTTCCATAGCTATAAAAAAAGGCTTGTTATGAGACATGCGAAAATAACAAATGATCCTACAGCAGGTAAGAACCAGGGGCTCATTTATCTTTGCATAGGTTGCTATCCAATTTTATCATATCCAATATATGAGATGCACTAAGTCATTGTTTTAATCAAATATGGCCTTAACAACCATAAATTCTCATAAAAGTTGTTTTTTTTTAAATCAGTTCTTAGGGCTTGTTCACACTTGCAAGTTAATCACTGGATTGCAACAGCAAATAACAGTTTATCTGTGAGTGGCTCATCATGGAACAAACACCCCAAGTAAACTTTCATTTCAAGTGTTTGAGGGTGTTTCTAGATGAGGCTTTTATTGTGCAATTGCCCTACCTCATCCACGTGATTTTATGGGGGGTCCAGACATTCTCATCTTCAACTTGTAACTCTCTCATGTTTTCCCATGGCTTCTTCCATCTTTTTCTTCCACAGAAAAATGGTTAAGGAGCAAAAGATAAAATAGTTGCACTATGTCTTTCGATGGGTAGCACTAGACGGAATCCTTCTGGAAACATCCCAGGAATTGATGCATGTGTGAACATTGGCGATGACAGGAAGGAGGGGCAAGGTAACAAGGTGTGAGTGTGAACAAATGTATGTACATATACTTGGGCTTTGGGAAATCATTTTGTTGTATACATGGTTGCAATCCTATACACACTTACCTGGGAATAAGGCTCACTGAATTCAGTGGGTTGTGCTATTGAGTAGATATGCACAGGATTGTGCTGTTAATTTTTGAAAATGTGTGCATTGTAAATGGCAGAGGAATGTAGGCAGCAAAAAAACAAAACAAAAAACAGAGCTGTCATACAGGGCTGGCTTATGCCTCAGATTATACTCTATTGTTTCAGAAGCTTTAAATAGTGGAACATAAAACCTAGGTGTCTTAAGATAAGTTGCATGGCTGCACATTGACAAGAAGGAACTGACAGTCCTTTTTGGTTTTAATGCCATGCCAGGAAGATTTGTTCAGTGTAACTGACATGGGTTCTCAAATGACTGGAAAGACTTGAAGGAGCTGGTTTGCATTAGATCTGTGTATGAGCGCATGCAAACACACGCGCGTGCGCGCACACACACACACACACGCACACACCATACACTCTTCAAATATGCCAAAAAATTGTGAAGCAGATTTTTTACATTATAATTACATTATAGAGTTTCAGAATTACCCGCTCTCGTAAAAGTTAGCTGGACATGAGTCTCCTTGACTCTGCTGTTCAAATGAAAGCATAATTCATTTATAACTCTGGCTGATAACTTAAGGATGAAACAGCACTTGATACATATTTCCAGGATTCTCCATTTTTATACAATGCAGCTGAGAGGCTATAATTTGCAGTGGAAGACCAATGTGGGTGTGGGTGCTTCTTAATGCTTTCCCACTGAAAGTTACCCCACAAGCTGGGAAAATATGGGAAAATATGTGAATATTTCCATTTGGGAAAATATGTGAATACCCATATCTTTTCTTCCACAAGGGTAAAAGTAGCTGAGTGGGGGCCGATTTTCAGAAAAAGAAAAAGGCCGAAGGGGAAAGGGTTAAGATGCCCCTTTCCTCTGTCCCATCCTTTCTCTTCAAATCACAGCCTCAGCAGCTGAACAGTATGAAGGAAAAGAATAACTGAAAATATGGTTCTGCCCTGTTAGCTGAATATGGGTGTTCTTCATCTTGCTGTAAGTATGGATCACATATAAATAATCCAGAATTGTGGTTGGGAATTAGTTTTTAACATTGAATTGTGCAAGGCCTAAGGACCAGGCAGAGTCCTAGAATCAGGGTCAAGCCAGATCTGTGAATTTATTTTTATTTTTTCATTTCTATACTGCCCAACAGCCGAAGCTCTCTGGGCGGTTCACAAAATTTGTGAAATGTAAATGCAGGCTCCAAGCACGCATAGGGATGTGCGAACCCACCCCCGTCTAGGTTCTCTGGGTGCCTGCCCAGCCCCTGCCCCCCTCTCCGGTCCCTGGACTGAGCTCAAGAACTTCCCACACTCGGTGAGCAGCCCGCAGTCACCCCAGCGGTCCCGTCAAGCTCCGTGGTCGCCATTAAAAAAAAAAGGTGATCTCAAAAATGCACATATTTGTGCATGTGCAAAAAATGCGCATTCACAAAATGTGCATTTTCACATGCGCGAATGTGCACTTTTTCTCATGTGCAAATATGCGCATTTTTGTGATTGCCGTTTCGTTTTTTTAAAAAATGGCGACTGCGGGGCTTGACGAGGCCACCGTGGTGAGTGCGGGCTGCTCACCAAGCATGCGCAGGCAGTAAGCGGGGGCAGGAGTTCAGCAAGTGGCGCTCGGGGGTACGGGCAGCGGGGGTTCTGCTGGATTCCCGGATCAGGCGGCTGCGCCATCCCGAATCACGTAAACAAAGGTATAGTCTAATGTGTAAACCAGAAAGGGCATGCTCAACCCTCCCCATGGCCATTGCTAACTTTCCTGCAGCAGCCTCTCTCCCCAAGCCACATTCTCCAAGCTAGGCTTCTTGTACCATATCCTGGCTGAGGAAAAAGCGCCATCAGAATCAAACTGCGGGAAGATACGATGCAAGTGGGGTAAATATTTAGCACTCCTCAACTGCACACCTCTTTTGCAGTGGGATAGCAGAGCCAGGGCCCGCAGGGCACTTTTGCCGGCACTTTTTGATCAGCAGGAATGGTAACATCATCTGCCACCCCTATCAGAATTCCCTGATCCCTCTGAGCTTAGCTGCCATTCTCACAGTGACTGGAGGGGATGTGTTTTCCCAACAACAATATATTGTGCCCTGTAATTTTTTTAAAGGTACTTTGGGGTGGCTTGGTCTCGAATGAGTAATTCAGACCCCTTAGCTTTACAAAAGACCTGCTCCTGGTGGAGATGGAAACTGCTAGAATGGGTTCTTTGATATGGATCAACACAGTTGCCTGCATTTTTCGACTTTCCTTGGAAGTGTGGCTGGGGGGGCTGTCATGATGAGCGCCTGCACTTCAGCATTTACCACTACACCAGTGCTCTTTTGCTCTTAAAATCAGATTCCCCTCTCCTTTTCCATGTGATAGGGTCACCATTTGCAGGTGACTCACCACGGCAGTAAGACAGTAAGCCACTGAGGTGCACAAGGGGAAAAATCTGCTAAAGCCTCTGCTGCTGTTCATGCTGGAATGTATCCAGTGAAAGAGTCATTTGCCTGTCTCACAGTTTAAAAGAAAACGTGAAGGTGCCTAATAAAGGGGGGATATATTTTGGATCAAGGAAAGCTACGCGGGGTAAGGCTGAGGCCCAGGCCTTCAGCTGTCTGTCTTAACTTACAGATTATGCAGAGTTCTATATTGAAACAAACACTGACAACTAAATTATAAGTTAACTTTAATACGTAGCGCCCAGCTACAGCTGTTCTTTTTTCCGTACTCAAAAGTAAGTGTGGGGGGGAGGGCTTTAAACCTTTGCCCTCCACTGTGCTCCCAAGCCAGATTGGACCCCCCATACCTGAAATTTGCATAGGAAATAAATCCCCCCCTGAAGCCAATGGACGCTTTTTTCCTATGTAAATTGCAGACAATGGAGCTGGGGAGGGGGAATCCAGATCGGCACCACACTAGGGGGTAAAGAGTTAAAGCCCCTTAACCCCCATGGGGTCCTGATCTGGCTTGGGTCTCCTGGACTTACTTTTGAGTACGGCACAGAACAGACAAAGCTGCATGCTACATATGAAAGGTAACATGTAGTCAGGCTGTGAAATTTAAGAGGCAACAGATTGCAAGATTCATCTCAAATAATTACAAAGCATTACATAATTTCAGCATCTATTAATGATGGAAATTCATGATGGACAATTGGGATTAATGAAGTTAGCATACATATATCCTGTGTCCAGTATCCTGGTGTGTGTGTATGTTGTTGTTGTTTTGGGGTGAGGGAGGGGAAGAAAGGAAACAAGGGAAAGAATCTGGCTAATTATTACTGCTAATTTTAGTTGCTGCTCATGATACCCCTTTCCCTCACTCCATTCTGCTTCTTGCCTTAAAAACTGCCAGTGGGACTGCAATTTATGATATTGCTTCAGAGTAGGTCTGTGATGTATTTCCTAATAACTGTTTTCTCTTCTGAGTAGACTGCATTTTTTTTCTGTAATAGGAAAGGTTGTTGTTGTTGTTCAGTCGTTCAGTCTTGTCCGACTCTTCGTGACCCCATGGACCACAGCACGCCAGGCCTTCCTGTCCTGCGCTCTCTCCCAGAGCATGCTCAAGTTCATATTCATTGCATCCGTGATGCTATCTAGCCATCTCATCCTCTGCCGTCCCCTTCTCCTTTTGCCTTCAGTCTTTCCCAGCATCAGGGTCTTTTCCAGGGAGTTTTCTCTTCGCATTAGGTGGCCAAAATATTGGAGCTTCAGCTTCATTATCTGTCCTTCCAATGAGCAGTCAGGGTTGATTTCCTTTAGGATGGACTGATTTGACCTCCTTGCAGTCCAGGGGACTCGTAAGAGTCTTCTCCAGCACCGCAGTTCGAAAGCATCAATTCTTCGGCGCTCAGCCTTCCTTATAGTCCAGCTCTCACAGCCCTACGTTGCTACTGGAAAAACCATAGCTTTCTGTAATAGGAAAGGTACTCCTATATAATATATAGCTCAGGGATCGCTCTCTCAAAAAGTGAGCCCGGGTGATGAGTGCCAATAAAAATGGAGCCAAAACAGAGCCACTGAGAAACGAGAAAGAGGCGTAAGGGAACCCCAAGGTTTGCAGAAGTCCCAAAAGTCTTTTTTGAAAACAACCAAGGGGGTAACACACCCACCCCTCCCCCCCAAAACAGCCCAAAGAGGACCGGGCTTAGTAGCCACAGAATGTCAAGTGCAACTGGAAAAGAAAAATGGAAAAGGGGGAGGGGATGCCCTGCATGCGCACCTGAACAGGGCATGCCTGGATGGCAGGAAATCTGAACATGAACACTCCTTCCCAGGATGTCAGGATACACTGCAACAATTTCTTGCAGGTACCACTTGCATTTGCAAATTTACCTCCCCACTCTCAATTTCCCCCCAAATTTAGCAGATCTGATATACCTTGGCTCAGCCACAGAACAGCACCAATGAATTTGTTTTCTGTCATTCCTACAGCTTGGATTTCTGGAATTTGTAACAACTGCTATGCACCCCCAGCGTGCTATCGCACTAGCTTTCTTTCCTTTTGTTTGTGAGAATTATTTCCATTCCTAAGTCAGCCAGAGGCATCATCAATTGTACAAATTAAAATACCGTAAAAAAAAAAATCTGAAGGTCTCTGCGCTGTTAAAATGAATGGGGAACACTGCACATTAGGATCTGTTCTGACATGCACACAAACAGTTAACCTCTCCATGAACTAAAAGGAATGCTAATATGATTGGGTGAGATCCAAAGTTGTACAAGCTCCCCTCTTCTCCATTGCAGCCCCATGTGCCTCCTGAATGGCCTCTCCGGGGGGTCGGGGGACCCTCCGGAACAGGACAGGCTGTGTGTTATAAGACTGGGAATGGGGATAACTTTTCCTCCTGGTGGACCCCTTCTTTATGCGGGTTCCCCAGGAAAAGAATCTCTGATAGGCTGCCACCAGTCAGGATGAACCACCTGACACACCCTAGTCTGTCCAGATGCTTGGGGAGATTCTGAGCCCTATTCCCAAAGACCCCTCCCTTCCGCCCAGACCTAGGAAAGAAGAAAACAAAAGAAAGGTGCTCTGGACTTTCCTTTCCAAAGCCCAGAAACAGCGAACTTTCCAAAGCCCTTCTAAAAACCTTAAAACATAAGTGCTCGCTTTGAACCCATGCGGTCTTTCATGTGGGGAAGAGTTCAGTGAGAAATCCCTTTTAAAACTACACAGCCAAATGCCCAAATATAAAAAGGAGTTTATTTAGGGGGAAAAGGAGAAAAGCAGGGATGGGGGGTAGAACCAGGGAAGAGAACAATCACACACATACACAGAATTCCAAATAAAATCAAAAAGTCAGTTTAACTTATCTAGTCACATTACCTACCTGAGTTTAGTTTTGGGTCCTAGAGCATATGCCGAGTTTATTGCAGAGAGTTTGGTCTGAGACAGAGAGAACATTTGGCTTCCAGTTAGATGGTATACAGGAGACGCTCTAGAAGGACTGAGGGGACCTTTTTAATGGGATCTCTGCTCAGTAAAAGCCAGCCCCTTTTCAGAGACTGATGGGTGCTCTATCCAATAACACAATAGCCACCATTTTTTATATCAGTGGTTCAGCCAGCGAATCAGAAAATCACCTAGTGGCTGGACCCACTTTCTTAATGAGGGTAACTTACATCTCAAAAGCCCAAGGTGGCTGGAACTAGTCAGCCTATTCAAGAAAAGGAATTAAGGTTTTGCTAGCATTTTGGAGGAAAAAGGCGGCTAGATAATACTATTCAGGTTGTCCAGTAGGGTGCTACCTGACCAGATGTTTTAGGGGGCACTGTGGATCTATATCAGAGGTAGAGGTTTCTCACACTGTGGCACTGGGACTGTGGTGGAAGAGGGAATTACCAAACTTGGGCACAGGCACCTTGCATGAGTTGAGTTTTGATGTGCACAGTCACTCAGGCTAGTAGGTTCCCCAATCCTCTCAAGTAGCTTGGGCGGGGGGGATGCAGAGGGCTGCAATAGGAAGGGGAGAGTGGGAAAGCCCTATCAGGCAAGCAACCTCCCCCTCACACAACTTTGGACCCCACTCAGTGTGTGAACCAAGACATGCCTGTGCTTTATTGCACGGCCTACCTAAAAACACACACACACACACACACACACGGGGGCGGCGGGATGACATGAATGAAAGGAAGAGCATGTGCAACAAGAAAAAACGGTGTATGTGCCATTTCCAAAATTAATTATAGAAACTCTTCATCGGAAACCAAAAGACAAAGTGGTATATATAGGCAACGCAGGAAAGAATTATAAAACGGAACAGGAAAGCCCCTAGTATAAATTTTAAAACACTATCAAAATGATATAAATAATAATAGTAATAATAATAATAATAATAATAATTATATCCCGCCTTTTCCCCAATACTGGGACACAAGGCAGCTTTACAACATTAAAACTTGTAAAATTAAAACCTATAAGCAGAAGTATAAATAGAAGTATAAAAAAGTTAAAAATATAATTAAATCATCAACAATATTAAAATTGTATAAAATATCAAAAAGTTTAAAGACACCAAGAAATATAGTATCCATTCCCACAGGTCCAGACTAGCTATCCCTAGCAAAGGCCTGCTGGAACAAGAAAGTTTTTAGAAGCCTGCGAAAACAAATCAAGGAGGGTTCCACTCTTGCCTCCTTGGGAAGGGATTTCCAGAGCCTTGGGGCAGCCACTGAGAAGGCCCTCTCCCGCGTTCCCACCAGGCGTGCGATAGAAAGTATATCACAGAAATTACTTCAACAGTACTTGTAGTCTAACATTTGGTCTTCTTGTGCTCCCTGCATTGTAGGAGCACTTTATTTATTTATTTATTTATTTATTTGTTGCATTTATATCCCGCCTTTTTTCCTCTTGCAAGGAAGCCAAGTCAGCTTACATTCTCCTCCTCCTCCTCTCCACTTCATCCTCACAACAACAACCCTGTGAGGTGGGTTGGGCTGAGAGTCTGTGACTGGCCCAAAGTCACCCAGTGAGCTTCATGGCCGAGTGGCGACTAGAACTCGGATCTCCCAGCTCCCAGTCCAGCGTTCTAGCCACTACACCACGCTGGCTCAAATGATACTCTGTAGATAATAATAGTTGCTGCGATCCACTTTCAGAACATCCAAAGCTTGGCCATGCTTGGTGGACCCTTGGACATTTTCTCTTTAAACAGTGATCCCCCATGCCACATCATAGACTGTTTTTGAACGTAGCCTCACTTGGGCATGTGGATCTAGTTGTGTGGTTCTTTGGAGCCCTGCCAATATTTATTTGCTGCACAAATGTAAACTGAAATCAATACATTTTGCCCACAGGCTTACAATAAGAAAGTATTAAAACATTAATTATTTTCAGAATCCATGATATATCATCACACACAGGAGCCTTTCATGTGTTGCATCATTGGTGTGAGAGCCACTTTGCTGGTCCCATCACTGCTGTACAGGCTGCTGTTATATTTAGGGGGCCAAGACCCCATGAGCAAGGGCAATCATGTGGGTTGGTCCCCCTTGATCATTTTATTTATTTATTTTATTTATTTCATTTCTATACCGCCCAATAGCCGAAGCTCTCTGGGCGGTTCACAAAAATTAAAACCAAACAACACACAATAAAACAATTTAAAATATATAGAACATTAAAACCACAATATAACAATACAACCACAATAAAACCTAGCAGCAGTGCAAGAGTTTAAAATACAGATTTAAAACAGCAAAGATAAAAATTTAGAAAGCTAAAATGCTAAAATGCCTGGGAAAATAAAAAGATCTTCACCTGGCGCCGAAAGGAATACAATGTAGGCGCCAGGCGAACCTCACTAGGGAGCTCATTCCAGAGCCGGGGTGCCACAACAGAAAAAGCCCTCCTCCGAGTAGCCACCCGCCTCACTTCCTTTGGCAGGGGCTTATGGAGAAGGGCCGCTCATGATGATCTTAAGGTCCAGGCAGGCACATATGGGAGGAGGCGATCCTTCAGGTAACCTGGCCCCAAGCCGTTAAGGGCTCTGAATGTTAACACCAGCACTTTGAATCGGGCCCGGAAATGGACTGGCAGCCAGTGCAGCTGGAAAAGTACTGGCGTAATATGAGCTCGCAGGCCAGTCCCTGTTAACAATCTTGCTGCCCTATTTTGGACCAGCTGAAGTTTCCGGACCGTTTTCAAAGGCAGCCCCACGTATAACGCATTGCAGTAATCCAGACAAGAAGTTATCAGAGCATGGATAACTGTAGCAAGGCTATCTCTGTCCAGATAAGGGCGTAGTTGGTATACCAGCCTAAGCTGATAAAAAGTGCTCCGTGCCACTGAGTTCACCTGTGCCTCAAGTGACAGTTCTGGATCCAAGAGCACCCCCAAACTACGAACCTGATCCTTTAGGGGGAGTGCAACCCCCTCTAGAACAGGTTGAATATCATCTAGCCGGGCAGACGAACCACCCACTAACAGTACCTCCGTCTTGTCTGGATTGAGTTTCAGTTTATTAGCCCTCATCCAGTCCATTACCGTGCCCAGGCACTGATTCAGAACAGCCACTGCCTCACCTGGTTTTGATGAGAAAGAGAGGTAGAGCTGGGTGTCATCTGCATATTGATGGCACCTCAGCCCACACCTCCGGATAACCTCCCCAGCGGTTTCATGTAGATGTTAAACAGCATGGGGGATAAAATAGAGCCCTGTGGAACCCCATGGCACAATTGCCATGGCACAGAGCAATAATCCCCCAGCACCACCTTCTGGAATCGGCCATCCAAGTAGGAGCGGAACCACTGTAGTGCAGTGCCTCCAACTCCTAACCCAGACAACCTATCCAGAAGGATACCATGGTCGATGGTATCGAAAGCCGCTGAGAGGTCCAGGAGAATCAACAGGGTCGCACTCCCCCTGTCCCTCTCCCGGCAGAGGTCATCCCACAGGGCGACCAAGGCAGTTTCCGTTCCAAAACCAGGCCTGAAGCCCGACTGAAATGGATCTAGATACTCCGTTTCATTCAAGAGTGCCTGGAGCTGTCCTACAACCACCCGCTCAAGCACCTTGCCCAGGAAGGGGATGTTGGCCACTGGCGTGTAATTGTTAACATCCTCCAGGTCCAGGTTAGGCTTTTTCAGGAGTGGCCTGATTACTGCCTCTTTTAAAGTGGCAGGCACCACTCCCTCTCTCAAGGAGGAATTTACAACCTCCTGGACCCAGCCGGACAACCCCTCCTGGTTTGATTTAATAAGCCATGAAGGGCAAGGGTCAAGCACACAAGTGGTCGATCGGACTTGGCTAAGCACTTTGTCCGCATCCTCAGGCCTCAGTAACTGAAACTCATCCAATAAAACTGGACCAGACGGTGCTCTGAACGCCTCTACCAATGGAACTGCATTAATGGTGGTGTCCAATTCATGACGAATCTGAGCGACTTTATCCTCAAAGTGCCGTGCAAACTTGTCACAGCGTGCTACTGAGGGTTCCACTGTCTCTCTCCCTGGCCCAGAATGTAACAGGCCGCAAACCACTCGGAAAAGCTCCGCTGGACGACACTGAGAAGATGCAATGCTGGTGGAAAAGAACTGTCTCTTTGCCACCCTCACCGCCACAGAGTAGGCTCGATAATGGGCTCTTACCTGTGTTCGGTCATACTCAGCACGAGTTTTCCTCCACCTGCGTTCTAGCCGTCTCCCCTCTTGCTTCATTGCCCTCAGCTCAGGTGTTTACCAAGGAGCTGGCCGGGCTCTGCTCAGAGGGAGAGGGCACTTGGGCGCGATCGTGTCAACCGCCCGAGTCATCTCTGCATTCCACAGAGCGACCTGGGCTTCGACAGGAGCACCAGCCATACCAGCAGGAAAATCCCCCAGAGCCCTCTGGAATCCATCGGAATCCATTAATCTCCGGGGGCGGACCATTTTAATAGGTCCCCCACCCTTGCAGAGGGGAAAGGCCGCCAGGAATCTAATCCTCAGCAGGAAGTGATCTGACAATGACAAAGGGACAGATGTTAATTCCTCCACTTTCAGATCACCATCCTCCTGCCCAGTCGAGAAAACCAGATCAAGCGTGTGTCCTTTTATATGCGTTGGGCTGATGACATGTTGGGACAGCCCCATGGTTGTCATGGCGGCCATGAAGTCCTGAGCCGCCCCGGATACAGCGGCCTTGGCATGGAAGTTGAGATCCCCCAGGACCATCATCCTGGGGGTCCTCAACACCAAGTCCGAGACCACCTCCGTCAGCTCAGGCAGGGAGTCTGATGGGCAGCGGGGTGGGCGGTACACCAACAGAATCCCTAATCTGTCCCGGGTACCCAACACAGGGTACAGACACTCAAGATCTGCACTCGAATGAGCAGGAAGCCTGGAGAGGGAATTGAATTCCTATAGACCATGGCAACCCCCCCTCCCCGACCCTCAAGTCGGTGTTGGTGCTGCACCGAGTACCCAGGAGGGCACAGCTTGACCCTTGTCGGTCAATGACGTGAGCGCGAAGGACCCACATAGCTTGATATATGTGGTAGTAGGTCTTTTAGGATGTAATCCTATGCATGTTTAGACAAAAAAAGTCCCAGAACTCCCAACATGCCCCAGCCAGCCATGCTGAGAGTGAAGCCATAGAACAGTAGCTCCCATCTAAAGGGACCATAGTCAAAGGAACAAAGGTGCAAAATACAGAGGATGATCCATGGCCAAGAACCTGGAAAACATCCCCAGCAGCTGGCCTAGCAGCAGCATCCCTGCCTCAAATAGCACCCCTGCCCCCAGACTGCACCTCCCAGCCCCCATGAAATGGTCGCCCATGGTTGCTGTGGCACTGAGCCCCAAGATGGCCGTTGCTGCAGCACTGAGCACCGAAATGGCCACCTGCAGCAGCTGCCTCCACTGAGGCCCCAAAATGGCCACCCACAGCAGCTTCCTCCACTGAGGCTGCTGGGATGCATGGTGGTCCATCTGGAGGACTGCGAAGTTTACCAGTAACCATGGTGGTTAGTGAGTAGTTAGGCTAACCATGCTGCAGGCCATGGTTACCTGCGTGTGTGGCAGGGGCTCTCACAATGGTTAGCGCTAACCACCCTGCACCATTGTTTGCCTAACCCCCCACCCCAATGTATGTCTGAAAAGGGCAAAGGAAAGGAAGGAAGGAAGGAAGATAGGTAGGTCAGCCTTCTGAGATATAACATGGGGCCAATTTATACAGCCAGCTTTAAAGTAGAAGCCACTCCACAAGGTGAATTTCCTTCCCAAATTTTGTTATGGTTTTATAAGGTCATGTCATCATCATATCTCATGCAAAGACTACAAGTTCCCCTATCCTCCAACTCACTCATGAGCATGGTTCACTGTCATCCAACACATGATCCTCCAGATGCTAATGGACTCCCAAGTCCCATAAGCTCCAGCCAGCATGGTTGATGGTCATCGACTGTGAGAGTTGTAGTCCAGCAGCATCTGGAGGGACACAGGTTCCTCACCCCCACATAAGACCATGCTGATTAACGGAGAAGCCAGGGAGCATACTACATCATCTCACTACTTGTTTTAAGGTACCCTCAGGGATCTCAGGGATACAGAAACAACAACAGACAACCTGCATCAAATCATTGTCCATCAACACGAGATATAGGGAGGCAAATAGATGGTCATGTTACACTGATGTAGATATGGAGGACCGATCAATATAAATGGATAAACAGAGTTTAGTGTCAGGGTCAGGCTTAGGTCATGGGTGATTATGCCCAAAGGTAGACCTGGAGGGATAGTGTCTTCAGCTAGAACCTGAAGCAAAGCAGCGAGAAGGTACTGCTCTGTTGACCAGGCAAAGATAAAGGCCAGATTCTAGGTATTTATACCTGGCCAGCCTGATTTAGAGGCTTCATACAGCCAATGAATCATAGAGGCTAATGTTGCACATTCTCGTTCCCTTCTGTGCCTGAATAGGGCTCTAAGATCTGAGCATACATTGTCCATAATGGTAGATTGCTGGCCTAGCCTCAGCCTATGAGGTTCCTAGTTTACGAACCACAGTCCCTGACATTTACAGGGCATTAGGAAGGAACGGGCATTTCTCATAACAACCTGTTTTATAAGAAACCAACTTCACACTTTGAGAAGGCTCCATCCATAGACACTTATCCTCAGTGGGTGCTGTGCACAACTAGTACTTTGCACCGTAATTTGTTAGGGATGTGCATTTCGTTCTGGGTCAATGAAGCAGCTGATTAGCCTACACAGATTTGCCCAGGTGCAGTGCCATCTTGCGCTGGTTTATGCACACATAGGGCTCCTTTTTATTCACTTGAGCTTCCCCTTCAAGATATTTTTTTCTTGAACTCTTTTTCCCAATAAGAAATGAACTAGAGCTTGGGGGGGGGGGGATGGTTCCTTAATAAGCTTGCAGAGTAGGTAGGAACAGGCTGAATAAAATTTTCAAGTCTGTATCTTTCACAACCTGATTCCTGTAAAGCACTCAGCTATGTGCAAATACTCGCTGAGCACAGAAAGGCTGAGGCAGGTTTCAACAAATTTCTGTCATGTCACTTTCTCCTTTTTCATCTGTTATCTTTGCAATTCCTGAAGGAGCATGCTTTCAAAGACAAACAGTAATCTGTCACACATGGATTTGAGTGTCAGCTATGTTCCTCCAGGACATATCCGCTCTTAACATTAGCCATCAGCTAATCAATTTTAAAAAGGCCTTCAAGGCTGCCAAGAGATCAATCACTTGTAAAACAAACATCTATGACCTCTTACTTTTGTATTAGAGGTAAATAGTTTTATACAAAACAAAAGGAGTAAACCCAAAGTGCATTTCATGCAGAGATTAGGTACCAAATCTTAATTTTGTATAGGGAACAACTTATTAAATGTATGTAAAAGGGTTTCTCTTAAAATGTAAGAGAAAATAATGCTTTTTTAAAGATTAGATTTGTCAGTGAAGTGATATGAACCTAAAGACTATAATATTGCATTTAGTGCATGGTAATCACATGGTGGAATGGGTAAGAAAAATCTTCTGTTATCAAGAAGTATAAAAAGTGCAAGCCGCTAAAAATGCTGAATGCATCGTCATATCAAATCTTCTTCTTTGTTTAGTTTTCCAATACTATCCAAAAATATAACTGCAAAAGGCACACTATGACATTGTAAAATGTCTCTTTCCCACATAAGTCCGAATCACCCCAATATGTCAGGTAACAAAAGTAATATTGCTCATTTCCACAAGTCTAGTCAGCTGTACAGTGCTTGAGGGTTATTACTGATGAATGAAGCAATTGGGTGGGGGGACGTTTTTCCCACCCAATCGTTTCCCAGAGGAGGGGGCAACAACTTGGAAGGAAAGATTCCTGCGATTGCTCTCCCTATGTGCTTACTCCAGTCACACACACTCCACAGCGGCTTTGTGGGGAAGCAGTTCTCATGCTGACAGGGGTGCTTGGGCAATGGGCTTCATGCTGTAATCCAAGCATGTTAACAGTATGTCAGACAGCAGTCTTGTCCGGGCTGGAAAGGGTAGCTGACTGGGAAAAAGAATCACTTTGTTGTCTCATCTGCAACTCCAACAGGGAGCAGCAAAATCGCCAGATGGAGGCAGTGGGCAAATTCAGAGTCACATCCCCATCTTAGCTGTTACCCTTCTTCTAACACAGTGGTTCTCAACCTTCCTAATGCCGCGACCCTTTAATACAGTTCCTCATGTTGTGGTGACCCCCAACCATAAAATTATTTTCATTGCTACTTCATAACTGTAATTTTGCTACTGTTATGAATCGTAATGTAAATATCTGATCCATTGTCATGGGATGGTTTGCTAATGAAAATAATATATAACAATAGCTTTAATAATACAAAATATGATACATGGCATAGTTCAGTCAATACAGTTCATTAAAGTTTCCTATGATTTACCATTCTCTGTGTTGTTGTTTTTACATACCTGTTACTATCACAAGGGGGCAGAATTCACATCAACCACAGCTGAATATAAAAAGACCAATCAGCTTCCAGATTAAGTTCCCATGGTACAGATATATATATTTTTTTGCAGTAGTTGATGATTTTACAGTACATGATTTTACATTTACCCAGTAATTATAATTCATGAAGTGTCGTTTTACCTCCAATACTGCTGCTTTCAACACAGCAGCTGCTCTCTACACAGTAGCTGCTCTCTACTCAGTAGCTGCTCTCTACACATGTGTGACTGGCCCGCATAAGTACATTATGGCACCAACCCTGTCACATACACCTGGATTTGTAGGGGGTTTATGTGATGGGGTTGGCGCGATGATGTCATCACGCTGGGTACTCGTATGTGGGCGTATCTGCATGTGGGCGGACCCGCCTGGAGACGGAGAAGCGGTGTCTCGGTTCCTAAGACCATCGGAAATATGTGTTTTCCGATGGTCTTAGGCGACCCCTGTGAAAGGGTCGTTCGACCCCCAAAGGGGTCGCGACCCACAGGTTGAGAACCGCTGTTCTAACACAACAGTCGGGGAAGACCGACTGTTCTGATATAGGTGAGAGGAAGGAAGGCGACAACATTACCACATGCCTGCTCCTGTTTCAGCTGAGAGTTTCCCCCTCTGCTGCTTCTTTTCTTCAGGTTTAGAAAAACTAACAGTTCTTTGATTGTGGGAGGTGTTTTTTTAGTTGAGATCAATTTTTTAAAATAATCCTGTTTTCAGCCTGTGCTTCTTTTTCTCCCCATGCCTTTCTCTCTTCCTAGTTCCATTTATGTGGGACATAGAGTCATATATACAACAGCAATTACTATTCGCTGCCCTAAGCCCACTTTCCCTCCCTCCCTCCCTCCCTCCCTCCCTCCCTCCCTCCCTCCCTCTCTCACTCACAACGTATATTCACACACATTGATTCAAGAATTTCAAAATACAAGTGGTGGGGTCCTTTTCCTGCTGCGTCTGAAAGTCAAATGATAGGGATTTGTTTCAAGGAAGTAGGCAGCGCATTACATAGCTGGGTAACCATGACAATGAGACAGAAAGAACAAGAAATGTTTGCTTAAAAGAGCATCCAGTCAAATACCCCCCCCCCCCCAGTTAAACAACATATGAGAAAGTTAAGAAGGGTCCTTACACTGGTAGAACAGAATACCCTCATTTTTGAGATTTGTTGTTGCACAAAGGTTGGCTGAGATGTCTAAACAAGTATCTGCAAAATCAATCAAACGTTTTGTTTTAGGCAAAGATGGAAATGGGGTTATAAAGGATGCAAAAGAAAATATTACATGAGCACTTCTCTCTACAAAACTCAGCTATGTATTGCTCTTCTAACTAATGAAGGGAAGCTCCAGAACTCAATATTCTTTGGAAGCATCACGATGTAAAGTTCAAATTTATTTACCTGCTACATTGTGTCTGCCTAAAAGACAGGGGCAGGAGCAGGGCCCCCATGCACGGCAATCCAAAATCTAAGCTTGGCCCTGATAAAGCCTTCCCCAACCCAGCGCCCTCCCAATGTGTCGGACTACAACTCTCATCTTCCCCAGCCAGCATGGCCCATGACTATGCTGGCTGGCGGTGATGGGAATTGAAGTCCAACACATCAGGATGGCACCAGGTTGGGGAAGGCCGATTTAGCTCATAGCAGAACATGACAGAAGAGCATTTTTAGCCACCAGGAATGAAGAGATCTGAGTTAATAGAAATCTCATTTATTTAACCAATGTCCTAATCTTAAACAAGTAATTCTGGAACAATAAGGATTAGCAATACCAATTCCATATTCCTCCTTTGCCTCATTTTATGCCTAAGGAAATCTGTTTCTGAATTTCCTGTGGCAAACCAGATGCTGCTGCTGGGACTCTAATCTCAAACTGTTCAGAGCTCCCTATGATTTCCCACTCTTAAATCAGCTTATATCAAGTAAATCTCCTGCTCTGTCAGCTATCCATGTTGCGTCTAATGTGATTAAATGCTAAACTGATTAGACACTTTCTGTATTTCAGTCAAGACAGATTAAGAATAGATTCAACACCTGGCAAGAAAACTCCACAGAAGCCAAGAATTTGTGGATCAATCCCCAGACAGCTGAAGAGCAAGTGTCAAAAGGGGTGGTGGGGGAGCTATAAGGTAACAAGGAACTGGGATGACAGCACTGATTGATGGGTCTTCTTTTCTGCCACTTTTGTTTTCTTCAAGAATTTGCTGGGCTACCCGGGATCATGAATGAAAAAACAGATTTGGGAAGCTCTGCACTGCATAGGACAGAAGCTACTTCATGGCAGCATTAACACAAAATGGTGCCAGTTCTTCAATACAGGAAAAGTTGAAGGCACCACATGAGCTAGGAAAGAACTTTTAAGTGATGGCCCTGGCTCTACAGCAGTAACTATCAAATGCCCTGTCATCCGGGAACCCTCTTGCACACTGATTTGTTTGCCAGTGAACCCCTGCACCATTACAGAAGATTGTGAGATGCTTTCTAGGTTGTACTCTGAGTTTGCACAGGGTACCAACCAGCCCACTGGATTTAGCTGTCAACCCCAGTGAACAAAGAGTGTACCCTAGAATGCACCTAACATGTGCCTGGGTTTGCACACTGCAGGAGAAGATTAGTAACGGTGGACAAGCTCTTTTGGGCAACTGTTTGAGATTACCAGTGTGCTTACCAAGGAAACACTGACAGGTATTTCTGGAATTCCGGGGTTCCATGTATTTTAAATTTTATTATATGTTGTTATGTATTTATGTATTTTATTGTATTTTAAATCACTGCATCGCTGCTAGGTTTTATTTTGCTTTGTACTTTTATACTGTAGTTTTAAGCTTTTGCATTTTATTTTGTATTTTATGGTGGATTTTGTAGCTTTAATTGTTGTGAACCACCCAGAGAGCTTCGGCTACTGGGTGGTACAGAAATTAATTAATTAAGTAAGTAAGTAATATAAATAACACAGTTTCAAACCATTGCTGTAGAGGAAAAGCATCCAACCACCTCTGAACTTGCAGTTCACTCTGAGCTGTTATAGAAATGCTCAAACCTGCCAAAGTACCAATGCATTGAGTCCAATATGGGTATTCAATACAGATAATAAACTCAATTTCACTACCCAAGAATTGGCCTTTTCGGTTCCCTAATGGCATGGCTACTACCCCCTATGAAACTCTTTCTTTCTTTCTTTCTTTCTTTCTTTCTTTCTTTCCTTCCTTCTCTCTCTCTCTCTCTCTTTCTCGTTCCTTTCCTTTCCTTTCAACTCCTACATAATTCCTGTGTTTTCTCCCCATACACAGCCTAAAAGGTTTGAGATTCCTTGTAGTTCCTTTCTTCCAACCCCAACCCCAGCCCAGCCCCTACAGAGAACAACAGAAACAGTGTGCAACAGATATGAAACCTATCTATTAAGACCAGGGGGTCAAGCGTATTAAGTGCCCATCTGATTATTAAGTTTCCATGCTAATGAATCAGGTAAATATTCATCTTAATGAAATTAAATTTAAAACTTGTATGAACACTGAGAAAACTCTTTCCTCAAGGTTTGGTTAAGTCACTCTTATGGCCCACAACCTATGCATTCCCAGTACTGACGTTCAAAAGAAAACAATGTCACTTTAAGTTACACAGAATGTAGTAATGCTTGCAGACACATCTCCATGACACCATCATCAACACCCACCATTCACAGCATGTCATGCTGACGATGGACCCACATTACCCGTACATGTGTGTCAGTTACAGGACATGTGCTCAGCACCTGGCCTGGTTCATGCTAGTGGGGGCACTGTGTTGTGTTTGTGTCTGTCAGGTTGTGTCTTCTCAACAGACTGGGTTAGGAGGACTGTCATGGAGCATTCCACTATGACTGCATCTGAAGTGGCTCATTTCATGTACGCAGTCATAGTGGAATGCTCCATGACAGTCCTCCTAACCCAGTCTGTTGAGAAGACACAACCTGACAGACACAAACACAACACAGTGCCCCCACTAGCATGAACCAGGCCGGGTGCTGAGCACATGTCCTGTAACTGACACAGGCCAGGAATCCCCTTATAAAACCCACATCCCTACACACACCAGACAAATAACAACCCTTTTGACAGGGACATATAGGGATGGAAGGATGGGCAACTGTAGCACATTACCCAGCCAATGCCATAGCTTAGTTGTCTCCTCCAGACAAGATTCAGGTTCTGCTGACTTATACTGCCCTTTTGAAAAGCTTTTTGCAAGGAAGAGAGAAGAGAGAAACAGAACAAGGGAGTATGGAAGCCATAGCTGAATGCTTACACTCCACAGGAACCAAACCTCTACAATAGTGTAGCAGGAAAGAGTTACTGAAATGGGGGAGGAGTCGGATCTTGCCATGAGGAAATGTAAAACTGGCACAACTCATCTTTTAATGCCTGGTCAGCAGCCATCATGTCAGCAGTAAAAAATGGGGAGCAGAAAGGACTAGAACCTCACACTCCACAGATCAGCTTCCCAAAGACAGACTACTAGAGCAGACCGGTCCCCGAGGCCCAGACCACAGAACCAGGATTGAGGGGGATGTAAATGAATCTGAAAGTAGGGATGGATGAATCCACCCTCATCTGGTATCAGCGGGTGCCTGCTTGAAGCACTGCCCCCACTCAAGCCCCCCTGGACCCACGCCTGAGTCCCCACCGAGCTCACCGAGCCCTGACCTCACCGAGTTTGATATATGCAATAGAGGCATAAATGGCTCTAATATTGCATATATCAAGCTTTCCCAGCCTGAATTTGTGCATATTTAAATATGTGCATTTTTAATGATCTCCTTTTTCCCCATAAAAATAAGCTCGGCAAAATGGCAGGCGCTCGCGGATGGGTCCGGGTGGGTGTGGGGAACATCCGGGAGGGTGTGAGAGGGGGTGAGCGAGACCAGAGGCTCAGCGGAAGCGGTCCGGGGGCATGGGGGGGGGAGCCTGATAGACTCCTGGACCTAGTTGTGCTATCCCTATCTGCAACCATGTGAAACAGCACAGACACTGAGCCAGTTCACATGATCACCACAGCACATCATGGCTTGTTTAAGCCATGGTGGGCTGCAGCACGTGCTGGGTGGTTTTTGAATACTGAAACCGTGGCTGCGGCTTGTCATGTTGCCAAAACCCAAGTAGCAGGAGCCGTGAAAAGGTTAAACAACCCCCAAGTAACCATAGAGCAGGTGATGGTTATGCAAGGGTTGCATAACCATCGCCACCCGGGTTCAGACGACAGAACAAGTTGCGGCTTGAATATTAAAAATGGCAGTTGGCGCACACCGCATGTGTCACAGCCCACTGTAGCGTAAATAAACCATGGTGGGCTGTTTGATCCTGTGAATCGGCCCATTAAGTCTCAGGTTTCAACCCCTGATGTGATCACCCAGCAGAAAGAATTGGCAGGAGGTTCCAAACATCAGCACACTTGAGAAATTGCGCTACGTGGCCCAACTGTAAGGACTGCAGCATGGATCAACTACACCATTTAACTACTTGTCAGCATCTTACATGATTCACCATGCCTCTCAATGTGCTAGTCCTCTTCATCTCATTGAGCCATGCCCCTCCCATATTTTAAGAGCTTTGGGGGAAGCCCTTCTCTCCGTACCACCACCATCAGGGGAGGATGCGACTGGTGGGGATGTGCGAGAGGAGCTTCTTAGTGGCTGTTCCCAGGCTCTGGAACTCCCTTGCCAAGGAAGGCCCCCTCTCTGCTGTCCTTCCACTGGCAAGCAAGGACATTCCTTTTCAGGCAAACCTATGGCACATAAGCTGGTCTGTTTCAGAAGGGCTCTTTGGGCTGGGTGTTGTTTCTTTCTTTTATTGTTGTGATTTCATGTTTTTTATTCGATTTGTTTTTACGCTATATTTTAATTAAGATTTGGTCAATCTGGATTTTATTGTTAGCTGCCTTGAGTGCATTTTTGGGGGCAAAAAGGTAGGATAGAAACAAACTAACTAAATAAGTAAATATTCATTCTCTTGACTGCTTGCTGTGCCTGCTGCTTATTTTCCCAGCAGATCTGGTTATCCATCTTTTCTGCCTTTTGACTCTCCACTTCAAGCAGCCCGACCGTGTGGTTTATCACACCAGCAGTAATCAGGGTGTTTGTGAGCAGTGAGGACCCTGCTTCTTGCCTTTGTTGAGGTCCAAGGTGGTCAGAGGGTGGAGAAGATACAAACCTGAGCCCTGACATGGTGTGCTGGTGGAGAACCTCTTGGGCCTCCCTCTCTTTGAGAGTTCTATTCTGAAGACGGCTGAGGTGAGAAACAGGTGAGGAGGGAGTATCCCTATCCCTGTCTACTACTACTGAAACACTCCCATCGCTGAACAGCATCAATGATGGAGTGAGTTTTGAAGGTGAGGCAGATGAATGTGGTTGCTTGCTAAACATCTGCTATTAGTAGGTTTCCTGTACCTTTGAAAGTTGCATGGTAGACAGCCAAGTAACATGCAGTTTCCCAGTTGCTACATCTCTCACATAGGTATGGGTGTACCAGTCACATAACTCTATGCAAAGCAGCTTTCAAAGGTACAGGAGCCCTGCTAGAACAAGTGGATGACAGCCCCACCTAGTGTCAGGATCACCCCGCACTCAGAGCGCATCTCAGAGAATTGCATAAGATCTCCTCACCAGAGAAGAAATATACACACCTCACAGGCCCTGCCGCAAAACAAGACCAGAAGGAGTCAGGGACAGCTGAGAGCATCCTGGAGTCAACACTCCTGGAACATACCCTATCTGTTCAACTTGTGGAGTTGAGAGGCCTCATGTATCCCAGCTGGATTCACCTCTTGGCTCTGGATCCCAACACAATCACCCCTGGACTTCAAGAGCCCGGACAGCAATGAGTCTGAGATGAAGCTCAAACGATACGGGCCAGTACACATCTGGTTGCATGAGGCATCTCAGTTCAGGGTCCTGCTCTGAAGGAGGAATCCTTACCATAAGCTCACAATTAGAACAGGCTACAAAACCCTTCACCCGGTGCCTGGAAGCTGCAGACTCAATGAACCAGATCTGACAACTTCCTGGACAGCTCCCCTGCTGTTCAGCACTTGGCTCTTGGACTTCTTGGACAGCTCAGTTGCCAGGCTCTTCACTCACACGACCTTGCCGACTCGCTGGACCGCTCCCCTGCCTAGTCTAGAAGATTGGGAATGGGATAAGCTGAATTCACATTGCTGCTGTAGTTGGGCCATCGATCTCGCTTATAATCTACACTTAAGTGGGAGCGGGAAAGATCCTTGTGTTTGCCTCAGTTGGAGGTCTTCCTGGAAAGAGCCAAGACAGACATTCAGAAAATAACCAGCAACGGTCAACAGCTGCAACAGAAAGTTTGAGTGTAGATGCTCAGGGGGTGATAGTGAATGTGCTACCTAGGCGTTCTTCCAGTTCTCATGTGTCATCCACCCTTCTCCTTGGTGATGTCCCCGATCTTCACATTTTAGGATTCATCTGTTCGGGAATATCATTGAGACTCTATACTCACTGCTCCCCTGCAAAGGAAACCTCTCTGCAGTTTGTTTGTGATACTCCATTATGTCCAGATCCTGGTCCTGCAAGGCAAAAGGAGTCATGAGCAGTGGTAGTGGGGTGTCCAGTACCCACCAAGAAAGGTGACTGGTCTTCCACTTCCTTCACTGGTGCATGAAGGCTTACCTGCATGTGATGTTGCTTGTCCAGCAACCCTTATACACACACGCACGCATGCGCATGCACATAAACACCCCTTTCTGCACTGTGCATACTTATCTTGTGTGCCCCATGTGGGAGACAAGGCTACTAGGCGCTGACAGAAGAAGGGTAGTTCAGCCAATATACAAGAGTTCCTATATATATTTCTGGGCTGTATGTGGATAGTAGACATCGCAGTAGTCATACTTTGAGAAATGGAGTTCTGCCTTGCTTACCTTCATGGGGTGCCGTGTTCTTGCATCCCATGTTGGAAGAGTGAAGTAGAGATTCCTGTTGGGTGTTTATGTCTGGAGCACTTTGGGGTACCTGTAAGGGTTCTGGGAAGACGAGCGTTAGCAATATGCCCTTCCAATATTTATCAGACCATGTCGTTTGTCCAAAGAACTCACTTTTTGTGCGAAGGCCCTTTTCAACAAAGGTCCCATCACAAATGCCCCCTCATTCATGATCTGCATTCTCTAGACATGAGGCTAGAGTGATAAGGCCCAAAGGGTGAGCCTATCTCATCTGAAATATGCTTTTCCTGTTTGGCATTTATAGACTGTTGTTGGTGTTCTGTGATTTCAAAGTTTGCCATGTCTGTGCACTGTTGTGGCTGTGTAGGCAGAGTGAAAGGGAGGGCACAGGGAAGGAGTTAACCTTGATTTTCCATTGAGTTGAACTGGAACATTTTAATTTATACCACCTCTTTTGCTTGTGTAACATTAAAATGTTGCCAGGTACTAAGGTCTGAGGGAACTTGGGATACCAACTAGATCTCACTCCTCCTCTGATACTGCCCATCTCTGGACTCTATGAGCTGCTTGACATCAGGGTTACACTAGCATAACACTGCAATGGTATAGATCCCAATGATGGCACATTTTCAGCCTCCACTGAAACAAGGGGAATCAGTATCTTTTTTCAATCCAGCTAGCACAACTGAAGCATAGGCTGGCATTTTTATATAACCTCAAAGTGAAGTCTCATTCACTATTTATTTAATAAAGAAAGGGGAGGGGGAAAATATTTGATTCACACTCTCTTGAATATTGTAGAATTTCTGAATGCAGCCAAATGATTCAGTTAAACATTCCAGTTTCAACAAATGTTTTGCTTTCAATCGAACGGGCTGCTATTTCTGCAAATGCTAATAAGATTACCTCAAACAATGGTACCCCTTGGGGAAAGAGGAAAGTCTTTCTCAGTGTTAATGCACTTGTTACAGAACTCCCATCTTCGGAATTGCTGCTAAGTCCACTCAGTTTTCACATTCTCAGTTGGAAGCTGGACCCAACTTTTTTTTTTTTTAATATTGCAAGATGTTTAAGTTGAATGGATAATATTTGTAATTCAGCTATTTTTCATGTGTTGTATTTTAATCATGTTTTATATATATTTTTTAAATTTCTCGCTGATTTTATTTGCTGTACATATTCGCCCTGATATTATAAGCTACCTTGAGAGCCAGTTTGGTTCAAAGATGGTCTAGATATAATAAATAATAAATAAAGCTCACTAATGAAGAATCACCTGAAAGACTGTCTTTTTTCCATATGGACCTGCCCAGGTTTCAAGATCTTTGTGAGAGGCTATTCTTTTAGTAGCACCACCTTCAGAGGGCAACGTGAGAGAGGGCCTTCTTGGTGGCTGCTCCCAGACTGTGGAACTCCCTGCCAAGGGAGGCTAGGTTGGCTCCTTCTCTGTTGTCCTTCCGCTGGTAGACAAGCTGTTTTTATTCAAGCAGGCCTTTGGTGTATAAGCTGGCCTGTTGGTTGAGTGCTGTTTTTATTCTGTTGTTCCTGTGTTTTTAATTGTGTTTTTAATGTATTTGCTTTATTATTATTTTAATCAAGGTGTTTTTTTTAAAGTTCCTATGATTGTAAGCTGCCTTGAGTGCCATTTTCTTGGCAGGGTATAAATCACATCGATCAAATAACCCCAACTGTACTTGAGTGTCATTCTATACAAATGGAATTCAAGAACGATATCATAAGGACTGGTGGTTCAGTTAGGTAATTTTACACTCTGGGCCCCCTTTAAATGTTAAATTATATTATTACTTCAAAATGTGGTAAGCAAGGTCTCAACCTTTCCTCCCCTCAAAAGCCCACTGTTTTCCAATGTACAACAGTAGCCCATCCACTCCAAGTATGTCTCATCTCACCACACCACCTCCACACATGAACATGGGCAGTATAACATGATCATATGCATATTTACTCACAAGTAAGTTCAATAGCTGTTCAATAGCTCAGAAATAAGACCCATTCTGTAGGTAGGTTCAATTCTCAGTCCTCATTGGACTGTTTTTCGAGGTTTCTCCCTTAGGTTTTTTTATAGAGTTTTTTTTTTTACTTCTGCAAAACTTGGGATTCCCCCAAGTCTACTGGTACCTCCCTTTTGTGAGTAGATGGTACTGTTTTGGCGTTATAAGGATCAGCACTCACCTAATCACTAACGGAGGGAATGGTTGTTATTGAATTAACCGGGTATACCATTTGAAAGATATTACAGAATGCATTTGTCCCATTTTAGAGATGGGAAGAACTAAGGATGATCATGACTTGCCAAAGAAAGATGCCCATAGCAGAGATTTCTTAAGTATGAGTCCCATGATATAGATGAGGAAGACAGAGAGAAATACTTATGCCCAAGTCCAGATAAGAAGTCGTGGAAGATACTTAAGTATGCATGGTTTGGAACAGACTCCACATAGAATCATAGAATCATAGAATCACAGAATAGTAGGGTTGGAAGGGGCCTACAAGGCCATCGAATCCAACCCCCTGCTCAATGCAGGAATCCAAGTCAGAGCATCCCTGACAAATGGCTGTCCCTGACATGTACCACTTACAAAATAAATTGCTACTTCATACCACATAAATGCCATCATCCCTGTACGTTGAGCCATCCCTTTTACTCGGAGACTAAAGCTGTAATCTTATGCTTGAGGTTGTTCAAGTACATGTGAATGGGATTGTAGCCTAACTGCCGAGAACCTACTTTGATGGAGATCTGATGTAGCACAGTGCAGGGGTCCCCAGTGTGGTGCCCACAGAGACTTTCAACAGTACCCATGAAGCTCTCTACTCCCTGCCCCCTTCAAAAACTTATTCTTAATAAATACCTTGAAAAACGTTAGGGCGCCAAGTTCTCCTTCCTGCTCCTGAACCTGCCACTGATCAGGTGCTTGGTATGCAGAAAGAGAAGGAAAGAATTGCTTCCTGGCCCCACCCAATCTTTTTCTGCCCCCACAGACCTTTTCCCTTTACTCTCTCTCCACTTGCAGCCTCTAGCCTCATGTTTCTCTCCCTCCAGCCCCTTTCTTCATCATTTCTCTCCCTTCCCCATCCCTAGCCTTGCTCTTTCTCTCCCTTCTGCATCCCTAGCCTTCTTCTTTCTCTCCCTTCCCCGTCCCTAGCCTTCTTCTTTCTCTCCCTTCCTAGCCCCTAGCCTTGCTCTTTCCCTCCCACTCACACCTTAATCTCACTATTTTTCTCCACTCCCAGCCCCTAGCCTTACCACACCTCTTTACCTCAGTTTCTCCTCCTCCTAGCCTCTAGCATTGCTCTTTCTCTCACCATTTCCCCCTCCCTCCAAGTCCCTAGCCTTGTTCTTTCTCTCCCTCTCACCCCTTTATCTTGCTATTTCTTCCTCCTCCCATCCTCTAGCCTTGCTCTTTTTCTCTCCCTTCCCAGCCCTTTCTCGTGCTCTTCACACACACACACCCTTCCCCGGTGGGGGCCTCTGACGGCAGATTAGGAGGTAGGAACGAAATGGATAAGCCTAGGTTTGAGGTAGGGAAAACTTTTTCTTTCCACGGGCATTTTCCCTTCTTTTGGGGCTGGGGAAAGGTGTATGTGAGTATAGGATGAGCAAAGCAATCCTATATAGGCCTATTCAGAAGTAATTTCCACTGTGTTCCATGTAAGGATGCATAGGATTGCAATCTTAAATGGGTATTTTGTTGTGGGGTCAAAAGTGTAGATTGGCTTTGGAGTTTAGACCCTTCCTCTGCTTGTATTCAGTTTCTTGGGTGAATTATCTTGGGTGACAGAATTATTTGTCTTCTAACTAGCCAGGCCTCTATTTATTATTTTATTTATTTATTGCATTTATACCCCGCCTTTTTTCCTCTTGCAAGGAACCCAAGGTGGCTTACATTATCCTCCTTCTCTCCATTTTATCCTCACAACAACAACCCTGTGAGGTGGGTTGGGCTGAGAGTCTGTGACTGGCCCAAAGTCACCCCGTGAGCTTCCATGGCCGAGTGGGGACTAGAACCCGGATCTCCCAGCTCCTAGTCCAACACTCTTGCCACTACACCACACTGGCTCATCAGCAGCCATTATATGAGTAGCCATATCCTCTGTGGGAGCCATTTTGTGGTGGTGCCCACAACAGTTTCTCAAATTCCCAAATGTGCCCACAGGTCCGAAAAGATTGGCAACCCCTGGCACAGTGTCTAGAAAACTGAGCTATATAAATCCTGCCACAATGAGGCGGCCCAAATGCACTTTTCACTGCAGAATTTACACAGATGTAGACAAGCAAAGTAGTCCTCCCAGGACATTGTTGTCTACTGTCCCCTGCATAATGACCACACATTTCAGCCACATACCACACTTGTGGGGGAAATCATGCCCAGAATCCCTTCATTTTGTGTTTGGGGTGTTTTAATGTCCCAACCAATGTAATGGGCCTGTTCATGGATAACACTAAGCCACCTAATTCTAGGGTTATCCAAGGATTGTTGAACCCTCGCATAAAAAACGCCGCCTAGGGTTCGCACGGCACGACAAGCCACAGCGTGCGCCCACTGTGGCTTATATATTCAAAATGGTGGCTAGCGCACACCGCAAAGCCCACAGGTTAATTAACCTACGGTGAAGCAGGCTTCAGTGCTCTGAAGATAAGATTCCCCTCCAACCTTTCAAATGCTAATTGTGTTTTTGAAGGCAAAACAAACTTCCAGTCACATGACAAAGGAGACTTTTTGCTGAGAAGATTTACCTAGGAAGACATACTTATTACTAGGGTAAGAAATCCATAGCTGCTTCAAGAAAAGTGTTGTTTTTCAAATGGGCAGGATTCTAGATGCCTGTGAAGTTTTCTGGAAACCCCCAGCCCACTTTTATGGGGAAAGTAGAATTGATAGGAGAATAAACCTTTTCTACAGGGAGGAATGAGAAATGCCCAGCGAGGTTCTCTGCACTCCACCACTCCCTTTTATGGAGAACGTAGCATCCAAAGGAGAGTACCTTTTTTCCATGCCCAGACATGCTTCCAAGCCTCTTTCATGCTTGTTATGGGTGGGAGGAATGAGAAATGCACATTACAGTGCTGATAAAAGCAGAGTGGATAATCTTGACCATCTACTAAGGCAGGGGTCCCCAACTGTTTTGGACCCATGGGCACATTTTGGAATTCGAGAAACTGCTGTGGGAACCACCGCAAAATGCCTCATCTGTGGATTGCCGCTTCGGCATCTTCCTGTCATGTCTATGGGTCTTAGGCTGCATCTTATTTAGCAAAAACTTTTGTTTCATGTCTATTGGACACTACAGTGTCTCTTTACTAAGGGGTTGTCTAATTCAGCTAATTGCTGACAGTGCAGTACAGCTAACACGTCTTTTAAACATATGTTTTGGCAATGTCCAGTTGCTGCTTCTTTTTTGTTATTACACAGATAATTTTGTACTGGAAAAGTCTTTAATATTCACTGATGTACACAGCCTTTTACCTGCTTCATGGGAATTAACAAATGGTCAGCATAAATGGATTCTCTGTGCACTTCTGACAGCTAAAAGACTGCTATTACAACCTTGGAAGGATAAACACTCACCTCCTATAATGCAATGGACTGAGGACCTTGCAACACATTCAATATTTGAACAGATGGCACATAGACTTCACCTTCAAATGGATTCCTACTTGGATATTTGGTCTGCTTCTGTTGAAGCCTATGTATAATTGCTAGAAGTTGTATGCATTTCATATGTATTCATTGCTATGGATATATACAAATCCATGCATGTATAGTGAACAAAGGGGAAAACGTTTTGTGGGTCCCTGTGGGTGCCATGTTGGGGACCCCTTCCCAGGCACCACTGGAGGTGCACGTGTGGGAGACCCCCGCTCTACTCTCTTTGTTAGACGAAGACGATGCCAATCTCCTCAAAGAGTTAAAAAGCATTTTAACAGCCTTAAGGTGGCCTTAGCTGCCGTGTCAGCCACCTGGAGCACCTCTTCCCACAAGAGCACCCTCCAGTCTAGAGGAGCAATTCTGGCAGGGCTGCCAAGAAAAAAATCTGAAAACGGGGTGCGACTAGGGATGTACAAAAGTAACTTACCTTTTCGCGGATGTGATTCGCAGTGGGGGGGAGGCTCTCTGTCCCTCCCCCCGGAATCCTCGATAGGGGGGGAGGTGATCCGGTCCTCCCCCCCTGGAATCCTGCCCAGCTGGCTCCACTCCGCGGTAGCTCTGCGGAGCAGCTGGCCAGGGCCGTCTGCAGCCAGAGTTCTGGCCGCGGACGTGCTGCTGCGGACACAAATGGCGGCCGCAATAGCGGCTGCCATTTGCGTCCAGCCAGGCTGCCATGATAGGCTACGTAAGTTCATGGCAGGCAAAAAACGCAAAAAATTCACGGCAGGCAAAAAACCACAAACCCGCGTACACAAATGGCGGCTATGGCAGCCGCCATTTGCATTCCCAATTTTTTGCCGTTTTATCCTACGTAAATATTTACGTAGGCAATTATGGCGAAAAAAGGGAAACGCAAATAGCGCCCACTACGCTATTTGTGTTTCCCTTTTTTTTCGCCATAATTGCCTACGTAAATATTTACTTAGGATAAAACGGCGAAAAATAGGGAATGCAAATGGTGGCCGCCGTAGCCGCCGCCATTTGCGTACGCGGGTCGTTGGTTTTTTTACTTGCCATGATAGGCTACATAAATACTTACGTAGCCTATCATGGCTATGAAGGAGAAGCGAACAGCAGTCGCAGGGCAGCCGCCATTCGCAAATCAGCGCAGACAGCAGCAGGTAAGTACTCCATTTTGCATGCCTTTTGTGGGTTGGGGGCTCGGCTCCACGCGCCTTTCGTGGGTTGGGGGGGGCGGGAGCTTCGTTTAGCCACGGATTTCGGGAGGCCGAATGCACTGGCATTCAGCCTCACCGAGATCTGTGGCGGAATTCTCTGACATCCCTAGGCGCAACTCCACGAGGTGGCCTTCTCCTTCGCCAAGCAGGCACAGAAAGTCACCGGCTGGGGGGGGGGGGGCAGTTTGGTCGCACACTTACGGAATGGCCCTGAGGGAATGCCTGAAGGCGTAATCAACCAGGGAAAAAAATTATAAAGGCGAAATGAGAAAGGTGGAGGGAACAAGGTAGTAGGAAGGAGAAGAAAAACACCAAAGATAAGAAAGCCAACATTCAGCAGTATCTCACTAAGAGAGAACACTCTACCTGATGCTGAAGCAGCCGAAAGGGAGCTGAGAGGGAAAAGCTGGACCCACACACTTTGTGCATGCACAGTGAGGGTGGAGAGGACTAGCTCCCGCCAAAAAGCTCAGCTCCAGAATGTTCTGAACAAGGCTCCGTGCAGGTACATAAGCTTTATGTGTGAACCATAGAGACCATGAAGAAGAAGCCTAGGGGCCTTGCTGTTGCCTTGGTCTACAGGCCACGCCAGCAAATCACACGTGAAGCTGTGACAAGCCCGTACTTCTATGTATCTCAATAGTCCTGCCCCCTCAGGCCCAGCACAAGCTGTCTTGCTGCCTGAAGCAGAAATTGCGTCACCACAATTCTCTCTGCAAAGAACTATGCATGTGCTCTGAAGGCTAAGTCTCTACACTACTTAGGCAACCTATAACTAGCTGAGTTAGTTTGATTTTATTTAGTTATTTGGAATTCGCTGTGTGTGCCATTGTTGCCTTACCTTGTTTTCCCCCCATTCCTCCCCCATTCCTTGTTTATATTTGGAATTACAATTATAATATAATTTAAAATTATATTTGGAATTACAGGTTGTGTTGTTTTAAAAGGGAATTTCTCATGAAACCCTTCCCCACATGAAGAACAGCATGGTTACAAAGCCATGACTTGTGTTCTTAGGAATTGTACAAGGCTTTTGTTAAGTTCTGTTTTCTCGGATTTGGGGACAGGAGAGTCCAAAGCGCGTTCCTTTTTACTCCCCCCACCCTTAAACAGGGCTAAAGTGAGGAGTCCTTGGCAGAAGAGCCTGGCAGCTGGACAAACTAGAGCGTGTCAGGAAGTTCATCCTGACTGGTGACAGCCTAACAGTAATTCTTTTGGGGGAACCCTTGTAAAGAAGGGGATCCACCAGTAAGGGAAGTCATCCCCTCCTCTAAGAGCCATACCAGACACTAAATGTGTTGTTGGCAACTATGTCCGGGCTTTTAAAAGATTAATACTAAGCGCACCCACCCACTTTTCATTTGGACCACAGCCACAATCCCAATTAAAATCACCCACCAACAGCCTGTGCTGCAGCTAGCCTTAGAAAAAATGTTCCCATTGGCATAATGGGTGCTTTTATTCTTAGGCTAACTGCTGTGAAGGGAGGGGGAGTATATTCATTGGAATTGGGGAGGGAAAAGTTAAATCACCCCTCCCTGTGTGCTACGTACAATCCCAATGAAAATCAGCCCACCGTCGGCACCTAGTATCGAACACTTAAAAAACTGATATAGTTCCTAATGACATACTAAGCATCATGGCTAGTTTGACCCTTAGAGGCCCTCAGAGTAGGCCAGTTTCATTTTCCACTGGGTGAAAAGCTCCAAGTTCTTTTAGCTGCTGCTGCTTCTCTCAGAAATGGCACCAATGTTCAAGGCTCCCCTACTGCACAAGCCAGGATTGACAGAAAGGAAAACACAGGATTCCTCATTTGAGAGCCCTCCCAACCCTCACTCTACCGAGCAAGGCCCTGACGTCTACCCCAAAGTCCAGGCCTCATGGCACCACTGATAAGGATAATAATATGCTCTAATGATAAGGATGATTATATGATACTGCTACTGACCACACACAGGGATATTCACACTTAGTGAAGTAACTGTGCAAAAACCATGGAGTCTTGTACACCAGAAGAGGCTGTAGAGCAATGAAAGAGCAACTTCTCATCTTCTCATTCACATCTTTACCATCAGCCGGTCCTCGAGTCCATCTACTCCCTCTTTAACCAACTCTCCTGGAGAGAAGAACTTGGAGCCTGGACTATGCCAACAACTGCCAGAGCCCAAAGGAGAATGCCATCCACACAGCCATGTATTCTTAACTCTTATACTGTATTTTTATAATCGATTTTTAGCCACTTTGGCTGAAAAATAAGGTATAAACGTAATGAGAATATGACTGAAGGGTAGTGTAAAATACTTTACATAAATAAATTAAACCAATGAGTAATAACACACATACCACAATAGAGAATAATTTAAAGGAAAATAAAAAAAACTCCACAAAGACAGTTCATACCGAAAATCATGAGAGCTAGCATGACAATCTATTATCATTATGGCACTGTGATATTGGCAATTTTGTTTTTGATCCCTATTCTAATTACCCCTGGCAGCGAGGTCACCTTTTTCACAGTTGCCCCAAACTGGGTCAATATTTTTATTGAGCCATCCACCACAACCCCAGGGTTCTGTTCCTGGCCAGTAACCATTAAGCTCAGACTCCATCAGTGTATATGTGAAGTTAGACTTTTTTGCCCAAGGCCCCATCTATACAAGCCTTTTACTCCGGGGCGGCTGCAATTTGAGGTCCTTTGGGACATAGGACGCAGTTGCAGCCAGCCATCTGTGGTTTTCACCCAGAAAATGCAAATTTCCAAAGAGGCATTTTGCTGCAATGTTTTGGGTTTGCTGCAGGTTTCCTGCGGTTGCAAGCTGTCGGTCCCTTCCACAAACTGACTTCACATTTTGTGGTGGGCGTGTGGTAGGTGTGCCTAGTGCTTGTGTCACTCTGTGATGCCCCTTAGCTCCTCCCTGTTCCTTCGCTGCTGCGCAGTTACAGAGGCACGGAGAGGCGTGCTCATTTATTCAACCACACTTTCACACACCTTCACAACTTCGCATCTTTGCGATGGCTGCTTTGGAGTGAATGCCCAAGAGCTGGGGCGGGGGGCAGTTTCAGGGGAGCACAAGGTCCAGGACCTACTTCACTCCAGCCACCATTTTGGAATGATGGGTAAGCATGTATCTCTCATGGGCACACGCCTTGGCAAGTGCGAACCCACTCGAGAGACTCGAGTCGGGCTGGAGAACTGCCAAACAGTTTGCATGGTAACGAAGGAGCAGACCACCCACTTTTTATCTAACGAGGAATGGACAGACACAAAAGAAAATACAAAACAGCCACTAAAACCCAAAGTGTCACACCCCCACCCTCACATACCGACGCAGCTGCACATTTAAATATAACAGTAAAAAAAAAAAGGCACAGTGGATTTTCCCGTTGGAGAAGTCTAAAGTAAATCACATGTGTGCCACTGCAGAAGCTAATTTGCAGCTGCAATGCTGCGCAGTTTACGACGGAGTGAAGGTTGAAAGCGGTGCTGTGTAGATGGCCCCCGCAGCCTGCATCACTTACTTAAATTACGCTTACTGAAAATTCAGATTAATTCGTTGGATCGCTCAGAGGACTGCAGCATCGGCCAATAGTTTGCATTGTCAACAAGCCATCATCAGCCAAAAACCACCAATACAGATTTCAGATCTCTCCAAGAAATGAGACACTATGATGTGTACATATAGGCAAATCAGCCCCTTGTCTCTTTAAGCAAGGAAAAATGTTGCTATATGTAGTAAATGAAAAAGATTCATTAGGGTGTTACCTTCTATTTAATAAAGCACAATATAAAGTCCCTATACAATGCTAGTCCTAAATTAGCAAATATCTAATATCTGATGTCCTGCCCTGCTTATAGGTCCTTCCTAAAGCATCACTCAAATTCGAAATCAATTACTGAACGAACCTTCCTACAGAAGATCACCTTGACCAAGGAAATTAAGGCTATGCTATGTACAAGACCATATAGAAGATCCAGAATTTGAATAAAACACTGAAGGAAAACACTATAGCCAAAGGATGCTATACTAACTATTTAACCATATAGATATTTCCCTTACTCATACACAATTCCAAGCCTAGACAATTGATTAAAGCTGCAATCGTACACACACTTACCTGGGATTAAGCCCCATTGAACACAATGGCCCTGTCCACACGTAATGATCACCCATGGGTTGTTTAGCCCATGTGTTGCTGGGGATGAGTGGGAGCAAGGAGGTGCGCTGCCTCTGGCAGGCTCCTCACTTCCACTTTCAGCAAACAATCAAGACACTCTGTGTTATTTAGAGATTAAACAACCCAAAATTAACATACAATTTGTACTTGGCTTAACCCTGAGTTGTTTAACCCCTAAATAACCCAGAGTGTCTGGGTTCAGATGTCATGCTCACAAGCTCTGACTTTGGGCCAGTCACAAACTCTCAGCCCAACCTACCTCACAGGGTTGTTCTTGTGAGGATAAAATGGAGAGGAGGAGGATTATGTACGCCGCTTTGGGTTCCTTAAGGAGGAAAAAAAGGCAGGATATAAATGTGATAAATAAAATAATAAACCTACAAACAGGGAGATCATAAGTTGTTTACTGAAAGTGGAAGTGAGGAATCTCCGCATCATTTGCCCTTCCCTTAGGTTGTTAATCAACATGTAAAAATAAAAACATGGAAAGATTTCTACTGGATAATGCACAATTATTTCACACACACTGAAATAATTATCCAAAAGACATAGAGTTGGATCCAAATTTAGTCAGACTTAAAGAAGACCCACTGAAATTAATGGAATGTCAGTATGGCTAAGTCTGGATCCAACCTACTTTAGAAGAAAATCAGAAACACTAAAAAAAAACCTGTAAGAAAAATAACAGCTAGCAGTGACAACTGTACAGTCAGAGAAGGAGTAGACTTCTGAGTTGTGGTTATGGCACTACGAAGAACCTTCACCTCTATGTGTCAATTATATTTCTGCACGTTTAACCTCTGGTAATGAAACTGCTAAAAGGAAATGATGCATTGCAAAGCAAACAGAAGCTGACCTTTGCATGTTTTCCCATCAGGCTGGAGGGTAAATCCAACTGGGCAACTGCAGCGTACTCCTGTTGCTGTATCCTTGCAAGTACGGTCACAGCCTCCATTATTGACAGCGCATGTTTCTGAGAAATGAAAGAGACAGGAAGAAAGCGGGGGGGGGGGAGAGAATATAACACAATACATTGTAGTCATCTCAGTGTTCTGCATAATGTTACCATGCCATGTAAGCAATCTATCCTTAAGCAAGCAACATCAATATACCTCATATGTTTATCACAAGGGCTTTAAGACTTTCTTAAACTTCAACCCCAAAGCACATACATCCAAATTCTATGCATACTGACTTGGAAATAAGTCTCATGGAATTCCATGGGGCTTACTCCCAATATCTGTGCATAGAATTGCAGTGTAGGGAAAGTCCCATTTAAATTAATATAATTTATTTCTAAGTAAACACATTAGGATTAGAGAAAAGCAACTGTGAGGGAGCATTCATTATTGTAATCAAGAGTGTATTGCTTTAGCCAATACCAGTGATTCCATATGCAGATTTTGAAAGACTAACAAGTTACCTTTTAAAGCAGGATCAACCAATTACACCCCAACCTACACATATCATATGGCAGTGAGATCCTGTGATTTCAGTGGAGCTTACTTCCAAGTAATATGTTTGAATGGCCTATTAGCCATTATCCAGTGATGGCTTTTTAATACCCGTTTTGGGGAAAAGATTGCTCTTGATAGACTGTTGCGTTTGAAAAAAAGCTTCAGAAAACCAAAACACAGTGCTGGACTTCAAAATTGAGAATTTCAAACCCTTTCGTTCACAGAAAGAGTTAATAGAAAATGAACTACATACATCACTTTGACAGGAATCTACATGCCCAATCTGTTCTTACTGAACTACAAGAAAAAGGCATCTGGGTTTTGTCCACTTAAAGCTTTTTACAAATTGAAAGGAGTTTGGAGTGGGTGGGGAGGGCATAATTGAGGTCACTGAACCCATTCCAAGCTGTGTCATTGAAATTTCCCAGTGCTTGTAGGATGTCAAATGGTGGTTGGGCAAACATAGGGAAAAGAAAGCTTGTAACACTTTTTGTAACTTTTACGATAATGGGAAGTGGTTATTAAGCACCACTTTATAAAAAGAAGAGTGCAACTTCATTACAAAAAATGCCACAACACATGTAAGTGCATAGTGTTTCTGAAGAAAATAATAAACAACAGCCAAAATGGATTGTCTTATTCATAATTCATAGACAGGAGAAGAAGCTGTGCTGATTTTTGCTTATTGGACTGAACCATGTTTTTATCCAACAGTTACTTCTCAGTCTGTAACAGGACATTATGGCTCAATATCTCCTCTTCTTCACTTCCCTATTAACATAAAAAATACCATCAACCGTGTCACATGATGTCACCGTGCTCCAAGTTCCCCTGTCCACATGAGCAGCAGCCAATGGAGTGGAGGCAGAAAAACTCAAGAGCACAATTATGTCCTGTTAACACATCTTGTATTTCTGAATGCTACAGGGAAAAAGGAGCAAAGGGATTGGGGCAGTTGTATTTGGCTGCAGCCCCATATCATCCATAATGTTTTGTTCTGGCCTAAGAGTAACCCAGTGGCCAGATGTGGGCAACAATTTTGAGACTCTGAAGAAGGTATATTTCCAAGTTTTTCACATGTGCTACTGATATTTAAATCTCTAAGGGGATTCATCGCAGTCCATCAAGGCTTTCTATAAAGTTACATTAACTGCTCACTCAGGTTTATAGAACCTCTTTGGAGGGCTTTCATTATCTGGTGGTTGTACTAGGGCTGAACTACACATAACACTCAAACACATAAAACTAGGGATGGGGGAGAATTTCTCCCTGAAACGTGCCGACGTGTTCGGCCCCCCGAAGTAGTTTCGGGGAGAAATTCTCCGCACCCCCCCCGGGATGGGACTTACCTTTCCCGAATGTCCCTCCCAGCAGCGGGTCCCGGCGGCGGTTCGTCAGGTCTTCACTAGATCTGCAAAGTCAGCCGTGATAGGCTACGTTAATCGTCACGTAGCCTATCACGGCTAGATCTGCAAAGTCAGCCGTGATAGGCTACGTTAATCGTCACGTAGCCTATCACGGCTAGATCTGCAAAGTCAGCCGTGATAGGCTACGTTAATCGTCACGTAGCCTATCACGGGTGACTTTAAAAAAAAAAAGCGCGTACGCAAATGGCGGCCCCCATAGGGAGCCGCCATTCGCGTTCCTTATTTGGTCGCTGTAGTCTACGTAAAGATTACGTAGACTACGGCGAAAATAAGGACAACGCTATTTGTGTTGCCCTTATTTTTGCCGTAGTCTACGTAAAGATTTACGTAGACTACAGCGACCAAATAAGGAACGCGAATGGCGGCTCCCTATGGGGGCCACCATTTGCGTATGCGCTTTTTTTTTTTTTTAAGTCACCCGTGATAGGCTACGTGACGATTAACGTAGCCTATCATGGCTGACTTTGCAGATCTAGCCGTGATAGGCTACGTGAATCGTCACGTAGCCTATCACGGGGGCGTTTTTTGTTTTTTGTTTTACTTTTTATTTCACGGCCAGGCGAGGCGAGGCGCCTCCTCCCCGGCCTGAATTTTGGCCGGGCGAGGCGGGAAGCCTCCCCCTCGGCCTGAATTTTGGCCGGGCGAGGAGGGAAGCCTCCCCCCCGCCTGAACTTCGGGGGGAGCAGCAAAGTGCCTCCCCCCCACCGCGAAGCAAGCTGCGAGACCAGGTAAGTGGCTTTCGTGCACCCCTACATAAAACTCCAAGAAACACTTGTTCTAAGGAAAAGCAGTTTCAGAAGAGACAATATGGAGCAAAAAAGTGCAGATGGGAAGATTTATTTATTTATTTAAAACATTTCTATCCTGCCCTATATGATTAAGATCTCAGGGCGGCATACAGATAAAATAAATTTAAACAGTATAAAACAATAAATAATTTAAACACTTAAAACAAGCTAAAACTAGGTATGTCAGAGAATTTTGCCACGAATCTCGGGGAGGCCAAATGCCAGCGCATTCGGCCCCCCGAAATCAGTGGCGAAACGGTCTGCCCCCCCTGCCCCCCCGGGACGGGACTTACCTTGGGCAAATCTCCCTGGCGGCGGCGGCTCCGGCAGCGGTTCGGTGGCGGTTCGGCGGTGGCAGCTGCGGCGGCCGGTCTTCCGACTGGCTGCCGCCGCCGCCATTTCCAGTAAAAAAACCCCAAAACCCCCCAAAACCTGATAGGCTACGTAAAGATTTACGTAGCCTATCACGGCTAGATTTTTTAAAAATAACATGATAGGCTACGTAAATGTTTACGTAGCCTATCACGGCTGAGTAAAAAACAAAACAAAAAACCGCGCGTACGCAAACGGCAGCGCCCATGGGCGCCGCCATTTGCGTACTCGCGGTTTTTTGTTTTTGTTTTTTACTCAGCCATGATAGGCTACGTAAACATTTACGTAGCCTATCACGGCTGACTGCAGGGACGCAAACAGCGGCGGCTACGGCCGCTGCCATTTGCAGACCCGGCTGGCCAGGATTCGCGGCAGGAGGGACGGGGAGCCTCCCCCCCGGCCAGAATTTCGGGGGGAGGGACGGAGCGCCTCCCCCCCACCGTGAATCAATTTCGTCATAAGGTAAGTGACTTTCGTACATCCCTAGCTAAAACGAGTTAAAATCTAAAACAATAAAACAGTTAAAACAACGTGCTAGGGAATGCATTTAGCCCTCAAAGACTTTTGTAAAAAGCCATGTGTTTAATAGGTGGATTAATGAGACCAATGTCTGAGCAAATAGGGCCTCCAAGGGAAGGGCATTCCACAACCGGGGTGCCACAGCAGAGAAGGCCCTCTCCCATGTCCCACCATAGTGTAAAGATTGAGTTTTTTTTCTTTTTCCTTCCCACCATGTCCCTTGCAATCCCCCCACCCCGCCCTGTATTCCAGGTAAGTGGTTGCCACCATAATTTTTTAATATAATTTTTAATATAGAATTGAAATGGTTATGACACCTACATGATATACACGCTACATATTTAACAAGTATTTGACAGGTAGCTGATCAAGCAAGATCAGCCACAATCCCTGAAGCATGTAGGAAGCTCCACCTGTGAAACTGGATTTGGGGCCAGGGTTTCCTGAACAGTAAGCCCTCATGCAAACTGCTTTTGAAATTAAATGAAGTTTAATAGCAGTTTCAGCTATCGCATGCATATGTGCTCTTTAAAGAGAGAGACGGAAAAAAACTCCCAAAATTCCACTGGAAAGGTGAGACATTTTGGCAAGACCTTTTGGGCTTCTCAGCACTTCTGTTCCTGGCCAAGTGCTATAATATGGAGAACTGCTTACAATTCACTCCATCGCTTTTGCTTACGACTCACATGGGCTTAAGATGGACAGCTTCTTAAAATATACAAAACTGAAACCCTCTGCAAAAGATGTCGTCATGAACTCTGTGGTTCTAAGTATTCTTCCATTGATATTAATGTAAGCTACTTCCATATAAATTCCCTGATTCAGCAGTTCCAGTGCACATGTAGGGACTCAAAAGTGTACAATATATAGAAATAGGATAAACACGTACAATATTCACTAATATTAACAGAGTATGGGACATCATTTGGGCATAGCTTTGTGTACATGCATCAGAGCATGCTGTGTTTCAGACATAGCTGGATATAGATGTCAACCTATTCCTTCCAGGGGTCCCCAACCTTTTTGGGAACATTTGGAATTTTGAGAAAGGGTGTGACTGCCACCACAAAATGGCTGCCATCGGCAGCATGCCCAAATACAAAGGGGCTGCCGTGGGGCCATGGCCAGTCACAAAATGGCAAGTCGGGTCTAGTAAATAAAAAATGGATCATCGTGCATTTGCATTATTTTTATGGAAAACCTCCTCAAAACCACCATCAAATTAAAGCATACATTGGTGTCTATAGACAACACAACAAAACCACCATAAAATCACAGAACATAACTGTAAACACAGAGGTAGCTGACCTATGAATTGCTGGTGGTTTGGGGTGGATCCCTTGTAAAATAATGAGGATCCATAAGAATTTGTGCTTTGGATCCATGTTTTTGTGTCATTGTGGTACTGGCACTGGATCTATGACTTTGCTGTGCAGTCCAAAGCCACCATTGCAAGCATGGATTTGGTGGTGGTGGTGGTTGTGCTGGTGGTGGATCCCACGTAAAACTCATGTGCAAATTCAAGAGGGTAATTTTAACTGCTGTAATTCTACTGGATCTGACTTTTACCCAGAACCCAAGGAAAAGCTATGTGGATGGGAGGCGCATTCTCTCTCTCTCCCCCCCCCTCCCACCTGTCTCTGTATGTGTTTTCTGTGTGTTTTTGCAAGGGACGGTGTGTGTGTGTTTGTATTCTGTGTGTAGGCTACATACAAGCTGTGCCTGACCCCCACAAAGTATGGCCAGAGGCAAAAGAGTACTGGGCTTCCGCACTTGTAATAGTTGTGTAGAAGAGGAAATTTCAGCAGGTATAGCTTGTCATGTTGAAATTCCTTCTTATATACAACTATGAAAAGTGAAGGAGGCCTGTCTTCTTGCATCTGACCACCCTGCCTCCACATTGCCCCGCTTTCTCTCCCCACACCTTCCTGGGTCTCTCTGCTCCTCCCTACCTCCCCCTTGATTGCTCTATTCTACCGACCCCTTGGTCACTGTTCCTCCCACTCCCTGGGTTGCTCTGCTTGCCTTCCTTCACATCCTCACCCACCCCAACCTCATTATCCAAACAGGCAGTGATGCATCTGTATGAGAACGACTTGTATGCATCTGTATGGGAGCCATTTTAGAATCTCCAAAATGCATTGCCCACTGCCGTCCCCTTGGGTGAGGACGTGCGTACAGGCATACGGTAGCAGCATGAAATATAGGCCTTATACCGTCCACCTATTGTAGATAAAATACAGTTAGATCAGTTCATTCAGTGTAAGAAAACAGATCATAGGAATGATCCAGCCAAAATGAAGCATTGTTTTAAGTCCCAAAAGTTTTAGTGGGAGGGAGATAAACATGTTCTTAAACAATGGGCCCCTAAAAGTGTTTAACTTTGATTGAATCACCCCCTGTATTTGCTCAATAGATATCTATTATTCTTCCAAAGAAATCCATTTTGATGGCTGATTCTAGAATTCTAATAAAAGAGGGATGTAAAAATCAGGTAATTAAAAAAAAAACTGTTTTTCCTAAAACAATATCTAGGGGGAACTAGCAATTTAAAATTACAGAATGGTTAGTAATGGCAAGCAGTTATGTTTAAAGAGAATGAAAAAGTACTCACAACATGACTTTGGCATATCCAACAGTAAATCATAGATTAATTGTGGCTAATGAAACGCCCTCAATGACAATTCAGCAATATCAGATGAACAAGCAGTGATATTACAGCTTGCTGGGTGACATTCAGTGAAAATGAAGAGATACCTATCATATATACTAACAGCGATCTCAGTCCTTCAGGTGCCATTGCTCCTGTAGCCAAAAGGCTTGGAGAAATCCCACGGTTTACAGAAATCTTTCTCTAAAGATCTTTTTAAAAATCCTAAGGGGACAACAAAACAAAACAGTCCAATGAGGACTGAGCATGCTGATGGGGAGTGGGGGAAGGCAGAAGACCGGGGAGGGGATGGAATGGTGTGTCTGAAATCCTGAATAAGAGCAGTCCACACTGCAACACTTTCTTGCAGGTCTGATGACAACGATGACTACTGCTACATCACCAACATTATTATGAATTATTATTATCTCAGTCTATGAGGAGCCAAATTTAAAGGTAGGTATTAAATTGCAGAACAACCTGGCTGTTCTTGGGGCTTCAAAGTTCACTACATTCTCCAAACTAGTGCCCTTTACATGTGTTGGATTACATCTCCTATCATCCCCAACCAGCATGGCCAACTTACTCATATGTGGTCTCTATGGGGATTGGAAAAGGCATCACTGATCTACTTTTAACTATATAGACCTTTAGTGTACAACATCCCCCCTTTTTTGGAAGGCAATGATAAACTTGTCTCCAAAAAAGGAGCCTTCATATCAGGTGCAGCTAAGAGTCATTGACACTTTTTCAGGGCAAATGTTATTAAGTATTTTAGGGTGCAATTCTGTGCATGTTTAGACAGGGAAAAGGCCTACAACTCCCAGCATGCCCCAGCCAGCAATGGGGAATGCTGGGAGTTGTCGTCCTTTTCTCTGTCTAAACATGCATAGGATTGCACCCTTAATGATATAATGACGAACATCTTGCTTACTATGTTTTTCAGTACAGCCGTTTTCTTTTTAACAACTATATTACAGATAGAAACTATTTCAAAGAAGGCAGCACTAGTTGAAATTTTTTTTTTTTTACTTTACAAAAAGTCTTAGGGCTGTGAGATAACTAATCTACCATCTGATTTCAATCTTGTAGAAGAAGCAAAATTGAAAGATATTCTAAAGCTTGCATGGCCTAAAAATGCTGAACATTCACTTATCTGGATCCATCTTCTGTGGTTTGATCCCACAATCTTGAGAATCTGAGCTGATTTTATGGTTTTGATTAGAAACCAAGGAAAAACATATCCTTCTGATTGCTTGCTTTGGCAGTTTGGACCCATATATGACCCAGTGATGGAACCAAACCACGAATGATCAAAGAAAACTGGGTAAAAGGTTCATACAGCAACAAAACTGCCAGGATTCCTTTCTTTTTTTTAATCATTCTTGAAGTCTGGCACCATCAATATTTGTGGGCAAATTACATGTCATGCTCAAGTAACACATTTTAACTTTAACAGAGACCCTATTTAATTTGGAAGAAAGTCCACATATATCATAGAATGCTGTCATTTTATAATGATCAGGGCATGAGCAAAGGTTTCAGGATACTAGAGTCGTGTCGTCCCCCCGCCCAGCCCCGTTAAATTCAAAAGGCAAACAGGAAAAGAGTTATAAGAGAGAAAGCCCTCTTATGCCTAGAAACCTCCCAGAACTCCCACATACTGCTACTTCTCTCCTTTTCCTTCAAATCCTTCCTCAGAAGTAACCTCCTCTGTGAGTCCCTAGTTCTTGCCTAACTAAAATGAAATTCATTCACGTTATTACTTTTTGTAATTTCCATCACACATTTCTAGCTCTCAGAGTTCTTGTGGCACCATGTTTCACTGCATTTGTGCACATTCTTCCACTTGGCAGTAAGCTCTTTTGAACTCAGTGGGACTTCTGAGTAGACATGTATGGATTGTTCTGTGAGTTAGGAGCGCCAGGCTCACAGCAGTGGCTGCTGGCTGTAGTTTTACGTTGTTGTTTCCTTAAAATGAGGAAATGCCACACAATGGCCTGTGTCTTAATGTGCCTTGAGATCATAATGATATAGGGCAGGATAGAAATGTTTTTTAAAAATAAATAAATGACCAAGCAATAAGTTGAAATCACAGTAAGTGTGTATGGTTTTGCTGAAAAAGGAACAAGACAATTTAATCTAAAACCAATGCGATCAACTCTATAAGTTACATTTGCAACTTATAAGTTATCCAGTCAGCCAGGATCAGACTAGGTTTTGTGTGACTGCTGGAATTCTGAGACTTGATTTCTTTTTTATCCAAGATAAATTTTTCTGCATAGTTATCCAGTTCATACGTCACAACTAACTATGGGTTAAACAACCAATAGCCATGGCTACTCCAGAGAAAGTGAGCCCACTGCCTCCCACACACGCATTGCTTCCGCTTTACACCGAGCAGCTTTGTTTTAAGCAACAGATTGTTTACAGTAAAGCATGGGCAATTGTTTGGTTAAAACTCTGGATTGTTTAAACCCAGAGGGTTAGGTTCGCACATCATGACAATAACCCAGGAATGGGGTGTTCCTGGTTGCTTACAAAGCTGGATGTAAAGTGGAAACAATGGGCATGAGGGAGGCATTGCTCCCTCCCACTGTACACTGGTATTGCTGTTATGTGCAAACCAGGTCTGTGTATGTGTGTTTAATGTGGTGCTTTTTGTTTTTGCTATTTTATATAATATTTTTAAATGTTCAAAATTGTTAAAAAAATATGAACAAATTCTGGAAGAGTGCTGGTTGCTTACACCCAGGAAATATTTAAAGAATGCATGTATTGTTAGCATTCAGTTTTACCCAGTCCTATGCATGTTTACTCAGATGTTAATCCTCCTTAATGAGGCTTTCTCCCCATAGTATTAAACACCTTGGTGGCATTATCAAGAGTTTATTGGTGGTGTATTCTCCTAAACAAGCAGTTTAATGCTATTCTGCAAAATGTGTATCAGAATTAATTTAGCCTCAAGAAAAAAAGGCAAGACATAATAAAACACTTTTGTATACACATAAGCCACATCCTGGAAGAGACTGGACTATAGGAACTGATCTACATTGCGCCCGCCATTGCAATGAATTCAGTGTCCTGTCAGGTTAAACGCTCTCACATTAAAACGTGATTATTCACACTCACCCATTTTCCCCGTTGCAGTGCTTCATCGAATGCGCAAGCTCGGTTCACACTCAAGTGCTGTGCTGTTTTACTGCTGTTTTCCTACGCGTGCTTGTCTGATCTCGGATGCTAAGCAGGGTCAGCCCTGGTCAGTAGTTGGATGGGCTGCCGCCTGGGAATCAGGCTTCCTGCACTGAGCAGGGGGTTGTTCTATCCCTTCAAATGAGACTAAGTTTTACCCCCTCCTATCCCCTGCTCTTGTTTTTTGTAATTAGGGCGTTATCCTCGCAGAATCAGGGCTTCAAAACTTCGAATCTTCGAAGATCATGCCTGAATTAGGAAAAAAAATCGCAGAGAAGCCCTGATTCTGCAAGGATAATGCCTTTATTAGTTTTTTAAAAAAAAAAACAGGAGCAGGGGATAGGAGGGGGTAAAACGTAATCTCATTTGCAGGGATAGAATAACCCCCTGCTCAGTGCAGGAAGCCTGATTCCCAGGCGGTTGCCCATCCAACTACTGACCGGGACCAACCCCGCTTAGCTTCCGAGATCAGACAAGTGTGCACACATCCAGCCCTTTGCTTGTTGCTGAGGAAACGGGGGCTGCTGAGGAAGCTATGCAAATCAGTAGCTGGAAGAAGACATGGGGCTGTTGAGAGCTCTGATTGGACAGGAGGGAAATACAAACACCGCCGTATATGGACAGGTGGGGGAGGGGACTATGACCAGATACGGTAGTGAAGGCAGAAAATCAGAGCACATTAAGGGGAAATACCGGGATATTAGGGTATTGAAAGCGGGAGCACGGAAGTGGGAAATTCCGGTTCCAATTCGAGACGGGTACTGCGTAGTGTGAAAAGGCAGGCGGTGAAACCTCATTGGAAGCGATAAAAAGGCAGTAAGTGTAGACCCAGCCTAGAAGAGGAGTGGGGCAATATTTCACGGTTGGACTTTTTCCTGTCATTGAAACATACTGACAAGAGAACCTTCAGCTGTGGAACTTCTGTTTTCCTCAGAGTATGTAAAGGGAAGAAGCTTCCTGATAATTCTGGAATATAGTCATATGGCTCCTGACAATCATAAATTTGAGGGATTTGACAGTTCACAACAAAACCATCACGAAATAAATGAACTTGAGGACACTAGACAGAATGCTCTTACACCCAATTAATACTTAAAATATGGGTATTGCTATAACTGTCAGAAATAGGGATGGCGGAGAATTCCGCCACGGATTCCAGTGAGGCCGGATCCGTGGCGGAATGGCCTCCTGCCCCCCCTCCCCCCCGTGGAATCCCCCCGGGTCAGCACTTACCTGGGGCGGATTTGCCGGCAGCTCCGGCAGCAGCTATTCTCCTGGCCAGCCGCAGCAGGGCTGCTGCCGCCGCCATTGCCGTCCTTGGACCATGATAGGCTACATAAGAATGTACGTAGCCTCTCACAGCTAACCTCAAAAAAACCACAAAACGCAGCGTACACAAATGGCAGCGGCTACGGTGGCCACCATTTGCGTTCCCTATTTTTCACCGATTTATCTTACGTAAATATTTTGTACGTAGTGTACACTATTTGCGTTCCTTTATTTTTCGCTGTTTTTCGCTGGCGAAAAATAGGGAACACAAATGGCGGCCGCAAATGGCGTATGCTGCGTTTTTTTGTGTGTTTTTTTAGGTTAGCCGTGATAGGCTACGTACATTCTTACATAGCCTATCACGGTTGTCTGGCTGGACGCAAATGGTGACCGCTATGGCGGCTGTCATTTGCGTCCGCACCAGGCTGTCTGCGGCTGGAAATCTGGCTGCGGACAGCCCTGGCTGGCTGCTCTGCGGCCTGGCCGCAGAGCGAAGCTAGCCATTGAGGATTCCGGGGGGAGGACCGGATCGCCTCCCCCCCCCGTCGAGGAATCCACAGGGAGGGACAGAGCAAAGGTAAGTGAGTTTTGTACATCCCTAGTCAGAAACTATGTTCTTGTATAGGCTTCTAACTGATGATGAACAATAGCAGTTTCCTTAATGGGTATGGATGGCCCACGAGGCTAGTCTTTTTCTTTTTTAAAGCTACTGTGCAATTCATCTCATGCCACACCTACTTGCAGGGAGGGAGCTGAACAGAACAGTTTTTGTAGTTTGAATTTGAGCAGGGTTCTCTTATGGAACAGGAGCTGGTTAAAGAACAGAAAATAGAGAATGGGGTGGGCGGGAGTGGACACAAAGAAGGGATGTAAAGAGTGAGATTCCCCAAGGATTTTTATGGGGCCAGTGTTCTTTTAAAAAAAAAAATAATGTATGATCTGGGGTACGGGGTGAGCAGTGAGGTGGCCAGGTTTGCTGATGACAGCCCATTATTCAGGGGCATAAAAGCAAAAAGGAACTGTGAAGAGCTCCAAAGGATCTCTCCAAACTTGTTGAATGGGCATTAAAACGGCAAATATAGTTCAATGTAAGTGTAAAGTGATACACGTTTGGACAAAAAAAAATTGTAACGTATACACTGATGGGGTCAGACCTGGCAGTGACTGACCAGGAAAGAGATCTTAGGGTCAGAATGAATAGCTTGCTAAAAATGTGGAAAATGTTAAAAATGTTGATCCAGTGTGTAGCAGCTGTGAAAAAAGTGGAATTCCTTGTTAGGGATCATAAGGAAAGGGATCATAAGAAATATTATAGTTTTGCTTGCCACACATCAAAAAGGGTATCGTAGATGTGGAACAGTGCAGAAATAGGACAACTAAAACGATCAAAGGGTTTGGAGCAACTCCCCTACATGGAATGGTTACAATGTTTGAGGCTTTTTCATTCAGAAAAAATGTGAGTCAAGGGGGATATGACAGAGATTTATAAAATAATACACAGGTTACATGAATTAATGGAGGAGGCTATCAATGGCTTCAAGTAGAAATTAGGCAGTTTGTTGGTAGAGTCAACTATGATTGTAATATGTGTACTGAGCTTAGATAGTTATCTAATGAACTTTAGTATTTTCGTTATTTAACTGAGGTTGATTATGAGCACCTGTGCAGTCTGCATGACTAAGGGCGCAATCCTATGTGGATAGTTGGCTGCCTCCGAACTTGGAAGCGACTGACTATCCAATGCAGGGTGATCAGAGCATGGAGGGGATCTTCTCCTCTGCGCTCCAGCCACTCTGCATTTGCAGCTAGAGGGCCAATTTCGGATGTCTAGCCAGGGCGCTTTGGAGCGGGGAGTGGGGAGGCTGGATGGCAGATAGGAAGTGTTGTAACAGTGCTTCTGCCCTCCCCTCCCCGCCTCGCCCCGAGGAACGCCCCCCTTTCGGCCGCTCGGCGCTGCTCTCATGGGCACGGAGCAGGGAGCAAACCGCACTGCATACAAGGCGGTGGGGGAGGGTAGTTGGTTTTCTGGGAACTGACCTCGGAGCACTGGCTCTGAGCTTGGTTCCCAGGAAACAGAAAATCCTATGGCCATCCAGCCGCTGTCTAGCGGCCATAGGATTGCGCCCTAAAGCATCTAACCTCCGTGATTTCTGCACATGTCGTGATACTGGTTGGTTTAACCCTTTACTTTCTGAAGGAAATGTACATGTCCAATTCGGAATGTTCATGCTTGTGGAATGATGTCACTTAACCCTTTAGGTACTGCTTTCCAAACCAATCAGTGTAAAAGTCTGATTTTGAAATCCTTCAACAAACCAATCATGTTTGAAGAAACAGCCATGGAGGTTAGTGTCTACCCCTTCTTTTTCATTTGTGGCTTTGTTTCTTTTATTCATTCATTCATTCATTTATATTTATATTTATATCCCGCCCTTTTTCCTGTAAGGAACCCAAGGCGACGTGCAAGATCCTCCTCTCCATTTAATCCCCCCAACAACCCTGTGAGATAGGTTAGGCTGAGAGTCTGTGACTGGCCCAAAGAAACCCAGCGAGCTTCCATGGCTGAGTGGGCACTAGAACCCAGATCTCCTGGCTCCCAGTCCAACACTCTAACCACTACACCACACTATATGCATCTAATCAACCAAGGTCATTTCTCTCTAGTATCAGACAGATACGTTTTTTGTGTTTGGTAAGTAAAGTTTACTCTTAACCTGATGGGAACTGGAAAGGGAGGGGTACTGGATCCGAGGAGGAGGAGAGGTTGGGAGGGGAGCAGTGCAGCCCAGGGCAGCTGGTGAGCAAGGAGGAGATCTGGGCTTTGGCAGACTGAAGTGCCTTTTCCACAGCTCCTACCTGTGCCATTTGCACCACAGCCACTCACACCAGCTCCAGATCGACTACAGAGTAAAGAGAAGGGAAATGAAAGCAACCAGATAGCAGAATATAATGCAGTGATGCATGATGCCATACTACAGTTTCAAAGCTGCACTTTGTTGATGCGCGTGTACAACAATTCATATATGAACAACAAGATCTCAGCACAATGGGGGATGTTAGTCTGAGACTGGATGGAGGAATTAATGTCTTGACAAGCAAATTACTGTTTCGGTTGGGGTAGGGATGTCAGAGAATTCTGCCACAGATCTCGGTGAGGCCAAATGCCAGTGCATTCGGCCCCCCGAATTCCGTGGTGGAACAAAGCCCCCCGCCCCGCCACCCCGTGAAAGGCACGTGAAACGGGACACCTACCTGCTGCCGTTCACGCTGCTTTGCGAATGGTGGCCACGGCTGCCATTCGCTTCTTCACTATAGCCGTGATGGGCTACATAAATACTTACGTAGCCTATCATGGCTAACGCAGGGACGCCATTTGCGTCCCTGCGGATGCCGTGATAGGCTGCGTAAGTATTTACGTAGCCTATCAAGGCAAAAAAAAAGGGAACGCAAATGGTGGTGGCTACGGCAGCCGCCATTTGCATTCCCTTTTTTTTTGACTGTGATAGCCTATGTAAATATTTACGTAGGCTATTACGGCAAAAGAGAGGGGCGCAAATGACGTAGTGGCCGCCATTTGCGCCCATCTCTGTTGCCGTAATAGGCTACGTAAATATTTACATAGCCTATCACAGCCAAAAAAAAAGGGAACGTAAATGGCGGCCGCTGTAGCCACCGCCATTTGTGTTCGCTGTTTTGTTTTTTGCCGTGATAGGCTACGTAAATATTTATGTAGCCTATCACGGCAATACAGGGATGCAAATGGCGGCGGCTCTGGCCGCCGCCATTTGCGTCCCTGCAGGCTGCCCAGCAGCCAGATGTCCGGCTGTATTCCAGCCCCGCGGAGAGAATTTCGGGGGGAGGGATGGAGCGCCTCCCCCCCACCGCCAATGTCACCCTTCGAAAAGGTAAGTGACTTTCGTACATCCCTATGTTGGGGTATATTCACCCTTCACTAGTCATAATGGCTATATGCTACCTCCACAAGCATGGCTGGGAAACAATGGAGGAGTTCTATTGACCTCATGTCCTGCTTTTGGGTTTCCCATGGGCATTTCATTAGCCACTATGTTAAACAGGATACTGGACTTGATGGGCGTTTGGTTTGATCCAGCAGGGCTATTCTTATGTTCTTAATACACAAACGGTAGAAAATGTCGGGCTTCTAAAGTGTTTTGTAATTCTGTATGTTATAACACAGAGTGCTTCAGCTATTGGGTGGTATAGAAATGTAATAAATAAATACTTTGTTTTCCAAATCCCTTGTGGATTTGAAAAGGCTTTAAAACATGTTTGTTGATTACTGTACATTAAATAACCTTGAACTGAAATTGATGGCCCACCAAAATCAAGACATCCAAAGTGCATCAATAAATATGTTTACGCTCTGAAAACAGAATAATCAGATATAAAGTCAACGGAAGATTTTGCAGGAACTTTTATTTTATTTTTTAAAGGTCTGGTGTGAGGGAAGTATTACTGCAAGTGGAGAAGTATTCTGTGTAATTCCGCTATTTCCATGTAATTCCATGATTCTATATATGATACAGAGATGAGGCTGCCATTTGAAGGGGTGCAGATCATCATGGGGAGGAGGGAAGGAAAGGGGGCTTCTTAATCCCTTTCCATCTGTTTTCCTGTTGAAAGCAGCCCCCACCACGCTGCTTTTACTTTTAGTCTCCCCTTCAAATTGCAGTCTCAGTAGCTGTATTTTATAAATACATGGGTTCAAAACAGATGACTCACCAAGTGGTAAGAATTTCTACCACAATTTTGATTTATTATCTGTATTATTAATAATATGCTGTAGTTCTTTTTGTGTCTTCATTCTAATATGTGGTAAAGGTGGGGGCCTTACCAAATAGTAAGCTGGTCACTTGATAAATTGGTTATCTGTATTAGGAATCTGTGGCATAGGACACTGCGTGAGAAAGTCTCACAGCTTTCTCACAGCTAGACCTGTCTTTTAAGGAATAGCTCATGTTCCCCTCTTTCTCTCCAAGGCTTTCAGATATTAAGTTTTAAGATTTAAGATTTCTATCCCAAGTGTTGTTCATATATTTTGAAAGGTTTAAATATTTACAATTTTGTATCTCTTTAAATATTCTTTTACATTTTGGTGCGTTTTGCATAGAAAGACCTTTTAATATAGAAATAAATCTCCTACTCACTTTATTTGCAGGCTGCTAATTGCCGGAAAACACTGGGCAGACACTGAAAAGAACAGGAAAGAAAAGTCTATGGGTAGAGGCTTGCTGCAGCCCATCATAGTATTAAATTTAATGCCACGATAGCCAGATTATTGAAGTATTTTGAGATTTGTTTTCTTTTTAAAGCAAGAAATTGTAATAATATTCCCAAAGTTATGGTTCTGGGTGATTTGTGTCATGAAGGGTATTTTAAGGTGTGAAATTACATACAATAGCGGGCTTCACAGGTTTAAAAGCAATTCAATCTTCTTTTTAAAGAGACAGACACTTTTCCTACGAGAAAGAACAATTCCAAAGAGAAGGAAAGTATCTTTTATTGATGTCTTTGAAATGATGCTATTATCAGTATGAATAAACAGTATGAATAAACAGTATGAATAAAGAATGTGAGCACACAGGAACTATCTACTTCCCTAAACAAAGAACCAGGAAGTGGTGCCAAAAAACTGCAGCAGTTCATGATGGACTTGATCACTAGGAGTGGAGCGATAGCTACCACAGAATACTACAGATCCAGTCATGGTCATGTCTACTGCAGCACTTTAACACACATTTAAGAAACGGGCAAGCCTCCACATTTCCCACTTGGTAAGTTTACCAACTTATTCTGTATTCCCCCTAAAAAGAATTACAGACTTGTATGGGAATATATCAAAAAAAGCACTTAAGCCCTCTCTTAATCTCTTTCTTAGCTTCATGCATTTTTTTAGGCAGTGATGTTTCCACCTGGGACCATCGTAAGGTTTAAAGACATGGCATTAGATGGAAGCTAAGTAAATTTGGCATAGGCTCAAAGATAGATAATTGATAAGAATTGAAACCACAGTGATTTTGGTACTTCCAACTTTGTAGCTACTTTATAAAGAATATTATTTGGGGGAAATTGCGGGTAAAATTTTCTGGGTTTGGAGATCAAATTTTACTTAATAGAATTTATTTTTAATTTTTGTGAACCGCCCAGAGAGCTTCGGCTATTGGGTGGTATAGAAATGAAATAAATAAATAAATAAATAAATTATTTTTGAGTAGATACACATAGGATTGTGCAATAAATCAACAAAAGGACTATTACGTTATTGTTTTCTGACACTATTCGATAAAGTAAAAAGTCATTTAAGTTTAGGTAGGAAAAATATTACAGATTACAGATATTATTTCAGAAAACATGGAATTGGTATATACTAGAAGCCCAACTATGTCACTATTTCTAACTATTAAAGATAATAATCACAAGCTGTTATATAGTTGGTAACTGCCTTCTGTAGTACACAATTTATAAGAAAAGATGGGTTAAACGCTGACGATCTTCACATCTTACTGTTGACCTGTTTCACAAATGGTAGATGTGTCCAAAGATTTTATCCTTTTGGAAGAATGGTGGTTCTATGTGCCAATGAATTGATGATTGGATATTCTGTACCACTGAATCCATTATTTGCATTATTGGGTGTTTGGGACAGTAGGATTTGTTCTAATCATTGTGAAATACTTCAGAATTACTTGTTTGCCACTAAAATTTTGGTTATATAGTAAATGGTGCTGTGAGAAACCTCCTACAATGAAGCACCAGTAAGCCAAATCTTGAAGATTTTTCAAAATGCTTAACAGAGCAATCCTATGGACCATAGCATTATGGCAGATTCCAACTGCTAAGGCCATAGACACTGCTACAATCTCGGGAGTGGGAATCTGACATCAGGCCATTCCCTCCCCGCCATCCCTTCAACAGCAACCTTGGAAGACCTCAGACAGGTCAAAAAGGGTGCGGGGTGGTAGGAAAGGAGAGGTGAGGCCATGATCCACAACATTCTTTGGCTCTCCATTGCCATCCCCGCCCAACCCAGTAAGTCTGCTAGACAGGCTCAGAGACCCATCTAGCCAAAATTTCAAAGGAGGAATGGGAGACACATCAGCTCCATTCTCCTCTCACTAGCAGGGCATAGGTTAGATAGAGGGCTCAAATCTGTACATTTACTGAATATATTCATATAACAAATGGCAAGAAGGCAACAGAGATTTAAAAGAGCATGGGCAGGATGAATAATTGTAATGTATATATTAATTTGTTTAGATATTTTGCATTAATTTAGAGAATGCATGCCCATTTTAGTTTTGTTTGTGTATATTTCTGTATTTGTATTCTGTAGTTGTGTGTATCTATATAATAATGGAACTACATACAGCATGAAGTTCCACCCTGAGATGGCCTTTCCACAAAGTAATGTGAAGCAGTATTTTAAAGAAGCAAGTTCCACAGAGAGCACTGTTTTTTAGCCTCTATCACTATGTCATGATCAAGACTCCTGATCATGAGTAGAGAACCTCTGAGCATACAAGCATAGGCATGTAGACCTGTTCTCACCTGCCTCTGAATGGACAGAGCTCAGGGCTGAGGACAGTGGATGGGATCTCTCTCCCCTTCCATGCATTCACTTTATGCGTGGAGAAAAGGTGAGGGCTAGGGTTATTGTGAGAGTAAAATATTGGGGGGGGGGCTAAGTATGCCTTGGAAGAAAAGTTTATAATAATAATAATAATTTAAAGCAATTAGAACCAGCCCAAAGTAGGGGTGTCACCTGAGGCAGAGTTCCCTGCGGTCACATGGACAGCTAAGACAGGCAGAAGCTTCTCTCTGAACCCCTTTAAATGTCAGTTTATATCTTATTTTATTGTCATGGTTGCCACTGTGTGTGGGTGATTCTCACACTGCTCCAGTACCTATGTCATGGGGTGACCATGTGGGAAGGGTTATGATATGGATACTATTAATTATGCAAACACCTCTTTGGTTAGTTATTTGTGTCTCCTATCCTGGCCTCACAGATAGCAGGCCTATGTTCTTTGAGAAGTAACTTAATAGTGTTTAAGAAAGATGGTTCACCCAAATTTTATAAGTAGCACTCTTTTAAAAACTGCCATTCCAGACAGCTCAAAACTTTAAAGTCATTCAAGATCAGAACTGACAGGAAGGTTAAACTTTTTTCCCCCTTTCTTTACTATGAAGGATTCCACTCAATACACTTTTAACGTTAACTCCAGTCTCCTAAATATAAATATCTTACTTGTTCATGTACAAACCTTCACATACACATTAATATGAAAAAGTAGCATACTCTGGATATATTTCAGAGATCCTGAAAAGACTTCCAGTGTCCACATCTCAAATATTTGGGACAGCAAGCTTGTATAATGCCTTGAATGCTTGGTAAATTTTGGCTGCAAGCCATTCTCACACTACTGCCCCAGATTCTTTTCTTTTAATTGTAGCTTTCTCTTTTTTCATAGCAGTAAGTTATGAAAACATTTAAAGCTTTAGTTTGCATTAATTAATTAATTCATTCATTCATTCATTCATCACATTTCTGAAGGACAAATGTTCAGTGAAAGAGCCAGGTTGCAGTTACAAATATCTAGAAGAAACTCCCTACCTCCCTACCATTGCCTCCTTGTAATCCCTCACCATTGAATAAATTGAAATTCTTGCTTCAAGCACTTAACATTTTGAAGTAAATACCTTGCTGTACACTCTAGCTTCTGAAGATGACACATTTTGCACATTCCTACCCATCCAACTTGTTGCCAGCTTCTTAACTACTACTTGGACTTTAGAAACCTTGCATCATGAATAGACACAAATATTTTGTTATCTGCATGACTTGCTAGCAATTACTAAAGTTTATTGAAACATCTGTGTATAAACAATCCATGGATTCTATCACTTTTATACCAGGTTCATTTTTATTTTTTTTCTGAGGACACGTTTCTGCTAATTAAATGTAAGTAGATGGCAAGATGAAAGTCGTATCAAAACCTGCCAAAATTGGTATTGCCACTACTGTCCATGATTTAGGAAATCTACATATTATGCAGAATGAGGTGCTTGAATTCTGGACCATACTACTTCAGAATGCAGGTGGGGGTCTATCCGTTTAGACAATCCCTACTCTAAAAACTTCCTATGTGTACCAAAAAATGAAACGAAAGATATGATAGTGCTCTTCAAGTATTTGAAAGGTTGTCACAGAGAGGAAGGCCAGGATCTCTTCTCGATCATCCCAGAGTGCAGGACATGGAATAATGGGCTCAAGTTACAGGAAGCCAGATTCCAGCTAAACATCAGGAGAAACTTCCTGACTGTTAGAGCAATACGACAATGGAACCAATGACCTAGGGAGGTGGTGGGCTCTCCCACACTGGAGGCATTCAAGATGAGGGTGGACAGCCATCTGTCGGGGATGCTCTGACTTGGATTCCTGCATTGAGCAGGGGTTTGGACTCGATGGTCTTATAGGCCCCTTCCAACCCTACTATTCTATGATTCTATGAAACAAAAAACTACCAAAAAATTATAGAACATCAGAGCAAGGAGTTACACTCTTTGATGTGTTGGTTTACTACATGCAGGGAATTTTTAATATGGGAGAACATTAAACATAAGATTATCGTCTTGCTGTTTAAAATAGTACAGTTCAGAATTCTACCACCTCGTTCTCTGTAATGTGTGTGTAGATTAGCTCTAAGCCAATTGGGGTTGGGCGGAGAGACTGAGAAAACGTTTTGCAATTGAAACACATGATGAACTTACAACTATTTCTCTGTATCACCAAGAATATTCAGAGAGGGCACCCAGTGGCTGTCAAACAAATGAAAAGGAATGTCCTTTACCTCACCCCCATGAATCCAGATGGCAGGGATTAGACCTCAAACCCTTTTGTGTCCCTCTCACCTGCCTCAAATTCTGTGATTCTATGAGTAAGGTAATGAAATGCACTGTACCTTTTTTTATTGCGGTCCTAATTAGTAAATGAAATTTCCATCAATAGAACATGTATAAAATGTGCAGAAATGTATACTAAAAGCAACAATATTATGATAAGAGACGGGGGGGGGGGTATCTCTTCCCCAAAATCTGTGGAAGCATTCAATGATCTAAATTCATCTGCAAATACATGTTTGATGGCAGCAAGAATGTGACAAGAATCTTGCCAAAATCTGAATACAATAGTAGGGGAAGAAAAAAGTAGATTGTAGGCAAATTTACATTCATATTAAGACAAAACCAAGCAAGAAAACTCCTTTTTATTTGTTCAAACAGTAGCAGAAGCAATCAGTTCTTGAAGCTGTTGTACTAAACAATCACCTCATTAAATAGCAACACAGTAGATTTATGTCATAATCAAAATGTTATCTTCAATGTATGTGTTCTGGAGCAAAGAAACTTAGGAACAGTAATACATTCCTCTTACCCTGAATTATTGTTTTGAGCCATGTGTGTTTGATGTAGGGAGATGCAGGTAAACTCTGATTAAGCTCCACCTGAAAGGAAGTACCCAACCCTGGTGGGAAGCATATAAGTATTGCTACCCCAGCCATCAGTTTCAAATGTCAAAGACACACCTGCACATACTCTATTTTGTGGGGGTCACATTTATGCTTATTTTGCACTTCTTTTTGAAAGAACAGTGTACAAGAACTCAGTAATTACTGAGGCGGGAGAGGGAAATCCTTCCAATAATTTCAAATCCTGAGGAGATCAAATGATTTCAAGCAATCGTATAAATATTTCAGCCAAAAGTATAGTAAAAATACTGTATTAGATATAAACAGAAAGGACACCAATCATTTTGTAACATCAACACCCAAATATCAACTCAAAGGTCATGCTAACATATGAAGATTATGTGACCTACTTGGATCAATTTGCACTCACAGAAACACACAAATCACATGTGAAAAGCAGACTTGCAACAAGTAAGTGAGGTTAGTGGTAAAAGTTTTCCTCTCTGCACCAAAGACTTTCAACATTAAAGCTAGAATGTTAGAGGGATTGGGGGGAGAACAGATTCAAAATGGGAAATAACCTTTTGATGGAAGATCAGGATTCTAAACCAACTGTGACCTCAACACACAGATGAATAAATTAAGAACACAAATAATAGAAAAACACCCCGCCCCCATACACACAGAGACAAAAGCTGAGAGCACATCAAAGGAAGTGGAAGAAAAGTGTTACCCATAAGTAGCCGCCGTTTCACCCGCTTGTCCACATCAGCTACTGACGTGGCATTGAACTCAGAACTCTCAATTGCAGCCTCATCCTTCTCTAAAACACAAGTAAGGGACAAACATGGAGCAGTTGGTTAATGAAAAACCCAATTTTCCACTGCCGAAGACAGTTTCTTGGCCTGGCGCAACCAAAGCCAAGAAGCATGAGAGCACTAAAACCCCATTTAGAGAGTTAATTCCATTTGAAATCCCAGAAATAAATCAAAGTGTGTTGGAGGGAGGGGAGGAGGTGGGCAGAAAAGAATGATGATGAAAACAAAGTAATTAGCCAGCCAACATATGTTAAGCTGGTCTCACACTAGTTATAACACAAACACAAAAGAGAAGGTGCCCCAGATCAGTGTTAATTAAGAAATTAAATTTATAAGGCTTCAAGTTCAACACACATTGTTAAAAACAGACAAACTAAGTGCGGCAGGCTGAGAGAGATGCCAGCTCCTGAACACAGCTAGCGACAAAAGTATTGAACACAGAACAGAGCTGGAAGAATCCGGTGATGGATGGGCATGGGTATGGGTATGTGATAGCTTTGTGCATGTTGACACAGTGTGTAAAAAAATGCATGCAAATTTTTAAAAATTAAAATATAAAACAAAACAAACACAAATTTAAAAAACAAAACAATTAAGTTGGGCAGTGCTGGTTGCCTGCTTGTCTATGGAACATGACTAGCTAAACATTCAATGCTCGAAAAAAGATGTCGCAGGAACAGACTAGTAATTTTAGAAGCATGCAGCAAAGCGGGGGTGGTGTTAATGTAGGACATCTTGTGGGTACTTTCTGATGTCCAATATATGAAAAAGTCCTATCCAGCATTACAAGGTGTTAAGTTAGTCAATATTTAGAAATATACCAAAAACGATCCATTTGCAAGAATGGGAAGAGATGATGAAGTGAATAACAGGTCTCATACAAGGGAAAAAAGCAATTCAGAAAGCAGTGGCTGAGTTATTAAAGTAATTTATATGGGATGGAGAATTGCATTTAAAAGGAAAAATACAAAACACAAGTGGGGACTTTTCACATGCAGCAGACATAAAAAAAGAGGGTAAGTCAAGAAAACAAAGACAAAATGTATTAGACAAAAGGGTACTTATGTGCCATTGCAGACATTTGCATCCTTGCAGTGATGTCCAAATTACAGACACTACTGAAGTCAGCAAACAGTAGGTAGACAGGAGGAGAAGGAAGTGGAGAAGGAATCAGAGGAAGTGGAGGCAGCTGGCAGGTTTGATCTGTGGTAACACTAAATGGTTGAGTTGTAACAAGACATTGTTCTAAGAAGAAACCAAGTTCTAGATGGGATCAGGCTGCAATAGAGGCTTTGGTTTGAGGTTGTTTGTTTTTCTTTTAATATTTTTCCAGAAATAATTAATGAACATCAGGTATCAGACAAGACAGGCAATCAGGAACCATCACCAGAAAGCAGGAATAAAAATGAAAACAAAACAAAACTTTAAAAAATATCTAACATAAAAAGCTACTCAGAAGGAGGAGGAAAAGGAGGGGGGGGGGAACCCAACACAAGCAGCAATATGAGACATCACAGGAACAGAAAATGTAACATGAAGTCATATTATAAAGCAACATTGTATAAATGGGAGGGGGAAAGTGCAGTTTTCAACAGTTCAAAGGTTTTTCTATATGCCAGATCACATGAACAAACATCACACTAAAATTCGAGAAGGAAATTTAAGCAAAATCTATTTATCAGCTCCCTCAACAAAACCTGTATTCAGATTGCCAATCCTGTAACAACTCCACATGGCCCTCTTGCAGTTGAGTAATATGTAGATACACTTACGGGACTAAGACCCGGGTGTTCAAAAATAAAACTAGGAGAAACCCAATAATAAGCTGAACACAGTGAGTATTAGAACAGCTATATCTGAACCATAATTAGATTTGTTTTTAATACAGGCACAAGGGCTTCAGTCTTGCACTCAAATCTGCTTGTTTCATTCATGGAGTAGTACGCTGATAGTACTGAGCATATGCTTAGCAATGGGACTAACTGAATGGTTTCCATTCCAGACTCAAGACCTCTGGATATATGTAATCAAAGCTTGTTGAAGGATATTCAGTTTCTTCAGTTCAACAGACTTTAATGCATATATAAGCTTGATGGAATTATACATTTATCCCTGTCAACATATGTTGATTTCACCATAGATGTACACACATCTTTAGTTAATTAATCAAAATTTTAAAGAGGAGATGCTGTGTAAACTATATAGTGACAGCTCTCAGAATACAAATTGTATTGGGATAAATTGTATTAACTTTGTACAATTAGATGTGAGCCACTGAAAATTTGTCAGTGAATTTGCTTGAATATTTGATTGTCAGGTTCTACTAGGAATTACTATTGGACTCTCTAGTTTTCACAACTGTAAAATTGTACAGTTAAAAAACTAAGTAAACTTGCTCTCACATGGTATCTGTCACAATTCTTTAAAAAGTCAAACCAGATTTTGCCATGCCTAATAGCAATTATGAGAAAAATCCAGCCAGAGTCCCATTAATTTTAAATCCCATGGATTTCTGTGGGAAAGAGATAAACACACAATTAACTACTCTTTGAGATCAATCAGGATTTAACTTAATTTGGCTAGATAATGCCCTGTGTTCTTAAAGTACAAGGAATAGAAAGGCAGTAAAAGTAGTCACTATGTAATTATTGGAACAATTCAAACAAAATTAAGTTTAATTTCAATGAGAGATATTTAAACCCATGCTTGAATCTCCCACTGAAATTAAGTGCTTACCTTTTGCTGGATCATGACCTTTGACAATACCTCCGATTGATCTATTTCTCTGCCTTGAAACTGATGCAAAACACAAGTACTATGTAGCTTGTTCCGACCAAAGTTGAACACTTTAGGTCCCACTAATTTCATCTAGATAATTAAGCACATCTCTCCACTGAAATCAATGGGACTTAAAGTATGTAGCTCTGCCTGAATTTTTAAAAATGTTTTTAAGCTAGGGTAAAAATTTAGATTGCTGTAATGCTTTTAAACTGGTGTAAAATTTCTGGAGTAAATTTAAAAATTATATCTTATTAAACTGAACTGAGTGCAAACCCACCCACCCCATCCCTCCCCCATAAACCATATACAAAACCTTCTGTTCATTCTATGCTTGTAACCACAATCAACTCTAGACACACACACACACACACACACACAAAAACCTCAAGAGACATTATTCTGCTTTGTCCAAATGACTACTCCATGTCAGAAAACATTTGTTCCATATAATTCTACCTCTTGCACCCCATTTCATAATCTGCCATATGCTTTGGTTCCAGTGAAATGACTTCTCTTTGAAATTTGAACTCCATTTCTCACACTGTCCAGGTGTCCTGGCTATATCTATTTGTGCTCAGGTTCTCATGATGGAGTTCAATATAGTCAGCAGTTACTATATTAATTTTACTGTGAATATATAACAAACTTGCTTAAACAACCGCTTGCTCAATATACATGGCACAGCTTTTTAAAACAATAACTTAATTAATAAAGATGTTTTGCTCCCTTTTTTCCAATGAGCAGATATGCCTCACAAAATTACAAAAACTCTCATTTAGAACATGTAGCAATGTGCATGGGTTGCTGTTAATCGTACAACCAGGTGAGCTGTACTCCACATGGTAAACTGTTGTTCAAGTGATTCTTCACATGTTCTGTTCTGAGTGAATTTTAATCACTAAGAACACCACTTCTCTTTTGGGGAGAGTTCAAATCTACCAGAACCCATGTGGAGAGACACTCGCACAAATGGGTTGACAGCTTGGATTCTGGCCACATGGTTGTGATAAAAATGCATACCCATAACCCATGTGGGTCACTGCATGTTTAAAGATGTATTTTACATGTAAGAGAAATAATGATTCCTGTTAGCATTTTCCCCCAGAGAAACCATTACTAAAAAGTTCCTCTCACAATGAGAATAGTTTACACTCCAAAATAATTCTTAAATGGAGCAAAATGTAATACTGTGGGTAACAGAATATTCCAGATATATACTTCTGGTTAGTTTTACTTCTGTGCATGAATAACCAAGTGTTTTTACCCTTGCATTTAACAAGCAGAGAGAGCGTGAAAGAACTGATCTGTGTTTCCCAGTGTTTAGCAGTATACAAAATACAACTGTACAGTAATTATACATACATACGTGCGCACGCACACACACATGGACAAGAAGTTATTAAACAGTGACAAATCCTTAACCAACAAATACATTGTAGCTTTTAATCGCTCGTTTCCATGACCTTCACAAACCCAATCTTATTAAATAAGATAAAGAGTTGATTACATTTTCTTTTAAACAGTTTTTCAATTCCAAACACACACACACACGTACTATTTAGAGAGGTACTTACCAATGCACGTTCGGCCATCTGAGTGTAGGGCATACTTCTGATGACAACCGCATACAGGGCCAGTATCTGTGTCATCACAGGTGTGTTGGCAGCCTCCATTTCCATAGTTACAGGTTACTAGTTATTCCCCCAAAAATTTGTGTATATACATATGTATGAATAAAACAACAATGAAACCTATTAGTTTTTTGGGGTGGGTGGAGGGACAGTTCTAGGCAAATAAAAGAAATTAATATTTTTTTAAAAGGCAATACATACAACAACGTAACAATACTAATATCCATACAGTTGTTTTCAAAATCTCCTGTCCTTGTTGAACAGTAATATTCTAAGCAGCTACTAGCCTTGTGCAGATGGTCAAAGTATATAGCCTGCACATGTAGTGATGACTGGGTCAGGACTGTGCCTATTAGTCCACCCTTTGACATGCCGGATCTCCACATGCTCAAGTTTCAGCCTGCACAGGGTCCTATTTGCATACACCACAATTCATATAGGATCCAAACACTTGATCTACACCATTAATTTTTTCAGAGTGTATATATGTAGGCTCCTTCCAGAAAGGGCCTTGAGCAGTGAGGGAGGAGGGACAGTGGACTCCTGTCACCACACATACAACTACACAATTTGACAATCTGCACTGCTCTATTGTCTCATCCGTGGCATAATTAGAATAGAATGTAGGATTATTTTCCCTCCTTCCTTCATATCTATGATGAATACAGCACGAAGAAATGCAGGTTGTTTACCTGTAACTGTAGTTCTTCGCGTTGTCATCTGTGCATTCACATATATGGGCTTTGCTCCTGCACTGAGTCTCATTTGGGAAACTTCTATAGCTGAGGAACTTATTTGGCGGGAACACTCCCCCACCATCCACTGCACATGTCCCAGGGAGTTCCCGCCCGTTCCCTCAGTTCCTTGAGACCACCTAATGTGGCCTTGGACCCAAGGGAAAACCATTTACGCCTCGGTACCAACATTGAATCTGACACTGACACTGAAGCGGGGACGGTGGGAGGGTTGTGTGAATGCACAGATGACCACTCAAAGAACTACAGTTGCAGGTAAGCAACTTGCATTTCTTCTTCATGGTCTCTGTGCATCACACATATGGGCGATTAACAAGCTCATTTACCAATGGTAGGTAGGTGTCCTATGCCAAGACTGATGACAGAACGGCTTGCCCAAATGCACAGTCTGAACGTGCCTTGACATTGAGTTTGCAGTGCTTCACAAACGTTGACAGTTTCAACCAAGTCGCTGCCCTGCATAAGTCCGACAGCAGTAAGCCTTGGGTAAAAGCTGTAGACGTGGCTACTCCTTGAGTAGAATGTGCTCCAATGTGAGAGGGGCGCTCCAAGCCAGACAAATCATAGGCCAGGCCAATGGTTTGCACAATCCACGAAGCCAGTCTTTGGGAGGAGACAGGAGAGCCCTTCTTGAAACCACCATAACAAATGAAAAGGCGCTGCGTGGTACGGAATGGCATTGTCCAGGATTTGTAAAAAGCCAATGCCGTCTTGATGTCGAGAGCATGCAATTTTCTCTCCAGGTTAGAAGACGAGTCCTGGAAGAAAGCTGGTAACGATATGGTTTGGTTGACGTGGAAATCGGAGACCACTTTCAGCAGAAAGCCAATGTATGGTCTTCGGTCAACCTTGTCCTTGTGGAAAATCATGTAGGGATGATCCACTCATAAAGCACAGATTTCACTTACACATCGAGAGCATGTGATAGCAACCAAGAAAGCAACTTTCCACAAAAGGAGGCCAAGGTCTGTCATGGCCAGAGGTTCGAAGGGCTTCGAGAGAAAGGCATGCAAGACAACAGAGAGACTCCATTGAGGAATCAGAGTCCGAACCGGAGGAGTCAAGTTCTTTAGACCTCGCAGGAACTGATGAGCAGTAGGGTGAGTAAAAAGGGAAAAACCTTGAACTGGCCCTCTGTAACAAGAAAGAGCTGCCAAATAAATTCTTATGAATGAAAATTTTAAACCTTTTTGAAACAAACTACGCAGAAAGAAAAGAACATTCTCAACTGATGCCTGAAGAATGCATGAAGGTTAGCAAAAGTCAGAAAAGACAACCACTTTGCAGCATAGTACCAATGGGTAGCCAGTTTCCTAGCTGCCTGAACTCCAAGTCGAACTCGAGGAAGAGCATTCATTGTTGAATCCTCCAAGCTGTTAGTTTCAGAGCGTCGAGATCCGGGTGAGAAATCCTGCCCCGGCTCCGAAAGATCAGGTCTGGAACTTGCGGAAGGTGCAAGAATTGTCTTCTTGACAGACGCAGCAGTAGGGATGTACGAAACTCCCCTTACCTGGCTCCGCCGGGTTCCACTGGGGGGGGGAGGCGCTTCGTCCCTCCCCCCGGAATCCTCGCCGGCTGGCTGCACTCCGCGGGGATTCTGCAGAGCCGCCGGCTGGCTCTGCCAGCAGCCGGACATCTGGCCGCTGGCTAGCAGGGACGCAAATGGCGGAGGCTGTAGCTGCCGCTGTTTGCGTCCCTGTAGTCAGCTGTGATAGGCTACGTAAAGACTTATGTAGCCTATCATGTCTGGCTTTAAACAAAAAACAAAAAAACCGCGCGTACGCAAATGGCGGCAGCTACGGCCGCCACCATTTGCGTTCCTTATTTTTGGCCGTCTTAGTCTACGTAAATATTTACGTAGACTAAGACGGCGAAAATAAGGGGGAATGCAAATAGCGTCCGCTACGCTATTTGTGTTCCCCTTATTTTCGATGTCTTAGTCTACATAAATATTTACGTAGACTAAGACGACCAAAAATAAGGAACACAAATGGCGGCGGCCATAGCCGCCGCCATTTGCGTACGTGTGTGTTGTTGTTGTTGTTTTAAGCAAGATGTGATAGGCTACGTAAGTCTTTACATAGCCTATCACGAATGGGAAAAAAAAACAGATTGCAAATGGCGGCGGTGGCAGCCGTTCAGAAGACCAGCCGCCGCCTCCGCCGAAGCCGCTGCTGGAGCCGCCGCCATCTGGAACATCCGCCCCAGGTAAGTCTCGTCCCAGGGGGGATCCGCAGGGGGCAGGGGGGTGGCAGGCTGTTCCACCACGGAGTTCAGGGGGCCGAATGCACTGGCATTCGGCCTCACTGAGATCCGTGGCAGAATTCTCTGACATCCCTACGCAGCAGGGTTGGAAATCATGGCTGCCTGGGCCGCCAAGGAGCAATTAGAATGAAGTCCATCTTGTTGTATGCTATCTTCTGGAGCACCTTGGAGAGAAGGGGAATCAGCGGGAACAGATAAGAAGTTCCCCTCGCCACTGCATCTGGAATGCATCGCCCAAAGTCGACCGACCGATCCCTGCTCTCGTGCAGAAGTGGGGGCACATGGCATTCGCTGGGGTCACGAACAGATCTGTCGTGGGACGGCCCCAGTCCAGGAAGAGACGATCCAAAATGCAAGCCGATATCTGCCACTCATGAGGCGACTGGTACACTGGACTTGGGCATCTGCCAAAACATTGTCTTGTCCGCCAATGTGAAGAGCACTCAAAAAGATGCCCTGTTGAACTGCCCATTGGAAAATGTCCAGGGTGAGGTTTACAAGTCTGGAAGAGTGCGTCCCACCTTGCTTCCACAATGTGCCACAAGACCATTGTATTGTCAGTCAGGATTCGTGCATGTCGACCTTGAAGGTAAGGTTCGAAAGCTCGCATTGCTTTCCAAGCCACAAGAAACTCTAGGAAGTTTATGTGGCACTTCTTTTCTTTTGTAGACCAGATGCCCTGAGTCCACAATGGACCACAGTGGGCTCCCCATCCAGAAAGAGATGCATCTGTCAGCAAGATTCGTGTAGGAGATGGTTACACGAAAGGCAAGCCTTGGTCCAAGCTGCACAGCTGCATCCACCAGAGAAGGGATGTCAACACTTCTTCCGGGATAATGAGTCGACAATGCCAAGCATCGAAAGTGGAATTGAAGCTTCAGAGCAACCAGTTCTGCAGTCGCCGCATCCGAAGTCTCACCCATTGGACAACTGCAACCGTAGCCACCATGTGACCCAGTAGAATTTGAATGGTGCAGGCAGTGACCCAGCAATGAAGGAAGACGGTCTCCACGAGTGTGACTAGCTGATCCTGCCAGTTTCAAGGAAGGTAAGCACGCACAACTGTCGAATCTAGTAGCGCTCCTATAAACTGGAGACATTGAGTAGGTTCCAGAGTTTATTTTTCTCTGTTGACATAAAGACCCAGTGCACCCAGAAGGTTCAGGACAAACCCGATGGCACAGTAAAGATCCCTTTTGGAGTCTGATACAAGGAGCCAGTCATCTGGGTAAGGATAAACCTTGATTCCCTGTAGTCTCAGGTATGTGCATACGACCACCATACACTTCGTAAAAACTCTCGGGACGGTTGCCAGATCAAAGGGCAGGACCCAGAACTGGAACATGTTGGTACCAATGATGAAGTGCAGGTACTGGTGGTGGGCGTCTGCACTTGCTATATGAAAATATGCGTCCCTCAGGTCTATGGCGGCAAACCAAACATTCTTTCGAAGAAGAGGGAGAATTGTAGCCAACATGATCATTCTGAATCTTCTGGGGATGATGAACTTGTTTAAGTCCCTTAAGTCCATGATGGGACAGAGGCCTCCATTTCTGTAAGGTGAAGTACTGAGAAAAGAAGCCGTTGTCCAGCTGGAATGGAAGGACTCTCTGGATAGCTCCTTTTTGAAGCAGGGTGGACGTCTCCAGAAGGAGGGCTTGCAATGGTGGAGGATAAGAAATTCTATCATTTAACCCCGAGCAATTATATCTAACACCCAGGTGTCCAATGTTATTGCCTTCCAGGTAGGCAGAAAACATGCTAGAATGTATCCGAGCACATGCCGACTGGGGAGGTCGGGGGCAATAAACATTGGGAAGTCAAAGTTGACGCTTTGAAGATGACTCCAGCCTACCACAACCTTGACGGAACTTTCAAGACGTAGCAGGCTGTGTTTTCTGGTGTTGGGTAGGTAGGGATGTCAGAGAATTCCGCCACGGATCTCGGTGAGGCCGAATGCCAGTGCATTCGGCCCCCCGAAATCTGTGGCAGAACGGCCTGCCCCCCCCGCCCCCCCGCGGATCCCCCCCGGGACGAGACTTACCTGGGGCAGATGTTCCAGGCAGCGGCGGCTCTGGCGGCAGCTTCGGCGGCTTTGGCGGCTAGTCTTCCGACCGGCTGCCACCGCAGCTGCCATTTGTAGTCTTGCCGTTTTTTTGTTGTTTCTTTTTACAGAGACGCGATAGGCTACGTAAAGACTTACGTAGCCTATCACATCCCAGTTTAAAAAAAAAAACGCGTACGCAAATGGCGGCGGCTACAGCCGCCACCATTTGCGTTCCTTATTTTTCACCGTCTTAGTCTACGTAAATATTTACGTAGACTATTACGGTGAAAATAAAGGGGAACGCAAGTAGCGTAGTGGGCGCTATTTGCGTCCCTTTTTGATTCACCATTTTAGCCTACGTAAATATTTACGTAGGCTAAAACGGCGAATCAAAAAGGGACGCAAATAATGCCCACTACGCTATTTGCGTTCCCCTTTATTTTCACCGTAATAGTCTACGTAAATATTTACGTAGACTAAGACGGCGAAAACTAAGGAACACAAATGGCGGCGGCCATAGCCGCCACCATTTGCATACGTGTTTTTTTTTTTTTTACCCAGAGCACTCCACAGCCGGAAATCCAGCTGCGGACGGCCCTGGCCTGGGCCTGGCCGGCTGCTCTGCAGAGCCACCGCGGAGCACAGCCGGCCATCGAGGATTCTGGGGACCGGATTGCCTCCCCCCCCGTCGAGGATTCCGGGGGGAGGGATGGAACGCCTCCCCCCCACCATGAACATAATCCGCGGAAAGGTAACTGACTTTCGTACATCCCTATGGGTAGGCTGGTAGCATTGGTATCGGTCAAATTGCTGTTTGGTCGCATACGGTTGAGGCCAAAACCACTTGCAGCTCTTGTACTAGTGTTGTGTGGGTTGAAGGCCCAGGCCCATCTTATGGGCAGTTGTCTTCACTTTCTGGACAGAGTCCATTTGCTTGTCCATTTTGGAGTTAGAGCCCTTCACTGCCAAAGGGTAAATCTCTATTCAGGGCCGGGCTTCAGGAGTCAAGCTTGCAGAACTTAGCCAGGCATGCCTCCAGAGAGCGATGGTGCCAACCATCAACTTGGCACTACAGTCTGCCTCATGCCAAGAGCTATTAATTTGCTGTCTCGACAGCTTGACAGCCTCAGCATGGAAGACCCTGGCAAGGTCCTTTTGGTCCTTTGGGAGGCAGGCACAAAGGAACTTCATCTTTTCCCACAGGAATAACTGGTATCTGGCCATCATGCCCTGATAATTGGCCACACAGAGTCCCAGGGCAGCCAAGGAATACATTCTCCTACCCCAAAGATCCAATCTTTTCCCCTCCATGTCAACAGGCGACGCATGAAGTTTCTGCAACCATCCCTGCGCCGATTCCATGATGATGGTCGCGGGTGTAAATACAAGCATGCCGCGTCCTTTTCCCACACCCTATAAAGGGACTCAAGGCACTTAGATGTTGGAGCCATGGAAGATGGAGCCTTCTAGCACTGTTGAACAGACTGAAGAAGGGTTGGGTACTGCACCTGGTTTCGACGATTCAGTATGGACTATGACAAAATCGGGGTCCTGAATATGATCCTCCAGCTGCTGTACTTCAGTGCCCAAAGAATGGGCCATCCTGCTGATTTGCTCAGTGAAGGTGAACATGTCCTCCGAAGGGGAGGCTCCCTCCTGGGAGCCCACTACATCATCCGGAGATGGGATGGAAGGTGGGCTAGAAGAGTACGAAGATGAATCTGACTGGTCATCAGCTGAGTCATGATGCGAGGTGTTCATGGCACGGGGCCCGCAGGCGGGATCGCCTGTGGTTCTGACGCCGGAATCGAGTGAGCTGGTTTAGAGGACTCTATTGGGCTCCGCAGCAACAAAGAGAAACGAGGTGGCATGGGTGGAGGTACGAGGAACTCATATATTGCAGGAAGATGAGAAACAGTTTCTGATGCCCGCAGCAGACACTGAGGTGAGCCTGCTCCCATATATCTGGAGCGGTCAGAGAAGTACTCTCAGCCCTGAAGAGTATGTATGCCAGTCCTTGAAATGATAAGGCCGCTGTGGAGGGCAAAACCATTATGAGCTCCTCTCCCAGTCACCATGAGGAGACCTTGACCTCTCCCTATAATTGTAGTCGAAACAGTGATCAGCCATAGTGAGAACGACACAGCCCAGGATGAAACTGATGCTCTCGATCCTGAGTAGGGGGTAGGAGACAGCGACATGGGGCTTCCTGCCTCATTGGTGACTGACAATCTCTGGATGCAGAAATCTCTCATTCCCGAGAGACTGGTAGTGGAGGGGGGAAATCCAGAATTTCACTCTCAGACACCGTCGACACCAGCTCAGTGACTGGAGTGGTGGGTACTGGTGACAATACACGAATTGGTGAATCCAGTAAAGGAGGAGGTGCTGGAACTGTCAGTTTGGAAGATGTTTCGGTAACCTTTTTCTTCTGTTTTTAAGGCCATTCGATCCTGACTTTGGAATCTTTGCCATTTTTGTAATCTTTCTCACGACTGAGAGTGCTAAGCAGCACCCTGGAGTCGGAGGATCGGCCCGTTCGTCAGAAGTTGTCAGGCAAGGGGACATTGACTTGGATGAAGACATAGTCGCCTCTGCTTTGTCCCTTGCAGAAGACCCTGCGGAGTTCTATGGATCCGTAGCCAGTAACGCTCTTCTCCACAGCTTTGCCTTAAGCCTGTCTGATCTGTTCTTTCATGCCTGCTTAGTAAACGATTGGCACAGGGAGCAGGAATCGGGTAGGTGGCCTTCACCCAAACAAAAAAGGCAGAGGGAGTGAGGGTCGGTGTGGGGCAACTTACTCCCACACTTGACACACTTACGAAAAGGTGCCTTTGCGGCCATAAGAGACATTGCAGCCACGGTCGACAGATGAACGAACAATGAAGGAAGTTGTTTCTTTTCTGGCGGAACAATGACGTAGACGGGGAAAACAAGAATAACAGAAAAACAAGTCCTCAGCAGCAGCAGAAGAAAGAAAGAAGTGTTGCAATTCTCTTTCCAACAGAGAGGAAGCTCTGAATGGACTATCCACTATGGTGGTTGAAAGAGAACTGAGGGAAAGGGCGGGAACCTCCTGGGACATGCACAGTGGACAGTGGGGGAGAGTTCCTGCCAAAAACGTCCCTCAGCTATAGAAGCTTCCTGAATGAGACTCTGCGCAGGCGCAGAGCCCATATGTGTGATGCACAGAGACCGCGAAGAAGAAATATATTTTCCTGTCCTGGAGAGGGTGTTGTTCTTTTCCAGCTGTGCTTTAACCCACAACTCCAGAAATGAGTACTCCAGACCACAAGAGCAAAGAAACATGCCAGATATCAAATCTGTTTTTATTATTAGTTCTTCAGAATAGTAAAAGATTTTAAAATAAATGAGGAACTGTTAACTTAATTTTTGTTCACCCCTCCTTTCTTTTTTAACATTTTGATGCTCAAAGCTATGGCTGTTTAGCAACTTCTTAATCTGAGTGGGCAGAGATCATGTGTATACAGCTTTTTCTGTCAAACCTAAGTGACTAGCCTGTGTGGAGAGTCCACTGTGCTAATCCAGAATATATGTGTCATAGTAAGGGCTGTGATGTGTTCATACCCTAGCCATCTTTGACTACCGTGGTACAATATGCAATGCAAAATGGTGTGGTGTATTGACTAGGAGTTTGAGATGCAAGCTGGTCCAAATCTCACCTAGCCATGGACTCACTAGCTATGCTTACGCTCAGCTGCAACTCCACATCTCTCATACTGGAAAAATAGTACTCCTTTGAAAGGAACCTTGTAAAGTTTACTTAGGGAGCAATCCTGTGGCCACTAGACACTGTTTAGAGGATCATAGGATTTTTCAGTTTCTGGGAACTGAGGTCAGAGCCAGGGCTCTGAATGCAGTTCCCAGAAACCGCACGCCCCTTCCTGCTCCCCCTTGTAGCTGGCACAATACTTTCTGGGCCAGCTACTTCTCCATGCTCAGAAACGCAGCATGGAGATGGGAGAAAGGGGGTGGTCCTGGGGACGAGGAGGGGAGGAGACAATGGAAGCCACTTTACGAGGCTTCCTATGTGCCATGCGGCCTCCGCACTCCTGCTCCGAAGTCCCCAGCTAGATGGGTGAAATCACGCATCTAGCCGAAAATGCAAGGTGGCCGGAGAAAATTGAGCACTTTGGAAAAGTGCTATATATACTATGTTTAGACACATAAAATAACTTAGAAAAAACAGAGCTAGAGTCCTACTACAACCCTGACTGCCATTGTGCATTGCTCCCAGTCCCTTTGATTCACAGTTTATCTATGTCATTATGTACTTAACCTTAGATAGACAATAAGGATGTGAAAGATTTACACATTATAGTGAATGTTCAAAATTTGGTGAACAGGTGGGACCTGCAACAAAATGTTGCAGTATATCTTCTCTGCTGACAGGATTGCTCCTGGTCAGAGTCAGCCAGGCCCTCCAAGCAGGCTCTCCACTCTTCCTCCACCCCCTGGTTTTCCATTTTCCTTTTCCAACTGACGTTCAACATTCCATGGCTATTGAGCATGCTCTGTCCTTTTGGGGGGGGAGTCTTATGTTGGTGGGGTTTTTTGTAGGATTTGTAGCTGCAAACCTCTGGGTTCCCCCAAGCATGTTGATACCCCCCTCTCCACCTCTTGTTCCTCATTTTGCCTCCAATCCTCAACAGCTGAGCTCACTCTTAGAGGGAGTGAGGGCAACATATACACATGAATGCTGATAATCCTTGATGCATTTTGTGAATTTGTGAAAATAATGTATATTTCCCCATATTTTGAATGTAAACCACTGAATGCCGACAACTGGTCTCTGGAGACAGTTTTGGGGTGGCTGGGGGCAAACAAATGAACCTAAAGACAGAAGTCCTCTGGTTTGGGAAACCTCCTGATTTGGATGGGGTGTGCAGCCTAGTTTGGATGGATGAGGTTGCATGCCCTCTGAAGAGGAAGCTATGTGGTTTAGGGATGCTCCTGGACTCGGCGCTCTTGATGGAAGTGCAAGTGGCATCTGTGGCCAGGACTGCTTTTTACCAGCTTCATCTGGTTCGCCAACTGCAGCCCAGCCCTATCTGGAAAAATCTTCTCTCAGTGATCCATGTTCTGGTTACCTCCAGGCTGGATGCACTCTCTGTGCAGTCTCTGTGGGACTGCCTTCAAAGGTGGTTTGGAAAATTCACTTGATACAAAATGCAGCAGCAAAGTTGCTTGTGGGAGCTAGGTAAATGGACCATGCGACACCTATTCTATACCAATTACATTGGCTGCCTGTTTGTTTCTTAAATTGCTTGGGACCTAGCTATCTGAAGGACTGTCTGCACCCATATGAGCCTGTCCATGTACTGGGTTCAATGCCTGCAACCCTGCTACCAGACCCATCATTAATAGATGTTAGACTGGTGGTCCCAGGAACAGGGTATTCTCAGCAATGGCCCCATATTTGTGGAATTCACTCCCTGCCCTGAGGTTCATGCAGCTCCATTATCAGTAAAACAACAACAACAACAACAACAACCCTGAAGATCTTTAAAAGTTAAATCTGTGTTTTTAAAAAATGCTTTCCTGTGTATACTCAGTGCTGTTCATTTTAGAGGTGCTTGTGTATAAATTTTAAGAATGTTGATTTTATATTTGGATTACTGTATTATGTTTTATTTATTGTTTGTATACCACCTTGTGAGGCCATTAAGTCCTGAAAGCTGGTTTAAAACTCTGCTAGTAAATAAACAAACCACATTTAGGTGGCTGTCAACATTTGCCACTGCATATATGTTTGGACATACACAATATTGTCCTAGGACTGTGAACTATAGTATAAATGTTTATTCATGGAATTTTGGACATTGTAGTTTTATATGTGTATGTTACACTACATCTGTACTCACAGGGATATACTGGGTGCCAAAAAGCAACATGAAATGATCAGAAAAGCATAATCAGTTCAAACACTCCGGAGTCAGGAAATACCAGGACTAAGATTCTTAATGCAACCAGACCTCTGACTATAATGAAAGATGAAATATGTTCACTTAAATGCCTTCTTCTCAAAACAGCTCTCATAGAATGTGTTTCACATTTGTTCCATTTACGTCCTATCCTTTTTCCAAGGAGCTTAGGGTAATATAGATGGGGTTATCCTAGGGATGTTTCATAATAACCTGGAATAATGAAATTAATATTCTGGACATTTAGATCATTAATCTAGAGGACTGGGTCTGGATAAGGCCCTTGGAACCTGGGAATTATATCGAAAGTGCACACCATGACTGGCGGCCTCAATCCTGGCTACACACGGTTCACACCGTAAATGGGGGCCTCTCCACTGCCCCCCCCTTTGCATTTCTTATTAGATGGCAGGGAATGGCCAGGACAATTCCATTCCTGACAAGACGAATGGACTTGGACGCTGGACGCTGCCATGAGTGTGTGGTGTCTCCTGCGATGCTGGGAAATATTGAAGTTTCGTTGATATCAATGCTGCTTGCTGGGATTGGAGGCCTCCAAGAGCCCTATCCAGATCCACTGCAGACCAGAGGCTAGTTGGTCTAAGGTCGTCTGAAGCTGAAAGGCAAGTGAATCTCCAAATTCATTTTTAAAATCTAGGTTTCATGGAGGTCGCTGCCGTCTCTCTTATCCCATTTTATAGGCACAACAATCAGGTGAGGTAGATTAGGTTGAGAGACAGTGACTTACCCAAGGCTATAGCTATACCTAAGTGAGAACTTGAAGTTAAGTCTCTTTGGACAAAATCTAGCACCCTTCCAACTATATCACACTAGCTCTCTTATATTCAGAGGATGGGGAATCATACAGTACCAGTTTAAAAAACGTAGTATGTAGCACTTGTTACTATCCTGGGAGGCATTAACCTTTCCCTTCGGCCAGACGGCCACATGGTTAGGTCCCGTGGTACCACTCTGCAAGATTCCCAAGTGGCTGTAGAGGGTTGGTAATACTCGGCCAGTGTAGTTTACTGTAGTATTGGATTTGCCTGTAGGACACAAGGTTCAAATTCTTGCTGAGCTATGGCCTTGGGGCAGTCCCCACCTCTCAGCCTACTGAACAGGCACACAAATTAGTAGCCATCTTTATACATTTGTATTAATCTATTAGCTTCCATTCTTTATGTACAAAAAGGTGGAATTACCAGATTCCACCTTGGACAAAGCTTGGTTGCTGCATGTTCTCCAATCACAGTAGTACAGGGATGGGCAAAACATAGCCCTCATGGCTTTGAGTGCCGCCCCTGCTGCCACACTGCTTAAATTTGACAGTGCAGTGGCAAGAAAATTGGTGGTTTGCTGCTGCAGTTCGGCAGAAAACCACTATGTTGACCCCAAAGGGCCACATTTAGCTTGAAAACAAGCTAAATTTGGCACTTTTGATGGTTTGTTGATATGGGCAGTACAGCGGCACAAGGGCCAGCCGCTGGGGAGTCCAGGGAATTGAAATTGATCACTGGACTGCCTGAAGTTGCCCACCCCTGCTGTAGAAGGAGAAGCTGCATCTGTGGAATGTCTCCCTGCCTCAGAACTCTTTAAAAAACCAGAGGCTTGTCAAGTATACCATCTAGAAATCCTACTACAGATAGAATAATTCTTCATGTCCATTAACCTTCTGAAGGGCAATTTCTGATTATAAAGACTGTATCACACCAAGAAGGCAGGGTCAAGGTTACAGCAACAATTTTAGTTACAGCATTTCCTTACTTCAGGGTTTTGGTCTGGTAGTAGTAAAAACTTTCTTTTATTGTAATATCCTTGCATATTTTATACAAGTAGCCATTATCCAGACCAAAATCAATCCACATGCAATTCAAGGTTCTTTCAAGTTCCTTGGACTCAACTTGATGGAAATCTTAAAACCCTTGTCTCTTTCCAAACTCTAAATAAGATTAGTTTTTATTTTAATGAGCTGTAAGAATTCAAGCCATATTTAGGAACTAAGCTGGCTTTAACACACTTAAAAGCTGCCATTACATTATTAAGTGGCTTATCACCCAGACAACTATTTTGGCCATTATGTTGGTACAGAACCATTGAAGGAGTGGTAGAAAATTGTCCTCTAGTATATAATCAACTTTTAAAGAAGGATGAATACAACAGTTTTACAAAAGTTTTCTAATTATGGTTCTTCCCATTGTGGGTTAGCCGTTTATGGATTCTGCATTCATTTTATGGAATAATTTGCTGTTTCATGTGGCACTTTAGTACTTAGTAATTTGCAGGACAACTTCAAATACCAAGGGTGACTAAGTTTAATTATGGATTGTATAAAGCTGTGTGTACAGAAAAAACAATGTTGTCCATTTTAAATGTATTCTACTTCATAGTTTCAATACTATGTAATGGTAGGGCAGCATTCAACAAACGCACAAAGGTAAGAAAGACTTTGAACTTGGCGAGCAAGAATGCTCAGGGAGGGAGATTGCATTATAGCAAGTAAATTAGGCTCCCCAAAAAACCTGGAATAGATTTTTGGGAGAAAGTCTGTTTTGTAGTTCTGAATGGCATCAGGAAGGGTTTCTTCTCTTTCCCCTCTCTTCCCTTTCTCAGAATACTGCAGATCTGATGGGCGGGACGGGAACGGATGGGACGGGGACGGACACACCATTTTCAGTCTCTCTCTGGTGCTGCTCAGTTCATTTATTTTCCTCTCCATATTTAAAGCTGCTTCCCCCACCACAGTCTCTTTTGCCCTTTCCCCCAGGACTATCCTCTTTTAGTAACAGCAGCTAAAGAACCATTGAAACCCCAGCCTTCACCTCTCACCCACAGGATATATTCCTTCCGAATATCTCCAAGTCAACAAGCTCCTTCATTCCAATTGCAGGTATATATACTTTTTGAAGAATAAGGAAAGGTTGCTTTTTAATTAAATGACTCAGCAGGCAATTTCAAAGCTCCTGTTTCAAAGCTGAGTCATTTAGTGCCTGTTTCATTTCCACTATGTTCCCACCACTGCAGTCTTTCTCCATTCTCCAGCCCTACCTGCAACTGGTTTCTCTATCACTCCCACTTGCCACACCACCAGGAAGAAGAAGAACTTGTGCACTTGAAGAACTTGCACACTCCCTTCATAAGTTAATTCAGAAACAAACAAAGAAAAAGACTGGGTTGTGAAGTGGAGCTGCTGCAGGGAAGAAAGAAAAATCTAGAGTGGATTTTTTGGGGAGCGAGGGAAAGACTGTGTCTCCTAGCCTTTTTAACCATGGTTTTGAAAACAGATGGTCGCTTTGGTGTCCTCAAGCTTGCCAGGGAAGTGGGGGCAATATTTAATGTTTAGAAAGAGACCTGCAGAGGCTCAAACTTATGGGGAACATTGTCATCTGCTCCATTAGCCCTTCTCCTTAAATCTGTGGGAGGGGAAGCCTGCCACTTCATCTGCATGTATTCAGAGGCACTTTTACTTGCTGGCTGGTAGAAATAATTTTTGTTTACTAAGCTTGGACATAACTTGTGTGGGATATATCTACACCACACATTTAAATTGGTTTAACTAATGCCCAGTTCCCAAGGAACATGGCCAGCTCCAAGTTTTCAGGGGGCCGTAGGCAAAATACCTTCTGGTGTGCTCTCTCGCTTACATTGGCCATGGCAGTAGCACTGCCATGCTACAGTAGACACAGTAACAACAGTGTCTGGGAGCTACCATCTTAATTTTCCACAGTGCCTCACAATGCCCATCATAGTGTCATTCAGGGACATTGGGAGGCTCACAGACCCTGTTGCCCAATGTGGAAGGTCTGAGGCAGGGGTCAGCACTGATGAGACCCTGCCAGAGTAATGGAGCCTGGCAGCTGCCCTAGGATGTCAAGTGCTGATGCTGGGCCTACCAAGAAAGACTGGGTATTGTAGTTCTGTGAGAGAGTCTAGAAATTCCTAACAGGGAATTGTCAGTACTCTCACTAAGTTACAATTCCCAGTATTGAAGTCACAACAGTTAAACTGGAGTAAAACCCATATTGGTTTATCACTTAGATATGCCCAAACTGTCTGATTTGAAGATCTCAATTTGTTCTATATTTGAAAACTATTAGGTAGGGATTTCTGAGATGCATGACTGCAACCTAAGTTCTTGCCATTATAAAACCAATTATTTTATATCTTTCAGGCACGGACAAATATTTGTCAGCCAATATTTATCCATGTGGATTCCTGATAATTTCCCAGTACAGGGCAATTTTACCTTGAATTTCACTCAAACCTAACAGATGTATACATCAGGTATATTCACTATTGAAAGAGAGCAATGTAGATGCCTAATAATCATAGAACAGTATTTTGGCTCTAAAGAGAAGGTAATACTTTCTGTAATGAAAAACAGACCAGAAGGTATTTTCTCCAGTCTTCTGAGATGCCAGGACTAGAGAAATATACACCTCTGTTTTGCAAATCTTTTACTTAGTCATGTTTGTTTTTAATTCTTATGTTCTTCCAAAGCCTCCAAGATAAAATTTGGCAGTTTGTCACCAGTTGCATACCTCCCTCTGGGTTGAGCTATTGTGACATCACGCAGTGTTCACAAACATGCTCTCTTCTATTCTTTATTCTAAAGTTCCTTCACCCCAGCACTCAGCCAAAAGGCAATTTATAAACATATAAAGGCCAATAAAACAGACAGATTTATAATCACAAAAGTCAGGCATGTTCATCACCTGAAGGCCTTGTACATCTTTGCAGAAGTCCCTGGGTGCTGGCGGGGCCAACTACAAAAGCTGCAGGCTGCATGATGGAGCTTAGACATCTCTTTGCCCCATAGCGGGCAGAGGGACTGTGGGGCAAGGACTGCGATCAAGGCACTATATGTTTCTGAGTTCTATGCTGGGCATTTGAACTAAGTTCCCACTATGCCTCCCAACCCAGGATACAATGTGCATATGTAAGAGAATTCAAGGCCTTTGCAAAGGCTGCAGACTGAACTGGGATCTACTGTGATCATATTGGCTCAAAGGTAGCAAAGTGGGCCTTGTAAGCACTGTTTTGACTGAAATCTGTTCTGAGGTCTGCATAAATCCTGCACCAACACCTGTGTGTGTGTGTGTGTGTGTGTGTGAGGGTAGGGGGAGTGTTTTATAGACTAATCCATGGAATTTCTTAAGCCAAGTTCACGCATTCCTATTTCAGTCTTTTTTTAAAGAACGAACCCCAAACGGCAATCGAACCGCTTCCTCCAATTTTTATCAGTTCTGTTCAACGTCAATGTTAAGATTGACTGATAGATTTAAGAGATGGATGCCAAGTCCTTCAACCGTCTATCCATAAATGTACAGTTTATGATCCTATAGCATGTCCTGTGTTAAACACATTTAATAATTCAATTCCTACTTTCTCTGATCACACAGAAAAAATATATTAAAAAAATTCAGGTCAATAAAAGCAAAGTGATTTCTTGAATTTTAGAAAATAACAGTGATGTGGAAAATAAGACATGTTGGGCACTTGAGATTTAGTCTGCATCCACCTACATTTGCAGTCCTTCTGGTTTTTGGCAAGTTCAAAGCCAGGCCTACATTCACAGGCAACCCCACCTTTGGGTGTCTCCCGGCAGATATGTGCGCAACCATGATCTTTGTTCATACAGTTCATACCCTCTGGAGAAAGAGAAAGAGAGAAAAGGCACAAAACTGAAAACAATCTAAATGACAATCAGCTCTAAGCAGTCATAAGGCTCTACTGTCACTTTTCACACTACAGAAAACAAATTGTCCCACTTTGGGTATTCGAACTGTTTCATCCCCGTGGTTCCCCAGCTCCCCTAGTGTGAACTTCCAGAGGTAGTTGCTACAGGGTTCACTTCTGGCAGTTTTGTGGTATCTGTTCATTTACAAATATACATGTTGAACATAGGAAATCAATTAAGCATCCAGACAGTCTACTAGTCTCGAAAACAGCATCAGTTCTCCAAAGGAAGCAAACAGCATCCACATGGAGACTCCTGGTCTCTCTATAATTTACAAATGGCTTTCCTTCCCCATACCCTCCCTCAGCTCAGCCACCGCCAATCATTTATGCTCACTGAATTAACACCTACCCTTCATTTATTATTACTTTAATAATTTCTTCCATGTCTTTCCATCCCCAAACACAGCTTTAAAAAACCCACTACAAAACTGGGAGCTTATGTGTGCCTGATCTTGCCTGATCTCGTAAGCTAAGCAGGGTCAGCCCTGGTTAGCACTTGGATGGGAGACTGCCTGGCTATCAGGCTTCCTGCATTGAGCAGGGGGTTGGACTCGATGGTCTTGTAGGCCCCTTCCAACCCTATGATTCTATAAAAAACAATTCAATAACGAACTCTGTAAAAATCCATTACAACTTAATATGCCCACCAAGAAAAAGTACCGCAAGCAGAATTAAAAGTTACCCAAAGGCCCGCTGAAATATTAGTGCAGAGGAAATATGCTCAGGTAGCTCCAGAAACATGCTGACCATCACTGACAAATCACAAGCAATCAAGTTAAATCTCTTCACACATCATTGTAGCATTCCCATTATTATACCAACTTTTTTTTGCTATACTAATGTACCAGGAACTGCTAGCTAAGACTGGGTCATATTTGCTGTGATTGGATTCACATTGTTGTACTGTATGGAAATGTGGCACATTTTATTGGCCTTTTGACCTTGCGATACACAACTTTCCTCCTCCATACATTCCCAAATTAGGATACTACTTCATGTATCTGATGAAGGACCGCTACACCATGAAAATGTATGGCACAACAAATATGTCCACCTTTAAGGTGCAACTGGACCCTGTTATTTTAAAGAATAAGTACAAGTGATCTACACTCAGGCTATGTTCACACATTGGTTTCTGTGGAGCAATGGCAGCAACCACCCTCTGACTACTCCCGCGGCACTAGCCTCATTGGTAACCGAGCAAATGTAATTGGGAGTGGGGGTGGGGAAGCCTGTTAACTCCTATCCTAATTTATACTTGCAATGGTTCCCTTTCATCCCATATAAACTACCCGAGTGGCGTAACTGATTTCATCAGCTTGCAAGCAACTTCTGGGCTAGTCAGTCTCTCTCCCAATGGAAAAATAACAAAACATTCTTGAATAGCAGGGCGCTGCCAAGAGGCAAAGTTATTCTTGCCATTTTGCTTTTCTTTTTATAGAACATGTGTGAATGTATGGATAAGTGCCCAGCCTGTCCTATCCTGAATAAAAGAAAGTCTTTAAGTCTTTAAAAAGTCTTTAAAAACTGTTCCAAAATTTATCTGGGCATGTGGGTTGAAGAGCATGCTACTTCTCAAGAATGTGTTCAAATAGATCCCAATAACAATAATACCAAGATAGATAGATAGATAGATAGATAGACAGACAGACAGACAGACAGACAGACATAGTTATTGCAGACATACTTGTTGTACTGTGGGAGCAGCTTTTGAATACTGCTTGAAGTGTACAAAATCAGTTTGGACCACAGAGAGACAGAAAAGAACATATGTTCTACAATCAATGATAGCTCTATGATACCATTTCAACTGGGTGGAAAAGCTAGCATCAGTACACAGCCTCATCCACTCATTATCATAAACACGGTCCATATCGATGTTGTTTTGTTCCTAGCTGTGCTAAGCATTCCCAGAAGACTGGGTTTATGTGAATCGCAAATGCTGAGAAGTGTTTACAGAATAACTGGCGCAATCTAGGCCTGAAGGTTTAAAAGGCAGGAAATGAATCAGAGGAACAAATCTTATTGCTGAAATCTTGCCACCCATACCAAAGAAGCAAATATTGTACCCTAAGAACACAAAACAAAAATTAATGGTTTTTAGGTAGTGGGATGTTGCATAATTAGGTTGAAAAGTACACAAGTTAGAGCTGCACTGAATTCAGTAGACACCAGAGATGGAAATTCCATTCTGCAAATCACTTTGGGTATCCAAATATTCACCTTTTTCCCCCCAGTCCTGCTCAGCACCATTCTTTTTCCTAGCTGCTGTTTCCCCCTCTGTCCTGGATGGATCCCACCTAATCAGGAATCACACAGGGAAAGGATGTTGCAATGCTACATAACAGCTAAGAATATTTAGCTGTATGGTTAGGGAGACTGAGGGTGATGAGGACTGCGGGGTTTTCTTTAGTGTAAAGGCAGCCTGTATCTCTGCTGAGCATCTGGCCAATGTTCCTCACAAGGCGCCGCTACTCCTGTGCGCCAGATGAAGAAACCGCTCCTCCTCTTCCCTTGCGCTTTTAATTGTATAAGTTTTAATGTTGTAAAGCCGCCTTGAGCCCCAGTATTGGGAAAAAGGCAGGATATAAATATAACAACAACAACAGGTAAGTGAAAGTTTTCACAAGGGATCCTCTAAAATCTCCGAAAAGAGGGTTGTTATGGATTGGGGGAGTTGTTTTGTTTGGGGCACTGCTAAAAATTGGGAGTAATTTAGGTTCAGCTCTACTTAAGAATACAATCTGTTCAGCCTAACTTATCTTTCTAGCCCAGGACTGTCTACCCAAACTGGCAGCAACTCTCCAATACCAGGCAGAGGTCTTTCAGGTATGACCTCAATCATATCCCTTATGAATATACAGTGGAGGTGAGGAATAGATTTAAGGGATTAGACCTGATAGACAGAGTGCCTGAGGAACTATGGATGGAGGTCCATAACATTGTTCAGGAGGCAGCAACGAAATCCATCCCAAACAAAAAGAAATGCAAGAACGCAAAGTGGCTGTCTGATGAGGCTTTACAAGTAGCTGAGGAAAGAAGGGAAGCAAAAAGTAAGGGAGAAAGGGGAAGATATATCCAACTGAATGCAGAGTTCCAGAGAATAGCAAGGAGAGACAAGAAGGCCTTCTTAAATGAACAATGCAAAGAAATTGAGGAAAACCATAGAATGGGAAAGACTCGAGATCTCTTCAAGAAAATCGGAGATCTCAAGGGAACGTTTTGTGCAAAGATGGGCATGATAAAGGACAAAGAAGGCAGGGACCTAACAGAAGCAGATGAGATTAAGAAGAGATGGAAAGAATACACAGGAGAACTATACAGGAAAGATCTTAATGTCCCTGATAGCCATGATAGTGTGGTCACAGCACTTGAGCCGGACATCCTAGAGAGTGAAGTCAAGTGGGCCTTAGGAAGCATTAGTAACAACAAAGCTAGTGGAGATGACAGTATTCCAGCTGAGCTATATAAGATCCTAAAAGATGATGCTGTTAAAGTGCTGCACTCAATATGCCAACAAATTTGGAACACTCAACAATGGCCACAAGACTGGAAAAGGTCAGTTTACATTCCAATTCCAAAGAAGGGCAATGCCAAAGAGTGTTCAAACTACTGCACAATTGCGCTCATTTCACATGCCAGCAAGGTGATGCTCAAACTCCTACAAGCTAGGCTTCAGCAGTATGTGAACCGAGAAACTACCGGAAGTCCAAGCTGGGTTTCGAAGAGGCAGAGGAACTAGAGATCAAATCGCCAATATTCGTTGGATCATGGAGAAAGCAAGAGAATTCCAGAAAAACGTCTATTTCTGCTTCATTGACTATGCTAAAGCCTTTGATTGTGTGGATCACAACAAACTGTGGCAAATTCTGAAAGAGATGGGGGTACCAGACCACTTTACCTGTCTCCTGAGAAACCTGAGACAGGTCAAGAAGCAATAGTAAGAACTGGACATGGAACAACCGATTGGTTCCAAATTGGGAAAGGAGTACAACAAGGCTGCATATTGTCGCCCTGCTTATTTAATTTATATGCAGAGTCCATCATGAGAAACGCCAGGTTGGATGAATCACAGGTCGGAATTAAGATTGCCGGGAGAAATATCAACAACCTCAGATACGCAGACGATACCACCCCAATGGCAGAAAGCGAAGAGGATCTAAAGAGCCTCTTGTTGAGGGTGAAAGTGGAGAATGCAAAAGCTGGTTTGAAACTCAGCATTAAAAAAACTAAGATCTCTCTAGGATAGAACGGCGAAAAATATGGGAATGCAAATGGCGGCTGCCATAGCCACCGCCATTTGTGTATGCCGGGTTTTTTGGGGGTTGCCGTGATAGGCTACGTAAATACTTACGTAGCCTATCATGGCAGCCTGGCTGGACGCAAATGGCGGCCGCTATGGTGGCCGCCATTTGCGTCTGCAGCAGCCCTTCTGCGGCCGGAAATCTGGCTGTGGACGGCCCTGGCCAGCTGCTCTGTGGAGCCGCCGCGGAGCGGAGCTGGCTGGGCAGGATTCCGGGGGGGAGGGACGGAACGCCTCCCCCCCACCGCGAAAAATTCCGCAAAAAGATGAGTTTCGTACATCCCTACCTTCTGGGTGCTCAGTGCAGTGGGGGTGGGGGTGGAGTGGTCTATAGGAATGTTGTCTCCGTCTCTAGGCTTCCTGTCCATTTGAATGCCAATCGTGAGTGCTTGTATCTTGTGTTCTGTATCCAGGACAAATTAGGGATTATACTGGTGTATGCCCACCCTGCTGCCCATTAGTCTCCCTGCCTGAGCTGACAAAGATGGCCTCAGATTTGCTATTGAGGACCCCAGGAGGATTGTGCCAAGCCTACCAGATCCTGGGTGGCACAGGACTTCACAGCCACCATGGCATCCATGGGGTTGGTTCAGCATGTCATCGGCCTGACCCAGGCAGCAGGACAAACTTTTGCTTAAGTTTTCTGGACTAGGCAGGCAGGAGGGTGGGATTTAAGTGAGGGATTTAACACTTGTACCCTTGTCAGAGAATCATAGAATAGAAGGGTTGGAAAGGGCCTACAAGACCATCAAGTCCAACCCCCTGCTCAATGCAGGAATCCAAGTCAGAGCATCCCTGACAGATGGCTGTCCAGCCTCATCTTGAATGCCTCCAGTGTGGGAGAGCCCACCACCTCCCTAGGGAATTGGTTCCATTCTCATATTGCTCTAACAGTCAGGAAGTTTCTCCTGATGTTTAGCCATTATCTGGCTTCCTGTAACTTGAGCCCATTCTTCCGTGTCCAGCATTCTGGGATGATGGAGAAGAAATCCTGGCCTTCCTCTCTGTGACAACCTTTCAAGTACTTGAACAGCGCTATCATATCTCCCCTCTCCTTGTCATGGTCAGATTGCTTACTACTGAGGCTTAGACTTTCAACCGCCTTTTCTGTCTGTAAGGGTGAGTGAGGGATCTATTAATATGGTGAACCTCTAATGGATTCTGATGGACTCTGTAGGGCTCTGATATGGGTGGTATTCCTGTCAAAGCCCTGATTGATTTGTGGGATATGGAGATGACTAGTTGATTTTATTTATACGATTGTGCCCAAGTCCCTCTCCCTCTGAGCAGAGCCCATGAAGCTCCTTTGTATACATCTGAGCCGAGGGCAATGAAGCGAGATGGGAGATAGCTTAAATGCAGGTGGAGGAAGACTCGTGCCGAGTCCAATCAAACATGGGTTACAGCTCACTATTGAGCTATTCTGTGACAGTAATGGTAGCAAAGAAAGAACTCTTTTCCACTACCATGCATCTTCTCGTGTCATTTAGCAGAGCTTTCACCATGTCGTTAAAATTTGGACCACAGAGGTATTTGGTGAAACCACTGGAAGCACACGGTGGCAAGTTTGCAAGACAGTTTGACAATAAAATCCACCACATCCGTCATGACTTATCCAGTTTAATGCAGTTCCATTAGTGGAGGCATCCGGAACACTCGAAAAGAAGCTCTTTGCTCTGTCCAGTCACTGTCCACTTTTAGTTTTCCACCACCTGCATTCTACTTAACATCCTGACGATTTCAATGCCTCTATTTCATTGCCTTCATTGCCCCACCAAACCAAGGAGCCAAATGGCATCTCCCCAGGAAGAGATGGAACTTGGGAACAATTTTGTCCACTGCTCAGGTCATCACCATATGTCACAGAGCAGCCAGGGCTTCAACATGAGCACTAGCCATACTAATAAGAAACTTTCTGAGGGCTCTCGGGAATCTATCTGAATCCATCAATGTTTGGGGCAGATCATTCTGATTGGTCTTTCACCTCAATAGAGGAAGAATTTGCAACAAGCTTCCCTTGAGAAAAGAGTAGGGATGGGCAAACCCCTTGATGTCTGGTCTGGGGAGTGGGGGCAGGCGGTGCACCACAGGGAAATCCAGGCCACTTGGAGACTTGCAGACTTCCCCGGAGCCCTGGTGTGTCTGCCAGATTTTGCGTGGCAGCCCTCTGGCTTTATAAAAGGGGAGAAGAAGGTAGAAGCTTAGGTAGAAGTAAGTGCTTCATGGCTGCAAATGGCAGAAAATACTCCAGTTACGGCTGTAATTTTCCCATGCTAGGCTAGCGTTAGCTCATCTCACTTTTTATAAAGCTGAAGTCTGCCAAGATCAACACCAATCCTGAGACTACCTCCGTCAGCTCAGACCATTAGGAAGCAGGGTAGTGGCACACTAACAGAAACCCCATCCCAATTGCCCATCATCAGATACAAATACTCGTAATTGGCCCCTGATAAGAGAGGAAGTCTGAAGAAAGAGATGGAATCCTTAAAGATCACAACAACCCCACTTCCCCAGCCACGGAGCCTATGTTGGTGCTGTCCTGAGAAACCAGGTGGACACAGCTGAGAGAAATACACACCTCACAGCTTGTCCACCCAGGTCTCATTAATGCAAGCCAAAGAAGATTTATTCCCTCCATGTCAGAACCTGGGGATGGGGGAAGATGGGATGATCAGTTTAACTAGCTTGGCTGCCATAAAGCTTCTAAGAATGAAGTACAATGACGAGGGGTCACTTAGATGCCCAAGGCTATTTGGGGCAGACTGCTTCACCCACTGGATCCTCTGGTGTTCTCAACTGCTTTGGGCAAAGGAGGACAGGGAGATGAGCCCCTCAAGGATTCCACCTTGACAACCGGACCAGGATGGATCTATCAAAGGTGCCTAAGTGTCAACCTGCATTTTACATACAAACACATGTAACTGTAGTGCAATAGATTTTGAGGGTGGATGACCTGTTTAGGGGGAAAGCAATGTAGAATGGAGACATGGTACACGGAGAAGTTACTCAATTATTTATTCACTCACCATCTCTCTCTCTCTCTCTCACTCTCTCTCTCTCTCTCTCTCACACACACACTCATTCCAAATCACTTTTTAAAGTATCTTCTCTGACTCCTGGTAGGGTTTCAAATATATGCTGGCAATCTGGAACGGAGAAACAGTGGGCAATGAGCAAGAGATGAATTGAGCACCCTTCTTACTCTGTGCTATCAAGTGCCTCCTCCTGAAGTCGCCTGTTAATCCAAAAAGGGCCATCAGGCTAAAGTTACACATTTGCTTTTAAATGTGCCTTTGAAACCCCATTGGCAGGGCAGTCACTTTAATGGCGGTATCAGTCCTGTGTACATGTTCACATTTCAAATTGGTGGACATACATTTGTGAATGAGAATTATTGCTGTGTAAGGATCGCCACTTAAAATGAAGTCACTTAATTTGCATTCTAAATACATACATAGGTCCATTATGTAATGTTTCTGAAAGCTGAACTGAGAAGTTTAGCTCAGTCCTATGCATGTTTTCTCAGAAATGTCCCACTAAGTTTAGTGGAACTTACTGCTAAATACATGTGCACAGGATTGTAGCCTAAGGATTAATTGTTGGCTGCAAAATGGAAAGATTGGGTTTTGTCTCGTGATTGATTATTTAGTGTTGGCTGCAGTCATCAATTTTCAAAAATCTTTGAAGTTTCAGTTTTGTCTTTTTGACTGCAGAAATGTTTATGTTCCCCGGCCATATTGTGTCTCTTACACTACTGGATCCACACACACACACACACACACACCGCCCCCCTTTGATTTTCTACTTTATATCACAATGTGATGTACACAGAAGGTAAAAGATGCTGGAATCCTTTCTGCCCTAAACCAGTCTGTACATCTTCAGAAAAGCAAAGTTCATGAGTGCATTTTAAAGGGGCACATTCTGTTTGTGCTTAAAAGAAAGCTGCTCAACCCCCACCCCTCACATTTGTGTGTCTGGAATAACAATGCCAGAATGTTTATTCTAAAGCACTGTTGTCATGGCAATGCCATCAATAACATCATTTTCCACATCCTCCTTTAAAACACATGAACATAACATCAGAGTGCTCAGGAAAGGACAATTACCTTTTATCACTCAACAACAGAGGTTTTTTTTTAACCTCATCAGTAGAAAATTATGTAGGAAGGAATAATAAAAGACTATTTCAAGAAGCACCCAGAAGCCTATTAGTGACAAAGACTCCCTCCCTTCCCTTTCCATGAATAATTACAGCTCTTCAAGGAGAAATCAGCCTAGGCTAAGGGCCCTTTGCAAGCTTTAGACAGTAAAACAAACATTTGACTATACAAGGATTTCCCTTTCATGTACCTGTCCAAGAGGCGGAAAGAAAAGGGGGTGGGGTGGGGGAAACAACAAGTAAAACTTCAGAGTGCCAGGAGGAAAGACAAAATCCAGAGAAACATCTGCTGCAATTACATTTTTTAAAATACAGCACACTTCAAAACAAAACGCTCATATCAAAGCAATGGCACTAGTTGCAGAATCAATAAGGACTCTGAGCTAGCAGGTACACCATGCTTGTGGTGGAAAACTTCTGTTCTTTAAATTACATGGTCTTTTAAAGAGCACTGCATGCAGCATTAATGAAGGGGTAACTAATTGATTAAATAAATAGAAGTTGAACTTGAACAGGAGTTATGCTATTACACTAAGAAATAAGGAAAAAGGTTTTATTTTAATTAACATTTCAAAATGAAACATGGTAGTTTGAACAGTAACCACTCAAAAACTGAGATGTTCAGGGTACATAATGCGGGGCTGAAATGACAAATATCCTTGTAGAGTCTTTTACAGGAGTTTCCTCTTTCAGGTATTATGCATCAGGTATCTTAAACACAAATACATTATCCATTAGTAGATTTTAACCACCCTTCTGGCCACACAGTGAAGCTCGGTGTGTCCAGGTAATACTCAGGGAGGTTCAGAGGATGACAACAAGTGAGAGGGTCTTTTCAGTAGTGTCCCCCCACCCACAATTGTGGAATGCTCTCCCAAGTAAGGTCCGCCTGGCACCAAATTTGTCATCTTTTTGGCATCAGGTTAAGACTTTACTCTCAGGCATTTGATGGCATATGATGGGCTTCTTAATTCTTAGTTGTTTTAACACATCTTTGTATTTTATTACTGTTTTTACTTGCTTGAAATTGCTTTAATTTTTTGTATGTTTTAATCCCTGCTGTAAGAAACCTTGAAGCTTTTTCTGAGAAAGGCATCTAATACATCATCATCTCCATCATCTTATCCCGACACTGCTTTTTGCAAGAATCCTCCAGAATTATTTTTTTAGCCCACCCCATCTCAAGGACACAGAACGGGTAACAATATGTTATAGAAACATAAGAAGCCGCCTTATGCATCTAACCTAGTATTGTCAACACTGACTGGCAGCGTGCAAGGTGTCAGGCAGGATTCTTTTTCAGCCCTACCTGGAGATTCCAGGGATTCACTGTCCCTGGGACTGACTACTCTGGAATCTGTTTAGATGTGGAGCAATATTGACCGGGATATTCTGCATGCAAAGCCTGTGCTCTATCACTGGGCTATGGCCCTCCTATTAATGAAGCCAGTATAATATAGTGTCTCTAGGGGATGGAATGTAGTTTCCAGTTCTATTCACATTTGGTGCAAACTCTCTAGGTGGCCTTAGGCAATCCACTGTCTTTCAAAATCAGCCCCTCGAGCTGCAATGTGGGTACAATAATACTGACTTATTTACAGGGTTGTCAAAAAGGTTGCAACAAGATCCCCTGGCAATATAAATGACTAGTCTTATTATTCTGTCCTATCCCTGGCCACCATTTCAAGCACACACAAGTTTAACAAAAGAACTTGTGAAAGCTCCACATTGAAAGATGAGATGGGGGCAAAATCTTGTTTGGCTCTATGAACAGAAGGGAATTAAAGTCAGGCCCAGGATACCTTATCTTTTCTTAGAACTCATGTTGCTTAACTAGGGATGCTGGAGAAATTCGAGACGGATTAAAATGAGCTCGGATTTCTAAGAATCCAACCTGAGGGATCTGCTGCGGAGCGCCCCCCTCAGGCTCTGAGGAGTCCGTGGACTTTCGGATGATTTTTTTTTACTTTCCTGAAATTCATGCATATAAATCCGTAGAAAATATGTACGTTTCTGTTGAGGAAACGTAGAATGGAGTAAGGGACAATACACTAAATGTTACATCCTGGGGTAAATTGTGTACATACTTACATAAATACTTACGTAAATATTTACGTCATCATTTCTGTATTTTTCCGCATGACGAAAAAAGTATTCACATCTGTCTGTGGGCAGATGACGGAACGAAAGGCACCCGACAATCCGCAAAACACAGACGGAGCGGATTTTACACAGTCCGTGCATCCCTATGCTTAACTGCACCCCTAAAACTGTTTCCTGTCTGAGCAACTATTTGGTTTGCTCATGCAATTGTGCTGGGTATAGTTAAAGTATGGGAGGGCAACAACGTTTGCCTATATATCTATGATCTGGGGAAATGCACAGTGCTTATTTAACTTATATGTAGAGTACATCATGAGAAATGCCGGGTTGGATGAATCACAGGTCGGAATTAAGATTGCTGGGAGAATTATCAACAACCTCCGATACGCAGACGATACCACCCTAATGGCAGAAAGCGAAGAGGATCTCAAGAGCCTCTTGTTGAGGGTGAAAGAGGAGAGTGCAAAAGCTGGTTTGAAACTCAACATTAAAAAAACTAAGATCATGGCATCTGGCCCCATCACTTCCTGGCATATAGAAGGGGAAGAAATGGAAGCAGTGACAGATTTTATTTTCTTGGGCTCCAAGATCACCGCAGACGGTGACTGTAGCCATGAAATTAAAAGACGCTTGCTCCTTGGGAGGAAAGCTATGGCCAACCTAGACAGCATAGTAAGAAGCAGAGACATCACCTTGCCGACAAAGGTCCGTCTAATCAAAGCTATGGTTTTCCCAGTAGTAATGTATGGCTGTGAGAGCTGGACTATAAGGAAGGCTGAGCGCCGAAGAATTGATGCTTTCGAACTGTGGTGCTGGAGAAGACTCTTACGAGTCCCCTGGACTGCAAGGAGGTCAAATCAGTCCATCCTAAAGGAAATCAACCCTGAGTGCTCATTGGAAGGACAGATAATGAAGCTGAAGCTCCAATATTTTGGCCACCTAATGCGAAGAGAAAACTCCCTGGAAAAGACACGACTGAACGACTGAACAACAACAAATTATAGTACATATTCGTGTTTGAGAAGGGAAAACAACAGAGCTGTTTTTATTCTTGGATCATTAATCTGACTCCTTTATTCCACAATCAAGCCACATTAAACAGCTGACTTGGATCAGTAGGATTATCAGATGCCCCTTGCTGATTGCTGCCAGTGTTTTCAAGAGCGCTAAGCCCGTTATGCAGGCTGAAGCTAAAACATGCCAATTTAAACAGCCTGGGTGCAACACCTACATGAATTCCATGCATGATTCTGGTGTAGGTCAAGCCAGCAACAAAATTCCAATTGAATAATCTACAGTTAAGGACTATAATAGAGAGATGGTATAGTGTGATGGCTAAGAGAATGAGCCATCGCCTGAGAGGTCACCAGCTCGAATCTCAAACTCATTCGGTGCTTTAGGCAACCCACTATCTCTCAGCCTTAGACTTTTAACCGCAACATGGAAATAATATTAATATTAACGTACCTTACACATCTCTTGTAAGGGTTAATAAAATAATGTATATGAAGTACTCTGAACATTTAAAGTGCTCCAACGATGTTAAGAAGCATTATTATAACCTATGGGAACCTATTGGACAAAACATAGACCTTGTGATACGATGCTATTCTAAATTGTTATGGCTATTATTCAAAGTATGAAGGTTAAGGATGAGTCCTGTGCACACTTAGAAATAAACTCGAGTAAACATGCACAGGATCAGACTGGAAACCCCACCCCCACCCTTGCAAAAAAACCCAAAACCCTGAGGATTTGCCAATGGACTAGAGAGAAAAATGTAATGACCATACACAGACTGGGGGGTGGGGGGTGGATAGCCTGTGAATGCACTAGCAATATATTTGGGGGTGTACTTGTGGAGGTGATTCAGCAAAAATCAGTATACACTCAGGCTTCAGTGATGGGTTCAGGGTTTTTCTCCCCTTTATTAGCAGCTTAATCTAAACAAGACAGAGGTGCTCTTGGTAAGTTGAAAGTCAGAAGAGAGAATAGGGATCCAACCTGTGCTGGATGGGGTTACATTTCCCCTGAAGACTAAGGCTTGCAGTTTGAGTGTACTCTTGGACTCGGCCCTGAACCTGGATGCTCAGGTCTTGGCGGTGGCCAGGGGTGTGTTTGCATAGCTGAGGCTTGCGCGCCAACTGCACCCGTTCCTGGAGACGTCTGATCTGGCCACAGTCACACATGCCTTATTTACATCCCGTTTTGGCATGCTCTACATGGGGCTGCCTTTGAAAACTGTTCAGAAACTTCAGCTGGTCCAGAATGCTGCAGCCAGACCGTTGACCAAGCCAGATACAGGGAGGAAGTGACTCCCTTGTTACAGCACGTCACTGGCAACTATGTTTCCAGGTGGAATTCAAAGTGCTGGTTATCATCTATAAAACCTTATACGGCTTGGGAACAGGCTACTATGTTTGGTGGAGGCGCAAAAGGGGGCCTTTTTGGTGGCCACTCCCAGGCAGTGGAACTCCATCCTAAAGGAGGCTAGATTCACTCCCTTGCTGCTATCCTTCCGACGGCAGGCAAATACCATTTTATTAAAGAAGGCCTCTGGCCTGTAAATGGGTCTGTGGGTTGGGTGCTGTTTTTATTCTGTAATTGTCATGTTCTTATTGTATTTTAATGTGTTTTATTCTTATAATATATTGTAAATTGTTTTGTAAACTGCCTTGAGTGCCATTTTTGGTAGAAAGGCAGGGTATAAATCAAATAATAAATAAAATAACCCAGTCAGTAGATTTACAAATTCTTAAGGAGGCAGCTAGAATCACATGCTATTTTATATTTTTATCATCCAATTTGTTCTTGTATGTTCTTATTTGCTATTGGATTATTTTTATGTATTGCTTTCAACTTTCTTGTTTTAAATTTTATAATACTTTTTTTTAATTAACATAATTTATTTTAGAACCTGTGTGTCACTCTCACTGAGCATGCAGTTAGGTTTGTATCACCCCAAAGATGCTGAAGAACACTGGGTGTCATCTCCCCCCCCCCCCAAATTCAATAGCACTTTGTGGGAAGCATCTGATTTCACTGCTGTAATCTTCCCTACCACATAAAGTTGTGACCAAACCACGTGTGTTAGGATATCAGACCAGAAACGGTTTTGAACAGTCCCTTCTTGTTATTGGCCTAAGAACAGTGGGTAGCGCTATCCCACAGTACAGGAAGACTTTGAGAACAAAAGATGTCCATACAATAACTTAATCTGGGGCACTAGCACAAGTATTAGGTTGCACTTACTACATCGAAATGTGTTTCTTAAAAGCATTCGAAGGACGCCTGTGGATAATGAGGGATTTAGGTGGAATTAATACTTATTTCCTGCTTTATCAGAAATTATTATCAGGGGTATAAATCTCAATATTCTGCTGCAAAGCTTTACATTTTGTATCATTTAATAAATAGCCATCAGTGAGTAATTTCTAACATGAGAGGTACCAGGATTCAGGTTTGGATGGCATGGCCAGTAGCATGGGGTGTGTGGGTTGGGAAAGTTGGACCTTGGCCACGTACCCAGAGACTGAAGTTCAGTAGTACTACCTGGAGATAGGGTCACAAACAGATCCTTCTGCACTCCGGATACTACCCTGCCCCAGCCTCTTCACTGCCCAGCTGGTAATCACTGCTGTAATATAAAGGCCAAGAGCTCCCTCAAGCTAAGTATTCAAACTTCGGTAAGTCCAGGGATGAACAAATTACTCTATGACCTGGTTTGCATGTAACAACAAGCCATGGTTGTCATTATGTGCAAACCTGGAACTATGGGTTGTTAACCATGAACAACCAATTAAGAGAACCCTTGGTTTGTTGTTGGATTGTGAACTGTGGGTTTAAAGCATGGGTTGGCATTACATGTGAACCCAGAATTGTGGGTTGTTCATGGATTGTTTTGCCAGGCTACAGAGGCAGCAAGCAAGAGCGATAAAAAAACCCGGCCTCTTTATATGCTGATACTGCAGTGCCACAAAGGCAGTAGGGATACAGGGAGGGTGCAGGTGAAGGAGGAGAGAAGCAAACAACCCAGGGACTGAGAAAACAAACAACGGTTTGTTCAATCCTCTGCCAGACAAGCCCTGGGTAGGACAACAAACCATAGGTTAAATAAACCATGGATTACCATTACATGCAAACCAGACCAATTAGTCTATTTCCTGTCTGAGTCACTTTGCCATGTGTTCACCAAGAAGACCATTCCATCCTATTTTTGCATTAATCTTCATTATTTAAAATCTGTGCATGTTTTAAACATATTTTCTCTTAAAATATGCTTTTCTAAATGTATGTTTGTCAAAATATGCATTTCTAAATATATTTTCTTTCAAAGTAGATATTTCAAAATGTATTTTTATCATTTCTCTTGAGCCAAGAACAGTGTCAAAATATTTGGGAAGGGCAAAAGCCAGTGGATAACTACGGCATTTGTCCTGCATATTTAGGGATATATGAAAGGTACTTACCTTTCCGCGGATTATGCTGATGCTGGGGGGGAGGCGTTCTGTCCCTCCCCCCGGAATCCTGGCCGGGGGGGGAGGCACTCTGTCCCTCCCCTCCGGAATCCTGGCCGGCCGGCTCCGCTCCGCAGGGATTCTGCGGAGCCGCCGGCCGGCTCCGCCAACAGCCGGACATCCGGCCGCTGGCTAGGTGGGACGCAAATGGCGGTGGCCGTAGCCGCTGCCGTTTGCGTCCCTGCAGTCAGCCGTGATAGGCTACGTAAATCTTTACATAGCCTATCACGGCTGATTAAAAAAACAACAACGCGCATACGCAAATGGCGGCGCCCATTGGTGCTGCCATTTGCATACGCACTTTTTTTTTTTTTAAATCAGCCATGATAGGCTACGTAAACATTTACGTAGCCTATCACGGTGTTTTTTTAAAATCTAGCCGTGATAGGCTACGTAAATATTTACGTAGCCTATCACTTTTTTTTTTTTTTAACCCGGAAACGGCGGCGGCAGCTGGTCGGAAGACCGGCTGCCGCAGCTGCCACCACCGCTGGACCGCCGCCGGAGCTGCCGCCGCCAGGAAGATCCGCCTAAGATAAGTCCCGACCCAGGGGGGCGGGGGGCCGTTCCGCCACCAATTTCGGGGGGCTGAATGCGCTGGCATTCAGCCTCCCCGAGATCCATGGCGGAACTTTCGTACATCCCTATGCATATTAGTCCGGGAGGTGTGGATTGGGTCAGTATGATTTGGAATGAGCAAAGATCTAATTCCTCAAGCTTCCCAAGATAAGCCTGGCTCAAATTAAGACCAGCTTTTCACGATGCTCTAAAATATCATTTTTGTCACTGCCCTAGAAACATAGACACAATTCATGAAAGGTGCATGGGACACAGAAAACAGCTGGGTTTGGAAACAGAACAAATTACCTTTTTTTTTCAAGCGGATAGTATGAATTTTAAAAAAAATCTCAGAATTAAGTCACACTTCCCTTTTCTGTTCAATGGGTTGCTGCTGTGGATTCAGAATGCTACTTTTGTGTATAGATATGTTGATCTCCACCCCCCCAACCCTGTGCTTTGCAGACATGATCTGAAAAGTATTTTGCATTGGTTTTCCTTTCTGTGTACTGCGTTGGCTCTCCTTACACCAACCCCTTTGCTCTGCCTACTGTTAGCTGCCTTGTCACTTGCCCAAGCAGCACCAATGAGCACCAGTTGCCACTGCCCCCAGCAATCCGGAGCCAAAGAACACTTTCCTTTGCTAGCATGGGCAAAGTTAAAGCTTCTCCCCTCACCCCTCAGCGATCCAGACCCAGAGAACTCTCTTTGCTGCTATTAGCAGTGAGGAAACAGCAATCTCTGCATTGGGTACTCTGAGAGGGGTGAGGTTAACCCCACCCCACCCCACTGCTAGTAGGAACAGGAAACATCTGTCTATTCCCTGCCCTCCAGCCGATGGCTGCTCAGCTGGGCAGTGGGGGAAAGTGGGCAGGGCACCCCGGGAGCTCTGTGTGTCTCACCGAGAGCGGCCAAGGGCCACATGTGGCCAGCAGACTGCCCATACATGGTTTACACTAATGCCATTGATATCAAATTATGTAGGTGGTTTTGAGTTTTTCACTTCTATAATTAAACAGTTCGTAATTATACATTGTGACATTTTAAAATGCTAAGTATAATTTGGTTGCCCTTTTCGAGAGTTTGTTTTTGTTCCCTTGTATGAACGTAATATTCAAGTATTATTTTTATTATTTTGTTGTTGTTGTTCAGTCGTTCAGTCGTGTCCGACTCTTCGTGACCCCATGGACCATAGCACGCCAGGCCTTCCTGTCCTGTGCTCTCTCCCGCAGTGTGCTCAAGTTCATATTCATTGCATCGGTGATGCTATCTAGCCATCTCATCCTCTGCCGTCCCCTTCTCCTTTTGCCTTCAGTCTTTCCCAGCATCAGGGTCTTTTCCAGGGAGTTTTCTCTTCGCATTAGGTGGCCAAAATATTTCAGCTTCAGCTTCAGTATCTGTCCTTCCAATGAGCAGTCAGGGTTGATTTCCTTTAGGATGGACTGATTTAACCTCCTTGCAGTCGAGGGGACTCATAAGAGTCTTCTCCAGCACCACATATTTATCTTTATTATATTTCTTTATTATAATCTTAATAAATAATCTTTATTATATTTCACATAAATGGTGTCGGGGTGTGTGTATACATGCACGCACGCACATATATTTACACTGTATTTTGCCCGTGAAGAAAGATTTATAGGGGAAACACTTTGGGCTCAATAAAATATTCTCTGTGCCTGGATGTTTCCTTCCCTCCATTTGGTGCTTCCTGTTTTTCCTTTTCTATGCCCAATATTAGGCTACATTCATTAAGGTTTTTGACCATTTATAGTGACTCTGTTCTTTTCATGCTAATAACTGATAACTGGCTGTAGCAATTTCAAAGTGTCAAAGCATTAATTCAAGCTTGTTAGCAAATAGTTTACACAGTTCTAAAAATGATGAATAGCCCACAGGCTAAACGGGTCTGGCAAAATTTGAAATGAATGTAGGTGTGTGTATGTGAGTATGGGTGGGTGGGTGATCACATTATGGGGTAGTCCCACAAACTGGAGGCATGGCCCCCCCCAACATGTTTACCCAGAACCAATTCCGCCCTTGGGACGAAAAAGATTCCCCACCCTTATATTAGGGCTTGGGGGGATGAGAGCCATGAAGTTATTCTGCCTGGAATAAGATATATGAGATGGTAATAGATTCCAAAAATCCTGATTAAAGGCCTAGCTTTACCGATTTCTTAGTTTAGGTACACTCCTAAACGTATGCCTTAAAATGTAAAGTGTGAATATGCCAAATTTATGTTTGGAAATGTGTGTATTATACCCGTCAGTGAGCTTGGATTGGATGCAGCTCTGCTCAGTTACAAATCCAGGTTTCTTCCTATGAAATGTGTGAAACAACTCATAGTGCAGAAGATTAGATTAGAAGCTCTTGAACCTCAGGCTCTACACTGGCAATAAAAAACCGCCCAGAGAGCTTCGGCTAGTGGGCAGTATAGAAATGAAATAAATAAATGAAATGAAATGAAAAGAGATGGATCACACATGTATTTTTCAATCCGATTTGGTGGTAATCGGTATCCATAAATATTTATACAGTACTGTACAAGGAATTGTGCCCAACAATTATTAGATTGAAGGCAAAAGGAGAAGGGGACGGCAGAGGATGAGATGGCTAGGTAGCATCACCGATGCAATGAATATGGACTTGAGCACACTCCGGGAGAGAGCGCAGGACAGGGAGGCCTGGCGTGCTATGGTCCATGGGGTCACAAAGAGTCGAACACGACTGAACGACTGAACAACAAAATAGCCAAAGAAGAAAGCACAGTGCTAATTTTAGGCTGTCTATGTTTCCTGATTTGGAAGAACTACCCTTAGTTTGTGTGTTAATTTGTTCTGCCAAGAGAATGAAGATTAAAGGACAAAGTGCTGAGTGGCTGGAATTAGCAACTTTGGAAGGGCACATACCTTTCCACCCAGCAACACTCTATAGGAAGCATGGCCCCACCCTTACCTGAAATCTTTTGGAAGAGTTGTTTTCATAACTGTGTCAAGATCAACCAAGACAAGAGCCAAACTACGGGACAGCAGTAGATCCATATGTTTAAGCAGAGATTTGCCCACATCATATAAAAAGAAGGGGATCCAGTTGAACAGCAAAAGGAGTACACAGGTGAGGACTGCAAAACCTTCTCCCTCGTGCAGCGTACATCCCCGCATTTTGTCTCCTAGAGACTTTTCTCAACCATATTCTGATTTCAGAAGAAATGATATGGGGAAAGGGATTGTGGGCAGGCAAGCAGCAGGTATAGAAAGGGATCTGTAGTCCTTGACTGGGTTTGCATGACACGCTAACCCATCATGGGTGACTGCCCATGATGGGTTAGTGGTTTTGTGTGAACCCAGAGTGTTCTTATCAGGGTGGGTTGTTTTTCCCAAACAACCCTGATAATCAATTATTTGCAGTAGGGGTTGATTTACCCATTATGGGTTGGCATATCATGCGAACCCAGACACTCCAACCCATTGTGTATGGGTGTCCACTGGATTTTTTCCGGGGGGGGGGGGGGCAAAGCTGCCCAGCAGTTTGTGGTTGTAAATCATGCTCACAGTGCGCACCATTACAACACACCTGCGCACTTTCCTTGTGTGTGCTCTCTGTTCCTTAGCATCACATTCCATGACATTTTTGAAGCCTACACAGAGTAGTAGAAGATCCTGGGAACTGAACAGCACTAATGCATCAGGGTGTTATATTTAAGAAGCATCATGGACTCCAACAAAATTTTATTTGGAGTGAGGGATAAAAAGAAAAAGATCTAGGAACAAGAAGGGAAAAACCCAAATTCATTTATGGCATCACTGCCCTTATCATAACATGGACAACTTCATCCTAGAATGTTTTCCTTCATCTTGGAAACATTGGTGAACACTCTCTAGAACAGTCTTCCCCAATCTGATGCCCTTCAGATGTTTTGGGCTGTAACCCTGGCATTCTGGACCATTGGCTATGCTGGCTGGGGGTGATGAGAGTTGAAGTCCAAAATAATTAAAGGGCACCAGCGGTGGTGGTGGTATTTCCTCAACAATGGAAGGAGAAGCAAATGGAGGAGTACTGGGTGTTTTTTTTAAAGGAATCAGCTTTGCTGTGCTTTGGTCCATGCGGGGCTCCATGAGCAACTGCTCCAAACCAGTAAAAATCGCTTCACAGAACATGCTTCCAGGTAGGGGTTGCAGTGAACATCTGACTGGCAGAGGCTGCTCAATCAATAAGAGAGGCTCCCCCCCGCTTTCTCCTTTCCCCGAAGCTCCAGATACACCTGCATTTCAGGAGTAAGCCTCATTGAGCACAATGGGAGTTACTTCAGAGTAGACACACATATGCTTGTGCTGGGAAAGGGAGGGGAGAACACAAAGACGGAAATCAGCCCCCTTTCTAACCGGATGCTGAGCAGAATCTCTATGATGAAGGTGTGAAGAAGTTACTTCCTAAGGCAATAAACCAAACAACGGAGAATCAGAGCCTCGAGATCACGCTGTACCGCACTTAGGGAATTGGGCTTTCAACTGTGCCATGTCAACTGAAGTGGATCTCTGTACGTTCTGATGTGGGCATTCAGGAGGCAAACCACATTAAGCACAATGGGAGTTACTTCTGAGTAGACAATAATTGGTTTGTGCTGGGAAACACAGGGACAGGAAACACCCCTTGACCAGGGTCACAGTGAAAGGCACACACCTGGGCAGGGCTAGCATACTGGAGGTAAATGAGGGGTTTGAGGCACACAACAACTATACTGCCGAGAACCTGACTTGAGGAAAAGATTCAGACTTCAAGCAGTCTCAGGAAATCTGGGTTTTCCATGATAAGCTCCGCAGTGGCTGCTGGATGGCCACAACATCATGTATCCCTAACAACCTCAACATGCAGCCCGCTCGGAGTACATTGCTGGTGGAGACACCCCCCAAGTTGGGGAAGGCAGCTCTAGAGAGTAGCAGTGGAGTCTATGGGGAATGTCTTTAGCAGAGCAAGGGGAAATCAGTATTCTTGATCAGGTTTTAGGGTTCTAGAGGAACCTGGACTACTCATTCTACTTTTCACATAGCTATTAGCCACTTCTTACATCAGCTAACAATACAACTTTTGCATGACTTGAATGTTGAACTACACCAGTGTTCTTTTGGAAATGTGTATTTGTCCTGTATATTTTGTGTATGTTGTTGTTGTTGTTGTTCAGTCGTTCAGTCGTGTCCGACTCTTCGTGACCCCATGGACCATAGCACGCCAGGCCTTCCTGTCCTCCGCTCTCTCCCGGAGTGTGCTCAAGTTCATATTCATTGCATCGGTGATGCTATCTAGCCATCTCATCCTCTGTCGTCCCCTTCTCCTTTTGCCTTCAGTCTTTCCCAGCATCAGGGTCTTTTCCAGAGAGTTTTCTCGTCGCATTAGGTGGCCAAAATATTGGAGCTTCAGCTTCAGTATCTGTCCTTCCAATGAGCAGTCAGGGTTGATTTCCTTTAGGATGGACTGTTCTGACCTCCTTGCAGTCCAGGGGACTCGTAAGAGTCTTCTCCAGCACCACAGTTCGAAAGCATCGATTCTTCCGCGCTCAGCCTTCCTTATAGTCCAGCTCTCACAGCCAGCCCCGATAGCATCACAGAACAGGTCTACCATTTCTAGCCTCTGAGAAATTTGCATACTATGTCTACCCCTTATTGTTTCTCAGTGGATAGACCTGGTCCAGGCAATGTGTTTCCACCCACAGCTGAAACCCCCAGTTTTTTCCATGACTCCCTTCATCTCTGTAATGGCCTTTGGGCCAAAGGCTATGGTTAAGGGGTGGGGGGTGACCCACTCAGCTTGCAGCCCACTGCTAGATTCTGCTCTACAGGCAATGCACAATAGATTCAGGTACCTTTCACAAGAGGTTTCTTTATTTTTACAATATATGCAAAAACAGTAACTTCTGTGGAGCTGTCTCAGATCCAAGGCCAACACTAAGAGAGAGATGGGAAGAGGTTTCACTTGGGCCTCCTGCAAGCGCTAAAAATGGCAGGCCGCCTTAAAGTTATGTATATATCACAACAACCCATTCTAACCCTTAAAGAATTGCACGGCTGCTACAATCAATTTCACAGCCCCATCTGCATTTCCTTAAAACATCAACAACACTGGACTACACTGCAGAGTTGTCATACACTACTCCGACACACACACCGCTCCGCAAAATGGGAACACTAGGCTACTTTGCAGGACTTGTGTAACCCGTCCTTTTTCAGCCACAGCTGCCTCCTGCAAGATAATAAGGACGAACTTCATCTACACACATTGTCAAGGTAATTTTCAAAATGTTTATGAAGTCTCCCATCCCCACCCCTATTAACAAAACCTGAGTTAGAACTATCACGAACTCCTGTCTTTGGTGCTATCTCTTGTTTTTTGGTAGACATGCTACGGCCCAAATCCAGCTACAGAAATCTCCTGGATTTCTAAATTTTTTTTTTTTTTAATGGGGCTGCAATTACTTCCTAGCAGGAAAGACCCCAACAAGGCTTAACACACCCAGAAGGGTTCACACACCCAGACAGTGGGTGTGTTAACCATTGCTGTGACTGTATTTGTGGGCTAAAAACTCTAAAAGATGAGTTCTCACAAAATGAATGGGCAGAATAGCGGCTGCACGTTTTCCCTCATATCTTGCGTTCTACAAGGACTTGCTTTAAAAAAAAGAAAAAAAGAAACCTGGAAATCTGGAGATTATGGCTCATCTCCAGGGAGTCAATTGCCCCTCCTTGCCCTTTTCTCCAGACGCCCACGGGCATGGCTGAAACTTGGAATGGCTACCCTGATAATGCGACAGTTCCTTTTTCCTTCTGTTCTCTTTCAGCACTTTCCCAGCCTTTGTGGATGAAAGCATATGGTTTTAAGGTGCTTTCATATACCAACATTAACAGCTCAGTCCTATGCATGTTTACGGGGGGGGGGGGGGATTAAGCCACAAAAAGCCAGTGTACATAAGGAGTGCATCTTCCCTTGTGATTCTGGGACTGGCAGGGATTGTCCTTACGAGCAACACACCCTTCTCAGATGTGTGATGTTCCTGTGTTCTCCTCCACCTTGCCTGTGGGCTGGAAAACAACACTTTAAATTAAAGGGGCCCATGCCAAGTGGAGCAGGATCAGAAGTCTGCATCCTCACAGTCAGCAAGGAATCCTGTCATACTCAGTAGTGTAGTGGCAAATCCAGAAGTGCAGGATCCCTTCGTGACAGTCACAGCCACACCCCCTCACAGCCACGTCCCCTTCTAAGATTATACAACCTTGTAAGATATACAGCCTTCAACTGGGATCCAAAAACAGTGCAGCTGAGAGGAAGGTTGGGGTATTTCCATTGGACGTCTGAGAAAAAAATGCAGGGGTGTTAAAATCTTTTTCACCACTCACTCACTCAAACATTTTGGGTTTTCAAAATATGACACTCTACGGAAGCTTCACCCTCTCAACTCAGCCCTCATGGGCAGATCCCTTCTCATTTAAACAGCCCCCTTGCACACTCCCTTAGTGCCCCAACGTTAACTATTAGCCTTCCCTAAGCTCGTTCATTATATGTCTCCATCCCACAACAGAAACGTCCACACACCCAGCTGGATTGAACTACACACACACACACACAGTGATATAGTGGTAAATTTGGAAATGCAGGAGCTCATCGTGACAGTCTCCAAGGGCAGTCCAAAAAATTCAGGCTGCTGTGTCGATCCATATCAACAAACCAGTTCTAGGAGTTTTCATCTCCACTAGGAGCCCGTCTTTGGTAAAGCAAATAGGTCTTAATTGGCCATTCCAGACCAAGTCATCCCAAAGACTTTGCATTCCAACATGGAACAATATATTGTGGCTTGGAAAATTCATTCCCCCCACGGCTACCTTGAGGATCGCAGCTGAGCTCAGAGGGAACAGGGAATTCCGAGGGGGGCGGCAGATGACATCAGAGTCCCTGCTAATGAAAAAGTGCTGAGGCTGTGTCCCTGCGAGCCCTTCCTCCACTACACCACTGGTCATACTCCTGGCCATTTGCTTTATGAGGCAGGCACTCTCACAGGCCACCAAACTGAGGGCCTAACAGGCTGTGGCGCTGCCTAGCTAGGCCTGTCAGAAAGCCAGCCCTCCTTCCAGGTCCACATTCTACCATTTGCATTGCAGCCGCTCTTAGCTGAGCTTGATGGAATCCCACCACTAGTTTAATTTACTGACCTCCCTCGGCTGGGCCTCGCCCACCCGGGTTACAGGGTATCAAAGAGTAAAGATCAGTGGGGCCAGCATGCACAGCACGAGGTGCTGTTGCCACTCTCTGAACGGAGCTACTTTGGTGTGGAGGAGCCTGGTTGTGCTGCTGCCACCTCTTTGCTTTACCAGGAGGCGCTCCCACAGCACCAGTTAGACGTGAGGGCATCCCTCTGTCCCGTGGTTAATTTACTGACCTTCTGTCCTGAGCCTTGCCCATGTGGCTGGAAACTGAAAGTAGAGATAGATGGAGCAGGCACAGCAGTGCCTCTGTTGCTGCTCGCAGAATGACATCATGACTGGAATCCGGGCATTGCACCCCCTTGCCTCTATGAGCGGATGCCCATGCCATCGTGGGTAAAGGGCACTGGGCCGCAGGCGTCTCAGCAAGAACGGCACAAACCCCTGCCATTCTTGCCGAGCGCAGCCGTGATTGCGGCCAAGCACTGCCCGTGCCCTTTGCCCCTTCCCAGAGACAGCCCCTCCAACTGTGCCCAAATGGCATAGGAAAGCACAAAAAAATGTCCCGGTTCCGTGTTGGTGCAAAAACAGGGCCCGGGGAGAGGGAAGGGGCTCCGACGGCAATCAAGATCGCAATCTGAACCGGGAAGGGGGACTTGGCGACAGGTAAGACAGGTCTGCCACCAAATCCCCTGGGATGCTGGGTGGAGGACTGAGGGGGAGGGAGTGGGGACAAGGGAGCAAACAAGTCACATACTCTGGGTTGTTTGCCCGATCATCTGGCAGGTACGCTGACCACGCACTATGGGCTGTTCGCAAAACAACCGACGGTGCGTGGCTAGTCATCCATCATGGGCTACCACATCGTGTCAACATGCCCCTAACCTTATAGGTTTAGTGTGCATGCGAGCTGAATTTTGAATCTCAACAGTCAGGATACACATACTTTCCAAATACATATCCTCCCCTTCTCGCCATAGCAGGCCCTCAAGAGAGTTCACAATACAATCCATTTAAAACAAACTGAAATATGCATCATAAGCAATACAATGCAGAGCCACAAAAAAATGAAACAACAAATAAAACAAGCTCATCAGCCTACCGCCTCTTCCCCAACCCTAAAATTGAAAGGTTTTGGCCATTTTCATAAAAGTTATGAGAAAATGGACCTGGCAAGCCCGGTCCCGTAGTACATTCCAAAGCATAGGCACTACGTGCGTAAAGGCCTTACTTCTCGTATGCTCTCTCTCTTTGTCTGATACCCCTTCTTTATCTTTATCTTTCTCCCTCCCTCCCTCCCTTTCTACCCAGTGGGCTGCTAGGAGAGGGACATATCGCTCTTGCCAGAGATCTGAACTGCTCACTTACAGGTGGCTTTCGAAATTAAGTCAAGGGCCACAGGTTACCACCTAGAAATCCTGAAAAGGGAGTACCCCCCTCCAAGTTGCAGACCCACTCTTTTCTTCTGTCCATCCTGGGCTACTCAGAACTACTTGAAAAGAGGGATACGTTGCAGAAAACTACAAGGCAAGGGAAGGGAAAAGGGGCAAAGGGGTAAATCTCTTCTTTGCTTTATTCTCTACCTCCTCTCCTATTTGGAGAGAGATAGTAGCCCTATTCAGGCATTCTGCACTTGAATAGGGCGACCACGTGAGGAGATGGTGCATTCCAGCACCGAGCTCCTCCTCATGTATTTCCATCGCTCTGTATTTGTGGAGGGTGACAGTGACGTTACACACCTCCGTATGTATAATCTGTAGTAATGTGTTCCTGTTATGAGTCTATGGTTATGATTATGTATTCCTGTTATATCTCTGTATTTATGGTGAGCATGTCTATGGTGAAAGATGAGCAGCTGGAAGAATCGTGGATTTGTATATGTGACACAGTGGAGGGGGGTGAAGTGTGTGCGCTATATATAAACTGTGTGCTTTGTTTGAGTCAGATAGAGCTAGTGGGGGATAAGTTCAGATATAGTGATGAGATACATTTAAGAGATGGTTTAGATCAGAGCTAGGATTTGTGAGAGGTAGGATTTTAGGATTGAGAACTGAGAGAGAGAGAGAGAGAGAAAGGGAGGTCTGTGGGGATTTGTGAAGTGATGTTTGAGAATGTGATCTAGAAAACGGTTTATGAGAGAACATATATTGATAGCCATTAAGAGTTACCTGTTTATTATTTAGCAACTTATTACTGTAATCAATAAAGCCTTCTTTGTTTATGAATCCTACACCTTCTGCTCTTGGCTATGTAAGGGGAAGGTATAAAGGGAACAGTACAAGGTTATAAGTAAAGTTTGTGTGTCCTTGCAGATAAGAGGACTGAGTTAAGGGTTGGACCTGAGCCTTAAAGGTCCTGGTGGCAGCGAAAACTGGGGTGTGTGAAGGAAGGTGATTCCTGCTGTGGGTGAGAAAGGCCTCAAGAGAAAAGAAAGAGAAGGGGAATTCTCACTAGGAGAAGGCAGGAATGCCACAGTGACAGTCAGAAGAGGAGAGCCCCCTGTATCCATGGAGGCCCTCCATGTGAGCCAGAATGTGGAATGAGTAGGGCTAATGTGGTATAGTAGTTGGAGTGTTGGTCTGGGAGTGGACAGACCTGTGTTCAACTCTCCAGTCAACCATGAAGTTCACTGAGTAACCTTCAATTACCTTCTCTCAGCCTAACCTACCTTGCAGGGTTGTTGCGAGGAGAAAATGAATCAGGGCAAGAACCAAGCCACCTTGAGTTCCTTGGAAAAGAGTGGAATATAAATGTGATAGACCATAAATGAAACCTGAATAGTTTGCAAACAACAGGCAGGTCCCTCCTTCTTTTTCTCCCTTGCCCACTCTTTCCTCTCCTGGCCTCGCTGTACCATGGTTCACATAATATGGAGGGGAAGGGAGATTATGTCTAGGCTTTCCAGCTAACTCTTTTTTGGAGGGGGACTGTTTGGACTGCTAGCCCAGTGCCTCAGTTCAAAGCTGCCCACTAATAAAACTAATTACCAACCAGGAAGTTAACTGCTTGATTTCAAAATTGGTCAGGAAGGTACAATACATTTTATTTATCTAACATTCATACTTGTCTTCATAATCTTTTTATGAGTCCTCCAGTATCCTTTTTTTCGCAGGGGGGGGGACTCCAACCCTGACTGTTTTGATAGAAACCATTTGTTTTTGTTGTTTTTAATTAAGACACAATTGCCTGGACTTATTTTGTTTTGTCAAAATGACATCTACAGTTTTGCCCTATTTTTCTGTTGACGCCACTGCCAAATGATTAAATGTGTTATTGTGGATGAAATGTAAGCCAATTCTCACACATAAGACCTGTCTCCTTTTCCTCTAGCCATGAACTGGTAGTTGATCCATCGTGCTGATTAGGTTGCACTGCTGTCTTATATATCTTTGCCTGCCGAAATTAATGTACCTTAATCATGCCAGTTTGATGGGATATATGGCAAATGTTAGGTCTTGACTCTGCCAGAAGTTGTGATTATGGAAATCCATGATTTAGAAACAGGGTGGTGATCTCTCTCTGCTCCCCGATCCTACCTGGGAGTGGTAAAGGTGGGATAAAAGAAGTTTGAGGGTGGAATTACATGTTCTGATAATCTCAAGGCTGGAGCTGAGAACCTACCCCATCCCCTGCCACCTTCAGGCTGTGTTTCCCCTCTTCCAACCCATGATGTGGACAGAGAAACAGCTGGTATGAAAACATCAGGACACAAGTTTTTCTCTACAAGAAGAACACAAGACTGCTGTTTTTGGCAGCAGTTCCATGTTTATCATACTGTGCCATTTATTTAATTTTATTCTGCAGATTTATATTGGCCTTTCAGTCAAGTGATCTCCAAGGTGACTTAGAAAAGATTAAGCAATACAATAATAAAATACAAAGAATTTAAGACAACTCTAGCCTACATGGCAGAAGGTGGTACCCAGGGGGAATGGGACTAAAGCCTGCACTTAGGCTGCTGTTCCACAGGCCTTCTCCTTGCTTCAACTGGTGACAGTGACCCATAACTGGGCCATATCATTAACCTAAGACGGGTCATATAGGAGGCATTTAAAAAATTTAAGTCTTTACTGAAATGGAGACCATGTTTGCATGATCATGGAAGGAAAATAAGCCACAGTGGCTTATTTCCCCTCCCTGTGCATGCCAGTTGCGAGCGGTCTAATTAGCATAATTACCCTCACTGGGCGCAGGTTGTCGTGACATCCGAACCCAGCTAGGGGTGTATTTGGTTGTGGTGGTTTACAAACCACCCTGAAACTCATGGCTTGTTCTAGGTTTTCAGGGTGGTTTGTAAATCACCCCAGCCACCCACCCTTGCCACGTTCGGACTTCATGACACCAGTGCCTGGTGAGGGTAATTATGCTAATTAGATGGCTTGTGGCCAACAGGCATGGGGAGGTAAAATAAGCTACGGTGGCTTATTTTCCCTCTGTGGCTGGGCGAACCCGCCTAGACAGTACAGGCATAAAACAGACACTAAGAGAGCAAAAGGAAAAGAGAGAATTAAAAGTATGTCTAGTGTTGAAGATCTGGGTTAAAGGAGGGTGATAGATTTGAAAAGGTTGGAAACTGTTGGACTGAACAGTCCAAGAAAGGCTTGCCAGAAGTGGATACCGAGGAGAGATTCTAAGGAAGGGTTATCAAGGACAAAAGTTATTTGTGTTATATGCTGAGGGTCAAAAACTGTACTAGTGATAAATGTCAACCAAAGTCTAAACAGGAAGATTAACTATTATTTACAAAAACATGTAACAAGAGAATGAGAAGGCATTGATAAATTGCACTGGTTTGAGTAAAATACCCAGACACAAGGGCTTAACTGAAGTTGGGCATTTGGGGATGTATTGTGGCATGACCAAGAGCAGTTGTGGTTCAGGAAAGTATTGCATGGACCAAGTAATCATGGTACGCACATCTGCACCTCTAAACATTTTTGTGAAGAGCACTAGGGAAGTTGCTCTTTAAATGACAGAGAAGTCTTGAATAAACAAGAAATAACTTCCTCAAACAGAATGACAGAAATTAGAGAAGATAATTGTAGGTGTTATTAGGTCATTATTGCCTACTACTTTCCCCAATTCCGGACTCTTTTTAAAGTTCTGTCTTCAAAGCTTTTATTTGGTTTAGACAAATATCTAGCCATGAGGTTTCCACCATTCCCTGTGGGAGACTAGTACATTACTCATTATTTGTGCTGTTGGAAAATATTCCCTGTGACATTCAGTATAAGTCATTCACTTTTGTTCCATGACTTTAAAATCTCTCTCTCTCTCTCTCTCTCTTTAATGCTCAGAAGAGCTTGACAAATATGGAGGATTTTATGTTATTGGAACACAGGGCTGAAACTGATAAAGAGGCCTTCAACCCCAAACCCATGTAAGATAGATAGAACTGCCAAGTAAAAGGGCTAAATGAAATATCTTATGCTGTAATTGCTAAGACAATCCCATGGTAATGAACACACAGTATTATTTTGTCAGGGGGAACTGGAGTTGGAAACTCTAGCATTCTTTGAGCTGGTTCACACATACATGCTCATCATTTATTTTCTCTACACTTGATGCCTGTGTTCTATGAAAACTACTGCACCTTGGATGATATTATAACACTATACGTGTAAGGGCCCATTAACATAATGCAAGTCATTTCCTGATGTGGCAGTCACAAAGTAAGGAACTTTCATGAAGTGTGAATCAGCCCTTGGTCCATCCCGTACTGCAGGAAGACACAGCAGAGTTTTAATTTCTAAATTTTAATTTAATTTAATTTTAATTTCTAAATTTGTTATACACCATTGGGCCGTAACGTATTTTCAGCTATCTCCCTTACCAACAAGAAGTTTCCTGACCTAGAAAAGCACAGAGTTATGATCATGTGCAGTTTACTTATCAAATTAATCGTTGATTCATAGGATGGGAAGGGCCTGCACGTTCCTGAATCTAACCTCACATGTTTGCATGATTAAACAACCCACAGTTCGTGGGCTTTTGATGTGGCAGTCACCAAGTAAGGAACTTTCATGACGCGTGAATCAGTGAGAGTGCTGGCTCCCAACCACTCCACCGCATCCAGTGCACTAAATAATGTTTGTTCTCCGTAGCATATTATAACCTAAGAAGAAACCATGGGTTTTAACTCTGGGTTATTTCTCCTTCTGTGTGAAGACAGAACCCAGAGTTCTGTCTTCACACGTCATGGAGAACACCCATGGACTGGGCATTTCTGGGTTGTTTAGTGCAAGGATGAGCAGAAGGTAGGTCTCCAGATGTTTTGGACTTCAGCTCCCAGAAGCCCCTGCCAACATGCCCAATGATCAGGAATGCTGGGAGTTGAAAGCCAAAATATCTGGAGATCTACTTTCTGCCCACGTCTGGTTTATCACACTGGAAGTGGACGAGCGGTCGAGAGCCAGCACAAATTGCTCACTCCTATGTGTTCCCAAACAACCCATGGTTAACAAACTATGGGTTGTTTAATCGTGTGAACTGGGTCAGCATGTCACATGCAGAGAGGAAGAGAAAACAAGACATACCATATTAAGTAGAGGATATCATTCCTGATGGATGAAGTAAGTATGCCAAGCCACACAATAAATACAGACCAGGGAAGGCAACCCATATCATCACCTCTTGGCCCGCTCCAGGCCACTGAACAACCTGAATTTGAGGGGTGGGGGAGATTCTTTCATAACCCCAAATATGGCGATAACCCCACCTCACCAAAAGCACTTAGTTGGTGCGGTGCTTCCCAGTGCAGGTAACATGCTTTAAGTAACCTAAGGTTATATAACTGAACCGAACCTACAGCTCCTTTAAGATGGCATGTTAGTTTCAGCTTTTTGGTACAGTGGGTCACCTTTAGGGTTACCAACCTGCTAGTCTGTCAAGTTAACCAGTACTGGTGGTTGAAGGAAAAAAGGAAAGGTTCCTCCTGTGCAAGCACAGGGTCAGTACTGACCCCTAGAGGGACGCTGCTTGTGCTGGTGCTTTCGAGGCAGACTATAGCGGGGTGGTTTGCCATTGTCTTCCCCAGTCGTGACTACCTTTCCCCCAGCAAGCTGGGTGCTCATTTTACTGACCTCGGAAGGACAGCTGGGAGCCACTGTAGTGTAGTGGTGAGAGTGACAGACTGGGAGCCGGGAGATCCGGATTCTAGTCCCCACTTGGCCATGGAAGCTCACTGGGTGACTTTGGGCCAGTCACAGACTCTCAGCCCAACCTACCTCACAGGGTTGTTGTTGTGAGGATACAATGGAGAGGAGGAGGAGAATGTAAGCCGCCTTGGGTTCCTTGCAAGAGGAAAAAAGGCGGGATATAAATGCAATAATAAATAATAAATAAATAAGCTGAGTCGACCTGAGCCGGCTACCCGAGACCCGGCTTCCGCTGGGATCGAACTCAGGTCGTGGGGAGAGTTTCGGTTGCAATACTGCCGCCTACCACTCTGCGCCACATGAAATTCTTAACTGGTTAAAAGCGAACAAATTCCAAATTCTGCTAGGCCAGTCAAATTCTACCAGACTCTACCCATGACTCAGCAAGTCTACCCTCTAACTGTCAGATTCTGCCTTAGCGTCACCCCATATCTGCTTAATTGCACCCTGGCTCTATCCTGACCACCTAGATTCTGCCCTGGCTCCATCTGTTTTGGCCGGTATTTTTGAAATAAAAATGCTGGCAACACTAAGAAATATATATACCAAAGTGCACACACTTTGTTGTGGAAACTCCACATCCTACCAGTTGAGTGTCTCTCACCGAGGTACACAAAAAGTCCAGCTGTTATTTTGGATTAGATTTAGAACATGATGTGGTATACATTAAGACAGACATCCGCTTACTCTGTGCCCAGGCACACTAGCGCACTGTAAGAAATTAATTAAAAGCTGGGAGTACCCAAACTGAGGAGGCTGTGAACTACATCTCTGCATGATTCACTGTTTGGGCTTTGCCTTTTTCCAATCAGCCTACATTGAAGGGCAGTTAATTCTGCCACATTTCTGCACTGAGTGCGATGGGATGCAGAGATGCTATAAGAAATACGAGCCCCATAGGGAGACATATCCAGAACTCATAGAGAAACACAGAAGGGAGATTCTTCTAAAGGTAGGTGGTAGAATTTACAAATTCTAAAAGTAAATGTTTGCCTTCAACTTAAACTTAGGGAGAAACCCAAATATGTCTCACCTATCAGAATGGTAGGAAACACCACAGTAAACCATGGCCATTTTGATACAGACTGAATACGTCTGAATTATGGCCGAAGTAAATTCTTGCATGAAAGCTCCAGAAATTTCCCAGATCTAAACTTAATCTCAGGCATAGCAAAACTAAGATCTGAGAGCTGATATTTACATTTTAACTTTTCTTTCTAGATAGGTAGACAGATAGGTAGTCTCTCTCTCTCTCTCTCTCTCTCACCCCCCCCCCCCATATACAGCAACCTACTGTAGCTACTCCAATCACATCCTCTCTTCCTCAGCCAGAAGGAGAGATAAGGGGACAGGTTGGACCACGTGGGAACTGCCTGACCGGCTGGGGAGAAAGAGAAGGAAGCCTTAAAAGGCCTTCAGCTTCCTCCCTCTTCCTGTTTTGTGCATGCAGTGTAGCAGTCTAAATTCACTGTGCCCTGTAAGGCTGAAATTAGTGTTATTAAAGCAAACTTTCCCAACTCTCCCAACTTATCCAGAGGGTTTGCATCTATATTAAAACTTCCTCATAGATGAATATTTTTCTTCATGCAATTTTTGCTTTTAATTCATGCGCTTTTCAGAAGAAAGAACCACATTGTGTCCTCTGTCACGCAAGATGTTTTAACAGTCTATAAATGAAACTTTACTATTTATAGCATTAATGTGGCAGCAAAACGTTGCATAACTGCTGTTCAGAGCTACAGGTTTCAAGTCAAAGCAAATCGTCCTGGTACAGCTGCTAATTTAACGGTGTGGTTTTTACACAGAAGTACTTGACTAGTTAACAACACAGGCGGAATTATCATATTTACATGGAGTAGCTACTCTACAGTCCACCAGTTTTATGGGAAATCCTTCTGCAATGAACTGATGGCCTGTAAGAACTAACTTTCTTTCTTTCTTTCTTTCTTTCTTTCTTTCTTTCTTTCTTTCTTTCTTTCTTTCTTTCTTTTGGGGGGTGGGGGGATTTAAACACAGTCTGTCTCTTACCTACAGGAAACAAAGAGGGTTCATTCATCCAAGTAGTAACCACTAGGATTGTCTTGAATCTTACAAAGAACTGTGCAAAAGATTGCCATTTCTGTTGCCACTTATGTTTGCTAGATGACTTTGGCCTGACTGAGTACGGGGAACGCCTAAGGTGTTTCAATTAATACTGGGGAGTGGGAGAGCGTGCGTCATCATGTGCATGATACAAAAAAGACAGATCCTTGCCCAGTGGCGCTCACAATCTAAAATTTGACACAAGGGACTGAGGGTTGGAGAGAAAGGTGGAGGTAGGGATGTACAAAAGTCACTTACCTTTTCTACGGTGTGATTCGTGGGGGGGGGCGCTCTGCACCTCCCCCCGAAATCCTAACCCGGCTGGCTCCGCTCCGCGGCAACTCCGCGGAGCCGCTGGCCGGGCCGCCCTCAGCTGGACATCCAGCCACTGAGCAGCCTGCACAGGGACGCAAATGGCGGCCACCGTAGCCGCCGCCATTTGCGTCCCTGTATTTTGCCATAATAGGCTATATAAATATTTATGTAGCCTATCATGGCTTCCGCAGGGACGCAAATGGCGTCCCTGCATTAGCCGTGATAGGCTACGTAAGTATTTACATAGCCTATCACGGCTATATGGAAGAAGCGAATGGCGGCTGCAGACACGGCTGCCATTTGCAAGTCAGTGCGGACGGCAACAGGTAGGTGCTCCATTCCATGCCCATTTCGCGGGGTGGGGGGCTTCGTTCCGCCATGGATTTCGGGGGGCCAAATGTACTGGCATTCAGCCTCACCGAGATCCGTGGTGGAATTCTCTGACATCCCTAGGTGGAGGTGAAAGGATTGTCACTGATTGTGACTAGGTGTCACAGGATTTTGCCCACAATACCCTAAGAACTTCCTTCTCCCATACAAACCTGCCTGAGAATTAAGAGTGTACTTCCTATCCATCAGATATTTAGGAGGCAGACAGGAGACACAGCCTTTTCTCTAGTGGTAAAGCCACTCTAGAATGTCCTCCCATGGGAGATCAGCCTGAATTCATCCCTGCTTGCCTTTTGCAGGGAAAGCAAGACTGTTTCAACAGGTTGCTGATCAATTCTTTTTATAGATTTTGGTCTCCTGATAATTTGCTGATATTGTATATTTGATGTTAAATATAGCTATTTTAGTATGTGTCTGGTTAACCTTTAAAACTCTTCATGACTTAGGACCAGGGTACCTGATAGACCAATAATCTCTATATAAGCTTACCTGTAGGGATATCAGAGAAATCTGCAATGGAATCAAATGAGTTTGGATTTCTATGAATCTGACCTGTGCATTCTGCCGCAGACTACCTTTTCCTGAGTCGCACAGATTCTGCGGACTTGCAGACAGGTTTTTTTAAATTCCAGAATTTTATGTAAATTTAGTCATAGAAAAATACATAAATAAAAAACACTGGCTGAAAATGCACATTTCCCCCACAGGCTAAGGCATGAAAATGCGTGGTGGTGGGGGGGGATTTGTGCATTTTCGCAAGTGCAAATCTGCACAAATGTGAATTTGTACACAGTCAGGAAACTGGAAAAAATCTGATTCTGCCAAGGGCGATGGAACAAAAAGCACCTGACAATCTGCGAAACGCTGATGGAACGAAGTTTACGGAATCCATACATCCTTACTTACCTGTGCCCTGAGATCGCTTTGAGAGAATTTAATCTCTGGTGATTGGTTTTTATGCTGCTCTGCCATCTGCTGTTTAGGAGGCTATTTCTGTTGTTGTCTGACTGTGTACATTTTATTATGTTTATTCTATTACTGTCATCCTAATTTTACTGTGAAGTCAGCCTAGAAAAGTTTCTTTGAAGGCTGGGGTATAAATGACTAAAATAAATAGGTAAATAGTATTATGTGCATGTTATGGGTTATGTTTTATATCCTAATAACACATTTTTGTAAGCTGGTTTTATTATCTTGAATAGAAAATCAGGATTAAAAAATCTATTGAAATAAGGAAAAATTCAGCGTGAAATTGGGAGTCCTCCCTCAGGCGAAATGTCTGGGGAATTTCAAGGGAAGTCAAATGAGCTTTGAAAACAGTAGTGAAATTTTTCACAGAGCATTTGCACATAACTAACTAGGTAAACAAACAGGGTACAAGGAGGGTGTTATGAAAAATAATCTCTATTGTATATACGGAAGGATAATTTTTCCCACTCAAACACCTAAGTAACTCCAACACTGATTCATTGTACTTGTGGTGGTAGATTAGAACTGGCTTAGTGGGAGATATTTTCTTTATGACTACATAAATCTTTTCCATTAAAATCAGAGTTATTTATGCTTAGGACTACCTGTGCTTGCACCAGACCTGGTGGGCCAGGAGAAAGCCCTGCCAAGACCACAGACTAACCCAGACCTCAGGAGATCTCCAGTCAGCCATAAGGAGTGGTTTAAGAATGCAGGTTTTTGAAGTTGGGTTGCAAGTCCCAAAGGGCTTAGCAGCTTATTTTAAAGACAGACAGAGAGAGAGAGAGAGATTGATTCTGCTGTTTTTTACCATGTACTGACACCAATGTGAAAGATGGAAATGCTATGAATAATAGTATAAAACTTTATCTTTTAAAAGACCCACTCTGAAGCATTTGCTCGTACACCTTCCAAAAGCTGCTGTGACTCTATAAAAAGCAGTATCTCAATTTCAACATGAAGAGCATATTGTGCATGTAATGTAATACAATAGGAGACATTGAAAAAGTCACATTTATAAAATTCTGAGCAAATATTTGTGCTAATGAAGGTTAAGGAGTTGGCAGTCCTGGAAACTGTACGCCTCTATTTAACCAGTCGAATTTCAACGCAGGCAGCTGGAGTGGAAGCTTCCCTCCATAGGCCTGGCAACACTTTCAACACCGACCTAAACAGACCCTCTATAGGAGAAAGAAATAATTTATTCTTTATGCTAACTGGGCTCTGGTCTTCTTTCAAGCCATGGCGGCCAATTCCACAAAATGCACACGTAGCAGTTTTATAACATGACCTGTGGTCAGCTAGCATCTGATCGGAGACCACCTAAGTTATTCCATTAAGACAACACATTGTAGCTGAACTAGATAGAAAAGGCCAGGGTTGTTATTTGCTTTGGTCTAGTGATGTATTTTCCAAATGGCAAAGGCAACAAGATTAAGTGATGTGAGCTACACACATTAGAGACATCCAACTAGGCACCAACACTGCTACTTCCACCAAAAAGGTCAGGAAAACTTGAAACACTACTTTATACTGACAAACCTCTTAAAGTTTAAGTCCTTCTGAGGTCCACGGGCCTGATTACATTTCTTCACATACCTACTGAAAATTATTATGATCCTCACTTATTGGAAAGACAGGTTGCTACCAGTAACTGTAGTTCCTCAAGTGGTCATCTATGCATTCACACGTATGGGTTCTGTGCCTGCGCAGAGCCTTGATTCGGGAAGCTTCTATAGCTGAGGATGTTTTGGCAGGAACCCCTCCCCCACCTTCCCAGTGCACATATCCCTAGCAGGTTCACACGTATTCCCTCAGTTCCTTGAGACTGACATTGCACCCTCATAACCGAGAGAAATTTAATTTACAAAAGAATACTTTTGGTACCCAACATTGAACTCAAGTATGACACCAAAGAGGGGACGGCAGGTGGGTTGTTTGAATGCATAGATGACCACTTCAAGAACTACAGTTACAGGTAGCAAGCTGTCTTTCGTCTTCGTGGTCTCTACGCATCACACATATGGGCAAGTAGCAAGCTAACTTACAATGAAGGTGGGTTGGTGTCCTATACAATACAAAGGAGAGGACGGCACAGCAAAAAGTAGAGTCAGCTCTAGCCTGAATATCCAGCCTGAAATGTTTTACAAAGATGGGCAGTGTCAATCAGGTTGCAGCGTGGCACAGTTCAAAGATGGAAACCCCCCGGTCAAATGTAACCAGTGTTGCTACTGCATGATGAGCTTGGTTTGGGGCAGACAGTTTGAGCCCAGCAAGCTCATAATGACAGCTCGACAGTCTTAACAACCCATGATACGAAACACTGAGTCGAGAGAGGCCCAGCCACCGTAGCGAACAAAGAGGTGGGGAGACAACCAAAACTGTACAGTCCTCGATTTATAAAAGGCCAGGCGCAAGAAATGTTGAGCATGTATAAGGTTGACTCTAGAGGTGCAGATGGAGAGGTGAAGAAAGTAGGCAAAACAATGTCCTGATTTAGATGAAACTCAGACACAACTTTAGGTAAAAAGGCAGGGTCAGGTCTGAGCACCACTTTATCTTGGCGAAAGGTGAGATAAGGTTGGTCTACTCTGAGCACACAGAGCTCACTGGCCCGGCATGCAGATGTAATGGCCACCAGGAACACTACCTTCCATGAGAAGGGGCGTTAAGTCTGTAGTTTTCAGCCGCTCAAAAGGCTTTGATGAAAGTGCCTTAAGCACCACAGAAAGGGTCGAGCTCGGTACTGTAGAGTGGACTGGTGGCGCTAGATTCCTGATCCCTTTCGGGAACCTTTTCACTGTTGGATGTGAGAACACAGAAAATCCCTCAAAAGGAAATGCAGAAACAGCGGAGAAGTAATCTCAGAGAGACGACAGCTTGAGTCCTTTTTCAAAAAGGGATATGAGGAGCTGGATAATTTGGTGCAAAGAGCACAGATGTGGGTGAACATCCTGCTCATGAGCAAACACAGAAAAAGCAGTCCATTTCCTTGAGTAGGAGTGCTGTGTAGATAGCTTACGTGCAGCATCCTCTGGATCGCTGATGGAGCTGAAGTAGCATCTGTCACCTGATCTTCCGTGCTGACATAGAGAGAGTTCTTAGGTCTGGGTGTCAGATTTGGCCTTTCTCTCTCGTGAGGAGAGATGGGTACAATGGGAGCCATCAGTACCAAACCTTTGCCATTTTGAGTAGTGGGGCGAACCAAGGCTCGCACAGCCATCACGGTGTCACAATGATACACGTGGTGCCGTCCGCTGTGATCTTTGCTAAGACCCTGGTTATTAGTGGAAAGAGGGGGGGCAGGTAGAACAATGCCCCTGTCCACTGAAAAAGGAAGGCATCGCCCATTGATCCTGGGCTTTGGCCCTCTCTGCGGCAGAATGTTGTGCAAACTGCATTCTCCTGTGTGGCAAAAAAGATCAATTTCCGGCATCCCCTAGAGCTGGAAGAGACTGTCCAGAATCCTTCTGTCTAACTACCACTTGTGGGAGGTCAACATGGTCTGGCTGAGCTGGTCAGACAGGACATTGTCGATACCAGTCACATGTAGCAACCCAAGTCTGATTCGACAGGGTGTGCACCAATCGAAAATCTGAAGCGTAAGGGTGAGTAACAGGAAAAATCTAGCACCTCCCTGTTTGTTCAAATGCACCACAACAGCCATGTTATCTGAAGTGACCTGAGCCAGTCTGCACACCAGATCCAGTTCGAACATGCAAAGCATTTTGTCCCTCACGCTTAACCCCAGAAAGTTGATGTGGTGTGTGGCTTTGTTGGCCGCCCATCATCCATGGACCATGAGGCCCAGACAGTGAACTCCCCATCCAGAGAGCAATGCATCCGTAGTCATAAACCTGGATGGAGAGGGCTGGAGGAATGGCATGCCCTGGGTTAGACTGCGCGGTACTAACAACCATCAGTGAGAGTCTTTGATGTCTGGAAGCAGATAGGGTCTGGTTTGCTGGGCATCCCAGTCAGTATTAAAATTGCATATGAACCAGTTTTGGAGTTGTCTCATACACAACCAAGCGTAGCGGATGACAGCCATCGTTGCAGCCATGAAGCCCAGGAGATGTTGGACCTTGAGCGCCATGGTAGATCTGCTCATTTACAATGCTGAGGCTAGAAAAGTCAGCGCCTTTACCCTGATGTCGGGTAAGAAGGTGTGGCTGAGATGGGAGTTCAATAACACCCCACTGAATTGGATCCACTGTGTAAGTACAAGATGTGACTTCTCCACATTGATATAGAGCCTAAGCCTAAAGGAGATTGCAGGTCACCCCTATCAACTGAAGCAGTTGATCTTTCGTTGATGCCACCAACAGCCAATCATCTATGTACGGGTAGGCCTCTACACCTTGCAGTCGTACGTGGGAGCAGACCACTGCCATGCACTTGGTGAATACCCCCAGGGTGGTGGCGAGACCAAGGGGTAGTACCCGGAACTGGTAGGTGTTGGTACTGATGGCAAAGAGGAGGTAGTGTCGGTGCACTTCCTCTACAGTGATGTGAAAGTAGGCATCCTTGAGCTCGATAGAAGTGAACCAATCTCCTTGAGAGAAAAGAGGCAGGATAGATGCTAGAGAAACCATGTGGAACTTCCTGGGTGAGATGAACAAGTTCAGCTGTTGAAGGTCCATGATTGACTGAAGCCCTCCATCTTTCTTCTGTACTGTGAAGTACCTTGGGTAAAACCATCCTGAAGTTGAGTTCAATGGACAGGCTCAATCGCCCTTTCTCAAGAAGGGTCTGAATATCAGTATAGAGGACTGGGGATGGCACAGTCACCTACACAGTACCAAGAGGAGGGAGGGTATTAAATTCAATCCAGTAGCCCCTCTGGACTATTGCAAGGACCCAGGAGTTTGATGTGATGTTGCGCCACACTGGATGGTAAGAAGACAGGTGGGCTCCAAAAGGCCACAAAGCAAGGAAGGATTTTATTTATTTATTTATTAAATTTATTAATCGCCCATCTGACTGGTCACCCAGCCACTCTGGGTGATGTACAACCCACCATAAACAATTTAAAACAATAAAATTTTACCATAAATTTTTTTTTAAAAAAATACCCTAACCCACCCCAAATGCCTGCCTGAACAACCACATTTTTAATGCACGACGGAAGCTCATTAAAGAGGGGGCATGACGGAGTTCCCTAGGGAGGGAGTTCCACAGAGTGGGGGCCACCACAGAGAAGGCCCTCTCCCTCGTCCCCACCAGTCTAGCTGTCCTGGCTGATGGGACAGAGAGAAGGCCATCCGAGGCTGATCTTGTTAAGCGGCCTGTCTGGTGTTGCTGGAGGCGCTCCTTAAGATAGGCTGGGCCGGAACCATATAGGGTTTTAAAGGTCAAAACCAACACCTTGAATTTGGCCCGGAAAACAACTGGTAACCAGTGCAACTCCTTCAGCACTGGAGTGATGTGATCTCGCCGGCGGCTGCCTTTAATCAGGCGAGCCGCCGCGTTCTGTACCAGCTGCAGTTTCCGAACCGTCTTCAAGGGTAACCCCACGCAGAGCGCATTACAGTAGTCTAAACGAGAGGAGACCAGGGCATGTACTACCGATGGGAGCAGATGGTCGGGAAGGTAGGGGCGCAGCCGCCGTATCAGATGGAGTTGATACAGCGCTGTCCGGCTCACAGCTGACACCTGAGCCTCCATGGACAGCTGGGAGTCCAAAATGACCCCCAGGCTGCGGACCTGGTCTTTCAAGGATAGCTGTACCCCATTCAACACCAGGTCAACATCCCCCAGCCTCCTCTTGTCTCCCACCAAAAGTACCTCGGTCTTGTCAGGGTTCAGCTTCAGCTTATTCCTCCCCATCCAGCCACTCACCGTCTCCAGACATTTGGACAGGGATTCTACGGCCAACCTTGGTGAAGATTTGAATGAGAGGTAGAGCTGAGTGTCATCCGCATATTGATGACACTGCACCCCAAACCTCCTGATGATAGCCCCCAGTGGCTTCACATAGATGTTAAATAGCATCGGGGAGAGGATGGAACCCTGTGACACCCCACAAGTAAGTGGCCACGGGTCCGAAACCTCCTCTCCCAGTGCTACCCTCTGGTACCTGCCAGAGAGGAAGGACTGGAACCACCGCAATACAGTGTTTCCAATGCCCAACCCCTCCAGGCAGTCCAGGAGGATACCGTGGTCAACGGTATCAAAAGCCACTGAGAGGTCGAGGAGAACAAGGAAGGAGCATTCACCCCTATCCAGAGCCCTCCTCATATCATCCACCAAGGCGACCAAGGCCGTTTCTGTCCCATGCCCAGGCCTGAAGCCCGACTGAAATGGGTCTAGATAATCAGTTTCTTCCAAGTGTGCCTTCAACTGCACCGCCACCACCCGCTCAATCACCTTGCCCAAAAATGGCAGATTTGAGACTGGGCGAAAGTTGTTCAGAACTTGAGGATCCAAGGAGGGCTTCTTTAAGAGCGGTCTTATCACTGCCTCCTTGAGGGCTGATGGCATCACTCCCTCCTCAAGGGAGGCGTTCACCACCGCCTTGATCCCCTCACCCAGTCTCTCTCTGCAGCTCATAATGAGCCAAGATGGGCAAGGATCAAGTAAGCAGGTGGTTGGCCTTACAGATGAAAGCACCTTGTCCACTTCATCAGGAGGAAGAAGCTGGAACCGATCCCACAAAACCGGTTTGCCACAGGCCGCCTCTTGCTCACTAACTGTATCCACAGTGTGCAGAGTAACACACCTAATCTGATCAATTTTATCTGCAAAGTGCCTTGCCAAAGCCTCACAGGAGGCCTTAGAATGCTCCAGTGGTTCCGGAGCCACAGGACCGACCAGGCTCCGGACCACTTGGAACAGCCTCCTGGGGCAGCACTCTGCAGACGCGATGGAGGCAGCATAATATTCCTTTTTTGCTGCCTTCACCGCCACGTGATAGGCTGAAGATACAGCTCTAGCCCGTGTCTGATCGTCTTTGAAGCGAGACTTCCGCCACCGGCGCTCTAGCCGTCTCACCTCCTGTTTCAGAGCTCGTAACCGCGGATTGAACCATGGTGCAGTCTGATCTCAGTCGCGAGGCTCTTGCGCAGAGCTCAAGGGGCCCGATGCTTGATCCTGAGCAGGGTCATGCACCTCCTTAGAAATCTTTCTCTTCTTTGTTTTTGAGTGTGAAGAAGACAGACTGGCCTGCTTAGAGACTTCTGCCTTTTATCAGTCTTTTCACCAGCATAAGTGTCAAAATTGGCCCGGAGTGGGTGGATCTTGTGTCCTCAGGGGACAACTACACCGAGGGGATGACGACCCCAACACTGGAGCAGGCTCCTGCACAGGAGGCAGTTGTGTGAGGGCGAGACTGGCGGGTTTGCCATATCTTTAAGCTCCCCGACGGATTCCAGCACCTGTTTCCAAAGTGCAGCTTTCAGACGGTCTGACCTGTTTCTTCTCGCTTGCTTTGAGAAGGCTGTACAGTGAGGACAGCCTCAATGACATCCCCTTCACCAAGGCAAAACAGGCAGAGAGAATGCCCATCTGAGGGCGGCAGCTTTGCCCCACACCAGGTGCACTTACAAAAAGGTGCCCTGGGGGCCATAAGCCCGTGAGGGCCATCGCAAACATCGCGAAAAAATTAAAGGAAACTAAAAATAGAAGGAGACAGAGAGAAATAGGTTATTATAAGAAAAAAGAAAGAAGAAAACCTCAGCTTTTTGTCCAAAAACACTTTGAAACAGCGAATGACAAGAGAGCTCCCAACGAGGTGCACGCAATGGCGGTTGAAAGAGAACTGAGGGAATAAATAAGTGGGAACCCACTAGGGACATGCGCACTAGGACAGTGGGGGAGGGATTCCTGCCAAAACTTCCTCGGCTATAGAAGCTTCCCGAATCGAGGCTCTGCGCAGGAGCAGAGCCCACATGTTTGATGCAGAGAGACCATGAAGAAGAAGAACAATCCAGTTTTGAACATAACGGTGCTTACCATCTGCATGAACCAATATGTCTCATTGTTCATCTTAAATATACAAGACCTGAAAGCTTCTGTTTCCCACTGAAGACAAAGGGGTTTACATTACATTATTCATATAATTGAAAATTATCACCATCACCACCTTCTTGTTTCTTTAAGTTTATCTTTCCCCTCCTCCTGTGGAGCTACTCCAGATATCAGGTCCTTTCATGCTAGGATTAGCAGCCAGGATAGCCTGCGTGGCACGGAGTTGGCAGGGGGATGATGGAAAGTAGAGAGAGTATAAGGAGTGCCCTTTGTATACGTTTTTGCAAGGATACCTACTATTTGACATAAACCTTTCTGTAATGTTTCCCCCCCAAATTAAGACTTTTAAACACATTGGGCATGATTCTTCCCAGCATGGGTGTAGTGCCTGTGCACAGATGGAGCTCCACGGTGTCTACCTGCTTTCCTCATCTCCCTGACAGGTATGCAGATCACAACTGGCCATTCCTCAGACTACTCCAGTCCACTGCATGAGGGCACACTGAATAGGCAGAAGGAAAATAGGGCTCTTAAGCCCAATGGGGGAATCACCCCTTGTATGAACACTCGGCCTAGGTTGGGAAGGAGCATGCCAATTGTTCCTGCATTTAACAATGGGTTGTTTCATTGCTGCTTTTTTTTTTTTTCATGGCTTACAAAGTTGCCTAACTGCTTCACATCCTGGTGATCAGTAACTCTCCTGGTAACTGATTTATAGTAAACCGTAACTGAACAGCTAATTAAAAACTGCTATCTTTGGAAACTGAAGGAAGACCAAAATGCACACGTGTTTTCCTTTTTTATTTTAACCAAAATTGCTTCAGGGGCCATATTTGATTTACAGGCTGCTAGCGGGCCATTTATAGGCCCTAGTGGGCTGTCCCATTCCTGATTTAAATAGGAGATCCTCCACTGTAGTAGATTAATGTGACTTGTATTTAATATTCAGGGAAAGCAATTGTACACCACAATATAAATGAGGTACAACGACCTAACAAAAGAAGTTATACCAAAGATTATTGGCTATGAAGACCATATGGAGAGCTTTACACAACTCCATTGCCAGCAGGCTTACTTTGGAGAGACAGAGAGAAAGGAGAAAATACCAAAACAAACATCAGCAAGGCTCATGCCAAAGAGCGGAAAGCAACAGCTACACCTTTAAAAAGTGAAGTGGAAAATGTTGACCTTCCTGTCCAGCTGAAAGTTATTTCCTGTAAAAGAGTTGTTTTAAGCCATTTACCCCACAAAGAAGCAGGGCTCTGTAAAATATTAACTAGTGTATTCAAAGGAAAGGAAATGTGTTTTATAGTATATTTCTAGTTATGTTCTGTGTTTACTTTGAGATGTATTTGATGTTGTTGCCTGCCACTGAACAGTGTTTCTTGTCTCACCTTTTGCAAAAAAAAAGGAGGGGAGTGGGGGAGGCAGGCCCCACTGCTGGCAAGTGCCAACATTTTTCTGGGTGGGTGTTCATTTGCTTTCACCAGAAAAAAAAAAAGGGCAATATACTAAGGATCTGATATTCCAGCAAGTTGTAGTGGAATAAAGTAGGTTCATTATTCTAACAATACAAAAAAGGAAGAGGCAACTAAAATATTTCCAATCTGTATAAAAGCCAGCTCCTATGATTCTGTCATACTTTAAAGTGACCCTGAAATTCAAATTTCGATAGCAGGCTTTATCCTCAGCAGCTCTCATTAAATTCTAGGATACCTAGAAGACCGAACTTACCCCTCATCCTGAATCTTGGGATCACCTACGGACATGGAACAGGTTAGCTCCTGCCATCATTGGTGGCCATAAATACACCCCTTTACTTTCACTTTGCAGACAAAATTGCTCAGATCCGCTCTGACTTGGATGCTCTAGTTGATACAGACCCAATGGATGTAACCTTGGCCCGTACTTGGCAGTGTTATTGGATACTTTTCAATTTGTACAGCCTGAGGATGTGGACAGCATCCTGGGAGAGGTGAGAGCCACCACGTGTGTTCTAGATCCTTGCCCTTCCTTGTTCATAAAAGCAGCCAGAGGTGGACTGGCCGAGTGGGTAAGGGGAGTGGTTAATGCCTCCCTTGGTCAAGGCAGAGTTCCAGCCTGCCTGAAGGGGACAGTGGTGAGACCTCTGTTTAAAAAGCCCTCCCTGAACCCCACCATATTGGATAATTATCGGCTCCAATATTCCATTTTTGGGCAAGATATTGGAGTGTGTGGTGGCCTCCCAATGCCAGGGATTCCTGGATGGGACTGATTGTCTAAATCCATTTCAATCTGGCTTCAGTTCCGGTTATGGGACAAAAACAGCTTTGGTCGCCTTGGTTAATGACCTACACTGGGAGCTAGACAGGGGGAGTGTGTCCCTGTTGTTTCTGCTGGACCTCTCAGTGGCTTTTGATACCATCAACCATGGTATCCTTCTGGGCTGCCTCACTGGGATGGGACTTGGAGGGACTGTTTTACAGCGGCTCCGTTCCTTCTTGGAGGGGCGGACTCAGAAGGTGGTGCTGGGAGGCTTCTGTTTGACTCCCTGGCCATTGGCCTGTGGAGTTCCTCAGGGTTCTGTTTTGTCCCCCATGCTATTTAACATATACATTAAACCATTGGGAAAGGTTGTCCGGAGTTTGGGGGCTTGGTGTCAGTACGCTGATGACACCCAACTCTACTTTTCCTTTCCATCTAATTCCAAGGAAGCTGTTGTGGTGCTAAACCAGTGTCTGTCGGCAGTAATGGACTGGATGAGGGCAAACAAACTGAAGCTTAATCCAGACAAGACAGAGGTGCTCCTGGTCAGTCGAAAGGTAGATCAGGGAATAGGGATTCAGCTTGTGCTGGATGGGGTTACACTCCCCCTGAAGGTTCGCAGCTCGGGTGTACTTCTGGATTCAGCCCTGAGACTGGATGCCCAGGTTTCAGCGGTGGCTGGGAGTGCATTTGCACAGTTAGTTAGTGCGCCAGCTGCGCCCGTTCCTTGAGATGTCTGACTTGGCCACAGTGACATATGCCTTAGTTACATCCCGTTTGGACTACTGTAATGCCCTCTATATGGGGCTGCCTCTGAAGAGTGTTCGGAAACTTCAGCTGGTTCAAAGAGCTGCTGCCAGACCGCTGAATGGGGCTCACTAGAGGGAGCATACAACTCCCCTGCTAAAACAGCTTCACTGGATTCCAGTCTGTTTCCCGGCAGAATTCAAAATGCTGGTCATGACCTATAAAGCCCTATGTGGCTCTGGTCCACGTTATCTGAAAAACCGTATCCTCCCCTATGAGCCTGCTCATGCCCTGAGATCTTCAGGGGAGGCCCTTCTCGCAGTCCTGCCACTATCACAGGCTCGCCTGGTGGGAACGCGGGAGAGGGCCTTCTCGGTGGCTGCCCCAAGGCTCTGGAATTCCCTTCCCAGGGAGGCGAGAGTGGCACCCTCCTTGGTATGTTTCTGTAGGCAGGCAAAACCCTTTTTGTTCCGGCAGGCCTTTGGGGACAGATAGTCTGGACCTGTGAGAATATGATGCATTTGTACTATTGTTTACTGTTGTTGTTGTTTTAATTCTGATATTTTATACAATTTTAATATTATTGATTATTTAAATATAGTTTACCTTTTGTATATTTCTATTTATATGTTTTAACTGTATAAGTTTTAATGTTGTAAAGCTGCCTTGAGTCCCACTATTGGGAAAAAGGTGGGATATAAATAAATAAATAACAACAACAACAACAACAACAACAACACCCCTTTCAGTGATTTCATCCTCTGTTGATCACATGATGAGAATGTCATTGAAAGCTGATGCAACACCTTGAATTCTAGAACGCAGGATCTGAACAAAACATTGGAAGATTACAGGAGCAACAGAAATCCCAAACTGGGATTAACCCAGAATGCCCCTCAATAAGTGATTATTGTTTGAGTATCTGCAGTTCCATCACTGACAATCAGCTGTTTGCATATATGTATAGTCAAGGTCATGTTTTGGAAGCACCTTTCCCCCCCCCAAAGAACAGCAAGCAATTGACTGGCTGCACTGGGCATGGATGGTGTTTAAGTGCCTTAATCACAGTATTCTCGTAATCTCCACAAAGTCCCACCTTACCATTAGGTTTTAGTACTGGCTAACTGGTGTAGCCTACCAGGTGACTGGTTCAAGGACTCCTTCTTTGATGAAATGCACAAACTCTTCCTCTATTTTTTTTTCTGTAGGCAAAAGGAAATGTTTCGACTTTCAAGTGAATTACGGAGCAATCCTATGGCTGCTAGGCAGTGGTTGGATGGTCATAGCGTATCTTGTTGTCCAGGAACCGACCTCAGAGCCCACACTCCGAGGTCAGTTCGTGGAGAACCGACGTCCCCCCACTTCCGTGCTGCCTCGGAGGCAGCGCGGGACAGCCCCATCCTCCACGCTCGCAAGGAGTGCGGAGTGGCCAAATCAGGGTGTGTCTGGGGGCGTTCCGGGACAGGGAGGGCGGAAATGCCTGTACGACACATCCAGTGTGTTGTACAGCAGCCTCCTCCCCCACTCTGTCCTCCCGTGGCTAGACAACCACAATTGGCTGTCTAGCCGAAAATGCAGGGCAGGAGGAGTGCAAAGGGAACGATCCCCTCCGTGCTTCTCCTGCCCTGCACTGGATAGGCGGTCACCTCCAAGTTTAGAGGCGGCTGCCTATCTGGATAGGATTGCGCCCTTAGTGAAATGGTTGGATCCAGATGGAATGACACTTATTTCCCTTTGTAGTCTCCCAGTTCCTCAGAAAACACCTTGGGAAATATACTGACAACTTCCTCTAACTGGCCTGTAGAAATGCCACAAATGCCTTTGACACGAATTCCTAGTGATGTGAACCAATTCCAACCTAAAAGGCTTTTTTGGTGCTCCTTTGTGATGGGTGGGAGCTCCCATTTGAAGGAGGTATAATATACATTCATCTCACAGCTTCCAGAAAGACAGAACTTGTGCTTATTATAATCACAAAGAATGTATGGTGGGCACAACAAAATGGTATGAGAAAATACGATGGAAGGTATCTTTATTGATAACCTCAGAGTTGATTTCCATCTTGCGCTTTGGGCCGTTGAGAAGTACTGTCGCAAACACTGCAGAATTCTGAGACCCCCCTGCCATAGATATACTGAATGTGATGCAACTCCTAGGCTTCACCACTATGCAAACAATCAAGATCACATGATGGCAGGTAATGTGAATCCCTGTTATAGTTCCTTCGATTCATACTGATCCACTTTATTTATACATTTATTGCATTTATACCCCGCCTTTTTTCCTCTTGCAAGGAGCCCCAGGTGGTTTACATTATATTCCTCCTCTCCATTTTATCCTCATGACAACAACCCTGTGAGGTAGGCTGGGCTGAGAGTCTGTGACTGGCCCAAAGTCACCCAGTGAGCTGCCATGGCCGGGGGGAACTAGAGCCCGGATCTCCTGGTTCCCAGTCCGACACTCTTACCACTACACCATGCTGTCTCTCTGACTGGCATATTTGCTCAAGTTTGTTTGTTTGTTTGTTTATTATTACATTTATATCCCGCCTTTTTTCCTCTTTAAGGAACCCAAGGTAGTGTACATAATCCTCCTTCCATTTTAGCCTCACAACAACGACCCTGTGAGGTAGGTTGTGCCGAGAGTCTGTGACTGGCCCAAAGTCACCCAGTGAGCTGCCATGGCCGGGGGGAACTAGAGCCCGGATCTCCTGGTTCCCAGTCCAACACTCTTACCACTACACCATGCTGTCTCTCTGACTGGCATATTTGCTCAAGTTTATTTATTTATTTATTTATTATTACATTTATATCCCACCTTTTTTCCTCTTTAAGGAACCCAAGGCAGCGTACATAATCCTCCTTCCATTTTAGCCTCACAACAACGACCCTGTGAGGTAGGTTGTGCCGAGAGTCTGTGACTGGCCCAAGGTCACCCAGTGAGCGTCCATGGCTGAGTGGGGACTAGAACCCAGATCTCCCGGCTCCCAGTCCCAACATTCTAGCCGCTACACCACACTGGCTCCTTGCAAAATCATCCCTCAACATCACTGAATTTGCAATCAGAGCACTGACATCACCTTCCTCAACCCGAGGGTTTGGTATGCCTGGCTTTATCTGCAGATAGTGTGTGGCGTACATTCCCTGTGTTTTGCTGACACCGTGCTTGCTATGAACAGTATTTCTATTAGACATTGTGTCATGTAGTGAAACAATATCACTAACTAGGGTAGGGGTTTTGACTATTGTTTATATCAAACTCTCAAAACCTCCCTTGAGGTTTTTCAAACATTCACCTGCAACACTAAAAAAAATGCAATTGTGTGTGTGGGGGGGGCTGGAGTGGGATCATCCTAGGTCCTCCTTTCTCTCCTGTGCTGATTTGCTCAGAATAGCAAAGGAGGAAAACCTCAGAACCCACGCTGAGTGCCATTCTGCCATCCTCAAGGCCTATGGGGTGTCCCAAACCGAGTGCCCGACTCCAGCTGAGATGCATGATAAGCCTGGCAGATCATAGTAAGTGGAAGAAAGTCGCAAAAACTAGAAAGTAGAAAAGTAGGGAAAAAACTATTTTTTGTTCCCGGTGTACCAGAAACCTGGTCAAAGGAACATGGATGGGACAAATGTGGAACCTGAATAGGTCCTAGTCCAATGGCAGGTCTTGCAGAAAAAGAAAGATAAGAACAAAAGAGAAACCCTTCTGGATCTGATCAAATGCCCCATCTAACCCAGCATTCCTACAGGAGCCAGGCAGATGTTCCCCTTCCCCTAGTTGTTTGACTGGATGTTCAGCGATATACTGTTTCAGGTTCTGGTGGTTCCTGTTTAGCTGAATAGTTCTTTGACCTATTCTATTTTAAAGTTATTTTTGCCCAGCCACAATACTGACTGTAAAAGGCCATGTTCCCCCCAGCCCACCGCCACTGTCAAACACACCTTTTAGCTCCTTGGTCTCCAGTCACAGCAAAGCAATTTCTTACGAAGATTTAGCAGCAGAAAAAGAAAATAGCATCAGCACGTTCAGAGCCATCTCCTGTGGTGAAATATTCATCACCTAAGTGATAGTTATATGCCTTTCCAAAGTGTAAAATAAATAGACTTTTCTAAATCAAGACTCCCCATGTTCTATGTTTAAACCACTTCTGAAGGAAAACACTTATTTATCCCTCTGTTCACAGCAGATCACCTCTGTACCATTTCATTATCACATTGTACTAAACTCTAAATATTTGGTATCAGTACTGCAAAATAGACACCTATAAGATGAAAGGGAGTATACATTAATCACACTTAAAGACAGCTGATAAATTGTAGATAGAAGATAAAACTTCTACCAGAGAACTTAGGATATTCTCAGAGCCAGAATTTATAATGGATGCAACAAATCTGAGGACATTTGACATTTAAAACACATTCGCTGAAGGGATGATATGAAGACACTGGATACATTCCACTGCTAAAGCTAAGCAGGTCAGGCTCTGAGTCTGTGTTCAGCCTGGGAACCGCACATGAGACATTCTGACGAAGAGTAGTGGTACAAATGTAAGGAATCAATCTATTAATTTTTCTGTTGTAAATATCGGCTGTGTGTTTCATTTCTCTGATTCAAAAACAATAACCTTTTTCCTCTTCGAGAGGGAACAGATCTGACAGTAATTACTCCCTCATTAAAAAAATCATGTAATATTTCAATACGGAGTTGAATTTCTCACTGTGGAAAATAGCTATATAAGGAGACAGGTGTTAAAAGTCTATGTTTAATCGTATTCCAGTTTGTCATTAAGGTCTTGATTTGTAGATTACTTTGAGTAACATTCAACCAAGTAATCTGATCGTCCTATACCATAACACTGCATGCAATGGCATTTCTATATCCGCCTGTTCTATTTGTTTTCACCGTAACTGGGTCTGATCTAAGAACCAACTAACAGTAGCAACTACTTGTGTCACCAGATAATAAATGATTAACTCTGGATTATTTACACCCCTTGTCTCTTTCTTTTGATAAAGTACTATATATGATATACTTAATAAGCAATTTCTCTCATGCTAGCGCCATATGCATTAGGATAAGCATGGGTAGACAGAGAAAGAGAAATAATATTTTGGGAAGACAAATCATTTTATCTGCAGCACTCTGGGCAGAGCAGCACAAATTATGCTTGCTCCACTTAACTAAATCTATTCCCAACTTTTAAAATCACTAAAATATAACACATACCATACAAACAATATAACACAGTGCCATACACACACACAGATAAAAAGCTCCACAAACACACATACACAAAGGGAGCACCCACTCAGAAAGCTCCTCTTGACACAAAGACACAAAGAGGTTTTCTACATGAAGCTGTTTATCAGCTGTTAATCCGCTATATCTATTTTCGGTTTCATCACAGAATTACGTTCTGAGAACTACACAAGGAGCATTTCCTTTCCTGCTTTTCCACTACAAAACCTCTAGGTGGCAATGTGGTATAGTGAAATAGCAAAAATACATAATAGGAAATCATGCTTTCTTCCGCTTTCACAGAACTTTTCTATATAAGGCATTTATTGTGCGCTCGTGATTCCTTACTCATGGTTTACAGGTTCTTTAGACATCATCGTTAATTCTCTAGTTTCGCTTCTGTTTTTTAAGAGCTCTTTCCCTGAGTTTTTTTAGTGTGGGGAAAATAGGGTATTATTTCTGAAAGGGAAAGAAAAGGTATTTTCCTACTTGTGTAATTGCGATATTCTGCTACAGCACAGCACCACCTAGAGGTTATGCAGCAGGAAACAGGAAAAGAATAGCTCTTTGCGTAGAACTCAGATCTCAATTCTGTGATGACACTGAAAGTAAGTATGGCAATTAACAGCCTCCTGTAGAAAACCTCACAATTACATGCTGCATTTTCTCTGCTCTAAAAAAACTTGCTGAAAGTGCTGGTTAGACACAGAAGCCAAACTGAAGGGTCACGACATCGTCAAAAGAACCCCTAAGCAACCATGAGTAGGAATAAATGCCTTGTGCAGAAAAGCCCGGAGAAAAAGCACCCCTACACAGGGGCAGGCAGGGAAAAGGCACTCCACCACACACATAGACGAAGTGTCTCCCAGAAGTATGGTGATTGGAAGTATCCACCACCACTCCACTCCACATACACACACACACACAAAGCCCTTCTCCCTCTACACACATACAGACAAAGCACAGACAGAGAAAGTGCACACACGGAGATAAAGTGAGCAGGACAGCAGGGGCACTCCCATAATTCTGTGACTAGCTGTACCCCATTAGTCCCCCCACCAACACTTCTTCAAAAATCTAAACATGCCCATAGGCCCAAAATGGTTGGGGACTCCTGCTGAAGTGGCTAAGAAATTGACCTATATTATATATCAGGAAAGCTTTGATTCAAACCTCACCTCTGCCATGAATCCATAGTTCCATAGATCATCTTAGACTTTACTCTTAAAAACTCTTGGCAAGGAACATGTAATGGCCGATTCCACCACTTAAAGAAATACTCCTGTTACTTTTGTTTTCTGCCTACGAAGGAACCTGTGTGTTTCACTTAAGATGGGAGACAAACTGAGTAACCACTGAATTTTATATTTTAAAAAATGGAGGTATCCGTCATTACATGTTTGCTTGTTTCCACAGCCTGTGGAACCCACATGACGCCTAGGAGAGCACAATCCAATTAAGTCTGCGCCTCTTCCTCCACTCAGTCTTACGACTGTGACCATACCGACTTCATGGCTTCAACATCAGATCAGCATTTTTCCCCACTTCTCTCACCCCCCCCCCCCGCCCCTTTGTAACTTTCCCTGTTGAAGAGATCTGGAGATCCTGTAAGCTTTTTCACAAGTTTGGGCATATTTGATTGTTTCTAATACTGGTGTTGCCTGAATGAGGATTATATTAGATAATATATTTGATGAAGGAGGATCCAATTCATTTGCATTCCCTGAAGCATTTTTTCAAATTTTGCTACAGAGAGAGGGCTGTCATTTTCATAGAAATCTCTCATTCTATAAAACCTTTTTTGTTTCCACTTTGCATATTGCTCGTTTATCTCCATGAGAAAAATCTGGATGCAACACAAATGGAAGCAATGGGGATGTTTCTGGGATTAATTTATTTGTCCATTTCTTCCAAATGTTAGTGCGTTGTATAAAAAGAGGCTACCCATCCATTTCAAAACGCCTTTTTTCACTCTCCAAATAATATTTGGTCAATTAATAGGAGGGTCAACATTGCTGCTGTAGGATTCAAAATGTATCAGGCATTTTATAAAAGAAAATGGTTATTTTTATTACCATCAACAGTATGGATTTACAAACAGTATTTCATAGTTTTTGTATGCCACAGATTTGTGTCGTTGCCCTGGGTCTGTAAACATGAAGGGCAGGTATAGCACACTCTGGCCTCTGCCACCAGCAAGGGACCAAGGGCCACCAAGAGGCTGTTCCCACTGTCTCCCAGGAAAGAACATCATGGCAATGGGAGGGCCAGCATGGTTCCACCCATTGTTCAGTGAAGGAGCAGCTGCAGGGAATTCCCCCCCCCCAGCCCCCCACCATCACCAGAAAGAACACTTGTAAGAACTTTGGAAGAGAGACCTAGTGCTTGATTTTGCTTTTTCCTCCCTCCCTCCCCATCTCTTTTTCTTTTGTGTCTTGTCTTTTAGGGTGTAAGCCTCAGGGCAGGGACTGTATTATTATTGATCTTTGCAAGCCACTATGAGAGACGTTTTTGGATGAAGAGCCACCTAAAAGCACTAAGCATCATCATCAACCCAGATTCTACATCATCTGGTGTGTGGTTTTTTTGAAAATATATATTTATTGTATTTTAAAGACACAAAATATGGCATATCGAGACTATCCGTTCTCGTAAGAATAGCAGCTTCCTCTCACACCCTCCCCCCCCTTTCCCCCCATCCTGGTATTCCCACTGCAAGTTCCAGTTCTCCTTGAGATACATGTGTTCCCCAACACCCTGTTTTATCAAAGACCTATAACCGACCTATTGTCTTCCTCTAGAAAACCCAAACTTCCAGAAAGCATCTCCAAAATTAGCTCTCACACAGTACTCTGCACACCATGGCCTATGTTTATACATTGATACAGTGCCTAATGGGATATATAAGATGGGAAGATTTATTTATTTATTTATTTCATTTCTATACCGCCCAATAGTCGAAGATCCTTTTTAAACATGAAAACAGCCGATATAAAGAGCTGCAGGTACTAATACCTTTAATTTTGCACAACGGTGCTGATGTCATCAAGCTGCCAGAATAAGGAAATTGACGTAGACCCATACAAGGAATGCTGGTCTACACAAAGCAAAGTCCATTAGCCAGTTCATGTTTTGGGTAGTTCCACTGGTGCTTCCACGTCTTCAGTACCTTTCAAATTGTTTGCTTTAATTCATGGCTGTGGGTGTTTTCAAGCAGGCATTTTTGCTCATATATGCAATCCATAAGCCATTTTAAATGTGCATAAGCACTTAATTCTGCTGCTTCCTGTATGTTTCACTTAATGTTCTGAATCATGACACTAGCTGTCTTAAGGCTATGCAACTGATGCCCACTGGGCCAGTCAGGCACAAGCACATTTAATTATGGCACAAAGGATTATATTGCAAATGGTGAGAATAGTTGGAGTGAATTTCCATGGAAGGGTCACAAAAATGCAGATTGTGTGCTGTGAAATCAGCTAAAATACTGTGAATTTAGAAAATGTGAGATACCACATTAAATACACATTACACAAGAAGGAATAATACTTGGTAACACAAGTGTAGCAACAACGAAAACTTTCTGATCAAAGAGGAACATGTAATATACTCAACAAAAGCATGGCAAGTTTTGATATTGTCAGAAGTTTTGGAGCAGGATTCAGAACTGGCTGAATCACAATATTTATTCTTCCTGTTTTTTGTTACTTCTGGTTAACAGGTCAATGAAACTCCGTGCGCGCACGCACAGATCTTCTGCAATAAGCTTCCATACTCATTGATCCCTTCCTTTTCCCAATACCTTTTCTCAAACACATATAAACATAGCTTTTTTTCAACTATTGTAACTAATAACAAGCTCAAATTTAAAGAGATCTCACTTATAGAAAGTGGTAATAATGAGATTAATCACCAATATTTCATTGACTTAACAATTTACAGTGCAATCCTATGCTTTTCTACTGAGAGGTAAGCCCCACTGAGTTCAATCAGATTAATTCACAGGTAAGTGTATATATTGGATTGCAACCTAAGTCAGTAACATACACGGTGGTGATTTTGTCTCTCTGAACTTAAAGCTGTGCATCTTCCTTCTCATACTTGATTTTCAATTAAGGGGTGCAGTTGGGCCCTCATTGATAAGCAACCACTGAAGCTCTCTCCACTTTCCATCTCCAGCTGGCCAGGAGGTGGCAGGCTTTTCTTTCAGATTGAAAGTCTGCTGGTGGTGGGCAGTGTTGTTTTTTATATTGATTCTTTTTCTTTTTGAACAGCTAGGCAAAGTTATATATGAATACTATACATGCAAAATCCTTATTCCATCACTTAAATCAGAGTTGTGGCATATGAACAGAGGAAACTGGAAGAGGAAAGGCGGGGTAAGAGGAATACTGTATAAACAGTGATGTTCAAACAAAAATATATGTGCTATGTTTGCAAATGATCTCCACTGGGAAATACTCATCTTGGTTTTTATTATTGTATTCCATTTGTCAATCAAAAAAGGTGTTCTCGCCATTTGTGGCTTGACTTTTAGAGGATGAAGAAAGATGAAAACCAGTAGGAGAAGGATAATAGTGGAGAAAACTGCCTTTGGTTATATAGTAGGTTAATAAATTTGGCTTCTTCTGAAGACATTGGTTATTATTTTGAATAGAATTACAACAAGAGGCTTTTTAGTCCAGTTCCTTATAGAGCGTTGAACATAACTGAGACTCTGTGTTTAGAACTTATTTCCAAGCATGTTCTAATAATTTTATCATATTCACAATCAAGGTAACTATAGAGTGGTAAAGGTGTGGATTTCTGTGCTCTTTCAGGATTTGTTAGTGACTGTGAAACCTGAAGATAGTAGTTACTTTGTCTTAATTAGTATGAAATACAAAACTATACATGATCTTGTATACGTGGTGTAGAGCAAAGACAGATGCAATATTTTAAGTGTAGTCGATGTGATTTGAACACACAACTGCTGCTCTGAAAACAAATGTCTTGGAATGCATCAAGTGTGTGTTTGAACTTCCATCACTTCAGCATGTCTGTCTCTCTTCACCTTAAAGAGCACTGCTGTAAAAGTCCTCCCCACCCGTCCCCGCTTCTAGGAAAATGTGCCCTAGTACGTTATGCATCTGTAGGCTGGAAAAGAAGATTTGTTGAAAGTGCTGAAATGAAAGCTGTCATATAAGTGATGAAAATAGTATAAGTATTTCTTTAAAAATGTGTGAGTTGGTAGACGTTCACACACAGCTTTAATAACTGTCGCTGCCTCTCTGCTCCAGGCTCCTTTCCTTAAGATTCTCCTACGAAGCATAATAAATTGTCAGGCATTGCCTTTCCAATGATAACATAATTCGAGGATGCTCCTTAGCGGAAAGCAGCTAAGAGCCCATTACCTAAATGACTGTTATTGCTTTTGTATAGTTGTGCTCCATAACACTTGGTAAATGTCTGAAATGTAGAAATCAGGTCTATTATCTCTGAGAAATCATGGAGGATGGGTGAAGTGCCAGATGACCGGAGAAGGGCTAATGTTGTCCCTATCTTCAAAAAGGGTAAAAAGGAGGAACCTGGGAACTACAGACCAGTCAGTCTGACATCAGTCCCTGGGAAAATTCTGGAGCAGTTTATAAAGCAATCCATCTGTAAGCACCTTGAAAACAATGCAGTGATTACTTGAAGCCTACATGGATTTGTCAAGAACGAATCCTGCCAGACGAATCTGATCTCATTTTTGGATCAGGTCGCCTCCCTTGTGGACTGTGGGAATACTGTGGACATAATATACCTCGACTTCAGCAAAGCTTTCGACAAGGTGCCCTATGATATCCTGATGAGCAAACTAGCTCAAAGTGGGCTAGATGAAACAACGATCCGGTGGATCCAGAGCTGGCTACAGAATCGGACTTCGACTTCCCATGTCAATGCAACTATGTAAAGAGATTTTCGTATGAATGTCTATATATCAAAACAATTTAGGTGTGCACATATGTGGGTTTAATTTGTCCAGGGCCCCTCTGTAGCTCAGCTCAGATGTACATTTTCAGTGTCAGGACTGAAATATGAAAGTATCTTTGACCATTTGTTGCACCACTACAGAAAGTCCCCACACGGAATTAGGGGGAAGGGTTCTGGATCAAAGGGCAGTATATACAGATAGACGTGAGTCCTGTCACCCTTTTCTTTTCCCTAGAAAGAGAGCACTGCCCACAGGACATTAAGTGCTGTATAATGCATGCAGTTTTTTCCCATAGTGTTGTGACTATACACAAACCAATGGCTAAAACATTGGCTAAAATTAGTTTACCACTAATGCCCAACATAATGGGAATTGGAAAAAAACACTGCTAATTTCAACGCTACCCTGAAACCGTGCCTTTTGATCAGGAAGTAGGTTCGGTTCTAGAGTGAGGTCAGGTTGGGCATTTGATGGGGTCCCATGATAAGGACGGGGCCCACTGCCCTAACAGTGTCACTCTGCCTGGGACTCTCAGAAAGACTGAAGATTTGCATGCGCCACCTCTTCCACATTAAGGGGCCTTACAGGAGAACCCCAAATCCTTGGAGACAGCCCTACCAGAAAGCTCCTTCTTCTCATCTCCAGTTGGCTGTGTTTACTCAGTGGGGAGACAATGCACTCTGCACATGCCCCCAAACACTTGTTCACTGAAATGTGGCACAGGAAAGCAGATTTATGGGTTGATTCCTGCCTCCAATATGCACACTATTTTGCCACTATACAAATGGCACATTTGTGGGAAGCAAATACAACAGAACTTAGATGTTCTGTTTCCACTAATCAAACAAGGCTTTACTTTTAAATTTTAACATTTGGTCTCAAAATAATAACTCTTATTCTTTCTTGCTGCTCTTTGGGTTCTGCTCCATTGAGGGTGGTTCCACAAAGCGTTCCTACCATGTTCCACATCCTCACATTTATTCGGAAATGTACTAACTGGATAAATACCCAACTCCTTTAATTGTTGATTCAAAGAATGTATTAAACCTAGGGCATCTCTACACCAGCATTTAAAACGGGGCTTTCTGCTTCTGTTTTAAATGCAGGATAACAACAACTCTCTTTTTCACCCGCTTCCTTTCCCCACTCCCCTTTCCCCCTCCGTCTCCCCGTATCTGAGTCTTCCATTGTCTTCCATCGATCTCGCTCCTCTTCTTGCCGCTTTCCCTTTTCACGGAGGGAACACAACGGGGCAATTTGATAGCTCATTATCTGTGATCTATTTAAAAACGTAACAAAGGCAATTTAGGAGACGCCCTGGAGTGTCATGGCATCATGTAAAGAGCCCACAAACTTCCATGAAGGAGCAATCTCAATCGCAGGGTAAAAGCTCCATGTGAAGAAAGCCCTAATCTTGGCTGAGACAATAAAGGTATATCGTCTTTGGCCCTACAGAAGCAATGCAGTTGGCCCTTGCTGTTATAGTCCCCTTTGATGAACTAATAACCAGGGTATATTAGTTCCATTAAGTTATAACTCCATTAAGTTATCAAATGTCTTGATGGTGATAACAGAGTCTCAGTCTTCATTGTGAAGTACAGTCTTACATTCAATAGCACTTACAAATATCTGAAAAAAGGTTTTCAGTTTTTGCTCTCCAACTTACATGTTCAGCTGACACTGACTATTACTAATAATTCCAAAGAAGGAGATGGTCACTAACCAATCTATCACTGATTCTTATCTAGGTATTATTTAGATTTAGCTGAGATTTTGAAAGTCCTATGAATAACTGTATAAAAATTAATACCTTTCAAGCTTTGGCATCGCACACTGAATGTGTTCAGCAAGTCCTTTTTATTTACTTACTTACTTACTTACTTATTTGTTACCTTTATACCCTGCTTTTTCATTAAAAAACACGCCCAAGGTGGCATTTCTTGGTGTTTGACTAAGATGTATTTCAGCATAAACTGGCTTGCACTATGGTACTTATGGAATCTGCTTAGACATCATGAAAGGGGATATACACTGTTATTCACGGCAAGAATTGCAGAATATTGTGAAATTAATGCATTAACTATGAGAAAATGGTGGAAAGTTTGGTCTTATAAATATTTGGGTCTGTATTTCCATTCTTCCCTAAAAGGCTACCCACAGGAAATTTTAGTTAGGGCCTATCGCTACTTGAGTGCCATCCTTCTTTTTTTATTATGCTGAAGGATGCAAGTATGATCCAACCGCTATTAAGATTTATCAGGCCAAGGTGATTACCCAAGTTTTATATGGAGCATCAATTTGATATACTGACCATCTTAACTACTACGAAAAACTTCAGGCAGGCTTTTCATGGAATATCTTGAGACTCCAAGATGTGTGGTAGGAGCTGCTTTAAATTTGTAATTGGGTGTGAAGTTTTGAGGCCTATAGAGGCAAAGGAAAAGGTCAGGCCTAGAGGCCTGGAGTTTATTGCTGGGAGGGGTTATCCCTGAGAGGAGTAATTTCATTTCCCTGATTAAGTTTCAGTTTCATTTCCCCAGTTAAGTTTCATTTCTTCAGGTTTGAAGCAGTACTTTCGGTTTTGAGGGAGGAGGGTATAAAGAGAGAGAGGAAGACCAGAGCTCTAAAAGCAGAGTCAGGGAAACCAGAGCCTGAAGAGGAAGCAGGAAGAAGCAGCTTGGAGAAGTCTAAGTACAGCTAGGGTAAAGGAATTTGCTTTTTGAACTTTTATTTTCTCTTAATGCCTTTTATATCACTCAGCTCTATTCTGTAAATTCCGTTCATTGTAATTTGCTTGCTTTAATTTACCAGTAAACCATTGTTGTTAAACCCTGTGTCTAGAGTGTCTGTCACCCCATGCCTACAGCCTAAATTCCATGTTATTGGAAAGGGGAAGGTAAAAGAAGGAAGGTGGGACTTTTGAGGAGACAAGAGATCCTTAAGGAGTTGTTCAAGGGGTCCAGGTTAAGGGTGGAGCCCTAACATTGGGACTATGTACAATAGCAAGCATCGTATAGAAGGATGTGCTTTGTTATTGGTTGCGCCTTTGTTCAAGTGACTGAATCAGTGTATATGCTTATCTGACTTCAACTGATTCTTACTAATCTAATTGGAAAAAGGTATTCCTCCATTATTACATATGTTTCATTTTTTGTACTTACAATGGAACAATTTTGTACTTACCATTTCAAGCTGTATCTTTAGGCAGACAGAGAATTCAGGATATAGATTGACAGCACCAGCTGGCGCAAGCTAACCATGTTTCTTCACCTTTAGCTCATCAGCTGACATTTTCTAACATGCTGCGAAGTGCTCATTATTTATAGAATTTGACCATCCCAAAATATTGTATGGCTTCCACACTAGTGAGGTTTAATGGGATGCAACCTCGGTTGTTGGAAGGTCCACGTGGAGCAAAATCTGTTGCTTTAGGTGTCCCACCTCAGTCACTCAGATGAGTCATTACTTTTAATATGTTTCGAAGGGCATAATGGTAATATTACCTAGAAAGTTGCAGTGTTTTTAAATATAGCCCTAAAAATAAGACCAAAGATGCTTGTAAATGCTGAACTTTTAATACAGCCCTTTAATGTTAAGTTAAGCCTTGTGTATGTGTGTTGTAAATGATTTGTGGACTAATTTCACATAAAGTACCCATCTCTCTGTCTCTATCTCCCTCAATGATGGAGGATGATGGAGCCAAAACTAATGGCTTTAGGGAGCAAGCAGTAAAAAGATCTGAGTTCAGCTCTGGCTACAATATAAGACAGTGTGAAGACAGCCAATGTAGTGCAGTGGGTAGAGCAGGGGTGGGCAAATTGTGGCCCTCCAGATATTTTGGCCTACAACTCTCATCATCCCTCACCATTGGCTATACTGGTCAGGGCAATTGGGAGTTGTAGGCCCAAACATCTTGAGGGCCTCACACTGCCCACCCTTGGGCTAGAGTGTCAGACCGCAAGGACAAAGCTCACTGGGTGATGTTGGACCAATCTCTCTCTCTCTCTCTCTCTCTCTTATACCACACAGGTTTATTTTGAGGATGGAAGGGGGTACTCCTGTATAAGGACCTAAGATCCATGGAGGAAGGATGATATTTTAAAAATATAAGAAATCTATCAACAAATAAGAAATATAAGGAATAGCCAAGGGTTCTTGTGTGCTTGAGCCAAATATCAGTGAGACCAAGGATGATGATATTTAGTGGTCACAGCAGTAAGTAAGTTTGCCAGCCATCAATTCTGGAATGGGAGAGAAAGGGCAGAATCTGGCAGCTCATGAAGCTGATTGTTGTAGACAAAAGCATCTTTGGGAAGGGGCTTTTTAAGGGGAGAAGTGACAACTCCTCTTCAAACCACTCCCTTCCCAGACTTCCAGACACATTTACCATCAAAAACATGTGCAAACATGTTCATGAACAGAAGGAACAGCAGCACAGGGGAGAAGATATTCAGTTGAAGAGGGACAAGTGGAAGGAATGGTTAAACAACTCCCAGCTTCTCCACCCCAAATTGCCTCCTCAATATGCCAACAAATTTGGAATATTCAACAGTGGCCACAAGACTGGAAAAGGTCAGTTTACATTCCAATTCCAAAGAAGGGCAGTGCCAAAGAGTGTTCAAACTACTGTACAATTGCGCTCATTTCGCATGCCAGCAAGGTTAAGCTCAAAATCCTACAAGCTAGGCTTCAGCAGTATGTGAACCGAGAACTACCGGAAGTACAAGCTGGGTTTCAAAGAGGCAGAGGAAGGAGAGAGCAAATTGCCAACATTCGCTGGATCATGGAGAAAGCAAGAGAATTCCAGAAAAACGTCTATGTCTGCTTCACTGACTACGCTAAAGCCTTTGATTGTGTGGATCACAATAAACTGTGGCAAATGCTTAAAGAGATGGGAGTACCAGACCACCTTACCAGTCTCCTGAGAAACCTGTACGTGGGTCAAGAAGCAACAGTAAGAACCAGACATGAAACAATTGATTGGTTCAAAATTGGGAAAGGAGTACAACAAGGCTGCATATTGTCGCCCTGCTTATTTAACTTATATGCAGAGTACATCATGAGAAACGCCAGGTTGGATGAATCATAGGTTGGAATTAAGATTGCTGGGAGAATTATCAACAACCTCAGATACGCAGACAATACCACCCTAATGGCAGAAAGCAAAGAGGCTCTAAAGAGCCTCTTGTTGAGGGTGAAAGAGGAAAGTGCAAAAGCTGGTTTGAAACTCAACATTAAAAAAACTAAGATCATGGCATCTGGCCCCATCACTTCCTGGCATATAGAATGGGAAGAAATGGAAGCAGTGACAGATTTTACTTTCTTGGGCTCCAAGATCACCGCAGACGGAGACTGTAGCCATGAAATTAAAAGACGCTTGCTCCTTGGGATAGCAAACCTAGACAGCATAGTAAGAAGCAGAGACATCACCTTGCCGACAAAGGTCCGTCTAATCAAAGCTATGATTTTCCCAGTAATAATGTATGGCTGTGAGAGCTGGACTATAAGGAAGGCTGAGCGCCGAAGAATTGATGCTTTCGAACTGTGGTGCTGGAGAAGACTCTTACGAGTCCCCTGGACTGCAAGGAGGTCAAATCAGTCAATCCTGAAGGAAATCCACCCTGACTGCTCATTGGAAGGACTGATACTGAAGCTGAAGCTCCAATATTTTGGCCACCTAATGCGAAGAGAAAACTCCCTGGAAAAGACCCTGATGCTGGGAAAGATTGAAGGCAAAAGGAGAAGGGGACGGCAGAGGATGAGATGGCTAGATAGCATCACGGATGCAATGGATGTGAACTTGAGCACGCTCCGGGAGAGAGCAGAGGACAGGAAGGCCTGGCGTGCTGTGGTCCATGGGGTCACGAAGAGTCAGATACGACTTAACGACTGAACAACAACAACAAAAAGCTGTTTTCCCATACAAGAAATGGCGACTGGGGTTTAGTTACATACATTTGTGGGTAACATGTGTCCTAAGTAACATAGCTCACTTGTATAGCTGCTTTTATCCTTGTTTCCTTGTTGTTACTTTTTTTTTTTTTAGGGTTTTCAACTTCTGAAAAAATGTCAGTTCAAATTAATAACTCCCTTTTCACTCATTATGTGGATCTCTGACAAAAATTACCACTTGCAAAGAGATGAAGGTGGAGGGGGGGTGCTTGGTTAGTCATGCCTTGTTTAATACCTAACCATTTGATCTGGATCAAGAATAGCGGTTATTACCCTATGCCCTTTTTATCTCAAGGGTAAAAATTGCCAAGTCCTGAAATTCTCAGCCAACGAGCATTCTTACCATCCATCATATTAGGTTACCTTTTATGCTCTGAGACTTCATTAGATGCAAAACATTAGGAAGCAAAAGCAGAATAAAGCAGAAACACTAGGAACCAGGCAGGAAACTCATCACAAGGGTTGAACAGATGGAACAATATTTATTAAACTGTTCACCTCACATTGCATGTCTCACAAATCTAGATGCCCTAAGACTATTTTTTTTAAATATAGCAGTGTATGATTGTATCCCATACTGATTTTGTAATTTAATAAATCATATGACACTCCAAGCCAAACTAGATCTTACATAATGCATGTGTAACAGTCTCCTCACGCTTTTTTTTAAAATGAGTAACTTCTATGGAGGCTGTGAATTTGACTGGTGGAGGGGGGTGTCTTATCTCCCCAACCTTAACATGAATCAGTGGCTTGGGGAAGGCTATTTTCATTGAGAAAATAGCCCACAAGCAGCTTTTCTTTAACAGGTAAATGAAAGGGTGGCTGTTACATGCATCTGCCATAAAATATCTAGCTTGGCCCTTAATCATCCTGCACTTCAGATATGCAGCTGCACTGGCACATACTCAAACAACATGGCAGGCCGATGGAAGAGCTACCGTGCTTCCCTCTTCTAATAGTCCCCTGGAGTCCCCTTTCTCTATGTAGGGAGGTAATCCTGGAGCCACTGGCATGGCTCAGTTAAAAGCACTGAGACGCATGGTGATAGAAGAACCGTCGCCTTTATTTATTTGTTCGTTGGTTTGTGTATTTACATTTTTCAGCCACCCAATTACTCCAGCCAATGTTCATTCCACCACTGCAAGAGCGGAGGTGCCTTGTTACCAGCCCACATCTGGTGAGACACTAATCCATGTGGTGGTGGGAGGGAGAGGATTTCCATGCCAAAGCTGGTGATTTTGACAGGATGTACACTAATTTCAAATAAATGCTAGCCCATTTCTTGTTTCTTAGACAGTAGTAGATAAAATTAGCACATTCAGAGTACATTGTGAAACTTGCCTAACTGTCAATATATTAGGGAAAGGGTGGTAGTGGTAGAGCTCTTGCTTTGGACGCAGGAGGTCCCAGGTTCACTCACCGGCATCTCCAGAGCACATTGTGAAACTTGCCTAACTGTCAATATATTAGGGAAAGGGTGGTAGTGGTAGAGCTCTTGCTTTGGACGCAGGAGGTCCCAGGTTCACTCACCGGCATCTCCAGAGCACATTGTGAAACTTGCCTAACTGTCAATATATTAGGGAAAGGGTGGTAGTGGTAGAGCTCTTGCTTTGGACGCAGGAGGTCCCAGGTTCACTCACCGGCATCTCCAGAGTACATTGTGAAACTTGCCTAACTGTCAATATATTAGGGAAAGGGTGGTAGTGGGAGAGCTCTTGCTTTGGACGCAGGAGGTCCCAGGTTCACTCACCGGCATCTCCAGAGTACATTGTGAAACTTGCCTAACTGTCAATATATTAGGGAAAGGGTGGTAGTGGGAGAGCTCTTGCTTTGGACGCAGGAGGTCCCAGGTTCACTCACCGGCATCTCCAGAGTACATTGTGAAACTTGCCTAACTGTCAATATATTTGGGAAAGGGTGGTAGTGTAGAGCTCTTGCTTTGGACGCAGGAGGTCCCAGGTTCACTCACCGGCATCTCCAGAGCACATTGTGAAACTTGCCTAACTGTCAATATATTAGGGAAAGGGTGGTAGTGGGAGAGCTCTTGCTTTGGACGCAGGAGGTTCCAGGTTCACTCACCGGCATCTCCAGAGCACATTGTGAAACTTGCCTAACTGTCAATATTTTAGGGAAAGGGTGGTAGTGGTAGAGCTCTTGCTTTGGACGCAGGAGGTCCCAGGTTCACTCACCGGCATCTCCAGAGTACATTGTGAAACTTGCCTAACTGTCAATATATTAGGGAAAGGGTGGTAGTGGGAGAGCTCTTGCTTTGGACGCAGGAGGTCCCAGGTTCACTCACTGGCATCTCCAGAGTACATTGTGAAACTTGCCTAACTGTCAATATTTTAGGGAAAGGGTGGTAGTGGTAGAGCTCTTGCTTTGGACGCAGGAGGTCCCAGGTTCACTCACCGGCATCTCCAGAGTACATTGTGAAACTTGCCTAACTGTCAATATATTAGGGAAAGGGTGGTAGTGGGAGAGCTCTTGCTTTGGACGCAGGAGGTCCCAGGTTCACTCACCGGCATCTCCAGAGTACATTGTGAAACTTGCCTAACTGTCAATATATTAGGGAAAGGGTGGTAGTGGGAGAGCTCTTGCTTTGGACGCAGGAGGTCCCAGGTTCACTCACCGGCATCTCCAGAGTACATTGTGAAACTTGCCTAACTGTCAATATATTAGGGAAAGGGTGGTAGTGGGAGAGCTCTTGCTTTGGATGCAGGAGGTCCCAGGTTCACTCACTGGCATCTCCAGAGTACATTGTGAAACTTGCCTAACTGTCAATATATTAGGGAAAGGGTGGTAGTGGGAGTGGACGCAGGAGGTCCCAGGTTCACTCACCTGCATCTCCAGAGTACATTGTGAAACTTGCCTAACTGTCAATATTTTAGGGAAAGGGTGGTAGTGGTAGAGCTCTTGCTTTGGACGCAGGAGGTCCCAGGTTCACTCACCGGCATCTCCAGAGTACATTGTGAAACTTGCCTAACTGTCAATATATTAGGGAAAGGGTGGTAGTGGGAGAACTCTTGCTTTGGACGCAGGAGGTCCCAGGTTCACTCACCGGCATCTCCAGAGTACATTGTGAAACTTGCCTAACTGTCAATATTTTAGGGAAAGGGTGGTAGTGGTAGAGCTCTTGCTTTGGACGCAGGAGGTCCCAGGTTCACTCACCGGCATCTCCAGAGTACATTGTGAAACTTGCCTAACTGTCAATATATTAGGGAAAGGGTGGTAGTGGGAGAGCTCTTGCTTTGGACGCAGGAGGTCCCAGGTTCACTCACCGGCATCTCCAGAGTACATTGTGAAACTTGCCTAACTGTCAATATTTTAGGGAAAGGGTGGTAGTGGTAGAGCTCTTGCTTTGGACGCAGGAGGTCCCAGGTTCACTCACCGGCATCTCCAGAGTACATTGTGAAACTTGCCTAACTGTCAATATATTAGGGAAAGGGTGGTAGTGGGAGAGCTCTTGCTTTGGACGCAGGAGGTCCCAGGTTCACTCACCGGCATCTCCAGAGTACATTGTGAAACTTGCCTAACTGTCAATATATTAGGGAAAGGGTGGTAGTGGGAGAGCTCTTGCTTTGGACGCAGGAGGTCCCAGGTTCACTCACTGGCATCTCCAGAGTACATTGTGAAACTTGCCTAACTGTCAATATTTTAGGGAAAGGGTGGTAGTGGGAGAGCTCTTGCTTTGGACGCAGGAGGTCCCAGGTTCACTCACCGGCATCTCCAGAGTACATTGTGAAAGTTGCCTAACTGTCAATATATTAGGGAAAGGGTGGTAGTGGGAGAGCTCTTGCTTTGGATGCAGGAGGTCCCAGGTTCACTCACCGGCATCTCCAGAGTACATTGTGAAACTTGCCTAACTGTCAATATATTAGGGAAAGGGTGGTAGTGGTAGAGCTCTTGCTTTGGACGCAGGAGGTCCCAGGTTCACTCACCGGCATCTCCAGAGTACATTGTGAAACTTGCCTAACTGTCAATATATTAGGGAAAGGGTGGTAGCGGTAGAGCTCTTGCTTTGGACGCAGGAGGTCCCAGGTTCACTCACCGGCATCTCCAGAGTACATTGTGAAACTTGCCTAACTGTCAATATATTAGGGAAAGGGTGGTAGTGGGAGAGCTCTTGCTTTGGACGCAGGAGGTCCCAGGTTCACTCACCGGCATCTCCAGAGTACATTGTGAAACTTGCCTAACTGTCAATATTTTAGGGAAAGGGTGGTAGTGGTAGAGCTCTTGCTTTGGACGCAGGAGGTCCCAGGTTCACTCACCGGCATCTCCAGAGTACATTGTGAAATTTGCCTAACTGTCAATATATTAGGGAAAGGGTGGTAGTGGGAGAGCTCTTGCTTTGGACGCAGGAGGTCCCAGGTTCACTCACCGGCATCTCCAGAGTACATTGTGAAAGTTGCCTAACTGTCAATATATTAGGGAAAGGGTGGTAGTGGGAGAGCTCTTGCTTTGGATGCAGGAGGTCCCAGGTTCACTCACCGGCATCTCCAGAGTACATTGTGAAACTTGCCTAACTGTCAATATATTAGGGAAAGGGTGGTAGTGGTAGAGCTCTTGCTTTGGATGCAGGAGGTCCCAGGTTCACTCACCGGCATCTCCAGAGTACATTGTGAAACTTGCCTAACTGTCAATATATTAGGGAAAGGGTGGTAGTGGGAGAGCTCTTGCTTTGGATGCAGGAGGTCCCAGGTTCACTCACCGGCATCTCCAGAGTACATTGTGAAACTTGCCTAACTGTCAATATATTAGGGAAAGGGTGGTAGTGGGAGAGCTCTTGCTTTGGACGCAGGAGGTCCCAGGTTCACTCACCGGCATCTCCAGAGTACATTGTGAAACTTGCCTAACTGTCAATATATTAGGGAAAGGGTGGTAGTGGGAGAGCTCTTGCTTTGGACGCAGGAGGTCCCAGGTTCACTCACTGGCATCTCCAGGTAGGGCAAGGAAAGAATCCTGCCTGAAGCCCTGAAGAGCTGCTGCCAGTCAGTGTCGACAATACTGGGCTAGATGCACCGATAGTCCGATTCAGTCTAAGGCAGCTTCCTATGTTTCACCTACACATATGCTTAGTAGTGTAGTGGTAGATTTTGAAGTACAGGTACTTGCCATGACAGTCCCTCCGGCCATATGTGCCAAGGAGCATCCCAAAAATCAGGCAGCCGTGTGGATCCATATGTGGCACTTTTCATCTCCACCAGGAGAAGTTCTCCGGTAAAGCTAATGGGCCTTAAGTGATCATTCAATACCAAGGCACCCCAAAATATTTTGCATCACAACAGGGAACAATATATTGTTGCTGGGGAAATCCATTCCTCCCCCCTCCTCCCACTACTGTGACGACTGCAGCTAAGCTCAGAGGGAACAAGAAAATCTGCCTGCCTGTGAGCCCTGACTTCACTACACCGCTGCATACGCTTAAAAAGAGCAAGTTTCTTTTGCACTTATGAGAGTGTTCTCAAAAGGTTTTGCACAGCTAGTTCACAAACTTGAACTAAACATTCAATATAGTGGATTCCAGGTATGTCTGGGTTTTGCTGAAAGAGGCAGTAGTTGGCTACTGAACTAGCACAGCACAACAGAGCCCTTAGAATTCTCTCTCTCTCTCTCTCTCTCTCTCTCTCTCACAGACACACACACACTTGCACGCTGTCTCTCTCTCTCTCTGTCTCTCACACACACACACACACACTTGCACGCTGTCTCTCTCTCTCTCTCCACACACACACACACACACTTGCACGCTGTCTCTCTCTCTCTCTCTCTCACACACACACTTGCACGCTGTCTCTCTCTCTCTCTCTCTCTCCACACACACACACACACACTTGCACGCTGTCTCTCTCTCTCTCTCACACACACACACACTTGCACGCTGTCTCTCTCTCTCTCTCTCTCACACACACACACACTTGCACGCTGTCTCTCTCTCTCTCTCTCCACACACACACACACACACTTGCACGCTGTCTCTCTCTCTCTCTCTCTCTCTCTCACACACACACACACACTTGCACGCTGTCTCTCTCTCTCTCTCTCCACACACACACACACACACACTTGCACGCTGTCTCTCTCTCTCTCTCTCTCACACACACACACACACACACTTGCACACTGTCTCTCTCTCTCTCTCACACACACACACACACACTTGCACGCTGTCTCTCTCTCTCTCTCTCTCTCACACACACACACACACTTGCACGCTGTCTCTCTCTCTCTCTCTCTCACACACACACACACACACTTGCACGCTGTCTCTCTCTCTCTCTCTCACACACACACACACACTTGCACGCTGTCTCTCTCTCTCTCTCACACACACACACACTTGCACACTGTCTCTCTCTCTCTCACACACACACACACACACACACTTGCACGCTGTCTCTCTCTCTCTCTCTCTCACACACACACACACACTTGCACGCTGTCTCTCTCTCTCTCTCTCACACACACACACACACTTGCACGCTGTCTCTCTCTCTCTCACACACACACACACACACACTTGCACGCTGTCTCTCTCTCTCCACACACACACACACACACTTGCACGCTGTCTCTCTCTCTCTCTCACACACACACACACACACTTGCACGCTGTCTCTCTCTCTCTCTCTCTCTCTCACACACACACACACACTTGCACGCTGTCTCTCTCTCTCTCTCTCTCCACACACACACACACACACTTGCACGCTGTCTGTCTCTCTCTCTCTCTCTCACACACACACACACACTTGCACGCTGTCTCTCTCTCTCTCTCTCTCTCCACACACACACACACACACTTGCACGCTGTCTCTCTCTCTCTCTCACACACACACACACACTTGCACGCTGTCTCTCTCTCTCTCTCTCTCTCTCTCACACACACACACACTTGCACGCTGTCTCTCTCTCTCTCTCTCCACACACACACACACACACTTGCACGCTGTCTCTCTCTCTCTCTCACACACACACACACACACACACTTGCACACTGTCTCTCTCTCTCTCTCTCTCACACACACACACACACACTTGCACGCTGTCTCTCTCTCTCTCTCTCTCACACACACGGACTTGCACGCTGTCTCTCTCTCTCTCTCACACACACACACACACACACACTTGCACGCTGTCTCTCTCTCTCTCTCACACACACACACACACACTTGCACGCTGTCTCTCTCTCTCTCTCACACACACACACACACTTGCACGCTGTCTCTCTCTCTCTCTCTCACACACACACACACACTTGCACGCTGTCTCTCTCTCTCTCTCTCACACACACACACACACACACTTGCACGCTGTCTCTCTCTCTCCACACACACACACACACACACACTTGCACGCTGTCTCTCTCTCTCTCTCACACACACACACACACACTTGCACGCTGTCTCTCTCTCTCTCTCTCTCTCACACACACACACACACTTGCACGCTGTCTCTCTCTCTCTCTCTCCACACACACGCACACACACTTGCACGCTGTCTCTCTCTCTCTCTCTCTCTCTCACACACACACACACACACTTGCACGCTGTCTCTCTCTCTCTCTCTCTCTCCACACACACACACACACACTTGCACGCTGTCTCTCTCTCTCTCTCACACACACACACACACTTGCACGCTGTCTCTCTCTCTCTCTCTCTCTCTCTCACACACACACACACTTGCACGCTGTCTCTCTCTCTCTCTCTCCACACACACACACACACACTTGCACGCTGTCTCTCTCTCTCTCTCTCTCACACACACACACACACTTGCACACTGTCTCTCTCTCTCACACACACACACACACACACTTGCACGCTGTCTCTCTCTCTCTCTCTCTCACACACACACACTTGCACGCTGTCTCTCTCTCACACACACACACACACTTGCACGCTGTCTCTCTCTCTCTCTCACACACACACACACACTTGCACGCTGTCTCTCTCTCTCTCTCTCTCTCTCACACACACACACACACTTGCACGCTGTCTCTCTCTCTCTCTCACACACACACACTTGCACGCTGTCTCTCTCTCTCTCTCACACACACACACACTTGCACGCTGTCTCTCTCTCTCTCTCTCTCACACACACACACACACACTTGCACGCTGTCTCTCTCTCTCTCTCTCTCACACACACACACACTTGCACGCTGTCTCTCTCTCTCTCTCTCTCTCCACACACACACACACTTGCACGCTGTCTCTCTCTCTCTCTCTCTCTCTCTCTCTCACACACACACACACACACACACACACAATTTCAACTGCATTTCTGCTGCTCTATAATGACTAGATCCCAAACACAAGGTGTTTCAGCTTGGCTTTTTTTTTTTTTTTTTTTTTTGCCTTAACAGAATATTAATAATACAATGTCATAAAGAATTCCATTCCTTTGAGATACTGCCCAATTTTCAAGCATTTAGGAAAGGAAATGACAGCTTCACTGTCCAGACAAACTCTGCTAGCTTTAGGAGCTGAAAAAGATTGGCAGACCATGCAATTATATTGAAGCTCATAGATGGGTTGAATGATAGCTTGAAAGAGCCATCATTATTGATTCAAGGATTATTATTTGTCTTTTCTCACTGTCAGCACCTTGTTACTTGCATCAGACTTCAAGAGCGAGCATAAAACATTCTTGCAATCATGTAAGCAAACCAATCTCTGTCCCTCCCTTTGTTCTCTTCACTGCTCTTGGAATTTAGCTTGTAAGCGCCTTAGAGCTGTCGTTTTTCTGATGAAATTCTGTAAGGGCCTATGTACATTGACGATGCTGGTGGAGCATCGTCAATGTACTGGTGACTCGACACCAGTGGAGGCTGGTGACTCGGATGTGACTAGGCCCCTTCCAACTCTACTGTTCTATGATTCTATGTCAGTGGGGCAGTGAATCCACGCCTGGTTTCAGTCAGAACGCTAGCTCCTTTAGAGTTCTGACTGCTTCTGACAGAAACCCGGAGTTGATTCACCGCTCCACTGACATCTGAGCCACCAGCCCGCACATGATAAAAAATGACAACAGTATATAGTCATACAGAGGTTCCCTTGGGGTTTGTTTTGTTGCCAGTCAAAAACGATCTGAAAACTGGGGTGAGCGGTGAGATCATTGCGTCAGCTAGGTAATGTTGAACCCAGGACTGTACGGTCTTACTGGAGGTCCTTTTTAGACAACCATGTGTATTACTTTAGTTGTGAAGCAGACGATTAACATTTATCTTCTCCATGCCACCCCTTCCCTGCCATTCCAAGCTTGACAATTGCTTCTACATTCCGGATATGTTAGAGCAAATGGACAAACAGTATCAGTTTGCCACCCTGATAAAAAAGAAGTCGAAATACTTGCGTATGTGCAGTTTCACATTTTAAACTCAAATCATAGTGCCATCATGACTACAGGAATAAGATGGAGTTTGCTTCTGCTGTCCTGGTGCCAAATACATTTATTTGGGAATAAGCATCATTTTGCTGTAGAAAGGGAGAATACCGCACCACTGAGTAGGATAGCCAAATCTGCCAAAAAACATCAAATGATGTTTGATCAGGATGATGAAACCCAGAGCTTTTCTACACAAGGCATTTATTGGGTGCTCGTCATTACTCACTGTTGTTTATGGGGGTTTTAGATGACGTCATGACCCTCCAGTTTCACTTCTGTTTGCAAACAGCACTTTCAGCAAGTTCTTTTAGAGCAGGGAAAATACGGCATTTAATCGTGAAAGTGAAAGAAAGTGCAATTTCCTCATGTGTATTTGTACTATTCTGCTATACCACAGTGCCACCTAGAGGTTATGTAGCAGAAAAGCAGAAAAGGAAATGCTCCTTGAGTAGTGCTCAGTTCTTAATTCTGTGACGAAACTGAAGTTGCAAATTAACAGCCAATTAACAGCCTCATGCAGAAAAGCTCCCAAAGCAGACTGTGGATTCACAATAAGATTCAATGTAAACAAGTGTAAAGTGTTGCGCAATGGGCAAAAAAATCTAGTTGATGGGTTACATCCAACTGGTGTCCCTCCACTGATGGAAGGTTCTTTGATTCACCAGAGGCTTCAAACAGTGGAATAGGGAAGGTGGCAATTTCCCCTTTCCCCCTTGCAGCCCCTTCCCTTGTTGTTGTTCAGTCGTTCAGTCGTGTCCGACTCTTCGTGACCCCATGGACCATAGCACGCCAGGCCTTCCTGTCCTGCGCTCTCTCCCGGAGCGTGCTCAAGTTCATATTCATTGCATCCGTGATGCTATCTAGCCATCTCATCCTCTGCCGTCCCCTTCTCCTTTTGCCTTCAGTCTTTCCCAACATCAGGGTCTTTTCCAGGGAGTTTTCTCTTCGCATTAGGTGGCCAAAATATTGGAGCTTCAGCTTCAGTATCTGTCCTTCCAATGAGCACTCAGGGTTGATTTCCTTTAGGATGGACTGATTTGACCTCCTTGCAGTCCAGGGCACTCGTAAGAGTCTTCTCCAGCACCACAGTTCGAAAGCATCCATTCTTCGGCGCTCAGCCTTCCTTATAGTCCAGCTCTCACAGCCATACATTACTACTGGGAAAACCATAGCTTTGATTAGACGGACCTTTGTCGGCAAGGTGATGTCTCTGCTTCTTACTATGCTGTCTAGCTTGGCCATAGCTTTCCTCCCAAGGAGCAAGTGTCTTTTAATTTCATGGCTACAGTCACCGTCTGCGGTGATCTTGGAGCCCAAGAAAGTAAAATCTGTCACTGCTTCCATTTCTTCCCCTTCTATATGCCAGGAAGTGATGGGGCCAGATGCCATGATCTTAGTTTTTTTAATGTTGAGTTTCAAACCAGCTTTTGCACTCTCCTCTTTCACCCTCAACAAGAGGCTCTTTAGATCCTCTTCGCTTTCTGCCATTAGGGTGGTATCGTCTACATATCGGAGGTTGTTGATAATTCTCCCAGCAATCTTAATTCCGACCTGTGATTCATCCAACCCAGCATTTCTCATGATGTACTCTGCATATAAGTTAAATAAGCAGGGTGACAATATGCAGCCTTGTCGTACTCCTTTCCCAATTTTGAACCAATCGGTTGTTCCATGTCTGGTTCTGACTGTTGCTTCTTGACCCTCGTACAGGTTTCTCAGGAGACAGGTAAGGTGGTCTGGTACTCCCATCACTTTCAGAATTTGCCACAGTTTGTTGTGATCCACACAATCAAAGGCTTTAGCGTAGTCAATGAAGCAGAAATAGACGTTTTTCTGGAATTCTCTTGCTTTCTCCATGATGCAGCGAATGTTGGCGATTTGATCTCTAGTTCCTCTGCCTCTTCTAAATCCAGCTTGTACTTCCGGTAGTTCTCGGTTCGCATACTGCTGAAGCCTAGCTTGTAGGATTTTGAGCATCACCTTGCTGGCATGTGAAATGAGCGCAATGGTGCGGTAGTTTGAACACTCTTTGGCGTTGCCCTTCTTTGGAATTGGAATGTAAACTGACCTTTTCCAGTCTTGTGGCCACTGTTGAGTGTTCCAGATTTGTTGGCATATTGAATGCAGCACTTTAACAGCATCATCTTTTAGGATTTTAAATAGCTCGGCTGGAATACTGTCATCTCCGCTAGCTTTGTTCTTACTAATGCTTCCTAAGGCCCACTTGACTTCACTCTCTAGGATGTCCGGCTCAAGTTCAGTGACCGCACTGTCATGGCTATCAGGGACATTCAGATCTTTCCTGTATAGTTCTTCTGTGTATTCTTGCCACCTCTTCTTAATCTCATCTGCTTCTGTGAGGTCCCTGCCTTCTTTGTCCTTTATCATGCCCGTCTTTGCACAAAACGTTCCCTTGAGATCTCCAATTTGTTGGGGGGGGGGAGCATAGGATGTGGCATAGGTGGGAAGGGAAATCACACACACAAAATCACCTCCCTAGTATATAGTTAACTTAGGGAATTCATTGCCACAAGATGAGGTGATTAAATTGATTTTTAAAAGGCTTAAATTGATTTTTAAAAGGCTTAGAGAGATTCATGGAGGATGGTGCTTACAACAGCGTTTAGCCATGGCAACTAAATGGGGCCTTCATATTCACAAGTGGGTATACCTCAGAGTATCCAGTGCTGGGAACAGGTAATGCTACTTATGAACTCACTGGTGCTTGTTTTTAAATAGGTTGTAAGGTGCCATGAGCATTTTAAAATGAAAATGTGGGGTGCAAATCTTTTAAATAAATAAATAATAAATACAAGACTTCCTGGAGACATCTGGCAGGCCACTGTCAGAAACAGGATGCTGAACTAAATGGACTCTCAGCATAATTCAGAAGGGCTCTTCTTGTGTTCTTAACACAGCAGTTGCTATCATTAAGGGAGAGCGAGGTGGGGGAAATCAATCTCTCCCCACCTCTGTTTCACACTACAGAACCATTTCAGGACCACATATGTCTCTGGTTCTTATGATTTATGAAAAAATAACCACAATAGGGATGTGTATGTGTGAATCTATACTTGAACCTTGCTATGAATCTTACCTCTTCCCCAAACCTGGAGCAGTCCCTGTAACAAAGTTCATGAATGAAGGTTCAAGATGACACTCTACAACACTTTAATTCACTAGTATGTATGGCAACTGTGAAATTGCACTTTTGATCCAAATGTGTAAAATGTATAGATCTGCCACTTTCTGACATCTCTTTGGATATTTAGTTTATGACTTTACTGTTTCAAATAAAAGCCATCTCAAACTGTGAGAGAGGAGATGCAGGATATAATCATCAATAAATACATACAACTGTTAGTCTAAGGTGACGAAGACACTTCATCATTTTTACATAAATGAAAATTATTAGCTCATCAAAGGTTTTCTTGGAGGGGTGGGGTAGGGTGGGGTCATTTGTACATTGTTCCTTATGCTGATACTTTTCATCCAATGTTGGCATCAGTTGGTCTCTAGAAGGTGCTTCCTAAATTTTATGTGCCTTGCTTTACAATAATCCTGAGCAACCATTAGGACCAGAACTATTGATGCACTTCCAGTATTGAGTGATTTGTGAAGCCCCCTTCCCCCAGCATTTACATATTTCCCCTTGTTCAAAAATACTGCTTTCCAGTGTATTTTCCCACCTGTGCGTACAGCTTTCTATTCTTGTCCGTGCTGCCAGTCTGTCTGGATATGGCCTGCAGGCTGTTCAACTATTTTTATTTTCATACAGGTGTGGAGAGATTTTTTTGATTTCTCTCTCTCTCTCTCTCTCCTCCTGTAGTCTGCCTGTCATGTTGCCGATGTCGGTTTTAAATAGTGTCTCATTTAGTAAGACAATTCTTAATATCTTTAGCGTCATGAATTCCGACACATTTTCCTTTCAGTTCCTCCACAAAAAGGGCTGTACGCTGAAACTCTGCAGAAGTAATGCCCATCTCATTAATCTACTACCATTTTTAACTGACCCAGGAGGGGAAAGTCCCATGTCCTTTCTTCTAGACCCATGGTTTTTAGGCTTCCTACCTACAGGGATGCTTTTCCATATCAGTCTCTCTTCCAAGTAACTCCTGTGCAGAAGGTGCACAACCTTACATCAGGGGTGCACAACCTTTTCGGACCCAAGGGCTGCATCAAGTGCCTGCTGGGGTGCCAGGAGCCACATATACACACACACACAGACACTTGGACTCACGTTCAGGCCCTCTCAGAGGTCAAGAGAGGCCCGGGCCACTTCCATTTTTTGATGCTCCCAGTATATTAAAAAATGAAGAAATGCCAAAACAGGGTTACAAAAATTGTGGTGTATTTTAAATGTTCACATTTAACAAATTAACACTTTTAACCTAAAAAATACAATGCTGAAAATTGTAAGGGATGTTCATTTTTTAACAAGTGCTTTTTTCCCGTGCAAACTCACTGATTATTCTGGAAAAAATTAGTTTTCTTGCAATGTCATAGTTTATATTAAGCACAGTAAGGCCATTCAAATGATCTGGTCCCATAGTTAAATGGTAGCAATTCTCGACCTGCTTCAGTACATTGAAAGACCATTCACCTGAAGCTACTGATGCAGGCAGTCTGAGAAAAATCCTCCATGCAACAATGGCATTAGGAAACACACCAAGTCCCAGTTGGAGTATTCCTTGAAGCAATTCCTTTGGCTAACAATCCAGTTTAAAGTTCATGTACTCGCTTGAGGAAAATGACAAGGTCACACAGATCTGTTGATATTTCTTTGGCGTATTTTCTTTGGAACCGTTTTGCTGACGTATGTAGATCTTCGCTACTCAGGCTATTAAAATGCCAGAGAAACCCAAACAGGTTGCAAATTACATTAAGTGATTCAAACTGCCTTCTTAGATCCAATATAATGGAGTCAAAGATAACAAAGAAGACATTGATTCTATAATGTTGTTCAACATCATGAATCTTGCGACTGCAGGTAAAACTCAGATGAAATGCCAGTGTTCTGACCCTGAGCTACCAATTTGGCCTTACTCAAGATTGCATCCCATTGTTCATGAACCTGCTGAATGTCAGCAATGAGACTTTCAATGTTACCCCTCTCGACATCAAGTGTAGCGTTACGTGCTTCAATCAACAGATTCATCTGGTGGATCAATGTAAGTAACTTAACCCACAAAGATGACATTAGAACAAATTCAAGTTTGGGCATGTATTTCTGGATAGAATTAAGTTCAGTTAGAGCCTATGCAGTGAGATTCAGAGATTTGAGTTCACTTAAGGCCTTTCTTACTTGATCCGAATGATGTGCAACTGGTCGTACACCATCAATCTGTGCAGACCACCTAGTTTTGGACATCCCATGCAGTGAAAATGGAAGATGTTACTTAAATATTGAAACAGGTGGGAAATATTGAACACAAGAATTAGTACAAGAAAATCTTCTTTGATCCATTTATTATTTCTATTACAAATATGCTTATAACATCACATAAGAATATAACTGGCATATAATGACATAAAAACATGTCTTGTTAAACAGAGCTTTGCTAAACATCCTTAAATCTTAATAGCTTGAAAATGAGAGATCTTGCTCTAAGTACCAAGTTCCTATTCAATACTGAATAGGCTATTCAGCTAACAGGTACACAAGCAAAGTGGTGAGATTCTAAGAAGAAGCTCCCACATTCTAAAACCAGCACATACGTATACCCTTTTTGTGTAGCATTTACCTCATAACTAATATTACCAACTGTCCCATAACTTAGGGCTCACCATCTTAATTATTTCCTTATTATTAAACACTGGAACATTATACACCTTTCAGGCTAGCTAAGATCAATTTTGAAATATACCTTTGAAAAGATAACTCTTTACTCAAAATTTGCCCATTAACCTTGAGCCTATAAATTTTTCTAGACATCTATATATTAAACTTTTTTTATGTGTATACCTTACACAACATTTTTTGCTCATTAACTGATAAGCAAGAACTTTAAGTACACTTTTCACCTGTTTCACACCTGTTCATTAATCAAATAACTTTTTGGCCTAAGTGATAGGGCTTTAAATTAACATTTTCTCTTTGGATACCATCCAAGTCAGCCCAACCATTATTTTTATGCCAGTTACCCAGAATTCATTGAGAACCTGCTTATGTCTCTGTATCTTCTCTTTAATACAATTTCATACAATACTTCTTACTTATTTACATTTTCAAATTCTTAATTATTCATAATTAATATTTAGCATCTGCATTTCATAATAAGTCTTCTTATATTGTTTGCAGAGAGGTGGGTTAGCATTTTTTTCTATAGTCTTCCCAGCATGTCCAATAAAGCAAAGTCAGCTATTTCCTAAAATCCATTACAGCCTCTTTGCACGATTCAGCACAGTCAAGGTTTAATGTGTGGTTTCCACAGCTGGAGAAAATGCACTTTGAGCTATGCTTGAAAAAAATTGATTGTACCCTGTTATACTTGCCAGCCATGTTAGATCCATTATTGTAGGCTTGACCAACGCAGAGCTGAAAATCTAACCCAAACTCCTCTAGAATTGTTAAAACTTGATCAGCGATTTTCAGTTCTTTTAGTGAAATTATTGAAGCACAAAAACCTTTCTTCGATTGAAAATGTTGAGCTGTTGTCAACAATCCTTACATATCAAACTATAATAGTGGTTTGCTCCTTGTTAGAACAATGTGGCGTAGCATCAACAATTATTTAAAAATATTTGGCATTTCGGATCTCATCAAGAATAGATTTTTGTACAAATGAGCCACAAAGTTCAATAAGTTCATTCTGTATGCATGTGGAGAGATAATGTACTTGCATTCACTTTTGATTCTCTTGCGACTCTCAAACCTTTTCAACATCTTCAAATAGAAGTGGGTCATATTTGCTTAGCAGTTCAATTTTGCCTAGAAAGTTTCCACTGCTATGATCACCTATGCATTGACTAGAACCAAAGAAGGCTAGTCCCCACTCAGAAAGAAAAAGAATGATATCCAGGATGTGCTCAAGAATTTTCTTCCACTAATTGACTTCTGTAGTGAGTTCAGCCAAAACTAAATTCTCTAGTGACTTATCAGCTGATGATGCCCAATAGCTGATTTCCACGCCACATCGTTTTCTTGGTGTGATGCTGAACTCTCATGTCATGGTATTCTGTCTTTCAACTTCCTCCTGCCTCTGTTGATGCTCCATCCTGTTTCACTGGAGAGCAATGATGTATTTGTAGAACTTTTGTTGAAAATGAAGTGTGGCACTCTGACATAACCAGTATCTGGTGCAAGTTTCGCCACTAGGTAAAATTTTTGTCAGCAGATGAGTAGGGAAAGCATGATTTTCAGCATCGCGTGGAATGCTACTTGGAATTTCAAAAGAACCGATGTTCAGAAATGTCTGCATTTGGGCACCATTGTTCTTGTCAATAACTCCAATGTCATTCACAGACAACTCTATAGTACTGGTGAATGATTCTTGATGCATAAGATGTACACTTTCCTGCTTCAATCCTGTCAGTTTATCTCTGTGTCTGTATGTATAAACTCATTTGGAGATAACATCAAGTTTAAATTTGAGGCCTGTTGTGAATGTGAGGCCCAGGCCAAATGGCCCTCCTGCCCCTCCTCCCTGTGATAGGCCCTGCTTACATTCATACACACAAACACACACACACATGCCCTAATACACACACACACACACACACACACACATTCTCCTCCTTCCTGGAAACAGGGCTTTCTCTTGTTAGTGATAGCAAGGGAAACAGTACCTTTATCTCCGGTCTCTCAGGAGAGATCAGAGATAAGGGAAGGGGTTTCTTGCTAGCTCTAGCTCTGTCACTGGCAAGGGAAATCCCAGGCTTTCCTTATCTAGTGCTAAGAAAGGAAATTCCAGGGGGAGGTCCCCGTGGCTCTGTGGGCTGCACTGGAAGCAGCTGCCAGTCACATGCAGCCCATGGGTTGTGCACCTCTTCCTTACATGATGCAGAGGATGCTGGGTAGATTCTAAAGCAAACGATTCTGGTGAGATTCTAAGCCATACTTTCAGTTCCCGTAAAGTGAGACTGCCCTAGAACATACCTAACACTTCCCCGTGTCTGCACATTCTAGGAGATGTTCACCTACCATTACTGACCTTCTCACTTAGGAGCCCCTAATAAGTTTCTGAAGTGCCTCAAGATTCCTCAAAAACAGTTTAAAGGTCATGGTTCTAGGTTTTTATTTAGTGAGTTATCCTACCCAAGATCAGAGTTTCCACCTGTGCAGGAGAGGCTAAATGTATTGTTACATACTCCCATTTTCCCCAAGTGACATGCTACAGAGTTTGGCTTCCTTCCACTGGAAAATTATGGAATATTTGGAATATTTGCTTTATTTATGAATATACCAGCAGAGCATAGTGGAAGCAAAGAGGCACTGCTATAACAGGCAGCAAAACTGTTCAGCCCCACTTGAGAGTCCCCGAGAACAGCTGTTGAACCCAGCTTAAGCTATTCCAACTAAATCAAGTCTCTCTCTGTTTCCTCTGTCTAAACTCAAATTGATGTTTTTTCATACACACACACAGCCTGCAGAACACTGCTCTCATACTGTAACCACTGCAGGTGGGTAGTGGTAGGCCATGCAGGTAGATGGCCTATTCAGGAACATTAATGTCTCATCAGGTGATACTTTAGGCAAAACCATAGTGATAGACCCATTCACAGTAATCAGACAGCCCCAAAGCATAGAAATATGATAGACCTGATTCACGCAGATAGTTTTGGTTTACACTAAGGGGTCGGGGGAGATAAATTTGTATTAGAGATGTTGATTCCTGGGAAAAAACTAATAGACAGATCTGATCAGAGGAAGTCCAAAAATAAGGGTGTAGAAGGGGAAAGAGAGTTGGCCTTTCATTCAGGATGCTGAAGGACCCAACTATGATAGCCAAGCCTTAAGTTTACAAGAGATCCACCATGCAAAATATTTAAGAAATCCTATCCATTTGAACCCAATGACAATATAATTTGATAAAATGTACTGACAGTGGCTTTTTCTCTTTTTTACCAAAGAGACAATGGGATAGAAAGCTAAGGAGGACTTCTACCAGTCATGCCTACTTGTAGTTGCAGTTTCAATCAGTGTTCTCCAACCTGGGGCCCTCCAGGTGTGTTGGACTAAAAACCCATAATCCCCAGCCAGCATGATAAAATTGTTGGCTGTGGATAATGGGTTTGTAGTCTAACACATCTGGAGGGTGCCAGGTTAGGAAAGGCTAATTCACATGTTGGCCTCTTAACAGTACTTCATTAAGGGCCCAACATGTGAATTAGCCTTTAGAAGATATGCTAATACCAGGTAACATTAGTGACTATAGATCTCATGTCAAGATCTAAAATCTCAGTGTAATATCTTTATCGACAAACTTTGATCAGAACCTTTAAAATTTCCCCTGCACTGATTAACCTCTCAAGCTCAAAGCTTGAATTTAAATATCTAATATATATTTTTGTCAGGCTTTCTGACAGAGGTTCTTCTAAACCATTTAAGTGTGATATGCCTCAAGGAACTATGGTCCAGAGTGCACAAACTATAGTTTTAGGCCACATTTAAATCCAAGGATTGATGTATTTTGACTTTGTTTCCCCTATAGGCAGAGATACATCAGATTATTTAACCAAATTAAATATTTTCGACAGAACTGACAGCGAAAGCCACAAAGTCAAATGACTGTAATTCTACAGTAATGATATTTGGTTCAAAGCTAATTTCAAAATAATTAATATTATGACTGAGATATCTAAGTTTTAAAATAAAAAGCAGAAAATTGTCATAAAACTGGGCCAATCTGAGTCTTATAAAGCTGAGTTGCTACCCCTGCTATTCTTCAAACAAGTCATACATATGCTTAATAACTTATTATGGAGTAATCAGCTATTGCAACCATCATTTCACAGATAATTTTTAATTAAAAAATAGATCTGCCCTGATCATAACAAGCCATTAACAAAACTCCCCAGCCCCCCATTTCCACATTTTCATTCATTTTATTTCTGCACTGACAAAATCTGATTCATGGCAGGGAAAGTGGACACAGGGTCAGATTTACCAATACACAAGACATAAATTTGAACCATAGCCCAACATAAAAGCATCCACTTCTAGATTTTTTAGGAATATCTTTCCTTTTATACTGGAATTCCAACTGTTCTGATTTTCTAATAATAGCCATATTTTTTAACTTATTTTAGAAAATGGCCTCTGGATTTAAAGCCTTTGCATCTACCTATTCTGAACTGTTCCCTTGTGTTATACACTACTGGTAAATGGATATTTACATCTTATAGCAGAAACTGTGGCATCTTAAGATGCCTAGAGGCCAGAAAGATAAGTAATAACTGTTACGTGCCCATTTGGAACGGGGAGCCAATTTGTGATTTTTCAGAATTTTAACAGGGAACCGTTGGAAAACTCAAGAACTGGGGGGGGGGGGGACCCTCCTTGTATCATGGACCTTCTGAACATTAGGAAATCCATGGTTTCTGATAATTTCTTAGCAGTTCCAACTTTACAATAACATTTTATTCCCTTAAGTTATAGCCAACTCATGATGTTCCTGTCTTTATTACTACTATTTAGATTTTTAAAGTGTGCCATAGACATTACAACCCCACCCCCGAAAATAGATTATGCCAAAAACAGTAGAATGAGTAAAATGGCAAACACACACAAAAGAAAAACAACAACAACAGAAGCTAAAACCAAAAAATTATTCCCTCTCTTTGCCACAAATAAAAGTATCATTTATGGCTGATCTTCTTTGCCATATTGAAAGATATTCAACAGCTTAGTTTCATCTCTGGAGGTGCCAGGAAAATTATACTAAAACACCCAGTAAAGGTGATGTGATGGCTTTGAAAGGTAGCCAACAAGAGAGATGTGAAATAATGTTTCATAGCAGTTCTAGGAACCTTAGTTAGGGTTGATCTGCACATGCATAACAATTACTCAATGACTCAAAGTTTCAAAAACTTTCTATTCTATCCCAAGGAATGCTTTGTCCATTGAGGAAGTATTCTGTGTCCACTACAGATCCTTTGCACATTGCAGAGGATTTTGATGTTCATGATAGGGCAAACTTTCTGTTCATATGAGGTACCAACCATGTCTGTGGGGTCTGGTCATTGTGGAGTATGGACTAAAAGAATGCGTATATGATCTAGAGCAGCTTTCCCCACTCTGGTGCCCCCCAGATGTTTGGACTACAAGTTGCATCAGCACCATAAGCCTAACCACTGGTTAAAGATTATGGGAGTTGTAGTCCAGAACTTACTGAGGCAACCAGGTTAGGGAACACTGCCCTAGAGAATAACTCCAACACTCCAAAGTAAACGTCACACTTGAAGTCATACAGGAGGCCACGTACATCGTATGACTTCTGCCATCACAGTGGCCCCTGCATCACAGTGGAATTCATCGGGGCGTGAGGACTCATCTTGAAATGTCTGAAGAAACACTTACGCAACTTGGTCTCACCAATATTTCATTTTTGTAAAGTGGGTATTACAGTTATTTTAAGATATTTTCATTTAGGACTGTTGGTAGTTAGTACACTGGGATTTTTTTTTAACCTATTTAATATACATACTTAACATATTTTATTTTGGGGGTTTGAATTATAGTATTGTGTTTTGTTTTTTAGAACAGATAAGATTAAATAGCTTTTTTAGCTGTTAAAAGTTCTTTCTGGGTTTATGGAAAATAATTCTAAAGTGGAAATTGTGCTGTTTTACCCTTTTAGTTTCTTTGTTTTTCAAACGTTTTCAGCAACTGTTTCTTATTATTAGTTAGGGGCTTTTATTTAGTACCTTTCTATAAAGGGAATACCCTATTCTAGGTCTCCCTTTTTTACCCCATATCCTGGTGTAGCTGGGTTTTTAACAAGGGCAAGAAAAGGTATTTTAGGTCTACTGAAGAGACGGCAGATCCCTCCTTTCCTATGGCTAAACAAAGTAAACTAGAGAGGTTTTTTTTAATTGATCTGAACAACTGCTTAAATCTTAAATCTTATACTATCCCTACTCAAAATAAGTATGAAATTCTTGCACAAGACTCTAATCAAGTAAAGTCTATTGGCTCCAATCAGAACATAAATGTAGCTACCTGTAGAGCTTTATCACCAAAGAAGGAAAATCAAGCAAACCCATCTTTAAAACAGTATAATTGTATTTTACAGGCAGAAAATAAAACTCAAGTACAATGAGACACAGTTTTAACCAAACTGGATAAATGAGTGTCTATGATAACATCTTCAGATATTTGAGGAGACAAACTAGTTCAGGCAGGTGATCCTAATTTGAAGATATTGAGATATGATGGAACTGAGCATCTGACAGAGGGAGAGGTAGATTACTAATGAGCTGATTCTCCAACCTAATAATATAGTTTTGTCTGTCTACCTCTAAAAGGGTTTTCTACCCTACTGGGGTTGTGTTTCAGTGGCCAAACTAAATTTAACATCTTTATTTTTTGTACCTTTCAGTGAGATTGATATCGTATCAATTGAAACAATTATGGGGGCTTCCATCCGGAAAAAGTTATTCTGACATTCTCCTCCCCCAAGATACCCTCTCTGTTAATAAGAACTTAGGTGTGGTGTGAGAAGGGGGTAATTCTTTCATGATACTTTATTAATAAACAGATAAGAGCCCTAAATTTAATAGTGAAATATCTCATCATGGGGAAAAATCAAGAGAGGTGGAAATGGATTTAACTGATTGGCATTAGCTCCCTGGTACTGGGGCTGAACTGAAGTGTAGTAATATGGGAAGCCACCTCCCCAAAAGTTTACCTTACCAAATAGGAACTGAAGATAAATCTCTTTCCTTTTTTTGACTCAGATGAAGAGGCACTAATTGGGTCCTATCCTAAACTTCCAGTTAAAGAGCAGAACTATATTGTTAAAAGACTCTCTAACTTGAAGGGAAGACCTCAAGAACTTTCTGTAAAATTTCAATCACCTCCTCTGCCTAAAGCTGATTATTTTACCTGAGTTCCATCAAGGTCCTCCTGTTGCTTTAGCCCCTACTTGCAAAATAAATGAATCCAAATCAAAGTGCAATTTCACTCTGATTGATGCCTCAAAACTACTTGATCTATCATATAATTTCGAAACACCAGGACTAAGCTCATTAGTGCCCAGAAATAACTTTATAAATCGATATCTAGAACCACCAGAACAGGAATCATCAGCAAAGTAAACAAGTTCCTTCTCCTCATCAGAGAGAGTCCTTAACTTGCTCTTCAGCTAAGAATGGCTGTATGGAAAATTCCACTTCAAAAAGCTTGCGTCCATGAAAAGCAGGAGTCCCTGAAATTTTGATACATGTACTTTTATATTGTAATTTTTACTCTGATTTGAGACGCCACATAATTTATCCTCTTCTGACCAACTTCCCAGGCCATCCAGATGAAAGACTGGTAATTAACTGTCTCTCAGATAAGTCCCCACATGTCACTGAACAGGTTGCTAATTTCTTCCTAACTGCCATGAACAAGAGCCAAGTTGTTTGACTGTATTAGTTAAGTTGAAGAAATTGTAGCCTATGTCTCGATATTCGTATATTTGTCTGTGTATTATAACTTTAGCAGGTCTAAGCAACTGTAATAAAGAGTAAACAAACAAACACCTCCAACACTCCCTGTAGTTGCACACTGCAGGGGGCTGTCAAAAATGGCAATCAGACTATCTTTGAAGGACATCTGTCCACTATCCTAGTTTCCAAGAAGTGTTCCTCAGAACAGTTTCAAAGCCAAATCATTACTCAATGACTGATAGCTGAATGTGTAAATTGCCTCCTCTAGAACACCTTAGTCCTATTCTCACCTTCCCTCCATGCATAGATTGAATGCATGGTGGGGACGTGAGTTCATATTTGTTGGCCCTACTCCAACCTCTATGCATTCAGCAGAAGCTGAGAATGGGCTGCATGTGCTTCCAGTCAGGCATCCAGGGTCCTGGATTGCACATGCAAGTCCTACACTTGTACAGCAATACACATATAGAGCACCTTCTCGCTTTGTGTTAAAAGTGAAGAAGTCAGGAGTAAGGTCAGTGAATGTGCAGAGACTGGAACAGAGTCAACAGGTTCATCCCCCTCCCTGCTCCAGGGAAGTTGAGAATACAGCTATGGTGTTTCAGAAATGATTTAATATGATATGTCAGCTATGCAGAAGGGAATATAGGCTGATTCAGTTCACGACTGAGAGTGATGACTTCCATGTGTGAAACAGCCACGCAGAGGCAAACCACCACTGAAGAGAGCTTTGATATCAAACAAAATAAGAAGAAAACTAATGTACTTGTTTTAGTAGTAGACTCAAATTTGCTGAAGCAAAATTTTGTACAAATTCCACAAGAAAATCCAGACGTTGATTCTGAGTAGGTTTCAAAAGATCAGCCACCCCATCTAAATTGCTAATTCCAGGAAGTTGCTTAGCTCAGCTAAATGTACATGTTCTAACTCTGTATATAGCTAACCAGCTTTGGAAGAGCCTTTAACAGCTATAGGCTACCGCACTTGTACAATCACAATGAGCACAGTATTAGTACAAGCTGATGTTTTCATGTTAAACATAAAATAAGCTAATATTTTAGTTTTGAAAGAGTCACAAAGCCTTTTGCAATTCTGTCTATATATATATATATATATTTAAAGTTTAAATAACCAGAATGTATTCCTTTAATCAAGGAGTCAATTTGGTCCACAAGTAAAGTATTCTTTATATAAAACAAGCTCACAACAAATAAACATCACCCCAGACATCTTCATTACTTCTATGGCAGTGTACCCTTAAATCATCTCTACCCCAATTTTCTCTGTAAACACAAAAGTCTCCCTGGACATAAATGCATGCCTTTTCTCTCAATATGCATTTTTAAACACCCTTGAAGTTCCACTTTTCATTTGTTTCATTAACTTCTACCTTGACTAGCCAAGTTCCCCCTCATTACAGCTGCAACTTTTATAATGTGCAAATTGAAATCATTATTCTATCACAGTTTTCTGCAAGTGGTTTTCATTAAGTCTCCAATCTACTCTACCTTGCTCTGTTGGATATCTTTCTAGTAATACTCTAGACAGAAATTAGAGCAATTTCTGCTGAACAAGTAACCCCAAATCCTTTAGATAAAATTAGATACAATCCTCCACATTCCAGAGATAGACTGGGTATTCTGGTAGTGTACCAACTATTCTAACCTTCCTCACTAAGTTTATAGAGGTGATCTCAGACTTGCTATTGAGGTCCCAGAAACTGATACTGTTGGAAGACTTCAACATTCACACTGAGCCCTCCTAACTGGTTACTGGTCAGGTCTTCCTGACTGCCATAAAAACCATGGGGGCCATCCCTTTGCAATACAGGAACAACATATGCCGTTTTGCACTGCTCTGGAGACAAACAGAAATATGCAGAATGTTATCTTTCCTGGGGCACATCATTATCTAGTGAAGGCCAAGTTCTCTGCAGTCTATCTACAGGGGCAACATACTACAGTCATCCTGTATTATCAAGGGAGTCCGCTGAGTTCCAGAAAACACCTGGAGATCTATTAAAGGATCTATTAAAGGATCATGATGACTCTGTTGATCCAGTGGCCTGGTCAGCCATTGGAACAAGAGGCGGGTTTTGACCACAAAGCATTCCCATGCATACCATACCAGAATCCCAATCCTTGAGGAGTTGGGGGCACTGTGGTGACATGGGGGACAATTAGAGTTCTTGTGGTGGAACACTGGTGGGGAATCTGAGCTATCTAAAGGTCTATTTCAACTGGTAATTGTGGCAATATTTCCTTTTCACTTTTGGTCAACATTGTGCCTACTCAGTGCTGTTCTATTTTTTTAAATGTTGTTAATAAGTATGAATAAAATCCACAGCTTGATGAGTTAGAAATCCAAAGCGCAGATCTCAGCCACTGTTTAACTTTATATTTGTTTCAGACATTAAATCACAGGCAAAAGCCTTATCCATCTTTTAAAATAAAAAGCATAATTTATTTCTATGCTAACGTAAATGCACAATGCCCAAAATACAAACTGGAGGGACCATTTAATTTTTCAGTCAATATGATGACTGGCAGCTACAAAAATAGATGCACTCAACAAAATACTCTGATTAAATTTTGTGACTTACAAGTACAGTATTTGCAAATCCAGTAGAAATTTATAGCGTGGTCGTAGCAACGTATGGCTGTGAGAGCTGGACTATAAGGAAGGCTGAGCGCCGAAGAATTGATGCTTTCGAACTGTGGGGCTGGAGAAGACTCTTACGAGTCCCCTGGACTGCAAGGAGGTCAAATCAGTCCATCCTAAAGGAAATCAACCCTGAGTGCTCATTGGAAGGACAGATACTGAAGCTGAAGCTCAAATATTTTGGCCACCTAATGCGAAGAGAAAACTCCCTGGAAAAGACCCTGATGCTGGGAAAGATTGAAGGCAAAAGGAGAAGGGGACGTCAGAGGGTGAGATGGCTAGATAGCATCTCCGATGCAATGAATATGGACTTGAGCACACTCCGGGAGACAGCGGAGGACAGGAAGGCCTGGCGTGCTATGGTCCATAGGGTCACGAAGAGTCAGACACGACTTAACGACTGAACAACAACAACAAAGTGTTGATCACCAGCTTTTCATTTTATAATAATCATGGCCACAATTTAAATGATTATTATATTCAGTATATATTTTGTCTGGTAAAGGCTGAATGGAAGCTGTATTCAGTTTTACCAGCCCTCATTATTTCATTACCATCATTTTGCTATTTGCTAATTGGTACCTTTCAAAGGCCTGGAGGCAGAAAGAAACCTTAGTTATCTGGACCTCCCACGTTCAAATGTCTCTAAGTTTTTAACATTCACTAGGTCCACCACTCCAGTTTTCCTATATAATATATAAGTCAGTCCTTGCAGAATAATTTCATGCCTGTATAACCAGAGTGTAATCCTGAAGATAACTGGAGCTGCCTCCCACTTTACATCATATTCCATTGTTTTTTGCTACAAAGTGTGAAGGTGAGAGAGACATGTGCCGAAACATTTGGGGACAAGCACTTGAGAGATCCATAATTACCAGCATATCCACCTTGCATCCCCTTCATGGATCACTGCCTTGTTGTGGCGAAGGGGCTTGCATAACTCAGTGAAGCCATAAGCTATGCCGTGCAGGGCCACCCAAGACGGACAAGTCATGGCAGAGAGTTCTGACAAAATGTGGTCCACTGGAGAAGGAAATGGCAACCCACGCCAGTATTCTTGCCAAGAAAACCCTATGGAACGTATCACAAGGCTAAAAGAGATGACGCCGGAAGATGAGACCCTCAGCTCGGAAGGTGTCCAATATACTACTGGGGAAGAGCAGAGGGAATTTCCAAGTAGCGCCAGAAAGAGTGAAGCGGCTGGGCCAAAGCCGAAAGGACACTCAGCTGTGGATGTGTCTGGTGGTGAAAAGAAAGTCTGATGCTGTAAAGAACAATATTGTTTAGGAACCTGGAATGTAAGATCAATGAATCAAGGTAAGCTGGAGGTGGTCAAACATGAGATGTCAGGTTTGAACATCGACATCTTGGGAATCAGCAAACTAAAATGGACAAGCATGGGCGAATTTAATTCAGGTGACCATTATATCTACTACTGTGGGCAAGAATCCCTGAGAAGAAATGGAGTAGCACTCATAGTCAACAAAAGGGTGGGAAAAGCAGTACTGGGGTATAAGCTCAAAAACGATAGAATGATCTCAGTACGAATCCAAGGCAAACCATTCAACATCACAGTAATTCAAGTCTAGGCCCCAACCACTGAGGCCGAAGAAGCTGAGGTTGATCGGTTCTATGAAGACCTACAACACCTTCTAGAACTAACACCAAAAAAAGATATCCTTTTCATCATAGGGGATTGGAATGCCAAAGTAGGAAGTCAAGAAATAACCGGGATAACAGGCAGGCATGGCCTTGGTGTACAAAATGAAGCAGCTCAAAGGCTAATCGAGTTTTGCCAAGAGAACACGCTGATCATAGCAAACACTCTTTTCCAACAGCACAAGAGGCGACTCTACACATGGACATCACCAGAGGGTCAATATTGAAATCAGATTGATTATGTCCTTTGCAGCCAAAGATGGAGAAGCTCTATACAGTCATTAAAAACAAGACCTAGAGCTGACTGTGTCTCAGATCATGAGCTTCTTGTTGCAAAATTTCGGCTTAAATTGAAGAACATAGGGAAAACCACTAAACCATTCATGTATGACCTAAATCATATCCCTTATGAATATACATGGAGGTGAGGAATAGATTTCAGGGATTAGACCTGAAAGACTGAGTGCCTGAGGAACTATGGACAGAGGTCCCTAACATTGTTCAGGAGGCAGCAACTAAATCCATCCCCCCAAAAAAGAAATGCAAGAAAGCCAAGTGGCTGTCTGAGGAGGCTTTACAAGTAGCTGAGGAAAGAAGGGAAGCGAAAAGCAAGGGAGAAAGGGGAAGACATATCCAACTGAATGCAGAGTTCCAGAGAATAGCAAGGAGAGACAAGAAGGCCTTCTTAAATGAACAATGCAAAGAAATTGAGGAAAACAATAGAATGGGAAAGACTAGAGATCTCTTCAAGAAAATCGGAGATCTCAAGGGAACGTTTTGTGCAAAGACGGGCATGATAAAGGACAAAGAAGGCAAGGACCTAACAGAAGCAGATGAGATTAAGAAGAGGTGGAAAGAATACACAGAAGAACTATACAGGAAAGATCTGAATGTCCCTGATAGCCATGACAGTGCGGTCACTGAACTTGAGCTGGACATCCTAGAGTGAAGTCAAGTGGGCCTTAGGAAGCATTAGTAAGAACAAAGCTAGCGGAGATGACAGTATTCCAGCCGAGCTATTTAAAATCCTAAAAGATGATGCGGTTAAAGTGCTGCACTCAATATGCCAACAAATTTGGAACACTCAACAGTGGCCACAAGACTGGAAAAGGTCAGTTTACATTCCAATTTCAAAGAAGGGCAACGCCAAAGAGTGTTCAAACTACTGTACAATTGTGCTCATTTCACATGCCAGCAAGGTGATGCTCAAAATCCTACAAGCTAGGCTTCAGCAGTATGTGAACCGAGAACTACCGGAAGTACAAGCTGGGTTTCGAAGAGGCAGAGGAACTAGAGATCAAATCGCCAACATTCGCTGGATCACGGAGAAAGCAAGAGAATTCCAGAAAAACGTCTATTTCTGCTTCATTGACTACGCTAAAGCCTTTGATTGTGTGGATCACAACAAACTGTGGCAAATGCTTAAAGAGATGGGAGTACCAGACCACCTTACCTGTCTCCTGGGAAACCTGTATGAGGGCCAAGAAGCAACAGTAAGAACCAGATATGGAACAACCGAGTGGTTCAAAATTGGGAAAGGACTACAACAAGGCTGCATATTGTCACCCTGCTTATTTAACTTATATGCAGAGTACATCATGAGAACGGCCGGGTTGGATGAATCACAGGTCAGAATTAAGACTGCTGGGAGAATTATCAACAACCTCAGATATGCAGACGATACCACCCTAATGGCAGAAAGCAAAGAGGATCTAAAGAGCCTCTTGTTGAGGGTGAAAGAGGAGAGTGCAAAAGCTGGTCTGAAACTCAACATTAAAAAAACTAAGATCATGGCATCTGGCCCCATCACTTCCTGGCATACAGAAGGGGAAGAAATGGAAGAATTGACAGATTTTATTTTCTTGGGCTCCAAGATCACCGCAGACGGTGACTGTAGCTATGAAATTAAAATACGCTTGCTCCTTGGGAGGAAAGCTATGGCCAACCTAGACAGCATAGTAAGAAGCAGAGACATCACCTTGCCGACAAAGGTTTGTATAATCGAAGTTATGTTTTTCCCAGTAGTAATGTATGGCTGTGAGAGCTGGACTATAAGGAAGGCTAAGCGCCGAAGAATTGATGCTTTCGAACTGTGGTGCTGGAGAAGACTCTTACGAGTCCCCTGGACTGCAAGGAGGTCAAATCAGTCCATCCTAAAGGAAATCAACCCTGAGTGCTCATTGGAAGGACAGATAATGAAGCTGAAGCTCCAATATTTTGGCCACCTAATGCGAAGAGAAAACTCCCTGGAAAAGACCCTGATGCTGGGAAAGATTGAAGGCAAAAGGAGAAGGGTACAGCAGAGGATGAGATGGCTAGAAACCATCACCGATGCAATGAATATGAACTTGAGCACACTCCAGGAGAGAGCGGAGGACAGGAAGGCCTGGAGTGCTATGGTCCATGGGGTCACGAAGAGTCGGACATGACTTAACGACTGAACAACAATGATCTATAAATTTTGACCAATGACTTCTCAAGACTTAGTGGGATTTCTAACAATTATGTGCTAGATCTCATATTTTTCATGCATGAAGTCCCAATCTCAGACCATGGCACTCTAGCTAAGGGTTTTGAGATAGCAATTGTCAGAAATGGATCGTCCTTCCCCCTTCACAATTAGCACTACAAAGAGACAAAACTTTAGGCTAATACTACTTTATTTTGCTAGAAACTAGCCTCTTTACAAATGCAGATTCCAGGAAACTCTCAAGCTGCTTCAGGCCCCTAAACAACTAATTTGCGATCCCTAAGTAGAGGAGATGAACCAGAGGGTAATGAAGTTGCAGACAGTTTGGGTGTGAACCTCATGGCCAGACTTGCTTTGCAGTGATGCCCCTCCCTAGATTGGCTCCCTCCTATGTTGGCTTCCAAGGCTGGCTGTCTTGGCTGAGCATCTGAGCCCTGCTCCTAACTTTTCCCATTTTGTTTTGTTATATGCCCTTGCGTCTCTCAAGTCACACCCCTCCTCCTCCTCGGACACTTGAAATTCTTATGGTGGAAGGAGGGGGCAGCGTCTCAGCCTGGGCCACCTGTATGTCAAGGTCTTCAGAGAAAATCTCTCCCAGCTTCTTGACTCACTAGGGAGGGTCCCTCCCCCAGCCTCTGATCTAGCTGCTCCAACTCAGATTCAGAATCAGAGCTGTCAGACATCTCAAGGTGTTTGGACTCATCCCTGACAGCATGGCTGACAAAAGTCCCTACCAGAGGCTCCAGAAAAACTGCATTCAACTACTGTGATACAGTGAGGGGCATGTACAGACCTTCCTAGATGTTCCCTTTTCAGCATCTGAAGAGTCAGCTCTCCCCTCTCACCTGTGAACTCATCCAATTGGCACATAGCAGAAGAGTCTCTTAGATACCATGCTCATAATCCAGTTCCAAACCAAGCCCACAAGTGGGGTGGATATTAGGCAGAGTAGATGTTGGCCCAGAGGGAATGTCTGTGGGAGGTGGCCTTCATCTTTTCTGGTGTGGTAGACCAGGGCTACCATGGTCCCTGAGGCATATTTTGATATAGTGCAAAACGATGGAACATTTTATCTACTTTAGCCATCTTAAAGATATCATGAAACCTTATAATGAAATGGACAAGTCAAAAGAAACCAACTAAACAACAAACTCCACCATATCATATTGGTGGATATATTGTTTTACTAATTTCTTCAAGTTTACGTGGCAGTCTGATCTAATCAATATATATATCTCTCTCAAAACAGAGGGAAACCAAAATCAACATAAAGTATTGCCCAAAATCAATGGACTTAGTGCTATAATACACTAAGGCTAAGCAACTAACAACACACAGGGAACATGCATTCCAAATAATTTTTGTGGCCCTCACATCTTTCTGTTCCAATTAGGTTCCTACTATTTATTTTTGAAAGCTTCATTCTCATTACAATACAATGTAATCAAATCATATAAAGTAGTTGGTAGTATCTAGTGTGTCTCCTTGTGGCTAACAGACCCACCCATTTATTCACATGACATCATCGCAGAAAGTAGGCAGGCCCTGCATGTGGACATCCCACTGCCTGGATCTGAAGAGGACAAAAGACGTCATTCTCGCTAAAGATGGCACCAGCCTTGTAACAGCCCAACAGAGTTATTGTCAGGAGCACCCTTCTTGCCTTCTGATATCCTCAAGTAGCCAGAATCAACACAGAGACAATAGGGCTCTTTTCCAAGGCTTTATTTCTGTTCAACCTAATGACACTTAAAGATGCTAGTTGCCTGAGCCTAATGAGGGAAACTTAAGAGAGCTGCCTACCAGAGGTTTCTAGCCTTAGTGAAATCAGTTGGTCTCCATTTGGAGGGAGATGGCGGGAAGCCTCTGAACTTATGGAGGAGACAGTCCACCCCTTTCCTGTGGGTCATTGGGGCACAGCTGTTGCCAAGCGGGCTGAGCGCCTCCTCTTGTCACCCGCCATCTCCCGCTTGTCCCAGCGCTGGCGCCTAGCATCCCCAAACTCCTGTTGTCCCTCCCCCTCCTGCCAGGGTCACTGTCACTCTCAGGAATGTGAGCAGGGAGGGGCTCTCCCTCTGGCTGCACCTCTGAACAGCGCGCGGGTTCCTCTCCCACAGTCTCTATCTCTTCCTCAGAATCAGAACTGCTTTGGGGCTCTCTGGGCTCCGATCCAACCCTGACAGTTATTTTAGCATGAGGAACAACCATGTCTGAATTTGGATTGGCAGATTCACTGCATGCATCACTGATTGGAAACTTACCATTGGAGCGGTGAATACAGGTGTGCTGGTTATCGCTCAGGAAAAAGCCTTCCTTGCACTGGCATTCATAGCTTCCCATAGTATTGACACAAATTTGCTGGCAGCCACCATTGTTATCCAGACATTCGTCAACATCTAGAGAACCAAATTTTTAAAAGAGGTGTTAATACGCATGGGGGGAAAGCATGTATAAGTAAGAATCCACCAAGGTACTATTCTGTCTGATTCAGGCATAACGATCTTGGTCTAATAAAGCATGGTTTAATGGATTAAGAATGAGCGTTGTGCCCATGGGTCCTTTTCCCTTTTCTCATGTGCCATAATGCACAACTTCCAGGGTTTGTTAAACCAGAGATTAAACTGTGGCTTAATCTTAAACACAAAGTCAGGATCAGGTCAAACTAGGGCTGCTTGGAGCATTTCAGATGACAACATTCCTAATCATTCAATCTTGGAAAACCAAAAACTCACTCACTCATGAGCAGTAAGAGATGGGGAGATTCTGATAAACTTGGAAGTATCTAGAGGGACTTCCTCAAGCTATACACAAGTAATTGTTTTCTTGTCTCTCCCAGAAATCTTCCATCCTTAACTCAGATGTATGACACTACTACCAAATAAATGGAATTCGGTGCGTATTAGTTTTAATCCCACCCCCCACCGCCCTGGATTTCCTTTGTTTTGCTTAGTCTGGATTTGCTGCTTTATTGTTGCATTATTGCTATAAATGTCCAGGACGGGATGGGGTGTGGATGGGTTTTAACATGTTCCCACATATCCTAAATGCCATGATTTAGCTGCCAATACTGTATCCAGCAATACAGCAGTGCCTTTTGGGTGTTGACAGATAAGTACCTTAAAGCACAGAGGGATCAAAGGAGTGAGGAAAGGGGAGGGGGGAAAGGCACTATGTATGTTATATAAAAGAAGAAATCAATAAAATTTTAATTTTAAAAGGAAGGAGGAGGTGGTGGCACAACACACTTATAATGGGCTGATTGTACACATGAACTATGGCCCACCAGTTGAAGATTGATGTTTTAAATTCTCTGCTGTGCATTTTTTTATTATTATGAATATAGCACTTCCTCCAAAAATCTTATTAAACCCCTTTGTGGAATCCACAAGAGGCTATGGTGACCACTGATTTAGATGGCTTTGAAAAAGGATTAAACAACTTCATGGAAGAGAAGTCTGTCAATGGCTATTAGCCATTATAACAATATGGGACCGTCACTTTCAGAGGCAGTATTCCTATGAGTACCAGACACTGGGGTAAACAAGAGGGGAAGGTTCCTCCTTCATGTGAACACTAAGATGCATTTCACTGGACACTGCTGAAAACATAATAGAGAATTAGATAGAACTGTGGCATGATCCAGCAACATGTTTTTTTTTTTAATCTGTGAGAAAACTCCCATTTACAGTTCCCATTTTATAGATGCAAAACTGAGGCCAGCAGTGTGCAGTATTTGAGCCCATGTCCCGCCATCTTCTGAACCATATAAGTTCCTTCCTAAAACATATTTTCATTGCTTCTATGGTTTAGCAGTGGCTTGGTGGGATGGAGAGGACAACCCAAAGAGCCATTCTTCATTTAAATATTCCCAGTCCCTAACGGTGCCACGTTTATTGAAGAATACAGGGTTTATAGTACAACTGCACAGATCTGTGTGGCCAATTCTAAGGGACAAGGAAGAGGCACCAAGACGATATATTTTATTTTTCCTAAGCATAATAAAAAATTTAAAAATTAAAAATAGAAATCCAAAGAAGATGCCAGTGTTTTGATTAATTGTGTTGAAGTGGCCTTTACATTAAGAATTCATTAAGTGACTTATTCTTGTCAAATAATCCTTAAACCAGGTTGGATAAGGAGTGAGCTGCCCATCTGTAAGATGCATTTCACCTGGAACATCCTTCTGACAGCAAAGTACCATGGTATATATTAAAAACAGTAGCCAACTGCTTATCAAATCTCAAGTGCATTGCATTTACTAGCCCGCAATTATCTGTCATCACTGCCATAATGTAATTCTCCTTCCACAGTCCTAGCTCCAAGCATTTCAAATTTAGGTAATTTAAGTTCACTTAATGGGGCTATTTATGGAAGTAAATTGTTTTCTGGATCATTCAAACACTGGCTAAAAAGGAATAGCTATGGCTGTAGCACTTTAAAAATCAATACATAAATGGAAGAATATTTTAAAAGGTATTGACAAAGCCCCAAGTAATAATAAAATCCCTGTTCCTGCCATTTTGCAGACTGCAAAGGCAGCCCAGTCTGTCTACTCAACATCCAAGATAAAGTCCATCTATTTTTCCTCCTGAATTATTTCCAGTCTTTTGAAACAATATTTGCCACTCTCCATCTTAAAAAACAGTTTTTTAAAGGAAAACTGTAAGATGGAAATCAGATATATTGTCATAACGATACAGTTATGCATCATTGTGTTTTTCCCCATCTCATCTTCCTGGTAATGCCTGACACCACAACATGTAACATGACATCATCACACTGCCTTTCTTTGTCCCTGCTGTCAGTACCCAGTAATGAGAATCTGGGGAAGGGAAATACACAACACGATGACATCACACTAGGAAGAGGTGAAGACGGCAGAGAACAGCTCCATGTTTCTTGCAACGCCAATTTCAACCCTTGCTCTATGGCCTGGTCTATAACAGGTTGCAGAACTCTGGACAGCATCACTTCAGCATGCAGATGGGGGAATGCCAATTGTTATTGTTCTCCAATGTAGGAAAAACCTTCCTAAAATGACAAAAACTAACACAACCTCTCCTTGCTATGGTACATTTCTACTTGCAGGGATTTAATTCCACATCTGCTGCCTGAAATAGGCAAATTAATGCTACCACCACAGGAATCTACCATTTCATTTCTAGTGCACTGTGCTACAAGTGCAGACCAGGCCTTATTTCTCTCATAATACGCATAGGCCTATGATCTAACCATGTGTACACACAACAGCTTAGATTGTACGTGTAGAGCCTTTTCACAGTGCAGAAATCACACCAATGCTGTTCCTCAAGGGGCGGGGCGGGGGAAGGAGTAGATTCTGCTTCCCAGGACTGTGCGTGTACAGCCACAGTGGGTTCAACTGAATAATAATACTAAAAATACTAAATGAGGCCCAAACTAAATGTTCTCTCTAGCACATATTGCGAAGCTGTGCTAGATCTCCTTACCTCCATGTAAATGCATGTAGCCCCGATTCGGATCTTTTCCACCTCAGCTGGTTTTCCACCCAATGGAACCTTAAAAAAAAATTTAACACCCCCCCCCCAACATAAAGGGGGCAGAATTTCACAAAAAAACCAGGTGGAGTGGAAAGGTTTGACTTCCCCTCCCGGAACACCACGGTCCCAATCTGAATTGGGGCCATGTACATTTACATGGAGGAAAAGAGATCTTACACGGAGAGCTAAAGACAACCTTTAGTTTGGCCCTGAGACAATCTCTTATCACAGGACAATGAAGGTCTTCTTTATAGCTTTAAAAACTAAGTTGTTAATAATGGGTGTTATCCCTAAATGACCGTTAAGATTTTGGATTTATAACAATAAATGCCTTCACCAGGTTTTTGCCCTAAATTCTAACACAGAGAATTTAGCAAAAGATATACAGGACAATAACTTAGCTAAAGAAAAAGCAACATAAAATTATTTAGCTAAAGAAAATGCAACATAGAATTATTTCGCTAAAGAAAAAGCAACATAGAATTATTTAGCTAAAGACAAAGCAACGTAAAATTATTTAGCTAAAGAAAAAGCAACATAGTTAAGTGATGAGCAGCAGTGAATTGAGAGGGGAATATGTGCTGTTGTAATGGGAAACATTACAAAAATATTTGTATGAAAGGATAGTGGGATTCCCCTAACACTTGATGAAAAATGTCAGATGCCCAGATTTTTAGTCCTTTATTAAATACACCTGAAAAATATTTTGTCTGTTTAAAAGCCTTACAGATATTTACATTTATGCATAAGGCATAGTTACTCACTGGCGGATATAATGCAGCCGTATGTTATAATTTTATTTTCAGTGAATGCCTTAAGGCAGGGATGCACAACCTTTTTAGCCCCCCAAGGATCTCTGCACCAGCAGAGATCCTAGCAGCCACACCTGCACACACACAAGATTGCTGGTGTTGAGACAGAGGCTGCTTCGGGGGTCACTAAGGGAGGGGAAAGGCTCCTCCTCCACCACCACCACCCCCTTAGAGACTCCAATGGACATAGCTGCTTCTGCACTGCCATTAGCTGTGGGAGTTTGGGCACAGGAGTCACACAACACTCATCCAGGGGGTAGCCAAAGTTGAAGCCTGAAGTTGCTGACATAGGGTGAACAGGGAAAGGATTCCTGCTGATCTAATGTTACGTAAGGTGCCTTGGAGATCTATCTAGTTTGAAAGGTGGGACAAAGATCAAATCAAATAAAGTGTATTCGAGTCACCAAAAATTCCACCAACTCTCACGCTAACTCGAAGGGCAACTCCATAAATTAAGATCCTCAGGTAGGTCAAATACTCAAGGTATTTTTTATTGTGATATATCTTCAGTATCACCCCACTCTCAATGACTCATTCCAATTAAACTTAATTTTATTGTATTTTTCCATTTCTTCATAGAAAGCTTTCTGGAATTGACCACCATTATGACAGTTAATTACCTGTACATAGAACTTCGATATTACTTCACTTTCTTTTGGCACAATTATTGTACTATGTAGACCAAACAGACATTAGTAAAGAAAATATAGTAAAAGCATTCCTTATAGATTATTTATTTATTTAGACTACTTATATACCACTTGATATCCTGAGATCTTTAAGCAGTTGCAATGTTGAGGAGTACAACCAGAATTAGATCTGGGGGAAAATTCTCAAGAAAAATCCCTCCAAAAGGTAGACAGTGTCCAAATCTACTCAAATATATATTAGAATTAAGAGAGCTGTGGCTTTGCTGTGGCTACAGAAGATGCCTTCTGTGGTTTTGAATTGTCATTATAGAAAAGTACTATATTATGACCTGACACGTTACATCTCTGGCTTAGGAGACTATATGTTGCAGTGCTTGCTATATAAGAAAACCTAGCCCCCAGATCTACTGGTTGGAGGGGGTTAGGATGGGGTGGAGGTGCCCGGTACGTCCGTGACACCCTCTGCAGCCACAGATCTACTGCCGGCTGTGATTCCATGGACAGCAGCTGGTGGTAGTCCCTAAAACTGGGCAGGATGGAGACAGCCTTGGATCTGCTGAATTCAAAGCTCCTTCATCAACAGAAACCCCAAGACCAGGCCCCTGCTCTATGTCAGCCTGGAGTTGGTATTACTGATTCCCTCTGAAATGGGGAGGGGGAAAAAAACCAAAGACCTGTATGGAACATACAGACCCCAAAACACACAGAGACACCCCTCCTGCCCTGACAGGCGCATGGCTGCACTTGCTCCCCCACAACCCCACTTAAGACTCTATTGTAAGAGCTTAAATACTTTCTCAGGAAAGGACCACCAATCGAACCCACCAACATTTGAACTTTTGTCTAAACAACGAAGGCAGTGATGTTTTGGACAAGGTTGCTTCTTCTGCTTTTGTGGATGCAAAGATAGATCAGAATTCTGTGATAGATTGCTTTTAAGATTATTGATTTTATCTAAATATACACCTTCATGTCTCTTCTATATGCTTGCATATATTTTCTTGAAAGCAAAACTCTCTTATAACCTACGATCTGCATAAATAAACTTTAAATGACTCCGAAGTATCTGATATTTTCATAGGCAAATACGACAGTGCAGAATCTCTATTTGTATATCTTTCCATGTAGCTACTGTAGTGCAGTTTGTTGCAAACAAATGTTGACTCCTCATACTATAAATATTTGCCAAATAAAGAAAAAGCACTGACATGCAAAACTGGTAGTCGTGTTGATGCTGAATTCCTTCTAAACCAGAATTCAGTGGTGGGCTGGGGCATATACTAACATTTCAGTGGGTGATTCTTTGCACTGGAAATGGTCGGATGGGCAATGATTGGGCCTGTGCAGAAGCACCTAATGCTGGTGGGAACCTATGCTGCCACTGACTAGAGGATTCTAAAGCCAACAAAAAGAGGAACTTCACAAGGAATGCCAAAAATCCAAAAGCAAAGGGGTAGGCAAAAAGGATGTTTGATTCAACGAAAGAAAAAAGTTCCAATGCGTTTCGGACCACATGCAGGTCCTTCTTCAGAAAAATCTGTATGCAACATGCTGTTTGCTTTTTAGATACCTGTCTCCTATGCTATGTCCTTTTCCTTTTGTTGAATGAAACATCCTTTTTGCCTACCCCTTTGCTTTTGGCTAGAGGATTCTGCCAGGCCTTGGCATGTGCAACATAGTCTAGGCCTTCTCTATGGCTGGATAACTGGGAAGGGGGAATCTGTGCAACCCAGGACACAGTCTGGGCAAAAGCCCTGGATATTCCTACACAGTTCCCATGATGCAGCACAGGGTGTGAATTAAACATGCATATGTGAAAGCATCCAGTCAGTCAGTGAGTCACACACTACACTATGGGAATTGGAGTTCATATACACAGGAGCATTCCCAGGGTCTGTACAAACTGCTGACAACATGGCACAAATATGGCAGATGCTGGGAGGACAAAATCCTCCCTGCTCTAGTTGCATCCTCCCTGGGAGCCTTATGTATACCAGTAAGTGCCAATGAGGTCATTTTTCTATGCAAGCAATTAGAGGCTTCGGGCGCTTCTCCATAGCATAAACACTGTCCATCTCTTCTCCCCCCGTTTCCTGGATACGAAGGTACAGATTTCAGGCAAGCTTGATCCTTGACACCATTCTGCTTAGAAATTAAGTCCTGTTCCAAATAGACCCAGTTTGCACATCACACTAATTCCCTGGGTTATAAAACAACCCAGAGTTAACACAACAACAAACCACAGGTTAACCCTGGACTGTTTAACTCCTAAACAACCCAGAGTTTCCAGGTTCACATGAAATGAAACAATCCAGGAACGGGGCATTCCTGAGTTGTTAAGTGAAAATGGAAGTGGGAAGGAAGTGGCACGCTCACTCACTCCCGTACACCCACAAACAACCCACACATGATTAACAAACCATGGGTTGGTTGATCACGCAAACTGGGTCAAAGTGATGTGATGGCTGTTAGAATTCCCTCATACATCTAAAATGTAGTTTGAAGAGAGAAAATGCTAATGACTTGGTTAAGGAAGACAAAGATACTTCAAACTTCCAGGGGTGGTTCAGCTCTCCTAATGCACTTATCCATCCCGCATGACATTTTCAGAAAGGTCATCAACAGGTTCAGAAACGTTTCCGAAAAAGCAGCTCCACATGTTTCATTTTCAAACTGATCTGCTGGAGGACAAAGTATCAGTGGCAGACACATCTTCAAACACACAAACGTGAGCCTGGGAGCCCCAATTAAGCTGCAACTTCCCGGGATGCATACACTAGTGTTTATGGATATGTGTCTGTCATCTCTATTTGCCATGGAGAACACCAGTGTTCCTGTGGCAGCCATGATTGCTGCATAAAGTATGGAGTTGCTCACACTCAAGATTGTAATACAGAATACCCACCAACTGGAAACCAACTATTGTACAGAAGGAGGACTAAGCAAGAGGCCAGTTTCTGCATTTCCTCTCACAAATATTTTGTGTTTATACAGCACACAAAGCCTTCCAAAAGTTGTTTAGTTTCTGTTAACAATGTTCAGTGTTTTAACAGAGAGAAAAAAACCCTGGTTGAGCCGTTGGATAATGTAAAGACAAACCAACATCAGCAACAGAAACATTCATTTGGGGTTCCTATGACCCACACGTTGCACGCAGCTGTCCAAAGAGAGAAGAAAAACAAAGCTAAAAAATCAAAACGAAAGAAAAGAAAGTGTTGCTCTCTTTAATCACAGCAGTGATTATGCAATCTTAAATCAATTAATGCTACAACTTGTTGACATTTCACATCTGGTGGTTTATAAAATGATTTCCTACACAACTGTAAATCTTCTTTCACTTGATGTTTGGAGAATGATTGTAATGCTCCACTTTAAAAGGGGGTAAAGTTAGGTAGGCCACATTTTGTGACCAATTCTGAAGAAGCAAATAAACTTTTAATGTGCAGATGCTGAAATGAATATGTGCCATAGTACTGAAGATGATCTACCAGCAGCTGATAGGCTGCTTAAAAAAATACTAAAATTGTCTCAAACTGTTCTCCACACTCCTGGCAGCAGCAGATAACATCCTGGGCAAACCCCCACATTTTTAGGATGCTGTTTCTCAAACTTTCTACTGTTAGGGAATACTTACTACATTTGCTCCAGGACACTACAGAGGATCCTGGCAATGTTCTAAAATTCACACTGAATTCATGGGAAGCATCAGCCAGGTCTGATGGGCCTAACTGACACTGAACCCTAAAACACACTCAGCACTGTAAGGGAAAATCAGTATAGTCAGGCAAGATGTCTTTCAGGGAACCTTTCCCACCATTATGGAGGTTTCCATTGAGGGAACCCTGATGAGCTTCCAAGGACCCTCCAGTGTTCCTCAGATCACAGTGTGGAAACTATACTACTCTGTGGAAGGAGCAGCAGCACACTTCAAATAGTTGAAGGGCTGTCACACAGAAGAGGGCAAAGACCCATTCTCTGCTGCCCCAGAGCACCAGGCTTGATCTAATGGGCTTAGGAAGGTAGATTTCAGCTGAACCTTAGGAGAGACTCCTTGACAGTAGGAGCAGTTTGACAACAGAACCAATTGCCTAGAGGGGTGGTGGGCTGTCCCTCACTGGAGGTCTTCAAGAAAAGGCTGGACTGCCATCTGTTGGGGATCTTCTAGCTCTGGAGTTCCTTCATCGAGAAGGGGGTTGGACTAGACGGCCTACAAGACCCTCTCCATGATTCCATGGTAGAGTGATGTGTTTAACAGTAGACAGCCAGTAGCACAGTGAACGATGAAAAGTGTGCCTGATACATTGGGCTCCACTACATATATTCTGCCAAAGTAGTGTGGGTGAAAAAAATTGTCACTGAATTGTATACAAATTGTAAAACTCCACCCCACCCCCCCAGGCTCCCCATTGGATCCTTCTGGTCAGGGAAGAGTATAAAGGACTTCCTGTGAACAACAAGATCTTTCTGAGCTCTGGCATGTTCTTACTTCCTTGAATATTCTTAATTACTCTTTGGTCCTGACTTCCGGCTTGTTCCTTGACCCTCCCTCTTGTTTTGTCCTCCGGTTCTGACCTGCTACATAATCCTAACTCTGGTGCCATCTGTGAAGTGCCCAGATCGTGTTTCACTTCAGCTACAAACTCACTCGTTGGCCTTAAGCAAGCCACTACTCCGTTAGCCACCCCACCATCTGCCACACAGGGTAATGAGTGACCTACCTTACAAATTTGAGCTATTGTGTGGGATATTATCTAACGGAAAAGTATTAGAAATAGCATAGGAACACATATGCCTATATGCAATTCTGTTCACCTTGCCCTCGGGGCTGTCTGTGGGGCCAGGCGAGCGAGGCGGTCGCCCTCGGCCTCAAGTGCAGCGGGGCGCCAAGGAGCAGCTGCGGCAGGTGGCTGGCTGCCTTTGTCTTTGATTGGTAGCAGCAACAGCACACCAGCACCACTCCCCCCCCCCCCGTCTCTGGCACTGTTGTTGCCGCGGAGTCTATGTGCTTCCGCTGCTGCTACTTCAGCTCCCACCCTTCTCCCATGCACAGGCACGCTGTCCGCATCTTCCCCCCCTCTTACAGCTCAGCGCTCTGGAATCCTGGAAGGGAAGGAGCTACCCCAGAGGTCTGTCTGCTTTTTACGTCTCCACAGCAGCAACTTCTTTCTTGCTCCCATCCTAACAACCTACCCGCTCCCAGCTCCCAAAGGGGCCGTGTAGCACCACCTGGCCAGCCTTCTACCGAGCGCAATTCCGTCCCAAACACAACAAGCCCTTTCCCCATGCCACATTGGGCCTCCACTTCCTCCCTGGGGCAGTTGCTGCCAAGCAGTGTGCCTTTCCACCTGCTATTTCAACTCCTGCCCCTTTGCCCACATGCACACATGTTGCCTGGGTCTTCCCTCCTGTTGACCTGAGGCTTCTGGTTTTGCCTACTTTTTCCCTGTCCTTTTGGGATCCCTGCAACAGCTTCCTCACTGCTCCTGTCCCAACAACCGATGACCCATTCCTAATTCTTAAAGGGCCCACTTGGCACCATCTGGCTGGCCTTTCAACAAGCGCTATGAGGGTGCCACACAGCACAATGCAACTGCAAATGCAGCAAGTCCTCTTGCCTCTGCAAGATAAGAAGAGGAAATTATGTGAAATATTCTCCCTCCCCACCAAATTCTCTTGGAGTAGTTAGGATCCTGTACAAGCGCCACCAGGCAGGTAATGAACTGATGCCTGGATGAGGATCCATAACCTGAAGTTCAGTAAGGGTGGTGATGCTGTTGGTAAGTGGTTTATCTGGCTTGGGAGATGGTACTCCATCTGATCTGCAGTATGGAAGTGTTATTAGATCCAGCCATATCTTGGGAGGCCCAAGTGGGTGGCTCAAAACCAGAGATGCAGCACCTCTCCCAATATGAACCTACCCATACACTACAATCAACATTTGAGGCCCTCCTCCAAGTCCGTCCTCCAAGAGGGTTTGGAGGATGGCAACAAGGGAAAGGGCCTTCTTGGTGGTTGCTCCCCAATTGTGGAATGCTCTCCCCACTGAGGTCCTCCCGGTGCAAACATTATCGTCTTTTTGGCACCAGGTTAAGACTCTTCTCTACTCCCAGGCACTTGATGGCATATGATGGGGTTTTTAATGTCAGTTGTTACATAGGATCCTAATATTTTATTGTAACTGTTTTAGCTTTTTTAAATTGTTTCAAAATTTTGTATGTTTTGTATTGAGAGCCAGCGTGGTGTAGCGGCTATAGTGCTGGACTGGGAGTCGGGAGATCCGGGTTCTAGTCCCCACTCGGCCATGGAAGCTCACTGGGTGACTTTGGGCCAGTCACAGACTCTCAGCCCAACCCACCTCACAGGGTTGTTGTTGTGAGGATAAAATGGAGGAAGGAGGAGGATCATGTACGCTGCCTTGAGTTCCTTGGAGGAAAAAAGGTGGGATATAAATGCAATAAATAAATAAATGTTAAAGATTTTATATTATGTTTCTATTATGCTGTATTTTGGATTGTAATTTTTATGAACTGCCCAGAGAGCTTTGGCTGTTGGGTGCTATAGTTATGAAATAAAGTGAGTGCATGAGTAATGAACCATTCACCGGGAATGTCTGACTGCAATGCTGTGCATACGTACATGGCAGTAGATCTCACTGAAGTCTACTTCTGTGTAAACATGCAAAGAATCAGGGCTGTAAAGAATGATTGACAAAAATCAAATTTTCTAAACTGTTTGGATTTGATTACTTGATATGGAAAGAAAGTGTCACCTTCTCTGCTTCTGAACTTATGGAAAACAGAACCAATACTCCTCTGGGTGCAGTAAATGTACTAAAAACCAGAGGGATGGTGATGTCAGGGTGAAAACTGAGCCGATAGAACCGCAGAGCAGTTCTGATTCAGAGGAGGATCGGCAATCGGTGGGAGAGGAGCCAGCTCATCCCTCACAGGCACAGCAGCTGGCAGAGATTCCTCCTGCCGGCATTCCTGAGATAGTGATCCTAGCAGTGAGAAAGTGTGGGAACGAGGCTTGCTAGATGCTCGACGCAGAAAGCGACGAGCGATGGAGGGCACGGAAAGGAGGCGCAGCGCCCATTTGGCGCGCAAGCAACGGCCGCCTCCCGTGGACCCAAGGGAAAGAGGGAGGATCTCTCCCTAATGCATAAGTTCAGGGTCTTCAAGTGATTCTCCTTCAAACGGGGATCAACTGCCTACCCGGAGCATAGGCGACTCTGCTGTTCATTGCTTAGTCACTGGTGATTAGCATCTGAAAGAGTAATTAAGTTGTAAAAGGATTAAAGCCTTGAAAAGAATCCTTTTGTCTGTGTCTTGAGTTGGCTGTTGGAGTGTACTGAAAAAGGCTACTAGGGCGCTCCTGACAGGTGGATTCAGTCTCCTACAATTCTTCAAATACCCCACATTTGAGTCAAAGCAAGTTGAAAGGGATACATGCAAGCAATCTTCCTATGTTAATCAGAAGTCAATCCCACTGTTTGGTGGGCTCTACCACTAGGTAATATAGCTTAGACTGCACTGCAATCGAAAACATATTAGTTGATCTTTTGGCTGCATTCAGGACATTTTTTTGAGAATTCCAGATTAACAGCTATGGGTATTGCCAGCACAATCCTCAAGTAAGTCCCTCCCATTACATTCAGTGGGATTTAGTCCCAGGTATGTCAGTATAGCATTGCAGCACGCGCCCTTTAGGAGTATTTGTTGACATTACTTCAAAATGCCTCATAAAATAACTATGGCAATGTTATACATACAGGGCATCCCCCCCCCCACACACACACACAGACCTCTTTTCTTTTCTGCAGAATGATTTGGCCTTGGGCATCTTCTATGCCTACTGCTTTGACCCATTTGATGGTTTTAGCCATAGTTACTTGGTGTGTAGAACTAGTGTTACGTAGAAAACCAGTGAACTGGCCAGAAATATAGGTGGTCCTAAGAAACAATCATATATGGGACAACCACCTCTGAAATGAAACCCCTAAATACGGACCATCTGTCCAATCTTTCACCCAGCTAACCTGAACTGCTAGTATTAATTACTTCTATACTATCTTTAAAAGGGAATTATCTTCAGCAAGATGATCAGCAGCTGCGTTGCTTGATTTTAAATTGTTAATGCAGCTAGAGGGAAAACACAAGTGCCAACTAGCCTACTACGAATGTCAAGGTTATAGTGTTCCCCTTTGATGGGGAGCTGTATTTCAATTATAGTTTTATTTCTAAATTCACATCTATTCATATCTGTATTAGCATATGCAATCTTTATGCAAAAATGTCTCTTATGGCTGGTCTATGGGCCCATGCACCAGCTCTTTTAAGTACTCAGCAACCCCTCTGGTTGTAATGTTAAAGAAAGAAAAATAGAAGAAATCAACAGGTCCGGTTCTGGCTCACCTGCACTAGTTGCCAATTTGTTTCCAGGCCACATTCAAAGTGCTGGTTTTAACCTAGAAGCCCTACATGGCTGGGGACCCTAATACCTTAAGGACTGCCTCTCCCAGTATGAAACTACCCAATTCCTGAGGTCAGCTTCAGAGGCCCTTCTTTGGGACAATTCGCACTATCATTGTTAGCTCAACAAGCCACGGTGGCTTGTTTAAGCTGAGACACATGCCAAGTGCAATTTGCATAATCACCCACTTGGCCTCGGTTTCTCCTGTCATCCAAACCTGGTTAACATGGCTTGTTTGGGGGAGAAACAACCCGCAAATGACCAATGGGCTGTTATTGGTTATTTGAGGGTTATTTCCCCCTCAAACAAGCCACGCCAACCAGGTTTGGATGATGCGACAAGCTGCTCCTGCGTGGGTTATTATCCAAATTGCACCCAGCTTGTGCCTACACACACTGCATTTTGAACATGCCACCGTGGCTTACTTAGCCAACGATGATAGTCCAAACCAGGTCTCTGTGGGCCCCCTTAGAGAGAAACTCAGAGGATGAAAGTTCGAGAAGGGACCTTTTCTGTGATAGTCCCGTATTTATAGAACGCGCTCTACAAGGAAGCTTGCTCGTGCCAACAGCAAAAACTATCAGCTTTTCAGTGCCAGTCACAGACATACTAAGGATGCAATCCTATGCAGATATGCAGCCGCCTACAAACTCAGAGGTGACCGCCTATCCAAAGCAGGGCAAGAGAAGCACAGAGGGGATCGTTCCCTCTGTGCTTCTCTTGCCCTGCATTTTTGGCTAGACAGCTGTCTAGCCGCAGGAGGGGTGAGCGGGGGAGGAGGCTGCTGGATGACACATTGGATGTGTCATGCAGGCATTTCCACCCTCCCCACCCAGGAATGCCCTCCGGGAACACCCCATTTTGGCTGCTCCATGCTTCTCTTGCGAGCACAAAGCATGTGGGGGGGGGGAGGTTCCCGGAAAACCACATATCCTATGACTGTCTAGCTGCTGACTAGCAGCCATAGAATTGCTCCCTTATTTTCCTAGGCATTTGGACATTAGTTATGGCCCAATTATTGTGGCCTACTTTTGTGGTCCTCATTCTAGGCTGTGGGGTGGGGGGAGAGACTTTGTGTACTGAAGATTAACACTGTTTGTATTGCATTGTTTTTAGATCATGTGTTTATTTTTATTTGTCCAATTGTGCTGATTATGTTTTATAATGATTTTGGGTTTTCATGGATTTTTGTATATGTGTGTGTAAGTCATTACAAGGCTGCTTTTGGGGGTGGTAAGCAATGCATACATTTTAATAACAACAACAACAATATTCATCATCATCCCATGAAACTTGTGGGGGTTTTCCCCATGAACCCATTTTAGGCTGTTCAGGAAATAACAGTGGCGGTGTGCGTGCGGGGTGCCAAAACTGTATCTTGCCTAGAGTACCAAAATACTTTGAGATGGCCCTGCTTGCCCTGAGCTCCCTGAAGGATGGGATTCAAATATAACAAATAAAGTAAGTGCTGGTATGCAGTATGCCTAGCAGTTTAACAGTTCTATAAACATTACTTCCTGTAAGCTCCTTGGACAATTATCTTTTTTCATGTGTGGTTGTGCTCTAATACATGCTGCACACTGATGGTGCTAGTAAAAGTCTACAAAAGACAGTTTGCCTCCATCTTTATTCTGTAATCTACGGTTCCATTTTATAAGTAGTGCTGTTTTAGAACAGGATAACTTTCCCACTTTAAGGTCTGACCAGAACTGAAATGCACTGCTGATTTGGGCCTAATACCCTGACCCTATGCATGTTTATTTAGAAGTAAGTTTCAGTGGGGCTTTCTCCTAAAAAAATATGCATAGGATTGCAGTCATGCAGTACAACTCTATGCACATTTACTTGGAACAAAGGCCCACTGACAGCAATCAAACTTACTTCCAAGTAAGTGCGCATAGGATTGGAGCCTTAAAATAATCTGAGTAGCCAGTATTTACGAGGAAACGTTTCCCCTATTCCAACAGATCTTGCAGATTTTATAAAACGGTTTCAGCATTTCCATTTACACGTAACATAAGATAGCCTAAAATATTTTGCACTGAAATCCCCAATGCTCAACTGATATTTGACCTCATGAAAGGAAAAGAATGATGGAAAATGACAGTATATATACATATATATATATATATATATATATATATATATATATATCTCCATATATTCATCCATCCATCCCAAAGCATGAGAGGAGGGAGGGGAAATCAATTAATCAATAAGTCAATGGGAAAGAAAATCAAACAGAAGAGAACATCTGGACAAATATGCTACTTGCTTGTAAGAAAACAAAGTATTTCCCTCATGCCCAGGAACAGAAAGTTTATTTCACCACCGGTTTCAAATTAAGGCTTAAAGAAACCTTCGTTTCATGAGGCTAAATATTAATCTTGTGTCCACTGAACTGAACTTAAAATAATAATCTTCACAAAGAACTACTGCAATTCCAAGTGATTACAATGCTAAAAGCAATTATATTTAACCAGATGAGAATCTCACCATAGTTTAAATTCCCCATAGTGCCATTTCATGTTATATTTGAGAAATTCCTCAATAAAAATGTCAAATAGAGAATGAGTTGAGTTCCTCCAAGGACAGACTTGGAACATTTCCAGTATAAATGTGTAGCCAATGAATCTCAACTAAAAGAGGGGGGAGGGGGAATAAAGCTCATTTGATTAGAGTAGAAAGAGAAAAAAAATAAATAGGAAAGAAGGGGGGGGCAAATAACCCATCAGCCCCATCTCCTCTAATTAAAATGGAGAAGAAGTTTCTTTTATTTGTTTGTAAGAAGGTTATTAACATTCTGCAATGGAAACATTAGTGAAAAACAGGTCCTGAAAGAAGGTTTGTCTCAGGGTCCTGCGTGAAACAATTCCTTAGTAATACCCTTCTAAATACTCTTACGAAGATAAATTGGAAAAAACGTTTACAAAATATTTTATTTATTTCTGGCAAGCCCTCACAAGGTGGTTTATAAAAAAGTTGAAAACAAAATGATGGAACAAACAAATTAATTAAAAAAACTATGCAAAATTCTTTTTTTTTAAAGTCATCACAGAGCAATCCTATGTACCGTGGGAAGAAGGGAAGCGTGCCCACAGCATCCACAGCCCTGCTGGAGTTGGGTAGGTTTATCTTCTTTTTTCCCACTGGTGTTCTGCTGTGTTTTTCCCTCCCATTGACTGCAACAGGAAGGAAATTAACTAAACCAGCTCCAGGGTTGGTGTCGTTTGGGGCTCCGATTTATAGGCATGTCAGGGGGGCAAGGGGACTTTATCCTGCAGATCCAAGTTCATCCCCAACCCGTCCCTGACATGTCCATGGAACACCCCATTTCAGTTCCTGCCACTGGTGGAAAGTAACGCCATCACTAGTACATCTACACCTGTGGAGCTTTCATTATTTTAACCAATCCTTGTCGGCAGTCAATATGCAGCAACCAAACTCATCACACTAACCGCCACAGATGAGAAATGAATCACATGTTGCACTTCATCCTCATTAGCAAGAGGCAGCCTTTCCAGGGTCATCAGTGAGGTGCATGAGAAGGCAGTGGGAATAAGCCAGAAAGCAGCCAGTGTAGGTTGACAGAACCTCAAGAGATGCTGCCTCCCAATCCAAGTGGGAAGATAATATTAAGAAATGTCAATTCAATAAGAATAATCCCCCAAGCTTCACAGAGCTCATCCTCAAGCTAATATGTGACAGCTAGAATAAAACCTAAACTAACACAAGATCTTGATGTTGAACATCAGCTTGAAGATCTCTAAAATTAAGAACATAAGAACATAACATAAGAAGAGCCATGCTGAATCAGACCAAGGGTCCATCTGGTCCGCTATTCTGTTCACGCAGTGGCCAACCAGCTGTCAACCGGGAATGCACAAGCAGGACATGAGTGCCACAGCACCCTCCCACCTATGTTCCCCAGCAACTTCTGTAAATAGACATCCTGCCCCTGATACTGGAGTACATCTTTACTAGTAGCCATTGATAGCCTTATCTTCCATGAATTTGTCTAATCTAAGCCATACACATTGGTGGCCATTATGACATCTTGTGGAAGTGAATTCCATAGTTTGACTATGTGAGAAGATATACTTCCTTTTATCTGTCCTGAGTCCCACCTATCAGTTTCATGGGATGACCCCGGGTTCCAGTATTATGAGAGAGGGAGAAAAGTATCTTCCTGTCCACTTTCTCCACACCATGCATAACTTTGTACACACTTATTCCCATCTTTTCTAAGCTAAACAATCCCAGATGTTGTAACCTTTCCTCATAGGGGAGTTGCTCTAGCCCCTTGATCATTTTAATTTCCTTTCTCTGCACTTTTTCCAACTCTACAATATCCCTTTTTAGGTGCAGTGGCCAGAACTGTACACAGTATTCCAAGTGTGGTCACACCATAGATTTGTATAAAAGGAGTATGATCTTGGCAGTTTTATTATCAGTTCCTTTCCTAATTATGCCTAACAAGGAATTTGCCTTTTTCACAGCAGCTGCGCACTGGATTGACATTTTCATTGAGCTGTCCACCACAACCCAAGATCTCGTTCTTGGTCGGCCACTGCTAGCTCAGATCCCATCAGGTTATACTTGAAGTTGGGATTTTTTGCCCCAACATGCATCACTTTACGCTTGCGTACAGTGAATTGCATTTGCCAGTTGGATGCCCATTCTCTCAGTTTTGAGAGATCCTTTTAGAGCTCCTTACAATCCATTTTTGTGTTAATACCCACCCCCGCCCCGATAATTTGGCATCAAAATTAAACTTGGAATTTGCAGAACCTATCCTTCTTTTTCTACAGGGTTTTCTGATGTACCACCCCACGGTGTCAGATACCCATAGAGTCTCAGATTGTTATTTCCAAACAATTTCTGCACATGCATGCATTTCCCTCCCCACTGCTCCGCAAAAGATGTACAGTACCTAATTCCCATGGAAAGGCTGCAAAGCAGCAGCTGTGAAAGTGAGTAGCTGTGGACCCAGACTCACCTCAACAGCAAATCCAAGAGCCTCCACCCTTGACTGAAGCTGACAACAGATTTTAAATTCCTTGTCAACTTCACCTTTACAGTGAAGAGCAGCCCTTGCTGATGGGTGGAGGAAGATGGTTAGTTTCACGGCCAAATTCAAATATGTGAAAATTCTGCAAATCCACTAACCTTTAATTATTTTCTCTACGCAGTAGATGCATAGATTTGTGCATCCAGCTGCCAATAAGTTGTTTTCTCCAGCAGAAATTATATTGGATGGAAGTGGACATAAGCAAGTTCAATGATACTTGGCCACATCAGCAGAACTACAAAATCTTCATTTGAAATCTAAATTGGTGGATTATTGCTGCATCCCTAGATTAAATTTAGCCTGTTACATAGTGCAACAAAAATGGATTCAGTAGTGTTATCTGACTGGATACTTCGCCCCTGGTTATCTAGAGGCAACACAGCAACAAAGCTTTCAGGTAATATGTGTATCTGTTTACTAGACAGAGTATGATTTTCATGACAAAGCTCCATATCAGTGGAGCAGTGAACTGAATTTCCTTCACAAATGTGTGGAAGGGAAAAAATAAGTGAGGAATCCCATTACTAAACTGATGCATCCAAACAGAATCCCACTGTATGTTCTTAAAGCTGGGGTTGGGAATGTAGCACTCATGAGTACAACAGTACAACATGAGTACAACAGTGCCTCTAGGCACCCACCAAGCCTGCCTGTCCTCCCAACTTTTAATGTATTTTCACAATTTTAAAGTGTTTTGCATGAGGAGAGTTTGCCTGCCTTACACTCGATTTGTTGGGGAAATTAGTTGTCTTTCGTGACTGGGCAGCCCTCCCCTCAGCCCAGAGGACATTTTGTGACTAGGCAGGCCTCCATGGCAACCATTTTGTGGTGGTGCCCATGACTCTTTCTTAGATTTTCAAATGTGCTCACAGGCCCAAAAAAGTGGAAGACCTCACATAAGAAGTTTAGCATAGGTAGGGACAAGGAACAAAGTGTGTAGGAGACAGCTAAATCCACAGAGTGCATTTCTTAATGCAAATTATGTATTTTTACTGCAGATGGAAAGCAGGTCAGCCTGTATAAGATGCCTGAACAGGAAGCCACCCTGAGCTATTCAGAGGAAGAGTAGGAACAAGTGAAATACATACATATACAATATTGGGCCCCACCTGTAAAGAAGCTAATAACAAATGGAACTGCCACTGAAATTAAAACCAAATTTGGGATTGCCTTATATGAAAATCTGAGGTATTTTGAGAGGGCTTTAGCAAGACTTGCAAAAATGGTCTGAGAAAGTGGGGGAGGGGTACATTTCTAAGCAGTCACTGGATTCTACCCAAAGCAAAATTCAAAGAAAATTTGGAGGTTCCTCCTACGGAACTTTGGGAGAACCCAACATAATTTTGGTAAGACCAGCAACATTTCCCAGGTGGCTTTTGTACATCCTTAACCATGACTAATGACATTAAATATACTTGACTGAATCCCACATTATAAAAAACTGCACTCATTAGTTTTAACCAGACTTTTAAACCGTATTCCTGAACATTTTGATATATATCATTTTAAGTACATTAATACCATCTTCTAGAAGATATACTCATCTACACAACATGAATAACTGGATATGCTTTAGTGGAGATGCAGAAATCTATCCATTTACTCTTACTTGCATTGTAGCTGAATTATAATGTCCCAGCTTCAATATAAATCCATTTAAAACCTGCATACATACAGCTAGATGACTAAAAGTATACAAATAAACAGCAACAAGGATTTTTCTTCTACCTCCTCTGGGAAGTATAATGACTCAGTATTACTCAAGGCTACTGAACCACCAATTTTATTTTTCCTGATTATTACTTATGATTCTTCTTGTTTCAGGGAATGAATAGATTTAAAAAAACAATGTCAGTTTTTTTAGTAATAGTTCTACTTGTTTCTATGATAAATGAAATGTAAAAGCTCATCTCAAAAGCAGCAAATGGACAGATTCTGCAATCCATCTAAATAAAAATTCCCTTACAGATATGAATGAAGGAGATAATGCAAAGCTGAAGAATTATACAAAATCTATTCCAGAAATTCCTCCTTTGCTTCTAGTCTCACTGAGTATAAACTGACACCAGTGGAATTTTGTATAATCCTTCAGCTTCTCATTATCTCCTTCATTCATATTTGTAAGGGAATATTTGGATTGTATCCAAAGATCCCATTGCACCCTCCAGAGGAACTTTTGGGGACTGAGTGCAGAGGAATCAGTGAGACACACATACCCTGCACAAATGGAAGTACCTTCCACTCACACAGCAATATTTTGGATCCAAGCCAATATGTTTTGTATGATGCTTATGATAACTGAATTTAATGTAATAGAAATTCTCAATCGTTAATCATGAGATAAGAGCAACATCCAGCTCAGATATTGCTGGGTGAGAGATATATCCAGCTAGAAATCAATAGCTGAGCTCTACACAGGTTATCACAAAATTGCACAACCAAGTTTCAGTATCATGAATCATTCATTGCTAGAACATCTGTACAACTTTTTTTGTCCTAAGAACAGAATTCTCTGTTCTTATGCACAAACAGAAGCCACAGAACTAGACAACAGAAAACATTAACAGAAATTGTTCATAATACCTTAAATTACCATTCAATAATATTCTGTTTTGTCAGATATTCCATTTAATAAAGGTACACACAGCCTGGTTTGGAACACTGTTCCAGTTCCTTCTCTCTGCTCGTAGTACCTTATAATCTGAATGGCATGAGCAAGATGCTATGGGGACTGTAAACATGTCCTCAGTTCAAGGCCTGGCATAAAACTACCTTGACCTCCTTACCAAACCTATAACTAGATAATAGTGGGCTTTGCTTGATGAACACTGTGTAACAGGTGAGGTACTGCATAAAATAACCTAGCAATTTCTCCACAATAATGACTCACCAAGGCAGTTGTGTCCATCATGAGCCAACATGAACCCATCGTAGCACGTACACCTGTAGTTGCCTGGAATGTTGATGCATTCGTGTACACAGCCTCCATTGTAGAAGTCATTTTCACACTCATCAATGTCTAAGGAGAAGAGAAAACCCCGCTATTTTGATTAGCAAAAAGCAGTACCATATATATTGCACAAAATGCACTAGGAACAACATTGTTTTATAAAAATAACCATGAAATATTTTTCAGTAACGAATTACCCCTAACATCATAATTGCCATTTATTGGAGTGCACCAAAGCCATTCCCATCAAGCAAATCTAAATAGAAATATTAGGTACTTTTGCCTACTTGAGAAATAGACATGAGTACACAGAATATACCTGAGGTGGGTTGGCACGTGCGCCATCAGTCCAGTTCAAACATAAAATTCCAAACCATCGCTTGTTGGAAGGTGGATAAACGCCATGCTTGAGCACTTCCCCTTCCACATACAGCCTGTCCATGATGTTAGAACCAGGAAACTGTGAATTGAGCACTCCCTACAAATTGTAAGCCAGGGTCAAATCACCAGTGGACAGAGTTAGAAATCCTCTTGGTTTTACCATTGGGTAACTTGCAGGAGCACATCCATGAACAAAAGCCATGCTTTAGGTTTTAGCTGTAAGTAGGGATGCTGGAGAAATTTGAGATGGATTAAAATGAGCTCAAATTTCTAAGAATCCGACCTGAGGAACCTATTGCGGAGCACCCCCCTCAGGCCATGCGGAGTCCATGGACTTTTGGATGATTTTTTTACTTTCCCGAAATTTACGCATATAAGTCCGTAGAAAAATATACACGTTTCTGCTTAAGGAAAAATTGAATGGAATGGGGAACAATACACTAAATGTTACGTACTGAAGTAAATTATGTAAATACTTACGTAAATATTTACGTAAATATTTACGTATTTTTCCACACGACAAAAAAAAATTTGCATCCGTCTGTGGGCGGATGACAGAACGAAAGGCGCCTGACAATCTGCAAAACACAGACGGAGAAGATTTTACACAGTCCGCACATCCCTAGCCGTAAGCTACTCAGGACAGGCAGGAACCTGGCTTACACTTTGTAAAGCGGCATGCGCATATATATATATATATATATATATATATAAAATACATATCAACAATAAGTTTGGTTTGCTGTGCATCTACACGCATTATGGGAACCAGCCACACACGCTTCCAGTCTGGGTCACCTTGATGTACATCTGGGGTTTTGCTCAGCCAGAAGTGTGGCAGTGACAGAAATGTCTGCACCATCAATGAAGGAAAAGAAGGCTTGCTGGGGAGCCCGGGATGTGTATTGGAAGTGCTTAGATGAAAATAAGGAAGATGCATCTAAGTGTGAGAAGTTGAGATGCTCTTATGAAAATGTATGTCCACAACAGTGGGTTAAATACTTTGATAGAAGAAGAGATTATTTAAAATATAAAGCACAGCTGGAAGCCGGAGAATTTCAGCCTTCAGAAACAACGGAGAAGTCATAGCTGCTCATCATCCTTTACAAATATACCCACCACAAAGGAGCTTACAGAAGACGAGCACCAGTACAATACCTAAAAGTCAGTATCAGTAAAGGACAATGATGGCCTAAAATAATTTTAAGAGCTGTGCTTGTTTCTTTACCTTGCATTGGTGTGAAGGTGCCAGCCTGTGTGTTCTTTGAACTGCATGGTGGTGTTGGGAGGGGGCACCCACTCACCCCTCACCACTGAAAGGTTGCTACTGATAAAAGTATGAACAGGTGTACTGTATCAGCTCACAAATTTATTATGGGTTTTACTCTTATACTGTCGTTTTAAACGGTTATATTTTATACTGTATTTTATGACGTATTTTGTGGTTTTAATGGCTGTGAACTACCCAGAGAGCTTCAGTTATTGGGCAGTATAGAAACGTAGTAAATAAAAAATAAAAATAAATAAATTGCAGCCATTCTTTTTTTTCCCTTTAAATTACTGTATCAATAATTTCAGAGAAATAACGCAAGACTTTCCTAATGTAAGAAACCGCAGAAGCTAAAACACTTTAGATGGGCAGTGTAAAAGAAAACAAGATGGATGGAATTGACCAAGACACATTCATTGGGGCTGTTCATACAACATGGTAACTCACACTCAGGTTCTCACGGTGGCTTGTTCAAGAAAAATACTGCATGGTTAAAAAGCCACCCTGCAGAAAATGTCCTGGGTTCAGACAACACACTAATCCATGGTTCAACAAACAACCCAGGGTTCAACAACAACCCACAGTCAACCACTGAGTGTGGGTTAGTTTGTCATATGAACCCAGTGTCCAACTGGGTTTGCACAATGTGACAACCCACCATGGGCAGCCAGCCATGGTTGTCATGTCATCTGAACCTGAAGCGTTTTCCACGGGGTGGCTTATGTGGGGGGAACAAGCCATGCAGGGAACCTATGATTTGTTGTAGGGTTGTTCTTACCTACGATAGGCTGTCGTGTCATCCAAACCCAGGAGACCGATTTTATCATGGGTTGTGGTGATCGGCTACAGAGCCACTCAGCAAGAGCAGCAAAAAAGCCTGTGTCACTTGCTTTTCGTGATCTCACCAGTGACTCCCCTTCTACTGATGCTGAAACGATACTTTAGAAGGACTGTCACTTGTTCGCTGGCTTTTTCTTTTTTCCTTTTCAGGGCTTCAAAAATGTGCAATAGGAGTCGTAATTAAAAGTGAGAGGATCACATCTCCAAGGGAGAGATACTGCCCCCACCCCTTTTGGTGCACTTACGCCCTTGGCTCCCCCCCACCCCCCATTTGCATTGCTTCTGAGTTGCATTGCCAAGCTCCACCTTTCTCTTACTGTTATTTCTCCCTCTTGGTCCTTCGCAAATGGCACAAATTAACCAATATACAATCTCATCTTGTCAATTTCCTTGTCTGTTATCTGCTCCTCTCCCTTTGACAGCAGAAACTGACGAGGAAATTGACCAGGCAGGACTACTCATATTGGACAGCCGTAAGTGTGCACTTAAGAAAGACTGACAAAATAAATAAATAAATACGACCTCACTTGCGCATTTTTCAAGCACTGAAAAATAAAATTAAACAGCCAGGAAACAAAAAGGGGTAGCAGCTGGAGCTCCCCCAATTGCGCATTTCCGAGGCACGAAAAAATAAAAATTAAAAAAGCTAGGGAACAAAAAGGTGTAGCGATCAGAGTGGGAGAGGGAGACAAGATGGTTTTTGCCACAAAGTCCCCTGGGATACGTGCCTGAGCTGGCTGGAGGACTCAGGGGGAAGGAGAGGGAGAACAAGCCATGGCAAGCCTGATTGTCTGTCAGGCATACTGTGGGTTCTGTGAACAACTATTCCACTGTGGCTTTGCAGGGTGGCTTAGTGTGACATGCAAAACCACCCATTGTAACATGTTGCTATTCAGATTAATCAATATGCTGTGCAGAGGCATGAGCTGGGGAAGTTTAAAATTATTTGATTTTTCTTTTCTCTTTTTAAACTTTATACCAGTAAAAGATGCTTTTATGGTAACTGACGAAGTCATCCACCAGAAGAATAATGAACAACAATAATCTTAAACTACAGTCTAGACTCCCCTACCCTAAGCATTGTCTCTGAGCCTGCCTGATGACAGACCTTCAAACTTGAGTCATATTTGGTCAGAAAGTATGTTTTTCTTTCATACCATGCACTTTTGCAATTGGATCTGGAACTAATTTGGAAAGCATAAATTGCAATTGACTTTCAATAATTTATGTTCTTGAACCTCTGTAGAAATACAGCCATCAGGAAGCTGTCTGCCTGCATAAATCTTAAACATCTTTTCATCTAAATCAGCTATCCAATTGCAAAACATAGCACTTGGGGAAATCATATACAGCAGAGTTTGGGTACTAAAATGACTTGAAATGTAATGTTTTCATTGCTGATATGTCAGCAGTTGGCTATATGGAAGTATTTATTCAGACATCTGAAGGGAATATATATACCCGTACAATGTTGAAAGAACACAACTTGAAATATATGATGTGTCAGTAAAGAAGTACTGGAGAGGAAATAAAACTGGCTTTGCTTGAAGACATGGAAATGTAATGAACAAGTTATATGAATGCATACATGTGGCAATCCATAACCTACATTTCTAATACTCCTCACAGAACAAATTTGGGTGGTTTTATTTTTTGAAAATTAATTAGGGCTGTCATTCTATTCAAGAAATCTTAGACAATCGTATTTGCTTTAACTTTAATAATAAAAATTTATTAAATCTGCATAATTTTCATATGAATACAATCAATCATTCCAAAGGAAAAAAGAAGACTTGCTTTGTCTTTAAGATGATCCATACAGGAGTCAGAATAAATATAATCTTTCAAGAGACATTTTGTCCTGTGTGGGATAGAAGGGGGAATGCCTCTTCCAAGATTGTGCCTGTATATTTTTTGTGAACACCTGCATCACAAGTAATCGAAATTGTTTTTAAAATCTGCTACCCAATTAATTGGAGCCCTTTTTTTCAATCAAAAGTTGTTAACCAAATAATTAAACTAATTATTCAGCTAAACACTGGTGACCTAGTATTAACAGAATAGGTAGGTTTCTCACCTATACTGAAATAATCATACTCATAATTTATCTGATCTACTTCACGTGTACAAAGCGCTTTACATGTTTTAACTGAGGTGCAGTGCAATATTATACTTGTTTACTCAGAAGGTTGAAGCAAGAGTCCCAGACTTCTAATGTTTATAAATATGTGTCTAGCTCCACTCTGACAATAAAGGAGTGTGCTTAATGACCACAGCATTCTGAGTAGTTACACTATTTCAGAAATAAAATGTTCAGGTATGTTAAGTGATACCTGATCTTAAACCATTTAGGCTGCAATCCTAGACATACTTACTTGGGAATAAGTCTCATTAAACTCAATGTAGCTTACTATGAGTAGACATATATATGATTGCTCAATGAGGCTAACGTCTAAGTAGACATGTATAGGATTGCACTGTAATTCATATTAGTTGTAAAATGTACATGAGAGTGCATCAACAGTAGCTTTAACTTTCACAATTCATGTGTATTTCAGAAAGCAGAAGAACCTTTTAAACAGGCAATTTCCAATTATTTCATTCATTCATTTATTTATATTTAATTTCATTTCTATACCACCCAATAGCCGAAGCTCTCTTTATTTATTACACGGTACTCAACAAACCAAGCCATTTTAAGATGATCGACCATTAGTGTTTTAACCATCAATAAGTAATTGATTAAATCTAAATAGTACGTTTAGTATGATGAGGTCATCAACACGGATACCTTTTTGAGACACTGGAAGAGATGTATGATGCACTTGCCATTGAATAAAACAATATTACCCAAATTGTCAGAAAGAAAGCCGATATTGTTTTAATCCTGACTAGAGTAATATACCAGAACCAATACAGCAGGGCTGTATTGTTGGGGGCAGAAGCGTTTGGGTACAATCCAGATAAATTCTTCAGCACATGCTGTAGTCCGATTGAGGTTAAGTAATTTCTCAAAGGAAGTGAGTGGGTGAAAACTGAAGAAAGTAATGCAATTTAGTTCCAGTAATGCAATTTAGACTGATCCATTATTCCTCTAGAAAGGTTTTCTTTCAGGTCATTATACATCTTATGTTGGATTTCTCTGGCTTCAGTGTTAAATGTAAATTTTGGACATTGAACAATCCAGCAATGACAGAACAGAGGAGCCTCAGTTTACAGACAAGGATAAGGTCTCAGCCTGATTTCTTTTAGTCCTATTAAAAATATGAAAAATTCAGCATCTGTCCTGACTCCTGCATAATCCCTGATGGCACCTGCCCGAGGTCTAAAAATATTGTTTAAGGAAGAATATTTGCTGACACAACTAGTTGTCTGAATTTCTATGATTATTCTCAATCTCAAAAATAAACAATGATTTGTTTGCAGGGGGAAAGTGTGCCCTTCAATATGCCATCAATTATCAACATGAGCTTCCATCTATCAGCTAAAGCTATGAGCCCAATTCTACTGATATTGACTCCAAAGTAAGTTTTATTAAGTTCAGTAGGACTCCCAGGTAGGCATGCGTGGAATTGCAGCTTTACTTGATTCATCTAGTGATTGAGAGAGCAAACCTATGGATTGCTCCCTAAGCCAATCAAAACTGCAGCCCTATTTATAACATCTCTATTTAGGATGAAATATTAGTTCCAAAGCAGCATAGCAGAGCACAACTCTCAGTTTTCCAGGTCTCTCTTAATGCTATCAAGGTCAAGGTCTGATGTCTACACTTCAGCAAGATTTTCAGAACTTGGAAAGAAAAATGCTTACGGCTACAGTCCACACCTACCTACCTGCGAGTATGTCCCACTGACCTCAGTGGAACTTACTTCTGAGTAGACATGCCTAGAATTGCTCTGCCAGTGTTATTTCCTATGCTACTGTTTAAGGCAACTGCCCTTATACCTGTATCTTAAGATGAGAGTACAGTTGGAAGGTAACTCACATTTAGAGGGACTTGCGTAGAGGGACTCCTCGACTTCTCCAACCTCACCTTCTCTCTTGAGTTCTCTGCACATGCTAGAGGACATGGGTGTCAGGGTGGAAACTGAGCCGATAGAACCCCAGAGCAGTTCTGATTCTGAGGAGGATCAGCAATCCGTGAGAGAGGAGCCAGCTCATCCCTCACAGGCACAGCAGCTGGCAGAGATTCCTCCTGCCGGTATTCCTGAGATAGATAGTGATCCTAGCAGTGAGAAAGTGCGGGAACGGGGCTTGCTAGATGCTCGATGCAGACAGCGACGAGCGATGGAGGGCACGGAAGAGAGGCGTAGCGCCCGTTTGGCACGCAAGCAACGGCCGCCTCCTGTGGACCCAAGGGAAAGAGGGAGGATCTCTCCCTAACCCATAAGTTCAGGGTCTTCCAGTGACTGTCCTTCAAACGGGGATCAACTGCCTACTCGGCGCATAGGCCACTTTGCTGTTCCTTGCTTAGTAGCTGGTGATTAGCATCTGAAAGAGTCATTAAGTTGTAAAAGGATTAAAGCCTTGAAAAGAATCCTTTCAACTGTGTCTTGAGTTGGCTATTGGGGTCTACTGAAAGAGGCCACTAGGCGCCTCCTGACAATGGGACACTGGCAACCACAAATAATGGCTGTCTACCAAATTCAGCCAAAAGTAGTGGATCCAAGTCTAAATGGGGTGTTGGGGGTGGGGAGACACAAACGCTTTAGCCTTTCCTCATTGTAAAGGTTTCCAAGGTGAGGTTCATCTGAGTTGCCCTTCGCTGTACCTTTTCTAGATCTATAATCATCTTTTTTGAGATGGGGTGATTAGGGCTTAATTTTCTTCCGTTAGATGCTCTGCAATATAAACATGTGCACCTCACGTCCATTATCTAAAGTCAATGAGCATTTTAAGTAGATATTGCTTTAACTATAAACATGAACAAAATACTGACAGACAACCCTGATTGTATTTAGAGTTCCTGATAATTTACAACAGTGAGTATTCACTTTGAATTGCAGTCTGAACTTGACAACGTTTATAATTGTGTTTTATTTAATGATGTATTAAATGCAATGCAAGATTCTCTCCCCCTTCGTACTTGCTCGATAGTGTGGTTAATTTGATTTCCATGAAACAAAGAAACCCAGGCACGAACCCATTAGCTCCCCTTTATTCTAGTGCTAAAGAAAGACACACATGTATATAAAACACTGCCTTTGTTCAGATGAATGCATTTTGCCTCTGAATATTATGGCCTTGCAATTGACATGGGTTTTGGTTTTTTTTAAGAAAGAAAATCAATTAAACACAAGCCACATGCCTCTTTGTTTTTATTGCTTTCCAGTTGTCATGATGTTTTCAAGATGCTAGTGCCTGAGGAAACTGTAAAATTTTTAAAGGCTCGAGGACTGTTTGTGGAGACAAGGTCAAAAGAAAGAAAACCTGAGGTTCATTAGGACAAGAGGAAAGGTACAAGTGCAACAGCTTCCCAGGCCTTGGATTACTTTGGTAAAATTAGATTTTTAAAAAGGAAAAAAAAGAGGAAGAAAGCCTTATTAACATAGCAACACTGGTATACTAATGAAGTGGGCTCTAGTCTGTGAAAGCTTATACTAATTTCTTTGTCTTTGAAGTGGCACAAGACTTTGGTGTTTTTCCTACCAGTGGTGACTTCTCTCCACATTCTTCCTATTTCTGTGGCCAGAAAGAAAGAAGAGTTCCAAGCTCAACTCACCAATATTTTTTTTAAAAAACTAGTAAAATGCCCGTCTATGATGATGTTGAGGAGGTGTTGAGGAACACCCCCAGGGATCCTGCTCAAAGAGGGCCATGCCATCCAGCATCAGAGGTGGAGGACAGATTTTGCCCTCACTGTAGCAGTGTCCTCAAGAGCAACACTTTAACTTTCTCAGTAGGTATTCATGGAAATCGTTCACCTAGACTGTAGGAAATAAGAAGGTACACCCAAGAACACCATTGGGTGACTGCAGCCAGCCAGCCAGCCCCCAACTGCCCACGCCTTCAAGACAGCTTACAATCACAAAGCAACATTAAAACATTGCAATAATTAAAAACAATTACAAACAGTATTTATTCTGAAAAAGTCAATATAAACAGAATCAAAATAGAAAAAAAAGCAAGTGCACTACATTCCAAAAGCCTGGTGAAAATGGAAAAGCTTTGGGCTGCTCCCTAATAAGCAGGAGGCAACTAGTCCTGCAGATTTGCTGAGCTCGAGGATTCCACAGGCCAGGTGTCAAGGCAAAGCAGCCTCTTACCGTACAGTTTTTTTCAAAAGCAAATAGCATCAGCTGGAAGGACCGATCATTATCAGGCTCCCATAAGGCATTTTGGAGGGAAGGGAGTGATTTAACCTTTCCTCCCCTGCTGTGGTCTTCTGCAGCTGGTATTGAGAAAAGAGCCAGTGCAGAGAGGCTCCCCCCCCCCCCCTGAAGATCTTAACATGCCGGGGCATTGATATGGGAGGAGGTATTCTCTCAAAAATGAGAGCAGGAAGCTCCAGAAGAAATCTCCTTGGGTGGAGAACGTACTGGAGATGTGTGGTGTGTGTTTTTAATATATGCTTAGTTTTTGCAAAGAAACAAACTGAGCATATATGAGGGCTGGGTAGAGCACACAGGCACACTGTTGCACAATGCTAGTCTTGAGATACCATCAGTCACCCAAAAAAGGCTAGCGCATGCCTTCCCCCACGAGCCATCCTCCAGATGTGTTTGACCACAACTCCCATCATCCCTCGTCAGCAGCTCTGCTGACTGGGGTTGAATCATAGAATCATAGAATAGTAGGGTTGGAAGGGGCCTACAAGACCATCAAGTCCAATCCCCTGCTCAATGCAGGAATCCAAGCCAGAGCATCCCTGACAGGTGGCTGTCCAGATCCACAGAATCACAGAATAGTGGGGTTGGAAGGGGCCTACAAGACATCAAGTCCAACCCCCTGCTCAATGCAGGAATCCAGGTCAGGATGGTAGTTGATGGTAGTTGTAGCTGAACACATTTGGTAGATGCCACATTGAGTAAGGCTGAGCTGCAGCATTGTCTTTCAGCTGGTTAAGGGTGCCTCCTGCAAGCCAGCTCCAAATCTCAAACTTGTTTGACAGATTAAAATCTGCCTTTCCCCCAACCACTTCCCAGCAGTGGAACACACCATTCCAAGAACACTGGTCTCAGCCCTCACTCTTGGATGTGACTAGCATTCCAGGTTCTAGGAACCTCAGCTGACCATGAGTTCCCATTAAGGAAGCATCTGAAACTATAAAGTTATACAGAAGCCAAGAGAAATGATAATCTCTTCCCTCTGCATAAAAGAACAGAATAGTCTTTTGAATATTATGCATATGAAGGATCCCAGTCAAACGCTCCATTATTTGTAGCTTTGGAAACCAGATATTTGCATCAACATTAACATTTTAAATATGTCTGATGGCTATATTTTCTTCTTGTTGCTTCTGTACTGATTGATATCCTAGCCACATATTTAGGGAGATAAGGCCCACAGCACTAACTTCTGCAGCAAATTACTTGGTGCTGCTTGCATTGCCACTTCAGAGGGGATTAAACTTCTGTAGTTCCTCTTAGCTTTTCTCCAGTGTTGAAAAGAAGGCCTGGCGTGCTATGGTCCATGGGGTCACAAACAGTCGGACACAACTGAACGACTGAACAACAACAACATCCCATATTTCCTTGAACTGTAGTTATGCAAGTGGATGCTGCTGCCTATATGCCCCCACCCCACCCCCCAAAAGGAAAAAAGAAACTACTCTTATAAAACATTGCACTCAATTATTTTTGCCCAGAATGAGAGAGGTTGCCAGCCACCTCAATTGCACCACCTCTGTTGAGCTTCCCAGAACAGTATTGTTTTTTTAAAACTGCATTCCAGGGAAACCTAGTTTTCCTTGGAAGGTCATTGTGGAAGTTTATGCATGCTATTATCTTGGCTTTTATTGTTTGTTAATTCTAACATTAACTATTTTGTAAGCCACTTTGGAAAAGCAGCATAACATGTTTTATGTAACTATTATTTATTTATTTCATTTCATTTCATTTCTATATCGCCCAATAGCTGAAGCTCTCTGGGCAGTTCACAAACTAAATAAGTGTAATTAATGGAAGAAAACAAGGCAAAGCAAACTATGCCAGAGCTTCCATTCTCCCAGTATTACACATTGCTGAAAGCTTTTCCACATGTGCAGTAGTCTGTGCTTCTTTGTTCTGCAGTAGCGTGTCCTGCTCTCGCTTCGCAAGGGAGGGTGTACTCATTTCCCTAACCATGTGCATAAGATGCATCAATGCATGCAGCAAAGCATGTCGGGCCAGCACTGAGAGTATTGTGTGGGTTTTAGTGCGGTATTCCCAGTTCATGCAAGGCAATTAAGAGACTCAATAAGCTTAGCCCACACTCTGCAGGAAATAATGTGCTACACCCCAGAACATGCCTCAGGATCTTTTACAATGCAGACAGTTCTGCAGCAGACACAAACGGGTTCCCTAGCAGGCAAATCAGTCTGGAAAGGATTTCCTGAAGGTAGAAACGTTTCAGACTACTGTCCTAGGGGAAGAAGGCGTGAACAAGAGCTAGATCATCCAGCAGTAATTTAACATCGCTCTAGGCACCCTACTAGGTTAACTCCCAAGTAGGCATTCTACCTAAGAAGGGCAAGTTTATCAGTAGCTCCAATTTAAGCCAGTGGTTTTAAAAGAAAATTTAAGAAACCCATGCAGAATTAGGATACAAACTGGAAAGACTGCATGACAGCATAATCTAGCCTCCATTTGACAGCTGGTTTACCTTGACTACATCTACGGACAGATTAAGGGTGGTGGAGACCCCTAGGGAATACTAATTCCAGGGGCAGTGCAGAGCAAAACAATGTATTTTTCCTTCCTTTCTTTACATTACAGAAACAGATCATGTCATTCTCAACCTGATTTAAAGAATGTTATTGGGCTTCTCCAGATTCATACCTGACACGTTGATTCCTGGCTTCAATCGAAGTGCATTAGAATTGGCTAAGCTCCACTAGGTGCATTCAAGAATACCAGTGGTGTTGTTTAGAAAACCACATGTGGGGTGACTATTTTATTGGTCAAAGCAGCCTTCTCCAACTGGCACCCTCCAGAAGTGTTGGGACCACAACCCCCATCATTCCCAGCCAGAATAGCTTGTGCTGGCTGGGAATGGTGGGAACTGTAGTCCACCACCTACAGCAGGCGCCAAGTTGAGGGATGCTGGGCAAAGTATCCAACACACGCAGCAGTTCTGGTGCAGAGTCATGAAATGGGAGGGGTCAACAGTTCTCCAAGTACATCCTATGAGTTATTCAGCTCTCTAACCTACAAGTACCAGTCTTCCATGCAGTTATCTAAACCCTGATCACTTAATCCTCCAAATGTTCACAAAGAAATGTTTAGTAGATACTAAGGCAAACATAAGAGGCAGGTGCTGGTTTAATAAAATGCCAGAGTATTTCAGTTACTTAAAAAGTTACAATTTTAAAGACAAAACACTCCATCACAAACGTATGTTGACCTCATCCTTCAGTTCTATTATGTGACATTAAGCCCAAAAAACACCTCTTCCATGAGTGAAGACCAGGTAAAAGCAACCTTCACCAAGCATGGCTCCTGGGCAAGCCCTATTTAGGAATTAATTAATTAATTAATTAATTAATTAATGGGGCTTGCACAGAAGCAAAGTCTGACTAGATTGCATTTCAGTACTAGCAAACACATAATTGACAAGTGCCTTGAGACAATTCTGACATTAAACTACTCACTATATAATTAAAACCTATTAAAACTATACGCCACGGTTTAGTTTTAAATGATCAAAGACCACTGGGGATTTTTTTAAAAATGTACAAAGCTGAGATTTATAATATTTATAACCCATGTTACTTCCAGCTAAAAGCCACTGCAGACACTGCAGGCCTGATCCCTTACAGTGCTGTGTAATCCAGGCATATCTACTCAGAAGTAACTCACTCTGAGTTGAATGAAGCTTACTCCCTGTTACATGTGGATATAGTACTGCCGCCTTAATCACTAACCTCCTAAAGTACTGTGAGCTAATGCAATGTAGTGGCTAAGAGCAGGGCGTTCTTTGCCTCTGCCATAAATTCAGTAGATGACCTTAAATCTACACTTCTTTCTTACACTCAACCCCCACCCTTACTCTGCCATCTTCAATATGACAATGATAATACTGACTGATCATGTTTTACAGGTTGCTGTAAGGATTAAACAATACAATGTATACGGAGTGTTTGACCACTTGAACATTCTACATATATGATAACAATGATGATTAACAGGGGTGAAATCTAATGTTGCACAAGCAGAAGGCAAACTCACAGAATGGATTGTTCCCTCCCTCCACCTCCCCATAACCCCACTTTTCCCTTGGAAAGCCTTGCCAGACGTGTGGGGAGACGGAGACCTACTGTACATTGTGGGCTGTGTCTTATGGAGACGGTAGAATCACCGAGATTGGAAACCTTGCGCAACTGGTGCAAGATTCCGCCGTTTGATTTCGAGTGATTTCCTCCCCTCAGCTGCAGACACATCAGACATAACCCACAATATCCGGTAGGACCGCCCCCCCCCCCAATGACTGGTGAGGATTTTCAGGGGGCTGCAGTGATGGATTTCACCTCAGCAAATTAAGAAACCTAGCTAGTCTTCACCATTGTTAACACTGGGGCCGACTTGTCTCTGGACCACAATTACGGCGAATCACTGACCTGGTTCACATGTCATGCTAAGCCATGCTGGGTTGTTATCATGGGTGGTTGCAGGGTGGCTGAGCATGACGTCCAAACCTGGAGCGGTTTTTCTGTCAAGGGTTGTTTTGTTTGGCAAACAAGCCACCTTGAAAACCCATGCTTGTAGCAAAGTTGTTTAGGCTGGCTTGTTCTCAGAGTGGCTTGCTGTGATATTCAAACCTGTCAGGGCGATTTTATCATGGGTTGTTAGGAACAGCTAGAGAGCTGCCCGGCAAGAGTGGCGAAACCCCTGCCACGCCTCGTGATCTCGCCTGTGCCAGTGCCATTCTCCTTCATTCCATCTAAGCACCCTTGGCCTCAGGATGGATGTTTTTTCATAGATATCTTGAAGAAAGGACACCGGAGAGTGTCCCAAATGCATTTGCAATGGGGGTTTTTCCAGTCCTGCCCAAGTGCGCAGGAGTGAATGTCTGCTACTAGGAATTATGCGTACTTTTCTCCTGTGTTTTACTGTTCTGCCTTGAAATTTGCACAATTTTCCCCTCTGTTTTACTGCTCTGTCTTGAAATTTGTGCAATTTCCCCGTTTTACTGCTCTGCCATGAAATTTGCATATTTTAGCGCTCTTTTCTCACGTCTGCCTTGAAATTTGCATATGTTTACCAATCCACCTCACTTCTCTGCCTTGTATATCTTTACCAGCTCAGTCCCTGCTCTGCCTTGAAATGTGTGTATGTTTAGTGATCCCACTCACTGCTCTGCATCCCATATGTTTATCTGTCAGCTAATAAGGGAGACCAGTGGAGGGAAGCGACAAGCACAAAGTGTGTGTGTGGGGGGGGGGGCAAAAGTGGCTGGTGGCTGGAGGAGAAAAGGAGCTTTAGTGGTAGGTGTTATTACTTCAGTAGAAGCAGCCATTAAAGAAAAAGACGTTTGCTAGCAGGAGAAGCTCCAAACTGGAGGATGAAATTGACAAAGTCATTGACAAGCGGAGGATAGGACTATCCTCTGGCGGTCTTGCCATCTTGTGCACTTGCGCAAGACCCCTAGAATACATTTTTTTAAGTTTGCCAGTGCATTCCCACCTTCTTCAGGGCTCAGAAATGTATATCCCTTTGGTGATCTGATCTGGGGGGGGGGATTTTCCCTTGTGAGCCGGCAACCCCAGCGCTCCAATTGCAGAAAGGATGCTGAGGTAGGCAATGAGGATTTCTGCTGCAAAGGGCCTTGGGATACAGCAGTGGGCTGGAGGACTGAGAAAGAAACAAGCCACGGGGAGCTGCTGAGCAGGCAATCATCTATCAGGAGTAAAAGGACAAGTCACCCACCCACCGTGGCTTATTCTCAGGGTGGCTTAGTGTGACATGTGAACTCACCCCTCACTCTGGAAGAGAGAGTCTGCAATCTCAATGTCCAGTAGCTACCTGGTAGTTTTCAAAATGCCTCACAATTTAAAAAATCCAATAAATATCCTAGAAACCAAATCGATTATATATAATTAAATCAAAAACTAATCAAGAGCTGCTGCCTCATTCACAATATAACTGACATGAAACAAATTATCTGCAGGCTATTCAAAGACTTGCCAGAACAGAACCATTTTTTCTATTTCTCTAAACACCTGAAATTTGGGTCTGAGGCAAAACGCTTTTGGTAAGGACCTCTGCAGATACCTTGCAAATTCACCTGAACATTCATATTTAACTTAATTTAATTTGTAACAGATTGGACAGCCTTGGAGTATTTTACAAAATGCACAAAGCTAGTACTTATGTGAATTTCACATGCCGATTTTGGAATTTGTAACAGCCAAAAACAGTAAGGAAAGCAAACAATCCATTTGAAAAATCCATTGGTAACAATCCCTCTAAACAAGCAATTCCATAGCCAAAAATTGGGTCAAAACCACATGGAGAAGGCTTTTAAATGTTTTAATTAACTGCAATACATCTATAATAATGAATAGCTGTATGGAGGCTAAATTATTATCTAAAGGTATTTGACCTTTCAAACAAACCGTTTAAAAAAGGCGTATTGGTGTGCATGTTTTAAATGTAGGCTGCTTCTGATTATAAAGGAAAGCTTTTAATTAAGATTAGAACAGCCTAATTCAAGCAATAATTTGGGTCTTTTAGTTAGTAAGCCTCTATTAAAAACAAAGCAATTAAGGTTAAATGGGTTGAGGCACTTAAAGTTCTCTCCCACCTCAAATAATATAATAGTAGGGAAGGATATGTCAGGGACTAATTCAGACCAGAAAACACATGTTTCAAACAAGTTTGTGTTTCCCTGTTAATAACAGGGTTGCATTTAATGTTTCACCAAAGACTAGCGCATTTGTAAACTGGATGTTCAACAGAACATCAATTTGAGGAAAGATGTAATCATAGAAAAGAGAGCTATTACCCAACCCTTTCATTGTGTTTGTGTCTTCCACCCTGAAACCTATACCTGCAGTTTTATAACTTCATGCAAATGGTTAGTTTAAGAGCAGAGCAAATGACATTAGCTTTACAGAGTGATTAAGCTATTCAGCATTTGAAATCCTTTATCGCAGTGGTTCTTTACAGGTGCCCCCCAAGATCATAATAAAAAGAGAGGAAAATGCTGAGGAGCAAAAGTTTTCTTTGAAGTTTCTGTTACACAATGAAGAGGTAAATGGTTTTTCAGTGTCAATTTTAGAACTTAATCTAAAATGCGGCTTGCCTCTTCTTGTTGTACAAGTGGCCTCAGTGGAAACTTCAAAGAATGGAAGAAGGATAGTGGAACCACATAGAGACAAGCATGGCAGTGAGCAAGAGACACTTGGGCGAGGGACCTTTTGAGCATTCTCCCATGTAATGGCTGTGAAGTATGAAAATGTGGTAGTCCACAAAGAAAAGGCAAAAGAAAGCAGCAGCATGTAAGAACCACTAGTTTATTTTATATCATGTAGAACAGGGATATGGAATGTGTGGCTCTCCAGATGTTGTTGGGCTGCAACTCTCCTCACCCCTCACCATTGGCTATGCTGGCTAGAGGTGATAGGAGCTGCAATCCAACAACATCTGGAAGGCCACATGTTCCCCATCCATGGTATAGAAAAACAACCCTGATTGTATTCCTGCTCCACAGTTCCATGGGCTTATACAGATCTCATAATTGAAATGGAGGGACCCAAACATGCACCTAGACTTCTTCTATTGCAACAAACACTTTCCCCCACTGAAAGATGTGAAACAGATGTTCTGCATGAATTGGCGCTCCTACACCAATGCGGCATGTTTAGCCTTGAGAAGAGAAGACTGAGGGGAGATATGATAGCATTCTTCAAGTGCTTGAAAGGCTGTCACAGAGAGGAAGGCCAGGATCTCTTCTCAATCATCCCAGAATGCAGGACCCGGAATAATGGGCTCAAGTTACAGGAAGCCAGATTCCAGCTGAACATCAGGAAAAACTTCCTGACTGTTAGAGCAATATGACCATGGAGCCAATGACCTAGGGAGGTAGTGGGCTCTCCCACGCTGGAGGCATTCAAGATGAAGCTGGACAGCCATCTGTCAGGATTGCTTTGACTTAGATTCCTACCCTGAGCAGGCCATTGGACTTGATGGTCTTATAGGCCCCTTCCACCCCTACTATTCTATGATTCTACACTGGAGTAGATTGTTCGACTAGAATGCTTGTTAGGTGTGTATAAAATAGGGTTGCTGGATTGCACAGAAATACAAGAATTTCCAAGACTCCAATCCAAATTTTACACCCAATGCATGCATAATGCATATCTAATCTAGGTTTCCAAGACAATTTAAATAAAAAGTATCTAGCCCTCAGAAACTGTTGAGAGAATAAAGAAAATGTGCTCATTTCCTGATAAAAAACAATGCCGCTCACAGCTACTGCTGTGATTGACAGGCAAAGAAAGAAGAGCCATTCTACCTAGGGATGGTGGAGAAATCCGAGACGGACTAAAATGAGTTCAGATTTCTAAGAATCCGACCTGCGGAATCCTCTGCAGAGCGACCCCCTCAGGCCGCACAGAGTCCGTGCGCTTTCGGATATTTTTTTTTTTTTTACTGTCCCGAAATTTATGTATATAAATTTGTAGAAAAATACGCACGTTTCTGCTGAGGAAACATTAAATGGAATGGGGAACGATACACTAAATGTTACACACTAAGGCAAATTATGTAAATACTTATGTAAATACTTATGTAAATACTTACGTAATTATTTGTGAATTTTTCTGCATGATGAAAAAAAAATCGCATCCGTCTGTGGGCAGACGACAGAATTACTTACGTAATTATTTGTGAATTTTTCTGCATGATGAAAAAAAAATCGCATCCGTCTGTGGGCAGACGACAGAATTACTTACGTAATTATTTGTGAATTTTTCTGCATGATGAAAAAAAAATCGCATCCGTCTGTGGGCAGACGACAGAATTACTTATGTAATTATTTGTGAATTTTTCTGCATGATGAAAAAAAAATCGCATCCGTCTGTGGGCAGACAACAGAATTACTTACGTAACTATTTGTGAATTTTTCTGCATGATGAAAAAAAAATCGCATCCGTCTGTGGGCAGACGACAGAACAAAAGGCGCCTGTGAGACACAGATGGAGCGGATTTTACACAGTCCATACATCCCTAATTCTACCCTGTGTACAACCAATGAGGCACAGTGAGCAGGACTACTGTCTTCCTCCTTCATGTCAATTATACCAGTGCTTTTGGTCTCACAGGCCAAAACCCTAGGAAGCTTGGAGGAGAGCCATGTTTATTCATGGTAGGAACACGACACTAATTGTGCATTGGCTGAGGGCTTGGCTGATCCTTGTGACAGCATCGAGGAGGCAAGGCAAGCTAGTGCATTCTCAGCAGCTCTTGTACATATTTGGGTACCAAACGACTGAAGAAGGCTATGGTTGGCACACATAGACAGACACTCCTGAAGGGGATTCCTGGCGTAAGGGACAGAAAGGGAGAATGGATGGATTTGCTTTAGAAAGCAGGGGAACTTTAGGTAGCTGGGAGTAGTAAAGCTGAGAACAATGTTTCTTGGTTTTCCTGCAAATACTTTACAGGAAAGTGGTACTATAGCATTTTCCTATCTGGCCATTTTTCAGTAACAAGAAAGATAGGCATTTCAATTAGCCCTGTTTCTCTTCTTGTCTACGGTTCTTTTCCCCATGGAGAGGTCTGACCATACCTGGGGGGCCCTTCAGACTGATGCTGATTGTGCAACCGGCTGGCATCTAGGGAGTGGGACTAGCTGGTGCATTCTTAAACGCACCGCCACACTTTCAGTATTATGGCGAGCTGTTTTTCTCTTCCTTCAAATCTCTCCTCACATCCCATTGACTTAGCCCTTTAGCCCCAACAAAAACTATAGCAAAGTAGGCGTATCAGCATTTGTGCATATTCTTCTCACTATCCTTGCCTCTGCCTTGTCTTTCCTTCCCTCCCCCTGTCAACTCCTTCAGGGGAAAGGGACCTATCTTTGCTTACGTTATTCTGTGAATCACCAGGTACATGAACGATACTACAGCAGAATCCAATTGTGTCATTCCGGTAGCGGAAACAAGGTTCCAAACTATGTGCAAGAAGAGAATCAAATCAAAGTTACATTTGTGCAAGCACAATTGTGCATTACACTTGCACAACCTGTTGTGCAACTGGTTGCACATTACTCTTGGGCAACTGCTTGCGCAACGTAAAGATTCAGTGGGGCTCCACTAGTGCTATTTGAGTTTGTGGAATGACACTATTGGATACTGCCCTATATGTATTAGAAATGACTATAAGGCATGCTAATGTAATCATGCTTAGCAGTAATGTCGTGCTTTAGAAGTATTCAAAGTGCTCCCTGTAAATTACCTAGTAAATCGTTACAAAAACCCTACAAGGTAGTTAAGTGTTATCATCTCCTTATCATCCTCAGGCTAAAAGGTCAGAAACACTGGCTCCTAAAGGCATGAACTCACAATGTGATATTATGTGAGACTTGAACTAGGGGCATTTTTAGCGATTATAACACCGTCTCCCAGTATAGCATGTGCTATCTGCATAATATGCAGTGTTCACCACCTAGATTTGTGGGACTGAACTATGACATCCTTTTATTGTACAGCAATATTGTGAAACAGAAGAGTGGGATATTCTCACCTCAATTTTCATCTTATCTTGCTGGTAGAAATGTCTTAAGTACATTATTTGCCTGAGCATAAGGGAGTGGAGCCTGGAATCTCAATGTGGCATCATTAGGGGCTTCTTCACGTGGAGCTTTTATCCTGCTATTGAGACTGGTTACTCATGGAAGTTTGGGGGTCCTCTAAATGACGTTGTCAACCTCCAGGGTGTCTCCCGCACTAAATTACCTTTATTCCGTGTTTTAAAAGATCAGAGATGATGAGCTATCAAATTACAGCGCTTGAGTTCCGCTTGAGTTCCCTCATGAAAAGAGGGAAACTCTTGACAATAAGAGGAGCTAGACCACAGCGCCATCTAGTGGCTGTATAATGAAATACATGGAAGACTCAGATAAGGGGGGAAAGGAGGGGGAAAGGGGGGAAGGAAGGAAGGGTGTGTAAAGGGAGTCCATCATAATCCCGCATTTAAAACGGAAGCAGAAAGCCCCGTTTTAAATGCGGGATTTTAGGCTGGTGAAGAGATGCTCTAGATCAGCAGGTGCAGGATGGTAGCACCTGGTGATTTTTCTCTAGGAGAGATCTCAACCTTTTCCTGTTAGCTTATTCCCAGTAAAGCATTATCACCTTGTCTCCTATGTTTTCAAAATATTATTACAAGTCTCTTGGGTAGCGTCCCCATCTGTCATAAGAACATAAAAAGGGCTGTGATGGATCAGACCAAAGGCCTACCTAGTCCAATGTTGTGTCCCCACAGTGGCCAGCCAGCTGCCCACAGGAAAGCCACAAGCAGGACATAAGTGCAACAGCACCCTCCCACCCATGTTCCCCAGCAACTGTTTTACATAGACATATTGCCTCTGATACTGTAGGTAGCACATAGCCATCAGGACTAGTAGCCATTGATAGCTTATTCTCCATAAATTTGTCTAATCCCCTTTTAAAGCCATCCAAATTAGTTGCCATCACTACATCTTGTGGTAGTGAATTCCATAGTTTAACCATGTGCAGTGAAGAAATACTTCCTTTCATCTGTCCGGAATCTCCCACCATTCTAGTATCAATATCCATTTTCTCCACATCGTGTATAGTTGTTTACATCTCTATCTCCCCTCCCTTACTTTTTGTAAGCTAAAAAGCCCTTTTGAGGGGTGGTGACAGAAATGTACACACTAGTGGGGTTGCACCATAGATTTGTATAAAGGCCTTATGAAACTGGGCATTTATTTTTTATTCCTTTCCTAACGATCCCCAATTTGCCTTTTTTACAGCAGCCAAACAGTGGGTCAACTGAACTTAGAAACAAGTGATAGTCCCTATTTCCTAATCTGCAGAACGATCCAGAGCTAGCAAAGATCTTCCATCTGTAACCCAAACTGAGAGAAATGCTATTGTTCATGCATTTACCGCTACCCTACAGTACCTAAAAGGACCACACCCTGCTCTCTTTCACATCATAATCTTGAAGTGTGGGAACGCTTGCAAAACAAGAAGTATTTAAAATTATGTTGTAATACTGTATGTATTACAGTTTTATCAAAACTGACTTTGCTTTAAGCATTTGTAGTCCACAGCCTTCCACAGCCTAGGTCCTTTCAGAGACTTTGGCCTCCCCATCCCCAGATACAGATCTGAAGAGGCAACAGAACTCCCACCGTCCAACATTACATCCTAAATGCAGCTTGGCTTCCTCTGCTCTGGAATGCTGGCCTCTATTATGAGGAAAAATTCATACCTCGGGTTTGGACTATTCGGAGTTTAAATACTGCATTCCCCAACTTTTCTAGTAATCAGTGCGTTTGGGGCTTGCCAAACGTCAACCTTCTGGGTAGTCAGGAAATACCTGAACCATTCGAGTCTGCTGTTCTGAAGAACAGGGGTGCAAATGTCCCATTTCCAGACATGACTAGTATCCACAGTGCCTTGGACTACTGTATATGTATACCAAATTCCAGAACTTTGCCTCATTAGGAAGTACCCTAATAATGTCGATACCCCTGTGAATGAGTCACTTAGTGAGGCCTGAGAAAGTGTGTGTGGGTATATGTAAAAAATACAAACGTAAGGGTAAGATTAAACCTAGCAAAAGTAATGCATGTACAGAAGTAATTTATGCACACAGATTCCCTTGGTTGGTCCACAGACACACATACATACGGACTGTGCTACCTCCATTCATATCAAACAGTGTCTCCTGAATTGCCTGTTTCTATCTGCACTGCGTTAGAGTTACGATACGTGTCAGAATCCTTGAATTTTGAAAACAGTTTCTTATCTAACTGACACTGACAAGTTTGTTTGATTATCTATTTGGGCAGGTGTCCCTAAAGCAGTCTAGAATAATGCAATTAAAATACAATAGAACAGTAAAAAACCAACAACAGAACATTAAAAAAAAAACTTAACTGCCACACATGATCACATCCTATTGTATTTTACCTAGATTTTATTGTATTCTCTCTGTTTTATGTGAACTATTTAGGGGCTCCTTTTAGGGTTGAAAAGCAGCATATAAATACTGTTATAAATCAATAAGAATACATTCCTCTTTAGATTACTGCAACGTACTCTACGTGGAGCTGCCTTTTAAATGTATCGGGAAACTGCGGCTGGTACGGACACATGCCATGTCACAGGCCTGTTATTCAGAGTGTTGCGGTTCAGTTTTTATTCAATCTGCATTAGGTTCAGGTGTGTTTCCAAGCCCAATTCGAAGTGCTGGCTATTGTCTTTAAAGCCCTGAACAATTTTGGGCCAGGATTCTTGAAATACCTCCTGCTCCCACATAATCCTGCTTGCACTTTGAAATCTGCCACAGAGGCCTTGCTCTTCATTCCACCACCATCTGAAGTACAGTCGGCGGCTACAAGGGCTTTATTTACTGTAACATCCAGGCATGGGATACCATCTTCCATTTGGAACCATCTACACCCTCTTATCTGATTTCTTATTGTACTGTGTTTAGCAGGTGCCCCAATACTGGCGCTAATACTGGGAGGAAAAGTTAATGTCACATTTCAAATGGCTTTTGAAAAACGTCAACTACAGAAATGAGAGGTACTTCTTCCAGCTTTCGGTGAAATAATGGGACATATTCTTTGCCAGACATTCTCTAGACATTAATCAAAATAATCAGCCTATGAAATGCATCCAGAGTAGAAATGGATCCTCTACCACAGTAGTCACTGTGAGCTTATATGAGAGAGTAGTGGGCAGGCCTGATGTCAAACACTGTGGTAGGACCTCCATTAGCTCCTGGATTGTGCTGCTTGTACACCCTGCAATCACAGAATATGCTGAGAATGCTGTGAAATGCCACATATGTGGCAGTGCCCATTTCATGTGGCCTTAGACATGGTGTCCAAGTACATTTTCCATAGTTCCTATTGCCTCTGGATACTGTCTCAGTGTCTAGGGCCTAATGGAGGTCTTACAGCAGCATACCCCAAGACTTTTCCCTATAATGTAAGGAAAACACATGTAACAATAGAGCTGATATCAGATCGGGGGGGGGGGGTGTTTGAAATTAATCCAGTTAGCATAGACCCAGACTCCAGAGTGGGCCAATCCTAATTGGAACTGGGGGGCAGGGGGAAGGAATGCTAGAAGTTCTGTTATAAAAGCCCCCAGTATTTAAGATTTTGAAAAAAAAAATCACTAAAATGTACAATTAATGCGTAGAATTCTACATGAAATCATTAAGATTTGTGGTTATCAACATGTACAAGGAATACAATGTGTTATAGGATTATGGCTGAAGGCAGATGTAGTATTTTTGAGCGGTAATAGTGATTCAGCCACAGCACGTACTCAGCTTTGCAACAGTGGTACAAACACGCATGCCAGAAGTCGAACACTGGAATTATGAGTGAGATAGCTGTTAGTCTTCCCCTCATACGCCAGTTGGGCTATCTGACCTTTATTTGATTTTTAAATGAAGAGGCAAAAAAAGCCTTTATGCATGCATATATTAATCTCTCATGTTGTGGGGGAAGTTATTTTTTTAACTGCTCCAAGGATTGGGGGATAGGCAATGCATGTTACTGATGTGAGGTGCCCATCACTGCTGTAACATAAGGCTTTTTCAAAATTACATGAAAAACCTCAAAACTAGTTGCTTCAAAGCTCATCCTGTGGTTAGTGTGTGTGTGTGTGTGTGTGTGTGTGTTGAGGGCAGTCGAAATGCTATGTGTCTGTCTTCACTTAAAATAACTAAAGCAGACCCATGGTCTCTTTTGTGATGGAAGGGAATTATGAGTCTTGACTCACTAACAAAACATATACATACATACATACATATGAGACACTCAACCACATCTTTCTGACTTCTGCATAATTCTCTCTTGGAAGATGGATAGTCATTTGAAAAATCCTACATTGACTCCAACATACATGGGAATGTTTTCAGTACAGCTTGTGTCAAAAGGTGTCATAAGTCCATCATCAGTCTACAGTTAAAAATTGTTGACCTTGTACAGGAAGAGGTAACTCAAACCAGCTACACAAGAACATCCAAAGGGAGTCTAGGAATTTTCTATGAAAACAAAATCCCAGCAACAACAACAAAAAAGCTTATCAATACATGAAAGTATTTTAACCCAAGATGTGGGCTCCATCCAAGTAAGAATCCTACCGTATGTATGGCACTATCTAGATCAAGTATGCTAGATGAAATCAGAAAGGAAGAGGTGATATAACTAAAAGAACCCTCTTAGAAAAGACAACACTAGGACAGGAGACTGTTGATAGGACAATAGCTAAACCTAGGTACATGCGCTACTGTAAGATTATTTCGAAAATCATAGAACCAGCCACCACTGTTGCAGGAAGAAAGGTATAATAGATATTTAACAACATAAACGTACTGGAAAGAACCTTTTAATACAGTTAAGAGACTTGGAATGGACCATGAGATTGTATATTCCATTCCTAAGAGCCCTCACCTCCCCAGAGCAAATGATGTCCTCTTGCCTTAACAATGTTAGCAGCAGCAATGATGCTAATCATAATTAAAGTTAAGGCTAACCTTAACTTGGCTAAGCAGGAGGGTCCCGGCTTAGCCTTATCGACAATTAAGGTGGGGAATGGGGAACAATCTTATGCATGACCTGCCCCTGTCTAGGATAAGAGTAGCTGAGCTAATGGCAACCAACAACCCTGAAGATTGGGGCAACTCAACTAGGGATGTAAAGATTTTGTTAAATCCCTTCCGTCTGTGCTTCACAATTGTCGGGCATCTTTTGTTCCGTTGTCCACTCATTGACAGAGTCGGGTTTTTTGTATGAGAATTTAAATGCACAAATGTTTGTTTCAAATACAACGTTGCGCTAATGTGCATTAGTGTAAATGTGTACTTGCACAAATCCCCCCCAAAGTAAAACAAACGGTCCACAAGTCCACACGACCTGGAGAAAGCCAGGCTGCTGAGGAACCTGCAGGTTGGATTCACAGAAATCCAATCTTCATTTGAATCTGTTGTGGATTTCTCCGACATCCCTGAGCTCAACCAACAGCTAGCAGAGGCTCCCCCCTATGAGACCAGTAGGCAGCTGAGACAATCACTGGCATAAGTTTCATCAGCACTACCACAAAACACCTTAGTTCACTACAATATAGGATTTATGAAAGTTTTCTTCCAAGTTCATCAGCTGGACTTGTTCTTTCATGCTACCGCTTTCACTACAAATGTAACATACTGTCTTGAAAACAAAATTGTACAAGAGAGCCCAAGTAATTGTTATTGTGTGTGTTTTTAATTTAAAACGTCAAAATTCTGTGGAAACATCACTTCTGGATAAACAAATTTCGTCAAAATATATTAACTTACAAGCCAAAAAGGGCGGGGAGGGGGGGCTACCATACATTTTTTGAAGGCTTGGCTTGTAGTCAGAAGACTCGCCCTCCAGAAAGTTTATACAACTATATAGACTCTTTAAATATGGCACAAGATTCAGAGCAGATCTCACTGGGCAAATGTAAAGGCCCTTTGGCTAATTATATTATAAGATATTTTCATAGGTTAGATAGGAAATGGGCAACAAATCAAAAAGCCATTTGGAACAATCCTGCTTTGAGCAGATGGAATAATTCATTTACAGAAGCTCTGGTTTACAGGCATGTAGGTACCGATTTGGTATAGCTTGCCAAATGAATTCCTCTTTGCTTTCAGGGACAGAACCACAATTTACAAAATAGTTCTTAAGAGTCCGTCTTCAAGTATGGTATTAAGTGGAAATCAATACTGCCTTGCTATTTGTGTCTGTGGTTTTGTAAATTCAACCTCCTGGCCACAAGATCAGTCTTCTGTTGTTGAGCAGAGGAGGCCTTCACCCTGCTGCCAGAGCGCCTCATGACCTTGTCTCCTTGCTCCTCAACATACATATTCATTTAAAAAAGGTGCAACAATGCTCCACTCTACTCCCAAGAGAATCTGTTAATATAATAGACTGAATTATACTCTGAGTCTGATTTAAGATGTTTTTAATTTGTGGCTGAAATCTTTGCAGGAAAATCCCATTGAACTCAGGGGAATTTTGTCCAAGTAAGGAAGCACAGAATTGGGCTGCACACGTTTTAATATAATCAGAAGCTGTTTTTTTACTTCCCAGATTATGCATTCATTGTCATAATTATGGGCTGTGCAGTATATTTCACTTTCAGTAAGCTTTGCAACAGCCCAGTAATGTAGACCAGTATCATCATACTTTGTAATACCAATTCTAGCCAAAATTGCACCACCCACACACAAGACAGAGGGATTAACAAACTCAGAGTAACCCTGAGCTTTGCAGATATGCAAATGCCTTTGAGGGGGGAAGCCTGATGGCATGAAAAAAACCTCAAACAGCCCCATAATAACTCAGTGGCTCAGAATGGGGACTTGGCGGGCGGGAATGGGACTGACAACCAGGTGGTCAGGAGAAATAGAATGGAATGGCCAAAAAAGGGTTCAGGGCATAGTCTGAAGGCACATGAGGCAGCCACTGTACTGAAGCTAAGCAGGTCTAGGTCTGGTCAGTGCTTGGAGGGGAGACCACCCGGGAACCACATCTAGCCAGCTTGAGTTCCACAATGGAAGAGAGGTGGGATATAAATGTAATAAATGAATAAGGAGGGAGAGAAGAGGAGTCACAAAAACTATTGAAAGAATAATCTCATTGTCTGGATAGGTCACTTCTAGATTCATAGTAAGTTTATTTTAAAATGTCCCCAGGGAAGGAACTGAGGCTGTCCAATGGCAAAATCAGCATTTTTAACGTAGCTGGGACTGCCCACAAGCATGTCCACTGCAACCCCCCCCCCGCAAAAAACCCAAATGGGATAAATCCCAAAATGTAGGGGGAGAGGATCCAAAACATGCCAATGAGGACTGGACATGCCCAGTGGGCACAGTATGTTGACTGACTGTTGGGGAGGGAGGAAAACAGAAAACCTGGGGAAGTGAGGGGAAATGGGAATGAAGTGGCTGGAACCATGCACAGAAGCACTCCACGGTGCAACATTTTGTTGCAGGGTCCAACCTGTAAAACTATATTGTCGATATAGGAGTGAGGCTGAGGGAATAGCGGCTTGCCTAAGGCTATCTAGTGAGTTTGCGTGGAGACAACATTTGAACCATGACATCGTGGCTCAAACACTTAGCTACCATAGTAGACACCAACTATCTGGATGATCAGTTTACATGATTAATAAAGAACTCATGTTTTATATTAAAGCTGAAATATCATATCCAAACTCCCAAATTTAGGAAGAGTGTATGTGTCTGCAATACAGTACTGCCTCATAAGATATGGAAAAGAAGTGTTTGGAGGCGGTTTACCACAGGAGCCCATAGTGACCACTGTATCATTTGAAGTGGGGAATCTATGCAGAAACTGTTGATATTTAATGTTTTAAAAATGCTCTGGAGCAAAAATCCTCTGGGGTAGCAGTGCTTTTACAGGACACCAAATTATTCAGGGTGGGTAACAACCTGGCAAATGAGATTCAGTGTATGGAACTATAAAGTGAACGCATTGCAATAACTTCACATATACAATGCAGGGGGGTTGGAATTAGTGGTTACTTGCTAGAAAAGAGTTCTTGGGATTATGGTGGGATAGCACAATGAAAACAGTAGCTCAGTGTGTGGCAGCAGTGAACAATGAAAATTCTATCATAAACATCATCAAGAAAAGATTTGAAAAATAAAATGGCTAGAATTGCAATACATTTTGGTAAATCTATGGTGCAACTGTTTGACATTTGTACAATTCTTGTTACAAGAGTAGACAACCTGGTACCCTCCAAATGTTTTGGACTACAACTCCCATAATTCCTCCCCATTGGTCATGATGGCTGGGGATGAAGGGCATTACAGTCCAGGTTGCCTAGCCCTGTCTTGTTATATTCCATCTCAAAGGAAATATATCACAAAGTTGGAAAAGATGCAGAAAAGGGCAGTTAAAATTATCAAGGGGCTGGCGTACATTCCCAGTGAGGAAAAGGATCTCGGCTTGGGAACCATGACTGATCAGGTCTTCCAGCATGAGAGGTGACCTACCAACACATGTCCACAGAAATATATTTTCCCTTCAAATGTTACAGTGCTTGCCATGGGAGTCATGGCAGACACTCCAAAACCCTTTTCCATATTGCATGAGATGTCCCACAGAAAAACATGAAAAGCACGCTTTCATGATGGGGCCATTTAAATGGCAATATAAAGTTCAACGCATGTTCTGAATCAAGAAGAATATTGATTAACAAGTCTAGACCCTAGCTGGTCAATCCACAGCTCTACATGGCATGTTCTGTTCTAGACAGGCTGAAAGGTACCAGACATGAATTGGGCAGGAGGAGGGAACTGACTTGAAGGAGACCAGCATGGATTGTGGTAGCAAAAGGATAGGATGAGCCTCAGAGACCCAGTTTCAAGTAGTTTGGTCAAAAGACTCAAAAACATGTAGTCTGCAGGACCCACAGTTCTAAGGAACTGTGGGTGGACCAAATGAAGTTCAGAACTCAGCTAAGCCCATATGTCCCCCAAACAGGGCCTGGTGATTACCAGAGGCATCTGCAGGGAATTTAAAGGGACAGCACTCTGGCTTGATCTGTGCCTTATGTTACTGTTAAATGTCCTCAGACTGTGCCCTCTGCCTTCTCCAATAAGGACATCTAAGAGAAAAACCAGCTTTGGCTAGTGGTTGCACTTCTTACCTGAAAGGTCTGAACTGCAAGCCCCAGGTTCATAGCCCAATATCTCCTCCTCCTTCTGCCCCTCTCCCCTGCAGTTAGGTCAACAAGGAGCTCCCACCTCTGGAAGATTCAAGGACTCAGAGGCACAAAGACACGATTGCACAAAACTGTCCCCAGTATTGAAATGAATGGGATACTCCCTGCTCGCATAAACCACTGTGTGCACGTTGGGGCTACAGGCCTGGAACCAAGATGGTTTCCCTATAAACCTCATACAATACAGCTGAGAATGTAACTGCTCTTTAATAATTAACACAAACTAGACATATCGCACACACATACACAACAAAATCCCTGGTAGGCTATTAAAATTAAGATCTCAGATATAGAACATGTCCAAGTTTGCCCTACTTCTCTTACCTATTGACTGTCAGATGCTAAATACCATCACGTGTGTGAAAGTTTAAAATTAGTCATGCAAATTCCATTTCATACATGGATTTCTGCAGGGTAATCTCTTGCTTTAATTCCTCACAGAGCCCTCTTATTTTTGAGTGAGCCAAGGTATGTTGGGACAGAAAGAAAGTTATGCATTAAATAAGCATGGATTACAGCCAGGTCTACCATTAAACAGAAATCAGCATCTAAAATATGGGTAGTTTTAAGACGCAGGGAAACTTTTGATGTGGCTAGCTGGCCCAGCTACAAGGCTCAACACTGAGGACACTGCTTCATGTAGCTACAGCCTTAAATGGGTTTTCCTGGAGTGTAGAATTAATTCCTTGGAAGGCATTTCGGGGGGGGCAGGGGGAGGAAAGAAGGAAAGCAAGGCTATATAAATATTCTCTCTTTGTCTCTCTGTTTGTGCGAGGGGAAAGCTGACTTCCAGAGCACAGAAGTTCCAAGACACTAGAGCACTGAGAACAGTACATTTAAAAATGTATCTGTCGAATTGGAGCCCAAGATACAAATAATACAGTGACCACAAAAATGTTTTACAAGGGCACTTGACCAAACATTTTCAATGCCCTTGGAGAATATAACATTCCATTTTTTATTTTTTTTTATTGTAGACCTCAGTAAAGCAATCTTCAGGTCTTTAATCTTTTTAATGGATTGACCTTATATTGTGCTAAACATTTCAAATACCGTTTCAGCCTGTGATTGGGGAGGCATTTATAGAAATGCTAACTGCATTTACAAGTGAAGAAAAGCCACATGTCTTATTTACAAGGCACTGTGCTGACTTCAATGTTAACATTTGCCAAAATGCAGAGGTATCTGGGTAAAAATGTATGTGCACACTGAAGTCTATATTGTATAGATTGTACATCTATATACAATCTGATTATTAATTTACATACTGCCTATAAATGAAGATATCTTTAACTGCGATTGGAATAAATCTTGGATTCCCGATTTGGCTTCTGGTTTGGTTTACCTTTAAATTTGCTAAATTTAAGTGCACACACAGGATTCAGAATTGGGAGTGCTGCTTCCAGAAACAACACAAATCCTAAATGGGGGGCAGGGGGGAAGACATCTGGCCAAAAGCCCAAATCCACTGGCCCAGCTATAGTCCATTTTGTCCATCTTCCCAGCATTGTGATAAATGTCTATGGATAAGCCAATTGCTAAAGTAATTTAGTCTACTGATTTTGACAGTAGCTGCAAAGGGGTAACACAGGTGGCAAGACAAATCACCTAGTTGTCCAGAAGACCTGGTATTCAAAGACCTGACTTCATATTTGAATTAGCCAACCATAAATAGATTCTTCACGTCAAATTAAGTGAATGGTTATTATGTAACAACTGCTGTAGATCTAACACTAAACATAATTTAATTACAACATAAAACAAAGAAAACTGTAACCGTTACTGTCAACCAATATGGTCTACCTGGGCCAGTTCATACATCACCCTGGATCCTGAGCTGCCACTAAGAAATAAGGAACACCTGTTCTTTCCCCTCGCAAGAAGGAATTCCCTATTCCCATTGATTAAGGGATGTGTTGGCATCAAGGATAGCTGCAATTAGGTTAGCCAGGGTTCCCATTTAACCAAAACTTGAATTCACCATTACATTCTGGGGCATCAAGTCCTGGTTAAAGAAGAACCCTGGTAAGCCTTAAGCCCTATTCAGGTGTTTGCGTGAACACAGGGGGGCTCAAATTGTGTAGGGGGCAGGGGCAGACACACACACGCCCCACCCCCAGGATGTTCAGGCTCGCAGGCTCATTGTCAGACTGCATCAAGCTCTGAAGAGGGTTTCTAAGCACGTTCAGGCGAAACACACTTTGAAGCCTCCACACTGATCACACAGAGCCTTCTAAGCTCATTCAACCAAATGCACTTAGAACCCTTTTCGGACTTTTGCGCTGAATATGCAAAGGTCTGAAGAGGAGCCCGCATGTTTGGGGATCTTAGGAGCAGGGTTTGCATGTATGCCCCCTGCCTCTTGCACAGTTTTAGCCCTCCCATGTACAAGAAAATGGGCTTTAATCACAAATAGGGCTTTAATTACAATTAAATCTGTGCTGACATATCCCTTAACAGTGATTCGGGCCGGAAGAGAGAACTCAACCTGGAGAGGGAAAGGATCACATGACCCTGTGGTTGGCATTTTGCTGCCTGAGGTGAAAAACAAGATGATCGCTACCCGCCTGTTGTTGTTATTAATCTATTTATATTATAGGTTTTTCTACTCCATATTGTAGGAAAACTCATTACCGCAGCTTAGAAAAGCATAAAAATAAAATCACAAAAGATAATAATAATAATTTAAAAAAATACAAGTAAAATTGGTGATTCCCCCCCCCAAAAAAAGCAAGTCAGAATATCCTGATTAAAATTTCACATGTCTTACTTCAACACTAGCAAGAGGACACCCTCTTCCACTGCACCTGAGGGTAGCAGACTAGCTCAGGGGATGCAGGGAAATGCCACATAGCACACACAGCTCTATCCTCCAACATCTCACAGCCGCTCACTCACCACTCTGCCTAGTGCCCACTCACTGCGCATTCAAACAGATGTTACAGTGCAGCAGCACCAGTGTGCCATACCCATCTTCTTTACAAACACATACGCACATAATTCTCTTCTACAGACAATGGAAGCAAAATTCCATAGAGTTCTGTAGTTATTGGATGAAGTCCATACTATGGTGCCAAACTCGGGAATCCATGGAGTCTCTTGACAGCATCAACAAACTAAGTTTGAGCAAAGATAGACAACTGTTGTATAAATTTACTCTTTCATTCTTGCAATTCACAGAGCTGAACAGGAAAAATATTCTTTGTATTCCCCCCTCTTCCTCCCAAGAATAGTCATAATTTTGAAACTAGATACTATAAAGAGTTTTGGAAAGAATATGCTGCCTCATTTCCAAAACTTCAATCAACCATCAGGTCTTGGAGATTTGGAATAAATGGTCTGGGGCTACAGAGAGGGGGTGGGGATAAACCAAACGTCTACAGAACATGCTACCCCCTTCATAAACATAACATGTTTGTGGACAATGTGTGTGTGGGGTGCTTCAGCAGTAAACAACTCTGTAGGGATAGGAGCTAATTTCTACATCACATTTAGGAAGATTTCACACATCTTGCAATAACAAGCCTGGATTTGCAACCAAATGCACACTCAACAGGAAAGCATAGTCAATATCAGCTCCTTGAGGAAACCTGTATGATACTTGAGTTTGCAAACTCATATCACGTTTTATATTTTTAGGTTTACAACTAAAAATAATGGATGAAATGGATGAAATTCTCCATTAGCAGTTTGCACCATCTCAGTTAGAGGGACGTCTGTTTCTCTATACCCCAGCTGAAGCTAGAGCTATGTAAAGTAAACTCCCTCTTTGGGCAGCAAACTGACAGTATTATGACTGATCTTAAACCCTTTCCACTTTGGAAGTTTGTTACTCACCTCAAATATAGGTTGGGTTGTTATATGTATAATTCTTAAAAGTGTTTATTTCTTCACTTTTGTTTCTTAAACAGTATTGTTCAAAATAATGATAAACAGAATTTGCAAGAACTGAACCAAGATCCAAGGAGAACTCTTTGCAAGAGCTCTGTTTCTCTGCGAGATTGCAAGAGTCCCGCTACGAATCAATTAAGACAAGAATTCTAAAATGTATTTAAATCTACAGGGCCAACCTTAAAATATGGAAATGTTGACTGTATTAATGTATTTATTCTCATTATATTTAGGAGAACGTCAGAATATTAAAATTCCTGATTAACATCAAGATGTAACATCTGTGATCAGCTGTTGAAGTATAGGTGACAGGAAGGAGATTTTGAGTTTTGAAGGAAGTCGGAAGTGGTAACTTGGGGGCGTCTCCACGTGCGATTTACTGCAAGGTTGCTGTGTTTGGAGGTCGTTTGGGGCACATGACGTTGTGGCCATCTCGCAGCCACCCCGGAGTTTCACACTGAAAAACCAGTTCTTCTGAGACTACGGCTGAATCTACACATAGCAGTTATACCGTTATCATACTGTTATCATAACTATTGGTGCCCATTGGGGTGCTGTGTGTAGATTCAGCTTACTTTTAGTCCAATTGTTTTCCTTAATTTAGCTTGTCTGCGCTTCTGTTGTGGTGTGCACTACCCTCTACATTTACTCCGGCATTATTTTCCTGCCCAGGTATGTGTCTTTCACCTGGTCGTGACCTTACTGACCCAGTCAAGGGGTGCTACCCCAATGTTTTCCCCGCCTGTGTTTCCCCAATATTTCCATCATTTCACGGCTGGCTGCCAGAGTTCTACCTCATGGTATTTACTTCACCTTGCCTACCACTACATTCTAGTGGCTATCCCCGCAAAGTATAGGTGTGCTCCAAAGAGCCTCTACCTTTTTTTAAAATAAAGAATTAAAGTGAAATAGAGCTTTTCTCGGCAGTACCTACACCTCCTAACTCACTATCATGCATTTGCCAGCAATTCCTATACCCCCCACCCATCTCACTATGGGGGGTATAGGAATTGCGGGCAAATGTGCGCAAGTGAGATAAGGGGTAGTGCTTGTTAATGTGGTTTTAAAGGGAAAGAAAGTTTAAAAAAATAGGCAGAATCGGGCACAGGTTGAGGAAGCAGGTGTCTCCTCAGAAGTAACTCCCATTGTAGTCAATGAGGCTTGTTGCCTAAATATTGATATTGTGTTTCTTTACTGCTTTGTTGCTGTAAGGAAGTAATTAATGTGAAGCTTCGCTCCATCGCATTACGGGAGCTTCAGGGGAAGGAGATGGGGGGGCAGAGCCTGGACGGGGGTGGGAGGGGAGGAGCCTCTCTTACTGGTTGAGCGGCCCCTGCCAGTCTGATGATGTTCACTCCAACCCCCCCCCCCGCCCCATCCCAGAAGTAAGTTATGTGAAGCCACTTAGAATGGTGAGGTGCGCTCGTTCATGGAAGTTGGTTCCTTGAAAAATCTGGGTAAGCCACCATTCGCTTCTCCTTCCATTGCTGTGGGGACACCCACTTAACTGAAAAAGTGACTTCAGCTTTAGTGGCAGGGCATACATGGAAGAAATATCTTGAAACAAACGCAGAAGGATTTCCTTAATGATAAAAGTGCATTTGCACTTGTAGGGCAATATCCTATGGTGTCAAACTGTGAACAAAAAATGAAGATTGAATGAGCTGCTGGGATAAAGTAGGTACACTTTGCCCTGCGGTGAAAGTATTAAAGCTCTCAGGCTTGCCTAGGTGTCTCCACCCTTTTGTTCTGTTGACCACTAAGTAAGTATTTTTATTTGCGTAGACATAGTAAAATTACAATGCAGAAGATGACGGGCCAATTACGCGGAGCTAGCTAGCATAAGGGACCACGATGCCCATAGCATTAGCTTGCCCAGCGGGATTCCCTAGAAAACCCACTGCACAAGCTTTTCTTTGAAAAATGGATTCTGTGCCTCAATTCCAGAGTGCAGAAAAGGCATACACAGAGCCCTTGCTCTCACAGACAAACCCATATGCCATGAGACAACACTGGGCCCAGTCTGAACTCACGGATTCAGGGCTGACAGGAAGAAACATAGAAAAACAACGCATACCCCCGTCTTTATGTAGACTTTTATCTTCATTTAACTAGTCTCTATTTCTGAGAGGCTCAACTGACCCCGAAGAGGAGCAGAACGTATGGCAAGGATACAGCCACAGGATACATAACAAAACCTTCACACTATGCGTGCACATGCACGCGCACACCTTAGCTTCCCACACTAGGTTTTAAACTAAAGTTACACTTGGTTTCCCAGAAGTAGCTCACTGAATGTGGAACACCGCAGTTTAGATACAGAACAATTAGCAGAAGCAGCAGGGGCTTCTTTCCAATAAACACCAGGATCTGAGGATAAGCAGCTGTAAATCTGCATTAATTGTTTCAGGAATTCTGCTATTTACAGAAGCACTTACAGAGTAAATAACATGTGGGGTGGGGGGAGGTTTGACAGAAATAAGAGAGCAGCTAACCTTACCTTCACACTGTTTTCCTTCTCCTTTATAACCTGGTTTGCAAATGCATTTGTACGACTTAGGCATGTTTTGACAAATTGCATCAATGTGGCAGTCGTCTGTCCCTTCCGTACATTCATCAGCATCTGTGTCATATAACATTTTTTAAAAAGGAAAAAAACAAGAGATCACATGAAAACCTTTGAGAGATTCCATGTAGAGAAGCTCTTTAACCAAGTTTGTTCCAGGTATCACCACAGGCAAAAACAAAATTATCCAAATGTCACAACTACAATGTACACTCCATATACAAGCATGGATGACTCAATTTAACAAGGAAATCTGTGTGCAGAAGCACACTTACATGCATGTAGTGGTGATAAAAGAAAAGTAACCTGAAACCCACTGAACTTGCTGAGCATCCTTTGATGACCATAGAACATGCATCTCCATTCAGCACCAGGAATTGTGACCTGTGACTAGCTGCCTGCCACTACAGCAGGATCCATGCCAACATCTGGTTAGGTTTATGCCTTAGAATTATGTATTCAAACACTATGATATTACCCATATTCCTCACATGAAACTAGGGCCATTTCAAGCAATCTTTTGCAAATCCGGTGAGCCTAGGCAAGTGCAAAACACATGCATCTCCCATCAAGTGAGAAGCATGCATGTTGTTTTGGTGGGTGCGACTCTTTAAAAGAGATGCAAGTGGGAACCTGATCATATCCTGATCACTGCTTGCATACGTTTTAAAAGAGACACAAGCACTGAAAGACATGTCCCTGTGTTCTTCTCTCTCGAAGATCATGCATTTTGTACTCAGGTAAGGCGGCTGTAATGCAACCAAAACTCTTCCCCACGACCTGAGTTCGATCCCAGCAGAAGCTGGTTTTCAGGTAGCCGGCTCAGGTCGACTCAGCCCTCCATCCTTCCGAAGTCAGTACAATGAGTACCTGGCTTGCTGAGGGAAAAGTAGTTAGGACTGGGGAAGGCAATGGCAAACCACCCCACTATACAGTCTGCCAGGAAAACGCTGAGGAAAAACGGTGTCCCTCTAGGGGTCAGTAATGACTCGGTGCTTGCACAAGAGGAACCCTTCCTTTCCATGAGTAGTCAAACGTAAGACTTGTTGTAGGAAGCACCCTTAAAGGGGCTTCTAGACATCAACTAACCTAGCATTAGGGCCACCAGACCTGGAAGTGAAACAGTAAGTAAATAATCATCTTGTACTAGATTTGGACACGACTTAACGACTGAACAACAACAACTAGATTCATGTCTTGTAGTAGAAGCAGATTCCCAGAAGCACAATTGTATCATGTACTGAGCCTAGCATACTCCAGATTTAATGCAGTGTCATCACCTGTAAACACAGCAGTGTGTCCCCAACCACATGGAAAGACTATAGGTTCCAGCCACATGGTTTAAAAAAATCCGTACATTGCCGAGCTTCCCCATGTTTCTAATTGTGTGCAAATGTGCGGAAAAATCACCCAAATGCATGACAATATGCTACAGAAACCCAGCTTTCCCCATGGTTACCAGTGCACAGCAGAATGTTTACAAGGAGCAACCACAGTGTAAATAGTTAACTGTAGCCACCCAATACTGTGAACATAATATGCATGTGTGCATAGCCACTGTCCTTTGTCACATTTCATTTCAATTTAATGCAGTACTTTTTCCCTCTGAGGGCAGGTATTCCCCATATAAACCTGGTCAGCATCTACCTTTCCTCAAGGGCCACTTCAAAAAAGAGAGAGAGAGAGAGATAGTGGGCCCAACATCTTGATCTACCCCCTCCCCTACACAGTAGCCCACTGGTAGGTTTTGTTACCACAACCACTTCTTCCACATCTCTTTTGCCTCTACATACGCAACTGGAGCTCAAGCAGCCACCCTAAGAAAGCCAGATTTAGCTCAGGGACCTACTGTACATATTCTGACTGTTAGAGCAATACGACAGTGGAACCAATTACCTAGGGAGGTAGTGGGCTCTCCTACACTGGAGGCATTCAAGATGAGGCTGGACATCTGCCAGGGATGCTCTGACTTGGATTCCTGCATTGAGCAGGGGAGTGGACTCAATGGTCTTGTAGGCCCCTTCCAACCCTACTATTCTATGATTCTATTATTCTATTCTTGCTGCTTTAAGGAAAAACGGGGGGGGGGGTGTATGTGTATGTGTACACACACACACACACAATTAAACTATGCATCAGTAAATTTGATGTGGTATACAAAACAGGTGTTGGAGCTAGGGATGCTGGAGAAATTCGAGACGGACTAAACTGAGCTCGGATTTCTAAGAATTCCACCTGAGGAATTCACTGCAGAGTGACCCCCCTCACGCCACACAAAGTCTGTGGGCTTTCAGATTATTTTTACTTTCTTGAAATTTAGGAATAGTTATTCATAGGAAAATACACATGTTTCTGCTGAGGAAAAGTTGAATGGAATGGGGGTCAATATGGTAAATGTTACGTACTAAGGTAAATTATGTAAATTGTTACAAAACCTCTTACATAATTATTTGCGTATTTTTCAGGATGATGAAAAAAAATCACATCCATCTGCGAGAGGATGACGGAACAAAAGGCGCCTGACAATTCATGAAACACAGATGGAGCAGATTTTACACAGTCCATACAACCCTTGTTGGCGCTCCTATAATGAAGTCAGAGGAAGAAGAAAGGCTAAGATGAAGGACATCACAAGGCAGTTGTCCAAAGTAAGCTAAGCAACATAAGGTCAGTACTTCCTTAATGAGCAACTGATATATGAAGCCAGAATATACTGAGTCCATCAAACCCAGTATTGTCTGCTCTGATTGGCAGCAGAATAGTGGAAGTCTTTCGCAGTTCTGCATCTTGAAGGCCCTTTAGGTGAAGACGCCAGCGGTTGAACCTTAGACCTTCTGAATGCAAAGCATATGTTCTACAGCTCAGCTACAGCCCCTTCCCTTCAGGTAAAGAAACCAAGGAACTGAATGTTCACTGCAGGGGAGGGGGGAAGGGTGTTACTTAGTGACAGAAAATAATGATGTGCAGATTCCATCACCTCCTTGTGCCTTTTTTCAGTGACAGGTTGAGTACGAATGGACCATGCAGGCATATCTAAATCAGAAGTGAGGCAGATGGTCACAAGGAGCAGGGCTTTCTCAGTTGAGGCACCCTTCCTTTGGAACTCCCTCCGTAGGGAAGCTCCAAATGTATCTTTTTGGCAAAGCATTTTGAAAATGACTTTAAAAAAAACAACGGTTCGACTGCTATAATAAATCTATTGAGTCTTGTGTTTTAAACATTGTTTTAGAATATTGTTTTAGAATATTGTTTTGTATTGTAAATATAATGTAGATCTGCCAGATTAAATGCAAGGAGTAAATTTTAAATGTAAAAGTGAAGAAGTAGTTAATGATGCAGTTCTCAGGCATTACATCCATGACAGCTTATGGGCTTGAAGCATTATACAACCCTTCAAAGTTGATCACAGTTCTAAACTTTGATCGTGGTTGACCCTATGTAGTATAATGGATAGTGTGTTAGACATGGACTAGGAAAAGCAGCCATGAAGTCTGGGCCACTGACCATATCTCAGTTTAACCTACATCACAAGGATGTTTTAAAGATAAAATGAGATAGCTGAAGATATGCCAGGCTGTGCTCCAAGGAGAGAAAGGATGCAAATAAACAAATATCAGTGGAAAGAAACCACTGACTTTTTAAACAGGTGAATACTGCAGGCAATTACCTTGTCGAACATACCCAGGGCTGGATTATCCATTGGCCACAACAGGCGCAGTGCCTAGGGCCTACGAAACTCCCAAGGGCCTATGATAAAGTTTGGGGCCTGCCAGATTTCACAGCCCACAAGGGGCAAGGATCTAATACAGAAGTGGCCACACAAATCAGTCCAAGCACCTTACCAATATCCTTGAGCTGTACCAACTGGAACGCAACCAACAACACTGGAAAAGGCTGCACTCTGGATATTAACCTGATTCACCTGCTATAACCCTGGAGTCAAAGTCCCAGCAGATTCAAGAAATATTATCTTGGAAGTGCCTTGCAAACATATAACAGCAGACCTCTGATGAGTCCATGGCCTCCTTAGAGCCAACATATATTAAGCCCCACACAACCCTAAAAAGGTCAGCTGGGAGATAAAGAGGATTCAATAGAGGCAGAGGGAGAGTGTTTCTTGCCGCCTTCATTGCTCCTGAATTTATCTGAGTATAGGCACACACTCAGTGTTCAACTGCAAAGTAGCCATTCCTACTTTGTTTCATCGCTCTCAGCTCAGGGATATACCATGGCGCTCTACTCCAGAGAGGGCACTCAGGACCAATCGTGTCAACTGCCTGGGTCATTTCTGCATTCTACAGATCAACCAGGTTTCGACAGGAGAGCCTGCCACATCAGCCAGGAATGACTCCAGAGCCCTCTGGAAACCATCCAGATCCATTTAGCCTCTGGAGGCAGACCATCTTAATAGGTCCCCCACCCTTGCAGAGGGGAAAAGCTGCTCTAAGTCTAAATCTCAGCAGGAAGTGATCTGACCATGACAAAGGGACTGATTCAATTCAGCTAAAGCAAATTATTATTTGATTTAGCAGTTTACTCATACAGGTATAATATGTCTAAAGTAAATGTAAATTAAACATTCACTTTGCAACTCTTTTTGATAGCAAAATCACAGGTTACATCTTCAGATTTCATTTTTTGCAAAAGCTCATTCGCAATTGAGAGTAGTGAAATTTAAGATAGTCATTTCTGTCCCATGGTTCACTTGAGACAGTTGTACAGTTCAGCTTTGAAAAGGAGCGCTCCCCTTCACAACCTGTTCTACATTCTAAAAGCAATGCTGACATTTAGAAAACTTGTCACCAACTTGTCCATTATTTGTGCAATGATCGTTTCTACCACAGATTTCCTGTCTGCATGCATACATGAGAACAGTAGAAATGCATGTTCAAGATCTGATGGATAGGTGTCTATTAATGCCCTTGTTTTAGAGGCCACTTCATCACCAAACATAGATCTATCCACAAGAAAACTAAACCTTTCACAGGGTGTGGCATATGTAGCTTGTTGTCTGCCCATCTCAATGATAACTTTATCCATTATAGGATAGAAAAATCGTGTGTGGAATTTGTCACTAGCACTCAAACCCAAGTCAGTATTATCCATGCCAACTTCTTAAAAAAAAATCCCACAGGTTCTCAGTTGGTTGCGTTGCGTAGTCTCCTTGTAATTAGATGGTGTGACTTTTTTTTCAGCAGCACACTCATTGGCTAATGCCGAAGCAAGGCTTTCGGAAATTTTAGCTTTGCCAAATTTTGTTAAGGGTGGGTGTAGCCGTGTGTCCAGCCCTAATTCCAAACCTTTTGAAAACTGACAGTAAAACTACCTGGCAAATATTTTTCTCCTCCTGGAGAAAAGAGATAGGATCTCTCTGGGCCGCTGTAGCAAGTTTCTGATTAGCTCTGCTATGTAAGAATAAGAGGTAGCAGCAGCACAGGTCACGAGAAGGACAGAAAAGTCTTGGTACGTTTAAACGGAAAGATATGAATGGGGTGGGGAGTATCTGGGGACACCGGACTATTGTTTTGGGGTTCCCGGTGGATATTTTGGAGGCTAGAATCCTCCCAGGGTTGTTCCCCACTAGCCCAAGGAAACCCATGCACTGCCCCTGGGTATAGATCTATGGTTATGGGACCTATATAGTTTAAGTATTTATCTATAGATCTATCTTGTAGGCCTACAATTATGACAGTGCCTAGGGCCTACAAAGACTTTAATCTGGCCCTGAACATGTCTAGCAGCATTTAACCATGAACTGAAGCATAAAGGTGTACTAAAGTTGAATAGCCTGCTCTCCATGAAGCTAAAGGAGATATGATGATCTCCCATATTAAGGGATAAAAAGAACGGGTGGAAAAATGTCTAAAGTGACAGGTGCAAAAAGCATATTTCCATTGCCAAGTGCATTTCCAACCCTTCTAAACATTTTTCACCATTAAGTGAAAACAGATGCATAGTGTTGTATTGTTAAGAAGGTAGGCACTCCTAGAGATATTTCAATTAGGGAAAATTCTAATTCCCCCTCTTCCTTTCTTTTTTTTTTTAAGAAACAGAAAGGGAGGGGGGAATGCTGCACTGTTTCTGTTGAGAAAATTAATGAAGGAAATAACTATAAGCATAATAAACTATGCAGATAATGGACTAAGGGAAAAGTCACCAATCCTCGTTCTATGTTGTTTTAGAGAGTTAATTTGGGGGGAAATATTGTCAACAGAAACAGGAGTCATTGCATAAGGGAAAGGCAGTGGGAATCAGCTGATCTTTTGGAAGAACATTTGTCTATTAGATCCAGGGCTTGGGAGACCTTGGTGCTCATGGAAGAAAGTGTATTGATTACTGCCTAAATGTCAATCAGGCAACTCTGCCTTATAGCGAGAGCAGCCTTTAAATGGATTTCCCCATAATTTAATGCCAGAGGCCCATCTGGGGTTCTTTAGCTTATTGGATGTATATCTATGATGAATAATAATATGGCTAACAATTAACTCCCTAAAACTAGGGTCCAATAAATGCAAAGATTTAAATTTATAATATAGGTGGAGTGGATTGGATTGGGGGTGGGGAAGATCAGAAAAAGACAAGACTCCCCTGCCATCCATGTGCTGTATGTTTCATGCCAATTAGATTAACAGATCCTAAGAAAAGGTGCACCAAAGTGAAAAACACTTTGATTGTTAGCTTGAAATCCTAATGCTAATTGTTCCAGAAATGCTCACTCAGCCATCTCCAGCGATAAAACAAGAATTCTTCAAAGTCACCAAGGAGGGGAGATGAGGGGGCTGCTAGGAGGCAGCAGGAATAATCAGATATTGTGGCCAGGCACACATCAGAGAACTTTGCAAAGGAAAGGAATATAAAGCAAATGGGGGCTGGGGGGAGGGATGGTTATTTTGGGTGAACCCTCTTCTTAAGAATCTCAGAAGTAAAATGTTTAATAAACACATACAACACTGAAGTAACTTTGGTTTTCACAAAGCAGTAGTGAAAAGGAAAGAAGTTTGCCCTCCTCTCCACCACTGAAATTGGGGAGTTGGGGGGGGGGGGAGGAGAGAGAGAGAGAGAGAAAGAAAGAGAGAGAAAGAAAGAGAGAGAGAGAGAGAGAGGGAGAGAAGAGTGGCTTTAATTGGTTTCTTTCTTGTGATTTATTTTAGCTGCTCAGCCAATTCAAAACTAGCTGTGATTTTTTTTAACGGTAAATTCACTTAGGGGTTTTGAGGGCACGGTCCAGATCACATACACATGCCACTATATATTCAATCAGGCAGGGGATAAAGCTAGCGGCTGTGCTTTTGTTTCAAATGCCTACGTTCATACTTTTTGCTCATTAAAAGGGGCAACTAGCTCTCCCATCAAGCTCAGTAGAAGTGACAGCTGGGCTTCTTTCTAATTCCGTCAAAAAACTCAACCGCATTGAGTCCAAAGGGGACATTTCACAGCGACTCGAGGATGCCTGAGAGTCAGGCGTGTGAATGCCAATGAGTCAAACGGAAAGGGCAAATCCAGCGGCGAAAACTTCCTCTATTGCAGGGCTCCCGCTAGGCTGCTTAGACATTATATTTTTAATCCCTGACCCCTCCATATTTCTAGGGGCATCATCTGCTTATAGGGAAAGAGATACACGTGACTAGATTTTTAGATCTATGTATAGTAGTTGTCCCTAAACTTCTGATAACTGAGGAGATTTTACTGAGGTACTTCACTCTTCCACCTTAAACAGGATTACTTTTCAGAATGTGTGAAAATAAACATTACCTGCCCCAAGCCCTGTATTTCTTTGTGAGGTCACTGTCCTGGCTTCACCACCTCTGAAGTCAGGTAATTCTGCTGTGTCTCTGGTTTGGAAGTCATTGATTGCTTCGGTTATACGTGATCCAGAGATGGGACACAATTACCTTCCTCCAGAAGGGCTGATTGGGAAGAGCTGTGGATCATGCAGAGACACAGTGGTCAACCTCCTGCATGGGCAGGGGCTTTGAGTACTCACAAGAGCTTTTAATTATGTTATTTCTCTCAGCACACTAGCATGTCCCTGGACGCAGTTTGGAAATCACCATTCTAGAGCAGGCTTCTCTGACCCGGTGCACCAGGTTGGGGAAGGCTGTTTTAGGGGCAGCATTCACTTATAAGGCATGGGATAAAAACAGTGAGTAAAAACAGCAGATCACTTTATTCTCCATCTAAGATTGATACAATCTATTCCAAATCTCACATAATTTCCATCAAGGTACCATAATGTTTTGCTCAGAAAGGGAGGAACATGTTTTTCTTACCTACTAGCACCATCGACTGCAGGTTAACGGCACTGTCGATACTATCTGGAACTCTATCTGGGGGCAGAGACATAACTTTGCTTCCTACACCCCTCTTTGTAGTTTCCCCCTGTGCACAGAATCCAAGTCGAAGAGGTACCAGGCAAGGCATCTTTAAACGGAGAATATCTTAAACATAATATAGCAGCCCTGTGAAAATTTGGTTGGAACAGGAGGCCGGCTGGGAGAGAACTGAAGTCCATGAATCGTCTGAAGTCCATGAATCCTTTAATGAACGTTTGGAACTGAGGTATGGAAGCCAATCCATCTGTCTGCCTAGACAGGGCTGACCGATACGCCACTAAATGCTCAGGTTGCATCTTACCCCTTGCGGAGGAGCACTAACTGAAAATAACTCCAAGATATTTGGGGAGGGGAAGACTTGGGGCAAATCAGACGCAGCCCACTCGGTGCAACTTGGCAAGAAGCCTCCCCCCAGAACTGTCCCCTTCCCATCCCACAGTACCTTTGAGAGGTGCAGAGGCGGTCCCGTCACCAGGGGATGCGCTTTTTTCCAAGAAGGGCTAGTGCGCAGGAGGAGCGGGAGAAGAAGTGGGGAAGGAAGAAGGAAGGAAGGAAGGAAGGAAAAGAAAGGAAGGAAGGAAGGAAGGAAGACCTCTGTCTTGTCTTACCTGGGACCCCATTGCCTCGTGCAAACCTGCCAGGGTGGAAGAAAGCGAGAGCCACACACAAGCGCCATGCAGCACAAACAGCCCCCATGACACTGCGGTGAATCCACGCAAGTTGGGGAGCCGCTTTGATGCGAAGACGCGCTCCGGGCTGGCAGAGGGCAGCCACAGAAACTGACGCGCCGACAGCGTCCCGCTGATTCGCAGAGGGACCAGCGGGGTGGGCGGGACAGACGGGGAGCAGTGCCAATCGCGCGTCGGGAGGGGGAGCGCCGGGGGGGCGCGGGCGGGGCCGGCGGGGAGAGCGCCCTGCCGCGCGTCCGAGCCGGGGGGGCGCGTCGCGGCCCGGGGTGCGGCTGCGCCCTGCCCTCCTCGCGCAGAGCGGGGCAGCGAGCCTCGGGAGAGGGACGGCGTCCCCCGTGGGGACGGAGCCCCCTGCCCCGTTTGTGGATGCACGCCCTTATTCAGGGGAGGGGTGTAGCGGGCTGGACCTGCACCGAGCATTTATGCCGTTATCGTGCCGTTGCCCAAACTGTTGGTGCGCATGACACCAGCGGGCACCAATGGCTGTCAAAACGGCGTGATGGCAGCACCGCAATCCGGCGGAATCTACGCATAGCATTTATGCCGTTATCGTGCCGTTGCCCTAACTGTTGGTGCGCATGACACCAGCGGGCACCAATGGCTGTCAAAACGGCGTGATGGCAGCACCGCAATCCGGCGGAATCTACGCATAGCATTTATGCCGTTATCGTGCCGTTGCCCTAACTGTTGGTGCGCATGACACCAGCGGGCACCAATGGCTGTGAAAACGGCGTGATGGCAGCACCGCAATCCGGCGGAATCTACGCATAGCATTTATGCCGTTATCGTGCCGTTGCCCTAACTGTTGGTGCGCATGACACCAGCGGGCACCAATGGCTGTCAAAACGGCGTGATGGCAGCACCGCAATCCGGCGGAATCTACGCATAGCATTTATGCCGTTATCGTGCCGTTGCCCTAACTGTTGGTGCGCATGACACCAGCGGGCACCAATGGCTGTCAAAACGGCGTGATGGCAGCACCGCAATCCGGCGGAATCTACGCATAGCATTTATGCCGTTATCGTGCCGTTGCCCTAACTGTTGGTGCGCATGACACCAGCGGGCACCAATGGCTGTCAAAACGGCGTGATGGCAGCACCGCCGCTGCGTGTGGATTCAGCCGGCTGAATCTACGCATAGCATTTATGCCGTTATCGTGCCGTTGCCCTAACTGTTGGTGCGCATGACACCAGCGGGCACCAATGGCTGTGAAAACGGCGTGATGGCAGCACCACCGCTGCGTGTGGATTCAGCCGGCTGAATCTACGCATAGCATTTATGCCGTTATCGTAACTGTTGGTGTGCATGACACCGATGGGCGCCAGTACTTACGAAAACGGTATGATGACAGTATAACTGCTGTGTGTAGATTCAGCCGCAGTTAAAGAGCATAAGCTGTGTTGGAGCTGGGGCTGAATCTACACATAGCATGCTGTTATCATAACTATTGGTGCTCATGACATCAATGGGCACCAATAGCTATGAAAACTGTGTGATAACAGCATAACTGCTGTGTGTAGATTCAGCCGCGGTTAAAGAGTATAAGCTGTGTTGGAGCTGGGGCTGAATCTACACACAGCATTTATGCCGTTATCATGCTGTTACCATAACTATTGGTGCACATGACACCAAAGGGCACCAATAGTTATGAAAACGGTATGATAACAGTGTAACTGCTATGTGTAGATTCAGCCTGCTGAATCTACACACAGCATTTATGCCGTTATCATGCTGCTACCATAACTATTGGTGCACATGACACGAATGGGCACCAATAGTTAAGAAAACAGTATGATAACAGTATAATCACTATGTGTAGATTCAGCCACAGTTAAGGAGTATAAGCTGTGTTGGAGCTGGGGCTGAATCTACACATAGCATTTATACCGTTATCATGCTGTTATCATAACTATTGGTGCTCATGACATCAATGGGCACCAATAGCTATGAAAACAGTATGATAACAGTATAACTGCTGTGTGTAGATTCAGCCGCAGTTAAAGAGTATAAGCTGTGTTGGAGCTGGGGCTGAATCTACACACAGCATTTATGCCGTTATCATGCTGTTACCATAACTATTGGTGCACATGACTGCTGAATCTACACATAGCATTTATGCCGTTATCATTCTGTTACCATAACTATTGGTGCTCATGACACGAATGGGCACCAATGGTTAAGAAAACGGTATGATAACAGTATAATCACTATGTGTAGATTCAGCCACAGTTAAGGAGTATAAGCTGTGTTGGAGCTGGGGCTGAATCTACACATAGCATTTATACCGTTATCATGCTGTTATCATAACTATTGGTGCTCATGACATCAATGGGCACCAATAGCTATGAAAACAGTATGATAACATTATAACTGCTGTGTGTAGATTCAGCCACAGTTAAAGAGTATAAGCTGTGTTGGAGCTGGGGCTGAATCTACACACAGCAGTTATACCGTTATCGTACCGTGATCACAACTATTGGTGTCCATTGGTGGCATGTTGTGCCTTTGGTGTTCAGTCTTAGCCCAGCCACAGAATTCACTGGATGGCCTTCAAGCAAGCCACTTTTCTGTCCCTTGACCTGTAATCTGAGGACAGTAGTAGGCTACCTCACTGGAACGTTTGGTGAGATAATGTATATAAACTGAGTTGCCAACTGATGGTTGTTTTTTCACTCTCCTGTTCCTGTGTCTTTTGCAGCGGCCTGATAGTATGAGATGAAGCTTTTCCTGGCATGGACAAATGCAGTGAGGAAAACTTCAAATACTGCATTTCTGTATGTCAGGCTGCTACTAAAGGCACAGGACAGTAAAAAAAAAAACACACACACACGTTGGCAACCTTACATGTGAAGTGCTTGGCTGTTTGAGATGTGCTATATAAAGGTGCTATATTAAGGCACTATACTAGCAGTGTGAGAATTTGCATGATGTTCCATTCATAATCCGTCAGGGAGAGCAATGGAAGGCTTGTGGGCCCGTTGCAGTCTCATCCCAGCCTTACTCAGAAGCATGTTTGGGATTACTGCCTAAATCTGCCTGTATGTCTTGTCTACCAGAGAAGGACTACCGTTTCTAGCAACACCATTGTATTTTTATTGCTTTTTCAAGTTAAAGGTTTGACCAAATCTGCTGCCCACCTCACTCCCTTCCACCCCAGGTGTAGCCGATATCCTTTCATGGGCCCTGCAGCCTGACCTATGCATGTTTACTGTGTTCAGTGGGACTCACTTCCTAATAGCACTTCTTAGGATTGCAGCCTTCAACATTTTCAGAGCTCCTCAGCATCTGTTCTTCCCCTCTCGAGGGTTTCAGTGACTGCCTGATTTGCAAAGGAATGGCTCCTCTCAAGCTAAAGGCAGGACACTTTGAAGCCCCACAGTCTAGCAAACCCAACAGCAGATCTCCTTGACAACCAGTAAGGGGGACACCCCCCCTTCCTGGGCACAGACTAAAAGAAAACTTTTTGTATGTGCCTTTTTTTTTTGCTTTTCCTTCAGGCTCATCTAACCCTTAGTGCTGCCTTTTCCACTTGCTTCAGGTCATTACCATTAATACCAGCCACTAGATTTCCATAACGTTTGAACAGAGCTAAGAAGGACACACACCCCTTGGGTATTTTAATTTCCTGCAATGTCAAGTGACGAAGTTCTTGTTGATTTTAACAAGGAAATATCACATTGTCAAGATTCTTCAACTCATTGATAAAATGCAATTCTATTTTAAAAAGAAAGGATTCAAACTGTCAGTTTTCTTTAAATGTAGATAATAATGTCAACATTGATTATGTGTAAATACTTGTAAATCTTACATTTACTTTTCACGATTTTGATCCCATTCTTTTCACAATTTCCCAAGAGTAAAAAAATAAATCCTGTTCCTTCCAGAATTGCTTTCTTAAGTTCATTTTTGTTAGATATTATGAGTAATATTATCTGAGAAGAAAGAATGTGTGTGGTCAAGCCTTCTTCCAACATAACTACATACACTTCAGTTTTAAAAGATTATCATTGGACTAATGCACTATAGTTCAACCTGCATTCATATTAGTTCCTTTACTGAAAATGCTTCCTGCACTGCAGTAGTGAATGGCTAGTTGAAACCATTAGGACAGAGAGAGCCTGTGAGAGGTAAAATAAATTATATTATTACATATAAGCAGAAATTGAAGATAATATCATTAAATCCCACTCCAACAAACCATGCATAATACATTATTAGCTCAATATATGGGTGTTTCAGGAGAAAAATGATTTGGTGTTTTTAAAGTTCTCATGAAGTTTTAATTATAAAATAAATCAACAGAATTTTTATTCTCCATCTCTTATGTCCATTTACATTACCTTCATTAACTCAAGACTCATTTCTCAGATGCCTGCACCTCTCCTTTGAATGTGGATTTTTGTTATTTCTTTAAGGTTTTTCTTTCTCTGTTATCCTATACATTTGTGCAAAAATGCTGAAAGAAGAGATTGTGTGTTTATTGCTGAGGTATCTCTCTGTACATGTCCAGCACAGCTTCTGTTTCTGTCCCCCTGCCTGGGAAGGTTACCTGGTACCTTAGAGCTCCATCTAGTGAACTGCAATTCATGTCAAGCAGAAGTTTCATACTTTAAAGAAACATATACATCTCACCTACCACTTAACTGATAGCTACATCAGAGTAAATATTCTGGATATGAAATTGCTGAGATAGATAGATAGATAGATAGATAGATAGATAGATAGATAGATAGATAGATGATAGATAGATAGATAGATAGATAGATAGATATGGCTGTATCCAATGTTAGAGTAGACCCATTGAAATGAATGGGGCTTAAGTTAGACTAAAATTGGATACAATTACACATACACACACACACAGATCTGAAATAAAGCCATTTGGCAAATTTGCTGCCAGACTTATTTTTCTGAATTCCCAACCAACTAAGCATTACTCAACTAATAAAGAAAACCTCAGCATTTATATAGTACTTTAAAGTACTTCTTATGCATTATTTAATAACAACACAGACACATTCCTAAAATACAATTAAAACAATCAATCACATTAAAAATAAACAATTGAAATACTATATATAATAAGCAGCTAAAACATCGATGGACTAGCAAAAAATGTGTTGAAAGCATGCCTAAACACATAAGTTTTGAATTTTTATCTGTAGGAGCTTAGAGAGGGAGTCAGATGCAACTCAGTTTGAAGTGTGTTCCTGAGCCATGCCACCACTGAAAAGGCTCTGTCCTTCATGCATGCTCATGGAACACCTTGTGATGGCACTGTCAACCGGGCTTCCGAGGCTGATCTCGGAGCCTGGGTGGGTCTTATATGGGAGTAAGCAGTCTTTGAGGTAACTTGTTCCCAGGCTGTTTACAGTTTTAAACGTCAATATCAGTACTTTAAATTGAGCTCAGAAACAAACAGGCAACTACTGAAGTTGACATAGGATCGAAGTTATATGTTCTGATCTGTGACCACTCAACAAAACCCTGGCTGCTGCATTTCAGATCAATTGGAGTTTACAACCCATTTTTGGAATCACCAGGAACAAGCTGGGGAATTATGCAGGAACACGATATATGAGAAGCCACAAACAGATGTTGCTACAACCCAACCACATCTCCAGCTGATCAAAGCCTATCTTGGGGCTTTGCAAGAGAAAGGGCAAAGGGAATCTTACAGCAATTGCCAAGAAACTGCTACATTCTTCTATCAGAGCCTTCCCTAGAATTGCCCCATGACTAGTCTGTGGAGTGGCAAAATTGTTTTTTGGAAGGTTGTGCAGAGACCCTGCTGTAGTAGTGGTGTGGAGTAGACAACTTCTGGAGAATAGGAAACATGACTCCAAAGTAAGTCCTGCGAGAAGGGTTCTCTCCCTTCCCATATTCCTTGCTGCCCTGACCCCCCCCCCCATTTTTTTCTGATCCTCTTTCTTATCTACCCGTTACCACTTGTTGGACCTTATTCCCAGTCAATCTGCTGCTTCAGCCTCTTCTCAGCCTGTGTTCCCTGGACAGCCTCCACTCCACGTCCAGCTGCTAGGCTTCCTCAAGCCGGCTTTACACATGCCGAGGATGAGGTTAAGCAGGACTACCTAAGTTTTACATTGCATATGCTATCAGTAGTTTAGATCAGTGGAACATCATTCAGTATTTAAATAATTGTCTTTTCCAGTTCCGTGATGCAAAAGGAATATTATGAGGGGAGTTCCTCCAAGTGAGGTTCACATAATATTCAGCTGTAGAATCTTTCATTAGTAGATCCTTTTAAGTCAAAGGCACAGAGTAAAAAGAATATCTGCAGACTTGTGAACAAAGGTACAGCCAGAACGCTAGCAGATTCTGGACTAAGAAAAACAAGCAGTTGCCAAAAATAAATGAAGTCCAGAAAAGGAATATGTTTTTCATCCTTGTCCTCAGCTTCTCACTTTAGCTGAGAAACTTGGAACTTCCTCCCATACCGCTAGGAAGATTCTGTTCAATCTTGTGCCACATTTGCACTTCAGCCACAGATGCTCTCTTCGTTTCACAGAAGGGAGACATGCTCCTTCAGGCCCACTCCGCTGAGAGACCGGGTCGCTCAGGTTCCTCCCTCAAGTATCATTTAGCAGCAGCCATTCCATCAGGCTGAGGCTACAGCAGAGGGAGAGATGGAGAGCAAGGGCCAGTCCATCAGCTCTGCTGAGAAGCCAGCTCCATCAGGCCCTGCCCTGCCCTGCTTCAGTTCAAGGTCATCATAGCAAGAACTTTGTAAGCCTTCAGGGAGGGACTATGGTTATTGATCTTATGTAGTGGGCTCTCCCACACTGGAGGCGTTCAAGACGAGGCTGGACAGCCATCTGTCAGGGATGCTGTGACTTGGATTCCTGCACTGAGCAGGGGGTTGGACTCGATGGTCTTGTAGGTCTCTTCCAACCCTACTATTCTATGATTCTATGTAAGGCACTCTGGGAGCCTTTTCCAGTAAAGAGCAGGGTCCAGTGCTTTATATGAATATATCAATAAAACCTGGGTTCAGTTTTAGCACTGAACACTTAGAGCATAATCCTAAGGGACTGCCTCATGACAGACAGAGGGCTCTGAGATCACAGCCCTCTGTCTATCCCTGGAGTCTCCAATGTGGCACCCAGGAGCACCAATGTACCGGCGGACACCACTCCTGGCACCCATCAGGTTCCCGGCCCCTCCTGATTCTTATTTTGTTTCATATGATGAAAATAAATGGAAGTGGGAGGCTGCAAAGTACAGGGCTACCCCCCCATCTTTATTGGGGTTCAAAACAGTGGTTTTGTATTTTAGAACTCAGAACCCACTTTGGCCTTGTACTTAGGTTCTTGGGCAAGTTCATTTTCTTTTAGTCTCACCAAGTTTTACTTCTGGGAAATGTTTTGTGACCAGCCATGCCCACCATGGCAGCCATTTTATGAGAGCACCCATGACACTCTCTTAAAATTCCAAATGTGCCAGCTGACCCAAAAAGTTTGGGGACCCATATGCCTGCAGGAGCCGGGCAGGGCAAGAGGAGGGCGATGGCAAAAATACCTTCCTCTCCTCCTTTTCTTTACAGTTTTTGCTAGATGAGCCTCTCTATTGTGATCTCAGAAGAGCAGGCATTGAGCTGCTTTCCACAGTAGCTGCGAGTAGGTGGGGGGAATGGTCTGCTCTCAGATTCTGCCTCCCAAGGGCATAACAGCGAGCCTTTCTACAGGAGACTTTTATTGTGTGCTTGTGATTGCTAACTCATGGTAGTTTGCAGGTCCTTTACATGGCATCATTATCCTCCAGGGCCTCTCCTGTGCTTTGTAACCACTATTGCCATTTTTTTTCCTAGGGAGGAAAGTCTGGTATTTTTCTCAATGGTATTATAGAAGCTTTGTGTAATTGTGCAACTCCACTATATCACAGTGCCACCTAGCAGCTGTGTAATGGAACGTATAGAAAGGCAGAAAAAGAAAAACTCAGGAAAAAAGCATGTGTAAAGGAGCCAATCTTAATCCCACAAAGAATCCGGAAGCAGAAGCCTCGTTAAAGGTTAAAAGCTTCATGTAGAAAAGCCCAGTGTCTTATTACAGAGACTTAGTGACTTCATAATATTTTGCTTTATTTACAAATATATATATATGTCCAGCGTACGTGACAGCAAAAAGCGAATCCTACAAAGAAGCAGATCTTCAGCAATTTGCCTAGTAAAAGAATAGTCCACCAGCAGGTGTAGGACCATGAAGCTGCCCTATACTGAGGGAGACCATTGGTCCATGTATTCCAGGGCAATCTGCAGTGCCGTCTGATTCTGAGCAAGACCATTGGTCCATCTATTCCAGTGCAATCCGCCCTGACTGGTGGTGGCTCAGCTGGGGGTCAAGAGTCTCAGGTGTGCTACCTGGCAGCCTTTTAACTAGAAGCACTAGGGATGGAACCTGGGACCTTCCACTGAGCTATGCCTCCTCCCTAAACATTGGCCCTCTGGCAAAAAGTAGTTGCTGACCTCATTGTTTGGATGTAATGAAAAATTGTGATTTAAACAAATCATGACAGAAGAACTGAAGCCAGCAAACTAGGCGGGAGTGCATGTGGTCACAACACTCATTCTCAGCTTAATAAATTACAATTTATTACAATCATTACATCTTAGCTGGGCCACTTTAAGAGAATTACTGTTCACTCCTATGCATGTCTGCTCAGAAGTAAGTCGCACTGTATAGAACTGCAGCTTTAATGTAGCATAATAAAGGCTCCTAAATATACTTGCCAGAGAGTAAGTAAGGCTTACTTCTGAGTAAACAGGCTTAGGATCAGGGGGACAGTATTACTGTGCTGTACACTGTATCAGGTTGAAGAGAGTTCTTTCCACTAACTATACTTTTTAAAATTTCATTTCATTAATGTCTTACTGTTCTATCCTGCTCAATAGACAAAGCTCTCTGGGCAGTTTACAAAGATTAAAAACCTTTTAAAAATGCAATATTGTGCATAATATAAAAACAGTTTAGCAACAAACATATAAACAGACACACATACACACACGCATATCCAAACAATATCCCATGATCACATTAAAAATCTATCATATGCTGCCAGATGCCTGGGAGTAGAGGAAGGTCTTAATCTGGCACCAAAAAGATAACAATGTTGGCACTAGGCCATCTTTGCTGGGGAGTTCATTCCATAGTTGGGGGGCTGCCAACGAGAAGGCCCTCTCCTTTGTTGCCACCTTCCAAGCCTCCCTCAATGAGGGCACCTGTAGGACGGCCTTTTTTCCATGTCTGTTTCCTTTATTCTATTTTTCTTTTAAAGTTATCTTTAGCCAAGTAGTCACCATGATGAGTTATGTAAAAATACTATAGAAGCACACAAGGATCTTTGGCAGGCATTTGTTGTTTCCTTTCTCTTTACTGGTGTAAAGTAAAAAAAATTTTAAAGCAGGAGGTATGCTCAGTTTTTATACCAGATTTAAAGAAAAATAACAAGGATTCAAAGTTGGAAACTAAATCCAGAGCTTGTCTACATGAGGCTGTTAATTGGCTGTTAATCGGCTGTATCTACTTTCAGTTTCATTGCAGAACGGAGATCCAAGCGCTACACGAAGGTTTCCTTTCCTGCTTTTCCATTACATAACCTCTAGGTGGCGCTGTGGTGTAGCAGAATACGGCAAATATACAAGTAAAATAAGCAGTTTCTTTCACTTTTACAATTACATCTGTGAGAGCCAGTGTGGTGTAGTGGTTAGAGTGTTGGCTGGGACTCAGGAGATCCGGGTTCTAGTCCCACTCAGCCATGAAGCTCACTGGGTGACTTTGGGCCAGTCACTGACTTTGAGCATAACCTACCTGACAGGGTTGTCATGGGGATAATATGAAGAGGAGGAGAACCATGTAAGCCCCCTTGGGTTCCCTGCAAGCAAGAGGCAAAAGACAAGATATACATGTGATAATAATAAATAAATTAATACTGCATTTTTCCTGCTCTAAAAAAACTCGCCGAAAGTGTTGGGTAGACACAGAAGTGAAACTGGAAGGTCACAATGTCATCTAAAGAACCTGTAAACAACTGTGAGTAGGGAATGATTAGCGCATGATAAATGCTCGTGTGGAAAAGCCCCCAGGTGTTACCAAGGAAATTGCCCAGGAATAACCCAACTGCATGAGGACATGAGTTGAAACACTGCTGCAACTGGTTAAAGGGTGGAAAACAAAATATATATAGTCTTTTCACTGAACTAAAAGCACAATTCAAAATAACTTGCAGTGACGTTCACATGCCTATACTCACATCCGCAAAGCGGGAAGGGGAACAACTCGGCAGTAACCAGGTACCAGTTTCTTAAGCTTGCTTCTTGCTTCTTGTTTATGTGTGTGTTAGGCTTGCATAATACTCGCTTAGCATACTATTTATATGGCTCCACAGTGCAAAAGCAATTGCAATCCCACACCCCATACCCCAGTTTTGGCAAGTGCTTTGCCAAGGGGGTAGGGTGGCCTCTTACACATCTCCAAAAAAGAGAAAATGCATCATGAAAAGGAGACAAAAGAGGACACATATTTGCATAAAATTACATATAGTAATTTATGGGTACAGATACAAATCTAGAAATAAGTAGTATACTTTAAAGAGAAATACAATACACCTACTTCTCAAGTGCTTTATCTTTAAACCAAACTTGGACCGACCAGGTAGCCCTTCAAATAGAGGACTGTCCCCTGTACGCATGGCCACTGTACAAGAAAGGGGGATGGATCTTGATTTCAGAGTGAAATGTGGTGTGTATGTGTTTTTTCTTCTAGGGGAGTCCTGTTTTGGGGAAGAAAACTGCAGTAAATAAATAAACCCCAAAAAACAATCCCCATCAAAATTTGACTCAGCCCTACATGGTATGCATAAAGTATCATGGAACAAAAAAATTAAAGGAGGCTGATAATAAGCATAGCTCTCTAGTCCTTTATCTCCTTCTGGTTTACTAATTTCACCTTCCATTGTTTTACAGTCAAAAACTTGAGTTACAAAAATGTTCCAGGTTATTTTGAAATCATGATTTTGGAAGGCCAGTGACCTAAATTGCACAATGAGCCTACACAGATAGAAAAGGCTCCCCACAGCAGATGTTGCCCCTCAACATGGGAGGGGCCATATGACTTCTCAGGCAGGGCTAAACACACAGCCCCTATTTATTCAATTGACCATTGTGTAATGCCTACATAGGGCTTATGTAATTGTGTGGTGGGAGGCTAGAGATTGGGACCACCTTTCTGAAGAGCAGGATGCTGTATCCAGTTAACTATTAGTTTGAGTTTGGAGGAGTTTGTCCTGGGTGGGACCTGGTAGGAAAGGAAAGATGGGAAGCACGGTGGAAGGAGAAGATCATTGTAGTTATGGCCTGGAATGGAACTGGAGGCAATTAATCAAGTGTTCTTTGGGAAATACTGGAATTTCTTCCCTATAGCAGAAGGGACAGACACAAAACACGACAGGGCGGAGAGAAAAGGAGAGGAGCAGCTGGCTTTACCAAACACAGCTTTTGCTTCTCTAGTCCTATGCTACTGCTGTCATTTGCACTCCTGGGTAGAATTATGAGTGGAGGAGAGGTGTTGTGGTAGAACCCACAAAAACGGAAGACAGACACATTTATGGATAGTTTTCAGTGGCAGTCCTAACCCAGATCGACTTTATCATAAAATAATTACAAACAAAAATTGTGTGTGGCTGCAAAAATAAAAATAATTTTGTAAATTCACTCTAGTTCTTCCTTTTCTCCACGACTTTGTACACACTATCGACATAGAAGCACATTCGCAGTGTATCCTTTGACTGGTTGTGACATGTTTTTGGTGCAACCACCCAATCAGTGCACTGCTTACAGTTTGGCCACTCTATCCTACTGACTGCAACATGGCTGAGTAATGCCATTAGTCTAATAGCACTAATTCTTGTCATTATTTCCTTGCAAGGAAACACCTTCTTTGGCATAAACAAATTGTTCCCAGAGAGTAGCATCTACTAGATCTTATTAGGTTTCTTCATTTGGAATCAGGGGGAAAGTGTGATGTGTTATGCTATTTTAAAAACCAACCACTGTAGCTATGGGGAAAATAATATTTGTTCAGAAACATTTATTTATTTGTTTGTTTGTTTGTTTGTTTATATTTCTTGTTCACCTTTTTCCCTCCGTAAGGAACCTAAGGCGGTGTACATAATCCTCTTCCTCCTCTCCATTTTATCCTCACAACAACAACCCTGTGAGGTAGGTTAGGTTGGGCTGAGAGTCTGTGACTGGCCCAAAGTCACCCAGTGAGCTTCCATGGCTGAGTGAGGACTAGAACTTCCAACTCCCAGTCCAACACTCTAGCCACCACACCACACTGGCTTAGATTCTACCTCCACCCTATCCCTGTCTTCTGACAATGTTGCACAGTGTTTGCGACATGATGGAAAAAGTAGGCCTCGGGGTTAATAAGTGTCAGGGCCCAGCTGCAGTACTGCAGTGGGCCTTGTAGGTTATAGCCAGGATTGGATTGTAAGTAGCCTGGAAGGGCTGGGGCCTATTCAGTTTCTAGAGTGTCAGAGTCTGTGTGAGCTTCTCTCTGTCAGTGTTCCCAGAGCAGAGCCAGGGGGAGTCACCCAACTCCCTGTCCGCCTGCTGGTCTGGCCTTGGCAGGCAGGGAGGCTGGAAGCTGCCCATGAGAACCTGACAGGGGTGAGGTGGGGTTTGCAGAAGGGTTGCCCAGGTTGAAGCGTCACTGCTGGAGGGCTGAGCAGTGCCACCCCATGTAGACAGGGGCCTTGCTGAAAGGCTCAAGGCCCTTGTCTGTCAAGGGATCTGGAGGGGGCGTCCTGTAGTCATGCCTTCCCTTTTAAGCTGATGAAAAGGCGAAGAGGCTTTGCTAGGAACATCTCATCTTCATTGCTTGAAGCCTACTCTGTTTGGATCCATCATCGTCTGGGCTTTTGGAGGCACTCTGTTCATGCACTGGAACTTTCGATTGTTAAGGACTTGCCATGAAAAGTACTGTGAGCCTTTTCATAGACTTGAACTCTCGCTGCTGTTGACTGTGTGTCTGTGTTTGTAGTCGGCTCTGTGTACAGCAGGCTGGGTTTGATCTACGACTTTTCGATTTTCCTCTGCCAGAACTCATGCAGCGTAGAGTTACCAGTGTGAAAGCGGTGGCCTGGAACTCCTTGCATGTGTGTGGGTATGCCCTTCTCTTGATCTTGATGGGCTTTGACTATGTAGCCTGGAGTTATCAACAAAAGATTCAAAGTTCAGCTCTTTGTGGGTGTGGGTTGTTTAGGCCTTTCAAGAAGTTATCCCCTGATTGCCTGATGGGTTCATTCCAGGAATCATTCCCATTCCATGTCCGGGGTTGGAACCCCATGAAAGGATTGTCTGGGGTAGGTACCCAGGAATCCAGAGTCCTCCCCTTGTGTTCAGAACCGTGGAGATGGCAACGGAGAAACCATGTTGATGAGGATCTCAGTCACGGTAGTAGTGTTTTTAGCTTTGGACTGTTCTGGAATTACATAGAGTGTATAGCTACTGACCATCAGCTATATGATTTCTGAAGTGTTTAACCATTAAGGTTTTGCCGTGGGATTCCTTGCAATAAAGAAATCTCACTGATTTGGGTGTCCGGTGTCAGATTGCCTGAACGTGTGCGCTGAAGGCATTGGGAAACCTGACAGCAAGAACAAGACACCAGACAAGAAAAGTATCCAAAGGTTCTCATGTATATGTATACTGGATCACAAGCGCCTCTAAAGCACATAATGGCCCTGTTTAGACAGGCATATGGGGAGGGTGGTTAGGTGCGAAACCATGCTGCGTGCACCGGTAACATGGCTAGGAACCACGCGATGCAGTGTGGTTCCCGTAACCACCACCCTCCATAGTTACTGTAACCATCCACCCGCTGCTAGTGATCACAGCAGCCCTCATGCCGCAAAAACATGCGCACCGGCCACTCTATCCATCACTAGGCAAGAGCAACCACCAAGAAAGTCTGTGCCGGCTAGAGTGTTGCCGGCGTGCAGGATGCTCTGGGCTGCCGTCTCTATGATCGTGGGCTAGAAACCACCAGGAGACCATTCTAACCACTGGAGAGCCCACCACACGTAGTGGGAAGCCACCCTGGGGCCCCTTAAGTCTGCTGCAGGGGGGTGGTTACCCAGGGTGGTTCTGGAACGGTGGTTAGTGGGTTTTTCTCCCACCACATGACATGCTAAACCACCATGATAAGCTCATGGTGGCTGAGGAATGCTGGGACTTGTAGGACTTTTCCAGTCTAAACATGCATAGGAATGTGCCCTTAAACTATAATATGCTGATAGTTTGGCCCGGCCCCTTTTGCCTGTGGCCCTGCCTACCACTGGAATGCAGCCCTGGAACGGTGGTTAGTGGGTTTTTCTCCCACCACATGACACGCTAAGCCACCATGATAAGCTATGCTGGCTGAGGAATGCTGGGACTAGTAGGACTTTTCCGGTCTAAACATGCATAGGAATGTGCCCTTAAACTATAATATGCTGATAGTTTGGCCCGGCCCCTTTTGCCTGTGGCCCTGCCTACCACTGGAATGCAGCCCTGAGATCTCCTCTGAAAGGGAATTCTGCTCTCAAGCTGAGTGATTCAACACACCTGCTCCATATAAAAGTCAGTTCTCAATATTTAATATGATCAAGAACCAGAACAGAGGTGTGCAGATGATGGGCCAGGCTACACAAATAGGAGCAGCTGTAATCTTCAGGGACTGAGATTACCAGGAACCTGAAGCAGATTGAGCCCTCACCCCAAGGTATTACTAAGATATCATCTAAAGGTATTCCTTTATTTTCACCCATATAAGTGAGTGTTTGATATTCACTCCCACTGGAAATGTAGCACAGTGCTTGCAATGAGAGCAAAACCTGCCATCTGTCCTTGACATTTGGTGGGCTACCTGAGGCTTCCCTGACTTGGATTCTGCAAAAGAGTTTTGTTTCAGCAGTGGTCTAAAGCAGGGGTCCCCAACCCCCAGTCTGTGGACCGGTACCGGTCCATGGCCTGTTAGGGACGAGGCTGCAGTAGGGGTATGGGAACCCCCCCTTACCTTGGGTCCGTAGGGGGGATCCGTCCCTCCCCCCCGCCCAGGAATCCTCGCCAGCCCTGGCCGGCTCTGCTCCACGGCGAGTCCGCGGAGCTGCCGGCCGGCTCCAGCCCTGTTCTTTGCAGTAATAGCGTATTACTGCAAAGAACAGGGACATAAATGGTGTCCACTACATGGACGCCATTTGCGTCCCAGTGGCTGGAAGTCCGCCCCCAGCCGGACCCTGTTCTTTGCAGTAATAGCCTATTACTGCAAAGAACAGGGACGCAAATGGCGTCCACTACACCGATGCTATTTGCCTCCCAGAGGCCCGAAGTCCTCCCCCGGCCGGAGCCGGCCGGCAGCTCCATGGCGAGTCCAGGGCCAGTGAGGATTCCGGGGGGGGGAGGGATGAATCGCCCCCCCCGTGGACCCAAGGTAAGCAGGGTTCCCACACCCCTACTGCGGCCCCATCCCATCCCCCCCCCGGTCCATGGAAAAATGGTCTTCCGCGGACCAGTCCCTGGTCTCCAAAAGGTTGGGGACCGCTGGTCTAAAGTATTTAGCCCAGACATTTTCATTACTTTTCGGAAGGGCAAAAACTACCCCCTGAAGATTAGATTAATTTCCAAGGGATATCTTAGGCCAGGGGTAGATGACATGTAAGAATTCTCAAGGGAGGTGATCTTAACTTAAAGATGAAGTGGCTGCTGTGTTTTTTTGTTCTTTTGTTTAACAACAACAAAAAAAGATTTGCCACTGTTTTAAGTAGCAGGTTGGTTGGCCTCATCAACCTGGCGGTAATTACCTTCGGTGCTTTGGGAGGGACTGTCCCCCAGGTACAACACTACATCATGACATTCTTGAAAGGAAAAGATGGCTCCCCCCACAGGCCAATGGGAGTCATTGGGAGCAGCCATTGTTTTTCCCAAGAATGCCCCTAGGAGCAACACTAAGGGGTTCATCACACGGAGCTTTTATCCTACTATTGAGATGGCTCAGTCACGGAAGTTTGCAGGCTCTTTAGATGGTGCCGTTACCCTCCAGGGTGTGTCCCGCCATTTCCTCCAGCCTATCTTGTGTTTTCCCCAAACGCAAAAAATGTGGTATTTTTCCAGCCCACAGAACAGGAATGCTATGATCTCCCCGTGAAATTCTCCAATAGTAGGAGAAACCGCTGTGTCTGCCTGCTGTGGGTGCTTGTTTTTAATTGTTGGGGGTGCGGTCAGGATGAAATTTGACAGACGTGAGGGCAGGAATCGCCTGCCAATTACGTCTCCTGCCTCTGCATTTCTCAGTTGGAGGGAGAAGAGGGTAAAATGCCTCCCTGCAACAAGGGGAGACATATCTGATCCCCCACCCCACCAAGCTCAGAAGCAACGTCCTCTGTTGTTTCAGAGCACCCTATTAAGTTCAGTGGGGCTTACTCCCAGGTAAGTGTGCCGAGGGTTGCAGACTTACAGGGTGATCTTATATCTACTCAGAAGTAAGTCCTATTGAGTTCAGTGCAGCTTACTCCTACATAAGTGTGTCTAGGGTTGCAGAATTACAGCACAATCTTACATTTTATGTCTACTCAGAAGTAAGTCAGAGATTTCCTGGGGGCTGCGAGAAAACAGTACAGCAGAAGTTAAGCTATGAAAACAAGACTGCCCATCCCTCCTTTGCACACATGCTGGGCGGGGGGAGGAAGGCACACCCTCACTTCAAACCATGTGGCTGCCCTGTAAAGAAGCTCTTCCTAATCCCGCAAAGAAACCGAAAGCAGGAAGCTCCGGAAACAATGTGAGTTTTGCTTACTGTAGAAACACCCAAAGTTAGATGCAGTGTCCTTCCCATGGGGCATTCTGTCCCCAGTCATAAAGGGAACCACACTGGGCTGCTGAGAGCTGCCACACCATGGCTTGAAGTGGCGGCAAAGCTTCAGTGCATTTTGGAAATAATGTCTTCAGGGGCACATTTCCAGCGGCAATTCTCAAGTACAAATATAGTAGTTTTCTAGCACAAAGCTCGTTGAAATTAATGGGGGCTATGCAAGAGCACTAATTGCAATAGAGTTTGTGCAGTTAGAACATCCTGCTGGTTTGTGCCCCGTGACTTCCTGGTTTGTACCACAATAAATTTTACTACAGCACTGCAAGCAAATCTGTATTCATTATTTATTTATTATTAAAGGCATTTTTTAACCTGCCCTTCATCCTAATGGACAGCAGGGCGGTAAAGAAGCGGCATGAAAAGACTAAAACATGTCACAAATACTATACAATAGATCGGTACAATAACATCACAATAAAACATAAAAGCAACAGAGCAGACTACTCCTAAATCAGCTTTAAAACTTTTAAATGCCTGGACAAATAATGATGTTTTAACCTATTTATTTATTTAATAGATTTATATACCACTCAACATATTTTAAAATATCTCTAACCTAGCACTGGAACGACAATAATGTCAGCGCCAGTTGAGCTTCTACAGGGAGAGCATTCCAAAGACTGGGTGCCCCTACTGAGATGTTCTTCTCCCTTGTTCCTACACAATAAACTTCCCCTGGCAAAGAAATCTGGAGAGCAGCCCCCTCTGAAGCTCTTAAGACACTGCCAGGTTGGTACGAGGAGAGGCACTCCTTCAGATATTTGGCTTCCAAGTCATTTAGGACTTTAAAGGTAAGCACCAGCACCTTGAAATGGGCTGGTTTTAAACCAGCACCTTGAAATGGGCTGGTTTAAAAGCCAAGGTAGCTTTTAAAGAATCAGTGTAATATGATCCCATCAGGCTGGATCAGTTAGAATTCTGGAAGCTGCTTTCTGCACTAGTCGAAGCTTCCGGGTTGCCTTCAAGGGCAGCTCCACGTACAATACATTATAATACACCAATTGGGAGGCTACCAGTGCACAGATTGCCATGGCCAGACTATCCCTGCCCAAGAATGATCATAACTGGCAAACGAGGTGAAGCTGGGAAAAGGCAGCCCATGGTACCGAGACCACCTGAGTCTCAAGTGACAATGATGGATCCAGTAGTATCCCCAAGCTGCATATCTACTCTTTCAGGGGGAGCGCAATGCCAGTTAGGTTATAATTCCTGGATGCGAGAACCACTTACTCACCTTCATCTTGTCAGGATTCAACTTCAATATATTGGCCCTAATCTAGCCAACTCCAGGCACCTGTCTAGCACCTGCACAACCTCACCTGACTCAGATGGCATAGAGAGAGCGGTGCATCCTAAATCTCGTTATGACCTCACCCAGCAGCTTCACACAGATATTAAAGAGCATGGGAGACAAGGTGGAACCTTGTGGGACCCCACAGCATAATTACCATGACGTCAAGAGGAAACTACCCAATGCTACTTTCTGAAACCAACCCTGCAGGTAGGAGTGGAACCCCACACTGGTGGCCACACTGGTGGCATCAAAAGCCGCTGAGAGATCAAGGAGAATTGACAGGGTAGCACTCTCCCAACAAAGGTCCCCATCAGAGCAACCAAGACTGCCTCAGTGCCAAACCCAGGCCGGAACCCAGATTGAAATGGGTGTAAATAACCTGCTTCATCCAAAAGTACCTGGATTTGAACTGCCAACACCCCCTCAGGCTCCTTGCCCCCAAAGGGGATATTAGTGACTGGGGAATAGTTGTTACAATCTCTCAGATCCAAGGAGGGCTTCTTAAGAAGGGACCAGGCAATTGTCTCCCTCAAGGTGGCTGGCACCATCTCCTTTTGCAAAGAATCACCTCTTGGACCCACTCAGTCAATCCCCACTGGCTTGCTGTTAATAATTAAGATGGGCAAGGGTCAAGCATACAAGTGGTTGGCTGAACCTTTCCCAGCCCTGAGTCTACAACCTCAGGCTGCATCAATTGAAACGGATCCCATAAAGCCAGTCTAAATGGTGCTCTAGTCATCATCTCCACAGGAACTGTTTCAATGCTGGTGTCAACATCAGCACAAATATGAGTGGTTATATCCCCTCAGTGCCAGGCAAACTTGTCACAGCAGGCTCTCCTTCTTTCCTACTAATGTCTGATCATAATAACCCATTTGCCACCCAAAAACCTCTTCTGGGTGGTTACTCAAGGATATAATGGTGGTAGAAAAGTAAGAATGCTTCACTGCCACAAAGTAGACCAGTTAATGTGCTCTATTGAGCACTCAGTCATAATGAGTATGAGACCTGCGCTATCTGTGTTCCAGGCATTATCCTGTCTATTTCACAGCTGGTAGCACCTTGGTGAACAAGAGAGCTGGTTGGGTTCTACATCACAGGCAAGATGTTCCCACCACTTGGGAACAATTGGATCAACAGCCCTCTCCACCTCACCATTCCACAGAAGACTAAGTGCCGCAGACTGAAATGCTTTCAGCTCATGCTTAGACATGCCAGTCCATTCAGAGATGTATGGAAATTCTGTATTTTAAAATCTGTTCTTTTTCTGATTACTTAAATATCATATGCATGACCAAGAATATAGCTTTAAAAGGTCATTTATCTCTGCGGAAGTGTAGATCCTCAGTAGTTCCACGATAATCCCACTATGCATACATACAAATCAATATATTTGAGGGAGCACTTCTCCTTATATATGCTTGCCCGAGGATTGAGATCTGTCGGAGAGGCCCTCCTCTGCGTCCCACCAGTGTGAGACATGCACTATGGTGGGACATGGGAGAGGGCCTTCTCTGCTGTGGCATCCCAGTTGTGGAATGGCCTCACCTTGGAGGCCCAACTGGTGCAGACGTTGGTTTTGTTTCGGCACCAGGTTAAAACATGGCTTTTCACCAAAACCTTTGAGGGGTAATTGAATTCCCTAAAGTTGCACACTGTTTTAACTGCTTTATTGTTTTAGATTTTCTAATTGGTATAAGCTTGTTTAATGGCTTAATATGCTTGTAGCTGTTTAAATTATTTATTGTTCTATACAGTTTTATCTGTACGCTGCCCTGAGATCTTAATGACATAGGGCAGGATACAAATGTTATAAATAAATAAATAAATAAATAAATAAAGGCTATCATACATGTTGCTGCTCACTGGTGATGCTTCTACGGGGTGCTTCTACCTAGGGTGCTTCTGTTTGTGACCACTTCTGAACTCGGGATAACCTGGTCTTCCAGAACTAAGAAAACAACCCCCTCAGAAGCCTACATAATTCTGCCATAGTAAAGGGACAGTTATGGAGTTTAATTCATCCAATGCTGTGCAGGTCATTTCTATTAAAGTTAGAAACAGAATTCAAACAAGATATTGGACTGAGTTCTTGAGTGTTCAAAACACAGATTACAACAGGAGACCCAGACTGTATATGTTTTAAAAGGTTGAACCAGCTCTCCCAGTTCCCAGGCCTTTGTTGGTTTGGCATTGTTCAAAATATATGCTTATTATCCAGGTACAGCGGCCACTAATTAGGCCGTACTACATTCTTAACAAAGGACGAAATTCAAACTTGATGTCTCTTAAAACATGGTTTTCTTGCATCTGTGTAGTGACAGTTATATCCATTTTTTCACAGAAGCAAATTTGGCAGAATTGTGGGGAGTTTTTTACAAAATAAACGGTATGCTCTAAAAATTCTTTAGTTGCAAACACAATTACAGCAGTTTCCAAAAATATCAGTTGTTTTACAAAGGCAGACATTATAGTTTGTTCTAGTTTTTACTGAGATTGAGCCAACTGACATCTTGTTGCCAACACTACAGTAATCAAGATGATAGTATTATTTCAGTTGCTAAAGCCAAGATACAATATGCTACAAATTAGAACTGAGCACTAAATAAAAGAAAGATAAGCAACACAAGAGAAGATGGAGACTAATAAAAAATGAAAGGTTTACATTTTTTCCCATGGTTCCAAGCCGGATCCAAGCTTTTTTCCCATAATGTGGGCTTGTCTTACGTAAGCACTCATAATGTGAAACTATAATTTAAAATTTATGTTTGTTTGTTTTTCAAAGAAAGATCCTGCAGGAATATGGGGGGGGGGGGTTGATGCATAGACCTTCTGGAGAAGAAAGTGTAGCTCAGTCTAATTAAAAGTTTTTTAAAAGTAAAATAGGTGCGGGGGAGAAAGAGAGTAGTGATTGCTTCTTGGGGAGAGAGCAAGAAAAATGGGAGGACAAGTATGACGAATAATACACAATGATTTATTCTGCTCTATCACTTCAGCTGTGGTGGGAAATCACTATTTTTTTTTTTGTATTTGAAAAATACAAACAATACTGAGATAATTTTCTGAAGTGATAGGGGGGAAATGTTGTGTATTAATGGGGAGACCTATCCATGGGAACCTTCAGGCAACCATGAATAATACGGTCACTTGTGAAATAAAGCAACTATTTGTATGGAAGGTCTTAAAGATGAAAGGCATTATGTAAAGTGCAAGATATTATTGTTAACATATCTTTTTAAAAGCTTGCCAGCCAAACCACTGAATAAATAATGCTGTAGCTTGGTTTGATCATCAGCTACGTTATTTTAACAAGCTACTTCATAATGTATATGCTTGGAAGCCAATATGTTTTTACAGAATCGATATTTATGAGACTTTACTGATTCTGAGTCTGAGAAAGGGTCAAAACTGCCAATGTCTTTGCAGAGTAATTCCATCTTTTAAAAAGTGTCTTTCTATATAGCATCTAATAACATCCACTCATTTTCATCCAATGATTTTTGGGTCACTTCTACACCTCGTCCCCCTTCCTTCTCCCTCTTTCCTTCTTCTTTATAAGAATATTGTTTTGAAGTCGGCCAACGAAACATGTTTTATTTAAGTACTATATTCCTGGAGCAATGGATTCTTTGGAGAGCTAAAGGCTGCAGAGCACTTCATTAGTTCCACATAATGAAAGAATGGTGCAATTGAAGGAGGTCTCTAAGGGAGAATGGCGTGAAAATTAGAGATCCGTCTGCTCACTTGCAAAAAAAAATAAAAAATGTGGATTTGCTAAATAAAGCACACCATCTCCATTCAAGTCCACTGAGAAAAGGGTCCCCCACTCAATCCTCTTACCATTGACAATATAATAAAACCAGAGGGACTTTTTTGAAGTAGATCTGCGCATTCCACATTTGGATTGAGGGGCAATGGACTGTTTAAATTGCTATTTACATTTCCAGCTGTTTTACCAGTGATTTGCCCATCTTAATAGCTCTTTAAGCTTTTAAACAAGAAAATAGCTATTCTCACGACTCAAAGAAGAAACCATGGTTATTTCAGACTGCCCCTATTGTAAACGGCTTAACTCCCTCTGTCTTTATATATGCCTTTCTCTTTATACTACTTCCCTTTTTCCATCCCCTGCAAGTTTCTAATTTTTGTCCCTTTTTCTTTTTAAATTTTTACATTATATATTTTAGTAACATAAGTCTTTCTTGATGCTGCTGATTCAAGGAGGAAAAAAAATCTACAAACAGCCACGATGTTTCCCTAGGGAGGCCAAAGCCAGCCAGAAAATGAGAATTGAGACTATAATCTTCTGCTAGTTATTGGAGAGTTAGGCTAGTGTTAAATGCTCTGCGACAAATGAAAATCATGTATTTATTTACCCACTTTTCTCTGGAGGTGCATCAAATTTACTAATGTGTTAAGGCATGATTTAAATCTCTATTTTTTGCTTATATTTAGGGTTTTGAGGAGGAAAAGATGACAGACTAGTTGGCAGGTTAGACTTAAAAACTGTGTGGGGGGGGATGTGATTTCAATCAATGTAGATCTATAAAACACTGCAGCAATTCTGATATAATGTAAAACCATTCATTTCCTCCAACAAAATACCTTTAAATTGTTATTCATGTTTGGGTGGAAACCACCCCACCCACTGTCTACACTGATCAAAGCTGTAGCATTTGTCTTTTATTAACTCTAAATGTCTTCTGTGTTTAAATAAAGTGTCTCCTGGATTGGTAGATAGCCACGCAAACACTGAAGCTTGACCCTCAGGAAAAGTGTTCACGGCAGCTCTTACCGAAACTTTGAGAGCTGCTGATACTGTTCACTGATGCTCGTATCATATCACTGACTGGAAAATATTCGGACTGCTCACTGCAAAGAAAATTGACAGGCCATATTTTTTAAGCATTGTTGTTTCTAATCATCACAGTCAAGAAATGTGAATTCCGATTTGTGGGTTTTTTTCCTCTTTAAGAATGTTTAGATTTTGTGTCTTTATGTCTCAGAGAACCCAACATACCTGCACAAGTGCATGCAGATGCATTGACGCATACATCCACACGTACACATAAGCATTGCTTTCCTTTATTCCATGCAAATTCAGAAATCCCGCTGAAAATGAACCCCTAATCACTCTTAGAAAAACAATCACATTTCCCATACACCAGTGGTCAAGAATTTACCCAATAGAACATTGAAAACCCACCACATTTAGTGAAAAAAAACAGTGAGCTAGCAAAAATGCTACTGACATACAGCTCCATGAGAGAACTGGGATGCCAGAAGTGAGCATTCAGCTATGCATTTTTCTGTTCTGATTCCACTGACAGGCATGTAGACATTCAGTGGTGTGATGTGTAAGGGAAAAACTGGAGGTAAAATTTCAGGGTCCCTGGTATTGGATAGCTAGGCATGCTTACTTTAAACAGCCTCAGCTTGGCCTTGATCTTGTAGGTGAGGTTCCTTTGAGGACTTGAGCTAGAATGTTCACACTCACTTAAATTCACTTAAATTCTACAAATATGGACTAAAATAATGACATAGGCTAAATTCATTTATTAAAGCAAGATAAAGAAAGTTTAACCAACATGCAAACCTTCCACTCGGCCAAGCAAAGACATACTTACAAATCTAGCAGCTGTATGCCTATCATTCACGCCATAGTCTACCAGCAAAGGAGAACTTCTTTCACGGGCAAAAGGAACCTTCTCACAATACAGGACCCTGTTGAGGTCCTGCAATGAGGAAGAGGGGCTCCTAGTCCCATCATGCTCAGACTTAAAAACATTTTTAAAATTGATGACCTCCTTCTTAATACATATTCTAGAATTCTTAGATCTGTTGGACCACATCATCTTGTAGGTCAACCTATTCCCAGAAAGTCTGACCCCTTTTCCCCAAAACCACCTCCCTCCATGACGTTGGATGTTTACTGCAAAGAGAGCCTTAGTTCTTTTTTGCAATCTAGAACTCCTTTTATACTTTGCTTATGTCTAGACACAGAGAGATCTAAAACTACAGTATCAATGATTCTGGACAAGGAGAATCCAAAACTGCAGCATCTTCATCTTTTTAATAACCTTTGACTGGTCACTTTAACACATATAAGGCCTCACAATTCAAAGAGCAATAAAACATTCCTTATCAACACATCTATTGCTTCTAATAAGCTTCTAATACAATGGATCTGAGCCTCTATGATTCCATACTTGCCCCTTAAACCCTATAGCGTTACCCCCACTTATAAGTAGTATCCTTTAAGCCCCCTTCAGCATGCCATGCTAATGGGCTCTCACAGCCCTTAAACTCCCCTGCACCCCAAAACCTGTGCCCCCATATATGCATACCCCTCATAATATCTCTATGATAAGCGGGGGGAAAAACCAAAGGACAAAAAAATCCTTACAGTTGGCATCATATCACGTAGTGGGTTTCATTGGATGTATTGAGGGAGAACTAGATATGGGGACAGATGTTTTAAGTGGCATGCATAACATCTAGTTTTGTCTTATGAAGCAACACATTTTAATGTCACAAATAAAGAAACCACTTTTTTACAGCCAGTATTGTGAGACATGGAGGCACCCTATATCTTAATACTTAATTATAGATGCAGTTTGGCATTATTATTTTTTTCTATAATCAAGTCAATGGACAACATTACTAGTACGCTGAATTAGAATCAGTAAGTGAATATATGCTGTTTTCAGTTAGATGCTAAGTTTCCACATCTGAGACTCACTGTACTTTTCCTATGCCCAGTTTCTCTTCCCTTTTCTTCTACTGTCAAGTGAAGGATCCTTGCTCTTAACAGCTCTGTAGTACAGACACAAACAAAACATGGCAATACTTCTGTATTAAAAAGCCAAAACTTTGCTATGAATACTAATTTCAAGGCTAAATAGCACCTGGATTACCAGCTGAAGCAATTCGTTCAAACAATATTAATTGATAGTAACCCCCACCCACCAACACACACACACACACATCTGCACATATGCCTGTATTGTTTTGATTTTAGAAATAACGTATGTACTTCAGTGGTAGTATGCATTTCAACTTCATGACTGGTCACCAACAACCAGAGTTTAAGACTGTAATTCTAAATACACTTACTGGGGAGATCCCACACAGTAGGGTTTATTTCCCAGTTGCCATGCATAGGATTGCACTATAGGAGTTTGAAGCTTGCAAAATATCTAATTTCACTGCTCAATTTTTTAATGAACCTGTTTTAATTTGTGTGCAATTCTATGCATGCTACCTGAGTGTAAGTCTAATTGAACTACTTCTGAGTAAACATGCATAAGATTGCACCCTTAGGCTGCAACCCTATCTCGCTTATTCAGGAGTAAATCCCCCAGGACAAATGGGGTCTTACTTCCAAGTAAACATGCATAGGTTCAGGCTTCATAGTTTCTTCACACCACTTGATTGTTGGCATCCTTTGATGGTATCCTTGTCACTTGTCAAATATTAAAACCTGACTTTAAAGAACTCTCAACTAGTTCTGCATACCCAATGGAGCTGTGGACTTGTTTTCTCAGATAACAGCACATGGCAAACATCTTATAAAACTGAGGACAGTTTCAAAAGCAGTTTGTCTTATAGCATGGGCATCTGTTAAGGACAGCCATTTTATGTGAGGACAGGGAAGCTAAAAATCCCACCCAGCCACTGGGTACACCTGAACTAGCTACTTGGATTCCAGCCTACATACCATGTTATATCATCTCAAATGCAGCATGATACTAAATACCATTGCATGTCTGCTCTCAAATACAGTCAAAACACTATATACTATTGCATGGCAGCCATCAAACACTGTTGCATTTGTTGTTGTTGTTCAGTAGTTACGTTGTTAAGTCGTGTCTGACTCTTTGTGACCCAATGGACCATAGCACGCCAGGCCTTCCTGTCCTCCGCTCTCTTCCAGAGTGTGCTCAAGTTCATATTCATTGCATCGGTGATGGTGTCTAGCCATCTCATCCTCTGCCATCCCCTTCTCCTTTTGCCTTCAATCTTTCCCAGCATCAGGGTCTTTTCCAGGGAGTTTTCTCTTTGCATTAGGTGGCCAAAATATTTGAGCTTCAGCTTCAGGATCTGTCCTTCCAATGAACAGTCAGTGTGGATTTCCTTTAGGATTGACTGATTTGACCTCCTTGCAGTCCAGGGGACTTGTAAGAGTCTTCTCCAGCACCACAGTTCGAAAGCATCAATTCTTCGGCATTCCTTATAGTCCAGCTCTCACAGCCATACATTACTACTGGGAAAACCATAGCTTTGATTGTAAGGACCTTTGTCGGCAAGGTGATATCTCTGCTTCTTACTATGCTGTCTAGGTTTGCCATAGCTTTCCTCACAAGAAGCAAGTGTCTTTTAATTTCATGGCTACAGTCACTGTCTGCAGTGAACCTGGAGCCCAAGAAAATAAAATCTGTCACTGCTTCCATTTCTTCCCCTTCTATATGCCTGGAAGTGATGGGGCCAGATGCCATAATGTTGAGTTTCAGACCAGCTTTTGCACTCTCCACTTTCACCCTCAACAAAAGGCTCTTTAGATCCTCTTCGCTTTCTGCCATTAGGGTGGTATCATCTGCATATCTGAGGTTGTTGATAATTCTCCCGGAAATCTTAATTCCAACCTGTGATTCATCCAACCTGGCGTTTCTCATGATGTACTCTGCATATAAATTAAATAAGCAGGGCGACAATATACAGCCTTGTCGTAGTCCTTTCCCAATTTGGAACCAATTGGTTGTTCCATGTCTGGTTCTTACTGTTGCTTCTTGACCCTCGTACAGGTTTCTCAGGAGACAGGTAAGGTGGTCTGGTACTCTCATCTCTTTAAGAATTTGCCAGAGTTTGTTGTGATCCACACAATCAAAGGCTTTAGCATAGTCAATGAAGCAGAAATAGACGTTTTTCGGGAATTCTCTTGCATGATCCATCGAATGTCGGCGATTTGATCTCTAGTTCCTCTGCCTCTTCGAAACCCCACTTGTACTTCCGGTAGTTCTCAGTTTGCATACTGCTGAAGCCTAGCTTGTAGGATTTTGAGCATCACCTTGCTGGCATGTGAAATGAGCGCAATTGTACGGTAGTTTGAACACTCTTTGGCATTGCCCTTCTTTGGAATTGGAATGTAAACTGACGTTTTCCAGTCTTGTGGCCACTGTTGAGTGTTCCAAATTTGTTGGCATATTGAATGCAGCACTTTAACAGCATCATCTTTTAGGATTTTAAATATCTCAGCTGGAAGACTGTCATCTCCACTAGCTTTGTTGTTACTAATGCTTCCTAAGGCCCACTTGACTTCACTCTCTAGGATGTCCGGCTCAAGTTCAGTGACCGCACTATCATGGCTATCAGGGACATTCAGATCTTTCCTGTATAGTATTTCTGTGTATTCTTTCCACCTCTTCTTAATCTCATCTGCTTCTGTTAGGTCCCTGCCTTCTTTGTCCTTTATCATGCCTGTCTTTGCACAAAACGTTCCCTTGAGATCTCCAATTTTCTTGAAAAGATCTCTAGTCTTTCCCATTCTATTGTTTTCCTCGATTTCTTTGCATTGTTCATTTAAGAAGGCCTTCTTGTCCCTCCTTGCTATTCTCTGGAACTCTGCATTCAGTTGGGTATATCTTCCCCTTGCTCCCTTCTTTCCTCAGCTACTTGTAAAGCCTCATCAGACAGCCACTTTGCTTTCTTGCATTTCTTTTTTGGGGGGATGGATTGAGTTGCTGCCTTCTGAACAATGTTACGGACCTCCGTCCATAGTTCCTCAGGCACTCTGTCTATCAGGTCTAATCCCTTAAATCTATTCCTCACCTCCACTGTATAAGAGATATGATTTAGGTCATACCTGAATGGTTTAGTGGTTTTCCCTATGTTCTTCAACTGAAGTCGAAATTTTGCAACAAGAAGCTCATGATCTGAGCCACAGTCAGCTCCAGGTCTTGTTTTTACTGACTGTATAGAGCCTCCCCATCTTTGGCTGCAAAGTACATAATCAATCTGATTTCGATATTGACCCCCTGGTGATGTCCATGTGTAGAGTCGCCTCTTGTGCTGTTGGAAAGGAGTGTTTGCTATGATCAGCGTGTTCTCTTGGCAAAACTCTATTAGCCTTTGTGCTGCTTCATTTTGTACACCAGGGCCATGCTTGCCTGTTATCCCGGTGATTTCTTGACTTCCTACTTTAGCATTCCAGTCCCCTATGATGAAAAGGACATCTTTTTTTGGTGTTAGTTCTAGAAGGTGTTGTAGGTCTTCATAGAACCGATCAACCTCAGCTTCTTCGGCATCAGTGGTTGGGGCATAGACATGAATTACTGTGATGTTGGATGGTTTGCCTTGGATTCGTACTGAGATCATTCTATCGTTTTTGAGATTGTACCCCAGTACTGCTTTTCCCACCCTTTTATTGACTATGAGTGCTACTCCATTTCTTCTAAGGGATTCTTGCCCACAGTAGTAGATATAATGGTCACCTGAATTAAATTCGCCCATGCTTGTCCATTTTAGTTCTCTGATTCCCAAGATGTCGATGTTCAATCTTGCCTTCTCATGTTGATTCATGAGATTCATGGAGGCTCAGCACCTCCAGCTTACCTTGATTCATTGATCTTACATTCCAGGTTCCTAAACAATATTGTTCTTTACAGCATTGGATTTTCTTTTCACCACCAGACACATCCACAGCTGAGTGTCCTTTTGGCTTTGGCCCAGCTGCTTCACTCTTTCTGGAGCTACTTGGAAATTCCCTCTGCTCTTCCCCGGTAGTATATTGGACACCTTCCGACCTGAGGGGCTCATCTTCCGGCATCATATCTTTTAGCCTTGTGATACGTTCCATGGGGTTTTCTTGGCAAGAATACTGGCGTGGGTTGCCGTTTCCTTCTCCAGTGGACCATACTTTGGCAGAACTCTCCGCCATGACCCGTCCGTCTTGGGTGGCCCTGCACGGCATAGCTTATGGCTTCACTGAGTTACGCAAGCCCCTTTGCCACAACAAGGCAGTGATCCATGAAGGGGGCTGTTGCATACCAAATAGCATTACGTGACAACTGCCAATTACTACCAAATATAAAATACTGGAATCGAATATCATGGGTGGTCAAATACTGATATCAAATATTGAGTGAGGAATCATGAAATACATGTGTACACATTACAGTCAGTTTATTAAGCACAAGGAAATGTGTATTATTCGGTGATTGCAACAAGCGAAGGAAAGTCAGGCTGAGGTTGTAAGCCCTCTTGCATGTAGTTGAAACAGAAAGGTGAGATATACATTACAGAAATAAAATAAATATAACTTATGCTTTTTAAACATCTGGTGTAAGACATTTTGAAGCCTGAGGCCCATCTCCAAACATGACAGCTAAAAGCACATGTCCAGCTTTGGTGAAAGTTAATACACAGTGGGCACAATCCAATGTAAATGAAGCACTTTTAAGCCCCATTCTTTTCAATATCAGGTTGCTTCGTGGTGCAATCCTATAAATGTTTACTCAAAAGTATTTATTTATTTGCTGCAGTTATATCATACCTTTTCCTCCAAGGAGTCCAAGGTGGTGTACAGGATCCTCCTTCTCTCTATTATATCAACTCTGTGAGTTAGTGACTGGCCCAAAGTCATCCAGTGAACTTCATGGCTGAGTGGGGACTTGAACTCCCCCATCCCAGTCCAACACTCTAACCACTACACTACACTGGTTCTCCAAGTAAGTCCCATTGAGCTCAATGGAGCTTTCTTCCAGGTCAATGGGTATAGGATCGGAGCCTAAATATTTCGGATTGACATCCCGAGGAGTTAAAAGTGCTTAACTTTGGCCAAATTGCATAACATAAGAACATAAGAGGAGCCCCGCTGGATCAGACCACGGGTCCCTCTAGTCCAGCATTCTGTTCACACAGTGGCCAACTAGCTGTCAACCAGGAACCCACAAGCAGGACACGAGCACGACAGCACCCTCCCACCCATGTTCCCCAATTGTGTGCAAAGTGCATCACGCTGTCACACTCACTGAAAGAAATCAATGTAGATTATATTCCTTAGACCTATTCCAGTTTTTAGTAGTAATATTATCTAGCCACTGCAAGTCAACGGGTTATTAGATGTAGAAAAGATACTAACTAACTACTAAGAGGGCTGGAGCACCTTCTATACAAGGAAAGGGCCAGTGTCTACATCTGTGGATTTTCATTCTGAAAGAAGACAGCTAAAGGGGGGAGGGCTGATATGAGTTTATAAAGTATTAATAGTTTTGAGGGAGATCCCCCCCCCCCGCCAATCTCTCTCATAATACTAGAACTCACGTTCACCCAACACAATTGACCAGCAATACATTCAGAATGGACAGAACAACATATTTCTTTATTCAATGTAGTTAACTTATGACATTTACTGCCACAGGATGTGTGGGTAGCATTAGCTTTTTAAAAGGGGTTATTTCAAGGAGGATAGATTCTCAACTGAGCAGTAGTGCAGGGAGTCCTGGACCTTGGAGCAAAAAGTTCAGGATCTCACAGCCCAGCATCCCAATGACTACCCAGAGAGCATCAGGTACAAAAGCAAACTCTCTTTTATTGCTGTAATCATGACACTGTGATTTCAGTGAGTTTCAAATGCAAGACCGCAGATGCTCAGTGTTTTTTTATTTATTTAATCAGGGCTGCCAAACTGTTTTGCTGTTGGTCTAATGTATCAGGAATGCAGAAGCCATTTTAAAGCATGGAATGGCAGTTGCAGCGGGGAAGGGACAGGGAAGAGACGTATTCGTTGTGTGCTTCACAAGTGAAGTAATGCACATGCCATCAAAAAGGAGAGGCCATAAGGCCATTAAGTAAAATTAGGTAACTGCCCCACTGCAATGGAGGTTAGTCATGATAGCTAATGGAACCCCCAGATTCAGAGGCAGCATACCTCTGAATGCTAGAAGCTGGGGATATTCAACAGCGGAGGGCTGCTGCCTTCATATTGTGCTTCTGAGCACCCAGAAGCATTGGTTTAGCCACCGTGAGAAGCAGAATGCTGAATTATATGGCCGTTGGTCTGATCCAGCAGGCCGTTTTTGTGCTGTTATGAGATTCTCTTTTCAGAACATGGCTGAAAGCGTTCCATCACTGTCACCCCAGTTGCAGTTTTTCATCCAAGCGGGGTTGCTTCTTCCCTCCCCCTCCCCCATATTCTTGCCCTTTCATGTGGTTTTATAGCAACTGAAGGGACTGCTTGCTCATTTTTCAAAGGAAAATTAAAGTCTTACTTTAGGTTCCAAATAATTAAATGCAATGATTTCAATTTGCTGTTGACCTTGGGTAGGACAAGTTATTGGCTCTCTTCACACCTGGCATTTTATCCCACTACAAACTGGTCCTCTAGATTCCAGACCCTTTCCGGGATTTACCCTGGCCCTGTATATAGGCATCTCTCATAGTGCGTCCCTCCACATCATATCTTTTCATGGCTGGGCTGAGCTGCAGGGAACAATCAAGACAGAAGGGGGCTGCTGGCCCGCTGGCCCCTCCCCTCCCCTCCCCTCCCCTGATCACTGGTCCCTGTAACAAGATTGATGGCTCTGCCCATCCCTCCACTCCTCCATGGCAGGAGGGAAGTCGGAAGCCCTTCTAGTGATCTGGACAGCAGGCTATGGGAGCTCGTCCCCTCCTTCCTCCGAGGGAGAGAGAGTCTTCTCGGTGGCTTACCCCGAGGTTGCTGGCGCTGCTGGTCGTTCTCTGCTAAATATGGCCTTGTGTGATGGAATTAAATGCAGTACATTGCTTGCACTACTGAGTTTGAAGGGTACACCAATTTCCGGGTTCCCAACTATGGAAGTAAGAAATCCACAAACGGACTTGTATACAGTCAATGCACCAAGCCCTAGCAGCTCCCCCGCCCCGGGCAACCGCTTCATGGGAGACACCTTCATTAGAACTGGTTTGCTTCCCACCCCGCTGCTATTGTTGCTCGTCCCCCTTATTCTAGTTTCCCAGCAACCCTGCAAGGTGGGCTAAGAGAAGGGATAGTGGCTGGCTAGGTGGGAGGGAGTACTATGGAAAACCACCTCAGCATTACTGCCTTATCTAAAGCAACTCCACACCCCAAAAGGAAACTATTAAAAATGACCATTCCAAGCTCTGCCTGATGAGTTTATACAGGGGAGGAGAAAAGGCACTTTTAATACCCATTGAAATCCTAACTGTCAAGCCTTCTCCTGCATGGCTGAGAAGGGAGACTCCCCCATCCACCCTGGGAGGAAAAAAGCCCATCAATCTGGTGAGCAAAAGGGAGAAGAAGCAGTTGGTGAAGTCAATGGGAGGGGGAGGTTCCAAGTACATGCACTGAAGGGGATGGGAGACGTTAAGACTGCTACTCTAAGAAGACTTACAATGCACTCCTATGCATGCCTACTCAGAAGCAAGCCACTCAGATTTCAATGGCACTTACTCCCAGGAAAGGAAAGCCTTACAGCCAATGGGTTTACTCAGAAGTAAGCACTGCTGTGTTCAAGGGGATTTTGGAGCCGGTAGTGGAATGGGATGAGGCAGAAACAGTCACCCGAAGCGGTCAGTGATCTGTCCCCTCTTCCCACCAATTTGATGCCATGACAATGTTGTTCAACACCGCCCAGCAATACCCCGTAGCATACGCCCACACAAAGCATGCAAGGAGCTGCTTCTTCCTGCTCTCTCATCACATTCGGGTCTTCTTCCCTCTCTGGTCTTCCTTTCTCTCCCTTTATATCCCCTCCTTCCCCAAATCCAAAAGTACTGTTTCAAATCTGAAGAAATGAAACTTAACTCAGGAAGATGAAACCTAACAAGGGAAATGAAATGACTGTTCTCAAGGATACCCACTCCCAACAGAAACAAACAGGCCTGTAGACCTGATCTTTTTCTTTTCCTTGCCTCTGTAGGCCTCAAATCTTCACAAGTTCTTGTTTAAATAAAGGTAGCAGTTTGTTTATAAAGCAGAGTGTCTCATTCTATAAGGTGCAATCCAGCCACTTTGAAACAATCACCAGGCAGGAAAATTCTGCCATGCTCATTTGGTCCTTCAATTGGGACGGATCTTTTTCTTGTCACCGAGAGAGTGCTCTGCTCTACTCAGTGCTGCAAAATCTCCCAGCACAGGTCTAAAGCAAACAACAAGGCAAAACTAGAGGGCCTCTGCTAAGTATGAGCGGCTACTGCAGAGAGAAAGGGATTGGCACTACTCGCATGACAGGACAGCCTATCGTGGGTTATTTATTTAACCCACAGTGAGGCTGTGGCATGTGTGGGGCATATGCGGCTGCCACTGTGAATATCCAACCCCCACTCAGGGGTTGTGTCATGCAAACCCAGCGAGTGTGGGTTATGTGAGAGTTAAACAACCCCCATATAACCCATGGTGTGTTTTAGGGTTATGCAAGTGTCGCTCATAGGGATCACAAGACACAACAACCACTGAGCAGAGATTGGATATGCAATCTGGTGCCCATAGGCACCGTGGCTTGTCGTGGGTGTTGTCCGAACCCAGTCAATGAGAGAGAGGAAGTTGGGAGCCTCACGAGGCAATTGGGAGCTGTTAATGGCCCTCCGGTCTTGCAATGAAGAACTCCGGCCTAGCCTGTTCTTGTGCATTTAACAGCGGCTTGACCAACGGGTGAAGCTTGTTATGGCATGGAGTTAATAAGCATTATTGCCTTCTAATCGAACTGCTGCTAAAAGCATATAAAAAGGTAGAAATGCTGGCACTCCGAGCCCGAATTTTCATACTGTTTGCTGACAGACAAGTGCCCAGTCAGCGACAACCATTTTAGATTTCTTCTCCCAAAAAACTTTTCCTTCTTTGCACCTCACTTCTTTCCTGCAGATCAGTGACAAAAGAAACACAACTTTTCTTAAAAAGGAAAGAAATTCGGGCTAAACCACTTGTACAGTCCACATGAAGCTCATAATTAGTACATAGCCCTGTTCAGTGGTTTCTCATAATAATGTACTGGCGTGTAGAAGAAGGGAGTTATCCAGAAACACCAGGGCTCCAGTCCTGAGGTAAAACCACATGTGGTTTAAACCCAGGGGGTTGCAACATCCCTCGGTTTTCCTACACCTCCTTCTTCCTTAAGTGTCCCTGCACTCCCGCCCCAGTAATATTTTTTGGCGTGAATGGAGGTTTTTTTTCATTTCTTTAGCCCCTGTGAAGGGGGGGGGGATTGGGGGGGGAATAGATGGTTGTGAAGGTATAACTCCCCCCTCCACATGTCACATGTGACGATCCCAGTCCAGGTCACCTTCTTCCATATGCTTACACAAGAGTAAAAAAAAGTTAGGATCATTGAGATGCTACACCTTTAATGTAGCATCTAGCTGAGCCCTCAGGAAAAAAGTTCCTCAAGAGCAATTCCTTTCCCCTTCTCTTCAAGGACCTGGAAATAAACAAAGTATTGCTTCGTCAAATACATTTCTGCTGCCAGTCCTTAATGCAAACTTTTTTTAGAAGGAACCCTTTCCTTCTAAAAGACCCCTTCCCCTCAATTGTTCTCAAAGAATATGACAAATACAGACAAAAAAACATGTGAAATGAGTTACTAGCTGTTCCAGTTGCTCACTTTACTAAATATTTCCACAGTTCTCTTTGGAGATAAATGCGGCGAGACTATCAAACAAATTTCAAGTAACTCCATTCTCAGTAAGATGTCAAGAAGCCGCTCCAAGATATAAAGACATATGACTGTGATTTAAGAGCTGGAAAAAAAAAAGAATCCCAAAGACTTCTTAACTTTCAAAGACAATTACAAAGCCCTTGAATACATTTGTCTTCTATGCTGTGCGTAAGCCAATAGAGATTTCAGTTTCGGGAAGGGGGGAAGAAAGAAAACAGATGACATAAGGTGATGGCATAAAGTTGTACAGCTCTTTTACATTTTATGGCAGATTTGCCTGCAATATTCTAATTTAGAATTTTGTTGACTGACACCTCTGAAATGAACTGCTAGATTTTAGTAACATCCGCAGGGTAAGGACTTAACTTTTGTTGTTGTTGTTTATCTTGCTTTGTTAAGCATGATGTATATTGTTAGTGCTAAACAAAGTAATAAAGTAATTAAAAATTACACAAAACAGAATTGGGAGTTTACATATACACCAGAGGCAACTTCACACATTACGTTTTTTAGGTGTACACCAATGTTTATTAAGGGGATTTCTACACCAGCCTAAAATCCTGCATTTAAAACGAGGCTCTCTGCTTCCATTTTCAATGCAGGATCACAACTGACTCCCTTTACACACGCTTCCTTCTCTGTAGATGGCCGTTCCCATAGCGTCATGCTTCCGTGAAGAGGCATTACACACATTCCAGGTTCAGTGATACTTCCTCCTGGGTTCCTGCCCCTTTCCCTCCCCTTGCACATTACTGGTGGATGGGGACTGACACGCGGACAGCCCCCCTGATCTCCCTGGGCCCCCCTCCCTCTTCCATACTTTTGGCCAGTCCCTGCCGCTCAGCCCCTCTGCTGCCGCTCTGACCCTCTGCTTTGAACAGGCAGGCTGAAAATGGCGGGGAGCCAAAATGGCGCAGGAGCGGGAAGGCTGGGCACCCATCAGACCTTCGTCACCACCTTCGACATTATGACCACGCCCCCAGCAACCTCACTCAGCGCTTCATTCCCGCTAGGGGAGAAATACACGGGGAGGACATGGCGCTCCATTTGCGCATATCTGGAAAAAGACCCCATTTTGTCCGTTTGAGGAAAACACAGGATAGGTGGGAGGAAATAGTCGAATAACGACCGGACAACGATGACGTCATGTAATGGACCCGCACAATTCAGTGAGCGAGCAACCGTGAATGCGCAATAAACATGAGGTGTAGAGATCCCCTAAGAAAACCTGAGTCCTGAGTATCCAAATTGGTCTAAGTCATTGAAAAGGTGATAATATCTACTCTTACTCAATGTTTAACACCTAATTTCAAGTTATGTCACATTAGGGCAAGTTTTTACAGACACAGACTTAATTCCCGTATCTACATTAATGGAAGCAAAGTATATTGTGAGTTGCTGGTAGTAAGGAACATCTTGAACTGATTCAGACCTATAGTCGATTTAGCCCCATATTCTCCACCCTAGCTCGTAGTAGCTGTCTGGGGTCTCACACTTGACACCTGGGATTGTCTAACTTAAGTTACCAGGAACTGAAGCTGGGAATTATGCAAGTGGTCTACAGCTAAGCCATGTCTTTCCCTAACTTATGTACTTCAAGCATTGCAGTGTAAACTGTCTCATTATGTCGCTCCCATCCCATGAATTAATCTACAACTTGCATACCTAGGGGAGAAAAAACACCTCCTCCAACATAGTGGCCCTGTTCAGACACGCTTGGGGAGAGGGTGGTTAGGGTAACTGTGGGCAGGGGGTAGCGGAACTATGACGCGCATGCCCATCACACGACCGGGAACCATGTGGTGCTGCGTGATTCCACTACTCCCCCCGCCTCCATAGTAACCCAGAGATCTTCCTGGCGTGGTTAGCTCAGTGTCAGGGTGGACACTGAGCCCATAGAATCCAAGAGTAGTTCTGATTCGGAGGAAGAGCAGTCGCTCCTGGGAGAGGAGCGCGCCCCTTTTTCCCAGGGCCCGCAGCTGACAGAGATTCCTCCCACCAACATTCCTAGATTAGAAAGCAGTCCAGGGAGTGACCCAGCACAGATGGCAGACTTGGTGGATGCGCGGCGCAGACGCAGAGAGCGGCGCCAAATGGAGGGTGTGGAAAGGAAGCGTAGTGCCCGGTTGGCGCTCAAAGAACGGTTGCGCCCAGAGAATCCAAGGGAAAAGGGGAGGGATTCTCCCTAGTCCTTATATTCAGGGGTCTGCCAGTAATTGCCTTTCAAACGGGGACCAACTGTTCCAACTTAGGGCATAGGGATGCTGCTGCTCAGATCTAGCTGCTACCTGTAGAGTTGTTAAGTTGTAAAAGAAGAATAAAGCTTTGAAAAGAATCCCTTTGTCTGTGTCTGGACTTGGCTACTGGATTAGACTGAGAGAGCCCTCCAAGGAGCCCTTGACACTCAGCATGAATTGTCTCCCGGCGGCCACTTCCCATCCTCCGCAGCATGAACGCAAATGGCATAGCGGCTGCCATTTCCACCCCTGCTCTTTGCCGTGATAGGCTACGTAAGTATTTATGTAGCCTGTCATGGCCTAATGCAGGCACGCAAATGGCGGCCGCTACGACGGCTGCCATTTGCGGCTGGAGCAGCCCAGCAGCAGCCGGAAGATGAGCCAGAGCCACTGCCGCAGCCGCTGCCAGGTAGGTCTGTCCCGGGGGGATTTCGGGGGGTGGCGGGGGGGAGGCCATTCCGCCACGGACTCCAGGGGTCCGGATTCCAAAGAATCCGGCCTCATTGGAGTCCGTGCCGGATTTCTCCAACATCCCTACTTTCATGGTGTTACAAAAGAGAGCCTTGCAGACTCCCAACAAAGCCACAATATTAGGGATGTACGAAAATCACTTACCTTTTGGGGATTATGCTGATGGTGTGGGGGGAGGCGTTCCATCCCTCCCCCCGGAATCCTCGCCGGGGGGGGAGGCGCTTCGTTCCTCCCCCGCCCCCGGAATCCTGGCCGGCCGGCTGTGCTCCGCAGTGATTTGTGGAGCCGCCGGCCGGCTCCGCCAGCAGCCGGACATCCGGCCGCTGGCTAGCAGGGACGCAAACGGCGGCGGCCATAGCCGCCGCCATTTGCGTCCCTGCAGTCAGCCGTGATAGGCTATGCTTACGTAGCCTATCACAGCTGAGTAAAAAAAAACGAAAAAAAAATCGCGTACGCAAACGTGCTGCCATTTGCGTTCCTTATTTTGGCACGTCTTAGTCTACGTAAACATTTATGTAGACTAAGTCGGTGAAAATAAGGGGAACGCAAATAGCGTCGCGTCTACGCTATTTGCGTTCCCCTTATTTTCGCCGTCTTAGTCTACGTAAATGTTTACGCAGACTAAGACGTGCCAAAATAAGGAATGCAAATGGCGGCGCCCATGGGCGCCGCCATTTGCATACGCGCATTTTCTTTTTGGTTTTTTTTTAAGTCAGCCATGATAGGCTACGTAAAGATTTACGTAGCCTATCACGGTGTTTTTTTTAAATCTAGCCGTGATAGGCTACGTAAATCTTTACATAGCCTATCATTTTTTTGTTTTTTTTAACTGGAAATGGTGGCGGCGGCAGCCAGTTGGAAGACCGGCTGCTGCCGCTGCCGCCGCCACCCCACCTCCAGAGCCGCTGCTGGAGCCGCTGCCGCCAGGAAGATCCACCCCAGGTAAGTCTCATCCGGGGGGGGCAGGGTGGCAGCAGACCGTTCCGCCACCGATTTCGGGGGGCCGAATACGCTGGCATTCGGCCTCCCTGAGATCCGTGGCGGAATTCTCTGACATCTCTACACGATATGGCATACGGCTCAAGTCAAGGGTCAGTTGTGGCCCACAGAGCCTCTCAGTCAAATCTGCAAGCTTTCTTCAGACTAGGTCCTTTGCTTGTCTCCCTCTTGTCTCTGGCTGTGCTCCTCCATCCTTGAGAGCCCTTCTGTGGTCCCAGGCAATTAGCACTGCCCGTCATAGTTGTGCAGCTCTACTGGCCTCTGATACATCCTTCAGGGTTTGTTTGCTTGTTTGTTTCTGTAAGTGTCACCATGGACTCCACTTCGGCATTTTTGGAAGCGTTTGTACAAGCATTCCAAACACCTAGTCCAGCCTTCCCCAACTTGGGGGGTGTTTCCACCAGTGATTTACTCTAAGCTGGCTGTGTGTTGAGGTCATTAGGGATAGATGACGTCGTGGCCATCCAGCAGCCACCCTGGAGCTTATCAGGGAAAAACTGGATTTCCTGAGACTGCTTAAAGTCCGATTCTTTTCTTCAAGTTGGGTTCTCCCTGGTATAGTTGCTATGTGCCCCAACCCCCGCATTTAGCTCGGGTATGCCAGCCCTGCCAGGAGTGGGCCTTTCACCGTGACCCCAGTCAAGGGGTGTTTTCTCCCATTTTGCTGACTGAGGCTTGCCTTCTGAATGGTCACAGAAATTACAGAGAAGCCCCTCATTTTAAAGCCCAGTTCCTTAAGTGCGATTAAGCATGATCTCAAGGCTCCGATTCATTGCCGTAGGAAGTAAGTACATCACAGCTTCCTTATAGAGATCCTGTGCATTAAAATGGGGGCTGGTTTCCTTCTCTTTTCCACAACAAACCCATTAGTGTCTCCACAGAAGTAATTCCCATTGTGCTGAATCAGGCTTGCCTTTGAAGGCCCGCATCAGAATTTACCGAGATTCCGCCTCACTTGAAATGGCACATGTTAAAGCCCAATTCCATAAGTGTGATTAAGCGCGATCTTGAGGCTCTAATTCATTGCCTTAGAAAGTAAGTACGTCACAGCTTCATTACAGATATCCTGAGGGTTTAAATGGGGGCTGGTTTAAGTCTTTGTGTTTACTGCTGTCTTTCCCACAACAAAACCATTACTGTCTCCTCAGAAGTAAGTCCCATTGTGGTCAATGAGGTCCTGCAGGTTAAAATGGAGGCTGGTTTCTGTCTTTGTGTTCTCCTCGCCTTTCCCAGCACAACCATATGTGTGCCTACTCAGAAGGAACTCCCATTGTGCTCAATAAGCTTGCTCCTGAAATACAGGTGCAACTGGACTTTAGGGCTGAAAGGGGGGAGAGTGGGGAAGCCTCTCTAACTGGTTGAGCAGCCCCTGCCAGTCAGATGATGTTCACGCCAACCCCCACCAGGAAATGTGTTCTGTGAAGCAATTGTTACTGCTGAGGAGAATCTGCCGGTGGAGCCCTGCTCACAGCAAAGCCGATTCCTTTTTTAAAAAAATTCCAGTCCTCCTCCATTAGCTCCTCCTTCCGTTGTCATGGAAACACGACCCTGGTACCCTACAGATGTTTTAGACTTCAATCCCAATCAGCCCCTGCCAGCAATGGGAATGCTGGGAGTTGTCCAAAATTTCTCGAGGGTACCAAGTTGGGAAAGGCTGACCTAGTCCTTCCAAGGCAAGCCTGGAAGAAGCCCTATTCGGTCATTTCCAAAGCAAACTTTTAAAATGTAAAAAGCTAAAAGCGAGGACTTTAGGTGGCAAGAAATGAAGGGGCATCTAGCACCAACTGAGTGAAACTCGAAGGAAGGAGATTTCTTTTTTTTGTTGTGGTTTTTCTGTTACAACGTATATGTGTGTGTGGGGGGGGACTGCTTGAAAAACCCATGAAAATTGTTTTTTTCCATTGTGGTCTTGGGGTGATAGTGGTGTTGGTAACTCAGCAAGAGATCAGTATTTACATGTTGAGGTTGGTAAACTGGGGGGGGGGAGGAGGCACAGAAGTGCAAAAAAAATAATTAATTAAAAATCCTTTCCCTGGCTGGAGGTTAAAAATGAAACAATAAACTCTTGCCTTTTCCTGGCTCCAATGTGTCCTTGATAATGCCTGGATGGAAAATGGAGAGGTGCCAAAAAGGGTGGGAGGAAGGTCTGGATGGAGAATGTGCTTACGGGGGAAATCTTGCTTTTGCTTTGCTGGGATAACACCTCTTGCTCAATGGTACAGCTAGATAATTTTAGACTGTGGACTAAATGGTCTCATGAGGGCCCCTTTTAGATAGCCATAACTTCAGTTGTGAAGCACACAAGTAATATTCCTTTTCTGCTCCAACCCCTGCCGTTAACATTGCTTCTACATTCCCAAGATGCTAGGCCAAAAGAACAAACATTAAAAAATCCTGTTCATCTACTGTGATTTAAAAAACAACAACACTGAGCATGTGCAGGTTTACACTTTAAACTTACTTAAATCATCCCAGGGCATAGCTTGAAGGCACATGAGGCAGCCACTTTGCTAAAGCTAAGCAGGTTTGGGTCTGGCCAGTGCTTGGAGGGGAGACCGCCTGGGAACCACATGTAGCCACCTCGAGTTCCACACTGGAAGAAAGGTGGGATATAAATGTAACAAATAAATAAATACACAAATAAAATTGAGTTGGCTTCTATTGCCCTGATGTTAAACACATTTACTTGGGAATAAGACCATTTTGTTGTAGAAGAGGAACATAGATCTCATAGAATCATAGGGTTGGAAGGGGCCTACAAGACCATCGAGTCCAACCCCCAACTCAATGCAGGAAGCCTGATTCCCAGGCGGTCTCCCATCCAAGTACTAACCAGGGCTGACCCTGCTTAGCTCACGAGATCAGACGAGTTCAGGCGCATCCAGCATATTTTAAAAGTACAATTAATAAAAAGAGCATCAGTAACCATGTACATCCCTGGCTGGCCCTTGACTATGAAATGTTTTTTAAAGGAAGATGAAAGAAGGGATGCTGCATTGACCAGTGACAGCGCCCATGAGCCCTGGCATGCCCATGTTGGCCCTGATGTTGATGCTGGGCCTGTTTGCTGCATCTACATCACCTGTCAGTCTTTGTGTGGTCGCTCTTTAGGGGAGCTGCTAGACCCTGGACTTTGGCCCCGATGTCCAGCCCTAGTTGCCCCACTGGTCTTGTTGACAAGAGTGGTCCTCTGCCTGTTCACATGCTTCTGTCTTGATAGAACAGTCTCGGTGGCACCCGCCCCGAGAAATAAAGTTGATACTAAAGGTCTAGCATACTGATCAAAGAGTCTAATCTGTAGGTCAGCCCACTTTTGACTTATGCCCTGCCCATCGTTGGCATGTGTCCCCTGACAGGACCAATGTGGTCCTCAGGCTGAAAACATTTCCCCATATCTGGCATAAAATTACAGCCACCCTATAACTCTCTGCAGGGTTTGTCCCCTGTAGGCCTGCAGCTTCAGAGCTTGGGCAGCTTCCCTAGGGATGTCCCTCCAAGGCTCGTTCAGGGACTCATAGGCCCAGTGCAGGCGAAAATTAATAACAACGTTCAAGAGGGGTGCTAAAAATTAATGTATAACAGAGGTATTTATGGATGTAGGTGAGGATGAAACAAAAGTCACTAGGTGATTTTGGCACAGCCTTAAAAACAAACAAACAAACTATACTGTATGGCACAAGCGATAAAAGCAAGGCGACTTAGGGTGCAATCCTAGAAACAAGTCCTACAGACAGAAAAAAGTCCTATAGCGCCCAGCATACCCCAGCCAGCATGTACAAGTTTATTAAAGGTCATCCAGATGGTTCATAAGACTAAGGAGTGAAGAGGGAAGAAGCACCGTGGGCTAACAGCAAAGAAGAGGGAGGCAGGGTTTGGTGCTCGAGAAAGGAAAATTTATTGTGATCGATCATCTACATGCTTCAGAGATGTCTCCTCCTTCAGGAGCTGTTTAAAGCCGTTCAGTCTCTTGCTCTAAAATGAACAGTGATTCCTTTTTCTGAATGCTTGCACATGCTATTCCTAAAGCATATCGCTCTTATCCATACCAAATGGATGGTAATTAGATTAATTGGCACAAACAAACAAACAAACCAAAAATACACACAGTGAACGTTGCCATTGTAAGATTCCTGAGCTGAATGCTGATGACTTGGAATTTTATGAACTCTAGTCAATTTATATTGTGTCATATATTGCACAAAGCTAACAGCAACTGAGCCTCCTGCTTTGTGGCACAACCCATTCCACTAGAACATTCTGTTGTCCAACCCCTCACTTGCACAATCAATTTAATTGCTCAAAAGCATTACACACACAAAAGACATTTAATGCTGTCTGAGCTAACTGACAAGGTCACTGCTGCCTCCCTGTGGTATTTTCGTATATAAACGCCTTCAAACTTAATTTATTTTTTTATACGGTTGATTTAAAAACCTGAATTTCGCCCCAAGATTGTTAAGATGACTTAAGCATTTTAATGGGGCAATCTGTGGGTCAAAAGAATCCCACATCTGGCACCTGGAGCTGTGCTTGTGGCATGCTATGCTGGAGCAGGTTTATGTATGTGCATCCACTAGTGACCCGTCGGCACCAAACATTATCTTTTTGGGGGAGCAAGAAAAAGACTGATTCCAGGTATCTTCTTCCCCTGTTCGCACTGGGCTGTAAGCACACAGGACACTGAAGAGGGACTAAAATTCAGGTCGACTGGAGCGCTGCTGGGCCTTCACAAAAGAGTCGATGAATCAGAGGTCGGAGTTAAGATTGCTGGGAGAATTATCAACAACCTCCGATATGCAGACGATACCACCCTAATGGCAGAAAGCGAAGAGGATCTCAAGAGCCTCTTGTTGAGGGTGAAAGAGGAGAGTGCAAAAGCTGGTTTGAAACTCAACATTAAAAAAACTAAGATCATGGCATCTGGCCCCATCACTTCCTGGCATATAGAAGGGGAAGAAATGGAAGCAGTGACAGATTTTACTTTCTTGGGCTCCAAGATCACCGCAGACGGTGACTGTAGCCATGAAATTAAAAGACGCTTGCTCCTTGGGAGGAAAGCTATGGCCAAGCTAGACAGCATAGTAAGAAGCAGAGACATCACCTTGCCGACAAAGGTCCGTCTAATCAAAGCTATGGTTTTCCCAGTAGTAAGGTATGGCTGTGAGAGCTGGACTATAAGGAAGGCTGAGCGCCGAAGAATGGATGCTTTCGAACTGTGGTGCTGGAGAAGACTCTTACGAGTGCCCTGGACTGCAAGGAGGTCAAATCAGTCCATCCTAAAGGAAATCAACCCTGAGTGCTCATTGGAAGGACAGATACTGAAGCTGAAGCTCCAATATTTTGGCCACCTAATGCGAAGAGAAAACTCCCTGGAAAAGACCCTGATGCTTGGAAAGACTGAAGGCAAAAGGAGAAGGGGACGGCAGAGGATGAGATGGCTAGATAGCATCACGGATGCAATGAATATGAACTTGAGCATGCTCCGGGAGAGAGCGCAGGACAGGAAGGCCTGGCGTGCTATGGTCCATGGGGTCACGAAGAGTCGGACACGACTGAACAACTGAACAACAACAACAACAACATTAAAGTGCCATAAAAATACAAAATGCAGAGCTTAAAATGTAACCCTAACATATAAACTATAAAAGTATAGATCCAGCAAAGCCAATGACAATTAAAATTGTGGTGCTGGAGAAGACTCTTACGTGTCCCCTGGACTGCAAGGAGGTCAGATCAGTCCATCCTAAAGGAAATCAACCCTGAGTGCTCATTGGAAGGACAGATACTGAAGCTGAAGCTCAAATATTTTGCCTACCTAATGCGAAGAGAAAACTCCCTGGAAAAGACCCTGATGCTGGGAAAGACTGAAGGCAAAAGGAGAAGGGGACGGCAGAGGATGAGATGGCTAGATAGCATCACCAATGCAATGAATATGGACTTGAGCACGCTCCGGGAGAGAGTGGAGGACAAGAAGGCCTGGCGTGCTATGGTCCGTGGGGTCACGAAGAGTCGGACACGACTGAATGACTGAACAACAACAATAGCGGTAGATAAGATTCCCTGAAGGACAACTTGTCAGCACACTATCGATCCTCCTGGCAACCGTAGGGGAATGTTGGGTATGTAGAGCATGCTCTCTACAGAGGAGGAGGAGGAGGAGATGGTGATGCCCAACAGACCTGGCCAGTGCGCTGTGCACGCTAAAATGTGCCTTTTGCAATCCACAGAGTTTTTGTGGTGGGGGTGAAGTTGTTCCTCAGATGACAAGCTGGAGTGGAAAGGGTTTCCTTGATGTGGAAAGTTTGCAACTGTAACATAGAGTTAAATCAGTGTATGCGCTAGATATGCATGGCAAAGGCACAACTCCCTTTGCTTCAAACAAGGTTTTGGGTTTTTTTACAAAAAAATAGAGTTATCTTATTCTGATCATATTATTATCGATATCGTAAAGAATATGATGGCAGGAAGTTTTCTGAAAGCATACTGGTTTTTTTTTTTTACAGTCTTACATTACCCAGTGAATGTACCCAAGGGCAGGCCTTTGGACCTTGCTCTATCTTGTCCCTTTCCCGAAAGGGCACCCCTGAATTGTCTTTGTTTTGTCTTCATTGCACTGGGGAAGCTCACTGTGGAAAAGTGTGAAAAAACCCAAGTGTCGGTGGCAATGTAGGCCTCAATCCATCTTGCCTTGTGTGTGTGGATTTCACACATAATTAAATCCATGTCAGTGCCCCTGTGTGATTGGGTCAACCGTGAATATACTCTGTGTTTCATAGTAAGCCTGCACTTTCTACATTTTGTCACCAGATGGCAAAATTCACCATAATAAAAAAGCTAGATAGAATTCAAAGAGCGAGCTGCATCTGGAAATAGTAGCTTTCAGTGTACTTATCTGCCCTTTCTACTGAAAGTTGCACTGCCATTGTGTGTTTAAAAACACACACACTGGAATAAGAAACCAGGCAACAGAATCCTGAATAGGTGTCCGATATTAAATCTCCCCTCCCCAATTTTAATGAGCTTTAATTTTGGTGTACTATCAAAATACCACCTTGTCTTCGATGTTTATTTTACTCTTCAGTCTAGCAATTGCAAAGAGTAACGAAAGAAGACAATGTTAGAGCCAATGTATTAATTATAAATCACATGTAAATTAAGACTGCAATCCTATACTATATAGGATTATAATCCTATAATCCTGGGAGTAAGCCCCATTGAACTCAGTGGGACTGACTTCTGAGTAAACATACATAGGATTGCACTGTAAGAATGATCTATTTGTAACACTGTTTTCCCTACCAGTACCATCATTTTTCACCTCCATGGCAGATGGTGTTGGCCCAAGGTCTTGATCAGAGAGGCCACTATTATAATAGGCCAGGCCCAAATTATTCTGCTCTTGAGGCAAAGGTGCCCCACCCCAGATTTTACATACTGAAGCCAATTGGACAGTGTCCTAACATTATGACAAAAAAAGCCCCATGGCTCAAATTATTATTACACAGTACCAGCTGAAAGGGCTTCCCAATTCAGAAACTCCATTGAATTTCTTTTCAGTTTACCAGATTGAGCTGATATGTGAAAGCAGCAGCCATCCTAATTTATGGAACATTGCTTTGATGTCTACCCAAGCTAAAGGAATGCACTTCTCAATCTATGAAAGAAAACTAATAATTAGCTGGAGTGGTGCGAGAAAGAAGGAATGGAAACAAAACTGCATTAAGAACAATAGATCATAAAAAGCTGTATTTAATCTATTGTTTAACACCACCCCCCTCATGAAATAAGGATAGACTTGTTACCACCCAGTTTTATCTAGAAAGGTAAAGAATATAAGAATTAGATTAATGTCTCATTTGGCACAGACACTACCTATTTAAAATTATTTTCATGCTGGGCCATGTTCTGGGGAATTATCTTTAAATATGTCCACAACACTCCTAGCATGGTACAAAGAGGAATATAACAAAGATCTTTCTGTTTGGACCATTTCAAATTAGATTTTTTTTTTTGCCATATAAAAATTAACTCACCCACATATGTATGCCTTCAAATGTTGACCTCAAACCACATGGTGTAGCTGACCTCCAGTTACTAGACACCTGGTGGGCAATTAGATGTATGATAGGAACATTTTGAGGATGAGGATGAGCTGTATAGTGGCAATCCAGACAGCCCAACCTCGAAGTGAATTGCCAGCGAGCCCAATTGCCATGACTACCGGTCCCTCCACACTATGTTTTTGTCTTTGTTTTGGCCTTGGGCTCCAATTTCTGATCTCTGTTGTTGCATACTATAGCAAATCCTGTTTTGCCATGGGGGCTACTAGTTTGAGAATTTGTCAGGGGTGCCTCTGAGTATAGGCAGAGGCACAGTAGCTCAGCTTCCGAAGAGGAACCACAAAACGTAGGGGAGGAACTTTCCCAGACTCTTCCAGACAGGGAGAGACAGACTCCTCAAGTTTCAATAGGCCAGCTGGATGGAGCGGGCCTCTCTTCACACACAGGGAGAGGTGGGGCTTGGAGAGCCTGAATTCTTAGATGCCAGGTGCAGACGCAGAGCCAAGAGAGAGATGGCAGGGGCAGAGCTTAGGCAATGTCCCCGATTGGCCCAGTGGGAACAGCTATGCATAGAGACCTCACGAGATAGAGGGAGATCCCCCCCACCCCTTAAGTTAGGAACGCATGCCCGCCTTTTCTCAAACAGTGGGCAACTTTCAACCTTCGTAGCTTCCCTTTGAACTCCCTGAAGGCATTTCCTTTGTAGACTGTGAGTTACTGACAATTTGCATCTGTATGACCCATTGAAGTAAAAGGATTAAAGAGCTGTGTATAGAAGCCTCTTGTCTGTGTTTTGATTTGGCTATTTGAATTTCAGCAGGGACAAAAGGGAACCTTGACAAAATTATTGGATAAAAATATATTTGCCTGTTTCCCTTGCAACTGGAACAACTTTACATGTTTAAAATAAATGTACTACAAATAAACCAGCAAAGGTGAAAACAAAAAAGATGTTCTATTTTAAAAGATTGTTTACCATTTCTTGAAGTTTGAGGTTGAAAACATGTGAGGTAATATTTTTCTCTCTCTTCTCCCTCTGGTGCCCTTTAAGCTCTTTCTCCTCAGCTTCTCTTCCTCCTACTCTATCACCAACTGGCTTTTCTTCAGCCCCTTTCCCAACATTCTGTGCCTGTCCTTTCATTGTCCCACCACTCTAAGAGCTCACGGGAGTAAGCATTATTACACATGCATACACACACTGTGTCACATGTTACATTACATGCAGAGTGTGGGGCACATGCATTAACCTCTGCCTTTGCCTCATCCCTTTCCCTTCTTCCTTCCTGAGCTGCCCAAAGCTTGAGCTTTGAATTTTTTGGAACTTTCAAAATTTTCTGCATGTCTGCACTGCTCAAGCTTCAGATTACAATAAAATCAAGCAAAGTTGATCCAGTAGATCTCCAGTAATAAGCCTTACACTACCGTATTCTTATATAAGATACTGAACACAAGTACATTTTTTGACCAGCACCATACCTGATAAACTTTGATTTCTCCAGCCAGATCACATTTTTATTTGTACATTTCTGCAGTGCTTCTCTCAATTTCTTCACAATTATCTTCTAAGGGAGAGTAGGCTGAGACAGTGAAGTGACCAGGCCGCTCAGCAAGGTTCATAATTGAGTACTACTGAGGTTATGAACCTGTGTTGGGGCTCACACTGCAGATGGGGGCTCACATAATGGAACATTCCTGCATGTATACAAGAACTCTGGTCTCACATAATAGAATGTTCCTCCACACACGCAACCTAAGTGGGCAAACCTTCCAAAGAGCCCAATGAGGATGCTCAATAGCCACAAAATATCCCATGCTGCTCTAGCAGCATCTGAAAATAGGCATCATCAGATCTTACACTATATCAGAAGACGTCTTACACTATATCAGATCTAAATATCTTAGCCTAAATATCTTGGCAATGCTTCTGAGATTACTAGACAGCACTTTGATGGCTGAAGACAAGGAACTTAATTAGAAGGCCTAATAACAAAAGGGAATTGTGTAATACCACAGTCAATGAGGAAAGAAATCCTAGACCTTATCTACCAAGAATATCAAGGTCTAACCAAATGCTGCGAGCAAACCAAGCAGACAGTATGGTGGCCTAGGACTGGAAATAACATAAAGAACAAGTTCTTACCCTGTGACAACTATAGAAGAAATGTATCAACACAATATTTTAGAAGGAACCTTTAATTCCTACACCCTTATGCAATAGACCACGGATGGGCTACTTGCGGCCAATCCAGATATTTTCGCCTATAACTCCCATCAGTTTTAGCCAGCATAGCCTATGGTGAGAGATGATGGCAATTCATCTCTCAACATTGGGGAGGCAATAACAGTGTAGGGGAGGCGATAACAGTGGTGGAGGGTATGGGGAGATGTGGTGCCAGTAGAGCAAAAATTCATAGGAGAAGGGAGGACAGGTACTTTACACCTATCCAGCCTTCTGGTTGCCCTGTCAGCCCAGGTACCTTGGCCAAGCCACCCACAGAATCTTTGCCTGCTCCTTTGCAATGCCCAGTCAGTCCAGAATAAGATCAAAACCATCCATTATTTAATCTTGGATGAAAAGGTTGACCTGGTATGCATTACGGAGACTTGACTGGGGAGATAAGCGGACCTATATGGATGCAGCTTCTCCTGGTCAGGTACTCCATGGTAGAGCAGGTAAGGAGGAGCGGATGGGGAGGCGGTATAGCAGTGGTCCACAAAGATAACATCCCCCTCACCAGACTCACTGTGAAGGAACTGGCTCACATTGAGTGTGTATACCTCAGCCTCAGGACTAGGGACATACTGGGGATTCTGTTAGTGTACCGGCCACCCCACCGCCTAACAGAGTCCCTAACTGAGTTCACAGAGCTGGTCGTGAAGCTGGTCTTGGAGTCACACAGGCTTTTAGTCCTGAGCAACTTCAACATCCCCCTTGGGTCCAGCTTGCCAAGCGTAGCTCAGGAGTTCATGGCGACCATGACAACCACGGGCCTGTCCCAGGTGGTCAAGGAGCCAACACATGAAGCTGGTCACATGCTCAATTTGATCTTCTGCTCCAATCAGGAAAATGATCCATGTGTGGAGGTTCTATCTGTCTCCACATTGTCATGGATGGATCTCTGCCTGGTCAGGGCTAGTATCACGGCTACTACCTGCCTCTGCAGGGGTGGAGGCCAGTTAAGATGGTCTGCCCCCAAAGGCTGATGGATCCATCACGATCCCAAAATGCCTTTGGGGGTTTCTTGGCTGGTGCTGCCACCGACTCTGTCGAGTCCCTGGTCTCTGTGTGGAATGAAGATCTGACCAGGGTTATTGACACAGTTGCTCCTGGACATCCTCTCCTACCCGCTTCCAAACAAGCTCTGTGGTTTACAGAAGAATTGAGGGAGCTGAAGCGGCAAGGACGACAACTAGAGCACCGATGGCGGAGAACTCGACTTGAATCCGACAAGACACGTCAAAGGGATAATTTGAAGACCTATGAGGTGGTGATACGTACAGCGAAGAGAGCTTTCTACTCTGCACGTATCATGTCCACAAACTAGGGGTGTACGGATTGTACTCACCCTCGTCCGCCCATGGGTCCGTGGGGGAGGGGAGGCGATCTGGTCCTCCCCCCAGAATCATCCCCAGCAGGCTCCGCTCCACAGGACACCCAAATCTATTTCTCCTTAACATCTTTATCCAAGGAAGGTATGTCTCCTCTGAATGACTGCCTGAAATCGGTAATGGGCTGGATGAGGGAGAACAAGCTGAAGTTGAATCCAGGAAAGACAGAGGCGCTCATTGAGAAGGGCCCTAATCAGTAGTGTCGTGGCAAATCCAGAAGTGCAGGGTCCCTTTGAGACAGTCACAGTCACGCCCCCTCACAGCCACGCCCCTTCTAAGATTGTACAACCTTTTAAGATATGCAGCCTTCAACTGGGATCCAAGAACAGTGCAGCTGAGAGCAAGGCAGGGGTGTTTCCATTGGATGTCTGAGAAAAAATGCAGGGGTGTTAAAATCTTTTTCACCACTCACTCACTCAGACACAAACATTTTGGGTTTTCAAAATATGATACTCGATGGAAGCATCACCCTCTCAGCTCAGCCCTCCCGGACAGATCCCTTCTCATTGAAACAGCCCCCTTGCACACTCCCGTAGTGCCCCAACGTTACCCATTAGCCTTCCCTAAGCTCCTTCATTATGTCTCTCCCATCCTGCAACAGAAACGTTCACACACCCAGCTGGACTACACACACACACACACACACACACACACGCACCCCTTCCTTCTTTCTCCTCTCCCCACAATTGATTTTCTTCTGTTTCCCTCCCCTCCACCAGGGATTGTTTGCCTGGGGACATGCCAACCTTGTGCCAAAAAGTGTAGCTGACAGAGCAGGTTGCATTTGGCAATTCTGCTTACTGTAGAAATGAATGTTCAAGAATTAACAGCGCAATCCGATGGGTCTTTATTTCGAATTAAATTTACGGAGACCTTGGGAAGGCCGCTAAGGCTGCACTCCTACGCACACTTACCTGGGAGAGAGCCCAGTTGGCAACTGAACCTAGTGGGACAGACTTCAGAGTAAACATGCCGAGGATGGTGCGATAAATCCTAAAAACTGGCACAAACCAGCCACCTGCCCTGCCCCATACGTAAAGAATGGTGGCAGCCCCCCCCCCCCGCTGTTGCCATGGCCAGCAGCAACAGCAGCAGCCCTGAACAGGTGGCCGGCATTGCAGGAGACGAGGGCAGCGCCGGGCGTGCAGGCACAGAGCAGGGGCGGGCAGAGAAGCCAAGAGCCGAGGAGGAGAATGGGGAGGGGGCGAGAGGAGGCAGCAGAGCTCCCTCAGGCTCCCTCTCTCGCTCGCTCCCTTTGTCCGGATCTGCGCAGTAGACGAGAGGCAGCCAAGAAGCAGCCGCCCACGCTCCTTCCGCTCCCTCTGCCTTCCCTAGCAGACTGCAACCCGGCTGGGGGCTGGCTTCAAAAAAAGTGCCGGAGTGACGTCCCAGCGCGACCCGCCACCACTACACCGCTAGTCCTAATTCAGGTACTGAGGTATGTCAGCCAGTTCTGGATGGGGTTGCACTCCCCCCGAAGGAGCAAGTTGGTAGCCTGGGGGTGCTTCTTGGCCCAACCCTGCTCCTGGCGTCCCAGGTGGAGGCAACGGTGAGAAGTGCCTGTTTTCAACTTCGGCTGATATGCCAGCTATGCCCATTCCTGGCACATGTCGACCTGGTAACGGTGGTGCACGTGCTGGTCACCTCGAGGCTTGATGTCTGTAATGCATTGTACTTGGGCTTGCCTTTATATTTTGTTCGGAAACTTCAGCTGGTACAAAATAGGGCAGCCAGGTTAGTCTCTGGGACATCCCGTGGAGACCATATTACACTGGTTTTAAGGTTTTTAAGGAGGCATTAAAGATGCTATTATTCCGGCAGGCCTTTTGAGAACTTTCGTTCCTTTTGCTGACTCTTGCACGCTGTTTTAAGCAGTGCTGTTTTAAGCTGTGTTTTATTGTCGGGTTAAAAAAAAAAGTTTTTAGTCCAAAGTTGTTTTTAGCTCTGTGTTGTTTCTATACATTCTCCGTTTGTTTTTATGTAAATGGTTTTTAAACTTTGTATATTGTATTTTAATGTTTTAACTTTTGTAAACCGCCTAGAGAGCTTCGGCTATGGGTATAGAAGTATTAATATTAATAATATTGATATTAATAATAATAATAATTGTAGTCTACCTTGAGTGTCATTTTTCGCTGCCATGTTTAACCATCCTGAGTGCTATTTCTGGTGGAACATTGGGATATTAGATAAATAAATGGCCCCAAGTTTCTGGAAGGCCAGAAGTTGCCCATCCTTGTAACAGATCATGGAAAAGGCTAGCAGCTATGTGTGAATTGAGAAGTCAACACTATTTGGTTGCCATATGGGTATACTTCCCTTGTTTGACATTCCCTGCCACAGTTTTGTTGCCCAGCTAAAAATAATACCTTTGCTTGCTTTGGCATTCCAGATGAACTTGTCCCAGCAATGCAACCCATTTTCTAGCAGCAGAATTCCAGTCTCTGTGTCCTTTTCTTACAACTTTTGCCACATTACCAGTAGCGTTCACTCTCCTCAAGCAAATGGGAAGACAGAGAGACCAGCAATACAGATTGCAAATAAATTTTTGAGACAGAATGACCCACATATTGCTCTGTTAAGCTTCAGGTCAGCAACACTGATAGCTACTGGATATAGCCCAGCAAAATTGGGAAGACAACGGGAAGACAAATCGGAACTCCCGTTTGAAAGCTAGAGAATAATCTCAGTCCAAACTGGCCTTGCCTGCAAAAGTTGCTGGTTCAGCTTATAAAGCTAAGAGAGGTTATGAACATTTTTATAATTGGCACAGTTCAGTATGAGAACTATATCAAACTTGGAGAAAAAAACATAGCAGACTATAGTTACTGTGCAAAAAACAACAACAACAACACCTAGATTATGTTGTGTTGCGACTGAATGTGGAATACTTGACAGAAAACTGACAACATTTTCTTCCTATTCCTGAGAGGGTACAGTACAATCACGAAATGTACAAGTAGTACCTGAGAATCCAAGTTCATCTTCTGAGAAGATTGCCTGGGCAATCTTGTAAGGCTAACAGCGATGATACTACTCAGATCATCACTTGCTCTTGTCAAATTATTTGGAAGCCTCTGAGATGTAGAGATGATTCTTTACCTGAACTACCAAACATTTCAACAGTGCAGATTTCTTTAATTGCTGTTTCTTTGAACCAGGGATGGACATAACATGTCCCCCACTCCTCCCCGGTGCCCCCCCCACTACTCTGCTAAAATTTGCACTGACGAAAAATGTCAGTTTGCCACTGAATTTCATCAGCAACCTGCTACAGAAGGCTAAAACAGACACATTTAGATTGAAAACAGGTAAATTTGTCCATTTTAGCCTTCCGTAGTGGTTTGTTGTCAAAAGTTGGTGAAATCCCCCAATTATTTTGTTGCTGCCAAATTTGGCAGTGGTGGCCAAAGGCCTGTGGAGGGGTCTAAGTGGGCAAAAATGGCTGCTACACTCCCCTGAAGTTGCCTACCCCTGCTTTAAACAAAAGGGGGAAGATGTGTGGATAGTGTTGTTATCTAGTTTAGTCACCAGGTGGCTCTGGACATCTGGGTAAAATCAGGAGTTTCCTTTTGCTGTTCTTTTTAAAGAAGGACAATAAAGTTCTTCTCTGGCTTCATCACTGGTGTGTCCTCTAAGCCTTCCATGACAGGATCCAGCTATCTCTCCTTCTCAATTTTCGCATATAATGTTTAGCATATCTAGACTGCTTCCCAAGTAACACTTCAAATTCAGAAAATCCTGCGGAAGATGGAGGTACCTCACAATAAACAAACTTCAAGTACGGCAAGCTTCAAGTATCCCATTGTCTAGGCACTAACTGAGCACGTTTTTAGTATCCTCTTAAGGGTTTGATTCATTTGCTGCATCAAGCCATCTGTCTGAGGATAGTAAGCTGTTATACAAATAGCCTTTTTCTTCCAGTAGACCATGTAATTGAAGAGCTTGTGTAGTGTAGTGGCTAGACTATGGTTGTGGAGACTTGGGCATTCAAATCCCTGCTCCAGCATAAAACTCTCTAGGTGACCGTGGACCAGTTACTGTTTCTCTCTGCCTAACCCACCTCACAGGATTGTTATGGGGATAAAGGTGGGGAATGATCTGACCACTCCCAGCTCCTTGGAGGATGGGTAGAGTAAAAATGTGATAACTTCTGCATTGACACAGATTGAAAATTGGAATCCTTCTCTATCAAGGGGCCGATCTACATTGCGCCAGCCATCGCAATGAATTTGGTGTCCCGTCAGGTTAAACACTCTTGCATTAAAATGTGATTATTCACACTCACCCATTTTCCCCGTTGCAGTGCTTCATCGAATGCGCGAGCTTGGTTCACACTTGAGCACTGTGCTGTTTTCCTGCTGTTTTCCTGCGCACGCTTGTTTGATCTTGGATGCTAAGCAGGGTTGGCCCTGGTCAGTAGTTGGATGGGTGACCGCCTGGGAATCAGGCTTCCTGCACTGAGCAGGGGGTTATTCTATCCCATCAAAGCAGACTAAGTTTTACCCCCTCCTATCACCCGCTCCGGATGTTTCACAGCTTTGAATCTTCACAGCTTTGAATCTTCGAAGATCATGCCTGAATTAGAAAAAAAAACCATCGCAGAGAAGCCCCGTTTCTGCGAGGATAACGCCTTAATTTAAAAAAAAAACATCCAGAGCAGGGGATAGGAGGGGGTAAAACTTAGTCTCCTTTGAAGGGATAGAACAACCCCCTGCTCAGTGCAGGAAGCCTGATTCCCAGGCAGTCGCTGATCCAACTACTGACCGAGGCTGACCCCGCTTAGCTTCCGAGATCAGATAAGCGCGCGCACATCCAGCCCTTTGCTTGTTGCTGAGGAAACGGGGGCTCCTGAGGAAGCTATGCGATCAGTAGCCAGAAGAAGACATGGGGCCATCGAGAGCTGTGATTGGACTGGAGGGAAATACAAACACCACTGCATATGGACAGGCAGGGGAGGGGACTACGACTGGATACGGTAGCGAAGGTGGAAAATCAGAGCACATTAAGGGGAAATACCGGGATATTAGGGTATTGAAAGCGGGAGCATGGAAGTGGGAAATTCCGGTTCCAATTCGAGGCGGGTACTGTGTAGTGTGAAAGGCGGGAGGTAAAACCTCATTGGAAGCGAAAAAAGGCGGTAAGTGTAGATCCAGCCAAGATCTTGTGGGGTATACCATCTCAACAGCTTTACAAATTCCTCCACAGTGCCCTCAGACATAGCTGCCTGCATAGCTTAGATCAGCCTTAGGTCATCCCCAGGCTGGCACCTTACAAATGTGTTGGACTGCAACTGCCATTATAACCATTATAACCAGCCAGGGTCCAGCTAGTTCAGCTTCCTTTACCAACAGTGGTCAGCCAGATGCTTCTGGGAAGTCCATACAAAGGCATCAGGGCATGAAGGCAACACATCATCACCACTTCCCCTGTCCTGCCTCTCTAGAGCCCCAATATCAATGGCCCACAGACTAGCTGGAAGACAGATGGCAAAGAGAGAGCTGCAGCAGCACAAAACAACCCCCCATTTTACTCTCGATTACAGTGCCAGCAAGACGCCCCCAATGTTCCCCCTCTCTGAGCAGGCTCCCCTCTTTCTTGTCACGGTCACCACTGCCCGTTCATGTACCCTCTTTCTCTGGGCACAATCAGCATAATTGCTTGGAAAGAGAGCACAAGGCAAGGCGAAGACGTTGCTCCTTATTCCTGGGGCAGGGGGATCTGGGAAAGGGGGACGGTGGGGCCTCTGTAGGGCACAAGCCCCGGCAGCTGCCCAGCAGTGCGGACCCTTGACCCAGCTCTACCGGATAACGTAATCTGGAATCAATGCCACCTCTTTGGGTTCAACACTTTCGATTGGGCCCCTCACTTGTTTTCCTGATACAGGCACTATGCCTTTTAATGAGTAGAAATCCACAGACACACAGCATCACCCCTCAGTTCTCTATGAAAAAGAATGATGCACGTATTGAATGTCTTCATGCAACTCTTAATGGCACAGGTTTTCCCAGCTGATAATAACAACACTATCTTAAAGGTAAAATAAGAAAACAGTAACTTGTAACTATTGTGTTATAAGAAAAGGCCTGCTGGATCAGACTTAAAGAGACACTTCACACACTATTCTGCTTCCAGCAGTGGGGGCAATTTTTTTTTTAAAGGGTGTCAGGCCTATGTGTTTTGCCCTTAGAGATAGGGCAAATTGCCAGTGAGGGGTGGGTGGATCAGGAAAACTGCATTGCTGGAGAAGACCCCAGGCCCCCACTTCGAATCTCTCGCTAAGCCTGGTTAGGTTAATTATAAGCATATGTAAAATTTAAATATAATTTTAATTAGATAACAGGGAATAAACTTATACTTTAACAATGCATTACTTAATTGTATAATGAAACTGGGAAGTGTTACAGCCCCAACACAGGTTGAGTACTTCTTAGCAATGGACTTATTGTTGAATCATGATGGTTGTGTCACTACCAATGCCTCCTTCTCCATCAATGTTGAAGCTGAACTGGTTAAGGCTTTTCTTCTCTTCAACAAGAAAATACTCTTGACATATTATTATTGTAAACGAAGCGGTGAAATCATTTTTTTTGTTGGGAGAATTTGTTAATTAGATTTTAGTTGTCACTAACACCCCAGTGCAACTCACAAGCGAAAATTGAACATATTTGTGGTATTCACTGTGGATGGATATTTTGAAATATTATTGAATTGTATTTAATATGGTTTTATTAATATGATTGTTGCAGTGTTTTATGCTGTAAGCCACCATGGGAAGACTACAATCTTGAAAGGTGGCTAAGGGTGCAATCCTATGCACGTTTAGACAGGAAAAAAGTCCTACAAATCCCAGCATTCCCCAGCCAGCCATGCTTGCAGGGGAATCCTAGGAGATGTAGGACTGTTTTCTGTCTAAACAAGCATAGGATTGCCCTCTAAGAAATGAATTAAAATCAATCAGTAAAGTAAATCCCACTATGTTCAGTGAGGCTTACTCTCAAGTAAGTGTGTTTAGGATGGCTCTATTAGTCTCATTAAAGGTAACCAACTTCTTACTTGTGAACAAATTTTTGAGACGATTCAGTATTTGATCTCAGTGACAGCAATAACGTAAGGTACAATCTAAACACATTAGGAACAAGCCCAATTGTATTCTATTATTTTATATAAAAGTAAAGATGTCTATAAACCATTTAAATATACCAAGTTCAGTGGGATTTACTTCTTAGTAGTCCCATATTGGATCACTGGAGATTCCATGGATGTAGGTCCCACTCCAGTCAGCTGAACTTACTTCCAAATTCCAGCTAAGTATGTTTGCGATTGCAGCTTAAAATTGTCTTCATCCCAACTAAATCTGGAATCCTAAACATGGTCTATGAAAGAGACTTGTCCCCTAACCCACGAAGAAAGATAAGGCCATGAAACCAGGAAGAAAGACAAGACAATAAACACATTTAAACTATCATAACTTTATTAAACTTTGTTAAACTAGGATGATCAGGTCTGTTCGTCAAACACCGGATTGACCATGGGATGGACCCTTTGGAAGGGTAGCCCCTGAAAAAGGGGTCCCCAATCTTTTTTAGCCTGTGGGTGCATTTGGAATCCTGACAAATTCACGGGCACCAGTGACAAAATGGCCACTGTGTAGGCATGGCTACTCACAAAATGGCTGTCATGGAGGGGGCGTGGCTACTTACAAGATGGCTACATTGAGATTGTGATGACCCACATTGGTGGGTCAGGTCAGAAAGACAACAAGACTGCAAAATAGTTCAAATACAAAATAATTTACTAACAAATAAATAAAACATAAATACAAACATTCAAACGTAATCAACAAATGGTTATAACAGAAATACAAACATCCAAATATTACTGACAGAGAAATACAAACAACAAACATCCAAACATTCCTGCCTTAGAAATACGAATAGCCAAACTTGCCAGAACAAAAACACAGCATACATGCATAGAAGGATCAGAGGTTCATCATGATTTTTATATGGGATTTCCCTCAAACCATCCTGAAATTGCAGATCAGATTGCAAATCTGTGATTTTAAGGTGGTTTGGGGGATATAAGTGTAGAAACAACAACAACAGCTGTCCTAAGGGTCCTTGGGGTGGGATTCTCATGGGATTCCCACTGCCAGCCATTTTTGCTCCCCCCACCTTTATGCAACTGAATGGAGAGAACGCTCCGTTCAGTTGCATAGAGAAAATATCGCCCAGTCGGCATCTCAGCATGGCCCTGCAGGAGACCCCAGCGCTACAACAATAAACTTTGCGAAGAGAAGAGTGCTTCTGGCATGTAGAAAACAAGAGGTGCTCCCAGACAAGGCTTTTATGGTGCCATTGCCCTGCCTCATTCATAAAAATTTACCCAGTGGGGCGTTGGGTGGGGGTCTAGATATCGTCGTCTTCCACTCGTAACCCTGCCATATTTTCTCACCATTTTCCCCCCCATCTTTTTATTTACTACTCAAACTCCCTTAAGGAGAAAAGGATGGAACAGCTGCACAATGTCCTCTAACTGGTGGCACTAGGAGTCCTCCATCTGAAAGCACCATAAATGTCTGGCATAAGACCCTTCAAGGATATGGGAGAACATCCAAGCCTATGAGCCCTCAGGTGCAGTCAGAAGCTATTTCAAGACAAAGCTTCACCACCTCAGGATTGAGAATTGAGTTTGGATTGAGAGCTACTTAGTTAGCAACGGGCCTCTTGCTTTTGAAGCTCATTTAGACCTAGGCTGAGATATGGAAGCTCTTCTCTCACACAGACACACAAAGCAACACATCACATACCAATATAGAATCACAGAATCATAGAATAGTAGGGTTGGAAGGAGCCTACAAGGCCATCGAGTCCAACCCCCTGCTCAATGCAGGAATCCAAGTCAGAGCATCCCTGACAAATGGCTGTCCAGCCTCGTCTTGAAGGCCTCCAGTGTGGGAGAGCCCACCACCTCCCCAGGTAATTGTCGTATTGTCGTATTGCTCTTACAGTCAGGAAGTTTTTCCTGATGTTCAGTAGCACATCAGTAGCACATATATGCAGTAGCACATCACATTCAAAGACGTGCAAACACACAAGAGAATGCCAGATTCAAATTACACAATAGGTCACACACAGCAACAGGAACTATGAAGTGATACAGCAGGATGCCACATGCATCACTTCATATCACCCTTTTCTTCTCTTCCTCCTTCTTTTCCAACATCCTCTGCCTCTCCTGTCACTTGTGACACCTTCTATGGCCTTACAGGAAGATAGGAGTAGGCCTCACTCCATCACATACTTACCTTGGAGGTCTCCTCTCAGAGAGAAAAGCCCAAAGGAAACTGAGCTTGACTCAGGGACTGGGGGCTTTTTCATAAGAGGCTGTACTGTGACCTGGCAGGACATGTGGCATTGCGAGGGTGGCAAGGTGCTTGAAGGGATGGGGTTGCTTGCTTTCAATGGACTGGAAAACCCTGCAGGACTGAAGGGTTTGGGGGGACAAAAATGAGAGTGCTTATTGCCTGTCAATCATTCCCAATCTCTTTTAAATGAAAGCTGAAAATGTGGGAAAGGGGACTGGAATATCTTGGAGGGGGCAGACCTAATAGGAGCCCCCTGTACCTATAGCACACGAACCAACTCAGTTCGACAGCATTTTGGTGAAAGCAATATGAGAGGATATGACAGTTCTTCTCTCTGGTGATATACTTCTGTCAGCTCATATTCACATGTATCAGTCATCAGTTGATATTGCTGTCATCAAGTAATGATCAGTACCTGAGCTTCTTTCAGTCCTCATCCTCACCTGAAGGAGGATTTCCCCCACCATCAAAATTTAGATTACAGCCTCTTTGAGGCAAAGACCTGTCCTGGGGCCTGACTTTATGGAAGGGTTTCTCCGATGCTGCTGTGGCTTAAAATCGTTAGGGACACATCACGCCGTGGCTACTCTGCAACCACCCTGGAGTTTACCTGTGAAGAAGCCGCATTTTTGCAGAGTACTTTTACTCTGTTGTTTTTCTTTAATTTGGCTTCCCTGCGATTCAGCTGCTGTGTGCCCATCTTAAATTCTTAAATTTAAAATTTGGTATGATCAGGGCATTCCTAGGAGTGTGTCTTTCACCTGGCCGTGCACTCCATAACCTAGGTACTAGAGTAACTTGCCTGCCTTTCCAGCACATCAAAGCCCTAGAGCACTTTTTCGAGCCTTCAGAATCGCCTTGTGCTCCCATTAGCAGAATGAGATCCTGGACATGGGCCAGGAAACAAGCCTCTCCCATTGGTTGAGCAGCCCCTGCCCGGTTGATGATGTTCAGTTCAACTCCCCCCACCTAACTGAAAAGTATGGTCCTTTCAAGCACTGTGTGACCCGTGAAAACTGGATTTTAAAACTCAGCTTTTCTTGCTTCATGTGTCCCTGACAAACCAAAGCCAATTCCATTAAAATCTGGATAATTCTCCAACACGCTTCTCATTCTGTTATTGTGAAGATCCCCCCCTCTGCCAATTATTTTTGTAGTTGCCGTGTCTTCCTAAGGCTGCCATTCTATCCACACCCAGGAATAAGCCCCATGGATAACAGTGGGATGTATACCTATGCACAGGGCCATGTTGTAAGAACCCATATAGCTGATGACACAACATTTTCAAACCTAGGAGTGAACTCTACAGGAACATTTCTATGTCAGGAAATCTTAACATGGGAAGCAGTGGCAGATATGTTGTCTAACTGGTTTGACTTTTCCTAAGTGGTAAAAATTGGTGCTAGAACTTACATTGCTGAATACCCCTTTAAACAGCAACAATTCTGGGATAAGTCTGATTCTTCTAAGCTTCTACAGTTTGGCCACTGAGGTAGGAGCCTGACAAATGGACCCGCAAGCGCTATGATCCCAAGTGCTCTGCTCATCTATTGCTTGAGTCATGCACAAGCAGAGCATTCTAGTGCTGTGCCAAAAATGTCTTATTGTATTGCCCCTGCAGTAGGCCTCTTAATTTAGAGGTGCCAAGATAGTGATAAATCAGATCCAGGTTTACTTACAAGGAGGACTTTATTGAGTACCATCAGCACACAGGCGTATCCAATGGTTGGATCAGACAGCTTCTCTGAACCCGGAGCCATGGGGCAAAATGGGTTTTCTACCATACATGTTAGCAGTGAGGCAGCATGACAATAGCAAGCGTTAACTGGCGTTCATTCTCAGCATAGACTAGCAGTGCTTGTTCAAGGAAAACAAACAGAACTTTCCTAGCACAGCCACCTGTAGATTGGCATAAACATAGCCTCACTTCTCAGGCACAACCTAGGCCCTGATAAGATACTAGTCTTTGTTAGCATGGAATATGCTGATGCAGCGCTATCAACCTTTGACTCATCTCACATGCTCAGAGGCCCACTAGCAAGGGAATTGTACTAATAATGAACTTAAGCAAAGCATTATGGATCTCTAGGCCCCTCTAAAACAACAGGTGACTTGGTTACAGGCCTGGGGCCAATACACTTCCACACCTTTTTCGACCATGTTCATCTAACTTGATAGAAACTAAAGTACTTGTGAAAAGAAATTCAAAAGAGAAGAAAAATTCAGAGAAATTCTCCTTGGTTGGGTTCAGGGTTCTTGTGCATGCTCATGTTATTTCTGAGGTGACTGAGGAGCATGCACAAGTGTCCTGTCTTTCATGGCGCAGTCATCTCTCTGGAAGCCTGTAGCCTCCTCAGCGTCTGTGCTTGAATTAAAGCACAGGGGAAGACATCATAAGGTAATTCCTCCCATAGGGCTTTTCCAGTTCAGAAAGCACAGGAAGCCTAGGCAGCTGCAAAGCAATGCAGAGACATGAAATAGAACGGGAAAAAAAACACGGCACACCCAACCACCTTGCAGTGATTAAGTAAGCTCAAAAACACCACCAAAAATAAATTCAAAATATATTCTAAAGCATGAGGATGAAGCAAAGAAACGGAAGCCTTTTTTATGAGAGAAGAAAAACTTTAGGGAAATTAGATTAGAGATTTTGCCACAGGATGAGCTCCACCTCTTCCCCAAAGCCGAACACAGTACTGCACCCTGTCACACACCTTCAGGGAAGGAAGGGTATCATAAGCATCTCCATTACAGAGAAGGTGTATCTATAATCACCCCTAAAAAGGGTAATGCTTGGAAGAACCTGGGGAAGGCGCTGAATTCTGAAAAATGAGAACTGAAGCGGAAGCATAATTTCTCAGAAGACTTTTGTCGATGAAGGTTCTGAGATAGTTATCTGTCTTCCTCCCATCCGCCCCGAAAAAGAAGGCCACTTTGCAGAAATTTCTCCACCCTTTCGTGGCAATCCCCCCCACACACACATAATGGCCTGGAACAATACTAGGTGTGGGTTATTGTGAAGGTTGCACAATGTTGGTCAGCTTGCCAACTCAGTTGCTGCCATTGCCACCTGAGGTGTTTGTACAAAACACAAAAACATTTAGGAAAAAAGAAAGGAGTTGTGGTACAACTAGGGATGGCGGAGAATTCCGCCATGGACTCCAGTGGGACCGGATTCTGCCCAGAGTCCGTGGTGGAACGGAGCAATCCCCCCCGCCACCCTGCCAAGTCTGCATGGATCAGATCCTACTTACCTCCGGCGGGTCCAGATCTGGCCGCTGCTGGTTGCCGTCCGGGCTGTGGCCATGAATGGCGTCCTGCGTAGTGGACGCCATTGGCGTGCCTCCCTTTGGCCATGATAGGCTACGTAAATCCTTACGTAGCCTATCACAGCAAAGCAGGGATGCAAATGGTGTCCCCTATGTGGGATGCCATTTGCGGCCGCAGCCTGGCTGCGGCCAGAAGTCAGGCTGCAGTGGGCGGCCCTGGCTGGTGGCTCTGCGGACTCACCACGGAGTGGAGCCGGCCGGGGAGGATTCCGCAGGGGAGGAACAGATCGCCTGCCCCCCGGTGGACCCCCCACGGATGCAGGTAAGTGGGGTTTCGTACACCCCTAGCTACAACCCCTGCTGGAGAATTTCTCCTCCCCCTGGAGAAATTTGGTGAAATACTCCCCCCCACACACACACACCAGTTTCTCTGCCAATACATAGGGTGGAGAATCTCAAGAGGCTGTTTACACACAGCACTACTGATTACTTACTTCTGTCCTATCTAAGCAAAGAATGATTTGCTTCCATATGGTCAGCAACTCTGTTGCTTGTTTTTATACTGTTAATGCAATCAAAGGAAAAACACAAACTAGGATATTTTGAATGTCAAAGTTATAGTGTTCCCCACTATGGTGAAGTCTATTTATAGTTTTATTTCTAATTTCACAACTATTCATGTAAATTAGCATATGCCAATTTTATGCAGATTTGTTTCTTGTGGTAGGCCTATGAGCCCATGCCCCAAATCTTTTAACTATTCACCAACAGCCCTGGTTATAACATCAAATACATTAAAAAATAAAAGAAATCAATATGCCAGGAAACTTGTCATTTCCACCCCCACCCCCAATGAATCCATTTTATACTGTTCAGGAACTCACACTGCTCACAGCAGTGGTGTGGGATGGGTAAGTGTGCCAAAATTGTAACTCACTTAGGGCACAATCCTATGCCTGTTTAGACAGAGAAAAGGCCTACAATACCCAGCATTCCCCAGCCAGCTCTGGTATGCTATGCCGGCTGGGGAATGCTGGGAGTTGTAGGACTTTTGTCTGTCTAAACATGCATAGGATTGTGCCCTTAGCGCACTAAAAGATGGCCCTGTTCTTTTTTGCCCTCAGCAAATAACTAAGATGTATCTATTCACCTTCTTTCCAAAGACCCTGCTGTATCCAAAGAAATTCTTTCAAAAGTTGGATCCACATTAGGAATAGAGATCAATGGATATTTATCATTCCGCTTTCCTGGGGCCACTAATTGTTATTCAGAACAATTGCAACACCCATTCATTACATCTTAATTTACAGTGAGGCTATTTCTGTCTTCCTCAACTCTTTAGCCATGGTGCCCGCACCATCTGCTCGTATACCCACCTATTCCTCTTCTTCTGCCCCTCAAGGAAATGGAAAGATGTTTTTCTCCACCTCTGTTTTGCAGTCTGTCATATGCTGGAATTTTTTTCTTGCCAAGCAAAACTCAGGCTACATCAAAACGAGTGTTTCTAGTCCCAATCACTCGTTCATTTCAGGAGTGAGATTATAACCACTTGGAGTTTAACAGTGATGGAGTCGTGGATAGGGTAAATGTAAGGATATTAGATGTTAGGATTATGGTGGTTAGAATGTTAATAAGATCAGCTTTCTGTACTGCCAGGATATTAGATTTAAGGAATTGCAATTTGGGCACTGAGATTTTGAATGTCAGCATTTTTGTTATAACAAACCAGATACATAATGCCTGAGGTTATTGACTCCAGATAGTTGGGGTGCCTGCCTTATGCTATGAGAACCTTGGTCACTTGGTCTTTTACCAGAAGTAGAACGCAAAACTTTTCTTTCACCAAAACCGCAAGCAAGGCAATACAAAGATTAAGCAAAGGGAGACTGTTTAGCTTTATATCTTTGGAAAACTTGAGTGTTAACCACATACAGTGCATTACACATGCATTTTATTCACACAGCTAATAAACCACAACGTTCATTTCTTTCCAGCAAGCAACATGTTCCAACCATGTTTCCAACACTATTATTTGTCCCAGCCGTGCTACAGGATGACTGAAAGACGACACTTAATAAGTCGGTTACCAGACATAAAGTTGGTCCAAATGCCACTTGCCTGTGCCATCGCTGCTTTGGCAAGGTAGCACCCTGATTTAGGAATGCTCTTCCCAGGGTTGCTTGACTGGAACCAACACCAGCTGTGATGCCATCCTAGTAACATGAAAGGGCATTTCTTTGTGCACAAGCTTTTAATGTGTATTGTAACGCTAATTATCATGGGGCTGGACTCGATGGTCTTATGGGCCCCTTCCAACCCAACTATTCTATGAGCAATTGTATGAGAATTTTGTCTGCTTTGCGTAAGTTTCATACTGAGTTTTTACATGGTTGTTCTGCTCTGTGATTTTTATATTTCATCTATTTTCCTATAGTATGCTGCCCTGAAGGGTGCCACACTGAAGGGTGGCCTAGAAATCTTTAAAATAAATAAGCAATACATACATACATACATACATACATACATGCATACATACATACAAATACTCATATGAATATATGAAGCTGCCTTACTTTGTCTCATACCATTTGATCCATCTTATGTGCTATTGTCTGCTCTGACTAGCAATGGCTCTTTGGGTTCTTAGAACCAAGCAACAAGTGATACAGGAGACAATGAGGGTGGGAGTGATGGATGTGTCTCCCAATGCCTCTTTCCCTTGCTTAAAGCTGCCTTACATGGCTCTAGTTTGGACTTGTACTAAAGGGCTGAGTGGGTGGGGATCAAACCAATCCAAATAGTCTGTTCCCACAAAACATTAATCGTTGTAGAGCGGGGAGAGGGGGAGGGGGAGGCACTTGTATTGTGTCTCTATGTTTATCCATGTGCAGATAACAGCAATTTCTTTATCTGGATCACTGTGACAATGTGGGGGAGATTAAACTCTCCTTCCCGAGTGCCATCGGCCCAATCCCAATTGGGGCTCCATGACGATGCTTACAGTAAAGGAAAAAGACATCAGGACATACATTAATTCATCCCTTGTGTCATGTTCAGTGTAGGGTCTTTCCCAGCTCTACTATCTAAGATCCTTTGAAACCAGTGGTGCCAAAACTGAATCTTTGGTCTTCTGCACTCTGCCACTGAACTATGGTCTCTTCCTGGTGCCAAACCATGCATCAACATAACTTGACTTAACCTACGGCACCTCCACACTTTATCTGTGGCAACTATGGGAGTACATGGGAAAACACACAACATGATAACATCATAGCATGTGGTGAGTATTTCTAGTTGTTACCTATGATGGTCCCAATCCATGCACTGAGTACTCTTACATGTTAATGCCAGCTCTGGGATTATTCCACATACAGGGGCAATTTTTCGGTATTCCCAGGGCACCCATAATGCGTGCTCCAGCTCGAAGATGATTATAGTGGTTATGGTTGTGGTAGTCTTTCCAGGTAGGGATGCGTTATATTTTGAAAGCTGAGGGTCACTTTTTTTCTTAATTAAACTTGGAAGCACACACTCAAAAAGTTTTACTTTTCAAATGTGAAAGAGTACGAATGATTCAGAGGAGCCCAACCTCCTTGATGTCTCTGCACGAGTTCTTGTTCTGCATGTGCGTTCTGATTAGGAAACTAGCCCAGCACAGTGACTCATGCTGAGATGCATACAGTGGCCAGCCCCAGACCAGATACAGACACATGGCAGAATTACCTGCTCCAAGGGGAAGCTGATGGAAGGAAGCAACACCAGAACAGTGAATCATGGAGAAATGCTGTGGACAGCTTCCTCCATGTGTGGGGGCTTTGTTTACATCCAGGAGCTTTACATTATTTATTGAACTTCTTTCTCATGGCACACCAGAACATAGGAAGCTGCTTTATACCAAGCCAAACCACTAGTATTGTCAGGGTAGAGATTGCGCCTATAGAGCCCCAGAGCAGTTCTTATTCTGAGGAGGATCAGCATTCCGTGGGAGAGGAGGCAGCTCATCCCTCACAGGCTCAGCACCTGGCAGAGATTCCTCCTGCTGGCATTCCTGAGATAGATAGTGATCCTAGCAGTGAGAAAGTGCAGGAATGAGGCTTGCTAGATGCTCGACGCAGACGCAGGGAGCAACGAGCGATGGAGGGTGCGGAAAGGAGGCGTAGTGCCCGTTTGGCACACACGCGCCTCCCATGGACCCAAGGGAGAGAGGGAGGATCTCTCCCTAGCCCATAAGTTCTGGGTCTTCAAGTGACTCAAACGGGGATCAACTGCCTATTCGAAGCTTAGGCCACTCTGCTGTTCCTTGCTTTAGTCGCTGGTGATTAGCATCTGAAAGAGTCATTAAGTTGTAAAAGGATTAAAGCTTTGAAAAGAATCGTTTCGTCTGTGTCTTCAGTTGGGTATTGGAGTCTACTGAAAGAGGCTGCCAGGGCGCTCCTGACAAGTATTGACTTCATATTGTCTACCCTGGTATTGTCTTCAGTTACTACTTACTAGCATCAGTGCTCCAGGGATTCATGGGAGTCTGTTCCAGCCCTACATGGACATGCCAGATATTGAACCGAAGACCTTGTGCATGCAAAGCAGGTGCTCTCCCACTGAGTAACGGCCCTTCCACTAGAAGTTCTCTTTGTGACAAACATTACTTTGATCGAGTAAAGGAAGGTCAAGCAAGTTTTTAATAAGCCCTGCATAACAACAGGAGTTTCCATATCCCCATCAATGGAGGCGAGGCCAAATACTGTAAACAGCATTGCTGTTTATAGCTTTCAGAAATTTGGAATGGTACACCAAGTCATAACCACACAACACATCTCTTTGCAGCCTAGCATTGTAATTACGTTTAAATCCGTGTGTGTGTGTGTGTGTGTGTTTGATTAAAATCTAGTTAGCAGGAGATGCTACTTAATTCTGAGATATTCCTTCATAAGACTTGAAATGGTAGAAAGAAATAATTAATGACAGTAATTAACACAAGTGTAAGCAATTAAAAGAACACATTATTTATTTTTATACGTGTAACATTTAATATTAACTCTCTAAACTAATGTAACATATAAGTGGTTCAGAATCCAAACCTTGAGAGGATCCCCGTTGCCCCTGTGCATGTCAATGTTCTCAATATTAGTGTTAGGTGACTGGATTCCTTAAAGATGGTTGTTTATAATGCTAGGACACAACACAGATTGGTGAAGCATGACCATGATTGTTAAGGACAGAGCTGAGTGTTTCAAGAAACATAGCGCTCCCCTGATAAACGCAGAGGCACTGAGTTCACCATCCTCTCCGTAACGTCTAGTACAATTTGCCTCATCATGTCCCAGCATCATTAAGTTGTGTGTGAATTCCATTCAACCTCAGTGGTGGCTGACAGCAGAGACAGAAGCACACAGCATAATGATGTCAGTGCACATGATACGTTGTACTAGATGTAGGGTAGGAACTGTTGTCTCCACCTCTGTGTCCCACACTACCTCCCATTATCTGCTGGGCATTTTAATGTACTGTAATTACATCTTAATTAAATTATTAATTAAAAAGAACTGTCGGGTCAGTTTAAGATAATCAACAATAGAAGATACAGCCTTATTTCAAGTAAATCACTGTGATAATTCAACACTTGTTATGTTTCTACCAGTCTCATGGCTTGGTACTATTGCTATCTGCAATGAGCTGTCATTGTGCCCTGGCTAATGGACAGAGGTGTGAGCTAGGAAATTCCCTGTTCAGTCTTGTGTTTATCATGAGCTCACTTGTGGCCTTTGGCAAGTCACTGTTTCTCTGCAATATGGACTTACATGGCTGTTGTGTTAGTGAGATTGTATATGTGATGTGCACTTTATTAATTTGTTGTTGTCGTTATTTTACTTTGAATACTTACAGCAGTCTAAGCTAATCAGTATCAACTTCCTAGCCAGAAACCTGTGCTTTGTCATGGACTGATGCTGATAGTATTTGTAGAATCATAGAATAGTAGGGTTGGAAGGGGCCTACAAGACCATAGAATCCAACCCCCTGCTCAGTGCAGGAATCCAAGTCAGAGCATCCCTGACAGGTGGCTGTCCAGCCTCGTCTTGAATGCCTCCAGCGTGGGAGAGCCCACCACCTCCCTCGGTAATTGGTTCCATTGTCGTATTGCTCTGACAGTCAGGAAGTTTTTCCTGATGTTCAGCCGGAATCTGGCTTCCTGTATCTTGAGCCCATTATTCCGTGTCCTGCACTCTGGCGTGATGGAGAAGAGATCCTGGCCTTCCTCTCTGTGGCAACCTTTCAAGTACTTGAAGAGCACTATCAAATCTCCCCTCAGCCTTCTCTTCTCAAGGCTAAACATGCCCAGTTCTTTCAGTCTCTCCTCATAGGGCTTTGTTTCCAGTCCCCTGTTCATCTTTGTTGCCCTCCTCTGAACCCTCTCCAGCTTCAATATGCTTCCCATTCAATGTCCTTCCTCTGTTATCTGTTTCCTTCCTATTGTGGTCTGTGAACATATGGGTATGGAAGTTTGTGGCAGTGGAATTGTTATCGATACGATTTTCCAGTGTTCCTGATTGCATGTAGACCCTCCATGGATAGAGGACACGAAGTCGGTCTCTACATGTAGAGGGTGACAAAAGCAACTATGGAGGGTGCGGGGCTAACATGTTCCCCCAGCTCTTGAGTTTACTCTTGTCGGATTTGGAATGCCTGAATAGTGCTGATATGTATACATTTATTTATTAAATTTATATACTGCCCAACTGACAAAGGCCCTCAGGGAGGCTTACAGTTATAAAAACCCAATGCATCAATAAGGTAACAAGCAAAACAATAATACAGCAGATTAAAATATAAAGATATTAAAAACAATAAACGTATTAAAGAGCCAGCAGTAAAACTGATAATAAAAGCAACAAAAGATTAAATGCCTGCCGGAACAGGGTGGTCTTAGCCAGGTGTCTGAATGTATATAAGTAAGGTGCCAGGCAGATCTCCCTGGAAAGGGTTTTCCACAGATGCGTGGCCACTACAGAGAAAATTATCTTAACAGTCAGGCAAGAACACATGGGAGAAGGTGCTACTTTGGGTAGATGTGTGATAAAATGGCCATTTGTATCTACCCATTGTGATGTGAACAAGGATGGCGGTGGTGGAGGGACTGAAGTTGACCCACGTAGATGCCATTGCAGCATTATTTCATCAGCCACAAATCTAGCTATGTCATCACAAAACAACTCCCCTAATAGCTGGCAGGAAGACATTGAATGGAATGGCTCACTCCTTTACTCAGGATGCTGCTGGAGATCTCTACTATAAACCTTTGCAGGTACACATAATATTTGGATCAGAGTGCTGGATGGGCTGTTAGACTCCTTCCCTCACACTTGATCTTAATACTGGTATACACATTATATTGCAAGATGACTTACAGCTGAATGTGTAGGCTGCTTCCACTGGAAAGCACCACGGTGATGTGAAAGTTCTGTCTGATCTCTGATGGCTCATTCATATTTGCAATTTATCACTTGATGCTATCACAACCATCCTGTGATGAATATGCATGCGTGAACTCATTGTAAGATACTGAACAAGAATGCCTTTTTTCTGTTTCAATATCAACCCTGTCAGCTTCTGCACACACATAGCCCACTGTAGTCGTTACCATCACCCCTGTTTTTCATTTGCTTTGTGGTCTGAATATTGTCCAAATATTCCTGCCTCAAGGGGCACACTTGTTTATATTCCTTCTTATTTATATAATGAAAAGCCAAATACTGGTGCCAACTGGTGGACCCAAGAGAACTTTAATAGGGTATCCAAGTCTTGCAATTTGGCATGTTAGTGAGATTTCCATATTTGTACATTCAGGCTGTCTGTATGTTAATTATTATTTGTCACGTACTGACTGTGCTTGGCAGTGTGTAAAGCACAGAGACAGAGATACGTTCTGCCACAAATTTCCCCTCCTTATTTTGTTTTTTTTTTAATCCATAGCGTGACAAACGAAGGAATGCTATGATGGGGGTGAACTGATTAACTAAGATGCCCCGTTGTCACAGAGGGGCAGGACAGGAAGAAAGGTCTCTAGTAGCCTATGGCAGAGCTGCTCAGATCCTAAAAAGGAAGAGGAAGGGATAGCAGAAGGCAAAGGGATGTGGCATACAAGAAGTCCTGAAGAAAGCAGCATAACCTAGACCAGGCCAGCCAAACTAGCAACCTACCAAGATGAACATAGCTCACCAGGAGATCAATAAACCTCCTGGTTTTTCCACCTACACGAAAGTGCAAAAACAATGGTTGTTACTAGCAATAGGCTGCCAACCAATCAGAGTTTTGAATTGTCCAGGGCAGGTATTTTTGCATTCAGTTGCCAGAAAGCCAAGAGGCAAAGAGCAAGGATATTTTTCTCCCTCTCCCTCTTCCATTTGTTATTGTTGCTGTTGGTGGTAATCTGTAGATCTCCAATATATAGATGGATTTTGTGCTGGGCTCTGCCAAAATCTGCTAGGTTCTGCCAGATGTGCCCCAAACTGCTGGGCTCCACCCTGGAACAGCTTTGGGCTCTTCAGCCTGAACCGGAGTGCTCTGTACCCAAGTCCGCGCAGGTCCCAGAAAATGGGAGTTGCTAGCCATGGGCGCAGGAGGGGACTCGCGTCTTGCATCTTTTTCTGAGTGCCTCCGTGAATATTTTGTGGGGCACTTGGTGGCCAGTCAATAATTATTAATTAATTATTAAATTTATTAATCGCCCATCTGGCTGGTCACCCAGCCACTCTGGGCGATGTACAACATACAATAAAACAGTTTAAAACAATAAAATTCTACAGTAAAAACATTTTCTAAAATACCCTAACCCACCCCAAATGCCTGCCTGAACAACCACGTTTTTAATGCACGACGGAAGCTCATTAAAGAAGGGGCATGGTGGAGTTCCCTAGGGAGGGAGTTCCACAGAGTGGGGGCCACCACAGAAAAGGCCCTCTCCCTCGTCCCCACCAGTCTAGCTGTCCTGGCTGATGGGACAGAGAGAAGGCCATCCGAGGCTGATCTCGTTGAGCGGCCTGTCTGGTGCTGCTGGAGGCGCTCCTTAAGATAGGCTGGGCCGGAACCATCTAGGGTTTTAAAGGTCAAAACCAACACCTTGAATTTGGCCTGGAAAACAACTGGTAACCAGTGCAACTCCTCCAGCACTGGAGTGATGTGATCTTGCTGGCGGCTGCTTTTAATCAGGCGAGCCGCCGCATTCTGTACCAGCTGCAGCTTCCGAACCGTCTTCAAGGGTAACCCCACGTAGAGCGCATTACAGTAGTCTAAACGAGAGGAGACCAGGGCATGTATGGGAGCAGATGGTCGGGAAGGAAGGGGCGCAGCCGCCGTATCAGATGGAGTTGATACAGCGCTGTCCGGCTCACAGCTGACACCTGAGCCTCCATGGACAGCTGGGAGTCCAAAATGACCCCCAGGCTGCGGACCTGGTCTTTCAAGGGTAGCCGTACCCCATTCAACACCAGGTCAACATCCCCCAGCCTCCTCTTGTCTCTCAAGCTGCTCAAGCAGGGCCAGAGGTAAAGGAAGAGCAAACAAGCAGGATCCTCATCCTCTCCTCTCAGCAGACAGTGAATGAGCCGGCAAAGGAGACATTGGGCAGACACTAATAGTATGTCTAACACGAACTCTCCCCACCCCCACCCCATGCTCTTGCATGCACTGTATCTCAGTCATGTCCTAGCCCTATAAGAAGAGGGTGTCTTCTGAAGGGACACTGTGCTTTGTGGGTGCCCTTTCTTGTGGGCCTTGGCTTCCTGTTCTCCTTTGCCTATAATCTAGGCCATGCCATCCCAAGTTGTGTGTCTCTCAGAGTGTGTCTCTCAGCAGTGCCTGCGGTACTACCAGGATGGCCAGGAGGGTCCACCTTCTTCACACAGTACAGCGAGAGGAAGGGGGCCCTCAAAAGAAAAGAAACAGACTTCGAGGTGATGTTATTGTGTCAAACAAAGGAATGTTATTTAGAGTATATTGGATGCTAACTGAATCTTGAGAAACATGGCTGCTATTTAAAATGGCACCATGAATTGAACAAAGACATCACAAGGACATAAGAAGAGCCCTGCTGGATCACAGAGTCCAGCGTCATGTTTCCCACACTGCAGCGGAGGCTTGCGGCTCCGATGTCAGTGGGGCAGTGAATCCGCTCTGGGTTTCAGTCAGAACAAGTCAGAACTCTAAAGGAGTAATCCAGGGTGCAAAGCATCTTGTGCCACCAGCCTGAACTGCCACACTGACCAACCAGATGCCTCTGGGAAGCCCACAAACAGGACATGATGAAGGCAATAGCCCTCTCCTATTGTTGTTCTGGAAATCAACCCTGACTGCTCATTGGAAGGACAGATACTGAAGCTGAAGCTCAAATATTTTGGCCACCTAATGCAAAGAGAAAACTCCCTGGAAAAGACCCTGATGCTGGGAAAGATTGAAGGCAAAAGGAGAAGGGGACGGCAGAGGATGAGATGGCTAGATAGCATCACCGATGCAATGAATATGAACTTGAGACACTCCGGGAGAGAGCAGAGGACAGGAAGGCCTGGCGTGCTACGGTCCATGGGGTCACGAAGAGTCGGACACGACTTATCGACTGAACAACAACAACAATTGTTGTTCCACAGCAGCTGGCATTGGGTGCATCATCTGCATCATCATCTGCCTCTGAATCTGGAAGTTCCATATAGTTATCCTGGCTAGTAGCCATTGATAGACATCCTCCATGAATTTGTTGAATTATGAAGTCTGGCAAAGTGTTTGGGGAAAGGGGATGAAATTATCTCCTTGTGTTAGTCTGATTAAACATGATTTCAAAATCATGGAGCATTGGCATTTAATAACCCAGATGATTTTTTTTTTCAAAAATCAAACAATCCTGATACCTCCTCTTATTTTTGGACATGCAATTATAATAAGACAGAGTTAGTCTGCAATTCCTTACCCATTTTCCTTGGAGTAAACCCCATTGAACTCAGTGGGACTTCTTAAGTAGACAACAAAGCCCTATGAAGAGAGACTGAAAGAACTGGGCATGTTTAGCCTTGAGAAGAGAAGACTGAGGGGAGATAGCACTCTTCAAGGACTTGAAAGGTTGTCCCAGAGAGGAAAGCCAGGATCTTTTCTCGATCATCCCAGAATGCAGGACAACAGAATAATGGGTTCAAGTTACAGGAAGCCAGATTCCAGCTGAACATCAGGAAAAATTTCCTGACTGTTAGAGCAATATGACAATGGAACCAATTACCTGGGGAGGTGATGGGCTCTCCCACACTGGAGGCCTTCAAGACGAGGCTGGACAGCCATTTGTCAGGGATGCTCTGACTTGGATTCCTGCATTGGGCGGGGGGTTGGACTCGATGGCCTTGTGGGCCCCTTCCAACCCTACTATTCTATGATTCTATGAATAGGATTATGCTGTTAATATACTTGTGGTGGAGATATCTCAAAATTCAGATTTTTTTTAGATTCGGGTTTTGGATAAGATCTTGTTAATGGCTGAACTTATGATACTGCATGATCCAATCATTGTAATGCTAAGGTATTTGTGAGATATAAGTTCAAAGCAAGTATATAAAATGTAATTATATATTACTCGCTGTTGGCAGCTAGGATTTTGAAATCCCAACATTGAAAGAAAGCAGAAGTTACTATAATATCATGGGAAATTAAGTACTGTTCCATGCTGAAATATTTGAATGTCACTTACTTGATGTACATTAGAGAAGGCAGGACTGCAGGAGAAATGGAATGTATTGCATGAACTGTCCAGTATTGGAATAAGCAGAGTAAAATGAGAGTCAAAACTGAGTTGCACAACTGAGGATGCTCGAGTAATGAATGTAATACATTGTATTATAGTATTTTAACTGGGTCTTTGTATTGCATACTGTGTATTGTATATTATGGATGTTTTGTAGTTTTGACATTTTAATAAATGTATAAATAAATGTTCATGAGATGTTGGTTTATGTGGGGTTCTCATGCATACAATGTGCCCCTGGCCTTAAGAAAGACTCACATGACCAGTTCTCCCCACCCCCACCCCCACCCCTTTAGCCCCCATCATCTTTTAAATTGATCAATGTGTGCTGGGGAAATTTTGTAGATGTCTTTAAAAAAATGTTATTGAGACTTGCTATTCTTCAGTTTCTGCCCTCTCTTGGTGGTCTCTAGCAGTTAAATCTCTGGGAAGAGCAGATTTTTGACTAAACAAGGACAGAAGGGAAAGGGTTAAGTAGTGTCTTCCTGATTGCCCATCTTTTGTTCTCTGGCTGCTTTGCAGTTTAAAAAAATGGAGGAAAGAGTCACCAAACTCTGCTTAACCTGTAGGCTGAGCTTGGGTGTGGAGCAATGCAGAAAAGGTGCCATTGGGGACCAAGCTAGCCTATGTTGAGTTCTATGGAACAAAGTAGATAGACCATGATCTGAGATACAGTTATGATATGGCCAGACTTGGCCCTCACCTCCAGACACTGAGCTCATCAAGGGCAGATTAAGCATCCACTCCAGGAATGTCCCCAAATGTTCCCTTTACTTTTTCCAGTGTAAGGGATTTGCTGCCGTACACGGGGTGGGGGGGCTACACTGGGAAGTGGGACTGAATTGCGTGTCTTGTGTGTGTGTATGTCGGCGGGGGAACATCTGCCTACCGGTTTTGAGAACAGGTGACCCAGCATCCACCAAAAGTCACTTCATGCATTGTGGCCCTCCACCCCACAAATCATCCCTGCAATATATAGGGCCTCTCTCCATATATACCCCATCCATCATAATTATGAGAACGTAGTATGGCAAACCTAGACAGCATAGTAAGAAGCAGAGACATCACCTTGCCGACAAAGGTCCGTATAATCAAAGCTGTGGTTTTCCCAGTAGTAACGTATGGCTGTGAGAGCTGGACTATAAGGAAGGCTGAGAGCCGAAGAACTGATCCTTTCGAAGTGTGGTGCTGGAGAAGACTCTTACGAGTCCCCTGGACTGCAAGGAGGTCAAATCAGTCCATCCTAAAGGAAATCAACCCTGACTGCTCATTGGAAGGACAGAGACTGAAGCTGAAGCTCAAATATTTTGGCCACCTAATGCAAAGAGAAAACTCCCTGGAAAAGACCCTGATGCTGGGAAAGACTGAAGGCAAAAGGAGAAGGGGACGGCAGAGGATGAGATGGCTAGATAGCATCACGGATGCAATGAATATGAACTTGAGCATGCTCCGGGAGAGAGCGCAGGACAGGAAGGCCTGGCGTGCTCTGGTCCATGGGGCCACGAAGAGTCGGACACGACTGAACGACAATAAGAAGAAGACCAACAACAGTCATAAATTTCACAGGATTTTTTTGTTACACACACACACACACACACACACACACACACACACACTCATTCCCTTATCTGAGTATCAAACTGAGGCATTTTTGCACCTGAAGCAAAAAATAAAAATCGTGCCCTCTTGCTCTTGACTGGAACTCATTTTTAAGGGTGCAATCTTATGCAATGTTTAGCCAGAAAAAAATCCTACAGAAGTTAGAGATAGGAAATAGATTGGAGATAGGGGTGAAGAGAGAAGGTAAGTTTGGAATCTATTTACTCTCCAAGGTCAGTTGACAGCAACTTGCTTCTAAATCTCCTTCTCGCAATGGGTTAAGGGTGCTGTTTTGTCTCATGTGCTTCTGTGCCTTCTTTGCTCTCTTATTAGGGTAAAGTAAAGCAAATCTGTAGGTTTTCTTCCACAGTATGAGTGTGCCTTCAATTACATTTGGGAAAGGCAAAGAGGAGAATGGGAATGTGCCAACATTCATGCTGTCTGTCATCCACAGCCTATTGATGACAAGGAGTTGAAAGCTTGGCAACTATTCTTATAAACAGCAACCTGGCCGATGAGAAATAGAAAAGATTATGTGACATATGCAAAAGGGGCGGGGGGGAGAAATAGAGAGGGAAAATCATTCTTCAAGGGAAAACTAAACAAGAACAAAGGGCATGAAGGAACCCCAAACAAGGGCCTTATCAAAACAGGAAAGACACTAAATTAAGAAGTTGGCTTTTCAAATTAAAAAAAAAAAGTTCCACTAAGAACTGTGATAATAAGCAAGCATAAAAAGCACCATATTCCTCCAATAGTGATCTGGAAAGAGATATTTTCTATAATTTAAAACCACACTGAATTGATGTGGAGTTCAGTTCCCTCTATGGTGTACTGTATAGTATTTACTGGGGACACTCGGACACAAAACTCACTAGGTGGCTTTGGGTCTGTCACTGTGTCTCAGCCAAACTTGATAAAAAGAGGAACCATCTATTGAATCCTTTACTTGTTGGAGGAAGGGTTGGCTACAAATAAATGCAGTGTTGATATAGAAACCTTGCTCCTATTAGCATAATGGGGCTACAACTTTTACTACTATGATTCATTTATAGTACTCCTAGAAGTAATCATAGAATCATAGGGTTGGAAGGGGCCTACAAGGCCATTGAGTCCAACCCCCTGCTCAGTGCACAAAGCCTGATTCCCAAGCAGTCTCCCATCCAAGTTCTAACCAGGGCTGACCCAGCTTAGCTTCCGAGATAGACGAGATCAGGCGCATCCTCTTGTGTTTTCCTACATTTGGTTAATGTTTGGTTTACATGGTTGCTTTTTTAAAAAAAATTGGGGAAAGTGTACTATATATTGATTGCAATTGACACCATTCACAAGTCGCTGGATTTGAGTTTAACAGCAGGATGAGTACACTGACCCTAAAGATTTGCACTAGTAAATGCTAGTGATTTGAATGCAGAACAGATACAAACATCACCAGAGTCGCTGTTGGTATGCCCCCAGGGTTAGGCAACTGTTAGCCCAGGAATTCAATCTGATCCCTGGGATTTCCCACCTGCCTCCCTCCCCCAGTGTATATAATGCACTAGGCAACCTGCTCCTTATGTAACTCAGTTTGGGGCAGGGGGAAAGGGTATTTAACCTTTTCTCCACTGGACATTTTGCTACCTCCAAGCTGCTTCATCCTTCCCAACACAGCTGGAGATGCATGTTTTACTTAACAACATACACAATTGTTGGGGGTTCGTTGCACCTCTTTGCATGTAGTTTGTTACTGGGCCTGGGTCACGACACTAATCTTTCATCCAAAGAGATGACCGGTTGATGTGTGGATAATTTCTAAGGACTGTGCCATAGTGCCAGCAGTATTTCTCAGCTGCTTTCGCATCTGCAAAGCGCATTTTGAGTGTGCCTCTTTGAGTGATTAACGGCTTGCTGAACCCCGGCTGTCACCATCTGCATGCTGACTCATCTTCAAGCCATTGTGATGAATTTGCTGCATCCTTTGCAGCTAAAATTGTCCCTCTCCAGATCGTCTTAGAAGATACTGGAAAGAATTTGCACAGAGATTTTGACACGTAAGAGGATTGACGTCTTCTTTTTGATTTGGATTTGGGATTTTTGCCTGAAACCCACTATGCCCACTCCATTTGTTCCATTGTTTTTCTTCTAGCTCAGCTCCTCTTTCTCTCCTTCCTGTTCCACAGTCTATCCCAGAACCCTCTACGTGCATAAAGCTGGCAGTGCTCTCATATTTATTTATTTATTTATTGCATTTATATCCTGCCTTTTTTCCTCTTGCAAGGAACCCAAGGCGGCTTACATTATCCTCCTCCTCCTCTCCGTTTTATTTTATCCTCACGACAACCCTGTGAGGTAGGTTGGGCTGAGAGTCCACGACTGGCCCAAAGTCACCTAGTGAGCTTCCATGGCTGAGTGGGGACTAGAACCCAGATCTCCCAGCTCCCAGTCCAACACTCTAGCCAATACACCACGCTGGCTCCCATAATAACCTGCACTGAATTGTGTTCTCTCTTCTTTTACATTGCGTAGTAGGAAATGTAGCCCTGATTGAAGTATATCTCTGTGTAAGCTTTTCCTTTGCTTTGCATTACAGCAGGGGTGGGCACCTTCTGGCTCTCCAGATGTTTTGGCCTACAACTCCCATCACCCACAGCCATCATATCCCTTTGGATATAAAAGATGCTGGGAGTTGTAGGCCAAAATGTTACGAGGGCCGCAAGCTGCCCACCCCTGCAGTATGAGTTCACGATTGTGGCTTTGACATTGTCTGGGAATGACAACAGAGACACTCCTCTAGCTTTTGTTCCAGTGGCAATGGTAGCTTCATCTTGTTCTCACTTCACTGCCTGCCTGGTCACAGCAGAAAAAAGCAAAGCTCTTTTGTCATGAAGCTGTTAAAGGCACAGGATCCCTGTCAGAGAGAAAGAGAGAGAAAAAATTAGCCCACTCTACCATTTTGGATGTCTGTCCATGACATAAATAATAAATGGATAATAAATAAAATGCTTCAGTGAATTTATAAAGGGGGAAAAGGGATTTTACAGTGTCTGAGAAATACATTCCTTCACTCAAGCATATCAAGGTGGTTTTGCAATGAATGATTAAAAATAGGTTCAGGGAATACAGAAAAAGGAATAAAAGGGGATCAGGAATGTATCTGACTTTGGAGTCAACACAGAATTGTGTTACATAGCTCTACAGTCGCTTTTGGAGAGGGGAGGATAATAAAGACAGTGTATTACAGTTAAAAATTATTATTTGCCTCGAAAATTAATGCTGTCTGCTGTGTAGCATACAGTACAGGTAATGATGGTGAATGAACATGGCTAATCATGCAAAAAACAACCCCACCCCTCCCTGTGGCATTGGGGTTTCCGGCATACAGCTGTCCACTCAAAAGCTTCCTCCCTGCAGTTGTTCCTGCTCAACACGTGGATGTCTGGTGGAGTGATACACACGACGTCAGGGGCAGAGCTACTTGGCACAGCCACATCCCACTCGTGTGTTCAGGTCAATTGTTTTCCTAACATCTGAATAGGGCTAGAATCTCACTGGCATCTGAATGTGTGAACATACAGTGTGAATTGAGCATTCAGTGTAAGGTCTGAGTACTCCTCATGCAACCAAGGAATTCTCAGTAGATCTCTTTCAGCAGAAGGACAAACAGGAGGATGAAGGAGGTGAGTTAGCAGATTCTAAACTTGGGATCTGCAGCAGATATATTTTGAGAGAGGATTGTGCCTCCCCATTTCACTTTCCTCAAAGGTCCATACTACAGGAGGCAGAATTTGAGACCGTTAAATGGTTCCAGGCTTGGAAATATAAAGACTTAGGGTGCCATCCTATGCATGTTTAGACAGAAACAAGTCCTACAACTCCCCAGAACCGGCTGGAGAATGCGGAGAGTTGTAGGACTTTTTTCTGTCTAAACATGCATAGGATTGCACCCTACGTTCTGTTTTGGACTTTGTAGGGTCTATGCTTGGGAACTAAGTCTGAGCTACCAAGTCTCCCCGTTCCGTACTGCTTTATCAAATGGCCAGCTGCTGTTGGTCGTCTGCCCCAGGTCAGTTCCGGGCAGAACTCGCTCAGTCACATCTGGGCTCTCAGCCTAGCTGGAACAGTGTCACCTGTCTAATAATATATTCTTCGTAAACCTGGCATAATGCTGTTGGTGAAATGGTGAGTAATGATGCAACTTATGAGTAATCAAAGTCCTCTTACCTGTTATTGCATTCTTCAACCGGCCACTGACAGTGTAAGTATGCATCCCAGTGGTTCCTTGTGCAAAATTGTACAGGGAGCAACAATGAGTTGCCCTTTTACTGTCGGTACACCAGTTCCATGTGCAAACCCTGGATGTAGGTTCTTATCCTTGGCTAATGCTAATGACTGTTGATTGTATTATTGGTAGGAACAGTTTTTTCTAGCATGGCCTTTAACTCTCCAGGACTCTGATTGGCCAATTCAAGCAGGTGCCTCTCTAGCTGCTGTGCACAAAAGGAGTTGGGTAAAAAGCAGGGCATTAGCATACATCTGGAGTTTTGATGCTTCTTTGTAAAACAAGGACAATCCATATCTAGTAATCGTTGCAGCTTGAGGAGCGTGAAAACATGTGAAGATACTGTGTCCTAGCATGCCCAAGCATTTGTCTTACTCGGGCACTGTCAAGGTGTTAGGAGCATACTTTAAAAGGTAGCAATGCTGAGCTTCTAGATTACAACACTGGAAGGCAGGCAAATTGTGTGAGTCTATGAATCAGGCCTATGGCTGACAGCAGTTTAAGACCCAGAATGTCTGGGTATCAGTTGAAGTGGGCTGAGGCTGGGGGCAGGAATGGAGTTCAGAAGAAGAGAGGGAATTGATATTTTCAAGGCCCTGACAGCTTATAGGCAGTATCCTGAAGTGGGGGGATTAAGGTTGGGGATGCTTTTTTCATCTCCAGAAATGCATCCCCACCCCCGCTGCCATCGCCCATAAAATGTTCAGGTTTCTGACTGGCATCCCTCTAGCATTATATAGCACAACAGGGCATGGGGTGGGGCAAATTGTATACTTTATTCCTTCCCCAGTTGAGCTCCCCGCCCCCCAAAGAGGCCAAAATTACACTCCAAAGCTCCTGTTTCAGGCTGCCTACAGCCATGGAGAGGAGCACTCCTCTTAGAGGGTAGGAACGCACGGCGATATTTTGTTACAGGCCCTAATTGTAAAGCATGCTAATGCTCTTTGAAATTTTACACATTGCAGCTATTTTACAATATATACGCACCTGCTTCTTCGTCCCATAATTATGGGAATATTTGCTATAGTTGGGAAGTACAAGCGGAATAAATCCCAGGAAAAGAGGTGTTGCAAATTATTTGTCTGAATGACCCAGTTCGCAGGATCCTGGAGGGGAAATAAAGCATGGTGGCTTATTCCCTCCCCGCTGCCCCCCAAGTGTGTGCTGGTCACGGGCTGGGTGGTTAGTATAATTACCCTGAGCACTGTGGCTTGTCATGTCATGTGAACCTGGCCAGGGTGGGTTCTTGCCTTGGGTGACAAGCCACCCAGGACCGTACAACATGCACATGGTGTGTGTGTGTGTGTGTGTGTGTGTAGAAATACGTGAATTCAGTCAGTAACTATTGCTACAGCCTGAATACCTGTAATGGAGCGCAAATCAGGGTAACAGAGAGTATTTTGTGTACAAGCTGTTAGATGTATTTATTAGAACAGATGTTCGTGTAGATATACCCTAATGAATTATTCTTTTGTGGTCTTTTTGTTTTGTTTTCATGTGCTTAGAAATTAGTAGATATAATGACACAAGTCTATACTTTATTCCAAACATCTTTTGGAACACAAAGGAGATCTGTTCATCAGCACCTGCAAGATAATATTAACATGCTTTGGTACCAGGTTTTTTTTTTTTTTATCCCAGATATCTCCATTTGCTCTGAAGGATTTATTTCTTATGGAAACTTTTGAGCATTTGAATTCTCCTGTGTGTGGGTGAATCTTAGGCATATATCCAGATTTTTTTTTTTTCCAGAGGCACTGCATGTTTAGTTCTTGGAAAGATGCAGGAGTGCTCATTCTGACATCCACATTTATGGATCAGATTTTAAAAAGGCAGAGGATAATGTTGCTTCAGAAAAAGTCTCAGTTACAGATGGTGGAATAAGCACTCTTAATTGGTCTGTATGAAAATGAATTCATCACCCCATTCATAGCTGCTAAATATGGAGGCCATTTTGGCATTATTTTTTCCTGGTGGTGAATGTTTCAGGGTTGGCGGCAGTAGCAGCAGATTCTTCAGTTGAAAAGAATCACATTTTTGTTGTTGCAGCCACAGGGAAAGCCCCTGGCAGCTGGTGTAACCCCCCTCCTGCTATATGCCCCAGAATGGCACCTTGGTGCTTCCAGATGAGTATTTTAATGTGCAGTTGCCTCCATGGAAATTTACTGGAGGTCCAGATGTCACCATTGTTATCCACTTGCAGTCCTCCCATGTTTCCTCACTGCTCTGTTTGTCTTTTTTTCTTACCACAGAAAATCCATCAAGAGAGAAAAGACGGAATAGCTGCACAATGCATTTTAATTGGTAGTGCTAGGAGTCTCCCTCTGGAAGCATCCTATGTCATGATGTAGCATTATTCTGAGGGCCATTCTGTGGGGAGGGGGAAGTTGGCAGCAAAACAGGGAAAACAGGACTTTTTTTTTTTTTTTTTTACAATTTAACAAGCCACTCCACCTGTAAGCACCCCCATCCTAAAATACTCAGGGTGTCTCTACATTAAGCAAAAAAAAAAAACCCGCATCCTTTCTGGGGCTTTCTGCGTTTGCTTTCTTTGTGGGGATTACTATGGGCTTCTTTACACAGCAGACACGTGGTTTGCATAGAGGAAGGTTTGCATGTATGCAAAAGAGCAAGACCGGGGGAGTCTTGCTTTCGTCACTTGTGTTACACTGTTTCCTCGCAGCCCTAGGCCCACTTAAGCTCGATCTACCCTATTGCTTTATAGCAGAATTGAAGGGCACTGATAACTGTTGGGTTATATTATGCATTCAATGTACTGGTTTTGTAGTGTTATTTCCTGCTTTTTATTTTACATTATCCAATATACCATAACAAATGTAACTGTGTGTCCTACGAAGTATAAATATGGAAGAGGGATATAGCGTTACTAAGATGGGATCGTAATGATATGACACAAGGTATAGATCTGGCCTTATTTGGAAGAAAATGCCATTGAAGTCAATGGGACTTACTTCTGAGTAGACATAAGAGCATGCTATAAGTCTGCAACCCTCGGCACACTTACTTGGGAGCAAGCCCACTGAATGGGGTGCTCTGAATCAACAGAGGATGTTGATTCTGAGCTTGGTGGGGTAAGGGATCAGATCTGCCCTCCTTGCAGGGAGGCATTTTACTCTCTTCTCCCTCCAATCAGCAATCGAGAGACATGTGGTTTGAATCGAGGGAAATCCTTCCTCGGCAAGTTCGTGGCACTAAGCCGGCATTATACACTGCCGATATGGTGCCATTAACATTTATTACTAGTTTATCTCCCGTCTTTTTGAAAGCGTGACAAAGGGGAAAATGTGTGCGAGGCATCCTGGAGGTTGATGACATCATGTAAAGGACCTGCAAAATTCCATGAGTGACCAATCATGAGCATGCAATAAATCGTTCGTGTAGAGACACCCTCAGAAAAGTTTGCCACACCATTGCCACCATTGCAGTTGCCCTCAATGTCAGCCACCCTTATCCAATTTCAAGCCAAAATTCATGACTGCTATGGTGCAGGTAAATAATTATAGACCCTGGGCCTCCTCCCTTTAGATGGGACACGTGTGAATTATTTCAGTTGTAAATCACACAATTAACATTTCTCTCCTCCACCCGACACTGCCATTCCATGCTTTACAACTGCTGCTACATTCCTGATACATTAAGGGCGCAATCCTATGCATGTTTAGACAGTGAAAAGGCCTACAACTCCCAGCATTCCCCAGCCAGCAAGGCTGGCTGGGTATGCTGGAAATTGTAGGCCTTTTCTCTGTCTAAACATGGATAGGATTGCACCCTAAGAGGATTGTGTGGGTGGGTGAGTGGGTGAGGGAAGGACCTGCTTGCCATCCCTGACCAAAAAAAAAAAAAAAAAGAGCATGGAGGAATGGAGTTTGTTTTTGTTGTTCTAATGCTAAACAGATTTACCTGAGAATAAGTTCCATTTTGTTTTAGGAAAGGATAATATATTTGTAACAATGTACATGCCGGACTGGCTACCCCTTGATTATAACATCTTTTTAAAAGTAAAAATGAAATGATGCTGCAACAAGCAGCATCAGCCCCCTCGGTCCCCGGCAAGACCATGCTGGCTCAGGTGCTGACACTGGGCCTGTTTGCCATCACTGGCAAAATCTGGGTGGTCATTTGGGCCACCTGGACTACGGGGGCCTGGACTAGCTGCACCATTGCATGACTGTAAATTCTCTACTCAGCAGATAGCATTGGCCCCAGTGCTTGCTAATTACTTCCTACCCAGTAAACCACACATGATTTTTCCAGTAGGCCAAACTTCATGAATTATTATTGGAAGACTGAATTCTCTAGAAGATTGTGTCACACAGAACCGAAATCCCATGAATACTTCAATTGGGCTTACTTCAGTTGTAGTAGTATTGCATGAAATTGTCACTAATATGGTTAGTCAGGTTTATTTCACTGTGCACCAAAGAGCACAAATAAAGAAATAATTCAGCAAAAGTGTAACAGCACTAATTTCCTATCAGTATTACAATAGAAGAATGGTAAATGAATGATCTAAAAGTACATTTTCCCACAATTAACTCCAGTCTAAAAGTACATTCTGTCACAATTAACTCCAATCCCCACTAAAGCTGCCCCTCTATTTCCACTGTTTCCTGGGGGAACAGGTTTTGCCCTCCCCCAATATCTTGCTGTTTGCAGTTCATTTAATTTGCCCCATGGACACTTAATGCAAGCCACTGGGGGCAGAACCTAAGAACTGGCACATATATCTATCCCAGTTCTGTGATGTGATATCTATATGTAGATATAGACATAGGTTCTCTCTCTCTCTCTTTCTCTCTCTATATATATAGAGAGGGGGGGGTAACCTGGTGCCCCTTTGGACTACAACTCCCATAAGCCCCAGTCAACATGGTCAATGGTCAGAGATCATGGGAGTTGTAGTCCAAACTTCTGGAGGCCTCCAGGTTGCCTAGACATGGTATAAGGTTTGGAACCCAGATACTCAGATCTGGGATACCCAGATACCTAGAAACCTGAAGGAACACTTGCTCCCATATCTCCCTGATTATGTATTGAGGTAATCTTTCAAGGCTCTTCTCCAGGTTCCTCAGCCATGTGAGGTAAGGTGGGTGACAGCCTTCACAGGTGTGTTGCCCTGGGGCATTGCTTCCCCAGAGAAGTTTGTCTAGTGCCAACATTAGTTTCGTTGTAGCACCAGGCAAAGACATTTTTATTTCCTCAGGCTTTTAAACGTATTGTTATTTAAACACATTGCGATTTATTTGTGTGTGTATGTGTGTGTGTGTGTAATCATGTTTTTTGCAAAGTGCTTTGGAAACATTGCTGATGGGAGTGTATAAATATTTTAAATAAATAAGAAATGTATTAAACTTCTATATTTGGCCAAAATCCAAATAACCTAATTAGTGCCATGTGTCCAAGGGAACTTTGAACAGGGCTTCATATAAAATAATTGTCAGATAGCCAGAATGAGCTTGTGCAGTGTACAAAAATTAAATAGAAAAGAAAGCCCCTTACTTATATGTGCTCACTCAAGCCTGTGATCACTGGAAATGGCCAAAGACTTTCTTAAAAGCAGGGCTGGCCCAACTTTTGTGGTTTTCTAGATGAATTCTAACACCCCTCCCATAACCATACCACATTCAGTTATGAGAAGTTGGGATACTATTTTCTTATTTTCATCTTTAATTTCCATAAATATATCACACTAGTGTGTTTCTCATTAGTTAATCTAAACTAAACACAACCTACAGATTCCTGTGCACAATCACTAACATAAAGTAGAGGCCTCATCTAAACAATAAGCCCACACTACTTCTTTTTCTTCTTCTTCTTGCATTTATATGCCACCTTTTTTCCTCCAAGGAACTCTAGGTGGCATACATAACCCTCCTCCTCTCCATTTTATCCTCACAACAACAACCCTGTGAGGTAGGTTGGGCTGAGAGTCTGTGACTGGCCCAAAGTCACCCAGTGAGCTTCCGTGGCTGAGTGGGGTCTAGAACCTGGATCTCCCGACTCCCAGTTCGACACTCTAGCCACTATACCACACTGGCTCTCACTTAAAAAGCTGGTAAATTAAAAAAAATGCTGCGAGCAAAAGTATAGCTCTCTCACCGTCACCAAGACATTTACACAGCTGAGGCAAGTGCTCTCAACCGGGTGGTTGCCCGATTTATCTCTATTGTAGAGCTGGCCCTGCCTGAACAATAACCTATAACTGAAAACCTATAAGCAAAAGAAGCTTCGAAGATTGGTGCTTCAAAGAAGATCGATAGCAATAAATTATAAGACAAGGATTTCTACTTCTTAGAGACTTTCAAAGCCAGCTCCACTGCACAGCAATGCAAGCTACTTTCCCCTCATTCTACATCTCAACCCAAATATTTTTAGATAACATCAGCTTTTATCATAAACATAGGATCTAAATGCCTGCTTTGAGACCAGAAGAACAAAAGTATGTAATATGCATAAATCTCCCAAATTACAGAGATGATCACAAATGTACCATGTTGTTTCTGAAAGTGATAAAGGTTTTGGCATAAAACATAGGCAGCCATTTATTTTTGCTACTTTCAGAAACTCCTGTGAGTACTTATATACTTAATTTTGACAATACAAAGTTTGAGGGTTTTCTACCAGGTTGTGAAAAGTAAAAAAGGCTATTTTCTGAAGGCTTTTCTTTAGATCACAAGCTGAATATGAGCCAACAATGTGATGTGGCTGCAAAAAAGGCAAATGCTATTTTGGGCTGCATTAACAGAAGTATAGCTTCCAAATCCTGGGAAGTACTAGTTCCCCTCTACTCATCACTGGTTAGGCCTCACCTGGAGTACTGTGTCCAGTTCTGGGCACCGCACTTTAAGAAGGATGCAGACAAGCTGGAGAGGGTTCAGAGGAGGGCAACGAAGATGATCAGGGGACTGGAAACAAAGCCCTATGAGGAGAGACTGAAAGAAGTGGGCATGTTTAGCCTTGAGAAGAGAAGACTGAGGGGAGATATGATAGCGCTTGAAAGCTTGTCACAGAGAGGAAGGCCAGGATCTCTTCTCGATCATCCCAGAGTGCAGGACACGGAATAATGGGCTCAAGTTACAGGAAGCCCGACTCCAGCTGAACATCAGGAAAAACTTCCTGGCTGTTAGAGCAATACAACAATAGAACCCATTTCCGAGGGAGGTGGTGGGCTCTCCCACACTGGAGGCCTTCAAGATGAGGCTGGACAGCCATCTGCCAGGAATACTCTGACTTGGATTCCTGCATTGAGAAGGGGGTTGGAGTCGATGGTTTTGTAGGCCCCTTCCAACCCTACTGTTCTGTGACTCTACCTAGGGCAGGATCTTGGTGATGGGTGGCATGGATTGGTGGTAACGGCCATTGTATGGTTGGGCCATTACCTGACCAATATGCATTTGAACACAGTTGCCCCTACTTGCTAAGAACCAATTAGGATGCCCTTGGCGACTTACGGATCAGCTCAGTTTTCATAATGCTCTTAGGGATAGTTGTAGTTGCAGTGACAACTTTGTTGATGTCCTAGTAGGGATATGGAATGTGGTTTGTCTGGCACCATTGACAAGGTCACCCCCTGCCCTCCTCTTACCACACTCAGCAGACTTTAGTTTACAGGGATATTGGGGAATTTGAAGTGTTTAGCAGATGACTCAGGCAGTGATGGTGGAAAATGTGTACTGAATCAAACTGAGCATGTCATGGAGCTCAGAGTATATGGTTTGCATGCAAAGGGCCTCAGGTTCAGTCCCTGGCATCTCTAGATAGGGCTGGAAAACACTCCCTTCTCAACCCCAGAAGAGCTGTTGCAGTCAGTGAAGACAATATTGAACTTAGATGCACCAACGGCCTGACTTGGCTTTCTGTCTTCCTATGAAATAATTGGTCTCCATCCTGATGCATCAGTTTGACTTGCATATTGTAAAAAGAGTAAATAACCATTCTGAATTGTGTCCCATAAAAGCAGTAATTCAGAGAAACTTAATTTCACAACAATTATTAGCAATGTTCTTTAAATGCTGATTTCTGGCCAAATCTGCCTCACGCTATCCCACCCCCCAAATGCCCATTGCAACTACACAGCCTGCGCAGAGGGTGGCAAAGTTAGGTGGGCATTCAGCTCAGCAGTAATATATTCTTCCAAGAAGGCAGTAAAGGGAAGCGCTGCTCTCAAAGCTTCCAGCAACCCAGTTGTGAAGTGCTTCCTCCTGGGTAATGTGTCTGTGAGCTGATATATTTTAATTGTCATTGGCTTTGCTGGATCTATACTTTTATAGTTTATATGTTAGGGTTACATTTTAAGCTCTGCATTTTGTATTTTTATGGCACTTTAATGTTGTTGTTGTTGTTGTTCAGTTGTTCAGTCGTGTCCGACTCTTCGTGACCCCATGGACCATAGCACGCCAGGCCTTCCTGTCCTGCGCTCTCTCCCGGAGCATGCTCAAGTTCATATTCATTGCATTGGTGATGCTATCTAGCCATCTCATCCTCTGCCGTCCCCTTCTCCTTTTGCCTTCAGTCTTTCCAAGCATCAGGGTCTTTTCCAGGGAGTTTTCTCTTCGCATTAGGTGGCCAAAATATTGGAGCTTCAGCTTCAGTATCTGTCCTTCCAATGAGCACTCAGGGTTGATTTCCTTTAGGATGGACTGATTTGACCTCCTTGCAGTCCAGGGCACTCGTAAGAGTCTTCTCCAGCACCACAGTTCGAAAGCATCCATTCTTCGGCGCTCAGCCTTCCTTATAGTCCAGCTCTCACAGCCATACCTTACTACTGGGAAAACCATAGCTTTGATTAGACGGACCTTTGTCGGCAAGGTGATGTCTCTGCTTCTTACTATGCTGTCTAGCTTGACCATAGCTTTCCTCCCAAGGAGCAAGCGTCTTTTAATTTCATGGCTACAGTCACCGTCTGCGGTGATCTTGGAGCCCAAGAAAGTAAAATCTGTCACTGCTTCCATTTCTTCCCCTTCTATATGCCAGGAAGTGATGGGGCCAGATGCCATGATCTTAGTTTTTTTAATGTTGAGTTTCAAACCAGCTTTTGCACTCTCCTCTTTCACCCTCAACAAGAGGCTCTTGAGATCCTCTTCGCTTTCTGCCATTAGGGTGGTATCGTCTGCATATCGGAGGTTGTTGATAATTCTCCCAGCAATCTTAATTCCGACCTGTGATTCATCCAACCCGGCATTTCTCATGATGTACTCTGCATATAAGTTAAATAAGCAGGGTGACAATATGCAGCCTTGTCGTACTCCTTTCCCAATTTTGAACCAATCGGTTGTTCCATGTCTGGTTCTTACTGTTGCTTCTTGACCCTCGTACAGGTTTCTCAGGAGACAGGTAAGGTGGTCTGGTACTCCCATCACTTTAAGAATTTGCCACAGTTTGTTGTGATCCACACAATCAAAGGCTTTAGCGTAGTCAATGAAGCAGAAATAGACGTTTTTCTGGAATTCTCTTGCTTTCTCCATGATGCAGCGAATGTTGGCGATTTGATCTCTAGTTCCTCTGCCTCTTCTAAACCCAGCTTGTACTTCCGGTAGTTCTCGGTTCGCATACTGCTGAAGCCTAGCTTGTAGGATTTTGAGCATCACCTTGCTGGCATGTGAAATGAGCGCAATGGTGCGGTAGTTTGAACACTCTTTGGCGTTGCCCTTCTTTGGAATTGGAATGTAAACTGACCTTTTCCAGTCTTGTGGCCACTGTTGAGTGTTCCAGATTTGTTGGCATATTGAATGCAGCACTTTAACAGCATCATCTTTTAGGATTTTAAATAGCTCGGCTGGAATACTGTCATCTCCGCTAGCTTTGTTGTTACTAATGCTTCCTAAGGCCCACTTGACTTCACTCTCTAGGATGTCCGGCTCAAGTTCAGTGACCGCACTATCATGGCTATCAGGGACATTCAGATCTTTCCTGTATAGTTCTTCTGTGTATTCTTGCCACCTCTTCTTAATCTCATCTGCTTCTGTTAGGTCCCTGCCTTCTTGGTCCTTTATCATGCCCGTCTTTGCACAAAACGTTCCCTTGAGATCTCCGATTTTCTTGAAACGATCTCTAGTCTTTCCCATTCTGTTGTTTTCCTCGATTTCTTTGCATTGTTCATTTAAGAAGGCCTTCTTGTCTCTCCTTGCTATTCTCTGGAACTCTGCATTCAGTTGGGTATATCTTCCCCTTTCTCCCTTGCTTTTCGCTTCCCTTCTTTCCTCAGCTACTTGTAAAGCCTCCTCAGACAGCCACTTGGCTTTCTTGCATTTCTTTTTCTTTGGGACGGATTTCGTTGCTGCCTCCTGAACAATGTTACGGACCTCCGTCCATAGTTCCTCAGGCACTCTGTCTATCAGGTCTAATCCCTGAAATCTATTCCTCACCTCCACTGTATATTCATCAGGGATATGATTTAGGTCATACCTGAACGGTTTAGTGGTTTTCCCGACGTTCTTCAATTTAAGCCGAAATTTTGCAAGAAGCAGCTCATGATCTGAGCCACAGTCAGCTCCAGGTCTTGTTTTTACTGACTGTATGGAGCTTCTCCATCTTTGGCTGCAAAGGACATAATCAATCTGATTTCGATATTGACCATCTGGTGACGTCCATGTGTAGAGTCGCCTCTTGTGCTGTTGGAAAAGAGTGTTTGCTATGATCAGCATGTTCTCTTGGCAAAACTCTATTAGCTTTTGTCCTGCTTCATTTTGTACACCAAGGCCATGCCTGCCTGTTATCCCGGTGATTTCTTGACTTCCTACTTTAGCATTCCAATCCCAGTGGACCATATTTTGTCAGAACTCTCTGCCATGACCTGTCCGTCTTGGGTGGCCCTGCACGGCATAGCTTATGGCTTCACTGAGTTACACAAGCCCCTTCGCCACAACAAGGCAGTGATCCATGAAGGGGCACTTTAATGTATGTACTTTCAATGTCTTGTGAGAGAAAGCATGGCCTACACATAAATAAATAAATAACTTGAGACTACCTTGCTGTTTTCAAAAATTGAAGAAAGGTGGATTATGAACTGCCCAGTGCTTTATTTTAGGTAATACGGGGGATTCAAATCATTGCACAAATGATGTTTAATTTTCTTTTGCAGCTACTACATTAGGATTTTTTAAAAATGTGAAAATGGCTTATATTCAATCTCACATTAACAACATTCACACATGTGGATGGACAATTAAGTGCAACAGCGCCTTGAAGATACTTTTAGTGTCATGTCTGAAAGTGGCTTAATAGAGACAAAAATAATCTGGAAGAGTGACGGAGGATCAGTTCTCCAAGCCCCTCTGCGGTGTTGTTCCATTGAAGAGTTCCAGCCACTGGTAAGCTGTCTGCACATTGTGTGAACGTCGCCTCTTCTGTGCACCATTCTCAGCGTACCTCTTTACTCACAGCAGTAGCATGCTAAAAGACCTGATAATCCCGCGTGATATAAAAACCCCAAATCCACAGCCACTTGGTTAAAGCCAGTCAGTACATTTCATAATCTGAGTGGCGATTTCAAGAAGAGGCTGGACAGCCATCTGTCAGGGATGCTCTGACTTGGATTCCTGCATTGAGCAGGGGGTTGGACTCGATGACCTTATAGGCCCCTTCCAACCCTACTATTCTATGATTTGGGCTGTACCTGCAGAGAGGGCTGTGCATGCGTTTCTCCCCTTTTGCGTTGCGTCTGTTAGATTGGAAACCATTTATTCAACGTTGGAAACCACCTTGAATACATTGGCAGCAAGGTAACATAAAAATGTAGCATAGCACTAAATAATATGGTTGATCGCCTTCACGCAACTTCCTCACCACGTGGCCCCAACCGCTGGAAGTCAGCATGGTGTAGCAGGTAACCGCACGCTGAAGAGCCGCAGTGGGAACCGACCCGGACTACACATAACCGAGAGAGCCAATTCGGATTAACGTGGAGAACCGTGATCTCGGCTACTGGCGTCCCGATTCACCTCGAGCACACAACGGGGGAAGACCCCGTACTTTTGGAGAATCTCTATTGCCCTCTTGGAGTCTCCCCCCTCAGCTGACTGGAGAACAAGGACGCGCCCTCCTCTCCATCCTTCCCCATTTCCCCCCATATCTGCGCAACGAAGCGTCTGTGCGCGTGTGAATGGGGGGTGGAGGAAGGGGGGTGCTCGCGACCGGGGCCCCCGAAGGAGGTGGGGGCGGAGAAGGGGGAGGGGAGAGCCGGAGCTGGGTTGCCAGAGATGACTGCCTGCTTTAAAAGAAGACGGAGGAAAGGGAGAGGAGAGACCCGCGTTCTCCATGCCAGCCTTGCGCAGCGAGCTCTGCGAGGAGAGTGAGTGCTGGGGTGGCGGGAGGAAGGGCTCCCCCGTTCAGTGCCAGGGCGACGAAAGCGGCGGCCGGGGCTAGCCGGCGTCGCGCGTCCCCTGCCGCGGAAGGCGGTGGGAACGCGATCGAGCCCGGGTTCGAGGCTGGCTGCTGCTGGGTGGTGAAGGGAGGGCGGCGAGGGCCTGGCCCCCCCCCCGCGCCTTAGAAGCCAGCGTGCGCCCCCCTGAAATGGTAATGACGGGGGCCGGGGGGGAGCCCCAAAGCTAGAGCGCGAGTGCGAGCGAGCGAGGGAGGGAGGCGGCGAGACGCAGCTGCGCGCAGCTCAGCGGGCGGAGGGCTGCCGCTCGCTCCGGGGGGAAACCGGAGCGCCCCTCCCGCGCCCCGCATCATTGCCGTTATCGCCGTTAGCAGGGGCGTCGGCGTCATTTCGAGCCCGCCGCGCCTCCAGCCCGCCTCGCGCGTGAGCCCCGCTCGGCGCCCGCCCTCGGCGCCCGCGGCCCCGCTCGGCGCGGGGGCTGCCAGGTAAGACGCCGCGCTGGCCGCCCGGCTGCCGCGCGTTTCTCCCCGGGCCCCCCTCGCGCCCCCCTCCGCGGGGGTCTTCCCGCTTCTAGATTTTTCCTCGTGGCTAGCCGGCGGCTTCCGAACGAGGAGGCGGGCGAGCCGCCGGGCAGAGGAGCCCCGGCCAAAACAAAGCCGGCGTCCTTGGCACGTGGCCTCCCCAAGCGCGTCCCGCCTGGCGCAGCCCCTTCGGAAGTTACTTTTGTTTGCGGAGTTCCCGGGGAGGCTCCTCAGGGCGAAGGAGGCATTGCGCGCCCGCCGCCGGAGCCCCATCCGCTCCGGGGGGCTACGCCGCCGCTTTCCAGCCGGCTGACGGACAGGGCTGTGTCCCCCACCCCCGTTTTTGGGTGCCCCCCGCCCCCTCGCCGATTTAGGGCGCGCGCGGCCGCCGAACGTATCTTCCTTGCCTTCGTTTGATGCCGCTCGCCGATCTGCTGTGTTTTGTTCGACGGTGAGTTTGCTTTGCTCAAGCGAGAGTGGGAAATCCGGACTTTGCCAATACTCCGAAGTATTTTTATTTAAAAGAAACAAAACAACCACCAACCCTCCCCACACGCACGTACGCACGCCTCCCACCCCTGCGCTTTTGTAGCTCCAGAGTATGCGTTTCTTTTATTTGTATAATAACATATACAAAGAAGTGTTTGAATAATGGATCGAAATCAGAACCATCTTGGTGGAAACTGCAATCCTGTGCGTAGTCATTAGGGATGCCCGTGGAAATCTGAGTTACTTCTGGGTAAGCAGGCATTGAAACCCATGGAACAAGTACACTGAGAATAATGGTGTGTTCAGTGGGACCTACAGCCCAGTCCTGAATTCAGTTGGATTTAGTTACAGGTAAGTGTACGTACCTGGAAGTAACACATTACTAACTTTAGCAGGATTGGGATCTTGGAGATTAGGCTAGTGCTGTTTCCGTGTGGCTTTATTGAATTTGTACTGAATGTCATGCCACAAGAAAGGGAAATTGTCTAGTAGAGCAAACTGCTGTCTTATCTGTTTGGAATCAGTAGGCGATACCTTTTCCCTGCCAGAGAAGAGTACCCTAGGATATTCCATGTTCTTCAGAGGGCTTTTTCAGTTTCAGGTTTAACAGAACAGAAGATTAACTCATGGTGTAACACACAATTGTTACTGCATTTCTAGAAGACTCAATCAAGTTGAGGTTATTGCATGTTGAAAGTGCTTTCCCCTGGAGCGCACTAAGAATAATTACAAAGGACCTTTTGGCATGTTTGAAAAAATACTATTTTGTATAATATCCACGTCCAAGGTAGCAGGACACTGTTGAACCTTTTGGTAAAAGTAAAAGAGGGGCTATACTAGAATTTAATAATCTGCAGTAGAATAGTAGGAACAACTATTACTGGATAGTAGGATATAGTGGAACAACAAAAGAAGCAATTAATGTTTTCAACATATTGTAAATTTTGGACACATAAATGCATACTTTTTTTTAAGGCTTTGGCCTCAATAAATGTCTTTCTTGAAATCTTATTAAGGATGGTGCCATATGCTGTTAAGTATGGCAAAATGCTGGTATAAGTTAGACTGTAATTTAGCCATGGTGCTGTAAATGTTATGTTTAAGCTGTCCTCTCCAGATTTATTTCATTATCTCACATGACAGGCAATTTTTATTAAAGTGCAACCTTAATATTTCTTTCTGCAGGGAATGTATATTGTATGCGTATATAAATAAATACATTGCATATTTATATGCATTGACAGACACACTCCCCCTTAAGGTTTAAGAAGTGTGGTGTCGAAAAATTGCTTACAAGATGTTAGAAGTATTATTTGCAATGTGATTGAGGGATATATCACAAAGTTGATACTGATACCCTAAAATAGCTTTTATTAGTTAGGAATTCGGTTTTTGGATATTAAGATCCAGTCCTATAAATACTGATAAAAAGTACAGCTTGCTCATTTACAGTATTGCCAATGTTTACCCCTGTAGATTAAGTCTGTTGTTGTTTAGTCATGTCCGACTCTTCGTGACCCCATGGACCACAGCACGCCAGGCCTTCCTGTCCTCTGCTCTCTCCCGAAGTGTGCTCAAGTCCATATTCATTGCATCGGTGATGCTATCTAGCCATCTCATCCTCTGCCGTCCCCTTCTCCTTTTGCCTTCAGTCTTTCCCAGCATCAGGGTCTTTTCCAGGGAGTTTTCTCTTTGCATTTGGTGGCCAAAATATTTGATCTTCAGCTTCAGTATCTGTCCTTCCAATGAGCAGTCAGGGTTGCTTTCCTTTAGGATGGACTGATTGGACCTCCTTGCAGTCCAGGGGACTCATAAGAGTCTTCTCCAGCACCACAGTTCGAAACCATCGATTCTTTGGCACTCAGGAATTATTGGTCTCATTGTGAAGATCAGTAGTTGTAGTCCCACTGTACTAGTATAACCTTTTAAAGACATTAATCGTCTGTGTGACTTGAGAGAAGTAGCATATCATATGTTTTCTGTTGAACAAGCTCTGAGCTGCACCTCACTGATGAATTCTCAGAAAGGCAGACTGTAACTGCAGTAAGTAAATAATAATCACATTGGTTATGATTTAAAAAAAAATCAAGATAGAATTCAGCGTAATAAGTACACAATTCTCATTTGCATTGCTGAATTTTGTCTGTAACATCTCGGATTGACTCCAGTAGATGAGGCAACAACAGATATCAAGGGAAGTTACTGTACACAATCGAGAGTTACTTTATTGTAGAATGCATTATTATTAATGTCAGCCTTGTTTAGATTGTGAGCTGCCTGGACAGGAACCTGTTGATTTTATTTTTGCACACAGTCCTGTATACCTTAAGAATTATATAAATAATATTTGGTCATCATGACATAATTGCTTCATCTTATGATAATACAGCATCTAAAGTCAGCTAGTACCATTTAGTTTATGCTAAATCATTTCTGACAGCCTTTCAATGGAAGGCCAAATTCAGAACAAAACGGATGTGTAAGATAGCTTTAATGAAATTTTCCTTTTCCTTTATTACCTGCTGTGCTGGTATAAAAGACATTTCCAATATGCCATAATTTGCAGTCTGGGTGTGGAAGGAGTTTAAGTTAAAATAAAAGTGGATTTTTGAAAGATCTGAGTACGTAGAATGGTTTGTAAACGTGGATCTGTTTAATTAAGCTCCTTTCTGCATTATTGTTGCACTTAATAGGTGTAGGACAATTTCTATGTAAAAACTATCTAACCCTAGTCATGAAGTCCCCGCCCCCTTCTTTCTCACACCTAGTGGGAAGGGAAGTTATAGAAGAAGTGACATAGCCCAGCTGACCCCTGCTGATCAAGAGTCAATGATATTGAATTATAGGGAGGTAGATTTAGCTCAAACAGTTGAAATAGCTTTCAAACTGCTTAAGGATGCAGTATAAACCTTTCTTGGAAGTGTACATTTAAAGATTGGAGAGATATGTGATGCGTTAGGTCAGGATGTCGTGTTTTCGAGCGGAGTGGCGTCTTGGATTAACGGATTCATTAGTGCATTTCATTCCTGTTTCTAAAGTAAGGCAGTTAATTGTGGAGGCTATATTACTAACAGTGGGGTGGGGGCTAGGAGGGAATGAGGTTGTATGGGAACAAGGACTGAAGTCAGCAAGGGGGAGCAGATGTGTACCTCTACACTGGAGGGCAGGAGTGGGCAGAAAGTAGGTTGGGATCTACCTACTGGTAGATCTTTGGTTCATGTGAAGTAGATCAGCAAGGATTTCTGTCTCCCCATTGTTTAACAATAGCAGCAACAAAATGAATCCTCATCTAAATTATACTGCTGAAATGAAGAAAACTCGCACAGCTAGGAGTGGATTTTTATGTGGAAGGGCTGTGAGTTTCTTTACGTTCTAGCGCTCAAAACAAATTCCTAGACTCCGAATTATTTCATTCCAAGTGTATATCTTTTGCACCTGGCTCCAGTTGGTGGATCTCAGAGTTCTAGTAAAAAAACAAAGTTGATTCTGCAAGCCTGAAGTCCGCCAAGCTCTGCTGTAGGTAGGACCTGCAGGATCCAGGATTGTGGTGTAGGGGTGGGATTGGAGGGCTGTGGGGTTTATTAGATGTTGAGAGTGGTGAGATGAATGTTGAGCTGCACATGGGATTTTTGAAGAGGGTAGGGAGATGCAGCCGGGGAGAGCAGTCCTATGGCCCCTAGATAGCATCTGGGGGTGGGGGCATAGGATACTTTGGCCCCTCAAGCTCTTTGACCTCAAGGCTGGGAATCTGCTCTCCTTCCCATTGCAGCTGGCACAGTTCTGCCTCTCCGAGGTCAGAAAAGCAATCTTGGAGAGGGGATAGAGGGGGCATCTCGGCGGTTGTGAAGGGGATGGGAGAGGCTGGAATACGAGGTATCCCAAGGTCTCTCCAGCCTCCTTCCCTCCCCCTCCGGAACACTCCAGCTAGACGGGAAGTGGGGGGAAGCCCATCTAGCTAAAATACAGAACAGGAGGTCAGGGAGGTGATGATCACCTCCACCACACCTCCCACTCTGCATTTGGATGATCGCAAGCTTCTGAGTTCGGAGGCTTATAATCATCAAAGGCAGAAGCTATAGGATTGCACCCTAAAAGTCTTAGCTGACTGTCATGATATATTTTGAAACCACCAACTAGCTTTTTATACTTGGATGTTCCTTTTGACTGAAAATAGAGCTTCTCTGTTGTGTGTGCAACTGACTGTGAATTCAGTCATGGTTAAATATTTTTGCCTGAATTTTCTAAATGTAAACATTTAAATTAATTTCTCATTAATTACTCATTAAATTAATTACTCATCGACATCACTGTCTTAGTTTTATGTAATGGTACCAAGCCAGACTGCAGATGAAATTATTACATTTCAACCATTTAACACATTTGAACTAATTCTGACAGTGCATAGACACTGTACAAAACTCATAAATGATAACGCTCGTCTCCAAAGTGCTTACAAAAAAAAGTTAGTTTGTTTGATTGTTTTTTTACCCCATCTTTCTACCAAGAAAAAATGCACTCAAGCTGGCTTCCAATCATAAATAAAAATTGATAATAATAGTACATAAATTTCAGGAGAAAAATACATTCTCATGTGCATGTTAGTTTCAAATTCCTCACCTAATTGATGATCAGTGCTGGATAGATCCTCTCCCCCAGCAGGTGACTGACACTTGTGGGAGGACACTTCACATGAAGAAATGTTTTTGATCTCCCTCAATTGAGTGAGTTAATGGTCTACAAATTCATAGGGGCCAATCCAGTTACTCACCACTGCATCTTCCCCACCCTCAGTCATGCATGCTGTTGCATGAATGGTAATGTCCTATCATTGGGATGTCTCATGAGTGGGAGGGTTGCATACAAGAAGCCATCTGGAGTGGCCACTGCCTATGTATTTATTCTACGTATGTTATGTTCTTTCTTTAGACACCTCAGAAGCTTATGTAGGACACCAAGTGGTCTCCCATCCAAGCAGTGATCAGATCCACAATTTCTTCACCTGTGCTAGAGAATTATTTATTTGATCCCCAAACCATTTCCTGGGCTCAAACTAAAAAGCTTTACTATATCCTCATATATGTAATGTTACTTTAATGAAATCAGATGCTTTTTGCTAGATGAAGAGATTTTTAGGAGTAATGAAAGACCTCTGGAGCATGAGTGCGCGCGCAAGCGTGCAGACGCGCGCACACACACACACACATATGCAGATACACTTTTATTTAACTCCTTCTTTTGCATTTTTCATAGAAATAAATTAAAATGAAATAGAAAATAAATTTAAATGAAAAGACAAAAAATAGACTTGTTTCCAAAGAAGGAACTAACTACATTGTAAGACTGCAGAGCAAATCTGATGTGATATTATAGATAATTTTTGGGAAAATGTAATGTAGTACTAAAAAGATTACTTGTTCCTCAGTAAATAATTGCCACTGTGCTATTTAAATAACATATTGTACTAATCCTATATCTGTATATATCAGGTGACCATTAAACTGTGAAATTATCATGTTCTGAGAACAGAAAGAAGACAAAGCCATATTATGTGCCTGCATTTCTTTTTAAATTTCAAAATTAAAGGACTATATAAATTCATATTGTGTTGGGTGGAACTTTAAAAGTTTACAAACTTAATTAATTAGGATAAAGTGAAGAATCAGCCATTATTCTTTTCGATGCAGTTGAAACAGACGAATTGGAGTAATTTATATAAAGTTATAATTCCAAATGGAACTTGGTAACAGTTATCTGGCAGCACAATCCTATGCCTGTTTACTCTGAAGTAAATTCTACTGTATTCAATGGGATTTACTCCCAGGTGAGTGTGCATAGTATTGCAGCCTTGCAATGCAATCCTATGCATGTCTACTCAGAAGCAAACCCTGTTGAGTTCAATAAGACTTACTCCCACGTAGATGTGTATAGTGCTGCAGCCTAAGTGACTAATGCTCTAAATTATTGCTGAAGTTGGCTTATTAATGAAAGCATGAATAATTTTGTTATATGCATTTTTTGTCTGTCTGAAAAGTACAAAGAGACCTGTAGTGCTTGGAAGACTAAAATTTTCATCGTGGCTTTCTGGACTCAGGTGCCACGGCACAGGATTATTTGTTCCTGTTGCTACAATACATTAACATAGCTATCCTTATGGAATTCATAACTGAAAACTATATCAGTTCTTGTTTGACCACAAGTATGATGTTGCACTTGTAAAAATTACAAATGAGCCAGAAGGCATAATTTTGGCAGCAAAATTCATTTTCTGTTTAAACTTCACTTTGTAAATGATTCCATGTGAGTTTAAAATAAAATAATTATTGTAACATAAGATCCCCCCCACTCCCGTATAACTTGAAACTAATCAAAGAATGAATGGCATTAAAAAGTGCCTTACGCTTGACAAGGATCAAGCAAAGTGGCTGTTCTTCAAAACTAGGCTAGAGTTTGAGCTGTAACAAATAAACAAAAACGTCTAGCTCAGTCAAAGGAGGACCACTTTGATTTTATTGCAATGTGGTCATTGTTCAGAGTGACTTAGGGAAAACATTTAATGTGTGGATTTGGAGTCATTAAATAAATAGATGGTTAGGTATCATCTTGATGGAGAACACTGGCAGAGAATTAATCATTCTCTACAAGCCCGACTTCTTTGTTTTCCTATTACATTTTGCATGGAATTAGTCTCTGATTTATAATGACTTCTCAAGACAGTGTTATCCTTCTTGTCTACAATGTTTTATGTATGGGCTTAATTAGATTTGGAGCCCCCCCTTGTTTTACAGATATAAAATGGAGATGGATTCCCATCCTAAAGGCTCAGTATAGATGTCAGAAAAGTGTTTGGGTTTGGTGGGTAACAATTTATGTACAGTCACAGGTGTTCATATATGTTGCAGTTAAATGGAAGGTTCCTGGGGAGCTAAAGAGAGAAAGCTAAACAAAAGTAGGGAAAGGGAATGCTTGATAACATAAAAGTAGGGAGAGATACAAACCTATGAGTGATCAGAAATGGGAAGTGAGAAATCAGTGAAAGTGTGGATAGTGTTCATGAAATTATTTCCAGAGATAAGAGGACAAGTAAAAAAAAAAAAGTGATAGTGCCATAGAAAGGTTGTTGGGGAACTGGGGCATGACAAGATAAGGGAAGGGATGAGCTGGGAGGAAAGAGACACAAAGTCTTGCTGCCGAAGTTTGGACCAAGGCAGATTCTAGCAGAAAAACAGAACAGAAAAACAGATCTTAATGATATAGGGCGGGATAGAAATGTAATAAACAAACAAACATTGTTAGAAAAGGCGGAGTCATAGATCCAAACATAAGTTGCAAAGGCTGGTGATAGAACCATATTAGGAAAAATTAAGCAGTGAAAGTGCAGGTTCAGAACAGCAATGATATATCTGTATTGTTCCCTACCAAGAGGATTTGTGTGGTGAAACCCTCAGCTAGAGAGTGAAGAACAGAAATTAGTGCATGAAAACTATATTCTTCTCTTCAGCTACCAGTTTGTAGCAGTGCCTGCCTTGAACACAGAAAGTTCCAGGTCCCGGGTAGGTGGTGATTGCTTCATGCCCAAGGAAAGATGACCATGCTGAACAAATTCCATTGACTGTCAGTCTGATAAAGAGAACGTCATCATCACCACCAGTAACAACGACAACTCTATGGTGATTGCTCCCTTACAGCAGATTGTCAGGGTCATCCTGGGACTGTCGGTGACCGTAACTAAATCTAGACCTGGAGGGTCAGTTCTCTGGTTCAGAATGCCTGAGGTCACTGGTTTGATCTGGAATCTGAAACTTCAAGTCCAAGTAGCAGAAGGTTGGCCAGGCTCTTGGTATTTAGTACCTGGCCTATCCTTAGGCACCACACTTCCCATTGATCACAGAGGCTGATGTTTGCATATCCCTATTCCATTCTGTGTCTGAAGAGGACTCTTGAGGTCTATGGCCACACAGTACCTTACTGGACTAAGGCTCCATCTACATGGCACCACTTTCACCCTTCTCTCCATTGCAACTGCGCAGCATTTCAGCTTCAAATTAGCTTCTGCTGCGATACACTCACGATTTATGGTGGGCATCCCTAACTGACTCTGCCATGCCCTTTTTTGGCCATTATATTTTAATGCACAGCTGTGCAGTCCTGTGAGTGTGGGGGTGCAACACTTCAGTGGCTGTTTTGTATTTTCGGGGTTCCGTTGTGTCTGACCATCCCTCATTAGGTAAAAAGGGGGTGTTCTGTGCTTCATTTCCACGCCAACTGTTTGTCAGTTCCCCAGCCTGAGACTCTCGTGATGGTTCGCACTCACAAGGCGTGAGTGGTACGTGCCTACCCGTCATTCTGAAATGGTGGCCAGAGTGAAGTTGGTCCTCCCCCAAGTCACACCCCCCCCAGCCCTTGGGCACTGAGTCCAAAAGCAACCATTGCGAAGGTATGAAGCTGCAAAAATGTGCGAAAGTGTGATTAAATAAAATGAAAACGCCTCTCTGTGCCTCTGTAACCGTGCATCTGTGAAGGGATGGGGGGAGTTAAGGGGTATCACAGAGTGACGCAAGCACTACGCACACCTACAGCACACCCACTGCAAAATGCGAAGTCAGTTTGGGGAAGGGACAGGCAGCTCGCAACTGTGGGAAACCCGCAGCAAACAAAAACCATCGCAGCAAAATGCCTCCTTGGAAATCTGCCTTTTCTGGGAGAAAACCACGGATGGCTGTGAAGTGGCAACTGCGTCGTCTGTCCTGAAGGACCTTGACTCGCAGCCACCCCAGAGTGAAGGGCTCATGTAGATGGGGCCTAAGTCACGTACTAATGGGAAGTGATAGCGTTAAATTTTAAGTCTTCACTATATTGGGTTGAAGCTAAAGACTCCACCCTCAGATTGTTCTTGTGTTTTACTTTCATTTTCCAATTCCATTTTGTTTGCTTATTCTTCAGTAAGTATCTTATGATGTGGGGCTACCAAAAAGTGAGTAGATCCTACCTTCTTTAAAAGTGAAGAACACTCCTATTGTTGATAGTTGAACAGTTCACTGGAATAGCATTGTAACTCATCTACAACTGGCTGCACTGTTTAACTCTAGATCCAAGCAATAACTGACATTTCTGTTCCTCCTCACAAGCATGAATGCAAGATACCCAGATTTTCTATCTAATAGCCACTTGCCTTCGTAACTTGTCTTGCAAATCTGGCAATACACTTAATTGTAATTTAGCATTAATGTCAGTAAACTGTTCAAAACCCAAAATGGTTAAAAAAAAATGTATGTAGTTACAAAGCTGCCTAGGTTTGTACTGTAGGTTTGAAAGCTAATTTATAGCAGTTCTGTCTTTGGGAAACATATGGGAGTGGAAAAGAAAAGGGGGAAATCTTAAATGACGCTAATAGATGGAAGCTTAAAAATGTCCCCAAAGACTTGGTTCTCCCTTCAGGATGCTTGTTTAACTTCCATTGACAGTAATGGCAGATGCATAATGCCGTCAAATTTTGATGAGTTGGCTTATAAGTGTATGTTTTGGTGCTAGAAATAGTTTCAACTTAAAATTACACCTGATAAAAAGGTTCTTTCATTTAAGTTTTCACCTCAGGCTGTAATGGCTAAAAGGCAGTTATTCTTACAATTCTGCCGGTATTTATGTACAAAATTGACCTCAGACTGCACGTGCCTAAATGTCCATCCTTCATGACAGTACTGATGTCAGTTCCATAAATTAGGGTTAAGTTATTTATTAGGCTGCAGAAAAGCCAATAATGGGTTTTAAAACTTTGGTCTGACAGACATGCACACACACACACACCCTTGCCAAAGTGATACCAAAAGTTGACATCCTCAGAGAGATCAGCTGCTGCTGAAAGGCAAGAAATAGTGGTGGGCTCTGAGTGAGGAACTGAATGGTACTCTGCAAGCAGTCTCTGGAGAAAGATGCTTCATACCCTAGAAGAGGCAGTGAACTCTGTTGCCAGGCAAGAGACTGGTGTTGACAGGATTGAGGTGAAGGTGGTAGCACTTTGGCTTACATGACCGTTAATATTTATTTGCTCCAGTCCACAGATTCCCATGTTCATGAACTGTGCATGAGAATCATTACATTCTCTTCAGCCACATAGATGGGTTGTGGGCAGGTCTCAGAAGGTAGTAACCTGCCCACCTTAATCAAACGACAGGGTCAAGACAAAAGAGATGAGGTTAGTGAGATATGTTAATGCACCTCCATGTTTTTTATTTTTTTGTAGCCATGAAGTGCTCCAATCTGGATAGGGACTGCAGCACAATGGGAAGGGGAATTTAATACTTCCCCTTTACTTTTTCCTGATAATTTTTCCCTCCCACCTGCTATTTTCCCTGCTATGAAAACCATATGTGCACTATTTCTCAAACCGCTGGGAAGGGGGGCAGTTTCCATTATTAAAGTTATATGGGAGGGAAAATGTGCTGTGGATACGTTTGGTCCCCCTGCATTTTAAATTTGATAATAATAATAAAGAGACAGAAACACATTCCCTCACATCTGTTTCCATGTATAGTTTGGTTCTCAATTGATCAATAAGTATGAGAAATGCTTTTAGCTTTGAACTATCCAATTGCACCATTCTTTCACACTGGCTCTTTGGGCGCAATCCTAAGCATGTTTAGACAGAAAAAAGTCCTACAGTTCCCAGCATGCCCCAGCTAGTCATGCTGGCTGAGGCATGCTGGGAGTTGTAGGACTTTTTTCTGTCTAAAAATCCATAGGATTGTGCCCTTAATGGCTTTTCCTCCTCAACATTCACTAAAATATGTTATTTACAAAGAAGCTTCTTAATCCAGCTTGTTAATATATGACAACTCTTGTTTAATCTTTTAATTGAATGTGGGAAGGCTAAAACATTGATATATAATATGGTTGTCTTGGCATAAGAGACTAAAACACACACAAAAATTGGTAACGGTTGAACCTACTTTATGCTACTAGCTTATATACCTGCTATATTTCCTCCTCAATATGTCTCTTTGTTTCAGTTGATACAATCTTCATCTTTTTCTGCTTCGCCTTGCATCATCAGCATTTTATGTATTTGCAAATCTCATTTGGAAATGCATCTGTCTCCTCCACACATTAACCTTTTAATTTCCATCTTTCTATCTATGTGTTTCCAGCTATTTATCAATTTTATGTTGTACATAAGCAGTGACTGGCTTCAGTATAAGGCTGTAGTTCAGTAAGGCTGAAAAGTTACAAGAGGTCATCAAATTGAGGTATCTTTGGGGGGAAACACACTGTATATCTTGAGGTGAATGATGCAGAAAAACTGAACAGGAAACAATGTAAACTAAAGAACAGTAGATAAATAGTAGAGAGAGACACAGTATAGAAGCAAGAGACAGGATTTGAAAAATGGAGATCAGGAAGAGTGCAGAGAAATATTGCCTTATCTATAAATAACAAGAAAAGAGAGACTAAGATGTGATTGAAAAATGGCAAAATGCAAAAGATGAAGTGGAATTATTTCCTGTAGAGTATAACGTAGTAACAATGATTAAAACACCAGAGTGAAGAGCAAATGTTCTGTAGTAAAAAACAACAAACCCAGATCCCTGTAATACTTAAAGATCTTGTGGCATGAGCTTTCTTAGACAAGATGCAGAAAATAGTAAGTTCTTGCCTGAGAAAGGTCATACCTTGATGAGAACTAGCTACGTGCCACACAATTCTTGATCTTTTTAGTGCAGAAGACATGTTGCAGAAGCTCTGAGAGCATCGGTTCACACTGATCCTCCCCTGCCACCAGGCTACAACGCATCTGGCCATGCCATGACCATTTGAAGTCTTCTTCGTTTATTGGGGTATCCAGTGACCCATGTCGCCCTACACAGACTACTCACACCAGAGGCTGGGTCACTCAGTGCTTTGTGGGAAGGAGTGTAGGGTCTTGACTGAAGGCAGCCTATATGGGGCCACTGTTGCTCTGGGGCAAAAGTGACAGAGAGGCAGGGCAGGTCAACCTCCCTCCCACCTGAAGGTTTGCTTTGGATGCCCCGTTGTCTCCAAATGTGGGGCCTTAGCACTCTGTCCTCCTTGAACAGAGGGAAGAAACTGCCTTTGTCTTTTGCTGTAACAGAACAACATGGTTGCTGTTGTCCTACCCAACAAGATGTTTAACTTGTATGTCGTTTAAGGCACTTAACTGAAGCTGCAGTCCTATAGACACTTACCTTGGTGGTAATAAGCAGCATTGAACTAAATGGGACTTACTTCTGAGTAGATGTGTAGGATTGCCCTGTCAGTTGTATATATGCTATTCTTCGTGCCTCTTGTTATCACTCAAACCAATGTTACAGCTGATAAGTTGTAAATAAAAATGAGTAACTTAGGAGAGTAGAAATGAAACTTGGTGATGATGATTAAATTAGGTATACACCTACATACTTTGCTATTTTATACCTTAAATTTATCATTTAAAATCAAAAGTCATTAATCTAAAAGTAATTTTTACTTGTGTATTTTTGCAGCATAAAGCCTGTAGTGCCATAAACCTGGAGAAATTATTATTTGAAATAGGTATGGGGGGTGGGGGTCAGCTCTTTGCCACTGTGTGTCAAAATTGCAAACATAGGCCAACATAGGAATAGGCCACATATGGGCCTGCCAGAGGTGCTCATCACTGCTGCCTCCCTGAATTTCCTCCTATTCAGTACCACCATGATTTTGCTGGGTGTGAGGGTGCAGGGATAACTCTTGCACAGCTTCTCCAGCACAATCACACACCTGATAGCATGCCATTCAGCAGCCTGAGGGTTCTCAAGGGCTTGCTTCCAGGCACAGGCAAACGGCTCTTTGACAATTTATTACCAGTGTGAACAGCATCAGAACTCTGTTGGAGGTCTCTTATGCATCATAAAATCATCATTCCTTCTAATAGCACTTGGGTGCTTATCAGGTAAGATGCAGAACATAGCCACCTAAAATAAGAGGGCACTTCCTGCGTATTTGGGAAATTCCTTGGCAGTTGAGAAGGTGGTCCTTCATGGCAGTACTGCTCAGGACACTTCAGGATCTGTCAGAGCACGTCCAAAGCGGCACATGCATCTCTCCTAAGCAATGGCTGATCATTTTATATGTCACATAAAGGGCAAATCAGCTTAAGTGTGCTTTGCAGTGAGCTTTGCAGTGTGCAGTAATTGCATTCTTTGGATTGTTGCATGCACCTCCAAAAGCAGATTCTTATGAGAACCTGGTAATTTCTGTTGTCATGTAAGTGAGTTTCAATGGATTTGGTTTCAGATTGAGATTAGTTTTGTGGAGATTAGGTGGGGGAGAAATAAAACTGTTATCCCCACCCATTGCTTAGGAGTGTTTTCCTTAGCAGGTCTAATCTGGTCACAATAGCTCTTTGTTCCATAATTTGGAAAGCTTTAAAAGAATCAGTCAGAATCTTCTCAGTGGGGCCTCTAAAAAGCTCACTTGTCCAATCAAGGGCTCATTTTTAAGACATTTATCTTTGACTAATGTAGTTTATCAATAAATTAAAGGAGTGAGTGGAGGCTGAACCAAACTTCTCTTGCCCAAGCTTCTCTTGCCCTGCCATCCTCATTCCTGCAGATTTCTAGTGCAGTTGGGGCTGGCTGTTCTCAATCTTAATAGGCTGGGAGAAAGTAAAATATATAAAGAATCTAGAGTTTTATATATAACCTTAGTTGAGCCATCTTTTTGCGATGCCTGCTTTCTTAGGGTCTTCAGCCACCAAAAGCATCTGTAATTCACAGAAACAAACAAACAGAACTACTTCTTTACAATTAAGGGAATTGACAGGTTTGTTTTTTGTGGGAGAGGACTCTGAAAATCATGGTAGTCCCACCCCAACCAGGAGAAGTGGACAGTAAGTCAGTGCATGGCTCCTGTTTAAAAATTAGTTGGTGCATTGTAGAATTTCATATCATTTTTGCACTACAAGCCTTGCATCTCAAATTAATTATAATGCCTTATATTCAAAGTTCAAAAAATTGTACTAGTACAGGGGTGGGCAACTTGTGACCCTCCAAACTGTAATTCTCATCATCCCTCATCATTAACTATGCTGACTCAGAGCTGACAAGTTACTCACCCTTGTATTAGAAAATTCTTTTGAAAATTGACTCTTCCCTTCTACTTTTTTCCTGACTCCTTTTATTTTACTGTTACTTCACGGCACGAATACAGCATCTGGGACTGTTTGTTTAAGCACCATTTCTGTGCAAAACCGTATCCTTTACTACATGGTTTTGTAGAGTAGCACTTGCGGATAAATAATCATATTACTACTTGGTGTTAACATGAAAGAAAATTGTAGGCATCTTATAGTCATTCTGAATGTTAACTATGCAACGAGTTCTCTGATGTTAAATATTTTAATTGAGGATTTTATCTTTCGATTTTAAATGTTTTTAGTAGAGATGTTTTGTATTTTCTGTTTTTAAATGTTTTAATCTGGATCTTTTAATGTTAAAAGTTTTATGTTGTAAACTGTCTTAAGATGTCTTTTTTAGATATAGACAAGCATTCTATAAATGGGATAAATAAATAAATAAATAAAGAGTTGAAGGTATCATTCCCAGTGAATAAGGTCGACTTCATTGAATATAGAAAGCCAATATTTCTACTTTTTGTTGGTTGGCATTCATGGACAATTATCCTACTTGCTCTGCTATTTCTAGTGATTGTGTCAAAATCGGAGTAAGTAAATGGGGACATGTGAAGCACTATTATAAAAATGTAATACATTCTATGAGTAACTAAATTTTCATTTGAGCTTTTATACAGTTTAAAATGCCTAAATGTAGCATACCATTTCAAAAAAATTGGCTGTCAATTGTGCTGTCATATGTATAATGAGAACTATATTTTAAGAACTTAGTGAGGAAGAGAGGTTTCTTACATATCATAAATAGTATTAAAAGCCCTACTTAAAAAATAATAATCTGCATACAGTTATATCACCAGCACTTAAGTAAATATGCTGTGGAGCTGCCTGGTAGTGACATTCTTTTGGAATGAGGCCTTAATCAGGATTGAGACAGTCCTGGAAACCTTGCTTAAGATAATAGTTCAGCCGAACTACTGAAAACTGTGGGCTACCATCAAACTAATATCAGGAGGAACCAAACCTATTTTATTTAACTTGTACAAATAATACATTGAACACATCAAAGGTCTAGAAAAATATATTTAGGGGAACATTACCAAAATGGTGATTTTAAAGATAGTTGCCATTGTAATGTAGCATTGTACTTTGTACTTTGGCAAATGCATAAAAAAATATTGTTTACATTAATAACACGTATGTTTCTTTTCACTTTCAATGATTTCAACCTTCCATTGACAAAGAATATGTAATTTGGTTAATAACTTTCAAAAGATATCACAAATAAGTTGTTAGGTGAAACATAGGAAGCTGTTTCCTACTGAGACAGTATAAAATATGTCGCTATTATCCACACTGACTGATAGATGGGAGCCTTTTGCAGCCCTACTTGGAGAGGCCAGGACTGAACCTGGGACTTTTGCATTCAAAGCATGTGTTCTGCCACTGAGCTATGACCGTTCCCCAATATCCTGGGAACGATAGGCATGTTTGGAAAATATTATTATTAACTGCATCTTTATCCCGCTTTTCAGACAATTATTATCTCCCAAAGCAGCTCACATCAATAAATAAAGAAAAGAGGGAAAGAGGGAGACAGGCGTACAAACTAAAATAACATGACCCACACGAGAAGAGGATTGGAGGGAAAAAGAAAGAGGAGGGAGATCAGTTTTTCAAGGCAAGAACAAGGTGGTGAGCTATGAGCAGGCATTTAAGTGCAGTTTGGGCCAGGCTGATTGTCCTTTCCTTATGTTCTTGGCTGATGGAAGGGGAAAATGTTCTTTCCCTGTACTTCTGCAGTCCCAGGGCAACTGTCTATTGGAGCCGAGTATTAGTTCTAAACTAAACATTCTAGTAATCATACATAGTTTAGCTGTGCATGATAGGTTTCTTTATGCTAGTATAAGTCTGTATGATCCTGCTTTGGATCAGGACCACGGTGTTCCAGGAGGGGGTTAAAATGTTCCCGCCCACCTGTTTCTCCCTGCCCCAAATTCCACCCCCCTGCAGGGTGGGGGTTAAAAAAAGACAAAAGTTTCCATTCACTACACTGGAGACTTTTTTTTAACTCCCGCCATTGCAGGGTGGGTGGAATTTCAGGGGGAAAATAGGTGTGTGTTGGGGGGGAAGGTTTGACCCACCCTCCCAGATTGCCATGGTCCTGATCCAAATTGAGGCTATGTGCACTTAGCCCAGCATAAGGTAAGCTAAACTGTGCATGATTACCAGAACATTTAGTTCGGTCATTATTTCTGGCAGGGATGGGGAAGTGAGCTCCCTGCAACTGCTCCTTCTTTGGCCCATAGACGGCCCAGGTTGGTCTCTCCCTTGGCTTGATGTTATTCGGAGGAATCGGGGTGCAGTCTCTCAATGGCCCTAGGTCCCTTGGCTGATGGGGACTTAACGCCTTTTGTCATAACACTTGCACATATGGGAAATATAACAGTGTCACTGAATTTCATTAAGTACATTGAAAAGTGGTAGCTTTTCTTCAAAACATGTTATTTCCAGAATGGTATAATATTCTCATTTGGTCAGTAGCTCACTGTGAATGACCATTGGGGGTCACTGTGCTGGTCACCGTTCCTCTGATCACAGAGGGGGTTAGAAAGGGCTGGCTCTGAGCAGCAGTGCCTGCGGAGAAGATCTAAAGTGGGTGCCGTATATTCTCCAACTTATCTTAGAGCCAGTGTGGTGTAGTGGCAAGAGCGTTGGACTGGGGGCTGGGAGATCTGGGTTCTAGTCCCCACTCGGCCATGGAAGCTCACTGGGTGACTTTGGGCCAGTCACAGACTCTCAGCCCAACCCACCTCACAGGGTTGTTGTTGTGAGGATAAAACGGAGGAGGAGGACTACGTATGCCGCCTTGGGTTCCTTAAGGAGGAAAAAAGGCAGGATATAAATGTAATAAATAAATAAATCTGCTTCCAGACATAAGCTGTGGCTGACTGAGGTGGGGACAGCAGGAACACCAGGGAGTGTCAGTCAATTCAAATGGCCCTGCGAGAGCCAGAGAAGAAGGCAGAAACAGGAGATGAGGAGAGTAAGAGAGGAGGAGAGTGACCAGAGGATGGGAGGTGGACAGGAAGAAGGAGGAGGATGTCAGTCTTGGAAAGACGAGGAGGTAGTAGAACAAGGAAGGTGGAGGGCAGAGGAGGAGAGCGAGAAGGCTTCTTCACATGGAGCTTTTACCCTGCTATCGAGATTGCTCACTCACAAAAGTTTGCGGGCCCTTTAGATGACATCGTGAACCTCCAGAGCATCTCCTGCTCTAAATGACCTTTATTCCATTTTTAAATAGATTAGAGATAATGAGCTATCAAATCTCCACACCCCCCCCCCCCGTGTTCTGCTTGAATTCCCTCCGTGAAAAAGGAAAAGCCTCAAGAAGAGGAGCGAGATCAAGGAAACATATGGAAGACTCAGATAAGGGGGAGAAAGGGGGGAAAGGGGAGGGTGCAAAGGGAGCGGATGAAAAAGGGAGCCACTGTGATCCTGCATTTTAAACTGAAGCGGGAGTCATTTTAAATGCGGGATTTTAGGCTGGGGTAGAGATGCTCAGAGTGTCAGAACCAGCAGGAGTGAGAAAGAAGAAACAGGCACAGGAGGCAGAGAATAACAGGTAATAGTGGAGGAAACAGGAGTCGGTGTACTGTTTCAGGACATGTATTCTGATGACACTCCGTTGGGTTACAGGTTTCTGTTGTGGACCAAATCTTGAGCAGTGGCCAGGTCAGTAGCAAGGCGGAAAGAGATCAGCACCTCAGAAAGTTCTCAGTGGCTCTGGGGCTGGAAGCCAGGCAGGGCTGTCTGTATGTTGCTCCATCAAAGGTCAGAGCAAGACAGAAGCTTAAATAGGAATTTACCAGCCTTTAGGCTGGTTAGGTCTGCCTCTGTCCTTTGTTGTTGTTGTTCAGTCGTTAAGTCATGTCCGACTCTTCGTGACCCCATGGACCATAGCATGCCAGGCCTTCCTGTCCTCCGCTCTCTCCTGGAGCGTGCTCAAGTTCATATTCATTGCATCGGTGATGCTATCTAGCCATCTCATCCTCTGCCGTCCCCTTCTCCTTTTGCCTTCAATCTTTCCCAGCATCAGGGTCTTTTCCAGGGAGTTTTCTCTTCGCATTAGGTGGCCAGCTTCAGTGTCTGTCCTTCCAATGAGCACTCAGGGTTGATTTCCTTTAGGATGGACTGATTGGACCTCCTTGCAGTCCAGGGGACTCGTAAGAGTCTTCTCCAGCACCACAGTTCGAAAGCATCGATTCTTCAGCGCTCAGCTTTCCTTATAGTCCAGCTCTCACAGCCATACGTTGCTACTGGGAAAACCATAGCTTTGATTATACGAATCTTTGTTGGCAAGGTGATGTCTCTGCATCTTACTATGCTGTCTAGGTTGGCCATAGCTTTCCTCCCCAGGAGCAAGCATCTTTTAATTTCATGGCTACAGTCACTGTCTGCGGCGATCTTGGAGCCCAAGAAAGTAAAATCTGTCACTGCTTCCATTTCTTCCCCTTCTATATGCCAGGAAGTGATGGGGCCAGATGCCATGATCTTCGTTTTTTTAACGTTGAGTTTCAAACCAGCTTTTGCACTCTCCACTTTCACCCTCAACAAGAGGCTCTTTAGATCCTCTTCACTTTCTCCCACTAGGGTGGTATCATCTGCATATCTGAGGTTGTTGATAATTCTCCCGGCAATCTTAATTCTGACCTGTGATTCATCCAACCCGGCGTTTCTCATGATGTACTCTGCATATAAATTAAATAAGCAGGGCAACAAGATACAGCCTTGTTGTACTCCTTTCCCAATTTTGAACCAGTCGGTTGTTCCATGTCTGGTTCTGACTGTTGCTTCTTGACCCTCGGACAGGTTTCTCAGGAGACAAGTAAGGTGGTCTGGTACTCCCATCTCTTTAAGCATTTGCCACAGTTTGTTGTGATCCACACAATCAAAGGCTTTAGCGTAGTCAGTGAAGCAGAAATAGACATCGTCTGGAATTCTCTTGCTTTCTCCATGATGCAGCGAATGTTGGTGATTTGATCTCTAGTTCCTCTGCCTCTTCGAAACCCAGCTTGTACTTCCGGTAGTTCTCAGTTCACATACTGCTGAAGCCTAGCTTGTAGGATTTTGAGCATCACCTTGCTGGCATGTGAAATGAGCACAATTGTGTGGTAGTTTGAACACTCTTTGGTGTTGCCCTTCTTTGGAATTGGAATGTAAACTGACGTTTTCCAGTCTTGTGGCCACTGTTGAGGGTTCCAAATTTGTTGGCATATTGAGTGCAGCACTTTAACAGTATCATCTTTTAGGATCTTAAATAGCTCAGCTGGAATACTGTCATCTCCACTAGCTTTGTTGTTACTAATGCTTCCTAAGGCCCACTTGACTTCACTCTCTAGGATTTCCGGCTCAAGTTCAGTGACCGCACTATCATGGCTATCAGGGACATTAAGATCTTTCCTGTATAGTATTTCTGTGTATTCTTTCCACCTCTTCTTAATCTCATCTGCTTCTGTGAGGTCCCTGCCTTCTTTGTCCTTTATCATGCCCATCTTTGCACAAAACGTTCCCTTGAGATCTCCAATTTTCTTGAAATGATCTCTAGTCTTTCCCATTCTATTGTTTTCCTCGATTTCTTTGCATTGTTCATTTAAGAAGGCCTTCTTGTCTCTCCTTGCTATTCTCTGGAACTCTGCATTCAGCTGGATGTATCTTCCCCTTTCTCCCTTGCTTTTCGCTTCCCTTCTTTCCTCAGCTACTTGTAAAGCCTCCTCAGACAGCCACTTGGCTTTCTTGCATTTCTTTTTCTTTGGGATGGATTTCGTTGCTGCCTCCTGAACAATGTGACGGACCTCCGTCCATAGTTCCTCAGGCACTCTGTCTATCAGGTCTAATCCCTGAAATCTATTCCTCACCTCCACTGTATCTTCATAAGGGATATGATTGAGGTCATACCTGAATGGTTTAGTGGTTTTCCCTACGTTCTTCAATTTAAGCCGAAATTTTGCAAGAAGCAGCTCATGATCTGAGCCACAGTCAGCTCCAGGTCTTGTTTTTACTGACTGTATGGAGCTTCTCCATCTTTGGCTGCAAAGGACATAATCAATCTGATTTCGATATTGACCCTCTGGTGATGTCCATGTGTAGAGTCGCGTCTTGTGCTGTTGGAAAAGAGTGTCTGCTATGATTTTTTATTTATTTATTTATTTATTTATTTCTATACCGCCCAATAGCCAAAGCTCTCTGGGCGGTTCATGATCAGTGTGTTCTCTTGGCAAAACTCTATTAGCCTTTGTGCTGCTTCATTTTGTACACCAAGGCCATGCTTGGCTGTTATCCCGGTGATTTCTTGACTTTCTACTTTAGCATTCCAATCCCCTATGATGAAGAGGACATCTTTTTTTGGTGTTAGTTCTAGAAGGTGTTGTAGGTCTTCATAGAACCGATCAACCTCAGCTTCTTCGGCCTCAGTGGTTGGGGCATAGACGTGAATTACTGTGATGTTGAATGGTTTGCCTTGGATTCGTACTGAGATCATTCTATTGTTTTTGAGATTGTACCCCAGTGCTGCTTTTCCCACCCTTTTGTTGACTATGAGTGCTACTCCATTTCTTCTCAGGGATTCTTGCCCATAGTAGTAGATATAATGGTCACCTGAATTAAATTCACCCATGCTTGTCCATTTTAGTTCACTGATTCCCAAGATGTCGATGTTCAATCTTGCCGTCTCATGTTTGACCACCTCCAGCTTACCTTGATTAATTGATCTGACATTCCAGGTTCCTAAACAATATTGTTCTTTACAGCATCGGATTTTCTTTTCACCACCAGACACATCCACAGCTGAGTGTCCTTTTGGCTTTGGCCCAGCGGCTTCACTCTTTCTGGCGCTACTTGGAAATTCCCTCTGTTCTTCCCCGGTAGCATATTGGACACCTTCCGACCTGAGGGGCTCATCTTCCGGCGTCATCTCTTTTAGCCTTGTGATACGTTCCATGGGGTTTTCTTGGCAAGAATACTGGCGTGGGTTGCCATTTCCTTCTTCAGTGGACCACATTTTGTCAGAACCCTCCACCATGACTTGTCCGTCTTGGGTGGCCCTGCATGGCATAGCTTATGGCTTCACTGAGTTACACAAGCCCCTTTGCCACAACAAGGCAGTGATCCATGAAGGGGGGCTCTATCTTTACTGAGGCTTTGATCCTTAAAGGGGCATGGTCTGTTTTAGCAGCCTCAGGCTGTGGCAATGTGGGAGTGGTTGTGGCATGCTACCATCTTCAGAGCCTGAGGATTGTAATGGATCCTCCTCTGGACAAAAAGGAGCCGCCTGTGGGGGTTCCTCTGAAGAACTGGGTCCTGGTGAGATAGAAGTCTAGTGATGCTTTTCTGTGGCTCAGTCTTCGCCTATAGACTCTTGAGCCTCTTCTGAGGATGAGGGGTCAGAATCCTCTGAGGATGATGGTTCAGGGAGCTGATCCATGATATTTGAGAAGATTGGAAGAGGCCCTACCAGACAGTGGGACAGACAGGCCCAAGACCCTGAGCATCTCTACACCAACCTAAAATCCCACATTTAAAATGGGGCTTTCTGCTTCCGTTTTGAATGCAGGATCACAATGGACTCCCTTTACACGTGCTTCCTTCCCCCTTTCCCCTCTCCTTTCCCCCTCCTTTCCCCCCTTATCTGAGTCTTCCTTATGTTTCATTATGCAGCAGCTAGATGGCGCTGTGGTCGAGCGCCTCTTATTGCGGCTTTTCCTTTTTCATGAGGGAACTCAAGCAGAACTCAAACGCTGTAATTTGATAGCCCATCATCTCCAATCTTTAAAAAAATGGAATAAAGGTCATTTAGTGTGGGAGATGCTCTGGAGGTTAACGATGTCATCTAAAGGGCCCGCAAACTTCCACGAGTAACCGATCTCAATAGCAGGATAAAAGCTCCATGTGAAGAAGCCTCCTGAAGTAGGTCAACTCCATTGGAAGAGTAGAAATCCTGGAGGAGCTGGGGCAAGGAGGAGAAAACCCTTCAGACCCCTCCAAGACCCCCAGGCAGTGGAGACAGAGCAATTTCTCCAGAATCTGAGGAAGAGGTCTTGGGCAGGTGGGGGTGTGCACTCATTCTGTTGCCCCTCCCATGTGTCACCTGAGACAAGTGGCTCAGGGTGGCTTATGCACCTCACAGGGTTAATGTGATATTAAATCACTAAATGAATAGTGCGAGGGTTCTTTGGTTCAATATGTCCTTATATGCTGCTTAATCCAATGCATGTTTACTTAGATGTATGCAATGGGACTTATTCCCTAGTACGTGTATGTAGTATTGTGATTATGCACACTTATTTGGGTTTAAGTTAAAAACCACTTTGGCCAGATTTGAAACTATGTTAAACATTGGGGCTTTTGTCACAGGAGATTTTGTAAAAAAAAACACACACACACAAAAAAAACTTGTTTATTATAATTAGGAGGTTCAGTGGGATACAATTTTGAATTAAATGGGAAAGAATGACTAAACGCAATATCCCAGAAAATATTTGGGTGCAAAAGGTCCAGCAGTACCCACTTAGTTGTAATAGATTAATGGGGTTTGAACCGGCATGACTGACTGTGAAAGCGATCTTGTGGTTGTGATAGCTATCCCAGTGAAAACGTCAACTGCGTGTGAAGCAGTGGTAATAATACCATGCTAGGTATTACTAGGGAAGAAAACTGCCAGTCTTATAATACCTTTGTATAAATATATGGTGCAGCTATATTTGGAATGCAGTACAGTTCTGGTTACTCTGTCTCAAAAAGTATATCATAGAACTGGAAAAGGCCTAGCAAATGGCAACCAAAAATCAAGTTGTTGGAGCACCTTTCCTAGGAGGAAAGGCTAAATTATTTGCAGCTTTTAATTTGGAAAGATGGCAATGAAGGAGGAACATCATATATACAGACTGATTAAAATTAAACATGGTGTGGAGAAAATTGAGAGAGAACTTTTTTTCTCTCTCTTAATACTAGAATTCAGGATCACCCAAGGAAATTGATTGGCAGTAGTTTCAGGGCAGACAAAGGAAGTCCTACCTCATGCACTGATTAACAAGTGTGGTGGAGAGCCAGTGGGATGTAGTGGTTACATGTTTAACTAGGTTCAGATCCCCTCTCAGATGGGAAACTAACTGGTTGACCTTGGGCCATTCTCTCCTGAGCTAATCTACTTCACAGGGTTGTTGTGAAGATAAAATGTGGGCCTTGGAGGGACAGGATATTAATAATAATAATTAATAATAAACATTTGTATAATGCTTTCAGGTGTTGAGAGCGCTGCACAGCAACATGCACTAGTTATAATCCTGAGGTAAATTAGTATCAGTATTCCCCATAGTGCAGATGGGAGGACGGAGGCTGAGAGAAAGTGGTTTGCCTAAGTCCACTTAGTGAGTTCAAACTAGGGGCTTTCTGATTTCTAGCTCAGTCTCTTAGTGCTGAAATAACTAACTAACTAAGGGCGCAATCCTATGGCTGCCAGTCTGCAGCTAGACAGCCATAGGATAGGTTGGTTCCCGGGAACTGACCTCCACCTCCTCCCGCACTGCCTCGTAAGCAGTGCGGAGTGACCCCATGCTCGGAAGAGGCACACGGAGCAGCGACAACGGGGCATTCCTGGGGGTGTGCTGGGGCGGGGAGGGCGGCAGTGCTGTTCTGACGCTTCCTATGCGTCATCTGGCATCCGCCCCCCCGGTCCAACTTCCCATGGCTAGACAGCTGAAATCGGCTGTCTAGCCGCAAATGCAGGGCAGCTGAACCATGGCGGGAAAGATCCCCTCCATGTTGCTCCTGCCCTGCATTGGATAGGTAGTTGCCTCCGAGTTCGGAGGCAGCCGCCTATCCCGATAGGATTGCGCCCTATGGGTGCCATCCTGTACTTGTTTAGACAGAAAAAAGCCCTACAATTCCCAGCATGACCGACTGTTGCATGCTGGGAATTGTAGGATATTTTTCTGCCTGCGCAGGCATAGGATTGCATCTTAAAGGAATTTGCTGCCATGATATGTGGTGATGGCTCTTGGCTGAGAAAGGGATGTCAGATTTGTGGAGGATAGGGCTGTCAGTAGCTATTAGCTATAATTGAGGAAACCTCCAGAGCAGCCTTCCCCAACTTGATGCCTGTCATGAGCCATGCTACCTGGGAATAAGGGAGTTGCCATCCAACACATCTGGAGGGCGCCAGGTTGGGGATGGGTGCTCCAGAGGTTCACTAGCACTAGGCTGTAAAGGGCTGTAAATTTCAAAACCAGCAGTTTGAATTGTGCTTAGAAGTGTAATGGAAGCCAGTGCACTTGTTTTAAGAACAGTGAGATATGTTTTCTGTGTCTCGTCTCAGCCATGGAACGTGGTAGATCCTTTTTTGCTTCTATGTGAGGATATGATTTGCTGTTCTGGTCTATGTTACAGGTTTCCTTCTTTATGCAGAAAGTGAACTGTGCTTCTGCTGATATAACTATTATATATAAGTAGCAAAATATTAAATAATAATGATAAACATGCATTTCACATATATAATGAGCAAACATGGATTTTGATTTAAGTAATAAAAATCTTCAGTATTTTTTATGAATAATGGTGTGGCCTTCTGACTTAATATAATATTTTCAGTATAGCTAACAAATTGCCCATTCCCAGTTTATTAGAAACTAACTAAATAATGAGTATATTTTTCACTGTTTTCAGTGTTTTCTTTTTTCAAATCAAAGAGGACTAGATTTTCCTTCAAATCAGATTGTCACTTCTCATTTCCCTATATTGTATCAGTGCTGTTTTGGAGGGGCATAACCATCATCCAGTATCCACTCCAGTGATATTAATTCTGTTAATATTTGGTGTCTTTCAGGAGCTGTAGCTTTGACAATGTGAACACGCAACAATGAAAACCTTTGTGGTTTGAAAACCGTAAGTTTCCACTATTCATGCTTTCAAGGAAAAGCATGAAAGATGCTGTAGTCTTGTGCACATTTACATGAAAGTAAATCCCACTGAACACAGTGGGACTTACTTCCAAGTAAACATGCATAGGATTGAACTAGGAACCCCAAATTTGGTACTTTGTGAAATTCTAATTGTGTTGGATCCAGGCTTAGTCATACCTAAATCAGTGGGACTTAACCTCATCATGACGTTAGAGAACTTGAAATGGAGTTGCCAAAATCCAGATATTCTGGGGGGAAAAGTGATGTCAAGAATATGGCTGGAATCCAAATAGGAGTGGGCACATGCATTCATGCTTAATTTTTCTGTAAAAGAAAAATGTGAAGCCTCCAAACTGCTTTTTAAAATTCTACCAAATTTGCACATAGTTTGAATTTTGAAAGGGTAACTTGGGAAAAAGAGCAAGAATGAAAAGCAGCATTTTTCCACTGAAAAGCTCAGCCACCAAATACAAAACTTATTTTAAAAACACTTCTGAAAGATTAAGCATGATTAAGCATGTATGCCCCACCCCTGATCTCAGTCTGTATAATAAAATACCGCTAAATATGTAGAAAGTGGATGATCAATTTAAAAAAAAGAACTGGGTGCAAGATTTGAAATTGTATATTTTGATGGACATCTGGGGAAATATTTAAAAAGCAGGTAATAAATCCACTTGTACAGATATGAAAAAAGTCATTGTGTTATCTGTTGATGGTATTTTTTAAAGTGATTATGTGGATGTACCATATAATTTAAAAATTCTGGAAATATCTTTTTAAAGTTGTGTGATAACTATGTAATGTAAATGAATATGAACTTGATAACTGGATGATTATCTGCTAGTGTGTTAGGACAGCCTTCCCTAACCTGGTTCCCTAACCTGATGTAGACCCACACATCTGGAGGGCACCAGGTTGGGGAAGGCTGGCCTAGAGGCTGAATATGCCAGGAATTACCAGTGCAAAAGGTATGGAATGTTCCCTCTCTCACACAAATTTCGGATTGGTTGAGTAAATTGTGAAGGATTACGAAGATGGAGGAACTGAGCTTTTAATGTTCATAGAAGAAAAGAGAGATTAAACATGATACAGTTTGTGAATATGTGCAAATTATTTTTGGGCAACTGGAATAATTTATACACGGTACATCCAGTCATGAATAATGTATTAACTTCATACATATGCTTTGTGTGGGAAATAATCACGAAGGGGATGCACATTTCTGATACCTGTTTTGTGGATTCAACAAAGCATTTTCGATTACAACTGTTACAACATTCCTCCGGATAATTCATGGTTTTATGAATGCCATTGAACCATAGGATAAAACAGACCTTATCCTGATTTCTTTAGAACACATGCTTGTAATCTCTTCACGCACAGGCATGCAGTCAGTTGGAGCAATAATATAAACATTCAGTAATACACCAAGGCTAGGGGGAAGTAAAATTAAATAGTTGTGTTTGCAAAACATTAAAACGTGGCATGCAGTTTTTAAGGAGAAATGCATTGTTCAGTGGATTTGTGATTAAAAGTCCTAACCGTTCGAACATGTACCATGTGTTCTTTGAGAAGTTTGTTTCCCTCCCTGCTCAACCGTGTGTGTGTATGCAAAACATATATTTTCATCAAATTGCTGAGTTGGAGAGATTTGTAATGAGATATTTGAACTGTTAGCATTTATCTTCCTTTCCTGAACCTTTATTTACTATCTGATATTAAAGAAAGCATATCTCACGCAGATTAACTGTCAAGACACTTATACCACCTGCATTTTTTCAGTCTACTTTCAGGTTTTCAGAAAAGGGAGCTTGTGTGTGATGAGGTAAGGAGAGAACATGGATGTTTTCAGCCAATGTAGAAAGATAGTGGAGATGATTCTCTGAAAAATCGGCATCACTGCACAGAGCAAGCATGGCTTTTGCCCAATCACACATTATGACAGCTAGAAGGCATCAGCACAGTAGACTCATAATTGAAGTTGATGAGTACAGCTCAAACCCGACACAGGCATTCACGTTCTACAACATTAACCAGGGACGCTTCCAGCCCCCACATGTGCAAATGTAAGTATTATAGTTCTGTTATTGCTATAGCACAGACTTGTGAATGGTTATTGCTGTGTCAATGTGGTATTTGATGGGCCAGTCAAAAATGGGAATCTAGGGAATAATATTTGGGTGAAAGGTATTTTTATTAGTGGATGCAAGTGGTAACACATCCTGGTATTTAGTAAATAGCAACAGGCAATTGCAGGAGTTCTTAGAATGGGTGGAATTGTGCCATTAATCAATAACCACCCCACATCCTTATATGAATAGTTCTTTTAATATAAAGTCTGTTTGAGAACAAAACAATTGCTATTGTTTGGCTAGAGATTCAAGAGATCCAACTTACAATAGAACGGCGGCGACTAATGAAATAGTGTGGGCACCCAACTGACAGATCCTACTTTAAATACTGACAGTATGTGGAAGGCACATGGTACTTAAAGTATAATTAAATTAACATGCTTGTTGTTAACTTTTTGTGCATAGTGAAAACATCTGTAAAGTTAATTGCTCTGAAGGGTGATTTTCTTTTAATGTAACATGGAGGATCATAATTGCAAAATGAAAACAGCTAATAAAGTTGAGAGCCAGAAGGGAAAGAAGAAAATCTTTAGCCATAACAACCAAATGAAGTATTAAAACTCATTGTAAAATATTTTTGTAAGGAAACAAAACATGTATAATATACTTTTTCTCTTTAGGTTAGAAGACTGTTGGTTTTGTTTACTTCACCAGAAGTGGAGTAGCGTTGGGCTTATCGAGTTTGATTGCATGGGGCGGGGTGGGCTATTTGTGGTCCTCCAGACGTTTTGGCCTAAAACTCCCATCAGCCCTAGCCAGCATAGTAAATGGTGAGGGATGATGGAAGATGTAGGCCAAAACATCTGGAGGGCCACAAGTTGTTCATCCCTGGTATAGGGCATGCTTTTCCATAACCAAATATGTAATGCGCACGCTTGACATGCAAACTGCAGCCATCGTCTCTGTGTAGACATACAATTAACTGGTGTTTAAGGATCAGGATTGAACCACGGGATTGTGTCCAACCTTCTCCCTGCTCCTTGTCTTCAACCCTCTCCCCCTCCCTCACTATTTGGGTTCGGTGTTCCATTTAGTTGTCACCAATTTGGACTGAAAAAAAGCCTAGTGATGTTTCTAAACATGTTGAAGACCCTGATGAAAATAGTTCTCAAAGTTAGTTTAGGAGCATACCCAAACTCCTCTTAATTGAGCTTGGCAACAGCTGCACATATGCGCCAATCTCACTGGAGCAGAGAGTTTACAGCATGAAGAATGGGAAATGGGGAATGAGTGTGCCTGTAGTCTGAGCACCTGCTTCCTAAACCTCATTTAATTATCCTTTGAAGTCAGCTGATTTGCTACAGTTAGACCAGAATTTGGTGAGATGTGGCAGATGGTATTCTTGATTCCAGAACATCACCAAATAGCATCAGAGAAGAAAACCTGTACTGGGGGAAGAAAGGCAGCTTTTAACAGAAGTTATAGTGATCAACGGTTGAATGAATACCATATGACAGCCAAACTACATGATCGCTTTAGAATTATTTGTGAGAGCTGGGGAGGTGTAGTAGCTAAGAGTGTGAATTGGGAGAGAAGAAGTCACCAGTTGAGTCCTGCTTAATCCTCAAGCTAGTTGGGTGACCATATAAAAATCAGTCCCAACCTGAACACCACATTTGCAACATGGGATAATATTTTAGGATTGAACTGAAATACCTCCTATTCACTGTTGCATTCACAGGTGATGTAAATGGGAGGTCATTTTGGCGATTTGGTGTGTGTGTGAGAGAGGGAGAGAGAGAGAAAGAGAGAGAGAGAGAGAGAGAGAAACTGTGGGATGCAAAGCCTACTTTAGATAGTGGCAGCACTGTTCCTTGTGGCCATTTCTTCCTCAGAAGGTGTTCACCACAGCACTCTGTCATGATACTGCGTTGCACAAAAGAACTTTTGTTCTTTTGTGCAGCATTTGCATTTGGGGTGGGTTAGGGTATTTTAGAAAACGTTTTTATTGTAGAATTTTATTGTTTTAAACTGTTTTATTATACGCTGTACATTGCCCAGAGTGGCTGGGTGACCAGCCAGCTGGGCGATTAATAAATTTAATAATAATAATTAAAAAAAAAACTTCATGGCATGGGTAAGAAATGACAGCTGGGAACTATTGAGAGGAGCCATTGCCACCACAAAACACAGGTAGTGATGGCAAAGTATGACAAAAGGAGGTGAGTCGTTTCAGCCCCTCTTTCAGCCCCAGATTGCTCCAAAGTTGGCCCAAACAGTATCTTCAGAGAACTTCCGGCCCACACTTAGTACTGACCTAACTTATAAATTCTGCTGTAAAGATTACTGAGAATAATAATAATAATAATAATAATAATGATGTATTAGTTATCTGTGCTGCTCTTCACTGTGTAGACCTAGCTAGTGGAAGTGCAAACAAAAACATGAAGGCTAGCTTCAATTTGGGCTCCGTGTAGGCTCAGGTTTTAGGTCCTATAGGGCAGCTCATAAACTAAAGTTCAGAAATAGGCCTCATCTCAAGTTGAGAGTTCAGCTTTTCATTTAGTTTAAAAAACAGACAAAAGCAAAACAGAATTTTTAAAAAGTGCACAGTGAGCCAGGCCCAGTGACTCAGCCCCTTGCATTCCCAGGGGAGTTCAAACCACATCCTTTCCTTAATCACCTACTGTGAAAAAACGGCGGTAAAAGTTTAACTGTTATGTTTCGTTTCAGTGACGGAAGGACTGAAGGAGTTAACAGTAGAAGGGGGAAAATGTATGTCTTTTACTTGAGGCTTGAGCCAGGGAGAGAGACCTTGTAAATATACTGTGCTGGTTGAGTGGCTGTTACTGTTACCTTGAGAAGTGAATATGCGGCCAGATTTCTCTTAGGTATGGGAAAGTAAGGTTGTTCTAAAGATACCTATTCTAAAGATACCTATTGGTCCTGAATTTGAACAGAGCTGGTGTGTTGTAATGCTGGCCACACCAAAGTTGCTTGGCTGGAGGGTTCTGCCAGGAGCAAATATAAGGAGCTGTTGAGAGACATTTGGGGAGAGTTTGCCTGGAGAGAGTCTGTCAGGAAGAGTTTCTCAGGAGGTGTCTTCATAAGAGGCTGGAGAGCCTCAGAAGGACATCAGCCAGGGAGAAGAGCAGCCACAAGACCAGGAGACTGTCCTCATGGAGGTTTTGCTGCGAGTTTGTAGCGCTCCGTAGTTGTCCGCAGCACATGATGTCGTGGCCATCCCACAGCCACCCTGGAGCTTTCAGTGGACAAAATGGAGTTTCTAAGACTGCTTATACATAATTCGCTTTCTCCTCACTTCTGGTGCTGTGTGCTCTATCCTCCGCATTTACTTGGCATGGTAGCAAGCCCCAGGGGTGTGTCTTTCACCTGTCTGTGATCTTACAGAACCCAGTCAAGGGGTGTTTCCCCTCCTATTCAGAAAAGTATCACCAAGCAGTGCATGCACAAGTTAAGATGACATTGCTGTCCCTCGAAATAGCGCATTTACAAATGCTGTCTCCTTCCCAAGTGGCAAACAGGGCTTCATCACCTTGAAGCACTTTCCACTTTCCACACAGCAGAGGTTTCATACATCATAAATGAAGGGAGATTGTATGGGGCAAAGCAAACCGGAGCAACCCCCCCTTCTGTGCATGCTTACTCGGAAGTAAGAAGTAAGCATTTAAAGGGTAAAAGGCTACATTTGGAAATTTGCCCTAAAGTGATCATTCGCTTCTCCGTGAAATCGCAGTACCAATCCTTCGAGATCACAGGAGCTTCTCATCTCATTGCGAGCAGCGAGAAGGAGAAAGGGAGGGGTAGAAAGGGGGGGATTGTGGTTTCTCAAGAAAAAAGTGCAATACATTGGAGAGCCCACACACCCGTGCTGGCTTTCTAACTTTGTAAGTAGTTTTTTATTGTTATTATTGGGTTTGTTATTATTGGGTTCATTTTCCATCTCAAGATCACCCTGAACTGGTCTAGGGGATGATAGCATGTCCCTAGTACTCCAAAAATTACTTTTTGAGTTCGATATTGTCACCCACAGCCCTTTTGTGGAGGAGTCTGTCCCTTTTAGGTTTTCTAGTCTATTTGACACTAGGTCCTCTTTGATGTGCAGAGTAACACCTCCTCCAGTATGCCCTTCCCTGTCCCTCTTATAGAGTTATCCGAGGAATGGGTCCCTTCTAAGGGATCATTTCCCTCTTTCTCAGAATTACACCCTCCTTTCCTGAGACTTCCATTCTCTGTGACAGAAGAAGGGCTGTCACCAGGGAATGGGACACCACTATTAGGTCCCCCAACGTCTCATCCACTAACCTCTCTTCCTCTCTCAGTTTCTCAAGATCAGCCACCTTGGCTTCAAGGAAACAAACTTGTTCCCTGAGAGCCATTACACCAAGCACACATCTATGACTTCTGTCCAGCTGGCAGATATTTATACATGTGGCACTCAGTGACGGCCACTGATTTGCATGTCTTTAAAAGGGATTTAGAAAACTCGTGGACAATAAGGCTATCAGTGGCTTCTTCTCCTGGTGGCTATGTGGTACCTCCAGTATCAGAAACAGTATGCCTGTGTATACCAATTCCTGGGGAACATGAGTGGGAGGGTGCCGTTAGACTCATGACCTACTCATGGGTTTCCCACAGGCAGCAGGTTGGCCACTGTGTGAACTGAATGCTGGACTACATAGATCTTTGGTCTGATCCAACATGGCTCTTCTTAGGTTCATATGTTTCTCCAAGGAGATCTTAATGCAGCCCTTCCGACCTGGTACCCTCCAGATGTGTTGGGCTGCAACTCCCATCATTCCAGTCCAGAATGAGAATGCTAGGAGTTGCAGTCCAACACATCCAGAGGGCACCAGATTGGGGACAACTGAGCTATATTGATGGCCATTGGCTTAGATTGCTTTAAAAGAGGACTAGACGAATTCAGAGAGGCCAAGTCTATTAATAGCTATTAGCCATGGCAACTAAATATAGCCGCTGACAACCAAATGCTGCAGATAAGAAAAAGAGAATCTGATCACTTTCACGGGGGGTAGGGTGGGGGACAGGGGAGGACACTGCTGACTGAGCTATGCATTCCCTCCAGTGCTACCTCCCAGTGAGTGCCAGTAAGAATGTGATTTGCCCCTTCATCTTGATTGTACTCCAGTGGCAATGCAAGCCAGATTCCCATCAGGAAACCACCACACCAGTCACTGCTGGACACAACCCAGTTATTTGTTGTTCAGTCGCTAAGTCGTGTCCGACTCTTCGTGACCCCATGGACCATAGCACGCCAGGCCTTCCTGTCCTCCGCTCTCTCCCGCAGTGTGCTCAAGTCCATATTCATTGCATCAGTGATGCTATCTAGCCACCTCATCCTCTGCCGTCCCCTTCTCCTTTGGCCTTCAGTCTTTCCCAGCATCAGGGTCTTTTCCAGAGAGTTTTCTCTTCGCATTAGGTGGCCAAAATATTGGAGCTTCAGCTTCAGTATCTGTCCTTCCAGTGAGCACTCAGGGTTGATTTCCTTTAGGATGGACTGCTTTGACTTCCTTGCAGTCCAGGGGACTCGTAAGAGTCTTCTCCAGCACCACAGTTCGAAGGTGTTCTTCGGCGCTCAGCCTTCCTTATAGTCCAGCTCTCACAGCCATACGTTGCTACTGGGAAAACCATAGCTTTGATTATACGGACCTTTGTCGGCAAGGTGATGTCTCTGCTTCTTACTATGCTGTCTAGGTGTGCCATAGCTTTCCTCCCAAGGAGCAAGCGTCTTTTAATTTCATGGCTACTGTCACCATCTGTGGTGATCTTGGAGCCCAAGAAAGTAAAATCTGTCACTGCTTCCATTTCTTCCCCTTCTATATGCCAGGAAGTGATAGGGCCAGATGCCATGATCTTACTACTCAAATGATCTTAGTGCAGTTCTGCACCTGTCATTAAACAAATATTTTGCTTGAGCTTCATGAGACTGGTTTTTAAAAAAATAAATATGGACGCTTCAGTGATGGGTAATATGGTATTAATGGAAACCTTATAGAATTGATTATTAAGAAATTATGTAGAAGTTGCCATACAACTGCTATTGCGACATATAAGCCACAATGTGTTTTTCTGAAAAGTTGAAAAAATAGTACGTATAATTAGAAATATATAGTTAAAGGTACTCTCCAAACTGAATGTTTAACTGAAAGATAAAGTCTCATTCAATAATAAGTGGCATTTCTTTATTAGTAAGCATGTGAATTTTTGTGAACCACCCAGAGAGCTTCAGGAATGGGGCAGTATAGAAATAAAATAAAGGAAATGACAAATAACTACAAAGTAAAAAAATATATGGCATTTATTTATTTTTACACCTGCTTTTCAGTCTGTAATTATCAAAACCTCTTAAATTTGAAACATGCATTGCTTACCTGTTTGAGTGTTCTAAATTGCTGTATCATACATAGTGAAAACATACCATGACTTGGAACTGCAAGCTAGATATGTGAATAATATGGTGGATTCTATTATATTTTGTAACAGTGCCTCAATGCTTTTCACACAGGGTGGATCCTGTTCCACATGATGCTCCGAAGCCTCCAGGATACACACGTTTTGTCTGTGTATCTGATACCCACTCCAGAACAGACCCAATCCAAATGCCATATGGCGATGTTTTAATACATGCTGGCGATTTCACAGAACTGGGACTTCCTAGTGAAGTTAAAAAATTCAATGAGTGGCTAGGTGAGTATCATATTACAAATAAATTTGAAAGTTAGTTTCGTTTAATGAATGAATAAAACTGGAACGCTGCTTCTGAGTAAAATATTATGCTCTCGGGACTTACGAATATTAATTTTGCCTTGGTGTTGAAGGCAGCGATCATTATTGCGACTTAAAATCTTGTTACTGTGTGCTTCTCAGGTGTAAGAAGAAGCTGTGTGGAGTCATGCATTTTTGCTTATGCAAGTTTTAAACTGAATAAGGTATTCTACTCAGCGACTTTTAACTGAAACTAAACAGTGGAACTTATAATGACGTGTATAATAGCTCTTGCATGCATTGTTTCTCTCTCTCTGTAGGGCAGGGCAGAGGGGCGGGGGAGTTGTTGTGACTCTTTGTTTTACCCTGGAGCCTGCTAATTTTTCTGTCTCAGGCTCAGCTGCACTGCAGCCCTGAAATCTAAACAAAGCAGAACACGTGCATGTGGTAGCTGCCTTGGATAGAGATGTAGATGCCTTCTGTACCAACTGTTGGCATTGATCACGGAAATTCTGTTCTCCCAGGCAAGCAAAGCAGTGATTTTCACGCACTCCTATAATGTTCTGAATATGCTTTAAAATGAAGTGTTAATAAAGTCCATCTTTCAGTCTATCTAAATCCTGCTTTTAATTACTGACCGGCTACACCACTATTGGAATATAATTGGAATATATTTGTGAACCGCCCAGATATTTTTGTGAACCGCCCAGAGAGCTTCGGCTATTGGGCGGTATAGAAACGAAACTAACTAAATAAATAAATATTAATATATTTGGATTTCCATTTTGAGTGACAATCCTGAGGGAAAAACAGGCAAAGACTAAGATTTCACACATGGTATTTTTGAATGAATATAGTATTTAGGTATTTTGAATGAATATAATATTTAGGTACTATATACCTAATATAGTATTAGGTACTATATTAGGTATAGTATGAATAAATAGATTTTAATACGTCATAAACTGATTGAAGCAATGTTAAGAGTTATGGCACATTTTAAGTAAACCAAGAAAAGTGATCTTGGGGTTTGCAGATGGAATTTCCAGGTTGATACTGAACACCAATGACAGGAACTCCTATCTTAACTCCTGCTTTTTCTTTGGGTGGTCATGCTACTCTCCAGTCACAACTACACTAAAATCCTGGATTTCTCCATTTTTTTCTATGGGCCCTTCTCACTTCTGTCTGTGGGTTAAAGGTAACCAGAAGTTTGCTCATGTACGTGAGTCTATAAATTTAGTCTATGGTTAGAAGCAGTTGAAAAACGAAACGTTAGAGGAGTCAGTTGAGGAGAAAAAATGGAAAATGGATGGCTGAAGAATGAAGAAAGGTTTGCTCAAAAACTTGAGCTAATACCTAGAGTTGGGAGTCAAAGGTGGCGGATGTATGCCATGATGTGTTTTTTTTTTTAATCTCCTCCTTGTGCTATATGGGGATGTTTCAGAGGAAAGGAAGGAAAATGAGATCTTGCACTTTCTCACTCTCCAGAGCATTCCTCTCCCTGCTTTGTAACCTTAAAATGTTTATAGCTTGAGCCCTCCTAGTGCTATATAGTAGGCGTTGGCCTGGAAAGGTGAACAAATCCCCCCCTCCAGATTGCTGAATACTTCTGTTCCAGACTGGCTAGAGCTGTGAACAAGGGCACTCCTAGCAGATGTGGAGACACTGCCATATTTTGCTGCAGCCCCCACGTATCACTTTGTAATGAGAAGGTAAAATCTGTATTAGTCAGAATGCTCATGTGTATTACAGATGCCTCTTCTACACATTCTCTTCTGCATTAACAGCAGTCAGATATAATAATAAATTGTCCAAGAGGCTCAGTGGCACTTTGTGTCTCGCTTATGAAAATGCTCTCAGGTTTCTTGGTTAAGGTCCAAGTGACACTTTATAAACAAATGTGTGTTTATAAAATCAAACTGGGCAAGCGAATCTAGCTTCAAAATGGTATTAAAAAATGTAGGGAACTTTTTAGTAAAGTAGGATATATGGTCAGTGCATTTTTGGTGGAAAACCTTCCTCAGGGACACTAAAGAACAACAAACCATAATTCAGACAACAATATAAACATGCAAAATACAAGTTAATATACATAGTCATTAACTATAATCCTGAACTGGGTGTGGGGATTATGGCTGGAATAGCCCTATTTGTAACCCTGTTTGTTGCAGATAATAAGGGCAAAAAACTGGGGGGTTCTGCAGGGTATAGAGATCCTCTGTCCTCCTTGCAGAAAAATAATCAGGATCCGAATGACCCCCTGCCATCTCCCAAACTGCCACTGGTAATACTTGCACAGGCACACTTTGTTCATGCTATTAAGGCATATTAGCGGGGTGTACGTGTGTGTGCATGCGTGTAAGAAATTGGGTGGAAGGAAGAAGAGGGAGGAAAGTGAGTTTTAGAAAATCAGAGGGAGAATGGAGAAAGGTCAGTAGATTAGGGGTGGGGGAGAAATAGGCCAGTGGTGCATGACTGAATAGGGAAATGCAGAGGACCAGGAAGCAGCAAAGGGGAAGGGAGGGGGAAATTTCTTCGTTTGGCCCCAGTCCAGTTTCCTGTAGGTTCTAACATGTATGAAAACAATCTGAAGAATGATTCAATTGATGGAAAAAGTTACACTGGAACAGACTCCCAACTTTCTGTTACACTAGTGTCAAAGTTAGTTTCTCAGTTGTTGATCTGCTTCTCTGATCACATAATTTCAGGTTCTCAATTCTAATTGATTTCCCTGAGAAGCTCAGCTACAGAACAGCTCAATTCTATCCTTACTCAGAAGTATGTCCCATTAAGCCCAGTCGGGCTTCGGTGTGTATGGAATTGCAGTCTAAAAGTTCTGTATGTTTGGTACAGTATGTGGGTTCTGTGGTTTTAGCTGGAATGTCATTTGTGTGAAACATGTCGATTTCTTCATATTGGTTCTGTAATAGATCATTTGTTTTGCTTTTACTGTTTGATTCTTGCTAGTGTAGTATTATCTTTGAATAGCATATGCTGTTTTAATGGAATGTAGTTTTAAATATCTGACAAGGAGACTTAGTATTTGAATTAGTATCTTAATTATTTACACTAAAAGAAGCAAAAAGCTACCCAGATTCCTTGAAAGAATTCCTTGTCTCAAATAAACGACCCATGTGCCTCTTCTGTCTCTCTCCTATTCCTGCTCTCTTTTTGTCTGTGATCTTGCTAATTTGTCTAAAGGAATAATTGACACCATATGGCATGAGCTTCCAGCCTCTCCCACATTTTCTTGCTCTCTCTCTCAGATTGCATTCCTTAACTCCCTTCACTACTCTCAACATTTATTTTCTGCTTTCTTAGGTTTTGTCACTCTCTACAATATTCAAATCTATATAGCCATCTTCTCTAGTCTCAGAAATCTTCCTCTCATATTGTTGTGCTTGTCAAACTGTCCTTCTTTCACTCCATAGTTGTGTCCAGCTTCATTGCTCATGCTAATTACTTTCTCCCTGAAGTCTTCATTACATATGTTAATTATATGTTGCTTTAAACACTCTTCCAAGGTCTGTCCATATTTATATTTCATACCATGTCTCCTGTCATTTGCTGTATTTCAAGCTCTAAGCATTGTATATGCTTCTCAGGCAATATATAAAGTTTTTCACAAGTATCCCTGTGCTCATCCTATTTCTGAAGCCTGTTCTTAACATCTCTTTAAATAAACCATCACTTTATGCTCTCATTTCCATGTCATAGTAATGAAATTATATTTATTTTTATAGAAATTAACTGTAGGTTAACTAGGTACTTCAGAAATATCACTGGTAAATGGCAGTTCACAGCTCATAGCCATCCTGCCAGGTTTGTAGTTAAGATTTGTTGCACAGTACAGTTTATGGACATTTCCTTACAGTGCAATCATATACAGGTCTGTTCAGAGACATGTCCTATGAGTTCACCTAGAAAGGTGTATGCCACTTTGGGCACTTCTAAGGTACGAAAGCAGTCAATAAGTGAAACAAATAAACAATAGAAAAGTAGCATACATCAGTCTGTTCATTCCCTACCTCTGCAAATTCTTCACCACCCATTTCTAAATTTAGTAGCTGTGGCCCCTGCACCCTCGAAAAGCTTGGTCAGTTGATTGGTCAAATATTGTCAGAAAGCAGTAAAACATTGAATTACCACTGAATGTAATAACATTAGCTTTTCCTTAAACATTTAATTCATTAAACTTTTAGCAGAGATTTTACTAGTTACAAAAAAGTTAGATAGCTGTTGTTGAGAGACAATAAAATCAAATCTTAAACAACTGTAATCATTATTACTTGTAAATAACTACATTATGCAAAAACAAATTTATGAGTCAAATATATGAATCATATTTATATGTTGTGTGCATTGCAGTAGAAATTAGAAAGGATTACCAGATTGACAGCTATAAAGAACTCTACACTTTTATTTGTTTTTTATTCATTTACAATATTTGTATACCGCTCCATATCTAAAAGCTTCGGCTATTGGGCGGTATAGAAATGAAATAAATAAATAAAACAGATTTTGGAGCGGTGAACACAAAAGATAAAAAACTAAAAGAATAAAAAGATTAAAACACCACCTTAAAATCAGGCTTTTTAAAAAACATAATGCCAATAGAAACCATGACTGGTCAATTAAGGAATAACTCCTGGAACAGCGCTTTTTTTCAGGAGGCGCCAGAACTGACACAGTGTTGGTACCTACCTGACCTCCAGGGACAGGGGGTTCCAAAGAAAGGGGGCCACCACACTGAAGGCTCTTCTTCTAGTGGACTCCAATAGGTCCATAGGTCCATGTGGAACCACCAGGAGCAAGCCCTCCGATGTCCTCAGTGACCAGGCATGTTGGTAAGGGAGAAGGCACTCTCTCAGGTATCCTGGCCACTAGTACTAAAACCTTAAACTGGCCTGGTAGCGGATAGGCAGCCAGTGCAGTTCCCTCAGCAAAGGAGTTACATGCTGAAAAGGGGCAGCTCCTGACAAGAGCCGAGCTGCTGTGTTCTGTACTAGCTCCAGCTTCCGGACCAGCTTTAAGGGCAGCCCCACATAGAGTGCATTGCAATAATCCAGTCTTTAGGTTACTAGTGCCTGCACCACTGTGGCCAAGTTATCCCTGTCCAGGAGAGGCCATAGTTGGCGTACCAGCCGAAGTTGGTAAAAGGCAGTCTGAGCTACCATGGCCACTTGGGCCTCCAGCGACAGTGATGGATCCAGGAGTACCCCAAAACTATGGACTTGATCTTTCAATCCCATCCAGAACAGGCAGGGAACCTATCTCCCAGACTCGCGAACCATTCACTCACAGGGCTTCCATCTTGCCAGGATTCAGTTTCAGTTTCTTGGTCCTCATCCTGCCCATTACTTTGTTCAGGCACTGGTCCAGGACTTACACAGCCTCTCTTGATTCAGATGTCACAGGGAGATAGAGCTGTGTGTCATCAGCATCCTGATGGCACTTGACTCCAAATCCCCTAATGACTGCTCCCAGAGGCTTCATAGAGATGTTAAATAACATTGGGGACTGGGTGGTATTCTGTGGAACCCCATAGCTCAGTGGCCAAGCAGCCCAGGAATAGTCACCCAGTGTTACTCTCTGAAATTGGCCCCACAGATAGGACCGGAATTACTGTAGCACATTGTCTCTGGTACCATCTCACAGAATTGATCCAGGAGGATACCATGGTCAATTGTATCAAAAGCCAATTAGAGGTTGAGCAGAATTAGCAGGGTTGCACTCCCCCTGTCCCTCTCTCGATGAAGGTCATCCATCAGGGCGACCAAGGCTGATTCAGTCCCATAACCAGGACAAAACCCAGATTGGAGTGGGTCTAGATAATCAGTATCCTCCAAGGGTGCCTGCAGTTGTTCTGCCATTACCCCTTCCAGAACCTTCCCTAAGGAAGGGGTATTTGCAACTAGGTGGTAGTTGTCTAATACCATTGGGTCCAGAGTGGGCTTCTTCAGGAGTGGTCGCACTACTGCCTCCTTAAGAACAGCAGGGACCACCCCTTCCCAAAGGGAAGCATTCACCACACCCTGGACCCACCCGGTCATACCCCCTCATCTAACTTTTATTAGCCGGGAGGGGCAAGGATCGAGAGGGCACATGGTCAGTCACATTGCTGCAAGCACTTTGTCCACATCATCAGGCTGTAACAACTGAAACTGATCCCAGAAAATCAGGCAGATGGTGGCGTCAGACACCTCAACCTCAACTGGAACTGCGCTCACAACAGCATCAAGTTCGCTGCGGAGACAAACAATTTTGTCCTCCATGAGCGATGCAAAAAGGTCACGGGGTCCTTGAGGGAACCAGGGTCCCATTTGCTGTGATGAGCGTTAACAGCTCCCAGAACATCCAAAAGAGCTCCGCTTGAGGACACAATGGAGGCAGTAATGTAAGCCTTCTTTATTGCCCACACCGCCACACAGTAGGCACGATTATGTGCTCTACAGCATGCTCGGTCAACTTCGCCTTGAGAATTGCACCGTTTCCTCTTTAGCCGACATCCAGCCTGTTTCATAGCTCCCCAGGGAGCAGAACAGGCTCCACAGCACTGGAGAGGGCACTCAGGTGCAATCAAGTCGACGGCCCTCCACATCTCACCATTCCACAGTGAAACTAGGACCTCGGCTGGATCACCAGCTTTCTCCACTGGGAAGTCCCCAGGAGCTTTCAGAAATCCATCCGATTCCCTCAATCTCGTGGGGCAGACCATCTGAATGGGTCCCCCACCCCTTCAGGAGTGAAGTAAGTTTAGTGAAAAAATAACCAGAATATAGTTTTGTGTAGAAAACTAATTGAAGGACATACTGAAATCTCTTGAAAATCTGAAGAACAGCAAATCTTCAGTGACTTTTCACTTTACATCACAACTGATTTTCTAGTTTTTTACTTGCGCTTACTTCATCCAGCTATCTTCATACTACCTGGTATCTAAAATTTGCTCATAGCAGAGCTAAATTTCTGATACTACAAAGAAAATATAAAGAGAACAAACATATAGTCACAGGCTTGCTTTTATGTGTTTCTGAAGCAGACATCTATAATTGAACAGCAATTTGGGTGAAAAAACTACCTTTCCTTTATCAGCTGCAGTGCAGACACAAAATAGGCAGCCATGATTTGAGGTAGGATTTATACATTTGCAGATAGTTGGCTAGTCAGTTTTTATAGCAATTTATTTGTCTAACCACTATAAATGTAATTTTAGATCTGGGAAGCTGCTACCCCAGTCACATGTACTTGGAAAGAAGTTCTACTGAAATCAGTGGGACCTTTTTTCAAGTAAATTGGTTTAGGTTCAGAATGGAAGTATATTTTTGAGCAAAGTCCATTTTTCTCCCCAGCATATATGTGTCCTTTTTCCTTTCTGTTAATGTTGGTGCTTAGGTATAGAATATTTATTTGATATTTTAATGTTTGATTTAATTGCTAGCTTTTATGTTTCAGTGATGCTTAGATATAACAGTTTACAGATGACTTAAGAAGGTGTATTCATTTTCAGTGTTAATGTAAATTTCCCAGACATCAGGCAAGTGTTTAAACACAGAACTGTCAACGAGATGCTTAAAATGCAATCTAAGACAGTTATACTATCTTTACTGTATCACTCACTGCAATATTCTAAAAGGTTGAAATGAGAAAGAGAAAGCGTTAAGTGGGCATTTGTATGATTGCCATTGCTCTTACAGAATACTAAAATATGTTCAGTAAAATACCTAGAGAAAAGTAAAGCACAGCTGCTGTTAGGAGCCTGCATATATGTCTCACTAAAGTTAGCATATAATTTTTAAAATATTTAGTGGAATATGAAAGGATTCAAAAAAGATATCCATAGGGGCCATAGGGTATTTCAGATTCCTTGATCTGAGACTGGAGACAGTGCTCCGACCTTGGAGCGGGAATCAGAGCTCTGCCACCCTCCCCTGCGCAGCCAGCGTGGAAAGAATTGTGCTGGCTGTTCCCCGAGGTTGGGAACCCGTCCTCGGAGAAGAGGAAAAGAGGGCATTCCAGTGGGTGGGGAGCGGAGGAGATGAGACTGGTGGAGAGGTCAGGATACCCATTATCCTGAGGTCTCCCCAGCCTTGTTTACTCTTGCTCTGAAGGGCTCCAGGCAAAAAACCCCATCTAGTGAAAAATTCAGGGCATGGGGACAGGGAGGTGATTGCCTCCGCCACTCCTCCCACCCTGTATTAGATGACTGGAAGCCTCTGGGTCTGGGGGCTTACGATCATCAAGGGCACAACCCACAAGACCGCACCCTTTGTCTTAAGAAAAATGCAACAATGCAAGTACAAAACCAGGCAAGACTTCGGAGTTCAGATAAATGCTTCAGGGGCCTGTAAAGCCTTCTTCAAGCAAAAGATGAGCTTTTAAACCCCTTGAATACTTCTCCAAACCATAGAAGAATTCTCTGTTCCCCCCCAGTCCATGCCAGCCTTTGCTGCCCCCCCTCAAATCCTTTCTGCTAGACCCAGCTTCCAAAAACACCCTTTCCCCTTCTCTTCTTTTTCCTGGCAAATAGTAGTGGCATGGGGGAGAGTAGAGGAGAGAGGTTTGTCCTTTCCCTCCCTCTGAATAGCAGTATGCCAGGCAGCAAAGCCCAAGTCCACATATCCCATGGCTCCCTGTGCTTTGCACCATGGTGAACTGGTTCTCAGCATGCCAGGAAGATGGAGCACGGAGGGAAGGAAATAAAAAAATGTTCTCCCCTCCTCTTCTCTCACTGCGTGCCACCGCTACTGCTCCTGCCACCACCACTTGCCAAAGAAGGGAGGGAGGAGAGTGTTTTGGAGGGCAGCCAGTGAGGTCTTTTGGGAAAGGAGAAAGTTGGTGGGGATGGAGGAAGTTCGTTTTCTCAAGCCTTCTGTTTTGGAAGAACTTAGATCATTTCTAAGTTAATCTGAAGGGTGGTTGGGAGACTCGCCCATCAGCCCAAACAGTGGTAGTTCTTATGAGGAGGTCAACAGCCCGTGTTGGGCACTGCCGTGTTGGGCACTGCTTCTGCGGCTTCCTAGCCAGTAAGAATGTGTGTGTGGGTGGCCTCTCCCCCTTGGTCACTGCTCATCAGTACTACATTCTGCCCACCCCTGCATCCAAGGTTAGCACAACAGGGAGCAGGCAGGAATATAGAACTTCAGCCTTGCAAGTGGCCTCTTCCTGCTTTTTTATGTGGGGCTACTGGGAGGATGTGATCAAACAAGTTAGGGTTCAGCATGGCCTATGTGCCAAGTTGGCTTTTCCAGCATGAATGTAACAGAACAGAGCTGGAAGTAAATATTGACAGGTATAAATGCTGTAGATGTGCTTTCATTTCCTTTGTAGTATTTTGTTTATTCTTGATACACATGAGCAGCAGTAAGATGAATGCAAGTTATGGGACTATTTAAAAATGTGGTAATATCCCACTTTTGTTATTCTAGTAGATGAGGACCACAATATCGCATAACGTTGAAGTCCTCAGTATAAAGTATGTGTACCATAGTTTCAAAATTGGAATGCAATGTGTTGTTAATTAGCACATAAAAACTACAAACAAAAATTCCATTTGATACTCTTTAATTAGTAAAAGAAATGTAAAAAAAGTTAATAAACCAAACAATTATCAGCTATAAACTATAGACAGATACACACCCATTAGATCGCCAGTGCTGTCACCAAGTTAATGAAGGTAGTTTAGAACAACATAACTGACCAAAAATACCAGTTATTGAGGAAGAAGTTAAAAATATAAAACAAAAGAATAGCTGGATCCGATCTGGTCCAGCATTCTGTTCTTACAGTGGCCAACCTGATAACTGTGGAAAGTCCACAAACAGTGCAATAGTACTCTCCCACTGTGCTCCACCAGCAACGGGTACAGAGAAGCATACTTCCTCTGTTACTGGAGGCGATATATAGCCATCATGAGTAGTGGCCACTGATAGCCTTCTCCTCCATTAATTTGTCTAATCCTCTTTTAAAGCCATCCAAGTTGGTGCCATGTGTTGTCTCCCACCGTTCACTTCGTTCACTTTCTCCACACCATGCATAATTTTATGTACCTCTATTGTGTCCCCCCTTATTTGCCTTTTTTTCCCCTAAAAAGCCCCAAAAGTTGTAAGCTTTCCTCATAGAGGAGTTGCTCCAGTCCCTTGATCATTTGGTTATTATTATTATTAATTATATTTCTATACCGCCCCATAGCCGAAGCTCTCTGGGTGGTTTACAGCACTTAAAACATTAAATGCAATATGAAAAGTTTAAAAGCCATTTACATAAAAGCACACAGACAATATATACAAACAACATATAACTGAAACCAACTTTGAACGGTCAGTCATAACTAAAGACACATCCAGGACCGATTAAAACTCATCATGTGCTGCCAAATTCCTGGGAAAAGAGATGGGGCTTAGCCTGGCGCCAAAAAGATAAAAATGTTGGCACCAGGCGGACCTCCTCAGGGAGCTCATTCCACAGATGGGGGGGCCACCACTGAGAAGGCCCTCTCCCTCGTTGCCACCTTCCGAGCTTCCCTTGGAGGAGGCACCCAGAAGACGATCTTAGATGCGGAACATAGCATACAGGTAGGTTCATTTTGGGAGAGGCGTGCCATCAGGTATTGCAGTCTCAAGTTGTGTAGGGCTTTATAGATTAAAACCAGCACCTTGAATTGAGCTGAGAAGCATATAGGCAGCCAGTGCAAGCAGACCAGAGTCAGTCTTATATGTGCGGACTTTCTAGTCCCAGTTATCAATCTGGCCACCTGCATTTTGCATGAGCTGCAGCTTCCGAACTGCAAAGGCAGTCCCCCATGTAGAGTGTATTGCAGTAATCTAACTTGGAGGTTACCAGAGCATAGACAACTGAAGCCAGGTTATCCCTGTCCAGATAGAGGCATAGCTGGACCACCACCCAAAGTTTGTAGAAGGCAATCCATGCCACTGGGGCCATCTGAGCCTCAAGTGACAAAGATGGTTCCAGGAGGACCTCCAAGCTACGGACCTGTTCCTTCAGGGGAGTGCAACCCCCTCCAGAACAGTTTGAACACCATCTGGTTAGCAGAACCACCCATCAAATCTTTGCCTGGATTGAGCTTCAGTTTATTAGCCCTTGTCTAGTCCATTGTCGGAGCTAGGCACTAATTCAGCACATCCACAGCCTCATCTGAAGAAGATGAAAAGGAGAAATAGAGCTGCGTGTCATCAGCATATTGATGACAATGCACTCCAAAATCCCGGATGACCACACTCAATGGTTTCATGTAGATGTTGAACAGCATGAGGGACAAAACTGACCCTTGTGGAACCCCATACTGGAGAATCCACAGGGCCGAGCAGTGTTCCCCAAGCACCACCTTCTCGAGCCGACCCTCTAAGTAGGAGTGAAACCACTGCAACGCAGTGCCTTCCACTCCCAACTCAGCCATCCCAGAAGGATGCCATGGTCAATGGTATTGAAAGCCACCGAGAGATCAAGGAGAATCAACAGGGTCACACTCCACCTGTCTTTCTCCTGACATAGGTCATCATACAGGGCGACTAAGGCTGTTTCTGTGCCAAAAACTGGCCTGAACCCCGATTGAAATGGATCCAGGTAATCAGTCTCATCCAAGAGTGTCTGGAGCTGGTTGGCAACCACTCAGTCAAGGACCTTGTCCAGGAATGGAACATTTGCAACCGGCCTATAATTATTAAGGTTTTCTGGGTCTAGGGAGGATTTCTTCAGGAGTGGTCTCACCACTGCCTCTTTCAGGCAGCCTGGGACCACTCCTTCTTGCAAGGAGGCATTAATCACTTTCCTAGCCCAGCTGGCTGTTCCCTCCCTGCTAGTGTTTATTAGCCAAGAGGGACAGGGATCCAGTATGGAAGTGGTTGCATGAATCTGTCCAAGCACCTTGTCCACATCCTGGAGCTGTACCAGTGGAAACTCATCAAAGAAAACTGGACAAGACTGTGCACTGGATACCTCACCAGATTCACCTGCAGTAATACTGGAGTCTAAGTCCTGGCGGATGCAAGAGATTTTATTCTTGAAGTGCCTAGCCAGTGCATTACAGTGGGCCTCAGATGGTTCCATGATGTCCTTAGGGACAGGATGTAAAAGGTCCCGGACAACCCTAAAAAGCTCCACTGGGTGGCATATAGTTAACCTTTTCTAGAACTTCTCCAGCCTTACAAAATCCTTTTGGAGGTGTAGTAACCAGAACTGCACACAGTATTCCAAGTGTGATCACACCATAGCTTTTTGCATAAAGGCATTATGACACTGGCAGTTTTCCGTTGGATTCTTTTCCTAATGATCTCCATCATGGAATTTGCCCTTTTCACAGCAGCCACACACTGGGTCAACATTTTTAATGAAGCTATCCACCGTGACCCTAAGTTCCCTTTTCTGGTCAGTCACTGCCAGCTGAGGCTTTATCGGTGTATATCTGAAGATGGGATTTTTTGCCCCATTGTGCATCGCTTTATATTTGCCTACATTGAACTGCATTTGCCATTTAATGCCCATTTACATTCATGTTGTAGTTTAGAGGCCCTCATCCTGGTTTACAAAATGATTATTGCCAAACTGATCTCTGTAGGAACAACTTCTGCTGGACACCCTCTCTCAGTCTTCTCCTGGCTCTGCCCCCTCCCTCCAGGGATCATCTCCAAGCTCCCCTCCCTACAACAATCACTACATCTGCCCGCTTTTTTCCTAACCAGAAGTAATAATAAACACACAACTACATTAATCCAAGTACTAACTACAGAAGAGAGGTTACCTCACTCTAGAGTTAGTCTTCACTACTCACTTCCCTACATTCTGCTGGTCTCATCAGCAACGTTCTGTGAATCTCTGTGGAGCTTTTACATTCCAACCAGACTGTTAGAGTCCCTGTTCCTCCCTACAGTCTTTAGAGATGCCTTGCTGAGGTTCAACCTGGCGTTCTTCTTGCTCCTGCAATGACAGCAAAGGTGTTGATTGTGAGCATATCAGGTTTCTGCTTTCTGAAACATCTTGTAAGTTTCTTGGGAGTGTATGTAGATCATGACAATTATGCTGAAAGGTTTCACCTTGATCTGTCTGAACTCAATAAGGGAGAGGGCATACCATCTGTTCAGCTGTGCCCCTCTGATTCCAGAGTTTGCAGCTGTAATTTCTCATGCACACTTTGTCACCCGATTGCAGACCTGGACACTCCTGTACTCTTGTGTGAAAGTGCCATTTTGTTGCTGTTTTAGTACTTCCTTCCTTCCTTTGTACATGTCCATTATCATACCCTGTGAGTAACTCCTTAGCAATGGGTAAAGTAGAGCATATCCTTTTCCCCATAAGTAACTGAGATTGGAACCATCCATTGTCTAATGGTGTACTGTGGTATGCCAGTAATGCCTTATATTAATAAGTCTCCTGTGCTGGCAGCTGGGTCTTTCATCGGGGTTTTTACTGTTTGGATGGATCTCTCCACGAGACCATTCGGTTGGGGGTAACGGGGACTGGAGGCGCTATATTTAAAGTCCCACTCATTCACAAATTGCTTGAACTGGAAAACTGAGGTCTGCTGTCACTAAAGAGTGCATTCAGAATTTCAGGCCTCCCATCATTGATGCACTGCTTGTACTATTCAGAGTGCAGATAATAGGGAGGAATGACCTGTAACTGTTAAGTACACCTGTGAGTTCCAAGTAACGAGCTCAGTGCCTACTTTCTCATATGCTCTCTGTGGAACACGGTATGGAAAACAGGCTGCTGTTGCTGCATGGTTGGAACTTAAGGCAGGTGAAACAGTTTGCCACAATATTAGCAATATCCTTGTTGAGCAATGGCCGATACATGGCGTCTTGTGCCCTCTTGTTACATTTTTCAATCCGTAGATGACCTTCATGAACCTTCCAGAGCATTTCATGTTGGAGTGTCCTAGGAATCACTACCTTGCTACCTTTGGAACTCAGTCCATTGATCTCTGAGAGCTCATGCCCGCAGTTCCAATAGTCCAATATACTCAGATGGCAGCTGCTGCAGTCCTCTGGCCAGCCTTTCAGCATTAGAGTAGCGCTATGGAGTCATCTTTCTCTGTTTCATCCTTGATTCCTTTCATTGTCCTACCAGCAGTGGGAAGTGAGTTCATTGTCAGATCTATGTAGGCCTGTACCTCCACATCAGGGGTCTACTCTGGTTGCAGGGAAGGGTGCGTGGCCCTAGACAGCATGTGTGCTGTAAACATGAATCTACCTTGTGTGTAAGACACAAGTAAGATAATATTTTCGTAGCTGGAATCCTCACCAGTTCTGATGCTCTAAGTGTTATCGTAAAGAGTTTTTCCCAGGGTGAGGACCTCTTCATGGAACATCCTTTTTCTTACTGCATTCAGCCTAATGCTACAAATAATCTCGTCTCTGATCAGAGAATCTGTTAAGGTGCCAAAGGCACAGGTCTTGCTAAGAGTTTTTAACTCCATGGCATATTGTCTTATAGTGTCATCAGTTTTCTACATGCACATAAAGAATCTATGCCTTTCAAAGTCTTCGTGCTGTTTAGGTAAAGAGTGCTCCTCAAACTTTGTCATTATTGTGCTGAACTTCATCTTTTTTCTTTTTGTAAATCGGGAATTGTTATAAATCTCCAATACTTCCTCCTCTACCATATACAACAAGATGGGTGATTTTACTTTATTGGGTCTTTCTTCATCCCCTGTGGCAGCCAGGTAAGTTTCCAATCTTTTCCTGAATTTTCTCCAGTTTTCTGCAACATTGCCAGGTATCTGACTGGATGGGGGTTGCAGAAACTTCATGAGTCTGTCCTCTGTCATGGTGTTCTGAAGGAAAGTCTTCATTCTCTTCAGAGCTGAGAATATCTGCGCCATTTCTGCCATTGTCATTGGAGGAGTAATGAGGATTCTCAGAAATGTCACTGTTTACTCCAAAGTTGTCTCCAGATTGTTCTCCAGAAGCTGGCACAGGAGTGTGGAAGCTTCCTTACAAGTGTTGAATTATGTCCTCTTGTATAGGATGGAAAACTCTGTCCTCAGTCTGTCTTGCTCCAAGATAGGAGAAGCTATAGGCCTCTGTAGCTTCATTTAGTCCCCGCTGTGGGAATCTGTGCTTGTGCACTGGAAACAAACTCCCTTGTACCAGTGTTACACTCAAGAGATGACCAGTGAATGTGAAACATTCCTTGGTATGTACAATGATGATGTTGCAGACCTCTAATGCAATTTGATCCATGTTTTCCTTCATTTTGCTTCTGAGCAGCTGTGATTCCTGAGGTAACTCAAGAGACTAAGCTTCCAAGAAACTCTCCTGCTATGGCTGGATTATGCTCAGGTTAAACTAAGGGGCAACCCGAAAGCAAGTCAATCAGCAGGCAATGGTCAAAACCACAGTTTTAGTAGGCAAGAGGGAATAATCCAAAAGAGAAGTCTGAAGAGCAGCCGAGATCAAAACACAGATAAAGAGTCAGATACAATATGCATTCAAGAAGCTTAGTCAAGCAGAAGTCCAAGGTCAGTCGCATAGAGGTTCAATCATAAGGCAAAGTCAGGAAAACAGGGCACAAGGTAGTAGAAGCTGGCAAAGGGGTTATTTCCAGCACTGGCTAGGCAGACACTGAAGGCTTTTAACACTAAAGCCTTCTAAGCCCCGCCTTGGACTCGGCTGCAGTACATAAGAGCTCTCTGGTCAGAGCCCTACTCATGAGGAGTCACTTTCTCCTAAGGATTCCTTATTTGCAAGCAAGCACTCCTTCTCACAGGAGCCCTACTGGCCTTTCGCTTGAGGCAACAATGGGGGCCAGGGGGTTGCTCAGCCTCTGCCTCTGAAGCAGAGTCCCTTCCTCCTGACTGAGATGGACCTGCAGCCCTCTCCCCTGAGGGCCCATGCTCCTTCTGGTTTGGTGACAGTGACTGATCTGGGGTGCTCTCAGTTTCTGGGAGCTCTAGCTCTTCCTCCGAGGAGGATTACTCCAGCAGGGGCATGACACGATCCGACCAAACTGATGGCATTCACAAAGTCTGAGGTACAGTAGCTGTCCTCACTGCTATAGAATCAGTGACTGCTATTCTCTGGAGTTGACTGTAGAGATATCTGTAGAATAGGAACAACAGGTACAGGAACTTGACGTCTTCTTGCAGCATTTGAAGAAATTCCCTGGTTTCACAGACTGCGCTAAGAGTGTTCCAGCTGCATGAGTCCATAGAAGTGTTCCACTATGAGCCGTCTTTGTTGATGGGTTCGAAAATCAGTATGGTTTGGCAGCATGTGGAGACATCTGTGGTGTTGTTAGATTCAATAGCCACAAAAAGGATTGCTGTTCAACTGCTGTTTGATGCGATCCTTCGTCACCATCAGCATGTAGGCCAGCAGTTCTGGATTGTCTTCAAGAGACCTCTGAATACTGAGGCACTGTGAAGTTCCACGTCTGAGTCAATGGACCGCATGAGATTAACTAGCCCTCTGACAACTCTTGGATCCTCCCTATCATGGTGTATATCAAAAGCTCCAGAGAAATGTATGCAGTTCACAGGTTACAAGGGAAAGGCAGGAGTTCTAGGATAATGAGATAAAGAGCATACCTGCAGAAAAAGCACGAGAGGACAGTTACAGAAGCATGATTTTTTAGGAGCTAAATGTTTGGGGGAATTCAACAAGCAGAGCATAAATGCAGCAGCCCTTTTGCACTGTTTGTCCCCCAGTAACTGGTACAGAAGTACGCTGCCTTTGCAAATGGAGATTCCACTATCATGGCATCTATCAAAGGGGATTAGTTGTATACCTCCATGGATGTGGCTAATTCCTTTTTAGAAAGCCATCAAGGCCCACACCCTCAAAATGTCTCGTGGCAGCGGATCACATAAGTTAATTATAGACTGGGGCAGAAAGTGGACGGGGGTGGGGGACTAGGATGCCAAACGTGGAGCAAGGCTGAGAACGTGGTTTCAGGGACACAGAGGAAAACGTTACGTTTTCGCTACGGAAAGTGAGGGGTGTCCTCCGCTTCCTCTGGATCTCCCCCCTACGGGCTGCTGCTGATTGAGCAGCTTCACTGGCCTCCCTGTCCTGTGCTCACTCCCCATCCCAGCCCTGCGCTCCCCAAAAAGGATATTCTCACACTTGGAGGCTAGCTGAGACTGGGGTTACAGGCCCTGTGTGCCCATCCCTAGCAACGTGAGCCCATATGCATAAGTGATGGGAAACTGCATTTTTAATTGATAAAAGACTGCAGAATGATCTATGCAGAAGCCATTTCCTTTGCAAATGAATGCTTGGAAGTACTCTGAAATGTCAAAAGCACTCTGCTGATTTAGCTTTAGGTCATTTTACTGCACTCTCCCAATCAGTTTATACTGGAGTAGCCTTGGATTAATTCTGTTTATGTCATTGGGATGTTAGTGTGACTGCATCCCATTGACTTATATGATTGGTGGATTCCATTTTACTTCATCCAATCCCGTGTTTTACTTCAGGCACAGCAGCTCCCTTACATTGAAAGTCTTTTCTATGCATTTCATTAGGAACATAAGCTGCTGTACTAGGCCAGACCGTTTGTCCATTTAGCCCAGTATTGTCAACGCCGACTGGCAGTGTCTCTCTTAGACTATCTCTTAGACTGTCTCAGACTGGCAGGGTCTAAGGCAGAGGTTGTTCATATCACTTGCTATATGTTCGTTTAAATGGGAGATGCCAGGCATTGAATGTGTGACCTGCCCTGCTACTGAACTATGGTCCCTCCTAAGAAGGAGGTCCAATACTGACCAATATCTTGGTTGGTTCAGGGGGTCCAAGTGAGAGATCCATTTGTGCCTCTGAATGTATATAGTTCTCTGGATCAGGACAGCTGAACAGCACAATTATAAATATTTACAAGATTGTGCCGTAATATTTTATTTGGGGAAAATAAGTTATTTTTCTATGATGTAAGATAGATTGTGAGTTGCCGGTGAGTATGGAAAGACTAGAAAAAGGCTGAGCTGCAAACTCATCAAAAACAGTTGTTAATTGAAAAGCTGACAGACCCATACCCAGAATAGTGCTTGCAGCCGCCACTATAATAAATGTGACTGTATGTTTAGAGTAATTTGCTAATTTGCTTAAGTAACACTCATAGACAGTAGCGTGGCATAAATATATTAGCTGAAGCAACAACTATAACCAGCTCTTACAGGGTTTGTTTAGTAGATGGATAGCTTAGATGAGCTGGAAAACATTTCGAAAATATAGTGGAAGTGGAATTGTTAGCACAAGTTTAGCATACAGTTTTCTTCTACATTTGTCAAGGGTACTAGATCAGCAGTTCCAAACGTGTGAATGCTGAAGGGCGCAATCCAATACGTGTTTAGATGGGAAAAAAGGCCTACAATTCCCAGCATTCCCCAAACAGCATGGTTGGCTGTGGAACGCTGGGAATTGTAGGATGTTTTTCTGTCTAAACATGCATAGGATTGCACCTTAAATGTACTATAGCACTTAAGCTATATTATCAGTTTATATTTGTGTCTACATATATATGGAAGTGGGACTTAGGTTTGCTATATTGTTGAGCACTTCAAAACTGTAAATGAAAATACAGCTTACATTTAAGAAGGGCTTTGAATGACTTTAATTTATCTTAAATGGAAAATCATGATGTGCAAAAACAAATAGGGAAGAAAGATACTGGTTTTCATTATGCTTGTCCAGATTACCTTATAGGTGGATTTGATAACTAACAATTCAAAATGCCATATACTCAAATTCAGGTAGAAGAGTAATTTTGATAGGATTTGGAAGGTGTGTATGTGTGTGTGTTCACTGTAGCCTCAGTAGAAAAATAGGTGGTTAAAGAAGGAAATGGTAAGGATTGGTGATTTGCCACAAGACTACTTCTCTTCAGTGTTTTATTATTTACCAAAGCCAAAACACTGCTAATATATGCTAAGAAACATGGGTGGGGGTTTTACTCTTAGTTTTTACAGTTATGGCCAAGCTAGATGTGATAGCCACAAATCCTTTTGTTTCAAACACAACTGCCTCAGTCACATAGGCACAGGGAGCATTTTAATAGCAAAAGGAGTATACAAATAAGAGCTGTGGAACCTTCCTTGCAACCACATCTTACTTCCCAGGTACTTTTCACCCATCTGAGGTAACTTCTGGTATCAGAACTCTGCTGAAGAGAAAAGCCCCTGGGGAGTAGGGTTGGGTGACTGGTCAAAAAAGATTTGATCTATTGTCCAGTCAAGTATTAGTTAAATAATGAATATGTAATTTAAAAGTGTGAACTTGATTAGAACAACAACAAAAGTGTGTGTATGCCAACCCTATCATAGAGAACCTGCAGCAAATTGTGGATTTGGAGAAAGTTCTGCACTTTTCCCATCTTCCTGCTCCCTTTGCTTTTAAAATCAGGCCCATTTTTTAATCCTGCCCACCCACCATGTGAATAAATCAACTCACTATTTAAACATACACAGCTGCCATCATAACCTCTCATTTGGCCCATTGTACAAAAACTAATAGTAATATTTCAGAAGAAGCTCAGAGTCTCTCCAGAATGGTGTGTGATTGTTGTCCATCAATGTCTGAATGTGGTGTTTCCTTTCTGTGTAGATATGCCTACTTTAGTTCCATTTAAATCTATTTTTTTTTAAATTATATTCCATTCTTCAATATTTTTACTCCCTGGTTAGGTTAGAAAGTAATTTTTAACTACTAAAAGCAACATATCAAAATACAAAATCACAAAAAATAAAAAACCCCAAAAGAATAGAAGGAAAGTAAACCTATTCGAATTGCTTGACTTGGATAGTCGCAGAAGTGCAATCCATGTTGCATCCCAAGTTATAACTGCTGTGCATTTCATCTTGAGACTTTCTTTAGAAAGTCCAGCTACATCTTCAGCATAATGTGATTGTCCAAATTTGTGTAAACAAGAAAGTTTCTTGTGGGACGTTAAAGACTAACACATTTTTTCTGGCTTAAGTTTTTGTGGACGCTGTCCATTTCATCAGATGTATATTAGGCCCTTATTAGGCCACCAAAATATCACCAAAAAAGTACAAGGTTTCGAGATCTCCAGATTGCTTCATCAGGATAGATGTTACAAAAAGCAGGTTTGGGAGGCAGGGGAATAGGGGAGAATAAAATGACCATGGTGAAGTCATAGTGTCTGCCTGTTTAGGGTCCCAAGATGACAAGGGATCTGAGACATGCAAATTAGGCTTTGCAGATCATATGATGGTTACAGATGGGACCTAGGGTTGCTGAGAGGAAGAAAGGGGAAAATGTTGGATCCACCATTTTGGAAATATAAAATCCAGCTGTTACTCAGAAGTGTTTCTATGTTGGATGAGGTACCCATGCCTCTTTTTCTAGTGTACCACTAGGCAGTATTTATATTAACCCAGCTGAAGATAATTTTAGATGTCCCTCCAATTACTCAATAAAGCTACCCAATTTGGCTCCAATTTACTTCTTTCCTTTTTTTTACCTAGTACAGCACCTCTCACCCGACCCTGCTTTTTGTAACATCTTGCCTGATGAAAATATCTCGAGAGCTTGAAAGCTTGCAGATTTTTGTGATCTTTTGGTTAGCCTAATAAAGGTATTACACTAATATGGATTCTGGGATTTTTCTTGTGGTCAACATGGCTATCTTTCCTGTTTTGTATGTAATTTGAATGATTATATATAATTAATTTTAGCCTTTTTATCAGAAGTGTAACAAGAAATGGGCGTATTGTGTTTTCTCCCTCCCTTTTAGGAAGCCTACCATATGAATACAAGATCGTGATAGCAGGCAATCATGAACTGACATTTGACCAAGAGTTCATGGCAGACTTAATCAAGCAGGACTTTTACTATTTCCCCTCCGTATCCAAGCTGAAGCCAGAAAGCTATGAAAATGTACAGTCTCTCCTAACAAACTGCATATATCTGCAAGATTCAGAAGTGACAGTGAGGGGCTTCAGGATATATGGCTCCCCTTGGTAAGCATTTAAAAACTTAATAATATTAATACAGAAGTTTCCTGTCCATGGTTCACTTTTCAGTTGTTATACAACAGAAAATGTAATGTTAACTTCCATGTGTTTCATAATAGGTCTTCAAAGTTTGATTTAAATATTAAAACTTTTAATCAATTAAAAAGGTGCCCCTGATTAATCAGGCAGTGGCCCAATTTCCACATCCTGGTAAGGCAGATTTTTTTTTTAAGCCAGCATGCCAGCAGGATCAGCTAAACCAGCCAGGGACTCTAAGCACCCCTGGTTTGTTTAGCTTGATGTCCAAACCAGGAACTTTGGCTTGTAAGAACACCTCTTACATCAGCCTCCCACCCCCCACACCATAATATGTTTCCCAGCAGGGATCTGTTTCTTATGCTCTAGGCCATTTGAGCTCCTCAGGATTATTTCACATGGGGAACATACTTCAGAGGTGGCCCTTCTATTTGGCCTAATGTCTTCTGGGAGGGTGATGGACACCCTTCCTATCCAAAGGATAAGGTATATGCAAGATGTGCACCATGCCCTACAGATCTATATGAGGAGATCATGGGAGTTCAAGCACTCTGCCAGTCTGTTTATAACATACAAGCCAGAGCACAAGGGATTATGGTATCCAGATCTACCATCAGCAGGTTGGTCATCAAATGTATTGCCTCAACATATAGGTCCAATAGATGGTCTTCACCCAAGGGAAACATGATGCATCCAGTGTGCAGAGCAGTTGCCTTTGTTGCTTTGACTCCTTAGACGTCATCTGAGGCTCCCTTCGTGTGATACTACAGAAGAATCAATAAATTTGCTTCTGCAAATGCCTCCTTTTGTAGGAAGATTCTCAGTAAGAACTGTAGAGGGGATGGAGCATCTTGTCCCACCCACGGATGTAGGCACCACATTTAGAGATCTCTTTGCCGCCCACTCTCTCACCTTGCTGACCAAGAACAGGATGTTAGACATACTGTGAGGTTCTCTTTTGATCATCAGGCAAGAGAACAAACAGATCCACCCTATCTGCTTTGCATGGAGAGAGGGCTGCATTTTGCTTAGTCCTCCAAGTACAGGAATTAAAGATACCATTGGATTTCCTTCTGTCCTGTCTTCCTTTATGTTGGTCTTTCTTTCATCTCCATTGGGATGATAGTTTGGTTTGTTGAATTTCAAGTTCAGGAGGAAATGGGAAGGAAACCTAGAAAAATCAGGGGGAAAAAAACATTTTTTCCAAGGATTTTGGGGAAAGGCGGAGAGGCAGTTTTCTCTCCAGTATGTTCCCCCAAGCCTTCACATCTCTAAGTAAGAAAGGACTTTCATGTTAAGTCTAACTTTCCAATCTTCCAGCTGAGAATAGCACTTCATGCATCTGACAAAGTGGATCCTATGCAATTAAAGCTTATACTACAATAAATCTGTTAATTCTTAATGTGCACATGACTTTTTTTAAAATATACACATAATGGACAAGTTCATGTGTATTTTTATAGCCCAGTTCTATGAGCTGTTGTACCCGCAAATAAGCATTCTGAATAGGGTGCAATGACTGCTATGATGGCAACAGCCCTTGACTGTCAAATATAGCAGATCACAGTTTTGGAAAACTATTGTGTGGTACAGAACTAGTGCAGGGTAGGGAGGTGGTCTGTGATAAAGGTAGGCATGAGACCACAAATGGCACCCTAAAATGATTTTGGCCATTGTAGTGACAGTTACCTTAGGATAACCTTCCATGTGAAGTAGTAATCTTTTTTCATGGCATTCTGATAGTGCAGGAACACAGTCTTGTCCACAGCAACTCTAATGTGAGCCATGCTGTATAATAGCACAGCCATGCATTTTCAGAGGGCTGTTAGAGACTTATGCTATAATGCTGTGAGTATAAATGGTTCATTTTCCACAATTAAGACTAAATTATTGTTAATACAGAGAATGTATAAATATATTTGGGCTATATACAGATTCACTTGGGCATAAGTGCCATTGAACTCAGTTGGACCAATGTTTCAGTAAACATGGGTAGGATTGGGCAACTCAATATTTCAGTATAATACTATACTAAATATGCAGTGATTTTAAATATATTTATCATTTTGTACCTGTTTTAATTGACCGAGGGGAAGTAGTTACAGAATATAATGCTTTATAATGTGCCATTTGTACATCAGGATATGTTGCATCTTTGATAAACTGAGTCAAGATTCAACTTCAGTTTATGTAATAATATTAGTTTTTACTTTGTTGAAATGTTAATTCTGATGTTTAGGGAGTTGTATAGTTAAAAATTAATATTACATAAACTGAAGTTGGATGCCAGCTGTTGAAGGCCACTTTGTCTTGTGTGTGTTCCACTGTTCTATGCAAGTGCAAAAAAGACAAGAAAAGCACAGAATATGCTACTGGGTACAGAATTCAGCTTTTTGAGATGATCAAGTCTCTCTTTTTTAAAATCCATTTTCCAGTACTATATGGTTACTAAAATAGAGGTGAAAGCATTTGTGAAGTGGCTGGCAAAAACTCTTGGCTAAGAGCTGTGGTTAAATAAGATTTCCCGTAGTTTCAGGGTGGTGTTTCAGTGCCTTACCAGCCTTTTTGCGCCCCTCCCTGCATTTGTGTGTGCAAATTTAGTACCTTTAGTGCAGGCTACATAATAAAGTGTGTATGTGTGTGTGAGTATGTCAAAAGAGGATTTAATAAACATACAGTAAACATTTGTTGTTATTTCTTAAATTTCAGTATTTATGGTTCTCTGTTGTTGTTTTTTATGTCAGCCTGGAATGTAGGAAACAAGTTGTCAGACCTAATGCACATACCTCAGTGTGAATTCTCACAGTGTGAATAAACTGTGAAATGTATTGGAATTTTTTTAAATGGAAATTGGCATTCACCAACTTGTGCTTGTGCTGGGTGTTAATCCTGCCCACCTGCTGATTGTTGTGCATTTATCTAAATTTAAAACCTCATTGCACTTAAAATACATCCATTTATCTCAAATATCCAAATTGTTTTTGTATTTTCTGCGTATCCACCTGCTGTGTTTCAGTTCCATGTTCCAAGTTAATTTCGTTTCTGTTCTATATATGACCAATACAAAACTAAGATTGGCTCCCAAACTATGAAGAGAATACATATAATTCCCAATAGGTTTTTTTGTTTTGTTTTTGCAGCTTACCACTTGGCACCTATTACTAATCTGTAAATCTAATGTAAACATAGTAATTATCCTTTAAGAGTATTTCTAGTGTCTTTCTTGGTATCGTCACAGTCTGCAGCATAAGATCTCAGAAATGTAGATGCATAAAGGAGCTGCAGTACAGGTGCAAGTAAAGAAAAGTAGTGTCAAAAGTAGGCCCGGGAAAGGCAGCCTTAAAGAATATATAATAAAATCTTAGGCAGTGTTACACAACATCAGGCTCTTCAGCTAAAAACTGTAGAGAGATATGGATGAAGCAAGACCTTGCTCATTCTGGTGGCAGCTGCTGTCCTGAAAAGCAGAGCAGACTCCCTTCTCCGGACAGTTTCTGCTCAGTCTACAGATGTCACTGCCAGAAAAAGAAAGTTATTGCTTCCTCAGGAATGCCTATGATTCTAGGGGGCAGGGACAGGAGGCTAACATCATGGTGACTGCGTGCAACCTGGTGACTTATCCTCACCAGAAGTACAAGGCAAGGGGGACTGGAAATTTCTAAGTGCTAGACAGAGGATTTCTAACTGCTGCCTGTTCTGGCTGCTGGAAGGAGCTTGCTTCCTTCTTTCAGAGGGGGTTACTGGGGGCAGAGACTTGATCATATTAAGATGATAACATTTAACTTGTCTTAGATGATGCTAATGACACATCTGTGGATTTTCATATACATGGCTGTAGTTTTTTTTCCATAAAACTTCTGTTTGATTGTTGCTTTCCAAAAGCAATTCTAGATGTTACTTATCCACATAAAACCTCAAAAGATAAATTAAAATGTTGTGGGTTGTTACAAAAAACAGAAGTAAAAACACACATCGAGCTTTTCACCAAATAAAAGGTTTTAAGAGGGAACCTCAAGCATTCTGTTACTTGATAAAAAGACTGTTGAGAGATTTCGTCTCCATTTACTAGCTGAAGAAGGTATTTGATGGGGAAAAGGGTGAACAGGTCAGGAGCAAGTAAACTTAAGTAAACACTGATCATCCGGTTCAGAGATTATCATCCCAATCCATCTAGAAGAGATTTGTGTATATGATTCCTCCTCTACCCCTGTTCCAACTGCTGTTACTCAATGCTCACAGTCCAGTTAGAAAACTGAGAATAACACTGATCATCTGTTTTGAAGTGCTATGGGGGAAAGCTGGTTTTAGTGCCACACTCCTCCTCCTCAGCTGAACAGAACAGCAGATACATGAAATTGTTCCTTTCCTGGGCTCCACACACAGTGTGAGTGTCTGTGTGTGTGTGTGTGTGTGTGTGTGTGAGTTACAAAAACGTACAGACAACAAATCCAACATTTGATCAGATGGGTAGCATGTTCAGTCTGTGAATTCACAATTAGTGAATTCCATATTATTTGAACTCTTCTATTTCCTCACGTTGCTGTATTTCTTTCAGCTTGATGTAGCTTTCCATAACTTGTCATATGTTGTCAGTGGTTTCCGTTTGTCGTTATTTTCATTCGCAGATTGTATAAAACATCTCCAAGTCGCATAGAAGTCTTCATCATTGCTGTGTTGTCTTTCTGCCCATTTTTGTTTTGTCACGCACAGTTCTAACAGTTGCACGAGTTAGATAAGGGGCTGTGTTTTTGCTCATAAATTTTCCTAGCTCTCCTGAGTGTCCTTTCACATAAGCAACATAATTAGTAAGCCTGAGAATCATATTTCTTGGGCAGCAGCATGGACTCAGAATGTGAAAAAGCGCTGCTCTGTTCACTGAAGTTGTTGTCAGCTAGTAACTGTGATCTCCAGGTTTACAGTTACTCATGTGATCTTGAAATCCATATTGACTGGATTGACTCACATGACCAGGCAATATTTGAACCAGACTTGAGTTAGGAAAATCTGACCACTGCACATGTATATTTCATCTGCTCAAACCAATCCTCAGCCTCACTTTCCAATGCCCATCTAGTGTAGTTCTTTCCCTTCCTCCTTTTACTAAGGAGACTTCTAATAGACTAAGCATTGTCTCCATTAGTAAAATAAAGGGTGTGCTCACATAGCATGACAGCCCACCATGAGTTATTTAACCCACTGTGAGGCTGCAGTGTGTGTGGGGTGCGTCTAGCCGCCATTTTAAATATGCAACCCCCACCTGTTGTTGTTTTTTTGCCGTGGTGTGCTGCTAATCACTATACCAGGGAGACACAGAGGGCTTCTTCACACAGGAGCTTTTATCCTGCTATTGAGATTGGTTACTCACGGAAGTTTGTGGGTCCTTTAGATGACGTCGTCAACCGCCAGGGCATCTCCTGCACTAAATGATCTTTATTCCATTTTTTAAAAGATCGGCGATAATGAGCTATCAAATTACAGCGGTTGAGTTCCGCTTTCCTTTTCCCTCATGAAAAAGGAAAAAACGCAGTAAGAGGAGCTCGACCACAGCACCATGTAGTGGCTGTATAATGAAACATATGGAAGACTCAGATAAGGGGGGAAAGGAGGGGGCTTTAAAAGCACACCTCTGTGTTTGAGATGGGCTTTTATGAGCCCTTGAATTTTGTTTCTGATTATGGCTAGGGAGAACTTCACTATCAACCCATACATACGAATGGTCATGAACATGCTCAGATACACAGGCCATTTGTTAACCTTATACTTGGAGTTTTCTATGTCATCTTATGGGGAACATAATAGTATGAGGGTAGTAAACAACTTTCAATCTGGTGTTGGCTCTGCCTTCTTCAGCTGGTAAGGGTTAACAGCAAGAATAATCACAATATGATTACTTCTGGGAGGTTATTTTAAGCAACAAAGAAATGTATTTCAGTTCAAAATGTACTTACGTTGCTTAATTAGATTTTCAAGGAGATACATTTGTAAGGCATTTTATATTTAGATTCCTCTTACAACATGTTAAGTTTTCAAAGTTGGATTTTTAAAAAAGCAACCATTGATTCTCTCTCGCCATACACACTTTTGTTGAAGGAAAGCCATGATTTGGAACAGCGTTTTAACAATCCATTTGAGTTATGAGGATTATAATGAGTATTTGAAGCTAGCATGGTTCTTGAGGTAAATGGAAATCCTGAGTGTGAATAATACACTCCACTTGCTATTTAAAATTGAAGCTTATCATAACCATTTTTATTTTAAGGCAGGAGGTTGACATCTTAAGTTTGATGAGGCTGCAGCATTCTTTGGAGGTTAGGGAAGATATTTTATTTCAGGTGTTCAGTAAATGAAAGATAAATGTGACATATGCTTACGCATTTTTTTAAAAGGAAAAATTGATTAGCTTGTCAAAAATATTAATTTCAACATGGAATACACATTTCATTTTTATAGGAGTAATGAATTGACATTTATACCTAGTTTCGTATTTATTAGGACCTCCATTTTGGAAGGCCCCATTTTTCTTCTAAAATCTTCAAACCATAACGGTGCCATTTCTGTGAATCATGGGATATAGTCAGAATAGTACTCTCTTCAAAAATGCTTTAGATGGTCTATTATATTCAGTTGTATACCAAATAACAATAGAAGTGTTCACAGCAAGCCTTAAATTGCATGCAGATTTGCAACAGCAAATCTTTTAACAGCAAAAGCCAGATAAAGCACAAAATGATTTTGCCTAAAAGAGGGAGTGAGGGTGGCTGATAGTATTTTACTAATGCGAGACTCTGTTACACTCTGATCTGAAACACCTGTGATGATGTATCCTCCTGTAACACCTGTAGACCTTCAGTGTTGGAATAAAACGTTTTGTGATGCTACATTGGTGTAGGGAGAGTTAGGTTGTGGTTGCCATGTTCTTGTTTCACAAAAATGGGCAGCTTGATTTGCATATTATGCAAGTTGTTTAATAATTTTGTAAATCAAATACTGAGTTCGGAAAGGGTTAAACAACCCCCATGCCAAATCACTCCCCTTTCAGTGAAGCGAGGAAATAGCTTGTTGGGCTTTTCTTACATAGTTTTGCAATTAACGTGTAGTTCAACCCTTAATGGCAAAATAAAAATGTAAGAAATTATATATTGTAAGAAGTCCAAGTCTAGTAAATTAACCCTCAGCTCACTTTCATGGGCTGCAGTATCCTTTGTATTCTCTTCTTCTTCGTCATCGTCTTCTTTGTCTTCTTCTGCATGGACATCTCTTACATATTTCTCACACAAAATAGTTTGGTGCTCTCTCTTTTTGTCAGTATTAATTATTTTACGTGGCATTTTACCTCTAATTCTGACATACACTCCAACATGTCACAGATATAAATAGGGACACACTTTTAACTCCCATGTTCTCATACTAAGGATCAGTTTGTGAACCCCAAGGCCAGCCCTACCATTAAGGTGTTGAGAGGACAGAACCATATGTGCGACATAGCCTGCTCTAGACTCCCCTAAGCTAACCTACTGCCTTCAGGTGCAGTGAAGGATGGTGTCCTGTCGCCACTGTTAAAGCCCATTCAGCTTCTGTACATGGAATGGGGAAGGGACACCATCTTGCCCCTTACCTCAGGCACAAAAATATCATCGCTAATCTGCTGATTCTCAGCTTTCCGTGCTCCCATCGTTAATATCATGGACTGTGGATCTCCTTATGAGTCATTAGAGTGCTTCTTTAGTGGAAGTCTTCACCACCCATGAGAGCAAGAAATGCAGACATTATTGCAGCAGAACGGGAATGCTCTAAGGGACACATGTCTTACAGCTGGATGACCCACTCCTCTATAGGTTCTCTGCATTCCACTATGCACCAGGACAGTTGCGAAGGACTGAGTAGAATGCATGCTCCTACTCCTTGTTGGCACAGGCAGGTATAGTTTGTGACACTGATACGCCTGTCAGACTGAAACGACTGTTGGCTGCCTGTTCCCTCAGACCACCTTTTGCGGGACTGAGGCAAGGTCCGTCATCTGGACTACGCGCAGCCTCAGCTTGATGGCACAGCTCATCTGGCAGCAGAGCCCTTCTTCAGTTCTGTCGCAGAGGTCCTCCAGGCCACACAGAAGCCATACACCAGGGCATCCTGTGCAGCCAAATGGAAAGCATTTGTGAGGTTCACTACAGCACTGGCAACTGATGCAGAGACTTGCCCACAATTCGTGATTGTTTGTTTACCTTGAAAAACAGGGGATTAATGCTCTCCTCAGTTAACAGCGTTTGGTGGCCATTTCTGCCTGACACCTTACTGTTGACAACTGTTCTAGGTTTTTCCATCTGACAGTTAAACGTATTATGAAGGATCTGGCTAACATGTTTCCACCATTGCACCACCCAGGCCTTCCTGGAGCCTCCATTTCTAGCACAGTTTAAAAAGCCTCCTTTCAAACAATTTGCCACATAATCTCTGCAGCTTCTGTCCTGGAAGGTCACATTCCTCCTGACCATTATGCCCTCCGGGGGAACGAGTAAACTGAACATACTTTGGTATGATCCACGATTCCTCTCCTGCACAGAGACACAGTCATCCTTATGCTGGATACTTCCTTCTGCCCTAAGATGATTCCATTTTGGGAGAAGTCTTCAGACTGCTTTCTTTTCCAGAGTACATGCACATCATGTACACTTGATGGCCGGCAGCTGAATGTGTGAACTGACTTTGTTAGGAGCATTGTGTGGAACTATATGCTCTAGTGAGTAGTCCCTGAATACAGAAACCTAGCACCCCCTGCCCCCACAACTAGGCTGCTTTTTGGCTAATGAAATGGAATGTACATTAGATCAGAGAACACAGGCCTTTCAAATCACAAAAAATATTGGGCAATTAACCTTTCAGGAATGGGACAATAAACTCTTTTCAGTTTGCACTTATGGCAGCGAACCAAACATGAGTCCTATTTTGCAAATGTTTAGTACATGAGTTCTTTTACTGCACAGTTTATTATTGCAACTTAGAGCAAGTAATTTGAACATTAGCAACAATACACTTGGGCAGATCCTATTTTTTATTATGGGAAAGTCACAGTGGCTTCCACCTATATGCATAGCTTACCTCATAGTGGTATGACAATCACTTGATACACTACAGAAATATGTAATGCGTTGTGCTTATTGTGTATTCTTGGACTCTTCAGCTATGTACTCTGCTCACTTTCAGGATTATTCCTAGTAAACCAAGTCTCTGAACAGTTCCAGATAATTCCCACCCCTTTTTTTTTCTTTACATTTTAAAAGGTTTCCCCCAGATAAGAGAATTCACCCCCAAAGGTTTATTCCTGAATGAGAGATTTTATATTAGTTCAAAACAACAACAACCCAGAGCTCATTCTAAGGGTGGTAATCTCTATAAAAGAAGTGTTCATATTTGTTTGTTAGCTGGAAGTGGAATATACAGAACTATATACAGCAGTGCCCTTCCTCAAGACCAAGATTTTTATTTATTATTTATTTCATTTATATCCCGCCTTTTTTCCTCCAAGGAATTCAAGGCAGCGTACATAATCCTCCTCGTCTCCATTTTCTCCTCACAACAACAACCCTGTGAGGTAGGTTGGGCTGAGAGTCTGTGACTGGCCCAAAGTCACCCAGTGAGCTTCCATGGCTGAGTGGGGTCTAGAACCCGGATCTCCCGGCTCCCAGTCCAACACTCTAGCCACTACACCACACTGGCTCTCACACCACACTGGCTTTCAGTAATGTTTATTCACAAGTGACTCCCATTCAGCAGAGGTCCTCAGTAACATTAAATGTTTCCTCCTTGTAGATTTGGCCCATTTTACTCCTTTCTGTGCAGTGCAGCTGAGGGATTAGTGATGAATTGTCCCTTAAGGAGTCAGCTTCTGTTTCAGAGGGCTGGGGAGGAAATACCGCTTTCCTTCATTATTTTCCTTTTCTTTTGTCAGATAGTGCTATTTCATTATAAAGGAAAAAAATAATAATAGGAGGCGGCTAGTAATTTAACCCCCTCCCCTCAGGGAACAGAAGCTGTCTAGTCATCACTGATTCCTCTGCGAAAGTGAATAGAGATCAATAAAACAGACCGAACCTGAAAACAGGAAGCTTTCAATTCAAGGCACAATAGCCCTTTAAAACTTCAGTAGTTCTTTGCTTGCCAAACTGAGCACATTGGTACTGCAATTACATTTTATTACAACAACAACAAAATCACCACAAACTAGGTCTGAAAAATCAGTATAGAGAAAAGTGAAATGCAATGATTTGGCAACAATGTTGTGTGGATTCTCTGTAAATAGTGAGTGAACAAAGGATTACAATTTCAAAGAAAAGGGCTAGTGTGGAAGCAACCTAACTCTCATATTTAGTACATAGATTGTGAAGTTATTTTATATTTATGCATGCATGGTACATTTAAAATGTCTCAGCTGTGATTGCTAGAATTTTACACCCATACTTTCTTTGAAATAATATAAAACAGTAAATACAGCATATGTATACACCCTATACAGCTATTTGCAAATCATGTAGACTTTTAATAACTTATCTCATAATTAGCTGTTTTAGAACTGGAACAGAAAGAGAAAAAGAAATATGTTGAGGCATAGCTCATCTGTTCAGTTCCAATACAGTTTTCACTTTTCATTTAAGAGCTTTCTTCACGCATACTCTGTACTTCACGCCTAGCAACTGGATATATGAAGTGATTCCATTGGAAAACACTGCGAGGTGATCTCAATGCTCTGTCTGGGGAAATGGACCTCTGATGGCCCATTCACGCATGGAAGTCATCATTCGAGGCTGCAGTCATTAAATGTGTGAACCACCCCTGACTTTCCTTCTGACCTACGAGAAATATGTGTATGTTTCCTGCACACATATTCTTGCCCTCTCCGAACTGCATGCTTAGGACTTTCACTTAGGATGTGTGCATAGGATCAAAAGGCAGCTGGTTTCTAGGAATGTGAAGTAGGCTAGGTATGGTTTCAGAAAATATCTAGATGTTTAGTGTCTTCTAGCACACACAGTGATCAACATCGGTGGGTTAATGGGTACATGGGTGCAATGGCACAAATTTACTGGAGAAAAAGGCAAAGGTATCAGCATTGAAGAAGCATTGGGGCAGTATCAGGAAGATGGTCAACACATTACTCAGACCATACCAAACACATGAAGCACTTACACCACTTTCAGGATGTATGTGGTTTTCGTTACAAAAATGGACAAAAACAGAAATGGAAGCAAACAGTGACAGATAATGGGATGTGGTATAGAGTGTGTTTCCTCTTCGGGCAAAAATCAGCAGCAGATAGCATGAAAAACTACTGGGGAAAACCGAGCTTTGGTTAGATATGCAGTTAATTTTGCTTGGTAGTTTGCTTCTTGCGATGGTGTTTATGTGCAAGATAATTTCAAAGTACACCGGATTCTTATTTGTATGATTGAGGCATGGATGTTCTTACTTCAGCAGAAACTTTTAAAATTTTATGTTAATTAAAAAGGTATTCTAATACATTGTAATAATACAGACAAAAATCTAAATTGTATTTGGAGGGTGTTAATTATTACATGCATAATTAATGTAATGTAGTTCAGTTTCAGTTACTTAAAAGAAAATAATTGAATTTTCAGATTGAGTTAAGAAGTTTGCTCCATTCAGCTTTCTTTTAATTGAGGGACTACAGAGTTAGAGACCTATAATTTCACTATAGGGAATTGCTTCATTTTCAAGCAGTTCATAAAGCACAAGAATGAAAAAGCAATCCCCCAAAGCATTTTTTTCACTTTTATTTTTCCTCATTTCCTTAAAAGTTTATTTTTATGAGGGACATCTGTTTTTTAAGTTAAAGGTGTTGCTTTGTGTTTATACTATGAAGTAAGAACTTCTGTTACCAATTGTTCTTAATTTAATAGGGACTTCATTCTTAGGGTGTAGTCCTGCCATTGTATATGCATGGATAAATCCCATTTACTTCAATAGGATTTATCCATGACCATAGTCTTAGGGCACAATCCAATACATAGATATGGATATTTAAATTCCATTGATTTTAGTGGAAATCACATGTAATGCTCAGCTGAATTGCACCCTAGGGGTTCACTCCCAAACAAGTTAAACCAGTGGATTAGGTCCAGATTTGCAGTGCAGTCCTTTGCATGTTTACTAAGAAGTAAGTCCCAGTACTTTCAGTGGGGCTTTCTCCCATGTAAGTGTGCACAGGATTGAATCCTAAGGTATACATGCTTACTTAAGACTAAACCCCACTGAACTCCGTGGGGCTTACTTCTGAGTAGACATGCACAGGATTGCTCTGTTAAGTTAATTGTTCTTAGTTGCCACCAGTGGAGTCAATGGGAAAAGTTAAGTCATGATTAAGTTCTCCCATTGATTCCAGCGGATCCCAAGTTTTGATCCAACCCAATGTAAATTTTCTCATATAGGTTGAACCCTTTGATCAGAGTTACTTGATGAAGAATTTTGATTTTACTTTCATGGGTAAGCAAAAGTGATAAGCCTCTTAATGATAAAGCATGCTGGTATATTTAAAAACATGCTTTGCAGATTCTTCTTCTTCACAAAGGTTTCTTTTATCAGAATGTAGAGTTCAGATGTTGAGTTTTTAGAAAATACAACTATTATTCAATTTTGTCATGTAAGTCAAAATATTGAAAAATAAGATGGAGCTGGCACATGGAAAGAAAAAAGTGTGAAAGAACATTAAGAAAATAATTGATCTGCACGTATCTACAAGGTTATGAACAATTCTGCTTTATCATAATGAATGTTGTAGAATTAGGACTGAAAAAAGAACAGCAAAAATGACTGCATCAGGAAAACTCCAAGAAAGATTAGTAGTACATGGATTGAGTTCCTTGGAAATTATAATTATTCACCACTCCTGGTTTAAAAACCAATGCTGAACTACAAATCTGAGCTAATGAGTCCCCTCCTGCCTTGATGGACTATTCTCCTTCTCATACCAAACCAAGCTTCTTACTTCAGGAGACTGTGCTATCCATCCTTCAGGGAATTAAGAAGAATGTTCTAGGAAACAAACGTATTTATACTGATGACATGGGTTGTAACCCACGAAAGCACAAGTTAATTTATTAAAGTATCTGAACTAAAACAGTAGGACCATATGTGTGCTACGCTTAACCCTTGAATATATCTACAAATTACTTATGAAAAGTCAGTCTGCAATACATTTGCTAGTCTTTAAGGTACTATAGGACTTCTTGTTGTTTTTGCTGCCACCAACTGAGATGGTCATTCTTTAGGTGTTGCAATCAGTGCTTTCCAGCCCAAAATACAATAAAATCTTGCAAAATCCTTAAGAATAAATACCATCCGGTGGCGGCTGGTGGCTCCTTTGTCAGTGGGGCAGTGAATCAGCTCTGGGTTTCAGTCAGAACCACTCAGGATTCTAAAGGAGCTATTCAAAGTGCTGGACCCTATCCCCAAAATGGGTTCAGCATCTTGGATTACTCCTGTAGAGTTCTGACTGATTCTGACTGAAACCCAGAGGTGATTCATTGCTCCACTGACATAGGGGCTATCAGCGTCCGCTGGATGGTGTTTATCCCTAAGGATTTTGCAAGCTTTGATTTTATTTTGGGTTGGAAAGCACTGATTGCAACCCCTAAAGAATGGCCACCTCACCTTCAAATATGAGTCTTCTGCTAGGGGCCACACATATTGTGTAAGGAGAAAGGTGGTGCCCTTTATTGATAAAATACAAAACCAATCTCAAGACATTCCCACAATATCAAGATATCCTTTACAAAGAGCATTTTTGACATTCCAGATGAGAACTTTAGGCCATCAATTCCAAATGTCTTTTTATCATTCATCAGTACAAGCAAGCTAGTGCATTTTCTATTAGCATGGTTTTGATTTTCCTGCACATTCCTTTCTCTTAGGGGAAATCCTTTTCTCCAAGGAGCGGTTAGTGAATGAGATTGTTCAAGTAATATTTTTAAAATCGTGCCACTACACAGTTTTTGTATTGTTCTGTACAACAACTTCCTTCAAATTGTCTATCAAAGCCTTATCCAGTGTGATTTCTGTAGAAGAAAAGGCTCTAAAGATAGGTGTTCCCCTGTAAGAGCAGGCCGAAAGACACAGCTCCAGTTGGAAGCATTATTTGCCAGTGATTCGTTTGTTGACTATTACGTACCTCAACCAAAAGTGGTCCAAGCAATCACTGTGGTAACTCAGTGTCTTTCTACAGCCCCTACCCACCCCAATATGACTTCTGTGTGGTTTGTTTCCTATGATTATGGGCTAAAATCTTTCATAGAGATATAATGAGCAATTCAATTTAAAATCAGAGGTGTCCCTTCTCATATTTAAAGGACACACACGCACCTTGTAAAAGCAGGTTTGAAGAGGCTTCATCAACATCTTCATGCGCTACTAACCATCTTTATCAGTCCTGTGCAACATGTGTCCCATCAAACCAAAAGCAGCCAAGTAACCGTTATAGCTTGTGAAGTGCTTACTGTTTTTTGCAGGCTCAAGGTGTCTTATTGAACCTCTCTTGGACAACCATACATGGCCAGTATATGCATCTGCAAAGGAGACTCTGTTCTGTAAAACCTTTTGTTAAGGCAGCTGATGGAATGAGGACTCTCCGAGTGTGTGATGGGAAGTCCTGGGTTCAAATGTTGCATGAGACACCAACTCACCAGGTGCCCTCAGTCCCACCATTGTTCTCTTAGTTGCCCATTATATCAGAACTGAAATGTCTTCAGCTTGGTGGCTCACGAATTTTCCAGGTCTGATTTTGATGCGTGCCAGAGTTTTTCCTGAAATAACATGTTTGTGCTGTTGTAATTATGGTTGAAAATAACATACAAGAGGATTATTATTGCAAGTTATTTATAGTTAACTTCAGGTAGGAACTGGAAATGAAGTCAGCAAAAGGAGCTCTTGTCCTCTGTTTTACTGAGTTAGCTTCAGCTGTTATTAAGCGACATATATAACATTAATGTTATCTACACATATGTATATGTGTATGTGATATATACATGCACGCACGCACGCACATATGCATATATGAATTTTAATGGTTTCAGATGTATTTTTCTGCTCATTTAACTCAAACCAGCTTTGGGTTAGAAAAAAGAAAAAAGTTGGCAGGCAGCTAGTCCATATGGTCTAATTACTTTGGTATTTTGGAAGGAAAAAAGTGAAAGCCTTATGTGAGATATTAAATTGAAAAGTGGATCCTATTTAGGCTTTCCTTGTGAATTTTAAATATGTATATTACATGCATATCCTACATTTTTAGTCTTGGTTCTTTCTGAAATTTAGTCCCTGCAACAGCAGATTCACAGAAATCTGTCATATTGATGATATTCTTTGAGCTGTGCAGCCACAGAGGTTAATTTTCAAGATTCTTGTTCATGCAGGGAAATTCCTACTCTGCTAAGAGAGACAATGGGTAGGTTTGTATGTCACGGTAAACCACCCTGAGAATAAGCCACCACCATGGGTTGGTTGTTCACTGAACAATTCACCGTGGTGCTGATAGGTGATCAGCCTCTCCAGGGCTTGTCATGGCTTGTTTCCAACTTACTCTTCCTGCCCACTCCCTGCACATATCCCAGGGGCCTTTGCGGCACAACTCGCATCCCACAATCCTTTGCTGCTTTGCTACGTCAGTAGCCTTTTTACTGTTGGTCTGCTGTGTGCTCTGGGCATGTTTTGCCTTTGCTGGCTCCTGATGGAAAGTTTCTGATCGCTCCCCTGCTCCTCGGCAGATTGATACCTGCCTATATTTGCTTTTCCAAAAAAAATTGTAAACCCTGACACGCCCCTTTGTGTTTTTTACTTTTGTCTTGCGCTTCATGCAATACATCATCCGGGGTTAGTATGCTGCTTTCTTTGCCTGCCCAAGCAGCAGGTTTCTATCATCGTCCCTCCCTCACCACCCCTCTGCTCCCTGACGCCCATAGAAGCAGCTATCGCTCACCATCCCTCCCTCGCTGGGCTCCAGCTCCCCAAGAAGTGGTTTGAGTTGGGCTCCCTCTTCACTGGTTCTCCCGCTTCTCTGAGAAGCCACTTTCACTCACCCTCCCACCTTTGCTCCCATCTCTGCTCTCTGTCAGTCACAGAAGTGACTATTTTCCACCATTCCTTCCCCCCTTGCCTCCCACTCTGGTCTCTGACAGCCCGAAGTAGTGGTTTCAGTTCAGTCTTCTGCCTCAACTGTTTGCCACCACCTGTGATTCCTTCCAGACCCAGGAATCGTACTTTGCTCATGCTGCCAAGTTTACACCACCCACCCAAATGTCAGTCTGAATCCTACTTAAGCCTCCTTCCTCTCCTGCTTTGCAACCCCTACCATGCTATCAACCTGGTTTTCCTTTAAACCACCCCCATGTCCACCCTTGACCAGTTCACCGCTGTCAAGGGCTCCTTGGAGGCCTCTCTCAGTCTAATCCAGTAGCCAAGACCAGACACAGACAAAGGGATTCTTTTCAAAGCTTTATTCCTCTTTTACAACTTAACAACTCTACTGTTAGCAACTAGATATGAGCAGCAGAGTACCTATGCCCTACGTTGGAACAGTTGGTCCCTGTTTGAAAGGGAATTACTGGCAGACCCCTGAACTTAAGGACTAGGGAGAGTCCCTCCCCTTTTCCCTTTGATCCTCTGGGTGCAGCCGTTGTTTGCGCACCAACCGGGCACTACGCCTCCTTTCTGTTCCCTCCATTTGGCGCTGCTCTCTGCGTCGGCGTCGCACGTCCATCAAGTCTGCTTCCCGCGCTCTGTCACTCCCAGGACTGCTATCTAAGCTAGGAATGCTGGTGGGAGGAATCTCTGTCAGCTGTTGCCCCTGGGAAAGAGGTGCGCACTCCTCTCCCAGGAGCGACTCCTCTTCCTCAGAATCAGAACTACTCTGGGATTCTATGGGCTCAGTGTCCACCCTGACAACCACTTTTTATATCTGTCGTTTCATATAAAGCATGTAGCAGACACAGCTGTGCAACTCTCAAAAAATCTTTATTGTGAAACCACTATAAGAAACATGTTACAGATAAATTTCTTGGCACCATGAGAACATTCCTAGCGAAAAGTCTATATTATTTTGGGAAGGTACTATTTGGAGTCTTGACCTCTACACTTTGGCATTGCTTATATGGGAAGTGCTACCTGAAGCACTGATGGGGTGGGAGGTTTATAAATGGAATATCCAATGAAGTTGGTGATTGGGGTGCAATCTCTGAAAAGTGAGCTACTAATAGACTTGGGGGGCGGGGGTGATTACCCAGGGAATGCTATCAAGTGGATGAATGGGGGAAAGCTTATACAGCCCTGGCTTGCTACAGGTATAACTGTGGGGAAAGGATGTTTATATGACTACAATGGATTCAATGTAGGGGGAGTGTGTGGAGGCTTACCTACATTATTCTAGCAAATATAACAGTTGCAGGTAGGATAGGCACTTCTGCAGTTAATAGTCCTTCAGAACTGCTGTGCAGTAGTTACACATGGTACAGACATGGGTAATGGTCCCAGATACATTCAGTGATAGCTGTGTGGATATTTCAAGCTTCACAATGTCTCACTGTTTTGGATGGTGGATTCAGCAGTCATGGTGGCGGGGGGTGGTGGTGGTGCTGGTTTAGGCGACTGACAATGGCGTCATTCTCAGCCCCTGGTCCTGGAAGCTGTGGATTGTCCTGAAGGAGCACGTCCACCTTTGATTCACAGATGTTGTGCGGGATGCAGCAAGCAATAATGACATCTGGTACGAGGTCTTCCTCCACATCCAGAAGCATGTAAAGGGAGTGCCACCACGATTTTAAGCAAACGAAAACACGCTGTACAGGGAGTCTAGCATGGATGTAGTAGTAGTTCAAGTTTTTCTGTTTGGCTGTCCTCGGACCCTCATGTGGTGCCATGAGGCAGTGTTGAAGTGCAAAAGCCTGTTTGCCGAGAATGAGGGGGTTCAGGGGGAGTCTGATTATCATGGCAGGTGGGCTGGTGAAGAATGATCCCTATGGCTAGCTTATCTGCCAATGGCGAATTCTGGAAGATAGCAGTGTCATGGCTTCCCCCTGAAGCCCCAGCATATATGTCCATAAATCTCCCCTTAGAGTCCACAAGAGTCTGGAGCACCATGCTATAAAAATATTTATGGTTGTAGAACCCTTCACCCTGCCCCACCGGAACTAAAATGCAGATATGGAAAGAATCCAGTGCCTCCTCCGCCCAAGGGAACCCTAGTTCCTGGAACTCTTGCGTTTTATTTCCCTCATCCCCTACCTTTATGACATCAGACAGGTAGAGCTTGTTCAGGACGTGCACCATTTCTCTGAAGAATTCTCATAGAGTAGATTTCCCTACTCTGGAGGTAGGAGAGAGGTACCCAGTTTTGAAAGCAGGTTTGTACAGAGTCAGCCCCAACCTTTTATTTACTGAAATCGGTTTCCTCATTACCATGTCTACATGGTGAATTATGGGGCCAATTTTTGCTGCTATGGTTTCAAATGTTGCCCAGGACATGCAGAAAGTGCCATGAAATCTGGCATCATCCCATGCGTCTACATCCAGCATCAATGCCCAAACAGCTTCAGTATGCAACAGTGTCCAGTGGCAGACAACACGTTGGCCTGCAGTAAGCTGCTCCACTACAGCAGCTGTGATCACGGCATCAGGTTCTTTTTCCATAGAGGCAGACATTTGGAGCCACTGCAGAATGCTGAACCTTCTCTGGCCATCCTTGAAGAAGGTTCTTCTGTAGCCCTGTTCCTCCCGCTCCACCTGCAGCACAGAGGTACTACAGAGAGAATTTGTATTCTAGAGTAGTAGAGAGAGTACTACTTGAGAATTTGCTCTGCGTATCATACAACAGTGCTGGAAGAGCTCATTCTGGTCATTGCAGTGATCAGTAAGGGCTTTTAGAGCAGTTTGCATAGCAGCAGTAATAGCTTCTCATCCCATAACTCAATTCCCAGTCCCTTTCCAAAGTACATGAAAGGAGTGGTAGCAGTCTGATAATCATGATGATTTAACTGCGAAGACACACAACAGTCCACCATAGCTGATTATCCATGCTGAAGTGTTGTGTTGTCCGAACCAGGTCTCACACGTTGCTTGGTTTTATTCAGATTGGCAGTTGTTCCTAGGGCACTTCCAAATGATATTGTTATTGTGTCATCGCCCTGTCTTATTCATGGAATTTTAGCAAGAGGTGGGGGACAGTGATGTCACCCACTTGTACCCTCCCATGGTTTCCCATTGTTTCTTCCATCTTTTTTCTTACTGTGGAAAATTCATAAAGGAAGAAAATGCTGCACAATGCCTTCTGATTGGTAGCGCTAGGATCCCTCCATCTGGAAACAGACCCCTAAGTTTGATAGCTAAGGCACACTCTTTTTCGGAATTAAAATTGGAGGCACATTTCACTCTCACGCCCAAGCAGGCTTACATTTTAAAGTGTAAAACCCTGTGAATTATCCACTCTTAGAGGAGTCCATCCTGTGTTCTACATGAGCCTACCTTGTTGCTGGAGCAGCAGTGACTCATGCACAGGTGCAACGAACAGCCTCCCTTGAGGGCTATTAATTGTACTATTTTTCTGCATTAGGAATGAATCATCTAGTAACACCCAATGTAGAGATACGGCAGAGTGGAGGCTACACAGAAAAATTTAGCCGAAGTGCTCTCATCCCAACCATTGTGCTGCACCTTGCAGAGGTGTCAACAATGGGGAAGGGATTTCCATGGTCTTTCAGGGGAGTAGGGTTTGTTTTTTTAATTCTATGATTTCATTTTCTTCTTAATCTATTGTAAATTTAATATTTCTATGTCTTTATTTGGGCACTTGCACTTTAGTGAAATAAGGAAATGAGATTTAAAACAAAAACCAGCAATTGCCAAGCTGATCAGATCTGAAAACAAGTGGCAGCCTGGGTTTCCCTTCTCTTCCTCTCCCCTTTCCAGCCCATGAAGATGCTACTCATCCTTCTCCTTGTCTTCTTCTACGCCCCCACTTATTTACGTCTCCCATGTAGTTGCAGGAGGAGGTGGTGCAGAGAAGAGTCTTTTGAAAAAGGTGTGGTGCTTAGGAGAAAACTCTCTTCCCTAGAAAGGGCTGGTACAAACACTCATGGAAGAAACAAAGCCAGGGAGAGATTGCGCGACTGAAGGTGATCTCTACCCCACCCACACCTGCTCTGGAACCAGAAGAAAAAGTCAGTGGCTTATTCTGGGGAAAGGGGAGATCACTGTAATTTCGTTCTTTTAAAAATGTGCACATTGGCAAAGTGCATTTAAAAATATAACACCAATTCGACCTATCGCGCCCCGATGTACCTCTCATCAGCTCCTCATAGTAAGCTGGCTCAGGCAGCTGAGGGAAATGATGCTTGCCATTGCTCGTGCTGCTACTGGTATTAGTGTTAAGGAGCCAGGTTGAGTCTTCTTTCCCTGCCAAGCTCAGAGTTGGCTGGCTGCCCTCTTCCAACCATCCTTCTCCCTTGCTCCCTCTCTCTTGGCTGGCTCCTTTAAGCATGGGGTTGTGATCTTGCTCAGAAAGCAGCTCCTCATTCTCTGTTCCAGTGATAAAAATGGTAAACTGAAAATGGGGGACTGGACATTTCAGGACATGTAATGGCAGTGCAATCAGGAAATGGGATACCAGGCACATTACTAATGGACCACTCCTCTGGCCAGGTGCTTCCATAGCGTTTTATCTGTCCACACCTGATAAGTTGATGTTGCAATTGCATTTAAAATAAAATCCATAAAAAGATGAGAAGGCTGCACAGAAAATACTAGAACATCGGGTTGTTGGTGACATAATCTGGATGTTCCATAAAAACCAAATAAATAAATGGTCCATTTCAGACTACATGACTAGTTATTTTTTTATAAAGTATTTTTATTGAATTTTACATAAATAACAACAAAAGGATGCATGAAAGCAACTGGAAATAAGGTGTCATTCTAGCACAACTAAGAAACAAACTTTTGATCACAGCTTCCCATCTCCCCTCCTTTTATATTTATGTATTTATTTGCTTCCTAGGAAGAATAAACTATTTCCTAAGTCAAACTCTTCTGTACAATTAGTCAGAAATGTTGAGGCAATGTAGTTTTAAAAAAATCCAATGGGATTTATACACAAGGAGAAACGTCTGTGTTTCCTCTGTGTACAATAGACTTGGCTTTCCATAATAGTGTTCCCCTAGGAATAAATAAAACATTATACATATACGGGCAAGTGAACAGAATATGGATGTACAATAAACCACTATGTCTGGGTAGCCCATTTAGCAGATTATGGATGTACAATAACCCACTATGTCTGGGTAGCCCATTTAGCAACTTTATGTGTTTGCTGCTGTACTCATACAGAGTACTGTAGAGTTTGCTTCTAATTAGATTGACTTCTATGGAGACATCGTTGCCTATCAATTCCAGCAACAAGCTGAAGAAGACAGTGTTTTTTATGTTTGGTCAAGCACTGGCTTGGATCTAGACTAAAGGCACAATCCTATGGATGTTTAGACAGAAAAATGTCCTGCAACTCCCAGCATTCCCCAGCCAGCATGCCTGGCTTGCAAATGCTGTGAGCTGTAGGACATTTTTCTGTCTAAACATGCATAGGATTGTGGCCTAAGTTAGTCACACTGTAGTCCCAGTGAAATCAATGGGACAATTTAGTTATGTATCTCTTTAATGAGTCACTTTCTTTCCTGCAAAAAACCCCCTGCAAATGGACATAATTTGTAGCTAGGCATAATTGTGGGGAAGAATAGAATATCTGCTGATGCTGACTTATGAGCTCAGTGGTTAAGCTTGAGCATACATCCCTATGAAGATGGACACCGGTAATATATTTTGTTATGATATGCAGTGACTGTGCATGAGTCACTGCTGCTCCAGCAATGAGGTACACTCACGTAGAACACAGGATGGACTCCTCTAAGAGTCGATAATTCACAGGGCTTTACACTTTAAAATGTAAGCCTGCTTGGGTGTGAGAGTGAAATGTGCCTCCAATTTTAATTCCGAAAAAGAGTGTGCCTTAGCTATCAAACTTAGGGGTCTGTTTCCAGATGGAGGGATCCTAGCGCTACCAATCAGAAGGCATTGTGCAGCATTTTCTTCCTTTATGAATTTTCCACAGTAAGAAAAAAGATGGAAGAAACAATGGGAAACCATGAGAGGGTACAGGTGGGTGACATCACTGTCCCCCACCTCTAGCTAAAATTCCATGAATAAGACCGGGTGATGACACAATAACAATATCATTTGGAAGTGCCCTAGGAAGAGCACTTCTAGGAACTCCCCTTCATGGATCACTGCCTTGTTGTGGCGAAGGGGCTTGCGTAACTCAGTGAAGCCATAAGCTATGCCGTGCAGGGCCACCCAAGACGGACAGGTCATGGCAGAGAGTTCTGACAAAATGTGGTCCACTGGAGAAGGAAATGGCAACCCACTCCAGTATTCTTGCCAAGAAAACCCCATGGAACGTATCACAAGGCTAAAAGAGATGACGCCGGAAGATGAGCCCCTCAGGTCGGAAGGTGTCCAATATGCTACTGGGGAAGAGCAGAGGGTGTTTCCAAGTAGCGCCAGAAAGAGTGAAGCGGCTGGGCCAAAGCCGAAAGGACACTCAGCTGTGGATGTGTCTGGTGGTGAAAAGAAAATCCGATGCTGTAAAGAACAATATTGTTTAGGAACCTGGAATGTCAGATCAATGAATCAAGGTAAGCTGGAGGTGGTCAAACATGAGATGGCAAGATTGAACATCGACATCTTGGGAATCAGCGAACTAAAATGGACAGGCATGGGCGAATTTAATTCAGGTGACCATCATATCTACTATTGTGGGCAAGAATCCCTTAGAAGAAATGGAGTAGCACTCATAGTCAACAAAAGGGTGGGAAAAGCAGTACTGGGGTACAATCTTAAAAATGATAGAATGATCTCAGTACGAATCCAAGGCAAACCATTCAACATCACAGTAATTCAAGTCTATGCCCCAACCACTGAGGCCGAAGAAGCTGAGGTTGATCGGTTCTATGAAGACCTACAACACCTTCTAGAACTAACACCAAAAAAAGATGTCCTCTTCATCATAGGGGATTGGAATGCTAAAGTAGGAAGTCAAGAAATCACCGGGATAACAGGCAGGCATGGCCTTGGTGTACAAAATGAAGCAGGACAAAAGCTAATAGAGTTTTGCCAAGAGAACATGCTGATCATAGCAAACACTGTTTTCCAACAGCACAAGAGGCGACTCTACACATGGACGTCACCAGATGGTCAATATCGAAATCAGATTGATTATGTCCTTTGCAGCCAAAGATGGAGAAGCTCCATACAGTCAGTAAAAACAAGACCTGGAGCTGACTGTGGCTCAGATCATGAGCTGCTTCTTGCAAAATTTCGGCTTAAATTGAAGAACATCGGGGAAACCACTAAACCGTTCAGGTGTGACCTCAATCATATCCCTGATGAATATACAGTGGAGGTGAGGAATAGATTTCAGGGATTAGACCTGATAGACAGAGTGCCTGAGGAACTATGGACGGAGGTCCGTAACATTGTTCAGGAGGCAGCAACGAAATCCATCCCAAAGAAAAAGAAATGCAAGAAAGCAAAGTGGCTGTCTGATGAGGCTTTACAAGTAGCTCACGAAAGAAGGGAAGCGAAAAGCAAGGGAGAAAGGGGAAGATATACCCAACTGAATGCAGAGTTCCAGAGAATAGCAAGGAGAGACAAGAAGGCCTTCTTAAATGAACAATGCAAAGAAATCGAGGAAAACAACAGAATGGGAAAGACTAGAGATCTCTTCAAGAAAATCGGAGATCTCAAGGGAACGTTTTGTGCAAAGATGGGCATGATCAAGGACAAAGAAGGCAGGGACCTCACAGAAGCAGATGAAATTAAGAAGAGGTGGCAAGAATACACAGAAGAACTATACAGGAAAGATCTGAATGTCCCTGATAGCCATGATAGTGCGGTCACTGAACGTGAGCTGGACATCCTAGAGAGTGAAGTCAAGTGGGCCTTAGGAAGCATTAGTAACAACAAAGCTAGCGGAGATGACAGTATTCCAGCTGAGCTATTTAAAATCCTAAAAGATGATGCTGTTAAAGTGCTGCATTCAATATGCCAACAAATTTGGAACACTCAACCATGACCGCAAGACTGGAAAAGGTCAGTTTACATTCCAATTCCAAAGAAGGGCAACGCCAAAGAGTGTTCAAACTACCGCACAATTGCGCTCATTTCACATGCCAGCAAGGTGATGCTCTAAATCCTACAAGCTAGGCTTCAGCAGCATCCGAACCGAGAACTACCGGAAGTCCAAGCTGGGTTTCGAAGAGGCAGAGGAACTAGAGATCAAATCGCCAACATTTGCTGCATCATGGAGAAAGCAAGAGAATTCCAGAAAAAGTCTATTTCTGCTTCATTGACTACGCTAAAGCCTTTGATTGTGTGGATTACAACAAACTGTGGCAAATTCTTAAAGTGATGGGAGTACCAGACCACCTTACCTGTCTCCTGAGAAACCTGTACGAGGGTCAAGAAGCAACAGTAAGAACCAGATATGGAAGAACCGATTGGTTCCAAATTGGGAAAGGAGTACGACAAGGCCGCATATTGTCACCCTGCTTATTTAACTTATATGCAGAGTACATCATGAGAAATGCCGGGTTGGATGAATCAGAGGTCGGAATTAAGATTGCTGGGAGAATTATCAACAACCTCCGATATGCAGACGATACCACCCTAATGGCAGAAAGCGAAGAGGATCTAAAGAGCCTCTTATTGAAGGTGAAAGAGGAGAGTACAAAAGCTGGTTTGAAACTCAACATTAAAAAAACTAAGATCATGGCATCTGGTCCTATCACTTCCTGGCATATAGAAGGGGAAGAAATGGAAGCAGTGACAGATTTTACTTTCTTGGGCTCCAAGATCAACCCCGGACGATGACTGTAGCCATGAAATTAAAAGACGCTTGCTCCTTGGGAGGAAAGCTATGGCAAACCTAGACAGCATAGTAAGAAGCAGAAACATCACCTTGCCGACAAAGGTACGTCTAATCAAAGCTATGGTTTTCCCAGTAGTAAGGTATGGCTGTGAGAGCTGGACTATAAGGAAGGCTGAGCGCCGAAGAATTGATGCTTTCGAACTGTGGTGCTGGAGAAGACTCTTCCGAGTCCCCTGGACTGCAAGGAGGTCAAACCAGTCAATCCAAAAGGAAATCAACCCTGAGTGCTCATTGGAAGGACAGATCCTGAAGCTGAAGCTCCAATATTTTGGCCACCTAATGCGAAGAGAAAACTCCCTGGAAAAGACCCTGATGCTGGGAAAGACTGAAGGCAAAAGGAGAAGAGGACAGCAGAGGATGAGATGGCTAGATAGCATCACCGATGCAATGAATATGAACTTGAGCACACTCCGGGAGAGAGCGCAGGACAGGAAGGCCTGGTGTGCTATGGTCCATGGGGTCACGAAGGGACACGACTGAATGACGGAACAACAACAACTAGGAACAACTGCCCAATCTGAATAAAACCAAGCAACGTGCGAGACCTAGTATAACCACTTACCATATATGATGACTGCTTTACAATGTAATGGTTGTCATTCTGACTTTGGAAAAGTTGTGATCTATGGGCTCTGATCACTTAGTGAACTGATTGTAAATATACATATCACATGTCAAGTTTTTGAGCAGTCAAAGAACATGGTAACACTTGGCTCCCTGCAGAACTGTAACCCATGGACAACCTTCTTGCTAGATGTGAATACCATTTGGCAAGTTGCCACCTGTTTCTGTCCTAAAAAATGTAAAAGAATCAATAAAAGTCTTGACAGTGTATAAGATGAAATAGGCAAGAAAAAAAGGAAACTACTGGGAGGGAGATGAAATTCAGGAGTGGTTGAGATACAGTCAGAAGATAGGAGTTTGGTAGAAATAGTGTCAGGATCAGGCATATGTATCCAAATCTAGTCCAGGATGGTATGTTCTCTTACCCAGTCCATTTCAGGCCCTAAAGTGCAGCAAACACTGATCTTGATCAGGCAAGAACAGTCTCTTGGTATACCTGGCAAACCAGAGGCCCCACACACTGTCTTCCAATTGCAGGAGTCATGTTGCAGACACACATTTCCACTTATGCTTGAAGGAGGCCATAAGGCCTGAGTACGTCCATAGAACAGACCTCAGCTGCAGGCTATGAGGTACTTGGGCTCAAACCGTTACATCCCTGATAAAATACTGCTCTTCACCGTTGTCATAGCAGTTTCATTTATGGGTATAAATCTGTGGAGTTTTTCCTGTGTTGGAGGAAAATTCTGAGAGTGCCTTGGACTGCAAGAAGATCAAACCAGTCCATAGTCCAGGAAAGAAAGCCAGACTGCTCACTTGAGGGAATGATATTAAAGGCAAAACTGAAGTACTCTGGCCACATAATGAGAAGACAGGACACCCTGGAGAAGATGCTGATGCTAGGGAAAGTGGAAGGCAAAAGGAAGAGGGGCCGACCAAGGGCAAGATGGATGGATGATATGCTGGAGGTGACGGACTCGACCTTGGGGGACCTGGGGGTGGCGATGGCCGACAGGAAGCTCTGGCGTGGGCTGGTCCATGGAGTCGGAAGCGACTGAGTGAATAAACAACAACATAAATCTGTGGAGAAGAAAATGGAGAGTTTACCTCACATAGAGGACCAAAACTTAATAGCCACATGACAGGCCCCTTAGATTTGGCTGAATCTGAGTTATCCTAAGGTGCTTGGGTTTTTTGTTAGGAGTTTTCTTTTTACTTTTTGGTCCTAATGTTGAATTATTAGCTCTTTATTCAGAATTTGAATGCTTTCTTCCATATCAGCGGGAAGATTATCTTTTGGCAGAATGGGAAAAAACAATCCTAATATATATTCAGTATTTCATTAATGTTATTCACTACCTGTTATAGTTTGCTTCTCTTAGTTATGGAGATAAAACTTGCTCAATTTTGTTTTTCATTGTTTTATAACAAATTAATTTTTAGAAACAATCATTTCACATTAGTCACAGCTCAAGTCTTCTCTTTCTAGTCAGAGACACATGAATTCTCTTGTTAAATAAAAGGTGAAGGATTCCATGAGTAATCTGAAAAAAGGGTGGGAGAGTTAACAGAAGCAGTGTCTTTTTTATTTTTGTGTGTGACATTTTCCCTTCATTTTTTAAAAAAAGTTAATTTGAGACAGAATCTCTTGGAAACTTCACCTGTGCCTCACTGAAATTAACATGCAGCATAGGAACAGTGCCATACCCTTTGGGGTAAGTATGGGTGGCTGTAGTGATTAGGAATGTTGCAAATATTTGATTCAGGGCAATCAAAGAAGCAAGTACCCATGTTCTAATACAAACAGGATTTGGGTGAGCAGAGCAAACAGCTCTTGATTTTGTGAGCGCCTACTGCCACCTTCCCCTGCACCGAGGGCCTAGTCACTTTCCTTGTTGCTGGGGAAGATTTCAGTGGGCCCTCCAAAGGCCCCAGTGGAGTGTCCTTCCCTGCCATGGATGGGATGAACTGTCATCCATCATCTTTGGTGGGTAAATTACCAAATAGCCTCATTGTCCCACTGGGAATGATGTGACAGCTAGCCCCATTCCAATTCCCATTTTGGAAAAAGTACCTTTGGAGGGCCTTTGGAGCACTCACCATTGCTGCCACCTCCCCTGGCCTAAGGGAAATTGTTTGGGCTGGGGCAAGGGGAGGTGGAGGCAGCACACTTTCCAAGCACCAGTGAGCCTTTTGCTAGTGCTTGAACCAAGTGCTCACAAAAGGCTTGAGCTTCCACAAGCACCCAGGTCAGGCACTTGCAAAGGGTTGACCTTTTGGGGGTCAGCTGTTGTGGTGGTCATGACTCCCTGGTAGTGAAGGAGAAGAAAATGCTGCCTCTGTCTCCTGTTCAGTAGAAACCCTGCCTCCAGAAGCATCAAAGAAATGTGAAACAAAGGGGTGTTTATTGCTTTCCAAGTATAGGGGTTTTTAAAGGGATGCGTTGGTAATTGGCTAGGTTGGATTTGCAGTGCAGTTCCACTGGTGCAGATAATTGTCCTGAATCTTCCTAATAGCCAATTCTAGTTTAATTTACACTGGGGGTTGTCAGTAGCTGGATGTGCAAACTCTTGTGCAAGCTCGGCCGAGAGGGGGGGAACAGTGTAATGTACAACTGCATGTTCAGGGAAAAATAATAAAGTGCCAACAAGCATGAACAAGAGACAGGTTAAAGAACAGAAATTGTTTTGAAAACAAGGATATCCAAGAAACTCCATGGACTTGCTGTATATCCATTAGGCAGGGGTGAGACAGGCAACTGATTTTGGGTGTCATGGAAGGGCAGTCCATTGTTAATTATTTAATTTATTATTATTGCATTTTACTGCCAAGGAGGAAGAAAGGTGCTGGTGGGATTTTTTTGCTTCGGGTGCCAAAATAATTTGGCTGGTCTTGGTATTATGTACCTTGACTTGTGGAGGAGTCATCTGCTGCTCTGCCAATGTTTTGGGCCAGTCCTGGGAAGCACAGCGGAAAACCTAGCAGAAATAAACTTAAGAAACTTTTGAACATCCCTATGTAATTCCCCATCCCCACCTCCATGTAAGCAATACAGTTGGACTGGAGTGCTAGCCCTGTCCACATCATCCCAAGGAGATCTTTTGGAGCAATGAAATCATGGTAACCCCAGATTAGCTTAGTATTGTTGATTTTCCAACTGTGGGCTTCCAGAATGATGGTGGAGATTAAGTTAATCATATTCATCCACACAGACTTTCAGAGTTGGGGAATGCATATATTTTACTCCTCTATAACTATGCCCATACAGAGGAGCCAGTTAATTTCAATGGGGGTTGTGCAGGTTAAAATCCTGATGAATGGTGTGACTGTCCTCACGAAATTGGCAGAAAGAAAATCCTGTATACTGATTTCAGTGGAACCAAAACAATTTTGTAATTTAATGATTCTTAAACTGTTGTTAAAATAGTATCCAGCTTTGCATCAACAAGTCCACAATGAAAATAATAGGGGGAAATTTTGAAGAGCAGGAGATTTCATTGACGTTTCCAGCAGCCGCAGAAGAGGCAGCCCAGTTTTCAGTTTAAATGCGCAAATGTAGATAGTACAGCAGCTTCTGTCTTTATTTATTTTATTTATTTAAACTACCGCTATACCATGTGATATCCTATGGTCTGTAAGTGCTTTACATGAAGCACATATAATACAGTATAAAAACCAATGTAAAATAATAAATGCATTTATTTGTTGTTAAAATGGTAGCCAGTCTCTTTAGCAATGAACAGTGACATTTCAAAATATGCCATTACACACTATATGTACAATTTCCCAATGTACATGTATAGCTTTGTTGGCTTGTAATTACAGAGATCACATACAGCAATTGGGTTTTAATTTAGAAGCCTTCTAAGCATTTCCCCATATGGCTAGCCATAAAGTTTAAAATGTGGTGGGTTACAAAGAACAACAACAAAAAAGCAGTCCTCAAAACAACAAAATTAAGAAACAGTATTGTAACTCATGTATTGCAGAGCTGTACAAGGCTCTGATCCATAATGCAAAATTTGAAATGGGAGGTTCCCAAATGTCACTGAAATTTTTGTCAAATTTTCATTTTTATTCATTTCATGTTTCAGGCTGTTCCAGAGGGGGATGTACATGAAGCCTCCAGTGTGTTTTAACCAGCCTTCCCAAACCTGGTCTCCCCACCCTCTTTTGGCTAATGGTGAGGAATTCTGGGAGATGTAGTCAAAGTAATCTGGAGGGCACCAGGTTGAGGAAGACTGTTTTAAACTCTATTGGTTTAAGTGGCAGTGACACTCTGCAGTGATATATTTTCCTTTCAAACACTTTGGTTTGGTATTCGTCAATAATTTTTCCAGACCTGAATCTGGATTCAAAGAGGAATCGAGGATCCTTCCAAGCAATAATATAGTCCAGGTATAGTCCAGGTAACTTCCACATCTAGCTACTCATATGCTTCCTTTAAAAACTCAGGCTTTGAATGCAGATTATGTCAACAATGGCACAGGTTAGTCTGCTTTAACTTTAACTTTTAACTGGATCAAACATTGTCCTTGATGCTTAACGTTTGCCATACTGTATCTACAGTTGCTGCTTTATGGGTATGCATGGGTCTGAAAGGTGAAGTAGGTATACTTGACTAAGGGCGCAATCCTATCTAGATAGGCGGCTACCTCCACTCTCGGAGGCAACCGCCGATCCAAAGCCAGGCAGGAAAAGTACGGGGGGATCGTTCCCTCTGCACCAATCCTGCCCTGCTTGTTCTCCTAGATGGCCGATTGAGGCTGTCTAAGTGCGAGCAGGAGAGGAGGCTGCTGTATGACGCATTGGATGTGTCATACACGCAGTTCTGCTCTCCCCGCCCCAGAACACCCCCAGCCATGCCCCTTTTCAGCCGTTCCACGCTCCTCTTGCGAGCGCAGAGTATAGTATTTCTCCATGCTGCCTCCTTGGCAGCATGGAAGTGGGAGGAGGTCAGTTTTCCAGGACCCGACCGTGGGCTCCAAGGTTGATTCCCGGAAAACAGCATATCCTATGGCCATCTAGCCGTTGTCCAGTGACCATAGGATTGCTCCCTAAGCTCTGTTGAAGTGTATGTGAAAATTTTAAAACTTCACAGAGTTCTTCCTTAGACTTCTTTCTTTAGAATTCTGCAGGCAAAAATGTCTACTTATAGAAAAGTTCTGCATTGTTCAAAATCCTCTGAGCTGTCTCACAGAACAGTAGTTGACCCAAAACAAAGAATGAACCTTTTTTCCCCACTGCCATATAATAGTAATATGCAAATAATGTGCCTGAGATGAATAATACTTTTTTTTTTTATGTATGTGGTCATTTGAAGTTCCCATTCCATTAAAGCATTTACTTTTTTGAATGGAAAGCAAATTCTTTTATGTATCTTCTTAATGGAATAGAAAAGATGTGAATATACATACATATTATTTGTTCACTGAGTCCCTGAGTGATTTTTATTGTTGCATTGTAAAGGCCATGTATGTGAGATATTGCTCATTGAGATAAAAGTACAGATAATAGTATTCTACAGTGATATCTGCAAATATTATTCTGGCATTATTGAACCTGGTTGAGTAACTTCTGTGAGAAGTTATTCTATGTAAGGCCCATTAAATAATTGGGAGCTGTGGAAGAGGCTAGTTTGCAGCTCCTATTTACAGTATTTCAGCCGGATTTGTGCAGGAGTACTTCCTGGAGGAGCATGACCAATATATTTAGAACTTGAGTAATAGGGAATAACTTGACAGAGTGTGCATACATGCCTGCAGCAATTTGATTTCATATCCATGATAGGATGATGATGACAATAAATGTGCCTCTGAAATTCTTAATTTAACATATAATTTATTGTTAGCCATAGGCCATTTCAATAATATAACATTTGATAAACTACATTGAAATAAAATAAAATAAAATGATGAATAACAAAAAAGAAAACTCAGTGATCACTTCAGTCAATCTTCAAGGCAGTTCACCAGATCATCCTTTATAAAGGCATTTCTCAGTTTTATAGCAGTTACATTTTCCTGGCCTATAGATAATGCATTTGTCCTATTACAAAAAGGATCTCTGAGTTCTACAAGCAAAGTAGGAAGGTGTGTGTGTGTGTGTGTGTGTGTGTATGTGTGTGTGAGAGAGAGGTTCTTAAGAAGCTTTGAGTATGTTTTCTTCTTTGTTCACCAATTTATGGAAAGGTGCATTCATATGTTACTGTCAGTGGCTTTTATTTAGTTTCTTAAATGACAAAGACGTAAGTTCTTAATTACACACCTTCATTTAAACTAGAAAGGCTCATATATAATATGCTTTGACCAACTTCTGGCAACAAAATAGAAAAATTCCTGATGTGGTATTTTTCTAAAAAGGGAAAATACAACTGGATGTATGCCCCATTTGGCTCTCTTTTTTCGTCTGCATAACCTGTCCATTTCTGCAACTGTTGAGCCATTTGAGGAGTGAAAACCTTCAATTTTCATGTTAAATAAAGATAAAATCTACAGAAAGCATTGTGGCCTTGTAAAGTAAATTACATGCACAGATATTTTGTGTTGCATTGAAAATGCAGCATTTGAACTACGCTGTTCCTTTTTTAAAGCAGAAGTTGAATAAAATCAGGAGCACTGATAAATAATTAAATCAGAACTGCATTTGACCACTTTTTTTTAGCATCACTTATTTCTGTTATTATGGTAGCAGAAATGAATACTTCAGAGAAAATGAAAGTGCTAATTATAGCTAAAGAGGTCATTTATAGGGGGGTTAAATTGGTTTAATTAGAATTTATTTGAAGGTTACATAGGAGTACAAAGAGATGTTAAGGGGTTAACCCATAAGAGATTACATTGTAGTCAGTGTTCTGTTAAAGTTTGAATTAATTTTTCCCATGGGTTTTTCACATTCTAATTTTCAACTAAATGAGACATCTGTTTCAGAAAAGGAAAATTTGCTATGGTTGTCATAGCAACTATCATTCTGTAAGAAAATTATTCCAATGGTTACTTTACAACAGAAAGGCAGAAATTCACTACATAAAGCAGCATCCAAGAGCTAGCAGAAATTCAGTCCTTTTGTATTTGACCTGTAAAAGTTGTTCATACATTTTAAACATAAGGTTAATTATGCTGTAAACAAATACTCTTGTCATCCAATTTTTCTCCCTAGAGCCTTGCACATAGCAAGTTCTTTTCTGTTTTCCCGTTAACACCCAGTTTATATGGGATACCGAGTATCAACAGAAATGTGTTCTCTTTTGGAAAGAAAATCTGTCAGGATACATTGCATTGTCTTGAGTACTTCGTTTCTTAGGTGAAACACAGAGGCATTTAGATATGTTACATATGTATGTAATATATGTTAGATATACCTAACATGTATATCTAATCTAATAGATATGTTAACCGTGTATGCGGGAGGTTCTCAGATCATTTGACATTTGATCATATTTTGCAATGGAAGCCTATTTGGAGGATAGGTGAGAAGGCTTAGCCTGATGGCATCTCTCTCTCCCTCCTGTTGCTGCTGTTTGAGGGCTTTCTGCTAACCAGGCTGAGGGGAGCCAGGTGTGTTTCTGGGTTTGTGGAAGTGCCCACCTATAATATCGGGGTGACTGGTTCTTTTGGTTTCTGGGGATTAGTTTCCTCTTTTTAGGAACCTGATCATGTTCCTGGGAGAGAAGATATGGGGCCCCAGTTAGTGTGATTAAGGGTAGAGGGAGGTATGGTGTTGGGAGGAGGGCTAGCGAGATAAGGGGCGAGATACGCAGCCCAGACAGTAAATGGTTGTGCCATGCTACAGTCCTTCCCCCACCCGCAGCTTTCATGGAGGCCCTATCAGCCTGCCCTTGGGGCTCCAGATTCTGTTTTTAAATGCCAGATCAGTTCAAATAAGATCTCCCTCTTTTGTGGTCTAATAGTGGATGAAGTGGCCGATCTAGCATGTATAACCGAAACCTGGGTGGGCGAGTAGAGAGGAGTTAGTCTCTCTCAGCTGTGCCCACCAGCGTACTTGGTTCAGTATCACAGTAACTTGAACACACACCCCCGGTGGGGGGGCTGCTGAGGTCTACAGAAACTCCATCTCTCTCTCCAGGCTCCCTGTCCATCTGACTCAACAGGGAACCAGTCTAGAGTGTTTGCAACTTGTGTTGGGCCAGCGGGACGGATTGAGGATTCTGTTGGTTTACCTCCCATCCTGCTGCCCAGCTGAGCTGGCAGAGGTGGTCTTGGGTGTGCTTTTGAGGTCCCCCAGACTGCTGGTTTCGGGGGATGCCAACATTCATGAGGACATCTTGTCTGGGGCGGCTCAGGATTTCATGGCCTCCATGACAACCAAGGGACTGTCTCAAGATGTCATCGGTGCAACACGTGTAACAGGGCATACTGTAGACTTCATTTCTTCTACCGGCCATGGAGATGGCGATCTGATGGTGGTGGACTTTGAATAGGTCCCTTTGTCATGGTCAGATCACCTCCTGTTGAGGTTTAGACTTATGGCAGCTTTCCCCCTCTGCAAAGGTGGGGAACCTATCAATGTGGTCCACCTTGGAGGCTAATGAAACTGGATGGCTTCCAGGGGATTCAGTGGGGGGTGGGGGGTTTCCAACTGATATGGCTCACTCTTCTGTTGTAACCCTGGTCCAACTGTGGAATGCAGAATTGACCTCGGCACTTGACATGATTGCTCCTGAGTCTCCATTTGTTGTTGTTCAGTCGTTCAGTCGTGTCCGACTCTTCGTGACCCCATGGACCATAGCACGCCAGGCCTTCCTGTCCTGCGCTCTCTCCCGGAGCGTGCCCAAGTTCATATTCATTGCATCCGTGATGCTATCTAGCCATCTCATCCTCTGCCGTCCCCTTCTCCTTTTGCCTTCAGTCTTTCCCAGCATCAGGGTCTTTTCCAGGGAGTTTTCTCTTCGCATTAGGTGGCCAAAATATTTCAGCTTCAGCTTCATTATCTGTCCTTCCAATGAGCACTCAGGGTTGATTTCCTTTAGGATGGACTGATTTGACCTCCTTGCAGTCCAGGGGACTCGTAAGAGTCTTCTCCAACACCACAGTTCGAAAGCATCAATTCTTCGGCGCTCAGCCTTCCTTATAGTCCAGCTCTCACAGCCATACCTTACTACTGGGAAAACCATAGCTTTGATTAGACGGACCTTTGTCGGCAAGGTGATGTCTCTGCTTCTTACTATGCTGTCTAGGTTGGCCATAGCTTTCCTCCCAAGGAGCAAGCGTCTTTTAATTTCATGGCTACAGTCACCGTCTGCGGTGATCTTGGAGCCCAAGAAAGTAAAATCTGTCACTGCTTCCATTTCTTCCCCTTCTATATGCCAGGAAGTGATGGGGCCAGATGCCATGATCTTAGTTTTTTTAATGTTGAGTTTCAAACCAGCTTTTGCACTCTCCTCTTTCACCCTCAACAAGAGGCTCTTGAGATCCTCTTCGCTTTCTGCCATTAGGGTGGTATCGTCTGCATATCGGAGGTTGTTGATAATTCTCCCAGCAATCTTAATTCCGACCTCTGATTCATCCAACCCGGCATTTCTCATGATGTACTCTGCATATAAGTTAAATAAGCAGGGTGACAATATGCAGCCTTGTCGTACTCCTTTCCCAATTTTGAACCAATCGGTTGTTCCATGTCTGGTTCTTACTGTTGCTTCTTGACCTTCGTACAGGTTTCTCAGGAGACAGGTAAGGTGGTCTGGTACTCCCATCACTTTAAGAATTTGCCACAGTTTGTTGTGATCCACACAATCAAAGGCTTTAGCGTAGTCAATGAAGCAGAAATAGACGTTTTTCTGGAATTCTCTTGCTTTCTCCATGATGCAGCGAATGTTGGCGATTTGATCTCTAGTTGCTCTGCCTCTTCGAAACCCAGCTTGTACTTCCGGTAGTTCTCGGTTCGCATACTGCTGAAGCCCAGCTTGTAGGATTTTGAGCATCACCTTGCTGGCATGTGAAATGAGCGCAATTGTGCGGTAGTTTGAACACTCTTTGGCGTTGCCCTTCTTTGGAATTGGAATGTAAACTGACCTTTTCCAGTCTTGCGGCCATTGCTGAGTGTTCCAAATTTGTTGGCATATTGAATGCAGCACTTTAACAGCATCATCTTTTAGGATTTTAAATAGCTCGGCTGGAATACTGTCATCTCCGCTAGCTTTGTTGTTACTAATGCTTCCTAAGGCCCACTTGACTTCACTCTCTAGGATGTCCGGCTCAAGTTCAGTGACCGCACTATCATGGCTATCAGGGACATTCAGATCTTTCCTGTATAGTTCTTCTGTGTATTCTTGCCACCTCTTCTTAATCTCATCTGCTTCTGTTAGGTCCCTGCCTTCTTTGTCCTTTATCATGCCCGTCTTTGCACAAAACGTTCCCTTGAGATCTCCAATTTTCTTGAAGAGATCTCTAGTTTTTCCCATTCTGTTGTTTTCCTCGATTTCTTTGCATTGTTCATTTAAGAAGGCCTTCTTGTCTCTCCTTGCTATTCTCTGGAACTCTGCATTCAGTTGGGTATATCTTCCCCTTTCTCCCTTGCTTTTCGCTTCCCTTCTTTCCTCAGCTACTTGTAAAGCCTCATCAGACAGCCACTTGGCTTTCTTGCATTTCTTTTTCTTTGGGATGGATTTCGTTGCTGCCTCCTGAACAGTGTTACGGACCTCCATCCATAGTTCCTCAGGCACTCTGTCTATCAGGTCTAATCCCTGAAATCTATTCCTCACCTCCACTGTATATTCATCAGGGATATGATTGAGGTCATACCTGAACGGTTTAGTGGTTTTCCCGACGTTCTTCAATTTAGGCCGAAATTTTGCAAGAAGCAGCTCATGATCTGAGCCACAGTCAGCTCCAGGTCTTGTTTTTACTGACTGTATGGAGCTTCTCCATCTTTGGCTGCAAAGGACATAATCAATCTGATTTCGATATTGACCATCTGGTGACGTCCATGTGTAGAGTCGCCTCTTGTGCTGTTGGAAAGGAGTGTTTGCTATGATCAGCGTGTTCTCTTGGCAAAACTCTATTAGCTTTTGTCCTGCTTCATTTTGTACACCAAGGCCATGCCTGCCTGTTATCCCGGCGATTTCTTGACTTCCTACTTTAGCATTCCAATCCCCTATGATGAAGAGGACATCTTTTTTTGGTGTTAGTTCTAGAAGGTGTTGTAGGTCTTCATAGAACCGATCAACCTCAGCTTCTTTGGCCTCAGTGGTTGGGGCATAGACTTGAATTACTGTGATGTTGAATGGTTTGCCTTGGATTCGTACTGAGATCATTCTTTCATTTTTAAGATTGTACCCCAGTACTGCTTTTCCCACCCTTTTGTTGACTATGAGTGCTACTCCATTTCTTCTAAGGGATTCTTGCCCACAATAGTAGATATGATGGTCACCTGAATTAAATTCGCCCATGCCTGTCCATTTTAGTTCGCTGATTCCCAAGATGTCGATGTTCAATCTTGCCATCTCATGTTTGACCACCTCCAGCTTACCTTGATTCATTGATCTGACATTCCAGGTTCCTAAACAATATTGTTCTTTACAGCATCGGATTTTCTTTTCACCACCAGACACATCCACAGCTGAGTGTCCTTTCGGCTTTGGCCCAGCCGCTTCACTCTTTCTGGCGCTACTTGGAAATACCCTCTGCTCTTCCCCAGTAGCATATTGGACACCTTCCGACCTGAGGGGCTCATCTTCCGGCGTCATCTCTTTTAGCCTTGTGATACGTTCCATGGGGTTTTCTTGGCAAGAATACTGGAGTGGGTTGCCATTTCCTTCTCCAGTGGACCACATTTTGTCAGAACTCTCTGCCATGACCTGTCCGTCTTGGGTGGCTCTGCACGGCATAGCTTATGGCTTCACTGAGTTACGCAAGCCCCTTCGCCACAACAAGGCAGTGATCCATGAAGGGGTGAGTCTCCATAGTAGAGCTCATATGGCTCCATGGTATACCCTGGAGCTGAGAGCGATGAAACAAAATAGGAGACCATCTGAGTGTAGGTGGAGGAAAATTCCTAAAGGATGCAATCAAATACTGGTGTGTGCTTATACTCAATATTCACTGCCCCTGAATATTCTTATCTCTATGCCTCTACTGAAGCCTCTCTCTGCCTATATATTGAAGCCTCTGTAAGTTCCCCTGTGGAGCTTTTTAGGGTTGTTCAGGACTTATTATATGCTGGCTCGAAGGAGACGGTGGATCCATGAGAGGCCCACTGTGATATGTTTGCAAGGCACTTCCAAGATAAAATCTTTTGCATCTGCCGGGACTTAGACTTCAGTGTTATAGCAGGTGAATCAGGTGAGATATCCAGAGTACAGTCTTGTTCAGTTTTGTTGGATGAGTTTCAGTTGGTACATCTGACGCTGACAATGTGCTTGGACAGGTTCCTGCAGCCTCTCCCATATTGGATCCTTGCCCCTCTTGGCTTATTAAAACTGGCAGGGGGTGAATGTTCAGCTGGGCCACGGAGCTCATTAATGCCTCCTTGCAAGAGGGAGTGGTCCTGGGCTGCCTGGAAGAAATCATCCCTGAAGAAATCATCCCTAGACCTGGAAGGTCTCAACAACTTAGACTAGTGGCAAATGTTCCTTTCCTGGGCAAGGTCCTTGAGAGGGTGGTTGCTGATTGTCTGGATCAATTTCAGTTGAGGTTCAGGCCAGGTTTGGGGATGGAAACAGCCTTGGTTGCTCTGTATGGAGGGGGGAGGGAGGAGGAATTCTGTCTCCTTGATCTCTCAGCAGCTTTTGATACCATTGACCATATTATCCTTCTGGGGGAGTCATCTGAGTTGGGAGTAGGAGGTACTGCATTGCAATGGTTTCACTATGGTCAGCTCTAGAAGGTGGTGCTAGGGGGATATTGCCCGGCCCTGTGGATTCTCCAGTATGAGGTTCTGCAGGGGGTTTATTTTGTCCTCCGTGCCATTTAACATCTACATGAAACTGTTGAGTGCGGTCATCAGGGGGTTTGGAGTGTGTTGTCATCAGTATGCTGATGACAGGCAGTTCTGTCTCTCCTCTTCATCTTCATCAGGTGAGTGCTAGATCAGTGCCCAGCTGCAACAATGGGCTCAATGAGGGCTAATACCGAAGCTAATACTGAAGCTCAATCCGGGCAAAACTGAGATGCAGTTGGGTGGTTCTTTTGACCAGATGGAGAGTATTCAACCTGTTCTGGATGGGATTCCACTCCCCTGAAGAAGCAGGTTTGTAGCCTGAGGGTTCTCCTCGAGCCATCATTATAACTTGAGGCTCAGGTTACCTTGGTGCTATGGAGTGCCTTCTACCAGCTTCAGCTGGTAGCCCAGCTATTCCCCTATCTGGATAGGGATAACCTGGCTTCGGTAGTCCATGCTCTGGTAACCTTTAGGTTAGATTATTACAATGCACTCTGTGTGGGGCTGTATCTGAAGACGGTTCAGAAGCTGCAGCTCGTGCAAAATGTGGCAGCCGGATTGATAGCAGGGACTAGAAGGTCTGAACATATAACACTGATTCTGGCACACTTGCACTGGCTACCTGTGTTTTATTTATTTATTTATTTAAAAATATTACCGTCCGTCTTTCAGGGGAGAAGCCCTCCCAAGGCAGCTCACAGCGATAAAATACATAATAAAAGTTAAAATATTAAAAGTGATAAAACAAAAACACAATAAAATAGCAATAAGAACAACAATAAAAGCTCTTGAAGTACTTGAAAGGCTGTCACAGAGAGGAAGTCCAGCATCTCTTCTCGATCATCCCAGAGTGCAGGACACAGAATCATGGGCTCGAGTTACAGGAAGCCAGATTCCGGCTGAACATCAGGAAAAACTTCCTGGCTGTTAGAGCAATACGACAATGGAACCAATGACCTAGGGAGGTGGTGGGCTCTCCCACGCTGGAGGCATTCCAGACCAGGCTGGACAGCCATCTGTCAGGGATGCTTTGACTAGGGATGTTGGAGAATTCTGCCACGGACTCCAGTGAGGCAGGATTCTTTAGAATCCGGCCCCCCGGAGTCCGTGGCGGAACAGACTACTGCCCCGCCACCTCCCAAAATCCCTGGAACAGACCTACGTGGCGGCAGTGGTGGCAGCGGCTCCGGGTCGTCTTCCGGGCTGCTACGGCTGCAAGTGGCATCCTGCATAGGGGACACCATTTGCGTCCCTCCGCCAGGCTGTGATAGGCTACGTATATATTTACGTAGCCTATCACGGCTGAAGTGGGGACGCAAATGGCGGCTGCTACAATATTTGCGTCCCTGCTTTTGCTGTGATAGGCTACGTAAGTACTTATGTAGCCTATCACGGCTAAAGCGGGGACGCAGATGGCATCCCCTACGCTATTTGCACCCCCGCTTTAGCCGTGATATACGTATATAAATATATACGTAGCCTATCACGGCCTAGTGTAGGGACGCAAATGGTGTCCCCTACGCAGGACGCCATTTGCGGCCGCAGCAGCCCGGCAGCAGATGGAGGCCCGCTGCAGATTGGCCTGGCTGGAAGCTCTGCGGACTGGCTGCGGAGCAGAGCCAGCTGGGCAGGATTCCAGGGGAGAGGACCGGATTGCCTTCCCCTCCCCATTGAGGATTCCGGGGGGGGGGACTGGATCGCCTCCCCCCCCCCGCAGAACCCAGCGGAGCCAGGTAAGTGGGGTTTCGTACACCCCTAGCTATGAGCAGGGGGTTGGACTCGATGGTCTTATAGGCCCCTTCCAACCCTACTATTCTATGATTCTATGAGAAGGCCACTGTAAAATAATATGTTTCCAAGGCCTTCTTAATAGCCTGCAATTTTGGAGCATGGTGGACCTCTAATGTTAACTTGTTCCAAGGGTGTGGGGCCACGGCAAAGAAGGCCTTCTCATGTGTGGTCACCCACCTAATTGCTGTCATGGGTGGGCAAATGAGAAGGGCCTCTGTTTCTGATCTTAAAGTGTGGGCAAGCTGATGTGGGTGAAAGCAGTCCTTCACGTCACTTGTTTCTAAACTGTTTAAGTCTTTAAAGGTGAAAAACAGTACTTTAAATTGGGCTTGGAAACACATTGGTAACCAGTGCAGTTGGTGCAGTATAGGCATTATGTGATCAAATCGCCTCGCCCCCACCAATACTTGGTCAGCTGCATTCTGCACCAGCTGAAGTTTGTGAACCATCTTCAAAGGGAGCCCCATGTACAGCACATTACAGTAGTCCAGCCTGGATGTGACTAGTGAATGGCTAACTGTGGCAAGGTCCATCCTCTCCACATAGGGCTGCAGCTGGCATACCAACCTAAGCTGGTAAAATGCACTCCTGGATACCACAGCCACCTGGGCTTCCCCAGTTAGCTCAGAGTCCAGGAGGACTCCCAGACAGCGCACTTGGTCTTTTAGGGGGAGTGCAACCCCATCTAAGACCAGTTGTAAATCTCCATGCAAAGTAGTTGGTTTCCCAACCCATAGTACCGCCATCTTGTCTGGATTAAGTTTCAGCTTGTTCACCCTCATCCATCTCAAAACAGCCTCCAGACACTGTTTCAGGAGTTCCACAGCCTCCCTGGGATATGCAGATGGAAATGAGAGGTAGAGCTGAATGTCATCTGATGACATTTCAGCCCAAACCTCCTGATGATTTCCCTCAGTGGTTTCATGTAGATGCTAAAAAGCATAGGGAGCAAGAGAGAACCTTGTGGCATCCCACAGACTAATGGCCATGGGGTGGAACAGAAGTCCCCCAGCACCTCCTTCTGAGAGCATTCCTCCAAAAGGGACTAGAACCACTTTAAAACTATGCCTCTCAAGCCCAATCCAGATAAACGATCCAGAATGATGCCATGGTCAATGGTATCAAAAGCTGCTGAGAGGTACAGAAGAACCAACAGGGTTGACTCCCTCCACCCGTTCCCCAGCGCAAGTCATCAACCAAGGCTGTTTCCGCCCAATAACCAGGCCTGAAACCTGATTGGAATGGATCTAGGTAATCAGTTTCATCCAAAATGGCTTGAAGTTTTGCGGTGACGGTGCCCTCTCCTGGTATGAACCTACCCATACACTATGATAATCATCTGAGACCCTCCTCCAGGTGCCTCCTCCAAGGGAGATTTGGAGGATGGTGACAAGAGAGATGCCCCCCTTGATGGTGGCCCCCCAGTTGTGGAACACTCTCCCCAGTGAGGTCCACCAACATTATTATCTTTTTCGTGCCAGGTTAAGACTTTCCTCTACCCCCAAGCATTTGACAGCATATGAAAAGGCTTTTTAACAGGTCCTGGGATTTTTATTGTTGATTTTTAAAAAAAATGTTTTTGTATTTTTGTATGTTTTTATATTATTTCATTTCATTTATTATATTTCTATACCACCCCATAGCTAAAGTTCTCTGGGTGGTTCACAAAAATTAAAATCCATTAATTAAAAACCATCAGGCAGGCATTTGGTGTGGGTTAGGGTATTTTTAAACAATGTTTTAATGTATAATTTTACTGTTTTGAATTGTACTGTTGTACATTGCCCAGAGTGGCCGGGTGACCAACCAGATGGGCGATTAAGAAATTAGATAGATAGATAGATAGATAGATAGATAGATAGATAGATAGATAGATAGATAGATTTTTATGACTGTGTTGTATTTTAGGGTTTTAATCTTTGTAAAGCACCCAGAGATCTTTGGCTATTGGGCAGTATAGAAATGTAATAACTGAATGAATGAAAATTAGTGAATTTTACTTCTTTTTCTTAATCAAGTGAAAGTGAAACTAAAAGTTTTTTAAAAGGTTCACATGGAACATCCTAGAAAAAAACTCAAAACCTTAGCTTCAGATATTACACCTGTTGTTGTTGTTCAGTCGTTCAGTCGTGTCCGACTCTTCGTGACCCCATGGACCATAGCACGCCAGGCCTTCCTGTCCTGCGCACTCTCCTGGAGTGTGCTCAGGTTCATATTCATTGCATCGGTGATGCTATCTAGCCATCTCATCCTCTGCCGTCCCCTTCTCCTTTTGCCTTAGTCTTTCCCAGCATCAGGGTCTTTTCCAGGGAGTTTTCTCTTCGCATTAGGTGGCCAAAATATTTCAGCTTCAGCTTCAGTATCTGTCCTTCCAATGAGCAGTCAGGGTTGATTTCCTTTAGGATTGACTGATTGGACCTCCTTGCAGTCCAGGGGACTCGTAAGAGTCTTCTCCAGCACCACAGTTCGCAAGCATCAATTCTTCAGCGCTCAGCCTTCCTTATAGTCCAGCTCTCACAGCCATACATTACTACTGGGAAAAACATAGCTTTGATTAGACGGACGTTTGTTGGCAAGGTGATGTCTCTGCTTCTTACTATGCTGTCTAGGTTTGCCATAGCTTTCCTCCCAAGGAGCAAGCGTCTTTTAATTTCATGGCTACAGTCACCGTCTGCGGTGATCTTGGAGCCCAAGAAAGTAAAATCTGTCACTTCTTCCATTTCTTCCCCTTCTATATGCCAGGAAGTGATGGGGCCAGATGCCATGATCTTAGTTTTTTTAATGTTGAGTTTCAAACCAGCTTTTGCACTCTCCTCTTTCACCCTCAACAAGAGGCTCTTTAGATCCTCTTCACTTTCTGCAATTAGGGTGGTATCGTCTGCATATCCGAGGTTGTTGATAATTCTCCCGGCAATCTTAATTCCGACCTCTAATTCATCCAGCCTGGCATTTCTCATGATGTACTCTGCATATAAGTTAAATAAGCAGGGTGACAATATGCAGCCTTGTCGTACTCCTTTCCCAATTTTGAACCACTCGGTTGTTCCATGTCTGGTTCTTACTGTTGCTTCTTGCCCCATGTACAGGTTTCTCAGGAGACAGGAAAGGTGGTCTAGTATGCCCATCTCTTTCAGAATTTGCCACAGTTTGTTGTGATCCACACAAGCAAAGGCTTTAGCGTAGTCAATGAAGCAGAAATAGACGTTTTTCTGGAATTCTCTTGCTTTCTCCATGATGCAGCGAATGTTGGCGATTTGATCTCTAGTTGCTCTGCCTCTTCGAAACCCAGCTTGTACTTCCGGTAGTTCTCGGTTCGGATGCTGCTGAAGCCTAGCTTGTAGGATTTTGAGCATCACCTTGCTGGCATGTGAAATGAGCGCAATTGTGCCGTAGTTTGAACACTCTTCGGCGTTGCCCTTCTTTGGAATTGGAATGTAAACTGACCTTTTCCAGTCTTGTGGCCATTGCTGAGTGTTCCAAATTTGTTGGCATATTGAATGCAGCACTTTAACAGCATCATCTTTTAGGATTTTAAATAGCTCAGCTGGAATACTGTCATCGCTAGCTTTGTTGTTACTAATGCTTCCTAAGGCCCACTTGACTTCACTCTCGAGGATGTCCGGCTCAAGTTCAGTGACCGCACTATCATGGCTATCAAGGACATTACTATCATGGCTATCAAGGACATTAAGATCTTTCCTGTATAGTTCTTCTGTGTATTCTTTCCACCTCTTCTTAATCTCATCTGCTTCTGTGAGGTCCCTGCCTTCTTTGTCCTTTATCATGCCCGTCTTTGCACAAAACGTTCCCTTGAGATCTCCAGTTTTCTTGAAGAGATCTCTAGTCTTTCCCATTCTGTTGTTTTCCTCGATTTCCTTGCATTGTTCATTTAAGAAGGCCTTCTTGTCTCTCCTTGCTATTCTCTGGAACTCTGCATTCAGTTGGATATATCTTCCCCTTTCTCCCTTGCTTTTTGCTTCCCTTCTTTCCTCAGCTACTTGTAAAGCCTAATCAGACAGCCACTTGGCTTTCTTGCATTTCTTTTTCTTTAGGATGGATTCTGTTGCTGCCTCCTGAACAATGTGACGGACCTCCGTCCATAGTTCCTCAGGCACTCTGTCTATCAGGTCTAATCCCTGAAATCTATTCCTCACCTCCACTGTATCTTCATCAGGGATATGATTGAGGTCATACCTGAATGGTTTAGTGGTTTTCCCGACGTTCTTCAATTTCAGCCGAAATTTTGCAAGAAGCAGCTCATGATCTGAGCCACATTCAGCTCCAGGTCTTGTTTTTACTGACTGTATGGAGCTTCTTCATCTTTGGCTGCAAAGTACATAATCAATCTGATTTCGATATTGACCATCTGGTGATGTCCATGTGTAGAGTCGTCTCTTGTGCTGTTGGAAAAGAGTGTTTGCTATGATCAGCATGTTCTCTTGGCAAAACTCTATTAGCTTTTGTCCTGCTTCATTTTGTACACCAAGGCCATGCCTGCCTGTTATCCCGGTGATTTCTTGACTTCCTACTTTAGCATTCCAGTCCCCTATGATGAAGAGGACATCTTTTTTTGGTGTTAGTTCTAGAAGGTGTTGGAGGTCTTCATAGAACCGATCAACCTCAGCTTCTTCAGCATCAGTGGTTGGGGCATAGACTTGAATTACTGTGATGTTGAATGGTTTGCCTTGGATTCATACTGAGATCATTCTATCATTTTTAAGATTGTACCCCAGTACTGCTTTTCCCACCCTTTTGTTGACTATGAGTGCTACTCCATTTCTTCTAAGGGATTCTTGCCCACAATAGTAGATATGATGGTCACCTGAATTAAATTTGCCCATGCTTGTCCATTTTAGTTTGCTGATTCCCAAGATGTCGATGTTCAAACTTGACATCTCATGTTTGACCACCTCCAGCTTACCTTGATTCATTGATCTTACATTCCAGGTTCCTAAACAATATTGTTCTTTACAGCATCAGACTTTCTTTTCACCACCAGACACATCCACAGCTGAGTGTCCTTTCGGGTTTGGCCCAGCCGCTTCACTCTTTCTGGCGCTACTTGGAAATACCCTCTGCTCTTCCCCAGTAGTATATTGGACACCTTCCGACCTGAGGGGCTCATCTTCCGGCGTCATCTCTTTTAGCCTTGTGATACGTTCCATGGGGTTTTCTTGGCAAGAATACTGGAGTGGGTTGCCATTTCCTTCTCCAGTGGACCACATTTTGTCAGAACTCTCTGCCATGACCTGTCCATCTTGGGTGGCCCTGCACGGCATAGCTTATGGCTTAACTGAGTTACGCAAGCCCCTTCGCCACAACAAGGCAGTGATCCATGAAGGGATTACATCTGTACTTGTTATCAAATTCTCTAAATACTAGACAAATTTGTTCTTGAACAGATGATGGGTCAAAGGGTTGTCACAGTGTTTTATGGACAGTTTTTGCTTTCTCTGCATACAAACATTTTTAAGAGTAGCGTTTCACAAGAAAGTAAAATGGTGTTGTTGTTTTTAGGCACTATATGAGTAGAGAGTCTTTGGAAATGCAAGAAAGGAACACTAGGCTCATGTACAAAATCTTTTCTAGGGCTTCATCTTTTCAGCCAGATTTTCTCGTTCTTAAAATTGTCATAAGAGAGACAGCATAATGGCAAATAGCACAAGTTTTAGCATTGCCTTTGCATAAAAGATCAGCTTCAGCAGATCTTAACTTCGCAGATCTTAACTCAAGGGTGTATATACTGCAGCTACAGAATAAGGCAGGAAAAGGAAGGAATTTCCCTTCCCCTAATAAGCTGATCATTTCTATTCACAAAGGAAAACACATTTTCCAAGAAGAGAAAAAATGTGGGTTATGAACATTAGGACTAATGGAGGAAAAGATAGCGGTGGGATTTTGCATATATTTATGCAGTTCCTTAAGAGTGGTCAACCCCTTGGTTTCAGTGATGTGAAAAATACTTGCAATGACTTGAGGTTGTTTTCCCCGTATTAGAACTTAAGATAGGCTTTCTGATGTTCACTATCTGACAGATTTAGGGTACAACCCTGTTCAGATAGTTGGCAGCCTCCAAAGTCAGAGGCTGCTGCGTATCCAATATAGGGTGGCCGTAGCATGGAGGCGATCATCGCTTCCATGCTCCAGCTGCCCTGCATTTTTGGCTAGATGGCCGATTTTGACTGTCTAGCCATAACTTCAGGGAGGGGGAGGGAAGGGGGTCACGTAGCGCATAGGAAGCTGTGTAATGTGGCTTCTGTGGTCTCCTCCCCGCCCCAAACCGCCCCCTTTTCCCCATCTCCGCTCTCTGTTTCCAAGTGTGGAGACTTAGCTGGTGCAGAGAGAACCGCACCAGCTATGAGGGGGAGGGGGCAGGGAGCACAGTTTCTGGGAACTGTGTTTGGAGCCCTGGCTCCAACCTCGGTTCCCAGAAACTGAAAAATCCTATAGCCCTCTAGACAGTGTCTAGTGGCCACAAGATTGCTCCCTTTGTATTGGCTATTTCATTTGTTTATCAAGTAGCAGTCAAGCTGTATTTTTTTTAAATCACACAATAGTTAAATGGTATTAACATTTAAAGCCCTTAACGGCTTGGGGCCAGGTTACCTGAAGGATCGTCTCCTCCCATATGTGCCTGCCCAGACCTTAAGATCATCGTCAGCGGCCCTTCTCCATGAGCCCCTGCCAAAGGAAGTGAGGCGGGTAGTTACTAGGAGGAGGGCTTTTTCTGCTGTGGCACCCCGGCTCTGAAACAAGTTCCCTAGTGAGGTTCGCCTGGCACCTACATTGTATTCCTTTCGGTGCCAGGTGAAGACCTTTTTATTTTCCCAGACATTTTAGCATTTTAGCTTTCTAGACTTTTAGCTTTGCCGTTTTAAATCTGTATTTTAAACTCCTGCACTGCTGCTAGGTTTTATTGTGGTTGTATTGTTATATTGTGGTTTTATTGTTATATATTTTAAATTGTTTTATTGTATGCTGTTTGTTTTTAATTTTTGTAAATCGCCCAGAGAGCTTCAGCTATTGGGCAGTATAGAAATAAAATAAATTTTAAAAAATCAAAAATTGTGATGGTATCCGTAGGGATCCAGCAGTCAAATACAGCATTTGCTGGCCCTGAAAGCAGATGCACATCTTCATTTGCATCAAATGATGTATCCAGCCAATTCAAATGATCATCACAGTGTGCATCCAAAGGCTCATCCCCTTTGCCAACGTGTTTGGACGGCTTCTGACATACATAGATCTCTCCTGCTGGATCACTCTGAAAAGATCCAAAGAACCTTTGCCTTTCTATTCGAGTCCACCAGAAATCATTAAAAGACCTCTTTGTTCAATGCAAAGATGTTCATTGACATAAGAAATGTTATGTGGTTCCCATAACTGATAGAAGGGAAAGCAGTAGAATGGTAGATTATTATTTCATCTAAAGCTCAGAATGCTCAAAATTGAAGATATATTGTGGGCTATGCGTACTACTGTGTAGAAGGAGAAAATTAAAGGGAAAGGTGATAATTGAAAATCTGAGATTGAGAGGAGTACAAAATAGAACCCATAAAAAGACTGGAAGAAGAAACAACATATGTGAAATGGAGAACCAAAGTGATATGTAAATTTTAAAGGAAGTCCCTAGGAAGTAAGCTGGGATTTTGAGTGTTTACATCTTGTTTAAATTTTTTCAAATTTAAATAAATGATTTAAATTGCTAAATCGACAGTATGATGTCTCATCTGAAGAAGATTTCACTGAAAAGAAAGTAATTCACTATATTTGCAATTGTCAGGGTAGTGTCTCACAAAGTACATTGCTACAATCATTCATGCCATTGCTTACACCAGGGAAATAGAAGCAGTGTCTCCTGATACACAGCTTATTTCTGAACTTGCCTTTCTTGGCTGTTTACATTGTTTAGTGACTGCTGAAGCACTAACATGTATATAAAACAGTAACAGCAATAATATATTTCATGGCTATGCTATTACAAGACTTTACCTTTGACAGATAGCCAGCAATTTGGGAAATAACCTTTGTGCTTTTTTGAGAAAAGCCGTGTACTCCAGCTGAAGGAAGTACGCAAGATGTGACTCAAAACTGCAGATAGCTGAACACAGATACAGTGAGGATAAATCAGTTAGGAAGCAGGGTATTTCTACTTCAGAAATGGCAAAAGTGGGACACTGGGGAGGGCGGAGACATAAAATGATTGTGTGTACTCTGGGCAATGACAGTTATATAAGCTTTGAAAGAGCTATCGTGTACATGGCCTGTCTGAAGCACACCTTAATGTATACATTCATAGATTGTATTGTCATGTTATATGGCCCATTACGTAAGGAATGTTTTAGAATGGAAGATCTTGCATAAATCCTTTCCAGCCCTTGATTCTGTGCTTTCTTCCATACATTCCTCCCCATTCCTGTTGGAGAGGCCTTCCTCTGTGCACCATTTTTGTTGGGGAAAAGTCTGTAAGAGAGAGGATCGGGACCTTCTGTGTTGTAGCACCAACCTTATGGAGCTCGTTCCAAGAGAGTGCCATCTGGCCACTTCCCCGTTTAGCTTTCATTGGCAGGTGAAGATCTCCCTTTACCATAACATCTTCCTTGCACATTACTGATGGGCACATTCCCTATCTGAAAATTATTTTTAGAAAACAAAACAAAATTGTTCTCTTCTGATTTATAAAATCTTCCATATCTGGAAAAAAAAATGCAACACAGGCTATGTGGCAAGCAGTTATTTACAAGCCTGGTATAAAGAGCATTATGGCTGAAGGCCCACAGATGGGGATGGGAATGGGAAAGGGAAATAGATTTTGGGGACTAATATCAGATAGGCTTACATGGAGGAGGAAAGATGAAAAAGAGGTTTAGGAAAAGGGGAACAATAAGCACACATGTGCATATTGGCTTTCCTTACCCCCATGCTGATGTTTAGCAATAGAAAAGGAAGCATACTAAGTTGTTCTTCTAAGAGAAAAAGAAGATCCTGCATCAATGTTGACCCTATATGAATTGCCTCCGCCTGCCTGATCTCTGCAGTAAAAATGGGGATAGGTCCTTTGTAGGCTAGAAGCTGGTACAGTGTGGGGTGGCACATCTCACCATTGTAAAACCTTGTCGTGTGGACAGTCAAGGAGCATGGAGTTTTAAGTAAGGCTTGCAAATGGAGAATAACACTACACGGATATAAAAGAGGGGGGTTTCTTCTGTGAAATAAAATTTATTCTCTCTCCAAGCTAGTTTATATTCAGAATTGCTTCTGGTATGTAGTTTTTACAGACATTCCATACACACACACACACACACACACACAGTTTCAAAAGGAAATATGAAAAAAAAATCAGATTGCAGACAACACGTTAATTTTCTGAACGCGCTAGTAATGCATCAGTAGTGGAAGCGGATAAATTGCTGCTTCGGGGCAGTTCCTTTTGTCTTTGCCATACAGTATACAAAGAACAGATTTCTTGAAAGAATTCTCTCTGTTTCTTGTTGATGCAGCAAGGGAGTAGTGTAAAGCCTCCTCAAAAGTAACATCTGTAAAGGAAGCATAGTTGATGTGCCTATCTTTATAAACACTAACGTTGCGGTTGTCATAAAGCTTATTAAACTGTAGCGGCCTGTTTGTTCTTTCTGTAGGGGATATAGCAAACATCCCAGTCAACAGATATAAATACCTACAAACACATTCAATAGTATCAACCCCAATACTTGTAGTATTTCCAGGAAGCAATTGTTTGCCACCATAACGATAGAATTTGAATTATTGAGATCACAGTCCCATAACTCCCTTATATAATGAACACTATTTAAAAATAGTAACTTCAGAGTGAAATATTTGAATGCAAAATATTGATGTAGTAATAATTAGCGTATCAAATGCCAAAAGAAAATGTTATACACTGGTAATTTATTAATTGGGAGGATTAGCCATTAATTTCAGATTTTGTAAACCAGAGAAGAGTTGTTGTTGTTTAATCCAATTCTTTTTTAGAATCACCCTTCAATAGGATGTTCAGTCAGTGCTGCTGACATTGCTGTAAATATATTACTTTTGAGTAGCAGTGCAGTCTAAATGGTGTTGGGAAGGAATGCAGTTGCACCAACTCATCTCAAGCCCTGCCACCTCACACTTTCAGACTGGCATATATTTTTATGTTCAACAACCCCCTCCACTGGATGCAGTGGGGGGAACTAGCTATATCTTCCCCGGATCAGGTGCTCCTCAGGGAATGGAGCAGCTTTAGATCCAGTGGAACATCTATTTACAGGTGAAACTGTTATCCTAAGTAAATACCAAAATCAACTGATGTATCTGTTTTAATAGGTTAATTTACCAGGTTAAACAGGCACGACCAATGGATGAATTAAATGAATTACACACCCACAAATTCCAGGTTAATTTTCCTTCTCCAAATCCAAATCTGTTTATTGCAGCCCATGACCAGATTGAAAAAACAAGATATACAAGATATATATACAAAAACATATATAGCAACAAATATATACAATAATATATATATACAAAGACGCATAGAACAGTGTATCATCCATGCTGAGCAAATCAAAGACAAGTTAACTGAGCTCTCAACTGCAACAGATTTTTATTTTTTTTTAGCAAGTTTTCTAGTAACAAAAGGAATGGTGTTGGCTACATATTAAGATACATGATTGTATCTGCCAGGAAACCTAGATAATAATATCCCGAAAGAAATTGCAATATAATAAAACATGTATTACAGTTCCTACATCCCTTGAACTATAGGGACAACAAGGTTGCAGTGAAGAATCCTTATTGAATCTGCTCTCTAGCATGGCAGATGGTAGAGCATCGATACAGGACAGTGTAAATACAACCTGAGGCTTATAAATATGAACAATTTTTAGATAGTTAGCCCCTTTGCTCCCAAGTGGGAATTGAATGCCGAAAATAGAAGAACAAAATTTAGCTGCCAAGGATATCAAATGTTGCCACTGAATGTCATACAGGCTTAACAGAATAACTTATTTTGCCTGTTCCTTGTCCCAAGAAAAAAGTTCAAATGGAGAAATACCCATTTCCATTATTTTACAGTGTACAGCCTTCAACAAGCTATTTCTATAAGAGTCTTGTCAGATCATAGAACACTAATTAGAGTCCTCTTGGTCAAAACAACATTTAATCCATCTAGGTAGACATCCAAGCTATCCATGTTATGCAGTTTAGGGAGCAATCCTATCGACATCGACAGTCGCCTCCGAACCTGGGGGTGACTGCCTATCCAGTGTAGGGCAGGAGTGGTGAGGAACAGATCTCCTCCATGCTCCCCTGCCCTGCTTTCATGGCTAGACAGCCGATTTTGGCTGTCTAGCCATGGGACCTCGGAGCACAGGGCGGGCCAGCCGGACGACACATAGGAAGTGTCGTACTGGCACTTCTGACCGCCCTGCCCCCACGAACACCGCATTTCCCCTGCTCCGTGCTGCTCGTCCGAGCATGAGGCCGATCCATGCTGCCTACAAGGCAGTGCAGGAGGGGGTGGAGGTTGGTTCCCTGGGAACTGACCAATCCTATGGCTGTCTAGCCGCTGACTAGTGACCATAGGATTGTGCCCTTAATCCAGCTTCCAAGCACAATGCTGCATTAGCCATACACCTACGGACCCCAAGAATTGTTCTGAGGAAAAGTGACTGAAACCATTCAACCTTGTTATTTATGCCCTGTATCCAAATGGCTACCCCATATAAGAGCTAGGTTATAATCTTAGCACAAAGGATATACAAAGCTATATGTATTAATTGACCACCCTTTGAAAAATAGAATCTTTGGACAGCTGCTAAACTATTATGTGCCAGCAAGAGTGCAGAAGACTCTTTTAAAGTATGATGAAAATAAATACCATAATACTTATAGTAATATATGTGTTCAATTGGATTTCCATTGAGAGCCCAGCCATATAATTTTCAATGTTTTGAAAAGACTAAGATCTTGGTTTTGGTATAATTTATGACCAAATGCTTAATGTCACAAAAATGGGCAAAGGCCTTCAACAAACGATATCATCCTTCCTAATATAATTATGGGTGGCTAGTATGACGCCATGTTAATAGGGTCATGTTACTTGAGGAATTGCAGTAGGACAGGGTACCTGCATCTTGAATCTATAATAGTAAAAGATGATGTGTATCTGTCTGCCAAGGTTTTCACCTTAATGCCAAGACGGTGAAACCTAGATATCCGAGTTTAACACATGCACTAACAGGACCCTAGGGGTGTGCAATTTGAGGTTATTTGGTTTTAAAATGCATTGATTAATTTTTACTAATTTAAATTACCACCTTCAGTCACTTGGTGGCAGAGTTCCATAAGCAGCGCATAACTTTTTGCAGTTGATAGTTTGAAACCAGGGAGAAGGAGTCCAAGGGACAGAGTTATATGACTTCTCCCTCCCCGCTGCTGTAAAGTACCCCCCCCCCCGAGAATGGAATGGACAGATCCTTTCCTCAGGAGACTATGGGGGGTGCAGCAAGGCACGGGCCTTGGGGTGCCAATGGGTGGGACTTAGACAGGCTGGGAACAATGTGTCCAGCTCTTACACCGGTGTCTGTTTGCTTGAAGGTTTTTGCTATATCAAATAAAGGCTATTCCAACCTATGTGAAGCCAGGTCCATTCACTAGTAATTATGTAAAAGGCAAGTTCAGAATGTCATATCATAGTGGCGTAGCATAAAAAACACAAACCTGTGATAAAAAAACCCCAAATGCCTTCTTTTATACGAGTCTTGACTAAAAGATGATAATAATTAGTGCTTGTGTCAACCTTGACTTTGTTACATATAGACCCATTTTAGTAAAGTATTTGAAATGCATTATTTGCTCCCAGTGGCTTGTATTAGATTTAAATTTAAGCAGGTGGTAGCCAGCTTTGCTGAATTTAACTGTAATCATCATACAGCTAATTCACTTCATCACTAGAGGAATACCGTCCAACTTGAACACCAGTCTGCAGCAGCCTTGCTCTAGTGTTCTCCAGATAACATTAGCCAGCTTATTCCCCCACCTAGTTTACAGGTGCCCTATTAGCAGTCCCTTGGAGAATATTTGTACTAGATACAGCCTACTGAAGTTTGTAAGAACTTGTTTCTTTGTTTTCAGTTGCTAAATTATGAAGATTGTATTATGTGCATCAGTTATGAAGATTTTATGAATGTGTGGCACTGTTTTACATTGAGGGAAGCATATTTGTATATCTGCATTACAAAGTTGCACAAAACCAGTTCCCAGGTGGTTGGGTTAAAGTGACTAACCAAAGCATATGCACTGAAGACAATCTCTCTCTCCTTTGGCAGGCAACCTTGGTTTTATGGCTGGGGCTTTAATCTTCCACGAGGCCAAGCACTCTTAGAGAAATGGAACCTAATTCCAGATGGAATAGATATTCTTATAACTCACGGACCACCTCTTGGTAAGAAAACTCTGGAAAGTACTTATCTGTTTCAGTTTATGATAATTTATCTGTGTTGTATCCTTGGGGATAGATAAGAGTTTCTAGTCTCTGCTGCTTCTGCTTAGTTCTTGGGATGTAAGTGGTGTGATTCTGCAGTACCTTACAGTGGAACAGTTTTCCACCCCTGTTTAGGGTCCTAACATCAGTAAATCCCATTGACTTAAAGACTGGCATAAACAAGTTGACAAGAATGAAATAGGCCCAGTATAGTATTGCGCTCCCACTTCTTTATGAGAAGTTTTAGAGCAATGCTAAGGTTTAGTTTATTTTGTGTGCCTTTAGATATTTGCTACATTTACAAATATACAAGCAGAACTCATTGGAAGCAAACAGGTACCCCTGCTGGAGCCAACAAATCTGCTAACCCCAAACTACATCACAAAAGTGTTGTCTGGCTCATGAAAGCTGAAGACAAGACTCAAGACCATCAGGCAAAACATTGCCTAATGTTTAAGGCACATTAAGCTTTGATTATTAAAGTTCCAGACTACTTATTCAAAATGAATCTAATTTTCACATGTATTTATTACTTCTAAATCTTAATTGAAGCAAATGAGGGATTTGACTGGAGAAAAAAAAATCAGGATGATTCCCAGAATTCTGACACACTCTAGATATAGCCTTTGACTGTTTTATACAACAACATTCCATGGTGGCTAACAGCTGTGAACTGAAAGTTCCTGGGTTAAATCTTTCCTCAGCTGTAAACCCACTAGGTGGCCTTAGGACCAAAACAGATATAATGTTAAATGTGTGAATGCATTTAACATGTCTTAAGAACATAACTTGTTAATCATGCTTGATCAGTTCAAAGGCCTATCTAGTCCAGCATTCTGTTTGCACAGTGGCCAACCAGAGGACTATGGGAAGCCCAGAACAGGACAAGAATGCAGTATCACCCTCCCATCTCCCCAGCAACTGGTTAACAGAGGCATACTACCTCTGATACGGGAGATAATATATAGCCATCATGATTAGTAGCCATTGACAACCTTGTTGTACATGAATTTGTATAATCCCCTTTCAAAGCTGTCCAAGTTGGTGACCATCACTACATCTTGTATCTTTCTCCCTCTCTTTAGCAATAGCAGTTGTGAGGTAGGGGGTGGGGGGAAGCAAGCAGGAAGGGAACTGTGGTGTTGTGGAGACCTTTTTTTTTTTTTAACTATCCCCCACCATGGTCTAGCCAAAATTCCCTCCCCACAAGATGCTATTAGCTGCTTAACCCATTGGGAGGGAAGGATTAAACAGCGCCTTCCCATCCACCACAGTCCCTAAAAATGCTTTGGTCACTCTCCTCACTGCTGCTATTGTTAAAGGGGGAAAAGACATGTTAAATGCATTCATACATTTAACATAGTGACTGGGTTTGGACAAAATGATAACCCATGATGGGTTAAGTAAGGCACCATGGTTATTTAACCCATCGTTGGTTATTGTATCATGTGTTGGGAATTTTTAAATCCACGATGGCTTATCTGGCGAAAATAAGCCATTCTGATAAGCCACAGTCTGCAGTAAGAGTTATTTAATGCATTGTGAGTTACTGTGTCATCTGGCACCCAGCATGGCATATTCCGATCACGTACAGAATCCCCCGGCAAGAGCAGTCAAAACCGTTGTGGCCGCTCTGGTCCAGCTTACAGAGCCCTTTTTCTGAAATCTAACAAGCAGCTGAGGGACAACCACAGCCAAACAAGCACAGCCTTCCCTGATACCTACTACAGTAGGTACAACAGTACAGTACAGTACTACAGTACAACGACAGCCTCACGCTATTGCACTATCCCACTACAGCGAAGTTACACAATGACAGATTTCCCTAATCACTACTTTAAAACTGTGCAACTTGGGAAATAGGGAAAAATAGGGGAATAGGGAAAGAACGGCTCACTTTTCCACGAAGAAGCGCAGTTCTGCAAAAATCTGCTGCAGCATCTGAAGGCTCCCCATGACGGAACCCCACCTGTGCAATTTTGCCCCATTCGAGTAAACTGTCAGGGAGTTATAGCTCCCACCCCATTTTTCCTTCTCTGGTCACTTTTCCATGAAGAAGTAAAATGGCTGTTGAGGGTGGGGGGAATGCACAATTTAACTTTTGTGCAATTTTGGTTTTGTGCAATTTAACTTTAGCGCTAAAGCGCTATAGCAAACAGAAGCGGCATTGCCAGCAATGGGGTGTGTGTGAAATACACAACTCCACTGTATCACTGTAGTGCTTTAGCGATGTTGAAACAATAAAGGCTTCATGCAGGCAATGGGTATGGAGGGGGGCTTGGGGGCAATTTTGCTTTAGAGCTAAAGCTTTAGTGCTATAGCAAACAGGAGTGGCTCTGCCAGCAGTGTCTGGGAGGGGGTGAAATGCACAACTCCACTTTATTGTTGTCGAGTTTGGACAATAAAGGCATCTGTGCCAGCAATGGCTATGGGGGAAATGCACAACTGAGGGTTTTGTCCTGATCCTGCTAACCCTCAAACATTTGTTTGTGCTACCCCCTTTTTGGAGAACATGGGATTTTCCCTCTTTTGGGGTAATTGAGCAGGGTTTTGATGGCGCCTCAGGTGCCTCCCAACTAGGAGAGGCTGTGTGTGAAGTTTGGTCCTGATCCTGCAAACTTCCAGTGCTTTAGAGCCACCCACCCCTTGCTGGGGTGATGCTGGAAGTGCTGAATTAAGCCCCTGTACTTCACCCCACACCTCTCCCCTATTATTGAGATATTGTAGAAGGTCAAAACAGGCTGCTGCGATGTTGTCAGTGGGTGAAACAGCACCACTGTTCAGGCGGGAGGACTGCAGTGGCCTGGGACAAGGGGCGGGGGGATGACTCAGATTACGCACAGTAGTTTAATAAGCTACTCGCAGTAGCTTATTAGCCCAGTCGTGCGGCGGGGCATCGTGGACTATTAAAAACAAAACAAAACCCTACTGTGTGTAGCTTCTTAAGCCACCGTGGCTTAAAGTGACATCTGAATGCGGCCCATGTCTGTTTTGGCTCTCACACCAGCCACTCCCTCAGGTTCCACTTTCCATTGCAACGTGGGGATAATAATATATAGTTGTTTTAAGGATCAGAACAAGATAATGCTGTATGTGAAGGCCTTTGAATACTGTAAAGGGATATACGTGCTAAATATCATTATTATTATTTCACTAGTCCTTTTGAAATATGAAGCAATCTTAAGATCTGTTTTCTGCAGAATATTTTCGTTCACACATGCACAAACCATGGCTTTTTGGTATGATATTTGCTGGAATGTTGAAGAAAACTTCAGATTTAAAAAAAATCAAAATAATTTGACTATTAATAAAATATACGATTTTCTAGATGTTATATGATTTCTCATTCTCTTATGCTGCAATCCTCTCCAGCCACTTAACCTGAGAGTAAATCCCACTGAACTCAATGGGGCTTACTTCCACGTGGACATGTATAGGATTGTGCTGTTAATTACCTAATAGTTGTTTTGTTTTTTTAAAAAAGAAAATTGCTTATTTGTTTTCTTTTGAAGTCGCTCTTCTGTATTTATAGGCCCTGATCTGGCTGTGGTCATGCACAAGTAGCTGCATGTGGCCCCCGACGGAGGTGCACATCTGCATCACAAGACATACCCAGCTGTTTCATTGGGGCCCAGATCAGCATTGCAGTGTGGATGGGGATGCACATCTGCATCCACATCAGCTTCACACACAGATTCGCTTGCTGGATCAGAGCACCACATTGATTCCCTATGCAACAGCAACTCATGTTCTACAGTGAATGGGAAGCAACGACTTTGTGATAATATCAAGATATACATCTGCTGACTGCCTTTTTTTCAGTCAGCAGTTTAGATGCTGGTTTACCAGGCAAAATTGACTTCCTTCCCACTCCCACACTTCACCATACCTGTTTCCTTAAGAACTGGTATAGTGCAGTGCTTCATGTAACATGAGTTATGACCTGGAGCTTCCTAGTTAAAGCTCATTTCGGCCATAAGCTCCCTGCAAGTCACTCTCACTCAGCTTTACTCTTCCATTTCCATATGGAGGCGATGATAATAACACTATCCTGTCTTATATGCATTATTGAGGTAATGCGTATGAGCAAGGTGATATATGAATACAAGAGAATACTCCAGCCAGAGTTAAGCAGTTTAAGTCCTATTTATGTCAACAGGAGAGATTTAGCCACATGCTTAACTTACCCATTTAAAACAATGGGATTTAAAAGTGCTTAATGGAGAAGGGGACGGCAGAGGATGAGATGGCTAGATAGCATCACTGATGCGATGAATATGAACTTGAGCACACTCCGGGAGAGAGCGGAGGACAGGAAGGCCTGGCGTGCTATGGTCCGTGGAGTCACGAAGAGTCGGACACGACTGAACAGCAACAACGTCTTACTAGACCTGTAGAAACTGGGGTTGCAATTCCATTCTGATACTTTGTTGAGACTTTCCATTGTCATATTCCACAATACATTCAGGTTCCTTATATTTTATCTTAGCTGCAAAATGTTAATGATGACAACAGCTGCACCATTAACGTCTGCTCTCTTTGCTAATGAAACTAGGTGAGCTGATGACTATGCTACCATGTGAAGTTAAGAGGGAAATATTTTCTGTCCCTCAGTCTTCTTTTCAAATTACAGCTTTTGTGAAAGTTTTGTGGTTTTCATCCAGGTCACCCTAAAAAGTGCATTGAAGACAGCTAAGTCTCTGTAACTTTAGATTTATTATAGACTCCAACAATAGGTAGTGGCTGTCTGTTTCATAACTCCAATGACAGCTTATCTCTTCTCCATAGTGCCCAGGGGATGGGGTTGCAACAAGCTGTCTGGTCTGAATCCTGTTCCTTGCATTAAATCACAGTCAGCTTGTGAGTCTAAGCTAAAGAGGTTAACTATGGAAGTTTTTTGTTTGCTTAGCTGATACAAATAGCTGAACTTTTAAAAACATTTCACAAATAATATAGTAGAATCTGTGGAGATACCAGCTCCGTCAGAATTACAAAACCCCAGAGATGAAAGCTAAATTATACAACCAAACTCCCTCTCATTCACTGATCATACATGGTGAGAATTGGGGAATGGAATGAGAGCTTGAGACAGTATGGAAGGAAGGAACTGGCACGAGTGGTATGGCTATGCTGAACCCAAGTGGTGTAGAGATGATTAGGAGAAGGAAGAATTTCAAACTAATACATTGTTTTATGCTCCTCATTTCCCCAACTAGTGGTGTTCATTTAAGCATCTTCTAGCCATCAGTGTACATTTAAAGCATCCTTTCCCAACCTGGTCCCCTCTGAAGCTGAAATATTGTAATCTTGGCATATAATAGATTTTTATCTTAATGTTTTACTTTCGTTTTAAGTATATACTTAAATATCCTAAGCCCGGGGGTCAGGTTAAGACTATGCATGTTTAGACAGAAAAAAGTCCTATAATTCCAAGCATTCCCCAGCCAGCTATGCTGGACTGCACCCTAAATCTCTATAACGTTCTCTCACCTACAGAGACTAAATACAAATGCCTTGTTTCTTCTAGAGGAAACTACTCCTTTTATCTTTTTTATTTTTAAATGAGTTTTCATTTCTTTTTAAAGGCTTTATCATTACCAGTATGTTTGATTGTTGGTGACAAAGATTTATACTTTCCTGCCAGTTGTAGATTTCTGTTTTCAAGTAACCAAACAGTAGAGGTGGGTGTGGGGGGGATCTAAAGCAATCACTAATTGTTAGCTAGGTGTAATCAATTATTCTTAGTTTGTGTAGTCAGGTGTACATAATAGGCTGCAAACATATGGGAAAGCTTCAGAAGGCTGATATTGCATGCAAACAAAAACATGCTCAACATAAATAATGCTTAATTTAATGGAGAAGTTAATTTCATGGATTTTAGTTTGCAAAGTTTTTGAAGTGGAAATACTTTTCGCCTTTATGTACAGTCTTATTTACAATTAACTATTTCTAGTCACTGGGACAGCAACAACTTGGATTTCAAACTCTGGGTGTTTCCATATGGAGGGCTCCTAGCACTATGAATTGTGCAGCAATTCCATCTTTTTCCCCTTAGCGGATTATCTGCAGTAAGGAAAAAGACAAAAGAAGCCGCAGGAAAACACTGGAGGGTTAAGAGTGGCAGATGTTGTCCTCTGAACTGCTCATAAAATTCTGCGAATGAGGCGGGGTGATGGCAGTATAGAAGCCACATCTAGAAGCACCCTTTGTTTGCTGCTCGGGAGACATTTTTTTCCTTTGGTCACTTTCCCTTCCTTCTCATGTGTTCTTGGTTTTGGGAAGGAGGGTTCAATATAAGCTGTTCAGTATTTGTGAATGAGCAGTCTGATTAGTTATTTGGCAAGTGGACTGACTGTCCAGGGGGGATCTCCACGACAACAGAAGGAGAAGCGAATGGAGGATTACCCGGATTTTTCACAGAATCAGCTTTGGTCCGGCAGGGACCCATGAACAAGTGCACCACACCTTTATAATGTGCTTGACAGGATCATACGTCCGGGTCAGTTGTGGAGAGAGGAACTGAATGTCATCAACCAATGAGAGAGGCTCCCCCCCCAGGCTCCCCTCTCTGCTACTACTACATTATCGCTTCCAGCCAGCCCTTTCTACCTCGCTTTCCCCTTCCCCCTGTAGCTCCTGTGTTGCGAAGCTGCGAAGGATTGAAGCTGCGTATGAACAACTTCCTAATAACAATAAACAAAACACAAAAGAAAGGCAGCATTGACATAGCGCTTCACTGAGACGTGAGACAGCCTTTAGGGGAGTTACTCCAGTCAGCCGTTAACCCTTCAAATGCTTGAATGATTTACCATGGGTCTAGTTAGTGCTTTAAGCCTCCTAAATGCGCTATTTCGATTGATGGGAATCCCACATAACTTCGGGAATGTGCATTGAGGGAGTAAGACTCGTTGACCACAGTTCATTGTTTTATTTACAATATTTATATACCATACTGCTCCATATCTAGAACAGATTTTGGAGCAGTGAACACAAAAAATAAAACAGTAAAAGAATAAAAAGATCAAAAACTACATTAAAATTATACTTGTTTAAAAAACACAATGCCAGTAAAAAACATAACAGGTTAATTAAGGAATGCCTCCTGGAAAAGTGCTGTTTTCAGGAGGCACCAGAAACAACACAGTGTTGGTGCTTGCCTGACCTCCTGGGGCAGGGAGTTCCAAAGAAAGGGGGCCACCACGCTGAAGGCTCTTCTTCTGGTGGACTCCCAACCGGGCCATGGGCCCATGTGGAACCACCAGAAGCAAGCCCTCCGATGACCTCAGTGACTGGGCATGTTGGTAAGGGAGAAGGCACTCTCTCAGGTATCCTGGTCCCAAGTTGTTTAGGGCTCGGAACACTAGTACTAAAACCTTAAACCTGGCCCGGTAGCAGATAGGCAGCCAGTGCAGTTCCCTCAGCAAAGGAGTTACATGCTGAAAAGGGGCAGCTCCTGACAAGAGCCGAGCTGCTGTGTTCTGTACTAGCTCCAGCTTCCGGACCAGCTTTAAGGGCAGCCCCACATAGAGTGCATTGCAATAATCCAGTCTTTAGGTTACTAGCACCTGCACCACTGTGGCCAAGTTATCCCTGTCCAGGAGAGGCCATAGTTGGCGTACCAGCTGAAGTTGGTAAAAGGCAGTCTGAGCTACCATGGCCACTTGGGCCTCCAGCGACAGTGATGGATCCAGGAGTACCCCAAAACTATGGACTTGATCTTTCAATCCCATCCAGAACAGGCAGGGAACCTATCTCCCAGACTCGCGAACCATTCACTCACAGGGCTTCCATCTTGCCAGGATTCAGTTTCAGTTTCTTGGTCCTCATCCAGCCCATTACTGAGTTCAGGCACTGGTCCAGGACTTACACAGCCTCTCCTGATTCAGATGTCACAGGGAGACAGAGCTGTATGTCATCAGCATACTGATGGCACTTGACTCCAAATCCCCTAATGACTGCTCCCAGAGGCTTCATATAGATGTTAAATAACTGGGTGGTATTCTGTGAAACCCCATAGCTCAGTTGCCAAGCAGCCGAGGAATAGTCACCCAGTGTTACTCTCTGAAATTCGCTCCACAGATAGGACCGGAACTACTGTAGCACAGTGTCTCTGGTACCCATCCCACAGAGTCGATCCAGGAGGATTCCATGGTCAATGGTATCAAAAGCCAAAGAGAGATTGAGCAGAATTAGCAGGGTTGCACTCCCCCTGTCCCTCTCTCGATGAAGGTCATCCATCAGGGCGACCAAGGCTGATTCAGTCCCATAACCAGGACAAAACCCAGACTGGAGTGGGTCTAGATAATCAGTATCCTCCAAGGGTGCCTGCAGTTGTTCTGCCACTACTGTCTCCAGAACCCTCCGTAAAAAAGGGGTATTTGCAACTGGGCAGTATACTGTTGGGTCCAGAGTGGGCTTTTTCAGGAGTGGTCGCACTACTGCCTCCTTAAGAACAGCAGGGACCACCCCTTCCCGAAGGGAAGCATTCACACCCTGGGCCCACCCAGTCATACCCTCTCGGCTAGCTTTTATTAGCCAGGAGGGGCAAGGATCGAGAGGGCACGTGGTCGGTCGCATTGCTGCAAGCACCTTGTCCACGTGTCAGGCCCCAACAACTACAGCAGATCCCACAAAATGGGGCAGACCAGAGTGGGACTTACTTCTGAGTTTGTGCTGGGAAACACAGGGACGGGAAACAGCCCTTGACCAGGGTCACGGTGAAAGACAAGCCCTGGGCAGGGCTAGCATACTGGAGGTAAATGAGGGGTTTGGGGCACACAACAACTATACTGCTGAGAACCCGACTTAGGGAAAACAATTGGACTTCAAGTAGTCTGGGAAAAAAACGGTTTTTCTGTGAAAATCTCTGGGATGGCTGCAGGATGGCCATGACGTCATGTGCCCTGAACGACTTCCAAACGCAGCCAACCTGCAGGAAATTGCTCTTGGAGACACCCCCCAGGTCAGCTCCTGACACCACAGATATGGCTCTCAACTTTTCAGAAGGTCAGTGAAAAGTTGTGCGGAAAACTGCAACTTTGAACTGCCATTCAAGTGCCACATTTGGGACTTCTGACATCCTGCAGCCATAGTGTAGCAGCTGAGGTCAGGTCACAGCACTAATGAGGGAGCTTGAATGCCCAGTTCATACATTAGTTTGTCCAAGGAAGTGTATACCTGAGAGAGGCCATGACTGCTCAAATGGAGAACAACTGTACTGATTTCTCAGATCCAGAGATGTGCTTCCATATGTGGGGGGTGCCTTCCGCCCACAGAAGGGCTGTTTTAAACCTTCTGCTAGAACACTGTGTGAGAAAAGTGAAATTAAATCCAAAGTGTCCTTCCAGTTGCACAAGAACTTGTGCAACCTCTTGCAGAAGCATGAAAACTGCTATAGAACCTAATGTGTACCTTAGCACTGTGTGAATTCTTGTGAAAGCATTGGTGAAGCAGCATTAGGGGTTATTTTCATTCTGCTCACTGTTCTTTAGATCCAACATGTTGTAGTCAATTTCACTTCAGAATCCGTTCAGAGCAACTATGTAAAAATCTGGATTTAAAACTAAAACAAAAACCCATCGGAAAGCCAATAATGGACGGAGGCCCACATCCATGATCCAGAAGCATTTAACTAAGGGCTGATCAGGCTGGTTTGCATGTAATGATAAGCCAGAATTGCTGTGAATTCTGGCTTATCATTTGTCTCTTCCTGATAGCAGGAGTGGCTAAACTAACCAGGAAATCACCTGCAAGCAAAAGCTTATTATTGCGTTCAAACCAGGAGTGATGGCTTGTTACTGTCCTAATAAGCCAGAACCTGAATCTTATTAGAATATGAATTCTGGCTTGAATGAAGTGAGGAGAATCCAAAGAGGAATGGTTGGGCAGTACTCAAGCATGCTGCTCATCAACAATAAGTCAGAAGTGACAATAATTCTGCAGCTATCAGTCCAATGTACCTGGTTGCAATTCTGAGTGAGAGAATTTGCAGAAAAGACCTTGGGGAACTAGCTGCGTTCTTATGCATGGAGTTCAAGTTCTAATTCTACCACTTTTGCCAGCCTATAGCCTTCAGGTGAACACCACATACCCAACAAAAACCACAAAGCGAGTATGAGATTCTATATATACCTAGATTGCTAAAATGGAGGGTGGGTGGAGAATGGCAGGAGAACACACTATTTCCGTTGGTCCTTTGAAAAGGAAAGATACAAGCTAATTTTAATGGGCAGATGCAATTCCTTCCCAGCTTCTCATTGTCATACGTATGTTGTACTGTGTGAATGAGATCTAGAAAAGGGGGGCAGGGGAGACTATAGGGAATCGGAATAGAGAGAGGAATTATTTTCTGACCTCAGCTGGAAACTACTAAAGCCCCAACATACCTTAACAGACTGTTAACTCTGAATCTATACAAATCCAAATTCAATTAGGGCACAATCCTATGACCACTAGTCAGTGGCTAGACGGCCATACGACAGGTCGGTTCCCATGCTCCAAGGTTGGTTCCCAGAGAAACAACCCCCACCCCTTCCCATGCCGCCTCGTAGGCAGCATAGATCAGCCCCGCGCTTCGCGCTTGTAAGAGCAGCACAAAGTGGCAAAAAGGGGCATATCAGTGGGTGGCGGGGCAGGGAAGTTGAACATGCCGGTAAGACACATCCTATTTGTCGTCAGTCCGCCACTTCCTGTGCTCTGATATCCTGAAGCTAGACAGCTGAAATCAGCTGACTAGCAGTGAAAGCAGGGCAGGGGGAGTGAGGAGGAGATCTGCTCCTCACCACTCTTCCTGCCCTGCACTGGATAGGTGGTTGCCTCTGGGCTTGGAGGCGACCGGTGATCCAGATAGGGTTGCTCCCTCCATCAGTTTCTTCTTAAGGCATGGGATGCAGCTATGTTGTTTGTTTACCACTTCTGTTCTGTTGCTAAAAGAGAGTAACTACAAAAGATTTTCTCCAAATACTTTCATTTTTCTCACCTGTTTTGTGAAAATCATTTCAATTACAGAACAAATAAAAATGCATAGCCTTCAACACATATATTATTAGTAATACTGTTTAAAATGTATCAGAGACATGGTTTTCTTTTTACATAGGTGCCTCTGAATCTTCATTGAAGTGTTTGCCTATAGTATATGAGAACTTGGTAATAGGCAACATGTTGTTGTTCAGTCGTTCAGTCGTGTCCGACTCTTCGTGACCCCATGGACCATAGCACGCCAGGCCTTCCTGTCCTGCGCTCTCTCCCGGAGCGTGCTCAAGTTCATATTCATTGCATCCGTGATGCTATCTAGCCTTCTCATCCTCTGCCGTCCCCTTCTCCTTTTGCCTTCAGTCTTTCCCAGCATCAGGGTCTTTTCCAGGGAGTTTTCTCTTCGCATTAGGTGGCCAAAATATTGGAGCTTCAGCTTCATTATCTGTCCTTCCAATGAGCACTCAGGGTTGATTTCCTTTAGGATGGACTGATTGGACCTCCTTGCAGTCCAGGGGACTCGTAAGAGTCTTCTCCAGCACCACAGTTCGAAAGCATCAATTCTTCGGCGCTCAGCCTTCCTTATAGTCCATCTCTCACAGCCATACATTACTACTGGGAAAACCATAGCTTTGATTAGACGGACCTTTGTCGGCAAGGTGATGTCTCTGCTTCTTACTATGCTGTCTAGGCTTGCCGTAACTTTCCTCCCAAGGAGCAAGCGTCTTTTAATTTCATGGCTACAGTCACCGTCTGCGGTGATCTTGGAGCCCAAGAAAGTAAAATCTGTCACTGCTTCCATTTCTTCCCCTTCTATATGCCAGGAAGTGATAGGACCAGATGCCATGATCTTCGTTTTTTTAATGTTGAGTTTCAAACCAGCTTTTGCACTCTCCTCTTTCACCCTCAACAAGAGGCTCTTGAGATCCTCTTTGCTTTCTGCCATTAGGGTGGTATTGTCTGCGTATCTGAGGTTGTTGATAATTCTCCCGGCAATCTTAATTCCGACCTCTGATTCATCCAACCCGGCATTTCTCATGATGTACTCTGCATATAAGTTAAATAAGCAGGGTGACAATATGCAGCCTTGTCGTACTCCTTTCCCAATTTTGAACCAATCGGTTGTTCCATGTCTGGTTCTTACTGTTGCTTCTTGACCCTCGTACAGGTTTCTCAGGAGACAGGTAAGGTGGTCTGGTACTCCCATCACTTTAAGAATTTGCCACAGTTTGTTGTGATCCACACAATCAAAGGCTTTAGCGTAGTCAATGAAGCAGAATGGCTTAAGCGTTATAGCTGCTGTCCCATTTATTTCAGTAGGACTCAAATGAGCATAATTTAATGCACGTTATCTGCCTATATCTTAAGTAGGAATGGCTAAACCTGTCATTTCGCTTTCTATAACATTTGTATTTTTTCAAGCACAAGTTTGTTCCATCCCAACTCTGCATCAATTTGCATTTTTTAAGTCCACATGAAAATTTGTACACATTTTCATGCTCATTTCTCCTAATATACACATTTTTGCAAGCACTTTTCCTCAGTATATGCCTTTTTGTATGCATTTTCCCTTAAGATATAATGTATAACGCAATGTGTGTATAAAGTATGAATTTTTTTATTGGAGAACTGCATCACTAAACCAAAGGATAATTGCATTGCAGTTCATAGTTTAGTTCAGGAAGTGCGAATTAGATTGGTTCGTATTAAAATGCAAACCAAATGACATTCACCTCTCATCCCTGATTTTAAACTTATTAAAATATAACTGGTATAATGATAATTTCCCTTATATTAATTAACAAAAATGGTTTGATCAGCATTTATTAAAAACCAGCACCACCCAGTACTCACACATACACACACACACACACGGGGGGGGGGGAGGAGAGATCTTTCCCTTAAATAATGTCAGTGGCAAGATTATCTCTAATCGCTTTTGTTTGAATGTTTTATTCAAATATTATTCATTTCTTTATACTGGCCAATGAATACATACACTTTTAAATATAATACTGCATATATTCTCTTAAAAGTTAGAAGAGACATTCAACAATATGATTTTTTTTTTAATTCATGGTATGAAGTTAATCGGATAATAAGTTTCTTTGTTCTTCTTTTATACTGTATTTCTTTATTTTAAAGGTTTCCTAGATTGGGTTCCCAAGAAAATGCAAAGAGTGGGTTGTGTTGAATTGCTGAATACGGTCCAGAGACGGATACAACCACGTCTGCATGTTTTTGGACACATCCATGAAGGTCAGAAAACCTGTTTGAATGTGATTGTGTGTGTGTGTGTGTGTGTGTGTGTGTGTGACTTAAATTCCAAGTTAAGCTTTCACAGACTGGAGCCCACTTCATTAGCTGCAGGAACCTACCAAATAATTTGGTTGACGTATGAACATTATTGTGGAAGATCCAGGTTGTAACAGATGGATTGATACTGATTTTCAAGCGAATTCTATCCACTTTAGTTATCTGGAGTTTGTAGAAGAATAGCCATAGTACTTTTAACCCTGAAGGGAAACCATCTGCTAGATTTATATACAAAGGACTATTTCATGAAAACATTTGTTTTACTGGTAGAAAAAGACATTCTAGAAACAAGAGAGTTGCACCAATCAATGGGGAAAAATGGGAGGAAAATGTGCAAAGGTGCTGTAGGAATATTTTTAAAGTGCTCCTCCACTCTGTGTTAACTGGGGAAGGTCGGGTGAGGGCAGTGGCCAGCAGTATGTTTTACCAGCTTAGGCTGGTCACCACCTGCAACCTTATCTTGAGAAGGCTGATCTTGCCTTGGTTATTCATGCTCTGGTGACATCCACGCTGGACTACTGCAATGCACTTTGTGTGGGGCTGCCTTTAAAGATGGTTTGGAAACATCTGCTGGTGCAGAATGTAGCTGCCCAGAAATTTGTGGAGGCTGGGTGGTCAGTTCATGTGACACCAATGACTGGTTGCTGCAGCATATCTAAGCTCAATCTGACATGCTGGTTTTAACTTCTAAAGCTTTCAATGGCTTAAGCCCAAGTTATTTAAAGGACCACCTTCACCTGTACCAGTCTGTCCACACTCTGAGGTCATCAACAGAGGTCCTTCTCACTTGCCTGCTGCCAAGCATGGTTAGGCTGGTGAATGCAAGGGAGAGGGCCTTTTCGGTAGTGGCCCTGCACCTCCAGAATGAGCTTCCACTGGGCGTTTGTCAGGACCCTTCTTTGTAGGTCTTCGGGAAAGTGCCACTTGTTTGCATTGGCTTTTTCTTAATTATTGGGCTGTTGCTTTTATTTGTAATCCCTGTTTTTATTTATTGTGTTGTATTTTTTATTTTATTGTGGCTGATGCCTTGGGAGAGTTCCATCCTTAAAGGCAGCTTACAAATAAACAAAAAGACATAGCACATTTCAAGCTTCCCAACTCTTTCCCCCCCCTCAAAAGTATTTTCCTTTCAAAACCCTTTCCAGAGACAGATGGTTCTATTTTTTACTGACTTTTTGTCTATAAAGGATGTGACTTGGGACATTTTCTAAAAATAAAAATAGTCTTGTACAGCACCTTTGCATATTTTTGTCTTAATCTTTCGGTAAACAAGTCTGCCACAAAGGAATCAAAAAATGTATTTTAGAGCATATATGCACATGCTTCAGTATGTGATTGGCTAACTTTTGGTGTATACAAAGTGGTGTGTATCCACTTATCTACAGTGTTCACACATTACTGAAGTAAGTGGTTTCCCCTTTACTGAAAAGTTATGATGTAAACTAGCCAGCTGTTTAAATAAAAAGAACCACAAGTTTGTCTCTGTCATGGCCTGAACAAGTAAATAAATTAGACTGTAGAGTTCAATCCATCAAACATCCCAATCCTATGCACATTTATTCAGAAGCAAGTCCCACTGTGTTCAATGGAGCTTACTTCCAGGTAACGCTGCATAGGACTGCAGCCAGAGTTGAATTCCACTAACGTCAAAATATACTGACATTAGCCCAGTATACTTAAGGCCAAATGAGACATGCTGGGTGCAGCCATGTTTGCTTATTCCATGTATCTACCTTACTCATGTGTAAAGCAGGGATAGGGGGCCTAATTATTAAAACAAAAAGTGTGTGCAGGAGAGAGGAGCTGAATCATTCCCCCTCCCCAGACTTTCCTCCCCTCACTACAAGCACTTTTCTCCCCAGCCCATCTCTAATACAGAAATGAGCTGGGCTGAGAAGGAACATTGAAGCAATGGAGTGTGGTGAGACAAGGTGGGGGAGAGTTCAGCTCTCCTTACCCAATCACACCTTTTGTTATAAAAATTAGACCTCCCGCCCTCCACTTTAAACCTGAACAGGGCAGACATGTGAACAACAAAATGTGACTGCACCCATCATGTTTAATTTAGCCTGAATTATGAATGACATTATGAATTGTTAGCTCACAGAGTCTTCTGTCACTTTCACGGAAGTAGATCTGTGAAATCAAAAGAGACGATAAAAGTTGCTAAGGGACAGATAATTGGCTCCATATGTCAAAGTTGCTGAGGTGTGCAGGTGCCACAGTTAAAGCTTCAATGGATTTTAAAAACTTTGTATGATACGACTGATTTGTTTTCAGGAAAACATATTAACAAACAATAAATTTAGGCTGCATCCTATACATCTTTGCCTCAGAGTAAGTCCCATTGAATGCAGTGGGCCTTATTTCTGAGTAGAATGTATAGGACTGATTTGTTATACTGGTAATTAGCAATGCAAAGGCATCTCTTTTGGCCTAGTTCATTTATTTGAGATGCCAGAGACAGGTGGAGTTTGCAGGATCCAGATAACCATGTGAGTTAGTTTTGTGTGTCCACTGACACTTTCGATGTCTGTTTCTCGAATAGCCACCCTCCGTGACATACAGAAAACTGTTTTTTGAAGCTCAAGGGAATTTCAGAACCAATGTGTGATATAGCATGGTGGGTGATGGGCGGGGTTGAAGAAGGCGGACTAGATAAAGAAACAGTTTACATCGTACCAGGCACATGCATGCTCTGAACATGACTGAGTAGGTGTTTGGATTCTGCCCTTTGTAAGTAACTCTTCTAGAACAGAACTGGCAGGAAACTATATTTCTACAAATGACTGTTTGAGATGGACTTTCTCTTGCAATGAGTAGATTTAGTTTGTAATCCTATACACATTTACCGGAGAATAAGTCCTACTGAAGTCAGTGGGGCTTAATTCTGAGTAGTCATGCATAGAACTACACTGTTAAGAGTCTTTTCAGCCAGCAAAACCAGTTGGAACAATTATTTCATCACCACTGCACCAGTAGCACAAATGCTGCTCAGAGCTAGACTGCAAAGTGTATAGTGTTTATTTGGCAACATATATACAAAATTGGAGCAGGGTATTGTAACAGTATTGCTTACAGAGCAAGCTGCATAATAAAAGAGACATGATTTTTTTTATTGCAAATGACAATAATTTAGAGAAAATAAGTAGAAAACTGAAAGTTAGGCGTTACCTTGTTCAAGTTCCTCAAGGAAGAATTCCCAAGTATGTTATCATAGAAGGCCTACAAACTGTTCTTTATGGAGTGGCTGCATGTTGTGAGCAGATGAAATCTTCCTCCAACCAATGCTACATCTGCAGGAGTCATTTACTGAACATCTGGGAGGAATAAATAATTGACTATTCTCTTCCCCCTAAAACAATTTGCCCTGCCAAACGTGTCCCACCTGAAATTATATTTCATCCTGGTCCGTTGCTAATGATGACAGAATCACAGTTTTTCTAGTGCTATTGCCAACTCCTCTTTCTTCAGTGAGAGTTCAGTTGCATACCCTATTTCAACTTGTTTAGTGTTGCTGAAATCCTAATATAGATCCTATATATTCCCCCCCCACCAGCCATCTCGCGCACGCATGCGCACGCACGCACACACACACAGTGTTAGACAAAAGTACTCAACTTTCAAAGGAGCATAGGGCTGCCATATCACATATCACCTGAAGCTCAATACCTCTGGCACGGGAGTATAGCCTAGGAACTTAAGGACTGCATCTGTTGGGTCAGGGCTTTGGTGACACTTTCAGATTTTTTTTTTTTTAAGTATCTCCTCCTAACTCTTCAGTGCAGAATTATTGCCATCTTTCCCATATTTTTTCTAAGTATATTTATTATGCCTGTATCGAGTCACTCTTCCACAATATGAAAGAGAAAAATACTGGAAGAACATATAGACGCTAAACTTTAGAACTGGGGAGAAGTTTGGTGATGAACCCTGCAGAAAGTCGTTTGCTCCCACTGTGATTTACACATTGATCATGGAGTCCTTGAAAAGGCTGAACTCCTGAAACTTCAGATCAAACCCCAATCCTTGATGACCCTCGTGCTGCAGGCATGTTTTGGTGTTTTGCATGAGTTTGCTCCATCAGCAAAGCAGGACACAATACATCTGCTCAGTTATGTTACTCTTCTGCATAAGGAAACTTCTCTGTATCTTAGTTGAATTGTACTCTCTCAAGCCCTGAAGAATATGAAAACAATTATGATCACTGGCTTGTTTTCAGAGACTTGAACATGAGGACTAACAGTGTGAAGCAAAGCCTGCAAAGAGACAGACACCATCTTCACATCCAGTTACTTTAGCTAAACAAACAAGCTTAATGCTACTGAACTGTTATACTGTTCATATACTGTTCACACTGAGAGGAGGCAATGAGGAAGGAGTCTGGGCTCCTCTTTAAAGAGCAGCAATAGCGCAATGCCCCTGTGATTTGCTCATGTGAATGTTAGAGGAGTAGGACTAGATGTCTCCCTTCCTCGGTGGTTCTGTTTACCACAGAACTAAAATTGTTAGTGAATTCCAAATTGTGGGGACGGGGGAGGGGGTGATAACTGAAATTTGGCAGTCTCTCACTATGGATCCATTTTGAATTTAACCTTAGGATGTCTAGAAAATGAATGAGTAGAGTCCTTAGGTGCCACGGTGCCACCAGATCCCGATGTACAGTGATAGAGGCCAAGTATGTGCTTTGGCCTTTGAGCTCCCGATAGAGATCTCCCTACTACTATCCCTACATGCCAAGTGATGGTTTGGTGGGAAAAGCCTCATTCGCATCCCGAAGAGCTCAGTAGGCAATCCACTTCCAGGCTTTGGCACCTGGCGTATCGTTAACGTGCATTAGGGTCTAGGGGCCCAGTCCATTTCGAATCAGATTGCTAAAGAGCATTTCCAGAGAAGATGTGTTGAGGGTGGACTCCAGTCTCTACAGTGGGGGAAAGCTGGCGCACTACGAAATCCTGGCATGGGCTGTAATGGAATGATGTCACTATGCAGAATGTGGCTGTGCTTATTGCTACCTCTTTTAGGACGCTGGGAAATGACACCTTCCCAGAAGCGGCAGGCTTAGCATGCTGCTTGCTGAAGTACAGAGCCAAAATAGTTGTACTGTGCAGGGTCTCTGGTGTTGCTGCCCTTGTGAAACGATTGCTCTTTCCAAGTTCCTAGTTTCCTTAAAACCCACCAGTGAAAGTTAATCTGAAGCAAAACAAAGAAAAGATGACTCATAACTAGGTGATTTGTTTTTTTTAAGGTTATGGAGTTATGGCTGATGGAACTACCACCTATGTGAATGCTTCTGTGTGTACAGTGAATTACCAGCCACTCAATCCACCTATAGTTATTGATTTGCCTACTCCAAGGAACACATGATTATTACAGGACACCAATATGAAGCCTGCAACCAGCGCACAACATAAGCAGCTCTGTGCTGCTAGCCAATGTGGTAACTGAGCATATGTTGAATGATGAAAACATGTTTCTTCTTTCTTTATGGACAAACTGGAGAGACAAGCATGGAGAGATAGCAAAGGCATTTGGCATCACAGCCTTCTAGAAGTACTTGAATGGATCTAGCATGTCGTTGTTTTAAAATAACTTTTTAATACAGAAAGGGGATGCCTTCCACAGAGAGAGGAGAGACACGTGCATTTCGTATATTCCATATGTTATACTGAATTTACTAAAAAGACACGACTTTTCAGCAAACTGATTCTTTATGAATGTTTACAGTTTTACATGTGTGTTAAATAATAGCATTTGTTCATTTAAAACTGGCTTCACAGGATACTCACGGTGCGGGGGGGCGGGTTGTAATTGTGCCACATTCTTTGAATGGTTATGGGAGATATAAAATAGTATCCCCATGTATTTAAGAGGTCAAAGGAAGTATATCCTTATTCCACATTCTTTTCAAATCTACAATCTTTTAAAAACAATCTAGGTAAAAATTGTCTTTTTGTATCTGACATTAAAAAATGAAAAGTGATATGGTGCAGAGTACTGAAGTTCTGTAAACAGCAGAAAAATCCAAATGAGAGGTTATTGGAATCAGATGTAAACTCAGGAATAAAAAGCCTCTCCCCCCTGCCCCCCCCTCAAAGCTGAAGAATTCTGCTGCTGTAATATTTCATTTAGGCTGCAGTCCTATACTAACTTACCTGGAAGTAAATCCCATTGAATGCAGTGAGCCTTACTTCTGAGTAAACATGTATAGGAGTGCACAGTAGATAACTTTATGGGCAATCCAATGTTCAGGGGTCCAAGTAAAATGATACTTAGAGCTCAGTCACCGTCCTAATGCCAATTCTTGCATTTTGATTCTTCATGAGAAATGACACAAATTGTGTGGAATCCACACCTACTCATAGCTGATTGAACATAGTAGATTACGTTGGCTCTGCTGTTGCATTTTGTTGTCCTTCTTAGATTTAAAAAAAATCACCTTTTCATCATGTCAGATACAACTCTTTGATAATCAAGCACTGAAATTCACTTTAATGTGATAATGAAGAAAAAGAAAGAAATCTAAGCAGCTGTCGTTTCCACAAAGGGTACTGTACGGATGTTTTCGGTTAGTTATAGAGCGAGATCTCCAGATGTGTGAAACGGTCTTTGCACATGCAAGACAGATCTCGCAGGCCAAGTCCACACTCACCAAAGCTGGCAAATTATATGCATGCACCTGCTCTACACATATAGTTCAGAATGGAGGAGCAGTCCACAGGAAATATAGATATGCATTTTAACTATAGTATCTGCCTGTGCTTTTTACCACACACAATGTCAGGAACGTGGGTCCAGGATTGAATCTGAAAGCGATACAGAACGATAAATAGACTTCTTTCATGTTGTTCAGCAACTGGTAATTCCAAGATGAAAATACTCACTGAATTATTTGTTGGCCTTCCGGGGAAAAAAAGGAACTAAAAAACAAGACTGTATGATAACCCTATATGCTGTAAAATTATCCATTACTGTGGATTAGATTTTTTTTCACAGGATCAAGTTTGCATGGCAGTGTGCAGAAAGGCTTAATGTAACCCAGGCTATATGTGCAGGGAGATGGCAGTTATCTCAGGTCACAGCTGCAAGAAAAAGTGAATCCTCTATCACAGAAATGGCTTCCAATCTCCGCATGTTCAACCCAGCTCTTCTGCACATAGTCAGGTGCTCACATACACAATCATCTGGACAAACTTTACATTGTGAACCAGGCTTAATGTGGATATTTTTAAAAGCTAGGATTGCTGCAGTTTTATAGTGATGACAACCCCAGAAAAAAATTAAGAAAACTGGCTTTCTCACACGGATCAAGGAGTCTGAAATGTTTACATTTACTCATAGCACTTCAGAAACACTTAAAAAAGGAAGTGCAGCATATTATTAAAAAAGAGGCCTTTCCCTTTACTTGCCTCAAGAACGTTTCTGTGTCACTCAAGAGATAGTCGCTGAAGAATATTTTTTCTTCCTGAGGTACTTCCTTCAAAATATAGTGTATTTTTATGTGAGAATGATATGAAAACAACTGTTACCTTTAAAAGGAAACATTGAGGAGCTTTTGAGGTTGCAAAAGTTTAAAAGTGTGTAGAATCATTTTGGCAAAACTGGATTGTTGTTGTAATTTTCTGTCAAGCATGTTAGATCAATAAAAATCTTTTAAAGCTACTAATTGTGCTGTGCACACCTTGATGGGAAGCAGAACATTTCAAATTCAAAATACTGCAGTTGCCCTCATTTTATATAAATACCTGGTTTGCTGTGCATTATAAAAAGAACAGTTAGTATTCCTGGGCTAAACCGAAGATTGGTCCAGCTTCAAATGGATAAGGGCATCACTCCCACAAGGGAGATCAGCTGATTGACCAGCTGATTTGGATGCCAGCTGACATCCAGATGCATATCAGCATCATGGAAATCATCCAGACACTACTGGAATGAGGCACGTCCAGGGCCACAAGTTTTAGATGTCGCTAGAGCTGAACTGAGGCCAGATCTTATAAGGCCTGATTTATAACCTTGATGATGTGGCTGCCACTGACAAGCTGCTTCTGCTCTGCTGGAGAGCTGTATTGGCCCCCTGGGAACCCTGCAGGGGCCACACCCCTCCCCTGCCACCCTTGGAAGTGGCCGCTGCCTAAGTCCCAGTGATTCTGCTTGGAAACAAAGCAAGAGGGGGGCACGCACCTCGTTTCCCAGCAGAACAGGGTTTGCAGCAGCCTGCCAAGCAGCTGTTTGGCGGACTGTTGGGAGTTCCATTCTGCAGAGAGTCAGTGATTCCTGCACATCCTGTTTCTCTGCAGAAACAGCAATTCTGCTGGGAAACGGGGCACGTGGGGAGCATATGCCCTGTTTCTTGGCAGAATTGTACTCACAAAGCCTGCCAAGCAGCTGTTTGGTGAGCTGTTGGGAGCCCAATTCTGCTGGGAAACAAGGTGCACACTCCTCACATACCTTATTTTCTAGCAGAATTGCTGGAATTTCAGGGGTAGCCACAGCAAATGGGGGCAGGCACCAGGTGGGGGCTCCACAAATGGCAGGCCACATGCTACCCATGGGCCTCATGTTGCACACCCCTGCCCTAGATCCAACTCAGGCCCTCCCAGGCAGGCCTCTTGAGCTGGCCTGGCTATAAATTTGTCAAGGTCAGTGTAATATATGTTGATGTTGTTGTTACCTAGCGGTAAAAAGGTGGCAACATACGCGTCTGTTACAGTCAGGTGTAGATCTTTGGTTGAGCAACAAATCACCTGGTCTTGAGCACAAGCAGCTACTTTTGTAAATACCTCTCAGAGAACTGTGAGATCCCGAGGCTCTTGGCACAGCACAAGGGACTGTGGGAGCAGATGGAGCAAAACGAAGATGCTTTCCAAAAGGTAAAGGAGCAGAAGAAGAGACTGTAGCAAGGGCATTCCATGAGTCTAGAGGGGAGCAGAATAAAGGATGAATGATGTCATCGCTGAACCCAGATACAAAGTGGGCAGGTTATTAAGAGAAGAGACCTGCACACCTGAAAAACTATATGTAACATCCCAGTTTATTATTTTCTTTCTTTCTTTCTTTCTTTCTTTCTTTCTTTCTTTCTTTCTTTCTTTCTTTCATCTTTCTCTAAAGAGAAGGGATGTAACAATATGAAAGAAGTGCTGAATTTGGTCTGAATGGGGTGTGCTTTCTGGGAAACACCCACTGCTTCTGGCGGCTGGCCACAGCCTGAGAGAGCTCTGTAGAGGGGCCTTTGTTTGAAATAAAACTTGGAGGTTTGCTTATAAAGCAGAGTCTGCTTGATTCTGTGGGGTTGAAGCCAGCTCTGAAACACAACTCGGTAGCTTATCCTTGTGCTTCATCTCCCATGTACCTGACTGCCTCCTACCCAGTCTGGCCAACTACAAATAACACGAATTAATATTATTATAGGCTAGATTTTGCTTCAAGCAGTACTAATCTCTGGAGGGAATGCTCCCATTTAACTTCAAGAAAGTAGCTTTCGTCTTCAACAGTGTAACTGAATAGAGAGTCAGGCCATTTATTTGTATTTCCAAACAGATGAATTAAAGCTGCATTTGTAGTTTCTGTTAGAGATAAATGGCACGTTTCCCCATTCTTTGGATACACAACGAGTACACAACTGTAATGCTCCATAATTGCCTTCTTTTCTGATGCAGAAGAGCACTCTGACATCTTCACCATGGTGATTTAAACATACATGTAATAAAAACATTAAGCTCTACAACATATAATGCCTGTAGCTGACTGCCAGTAAACAGACTGTGTTTCTAATTCAGGATTTCAAATGTTGCAAATGTTATCATCTATCTCTATTTAAACGTAGGGCTGAAGTTTTTGGGATTAGTGTCGTTGATGCCACTATGAAACAAAACTAATAAAGAGCAAAAAGCCAAACTTTCTATGGCCAAAACTCAAACCAGCAATGCAGTTGCTCTTCTCGTGCACAGGGGCTTTCCCGCTCTCCTTTGCGGTGGCAGATCTGCCCCCAAAAGCTCTCCTCAAAGCTCTTCTCTGGACCAGCAACACCCAAAGCATGCCACCGTTGCAGGATTTGTACTTGCTTATATTCTGAGTAGAATTTAAGATGCTAGTTTGAGGACTCAATAGCTTGGGATCTTCTCCCATATATTTCTATGGCTGCCATCTTCTAATATGGCAAATTATTAACAACTCAGCCATTTACCATGTCACTGGAGCAAAATGGGTAGGACATCGAAGGGCTTATTCTAAGTGCAACCATTCTTAATCATGGATCACATCTGGTTATTGTCCTATGGAGCAGTTTTGGTTTTCAGAATGCAGAAAATGCACCACTGTATATTGCAGCGAAAGCCTCAGTCCTGCTCAGTCCTGCATGAAGAAAGGGTGCACGTGTGTCTAGGTACATAAGAATGTGTGGATGGTGCTGCACATTTCAACGCACATTAGAAAACATATCCCGTTCAATCTAATACAGTGGAGATAACTTAGCAGGGCATTCAAATCCACATCTAAATGCAGTTGAATGTATTCCCTCAGTTTGCAGTCCAGCAAGCCTGTTTACATGTCTGGATTGCCTTACTTGGATATCTGCTGCCTCTGGAAGTCGTTCCATTATTTCCAGTGACATTGTGCCCTCCATCCTGTCCTGGGTTTATATGCTCTGTTGCAGGTTGTCTTGGTCTGCTTATTTTGCAGGTAGTCAGGTCTTTAAGTCCAGAGTAGATATGATGCTAAGGCATCACCTCACATGCCATATCTCTTTCTACAACTATAAATAGGAGCCCCAAAATTTCATCAGGACCATTGCATGCAGAGGGTAGTTAAATTGCTCCCCAAAGCTGCTACTAGTTGTAGCAGGGAAGCCTTCCCTCCTGCAACTAATACCAGCTTCAGGAGGGGATATTTGTGGGGAAGGAAAGCACAGATTTCTGTACAGCACAGTCCCAACAAAAATCAGGGCCCCACATACCAATTATTTTTAGTAGTAAAAAGAGACTTGGCACTTGATGTAGCACATTTAGCATCACACCTAGTTTGACCCTAATTCTAGAGTGTGTAGCTGTTTGTGTGTGCCACCACATTAAACTAAGGACTAAGTACGGATGTGCCTAATATTCTCCCATTTTGATTTCCACATTTAAAATAATCCCCTAGAGCACTGGAAGTGTGTAGATATTCACCTTTGTTACTCCTGTTGGTTGCCATTGTTTCCCCTATCTGCTTTGGTACCATTTCCCCCCTTCTAATTAATTATGTGTTTACTCACATTGGTGATTCTAGCCATTCAGGGATCATGTAGTGGATGGGATGTCACAATACTACATACCTGTCAGGGTTCCCCTTATGACCTGGACCCCCTGAGCAACTCCTTAAGGATCTCTTGCCTCCTTAAGAGCCCTATCTTCCTTCTTTTACGTTCCTCCTTCCAGTAATGTGGGATTTAGGCTGTAGAAGTGGGGTGATTGACACTCTAGACACAGGGTTTAACCACAACAGTTGGCTGGTAAATTAAAGGAAGCAAATCACAAGTAAAGGTATTTACACAATGGAGCTGAGTGATATTAAAGGCCTTAAGAGAAAACAAAAGTTGCAAAATGCAAGTTCTTTTACCCTAGCTGTACTTAAGACTTCTCCAGGCTGCTTCTTCCTGCTCTGTCTTCAGGCTCTGGTCTCCCTGAATCTGCTCTTGCTGGCTCTCTCACTTTCTTTATATACCCTCCACCCTCAGAACTGAAAGTACTGTTTCAAAATGAAACTGCACTAGGGAAATTAAATTACTCCTCTTAGGGATACCCTCTCCCAACAAAAACTCCAGGCCTCTAAGCCTGACCTTTTTTCCCTTTGCCTCTGCAGGCCTCAAACCTTCACAAAAGCTGTTCTTATTTGACTACTTCATAACATCACCAAGGGCAAATGAAGCCAATTGATAGTGAGAGCAGTACTGGATACGTCACATTGGTAATCCCAGCCAGTAAGGGATTATGTAGTATCATGATGAGATGACATCATACTGCTGCTAAATGCATACATCACTGAGAGCAAATGAAGTCCATTCAGACTGAGGGCAATGCTTCCTAAACAGGCAAACACTTTTGAAGAAATCACCAAAAAATCAGCAAAAGAGGGGAGTCAGCTTTCACCATTGCAAAAAGTCCCCCCCCCCCAAGAAGAGTGAGTACTATTGGCTCAGCCTTAAGATTAAGCAGGTTGGGGGGGGGATCCTATGGGGATAGTTGGCCACCTCCAAACTCAGAGGCGACTGACTATCCAATGCAGAACGGGCAGAGCACGGAGGGGATCTTCTCCTCTGCGTTCCAGCTGCCCTGCATTTTGGCTGTCTAGTCAGGGCACCTCAGAGCGGAGGTGAGGGAGGCCGGATGGCGCATAGGAAGCGTCGTAACGGCACTTCCGCCATTCCCTCCCTGCCCCCAGGAATACCCCCCTTTCAGTCACTCCGTACTGCTCTTACAAGCATGGAACTGGGGACGAACCATACTGCCTATGAGGTGGTGGGGGAGAGGACGGAGAGTCGGTTTTCTGGGAACTGACCTCGGAGCGCTGGCTCCGAGCTTGGTTCCCCGAAAACAAAAAATCCCATGGCCATCTAGATGCTGTCTAGTGGCCATAGGATTGTGCCCTTAAAATACTTTAACAGTAAAAGCCACATTTATTTCCACAAGCTTTTACCTCCTTATTGTTAGGAGGAGAGTCCAGAAATACACTTTGATATGCTCGTGGATCACTTTGCTAGGCAAGGCAGGGAACAGCATATTTTTAAAGAGGAAATGTTCTGATGATGTTTAATTAAATATGTCTTATTTATGCTGGATGACACAGTATATGTAATCTTTATTTAGCTTGGTATTTTCCAAAGGACATTTCAACTTTTGAAGGAAATATATTTTTACAGGGGGGGAAAGAAGTGAAAAAACATAGTGAATAGATGTCTTTTTATCATTTAAATACATCGCAAGGATTTTTTAAAAATCTGTACAACACAAAATAAGATATTCCTGGTGTTGGGTTTTATTTAATTGCTTCAGCCTTACCTGGAGAACAACTAATATCTTCATTACAGGGAATATTAAAACATATTCACGACATTTAGAATGATTTATTGGGCATATTTTTAAAAGTAGTTGTTCTTTTTTTTTAAATGAAAGTTTTATTGTTTCCCAAAATAGGATAATGAAGCAACAAACAAGCAAATAATACCCAGAGATTACCAAGAGTAGTACCATCTTTTCCCTCTTCGTTTGTTAATTGTCACATATTATATATATAACCATAAGTATACAACCCCTATATGCAACCATAAAGTTCTTATATTTCGGAAATGAAGCAAAGCCAAAACAAAACAAAAAAGGTAATTAACATACCAGTTGCATCACACTGTAAAAACGTTCATAGGTGCTAAGTCACTGGGTCTGTACCAATTCTAGAATTGAATGAATAAAGTCCATTTTTTTCCTGAAAAGTCTCTATTGAGTTATTTCTGCCCTCCTACAGAGAGCCAGTGCGGTGTAGTGGTTCAGGTGTTGGACTGAACTCAGGAGATTTGTGTTCTAGTCTCCACTCAGCCATGGAGCTCACTGGATGATTTTGGGCCAGTCAGTCACTGACTCTCAGGTTAGCCTACCTCACAGGGTTGTTGTGAGAATGAAATGGAGAAGAGGAGGATCGTGTATGCCACATTGGGCTCCCTGGAGGAAGGGTGGGATGTAAATATCACAAATAAATAAATAACCACTTAGAGATTTTGTTATATTAACCGGTATATTTATTTATTTATTGCATTTATATCCCGCCTTTTTTCCTCTTGCAAGGAACCCATATATAAATACTACAAATAAATAAATATTTGTAACCTGTAACCTTATTAACATTGTGTTCTATATTTTCCTTCTCCATTGGCTAAGAGTTGGTAGAGAAGCTAATTTCCATGATTTTCTCTATAGTATACATGCTTTGGTTAACATTTATGTAATCTTCACTATGTTTTTTTTTTTTTTTACTTCCCTCTTTATTTTCCCCAGCAACATTATTATTTAAATGAATTCTGTATCCTGTTATTCTCTTAATACCTTTTACAATATCTGAACAATTTTTTTAAACCTAAGGACATTCCCACCAAATATGTGTGAATGTTCCACTTGAAAGGGAAAGAGTGGTGCAATCTTAAACAAAAGTTCCATACATCATAGTATGTAGCGAAAATAATTAATTCGAATATCATTATGTATTGAATTCCAAAAGGTGCTAAACCATTTCCACCTCATTTGAAGCATATAAACTTTTATCATACCTTCTTCACACATATATAGCTCATTTAATTGTACCTAAATTGCAAAATTCCAGAGTTTCATTCATTACAGACATATCACAGGAACTTTCCTCTATTTCCAGTATTAAACAAACCAACGTAATGGCCACTATCACATGAAATATCTTGTTGCTGTTTTTTTAAAATAAAATGTTAGCAAACATAATTTGGAATCAAGGGTACAATTAACATATGGGATCTCATTAATTTTAAGTATTATTTTTGTCAAAAAGACTTCAGCTTTCCCTCAGTAGTACCAAGCTTTTGCTACTATTTCCAGAGGGCAGCTGTGTTAGTCTATTGCAGCAAAAACAACGAAGAGTCTTGTGACACCTTGAAGACTAACAATTCTGGCATAAGCTTTCCACTTCATCCGTATTTGTGATTACTCTCTTCATATGTCAAATATATTTTGCATGGCGTTAAGTACCACTTAGTTAATATTTTATAACAATATTTTCTAAGTGCTGAACATAGAGCACCTCAACCTCAAAATATTTCAAAATTAAATACATCAGCAAATGCACAGTTATGATCTGCTTACCCCCTCCCCCCCGAGCCTCCATTTTAATATACAGGTCAGTTTTCTCACTTTTTCCAGTTGCGGTAACATTCCACATACCTGTGACAAACATCGCTCATGGGTGCTCAGTGTTGCTAGCTCCCCTCTTTGCACTGATGTCACAGTCAGGGATACAGGGAAGACATGCTTCAGTTCCCCCAAACACCACAGCTGACTAAGATGGGGAAATCCCCAGTACATCATCTCTGCCCACTAATTCAACCCCTTGGTGTGGATGTGGGTGAACTGTTCAGAGCACAAGAGAGCTCAAAATGCATATTATTAATGCATACTATAGTATTAAGAAAAAAGTGAGAAGGAAGCTTTAAAGAAAAAGGATGTAGCCTGTTTCTAAATTTGTGCAAACACCTTCTCATTCTGGAAGGGGAAGAGGTGAGCTTAGAACCAAAGTAACTTGTGGGTAAAACTGCAGCCCCTCGTCTGGGAATCCTCGGACATAAAAACATCATTTTTTATTACAGTGTAAAAATATATTAGGGTCCTTTCTAACAATATTCTGATTTGAAGGCCTTTGGGATTCGTGTCTGCATATATTCCCCGAATTAACCGTGTTTTGCTCCTGTTTATGAATGGCAATTTTTCGTCGTATGACTTTGCCTTTGAAAACTGTGTTTCACAATGTACCCAAGTAGAACAAGAGCTGCTAATGGCTGTTCAAGAACTTTGTTGTATAATTCACCATGCGCTGAGACAGGCAAACCATGATTAATAGATAACCCCTGAAAAAGCATTAAAATATGACTTTGAAACTGAATGGTTTTACACACCGGCCCTGATCCATGCAATTAGTCATCACGCACAACAATGTCTGGCACTGGATCCAGGGGAGCGGCCCAAATTTCATCAAAAGACGCACCCGGTGGGGCCCAGCTCTGCGTTCACCATGGTGGGGCACACAAAAGCCAACCCTCTTGCTGGACTGAGGTGACTGAGCTGTTAGGGCAAAACAACATGACAGGGGAAATCCGTGATTGACTCTCCCGATATCATTTTGAAATCTTAGAAGTAGTCATGGAGGCATGGGGGTGGGCTCATGACAGAGAAACTGGAGGAGGGGTTGCTTAACCCTTTCCTCACGGACAATTTTCATGCTCTAGATCAACCCTCTGATATTTGCCCCAACAGGGGTAAAAGCAGACATCTGTATGATAGCCCTCATCCCCCTGCCCCGGAATAATAGCAGCTGGGGGTGAGCAGTTTTGATGGGAGAAGCCACATGGGGGAAATGGTTGAACACCTCCTCCTGAAATTGCCCCAGCTGCTTTTACATTTTAGAAAAGACTTCAGAAGATCTGTCCATGGATCTCTCACATCACATGTAATTTGGTCCTCGGTAATGTGCACAGATAGGATATCACATTATAAGGAACAGGACAAATACTCTCAATTAAGCATGACAAGGGCCTAACTGGGCTGGATATTACAAGACAATACCATTCTAGTAGTCAACCCTGCCACACCTCCTGAACTCACTGCCTATATGCAAAGATAGCATTTGGATTATCACACTCTCCCTTACAAATTGCACAGAATGCTGCTGTTGTCTTTTACAGCCCCAGATGCACGAAATCTGGCGCTGCACATTTCTCTGTCTACCTGAGCGTTGCCCTTTCTAAAGACAGTTAAATGTGCATCGGGCTTGCTATAAAGAATGTTCACAATATATGTTGATATTCATGGTCCACCCAGACCACTACTTTATTTAAAATCCATACGCAAATGGTAAACTCTCCTAGAACTCAGTTAAAATCAGAGATGCTCCAGAAACAGTGATCTGGCTTTTTTTTTTTTAAACAGTAATTTGAACAGCATGTTGTATCTGCTTATTTGAAGATGGTGATATTTTGCATTGTTACAGAGAATTCATGCCAAGCTTGCTTTGGAGGGAGATATAGTAAAGACATCAAATTAGCGTATTTTAAGTATTAACATAATACAAAGTTCTTTTTATGGCTTCTTGAGATAATAATATACCTTCCATGGGATGACAAGGTTTTGTTTAGAAAGAATCATGAATGACGAGAGCTGCACATTATCTCTATTTCTAGGTCTAGATCTAGATCTGAGTAGCACCATGTTTAGCATCCCTTTCAGCTTATAACCATCTGGCTATAACTCGGGTGGGAGGACCACTAATCATGTACACTTCAGTGTATCCTAAACAAACTTCTGAAACCAGTGGAGGCTGGCAACTCCGATATCAGTGGGGCAGTAAATCCGCTCCGGGTTTCAGTCAAAACCAGTCAGAATGCTTTGCACCTTGGATAGCTCCTTTCGAATTCTGACTGGTTCTGTCTGAAATCCAGAGCGGATTCACCGCCCCACTGATATCAGCTCCACCAGCCTCCAGTGTCTAAAACTGAAGTATTTCAGACAGCAAGAGCGCTAGGGTGGTGTTGTGGTTAGAGTGTCGAATTTTGGCTGTGGAGACCTGAGTTTGAATCTCCACTCGGCTGTGACCTTGGGCCAGTCCCCATCTCTCAGCCTAAGCTACCTCATAGGATTGTTGTGATGATAAAGTGGGGGAGCCAATGTCCAGGTCCACCAGCCTGAACCCAACAGAGGAAGGCTGGCATAGAATAGTGAAGCATTCGGTCGAACTGTTCTGCATTGCTTCCCCCACCAGTATCTTTCAAATTAAAGCAAACGGTCCTTAGTGCAGGGGTGGGGAACCTCAGGCCTGGGGGCCAAATCCAGCCCTTCAGGGTTCCAGACGGCCACGCCCCTTTCTCCCGACCATGGATTTTGGGGTGGTTTTCTGTTCTTTTGTGCAGTTTTTTCCCATTCTAAAAGGTCAAACGCCTCTCTGAAGACTTAGGACTGGCTGTAAGACCTTGAAGCTACAATACGTTTGGATTTTTTGTATGTTGGCCCCACCCCTTTTGCTTTAGGCCCTGCCCACCACTGGAATGTGACATCCAAAACTGAAATCCGCCCTTGGGCTGAAAGAGGCTCTCCACCCACTTTTGTGCCTCATCGTGCTTCTCGTTTCCTCAAGCAGTAAGGTGGCTCTGTTTTGTTTTGTTTTGAGATGAGAGGATATTGGAGACTTAATGATGCTTTGATTATATTGTTTGTTTACAACTATTCACATGGAGAGAAGAGGAGAGAGAGAGAGAAGGACAGGCACACAGAGAACGATAAGCTGTAAAGCAGCATCAGTTTTCCAAAGCCATTGCAAGGCTGCTGCTTCCTGCCAGCTTTATAAGAGCATAGAAATTGCCTGGTTGGCTCACTTAAACCAAAGACCATCTAGTCCAGCATTCCCATTTCCAGAAGTGGCCAGCCAGAGGCTCAGAAAGCTCAGAAGCAGGGAATGAATATGATGGCCTTGGGAGGGGTTGCAGATCAGTGAGAAGAGCGCATGCTTGACATGCAGAAGCTCCAGGTTCAATTTCCGACATCTCCAGATAGGGAAGGAAAAACTCCTGCCTGAACCCCTGGAGAGCTGCTGTCAGTCAGTGTTGACAATACTGGGCTAGATGGACCAATGGTCCAACTCAGTGTAAGGCAGCTTCCTATGTTCCTTTTCTTGTTTGTTCCCGCCTAGCATGTAGTCCTCGGGGGTATATTGCCTCTGGAGATCTCACTTAGCTAGCATGCCTAATAGCCGCTGGTACACCTACTCTTTGTGATTTTTTCTAACCCCCCTTTAAAGCTGTCTAACCTAGCAACGAGCACCACATCCAGCCAAATGCAAAGCTTTCTGTCTCCTTCGCTGGCTACGTTCAAACGGTATGCATATCAGAAGACTCATTTCCTGCCTTTCCTGATAGCGGTGCCACAAACTCCAATAGCTCGGTTGCACCTCCAGCCAGCAAGAAAGGTGAAGATCCCTCTTGATGTGGATGCCAAGACTGCTGCGATAATATAGAAATGACCTGCTTCCTACACTTTAATGTGCGGTACAAATGCTAAATGTTGTAACAGAGTAGAAGGGCAAAGAATTGTGGAGCTGCAGCGGTCTGCCATTCCTCACCCCATTCCCACCCTCATGTAATTTAGCAAATTTCTTTTTAACTAAAACCAGGAACAAAATATAAGTCCTGGGTCCCTCTGTGCAGCCTCCATCTATCAACCTTGTATTCATAGAATAGAATCACAGAATAGTAGGGTTGGAAGGGGCCTACGAGGCCATCGAGTCCAACCCCCTGCTCAGTGCAGGACTCCAAGTCAGAGCATCCCCGACAGGTGGCTGTCCAGCCTCGTCTTGAAGGCCTCCAGTGTGGGAGAGCCCACCGCCTCCCCAGGTAATTGGTTCCATTGCCGTATTGCTCTTACAGTCAGGAATTCCCCCCACCCCGCCACCTGCCTGCCCGATCTCAGCCCATCACTAGCATGTGAGACGGTAGAATTGGGGTCCTTGCCCTTCCTTTTTGATTTTAAAAGATGGTGATGATGATTGAGGCTATCATGCTGCAAAGTGAAGCATCAACCTCTAATGCCACCTTTATTTCCAAGAATGCCTCTGGTTAATTTAGAATTCCAAGGCATTCTTGGAAATGAATGGTGAATTTTTGTAGGCTAGTACTTCCTTCTGAAGTGGGCCCAGTTGGCTAGAAAAAGGAAAAGTAAGCTGGGGGTGACAGGGAGCATTCACAGAGGGGGGCAGAGCACGTGGCAGGGACTGAGTGCGAGTGTGTTTTGCCTGTCATGTGAGTGCCTCCGTGGCGGGTTAGCTGGTTTGTTGCGGCGATGTATGCTTTGCTAGAGTGGTGTTTTGCCTAGGTTTCTTTTGTGTGTGGCGTTTGGTGTGCGACGGTGCTGCTTATCTTTTCTCTCTTTTTGGTGTGGAGGTGTGGCGTGGTGGGTGTTTTGCCTCTGCATGTGTGTGCGCTTCTCTGAGCATCAGCAGTTAGCCTTCTGTGAAACAGGGATTTTGTTGTGCTTTGTGGGGCGAATATGTGATTCCACATTTGGGGCTCAGACGTCACCTCTGCCTTGTACTCAGGTTCTTGACCAAGTTAGTTGTCTCTGAGCTTCTCGGGTTTGCCTTCTGTGAAATGGGTGCTGCGCTGCAGCAGAACATTGTGGGTTCAGAAGAGTAGCTTTGTGTTTTGGAGCACAGACCCGACTTCTGCCTTGTCTTTAGGTTCTTGGGCAAGTTCCTTTTCTTTTAACTTCACCCATTTGCCTTCTGAGAAATGGGTACTTTGTGATCACCATGGCAGCCATTATGTGAATGGGCGCCCCCCCCAGCATCTATTTTGTGAGAGCACTCATGACACATTCTCAAACGTTCAGGTGTGCCCACGAGCCCAAATGATTTAGGGATCCCTGATATATATAGAATGTGTTTCCTGCTTCGATGGTGCAGAGGCCAACGTGCATCATGCCTTAGATCACGAGGTGGTCGGCAATACACTGTTTGAATTTCCTTCCCAGATTTCTCCTTCTAGCTGCCCCCATTCCTTTTCCTTCTCTACTTGGCTCTGTTTCCTTCCTATTTCCTCATACTTACGTTTGACTTTTTAAAGGGACTTCAGCCTTCCATGGACAATAGTTACGAAGCCATTTTAAAGAAAGGTTTGTATTGCAAAGCCTTCACCACCTCTCTAGAGGTCGAGTTGAAAGGAGCAAAGCAGCCCTAGAGAACCTTAGGGAGTGGTAATGACCAGCATCTGTTTGTAGTTTTAATTCTGAGCTGAATGGCTTATGTGAGTCAAGATAAAGGAAATATAGAAGAGGCGTTATGAGAAAACTGTGCTGAAGGAATTGGGTAGCCTGTTATTGAGGTTTCATTGTCAGAGGGGTCATTTAGGCAGGCCAAAGGGGGGTCTCCTCCACCCACTCACATTTCAGACTACATGCAATTATTCCTCAGAATACCTTAACACTACAAGGTATAAAAAGTAGCTACACCAAATGTTATTAAGATATGCTGCTCTCATGTAATTTAATATTGTATATATCCAATGGCAGGCCTTTGAACCTGGAGGTGAATCTTGCTTTTCCCAGAACACTCTGGTGTAAACACTCTACCTAAACTTGAGAGGTGGCCCCCTTTGCTGTTAAAGAGGCCAAGCAGAAAATTAAGTCTCTCACTTTGCAGTTTGTGGTGCCTGGACCTCAAGAGAGATGTGGCACCTGTAAACGGTTCTTGTAATTGAATATATATTGGTACTACAACGACCAAGGCTATGGCCCCAAAGCCACAAATCCCAATTAAAGCCAATGGAGCTACTTCGGAGAGTAGTTTTAGGGCCGGAACATACATCCCATAACAATTCCATCCTTCCTCTCTGCCTGATGGGCGACTTACGTTTCATGCCAAAAGCTTACCAAGTGTTTTTTAACAGTGCTCCGACTTTCATTGGGCTGGCTCATGCACCTGGTGGCTATGGGAGTACGAGATGACTTGCATGTATGAATAAGTCACTTCAGATCCAGTGACGCAGCTAGATAATTTTAGAGTATGGACTTAATGTTCTTATGCCACCCCATCACCCCAAGATGGGAACGTGAGTAAGTCACTTACTTCAAACATGTGGTATGCCAGCTCTGTTGCATTTGGGGGGCATTCTGCTCATTCGCTGTTAAAGGCCCTAAACTTCTACTCCAAAATCCTGCCTGACCACACCACTGCACAAATCAAACAGCAGAGACAAAACTTTCGTATTCACCCCCCCCAAATGAATGGAATTTGTTCACAAATTCAGTTATGATTCCTCAATGCAGGGTGAGAGCCAGGATTGTCTAACTTTGACAAGGAAGACCTGGGTTCAAGTTCCCTTTCAGCCATAAACCTCACTGAGTAACCACTGTCTCTTAGCCTATCTAACCTCACACTCTATGAGTGGTCCAACAAAACCACGTATGCCACCATGAAGAAGCTCCTTGGCGAAAGGGTGCAATACAAATGTGATAAAGCAACGCAAGGAGTATACATGCACGTGTGAATCAAACCGGCTTTTGAGGTAATTTCACTTTTTTCGTCCATCTTAAGTGAGGCCTCCTGAAATATAAAGTACAAACATCTAGAGAGCTATCTAGCTAGAACATTTGTATCCTTCAGCCAAACAGTTCAGGGTAGTATTAGATTATTCCATCTTATATTTCACCCAAAGATGCTTGAGCCTTTTTTCGCATTATGCAGAATGAAGTAATAGCATTCTGGACGGTAATTCTTCAGACTGCAGATAGGGAGGCCATGTTTTTGTATGCTTCCCAACCTAAAGACTGGCACATCAGAGATCATGTGTGCTGGTTTACTACATGGGGTTAGGTTTAAAAAACAAACAAAAAACCCAGAGGATTATTCAAAAATATGACCCCCACCTGCAGTCTTCAGTGGTACAGAATAGAATTCTTCCACCTCATTCTGTGAAATGTGTAGAATAGTACGAAGATAGTGGATTCACCAAACTTACCAACCCTTTTCCTTTTCCCCCGATTTCACTCTTCTGCTACTTCTTTCTATTCCCGTAGACTTCTTTGGGTGGCCAGGAAGCCAGTATTTTACTGATTCAGCTAGGAAAATCCATGTTCTGTCAGGTAACCAGCACTGAGGCCTGAAAGCTCAACAAACTCAAAACTTTTTTTCCTGCCACCATGTGTAGCGCCTTGCCTCCACCCCTAAAACACCAGATTCTGTCCTGGGTCCAGCTCTCACATGCTCCCCCCCTTCCACCTTGACCCATCAGGTTCTGAGGTGGCTCCGGCTGCCTCTGGCCCCCCACCCAGAGGCTTTTTTTTTAAAGTTAGCAACCTTTCAGACTTCATAGGCAGCAGATTAAACAGACGGAACCTGCAGCGTGTGCACACTTTGTCACATAACCAACTGGAAAATTGTATCATTGTAATATAAGGATCTACAGGCCATTTCGGCCCAAATTTGCATTAACTGAAGGAATGCACTTGCCATATTTTGGAAACAGGTCACCTTCATTCTATGGAGTACTGAACTCACCCAAAAGAGAAAGCATCCCCTTCTTAGGTCCCCTTACAATGCACAGTCAATATTGATTTATGAAACTTATGCCTGTAAACAGTAGGGGTTTTCTACATTATCCAGGATATTTCAAAATGTTGTCACTTGACAGTGAGTTTTCCCCCTGCAAGGCTGGATTAAAAAGGCAATTGCTCTATCCATGCCTTTAAAGAAGGGATTCTTCTTCTTTAGAACTGCATGATTTGATTTTTTTTACAGCAAAAAAATGGTTCTTTAACCCCTTTGGAGTTGTTGAGTCAAGTCCTCCTGCCAGTAGCACTAATGAAAAATACTCTGGCACAATGTGTCATGAAATCCTGAGATACCTGCCTTTCTTCCCCCACAGCGTTGTTTCTTCTTACGACAGCCGATATCCCAAAGACAACTGGAAGAAAGGAACCCGTGTTGCTATCCTGACAACTGCGTATGAATTATAGTAGCTGCAAGACATGGCATAATGGAGTGCAGAAATTGGGAGGGGTGTGTGGGGAGAAGTTATCTTCCATCTGATCCAATTATTGCATCCCTAGTGGAAGAATTTGTGAGGGGAGAGGGGAATCACTATGTTGTATTTTTCCTTATTAATAATGTGAAAAAGGGTTTTCATTTTCAACACAACGGCTATACTTATGGCGCAGTAGTGGTTAAAATTGGATCTGCTCTTAATTGCAAAGAATAATTGAGATTGGTGTCTTAAGTATTTTATCATTGTTGTTTAATCCCAGAACACAGCATAAGCACACTGCACTTAAAGGGCAGCATTTCACCGAGACCAAAGAAATGCTATAAAAAGGAAAAACTTGAGAGCTGTTTTCAAATGAGGATTAAACGTAAAAGGTTACAAGGATTTTAAAAGCTTTTATTAATGTTCAGAATTCTAATTCTAATCAGAAATCCTTGGTGATTTCTCAGCACCTGTTGAAAACCCATCTGTTTACTCAGGCATCTGCTGATTTTAATACCTAGCTTATTGGATTTTTTGTTTGTTTGTATCTTTATATTTTATTTTAATTGTTGTTTTAATGAGTTTTGCATACTGCCCTGTGATTTGATAATGAAGGGCGGCATAGGAATATTTAAATAAATAAATAGATAGATAGATAGATAGATAAATAAATAAATACTAACTCATTACTTTATCTGATCTGTGGATTCTTGCACACTTCCTCTCCATTTCTAAAGAGGATGAAGCATTCTTGGTGTGCTTCCAGAGGGTGAGCTCCGACATTACAAAATCATTGCTGCTCTACTGAAAGTTACAAGTGGAATTGCAATGGACTTTCCACACTACTGGGGATTTAGTATTTCGTGGGTACATCCTGCCATGTTCCGTACACGGTAGTGGGCGTGGCGATAGGGCTCAAGCCCTTAAAGCAGCCTATCCCAACCTGGTGCCCTCCAGATGTTTTGGACTACAACTCCCAGAATTCCTGACCACTGGCAATGCTGACTGGGGCTGATGGGAGTAGAAGTCCAAAATATCTGGAGGGCACTGGACTGGGGAAGACTGGCTTAAAGTCACTGCACACGTGGAAAACACACCTCTTACAAAAGTTGGATGAGTAGTGCTAAGGGCATTCACAGCCCTGGAGATTGCACTGCTCTTTTGCCCTTTCCAAAAGAGCTGGCCTTCCTGGGGTACTTCCAGATGAGGCTTTTACAGCAGCATCACCCTGTCCCATCTCATTCAGTGATGTTTACGAGGGTCCAGATGCTACTGCCTTCTACTCGTGACCCTCCTGTGTTTTCCCACTACTTCCATGTTTTCCCTTAACACAGAAAATCCATTAAGGAGAAAAGATGAAACTGCTGCACAGTGCCTTCTAACTGCTAGTGCTGGAAGCCCTCCATCTGGAGGGACTCCAGGCAGTAGAATCATGGGGACACCGCGAGACAGCAATGATCTGGTTACTAAGTTGTGTGGATAATGCCCCGCAAAACGTGAGTGAACAAAGCATGACAATTCCGCACTAATCACCTAGTGCGGAAGCAGTCCTGTAGCAAGGTTTGACATTTGGCTGACCTGAATGTGACCATTTAAGATAAAAAGATATCTCCAATTTTGAGAGACTTGCAAATATTTTTCCAAAAGCCTGATCAAGTATCATAGAATCATAGAATCATAGGGTTGGAAGGAGCCTACAAGGCCATCAAGTCCAACCCCCAACTCAGTGCAGGTATCCAAGTCAGAGCATCCCTGACAGGTGGCTGTCCAGCCTTGTCTTGCATGCCTCCAGCGTGGGAGAGCCCACCACCTCCCTAGGTCATTGGTTCCATTGTCGTATTGCTCTAACAGTCAGGAAGTTTTTCCTGATGTTCAGCCGGAATCTGGCTTCCTGTAACTTGAGCCCATTATTCCGTGTCCTGCACTCTGGGATGATCAAGAAGTGATCCTGGCCTTCCTCTCTGGGACAATCTTTCAAGTACTTGAAGAGCGCTATCATATCTCCCCTCGGTCTTCTCTTCTCAAGGATAAACATGCCCGGTTCTTTCAGTCTCTCTTCGTAGGGCTTTGTTTCCAGTCCCCTGATCATCTTTGTTGCCCTCCTCTGGACCCTCTCCAATTTGTCTGCATCCTTCTTAAGGTGTGGTGCCCAGAACTGGACACAGTACTCCAGATGAGCCCTAACCAGTGTTGAGTAGAGGGGAACTAGTACTTCCCGGGATTTGGAAGCTATGCTTCTATTAATGCAGCCCAAAAGAGCATTTGCCTTTTTTGCAGCCACATCACATTGTTGGCTCATATTCAGCTTGTGATCGACAACAATTCCAAGATCCTTCTCGCTTGTAGTGTGGTTGAGCTACGTATCCCCCATCTTGTAACTGTGCATTTGGTTTCTTTTTCCTAGGTGCAGAACTTGGCATTTATCCCTGTTAAATGTCATTCTGTTGTTTTCTGCCCAGTGCTCCAGTCTATCCAGATCACTTTGAATTTTGTTTCTGTCTTCCAAAGTATTAGCTATCCCGCCCAATTTTGTGTCATTTGCAAATTTGATCAGCATTCCCTGCACCTCCTCCTCCAAGTCATTAATAAAAATGTTGAAGAGCACTGGGCCCAGGACTGAGCCCTGCGGTACCCCACTCGTTACCTCTCCCCAGCTTGAGAAGGTCCCATTGAGAAGCACTCTTTGAGTCCGATTCTTAGCCAGCTGTGGATCCACTGGATCGTTGTTTCATCTAGCCCACTTTGAGCTAGTTTGCTCATCAGGATATCATGGGGCACTTTGTCAAAAGCTTTGCTGAAGTCGAGGTATATGATGTCTACAGAATTCCCACGGTCCACAAGGGAGGTTCCTTGATCAAAAAATGAGATCAGATTCGTCTGGCAGGACTTGTTTTTGACAAATCCATGCTGGCTTTGAGTAATCACGGCATTGTTTTCAAGGTGCTTCCAGATGGATTGCTTTATCACCTGCTCCAGAATTTTCCCAGGGATTGATGTCAGACTGACTGGTCTGTAGTTCCCAGGTTCCTCCTTTTTACCCTTTTCGAAGATAGGGACAACATTTGCCCTCCTCCAGTCATCTGGCACTTCCCCCGTCCTCCATGATTTCTCAAAGAGAGTAGACAGCGGTTCTGAGAGTTCTTCTGCCAGTTCCTTTGACTCTAGGATGCAGTTCATCTGGCCCTGGAGATTTGAACTCATTTAGAGTAATTAGGTGTTCCTTGACCATATGCCTATCGACCTCAAGCTGCAATCCTGCCCCTTCAGCCTGTACTTCGCCTTTGCCAGGGGGGTCATAGACCCTCTTTTGGGAGAAGACTGAGCCAAAGTAGGAATTGAGCACCTCTGCCTTTTCTTTGTCATCTGTTATCGTTTCGCCATCCTTATTTAATAGCTGAACCACCATTTCTTTCCTCTGCCTTTTACTCTGCACGTAGCTGAAGCCTTTTTATTGTTTTTAGCATCCCTCGCTAACCTCAGCTCATTCTCAGCTTTAGCCTTCCTGACGCCATCCCTGCAATTCTGTGCTACCTGCCTGTACTCTTCCTTTGTTGCTTGGCCTTCTTTCCACTTCCTATATGTGTCCTTTTTGGTTTTCAGGTCATCCCAAAGCTTTTTGTGAAGCCACATTGGCTTCTTCTGTTGTCTTCCACCTTTTCTTCTTGTTGGAATTGTTTGTAATTGTGCCTTGAGAATTTCCTTTTTTAAAAGCTCCCACCCATCTTGGACTCCTTTTCTCGTTAGCGTCGCTTGCTGTGGGACCTTACCGATCATTGTTCTGGGTTTATTAACATCAGCTTTCCTAAAATCCAGGGTACACGTTTGGCTACACTCGGCTTTTGCTTCCCTTAGAACCAAGCACTCAAGTACAACATGGTCGCTTTCCCCCAGAGTTCCTGTAACTGCTACTTTATCCGCTAAGTCATCTCTTTTGGTGAGGATCAAGTCAAGGATAGCCGATCCTCTAGTTCCTTCCTCTACTTTCTGTAGGAGGAAGTTTTCTGCCACACAAGTCGGGAATTTCCTGGAGGGGCCATGTTTTGCAGAATTTGTCTCCCAACAAATATTGGGGAAATTGAAGTCCCCCATTACTACTACATCATGCAATAATATCACATGAGATTAACACACTGACTTACTGCTTTTCTGGAAGATGTTCATACTACAGTGACTCTGTAAATGAACAGAATTTGATAATAGCCATATACCTACAATGCAAATATCCCTATGGGCTGGAACATCTGCAGCAACACTGCTCGGAGCAAACTCCCTAGTGCAAAATGACCCCGTATTATAGTTGTGAGCGTCACTGACCACATGTATCATTCACCACCATTACATTGGCTGCATTTGGACATTCCTTCCCAGCTTCACAAACCATGGCTTATGAAACCGGGACTGAAGTTCAGGGTCGCATGTTCCTTCCTTTCCCCTCCTCCCCTTGCATGCTGGCTTAGACACTTCATTCCTGGCTTGCATTGAACTAGAGTTCCGTATTATGTCTGAACTCAAGTTTTTAAGGACTTGACAATAGGGATGGCGGAGAATTTCTCCCCGAAACTTCGGGGGGCCGAGCGCCAACGTGTTCGGCCCCCCGAAGAAGTTTCGGGGAGAAATTCTCCGCCCGCCCGGGATGGGACTTACCTTCCCGAATCTCCCTCCTGGTGGCGGGTCCCGGCGGCGGTTCGTCGGGTCTTCGTCAGGGGCGGCAGCCGATCTTTCGACTGGCTGCTGCCGCCGCCATTCCAATAAAAGAAAAAAAAAACACCCCCGTGATAGGCTATGTGACGATTTACGTAGCCTATCACGGCTGACTTTGCAGATCTAGCCGTGATAGGCTACGTTAATCGTCACGTAGCCTATCACGGGGGCGTTTTTTTTTTTTTTTAAACTTTTAATTTCGCGGCTGGGCGAGGCGAGGCGCCTCCTCCCCGGCCTGAATTTCGGCCAGGCGAGGCGGGAAGCCTCCCCCCCCCGGGCTGAACTTCGTGGGGAGAGCAGCGAAGCGCCTCCCCCCCACCGCGAAAAGCTGCGAGACCAGGTAAGTGACTTTCGTGCACCCCTACTCGACAAATCAGGACTGGCATCCTGGGATTCCAGTGGGATGAATCGTCACTCTGCTGGATTGTAGCCATTACATTCTGAGATACCAGTTTCTGAATAATGAGGGCTAATGTATTAGATACAATCCATTTGGGAAATTTTGGGAAACAAAACTGAACAGTGTGCCTTTTAAAATGTAAATTAAAAGTTCCATTTCTTAATAATACTTTAATTGAAAAAATAACGTTATTGCATTTTGAGATGTCAATTAAAAGCCTCAAAACCGTCACTGTAACCATTTTAATTGTTTTCAGTTTTCTCAGTTAAATGGATTATGAGAAAATTAATAGTCCCAACTATTGAAGATTTACTTCACCAGACACCACCATGGTTTGCACTGTGTCAGCATTATAAGATTCCTGATGAACTGTTAACCAAGAGGTTGAATTTATATAGTTTTATTAGTTCAAAATGAGGAAATACATTTCAGTAATCACATCTCTCTTGCCTAATGATTCTTCAAGACTGGAGGTAGCCTTCCTTTTTTCTACTGCAGAAACGCTCTGAGGAATTCATTGTAGGAGATTCTGGAAGTTAATGCTTTGTCATAATATTCCAGGATGTGAAAGAACTCTTCTTCAGACAGGTTGATGCCGTACTTTCGGAGCACCTGCAGAACAAACAGAAAACTGACACATTGCTTATCTTTAATTAGGGACCATCCAGGAAAGTTAGCAGCACTGAAACTTTCATACAATTCCTTTAAGCAAAACTGCCTCATTCAGCCCCTCAAAATTTCAGAATATCTGAAGTTATTTTCTCCACAAAGTTCCCATGGCAACATGGCTCTATAGTTGCTGCTCCTGTATCCTCCCCATCAAGGACATGGGCTAATTCGTGAATTGGATCCATACCATACAACAAGTTGGGCCGGCCCACTGACTCGAGGCATGCCTGCACTGCAGGAGCAAATTGGTCTAGCTGTCCCTGGAGAAGGGAAGGGCTGGGGACGTGCAACCAAGAATGTGCAGCATCGCACACCAAACCTCATTCTGCAGGACAGCTGGTATTGAGGTCTGAAAAGTCAATAAAACCCAGATGCCACCAAGTTCTGCCCAGCTCCTGCCACGACTCTGCAGATGGTGCCCTGACTCTACCCTCAGCCTGCCGGATTCCTCCAGACTCTATCGCAGCCTGCCAGGTTGGGCTGTTGCTCTCTGCCTGCCCTGGTGTCACCCCCTCGTTCCACCCAGCAGGCCGGTATTTTTGAAATAAATAAAAGTTGGGAAGCCTTGTATGGAGCGGCTGAAACTTTGATTTTAGAGATGAAGGCCATACAGAATTAGAGGCCTAGCTGGCTCTCTTTCTGTCTTTAGGAGATGGGTCCAAAAACACCTTTCCTGATGCATGTTCTAGGTGGATTCTATTGTTTCTCTTTCTGTGTAATCTTCGGTGCAGCATGCATTAGTTTTATGATAGCTTTCAGGAAATTGCATAAATCATTGTACATGATGCTACCTTTAAAGACCGCTTGGAAACTGCAGTTACTCCAAAACACATCTGCTAGACTACTAATTGGAACACAGTAGCAGGAACATATCTTGCTTCACTTTGTCCAGTCCATTTCCAAGCACCATTTATCTGTGAAGCCCTACATGACTTGTGAACTGGATGCCTGAAGGCACATCCACTCCCATATCAGCCTGCCATAGCACCAGCATTACCTTCAGGGGCACTCCACTACACGCCCGCACCATCTGAGGTGAGGCAAGTGATGATTAGGGACAGGGCCTTCTCTGTCATGGCACCCTGCCAGTGGAATTCTCTCCCCAGCGAGGCTTACCTGGTGCAATATTTTTTTAATCAGCACTAGGTAAAGAACTTTTTATTTTCCTGAGCTTTTTCTTATTTGATGATATGTTTTTATAGTGCTACTTTATCTGCTTTTTAAACAACAACGACGACAAAAAACACCTCCAGGAGGCTCACCGCCACAATTATCAAAGATACAACATGGGATGGAAGCAATATCTTTTTAATCTGTAGCGTCTCCCTTTCAATTTTCCTTGAGGGATCTGTATTCTACTGAAGTAGGTGAGAAGGAATGATTCAATATATTTCTCACAATATTTACTTAATAATAAAGAGCTGTTTTTGCACTATTAAATCACCCATCTGCCTTTTGCAAAAGGCATAAACAATGTCCAAAATAAAGGGGGGAAACAGAGCAGCTATATATGGTGACCAGAGGCGAAATCATGTAGACAGTTGCACAGAAAAGAAACTCTGGCAGATGCAGCTGGTTATGTAGGGCTGAGAAAAGCTGGACCAGCTAAAATTCTCTCTGTAGCACAACAACTTGGACTTACATGAGGCCAATCCTTAGCCTTCTGTGGCTTGCTTACAGTTTGATTTTATTTTATATATACACTATCTTTTGATCCAAAGATCCCTAAGTTGGCGTACATAAAACACATAATCAAATGAAAAATAATTACAACCTCAAATGAAAAATAATAATAAAAAACATCAAATTAAAAGCACGGCACAGCCTGAGAACCTCACACAGCCCTCAGTCTAATTTCAAAAGACCTCTGCCTACAATCAGTTCAGACCTCTGCCAAGAGTGATCTGTCTCTTCTCTGGCAGGCTGCTGCATGGAGAGAGAGAAAAGGGGGTGGCAGAAAGTGGAAGAGAAAAGGGGTAACCCATCCACTTTTGCCTCTGGCACTACCCACCACAGGCTCTGCCCCACTCATCGCTGACATTGGCCCCGAACAGATTATCCACGAGGGAATGTGGCCCTTGAGAGGAAAAAAAGGTTGCCCACCCCTGAATTAAACCAATAAACCAAACAGAGCAAACATATCAAGCTAACAAACTGAAATTAGCCACCCCATTGAAGGGTTTATGGAGTAAAAATGTTTACATGCCTCCTAAAAAAACCAGAAACGAGGTACCTTATTTGGCTTTCTTTGAGGGGAGCACCGTGGAAAAGGCCATGCTTTTTCTATCCACTTTCTGGGACTAGCAGTCCAAACCAAGGCTTCACTTGATCATCAGGGTGTGCAGGGAGCTTCGTACAGGAACAGGAGTTCCCTCATGTTCTCTGGACCCAACCTGTTCACAGCTATACTATGAATGCAACTGAAGTTGTTGAAAAGCCAGTTACCTGTCTGAAATCCTGAACGCTCAGGAGTCCGGTCCCACTTTCATCGTAACACTTCAACGTTCGTCTCATTGGCCTCCAGCAATGCAGGATCTGGGGCTGAATCCTCATCATTGCGCTGAAAAAGGTTGGTGACTGCGGTCCAGGGGGATTCTGTCAAAGATGGGGGAAAGATCTTGCTCATGATCCATATACAACGGGGCCCTGTTCAGGCGTCCTGTGTGTGGAGACGGGGGCAGGGAGCCCATGATGCTGGCCCCACCCCAATGTCATGTATGCACTTCCAAGCCCCATGGACATCCGCATGTTGGCTCACACGTAGGCTTTCCCAATGCAGGTATCAGTGCCGATGCCAAGGGGTGGCACAAGTTCATGCATGACCTCAGGAGTGAGGTCCCGCTGCCCCTTCTCCATGAGTAGAAGCTACGGGTCGAGAACAGCTGAATAGTTGTCAAGGGCTCCTTGGAGGCCTCTCTCAGTCTAATCCAGTAGCCAAGTCCAGACACAGACAAAGGGATTCCTTTCAAAGCTTTATTCTTCTTTTACAACTTAACAACTCTACAGGTAGCAACTAGATCTGAGCAGCAGCATCCCTATGCCCTAAGTTGGAACAGTTGGTCCCCGTTTGAAAGGCAATTACTGGCAGACCCCTGAACTTAAGGACTAGGGAGAATCCCTCCCCTTTTCCCTTGGATCCTCTGGGCGCAGCTGTTGTTTGCGTGCCAACCGGGCACTACGCCTCCTTTCTGTGCCCTCCATTTGGCGCCTCTCTCTGCGTCGGCGTCGTGCGTCCATCAAGTCTGCTTCCCACGCTCTGTCACTCCCAGGACTGCTATCTAAGCTAGGAATGCTGGTGGGAGGAATCTCCGTCAGCTGTTGGCCCTGGGAAAGAGGAGCGCGCTCCTCTCCCAGGAGCGACTGCTCTTCCTCAGAATCAGAACTACTCTGGGATTGTATGGGCTCAGTGTCCACCCTGACAATAGTGCTTAATAGAGGTAGCTACTTGATGCCCACCCTGCTCCCAGAGAAGAGAGAGAAATCAATGGAAGTATAGCAAGTAGTAGACCTAGCCAAGATGACATGGATGGAACAGCCTTGAGGGGAAAAAACAAACAGTTGCGCAAAATATGTTTTGTGAGAACTGGTAAAAAATTAGCACGTTAGAACACAAGGTATGGATGGCATTCCTCTGCTGATATTTCTAATATCATTAAGATTGGCTGAAATTTGTTTTTGTTGCAATTATGTTTGCTTTATGTAATTGTGGGGAAACTTGCATGAGCATTTTTTTAAAAAAAATCTGGGGGCAAATACCACATTTCCCCATATATAAAATATTGTCGCCTCGGTGGTGAGAAACATATGATCTCCCCACAAAAGAGGTACAGCTGTAAGAGTATGAGAACGACACACAACAAATGAGGAAAACATTCCCAGTTATTGCACAATCAGCTGGCGCATGTGAACACCACCTGTGGACCGCTGAGTGGTTCATGGGAAGAAGGTGCAGGGGTTTATCCACTAGCAGGGTTAGAATTGCCCTGGACACACATCTGTTGACCTTCAAAACCACTCCTTTGGCTTCTGAATCCCCACCTTTCGCCCAAGCAACATTTACCTGAACTCGTGGGTTTTGGATTACAACCCTTTGCAGAGGAGACACTTCTTGCTGTTTAAACCGCAGCACGCAGCTCTGAAGGAAGTCACAGTACGCAAATCTGCCAACACTGTTAAAGTCATATTTTGTAACGAGTTGGTTAATTTCTTCTTTGGTCAAATCCAAATGAAATTTCTCTATTATAGCTGAAATAAACACAGGCGAACTGCGTAAAGACATGACAAATGAGCATGCTTCAAAAGTGCGTATTGGAGTGACAATTAATTTTGGACATGGCGGAAGGCCAGCGCGTCTGCTGAATAACATAGAATTTGCATTATTGGAGTTCACTGCAGCAGCCACATGAATATTAGAGCATTAATCAACCACAGGACTGGTTCATGCATGCGCATGCTTTACTTGCAACGGAGTCTTGTGGCACTTCAAAGACTTATTACAATTATTCTGGCATAAACTTCCCTGGATTATAGTCCACTTCATCAGATACACTGAGTATTATGGCGAGTTTCAGGCTTCTTATACGCTACATATTGGGGCGCGGAAGAATTGTAAACAGTGAGGTCAGAAGGAAGTTCAGTGCAGAAAGTACTGATAGTGACAATCGCATTCTTTACAGCGTTAATGATGCGATTGACTCCATCAGAACTTTCTGCATTGGATTTCCTTCTGACCTCACTGTTTACAATCCTGCTCCCCCGGCCCCATGTACTGTATACAAAACTTGAAACTCTCCATAATACTCAGTGCATCTGATGAAGTGGACAGTGTCCGCAGAAGCTTATGCCAGAATAAATCTGTTGGCCTTTAAAGGGTCACAAGAGCCTTTGTTATTTTTGCTGCAATCCCCCTCTGGAAATGCTTCACTTGATTACTCTGCACTGCACTAGATAACAAGCAGTTGAATGTTTGAACTGGCTCCCCTGAAAAAAGCTTGAGGTGATGCGAGGAGATACCAGCTCTCCATCTCTGGTGCCTGATTCGCACTGGCTCATTCACACATGTGAGCCCTCACCGGACACTGCAGTTATAGGAATGTAAATGTATGTGTGAACCAGCGCTAAGGAACTAACACGTCATTTGCTAGGAGAGGTCAAGACAGATGTGGGCTGCTGTTTGCACCCCTTGTGTTACGTGCTTTCTCTGTGGCATCCAGATTTGGCCTTGGTGAGATTTGGATTGCGGAGGGTCAAGCCAGATGTAATGGTGGCAGCCACGATGGCTTAATCACATGTCTGTCCCATGCAGAGATAGAGGGGAGGGTCTGACATTCACCTCAAAAGGGATACTCTCGACCCCCCTGACTTACCTCCCCACACTCCATCGTTTCAAGCCCTTTTCTCCCCACTCAGCTTATTTCCAATATGGGAGCCGAGCTGGGACAAAAAGGAATTTGGATTACCAGCTGTAGACTAATGTGGGGAAGGGTTCATCCCCCCTCAGTTGTGCACATCTAGTAAAAATCAGATCACCCTTGCTTTAGACATGCACGGGGGAGACTTTGGTTAAACAGACTCGGCTGTCACTGTCATGCCTTAGCTCGGGGTGAAGAACCTCAGGCCGGGGGCCAAATCCGGTTCTCAGGGGTTCCTCAGATAGCCAGGCCCTGCCTCCTTTCCCCCAACCACCAATAGTTTAGTGGTTTCCTGGCATTTAAAAAGTTTATTCCCCATTCTTAATGGTTGAAATGCCTCTTCTGTGGCTTAGTTACTGGCACTAGAAGGTTGAAGCTTAAATAGGCTGGTATTTTGGCCGTGCCCCCTTTGCCTTCAGCCCCGCCCACCACTGGAATGTGGTTCTGACAGCTTCTCCAAAGTGGAATTTGGCCCTCGGCCTGAAAGAGGCTCTGCACCCTGTCTTGGACGAAACTGGCAAATAACAAATGACCGTATTACCTTTTTATTCCACCAAGGCCCCATCTACACAGAGACACTCTCTGTGGCGATTCAGTTTAAAACCAAACTGTTATCATTTCGGATTTGCCCCCCCCCCCCCCCCGGGCACACGTTTATACACAAACTAATGTGGTGTATATCTGGGGGAAAACCACTGGCAAACGTCAGCAGGAGAACCCGCATTATTTTGTGCATATGTGGGTGGAGTCCCGCGACTGAATGACAGGACATCAACAAGCGTCCAGTAAAGGAGAGAACTGGGAAGGCGGCGGGGGGAGGGAGTAAGCGCAACTGAAGACAATGCGATTTACTTCTGAGTAGACGTGTCGTACGGCGGCTATCCATGCCGATTTTTTTTTTAAGGATCTCAAACGCAGTCTTAAATTCCACACCCCTCCAGCAGTCCTGCGGTGAAACCTGGAGAGCCGCTCTGGTCCGGGCAGCAGTAGCAGCAATACTACAACTAATAGCAGATGCCAACGCCGCTCTTGCATCTCCTTTCCTCACCTTGCTGTGACCACAGCCCAGAGAAGCAAGTGGTCTGAGGAAGCACAGACCTGAGCTCTACAAAGATTCTATATCTCCCCTTCGCAGCTTCGCATCATGGCGGCTGCAGATTTGGTGAGCAAGGGCCATAGCGTTTCTGGGAAAATATTTAATCCTCGATCTCCTTGACATTGGAGGGGAGGGGTGTCACCTTAGGTGCAGTCATAGGAACTTTCGGGAAATTATAATGGCAGGCGGAAGCTGCGAAGAGGTGGATGTAGAACATCTATAGATAGGTAGGAGCGCAGGACTTAGCAGGGAAAAATATTTTTTAAAACCAACAGCTCACTTACAGTGACACAACACCAAAACACCGTAGTTGCAGGGCACAGGCACCCCCCCAGCCAAGCCCACTAATGTGCATTTACTTCAGGGATGGGGCACACTCAAACGGAACTGCATGGAAGCCACGTTAAAGGGAAAATCCATCACAAAACGTCTTTTCAAAAACACGGCTTTTCCAGAAGGAAAACCCACGGTTGCTGCAGAGAGAAAGTCATGTGTTGGGCCAATGAGGAACAGTCGCACCACAGTAAATCATAGAATCATAGGGTTGGAAGGGGCCTACAAGACCATTGAGTCCAACCCCCTGCTCAGTGCAGGAATTCAAGTCAGAGCATCCCTGACAGATCGCCATCCAGCTTCATAGAATCACAGGATAGTAGGGTTGGAAGGGGCCTACAAGACCATCGAGTCCAACCCCCTGCTCAATGCAGGAAGCCTGATTCCCAGGCGGTCTCCCATACAAGTACTAACCAGGACTGACCCTGCTTAGCTTCCGAGATCAGACGAGATCAGGTGTATCCAGCCCTTTGCTCAGCCCCCTGTGTAGAATGGGCCCAAGCATGTGCAGTAGTAGTAGATACTGTAAAGATGATGTCTTCTTTTCTTTTGCTGCTCTTATTATAATTTGACTGGCATTTAAAAAAATGTATTTTGAAGTTGCTATGCACTCTTTGAAAGTAATTCTATATTGTTAACCACTGTAGGGGCTCTTTGATGCATGGCTATGCAAGCAGATTCCTGCTTCTGCTTCCTGATCTAGGCCAAATGAGGACAGTAGCTTGGCCGCTCTCAAATGACAAAGCACACACCTGATCATACACGCGTGAGGACCTGTGTGTATGAAATCACAAGAGTGAGAAGCAGCTCTCACCAGGGTGCAGCTAAGCTGGCAGACTGAGGCTGTAAGAATTGTGGGCCTAAAGTACAAGCACCCCATGACAGCTCAGAGTGTGCAACGTTTGCAAGGGGGGCCATAATCCCACGGAATCCCCGATAACTCCTTCATGTGAACCAGCCCTGCTTAGCCCTTACTAGGCATTTCTCTCTTGGCCATGGATATATAAGCAGGTTTATGTTTCTACTTGTACATCCACATATGATTTGAATGTCTTATCTGGCATTTCACAAAATTTGGAATGGACTAGTGGTGAGGGTTTGAAGGTGGCAACATGGGGCACTAAAGCAACAATACAAGAGTAGGAAAGATTTGTGACATGGCATGTCACAAGTTTAATCCCTTTTCTAACTTGTGTAACTGCCGAAAGATCCAATCAAGGAACCCTGGTGCCTGAAGTTCTGTGAAAGTGCTAGGAACTATCTCTCACGAGGACTTAAATAAACAACCAACCGAACATATCTTCTACTGAGACTTCTCCCAGGCGGTCGACATCCTTCGCTCTGCATTCCTTCAGTATTTCTTTCCAGCAGCGTTGAACGTTCGTTCGGATTTTACTTTCAATTGGCTTGCAGTTCAGAATAGGTGGGGTATGAACTGCTGCTGTATACGGCCTGCTGGCTGCTGGGGCCTAAAAATAAGAGACAGCTTTTAACCAGCTTGTAAGCTAAAGACCAAACGGAATGTTAACTTGGGGCACACTCCTACACACGGGGATCCCCAGTGTGGTGCCCATGAAGCTCTCCATTCCCACTCTTCAAACCTTTATTTTTAATTTTAAAAACTTGAAAAACATTCCGGCGACACATTTTCCTTCCTGCTCCTGAATCTGCTGCGGTTCAATTGTTCAGTGGGCAGGAAAGTGTTGTTTCCTTGCCCTGCCCAATCTTTTCCTGTTCACACAGACCTTTCCCTTCGTTCTTTCTGTCATTCTACTCCCGCCCTCTAGCCTTGCTATTTCTCTCCACCCAACCCCTTTCCTTGCTATTTCTCTCCCTTCCTCACCCTACCCTCTTTCTTTCTCTCCCTTCCTAGTGTCAGGAACGCCTTGGCGGCCTCTCTCAGTAGATTCCAATAGCCAACTCAAGACACAGACGAAAGGGAATTATTTTCAAAGCTTTAATCCCATTACAGCTTAATGACTCTTTCAGATGCTAATCACCAGCGGCTAAAGCAAAGAACAGCAGCGTGGACTAAGCTTCAGGCAGGCAGTTGATCCCCATTTGAAAGAGAGTCACTTGAAGACCCAAAACCTATGGGCTAGGGAGAGATCCTCCCTCTTTCCCTTGGGTCCATGGGAGGCGGCCGATGCTTGCGCGCCAAACGGGCGCTACGCCTCCTTTCCGCGCCCTCCATTGCTTGTCGCTCTTTGCGTCTACGTCAAGCATCTAAGAAGCCCCCTTCCCGCACTCCCTCACTGCCAGGGTCACCATCTATCTTAGGAATGCTGGCAGGAGGAATCTCTGCCAGGTGCTGAGCCTGTGAGGGATGAGCTGGCTCCACTCCCACGGATGGCTGTTCCTCCTCAGAATCAGAACTGCTCTGGGGCTCTCTGGGCTCAGTTTCCACCCTGACACCTAGCCCCTAGCCTTGCTTTCTCTCCCACTCACCCCATCATCGTGCTGTTTCTCCCCCCACCCCCAGGGTCTAGCCTTACTATTTCTCTCCTCCTCCCTCCTCTTTTGACTAGCCAGGCCTCCACGGCAGCCGTTATCTGACTAGCCACATTCTCCATGGGAGCCATGTTGTGGTGGCATCCACAGCAGCTTCTCAAATTCCCCAATGTGCCCCCAGGTCCAAAAAGGTTGTGGACCCCTTGCTATACATGTTTAGACAGAAAAAAAGTCCTACAAGTCCCAGGATTCTCCAACCAGCATGCCTGGCTGGGGAAAGCTGGGAACGGTATGACTTCTTTCTGCCTAAACATGCACAGGATTGCACCCTGAATGGCTTTCTTAATATGCAGTGGAACATACCTGACGAAGGATTCTCATTTGAAGTTTCCTTATACTCGTTGTTCAAAATTTAGAAGGATAATGAGCATGATCCACACCGTATTAAAATCCAACTCACAGAAGAACCTTTAGTGCCATAATACTCACCTCATACCTGAGGAGAGCTTTATGGGGGATATTACCAATTACAAGTGGACGCTGTAATTTACCGGTTCAACCATGTGCTCTCCACCTAACAGGATCTCAAGGAGCAGGGCTGGAAATTATCCCTGCCTGAGGGACCCTGGACTGCTGCTACCAGTCAGAGTAGAAAATGCTGGGCTAGATGTCACTGAGTCACTTAGTTTAAGGCAGTTTCATATATCCATATATGCATCGGGGGAGATTCTGGTCACCAATCCTCCCCCCTCCACCCAAATGATGGTATTATGTCTGGCCCATCATTTTATCTTCATCATTTGATAGCTGCAATGAGTGCTCAGTATTCGGTTCAGCTGGGGGGGGATTTTTAGGGGGGGCATGGGGTAAAAATGGGGACCAGAGAGTTTTGTTATCTTTGGGCCTTGGATAAATTTCTGTCCCCCCACCCCCTTCGGGGGGGGGGGCTTATCTGATACATACACTGCTTCAGAAGGTTGTAGTTAGTTTCAACTTGTACTACAAAAGAAACTTTGCCTTTGTGTCAAGGGGCAACAAAGCTGTAACAAGCAGCATCCGTCCGCTGCTGTTCCCACTGTGAATGCCCAAGGGGAACAAGGTGACTTAGCCTGCCAGGCTGCTGCTTATCGCAGGTCCAGCACTGCTTGCAACAGCGGCAATACTTTTTTTTTCACATGTTAAAAGAATCACTACTACCCTCTGCTGCCTTTTGTCTCAGGTAACCCCCCCCGCCCCATGTCATGTTCTCTTGGCCCCCCTCCTTCCTCTGCACACACCCAAGAAGAGAGGCTTCAGCCTCACGCCTTTAATTCACAGGTTCATTACAGATGCAAACCCCCGAAGACTCTCAGGCTACAAAGGCATGGCAACAGGGGATCCAAATGGGAGCTACGATGCTGCCAGCAGCTTGAAACACGACTTGCTGGCTAGAATAACTTAGGGAGGGACGCCCCTCCCCTCCAGGGATGCTCCCCTACGTGGACCCTCATGCATCGCCAACCGGGTCGACCGTCTGAGCTCCGCCTCTAACTTTTCCCTCTTCGCTCTGCGCCGCAGTCTAGCATTCCTCAGGTCACACCCCACACTCTCCTCCTCCTCCTGGATTCTCATGGCGGGGGGGGGGGGGCTTCAGGCCCAGCCATCTGGGTGCCAGCATCCTAAGAAGCACGCCTGTCCATATCTGAACTTGTTCGGGAAGATGCCTCCCCTGGTTCTGGCTGTTCCCCTTCTGAATCTGAACTGCCAACTATCTCCATACACTCAGAATCGATCCTGACACCCCGCCCCGCCCCCGAAAACAGAAGACACTTTTGGCCTAGGCTTAGATGCAACATCCTTTGATGATTTACATGCATAGATCAGCTATCACAGCTCTTGCACCACAGAACGTTCGAATCACTTCGTATCGGCTTAAACACGGCTTTTGGACGGCACCAGTTCACCCGGCAAGCTGCCATTCATCAAGGGTCGGTTCACACATCTGTATCACCTGATTGCAACATCAAGCCAAGGACATGCATAGAGGAATAGGCCCTTAACAGATACAGCGCATCAGACAGGACTTTCTTATCACCTCAGACATAACGATTGTCCGTGGAGTCAGTTCACACATTCAGCTGCCATCGTATATATTCTATCGTAGAGAAATCAAGAGATGCATCTGTGTGTCTGAACCAGTCCTTGGTCTGATTTAATAATGGCTGCTTCCCCTATCCTTAAAGCAATGAGAAATGCAGATGAAATATTTTGTGGTTCCTCCCATTGCTGTTCACTTTTCTGATCTCTATCAGTGTAAATAATGCAGTTATAAATGAAATCAAAGCAGGATTTCCGTGATTATCAACCACTAGCATTTTGTTCCCCTCCCAACCGCGTATTGCCAGTTTTTAAAATAGTTTTCCAGTCCATGAATTGCCTTCATTTGCTCATGGTCAAATTATTTACGCATTGGCTTGTATAAACACACAGCTCAGATAGCTTAGCATATACCCCTATAAATGCTCCACTTGGTTAGGAGAATCAAAGTGTGCGGTCACGGCCACATTGCTTCAATTTACTGTGCATTTTAGTCTGAGCACCACACCGTGTGGCAGACAGGGCAGGCCTGTACAACATGCATCACCTCCTAAGCCAAAGGCAGCCAGTCAGCCACACAGAGCAGCCTCCCAGGCAGGCCACAAGAATGGGGAGGTTTGTCAAGCCCCTGGTGGCGTGGTGAGTCATGAGTTGTGCAGACCTGGGATTTTAAACGGGGAGACCTGGGTTCAAGTCCCTGCTGAGCGACAAAAGTCCCCGAGTGACCTTGGGCTAGTCGCTGTCTCTCACCTTAACCTACCTTGCAGGGTTGTCAGCCTACCTTGCAGGCTCCTATCGTCCCATCACCAGCGTCAAAACAAGATCGGAGTGCCAATGTGGTTGGCTTCTCCATGTGGAGGAGGGGTGCACCACCCTTGCTTCAGGCAGCAAAAAGTCTTGGGTCAGCCCTGTGGGTTGTTATGAAACCAAAATGGGAAGGCCTGACGTCCACCCCCCGAGCACCTTGGAGGAAGGGCGATACACAAATAGCCTAAGTAAAATAAAGGAGTGGGGGCTGAGTTTCCCATACCAATGCACAGGAGGGCTTTGGCTATGAAGCACTTACTTTCTTTGGAGAGGATGCTGTTTGGGGCCGTGAAGTTAGGTGTGATCCCGGCTCAGCAGGCGTAGCAGGTTTGCTGGGACCGTCTGGGCAGTTCGCGCCAGGCGTATCCGGCATTTCTCCTCCTTTGGAGCTGAACTTCCTCAAAAACCCAGGGTATCTCAGTTTCCCATTCGGATCAAGAGGTACTGTGTCCCAGAGATTCTCAAACTATTCAAGCAGAGGTAGATAGAGGAGATCAATTCTTGTAATAAAATGTATCTATCGATCTAAGCAAAAGACCACTTTTAGCATTTGTGAAGTGAAGCAAGACACATTACGCACAAGCGCAGTTTGTAGAAAAAGTGCTCAAGCCAAGGCTCAAGTCTGTCTGTCTAGAAATGTAACTCTCTGATCTGGAAGCCTGTCCCCAAACCTCTGATGTGTGAAGACCCTCAGCCACTACACAGCAATGAAGGAACCTATTCGGGGACATGGACAGCAGGAAGATGGTCTCGCACTCATGTCCTGCGTGTGGGCTTCCCACAGGGAAGCTGCCCACTGTGTGAACAGAATACTGGACTAGAAGGACCTTTGCCCTGATTCAGCATGGCTCTCCTTGTGTCCTTATGACAGACTCACCTATTCTTACATCATATCTTCCAAGGTTAGGGCCTGGCTAGGGATGGCGGAGAATTTCTCCCCGAAACTTCGGGGGGCCGAGCGCCAACGTGTTCGGCCCCCCGAACAAGTTTCGGGGAGAAATTCTCCGCGCCCCCGCCCCCCCCCCGGGACGGGACTTACCTTTGGCGAATGTCCCTCCCGGCGGCGGGTCTGGCCGGCAGTTCGTCGGGTCTTCGTCCGGGGCGGGAGCGGCAGCCGGTCTTTTGACCGGCTGCCGCCGCCGCCATTCCAATAAAAGAAAAAAAAAACGCCCCCGTGATAGGCTACGTGACGATTAACGTAGCCTATCACGGCTAGATTTGCAAAGTCAGCCGTGATAGGCTACGTAAATCGTCACGTAGCCTATCACGGGTGACTTAAAAAAAAAAAAGCGCGTACGGCTAATGGCGGCCCCCATAGGGAGCCGCCATTCACGTTCCTTATTTGGTAGCTGTAGTCTACGTAAAGATTACGTAGACTACGGCGAATGGCGGCTCCCTATGGGGGCCGCCATTTGCGTACGCGCTTTTTTGTTTTTTTAAAGTCACCCGTGATAGGCTACGTGACGATTTACGTAGCCTATCACAGCTGACTTTGCAGATCTAGCCGTGATAGGCTACGTTAATCGTCACGTAGCCTATCATGGGGTCGTTGTTTTTTTTTTAACTTTTAATTTCGTGGCCGGGCGAGGCGAGGCGCCTCCTCCCCGGCCTGAATTTTGGCCGGGCGAGGCGGGAAGCCTCCCCCCCTGGCCTGAATTTTGGCCGGGCGAGGCGGGAAGCCTCACCCCCCGGCCTGAACTTCGCGGGGGGAGCAGCGAAGCGCCTCCCCCCCACCGCGAAAAGCTGCGAGACCAGGTAAGTGACTTTCGTGCACCCCTAGGCCTGGCACTGCACCCTGATGTTACCATAGATCAAGGGTGCAGAACCTCAGGCCCAGGGGCCAAACCCTGCCCTCCAAGGCTCCAAGGCCATGCCCCTTTCCTTGGCCCCACCCCCTTTCCCCTAAACACTGATCGTTTAGTGGGTTCCCAGCATTTGTGCAGTTTTCCCCTATTCTAAAAGTTGACAGGCCTTTCTTGCTGCCAGTACTTACTGGCAGTAAAAGCTTTTTGGGGCTACATTTTGACTACATTTTGTCCAGTTATGACTAAGCTCCTATGCTAATCATGAAGCTGCCAATCAAGCTCAACAATCCAGGCAGATTTTCCAGGCAGCAAATTTGGATCAGTAATTTATTTCACACCAAAAACTGCACCTTAAAGGGTTGATCCGTGTTCCCCTTGAGTCCAACGTGATTGCAAGTACACGCTTTGTTACAAAATGGCTGCCACGTCCAGGCCACTGTAAATTGCTTGGGGTGTTGACTGACTCCACAAAGCAAGCTGAGCAAATCTGCATTATTTCTCTTATTTTGCATAATTTATGCAGATGTTCAACTATTTTGCATAATGTATTCTGACTTTGCTAACCACGAGGAAGAGAAAGGAGCTACGCAAGGACTAAAACACCCCAACGCTGGAAACCTTTGTCAGCCTTCTTTCTGGCTTCTGAGAGATTACAACAGGCGTTTCCTAGGCACTTTCTATCACTTGCATTCATAAGGGCTAGAAGCTTGCTTTGAAATGCGAAGTAACAACACTCTTAGGAAGCTGAAGTTTGTACCCAACAACGCATTCTATGCTTTGTCTGTGCTTCCATGAAATCACAGCATACACACAGCACTGCCTATAGTGGGAACTGCAATTGTGGAGGAAAAGAAGTATCAGTCTTGTCAAAAGGTGACATCCATGAGATAAAAGCACCTAAGTAGGGTTGAATGCCAGTTTCGCTGGTGCTGCTTCATTTTCCATAGAAATTACCATTTTCCTGATCAATATTCTGGATACATGTCTGTATGCAGAGGACCCCCTGATGATGGTTAGGGCGCAGTGCTGGGGGCATCCGAGTCCCTCACATGATAGGGCTCTGCCATAATCTTATTCTTTCTCAGATGCCCTTACACAGTCCCCCGATACCATATAAAGAGATGAGGGTGGGGGGAGAAGCTGCTGCTGTATCAGCAATAGAGCGCAAGAGGCCAGGTTAGCCCTTTGTGTTGACTCTGGATCTTGTCAGATGTCAGGGTTGCCTCTGAGCATAGGGAGTGGCAGAGTGGCTCAGATTCTGAAGAGGAATTGCAGGAGGTGGGGGAGGAAATTTCCTAGCCTTGTCCAGAGATGGAGACACAGACTCCTCAGGCTTCAAAGGCCCAGCTGGATGGAGAAGGCCTCTCTTCACACACCCCTGTGAGAGATAGTGAACAGGGAGAGGTGGGGCGTGGACAGCCTGAATTCTTAGACGCCAGGTGCAGACGCAGAGCCAAGAGAGAGATGGCGGGGGCAGAACTTAGACGGTCTGCCCAGTTAGAGTCCTCACGAGACAGAGGGAGATCCCCCACCCCTTAAGTTAGGATAGCAGCCCGCCTTTTCTTCAAACGGTGGGCAACTTTCTCGTAGCTTTCCTCTGAACTCCCTGAAGGCGTTTCTTTTGTAGACTGTGAGTCACTGACCATTTGCATCTGTATGACCCATTGAAGTAGTGGAGTAAAAGCAGAGAATTGAAGCCTCTTCTCTGTGTTTTTATTTGGGTTCTGAAGTTTACAGCAGGGGCAAAAAGGAATCCTGACACCATATGAACATGTGAGGTGCTGCGTTAAGGCAAGCGCTGCCAGTGTGGCGTAGTGGCAAGAGTGTTGGACTGGGAGTTGGGAGATCCAGGTTCTAGGCCCCACTTGGCCACGGAAGCTCACTGGGTGACTTTGGGCCAGTCACAGGCTCTCAGCGCAACCTACCTCACAGGGTTGTTGTTGTGAGGATAAAATGGAGGAGGAGGAGGGTTATGTATGCCGCCTGGGGTTCCTTAAGAAGGAAAAAAGGTGGGATATAAATGTAATAACTAAATAACTAAATAAATAATAAGCGCTCCCAAGAGCTGGCTGCTGGCTGTCGTAATTATAAGTATGCACACAAAGAAATGGAGTGCTTCTAGCGGTGGGTCTTATTTCTAACTAGGAGTGGGATATTAGTTCCACATTTCAAACAGACAACCTGTCAACTTTGGTTTTCCTTAAAACACACACACACATACACACCTCCCTGCCAAAACACAAAATTAGAACTTGAAGAAAGCTTGCCACCTCTAAGGCTTTGATTTGCACGTGGCAAGTTGCGGTTAAACATCAAAGGCCAGAACTACATTTTGAATTTCCTTTCAACTTTCCCCCATTGGCCAGGCTGCTGCCATATTATAAATTATACAAAACAAAACACACTTCGCACTACACCAGAGGATCTCAAAATGTTTTACGAGTATCAATTAAATATTACAAGAGCTGTGTGCTCTAGGTTAGAAGAATTTTTTTTAAACCACCAGTTGAAAGCTGTCAGCTTGGCAAACATGCATAATATCAACGTAGGGAAGGTGAAGTGGAAAACCGTACCATGATCCAGCATGAGGCAGCTGCAACTCAGTCCCATTGAGAACAATGAATTAGACCCAGTTGCAACGAACATGTTTTATTGAATCCTTGATGGCATATAAGGCTTCAATACAGGTTGTTCCTCAAAACAGCATCTTTAAAGACATGGCGCTACATGGAAGCTACTTCCATGTGATCGGTTTCCATGCTGCACTGGTGACATCTGTATACACAGTAATAATTCCCAAACTGTGTGCTGGGGTTCTCTGGTTTGCCACAAGAGAAGCACCAGTGTGCCACAGGGAACAAATGAATTAAACAATTAAGGGCGCAATCCTAACTAGATAGGTGGCTGCCTCTGAACTCTGAGGCAACCGCCTCTCCAAAGCAAGGCAAAGAGACACGGGGGGGGGGGAATCGTTCCCATCCTGCCTCTCCTGCCCTGCTATTTTTCGCTAAACAGCTGTTTTCAGCTGACTAGCAGCAGGGCGGATGACCGGGAGGGGGAGCTGTCGTATGACACATTGGATGTGTCGTACGCGCAGCTCCGCTCTCACCGCCCCGGAATGCCCCCCGGAATGCCCCTTTTCAGTTGCTCCATGCTCCTCTTCCGAGCATGGAGAACGGGGCTTCTCTGCGCTGCCTCTGAGGCAGTGCAGATGAAGGGGGAGGTCGGTACCCGGAAATGAGCATATCCTACAATGCTCTAGACAATGTCTAGTGGCCATAGGATTGCTCCGTAAAGGATCTTGTACCCACCCACAGAGGAGGCTTCCCACTGTCTCTCTGCATGAGTTACTGCTCTGGCCTCACTGTCTTCCAATCAGCTTCCAGTAGGGTGGGGTGGAGTTGTATTTTTGCCAAAACTCTGCAACAGGTGTGACTGTATCATTCACTCATCCCTGAGGCAGAAATGGAGCACAATTATCTGCACTCGGAGACGGAGACTGCATCTTGAATCTCAGTATCATTCCAATCAGGAGGCAAGAAGCCCACAGGAATGACTGATGCAGTCACACATGCAGCGGGATCCTCTCCCAGCCAGTCCTCCTTACACATTTGAGAAACAAGTATTTCTTGATAGAAGGGTGAAGTGTGCCTCCAGCTTTAATTAAGAGGGAAAGATGTGTCTCTGCTATCAGAAGTTTGGGAAACAGTTCTTAAACATTCAAGAATAAAAATATATACACCCATGCTCTAACCCCCACTTGTTCCCTATGTTAACCTTCACTCCTGCTTTTTGTGGATATTATCAAGTCCCGCTTGCTACAGCAGGCCCAGGAGGAGAAAGGTAAACAGGGTGACCAGAGCAAGACCTGCGGAAGGCATAGCAACGGCATGGTCTCCTACTGCGGTGTTAGCCTTTAACATCAGACTGTAACCTGGCAACCTTATGGACATCCCTCCCGCTGATGTTTTATCTCTATATACAAAAATACACTACTAAAGCATGGGAAACAAATCCCCCACCCTGCTTGTCTTACCTGCTCATCAGTCAGAAGTAAAAAACGGCGGTTGCAGATATCTCTGAAGGCCTCTTTTGATATAACACGTGCTTTTGTACAGTCTGCAGTTTTAAACTCTTGTTCAATGGCTTGAAAGCGAGCATTCACTACTTCTTGTACACGAGCAAAGACCTCTTGACTGGACAGATCCCGGCAAGCAAATTTACTATGCTCTCTCTCAGTCTAGATGGAACACACACACAAGAAAGTCACAAAGGGATCCACTGATAATGTATATAAAGTGCCATTGAAGGAGTCATGCCAAGGAGGTCTGTAGACAGGGACAGCTCTGATTTTCTGCACCAGTGCAAGCCATCTGAAGGAATATTAGCAAATGCCATAGGAAATGACAAGAAGTCAGGTATGTCAGAAGAATAAGAGTCTTCCATTAAAATATGGATTAAAGAAGGGATATTGCTTCACAGAGGACTTGTAAGAAAATATTTCACCTGGTTAATGAAGGAGCAAGGTAAACACTGGAAAGTTCAAATTTGCAAATATAAATTATTTTGGCCCTTCTCCCAGCTAAGAAATGATGAGATGGAAAAGACGTAATTGGCCTTGCTCATGTGGTTCTAGTAATCACACACATGCTGCAGTAAGATGGGATCAAATCATGGGGAGGCAGATGCTCTGTTGCTAGAGGTATGTGTGAACAGGACCATGGGCAACATACATCTCAACATTTGTTAAACGAACATGCATTATTTATTGTATTATTCATCGTTTTTATAATGCCATGGGGCTTTTTAAAGTAACATAAGCAAAAGACAACTTCCTGCCCTGAAGAGCTTACAAACTTGATTTAGACTAGGACTGGAGATAGACAGCAAAGGGAGGGAAGAGAGAGGCAAGGGTAAGAAGGGTTGAGTCTGACCAAATGCATGTATATGTACTTAGGTTTTGTTTCAGTGGGGGATGCAGTCTACACAAGGATTCAGTGACGGCAATGAATTCCAGCAAAGTTCAAGAAGCAGTAAAAAAAACCTTGGTGCATGATCTATTTATTTTATCTATTTATTTCGTTTATCATAGAATCATAGGGTTGGAAGGGGCCTACAAGACCATCGAGTCCAACCCCCTGCTTAATGCAGGAAGCCTGATTCCCAGGCGGCCTCCCATCCAAGTACTAGCCAGGGCTGACCCTGCTTAGCTTCCGAGATCAGACACGTCCAGCCCTTTGCTCGTTTGCTGTTCCACTATAAAGACAGCCCATTGATACCAGAACTCTTGTCGAAACGCTCTGGGAAAGTGCAGATAGCAGAAGCCTGAACAAGATCCTTGGTATTCTACAATCTACTCTGGATCTCTCTAAAGGCCTCCATCTAGGATAGCAGATAAGAGTGGAGACATGTGAGCTCCCCAACGCCCCTTGCAGCCCAGAACCACTTCAGGGTATAGCAGGAATAGAGAAATGCAGCCCGGAGGGATCAAAGTCACTTCTGGCCTTCTTTTACAAGTTTTCCACAGAAGTGCGTTTTGAGAAAACTAAGTATTTGAGCTAATGGCAGGTTTATCCTAACCAGACAGTGTCGCCTTGGAAAGAGGAGGGACAGGTGCCCTACAGGGTGAGATCCAGCTCACTTGCGGTGGCATGAGCAGTTCAGGGGCTTTTCACGAACCCTGGCTAGTTCCCGTCTGAGCAAAATGGAGGCACTTGAGGCTCAGAAACAAGATGGTGCTCCCCCTTATCCTGCCAACAAGGATGTAGTCCAGCCATAAAAAAGCAAGCAAACAACCTTCACAGGACTGCAGCTGCCAAGAGCGGAGATTTCTTGCAAGTCACGTTTATGCAAGTTAGCAAAGGGAATGAAAAAAAAGTGTTTTAAATGCCTTTGAATCCTTTTCTTTGTAAATGTTTTAAATACGTCATGACTATGAAATAAAACTATTCAGGCTGAAAATATCTCTTGTGTTCACCGCTCCAAAATCTGTTCTAGATATGGAGCGGTATACAAATATTGTAAATACATACATACATACATAATAAGATGCCATTCCTACTGCCTATTTCAAAAACAATCAGATCTAAAGGCAGGCAGAGAATGAATCCCCATAAATTCCTATGCGTCTACTCCTATAACTGATGTGCTGTTTAGCAGCACCTGAAAGTAAGGCACTCAGTGGACGCCGATGGCTACGATGTCAATGAAATCCAGAGTGGAGTGGAGGCCACCATCCTCCACTGAAGGCATTCCCATTTTCCCTGGGAATTGAGCACATTAAGCATGCATGGCCCACTGGCCATAGTTATCCATGTGCTCTGTAATCCACATGACGGTAGCAACGATAACCCCACATCAGAACATACCTTTTTCAACAACACTGTGTCTCAGTGATCCAAATACGCACTGAAGTGCAAACCAAAAACATGGGAAAACTCTCTTGGTGGATGTTTCCTGATGAGCCGAGGCTGGGATTCCTTATCAGTGTTTTCTGTGATATATATACCCAATTTAACGCAGATGGCTTCCAACAGGTTTTATGCAAATCTGCTTTCAGAAGACGCTTCCCCCAGCCAGCCTCCTCACCCCATCCCCCAGGATCAAAAACCAATGTAATGCCCTGGTGACCTCTCTTAACGTGGTTGGCATGGCAGAGTCTGCAGTGCTGTGCATCAGACAGGGCTTAGAAAAACGTGCCGTTTTGCGGTCCCATCTCTTGAAATCGGTTGTCTCTGAAACTGACCTTACCGTCTCTGGCTAGTCACTCTGACTTTTAACAACCATCCAATTGTCTGGTTCAACTGCCCTGGAACCTTGAAGGCTCAATATTCTGCCAGCTAATTTTAAAGTGCCAGCAGCTTAACATGAGTTTAGATAAACCATGACAGATCAAAGCCTAACATTGGGAGAACAAACAGCCCATACAGATGACTATTTATTTATTTATTTATTGCATTTATACCCCGCCTTTTTTCCTCTTGCAAGGAACCCAAGGCGGCTTACATTCTCCTCCTCCTCTCCGTTCACACTCGGGTAACTATCTTCAATATCTATATCTTTTTACAGACGGAAATTTTTATTTTTTTTTTACCACTCATCAACTCTCAATCTGTGGTAAATGGGTGGTAGAATGTGTGGCAAATGGTAATCTGTATCGGTTCCATACCTTTGGCCTAAAACAGGGGGTGTGGAACAGACTTTATGCAATCCTTCTAGGGAACACAGTCCTGTGGTATCAGTTTCACCTTTTGTGGCAGCAAGTTCAGCCTGGACAAACAATACAAAGGTTTCCTTCCTGCATTCCTGCCACTTTTATCTGAGGTTTACTATTTAAAAATCATGAAATTTACTTATTTTCCAGTAAAGGAAGTAATTAATTAGCAGGAGGTTCTGATTCCCACCTGAATGAATGGTTTAACAGCATGGCAATGGAAATGTGGATGTTGAGATCTAGGGCCAGTGGTTTGGGAGAGTAGGTTTGGGGCAGTGGTAGTTAATTAGCACACTCCAGTAGCACACAAGGGTACAGCCAGGGGTAGAGGGAAGAGACCTGAATATCATGATGGCACATTCCCAATTTCTATCATTTTCCTTAGGAAGTCGCAGCAACGTTTTAGCAGAGAAATCGCTGAAATACTGGTAACATTAATCACGTTTTTTAAATCTGCTGTATTTCTTTAACTCACCAGTGGCACAAAAACACAAGTTAAACCAACATATGTTATATGTGCATCAATCAAACAGCAGGATGCTATTGGTGGAAAAGCTCACAGAACAACCATCATCTTGTACTCCCAATTTGTGTTTGTATGACTGTAAGCTGTGATTTGCAATGTGACTTTTTGGGCTGGTTTATACATAGGTCCCACATGCAATGGGGTGAGAAGAGTGTCTAACCTCTTTTTGCAGTAAACAGAGCACGCAAAGGCATGCGTGTGGGGTTTGGTTAACACTAAACATTCTATATCTTGTGGGGAAATGTGTGAGTCTGAAGCTCCTGCAAGTGCCCATCTGTGCATAGAACCTACATGCTTGAGAACTGACAGGGCCCAAAACAGGGGGCTAAGACTATTGGAGAGAAAATATAGGCAACGTTTTGAAAGGGCAGTTGAGAGCACACCAAAAACACCTCAACAGTAACAAATGCAAAACTGAAATGAAAAAGACTGCTTCAGCACAGCTCTAATTTACTGCCAGTCCCATCTTGAAGGCCTTGCACCAGTAGCGTAAGTAAAGCAGGGAAAACATGCTATGTTGATTTGACTTTCTCATGCAGGACTCCACCAAGTTAACCCTCATTCAAACAGACATCCAAATACGAAGAATTTTCAAACACTTAAAAAGACAGACATCCTACAGTTTTATTAATAATAATAAGCAAACCTTAGGACCGGATGCTTACTCTTTACCTTGGTAAAGAACAACAAAAATGTGCGATTCAGCTGACAATTTGCTCATCTCATTTAGAACGGAATTATTCAGAACATCTCATTAGGCTACATCAAAAGACCCCAGCGATGTAGGGGAGAAAAGAAAACTTCCCCGTTTTCTCAGTTTCAGTGAATTCAACTACTTCTAAGCATAAAATGGATTCTAAACTTGCATGGTTCTAGGGTATGCTAATTACTCACCTTTTGCAGTTGAGAATTGTATTTTTATTTATGAGGTGCCATTTATTACCCATCTCCTCACAGGCTCCAACTTTACTAGTTCAGTAAATTTCCCATACTTTAATGATCAGAGCTGCAGAATTTGCTACATATTTCCACATATACCTCAGCAGTTGGGTTTTGTGCAATGTATGATAATAAGGTTTTCGTAATGTGCTTGAATGAGCAGCATACTTCATTAATTTAGCGATATATGTTAAATCTAAAATAGTTGAATATTTAGACGAAGTGAACGCTTTGATAGTCAGCATTCTTTTGCTAACTGCATTCCAAGGGTAAATGCCAAGGTCCAAATTTGGGTGAAGAAGGAAAAGAACTATAAGGCTGTGTACATAATGTACAGGAATGTAGTCATAGAATCATAGAATAGTAGGGTTGGAAGGGGCCTACAAGACCATCGAGTCCAACTCCCTGCTTAATGCAGGACTCCAAGTCAGAGCATCCCGAGATTCCCGACAGATGGCTGTCCAGCCTCATCTTGAATGCCTCCAGTGTAAGAGAGCCCTCCACCTCCCTAGGGAATTGGTTCCATTGTTGCTTTGCTCTAACAGTCAGGAAGTTTTTCCTGATGTTCAGCTGGAATCTGGCTTCCTGTCACTTGAGCCCATTATTCCGTGTCCTGCACTCTGGGATGATCGAGAAGAGATCCTGGCCTTCCTCTCTGGGACAACCTTTCAAGTCCTTGAAGAGCGCTATCAAATTTCCCCTCAGTCTTCTCTTCTCAAGGCTAAACATGCCCAGTTCTTTCAGTCTCTCCTCACAGGGCTTTGTTTCCAGTCCCCTGATCATCTTTGTTGCCCTCCTCTGAACCCCCTCCAGCTTCTCTGCATCCTTCTTAAAGTGCAGTGCCCAGAACTGGACACAGTACTCCAGATGAGCCCTAACCAGTGCTGAGTACAGGGGAACGAGTACTTCCTGGGATTTGGAAGCTATGTTTCTATTAATGCAGCCCAAAAGAGCATTTGCCTTTTTTGCAGCCAGATCACCTTGTTGGCTCATATTCAGCTTGTGATCAAGAACAATTCCAAGTTCATTCTCCTTTGTAGTGCTGTTGAGCCATGTATCCCCCATGTTGTAACTGTGCATTTGGTTTCTTTTTCCTAGGGGCAGAACTTGGCATTTATGCCTATTAAATGTCATTCTGTTGTTTTCTGCCCAGTGCTCCAGTCTATCCAGATCACTTTGAATTTTGTTTCTGTCTTCCAAAGTATTAGCTATCCCGCCGAATTCTGTGTCATCTGCAAATCTGATCAGCATTCCCTGCACCTCGTCATCCAAGTCAATAATAAAAATGTTGAACTAGATGTGAAAGCACATTCATCATACTTGTGGCACACATATCTTTATTTTCAACATTTATATCCTGCCTTTCTAAAATGTTTTTTGACTCAAGGTAGCAAAAAGAAACAAAAACTTGAAACAATAGCTAAAACAATTTTTAAGTCAACAAAGATTGCACAACAGAGAGCAAAAGTCAAATATTAGATTAATAAAGCATTTGTTGTAGGCTGAAAGACGAGCAGTGCTGGGGCCAGGCAGACTTCTTTTGGCAAGGCTTTCTGCTGTCTTGGTGCCTCCACGGAAAAAGCCCTGTCTCTGATGTCCAGTTGCTGCACCTCAGACAGCGGGGAGACATGGAACAGGATCTCAGTAGTTGATCTCAGGGGTCAGGCAGATTCATATGGGTGGATGACATTTTAAGATATTCTAGTTCCATCTGTTTAAAGGCTGTAAATATCTGTGCCAGCACTTTGAACCGAGTGTGGAAATTAACTGGTAACCAGTGCGAATGATATAGTAACAGAGTTATAGGCTCCAATTTGCAAGATACAGTAAGCATTCTGGGCCAATCTCCAAACTGACTTCAAAGCAAACCCACACAGAACACATTACAGTAATTCAGTATGGAAACAACTAGTGCATGAATGAATGTGGCCAGTTTTGGCTTCTCAAGAAAAGGATGCAGCTGGTGCAACTGTTAAAACTGGTAAAAGGCCCTTCTAGCTGACCACAACAACTACCTAACCATGTAGCAGCAGGGATGAATCTAGGAAAACCCCAAGCTGTGAATCTGGTTTTTAAGGGGGAAATGGCATCCAATTCAAAGCAGACTGAATACCAACTTCTAAACGGAACCTCCAACAGACAGTACCTCCATCTTGCCTAGATTGAAGACTGTTTGTTTACCCTGATCTAGTCCAAAACTAGGTCCAGATACTAGTTTAAAACTACTGTCTCCCTGGGATTAGAAAATGCAAATGAGAGACAAAACTAGGTGTCATCTACACATTGATGATACCACAGCCCTAATCTCCTCCTGGATCTTTTGGCCAAGAGTTTCATGTAGATGAGGGGTGGGCAACTTCCAGGGGTCTGGGGCCATTCCCACCCCCAGTCCACCAGCTGCTACACCCCTGCCACCAAATTTGCCACCAAAATTTGGCAGCACGGTGGCCACAAAAACTGCATTTTCCCTTTAAAACAAGACATATGAGGAGCACGTGCCTTGTTTTAAAGCAGAATCATGCTCCCCTGAGGCTTCTGGGAGTGTGATTTTGCTTTAAAAGAAGGTGCACGTTCCCCGTGTGCCTTATTTTAAAGGAAAAATGCAGCCTTTTTGATACCACCAGTTGCCCAGACTGAAAAGTATCCATATGAAATTCAGACAGGAACAGATTCCTTCTCAGTTTTGTATCCAAGTTGGAGCAGGTGTAAGTACCTTTTATTCACAAAATGCCTTGCAAATCAATAACTACTGGCATCCAAGGGTTGAATCCTATAGGTGACGTTGCAACAGCCCTTTTACCACTTGGAATAGCTCTTGGACAATGCCTTGTGGATATGATGGTGGCAGAGAAGCATGGCATCTTCACTGTCATCAGTGCCACAGAGCAGGCTCTAAAATGAGAGTTTCCTTATGCTTGGTTAGATTCAGACTGAGTACTCTGTCACTTGTGCTGTAGCTGCTGTCCTACCAAGTTTGACCCACCTCCCACTCATCAGAAAACCATGGAGATGGTCTGGCAGTATGCGACAGAAGAGGGCATCTAGCTGCTATTGTGTTCATCACCTGGGTTAGCTATGCATTCCAGAAACTGACCAGGGCATCAATAGGCATATCAGTAGGAAAATTCCCAAGAGACATCAGGAAACTTTCTGGGTCCATAGGCCTCTGAGGGGGGACCATTCTAATATCTCCCCCATTCTTCCAGCAGTTTCATAGCCCTCTCCCCAGGTTCAGGCTCAGGGGGAACCTTTAAAAAAAAAAAAAACTTTTTGACAAGCGGCCAGTTTTGCACAGAGCTGATTGGCTGGCCCTTATGGCAGTCAGGAAGCCACCTCTACGTTCCCTGGCTTTCAAGTGCAAAAAGAGAGACAGGGCTTTTAAAAAAGACACTTCCATGCGCAGTCTGCCTGAAGCATGGAGGGAGGGGCTACAATCGGCTTCCAGTCTAGGGCCAGGTGCATGCATCAGTGCAGCGGCGAAGGCAGGGAGAAGCAAGGTTTGCCCGGCCACCTGTACCTGCTCCTATTTCTATGTACATCTGTATGCAACCTTATTTTATTGTAGGCTCAAACTACAGCAAAAGACAATCAGAATCAAAGCTAGTCCACACAAACCTCACTATTCCTGTGCTGTTCCACTTCAGAATGCAGGTGAGGAATCATATGACTGAACACTCTTCCATATTATTAAAACAAACTGCATCTCTCTGCAGAGAAAACCAGCATGCCAGGGAGAAGTATTCTAGCATAGCCTTTCCTGGTTGTACTAGTTTTCTGCGGTCTATATTTCAGTCAGATATATTTCAGTAACATAATATATTTCAGTTTCTGCTGTTTATATAAGTTGGCCTGCACTAAAAACTCTGATAGTGTACTGAATGTATATTTCACCCTTCACACAATCCAGTCATATGGGGTTCTCACAGTGGGACGATTGGAAAAATCACTCCATGTCCAAAGGCAAATGGCTGTCTAAATCTATCAATACAACCATATACAAAACTTGGCAAGATCTGCCACCTTTACATGTTCCTCACTGATATCAATCCTAATAGGAAAGGGCATGCAGGCAATTTGGATCTGGAAGGTGACTGGATAATACAAATCAGATACTTTAAAAAAAAATCTCAGATCTGTAGAAATGTAGGGCACATCTACAGCACAGACTAAAATTCTGCAGCCCATGTCTACACAAACAATTCCATAACAACTGTAGTTTTGTAAATATTTGTGATCTCTCACAGCATTCTCAAATGACAATTCCCAGAATTCTTTGGGGAAAGCCAGGACAGTTAAAGTGGCATAAAACTGATTCGTAGTGCAGACCAATAGCCTTCATAGCAGCCTTCTCTAACCTGGGTCCCTCCAGATATTTTGGCTTTCAGTTTCCATTAGCCCCAACCAGCATAGCCAAAGGTCAGGATGATGGGAGTCTAAGACATCTGGAGGGACCTATGTTGGAGAAAGATGTTTTATAGAGTTGGCTCTGATGTGGCATAGTAAAAAATGTGACATAAGGCTCTAATTGGTTAGTTATATGAATTACTATTTCATGACCCCAAATCCTGCATGCTTTTTTCTATACAATATCCTATTATGCCTCAGATAGCATAGTTAGCAGATGAAACAACAGCTGATTGCTAAAAGCATAATAGGCAATAGAAGTCTTTATTTCTTTTGCTTTAACCAGTACAGAAAGTGCTCTTGAGACTCCTGGCCAAATTCAGAAGTGGTATCCAAGGTGGGTAAAGTTAGACTTCCCTTTGGTGAAGAATTCTGAAGGGATGTCTGAATTTTAGCCTGCAAATAGTTAATTTTTCATGCAATTAGAAATGAAATTGTGCTCAAACCTGCAAACAAAAAGCACTGTGTTAAAGGAGATGTTATAAGCTGTCTAGACTTAACAGTATGTTCTTCGCCTATTGCAGCACTTAAATCTTATTAATTAAGGAGGTGAATTCTTGGGAAATGCTACTCTTCATATAAACCTGGAGTGGACATGGGCTGGATCACATATGCACATTCTTCAGTGCAATATAAAGTGATGAACTGCATTTATGAATGGCCCATCACAGATCCGCATTGGAAAGACTTTTGTCTTGATCCATTAAGGAGATGCAATCCATGGATATAATTGCTGGATCAGAACTGAATGGACAGACTAGAGGCAGACCAGGCTTCCAACAAAATGCTCACAGGTTGTGGATGGTGTGCATCTGTCAGTGTGTGTGTATGTAAGTGAAAGAGAGAGCGCATGCATGCACACACACACTTTCCATCTGCTCTCTCGTTTCTGTGTACACACTGCTGCATGCAACATTTTCTGCATCGGGGACAATGTGAATGGTACTTCTTCTGTTGTCCGTCACCACAGACAGGATGTCACCAGTGTATACCAATGTGCCTGTTGTAAAAAGGCTGTGCTGTAGTACTTTTATTTTTCCACAGCAGTTGCATGTAAGATTCTATTCTGTGGGCTCACAAGATACTGTTCACCTGAAGTTATCCTATGATACTATATTTTTAGATTCATCTCTGGAAAATGTTGAAATGGCCCTGCAAATCCTACAACGGCCAAAAGCTATTAAAAACCACGAAGGATGTAGTGTTCTTTTTTCCCTCATAGTTTCTGAGCACCTGTTACACTTTCCTGCTTATTTCTGCAACCTGAAATGCCAGAAGACGAACAACCGCCTGGGATTTCACAATTCACCTGGGAGCCATGGCAACCAGGAATTCCATGCGAGCAAGTGAGCAAGGTGGTTGAGGAGGGACAGATCACTCCATCCCTCCTCTGCTAGCCTGCCAGGTTTCTGCAGTAGTTGCAGATAAATGAAAGTCTCTTCCTCCATGACTGGCGTGGAAATGTAGCAGGCTGGTGGAGATGGGAGTCTGCCAGTCAAGTTAGTAAGCTTCTTTTTTTACTACCCTGCTGAGAGGCACTAGTAGTCTGCATTTCTATGCTGGTTGTGGAAGAGGGAATGTCCCCTCCTCCACAGCAAGCCTGGAAACTCAGGCTACTAGCCTCTTAGCTTGCTAGTAAATTGTTTTGCACTACCTCTACAACAACTACTATTACCTACTAACTAACTACTAACTTTTGTGGGCTTATTTACAAGGCAGTGCTAGTATATTGCAGTTAAGGCTGCAATCCAATGAACACTTACTTGGCAATAAATCCCACTAGACTCAATGGGATTTACTTCAGAGAAAACATGCAAAGGTTCCCAAGACAGGCCATGCTCCAGTAGAAAGAACAGGAACACCGTTAATAATGATCAAGGGAAAACATCCTTCCCACAAGTAAAGTCTGAAATGTTTGAAGTTTTTATTGTTAAGTTTAGTTTAGGGGCAGAAGAGGACTAATCAGGGTCAGGCATACACAGTTCATAAAATCATGAGCAACGTGGAGAGAGGGACATTTTTCTCCCTCTCTCGTAATACTAGAGCATGGCTTCACACAGAGAAGCTGATTGACAGCTGGTTCAGGATGGCCAAAAAGAAATGCTCCTTCACAACATAGAACCATAGAACAGTAGGGTTGGAAGAGGCCTATAAGACCATTGAGTCCAACTCCCTGGTCAGTGCAGGAGTCCAAGTCAAAGCATCCCTGACAAGTGGCTGTCCAGCCTCATCTTGAATGCCTCCAGTGTGTAACTTACAGAACCCACTACCACACGATATAGTGATGGCTGCTAGCTTAGGACCAAATTAATCCTCCTTCACATCTCCTGTAATATAGGATATTATCCAATGTTAGTCCTATGTACAGTAGACCCATTGAAATGAATGTGACACTTAGTTGTGACTAACTTGTCTCATTCATTTCTGTGGATTTACTCTTTGTAGGCCTAACACTGGATAATACCCACATAGTTAAAGCAGATGTGTGATGCAATGTCACTGCACTGAGGGTGCTTCCAGACAGAGGGCTCCTGGCACTAAGAACCAGAAGGCACTGTACAGATCTTCCATCTTTTCTTTCTTAATGGATTAGCTGCAATAAGAGAAAAGATGGAAGAAGTGGTGGGAGAACACGAGATACAACTCAAAGACAATACCTGGACACACACACTCAGCCCCCGTAAAATTCCATGAATGAGGCAGCGTGATGGTGCCATGAAAGCCTCGTCTGGAAGCACTCTTGAGTATTTCCCTGAGCAGCCAATGAAGGTGGGAGAACTCTGATACTGTGCCATGTGTTTGTTGTAGTAGTAGTGTTTTAGTAGTTTTAGTAGAAGATTACAAGGAGAGGCATGGAGGAGAGGCTGATCAGTGGTGGCAACACATTCGTGATAATGTGTAACTTGGGACTTAGAGGGCTTTAAGGAAGGAATTCACATTTGTGAAGCATAGGCCTATAGCAGCTATGAACAATAACAGATAAGTGGAACACCCATGTGCATGGGCAGATTACCTCTGGGTACCAGACGCTAGAGTATGACTAGCGTGATAAACACAGATGGGGAATACTGCGCTAGGCATAAGAGCAAATATGGGAGAAGACACAAAAAGTGCTGTAAAAAGGGATAAAGAGGGCATTGTGTAACGTATAGCTAGGGAGGAAAGAAGGGGGAACATACAAGTATTTTCAGGGGCATAGAGATGGATAGCTTTATATTAAGGACTAGAAGCTCAAAATGGATGAAAGTGAAGGTGTCTTAATAAGAAATGTGTGATGTCTTGGAAGAGTAGGTGCCCACCTGTGATTCTCTTAAATACAAAGTATCCTTTCTTGAGACAGGTTTTTATTGGATGATTTAGGGCTAAAGCAGATAAAACAATGGAGACAACAGTTTCCAGGGAAGGTATTTCACAAAAGTTGACTGTTCTTTTCTTCTTCTAGACTTAAATAAAGGTATATATGGACAAAAAAGAGGGTGGTAAAAAAAATGGTCTTATTTGCAAAGTTAATTAATTGCAGTCCCAGCTGCATCTTCCTAGAATTCAAAAACAGCAAAAACAAATGTGTGTTGTTATCATGTGAGCTATAGCTTAAGGTGAGGGATGGTGTACTGCACAGAGAGTCTTGTTGTATCACATGAAAATACACACTTTGGCTTGCAAAGTGTTACCTATTTTGTTTGTCTCTCAAAAAGTATTCTGATTGGTGAAAGGATTAGGCCATGGAACAGCAAAGAGACTGGGATAGACAGGGACAGGCAATTAGAGGCCTAAGGAGCTCAACTTCACTTCTGGAGGCTTCCCACCATTCCCCCGCGTAACTTCAAGCCTAAGCCGCTCTCTTATTATGCAGCTTAGCTGCGTCCGCCCATGTGATCTGAGGCACAAGCCTAGGACTGTCAAACTCCCTGTAAATAGAGGCTTATTCTCATTCTGCATGTCAGTAGATCCCTCTCATTTGCCTAAGTCTGGAAGAAAGTAGCTGGACTGTATAAGAGGGCTCTGCCAGTGCGTCTGCTGCCATTCACAGCGGTGAGGAGGGGTGTCAAGAGCCCTTTGCCTAGGAGAACCAATGTTGTGAGGTGGATAGAGCGTTGAACTAGCTGGGGAGAATTGTGTTTAATTCCTGTTTATGTATGAAACTCACTAGTTGACCATGGGCCAGTTCATGCTCTCTCAGCCTAACCTATTTCACAGGAATTGTTGTCAGGACAAAATGGAAAAAAGTCCTATCCATCCATCCATCCATCCATCCATCTATCTATCTATCTCACCCTGAGTACATTGCAGGTAGGGCAAAATAAAAATAAAACCAAAATTGTCAGCATCCTGGCTCTTGTGGGGGTGAGTCAATGGACCAGTGTTGCTGGCTTTGAAGTGTTTTCAGCTCAAACTCTGCCCCCCTGTTAAACACACAAACAAACAAATAAGCAAACCTGTTCCTGACCGGAGGATAACGGAAGCCCCCTACCTCAGTTCCATTTGAGGGAGTCTTATTGCCATTCTTACCTCTGAGAAGAAGTTGAATTTTTGTAGAAAATATTTCCAGTCTATGGAGTGCTTGCCACGAAGTCGCTGAAGTTTGAGGAGATGGTTGAATTGCTTTTCTGAGAGCGTGAAACAGAAGTGGTGAAGCACCTGCCGGAAATCCAGGGTCGAAATTGCCCCTGTATGCTCCTTGTCAAAAGCAGAAAATGCCTGCAAACAGAAAAAAGAATTCTATCTCTAAATGGCTGGTATGTGAGAAAGTGATTTCTCTCTAGCGAGGCTATTACTGAATGACAGAGATAAATGTATAGGCAACGCACATCCCTTTGCCACTTCAAATGTTCTACATATGAAATGATGCTACGGATTTCCCAATGAATACTTGTTCAAGCATCTAGTTAGCTGAACAGTTCAAAGAACTGCTTCTCCTCTGGCAGGAGTGTCAGGTGGGAAGGCTGTTTACAGTAGGCCTCCATAGCAACCAAAGGCAGCCAGAGAGACCTGGGTGCTGAACAATGCTTTGAGAGCCTAGCCAGAATGAGAGAAGACATGCCATCTATCAAGCCATGGAACCTACCCTTTCTAACCATTATGGGATGGCCAATCAAGGTTGACAAGGAGCTGCGGCCAATCCTGGATCTCTGACGAGTATGTGCAAACATGTATTAGCCTCATTCACCTATCACACTTTTTGGTATATACATCAAAAACTGCTAACAAAAATGTGTCTGTTAGGGAAAGCTGCATGTAAAATGTGTCTGTTAGGGAAAGCTACGTGCAACTTTTATTGCGGTTTGAAAACAACCACGGACTGATGAAGAAATTGGACGGAAGGGACTTATGATGGAATACTTGCAAAACTGACTGGAAATAAACGCATTCATCCCAGACTGTGCTCCTGATCCTACCAAGGTAATGCAGAACAACCCTGTCCAGTACGGGCTGAATACTACCTCCTTGTGCAGAAGAATAACCTGCTAACAGTACTGCTGCTTTGTCTGGATTGAGCTTCAGTTTTTTGGCCCTTATCTAGTCCAGTACCACTCCCAGACACTGACTTAGCATCTCCACTGGGCTCACCTAAGTCAAATGTAAAAGAGAAATAGAACTGGGTGTCACCCACATTCAAATTCTCAGACGACCTCACTCAGTGGTTTCATGTAGAACTTTAAATAGTTGTGGGGCAGGATAGAAACCTATGGGACTCCACAGCATAAATGCCATGGGGCGAAGCAATAGTACCCTCCTCTGTACACCACCTTCTGGAATTGGCCCTCCAGGTAGGAACAGAACCACAGAAACACAGTGTCTCCCATATCCATTCCAGAGAGCTTATTTATTTATTTATTTCTATACCACCCAATAGCCGAAGCTCTCTGGGCGGTTCACAAAAACTAAAACCAAACAACACACAATAAAACAATTTAAAATATATAGAACATTAAAACCACAATATCCGAAAGGATACCAAAGCTCATGGTGTTGAAGGCTGCTGAGAGTCCAGGAGAGGCACTGCTGTCCAAGTACAGAGTAGTGGCATAGGCAGAACAATGTCCTGATGTGGTATAACACAGCTCTTTTGTTCCATTTCTTTTAAAACAGACACATTTCATGTTTTTCCCTGCAGCCACAGCTGAAGACCAATTTGAGAACCACTGCTTTAGGGAAGCAACATTTGCAAAAAAAAAAAAAGAGTATGGCTCCCTTGGTCTTCTGAGTGGTTACAATGCACAAAGCATGCAACTTCCCTTACTGCACTGATTAAGAGGAACAGTTCTGACCCATCACCTTCCTTCTTTTGTCTCCATACACACCCAACAGGAGATGTAAGAAACGTGCTCTTTCTCTGAGAGCTGTTTGTGCTGCCCCTGGAAGTCCGACATCACCTGGGGAGCCATTGTGTTAGACCAGTGCATCCACCTTCATCAGTGGATCTACCTACAAGCCAGCTTCTGGGTTCCCTCATGCTCTAGTACTGACTCCATCATAACAAAGAACAAGAGGCTTGAAGACAAAGGGATTGGCCTCTGCAGATGGGGTCAGTTCTTAATGGGTCAGAGACACAGTTGAATGGGAGAAAAAATCTTACCCTAGACATTGGACACTCCAATGGTGTCCCTGAGTGCACTTTTTAATTCCCCCCGCCATACAGGTGAATGCCTTCCAGTCTCTTCTACAGAGCTTCTCTTTGGTGCACTGTCTGAAGTGGAGGCTTCACCTGGTCACCAGCACTCTGACGCTGAGTGGCTTCACTTCCACTAGGAGCAACCCCACTGCAGGGTGCAACACATCTCTTTGTCCCTTCCTATCCTATTCCAAGCCAAGAATGTGTGGGACTTGAAAAGAGGACAGGCTAGATCAATAACAGGAGATCAGGACCCTGGTCAGCTCCCTATGGAGGGAGGGGGATTCTAGATTGCTGCCTCCCAGGGTTAAGCATCAAGAAAGATTGGTAAGAAAAAGGGTGGAAAGAGCGTCGGGAAAACACTGGAGCGTTACAAGTGGAAGACATCGTTGTCCAGACCCCCTGTAAGATGTTGTGAATGAGCAGGGCGATTGCACAATAAAAGCCTAATCTGGAAGCACCCCAATGATCAGAGACATGGTGACAAGCCCAGGATGTTGTTCTAGCAATTGTCTGGAACCAGCTGTGGGTTTTCACAGTTGTCTCGAACTCTGCCTCCCCTCCCCATGAAAGCTAAAGGGCTCATGCCCTGTTCTCCAGGCACTGGCTTCAGTGCGACTGGGTAGCAGTGAGGGGCTCTCTCACACTGTTCAGGTTCTGAGAAGGAGTCATCCTGAGTCAGAGAAGCGGGGAGGGCTACTTGCGCAGGCAAAGAAGATACCAGCAGTGCGAGCTCCTGTGGCTCCCCTCCTGCGGGTATTTCTGGGGCTCTCTTTGTGCAGGACTCCTGCCCCATTGCCTGTGTCCTCAGGGTCCAACCAAGGGCCATGAAATTGCCCTCCCTCTCCTTGTCATAATGATGGGCATTTGCTAATAAATTGTGATGACTGCATGCCACCTACCTTGTATAACAAATCAGATGAAGCTGTAACTATCTGTTTTATTTTTGTCATGGCTTCTTCTATGCTGAGTTGCACGAAGCTAATGGGCGGTACAGGTGGAACAGTATTCCTTCTCCATCGTTTGAATGCTCCACGATCATCAATAGCTCTTAGAAAATCAAAATATGAAATCTTGTTGTCCTGTATGCTAATTCCTAAGCTAAGGAAAAAAGGAACGGAAGACTGAAGATTTATTTCTTATATCCAAAGTCTTGCTACTAAAGCTGCTGCTACTAATCATTCCATTATAGGTCTTTGTATAGTTCTAGGATTGCTACATGGCTAGTTTTAAATTGATGACAGTATTCTCGTGCCAGCCAGCTGAGAGTTTTCTTTTGTTTTTCTTTTTTTATGTTTTAGCTCAGCTACAATACCAGGCAATAAGCAATTTTCCATTTGCATATATTTAAACTGATTATTCAGTTATTTGGATTTCTATCTTGCAAATCCTGAAAGGTTTTGTTGGAGAATAACCCAAAACCCCACAGAGATTTTAAAACAACACTATAATATCCCAGCAAAAATTAAAGGATCCAGGAAAGGACAGGGTTATTCCTCCTTCTCCTGCCCTTCTGTATCTGCTGCTTAACCTCAGCCACTAAAAGTTGAACGCAGAAGGGAGCTCTGTGAAAAAGTCCAGCAAATTGCTGCAGCTTTGTTCAGTCTCCCAGGGGAAGAAGGCTCTTTACATAACATAGTCAAGTGGAGCTGTCATAAGCAGAAAGTAAAGAATAATTAGGGTAAGCATCAGCACTAAACATTCTACAACATTTTGTGCTTTCAGGAAAGGACAGGATTGAGTTTACATATCCACATTCATTATTTTGATGACATCATGAAGTGTTGACCTGCATGTGCAGGGCAGCTTTCCCAGATGAATTGTCACAAGAAAACTTTCATATCAACTTGCATCACACCTGATGCAATGACGCCAGTTCGCACAGTCAGCGGCAAGTCCCTAAAGTTTGGGTAATCAAGTAGATGGGACTCTGAGTGGTGTTACATAGGTGTGGACCATCCCTAGCTCAAAGAGCTGTCTGGCATTTTTAGAACCCACCCATGCTGCTTACCCAGTCTTTTGCTTCCATCACTGCTTAGTGCTATCGTTACATACTAATTCAAAGGAATTTATCTGATGCTAATTTCCCTTTACTGAGTTCAATTTAAAAGGGATATGTAAAATAAAACCAAGATGAGGTCTTTCTGAACATTTAGCCAAAAACATTTATTGCACTGAGGAAAAAGAGGACCCAAGCCCATTGCTTCTTCATACTTGTTCACTGTTTTTCAGTGAAATGTATGTACGTATGTATGTATTTATGTGATTTATTAGCCGCCCATCTGGCCGGCTACCCAGCCGCTCTAGGTGACATACAGTACTAATAACAAATTTACATAATCAACTGGAAAAAAAAACATAATGAAACAACACCGCTCTAAAAAACCCTAACCCACCCCAAATGCCCGCCTGAAAACTCAGGTTTTTAAAGCCCAGCGGAAGCTCATCGAAGAGGGGACATGGCAGAGGTCACTAGGGAGAGAATTGAAGAACTGATAACAATACAAACATAGATGGTGAACCTGATAGGCCCAAGGGGGGATTGTGAAAGTAGGCCTGACCAGGCCTTGTAAGTAGTTTGGTTCCGGCAAGGTGCCTGATGGGATTGAGTGTGTGTGTGTGTGTTTGTGCATGTGACCATGAGAAAGTAATTGTGACTTGCTCATAAGCAGGAATTCCTATCCACCAAAGTAAGTCATCCCTAAAGATAAGAAGGCTGCTGTGCTGATAAGACTGAGTACTCACATTCAACCCTGTCTCCAAAACCTTTCTAACCTGCTTCTCAAACATTGAAGGAATTGTGGGATGGCAAAAGAGAGGAAAGAAAAGGAGACAGTGCAGGCTGGACAGCTCCGAGGAGAGGGCCACAGCTCAGTGATCTGCATGCAAAAGGCCCCGGGTTCAAGATTCTTCTCATCTCCAGTCTGGGCTGAGAAAGACTCCCGTCTAACCCTGGAGAGCTGCTGCCAGTTGGTATAGACCGGGGGTGGATGACCTCTTTTGCTGCAGGGGCCAGATTGTCCTCACCACCAAGCTAGATTATGTTAACAGGGTGCGGCCCTGCCCCGAAGCCTCTCCCCTCCTGTGACACGCCCACCCCTGACTTGGACAATCAGCACTGCATTGGTTCTCTGCCTCTGTCTGGTGGAGAGCGAGGAGAAGTTACCACCAGAGGTAGCAGTGCAGTGCCAAGGAAGGTGCTTGAGGGGGACGTCCTACCGCTGTGAGAGAGAGCGGGCCAGCAAGAGGCGGCAGCTGCCGTTCCTCTTTCACAGCGGCAGGTCAGCTCTGCAACCTTCCGGGATGCTGAGCCCCTAGCAGTTGCCTGAGGGTGCCAATCCCTGCTAGTCCTGGCCCCTTATCGTAGAAGTCAGGAAGGGCTTTTTTATATCCTTACTTTAGGACAGTAATATCTTCAGGCCAAGAAATGTTGGTGCCTGCACTGGAAAAACCAAACGGTGCCTGTCCCCACACCACCCTGCTACAGCAAAAACGTAAGAATAAGGGGAATAAGTGACAATGTGCTGCTCTTGCAGCCACCTGGAGGCTTTACTCTGCCTCATGATAGGGTTGGTCCTGCGTTCTTCCTCACACAGTTCTCAGAGGATATTGCAAAGAAACTCTTAAATTCAGCCAAGATCAATAGTGTAGATCTGGAGCAGAAGTCCCATTTCTGGCATTAAAGGATTACACTGAAGTACCTCTTGTGGCCTGTTTTCACTGTAAATCACTCAGTGATGACTCTCTCCAAAATGACCCATTGCCAGAATATTCATTGGCAACAATAACTAATTAAGTGGGTAAGAAACTATTTTAACAAAAAGGAGCCTTGATAGGGGCTGGAATATAATGCACAGACCCAAATATCTGCTACTAACCCCCCCACCCCACCCCCAGCACATTCAAGAGCATTGCTTTTGCATCTTGCAGCTGCAGAACACTCCAATCCACGCATTAGCCTGTGTCAAGCTGGCTCAGATGTTAGAGGCTCAGTGGAAAAAGAAATAATCAACGCACTTCAGTGGAGGAATAAATTGCCAAGTTGGTATTAAAATTTTAGTAATAAAACCAAATGCATATGCTAATCTACTCTATTATTTAAGGCGGGGTGGGGGGAGAAAAGACTCTTTCCGATCTGGAAAGGACTAGTCTGCAGAAAATTACAATGAATGGAAGTGTTTATCATCAAAAAGTCTTTGAGGAAAGAAGCATGCAGCAAAAAATTCTTATTAGAGGCTTAATTCAAGGGAGCTTAATCACTCAATTTATAGGTGGAGTGAAAAGATTTTGTTTAGGTTTTTCTTCTCCTTCTACTCCTTCCAAAAGTAAAGGGGGGAAAAGTCTTCTTTGGGGTGTAATTCTACTGAATCTTGCACTCTCATATAATCAATGGCATTTTAAGATTTCCTCTGCATAGAAAGGTAGATTTTTTTTACATCTAACAAGTCCCTTGAATTCTCTGCTCTGATTAGTTATTGCCTATTCCTTGGGCTCACATAAAAAGCCTGATGTTAACTTTCTATACAAAATGCATATATTTTCCCAGTAGTGTAAGTATCCATTATTATTGCTGTCTGGTCTCAGAAAACAAGGAATAAAAAGAACTATATTTCTTAGTGGACCAGCCACAATTAGTAAAAGCATTATCTCTGAAATTGTTGCAGAGTAATGGTATTGTTGGCCTGTCTCCCTCTTCAGCTTTTGCAAGGTAAAAATAAATATATTTTTTCTAAAATCAACCATGAAATTAAATTAAACGGATATCTTACTAATTTCTTGAACTATTTACTGTGTTAAAGGCAAATCAAATGAACACAACAAGTTGGGTTTTGCAGAAATTGCAGGTATACCACTTGGAGGAGGGGGGCAGGGAAGGTAATTGGGAATGTAGATGCTTTGAAAACTAAATCTACCTTAAATTAAAATACTTTGGTGGAATCTGCTATCTAATACATTTGATGAAAGAAAAGTTCAAATCCCACTCGTTCAAAATGACCAAGCTGATAGGCTGATCATTCAGTGAAAGGCAAACTGAAAAAAAGTTGTCACCCCAACTCTATATGCATTTAAATCTATTGGATGTATGTTATGATCAGCATGTGGAAGATGAGGGTGTTAGTGCATTGACTGCACATATACTTAATAAATGTACTCAACTAAGTTAGATCCATTAAAGTTGTGACAATCATAATAACCTGTACAGAAGTTCACTATACTGTTCATAGCCAAGGCAGCAGTGAAAGTATTCCAGCATCTTGCGTAGATTGCCCACTGATATGCAGCCTTCTTTGTTTTTATCCTGTTGCAAAAGGGCCTTGTGGAAGTCTTGGGAGCGTTCATGGTACTTCTCTCTAAAAGAAAGTCAATTTCCAGTTTAGCTTCCTCGTTAAATATTCTAATTTCTTGGCTTGCAAAATTCCTATCAGGCCCGTACAACATGTGACTCAACAAGCGCAACACAGCCTACCAGCCATGTATCTTGGCTTACCAGGGACTCAATAAACCTCCTGATTTTCCTGACTGCAGCAGACTGGAGAAGCTGTGGGGTTTCAGTCAGCTAGCAGCTGCAATACATGGCTGATGGGGTCGCGAGCGGCTTGGTGGGTCACACGTTGTGAAGCCATGCTTTAGTATGGGAGTGTGGCAGGTTTGGGCAGAAAGAACAGACATTCTGCCTCTATCATATCCAGCTTGCGATGCCAGAACAGAGAAAATCAGTGAAACTGAGGGGCTGCTAAGGTTGCCAAATGGGAGACAGAGCAGCTCTAACCCCTTCACCCATTTGCTCCCCAATACTTATGTCTTCCCCTCCCTCGAGTGCCACAGAACAAGTGAGGGAGGGGAGGGGCAGGGGAATGGGCAGGAGAAACCTGCTTTGTCTAATGGGAGATTTAAACATCTACGCCCAGTCTCTGGGCTGCAAGGTGACAGAGCTACTGCTAAGCATCTGAGCTGTGGACAGGGAAGTCCCTGGTTCACCTCAGCCATGAACTTCACAGGTGGCCTTAGACAAGCCACTGTTCTCTCAGCCTCATCCCTCCACTCCACGTTTACAAATAGGGATAATAATGCAGGCCTACCATAAAGGGCAGTTATAAGGAATACTGACATTCTGACTGGGTTCAGACAGCGTGCCTTGGCTCATCGTGGATTATTTAACCACAACAAGCTGTGGTGCCTGTGGGCACCAGGTTGCATATGCTCGGGGGCTGTCGTGTTGTGCGAACCCGTTGAGCGTGGGTTATGTGAGGGTTTAACTACCCTCACACAACCCTAAAATAGACCATGGGTTATGTGAGGGTTGTTTACCCCTGGCATAACCCACGCTTGCCTGGTTTGCATGACATGACAACCCCCAAGTGGGCGTTGCATATTCAAAATGGAGACTGCACACACCCTGCAGCCTTACCATAGAATGTGTCATGCGAATAGCCTCAGCGTATGTGAAGCACTATAAACAATTAACATGCTCTTAAACAATTAAGGGTCTCCCGCACTGGAGGCATTCAAGACGAGGCTTGACAGCCATCTGTCAGGGATGCTCTGACTTGGATTCCTGCACTGAGCAGGGGGTTGGACTCGATGGCCTTATAGGCCCCTTCCAACCCTACCATTCTATTATTCTATGCACTATATAAATGTTACAGTATCATCATCTGCATCACAGTTATTACGTTGTTCTTGATCCTTGACAGCATCTTTAGATTCTAAGTACCATATAAAACTCCCCTTCATGGATCACTGCCTTGTTGTGACGAAGGGGCTTGTGTAACTCAGTGAAGCCATAAGCTATGCCGTGCAGGGCCACCCAAGACAGACAGGTCATGGCAGAGAGTTCTGACAAAATGTGGTCCACTGGAGAAGGAAATGGCAACCCACGCCAGTATTCCTGCCAAGAAAACCCCATGAGACGTATCACAAGGCTAAAAGATATGACGCTGGAAGGTGAGCCCCTCAGGTCGGAAAGTGTCCAATATACTATTGGGGAAGAGCAGAGGGAATTTCCAAGTAGCGCCAGAAAGAGTGAAGCGGCTGGGCCAAAGCCAAAAGGACACTCAGCTGTGGATGTGTCTGGTGGTGAAAAGAAAATCCAATGCTGTAAAGAACAATATTGTTTAGGAACCTGGAATGTAAGATCAATGAATCAAGGTAAGCTGGAGGTGGTCAAACATGAGATGGCAAGATTGAACATCGACATCTTGGGAATCAGCAAACTAAAATGGACAAGCATGGGCGAATTTAAGTCAGGTGACCATCATATCTACTACTGTGGGCAAGAATCCCTTAGAAGAAATGGAGTAGCACTCATAGTCAACAAAAGGGTGGGAAAAGCAGTACTGGGGTACAATCTCAAAAATAATATAATGATCTCAGTACGAATCCAAGGCAAACCATTCAACATCACAGTAATTCAAGTCTATGCCCCAGCCACTGAGGCCGAAGAAGCTGAGGTTGATCGGTTCTATGAAGACCTACAACACCTTCTAGAACTAACACCAAAAAAAGATGTCCTTTTCATCATGGGGGACTGGAATGCTAAAGTAGGAAGTCAAGAAATCACCGGGATAACAGGCAAGCATGGCCTTGGTGTACAAAAGGAAGCAGGACAAAGGCTAATAGAGTTTTGCCAAGAGAACACGCTGATCATGGCAAACACTCTTTTCCAACAGCACAAGAGGCGATTCTACACATGGACATCACCAGAGGGTCAATATCGCAATCAGACTGATTATGTACTTTGCAGCCAAAGATGGAGAAGCTCTATACAGTCAGTAAAAACAAGACCTGGAGCTGACTGTGGCTCAGATCATGAGCTTCTTGTTGCAAAATTTCGGCTGAAATTGAAGAACGTAGGGAAAACCACTAAACCATTCAGGTATGACCTCAATCATATCCCTTATGAAGATACAGTGGAGGTGACAAATAGATTTAAGGGATTAGACCTGATAGACAGAGTGCCTGAGGAACTATGGACGGAGGTCTGTAACGTTGTTCAGGAGGCAGCAACTCAATCCGTCCCAAAGAAAAAGAAATGCAAGAAAGCAAAGTGGCTGTCTGATGAGGCTTTACAAGTAGCTGAGGAAAGAAGGGAAGCGAAAAGCAAGGGAGAAAGGGGAAGATATATCCAACTGAATGCAGAGTTCCAGAGAACAGCAAGGAGAGACAAGAAGGCCTTCTTAAATGAACAATGCAAAGAAATCGAGGAAAACAATAGAATGGGAAAGACTAGAGATCTTCTTCAGAAAATCGGAGATCTCAAGGGAACGTTTTGTGCAAAGACGGGCATGATAAAGGACAAAGAAGGCAGGGACCTAACAGAAGCAGATGAGATTAAGAAGAGGAGGAAAGAATACATAGAAGAACTATACAGGAAAGATCTTAATGTCCCTGATAGCCATGACAGTGCAGTCACTGAACTTGAGCCGGACATCCTAGAGAGTGAAGTCAAGTGGGCCTTAGGAAGTATTACTAATAACAAAGCTGGTAGAGATGACAGTATTCCAGCTGAGCTATTTAAAATCCTAAAAGATGATGCTGTTAAAGTGCTGCACTCAGTATGTCAACAAATTTTGAACCCTCAACAGTGGCCACAAGACTGGAAAACGTCAGTTTACATTCCAGTTCCAAAGAAGGGCAATGCCAAAGAGTGTTCAAACTACCGTACAATTGCACTCATTTCACATGCCAGCAAGGTTATGCTCAAGATCCTATAAGCTAGGCTTCAGCAGTATGTGAACCGAGAACTACCGGAAGTACAAGCTGGGTTTCGAAGAGGCAGAGGAACTAGAGATCAAATCGCCAACATTCGCTGGATCATGGAGAAAGCAAGAGAATTCCAGAAAAATGTCTATTTCTGCTTCATTGACTACGCTAAAGCCTTTGATTGTGTGGATCACAACAAACTCTGGCAAATTCTTCAAGAGATGGGAGTACCAGACCACCTTACCTGTCTCCTGAGAAACCTGTACGAGGGTCAAGAAGCAACAGTAAGAACCAGACATGGAACAACTGATTGGTTCAAAATTGGGAAAGGAGTACGACAAGGCTGCATATTGTCGCCCTGCTCATTTAACTTATATGCAGAGTACATCATGAGAAATACCAGGTTGGATGAATCACACGTCGGAATTAAGATTGCTGGGAGAATTATCAACAACCTCAGATATGTAGACAATACCACCCTAATGGCAGAAAGCGAAGAAGATCTAAAGAGCCTCTTGTTGGGGGTGAAAGAGGAGAGTGCAAAAGCTGGTTTGAAACTCAACATTAAAAAAACTAAGCATCTGGCCCCATTACTTCCTGGCATATAGAAGGGGAAGAAATGGAAGCAGTGACAGATGTTATTTTCTTGGGCTCCAAGATCACCGCAGACGATAACTGTAGCCGTGAAATTAAAAGGCGCTTTAAAAATTCAAAGACGCTTGCTCCTTGGGAGGAAAGCTATGGCAAACCTAGACAGCATAGTAAGAAGCAGAGACATTACCTTGCCGACAAAGGTCCGTATAATCAAAGCTATGGTTTTCCCAGTAGCAACGTATGGCTGTGAGAGCTGGACTATAAGGAAGGCTGAGCGCCGAAGAATCGATGCGTTCAAACTGTGGTGCTGGAGAAGACTCTTACGAGTCCCCTGGACTGCAAGGAGGTCAAACCAGTCCATCCTAAAGGAAATCAACCCTGAGTGCTCATTGGAAGGACAGATCCTGAAGCTGAAGCTCAAATATTTTGGCCACCTAATGCAAAGAGAAAACTCCCTGGAAAAGACCCTGATGCTGGGAAATATTGAAGGCAAAAGGAGAAGAGGATGGCAGAGGATGAGATGGCTAGATAGCATCACTGATGCAATGAATATGAACTTGAGCACACCCCGGGAGCGAGCAGAGGACAGGAAGGCCTGGCGTGCTATGGTCCATGGGGTCACGAAGAGTCGGACACGACTTAGTGACTGAAGAACAACAACCACATAAAACTGCAGTAGAATAACAGCAGGAGCAACAATCTGGAATCCCTTTCAGTTGCGTGTTACATGCCTAAGTAGCTAAAATGATAGCTTCGCATTGCTGCTGTTACATTCCACGTATACCTTCCAGATCAAAACAAAAAAAAAAGGGCAATCAAAACCTTTCTTTCTATCCTTATTTTTAGAAAACTGAGACATTCAGCCGTTTCTTGGACTGAGTAAATGGTTGCCAAGCAGTAATTATTCCAATCGTGGCAGAAAAATTGAGCACCAAGTATATGTTTTAAACTATGGATTCAGCCAGGCTGCCAACCCCCACCCCCTACCCCCAAACAAAAAGCCCACCACCCAATCTTCACTTGCAAATGTTTTGTATTTCCCTTGAAGTGCTGGAGAATCACTGTTCAAATGTTTCTAATTTGGGGTATTTGTTCCTCTTGAGTTAAAACAAAAGGAAAAAATTATACACCCAGATTTCCCCCCTTCTTGAATATTAAGTTTCTCAGACCCCTTTGTCAGTTGAACTGTGCCTAAACTATAAGCTAATGAACACATTTTACAAAACATTTAGGATGAAATTGAAAGAGCAGCATACAAAAGCATTTAGGTTCTGCACTATGAATAGCTAGGGCTTTAGCTAGGGTAATACAGGTGGTGTTTTGTAATAGGAGAACAAAGAATATGCTAGTACCATTATAGAGAGAGGTCCCCTTCTGTTATTGGCATCACCATTAAAATAGATAAATGTTGATGGGACAAATATTATTTCCATTTTTCCTTGGACGTAAACCAGAGATTTTAATTGGTTGGGCAGTGGGGGAACTCAGCAAGGTCCAAAGGTTAATTTGCCATAGCGTAAAAGTAGCAATAGAGCTTCCCACTTTGTGGCCATATAGCAAAGTAGAACACATGCAATGGGGTTCCCTCATTGGTGGCCATTATTTATGTGGATTCTTTTGTGGAAAAATTCACAGCGATGGGACCAACTCATGCAGTGAGTTCCACAGCAGATATGGCCACAGGATGAGAAACACTCCACCAAAATACCAATCCCACATGGCAAAAATTAACATCAAGACTGATTCTCACTTTCCTTGGAGAAGTCTAACAGCTCAGAGATGATGTTACTGTTGTCTCTCCCTTCCTTCCCACCACTTGTGAAATTTAAATTGTTAGCTCCTTGGGCAAGGCCCTGTCTTTTTTGCTTACTTGACATAGACACTTCTGTATAATCAGACAATAACATCCTCAAGTATGGAGAAATTTAAAATAACTGTCTGCTGCCCACTAGGAGGATGACGATGGCCACATCTTCATAAATAAAGAACCATACTAACAAATATTGGGCTTTTCTGCATGAGGCTTTTAATCCACCACTTTGCCAAGGCTTCTGCTTCTGGATTTTTTGTGGGATTAAGTTAGGCTCCTTCACACATTTTTTTCCAGCGTTTTTCATTCTCTGCCTTTCTATATGTTCCATTACGCAACCATTAGGTGGTGCTGTGGTATATTGGAATTTCACAAATACACCAGAGTTTCATGCTGCCGTTCATGGAAGTACCAGACTTTCCTCATTAGAAACCACCCGCACCCCCCGCTATAATGGTTGCAACGAATAGGAGAAGCCCTGGAGGATGATGTCGTCGTGTAAAGCACCCACAAACTACCATGAATCACAAGCGCACAATAAATGCCTCGTGTAGAAAGGCTCATTATCCTATAAGCACAATAGCAATGCTAAAGCAGTTTACTTACCTGATCTTAATTATAATCTCATTGATGTCAAGGTGCTTCCTTTCCTCTCTTTTGTAATGATCCATAAAGCGTATGTAGTTCTCTGTCATAATCCGCTTGTTGAGGCCAGTGTCAGGAGGTACATTCTGCACACCCATTTTTTGCAGGAATTCTTGATGGGTAAGGTAGCCTTTTGCATTGATGTCATACCTTTAAAAATACCAGGGAACACATATTTCCTTTTATGAGTTACTAACCTTTACAGGCCCAATTTAGTAAGGTACTGACTCCTGAGCATTCTAAGCCGGATTCCTCCATGGAAGAATATGCAGGGAACCACATTAGGAGATAAGTAAAATCATTTTTAAAGCCATCTATGCTAGTGGGCATTACCCAAATATGTATTATGACATAATATTTTTCATTTGTGCTCCTTCAAAGTTATCCAGCTGCCTTGGATACAGAGCATGAGTTGGAATTGGGCCCTAGTCTGATACAGTGAAATGTTTAAATATGCTTCCAACTTCCCATATATCATCTTGTTGAATCTACTCACAATCAGTGATTCCACACACACCTATGTGCCAGAGCATTCACCAAGAACGGCTCATGTGTCTGAAAGTGATATGAAACACACAGACCACAAACCACCCTACTGGGTTTATTAACTTTCTGAGCTCTGGTTGAACTTTTAGAACGCTCTTATAATTTATTTTATTTGTTTATTAAATATCTATGCAGCCCAATAGCCAAAGCTCGCCACAGGTTCCCAGTCACACAGGTTTGTAGGCATGTTTGGCCTTACTTTAGCCCTGCTTGTGTTGCAGGTGACTGCCTGCACAAGGCACTTGTCTCTTGACCAGCCCACCAGCACTCATTTCTCCCTGCTCACGATAGCGTACAGCCCTTCCTATCCCGAAACATTCTGGAATTTCCTCAGGGGGCCATCTCTGATTGGCCTCTTCTTGCCTTAGTGTGCTATCTCCTCTTCGCTTTCCTGCAGCCCTCATTCTCTACCTAGCATTCCTCCAGGTTCCTCTTTCTTAAACCAATTACTTCAAACCCTTCCTCCAGCCTCTTTGCTATGTGTCTCTTAGCTTCCCTGCCTTCTCTGACCTCTCCCCAGTCTTCAGCATTCTGTGTGTGAAGTTTTAATGCCAGCCGCCCTGACAGATTTCTTGTCCCTCACATAAGTTGGATTGCAAGCTGTTTAGAAACTTATTCGGGTGTTCAATGCACACAGACAGTATTTCTGTTTCCCGCCTCCCAGCTGAGCAGAGCAGAGCAGAGCAAGCTGCTCCAGCTGGTCCAGGGACTACAGAAGCAGGCAAGCTTCCAGAGAGCGAGCGAACAGAGTGAGCGGACAGGGGGAGCAAACAGGAGTTGGCCAGGGGAGTTGCAGTGGTTGAAGAGACAAAGGAGACAAAGGAGACAGAGGCTAAGAGGTAAGTGGGTTGCAGGAAGCCCAGGGCGCTGCCCTTTATCATTCTGATTGGCTGTGAGCTCACCAGGTGCTTCTGAGAGCTCCAACTGAATTGGAGGGGTGTGGCCTGAGTACTCCCAGCAGCTGAGTGGGCGGGAAGCTTCAGTCTGTTTCCCGCCTCCCAGCTGAGCAGAGCAGAGCAGAGCAGAGCAAGCTGCTCCAGCTGGTCCAGGGACTACAGAAGCAGGCAAGCTCCCAGAGAGCGAGCGAACAGAGCGAGCGGACAGGGGGAGCAAACAGGAGTTGGCCAGGGGAGTTCGGCAGGGGAGGTCAAGGGGGAGGCCCCTAACATTTTTTTTTTATTATTTTAATTTTTTATTTTAACTAACTTTTTTCCATTTATTTGTCTTGTAACACACACTTTCACACCAGTGGGACTCTGCTTTTAACCTCTACTGAGTAGGGGAGCAGGCACAGGCTAGTCTAGAACAATCACAAAGCTAGACACAAAAAGGGAAAAGACGCTATGGAAGGACAAGACTCTCCAGTGGTGGTGACCTGCAAGGTGTGTGCAATGTTTGTTTTCTTGCCGGAGAACAACATGGCCTACACCTGCAACAAGTGCAAGCTGATCACGCTGCTGGAGGAAAAAGTAAGTGGACTGGAGCGGCGACTGTCGACCCTCCGGGGAATAAGAGAACACGAAGAGTTCTTGGACAGAATGGGGGAACTACAGCAGCAAAGGGCAGACCAGAAGCTTGAAGAGCAACAGCAAGATGAGGCAGTGGGAAATGCTGAGGTGAAGAAAAATGGAATAGAGGATACTCCTTGGAAAAGGGTGACAGTTAGGAGAAGAAGAACTAGACGCCACTCTGCACCGGTGGAAGCAGTGGAGCTGTGGAACCGATTCCAGGTACTTGCAGATGAGACTGGAGGACAGCCTGCAGAGGAAGAATCACAGGGGAACCTGCATGAGAGTGAGCAAGAGGCTAAAGGTCAGTCAAACAGAGGCGATGAAACCCAGGCCTACAAGAAGAAGAAGAGAAGAGTGGTAGTAGTGGGAGACTCCTTGCTGCGTGGGATCGAGACCCAAGTATGTCGCGAAGACCCATGGACTCGCCAGGTATGTTGTCTCCCGGGAGGACAGATTAGAGATGTGACTGAAAGGTTGCCTGCGCTCATAAAGCCCACTGACAGGTATCCCTTTCTTCTCATCCATGTGGGAACAAATGATACCGCCAAGCGGAGCTACGAAGAGATCACGTCAGACTTTGAAGCTTTGGGAAGGAAACTCAAGAACTTTGGGGCCCAGATAGTTTTCTCATCCATCCTTCCAGTAGTTAGAAGAGGGATAGAAAGGGAACGAAAAATACTCCAGGTGAATGACTGGCTACGAAGGTGGTGCCGACGAGAGAGATTTGGATTCTGGGACCACAGGCTATACTTCTTGGAAGATGGGCTGTTGGCTAGGGATGGGTTGCACCTCACAAAGGATGGGAAGAATGTGTTTGGCCACAGCATGAAGAACTTCATCAGGAGGGCTTTAAACTGAATCCTACGGGGAAGGGAGATGTAATGTTGGGGGTAACGATGGACATAGGCGCATGCACTGCAATGGAGAGAACAGCTCTGATAGCACCCAATAATAGTCTTCAGACACATGTAGGAAGAAAGCCAGACTATGAAGCACATGGTCTTCGATGTCTATATACTAATGCCCAGAGTATGGGAAACAAACAGAACGAACTTGAACTCTTAATACAAGAGGGAAATTATGACCTGATAGGTATAACTGAGACTTGGTGGGATGACTCTCATGACTGGAATACAGCAATTGAAGGATATAACTTGTTCAAAAAGAACAGGGGGAACAGAAAGGGAGGTGGGGTTGCACTGTATGTGAAAAATACATATCTCTGCACAGAAATACAGGAGGAGGAGCTTGGTAGCCCCATCGAGAGCATCTGGGTTGAAATAAATGGAGCAAAGAATAAAAGGAACCTGGTGGTCGGAGTCTACTACCGGCCACCCAATCAAGGAGAAGACAAGGATGAAACTTTTGAAAAGCAAATAGCCAATGTTTTAAGGAAGCATGATGTAGTAGTAATGAGGGACTTCAATTTCCCCGATATTTGTTGGGAGACAAAATCTGCAAAACATGGCCCCTCCAGGAAATTCCTGACTTGTGTGGCGGATAACTTCCTCCTACAGAAAGTAGAGGAAGGAACTAGAGGATCGGCTATCCTTGACTTGATCCTAACCAACAGAGATGACTTAGTGGATAAAGTAGCAGTTACAGGAACTCTGGGGGAAAGCGACCATGTTGTACTTGAGTGCTTGGTTCTAAGGGAAGCAAAAGCCGAGTGTAGTCAAACGCGTACCCTGGATTTTAGGAAAGCTGATTTTCATAAACTCAGAACAATGATCAGTAAGGTCCCATGGCAAGCAATGCTAGCGAGAAAAGGCGTCCAAGATGGGTGGGAGCTTTTAAAAAAGGAAATTCTCAAGGCACAATCACAAGCAATTCCAACAAGAAGAAAAGGTGGAAGACAACAGAAGAAGCCAATGTGGCTTCACAGTAAGCTTAGGGATGACCTGAAAACAAAAAAGGACACATATAGGAAGTGGAAAGAAGGCCAAGTAACAAAGGAAGAGTACAGGCAGATAGCACAGAATTGCAGGGATGGCGTCAGGAAGGCTAAAGCTGAGAATGAGCTGAGGTTAGCGAGGGATGTTAAAAATAACAAAAAGGCTTTCTTCAGCTACATGCATAGTAAAAGGCAGAGGAAAGAAATGGTGGTTCAGCTATTAAATAAGGATGGCAAAACGATAACAGATGACAAAGAAAAAGCAGAGGTGCTCAATTCCTACTTTGGCTCAGTCTTCTCCCAAAAGAGGGTCTATGACCCCCCTGGCAAAGGCGAAGTACAGGCTGAAGGGGCAGGATTGCAGCTTGAGATCGACAGGCATATGGTCAAGGAGCACCTCATTACTTTGAATGAGTTCAAATCTCCAGGGCCAGATGAAATGCATCCTAGAGTCATAAAGGAACTGGCAGAAGAACTCTCAGAACCGCTGTCTATTCTCTTCGAGAAATCATGGAGGACGGGGGAAGTGCCAGATGACTGGAGGAGGGCTAACGTTGTCCCTATCTTCAAAAAGGGTAAAAAGGAGCAACCTGGGAACCACAGACCAGTCAGTCTGACATCAATCCCTGGGAAAATTCTGGAGCAGATCATAAAGCAATCCATCTGGAAGCACCTTGACAACAATGCCATGATTACTCGAAGCCAACATGGATTTGTCAAAAACAAGTCCTGCCAGACAAATCTGATCTCATTTTTTGATCAAGTCACCTCCCTTGTAGACCGTGGGAATGCTGTAGACATCATATACCTCGATTTCAGCAAAGCTTTCAACAAAATGCCCCATGATATCTTGATGAGCAAACTAGCTCAAAGTGGGCTAGATGAAACAACGATCCGGTGGCTCCACAGTTGGCTAAGAATCGGACTCAAAGAGTGCTTCTCAATGGGACCTTCTCAAACTGGGGAGAGGTAACGAGTGGGGTACCGCAGGGCTCAGTCCTGGGCCCAGTGCTCTTCAACATTTTTATTAATGACTTGGAGGAGGAGGTGCAGGGAATGCTGATCAAATTTGCAGATGACACAAAATTGGGAGGGATAGCTAATACTTTGGAAGACAGAAACAAAATTCAAAGTGATCTGGATAGACTGGAGTACTGGGCAGAAAACAACAGAATGACATTTAATAGGGATAAATGCCAAGTTCTGCACCTAGGAAAAAGAAACCAAATGCACAGTTACAAGATGGGGGATACGTGGCTCAACCACACTACAAGCGAGAAGGATCTTGGAATTGTTGTAGATCACAAGCTGAATATGAGCCAACAATGTGATGTGGCTGCAAAAAAGGCAAATGCTCTTTTGGGCTGCATTCATAGAAGCATCGCTTCCAAATCCCGGGAAGTACTAGTTCCCCTCTACTCAGCACTGGTTAGGCCTCATCTGGAGTGCTGCGTCCAGTTCTGGGCACCACACTTTAAGAAGGATGCAGACAAACTGGAGAGGGTTCAGAGGAGGGCAACAAAGATGATCGGGGGACTGGAAACAAAGCCCTATGAAGAGAGACTGAAAGAACTGGGCATGTTTAGCCTTGAGAAGAGAAGACTGAGGGGAGATATGATAGCACTCTTCAAGTACTTGAAAGGTTGTCACAGAGAAGAAGGCCAGGATCTCTTCTTGATCATCCCAGAGTGCAGGACACGGAATAATGGGCTCGAGTGACAGGAAGCCAGATTCCGGCTGAACATCAGGAAAAACTTCCTGACTGTAAGAGCAATACGACAATGGAACCAATTACCTGGGGAGGTGGTGGGCTCTCCCACACTGGAGGCCTTCAAGACGAGGCTGGACAGCCATTTGTCAGGGATGCTCTGACTTGGATTCCTGCATTGAGCAGGGGGTTGGACTCGATGGCCTTGTAGGCCCCTTCCAGCCCTACTATTCTATGATTCTATGAGTACCTATGTGCGGAGAAGGGTGCAGAGGGGCCATGCTGCAGAAATTTAGGGGGCTTAGCCAATGCCACACAGGATGTTGGGGCAGGGCCAACAGTGCAATCCCCCTGCCCCTTTCTTCACTCATGGGTTCCATGTTTGGCGAATGCCTGACTAGGGCTCAATACTCCGAGGAACTGAACGTTCTGAGCCACCCCACCAGCTCAACTAAATCAGAATCCGCACAGGTACATTCTGCACTTGTGGATTCCGCACGGGCAATACAGAATAAATAGCAGAACTGTCGATATGACCCTAAACATATTTACTCAGAAGTACATCCCACTGGGTGCAATGGAACTTACTTCCTAGTAAAATGAGTTTAGGATTGTGGCCTATGCCTTCAGATGTCCCCTCACATTGTACATGTTCAGCAGAAGGCAAACAGTAATCTTACTGAAGTCCTGGCAATGCTGGGCTTCATGGAAATTTATCAGGCGTTTCTCAATGAGATCTGTAATGGCAGACAACCTTCCCTGAAAGGCACTTTGCCACCCCCACCAATCTTTCCCTGCAACAGACAGCCCTGCGGGGGGTGTGTGTGTTGGGTTTATTCATGCTGTAAGCCCCCTCAATTACAGTCAACACAGAATAGCAGGTTAGAAACGTTGGTACAGATAAATATTCTAGACCTGACAGCTGCCTGTTATAAACTAAGAATGCAGCCCAGAATGCACCCAAGAATCCCTCTGCAAAGTGGAGGGATTGACTGGAAAACAAATCAGTGTGGGAAAAGCTCCCTAAAGAAAGGTCATTTAAAAGGGCCCTGCTTTATGGGTGTATGTATGACATAATGAGTTCCATTACAATTTTTGAATATTTAAAATTCAGAGTTGATACTGCTTAAATATTTGGCCAATATAATGTATGCCTTCTCAGATAACGATTTTCTGTGGGCTACATTCCAATTTTCAAAAACAACAATGTAGTTTTGTACTTTAATATTCTATTACTCTATTCTATAGTTTATGTTCTAATTTTCTATAGATATATAATTTCCACTATTTTCCACTGCAAAATGTTTCTGTGTTGACTGCAATTACTTTATTTAATCACATGGGAAGCTGGATTTTGTTTTCAAGTTATCTAAAGCAGAGCATGTGTAGCAGATGGCTTAATGCTAAAGACATGCTGTCACAAGACATCCTCAAGGAATAAGAAAAGAAACTGAAAAGCAGTGGGGTAGAAAATAATTTAGTGATGAATCACTGCTAGGAAATAAACCACACAGCCAAGACACTTTGAATCCAAGGCAATATACACCTGAGTCTTAAACCATATTATTTATATATAAGAAGAGGAAGGCAGAGGTATACAGAATACTAAAACATTCAGCTTGCATTCTGCAAGCATACACATACATTCCTGGCCGCTTCTGGAAATACCCACTTACCCTGTTTGTTCTGTACTGACCTCTATTATGAGGTAACCCCATTTATGCGGTAAATCCTATGGCACTGATATGGAATCCAAGATACTAATTCAAACTGTTATCTAATATGAAAATGTTACCTGAAGTATTATTTCACACATTTTGGGATATGCTTCATGTTTCTTGTTTCAAGGGATTCTTACTTTTGTATGTTCTTTAGTAATCAGAGCCTTTTGGACTATGCCTGCGCCAAATGTCAGTATCATAACCATTTTGATAACCTGATGAGTCAGTCCATCCTAACTGTCTTTGTATATATAATACTAGTAGATAAAGTTTGCATTCTGTAAGCATAGATACCCATTTTCAGATTGTTCAGACAACTGTGGGTACTTTGGATTATTTTATTTTATTAGTATTCTATAGTTAATTGTTTTTAGCTGTTTTAGTGCACAATCCTATGGGGATATTTGGCTGCCCCTGAACTTGGAGGCAGCCGACTATCAAATGCAGGACAGGCAGAACGTGAAGGGGATCTTCTCCTCCACACTCTGGCTGCCCTGCATTTGCAGCTAGATGGCAGAGTTCGGCTGTCTAGCTGTGGGACCTTGGAGTGGGGGGTGGGGGAGGCCAGACGGTGCAAAGGAAGCATTGTAACGGCGCTTCTGTGGTCCCCTCCCCACTCCCAGGAACATCCCCTTTTCGGCCGCTCTGCACTGCTCTTCCAAGCACAGACCCAGGGACGACCCACGCCTCCTACAAGGCGGTGGGGGAGGAGCGAGGAGCCAGATTTCTGGGAACCAAGTGCTGTGAGCTCATTTCCCATAAACCGAAAAATCCTGTGGCCGTTTAGACACTGTCTAGCAGACATAGGATTGCGCCCTTAAATTGTTTTAAATTTTTCCATGTTAAAGATCTTTTATTATGTTTTTATTTATTTTTTTTGTTTTAATTTTTGTGAACCATCCAGAGAGCTTTGGCTATTGAGGGGTATAGAAATGAAATAAATGAAGTGAAATTATGTGTGTATCAATTTCCCAGGCTCTAACTCCCAAGGAAGCATTGTAATGATTCTAATACCTCATCATTGAGTCTGTGAGGCCTGAGTATATTCATATATGTTTTATATATAATATTTCCTACACAACTCTCATGCTCCAAACACACTTTATGATAGAACAGATCTCAGCTGAGAGAAGTAAAAAAATCTGTGCCCATTCCCACCATCCAAAAATAAAAAGTGCCTATCTGTTAAAAGCCTGTCAGGCTTTTCCTTTTGATATTCATAAAGTGAGGAACAACCTCATAGTATCTTCTCATTTTACCTATATTATGCATCGCCTCTATGTTTCTTGGCTGAATACTTTTTGAGATATTGTTGACTTCATGTAAATAACCAGTGAGCAGTATACATGAGACTGTCCTATAGCAGAGAAAAGCTGTCTGAAATTGTATTGTTAAAACTTTATTGGTTTTTTAGAGCTGTTTATTTTGGGGGTTTTATGCTTCACGTGATTCTAAGCATGCTTGTGGGTCTTCTTCTTTGGGTTTCAAAGACAGGGTATGAATTGAATAAAAACACAAAATCTGTTTTCAAAGAGCTCTGTATCTCAACCCTGACTTCTGTTCTTTGATCTGGATATCAGCTTCTGTCTAATTTGCTTTCCCTCAGTGAGGAGTATTGCTGTATATAGGCTGTGGTCTGAAAAGCAGGAACCTGGACAAACAAAGGGTGAGAGATAGAGACGGAGAAAGAAGGACTAAGGCAAAACATGTAGGGCCTACAGTCAAGCAAGCAAAAAGGTTTGGAAGGCTAGCAGCTGTGGGCCAATGTTCCACAGCCTCATAGCGGAATTTTGTCTGTTGTGGCTTCTATTCGCAGTGTAGCAGCCTTGCAAATTAGTTTACTGAAGTAATATACACCTATGCTAGCATGCCTGCCAACACACACCTACATCAATCATATATGGCTTACAAGGGGGAGAGGAAGCCAACTGTTGCCAAACGATGCACAGGAACAGCTATGTGTGTTAATGGAAATGGAACGTTCTGGACACACTGGGAGCAAATGGCTTCTTGTAAAACAGAACAGTGTTCCTTGATAAGAAAAATCTAATTCTTTTATAGATGCACCTATATTGGCCACCATCTGATGACAATATTTTTAAGTGGAATATTCCAATGATTTCTAAACTAAATTTTATTTGTAAAAACACTTTTGGTCTGCCTTGTCAAAAAGCTCAAGGTGGCTTACGCTGAGACCTTTTTTCCTCTTCTTTCTAAATATGAGATCTAGAAACATGGCTTTTTATAAATTAGATGGGAATTAGAAGGAAAGAAGATGTAGTAACTATTTCTTTCTACTAGCTCCTTTTCTTGTGGCAATCTGCTTATAGATGTTTCACATACCACTCCCCATCTTATAATGCACTTGAATATTATGTGATTAGACCAGGTCTTGCACATCTGGTGACCCACAAAGCTGAATGCAGCCCACTAGCCATGTATTCTGATCCACTAGGGGCTCAATTCACTTCTTCTCTATTGCTTACTCCTTGGGACTGCAAAAACATGATCCCCCCATCAAGAAGTCTGTGAGGTCTGAATATCTTTATAAATGGGTTGCCAAGCACCTGGCAAGCTAGAATAAATACATGGCTGGTGAACTGCATTAGGTCTGGTGGATCACGATTTGTACAGGCCTGGATAAGACCAGTACGTGATTGAAGACAGCCATTTCTGAGTCGGTGGTTGAGCTGTCGTAGCAAATTCCTCTGTAGATCCAATTAAAAAAAAACCATACAAGGCAACATGGGAAATCTCTGGGAAGTAGTAGGGGTGAGATTGAGAACCTAGATTAGAAAATAATTTTGTGAACATGGCCATTTTCACTCTCCTATCACTCCTGTCAAACAGGCTTCTTTGTCTGAAATCAGCAATTAGACATTAAAGTGAGCAAGTCACAGGAAAATGGAACATCGGTTTTTAACGTCAGGCATTAAAGTCCACATGTAAAACAAAGAGGGAAAAAAGAATACTGCTAGAACAATCTTACCTTGCCCAGAGTTTTTCAAATTCTTTTGGGTTCATGGGGATGCCACATCTATATAGGACGTCCTTCAGATCCTTTTTCAGAATTATACCATTCCCATCGATATCGTATTCATGGAAATGCTAAAACGTGAGATGTCTTTAATAGCAAGGCAAATGTATTTAAAAACAAAAACTTCCTCTATGAACCCCAGCAACGATAGGAACTGGAAATAAAAACTAGCAGTGTGTCTCGGGGGATGTAGGCGGAGTACACCACTTGGCTGCCATCCTGAGCAGTGACGGATGTCACTGTGCCAGCCACATTACTGACAGGCACTACTAGAAGGAAGGGTGCCCTGAGCTGCACAGTGCCAGTGTTGTGATGTGTCCTGTAGGTATTATTTAACAGAATCCAACTTCATATGCTGCATGTGTTGTATAGGTCTGCAATACCTAAGACTCAACTTGGGCTTTAAAGCAATAATTTCCAAACTGAGCACTGGGACACATGGCTGTGCCACAAGAAAACTGCTTGTGTGCCATGCAATAAATTGATTAAATAACTAAAGGCCCCTGTGAACCCAAGCAGCGCCAGAAAGAGTGAAGCGGCTGGGCCAAAGCCGAAAGGACACTCAGCTGTGGATGTGGCTGGTGGTGAAAAGAAAGTCCGATGCTGTAAAGAACAATACTGTGTAGGAACCTGGAATGTCAGATCAATGAATCAAGGTAAGCTGGAGGTGGTCAAACAGGAGATGGCAAGATTGAACATCGACACCTTGGGAATCAGCGAACTAAAATGGACAAGCATGGGCGAATTTAAGTCAGGTGACCATCATATCTACTATTGTGGGCAAGAATCCCTTAGAAGAAATAGAGTAGCACTCATAGTCAACAAAAGGGTGGGAAAAGCAGTACTGGGGTACAATCTCAAAAACGACAGAATGATCTCAGTACGAATCCAAGGCAAACCATTCAACATCACAGTAATTCAAGTCTATGCCCCAGCCACTGAGGCCGAAGAAGCTGAGGTTGATCGGTTCTATGAAGACCTACAACACCTTCTAGAACTAACACCAAAAAAAGATGTCCTTTTCATCATAGGGGACAGGAATGCTAAGGTAGGAAGTCAAGAAATCACCGGGATAACAGGCAAGCATGGCCTTGGTGTACAAAAGGAAGCAGGACAAAGGCTAATAGAGTTTTGCCAAGAGAACACGCTGATCATAGCAAACACCCTTTTCCAACAGCACAAGAGGCGACTCTACACATGGACATCACCAGAGGGTCAATATCTAAATGAGATTGATTATGTCCTTAGCAGCCAAAGATGGAGAAGCTCTATACAGTCAGTCAAAACAAGACCTGGAGCTGAATGTGGCTCAGATCATGAGCTTCTTGTTTCAAAATTTCAGCTTAAATTGAAGAACGTAGGGAAAACCACTAAACCATTCAGGTATGACCTCAATCATATCCCTTATGAATATATAGAGGAGGTGACAAATAGAGTTAAGGGCTTAGACCTGATAGACAGAGCGCCTGAGGAACTATAGACGGAGTCCGTAACATTGTTCAGGAAGCAGCAACTCAATCCATCCCAAAGAAAAAGAAATGCAAGAAAGCAAAGTGGCTGTCTGATGAGGCTTTACAAATAGCTGAGGAAAGAAGGGAAGCGAAAAGCAAGGGAGAAAGGGGACGATATATCCAACGGAATGCAGAATTCCAGAGAATAGCAAGGAGAGACAAGAAGGCCTTCTTAAATGAACAATGCAAAGAAATCGAGGAAAACAATAGAATGGGAAAGACTAGAGATCTTCTTCAGAAAATCGGAGATCTCAAGGGAACGTTTTGTGCAAAGACGGGCATGATAAAGGACAAAGAAGGCAGGGACCTAACAGAAGCAGATGAGATTAAGCAGAGGTGGAAAGAATACACAGAAGAACTATACAGGAAAGATATTAATATCCCTGATAGCCATGATAGTGCGGTCACTGAACTTGAGCCGGACATCCGCAAGAGTGAAGTCAAATCGCCAACATTCGCTGGGTCATGGAGAAAGCAGAATTCTTTCTCCATGAAAGAATTCCAGAAAAACGTCTATTTCTGCTTCATTGACTATGCTAAAGCCTTTGATTGTGTGGATCACAACAAACTCTGGCAAATTCTTCAAGAGATGGGAGTACCAGACCACCTTACCTGTCTCCTGAGAAACCTGTACGAGGGTCAAGAAGCAGCAGTAGGAACCAGACGTGTAAGAACTGATTGGTTCAAAATTGTTGCCCTGCTTATTTAACTTATATGCAGAGTACATCGTGAGAAACACCGGGTTGGATGAATCACAGGTCGGAATTAAGACTTCCGGGAGAATTATCAACAACCTCAGATACACAGACGATACCACCCTAATGGTAGAAAGCAAAGAGGATCTAAAGAGCCTCTTGTTGGGGGTGAAAGTGGAGAGTGCAAAAGCTGGTTTGAAACTTAACATTAAAAAAACTAAGATCATGGCATCTGGCCCCGTCACTTCCTGGCATACAGAAGGGGAAGAAATGGAAGCAGTGACAGATTTTACTTTCTTGGGCTCCAAGATCACCGCAGACAGTGACTGTAGCCATGAAATTAAAAGACGCTTGCTCCTTGGGAGGAAAGCTATGGCAAACTTAGACAGCATAGTAAGAAGCAGAAACATCACCTTGCCGACAAAGGTCCGTCTAATCAAAGCTGTGGTTTTCCCAGTAGTAACGTATGGCTGTGAGAGCTGGACTATAAGGAAGGCTGAGCGCCGAAGAATTTATGCGTTCAAACTGTGGTGCTGGAGAAGACTCTTACGAGTCCCCTGGACTGCAAGAAGGTCAGATCAGTCCATCCTAAAGGAAATCCACCCTGAGTGCTCATTGGAAGGACAGATACTGAAGCTAAAGCTCCAATATTTTGGCCTCCTAATGCGAAGAGCAAACTCCCTGGAAAAGACCCTGACGCTGGGAAAGATTGAAGGCAAAAGGAGAAGGAGACGGCAGAGGATGCGATGGCTAGACAGCATCACCGAGGCAATGAATATGGACTTGGGCACACTCCGGGAGAGAGCGGAGGACAGGAAGACCTGGCGTGCTATGGTCCATGGGGTCACAAAGAGTCGGACATGACTGAACGACTGAACAACAACAACCTGTGAACCGAAAGTGCTCACCCGCAGATAAGACTGCCCACTGTGCTTCTCGTCCTTTTAATAATCCTTGGCTGGGAACAAGTAGTTCTGCTGTGTCTCTACACTAGGCATGTTTACATCAGTCAATCATTTCTCAGGCAGAGGCTCAGCCGAATTCCCCACCGTCACTTAAGCAGCGACCGCCTGAAGGCCTGGCAACAGCTTCCCTTTTTACATAGTTCAGGTGGTGGGTGCTGTGAAGTGAAGCACTGGCCAAAACCGCAGCTGCCTACCGTCTTCTTCTCTCCAGAATGCTTTTGGGCCCCACTACATCAGGACCTAGAGGTATTCTGGGGGAAAGAAGATGGCGTGTGGCTGCAACCTTGGCTGATGCTTTGCAACATGCACACCTCCTAAACTGAAGTGTGGGGGGGACACTTCTGTTCACTGCCAGCTGGAAAAGTTACTGGGGGGGGGCACCAGGGTAGTGTGTGGAGACCCTGGAGGGCACCTTGGCCAGAGCCCCCTCAAACCTAGTCCTGGCTCTAGCTGCCTGGTGTATCTGCTCTGGGTTTACCTCCTTCCAACCAAGAGGCATGTCAAGAGTAGTAACTCAGACAGAAACATCATGGCTCCAGTGGTTGTGGATAATTCTTACTTCCTATACTTTGGGGGGTATAAGAAATTGAAGTGCACCCTCCAGGTTTATTTCAGATATCAGTGTGGTGATACCTTATTTCTGAGAGCCAGCGTGGCGTAGTGGCGAGAGTGTTGGACTGGGAGCCGGGAGATCCGGGTTCTAGTCCCCACTCGGCCATGGAAGCTCACTGGGTGACTTTGGACTACTACTACATTTTAATGGCTGAAAAGCTCAGCAGCTCCAAATCAGATATTGCAATACGTTATTTAAAAACTTATCACTTGTTTTGATCAGTAATGAGCTATTTGTTTATTATAGTTAAATGTGTGTGTGTGCACGCACGTGTGTGCGTGTGATTAAATTATACCATCTAAGAAAAACATGGTGTGAAGCTCTGCAATCTTTTTTAGACAAACGTATTTGTTTAAAGGTTACATGGTGCTTACCATGGCTAGGTCATTCCATCTGCTTTGTGCTTTGATAGAAAGATAGGAATGAGCTTGTTCACAAGCTAGATCTGCATCCGCTGCTATCTGTTTGGGTCTCAGAAAGAAAGAATTATTGTGATAACTAACGGTGGTCTTCTTTTAATGGGATCATTAATATCCCACAAGGTTTGTTTGTTTGCTTCCTTTTTATATTTTATACAGATAGCATTAAAGACTCATCTCAGACATCTGCATACAAATGAATTCCTTATAAACATTGCCACCCTTATCCAGCTGCAAGTTAGGAATGATCTCTTTAAAACTTCTGTTAATCCCTGCTATCATTTTCAGATGGATTGGTCAAATTGCTTAATTGCAGCAGAGATTTATATTTATAAATCAAATATATTTTGATATGGGGGAAATATTTATATATCAAAGCAACAACATAAAAGACAATGTGCCTATGAAGACCCGAAGCAGCTCAGGCAAATTATTATTAATTTTCTTTGGAAAGTTAGATTGGCACTACCTGCTTTTTTTTTTTTTTAGTGGGTAACACAGAAGTGTTCCATTGTGAGCACAAGTTAAAACCGCTGGGCACAATTCAGGTAAAGTAAAGGCCTCTTTAGGTGAAGGCACTTAGGGTGGGAAACAAGGTCCCTTTCTCCGGGTTCTCAACTGTGCAGACAGAGCCTATGTGCACATTATAACATGATGGCTCTTTCACAAGTCCAGCTAAACTCTCAGGAGGATCAGGGGCAGGAGCGAAGGCAGCAGATACAGCTCTATTCCCTCCTCTCACATGTTCATCATGTTCTGACTTGAAGTCCTATGCCTGGAAGGCCAGTGGGACAAAAGGGTAAAGTAGATATGACACACAAGGAAAAACCCAGCGAGGTGAGGTATTTTGAGTGGCCAGGGAAGAAAAGGGAAAGCAGCTCATCTCCATCAATTCACTCCCACTCTTTTGTGTCTGATCACAGCCTCCCAAGGCTGCTTTTCAATAAATAATAAGATTTTTTAAAAAAAACTCTAGGAGAAAGAAACACATGACTGCATGTCACATCTAGTTTTTCATTAGCTCCCAAGTAAACTAGTATAAGAATGCACTGAAAGCAATGGAATGGTGCATAGTTGTGACTGATATAAGTCTGATTGATTTTAATGAAACCAATAGCCATTCTACACATTATGCAGGCTAAGCTGGGTTTTACTACTTCAGGCAGTGTGTGTGTGTGTGTGTGATATTTGTACTGCTCCCTTCTGTCTAAACATGCACAGAACTGCACCCCACATGATTGTATTTTATTTCTTTAAGATGTGCAACCCATTTTCTGCCATGGGCTCAGATTACAACAGTTTTTCATATTTCCTTCCTGAACTTAAATGAACTTTTGCTACGTTGTGCCCAGTGAATTAATCCCCCACAACATTTAAAACTCAAAGTTACCGTTTAACATTTTACAAACAGGATGAAGGGCTAACTAGATCATTTCAAGAGAGCTTCCAACCCTCCGCAGGAAACCCTACCAAGTCCTAGGCGCATGTATGTTTACCACAACAAATATGTCAAGTTGCTTTTAATCTAAGCAATACTTTGCAACACCTTTTAAACTACATCTAGCCCACTTCTATGGTGAAATTAAATAACCAATGAAATCAGCACCACTCCTCCTGTAAGGTACTCACGCTGACCTTGACTTTTCATTTCTGAGACACCAAATTTCTACATGTATTCTTTTTGAACTTTTTTTTTACAATAGAATTTAAAAAAAACCAAAAACAACAGAACACCTTGGAGTGTGTATATGATGTACTCTGTGTGTGTGTGTGTGTGTGTGTGTGTCTGTCTGTCTGTCTATCTGTCTGTCTATCTATCTATCTATCTATCTATCTGTGTGTGTATGCATGCACGCACACGCACACACACTGAGAGGGAGGGAGAGTCTCTGTGTTGTGTTTATTTATATTAAAATTTCTGTGCTGCTTTTCAGCCAGAAAGTTCACCAAAGCAGCTTACAACAATAAAACTAAAAAGATAGCCAGCATCAACAATAAACACTCTGAGGGAGAAATCACTCAACATTAAAAGCCCAACAAAAGGCAGTTTTCACTTGCTTTCTAAAAGCCGAGCAGGAAGGGGCTGGCCATACAGGTCGGGGGGGGGGGGAGACTTTCACTAGTGATACAGTCCACTAGTCCAGCATGACGGGGGGTTCCCAGATGGTCTCCCATCGAGGCGCTAACCAAACCCGGACTTGCTTTGGTTCAGCAAGGTTCATCACACACCTTGGAGGCTGCACTGGCTGAAATTCTCTAGAGCTAAAAAGTGCAGAGAAGCCTTATCGCTGGATCTGTCACCTCAAAGTGGAAGCGACACCCCAGAATAATAACGAAAATCCTTTATAACTAGGGCTGCACCAAGGATGTTCAAATTCGTGATCCTATGTATTCACATATCAAGTACATAATACAACTACATCACAGTTCATGTAGTAGCTCAGTTTGCATTATTCTGATATAAAGATTTGAAATAACTTGTTTGGCAAGATGAAGTGACAGAGGGGGACACTGTGGAGTTAGTCAGCCGGCAACGCCAGGCATAGCAGCATACTAGAATGCTCGGCTAATCACTTATAATGCACTGAGCAACCCTTGTATTCATTTATACTGAACATTTTCCTATCAACTTCATTCCTTCACCTCAGAATGATAACAGGGATCAAAGCTAGGCAAGGGCCACAATCCAGCCTAAGTTAAGAACTTTCCAATTCAAATTAGATTAATGTTGGCTGAACTGTGCCCATTATTTCTATAAGGTTAAGTTGGAAGGTTAAATTGAGCATTCACATAAGCAGATAAAATCATTCAAAGAGAAGGCCCCAGCATGAATGCAGAAAGGCAGCCCCATGCGTTTTAACATGCATTTGGTGTTTTTAGTACAGAGGAGATTCTCGGTGTACTGAAACTTTCAGCAGACAGAGATCAGGTTCTAGACTTGAACACTGACGTGATGGACAAACGTACTACATTTAGCCCAGCCCAAAGTCCTTCTGAATTAAGCCATATACGTTAAACATTCTCACATTAATCTTGTCCCTATGTATACAGTGCCTTGCAGGAGTATTCATACACACCCCTTGACTTTTCCACATTTTGTTGCGTTACAACCTGGAATAAAAATGGATTTAATTGGCATTTGTAACTTTTGATTTACACAACATACTTAACACTCTGAAGGTTCAAAATATTTTTATTGTGGCACAAAAGTGAATTAAACAAAAACAAACTGGCATTTGCTGGTTGCATAAGTATTCACCCCCCTGAGTCAATACTTGGTAGAAGCACCTTTGGCAGCAATTACAGCTGTGAGTCTTTGGGGAGACTCCCAGCTTTGCGCATCTGGATCCTGCAATTTTTGCCCATTCTTCTTGGCAAAATTGCTCAAGCTCTGTCAGGTTGGATGGGGACCATTGGTGTACAGCAATTTTCAAGTCTTGCCACAGATTCTCAATCAGACTGAGGCCTGGGCTTTGACTGGGCCATTCTAAGACACTGAGGTTCTTGTTTTTAAACCATTTCAGTGTAACTTTGGCTGTGTGTTTAGGTCACTGTCCTGCTGGAAAGTGAACCTCCACCTCAGTCCCAGGTCTCTTGGAGACTGAAACAAGTTTTCCTCCAGAATTGCCCTGTATTTGGCTCCATCCATCTTGCCCTCAATCCTGACTGGTTTCCCGGTCCCTGCCAATGAAAATCTTCCCCACAAATGATGCTGCCACCACCATGCTTCACCATCGGGATGGTGTTCTCAGGGCGATGAGCACTGTTGGCTCTGCGCCACACATAAGGTTTTGCGGTAAGGCCAAAAAAGTTCAGTTTTGGTCCTATCAGACCAGAGAACCTTTTTCCAAGTTTGCTGTGTCTCCTACTTGCCTGTTGGCAAAATCCACAGGATTTGATATGGGTTTTTTTTCCCCCAGCAATGGCTTTCTTCTTGCCACTCTTCCATAAAGCTCAGCTTTATGGAGCACCCAGGTGACAGTTGTCCCATGGATGGTTTCTCCCATCTCAGCAGTGGATCTCTCCAGCTCCTTCAGAGTTACCATTGGCCTCTTGGTTGCTTCTCCGACTAACGCCCTCCTTACCCGGTCACTGAGTTTTGGTGGACGGCCTTCTCTAGGCAGAGTCACGGTAGTGCCATATTCTTTCCATTTTGTAATAATGGATTTAACGGTGCTCTGGGGGATGTTAATACTTTGGGATATTTTTTTTATAACCCAACCCTGATTGGTGTGTCTCCAGAACTTTATCCTGGACTTGTTTTGATAGTTCCTTGGTCTTCATTATGCTAAACTCTGGGGCCTTCCAGAAACAGGTGTATTCAGTCTGAGATCTTGTGACACTTGACTTGCACACAGGTGGACTCCATTCAACTAACTATGTGACTTCTGAAGGTAGTTGGTTGCACCAGAGCTTATTTAGGGGTGTCACAGCAAAGGAGGTAAATACTTATGCAACCCAGACTTTTCAGTTTTTTATTTGTAAATCATTTTGTAAAATATGTAGATTTCCCCCCACTTTGACATTACGGATTAGTCTGTGTAGATCAGTGACAGGAAACCCTAAATAAATCAATTTTAAGTCCAGCTTGTAACACAACAAAATGTGGGAAAGTCAAAGGGGTATGTGAATACTTATACAAGGCACTGTAAATAATGTAGCTCAGTTACTGTAATAACAGCAAAGTCAGTATTCAAGACCCACGGTTGCTCTTTGTTTTCACTACTATTTCTCACAATTAATGTAATAAAAACACTATATAGCTCTCATATTAGATACAGCAGAACTAAAGCTGAAGGTTGAAATGCTAGCAGGACTGGCCCAAGACATTTGGTGCCTGAATTAGAACAGCAAATGCCTCCCATCTCAACTCAAGGTGCATGGGTACCCAAGGCTGGCAGTTATTTTGGCACCTGTAAATTTCCTGCCTCTCTTCCTCCCTGGCAGCAAAAATGCAGCAATAACAAGTTTGTATCACTAAAATATGCTGCCCTTTCATGATGTCCAAAATCAGCTTACTGAAGTGGCTGCCTCACTCTGCCCAACGGTAGGCAGGTGCCAGGGCCTAGTCTGAAGGCACATGAGGCAGCCACCTTGCTGAAGCTAAGCAGGTTTGGGTCTGGTCAGTGCTTGGAGGGGAGACCACCTGGGAACCACATGTAGCCAGCTTGAGTTCCACAATGGAAGAGAGGTGGGATACAAATGTAATTGATTGATTGATTGATTGATAATAGTTATTACTAAAGAGAAAAACACAATCCAAAGCTCACATCTTAAAATGCATGTGATATTTAGCATAAATTTCAGCAGTACAGAGGGAAGATTTTTTTACAGTTCTGATGGTTCAGTAGACCTGCTTCACATCACCTACCACACTGCTACCTTTTCAAGCACATTAGCTGTGAGCAACTTCAGGTGTAAGAAAACACAGAGGGGATAGGCTACATAATTAACTTGTAATTCTCATTCCCTGTTCCTCTGCATCACATCTGAAATTATTGTTGCACATCTCGTTAGTCTATTGCAGCATAAGCCTGATCTCGTCCGATCTCGGAAGCTAAGCAGGGTCAGCCCTGGGTAGTACTTGGATGGGAGACCACCTGGGAATCAGGCTTCCTGCATTGAGCAGGGGGTTGGACTCGATGGTCTTGTAGGCCCCATCCAACCCTATGATCCTATGATTCTCCTGGTGGCAGGCATGTAAGCTGCCACTATGGTGATAACTTGAGCATCTTCCCACTGGGGGAAATACACAAGATAAATTTTGGATGAGACCGAGAAATAGAGGAAATAGTAAGCGCAAGTCAATTGTACTTCCCATTCACCTGCTTATCATCGCATCTGAAGCAACCTTGAGTCTGCTGAAGTATAGTAGGTCTTATTCTTAAGAAAGTACAGATAGTGAAACGCTCTCTTTTTGTGCCCTGTTAGAAATTGTGTCCAGAGTAGAATCATTTCCAGAAGTGAATTGTTCTAATGTCTCTGTACTGAGAACAAATACATGGGCACATATGGCTTTGTCAAGCAGTTTCCCAGTGAATTGTGTCCAAAGAATCTAGAAACCACAAAATTGATACAAATGTCTTAAACTCTGTGTCACTTGGAAGGTGCAGCTCAGTCTGTCACCAAAAGAGTTGGTTCAATAGACTGAATTCAGTATGGTATTTTATTTATTTAAAACATTTACATTCTGTCTACAAGGTGACTTACAAAGGTAGCTATGGAGAGGCTTGATTTTTAAGCCCATCAATAAGTCTGAAGAAACCAAAACATGTTCATTCACTGCTAAATGTGCTTAGGTTTTTACAGTAACCAAACTGTAAAAACCTTTTATTTTCTTCCAATGCTATCCAATAATAGCTTACATCTTAAATTATCTTATTTCCTTGTATTCTGAAATATGCTATACAATATAGCTTGCATCCTATATTGGCTTGCATCTGGATAATATAACAATAATGTAAATCTAAGTAAATCTACGAGATAGCTGCCCTTCTTACTTGTAAGATGGGATCAGCCAAGGGCGCATCTCTTTAGTTGCATGTGCTTGGAATAACTGAAGGAATTCCGGATAGTTTAATGTAGAAGTCTCATTCATTCCCAAGATACCAAGCAGACGTATATATTCCTCATCTGTCATGCTGATCATAAAGCTATCCAGGAGGCGCCGGAAATCAAGCATGGTGATTATACCATCATTATTCTTATCTATTTTACGGAAGGCAGTGTATGGATCCTAACAGGGAATATTCAGTTTAATATCAACACTTGATCTTTTTTCTTTTTAGACAAATTACTAACTATACCACCACACTAACTGTACAACTAAGGGTGCAATCCTATGTATGTTTAGACAGAAAAAGCCCTACAACTCCCAGCATTCCCCTGCCAGCTTGGCTGCCTAGGGAATCTTGGGAGTTGCAGGACGTTTTTCTGTCTAAACATGGATAGGATTGTGCTCTAAAAGTATTTTAAATGAATCTTTATTCCAAATTATTTATCAAAGAGGTAAATTTAAGACTGTTACAGAGAACAGGTCACATAGGGTGGATTTGGGGATTCCTTTCTTAACAGTCTCCAAAGCTCTGTTGGACAACCACCTATCTGGGATGCTTTAGGACAGCCTTCCCCAACTAGGTGCCCTAAAGATGACTTGGACTACAGCTCCCACAATCCCTGACCATTGGCCATGTTGGCTGGGGCTGATGGGAGTTGAAATTTAAAACATCTGAAGAGCACCAGGTTGGAGAAGGCTGCTTTAGGAAGTATTTGGTCCAGGGTTGCATTCAATGGCCTATTAGATTTCTTCTAATTTTCTAGACTTGAACACACCATGAATATTAACCCTTTACATAAGTTAGGCAGGTTAGTTGAGCCCCATATACCTAGCCAACATAACTTCAAACCGAACACACTTAACTGGTAGTTTCACAGCTTTACTCCTTAGGGGCTACTCAGCATCACTATCAGATTGTGAAGAAGCTGGCTACATATTACACTGTGCATGTGGAAAGCAGCTTGGCTCTGCTTGCACAAACACTGAAGGCTCCTTCCCACAGACTCTCCCTACAGCTGTGGTAAGAAGTGCTGGCTTGCCCATTAGCTCCCTTGCATTCCCAATATAACAAATCGAGAGCAGTTGCTCCTTGACAGAGGAATAATCATCCATCTCACTGCTGGAAGCCAGGCTTTTATTGTCTTCTGAGTTTATCTCAACTTGCTAATCTTTGCTGTCTTCCCTGATAAAGCCCAGACTGCAGAGATAAGAACATAAGAAGAGCCATGCTAGAACAGACGAAGGGTCCATCTAGCCCAGCTTCTGTTCACACAGTGGCCAACCAGCTGTCAACTGGGAACCCACAATAGGACAACTCCTTCCATCTAGCAAGAAATGATTGCTGTGCATTTGGTAACCTGGGTCTCCTTCCTTCTTGGAAGGGCAGGGAAAGGCGATGGGTAAGTCAGCACTTCAAACTTCTGTAGTCCCCCCCTGCCTGTAGGGATAGCTTGCGGAGGGAACCCTTGAGATCCTACACAAGCATAACCAAGCTGCTTGCAACATGAGCAGCGTAATGTGTGAATTGGCTCTAAAATGGGGCATACCTGAATCTCTGTGTCTATAGTGAAGGGAAACTACTTAGAAGGAAGCATCCATAGGGCCTTGGGTACCCATCTTTAACATCCTTTTCCTTACAATACCTGCACATGAGGAAAATGTGCCAAGAAATGCAAATACTTATCACATAACAATAAGATATGATGTGAATTGATAATAACAGAGAGCTGGATGTAATTACCCCATATTCTTCCACAAGCTTATCGCTATACTGGCTGAGGCACTCTTCAGCAGACAAGAAGTGACATTTGTTGGCATCGGCTCGGCGACTTGGAGAGTGTCTGCTCAGCCTGGAATCTGAAATAGTTGCATCAGGGTAAAGCAAACCACAATCCACATGATGCTTTGCATGAGACCCAGCATGGTATAGTGGTCAGAATGTCAGGCTAGGACTGAAAAGACCCAGGTTCAAATCCCTATTCAGCTTCAGTGGGTGACCTTTCAACCCAACCTACCTTGCAGGGCTGTTCTGAGGATAAAATGGAGTGGGGAGAGAATCATGTACACTGCCATGAGCCCCTTTTAAAAAAATTATTTATTGAATTTTTTAATCGGCCATCTGGTCGGTCACCCAGCCACTCTGGGCGATGTACAGCAATACAATTTTAAAACAATAAAATTGTACTTTAAAACATATTTCTAAAAATATCCTAACCCACCTCAAATGTCTGCGTGAACAACCACATTTTTAATGCGTGGCGGAAGCTCATTAAAGAGGGGGCATGGCGGAGTTCCCTAGGGAGGGAGTTCCACAGAGTGGGGGCCACCACAGAGAAGGCCCTCTCCCTTGTCCTCACCAGCCTAGCTGCCCTGGCTGATGGGACAGAGAGAAGGCCATCCGAGGCTGATCTTATTAAGCGGCCTGTCTGGTGTTGCTGGAGGCGCTCCTTAAGATAGGCTGGGCCGGAACCATATAGGGTTTTAAAGGTCAAAACCAACACCTTGAATTTGGCCCAGAAAACAACTGAAGTAACGGTGAGATATTAATGTAAAATAGAAATGTATAGATCAGACGAACACTAACTTATCAAGACAATAAATTGTTTAAACCCTTCATAACCTCAAACGCCAGATGTTGTACACCTCTTTACAAATTTGATCTTGAAGTGTTTAGGCAAAAAGGATATTTGGTTGTCGCTAACATGGGGTGGGATCCAACGGTGCCCTTGCACAGGCGACCCAGGCACTGCTGGTGGTGACACGCGCACGGCACCTACCATTAGCAGCCATGATGTGGCGTTTCCAGGGGCAAGTGCTGAAACGAGTGTTTCTGCTCGTTTCTGGAAGGGTAGGACCTGTCTTTCCAGAAACGAGCGTTTCTGCTCATTTTGGAGCTTGCCCTCAGAAGCGCTACATCATGGCTGGGCTGTATCTTGCGTTAGTCCTCCGTGGAGTAAACCCACTGAAATGAATAGGACTTCAGTTAGTCACAACTAATTTAAGTCCCATTCATTTCCATGGGTCTACTCTAAGGAGGACTAATGTTGCATACAACCCATATATAGCTCCAGAACAAGCAAAGAGGGGAGAAGAGGCTCAGAGGGACTGGTTAGATTCCTTACAGTTCTTGCAGCATACAGGTATTTGGCAAAAAGCTCTCTGCACTCCTCTGCTCGTTGGCCAGCTAAGAGATAGAGAGGAAGTTGCTGCATGCGACTATCGAAAGGATGTTGCATGAATCAGGGTATTATCCCATAGGCTTGATGTACTCTTCAGCAGAGATGAGGGGAGTGTGGCCCTCCAAATATTGCTGGGCTAAAATGCCCATCATCCCTCGCTATTGGCTATGCTGGCAAGGGCTGATGGGAGTTGCAGTCCAACAACGTCTAGAGGGCCAGAGGTCCCCATCTGTGCTCTTAAGGTTTTATTGCCACTTCTGTGAATGTATTTTTTAAAAAGCTGAATCGAACTGCCTTCACCCACAATGAACAGGAGAAGAAGCAGGAGAAGCACCCACCATTACTCATGGTACCCCTCTCATCCTGTAGCTGTAGTATCTAGCTTTTGGGGAAATAGTTGACCCTTGCTTCCTCAGGGAGTGACAGCTTTTGCTTATTAGAGCACTCATTCTCAGAGCTTTTCTACACAAGGCTGTTAATCCGCTGTATCTACTTTCGGTTTCTTCATAGAATTGAGATACGAGTACTACATAGGGGCATTTCCTCTCCTGCTTTTCCACTACATAACCTCTAGGTGGCACTGTGGTGTAGCGGAATAGCACAAATATACAAGAGGAAATCGCACTTTCTTTCTCTTTCCCAATGAAACGCTGCATTTTCCCTGCTCTACAAAGGGCTGGTTAGACACAGAAATGATACTGGAGGTTCACAGAGTCATCTAAAGAACTCATAAACGACTTTGAGTACAGAATGACGAGTGCACGATAAATGCCTTGTGTAGAAAAGCCCTCAGAGGAAGCAAGGTTTGGATGCCCCTCCCCACCCCCTGCACCAATTCAGTTCTATTGCTGTGAACCAGGATGAGGAGCTGTATATTAAAGCAACCACAGTGGTTTCGCCTCCTTTCCTTACCGACTTCAGTGAGTTACAGGTAGGGATGGGGGACAAATTAGTTCAGTTTGTATTTCAGTGTGAATTTATATAATTTTGCACTTTTTTGAAATCAGCACTTCTCCAAGTTTTGCAGTAGAGTTCTCCAATCAAAAAATCCACACCAAATATGTATATTAGGGGAAAGTACACACACAAATGCATATATTTTCATTTCTGCACGTTCTGTGGTTGTCTGATGCTTGGGAGCAAGTCAAGGCAAAAGTTGACACTCTGGAGTTCTGACTGTTTCATTCTACAATCTTATGTACGCTTACCCAGCAAAACAAGCATAGGCTTAGGGGGCTCCTGGCATGACCCTATCTATGATTGCTAGAAGTAAGCCCTGCTGTAGTATTCAATGGTTATTACTCCCAAGCATGCATGAGATTTGCAGACTTCCTTCCTGGGAATATACTTAGGTTTGCAGCATTGCTAGGAAGTAATTCTCAATTAACTCCATGGGGCTTACTCCCAGAGTAAACAAATGCCAAATGGGGCATTGTTTATTTATAAGAATTCGTTTTATTATATTCTTTCTTTTAAAGGTTTATAACCCACTTATTTCCCTGAGAGGAAACTCAAGGTGGCAAACAGACAAAATTAGCAATGTTTAAAACAATCTTAAAAATCCAAATTAACAAATAGCAACAACAGTTTGTAAGAACTGCAGCTAAACAACAGATCACTCTTCTCTCCAGTAAGAAGCACCCAGCTTGTCTCCAATGGCTCCCAACCGCCAGGGCTTCTCAGTTTTTTCTTCTCTTTAAGCCAGCGAAGTGTTGTGCAAACTGGGCAGCCCAATTGTTAAACATCAGGACATCTTGGCATTTACTTTAAAATACTTCCCATCAGTCATTATTAGCTGCATCTTGGTAGATCTGTCAGTAACTAATCTGAGACGTATTTGTACAAAATCCCAATGTTTCAGTGTGGAGCCAAGCTATGGGAGTCATTTATAAAACCCCTCTGTATCAAAATATATAGCCCCCCTTTCTTGCACACCCCAGGGAATTGTCTGTACCACCTGTCTTGATTTTCACAGAATTCCCATTAAAAAAAAAGAAGCAAGCGTGCCAAATTGGTGACGTCTGCTCTCCTTCATACACTCCACCCTTGTTTCAAATCTCCTAATGAAAGGAGTCAATTAGCAGTCACATACCAGCTTTCTATTCACCTCAGAACTGGAGCGGCAGGGCCCAGTGACCACCAGGTGGGTTTGGTCAGCTGGTGCAAGGCGGCGGGGTTTCCAGGCTTCAACCTGAAAGGGTAGCGGTGGCAGCATCACTCCTTCTTCCCACCATGCAGAGAAGGAAAGGTCCAGAGAAGCAACGGAGGTTTGAGCAGGAGACAGTGTGCTTATCTTCAAACCTAGCCCTGCTCAGGTTTAAATGCTGCAGTTGCATGACATTATTTCAGTTTCATTGCCGGGCTATGGTGCCTGTGAGAGGTCAGAACTAAGAGGAAGCAGGGTGATGCTCTGAAGCAGCAGGGGGAGAGGTGTGTGGGGCTTCTGATTCACTCCTCCTTCTCATCTCCACCTCATTCCCCTCACCCTCCTATGATGCAGCTTTGCTTCAGCCAGCAAGAGCTGCTGGGCTGGCTTTTTCTTTTGGACTGAAGCCCAAAGAGAAAGCCATCCCTGCTGCTGACTGTGGAGGACCTGGGCCAGCATAGCTACTTTTCTCTTTACATTTCAATCCAGAAGAGAAAGCCAGCTGCATTAGCAGCTCCGTATCGGGGAGCACAGGCAAATAGCTTTCTCTTTTGCCTTGTACAGAAACGGACCAGTGATAGTGGCATGCGTAGTTGTGGGTGGGCAGCTGACAGTAGTAGGTGGGGTGGGGGTACATTTGCTCTCATTCCAATGCCCTTCCTTGATGGCCTTGCCTGAGTCATGAGGCTCACCTTGCCTCATGGCAGGGCCGGCCCTGGGGAACTGTAACCAGGCCCTTCCATAAACTAACTGGCCCTTAGATAAAAGTGTTAGTTCTTTCAGTCACTGCTGTGGTATTTGATAAATTACACTGTATAAAGTCTGTTTACACCTGGTCTCAGTTTTTTGTAGGATTATAATGAGCCTCCAGTTTTGCACCCATTCAGTCTTCGAAGTAGATTAAAGCCTACCTTTTAGAGCCAAGAGGGGAGGGGGAGTCTCAGTTCTTTCAGAATGAATGTGTTATGGTATCAGTAGCTATCCGGTTACCTTCAAATATTGCCACAAAATCAAGATAACTCAGCCCTCCAACTGGGAATCCTATTTTCTCAATAAGTAGATTAAACTGGTCATCATTCATTGGCATCCCAATATCATCCAACAGCTATGAGAGAAAGCAAAGAAAAAGCAAGATGTTTATTAAACAATGGGCACAGACACCTTTGAGTATCAGTGGCTTCACGAGGAAGCAGTTTAATGAATGCTTACCTCACTCCCACTGAAATCAAACGGGACTTAGGTGCTTAACATTGGTTGGATCCACTCTCATTGAAATCAAATGGGATTTTTCATCAAATCTTGTTTAGTGATATCCAAAATTATGCATATCCCTCAGTGGCGTTTACTTCTGAATAGACATGTCTAGACTGCATTGTAAGATTTCCTTAACTGGGCAATGTCCTAGTTGTAGGCAGTTCATTAAGCTTTCAGCCTCAGCAAATAGTCTTAGAGTCCTTGAGAGAAGCATAGCTCCTGCATGAAGCCCTGAAATTATGTATTTGTGGAGTTCCATTAAAATCAGTAGAACTCCCTGTAAGTACAGTAAGTAAGGGTTTCAAGCTTGTGGTCTTGTTTAGTGAAACTCCCTCCAATTTAATAATAACAAATTATTCCTGTAGTTCTAATTTGGGCATATTCTTTTGTACTTGTGCTGTATATTTTTGTTCTTTTGTAATGGCTTCAATGGTAATTATTCTTACTATTCTATTCTATCTTACTTACTTAGCTCTGGAGATTAAAAGAAAAAAAGAAAGCTCGTATGGCTGAATGGCGTAAAAATGTAAAAAAAAGTGAGAATGCTCTAATTAGCAAATTATCACTCTTTTCAGTCGATTTCAAATGCTTTTGAAAAGAGATTAGCGGCTTTGTGCTTTAGTTCAAGCTTTTGCTATCAGATTGAATTCTTAATTCTAGAGCCACGGGAGCGTGGCATACGAAAAAAGCCATCATGGCATAAATACAATGAAGAATAAGATCTGTCTTGCTACAGTATTATTTGGAGTTAATGGCTCTGATGCAAAGCTCCATGTGCAGCAGTGTGATGGAGCTCCCATACAAGTGGGCTTCCTCAGTGTCCGGCTCGCCATCAGAACTGAATTCATGAGACTGCTCCTAACACTGAAATAAGTAGGGAAGGCTTTCGTATGCAATTGCTTCGTGTACAGAAGAAGCTCTAATCAAGCTATTAGTGTAAAATAATCATATGTCAGAATTAATGTTGTGCTCTACAAATCCAGATCCAGTGGGCCTTAAGTGGGACTTCTATTGGGCCTATGCAAAGTCTGGATTTGAACATAAAAATTGCGGCACAGCTTCAACTTCCTACTTGAAATGCAAAGGCCTGATTACAGCGGGACTTAAACATCCTGACAATGCACAGAAGCGTGGTCAAGATAAAGTTGGTCAAGCTCTGTTTCATTGTACAGATAGGCTCATAGAGCTTTTACTGGACCAACTAGTCTATACAGTACTGGGAAGTCCACACAGCCTTTATCAGCTGAAAGATATTGTAAGCAGAAAGTAATAATAACCTGACCGAGTTTAGCTGCTCTTTAGAATAAAGAAAACCAGGAAGATTTGAGCCTAGCCTTACCGGATGAATCAGATTACAAAACCCGATCTCAGTCCCTGCAACTTCTTTGTTCTAAAGAGCTCTGAACTCAGTCTGCTCAACATCGCCACCTATCTATACATAGGCCAGGACCCAAAGTGCCATGATGTGCCTGATTCCCTATGCCCCGGGAGTCTTTGCGCTTGTGTTTCTCAAAGAACAAAGCCCCGTCTTGTACAGAAAATGGTTTTTGAGGATTAGGAAACTGTGATGTGATACATTGGCCTGATTTGTAAAGGGGAGAGGGGAAACAGTCAAAATTTAGATTTTGTTTTTAATCTGCATTTTATTGTTAGCTGCCTTAAGTCTTGTTTTTTTTGCAGAAAGGCAGGGTTGAAATGAATTAATTAAATAAACAAAATTCTTGCTGGATGTGTGCAAGGCCTTGGGCATGCCCAAAGTGATTATTTGGATCTTGGTCATGATGCTACCTAGAACAAGCCTGCCCTACTTAAGAACCTTTAAGCTGAACATAGTCCACCTGTAACCACAGCGAACCATCCAGGGTTTAATAAACCTCATGGGTTGTTGGTATCTTTGCCTCCTTGCCTTGGGACTGCAACAACAGGGGGTTGTCAAGCACACACCTGGTATACTATATCATAGAGCTGCTGGGCTGCTTTCATCTTGGTGGGTCAGAAGTTGTGCAGGTCTGAGCTACTAAGTGAGGGAGATGACTCCTTGGTAGGCAACACAACGTATAAGTGTTTCTATGACAAAATAATATGATTGGCAAAATAGGGGGCACTGAAAAATAGAAGATTTTCTTTTCATTCCATTTCGAACGGGTTTCACACAAGTAGATGCAAGTATGTCTGTGGAACAATGCCAGTATAAGCAGCCCAGGCAGATCCTTAAGCTGGAGAGATATCAGGAGACCTCAATACAAAACAAACTGCATAAGTTTGCACGACCAACAACATAAGCCAATAAAATTTAATTTACCTTGTAGAAATCATTTTTACTCAATTTCCCACTAGCTTGCTTGTTGTAGGCAAGAAAGGCATCTCTAAGGCTAGCTTCCTGTTGCAAGATACCATCCCTCAGCCTTTCAATTACTTCATCAACAGTTCTATTCTTGGTGAATTTGTAGGCATGGTCTTCAATCTGTTTCATTCTAAAATTGGAATGTTGGCAATGAAGAAAAGCATCTTAAATATGGTACTATAAAATATTTGATTAAAACATTAATGATCTGTATTGTTGCAATTATAGACAGCATACGCACACCACAAGCTTTGCAGAAAGTGACAGTTGTTTATAAAGCTATAATTAACAGCTCTTCAGAATTCAAGGGCCACATGGTCAATTTGAAAAGAGAACCAGTGTAGGCACAACTATTAAACTGATTGTATGACAGAGGAATCTAGAGTTTTGAGGGACTCTGTTAGGAGTCATGTAGGTTGAACACTACATTATCGTAACTTGATCTAGACTACCATATGCACACCGACGTACATCCAGAGTTCTTGTGCATTAAAGCAAGGCATATGCTTCCCGCACATCTTGTCTTAAAGCAAAATGTGCCTTTTTTCACTGCTGACTTGTTGCCAAAATTCAGTGGCAATTTGGTGGCGATTGTGGCGGGGGGGGTACATCCCCCAGTGGGTTCTGCAGAGCAGAAATTGGCCCCCTGGACCTTCTGAAGTTGCCCACCGCAAAAGTAAGGAAATGTTCTTTCTCGTTTATCTATTTAGCCCAGTGGGGAGGGTTATTAAACACTTCTGGGAAAACAGAAGGAGGTGAGCATCCAAAGTAAATTACAAAGAAGAGAAACAGGTTCTCAAGATGCAAAAATATATATATATATATATATTGTAGGAAGCCCAATAAGAAAAAAGCTGAAACATGTTGGGCTTCCTACAATAATTCTTTGTTGCATCCTGAGAGCCTGTTTCTCTTCTTTGTGTTTAGACACTTCTGACCATATCCAATGCCTCTGTATAAAGAGATTAGCCCGAGAACATGGACTCAAAAGATTCTCTCTGATCAGGAGATTGGTAATCCTGGCGATAAGGAGATCTGTCCTGGTGATCAGTCAGCCGCTGAGTCAGTGCTGGTACCGGTGATACCTCTCTAATCTAGCCTTCTGATGCAGATGCGATTGGTACAGGATCCTGCACAGGTTTGGGCCCTAGAGCTGGTTCCGTAAGTTGGGCTTGAAGCAGTACCAGCGAATCAAGCATCAGTGGAGGGGACTGCTTTCATTGACGGTACGGTTAGTACTGAGACAGGCCTGACTGCTGCCTTCTTCGCTTTCTTTTTCTTGTTGTGCTCTGGCCTTTTTACATTGTTTCTTTGCTACCATAAGCTTCAACAATCGTCCAAGTGTGAGCAGGCTGATACAGCCAGATTCAGCGCTCGAGCGGAAGAGGAAGTAGTCTCCAAAACTCCCAAAGGTTGAGGTGAGCAGGAAAAGGCCTCTGACGCCCCAAGGGGGAGTGTCCTTCAACACCTGTGGCATAGCAGGCTTGTTTGCCGACAGCTCCACCATTTCAAGGGCTTTCCTCCACAAAACAGCCTGCAGCCTGTAACCCCCAATTACATCTCGCCTGTTTTGTAAAGGTCGGACAATGAGGCTGGACAGCTTCCTGTCAGGGATGCTCTGACTTGGATTCCTGCATTGAGCAGGGGGTTGGACTCGATGGTCTTGTAGGCCCCTTCCAACCCTAATATTCTATGGTTCTATGGTTCTATGTATAGAGAACAATGTGAGAACTTCCATACGAGACTATCACAATGGATGGGGACACGCACACTGGGACAGTGGGGGAGGGTTCCCACCCCAAATCCCTCAGCTATAGAAGTTTCCTGAATGGGGCTCCCTGCAGGCACAGAGACCATGTGTGTGATGTGCAGAGACCATAAAGAAAAACCATTTGCCGGAACATATCTCGAAACCCAGAGAACTGGTATAACATTATAAGATTCTAGTTATTGATGTGCTCCATTTGCCTTCAGAATCCCACGACTCAAGAGTTACCAGCGAGGAGAGTTCAATAGGCTCATTCACTTGATAACCCAACCCTTGGTAACTCTCAACTGATAGTTGTCAGGGTGGACACTGAGCCCATAGAATCCCAGAGTAGTTCTGATTCGGAGGAAGAGCAGTCGCTCCTGGGAGAGGAGCGCGCCCCTTTTTCCCAGGGCCCGCAGCTGACAGAGATTCCTCCCACCAACATTCCTAGATTAGAAAGCAGTCCAGGGAGTGACCCAGCACAGCAGACGGGGTGGATGTGCGGCGCAGACGCAGAGAGCAGCGCCAAAGGGAGGGCGCGGAAAGGAGGCGTAGCGCCCGGTTGGCGCTCAAAGAACGGTTGTGCCCAGAGGATCCAAGGGAAAAGGGGAGGGATTCTCCCTAGTCCTTATATTCAGGGGTCTGCCAGTAATTGCCTTTCAAACGGGGACCAACTGTTCCAACTTAGGGCATAGGAATGCTGCTGCTCAGATCTAGTTGCTACCTGTAGAGTTGTTAAGTTGTAAAAGAAGAATAAAGCTTTGAAAAGAATCCCTTTGTCTGTGTCTGGACTTGGCTACTGGATTAGACTGAGAGAGCCCTCCAAGGAGCCCTTGACAGCAGTGTGAACTGACTCCACTTTCAAAGCAATGTATCGGAGTCGGTGACAAACACAATACCAAAGTTCTATGGTATCTGATCTGTGCTGACTCATTCACTCTTTCAAGTCATCGCACTCGATGCTGCAGCTATCAGATGAGAAGGAGGCCCGTGTGCAAAAGCCCTTACTTATGGAGTCATATACAAATAATGACCTGCATACATGCTCCCTAATGGACATAGCCGACAATTAAAGCATTGTACAGCACCACATGATTTGAGGCTTTCTGTAAATCAACAAAATCTACTATCATAGTGTGTGCGCAAAGACACGCATAGGCAGAGTTCCCTACATTCTGTCATACTGTAGTATGAACAAGAAATAAAACCCCAGGTAGGTGGCAGGCGGACAGGGGCAGGCTTAACTCTCAAGTTATTGAGGTCAGCAGGGATTGGAAGAATTCTTAGCCCTCACTAGACAGATGCCCTCAAGTTCCGCTTTTTACTTTCTCCCGTATAAGTGAATAGATAGCATACACTTCTATGGGGAAAAGTAAAGCACTCCATTTGGGACAATGTTACAACTGGGCAAAACCTGCCCCAGATAGAGGATGTCCCAGTCTACACTGACAGAGATACTACAAGCTGATGTAGAATCATAGAATCATAGAATAGTACAGTTGGACAGGGCCTATAAGACCATCGAGTCCAACCCCCTGCTCAATGCAGGAGTCCAAGTCAGAGCATCCCTGGCAGATGGCTGTCCAGCCTCGTCTTGAAGGCCTCCAGTGTGGGAGAGCCCACCACCTCCCCAGGTAATTGGTTCCATTGCCGTATTGCTCTAACAGTCAGGAAGTTTTTCCTGATGTTCAGCTGGAATCTGGTTTCCTGTAGGGATGGCGGAGAATTCCGCCACAGATTCCAGTGAGGCCGGATTCTTTAGAATCTGGCCCCCCGGAATCCATGGCAGAACGGCCCCATCCCCCCCACGGAATCCCCCCAGGACGGCACTTACCTGGGGCAGATGAAGTGGATTCGTTGGCGGCAGCGGCGGCTCTGGAGGCGGCTGGTCTCCTGGCCAGCCACGGCCAGGCTGCTACCACCGCCACTGCTGTCCTTGGGGCCATGACAGGCTACGTAAGAACTTACGTAGCCTATCACGGCTAACCAAAACAAAAAACAAAAAAACCCCAGCGTATGCAAATGGCAGCGGCTAGGGCGGCTGCCATTTGCGTTCCCTATTTTTCGCCGATTTATCTTACGTCAATATTTACGTAGGCTAGAATGGCGAAAAATAAAGGGATGCAAATAGCGCCCGGGACGCTATTTGCGTTCCCTTTTTTTCCCGCTGTTTTATCTTACGTAAATATTTACGTAAGATAAATCAGCAAAAAATAGGGAACGCAAATGGCAGCCACCGTAGCCGCCACCATTTGCGTACGCTGGGGGCTTTTTGTTTTTGTTAGCCATGATAGGCTACATAAATTCTTATGTAGCCTATCACGGCTGCCTGGGTGGACGCAAATGGTGGCCGCTATGGCGGCCGCCATTTGCATCCGCAGCAGCCCGTCCGCGGCCGGAAATCCGGCTGCGGATGGCCCAGAGCCGGCCGTCAAGGATTCTGGGGGGGAGGACTGGATCGGCTCCCCCCACAGAGGATTCCGGGGGGAAGGACGGAGCGCCTCCCCCCCCATGAACAGAATCCCCAAAAAGGTAAGTGACTTTCGTACATCCCTAGTTTCCTGTAACTTGAGCCCATTATTCTGTGTCCTGCATTCTGGGATGATCAAGAAGAGATCCTGGCCTTCCTCTCTGGCTTGAATCTTTGTAAATTCAAGCCATTCCTTCACATGCAACCCACCTGTCGTAACAGACCTTGGGGTCACTAAATGAAACCGACTGGCAGTAGACTCAGGAGAGAGAAAGGAAAGTACTTCTGCACACAATGCATTATTAACTTATGGAGTTTATTGCCATGAGGTATGGGAACCTTTCCCAACTTGGTGCCCTCTAGATGTGTTGGACTGCATCTCCCACCATACCCAGCCAGCATGGCCAGTGGGAAAAATGGGAGTTGCAGTCCAACACATCTGGAGGGCACCAGGTTGGGGAAGACTGTGCTATGTTGATGGCCATTGGCTTAGATTGCTTTAAAAGAGGATTCAATGAATTCAGACAGGACAAGTCTGTTAACAGGTGTTAGCCATAGCAACTAAATATAGCCTCTGAACACTAAATGCTGCAGGTAAGAAGAGGATAATATGGTAATCTTTGGAGGTGGGGGAGGGACTATGCAACCCTAGGATGCCACTGGATTTCACCAAGAGTGAATGTGGAGGTGGTGGTGGTTGTTGTTAATTTATATCCCACCTTTTCCCCAGAACTGGGACTCAAGCTGGCTTTACAACCTTAAAAACTTGTACAGTTAAAATCTGTACAGTTCTTTTTCAAGCAACAGAAGAATGTCAAGGGAACCCAAAGGAGTTTTATAAGGCTAAAAAATTATCTGGAGAGTCTTGCACACTTCTAAGCATATCTAGATCTTTAAGCAAGGAACTGTGTACATTAGCAATCAGTTGTGCAATACCTCTCTAAAAAGTCCATCTGCTTTTTATCTTCTCTCTGTTGATTTCCTCGGGATGAAGGGGTGCTGGCAAAGGCAGTTAATTCTTTTGGTAAATCGGCAACTCCTAAACTATGTAAGAGCATCCTGTATAGGACCCCTTCAGTAGTATCATCTTGGTATTTCTGGTATAATCTGGAGATAACATATTTAAAATAATTATTATGATTTCCTAGATACATTATATGTATGTATATATAATATGGGGCTGTGGTGGCTTAGTGGTTAAGACGCTGAACTGCAGACTGGAAGGTCGGCAGGTCAGCAGTTCGAGACCCGAGTGCTGCGTGACGGAATGAGCTCCCGTCTTCAGTCCCAGCTCCTGCCAACCTAGCAGTTCGAAAGCAAGAAATTGCAAGTAGATAAATAGGCACCGCTTCGGCGGGAAAGGTAACAGTGTTCCGTGCACCTCGGTGTTCAGTCATGCTGGCCACATGACCATGGAAGCGTTTTCGGACAGCGCTGGCTCTTTGGCTTAGAAATGGAGATGAGCACCACCCCCTAGAGTCGGACATGACTGGTTGGGGACACCTTTACCTTTTTTTATATATAATAGGTAACAGCGTTCCGTACACCTCGGTGTTCAGTCATGCCGGCCACATGACCACGGAAGCGTCCTCGGACAGCACTGGCTCTTCGGCTTAGAAATGGAGATGAGCACCACCCCCTAGAGTCAGACACGACTGGGGACACCTTTACCTTTTACCTTTTTTTATATATAATATATAGAGGGAAACAATGTCTCTGCATGTGTAAATATGCACACAAGGATGTGTGGCTCCTAGGTTTCATTAAGTTCACGGTTCAAGAGCTGTTAATTCACCCCTGCCTGTAGTGGAATGGTTAGGTAAACACTAGCAGTTAAGACTGAGATTACTACTGTTCAAGAGAATGGAAGAGCAGAAGATGGGTGACTGCCAAGGCCAAGACCCAATTGCCATTCCTGTTTTCTTGTGCTTTGAGAGGGAACTCTGCCTAGGGGTACTCCTTACGTTGTGCTTTTCATATATGGAATGTTCTCCTGGATCTGCGTTAATTAGTTAATAAGTTGGATAAATACCATATTTTCTAACTTCAGTGATAGTTTATAAACTTTCTTTTTATGGTGGACTACTGTTTGGAGCATTTAACAGAGCTTCTTCAACACAAAATTTTGGATTACTATAACTATGCCATGAATGCCACCACACAGTAGTTTATAATTATGGGTTTTTTAATTATTGTGGCTCTGCGTAACATTTTATTTTGTTACGAATCTTAGGGTGCAATCCTATGGCCACTAGACAGTGGCTAGACGGCTGTAGGATTTTTTGCTTTCTGGGAACTGAGCTTAGAGCCAGTGCTCCGAGGTCGGTTCCCAGAAAACCACCTCCCCGCCCCCGCCCCCTCGTAGGTGGCACGGTTCGTCCCTGGCTCCGAGTTCATAAGAGCAGTGAGGAGTGGGGGGAAATGTGGCATTCCTGGGGGTGGGAAGGGGATGGTGGAAGCACCGTTATGACGCTTCCTATCTGCTGCTTGGCCTCCCCTTCCTCCTGCTCCAAGGTGCCCTGGCTAGACAGACGAAATTGGCCATCTAGCCACAAATGCAGGGTGGCCCAAGTGCAGAGGAGACGATCCCCTCTACACTCCGCCTGCCCTACACTGGATAGGCAGTTGTCTCTGAGTTCAGAGGCAGCTGACTATCCTGATAGGACTGCGCCCTTAACAAAATAACTTAAGAAAAAAACAATCTCCCTAAGCTACTTCACTTAAAAACAAAAATAAAGTTGAGAAGGGAACTGAACTACCATTTTGCAATACTGACCATCGTCATCCCAGCTGATGCAAATGCATTACATCGCACAGAGAAAATAGATATAAACATGAATGTAATGTAGGGAACTGCATCCAATGAAATGCTCTGAAAAATAACTACACGGTTCTTCAGTCTGAAAGTCACCTGCTACAGAGCCATCTGTAAGAAACTAGTCAGTCATTCTACCTCAGTAGAAGACAGCATTGTCATAAGCACTGAAGGACAAGGCACACTGGGGACTCATTAAAACACAACTCCCACCCTGAGCAAAGTGCCGTTCTAAGTCAATGTTGCATATGAAGACTAAAAAAAAAGTGATTTGTTTGTTTTATCAGTGCTGAAAATCTCTTTGAGGGAGCATTCCATACATTTATGAGTTAAATCCCCCTGCCTGGTTATGAAACCTCCTGCACATATTTGACTGTTTTCGAAGGAGTCGTGTCAACTTGACTTATGTAAAAGTGCTGCAACTTGGATTTGGAATCCTTTGTCGGTTCAGCGTTTGCCATCCACTGTTCCTTGGAGCAATCTGATTAACCTTGACAAAGACGCACAAATTAAAATCCGGATAGATACAAAGACAATCAGATATAGATCGACAAAAAGACCTATATGACGGTATGCATCAGCCACATCTCTTAATCCTGATCTTTTAGGTTGGTTACTTCTGAATAGTATTAAAGACTGGCTCTGAAATGAGAGGCAGCCAGGGAAATAGAACACACTGCTTAATCCCCACTCCCCCAGTATATCCATTATAGACCTACTTGTACTTATAAAAACAATGTTTTTATTTTTCTTAACAGATATAACAACAAGATCAGGCTGGAGGAAAAGACAAACCATTTCTCTGTAACAAGATACACATATGTATACAGTGAGCATATTTGGATCACCATTGTCTCTATTTCAGAAATATCGCTTCAGGCAGTATCCAATACAACACTATCGCTAATGTAAATTACATTGCGCTAGTATAAATGGCTTCTGCTGAAACACCAACTGCTCTTCCTAGCATGATGGGTTTCCCCAGGAAACCTGTTGTGCTAGCACGCACCATTGGCATTGCAATAGAGGTTGTTCACACTAGCACAATATGATTTACGTTAGTGGTAGTGTCACACTTTAACACAGGGCTTCTTTCCAGACTGTACTGTTTATCCTCTCTTTGTTCTTGTTCGCATAATCAGTAAAACAAAACCAAGTTTCATAAACGTCATCTATGTTTGTCTGTTTCTTTGCTGCTCAAGTGTGTTTGGTTAGTTGCTCTATCAAGGGTCCTGCCCATATCCTTTTTCTTCAGTTTCCCATGGATGGTTCGTTAATTTAACTTCCCATTTTTTTTTTTTTTGCAAGGTCTGCATTATGTCCTTCAAAGGTAAATAAGAGACCTAAGGTTGGAGTTGCTCAATTACCTATTTTATTATTTTATTGCATTCTTCCAATACTTTTCTCCAAACTGGTTTTATGACTTCACAATCCCACCACACATGGAAAAATGTGACCTTGATGTTACAGTCCCACCAACATAGTAGGTTAATTGAATTATAAATATGGTTAAGTATTTGTGGTGTTGGGTATCATCTATTTCAATTTATTTCCACATTTTCTTTTTAACTGAATGCATTTCTTAACTGCTTTTCAAAGCTGCAATCTTTCAAGGTAGTTTTCAATATAAAATATAGAATTCCTTATCAACAGAACAAGTTCATAAAATCATAAATCAGTTTTAAACAAATTTAAGAATGAACCAGTTAAGATGAGCCAAATCCAAAACTTAAATAACTAACAAAAGCAGCATGTTTATATTTTTAAAAAACTTTCAGCTAAAAGGCAAAGAAAAATACATTTTAAAAACACTCTTGAAAACAACAACAGTTGAAATCAGCAAGGTATCTCTCAGGAGGTAATTCCTTCAGGCAAGGGCCACCACCAAAAAGAGATCTTTATGGATCTGTGTTGAGATCAACTATGATCTCAACACAGTAGATTCAAACCCTTCAAATAACCTGGACCCAAACTGTTTAGGGTTTTAAAGGTCAAAATCAGCCCTTTTTGCCATAATTAATTTCATTGGTTTCTTCATCCAAATTGTTTACCAATGTTTTGGTTCTGTGGTCATGTCTATACCTTGTTTCCATGTTTGTTTTAAACCTTCTTCTATGTTGCTGGATATTTCAGTATTTAAAATGTTGTACGTTTGTGACACTAAGCCTTTTGAGTGGATTGTAAGATTGTATTTTTGAACTGTATGAATGGTCTAATTATTTGGTTATTAACTATAGGGTTTGATATAGAACATATGATTTATGAATTCAGAGCCAATTTAATTTCAGTCCTCATAGCTGTTCTTTTATTTGTGCTCCGGCAATCATTCCTCTTAATCTTTGTTGTTGTTCAGTCGTTCAGTCGTGTCCGACTCTTCGTGACCCCATGGACCATAGCACGCCAGGCCTTCCTGTCCTGCGCTCTCTCCCGGAGCGTGCTCAAGTTCATATTCATTGCATCCGTGATGCTATCTAGCCATCTCATCCTCTGCCGTCCCCTTCTCCTTTTGCCTTCAGTCTTTCCCAGCATCAGGGTCTTTTCCAGGGGGTTTTCTCTTCGCATTAGGTGGCCAAAATATTGGAGCTTCAGCTTCAGGATCTGTCCTTCCAATGAGCACTCAGGGTTGATTTCCTTTAGGATGGACTGATTTGACCTCCTTGCAGTCCAGGGGACTCGTAAGAGTCTTCTCCAGCACCACAGTTCGAAAGCATCAATTCTTCGGTGCTCAGCCTTCCTTATAGTCCAGCTCTCACAGCCATACATTACTACTGGGAAAACCATCGCTTTGATTAGACGGACCTTTGTCAGCAAGGTGATGTCTCTGCTTCTTACTATGCTGTCTAGGTTTGCCATAGCTTTCCTCCCAAGGAGCAAGCGTCTTTTAATTTCATGGCTACAGTCACCGTCTGCGGTGATCTTGGAGCCCGAGAAAGTAAAATCTGTCACTGCTTCCATTTCTTCCCCTTCTATATGCCAGGAAGTGATGGGGCCAGATGCAATGATCTTAGTTTTTTTAATGTTGAGTTTCAAACCAGCTTTTGCACTCTCCACTTTCACCCTCAACAAGAGGCTCTTGAGATCCTCTTCGCTTTCTGCCATTAGGGTGGTATCGTCTGCATATCGGAGGTTGTTGATAATTCTCCCAGCAATCTTAATTCCGACCTCTGATTCATCCAACCCGGCATTTCTCATGATGTACTCTGCATATAAGTTAAATAAGCAGGGTGACAATATGCAGCCTTGTCGTACTCCTTTCCCAATTTTGAACCAATCGGTTGTTCCATGTCTGGTTCTTACTGTTGCTTCTTGACCCTCGTACAGGTTTCTCAGGAGACAGGTAAGGTGGTCTGGTACTCCCATCTCTTGAAGAATTTGCCAGAGTTTGTTGTGATCCACACAATCAAAGGCTTTAGCGTAGTCAATGAAGCAGAAATAGACATTTTTCTGGAATTCTCTTGCTTTCTCCATGATCCAGCGAATGTTGGCGATTTGATCTCTAGTTCCTCTGCCTCTTCGAAACCCAGCTTGTACTTCCGGTAGTTCTCGGTTCGCATACTGCTGAAGCCTAGCTTGTAGGATTTTGAGCATCACCTTGCTGGCATGTGAAATGAGCGCAATTGTGCGGTAGTTTGAACACTCTTTGGCGTTGCCCTTCTTTGGAATTGGAATGTAAACTGACCTTTTCCAGTCTTGTGGCCACTGTTGAGTGTTCCAGATTTGTTGGCATATTGAATGCAGCACTTTAACAGCATCATCTTTTAGCATTTTAAATAGCTCGGCTGGAATACTGTCATCTCCGCTAGCTTTGTTGTTACTAATGCTTCCTAAGGCCCACTTGACTTCACTCTCTAGGATGTCCGGCTCAAGTTCAGTGACCGCACTATCATGGCTATCAGGGACATTCAGATCTTTCCTGTAGAGTTCTTCTGTGTATTCTTGCCACCTCTTCTTAATCTCATCTGCTTCTGTTAGGTCCCTGCCTTCTTTGTCCTTTATCATGCCCGTCTTTGCACAAAACGTTCCCTTGAGATCTCCAATTTTCTTGAAGAGATCTCTAGTCTTTCCCATTCTGTTGTTTTCCTCGATTTCTTTGCATTGTTCACTTAAGAAGGCCTTCTTGTCTCTCCTTGCTATTCTCTGGAACTCTGCATTCAGTTGGATATATCTTCCCCTTTCTCCCTTGCTTTTCGCTTCCCTTCTTTCGTGAGCTACTTGTAAAGCCTCATCAGACAGCCACTTTGCTTTCTTGCATTTCTTTTTCTTGGGGATGGATTTCGTTGCTGCCTCCTGAACAATGTTACGGACCTCCGTCCATAGTTCCTCAGGCACTCTGTCTATCAGGTCTAATCCCTGAAATCTATTCCTTACCTCCACTGTATATTCATCAGGGATATGATTTAGGTCATACCTGAACGGTTTAGTGGTTTTCCCGACGTTCTTCAATTTAAGCCGAAATTTTGCAAGAAGCAGCTCATGATCTGAGCCACAGTCAGCTCCAGGTCTTGTTTTTACTGACTGTATGGAGCTTCTCCATCTTTGGCTGCAAAGGACATAATCAATCTGATTTCGATATTGACCATCTGGTGATGTCCATGTGTAGAGTCGCCTCTTGTGCTGTTGGAAAAGAGTGTTTGCTATGATCAGCATGTTCTCTTGGCAAAACTCTATTAGCTTTTGTCCTGCTTCATTTTGTACACCAAGGCCATGCCTGCCTGTTATCCCAGTGATTTCTTGACTTCCTACTTTAGCATTCCAATCCCCTATGATGAAGAGGACGTCTTTTTTTGGTGTTAGTTCTAGAAGGTGTTGTAGGTCTTCATAGAACCGATCAACCTCAGCTTCTTCGGCCTCAGTGGTTGGGGCATAGACTTGAATTACTGTGATGTTGAATGGTTTGCCTTGGATTCGTACTGAGATCATTCTATCATTTTTGAGATTGTACCCCAGTACTGCTTTTCCCACCCTTTTGTTGACTATGAGTGCTACTCCATTTCTTCTAAGGGATTCTTGCCCACAATAGTAGATATGATGGTCACCTGACTTAAATTCGCCCATGCCTGTCCATTTTAGTTCGCTGATTCCCAAGATGTCGATGTTCAATCTTGCCATCTCATGTTTGACCACCTCCAGCTTACCTTGATTCATTGATCTTACATTCCAGGTTCCTAAACAATATTGTTCTTTACAGCATCGGATTTTCTTTTCACCGCCAGACACATCCACAGCTGAGTGTCCTTTCGGCTTTGGCCCAGCCACTTCACTCTTTCTGGCGCTACTTGGAAATACCCTCTGCTCTTCCCCAGTAGCATATTGGACACTTTCCGACCTGAGGGGCTCATCATCCGGCGTCATCTCTTTTAGCCTTGTGATACGTTCCATGGGGTTTTCTTGGCAAGAATACTGGAGTGGGTTGCCATTTCCTTCTCCAGTGGACCACATTTTGTCAGAACTCTCTGCCATGACCTGTCCGTCTTGGGTGGCCCTGCATGGCATAGCTTATGGCTTCACTGAGTTACGCAAGCCCCTTCGCCACAACAAGGCAGTGATCCATGAAGGGATCACTGCCTTAATCTTAATCTTAATCTTTACAATCCTTTTAATTCCCATCCTTGAAATGTACCTTTATTATAAAACAAAGGATGATTTAGGAAGGGTAGCACTGGAGAATGTGCTGGTATCAGTTTTTTATGCCATTTCTACCTCATCACCAATGAGGTACATAGGAATGGGTTGGTGATCATTACATTTCTTCCTATCAGGGTATTAGAAATGGCAGACCTCTTGTTTCATTAGCAGAGCAATCCCTAGGGTGAGGGTGTTGGAGGCTCTGTCCTGTTCTAAGCCCTAGTGGGCTCTTGCAGATAGGGCAAAAGGAACAGCAGAGGAATTTTTTACTTCTCCATCCACCAAAAAAGGAATGTCTGTTAGACAGGCCTCAAAACCTGCCTAACTTTTCCTCTGTGCTGGGGGGCATGGTTGGCGGCTGGGAGGGCTTAGGATCCCCAAGATCCTTGGTCATTCGTCCCCACCTACTGGCAATCTCCCAACGCCCCTATTTCTCCCCCTCTACAAGGTTGGAGTTCCACATAGAGGACACCCCTGCTAAAATCTCCATGGTGGCCAGGAGGTGCCAGGAATGGGGGTGAGTGGGGTACTGACTTCAGAAAAATCCCTCCAAGGATCCTAAGCCCTCCCAGACCCCAACCACGCCCCTGGCACAGACAGAAAGTTAAAGAGGCTCTGAAGCCTCTCTAACAGAAATTCCCTTTTAAAGAGGCATTTATCACTTTTAAAAATGTCTCTCTAAGAGAGGTATGGGCAGAACTTGAAACAAAAAAAAGAAACTTTAGGCAAAACAGTCAGACTTAATAGTAGATATCCTTCCTAACCATGACAGTTTTAGTTTAGCCCAAGTTTTCCATTTACATTTTATTTTATTTGATCATGGGCTTAAAAATTAGTTTCATAATTTCTTTCTGTGAATGTGTATGTCTCAAATATTTCATTGGTTGTAACCAAATAGGTATTTTTGTAGTTTCTTCTACTTCCATTTGGTCTATATTGTTTATATTTAAACATAATACAGTATATTTTTAAAATTAATTTTCAGTCCTGCTATTTTCCCATTTTAATCTGTTTCAGGGTTTGTTAAGGAGTAAAGCCACATAATCAGCAAGTACATTTATTACGTTTTCTGTGTTTATCTAGTTTTTTTAATGTGTTGATTATTCCTAATTTTATTTGCTGAAGTTTCAATTAAAAAAAGCAAATTATAGTGGAGAAAGGGAGAAACTCAGTTTGATATTTATTAATTTAGTTTTATACTCATTGGTACAGAATACTACTTGTAAAACGGGTCAATTAAATTTATAATCCCACCCCACTGACCCATATTCACATTTTTTTTTCATAACTCAAGCAAAAACCTCTATTCATTTGGCAAAAGCTTTTGATGCATTGAGGGATACAGTGGCTAATGCTTCCTTGTGGCCATGGAGCAGTAGTATATAACAGCCAATAGTCTTCTAATTGAATCTGAAATTTGTCGATTTATGATCAATCCAGTTTGGTCAGATCTTATATATTTTTGAGCCACGTTACTCAATCCAGGCCCAATTATTCCTGTGAAAAAAAATTGAGAGTCTTGGTTGATTAGTGTCATGAGTTTATATCTTCTGTATCTTTCTCTGATTTGGGAATAACTATTATTTGGGAGGTTTGCCAAGATTTTGGTATCAGGTTACCTTCCAAGATTTTATTGAATAGTTGTGTTATACGCAGGAGTAATTTTTGTAAAAAAAAATTAACTATATGTTTTTCCTATAAAAAAAAATGCCAAATGGATTAAAGTCATCCGTGCCTAGAGTTTCGTGAGTTGTAATTTTGTAAATGTTTTAGATCTCTTCTTTTCTGCTTTAAGTACTCTTGATGTTCTCTATTTAATGGTCACACATTCAAAATTTCAAGGTAGTCTTCTCTTTCTTCAGAAAACTGGTAGAATATAAGTTTGTACAAAAAGAATTGTACAAATTGATCATTAATTTCTTTGGTGTTACATGGCTTTTTTCATTTTGTACCGCTGTTATTCTATTCTCCCTGCCCCCCACAAATCCTTAGGGCACAATCTTATTGTTTACACCCTCGAGGCTCGTAAGGTCTCGAACTCAAAGGCGTATGAGCATCCAGTGCAGAGTGGGAAGAGCAGCAGAGGCGATTGTCGCTTCCCTGCTCCTTCTGCTCTGCATTTTCAGCGGACAGGCTTTTTTGTCCACCCACCTGGGCTGCCGCAGAGGGGGCGGGAAGAAGGCGGGAGAGGCCTTGGGATAGCTCATATCCCTGGCCTCTCCAGTCCCCACCCACTGGAACACCCCCTTTACCCTCTCGCCAACATCAAGTTCCCAACCTCGGAGAGGCAGCGGGTGCAGTTCCTTCCATGCTGGCTGTGGGGGGAGCAGATTCCCTCCTCAGAGGTTGGAGGGCTGTCTCAGACCTCAGATCTGGGAATCTGAAGTATCCTACGGCCTCAGTCGTTGCCTAGGCGCCATAGGATTGCTCTCCCCATCTGTTAGAAATTTTGAATTTTTATCCCCCAATCCATCTATTTTTGGTCTACTTCCTGCATGGCAATATTCATTTGGCTTAATTCTAATGCATCTAATTCTAGTGAAGGCTGGTGGCTCTGATTTCAGTGGGGCTGTGATTCCATTCTGGGTTTTACTCTACTCAGAACCAGACAGAATTCTAAAGGAGCTATCCAAGGTGCTGAACCTATTTTGGGGATAGGGTTCAGCAACTTGGATAGTTTTTAGAGTTCTGGTTGGTTCTGACTAAAGCCCAGAATGGATTCACAGCCCTACTGGACTCAGAGCCACCAGCCTCCACTGTCTAATTCATTTCTATTTTTTGACGTATTTGTTTTCCTACTTCTATGTTTTTCTTCCAAAAATGTTATATTTTTCTGTAAAGTTTGCCTTATTCTGTCGATTACTTTTCTGATTTGGCTTATTTCTTTTATACACTCTCAGGACTGCTTTGTTAACATATCAATTGACAGGTAGATCTGGTGTGTTACTGATCTCAAGATATTGTTTGATTTCTTCTTTAAATTTGTCTGTTGTTGATTGTCTTTGTAATAGAATCTGATTCAGTCACCACATAAAAGAACTGCTGTCTCCCCCACACCAATTAATTATAGTAGTTATGGGAGCATGATCAGAAGCTGCTATAGAGCCTAGTTTTGATGTTTTAATTATCTGTTCCCAAAGTTATGAAACCAACATGTAATCAACTCTGGTCTATATGTTATGTCTATTTGAAAAACAGACAAAATCCCTTTCTCTTGGACTGGCCAATCTCCATGTGTCTGTTAGTCTGTGTTCTGATATGACGTGTAGTAGTCCTGTGTCCTTTATTTTATTTATACCTCCTTGGCGTTCAGTTTTGTCTAATCTATTGCCCCTAATTAAGTTTAAACCTCTTCCTATATACTCCCCCTTCTTTGAATTTGTATAGCGTTTGAAATGTTTCTCTCAAACAAAAAATGGGTTCAGTGTTCAGGCTGTACGTGAAACCTACTGTGACTACTTCTCCTCGGTATCCCTTTATGAAAATATAAATATAGAGCTCCTCTTCAGGTCTTTTAGAATTTATTTGGTGGCACAATAGAAGCATTTCATTAAAGCCATTGCTACACCCCTTTGGAATTTCATGGGGCAGAGGAGATATCCCCTAATCCCTTGTAATAAATTAATTTATCTGATGTTCTCCTGTGATTACTTTCTTGTAATAAAATAATATCCGAATCTTCCATTTTAATTATGTCCTGGATTCATTGTCACATCACTTGTATCCCTAAGCTTTGTAAATTGGAGAAGTATATCTTAATTTCAGTCATTTTCTACTATAAATATATTCTTCAAAATGTAATTCATACAATTTTTTAATGCAAGTATCACTCTATTGTGTCTTATTTGGTAGTATTTCCCGTTTGATCTATATACCACCTAAACATAACTTTCAAATGCAGTAACATTCAATAGAATGTGTCCATGTCTAGGGATTTCTTTCCTCTCCTGGGAATCTCATGCTTGGGCTCTAATAGCCACTTGCCACACTGGAACTGTAAGTTGGGAGTAAGTTAACCGTTTAGGGCCACCGCCACCCAGCCCGGTAGCAGATTATTTCCAAATTTAAAAATACCTTATCTGTTAATAGAAGTAATAATGTTAAGTTCCATTGTGAAAAACTTAACATAGTGAGCTAAAAAAGTAAGTTTCTTGTTACTTGCCAAACACAGATTCTTTAAGCTCAAGTTATTTTTCATGAGTCTTTGTTGAAATGACATTTTCTAAATCTTCCCAGCTTGTGTGACTGTTCTTGTTTTTCTTCTTGCCTGGGTCAAGGTTTAGGAGCACAAATAGTTTCTTTACTTCTCTGTGAGTGTTTACCTCACCACACTTTATTGTAAAGGGATACTGCCACTAATATTTGATTCTTTCCTCTCTTAGTTGGTTGGTAAAGTATTAAAAAGTGGTATTTTGGAAAGGTCTCTGTGCTTAAATCTTGGAAGAGTTGAATTTGTTCATAGTTGTGGTGCAGTTGGACAATATGGTTGTCAGGGTGGAAACTGAGCTGATAGAACCCCAGAGCAGTTCTGATTCTGAGGAGGATCAGCAATCCGTGGGAGAGGAGCCAGCTCATCCCTCACAGGCACAGCAGCTGGCAGAGATTCCTCCTGCCAGCATTCCTGAGATAGTGATCCTAGCAGTGAGAAAGTGCGGGAACGAGGCTTGCTAGATGCTCGATGCAGACGCAGGGAGCGACGAGCGATGGAGGGCACGGAAAGGAGGCGTAGCGCCCGTTTGGCGCGCAAGCAACGGCCGCCTCCTGTGGACCCAAGGGAAAGAGGGAGGATCTCTCCCTAGCCCGTAAGTTCAGGGTCTTCAAGTGACTCTCCTTCAAACGGGGATCAACTGCCTACTCGGCGCATAGGCCACTCTGCTGTCGCTGGTGATTAGCATCTGAAAGAGCCATTAAGTAGTAACAGGATTAAAGCCTTGAAAAGAATCCTTTCATCTGTGTCTTGAGTTGGCTATTGGAGTGGAAAGAGGCCGCTAGGGCACTCCTGATAACGGCGTCTTTTGTTAAGATTCACACAAAACAAAACAGACAATAATGACTCTGGGTTTGGTGCCATCCAGTGGTTTTGCAAATAATGCCCTGTGTGCTCTTTCCGTGTCCTCCACCCTAACTTTTAATCCTGGGAAGTCCTCTGTGAATCGTATTGTTAAGAAAGAGATTATTTTTGTCCTTCAGCTGACTCCTGAGAGATATCCTGCTGAAGTTCTCTATTTGATTTGCACAGGCTTTGGCTACTAGCTATTTGGGCCCCAGGTCCAATGCTTCATTTGCCAGCTTTTTAATATGCGAGTTTATTTGTTATTTCTGTAAACTTTGTTTCGAGAGGTTTCATTACCCTGGCTCATTCTTGCCGTTGTTTTATCTGGTCCTCGATCTCAAGCTTTGTTGCTGATTCTTCCTTTGCATTTCTTTTTGTTTTCCATGATATTACCAGGCCTTCTTTATTCTCTACCAGGCTCATGCCTGCACATCCAAAATATGATTTCAGGTTCTGGTCTCTGGACACAGTTGTGCCCTGCTGCATTCCCTCTTTCTGCATGTGTTTATTTTCTGCAGAATTTATTATTTTGGTGCTGTTTTTGGTAAAAGTTCCACATCAGGGGATGGAAGGCTGAGTCAATCTGCCAAGCCTTGTTAGTAATGTCACCACTACTCTATCTACCTGTATAAATATTGCACATGCCTAACATCTCCCAGTACCTTGCACCAGGCCTGAATTCCACATGTAGAGTGCAACCCAGAGAATCATATCCATTGTCAGCTACGGAAGGGAAAGAATCACAATATCAAGTCATTCCATAACCAAAAATGGGCAAAATTAGGTCATTTGTCAAAAGGCTAAACTAGTATACAGCAGAAACTGGGTCCAGATTTAAAGCTGAAACACAGGACCAGCAGACTTGTGTCATGCATCTATTGCTGGACTCTACCAATTCAGATAGCAGGTGGGGTGGAGAGAATCACATTTTGAATCCTCCCTCTTTTTTTTTTTTTTAACGCAAAACCTCATTGTGCATACCAAAGTACCATATCTCTGATGGACTGTAGGGTCTCTTTCCCTGATATCCTGGCTTTCTTTATACAGGACGCTTTGTATATGCAGTAGCAGTGAAACATATGATTCCTTCACCTGCAGCCTGAAGTGGTACAGTCCTGTAACATATTCTTCAGATGTGTCTTGCTGATAGTGTGTTTCATTCTTAGCTTCCGAAGAATCTCAGGAGTAATTTTTTAAAAGCAACCATATCATTCTGGAGAAATGTTGTTTTAAATAGGGTTAATGTGTGTGTTGAAGGCTCACAAATCAGAGAGAGTTTGTTTCTGGTGCCTTGTCTCCCCTGTGGCATTTTTACACCCTCACAATATCCCAGATCCTCTGTTCTGCCTGCATCATCTCTCCTCCTTTTGCATACCAAAACTATTCATAGTTCAGTAAAAGCCTAAATACTGCATTTACAGGCATACCACAATTTGCAGTCCATCAAGCCAAACACAGCCCACCAGTCTTAGACAGGCTGCAAAGGCAGGAGGTTTATTGAGCTCTTAATGGCATGCCTTTCCTAGCTGGTGGTCTACGTTCGGTAGGAATGCTGGCAAAGTTCTCCTGATCCAGGCTCAGAAACAACCTCAGGGGCTCTTGAAAGCTTGACTCTGACAAGAGGCATGAGATGAACTTTTTAACTCCAAGCCAAAGAAGAGCTCACATCTCCCCACCGGCCCTCCGGCCAGCCCCCCAATTCCCAACGTACCTTCTCTGCCTGCCAGCCCCCATTCCTCCAAACATCCTTCTCACCTTCCTCTTAAGGCCCTACCTGGTCAGGAAGCGGCACTGCATCAGCACGCACAGGGACCCATGAGAGATAACGAAAGTAGCTGACACCCTGCCCAAGGCAACTGCCTTGCAAGTAAATATCCAACAGAGCTGCATGAGGCTGCAGAAGCCTGTGTCAGGATTCTGCCATTGTCATCCCAAGGAGGACAGGTAGTGAAAGGTCAGCATAAGCACCAAGACAACCAGAGACAAGCCTCTCTTGCTTCTATACAAGCTGACAATCCCACAATTGCCCAGGCAAGGGGATACCGTCTTAGGCAAAATTGCAAGCTGTGAAGAGGCAGGGCAGGAAGGACAGTAGGGATGGTATCTCCCATGGGACAGGTCCCAGATATCTTGTGGGAGGTGGGTGGAATCCTTGCCAGAGTTGCAAAGAGGTATTTAAAAACCCAGCTCATAATGGCCAAGGGGGATTCCCTGCTACTCTCCTTGTGCCCAGAAAGATTGAGGAAGTGTGCAGGACAGAGGAACAGGGGTGAAGAAATGCCTTCTCCACTCTGTCCGAGTTCTAGGGAGATGGGCAGATGATGACCCACCAGAGCCAGGCAGAAATGTGTAGTAGGCCAAAGACAACCTGTTGGCCTTAACTTCCCCATCCCAGCACAATAACAGAAGGCATAGTCTGAGATTTTGTCTGCTATAAATATATATCTGAACATTTCCATAGTCAAAACTATTAAATGCTGTAATTTATGGGGATGCTATTCCAAAGTTGTCCCAACAGTAAAATTCAGGTATGGTACGCTGAGTGAGATCCTATGCCATTTGCTTCAGAATTCCCCCTCCAAATTGGTAGCCAGCAAGGAATTCTGTGAATGAATGGAGCATGACATGTATATATTTGTTTCAGAAGGATGAAAATCTAAGGGTCAGACTAGATGGATTCCTGCGTTGAGCAGGGAGTTGGACTCGATGGTCTTGTAGGCCCCTTCCAACCCTACTATTCTATGATTCTATGATGTAACTATAAGGATATGATTCAAAGCCACCAGTAGTTTGGCCCACGTCTTAGTTCACAAAAAGCATCTGCAATCCAGATCAAGCAATCCAGATCAAGCTGTTGTTTGCCCTGAATTTAAGAGCAGGGGAAATGGAAAGTTGGGTACTTACCGTGAAGTTCCATTCCGATTCGGTGCCAGGAGACATCCTTCATGCGATGTACAAAAGCCACTATTCCCAGAGGGCGGGCCCCAAAGCAGGCTGACCCTATGGCTGAGGTAATGCCTGTTGTAACACTCTATGTCCAAAGGCTGCTTTGGAAGAAGCGTATTTGTCGATCCTATAACGCCTTGCGAACATACAGTGTGAGGACTGAGTGGATGCCCTACAGATCTCTGCTAAGGGGGCATTAGTAGAAAAAGCTGCTGAGGCAGCTGTGGCCCTGGTGGAGTGTGCTGTAACGTGTGTGGGTTTAGGGAGTTTTTTAACCTCATGGGCTGCAAAAATACATGCCTTGAGCCACCTGGCAAGGGTAGCATGGGAGAGGTGAGAAGGATTAGGGCAGAAGGAGGGAAGAGTAATTTCTTGTGTTCTGTGAAAGATAGTGTTAATTTGGGGAATGAAGGATGGATCTAATCGGAGTGTGGCAGACCCTTGCTGAATGTGCAGAGGTGGTATCTCGTGGAGAGAGCTGATAACTCTGAAACTCTCCCAGCAGAGGTTATAGCTACCAAAAATAAAACCTTCAGTGAGAGGAAACGTAGGTTCAAAGGGTGCAGCAGTGAGAGCAGAAAGGGCTGTGTGCAGGTTCCATGTAGGGAAACGATGTATAACTGGAGGGGATTATACGCGATGCTCCTGAGGAATCGTTTAACATGCGGATGAGCATTAAGTGTCTTGTGGCAGGGCTTGGAAAGGACAGAAGAGCGAGCTGTGGCTTGTCTTAGAAGTGTGTTTGCTTTGAGTCCCATATCTAGCCCCGCTTGCAGGAACAGGAGCAACTCTTTAATTCATGCCATCTTGTGACCTGTGTTTCCTCCTGCACCCACGAACTAACGCCTTCCAGGTCGTTTCGTACATTCGATTGGCGGACGGTCTCCTAGAAAAAAAGCACGGTGTTTATTACCTCGGCTGAATAGTCTAGGGAGAGGAAGGTGAGGCATTTAGTAGCGAGGCGGCAAGCTGCAGCCATTGAGAATCCGGATGCCACACAGGGCCTTGCGTGGGGTCGGGTGTTAATGGAAGGAACCGGGGGTCTGACTCCATCAGTTGTAGGATTTGGGAGAACCAAAGTCTCTGGGGCCAAAAGGGCGCTATGAGCATTATGGTTGCCTGTTCCTCCTTGATCTTCCTGAGGACCCTGGCCAAAAGTGGAAATGGCGGGAATGTGTAAAGTTTGCCCCTGGGCCAGGGGAGTGGAGAGCATCTGTAGCTTCTGCTTTTCAAGCCAGATGACTGAAGAAGCAAGGTAGCTGATTGTTGAGTGGGGAGGCAAACAGGTCCACCAGGGGTGGGCCAAAGTGATGGCAAAGACTCTGAAAAACTGTTGGACTGAGAGTCCACTCGCCTGGGTGGAGTTGTTGTCGATGGAGAAAATCGGCTTCCATGTTGAGGGTCCCCTGGATATGCTGTGCAGTGACAGACAGGATGTTGTGTTGTGCCCAGTGAAGAGTTCATCTTGTGAAGAGATTTGGATTTTGTTCCTCCTTGATGATTCATATGGGCTAAGGCTGTGGTGCTGTCTGTTCTGACTAGGAAATGGGCAAGACCCATGTGTTGGACAAAGTGTTTGATGGCAAGGTGGATTGCTCTAGTTGACACTGTGGTGTTACACCTTGGGACGCCAGATCCCCTGAATGGGATGGCCCGGGCAGGGAGCTCCCCAACCCTCCAGGTTGGCATCTGTGGTCACAATGATATGACAGGGTTCCTGGATGGGTGTGCCCTTTACTATGTTGTGTGGTGTTCTCCACCAGAGGAGAGAAGTTCTGACTGATTGCGGCAGAATGCCTTTGATGTGGCGTCTGTGGATTATTTCGGACTGAAAGGAGAGAAGCAGCCACTGCAAGGGTCTGGAATGTAACCTGGCCCATGGGACGATCCCTAACCAAGATTATCATGAGACCAAGCACTTGAGCAAGGGACATGACATCTGCTGAGCAAGCTAGAAGGAGGGACTTCATTACCTGGTGAATCTTAGATAACATGTCTGGGGCCAGGGAGATTATTCCTTTGGAGGTGTCTAAAACCGCCCCCAGGTGAATGAGTGATCGGGAGAGTTGGAGGTGACTCTTTTGGAAGTTCATCAAGAACCCGTGGCCTTGGAGACAAGACAGAGTGATCTGTAGATCTGCATGGGCCTTTGACATGATGGAGACCTTAGAAGAAGGTTGTCTAGGTCAGGATACATGTGAATGGCCTTGAGTCTGAGGTGGGCTACCACTGCTAGCATTAGCTTGGAAAAGACTCTTGGCGCTGATGCCAGGCCGAAAGGCATCACCCTGTACTGAAAATGGTGCCCCTTGTAGAAGAAGTGGAGAAATCACTGGTGTTGTGCAGCAGTGGGAATGTGGAGATAAGCCTCTGTAAGGTCTATGGATGAAAGGCAATACCTGATGTAGAGCCTCCTTGATAGTCTGGAGGGTATCCATCCTGAATTTGTGGTATGCCACAAACCTACTGAGGTGTTTCAGATCCAGTATGGCACACCAGGAAGACCCTCCCTTCTTGGAGACCAGGAAGAGAAGGGAGTATACCCCCTGGAAGTGCTCGGAAGGTGGGACAGGTTCTACTGCTGCCATCAGTTGTTTGTAAACAGACCCGGAAAATAGGGAGGGAAGAAACCTGTTCCTGGGAGTGGAGTAAAACTCCAGGAAATAGCCATGTTGCATAATGTTGAGAGTCCAGGTGTCCGGTGCTGTCTGTTCCCATGTGTGAAAGAAGTGCTGTAGCCTTCCTCCAACATGTGCAGGAAGGGAGTCAGAATTGTTGGTGAGGAGCTTTGGAGGACTGGCGCAGGCCTGACCTTCCAAGGTTGGAGATCTGAGATTTAGGTTGGAACCTGGTTCTGGACCATGTGGGCTTTGTGAACTTGTAATTGCATGGCTGAAAGGATGAACTGAATGGAGATCTGAAGGAATGAAAAGAAGAAGAGGACGAGGAGGACGAGCAGGAGGAGGAGGGAGCTCAGAGAACCTCCTCTCATCCCTCTTCAATGAAGAGGACATAGCTCTCTTCTTATCTTTGGGTTCCACTAAAATGTTTTTGAGGGCTTCCTCCCCAAAGAGGTGTGTTCCTGTGATAGGAACTCTGCTTAGGTTTCCTTTGGAATAAGCATCCATGTTCCAGTGTTTCAGCCACAGTGAATGTCTTACCACTATGGTTGAAGCAATGGAACGTGCCACAAAAATCATGGAATCCTGTGTGGCATGTGAAATGAAGGTGTATGTCTTGTATAACTGAGAAAAATTCCTAAGCAAAGAAAAACTATCCAACTCTTTATTGTTGATAAAATCTTCAAACCACAGGACAGTGGCTTGAGAAAAAAAAGAACGAATACATTTTTCACGAGGATCCTTGAGGGGGAAGTCCCCATCCTTAGGATTTATGGCTCCTGAAAGTAAAGCTGCCACTGGAGCATCAGCTAAAGGAACCATAAGTTCTCCCATAATTGGCTGTGGTAAGGAGTAAAATTCTCAAGTTATGCTAGAACTCCTTTTGGCTTGGCAGGGGGCCTTCCATTCAGCTTTAACCAGTTTTTCAAAGGAGGAAGGAAAAGGCATCTCATGGTTTAGGGTTAGGGTCTGGGAATAATGCTTCACTTCTGGAAGGCTGCTTAATTGTTTCCTGAGAAGAATTAACGTTCAGCGAAGCCGTAGCTTTGGACAGAATACAAAGAAAATTGTGTTAAATAATCTTACAATGAAAGGTTCATCCACTGTCACATCTGACCATTCAGCTGACCAGTCATCTAACAAAACAAGAGAATCTGAGTCAGAAGGGTGCTCAGGCAAGATTCCCTTTAACTTACCATGCTTTCCTTTACTGTGAGGCAACGGTTGGGAGAATCAGGGGCTGATTCAGCAGAAGATGTAGGCAATTTAGTTTTATCAGGCATCTTGGAGAGCTTGGCCTGAAGTGCCCTCTTTTGTTTTTGCTTTGACTGTGGGGAAGAAGAAATGGAGGAAGGAGTCCTTTCCCTGTGTTTGTTATGTCCCCTTCGTTGATCGATCAGAGAGCTGAGCCAATTCCCTTCTAATGGCCTGCTGGATTGTTTTAAACAAAGTCTGATTGTGGGCAGGGAGCGAGGAGGTGCCTGGGGGTTGCTATGCCTTCGTATTATCCCTTGAAAAAGGCTGCGTTTGCAAAATGCGGGCTGCACAATCCTGGGAAGATGAAACTGATTTTTGGCAGGAAAACAATGGGCGCGTCCCAGCTTCCTCCCACTCCCAGGGCCCCAAGGAGTGCTTATGTGCCCTCACGGATTGATGTCCGAGGCAGGAACTATGGAGAGAGCATGAGATCCCGCGCCATCCAGTTCCCAAGGGCTCTGCTCCAATCTGCTTGGGTTTGCAGAGCTGTGGCTGTATGGCAACAGTGGGGTATGCCTGTACACTACCGGTCCTCCTGTAAACTCCTCACGATCGGAGCCAGGAGCGACTGTCAGCTCCTCAAGGTGCCTTGCAATTGGCAGCTGCGTTCCGGATGACTCTGATATGCCTTACCGAAGGCGCCTTTTCCTTTTCCTTACCAGGTTTGGAGCTCTTCTTTGTAGGTGACACCATGTGGTGAAAAGGCAGAAGAGCCAGAAAAGGGTCAGCAAAACTTTTTCTTTTCTTTTCTGTTTGTTTGTTTGTTTTTAAAAGTGAGAAAAGTCTAAACTAGGAAAGGAGAAAAGTTTGTTAAGGAAGAGGTAGAACAAAGGCTGGAAGGAAAAACGAGGCCCGGAAAAGGAGATGGTTGAGGAGAGATGAGAACAAGCTCTGTCCCAGGCAAAGGCAAGGAACGAGCTGGCTGGGAGGAGCCACAGAGGCCAGGACCAAGGCAAAAAGCTTGGTCACGTGTTCCTTGCCTGACCTGGGCAGTGGGAGGAGTTAACCCATGATGGATGTCTCCTTCGCACCGGGTGGGAATAGCTGGTTCCGGGATGGTGGGTGGCAATTTTCAGCTGGAAAGCAATGGAGAAGAAAAAAGTTAATCTCCCCTCTCCTAGACAGCTGCTTTGTGTAAAAGAAAGGCGTGTGGCCAAACAAAGGCATGTGGCCAGCATGTTTTTTGAATCACATGTTTGATACACCTAGTTTGACCCTAACAGAAGGGAGGTATAGCTTACCTGCTTGCTCTGTCTGTGTCAGAGAGCGTGCTGAGCTCTGGGCAGGAGTGAATGTCTATCACCACTGGCTACCTCTATCACACTGTTAGGAGAACACTCACTGGTTCTAGTGGTGTTAAAGACACACATTTTCTTGTGACTCCTCTCCCCACACCTCACACTTTTGCTGTTTTCCATTTCTGTTCCAAAGACTGAGATAGACAGACGGAGCAGGTATGCTGGTTCTGGATGAGATTAAAGCCATCAGCACGCAGCTCAAAACAACAGTGCGCAGGTGAGGAATTAACTAACAAAAACTGTAGAGAGGGCACAGCAAAAAGAGCTAAACACAAATTAGCACTTCTTTTTGTGAGGTGCCCACACAGAAATTAATGCTATTTAGACCGCAGTGTTGGAGGGGGGAACATGCTGAGATGCTTGTTTGGGCAAATATAATATTTGTGTTTTCTCTAGTAACTGTTTTTGTCTTTCAAAAGCATAACCACTCTAACTGATTGAAACCAATCTGTTATCTTCACTGCTTTGGCTTTTTCTTCTCTCTCTCTCTCCTCACTTTCTGTTCCCATTTTCCAGTCACAATTTCAGACGGCTATTATTACTATCACTTGAACTGAATTCAGTGGTACAGTTTCATTTCATTTTGTTTACTATATTTCCGTACCGCCCCATAGCTGAAGCTCTCTGGGTGGTTCACAAAAATTAAGAAACCATTAAAATACATTATATAAAATATAAAAACCATTCACATAATCACATCAAACAAATTATCCAGCATATGCTCTACTACTGATCTAATAGTACCTACACAGTTGACGTTACCTACACATATATGGCTACCTAGAAGATGTGATGAGAGGATGCACTGGGTGAAATGCAGCTGAACGAGCAGCCAATTAAGAGCAAAGTTTCATTGGCCCATGGCTCAGTGAGGGGTCCCAGGGCTTGTGGGACCACAGAAATGGATAGCAAGAAATGCCACACTGGGGCCCAACACCAAAGACCAAAATGTTACAAGGCCAATGTGAACCAGGAAATATGTTTTCATCAACATCAGCATCATTTCTTGCTGGATTAAGCACTTGCAGCAATGTAATGCATCACCCCAAACGCCAAAATGTGAATGGCCAGACCCACTAAACTCTAACAGCGCAGTAGGTATTATGCAGCACAAAGAAAGGACAGGGCCCTTCTACCCAGAAGATTCATCCATGCATCCAGCAGGACAAAGCTTATAATCTAGCACTGGACAAATAGCACCGTAGATCATGACTGTGACCGAACATCTGAAATATCTCTAAGACAAATAGGAACTGAAAGAGTGGTAAGAAAATACTATGGACTTGACCCAGTCTGAGTGCAAGTGGAGGGATTGCATGTGGAGGATTCCCACAATGCTTCATTGAGCCGTTTCTCCTGTCCCTCCTTCCTTTTGCCTAAGCATGGGCACAGGTATGATCAGGCAGTAGCATAGGCCAACGCAGGTAATGGGAAGTCTGTAGATGTCACCAAATTTCCATCCAGCTCTCCCTCCAAATACCATGCAAGTTACTCATGCTCCAACAACTAGGTGAGAGGAGTGAGGCAGAGGAAACAGGGCTCTACTGAATCCTGTGGAAAACCTCCTTCGTGGGTGCTGCATCCACGCTGGGACTGGATCAGGCTCTGTATATCATAGATTCACAGAACCACAGGGTTGGAAGGGGCCTACAAGACCATCAGATCCAACCCCTGCTCCGTGCAGGAAGCCTGATTCCCAAGCGGGCTCCCATCCAAGTACTGACCAGGGCTGACCCTGCTTAGCTTCCGAGATCAGACGAGATTGGGCACATCCAGCCCTTTGCTCGACATCATAGAATCACAGGGTTGGAAGGGGCCTACAAGACCATCAGATCCAACCCCTGCTCCATGCAGGAAGCCTGATTCCCAAGCGGGCTCCCATCCAAGTACTGACCAGGGCTGACCCTGCTTAGCTTCCGAGATCAGACGAGATTGGGCACATCCAGCCCTTTGCTCGACATCATAGAATCACAGGGTTGGAAGGGGCCTACAAGACCATCAGATCCAACCCCTGCTCCATGCAGGAAGCCTGATTCCCAAGCGGGCTCCCATCCAAGTACTGACCAGGGCTGACCCTGCTTAGCTTCTGAGATCAGACGAGATTGGGCACATCCAGCCCTTTGCTCGACATCATAGAATCACAGGGTTGGAAGGGGCCTACAAGACCATCAGATCCAACCCCTGCTCCATGCAGGAAGCCTGATTCCCAAGCGGGCTCCCATCCAAGTACTGACCAGGGCTGACCCTGCTTAGCTTCCGAGATCAGACGAGATTGGGCACATCCAGCCCTTTGCTCGACATCATAGAATCACAGGGTTGGAAGGGGCCTACAAGACCATCAGATCCAACCCCTGCTCCATGCAGGAAGCCTGATTCCCAAGCGGGCTCCCATCCAAGTACTGACCAGGGCTGACCCTGCTTAGCTTCTGAGATCAGACGAGATTGGGCACATCCAGCCCTTTGCTCGACATCATAGAATCACAGGGTTGGAAGGGGCCTACAAGACCATCAGATCCAACCCCTGCTCCATGCAGGAAGCCTGATTCCCAAGCGGGCTCCCATCCAAGTACTAACCAGGACTGACCCTGCTTAGCTTCTGAGATCAGACGAGATTGGGCACATCCAGCCCTTTGCTCGACATCATAGAATCTCAGGGTTGGAAGGGGCCTACAAGACCATCAGATCCAACCCCTGCTCAATGCAGGAAGCCTGATTCCCAGGCGGTCTCCCATCCAAGTACTAGCCAGGGCTGACTCTGCTTAGCTTCCGAGATCAGATGAGATCAGGCACATCCAGCCCTTTGCTATGACAATTTCCAGAGGGGTAGCCATGTTACTCAAAAGCAAGAAAAACAGAAAGGAGTCATAGGGCTCCTTAAAGACTAAAAAATTTCTTATGACATAAGTTTTCATGGATTATGACGAAGTGAACTCTAGACCATGAAAGCTTAGGCCATAATAAAGTTGACTCTTTGTTGTATATGATAATCAATAGCCAAGGAATGCAACTGCTTATGGTGAAGTTTTGGACAAAGAAAGCTGAGAATAAATGCAAAAAGAAAAGCAAACACATTTGAAGGGATTGATATCTGCTACACTAGTTACTTACGCGATAAAATGGTCGTCAGTTAATGAAGGACAATAGACCTGAAGAACTTTTCGGAAATTATTTCTGCTAATAATACCATTATTTCGAGGATCATATGCCTGCAAAGCTTTGTTAAATTCATTCCAGTATCCTTTGATTTGCTCAGTTAGGACATCTTCTGCCTAATGTGCAACCGTTTTGACAAGGAAATTCAAACATTTACAAAGAGTTGTAGTGCATTATATAGCAAAATTATAAATTCAAAAAAGTAGAAAATCTTGCTTTAATTTTAAAAAAATGAAGTTTCTGTTACTTACAATATTCCAAGCTTCAAGGACAGAAGTTGGCTTTTTAGCCTTCTTTGAACCATTAATCCATTTGGCATCTGGCTGATTGAGTAAAACAATACTTGTATTAAAACTCTCCCACTGTACTATTTCCTTAGAACTGTACAAGATCAAAGGTGACAGATTTTTGAGTTTTACAAAATGACTCAAAATTGACAACTTTTTAAACCCAGATAGAAAAAATGACCATACCAATCCAGTATCATGGTCAAATATAACCCAAGAAAGCCATACAAATAAAATACCTTGTGGAAGTTATTAAGTATGACATCATGTGCAAGTTTTAAAAAAACCTTTATTGAGCCCTTCCCCTCTTCCAGTAAAACAATATGGTTGCATGTAAGTCATCAATAATACCCACAATATAATGTACAAAAGCCTCCACAAATAGTATGTGAGGTCTGACACCACAGTTTTAAAAAATATCAGACAACATACTGTACCATTAACATACATATAACTTAGGGAGCAATCCTATGTGGATCGGTGGTTGCCTCTGACCCCGGGGTGGGAGGAGTGCAGGGTGGGAAGAGTGGTGAGGAACAGATCTCCTCCTCACTCCCCCCACCCTACTTTTGCAGCGAAACAGCCAATTTCAGCTGTTAGTCGCGGGACCTCGGAGCACAGGAAGTGGTGGTCGGACAACACACTGGAAGTATCATACCAGCATTTCCGACTTCCCCTCCCTGCCCCACCCCTGGGAATGCCCCGTTTCCCCCACTCCCCTGACAAGTGTGGAGCACAGGGCCGGTCCGCACTGCCTATGAGGTGGTGCGGGAGGAGGTGGGGGTCGGTTCTCCAGGAACCAACCTCAGAGCGCAGGCTTCAAGGTCAGTTCCCGGGAACCAACCTATCCTATGGCTGTCTAGCCGCTGACTAGCGGCCATTGGGTTGCGCCCTTAATTATAACAGCTGACCAAGTATAATAATGCAATAATCGCGAGTTGTGAGTAACCAGTAACAACAAGCAATATCACAGACCTTTCAACCATAGCACAATCTACCTGAGTGGCCTATGACCAAACACATTTCACAACTGCATGAGGACGACAGATAACATGAAGCACGTAACTGCTGTGATTTTCTGTCACTGTGTTGACTGCAGAGATAACAGCTACCCCTTCTCTTGGTATTAGCAGTGGCAGGCTCTGTCATTTCCGAGGCTGCTCCTCTTGACATCCTGGGCAAGCTAACTAAGTCCCTAGACTCAGCCCAGGGTTTGATCAACTGTAGACCCAAGTCTATTAGGAAGAGATGTCCTTTGAGATGTTAACGCCACTGCGAGTTGTTTAGCTTCCAAATAATATAGGTATTTAAACAGGGAACGCTCAGTGTATTTGAAGAAAACACCATTGGCCACTGTTTGTTTTGTAAGCAGCTCAGAGAATTTTCTGTTATGGAACAGCATATAAATATGGTTAATTAATAAATAATAAATTAATAAATGCAATTTTAAGTGTATGTGGAGACCATCTGGTCACAGGTGTCTATCCTACCTTTAAGTATTATTATAATAATGAATGATCTCAGACTTGTATTGTTCGAGATTGCTACTTCTTTCTGCATTGAGGAACAGAGAATCACTGTCATTTCCTTGGAACACAGCTAACAAGTGTCAAATCTTTTTGAAAATCAAAAATGCTGTTCTCACATCTGGAATAAGGGGCAAAGAACACTGGGGAAATTTCTGGTTTGTTTGAATGTGCCAACCTAAGTCAGCTTTTTTCTTGGCTAATTCCCTAGCTAGTGGTATAGTGGTGAAAATGTTATCAACTGTTATAGTTCATCTGGATCAATGTAAATGTGGTGTTGGTTAATTAGCCACTGCCTAGCTTAGAAGTGCTGGGGCACCCTTATATATGTCAGCGTCATAAACATAAGAGGTTTTCGAACTGCAACACAGCCAGAATTCTATGCCATACTTTGCAGGTTTGAATGGCATATATGGCCTTATTGGGCAACTTCGATTGAATGGCACTAATTTTTCATCAATTGTAAGATTGATGGTACAAAGAACCGTGGGAAGAGTCTTGCAGTTGGGGCCAAAAGCCAGATTAGTATGTTTTGTGCAAAATGATAAGAGCTATGATGAGAAAAAAACACATTTTTCTGGGTCACAAGACAGATGATAACTGGGAATTTAAAAAAAACAGATTTCTGAAGGAGGACTATAAACATGTGGGGCTTTACTTAGCCCTGATACCATTTGTGCTGAGTTAAGTTAAGTGAGTAATTTGTCTATTATACAAATAGACAACATACTCGTTTTTCACCCTCTGCACTCCTTTTTCACATGAAATGGACAGAACAAGTTCTTGGCTAAACATCTGTAGACACAATGAGTAGCTAATAATTTTTAAAAGCATTTGGCAGAGTCCTGTTTTTTTCAGTTGCCCCATCATTCCAATGGGGTAGAATTGACTCCAAATGCCCTAAGAATAAAAACATATCTTTTCACTAAATTAAAGAAGGGCCCCCTGCATCATGTTACCTAACACCACATGTTAATTCACACCTCATCATGGTTGAAGACTACTTGTAATATGGTGCTGTGGGACAATGACACAGAAATTTATGGAGTTTTTCCACTGTTTGCAAGATAGGGTGTGATTGACCTCATCTGTGGACAGAGCATTTATATACCAGGAAAAAGAATAGATCATGGGGATGTGATGAATGTATGAGACAGAATTGAAATAATACATGAAACAGTGGAGTGGGGAGCAGTTGCTGACAAATCCAAGAAATATCCAGGGTTTGTTTGTTTTTGTAGGATCTCTGGATCTGGTGAAAACTGGACTCATTTTAGACACTGGGCTGGACTTGTCCAAAACGGGGCAAGATTTAGGCCCCACCTGATAGGATGCCTGATAGGATACTTCGGATGGAGGTTTACAACTGGTCTTAGATGGGGATGCACTCCCTCTGAAAGGCCAAGTGAGTCCTCCTGGACTCTGAGCTAACTGGGGAAGCCCAGGCGGCTGGGGGGTCCAGGAGTGCTTTTTACCTGCTTAGGCTGGTACGCCAACTGCGGCCCTATCTGGAGAGGACGGACCTTGCTCAGTTATCCACGCACTAGTCACGTCCAGGCTGGGCTACTGTAAAGCGCTATACATGGGGCTGCCTTTGAAGATGGTTCAGAAATTCCAGCTTGTGTAGAATGCGGCCACCTGAGTATTGGTGGGGGCGAGCCTATTCGATCATATAAGACCTATACTGCGCCAGCTGCACTGGTTACCAGTGCGTTTCTGAGCCCAATTCAAAGTGCTGGTTTTGACCTTTAAAGCCTTAAACGGTTTGGGACCAAGTTACTTGAAGGACCATCTACACCCATATCAGCCTGCCCGCACTTTAAGATCAGAAAGACAGGCCCTTCTCATTTGCCCACCTGTGAGAGCAGTCAGGTGGGTGAACACACATGAGAGGGCCTTCTCTGCGGTGGCCCCACACCTTTGGAACAAGCTGCTATCGGAGGTCCACCGTGCTCCCTCGTTGCAGTCTTTTAAGAAGGCCTTGAAAACATATTATTTTACCTTGGCCTTCTACTGATATGACCGCTACTGTTGCTGCTGTTAACATCATTGTTGGTTTTATTGCTGGTTTTAATTGTTTTTTGTTGGCTTTTATTGTTTTTACATTTTTATCATTTTTAATCTTTTGTTTTTATGTATTTTATTGTAGTAAGCTGGCTTGGGAAGGCTTCTGCTCTGAAAGGTGGCCAATAAATATTTTAAATAAATAAATAATAGATAAATGCCACACTATCATCATCACTTACCAAGACCGAGAGATCTCAGACTTTAATGCCGTTCTTAGCAAGAATGAAGCCCTTCTCCTATTATTTTACCGGAGATGGAGAGTGACAGAGAGAGCCCAGTTCTTGCCGAGAGGGCCTCAAGCACCACATGCCTTTGACTCTTCTTCACATTTGCACTACATACATGGGAAATGGGGATAATAGGAGCCATATTTTCCATAAAGGAAAAATCCGGGGACATGTGCCACAGAGTCCCAATTGGTTGCAGCTCCTTATGCAGCTGCATGTCCTGTTTAAGCATGTATGTCCTTACACTTGATGGGTTTTACCAAAGCAAAGGGTGGTGGAATATGACAGACTTGTAAAGTGTCTGACTTCCAGAGCTATTCATACCATTTACTGCTCAACAGGAACCTTACATTTTGTGTTCTGGGTACTCCTTTTCATGTCACTAGGCCCTCTTGATACCCTTAAAAAAAATCCTGCTGGTTATATTTGCCTATGCTAAAGGGTAAATCAATGTTTATTTGACTGATACATTGAGACCCTGAAAGTAATCTAATAAACATGAAATATCATGAAAGATTCTGATGAAGCTATAAAACCTTTGGTTGAGGGGCTGTTTATCTTGCAGTAGTGCAGTAGTAAAAATATCGATAACATACTGAATGAAAAGTTGTGGTTAAATGCTATACCGTAAGATCTTACCAACAGCATATCACAGTTCCAGGCAAAATGTCTCTGTGTGTAAAAAATATAATACTCTGCCCACTTCAAAAGCATGTCCATGCATTTGGATCCAGACTAAGTTAGTTCACTTAGTTTCCAATGAAATCAAATGAGACTTAAGTTATGACTAACTAGTCCTATTGATTTCAATGGGATCCAAGTTCAGCTAACAGTCTGATCCAACCCATGGTCATGAAAAGTGTCAAAACCAAGGTGTGTGTGTGTGTTTAGCAGTATAGATAAATGACACAATGAAACCCCATTAAAAGTTTAGATGCCACATATGCCCATTGCCCCATATCCAATTTGGAAGGGGTCCTATTAAAATGAAACAACTTCGGAGGACATCTGTCAGATATTTAAAATTAATCTGATTTTAAAACCGGACTTATTTTCCATCATCCCAATATCATCAAGACTGTTGTTGAGCCTGGAAACCTCCCTCAGGTGGAACACAAGACAGTCAGACTATGTTCATTAAACTATGAGTTATGTATATGTGCTTTCGTCTGTAAAACAAAAAAAGCTTACTAAGTGATCTGGCGAACCCCCCAGCAATTTTCAAGTGGTTTGCAAAAGGTAAGTTTGAGAGCCACTGTTCTATAGCAGGGATGGGGAAAATGTGGCCCTCCAGATGTTATACTGCAACTCCCATCATTCCCCACCACTGACTATGCTGACTAGGGCCGATGGGAACTGTGGTCTGACAACACCTGGAGGTTCCTCAACCCTGTTCTAAAGCATTGATCTTAAGTTGGTGGATCATGGGTCACATCAATGACAACAGTATCATTTTTTTTAGTTTGTTTAGGCTTCTTTTTAGGGAAGCGGGGGGGAGAGAAGGTGAAAAAGAGAGAGAGAAAGAAGATGTACTGTGTACAGTAAACAAAAGTTTAAACTGGGTCCTCTGTTTCAGCTTGAGGTTGAAGCTGAGTCCCAAGCTGAATACTACTGGAAAGGTTTAATAATACTGCTCTAGAGTACAAGACAATCTAGCTGACAGAGGCTATGCAGTAAACATTACAGAGTTGGCCAATACTAGAGCCCTGCAACTGATTTGAGATGGTTATTTAAGGTCAACAGAAAATCTACAACAACAGAGTGATCTGCAGATTCCAAGCATCACTTGGAAGAAAAGTATTAATCAATTTTAGCATTTACTGGAGGATATTCTTGCTTGAGAGGAGAAACCATTAATTACTTACACAAGAACTAAGAACATTAACTACTGCTTGGTTCATTGCAATGAGTATTTAAAATCACATGAATTGCAATCCTGCCAGGGAAAGCAGTCCGGCAGAGAGATTTCCCCTGTGGAAATTGCGTGTGTTGCAAATACTTAAGAAAAACACTGGGCGGGGTGTGTGTGTGTGTGTGTGTTACAATCAAGTAGACGGCAAAAAACATTTCCTCGGGTATTTCACAAGACTTAATGGTGTTAATGTAATTTGTGCCATTGACTATCCCTGTAAAAAGTTATATATGGGGGGGGGGGGGAAACCCATATGGAATTGTAGAAAATACACTGGGGAACATAAGTGTAATTCACAATAACAGAACTGGGGACTTACTGGTTGAAAAACTCTTGAATACACGCACAAGTCCAGTTATTTGTTTGGCGCTGGGACAGCTTTTGTTTTTTGAGAACAATATTACAGAGAAAAGAGGCACAATGAGCCTTCAGTTGAGTAGTTCTGAAGCCAAAGGGTTCAATGAGGCCATTGAGCTTTTACCAGTTGAAAAGAATTATCTTCCCCCTCATGCATCCTCTTTATTCAATCCAACTGTATATTTTAGAAACTGTACTTAATAACAAGATCCATATATTGCTTAAGGCCAAACTAGATATGCTGTAGGAAAGGGGTCCCCAGTGTGGCACCTGTAGGTGGTATGGCATCCACGGGCACCTCCAAGGGCGCTCGCTAATGGGTCCCCAACGTGGTGTCTGTGGGACCCCATTTTTTAATTTAGTTTTTTTTCCATTTTTAAATACATAATACATACATTTTTAAATACATTTTTAAATATGTTGTGGTGTCCAATAGGGATGAAACAAACATTTTTGATGAAGAAGACACAGCCCAAGATCCAGAGATGCGACAGGTAGCCACCAAAGCGGCGATTTTGTGGTGGTGGCCACAGCACAGTCTCAAATTCCCAAATGTGCCCACAGGCCCCGAAAGATTGGGGACTCCTGATATAGGAGATCTGTGAATAGGATCTCCATAAGGTTTAAAGATCTTTTTCAGTAGCCATGGGGCTACCGATGCCACACAGGGCATTCATTGTTCCCTAATCCCCGTATAATTTTCCTGATTGAAATCACGCAGACTCTCCCCCACTGGCAAAACATGCAAGTACCTGCACAATGCCTGTGTGTTTGCTCCTGCATGGTAAACAGGAGCTTGTGAGGGCAGGAGGTGCAGCACAAGGAATATGGCATGGTGGGAAAGGGTTAACCCACTTCCTCTATTGCCATGGTCCTAATTCAAATTAGGGCACCACCCCATAACCTATAGTGAAAAATGAGGTCTACACATATAGAACCCATTAGCAATGCTGGAAATAGGCCTTGGTTCTCTGTGTAGCGAAAATGGAGGTCTACACGTGTAGAACCCATTAGCAATGCTGGAAATAGGCCTTGGTTCTCTGTATAGATTATAGGAGTGGTGACAGTGTGTGTGTGTGTGTGTGTGTGCGCGCATACACACAAGCCCTAGACTTGCTCTTGCATCCTGCCACGTGGATAGCCTGTGTCCCCATGATTTTTGTTTGTTTTAAAAAAGGAGAGAATATTGTGGCAGTTACCAATGAAGGCTACCACTTCTTGCATCCGATAAAGTGTCAAGGGCTCACTTTCAATAGATCACAGCAAGGGAGCTGTTCTCCTTATGTACGAAACCCTGACCCAGAATCAGGTCGTCTGTGAATGATTTAGCACCAGGTTCCCCATGAACATGCGGTGCGCTATGGGTGAAAGGCGGCCCCCTTCCAGCTGCGCTCCGCTCCTGAGATGGACGGCTCTCTGCACTGGGCCTCTGATAAAGTGGGCTCCAGTTCATGAAAGCATAAAGCACAATAAATCTGGCTGCCACCAAGATGGCACAAAAATCTTCAATACTTTTGCTGCAACGGACCAACACAGCTATCACTCTGGAATGATAAGGAACAGTATCGTAGCATTCTGGAAAACATATACGCAGAAGAGAGAAAGACCTCACTTCTGGGCAAAACAGAAGCCATAGTATCTGTAACAGTCCAGTCAATTCTCTTACTGAGCTGGTAACAGTCTAACTTTGGAAGCAGTCCCCTGCAGCCAGACCTCCTACATTAAAAGCATATTTATATGACATAAAGCAACCCTGATTAGCATGACCAACAGCTCACATGTCAGGTCTACTCATATATGAATGGCGTAACATGGAGATCAATACTCATGAAGACATAGCGGAAGCTTCTGTAAGCAAGGATTCCCATACTTCCCAAGGGTACCCTGCTCATGGTTTCCACTGTGGCTTCTTACTTACTTTTCATACACTAGAGACTGCTCACACAGGTAGATCATTAAGAAAGCGGTTCTTCACCCAAATCGGGGCCACTTCATAATGTTCCACGGTCACATGACGTGGCTCTAACACACTACAGAAGTGCAGCTAAAATCACCTCGAGCCACTAAATTCTAAATAGACTAAAATGAGCTTGCTAAAATGGCTCTGGCCAGGGCACACCTCTGAAGGAAGACAGTTTCCAAGTGCTAGGGCAACCGATGAGAAGCCCTCTCTACAAGGCTATCAGTTGGACTTAAAACATAAAGGGCATTATGAAGGCGGTACTCTCATCCAACCACAGAGATCTCAACAGGACACAGAAAAATCTATAGCCTCAGTCTAAACTTTAGATCTAAAAGACATACAGAGCTTTGGAAGTCAAAACCATCACGATGATACAGGGAGCTACTGCAGAACTTGGAGTAAAAAGTGCAGTATGTTGGAGACAGTGTTCAGTGCTGGAGATGCTGTTCAGAAGGGGCAGATATTTTAGAGGGAAAAGGCAGTCCTGGCTTCAGGAACTAGGGAGTGCTGAGGCCAGACATCCTCAGAGGTCCCCTTAACCTGAAAGCGGTGGGGCGTACATAGTTAGGATTCTCTTGTGCTGCATCTGATCTCTTTTGAGTGGTCTGTGCAAAGCAAAAATGATGGTGCTGTTGTACACAGACAGGATCCTTTGCCAGACTTAGGGCCCTGAGAAATGTCCGCCTTTGCTGTTCTCTGGAGCTGGCCCAGGGAAAAGACATTCCATTGTTCCTTAGCCCACTAACAAGGCACAAGATGAAAACTCAGCATGCAGTATTTTTTATGAGTTTATTTAGTTCAGGCTTAAGCTGACTAAACTGACTCAGTCTTAAAGTGTTATATACTAGGAGTATGTTATTACCTGCTTAAAAAGCCTAAAGAACTTCAGGAATGAGCATCATGAACTTTTACTTCCTTTAAAGCTATATTTCTATTTAATCATTCCGCTATATTCAAAGCACAAGACTATATTGCCCTATACTTTGTTCTAGGTATATAGGTGCGGAGGAACACTTACTATTGAATCCTTGTCTTCAAACAGGTTTAAAAATTTATTGTAGCTGAGATGCCCAGTGTGTTCTGGATCTATTATCTTGATTAATTCTTGGAAGTCATCGTCACTTATTCGGAACATGATGCAATCTAAAATACGACGGAGCTCATCACTTGTAATCTTTCCATCTTGATTCTAAAAATGCAAGCGGGTATAACACAGCATTTAGCGCCCTTCCACTATTACTTTGTATTGTGACATTAGCCTCCCTAACTATCTTCTGGCTGAAGGTTTTTAATTATCCTATACCATGTTGAGTAGTTATTGTTTTTAGTTATTGTTTTATGATTGTTTGAATTGTGTACTATTCTATGATTTTCCTCACTTTAGGAATTTAGGAATAATGATTGAAAAGCTGGTTATAAATCTCTAAATAATAATTCAGAAATGAATGAATTACTATTTTACTTTTTGCTAGCTATAACCATCTGCAGTATATATTGTTGGGTTGAATTTAAAAAAATCACACAGTCTATTTCTTGCCCTTATTTTATTGATTTATTTATGTATTTATTATATTTCTATACCTCCCAATAGCTGAAGCTCTCTTGGTATCCTCGCCACTTATACTTTCTCAAACTGTGGGTTGTATCAAGTGTTGGTCCTACTTTGAGTAGTCCTACTGAAATGAACGGGGCTTAAGTCAGACTAACATTGGATACAAACATGTGGGACTGTTTCTGGGAACTTTCTAGGGGAATATAAAGGACATTCTAGAATATAATCTAAAATGTAAATGTAAAAGGAAATATCTTTGAAGGGTGAACCATCACAAAAAGACCATTGACATAAGAGAATGATGAACAACTATAATAAATAAATGCCATGTACACTATATAAATGTTTATTTGATTGGCTTACCGTTGAAAAAAGTGCTATATGAAAATGCTCTAAATTAAACGAATGTGCAGTAAATATTACATTGCTTGTTAAAATTAACTAATAGCCAGGTCATATTTTGTGCCACAGCTATCAGGCCCAGCATTTGTTTTCAATGCAAGGGCTCAATCCAGCATCCCCTTTTCCTGAAAAGTAAGCACCATTGAGAGTTTGGAGATATGAAGTGGTATAATTCTCTCAGTGGAGAAAAGGATATGTAACAAAGGCAACTTTCTTTGGGATGGTTCAGATATGCAGCCTCCCTCCTTCTCATGGAAGCTATGGCTGTAGGTGTACTGAACATAATATACTGGGATGGCATTATGAACTATATGTATCCAGGCGCTAGCTTAGACATGATTCCCCTTGTCACAACGTCCTCTGTTCTTTGTTTTTCTCCATCTACACTTGTCTCGGGACAGAAGTGGGCTGCCTGCATTGTCAAAACAACAGGGCAGGGCTTGAGGCAAGAGCCTGCCAGGCTGTGCAGCAACCTAACCATGGATATATTTCCTCTCTTCTTCCACGTGAAAGCAGAAATGGGCTGCTGTTGCCGGTTCACCTACATTCTATGCCCGGCGCCAGGGGTGGGAGATGAGAAATGTTATGATGTGGCCTTGGAAAAGAGACAAAGAGACTTGGAGACAAGTATGCTCCAACACTGATGTTGTAGTGGGAAGGAAACAAGAACGGGTGGAGGAAATGGTGCTGCTGCTGCTGCTGCTGCTATGTAGGAGTCAGGGAGGAAGCAGAGCTCTCTGTCCAGTTATGGCTCCAAAGTGGTTCTCACCACTGTCATTGCCCATTCTCATGCCTGGGACAATGCTAGTATGCGACAAACCTCTTCTTGATTGCTTTCGCTTTTCTACAGAGAGTCTGCATGGCTGCAATACTACAGCAAGCAATTTTCTTCAAAGTTCAGTTTAAGATACTTTTATTCTTACTAAGAGATAATGATTTTGCAAAACTATTACTGCTCCTTAACATTTTTCCATGGAGAATTATGTCATTGCATTAAATCATCTGGAGAAGAAAAGGGAAAATAGTAAACAACTTAATAGTAGACGAGACGGCCTTATTGTAACACACAGAATTAGAGAGGCTTGTTTTAGCATAATCATAGCAGAGATTTTGTTTGGTTTTGACTTTATTAAGGGCACAGTCCTATGGACTGCCCCCTCGCTACTCAGAAGCTCCCAAACTCAGAGGTTTCCAAGATTCCTATGCCCTGCCGAGCTGAGGCCAGCAGGGCAGGAGGAGCGGCAGAGGCGATCTTTACCTCCCCATCCTCCAACCTTTGTCCAGAGACTATAGGATTGCTCTCTAAGTTATCAAATAAGTTGTTTGATTCAGGCAGCAAGGATCACAGAGTAAAAGCAATAATCAGACTTCAAATTGCAATAAGAGATGTTACCCTTTAGATTACCACTGGGTAGTAGCGATAGCTAAGGATTCAATCTGGGATTATTTGCCCCATTTTCAGGAGAGCTGGGAGCCAGGCCTACTCACACAAAAATCTAAGTGTCATGAGCCACATCACAAAAATCTAAGAACGGAGACCTAACCACCCACAGTTAGTCTTGCCTGCCACACAAGAGCACTCAAATAAACCACCAGCTCTCACATGGTGGTTCTTAGGCCTGAGCCATTCTCGCACTGCACGTCCAGCCCCGTTATATCGCAGGCTCCTATTGAGACACAGAGGCCAAATATGCATATGCTCATTAGGCCAGGACCCACCCTCTCACGGTGGGCCTATACTGGCTGAGCAGCTCATGGTCCTTAGTCTTCTTCCACTCTCAAAATGATAAAAGGGACTATCTCCTTTGATATTGTCCCTTGGGGAGCAACTCCCAGCCTGGGGTAGTCATGGGGAAAATATTGCCTTCCCCCTACAAGTCAGCTGCTGGTGTTTTAGTCCACAAGGGAGTCGAAGCGTCTCTATCCAAGTAATAGAGATTGCAGCAAAGGCAAACAGATAAGGGGATGGCATTGATTAAAAGGGTCTTGCCCCAACTTCCTGATGTACCTGCAACCACAGTTTCTGCTGCTTCTGCTTTGACCTGACATGGTGGTGTCAGGAGAAATAAGCCCTATCCAGAAATCAGCTGCACTCAGCAAGAGATCTGTTAGTTCCCAAGGGATGGAGCTACCTTGCCCAGACGATGCAGATTTCTTTAGTACTTCTCTCACACACTTGTTACTCTGGCTAGCAATTCCCCAGAACCAGACTACCTCAATTTCCCCCAGGTTCTTCATGTATCAAAAGATTCATTCATTGACTGACTTTCTATAATATATGACTGAGTTTCTACCTTTGTTCCAGCCACTGTAGAGTTAACATACTCATTAGCTTAGCCCAGCCTTCCCCAACCTGGTACCTTCCAGATGTGTTAGAGTACCACTCATCCCCACCCAGCATGGCTAACATCTGGAGGACACCACATCCAGAGGGCACCAGGTTGAGGAAGGCTGGATTAACTCAACAGGAAGCCAGCTTCAGCTGAGCTGTTAGGCAAAAACGAACAAGGACCTTCTCTCCTTGCTTTGAAACAATTAAATGTTCGGCCTAGATCACTTCTGGAGAAATGTAAAATAACCTCATAAAATTCACCATTGATCTGACTCACATGAACTAGGGACTGGCTCACCATGGCCAGAGGCAACCTGACCCACCCCCCACCCCACATCAGTGACAGTGTCTTGGGAGCAGGTGGAGTCACTGGGCTTGTAGACAGGCAGCACTCATACAGTCACAATTTATGTGAATTGATGCCTTCACGTTGGCGTTGTCTATATAGCTGCTGCAATTTGTAGTGCAGACTGCCTCCGTGTGGAAGTGCCAATTTACACAGTGCTTCTGCATAAATGTTGTCCAACCACAAACTTGACAACAGCCCCACAACCTCCTTAGGCCACTCACAGGGAGGCCATCAGGAAGCACAAGCCAGCCTTAAATTTCCCGTAGCTACAGCTTTTTTAAAATCTCAAATATCTCTTGTCTCCAAATAATTTTCTTCATTAAAGCCTTTAGCACTCTGCAATTTCAGTGGGACTTAATCTCTTGCTTGAATGAGGGACTTAATCTGCTCTGTGCTACCATCACCCACTGTGGTGTGTGAAAGTGAGAGCCCTACTTTGTAAACGGTTAGGAGAATTCTCTCTTTTGTGAGGGATTTACTGCACCATTTATGCCGCCAGCGCTGGTAAGAAAGAGACAGCAATTGTTATGTAAGTGTATAAGACAAGAATTACAATTTAGCATTTATATAAAAATCCATAATAAACATGCCAGTAGGAATTCGGAGGATATGCCCACAGCTCATTTTGCCGGTGCCATCCAGGCTATGAAAGCTTTAATTTTCCCCCCAGTTTATTATTTGCTCGGCTAATCCAAAGATATGAACCATGCAATTTAAAGAATTGTTTGCAGCAAATTGAAATAATAATAAAAAGCTCTATTTGCCCACCATAGGGAGGGGAAATAGCACTGTCAGGTTCACAGTTCACATATCATAAAGTTATATCCAGAATAAGTTGTTTTTGTGAATGATAGTTCAGCACATCACTCACTCACCCACACACATACCCCCCAGCCTATAACCATTCAGCCAGCAGTTGTCTAAATGTCTTGTCCTACCATACACCTGTGTTGTTGTTGTTCAGTCATTAAGCCATGTCCGACTCTTCGTGACCCCATGGACCATAACACGCCAGGCCTTCCTGTCCTCCGCTCTCTCCCGGAGCGTGCTCAAGTTCATATTCATTGCATCGGTGATGCTATCTAGCCATCTCATCCTCTGCCGTCCCCTTCTCCTTTTGCCTTCAATCTTTCCCAGCATCAGGGTCTTTTCCAGGGAGTTTTCTCTTCGCATTAGGTGGCCAGCTTCAGTGTCTGTCCTTCCAATGAGCACTCAGGGTTGATTTCCTTTAGGATGGACTGATTTGACCTCCTTGCAGTCCAGGGGACTCGTAAGAGTCTTCTCCAGCACCACAGTTCGAAAGCATCAATTCTTCAGTGCCCAGCCTACCTTATAGTCCAGCTCTCACAGCCATACATTACTACTCGGAAAACCATAGCTTTGATTATACGGACCTTTGTCGGCAAGGTGATGTCTCTGCTTCTTACTGTGCTGTCTAGGTTTGCCATAGCTTTCCTCCCAAGGACCAAGGGTCTTTTAATTGCATGGCTACAGTCACCGTCTGCGGTGATCTTGGAGCCCAAGAAAATAACATCTGTCACTGCTGCCATTTCTTCCCCTTCTGTATGCCAGGAAGTGATGAGGCCAGATGCCATGATCTTCGTTTTTTTAATGCTGAGTTTCAAACCAGCTTTTGCACTCTCCCCTTTCACCCTCAACAAGAGGCTCTTTGGATCCTCTTCGCTTTCTGCCATTAGGGTGGTATCGTCTGCATATCTGAGGTTGTTGATAATTCTCCCGGCACTCTTAATTCCGACCTGTGATTCACCCAACCCGGCGTTTCTCATGATGTACTCTGCATATAAGTTAAATAAGCAGGACGACAATATGCAGCCTTGTCGTACTCCTTTCCCAATTTTGAACCAATCGGTTGTTCCACGTCTGGTTCTTACTGTTGCTACACCTCTGTTATCCAGTGACAACTGACAGACTTTGGATAATGGGCTTGAGATGAGAAGATGGGTGACAAGAGACTATGCCCAATCTCATTTTTTAAAAACCTCATACAGACAAAATATGAAATAAGTTGTAATAGGATTAGGAACGATAAGTTCCTATTGCAAAGTCAGTTGCAATAGGTTGTTTGCCGATCTTCCTTTGGGATCTGTTCTAGCACCTCTGGGATAGGTAGGCAGCAGCTATTCCACCTGGCTAATGACCTTTTATTGGATCACATAACCACACCATCTAAAACCTGCCTCTGGTTATAGAAATCTCTAACAACCGGGTGAGTTATCCCCCACTATTCTTCCTCAAAAAGAGAAGTCACTATTTTTGTGATATCCCCTCTTATAGACCAAGGCCACTTACTCCTTTTAGATTGCATTGACCAGAATTGGCATAGCTTGCATTATCAAATACTATACTATACCATACCACACCATACCCATACCATACCACTGAATATGTAGTAAAAATTAAGGCCGAAATCCTACTTCTAGTTACTTAATACACATGTCCCACTGAACTCCATGGTTCTTACCTGTGCGTACTGAAGGCAGGCTTGAACCCTATTTCTTTCTGTGTATAGCCCAATTCAGAGTGAGGACACGGCTTCCTGGATTAGTCACATGGATGATCCTAGCCGATCAGGGATCACATGGTGAATGTGAAGGAGTCACAGTCAGGGGCATTGCTAGGTTCTTAAAAGATCCTGGGCACAGGCCCATAACACAAATTTGCATAAGCGCACATCTAATATGTGTGTGTGTGTGTGTGGTGTGTGCATATAGTGTGCTTGTTTGTATGTGTATAGATTACATACATACATACATAAGAAGTGTGCACTGACCCTTGACCCCACTTCAACTCAGACCCCAATCAGCATTTTGGAAAACATCCTGTTTCTGCTCAATTTGTAGTCGGACCACTTCAGCTCAGCACCAAACCTGAGTCACTGTTTGGAAAAATGGGTCTTTATGCTTCCTGTTGACTACCACGGAAATTAGGAAAAAAAATGTAACTTTTTTATCTTGGTCAGAACTGGATGATAATGTCAGGCATAGTAGCGCCCTAGAAGGGGATTACACCTGCCCAATTTCAGGGAAAAAAAGGGTGCAGGGTTCGTATTTTGATTTTCTTTTAAAGGGAACTGCCAATAACATTGCTATTCCTTGGAAGAAGTGGATAAAAATTTCAGGATTCATTGCCCCATCAGAGGAAATGATGCCTGCCAAATTTCAGAATGATAGCCACAAGGGGTTTTGTGCAAGGGTGGCCTTGACATTTTGAGGTCTCCAAAGGACGACATACTTATCTCCCTATGTTCCTTGTGGACCATTGTTCTGAAAATTACAGACAGCCTACAGTTGTCCCTAAGTAAGAGACCAGCAAAGTTTCAGAAGGATAGGTGCAGCATTCACCCCTTCCCCAATAGTTTTTGGGTAAATTTGTATGAAAATGCACACATCATTAGAGGTGTCCCCCAGGGCAAGAAACCTGCAAAGTTTCTGAAGGATATACATGCATTCTAATTTAGAATTACTACAATGTATTTACATTTCACCAATGTTAGCAGCAGGGGAACATGGGTGGGAAGGTGCTATTGCACTCATGTCCTGCTTGTGGGTTTCCTATGGGTATCTGGTTGGCCACTGTGTGAAAAGAATGCTGGACTAGATGGACTTTGGCCTGACGCAGCATGGCTCTTCTTATATTCTTAAATATAGAGTGCCTCTGAGCATGTGCAGAATGTTTTTCTTTCACCACTGAGCAAAAAAACAACCCCAAACCCACAAATGACAAAGCATGCATAGGACTGAGCTGAAAGGGTAGTCAATTCATTAGACGGAATTGGGTAGGCACTGAATTAAGCTTGCAGTACCATGCTCACAACTCAGGACTTATTTCTAAGTAAACATGCAGAACATCAAGGTGCAAACCTCCCTGCAAAAGTAACTTGTGCTGGAATCCTATGCACACTTTCCTGAGGATAAGCCTCATTAAACATAATGGGACTTCTCAGTAGGCATACCTAGGATTGCATAAATTAGCAATATTTATATCCCCTCCACTTAAAAAACAAACCAGACTCCTTTTTAAAAAATTAAAGCTTTCTGTTCATAGGAACACAGAAAGCCGCCTTATACTGAGTCAGTCCCTAGTCCATCTAGAATTGTTGACACTGACTGGCAGCAGCAGCACACCAAAGTTTCAGGCAGGATTCTTTCGTAGCCCTGCCTGGAGATGCCGGGGATTGAACCGGGTACCTTCTGCAGGCCAGGCATGTGCTCTGCCACGGAGCTACAGCCCTTTCTATTGCTGGATAATGGCAACTGGCAAACAGCACAGCCCCAGATTTGTTTCTCTGCAACTATGTGAACACACTCTTCTCAAAGGCTTGAGTGAAGAGAAGGAGAAAAACCAGTCTTCTTGTCTGTTTGTATAAAGTCAAATACCGTTCAGAACTTCTCTTGCCCTCCAAAGAGAATTCTCTTTAAGAATTCCCCAAGGTATGCTCTGGGTGGAATAATTAGGAGAAAGAAAGAAAAAAAGAAATAAAGAAAGAGGAGGGGAGGGGAAGCGAAGGGAAGGGAAGGGAAGGGAAGGGAGGGGAGAAAAGAATGATGATTGGAAATGTGTGGGGGGGTAGGGGGTAGAGAGAATTCCCTAAGCTAAGTGGCTCCTTTCAGAGAGATAGTACTTCAGAGGAATTTAGCAGGCTGTGGAGGGTTTGCAAGGATTGTTGTTGTTCAGTCGTTAAGTAGTGTCCGAGTCTTTGTGACCCCATGGACCATAGCACACCAGGCCTTCCTGTCCTCTTCTCTCTCCCGGAGCGTGCTCAAGTTCATATTCATTGCATCGGTGATGCTATCTAGCCATCTCATCCTCTGCCGTCCCCTTCTCCTTTTGCCTTCAATCTTTCCCAGCATCAGGGCCTTTTCCAGGGAGTTTTCTCTTCGCATTAGGTGGCCAAAATATTTGAGCTTCAGCTTCAGTATCTGTCCTTCCAATGAGCACTCAGGGTGGACTTCCTTTAGGATGGACTGATTTGACCTCCTTGCAGTCCAGGGGACTCGTAAGAGTCTTCTCCAGCACCACAATTCGAAAGCATCAATTCTTCGGCGCTCAGCCTTCCTTATAGTCCAGCTCTCACAGCCATACATTACTACTGGGAAAACCATAGTTTGATTATATGGACCTTTGTCGGCAAGGTGACGTCTCTGCTTTTTACTATGCTGTCTAGGTTTGCCATAGCTTTCCTCCCAAGGAGCAAGCGTCTTTTAATTGCATGGCTACAATCACCATCTGCGGTGATCTTGGAGCCCAAGAAAATAACATCTGTCACTGCTTCCATTTCTTCCCCTTCTATATGCCAGGAAGTGATGGGGCCAGATGCCATGATCTTCATTTTTTTAATGTTGAGTTTCAAACCAGCTTTTGCACTCTCCGCTTTCACCCTCAACAAGAGGCTCTTTAGATCCTCTTCGCTTTCTGCCATTAGGGTGGTATCGTCTGTGTATCTGAGGTTGTTGATAATTCTCCCGGCACTCTTAATTCCGACCTGTGATTCATCCAACCCGGCATTTCTCATGATGTACTCTGCATATAAGTTAAATAAGCAGGGCAACAATATACAGCCTTGTCGTACTCCTTTCCCAATGTTGAACCAATCGGTTGTTCCATGTCCAGTTCTTACTGTTGCTTCTTGACCCTACGCTGAAGCCTTTGATTGTGATCCGCACAATCAAAGGCTTTAGCATAGTCAATGAAGCAGAAATAGATGTTTTTCTGGAATTCTCTTGCTTTCTCCATGATCCAGCGAATGTTGGTGATTTGATCTCTAGTTCCTCTGCCTCTTCGAAACCCAGCTTGTACTTCCGGTAGTTCTCAGTGAGGTGGCTGAGGGCTTTTTCTAGCTTTTTTAAAACTGTAGAAGCTATTTAAAACCCCCAGCAGTTTCTCGATTATGATGCCACATACTCCTAACCCTCCCTTTGGGATTATATGAGTCCTACACTATTTAGGAGAAATTAAAGCAGAGGGGGAGAAAGAAGTTTGTGGAGGCTGATTGGATCCTTTGCTGTACTGAAGCTACTAAACTTCTGCAGAAGCCAAAGCCTCCAGTTTGGGGCAGTAAAATGAGATGCTGTGTGAAATACCAGTATTTCACATGGAGCTCTTTCCTCCCTTCCTACTCCCTCTTCAAAATTTCATTGCAGGCAAGCTCCCAACAGTGGGCATGTAAGAGCAGAAAAGAGAAGTAGAGGGAGAGAGGTTTTTGCACCTCAAAAAAAACCCGACACCAGAGATTAGGGATAGTGACCTCCTAATGGTCACCTTAAACACCTTCTGAGTAGGATCTCTAATCCCCTGGGTGACTTCACAGTTTTTACTTTTTGTTTTAGACTTTGAGAAAAGGAAACTTTACACATGGCTAGCATAAAAGCCACTGGACCTAACTGTCTGAACTTTGACAGGCTCAGTCGTCTCTATAGGGGCTGCCAGGTCCCCAAATTCCATGCACGTATGTGGAAGCACAAAAATATATATATATATCTCTTTGCTTTGACACATTTTCTTGAAAACAGCAAATTTTACCTGTGACTAGCACACAAGCCACTGGATATAACTGCCTGAAATGTGGCATATTCAATCAGCTACCAAGCCTCCAGATTCATGTACTTATCATACAAACTAAAAAAGTTATCGCCATTTTGTTTTCCAATGCAAGTCAATGGGAAAATGTAAAAAAAAAAAAAGGCAATTAGGACAGCTCAAAAGATCTAGGGCACAGCTCAAAAAAGACCTGGGGCCTGTGTCCAGGTGGGCCCCTCACCAATGACACCCCTGGTTACAGTGTTAGAAAATTTGGCTATAGACACTACTGAAGACAAAGTCAAAGGGAGGACAATGTTTCCTGAATAGATTAACTTTTCTGAAGCAATTACTGAAAAATCATCAAAGGGGAGGGTGCTTTTAAACTCTGCTGAAAATGTTCATAAAAACAGAGAGTACTTTTGGCTCTAGTTATGCAGAACTTGCTCTGTAAAAAAATTTTTCTCAAATATTTCAGATTTTTAATATACTGATCTATATAGGCCAGATCAAAACAATCTGGGGGATAAACTTCTATGTTTACTCAAAAGAAGAGGAACTTGAGAAAATGATTCTCACATTTAAAGGACAGTCAGAAATGTATTGGGGAGCAAGTCTAATCCAACACAACACTGGACAGTAATTTTCTTGAGTTATCTCTTTATCAAGCCTGGCCCTCCATGGTTATTCCAGGCATCCTGTAATGAAAGTTCAACTTATTTTAACAAGTAAATCTCTAGCATTTTTATTTACAGACACAAAAGGAAAATATGTGGGCAATTTTTCAATTCCTCAAAAACCTGCCCCTGACTTCCAGTGTTCTGACCAATCAGTACAAAGGCGCTGTGATGGCTGTAGTAAGTTAAGTACTATGTGATTAAAATTATTTCACATAATTAGATAACTTTAATTTAAACATATCAGACTACCTGTGCTTTGCTTTATGCCATTTCAATCTGATATACAAGGACCCCTCCCAGTATACCCTTAGGGTCCCCCATCATAATAGTTCTGGCTAAGAGCCTACTGCTTTGCAGGTTATTACACATAATAATTCATTATCTTAAGACAAATCCAATGCAACTAAAATCTTTAGCAGAAAATTAAACAGATGTGAAGGGTCTCAAAGGCTCTGCTGACTAGGAGAATGATGCAGCAGGGGGCAGGGGGAGAGAAGGATAAACAATGGTTATAAAAAATTGTTCTCACTCTGTCAAGCGTAAGGAAAGCCTTCTTCAGGGAGGAGTAAGCATCTTGGATATGTCCATGCAGCTTTAGGAGAATCCGGTCACTCGACAACGCTTCATCCAACTTTCTGCTTCTGTAAGGAGAAAATTCTGACGGAGTTCTCATCTGGGGGTGTGGCTTTATACCTACATTTTCAAGCAGCAGTATTTCAGTGCAACACTAATTCATCAGTGAAGTATTTCTGCACTGTGCATTCACACTGCCTCTTCAATGGAAAATAAACCACTACAGTACCTTTTTGCTTTGGGCCCAGGCTGAGAAGAAAAGCAACAGTCATCCCCAAACCCCTTGCCTTGACTAAGGGAATTACTGTTTTTGGAAAGGACACACTACCCAACTCTTTTCTGCTCAGGAGGAAAGAACAAGTTAACACTATTCCTTTACTGTTAAAACTGCTGGATTTCCCAAAAGTAATCTAACAGTGAATTTCTGCTGGTTGAGTGTAAACTATACCTAGGTAAGAGCACCCCCAGCAGTAGTTCCAGAAGCCAACTAACGGGAGCACCCCTTCCGCTTCTCATCTACTGTGTGAAATATGCTGGAAATTCCCCAGTGGAGAATCAGAAGTTATCAGCAGATGGGCAGAATGTCAAATCAGTGGCAATTAGGGACACAGTGGGAGTACAGAATGCCAGGGTTCGAATTACAAACACAAAAGCCACAAAGCCTTATTTCTTTGGCAGTTCTGTTTAGGCAAATGGAGCCACCAGCGGGGAGGTGAAGGGAGGGGTACAGATGTGAAGGCCAGGAAGAAAAACAGGGAAACCAGAAAAACTAGGAGAGGAAACCCATTTTTTCCTGTGTTTTTTTTCCCCCAAGCACAACCCCTCGGATTTTGTTTTTTTCACCAGTTTTTTCCCGCCGGGGCCTTCACATCTCTAGAGAGGGGGCATTGTGACAAAGGCTGGGACAGGTAGAGTCACACCATTAACTTAAATCTTAAGTCCATCAATCGTCTCAATGGGCCTGGGGGGGGGGGGCATTTCATCTGGAATAAGTAAACCTAAACTGAATAGATTGGGAAATGCTTTGGATATTTATAGAAGCCCAAGAACTTTTCCAAAACATAAAGTGAAGCAATTTTCTCTGACAGAACTGAAACAGAAAAAATGTCCAGAAAATACTGTCAATACCGTCTTCTTGAAAAGCAGGAGAATCAGTTTCAGAAAGGAAAAGCTATATGCAGATGTTCCAGATCTTGGTGCAATCAGTATGTGGAGCGGGGAGCAGGATCTCTGTGGCAGATCTTCAACCCAACCTCCCCGCTTTGATTGGATCTTGTGTACAGAGCCTAAAAGTGTTCAGTGAAAACTACTTAGCCTCCTGTATGTGAGATTCAAGGACTCTTCATTTTCCAAGGTTTCAGAATGTACATAGGGAAGTAGGGACAATCCCGATAACCACCACCACTCCATGGATTGATTCTGCCTGGCTTCAGAATGTCTGCAGAAAGCTTATGAAATGGCATGAAAGCGGGGAAGAGGATCTCCCAATCCCAGCCTCTTGTTATCAGCCTCATTCAATAAAGCAGTGGTTTTCAAATGGTGTTCGCTTCTCAGAAGCTTATTCGGAGCCCCTCAAGGAGCAGATGAGTTACAGGAAAACCTGATTAACATCCATTGTTACTGCTCTTACCCTGCAATGAGCAAGAGAGTGTTGGGTGCATTCTAGAGCACACCCTCAGTTCACATGGGGTGACAGAGGGACCCCGCAGTCCTGGCTAGTGCTCTGTGTGAACTGAGTATACATCCTAGAATACACCACAAACACTTTACAGTATAGAGGGGTTCCATGACAAAGTGTGTGGATGTTTTTTGGCAGATAAGTTCCTGAAGGTAGAAACTTTGAAACCCACTGCCGCAAAAGATTCTAGGGAGGGAAGGGTGAAGGAAAGACTTGTTCCACACTATTTCTTGGACCTCTTCAGACATCACATTTTTAAGATGAGACACCTAAAAATGCAAAATGTGAATGTGACAAATATGTCTTTCCAAGGACATGTCTCATACAGGTACGCTGTAATGTGTAAAAGAGCCCTATGTGATGGGGTGACGGTTGATGCAAGAGTTCTTTAGCAGAATCGCGGCCAAGAGCATTGATCAACACATGGATCCTCTGGCTTACCTGTGGTGCTTTCCTGTAGGAGATGCGCAGCTCATATCAAATGTCAAGGGGTCTTGAAATTTATCTAAAAATCTCTCCCAAGCCATATTTTTGGAAAGTTTTATTCCAAATCTGATCAAATCCAAACATAAAAAAAAATAAGAACAGCCCACAATAAAACCAAGATAAAAGCAGGAGCAAATAATTAAACCTTCTTAGCACATAAAACCAAATTAAAAACCAGCAGCAGAATAAATTACTAAAAGCACTAAAATCAGTTCTTAAAATGCCTGGGAGAATGGAAAGGTCTACACGAGCCTCTTGTGGGGAGAACATTCCACAAATGGGGTGCCACCACTGAAAAGGCCCTCTCTCTTGTATCCACCTGCCTCGCCTCATTTGGCAGGGGCACTTGGAGGAGGGCCTCAATCTTAATATCCGCGTGGGTTAGTATGGGAGGAGACGTTCCTTCAGTAAACTGGCTCCTAGACGTTTGGGCTTTAAAGGTTAAAACCAGCACTTCAAACCTGGTCCAGAAACAGACTGGCAGCCAGTGCAGATGGAGAAGTACTGGCATGATATGATCACATCAGCCAGTCCGATTTAGCACTCTAGCTGCCCTACTCCGGGAGAGAGCGGAGGACAGGAAGGCCTGGCGTGCTATAGTCCATGGGGTCACGAAGAGTCGGACACGACTGAACGACTGAACAACAACAAACTTTGCGGACCGTTTTCAACAGCAACCCTATTTATAACATGTTGCAGTAATCCAAATGGGAGGTTACCAGACCATGAATAATTGTTGCAAGGCTATCTCTGTCCGGTGGTAATTGGTGTATCAGCCTAAGCAGATAAAAGGCACTCCAAGACACGTGTGCCTCTAGTGATAATCCATGAGCACCCCCAAACGATGAACCTTCTTCTTCAGGGGGAGTGCAATCCCCTCTAGAACAGCCCAATGCCACTTAACCGGACAGACGGACCACCTACAAGTCTCTCCATCTTGTCTGGATTGAGTCTCTGTTTATTGGCCCTCATCCAGTCTATTATCCTGCCCAAGCACTGGTTCAGAACATCAACTGCCTCACCTGTATTAGATGAAAAGGAGAAGTAGAGCTGGGTGTCATCCACATATCGGAGACACCTCAGCCCACGTCCCTAAATAACCTCTTCCAGAGGTTTCATGTAGATGTTGAAAAGTGTGGGGGATAAAATACAACCCTTACCACTTTCCATGGAGCAGAATAATAACCTTCCAACAATACCTTCTGGAATCAGCCATCCAAGTAGGAGCGGAACCACTGCAATACAGTATCCACACATCCCAACTCAGATAGCTTATCCAGAAGGATACCTTGATTGATGGTACAGAAAGCCACTGAGTGGTCCAAGAGAACCAACAGGGTCACATTCCGCTTGTCCCTCTCCCAACACAGGTCATCCCACAGGGTGACCAAGGCAGTTTCCATTACAAATCCAATCCTGAAACTGAACTGAAATGGAAAGGTTTAGAAAAGGTTTCATACAAGAGACCCTGTTAAGAACACAGGGAGTCAAACCATCGGTCCATCTAGCCCAGAACTGTTGACACTGACGGGCAGCGGCTCTCCAGGGTTTCAGGCAGGATTCTTTTCTAGCTGTACCTGGGGATGCCAGGGATTGAACCTGGGACTTTCTGCATGAAAGCATGAGCTCTACCACTGAGCTATGAGCCCACCAAGAACATTGATAACTGCAACAGTGCTGTTTCTGTCCGGAGGGACCTAGACAGCCTAAGTTGATGAAAGAGGCTTCCTGCCATGGATACCATCTGTGCATCCAAAGTAAGGGCTGGATCTAATAACATTCCAAGTGATGAAACTGTTCCTTAAGGGAGAGTGCAACCCAGGCCAGAATCAGTAACAGACCTCCAGAAACCATTGAACCATCAATTAACAGCAGCTCCATCGTGTCTGGAACAAATTTCTGTTTATTAACCTGGGCACTGGTTCAACATTCCTACAGACTCACTTGATTCTTATGTAAAACTCTAGATAGCCTTGCCTGCCTGTTGAACAGCACAGAGAGTGAGAAAGAACCCTGTACAACACCATGGCACCAAACTATAGCCTCCCAGGACCACCTTCTGGAACCTACCTGCCAGGGAGGAATAGGCTCACCATAACAGCGTGCCCAGTGTCTTCATCCCAGGCAGACAATTGATCCAGAAGGATACCATGGTTGAAATTCAGGAAAACCAACACGGTTGCATTCCCTCTGTTGCTTCCCCTTCTTTGGTTGCTTAGCAAGGTGACCAAGATAGTTCCACTGCCAAACCTAGACCCAAAAGTGGATTGGAATGGGTCTAGATAAAAAGTTTGTGGCACAAAACAGCAGAAAGTAGCACAAAACGTTGGCATAAGTTTTGAGTGAATACGAAAATGTTAACTAGGAACTCCAGTTAGATATGTCAGTATACACTTGTGCTCAATGGCACAAAACTGGCAGAAAAATTTGGCATAGGTTTTGAAGGGATACTGAATTTTGGAATTTGTAGTTAACAAAGTTGGCAGTGGACGGATTGTACAGCAATGAGATTCATATTCTTCCAGGTACAAAACACTCTTAGATCTGAGCTATATTTGGTGAAGGAGATGAACTCCTAAAAGACTTGTCACTAACTGAATGATGATCAGCTTTAGTTGGATGTGTCCTGTGAATGGAAAAAGCTTTCTTGCTTTAGTCTCAGCTTTTTCATGGTTGTTTGTTTTTTAAAAGGTCATGGATAAACAGTTTTCAGTGGTGGAAGCAAGGACACAAGATGTGCAAGGGAGAACTTTACATGATAATCAACACCATTCTTAGAAATATGCATGTAATATCAGGCCTTCCTCTAATGGAACATACACTGAATTGATCATATACCATTCAAGATTTTATACCATAAAAATGTCTAGAAAGGGACAGCAATAAAATGTTCATGCATAAATATTACATTCATATAATAAATATTACAAATATTTTCCTACTATATCACGTAAAATGTGAGAAAGATTTAAAAGCAGGGTCCCAATACGTTGAACACCCTGACAGCAGAGAGCACAACTCACTTTAAATCTTTTTCAATAGAAATTAACTTTTAAACTTGAGAAAACCAATTGTGTGTTTCATTTCCCATCACATCATTGAGGATGGTGTTTGTCACTGAATTCACAGTGCAGCAACTTTGGAATGATATGATCTGAGCAATATCACCTGAATATATATATATATATATATGTATATATCTGTTGTAGGCTAGGACGTCTCAGTTTATAGCATCATTAAAATGACACTGTACATTCCCATGCTTAGGGGGCGGGGGAAATCCCCCTGGAAAACTGCAGGCAGAGATCATCACAATTATGTGTTTGCATTTAGGAGCAAAAAAATGAAGTGACAGAACTGCAGCAGCAATATTTTTTGCAAAGCAGTAATTGATCATCACTATAGCTGGTTGTGAATTACTCGAAGCCATTTATGATTTATTTGGTGAATGTGCAATGTAATAAGGTCATGGCAGATTCAGACTCTCCCTCAATACACACTAGTATAAAAAGTTTATTATCAGTGAGGCATTTAAATTTCAAAGACACACAGAATGAGTTGTGCATTGATTTTCACAGCTCATTCTTTTCCTTTTCCTTCTACAATCCTGTCCAAAATGACACATTCTAACTTATTATTAATTTCATTTCATGAGTGCACCCCACTTTTCCTTCTAAAAGGAAGCTCAACATGGTTAATATTTTATTATTTTTTACTATTATATTCTTTATTAAATGTTTAAAATCTTCTTGTCCCAGCAAAGCCCTGGTTTATAAAATTCCATTAAATTCTGTTAATCGTCTCCATCCTCGTTCATGAATCCTACTTTCTTCAGTAGTGTCAAAACTGAACGATGTGAATAATTTTAAAATAGCCAAAATATCAAAATGTGGCAACCAAATGTAGAAACTAATGTTTCAAGATAGTATTGTGTAAAATGTTTAGGGCGCAACCCTAGTCAGATAGCTGGCAGCTTCCGAACTCAGAGGCTACCAAGTATCCAATGCAGGGCGGGAGGAGAGCAACAGCTCTGCACGCCAGCCATCCTGCACTTCTGCTAGACAGGCGATTTCATAGACTCATAGAACCATAGAATAGTAGGGTTGGAAGGGGCCTACAAGGCCATCGAGTCCAGCCCCCTGCTCAATGCAGGAGTCCAAGTTAGAGCATCCCTGGCAGATGGCTGTCCAGCCCCGTCTTGAATGCCTCCAGTGTGGGAGAGCCCACCGCCTCCCTCTGTAATGGGTTCCATTGTCGCATTGCTCTAACAGTCAGGACATTTTTCCTGATGTTTAGCTGGAATCTGGCTTCCTGTAACTTGAGCCCATTCTCCTGTGTCCTGCACTCTGGGATGATCGAGAAGAGATCCTGGCCTTCCTTTCTGTGACAGCCTTTCAAGAACTTGAAGAGCATTATCCTATCTCCCCTCAGTCTTCTATTCTCAAGGCTAAACATGCCCAGTTCTTTCGGTCTCTCCTCATAGGGATTTGTTTCCAGTCCCCTGATCATCTTCATTGCCCTCCTCTGAACCCTCTCCAGTTTGTCTGCATCCTTCTTAAAGTGTGGTGCCCATAACTGGGCACAATACTCCAGATGAGGTCTATCCAGTGCTGAGTAGAGGGGAACTAGTACTTCACGTGATTTGGAAGCTATACTTCGATTAATGCAGCCCAAAAGAGCATTTGCCTTTTTTTGCAGCTACATCACATTGTTGGCTCATATTCAGCTTGTGATCTACAACAATTCCAAGATCCTTCTCGCTTGTAGTGTTGTTGAGCCAAGTATTCCCCATCCTGTAACTATGCTTTTGGTTTCTCTTGCACCTCAGAGAGGGAGGTAAAGCTGGGGTGGCCATAGGAAATGGCATAACATAGCCACCCCAGTCTCTTCCCCATCCCACCCCTGTCTCCACCCTCTGTTTTCCCCATCTCCCTGCTTCATTTTCTGAGCATGGAGAGGTAGCTGGTCCAGTTCTCTCCGTGCTGGCTACTAGAGGGATGGGGAGGGGAGCACTGTTTCCTGGCTCTGAGTTTGGTGCAAGAAACCAAACTATGCTATCCCACACCAGATGCTGCCTGGTGGACATAGGATTGCTCTCCCTATGTATTTTTCCCCTGGAACACCAATCCTTCTGAAAGGGTAAATTTTATTGTAAGAATTACGTTTTCCCTCTTAGGAAAATTACCATCTCTAACCACGCAATCTTATACATGTCTAGTCAGAAGCAAGCACCAAGAAATTCAATGAGAATTGCTCCAGGTAAGTGTGTATAGGATTGTTCCTATCTGTAGCCTGGCTATCATTTCCCCTTTGATGGATTCCCATTTTCCTAGGTAACATCTACAAGATCACATGGTAACCTCCCATGGCAGTATCACAGCTGATTCTGGTTTGGAGGGAGCTACATGATGAGGAACTTGTATATTTTTCCTGAAGCAGCAGGGGGAATCAAACCAAGAGAAGAGCGGCAACCTCACCATGGGCCTTAGATTCTACATACCAAAACATATGAATTACCTCACCAAGGCAAATATTGTATTTTGAATATAACTCTCCCCTCCACCCGCCACCAAAATAAAGATGACATGGCGTAGTACTTACATATTCATTAGCTCTTGAAAGACATCACTTCGTATCGGAAATACAAAGGTGTTAAGGACTGATTTTAAATATTCCAAAGAAACAAATCCACTCCGACCAACATCAAATGCTCTGAAGGCTTTTACAATGTTCTCATAGGCTGAACGCAGCTGTAAAGAATACGAATTATAGCATTTTCTTCTTAAGATATCAAGTTTATGAAGCTTTTTGAGACCACACGAAGTTTTTATTAGAAATTCCCCTCTGCTAAGATATGCTCAAAAAGGTTGATCTGCATGCTTTGACCATCAAATACTTAATTGATATCCTTACTACCCTGCAGTCTTCCACAATATGCAGGCTCAAATGACAAGGCAGTTGAGCTTCAGAAGAAGGATAATCATCTCTTATTACACTTTATTCAACCTTCATGAAGCAAATCACACAGAGAACCTCCAGCTAGGGTCATCAGGGCCATGATTCAGATAATTAAAATAGGCCATTAGAATAGTAAAATAGAATGGAAAGCATTGAAGTATGCAGTGATTAAGACCGCACATTGTATACTCAAGAAACTATGGGTGAAGTCAAATATTTCAATGTATGAGAGAAGTAGTTTGAACATATACGTGCTGCATTTTAAAGCTTTTTTGACAGAGTTAGAGAATGTTCAGTCCACTTCCACTACACTTAAATATTATATTTATATTCACCACATGTGTTCTAAGCCCTTTTCACAAATACTTCAAAATGTGTAAAGCCTACAATTAGACCGCTGAAATTACGTAGCATCCTTGCAATTAACAGAAAGAAGGTAACTGTTACCTACATGCATAGAATCCAATACATGTTGTTCATTCATCTGAACTTCACTCCCCAAAATTGGGGAAGGGGGGCGGGGAGATCATACTGACTGAGCCTACAAATGTGTGGATCTCAGTTAGACATTATATACGAGATGTGGACACACGCTGGAGCCCATAGGTGGTTGCCTGCATGTCTCACATAGAATCCACATACTTTGTGGTACTAAAGTATAATATATTTTTATTTTTAAAAATTATATCCCATTTTCCTTTTTAAAAATATTCAAACCAGCTAGCTAAAAGTAATAAAAAGCAAACCCAAACAAGAACATAATGGCATCAAGAAACGATATAAAACACTTAGCAGAGAAAACAGGGCCATGGAGGATTGAGTTATCAATCGCTACCAGCCATGATGACCATGTATTATCTCAAAATATGAGAGGCAGTAAGCCCCTCAACACCTGTTGCTGGTGAACATGAGCAGGAGGGCGCTATTGCACTTCTGTCCCACAGGTAGGCTTCCCATAGGCCTCTGGTTGGTCACTGTGGGAACAGAATGCTAAACTAGATAAGCCTTTGGTCTGATACAGCATGACTCTTCTTACGTTCTTAAGAAACAGCAGAAAAACCACAGAACTCAATCACCCTGCTCCCAAAGCCTCCCTAAAAGGTCACATCTTAACATGGTGACAAAACAAACTTAAAGATGTGGCCAGATGGACTTAGTTGGGAGGGCATTCCACAGTGTTGACACCATGCCGGAGAAGGCCCTGCCCCTTGTACTCATGCTACATCTCAGTTGGTGGGGGAACCTGTTGTAGGACCAGTGATCTTGATCAGAATGCACAGGAGGGAACTTATGGGAGAAGGCAGTCCTTAAGGTACACAGGTTCCAAAGTCGTTTGTATCATAAAAAAAATAAGAAGAGCCATGCTGAAAATCCAAATACACCCACCGTGGTAGTAAAAGTATCATCATAATACTACATAGTTGAGCATTTGTTGCCATTTCAGGGTTTCCCCAAATCTATTATTCCCACCTAATGTAAGGGCCAGAAATAAAGCCAATGAATGGTTAACAAATAAAGGAAAAAGTAAGAGCAAATCACACATCAATGACCAAGAAAAGAGTGGGTATTAAATTGATGAAATTTCCCAACACTCTGACATGGCAGCCATTTGCCTTCTCTCAGTGAGTAAAAAGCTGTGATGATTACTTGTGTAAATCTTCCTTATATTTGTCAAAGAACTCACCTTTTCCCTAAAATTCTTCGCAGTGGTATCTAGATGGATTTTTGTCAAATTATATCCAGCAGTAGTAGGTAACGGTAGTTTTGATTCACTTTTTTTCCCTGGTGGCTCATTTTGGTTCTGCGCTGTTAAGGAAAGCTACAATTTAGCTTTTTTAAATCAAGGTTACCAAAAGCTTGAGTAGACGCTCTCTGCGTTTAACAATCCTTATGTTTACCTGGGTTGTCTCAGTAAAACCTAAACTTTAGTTGTATGACATTATATGATGCCAAAAAAACCCCAATGTTGCATTTATCTCACTAATACTCGTGAGCATGGATAAATGCTGCTACTATCACCAGCATTCAAATCTTCATTGAGAATAATGAAACACTCTCCTTTAACTTTAACTTTAACACTCTCCTGTAAGTCAAAGAATAAGCAGCTAAGTAGTTTGAGATCTCATCTGTTAAAAACTGAAATGTTTTCCTTCAGTATTTTTAGTGAATTACGTAAAAGTTTCACGTAAGTACTTGCCAAAGATTTAAAAAATAGTAAGAGGTAAAACGAGAATGTCCCCCACCCCCACCATGCACACACACTACTTTTTCTTTGTTAAGTCATGATTTTCTATTAGTTTTGGGATTGGCAAGGCTAGAGTATGGCATTGGATTCTACAGCCTCTGGAGAACCTCTCACAAGGTATTTTGCATGCACAACTGCTTCAACGGGAGTTAAATGAAAGCGTTCATTTCCTTGAGGATCTGGCCCATTTCTACAAGCTACCTTAAAGCATCAGTCATATTCACCTCAGCCCCCCTACTCCTTTCCAACTTGGTTACCTCTGTAAATCCTTCCCTTTACTCCCCACCCAGTAGATTTTGTTCTGTAGCAATAACTTTACCACTGCAGTGTTGATAACTGAGACTGATAACTTAATTTCTAAAAAAGAAAGGCAGTGGAGCTCAAGTGTGTTTCACAATGAAAGCTAGCTAGGTGTGTGTGTTGGGCATAGACCAAATATCACCCCAGGAAATGACAAGAAGAGGAAACCTCAAAGGTACACAGGAATTAGTTGGTTTATTCAGATGTGTTTTGAGACAAGAGACCCTTCCTCAGGGGAAACTTAACCTAGTTTCTTCAGAGGAACTGCTGGAGCAGCCTTACATACTATATATATAAAACACATTGCCTCACTCACTAAGGTGACTTTGGAGAGACCATGATCTCTCAGCCTCAGTCCCTTGCGTACGCTATATGGAATAATAAAGCCTGATCTTTAAGATCCTCTTCAGAGGCCCTAGTCTGAGTGGCCATGCAAATGAATTCCACAGGGCCTTCTTGGCGGTGGCACTCCAGCTGTGGAATAGCCTCCCCAGAGAGGTTCGCCTTCTTTATGGTCATTTCAGCCCAGGGTGACAACCTTTTTATTTACCCAGGCCTTTTTAATAATGTATAATTTTAACATCTAGGCTCTCAAGGTCTGATTCATGTTTTAGTATATACTTATGCTATTATTTTCTTTTCTCCTCTGTCAGGGAAACATATGCTGTTTTTTTATGGCATTGTATTTTAATAGAAATAAAGCAAGCAAACAAATGGCATTCTGAGGTAATACAGATGAAACGCTTGGAATGGATTATATGAATACTGTTACTATGATTACTGAAATTTTTCCCCTCAACCCAAGGAAGTAAGGTTGGTCATGGTCACTCAGTGGTGTACATGTTCAGAGGCACTCTATTTTATTATTATTTCACATATGCAAGGACCAGGCTTATTTATTTACCACCTGTCCTTAAGGTGGTATACCTGTGTCTGGGCTGTACCATTTCAGACTGCAGATAGGGCGGAGGCTCACATGACTGAATGCTCCTCCAAACAAAAAATCTTTCCACATAGGATACTAGTGTCAGGGAGAAACATTCAAACAGATGAGCCCCCAACTGACAATCTGAAGTGGTACAACCCAGATACAGGTTTACTACTCTGGTAAGAATTGGGCCTGAGTTTGTGGATGGTAGCAAGCTAGACCCTGCAGGTCTATCCATAATGCTGTGAAAACAGAAAAGTGAGCCTGATAATACACACCAAGGAATTCCTGTGCATTGCAGAGAATTCAGATTCCTTGACAGACAAATTAAAGTCTGTCATGAAAGTAGGAAACTCGAACTCCACCGGTTTAACGTATTGTTCCTCTTTTCAGAACTTTACAATTGTATAGAATATGCTGGCTGTTGCTTCTTTTAAATGCCATGTAGCCCTTTATATTTTAAATATTCATTTGGGAAACCAATTTTTTTTTTATCTTAGTGAAGGCATGATTTAATGCCGTATCATCCAATCCCCTTACAAATACCTACCTGAATCCTGACTTTCCATAATTCTTTTCTTTTTTTTGTCCAAATGAATGCCAAGATACTGCAAAAACTCTTTATAATTCAATGTATTGGTTCGACTAATACAGTATCGATTCCACAGCCTAAAAAAATCAAACAAACATACATTTAATATATCTAAAGTCAAATACTGGAGAATAAACATGAAATATTTACACCTTTATAAACAATTAATATAAGAATTAAAGTAAGAATTGAGTAACATTTTCTCTTTAATTTGTATATTTGGTTTTCCCTCTGAGATTATTTGTTTAGCTTGGTTGACGATTTGGTAGAGGAAGATGGCTTACAGTGTAATATACTTATTTTACTTGTTCAAAAAACTACATTTGTATTCCCTACTCTTACTCCAAATAGCTTAGGGCAGTGTATCATGGTAATTATCCCATTTTTCACAGCAACCCTGGGAGGCAGATTAGCGTTAGTGATATTAACTGGCCAATGTAAAACTTCTCTTGTGTTTCTTATGAGACATGACTAAAAAAAATGAATAGACTCTCGCTCATAATCACTGTTTTTGTTATTATGGACATACACTGCAAAATATGATCAAGGCATAAACATTCTGAATGGGAGGCAACCCTAAAAACGTTAAGAGCCTGTCTGGATCGGACTGAGGGACGATCTAGTCCACCATTCTGCTCCAGTGGTCAGCCAGAGGGCCTCAAGTGCTGCTTATGATCATTCCCAGAGGAAACAACCCTACCCTATGACTTATCTCCAGTCTCTGCGGGCTAAACAAGATATTAAATGGGAAATCTATTTAGGGCACAATCCTATCAAGATAGGCAGCTGCCTCCGAACTCGGAGGCGACCGCCTATCCAAAGCAAGGCAGGAGAAGCACAGGGGGGCGGGATCATTCTCTCCGCACCTCTCCTGCCTTGCTATTTTTCGCTAGACAGCCATTTTCGGCTGTCTAGCGGCAGGGGAACTGACCGGGAGAGGATGCTGTCGTATGACACATTGGATGTGTCGTACGCACGGCTCCGCTCTCCCTGCCCTGAAACGCCCCCTGGAACGCCCCTTTTCAGTTGCTCCACGCTCCTCTTCCGAGCGCGGAGGATGGGGTTTCTCCGCCCTGCCTCGGAGGCAGTGCAGACGAGGGGGGAGATCAGTTTTCCAGGAACCGACCTCGGAGCACAGGCTCCAAGGTCAGTTCCCAGAAATGAGCATATCCTATGGCCCTCTAGACAGTGTCGTAGGAGTGCTCCCTTAATTAATAACTTCCTGGCTTCTTTTTCAATGAAAAGCAGCCACAGAGGCTGCCTGAAGGAGGGGCGGGGGCTATTTAAGCCTTTCCCCACGTGCTAATTTTTTTTGCTCAAAACGTATTTCCCTTTTCCATCTGTCGGGGGAGGATATGGCTACACAAAACCTTTTCTCCTTAGGTGGAAAAGCAGCAGGAGATCCAATTTGAGAGGAAAACACAGCCAGAGAGGAATGGCTTAAACAGCACCACACCCACCACACCACCATTCTGTCACTCAAACGGTCAGGTTCCTGAGGCTGCTTTCCAGTAAAAATAGCTCAAACGGCTATTACATGGGTCTTCCATGTAACATTTCGTCTCCTCCTGATATGCCACAGTATATCATCCCTCTGAACTCAGGTAGCCATACAGTGAGGACAGGCATGGAGTTCTGGAGAGTGGGAAAGGGAAAAGGTGTCCTTTTTCTTTCTTCTCTTTTGAAACAGAGGGAGTGTTTTTAACCTCATAACCCCCCTTCAGGAAATTTACTAGAAGCTAGCAGAGGTTTGAGTACGTCAGTTCCCTTTCTTCTCCTACCCTCCATTTTCCATCTTTGCGGGAGGGGCAGGTTGTTTTCAGTTTACACACATTCCATGTCTCAACCATAGACTTTATGCTTAGACACAATCCCCTTACGCTGAATGGCTTCCCCTGCCTGGCATCCACATGTTAGCTGTGCACATTTGCAGGGGGAAAGCCTGCATACATAAGGTGAGTGGTCCAAGCTCCCAGGGAAGCCTATACCTGCAGAGGTTCATGTGAGTAGGCTTTTCCCTGCAGACATCCATGCTTAACACATGGACATCAGGGTGGGGCCAGGGGACGCCATACAACATCAGGGTTGGGGAAAGCCCCATGGCCCCACTCCCAGGTGATCACATGAAGTCTCCTTTACATGTATAATGATGGAAGGGAATCACAGTCTGCCTGACTTCAGGTTGCTTTAGACTGTTATCTCTTCAGGTTCCGGTCAGGTATATATATATATATATATTTCTTTTAATTTACAGACATATATATTTCTATGTACCAAGTGGAGAAACCACTTTTTTATTTTTGGCTGGCCCTATTTCACTTTCAAACTGACAAGTGCTAATCAACCAGGAGTGCTATTAGAGGGAACAAGAACCCAGTCCTCTCTACACCTTTTTTCATTCCTTCCCTACTGTAAAGCCACTGAGCTGGGACCTTCAGGAAAGGCCTGAATACAAATGTAATAAACAAACAAGGTTTTGTCCTGAGCCTCCATAATCGAAGCAGTGGCATTGTGAGGGAGGGCTGAGATGCACAAAAGAAACTAGGACATGACGTCCACATCCCTTGCCCTCTTGCAGGTTCCATGAGAGCAATTTAATTCCACTAAAGATGAATCCAGTTTGTTGTTTCATACATAAAAGTTACAAATCTCTGGAGTATAAATTCCATCATTTTTATTCAGCCTTAAATGCTCCAAATAAAAATTTGTGATCTTTTTTATGATGCTACTCACTACCATTGATGTAATAACATCCATACAGATTTATCGCATTCCAGTCTTCAATGCCAAGTACAAGATTTATTGTCAAATAAAGCCACATTTTGTTGTTTTTCATTGTCCTGCTTTAGAAAAGCACTACTTCTGTTCTGTAATTGCATGTACCAAATTATATACAGGGTTTTTTTTTGTTGTGATCTAATTCTGGAGACATCCCAAGCACGCACAAAAAGAGGAACACCAAACAGTAAGGCCAGCTAGTAAAGATGGACTAAAATTGGTTTTGAGGTTGCTAGTAATGAGAGATATAAAATATTTAGAGCAAAGCAAAACAAATAAATGGTCCATCCTAATGCCTTTCATTTTTCCTGTAGGCTTCTGTCCAACTCAACATTTCTGCAACTGCAGCTTATTAGAGCTGCATGGACCTCCCAAATGAAAGTCATTCCAAACTCCAGGAGAATACATCCTCCTCAGATAGAACCACTTACTGAAAGCACAACCAGCATATAAATTTATCTTTCATTCTAGAAACATAGAGTCAAGCTCCTGGCTCCTACCAGAAATCCACCCTCACTCAGTTCAGGTCTGTCCACCTCTTCAACAGAAATGAGGTGGGGATTAAACTTCCCTCCACCTGTTCTCCCCCTCACACACACACACACACAAATTCTACCCCACTCCCTGTGGGGGGTTAAAAAAAACCCCTCCACTGATTCCAGTTGAGACTTTTCTTCTTTTTTAACACCCCCCCCCCCCCGGGGTGTGTGGAATTTCACTAGGGGGAGGTTTGATCCTCTGCTTCCAGTGTGTGCTGGTCCTCATCCCAATTGGGTCTGCACCCAATTATACTAAACTAAAGAAAACTATCAGGCTCAGCTACACACTACGTAACATAATGCATAGTTAGACTCTAAGGTGATAAAATAAACCGAACCACCTCAGACTACATGCAGGGGATATCTTCTGAATGTTCTGCTACATGGAAACAAAAAGATCCCTCTCATTCCAAACAGAAAACTAGCACATCAGGAGAAAGACTAATGCCCGCCTCTTTGCTTCATCTTTTAAAAACTGAAATGTTCTCCTTCAGTATTTTTAGTGAATTACATAAAAGCTTCACATAAGCTTTTTTGGTACTCACCAAAGATTTAAAAAATAGTAAGAGGTAAAACGAGAATGCCTCCCACCCCCACCATGCACACACACACTACTTTTTCTTTTTATTATTATTATTAAGCTTTTTTGGTACTCACCAAAGATTTAAAAAATAGTAAGAGGTAAAACGAGAATGCCTCCCACCCCCACCATGCACACACACACTACTTTTTCTTTTTATTATTATTATTAAGCTTTTTTGGTACTCACCAAAGATTTAAAAAATAGTAAGAGGTAAAACGAGAATGCCTCCCACCCCCACCATGCACACACACACTACTTTTTCTTTTTATTATTATTATTAAGCTTTTTTGGTACTCACCAAAGATTTAAAAAATAGTAAGAGGTAAAACGAGAATGCCTCCCACCCCCACCATGCACACACACACTACTTTTTCTTTTTATTATTATTATTAAGCTTTTTTGGTACTCACCAAAGATTTAAAAAATAGTAAGAGGTAAAACGAGAATGCCTCCCACCCCCACCATGCACACACACACTACTTTTTCTTTTTATTATTATTATTAAGCTTTTTTGGTACTCACCAAAGATTTAAAAAATAGTAAGAGGTAAAACGAGAATGCCTCCCACCCCCACCATGCACACACACACTACTTTTTCTTTTTATTATTATTATTAAGCTTTTTTGGTACTCACCAAAGATTTAGAAAATAGTAAGAGGTAAAACGAGAATGCCTCCCACCCCCACCATGCACACACACACTACTTTTTCTTTTTATTATTATTATTATTATTATTATTTATTATGACTTTTTTAAGCCATGATTTTCTATTAATTTTGGGACTGGCAAGGCTAGAGTATGGCATTTGATGCTACAGCCTCCGGAGAACCTCTCACAAGGTATTTTGCGTGATCAACTGCTTCAGCAGGAGTTAAATGAAAGCATTCATTTCCTTGAGGATCTGGCCCTCTATTTTCTATTTACAGGGAGGGATTTTTCCACATAGGAGAGTTTTAAAGATGTTATCCTCAGTGCACGCTGAAGTGGTGATGTCTACTCTATCATTTCAGGACTATACCACTTCATCCTGTTTCCTGTGTAGCCTTGATCACTAATTTCTTTCATGCCTATGGAAAGAATGTAGCTCACCACGCAAACTGAGGGCACCCTTGAGCTGTTTAACTACACGCATACCCAACAGACCCCAAACCTGATCCCGACTGTTCCTCAGTGTAAAACTCTCCTTCACTGATCATGTACAGGCTACACCTCCAGTAACATCATTATACCGTTCAAACCTTCCTACCTGTACACGAGTGCTAATCAGACTGCTGTTAAATACAAGCAAGCCAATTTTACATACAACCAGTCTAACCATCTCTAACCTCCCATATCTTCTTAGGCGAGACTGTATGTATGCCACAGTTCCATAGGAGTACAATAAAACACACACACACACACACACACACACACACATATCTATCTATCTATCTATCTATCTATCTATCAGCAAATGTCCAGCCAGTGCAGCTCAGAAAATATGCCTGGATGTATGTCAGTAACACCTGTTGAAACAGCAGAAGCCAGAGAGATGCCTGAATTTCAGATGGCTGCGGGTTGATGCTTCAGTGCCTTGTAAAGGTTCAGTGCACCAGCTGTGATCTTTCCTGAGTCAGTCTGATTAGGCAACAGTTATTCATGCCTTGGTTACACCATGCTTAGACTACTGCAACCTGATCTACATAGGGCTACCCTTGAAGGGTGTCTGGAAGCTTCAATTTGTCTAAAATATGGCAACTAGGCTACTAACCAGTGCATGGTACTGCGATCATATTACAGCAATACTGAAAGGTCTGCGGTGGTTGCGAACTGTTTTCCTGGTGCAATTCAAGGTGCTGGTTTTACCATCTAAAAAGATTAGGGCCAGGCTATCTAATGGGCCACCTGTCCTGTTATGAACCTATCCAGTTATTAAGACCTGCAGAAGCGGTGCTCCTGAGGACACTGTTGGTCTCAGAGGCTCATTTAGCCCCTAAAGCACCCAGCGCTCTGAGTTCACTCATCTCATCACAAGAGCAGCCTACAGTTGAGGTGATCGTAGGTTGTAAAATGATGGGTTAATGGCAAACTATGAGTTAATTAAGTTGCCATTACATGCAAACTGGATCACCGTCAAATCTTTGATTGATTATCCTAAATGTAAGTAGTTGTAGCAAGGAAAATGTGATCAACCTGATAAATATTGATCAGTATTGCAGGCTTAATATGAATGCAAAGTATGTTACCCCACAATGGCTTTACAAGAATCCTTAACTTGTTCTTTACTTACTTATCATACTCACAATCCGTCATCCTGAAGCAGTTGACCTCGAGAATTCTTCTCAGCTCATGCCGCTGAATCTGTCCATTTTGATTGTAATCAAACAGTCTACAGGTCTTGATGAAACGTTTCATCTTTTTGGAAATCTATACAGTGTTTTCAAAAGATGCATGTTAAAATAAGTAAATGGTTGACAATAGAAGCTGAGGTTAACTTATTAGACAAGTTTGCTGATATCGTTTCCCTCTCTCTTTCACAAAATGCTCCCAAAAAGCACAACCCAGCAAAACACACCAGTCTTTCAGATTTCTCTCTCAAGCATTGAGAAAGGCACACTTTACCAAATGTTGTGAAAGTACTTTTCTCCCACAATAATATTTGGGCATGTCAAAGTTCTCTTCCAATACGTAGAAATTAGTTTCAACCATTATTTGTTTCTGCTGAGCAAATCAGCAGCATACAATACCTTTGCTCAGCTATGACTTGAAGCATGGAAGGTATCCTGTGCACAAACTTCTCCCCCTTGCCTCTGCTCCCCCTAATGGGTGCTCGTGAAGATATGGGAATTTAACCTGGCTTTCAGAAAGGGTTTTATCTTTGTAACAGACACATGTCCGTCTAACACTTCATTTCCTGACAGCTTTAAGACATGGATATGACTTCAGAGTGCAAATCCTTGTCTTTCAATCCCTGGATGTATCTGTGAAATGTAGGATGGCATGCCATATTTAACAAAGGATTTTACTTGAAGAGGGAGACTGAAATGGAACTTGTGTGTAAGATAAGCTTGACAAGCATTTTTGACAGGAACTTCTCAGTATATTGCTGTATGCTTTGGTGTAGGTAAAGGAAGAAATAAAGCAGGGACGGGCAGAAGGGAGATCTCTAGATGTTTTGGACTTCAGCACCCAGAAGTCCCTGCCATCATGGCCAATGGTCACGAATGCTAGGAGTTGAAGTCCAAAACATCTGGAGTACTACTTTCTGCCCACCCTTGAAATAAGGGAATGCAAATGTCAGAGATTTTAGTTTTCGGACAATCCTGTAAAAGCTCTAACATCCTCCTTTCCCTGTTTCAGAGAAAAGATATTCATTCTCCCATATGCAAAATGCTAATAATTAATATACCGAATATCACAATATTTAGCATACCTAAACACTTCCTCAAAATAGGCTGACACCCCCACCCTCATCTTAATACATTTTGTTTTCATTAGCACCTATATATCCCTGGCTAAGTTCCCTACACAGACTATTGTTCTAAAAGTAATGGTATTATACTTAGTACATCAAGGGAGCATTCTATGGCGAAGCAGAGCCTAGGGCTCCAAGGAGATCCTTTTGTGCCGGCGCTGTCCAATTATTTTCTTATGAGTTAAAGAATGCTCTGTGCATCCAGTCGAGTTCCTCACTTAAGCTAGGTTGGCCCCCTTGCTATTGGCCTTTATATGCTAGTAAAAACTATACTGTTGCACCAAGCTTTCAAAGATTAATGCTATTCCTTGATTTTAGAGAGTTCTCTTGTTTTATTGGAATCTATGTATTTCATTTGCTTTTTTTTATATAGCTTTTTAGAAACGATTGTACTTTTATGGCTTTAATGTAAACTGCCTCGAGTACTCACTGAGCGCAGAGGTGGTTCAAAATACATTAAATAAAGAAAATACTGTGTGCAAGGACTTAAGCAACTGAACTTTAACTTAAATGCTTTTAGGCCAATGCAAAGGGTATCCAATGGGATTTTTCACTGTACGCAGGGAGCATTCCCTGAAACAGCAGATACGGCTGCGCCAACACATACATGGAGCCCTTCCCCACCCCAAGGCTCTCCCATTTCCCCCTGCTGTGAGCCTAGGAACACTCTGTGCTTACGGTACAATTCGTCACTGTGCACAGGGAGCATCGACACAAAGAAGGGGGCAGCTCCTACTATGTGAACAGGCTGTGGCATAGACTTCGACCTAAAAGTGCTTTCAAATCCGTGCAAATGGTTTGGGGGTTTAAAAAAAACTAAATGACTGAAAAAGATAAATAAACGTTCCTAAGGAATAAATATACCTGTGCCTCATTATCCCTGATCTTGTATGTCTGGGCTACTTTCTACAAAATCTTTAATTAAAGTTTTTCTTTGGAATTGTCCCCATCAAGGCTAAAAGGAAGATTTTAAAAAAATGCACACACACAAACCCAAACTATGGAAGGGCACAGCTGTGCATATACGAAGTGCTATTCAGCACCAAATGAATTGGAACAAAATAAGTACCGAGACTGTTATTCTCTTAGTTTTGGCTCCATATTCTCAATCGCACCGTCTAACTTGTCACTTTATATTGATTCCATCTGTTTACACTCTGCAGAGGATTGGCGTCCTACAGCGAACGTTTCCTATTTACCAGCTGGTAAAGATGGGCCAAACCAGATAGGAAAGAATTAGATTATTTTCAGATCCTCATAAACATAAAATGGGGAGGGGGGGAAGGGAAGGAGAGAGGGAGAGGAATTAACAGGGGAAGCAGGGCGTGGGGGATGGAGACCGAGAAAAAAAGGAGTGATGATGGTGAGATAGCCAAGTGCGCTCTCTCTCTCTCTCTCTTTTTCTTTTTTCCATTTCCTCTAAGTTTGCTTTATGTTGCTCTGGCAATTTAAAAGGGCCTTATGTTGGTTGAAAGATATTTTCTCCTCAACATACGGTTGACGACTGCATTTGTGAAGCCCCTTGTTGGTGTAACAGCAATCAGATCCTTGATGATGATCTTCTTAAAAGATAAAAATGAGACTAAATCTTAAATCAGGCCTGCACAGCTAGTGCCCCAGCAAGTTGAATAGAGCCCACTAGCAAGATCTCACTTCGGGATGTACAGATTTTGTTAAATCCATTCCGTCTGCCTTTTGCAGGTTGTCAGGTGTCTTTCATTCCATTGTCTGCTCGCTGAAAGAATAGGGATTTTTTTAGGGATGTATGAGAATTTTGTTCCTGTTTGCAAATGCGCCCTTGCGCTAATGCACACTTGTGCATATCCCACCAGCACCCCAAGAAAAAAACTGGTCTGTAAGTCCACAGAATGAGCGTGACTTGGGGAAAAACAGTCCACTTGGAATCCTCAGGTCAGAATCAAAGAAATCCAAACTCATTTGAAACCACTGCAGATGTCTCCAGCATCCTTAGTTTCGCTAAATTTCCTGGTTTTCCTGTATGCCTAGGACTGCAAAACTGGGGCGGGGGGCAGGGGTGGAAGCATCAAGCAACTGGTTGATGGACAACATTCATTTTGGGAGGGAAACACAAGTTCTGCAAACCTGCAAAACACGAGGGAATTCCTAAAAAACTATAGGACATGATCCAGACAGTTATATCTTTGTTCATATTTCACTGCTGGCGGTACTCCACTTTGCATGGGTGAGGAGTAGCTTTCAAACTTTCTGCCTTCAGGGAATTGTTTCTGCGTCAACTTTGAAGAAAAAGCATTAGTGTGTGCACACATGCATTAGACTTCTTTGGGATTGAGCCCTCTTCCCGGGGTCTCTAGAAATCACATCTCTGGGGAGCTGAGGCATAGATGAATCTCGATTCTAGTGCGCACACATGCAAATCCACAACGGTTACTAGAAAATGCCAGTACACCTTATATCACACACACACACACACACGCACACTTATCCACATGGTAAATATTGCTGAATTAGTTTGAACTGCATCTATTCTGTGATAAGTACAAGCAATTCCACAGTGAGATTAGACAGTCTATTAAAAATTCTTCTTGTTCTTTAAAGAAACTGTTAGGTCAGTTTACGAAGATCCCGTGCTTCAGAAGGCAGAGAACAACAGGTTATTGCAGAGTAAAAGAACACAGGCCTGGACATAACGCTGAACCATCATTTCATGTTCTGAGAACAAGGCTGGTCAAGCCTCGGGCTCACGCACTCCCTTCCTTCAAGGCGTTTCAAGAATGTGAAGGGACCCAATTCATTTCTGGGGTGAGCACAGGGCTGCTCTCCCATCACAAGTTAGCTGGACACTCCGCCAGATCACTTAGAAGTCCCACTTATATGGTTTCTCTTCCAATTCCACCACCCACAATTTATGGAAGCAGGGCCTCCTTATGACTGGGCATCAATGTGGCACATCTGGCACATAAATTACATTATTTGTATGATGAAGGAGAAGGGTATCTGCCCGCCCCTCCCTTTCGTAGCTAGCAAGGAGACACAGAGAACAACACACATTTCAAACTCAAAATAACATTGAGGATGCTATCCTGTAATTGCTGGGACATACCAGATAGTGTAGTGGTTAGACTATTAGACTGGGACTCGGGGGATCCGGGTTCTAGACCCCACACAGCCATGAAGCTCACTGGGTGACTTTGGGCCAGTCACCGACTCTCAGCCTAACCTACCTCACAGGGTTGTTGTGAGGATAAAATGGAGAGGAGGGGGACCACGTGAGCCACCCTGGGTTCCTCGCAAGAGGAAAGAAGGCTGAACGCAAATGTACGTAATATATGCAGGATTAAAGTAAGTGTTCACTTCTTTAATACTTGTTGCGCTGGTGCTATCAGGATTCCTCTAATATAACGGAGGAACAGGTTAAAGCTGCTCCTCAGGCCTATTTCTCACAGAAATGGTATACCTGAACCTGGACTGCACCATGTCGGACTGCAGGTGCCCACTCACATGATTTAATGCTCTGCACACAGAAAACTAGCATGTCAGGAAGAAACCTAAGCTATAAACCTTCTCTTTAACATCTAACTTTCTATGTGGGTTGAGTTTTTTGACATGGAGTGGGAGGAAACATTCAATCATGTGAGCCCCCACCCGCACTGTGAGGTGGTACAGCCATAGCCTACCAACCTCCCTGAGAACTAGGCTGCAATTGCTATATATGGCATTGGCCAGGATGGCTAGGTAGAGGTACGCAGTCCAGATCAGGCCCACAAAGCAGGGTTTTTTTGGCTCCTGGCAAACCTACCCAGTTTTAATCAAAGTGTGTTTAAAAGCTTGTTTGTGGTTTCATTTGTAAGAAGAAGAAAATTGTTACCCAAAGTTGGGAGAGACAGAGAGGCCATTCACCTGTTACGTCTAACCTCACATCTACCTACTGTGAGACTGAGAGTGGGTCTCAGACTTGCACTGGTCCTGTATTGCAGGGTCAAGGAACTCCTGTGTTCAAATAAAATACGGAACTCCCTGGTCACATGTGGAACTGGAAGTGTCACACAAGCCCAAGACCTGTTCCCTACCGCACTGTGTGTAGAGATGACGTAGAGGTGAAGTAACATCCAAACAGGCCTTCTAAAATGGAGGGAGGTCTATCATTCACAGAGGTCTGTCAATGGCTACTAGCCATGAGGGCTAAATGGGATTTCCATATAGAGGGCAAATATACCACTGCTCCAGGCACTAGGGACAAACTTCAGTGAGATGCTACCACTTTCATTACCTTCTTGCAAGCTTCGTAAAGCATCTAGGGGTCCAGTCTTGGACACAGACTAGCCAAATCTTTGACCTGATCAAGCATGGCTGTCCTCATGTTCTTACACCCACAGGTATTTTACATTTCACTGTTCCATCTTTTCTCTTTGTTTTGAATGCAAGATCCCAGCCATGCCGTCATGTAAGTGCTTTGCCTGCACCCTGCATACATCAGCTCTGAGGAAGTTCACAGGAAGCTGGAAGAGTTTCAATACACCTAGGAAAATTTCTCAGGGTCTCTGCTCCAAGGAGCTTATAACCTAAACCCTAATAGATAGATTGCTATTATTGTTCTGCAGCTGAGGATTTGAAACTGGTTTAGAAGCACCCAGATGCTCCCAATTGGAGTTGAGAATTCCTGGAGAAAAATTAAGCAGCAAACATACAGCCCCCTCACCTCTTCGCTGCACAATTTCACCCCCAATCTCAGTGACTGACATAAATGTGCATCTGACTGATGGCTGATGTTCATTTGTATGTTGACAATGCAAATGTATTTCAGAATAATCAATATGACATTTTGTTGCAGGATCATCCAAACCCATCATCCAAACCCTAAATCTGTCTACTTTCCCTCTTTCTTCCCTTCACTTTAAGCATTAATTGTTTTGACAAAAATTAGAAGGCTAAAAAATTTAAAGGACCCTACATTAAACTATACATGAGCTTTTTTTTAGATTGCCCTTAATCAAATAAATAAATAAACACAGGCCCTTATAAATTAAATCTTCTGGAAGCCTAATTGGGACCATGGGGGATATTTTCAATTCATAAATGTTGCACTAGAAAGACAGCTCGGCTGTTTCATTTATGGTGGGAAAATGGAAATGTTACTCCCCTGTTAACTGCATATATATAGCCAAGTTGAAGCGATGGCAGCAGTAAGAACTATATTTGAGTGATGACTGATAGGCTTTACTGCAGTGAGGAAAGACTGTCTTGGATGCAATCTGTCCTGACAGCTCTGTGATATGTGAATGTCTCACGCAGTCTAGAATGACAGATACAGACACCCTTCATGAGAGAAACAGGCTGGCACCTGGATCCGATATAGATACATGTGGGTGTGATGGCACACATAATGCGTGTGCCAGAGTAGCTGAAGCCTGGCAACCAGGGCCACTCCACCCAATGTTGCAGCTGTACTCGCAATTCCTCCATCAAAGCCTCCTGCCTAATATCAGGCCTGGAGGGTTATGACAACATGGTTCATTTTGGGTGAATGATGTGCATTTAAGCCAGGGATAGGCAACATGGTGCCTGCAGGTACCAATGTCCCCCTGGACACTGCTCTTTGCGCCCACCAAGGTGCCCTATCCCTCCCACTTAAAACACACACACACATTTTCTTACTGGCAGCTGGGATTGCTGTGAAAGAGGTTTCTGTTAGTGCTGAAAACTGTGGGTTCAAAGGAGCTGCTCAGTGTGTTGGGGGTCAGGTAACACCTGTCTTGTATTCAGTCTTTGGGCAGGTTACTTGTCCTTTGCTGTGCCTCCCATGGCAGCCATTTTGTGGTGATGCTCAGGACAGTTTCTCAAATTGCCCAATATGCCAATGGCCCAAAAAGGTTGTCTACCCCTGATTTAAGGGGTAGGCATCGGTGAGTAATGCCCAGTGTCAGGGGTCCATAAATCTTTTCCTGGAGACTGCTTGCCCATGACAACATTGAACAAACCCCTCCATTTTCAGTGTATCACCGAGAACTCAGAAGGGGAGGGGGAATCTCATTTCACGCTGGGGCCAGGAGGAGGAAAGAGAGAAACGGCTCCCATGTTCTGACTCTAGGCCTTGAAGTCACTTGGAAGCAGAAAGATTCTCTCTCACTGCTCCCGAGTGTCTCCAAAGCTGGCAGAAAGATGTGAGGGGCAAGGCCAATCCCTCACTTTGTACCAGACATTGAGGCAAGTCAGAAGCAGTAAGAAAGACATTCCCTGCTTCTTACTGTCTCCAAAGGCCAGCACACAGGCTGACTTCTCCTCTCCTGTGAATTCTCTGTGAATGCCAGAGAAGTTGAGAGAGATTGGTAGTTAGTGACCACACATCATGGCTGGCTACCAAGGTCAGCAAAATGTGTGGCATTCTCCCTCTCCAGTGTGAGAGTTACTTGCTGTACAGTACCTTCTCCCTTAAGAGGCATTCCAGCTGAGTTAATGTCCTTGTCTGGCTATCTCCAATATTACTCCACCTAAAAGAATAGTTCAATAAAATAATCACAAACAATGTTGCAGACCAACATCCTACTATCAAACTGAGCAAGAGACTCAGAATTTGCAGCTGGAGATCAAGGAGGTGGTAGCAGCAGTAGTGAGCAATGGAGGCAGACCAGTGGGAAGGAGCAGGCCCGAAGGGCTTTGGCTACCATTGGATTTGGTGGTACATCTAGGGTCAAAACTAAGTGAGACACTGGGAGATTTGTGTGCCTCCTCCCTCCCACGTGTTCCTTTTTATTTTTTTAGTTTAAACAGCCACAGGGTAGAGGTGGGGAATTCCACCAGGCAGCCTGAACTGGGGAGCTTACCCCTTTCCACGCACATTTTCCTGATCTAAATCACCCCCACACCCTCAAAGCAGTTATTTGCCACACAGAAGAAGACTTATACCTGATGAGGGGGCAGGGATTTAAACACCTGTCCTTCAGCACCCCAATCCAATTTGGGGCCTTCTTCCCCCCATAGCTGCTTTGGACTAAGAGAGAAAGAGAAGGAGGGAGATCTAACCATACATGTCCCAGGGTCTCATTCAGTTTGACCTCGACCATTCAGGTTTGAAGGTGGGTTTGGAGAACTGAAATATTACCACAGGATGTTGTGATGGCCACCCATTTGGATAGCTTTAAAAGGGGGTTGGACAAATTCCTGGAGGAAAAGACTAACAATGACTACTAGTCTTGCTGGCTATGTGCTACTTCCAGAACCAGTACGCCTATGTACACCAGTTGCTGTTGCACTCATGCCCTGCTTGTGGGCTCCCAGTCGACAGCTGGTTGGCCACCGTGTGAACAGAACGCTGGACTAGATGGACCCTTGGTCTGATCCAGCATGGCTCTTCCTATGTTCTTATGCTCTGAGAACTCTTTTTGTCTGTCTCCAGCCCTCACAATGCACTGTTTCTAAATGCTGGCCAAGCATAACACTCTTTTATTTGTTTGCTTGTTTACTTATTCATATATACTGCCATCCATGTACATGGGGCTCTACAATCCAAGATGTGTGCTTAAAAAAAAGGTCACTGGTTTTAGCTCCGGTCAGAATGTAGTCCTGAACTCACCTGTGCAGGCCAGGTACAGGGGGAAAAACAGCAGCTATACCACCTTCCAGTGGCAGATCAGAGTATAACACAAAAACAACAGAACGTGCATCTGATTCTATTTTCCCCCACCTATCTGCAAGCTTTTTGGGGGTGGGGAACCAAAAAAGCACTGCAGGGAGCAGGTTGGAGTTATTTCCTACTTACAGGGAGGTTTGTTTGTTTATTTGTACATAGGATAGCACTCAACAATGTCATTCCCCACCTGAAATTTGTAGTAGTACAGTCCACATTTCTAACACCTCAGGCCTTCAACCATGACATGCTCTGGCATGTAGACCAGGCCATAGATGGTTTTAAAGCTGGATTCAACAAACTGATGAAAGACAGGGTTATTGATGGTTATTAGCCAGGACAACTTAAATGAAATCTCGATGCTCGAAAGCAGTATGTATCTTGATTACCAGCTGCTAGGAGCGAACAATGGGGAACAGGGGTCATCTTTACGTCCTGTGTGTGACACTTGTGATGGTGAAACTGCTAAAAATGGCAGCCCCGTGTTGAGTTCCCTCCTTCCACTGCATTGTGTCCAATTCTACTTACCACATGTCCTGATGGCATTATGATGTGCATTTCCCCTCCCCTGCTCCACATAACTGCCTGCTACTGGTGGAGATGGGGAAATGTACATCCTAATGGCTTTGGGAAAGTTGAACTTGAAGACATGGGGGATGGAGGTCTTCAGTGTTAGAGAAACTGAACACAAGCTTGCCGTTTTGCGTTTCAGTGGCAGCCATATGTTCTTGGTGAAGTGTAGTTCTAGCCTAAGTTCACCATTACTAGCTCTACCTATATCACAGCATTACAACTTAGCGCTATCTAAATAATACAAAAGCTCTTACTTTAAGCAGAGATCGTTGACTGGCCTAGCGAACCTCGACAAGAACTCAAGATAAGGAACAGCAACTTTGGTACTGCCTGGAATCTGTTTCAGTACAAAGAAAAGTTAACATGAATGGTATTCCAAGACATGCATTATATTTCATTATATTGCCGCTTCCCTGCTCTTTCATGCAAGTAATATTTAATTACATAGTTAATCTCCCATATTCAGATTTCTTTGTAGTCTTTTAATTCCTAACAAATTCCATATAAGCTTTCAACAAATAGCCAATGGCCCTTACATCAAAATATTTGTTATCCCATCATTCTCAAATATTATTCATAATACTTTGTAACACATACCCAAGGCAGCTTTACAATGGATTGCCTATTAACACATAACTTACTGCAGTATTATATTTAACACCGGGAAGTATCACTATGGCCAGAACACTTTACAAAAAAAGTTGAAATTTCATTAGGCCTCCAACCCAAAGCTAATTTATACATCCAGCAGAATTAGGTGGTAAAGCTTTTCCTGGACTGAAACACCTCCTGCTAGAGGTGGGGGGTTGTATGTTTCAATTCTCCTTCATGGAAAAAAAAACCCTCCATGTGCAGGGAAAAACAGCATACTAGGGAGGAAGTTAAAATGAACCTTTTGTTATACCTATAAGACTCAGTGTGGGGGGCGCGCGAGGGGAGCATTCAAATATGCAACACCTTATTTATTTATTTATTTATTTATTTATTTATTTATTTATTACATTTCTATCCCACCTTTCTTCCACTGTGGAACTCAAGGTGGCTACATGCGGTTCCCAGGTCATCTCCCTTCCAAGCAATGACCAGACCCAGGCCTGCTTAGCTTCAGCGAGGTGGCTGTCTCATGTGCCATGTCTTGGGGGCCTTCCCCATGCACCTGCAGCCTGAAGTGGTATAATCCAGGGAAACCCTCACCACAGGATCCTGTTACAATGTATAAACTAGCTCTCAAATCTCCAAGGAGTCCTCAGGGTGCCTCACCAAAGAGCTATCCTTGGACTCACCTAATGGGCCAGTTCGCAGGTCACAATAAGTCACGCTAACAACAAGCCATGGTGGATTGGCTAAGCACTTGCTAGAGCACAGTGCTGCAGACAGATGAGCAGGCGCTCGTTGGCTCGCCATGTTTTGTCTCCTTCTTTGTCCTCCTGCCCGCTCCCAGCACATATCCCAGGGGCCTTTGCAGCACAACCTGTCTATACTCCTGCTGTGATGAGATTCCCCCCCCTCCCTTCTTGCCTTGCAAAGCACCTGTGTTGACAGACTTGCATGCGCGCGCACACACACACATATATATGTGCACCGTATCTTTGGAGTCCATATGGCGGGGGGGGGGGGGCTTACCTTATGTTTTAGGACCAGGTGGTTGAAGGTTTTATTTTCTTTCTTTAACACTTAAAAAACGCCTCCTTGGCTGCTCCTTGCAGCTGGGGATGAGCATCGTTCCTTTCCCTAGCACAGCTATGTGTGATTGACTTGCCTCTGGGTAAGTGCACGTGGCCCAATTTGGACCATGGTGATCTGGGGGGGGGGGATTTAAGCTTTCCCCTTTCCTGTTTTCAGGATGGAGGCAAGGTGTCAGCATGAAAACAGGAAGGGGAAAAGCTTAAATCCCCCCTCCTGAATTGCCAGGGTCCCAAATTGTGGCCACGTGCGCTTACCCAGAGGTAAGTCAATCACATATACACGCATAGCTGTCCTAACAGCTCATGAAGGGATAACACCAGTTGCTGCCAGAGGAGGAGGGGCAGAGCGTACTGCAGGGAGTGGTTGGGCTTTTCGGCACTCTTGCCAAGCATCTGTGTAGCCCTTTCAAACAAGCCACGCAGAACCCACACTGCCAGGTTCACATCACAACAAGCCACCCTGAAAACAAGCCACCCTGAACAACCCAACAACAAACCATGGGTTCTCAGGATGGCTCTTGCATGGTTAACAACCCACACTTAAGCCATCATGCTGGGTTCGGACAACACAACAAGCCACTCTGAAACAAACAAGGGTGACAACAAACCGTGATTTGCCATGTTGGGTTCCAGGGCAATGTGTTCTAGAGGTAGAAATAAGTATTGCCCATGGCCTTTACATCTCATTTCTAACTGGCCAGCACAGGTGCATATTTGAAAGATACTGAACATTCAGCAAGAAAATCAGGGCAATTTGGAGCCATCTCTGTCCCTGCCTTTGAGCCAACCTCACTTCTGCCTTAGTTTTATTAGCTTGCACAAACCCTGCAAAGCTATACGCTTAGATTATGAACAGGCAATTGAATGGGTTGGACTGTCAAACAGAATTACATGCATGTGCCTGAAGATGGAGATTATAGGCAGATAGGTTCGGCACATAGGTAGGGCTCCCACACTTCACTAATTATTGAGGGGGATGGGACCATCAGCTCCCACTTCATTTCAAGGGCTCTAGAACACAGTTAGGTAACCTGGTGCCCTCCAGATATTTTGAACTACAACTCCCATAATCTCTGAACATTGGCCAGGCTGCCTGGGGTTTATGAGAGATGGAGTCCAAAACCTCTGGAGGGCACCATGTTGCCTCCTCCTGCTCCAATTGTTTGCAAACAGAACCAGCTCACCAAAATTATGCCTCTCTGAACAATGGATAGGATCCTGCTTCATCTGGTATCAACTGTACGGTTTTGACTGTGGCTACAATAATAAGTTGATTAACTGATTAATCAATTAAAACATTTTGATTTAAAAAGTGCCCCCAATTAATCAAGCAATTAAAAAAAAAACAAAAACCAAGAGCTTGGGAAAATGGCCATTGGTAGGTACCATCATCAAAGAGGCATCCCTTTTTCTCTCACACATGACAGAACGCCTCTTCTAAGATGTTGCCTGCCATGGTCTTCTCTTGTATGCATCATCTAAAAATAAATATGTTTTTCTTCTTCGGGCCTACTGTTTTATTCATATGCAAATTTATGCAGATTTATCCCACCAATTAATATATTAAAATTCATATGAAGAATTGACGAAGATTTCTTGTATGTCAGCCTTAGAGCTAAACTACATGTTATGCTAATAGCATAGCATGTAGCTGAGGCTTGTATTTTCTTCCTCTAGTATAAGCACACATGGGCATGATTCAGATCAGGACCACCACGCTCCTGGAGGGTAGGCTTAAACCTTCAGGGTGATTAAAAAAACTAATCTACTGACTCCAGCAGAGGAGTCTTTCTTTTTTTAACACGCCTCCTCCTACACGGGGGAGAGGATTTGGGGAGGGGGGGAAATGGGGAGAGGTTTAGCATACACCAGTGTAGTGTAGTGGTGAGAGTGTTGGACTGGGAGTCAGGAGATCCAGGTTCTAGTCCCCACTTGGCCATGGAAGCTCACTGGGTGACTTTGGGCCAGTCACAGACTCTTGGCCCAACCCAACTTACAGGGTTGTTGTTGTGAGGACAAAAAGGAGAGGAGGAGAATGATGTAAGCTGCCTTGGGTTCCTTGCAAGAGGAAAAAAGGTGGGATATAAATGCAATAAATAAATAAAATAAATAAATACACACCCCAAGCACAGTGTCGCAATTTGAATCAGGGCTGCAGAAACTTAAAGCAGAGGGGAGGAAAAGTCAAGTCTCTGCTACACACTACACAATTAGCGTAACATGTAGCTTGGCTCCTAGTTTTAACCGCCTTCAATAACAGAAAAAGCTTTCACAACTCATGAGGGTACATACCTTTGCCAGCACAGAATCAAATTGTTCTTGCGTCAGGGGTAAAAGGAATGTTTCAATCACTCTTCTAAATTCGCCTTTTGTGATTTTCAGGGTCTGATCAATGTCAATGGTCTGAAATGCTTTTTTAAGTTCATCTTCTTTTGCAATCGCCTTCTGAAGCAAAATCTGCTCGATATCCACTGAGGACAGTGTGGGGTCAGGGACAGAACTGACAGATGCAGCTATAAAATATATTATATCATTATACTGCCTTCTTAAGCCTGGTACAGATACCATTTTATTAAGAGAATCGAGCACAAACCATGTCAGCTTCTACAATATCCCTTCCCAAGTTTAAGTTCCCTTCCCAATATCCCTTCCCGAGTTTAAGTTTCAGTTCCCTAACTCTGAACTGTACAGCATCCACTCAGGAAGATGCAAGGTCCCTTCCCATCAGGCATCAATGACCAGAAAGTATTTTCGTTTTATTCTTATTCATTTGGACATTTATAACACTCCTTCCTATGATGAAATCAGACTCAAGCTGGCTTCAAGCCTGACGCTTTCATTCCTCTTTTCCTTCCACTCTGGAGACTGCTTGCACATCTCCCTGCCAGAGAGAGATGCACAAAAGAGTTTTAGATGAGCCAGAAATATGTAAGGAATGGGAAGCTCAAGTTGATTGTACTTTCAACACTTACACCCCCCGGCTAATTTTCACACCTGAAACAGCGCTCGGAATAAATAAAACACTCCTTATAATCTAAAGCAGCCTTCCCCAACATGGCACCCTCCATGGCCCGCTGGAGGAAGCTGGGAGTTGTAGTCCAACACCTCTGGATGACACCAGGTTGGGGAAGGCTGATCTAAAGTGTTTTGCTCTGTTGCTTTGAAGGCCATAATGTGAACTTTAATGCACAGGCTTACTTGAAACTGATTTGCCAGAACTTTGGACACTGCTGCGTGTTGATGATCTGCTTGATGGTGTAGATGGCTGTCTTGGATTAAACACAATTCCATGGGACTGAGGGCGTAAACTACTGTAATCAGATGCACTAACCACTCTGGACATGATTCCTATGGGAAGAAAAGGAGTAACACCACCTATGAGGACATGGAAACAAATTGAAGCAAAACCAATCCCACTGCACAAGGACCTCAAGCAACTGCTTGAAGGCTGAGATTATTTTCTGAGTAGATGCCAATAAAGGCAACAGGTTCCCAAGCACAGCATGTTGGGGTACAACTCTTCACATTCACGGCTGTGCTTCTGGGATGGTAAAGTGTCTTAGGCAATTCTGCCCAATTGGCTTGGCTCCTAAACTCAAACTACAAATTATGTGAAGCTCTGTTTATTTTTAAATCCCAAAGCAGCCTCTGAGAAAGGCGAAGAAAGATGATGAGGGAAAGGCTACTTGGCTCTTTCCCCTGCCATTTTTCAGCTTAAAACCACCCTCCCCAAACTGCTTTTTTATATATTGGGAGGAAGATACAAGAAAATCATAGGAGAACCATTTTTCACCCTCTGTGGGTGAAAAAGCAGCTTGGAGGGGGTGATTTTGAGCTGAACAACAACAGGAGACAAAAGGGTTCAGCAGCCTCTCCCCTTTCTCCACTTTGTCTTGCTGTCTGCCTAGGCTGCTGTATGTTTGAAAAAAGAGAAACATGGACGAAAAAATGATGAAACTCTATGGGGAGTACCCAATGCCGTCAGAGCACAAGCGCTAATGATGCTGCACTAGTGTAAACCAAGATTAGCGCAACGTCTTTAGCGCTTAGTAGACAAAGGGAAAAAGCAATGATTTGTCATTGAATTTCAGCAGCATGGTTAGGGTTATGTTATGCCATGAAAGCATTGGATACTACCCCATGTGATGTGTACTTGAAGCATAAGATGACAGAGAGAAGCATTCAACTAAGAAGGGGGAGAATAATGTAAGATGACCCACTATGTTTCATCCTTCACTTGGCAACGGTGGTGGCATCAACTGAATGGAATGCACTTTGTTGGGAGTTCGGCTTGCCTCCTTCCTTCCTTCCTTCCTTGCTGTTATTCCACCAGCTGGTGAAAACTCTCAATTGCTTGTTTTTAAAGACATTTCCCTCAGGTTGATGATGGGTGTGCTGTTTAATGCTTTTAGCCGGATGCAGTTTAACACAGTGTGAAGGTAGGCCTTGTAAGTAGTTTGGTTCAGGCAAGGTGCCTGATGGGCTTGAGAGTGTGTGTGTGTCTGACCATGAGAAGGTAATTGTAGCTTGCTCATAAGCAAGAAATTCCTATCCACCAAAGTAACTCATCCCCTAAAGATAAGAAGGCTGGTGTGCTGATAAGACTGTTGCTGAGTACTAATTGGGTTCTGCGCATGCGTAGTGTATTTTCTTTGTTCTCCAACTTTCAGTCTGAATAAATGCATCCTGATTCTCATATTTGGGAGAGACACAGTTTCATCTGTCTCTCCCACAGCCGTGATGTGCTTTAATACATTTCTGACTGTTCAAACTAACCTGCCTTGGATATTTCCTTAACAGTAGCCAGTGCTTAAATTATGGGGGAGGGGGGAGCCTAGACTTCTTACCTTCTGTAGTGACCCCCTTAGTTACAGTTTTTAGAAAGCTACAGGAGTTGGGGGCATGATTTGGCTAAATCCGGTGAAGGTCTACCTTTTCGCCCATAATTCAACCAGTGATTAGCTGGCCTTTTGCTATATCTATCTATCTGACTATTTCTGGAGTTTAATCCTTTATGGATATTTGTACTGCTGTTTTAGGGTTGTTTTATTGCTTTTCGGTGCACTCCTATACATGTCAACTCAAATGTAAGACTCACCGAGTCCAGTGGGGCTTGCTCCCTGGTATGTCACTATAAGATTTCAGCATATTTATCACATACTACCTGGAGTGCTGTTTGGCACAGAATTCGGCTTATACATGGTTGAAATAAGCAAACAAACAGTGAGATAGGTGACGATCAGAGGTATACTACAGTTTCTGTTACGGTACCACAAGGCTAATCCAGGGCCTTGACAACAAACAATGAAATAGAAATGGAATGTTTTGAAAGAAACAAACTGATTTGAGTTACGTACAAGGAAATAAATATAACAATATTCCATAGCTGAACAGCACTTTTTCAAGGGCTTCAGTGGTTTCACATACATCTCACCAATCCTTACAACACCCCACAAAGTGGGCAGTGGCTTGGCAGTACTGTCAGCTAATGGAGGGCATCCGCTGGTGCCAGGAAAACTTTAAAATACATTTTAACGTACATTTCAGTAAAACTATAACACTAATGATTCTTATTCCTTTGGCTCTTGAGTATGGAACTGAATGCAATTTTGGGACTGAAACTAAAACGTGAGAGTTAGGAGAAATCCCTATTATCCCTCTATTATAGATGAGGGAAGCAAATGCTGACTAAGCCCATGGCAGGCCTGAGATCTGAACCAGGAATTTTGTGGTTCATGGTTCAAGCTCTTATGCCCTGCAGCACACTACTTTTCATGCCTCTCGTGTTGTCCTTTAAAAACAAACAAAATATTTTTTTCTTCATATCATATAGAATTTAAGGGAGAATCTCATCACTGAACATAGTTACTTATTCTTTGTTTAAGTCTCACCCTCCATTAAACAAAAATTCATAAATTAATTTGTTTCCCACTGAAGTTTACATGGGGCTAATAAAGACAGAAATAATATTCAATAATTCTCCTGCTAAAAAAAATCTACATCTGTGGTTTAATTATGGAAACTTGGCGCTAACAACCTCCCTCTATATTCTTTATTTTCTGTGAATAGATACCTGATGAAAGCCTGAATTTAAAAAAAAAAACAAACCCACCACCACCTTGTATATACACATTAAATTCCAGCTTACCCTCTCTGTGACTGGCCCAAAGATACTGTGCTTGCTTTATCAAACATTCATTTAGTAACCTCCTCCAAAAAAGACACCCAGGGGGACTAACCTCCCCCTTCCGTTTAGAAGTTACAAAATAGGTATTAAACGATATCTTTGGCGGAACAGACCTTGCAGGGTGAGGTGTGTGCCACTGTGTTCTTTTCATTTCAGCAACAAATGTGCAGAGGTTACCCCCCAAAAGGCTTAACTTTGTTCCCTCTCATTGTTTTCTGCTTTATGTGCATGATGAGCCAGCCTTGTAAAAAGCCCTCTTAGCTGATCACCTATGGAGAGTACAATTTACCATCAGGTGACCACATGAACCGCTGTTGCTCAAAAAAACAAGCTAGATGTTTTAAATAAGTACTTCTTTTCTTTTGGACCATGTCAGGATTGATTCTGAGTGCAGGGAGATAGTTAGCAGCTCAGATTCAGAAGAGGAACAGCCAGAACCGGGGGATGCATTTTCCCAAGTCAGTTCAGATGTGGGTAGGCGTGCTTCTCAGGTTACTACCAGATGGCCAGGCCTGAATCCCCCCCCCATGCCCCCCTCTGTGAGAAGCCGGGACGAGGAGGAGGAGAGTGGGGGCTGTGACCTAGGAGATGCTAGACTACGGTGCAGAGCTAAGAGGGAAACGTCAGGGGCGGAGCTCAGACGGTCCACCCGGTTAGCGATGCGTGAAAGGCGAAGTAGGGAAGCATCACCGGAAGGGCTGGACATCCCTCCCTAAGTTAGTCTAGCCAGCAGGCCTCACTTCAAACTGCAGGCAACGTCAATGTTCCTATTTGAATCCCCTGGAGGCGTTCCTTTGTAGCCTGAGAGTCTTTGAGGATTTGCATCTGTAATGAACCTGTTAATAATGAATTAAAGGCCTGCTGAGACTGAAGCCTCTCTGTTTGGGTGTGAGAGTGCATCAGGAAAGAGGAGGCCCAAGGGGAACATGACAGACCACATGTATATGTGGAGAGGCTGCATGTGGATGGGCAAGCTTGTAAAAAAAAACCTGTACAAGTTAAGAACATCTGTGGCCTTATTTGCAAGGCCACAGTAACCCGAATACTGGGTAATCTGATAGATAAGTGGCTGTGGTGTCACACTGCCCCATTGCAGTGAGCTTAAGGTACACTTAAATTTGGGCCAGGGCTCAGATCTGGAATATATGAATAACAAAGAGAGTGCCCCTCAGCTGATGGATGAAGCTGATTCTCTAGATCTATTTCAATCTGTCTGGTTTGGGGACAGAGACTGCCTTGGCATCTTGTGGGACGATCTTTGCTGAGAGAGAGGCTCTCTTTTGGCAAAGGTTCTCCTGGATCTCTCAGAGGCTTTTGATACCATCAACCATAGTATCCTTCTGGTTCAGCTGTCTGGGTTGGGAGCTGCGGCCACTGTTTTACAGTGGTTCCGTTCCCACTTGGAAGGGTATTTCCAGAAGGTGGTGCTGGGAGATCAACGCTCTGCTCCATGGTAATTACATCACAGAGTTCCACAGAGCTCAATTTTATTCCCCATGCTATTCAACATGTACATGAAACCACTGGAGTAAGCTATCAGGGGATGTGGGCTGAGGTGTCATCAATATGCTGTTGACACCCAGCTCCACCTCTCCTTGTCAACGAACACAGGTAAGGTAGTGGACATCCTGAATCGGCACCTGAGCAGAGTAATGGACTTGATGAGGGCCAATAAACTGAGGCTTAATCCAGACAATTATAGAACCAAAGAGGCACCATCTTAAAGTATTGGCAGCCATCTGAGGCAGCCTCCTACAGTGGAAAGTCCCAGAGGAAGATAGACTTATCAACTGCCTTGTTGACACCAACAGTAACAGTCTGTTTCACATTAGGTACAGCCGGAGGAGCCCCCACACCCCCAGTAGCCGCCACTCCTGCAGCTGGTTAGAACCAGTTCCAGCTAGATCGCTTCCTGCCCAGCTTGCAAGGACAGGTCAGCCATAGAGACAGGTCAACTATGCATGCTTAATGAAGTTCATGAATATTATGTGGCCTACCTCGCATAGCTAACGAGGTCATTATACTGAATGTATATAAGCTGTACCAAAAACATCTAGGGTGTGGTTCTCCTTTGTGTCTCCTGCCAAATAAAACTGCATTGGACTGAATCTCAGAGTTCTGTGTGTCTCTAAGGGGATATTGGCATCCTTCTCCTAGAGGGAACGAACTTAAGCATAATTTGTGCAACAACAAGATGGAGGTACTGCTACCAGGTTGAACAGTGTCCAACCTGTTCTGGAGGGGGTTGCACTCCCCCTGAAAGATCAGGTGTGCTGCTTAGGGATGGTCCTGAATCTATCATTGTCACTTGAGGCCCAGGTGGCCTCGGTGACCAGGAGTATCTTTTATTAGCTTCGGTTAATATAGCTGTGCCCCTATCTGGACAGAGATAGTATGGCAATGGTTATCCATGCTCTGGTAACCTCCCAGTTGGATTACTGCAAAGCATTGTGCATGGGGCTACCTCTGCAGATGGCTTGGAAAGTCCAGTTAGTTCAAAACAGAACTGCTAGGCTGCTAACTGGGACTAGTCAAAATGATCATGTGATGCCAACGCTTCATCAGCTGCAGTGGCTTCCAGTCCATTTCCGAGCCCAATTCAAAGTGTTAAAGCCCCAAATGGCTTGGGACAAAGAATCGAAATGAACATCCCCTCCAATATGTACCTGCTCAGACCCTTCGGTCATCTTTGGTGCACCTTCTCCAAGCACCCCTATCGAAGGAAGTTAGGCAGGTGGCTAGAAGAGAGAGGGCCATGGAGGATCATCTAGCGCTTACATTATTCTTTTCGGCACCCAGTGAAGACTTTTCCTTTCCCCAGGCATTTTAGAGACTTCGCTTCTAGATTTTTTTTATGGCTGTTAATTTTTTTAAAATATTTATCTATCCCTGTGCTGTTTGCTGTTTTGTACTTTCAACTATTTGTACTATATTTTATTCTGTTTGTAATCTACACAGAGAACGCTTGTTATTGGGCAGATTAAAAATACAATCAGTCAATCAATATTGAACATACGGAAAGTGTATTTATCCACCAAAGGGTAAGGACAACCAGCTTTCATATAGTTGAGAAGAGCAGAAAAAGATTTCAGGTCAGAGGAACAATTTCTATACACTTTGAGCTCTAACACCTTTTCTTTTAGACATTAAGCCTAATATTGGATATTTTGGATTTTAATTATATATTTCATAGGTGTGTTTTCTTTTAAGTTGCTTTGGGGGCCTTTTCAGAGCTGAAAATATATTAAATATATTTTATATTTATAAATAAATATAATATCAGAGTGGAACAAAGTACAAAAGCAAAGAGCTTAGCGTTCTATGCATTTGCGGTGTAATGCTATGTAGGTAAACTCACAAGAAAGCCTCACTGAGTTAAATGGAGTTTACTCCTAGGCAAGTGTGTATAAGATTGTAGCATTAGGCTGCAATCCTATGAACATTTACTGGGGAATCAGTCCACTTGTAAACCTGAGTATCCAACTGAAAAAAAAAGCTTACTCTTTATCTTCTTAGCTGCAGTTTTGTGTGCAAAAATAAGCAAATGAAGATTTCCACAATATGAAGATAAACAGCCTGACACTATGCATGTTTACTCGCATGTAAGCCCCACTGGGACTATTTCTAGTATGGCTGAAATCCTAAACACATTGAAAGCCAGAGAATTCCAGAAAAACGTCTATTTCTGCTTCATTGACTATGCTAAAGCCTTTGATTGTGTGGATCACAACAACCTCTGGCAAATTCAAGAGATGGGAGTACCAGACCACCTTACCTGTCTCCTGAGAAACCTGTACGACGGTCAAGAAGCAAGAGTAAGAACCGGACATGGAACAACCGATTGGTTCAAAATTGGGAAAGGAGTACGACAAGGCTGCATATTGTCGCCCTGCTTATTTAACTTATATGCAGAGTACATCATGAGAAATGCCGGGTTAGAATTAAGATTGCCGGGAGAATTATCAACAACCTCAGATACACAGATGATACCACCCTAATGGCAGAAAGCAAAGAGGATCTAAAGAGCCTCTTGTTGAGGGTGAAAGAGGAGAGTGCAAAAGCTGGTTTGAAACTCAACATTAAAAAAAACTAAGATCATGGCATCTGGCCCCATCACTTCCTGGCATATAGAAGGGGAAGAAATGGAAGCAGTGACCGATGTTATTTTCTTGGGCTCCAAGATCACTGCAGACGGTGACTGTAGCCATGCAATTAAAAGACACTTGCTCCTTGGGAGGAAAGCTATGGCAAACCTAGACAGCATAGTAAGAAGCAGAGACATCACCTTGCCGACAAAGGTCCATCTAATCAAAGCTATGGTTTTCCCAGTAGTAATGTATGGCTGTGAGAGCTGGACTATAAGGAAGGCAATTGATGCTTTCGAACTGTGGTGCTGGAGAAGACTCTTATGAGTCCCCTGGACTGCAAGGAGGTCAAATCAGTCCATCCTAAGGGAAATCAACCCTGACTGCTCATTGGAAGGACAGATACTGAAGCTGAAGCTCAAATATTTTGGCCACCTAATGCGAAGAGAAAACTCCCTGGAAAAGACCCTGATGCTGGGAAAGATTGAAGGCAAAAGGAGAAGGGGACGGCAGAGGATGAGATGGCTAGATAGCATCACTGATGCAATGAATATGGACTTGAGCACGCTCCTGGAGAGAGCAGAGGACAGGAAGGCCTATGGTCCATGGGGTCACGAAGAGTCGGACACGACTTAACGACTGAACAACAGCAAAATCCCATTGAACTCAGTGAGATTTAGGGCCATAACAGACAGGATGTGGGAAATCTGTGACAGCCTTCACTGAGGTCCCCCCTACCCCCGCTCCGCACACTTAAAAGCAGCTGCTGTGGGGCCAATTCTGATCCCCCATGCTATTTTCCTAATCTAAATTGCCTCATCCCTGAAGCTGATATGAGCCCACCCCACAGTGTAACAAACAAAAAAACAAGCAAACAAAAAACAGGTACGATACAGGGAGAGGTTCAGGAGAGCAGTTTACCTGGAAAATAGGCCAGATCTCCCACATCACATGTTTCAACCTTTACTTCCAAACATGCTCAGTGTCAGACTGTACATGCGTTCAGGGTTTCAGGCACACTTATTTGCGAGTGAGTCCCACCAAATATAGTGGGCTACTTCTGAGTAAACATAAATAGGGCTAGTCTATTACTAGTAAAAACACCTAGAGCCAATGTGATATTGTAGAATCAACATTGGGGCTTGGGCTGGGAAGACTCAGCTTCAAATCCTGATTTTGCCACGAAGATCACCGAGTGACCCTGGGCCAGTCATAAACTCTCAGACTAGCCTACATTACATGGTTGCTGTGAGGATACATACAATGCAGAGACACCCATGTATGCTGCTTTAAGCTCCTTGGAAGAAGGGCATGGCTGCTCAAGAGAAAAAGTTACAGAGATTGCTCCTGCAGCTACACTTTGCTACCAAAAAAAAAATCCCTGGCACCAATTCTTCCAACACACCCCTGCCTTCCCCCAAAGCTGTTTCACAGGGGTTCCTCACACAGAGCTTTTATCCTGCTATTGAGATGGCTCTGTCACTGAAGTTTGCAGGCTCTTTCGACAGACACCGTTACCCTCCAGGGTGTCTCCCGCCATTTCCCCCAGCCTGTCCCGCGTTTTCCCGAAACGCAAAAAATGTAGTATTTTTCCCAGCCCAGGGCATAGGAGCACCACAACCGCCCCCTGAAATTTTCCCATAGCAGAAGAAACCGCTCTGCCTGCCTGCTGTGGGCGTTTGTTTTCGGTTGCTGGGGGCATGATCAGGATGAGGAAGGCAGTGAGGATGGGAGCGGAGTGGCAGGGAAGGAGACCAGAACAGGCAGGAGGGCAAGAATCACCTGCAGATTGTGTCTCCTGCCTCTGCGTTTCTGAGTTGGAGGGAGAAGAGGGTAGAAGGGAGACACATATGACTCCCCCGCTCTCCACCAAGCTCAAAGGAACGTCCTCTGCTGTTTCAGAGCACCCTATTAAGTTCAGTGGGGCTTACTCCCAAGTAAGTGCACAGAGGGCTGCAGACTTGCAGGGCGCTCTCCCCTCTGCCCAGAAGTGAGTCCCCTGAGCTCCATGCGGCGCACTCCCACGCAGGCGTGCCCCGGACTGCAGGCTTGCAGGGCGCCCTCCCGTCCGCCCAGAAGTCAGAGGTTTGCTGGGGCTGCGAGAACACAGCACGGCGGGAGCTGCGCCGGGAAAGCAAGACTTTGCGCACGTGCGGGGCGGCGCTCCCTCCGCTCGAGCCCGGGGCGCCGCGTGGAGCAGCGCCCGAGCTCCCGCAGAGAGACGGGCGGCGGGGCGCTCCGGGCGGGCGTGGGGTTGCGCCACGCGTCATGGCGCATTTCGAAGTCCCCGCGGCGCGCTCGGGGCCGCGGCGCCTCGCCGGGCGCAGGGGCCCCTCCGGCGGCCTCTCCCGGCCCGCGCGCCGCGTTACCTGGTGAGTTCTGAGCAGCCCCGCGGCTGGGGCGGGCGCGGGTCCTGGCCCCGCTTTCCGGCGGCGCGCCCTGGAGAGGAGGGAGGCCGCCCGCCCACCGGCCCGGCCCGGCCCGGCCCGCTCGCCTGCCTGCCTCTGGAGAGGCTCCCCGCAAGGCGACGCGGTAGCCCCGGCAACGGATCCCAGCTTCTGGTTCGCCGGGCCGCGCTGCGGCTGCCTAGCGACTGCGAGACAGGCGACAACCGGGCCGCGTGGCGCGCGCCCCCGGGCACGTCCGGGGCAGAGGCGCTCTCCGTTGCGCGCGCTCTGGCGCCCGGCGGCCCTACGCGGGCTCGCCTGGGGAGCGAAGGGGAATCCGCCGGCCTCTCCCGCGCAGGAGGCATTCCAGACCAGGCCGGGCCGCCGCCTGTCGGGGATGCTCTCGCCTGGACTCCTGCCTTGAGCAGGGGCTGGACTCGAGGGTCTCGTCGGCCCCTTCCAGCCCCACTGCCCTGTGATTCTGTCAGGCTGGACAGCCGCCTGTCAGGGATGCTCTGGCTTGGGATCCTGCCTTGAGCAGGGGGCTGGATTCAAGGGTCTTGTAGGCCCCTTCCAACCCTACTATTATTCTACCCCTAATTAAACAGGGGGGCCGCGGTGGCTTAGTGGTTAAGCCGCAGTTGGCAGGGCAGCAGTTCGAGACCCAAGTGCTGCTTGACGGAGTGAGCTCCCGTCTTCAGTCCCAGCTCCTGCCAGCCTAGCAGTTCGAAAGCAAGAAATTGCAAGTAGATAAATAGGTACCGCCTCGGCGGGAAAGGTAACAGCGTTCCGTGCACCTCGGTGTTCAGTCATGCCGGCCACATGACCACGGAAGCGTCTTCGGACAGCGCTGGCTCTTCGGCTTAGAAACGGGGATGAGCACTGCACCCTAGAGTCGGACACGACTGGTTGGGGACACCTTTACCTTTTTAAATTAAACAGGGTGCTGCGGAATAGTGTTTGCTCCCACCCTGCCCCCCATACCAATAGGATCAGTTGTAATTGTGTGTGTCACGAAGAGTTGGACACAACGACTGAACAACAAAAACAACAGTGGAAACACCAGAGAGAAGTGCTAAGAGGTTGACAGCTTCTTCTTGATTGATATTGTATTGATTCTAATATATAAAACACTGAACCTAGCACACTGTTGGCGTTGTGTAAATAGGTTCCACTGGTGGTAGAAGTGCAAGCCTAGGATGCCCTGTCTTGTTATATGCTCTCCTCTTCTTCTTGTTGTTCAGTTGTTCAGTCGTGTCCAACTCTTCGTGACCCCATGGACCATAGCACGCCAGGCCTTCCTGTCCTGTGTTCTCTCCCGGAGCATGCTCAAGTCCATATTCATTGCATCGGTGATGCTATCTAGCCATCTCATCCTCTGCCGTCCCCTTCTCCTTTTGCCTTCAGTCTTTCCCAGCATCAGGGCCTTTTCCAGGGAGTTTTCTCTTCACATTAGGTGGCCAAAATATTTGAGCTTCAGCTTCAGTATCTGTCCTTCCAATGAGCAGTAAGGGTTGATTTCCTTTAGGATGGACTGATTTGACCTCCTTGCAGTCCAGGGGACTCATAAGAGTCTTCTCCAGCACCACAGTTCGAAAGCATCGATTCTTCAGCACTCAGACTTCCTTGTAGTCCAGCTCTCACAGCCATATGTTACTATTGGGAAAACCATAGCTTTGATTAGATGGACCTTTTTCTGCAAGGTGATGTCTCTGCTTCTTACTATGCTGTCTAGGTTTGCTGTAGCTTTCCTCCCCAGGAGCAAGCGTCTTTTAATTTCATGGCTACAGTCACCATCTGCGGTGATCTTGGAGCCCAAGAAAATAACATCTGTCACTGCTTCCATTTCTTCCCCTTCCATATGCCAGGAAGTGATGGGGCCAGATGCCATGATCTTCGTTTTTTTAATGTTGAGTTTCAAACCAGCTTTTGCACTCTCCTCTTTCACCCTCAACAAGAGGCTCTTGAGATCCTCTTCGCTTTCTGCCATTAGGGTGGTATCGTCTGCGTATCTGAGGTTGTTGATAATTCTCCCAGCAATCTTAATTCCGACCTGTGATTCATCCAACCCAGCGTTTCTCATGATGTACTCTGCATATAAGTTAAATAAGCAGGGCGACAATAAGCAGCCTCGTCGTACTCCTTTCCCAATTTTGAACCAATCGGTTGTTCCATGTCCAGTTCTTACTGTTGCTTCTTGACCCTCGTACAGGTTTCTCAGGAGACAGGTAAGGTGGTCTGGTACTCCCATCTCTTGAAGACTTTGCCACTGTTGTGATCCGCACAATCAAAGGCTTTAGCGTAGTCGATGAAGCAGAAATAGACGTTTTTCTGGAATTCTCTTGCTTTCTCCATGATCCAGCGAATGTTGGCGATTTGATCTCTAGTTCCTCTGCCTCTTCTAAACCCAGCTTGTACTTCCGGTAGTTCTCGGTTCGCATACTGCTGAAGCCTAGCTTGTAGGATTTTTAAGCATCACCTTGCTGGCATGTGAAATGAGTGCAATTGTACGGTAGTTTGAACACTCTTTGTCATTGCCCTTCTTTAGAATTGGAATGTTAACTGACCTTTTCCAGTCTTGTGGCCGCTGTTGAGTGTTCCAAATTTGTTGGCATATTGAGTGCAGCACTTTAACAGCATCATCTTTTAGGATTTTAAATAGCTCAGCTGGAATACTGTCATCTCCGCTAGCTTTGTTGTTAGTAATGCTTCCTAAGGCCCACTTGACTTCACTCTCTAGGATGCCTGGCTCAAGTTCAGTGACTGCACTATCATGGCTACCAGGGACATTGAGATCTTTCCTGTATAGTTCTTCTGTGTATTCTTGCCACCTCTTCTTAATCTCATCTGCTTCTGTTAGGTCCCTGCCTTCTTTGTCCTTTATCATGCCCATCTTTGCACAAAACGTTCCCTTGAGATCTCCGATTTTCTTGAAAAGATCTCTAGTCTTTCCCATTCTGTTGTTTTCCTTGATTTCTTTGCATTGTCCATTTAAGAAGGCCTTCTTGTCTCTCCTTGCTATTCTCTGGAACTCTGCATTCAGTTGGATATATCTTCCCCTTTCTCCCTTGCTTTTCACTTCCCTTCTTTCCTCAGCTACTTGGAAAGCCTCATCAGACAGCCACTTTGCTTTCTTGCATTTCTTTTTCTTTGGGATGGATTTCGTTGCTGCCTCCTGAATAGTGTTACGGACCTCCGTCCATAGTTCCTCAGGCACTCTGTCTATCAGGTCTAATCCCTGAAATCTATTCCTCACCTCCACTGTATATTCATCAGGGATATGATTTAGGTCATACCTGAACGGTTTAGTGGTTTTCCCGACGTTCTTCACTTTAAGCCGAAATTTTGCAACAAGAAGCTCATGATCTGAGCCACAGTCAGCTCCAGGTCTTGTTTTTACCGACTGTATAGAGCTTCTCCATTTTTGGCTGCAAAGGACATAATCAATCTGATTTCGATATTGACCATTTGGTGATGTCCATGTGTAGAGTTGCCTCTCGTGCTGTTGGAAAAGAGTGTTTGCTATGATCAGCGTGTTCTCTTGGCAAAACTCTATTAGCCTTTGTCCTGCTTCATTTTGTACACCAAGGCCATGCTTGCCTGTTATCCCGGTGATTTCTTGACTTCCTACTTTAGCATTCCAATCCCCTATGATGAAGAGGACATCTTTTTTTGGTGTTAGGTCTAGAAGGTGTTGTAGGTCTTCATAGAACCGATCAACCTCAGATTCTTGGGCCTCTGGTTGGGGCATAGACTTGAATTACTGTGGTGTTGAATGGTTTGCCTTGGATTCGTACTGAGATCATTCTATCATTTTTGAGATTGTACCCCAGTACTGCTTTTCCCACCCTTTTGTTGACTATGAATGCTGCTCCATTTCTTCTAAGGGATTCTTACCCACAGTAGTAGATATGATGGTCACCTGAATTAAATTCGCCCATGCCTGTCCATTTTAGTTCGCTGATTCCCAAGATGTCGATGTTCAATCTTGCCATCTCATGTTTGACCACCTCCAGCTTACCTTGATTCATTGATCTGACATTGCAGGTTCCTAAACAATATTGTTCTTTACAGCATCGGATTTTCTTTTCGCCACCAGACACATCCACAGCTGAGTGTCCTTTCGGCTTTGGCCCAGCCACTTCACTCTTTCTGGAGCTACTTGGAAATACCCTCTGCTCTTCCCCAGTAGTATATTGGACACCTTCCGACCTGAGGGGCTCATCTTCCGGCGTCATATCTTTTAGCCTTGTGATACATTCCATGGGGTTTTCTTGGCAAAAATACTGGAGTGGGTTGCCGTTTCCTTCTCCAGTGGACCACATTTTGTCAGAACTCTCTGCCATGACCTGTCCGTCTTGGGTGGCCCTGCACGGCATAGCTTATGGCTTCACTGAGTTACACAAGCCCCTTGGCCACAACAAGGCAGTGATCCATGAAGGGGTAAGGAAAGGTTCCTCTTGTGCAACCACCAAGTCATTACTGACCCCTAGAGGGACGCCGTTTTTCCTCGGCGTTTTCCTGGCAGACTGTATAGCGGGGTGGTTTGCCATTGCCTTCCCCAGTCGTGACTACCTTTCCCCCAGCAAGCTGGGTACTCATTTTACCGACCTCGGAAGGATGGAAGGCTGAGTCGACCTGAGCCGGCTACCTGAGACCCGGCTTCTGCTGGGATCGAACTCAGGTCGTGGGGAGAGTTTCGGTTGCATTACTACCGCCTACCACTCTGCGCCACATGAGAGCCCTGTCCTCTTTCTCACCTGGTCACCCTATGAGAGAGCTTCTCATATATAAATAGCTAAATTTGTTAGCATCTTACTAGTAACGTTTATTTAAAGTATTTGTATACTGCCCTTCATCAGAAATGATTCTAGTTCAGCTCACATACAACAGTTACAGCTGCAATCCTATCCTCACGTATCTGGGAATCTCCCATTGTCCAGCGTGGCAGTGGTATCACCCCTATTACAAAGGGTGAACTTTGAGATAGATGCCGTAAAACAGAGAAAATGGAGATGGCTGTTTGCTGGAATCAATCCCCATAGTTGTTCAGAATATTGTTTGTGCTGTATTTAAAAAAAAACCCACACACGTTAGCACTGTCTTTTAAAATAAATACATGAATTGCACTTTTTGGAAAAGCAGCAAATGGAAGTCAGAGAAGGACAGCAAACCCATATCTTAATTAATTGGCATTTTTAGCTTCACAGACACATGGTGGCAGGTCTTAGCTGCCAGGCATATCACAGCTGAGCTTTTCCTTCTGCTGGCATTTAATGCTGACCAGACAGCAGGCTCAGTCTTCCTATTAAGCATAATGGTACCCATGTGCCTCTGTCACAACAAGGCAGGCTCTCAATAGCATCCTCTGAAGAAGGTCTGACCCAAAGCTGATTTAAGACTGCAACCCTATACGTGTCTACACAGAAGTAAGTTCAATGAGACTTGCTTCTAGGGAAGCATGTATAGGACTGCACCCTCAGCAAGGCAGGATGTCCATTGCTAGCAATCTTCCCCTCCAATATGCAGCTGCAGGACAGTTCTGGGTGTATTCTAGGGTAGCCTCTCAGATCACATCCGGCCAGCCCTTCCATTAGACAGAATGAGGCAGCTGCCTCTGCTAGAAGGTGGCAGCCGCCCCCATGGCTGTTCCTACTAATACAGTCACATATTCCTATGCCAATGCCTCGGGTGACAGTTTTGCTTGCTTGCTTGTTACTGGGCTGGTGGGCTGGCTGGCTTAGTCACCCTCTCCCAACACATCATAGACAGTGCCATTGGGAGCAGACAGGCAGGCAGTGATCTGAGGCCATGCACGCCAGCAGCCACTGCATGTGCACGTACATTGCTCATGTGATGGACGCTGGTGCTATTGCACTGCAGCATTTTTTTGCGCAGGCGCCCACGCGGAGCAGTGGGTGAGCAGAGATGAGGTGCTGGAAAGCCCCCCTAAGCTAACTTGTTGCCCTTAGGTGTAGTGGACACTGTCCTGTCACTGGTATTTCAGTAAGATTCAACTACCAATTCAGTCAGCTTATGTACATAGAAAGCGGTCATCAGTGGGATTGTCCAGCATCCTGCATGAATGGAGTGTGCACCCTAGAACACTCCCCCAGAATCCTCTACAACACACAAGCATCCCTGAGCAGAAGAGTGAATGTAGAAAGGGCTGCCCGTAGGCAAAAGGCCCTGCACTTTGTGCCCCTGCTAAGTGAAGTGAGGTGAATGGCTGCTCGAGCAAAGGGCCTTCTGGGCACTGGCACCCCAGCTGTGGAATAGTCTCCCCTGAGAGGCCCGCTTGGTGCCTTCCTTATCATCTTTCTGGAGCCAAGCAAAGACCTTTTTCTTCACCCAGGCCTTTAAAACAACTTGAGTTTGTTGTTGTTGTTTTTAAAGCTTTTAAAGACTGAGCTGCTAATTGGTCTTATTTTTCCAGTGCAAAAATAAGGAACATTTTTTCGGTTGAATTTACTGATTTTTGAAAAAAATTGTAAATATCATATTAAATCTTAATATTGTATTTTATTCTCAGTTCTGGATGCCGCTCAGATAGGTAACCTACGTTGATGGGCGGCCATAGAAATTTGGTAAATAAATACAAAATAAACAAAGGTTTGGAAATACAGTTGTAATCCTTTCCTATTAGTCATAATATATTTAAAGACACAGAGACATTCTCAGAATGTCTGAGGGAGATAGTGGGCTCTCCCACACTGGAGGCATTCAAGACGAGGCTGGACAGCCATCTGTCAGGGATGCTCTGACTTGGATTCCTGCATTGAGCAGGGGGTTGGACTCGATGGCCTTGTAGGCCCCTTCCAACCCTGCTATTCTGTGATTCTATGAGAATCTTCTGAACTGAAAATTCTGAAGTTTAAAATCTCAACTACAACCCTCACAACCACTTAACTCTGTTTAGACAATGCCTGCTGCCCAGATACACTGTATACATTATGTGACAGAAATGTGTGTTGATCACGTATACCCTGTGGCCAATGCTAGCTCCCTAGCACATGAACTCATATGAGACACGTAACGATTAGCGCACGTTTGTTGCGCACATGGTACATTGCAATACATACATATGTAGAATGTGTATGTACACTGTAAAAAGGAATGTGCAAAGTGGCCCTATGTCAATGAACATTTACTCAGAACGCTGGTGGGGGGTTATGGGTGTTGTAGTCCAACACATGTGGAGGGCACCAGGTTGGGGAAGGTTGGATCAGACAAATTAATGGAGGAGACATCTATCAATGATCAATAGCCATGAGCACTAAACAACTCCCACATACAGAAGGAGAATGCCTAAATACAAGACATTAACAGGCGATGGCCATCAGCTTCATGCCTTGCTTATGAGCACCCAGAAACATGGCTGCCCTCTGTGTGATAGCTGAAGTAGGTAGATCGTTAAAAACACACACATTTAAATGCCTGGAATTCACTGTCTTAGATGAGTTTATAATATAAATTCACACCATGAAAACTGATGTAGCTAGTTACATTGATTTGATTTAATTTATTTACACTGCTTTCCTGCACCATACTGAACACTCCGGGAGGTTTCTGATCTCGTAATCACGGGAATGTCTTATCTTCAATCATCCCATTAGAAGCTTTCATTGAAAACTTCACGTTCATAAAACATCCAAATTCCAGAATCAGAGGAGAGCACAAAGAATAGCAATCAGAAATTAAAACAGGAAGTGGCAAAAACTGTTATTCATTGGTCTCATTTTTAGAATACAGTATACGGTAAACTTTACAAGAGTTCTCTGCACATACAAATGGTTGTCTAGATCCACTGCTTGCACCTCACCATGCCTATAATTGCTCAGGCCTAACCGTTGACCATCTTCAATCCTATTTTTCTAAATAGCCTTGAAACTGTTGACAAAGGCAGTACAATACGAGCTTCCTGGGTCCTTAAGCACCTCAGCTGTGGAATGAGCTCCCTAGAGAGGTTCATCTGGCACCTACATTGTTCTCCTTCCAGCGCCAGGTGAAGACCTTTTCATTCTCCCAGTATTTTAGCATTTTAGCTTTGTAGTCATTTAGCTCTGCTGCTTTACGTTTGTATTTTAAACCTCTGTGTTGTTGCTATGTTTTATTCTGGTTGTACTGTTATTTGTGGTTTTAAGCTTTCATATTTTATATTGTTTTATGCCATGCTTTGTGGTTCTAATGTTTGTGAACCACCCAGAGAGCAAGCTATTGGGTGGTATAGAAATGAAATAAATACATTAAAATTAAAAGTGAACTTGAGAATGTAAAATAAAAATTTTGCTTTGAATGTTGATTTCCACTAGAATTATGTTCTTATGTAGGACACCACTCTCCTAGGAACTGTCTTTTTAAAGAATCAACCAGACCCCTATGTTACTGCTACAGAGGAATCCACTGATCTGCCATGATAGGCAGTAGGTAAACTAGAAGTTGAAGTACTTTCTAGGTAGCTGAATGGTAGACAACTACTTTTGAAGCAGCTTAAAGAACATTGGTGCTCATTTGGCTGCTTAAACATATGGGTCTTCATTTCATTTGTAACTATACTTATGTGGGGACTGGCCCAAACATCATAGAGGGCCTCAACATTTGAGGAGTCTGGGTCTGATGCCAAATCAGAAAGGGATGATTTAGACTCCAGTACTGTAATGAAAACCTCAAGGTCTGAGAACCTGGTGCAGCCTGGCTCTGCAATGGATTCCTTGACAACGGGGAGTGTAACTTCAGATCTGGCCCAGCAGCAAGATAAAGCTTCATGTCACACCCATGATTTAGGGCCCAAGATGGTGGGAAATGGAGCACGAGAGGAGTCTAAGGAGGGGTGGGGGATCAAGTAAGTCACCCTGGGTGAGATGTTGTATCAAGAGGGAGAAGCCGTCATACTCCCTGTGGCATTCTCTGCAGTTACAGGCAAAAGGTTCAGGTCGGAACAGTAGTCAGAAGAGGGGTGTTAACTAGGCCTATGTTGTTGTTGTTCAGTCGTTCAGTCGTGTCCGACTCTTCGTGACCCCATGGACCATAGCACGCCACGCCTTCCTGTCCTGCGCTCTCTCCCGGAGCGTGCTCAAGTTCATATTCATTGCATCCGTGATGCTATCTAGCCATCTCATCCTCTGCCGTCCCCTTCTCCTTTTGCCTTCAGTCTTTCCCAGCATCAGGGTCTTTTCCAGGGAGTTTTCTCTTCGCAGTAGGTGGCCAAAATATTGGAGCTTCAGCTTCAGTATCTGTCCTTCCAATGAGCACTCAGGGTTGATTTCCTTTAGGATGGACTGATTTGACCTCCTTGCAGTCCAGGGCACTCGTAAGAGTCTTCTCCAGCACCACAGTTCGAAAGCATCAATTCTTCGGCGCTCAGCCTTCCTTATAGTCCAGCTCTCACAGCCATACATTACTACTGGGAAAACCATAGCTTTGATTAGATGGACCTTTGTCGGCAAGGCGATGTCTCTGCTTCTTACTATGCTGTCTAGGTTGGCCATAGCTTTCCTCCCAAGGAGCAAGCGTCTTTTAATTTCATGGCTACAGTCACCGTCTGCGGTGATCTTGGAGCCCAAGAAAGTAAAATCTGTCACTGCTTCCATTTCTTCCCCTTCTATATGCCAGGAAGTGATGGGGCCAGATGCCATGATCTTAGTTTTTTTAATGTTGAGTTTCAAACCAGCTTTTGCACTCTCCTCTTTCACCCTCAACAAGAGGCTCTTTAGATCCTCTTCGCTTTCTGCCATTAGGGTGGTATCGTCTGCATATCGGAGGTTGTTGATAATTCTCCCAGCAATCTTAATTCCGACCTCTGATTCATCCAACCCGGCATTTCTCATGATGTACTCTGCATATAAGTTAAATAAGCAGGGTGACAATATGCAGCCTTGTCGTACTCCTTTCCCAATTTGGAACCAATCGGTTGTTCCATGTCTGGTTCTTACTGTTGCTTCCTGACCCTCGTACAGGTTTCTCAGGAGACAGGTAAGGTGGTCTGGTACTCCCATCACTTTAAGAATTTGCCACAGTTTGTTGTGATCCACACAATCAAAGGCTTTAGCGTAGTCAATGAAGCAGAAATAGACATTTTTCTGGAATTCTCTTGCTTTCTCCATGATCCAGCGAATGTTGGCGATTTGATCTCTAGTTCCTCTGCCTCTTCGAAACCCAGCTTGTACTTCCGGTAGTTCTCGGTTCGCATACTGCTGAAGCCTAGCTTGTAGGATTTTGAGCATCACCTTGCTGGCATGTGAAATGAGCGCAATTGTGAGGTAGTTTGAACATTCTTTGGCGTTGCCCTTCTTTGGAATTGGAATGTAAACTGACCTTTTCCAGTCTTGTGGCCACTGTTGAGTGTTCCAGATTTGTTGGCATATTGAATGCAGCACTTTAACAGCATCATCTTTTAGGATTTTAAATAGCTCGGCTGGAATACTGTCATCTCCGCTAGCTTTGTTGTTACTAATGCTTCCTAAGGCCCACTTGACTTCACTCTCTAGGATGTCCGGCTCAAGTTCAGTGACCGCACTATCATGGCTATCAGGGACATTCAGATCTTTCCTGTATAGTTCTTCTGTGTATTCTTGTCACCTCTTCTTAATCTCATCTGCTTCTGTTAGGTCCCTGCCTTCTTTGTCCTTTATCATGCCCGTCTTTGCACAAAACGTTCTCCATCTTTGGCTGCAAAGGACATAATCAATCTGATTTCGATATTGAAACTAGGCCTATCCTGGTATGTAAAGTAGCCCCTAACTGATGAGACCTCACAGAGACCAGCATCTTTTATGCCTGGATATCAACCAGGTCTGAATTCTCTTGGTCACTCTATGAACTCTTGTTTATGGTAATCAGGTATCATGTTTATGTATGCCAATCCTAGCTCTAATAGCACTCAATAATAGTCTTCAGAAACATGTAGGAAGAAAGCCACACCATGAAGCACATGGTCTTCAATGTCTATATATGCCCAGAGTATGAGAAACAAACAGAACGAACTTGAACTCTTAATACAGGAGGGAAATTATGACTTGATAGGTGTAACTGAGACTTGGTGGGATGACTCCCATGACTGGAATACTGTAATTGATGGATATAACTTGTTCAAAAACAACAGGAGGAACAGAAAGGGAGGTAGAGTTGCACTATATGTTAAAAATACATATCTCTGCACAGAAATACAGGAGGATGAGCTTGGTAGCCCCATCGAGAGCATCTGGGTTAAAATAAATGGAGCAAAGAATAAAAGGAACATGGTGGTCGGAGTCTACTACTGGCCACCCAATCAAGAAGAAGATGAGGATGAAACTTTTGAAAGGCAAATTGCGGATGTTTCAAGGAAGCATGATGTAGTAGTAACAGGGGACTTCAAATTCCCCGATATTTGTTAGGAGACAAATTCCGCAAAACATGGCCCCTCCAGGAAATTCCTGACTTGTGTGGCGGATAACTTCCTCCTACAGAAAGTAGAGGAAGGAACTAGAGGATTGGCTATCCTTGACTTGATCCTCACCAACAGAGATGACTTAGTGGATAAAGTAGCAGTTACGGGAACTCTGGGGGAAAGTGACCATGTTATCCTTGAGTTCTTGGTTCTAAAGGAAGCAAAAGCCAAGTGTAGCCAAACACATACCCTGGATTTTAGGAAAGCCAAATTCTAATAAACTCAGAACAATGATAAGTAAGGTCCCATGGGAAGCGACTCTTAATGAGAAAAGGAGTCCAAGATGGATGGGAGTTTTTAAAAAAGGAAATTCTCAAGGCACAATTACAAACAATTCCAACAAGAAAAAAAGGTGGAAGACAACAGAAGACGCCAATGTGGCTTCACAAAAAGCTTAGAGATGACCTGAAAGCAAAAAAGGACACATACAGGAAGTGGAAGGAAGGACAAGCAACAAAGGAAGAGTACAGGCAGGTAGCACAGAATTGCAGGGATGGCGTCAGGAAGGCTAAAGCTGAGAACAAGCTGAGGTTAGCAAGGGATGGTAAAAGCAACAAAAAGGCTTCTTCAGATACATGCATAGTAAAAGACAGAGGAAAGAAATGGTGGTTCAGATCAGGGGCACTGCTAGGTTCTTAAAAGATCCAGGGCACAGGCCCATAACAAAAATTTGCGCGCATATATATATATGAGTCTAAGCACATGTCTAATGTGTGTGTGTGTGGTATGTGCATGCGGTGTGCTTGTGTGTGTGTGTATAGATTGCATACATAGATACATAAGATGTATGCTGTGACCCCCCAATCCCACTTCAACTCAGACCCCAATTCAGCATTTTGGAAAACATCCTACTTCTGCTCGGGCCAATTTGTAGCTGGACCACTTCAGCTCAGCACCAAACCTGAGTCAATATTTGGAAAAATGAGTATGCTTCCTGTTGACCACCATGGGAAATTAGAAAAAAAAATGTAACTTTTTTCTCTTGATCAAAACTGGATGATAATTTCAGGCATAGTAGCCCCCTAGAAGGAGATTACACCTGCCCAATGTCAGAAAAAAAAAATAGGTGCAGGGTTTATATTTTGATTTTCTTTTAAAGGGAACTGCCAATAACATTTTTATTACTTGGAAGAAGTGGATAAAAATTTCAGGATTCATTGCCCCATCAGAGGAGATCATGTCTGCCAAATTTCAGAATGAAAGCCACAAGGGTTTTTGTGCAAGCGTGGCCTTGACATTTTGAGGTCTCCAAAGGACGACATACTTATCTCCCTATGTTCCTTGTGGACCATTGTTCTGAAAATTACAGACAGCCTACAGTTGTCCCTAAGTAAGAAACCAGCAAAGTTTCAGAAGCAATTCATGTGGAAGTTCAAGTTCTCCAATTTGGAGGAGGGAGTGATTTGCTTTCCCTTCCATTCACCACTACCCCAACAGTTTTTTGGTAAATCTGTATAAAAATGCACAGGTCATTAGAGGTGTCCCCCAGGCAAGAAACCTGCAAAGTTCCTGATGGATATACATACATGCAAATTTAGAATTACTAGAATTTATTTACATTTCACCAATGTTAGCAGCAGAGGAACATGGGTGGGAAGGTGCTATTGCACTCATGTCCTGCTTGTGGGTTTCCTGTGGGATTCTGGTTGGCCCCTATGTGAACAGAATGCTGGACTAGATGGACCTTGGTCTAATCCAGCATGGTTCTTCTTATGTTCTTAAATATAGAGTGCCTCTGAGCATGTGCAGAATGCTTTTCTTTCACCACTGAGCACTTACATTCTCCCCTTACCAATTCTATTCCCCTCCATTCAACCATCCCTCCTCATCCTACCATCCTCCAGCAACTCTTCATCAAAACAGATGTTTTGTGCAATTCCTCTCTACCTCCTCCTTGTTATGCACAAGCTCTCATTGTACAGTTCAGAACTTCTCTTGCCCGCCAAAGAGAATTCTCTTTAAGAATTTCCCAAGATATGTTCTGGGTGGAATAAAGAAGAGAAAGAACGAACGAACGAACAGGATAGGGGAGGGGAGGGGAGGGGAGAAGAAAAGAAGAATGGTGATTGGAAATGTGCGCAGGGGTGGCAGGTAGAGAGAATTCCCTAAGCCAAGTGGCTCCTTTCAGAGAGGTAGTACTTCAGAGGAATTTAGGGGGCTGTGCAGGGTTTGCTGCTGGCATATAGAAGGTTCCTGGCATATAGAAGGGGAAGAAATGGAAGCAGTGACAGATTTTATTTTCTTGGGCTCCAAGATCACCGCAGATGGTGACTGTAGCCATGAAATTAAAAGACGCTTGCTCCTTGGGAGGAAAGCTATGGCAAACCTAGACAGCATAGTAAGAAGCAGAGACATCACCTTGCCGACAAAGGCCCATATAATCAAAGCTATAGTTTTCCCAGTAGCAATGTATGGCTGTGAGAGCTGAAGTATAAGGAAGGCTGAGCACCGAAGAATTGATGCTTTCAAACTGTGGTGCTGGAGAAGACTCTTACGAGTCCCCTGGACTGCAAGGAGGTCAAATCAGTCCTAAAGGAAATCAACCCTGAGTGCTCATTGGAAGGACAGATACTGAAGCTGAAGCTGAAATATTTTGGCCACCTAATGCGAAGAGAAAAGTCACTGGAAAAGACCTTGATGCTGGGAAAGATTGAAGACAAAAGGAGAAGAGGACGGCAGAGGATGAGATGGCTAGATAGCATCACCGATGCAATGAATATGAACTTGAGCACACTCCGGGAGAGAGCGGAGGACAGGAAGGCCTGGCGTGCTATGGTCCATGGGGTCATGAGGAGTCAGACACGACTTAACAACTGAACAACAAGCAGAGTTTGCAAGGATTGTTGTTGTTTATTCGGTCAGTCGCTTCCGACTCTTCGTGACTTCATGGATCAGCCCACGCCAGAGCTTCCTGTCGGCCTTCGCCACCCCCAGCTCCCCCAAGGTCGAGTCCGTCACCTCCAGAATATCATCCATCCATCCTGCCCTTGGTCGGCCCCTCTTCCTTTTGCCTCCCACTTTCCCTAGCATCAGCATCTTCTCCAGGGTGTCCTGTCTTCTCATGATGTGGCCAAAGTACTTCAGTTTTGCCTTTAATATCATTCCCTCAAGTGAGCAGTCTGGCTTCATTTCCTGGAGTATGGACTGGTTTGATCTTCTTGCAGTCCAAGGCACTCTCAGAATTTTCCTCCAGCACCACAGTTCAAAAGCATCTATCTTCCTTCGCTCTGCCTTCCTTATGGTCCAGCTCGCAGCCATAGGTTACTATGGGGAATTGTTGCTGTTCAGTCGTGTCCGACTCTTCGTGACCCCATGGACCATAGCACGCCAGGCCTTCCTGTCCTGCACTCTGTCCCGGAGTGTGCTCAAGTTCATATTCATTGCATCGTTGATGCTATCTAGCCATCTCATCCTCTGCCGTCCCCTTCTCCTTTTGCCTTCAATCTTTCCCAGCATCAGGGTCTTTTCCAGAGAGTATTCTCTTCGCATTAGGTGGCCAAAATATTTCAGCTTCAGCTTCAGTATCTGTCCTTCCAATGAGCAGTAAGGGTTGATTTCCTTTAGGATTGACTGATTTGACCTCCTTGCAATCCAGGGGACTCGTAAGAGTCTTCTCCAGCACCACAGTTCGAAAGCATCAATTCTTCGGCGCTCAGCCTTCCTTATAGTCCAGCTCTCACAGCCATACATTGCTACTGGGAAAACCATAGCTTTGATTAGACAGACCTTTGTCGGCAAGGTGATGTCTCTGCTTCTTACTATGCTGTCTAGGCTTGCCATAGCTTTCCTCCCAAGGAGCAAGCGTCTTTTAATTTCATGGCTACAGTCACCGTCTGTGGTGACCTTGGAGCCCAAGAAAGTAAAATCTGTCACTGCTTCCATTTCTTCCCCTTCTATATGCCAGGAAGTGATGGGGCCAGATGCCATGATCTTAGTTTTTTTAATGTTGAGTTTCAAACCAGCTTTTGCACTCTCCTCTTTCACCCTCAACAGGAGGCTCTTGAGATCCTCTTCGATTTCTGCCATTAGGGTGGTATCGTCTGCATATCGGAGGTTGTTGATAATTCTCCCAGCAGTCTTAATTCCGACCTCTGATTCATCCAACCCGGCATTTCTCATGATGTACTCTGCATATAAGTTAAATAAGCAGGGTGACCATATGCAGCCTTGTCGTACTCCTTTCCCAATTTGGAACCACTTGGTTGTTCCATGTCTGGTTCTTACTGTTGCTTCTTGCCCCTTGTACAGGTTTCTCAGGAGACAGGTAAGGTGGTCTGGTACTCCCATCACTTTAAGAATTTGCCACAGTTTGTTGTGATCCACACAATCAAAGGCTTTAGCGTAGTCAATGAAGCAGAAATAGACATTTTTCTGGAATTCTCTTGCTTTCTCCATGATGCAGCGAATGTTGGCGATTTGATCTCTAGTTCCTCTGCCTCTTCGAAACCCAGCTTGTACTTCCGGTAGTTCTCGGTTCGCATACTGCTGAAGCCTAGCTTGTAGGATTTTGAACATCACCTTGCTGGCATGTGAAATGAGCGCAATTGTGTGGTAGTTTGAACACTCTTTGGCATTGCCGTTCTTTGGAATTGGAATGTAAACTGACCTTTTCCAGTCTTGCAGCCATTGTTGATTGTTCTAAATTCGTTGGCATATTGAATGCAGCACTTTAACAGCATCATCTTTTAGGATTTTAAATAGCTCGGCTGGAATACTGTCATCTCCGCTAGCTTTGTTGTTACTAATGCTTCCTAAGGCCCACTTGACTTCACTCTCGAGGATGTCTGGCTCAAGTTCAGTGACCACACTATCATGGCTATCAGGGACATTAAGATCTTTCCTGTATAGTTCTTCTGTGTATTCTTTCCACCTCTTCTTAATCTCATCTGCTTCTGTTAGGTGCTTTAATTATGCGGACCTTTGTTGTCAGTGTGATGTCTCTGCTCCTAACTACTTTATCAAGATTTGTTATTGCTGTCCTCCCAAGAAGTAAACGTCTTCTGATTTCCTGGCTGCAGTCAGCGTCTGCAGTAATCTTTGTGCCTAGAAAGACAAAGTCTGTCACTGCCTCCACGGTTTCTCCCTCTATTTGCCAGTTATCAATCAAGCTGGTTGCCATAATCTTGGTTTTCTGGAGGTTGAACTGCAACCCAGCTTGATTGATAACTGGCAAATAGAGGATTGCATGTACTTAAACGAGTGCCCTGGACTGCAAGGAGGTCAAATCAGTCCATCCTAAAGGAAATCAACCCTGAGTGCTCATTGGAAGGACAGATAATGAAGCTGAAGCTCCAATATTTTGGCCACCTAATGCGAAGAGAAAACTCCCTGGAAAAGACCCTGATGCTGGGAAAGACTGAAGGCAAAAGGAGAAGGGGACGGCAGAGGATGAGATGGCTAGATAGCATCACGGATGCAATGAATATGAACTTGAGCACGCTCCGGGAGAGAGCGCAGGACAGGAAGGCCTGGCGTGCTATGGTCCATGGGGTCACGAAGAGTCGGACACGACTGAACGACTGAACAACAACAACAACAAACGAACTTTATGAGATGAGGTGGCTGAGGGCTTTTTCTAGCTTTTTTAAAACTGTAGAACCTATTTAAAAGCCCCAGCAGTTTCTCGATCATGACGCCACATACTCCTAACCCTCCCTTTGGGATTATTTGAGTCCTACAGCTATTTAGGAGAAATTAAAGTGGAGGGTGAGAAAGAAGTTTGTGGAGGCTGACTTGATCCTTTGCTGTACTGAAGCTACTAAACTTCTGCAGAAGTCAAAGATTCCAGTTTGGGGCATGTAAACTGTTCCAGTGTCTTCCCTTCCTTCTCCCTCTTCAAAACTTCATTGCAGGCAAGCTCCCAACAGTGGGCATGTAAGAGCAGAAAAGAAAAGTAGAGGGAGAGAGGTTTTTGTACCTCAAAAAAAACCCGACACCAGAGATTAGGGATAGTGACCTCCTAATGGTCACCTTAAACACCTTCTGATTAGGATCTCTAATCCCCTGGGTGACTTGACAGGTTTTACTTTTTGTTTTAGACTTTGAGAAAAGGAAACTTTACACATGGCTAGCACAAAAGCCACTGGACATAACTGTCTGAAATTTGGTAGGTTCAGTCAGCTCCATAGGGCCTGCCAGGTCACCAAATTCCATGAATTTATGTGGAAGCACAAAAAACGTATAGGTCTTTACTTTGACAGATTTTCTTGGAAAAAGCAAATTTTACCTGTGGCTAGCACAAAAGCCACTAAACCTAACTGTCTGAATTTTGTCAGACTCATTCAGCTCCATGGGGGCTGCCAGATCCCCAAATCCCATGCATGTATGTGGAAGCACACACAAAAATAGCTCTTTGCTTTGACACATTTTCTTGAAAATAGCAAATATTACCTGTGATTAGCACAAAACCCACTGGACCTAACTGCCTGCAATTTGGCATATTCACTCAGCTGTATGGGGGCTACCAAGCCTCCAAATTTCATGTATTTATCATCCAAACTAAAAAAAGTTATGGCCGATTTTGTTTTCCAATGCGAGTCAATGGGAAAGTGTAAAGAAAAAGGCAATTAGGACAGCTCAAAAGGTCCGGGGCCCTGCCCAGGTGACCCCCCCTCCCTGCAACGACCCCCTTGGTTCAGAAATAAATAAGGATGGCAAAATGATAACAGATGACAAAGAAAAGGCAGAAGTGCTCAATTCCTACTTTGGCTCAGTCTTCTCCTGAAAGAGGGTCTATGATCCCCCTGGCAAAGGCGAAGTACAGGCTGCAGGGGCAGGGTTGCAGCTTGAGATCGATAGGCATATGGTCAAGGAACACCTAATTACTTTGAGTGAGTTCAAATCTCCAGGGCCAGATGAACTGCATCCTAGAGTCATAAAGGAACTGGCAGAAGAACTCTCAGAACCGCTGTCTAGTAACTTTGAGAAATCAGGGAGAACGGGTGAAGTGCCAGATGACTGGAGGAGGGCTAACGTTGTCCCTATCTTCAAAAAGAGGGGAAAGGAGGAACCTGGGAACTACAGACCAGTCAGTCTGACATCAATCCCTGGGAAAATTCTGGAGCAGTTTATAAAGCAATCCATCTGTAAGCACCTTGAAAACAATGCTCGAAGCCAACATGGATTTGTCAAGAACAAATCCTGCCAGACAAATCTGATCTCATGTTTTGATCCGGTAACCTCCCTTGTGGACTGTGGGAATGCTGTGGACGTAATATACCTTGACTTCAGCAATGCTTTCGACAAAGTGCCCCATGATATCCTGATTAGCAAATTAGCTAAAAGTGGGCTAGATGAAACAACTATCAGGTGGATCCACAGTTGGCTACAGAATTGGACTCAAAGAGTGCTTATTAATGGGATCTTCTCAAACTGGGGAGAGGTAACGAGTGGGGTACCACACGGCTCAATCCTGGGCCCAGTGCTCTTCAACATTTTGATTAATGACTTGGAGGAGGAGGTGCAGGGAATGCTGATCAAATTTGCAGATGACACAAAATTCGGTGGGATAGCTAATACCCTGGAAGACAGAAACAGAATTCAAAGTGATCTTGATAGGCTGGAGCACTGGGCAGAAAACAACAGAATGACATTTAATAGGGATAAATGCCAAGTTCTGCAGCTAGGAAAAAGTAACCAAATGCACAGTTACAAGATGGGGGATACGTGGCTCAACAATACTACAAGTGAGAAGGATCTTGGAATTGTTGTAGATCACAAGCTGAATACGAGCCAACAATGTGATGTGGCTGCAGAAAAGGCAAATGCTATTTTGGGCTGCATTAATATAAATATAGCTTCCAAATCACATGAAGTACTAGTTCCCCTCTACTCAGCACTGGTTAGGCCACATCTTAAGAACTGCGCCCAGTTCTGGGCACCACAGTTGAAGAAGGATGCAGATAAACTGGAGAGGGTTCAGAGCAAGGCAATGAAGATGATCAGAGGACTGGAAACAAAGCTCTATGAGGAGAGACGGAAAGAACTGGGCATGTTCAGCCTTGAGAAGAGAAGACTAAGGGGAGATAGGATAGCGCTCTTCAAGTACTTGAAAGGTTGTCACAGAGAGGAAGGCCAGGTTCTCTTCTCGATCATCCCAGAGTGCAGGACACAGAAGAGTAGGCTCGAGTTACAAGAAGCCAGATTCCGGCTGAACATCAGGAAAAACTTCCTGACTGTTAGAGCAATACGACAATGGAACCAATTCCCTAGGGAGGTAGTGGGCTCCCCCACACTGGAGGCATTCAAGACGAGGCTGGATGGCCACCTGTCAGGGATGGTCTGTCTTGGATTCCTGCATTGAGCAGGGAGTTGGACTCGATGGCCCTTCCAACCCTACTATTCTATGATTCTGTGATACTATGAATCCGGGAACTACCGCGCTGAAGGGATTTTACATTAAGATTGTCTTTCCAGAGTCAAGTTGAGGTACCCCTGCTGTGAAGAAGCCAATTGTTTGTGGGGTGGAATTTAAGTGCTGCAAGCTAATTCACAAGTCTTTGGGATGTCTGTCTCTGTAACCAGAGGCTTCTTCACAAGGAGCTTTTATCCTGCTATTGGGAGTTGTTGAGATTGATCGCTCACGGAGGTTTGCAGGCCTGTTAAATGACAACGCTAACCTCCAGGGCATCTCCTGCACTAAATGACCTTTATTCCATTTTTAAGTAGATCAGAGATAATGAGCATCTCTACACCAGCCTAAAATTCCACATTTAGAATAGGGCTTTCTGCTTCCGTTTTAAATGCAGGATCGCAACAGACTCCCTTTACACGTGCTCCCCTTTCCCCCTCTTCCCCTCCTTCTCCCCCTTCTCGGAGTGAGATCAATGAAAGATATGGAAGACTCAGATAAGGGGGCAAAGGAGGGGGAAAGGAAGCACGTGTAAAGGGTTTCCATTGTGATCCTGCATTTAAAAAGGAAGCAGAAAGCTGCATTTTAAATGTAGGATTTTAGGCTGGTGTAGAGATGGTCCTGAACTATGGAAATAAAAGCCTGAATGCAAAAAGGGCTCTGGTGTTGAATTGCCTGAGGAGACAGGTAGCCAAGCTCCCATAACTTATTACCGTTTCCTCTTTAGCAGGCATACAGAGCCTCAGGCCTAGGGTCGTGATCCAGCCTCATTAGGTTGGTCAGGGGAAAAGCTTTTGTGCATTTTTTCCCCTATTCTAAAAGGTTGAAATGCCTCTCCTAAAGCTTAGTTACTGGCCGTGAGAGGATTTAGCTAAAATATGCTGGTATTTTTAAGTATTTCTGGCCCCATGACATTTCCCTTCAGCCCTACCCACCACTGGAATGTGGCCCCCGTCATGCCCCCACTGGATGAGTCCTCCTTGGAGAGGAGGAGGCCAGGAAGAGCCTGGGCCCTCAGGAATGTCTGTCCAGGACCTACCCCTATGGAGGGATCGGGGATCCGCTTCAGAGTCAGAAGAGGAGAGGCTTCACAACTTTGAAGCTTCGAAGATCATGCCTCAATTAGAAAAAAAAAAAATCACAGAGAAGCCCCAATTCTGCAAGGATAACGCCTTAATTTAAAAAAAAACATCCGGAGTGGGGGATAGGAGGGGTAAAACTTAGTCTCATTTGAAGGGATAGAACAACCCCCTGCTCAGTGCAGGAAGCCTTATTCCCAGGCTTTCTCCCATCCAAGCACTGACCGGGGCCGACCCCGCTTAGCTTCCGAGATCAGACAAGTGCGTGCACATCCAGCCCTTTGCTTGTTGCTGAGGAAATGGGGGCTGCTGAGGAAGCTATGTGATCAGTACCCGGAAGAAGACATGGGGCCGTCGAGAGCTGTGATTGGACAGGAGGGAAATACAAACACCGCCGTATATGGACAGGTGGGGGGGGGGACTACGACCGGATACGGTAGCGAAGGCGGAAAATCAGAGTACATTAAGGGGAAATAGCAGGATATTAGGGTATTGAAAGCGGGAGCACAGAAGTGGGAAATTCTGGTTCCAATTCGAGGCAGCTACTGCGTAGTGTGAAAGGCGAGTGGTGAACCCTCATTGGAAGTGAAAAAAGGCGGTAAGTGTAGATCCAGCCTATGTCACTGTCACACATTAGCGCTATCGCGCAATAGTGACAAAATGAGTTAGTGGTTTTAGAGGGGGAGAAATAAAAAAACAATTGACGGAATCAGGCATAGCGTGGGGAAGGGGTCTCCTCAGAAGTAACTCGCATTGTGGTCAATGAGGCTAAGCGTCCATCTATCACTTTATGGGAGTATCGGGAAGGAAAAAAAGAAAGCCTGGAAGGCGGCGGGGGAAGCTTTCTTATTGGTTGAGCAGCCCCTGCCAGTCTGATGACGTTTACTTCAATCTCCCCACCCCACCCGGAAGTATGTTTTGTGAAGTGACTTCTACTAGAGTGGTGCACTCGCTCATGGAGCCCTGCACAGACCAAAGCACACCAAAGCCAATTCCTTGAAAAAATCCAGGTGAGCCTCCCCGCGCTTCTCCTTCCGTTGTCATGAAGGCAGGGTCCAGGACAGTTTGTTTCCAGCCCTTGCATCATGGGGGCCATGCTGCAGGCACCAGGTGGTTCAGCTTGCTGCCAACACGACTGCTTTACAGAGACAGATGGACCAACTGAGGGCCCAGCAGCAGCCTCCAGTTATGCCTACAAGAGGGAAATGCCCAGTGGCACCCCTGGAAAAGTTTGATGGCTCACCAGATCAGTTTCCGCCCTTTGGGGCCCAATGTATGTTGCACATGGACTTCTGCCATACTGATTTCCTAGATGACTGGACCAGGGTGAGTTTCTTAATCAGCCTATTTGCTGGAACTGCTGCCAAATGGGCTACCCTCTACCTGTTGCAATCCAGCCCCATACTGGCCAACCTCTAGGATTTTCTGGTACAGCTGCATGTGTCCTTCGAGGACTCCCAGAAGTCAGAAACAGCTAAGCAGTGGATTTGGTGTCTCTGGCAGGGAAAAGAGTTTGTCGCCATGTATGCCAACTCTTTTCATCTCCTAGCCCAAGATTTGGGCTGGAATGAGGCCGCCCTCATAGAATCATAGAATGGTAGGGTTGGAAGGGGCCTACAAGGCCATCGAGTCCAACTCCCTGCTAGATGCAGGAATCCAAGTCAGAGCATCCCTGACAGATGGCTGTCCAGCCTCATCTTGAATGCCTCCAGTGTGGGAGAGCCCACCACCTCCCTATGTAACTGGTTCCATTGTCATATTGCTAACAGTCAGGGAGCTTTTCCTGATGTTCAGCCAGAATCTGGCTTCCTGTAACGCGAGCCCATTATTCTGTGTCCTGCACTCTGGGATGATGGAGAAGAGATCCTGGCCTTCCTCTCTGTGGCAACCTCTCAAGTACTTGAAGAGTGCTATCCTATCTCCCCTCAGTCTTCTCTTCTCAAGGCTAAACATGACCCTGATGGATCAGTTTCAGGAAGGGCTGACAGGTGAGATATTAAACAACTTAGCCCTGGTGGAGAGACCAACAATACTGCAAAACCTGATGCAGCGATGCTTTCGGGCAGATGGGCGCTTGGAAAATCAGTGCTTTGCACTCCGTTCGTCAGCATCCCAGAGAACCTCCATCCTCCTGATCAGACCCAGGGCACCAGGGGGCAGGGCTTGTCGGCCTACTTGTCTGAGAGAAGAACCCACACAGCTGGGAGTGTCCAGCTCTGCCGGACGACAGAAGGAAAAGACCGTCGGCGACGATCAGTCCTATGTTTGTAGTGTGGAAACGCTGGACATTACACCAGTTACTGCCAGAAAAACATGCATGCCCTGCCGGATCGGGAAAAGCACCCCTGCCCAGATGGGGTCCCAAGTCTGGGGCAGGAAGTCCCTGCCAGACCCTACACTCTTGAAGAGTCCCCATGCTGTCCATTGGCATTGTCTGCAAATCTTTATTGCCCAGATATTCCTGTGCTACAGACTGTTGCCATGCTTGACTTGGGAGCAAGCAGCAATTTTATGGACATTGGGTTTGCCAAGAAGCACAGAATTCCAGTATGCCCCCTGAATCCCTGGTGTCAGTGGAAACCACAGACAGCTGACCCTTGACTTCGGGCACAGTAACCCAGCAGATGGTGCTCCTTATGTTGGAAATCCGGGGATACCGAGACCACCTTTGGTTTCTATTTGGCTGCAGTTCCTTACTTCCTGGGGATGACATGGCTGTCCCTCCATGACTCCCACATCACCTGGTCTCAGGGTAAGGTGGTGTTTTCATCAGAATACTGTGGGGTGCCTTGCTAGCCTGAAAGTGCAGACTCCATGAATGGCTCCAGGGTGGTGATCACTTCGACTCAGCTACCTCCCAAGTACCAACATTTCCAGAATTATTATTTTTTGCAAGAAAGAAGCTGATCATCCACCTCCCCATTGGCCTTACAACTGTGCTATTGAATTGGAGCCAGGTGTCAGGGTAGACACTGAGCCCATAGAATCCCAGAGTAGTTCTGATTCTGAGGAAGAGCAGTCGCTCCTGGGAGAGGAGCGCGCTCCTCTTTCCCAGGACCAACAGCTGATGCAGATTCCTCCCACCAGCATTCCTAGTTTAGTTAGCAGTCCAGGGAGTGACTGAGCACAGATAGCAGACTTGGTGGATGCGCGACGCAGACGCAGAGAGCGGCGCCAGATGGAGGGCGCGGAAATGAGGCGTAGTGCCCGGTTGGCGCGCAAACAAAGGCTGCGCCCAGAGGATCCAAGGGAAAAGGGGAGGGACTCTCCCTAGTCCTTAAGTTCAGGGGTCTGCCAGTGATTCCCTTTCAAACGGGGACCAACTGTTCCAACTTAGGGCATAGGTACTGTTCTGCTCAGATCTAGTTGCAAACGGTATAGTTAAGTTGTAAAAGAAGAATAAAGCTTTGAAAGGAATCCCTTTGTCTGTGTCTGGACTTAGCTACTGAATTAGACTGAGAGAGCCCTCCAAGGAGCCCTTGACACCAGGAGCCTACATTCTGCTGGGGCGGATCTATCCATTATCTGAACCCGAGCTGGCGGCCCTAAGAGACTTCCTGAACAAAAACCTAAAAAGGGGATTAATTCGACCTTCCACTTCGCCTGCAGTGACACTGTGCTATTTGTAAAAAAAGAAATGCAGGGAGCTACATTTATGTAACTGTTACCAAGCCTTGAACACAGTCACGATCTGCAACCCACTGCCCTCATCCCGGAACTGTTGAAGTGGCTTCATACTGCTGTTATTCATACAAAGCTGGATCTGCATGGTGCATACAGAGTAGTCCACATCTGAGCTGGGGATGGGTGGAAGGCTGCCTTCCAGACCCAATCTGGACATTGGGCATCTCTACACCAGCCTAAAATCCTACATTTAAAACAGGGCTTTCTGCTTCCGTTTTAAATGCAGGATCACCACTGACTCCCTTTTTCATGTGCTTTCTTTCTCCCCTCCTTTCCCCCTCCTTCTCCTGCACTGAACAGGGTGTTGGACTCGATGGTCTTATAGGCCCCTTCCAAACTTACTATTCTATGATTCCCCCATATCTGAGTCTTCCATTATCTTTCATTGATCTCACTCCTCTTCTTGATGCTTTTACTCTTTTCACGGAAGAAACTGAAGTGGAACACAACGGGGTAATTTGATAGCTCATTATCTGCGATCTATTTAAAAACGGAACAAAGGGCATTTAGTGCAGGAGACGCCTTGAATGATCACGGTGTCATGTAAAGATCCCGCAGACTTCCGTGAAGGAGCAATCTCAATCGCAGGATAAAAGCTCAGTGTGAAGAAAGCCGTTATGAGTATTCAGGGGCTCTTACTTCACTGGGGTCATGCCTACGTGCACGCGGGGCCTCTCCAGGTAGACATATTGTATTTTGGCCTCTATAAAACCCTCCAGCTGGTCACCTGAGAATTTTGTTGGCCTCAAGTTCATGCTGATGTAGAATGCTATGTGCAGACTTCAGATACAAGCTGACAGGCTGGAGATTTCTTAAAATTTCTCCTGATTAAAATCAGATTCAGATTTCCATGTTGGTCCATTGGCACAGAATTAGGGGCCGCAGTGGCTTAGTGGTTAAGACGCTGAACTGCAGACCGGAAGGTCGGCAGGACAGCAGTTCGAGACCCGAGTGCTGCCTGACGGAGTGAGCTCCCGTCTTCAGTCCCAGCTCCTGCCACCCTAGCAGTTCGAAAGCAAGAAATTGCAAGTAGATAAATAGGCACCACTTCGGTGGGAAAGGTAACAGCATTCCGTGCACCTCAGTGTTGTTCAGTCATGCCGGCCACATGACCACAGAAGCGTCCTTGGACAGCGCTGGCTCTTCAGCTTAGAAATGGAGATGAGCACCACACCCTAGAGTCGGACACAACTGGTTGGGGACACCTTTACCTTTTAAAAAAAAATATAAACAAACCGGCTGGCCTGTTATACCCTTTGCTGACCCCAACGGCTTTGTGAGTGCTGATGGAGAAGAGGAATATGAAGTGGCTCAGGTCCTGGATTTGTACCTCAACCACAGCCACCTTCAGTACTTCATAGATATGAAAGGTTATAGTCCTGAGGAGAGATCATGGGAAGCCACCTCTGATGTCCATGCTCCAGCACTGGTCATCCAGTCGGCATCTGAGGGTTTAAAACACATGCGCGCCCACATGCGTGTGCACACATTTTATTTATTATTTATTTATTGCATTTATATCCCGCCTTTTTTCCTCTTGCAAGGAACCCCAGGCAGCTGACATTATTCTCCTCCTCTCCAATTTATCTTCACAACAACAACCCTGTGGGGTAGTTTGGGCTGAGAGTCTGTGACTGGCCTAAAGTCACCCAGTGGCCTTCCATGGCTGAGTGGGGCCTAGAACCTGGATCTCCCGACTCCCAGTCCAACACTCTCGCCGCTGCACCACTCTGGCTCTCTTGTTTTCTGTTGCCACAGAATCTATGCTGTTTATGTGGCTACAAATTTCTGCCCTGCTTTTCTCAGGTTGGATTCTAAGTCTAGATCCAACGCTATGTTTGTCCAAGTGGGTAACAAGATACATACAGCGCACAATTACTTTGTGAAATTCACGATTGCAAGATGGCTTGGTGCCTACGCGGTGCTCTTTCCGGCGCCAGGTGAAGAACTTTTTATTTTCCCAGGCATTTTTAGCATTTTAGCATTCCTGCTCCTTAGCCCCTTTGCTTTAAATCTGCTATTGCGTTTTAAATCTCTGCACTGCTGCTAGGTTTTACTCCGGTTGTGCTTTTATACTGTATTTTAAACCGTTATACTTTATATGGTACTTTATGCTGTATTTTGTGGTTTTAATTTTTGTGAACTGCCCAGCGAGCTTCGCTATTGGATAGTATAGAAATGTAATAAATAAATAAATGGCTGCTTAGCTTCGATGGCTTTAAAAAAAAGAATTGCACAAATCCATGGAGGAAATGCCTATGTTAACCATGGCACTAGAATAGAACCTCCATCTCCAGAGTTATGTATGAGAGAGCCGGTTGTAGTGTATTGGCCAAGGGTGTAAGCTGCAAGTAGGTTCCATATCTATCTGAAGACAAGTGGGGAAAAAAACATTTTGAAAAACCGCTTTTAAAAATAATATATATTCATGCTTCATTGCTAGCTCTGTTACTGCTGTTGTTTCTTTTGCATATATTTTGCTTGTACTATACTCCCATCTGCTGGAGATTTCTTAACATTTCTCCTGATTAAAATCAGATTCAGATTGCCATGTCGGTCCATTGGCACAGAATTAATCATTGGTAATATAAACCTTGGTGCATTTCTGTAGAGCAGTAGCTGTTTCTCTGCCAGAATCATGCAGAGGGGGCCAGTTTGGTCAGAACGACTTACACATTGGATCCACATATATGTGGGATAGTTACTGCAGCAATGTGGGATTTTACCACAGGGAGAGGCTGCCAGACCTTTGAAATAATGTGAGAAGGGGACTGTATTGACAGCCCAAACCAAAATGCTGCATATGTACGTCCAAGAAGAGTGCCTGTACAGTGGGGTGCACAACCTTTTTGGCTCTAATATTGACTGTGGGGCAGGGGCTATGCATGAATGTGCATGAATGTGCATATGCATACACACACAAGCACAAAGGAGGAGATGTTTCAGGGACAAAGTGGGGAGGGGGGCTACGCCTGTCCCAGTGGCCCCAACTGGGACTACTGCTTTCCCACCATCATTCCTGGCAATTCCAGCTGCTTCCAAATCATTTGGGGAGAATTGCTTCAAAATCATTTGGGGAGGTCACAAGTGAACAGGGCTTCTCTGTTTATCTCTCTCCTTCAGCTACATTCTGACTGTGTTTATAGCTGGAATAAAGTGTATTATTCTGCTAAGACCTTGATCTATCTGCCTCATTCCTGCTTATAAGGACAGAGTTGCTGGGAGCTGGACTTTATTTATTAAAAATGTATCCTGCCTCTCAGCCATTATTTTAAAGATGTAACATAATTGAAATCAATACAAATAAAATAAAATAAGCAAATAAACCAACAGTACAAAAAAGAAAGTAACACACCCACGCGTGCACACGCACACAGTAAAGACAGTAAAAGCAATAAAGACAGCAGACAGCAAAGCAATTATACAAAATATAAGCAAAACTTAAAATGTGTCGTAACACCGGAAAATATACATTTAAAAGGTGATAAGCCCATTGAAAGCATGCCAGCATAGCAACATTTCCAACTGATGTTTAAAAGATATTAAAGAGGATACTGAACATATGGATGGGAGAGTATTCCATAGTTTGAGGTGGCACATCTGGAAAGACCTTGTCTTCTGTGGCCACCACCTCAGATCTGAAGGTGATGGCCCTCTGAGCAGGGCTGCTCAGTTCTCTCACATGAACTGAGAAGGTGTCTGTGAGAGAAGGTGATGCAAGCTATTTAAGGCTCTATAGGTCAAAGTCAGCACCTTGAACTGAACATGTAAAGAAAAAAATGGGAGGAAGGGACGTTCTTTCAACGCTGGCAAGATATGTTCCTTGTTACCAACACTAGTCAGTAATCTTGCCGCTCTGTTCTGAACTAATGAAAGTTTCTGAACTTCTTTCAAAGGCAGCACAACATAAAGCACACTGCAGTGCTCCGGTATGTCTCTCAGCAGGACATGCATTGCTAGATCCCATTTTTCAAAGGATGGCTGTAGCTGGAATTCCAACTGAAGCTGGTAAAGGTGCTATATACTACAGAGGATACCTGAGCATCCATCTAGAATATTAGATCTAGCTACACCCGCAAGCTGCAGATCTGGTTTTTTTTATGGAGAGTTGAACCCTACCCGAACGGGCCAGATTCCTTCTTGGGGGCTGCCCTCATAAGGGATTTGCTGCAAATTGGGAGCATTTTGAGGTTGTTGGCGGCAGATGACGTCATGGCCCATCTGCAGCCACCCTGGAGATTTCCAGCGGAAAAGCAGGATTTTATGAGACTACCTTTACTTCATTTTATTTCTTTAATTTGGCTTCTCTGCGCTTCTGGTGCTGTGTGCTCCTATCCTCCGCATTTACTTCAGCATGATAGCCCTGCCCAGGGGTGTGACCTCACTGAGCCTTTCCAGCCTTCAGAATCACCCCACACTCCCATTTTGCCAGTAATTCGCCTCTGTGATGATGCACTTCTCTGATGTTTGCATTACTTCGCTTCTCCATTGTTGTGTTAAATCGCATCTCCGATATTGTGTAAAGTTGTTTCTTTGATGTTGTGTAAAGTCGCTTCTCTGATCTGGCGAGGTCTCGGGAGCCTGTCATTGCAAGCAGAGAGAAAGTGCCCAGAGAAGGAGAAAGGCAGGTGTCTGTGGAAGCAATAACTCCCCAACAGTTTGCTGGAATGCGGCAAAATTGTGGGGGGCTGCTCTCAGGGGAGACTTCAGATGCCGCACCTGAGAACTGAGGATTTTGGCTTCTCAATGCAAAAGTGCGCACGTGGGGAAAAATTGGGTGGGAGCAATAACTCCACCGCAGATTGCTGGAATGTGGCAAAATTGGGCGGGGGGGGATGCTCTCATAGGGAGTCTATTCGTTGCTCTTCATTCATAATAATGTAGTAGCGGGGGGTGGGAGCCTGGACATGGGCCAAGAAACAAGTCTCTCCAATTGGTTGAGCAGCCCCTGCCAGTCTGATGACATTCAGTTCTACACCCCCCACCCCATCTGGAAGTATGTTCCTTTCAAGTGCTGTGTGACCCCTGAAAACTAGATTTTAAAGGTAAGGTACACTCAGCTTATCTTGTTTCGTGTGTCCCTGACGGACCAAAGCCAATTCCATGAAAAACCAGGTTATACTCCAATACTCTTCTCACTCCGCGTGTTGGTCAACTACCTCACCAACCAACAGCACCGTGGTCTTATTTTGATTGAGTTTATTGTCATTCATTCAGCCTATTACTGATTCTAGACATCTGTTCAGAATATTCACGATCTCATCTGGACAAGACGGAAAGGAGGAAGACAGAGTGCTTTGCGGACCAATGTCATTTCATTTCAAACATCTGAATAACCCACATATTAATGAAAACATAATGTGAAAGGTGCATGGAGGGAAGCAATAGTGGGGAATAGTAACAAAGAACAGAAACCTAGAGCTTCAGCCATTTTGAGATTGGTCATAGTAAGAGTTACAGAGTGTTAAGTTTCACACTTCCGTCTCCAGTGGCATTACTTTACCACATTTGAAATGGCAAATAGTAAAGGTGTGACATCGTAGAGACAGACAACTGCCTTTTGTCCAACATTTTAATCCCTCCCCTTCAGCTGCTTTTGCCTTTCTTAGGGCAACCCTGAAATAAAAAAGCAGATTACCACCGTACATGGAACATGTCTTTATTAAATAAGCAAGCAAGCACAGAGGTCTAACGTGTGGTGCTTAAACATTCCTAACAGTACTAAAAATATAAAAATAAAGTTTACTGAAAGCAGATTCACTCACAAATATACAAGGAGAAGTGCTGTCAATCCACAACAGTCAACACCAGTTGCCAACGTCTGCACTGACAGACAACTGTCATTGCAACTTGGGAGATTCATGCGGTATCTTTAAAGTCACTGAATTGGAGTCCACCTTCTGCAACAAACAAGAATCGAGGTTTGTTGCACAGGACATGACCAGATGGTGCATGCGTGCACACAGTGGACAAACGCTTGGGGAAGGGGCAGTGGGAGAAGCAAGTACTGAATTTCTCATTTCATCAGTGCTCTTAAAAGTACAATGTGGATCTCCAGTTTGCAATCTGGCATCCCCTACTTTTTCCTCCTGCCTGTTGGAGCAAGCAGGATTCCATACCTGCCCCCTAGCAGGTGAGAGAGGAGGGTAGGCAAAGAGACTACAGGACAAATGGTACAGGAGAAATTTAATGCTGTAACATGATCTGTGTCTCCCAGAGTGGAGAAAAAACCCACTGCCGCTTGTTTTATTTTTATTATGTTTAAAGCTGCATTTTAAAATAACAATTCCCATGTTTTAGCTGCTTTGACAATTACCCCTCTTTTTAAAAACCATTTTAAATTATTGTTTCTGCTTTTTAAGTTCTTTTAATGCGTTTTATCACTGGTTTCATTGTATTTGTTTTTATTATGTATGTTGCCTTGAAAACTTCAGCTATAGGATGACTCATAAATTGAACAAATAATAATAATAAAAAAGAGATGGCTCTCTTAATTTGTAGCCTGGTAATGCTTTCATAAAGTGGAAAAGCACGAATGATTGATTCTCATATTAACAGGCAAACTGCTCTAGGTTATATACATAAATGACTTTCTGAATAGGTATATAATAAGCACACATCATAGTTATCATTCAGTTTCATTGTGGCTGGTCAGTTTTGGACTGGATTCTGCATGTTTTATACTCCCGTTACAGGACGATGCTATGTAGTTCATGTATAGTAGGTCTACTATACGTAGACCCCTTTCAGACTAAACCTACCGCTCATTAGCTGGTAAGTGTGGACATGTACAGCCTGGTTGAGGGGGCAAGAGTAGCCTCACACGTTCCTGTTTGGCTCTTCACATGTTCAGTGCCCACAGGTACCGAACACCTGAATAAATTCATATTTGTTGAATAAAGCATGGGCAGCACCATCTGGCGAACATCAGAACATTACTCCCCCACCACACAATGCTGATGGGGCTCTTTTGGCTGAACCAGTACATTGCTGTGGCTAGAATTGTCCCTAGGTGGGTCAACTTTTCAGCTGACTGCTGTATCTGTGCCTTTAACGATAGTCTGAAGTGCAGAAATTCGCTTATCTCCATGCCATGGATTCACCTGCAAATCAAGAACAGACCAGCAAAGGGGTGTGTGTGTGCGCATTCTGGCCAGTTGGCAAACCTAATTATACTTGTTCTAGGAACAAATGAGTTTTCTGCATTTTCCCACTCGTATCTGTTTCTCAACTTAAGGGCTGGACCTGATCTTGTACAGAAACATTGTAGCCACGGGGGACAGGATGCAGTGAGTGCCAGACCCAGGGAGTCAAACGGTTACAGTGTTCTGTTTTAGTTCCAGTTGGGCTCAGCCAAAGTTGTCCCGGTTTCATTCTGGGTCAAGCCAACAAAGGTCAAGCACATCTGCGGCACCAGTTCAGTTTTGGTTCACATAAGAAAACTTAAATATGATTATTTGTTATGAGGATTTAATGTTCACTCTTCACTCATAAGCCTTTCAGAGTGGCTTACAATAACTGATTTGGATTACAGTGCTGATCAGTAAAACGACATAGAGCAAGTTGATAGGCCTAACTCAGTACAACTTGGGCCTTGTTTTCACTGAGGTGGTAAAACTGCGTCTGGGCTTAGGACTCCAGACTGCAGATGTGGGCTAACATGAAGAGAAAAAAAACCCTCGTAAAATAATTTGTTCAGTCATTCAGTCGTGTCCAACTCTTCATGACCCCATGGACCATAGCACGCCAGGCCTTCCTGTCCTCCGTTCTCTCCCGGAGTGTGCTCAAGTTCATCATAAAATAATTACCTCCACATAAAAAATGTGATGTCTGTGAGAAGTGTCCTAGCCTAGCCCTCTCCCTTACATGCTAGTTTTCTATATGCAAATTACATGCACATGCTTCTTGTATGGTAGAGGTGAGCAACATGCAGCCTGCAGGCCACATGCAGCCCCCCCGGCGCTTATTGCAGCCCCCACTGCGCCGCCTCTGAATTTGCTGCCAAAAATCAGCAGTGCAGCAGCAAAAAAAGGTCTGACTTTTCCATGTTTTCAGTAAAACAAGTAGCCATTTGCCACAAAAATTGAGTGGTGCAACAGCAAAACGGGTTGTTCTGGCCTTGTTCTAAAGGAAGCAAATTTGGTAGCAGGCCTGCAGCATCCCCTGGTGTGTTTGGGGTGGGGGCAAGGAATTGGCCCCTGGACATTGCCTACTCCTGTTGTCAGGGATGTCAATCTGTCATATGCACCCCTACCTGCAGACCAGAGTGGTACCGTCCAAATTCAGGTTTACCACCTCAGTGAGAACTAGCATTAATACAAATAATTACTTATGTTTATGTATGAAATAAGTAGAACTTGAACCTTCACTATTAGCTGCTGCGTTACTGTGCTTTGTCTGGGAAGTGGGGCAGAAGTATGTTTAATTTGTCCTATCTAATCAGAGTGAACCACATCGTTAATCTTTGCAGCAGATGCTTGTTTTGCCTTCTGTTTTCCAGCTCTTTTAAGAGGATAGAAGGGAAGATAGACCCTATGTATAAAAACATAACTCTCTCAGACAAGGGATTGCCAACTTTTGAACTGTTCCTGTAGCTCTCCCTTTAGCAGGGCCTGATCTGCAGCAATCAGAGGTGATAATATTTAGCTCCATGCCCTGAAAGTTGTCACCTGCTGATTTCTGCATAGCGATAGCGGACCTCTGTTAAAGGCACAGAAGCAGACGACACACTTTTTTGTGGTCACGTAGACATTACATTTCTGAGGCTGCACACTTTCCTGTTAGTAAGCCTCACTGAACGTAGGGATTACTCCCAGGCAAACATGCATAGGATTGCACTGTGAATGGGCTGCATATACACATTCTGAGCAGGCTGTAAATGCAAGTGCCCATAACTATATATCCAGCAAGGAGATGTTCACAGAATCATAGAATCGTAGGGTTGGAAGGGGCCTACAAGACCATTGAGTCTAACCCCCTGCTCAATGCAGGAAGCCTGATTCCCAGGCGGTCTCCCATCGAAGTACTAACCAGGGCTGACCCTGCTTAGCTTCCGAGATCAGATGAGATCAGGCATATCCAGCCCTTTGCTCAACGTCACAGAATGGTCTGGTTCACATGAAGGAGTTATCAGGGATTCCGTGGGATTCCCTTGCAAACGTTACACACTCTGAGCTGTCATGGGGTGCTTGTACTTTAGGCCCACAACTCTTACAGCCTCAGTCTGCCAGCTTAGCTGCACCCTGGTGAGAGCTGCTTCTCACTCTTGTGATTTCATACACACAGGTCCTCACGCGTGTATGATCAGGTGTGTGCTTTGTCATTTGAGAGCAGCCAAGCTACTGTCCTCATTTGGCCTAGATCAGGATGCAGAAGCAGGAATCTGCTTGCATAGCCATGCATCAAAGAGCCCCTACAGTGGTTAACAATATAGAATTACTTTCAAAGAGCGCATAGCAACTTCAAAATACATTTTTTAAATGCCAGTCAAATTACAGTAAGAGCAGCAAAAGAAAAGAAGGCATCATCTGTATCTGCTACTTCAATCTGCACATGCTTGGGCCCAATCTACACAGGGGGCTGAGCAAAGGGCTGGATGTGCCTGATCTTGGAAGCTAAGCAGGGTCAGCCCTGGTTAGTACTCGGATGGGAGACCGCCTGGGAATCAGGCTTCCTGCACTGAGCAAGGCGTTGGACTTGATGGTCTTGGAGGCCCCTTCCAACCCTATCATTCTATGCTGAATGTGTCTGAATTGCAAGCAACTATTGCACAGTGATGTACAATGAAATCCACTGTGAGCTTAAGAGTTCTTAAATTGCTGGGTTGTTGTGTGTTTTTTAAAGGAACATACCTTTTTACTAATGGACCCGCTTCGGAGGCTACTGCAGAACAGTCTAACGCACAGCAAATTAACACAGCATATAACAGGCAGTGAGGACCCTTCGGCAAAGTATGCCAGAAGAAAGGTGTGCGTGCACGTGCATCCACTTACCTCATCACTTGGGGAATCATGGAATAGTAGGGTTGGGAGGGGCCTACAAGACCATCGAGTCCAGCCCCCTGCTCAAGGCAGGAATCCAAGTCAGAGCATCCCTGACAGGTGGCTGTCCAGCTTCATAGAATCACAGAATAGTAGGGTTGGAAGGCCTACAAGACCATCGAGTCCAACCCCCTGCTCAATTACCACTGAACTCAATGGGGCTTACTTCTGCATAAACATGTCTGGGACAGCATTGGTAGGCAGTGAGCCATCCTGTGAGAATAAGGTTGTGATAAGTATATCCCTATCTTCACCTCTGAAATGTAATTTCAGGTTATGTAATAACCTTCATAGGGGCTATGTCATTTCTTTCTTTTGAGCTGGTCTTATTCTGAGGAGTAACCTGAATCATATTTGTTTAGATTCTGTTGCGTGTTCAGTTTCATCAGAGACTTTCCAATGATGTTTCAAAAATTGTTCCACTTCAGGAGAAAAATTAAGGGAGCAATCCTATGGCCGCTTGTCAGCGGCTAGACGGCCACAGGATACGTCGGTTTCCGGGAACCAACCTTGGAGAACTGACCTTCCCCGTGTCCTGTGCTGCCTCACACGGAGCTCGGAACGGCCCCGCACACGGAACAGGAGTGCAGAGTGGCTAAAATGGGGCATTCTGGAGGGCGTTCCAGGATGAGGAGTGCAGAAATGCCGGTACGACACATCCTATGTGTTGTCTGGCAGCTGCTCCCGAAATTGGCTGTCTAGCTGCAAATGCAGGGTGGCTGAAGCACGGAGGGGACGATCCCCTCCGTGCTTCTCCTGCCCTGCATTGGATAGGTGGTCGCCTCCGAGTTCGGAGCCGGCCGCCTATCCCAGTAGGGTTGTGCCCTCCGGTGTTTAGATTCAGGTTTGACTCAAGTGGACGACGCTTGTTCTAGTGTGCCTTTTCCTCCGTTCCAAGTTGGATTTGGTGGGTGATGGAGTGGGGCTGGAGCCTGGCAAGGGAGGGGTTTGGGGGGGGGGAGTGAGTGAAAGGGGAAAAATCTCTTGCTAACCCCACCCAAACTCCAACTCCTGTCGCTACAAATGCCATTTCTCCACTCCCCTGTTTGGTAGCTGGTGGAAGACAGATTTGGCGTAGGGGTCTTCAGCTATTGCTCCCTAGGTTAACAATCTGGATTTATGGGCCAAATCAATACCACCTCTTGCAAAAACATCTCAGTGGTTAGTGTTCTCTCAGTTGTCATACAATACATTTGAGAAAACAAAAGCAAGTTCCTACACTTATCCAATAAAATCACTGTGTCCTTGTTTTCTAAGTGATAAAAATGATAATGACAGCTAAACCCCTGAGATAAGTGTTACAGCTGAGCCTGTAACTCATTCCCCCTCTGAAATGAACTTGTGTCTGGTGCACTGAAATATTTTTAGAATTCCACTGAAAAGCTTCTGTAAAGTATTTAAAACAAATGAAGTGGGTCTGGAAAGGCATTTATTCCTAACTGCAATATATAATACGTACTTTACAGGTATAGAATGCATTCCATAGCAGCCAAGTACTCTTAATATAGATTAGCATGTTTTTGTTCACAGAGGAAGGACAGGGTCAAGGATAGGTATATTTTATATGGTTTGCTTCGATTCTGTCTGGGCACAACACACGGGGAAATTCTACTGCATACGCCCTACTGAAATGAGTGGGGCCTGTGCAGCCGCACAGCAAAAGGGTTGGAGCACCTTCCCTATGAGGAAAGGCTAAAGTGTTTGGGGCTTTTTAGTCTAGGGGGGAAATGACTACGGCTGAACACGCACTAGTGCATATCCCCCATTCAGCTAAGCATCCACAGGATTGTGCTTCACACCTGCAACCTTATGCCGACTTCCCTGGGAATAAGCCCACGGAATAAATTGGGACTTCCTTCTGGGTAAACCCACCTAGGATCTGTTTTGAAAGGGATACGAGAGAGGTTTATATGAATTATGAATGGGAATAGACTGAAATGATTTCTCTCGCTCTCATAACTAGAAATCAGGGTCACCCAATGAAAGGGAAAGGCAATACGTTCAAGGAAAAAAGCAATTCTGCATAACGAGCTTACAATGTGCAGTAGCCAGTAGGTTTAGATGGCTTTTTAAGGGATTAGACTAGCCTTCCCCAAGCTGGTGCCCTCTAGATGTGTTGGACTACGATCCCCATGACTCCCAGCCAACACACCTAGAAGGTATCAGGTGGGGAAAAGCTGGATTAGACAAATTCATAAATTTATCAGTACCTATCAACCAGGATAGTGAAATGCAGCCCCATAAATGACAATGCTGGAGACAAACAGAGACACTCTGTTGCCCTTTTTGTCCTCCTTGTCAGCTTTCCAGAGACATCTGGCTGACCACATTTGTAAGGAGAATGCTGACCTAGGTGGACCTTTAGTCCAATCCAGCAGGGCTCTTCTTATGTTCACGTCCCCATGCATGTTGCCCTGTGTTGTTTTTTGTTTGTCTGTTGAATATTGATACATGTAATAGGTACTGTGTTGTGTCCAGCAAGTAATAAATGAATGCAGAAAGCACTTCTAGCTAGGATCCTGATATTGTAGACATGCATTTTTGCTTTTTTATAAATAAAAGTCAAATGTGAGGTCACACTTTCCCATCTTCTGTTTGTAAACGAAATCAAATTTCTCATTCATGGAGACAGTGAAGATGTCTTTCCACAGCCCAACTCGTCCTGAAATAGAGAAAGGGGGAGAGAGAAAAACCTCAAATTAGGCTGCTAATCATTGATATGATATGACAAGATCTTTAATAAAAATGGTACAGCCCATCCTGCAAAGTACTGCAGAATCCCCCACAAATTGCTCAGCCTGATAGTGTAATATAATTGCAAACTGCCTAATGCAGAGGCAGGCAACCGCTTGGCAATTAAACTGCCCTGGGCACCACCACAAAATGGGCGCACTGCAGAGGAAAGTGTTGGCCTGCAGCCACTTGTCATCTTCATTTCCTAAGGATGTCTCTGAGCCCCACGCATGGCCTGGGTGCATTCATGGGAAAAGAAGATCGGAGCAGCTAGGGGCCTTCACTTGTCTTTAAAGCAATCCCAGCTGCCAGTAAGAAATGCTGTTATTTAAAATAAAGAGAAATTAAAAGGTATGGGGTGGGACATCTCGATGGATGCTGAGAAAGGTGTCCAAGGGTGCAGGGATGTTGCCTATCCCTGGCCTGATGTTATAAGGGGCAAAATGTATTTGGGGAGAAGGCCTGCATTGCAACGTGGGAATTGCAACGTGTCTCTGGCACTCTGAACAAAGAGGCACACTGCACCCTCTCCAGGGGACCCCAATTAGTGGAGGCTGTGTTACCCGCTGTTAGCGGCAGTGGTGGGGCTTCAGTGCTGACTACAGTGCTGTCCCCAACTGCTTTATTAAATAGGAGAAAATGAGGGGGTAAATTAAAGGCTACCACTAAAATGTGTTACTCAGTGTTTAGGAAAAGGGCTAACCCCCTGCCTCCTGCTACCATGTTCCAGATTGAAAATCTCTTTACTTGGAGCTCAGTGGGAACCGTAGGGGCCTGAACCAACCCCTATCTGTCTATATATGCCCTACGCTCCCTTTCTTTCTGAAATACCAGAGTGAATGAATATATCGGAAGGAATACATTCTAGTCCTCAATGAAAAAACACTGTGTCAGACAAGTGTTGCAAGACTTAAACTCAAAAGTCTGGTTGGCTGCCCTCAAGACCTTGAAGATGCCTAGAGGAGCTTTCTAATGTGTGGCCTTTGTCTGAAAAAATAAGTCTGTCATTTCCAATTCTCTCTAGTAATCTTTTCGGGGCACATCATTGAGCTTTATGAATTAACCTAGACGCAAAGGGCTGGATGCGCCTGATCTCGGAAGCTAAGCAGGGTCAGCCCTGGTTAGTACTTGGATGGGAGACCGCCTGGGAATCAGGCTTCCTGCATTGAGCAGGGGGTTGGACTCGATGGTCTTGTAGGCCCCTTCCAACCCTATGATTCTATGATTCCTAACTGTATTCTTACTGATGAAGAGGTGGCATAGCACTGTGGCCAAGAGTGTGAGTCAGGAAGTCCCCAATTCAAATCTCAACTCAACCTTCAAAACATTGTGGTCTCAGGCAAGCCACCATTACTGAGTTTTCCCCATCTGCATTATGGAGATAATAAGGCTGGACTACCATACAGGGCTTGTAAAAAAAAATATGGAGATTAGGATAGCCTCCTTCTCAGGGTACCCATGGGAAGGAGTGGCCAAGAATCAAGGGGGCTGGCTATTTTCTGCTTGGCTTGAGAGATTTCCCATTCACTTTGCCTCACCATGTCCATCAGGGTCGACACCTGCAGGGAAATCCATGAATCTGAGAATGGAAGCCCTGTTGAAAGCATCTGGGTAAGGATAGAAGGAGAGAGAAACAAACGTGATGTTGTGGCAGTATACTACAGACTGCCTAGCCAACTGGCAGATATGGATGATGCTTTCCAAAAACAGATAACAAAACTTTCACAGAGGTGAGCCATAGTAGCCAAAACTTTCACAGAGGCAAGCCATCCAACTAGCCTAACATCTGCTGGAAGTCTAACTCTGCTAAGAATGAATGTCCAATACATTCCTGCCTTGCCTTGCTGACAATTTCATCTCTCAGAAGGTGGAAGAAGGAAGAAATGGGATCTTTGATTTAATCCTGACCAAAAACTGGTTGCTGAAATAAAAGTGGTGGGAATCAATGGGGAAAAGTGATTGCGTCATCCTGAAATTCACAATAGCAAGGGATGTGAAGCTGTGCAGAGTCGGGCATGTACCCTGGACTTTAGGAAAGCCCGTTTAGAACAGCTCAGAGAATACCAGATAGGATCCCATGCTAGAAATTCCAAAGAAGAAAAGAGATCATGAGGGATGGGGAATTCTGAGAAGTTAAATTACTGAAGGCACAATTAGAAACTATTCTCATGAGGAAAACAGGGAACATCTAAAGAAGCCAATGTGGCTGCACAGAGAGCACTCTAATGAACTGAGACTTTAAAAGGACATGTAGAGGAAATGGAAGGAGGGACATATAACCAAAAATGAGTACAGCAGAATTGCCCTGAATCTGCAAGGATGATGTCAGGAAAGCTAAGCCCCAGAATGAGCCGAGGCTCACAAGGGTTGCTCGAAAAAACAGCTGAAGGGGTTTCTTTGGCTATGTTTGGAGCAAGAAGAACAATAAGGAAGGAGGAGGTCCGCTGCTTGGGGAAGATGGTGAAGTGTCAACAGCGGCAGAAAAAAGGTAGAACTTCTGTTTCACCTCTTTCTTCTCCCACAATGGGAATTGTGTTGTGGGAATTGTGAGAACAGGAGAACAAATTATAGGTGTGGAGATGGTGAGAGGGCATCAGACTACTTTGAATGAGTTCAAAGTCTCTAGGGCCTGGAGAATTACATCCCAGAGCACTGCAGACATTTCAGATCCACTGTCTGCATTCTTTGAGAATTCTTGGAGAATGGGTGAAATGCTGGAGGACTGCAGGCAAATGTTATCCCTATCTTCAAATAGAGGGAAAGGGTGGGAAACTGCAGTTTGACATCGATACCAAGGACAATTCTAGAACCAAGGATTAAGCAGTCTGTCTGTGAGCATCTAGAAAAGGACACCTTGATTACTAGAAGCCAGCATGAGTTTGTCAGGAATAAGTCATGCCAGACCAATCTTGTTTTCTTTTTTGATAGTGTTACTAGTTTGTTAGATCATGGGGACACTGTGGACATAGTATATCATGATTTCAGCAAAGCGTTTGACAAAGTCTCTCGTAAGTCTCTCACGTGGGCCTGACAATACTAGGTTCCAGGTCTCTTAGTCGATCACAAGCTGAAAATGAGCCAGCAGTGCAACGTGACTGCTAAAAATAGCTAAGGCAATCTGAGGTTGCATTAACAGAAGCACAGTGTCCTGATTACAAGAAGTAATAGTTCCACTCTGTTCTGCACTGGAGTACTTCGCCCAGTTCTGGGCATCACATTTTAAGAAGGTCAAACTGGACCTTGACAATCCGGAGTGTGTCCAGAGAAGAGGAAGCAGGATGGGGTCTGGAAAGTCGCATGAGGAATGGTTAAAGAGAGAGAAAGGAGAAGATTATGGGGAGACATGTTAGCGGTCTTCAAGTATCTGAAGGGCTGTTGTGCAGAAGATGCAGCAGAGTTGTTCTCTGTTGCTCCCAAGGGCAGGACAGACCAGAACAAATGAGTAGAAAGGGCAAGGAACAGATTTTCGCTAAACATTAGGAAAAACTTCCTAATGGAAAGGATTGTTCGACAGTAGAACAGACTGCCTTGGGAGGTGGTGGGCTCTCTTTCATTGGGGGTATTTAAGCACAGGGTTGACAGCCATCTGTCAGGGACGCTCCAGATCCTGCACTGAGCAGGTGGCTGAACTAGAGGACCTCCAACATCCCTTCCAGGTCTAACATTCTGTGATTCTATGATCATGAGGCATCAGGCACAGCTTCCTATGACCAGCCAGGTGCCATCCTCACCCACCCACCAGGCTCTATCCCTGGCCTTCCAGGCACCACAACTCCTAGGCTCCACCCGCCACCCCAAGGTCTAAGCCTCTGGAAATCTGGCAGCCATAACTGAGATAAAGTGATGGTTGCCAGGTTTTGGAGCATTTGAAATGCATTAAGCCATGCATGCCACAAATGGACAAGAGCTCTGGAGGGTTCATGGACCTGGTTACAGCTGGTGTCAGACCAGCATTGTCACCTAGTTTTCTGGTGCTACATCATTACCTGCTTCCCAGCTCAGTCGGCTAAAAGCAAAACCACTTCAAGCCACAGTGGGCTACATATGTACACATTAGAGAGGCACTATCTCCTCCTTTGGATTTCACTTGCATCACATATGCCAAAACAGTAGGGATTGCCACAATGCTCTACAAATGCTAAGTATTGTTCTATTTTACTGGCACCCATTTTCTAGCCATGTTCATGGATAGCTGGTCAAAGAGTCACCCACCTGGGTTCATGGTTTGATTCATGAAACTGTGATTTGTGATGGGACATGGAGCAAATGTAAGGAACATGAGCTAACCAATGGCCCGTTTTCACAGCAACTGAGGGTTATCTTCTGAGTAAAGGTCAATGAGCTAAAAGGGAAAAATTAAAGACAACCAACATAAAGCAAAATAATAAAGAAAACGTAACTGATGAAAATTAAACACGGCTATGAACTAATATCATTACATTGTTACACTGGCCGCAGAATTTTAAATCACAGAACTAAATTTTCAAAAAGGAGGAAGAAAGGACATCTTGACATTCAGGTTGCATTTTGGAAAGAAAAAAAAAGGAAGTTCTTACAAATGCCGGAGAGCAAAACAAACACATTAAAACGGAGGAAAATGTGTAGCTAAAAACAGGCAGTGAACAAGTGCAACAGGTTTGATCAAATCCTGTGGGAGAAAACGTCTAGGCCACATGACGTTCACTGTGGAGGTGGGGGGTAAGGAGAGCCCAGCGTGGATGCACTAATGGCCACAAAGAGAACAGTGGGGACAGAAGCAAAAAGAAGCAAATAATTCGGCTTTACATAGACCTTCGACTGGAAACAGGTAAGAAGGTGGGACAGACAGAGCCATTATTACCGTGCCATGCACAGCCATCACACTACCATTTTTTGCAGGTGTTCATGGAGCAAAACAAATAGACGCACCCGACAGCGGCCAAACTGGAAGTGGCAGTAGCAATTCAGTGGTTTAAACATGGAACTGCCCCAGTCACACAGAAAGTGGGAGATGAAGTGGATAGAAAGTCCCATTTTAAAAGTAAAAGGGTACATGGGTCCGGGGAAATGCACTCTCGCTCCCACCCTTGGCTTATCTCCCTGTAGCCCCTCTCTCCAGGCACTCTTCCCCCCGCCAGGGCTCCAATGTCGCAAAGGAACCTGACTCAGAGGAAGTGTGGGGAAGGACGCCACTGTGGGGAAGGACGCCACTGTGGGGAAGGACGCCACTGGTAGCAGGAGGATTCAGTTCCCCTCAGCCATATGCCCCCACCCCTCTCTTTCGATGTGACTGCGACAGTCCACGACTTGCTTGGCCCTCTGTTATACTGCCTTCAGCATTCTGAAAAACCTCTTAGCTGCCTCCGGCCCAAGAGACTAGACTGCAAGACGCTCATTTTCCTTTGTCTCCAATAAACTACAATATTCAGCCTCATATTTCCTTGGCAGCCATTTGAAAAGCCAGATTATTTTGAGGCGGTCGATACATTCAGAAGAAACATGGGGTAGAGCGAAAAGCTAGCATGTCCCGGAACCATCCTGACGCAATAGCTTTCCAACATCGTGCCAGGTTTTGGATTTTTTATGCCGGGAATCATGGAAATGTGCAATCCCCTCCCCATCTGCATTCTGTCATGTTCCAGTCCCAGACAGAGTGTGCCACATCCTTCCAAATGTGTAGGTTAGAGCTTGGCCTTCACAATAACCCACTGACGGCAAATATGGCTGCAACACTCCCATCACAGGCTCTGTATCTGGAAGTGGCATGATTACTGATTGCCCACAAGACTCATGGGGTTTATAGTCCCCCTCTTCTGCTTTTACAAATACTTGCAATGTGTTTCACACACATACCCCTGCCAACGGGAAGGGCTTCCGTGTTGCAGCACTGGTCAATTAGCTGGTGGCAGTGTTCGACCATGGATTCCAACTGCGCTTTGTCATAAGAGATGCCCAAGAACCTCGCCAGTTGCTCGACCATCATTGCAAGGTCCTGCGAGGAAAGGTTAGATACATGTGCAGATAAAGCGACAAGCAGAAAGAGGGAGAGCTATGAGCAGCAAACCACCCTTGCAAGTAGCCACAAAAGCGGTTGTTGAGAACAACAGCTTCAAATCGACGTTACGGAATCATTTTTCACGTCCTAATTCAGACGGCAGAATGGCGGGAGACATCAGATGTAAGGATCTCTTGCAAATGGCTTGTAATAGCGTCGTGAGCATTTTGGAATATTTGCTTGCTAATGTAGGAAAATAATTACAGGCTAACTAGATACAAAAGCTTCAGCACATCTAGGCACCCCTTGCTGCAAGAGGAAACACCTGATGTCCAGATGGACACTACATGCGTGGATCCTACCACTAAACAGCCCCATTACGTTGCCCCTGCTCCATGCACAGTCACATAATTGGCAATAGCAATGGCCGTTTGCAGGGGAGGAGGTGGAACAAAGTCTGCCCAAAACAAATAATAGATGGTGTTGCCAGTAATCTGAGATGGGCCCTCTACACACAGCTCCACCCTCTGGATGGGGCCCTTTTTGTGTTGAGAACTGCATGCACGACAGCCCATTGCACTGCGTGAGCAAAGCTGGATCAGGATCAAACAGCATTTCTAAAATGTGCTTTCTTACTCTCTTTTGCTTTACTGCCAACTGCGTCTTCTAGCGAAGCACTGTACATCTGTTTCATTTTATTTATTGCATGTTTGTTTGTATAAACCAGTCCTAAGGCAGGCCCATAAATGCAAAATTAAAAACCCTTCAAATGACTATGAAACAAATGAAATAATCATTACACCAGAGGATGAAAGTTGAACCAAAGCAGAAGTCACAAGAATAACAAGACAACCTCAGCAGGTAAAAGCAAATTTAGATATAAAAGAGTGCAGCCTAAAAGTACAGTACAAAGCAAGGGAAAAGCGAAAACATATGTATGTGGTCTCTAAAACTTAACAAAGATACTCCAGAGAGGGAATTCCATACCTGGTGCCACCACTGAAAAGACACTGTTTCAATCAATTAAAGGCACAATCCTTTCGAGATCGTTACCAGCCTCCAAACTCGGAGACTGGTGACTATCCTATGCAGGGCGGCTGGAGCATGGAAGAGGTCCTTTTCTCTGTGCTCTGGCTGCCCTGCATTTTTGGCTAGATGCATGATTTTGTGCATCTAACCAGGGACGTCTGAGCAGGGGGGGACTGTGCAGTCTCCTCCCCTCCCCGCTCCCAGAAAGGACCAGCTGGAGCATGGAGAATTAGCTGGCGGGAGAGAACCGCACCGGCTACGAGGGGGTGGGGGAAGGGGGCGTGGTTTCTGGGAACTGAAAAATCCTACGGCACTCTAGACAGCATGTAGTGGCCATGGGATTGCTCTCTAAATCTTTTATTTCCTTTTGTTCGATTAATTTCTTCTCCTACAATTTAATACCCTGCCTCATTTCAGAAACAGACAGCTTACAATATAAATAAATATTACTGCAAGTCATAAATCCGCATCAAATGGTATCTGGCGTCATTAACCAAAACAAGAGGCGGGGACGGGGGATGACGACTTTAAACTCTCTGATCTTACCTTGTGCATATCTTCATACTTGAGAAAGAGTACATTGGAGTCCATATGATGTTGCCAAAATTCCTGCACATGTTCAAACCAGGAACCATATCCTACTGTGGAGACAGGAATTATAAGGGCTAATACACAAGGGTATTATGATATGGTATCATGATCGCTCAGAGTTTCTCTGGAAGACAAAAACTTATTTGAAATAAGTGCATCAAATCTGGTTGCACCGTTTTCTACACGTGGTTGATTTATTCCTCACAAAAACTGTAACTGGAGTGGGGAACGGGTACAATCCTTAAATATAAGCATAATCAGAGCAGTTCTTGCTTTGGGTAAGAAAATGACCCCCCTCCACTTCATCCACATATAGTAATAAACCCATTCTGCCCTATCTCCCCCCACTCCTTTTTTTTTTTGAGGGGAAAGAATCACAAAATTCATTGGCCATTCTGCCTGGGGATGATGGGAGTTGTAGTCAAAGACATCTGAAGGGCGCCGAATTGGGGAGGGCTGACACAGAGCATCCTTCTCAAAATCCCAGGTGTGTAGTGGAGGAAAAGGAAGCTTCTGCTCCTCTACCAGGTGTAGGCTAACGTCTATAGGTACAGTGTGTGTCTCAACTGGGCCTTTAAAAGCATAACCAGCAACACCATTTTATACTTTGTTGCTAGTAAGAGATGTAAAACGGGATTACAAGCATTATAGACAGGCTTAACGCTTCTTACACTTATCATTCATAAACCTCCGACAGAACTCTTGAAAGGTTCCTCTGTAGCTCATGGTCCGCAGGGAACGGTGGAACTGGAAATAAGACACTACCAGGTCTTTGGGATTGCGAGCCATGTATATTACCTAAGAACAGGAAAACGGTTAATCTCGCTGGGCGATTCTTTTTCTCCCCCCCCCGCTCCATTTCACAAAACATACAAACAACGCAACGCTACTTTAACTGTTACCTTGGAATCGCCACTGTGTAGGTCTGAAGGCAGAAAACGATATGGCAGGTGGCTTTTGATGAGGCGAGGAGAAGTCAGCTCCTATAAAATAAATGAAGGAAAATAAACAAATACTTAATAGGTTGCTTTTTTCTAAGTGACCCAGATTCCTCTGTTTTGTACTCCTGTTTTCCTTACTTCCAATTCCATATTTCAGATTTCCGGCTAAAATCTTTGGTGTAACCAGTAACCTGATTACTACTGTGGCCACTTTTGTGCTTCCGATTTCTTGCTATGCACACATCACCCCTCTCTGCTGTCTGGCAATCTGCACATGGAAAGGGCCATGTGTCTCCTGTCTGTAGTTGTTACATGTCCATGCAGGAGCAGGTCTCATGTTGCTTCAGACCATAGTTTCATTTTAGATAAAGAGTATCTGCCAATGAAATTCAATAGAGCATACAACTTGTGAAAATACACAGGGGAGTGGGGGTTTTTTAGAATTACAGTGAAAGATGTTTATGCCCTGCTGAGATGTTCCTGCACATCTCTTTTGATAGGGAAACCTGTTTGGATACAACCTGATATATTAACTATCTATTAAATTGACCCCAAGCACCCTGAGAGCAAGGTAATGTGATCACATTCCAAGTAACAGCAAAAGATATCCCAAGGATACTGTCTTGCATTTCTTGTCCCTTCAACTCCTGTTTATTTCTGCCCAAGCAACAGGAAACTACAGGCTTTTCTACATGAGACATTTATTATGTGCTTTTCATTCCCTACTCATGGTTGTTTACAGGTTCTTTAGACAATGTCGTGACTCTCCAGTTTTGCTTCTGTGTCTAATTAGCTTTCTTAGAGCAGGGAAAATGGGGCATTTAATCATGAAAGCAGAAAAAATAGTGTTTTCCCTTGTGTATTTGTGCCATTCTGCTGTACCACAGTGCCACCTAGAGGTTATATAGAAGAAAAACAGAAAAGAAAATGCTCCTCACCAGGTTCTCAATTCTGTGAAGAAACTGAAAGTAGATTCAGCAGATTAACAGCCTTGTGTAGAAAAGCTCTACGTGGTCAGTAAATGGCGATAATTAAGCACTATTCCTTCTGGATAGGTGTCAGTCTCCTTACCTGATCTCATCTGCTTCAGCAATTTAGGCTGCAGCCCTAAACTGCACACTTACCTGGGGGTAAGCACCATTGAACAGAGCTGGGTTCACTTCTAAACATGCCTAGGATTGCACTGTAAGGCGCACACACTTGGAAGGCCAACTTGAGAGCCCCTCTTATTCATCTCCCCACCCCTCAAGCTTGAATGGTCAGAGAAAATATTCCCCTATTAATACTGCATTTTGAAAAGGGAAGGTTTTTCCTATGGGAGGGGTCAGAGTTCACCCATCCTTGTAGAACTGCTATTTGTTGAATACACATGTTAATATCCTGGATCTTAGTTAAGAAGCTCTTAAATCTTGAGTACCAGCTCTGCTTGCATTCTGTTTCTGGTTTTGTATTTTTGTACATAAAACTACATACATCCTTAAAGTGCTGTAAGTGCTTCATGAGTTTGATAAGGTCTGACTCATATGTTGACCATCTTCCTGATCCCTTTCTTCTGTATTGATACTTTTGTATTTTTCTCCAATTAATTGGTTACATTGCACCCACGTACCTATTAACCTGTCTACGTTGATAATTGTGTCTGCTGGCAGATGCTAAACACCAGGATATTTTCTGAAACCATACCTGGTTACTTCTCATTCTTAGAAACCAACTGCCTTTCATGGTTTAAATACTCAAGAATGGTATTAAACTGCAGCGCAAAAATTCCCCCCTATACCGGATACTGTCCAAAGTACAAATTGGAATATGAGTAGGTACTAAGGAGCTTGCCCAGACCTGCCCCCTCCCTCTGCAATTTCTCTAAAAGGGAGTTCCCTACATTGAATAGAGTCAAGAAGGGTGGTGGCAACTCCTTGTCTCTGACGACAAGCCCAGAGGAAGAATTGACTGCAAATCCCTGTATCATAGCACATGTCTAAACTTGCTCCTTGAGTGGTTTGTGACATGTCTAAACTCTAAACAAGCATTGCAGAGGCACACCTGATTCCTGTAAGATAATGCCTTAGCATGGCATGACAACCAGAAAGGGCTGGTAGTCTCATTAGTATGCATTAGATACAGGGTTTATTTTGCAACATAGATGAGTCATTGAATAATACTCTTTGCAAGCAAGTCAGCCTTGACAAACAAAATAATGGGGCATCATTTGAATTGGATGCAAATCCTTCTGACCAAATACAAAAGAGATACCTGGGACTTTTGTCTTCTACTTATTGCTGTGTCTATAGTAAATATTGTGCTACCTTTAACAAGTAAAGATGGAGACTTGGAACAATCAAATCAACCTAACCTTCAGATGACTTTGCTTGTTATCAGAAAATGCCAAAGAGGAAGTGTCAGCGAGGGGCATTTTCTCTTTTTATCCTTCTAGAATCAAGCGTGAAGGGGAACACATGCACTGCCTCAAGGAGAGATGTGTGAGTTGTCACAAAGGAGCACGTGCATTTTATCATCATCAAATGTTTATAACAGCATCTCCACTGTCCTAGGCACTGTACAAGAAACAATTGTGAGCTAGTCCCTGCCCATAGGCTTCCAGTCTAATAATGCGCAAAATACAAAGGACAGAGATGGGAAATGTTACATTTGCTGCAAAAAAAAAATAGAGAAGAGCCTATGGGATAACCAAAATCAATCAGTTTTTAATACTTTCCTTAAAAGGCGACTAAGTAGCAGTCTGATGAATTTCCAAGTTCTTACTGGAAAGATTAGTTCCCCCTTCATTCATTACTACAGAAGCTCCAAAACCAAAACCAAAACCAAGCAAAAAAGCCACTCAATCACTCACATGTCCTCTTTTGGCACTTCCTGGTAACAAAGAAAGCCCGCCATGAGGTTCAAAGTGCCTTTTGCTGGAACATTTAGGTACCTGCATGCTATCTGAAAGCATAATAAGTCTTACAAAATGTCTTAGCAAACTGATAAATTATGAATCATTCTAATATGCTTCACTGGCCCATGCACAAAGGGGAATTAAGTGGGGGTTTGAAATGAAAGCTAAATAAGCAGAGATAAAATTTATTTATTTATTACATTTATATCCTGCCTTTAAAAAATAGTTATAAAATAAAAATAATTTCAAAGGGACAGCACATTTTCAGGGGATTAAGCTGTACCTTGATAATGTCCAGACCGGGCTGAGGATACTCTAGGACTGGAAGCTGCTCGTCAATGTTCATCAATCCAATTTCATCAGGATCAGCTCCTTGGCTCACTAGATATACCACTTCCTGCAGTAAACTGGTGCCTGGAAATTAAATAAATATGCGGTAAAAGACCTCAATCCAGTCCCCAAAGAAAAAGAAGGACGTTTTACACTATCAGAAGACATGTAACACATCTCTGGGTTTTCCTAAGCAGTAATGTTTTTGGAAAAGCAGCGCAAACATCATCCATGGGGTAGATGAACAGGCATAAACTAGAGACAATCTGGGTCACAATGAAATTTAACTTTGAACAGATTGCAAGAAAATGGCCTCTCGACATAGAGGCTTAAGAACCTCTCGTCCTTTTTCCAAGTCATCTCAAGCTATCATCATCTCTTGTAGCAAGCTTGCCTGTGCCCCTGTTCTGATGCCACCAATTCAGATCTGACAAAATAAGCAAAGCACTCTGAAGCTGGACAATATCCATGGGTTTAAAAAACAAACAAACACGCACACATCACCGGTGTGCCTTCTAGACTGGATTTCTCAGTGTTGTTTTTGCTAGCAATCATTTAAAAAGCACAGTCATAGATGCATACCAAGCCAATTGCTGCTAATATCTCCCAGTAGGAAGATGTGGACTCCATTTTTTCCTCTGTATCATTTCCTTCATACAGTATATTGAAGGAATCCATTAGCTTAGAGTTATGTTTGAATGTGAATTGTTGTAAAGTAACTAGAAATGTAGGATTCTGGAGTGCTTTCAGGAAAATATACAAGATTTCCTATTCTAATTGGTGCTATCCCCTTTCCTATTGGGACTATTGGTTCCATTTCCTGTTCTTTATATTAGTATTGAAGCTCACAATTGCTGGATATATTTGTGTTAACTAAAACAGATCCTCTCCCCAGCTCCTCCTATATAAAGTTTTATTAAAACCCACCCAGTGTTCCAGAATTTAAAGAACCATTTGCCCCTCTCAATATTGGCTATAGACTAGAGTGTTCAGTCTGGATGGGAGGAAACCAGATTCAAATCTGTGCTCAGCTTTGAAGCCAGTGGGCTGGCAAGCCACTCACTCTCAGCCTCACCTACCTCACAAGGTTGTTAAGCAATTTAAATTAAAGAACTGCACTGGCTGCTGGTCCATTTCTGAGTACAAGTCAAAGTCTTGGTGCTTAGCTTTAAAGCTAAGGGGCGGGCAACTGGGCTCCTTGGCATACAATGTGACTTGCGTGTGGAACTAAATTCACACTCCACAGGAAGAACGCACTGTGACTGCCCTTAGAATGCTGCACCTTTCTGTATCCCAACTTTATAAATTCTTACATTGTTTGAGCTTCATGAATCAATAATTGCCACCAGATCTCCCTCTCCTTTGATCTCTCTATCAAAATTTGATAGCCATGCTGTTTGCTGACACAATTACGGTAGGTTTGAGCGACACCTGCATGAATCATTTATTTATTCATTCATTCATTTCATTTCTATACCGCCCAATAGCCGAAGCTCTCTCTACCGCCCAATAGCTGAATCATGTTCATTAATGTGTATATTAATGATATTAATATTGACGATGGACCTGAATTATTCAACCCCAGGGTTGATAGGTGTCCATGTACCAGCACTATTCTTTACTTTGTTTGCTTTGCATTGCCAGGAACCCTTTATGATTTATATGGTTACTTCCAGGACAACGGCACGGCACAGGTGTTGTTGATGTCAGATCTGGTAATCTCTAGAAGGATCAGGTTTATCATACCCGAACACAGCCAGTCTGTAATTCCACTCTAATAGCTAGGCTTTAGTTCCTGATCCAACCGAAACTGCCTTGGTTTTCGATCTCTCTTGGCTCCAATGCCTCTTGTGATTTTTTTTTAATCTTGGCCCACAATATCATGTGTTCATAGGCCTAGTAATTGTGTAGTCAGTGTGCCCTGGTGTAGTCCCACAGCCTTGAGGTCAGGAGCACGTTCCCATACTCACTGGGAATCTTCCTGGCAGCTTGCTTCAGCTCTTTTAACTGGCTGATATCTTCTTCTCGGGGTTTCTGTCAACGCCAATTAGAAGCCCCCAGACAAAGCTGAAGTGATGAGATGATGGTCATGACTGCCTGAAATGTGCTTTGGATCTATACCAGGCTCTCTGAACAGTACGTATGCCACTCATTCCCAGCGTGTCAATAAAATACTTCAACTGAGCTAACAATGTTCTTGTTAAGGCTTCTGATAATTTCATTTCACAGTGCGCCAGATTTTCTTGTCTACATTATGATAACACAAAGGCTCTCCAAAATACTTATGCAGACGTCTTTCCCAGAGCTGCTACTGCTGTCCTTGAAGCAGAGATGCCAGAAATGGAACTTTAGACGTGGAAAGCACACTTGCTACCATTAACTATGGCTATTCCCCACATCGGTATCTAGTCGGAAATATAGGAAAAATGGTAAGATTCCCTCCACCACATGAACAAATGCTGCAGAAAACCAATTTAGTTTTGTGCTCGTTGTGTTATCGCCTGAGAAATGGTCAGTGAACTTGGTCTATGGGCCAGGCCAACGCCAATGTTTTTGTGGCATGGCTACTGCTGCAAAGACAGCCCCCCTTTCGTTGGCACCTAGGCTGCACTGGTAGCACACTGATGCTTGCTTCACATCGGTGGGCCACATCACGTGGACGCTTCCTGCACCCCTTTCGAGGCAGCTCACACTATCGTGGGAAGTTTCCGTGTCATCTGGCCTATGCATTTGAGACAAGAATCCATACGTTCTAGTGCCTTGTGGGAGTAAGCCATGCGCGTTTGGGTGGTGCCAGCAGCCACACCAAAAAGGTAATTTACAAATCAGCGCTATGTCTCCATAAATCAGTAACTGCCACAGTGTGTGCTGGGACAGTGTCCGGGTAAGCCCAAGGTATTCACTCCAGTTGAGACTATGGGCTGCACCTCTCCAGGATTGATTGCTTTAGCCTTACTTCTTTCCAATGAGCCTCTGCTAGGGGTAATTCTGCTAAGATGTTGCAGAGTCACACAGCAGAGTGCTCCACCCTCTGAAGCAGCTAGACAGTCTCCTCATGGGTCAGTTCTCTGGGTCTGTTACATATGAGGCTAGACAGCCACTTGTCAGGGATGCTCTGACTTGGATTCCTGCATTGGGCAGGGGATGGACTTGATGGTCTTCTAGGCCCCTTCCAACCCTACTAGTCTATGATTCTATGAGGCTGGACAGCCATCTGTCGGGGATGCTCTGACTTGGATTCCTGCATTGGGCAGAGGATGGACTTGATGGTCTTCTAGGCCCCTTCCAACCCTACTATTCTATGATTCTATGAGGCTGGACAGCCATCTGTTGGGGATGCTCTGACTTGGATTCCTGCATTGGGCAGGGAATGGACTTGATGGTCTTCTAGGCCCCTTCCAACCCTACTATTCTATGATTCTATGAGGCTGGACAGCCATCTGTCGGGGATGCTCTGACTTGGATTCCTGCATTGGGCAGGGGATGGACTTGATGGTCTTCTAGGCTCCTTCCAACCCTACTATTCTATGATTCTATGAGGCTGGACAGCTATCTGTCGGGGACGCTCTGACTTGGATTCCTGCATTGAGCAGGGAGTTGGACTCGAGGGTCTTGTAGGCCCCTTCCAACCCCACTATTCTGTGATTCTAGGCTGGACAGCCATCTGTCGGGGATGCTCTGACTTGGATTCCTGCATTGAGCAGGGAGTTGGACTCGAGGGTCTTGTAGGCCCCTTCCAACCACACTATTCTGTGATTCTAGGCTGGACAGCCATCTGTCGGGGATGCTCTGACTTGGATTCCTGTATTGAGCAGGGAGTTGGACTCGACGGCCTTGTAGGCCCCTTCCAACCCCACTATTCTGTGATTCTAGGCTGGACAGCCATCTGTCGGGGATGCTCTGACTTGGATTCCTGCATTGAGCAGGGAGTTGGACTCGAGGGTCTTGTAGGCCCCTTCCAACCACACTATTCTGTGATTCTAGGCTGGACAGCCATCTGTCGGGGATGCTCTGACTTGGATTCCTGCATTGAGCAGGGAGTTGGACTCGACGGCCTTGTAGGCCCCTTCCAACCCCACTATTCTGTGATTCTATGAGGCTGGACAGCCACCTGTCAGGGTTGCTCTGACTTGGACTCCTGCATTTAGCAGGGGGTTGGACTGGATGGTCTTGTAGGCCCCTTCCAACCCCACTATTCTATGATTCTAAATGTAAATCTTTTTAAGGGTAACCACATGTTACTTTAAAGATGTAGCTAGCAGCAATGTGGGTTTTTTTCTTTACTCAAAAGTAAGCCTGTGGACCTGATCCAAATTAGGACCGTGTGTGTGTGTGTTGTGGGGTGGTGGTGGTATAGGAGCTTTAATCCTTTGCCTCCTACTGTAGCCCCGGTCCAGATCAGGGCCGCTGCACCTACAATTTGCAATGCCACTAAAACAAATGAATTTTTTGTTTTACAATGCAAAGTGCAAATGTAGGAGGCCTAATTTAGATCAGGACCACAGTGGGGTCAGGGAAGGGTTAAAGCCTTCCTAACCTACACACACACACACACACACACACAAGCATCGATTCTTCGGCCCTCAGCCTTCCTAACCTACACACACACACACACACACACAAGCATCGATTCTTCGGCCCTCAGCCTTCCTTATAGTCCAGCTCTCACAGCCATACATTGCTACTGGGAACACCATAGCTTTGATTATGCGGACCTTTGTCGGCAAGGTGATGTCTCTGCTTCTTACTATGCTGTCTAGGTTTGCCATAGCTTTCCTCCCAAGGAACAAGCGTCTTTTAATTTAATGGCTATAGTCACCATCTGCGGTGATCTTGGAGCCCAAGAAAATAACATCTGTCACTGCTGCCATTTCTTCCCCTTCTATATGCCAGGAAGTGATGGGGCCAGATGCCATGGTCTTAGTTTTTTTAATGTTGAGTTTCAAACCAGCTTTTGCACTCTCCTCTTTCACCCTCAACAAGAGGCTCTTTAGATCCTCTTCGTTTTCTGCCATTAGGGTGGTATCGTATGCGTATCGGAGGTTGTTGATAATTCTCCTGGCAATCTTAATTCCGACCTGTGAGTCATCCAACCCGGCGTTTCTCATGATGTACTCTGCATATAAGTTAAATAAGCAGGGCGACAATATGCAGCCTTGTCGTAGTCGTACTCCTTTCCCAATTTGGAACCAATTGGTTGTTCCATGTCTGGTTCTTACTGTTGCTTCTTGACCCTCGGACAGGTTTCTCAGGAGACAGGTAAGGTGGTCTGGTACTCCCATCTCTTTAAGCATTTGCCACAGTTCATTGTGATCCACACAATTAAAGGCTTTAGCATTGTCCATGAAGCAGAAATGGACGTTTTTCTGGAATTCTCTTGCTTTCTCCATGATCCAGTGAATGTTGGCGATTTGATCTCTAGTTCCTCTGCCTCTTTGAAACCTCGCTTATACTTCCGGTAGTTCTCAGTTCACATGCTGCTGAAGCCTAGCTTGTAGGATTTTGAGCATAACCTTGCTAGCATGTGAAATGTGCACAACTGTATGGTAGTTTGAACACTCTTTGGCATTGCCCTTCTTTGGAATTGGAATGTAAACTGACCTTTCCCAGTCTTGTGGCCACTGTTGAGTGTTCCAAAAATGTTGGCATATTGAGTGCAGCACTTTAACAGCATCATCTTTTAGGATTTTAAATAGCTCAGCTGGAATACTGTCATCTCCACTAGCTTTGTTGTTACTAATGCTTCCTAAGGCCCACTTGACTTCACTCTCTAGGATGTCCAGCTCAAGTTCAATGACCGCACTATCATGGCTATCAGGGACATTCAGATCTTTCCTGTATAGTTCTTCTATGTATTCTTTCCACCTCTTCTTAATCTCATCTGCTTCTGTTAGGTCCCTGCCTTCTTTGTCCTTTATCATGCCCGTCTTTGCACAAAACATTCCCTTGATCTCTCCGATTTTCTTGAAGAAATCTCTAGTCTTTCCCATTCTATTGTTTTCCTCAATTTCTTTGCATTGTTCATTTAAGAAGGCCTTCTTGTCTCTCCTTGCTATTCTCTGGAACTCTGCATTCAGTTGGGTATATCTTCCCCTTTCTCTCTTGCTTTTCGCTTCCCTTCTTTCCTCAGCTACTTGGAAAGCCTCATCAGACAGCCAATTTGCTTTCTTACATTTCTTTTTCTTTGGGATGGATTGAGTTGCTGCTTCCTGAACAATGTTATGGACCTCCGTCCATAGTTCCTCAGGCACTCTGTCTATCAGGTCTAATCCCTGAAATCTATTCGTCACAACTGTATATTCATAAGGGATATGATTGAGGTCATACCTGAATGGTTTAGTGGTTTTCCCTACGTTCTTCAATTTAAGCTGAAATTTTGCAACAAGAAGCTCATGATCTGAGCCACAGTCAGCTCCAGGTCTTGTTTTGACTGACTGTATAGAGCTTCTCTATCTTTGGCTGCAAAGTACATAATTAATCTGATTTCAATATTGACCCCCTGGTGATGTCCATGTGTAGAGTCGCCTCTTGTGCTTTGGAAAAGAGTGTTTGCTATGATCAGCGTGTTCTCTTGGAAAACTCTATTAGCCTTTGTCCTGCTTCATTTTGTACACCAAGGCCATGCTTGCTTGTTATCGCGGTGATTTCTTGACTTCCTACTTTAGCATTCCAATCCCCTATGATGAAGAGGACATCTTTTTTTGGTGTTAGTTCTAGAAGGTGTTGTAGGTCTTCATAGAACCGATCAACCTCAGCTTCTTCGGCCTCAGTGATTGGGGTATAGACTTGAATTACTGTGATGTTGAATGGTTTGCCTTGGATTCATACTGAGATCATTCTATCGTTTTTGAGATTGTACCCCAGTACTGCTTTTCCCACCCTTTTGTTGACTATGAGTGCTACTCCATTTCTTCTAAGGGATTCTTGCCTACAGTAGTAGATATAATGGTCACCTGAATTAAATTCGCCCATGCTTGTCCATTTTAGTTGCTGATTCTTGGCAAGAATACTGGAGTGGGTTGCCATTTCCTTCTCCAGTGGACCACATTTTGTCAGAACTCTCTGCCATAACCTGTCCGTCTTGGGTGGCCCTGCACGGCGTAGCTTATGGCTTCACTGAGTTACGCAAGCCCCTTCTCCACAACAAGGCAGTGATCCATGAAGCGGTTAGGGAATCTACTCCACCCAAAGTCAGGCACAAGGCATCAGTTGTCGTAACTGCCCTAATGTGAAAATGCACTGTCTTACATTAAGGTTTTAAAAACTTATGACAATTAATACACAATGAATTTTCACAAAAATAGGAAGGACAAGTCCTCCGTTATTCCCTTGAATTCTTTCATACATTTAAATAAGCAGGTGGGCAGGCAAGAATAGCAAAGGAACATGATGTGGGAAAAGGGCTGTAAACAGGTAATAAACAAGGGGAACGTTTTAACCTGCTTTTCTTTAGCCCCATCTACAGAGGGGATTTACTCCAGTTCTACTGCGCCTCACAAATGATCATGACAGATGATGTAACCCCCACTCCACATCCACCATGCATTTTTCTGCCCCCAAATCTGCTTCTTTGAAAAGTAATTTTGCACCAGATTTTCCCATTGTGGCTGCCTGGTGGTTTGGGAGCCTGTGTGACCCCAACTGGCTTCAGTGCGGGCTGCGGGGAGCAGTGTTGATTGGCAGAAGGGAAAGTTGCGTCACGAAAGGGTGGACACGAGGAGAGACGTTGGCTAAACATGCCTACTCGGAAGTAACTTATTCTCTTCCATTGCACTTCATCGAGCACGCAAGCTGATAGAGGGAAGGCGAGCCTGTTTAAATCTCCGCTCTTACAGAAGAGCGAAGGCACACAGGACCAAAACGATTTTAAAGGCTGATTACCCCCAAATGACCCTTAATCCTGCTGAGAAAGGGTGGATATGAGGAGAGGTGTTGGCTAAACATGTCTACTCAGAAGTAACTCATTCTCTTCCATTACACTTCACTGAGCATGGGAGGCAGCCTCCGCCCATTTGCTGGCCCACATCTATGCAGTGGATGACGTTCAGTTCTACTTGTGGGATTCCACCCACCCAACTCCAAACAATTTGGTTTAGGTGCCATTTGCCATGTAAAAGAGGGTTTTTAAGAAAAACGAATACACCACTTTACTGGCTGCATAAGAAGCAAATTTGAAAGATGATCAGGGGACTGGAAACAAAGCCCTATGAACAGAGACTGAAGGAACTGGGCATGTTTAGCCTTGAGAAGAGAAGACTGAGGCGAGATACGATAGCGCTCTTCAAGGACTTGAAAAGCTGTCACAGAGAGGAAGGCCAGGATCTCTTCTCGATCATCCCAGAGTGCAGGACATGCAATAATGGGCTCAAGTTACAGGAAGCCAGATTCCGGCTGAAAATCAGGAAAAACTTCCTGACTGTTAGAGCAATACGACAAAAGGAACCAATGACCTAGGGAGGTGGTGGGCTCTCCCACACTGGAGGCGTTCAAGACGAGGCTGGACAGCCATCTGTCAGGGATGCTCTGACTTGGATTCCTGCACTGAGCAGGGGGTTGGACTCGATGGTCTTATAGGCCCCTTCCAACCCCACTATTCTATGATTCTATGATTCTATGAATTCTTGAAAATCTGGATTTACATAGAATCGCCTCATAAAGCGTCTCTATGTAGATGGGACCTTGGCCTTTCTCAACAGAAGTGTCTGGAATTTGGTATCTTTATGGCATTCAACACCTACATGCTTTATTTATTATTTATTTTTATTAGATTGAAATCCCGCCTTTTTCCCTCTTGCAAGGAACCCAAGGTAGTTCACATGGCCTCCTCTCTGTTATATACTCACAACAACCCTGTGAAGTAGGTCAGGCTAAGAGTCAGTGACTGAACCAACGTCACTCAGTAAGCTTCATGGGAGATCTGGGACTAGAGCGCAGATCTCCCAAGTCTCAGTCCAATACTCTAACCACTATACCACACTGGGTCTCTATGCCTAATTTTACACCCTTTGAATGGTCTGGATTTTATTAGCATTTAGAGCAGTCATATTGGTTGCATTCTTGCATTTCAGATGGAACCCCATTGTTAACTGCTTAGGATAAAGCAACCTTCAGATTCAGCGCCTCAAAATATATAAAATCCAACCTTCAAAACTAATTGCACTCCAATGGCCTATGAACAAGAAAAGTTTACCTATCCAAAGAGTCTGTGTGGTATAAGGGTGCAATCCTATGCATGTTTAGATGGAAAACGTCCTACATCTCCCAGCATTCCCCAGCCAGCCATGCTGGGAGACGTAGGACTTTTTTCTGTCTAAAGATGCATAGAATTGCGCCCTAACAGTACCAGTCTAGGACTGATGAGTCAGCTGGGTCAAAATCCCCGCTTGGCCATAAAGCTCAGTGGGTAACCTTGGGCCAACATCATTCCTAACCTACCTCATAGGGTTGTTGTGAGGATAAAACGGGGGAGAGGACCATTTGCACACCACCTCAAGCTCCTTGGAGTAAAGGCAGGGATATCAATGTAATGGGATATAAATGTATGGAATGGTGAAATTATATTTTGCATGCAAAAGTTCCCCGCTTTAACCCCTGGCATCTCCTGGTAGGGCTGGGAAAGGCTCGTACCGGAAACCCTGGAGAGCCACTGCCAGTCAGTGCAGAAGACCTGGGATGGACAGAAAGTAGATCTTCAGATGTTTTGGTCTTCAGCTTCCAGCATTTCTGACCATTGGCCAGGCTGGCAGGGGCTTCTGGGAGTTGAAATCCAAAACATCTGGAGATCTACCTTCTGCCCACCCATGCGGTAGACAATACTGAGGCAAATGGAGCAAAAGTCTGACTACGGCAGCTTTATGTTCTTAAGATGGTTTCCTTTCTGCTGGGCAGGATGATACGGGTAACCAAGTTACCCTGTGTGAGAGCTATTTGTATAGGCTAAAATAACTGACTTAATGGTTACATGAAAATTGTGGCAAGTTACCACTTAATGAATCGTTACCTTGCATTGTTTGCAATGGTCTATGGCTATAAGCAGTAAACATTTTGTTGTTGTAAGAAATTGTTGTTTGCATCCTTACAGAACACTGCAGTACAATATTCTAGAACTATCTGCTGTGAACCAGAGGCGTACTTTAATGTCATTTTGTCTTTTAAAAAGCAGAAGCTCCGAGAGAACTTTTTGGACCCAAGGAATGAATGAGTGTGTTCGGTGCCACAGGCTCAATCTGTAATGCAGCTCAAGTACTTCATGAAGAGAACATGACGTACTTGAAAGGAGAACAGCACACCAACAGCAGTTTACATCAGCCACTCAGGCATTTGCCTGATGCTGATACCTGCCTGATTCTGCCATTTTTCCCCAGACCAATCTCTAGGAAGTAACATGCGCAGCATATAGCCTAGGCAGGATGACAGCTTCATTACCCATTTTGAATAGCTCCGTTGTGTCAAGCAGTTTTGCAAGATGCAAAACAGCACCGTGATTTACAGGCCATGACCCAGCAATAATAATAAAAAACATTTATCGGTCTTCCACAGGGGTTGCAACAACAGCCCTAAAAGCAATCCTGTGTAACTGCAGAAACATACAGTGCAAACCTAGCCATGATCATTCAGAAGAGATGCCCACTGGGTTCAATGGGCCCTATTCCCTAGTGAGGGTGTTTAGGATTGCAGCCATAGTAGCCATAAACAGACAGCTTAATTTCAACAGGCTTAAGCATTTCTAACTCGGCAGTGAATTGTGGCCAGCATCTGTTTAACTGAGGCCAAAACTAGATATTTAGCAGTAAACTTAAAATCCCCAACCCTGCACTTCCCTGCAATTGGCAAAGCAAGGATGGGGGCATTTGCAGAGGGAAAGTGATGCGCTGGCAAGAAGCAGATGTTTAACGCTTTCCTGCTCACCAGTCAGTTTTCCAAACATCCAGTTCCACCCTGAGCTAGTGCTTAGATCGGTTTTAGGATCTACCTCCATCCCCACTTGGATGGTTCCAGGGAAACAGAAAGTACAGGTTGCTTTTTGGGAGTACCAGCTGAAAAGGAACTTTGGGGGAGAGATGGGCTGGTTCTGGCTGCAGAATGAGCTCACGCATGCCTGTCCTGCAACTCCCTTTTCAAATGTTACACCAGCAGTGTGAAAATAGGAAGGGTAACACACATGCATTTCTTGTTCCTGGCTTAATGCTAAAAAGAGTGCTGCTTTAACATGTGCCTAGATGCAGCAAATTAGAAGGCTTTTCTTGCAAAAAGTCCTGTTGTAATTGTGGATTAGGCTGGAAAGTTCAGAACATTTCCACTGGGACATCAGTTGTATGCAGTAGCACCATGATTTCATATTACATGTAGCCATTTCAGGTGGAGTCCAATTACTTTATCAAATAGAGAAATGCATCCTGGTACACAGACACACACACACCCCAATGCAAAATCTGTCCCTACAACTGGGTTTATATGGCCTAAGTCAGTTCTAAACAAGCCCAGTTTGGGACAGTTATGGAGTAAGATCTCATCGACACATACGCACAATCACAAATGTTACAACTTTTCCTAGACTATATTTAGAGAAGAGTACCCCATGTTTAAATATTCCCCCAGGTCAAAAACAGCCTGCATCTAATTATGGTGGTGTTACTAGTTCTAAGAATGCCTGGATAAAATTCTACACATACCAGCATGCAATCAAGTCTTAACCAAATAACAATTAAACAAACAAAGTATATAGTAGATACGGACTGAGTGCAGAGTTTCTAAATGGAAAACTTTTTAAAAGCTGGTGGGGGAATCATAGAATAGTAGGGTCGGAAGGAGCCTACAAGACCATCAAGTCCATCCCCTGCTCAATGCAGGAATCTGAGTGAGAGCATCCCTGACAGGTGGCTGTCCAGCCTCATAGAATCATAGAATAGTGGGGTTGGAAGGGGCCTACAAGACCATCAAGTCCAACCCCCTGCTCAATGCAGGAATCCAAGTCAGAGCATCCCTGACAGGTGGCTGTCCAGCCTCATCTTGAATGCCTTCAGTGTGAGAGAGCCCACCACCTCCCCAGATAATTGGTTCCATTTTCGTATTGCTCTAACAGTCAGGATGTTTTTCCTGATGTCCAGCTGGAATCTGGCTTCCTGTAACTTGAGCCCATTCTCCCGTGTCCTGCACTCTGGGATGATCGAGAAGAGATCCTGGCCTTCCTCTCTGTGACAAGCTTTCAAGTCCTTGAAGAGCGCTCTCATCAAGTAGAGCTTTTAGTGTTTCCTCCATGTCATAAATATTTCAGATGTGCAGCTAAAGAAAGCAATAAAGATGTAGCCAGCCGGTTCTAATCTGGCATTCACATGCTACTACAGCTTCTGTGCAGTCTACCGCATTCAATTAAATATTTGCCCAGGGCCTGGAAGAATCCTTAACAGCAAAAATGAAGACTGGATGCTGGCATAAGCAGATGCAAATCAAGATGAGCCAAGGGCTGGATGCGCCCGATCTCGTCTGCTAAGCAGGGTCAGCCCTGGTTAGTACCTGGATGGGAGACCACCTGGGAATCAGGCTTCCTGCATTGAGCAGGGGGTTGGACTCGATGGTCTTGTAGGCCCCTTCCAACCCTATGATTCTATGAACATTTAATACAGATGTGGAACCCTGGACCTCCTACCCTTTATTTTTCTCCTGTGTTGTGTGATAAAGAAGCCAGGAGATCATCTGCGATAGAAGTCTCGTGGACTTTGAGTCCACCTAAAATGGGAGACTTGCCATTGACCTCTCTGGGGTGAGGGAAGGCAAGTTACCAGGCACTGAACGTGGAAATGGCAGCTGATCAGCTTGGCCCTCCAACCACTGAAGGCTTTTTGTGCTCTGAGGGATTCCTGCTAGAGAAGGAAGAGGGCACAACTAGCGACCATTCAATGATGGTTGCTCTCAGTCAGAGAGGCAAGAACATTCCACAGAATTATACCAACATCAGTGCCACTCCAGTGTTGTAGACTGTTTACCAACTGAACTCAGATGTGATATGTATGTGAGTGGGGGGGGGGAGAGAGAGATCATGCAAAGAAATGGGGAAGCAGAGGAGCAGAGCAGCTCCGCCTAATCTGCATTATGTCCCTGCCCATCAAATGGAGACTTTCAGTCAGGAGCTGGAGGTGCAGGGACTGCGTGATTCTAGATTTTTCCTGTATCTACCATAACACTGTTTGGCACTGGCTCTCCCTGGGAGCATTTCCAGGTCCTGCAGCACTGGAAAATGATCAGCTGTCTCAGCTCTCGATAGTCAAGAGCTGGTCCCTGCTACTTGCCACTGCAACCCGCTACTAACCACTTTTTGGTCAAGTTCGGTTCCCCACCCACTACAGCTTCTTGTGCTCCCCGAAAAGCTGTACCTGAGAAAGAAGGGGGAGCCCACTGGAATGGCATGATATGTGGAATGTGGGAGCTGAAGCAGGAATTGGTAAAAATAAGGGGCAAACACCGCACCCCACCTCACAAGCTTGCACGACCAGAAGGTCCACTTCCATTTGCAAAAAGGCTATAGACCAGGGAGGAGGAACCTCCAGATTACAACTCTCATCTTCCCTATTGGCTATGCTGGTTGGGGCTGATAGGAGTTGGAGTACTACATCTGGAGAGCCACAGGATCCCCACCCTCGCTACAGACCCGATTGGCCTCCAATTGCAAGAATTGCAATTCTTTTCATAATGAGATCGTGTATTTTGTAATTTTCCAAATGATACATAGTGTTGTGTTCTCATGAATACATTATCTTTTCACATGGATCAATTATATTCATACCAGTATTGACTTTTCATGTCATTTTGGTAAAAGCACTGTTCCCTTTTTGGATATTGAAATTTACAGAGACCAAAAATGTTTATTTGTACAAGTCTTGTAGAAGGCCCAACTGGTAAAAAAAAATCTCTTTTGCATTTTTCTTCATTTCATTCTTCATAGATACACTCATAGATACACAGGAATCTACTTTATGGGCAATATCTTAGATTAAAGAGGGACCCATCTCATGAAAAGGATTACAAAGGCTTAGTAACCCATGCAGAGTACCGTGCTGATTTGGTCCCAAGACAATACTTGCTAACGGGTAGAACTGTGTGTTCACCTAGGAATATTACTTGTTCCTTGGCATACTCCCATTTATCTCTTTCAATTCTGAAAATGTTACATAAGCACTGGCATGTAGTAAGATACATTTCCAGTCAGAGTGCCCTGCCTTGGGTAAGCTTCAAAAGAACTAATAACTTCAGAGACTATTTGGTGAATTCAGACATGATTCTTCTAGAAGTAGTAGGATACTGACCAAGGGACATTTTAAATGTAGCTGTTTTTCAGTTTATTCTTTATCCATCCAAACTCCCATTTTTGAACACCCTTAAGATCACTGTGTACCACCTATTCCAATTTCAGGTACATGCAATATAACTGTGGGATCTCTTCTGGGTATATTGCCTATTGGCCTTTAACTATCACGTCATCATGTCCCCTGCTCTAATTAATTGGCCTGGTTCGCACAACACGACACAACAGCCCACTGTGGCTTAATTTACCTACGAGGCTGTTGCGTTGTGCTAGGCGCCAACAGGGGCGCCTTTTTTGCATAGCGCCCACAGGTGCCCACCTTGCCATGGCTTGTCAGGTTGTGTGAACCCAGGCAGCAGGGGTTGTTTGAGGGTTAGACAACCCTCACATTTATTTATTGATTTGATTTGTACCCTGCCTTTCTATCAAAGAATGGTACTCAAGGTGGCCCACTTGCAGGACAACATCCTTCTTGAATAAAGCAGTCTTTGCCTATAGGCAGAAGGACAGCAGACAGACAGCAAACCTAGCCTCCCTTAGGAGGAAGTTCCACAGCCTGGGAATGGCTCAAAAATAATCCTAAAACAAGGCATGGGTTATTTAAGGGTTGTCTAACCCTCAAACAACCCGTGCTGCCTGGGTTTGCATGACCCGACAATCCATGGCAAGTTGGTCGCCAGCGTGCCCCACTGGCGCTCAGCACAATTTGACAGCCCTGCGGGTAAGTTAAGCAATGGTGGGCTGTCTTGTCATGTGAACCAGAGCGTTGTCTACAGTAGGGATAGGTGACCTGGTACCTTTCAGATGTTTTGGACTACAGCTCCCACAATCCCGCACCACTGGCCATGCTGGCTGGGGCTGATGGGAGTTGCAGTCTAAAATATCTGGAAGATGCCAGGTTGCCTACCTCTGGTCTACAGCTTGTATGATGAGTAGAGAAGCGCTAAATATGATGAGGCCACATTTCTTTTACTAGAAATGTGGCCTCATCGTATTTTTACATTACTAGAGAAATGTAGGTTGATGGGATCCATGCGTCATCATGACATCTGCCTCATTTTACTGAAAACACGCTGGGTCAGACAAAAGTGGAGAACATCCAGTATAACCCAACGGGATGAAGAGACAATGTCTCAGAAGGATGAAAAAAATCTAGTTTTATTCCTTGAAGTAGCCCAGTGTGTTTTGGGCCTGTATAATATATATGGCCCTTCTTCTGGGGTCAATATTTCTGAAAACACCTGCAGAGATCTCTGAGAAAGATGTGTGTCCATGGCAGCATATGGTAACACATACAGTGGGTGGACAAAATACACCTCCTATGCACAATATATATAACATAACCACAACTGATTAATATCATAGATTTCTAGTCATTACATTCAATGCCCAATTTAGGACTCTAAACACATGCGCATTACAAAAACACATTCAAAACTAAAGGATAAAAAGAAAAGACTAACACCCTCATTCAGCAAGGGAGACCGCCACACTGCAGCACCTTTCTGGATGTATGATGCTCGTCTGGGGCCCACTAACCTGGCTGGATTATGTATGGGAATGTGCATACCTACCCAGGGTCACCAATGCAAGATTTGTTGCATGTAACTAAAGCTGGATCTGAGCCTACAACTTCAAACAGATGAAGTCACAGATAGCCAACCCTAAGACAAATTAAGGGCACAATCCTATGCTTGCTTAGACAGAAAAAGTTCCTACCGCTCCCAGCATTCCCCAGCCAACCATGGAGAATGCTGGGTGCTGCAGGACTTTTTCTGTCTAAACATACATAGGATTGTGCCCTACGTATTGTTAATGTATCTTTGTGCCATTTCCTGAACATCATTCTACCCATCATGATCAGATTTCCCCTACGTCAGAAAGATATTGGGCCATCTCCACCCACCTACCACATGAATGACTGTGGTAGGGGTTAGACAAGGCAGGATCGCCCCTAAAATGCACATGTTGACAAATCCACATTTACAATAAGCAGACTCGCTGGAGCCCGTGGACGTAAGAATATACATTCTTGCTGGATCTATGCTGTCCAACCTTGTTTCCAAAGGCGGGCAACAGACATCTTGATGCTCACAAGCAGGGGATGACCCATTTGCGTGTGTGTCCCACCTCGCACGTGGTATTCAGTAGTTCCATTTAGCTATCTCGTCTAATCCTGTTTAATGTAAGTTAATTATGCATGGAGCCATTTATGTCATGAAGAGCCTGTTCAATAATAGCAACAAACCGATCTTTAATCTCTTCCACAATCAGTCAATACATCATAGGAAACCAGCCGCTCAAGCCACCGCTCCCTCCACCAGACTAAATTGGCGCAGGCCTCGGAAGCTTCTGGGCTGACATCGCTCTCAGATTTCTTCACAACTCTGGGCATCTTTCAGCCTGAGATGCGCTTGTTTACTCAGGAGCAAGTCCACTGAGCTCGATGGGGCTTACTCCCAAGCAAGAGCGCACAGGATTCTACCCCTAGCGCCCCCAAATCAGATAATTCGTTTTTCCAAGCCTGTGACCCACGCACAAAGACATGACCACAGGGCAAGGTGAGATGGTTTGCCCGGAGCAGCAGATTTTGGGACAACAGAAAATATCAGCTGTGTGGTTTTGTGTTGCATTTTCGCCATCATGGGTGGGCGTCGTTGGGACTTCCTGCTTCGGGCCAGAACACGCCTTGGGCCATCCCTCTAGGAAGGAAATCCCATCGCACTCGCTTTGGCTTACGTCTGAGTAAGCACGTTTGCGCTCACGCGGCCCATCAACAGGAGCCTTGCGCATCCATTTACTAATCATTACTCCACATACTGCGGGCATATGCAAAATAAGCACGCATAGGGCGTATGCGAAAAACAACCCGAGGAACGCACCTACGCGTGCGCGAGCGTTTCCTTGCCTGCGCGGGCGGCATCGGCCATCTCTTCCTCCCTCTCCGAGATCAAGTCAAGCCGAGAGCCGGGCTAATGATCCACATCGCACACCTCTGCCTTAGGCCGGTCGTTTGGCTGCGGAAACTGGCTGGCTGGATCGCCGCGGCGCCTTATGGTGTCCGTTAGACGACGCCAGCAAAAAACGGCGATTCATTCCGTTTGTGTCGAAGACGGGGGGGGCGGCGGCGAAAGCTGGGCGGGCAAGCAGCCCAACCCCCCCATGCATGGAAAAATGGGCGACCCCCGCCTCCATCCCTCCCTCCCTCTCTCCCTCCCCCCCCCAGCCCGCTCCCTCCCTCGCACCTGATTTGGGGTAGGTCACGATCCAGACGTCGTTGCGCCGCACGGGGAAATTGGCGATCTCGTCCATCTTCCCCCTGCAGAACGGGGGCAGGCGCACCCCGTTGTATTCGAAGTATTTGCTCTCGAACTCCCCCGGCGTGCCGGGGGTCTCGCACTCGCTCTCCGCCATCCTCCCGCGCCGCCCGGCAGGAGCCGAGGCGCAGCGACCTGCCCGCGCGTCGCCCTGCGCGCCTGCCCCGCCGCCCGCGCGAGTGCCAGCCGGGCGCGCCGCGTCCTCCGGCGACTGGGCTCCGGAGACGGTGATGTAATGCGGGCGAGCGGCGGCGGCGGCGCCCGCGAGAGAAGCGAGCCGGTCTCGGGTTAACCCTCGGCGCGCCTCCCGGCTCTGCGCGCGCGCGGAGTTCAGCCCGGCTGGGTGCGTGGCCGTTTCTGTGGCGGGCTGGGGGAGAGAGAACGGAGGAGCGCAGGGAAGGCTCTCTGCGAGCCTCCCTCGGCGCCCCAGCGTCACTTCTGTTGTTAAGTGCTGCGGGTGATGTTGGGGCGCCGAGGGAGTGTGCAAGGGGGCTGTTTCAGTTCAGAGAAGGGGCCTGTCCGTGAGGGCTGAGCTGAGAGGGGGAAGCGTCCAGGGAGTATCATCTCTTGGGCACCTCGAATGTGTGTGTGTGTGTGTGTGAGAGAGAGAGAGGGTGGGTGAACAAGATTCCGACACCCTTGCGTTTTTTCTGAGGTGTCCCATGGAAATACGAGAAGGGTCTCAGAATTGTCCTCCATCACAAGCTGGAGATGAGCCAGCAATGTGACGAGGCTGCAAAAAAGGCCAATGCCATTTTGGGCTGCATTCATAGAAGCACGGCTTCCAAATCCCGGGAAGTACTAGTCCCCCTCTACTCAGCACTGGTTAGGCCTCACCTGGAGCGGTGTGTCCAGTTCCGGGCACCGCACTTTTAAGAAGGATGCAGACAAACTGGAGAGGGTCCGGAGGAGGGCAACGAAGATGATCAGGGGACTGGAAACAAAGCCCTGTGAGGAGAGACTGGAAGAACTGGGCATGTTTAGCCTTGAGAAGAGAAGGGCTCAAGTTATGGGAAGCCAGATTCCGGCTGAACATCAGGAAAAACTTCCTGACTGTTAGAGCAATACAACAATGGAACCAATTCCCGAGGGAGGTTGTGGGCTCTCCCACGCTGGAGGCATTCAAGACAAAGCTGGACAGCCATCTGTCAGGGATGCTCTGACTGGGATTCCTGCATTGAGCTGGGGGTTGGACTCAGTGGCCTTGTAAGCCCCTTCCAACCCTACTATTCTATGATTCTAAGGGGGCTGTTTCAGTGAGAAGGGACATGTCCATGGGGCTGAGCTGAGAGGGGGAGGCTTCCAGGGTGTATCATATCTTGGAAACCTCGACTGTTTGTGTCTGAGTGAGTGAATGGACAAGATTTTAACACCCCTGCATTTTTTCTCAGGTGTCCCATGGAAGTACGAGAAGGGTCTCGGAATGGTTGTCGGTCACAAGCTGGATATGAGCCAACAGTGTGATGTGGCTGCAAACAGGGCAAATGCTCTTTGGGGCTGCGTTAATAGAAGCATCGCTTCCAGATCCCACGAAGTATGAGTTCCCCTCTACTCAGCACTGGTTAGGCCTCATCTGGAGTGCTGTGTCCAGTTCTGGGCACCACATTTTAAGAAGGATGCAGACAAACTGGAGAGGGCTCAGAGGAGGGCAACCAAGATGATCAGGGGACTGGAAACAAAGCCCTGTGAAGAGAGGACTAAAAGGACTGGGCATGTTTAGCCTTGAGAAGAGAAGACCGAGGGGAGATATAGTGCTCTTTAAGGACTTGAAAGGTTGTCACAGAGAAGATGCCAGGATCTCTTCTCGATCATCCCAGAGTGCAGGACACGGAATAATGGGCTCGAGTTACAGGAAGCCAGATTCCAGCTGAACATCAGGAAAAACTTCCTGACTGCTAGAGCAAAGCAACAATGGAACCAATTTCTTAGGGAGGTGGAAGGCTCTCTCACCCTGGAGGCATTCAAGATCAGGCTGGACAGCCATCTGTCAGGGATGCTCTGACTTGGACTCCTGCATTGAGCAGGGGGTTGGACTCAATGGCCTTATAGGCCTCTTCCAACCCTACTGTTCTATGATTCTATGAAATCCCCTTGCCTTACTCTCAGCTGCACTGTTTTTGGATCCCGGTTGAAGGCTGCATATCTTACAAGGCTGTACAATCTTAGAAGGGGCGTGGCTGAGAGGGGGCATGGCTGTGACTGTCACAAAGGGACCCTGAATATGCCCCTATGCTACTGCTGGTGTTTCCCAAACTTCCCAGCATGTTGCAATAAAGGTCCAGTCCTTGCCCCGATTAAAACCAGAGGTGGGCACACTTAACTTTCTTACATCCCCCAAAGTTTACTTTTTAGAGTGCAAGAATTACCCACACTGAGATGGCATGATGTGGCTACAAACCCAGGTTTGTTGCCCTGGACCCTCAAATGGAGCCACATACAATCCTGGCTTTCTGACAGACGTGCCTGTATGATACCGGGTTTGTGAACCCATGCTTCTGCTATTCACACTTTGCACTTCTTTGTATTTTCTGTGTGGTCCCACATATGGGTTCTGTGCCTGTGCAGAGCTCAGTTTGGGAAACGTTTATAGCTAGGCCACATACAAAAAAACCAGGCAGCTGTGTTGGCCATAAGAAAAATTCAGAATCCATATTCTGTGATACTGGGGTCTGCAGGGTGGTGCCCATGAAAAAACAGCATTTAACTCGGAGGTTGCCATGCTGCAGAGCAAAGGGCTGCCATCCAGCACCATCTTTGTTTGGGTCTAAAAGAGTGGTGTGGTGTTTGGCAGCTCAGACCCCACCTCTGCCTTGTACTTAGGTTCTTCAACAAGTTAGCTTTCTTTTAGTCTCTCCAGTTTGCCTTCTGGAAAATAAGTGTTGCGTGACTGGCCATGCCCCCACTCCCCAACAGCTCTTTTATGATTGAGCACGCCCCCCACGACAGCCATTTTGTAAGCGTGCCCATGACACTCTTTCAAAATTCCAAATGACCCCTCCAACCGAAAAACGCTAGAGGCCTCTGTGTAATATTTTTATAAAGCCAGCTCAAAGACCACAAAAAATGTGCAAGCTTTCAATCTCAAAGGCACGCACATTGTTGTGAACTTTGAGTTGGCCTAATAACTATATGGATTTTGGAGTTTTATAGCTAGGCTAAAGCTTTGGTGGCTGCCCTGCCCCCACCCTTGATCCTATACTTGATCCTAACAATTAAGGGAGGTTAATTTCAATAAAACCTGTGCATGTTACTGAATTTGCTCACGTTCACATTGTTACCCTTTCCTCTACCCCCTTCTGTGGCTTCGCTCATTGTCAAATTCAGATTGTGTGCACCTTGTGGCAAGAGCGTGCCCTTTCTTCCTTCTGTTACTCTATAAAGTGCTATGTAAAGAGATACCAATCTCCACTTAGGGTTGGTAAAGCCCCCCGACTGAAGCTGTGGAGAGCCACCCAGTCCATGAATATTGAGCTAGATGGACCAATGGTATTTATTTATTTTTATTTTATTTATTAAATTTATTAATCGCCCATCTGGCTGGTCACCCAGCCACTCTGGGTGATGTACAACATTAAAAACAGTTCAAAACAGTAAAATTCAACTTTAAAAACATCACATTTCTAAAATTGCCCTAACCAACCCCAAATGCCTGCCTGAACAACCACGTTTTTAGTGCGTGGTGGAAGCTCATTAAACCTACTGGTATGACTCAATAGAAGGCAGCTTCCTGGTGGCGCTATATATAAAGGTCTGTTCTTCCTTATTCTATATATAAAAGTCTATATATAAAAGTCTGTTCTTCCTTATTCTGTTCCTCAGTAACAGCAATTTCATGTGGCATAAGGAGCACTAGAAAATTTCACAGGTGCTTTTTATTGTCTCATGTGAAGCCCTGCATTGGCCAAATGGAAATCGGATTTTAAAATATTTATTTAAAATATTTCTAGGCTGCCTTTCAGGACCGCAGCCCTTCCATGGTGGCTTGCAAAAATTAAAGTCCTATTATGACAAAAACCAGTACAGCAGTAAAATAGGAAAAATGAATAAAAACAACAAACCCCAGCAATAAAACATCTGGTTTAGACAGTACTAAAAACATATGACATGGCTACAAACCAGATCAGTCCAGTAAAACATAATCAGGGGACGGTCAGAGTTAACAAGGAAGTCTTCAGGGCTTTCCTAAAAGCCTGCATTGATGAAGCCTGATGGACCCCCAATGGCAACCCACTGGGTGTGAGGCCACTGGGGAAAAGACCCTTTCAACCCTGCTTTCAGACCTGCATTAACATTTACACATGTGGGCAAATAGTGCATCAGAGGTGCTTTTTAGTGTCTTATCAGGCCTCAACACACATTAGGTTTTGTGTCTATTCAGGCAGCTAAACTAGCTGAAGTTGTCTCTCTCCTCTCCCCTCCGGGTATTTAAGGCTGATCCTTGGCAGATGCAAAAGGTTTTGGCGCAATCCAAAGGGCAAGAGCCGAAGGCCATCTCTGTAAAAATGGCAGAGAGGCATTCTCCACCTTTTGCCTCTTCAGCCTTGTCTGCCTGCTTGAGGAGACATATAGATACCAGCAGAGCTGGGCACTTCACAGCTGTTCAGCTTAATAAGCCCCAGAAACCAGCAGCAACAGAGTTCAGCAGTCAGGAGAACAGAGGAGCAGTTGCGGACATTCAAATCATTTCACGCCTGTTCCTTGTTAGCTGTTGCATCGAGAGCCAGGGCTCTCTATTTTATACTGTCATTTTAACGTGTACCTGGGAAATTCAATGGATAACCCAGGGGTGGAGGAAGGGGATGCCCCTATTAGTGTGGTCTCAAGTAGGGGGAGGTATGGCATACAGGGATTAACAGGCCAGCTGAGGAGAAGAAGGGCTAGACACCTTATGCCTGTACCCTCTTCTGGTTCTTCCTCCAACCAGATGGTTCCCGGCTCCCTTACCAGCTTGCTCTCGGGTCTGGTGGTGCTATTGCTGAATGACAGGTCAGTTCAAAACAAAATCTCACTCATCCATGATTTAATTGTGGATGAGAAGGCCGACTTAGTGTGTGTTACCAAAGTCTGAGTAGAAGAACTGGGAAGAGTGAGTCTCTTCTAGCTGTGCCCTCCTGGGTAATTAGTGCAGCACCAATATTGACTTGAGGGTCAGGGAGAGGGGGTTGCTGTGGTCTATAGGAATTCTATCTCCCTATCTAGGCTTCCTGTCCATTCAAGTGCCAATCCTAAGTATTTGTTCCTTATGTTCAGTACCCAGGACAGAGGAGGGATTGTGCTGGTGTACTGCCCACCCTCCCCTTCATAGATCACTGCCTTGTTGTGGCGAAGGGGCTTACGTAACTTAGTGAAGCCATAAGCTATGCCGTGCAGGGCCACCCAAGATGGACAGGTCATGGTGGAGAGTTCTGACAAAAGGTGGTCCGCTGGAGAAGGAAATGGCAACCCACTCCAGTATTCTTGCCAAGAAAACCCCATGGAACGTATCACAAGGCTAAAAGAGATGACGCCGGAAGATGAGCCCCTCAGGTCGGAAGGTGTCCAATATACTACTGGGGAAGAGCAGAGGGAATTTCCAAGTAGTGCCAGAAAGAGTGAAGCATCTGTGCCAAAGCTGAAAGGACACTCAGCTGTGGATGTGCCTGGTGCTGAAAAGAAAATCCGATGCTGTAAAGAACAATATTGTTTAGGAACCTGGAATGTAAGATCAATGAATCAAGGTAAGCTGGAGGTGGTCAAACATGAGATGGCAAGATTGAACATCGACATCTTGGGAATCAGCAAACTAAAATGGACAAGCGTGGGCGAATTTAATTCAGGTGACCATTATATCTACTACTGTGGGCAAGAATCCCTTAGAAGAAATGGAGTAGCACTCATAGTCAACAAAAGGGTGGGAAAAGCAGTACTGGGGTACAATCTCAAAAACGATAGAATGATCTCAGTACGAATCCAAGGCAAACCATTCAACATCACAGTAATTCAAGTCTATGCCCCAACCACTGAGGCTGAAGAAGCTGAGGTTGATCAGTTCTATGAAGACCTACAACACCTTCTAGAACTAACACCAAAAAAAGAAGGCCTCTTCATCATAGGAAGATGAAGACATCGCTGGGGGTGGCAATGGCCGACAGGAAGCTCTGGCATGGGCTGGTCCATGAAGTCACAAAGAGTCGGAAGCGACTGACCAAATAAACAACAACAACTTCATCATAGGGGATTGGAATGCTAAAGTAGGTAGTCAAGAAATCACCAGAACAACAGGCAAGCATGGCCTTGGTGTACAAAATGAAGCAGGACAAAGGCTAATAGAGTTTTGCCAAGAGAACACGCTGATCATCGCGAACACGCTGATCATCGCGAACACTCTTTTCCAACAGCACAAGAGGCGACTCTGCACATGGACATCACCAGAGGGTCAGTATCGAAATCAGATTGATTATGTACTTTACAGCCAAAGATGGAGAAGCTCTATACAGTCAGTAAAAACAAGACCTGTAGCTGAATGTGGCTCAGATCATGAGCTTCTTGTTGAAAAATTTCAGCTTAAATTGAAGAACGTAGGGAAAACCACTAAACCATTCAGGTATGACCTCAATCATATCCCTTATGAATATACAGTGGAGGTGACAAATAGATTTAAGGGATTAGACCTGATAGACAGAGTGCCTGAGGAACTATGGACGGAGGTCCGTAACATTGTTCAGGAGGCAGCAACGAAATCCATCCCAAAGAAAAAGAAATGCAAGAAAGCAAAGTGGCTGTCTGATGAGGCTTTACAAGTAGCTGAGGAAAGGAGGGAAGCGAAAAGCAAGGGAGAAAGGGGAAGATATATCCAACTGAATGCAGAGTTCCAGAGAATAGCAAGGAGAGACTAGAAGGCCTTCTTAAATGAACAATGCAAAGAAATCGAGGAAAACAATAGAATGGGAAAGACTAGAGATCTTTTCAAGAAAATTGGAGAGATCAAGGGAACGTTTTGAGCAAAGACGGGCATGATAAAGGACAAAGAAGGCAGGGACCTAATAGAAGCAGATGAGATTAAGAAGAGGTGGAAAGAATACACAGAAGAACTATACAGGAAAGATCTTCATGTCCCTAATAGCCATGATAGTGCGGTCACTGAACTTGAGCCGGACATCTTAGAGAGCAAAGTCAAGTGGGCCTTAGGAAGCATTAGTAACAACAAAGCTAGCGGAGATGACAGTATTCCAGCTGAGCTATTTAAAATCCTAAAAGATGATGCTGTTAAAGTGCTGCACTCAATATGCCAACAAATTTGGAACACTCAACAGTGGCAACAAGACTGGAAAAGGTCAGTTTACATTCCAATTCCAAAGAAGGGCAACGCCAAAGAGTGTTCAAACTACCGCACAATTGCGCTCATTTCACATGCCAGCAAGGTGATGCTCAAAATCCTACAAGCTAGGCTTCAGCAGTATGTGAACCGAGAACTACCGGAAGTACAAGCTGGGTTCGAAGAGGCAGAGGAACTAGAGATCAAATTGCCAACATTCGCTGGATCATGGAGAAAGCAAGAGAATTCCAGAAAAACGTCTATTTCTGCTTCATTGACTACGCTAAAGCCTTTGATTGTGTGGATCACAACAAACTCTGGCAAATGCTTAAAGAGATGGGAGTACCAGACCACCTTACCTGTCTCCTGAGAAACCTGTACGAGGGTCAAGAAGAAACAGTAACATCTGGACATGGAACAACTGATTGGTTCAAAATTGGGAAAGGAGTACGACAAGGCTGTATATTGTCGCCCTGCTTATTTAACTTATATGCAGAGTACATCATGAGAAACGCCAGGTTGGATGACTCACAGGTCGGAATTAAGATTGCCAGGAGAATTATCAACAACCTCAGATACACAGACAATGCCACCCTAATGGCAGAAAGCGAAGAGGATCTAAAGAGCCTTTTGTTGAGGGTGAAAGAGGAGAGTGCAAAAGCTGGTTTGAAACTCAACATTAAAAAAACGAAGATCATGGCATCTGGCCCCATCACTTTCTGGCATATAGAAGGGGAAGAAATGGAAGCAGTGACAGATTTTATTTTCTTGGGCTCCAAGATCACCGCAGACGGTGACTGTAGCCATGCAATTAAAAGACAGTTGCTCCTTGGGAGGAAAGCTATGGCAAACGTAGACAGCATAGTAAGAAGCAGAGACATCACCTTGCCGACAAAGATTCGTCTAATCAAAGCTATGGTTTTCCCAGTAGCAACGTATGGCTGTGAGAGCTGGACTTTAAGGAAGGCTGAGCGCCGAAGAATTGATGCTTTTGAACTGTGGTGCTGGAGAAGACTCTTACGAGTCCCCTGGACTGCAAGGAGGTCAAATCAGTCAATTCTAAAGGAAATCCACCCTGACTGCTCATTGGAGGGACAGGTACTGAAGCTGAAGCTCAAATATTTTGGCCACCTAATGCGAAGAGAAAACTCCCTGGAAAAGACCCTGATGCTGGGAAAGATTGAAGGCAAAAGGAGAAGGGGACGGCAGAGGATGAGATGGCTAGATAGCATCACCGATGCAATGAATATGAACTTGAGCACACTCCGGGAGAGAGCGGAGGACAGGAAGGCCTGGCGTGCTATGGTCCATGGGGTCACGAAGAGTTGGACACGACTTAACGACTGAACAATCACAACTGCCCACCCTGCTGTCTTCCTGCCTATGCTGACGGAGACGGTCTCTGATTTGGTTTTGAGGACCACTAGGATGATGTTTCTGGGGGACCTCAACTTCCATGCCAAGGCTGCCAGATCTGGGGCAGCTCAGGACTTCATGGGTTGTCCCAACATGTCATCAGCCCAACGCATTTAAGAGGACACACCCTTGATTTGGTTTCTTGACTCGGCATGGTGATCCGAAAGTGGGGGAATTAACATCTATCCCCTTGTCATGGTCAAATCACTTCCTCTTGAGGTTTAGACTCACAGCGGCCTTTCCCCTCTGTGAGGGTGGGGGACCTATTAAAATGGCTCACCCATAAAGGCTAATGGATTTCAGAGGGTTCTGAAGGATTTTCATACCGGTATAGCTGGTGCTCTCATCAAAGCCCTGGTCACTCTGTGGAGTGCAGCAATGACTCAGGCAGTTGACATGATCACAACCAAGCGCCCTCTCCCTCTGAGCAGAGCCCAGGCAGGTCTGTGGTATACACCTGAGCTGAGGACAATGAAGCAAGAGGGTAGACGGTTAAGATGCCGGTGGAGGAAGACTCGAAGCTGAGTCTGACCAAACACAGGTTAGAGCTCATTATTGAGCATACTCTGTGGCAATGATAGTGACAAAGAGGGAGTTCTTTCCACCACTGTTGTATCTTCTCAGTGTTGCCCAGTGGAGCTTTTCCAAGGGGTTCATAACCTGTTACACTCTGGGCCAGTGAGAGAGAAGGTGGAACCCTCAATAGCCCACTGTGGTGAGTTTGCACACTCTGAAGATAATGTTGCTCAAATCTATTACAACTTGAGACACCACCATTTTTTAAATCAAGGTTTTATTTATTATTATTTATTTATTATTACACTTGTATCTCAGCTTTTTTCCTCCTTGAGGAACCCAAGGCGGCTTACATCATCCACCTCCTCTCCATTTTATCCTCACAACATCAACCCTGTGAGGTGGGTTGGGCTGAGAGTCTGTGACTGGCCCAAAGTCACCCAGTGAACTTCCATGGCTGAGTGGGGACTAGAACCCGGATCTCCCGACTCCCAGTCCAACACTCTAACCACTACACCATGCTGGCTCTCCGTGCAGGTTGTATTATAAATTTCAAAAAACAAAAACCAGGAACAACAGAACAATATAAAAAATCACAAGTATAACTACATGCTTCAAAGTCCTCAGTTTCAAGTATTACAACATTCTAAAAAAAAGGGGGGAAAGGAATAGATTACACATAAACGTCAGTAAAAGGAGATCAAATATCCAAATATGTCCATACCACTCTTTCAAATATTGTTAGGGTTGTTAGGTCTTCAATCCATTGCATTCTAGGCAGTGAGCTTGTATCCTTCCAGTATTGTAGTATCAGTCTTTTAGCAATTAAGAGGGCACAAAGAATGAATTTACGGTGATCATGTGTTATATTCCAAGAAGCAAGTAAATAATTTAAGAGAACATGTACATCAATAAATATTAAAGAGCATTTCAATGCAAAGTTTATCTGTGTGATATCTTGCTCCTCAAAGGCATTTCAAAACATATGATTAAAAGAAGCATTAACTGCATTACACCTCCAACAATTAGCCAAGTTAGACAAACCTTTATCACAGAGACATTGTGGCATCCAATAGACCCGAAACCAGAGTTTTTAAGACACCATAGTTGATGCAGTTCCATGAATAGAGGTGTCCAGAGCACTGACTGGCTTAGTTCTATTAGTTGTGTTTCAGCTGTTGAGGCCTAAAGATGTGGACAAGGTGCTTGGACAAGACTGGTCAACCACCTGTGTGTCTGACCCTTGCCCTTCATGGCTTATTACATCTAATAGGGAAAGGATGTTCGGCTGGGTCTAGGAGGTTGTACGTTTCTCCTTGATAGAGGGGGTGATACTGGCTTCTTTAAAGGGGCAGTAATTAGGCCCCTCCTGAAAAAAACTAATCTGGTCCCCAAAGATGTAAACAACTATAGGTCAGTTGCTAACATCCCCTTCCTGGGCAAGGGCTTGAGCAGGTGGTTGCCTGTCAGCTCCAGACACTATTGAATGAAACTGATTATCTGGATCCATTTCAATTTGGCTTCAGGTCTGGTTATGGAGTGGAAACTGCCTTGGTTGCCCTGTGGGATGGCCTTTGCCAAGAGGGGAAGTGGAACCCTGTTGATTCTCTTGGACTTCCCAGTAGCTTTCAATACCATTGACCATGGTATCTGTCTGGATAGGCTGTCTGGACTGGGAGTTGGAGGTAGTGTGTTGCAGCGGATTAGAAGTTCTTCCTAAGGACAACTAATGAATGCACGACAACAAGGCCTGATCAGTTGCCAACAGATTCATATAGGGAAAACTAAATCGGTTACAAATGCAGGACCTAGGGAGCAACATAACAAATAACACAATGGCCAGTTGGGGCAGAACAGTGTTATATGTAAAAATGGCCATAGTGGAATCTCAGTAGACTCCAATTCAAGAATGAATTAATGCCTGAACATGTTTTCAGTGCTAAATCTGAACCCGGACACAACTGAAATAATAAGTACCTCTGAGCATGTGCCAAGTTCTTTCCTGTCACCAATGAGTAACCAGAACAAATTCCCACAAATTTGGAATGATAGTGATTTCAGAGAGCGTAACTTCTAAATAAGTCTGATCTGAGTCCCAGCACCTCATTTTTCAGAAATTAAGAGAGCCCTGACCTTCCAGCTTTGAGTCAGTTTTCTATCTTGTGAGAAACTGAAAACTGTGCCCCTCCATATAATATGTTTTGATTAACAAGCTGTTAATCACTAAATATGTGTGTTATATTCCACACCTGGTAACCAAACCCATCGAGTAATAGGCCACAATATGTTCTGCAACAAGCAGTTCTTTTTCCTTTTTTTAAGGTCCCTTTCTTCTTGAAAGCCATGGTTCAGTTTGATGCTCTGTTATCTCTGTTGTCTGTGTTGAGCAAGATGCTCTGTTGTCATGACAACTTTGAATATGACTGGTTTCCCTTGTTACATTTGTATTTCTATAGCTCGTTTTTCAGTGTGTAAAGTGCTTTGTAGTGTATAGATTATCTCAGTATTATTTTCACCAGCCCTGTAAGCAAGGTCAGTACTGTTACCCTGATTGCAGAAAGGGCAGATCCTGGAGGCTAAGGGCACAAGCCTATGGAGTCAGTCCGAACTCAGAGCTAGGGATGTCAGAGAATTTCTCCACGAATCTCGGGGAGGCCGAATGCCAGCGCATTCGGCCCCCCGAAATTGGTGGAGAAACGGTCTGCCCCCCGCCCCCCCCGGGACGGGACTTACCTTTGGCGAATGTCCCTGGCGGCGGCGGCGGCTCTGGCGGCGGTTCGGTGGTGGTGGCTGTGGCGGCCGGTCTTCCAACCGGCTGCTGCCGCCTCCATTTCCAAGTTAAAAAACAAACAAACATGATAGGCTACGTAAAGATTTACGTAGCCTATCACGGCTAGATTTTTAAAAAACACCGTGATAGGCTACGTAAATGTTTACGTAGCCTATCACGGCCGACTTTGAAAAAAGCAAAAAAAAAAGCGCGTACACAAATTGCAAATTTGCGTTCCTTATTTTGGCACATGTAGTCTACGTAAACATTTATGTAGACTACAGCGAAAATAAGGGGAACGCCATTTACATCCCGGCAGGACAGGAGGATTCGCAGCTGGAGGGATGGGGCGCCTCCCCCCGGCCAGAATTTTGGGGGGAGGGACGGAGTGCTTCCCCCCCACCGCGAAGCAAGCTTTGGGATCAGGTAAGGGACTTTCATCCATCCCTAGAGGCGACCGACTATCCAATGCAGGGTGGGCGGAGCGTGGACGGGATCTTCTTCTCCGCACTCCAGCCACCCTGCATTTGTGGCTAGATTACTGATTTTGGCTGTCTAGCCAGGGTGCTTCGGAGCTGGGGGGGGAGGGGAGGCTGGACAGCTCATAGGAAGTGTCGTAACGGTGCTTCCACCATCCTCTCCCCTCCCTGCCCCCAGGAATGCTCCCTTTTCAGCCGCTCTGCACTGCTTTTGTGAACGTGGAGCCAAGGACGAACTGTGCCACCTATGAGGGGCGGGGAGTTGGTTTTCTGGGAACCGACCTCGGAGGGCTGGCTCCGAGCTAAGTTCCTAGAAAATGAACAATCCTATGGCCACCTAGATGCTGCCTAGTGGCAATAGGATTGCACCCCAATAGTAGCTTGGCCTAATACCATCTAGTGTATTTGTTGCTGTATCAAAGTTGAACAATGTGCTTCTCATATGTATGGTCAATTGCCCTGTATGGACGGTTTTGTTATGTATGCTGAAATAATAAAAAATAGAAATGTTTCTTTTAACGGAACACAATCTGAAAACCAATGCACTGCACCAGTGTTTCCAAACTTTCGACCTTCTGGTAATCCTTTCCTATCAACATGCCTTCTAAGGAACCCCTCTGTGGGCTTCTTCACACGGAGCTTTTATCCTGCTATTGAGATGGCTCTCTCATGGAAGTTTGAGGGCTCTTTAGATGATGCCGTGAGCCTCCAGGGCGTCTCCTGCTATTTCCCCCAGCCTATCCCGTGTTTTCCCCGAACGCAAAAAAAGTGGTATTTTTTCCAGCCCACAGAACAGGAGCGCCATGACCTCCCCGTGAAATTCTCCAATAGCGGAAGAAACTGCTATGTCTGGTTGGCTGTGCTTTCTCCATGCCTGCCATGTGCACATTTCTCGACTGGAGGACGAAGAGGTTAAAATGCCTCCTGGCAATGAAGGGAGACAGATCTGATCCCCTGTCCCACCAAGCTCAGAATCAACGTCCTTTGTTGATTCAGACCACCCCATAAGTTCAATGGAGCTTACTTCCAAGTAAGTGTGCTGAGGGATGCAGACTTACAACGCGATCTTATGCCCACTCAGAAGTAAGTCGTAGCTTTCCTGGGGGCTGCGAGGAAACGATACAGCACACGTTAAAAGATGAGTACAAGACTCCCCCCCCCCCGCTCCATGCCAGGGAGGGAGGGAGGTGCTCTTTCGATTCCCCCCACCTTTAAAGCCACTAGAAGGGCTTCCGGCTTCCCTCCTGCTGCGGAGGAGCGGAGGGATGGGCAGAGCCATCGATCACGTTACAGGAAACAGTGGTCAGCCTTCTGTCCTGATTTTTCCGTGCAGCCATGAAAAGGTACAGAGCGGAGGGACGCGCTATGAGAGATGCCTGTACACATAGTCTAAATCCTGGAAAGGATCTGGAATCGCAAGGATCGGTTGGTAGTGGGATAAAATGCCGGGTGTGAAGAGAGCCTGTGTCTGCCTTCGAATCCTGGCATGTTCCAGACAGAATTCTGGGGCATGTTCTAGGGCAAATACTTACTTCATGCAAGACACAGGCCAGGCATGTTCAGTGCTGCCATTGGCTAATGTTAACCGAGATACAGCTTAGAACACACCGAATACTCTTCTGTGGTTTTATACTTCAGGGAAAGTAGCAATGGGCAAGCTGACTTTCAGGAAGCCTGCCACTGATGATCACCTCGCTGTAGGACACCCAGTACATTTCTCAGGAACCTCCGCGTTCCCCAGAACACAATTAAACCATAGCACTAGGACCACTTTATGAGCGCCAACAATGGTCTGCACTTTACACAGCCAGAAAGGTTTACTCACTACGTGACTAGGTATGCAGGTCTTGTCAATGATGGGAAGGACATATCCCAGTGGGGTATACTAGGAAGCTGGGAAGAGTGTAACACCCATGCAGGCAGGGCCCAGATCAAATGCTTGGGGCTGAGTTCTCTCCATGGATTAATATGCTCTTTTCCTGATGTAATGCCATAACCTGCCTCAACACTGCAGCACTTTCGCTGTAGTGGCAAGCAGGAGAGATGTCTGTAATTTCTGGAGGTGCTGAACTTAGCAAGAATGAGTCAACCTCAGTGGGCTGTGGTAGGGGAGTGGTGGTTGTTGAAGCCTTTTTAATCCGCTTGTTCATTGCTGCAGTTACCTTGACATTGGATGGCCCTTGCAGTAGGCCTCTTTAGAGGTGCCAAGATAGTGATAAATCAGATCCAGGTTTACTTACAAGGAGTACTTTATTGAGTAACTTACAGCACATAGGTGTACCCAGTGGTTGGATCAGACAGCTTCTCTGAACCCAGAGCCATGGGGTAAGATGGGTTTTATATCATTAATGTTAGCAGTGAGGCAGCATGACAACAGCAAGCATTATTTAGCACTCATCTACAACTTTCCCAGCATAGGCTAACAGTGCTTGGTCAGAAGAGAAACAACCAGAACTTTCCCAGCACAGACACTTACAGCTTTAAGGCAAACAAGCTTCACTTCCCAGGCATATCTTGATAAGACACTCTAGCATGTTAGAATGGAATGTGCTGAGGCCTTGCTATCGACCTTTGACTCATCCTAGTAAATCAAGAGGCCTGTTAGGGAAAACAGCAGCCAACTGAACCAAAGTCAGAGCATTATGGATCATCTAAGCCCCTCTAAAATTACTAATAGCTTGGTTCAGGCCTGGGGCCTTACAGATGGCAATTAGAAGAGACAGTGAGGGGCATGAATAGTTGCACAAGAAGACAGAACAGGCACATCAAAAAAACTGACAAGACCCTGGGCTAAGCGGGAGAGAAACTCCAGCATACCGGGGCTGAGGGGAGAGAGGATTTTAATATTTTATATGGGTCCCAAAATGCCTAGGATTGCTTCCTGGGCTGCCTGTATATCCCCTTGCTCTCCTTTGGGTCCCGCTTTAGGCTTCCACACATGCTAACTGTGGCGTGATCATAGAACTGTTCTGAGGAACCCTGATTTTGGTCCTCCAACAGTTCCTAATCTGTTGCAGGACAAAACTAATAAAAAGGAGGACTTCCAGTGCGGTGTCTCCACCAGCTATTTACTCCAAGCTGGCTGCGTGTTGAGGTTGTTAGGGATACACGACGTCGTGGCCATCCAGCAGCCACCCTGGAGCTTATCAGGGAAAAACCAGATTTCCCGAGACTGCTTAACGTCCAATTCTTTTCCTCAAGTCAGGTTCTCCCCAGTATAGTTGCTGTGTGCCCCAACCCCCACATTGACCTTGAGTATGCTAGCCCTGCCCAGGGGTGTGCCTTCACTATGACCCCAGTCAGGGGGGTGTTTCCTGGGTGTTTCCCATCCCTGTACAAACCAATTAGTGTCTCCTCAGAAGTAACTCCCATTGTGCTGAATGAGGCTTGTCCCCTGAATGCCCACATCTGAATTTACAGAGATCCCCCTCAATTGACATGGCACAGTTTAAAGCATACTCCATAAATGTACTAAACTGCAATCTCAAGGCTCCAATTCTCCACTGTTTGGTTTATTGGCTTAGGAAGTAACTACTTCACAGCTTTGTTGTAGAGATGGTAGGGATTATTGGTTTGGTTAGAAAGGGGGCTGGTTTCCCATCCCTGTGTTCACCACACACACACACCCCATCTTTCCCAGCACAAGCATATGTGTGTCTACTTGGAAGTAACTCCCATTGTGGTCAATGAGTCTTGCTCCGGAAATGCAGGTACATATGGACCTTCAGGGGAAAGGAGAAAGGGGGGAGAGGGAGGGGAAGCCTCTCTTATAGGTTGAGCAGCCCATGCCAGTCAGATGACGTTCACTCCAACCCCCACCAGGAATTATGTTCTGTGACGTGATTTTTACTGGTCCAGAGCACTCTCTTGTAGAGCCCTGCATGGACCAAAGCGCAGCAAAGCTGATTGCTTTTTAAAAATCCGGTATTCCTCCATTCACTTCTTTTTCCATTGTGGAGACACCCCCCTGGTTGGATGTCACTCTTCTTGTATAAGGTCTTGGTATCTCTTTTTTAACACTAACCTTTAGAAAATTCATTTACCTGTGCCTGACTCAGTACAATGCATGTTTTAACACCTGTCCTTTCAAGCATGAGTAATAATTGCATATACAGTACTATGTTAAAGGCTTTACTAAATAGAAATAGATCTACATTTCTTTGGTGCTGAAAATATGTTATCTTCTCTAAAAAGTTGATCAGATTGGTCTGGTATGATCTATCTTTAGGGAACCATTTTCTTCCATATCTTTAAATATTCCTAATTATTTCCTTTAATATTTAACTTGGCTAAGGCAGTTTAGGATGCAATCCTATGCATGCTTAGACAGAAAATAAGCCCTACAACTCCCAGCATTCCCCAGTTTCTGTCTAAATATGCATAGGCTCGTGCTCTTAAGCAACCATTTCCCCTGTTAGGACTACACTTCCCATAAGCACTTGCTGAAAGAGACATTCTGCCAAAGTGTGACGTAGTTCGATCAAGAAATACAAATATTCTACCAAGATCACATGAATACAGCATCCGATAAGGGGCAGACAAGAATGCAAACAAGCTGACAAATACAATTATGCTTTCAAAATAAAAACACAGCACCTCAAGATTACAGATAATTACGTCAGAACCATGTTAATTACTTTGCTCTATTTCAGGAAGCACTGATAATCGACTCCTTGTATTTCTCTAATGCTTATGCAACAGTTTCCTTTCCTCCAAACAAGATTTTGTACGTTCACTTGCACAACTTAAGCTGGCTAGAGTTCATACGTTCCTCAGTGAGCTGCAAACTGCATTGACTACCTGTGCATCTTCTTTGTGTCTAATTTTCCTCAGATAGTATCTGGATGCCTGAATGTTTGCTGAATAAATATGTGATATATATATATATATATATATATATATATATATATATATATAAAAATATATTTATTTATTGCAGAGATCCAGCAGGCCCTTTTGCAGGGGATGGGAAATATTCCCAGGACTTAAACATGGAGGCCTCAAACACGACAAACAGAACACACCAACTGAGAAAAGAAGGAAGGTGGCCTCAAGGTGGCCTCAAGTGAATATTCAACACCCAGGCCTTTCAGAGTTTTAAAACAGTCCTGATGTATTTTGATTTCTATATTTTTATATGTGCCTTTTATATTTAACAGTATTTCATAGTTGCCATGCAATAAAAACTCTACACCCCACCACCAACCTGAAAAAAAATATCCTTGTATACATATAACACATTGTTCAGATTTTGAATATTGAGTACTTGATCGGGCATATTTCAGGTTGACTGAACAGTCATTTTTGAAGTGGTTTATCCTTGAACCTCTTAATCATTAATGATAATTGTATTGTATAGGTTGATACTCCATAATGACTAAACGATGTTTGAAGGTCTGCACACTCCTGATTGTGTTGAACCAATTGCAGAGCAAGGAAAAGATGGGCAGAGAAAAAATGGGATTTAGAAACACTTGAAAGTGTTCTTTAACAAGCTGTTGAGAGTAGAAGTATAAAGTATGGAGCAGTGAAAATAGTGGATCAATACCATGTTTAGATGCATCTCCCTCAATGCACTCTAGACGTCTCCCAGGGCCAGCCTAAGACACCTTGCTATCTGAGGCAAAGAACACGATGGCACCCCTCTCATTCCATGTATAGAAGCTGATAAGACAGGCATCTTTTGCTTCAACAGGACAGTGTCATGACAAATCCAACAATACCCCACCCCACCTGCATCCCGCTTTCTGGGAATGTGTCTGAACAGATGACATGCTCAAACATGCTCGGGCATCTTTAGGTACCAAAACCTGCATTACTCCACATTTGAGGCTCCTGTGCCCGCCCCTCTTTTTGGCCTGTCCTTATATTAAATAGGTACATGTAGGAGGACACATGATTGGGTCATCCCAGGTATTGATTTGAACTTCCAATCCCTTTCTAGGAGTTGCCCAGCTCCCACAGACATATGGGATATCTTCTTTTTCTCTTTGAGTGGCTGGCAGAGTCAAGACAAGGCTAAGCCACACTAGGTACTCCACAGCTACAGATGGTTTTCATAGAATCACAGAATAGTAGGGTTGGAAGGGGCCTCCAAGACCATCAAGTCCAACCCCCTGCTCAATGCAGGAAGCCTCTTTCCCAGGCGGTCTCCTATCCAAGTACTAACCAGGGCTGACCCTGCTTAGCTTCCGAGATTCAGGAGTACGGGAGAGCACAAGGTGGTTGCTAGGCGACTGGCCCGCTTCCTTTTCCTGGGCCCAGTCTACACAGCTGATTTAGTGTGGAGTGAGAACACATTGGGGTCATCCATGACAGATGACACTGTCGCCAGTCAGCAGCAACCCCGCAGCTTCTCTCTGGAAATGGTGCATTTTCACAAAGTTGTTGTTTTCCTTAAATGTTGCTCCTGCGTGGTTCTGCTGCAGTGTGCCCTGTCCCCCTGCATTAAATCCTGGGCGTGCCTAGGGGTGTTTCTGTGACCTGGCTGTGAACTGGCAGTGACAATTTCCCTTTCCCCCTCATTCCCTCTTTTCCCCCATTCACAGTGGGGCGCTTTTGGGAACAGGCTTCCTTTCCCTACTACTTCGCAGTAGCGTTGTTTTAACAGTTCGCAAAAGCACAGTAGCGCCGTCTTCCCAATCACCATATCGCAGTAGTGTGCTTTACCCATTCACAATCTGTAGCCGGTTTTAACCATTCACAATATCCCAGGGGCACTACTTTTCCATTCACAATATGTAGCCGTGTTGTTTAAGTATTCACAATATCACAGTAGCTCTCTTTTAACCTTTCACAATATACCAATGGTGGATAAGAGGGGAGAGGTGTGGGTCAAAGTATAGGGCTTAATTCAGCACTCCCATTAATCTTCCTTGAAGAGGGGAGCATGGGAAAAAGCCTCTCTCATTGGCTGAGGAGCACTTATGCAATTAATGATATTCTGTTCTACTCCTTGGACTTCACCCACCCAACTCCAAAGTATGGTGGCCTCAAGTGCCATGAAAGCGGGGTTTTAGGTAGTATATACTCCACTTGTTTCATGTGCTGCTGACGGACCAAAGCGATTTCATGAAAATCTGGATAGCACCACAAACATTTCAGAAACCATCACCATGTAGATTCCGCCCAGGCCTCCCCTCACCTTTCTCTCTGGTACAAGATCCACTGTGTTGAGGGCTGTTAGAAGTATTATTATTATTATTATTATTATTATTATTATTATTAAAATTATTATTAAATTTATTAATCGCCCATCTGGCTGGTCACCCAGCCACTCTGGGCGATGTACAACATACAATAAAACAGTTTAAAACAATAAAATTCTACAATAAAAACATTTTCTAAAATACCCTAACCCACCCCAAATGCCTGCCTGAACAACCACGTTTTTAATGCATGGTGGAAGTTCATTAAAGAGGGGACATGGCAGAGTTCCCTAGGGAGGGAGTTCCACAGAGTGGGGGCCACCACAGAAAAGGCCCTCTCCCTCGTCCCCACCAGTCTAGCTGTCCTGGCTGATGGGACAGAGAGAAGGCCATCCGAGGCTGATCTTGTTAAGCGGCCTGTCTGGTGCTGCTGGAGGCGCTCCTTAAGATAGGCTGGGCCGGAACCATCTAGGGTTTAAAAGGTCAAAACCAACACCTTGAATTTGGCCCGGAAAACAACTGGTAACCAGTGCAACTCCTTCAGCACTGGAGTGATGTGATCTTGCCAGTGGCTGCCTTTAATCAGGCGCGCCGCCGCGTTCTCTACCAGCTGCAGTTTCCGAACCATCTTCAAGGGTAACCCCATGTAGAGCGCATTACAGTAGTCTAAACGAGAGGAGACCAGGGCATGGACTACCGATGGGAGCAGATGGTCAGGAAGGAAGGGGCGCAGATGGAGTTGATACAGTGCTGTCCGGCTCACAGCTGACACCTGAGCCTCCATGGACAGCTGGGAGTCCAAAATGACCCCCAGGCTGCAGACCTGGTCTTTCAAGGGTAGCCGTACCCCATTCAACACCAGGTCAACATCCCCCAACCTCCACTTGTCTCCCACCAAAAGTACCTCGGTCTTGTCAGGGTTCAGCTTCAGCTTATTCCTCCCCATCCAGCCACTCACCATCTCCAGACATTTGGACAGGGATTCTACAGCCAACCTTGGTGAAGATTTGAATGAGAGGTAGAGCTGCGTGTCATCCGCATATTGATGACACTGCACCCCAAACCTCCAGATGATAGCCCCCAGCGGCTTCACATAGATGTTAAATAGCACCGGGGAGAGGATGGAACCCTGTGGCACCCCACAAGTGAGCGGCCACGGGTCCGAAACCTCCTCTCCCAGTGCTACCCTCTGGTACCTGCCGGAGAGGAAGGACCAGAACCACCACAATACGGTGTCTCCAATGCCCAACCACTCCAGGCGGTCCAGGAGGATACCGTGGTCAACGGTATCAAAAGCCGCTGAGAGGTCGAGGAGAACAAGGAAGGAGCATTCACCCCTATCCAGAGCCCTCCTCATATCATCTACCAAGGCGACCAAGGCCGTTTCTGTCCCATGACCAAGCCTGAAGCCCGACTGAAATGGGTCTAGATAATCAGTTTCTTCCAAGTGTGCCTTCAACTGCACTGCCACCACCCGCTCAATCACCTTGCCCAAAAATGGCAGATTTGAGACTGGGTGAAAGTTGTTCAAAACTTGAGGATCCAAGGAGGGCTTCTTTAAGAGCGGTCTTATCACTGCCTCCTTGAGGGCTGATGGCATCACTCCCTCCTCAAAGGAGGCGTTCACCACCGCCATGATCCCCTCACCCAGTCTCTCTAGGCAGCCCATAATGAGCCAAACACTAGTTATTAAACACTAGCTCATTTGTAGCCCAAATGAGCCAAACATAATGAAGTAAACACTAGTTGAGGATGGCACTGGTGGAGAGGTTGCAGAGGGAACAGAGAGCTATTTGGCATGACTGTCTAGCACTGACAGGCCTAGCAGAGAGGCATGAAATGAAGTTTGGTTTAGCTGTGATTAGGGTGACGAAATGTTATGGGAGGCAGGGCTCCTGTACCATTCATAGTACAACGGAATGGGGGATGTGCCTGCCCGGACCTTAAGATCATCATCAGCGGCCCTTCTCCGTGAGCCCCTGCCAAAGGAAGTGAGGCGGGTGGCTACTAGGAGGAGGGCTTTTTCTGTTGTGGCACCCCGGCTCTGGAATGAGTTCCCTAGTGAGGTTCGCCTGGCGCCTACATTATACTCCTTTCGGCGCCGGGTGAAGACCTTTTTATTTTCCCAGGCATTTTAGCATTTTAGCTTTCTAAATTTTTATCTTTGCTGTTTTAAATCTGTATTTTAAACTCCTGTACTGCTGCTAGGTTTTATTGTGGTTGTATTGTTATATTGTGGTTTTAATGTTTTATATATTTTAAATTGTTTTATTGTGTGTTGTTTGGTTTTAATTTTTGTGAACCGCCCAGAGAGCTTCGGCTATTGGGCGGTATAGAAATGAAATAAATAAATAAAAATAAATAAATTTCAGCAGAATCCACTTGTCATGAAGGGGGTGACAACAACTTCACTTGCTAAAATTATCTTTTGAAAAGTTTAATTGTTTAAGTCTAAGTTTATTTATTACATTTATAAATAAATACGTTTATGAGACTTGCATACAGCAAGGAATATGGTGCATATTTATTTATTTAAACATAGAGCATTTTTATCCAAGCAGCTTTGGATGGCGCATGCATGGCTCTCCCTGTTTCCCCATTTTACCCTCATAACACCCCTATGAAAGTTAGGCTGAGAGAGTGACTGGCCCAAGGTCATCCATGGATCTTTGTGACTGAGGTGGGTCTTGAACCTGAGCCTCCTCATTCCCCGTTGTGTGGAGTCATATTATTTAGTCACTAGGTGGCACTGGACTCTCTTGGATCAACAGAACCCGTAGAAAGCTGCTATGAATGAATCAGCCATACACTTTATTTATTTCATTTCATTTCTATACCGCCCAACAGCCAAAGTTCTCTTTCAATACATATGGTCACACTGGGGCTGAGCTCATCAATCTTACTCAGTGAGCTTGTGTTAAATATATTGTTCAAGCATGAGCACCAAATGAAAATAATTATGCTTCTTTTTTTTTACGTCGTATCCGGGTCGAGTCAGATGTTTCCCTACCGACTACATCACTCTGGAGGATCTCAGCATCGTCAGTAAGCCTCACGTGAGAACTCTTATGAGGGCTCCCTCTGGCACTTCCTGTGATGAAAGCCTTAGCCAACATGGGACACATCATCACTGTCCACATCCTTTCTTCTTGAGGCACGTGACCCCGGACTGAAAACAGGCTGGATGACATCTTCAGTTCAGAGGAAACAGGATTGATGGAGGGGGTGGGAGAGAGAATGGGTTGGGAAATACAAAAAATGGAGAAAGGGTCATTGAGTTGGGGCCTGGGTTTGCCAAGAAGTCTGTATTTTACTGACCTAATCTGTAAAAACATGTCCTGTGCATTAACTGGTATTAGAGCCTAGCTGTACATTACATGCTCTACATAAAAGCAACCTCACCACTTGAAATATTTGTACCAAGAAGCAGAAGGAGTTGGAGGGGACAGAAATCACACACAAACACATGCACAGTGGTAAATTTTGAAGTGCAGGCATTCATTGTGGCATTCTATATAGCTAGGCCCCCACCCACCCAGGAGAGCCCAAAATGCAGGCACCTGTGTTGATCCCTCTCAACACACCAGTTCTAGAAGTTTTCATTTCCACCCAAGCTGGTCTTTTGTAAAGCTAATGGGTCTTAACTGCCCGTTTAAGACCAAGTTACCCCCAAATACCCTGTATCACAATAGGGAGCAATATATTGTTGCTTGGAATTCCTTTCTCCCCAGCTTCTGTGAGGATTGTAGCTAAGCTCAGAGGGAACGGGGAAGTCTGAGAGGGGTGCCAGATAACCTCAGCGTCCCTGCTATTAAAAAAGTGCCGGTGCTGCGTCCCTGTGAACTTGGGCTCCACTACACACAACCATGGAAGAAGGAGCCATTAACTACCCTTTTCTGTCTGTGATTTATCTCCCTTTCCTCTACCACCTTCCTAGAGAGTTACCACAGGTGACCATGATAGTCAGTCATTGGGCAGAATAATCTGCTCAGCCTGAACAGCTGTAAACAAATTGTACCTAAAATGAAATTAAAGGGTGAACTTGGAAGTTCTGCTGAGGTGAAACCTTATCCCAAAAAAACCAGCAATGAAATCTGTAGTGGGGAGAAAGAGCAGATGGAATTTGACACACCAAAGTCTGCAAAAGGAACTCAGACCAAGTATTAAAATAAGCGATTAAAATTAAGCATCATTAGCACAGGGCCAAAGTGATTGTTCTCTCGGCCAGTGTACATGCCAACCTCACCTTTGCTAAGAGGAAATAAGGGGTGGGGGGCATGTATAGGGAAGGATCGGCAGGCGAAAGGGAGAAGGGAAGAACCTCTGCAAATGCCCTTGCCCAGGATGTCCGTTTCCCCCCGGAACAACTCACTTTTGGTTTTGAAGCTCAGCTGGAGGGGAAAAAATGAAAACGTCTAGAAGGCATTTGCAAAGGAAAATCAGCAGATGGGGAAAGATTCATACCCTGCATTAGCATTAAGATGGAAAACAGGGTTGGAAATGCCCATGTTTCTTGTGTAATGTCTAGTATGACCTACACAAATGACCCCTTAAAATTCAAATTGTGATTGTTGTGTATACTTTAGGGGAGGGACAGTTGCTCTGCCCAATTAATTCTAAATAGCTTACTTGTAAGAAAGATTGGGCAAACAATCTTTGCTGGCATGGATCCATTATTATGATTCTCACGCGCATAGGTATGAAATTATAGCGGATAAGTTGATTTATTTTTTAGTGTTTTTTTGTTTTTGTAAAAATGCCTTCAGCCCATTGGTCTGCTTTTAAAAGGAAGGAGTTATGTACAGTAACTTACTTCAAGAGTAACAGGAATGGGAAGATGCTCAGAAAGGGTATGTGCTACAAGAGCAGAACTGTACATTTTAACAGAAAACATTGAGTACACCTGTATATCCATCATATTGCCACATGCACACTGATACGGCAAGTTACACAGGATTCTACTGAAAGATGGACATACGGATGGCTAACAGTTTTTAGTGCCATTATTTCCAACTGTGTACATTTGAAATTATTTCTAATGGGATAATGACCCTGACTTCAAGAGGTTCGAACTGATGTGCCCATGCTCTCAGTACTGAATTACCATTGCTCGGTGGTAGAGGAATTACTTGCTATACAGAAGCCCCAGGTTAAATTCCTGGAATTTCCAGTTAAAAAGGAAGCTCAGGTGGGACTGGGAAGAATCTCTGTGAGAGCTGCTGACATTTGGCGTATACAGTACTGAGCTAGATGGACCAGTCTTATTCTTGAAGTAAGTTGCATGACTCCTTTCTTTATTAAACATAGACCATAGTGGTCTCACTCAGTATAATCAAGGCTGTGTGCATGTTGCGATTCCATGGGGACACACAGAAAACACAGCATGTTACCACTGTACATTCAGCTTCCTGAGAATCTCAGGAATTATAGCTCAGGAGTAGAGAAGAGCATGCTTTGCACGCATTCCTGGAATCTTTCATTCAAAGGATCAGATAGCAGGTGATATGAAAGACCTTTGATCCAATGTAAACAGAAATAGTGTGAGAGACAATGGCAATTGAAGCCTCATGTATTAAAACCCTTGCAGATTGTGACATCAGTCCCAGCTGCTGACGCTCTGATACAACAGGAAAAGGAGAAACCCACAAGTTCGTTAGTGTCTCCAAAAACAGGAATGAGGTAGAACAGGAGGATTCTGGAACATTAAAGCACTAGGCCAAGTGAGATGGTAGTGGATGGCTGTAAGGAGCTTTCCGCTTCCCTTTTAAATGCAGGATCACAGCTGACTCCCTTGACACGCACTTCCTTCTCTGTAGATGGCCGTTCCCATAACATTATGTTCCGTGAAGAGGCATTACACATGCTCCGGGTTCAGCGATACTTCCTCCTGGGTTCCTGCCCCTTTCCCTCCCCTTGCACATTACTGGTGGATGGGGACTGACACGCGGACAGCCCCCCTGATCTCCCTGGGCCCCCCTCCCTCTTCCGTGCTTTTGGCCAGTCTCTGCCGCTCTGCCCCTCTGCTGCCGCTCTGCCCCTCTGCTTTGAACAGGCAGGCTGAAAATGGCGGGGAGCCAAAATGGCGCAGGAGCGGGAAGGCTGGGCGCCCATCAGACCTTCGTCACCACCTTCGACATCATGACCACGCCCCCAGCAACCACACTCAGCGCTTCATTCACGCTAGGGGAGAAATACACGGGGAGGACATGGCGCTCCATTTGCGCATATCTGGAAAAAGACCCCATTTTGTCCGTTTGAGGAAAACACGGGTTAGGTGGGAGGAAACAGTGGAACAATGACTGGACAACGACGACGTCATGTAATGGACCCGCACAATTCAGTGAGTGAGCAGCCATGAATGCGCAGCCATGAATGTGCAATAAACTTGAGGTGTAGAGATCCCCTGTATTTCAGTACCAGGTTCTCTGTCATTTGCATTACTGAATGGTCTGGAGCTGATGTGGAAGTGCTTTGGCACAAAGCCTGTGCACATCTAGCCCCAGCAAAAGCACGAGATGCAGACACAAGGGCTATCACTCAGGGATCATATGAATGTGCATATAGAAGTCAGCTGAGACAACCAGTAAACCATTGTGGTTAAACCAACTGGGATGGATTTTTTCAATGTGCCCCACATCGTCCTGCTCCTGTATTGCCTTATGAAGCATCTGAGTATTGCAGTTCAACATGTGCAAATATCATGCATTCATTCATTCTTTAGCTTTCAAGGCTTAAAAGCATCGTCCTGCTCCTGTATTGCCTTATGAAGCATCTGAGTATTGCAGTTCAACATGTGCAAATATCATGCATTCATTCATTCTTTAGTTTTCAAGGCTTACAAGCAAAACTTTTAAATCCATACAAAAGATAAAACCAATAAAATCAGAGCAAAGTAAAGCAAAACAGCAAAATACCATAAGAACAATATAGATAACATAACATTACTTTTCTTTAATGAAACATCCTTAGGTGGGCGAGATGAAGGAGTTGATTTCTTCTCTGGCTCAGATTTCAATCGAAGCCATTAGGGTGGGGAGAGAGGTATTTAAATATTTAAAGCTTTCTTCATATTTGAGGTATTGTGAGCAACCAATGCATACATGCGGAACTGAGGATTTACTAAGCTTGGCAACATAACATTAACCATCTCCACAGCACCGACAAACTCAGGGAAGTGGGTGAGAGTGGGAGGGAGGAAACACGCCAAGGAACGCACTGTGCTTCTGTGTCCTGTGAGGAAAAAGCAAAAGTGTGTGTGGGGGTCGGTGGGGGTAGGGTTGTGGAGAACATTACTACAAAGTGAGACCTTGGGGGTTTCTCCACAACAAGGGAAGACGCGAATGGAGGATCATCTAGATTTTCCTAGGAATCGGCTTTGGTGCGCTTCGGTCCGCGCAGGTGCCATGAGCTGTTGGAAAGGTCTGTTGCTGGCTCTGGGGTGACTGAAGGTGGAGAAGGGAGATGGGAAATAGTAGGCAGTTGGTTGCCACCCCCAACCCCCTCCTCAGCAGCCACCACTGCATAAGAAGGACAGTCAACAACTGTCATTGTTGTATGGTGCAATGTGAATGATATTTTTGTGAGTAAGAAGCTCTGTAAGAGCTGTACAAAATGGATACTGCTGCAGAACTGGAAAGGAATGCCACCAAGCTGGAAAGACAAGTTGTGCCACTCAAGAAGTGAATGGAGGAGTTCCGGATTTTTTTAAAAGGAATCAGCTTTGCTGTGCTTTGGTCCATGCAGGGCTCCACAAGCAGGTTTTCCACACCAGTAAAAAATGCTTCACACAACATGCTTCCTGGTGGGGGTTGGAGTGAACGTCATCTGACTGGCAGGGGCTGCTCAACCTATAAAAGAGGCCCCCCCCCACGCTTTCTCCTTTCCTCTGAAAGTCCAGCTGCACCTGCATTTCAGGAGCAAGCCTCTTTGAGCACAATGAGAGTTACTTCCGAGTAGACATATATATGTTTGTGCTGGGAAAGGGGTGGGGGAGAACACAAAGATGGGAAACCAGCCCCTATTTTAACATTCAGGATCTCTGTAACGAAGGGCAAAGTAGTTACTTCCTAAGGCAATAAACCAAACAACGGAGAATCGGAGCCTCAAGATTGCGCTTTACCGCACTTAGGGAATTGGGCTTTAAACTGTGCCATGTCAATTGAGGGGGATCTCTGTAAATTCTGAGGTGGGCATTCAGGGGACAAGCCTCATTCAGCACAATGGGAGTTACTTCTGAGGAGACACTAATTGGCTGGTATAGGGATGGGAAACACACAGGCAACACCCCTTGACTGGGGTCATGGTGAAAATCACACCCCTGGGCAGGGCTAGCATTGTTGTTGTTGTTCAGTCGTTCAGTCGTGTCCGACTCTTCGTGACCCCATGGACCATAGCACGCCAGGCCTTCCTGTCCTGCGCTCTCTCCCGGAGCGTGCTCAAGTTAGGGCTAGCATACCCAAGATCAATGCGGGGGCAGGGGCATACAACAACTATACCACCGAGAACTCAACCTAAGGAAAAGAACCAGACTTTAAGCAGTCTCAGGAAATCCGTTTTTTCCCTGATAAGCTCCGGGATGGCTGCTGGGTGGCCACGACGTCATGTATCCCTAACGACCTTAACACGTGGCCAGCTCGGAGTAAATCGCTGGTGGAAATGCCCCCTTAGTCTATTGGCACATGTTTTGTTGATGGAGAAAGATGTTTGATTCTTTAGTATATGAAGAAAGATAATTAGTCAGTTTTCAGTATCATTTTCTCTTGTGGTTGGGATTCTCTTTTTGATAATCCTGCTCATTACAGATTATTTCACACGCTATGGTTGTGATAAAACCATAGAAACACGTAGAAATGTGCAGCTTAAAAAGCAAAGACAAATGCAAAATAAATGTGCCCCCATCAAATATAACAGGCAAATACAGTATGTGTAAAAGACTGGCATGTATTCCTTGAAAATACTCAAAATCTCCCCCGCCCCCAGTCTTTTTTGCAGTTGCTACTTTAAACAGCTATGTTCCATTGCACATATTGCATACCTAATAGAGTGCTTACAAAGCCTACCAGTTTCACAGCTCCTTACCCCTATTGCACCATGAGCATTTGTTTCCTTTCTCCTCGCCTCTGTTAATCTATGTCAACTACGATAACCCCCCAAACATTTGTGTACTTCTGTTCCCCAAACTCTTGAGCTCTGCTTCAAACAATATTTGAAACTCTGCTACAAGATGCATGAAGGATCAGGAGTGGCATTTTGGTATCTGAGCTTAATGTAGGTTTGTGACACAGGGGCCATATACTCTAGGGCCATGAGATGTATTACTGCCCAGGGACCTCAGCAGCTTTAATTTTTAATTTTTTAATGAAACATCCTTAGGTAGGCGCAATGAAGGAGTTGATTTCTTCTCTGGCTCAGATTTCAATCGAAGCCATTAGGGTGGGGAGAGAGGGTTGTAAAGCTTTCTTCATATTTGAGGTATTGTGAGCAACCAATGCATACATGCGAAACTGAGGATTTACTAAGCTTGGCAACATAACATTAACCATCTCCACAGCACCGACAAACTCAGGGAAGTGGGTGAGAGTGGGAGGGAGGAAACACGCCAAGGAACGCACTGTGCTTCTGTGTCCTGTGAGGAAAAAGCAAAAGTGTGTGTGGGGGTCGGTGGGGGTAGGGTTGTGGAAAACATTACTACAAAGTGAGACCTTGGGGGTTTCTCCACAACAAGGGAAGACGCGAATGGAGGATCATCTAGATTTTCCTAGGAATCGGCTTTGGTGCGCTTTGGTCCGCGCAGGTGCCATGAGCTGTTGGAAAGGTCTGTTGCTGGCTCTGGGGTGACTGAAGGTGGAGAAAGGAGGTGGGAAACAGTAGGCAGTTGGTTGCTTCCCCCAACCGCCCTCCCCAGCAGCCACCACTGCATAAGAAGGACAGTCAACAACTGTCATTGTTGTATGATGCAATGTGAATGATATTTTTGTGAGTAAGAAGCTCTATAAGAGCTGTACAAAATGGATACTGCTGCAGAACTGGAAAGAAATGCCACCAAGCTCATCATGTGCATTTTGCAAAAAACTAAGCCCAACTAGCTTTCATGAGAGTACTGCACAGCTGAACTGATTACAAACATATTCGTTCTCTATATACTAGTAATGCCAACCAATTTTTAAAAAGTTAGCCAATTAATCATCTACCTTTTTAGCTGAATCTAATAAGCCTGCACATTAAAGCCTCAACAGAGGTGTCTTTTTGACCTATTGCTAGCAGACATTCTAAGAAGAAAAAGCTAGTCCTAATACTACGGGTTGGTTTTTGCCATTCATTCCCTATGTGTAGTAAGACAGCAAATCCAAACTAGCCTTACTACTGAGGCTGTAACAGTGAAGGATGCACAGTCAGGCGGATTTAAATGGGATGGTATTTGTGAAATGAAAATATTGAAGAATCGACCCCTTACCAACTGTATGGCAATCCTATTCATATTTGCTTTTGAGTAAGCTCCATCAATTACAGTGGATCTTACTTCAGAGTAAACATCCATAGGCTCAAGCTCTAATTAATCTACCAACAGATTAGTATAACTTTCAGGCCTACATTCTACTGAAATGTCACTTGCTTGTCATTCATTATTTTTTAATAGCAACTTTTACTGCAGTAGATGAACTGCAGTTTTGATCTCTGATCTGGCAGTGCATATGCTGTTTTCAACCAGGACCACATTTATTTGTTAAAAAAATTCTGCAAAGCACTGCTTATTCACCCTGATTGGTTAACCACTGGACAACTTTTGTTATGTTGGGAGTCTATGTACTGCTGTGTGCTGAGAAACATTAGCCCCTTTGTTTCAGCGCTCATCTGTACCCTGAGAAAATGTTAATCCTCTATAGTTTCCGGGAACACAGAAATGAACCGTGAGTATTTGGCACAAAAAAACCAAAAACAAAATCTACTGGCACAACCCTTTCATAGTTAGAACTCTCTTTTGTAAGTTGTTTCTAATCACAATGGGAGTTTTTGTAGATACTGTATCACTCCGGGAATTATCTAAGGTCCTGATGCTGCCAATATTGGTGCAACTCCACAAGGAGTCCCATTGACTTCTCTGTTTGAATGGGTCTATTGAGGACATCTGAAACGAAGCTGAAGTACATAAACGTGTGCAAAAACGGAGCCTGTAGGATTAGTATAAAGGAAACTAGAGAAACTGGGAGATCCCCTAGAAGAAAACACTTTTTTCCTTTACAGCAGGGGTAGGCCACTTGTGGGTCTCCAGATGTTTTGGTCTATAACGACCATCATCCCTCACTATTGGCTATGCTGATTAGGGCTGATGAGAGTTGTAGACCAAAACATCTGGAGGGCCACAAGTTGCTCACCTCTGCTTTAAAGTAAAGATCAGCAGCTGGAAGTATAGGTAGTATTACAGGAGGGGAGGGTGGAAATCCCCCTGCAGAAAACTGCCTCGCCTATTCAGCCCCCTACCCCCCAGCAGAAGACCATGGCAGAGTGCAATTGCCAACCATACTGCATATCTTGAATGCTGGCTAGAATTCAGGTCTTAGACAGAGTGTACTGAATGTTTTGTGAGTGAGCGGTTCACTTCCTTTGCTTATAAACCTACTACATTATGCCTGAGTTCAAGCCAGTCAAGATGGTTTCTTCCAGGTTCTGCTGCTGAGATAAAAGGCATATCTTTACTACAGACTTAATGCACCACTTTACCGAGGCTTCTGTTTCCGGATTCTTTGCAGGATTAAGCCTGGCTCCTTTACATGTATTTTTTTCCGGGGTCGGGTGTTGGGGTTCTTTCTCTTCCTTTCCTCGTGTTGCGCAATTGCACTAGGCTTTATCTCGCCATTCACAAATATTACCAGACTTTCCTCATTAGACACCCCCAACCCGCTTAAATGGTTGCAAAGCACAGGAGAGGCCCTGAAGGATGACGACATCGTGTAAAAGGACCTGCAAACTACCCCGAGTAAGGTATCACGAGTGCACAATAAATGCCTCGTGTAGAAAGGCTGCTAGGAAAGTTTATGACTTCTTCATAAATGTCTTGGAGGGAAGGAAGATTCTGTCTGAGAGAGGAGATATGACTGCGTTTGAGGCAACACAGAGGAAAAGTGGAGTGAAAATCTCAGCTGTCAGCAAGATAATATATGCACATCGCAGAATTCTTCTGGCTTCAGCACACTGCCCCAGTAACCTGCCTTCTAGGCTAGGATATTCTACAGCCTCTAAATCTCCAGGGCAATTCAAACTCACCAAAGGCTTGAATGCAGAAGGTCTGACAAGAAAATGTGCCTTACTATCAGCGTAGTTTGTTCTTCCAGACTGCGTAGTGCATAGAAGTCTGTGTTGGATTTCCCTGTACACTTATTCTGACACTGCCTTCTTTTCTCTTCTGGATTGGATACGTTCTGTGTCCAGTGGGTTCCCTTCTCCGTAAGGTTGCCCGTGGACTGCACTTTTTGCACTGTTGCCTGAACCTTTAACTTCTGCATAGCAGGCAGAAATTCAATAAGTGAAGGGTTTTTTTAATCATTGCTTCTCTGCTTGCAAAATGTTTCCTTTTGAATTCCAAGAGCAGAAGAAATAAGTGTAGAGATAACCCATGGAACAATAAAAAAACCAAAAGGAGGGAAATCCAGATCCTTAATGTTGCCTATTTCAGAAATAGAAATAACTGGTCACAGCACCGCTCCCTGTCTTTCTTGCAAAAAACAAACGAAACCCTTTCCAAAATACAAAAGCCCTGGAATATCTTCACTTATCAACAAGTATGTGTCGAAAGAAATAATGTATGAAGTATGGCAATGTATTGCTCAGAGCCAAACAGACTGACTCCAAGAGCAAGAGGGCAAGGAAAAGGTTCCTGACAGTAAAAGGATACTTCAAGGTTCCTGGCTGGCGAGTGGATGAGCAGAGGTGTGCACTCGCCATGGCTGGTGGCAAGAGATGCTCATGGAAGAACCATGAGCATCTCATTGGCCAGCAAAGGCAGCGAGACAAAGAGAAATTGAGAGAGTCTAGGAGGGAACCACTTGTGCAATGGACATTTTGTACTGCTAGGACCAACTGGAAAAGAGTGGAATCACTCGTTTCTGGAACGAGGCAGGTCAGCGGAGCTCACATAGAAGAACTTTGTGGACTTGTCCCGATCCAGAAATGAGTATTTCCACTCATTTTGGGGCTTCCTCTAGAAAGCGTTAAATCTGTGTTGTGAAAGCAGTGAGTCCAGCTTGTGTGGTGTAATTGGAGGGAGGGGCCGCTTGCAGAACCGAATCTATGGGGCATAGCGCTCCATTGGATACTGTCCCATGCATTTGCTACAGAAATGTGGTTATTCAGGGATGTATTTTCTTCAGAGGTTATGCTCTAGCTAAAAGAGGGTTGAAATTATGCGCCAGCGATATGTTTTTGCAGGAAGATTTTAAGTAAGTCACACACCCCTGGTATAACTTACTTAAATATATTCCAGGTCTAAAGGAATTTATTTAAAATTTATTTAAAATTGAGAAGTTCAGCCTGAATATGGAACTAACTCTTGCCCAGGTTTCAGCTAATACCCCCTTGGTGGTAGACTAGCTAAGATACCGTATCACCTACGCTTTGTCATTCTGGATTTAGATGAGGTTGAGTATCTTCCTCATTATTTGTTTAATTGTTCTTTGATGCAATATATTAGAGAAAAAATATCTTGTTGGCTTGCTAAAAGTGGGAACAAACTCGTCAGTCAGCCAGAGGACTGACTTCTTGCTGTACAATAAAAACATGAAGATTCTGAGAAGAGTCACCACTTTTCTAAAGGTATTAACTAAGGTCTGCACTGGATTCAATAAGAAAGATTTAAAAAAGTTTGTATTGGAGAAGTTTGTTCGTTTAAATTTTAAAATTTTAAATGCATATGTTCTATTTTTGATGTGGTTAACAGAAACTTCGATAAAAAAATTGGAAGGGATTATACTGGAATGTTATCATTAACTTAAGTTTGTTAATTCCAAATTATTAGTCGTTTTCTCTGATCAGTGTTTAACTTGTCCATTTTTATTTTTGTAATATACTGAATATTTTCCTCTGTTATACTGTAACGACCTAGAGTTATAGACAATAAAATTCTGATGATGAGTTTTGTCCATGTAGCTTACAGCAAACCTTGCTTTTTTAGCAGCCTGTGGAGACTACTACTACACTGAAAGAGCATCTTAATTTTTTAGTACAGGTCCTGTATCATATGCTGTTGAGCTTCAACAAAATGATTCCTAGGAACTCCTTTGAAGCTTATCAGGGTTCCTCAGTAAGAACAATCTTCCCGAGCAAATAACTTGTTCACAGCTGCAATCAGAGGCTGTTGAGTACATTTAGGGTGCATTTTCAGCTTGCATGGGGCAACAGCAAAGTCTGACAAACTAAAACCTGAGAGTGCACTTTACGACATCCCCCAGAATCCTTCCCTACACACACATGCGTGCACACACGTTTGGCAAATATGCTGGGGTTGCCACATCCATTTGGCGAACATGCAGGCAAATGGATGTGGAAAGGACAGGAACATCGAAATCAACTGTCGTACACCTTTATTACTTTTTAAATACATATATGCAGTTGACATTAAATTGTGCCCAGTTTGTCCATTTGCTTAAGATGTCTGCACCTGTGATTTTCTATACATGTGTGAAGCCCCATCCACCTTGAAATAAATGGTGATGAAAATCTTGCTGGACCCTGAAGGTTGTAACAACTATTGTCCAGTTACAAACATCCCTTTTTGGGGCAAGGTACTCAAGAAGGTGGTAGCAGTTTAACTCCAGGTGATCTTGGATGAAATGGATTATCTGGACCCATTTCAATCTGGCTTCAGGCTGGGGTTTCGGCTCTGAAACAGTGTTGGTCACTCTGATGGATGGGTGGATGGATGGGTGGGTGGATGGATGGATGGGTGGATGGATTGATGGATGACCTCTATGAAGGGAGAGATAGTGGGAGTACAACCCTGTGGTTCTTCTGAATCTCTTGGTGGCTTCTGATACGGTTATCCATGGTAACTTAGTGGACAAGCTCTGTGGGTTTGGGTTAGGAGATATGGTGATAACAACGGCTTGTCTCATACTTGCAGGATCAGTTCCAGAAATAGTATTGGGGGATTTCTGTTCGGCCCCATGACATTTAGGCTAAGGGGTTCCACAAGGTTCCATCTTATCCCATGCCAATTGATACAAAGCCACTGGAGGAGGTAATCCAAAGGATTAGAGTTTCTCTGTCATCTGAATCAGGTGAGGTTGTGTGGGTGCTGAGCCATTGTCTGGATGTGGCTATGAGCTGGATACAGGCTAATAAACTGAAGTGAAATTCTGACAGGATGAAGGTGCTGTAGGGTAGGTGGTTTTCAAATCCAGTACATTGATGTCTAACCTGTTCTGGATGGGGTTGCATACTTGCGCTCCCCGTGAAAGATCAGGTAGGCAGTTTGACTAGACAACCTTGACCTCTGGTGCCACTGTCTGCACCTATTAAAACAAATAGTAGTTAACACGCAAATAGTAATTTGTGGCAGAAAACCTTTGTTTGCTTCGGGTGTGTACTCAGTTTCGGGATAAGCTTTTTGCAGGTAGCTGAGCCACCCAGAACTCTGGCTCTAATCTCTTGTCACTTGCTAATTATGTTGCACAATTAATTATAGTTTCACACGTTGCACATTAATTGTAGTTGCACATTAATTACAGCTGTTGTTTTGAAATTTGACCATCAGCTTAGATGGTCAACTTTGAAAAGTGACAACTTTAATTATTTATGTTTACTAGCAAAATGCCAGTCATTATGTTAGGAGGAGTGCACGAGGGAAACGAGGACATATATATTGCAGCTATCTGATGGGATGCAGCTTCCTAAGTACTTAAAGCGCATAGAAACACGTAGTCTCCCACTGGATCCCTGTCAGTACAGGTCTAGACAAACATTGTCTGGAGGGGTGAAGGTATGGAATCCTCAGAGCCAAGCATGGATTTATGTCAGTTTCCTAGGGAACACTCAGCCACTTTCCTGATTTATATTTATTTTAAATAACAAAAACTGTAAATTTACTGCTCTAAATAGGAACTTAATAATGAATACTTGATTTTTTGTACTTTTCTTTCCGCCCTCTAGTAAGCTGGAGATTTAATTTCTCATTTAAAACCAGATATCCATTCACCAGCAGCATATTTATTTATTTATTTAATTTCTATACCGCCCAATAGCCGAAGCTCTCTGGGCGGTTAATACACTACAAGAGAACAATTAAGTGTAGATAGGTGCAGAGGATTTAAATCCAGATGCAATTTACTGAGATGAAAAATAGATTAATTAATAAACCAGACCACTTGCAATTCGTAACATAAAAGACTGTAGTTCTATGGGACAATACAGATGATTAACTTACCAAGTGGTAAGGTTTTCTACCACAGATTTGCTCAAATTGTCTTTATTAATGAAAGCATAGCATGTGTGTTTTTCTGAAATGTATTTTAATGTGTGGCAAAGGTTAGGGGGCTTATCAGGTGATAAGGCTTTTCTACGTTAACCGTTTGGTAAGTTGGTCACAATCTGTATCCACCCTAAATCTGGCTAGAAAGCAAACTTTATTTGTGCCATGAAAGTATACAGGTACAAGACGCAGACATGCCTGAGAGAGCCTGAGAGAGCGATCCTGTGGCCCCTAGACAGTGTCTGAGGGACCATAGGAGAGTGGAGATTTCCCCCTCTGAGGCTGTAGACAGAGCAAAAAGGTAGAAATCCCTACCAGGATTCTCCCCTCGACCCCCAGCTACCATGGAAAGCTCAGTGACGGTTCCCCTCTCAAGGTCAGAGCTCCAACCTCTGGATAAGGGCAGGGAGGGAGGGGAGGGGAGCATGTTGCGGGAAGGAGAGGGGAGAGGAGAGGCTGTGGAGAGGCATGTGACTCAGCTAGATGGGCTCAAAGGACCCATCTAGCTAAAAAAGCTAGATGGGCTCAAAGGCCCATCTGACAACTGCCCAACAGGACGTTGGATTGTCAGAAACTTCTGAGATCCAAGGCTTCTGTATTCAGGCAGCAACCCCATAGGATTGAACCTTTAGTTACCCACTTTTCTAAAAGCCGTTTTCCAAACCCTTTCAAAATGTTTGAGATGGCTTCAGCCACATAGTTTCTAGTGCAGATCTAGCTAAGCCATGTGTTCTCTACAGAAGAATGAACGGAAAGAGTTTTCCTCACCCTTTAAAAAAACCTAAACTAGACAAAGGGTGTTCATCAAATGTGGGTGGCATGTCGGGTAAAGATGACAGTGGTTTAAATATGATGCAGTGTAAATATGACAGACACAGACTCGTCCCTGCCCCATTTCACCATCCTGACCATCAAAAGCCAGCCCAAATATAGAAAACTTACAACATTTCTGAAAGTTGGAAATAAAAATCTATGCAAAACAAGTCTGCATACATAGTTGGATAGACACATTTTATGGAGCTAATCCAGAAAAACTCCATTACTAGCAAAGCACGAATCACTATAAATATATGTATGTATTTCTCCCATTAGAGTAAATGGAAGTTGTTCCCTTCTATGAAATAATGTAAATGGCTGCAGTTGGGGGTAAGGTGGAGGGATGGACAAAAGTCACTTACCTGATCCCGAAGCTTGCTCCGCGGTAGGGGGGAGGCGCTCTGTCCCTCCCCCCGAAATTCTGGCCAGGGGGGGAGGCGCCCCGACCCTCCCCGCCGAAATTCTGGCTGGGGGGGAGGCGCCCTGTCCCTCCCCGCCGAAATTCTGGCCAGGGGGGAGGCGCCCCGTCCCTCCGGCCGCAAAACCTCGTCTCCTGCCTGGATGCAAATGGCGGCAGCCGTAGCCACCGCCGTTTGCGTCCCTGCAGTCAGCCGTGATAGGCTACGTAAATGTTTACGTAGCCTATCACAGCTGACTTAAAAAAAAAAAAAAACTGCGTATGCAAATGCACACCACTACTAAACACAATTTCTTGCAAGTAAATCCAATTGCTTTTCACTGAACCAATGCCAAGCCTGCATCTTTACTTAAAAACAAAACAAAACAGGGTCAAGGGTGGAAGAAAAGTAATTCCAGACAGCATTCTTTATTTGGAAATAGCAGTGCAATTAATGGAACTTGTTTCCAAGAACAATGTGTTTTATCATTGGTATGTCATAGTTTAGTGAGAACTGGGACCTCTGATGGGTCAAGTAGGGAAAAAATCTAGGAGCCTTCTTTTGCATTTTTCCAGACACAGATTTCATTAACAAAACCCTAAAACCATTTACTTTCCTATTTACATTTAGTGTAAACCCTCTTTAGGGAGCAATCCTATGGCCGCTAGATTGGTCTTATAGGCCCCTTCCAACCCTTCCAATAGTGGCTAGATGGCCTTAGGGTATGCTGCTTTCTGGGAACCGAACTCCGAGCCCGCGCTCCGAGGTCAGTTCCCGGAGAACTGACCTCCCCACACTTCCGCGTTGCCTTGGAAGCAGAGGAGCATGGAGCTGCCAGAAAGGGGCATGGCTGGAGGCGTTCCAGGGCGGGAAGATTGTAACTGCCTGTACGACACAGCAGCCTCCTTGCCCGCTCCAACCTCCCATGGCTAGACAGCTGCAAGCAGCTGTTTAGCCGAAAAAGCAGGGCAGGTGAAGCGTGGAGGGAATGATCCCCTCCATGCTTCTCCTGCCCTGCTTTGAATAGGCAGTCGCCTCTGAGTTCGGAGGCGGACGCCTATCTAGATAGGATTGCACCCTCCATGTATTATTAGGAGGCTGCTGTAGTCTGTGTATGGAATTCAGCTTCTCCTTCTAGTGTCCACATATCTGGCTAACACACATTTGTAAATAAGCTCTTTGGTTGTGCAAAATGTCCCCCTCTCTTTTGTCTAAATTTTGGCACTTGATACTAAATAGGGTTCTTATTAATGGCCTTTGGTTGTCAGTGGCGACTCCATGTCATTGCTTCTTTGGTTGTCAGTGGCGACTCCCATGTCATTGCTTCCATGTCATTGCTCCATGTCATTGTCAGTGGCGACTCCATGTCATTGCTTCACATTGCTTCTACTTGGGTAGGGCTAAAAGGGATATGTTTTATGTTCTTGAACTGGGCCAGAAATTCACCTAGTTGTCACTATGGGTGCATATCTCCTTTCCACTGAACTAAGTGAATTTCTCTATGGACAAAGAAAGGCGTGGTTTCGTTGCATACATATGGAAGCTTGACTCTATGCCCACACCACAGCAATCTGTGCCCACGTCACTGGAAATGGAAGAAATAGCATATTTAGGCCTCAGGGAGTGATGGGGAGAAGTTGTGACAGTCAGGAGGAGAGATGGTTGTGTCAGGCATAATCCCAAGGCATTGATTAACCTATCATAAGCGTATTGCACAATAATCTCATAACATAATCTGTAGGAATGTTATTGAGACCAGTTAACGCCTGTGGTGAAACAGGAATCAGAAATAGAGATGCTTATTCATCATGAATGCAGCTGACATTCCAAAATAGGATTTGTGACTATCTGTGGCACTTTAAAAGAAGTCTTAACTCATGCCAATTAAATGTACTGATGGTATCAATCATTATTCTTTATTCCATGGAATCCTATTTTAAGTTACTATCCCTTTATGGCTGTTGTGAAATGTTTATTGCAAAAATATCCCCTTTAAAGTGAAGGACATTTTTATTTATTTAGTTTTGCGTGGCCTGGAAGCACTGGCTGAGTTCAGATTATTATCTTTGAGTTGGATCAAAGGTTTTCCTTCCTCCGACAGAAGGAGTCTTCCTCCAGTTGAAGGAGTGAACTGTGGCAACTGCTTGCCATGTGGATACTTTTCAGTTTATGCAGCTGGACTGAGGATGTGGTCAAGAATCTCCAGCAGCGTGAGGATAACCACTTCCATTCCACACCCTTGCCCATCTGGCTTGTTAAGGCAGCCAAACAAAACTTGACCAAGCAGGTGGGGAAAGGGCTTTGCATCTGCTTGAAAGGTTTATTTCCATCCAGCCTGAAGAAGGCTAAAGTTTGATCTTTCTTGAATAAACTCTCTCCAGATCCTACTGTGTTGGATAATTTACAGCCAGCCTGAAATATTCAATTTTGGGGCAAGGTGCTCAAGCATATAGTGGCAACTCAGCTCCAGAGGTTCATTGATGAAACAGACTGTCTAGACCAGGAGTGGGCAACTTGTGGCCCTCCAGATGTTTTGACCTACAACTCCATCATCCTGTCAGGGTGGAAACTGAAAAGCCCTGATGCTGGATCAGACCAAGGGTCCATCTAGTCCAGCATTCTGTTCACACAGTGGCCAACCAGCTGTCGACTGGGAGCCCACAAGCAGGACATGGGTGCAACAGCACCCTCCCACCCATATTCCCCAGCAACTGGTGTACATATGCTCACTGCCTCTGGTACTGGAGGTAGCACATAGCCGTCAGGCCTAGTAGCCATTGATAAACTTCTCCAGGAATTTGTCTAACCCACTTTTTAAAGCCATCCAAATTGGTGGCCATCACTATGTCCTGTGGTGCAGATTCCATAGTTTATAACTATGCACTGTGTAAAGAAGTACTTCCTTTTATCTGTCCCGAAACTGAGTCAGGGTGGAAACTGAGCCGAGAGAGCCCCAGAGCAGTTCTGATTCTGAGGAGGATCAGCAATCTGTGGGAGAGGAGCCAGCTCATCCCTCACAGGCACAGCGGCTGGCAGAGATTCCTCCTGCCGGCATTCCTTAGATAGCGACCCTGGCAGTGAGAGAGTGCAGGAGGGGGGCTTGCTAGATGCTCGACACAGGGAGCGATGAGCGATGGAGGGCGCGGAAAGGAGGCGCAGCGCCCATTTGGCGCGCAAGCAACGGCCGCGTCCCGTGGACCCAAGGGAAAGAGGGAGGATCTCTCCCTAGCCCGTAAGTTCAGGGTCTTCAAGTGATTTTCCTTCAAACGGGGATCAACTGCCTACCCGGAGCATAGGCGACTCTGCTGTTCATTGCTTAGTCACTGGTGATTAGCATCTGAAAGAGTCATTAAGTTGTAAAAGGACATTAACATTAAGTTGTTAAAGCCTTGAAAAGAATCCTTTCGTTTGTGTCTTGGGTTGGCTATTGGAGTGTACTGAAAGAGGCCGCTAGGGCGCTCCTGACACATCCCTTGTCAGCATAGCCAATGGTGAGGGATGATGGGAGCTGTAAGCCAAAACATCTGAAGGGGCACAAGTTGCCCACCCCTGATCTAGACCCATTTCGATCCAACTTTGGGCATGGTTTTGGGACACTTTGGTAGCCTCAGTGTATGACTTATGCTGAGAACTAGGTGGAGAAACTCAATCCAGATCCTGGAGAAACCTGTTCAGAAGAAGAGGGTCGGAACTTCATGGAGAACTCCTCTCCAGCTGAAGACCAGGAGGAACCTGCAGTAGTCCAAAAGGCAGCCTGAAGAGCCCCATCTCAGGGATGCCTTGCCTGGGCCCCCCAATAATTCCACCAGCCCCACCCCAGCCTTGATCCCCAATTTTCCCCCTTCGTCCCCCAGCCTTCAAGAGAAAAGGGGGCACCCTCCAGAGTGATCCAGTGGGAAGTTCAGAGTCACCATAGGAGCACTCCTTTAGCTTCCAGATGGCTGTCAACAGGGCACTGTTCTGTGGAGGAAAGGTCTACTCAGGAGGAAGGAAAAGATTCAGCTGAAAGCAATGACCCAGCTGATGACCAGGAAGAGGAGGGACTGGCAATGACTACATAAGACTCTTAGTCTGCTCTGGACCTTTGCTGGATTAATGGATCCCTCTCAGTTATTATCTCCAGCTCCTTTCTCATGGATATAGTATCCTTGTTGGTTCTGCTGGGCCTTGCAGCAGCCTTCAATACCATCACTCATGGTATCCTTCTGGATTACCTAGCTAGGGCTTTGGAGGCACTGTGTTATAGTGTTTCTGGTCATTTTTGGCAGGTCATTTTCCAAAAGTGGTGCTGGAGAACTCCTGTTGATACCTTGGCTTTTGGCCTATGGTGTCCCTCAGGAGTCTATTTTGTCTCCCATGCTGTCTTAACATTTACATGAAATCACTGGTAGAGGTTGTCCTGGTGTTTGGAGTGTATGGCCATGAGTATGTGGATGACACATATCTCTGTCTCTCTTTCCATATGATCTCAGGGAAACAGCCGATGTCCTGAATGGATTTATAAGGGCTGAGAAACAAGCTTAACCCAAGCAGGATGGAGGTGTTCCTGGTTAGGAAGGAGACAACTCTGGGAATAGGGCTTCAGACTGCTTTGGATGGGGTAACACTCCCCTTTATCATCCCTTTATTATCCCCTGTAGGGCAGGCAGGATACAAAATGAGATAAATTAGTCCCCACATCACCAACTGCTACTTCTTAGTTTTAAACATGCTCATATGTTGCCTTTCCACCTTGGCTGAGTTAGTTGTGAAGTGGGACAACGCGCTTTGTATTAAAAAGATATGAATCTCTGGCCCTGGTCAGATGTCATAGTTTTGATCCAGTTAAAACATGGTTCTTACCTTGGCTTGTAAATGGGGGAGGAAGGAATGTGCAAGCACAATGCTTGTTCTTGGTCTGAGCAAACATGGTTTATTAGACTGAGATTGTTATGTCTGAAGCAGGCCACAATGGACTGGGGAAGCTTTCTTTTATCTGAAAACTGTTCACAAAAATAACTACTTCAGGATACTCAGAACCATGCACAAAAAAGAGCAGGAGAGAATAGAAAGATGAGATTGTTCTTCCTCTCATAGTATTAGAATTGTGTCACCCAATTAGCCTGATTAACAGTAGTAGATTCAGAGCAGACAAAAGAAACTACTATCTCATGGAACGCACAGCCACACAAGGTGGCTTAGATAGCTTTAAAAGGGGGTATCTTGTTTTGTTTTTGACAAATTCATGGAGGACAGGCCTTTCAACAACCATTAACCTCTGGCTGGGTCTGCACAACACAATAATCCACACTCAAGATTGCGTATGGGTTGCTAACCATGGGTTGTTGTGCTGTCTGAACCCAGCCGCGATAACAAACCATGGTTTAAACATGAACAACTGACAGTTCATAACCCAACAACTAACTGTGAATTCATGGGTTGCTTGTGATTAATAAACCATGGTTTGAATCTAATGCTGATTTTTTTTTTTTTAGAAGTGGGTTCTGTTGCAACTTGCTATCCCTGAAACAAAGAGCCTTGTGGCACTTTCAAGTCCTAACAAATTTATTCTGGCTAAGTTTTCATGGATACCGTCCACTTCATCAAATGCACGAAGTATTCACCTCAAATAAACAGATGCCAACTCTGTCCCCATATCTACTTTTGCAACATTATTACAGGACCTAATAATGCCATCCACAACATTGGCAGTTTATACACCAGCTCATCTTCCAGTGTGATATATGCCATCGTTTGCCAGCAGGCAATGTGGTCTCATTGGCCTAGTTCACACGTAACACTGACCTTTAGTTTATTTAGCCCCTTGACTAGGTTCAGACAACATAATAACCCACACTCAAGGGTTGAGTATGGGTTGAGTCTGGGCTGCTGTTGAAGACTGTTGAACCATGGGTTATTGTTGAAACATGGGTTACTGTGTTGCCTGAACCCAGCCACAATAACAAACCATGATTTGTTTACCACAAACAACCCATGAAGAGAACCCACTGTTGGGATGTGAACTGTGGGTTGTTCGTAGTTAGCAAAAGATGGTTTGTTATTGCAGCTGGGTTCAGACAACACAATAACTTAAGTTGAACCTTGGGTTGTTGTTGAAACAACAACCCACACTTAACCCATACGCAACCCTTGAGTGTGGGTTATCATGTTGTCTGACCCCAGCCATTGTTTGTTGTCCTGCCCAGGGTTTGTCTGGCAGACAACTGAACAAACTGTGGTTTGTTTTCTCAATCTCTGGGTTGTTTTCCTCTTACTTCTCCCACTCCGTCCCTGTATCCTAAATACCTTTGCAGTGCTGTAGGACTGGCATGTAATGTTGCTGTTTTTACCACTGTTGCCCACCACCTCTGTAGCTTTGTGAAACAACCCATGAACTACCCATAGTTCTGGGTTTGGACATAATGGTATGGCTTAAACATCCCAGAGTTTACAATCAAAAACAAACTATGGGTTCTTTTTTCTGGGTTGTTCATGATTAACAAACCATAGTTCGTTAGTGTGGCCAGGTTTGTACAGCATGATAATCCAGAATTCAACAAACCATGAGTTAAATAAACCATGAGTTAGTGTTATGTGCAAACCAGGTCATTGTCTCAAACAGGCCATTCCCTATGCAAAAGCATAACCTAACACAAATCTGACATCAGGAACGGTAATGTTCAAAAAACCAGTGAGGGATCATTTCAACCTTCCAGGACACTCTGTCAATGTCCTTAAGGTGACCATTCTCGAACAAAAGAATTTCAAAGACAGGTATCAACCCGGACTTACTGAAGTCTAATTCATTCAGAGTGCAATCCTATGCATGTTTAGACAGAAAAGGTCCTACACTGCCAGCATTCCCCACCCAGTATAGCTTGCTGGGAAATGCTAGAAGTTATAGGACTATTTTCTGTCTAAATATGCATAGGATTGCGCCCTCAGAAATTCAGCACTATTTCCAGTGGCTTGATAAGGACAAAGGGGTGTTTTTTAATCACACTACATATGTTAATTGGCTCGCTATTGCAATGATGTCTGTGTTTTCACCCAAGGTTTTGTGAATGGCAACTGTTAAGGTAATAATTACTGTTCGTACTTTTTTGCATTTCAATTCCGTCTGACAACATAGTTTACATTTCCCACTCACTCTCACTCCACGTGTGTGTGCATATAAATCTGCCAATGTGAGGTTAACACTTCATGCATTTGATGAAGTGGACGGAGTCCATGAAAACTTTTACCAGAATACATTTGTTAGTCTTTAAGGTGACACAAGACTGTTGTTTTTGCTACTACAGACTAACTGAAAATTTGTATTATATATAATTATATATATATATACACACACACACACACACAATATCTATATCTATATCATAGAGTCTGATGCTAGGTTAGGACAAAGTTGCTCAGTAATCAGTAAAGGCATTCCTGGATGTTAGAAGTTGCTACTGTCTTTCGGCAACAATAATGTGTAGTCAAGGTATAACTAGCAGATACTGAGAGACCTTGCTGGCAGCCCAATCCTAAATAAGTTTTCAGAGGACAGCAGCCTGAGAAGATAACTTTTACGGAGCTAACTTGTTGTAAAAATCAATTCACACAAACAAGCAAACTTGTGAGTTCTTCTGCCAGTTAAAACGGCCAAAGCAAATTACCAAAAAGGAGAGAAAAGGAAGAGAGAGAAGGGGTAAAAGAGAGGTGTACACATTTTAGCAGAGTCCCAGTCATGAAATGCATGAGCTACAGAGGATCATATAAGACAGACCCTACTATAAGTGTGCCATCACTTTCTGAATTCAGAATGGCAAGCATAAGGCGCATGGCCTTCTAGGAGCTGTCGGAAAAGTTATTTGTCGCATATATGACCTGGATTTTTACCGAGGACCTAAGGGTGGCACACATTTTTATCTTGTGAGACAATTTAGGCGGAGTCACCCACTGAGCTTAATGGCTAACATGGGAAGTTATGAACTCCCTCCCTGAAGAAGTACGTCACCTTCAGGCATTTTTACTGAAAATGCAACCTCTATCGGGAAAGCCCATGGTACTAGAAGAAATTGTCATTCACAATACTTCGAATCATTTTCAATTGTGCTGATGTTTGATTTAATAGTCCTGTTTTATTTTAAATGACTTGCAGCCTGAGGTATTCATCATTATTCAGAAATAAGTGTTCCTGAATTAATAATAATATTTATTTATAAAGTGCTTTGTTACAAAGTGAATCATAGAATAGTAGGGTTGGAAGGGGCCTACAAGGCCGAGTCCAAACCCCTGCTCAATGCAGGAATCCAAGTCAGAGCATCCCTGACAGATGGCGGTCCAGCTTCGTCTTGAATGCCTCCAGTGTGGGAGAGCCCACCGCCTCCCTAGGGAATGGGTTCCATTGTCGTATTGCTCTAACAGTCAGGAAGTTTTTCCTGATGTTCAGCTGGAATCTGGCTTCCTGTAATTTGAGCCCATTCTTCCGTGTCCTGCACTCTGGGATGATCGAGAAGAGATCCTGGCCTTCCTCTCTGGGACAACCTTTCAAGTCCTTGAACAGAGCTATCATATCTCCCCTCAGTCTTCTCTTCTCAAGGCTAAACATGCCCAGTTCCTTCAGTCTCTCCTCATAGGGCTTTGTTTCCAGTCCCCTGATCATCTTTGTTGCCCTCCTCTGGACCCTCTCCAGTTTGTCTGCATCCTTCTTAAAGTGCGGTGCCCAGGACTGGCCACAGCACTCCAGGTGAGGCCTAACCAGTGCTGAGTAGAGGGGAACTAGTACTTCCTGGGATTTGGAAGCGATGCTTCTATTAATGCAGCCCAAAACAGCATTTGCCTTTTTTGCAGCCACATCACATTGCTGGCTCATATTCAGCTTGTGATCGACAACAATTCCAATACAAGTGCTGTACATAAAAGCAAAGCTCGACAATTTAAAATACATAATTACAATGATTCTAGTACAACTTAACTAAAAATACAATATTATAATAGTCTTAATATTCCAAATAAAAGCAACCAGCATACTTTACTTCAGAAACCACCAAACACTCCCCTCCTAGTCAAAAGGTAAGTTTTCAAAGAATTCATTGCTTTCTAGCATCAGCGTTTACAGGATTACAATTTTAGGGATCTCCCTCTCCTCTCCTGCATTTCTTCTCTATCTTGCCCTTGTTGGAGAAAAGTGAAATATAAATAAATAATAAATGGGACGAATAATAATAAAATGCACCTAAATATAGAAATAAAAATAAGAATATGGAGGAAGAATGAAGCCATGGATAGCCAGGGGTATTTTTGCCCATGAATAGTCAGGGGTATTTTTGCCAGGGGTATTTTTGCCCCTCCTGCAATTCTTCTCTAACTTGCCCTTGTTGGAAAAAAGTGAAGTATAAATAAATAATAAATGGGACAAATAATAAAATGCACCGAAATATAGAAATAAAAATAAGAATATGGAGGAAGAATGAAGCCATGGATAGCCAGGGGTATTTTTCCCAGGGGATAGCCAGGGGTATTTTTGCCCCTCCTGCAATTCTTCTCCATCTTGCCCTTGTTGGAGAAAAGTATAAATAAATAATAAATGGGACAAATAATAAAATGCACCGAAATATAGAAATAAAAATAAGAATATGGAGGAAGAATGAAGCCACGGATAGCCAGGGGTATTTTTGCCCAGGGGATAGCCAGGGGTATTTTTGCCCAGGGGATAGCCAGGGGTATTTTTGCCCCTCCTGCAATTCTTCTCCATCTTGCCCTTGTTGGAGAAAAGTATAAATAAATAATAAATGGGACAAATAATAAAATGCACCGAAATATAGAAATAAAAATAAGAATATGGAGGAAGAATGAAGCCATGGATAGCCAGGGGTATTTTTGCCCAGGGGATAGCCAAGGGTATTTTTGCCCCTCCTGCAATTCTTCTCCATCTTGCCCTTGTTGGAGAAAAGTATAAATAAATAATAAATGGGACAAATAATAAAATGCACCGAAATATAGAAATAAAAATAAGAATATGGAGGAAGAATGAAGCCACGGATAGCCAGGGGTATTTTTGCCCCTCCTGCATTTCTTCTCCATCTTGCCCTTGTTGGAGAAAAGTGAAGTATAAATAAATAAATAATAAATGGGACGAACAATAACAAAACGCGCCTAAATAACCAGGCTCTTCTAGTCCCCACTCGGCCACGGAAGCTCACGGGGCGACTTCGGGCCAGTCACAGACTCTCAGCCCAGCCCACCTCGCAGGGCTGTTGTTGTGAGGACAGAGTGGAGAGGAGGAGGAGGAGAATGTCAGCCGCCTGGGGTTCCTGGCGAGAGGGAAAAAGGCGGCATATAAATTCAATCAATCAATCAAGGACTAAGACCGAGAACACGGAGGAAGGGCGAGGCCGCGGCAGCCGGGGCGCCGGCCCAGGCGGCTCGGGCCGCGCGCCGCCCGGCTGAGCGCGCCCGCGCCCCGGAGACCCCGCCCACCCGGCGCCCGCCCCCGCCCCCGCCGTTTCGCATGCGGCCGCCGATTGGCCGAGGCGCCCGGCGCCACCGCCCCTTCGCGCGCGGCCTGGCGGCGCCGCCGGCTCGCGCGGCCCTCATCGCGCGCCGGGATGCCGGGCGGCGAGGGCGGCTGGAGCGTGTCGTTCGCGGGCTGCGGCTTCCTGGGGGTGTACCACATCGGCGCGGCCGCCTGCCTGCAGGAGCGCGCCCCGCGCCTCGTCCGCGGCGCCCGCCGGGTCTACGGGGCCTCCGCGGGGGCGCTGGCCGGCGCCGTCCTCATCGGCGGCGGCTCCCTGGGTGCGTGCGTGCGGGCGGGCGGGCGCGGGGCGGGGCGGCGCGGTCGGTAGGCGCTTGCAGGGGCTCCTCGGCGCAGGCCCCGTGCCGTGCCGGGCGCGCCGGAGAGCGCAGGCTGGGCAGCCCGTCCGCCCGTCCGTCCGTGCCCTTCCAGCTCCTCTGGGGCTTGCGGCTCCACCCGAGGGGCCAGGCGAGGGTGGGGAGGTGGCAGGTGAGGCGAGCACCCCCGCGAAGGGGCGGCTTCCCGGCCCCGCGGGCGACTAGCCTTCACCGGCCCCTCTCCTCCGCTAAGAGCTTGGGTTGGTCAGGCTTGGACGGCTCTCGAAGACCAGGAGTGGCGACTTGTGGCCCTCCAGACGTTTCGGCCTGCCACGCCGCCGTCCCCCGCCGGCATAGCCGGCGGTGAGGGGTGGCGGGGCCGTGGGCCAAACCTTGAGGGGGCACGAGCCGCCCGGCCCTGATCTGGGCCCATTTCGGCCCAGCTTCGGGCATGGCTTTGAGAGGCGCTGGTAGCCTCAGTGTGCGGCTTATGCCGGGGACTAGGTGCGGGAGCTCAATCCAGATCCTGGAGAAACCTGTTCAGAAGAAGAGGGCCGGGGCTTCATGGAGAACTCCTCTCCAGCTGAAGACCCGGAGGAGCCCGCAGTGGTCCGAAAGGCAGCCTGAAGAGCCCCATCTCAGGGATGCCTTGCCTGGGCCCCCCAATAATTCCACCAGCCCCACCCCAGCCTTGATCCCCAATTTCCCCCCTTCGTCCCCCAGCCTTCAAGAGAAAAGGGGGTCCCTCCAGCCCTCCAGAGTGATCCAGTGGGAAGCTCAGAGTCACCATAGGAGCACTCCTTTAGCTTCCAGATGGCTGTCAACAGGGCACTGTTCTGTGTTGGAAAGGTCTACTCAGGAGGAAGGAAAAGATTCAGCTGAAAGCAATGACCCAGCTGATGACCAGGAAGAGGAGGGGCTGGCAATGACTACATAAGACTCTTAGTCTGCTCTGCACCCTTGCTGGATTAATGGCTCCCTCTGAGTCATTATCCCCAGCTCCTTTCTCATGGATATAATATCCTTGTTGGTTCTGGGATGGATAATATGTGCAGAGGACTTGGGGGAGGGGGAACCTTGCTTTGTGCTAGGTATTCAGGGGGCAGCCAGCCACTAGAAAGGGATTTATGATCTCCTGTGGCCACCTGGCAATGTATTTGTGGACACCTGCTTGCCCATCCCTTATTGATCTTCTTCCTGAGGAATTCTGACAATTGTTTTGAATGATTCCCCCTTCCTTAGCAGCTGCCATCCCACATCGTTGAGGAAAGCCCCCTGACTCACCAGACATGCTTTACAGGGGGCACAAGGAAAACAGGACAATTTCCTACTGTAAACTTTCTTAGGGAGCAATCCTGTGGCCACTAGACACTATCTAGCGGGCCATAGGATATGCTCATTTCCGGGAACCGACCTCAGAGCCCACGCTCTGAGGTCGGTTCCCGGAAAACCTACCGCCCTCCATATCTGAGGCAGCACGGAGAAGCTCCATCCTCGGCTCTTGGAAGAAGAGCGCGGAACAACTGAAAAGGGGCGTTCTGGCGCAGGGAGAGCGGAGCTGTGCGTACCACACATCCAATGCGTCGTATGGCAGCTTCCTCTCCAAGTCAGCCTCCCTGCCGCTAGACAGCCAAAAATGGCTGTCTAGCGAAAAATAGCAAGGCGGAAGAGGTGTGGAGGGAATGATCCCGCCCCACCATGCCTCTCCTGTCTTGCTTTGGATAGGCGGTTGCCTCCGAGGTTGGAGGCGGCCACCTATCTAGTTAGGATTGCGCCCTTAATAAGTTACCTTACCTTAGAACCCAAACCATCGCTGATAGGGAGAACAAGTGTTATTGGAATTATGTGAATTACAAACCTTATACCACTCTAAAATTCTGACCTATACGCTCAGGCAGTTGTATTGATACAGTATAGAATAAAATGAAATGGATTTGTAGAGATTCTACCATCCGGCAGACCTGATGTTAAATCATCGCTTCATTACTCTGGCTGCAGTGCTGATTGATGTTCAGCTTGAAGAGGTAACTCCACAGGATGCTTTTTCTGTGAAGGAAACCCAGCACTCTGAATGGGAAATATATTTGCATTGCTTGGGCTAACAAGACCTATAAGCTGTAAGATTTCCAGGCAGGGTTGATTGATTTACATCCAGTTTCCCATTGATATTTCTTCACATATTCCCTGAATAATGGTATAAATCCTAGGGTGAACAGGTGTTCTCTTTTACAGAAAACAGTCCTTATTTGAAGGGCTGTCCTGTCCAATTCTAGTTTAAAGATAAAGAACTGTTGCCTGTCCACACTTCGCACCTGAAGGGTCAGGCACATAGGGTCACCTTGTCCCGGTCTTCCACACTGTGGTGAAGTTTACTGTATTTCTGTTTAAATTATAACAATTATTTCTAAATTTGCATCTGTACATAATAATCCACATATACAAATGGCTGCCCTCTTTTCTTGGTGATTCATTTCCTCTTTTTTGGTGATTCATAAGTATCTACCTTACCACTAAATCATAGTAATTTACAACTACAGAGAATGTTTACACTGCTGTTTCATTCTTACAACCTGGCGTGCTACGGTCCATGGGGTCACGAAGAGTCAGACAGGACTTAATGACTGAACAACAGCAATACATTTTGCACACTTTCTTTTGTTTTTATGAAGGTGGGGCTGGGACAAGGCAGCCTGAAGGAGAAGGGAGCAACACTGGAAAAAAGATGACAGAATTGTCCACTGTCTTCTTATATTCCCATGCCTAACTTCACAAATTGCCATGACTGCTGGTGATAAGAAAGGCCCTCTAAGGGAATATTTTAATTATTTTTATAATTTAAAATATTCATTTTATGATAAGTAAGAAGATATTGGTACCCACTGTCTCTTGCTGCCTGCTTGAATGTATAGTGTATAATTGGGAAGATGCTCATTGCACGTGTACTTTGAATGTATTTTAATATAAGTCAGAATGAATTCTCTTGAAATAATCCTAAACGATAGTTTTGTTGTGATTCTGATATGCCTGGAAATGCCACAATAGCATTTTTTAGGGAGTTGTGTGTGAGACTGGCAGCACATTGAATGGCTTGTGAAAATCTTAGTTAAGTACTTTAGAGGATTAAACTCTTATTTGTTAAAATGTTGGCTTCACTTTGTAATCAGTGTAGCAATTAAGTGAAAGAACATCCCATCCTAGTGACTGCTAAATATAGATATATGTGTATCAGAAAATACACTTTGAGCTAAATTAATTTTTGTATTCAAATTTAGAGCTAAAGTCTCTGAATGGCTTGTTTCCCACATCTTAAAATAATTTTAACTCAGTAAGTAAATGTACAACTTCTGGGTGCAAATGCTGTTTCACCCTATTAATTTTTATTTAACTTTGCCAAGTAACAGGTGCAGTGGTCTCCCATTTTTAGGTAGATTTTTCATTGCATTACATGTCATGTGAAAAATTGAGTAGCACAAAGAAAGAAGGCTTGGAGTGCTTCCAGATGAGTCTTTTATTGTGCAATCACCCTGCCTCATTTGTGGAACTTCACAGGGGGTCCAAATGACATTTTCCATTTGTAACCCTCCCATATATTCTCAGCATCTTCAGCCTTTTTTCTTAGCATAAAAATCCATTAAGGAGGGAAAGAAGGAACGGATTTGCTCTTGGATGCTAGTATCCACTATTGCTTATTGCGTACTGCAAACAAATTGATAAGCATTTACAGGTTTCTGCAGAAATGTCTGTGGCCTTTAATTGAGAGCAAACAATCCATTAAGGGTGTAATCCTATTGGGATGCCTGTCAGCCTCCGAACGCGGAGGCTGACAGGCATCTTATGCAAAGCGGGGGGAGCGCGGAGGTGATCTGTGCCTCCATGCTTCTCCTGCTCTGCATTTTTGCTAGATGGGTTTTTTTGCCTGTCTAGAAAAGGCTCTGCAGAGAGGGTGGGGAGGGCTAGGGATAGCTCATATCCCTGCTTCTCCAGTTGCCTCGCCACCCACAGAAGTGCCCCCTTTCCCTCCTCTCTGAGGTCACTTTTGCGACCTTGGAAAGGCAATTGGTGTGGGTCTCTCTGTGCTCGCTGCGAGGGGGAAGGAAGCTTGGACTCTTGGGTCTGAGGTCAGAGCGCTGTCTCTGACCTCACATCCAGGAATCCGAACTCCAAATTGGGGAGATTGCTTTCCCCAGTAACGAAAATAGGTTGATACAAGAGACGTATGTGAACGGTCTCCTTACATTAAAAATAAGAACACTGAAATACAGCGGTGGGGGGGAGGCTGTGGATTTGTTTGGAGCAGCAGTGTCTAAGCTTTTCACCATCTCCTGTTTTTGTCCTCATCAGGCTGCTTTCTTCTCCACCCACATGGAAAAGCACCTTGGGGAGGACTTTGATTTCCCACCTACTGGGGAACGATGAATTTCCCCTTCTGCCACTGTTCTCGTTAAATGCGCAGCTTCTCGCCACTGCCTTTCAGTTAAAAGGGGAAGGCACGAGACACACAAACAATTATCATCCAGTTTGGCTGTTTAAATGGCTTGTTAACATGTGAAGTTACATCTTTTCCTTTGGGTTGTTCTAATCTAAAGAGCGTATAGAGGATATATGTAAATGTACATAGTAAACCCGACTTCATTGGAAGGTAAAGGTGGTGATTGTGAATATAATGGATGATGATTAATATTTATTTAATGGTGTGTTTGCGTCATATGACCTCCTCGCTCTTTAGGTTATCTCCTTCTGACCTGTATCAGTAGGTTAAATTCCTTCTGTAAAGTTGACTTTAACTTCCTCTCTGGAAGTGAAACAGAGGACAGAAGTTGTGTCAGGAATGAAAAGCAGCCCTAATAAACTATTGGTGGTGGTCAGTTTGCTGCCTTGGGATTGGGTGAGGAAAATAAGCTGAGCCTCTGCAGAGATGTGGTACGATTAGTTATCTGCTCCTGTGGAGAAGGTTACTACAGGACATTAACCTATTCCATTTCTTGGCCTGTTTTGAGAGAGAACGGTTGCTATGCTAATATTGCCAGGTGACACTAATATAAAAGGGTAATCTAAAAGACAATATTTGGAAAATAGCTTGTGTATGCACTCGGTTACGCAAGTCTGTGATAAGATATCGGAGCATATATTTGTTTAATTATGGCTAACTTGGAAAAGTATTGGGGTATTTATTCCAATTAACCGTTGCTGATAAATTATATTTTCAGTCTGTCCTTGGCAAAATAAAGAAAGGTGCAATCCTGTGCATGCTTAGACAGAAAAAAGGCCTACAAGTCCCAGCAGTCCCCAGCCTTTTTTTCTGTCTAAACATGCATAGGATTGCGCTCTATATCTTTTAATATTAGGGATGTGTAAGGGAGCAATGTCATGGCCACTAGACACTGGCTAGGGGCCATAGGATATACTCTTTGCTGGGAACCTACCTCGGAGCCCATGCTCCGAGGTCGGTTCCTGGAAAACCAAACTCCCCCCACCTCCGCACTGCCTCCAAGTGACAGGGGAGTGCGGAGCGACTGAAAAGGGGGAGTGCTGGGCATGTTCCAGGGCAGTCTCCCAGTCAGCCCCCCGCAGCTAGACAGCCGAAAACGGCTGTCTAGTGGAAAATAGCAGGGCAAGAGAGGCGCGGAGGGAACGATCGCCCCGTGCCACTCCTGCCTTGTTTTGGATAGGCACTTGCCTCAGAGTTTGGATGCGACCGCCTCTCTTGATAGGATTGGGCCCTAAGAGACTGAAAATTATATTTTCAGTCCATCCTTGGCAAAAATAAATCTGTTAAGACTAAGGATGTGTAAGAGACCACTATAGATCATAGCTTCCCTTCTTTCTCCCTCTCGGTGGTGGGTTGTGCTGCAAAGGGGAAGAGGCGGGTGTGCTGCAGGCATTGCGCTGACGCATTCCTGACAACTCGATGGGTTGTCGTTATGTGTGAACAGCCCCACTGACTTGGAATTATTCGTTAGTAGAGCTGGCGTGCCAGTTACTTGACTGGTCAAACATTGTCCATTAATCATGGTCAAATATTCCACGAAATCATGATGCTCCCAATGCTTGAATTGGACTGCTGCCAATTTAGCGCAACCGCCTTTTTAAACTGCCCTTAGTTTTTTTAATAGTTGCTGAGTTTTTTTTTTTTTTAATGTTTATAATTTTTTTTAAATGTTGTAACTGTAGGCTGGCCCCAGCGTTTCAGGATAAAACCCAAACAGAAGAACTGTCCAGTGAATTGTTCACATTTATAGAAACGTTACCGAACCTTGGGAAAAGTAATAATAATTGATTACGTTTTTTTAAAAGGTCGTAGCTGTGGAGGGGATTGTGGATTTGCATCATGAGGCAAAGGCATGGTGACCACAACTTTTGGGTGGCTTCCAAGGCTAGCCAAATGTTGTGACTCCTGATAATAACAGTTGGTTAATTTTGTTTTTGTAATTAGCATAATTATCAAGGCTATTGATAATGTATCAATAAGTAACTTCAGGTGCTTGTATCAATAAGTAACTTCAGGTGCTTGCCAATACCGAAGATAAGGAGAGAAAACTGACAATGCAATCCTATACGGGTTTACTCAGGATTAAGTCCCATTGAGTTCAATGGAACTTACTTCCAGGGAAGCAGGTATAGGATTGCGCCCTTGGGTTGTATCCAGTGCTAGTGTAACTTAAGTCCTATTCATTTTAATGGGCCTACTGTAAGTAGGACTTACATTGGCTATATCCTTCATCCTTTAGTCAGAGTCATAGTGGTCCCAGTTTTTTAAAACTTCTGGCACCTGGTAATTTTCCAGAGGCTTTCTGAATATTTTTTTTTAAATTTCATTTATGTTTTGTTTATGTTCCTATATTTTTTATCCCAGTTTTGGACAAATATTGTCTCCTTAATTGCATCAATTTAAGGAGACAGGCCCTGCCCTCGGTCTTTCAAACTAAAAAGACAATATGCATAAGGGAAGAAGAATGGGGGTTAAAGGCAGAGGAGGGAGATCAGCTTGACGATGCCAGAATAATGTGGGGTGTTTGAAAAAAGGCAAGTATGTCTAGTTGGGATCAGACTGATTTTCTCTTGCTGGTGGTTTTGCTTGGATAGAGGTGCTGCAATTGACCTAGGCGTCTTGTATCTCTGGCTTGTGGCAGAGGCCAGATGTGCGCCGTTCCTGTTTTGTTTCAGTAGACTTACTAACCACTTCATTTTTCTGTATAATTGTGGCCTGTCAAAATTAGGTAAGGGGAAAATACTTAATTTGTGTCATACTAAACAAGTATTTGAATAATTTGAATATATGTATCTTTTAGTGTGTTAGCAACCTGTGTCTAAGACCAGGTGTCAATGTTTGTTAGTTACAAAATAGCTTTTTCAAGTTTTGTTTTGGTGCTGTTAAAAGGAAAGATTTATTTTAAAAAACCTGAAATTGTAAATGGAGAAATTTTTAATTAAAAAGCCCAACAACCTTAAAATGTACATGCCATCTCACATGCTGTAATGTATCTTTCAGCGGCGTCTTTTGCAGATGTTCTGGATCTAGCCAAAGAAGCGAGAAAGCGAAATCTTGGCCCTCTTCATCCTTCCTTCAATGTGATGAAAATAATACGGGATGGACTGCACAAAAATCTTCCAGAAAACGTTCATCAATTGGTAGCAGGGAAACTTTGCATTTCACTTACCAGAGTGTCTGATGGCAAAAACGTTTTAGTATCCGACTTTAACACTAAAGAAGAAGTTGTGCAGGTATATTCTCAGTGGTTGCTAAAGTTCTTAAAAAGCTTTGCTGTATTGCCAGTTTTTAACACTGTTTAGAACAATGTTCAGAATACTGGCCCAGGGGCTGAATATTTATCTTAAACTCGTTAGGTCCCCCCACATAATTAATATTTTCTCATTTTTTGCGTTAGAAAATTATGTTCACTTGTTTACAATGGCTGTCTCTTCCAGAGCGGCATATTGGGCTAGGATCATGGAGGATTTCCCTTGTCTTAGCCCCATCGTGAGAGTCCTAGGAAGAGAAGACTGTACAGTAGCCTTCCCCAACCTGATGCCCTACAGATGTTTTGGACTACAACTCCCACTAACCCCAGCCAGCATGGTCAGTAGTCAGGAATGCTGGGAATTGTAGTCTAAAATATCAGGAGGGCAGCAGGTTGGCTACAGCATCCTTTTCGAAGTTGTGTGCCTGTACAATATGTAAAGCCTCATATACAGGTAGCTAGCAAAGCCGCAACAATAATAAAAAAGCTTGGTGGAATAGAAAGTCTTTAGGGTTCTCTTAATGGCTGGAAGAGAGGGGGCCAAGCAGGGTTCTCAAGGGAGGGAATTCATGTGTGAAGCCATCACTGAAAAGGCCTTGTCTGAAACTGCCAACCTGACTGAACATAGGGCTTCTTCAGCTTGCAAGTCAGAACTGGAAAGGGTTCCTGATAGGTAGAACTCTTGAAAATGACTGTGTTAGACCATTGCTGTATGAGTGTTTTTCACTATTAGAAATGGATGTGAAGCTAACTATTTTCTTTTCTGTAGGCTTTGCTCTGCAGTTCATTTGTGCCTATATATTGTGGCCTCATTCCACCTTCATTTAGAGGGGTGGTAAGTACTTGTTTATTCTTATATAAGTTAAACTTGCGTGGGTGTCCCTGATTACATAAAATGCTAGAATAACCAGGTAATGTGTTCTACTTTCCTATGCTTTCAACATTAGTCTTGGAGGCAAGCATTACTGAGAACCTTTGAAAGGGAATCTCGGCTTTTTGGTCCGTACATGTTTTTGGACACCATTATTTGTATGTCAGAAATGGTTCTAGAATGGCAAATAATCACTAGAATGTTTTATTGGTCATCACTAATGTCCCATCTCTCAAGGTTATAAGACTGGGTCCTGGAGCAGGGATTGACGAAATATAAGGGTATTCTTGCTCGGTCAGAATTCATTTGGGCCCCTCTGCAAGATTTCCTATTTTACTGAGCATAATCTGCACCTTTTCTTGCAAGGGATCGATCTTATGGGATACATCTGTGTACTTGGCTATTGGGCGGTATTGAAATGTAATGAATAAATCAATACTCAAAAATTACACGTACTTATTTTCTGTGTACTCATAAACCACAATATTTGGATCTGAAAAGAACATAACTCTTGCCGTTATAAGACACTGATTAGTGTGTTTGTTCTGTGGTACATGGCACACAGGAACCAATAGGATATTACTTTTGGTAATGTTAGTGACATGTAACACTACTCCCCTTTCCCCAGTACTGACATCATTATAGAAACCTTTTTTTAGAAGTTTTATACGCCTTTGCTGTACAATGCTTCTACAGGAGCATGCATCTAGTTAGATTCTGGAAAAATTTTTTGCAGGGATACAGCTTACTTTTCTCCAGCCTCCACCCCATCTATTATACTGTGCTATTGTCACTGAAAGGTGGCTTGTTGGGGAGTATAGTGCGATGGGTAAAATGCACTGTGGCATATCTGATGAGTTTATGGGGGAAAGCTGTCATATAAAGCACTGAGACAGACTGCTGGAATAGATTTCATTCTGTTTGTGCCCAGTAAATGGGATAGCGATGAGATGGATGGCCAAGTTCATGGAAGACTTGAAGTGTGTGAATTTCACTACCCGTTTACATTCTGATGGCTGAGTTGTTGCATGTATGTCCTATGTGCACGTGGCATAAAATTTGCTCTAGGACAGCTTCTTGTGGGTCAGAAAAGGGACTGAATTTTGTCTTTCCAGAATACGGAGGGTAGTTCACGCATTAACATGAACAGTTATGGTTTGCAACACATTTCAAGGAAACGCTTTATCAAGGGAAATGTTCAATGCTGCTTAATAAAAACTACTTGAGACAGGTTTACTGCTACAGCTCATCTAAGCAGACCGGGGATGGGAGGACTGAGAAAACAGGACCCAGCTATGCACATTGCACAGATGTAGGGCCTCACCTTGCACCATATTGTATGTCTGGTGTGTGGCCCAAGGGTGTGCATGCTGCTTGACCACGTATTAGCTAATGTCATATTGGGACTCTGAACCGTCCTTGAAAGTGCATTGTACACAAATCTGTTCGTATGTGACCTCCATAAAGCACAGATCTGTACATAAAAGTTCCATGCATATGTTGCATTTCTACATGGTACGTGCAGACACATGCACATAGATTTTACACTGCAAACATGCAATAGTTTGTAAAAAAAGGATTGGGCTTGTATCTGTTGGTTGAGAACTGCCCTGCATAATACAGGAGGAAATGGTCTTGAAGATGAAATGCTAATTGTTATCCTCTTACTTGTTTTAAGGCCCTTTCTTAAGCAGTGTATTTTAAGGCCATTCTTAGAACCTGAAGTATCCTATTAACGGCTGCCTGCATCTTGGCTGAAAGCAAATATCAACACGTTGATCTTTACTAGTGTGGTTTTGCCTGTGTGTTTTAGTAAAGAAAGGCAAAATGATTCAGGGCCTGCATTGTGCACATTCTAGAAGATAAAATCTAGTTCTAATTTGTTTTCATGGAAGCTTTATTTGCTCATTTAACACCACCACCCCAACAAAAGAAAAAATAGCAGCTTGTGATTTGGCGATATCAAAGTTTTGAAAAAACAGCTGATCTAGATTTGTGAAACTGTCCTGTAGCCATCCTTTTTTTACTTTTTAAAAGCTGCAGTTCTGTATGAGATGCAGAATAGAATATTGGACTAAATCCATAGTTTAGGTAGGTTCAGGCTAATCCTGTTCCTTGGTCCTCGTGGCTGGACAATTACGATATCTAAAAGGATTTAGTTGGCATGACAAACACGAAGCATGCTTGAAGGCCTAGTTCATTTTCTGAATTGTCTTTCCACTGAGTATGGGTATAGAAATGGAACTGTATAGTACAATGTACGTAAGAGGAAAACTGAGTTGGGTGGGGAAGGACATAAACAAGACTCTTTGGCCAAACTAGAAAAAGTGTGGGTGAGCACTGGGACGTTGTTTGTATGGGATGTGATGGGCGTGGGGGAGGAAAGATATGAGAGCCAGGAGTGGGGAACCTCTTTCAGCCTGAGGGCCAAATTCAGTTTTGGGAAATCTCTCAGGGGCCCACAGGGCAGGGCAAAAGGGGTAAGGCCAAAAATACAAAAAATGCCAGCCTATTGTAGCTTAAAGCTTGTACTGTCAGTAACTAAGGAGAGGCAATTCAGCCTTTTAGAATGGGAGGAAAACTGCACAAAAGCTGGGAAACCACCATCCAAGTGGTGGTTGGGGAAGAGGGGGTGGGGCAGGGGAAAGAGGTGTGACCCTCTAGGGAACCTTGCAGGGTCAGATTGGGACCCCAGGAGGGCTGGATTTGGCCCCCTGGCCTGAGGTTCCCCACCCCTGATGTGAGCCTTATGAAATACCAAAGAGGACGGTAAGATTCCTTAGAACTAATGTTTTCACTAAGGCTGGCCCCAGACATTTGACCTTCCCAAGTAGATTATTGGGGAATATATATTCAAGAAAGAGGCCGTCGGATTGCTCCCAATGTTGCAGAGGCTTCTGGACAGCATATCCTCTGAGAATAGTGCCCTGACAAATTCTGTGACACTGCATGCAATCCTGAGATGCACTTCTTGGACCTCACGCAGCTCTGTTGCTGCTCCAAGCAATTGCTTGGGTTGGGCCAGCCCTGGTAAGCTAGACTATTCCTACTTAACAGTATACTATGACTCAACAGCGTGGCAAATGGATCCCGTGAAGAACTCTAGGATGCCAAAATGCCTGGCAACAGCAAGTGAAATTAAATATTGAGGCACAACACTTGAATTGATCCAGATAAAGGACATACTTGGGGCTTGACATGTGGACGACAGTGTTGTCTAAATTCTAATTAAACCAAGAAAGCCTATTTGTAGTTGCACAACACTAGCAGTGTCTACAAGTTGCTCACCTAGCAAGGTCACATCAGGCCATACATCCTTTCGCTCTCTTAATTTTCTCTTGTTATCCATAAAACATACTTGGCTTCAAGCAGCTTTCCAGTTCGGATGGCTTTTCCCACCATTGTCAGGCAATCTAATTCTAGCAAATTTCTATATATGCATTTGTTCAATAAGTCGTTTATTAATATGCTAGGCTCCTCTCTGGTGCAGTTAAGTGAGCCGGCTGAGTTCTGCAAATAAGACTCCTTGTTTTTCTCTCCTTTTCCTCCCCTCTTTGAAGCGCTACGTTGACGGTGGAATAAGTGACAACTTACCTCAATATGACTGGAAGTATACCATCACAGTTTCGCCTTTCTCCGGGGAGTGTGACATTTGTCCCAAGGGCAATTCTGCAAACTTCCATGAAATGAATGTGACGAATACCAGCATTCAGTTTAGTTTAGGGAACATGTACCGTTTAACTCAGGCACTTTTCCCTCCAGAACCCAAGGTATTGTATATTCCACCCTTGTGACTTCTCTGAGACATCTCTCTAGGCGTATTGGCATGTATGCTTATATGTTCCCACCATGGAAAGATGGACATACCTCCCAAAGTGCTAGTTCTGTATGACTTTCCTTAGTTATCTCAGGAAGATCATGTGCTAATCTAGAGCATCTTCAGGGGCATTTGTAATAAATGCACTGGGAGCAATTCCTGCGAGCAGGGAATAATGCAGAGCATTCTTCCCCAGCCTGGGTCCCTCCCGATGTTTAGGCCTACAACTCCCATCAGCCCCAGCCAGCATGGCCAGTGGCCAGAAATGATGGGAGTTCAAGGCCAAAACATGTTGGGGGACCCAGGTTCGAGAAAGGTGATGCAAAGGGTGTTAACCCTGTACACTTTGGGGTCGTAGGGTTGGGAGACGATTGAAGCAGTTTAGATACTGTTAATGTTCAAGCAAGGTATATGCAAATGCTCTCCAGGACAATTACTGCAGAATCCCTTTTTAAAAAACCATGATAAAGTGCTTAATGGGCCTTTTTTAAAATAATGTATGGAATTTGTTCTGTGTCTCCTTCTGGTTTTGACTTATTATTGAAGTATTTCATTGTATTGTTCATCAAATGCCAAACTGTTTTGTTTAAGATTTTGAGCTGAATTATTCTACTGGTGTCTACTATTTTGCACAAGCAGCTATACCAGAACTAAGGATGTACGAAAGTCACTTACCTTTTTGCGGATTGTGTTCGGGGGGGGGGGGGGAGACGCTCCGTCCCTCCCCCCGGAATCCTGCCCGGCCGGCTCCGCTCCACAGCCAGCCAGGCCCGTCCGCAGCCGGAGTTCTGGCCGCAGACGGGCTGCTGTGGATGCAAATGGTGGCCACCGTAGCAGCCGCCATTTGTGTCCAGCCAGGCAGCCATGATAGGCTACGTAAGTATTTACGTAAATACGTAAATATTTACGTAGGCTAAAACGGCGAAAAATAGGGAACGCAAATGGCAGCCGCTGTAGCCGCCGCCATTTGCGTACGCCATTTTTGGTTTTTTTTTGCTTGGCTTGCAAACCTCAGGTCGACAAGCCAAATCCATCCTACTTGGGATTGAAATCCGGCCCTCTGGGTTTCCCCAGATGGCCACGCATCCTCATTTCCCTGACCATTGCTTATTTTGTGGTGTTGTGTGTGTGCATGTGTTTTTCCCATTCTAAAATGTTGGAATGCCTCTCGAAATGCCTAGTTACTAGTTGTAAGTGCTTTAGGCTGAACTGTGCTGTTATTTTTGGCCCTGCCCCTTTTGCCCTCAGCTCCACCCACTAATGTGGCCCCTAGCGGCCCTCAGGGTGAAAGAGGTTTGACATCCCTACTATAAGTGCTTGCTCTGTGGAATAGCGCCATCACATTAAATGCCAACACAGTCTCTTTATGTTCCCAGTGGCTGCAGGGAGGAGACATGGGGATTAAAATGTGATGGTGCTGATCATTGGATATTTTATAGATTGCTGCAACCGAGAGGGGGATGTCTTGCTGGAGAGTAGCATCCCCTTTTTGGCAGCATCCCCATGGTGACCATATTGTGCATTCTAGATCTGTCTTGCAACGCTTCCAAAAGAAATCTGACTGAATTTCCAGGGAGAATTGCAATTGTGGAGCAGCCATAAATAATGTCTTTTTTTCCTTTTTTTTTTTTTTTTACTTGTTCTGACTTTGCACACAATGATAAATCCAAGGATGTTCTTGCTTGATCTTGGATCATGATCTGGCTATAATAGCGTACACGGGTAGAAGTCTAGAAGGGCATCTGCATGCCAGAAGCAATATGTAGTTCTTGACCGTTATGCTGTTTCCACCATGGCTAGCTCCCGCTGCAGAAACTGAGAACGTGCCCCAGAAACTTCAGGGGTTTGCCATGCCTGTGATGGCAAAAAAACATGAACCGAGTCAGCCCTGTCTGAGGGAAGTGGTGGTTTCTTAGGTATGTTGCATTACCAAGAGCACAATAGGAAAGGAATGCTAACATTGAAACACTGGTATAATATCTCACCTCTAGACAGACTGCTGTGTTGAGTAATAACTAGCATGGCTACAGTAGAACTGTGGGAAGAGCTTCAGTGTCCTTCAGTGTGAAGGATATTCCAAGTGACTTGAGATAGCTTTTGTCGATGTCAGACTGGAAGTGATAAAGGCGAATGCCTGTGAAATAACACTCTAATACCTAGGAACGGAATATTTGGGTTTCAGGTTTTTTTCATTTTGCGAGATGCAGTTTTCTGCATATTTTTAAATTTCTTAATTGTATGGGTTTAAAATGTTCTGTTTTCTTTTTCTTTTGTTTATGGAAGACTGTGAAACTATACAGTGCTAGGTGGCCTGGGGGTTCAGCTGTTTCACCAGTTATCCACTGGGAGAACCATGTTTTGGACTAATCTTGGAAAAGCCACCTTAGAAGAATTGCATAGTGAATTGTGTGGTTTGGGGGGAATGGCCCAGAGGGGGATCAGCCGTGCATGCACTGTTGTCATTTTTGTTCCCCACGTTGGGCATCTAACCACCTACTTAAGAGAGTCAGAAGTGAAGCCAGTTAATACACGTGCTTGTGCACTATTTAAGAAGAATAGTAGTAGTTTAACAACATCTTGATTTTCAACATTTTTGTGAACATTGAAAAGATGTAGTCATCTAATATCATTGAGCATGTTATCAAGCTAAGCAGGGTTAGCCCTGGAAATCAGGCTTCCTGCATTCAGCAGGGGGTTGGACTCGATGGTCTTGTAGTCCCCTTCCAACCCTATGATTCTATGTCTATTCAACTGTTCAAAACTGTTGCGTAAAATAGCCCTTAATAAGCAGACATTCGCATTTTCTCTCCCAACTTCCAAGTTTAAGTGGCATGAAGCACCCATGCCATTCTTTCAGTAAATTGCTCTTTGGCACTTCAAAACATCCTTCAATTTACTAGTTTTCTGTAACCTTTACAGGTGTTAGGAGAAATCTGTGAACAAGGATATTCGGATGCGCTTAGATTCTTGAAAGAAAATGGTACGTCTCTGTTTGTAATTTCACATTTTTGATATGGGTGGTGAACAGGCTATTAATCACAATATTAAAGAGGCCTGTGCATTTTTGTAGACAGCAAAAGACTGATCACTGTTGCTCATGTCTTGGTAACATCCAGATGAGATAACTAATACACTTTGTGTGGGGCTGCCTTTGTGGAGTGTTCAGAAACTTCAGCTTGTTCAAAATGCTGCTGCTAGCATTAACTGGGACATACCATATTGTATGTAATCATATTCACTGGCTTCCAATCTATTTCTGAATCCAATACAAAACCTACATATTCTGAGACATGGATATCTGGAGGACCATCTCTACCCAAATGGATCCTACCCACGTACTTCGGTTCTCATCAGAAGCTCTGCTCTGTGTTCCCCTGATGTCTGAAGTATGGCAAGTGACTAGGTGATAGAGGGCCCATTCACTTGTGGTTCCTCGGCTCTGGACCTTCCATAGGAAACCCATTTGGTTCCTTTGCTATTTAGTTGCTAATAGCAAAATGTTTGGGAATGACTGCCCGTAGAAACTGGGATCCAGGCAAAATCCAGCAATGGCTACATAGAATCTGGGACAGCACAACTGTGTCTTCATTTATAATTACATAACAAAAGATTGTGCCGTGCAGTGTGGGCAGTGTTTTGTACTAGAAGTAGGCAGTCCTGTGCTTGGCAGGCTATGTCACCCTGTCTGCTCTTAGTAGAAAACTTTGTCCATACTCATCCATGAAGCAGCTGTGGGTTGCATGGGCCTTTCCGCTCACCCGCCCACCCAAGTTGGTGGGGCTGAGGTGTGTTTTGGTATGTATTATTTGGCCATACGGTTTCCAGAGGGGTTGCCAGCCATAATAAGTCTGTTGCAGTAAACACAACAGAGTCTTCTTGCACCCACAAGACTTTCTTTTTGTGGTCATACACTTTCTGGAAAGCTTGGACCGCAGAAAGGAACTCGGACAAGGCGTGCGCGTGCACGTGTGTATATATATGCCTCGTTCATGTTCACAAGCTTGTTTTCAAATATAAGCGCTGTTCGCATAAGCCAGATTTCTTGAGTGTCTTCCTGCCTTGCATACACAATCAACTACTACTCCGGGCTTAATTACAATTATTTAGAAATGCTCTGTTAGCTTCGGCAGAATTGGCCTGAGCAGACTTAATTTGACAAATTCCACTGAGTCTTTCAGTCACAGGCAGCTTTGCAGAAAAGGTGGATCTTGAAGAGAGATTTGACAGAAACAGAGACCTCAGCTACTTTTGCCTGCCCCTTAACTGTCACCTAGCAGCAGCCATTCCATCAGGCCATCTAAACTGTTTCTAGCCCAGCTGTTCATTATAAGACCTGTAACTTTTAAGAATGAGTGCCTGTGCTTGCTTTTTCCTCCTCCCTCTCCATCCCTTTTCCCTTTTGTTTCATGTCTTTTAGACTGTAAGCCTGAGGGCCCGGTTGTCTTACTGTTAAGATATTTGTAAGCTTCTCTGGGAGCCTTGGCTAAAGAGTGGGGTAAAAATGCTTTAAAAAAAAATACATTGTTCCTGAGATCCAGTGTTTTGCTCACGCATACATTGGGGCTTAGGCATCCTAAATCTTACCCCAAAGGCCCAAAGATGCTGCGTTTGAGCAGCTGTAGTGAAACAACCCACTCAGCGCCATGGCGGCAGTCTGTACCATGGTTTACTGTGGTAAAATGAGTGACTTTCTACAGCACTCTTTAAACCAAACTTCGGAACCAACACCAGCATGGCAATGTCGATGGCTCCTTTCAGTATAAAACCCAAGCCATGGTTTGGCCATCTCAGACCAGCTTGGGTGCTCCTTCCTTGCTTGTGTGCTCCAATTCCCTCTATTCCAGGTTTGTGCAAACCATCATTTGCCTCCAAATCAGAAATTGGAACCCAGCTCCAACTGTGGTTTGCGCCAAACATAATTTGCTTTATTTGAACATCGTGGTAAACTATGGCTTGTTTAAGCCAGAAAAAGAAGGAGGGAGGGAATTGGAATGCTCACTGTAAAGAAGGCGTGGGTGAGCCTGAAGCCTCTTCATGGACGCCAAACTATGGCTTGGACATTTACATTTGAACCCCAGGGGGTGGGGCACAAGGAATGCACCTTGCCCTTGGGCTGCCTTGCCTGGTATCCTATGAGCCACTTGGACTTTCTGGGTAGTATCCAATAGGGGTGGTGTGTACACAGCGAGCCCCACCGGGCTCCAGCCCCCACGTGCCCCAGGTCCACGTGTAGCCGCGATATAGTGCCTCTGGGGGCAAGCCCCGATGCATGCAAAAACACTGGTCTCTGGAAGGAGCATGTTGTGCCCCTTCCAGAAACCAGCGTTTTCATGTGTATTGGGGCTTGCCCCTGGAAGCACTCTATTGGGGCTGCATGATACAGCAGGGTTCTGCGTGCGTAGGCCGGGGCTGGCACGGCTGGCCATGCATGCACCGTCTTTACGCTTTGCATAATAACAGTAAATGTAAAAGATTTGCTAATTCTCTGCTACTTGGCGGGGATAGGATGCCAGTTTTAAGAGAATCTAGACTTCCCACAGTTTACTGTTATGTTGCCCTGATTCAAATGACATGAAATTCTTACTCCAAGATTTGAAAGTGTAGGCTAGAAGGTCTTAGACCTAGGAGGTGTGTAATGTTACAAATCTTTATCTGCTCTTACTGCTGCATTTTGCATCCTTGCCGCCAGTCATCTTTGGAATAAAAAATACCATCCTAACAGAGGCATTTTTTATTTTGTTCCCTCAGGTATACTGCATGATTCAGTTTCTGTCGACTTGGCCTTAACAAAGGAAAACCATGAGAAATGTGCACCGACTCCAGATTATACTGATAAAAAAATAGTTGCAGCTAATCAAGACAAAAAAGAGATAAATGATGAAGAAATGCTTACTGACCAAATGAAATTAGCTGCTTGGCCATTGGATAGAACCATTTTTGAGAAACTGCCTCCTAGGCTTCGTAAAGGTAAAGATCTAAAGTAACCGCTCATTTTTATTGTACAACTAAGTTTCATTAAATAATTTCAGTAATTAGTAATGGTAGATGCAAATAAGAATAGGCACAGTCCAACCAAAGTTCAGCACTTACAAGTCCCAGTTGATTTCAGTGGGGGAGTTCAGCACACTTAAGTCTCTCTCACTGAAATCAGTGGGACTTTAAAGTGGTTGACTTGGGCTGGATCATGCCCAGTGTTTTTCTTGGATCTGTAGTGTTTATTGTTTGGGGGAAAAATACTGTTTCTGTAATGTAATTATTTCCGCTGGACTCCTCTTGGTTCTTACGTAGCAAGAAAGAGAAATATAAAAGGCACGTTGTCTAGTTGCTTTTAGCACTTTTCCCCATTGCCCTAACAATCACTAGGTACGTTCTGCAGACATTGGTTTACACTAACAGAGCATCATTAGCTCTAATACTGGGACAGAGTTGGATTTTACCTATTTTTTAAAAAGTACTTAATAAATTGTTACATTTCTATCTCAGCTGTGGCTTACATAGTCCTCCCCCTCCTCTCATAACAGCCCTGTGAGGTAGGTTAGGCTGAGGGTCAGTGACTGGCCCAAAGTCACCCAGTGAGCTTCCATGGCCATGTGCGGACTAGAACCCAGATCTCCTGTGTCCTAGTCCAACACTTCAACCACTACACCACAGTGGCTCTCCAGTATATGCCAATTCTGTATTTTAAGGCTGTAAGTCAGCCTTTTCCAACCTGGTGCCCTCCAGATGTTTTAGACTCCCATCAGCCCCTATCAGCATGGCTAGGACTGCTGGGAGTTGTAGTCCAAGATACCTGGTCGCCACCAGGTTGGGGAAGACTGCTATACAGGTTGATCATAAAGTCAAGGAGGATCATAAAATGAAGGAAATGTTGACTTGTTGTGCTATGAGTGAGCAGTCAAACCAGTGTTTTTCCCCAAGCTTCTGAATTAAAATTGGGGGCACATTTAATGTTTACTTTTTAGAGCTCTACGTTTTGGAGTGTGAAAGAGTAAGAATTACCTGCCTTCAGAGAAGCTACCCTCCCTTCCTTCCTTCCTTCCTTCCTTCCTTCCTCTCTCGTTCTGTTCTGATTGTAAGAAGGCAAGCCCAGAGTAGTGATTCCCATAGAGACACAGTGGGCAGCTTCTTCTGAGGGTCTCGGCTATGTGTCTGGATCCAGACTGCTAGCATAATCCAGTTGCACCTGAAGCAGAGATTTGGCAGAGTTACTTGTCCCCAGTGGAAGCTGACTAAAAAGTATGGAACCTTGTGTCAGTAAGATAGTGGTATTGATGCCATGAGCCCTCTGCACACTGGAGTATTAATCAGCAGTAACTCCTGTGTTCTGACATGAGAAGGCCTATTATGGCCCCTCCATGATTCCAAACCACGCTTGGTCCATCTTACAGAATCTAGAAGCCATTTATGTTCATGTTCAGTTGGGATTAATGACTGTGTAAATGACAGCATTGCAGGAGGCTTGTAAAGAGAAATGTGGACTCTGTACTCAGCTTTCTAAATTTCTACCAATGCGACTGATGTCCTATATGATGCTCCCGTATACTCTGCCAGTCGAGTCAGCATATTTTGTGGCATTAAGGTGAGTGTTACGAGCTTGGAAGACTACCCTTTTTGTTCTAATGCTTTCTCTTTTGCACATCTCCAAAGTGCTCAAAGCTCTTCGCATCATTTAATACCTCAGTAATCCTTACATCAAACCTTAAAAAAAACATGCTTCACTTGTAGAGTACTTTTGAATACTGCTTTTCTTTATAAAAATCCAGTTATCCTGCAAGAGAGGCCAGTACTATCCCTACATTGCAGATGGGATGGTGTGGGCGGGCGGGAACAATATTGCTGAGAAGTAATAGCTTGTGTGCAGTGCAATCCTATACATGTCTACTCAGTAGTAACCTCCATTGTGTTTAGTGGGACTTACTGCAAGGTAGGTGAATACTTTTTGTATTCATTTTCATAAGCAAGCGTATGCGTGAAATTTGGAACTTCTAAAAACCTATATTTTAATAGCAATGTCGGTATGCTGTGGCACCCCGGCTCTGGAATGAGCTCCCTAGTGAGGTTCGCCTGGCGCCTACATTGTACTCCTTTTGGCGCCAGGTGAAGACCTTTTTATTTTCCCAGGCATTTTAGCTTTCTAAATTTTTATCTTTGCTGTTTTAAATCTGTATTTTAAACTCCTGTACTGCTGCTAGGTTTTATTGTGGTTGTATTGTTATATTGTGGTTTTAATGTTCTATATATTTTAAATTGTTTTATTGTGTGTTGTTTGGTTTTAGTTTTTGTGAACCGCCCAGAGAGCTTCGGCTATTGGGCGGTATAGAAATGAAATAAATAAATAAAATAAATATGCGTCTCAGGTTTGAGAACTCTTGAAACTGACTGCATACGGAACTCTTGCACAGGGCATTTGTGAAATTATTACTAACCTTTAAAATACAATACATTTTCCTAATTTTTCCCAAATCCTGTTATACCGGGAGAGCGCAAATTCGACACATTAGCTGGCTGTAGATTATGCTGGAAAGGACTGAGGGTGAAAAATAAGCTGATGTCAATAAGTAGCTTTAGTAGAACAGTTTGTTTCCTCCTTCACCCTCAAATGGCATTTTCTCAAATCTGAGTTCTTTCTGAAACTTTGTTTTCTTTCACCCCTGCAGATTAGTAGACTGGTTTCCTGACATTCCTGATGATGTGCGATGGATGCAGGGACAGCTCTGTCAAATTATGGGTGCAGTCTATTCAAAAGCAAAAAAAAGGCTACTGAGTATTCCCAGGTACATTTTGTCATGCTACAGCTATTCTGATGCATCTTTGTTGGCCAGGGGCAGATATAATGCTTCTGATTGCTTAATCACTGTTAGGAGATTGGGAGTATCCTCTGGACCTTTGCATTCCCTTCCCCTTCCTTCCTTTTTTAGAGCTAGCCATGGTATAGTGCTAACGCCTGCACCAAAACTAATACTGAGTATGGAGCAACACTAGATGTGAGGCAAATTGCATGTGAACAATTAACATGCACTTTTTAAAATGTAAATTGCTGCGGGGGAGAGTGAGCAGTATTGGGACTGTGGAGAGGAGTGTTAACACACCCCACATGCCCGGGCAGTTCTAGTGAAAATCACACACACCCTCTAAGCTGCTGTTGGCCCCAGAAGGTAACCTCCCATTGGCACCAATAGGCTAATAGCAGCAATTGTCAGGATGATGGAGTTGGAGGGCTAATCTCCCCTGCATGCCGTAGATCTGATCCTGCTCCCTGCATGCTGTAGATCTGATCCTGCTCCCTGCATGCCGTAGATCTGATCCGGCTCCCTGCCGACAGCTGAGTTGTGCAAATAGAATTCTGCCCATCTGTCTGGATCCAATCCAGTAACTTTTAAACGCGCATGAAGTAATTAAACCAGAGCTGTTCATACATTGACGTAGATGCTGCCATATTATAAAGATGCATACAGTGAAGATCTGTAAATTAAAAATACCTAGTAGATTAAAGTCTACTAGTATATGTGATTAAAATCTAAAGTTGCTGAAGAATTACTTTTTTTTTTTTTTACAGTAAAGAAAGTGGTGCATTGCTTAGAAAATGCCAGACTGCACCAGTGAACACGAGTCTTCACTCTTCCTATCGCCCTCCTAAAATGCCTCATTCTTCTACACACCTTGAAGAGTGGCTTTGGGAACTTCCTTACTGTGAAGACTTACCAAAGAAGGAAGTTGCAGTTGGTATTAATGAATGCTTCGACTCAATTCATCCCTTTTTCATGAACTCTCAAGAATCTGGGATGGAAGTGGATTTTGACTCATCCTCCGAGAAGAGTTTCCAGACTGCCTCTGAAGATTAGCTTGAGAACTACAGCATCAGACAAAGAAATCTCAGTCTGGAAGGCATATGTCCATGTAGCATCTCGCCAAATAATCTTTTGGATGACTTCTTTTACAATAGATGACAAATTGCCTTTGGGGAAACTTTTGTGGAAAGATAAATGTTTAAATGATAAAGGGTTAAAACGACCTCGTGCAATGGAACATTGTTTACCAGATTTTCAGCAGGAAAAAGAATGCTCTAAATCCTCTGTGATGTTTTTATATCGGGACAAGCATTTGTAGCAAAAATGTAGCTTTTTAAAGTATTTAACTTTTTAAAATGCTGTTTGTTTTTCCTCTTTGTCTTTTTAAATAGTGTTAGCACTTGAATAAAATGAAACAACGTGTACTTAAAGGGACCCAGCATATAGAAACTTTTTGGAAATCCTCTAATGCTTTTACTTGCCTTGTGTCTACATATATTACATGGGTGGGAAATGTTGCCATCTCAATTACACTCCCTATTGTGAGGCTTCCTTTTCAGGAACACTACCTAGAAGAAATGTGTGTTTTAATAAGCATTTTTATTTCCTGAGTAATGCTTTTTTTGTCGGGGTTGGAGCAGAAGTTGTAGATCTAGTCCAGACTTTGCTGTGATACATATGTGCTGGTCCATACCAGGGCATCCTTATGGACTAAATTCAGTGAGCAAGATTATACTTTTAAAATTATTGGAGGAAGCTACTTGCAGGCCTTTTTCTCTTAGAGAAACCATTGATCAGAAAGGGAACTCTAATGCAGATGTATTGTACAGTTCTGTGATGTGGAGTAAATAAGTAGAAAGGCACAGTGAATTAGAATTTGTGGAACTTAAAAGGCTCCCACCTGTTTTTAAATGTTCCCAGATTAATAGTTATAAAAAACAAAGAGGAACTCTTTGAACAGTGTGAGTTCCCTGTTATATCACAATGCCCCAAGTTTCACTAAATTCAAACCATTTTTAGCCCAGTCTTTACTGACAAAAATGTGAAAGTGCCAATTTATTATAAGTTAAGACCTTACATTGGGAGCTGACAGAAGGGTTAAATCACAAACTCTTTTTCAAGTGGCTTTAATTTTAGCAGCACATCTCGTGGTGATAACATAGTCTTTCTCTGAAATACTTGATACCATGTTGAAAGTGATGCATGGGAGCTCCTTGCTTCACAATTTTCATTTCTTAAAGTGAGAAGGACACTAATTTATGGCACAGGATTTAAATCTTGTTTTCAGAAATCAGACCAGTCCTATAGGCAGTAAGCACTCATCACCCCGCCCTGGCCAATTTTAGGACTGGTTTGGTGTGAAGTTCTGTTATTATAATGGTGTGAAATTGTGGTATTATTATAATGGTCTAAGGGCCAAACAAGTGGAGGATGGTAAGGGATCCATCCTTTAGTTACGAATAAGGTAGGTTATCAGTTGGCAAACATCAAATTCTTCACTGGACTGGTGAGTCTGATTAAAGCCTCTTGTATATTTTAAATTCTTTTAATGGACAACTTTTGGCAGGTTTATGTTTAACCAAAAATTCCAGTTGTGATTTCATAATGAAAACTTAAAGAAGTGAAATGACCTAAAAAGGTTGGTAAAAGTGTTTCCCAAACTGTCACAAATTGGCTTATTTATATCCTTATTGGTATTATTTCATCCAGGATATAGTCTTTGACACATTGTTGTGTGTGATCAGGTTGTGTTGTTGTTGTTTATTCAGTCAGTCGCTTCCGACTCTTCGTGACTTCATGGACCAGCCCACGCCAGAGCTTCCTGTCGGCCGTCGCCACCCCCAGCTCCCCCAAGGTTGAGTCCATCACCATTCTAATAATCCTGACTGTATTGTCAAAATGAATCACTACTAATATTGCTAGAGTCACTGAAGTTTTTAAAGAAGCAAAATAAAACACACTATTTTCAGGGTTCATTGTTTATAATAGCAAACCTAACTTGAGAAACCTTAACTGTTTGATGTGCTCTAAGAATGCATTGAATCTGTGGAATGTTTTAATGCGGAGGTCCCTAACCTTTTGGGGTCAGGGATGCACATTTGGAACTTTGAGAGTGCCATGGGCGCTCTTATGAAATGCTGCCATGGGAGGCGGGTTTCTCATTCAGAAAATGACTGTGATTGTGAACCCAGCCAGGCACGAAACACCAATTTCCCAAAGGCAAACTGGTGAGGCGAAAAGAAATGTAACATGCCCAAGAGCCTAAATCCAAGGCAAAGTGTGGTCTAAACGTCAAAACATAAAACCACTCTTCTGGACCAGTTTTCTGCTTCAATATCCATTTCACAGAAGGCAAACTGATAAGGCTCACAGAGAATTAGGATGGCAAAGGAACCAAGTACAAGGTGGGACTGGCGCCCCAAATGCCAGAACACATAATTGCCCCCCAAAGCATAACAAAATACCAGTTTCACAGAAGGCAAAACTGGTGATGCGCAGAGAAAGATGTACACGGTTCTGAGCTCCACCTTTGATGTTTTCCCCTTTGCGGGGTAAATTATTAAATTTAAAAAATAATGGAAAACTGAACACCGATACACTAACGGCATGTATTTAGTTTGGCTTCCCCCCCAATATAACAGCGTGGCAACGTTTTATTATGAATGGCGTCATATTTATTTTTAAAGCCTGTATTATTCCACAAGACCAAAAACACTCGTACGTGGAAAGTATTTGCTGTGGCCTAGAGTTGCTGGCTGCCATGGTCTGTGCTGGCTGAGAAAGATTGTGTCTAGTTGGGATGAAGGTGGGGGGTTGGAGGGAGTACAAAGTATGTGTGTACATATACAAAAGGATTATAGGGGTACTGCAGCAGCTATCTCTAGCGGGCACTTGGGTCCATAGTTCTCTGCCTCTCAAAAGCCAAACATTTTAATGATTGCAATGAACATTTAGAGAGACGATGGAAAATAGCATTTGGCAGGACTTGGCTTTTAAAAGAGGGGGCTTCTTTAAGTCTGTTTCCAGACACAATTGTTCAGGTGTAGCATTTACTACTCCTGCTATAGTCAACATAAGAACTGTTAGGCATTGTTTCCTGATGAGTGCTGTCTTTTGGTTAGAGAAGTGCTTATAAATCTATTCAGATAGGATATAACTGAATAAGGAATAAAATATTCCAAAGCTCCAAGGATGTCCAGACTCGGGATTGCGGAGAATTGCTGCATGGACCCCAGTCAGGCTAGATTCAAAAGAATCCCGCCTCCGGAGTCCATGGCAGAACGGAACACTTACCTCCACCTCCCTGAGGAATTCTCCCCGGCCGGATCCTCCTCACCACTGGCTCTGTAGCGCCAGCGATACGGCCGCCACTGCCGTACCGCTGGCTGAGGCTGAGTGACTCCGGACGCAAATGGCGTCTGCTACGCCATTTGAGGCCATAAAGCCCTTAGTTTAAGCTAAATGCAGCCATTTACAGCTGAATTTAGCGTAATCTAAGACCTTTACGGCCACAAATGACATAGCGGACACCATTTGCGTCCTGAGTCAGCCTCAGCCAGTGGTACAGCAATGGCAGCCATATTGCTGGCGCTGTGGAGCTGGCTGGCGGCTCCACAGAATCGCTGCAGAGCGGAGTCGGCCGGCGAGGATTCTGGGGGGAGGGACGGATTGCCTCCCCCCTGCGGACACCCCCCCCCCCCGGAACGGAAGGTGCGTCTTTCGTACATCCCTAGTCCAGACTAACTAAATTCTCAATTTCAGACAGAATTCCTTAATCTTTAAAAATAAGAATCGGTAGAATTCAGTAGTTCTGCAAGAAGCAAAAGTAGCTGTGTAGACCATAAGAAAAAATCACAAAATCTCTATTAGGCCAATGCCTTCAGTAGGCCATGTTGCGGAACAACCGCAGGTTTTCCCAGTGCTGACACCAAATGTGGAGAAACTGTTGTGGGTTACCTCACCTATGTCACCAAATGCGGAAAAAACGTGGGTTTGTCCACGGCTGTTCCCTTTTTGAAACTTTGAGACTTGGGTCTATGGAACTCTTGCCTCAAGGCTGTCTCAACTATAAAAACTTGAACTGCTGCCATCAAATATCAACCCTCTGTACTATTTAAAAACCCAGTAGCCTGGCTCCTATGGTGTAGGCATGGGATCAACACCACTGTTTAAAGACAAGATGAACAAAACCAAGGGCGCAGTCCTATGCTAGGTGACAGCGTTCGTCACCTAGTCCTAGGTGACAGCATTCGTCGCTAGACGGGCTTTTTGCCCATCTGACTGGGGTGTTTAGGAAGGGGAATGGAGGAGACTGGGGGTGCCTCAGGATTACTTGTATCTTGGTCTCTCCATCTCCTCCCCTTCCCACCCACCGATATGCCCCCTTTCCTTTGGTTCCGAACCTCAGTAGACAGTGAAGTTCTTTCAGCCTCAGATTGGGGAATCTGAAATATCCCTCAGATGCTGTCTAGGAGCCATAAGATTGCTCCCTAAGATATTTATCAAAGGAATTGTTCACATAAGGGAATAGAAGATTATTTTTCAAATAATAGGATGAGATTGCTTAAATATACTTCTGTATCCTTGGTTTTCCTAGCCAATAAGCTCTCAGTGACTGGGTTCAGACGTTCATGATAACCCACGGTGGGTCAGTGTGTCGGCTGGTGGGTTTTTTGTAACCTACGATAGCTTATTTGGCCAAAATAACCCACTCTGATAACCCATGGTCTGCAGAGTGGGTTCTTTAACCCATCATGGGTTATTGTGTCATCACTCTGGGTTATTTTGGCTGGCTACGGAGCTGTGCAGGAAGAATGGTCAACACTGCTGCTGCTCTGCTCTTCACTGGCTTTGTGCTTAGGAACACGTTAAAGTGACAAAGCCAGTGGTGTAAATAGTGGGGAAATGAGCAGGATTGGGAGGAAACCTCATAGCCAGCCTCCCCTACTCAGGAGGCACCCGATAGATCATCAAAACGCAGTGCCCCGAGAGCAGTGAAAATCCAAGGTGGTGAGAAAACTCGGGGGGGGGGGGGATTGCAAGATCCTGACCAAAATTCATACACCGCTTCCCCCAGACAGGAGGCACCTGATCCACCATCAAAACCTGGCGCAATCGCTCATCAAGCAATGAAAATCCAAGTGCAGCAAAAAGGGGTGGTGGTGGCTAGAAAACCTTGGAGGTTTGCAACATCAGGACTAAACTCCACACACAGCCTTTCCTATGCACCCTCAAAACCCTGTGCAAATACCCGATGCACCCTCAAAACCCTGTGCAAATACCCCCAGGGGAGTGAAAATCTCAAGGGCAGGAAAAAGTGGGTGCAAGTTTGAAAACCTTGGGGGTTCACAGGATCAGGACCAAACCTCATAGCTAGCCTCCTCTACCCAGGAAGCACCCAACGCACCCACAAAACCCAGCACCCTGACACAGACAGCAGCAAAAATCCAAGGTGGCTATAAAACCTTGGAGGTTTGCAGGATCAGGACTATGTTTCATTGAGAATGCAACGCTCATTCATTAAAGTGCAATTCTCCCCATAGCCGTTGCTGGCAGATGCACAACTGCAGTATTGGGAAGATGTTAGAGCCTCTTTGCCAGCATGACTATGCAGAGAATTGTGCTTTAGCGAATGAGCGTTACATCTCTATGAAGCTTGGTCCTGTTTTCATAGGTAATGACAAAAATAAACCTCAATTTTATGCATTTTAGTTTGGAACGATGACTTGCGAAGTTTACAAAAAAGCACATCAGTTTAAAATGCAATATTTTCCACATGCAAAAGAGTTGTGTAAACTAAATAACAGTCACTAGGAAGTAAATATATATTGGGCAAATCATCCTACCATAATGGTCTGAACTGTTAATAAAGTCTAATGTGCCGTGATTTCTCTGCAAACTTGAGGAGGAACTGTTTGCTTGGAATTCCTTCAAATATGTTACTTTCAAAAGCCAAGATTACAAAGTTTGCTTTTCTCTGATGAAGCATTGAATGTTTGTATGGTATCAGCAGATGTGTCAAAGTTGAGGATGAATTTGCACACACAGTTGAGGATGAATTTGCACACACAGCTGTAGATGCACCAAAGGTAAGTCCCGCAGCATACAAAGTGTACATGTCTGGAAAGGCTTCTTTATACAGGGACAATGTTTTAGAAAGCTCATGAAGGTTTGGGGTTTTGCAGGGGATTCCGCCATATCCTTGTACTTCTTCAGTAGATATGTTTTGCGTGTTTGAAGTTCCTCGATTTCTGGAGTGCACCTGAAACGTTCACAGTGGCGTAAGCTTGCTTGGATCAAGAAAGTTATCTGTGTCTATATTCTTTAGAGCTATATTCTTTATGGCAGCTGAAATGTGCATATTCCTTTCACAAAATCGAGTTGCCATTTCCCCCTTCACTGTATCAATAGCATTGAAATATATTCCCTTAAAAGCTTCATCATCTGTGGAACGGTTCTTGTTCACGGCCTGGACAACGTTGCCTTCGTACACCAGCAATTTTGTAGGCAAGAACTAGATTTACAAACCTTTTGGCATTGGTCTTATTTCATTTGCATGATCTGATTGGTTTCCTTTATCTATAGTCTGCAGTCTTGCTTCTTCAAGAATGCTTGAAAACATAATTTTGCAGGGATGTTATTTCTGCTGAAACTGCTGCTATGACATCAAGGACTTGGGAAATATCCACTGAAAATGACTGCAGAATAGTATTTCCTGGCTGAATCAGTTTTAACAGTTTTCTCATGAAGTGTGCCAGAAATACAAATCTTGGGTGAGTGATCTTTTGCGGAAGGCTTGTGGCTTCAGTGCCGACGGATGCATCATATTCAGGGTCACTCTCAAAGAATTTGAGAAGTTGCACTAGTTCCTTGTAACTTGAGCCCATAGCTTCTACAGGTGCAAGATGCCCTGTCCAACATTGTTCCAAGATTCATTTCCATTTAATGCCACTATATTTCCCTGAAATCGTTGGCTTATGAATGAAGTTGTAGAGTGCATCACAAACTTGAAAGAACTGCTGAATCTGGACATTCTTTTTTGGTGGCAACGCGCTATCACTAGATGCAACTGGTGGCTGAAGCAACGTACATGGGGGATTTCTTTTCCGACCCGATCTTGCAGCAATCTCTGAGCACCACCATGTTTTCCTGACATAACACTTGTTCCGTCACAGCACTGATTTAGAATCTGCTTTTCATCAATCCCTGCACTTACAAAAAACTGCAGTGTTTGCGAGATCATATTTACAATATTGCATGCAGATTCATCATTGATCTGTGCCATTTCGAACAGGTGCTCTTGAATACAATGCTGTAGAACAAACCGCACAACAGACAAGTTCTCTATGCCAGCTTTGTCTCTTGTGCAATCTACTTTCAGTGAAAAGAATTGGCAGTCAGCATTCTGCAATTTCTTGGCGAACTAAATCCGCACAAACTTGGATGCATTCATTCTGAGTGGGGGCGGGGGGGAAGTATGAGCTGTAACAGTAACAACTTTGTAATTTTGGATCTTTTTTGCAAGTATTCAAACAGCCTTCACAATAGGCTTCATGGTTTAGCTCCAGTACTCTCATCTAAATAACAAGTAGTGTAGGTTGCATCTGCAGTTGATTTATGTTAGAAATTGGGATCATGTCATGCAGAAGTGCTTGGCTTATCACAAGTGCCATGCAGTGGTAGTTCACTGATGGCCAAAAGTCTTATAACGCCCAAAATACTAGAAACAGAACAACAATGCTTTTCGATCTGCTTCTCACAAGCTAGAGTTGAAATAGCATTGCTGGAGTCTCTGAGTTGCTTTTCCTTCCACAGCATTGTACGTTCTATGCGACATTTTGATGATGAATGCTTGGAAAATCTCTTTACTCTCTAATGCATGCTTCCAGTTTCTATAACTAGTGACAGTACAAACAATGTCACTGGTTTTCTTAAAAACTCTGCATGGGAAACAAAATGCTGCATCTGCTGTGACAGAATACTCCAGCCAACTTCTTCCACTGTACCATTTGCTTGAAAAGAATGTTGACCACCACCGACTACAGTTTTTGGAAACACTGAAAGGTCTTGAAGGTTCTGTTCTACTCAAGTCGCCTGGCTCTGGGTGATAAGGCTGATCAACATGAATGCCGGTATTCCTGATGATTTCTTGCTGTTGCTGTTTTGTTGCTAGACATATACTTGAAAGATGCTGACTGTGGTCTGATGTGGCACATGGCACCCTCTTTCCTTTGGTCTTTAGTTGTACTGAAAGACTTGTACAGTGACATTCTGCAAAGTGTAATAACACAGCTGGCGTTAGCATTTACATCACATACTTATATTACCCAACAAATGGTCGTAAGCCATCACATAACAGCCACAGAACATTTACTTAAACATGATGATAAAACAATATAAAATACATTGTTGTTATCCACAATAATAATCGTGTGATGCTTTCACAGTGGGAAAGGTGCTTTACAGAATCACCTGTTGTATTGTTCACATGACCTTGAACTGCAAAACTAACATGCACTAATAAGGAGACAGATGCACACGCTAAACCACATATTATCATGGGAAGTTAATGAAAAATTTAACTAGTTACATTTAAAAGTTAGCCATTTCTTTACTTTTGAACTAGTTAATTCACGAGTTAATTCCCATGTCAGGAGAACCAATGTGGTGTAGCGGCTAGAGTGCTGGACTGGGAGCTCTGGGTTCTAGCCCCCACTCGGCCGTGGAAGCTCACTGGGTGACTTTGGGCTAGTCACAGACTCTCAGCTCAGCCTACCTCACAGGGTTGTTGTGAGGATAAAATGGAGAGGAAGAGGATTATGTACGCCACCTTGGGTTTCTTAAAGAGGAAAAAAGGCAGGATATAAATGTAATAAATAAATAATAATAAATGTCTATGCAGAACCAGTATATGTAGTTTAAACTGTTTTCTATTAATTCTGTTTTACTAGTTTTCAGAAAAAAGGAACAGCCCACAGGATGCCTCTCACGGGGGGTGGGGGTGAGGAGGGACCCTCAAGCTCAGCCATCTGTATGTTTGTAACCTGAGAAGCAGGCCGACTCATGTCTGGACTAGCCTGGGGAAACGCCTCCCCCATGTCTGACGGTTCTCCTTCAGAATCTGAACTGCTATCCCACTCCTTGCGCTCAGAAACACCCCGACATTGGGGGGCCGCATTCCAGCAGTGGGTGGGCCAAAGGCAAAAGGGGTGGGCCAAAATGCCAGCCTGTTTTAGCTTAATGCTCCTACTGCCTGCAACTTTCTGTTAGGAGAGGCACGACACCCCTTCCGCAGCACAGCCACAGAAACACCGCACACAGCGTTGCTAACACAAAGTTCACTTCATTGCAGGGTGGGATGGGATGGGGTAGGGGCGACAGAACAGCACCAGAACTGCAGCTTGTCTTTTGTTGTTTATTCGGTCAGTCGCTTCCGACTCTTCGTGACTTCATGGACCAGCCCATGCCAGAGCTTCCTGTCGGCCGTCCCCACCCCCGGCTCCCCCAGGGTCGAGTCCGTCACCTCCAGAATATCATCCCTCCACCTTGCCCTTGGTCGGCCCCTCTTCCTTTTGCCTTCCACTTTCCCTAGCATCAGCATCTTCTCCAGGGTCTTCTGTCTTCTCATGATGTGGCCAAAGTACTTCAGTTTTGCCTTTAATATCATTCCCTCAAGTGAGCAGTCAGGCTTTATTTCCTGGAGTATGGACTGGTTTGATCTTCTGGCAGTCCGAAGCACTCTCAAAATTTTCCTCCAGCACCACAGTTCAAAAGCATCTATCTTCCTTCGCTCAGCCTTCCTTATGGTCCAGCTCTTGCAGCCATCGGTTACTAGGGGGAAGACCATTGCTTTAACTATGCGGACCTTTGTTGTCAGTGTGATGTCTCTGTTCTTCACTATTTTATCAAGATTTGTTATTGCTGTCCTCCCAAGAAGTAAACGTCTTCTGATTTCCTGGCTGCAGTCAGCGTCTGCAGTAATCTTTGTGCCTAGAAAGACAAAGTCTATCACTGCTTCCACGTTTTCTCCCTCTATTTGCCAGTGATCAATCAAGCTGGTTGCCATAATCCTGTTTTTTTTTTTTAGGTTTAACTGCAACCCAGCTTTTGCACTTTCTTCTTTCACCTTCATCATGAGGTTCCTCAGCTCCTCCTCGCTTTCAGCCATCCAAGTGGTATCATCTGCATATCTGAGACTGTTAATGTTTCTTCCAGCGATTTTAACTCCAGCCTTGGCTTCATCAAGCCCAGCACGTCGCATGATGTGTTCTGCGTACAGGTTGAATAGGTAGGGTGAGAGTATACAGCCCTGCCGTACTCCTTTCCCACAAAAGGGCTACTCCAACACGCTGCAGCTATCAGCTCGCGGGGGGAGAGGAGAAGAGAGCGTGCCCACCCCCATTATTATTTTTTTAACCAGAAATCATTTCCACAATGGCATCACCGAGAAAACTGACCCCACCCTGAAGTTGATTAAAGTGCTGAAGTTCTCAGTATACTCGCTTGGTTACATGTCTGGGGGCAGAAAGAGGCATTTGGGGGAAGGGTTTTTTTTCTTTTAGTTTTTTCCAAGCCTTGGGACCGAGATGCCAGCAAAATAGGCAACCAGCCCTACGGCTAAAGGATTAAGCTGGGTTTCCTGGGCTCAGAGTTTGGGGAATAAGGCGATGGCGGTTATAATAGCATGTTCGCATTCCTACCCCCATCCTCTTCATACACCCCCCGCATCAGCAGCAGTTCCAGGGTCGCTGCCCCCAGCTCTCCCCCTCCCCACACGCACTGATCCCTGGCAAACCCTTTCTTAGTTCTGTAGGGTGGCTTCCAGAAACCGCCGGCTGTAAGCACAGAAGCTCCTGCCGCCCAGTTGTCCCGTCAGGTTGAAAAGTGGGAAGGCATGGCAGCGAAGGAAAGCAAGAATTAGAGATAGTTGTGCCTCAGTGAAGTGGCGCCACTTGCCACTTCACAGGAGAGTGCTCTTCCTCCTCCGTAGAAGCTGGTGCTGCACTCCCAGGCCCCCTCCCTGGTCCAGCTGTCCATATCTTGTGGGGGGGGGCACTCCCTGTAGGGGCGACCATGGATTGAGAACCCCGGATTTAGGCATACGTGTGAGTGCAAAGTCTCACCGCAATTCTTCCCAGTATTAAATTGAACTGGTGGACAATTACAACAGGGGTGAAGAACCTCTTTCAGCCCAAGAGCTGAATTCCATTTTTCGGAGACGCTCTCAGGAGATGCATTCCAGTGGTGGGCAAAAGGGGAAGGGCCAAAAATACTAGCCTATTTTAGTTTAAAGCTCTCATCGCCAGTAACGAAGCCTTAGGAGAGAGGCTTTTCAACCTTTCAGGAGGAGGAAAAACCTGCACAAAAGCTGGGAAACCACCAAACCATGATAGCTGGGGGAAAGGGGTGTGGCTTTCTGGGGGGACCCCCCCTGAGGGCCAGATTTGGACCACAGGCCTGAGGTTCTGCACCCCTACACTGGTGTTTTCCACAGAGGTGCAAGGAACAGAGCGATGCCACACAGAGACATTGTTTCCCGCCTCCCAGCTGAGCAGAGCAGAGCAGAGCAAGCTGCTCCAGCTGGTCCAGGGACTACAGAAGCAGGCAAGCTCCCAGAGAGCGAGCGGACAGAGCGAGCGGACAGGGGGAGCAAACAGGAGTTGGCCAGGGGAGTTCGGCAGGGGAGGTCAAGGGGGAGGCCCCTAACATTTTTTTAATTTTTTTTACTAACTTTTTTTCATTTATTTGACTTGTAGCACACACTTCCACACCAGTGGGACTCTGCTTTTAACCTCTACTGAGTAGAGGAGCAGGCACAGGCTAGTCTAGAACAATCACAAAGCTAGACACAAAAAGGGAAAAGAGGCTATGGAAGGACAAGACTCTCCAGTGGTGGTGACCTGCAAGGTGTGTGCAATGTTTGTTTTCTTGCCTGAGAACAACATGGCCTACACCTGCAACAAGTGCAAGCTGATCACGCTGCTGGAGGAAAAAGTAAGTGGACTGGAGCGGCGACTGTCGACCCTCCGGGGAATAAGAGAACACGAAGAGTTCTTGGACAGAATGGGGGAACTACAGCAGCAAAGGGCAGACCAGAAGCTTGAAGAGCAACAGCAAGATGAGGCAGTGGGAAATGCTGAGGTGAAGAAAAATGGAATAGAGGATACTCCTTGGAAAAGGGTGACAGTTAGGAGAAGAAGAACTAGACGCCACTCTGCACCGGTGGAAGCAGTGGAGCTGTGGAACCGATTCCAGGTACTTGCAGATGAGACTGGAGGACAGCCTGCAGAGGAAGAATCACAGGGGAACCTGCATGAGAGTGAGCAAGAGGCTAAAGGTCAGTCAAACAGAGGCGATGAAACCCAGGCCTACAAGAAGAAGAAGAGAAGAGTAGTAGTAGTGGGAGACTCCTTGCTGCGTGGGATCGAGACTCAAGTATGTTGCGAAGACCCATGGACTCGCCAGGTATGTTGTCTCCCGGGAGGACAGATTAGAGACGTGACTGAAAGGTTGCCTGCGCTCATAAAGCCCACTGACAGGTATCCCTTTCTTCTCATCCATGTGGGAACAAATGAGACCGCCAAGCGGAGCTACGAAGAGATCACGTCAGACTTTGAAGCTTTGGGAAGGAAACTCAAGAACTTTGGGGCCCAGATAGTTTTCTCATCCATCCTTCCAGTAGTTAGAAGAGGGATAGAAAGGGAACGAAAAATACTCCAGGTGAATGACTGGCTACGAAGGTGGTGCCGACGAGAGAGATTTGGATTCTGGGACCACGGGCTATACTTCCTGGAAGATGGGCTGTTGGCTAGGGATGGGTTGCACCTCACAAAGGCTGGGAAGAATGTGTTTGGCCACAGCATGAAGAACTTCATCAGGAGGGCTTTAAACTGAATCCTACGGGGAAGGGAGATGTAATGTTGGGGGTAACAATGGACATAGGCGCATGCACTGCAATGGAGAGAACAGCTCTGATAGCGCCCAATAATAGTCTTCAGACACATGTAGGAAGAAAGCCAGACTATGAAGCACATGGTCTTCGATGTCTATATACTAATGCCCAGAGTATGGGAAACAAACAGAACGAACTTGAACTCTTAATACAAGAGGGAAATTATGACCTGATAGGTATAACTGAGACTTGGTGGGATGACTCTCATGACTGGAATACAGCAACTGAAGGATATAACTTGTTCAGAAAGAACAGGAGGAACAGAAAGGGAGGTGGGGTTGCACTGTATGTGAAAAATACATATCTCTGCACAGAAATACAGGAGGATGAGCTTGGTAGCCCCATCGAGAGCATCTGGGTTGAAATAAATGGAGCAAAGGATAAAAGGAACCTGGTGGTCGGAGTCTACTACCGGCCACCCAATCAAGGAGAAGACAAGGATGAAACTTTTGAAAAGCAAATAGCCAATGTTTTAAGGAAGCATGATGTAGTAGTAATGGGGGACTTCAATTTCCCTGATATTTGTTGGGAGACAAATTCTGCAAAACATGGCCCCTCCAGGAAATTCCTGACTTGTGTGGCGGATAACTTCCTCCTACAGAAAGTAGAGGAAGGAACTAGAGGATCGGCTATCCTTGACTTGATCCTCACCAACAGAGATGACTTAGTGGATAAAGTAGCAGTTACAGGAACTCTGGGGGAAAGTGACCATGTTGTACTTGAGTTCTTGGTTCTAAGGGAAGCAAAAGCCGAGTGTAGTCAAACGCGTACCCTGGATTTTAGGAAAGCTGATTTTCATAAACTCAGAACAATGATCAGTAAGGTCCCATGGCAAGCGATGCTAGCGAGAAAAGGAGTCCAAGATGGGTGGGAGCTTTTAAAAAAGGAAATTCTCAAGGCACAATCACAAACAATTCCAACAAGAAGGTGGAAGACAACAGAAGAAGCCAATGTGGCTTCACAAAAAGCTTAGGGATGACCTGAAAACAAAAAAGGACACATATAGGAAGTGGAAAGAAGGCCAAGTAACAAAGGAAGAGTACAGGCAGATAGCACAGAATTGCAGGGATGGCGTCAGGAAGGCTAAAGCTGAGAATGAGCTGAGGTTAGCAAGGGATGTTAAAAACAACAAAAAGGCTTTCTTCAGCTACGTGCATAGTAAAAGGCAGAGGAAAGAAATGGTGGTTCAGCTATTAAATAAGGATGGCAAAATGATAACAGATGACAAAGAAAAGGCAGAAGTGCTCAATTCCTACTTTGGCTCAGTCTTCTCCCAAAAGAGGGTCTATGACCCCCCTGGCAAAGGCGAAGTACAGGCTGAAGGGGCAGGATTGCAGCTTGAGATCGACAGGCATATGGTCAAGGAGCACCTCATTACTTTGAATGAGTTCAAATCTCCAGGGCCAGATGAACTGCATCCTAGAGTCATAAAGGAACTGGCAGAAGAACTCTCAGAACCGCTGTCTAGTAACTTTGAGAAATCATGGAGGACGGGGGAAGTGCCAGATGACTGCAGGAGGGCTAACGTTGTCCCTATCTTCAAAAAGGGTAAAAAGGAGGAACCTGGGAACTACAGACCAGTCAGTCTGACATCAATCCCAGGGAAAATTCTGGAGCAGATCATAAAGCAATCCATCTGGGAGCACCTTGACAACAATGCCGTGATTACTCGAAGCCAACATGGATTTGTCAAAAACAAGTCCTGCCAGACAAATCTGATCTCATTTTTTGATCAAGTCACCTCCCTTGTAGACCGTGGGAATGCTGTAGACATCATATACCTCGACTTCAGCAAAGCTTTCGACAAAGTGCCCCATGATATCCTGATGAGCAAACTAGCTCAAAGTGGGCTAGATGAAACAACGATCCGGTGGCTCCACAGCTGGCTACAGAATCGGACTCAAAGAGTGCTTATCAATGGGACCTTCTCAAACTGGGGAGAGGCAACGAGTGGGGTACCGCAGGGCTCAGTCCTGGGCCCAGTGCTCTTCAACATTTTTATTAATGACTTGGAGGAGGAGGTACAGGGAATGCTGATCAAATTTGCAGATGACACAAAATTGGGAGGGATAGCTAATACTTTGGAAGACAGAAACAAAATTCAAAGTGATCTGGATAGACTGGAGCACTGGGCAGAAAACAACAGAATGGCATTTAATAGGGACAAATGCCAAGTTCTGCACCTAGGAAAAAGAAACCAAATGCACAATTACAAGATGGGGGATACGTGGCTCAACCACACTACGAGCGAGAAGGATCTTGGAATTGTTGTCGATCACAAGCTGAATATGAGCCAACAATGTGATGTGGCTGCAAAAAAGGCAAATGCTATTTTGGGCTGCATTCATAGAAGCATCGCTTCCAAATCCCGGGAAGTACTAGTTCCCCTCTACTCAGCACTGGTTAGGCCTCATCTGGAGTACTGTGTCCAGTTCTGGGCACCACACTTTAAGAAGGATGCAGACAAACTGGAGAGGGTTCAGAGGAGGGCAACAAAGATGATCAGGGGACTGGAAACAAAGCCCTATGAAGAGAGACTGAAAGAACTGGGCATGTTTAGCCTTGAAAAGAGAAGACTGAGGGGAGATATGATAGCACTCTTCAAGTACTTGAAAGGTTGTCACAGAGAAGAAGGCCAGGATCTCTTCTTGATCATCCCAGAGTGCAGGACACGGAATAATGGGCTCAAGTTACAGGCAGCCAGATTCCAGCTGAACATCAGGAAAAACTTCCTGAGTGTCAGAGCAATACGACAATGGAACCAATTACCTGGGGAGGTGGAGGGCTCTCTTACACTGGAGGCATTCAAGATGAGGCTGGACAGCCATTTGTCGGGGATGCTGTGACTTGGATTCCTGCATTGAGCAGGGGGTTGGACTCGATGGCCTTGTAGGCCCCTTCCAACCCTACTATTCTATGATTCTATGAGACGATCATGGCTTTCAACTCAACACCAGACGTTCAAGCTACGTGCGTCTCTGGCCTTTATTCTGTCTCTTTGGGCTGATGCTGCCTTCCAGGGGCAGGGGAAATGGTCCAATGCCCATTGTTTCCTGCTCCAGCAGGGGAGGCGATTCCCAGCGCACACTGTTTCAGTACCACGGGGACACTCGCCATGGTGGGGGAAGGGGTCACAGCTCCGTCACCGAGCGCCTACTTTGCATGCAAAAGATCCCAGGTTCAAATCGCCCACATCCTCAGATAGCTTAGGAGCAGACCCCTTGCTTCTCATTTATTTATTTATTTATTTATTTATTTATTTATTGCATTTATACCCCGCCTTTCTCCCTCTCGCAAGGAACTCAAGGCGGCTTACATTATCCTCCTCCTCACCGTTGTATCCTCACAACAACAACCCTGTGAGGTAGGTTGGGCTGAGAGTCTGTGACTGGCCCAAAGTCACCCAGTGAGCTTCCATGGCCAAGTGGGGACTAGAACCCGGATCTCCCGGCTCCCAGTCCGTCACTCTCACCACTACACTACACTGGCTCTTTTAGGAGAAGGACCCTAGCCCAGCAACAGAGCCCTTGCTTTTATTTTAGGGGCGGGACCCTAGTTCAAGAGAAGAGCACCTGCCTTGCATACAAAAGGTTTCATCCCTGGATAGGATTAGGCAAGACCCCTGTCTGAAACTCTAGAGAAGGCTGCCTGCCCGTCAGTGCAGGCAACACCAAGTTAGATGGTCCAGCAGGCTGAGTCAGTATAAGGTACCTTTCTCTGCTCCTGGATCAGGTGCTAAGAAGTATTATGGTGCCCATGAACTGGGTCGATACTTATGCCTGCAGAATCAGGGACCTGAGAGTCACTCCTTCACTATCACGCTACCTGCGACGGTCAAAGAAATAAGAACTGGAGACTCTGAGCTGCCGGTTGAAGATGCGGCTGGCCCTCATATCCTGAGATTTAGATAGTATAGCTGTGGCAGCCTTTTTATGTCCTCTCGGACTATTTAGTATTGAAAGATATGAATACACATTCTTTCAGTTTTGAAAACCTGGTGTTTGGACTCTGAATTACATGGAAGGGTCTTATCCCCAGGCGATAGGTAATATGCAACTTGCTCCTATACATGTTAATTTGGAAATGTCTAATTGAGTTGGATGCGCTTAATCTAAATAAATGTGATCACAGCTGAAGATCATTCACACTTTTTATTTAGCAGAGATCAAACTGAATGTTTAACACAGGATAAAATTGCACACAGCCCTACATAATCGTTTGTATTTCAGTTCTGGCCTCATGCCTGTTTCTCCATACCACGTATAGTTTGCAAAAATATGATAACGTATCCATAATACGGTAACGTATCTATGGTAAGACTTTGGAAATTCATCATTCTGATAAAGTTTTCAACCCCTGTTCAAAAACTACAATTTACAGGCTGCTTGCTTCGTCAGTTATTAAGGGCGCAATCCTATGCATGTTTAGACAGGAAAAAGTCCTGCAATGCATAGCTATGCTGGCTAGGGAATGCTGGGAATTGCAGGACTTTTTCCTGTCTAAATATGCATAGGGAACTTTTTCTGTCTAAACATGCTTAGGGAATTACAGAACATTTTTCTGTCTAAACATGCATAGGGAACTTTTTCTGTCTAAACACGCATAGGGAATTGTGGGACTTTTTCCTGTCTAAACATGCATAGGGAACTTTTTCCTGTCTAAACATGCATAGGGAACATTTTCTGTCTAAACATGCATAGGGAACATTTTCTGTCTAAACATGCTTAGGGAATTGCAGGACTTTTTTCTGTCTAAACATGCTTAGGGAATTGCAGGACTTTTTTCTGTCTAAACACGCATAGGGAACTTTTTCTGTCTAAACATGCTTAGGGAATTGCAGGACTTTTTTCTGTCTAAACATGTTTAGGGAATTGCAGGACTTTTTTCTGTCTAAACATGCATAGGGAACTTTTTCTGTCTAAACATGCTTAGGGAATTGCAGGACTTTTTTCTGTCTAAACATGCATAGGATTGTGCCCTAACAGGTCGAGGGCCAATTTTGAAAGACACTTGCAGAAGGCGAAGGCTGATTATCTGGATGGTTTCAGACCCCGCCCCCGTCCCCTCGTGGCTCCTACGTCACATTCTCGAAGGTCTCACAAGGTCACTTCTGCTTCCTGCAGTCCAATCACAGGAGGAGAACTACCCACTTCCGTCCATTTGCTTCATAGAGATACAAAATAGGAGAAAGCGATTCTGCAGTTCTTCCTGCTGCTACTGCTACCCTCTGCAAAAAACAGTGGCGTCATACCAGCGCAGACCTTACTGAAAGCTCCAGGGGACAACCGAAGTGGCTTTCTATACTTCAGTTCCAATGCAAAGTCTATGGGCTTCCCCGGAGAGATGCCAAGCGGGAGAGTGACCATAGAGATCAGACACCCTCTAAAACTCTTTTAGACCTCCCCCTTTTCTCCAGTCCGTGGTGGAAGTGAAAGTTATCAATGCAGAAATAAAACCAGTATTTTAGCAGAGAGCTCTAAGCAGCGAGTCCTCTGGAAAAGAAAAGATGGCCCAGGCTAGAGTTCCTGCTCTTTCTCACTTAGGTCTTCTTTCACGTGGGGAAAAGAATGTTGGGGAGGTTTCGAAATATTTACGCCGCAATCCTGTTTCCAAAATAGGGCAGCATCAACTTTGTTCATGTATATGTATGTGTGTGTATATATAAAAACATCTATTTCTGTTTCATTGACTATTCTAAAGCCTTTGACTGTGTGGATCATCACAAATTGTGGCAAGTTCTTGGTGGTATGGGGATACCAAGTCATCTTGTCTGCCTCCTGAGGAATCTGTATAACGACCAAGTAGCAAAGGTAAGAACAGACCACGGAACAATGGACTGGTTTAAGATTGGGAAAGGAGTACGGCAGGGTTGTATACTCTCACCCTACCTATTCAACCTGTACGCAGAACACATCATGCGACGTGCTGGGCTTGATGAAGCCAAGGCTGGAGTTAAAATCGCTGGAAGACATTAACAGTTTCCAATATGCAGATGATACCACTTTGATGGCTGAAAGCGAGGAGGAGCTGAGGAACCTCATGAAGGTGAAAGAAGAAAGTGCAAAAGCTGGGTTGCAGTTAAACCTCAAAAAACCCAAGATTATGGCAACCAGCTGGACTGATAACTGGCAAATAGAGGGAGAAAACGTGGAGACAGTGACAGACTTTGTCTTTCTAGGCGCAAAGATTACTGCAGACGCTGACTTGTTGTTGTTGTTCAGTCGTTCAGTCGTGTCCGACTCTTCGTGACCCCATGGACCATAGCACACCAGGCCTTCCTGTCCTGCGCTCTCTCCCGGAGCGTGCTCAAGTTCATATTCATTGCATCGGTGATGCTATCTAGCCATCTCATCCTCTGCCGTCCCCTTCTCCTTTTGCCTTCAGTCTTTCCCAGCATCAGGGTCTTTTCCAGGGAGTTTTCTCTTCGCATTAGCCAGGAAATCAGAAGACGTTTACTTCTTGGGAGGAGAGCAATGACAAATCTTGATAAAATAGTTAAGAGCAGAGACATCACACTGACAACAAAGGTCCGCATAGTTCAAGCAATGGTCTTCCCCGTAGCAACCTATGGCTGCGAGAGCTGGACCATAAGGAAAGCTGAGCGAAGGAAAATAGATGCTTTTGAACTGTGGTGCTGGAGGAAAATTCTGAGAGTGCCTCGGACTGCAAGAAGATCAAACCAGTCCATACTCCAGGAAAAAAAGCCAGACCACTCACTAGAGGGAATGATCTTAAAGGCAAAACTGAAGTACTTTGGCCACATCATGAGAAGACAGGAGACCCTGGAGAAGATGCTGATGCTAGGGGAAGTGGAAGGCAAAAGGAAGAGGGGCCAACCAAGGGCAAGATGGATGGATGATATTCTGGAGGTGACGGACTCGACCTTGGGGGAGCTGGGGGTGGCGACGGCCGACGGGAAGCTCTGGCGTGGGCTGGCCCGTGAAGTCACAAGGAGTCGGAAGCGACTGAGTGAATAAACAACATGTTGTTCAGTCGTGTCCGACTCATCGTGACCCCATGGACCATAGCACGCCGGGCCTTCCTGTCCTCCGCTCTCCGTGTGTAAAGGTGTCCCCAGCCAGTCGTGTCCGACTCTAGGGTGTGGTGCATCTCCATTTCTAAGCCAGCCAGCGCTGTGCAGAGATGCTTCCGTGGTCACGTGGCCAGCATGGCTGAACACCGAGGTGCACGAAACGCTGTTTTATATATATATATATATGTGTGTGTGTGTGCAAATTTAGAAAATTGTAATTTACATAGAAATAGAACACGTGCCGTGGTGAGGTGGACTGTGAGCCTTGCTCAGTCCGCTGCCTAGTGCCGGTGATGGGCAACTCCAGGGCCAGCGCCTCCTCCCGAGGGCTCTTTATCCGTATTGCGCCGGGGCTAAGCCGGCCCTTGCACCCGCAACAGAGGACACGCGGCCAGGGTCTGCAAACCTCCCTCCGCACGCGCTGGAGCGCCATCCCGTGCACGCTGAGACAGGAAAAAGTCCCATGCTGAGAGTCGTGGGACTTGTTTCCTGTTTAAACGTGCATAGGATCGCGCCCTTAAGCCCAGTTCATGTCGATGGGTCTACTCTAACCAGGACTAGCACAGGATGCGACCCCACGGGCTGCATGGGCCGGGCTACATTCCCCCCCTTCTAAACGTGCATAGGATCGCGCCCTTAAGCCCAGTTCATGTCGATGGGTCTACTCCAAGCAGGACTAGCACGGGCTGCGGCCGCAGGGCCGGGCTACATCCCCCCCCGTCTAAGCGTGCCTGGGATCGCGCCCGTGCGCCCAACGCATGTCAGCGGGCCTCCTCCACGCAGGACTCGCCCTGCATGCAGCCCCGCGGGTGCGCGGGCCGGGCGGCCGCCCCCGGCTCGGCGGGCACGGGAGACGACCGCGCGGCCCGAGGGAGCTCGGCGCCTGCCTCCCCCGCGGGACGCGCGCCTCCGGGCGTTCCTGCGTCTACGGGCCGCCCCGGAAGAGGAGCTGCGGCTGCGCCGCCGCCGCCGCGCGCGAGGCCCCGCCCCCGCCCGCCCGCCGGAGCCTCCGCGAGGACGCGCCCTGCTCCGCCGCCGCCGGCCATGGGGACGGTGCACGCGCGGGTAAGGGCCGCCGCGCCCGGCCGGGCGGGCGGCGGCGACCGGGCCCTGGAGCAGGGCGGGCGGGCGGGCGGAGGCAGCGCGCCCCCCGCCGGCCTCCGCGCCCGCGCCGCGGGGGTTGCCCCGGGCGCGGGCCCTCTGAGCATGTGCGGAGCTCCGCCCCCGAGGCGTCGTTTGGCATGCAGACGTGTCTTCGAGCACGTGCAGAGTTCCTCCCCAAGGCGTCGTTTGGCATGCAGACGTGTCTTTGAGCATGTGCAGAGTTCCTCCCCCAAGGCGTTTTTTGGCATGCAGACGTGTCTTTGAGCATGTGCAGAGTTCCTCCCCAAGGCCTTTTTTGACATGCAGACGTGTCTTTGAGCATGTGCAGAGTTCCTCCCTCAAGGCGTTTTTTGACATGCAGACGTGTCTTTGGGCCTGTGCAGAGTTCCTCCCCCAAGGCGTTTTTTGACGTGTAGACATGCCTTTGAGCCTGTGCAGAGTTTCTCCCCAAGGCGTTGTTTGAAATGCTGACATGTCTTTGTCTTTGAGCCTGTGCAGAGTTCCTCCCCAAGGCATCTTTTGACATGCAGACATGTCTTTGTCTTTGAGCCTGTGCAGAGTTCCTCCCCAAGGCATCTTTTGACATGCAGACATGTCTTTGTCTTTGAGCATGTGCAGAGTTCCTCCCCAAGGCCTTTTTTGACATGCAGACGTGTCTTTGAGCCTGTGCAGAGTTCCTCCCCCAAGGCGTTGTTTGAAATGCAGACGTGTCTTTGGGCCTGTGCAGAGTTCCTTCCCCAAGGTGTTTTTTGAAATGCAGACGTGTCTTTGGGCCTGTGCAGAGTTCCTCCCCCAAGGCATTTTTTGACATGCCGATGTGTCTTTGAGCATGTGCAGAGTGGCTGTCCTCTGTGATGGGAATGTTTCCCTGCCTGCCTGGAGGCTGTGTGGGTGTGCTGTGGGATCTGGTGCTGCCTGCGTGGTGGCCTGAAAGAAGAGGGCAGGCATCCAAGGACAGAGGCTCACCTGCATAGTCACCGGGAGAGGACTGTGGCACTCTTAACAAACGATTCTGCAAAAGGGTACCGTGCCCATGACCCTTCTGTGGGGTGGCAGGGCAGAGCACCATGCTTTGTGCGCTTGCATTTCTAAAGCCGCCTTGAGTCCCAGTATTGGGAAAAGGGTGGGATATAAATATAATAATAATAATAATAATAATAATGATGTCTTCAGGACACCGAACTCACAGCTAGGCATCCCTGGTTGACACCCCTGTTGACACCCCACAGGATTGACACCCCACAGGAGTATTCCATAACAGCTGAAGTATAGGAACTAGATGTGTGCATAAAATAAGAATAAAAGCAGAATACAAAAATGTGGAACAAAATTACTCAGAGACAGCAGTAACAGAACACCACTAATGGTAATCTTTGAAGAAAAATCAAAACCTGCCATTGAACAAAGAATTTGAGGTTGTTAAAAGGTAGTACAAGGATGGTTTTCCTGAAATAAAGAAGGAAGCAAAGCACCATGCAAAGCCTTAACCAAACTGGCGATTTCCATTTAACCCCCCCCCCCCCCGCCTGCCTGCCCGCCTGCCCACGCCAGTCACACACTGAGTGGGTTCTTGGTTGTACTGGTGGTGAATAGGAGTAGAAATTTGAAGGAGTCCCTTTGTCCCCAGTCAAATGTCTAAAAGAATAGTGGTGAGTGGTGTTTAACAGGCCTTTTCCAAGGGGAACTTTAAAGAAGTTCAAATTCAAAGGCAGATAGTCAAGAATTGGTCACTTTCATTGGCCAAATGTTGAAATGAATATCGATTCTGAAAAAATCAAAGATTTATGCAGTCAGGCTTGTGTCAGCTGGGCAAGAAGACCTAGCACCGTGGGAACTTCTCCACAATGGGATGAGAAGCAGATCCCCAACATAAACTTATTAAATACTAAAGATCCATGCAGTTTCCTCCTAAAAAACCATGTCTGTGTCAAAATGTTAGTGACGACCTTCCTTCAGGAAAGAAGCCTACTGAAGATACTCCTATCTAAACTAATGGGATTATAGCATACAGTATATTATATATTATATTACTGCCTTTATATGTAATGAAATGGCATTGCAAGCCATTCATACATAAATGATACGAACACAACTTTGGATGTTGTACTTTCACAGTAAAGTAGTTAGAATGGTAAAAATGACAAATATTTGAAGACATTAAAAATAAAGGAATATTTTTATTTGGAACCCGATAATTTACTTAATTGGTGAAAATGTATCTTATTCAGAGCTTGGAGCCTCTTCCAATGAGTGGTCCTGATTTTGGTGCTATAGGGGAAGAAGCTGAACTAGTTGAAGTTGAACCAGAAACTAAACAGGAAATTCTTGAAAATAAAGATGTGAGTAATGGGGTAACTCATCTTCCTTCGGTTTAAATACCATATAACTTGCTGTTTCCAAATCAGTATTTGAATTGTAAAAAAAAAAATCTGCATGAGTCCAATAACTCCACTTGTCCTTTCATGTGAGCAATTGTATAAATTCAATCCAGGAAATTCAAATGTATTTTTTTAAAGTTTGTTCATCAAAAATGGACAGTGATTTCTTCTGGAGGGATATAGGGTGTGCTGGCTGTGTTCGGACATAAGAGTAACTCAGAAGTAAAAAAAAGATCTGGGTTACGGTGAGTGAGGCAGTGTGTTAGAGGAAACCCTGCGGTACAACTTTGGCTTGTTGAGGAAGAGACAAGCCAGAGTTCCTGGTTCAGATGTCCCTGGCTTGTTTAGCCACTTCCTCTGGCGGAAGGAGTGCAGCAAGAGCCATTGAGGCAGGCTGGCTCACTCAACGCAACCCAGATCCTTGAAAAAAAATTCTGGGTTACTGTGATGTGCGAACTGGGTCAATACTTTGATGTATTCTTTCTTAGTTCAAAAGAGTATGTGTATGGAAGGCATTTTTCTTAGTATGGTTCATCTAAGCCTAACATTCCATGCTGGAGCACATATAGTTACTATGCCATATTGGTATTCTGAATAAAATCATTAGTCTAGATAAGGGATAAGCCCAACTCTTAGATTAGGGAGGTGGGGCACCATAAGCCCCACAAACCAGGTGATCTAGAGCCAGTTCACAGAAAGGCAAGTGGAATTGCATAAAGCTATTATGTTGAGCATGTGTAGAGCTAGAGGATGCTTAAGGGCTATCACAGTTATCAAGTCATTGTAACAGAAGGCATTTCTGATGTTGTGATTTACTCAGAGGAAAGTTCTCAACTTCAGTGGTGAAGAATTCTCTTCAGGAATTTGTAAACACGTGTAAAGAGTAAAAAATCATGTTTAATGTATCAACGCTTCGTCCACAAATCAAGTGACAAAACTGTTTTATATAGATTTTTATAAAACTGTTTATATATATTTCTGTAAAACTGTTTATATAGATTTCTATAAAACTGTTTTATAAATTCCTTTTAAAAATGTGTCCCTGAAGATAAACGGTTGTTTCTTTGAATTGCTGCATAGTAACACGATAATTCATAAGTTACTACACTATTGTATTTTCAGTCTATAAGAAATGTTGTAATTAATTTTTTCCATAGTTGGCATTTTGATAATAGTTATCTTCATCTTTAGGTTGTGGTTCAACATGTACACTTTGATGGACTTGGACGGACAAAAGATGATATTATCATGTATGAAATTGGTGACGTTTTCAAGGCTAAGAACCTCATTGATGTAAGTAGTGAAATAAATTGGGCATGCTTTCTGAAACCCTCAAAAGCTTGAACATACTACCAAATCTAAAATATGCTGGCATCCTTTAATACCATAGAAAGTTAGAGATAGGGTTACCGAAGTCTGGGGCCGAAGCAATATTGCAAGAAATGCTGTGTCAGAGCAAGTGCGTATGCTGTTAAAAAAAGGCATAAACAGACATTTATATGGTATCAGACTGCATTCTCTGCTTAAATACTTAAACCCAGTTACACCTAACTATATTCATCATTGTAGTCTACTGCATATACACGTGCTTGGATGCTAAACTGGTTTTAATGAAGTCCAGTCTGTGAACTAGATTGTTAGTTCATACTTACTACTTCATACCTAATATTCACAGTAATTACTTGAATCAAAACTGCATTTATTGTGCAAGCTACCTCTTAAATTATGCAAAACATGTTTAAATTTTGAATTTTTAGAACTGGTTAATTGGTATACATTGTCTAGGTTTCTATTGCTTTCTCCTATACCTTCAAGATTGCCATAAATGTTAATCTGATCATGGGGACTGGGTTGGCGGATTGCCAAACCATGTTTATTTGTTGTAGCACACAAGTCTCAGAAAAGGGAATGGAGTTTACAGATAGATCCTTAACTATGTGCTGTAGATAAAATTTGGGAAAGTGGGTATATAGGGTTGGGTTGAGATTTAGTCATGCTTAGAGTAGAGCCATTGTAATCAGTGAGACTAATCAATGACTAAATTGTCATGACTTTACTTGTCACATTGATTTTAATGGGTCTACTCTAAGCATGACTAAGTTTGGATCCAACCCATAATGTGTGATCTGAGGAGAGGGAGTAATCCAGGGGAGTTAAAATCCAGTTTTCTAAAAAAAACAACAACTCCTGTGGCTTGGGAATCCCACGGCTTTAATGAAAATATAAAGCTCACAATGTATAGTGTTTTATTAATTGATACCGAATCTGTAAGAGAGAGAATTTGAGAGATGACTGAAGAACTTTGAATCACTGTGCTGCTACATTAATATGCAAAGCTAAACGTTAAATATTTTGAAGGTCATGAGGAAGTCGCACGATGCTCGTGAAAAGCTTCTCCGTCTAGGAATTTTTAGACAAGTGGATGTTCTAATTGATACATGTCAAGGTAATTATCAGTGAGCATGTTTTGCTTTTCCCTGTGTTTGAGTATAGATTCATAATTGTTTAGCGTATCTCATTTTTAAATTTCAGTCTGTGATTGGACAGACTGTTCTATAGCCGTGTTCTTCCCAGCAGTCCGCTTGCACAGGGTAGCTGAACATAAAGCAAATAGCCACTGTTTCTAGATTTTAAGTAGAAAATAGCAATTGGTATCATAGGCGGTATTAATTAATTAATTAAATTTATTAATCGCCCATCTGGCTGATCATCCAGCCACTCTGGGCGATGTACAACAATAAAAACAGTTCAAATAAAAACAGTTCAAAACAATAAAATTCAACATTAAAAACATCACATTTCTAAAATTACCCTAACCCACCCCAAATGCCTGCCTGAACAACCATGTTTTTAATGCACGGCGGAAGCTCATTAAAGAGGGGGCATGGCGGAATTCCCTAGGGAGGGAGTTCCACAGAGTGGGGGCCACCACAGAGAAGGCCCTCTCCCTCGTCCCCACCAGCCTAGCTGTCCTGGCCGATGGGACAGAGAGAAGGCCATCCGAGGCTGATCTATGGGAGGTTTACTGTCTCCCATAGAAGTGAATGGCTTTTATTGACTTCTGTGAGGGAAAAATAAAAGGATGTGATTACGGACACTCCTGACATATGTTCCTGTCCGATTGCTAAGCTAATCTTCGGAGGCTCTTTTCTGGGTGTTACTGCCAACAGAGATGTGACAGGTGGCTACCAGGGCAAGAGTCTTCTCAGTAGTGCCCCCACCCCACACTGTCTGTGGAATGCCCTTCCGAGGGAGAGCGGCCTGGCATCTTCTCGGTGTATATTTAGATGCCAGGTTAAGACCTTCCTCTTCTGGCAGGCACTTAATCCTTAATCTCTTGCTTTGATTATTTATTTTACTGTTGGCTCTTAATATTTTTAATAGTTTGAATGTCTAGGCTGCAATCCTATGCATGTTTAAACAGGAAAGAGTCTTACAACTCCCAGAAACCCCCAGCTGGCATGGCTGGCTGGGGAAAGCTGGGAGTTGTAAGACTTTTTTCTGCCTAAACATGCATAGCATTGCACCTTTAATGTTGTATTACTTTGAGATTTTATTGCATTTTTTGTTCTGCTTTATTGTTTATTTTGTTTTATTATTGTGAACCACCCCAAGGGCGTTTACCAGTTCGGTGGTATACAGATTTAACAAACAAATACGTAAATACCGAGGCACTGCTGACTTCAGAGGCAGAGTCTGGGTACTGGTTTTGCCCTCGATTTGAAAGTCTTGCCGCCTGCCTCCATGTGCAATTTCCGTTAAACAATCCATTGACGCTATGAGGGACGAAGGCAAGCACTATAAGAGGCAGAGGGGAGCTATGGCAGGGTACACAACAGGGATATTTGCTCCTGTCTTGCTCTGTGATGTCAGGGCTTAGATCTCCAGTTTTCACTGGCAGATGTCATAGTTTGAACCAAACAGTTTACACTATAGAATGTCAGCTGTTTCGGATGCATCAGTCTTAAATATCTAGCTTCTGTGAAGGGATTTTTCCTGGATGGTGTACTTATTTGTGAGCACTTATTTATTTATTTACAATATTTATATATCGCTCCATATCTAGAACAGATTTCAGAGTGGTGAACACAGGAAATAAAACACTAGAAGAATAAAAAGATTAAAAACACCACATTAAAAAAGATACTCATTTAAAAACACAATACCAACAAAAACTGTAACTGGTCAATCAAGGAATGCCTCCTGGAACAGTGCTGTCTTCAGGAGGCGCAGAAAACAATGCAGTCTTGGTGCCTGCCTGACCTCCAGGGGCAGGGAGTTCCAAAGACAGGGGGCCACCACGCTGAAGGCTCCTCTTCTGGTGGACTCCAGTCGGGCCATAGGTCCATGTCAAACCACCAGGAGCAAGCCCTCTGATGATCTCAGTGAATGGGCAAGTTGGTAAGGCACTTAAATCAGATACTACATATGTCTTTAAAATATTTTAAAGAAGCTGTTTAACAAATACTGTTTCCTAATAGTTAGGAAGTTCAAACTGTATATGTGTGTTTAAAGTTGTGAATACTGTATTCTTTACTAACATATATATGTATTTAGGAGATGATGCCCTTCCAAATGGTTTAGATGTAACGTTTGAAGTAACAGAACTGAGAAGATTAACTGGAAGTTATAACACTATGGTTGGCAATAATGAAGGAAGCATGGTATGACCAGTTTAATCAATTGTTGCAATTTCTGTAGTGGTGGGTGTGACATATACCAGGTTAATCATATAAGGGCGTAATCCTATGGAGATAGTCTTCAGTCTCCGAACCTGGAGGCTGATGACTATCCAATGCAGGGTGGCCAGAGGGTGGTCCGCCCTGCGATTTTGGCTGGACAGGCAATTTTGCCTGTCTAGCTGGGAAGCTTCAGAGGTGGGAGACGGGGGAGACCGCACAGCGCATAGGAAGCTGCGTAATGCAGTTCCGTGGTCCCCTCCCCACCCCTGGGATCACTTTTCCCCATCTCCATGCTCTATTTCTGAGTGTGGAGACATAGCCAGCGCGGAGAGAACCGCACTGGCTAGGAGGGGGCAGGCAGAGCGTGGTTTTTGGGCTCTGAGGGAAGAAACCTGGTTCCGACCTTGGAGCCCCCAAACCGAAAAATCCTCTGTCCCCTACACGCTGTCTAGAGGGCATAGGATTGCTCCCTAAGTGATTTTAATTAACTTTGGCAAAACAGACCTTCAGTCCCTCCAATACTTGCAATGAAATTTCATTAAAATCAGTGAGACATTACTCATAAGAATATGTGGGTGTGTTCAGGTTTTCTGCTTATTCTACCATTGCCTTCAGAATCTCTAATTTTTTGAATGTTTATATTGTGTATATATGTGCAGAGATCACAGATAATTGTGTGTCTTGACACATGCTTGAAATACCGCTTTTCATTCCAGTTTACCCTATTACAATTGTAAAAACAACAGTTGGTTGTATCCAGTGCATGCGCAAGGGAGCCTGCAGAAGGGGAAGCCCCATTCCTCTGCATTGCATTGTCCTTCACCATATTTTTGTGGCAGTGGTCATGTCCCCCACCCCACCCCAAACCTCCATCTGAGATTATGCTTGTGCCACTGGGCAGGGGGACCAAGATGATGTCTGAAAGCTGCTCAGTGCCTGTGCCGGGGTGAAAAAGGTAAAAAAAAAAAAAAGAATTAAATAAAGGGGGCCCTGGGCAGGTGTCGGCAGCTATAGGAGAGCCCATCAGTGTAGTGGGACTGGTAGGAGAGCACTTTCCCATGGGCTCTTTAATCCTGGAGCTGGCCTTGAGCAGCGGCTTGGGTTCCCAGATCAGTGTTCACTGCTGGTTCCTAGTTCATTCCTCAGATGCACTGTGCTGGAAGTAGAATTTCAGAGAGTGACTGCTGCTATTCTTTCATATAAGAAATGGAATAAAGTATAAAAATAGTAAAAATAAACATTTTTGAACTAAATGTTGCATTCCCTATAATGGGATCATTAGTTTGTTGTTGTTGTTGTTCAGTCGTTCAGTCGTGTCCGACTCTTTGTGACCCCATGGACCATAGCACGCCAGGCCTTCCTGTCCTCCGCTGTCTCCCAGAGTGTGCTCAAGTTCATATTCATTTACTTGCTCACAATAAAAAAGTCTGGTAAAAATAGAGTTGTATTTTTAAAATTGCAATTAAAATTACATTTGTGCTCGATACAGATAACTATATAAATCAGTTAAGTGTGCCGGTGTGATAGCAAAGTTGTACATCTTTTGGTGCTAATTCTGGCATTTTACAGGTACTTGGGCTGAAACTCCCTAATATCTTTGGACGTGCTGAGAAGGTGACATTTCAATTCTCCTATGGCACGAAGGAAACTTCATATGGCCTCTCTTTCTTCAAACCGCAGCCTGGTCACTTCGAAAGAAAGTAAGATACCTTCAGAATACATTAAGGCTGCAATGCCATGTCCATTTACTTAGAACTAGGGCTGCAATCCTATACACACGGTGTAGTCAATCACATTGAGGTCAGCATTCATTTATATCATCACAGGCAAATATTATACAGCAACTTGCAATATAATGATTGGCATTTCCTGTTAACTTTTATTTCAACCAAACGATCTCAAGGCCATTTACATAGTAAACATCCTAAAACATCTTTGCTCCAGAAAGTTTTCAGTATCTCCTGTTCTCTTCCCTGAATGGAACATTCCTTGTCTTCTGCAGGCCTCAGCAGTCAGATGATATCAGATACTTCCAGCTCTCAGGCCTCTTAGTTGCAATGGCTGTTGTAGTTGGTCAAGAGACAAGTCATGTATAATATCCTTTCCCTGCTATTGCTGCCTCAACAGACCTCCAGCAGCCCCTGGGAAAATAGCCCCCTGGCAATGTGTTCCCCAGAACTAGGCCAAACAAAAGGGCCTAGTTCTGGGGAATTAGGCAGAATAAAAAGGGCATAGCTTTCTGGACTTATTCCTTTCGATGCATATATGTAAAAACATTTCATCAGAATACACCATCCATACAACCTACTTTAAAAACCTAGTTATGAAACTGTTTTCAAATATCTGTATCTGTATCTATATCTTTAGCCCAAGAGAGTATTTGTTCTGACAGCATGGTGATCCACTCAGATACATTTTTCACATGAATGCATCCATGGCAGTGATCCCACACACCATGCCATGAATGCAAAAGATTGCATTGGAATTTGTTCTGTATTAGGTAGGGTATTTTTGGATTTTTTTCTGACATTGGTGAACTTTTGAGGAACTGAGTGAATGTCTTACTATCTAGCTTCTGTCTCTTGTTATCAGCTAAGACAAATACAGTGCCATTCTGTTCTGAAATATTTGCAAGGAAATCCAGTGTGTGATAACAGCTCTCTAAGCGCATGCACGCACACACACGCAGATTTCCATGCGTATGCACTAAGGATAAGGAAAGGCAGCTCAGTTTTGCCACCTCTGCCGTGTGTTTATAAACCTCTGACCATTTTGTCATGTCTGTTGCCGGGCTTGTTTCTTTTAAACTGGCTAAAGTCTGAGACATAGTTCCATTCAGTAGCTTAACATAGCCATCTTGGCAGCAGCACTTTTAAGAGACAGTTGCTCCTGAGTGCTCAGCTGAGCTGGCTCCTTTGTCTAACTCTAAGCAGTTCACTTTTAACTCTGAAAGTAAACTAAACCAATTAATGACTTCCACTAGAATCATTTGGCCTTTCCTGTGGCCACTCTATTGTTCTTAAAGGATGTTATATTACAAGCAATGTATGGGTCATCAATCTTGTGTTTGTAACTTGAGGGCTCCAGTTCTAGTCTGAGGACACAGCTGGCGCCAGACTCCTGTTCTGACAGTGGTGAAGTGCCCTTATGCTGGTATTGGCCCATTGCCTTCCTGGCACACTTTTGAGCAATAGGAGTAAAATAGGGTTGTTGTCTTTCTAGCACAGCATTCTGACACCAGCTTTCAGGTCCAGGACCTACGCCCATCAGTGCAATCTTACAGTTTTCCCTTCAGTAGTAAGGACTTAGTAATGCCAAACAGGGCAGAGCCATACAACTTTATTTTGCTTGCCAGGTTAAGTGTAGGATGCTGTTTTAGTTGCCATGGCAAAAGCAGTTCCATAGGTCTGATCTTTCAAGCATGCATTTCAGATCCTTTTGTTGTTGTAATAAATCTCAACGTTATGTTTGTTTCTAGCTTTTCTCTCAATCTGTATAAAGTAACTGGACAATTCCCTTGGAGTTCTCTTCGTGAAACAGACAGAGGAATATCAACAGAAATCAATGTAGGTAAAATAGCCCGTCTTGTCTACTGTTTTTCTGTTGAGAATTCCACAAATCTGTTTGTTAGTGGTGTTTATAGCTCTCTGGCAACTGCCCGTACCCCACACATCTCACATGAAGTTACCTCTCTTCAGGGGTTTTCTTTTTTCTTTTTTGACCAGTTGCAGAGAACTCTGAAGGTAGGAGGTCTTTGTGGTGGACATGATAGACCAGGCTTTCTCCCCCCTCCCCCCCTTCTCTTCCCTAAAATATGAAGGTGTCTGGAGAGATGCTGCTGCTGCATTACAACAAATTGGGGTGAAGTTGGGGTGTAGAAAATGGTGGCATTTTTAAATGCAGCCACTGATCTCGTCCCTCCTCTTTGTTATACCCCTGCTGCCACCTGGAATCAGGAAGTCCTTGCATGCATCTCAGTATCCCAGCACTTCATTTCTGGGACAGCTTACTGAGTTAGCTGATGCCTACCTCTTGGAAAGCTAAGCCAGGCCATGACCTTGCTAGCAGCCCAGCTCAGAGCCCAGCACACTTCACTTTTAGTAGCCCAAAACCTTCCTCACAAAGAACCAGCTGACCTCTGGAGAGGCAAGCCAGCTGAACCTTGTTCCCGGCCCTGTGGGGAGTTGTCTTATTTTTAAGCTGAAACCATTGGCAGCAACTTCTGCAGTCCAGGTTGGCTGTTCCTGATTGGCTGCTGTGGCAGTGAACCTAGTGCTTCAGTCTACCTTGCCTCCTCTCCATAAATAAATAAACAAATGAAAAATGCTGAAAATGCGTTATGGGTTTTCTCATTGAAAGTTTAAAAATGTTTCTTCTATAGTTTCCTATATGGAAGACCAGCCACACACTAAAATGGGAAGGTGTCTGGAGAGAGCTTGGCTGTCTTGCAAGAACGGCATCATTTTCTGTTCGAGAAGAAAGTGGACACTCACTCAAGTCTTCTGTATCTGTAAGGTTTTGTGATTTTTGAATATGAATTTTGAAGTAATATAAATACTGCTGAATGATGTCAAATTAATGATTCTAAATGAGGTAGTGTGCTTAGTGCTGAAAGAACAGTTTATTATTATGGCTGTTGTCCATTCCTGCCCCAAATCTAGCCTACTACGTTTTACAAGGTTATGGGGAAGTTTAATTTTTTTGCATTGAATCCTGTAGGAGAGTTCCTTTTCCCCCTATAACACCTTCTAAACTTCATACATCAGTAGGAACATCTCTCTTCTCTGTCTTGGCAACTGATAAAATTTGCAGTGGTTAGTAGTATTGCTGGAATCCAGCAAAGCGGAGGAAGAAATACCTCCTGTGCAATTTTACATATAGAAGCATACTCCACTGCCTTCGCTGGATACAGGAAGCTAACTGGCTACTTTGCTTTGAAGATTACTAGTCTGCATTCGGTACCAGATCGTTGGATTTCAGTCATACTGTCCCTATAACATAGCAGTTACGTGTTGGAATGTCCAGTGTTTGTGCTCGGTTTACAGGATATAATTCAGTACTTCTTAGAATAAAGTGTCAATCAAAAATACCACATACTTCTGACTTTCTGTATATAATTATTTTTGATTGAAGTATCTTGACATGTCAAGGAATTCAATTTTCTATGGTGACAAATAATACTGGAAACCAAGTACTTTTCGCTACCCGCAATAAGTCTGTATGTAACTTTTTTGAAAACGTGACCATTGCTTGTCCCTTCTTTATTAAACTTTATATGTGGTTTTGGGGGGGTTTGTTTATAGCATGCCATGGTCATTGATTCTCGAAACTCTTCAATCATGCCCAGACGAGGTGCTTTGCTGAAAATAAATCAGGTATTAATATCTGGTCCAATAAAATAAGTGTGTGTGTGTGTGTGTGTGTGTGTGTTGTGTGTGTGGTGTGTCTGTGTTTAGATAACAGATAATGCCATATTGTGTGTAAGCCCTAAGGAAATTGGTGCATATCCTTCCGTGTCTTGCACAGTTGAGCTATCCTTCAAATTATTTTCAGATCAATATTTGGTTTCATCTAATAACAGCAAGAAAGGAAGACGATTGGATGAATTGTGTGGAGGGTTGAAAAATATCTTTTTGTCTTAATATCCAGTTTTATATCTGAAATCTTCAAAAAAGATTCTGTTCGGGGTTTTTAGGAGCTGGCTGGTTATACAGGTGGTGATGTGAGCTTTCTAAAAGAGGACTTTGAACTTCAGCTGAATAGGCAGCTTCTGTGGGATTCAGTAAGTACTTGCATACTTGAAACAACTGCTACAGGTACTGGAAGTAAATGACTTTTCTATCATAGTAACTTCAAAAACTGTTTTCCAAATGGAGAAGAGAACCTTGTTTTTGTTTTTGCTTTGAGTTACAAATTGCTTTCGTAACAGCATTCAGCAGTTCAGTGTGAAATCGGTTCAGCATTTATGCAAGAAATATACAAAGGCTGGATGGAGTGTGTGCATTTTCCTAAGAGGGGAAATGCAGGTGTAAAGATTGTTTTCCCTCACAGTTTATGAGTGTATCATGGGCCAGAATCCAAAAAACATGAAACCCGTTTCTGTGATCTCAAGGAGACTTCATACTGGATGTTCTTGGACAGCAGCCCTTCATACCACACAGCAAATAGCTTTTGAAACTTGAGGGCAATTTGTGATGTGTCATGGAAGTTTGCTACTCCCAGGGAAAAAAGGGGAATATTCAGTCGGGCATACCATAGCTCTTTGCATGAGACTAAGCAACTCTTTGGCTCTGATCATAATTTGCAGTTTAATGCAGAGAAAGATATGTGTGTGCTTGTGTCCTGTGCATTTTTTTTAAAAAAGTGAAATGCGGGGATCTCAAGTTTTTCTTCATGTCTATACCTTATTAACAGGCTTCAGGATATGAAATTTGCTGAGGGGTTGGAGCCAGATGATGTATAATCACCCTGTCATTTAGTTATCCCCCGTCCTTTCACGATATTATGAATGCATTGAAACTGTTCTCTTGCCCTAGAAACTCTAGAAGCAAAAAGGGGGTCAGCAGTAACATAGAAGATGCCTGTCAGTGAAGATTGTGTTTATTTAGAGTCTGAATAGTAACTGCGTTTTTTAAAAAGAAAGTGTATGTATGTTTATAGGTTTTCTCAGCTTCTCTCTGGGGTGGAATGTTGGTTCCTATTGGAGACAAACCATCCAGTATTGCTGATAGGCAAGTAATTCCATTTCCCTCGCTTTATATTTGCTTATGGTTTTCCTTAATTTTGCACAGCATATTATGTAGGCTTAGTTGATGCATCTCTTGCATCAAGAAAAAAACTGGTACTGTTATCAACAGTATGTATTTACACAGCTTACCACTTCAAACTTACATAGGATGGCAGTACTACTTAACTCTCAGAAGAGACTTTAGCAACTGATGGCCAGACTAGGTGTGACCGTCTCAGATCTATATGGGATCGGTCATTCTTTAACAACAAAAGGGAGTTGTGGGTGGTAGGGAGTATAGTACCTTCTTCCTCCCTGCAGCTTCTCTCCCTGCAGTCTGCCCCCCCCCCCCCGGCATTTTTCTCTTCAAGTGACCTTCAATACCAGAAGTGTGCTTGGCTGAGAGAGAGGCACTAGGGAGGTAAGCTGCAGGAGGGTTCAGCATTCCCCTGCCATGCACCCCTTTTGTTAGATTACCCAAGCCCACTTTCTAAGCGATTGCAACAAATCATAGTTTTATTGTCTGCTGCTTCTCATATTTTATTATGACATTTGTTTTGTAGCATTGTATCTGTAACGTTCATTTTTTTTTTTTTGCATGTACTGCTGGGACTCCATTTTTGGATGAAGGGTGGTATAGACATTTTTAATACCAAGAAATACTAAAAGTGCAATGCCATCATTACTCATCATTTCACAGAAAACATGGATTAAAATCCAACTGAATAACTGAGTGCGGATTCATCTAGAATATACGCATGTACCCCAGTTTTTCAGAACTACACATAGATGAAACGTTGTTTTGTATTTGGCAAAGTAATGTACAATACACATGTTTTGATGTTTAAATAATTGTTACATGTTTTCCACTAAGCTTGTCAATATTCTAATTGTGTCTTACTGTTTTCTTTGACTAATTGGATTCCTGGGACAAATCCATGGTGTTGTTTTGTCAGTATTTCTTAGACAATATAGTCAAAGATTAGAATCTTAATCACAAGCTGTCTTTAAACCTTCAGCTGTCAAAAGAAACAATACAAAAGCTTCAGAAGGCAATATCCAGTTCAACACGATCACTCATGTAAAATTACATTGAGCGACCACACACAGCTTCTAGTGCAACAGCAATAGCATTTTCTGGCACAACAGGTTTCCCCAGAAAACCCATTGCACCAGCAAACATGATTGGCTTTATGCTAGAGATGGCTTATGTTAGCGCAACATAATTTACATTAGCGTTGGTGTCACTTGGATACTGTCCAGTCTCCCTATTACTGGACACTACTCCAATCTGGAGCATTTGGTGGCTGCCACCATTAGAGTAAGGACACATCTTAGATGGTTGATTTATCTGATGCTGCATCCAAGTTCTTACATTTGAACACAACTTAAGAGCCAGAACACACACATTATACCACAGAAATGCCATCAAAAATGGCATCTTGACAGGACCCCAACAAATCCATGTGCTTAAACATTTATTTTTCTGTAGGCATTCCATTTTCCCCAGCAATAAGAGTTGTGCCAGTGGATAGTCAACAAATTGCAATATTTTGGACTACTTAGGCTGCAGTGCTATACCCCATTACCTGGGAGTAAGCTCCATTGAAGTCAGTGAGACTTGCTTTTGAGTAGACATAGGATTGCACTGTACGTTTAGCAAACTCATTTGGTTTAGTAACATAAACATTTGCACTTATAGTTTATTGGTATTGAACTTTGCTGAAATATTTTGCCATATGTACTGATGGCTCTCTTTTTCTTTTAGATTTTATCTCGGCGGGCCGACAAGTGTGCGTGGATTCAGTATGTACAGCATTGGACCTCAGAGTGAAGGTAGGAGACTCTTTGGAGGCAGACTGCATCGCTCTAATAGTGCTACCAGGGCCCAGAGAATGGTCTGAGGATGCTTGGGGGTTGAGAGGTAGAAATGGTGGCAAGTTTTAAATGCCTCTTGAAAACATATCTCTTTACACAGGCCTTCCCTGACCTATAAAGGATTATATTACTCCCCTGTTTTATTGTTTGTTGTTGTAACATTTTAAATTATTTATTTTATCTTGTTTTATCAATTTTGTCACTTTCAGAACAATATTGTAGGCTATTGTTATGTCAGTGCTTTGTAGGCACTGTTTGAAATAGCTCATTGCATTATTTGAGACAATTACCTGCTAAGGAACTATGGCATAGGAATTTAACTAGTATAAAGGGATTGAGAAACCCTCATTCTGAATCTGACTTTGAGATGTGTCCCTTGAATTCTAATGTGGCTAATATTTTATACTACTTTACTGTTGTAGGTGATTACCTGGGAGGTGAAGCTTACTGGGCTGGAGGTCTACATATGTACACACCTCTCCCTTTTCGGCCAGGTCGAGGTGGATTTGGAGATCTCTTTCGGACACACTTCTTTCTCAATGCTGGCAACCTCTGTAACCTTAACTATGGTAAGAAGCAAATTTGGCAAAAGTCCACGATACTTTTAATAAGGCATTTGGATTGATCCTGTAAAATGCTGGGTACCACTGATTTATGTACAACTAAGCTATGTTTTTGAAGTCAAGTGCTTTAAATATTTTTCCTCCATATACCTAGAAGAAAGCTCAGGCTATTGACCATGAAAATCGGTTGTATTCCCATTCTCATTGGCTTGCTTTCCCTTCTTAGGTGAAGGTCCTAAGGCTCATCTTCGTAAACTAGCAGAGTGTATCCGATGGTCTTATGGTGCTGGAATAGTTCTCAGGCTTGGAAACATCGCTCGATTAGAACTCAACTATTGTATCCCTATGGGAGTACAAACTGGGGACAGGTATGTTAGGGGGGTTTTATTTTAAATTTCTACATTGCCTTTCTACCTACATTTTTTTAATCTAAAAAATTATCTAATACTTAAGATGCTTTTCAACTTATGGTAAAATCCAGTATGTATTTATTAAATTGCCTCCTTCCCAAATCCACTAAGAATAAGAAAAGCTGCTCCTGTATCCCCAGTTATTCAAGGTCCAGAGAGCTACAAAGCGACGGGGGGGACAGGGGGACGGGACTAAAAGGGCTGAGTGACATGTCTCTGTCATCTAAAACCATAAGATTTTCTGCCTCAAATTTGTGGCATACCTGGAGAGGGTACAACTGTGGTACCATCATAGAAAATGCTCTTTTTCTTGTACTTTCTGCAGTAGCAGGACTCGCAGCACGGCTTTATCTGCCTGTTTTCGAAAGTGCACAGTTCTCACAAGGGAGAAATATAGAGACCCGGGGCTTTATAGGTGGTTATAAACAGCACTTTGAATCGTGCTCAGGATCAAACTAACAACTGGTACAAGTGGGCAAGAATTGGTGTGATGTGCTCCCTATCCCAACTCAAAGGCAGTCAGTGACATTCTGTACTAGCTGTAACTTCCAAATGTTCTTCAGGGGCATCCCACATAAAGCATTTTGCAGTAATCGGTTCATGAGAGAACCAAGACATGAATTATAATGTCAAGTTCCTTGTTCTCTAGTGAGGGGATTCCGTTGGTGAATGAGTCATAATTGATCTTAAAAAGCACTCCTACCCACAGCTGCCCCCTGGGAATCCAGGAGCGTCACCAGGCTACAAAGCTGCCCTTTTCAGGAAGAATGTATCAAGGATCTGCAGTTACACCTCCTCTAAACCATCAGCTTCAGTTTGTAGTTGTCATCCAGTATGCCGGCAGCTTTAGGAAACCCCACTACTGACATGAATTAGGTGGAAATGAAAAGTAGATGTTGGTGTTACCAGCATATTTTAGTGGGCTCTCACCTAATTTTCAAGCTTAATGCTGAAGAAAATTTACAGCACATACTTGTGCTTATTTATTCAGATATAAATTCCTCTGTGTTTAATGGGGCTTCCTCCTAAATGTGTGCACGTGATGGTAGCCTGAGTCTGAAATCTTCCAATAGCTACATGACACCCAAGAAGTAAAACAGCTAGGCAAAATATTGGCGTGAAGGTTTTTTAAAGACAATATGCAAAGTATTTTCTCAAGCTAAAATCATTTGAAAAAAATACGTTAATTATCTACTTTGTTTTTCCAGAATATGTGATGGAGTTCAGTTTGGTGCTGGAATACGATTCCTGTAATGTCAGAGTCATTTCATAGTGCTGGCCCAAAAGGAGCTCTTGTATGGCATAGTGATGTCTCAGAAATTTTTATTGAAGTATAAATTGCATATGAGGGATTAACTTCAATAAAGAATATTGCAAAAAACAAACATGCTTTCTGGCATATTGCATCCTTGCTTTTATCAGAAGTGCAGGGATTCTTTGTGTGTTCTTCAAATCAGGACTCGAAAAAGCTCCCTCCCCCTGGTGTACCCAAATTCTAAATCTCATCTGAGAAGAAGATATGAAGAGAATTTGAGCTAGGTGTAGCTTGAAGGTGGTCTTTGGGCAAGCCAGGTCACTTGCCTTCCAAGAATGCATTGAATTAATCCCACTTCTAGTCAAAATGTCTGCTCTTTCTCCTTCCTAAGTGAATTTACTAAAGAGGAAGCACAACAGGATGCTATTTGAATCATTCAAGCACTGTGCTGCAGCTTTCCATTTGAGCAAACTTAACTTAGAAGGAAGGACAGTGGCACACTGCTTGAATGATTCAAATGGCTTTGGGCCTGTTTGCGTGTCATGACAGCCCATCATAGCTTAATTTACCGGCAGGGGCTGTCGTGTTGTGCCAGGGACCCATGGGCTGGCTTGCTGTGTTGTGCGAACCCCGGCGGCAGTGAGTGCAGGTTGTCTAACCTTCAAACAACCCCAGTCGACTGAGGTTTGCACGTCATGACAAGCCAGGCACCCATGGTCACCATGCAAAAATGGCGTCCTTGGGCGCATGGCACAACATAAAAGTCCCCAGGGGTAAATGAAGACACGGTGGCCTGTCGTGTCATGAGAACCAGGTCATTGTTCCTTGAGATTAGCATTTGTGTACCATTTGAAGAACAGCTGGAAGGAGGAAATGCTATTAGTGACACAGCTGAAGTTCACTGTTTCAACACATTCAGCTACCCGCCCCGGGACAAACGCACGCAATGCAGCAACTTCGCTGAAGATAAGCAGATCTAGGTCTAGTCTAGCCTTCTCCAATTTGGTGCTCTTCAGATATTTTGGAATACAGCTCATGACATTCCTTACCATTGGCCATGCTGGCTGGGGCTAATGGGAGTTGAAGTCTCAAACATCTGGAGGGCACCAGTTTGGGGAAAGCTGGTCTAGTCAGTACCTGAATGGGAGACCATCTGGGAAGCCCTTGTATGCTGCTTGAGTTCTGTGTTCATCAGTTCTGTGATGGAAGAAAGGTGCAATATAAATGAAACCTTGTTTCTTTCGATAATGATGGGATATGCCCACAACATTTAAATCTCATCATATTTACTTCCAACATCATTTATTAAGCTTCAGAATAGCCATGTCTTTTTTAATATACAGCTCATCTCCACTTCTCTATCATTGCTATAAAATGCTATAACTTCACGCTCTGGCATGAGCAGTCATGCTTATTGAAACTTTTATCAAGTGAATTTACTATGTGCTCAAGATCTATGCTACTGTCCTCTCAAGTTACAAATGGCAGTAAGAAGGACTAGAAATACAACATGCATTTTAAACTATTTAGATAATGGTTCTAAGAATATCAACTTAAGATCCCTTGAGGATAGGTCTAGCAATGGCTAAAACCAGAAACTCCCATGCTCAGAAATACTATATTTCTGATTACTAGGTGCTGAGTGCAAATGACAGAAGTCTGTTATCATGTTCTGCTTGTGAGCTTATAAATATTTTGTTCAGGCATCGTTTGGAACCAGAATGCTGAACCAACAGAATAATTCATATTCCCATGTTGAATGAAGCTTCTGATAAAAGTGTATAGGCCTATGTAAAAAGATGTTTTGATGTGTAGAATTATGCAATGTTGACACAACTATAACTAAGCCTCCGTGGTTTGGCTTGTGTGATCTTTCCATAAGCACTTAGGGGGTGAGAACGATTTAATTTTGAACACTGATATGCACAATAGGTATTATACAAGAAACAGGTATTACACCAGAAACAGGCTTTTAAAACTACATTTACAGCGAGGGGTGGGGGATTGCAAAGACATACATCTGTAGGCCTGGCCATTGTCATTCATGCTTTGGTGACTTCCAGACTGGGCTACTGTAATGCATTCTATGTGGGGCAGCCCTTGAAAACAGTTCAGAAACCGCAGTTGGCACAAAACATGGCAACTTGATTGTTGATGAGCTCAAGTCAATGTTCTCATGCAACACCTGCTCCCAAACAGCTACAGTGGCTACGAATATGTTTCCAAGACCGTTTAGTGTGTTGGCTTTAATCTTTAAAAGCCCTAAATGCTTGGATCCCACTTACCTTGGGGGACAGCACCTCCCATATGACCCCCTCCTGACAATTATGATCTAATTATTCTAGGTTAGCCTCCATGAGAATAGGGACTTCTCTGTTGCAGCCCTGGAACTTTGGAATGCCCCTCTTGGAATGCTCAAATGGCTCCCATACCAATTTTCCTTCCAAAGGCAGGTTAAAACTCTTTCTGTTCTGCCTCTGGTACTTGGTTTGTTAGACTGTGTGAGTTTTTCCTTTTAGATCATGTATGCTGTACTGATTTTTTGGTAAACTGCTTTTATAAATGTTCATTGAAAAAGCCATGCCGCCACTGAATTCATGTGACTGGAGACCACTGAAAAACATGGTATCTGAGGCTCTAGGAAAATTCTGTCTATGATTTCTTTCCTGATGTCCCACTCACATTTGAGAGTTATGATGAAAATGTATTCATGAACACTCTTCTGTCCAAATAAATGGGTTGGATCCAGATTTAGTTATGCAAATAGTCTCATTGAAATCAACTTAATACTTAAGTAGTACTAACTTAAGTCCCATTCATTTCAGTGGGTCTGCTCTTGTTGTTGTTGTTCAGTCATTCAGTCGTGTCCGACTCTTCGTGACCCCATGGACCATAGCACGCCAGGCCTTCCTGTCCTGCGCTCTCTCCCGGAGCGTGCTCAAGTTCATATTCATTGCATCCGTGATGCTATCTAGCCATCTCATCCTCTGCCGTCCCCTTCTCCTTTTGCCTTCAGTCTTTCCCAGCATCAGGGTCTTTTCCAGGGAGTTTTCTCTTCGCATTAGGTGGCCAAAATATTGGAGCTTCAGCTTCATTATCTGTCCTTCCAATGAGCAGTCAGGGTTGATTTCCTTTAGGATGGACTGATTTGACCTCCTTGCAGTCCAGGGGACTTGTAAGAGTCTTCTCCAGCACCACAGTTCGAAAGCATCAATTCTTCGGCGCTCAGCCTTCCTTATAGTCCAGCTCTCACAGCCATACATTACTACTGGGAAAACCATAGCTTTGATTAGACGGACCTTTGTCGGCAAGGTGATGTCTCTGCTTCTTACTATGCTGTCTAGGTTTGCCATAGCTTTCCTCCCAAGGAGCAAGCATCTTTTAATTTCATGGCTACAGTCACCGTCTGCGGTGATCTTGGAGCCCAAGAAAGTAAAATCTGTCACTGCTTCCATTTCTTCCCCTTCTATATGCCAGGAAGTGATAGGGCCAGATGCCATGATCTTAGTTTTTTTAATGTTGAGTTTCAAACCAGCTTTTGCACTCTCCTCTTTCACCCTCAACAAGAGGCTCTTGAGATCCTCTTCGCTTTCTGCCATTAGGGTGGTATCGTCTGCATATCGGAGGTTGTTGATAATTCTCCCGGCAATCTTAATTCCGACCTCTGATTCATCCAACCCGGCATTTCTCATGATGTACTCTGCATATAAGTTAAATAAGCAGGGTGACAATATGCAGCCTTGTCGTACTCCTTTCCCAATTTTGAACCAATCGGTTGTTCCATGTCTGGTTCTTACTGTTGCTTCTTGACCCTCGTACAGGTTTCTCAGGAGACAGGTAAGGTGGTCTGGTACTCCCATCACTTTCAGAATTTGCCACAGTTTGTTGTGATCCACACAATCAAAGGCTTTAGCGTAGTCAATGAAGCAGAAATAGACGTTTTTCTGGAATTCTCTTGCTTTCTCCATGATGCAGCGAATGTTGGCGATTTGATCTCTAGTTCCTCTGCCTCTTCGAAACCCAGCTTGTACTTCCGGTAGTTCTCAGTTCGCATACTGCTGAAGCCTAGCTTGTAGGATTTTGAGCATCACCTTGCTGGCATGTGAAATGAGCGCAATTGTGCGGTAGTTTGAACACTCTTTGGCATTGCCCTTCTTTGGAATTGGAATGTAAACTGACCTTTTCCAGTCTTGTGGCCACTGTTGAGTGTTCCAGATTTGTTGGCATATTGAATGCAGCACTTTAACAGCATCATCTTTTAGGATTTTAAATAGCTCGGCTGGAATACTGTCATCTCCGCTAGCTTTGTTGTTACTAATGCTTCCTAAGGCCCACTTGACTTCACTCTCTAGGATGTCCGGCTCAAGTTCAGTGACCGCACTATCATGGCTATCAGGGACATTCAGATCTTTCCTGTATAGTTCTTCTGTGTATTCTTGCCACCTCTTCTTAATCTCATCTGCTTCTGTTAGGTCCCTGCCTTCTTTGTCCTTGATCATGCCCGTCTTTGCACAAAACGTTCCCTTGAGATCTCCAATTTTCTTGAAGAGATCTCTAGTCTTTCCCATTCTGTTGTTTTCCTCGATTTCTTTGCATTGTTCATTTAAGAAGGCCTTCTTGTCTCTCCTTGCTATTCTCTGGAACTCTGCATTCAGTTGGGTATATCTTCCCCTTTCTCCTTTGCTTTTCGCTTCCCTTCTTTCGTGAGCTACTTGTAAAGCCTCATCAGACAGCCACTTGGCTTTCTTGCATTTCTTTTTCTTTGGGATGGATTTCGTTGCTGCCTCCTGAATAGTGTTACGGACCTCCGTCCATAGTTCCTCAGGCACTCTATCAGGTCTAATCCCTGAAATCTATTCCTCACCTCCACTGTATATTCATCAGGGATATGATTTAGGTCATACCTGAACGGTTTAGTGGTTTTCCCGACGTTCTTCAATTTAAGCCGAAATTTTGCAAGAAGCAGCTCATGATCTGAGCCACAGTCAGCTCCAGGTCTTGTTTTTACTGACTGTATGGAGCTTCTCCATCTTTGGCTGCAAAGGACATAATCAATCTGATTTCGATATTGACCATCTGGTGATGTCCATGTGTAGAGTCGCCTCTTGTGCTGTTGGAAAAGAGTGTTTGCTATGATCAGCATGTTCTCTTGGCAAAACTCTATTAGCTTTTGGCCTGCTTCATTTTGTACACCAAGGCCATGCCTGCCTGTTGTCCCGGTGATTTCTTGACTTCCTACTTTAGCATTCCAATCCCCTATGATGAAGAGGACATCTTTTTTTGGTGTTAGTTGTAGAAGGTGTTGTAGGTCTTCATAGAACCGATCAACCTCAGCTTCTTCGGCCTCAGTGGTTGGGGCATAGACTTGAATTACTCTGATGTTGAATGGTTTGCCTTGGATTCGTACTGAGATCATTCTATCATTTTTAAGATTGTACCCCAGTACTGCTTTTCCCACCCTTTTGTTGACTATGAGTGCTACTCCATTTCTTCTAAGGGATTCTTGCCCACAATAGTAGATATGATGGTCACCTGAATTAAATTCGCCCATGCCTGTCCATTTTAGTTGGCTGATTCCCAAGATGTCGATGTTCAATCTTGCCATCTCATGTTTGACCACCTCCAGCTTACCTTGATTCATTGATCTGACATTGCAGGTTCCTAAACAATATTGTTCTTTACAGCATCGGATTTTCTTTTCACCGCCAGACACATCCACAGCTGAGTGTCCTTTCGGGTTTGGCCCAGCCGCTTCACTCTTTCTGGCGCTACTTGGAAATACCCTTTGCTCTTCCCCAGTAGCATATTGGACACCTTCCGACCTGAGGGGCTCATCTTCCGGCGTCATATCTTTTAGCCTTGTGATACGTTCCATGGGGTTTTCTTGGGAAGAATACTGGAGTGGGTTGCCATTTCCTTCTCCAGTGGACCACATTTTGTCAGAACTCTCTGCCATGACCTGTCCGTCTTGGGTGGCCCTGCACGGCATAGCTTATGGCTTCACTGAGTTACGCAAGCCCCTTCGCCACAACAAGGCAGTGATCCTAAGCTTGAATAAATCACATATCTTGAGGATTTTGGATCAACATCAGGGCTCACTCTGCAGATGTGTGGGCAGAGATGATTTTTCAGGATGTATACTATTGAAATGTTTGAGGAAAGGGGTACTGTTGAGATGACTAAGAGTTTCCTGTTCTGCTGTTGAAGACCCAGACTTTCCAGCTCAAATGTACCTCTTCCATGGAAGAGGAACTAAATACTTCCTTCCAAGAGTTACACATCTTCACTTTACACAAGTGTACCACTCTCTAAGGTGGCTTGGTGTGGCTTAATTACAATTGAAAGCAAAGGATGGGCCAAGCCAGGATTGCTCTCCGCTGTGTCCACAACTTTCAACCATGAGAGCAACTTTGTCTCTCTAAAGGCAGAGAAAACTTCCCAGTGTTTATACAATGGCAAACCAGTGGCAAAAGCTCCCTATGGGCTTTTAATATTATGTCTTCCAGTTGTATAATAATAATGGTATTAGTACCTGTAGTGAGGTATGTGAATTCTTTATTTTTTTTGTAGTTTTATTATAGGGTTTTTTATTTGAATGTATAGCCCTTACTCATGTGAGACTCCAGCATGCAACTAGCAAACTAGAATTTATCCGCAAATTTGAGTATGTTCATTTTGGTTTTAATCTGGACAACGGATTTCTCTTCTGGTGCAGATGTTAGCATACCAAAGCTGGGAATATTGAATTGTTTCCAAATACAGCTGTTGTGAATTGTCAGTTCTTTTCTTGTATATGTTTGAGCTTATAGCTATAGTGAGGGACATAGACCTGCTATGTTCCTCACGTTTCACGGCCGTTTGGCCCCACTATTTACATTTTTCTCTGTACCTGAGTGTGCGTGCCTCTTCAGGCATCTGGCAAAGTGGATTCTAGTCTGTGAAACCTCATGCTACAGTAAATCAGCTGGCCTTTAAGATGTCACAAGACTTATTTTTGTGAAACACACTCATAGGCTACTCCACCCCTCAGAAATTTTCCATGACTCTTCAGAGTTCAGATTTTCTTTTAATCTAGTTTCCGTTAGCGATGAGCCACCTCTCACGCAATTGGATTTGCTCCCAATGACTCAATGGATGGAACCTAAACGCCTCCAGCAGCCCAGGTGAGCCCTGAGGTCTGCCCCTTTCCCCCAAATTTACCTAGCTGTGGTGATGAGGAGGCCTCATCGGAGAAAGACAGCTGGAATGGCATCCCAGGCACCAGGGGGCACGTAGTTTTCCAGCGGGCCTTAGTAGGGTCTTCCATGTTCTTTGAGCCAGGGAATAAAGAAGGGCACACGGAGGGACCTCCAGTAAGACCTTTCTGTTGCTGCTGCTGCAGCCAGGGAGGTTGGAGTCGGCTGCGGCAATTGAGAATGATGGTGTCGGGCCAGGCTCATTATGAACTAGTGTCATGCAGTTGGCCTCCCATGAGGCGGTGCTCAGGGCCAGGCTCTCTTTGCTTCAATGTTATTTGCCTGTATTGATTGAATCAGGTATTGGGCTGCTCTACAGGCCTCATCAGATGGCATTAGGATGGCCAGGTTCCCACCTGGCCACCCTGCCTTTCCCTGTAACCGCTTTGCAGCTGAGGAGGAAGCTGCAGTCACTGCCAGAAAACGCACTGTCCACTGTGCTGGATGGACCCTCCTCTGTGTCCCACCACTGCAAGACATAGACTGTGGTGGGACGCGGGAGAGGGCCTTCTCTGCTGGGGCACCCCGGTTGTGGAAAGCCCTCCCCTGGGAGGCCCGATTCACACAGACATTGGTTTCATTTCGGAGCCAAGTAAAAACACGGCTTTTTAACAAAGCCTTTGTGGGCTAAATGCTTTCCCTAAAGTAGCACGCTGTTCTATCGTTTTAGATTTTAATCGGTATTTGCTTGTTTTAATCTGTTTTTAGCTATTTAAATTTTTTATTGGATTATACCGTTTAAATTGATTTTATCCGTACGCCGCCCTGAGATAATGATATAGGGCGGGATGCAAGTGTCTTACATACAATAAATAAATATTCTCCTGCTCCTCCGCCGTCTTCGATGTTCAACAGCGGAGACCGGCACTTTGCACATAGGCAGAGGAATCGTGCACCTAGGTTCAGGGTTTTTGTTGTAAACCTCCCGCACAGGAGGCCACTCCGCACGTGCTCAGAGGCACATTCCCCTTCGTCGCTTTACTCATCTCTTAAAGCCCGGCTGCCCCCTCAAAGCAAAAACGCCCGGCCCTCGCTGGGCGGCGCTTCGCCAGAAAGCAGCACCGGGCCGTTCCGTCCGGCCAGGCCGGGATCCCGCCGCCCCCTTCCCCACCCAGGGGGCGGCGCGCTCCTCGCCGCCCGCCCGCGCCAGGCAGGTCCCCTCTCGCAGCAGCGCGGCCCGGCCGGCCAGCCGCCCCGCGCCTTGGCCTTCCACGCCATAGCAGGGCGCTGTGAGAGCGGCTGGGAAGCGGCTGTCTCGGCGGATCCCCTCCTGGGCGCGGCGCGGCGCGCCCCCCCGTCCCTTCCTCCGGCGCCTTGCTGCCTCGCAGCGCCCGGGGGCCTGCCGACGAGCGGGGGAGGCCGGCTCCCGGGCCCCCGCCGAGCCCTTCCCCGGCGCCCGCCGCAGGTAGCCGCGGGGCGCGCCCCGGCTGCGAAGCGCGCGGTGCGTAAAGGCGCGCGGAGGGAGCCCTCGGCGCCGGCCCGCGGCGCCCCCATGTCCTCCGCGCCCGTGCGCTCGCCCACCCTGCGGCCCCACAGGATGAAGAAGGACGAGTCTTTCCTGGGCAAGCTCGGCGGCACGCTGGCCAGGAAGAAGAAAGCCCGAGAGGGTGAGCGGGGCGGAGGGGCCCCGCCGGGAGCGGGAGGGGGGTCGGCTCCAGGGCGGGAGCAGCAGCCTCGGCTGGCCGCTCGCCTCCTTCCCGAGCAGACCCGCGACGCCGGCGCAATCTGCGGGGCGCGGGCGCAGGCCGGCGGGAGGACGCTTAAGTGGGACGGGAGTGGCCGGAGCGGCGGTCGCTGCGCGCCAGCGCGCGTTTGGTTCCACCCCCAACGCGATTCCAACGCGAGCCCTACTTAGAGTAGACCCCCTGAAACGAATGGGGCGTAAGGTAGCCATGGCTAACTTCAGCCCCATTCATTTCAATGGGTCTACTCTAAGTAGGGCTTCTCTTGGACTTTGCCCTAAGTGCGCTCCTATATGTGAGTACTCCGAAGTAAGTCCCTGTCCCTTCAGCCGGGCTCACCCCCAGGTAAGTGGTATTGGGATTGCAGCCTTAAAATGCCGCCTGGACTTCTCCCTTTGATTCCCTGCCCCCCTCCGTCTTTATTATTTCTAGTTGTCTCTAAGAGAAAGTTAGGGCGAGGTCATCTCGCCTGATCTCGGAAGCTGAGCAAGGGTCAGCCCTGGGTAGTACTTGGATGGGAGACCGCCCGGGAATCAGGCTTCCTGCACTGAGCAGGGGGTTGGACTCGATGGTCTTGTAGGCCCCTTCCAACCCTATGGTTCTGTGACGTCGAGCATAGGGATGGACGTGCCCGATCTCATCTGATCTCGGAAGCTAAGCAGGCTCAGCCCTGGTTAGGACTTGGATGCGAAGATGGTTGGGAATCAGGCTTCCTGCACTGAACAGGGGGTTGGACCCGATGGTCTTGGAGGCCCCTTCCGGCCCTATGATTCTATGATGTCGCGCAAAGGGATGGATGCGCCTGATCTTGGAAGCTAAGCAGGGTCAGCCCTGGTTAGTACTTGGATGGGAGACCGCCTGGGAATCAGGCTTCCTGCACTGAGCAGGGGGTTGGACTCGATGGTCTTGGAGGCCCCTTCCAACCCTATGATTCCATCGCACTGCTTGATTTCTAGCTGGGGGTGGGACAACGCAATGGGAAGGGTGTCAGTGGAGAGCTTCATGGGTGTTCTGTTTTGCCTCCCTTAATTCAGAAGCATCTCTTTTTACATGCAGTGATGGGGAAGGCACTTCTGTGTAAAATGTCTGTGCTGGACTACGGTGGCCAGTTAACACAGTGGCTAAACTGGAAAGTCCCCAGTAGAAATTCAGTTTCAGCTGTGAACTTGGCCAAGCCACTGTCCATCCGCCTCAGCCCCATCAGTAATGTGGAGATAGTAGTACTGCCCTGCAATACAGGGTTGTTGTAAGGATAATTGGGATAACACATGTGAAATAATAATGTAGTATGATACGCCATCAGTGCACGTGGTGTTTCACAGAACAGCATAAGCAAAACAAGACGCTTTTCGTCCCAAGGGGCACACAATCGGATTTCAACATGAGGGTGATGCAGCTGACCAAACTGGAGGCAGGGCAAACAAGTTAGATCATGGTGATGAATATGGTAATTTTGCTTGGGTTCCTTTCAGAGAACAAGCAGATATCCCTGAATCTCTGTGCGAGGAAAAGCTTCACCTGCTGCCTTTCGGATTGGGTTTGCTGCTGTAGAAATGGTTGAGCCTAAATAAGGGCTGTCACCTCTCTCTTTGTTTTCTCTTGGCAGGGCTGCTGTTGACATTGGCAGGTCAAGCTCTTCCTGGCATGGCGGTTCAGTGATGGGAAAAGCTTCGCTGCTGGTTTTTTTTGTTTTTTTTAAAAATGGGTTTGTAGTTGCAATGCTGCAGTAGCCCCTTCAGGGAGAGGAATCTGGCAACCTGACGCCTAAAAGTTTGCTTGTGATTAGCAAAGTAGAGAGGTTCTGTTTCTAAATTTAAGAGAGAGAGAGAGAGAGAGAGAAACAATTCTTTGAAATTGTCTGTGAATTTCAAACAATAGCCAAGACATCTGGAAAGGATGTACTTCTTCATGCACTGTGTAGCAGTTACCGTAATGAATTCAGAACTAGAAGATGCAGTGGCAGCTGCTAACTTTGGGCACAATCCTATGTATGCCCTGGCTGGGGCATGCTGGGAATTGTGGACCTTTTCTCTGTCTAAACATGTGTAGGATTGTGCCATGAAATGATTTTCGGAAGGGCAAGTGAGATATTCAAGAAAATGTTGCCGCACAGAGCGCTCCTATTCAGTGATCCAGCCAGCCACACCCTCTTCCGGGATACTCCATTCCCTTTTCCCTCCCCCTCATTTTCCATCCTTTGCCTGTCCAGCAGTCAGACAGCATTCTGTGGCCACTTTGTTCTGGACGACTCTTAGGGCTCCTTAGAAGTTTATCAGGTGGTGCTCACTGACAAGATCAGTTATGGCACAGAAGATGCAAGGGAATATTAGATGTGCCAATATTGGGGGTTCCCTCTCCATTTGTACTGGGCAAATAATGCCGAACAGATCTAATTAGTGTCCTGCATGGCTCAAGCGTGGCCCCTAGAACCTTTCCCACAAGGATGTCCATGGCTGATGCTCAGAGGTTCCTCAATGGATATCAGTGTACCCTGAAGGTAGAAAGTGTGAAACCAATACTTCTGAAGTGATCTAGATTGGTGTGTGCCAGCTGTGGGCTGATGACTGCCACATGGCGGTGATATGGAATTGCTCCACATGGAGACTGTCACCACATGGCGAGCAGTTAATGCGCATCCGGTTTACTGGGCAGCTTTCTCCACATCACCATAGACTTTCCCCTCTACTCGCTGAAATATGGGGGAAGCCACCTGCCCCACATGGCAACCCAAAGCACATAAACAGCTCGTTACATGATGACAGCAGCCACATGGAGCAAATTACAGCACAGTCTTCTGAGGAGAATTTTGCATGCCTCCTCAGAAACAAGATTCAGTCTTACCTCAGCTAAGTGCATATAAGACTGCAGCCTTAATGTAACTGTAGTATGACACGTGTGTTGTGTACACTGGCCAGGACAGTGGCCAGACATTTTGTGGTGGTAGTTAGCATCATAAGTTCTTGCAAAACAGGAATTAGTCTAATACATTAAAGTGATTGACTGTGTTAAGTGTTAATAAAATAAAACCGCACCGCAGTAAAATTAACCTCTACCAGCCATCATTCCCACTGCCTTTGTGCTCATGGGCTAGAATGCCTGAAGGAGTAGATTTTATTTAGGAACATAGGAAGCTGTCCTATACAGAGTAGGCCCATTGGCCCATCTACCTTTGTATTGTCTACAGTACACAGACTGGCAGCAGCTCTCCAGGGTTTCAGACCGTGGAGATGCCCGGAGATGCCAGGGACTGAGCCTTCTGCATGCAAACACACGATCTGCCACTGAGCTGCAGTCCTTCCCCTTCGGTACATTTTTCTGAGCAATTTGTAGGATACTGCCTGTATGTTTTACCATACATCTTTGTAAGTAAAAAGGGCTAAAAACTGTTTATTACTAAGTGAAAGTTAGAACCCCAGGAAAGTGGTTGCAAATATCCCGGGGAGAGCAGGCTATCACAAGCCTCCACCCTGCCCCTGTGTAAAAGTAAAATCTTACTTTGCTTTTCTTGTTATGAGAGTTGTTTGGGCTTTAAAAAATATTTTCAGAGTTCTAATTAACCGCAGCAGCAATGCTTTTTGGGCCATTTCCCCCTTTGCTGTCCACTTCTGAATTAATATATGTATAGGACACTGTTCATCGCCATTATTCACAAATGGCTGCAGTCTGCTGGCAGGAAATCCAGCGATCGCTTCCTTTTAGTTGAGTCTGTTTTGATCTCTAATCAGAATTTTTGCCTTTGACGTATACATAAAAGATTGGAGGAGAGTCAGCCGCAACTTGTGAATGGCTATTAAAGTAACTCACTAGTTTAGGATTCCAGCCAGGCGGAGCGTGATCCTGTGCATGTTTACTCAGAAGTAAGTCCCACTGAGTTTAGTGCGACTTACTCGATGGTACAGTATGTTTAGGATTGCAGCCTTCATTGTCCCCAACAGGATAGCTATTAATTTCAAGGAGATAAGTACAAGCATTTGGCTTCCAAATGTGGATCAAAGGAAGTTGCTTTCTCTCCCCCCACCCCCCAGTCCCCGGCTTCCTAGCTTGCAGCATTTCCTTTCATTATTAACATCTTAAAATACAGGTTTGCAGATGTTATTCCAGATCTTCTTTTCTTGAGCTGTAAAACATTGTGCACCAAGCAAGGGTTTAACCTGAGCCCTTCCCAATAGCAATGAGTAGACTCACCTTGATCCAATTTATAATTGATCTGTATGTCTGATCGTTGTTCTGTTCCCCCCCCTCTGCCCGATTAATTGTGAGTAGGCTTGGGTTTTCCCAAACTTCTGTTAGCTGAGACACACTTTTGACACACCCTTCAATCAGTGAAGGCTGATGGGAGGGTGGCATGGCCAGAGCAGTGAATCATGCAGGGACACAGCAAGAAGCCCGCTTGGGTTCTACACACAGGAGGCTGTAATGTTTGTTTCACGGGGCAAACTAACAGTTCTCTCATGTACGCTATTGACCTCTGCACACAGATTGGAAATTGTGTTGTGACCCTCCTGGCATAGGTGGGACCCTTTCCTTTCCCCACTTGCCTTTAAAATACCCACCCTGGTCTTTCTCTTACAGGAAGACCCGGGGTAGGGAATTCACACGTTATGTTGTCCGTGTAAAATGATTTCCCAGGGTCAGTTTGTGGGTTTAGGTGAATCAGGTCTAACTTGCTCTTGCAAATATGTTCCCATACGTGAATTGGATGACAGACGAATGCTGTATTGTGAGTTTGAAGGTCTTTCTGGGATCCAGACAGTTTGCCAAATACCTTTTAACCAAGCACACACAGTCAGCGATGCTGGATCTTACTTTCTGGATACTAACTGCTGCATGCAGTGACGGCCAAGTGTGGGTTCTGCTGAGTCTGACTGTTACTTTGCCAGGTTTTATTATGGCTGTAGCTTTTTGGCTATGGAAGTCTGCTCATCCAAATTGTTGTGTCTTTTCTTCTTTAATTGCCTGGGAACAAAATGAATTACATTGGTAAGCAACATTCTGCTTTTCTGCTTTCATTCTACAGGAATAGCTAGACCAACAGAACTGAATTGGAGTTTGGGCTCATAAAGGGGTATGTGGGTGATTACACATGCAGAAAGGGGAAGAATAGGGAGAGAAGGGTAGCAAGGGGAGAACATGAACAAAAGGAGTTACATGTATTAGTCACAGTTACATTGGGAATAAGAACTAAGGGGTCAAAGGAAAATGCTTCATGAAAAAGCTGGGTTTTGCGGAGAAGGAAAAGAGAACAATGTGTAAAGTAATGTTAAATAGTGCTTTTGAACAAGTACCGAATGTTCTTGCCACCACTGAGCAGCTACATATGGGAAGGGATATAAGTCAATGGTGAAACCCACACTTTGCTGTAGGAGGTCCCAGGCACCTCCAATTCAAGGGATCCTGGGGGCAAAATAAACATTATACCTGTGGTGTGGACCTGCCATACTTGGAATTATGCGGTTGTTGTTTTTTTTTTATGGTGTGCGCATCACCAAAGAAGAGTTCCGTAAGATGTCCCAGGAAGATGTGGCCCATGAAAAACATGATGGGACAATCCCTCAGCTTTGTATGGAATGCAGGTAATTAATACTAGAATTAGTGTTTTTTCTGCAAATCAGACAATCTTCCCTACGTCACCCGTTTATTCTTGTTATCGGAGAAGAGGCAGGGTGCTCAGGGGCCGCCCGCATCTTAAGGTTGGGGCGCATAAGCAAGATCCTGGGGAGCATTAGTTGGCTGGTGTTTTGCAGCACTGTCCAGTAGAGGGCACAAGGCACCCCTCCAGTCCAAGGGTCTCCTTACATAACATTTGTTTCACCTATGCAAAATGTACTATTTTAGTTTATTTTTTATTCTTTGCTGGAAGGCGTTTGTTGGCAAGTGATCTGTGATTTCTTTGCATTCTTTTCCGTGAGGTCTTTGGCTTTAACCCTTGCTCCTTATGATCGGTGTAACCAAGGTAAGGGATGTGTAACTGTACTGGCCCTCCATCCTTTGCTCCTCTTGGCTCTGCCTCCCCTCCCTCTGTTGACTTCCCCACTGCCGAATCTGGGGCGAGGAACCGTCCATCTTCTGCTTATAAAACTCTGTAAAGCGCGATATACATTGATAGCGCTGTATAAATCTATACACTAAGGAAAATTACCTGGGGAGGTGGTGGGCTCTCCCACACTGGAGGCCTTCAAGACGAGGCTGGACAGCCATTTGTCAGGGATGCTCTGACTTGGATTCCTGCCCTGAGCAAGAGGTTGGACTCGATGGCCTTGTAGGCCCCTTCCAACCCTACTATTTTATGAATCTATGAAAGAACTCCCCAAATAGGGATGATCCTGTGTGTTCCTGGATTCCTGGGTCATACTCTCCCAAAGTCGTGTCTGTGTTTGTTTAATGCATTTGAGAATGTGGCAAGGTTACATTGAAACATACATAGCTGTATTTCCTGCAGCATGCTTCAACTTATCTGCACAAGACTTAGACCCGGTTCTCACAGAGATAGTAAAACTGTGTCTGGGCTCGACCACGTCAGCCTGTAGATGGGGGCCCAACTGACTAAATCATACCCTGCAGTGCTAAGAACCTTCTACCCATAGAAAACTGGCATGTCAAGAGAGAAGGCTACGTTAGAGTCCTCTAACTTTGTATTTTTGTATTTTGTATGGATCTGTTTTGAGCTGCAGACTAAAGTGGTACAGCCCAGAGCACCTCTGCTGTAGCTAAAGAGATGGTGTATAGAAAGACTGGGGGGGAAATGCGGTGTTTGGATGGGTGTGTATGATCTGTCAAGACTATTAACTTTGCAGTCCAGCACTAAAGCATCTTGTGAAAATAAATTGAGATAGTAACCTCACAGGGTTGTTAGTTGGGATAATCTGCTATCATTAAAAATGTAATCCATGCAATATCTATTGTGGTATATATATAAAACAAAATTTCCCGCTGTAGTTAAACCTGTGTAATCTGCAACAGAGCTCGGAATATATATATGTTCAAGCTGTTACTAAATGCAATTTAGAGAAGCAGTTTGTCTTGAGCTGTAACATTCTCCTTTTTTTTTTGCCACACATTTTAGTAGGAATAAAACTTGAGGAGAAGTTCCCTGGTTATTAAAAATAAAACAAAATCTGTTTGTAACAGTTTTGGGATGGTGGGGGAGACTAATACAACAGTTCAAATGCATCTTTATATTTCAGTTGTTCTGTTTTGTAATACAAGTACATTTTGAGCTCCTGGCTGGCGCAATGACTCAGAATTATTGGGGTTGAGAAATAAAGGGATTGGCAAATATGGGAGTGTGATTAGGACAGTGTTAAGCATCCCATCATTACAATACAGTTTAAAGAGTTGAATGGTGAAATCTAAAGCTTAGAGACAAACTTTCAGAAGCTGACGCATACATAGGCTTATGACTTCCTCCTGTTCCAGTTGCTATGGCCAGAATAATACAGAACTAGTAAATATTCTGCAGAGGCTCCACCTATAAGCTATCCTGTGTCTCAAAATTAAGAAGCCCAGGCAATTAAGTATTGTCAAAAGAAGTGATTGAGTAATGTGCAGAACAATTCTGTGCATGTTTAGTCAGGAGTAAGCCTAAATGGGGCTTATTCCTAGTTGGTGTGTTTAGGACCGCAGCTTAAGCTGAGTGGCTGGCTTGTGATTGGATTGCTATATTATACGTGCAGATGTCATTTGTCATAAAATAAGAGTAATGGAGAGTAGAGCTTGTGTGTTTGTGTGCATGTGAGTTTGCGAAGGTGGGTGGCTCCAACGTCAGTGGGCAGTGAATCTGCTCTGGGTTTCAGTCAGAACCAGTCAGCACTCCAAACGCCTTTAGAGTTCTGACTGAAACCCATCTGACTGGTTCTGACTGAAACCTGGAGAGGATTCACCGCCCTGCTGACACCAGCCTGCACTGGTGTGTGTATGTGTGTGTGTATATATAAGGAGATTCCCAGCAAGCTCATATGTCTGAACTGAACTATACATGCCAAATAGCTGTGGGGAAGTTCCTGGTTTTGTGTTATTTCAATTTCAGGTGGAAACTATATCTGCAAATGTATATTACAGAAGCTGGACGTGATGGTGGCGATACATTTTTACTAAGCTTTCTTTGGTGTGTTGGCAAATCCCTCAGGGTAGAATTGCCAGACGAAAATGAAGAGAGACTCTGGAGCTCTGATGTTTGGGATGTGCGATTCAAACAGCAGTCAACCAAACTAACCTAATGGAATAGTTGCTTGTGGTGAGACACACCCTTCACTAGGTTTTCCAATTGACCCCGGGAGGCAGCCCTTAAGAACAGGGGACAGCAACAGCCGTTAACTACAAGCATTTTGCAATTCCTAAAATGAGAGATGTTGAGATTCAGGCCCAATGGGATGTCAGAGAAATCATAGAATCATAGGGTTGGGCGGGGCCTACAAGACCATCGAGTCCAACCGCCGCTGCGCGCAGGAAGCCTGATTCCCAGGCGGTCTCCCATCTAAGTACTAACCAGGGCAGACCCCGCTTAGCTTCTGCTCTCTGACCCGCTAAACTTACCTGGTTGTGCTGGGGTTTGCATATAACGATCCCTGTGCTCATGTATGCTCTCTCTTTCACTCCTTGCACTCTGCTTAGTGAGTTATGCCCTGCTTTGCAGCAAACTGTAATTTGCCGTTGTATCCTAGCCAGTCAGCTATGGTCTGTGCTTGCCTGGCAACTCAGGATAGCAAACCAAGATGGAGTGCAAACCATAGTTTGTTGGTTCAGATGGCATGGTGTGGCAAACTATGGTTTGCTGCAAGCCAGGATGTAATCTCCTCCCCTCACATGTGGAGGAAGGGGAAGAGGAAGTGTGTGAGCCTGAGGCTCGCGCACCTGCTTATGCTTACAGTGGGAGTTTGCTGTTACATCTGAATACACCTCTTCTTGTTGTTTGCTCTTCTTCTTCCCGGCTTTCCTGTTGGGATACAGCTTCCGGCCTCCTGCTAAGCTCTTGCCTTCATCTGCTGTTACTCTGCCTAGACACAGTGAGTCAAAACTTCACCAGGAGGACGTTTGCTGTTCTGCCTGCTACAATTTTCAAACCACCCTGCTGGATTAGGAGAAGGCTGGGCTGCAGTGATAATGCAGTTGGAAACGCTCCTGCCAAGGAATGAACTCTGAAAGTATAAGAACAGGCTGGGGCGGGGGGGGGGGGAAATCCTCCAGAATTGTCAAAGAAAATTGAACACCTCTTCTGCTATGGCAGACTCAGTGAAGCTTATTTGCTACCCAAGCCCAGGAAATTTTGAGGTGTCAGGAAAAGAGACTGCTGAAACAAAAGTAAGTTGGGTTGCTAACCAGCCTATATTTTACTGGTCTTATCAGTAAAAACTGTTTTGTCAGGTAGCCAGTGTCTGAAAGCCAAGAAACTTCAGATTCTGCCTATGACCTCCCAGGTTTTCCCATAATCCTTCAGGTCCCTTCCACCCCTGTCCTGCTAACTTTTCTCCAGCCCTTCCCTTAATCCGCCAGGGTTCGTTTCTGACTCTGGTCCAGGTCCCACCCAGGGTTGACCAATATTTTTCAAATGGAAAGTTGGCAGCCCTAAAAGGAATAATCTGATTGTAAGTTTGATCAGTTATTATAAGTTATTTTACATGGCTATCAGCAGCTCATGGATAGAGTGTTAGACAAAGATTTGGGCCCCACTCGGTCATGAAAGCTCACTGGGTGACCTTGAGCCAATAACTCTTTCAGCCTAACCTACTTCTCAGGATTACCGTGAAAATCAAAAGGAAGGTTCGAACCATATATGTCACCCTTAGTTCCTTGGAAGAAGGGTGATACATAAATGCATTAAACATGTTGTAATGTAAGCCATCTGTGTGTGTGTGTGTGTGTGTGTGTGTGTGTTGAACGGATTACTGGAACTACCACCTTCTCCCATATGGATCTGCCCAACCCTAAGACCTTCAGAGGCCCTGCTCTGAATGTTGTAACAAAATGGGATGAGGCGAGAGTACTGGGAAGAAAGACTTTTCATTGGTGGCACCTTCTTATGGAACAGCCTCCCCAGAGAACAGCGGTTGCTCTTCTCAGAAGTTAGCTAAGCATTGCTTGTTTCATCAAGAAGTTCCAGCTCCAAGATTTTGTAGGCCCTCAGGTAAGGTACTCTCAACAGGCCCCTTTAGTGTGGAAGAATTGGTTCATGCAAACTGAGAATTCTCACACAATGCCTCAGACCTTTCTGGATGCTGGGTGCAAAGTGAGAATGGAGCTGGCCTTGTTTTATGTATTTATGTATTTATTACATTTATATCCCACCTTTCTTCTGTCATGGAACTCAAGGTGGCTACATGTGGTTCCCAGGTGGTCTCCCCTCCAAGCACTGGCGAGACCCAAACCTGCTTAGCTTCAGCGAGGTGGCTGTCTCAAATGCCTTAAGATGATGCCCTGGGACATATACTCTTGTCTAGTTCTGCTCTCAGATGGCTTTTTTTTTTAAAAAAGAAGTAAATGGGCTTATCCCGTATCAATGAACTATAGTTAAAAGGGCTGGATGGCCCGATCTCGTCTGATCTCAGAAGCTAAGCAAGGTCAGCCCTGGTTAGGACTTGGATGGGAGACTGCCTGGGAATCAGGCTTCCTGCACTGAGCAGGGGGTTGGACTCGATGGTCTTGGAGGCCCCTTCCAACCCTATGATTCTGTGATATTGGAAAAGGTCAGATAGTTCAAAGGGCTGCAGAGCCCTGGAAACTTGACCTACCTAAAAATGATACCCTGATGCAGTTGGAAACAAAGTAGGCCGCTTGGTACTGCTGCTTTGGAGTCCTACAAGGCAGTCCAAGTGGCAATTAAATGGGCTACCCAACTGACGCTGCTTACTAACTTGCCATGCCTGATTGGTTAGTTTGTACACTGCCTCGGAAAAGAGGCATACAGATGATGCACACAGATAAGAGAAGCGTGGAGAACGTGTATGTGTGGTTTCTAAGTATTTTATCACCTTCTGCCTAGCCTTCCTGCAGAGTCACTTCTGCTGCCCACAGTGTTTATATTCTTAGGATTCTTAGGAATTACCCTGCATAAGATCCTGCAAGTAATGCGTTGCTGTTGGACTTTTGGAAGCAGTGGCGGAAACTGCTCTCGTACTTTCTCTCAGTCCTCGGAGTGACCATCTTTTTAGCAGTGAGTGCTCTTGTCTTGTCTTGCAGTGGGCTGTTTCTCCTCCCTCCCTCTGTCAGGGTTGTATCTGAGCCCATAGAGTCCCAAGGCAGCTCTGATTCTGAGGAGGAGATACAATTCATGGGAGAGGAACTCTCTCAGACTTCAGAGGAGCAGCTGGAGGGGGAGCCCCCTCCGCTCACACTCCTGGGAGCAACAGCGACCCAGGCATGGAAAGGGAGGGACAACTTGAGCTTTTAGATGTGAGGCGCAGGCACAGGCATAAGCGAGAGATTGCGGGAGCCGAGCTTAGGTGCTCAGCCCGATTGGCTTGACGTCAACAGCTGCACCCCGAGGCCCCACGGGAGAGGGGGAGATTGTCCCCTCCCACCTCTTAAGTTGAGAGAGTTGCCGTGTTTTTCCCAAACGGAGATCAACTGACATCCTAACCCTTAGAAACCCCTAGTTGGCTGTTCCTTTGTAGTTCCTCTGAGTCTCAGGCAATTAGCATGTGTAAGCTTCATTAGGTTGAATGGAATTAAAGCCTTGGAAAGCAGCCCTTTCGTCTGAGTGTTGATTTTGGCTATTGGAGGATTCAGTAGGCAACAGGGGCATCCTGACACCCTCTTGCTTGGGAAGACATTTAAACAATTAATTTATCTGTGCGCCCTTTTGTGTCCTATATATAGCCAAAGATGGTTGGTTGGAAAGTGGATTATCCAGGCTGATAGGGAACCCATCAGCTACTTTTTCTGCTGTTGACTTTGGGTAGGCTACTATGGTCACTTGTGGGCTTGACTGAAGCAGTTTGCTTATAGCAGTCGCCAACTCCATTGATTTAAGAGCAGTCTGCCCTAACCCTATCCCAGTCCTAGCTTGTTGAGAGCAGAGGGCTGAAGTTGTTTAGCACATTCTAAAAGCAGAGCTCATAAGGCTTGATTTAGGCCAGGGGTGTTGAGCCTCTTTCAGTTCATTTCACCTATCATTTGTGTGCATCATTTGTATTTCAGGAAACCACGAAATGATAGGTGGTCAGGGAGGGGGGAAGCGGGAACCACCTGGTGATGTAGGGAAGGGGCATGGCCACTTTGGAAACCTTGGAGGGCTGGATTTGGCCCCCCGGCCTGAGGTCCAGCATTCCTGGCTTAGCCTGATGGCCTAATTCATAATAACCTGATAAAAATGGAATGATTGCGCTTTGGACTAGGTGACTGGAGGAGTTTGTACATTCTTTGTTTTTAAACGGTCCCATCCTGCATTTGCTTCTTAACAGGGACACGAAAGATGGGCACACTGATATGAAAACTTTGTGAGTTTTTGATCTGTCTGGGCTCCTTCACAGGTGGAAGTCAGTGCTTGGAACTTGATTCATGAACTGGTGGACATAAGTCTCTGAACTATGTTGATGATGATTTATATAGCACCATCAATGTACGTGACCCTTTACAGAGTGCCAAGCCAGAAGGACAGGACTCAGCCCTGAGGATCTTACATTCTGAAGGTTGCCAGAGGGGATGATTTAGGAGGGAAGGGAGAAAGGGAAGTGGCAAGGGTAACACGGGATGGATATAAGCAGGTTCAGTTATACAGATTTAGGCTTTGTTGCAGTTGGGGATAGGGATCAAGAAGGTAATGCTAAAGTCTTCATGGAATTCTGACTTGGATTCCTGCATTGTTCAGGGGGTTGGACTAGATGGCCTCGTAGACCCCTTCCAACCCTACTATTCTATGATTCTATGAAAAGATGGGCTTTGAGGAGGTACGTGAGAGAAGAGGGCTCCTATGTAGCTGCTCTTGAAGGGAGCTTCGTTCCATTCACTCATTGATCTCAAAGCCCTCTGTAAAAAATAAAAAAATAGCCAGTTATTAGTAATGCAGTGACAGCCAGAAAGGTACAAAGAAGTGCAGAAACTACATTACGGTGATGCTCATTTACACAAATGTCCATTTTATTCTAACTGTGAGGGTGGTTTTTCCTATTTTACAGATGAAGGAAACTGAGACAAAAGCTAGTCAACGGATTGGCTTTACTGCAGGCTTGTAAATAGCCACTTGGCTGGTTGCCTGTGGTGGATAAAATTCTCCAGATCACCAGGCTGGAAAGCTTTTGTAAACTGGGGAGAGCTGGTTCTTGCTTTCTCTCCTGCCCCTAATGTGCCAGAAATGACTAACAACGTATATTAGCAGGCAGGCAGACTAGAAGCAACAACAGCTGTGGGCTAGTTAGTTTCATGGACCTCTTTGCAAGGCTACTTCTTTTTGAGTTGTCTTTGACAAGGCCAGGAAGGTCACTGATGTCGTTCTCCAAGAGTATTTCATCTGGATCTGCCTTTTATGCTCTTTTGAAAGTCCGGCAGTTTACACACAGCACTGTAATTGGCTGTGAAATTAAGATCTCTACTCAGGACGTCAGCACTCTGTGGTGGCTTGATTTAGGCTGGAGACACTGTTCTTGGTGTCCCATAATTAGCCATTCTATTCAGCAGCAGCACAACAGCTGCTGTTTTCCAATACTGTGAGGTTCAGACCTTGGATCAGAAATAACTGCAGCTAAAATTAAAGAGCAGTTATCATCCAGCTTCTTTCTGAGTGCCCAGATTACTGATTACCATCAAGGAGAATCTCATTTATTTTGATGATTTCGGAAACTGCTTCTATGAACCTTCAGGTGGTGTTGGCTCTAAAGTTAGGGGGTTTAAATCTGCTGTAAAACAGAAATTGCTGTTGTTTGCCTACGACAACATTGTATCCTGTGATTTTTTAATTATTATTATTTTGCTTATGACGTAAAGGCAAAAATTTAATTTTCATGTCCATTTTAACATGGCATCTGAAGGCCAGTTCCTATGCAGCTTTCCCTGTGGATTCTTAGTATGCTGGTCTGCTAATGTAGAGATAAAGGAACCATGTAAATTTCCACCTGGGTGTCATTGCTTCATCCATATGGTATTGCAGCATGGAGAAGTGCTGGTGACAGGAGCTGGGAAGCATCTGGTTTGGATTAAATCATCCCAAGGGGATGAAGGTGAACACATTTTTGATTGCCCAGATGTAGAATGGGAGGAAATAGGCCAGGTGTATATGGTAGAACATGATAGCTAATCAAAGAGGCCTAAGTGCCCTAGCAAAAGATGCACACGCCAGAGACATCTGGGGAGGGACACAGTGTAGAGGTGTTTCTATGCAATGCTAGAAGCCTCTGAGCCAAAATGGGAGAGTTGGAGTGCTTGGTTTTAAAGGAGAACCTGGATATAGTGGGCATTACAGAAACCTGGTGGAATGGAGAGAACCAGTGGAATATGGTCATCTCTGGATATAAACTCTACAGGAAGGACAGGGAAAGGCATACTGGGGGAGGTGTTGCTCTGTATGTCAGAGAAGAGAGGTCCTCTTATGGATCAGTAACTGGTTAAAGAACAGAAAACAGAGAGTAGGCATAAATGGGTAATTCTCCCAATGGAGGGAAGTAAACAGTGGGGTCCCACAGGGATGTGTGTTGGGACCAGTGCTTTTCAACTTGTTCATACATGATCTGGAATTAGTGGCCAAGTTGGCTGATTACACCAAATTATTTAGGGTGGTTAAAACAAAAAGGGATTGAGAGGAGCTCCAAAAGGATCTCTCCAAACCGGAAGAATGACAAATGCGGTTCGGTGTATGCAAGTGTAAAGTGATGCACATTGGGCAAAACCCCCCAACTTCAAGTATAATCCGATGGGATCTGAGCTACAGGTGACCAACCAAGAAAGAGATCTTGGGGTTGTGGAGGACAGCTCAATGAAAATGTCAACCCAGCGTGCGGCTGCTGTTAAAAAAGGCAATCTGTAAAAAAAGGCATAATTAGAAAAGGAATTGAGAATAAACTTGCCAATATCATACTGCTTTTACACAAATCTATGGTGTGACCACTATTGGAATACTGTGTACAGTTCTGGTCACCACAAAAAGATATTGTAGAGCTGGAAAAGGTGCAGAAAAGGGCAACTAAAATGATCAAAGGACTGGAGCATCTCCCCAATGAGAGAGGGTTACAACAGCTGGGATTGTTTAGCTTGGAGAAAACGAAGGTAAAGGGAGGCAAGATAGAGATGTACAAAATTATGCATGGTGTGGAGAACGTGATAGGGAGACATTTTTCTCCCTCTTTCATAATACTAGAACCCAGGGGCATCCCATAAAGCTGATTGGTGGGCAATTCAAAGGACAGATAAAAATGATAGTTAAACTATGGAATTTGCTACCACAAGATGTAGTGATGGCCACCAATTTGGCTGGCTTTAAAAGGGGGTTAGACAGATTCCTGGAGGAGAAGACTATCAGTGGCTACTAGTCTTGATGACTGTGTGCTCCCTCCAGTGCCAGAGGCAGTGAGCCTATATACACCAGTTGCTGGGGAACATGGGTAGGAGGGTGCTGTTGTGCTCATGCCCTCTTTGTGGGTTCCTGGTTGACAGCTGGTTGGCCACTGAGTGAACAGAACGCTGGACTAGATGGACCCTTGGTCTGATCCAGCAGGGCTCTTCTTATGTTCTTATGCTGTTAATTTTATTATTTATTCTTTTATGAATGTTCTATACATTCATAGAAGTGAAGACGACCGAGCATGCTCTAGAGCACATAATCGTTCCTATTGCATGGCAGTGCGGGCAGCCAAGAAAGCTTATTTTGCTGCCTCCATTGTGTCCTTGTGCGGAGCTCTTCCAGGTGGTCCAGCGGTTGTTAACATCTTCCCCAGCAAATGGGGCCCTGGCCCCGTCGAGGACCCGCTGTGACCTTTTTGCATTGCACTTTGAGGACAAAATCGCTTGTCTCCGCAGCAAATGTGACGCTGTTGTTAGTGCAGTTCTAGTTGAGGTGTCTGATGCCACCATCTGCCCGGTTTCGTGGGATCCGTTCCAGTTGCTGCAGCCTGATGCAGTGGACGAGGCGCTTGCAGCAAGGCGGCCAACCATGTGCTCTCTCGATCCCTGTCCCTCCTGGCTAATAAAAGCTAGCTGAGGGGATATGACTGGGTGGGTCCAGGGAGTGATAAATGCTTCCCTACGGGAAGGGGTGGTCCCTGCTGTCCTAAGGAGGCAGTAGGGCAACCACTCCTGAGGAAGCCCACTTTGGACCCAATGGTATTGGATAACTACCGCCCAGTTGCCCTTTTCTAGGGAAGGTACTTGAGAGGGTTGTGGCGGGGCAACTGCAAGCACTCTTGGAGGATACTGATTATCTAGATCCATTCCAGTCTGGGCTTCGATCTGGTTACAGGGCAGAAAAGCCTTGGTTGCCCTGATGGATGACCTTTATCAAGAGAGGGACAGAGGGAGTGCAACCCTGTTAATTCTGCTTGGCCCCTCATCGGCTTTTGATACCATTGATCATGGTATCCTCCTGGATCGACTCCAAGGGATGGGTATTGGAGGCACTGTGCTACAGTGGTTCTGGTCCTACCTACGGGGCCAATGTTGCAGAGAGTAACCTTGGGTGACTATTCCTTGGCCCCTTGGCAATTGAACTACGAGGTGCCGCAGGGTTGTTATTGTCCCCAGTGTTGTTTAACATCTATATGAAGCCGCTGGGAGCGGTCATTAGGGGAGTTGGAGCTAAATGCCATCAGTATGCTGATGACATGCAGCTCTATCTCCCTGTGACATCTGAATCAGGAGAGGCTGTGCAAGTCCTGAATCAGTGTCTAGACTCAGTAATGGGCTGGATGAGGGCCAGTAAACTGAAGCTGAATCCTGGCAAGACGAAAGCCCTGTGGGTGAGTGGATCCCGGGTCCGGGAGATAGGCTTATTGCCTGTTCTGGATGGGGTTGCACTCCCTCTGAAAGATCAGGTCCGTAGTCTGGGAGTACTCCTAGATCCATCATTGTCACTGGAGGCCCAAGTGGTCACGGCGGCTCGGACTGCCTTTTACCAGCTTCGGCCTCTCCTGGACAGGGATAGCTTGACCACGGTGGTACAGGCATTAGGAACCTCAAGACTGGATTACTGCAATGCGCTCTATGTGGGGCTGCCCTTAAGGCTGGTCCGGAAGCTGGAGCTAGTGCAGAACGCAGCAGCTCGGCTGTTGTCGGGAGCTGCCCCTTTTCAGCGTGTAACTCCTTTGCTGAGGGAACTGCACTGGCTGCCTGTTCGCTACCGGGCCAGTTTAAGGTATTAGTAAGGTAAAAGGTAAAGGTGTCCCCAACCAGTCGTGTCCGACTCTAGGGGGTGGTGCTCATCTCCATTTCTAAGCTGAAGAGCCAGCGCTGTCCAAAGACGCTTCCGTGGTCATGTGGCCGGCATGACTGAACACCGAGGTGCACGGAACGCTGTTACCTTTCCTGCTGAAGCGGTACCAATTTATCTACTTGCAATTTCTTGCTTTTGAATTGCTAGGTTGGCAGAAGCTGGGACTGAAGATGGGAGCTCACTCCGTCACTCAGCACTCGGGTCTCGAGCTGCTGTCCTGCCGACCTTCCTTACCAACCTCTGCAGTTCAGCGTCTTAACCACTAAGCCACTAGTGTACAAATCCCTAAACAACTTGGGACCAGGATACCTGAGAGAGCGCCTCCTTCCTTACCAACCTGCCCGGTCACTGAGGTCATCAGAGGGCCTGCTCCTGGTGGTTCCACATGGACCCATGGCCCGGTTGGAGTCCACCAGGAAAAGAGCCTTCAGTGTGGTGGCCCCCTTCCTGTGGAATTCCCTACCTTTAGAGGTCAGGCAGGCGCCAACATTGTGTTCCTTCCGGCGCCTCTTGAAGACGTCTTTCTTTCAAGAGGCCTTCCTTGCATGACCAGCTGTGGTTTGTTAAACTCCACTTGGTTGGGGTTTGTCTTTTTTTTAAAAAAAGTTTTAACTCTTTTAACCATTGTTTTGTTCTTTTATCATGTTGTTCACCGCTCTGAGGTCTTCTGGTGGGGAATGGTAGATAAATATAGTGAGTGAGTGAATGAATGAATGAATGTCCTTCAATATAAATATTTCCAGAGCGGATTACAGTGTTGAAACAATGTAAAACGTAGCCTCAAGACACTGTTCATTCACCCGATCAATGGAGCTGAGTGCTTGAGAATGACCGTGTGCCACCAAGAGCAAGATCTGGTACGCCACGAGGAGCAGGCCACAAACTCGGGCCGGGACATGGAAGTTCCATAGCAGCACGGGCTGCTTTGGGGATGGCAGCTAATACATGCAGGTTTTTCCCATGGTCGTCCTGTGCTAAGGAGGTTGAGCAAATTCATTCCAGGAAGCTGTTTTGGCCCTGTGTGTATCAGCGGAGCTGGTCTTTGGGCTTGCCACCGGGCCAGCATGAGAATGCTCCGAATCCTGCCTGACAGACATGAACAGAACTTCAGCAAGAGCAGGTTTGATTTGTCACGGCTCACAGAAAGATCTTTGGAACTCCGTAGGTGGTCCGTGGTCTTGAACTCATTTGAAGGGGGGCTAAACCTGCCCACTTGCCTTGGGGTGACCTGGGGCAGGGAGCAGGTTGGTGTCTTCTCTGTAAGCAAGTGGTCGCCGTTCAGGCTTGAGGGAAGAAGTGAAGAGAGGTGTGTTGGGGGCAGGGGAAGAAGTGGACACTCGTGAAGGGAAAACCTGCCCACAGTTCCTCACTTGGAGTGGACTTTCAGACACAAAGTCCACCGGGGGGGCAGCGGGGGGACGTGTCGCCGTGCACACTTGCCCAGGCACACGTACACCCCCTGAGGCTTTGCGGCATTCCAGTCTGCCCTCCCCACCCATCTTAATAGTGTTAATTTTACCAGCATCGTGATAAACGTGACATCTGGCAGGCCCATGAGTTGGCAGCGAGGGAACCGCCTCCGTTCAGGTTTGGAGAGCGTGGCAACGATTTGGCTTCAGCGTGAAGAGCCCATTCTTCTTGAGTTTCACTCTGCGCCTCTCTTCCACCCTCCTCTTTCCACCCCTCGTAACTGTCGCTGCCCTGCCCTCTCCTCCCATGTCACTGTGACAGAATTAACCTAAGCTTGCAGGTCAGCTCCTGTCCATCCGCCGCCTCCTTTCTTTCTTTTTTTAATATTTGGGACTGCCAGGCCTGGCGTGCAGCAATACACAACAGGCTGGCCTGCATTCCAGGGGGCCAGAATGGCCGGCCTGCTTTGTAAAAAGCGCAAGAAAGCAGGAGGTAGGAGAGAACGTGCGAAGCGTGAACGGCTGGTTTTGCCTTTTCTCATCTAGAACTACCCGCACGGGGAAAAACCTTCTTGCTGTGAGCTTGAGCTTTCTGTCCCAGAGAGGTGGTAACGTGACAAGCTTTTGAAGTCCGCTTTTTGGGGGGTGGCGATGTGAGGGGACATTTGGTGCTTTGCTTGCCAAACGCTTAGTTCAGAAATAGAAACAAGCCCGGCAGTCGTGCAAATGGGTTTACAACAACAAGAAGAAGTCCAGGCATATCCTCGTGCCACCTCCCTTCTTTGTTGGATGGCAGTGTGGGGAGTGTGGTTGTGCGCGATTTATTTTTAGTTCCAGATAAACGCTGTGGTCCTCTGTCAGCTTCTGAGCATGTGGAGTTGTGTTTAGGAAATCTGGAACATTATCTATTTTAGATATTGGAAATGTGAAGTATTAAGGTGTTGCAAGTGATAAATATTTTAGATATTGCAAATATTAAGGGGGGAGAGAGTCCGAGCACCTGTTTCAACAATTTAAACGTTAATTTGCTGATTAAGATGTCTGAGGAAAGGGCTGTATCGAAGTCCGTTGCAATATACTCCTAAGGCTTGTTTCGTGGGGATGCAGTGCTGCAAGAGGAGGCATTATGCCCCATCCACAGCCTTTCTTTGTTGGTACAGAAAGTCTTTAGATCAGCCTTCCCCAGCCTGGAGCCCTCCTGATGTTTTGGATTTCAATGCCCATCAGCCCCAGCCAGCATGGGCAATGGTCAGGAATGGTAGGAGTTGTAGTCCAAAACATCTGTAGGGCATGAGGTTGGAGAAGGCTGCTTTAGGTTGGAACCGGCGCTGTGTGTATTCTGTGATTCCGTGGAAATGCGGAGAAACCACAGACTGCTGTCAGGTGCACAAAGCATATTCAAACTTGAAGCACACGCAGCCCTACCACATTTACTGCACTCATAACCACACTGGCCCGCTCCTGTGCCTCTTAACATCAGCTTGAGCTGCAGAGCTCAGCAAATAAATCTTTTCATGGCACAGAGCTAAGCATTATTGCCTACTCGTGTTGGTAGAGCAAGCTATTTCTAAAAGCGCAGGAGCAGGGATTGGTAAAAAAAAAGGAAAAGCTGGCAAACTCCACCTTGAGATTCTTCACCAGTGTTTCCATGGAACATTTTCTATATTTTTCCTCCCTCAAACAACTTCTGTTCTGTTCTAGAGGTTTTGTTTAGTGCAAGATAGGTGATGCAACCTGCTTGAAGTAGCGTCGTCAACCGACCAGGGAAAAACAAAATTCTGGAGAGGGCCAGCGGGTAGGGCCACAGGAGAATCAGTTGGGGCAGTGGTCTGGGCCAGTACAAGAGATGGCACCAGAATATAAGCTGGTGGTCCAGGGGTGGACCCTAATGGAACCAGGGTGGGACCCATAAGAAAACAACCCATGTTGGGCTATCTGAAATGACAAGCTTTTCCTCCCTGTCACAGTTTATCTACTGGGATGCAGTTTTACGGGTCAGAAATCCTAAAATAATTGTTAGTTAGGAACTCTACTTCTGTAGAGTTCCTAACTATCCCTGACTCCCTAACTGGGATCCCTAACTAATGATCCCTAACGGATGATCCCTAACTGGGATCGCTTGAAGAAGAATGAAACAGAGGGGAAAAAAGCGTGTCGTATAGCGAAGGAGCTCCCTTTTATACGGGACACCCAGTTCTTAGTTCTTCTGGCCAGCCACTCTGAAGCCTGTGGGCGGACAGGGCCATACAAAGTACAGGATTAGCTGTGTGCTCTCTGCCTCATCCTTGAGGAATCCAGATATGCTTCATATCCTGCTAAAATTTGGAACTAGCTCCCGTTTTCGTATAGTCATGAGGAAACCTGCTGTGCAGCCATTGTAAACTCGTTCCCTGGGGTCTTTGCTTTGGCATCCAGCACGGGTGTTGTGTGTCTGTTTTAAGAATTAGACATTTCATCCGTTTGGCATACAGGCACTTGGGGTCTTCGGAATTGGTCTGTGCTCCCAGCTGATCGAGTGGCGGAAACAAAGATGATGTCTTCACCTCTCTCGTTCTCCGCTTTCCAGTTGATGAAAGATAAAGTTTATAACGGAGCGAACGTTTGAATTAGAGTTTGTAGGATTCCTGTGTTGTGCTGGGCCTCACAATACAGGCCAATGGAAACAAAACCTCTTTGCTTCTCCATTTAAATGCCCTTATTCAGCTTCTGTGCTAGTTAGGGCAGCAAATAATGTCCTTGGTGTGAAGCATAAATCACTCTTAACACTGTAAGAGAGAGGAAGCTAGACGGCTTAATGGCTTCTCCTTTTCCATTTGATCCACACGGTGAGGTGGTTCCTGGAAGATTTTTGCTTTCGCTTCAAGGCTAAAACAGGTCTATAGAGCTTTAAGTGCTTTCTGGTACAGAAAGTGGGATTTTCAATTTCATGCTCATTTGGCACTTGAGTAAAATAATTCCTGCTAAATATTTCCTGTTAAAAGTGCTACACCGTGTACTTCCTTGTATGTTTTAATTCACTTAGGGAGATCTAGAGGTGATGACAAGCAGAGTGGTGTCATTAAAGAGTGCAACTTCGTGTCAAGGTGCCCTCTCCCCCGGCAAACATCTAGTTACATGATGTCGTCGTGTTCTGTGTTTTCTACCCTAGTTCCAGTCTTAGACATGGTGTCAACTTGGCTGTCACCAAAAACCTACTGAATAGCACACTCCACATTTCATGAGAAGTGCTGAAAAACATGTAATGTCCCCTCCCCCCCCTGCCAAGGACTGTAGCTTAAAGTGGTACCTGGGCCAAAAGAAGGGGATTGCCTGTTGCACAAAAACCTTCACCGGAGTCATACGTTTCTGTAATTTTTCAGGGATCATATTGAAATAGCTGCAGTTGTGTGCATTTGTGATTGGTTAGGATGGTCCATCTGATCTGCAGAAGTTATATTTACCCTCACTCTGAATGAGCTTCATTTGCCTTTGGTGAGGATAGCAAGTAGGTAAACCTTATTGGCTACATAGTTTTATGATATCATCTCTCAAGTATGTCATCCCTGACTGGCTGGGATCGCTTGAAGAAGAATGAAACAGAGGGGAAAAAATAGTGTTGAAAGAACAGCCAGGTGGCTGTGGCTGTAAATACTAGCAGGAATACTAGCGGATAGCATGAAAACAAGGGAGGGGGATATGGTCTTGCCAAAATCTGCATTCAAGCAAAGAACGAACCTGGCGAACACTTGGCTCAATTCTAGGTAAAAGTGAAGCAAATTGTCTCACTGTGAAATTACTAACTTTTGGGGTCTTTCTCTTTGTTTCAGTGACTGACCTGCAAGAAGAGGGTAAAAATGCTATCAACGCACCAATGTCCCCTGCCACGGCTGATCTCCATCCGGAAGATGCATTACTAGGTACGCTATGAATCCTACTTGTGGACGAGTGGGTGTAAGCAAAAGAGTTTCTATTACTGTGAGGAGAGAACCTGGGGATCAGACTTGACGTATCAATCTGAAAGAGCGCCAGTGAAAATTACAACGTGACAGAGAGCTTAGAGCTTTTCTGCGCGACTAGTTGACTGTGGTCAGTCAAGAGTCGGAATGGATTTAACCAGCAACTATCCTAATGAGGCGACATCTTTAAAAAGCTGGGTTTCTCTCTACATCAGAAGTTGTTTTCACAGTCTTCTCAGCCCCCAGGGGAACTGAGATTTCTTCTTGTGCTGCTGGGATTATGCAGATTCAGTGCAAGGATAATCTACACCAGGGCTGGCCAAAAATAAAACTATTTCCATGCAAACATAGGGCGGTGCCTTATACTGAGTCAGGCCCTGGGTCTATCTAGCCCAGTATTGTCAACACTGACTGGCAGCAGCGGCTCTCCACGGTTTCCGGCAGGATTTTTCCCAACCCTACTTGGAGATGCCGGGGATTGAACCCGGGCCCTTCTGCATGTCAAGCATGTGCTCTACCACTGAGCCACAGTCCCTTCCTAAATCTGAGGCAAATTCCCCCCCTTTAATGCTACACCTCTCTTTGGGTTTTGTATGGCGTGTCCCCAAGCCCTGCCTGAGTGCAAGTGGTCTGCAGCTGTGAAACTCTTGCTTCTAGGACCTAGAAGTACTGCAGACCTAGGCGGTACTGACTTTATTTCAGAGAGAAGGAGTCAGCGACTGAAAGCCCTTGGGCCAAATCCACCCCCACCTCTGACTGAAGCTTCCTGTCCACTGCCAATCTGGAGGCAAAAGAGGTGTGGAGTAAGTAAGAGCCCCGGTGGCAACTGGCTATGCAGGCAGGGCACTTCATGGGATGGGAGCTACGTTACGGGTTCACTGTCCCCTATCAAGCCTGACCACCTGCAAAAGCGTTGTGTGGTGTGGCATCGCACGCTTCCAACCCCTGGAGAATAGAGGCCCTCCCCAAGAACACAGAAGTTGGCCATCATTGATATAAAATATTGCTGCCCATAGCTGGGCTCTGCATTAATGTTAGCCAATGGGAAGCTGTGATTAGGCTAGACAGCCAGGTGACTTCATGCAACGTCTGTCAAAGACGGAACAAGTCAAGGAAGTTACCATGTGTAAAAATAAACAGATGATAACAGGAGGATATGGTTGCTTCAGCTAAAATGAGTTTGCAGAATTAAAGGGAACTGCAGTCAAGCCTCATGAAACGCCAAAGCACTTATTTTTCAAGTCAGGTGTTGCATTAACCTGGGTGGAGACGCATTGTGAAATCAGTTTTGCTGCGGGGTGTGTGAACTCGGCCTTTCTGATCTCCCCCCATTTCAAAACGGTTCTGGGCTCGTACACAGCCCTCGGCCTGCCTCCATGCTCAGCTTTATTTATTCATTAAAAATGTCTTCCTCCTTGTCTGTCAGCCTTAAGACGGCTTGGAGCATAATTCAAACATCCAATAACAAAATGTTAGGACTGGAAGCTTTGCTTGTTGGAATGATCACCTAACAGTGCAATCCTGTTCATGTCTATTCAGAAGTAAGCCCTATGATGTTTAATGGGGCTTACGTGAAGGTAAGTGGGAATAGGATTGCAGCCTACAGCGCCCATTGGGGCTGTAAGTTAAGTGCACACTTGTTTGTTTTTGAGGGTGTTATAGGGCTACACCATACATTTTGTTCAGGCCCATGATTGTTTCCCCCCACATTTTTTTTTTAATGCAGAGCAATTGTGGGAATCTGTAGATGCTATTGGATTGTGTGTGCTTTACCCTTTTCCTGTTGTGCATCACAGCAGTTGATGTGTCCACTCCACTGTCTCTGGATTGGAGCCTCTGTGTCCAGTCGTATGGGGCTCAGCCATGGCCTTGTGGGAGCAGGGCCCCAGTGAGAATGACAGTGACAGAGAGGGTGAAGTCCAGCTGCAGTCTACTCAGTTGGATGACAGCCAGGCCGGGCCCTGCCCTGAGCCTCTGGGAGCACAGGCTCCTAACGCAGAGGAGGAGAGGGTGGGAATAACAGACCGAAAGGTTAGATGTCAGCTACGAAGGGAGGAGCAACACAAGGTCGTGAGGCACTCTGAGAGATGTGCAGCAAGGGAGGAGACCCCGTGGAAAGACCCACCTTGAAGGCGGGACTTGGAAGGCCACTCCGTCTGAGAAGGGGGGTCTGTAGCGGCCAGCAGCAGTTTAGTAGCAACTCTCATTCCTGGTGCTTTAACCCAGGTACTTACTGAAGCCTACTGTATTATGCACAGCCTGCTAGGAAAGCTTGTTGTCGATTGCTGCATAAGGACGCTGTCTGTATCCTGAAGCTATTATGTTTGTAGTCTGCATAATAAAAGTTATTTATTTCATTTCTTTGCTGCCCCATAGCCGAAGCTCTCTGGATAGTTTCCAAAAATTCAGTTGAATGGAAACATGGCTTGACTACAAAGGAAGCCAGGGGCCAGGCACCTGACACACCCCTAGGTGTGGCCTCTGCCAGGGTGCCCCCCTATTGCCCCTCAGAGAGTGCTGTATCCATTCCATTCCCTTGAGGGGGGCTGCCCCACAAGAGGGGGCAGCCATATAACTCTGTGTCTTGGACTACTTGGCTTCAAACTGTATTGACTGAAAAACTGTGCACTGGTTAGGGAGGTCTGCCCTTAGTGACTGAAAATGATGGAAGGGTCTGTCCACTCCATTCCCCTGAGGTGGGGAGGCTGCCCCAAAGCAGCAGGGAGGGGGCAGGCATATCACTCGGCAGCCTGCAAATTTCCCCTGGGTTCAAACTGTATGGACTGCGAAGCTATGTGCTGGTTAGGGAAGTCTGCCCTTAGTGGCTGAAGATGTTGCTGCAGACTTCAACGACACGGGTCTATTTAAATTAATTGAAATTAATTAATGCATTAAAAACAAAACAAAATAACCCTGAGGTGCACACCCCTGGGGTCCCCTTAGTACGCATGCCGAGTTTCAGGTGTCTAGGTTTCACAGTCTTGGAGCTATGGTTCTGTTGGACAGACAGACAGACACACGTCCTCTTTTATTATTAGAGATCGTACGTATAAAGATTGAACGTAAAAGATTAAACACATAAAGTACGTTTGAGCTCATTAACACAGTAGTTATTTTACTGGAGCCATCCTAACTCGCTCTCTGCCATCTTAACCAGAGAGAAAAGGAAGGCCACCTGAAAAGTCATGATGAAACAATGAACCGATCACCCATCTACTGTGCCAGAGAGCCACGCTGACTTGAAGGGCTGTGGCACCTTTATACAGCCAAATGTTGCATTAAAGGCCCTGATCCGGATCCTTCTTTTGAGGAAGATGACCAGGCACATGGCCATGGCGCAATCGTTTAAGTAGTGTGTCCTTAGACCTGTCCCATTCCTCGTGCTGTTTTGATATTATTTCTAATTTTGTACAGTGACTGGGTTTTGCCGTGTATGAATCAGACAGCAGCTGGTTCTTGAAAAACAGCAGCCAAGGCACAGTGTGCCTGTGTATGTTGTGTGTGTCATGATGGCTCTAACTAAGGCATTGTCTTCTAAACTGGCAGAGGAGAATGAAGAACGCACCATGATAGATCCCAACTCAAAGGAGGACGGCAAGTTTAAAGAACTCATCAAGGTAGGGAAGTTATCAGTTCATAGCTTTTGTCGTCCTTTGGTGCAAGAATGTATTTCCTTTTCCAAATCAGAATTACTGGCTGGAGCTGCAGATGTAGTGGAATAAGGTGGGAGAGTCCTGAGGTGGTAGGAAGGACTGTACCAGCTCAAAATGAAGGTGGGGGGATTACATTTTCGATGCCTGTCTACACTAAAAAAAAAATCCCCGCAAGTAGAAAACCAGCACAGCGAGGTGAATGCTAAGCTAGAACTTTACTCCCTCATGTTCTAAGTCTTTTCTTTTTAACTTTCAGGGAGTCTTTTACAAGGGAGGGCATTCAGAAATGTCCAGTCTGAAGTGGTATGATTTGCCACTTCAGGATTTTACAGCCTCACTCTGCATGTATAGCTCTGGCATTATCTGGGAATGCTACCCTAGGAGAAGAAAATAAATCTTGCTTTATATAAGCCTTGGAGTGTCACTGCTGTTGGAAAGGGCCCTCCAAAGCAGTGCTTGTCAAACTCTGTGCCAGGGAGCCATGGGGCTTCCTTCCACTCTTTACACTTTCAGGAGTTCTTCAACAAGATCATTCATCGCAGATGAGCGTCTTTAGTAGCGTGTCCACTGAACATGCAGACTGAATGTTGGTCTGTGCAGCTACAGGAGTTTGTTGGGCACATTCTAGGATAATAATGGAGCAGCCCAATAGGCCCAGCTAGTCCCATATGTGCCCTGAAGGCATGGTCGTCTAGAACATTCTCTGCCATACACAGGCAGGCCTACAAGGGTTCCTCAGCCAACATGGAACAAGTTCTGTGAATGTAGGAAGTCCGAAAAATGCTGGCTTGAAGGAAGAAGGTGATTTTGGAGGGAAGGGTGTGGAATAGCAGCATGTCTTCAACTCTGTGGGTTATTCCATGGCTTTGGTCCCACAACAAGAATCTCACTGGACCAAGGAGAACATGCATACAACGGCTAGTAATAATATGAATGGGACCTGGAAAACAATACTGCAGTGTACCCCCATCCCATAAAAGCAGTGGTCCTCTTCTGGGCGCTAGGTAACCTGGAACAGGAGCCTTGTAGTGCTGTTCTGGCCTTTCAGGCATGGAGGGGAGGGATAAAGGACACCTTTTTTTCTCCCCCACCTCCACTCGAGGCCTTCCTTTGCTGTGCTGTGTACCAATAGAGGGCTGCAGGCCCTAAACTGAGCATTTTATAACTACATATTTAGTGTGGTGGGTGCGCAGGGGACACCATTCTGGAGAATAGAAACGGTGGAAAAATCTGGACGTGAAATTTATGCATGTTCAGTTGAACATGTCTAATCTACTAGGCTCCTCATGCAGACCTTAAGAACGTATGAAGAGCCCTGCTGGATCAGACCAAGGGTCCATCTAGTCCAGCATTCTGTTAACACAGTGGCTGACGAGCTGTCAATGGGAAACCCACAAGCAGGACACAGGTGCAACAGCACCTCCCCACCCATGTTCCCCAGCAACTGGTGCACACAGGCTCACTGCCTCTGGTACTGGAGGTAGCACATAGCCATCAGGACTAGTAGCCATAGATAGCCTTCTCCTCCAGGAATTTGTCCAACCCCCTTTTAAAGCCATCTGAACTGGTGGCCATCGCTACATCCTGTGGTAGTGAATTCCATAATTTAACTATGCGCTGTGTGAAGAGGTCCTTTATCTGTCCTGAATCTCCCACCAGTCACCTTCATGGGATGGCCCCTGGGTTATAGTATTTAGGAGAGAGGGAGTCAAATGTCTCCCTGTCCATATTCTGCCCCATGTGTGAAGATCTGAGGGTGGATCTGAGCCAGCAGGGACAGCATGTGCATCCCTTCTCCACACTCTGAAAGCGTGGAGACTTCTTTCGGAAGGGGGTTGCAGTCTGCCTGACTTTTAGCTGATATGTATGCATTTAGTATGCTCACACAAGCACCCCAGCCTCAGGACCCAATCCGCCCCCCCCGACAACCGAAGGGACCACTGTGTTTTAGTGCCCATGTGTGCTCAGGAGACCAACGCTTTGCAGAGTGTTCTCCGCTTGTGCAGGGTGTCTTCTCTCCTTGTTTATGATCACCAGAGTTTCACCTTGTCAGCTCTAAGTGTGCACGATATGAGGCACAGATACTGCCCCATGGTTCGTCCCTTGTCATTTGAGTACTGGTCTCCTGGAACTCTTTAAGGTTTATATACTGGTGGTGTGCTGAGCTCTATCATGGCGACATGGGCGAGGCGATGGTCGAAACAGAGATGGCTGTTTCTAACATTTCCCCCACTTCAGTTCAGGTAGATGGGAGGGAAATTTCCTTTGCCAGGTAGGGGGCTGGTGTAAAGTTGCACCGTTGACAGATCTGAAGTCGTATATATTACAGTGTAAGAGTGCTCTTCACTAGTGCAGCCCATGTCCTGCCCATGATTTTCACACAAGAGATCCATGAGCAGGATATTGTTTTCCTGCTGACTCCTGTTCACAGATCTTTCCCACCAAATGAATGTGTAATTTGCTTTCCCACAGATGTGCTCCCTTGTGGAGAAAGATGTTACGTCAGCACAATCCCTTCACGGCCTATTAGTAACCCTCCTCTTTGAAATCTTACACCTCAGCACATGCACCGGAAAGCAAAGCATATTTGGGGGGTGGGGGAGTGTGTCCGGAAAAATGAAGCTATTGATGCTTAGCGGTGACCTCTTCCAAAGTACAGTTTCAAAAAATATAATTTAATCTGTTCTCGTCCGCTGCTCTGCGAAGCATGTCCATGCAGATTAAGAACGGCAGGCATTGAGTGCACTTGGGAATGCTTAAAACATAAGTGTCATAGCTCTGGGCAAGATCAGCTGTAGCAGCCTGGTGCAATATAGAAGGAAAATAACTTCTTACCGGGATAAGGAAGCATCATGCCAAGGGGTTCTGCCTGGAGTCACCAATATAGCTGATTTGCACATTTGTCTATAACTTGGGAGATTGCTTAGGTGGAATGATTTAATCATTTAAAATTAAATCGTTTAGACTAGCCTGAAAGATCTAGTTGTAGTCAATAGAATGTAAGCTGAATTGTACCTTCAGCATGTTGTATTCAACAGTATAATTATTAATATTCGTAGTTTAGTATAAACTAGCACATGGACCCTGCTTTGCACAGGATGGAATAGCCCTTGGTTTGATACAGTGAAGCCTTCAAGCAAAGTTGCACAGCTGCCAGAATTGGACGCACTGTGGCTGCCCCATCTGAGTGAAGCCATGGCTGCTGACACCGTAGGCATACCCCTGCTATGGTGCACTCCTAAAGCCCGCTGAGGAAAGGGTCTGCCCCACAGCACTGGGGGGGGAGGCAACCAAATAACTCTGACTCTCGTACCACTCCCCCATGGCTTCAAACCATGTCAACTGCAAATAGGGATGGATGGAAGTCACTTACCTGATCCCGAAGCTTGCTTCGCGATGGGGGGGAGGCGCTCCGTTTCTCCCCCTGAAATTCTGGCCGGGGGGGAGGCGCCCCATCCCTCCCCGCCGAAATTCTGACCGGGGAGGAGTGCCCTGTCTCTCCGGCCGCGAATCCTGTTGTCCTGCTGGGACGCAAATGGCGGCGGCTGTAGCCACCGCCGTTTGCGTCCCTGGCCTGCAGTTAGCCATGATAGGCTACGTAAATCCTTACGTAGCCTATCGCGGCTGACTTTGAAGAAAAAAAAATGCGTACGCAAATGGCGGCGCCCATGGGCGTGCCATTTGGGTTCCTTATTTTGGCACGGGTAGTCTACGTAAATATTTACGTAGACTACAGCGAAAATAAGGGCAACGCTATTTGCGTTGCCCTTGTTTTCACCGTAGTCTACGTAAATATTTACGTAGACTACCCGTGCCAAAATAAGGAACGCAAATGGTGGCACCCATGGGCGCCGCCATATGCGTATGCGCTTCCCCCCCCAAAAGTCAGCCGTGATAGGCTACGTAAGGATTTACGTAGCCTTTCACAGTGTTTTTAGAAAATCTAGCCGTGATAGGCTACATAAATCTTTGCGTAGCCTATCACGTTTGTTGTTGTTGTTGTTGTTTTTTTTACACTTGGAAATGGCGGCAGCAGCAGCCGGTCAGAAGACCGGCTGCTGCCGCCGAACCGCCGCCGGGAGCCGCCGGCGCGAGGGACATTCGCCAAAGGTAAGTCCCATCCCGGGGGGGGGGGTGGCGGACCGTTTCTCCACCAATTTCGGGGGCCCGAATGCATTGGCATTCGGCCTCCCGGAGATTCGTGGAGAAATTCTCTGACAAACCTATGTGCTGGTTAGGGCATTCTGCCACCTTGTGATTGAACATGGTACTGCAGACTTCAGACACACAGACACATTTATATTAATTAAAATGTATGTATTTAAAAAATCAAATAACCCTGAGGTTCACACCTAAGGGTCCCCTTAGTATGCATGCTGATTTTCAGGTGTCTGGGTCTCATGGGCTTGGTGCTATGGCGCTGACAGACAGACGCACATCATATTTTTTAAAGTTTATCAGGCTGTCACCATTAGATGGGGCGCACTTCTGGTAAACTTGTGTTAGATGTGGCTGTTGGAAAGCAAATGCATAAAAAGGGCTGCTAGGGCAGCTGGGACTGGTGCCTACTCTGGGATTCTCTGCCTAGGGGATTATACCTTTATGGACTGGCGTCCACTCCATGAAACCTATCAGATAAAATGGACTGTAGTCCATGAAGGCTTATGTTACTGTAAACTTGTTAGAAGTCTTCAAGGTGCCGCAAGACACTGTTTTTGCAGCAACAGACTAACATGGCTAACCCTCAAGAAATGGTTTTAATAAGGATTTGATTTTGTTATGATTAAAAGCAGTAATCCAGAAAAGCCAGCGAATTAAAATAAAGGATAAAATCCAAATAGCAGCAGTAGCGAGACCTTTTATTAGGACTAGAGCTGTGCACAAAGGGCCTCTCAAAATTCTCCAGCCTATTTGTGGGCAGAGAAATTGAGGGGACAATTTCACCAAATTTCTCTGAGGGGAGGAGAATTTCTCCAGGAGTTTCTCACAGATAGGGCTCACTATTGGCATGGGTTGTAGCACAAGTTCTTTCTTCTTTCCTAAGGGATTTGGTTTATCGCAGTGCTTCTGTAGGTGGCAACAACATCAGCTGTGCTGAGGCTTCCTCTTTTCTGAGGCAGAATTTTGAATTTCTTTTCGTGGTATTTTTGAACTTACCTAATTGTCAAGGGCTCCTTGGAGGGCTGTCTCAGTCTCATCCAGTAGCCAAGTCCAGACACAGACAAAGGGATTCTTTTCAAAGCTTTATTCTTCTTTTACAACTTAACAACTCTACAGGTAGCAACTAGATCTGAGCAGCAGAGTACCTATGCCCTAAGTTGGAACAGTTGGTCCCCGTTTGAAAAGGAATTACTGGCAGACCCCTGAACTTAAGGACTAGGGAGAGTTCCTCCCCTTTTCCCTTGGATCCTCTGGGCGCAGCCGTTGTTTGAGCGCCAACCGGGCGCTACGCCTCCTTTCCGCGCCCTCCATCTGGCGCCGCTCTCTGCGTCTGCGCCGTGCATCCACCAAGTCTCCTATCTGTGCTCGGTCACTCCCTGGACTTCTTTCTAATCTAGGAATGCTGGTGGGAGGAATCTCCGTCAGCTGCGGGCCCTGGGAAAGAGGAACACGCTTCTCTCCCAGGAGCGACTGCTCTTCCTCCGAATCAGAACTACTCTGGGATTCTATGGGCTCAGTGTCCACCCTGACACTAATCACTGCAAGGTGGCTGAGGGTGCTGTGTGTGTTTTCTCTCTCTCTATTACACGTCTTTCCATTGCTCTGCAGCCTCCCAGGCCACTTGCACTTTCTGAACTGAAAAAGTTCCATGGAAGGAATTGCCTCACAATTTCTTCCTCATGATGGCTTTAACTGAAGTGTGGGAAGCTGAGGAGGCTACAGGCTGCCACAGAGATTACTGTACAGTGACAGACGGGACACTTGCCAGGGGTGTTTCTGAGCACAGGGAGTGGGATAGCAGTTCAGACTCTGAAGGAGAACCATCAGACACGGGGGAGGTGTTTTCCCAGGCTAGTCCAGATATGAGTAGGCCTGCTTCTCAGGTTACAAACGTACAGATGGCGGAGCTTGAGGGTCCCTCCTCACCCACCCCTATGAGAGGCAGCGAACAGGAGGTTGACCTAACAGATGCCCAGTGCAGCTGCAGAGCAAAGAGAGAGAAGGCTGGGGTGGAACTTAGACGGTCTACCTGATTGGCCTTGCAGGAGAAGCTGCGCTTAGAGGCCTCACGAGAAGAGGGGGACCTCCCCCCGTTAAGTTAGGCTAGCTAGACCACCTCCCTCTTCAAACGGCAGGCATCTTGTAAATTCCATTCGGATCCCTGAAGGCATTCCTGGTAGATGGAGAGTTTCTCTGAGAATTTGCATCTGTATGACCCTGTGAAGTAATGGAATAAAAGCTGTAGACTGAAGCCTCTCATCTGTGTATGTTTGGGCACTGAAGTGAAGTAAAGGACTCGTGACAACACTCATGCGCACTCCTCAGCCACCTCATAAGTACGATAAGCACAAGAACCCCAACCCCAACCCATGAGAATTTCTCCGAAGTTTCTCCTCCTCTGAATTTCTTTTCGAAAGCAATTTCTTTTCTACCAAATTGAATGAGAGTGGTCGAAAAAAATGTGGGAGAAATTTTCGGCACAGCACTAATTAGGACCAACAGAGTAATTTTTGACTCCTTTCTCCATTTTCCAGGTTTTGATTGACTGGATAAATGATGTCCTGGTTGAAGAAAGAATCATCGTCAAGCAGCTTGAGGAGGATGTCTATGATGGGCAGGTGCTACAGAAGCTGTTGGGTGAGTGGCTGCTGTGGACAGAATGAGGAAGATGAAATTTTGGAGGTGGACTGAGCGGATCTGACTTCACATTCCCACTCAGTCGTGTTGTTCACTGGATGACCTTTGGGGCGGCACCATCTTTCAGCCCAAATTGTCTTACTGCAGGAGTAGGCAATGTGGTTATCAGCGGGCACCAGTGTGCCCCCAGCCACTTTCCTTGGTGCCCACTGAGACATCTGACTCCTCCCAATTTTCTTTTTGAAATATTTTTCTGTTTTCTTACTGGCAGCTGGGATTGCTTCAAAGCAAAGTGGGAGTCTCTAGCTGCAACCATCTTAATTTCCCAGGAATGCCCCTGGGCCAGTTACTTGTCCTTTGTTACTAGCCCTGCCCAGCCCTGGCAGCTGTTTTATGGTTGTGCCCAGGACAGGTCCTCCAATTTCCAAATGTGCCCACGGACCCAAAGGTTTGCCTGTCCCTGTCTTACTAGAACATTGTAAGGATCAAATGAGAGCCAGTGTGGTGTAGTGGCTGGAGTGTTGGACTGGGAGCCAGGAGATCTGGGTTCTAGTCCTCACTCGGCCATGGAAGCTCACTGGGTGACTTTGGGCCAGTCACAGACTCTCAGCCTGACCCACCTCACAGGGTTGTTGTTGTGAGGATAAAATGGAGGAAGAGGAGGAGAATGTAAGCTGCCTTGAGTTCCTTAAGGTGGAAAAAAGGGATAGAAATGTAATAAATAGAGACATGTAATAAATAAACAGGGCAATCCTATGGAATGCTATCCTGAGGACCTTGGAGGAAGGACAGGATACAGGTTTGAGAAACAAAATGAATCACTGCTTAGATCCAGTCAAGTCAGTGAGGCTGGACTTGCGGGAGCAACTGACAAAGCGAGGAGCTAGTCCCTTTTGCCTTGTCTGTTCAGTCTTCCTTCTGCTCGTCTGTATTTCCAATCCAGAGAAACTAGCGGGCCGTAAACTGAATGTGGCTGAAGTGACACAGTCCGAAATTGGCCAGAAGCAAAAACTGCAGACTGTTCTGGAAGCCGTCCATGACTTACTCCGACCCCATGGCTGGACCATCAAGTGGAATGTTGACTGTAAGAAGCTTGGCTGGGGTGGGTTTGCGGTGGGGGGCTGTCGCTCAGTGGTGGAGCATCTGCTTTGCATGGGCATGCTGCCAGGCTCAGTCCCTGCAGTCTCGTCCGATCTCGGAAGCTAAGCAGGGTCAGCCCTGGTTAGGACTTGGATGGGAGACCACCTGGGAATCAGGCTTCCTGTATGGAACAGGGGGTTGGACCCGACGGTCTTGGAGGCCCCTTCCGGCCCTATGATTCTATGATTCGAAGTAGCAAGGCTGGGAACAGTATTTGCCCCTGACACCCTGGAGAGGTACTGCCAAAGCAGAAAGTACTAGGCTGGATGGACCAACCCTATGACAGTGCAATGCAGCTCCATGTGTTCGTATGACCTGAAAGAAAGATGGGCCCCCTTCTACAGGCTTTGTGCAGCTTGTTTCATTCCATGTCATATGGACAAGTGTGTAAAAATAATATTCTGCAACCTGTAGGAATTGTGCACGTTTGCTTGATTTGCATAATTCAGCAAACATTATGGGAATTCTGCAAGTCATGAGGCACAGCAAAGAACTGGACAGGATAATGAAGTCCCACCCACTGGCACACGAACTCCTATTCGGACACCACACCGATGTTTGAGACACCACAATGATTTTGATCTGGGATTACCCATACTTTCCAGCATATCTTTTCAGTCATAAGGGATAGAAACTTGCTTTTAAAAACAAACCCACAAAAGACGGCTGACATTTTCAGGGCGCTCGCTTCAGCATCCAGTATCACATTCTGTGCTTTCTCGCACTTGCAGGGAATTACAGAATGCATACAGCCCTGCAGTAAGACCAAGTCAGGCCTGGGTCGGTGACTTTTCCCCAGTGGCTGACTGGTTTCTGTAGCACAGACCACACATCCCTGGGAACTGAGCAGGAATTTTATTGTTTTAAACTGTTTCTATTATTGTACATCGCCCAGAGTGGCTGGGTGACCAGCCGGATGGGCGAGCCATAAATTTAATAAATAAATAAATAAATAAATAAATAAATAAATACATTAAAAATAACGCTACCACCTCTTACATTTTCAGCGCCAGTTTGTTGTATCTCCACATTGGCTCTGTCTTCCTTTCGTTCCTTCCGTTCTTCGTGAGTATCCTAAGGGAGACTCTGGATCTCATTTCACCAGAATGGGAGAGTGAACGCAAAGGGCTGCTTTTTGTACTTATCCGTTATCTCTTGGGAGGGCTGAATATGGAAATGCTGGTCGAGATGCAAATGCTTGGAATGATGCCAGGGGCTGCTGTCCACCTTCACAGGGCCAGAGACCTGGGCTTCCCAACCTGCAATAGCAGAACTAAATACCAGCCTCCTTGGGAAGACAGTTGCTAGGTTAATTAGAAAGTGATGTAGCACGGCTATAAGCCGTGGTGGCAAGTGGACTTCCATCTTCAGCGGGAAGGGCTGTGGCTGCCTTGTGCACATCTCCGAGACTTCTGGCAAGCTGCTTCTGGAAACAAAGTGCTGAGCTCAGTTCTTTGTACGTAGTTTAATATTTAGCGAAAAAGCCAACCAATCTCAAACACTCCTGGGCTATTTCTAGAACGCAGACCGTGGGCTACTGATGAGCCGCCAAAGCACACGGGGCTCACCAGCCAGGCATCATGTGGCGTGGCGGGCGCGTGGCTCCCCCTCCCCGCCCAGTTGTGCAGTCTCTGGCAGCCAGCCAAACCAGGAGGCTTCCCAAGCCATAGATGTCCAGTGGGGCTTCCAAGGAAATCTGCGGCCCAGTTTCGTTTTGGCTTGCTTGTTTTTACTTTTTGTTATTTGTCCTGTAGCCATCACACAGGGGTGCCTCATCCCATGGCCCAGCTTCTCTGTCACAGAGGACACCTGGTCCAGCTGTGGTTGGCAGCAGTTGGGGGAGGTGCTGGGTGGCCATGGACTGCCCCAGAAGTGGGGGGAAGGGCCAGCAGGGAGTGGGGAGGTGCCTGACAGATGGGGTGATGGCAGGGTTCAGGGGCAGCAGGCCGCTTGAGTGGGGAAGGAGAAGGTGCAGACAGAGCTGCGGAAGCCAGGTTGGCATGGTTTTTCCCACATGGCCATCTTTCCCCTGCATCTCCAAGCCTGGGGCCAAGGTGAGGTGGTTATTATCCTGGTCACAAAGGCTTGATGCTGAGCCCTGCCTTGAAAGAACACAGCTTACCTCCAGTGCTTCAAGTTTAGGTATGAGGAGCGGGTGGTGGGGGGAGGAATAAAGCTGCCTCAAGCTGTTGGGTGGGATGTTGTTGTTATACAATAATAAAGCGGAGAATCTGGCTTACCTGGGTGGCTGAATTATCCTAGACCCCCGGAGGCAGAGAGCCAGAGCCTTTCTACATGAGGCATTTGTTGTCCACTCGTGATTCCTCACTCACGGTAGTTTGCGGGTGCTTTACATGACGTTATCTTCCATGGCCTCTCCTGTTCTTTGCAACCATTATAGCGGGGGTGGGTGGGTTCCTAATGAGGGAAGTCTGCTATTTCTGTGAATGGCAGCAGGAAACCCAGGTGTATTTGCGCAATTCCACTATACTACAGTGCCACCTTGTGATTGTGTAATAGAATGTATAGAAAGGCAGAGATAGACCCCCCCCCTGAAAAAAACACATGTAAAGGAGCTGATCTTAATCCCACAAAGAATCTGGAAGCAGAAGCCTCTGCAGAGTGGCGGGTTAAAAGCTTCATGTAGAAAAGTCCCACATCACCAACCTAAAGATGAGTTGTTCATTACCTTTAGAAATGTCTGCGTTTTTCCCTTCCAGCAATTCATGGCAAGAACCTGGTGTCCATCCTCCACCTGCTTGTAGCATTGGCCATGCATTTCCGTGCTCCCATCCGACTTCCTGAACACGTGTCTGTGCAAGTGGTAGTTGTAAGGGTAAGTGACATGGAAACTCCTGTTTATTTTATTCAGATATTACCTGGCTGTATCCTGAAGTGTATGGACTGGTTACACTCCAAAGCCAACGTGCACATTCCCTCCTGCAAGCTTAAGAGTGCTTAAGACACCTGAGCCCAAAAGCCTAACAAAAGTTCACTTAAAGAATCCAAGCTGGAGAACCGAGTCATGTGAATCCACTCCCAGTACTAACCTGTGTCTGATTTGAAGGTTGGAAATGCTTTTCCAATCGCAGAGAGCAGCTGGTGCAGTTCTTTCCACACTGGCTGCAAGGGGGCTGGAGGGGTCAGAGCTCCAATTCTCCCCTCTGAGGTCGGAGCACTGTCCAGAGTATCTTCAGACATTGTCAAGGGGACATAGGATTGCTTCTTCTGGTGCTTATCTGTATTGCCCCGGCCGTGGGCTTCAAACTCTTAATTTAGAGGTGCCAAGATAGTGATAAATCAGATCCAGGTTTACTTACAAGGAGATACTTTACTGAGTAACTTACAGCACACAGGCGTACCCAGTGGTTGGATCAGACAGCTTCTCTGAACCCAGAGCCATGGGGTACAATGGGTTTTATACCATACATGTTAACATTGAGGCAGTGTAAGAGCATCTAGTGCATCAAGCCCCATCTAGTGTTCATTCCCAGCACAGACTAGCTGTGCTTGGTCAGAAGGAAACTTTCGCAGCTGTAAGACAAACAAACTTCACTTCTCAAGCACATCTTGATAAGGCACTCCAGCTTATTAGTGTGGAATGTATCGGTCTTTGACTCATCTCACATACTCAGAGGCCTACTAGCAAGGGAATTGCACCAATAATGAACTTAAGCAAAGCATTATGGATCTCCAGGCCCCTCTAACACTACAGGTAACTCGGTTACAGGCCTGGGCCAATACAGCATCTTAGAAATGCTTCCTCAAACAATGCACAATTGAGCTAAGATGTATGCTGTCATAAGATGTAGTGATATCCATTAGATGGCTTTTAAAAAAGGATTCCATTAGAACAGGGATGGGCAACTTTTGCCCCTCCAGATGTTTTGGCCTACAATTCCCATCATCCCTCACTATATAGATTATGCTGGCTAGGGCTGATAGGAGCTGCAGTCCAAAACATTGGGCGGCCACATGTTGCCTACCGCTGGATTAGACTGATTTATTGAGGGACAGGTCTGCCAACATCTGCTAGCCATGATAGCTAAACGGACCCGCCCCAAAGAGAGCTAGGGGTGGGTGAGCACCTCGCTGCTAGCCCCCAAAGGGGTTCATGTCCTTGCAAGAATTCAGATCAAAGTCTCGTAAAGGTGTGCAGTGCGGATGCCCAGAAAATGCTCAGAAGGATGTTCACAAAGCACCTTGCACCCTTTTTCTTGCCCCAAGGCCCAGAAACATATCTTGGGGTAAGGCAGGAGAAGGCAGTGGAAACCCTTTTCCCCAGCAGGAATGATGCACTGCCCATCGGTTTCTCACTGGGGATTCTGGGACGGATACTGTGCTGAGGGCAGGAGCTGGGGGGGGGGAGTCCTTCAGAACATCTGGTGGGTATCTGCTTGAGGAAGCTGGTGTGCACACATCTCATAACAGATGAAGCCCTCTTCAATCTGTGGATAAAAAGAAGAAAATCCTTTCTGTATTGGTAACTGTTGTAGCTGCAGTGTACTATGTAAGCCCTTTGTTGATGTTGGTTGCCTCTGTGGCTTGATGATAGTTCTTGGTGGGGGAAATGAGACAATTCCCATAACAGCGCAACCAACTGGAATGACTTTGTTGAAGGCAGAGGAGTGTATCTGGATGTTCTAGTTAAGCAGCCTTGTGTGTTGAGAGATGTCTCGCTGGTTTATTATTTGATGGGAGAAAATGGATCTCTAGTAGAAAATGCCATTCCCTGCACAGCGGAGCAAAATGCATCTGTCAGGCACCTTACTGCTTCAAAAATTATTTAAGGAAAGCACCACTAGGTGGCACAGATTTGACTTTAAAGAGAAGAATTTTTGCCCCTCCCCAGCCTGCCTTGCCTTGTTTAAGAGGAGCAAAATAATGCACATTTAGGATGTGAGTTTAATGCATTTGCACGATGACGGTGCTGTGGGCCAATGTGCCTCAGGGGCAATGGGTATCCCGAGATTTGGGCTGTCATCCAGTTCAGGAATTCTGAATTGATTTAACCATACCTGTTTTCAATCAATTAGCGTATTTATTTTTATTCATTTTCAGCGTTATTGAATTGTTTTGAGGGAAAAGCATCTTTTCTCTGTTTTTAGACGATGCATGTATCAGATGCACTAGGTGCCGTCTCAGGAGAGGTGTTCCCTTCCTGTTTGTGAAAGAAGAGGGAGTGTTCTAAGATGGTGGCTGCCATCTTCTGTAGTGTTTAGAAGTACTTGAATTAAAAACAAATCCCCCCCCCGCCAATCTATTGCTCGATTAATTGATTAGGAGTACCATTCTAGTTAGCCAAACAGTTTTAAACTACTGCTCAAAATCTACATCATGCTGTTCGAGTGTTCAAAGTGCTTGACGTCTCAGAACCAACTTGCAGTATTGGCTCCCTGCCTGAAGGGAGACGTCCTCTCCTCACTGCTGCGGCTGGGCCTCCCCATTCTTACGTTGTTTGCTGTTTATCAGAGGAACAGGAGCAGGGTAGGTCTGGAGGTTTAGCCTGGCCAGGAGAAGGAAGAGGACTCCAGCCCTCTGCAAAGGCTTCTCATGTCCGTCTGTGACACTACAGAGGCTTTCTCCTCCTGGTAGATCAGGGAAAGGCAAGAGGTTAGCCAGTACTTTAAACCTCTCCCGCTCTCTTTGCCTCATAGGGATGGTTTGCGGGAGGGCCCCGCCACGTTCTGTGCCAGGAGAGCCCTTCTGCTTGCCATGTCATCAGCATAATGTGCCATTAGGCTCTGAGTAATCCTTACAACTGCCTTACGATCCTGTATATAACTTGCACAAGGCAGGAATTAGATTACTGACGGGACGTGGGAGCCAGTCACAGAACAGTGTCCCTGCCCTTGCCCTAGCAAGGGCAACTGCTGAACTGGGCCAAAGATAAGCAGCAAAATGTCTATGCCTTTGTTCTAAAGATTAATCTAGCTGTTCAAATCAACATTAGGATCCTGAGCTACATTGGGCTTCTAATATCAGCAGCATCTTGGGACTCGGTCTCTCTTTGTGGTGGCCATTTTAGCAGATGCTTTCTGGCTCTTCGAGTTCTTTTGACATCCCAGCAAGATTGATTTCTGTTCTCCTTCTTGTCTTCCAGAAGCGGGAAGGGCTACTCCAGACAGCCCATGTCACGGAGGAGCTCACCACTACCACAGAGTAAGCACCGCTCTCCTTGTCCTTTTGCCATGGCATGCACAAAGTTGGATGATCAGCATTATTTCGCTTCTGTGTGAATGCACGTCGAGTTCTTACCTGAAATCAATTAGTATAGCACGGTCCCTTTATCTGCTAAAGGGAATCTGGACGTTTGAATGCCTTTTGTAACTATAATATATACATCAATGGTTTCCAGCCTTTCTGCCCCGAGAGCTGTTCTTTGGCTGAAAGGTGGATATAAATAAATAAAATGAATAAATAGACATGGTGACTTGTCTGCCAAGGAAACCCTGTGCACTGCAAGGGATTCCGGGACATCTTCCTAGGGAGCTGGTGGGCTCTCCCACACTGGAGGCGTTCAAGACGAGGCTGGACAGCCACCTGTCAGGGATGCTCTGACTTGGATTCCTGCATTGAGCAGGGGGTTGGACTCGATGGCCTTGTAGGCCCCTTCCAACCCTACTATTCTATGATTCTATGACATATTCTGGGGTGCACACTTGGTTTGGATGGGGTATTAGCCAGGCCTGTTGGGCCTCACTGTTGCCTGGTGTCATCTGAGGACACACTAGGACACGCCCAGGCCTCCCCTGTAGTAGTAATGCACAGTAGTGGTGGGCAAGCTGTCTCTGGGATAAACCTGTCTACCTTTATTGATCTGCTCCTTGAGGAACTTCAGACAGGCCCTACCAGGGCCCACGTCAAGGGTTGGCCTGGTCAAGCACCTGCCGACAGTCCCCACCCAAGCTGGGCCCTACTGACAGAAGCCCCGAAGTTGCTGCGCCTCTGATGAGAAAAGATGAGCGAGAGCAGTGGGTGACCATGGCAGTGAGAAAGTAGACACACTGAGGGAGGGGCCCTATTCAGGGTGTCTTGCCCAGGGCCCTCCAAAACCTGGAGCTGCTGGCACTGGGCCCTGCCATGCAATAAGGTGATGTAGGCTGTGTCAGGCATCAGAAGTGAGGGAGATCGTTAAAGACAGGCATTGATTTGTGGATGGTGCAACAAGGCTTTTTAAAGTGTTGTCCCTAGCAGGGGCCACACCATCTTGTGCTCCAATTCAGGCAGCAAAGTACTAATTCGGGCAGCAAAAGGATGGAAACCACTGATGTATATATTCTAGTTACAAAAGGCATAATTAAGCTGGATGCTTCTTTCCTTTTCTTTGACGGGCTCCCTGCTTCACTCTTGAAGCTGAAATGGCAACACTTATTTGCAAGTTTGTGTCAAGGTTGGATCTGAGCCCATAGAGTCCCAAAGCAGCTCTGATTCTGAGGAGGAGATACAATCTGTGGGAGAGGAACCCTCTCAGGTTTCAGAGGCTCAGCTGGAGGGGGAGCCCCCCCTGCTCACATTCCTGGGAGCGACACTGACCCTAGCATGGAAAGGGAGGGACAACTTGAGCTTTTAGATGCGAGGCGCAGGCGTAAGCAAGAGGTTGCAGGAGCCGAGCTTAGGTGCTCAGCCTGGTTGGCTCAACGTCAGCAGCTGCGCCCTGAGGCCCCACGGGAAAGAGGGAGAATTTCCTCTCCTAATCCTTAAGTTCAGAGAGTTGCCGCGTTTTTCTCCAAATGGAGACTAACTGACGTCCTAACCCTTAGAAACCCCTGATAGGCTGTTCCTTTGTCTTTCCTCTGAGTCTCAAGCAATTAGCATCTGTAAGCCTCATTAGGTTGAATGGAAATAAAGCTTTGGAAAGCAGCCCTTTTGCCTGACTGTTGATTCTGGCTATTGGAGGGTTCAGAAGACAACAGGGGCATTCCTTGACAGCTTGTTTGTATTTCCAGTTCAAAGCTGAAGGGTTTTTTTTTTCTTGGTTAAACCTCAGTCTTTTTTTACTAGTTGAACCTGTGAAGTCAGGAGTAAGCACCACTGAGTTCTATGGAGTTTACTTCCAGGTAACTTATACCTAGGATTACTGTTGTGCCGAACCTATTAAGTTAGGCATTATGCTATATAGTTGTGCATGCGGGCGTGCGCGCTCTCTCCCTCCCTCCTTCCCTCTCTCAAGAACTCTGGAACTTCTAAGTTTACTGCTACTGACCCAGTTCTAATGATCACAGAACATGCTGGGCACCATTTGCCTAATTACCTGCCTGGGTGCAGCTTGTTGTGTCATCTAGACCTGGGAGGCCTGTTTTGTTGGAGGGGGAAACAACCCTGAAATAATCCAACAACAGGCCGTGGGTGTAGCATGCGCTGCAGCTTAAACAAGCCACCATGGCTTGTTTAGGCTGCAGTGATCATGTGAACCGGGCCATTGAAAACCACTGATAAACCCATGAAAGCCTGTCTTTCTAATCAAGTGCAAACCCCTATCTATAAGCAGCACAATCAAAGTGGTCAGTGCCGTGAAATGTATGTTGTCCTTCCATGCTATAGCTCTACAGGCCCAGGCTCCCCAGACCCATTTAACTCATGTGTGCCTGAGAGACGTTGAACTTGTGTGTCTTGAGTAACAGCCCCACATGGAATGGAACTGAGGGGAGCTTCAAAAGCAATTTGCGATATGGCACGGGGAGACAGAAGTTCAAAGAAAGAAAGAAAGGTTTTTAAAACCCATTGGGCGTGCACAGGCCCTTGGGATCTCAGAATTTCGTGTACTGGTATATAATAAATAGAGAAAACTTCCCTTTCACATTAGGAGGCGGTAATTCTGCCTTTCTTAAAAGACTGCGCAGCAACATTGATCTCAGATCAAGGCCTTCATGGTTTCCCGATGAAATTGTGGACTCTTAGGAACCCATTATTCATGAACTAACTAAGCATTTTCTAAAACTTTGATTTGCAGGATGATGATGGGAAGATTTGGTAAGTAATTTATTTTAACTTGGAAAATAAACCCAGAATGGGGGCCTGAGTGCAAGATGCAAAAGTCAAAATTACATGAATGCACTGTTTTAAACTAGGAGCACCACATTATTTTTAGTGTGGCATTTCATTGAGTCTCCCACTACTTTGGGTTGCCCGTAAGCACTTTTGCCTCTAGGGTGGTCTGATGGGCTTCGCCTCGCTCCTTCCTATCTTACACCTGAGCCTGGGACCATCCCACAGCTGCTGTCTGTGCTGCTGGCGGCCTTCCTGCCTCCCTATTGCAGCAGGTTCTCTTCCTTCCTTTGCCTTCTGCCCCTTTTGGTCCCAATCCAGCTTGATCAGCACTTCCTGTTTCCTGTTAAATGTGGCCATCTGCATGGTGAATAGTTGCTGTTTCTGAGGAGTAGATGTTTGCCCGCTCAGGCAATGATGGACTAAAAAGATATCTTCCATCTCCTGTGCAAATCAAAGCGTTGCTTCAGACACAGTCTTTGGGTTACCTGGTGATAAGGCTGGCCATGCTTCCGTTCTTCGCTTTGCCTTATGCATCCATTGCATGGTTTCCTTTGATGAGCATTGAATTAAAATAATCACCGTGCGTACGTTGCTTCCATGAACTCTCACTAAAGAATTGTCTTTGATTTTTTTTAAACAAAGCCTCCTGTCTTTTTCTCTCTTAAACCAGAACGAGATGCTTTTGATACCCTCTTTGACCATGCTCCGGATAAACTAAGTGTAGTAAAAAAGGTAAAATGTTTGTATTTGATGGGACAGTGGGAGGAATTCTTCATTCTTTTCAGATAATTTGTGCTGGCTGAGGGATGCTGGGAGTTGTGGGACTTTTTTCTGTCCAAATATGCAGAGGATTGTACCCTAAGGGGCTTACTTTCACAGGCTTGGTTCCCTAGTTAACAAATCAGGAATAATTTTTTTTAAGGCTTCCCATCATGTTACTGAAAAATTGATTTTCTGAGGTAGTTTATGCAGTAGAATAAAGGGAGAGCTTAGGAGAGGGGTGTGATTTCTTTCTTTTGGTTTTAAGAACCTCAAACCTTTAACAATATATTTAAAAATCTATACCTCTCAAACCCCTATTCTCTGTCATGCATTTTTAAAAAAACCTTTCGAAGTCTTAGGACAGGTTCGAAAATGCTGAGGCCCTCCTGTGATCCCCTTGCAGCTGTGCCAGGCTTATGTGGAGATATTGTTTGGGTGAACTGGCCCTATCAGGTTGTTCGTGTAGTGGTGAATGGCTTGATCCCCGTAAGAATGGAAGCACACAGGTGCTTCCTGTTTCCGATTTCTAGTCTGGCAGTGGCGTTGTGTTCTCCTGAGGTGCTCACGTAAAGGGCATCGTAATGTCTGAATCAGCCCTTGCATGAGAAAGTTGTTCTTTCTGCTGATTTATATAGTCAGGGCCAGAAATATTGGAACAAGGATGACTGTTTTGGCAGTTGGCCTCTGTTTAACACCACATTGAAGTTGAAAGAAAGCACACCCAGATGGGAGCGAAGTCAGGACTTTCAGCTGTAATTCAAGGGGTTTGGCAAAAGTGGGGCACTAACCATTCAGGAAGGACAGCCAGTGGCATACCTCCCCCCCATCATTGGTGGCTCACAAGTAATGGAACAAATGGCTGACAAGCAGCTGCATGGCCAAGTGTGGCCTGTTTCCTGGGCACCCCATGACCAATCCAGCAAATAAAAGGCCTGGAGGTGGTTCTGGGTGTTACATTTGTGTTTGGTAGCTGTTCACTGGAATTCCCAACATGAGGTCCAAAGAGGTGTCCATGTGAGTGAAGGAGGCCATCATTAGGCGGAGGAAACAACATAAACCCATCAGAGAGACAGCAAAAACTGTGGGAGTGGCCAATACAACAGTTTGGAACATCCTGAAAAAGAAGGAATTAACTGGCAAGCTCAGCAACAGCAAAAGGCCTGGAAGACCACGGAAGACAACTAAAGTGGATGACTGCAGAATTCTGCTCACGGTGAAGAGGAACCCTTTCACTACATTTAGTCAGGTCAAGAACGCTCTTGAGGAGATAGGCATGTCATTGTCAACATCTACAGTCAAGAGACGGCTTTATGAATGTAAATACAGAGGCTTCACAACAAGGTGCAAACCACTGGTAACGCTCAAGAACCGAAAGGCCAGATTAGCCTTTGCCAGCAAACACCTAAAAAAGCCTGCCCAGTTCTAGAATAAGATTCTTTGGACTGATGAAACCAAGATTAACTTGTACCAGAATGATGGGAAGAGAAAAGTATGGAGAAGGAAAGGGACAGCTCATGATCCAAAGCATACCACATCATCTGTCAAACACGGTGGAGACAGTGTTACGGTGGAGACATGTATGGCTGCCAATGGAAATGGGTCACTGGTGTTTATTGATGACCTGACTGCTGATAAAAGCAGCGGGATGAATTCTGAAATGTATAGGGCTATACCTTCTGCTCAGATTCAGCCGAATGCTGCCAAACTGATAGGACGCCACTTCATATTGCAGATGGATAATGACCCCAAACATACAGCAAAAGCTACCCAAGAGTTTCTCAAGGCAAAGAAGTGGGATGTTCTTCAATGGCCAAGTCAGTCACCTGATCTCCACCCAATAGAGCATGCTTTTCACTTACTGAAGACAAGACTGAAGGCAGAAAGACCCACAAACAAGCAGCAGCTGAAGTCAGCTGCAGTGAAGGCCTGGCAAAGCATCTTAAGGGAGGAAACTCGGCATTTGGTCATGTCCATGGGTTCCAGACTTCAGGCAGTCATTGACTGCAAAGGATTGTCATCCAGGTATTAAAGGCGATCCTTAAGTTTGAAATGATGTTGGTTTGTTCCATTACTTATGAGCCACCAACGACGAGTGTGTGTGTGTGCCACTGGCTGTCCTTCCTGAATGGTTAGTGCCCCACTTTTGTCAAACCCCTTGAGTTACAGCTGAAAGTCCTGACTTCACTCCCACCTGGGTGTGTTTCCTTTCAACTTCAATGTGGTGGTGTACAGAGGCCAACTGCCAAAACAGTTATCCTTGTTCCAATACTTCTGGCCTTGACTGTATAGTAGAAGAACTTATTTCAAGCATGAAAGTTTGAAAGTTTGCAAGACAACAGCCTTCAGAGGATGAGAGGACAGGATCTAGATGTGAATGCCTGCTTAAAACCTGTGATGTGTTGTTAAATGGTATGTGGAAATGAATGCCATTTTCAGGGCAAGGGATCTCCCACTCTAACAGCAGAACTAGGTGTTACCCCCCAAAAGTGTCTGCTCCCCAACAGTGACATCTACCTCTAGGACCACCTCTTCTTCCCCATTGTCAGGGGTGTTTCTGAGCGCAGGGAGTGGGATAGCAGTTCAGATTCTGAAGGAGAACCACCAGACATGGGGGAGGCCACCAGGCCACTTGCACTTTCTGAACTGAAAAAGTTCCATGGAAGGAATTGCCTCACGATTTCTTCCTCATGATGGCTTTAACTGAAGTGTGGGAAGCTGAGGAGGCTACAGGCTGCCACAGAGATTACTGTACAATGACAGACAGGACACTTGCCAGGGGTGTTTCTGAGCACAGGGAGTGGGATAGCAGTTCAGAATCTGAAGGAGAACCATCAGACACGGGGGAGGTGTTTTCCCAGGCTAGTCCAGATATGAGTAGGCCTGCTTCTCAGGTTACAAATGTACAGATGGCTGAGCTTGAGGGTCCCTCCTCAACCACCCCTCTGAGAGGCAGCGAACAGGAGGTTGACCTAATAGATGCCAGGCGCAGCCACAGAGCAAAGAGAGAGAAGGCTGGGGCGGAACTTTGACGGTCTACCCGATTGGCCTTCCATGAAAAGCTGCGCTTAGAGGCCTCACGAGAAGAGAGGGACCTCCTCCCCTTAAGTTAGGCTAGCCAGGCCACCTCCCTCTTCAAACGGCAGGCAACTCTCATAACTTCCTTTTGAATCCCCTGAAGACATTCCTTTGTAGACAGAGAGTCACTGAGAATTTGCATCTGTGTGACCCTGTGAAGTAATGGATTAAAAGCTGTAGACTGAAGTCTTCTGTGTATGTTTAGGCAAGAAGTAAAGTGGGGGCTAAAGGAATCCTGACACCCATATACGTAGTAGTGAAACGTGCAGTGTGATCAGAAGCCGCTTCAGGTTTTTGTGGGGCCTACGCAAGAGAGTTGGTGGATTCCTCTCTCCACCACATGGAAGGCTCCCTCTCTTTCATACTTGCTCACACACATGTGAGCGGGGCTTCCTGGGGTGGTCGCTACTGCTGCTGCTGCTTCTTCCCACCAGCGGTCATGGGCCCAGTCTTTCAAGCACACACTCTGGCATTCTGGCACAGGACACTCCAAATCAGTGAGATGCTTTTATTGCAGCACATCCCATAGTATTAGCGTAATGGTTACATTCTTCAGAAATCATATAGCTGGTGACAGTTAGCTACAGGCTCCAGAAGTAATTCGAAAACAAGCCAAAGCTAATAACTATAACCGTGTCAGAGATCCAGACAACTTGGTTTCCCCGTTGTAATCTCTCAGAATACAAATAAGTCTATTTTCTGCCTGTGGAACTGTCACATTTGTTTATTCCTAGATCCATCCCATGCTATTTATTTCTGCATGGGGTTTTAAAAAATCTTCTTGAACATTCACATTTAAATGTGCTTTGGATCTTCATCTTCTGCCCAGCTATCTTTGTCAGGTGCCTACATGGTTAATTTTTAGGCACCAAGTAGAAACACATCTCTTCGCCCAAACCTTTGGTGGCCCTTGAGTTGTACTTCTCTGTTTTGCTGTTGTCGTCTGTTGGACTGGCTTCTTGTTTTTATTTCTTGCTTTATTGCACTAAATTATTTTATCATTTGATAAATTATTTTATCATATTTTATCATTGTTAGCAGCTGTAGGAGGGCTGCATTTGGTAGAAAGGCAGAATGTGATGATGATAGTAAATAAAACTTAACAGATGGGGAACAGCCCCATTCCCATTCATCATATAAAGAGAACCACAGGTGACTCTTTTCTGGATGGCCAAGGGACTTGAATGATTCCTGGTGTAAATCATCCCAGGCAATCGAAGGGAAGCGTTCTAGAAAAAGACCTAAACAACTCCACACATGCAGAGGTTAAGTCCAACCTTGAAATCTTCATTGGAACCTCCACGTTACACAGGTCAAGGCCTTTCAAGTCCAAGAGTCAAGACAAGTTCAAGAGTAAGAGTAATCCCACACACGCAGAGATTTTAATGACCCTAGCTTCCACTTTGGTATCTCCATGCACCGTGAGTCCAGATCCATAGCAAACAAGAGTTCAAGGTCTATGAAAAGTATAGCACTACTTTTCATGGCAGGTTCTTAACAGTGCAAAATTCAAAGAGACAAGGGTCCAAATTGGATGGCGAGTCTGTGTGAATAGTGCCTCAAGAGGCTCAGACAGTAGTAAGTCCAAACAGAGAGGATTTTGGGCAGTGAGGACAAGAATGTTTCTAGCAAAGGCTCCAAGCCTGGGCACCTGCTTAAAAGTGAAGGTGTGGCTGTGATTGCCCTCCTCCTAAACAACTAACTGACAAGGGGTTTTAGCTCATCAACGAGGCCCCTGCCCAAACAGGGCATCTCCATTCCACCCCTCAAGGGTGACGCTTCAATCTGTGTGACACCTCTGAACACCCCTCCCTCTTCCGTTAGGTTCTCACAGAGACACTGCTGGCTCCCTTCCCTGCCAAGGTCAAAGCTAGCAGCTGGACAGGAGTAACTGAACTCCTGCCTGGTTTCCTCCGACAACACTGACAGAGATAAGCTGACACTGATTCTGATGTTCCACAGGCTGAACAGGCCCAGACCCTTCCAGACCGCTTCTGATCAGATTCTGGCTATAAACTTGTATGCCCCAGCCATGGGCTTCCAGAATTTAGAGGTGCCGAGATAATGATAAGCCAGATCCAGGTTTGCTTACAAGGAAACTTAATTGAGTACTTATAGCGCACAGGCGTACCCAATGGTTGGATCAGACAGCTTCTCTGAACCCAGAGCCAAGGGGTACAATGGGTCTTATACCATACATGTCAGCAGTGAGGCAGCATGACAGGAGCAAGCATTAATTAGCATTCATCTGCAACTTTCCCAGCATAGACAACAGTGCAAAGGGCTGGATGTGCCTGATCTCATCTGATCTTGGAAGCTAAGCAGGGTCAGCCCTGGTTAGTAATTGGATGGGAGACCGCCTGGGAATCAGGCTTCCTGCATTGAGCAGGGGGTTGGACTTGATGGTCTTGTAGACCCCTTCCAACCCTATGATTCTATGATTCTAGTGCTTGGTCAGGAGGAAAACAATCAGAACTTTCCCAGTACAGACACCTGTAGCTATGGCATAAACATAGCCTCACTTCTCAGGCGCATCCTAGGCTCTGATAAGCTACCAGAGCTCATTAGCATGGAATATGCTGAGGTGGCGATATTGACCTCTGACTTATCTTACCAGCCGAGAGGACCGCTAGCAAGAGTATTGCGCTACTAAAGCATTATGGATCTCTAGGCCCCTCTAAAACTACTGGTGACTTGGTTACAGGCCTGGGGCCATTCCAAAACTATAAGGCCGACTTCAGCAGTAAAGCTGGGCCAGAACACCTGCTCTCTGCCCTGTCCTCTCTCTTAATTTCCTCTCCTGATGTGACATGTGAGACTGCTGTTTTTCAATCCCTCATCCCTTGATGAGCCACCACCATCATATTGGCCGCTGAGGGACAGGGAACACATGATAGGGCGACACCACATCATGTGTTTCCGTACTGAATGTTGCGGAGAAGGGGAGGCAGAGGAGGACCTGGACATGGGGCCGCTGTTCTTGTTCATATGCCACCCTTTGGTACAAGTCAATGACACAGGCCTTTAGAATGATGTCATAAAGGGCCGACATGAACGACCCAAACTGTTTCTACTGAAAGCTCTGTGCTGATGTGATAATTCAAATAATTTCTCAGTATTGCCTTTGTATTTTGATATTTCCGCAGCATGTGTGACTGAAAGCTCATAAACACATTTCCTTTGTGAAAATTAGCGCAGAATGTGCTAAATCTGGGGAGTGGGAAGGAGAAGATAGGAGTTTACCTTCTTTTAGTCAACATTGTCACAGTTTTCATGTTTTGCGTCCACTGTTAGCAAATGCGGGTGGCTTATTATCTTGAACACTCTTTCAACAGCATTTAAAAACCTTGCAATCTGTGTGGGATGACTCACAAAACACTGCCCCCCCTGCCCCCCAAACACACCCTTTTGTTCTAACACTAAGATAAGTTGGGGAAATGATAAATAGGTGAGATGAACATGAAGATAAATTGAGAAATTATTTTTTTTAAAAAAATTGAGCCTATGTATTCCAGTAGTTTGATTGAAAATGAGAGATCTGGGATCACTCAATGGCCGTTGGGCAGGTGGTGATCACCCTTGGCTCCCCACATGTGTAATGGAAAGAAAAATACCAAGCTGCTTCGCATACTAAATGTGTAAGTGGAAGACCTCTGGCCCATCTGTCCCAACATTGCCTACTCCAACTGGCAACAGTGCTCAGTAGAGGGCTTTCGCAGCCAGGCTACAGTAGTTAGAAAAAGTTTGTGAACCCTATGATAATTACAGAAATTCCATAGTTTTACCATGATAGCCTTCGTGAATCAAAACCAGTCCTTTTCTAAATATCCAATAGGGTTTATATCAACAAATTCTGTGTATTGTGAAATAAAACAGTGTATAAATTTGGCAAACAATGAGTACTTAAGAGCCAGGGTATGTGCAAAAGGAAGTGAACCCCTGGTTGCATCAATTAAAGGGGATAATTAGAATCAGGTGTTTAAGTAATTAGGTAGATCTTCAGGGGTGAGTTTCGGAGGCCCCACCCTATTAAAGGAACAGAAACTTTGTGAGTTTGGTCTTCACCATATGGTTGTGTGGAAACACGTTGTGCCACAATCAAAAGACATATCTGAGGACCTCAGAAAAACAGTTATTCCTGTTCATCAGTCTAGAAAGGGTTACAAAACCATTTCTAAGGATTTTGGGCTCCACCAAACCACTGTCAGTTAGGTAGTCTACAAATGGAGAAGGTTCAAGACCAGTTGCGCTACCCAGGAGCGGTCGTCCTACCAAAATCTCTCCAAGAACAAACGGGCGCATCATCCAGGAAGTCCCCACAGTAACATCCAAGGATCTGCAGGCCATTCTCCCCTTGGCTAATGTGAGTGTTCATGACTCAACAATCAGAAAAAGTCTGGACAAGAATGGTATTCATGGGAGGATAGCCAGAAGGAAACCACTCATCTCTACAAAGAGCATTGCTGTCTGTCTGAAGTTTGCTAAAGATCACATAGATGATCCCCAAGTCTTCTGGAACAATGTTCTCTGGACAGATGAGTCGAAGGTAGAATTTTGGGGCCTCAATGACAAATATTACGTTTGGTGAAAAACAAACACTGAGTTCGAACAGAAGAACCTCAATCCAACTGGCAAGCATGGTGGTGGGAATGTGATGTTTTGGGCCTGCTTTGCTGCCTCAGGACCTGGACGGCTTGCCCTCATTGACACAACCATGAATTCTGCGGTGTATCAGAAGATTTTAGAGGAGAATGTCGGGCCATCCATCCCAGAGCTGAAGCTGAACCGAAACTGGATCATGCAACAAGATAATGATCCTAAACATACAAGCAGATCTACAACAGAATGGCTGTGGAAGAAGAAATTCCATCCTTTAGAATGGCCTAGTCAAAGTCAAACCCCATTGAAATGCTGTGGCAGGACCTGAAGCGAGCTGTTCATGCAAGGAAGCCCTCAAATGTCACTGAGTTGAAGCAGTTCTGTAAGGATGAATGGGCCCAAATTCTTCGAAACCGCTGTGAGAGACAGACCAATAGTTAGAGGAAACGCTTGCTTGAAGTCATTGCTGCTCAAACGGGTGCCACCAAGTACTGAATCTGAAAGTTCACATACTTTTTCACGCATAGATATTGAATGTTGAAACAGTTGTGGAGAAATAAATGTGGAAAAAGCACCATGTTTGTGTATCAATCAGGTTGTCTGTTGTTCTTTATCTAGGACTATGGGGTTAGATTAAGATCTAATAACATTTTAGCTTGGAAATCTGTGACAATCCTAAGGGGTTCACAAATTTTTTCTCGCCACTGTATTTGGGTTCCATTTTTAATTGGAGATGCTAGGGCACCCTTCCCCAGCCTTGCATCCTCCAGATGTGTTGGACTGCAACTCTCATTCCCAGCCAGCCTGGCCAATGGCTGGCTGAGAATGATGGGACTTGCTGTCTAACACAGCTGGAAGGCACCAGGTTGACAAAGGCTGTTCTAGGGATTGAACCTGGGACCTTAGGCCTGCACAACGTATGTCCCATCACTCAGCTATGATAGAAAAGCCTTGGCCCAGAGCCTCACATAATACTTCAAAGCATGGACAGAGCTGTTTCCCATGCAGGTGAGAGAAGTATCAGGCTTCATGTCTCTAAAACTATGAGATGGTAGGCTTTCAGATACATGAAAGATCTCTGATAGAGCTGTCATTGCCCACAGTTATATATAAATCCAGTTCTTCTGTCCTGTCAATGGGCAAAAATGTTTTGCAGATTCTGTGGACTATAAAGTAGGGTAGGGCAGAACGAACAAATGTGTATTTGGTGGTAAAGCAGATCTTGGCATGCAGAAGGTTCTAGGTTCAACCTCTGGGAACTCCAATTAGAGGATCTCTGCTTGGGGCTTTGGAGAGCCACTGATATTCAGGGTAGACAGTCCTCCGTTAGGGAGGCTAATGGTCTTGACGGTGGTATGAGGGAACTTCATATTTTGAACAGGGAATGATGGCTCTATCAAACCACTTTCCAAGTCTCAGCTGGGTTTGTATGACTTTGATGAACTACATTCCTCCTTCCCACCTGTTACTTGTTGATGAGTCTGTTGCCTAGTTAGCTTGATGTATTTTTTTATTTTATCGGTTTTATACTGTAGTTTTAAAGTTTTAAAGGTTTTATATTATGCTGTATCCTGTTGTATTTATAGTTTTAACTGTTGTGAACTGCCCAGAAAGCTTTAGCCACTGGACGGTATAGAAATGTAATAAATAAATAATAACATAAAATAATGTAGCAAGCCCCCTGAAAGGACCAGTTAGGCTTCGCATCAGATATTTTTAGAGACTTACAGATAATTATATTTGCCCATGTGTGCATGTGTGTGGAAGTTGCGTAGACTGCTTGCATGGGCTAAAACGTCATTGCATGAAATTGGCCCAATTTCCACTAAATTCCAAAGATAATAAAAGTGTTAAGGTATACTTCTAAATCAGTGTAAGTGTACTGCTGGTTTTGTATTGTGGATGTGTAATGTTTATTCTTAGAATATTTTAAAAAATCTGAATATTGGTTGCTTTTTAAATTTCTTTGATCGTGGTGTTCTTTTCCTCCCCAGTCCTTGATCACTTTTGTAAACAAACACCTAAATAAGCTGAATTTGGAAGTGACAGAATTGGAAACCCAGGTAAGAGGCATTCAGTACCGATGCTGAGGGCTGTACTGTGTGTTCAGACATGCTTAATAATCTCCCATGTTTTTAAATTCAAAGAAGATGTGGGGAACTTGATTGGAGAACTGTGGGAGGGAGGAGTCTTAACCATTTCCTCACTGGCTGTTTTTCTGGTCAAAGTCACCCTCTCCAAGCTGCTTCTCCACCCAAATATTGGAAGCGAAAAATAGAGGGCCAGTTTGTTTGTTTGTTTGTTTATTAAATTTCTTAATCGCCCATCTGGCCAGTCACCTGGCCACTCTGGGTGATGTACCACAATACAACAGTTTTAAAACAATAAAATTCTACATTAAAACATCATATTTCTAAAAATACCCTAACCCATCCCAATGCCTGCCTGAACAACAATACAACAGTTTTAAAACAATAAAATTCTATGTTAAAACATATTTCTAAAAATACCCTAATCTACCCCAAATGCCTGCCTGAACAACCACGTTTTTAATGCATGGCGGAAGCTCCTTAAAGAGGGGGCATGGCGGAGTTCCCTAGGTGAAAATTATAGCTTAAATAGTTTAAGCTATTTTGTTGCCTTAGGTGAAAATTATATCCACCCCCCACCTTATTTATTTATTTATCCTCAAGAGTTTTTCTTGACTGCAGTTCTGCTTCCTTGTTCCATACAACTGAATGGAGGAAAGGGAAGGGAACGTAAGAGCCATGCTGAATCACACCGAAGGCCTATCTAGTCCAGCATTCTGTTTCCACAGTGGCCAACCAGATAACTGTGGAAAGCTCACAAATGGGACGTGAGTGCAACAGCACTGTACCGCTTATGTCCCTCAGCAACTGGCATACTGGATCTGATATTAGAGATAATATACAGGGTGGCCCAAAAGTAGATATACAGTTGTTTAGAATGTTGATGACAGAATTTTCAGTCCTCCAGTACTGCTTTAGAATCCACTTTCTTTGTTCTTGACTCAAGTTCGCTGCCATCATTCACAATATCAGTAAAAAAAATAACTAGAAACTAAACAACTGTATACCTACTTAAGGGCCTCACTCCCCTCACTCTCTACACTTAACTGATTTAACTGTCACTCCTTGTCACTCACTCTTCCCAACTGTCATTTTGACTCCACCCACACATCTTCTACTCACACATTCTCTCCCCCTCCCATCAACACTCTAAACAACTGTATACCTACTTTTGGGCCACTCTGTACAGACATCATGACTAGTAGCGATTGAAAGTCTTATTCTCCAGAAATTCATCTAATCGCCTTCAAAGACACCCAAATTGGTGGCCCTTACTACATCTTGTGGCAGTAAATTCTGTAGGTTAAGTATATGCTGTGTGAATAAGTATTTAATTTTATCTGTTAACATCTGTTAAATCTGCCACCATTCAGCTTAATGGGATGATTCCACGTTCTAATATTATGAGGGATAAACACATCTTCCTATCCACTTTCTCCACATCATGCATGCAAATAAATTGTATTTGGGGAAACCATGAGTGGGTATTTGTCCTAATCCTAGACCCATGGGACAAGAGGGTCTGGAATGGGGAGGAATGGTTCCCCCCTTAATGGTTTTGAGCCCCTTTGCCTGCTCCATGGAAGTGAATGGATATGTTGCTCTATTTATTTGTATTGGAGGGGCTGTAAATGGGGAAAGGGGAGAGGATCAGAAATGCCTTCACATCTCCAACTGTCGTTCCCAGGGTCAGGGATGGTGGAGTAGGGGGGATATTGTGTTCCTTTAGAGTACTTTCCCAACTAACTTGGAGACCTTGGAATCCTGCAGTGCCAGACAGCCACCTATGTTTCATATTGGTTGATGCCAGTGTAGCAAATAAAAAGTCACCTCATCAGGCCTGCCTTATACACTATATAAACAGCCTTCCATCAAGGATATGAAGTTCCATCAGAAAGATTTATCTGTGGTAATGAAATTTTGGGCGCAGAGTGGCCATTATTTTACCTGAACTAAAACCATTTATCCTAATAATGACAAGTCCACTGCAATCTGTGTTCTCGATCTATAGTTATAGCATAAAGAATTAATTGTAGCTGCCTTGGAAGGACTACAGCTGAAGATAAAGCAAACATTTGATTGATTGATTCCTTGGAACACTTGGGAGCACTTTTTCCTTTTCCCTAGGTCTCATTTTGTGTTTTTCCTCCTCTTCATCCTGAATGGATAATAGTAAATCATTAAATGCCTGCAGACATCTGTTGAGGTCAAGTATTGTGACCAGAGCAAAGGTGCCCTTACGCTAGTTGTTATTTGAGTGGCTGGGTTTGGACGATCAGTGGAGGAAAGAAGCCACAGTGGCTTCTCCCCGCCCGCCTGCCACTCTTACATGTGCCATTTCCCTAATTACACACAGCACGGGTTGTCATGTCATCCAGACCTGGTGAGATGCATGGCAGTGATGGCTTCCAAACCACCCAGCGACCCACAGCTTGTTTTAGGGGTTACAGGGTGGTTTGGAAGCCACCTCCACCATGCCCCTCGCTGGGTTCGGATGACAAGGCGACCTGCGCCATGACAAGGGTAATGAGGGAAATGGCTGGCACGCAAGCAGCATGCACAGGGCAGGGAAAAGAAGCCACGATGGCTTCTTTTTCTCCACTGATCATTCGAACCCAGCCAAGGTGCTATTTACGGACACTCACCCAGTTTGCATGATCAGCGTGGCTTAAACAAGTCCCATGGCCTGATCACCCACCCAGGCGCGGTTTGCCGTGTTGTCCGAACTCAGACGGCATGGCTTGTTTGAGGGGCGAACAACCCTCAAATAACCCATGGTCTGTTGTGTTATTTGAATGTTATCTCCACCGCCAGCAAGCCATGCTGCCCAGGTCCAGACGACATGACAAAAGCTGGGCACAGGTTGGTACTTTGGCAAATGGTGCCCGGCATGCACTACAGCTTCAACAAGCCACCTTGGCTTGGCGATATCACGGTGATAATGTGAACTGGGCCACTGTTTGACTCCTCTTGTGGTCTCATTGGGAGTGACGCTGGTATTTCTCCTCAGTTTGCAGATGGTGTTTACCTGGTATTACTGATGGGCCTCCTTGAAGACTATTTTGTTCCTCTCCACAATTTCTATTTAACGCCTGAAAGTTTTGATCAGAAGGTGGGTAGGCAAACAACTTCTACCTGCTGTATTCTGTGAGCAGCTACTTTCAATATTTGCCTGTTTTATTATTACCACTTTATATATTTGTTATATTTTTAATCAGCCCAATAACGAGCATTCTCTAGGCTCAAGATGACTGCAGATAAGCTGTACTGTTATCATTTCATAGTTTGTGAAAATATACAGTAAAGCTTAGCTGTGAATCTTACCCATAAAGCTAATCAATCCAGCAGCTAATCAGTCCCAAGAGTACAACCAGCCACTTTACAATGAAGTATTAACTGTTGTGTTTTCTTTGTGTGTGTGTGTGTGTGTGTGTGTGTGTGTGTACGAGAGAGAGAGAGAGAGAGAGAGAGAGAGAGAGATGGATTTAAAGATAAAATGTCCTGCAGATATAAAGGAAAACTACAGCCTGTGGAGAATAATGTCACCTTATCGCATGGGTCCTGATCCCACTGAATGTATGTAGAGCAGCTGAATCTGTGTGTTCAGCCTTTTTAAAAAAGCCTAAGACCCCACTATCTATTAGACAGGGAAACAGAGAGGGTGGTGGGGGATGAATACAGCCCTCCTGCTGTCTCTCACAAACAACACATAGGCAGGATCTTGGCCTTTTAAAAAAAAGGCTACACAGTGCGTCCCTGGGGGTCAGATGTGCCTGAAGGGTTGCATGTGCAGCACATGTTGACACGTTCAGTTGCCCATCCAGCCAGGGATACGTGTGTTGAAGCCTCCTTCCCTTCCAGCTGAATGGGGGAAAAGTCTCCATGCACTCAAAAGGAGTCCGTTTTCATTTCAGTGGCTGCGTTTGTGCGTCATGATAGCCCGCGATGGGTATCACAGTAGCTTATTTGTGAATTAGTCCATGATCCCCCACTACACGAATGGGCTAATAAGCTACTGTGTGCAATCTGACTCACACCACTGCCCCCCGCTGCCTCCTGCCCTGCTGCAGTCCTCCTGCCCGAGCAGTGGCTCTGTTTCACATCTACAGAGCTGGATGTTTGCAGTCTGGAAGAACCAGTCCAACATCCAAACCCAGTGCTATCACTCACCCAGCAGTGAAAATCTCAAGTGCGCAAAAAGGTCGTTTGAGGCAATAAAAACTAGGGGTTTGCAGGACTGGGAGAAAACTTCACACGCGCCCTCCCCCACTGAGGAGGCACTTGATCCAACCATGAAGCCCCGTGCAATTATCCCAGAGAAGTAAAAATGCCAAGTGCACAAAAAAGGGGGTGGCGGCTTCCTGGGGGGTTGAAAGATCATTCGGTAAAGCGATACAGCACTTTCCTGCAAGAGCAGAATTGCGTAAAAGTTAAAAAGGGTGGTTTTTTTGGTTTTTTTTTAAAAAGATGAACAGAGGCAACTGCGGAAAATGGGGGAATTGGGGGAAAACATGCTCATTTTTTGCCCCATCACAGCAAACGGACAGGGAGTCTCCATTAAACAGAGAACTCCCACGAAAAAGAGCGCGAGGGCAGTGAGCTGAACCGCTGTTATCGCGCGACTCTGTAGGTGAGCAAAATAAGCCACGGTGCCCAGCAGATGACACGAAAACTCGTTGTGGGTTAAAGAACCCCTACTGCAGACTGTAGGTTATCAGTGTGGGTTATTTTGGACAAATAACGAACCTATCGTGGGTCAAAAAATTCCTGACAGACGACATAACCCACGATGGGTTAAATAGCCCATTGTGGGTTAATTAACCTATCATGGGTTATCGTGTCATCCGAACCCAGTCGGTGTCTGGGAATGCATTGTGTTTTCATCCCTGTGGGGCATACAGAGGTTTCTCCCTGATACTGTAGTGAAATCTCATCTTTCAATGGGTTCTGTATGCACCAGAACTACTGAATCAGACGCACCTGTATAAATTATGAACATCCCCCAAATATTGATGCTATAGCTTGCACGGAATGCACAATATGAAGTACTTATATTCACAATATAAAGTTCCTTGTAGCAAGGTATTAATAAACATTATGAATGCATAGGCCAGTTTGCATAGCACCGTTTGGAGTCCCTAATATAAAGGAGAAGAGTTGTCTAGTTGTGGACATGTTCTGTTGATGGAGTGTGTGTGTGTGTGTGTATGTATAAAGGAAGGGTACAACCTTCATTCACACTGTTTCATGTTTCTGTATTTAGAAGACTTATCCATAGTGTTCAAGGCAGCTCCCAACCAATTAAAACATTCAACTGTAAAATCTCTGTAAAACTAATGTCATCCATAGGATTTTGCTTTTGACTAGGACAAGGAAGATTAAGCAAGAATCGGAAGGAGGAATAAACATTTTTGAACGCTTAACTCCCAGGGAGGGGAAGCTTTTGCCTGTTTTTACTTCTCAGTTCACTGAGCTATAAGTAGTTTTAATTAAATTCCTCCCTCCTGCGCCAATGAAATATCACAAGAATTGGCCATTTAAAACTGGGGTGGGTAGAGATGCAAAGCACGCTAAATCTAACAGCAGAAAGAGAATGTTTTGCCATGCATTTGTACAAAACAAAAAGGCAGTACAATTGGTATTAATTGGTACCAACATTGGACTAGATTTTCTGCAATATAATCCTTGACCAGAGTGATTATGGTCTATATTCCTCTCATTGTACTCTTGTCCAGATATCATGAACGGAGCCTGCAGGTTTACATGAACAAGCTGGTGTATCAGTTACTGACAAGTATGAATTGATTCATATATGAACCTCTTGTGTAGACCAGTAGATTGAGGATATCAGCTGCTGCAGCCTCTGGCAGCTGAACTAGATGTAGAGATACATCATGTTACATAGCTTTTCCTGGATTTTACCACTTTAGACTGTGGTGGGGATAGGGGTTGCATGTTTAAAGCTCCCACCGAAATTTAAAAGGCTCCCTGTCCATGGAAAGCTAGCCTAGTGTATGCCCCAGCTGTGGGCTGCTAAGGTTTGGAGGTGGCGAGATAATGATAAGCCAGACCTAGGTTCGCTTACCTTTATTGAGTACTTACAGCACACAGGTGTACCCAGTGGTTGGATCAGACAGCTTCTCTGAACCCAGAGCCATGGGGTACAATGGGTTTTATACATGTCAGCAGTGAGGCAGCATGACAGCAGCAAGTGTTAAGTAGCGTTCATCTGCAACTTTCGCAGCATAGGCTAACAGTGCTTGTTCAGAAGGAAAACAATCAGAGCTTTCCCAGCACAGATACCTGTAGCTCGGCTTAAACGTAGCCTTGCTTCTCTGGCACATCCTAGGCCCTGATAAGATACCAGCCTTTGTTAGCATGGAATGTTCTGAGGCCGTGCTATCGACCTTTGACTCATCTTACATGCTCAGAGGTCCACTAGCAAGGAAATTGCACTTATAATGAACCTAAGCCAAGCATTATGGATCTCTAGGCCCCTCTAAAGCTATAGGTGACTTGCTTAAGGCCTGGGGCCAATACACCTGCCACTTCCCTGACATGCTCATTTTCTTTTCTGTGTGCAGGGTTGTTTTTTCTTTTTTCCTTATGTGTGACCACCATGCCCTATAGTGGTACCATTCAGCAGGTGCACTAGCACAAGCAATTTCTGGACATAGTGTTCAGCTCCAGGGCTCTGAAAATTAGCTTGAAAGTCTCCACATTCTTATGGCTGAAATTAATGAGTTTCCAGCAAACACTCTACATAGATCATGCAAGCTGAAAATGCCCATGTGTGGAAAGGTGGCCAATGGTGACAATTGAACAAGGTCTGAAGGCTTTAAGCAATGCAGTTGTTCTTGAAAGCGGATAATACATTTGCAGTGAAAATTGGCTTAAGAATCTGGTAGAAAATACATCCAGGTAAACTTAAGCCAAGTCATATGAGGGGAAATGAAGAAATAAACCTTCCTCTTCATTACATTTTGAGAATTTAACAAGAGGGCATTCTGTTGGTTGGCTTGTTTTGCAGGTTCACAATGTTTCCTTTGCTTTTGAACTGATGCAGGACGGAGGGTTGAAGAAACCAAAGGCTCGACCAGAAGGTAGTGTCAGAAGCAGGACTTCATATGCAATAAACACACGTTCAGCTGGGTGTGCATCCAGGGGTGGGGGGAGGATTGAAACCATTGGTTCTCCAAGGTGTCATCTCTTTACCCCGTTGTCTGCCTTTCAACCTCTGTTATGCTTTATTCTCAAAATGTTAAGAGTCCAAGTGTATGCTAACGCTGGATTTCTACGGCCATGTTTCTCAAATAGTGTCACTAGTTGATTGATCACCTTCCTTTTAACCGATTAATTAAGTTGAAATAAGGGCTTATTACCAAACAGAAATCAATATAGCTGCCTTTTTGAGATATTATTTATTGAAGGCTGTGTACGATCAATTACAATTACAAAAGCTACCGGTCACGGTTAGAGGAAAGGTAATCTTTAATGTTTTCCTTTTCATTCCCTATTACAGTAAAATGTCAGAATCAAAACAGACTCAACAGATAAACAAGTGTGCCCTTAACTCCCAGCCCCACTGGTTAAATTTGCTCTCAGCAACTCAAATTGGCTCCAGTGGGTTAATCAACCAAAGCTTTAGTTGATTAAACTCTCATTATCTGGACTGACAGGCAAGGCATGCAGATGCTGAGGGTGCTCGGAAGTGCTCTGCGACTTCTTCTGCTTGTATTGTTTCCAAAGGTGCCCATGTTCCAAAGACTGGTACAGGGTGACCCAAAGAATCTTCCTCTAGAGGTCTGTTGAAGCCTGAGTTTAATTACTGTCCAGAAGCAGGGTAAAGACTTTTTGGTCTTTGATTAGGCTTGAGTAGGTTGAGTAGGCTTAGGCTGAATGTATGAAGCTCCCTTCAGCTGTCAGACTCTTGGTCCATCTAGGTCAGTGTTGCCCACTCTGATGGTCAGTGGCTCTCCAGGCTCTCAGGCAAGGACCTTTTTTAGTTCTGGTACTTGAGATCCCTTTTAAATGGAGATTAAACCATCTGCATGCAAAGGGACCTTCTCAGCATGGAAAGCATGTGCCACTGAGCATAGGCCAGTGCCACTGAGCATAGGCCAATTTAACGTCTCTTTTGAGGTCAAGAATGTACCTTATTTAAACCATGGCTAATGCCACGCAAGGGACAGATGTCATCATCTGTCTGTTTCCTCATGCCTAGGAGTACTGGAGTGTACCAGGGAGCTTTCCTGGCCTCCCTTATCATAAAAGAGGCTGTTGATTTTTCAGGGCCGGTCCACTGAAATCAGTCTCTGAAGTAACATAGGGTGCTTCCAGATGGCTCCTAGCACTGCTAATCAAATGAAATGGTGCAGCTATTCCATCTTTCCATCCTTAACAGATTTTTTTTTTTTGTAAGAAAAAACAACAACAAGAAGTAGTGGGTAAACACGGGAGAATTATAAATAGAAGACTACGTTGTCTGGACCACCCATAAAATTGCGTGACTTGAGAGAGGGTGATGGCGCACTCAAAGTTGCCTCCGGAAGCCCCCACAGCTTATTCTACAACAGGGCTGGGGAACCTGTGGCCATCCAGATGATGATGGACTACAGCTCCCATCACCCATGACCCTTGGCTTTGCTGGCTGAAGCTGATGGGAATTGGAGTCCGGCAACATCTGGAGGGTGACCCTTCTACAGCATACGCTGGCAGGCTGTTTTGGGCCACTTGGACGCGTTGTGTCCCGTTGGAGTTGTTATGGTGTGTCCCAGGAGGCACAGGCAGCTGAGTTCAGCTCTTGCAATCTATTCCATATATAAACAATTCTACAGACAAATTGTCCATGCAAGATTCCAACACCCACCGCCGTTTCTTCACGCTGTCAAGTTGCTCATTTTCAGGCAAACAGATTGTTCCTTTGTAGGACGTCATCTGCTTCACTTGCTTATTCTCTCATTAATTGTTATAAAAATGAACTTGAATAGCGTGAAATGCAGCCTGGAACCTTCCGGACTAGGATCAGAACCCAGTGAAGTCTAGCAGATCCCTAGTCTGGTTCAGATACTATTCCCCCCCCACCCCACCCCACAAACCTCCAAATCCAGGAAGAATGTGACAGCATCTCTAGTAAAAATATTTTAAAAAATTTCACAGGCCAAGACCTTCTGTATGCATTTGTTGTTGTTCAGTCGTTCAGTCGTGTCCGACTCTTCGTGACCCCATGGACCATAGCACGCCAGGCCTTCCTGTCCTGCGCTCTCTCCCGGAGCATGCTCAAGTCCATATTCATTGCATCGGTGATGCTATCTAGCCATCTCATCCTCTGCTGTCCCCTTCTCCTTTTGCCTTCAGTCTTTCCCAGCATCAGGGTCTTTTCCAGGGAGTTTTCTCTTCGCATTAGGTGGCCAAAATATTGGAGCTTCAGCTTCATTATCTGTCCTTCCAATGAGCACTCAGGGTTGATTTCCTTTAGGATGGACTGATTTGACCTCCTTGCAGTCCAGGGCACTCGTAAGAGTCTTCTCCAGCACCACAGTTCGAAAGCATCAATTCTTCGGCGCTCAGCCTTCCTTATAGTCCAGCTCTCACAGCCATACCTTACTACTGGGAAAACCATAGCTTTGATTAGACGGACCTTTGTCGGCAAGGTGATGTCTCTGCTTCTTACTATGCTGTCTAGGTTGGCCATAGCTTTCCTCCCAAGGAGCAAGCGTCTTTTAATTTCATGGCTACAGTCACCGTCTGCGGTGATCTTGGAGCCCAAGAAAGTAAAATCTGTCACTGCTTCCATTTCTTCCCCTTCTGTATGCCAGGAAGTGATGGGGCCAGATGCCATGATCTTAGTTTTTTTAATGTTGAGTTTCAAACCAGCTTTTGCACTCTCCTCTTTCACCCTCAACAAGAGGCTTTTTAGATCCTCTTCGCTTTCTGCCATTAGGGTGGTATCGTCTGCATATCGGAGGTTGTTGATAATTCTCCCAGCAATCTTAATTCCGACCTCTGATTCATCCAACCCGGCATTTCTCATGATGTACTCTGCATATAAGTTAAATAAGCAGGGTGACAATATGCAGCCTTGTCGTACTCCTTTCCCAATTTTGAACCAATTGGTTGTTCCATGTCTGGTTCTTACTGTTGCTTCTTGACCCTCGTACAGGTTTCTCAGGAGACAGGTAAGGTGGTCTGGTACTCCCATCACTTTAAGAATTTGCCACAGTTTGTTGTGATCCACACTATCAAAGGCTTTAGCGTAGTCAATGAAGCAGAAATAGACGTTTTTCTGGAATTCTCTTGCTTTCTCCATGATGCAGCGAATGTTGACGATTTGATCTCTAGTTCCTCTGCCTCTTCTAAACCCAGCTTGTACTTCCGGTAGTTCTCGGTTCGCATACTGCTGAAGCCTAGCTTGTAGGATTTTGAGCATCACCTTGCTGGCATGTGAAATGAGCGCAATTGTGCGGTAGTTTGAACACTCTTTGGCGTTGCCCTTCTTTGGAATTGGAATGTAAACTGACCTTTTCCAGTCTTGTGGCCACTGTTGAGTGTTCCAGATTTGTTGGCATATTGAATGCAGCACTTTAACAGCATCATCTTTTAGGATTTTAAATAGCTCGGCTGGAATACTGTCATCTCCGCTAGCTTTGTTGTTACTAATGCTTCCTAAGGCCCACTTGACTTCACTCTCTAGGATGTCCGGCTCAAGTTCAGTGACCGCACTATCATGGCTATCAGGGACATTCAGATCTTTCCTGTATAGTTCTTCTGTGCATTCTTGCCACCTCTTCTTAATCTCATCTGCTTCTGTTAGGTCCCTGCCTTCTTTGTCCTTGATCATGCCCGTCTTTGCACAAAACGTTCCCTTGAGATCTCCAATTTTCTTGAAGAGATCTCTAGTCTTTCCCATTCTGTTGTTTTCCTCGATTTCTTTGCATTGTTCATTTAAGAAGACCTTCTTGTCTCTCCTTGCTATTCTCTGGAACTCTGCATTCAGTTGGGTATATCTTCCCCTTTCTCCCTTGCTTTTCGCTTCCCTTCTTTCGTGAGCTACTTGTAAAGCCTCATCAGACAGCCACTTTGCTTTCTTGCATTTCTTTTTCTTTGGGATGGATTTAGTTGCTGCCTCCTGAACAATGTTACGGACCTCCGTCCATAGTTCCTCAGGCACTCTGTCTATCAGGTCTAATCCCTGAAATCTATTCCTCACCTCCACTGTATATTCATCAGGGATATGATTGAGGTCATACCTGAACGGTTTAGTGGTTTTCCCGACGTTCTTCAATTTAAGCCGAAATTTTGCAAGAAGCAGCTCATGATCTGAGCCACAGTCAGCTCCAGGTCTTGTTTTGACTGACTGTATGGAGCTTCTCCATCTTTGGCTGCAAAGGACATAATCAATCTGATTTCGATATTGACCATCTGGTGATGTCCATGTGTAGAGTCGCCTCTTGTGCTGTTGGAAAAGAGTGTTTGCTATGATCAGCATGTTCTCTTGGCAAAACTCTACTAGCTTTTGTCCTGCTTCATTTTGTACACCAAGGCCATGCCTGCCTGTTATCCCGGTGATTTCTTGACTTCCTACTTTAGCATTCCAATCCCCTATGATGAAGAGGACATCTTTTGTTGGTGTTAGTTCTAGAAGGTGTTGTAGGTCTTCATAGAACCGATCAACCTCAGCTTCTTCGGCCTCAGTGGTTGGGGCATAGACTTGAATTACTGTGATGTTGAATGGTTTGCCTTGGATTCGTACTGAGATCATTCTATCGTTTTTGAGATTGTACCCCAGTACTGCTTTTCCCACCCTTTTGTTGACTATGAGTGCTACTCCATTTCTTCTAAGGGATTCTTGCCCACAATAGTAGATATGATAGTCACCTGAATTAAATTCGCCCATGCCTGTCCATTTTAGTTCGCTGATTCCCAAGATGTCGATGTTCAATCTTGCCATCTCATGTTTGACCACCTCCAGCTTACCTTGATTCATTGATCTGACATTCCAGGTTCCTAAACAATATTGTTCTTTACAGCATCGGATTTTCTTTTCGCCACCAGACACATCCACAGCTGAGTGTCCTTTCGGCTTTGGCCCAGCCACTTCACTCTTTCTGGAGCTACTTGGAAATACCCTCTGCTCTTCCCCAGTAGCATATTGGACACCTTCCGACCTGAGGGGCTCATCTTCCGGCGTCATCTCTTTTAGCCTTGTGATACGTTCCATGGGGTTTTCTTGGCAAGAATACTGGAGTGGGTTGCCATTTCCTTCTCCAGTGGACCACATTTTGTCAGAACTCTCTGCCATGACCTGTCCGTCTTGGGTGGCCCTGCACGGCATAGCTTATGGCTTCACTGAGTTACGCAAGCCCCTTCGCCACAACAAGGCAGTGATCCATGAAGGGGATCATACTGTATGCATACTTATAGTATAAAGGTTGCCACAACCTCTGTTGCTGAATCCATGCTACTAAAAGTACATGTAAAGTCTTTCACTCATATGATTCTTCTGGCGATGTAGTTACCACAACTTGTAAGTGATGCAATGGGAGAAGGAGAGGGATTGTGTAGTTCAGTGAAATTTCATCTGCTGATTATGGAAATCTTCTTTGATCACCTTTGGCTTCTCAGAAGACATACGTTTTCTCCACAGGACTAGAAACTGTGCTTCTTGAATGACAGCTTTGATTCACAGGATGCTAAATTATGTGTTACCATATAACAAGTCCTGTGCTTTTGCAGAAAATACATGGCTACGTTTAAATACTGCATGGAATAATGACAGCCCTTAGAAGTAGCTACTGTTTTCCTTTCTGCACAGAAAGGATGTCTCTGCCAAATTTGGAGGTGGGGGGAAGTTCTAGAATGTGAAGAATAAAGTTGGTGTGACAGGTCTGATCATGGTATAGCTTTCCATATGGTAGATACATGTTCTCACATGGCCAACCAATGTTCAGCTTGGCAGCTTAAGGCGCAATCTTAATGGGATTCCTGTCACCCTCTGAACTCGGAGGATGATGGGATCCTATGCAGGGCGGGAGGGGCGACAGAGGCATTCTTTGTTTCTGGCTTCCCCCGCTCTATGTTTTAGCTGGGGGCCATAGGATTGCTGTCCCCATTAGGAGAAACAAGCCCTGGGAAAATGTATTCTAAGTGTTCTAAAATGGATTGTTTTCTCACATCTGTTTCTTAGGTGACCTTAAGTGTTCAAACTTCACAAGTCTCTGGAAAAGGCAGTTTATTCATCTGAGAAACTTCAGTTCAGAGATAGGATAGAATTCATTTGCTGTTCTTCAGTGAGTTGTTTTCATGAGAATTTTAACCACAGTTGAGGCTTCTCTGAATGATTGTATCCAGGGAATACCGGGATTTTTTTCTTTTAAAAAGTTTGCTGATCAGAAAACTGTTTCTTGTATTCTAAAACAAGAGCCATTAAAACAACCTAAAAATGTCCCTCTTTTTTTTTTAATCCCACAGATGTTGTCAACTTGGATCTGAAATCTACCCTAAGGGTTTTATACAACCTGTTCACAAAATACAAGAATGTTGAGTGATCTGGAGACCTCCTGAGATGCTAAGGATCTTCAGAACACCCTTTTGTAGGGGGAGGGAGGAAATAACCTCTTATTTTTCTTCCTGTTATGCCATATGTTGTATTCCCTGATGCATGATGGTATCCCTTCTTCTGTTAGCATTTTCTCCATGTTACTCGTCTATATGCTTTGAGCCCACTCTGTGCCCTTTAAAACGTAGCTTAATTTCTTGAAATATTCCACATTGTGCTTGTCTGTTCTACAAGACTATTGTCTCCTGTATGCTACATTCAACAAAAATGCCTGGTTCCGTTAGTGGAGATTGCAGTTACAGCGCATGTCTGGTGGTGAGAAGATTTGAAGCTATTGATGAAGAAATAGTAACAGTGATGCATTTTGTCCAAATAATTTGCTCATTTCTGAAGTCTTTTCCATATCTCAACCCTGCCATAAACTCACTCGGTGGCTTTAGGCAAGCCATCCTCAGCCCCCACATTTGCAATCTGGGGATGATAACAATACTGACCTGCCTTCCAGGGTCATTGTAAGGGGTAACAAACATATAGTACTCTGAACAGTCTAAAGTGCTATACGAATGCTAAATAGTATTATTCATCTAGGTTCTTGGTATAATGTAGATCTATAACATCTAGGGATGGGTGAAGGCTGGATGGAGAGGAATTTTAAAAATGTGTGCAACTGTGAGAGCAAGAAGTAGCAGCAATCTATTTGGGAAAGGAGAGTTCCCTCTACCCATACTTTACAAGCATGAGTCCATCTCCTCTGTCCCCATATTTCATTATATACCCCAATTTAAACATTTGTATCCCATCCCTGTTCATTAAGCCACTGCACACCTTCCTTTATGTATGCTTTTTGTTTCACTGTATTTGTTTTGAGACGGTGACCTCAAACTCTTCCCTATACCTTTTGAAGGCATTGCCTTTCCTTTTGTGTTACCTTCGTACCATTCAGTATTACTTCCACTGAATACACTGTGAATCTCAGATGGAATGACTGCCTAATTTGAATAAAGTAGGGTTTCTTTACTTTTTCTTCCTCTGAAGGGAGATCTGGATTCCTGGGATTGTTGGCGCTGCCTGTGGGATGCTGGTTATGCATTGAGACAATGGCCAAGCACATCCAAAACAAATATTGCTAGAACACTGGTTCCCAAACTGGGTATTAGAAGGTTATTCAGGGGGTTCTCAAAAGGTCATTAATGATTAACATGATTCCCTGAAAGAAAGGTTATCGCTTGCAATCTTCCTGAGTAAGGTCGGGTCACATAGGTTGCTTCACTTGGCCCCCTCAGATTCAGCTGCCACACAGCCTGCAATGCCTTTAGCTAAAGTCCTTGCTTCTCCTTGGCCAGCAATAAAAGGTGGCCTTTCTAATAACTAGAATCCTGCAGCCAAATAATCGGCTGGTTGATTCAAATCAATATGTGCAATGTAAGTCACTATCACTATTTATTGGCCCTTGTTTTATTAGGATTCTCAGGTCACAATGGGTGCTTCCAGATGAGGCTTTTATTGCACAGTTGCCCTGCCCCATTCATGGAATTTTACAGGGGCCCCCAACAACATCATCCATTTGAACTCTCATGTTTTAGGCTCTCTGTCCCTTAGCTTCCATGCCCTCCTGTGACTTCTTCATAATCTTTGGCCCGTCCATGTGTGAGGCTTTAATCCCAGCCAAATGTATTACTTTCTCTTCCCGCACAGAAGCTGGACTGCACACTGCTTTGTTCCTTGAGCAGTTGAACATTCCTGGCCCTCACGATAGCTTCGCCCAAGGGCCTTTTCGGTTATGTGGGCACATTTGGAACTTTGAGCGAGTGTTACGGTGCTCGCACAAAATTGCTGCCACGGGAGCCTTGCCCATTTACAATTCACAAAATGGATGCCTCTGTGGATGTGGCCAGCGCAAAACGCTCAGTTCCCAGAAGGTAAACTGGTGAGGCTAAAAGAAATGTAACTTGCCCAAGAACCTAAGTAGTTGTCAAAAGTGGGACCTGAGCTCCAAAATACAAAACCACTCTTCTGAACACAGAGTTTTCTGCTCCAAAACCGGCTTCCCAGAAAGCAATCTGATGAGGTTCAGAAACAAGTAACTTGATTGAGAAACTAGAAGTGGGATCTGAGCCTCAACTGCCAATCACATGTTTGCCCCCTCACAGTACAACAAAATACGTATTTCACAGAAAGCAAACTGGTGTTGCTCAGACAAACACACGTTCAGGCAACCCCCACAAGCACGCATGAACCCCAAGCCCAGCACGTGTGCCTTCTAGCTCTGATGGGGTAGTGAAGCAACCTCCACTCCTGCTCACTAAGACCATTCCCCTTTGGATCTGTGGGACAAATTAGGCAGGAATGGGCTGAAATAACCATCACAATATACAAGCCTAGAAATGGCTTCAGTACAATTATTTTCTCTCTGCCACCCCTTTCTCTCTTTTCCCTGCTTTTCTTCCTTGCCCAGCTGGCTGCCAGGGGAGGGATAGATCTTGCCACAGGTCTAAAATGATCACTTGCTGAGGGCTTTTGAAATTAGGCTGGGGGGTCACATGAAATTAGGCCTGTCCTGAACAGCATATAGATCCACCAAGGAAAGGGATATACTTAACAGGAATTTTAAAGTTACAATTCATAACATACTTTTAATATTTGCAGTGGTGTACTGTAGTTTATTGGCAGGCCAAAGCAGATCTGTAGCCAGCCTAAAAGTTCGGGGGGGGGAGGGACCAAAAGAAGTAGAGGGGCGGTTCATCTGCTTTGCAGGCCTTTCAAAGACAAAATTGTAACATGTTTTTAATTGTAAAAATATTTGAGGGGGCAGAGAAAATTTAGGGGAGAGCAGCTGACCTCCTGGCTACAGGCCTGGGCCAAAGTAAGATGGTGCTTGTTTTGCCTGCCCCAAACATCTTCTTTTAAGAAAACCTCCAGCCAGATGTACTGAGATTACATGAAAGAGTACAGCGCAAACCACTCAGGTTTCAATGCTGTTTTGTGCTGGAGGCCTCTCGTCTGGCTGCCTCCTTGGGCAACAGCATCCGGACGAGTTCCTACTTGGGGGAAGGACTGCACCTCAGTGGTAGAGCACATGTTCTGCATGCAAAAGGTCCCGGGTTCAATCCCTGGCATCTCCAGCAAGGGCCGGAAAGATGCCTGTTTGAAACCCTGGAAAGTAGCTGCCAGTCGGCGTAAACAATACCTAGCTGGATGAACCAGCGGTCTGGCTTGGTGGAGTAAGGCGGATTTCTGTGCGTTAGTATCTTTTCATGTTCACAGTTAGGTATTCTGTGTTTAGCCACAAGGTGGCAACCAACATAGAAGATACCAGGGACGTAAAAAATGCAAAATTCACTTCAAACCGAGATCCTCTCTGACGTGGGTGTTGATCAACGACACAAACGCCCGCATCTCACCACAGTCAAGTTAACCGTTCGGATGGGGCAGTTCCGTTATCTCTGCAAAAGCTTCAGAACAGGTGCCGCAGTACTGACATGGTAAAAAGCTGAAATTATGTGTTTATTCAGTGGCTAAGGGAAGGCTGGCAGGCCAAATTCTGTTAAAAAAGGGAAAAAATCAGTGGCTGTATGTTTGCCCTCAAGAACAAACCCTGCGGCTCGGTGATCACCAAGTGGTGGCATCTACTGGACCCAGGGACAAAACCTGAAAGCAATTGATGATTTCAACAAAAATAAAAGAAGGCATCTTGCCTTGCCCAGCTGATCTCCAGTGAGGATAATTGCCTCCTTCCCCCCGGGTTTTTAAAATGGATTTATTATGTCACTATTGATGCCCAACTCACAGATGGTCTACCCTACAGAAAGAGAGAACCGAGGACTGGAAGAACATGCTGACAAAAATTAGCTAAGGGCGCAATCCTAACTAGATAGGTGGCCGCCTCCCAACTTGGAGGCGACCGCCCATCCAAAGCAGGGCAGGAGAAGCATGGGGGGGGGGATCGTCCCTTCCGTGCCTCTCCTGCCTTGCTATTTTTTGCTAGATAGCTGTTTTTGGCTGTCTAGTGGCGGGGTGTGCGTGACCAGGAGAGGAAGCTGCCGTACGACACACAGGATGTGTTATACAGGCAGATCCGCTCTACCCGCCCTGGAACGCCCCAGCCCCGCCCCTTTTCAGCTGCTCCATGCTCCTCTTCCAAGGGCAGAGGACGGGGGTGTGTGTGTGGTCGGTTTTCCAGGTCGGTTTTCCAGCTGCTTCCGAGCCTCGGAGGCAGCGCGGACGAGGGGGAAGGTCGGTTTTCCAGGAACCGACCTTGGAATGTCGGAAAGAGCATATCCTATGGCCCTGTAGACAGTGTCTAGTGGCCATAGGATTGCTCCCTAACTGACTCCTGCTCAGACCCCTGAGACCTGGCAAACCTAGGCCTCTGACACAGCAGTTCTTCAGATGGTGGGGGACAGCCATTCCGTTTCTTTTTCTGCATCCTGGGAGTCATTGTTCCACTTGGCTGAGACAGGGCTAACTAGGGCCGCTTTGTGCCCTGTGTTGATCAGGATTCTGTCCAAATGATGCCAGTCTCCTTGGGTGAAACTCCTCCTTTTGAATAGAAAATGGGATAAGGCTTCCCAGTGATGAATCCAAGTTGTGGCAACACAAAGGAGACTGAATACACCCACCCCTCGCTACAACCTTGTTTAGCGCTTGTCTCTGCCTCCTGTCTGCTGTGCTCATGTACTCTGCTTTAGCCCATGCCATCGAGGGCTTAGAGGGCACACCAGTCTTTTCATCATCTTATCTCCAGCAAGCACAGAGCAGATACAGGAAACGCCTGAGTCCACCCAAATGAAATTAAATCCAGTGCCACCTATGGACAGGAGTATCATGACACTATCCACGCAACTTGTTTCGGAAGCAGGGTGTTAGCAAAATGGCCATAGTGTTTTTCTTCTCTCCCCCGCTAAAAACAAAAAAAGCAATGTTTAATCTCACAGTGGGTCGGTTTGTACTTATTACACAGCAGTTCCAATCCATTACATTCAGCAACTTTTATTATCTGATTTATGGGAACGGAGGTCGTGCAGGTGATGAAACAGAAGTAGTGGAACTCCCTCCCTAGGGAACTCCGCCATGCCCCCTCCTTAATGAGCTTCCGTCATGCATTAAAAACGTGGTTGTTCAGGCAAGCATTTGGGGTGGGTTAGGGTATTTTAGAAAACGTTTTTATTGTAGAATTTTATTGTTTTAAACTGTTTTATTGTATGCTGTACATCGCCCAGAGTGGCTGGGTGACCAGCCAGATGGGCGATTAATAAATTTAATAATAATAATAATAATAATAATAGTAGTGAAGTGACATTTTGTTCCCATACTTTGCAGGTGCTTTAAATGCATATGTGCCATGATGTAACCCTCACTGAGGATTTAATTTCTGAAGACATGGGGGCAGGGAGGAGGATGACATTTGAAGAACTCTAAGACGCATACAGGCAAAGGAACCATTCTTAAAAAAAAAGCTTCCCCAGAATTGTCCCCAAAGGCAAAATAGTGTCAGCAATTTTTCAGGGACAGGTGCCAGCAAACATGGACAGTACCCTGGGAAATGGGGACAACTGAAGTCTGTGGCAGGGGTGGGTAGACTTCAAGCTTCCAGAATCTGTTTTGTTTTTTGCTAAAATACTGAGGTCTATCAGCTTGAGCTGGGTTGCAGTTAAACCTACCCCCCCCCCCCAGATTATGGCAACCAGCTTGATTGAGAACTGGCAAATAGAGGGAGAAAACATGGAGGCAGTGACAGACTTTGTCTTTCTAGGTGCAAAGATTACTGCAGACGCTGACTGCAGCCAGGAAATCAGAAGACGTTTACTTCTTGGGAGGAGAGCAATGACAAATCTTGATAAAATAGTGAAGAGCAGAGACATCACACTGACAACAAAGGTCCGCATAGTTAAAGCAATGGTATTCCCTGTAGCAACCTATGGCTGCGAGAGCTGGACCCTAAGGAAGGCTGAGCAAAGGAAGATAGATGCTTTTGAACAGTGGTGCTGGAGGACAATTCTGAGAGTGCCTCGGACTGCCAGAAGATCAAACCAGTCCATACTCCAGGAAATGAAGCCAGACTGCTCACTTGAGGGAAGGATATGAAAGGCAAAACTGAAGTACTTTGGCCACATCATGAGAAGACAGGAGACCCTGGAGAAGATGCTGATGCTAGGGAAAGTGGAAGGCAAAAGGAAGAGGGGCCGACCAAGGGCAAGGTGGATGGACGATATTCTGGAGGTGACAGGCTCGACCTTGGGGGAGCTGGGGGTGGGGACGGCCAACAGGAAGCTCTGGCGTGGGCTGGTCCATGAAGTCACGAAGAGTAGGGTTGGTGGAGAATTTCTCCCCGAAACTTCGGGGGGGCCGAGCGCCAACGTGTTCAGCCCCCCGAAAAAGTTCCGGGGAGAAATTCTCCGCACCCCCCCCGGGACGGGACTTACCTTTCCCAAATGTCCCTCCCGGCGGCGGGTCCCGGCAGCGGTTCGTCAGGTCTTCGTCAGGGGCGGGGGCGGCAGCCGATCTTTCGACCGGCTGCCGCCGCCGCCATTCCAATAAAAGTAAATAATAAAAAAACGCCCCCGTGATAGGCTACGTGACGATTTACGTAGCCTATCACGGCTGACTTTGCAGATCTAGCCGTGATAGGCTACGTTAATCGTCACGTAGCCTATCACGGGGGCGGTTTTTTTTTTTTTAACTTTTAATTTCGCGGCCGGGCGAGGCGAGGCGCCTCCTCCCCGGCCTGAATTTCGGCCGGGCGAGGCGGGAAGCCTCCCCCCCAGCCTGAATTTCGGGGGGAGAGCAGCGAAGCGCCTCCCCCCCACCGCGAAAAGCTGCGAGACCAGGTAAGTGACTTTCGTGCACCCCTAACGAAGAGTCGGAAGCGACTGACCGAATAAAGAATCAGCTTGAGCCAGACACAAAATAATGGCTCGGGGGTAGAGTTAATTATCTACAGCACACCGCTTGCTTAGGGTGGCTACTTACACGTCGCCGAAAAAGAGGAAATGCATCACTAAAAAAGAGGACAGATTTTCATCACATTTGCATACGTTAATTTATGTCTATTGATGCACAATTAGAAGTGATTACTATAATTTAAAAAGGAATTCAATACATCTCACTACAGTAGGAAAGACCGACTCGTGTGCCTGCTGGGTCTGCTGTCTGGGTGCTTGCTGTTGATGGGCAACTTCACGGCCCCTTCTCTCCCCTTCTTAGGGTTCCTTATCTTTAGAGCTGCTTTGGACTGGACAGCCCTTTCGACAGAGGACTGTTCTCTGCAAAATGGGGTACATGGCCACCCTGCACTAGCATAGATTCAAATCTACTTCTGAATTACCGGAGATTAGGGATTCTAATACTTCCCTCTAAAACCAGCCAGCAGAGCTGAACTGGTCAAAACAACTAACTAGTACTCCTATTTTACAGATGAGGAACGCTGAGAGCAAATAAATTTGCCCAAGGCCAGCCACGGCAGAGTTTTTTGTTCTGCGATTTTATTTGCTCTGATTAAAATATTGGGGGGGTCAGAAACCATTGAGATCTGTTGAAATCACTCATAGACACCCCTGGTCTGTGGGAATGCATGGGTTGTGCTAAGACGTCAAGAACCGTGGTTTCATTTTTGAAATGTCACGTAGGGGAAGGATACACACCAGCTTCCTTTCTCTGCCTTCCCTAAACACGAAGGCAGCATTTTGAAGGCCAGACTGGTCCAATGGGAACCAAAGATGCTGTCTACCTCAGTACAACACTCTTAAAGATTCTGCTTTGAAAGGAGTTTAGGTTAGTGCTTCAGTGTCCTTCTGTGTTTCAGCGTGTATACATCGATAAGTAGCTCTGTTGAGAAATAAGCAGCGGCTGGGTACCCTCTTTGCCTCTGCATGCTGCCCGAATTTGCAAGCTTGATATCGAAAGCACAGAACAAAACCAGGAAGTTGTTTTCAGCTCCCTGCTGGTTTGCTTCTTTTAAGTATCCTGTTCGAACACAGTGGATACGATTAAGTACGGAGGGATATTTTAATGTTTTTCTAAAACGTCCGCTGAGCACTTTATTCCTTTGCTGTGATTTCTGAGCCATTTGTCTCTTTTTCCAGCAGGAAACAAAGCAGTTCGTGTTTCTTGGTGACATCTGCAAAAGTAAGTGGTTTCTGGGGGGCGGGGGCTTGCAGCTAATAATTCACTATGCAGAAAATCCATACATCTAACACAATCTGACACCTGGAAAAACAACAGTTGCAGCAATTGGTAAAAACTGTGCATTTACCATGAGGACAATTGGTCTTCTGAGTTCAGCAATAACAGACAGCTCAGAGAATATTCTGCAAATTCTTGACCCAACCAACAACCTGATTCATTATAGCTTCTTTGCAGGAACAGAGAGAACTAATGTTATGGGGCCATGTGTGCTATAGTTTTGTGCCAAACCTCTTTTATAGGTTCTTTCATGGCTTAATTAATGGTGAATGACAGCTAGTTCTTCATTTGTTCTATCTATCCATTTGTATGTCACCTTTTCTTCAAGGAGCTCAGAGTGGTAGAATCATAGAATAGTAGGGTTGGAAGGGGCCTACAAGGCCATCGAGTCCAACCCCCTGCTCAATGCAGGAATCCAAGTCAGAGCATTGAGAGTATTCATGGAGTTTTTCCATTTTACCCTCCCAACCACCTTAGTAGGTTGTTGTGTTGTCTGAACCTGGCACATTTCCCACAGGGTGGCTTAATGTTCATGAAGAATCACCCTGACAACCCAGGGCTTGTTGTAGGGTTGTTCATACCCACGGTAGGTTGTCATATTGTCCGAACCTGGGAGAGCGATTTTATTGTGGGTTGCCAGGATCAGCTACAGGGCCACTTGGCAAGAGTGGCAAAAAAGCCCGTGCCGCTGTTTGCGATCTCCCCAACCTCCCTCACCAATGACTGCCCCTCCACCAGGCCCAAACGGTACTTTCAAGGGGCAGTGACTTGTTTGCCACCTTAAATTGTTTTTGGAGGGAGGCGCTTCAGGAGTATGCAAATGTGTTCATTAAAAAAAATATATATTATTTTTCCGATTCTTTTGCAAGTGAACAACAGCGCACTTTCGCCGGTCCGATCATGTACTCTTTCCTTGTCAATGTCCTTGTATGTTGCAGCTGTCAAGGGAGCACCAAAGTGGAGTAGGTAACTACAAGGAAATTGACAAGGTGAGACTGCAGATAGGTTGATTTGCACACAGTTGAAAAGGACCAGGGAGAAAAGAATACCTAGGGACACTAGGAACCCATTTACACAGTTGAGAAGCCCCCAAAAGGGGAAAAATGCAAGATCAGTAGGTGCACCAAAGGGGGGGGGGCAATATCTCTCACTTGGCAATATAATCCTCTTGCTTTCAAGTGTTGAGCTGACACTTGTCAGGGTCTTCCTCTCATTCAACACTTCTGCGAGTCCCCAGCAAGTCCAGAAACAGAAGATACCGCCCCCCCCCCCTTTGCGGCTCCTTTTTGGAGCAGTCACTGCAGTAACGGCAGCAGCAACTGCTCTGTTCGTCAGTCTTTGGTTTCCTTTTAATTTCTTACTGTCACTCTCGGTCAAGTGCACAGGAGCAAGTGATAATTGCTGGAGACATTGCACCATGTTCTGCTCCTCTGCCATGATTTCTGCCTAATTTCTGTCAATGTCCCTCCCGGTCTACATCACGTCAAAACCAGCAACCATTTAAAACAAAGCAGGGACAATTTCAAACAATTTTACAAGAAGAGATAAATATCCAAGTACCTAAAGCATAAAAAAAAACCATTTTAAAATGCAGCATTAAACTGATCGTTAAAATCAAACAGCAGTTAAAAATTCTTTTATAAGCCTTTGGAGAATAAAGAGGTCCAAACTCTCATGAGACACAGGAGACCTGTAATCTCATCACCTGATGTTTCCGTTTTTACTGTACAGCAGCTGCAGCCCCCCACCCCCAATCTGTCCAGAGTTGCTGTATGGAGGAGTTATTTGTAACCCTTCCCTGTCCCCGAAACTTTTTCCTCAACTAAACTGCCCCCTGAAGCTGCTGTTTGACTAGCTAGGGAATACACAGAGGGGAGGGTTAACAAAATCCTCCCTGAGCACAAGGGCTCCAAACAAATCCAGAGCCTTCCACAGCTGCTGCAAAAATAGAAACATCTGAGGATGTGATCATGGGTCCACATAGGCCTAAGTAGCTGAAATAACAACAAGAGGAACTAATAGCTTTCTGGGCCCATCCATTCCAGGACTGACTCATCCAAGGCATCCAATGGCTTTTCTGTCACCCCACACCCCACACTGATCTTGAATCGGGAACTCCACTAACAGGGCCTAAATGCCTTTTCTTCCATATCTCCACGGGAACTTGCTGAAGGGAGACGTTGCTGGACTGCCCTGCAGATGCAGTGACCAATTCACCAGGTGGCACAAGAGGCCGATGGGCATTCTCCAATCCTATAAAGCAGGGGTGCAAAAATGGCAGGCCGCACGTGGCCGCAAAGCTGTGTCAGGTGACGCTCAACATCTACAGCTGCTGGAAAAGGAGGGGCCACTCCATGTTTTCTGCCATAAAGCAGCAACCTCATTCCTAAAGTATCCAAGAAAGCAGCGGTTGGATATTCCTGCCTGCTCCCTGGGATGCTCTAGGAATGAGGTTTCTGCTCTACAGCAGGAACCATAGAACCTTTTTTCCAAGAGTGCTTTCTCTTCACTTTTTTGGTGATCGTCCTATATTGGCTGGGGTGAGGGGAGTGCTTTGGTATTTTGGTTTTGGTGCTGCAAGACTGATGTGTGTTGCTGCTGGGACGTGAGTACGGGTGTGTGAGCACAGGTGCGTAGGTGTGGCCCCTGCTACCCCAGCAGGCACCTGATGCAGCCCTCTGGACCAAAAAGCTTGTGCACTCCTGCTCCAAAGCTTTGGGTTCCAGCTTGGCTGCTGAGTTTCACAGCCCTGTGCTTGCCTTTAGGCCATCAGCCCTGACAAACTCTAACAAGGCAGGGAATCTGCAAACAAACTGCAGCAGCCAGAATGAAGGGAGGGCAGATTCATGACAAGATGACCAAGGGGAAAGGCTTCAGCGAGCCCCTCTGTTGCTAGTTTGGTGCTATGTGGTGCCAAAAGCTAACCCGTGAGATTTTGCCAAGGGTGCAGCTGCAATGCACATTCTTATAGATGCACCAGGATTCTCTTAATCAGCTTTAAGTAACACATATTCCATGCGAGTGCAACCGTAGCAAGGTGCCCTACATTCCTTTGGGCATCTCGGAAGTTACCACTGGCCACCACCCACCAGGACTGAATTCCATGGCGGTGGCAGCAACATTGCATATATATACTGTGGAAAGAATGGGACACTGTGGACACATAAGATATACAGTCAGGGCCAGAAATATTGGAACAAGGATAACTGTTTTGGCAGTTGGCCTCTGCACACCACCACATTGAAGTGGAAAGGAAACACACCCAGATGGGAGCGAAGTCAGGACTGTCAGCTGTAATTCAAGGGGTGTGACAAAAGTGGGGCACTAACCATTCAGGAAGGACAGCCAGTGGCATCCCCCCCCCCATCGTTGGTGGCTCATAAGTAATGGAACAAACCAACATCACTTCAAACTGAAGGATCGCCTTTAACTGTTGTTGTTCAGTCGTTCAGTCGTGTCCGACTCTTCGTGACCCCATGGACCATAGCACGCCAGGCCTTCCTGTCCTGCGCTCCCTCCCAGAGCGTGCTCAAGTTCATATTCATTGCATCGGTGATGCTATCTAGCCATCTCATCCTCTGCCGTCCCCTTCTCCTTTTGCCTTCAGTCTTTAAACAATATTGTTCTTTACAGCATCAGATTTTCTTTTCACCACCAGACACATCCACAGCTGAGTGTCCTTTCGGGTTTGGCCCAGCTGCTTCATTCTTTCTGGTGCTACTTGGAAATACCCTCTGCTCTTCCCCAGTAGCATATTGGACACCTTCCGACCTGAGGGTCTCATCTTCCGGCGTCATATCTTTTAGCCTTGTGATATGTTCCATGGGGTTTTCTTGGCAAGAATACTGGAGTGGGTTGCCATTTCCTTCTCCAGTGGACCACATTTTGTCAGAACTCTCTGCCATGACCTGTCCGTCTTGGGTGGCCCTGCACGGCATAGCTTATGGCTTCACTGAGTTACGCAGGCCCCTTCATCACAACAAGGCAGTGATCCATAAAGGGGTCTTTAATACCTGGATGAAAATCCTTTGTAGTCAGTGAATGCCTGAAGTCTGGAACCCATGCACATGACCAAATGCTGAGTTTCCTCCCTCGAGATGCTTTGCCAGGCCTTCACTGCAGCTGCCTTCAGCTGCTGCTTGTTTGTGGGTCTTTCTGCCTTCCGTCTTGTCTTCAGGAAGTGAGAAGCATGCTCTATTGGGCGGAGATCAGGTGACTGACTTGGCCATTGAAGAACATCCCATTTCTTTGCCTGGAGAAACTCTTGGGTAGCCTTTGCTGTATGTTTGGGGTCATTATCCATCTGCAATATGAAGCGGCGTCTTATCAGTTTGGCAGCATTTGGCTGAATCTGAGCAGAAAGTATAGGCCTATACACTTCAGAATTTCAGGATGTTCCAAACTGTTGTATTGGCCACTCCCACTGTTTTTGCTGTCTCTCTGATGGGTTTATGTTGTTTCCTCAGCCTAATGATGGCCTCCTTCACTCGCATGGACACCTCTTTGGACCTCATGTTGGGAGTTCCAGTGAACAGCTACCAAATGCAAATGTAACACTCAGAACCACCTCCAGGCCTTTTATGTGCTGGATTGGTCATGGGGTGCCCAGGAAACAGGCCACACCTGGCCATGCAGCTGCTTGTCAGCCATTCGTTCCATTACTTATGAGCCCCCAACGATGGGGGTGTGTGTATGCCACTGGCTGTCCTTCCTGAATGGTTAGTGCCCCACTTTTGTCACACCCCTTGGATTACAGCTGAAAGTCCTGACTTTGCTCCCATCTGGGTGTGTTTCCTTTCAACTTCAATGTGTGGTGTACAGGGGCCAACTGCCAAAACAGTTATCCTTGTTCCAATATTTCTGGCCCCAACTGTAGGTGCATGTGTACATCATGGTGAACTTTGAGCTCTGGAGTGGGAGGGAGCAAGTCTTTTTATACGTGAGCTCAGTTTCCCACGTGTTTCTTCTTTGGACCTCTTTTTATTAATGTATTTATATTGGGATACTGGGAATTATCAAAGCAATTAGATGTCAATATTAAAATGAAAAGTTTAAGAGCAAGTTGATGTTTGGGTTACAGCTAGCATTCATACTGTAATAAAAGTAGGTCTAATGTTTTCCCCTATCCCTGTGCCATATTTATCCTATCTTTCCTCAGACATTTCAGTGTTTAATTTAATCCAGATGGTTAATTGTCTCATTCCTCTCAATTATTTTCTTCTGTCAACCCTGTTTTGTGTGTGTTCCTGTTTGGGTTTGTGGCTATCCTGATGAAATATATTTCCTCCGGGGTTTTGTTTAGAGTTTGTGCCTGTTTTGGTTTATGAGTCTGGTGTGAAAGTCTTTCATCATTTTTACAGCATCTTTCCCCCTCCTGAGTTTAGTTTGAATCCCTGAAGAATCTAAGGTTGTTCCTGACAGGTTCCCATTTCACTGGAGGCAAATGTTTAAAAAGACACCATGGAGTCTGGAACCTCACGCCCTCAAAGCAAGGGGTCCCACTGATGCGTCATCTCCAGTGACATGGTTACTGCCACCTCTGTGCAGTTGCTCCCCGACAAAGCTGCTGCCTACATTTTCCATCCATATGCATGACCAAACTGAAGTCCGAATCAGCCCCCCGTCAGTAGCCACTGTTGCAGACAAAACACACTCGGGTGGTGGGTTAAGAACAGACTTTACTTGAGATAGAACAAGCTTCCATCTCGAGGTATGTTGGCTGAGGTCAGCCCCATGGTCAGCATCCCTTGCAGGAGGAAGAAGGGAGAAGAATAGGAGAGTAGGGGATCACCCAGAGACCCCTCTCACCTGACTCAGGTACATATTAACCCTTCAAATTCAGGTTAAGTGACTCATGGCCCGAGTCCCTCCAACACCCCTTCTCAAGGGCAATGGGTCACTGCCCCAATCCCATCCCAATCCCAATCCCATGCCCATCAGGTGGCGCTGGTGCAGTTCCCCAGCAGAAGCTCTGTCAGCACATCTGCCACCATCTCTTCAGTCGGGCAATACTTCAGTTCGATACTGAATACTCTTGCTCTACTAAGGCTGTTATCAGATGATGCCTGATGTCAATGTGCTTTGTCCGTGGCCTCAGTTTCTCGCTTGACGCCAGCTTTAGGCACCCCTGATCGTCTTCATATGGCACTGTGGCTTGCGCGTTGTCCTCTCCCGTGGCAGTGAATAACTGTCTGAGCCAAATCACTTCCTGACACGCACTGGTTGCTGCCATGTACTCTGCCTCTGTGGAAGACACAGCCACAACTGCCTGCTTCTTACTGGCCCAGCTGATAGTCCCGCCGTTGTATGTGAACAGGTTTCCTGATGTGGACTTGCGTTCTGGCTCATCGCCCGCCCAGTCTGCGTCCACAAACCTGATCAGCCCTGCGTGTGTGCTGCCGGGCAGTGTGAGCTTTGTATGTGTGCACCTCTCAAGCAGCGCATCACCTGCTTCACTCCGTCCCAGTTGCGTTGAGATGGCTTGGCCGCTTTCCTGCTCACGACGCCCACGGCTGCAGCTATGTCTGGTCTGGTAACTGTTGCGATGAATAGCAGCGGTCCACAGAGGTCGGAGTGGATGAGCTCCTGTGGTTCTTGAGCTCTGCTCTTGCTTGTCTTGGGCAGTGGGGCTCACGTGGACTTGGTCTTGATGCAGCACACGCAGCTCATTCTTGACCTGCACGCTGGGATCTGTCAGTCTGCAGTGAGTGCTTTGGTCACCAACTCCTTCAGTGCCTCCATGCTTCTGTGCCCCATGCATCTGTGCCAGAGGTGGATGCAACTGTCGTGGGGTATGTGGTCTGCGCTCTTGGCCTCTTCTCTGCTGCCAGCAATCTCATACATAGAGTTTCTTACCCTGGCATTGCCCCACAACCTTCCTTCTCTGTATATTTGGCATTCATCTCCTTCGAAAAGTAGGACAGATCCATCCGCTGTAAGTTTTATTTATTTATTTATTTACATTTATTTATTTATTTATTTATTTATTAAATTTATTAATCGCCCATCTGGCTGGTCACCCAGCCACTCTGGGCGATGTACAAGCATATCACTAAACAGTTTAAAACAATAAGATTCTACAATAAAAACATTTTCTAAAATACCCTTACCCACCCCAAATGCCTGCCTGAACAACCACGTTTTTAATGCACGGCGGAAGCTCATTAAAGAGGGGGCATGACGGAGTTCCCTAGGGAGGGAGTTCCACAGAGTGGGGGCCACCACAGAAAAGGCCTTCTCCCTCGTCCCCACCAGTCTAGCTGTCCTGGCTGATGGGACAGAGAGAAGGCCATCCGAGGCTGTTCTTGTTAAGCGGCCTTACTGAGAGCAAGTTCCGTTCCAGGTCTGGCACAAACAAGACATCTTTTAGCTTTGTTTTCCCACCATGCAGTGGTGCTACACAGTTTATGGTGCCTTCTCCTGTTCTTGAAACTTTTACCTGTTTCCCATTAGCCAGGTAAACGTAACCCTGCTTTTGGAGATCCAGTTCCTCGAAGAACTCCCTCGGGCTAGTCATGTGGCTGGTAGCTCCTGAGTCCAGCACCCAAACTAGGCTGTGCCTCTGAGCTCTGGTTGCTCCGAGGTAAACAGACTGGCAGGGATGGGCCCCTTGTGGCACGGAGTTTCCTCTGCCTTGCCCTCTGTTGCTCTTTGGCTCCCTGTTGTGGCCGTTTTCAAGACAGTCTCTCTTGAAATGTGTCCTGGAACCACACTGGTAGCATTGTTTTGTCCTTGCCTTAAGAGCTTGTTCTGATTCCCTCGTGGCCTTTGTTTCTGGCCTAGCCTTTGTCCTCTTGCATGAGGCGTCAGCCATGTTTTCCATCCTGCGATTCCACTCACTAGTCAGCCTGGCCTTTACATAGTCCAATTTAGCTGCTTCAGGGCACATTTCCAAGGCTGTTATGAGGGTTCATAGGAGTCATCAAGGCTGCACAAAATGATGGCCACGACATCCTCCTCTGGGGTCTCTGAGCCAATTGCCCGCGACTCCTCAACAACATGCAAGACTGCATTTACATGGTCTGGCAAGCTGGCTCCTTTCTCGAGCCTCATTTTAAACAGCTTCCTCTTCAGGAAGAGCTTTGCATTTATGCTGGTAGGCTGGTGCACCATCCGCAGAGCCTCCCGCATTTGCTGAGCTGTTCTCTGATTTCTGATGTGGAGCAACTGGCCATTTTGGACTGACAGAGCAATTGCTGTCCTTGCATTTCTGTCCCTTTTGTCTCAGTCCTGGGGGGTTTCTGCAGGGCCAGCCAATCCCAGAACCTCCCACAAGTCCCCTTGCACTAGCACCATTTCCATCTTGAACTTCCCTATCTGGTACTTTCCAGTGCCTAGTTTTTCCATGGCTCCATGTACATTTCCTTCAGCCGTCATTCCCCCCTCTGAGATTTTTCTCCCTTGTCTATCCGAGGGGCAGTACTCACAGATTCTGGGTGATTCCTTGCAAAAGCCTTTTTCTTCTTTATTGGCTGCTGGGCCACATAACCCGAAGCCCAAATCAGCCCCCGTCAGTAGCCACGGATGTAGACAAAACACACTCGAGTGGTGGTTTAAGGACAGACTTTACTTGAGATATAACAAGCTTATATATCAAGGAAGTTGGCTGAGGTCAGCCCCATGGTCAGCATCCCTTGCAGGAGGAAGTAGGAAGATCTAGGGTTGGCGGAGAATTTCTCCCTGAAACTTCGGGGGGCTGAGCGCCAACGTGTTCGGCCCCCCGAACAAGTTTTGGGGAGAAATTCTCCGCACCCCCCCGCCCCCTGCACCCCCCCCGGGATGGGACTTACCTTTGCTGAATGTCCCTCCTGGCGGCGGGTCCTGGCGGCGGTTCGTCAGGTCTTTGTCAGGGGCGGGGGCGGCAGCCGATCTTTCGACCGGCTGCCGCTGCCGCCATTCCAATAAAACTAAAAAAAAAAAAAACGCCCCCGTGATAGGCTACGTGACGATTAACGTAGCCTATCACGGCTAGACTTGCAAAGTCAGCCGTGATAGGCTACGTAAATCGTCACGTAGCCTATCACGGGTGACTTAAAAAAAAAAAAAGCGCGTACGGATAATGGTGGCCCCCATAGGGAGCCGCCATTCGTGTTCCTTATTTGGTCGCTGTAGTGTACGTAAAGATTACGTAGACTACGGTGAAAATAAGGGCAATGCTATTTGTGTTGCCCTTATTTTCGCCGTAGTCTACGTAAAGATTTACGTAGACTACAGCGACCAAATAAGGAACGCGAATGGCGGCTCCCTATGGGGGCCGCCATTTGCGTACACGCTTTTTTTTTTTTTTAAAGTCACCCGTGATAGGCTACGTGACGATTTACGTAGCCTATCATGGCTGACTTTGCAGATCTAGCCGTGATAGGCTACGTGAATCGTCACGTAGCCTATCACGGGGGCGTTTTTTTTTTTTAACTTTTAATTTCGCGGCCGGGCGAGGCGAGGCGCCTCCCCCCCGGCCTGAATTTCAGCCGGGCGAGGCGGGAAGCCTCCCCCCCGTTCTGAATTTCGGCCGGGCGAGGCGGGAAGCCTCCCCCCCTGGCCTGAACTTCGGGGGGAGAGCAGCGAAGCGCCTCCCCCCCACCGCGAAAAGCTGCGAGACCAGGTAAGTGGCTTTCGTGCAGCCCTAGGAAGACCCTCCCACCTGACTCGGGTACATATGAACCCTTCAAGTTCAGGTTAAGTGACTCATGGCCCCAGCCCTTCCAGCACAAACTGCTCAGAGCTGAGTGCTTTCACCCAGGAATAGCTTGGTTGCCTGTTTCTTCCTGCCCGTGTTCTAGGAGAAGTGAACCGAGACTTTCTCCTTTCGAGGGAAGTGAACCAGAGCAATGGAGCCAGACTTCCTCAGCGCCTTTTCAGAGATGGTTACTCGGTTGCCACAAGAGGAGGACATTGTTCCAGGTATGTGGTTAGGAATCAGCAGGGGAGAGAGTGCCAGCAAACGTTCAAGGCTCCTTGGTGAGCAAGCAGATTCTTTTGCTCAATATACTTTCTAGGTTTAATTAAGTCCTTTGTGGGTAGATTGGTCCCAACCCCACCCCATTTTCAACAGGCACCTTAGAAGTGGTAATATAAATTACAGATGACCTTTTAAGGGCAGAATCCTATGCATGTTTAGACAGACAAAAAGTCCTACAACTCCCAGCATTCCCCAGCCAGCCATGCTGGCTGGGGAATGCTGCCAGTTGTAGGACTTTTCCTGTCTAAAATGCACAGGATTGCAACATAAATGAACTTAACATTAGGGATGTACGAAATGTACTTACCTTTCTGTGGATTATGTTTATGGTGGGGGGGAGGCGTTCCGTCCCTCCCCCCGGAATCCTCGACGGGGGGGAGGCGCTCCGTTCCTCCCCCCTGGAATCCTCGATGGCCGGCTGTGCTCTGCGGCAGCTCCGTGGAGCAGCCGGCCAGGCCCAGGCCACAGCCGTTTGCAGCCGGATTTCCGGCCGCGGAGGGCTCTGGGTAAAAAACAAAACAAAAAACTGCGTACGCAAATGGCGGCAGCTACGGCCACCGCCATTTGCGTTCCTTATTTTTGGCTGTCTTAGTCTATGTAAATATTTACGTAGGCTAAAACGGCGAATCAAAAAGGGACGAAAATAGCGCCCACTACGCTATTTGCATTCCCCTTATTTTCACCGTCTTAGTCTACGTAAATATTTACGTAGACTAAAACAACAAAAATAAGGAACGCGAATGGCGGCGGCCATAGCCGCCGCCATTTGCGTACGCGGGTTTTTTTTTTTACCCAGCCATGATAGGCTAAGTAAATCTTTACGTAGCCTACCACGTCTTGAAAAAAAAAAACAAGTCTGCAAATGGCGGCGGCGGCGGCAGCTGGTCGGAAGACCAGCCGCCGCAGCCACCGCTGCCGCTGCTGCCGCCGCTGCCGCCACCACCGCCCGGAAGATCCGGCCCAGGTAAGTCTCATCCCGGGAGGGATCCACGGGGGGGCAGGGGGGGCAGGCCGTTCCGCCACAGATTTCGGGGGGCCGAATGCACTGGCATTTGGCCTCACCGAGATCCATGGTGGAATTCTCTGCCATCCCTACTTAACATATCACCCAGTCAAGTCAAATTAAGGTGGTATTATTTTTATGATTTTCTTTTTAAACATTAATTTTAAGAAGCGTTTCCTCCTACAATAAAGGGTTATATTACTTGGTATTCCCTTGATATGTTATTTCAAGGGCTCCTTCACACGGGACTTTTATCCTGCTATGGTGATTGCTTACTCACAGACGTTTGCGGGTCCTGTATTTGACGCAGCCTCCTCCAGGGAATCTCCCACTCTTTGTGAGCTCTATTGCGTTGTTTTCCATGACCATGAAAGTTTGGCATATTCCCTCCTCCCACCATGGAGTTGATATAAATGAGGGTATACTGTTCAAAGTCGCTTTTATTGCAAATAAAACAACAGTGCCGCCTAGTGACTTTGTAATGAAACACATAGAAGTTTAGTTTTCTTTTAAAGCCACGTGGAAAGGACCTGATCTAATCCCACAAAGATTCCGGAAGCAGAAGCCCTGGGAAATTGCAGGATTTTTAGCCTTGTGTGATGGAGCCCCAAATCTGTGATCTTAAAAGATCTGTGTTTTGCTGTGCTTTCTCCAGGGGAATCTAGAAGTCCAAATGATTAGACTCCATGCACAAATCAGCAATATGTTGAACAAATGGTACTTATCAGGGCCTGCATTAGTCATGCTCCATAATTGTAACCAGTGTTTGTTTTCTTCTGTTTTAGGAGAAAAGAGGAAATACATAAACCCAAGTTCTCGAAATGACCCTAAACTGGAAGCCCTGCAAACAGTAATGACATTTAACTGATTTTAGTGAGCTTACAGTTCTTTTATAACAACCACATTCTCAAAGATGAAATTCTAAGTGCCTCTGCTGACAAACAGTATATTTGGGCAACATTTTTATTGGGCAGGTTAGCTCTTCTTTGCAGTTGAACTCACTGAGGTAGTGGTGCTAGTTATACCAGTAGCAATGTGTAAAGGACCACTCCTAATCTAGTGGGCCTCCCTTTCTGTGGGATGCAAGAGAGGCATCGGTTAGGTAAGAAGCAGCCCCTTCCATGTGCTGGATGTGCCTGATCTGGATGCTGGATGCGCCTGATCTCGTCTGATCTCGGAAGCTAAGCAGGGTCAGCCCTGGTTAGTACTTAGGTGGGAGACCGCCTGGAATCAGGCTTCCTGCACTGAGCAGGGGGCTGGACTCGATGGTCTTGTAGGCCCCTTCCAACCCTACAATTCTATGATACCCCTCCAGTAACGCTGCTTGCCTGATCTCGTCTGATCTCGGAAGCAGGGTCAGCCCTGGTTAGTACTTGGATGGGAGACTGCCTGGGAATCAGGCTTCCAGCACTGAGAGGGGTTTGGACTCGATGATCTTGTAGGCCCTTCCAACCCTACGATTCTATGACATCAAGCAAAGGGCTGGATGCGCCCGATCTTGTCTGATCTCGGAAGCTAAGCAGGGTCAGCCCTGGTTAGGACTTGGATGGGAGACTGCCTGGGAATCAGTCTTCCTGCACTGAGTGGGGTTTGGACTCGATGATCTTGTCGGCCCTTCCAACCCTACGATTCTATGTCTATGTCTAAATGAAAGGGTTCTGATAAGTTGGTGACAGGGGTGAGATCCAGCTCATAGGCTGCCTGTTGACCATCCCTGGTTTACATGCTGAAGTTACATGACTTAAGTGACTCAGCTTAGGGGCGGCAGACTGTTCCTGGTGTGTGCCATGTGTCCCGGCTCTTGGGGGGAATCTGTCCCCTTAAATTGAAGACATTGGCCATTCTTGATTAAAATATAAGGACATGCTCAAAGCCTTTGGTAGACCATCATGGGGCAGGATCAAGCCCCAAAGATGGTGCTCTCTGTTGAAGCCTGTCTACTGATTCAGGTTCCACTAATTCAGGTGTTGCTAATGTATGTGTATTAACAAGTGGTAAATGGGGCAGCCGTTACTATGGTTTTTAGGAGAGTTGCAATGGAACCTGCAAACTGGGTTTGTGCGGGGGTCTCTTACTGAGTGCAGGCAGCTACGGGTTCCTTTTTCCTTTCTCTTAAAAAGCAGTTTAAAAGCTGCCAGCAGCTTGACAACAGCAGGAGCACTTGTGCTGCCTCCATGCCTCTCCAGAGCGCACCTGGAAATACGCTAATGTGGACATCCTAGTGGCATTACCAGGGGCACTGTGCTCTGATGGCTGTGGCAGACAGAACTCCACTGCTGTCACCACCAAAGACACTGGCAGGAGCTGGCAACTTTTAAATTGGGGGAGGGGGGGGAGACAAAGCAAGAAAATGCAAGGAAGCTGCAGATGTCCACCTCCATGGGACATGGACCTCTGCTTCTTCACACAGCGCATAGTTAAACTATAGAATTTGCTACCTCAGGATGTAGTGATGGCCACCAATTTGGATGACTTTAAAAGGGGGTTGGAGAAATTCATGGAGGAGAAGGGTATCAATGGCTACTAGTTCTGATAGCTATGTGCTACCTCCAGTACCAGAGGCAGTGAGCCTGTATGCACCAGTTGCTGGGGAACATGGGCGGGAAGGTGCTGTTGTGCTCATGCCCTGCATGTCGGTTTCCAGTTGACAGCTGGTCGGCCACTGTGTGAACAGAACGCTGGACTAGATAGACCCTTGGTCTGATTCAGCAGGGCTCTTCTTCTGTTCTTAAGTGCCCCCTCTTCTCAAAACAGTGTGAACCATTTCACCTCACCCCCCAAATGCAGCCTCCACCTCTTCTTAATCTCATCTGCTTCTGTTAGGTCCCTGCCTTCTTTGTCCTTTATCATGCCTGTCTTTGCACAAAATGTTCCCTTGAGATCTCTGATTTTCTTGAAAAGATCTCTAGTCTTTCCCATTCTGTTGTTTTCCTCAATTTCTTTGCATTGTTCATTTAAGAAGGCCTTCTTGTCTCTCCTTGCTATTCTCTGGAACTCTGCATTCAGTTGGATATATCTTCCCCTTTCTTTCTCCCTTGCTTTTCGCTTCCCTTCTTTCCTTAGCTACTTGGAAAGCCTCCTCAGACAGCCACTTTGCTTTCTTGCATTTCTTTTTCTTTGGGATGGATTGAGTTGCTGCCTCCTGAACAATGTTACGGACCTCCGTCCATAGTTCCTCAGGCACTCTGTCTATCAGGTCTAATCCCTTAAATCTATTTGTCACCTCCAATGTATATTCATAAGGGATATGATTTAGGTCATACCTGAATGGTTTAGTGGTTTTGCCTACATTCTTCAATTTCAGCTGAAATTTTGCAACAAGAAGCTCATGATCTGAGCCACAGTCAGCTCCAGTTTTTACTGACTGTATAGAGCTTCTCCATCTTTGGCTGAAAAGGATATAATCAATCTGATTTCGATATTGACCCTCTGGTGATGTCCATGTGTAGGGTCGCCTCTTGTGCTGTTGGAAAAGAGTGTTTGCTATGATCAGCGTGTTCTCTTGGCAAAACTCTATTAGCCTTTGTCCTGCTTCATTATGTACACCAAGGCCATGCTTGCCTGTTATCCCGGTTATTTCTTGACTTCCTACTTTAGCATTCCAATCCCCTATGATGAAAAGGACATCTTTTGTTGGTGTTAGTTCTAGAAGGTGTTGTAGGTCTTCATAGAACTGATCAACCTCAGCTTCTTCGGACTCAGTGGTTGGGGCATAGACTTGAATTACTGTGATGTTGAATGGTTTGCCTTGGATTCATACTGAGATCATTCTATTGTTTTTGAGATTGTACCCCAGTGCTGCTTTTCCCACTCTTTTGTTGACTATGAGTGCTGCTCCATTTCTTCTAAGGGATTCTTGCCCACAATAGTAGATATGATGGTCACCTGAATTAAATTCGCCCATGCCTGTCCATTTTAGTTCGCTGATTCCCAAGATGTCGATGTTCAAACTTGCGATCTCATGTTTGACCACCTCCAGCTTACCTTGATTCATTGATCTGACATTCCAGGTTCCTAAACAATATTGTTCTTTACAGCAACGGACTTTCTTTTCACCACCAGACACATCCACAGCTGAGTGTCCTTTCGGCTTTGGCCCAGCTGCTTCACTCTTTCTGGCGCTACTTGGAAATACCCTCTGCTCTTCCCCAGTAGTATATTGGACACCTTCCGACCTGAGGGGCTTATCTTCCGGCATCATATCTTTTAGCCTTGTGACATGTTAGATGGGGTTTTCTTGGCAAGAATACTGGCGTGGGTTGCCATTTCCTTCTCCAGTGGACCACATTTTGTCAGAACTCTCCACCATGACCTGTCCGTCTTGGGTGGCCCACGGCATAGCTTATGGCTTCACTGAGTTACGCAAGCCCCTTCACCACAACAAGGCAGTGATCCAACTATTTATTTATTTTTTTAGCTATTCACCTATTCACCTATTTATTTATTTTTTTAGCTTTCATGACAAACAATCTCAAGGTGATTAAACTCTCTTCTGTATTATGTTATTTTATATATGTCCCCACATAGGAAACAGTGACAGGGAAAAGGTTGCAACTTAGCCTTCTCCCTGACATGCCAACTTTTTATGTTCAGGGAAATGTTTTGTATGTGGGAACTTTTAGTCTTATGAGCTCCCACCTCCAGCCGAGAGACAGGTTTACCATCGTAAGAGAGGACTAGGCTGCAGTCTCTATAAGATGCTGTCATAAGGTTCAGCAATTTGGGGACAGCTTTTTCTTAAGATACAGGCAGGAATTAATTTGCATATTAATGATCTATACCTTTCTGTCAAGTGCACCGTGCATGAAATCTCTTCAGAACACATAGATATGCTAAATTTTGGGAGGCGCTAAAATTTTATTTTTAAATTAAAATGGCGTGTGTTACAGTAACCCCAGATGACAGCCTTTAGATGACTATGGCATATAATTTTAAAGTAAACCTGAGTTCTACAATATATATAAATGTTGCAGAAAAAACCCAATTTGCATGGACTTTTCTTTTTTGCTTTTGATACTCATCAGGAGTGGCAAAGAGTTAATTAGGGCATGGAAACACCAGCCCTTTCATCTCTGAAATAGATGCACAGTGCCCTGTCTGGTTTCTGTAAGGCAGGGAACCATCTGCAGCTTATCCCATTCTCAAGGGCTCAATTGCCACTGAATTTTTAAAACTGGCTTTCCTTCTGCAGAATTTAGTCAAAATTATGATGGAATATGCTAAGGGAAGAAGATAGAAATGATGGGAAATTGAGAAGAGAGAAATGAGTTGGATAGAAGAGAGAGAATGCTGTATGAAAACAAGGAATAATTCAAGTGAGAGCAAAAAAGACATGCACTTTGAAGGGCTACCTGAGAAAAAACTCCAGACATTTTCGTAGAAATACTTAGCCTCAGATTAGGATGGATTCTTGTTATAGATAACTATCGCACTTCTATTTTACTATATTTTAAAATATAGTAAAATATAAATATATTTTTACTATATACATATAGTAAATATATATATATATATATGTAAAATATAGTAAAATCTGGGACCAATGTAATTCTAATGAAACAATTCCCCCACAGTTTTTGATGGATTGGATTAACACAACTTTGAAGCATGAACACATTGTGGTGAAAAGCCTTGAACAAGACCTATATGATGGATTAGTCCTTCACCATCTCTTAGGTAAGCCATTTATCTCCGTAATTCAGAGCCCTGGGTGTGCAGCTCACATTCATTTCAGTGGGTGCCCCTTAATGAAGTTGAGTGAGAAACCCACTTCTTTATTCATTAATTAAAATTAAGTTCACAATGCTGGTGGGCGTGTGCATATGTAAATGAAAAGAAGGCACAGTTGTGCCGGAGCGCCATGGATGGTTTGGAGTACCTTGCAAGAAACTGCTGGGGTCAGAACTATGTTCTCCCTCTTTTTTTGCTCCTTTTTAAATCCCAGAGAAACTTGGATCGCTCACTCTGGAAGTGGAGAAGATTGCATTGACAGAAAAGAAACAACAGCTTAAACTTGCAGTTATTCTGAAAACTGTGAGCCAGTGTTTACAGCTAGAAGAAAGTGAACTGAAATGGAGCGTGGATGGTATGTACAGATGCAAAACCCAAAACAGATGTCACATAATAATATGTATGTATCCTTTCTCTTTTAGTTTTGGAAGGTGGTGATGTAAAGGAAGAAGGTGTTCTAGACTTGAGTGGAACTCAAAAAACCAAAGTTTTAACACCTGACTTAGCCCCAGCTTAACAGCAGCGATTGGCATAACATTTGGAGGGCAAAACAAGATGACATCACCCCTCAAAAATATAGGATATATTTATTTATATATATATAAACAATTTTTATACATGCACACTATAAAATATATAAAAGGCACCCTCCAACATTCTACCCCAAATCTCCCAATAATCTAGTGTCACCAAGAAAGAAAATCCAGGATAGGTCTATGCAGGATCAACTCTTAGGCTCATCCCTGTGGACGCCATTTATGTTTTCCCATATAAATGAATGGTTGGCATTAATTTCTGTTGGGAAAAGTAAAGTACTGTACTTGGGGACAAGATAGGGTAAGGGCAAAACCTCCCCTCCACCCCTAATACTGTGGCCTGGCTTTCACTGATAGGGATGCAATGAGGGAACACATACTGCCCTCCCTCTACAAGCCATGATATAGCATGATACAAGATTTCTTCACAGTATACATTCACCTTTATACTTCTACAGACCAAAGAAACGTAAAACTTAAAATATACAAATTAATTCCCATCAGCCTTTTGGGGCTCTGCTTAATATATTCCACAAACTGGCAAACTTCTGAGGCCCAATCTGTTACATAAGTCATGACCTAGGAATAATATTTATTTCCTTCCCTTTGAAATTCTGTGTCACTACCTTGGTTGCAATATTCACCTTTTTGAACTTCAGAAATATTCCTTTCTTGTTTCTTGAACACAGGGAGCAATCCTATGGTCACTAGACAGGGGCTAGATGGCCATAGAATATGGTGGTTCCTGGAGAACCGGCTTCCCCCCAAATCCGCGTTGCCTTGGACGCAGCGCGGAACAGCCCCATCTTCTGTGCTCGCAAGAGGAGCGTGGAGCTGCAGAAAAGGGGCATGGTTGGGGGCATTCCGGGGTGGGGAGGGCGGAACCGCCTGTACGACACATTCGATGTGTCGTACACCAGCCTCCTTCCCCATCCCGTCCTCCCGCGGCTAGACAGCCGCAATCGGCTGTGTAGCCGAAAATGCAGGGCAGGAGAAGCGCGAAGGGAATGATCCCCTCCATGCTTCTCCTGCCCTGCATTGGATAGTTGGTCACCTCCGAGTTCGGAGGTGGCCACCTGTCTAGATAGGATTGCTCCCTCAGTTAGCTAACTAACGTCCTCCACTGAGATCCTTTTTATCTGAGTTCCTGTTATTTCTCCAGAGTTCAGGTGGGTGCAGTGTAATCTTGTGTGCCATTGGGTTTCAAACATAGAATCTAGGGATGTCAGAGAATTTCTCCACGAATCTTGGGGAGGTCAAATGCCAGTGCATTCGGCCCCCCGAAATTGGTGGAGAAACGGTCTGCCCCCCCCCCGGGACGGGACTTACCTTGCTCGAATGTCCCTGGCGGCGGCGGGTCCAGCGGCGGTTCAGAGGTGGCGGCGGCCGGTCTTCTGACCAGCCGCCGCCATTTCCAAGTAAAAATAAAAAAAACAAAAACAAACGTGATAGGCTACGTAAAGATTTGCGTAGCCTATCACGGCTAGATTTTAAAAAAACACCGTGATAGGCTACGTAAATGTTTACGTAGCCTATCACAGCTGACTTTGAAAAAAAAAAAAAGCGCATATGCAAATGGCGGCGCCCATGGGCGCCGCTATTTGCGTTTCTTATTTTGGCATGTGTTGTCTATGTAAACATTTACATAGACTACGGCCAAAATAAGGGCAACGCAAATAGCGTTGCCCTTATTTTCGCCGTAGTCTACATAAATGTTTACGCAGACTACACGTGCCAAAATAAGGAACACAAATGGGCGCCACCATTTGCGTACGCACTTTTTTTTTTTTTTAAAGTCAGCCGTGATAGGCTACGTAAACATTTACATAGCCTATCACGGCTGACTGCAGGGACGCAAACGGCGGCGGCTACGGCTGCCGCCATTTGCGTCCCGGCAGGAGACGAGGTTCGCGGCCGGAGGGACGGGGCGCCTCCCCCCCCGGCCAGAATTTCGGGGGGAGGGACGGAGCGCCTCCCCCGCACCGTGAAGCAAGCGTCGGGATCAGGTAAGGGACTTTCGTCCATCCCTAGAATTGACAGAAAATAGCTAGCTAAAAGGGACATGCTGAAAAAGGCAGAAATGGAAGGTCATACAGTTTGAACAAACTGGATATGAAATCTGCTTGACTGAAGGTGAATCTGACTCATATGTTCACATTTTTTCTAAATATCCATGAAGAAGGGCAAAATACTCAATTGCTATCATGGACAAAGGCCAACACTGGGGGCGGCGGCGGCGGTGGCGGCGGCTTCTTCTTCTTCTTCTTCTTTAATAAACAATGCTTTTCTGTAGCAGAAAATCCATGTAAAATATATATTTCTGTTGGCTGAGGGGAAAAGAGATAAAGAAGGTATGGATTAACACAGAACTAGGCACTGGAAAGGAACGTTTTCTGCCCTGGATGATTATGTCTGCATTGCAGGATGAACAGCATTGTTGGAATTATTAGTGAAGTGATCAGGGCTGTGTTTCCATGACAGTGGAAGGAGAAGTTAATGGAGGAGTACCGGATTTTTTAAAAGGAATCAGCTTTGCTGCGCTTTGGTCCATGCAGGGCTCTACAAGAGAGTGCTCCAGACCAGTAAAAATCACTTCACAGAACATAATTCCTGGTGAGGGTGTGGGTTGGAGTGAACGTTATCTGAATGGCAGGGGCTTTTCAACCAATAGAGGCTTCCCCCTCCCCCCTTTCTCTCTTCTCCTGAAAGCCCATATGCATCTGCATTTCAGGAGCAAGCCTCTTTGAGCACAATGGGAGTTACTTCTGAGTAGACACACATATGCTTGTGCTGGGAAGGGGAGGGAGAACACAAAGAGGGAAACCAGCCCCCATTTTAACCTGCAGGATCTCATTGACCACAGTAGGAATTACTTGTGAGGAGCCGCTAATGGGTTTGTTGTGGGAAAGAGAGCAGTAAACACAAAGACGGAAACCAGCCCCCATTTTAACCCACAGGATCTCTATAACAAAGGGTTGAAGTAGTTTCTTCCTAAGGCAATAAACCAAACAAAGGAGAATCAGAGCCTCGAGATTGCACTGTGCTATGTCAGTTCTCTGTTATTTCTGTGGTCACTGGGCAGGCAAGCCTCATTCAGCACAATGGGGGGAAACACCCCTTGACCAGGGTCACGGTGAAAGGCACACTCCTGGGCAGGGCTGGCATACCCGAGGTCAATGCGGGGGTTGGGGCACACAGCAACTATACCAAGGAGAACCCGACTTAAGGAAAAGAATCGGACATTAAGCAGTCTCAGGAAATCTGTTTTTTCCCTGATAAGCTCCAGGGTGGCTGCTGGATGGCCATGATGTCATCTATCCCTGATGACCTCAACACGCAGCTAACTGGGAGAAAATTGCTGGTGGGAACACCCCCCAGGTCTGGCTTTAAGGAATAGTGAGGGTGGGTATTTCCTGCACCCCAAGGCCAGCAAAGGACCCACCGTCCTAGCAGCACCAGCAGTTTCACTTTTTCTCATGCTGTGTCCTTACTGAGTGCTCTGCACAGAGACAGCATGAGGGAATTTGTGGTTCACATGCCCCCATCTCTTCCAGATTAAGAGGGCCAACTCAAGGTTGCTTTCCGGAGGCCCCCCCAAATCCTGGAGCTAGTACTTGTTCTAAGTTATTTTTAAATAGCTTTTGAAATAATATAACTATGCCAAGAGATTTTCTACACGAGGCAGTTAATTGGCTGTTAATCTGCTGTATCTACTTTTGGTTTCGTCGCAGAATTGAGATTCAAGCACTACATGAGGAGCATTTCCTTTCCTGCTTTTCCACTCTAGGTGGCACTGTGGTATAACAGAATAACACAAATGCACAAGAGGAAATTGCACTTTTGTTCACGTTCACAATTAAGTGCCACATTTCCCCTGCTCTAAAAAAATAACCAAAAGTGGTGGTTAGACCCAGAAGCAAAACTGGAGGGTTGCGATGTCATCTAAAGAACCCATAAACAACCATGAGTAGGGAATGACAAGTGCACAACAAATGCCTCATGTAGAAAAGCCCCCAAATCTACTAGCATTAATACAGATGTTCAAAATACAGTCGGCTTGTACGTCATCAGTTTTCTTTGTGCTTTGATTTTAGCCATCTTCAAGAAGGATTTGTTGAGCACGTTGCATCTTCTGGTGGCCATTGCTGAGCATTTCCAACCAGAGCTCCCTATACCTCCAAATGTTAATGTGGGTGTAATACATACAGAGGTAATTTAAGACCATTATTTCCTTTGTGCCCTCTGTTGTGGTTGTAGGGAACATCTTTTTACCCTGTTGTAAGTATCTTAAACCTAGAGATGTGCCTGTTATGATAATGGGGGCGGGGTAAGGAGCCAATCCTGGCCTCTATTCTCATCTATCTACCTATCTCAATGATGGGTCAGGGAGCAAGAATGGTGTGGGATATGGGGAAGAGAGCTTCCACTTGCTCCCTGTCACCAACTTCCTCATCCTACAGCATATCAGTAAGAGAACTGACACCATTTGGTGAGGGAAGAGTGGGGCCAAGATTGGTTCTGTAGGTCCCCACCTCCCTCTCCTCTCATTTGACCTGCTGTAGTAGCAGCAACTTAGTTACAAGATAGCCTGCAAGGTAGTGGAGAGAGACTGTTCCTTCCATCTCAGGTCCTCAGGTGTGTCATAGACCATAGGATGAGGTGAACAGCAGATCAGCGTCCACTCAGTTTTTCTAGAACTGAGATGAATATTAGGAATATTCAAAATTGGCCACAATTTCAATTTTTGAATGCAAAATTGAAATCTGGAATGTGTAATTCTCTTAAAATTCAATTACATTGGACTTGATGGCATCTCATAATGGTCTTGATTTTGGGTTTTGATTATGAGATATGAACTCTCATAAGCTGTCAGCTATGAAAACCATCACATGCTTCATACCAGTGCATATCAGCGATTAAATATGAAATACTATTGCATGCTGACTGTCAAATACTGTAGAATGTTAACTGTCAAGTACTGAAATAAAATATGTTTCACAATTAAATATCACAGGATCTCAAATAGAGACATCAAATATTCACTGAATATTTGGCAAATATTTTGGGAGAATATGCACTGTGCAATTGACATCAAAATTTTTAGAGGAGAATTTTGTGGATTTGGGGGGGGGGGGAGCGAATGCAGTCCAAGGGTATGTTTCCATGCTATCAGCTTCACCTTGTTTGCAACTTTGTTGCGATGTTTCCCCAATTGCAGCTTCTCCTTTTCCAGTTTCCACAGTGCTTAAAGTCCCAGCTTATCATGGCTGTAGCCTGGGGCTCTGTGCTGTTTCCACTGAGCTCTAATCGAATTAATTTCTTGATGGTTGGGTGGAGTCTGAGCGGAGTCTGGGCTGGGTCTGATGACCTCATCAGTATTCCCGCTTCCTCGGTCGTGTTTCCAGGACAACGGAAGGAGAAGCGAATGGAGGAGTGCGGGATTTTTAAAAAGGAATCAGCTTTGCTGTGAAGAGAGGCTCCCCCCTCTCCCCCCCTTTCTCTTTTCCCCTGAAAGTCCAGATTCACCTACATTTCAGGAGCAAGCCTCACTGAGCACAATGGGAGTTACTTCCGAGTAGACACACATATGCGTGTGCTGGGAAAGGGAGGGGGAGAACACAAAGAGGGAAACTAGCCCCCATTTTAACCCAGAGGACCTCACTGACCACAATGGGAGCTACTTCTGACAAGACAGTAATGGGCTTGTTGTGGGAAAGAGACCGAAACCAGTCCCCATTTTAATGCGCAGAAGCTGTGAATGAGTTATGTCCTAAGGCAAAGGACCAAAGCCTTGAGATCACATTTAAGGAACTGGGCTTAAAAGTGTGCCATTTGAATTGAGGGGGAATCTCTGTAAGTTCTGATGTAGGCATTCAAAGGCAAGCCTCATTGACCGCAATGGGAGTTACTTCTGAGGAGACACTAATGGGTTTGTTGTAGGAAAGAGAGTAGTAAAGACAAAGATGGAATCCAGCCCCCATTGTAACCTGCAGGATAGCTATAAGGAAGCTGAGAAGTACTTTCTTCCTAAGGCAATTCATTGGAGCCTTGCTTGGTTGCTTAAACGCATTTAAGGAATTGGGCTTTAATGTGTGCCATTTCAATTGAGGGGAAATCTCAGCCTCAATGGGAGTTACTTTTGAGGAGACACAAATGGGTTTGTTGTGGGAAAGAGAGCAAAACCAGCCCCCATGTTAACGCACAGGATCTCTATATGGAAGCTGTGAAGGAGTTACGTCCTAAGGTGATGGACCGAAGCCTCGTGATGGCGCTCAATCGCATTTAAGGAATTGGGCTTTGATGTGTGCCCTGTCAATTGAGGGGCTTCTCTGTTATTTCTGTGGTCATTGAGAGGGCAAGCACAATGGGAGGAAACACCCCTGGACTGGGGTCATGGGCTGTGTTCTCGTGCTTATTTTCAATGATGTTTTAAAAGTTGCTCCCTCGGCATCCTGCTCCAAAATGGTGATGAGACTTCTGGAAAACAGGGAGGGGAAGGGTTGGGTCGCTGAGGTCAGAGTGACACACCCACAAAGGCCGGGCTACATGCCCCATGGGAAGGGCTAAGACAGCGAACCCAGTGCGACTGTGGAAACAGGTCAGTAATGGAACTTTTCCAGTAAGCTGGAAAAGTCGGACTATAAGCAGTCTCAGAAGAAGCGGTTGTTCAGCGATAAAATGTGGCGCTGGGGCTGAATGGCTACAACTTCATGGAAACACAGAGACCTCGCGGCACAGCCAGGTTGGAGGAAAGCGCTGGCAGGTTCCCACGTTCCTAGGAATCTAGCTTGCGGATCAGTTCAGCTACCAGAAGTATCTTGTCTTTTTTCCACATTACATCTTTTTCTATTGGTTGCATACCTGCTACTGGTTATGGACGCTCAAACACACCCTAGATCTGTTCAGAATACTTGTGCTAGAAACCAAATTTGACCTGTTTGATTTTCCATTACAAAAGATTTTCCAGAGAACACAAAGGGTAGCAGGTAGAACTTCACGATCAGAAACCAGCACAGGATTCCCAGCTCCATGACTGCCGATACCAGTCAAAGCAGTGTGTGCACGTGGGCTTCATGTGGGAGGAGCAGTGGGTAGGAAGACTATTACAGGCCCCTCAAAACACTGTTGCCACTTTATTTCTTTATTTCAGCATGCATATTCTGCCTTTCTATCAGATAACATCTCAGAACCCATAGCTGGAGGTGGGTGGGGTGGGGAACGGCAGGGGGAGGGTTGCAGAGGAAAAGCAGCGAGCAGGTAAAGGGTTAAGCACCTTTCTTTCAACCTCCCACTTCTCCCTTGCAAACACTCCCCACATCACTTTCCATGTTGGCAGAAAAGAGGGTTGGGAGTGTTGTGCTTGACCTCAAAATGCGTAGACCTGTCCTAAGGGTTGTGTTTAGCAACATCTTGTTATTTCATACTAGACCATTGAGGCATCTTGCACAGCTGACCGTACATTGCACTCCCATCCATTTAATGTTCTTTCTTCTCTTTCTTTTTTGCAGTTAGTACTTGATCTCTTCTCTTACCTTGCCTCTTACAGTTTTCCACAATTCGTCTAAAGCTTGCTTTCTGTTTCATAGTGTACCGCAAATGGATTAAAGACAGAAAATGCAGTAGAGTGCATCACAAAGAACAGGTAAAAACGTACTTTGTCCTGAACTTTGAATGATGTAGTACAAAGATGGAAATTATACTTTACTTATGAAGAAGTGTGGTAATTTCACTTAGAACATTATGTCAATTTTGCAAATAAAATGGTAAAGGAGTAGAAAATACATTGTGTTTCGTTACTGGCTTGTGGAAAGCCTGTACAGCTCTTTATTGATGTGCTTTTGAAAACAAGAGACAATTCAGCAGGTGCAAGGCTCTCTTCTTAACCCACATTTACTCCTTCTGGTAGCTGAACTGATCCGCAAGCTAGATTCCTAGGAATGTAGGAACCTGCCAGCAGGGCAACTGGTCCATCTAGCCCAGTATTTGTCAACACTGTCTGGCAGCAGCTGTCCATGATTTTAGGCAGGAGATTTTCCAGCCCTGCCTGGAGATGCCAGGGATAAACCTGGGACTTTCTGCATGCAAAGCGGGTGCTTTACCACTGAGCTGCAGCCCTCATGTGCAGACATATGCCGAAACCAACACATGGGTGTTTCAGCACGTGCTGAAACAAACACAGTTCTACACAATTCACAAAGGCCATGGCAATCTGATTGAACAAACTCACTTTTACATTTCAGGGCTAGCGAGCATGATGATGGTGATGAGGTCATAAAACTGTTCCTGGATTGTATTGCTTCAGATGCTAAGTGGGGTATTCCTTACCGAATGATCTGCCATATGAACTAGTCCATGCCCATAAAGTCAGGGGGAGGATTCAAAACAAGCCTATGGGTAGGATATTTTTCATGTGAAAGCATTCAAAGATGTCTCCTAGAAACAGTGTCATCTCCTCAAGTTCACTTGGTAGCTTCCACCATGAGGGATGCCTTAATGTCCCGAACCTCTCTGTATTTTCCTTAATTTCTTTTTTTATTTTTTTAAAAAAGAAAAACACAACAGAACAACAACAGAAACACAACAACAATACACATACACTAAAATATCTCTTAAGATTGTAAGATATCTACCTTTGGCTCCCCTTACAAAACAAATGCTTATTATTATTATTCTCCTCTAGTTCTTGTCTTAGTTGTGTATCATACATTGAGTTCACAGACATTATCTCCTTTCCCCTAATTTTAACAACAACAGAAAAAAGAGAATCAACCATCTCAAAGTTCAAAATCCACATACATAGATATCATTTTTCCCAACCACTCTGTATTGAGCAGAAGGGGCGGGTGGTTGTGGTGGTGGTGGTGGAGATGTCTGCATGGAGTCTTCTAGTCAAGTTCAAGCAACTGTGAGTGGAAGTTCCCTGCAGACCACTCTGCTCAACATTGGAAGATGGGGACTTCAAGGGCCCCCCCAGCAACGACGAGGATGTTGGAGGTGGAGTCAGTATGCATGGCCCCGCGACTCTTATGTATGATACTGCACTCATGTGGTGAGCTGACGGTGAATAGTGGCACACCGGGTGGTTGAGTGCTTTTCTCGTCAAGATAGCGAATTGCCCCAGAAAAGGAAATATGGGGTAAGTTGATTGATCCATGTGGTGAGCGGCTCTAACTGAATGGCTCATCATGTGACAACAGCGGCCATATGGATCCCTTTAACTCCATCCTCCTCCTGATGGCTGTAATGGGGATGTTGCCCTAAAACTACTGCCACACAGTTACAGTGTGCCTCTCCGATGAGGCACAAGAGTTATATGCAAGTCAAAAAACATGGATGACTCTTTTCCAGCACATGATGCAGAGGCATTAGCCCTATTCAGGCCTTCTATATCCAGAAATACTGAACAGGCGAGGAGAGGGCACACGCTAGTCCTGCACCACTCCTCATGAGTTTCCCTTGTCCTCTACTCGTGAAGGGTGATTTTGTGAAGAAGGGAGCCCCCTGTATCCATGGATACAGGAGGCCCTCTTCTTCACAATGTCACCCTCCATGTATAGAGGGCAGCAAAGGAGCAGGCAGGACTAACACGCTGTTTCTCCTTGCATGTTCAGTATTTCCGGATGTGGAACACCTGAATAGGACTACAGTGAGATTTTAACTGTAAACGTTTCCATCTTCAACAAATTATTCATACCTTCTGATCATGTGAATGACCCATTAGCTTGGTGCAGATGCAGTTTCGGATCTCTTAACTATGTTGCGAGGTGAAGAGTGAGAGTACACTCCTGGCGTACTCTCTTGATCTCCCTCTTCTTCTCTCCTGCCATCTTGTGTGCAAATTCCCCCTTTCTTTACCTTCTGGAACTAACCATGGTGCTGGTCCTGTTTACCCCAATGGTTGTCAAGGTTGGATCTGAGCCCATAGAGTCCCAAAGTAGCTCTGGTTCTGAGGAGGAGATAGAGTCTCCAATGTTCTTCAAATTGTATGTAAATGCTATTGACATATAACAAGTATCCATATATACTTTCATATAAACTTGCTTTTAGTGATGTGTTGCTGAAATCAGAGATTTTCTGTGTAGTTTTGGTCTTGAAGGCAGGACAATAAGAATGAGCTCAGTTTTTATTATAAGAAACTGCTGATTAAAAAGGGAAAAATCATGATTTATAATGTCTAGAAAACATGGAAGTATGTCTTCTGCCTTTAATTGCTTTGTCCTTAGCTATTATGGTAGACCAACCTTTCCCAGCCCAGTGCCCTCCAGATTCTTGGACTACAATTCTCATTAGCCCCAGCCAGCATGGCCAACAGCCAAGGATGAGGGGCATTGTAGTCTAAGACCTTTGGAGGGCACTGGGTTGGGGAAGACTGTGGTAGACGATTAATTAATAAATATCACAAAGCGTGCTTATAAAATAAATGTTCATTGGCTTGGGAGCCAAGGTCAGTGTCACAGCTAAGTTTGGATTTCAGGCTCTTACTTCCTTGGGACAAATGCCAGAAAGGCAGCTGTGTTAATCTGTTGCAGCAAAAATAACTGAGGCTGCAATCCTATGCAATTGACCTAGCGAGCTCTCCCACCCTGGAGGCATTCAAGACGAGGCTGGACAGCCATCTGCCAGGGATGCTCTGACTTGGACTCCTGCATTGAGCAGGGGGTTGGACTCGATGGCCTTGTAGGCCCCTTCCAGCCCTACTATTCTATGATTCTATGAGAAAGTGAGACTTACTTCCAAGAAAGCATACATAGGATTGGGCTGTCAGAGGCAGCATGAGATATTGTGGGCTGCAGCCCACCTTATCCGATGCCTTTCCTCTGGATACTTGCCTAACTCCTCATTTTTTGTTTCATATTTAGGGAAATGGCAGAAAACTCTTCAAGTAAGTTACAAAACAAAGCCTTGTTTCAATGTTTCTGTACGACATTCTGCTTTCAATAGCTCTGTGACTTGGACAACAGTTCTGATTCCCTGCAAAAAGCCTCGTATCTCATGCAGCAAATGACAACATTCTTCCAATACTCTTACAGGCAACTACATTAGTTTTTCTAAACTTGTAAACATAACAGCAGAGAGCTGCTCTTCTGAGATGTTTATGAGTGTGAGGTAAAAAGTCAACTGCGTCTGAAGCTGGGCAAGAGCAATAACGGCTTTCTTAAGGACACGGGCTACTGACAGATTCCTTATTCTGCTGTTAGTCGATGGTTTTCAAACTGGATTAGAGGAACCTTGGGCATTTATTAAGAATCCCTCAATGAGAATCAAACTTTTTAGGTGAGTTAAAGTGTTTTTGGGGTGTATTCCTGTGCATTTCCCAGCCAGCATAGCTGGCTGGGGAATGATGGGAGTTGTAGGGCTTTCTTCTGTCTAAACATCCCTAGGATTGTGCCGTTAACTGATTAATTTATCCAAACAATTGATTATATTATTTTTATTATTTAATAGGTTTATATACCACTTACTACATGTTAAAAATACCTGTAAGGGCGCAACCCTGTTGGTTTGCCACCTGTTAGAAGGAAGCCTATGCCCTGCTGGGCTGCTTTGACCAGGGCTAGAGGAGAAACAGAGGCAATTTCCTCCACTCCAGCCTCCTTTTTTTTTACATTTTCCTCTCAACAGGCCTCTCAGCCCCTGTAGAGTAGTTGTGCTGCTGGGGGAAGGGCTGGAGATGACATAGGATTTTGTGTATCCTGGCCTCTCCTCTCCCCTCCCTGCCCATTGGAATCCCGCCCCCCCTTTGACCTCTATGAGGTCCTCTGAGGCTGCTTTTGCAACCTCGGAAAGCAGGCACAGCAGTTTTTTCCGCAGTGGCTGCAAGGGGGCAGGCAAAGGGAAGGATCAGAACTTGGAGTCCCCCTCCTGAAGTCATAGTAGGGTCTACTGCTCCGGGAGGGGAAATCCCAAAACTCCTGTGGTCCCTGGGACACTCTCCAGGGACTGTAAGATCGCACCCTAAATATCTCTATGTTGCTCTTCTCCTTCTCCTTCTCCTCCTCCTTCTCCTCCTCCTTCTCCTTCTCCTCCTCCTCCTCCGCACAGCACCATCAATAGACAGGATGCATTACAGAGTAGAGATGTACGAGTATTTCATTTTGATTTGTTTTTGACCAGGATTTGCCCCCTGCGCACCCCTTAACATGAACGTGAGTGCAATTTTCGGGAAATGCTTGAATATCCAAGAACTTGCATTCACGTTAGAAAAATGCGTACTTTTAAAATGTGCATTTGGGGGGAAATGTGCATTTTCACACTTTAATCAGGGGAGGATTAAGCGTGCATTTGGGTGCACACTTTAAAACCGCGCACTCTAATGCACACTTTCTCCCTTTGAACTGCAGCAACAGAAGCTCACCAGCTGTATGGGAAATGAGGCAAACTGAGCTCCGAGACGAAAATCAGGGGACCTCAGCGAGATTAAGTGTTGCTGATTCTCCCATCCCTATTACAGAGTAAATAAACATAGAAGACAGGTCTCTGTCCGAAAGAGCTCACAGCAGCCTTCCTTCTCCTGTTGCTCTCCAGATGTGTTGGAGTGCAACTCCCAAGCTGGCTGGGGGTCATGGGTGTTGTAGTCCAACACATCTGGAAGGCACCAGGTTGGGGAAGCCTGGTTTACAGTCTAATATAGACACATTGCGTGCCTTTTTTTGGTAGAAACGGGAGGTATAAATCAAATAAAAAAATAAATAGCACAGATTTAGGATGACTATAGAAGGATAGGAAGAAGAAGCAAAGGTAGCATGCAGCAGAGACAGGAAATATATGTCATCTATGTACAAGCTCAGAGAGGGGCTCATGCACTCTGCCCTATCCCAATTTGTTATTGGGTTGAGGTATGGATCATTAGGACCTGCATTACAACAAATAACATAAATGCATTCCCCATAAGCATTGATCAAGGGGATGGCAGTTATTTATCCCAGTTAACATGTACCACTTTGCTGTAGAAGCTGACATCTTTGATGAATTACTGAAACGTGCTCCAGAGAAACTGGATGCTGTAAAACAGGTAAAAGAAACACTACTATTTTTTCAGGACACTTGATAGTGTGATATAGAACTGAGAAGCACGATGATTCTGTGCTTTCTCTTCTTTTAGGTACTTTTGAAGTTTGTCAACAAGCATGTTAGAAAATTAGGATTAAATGTTGAAGATCTTGACTCTCAGGTAAAAATCTGCTACTAATGATTTCCTATACCATTTTTAATCTGCAAAGTGCTTTATGGTGTTCACCTTTATGCAGCTCTATGAAAGAGAGATTACTGTTACTCCCTTTTTACAGATGGGTTGGGGCAGTGACTTGATTAAGGTCACATAGCGGGCCAGTTTGAAGCACAGAAATATCATGCAGTTCAGTCTTTCCTGGACTGTACCACTCCAGTTAGCAGGAGATTGCATGTTTCGGTGCCCCTTCCCCCCTTAAAAAAATCCATAAAGAACAAGCATGTCAGGAAGAGGGGTTTTAACCCAGCACCTTCCTTGATGTGTTAGTTCTCCCCAAGTAGGAAGTTTGTTTTTATGTGAGGGAACATTTAATCATACACCCCATTACTACTATCTGCCTTCTGTAGTGGTACATTGCAAGCAAGATTGCATGCTTTGCTATTTCTGCATGATTGAATTGGTTAAGTAAGAGTCATTTCACATGCTGTGTTTTTCAAAAACGTAAGGGAGTCCTATTGGGTCAGAACAAGGGTCAACTAATTCAGCATCCTGTTTCCAACAGATGCTTCCTGGAATCCCATAGAAAGGACTGCATACACCTACGACTTTTTAAGGTGTATTCATAAAAATGTAGCATATGAAACATAAACACATGTACTCATTATTCATAGTCATTAGAGACAGGATTAGCTTCAGCTCCCTGTCAAGTGGAAATCTGGTGGCAAACCAGGTCTCCTACCACAACATGTGTGACATGGCCCTGCCATCAATGTCTAAGTGGTAGGCAAACCTCCTCTTGTCAGATCCAGGTCCATTTCTCTGTGCCCTGGAGTGGAACACACACTGCCCTGGAAGGTGAAGCTAATGTACAAATCTTGCAGTAGATGAATATTTTACCAACAAGATTTTTATTTATATATTTTTATTGATTTATTATATTTCTATACTGCCCAATATTCAAAGCTTTCTGGGTCGTTTTTAGCTATAGGGGCTTGGATCCAGATTTAGGTGCATACGACTGGGCTGGCAGAAGTGAATTTCCCACCCTATTCTCCTCACTGCAAGCTCCTCTAAAAGCTACACAGAGGATGGGGGACCCTGCTGAATAGGGTAGCATGTGGGGCAGGGGGAATCTCTGAAAATTGGGCAGAGGCAGCTTCTGTGAGAGGATTTAAGGCTCAATTTTCAGAGACCTTGCTGTTCCCTGTTGACTTGGGGATATGGGCACTTAACATTAGCCTAAATTGGTAACCCAAAGCCATGCCCAAAGCCAGGCAGTATATTACAAGGTCTGAACCAATTAGTTTGTAACGTCATATGGACGTGTACAGGCTGACTCTTATCTGAATCCTTAACTCTAAGATCTGATTCATATGTTACTTGGTGGTGCCATACCACACCAGTAATTTATTTATTTATTTAGCTGAGGTATTTATATATTGTCTTTCAATCATGTTCCCATCCAAAAGTGTGGATGAAAGAATCGTCACCTGGAATAGTATGAAATAACAGCATTAGTACCCAATGTCCCTGTGGCCTGGCAGCACGGATATGATTATTTTTCATGTGATCCATACATCCGACGTTATTCTTTCATCCAAATGGTACAAGAGAGCATGGGATCTAGCTACAGGTATATGACTTCCATGCTACATTGAGCTGGGCTTAAGGTGCTAGTTGGACTTAGAATAGATCATGAGAACATGGGTGATATTGTAGTGTTGTAGCATTCCAAACAGTTTATGGATTACTCTGTTTTGTGCTGGTTTGCATGGAAACCTTATTGGAAAAAAACTTTATTGGACAAAAGGTTTTTTTGGACCTTGATTGTGCCCAGTAGTTAAATCCTTTCTGTCATGGAAGTCTTGAAGTTAATGGAACTGAAACCAGAATTAAGCAACTATACACAAGTATATGTTCATGATCTTTATTGTCTTTCTGTTCACCCCCACCCCTGGCAGTTTGCAGATGGAGTGATTTTGCTTTTGCTAATCGGGCAACTTCAAGGCTTTTTCCTGAATCTGGGAGATTTCTTCCTGAATCCAAGTTCTGTTTCAGAAAAGGTAGGTTATTTTTGTGCACCCAGCTTTGACTTTAGGACTTTGTGTTGGCTCCCACACTTTAGGGTTACCCCAAGAAGTAGGGAACCTTTTTGATCTGTTGACACATTGGGCAATTTGAGAAACTGTCCTGGGCACCACTACAAAATGGCTGCCATGGGAGGCATAGCTAGCTGCAAAGGACAAATAACCTGCCCCAAAGACTGAGCACAAAGCAAAGGTGGGGTTTGAGCCCCAATACACTAAACAACTCCTTTGAACCCCCTAGTTTTCAGTGCCAACAGAAACCTATTTCAAAGAAGGCAACTCTTTTATCCCCCCACCCTTCCTCTGCTAGCCAACTCATTCTCCCCTACCTCTTTTTCTCTTGCACTCTGGATCATTACCCATTACATATGCGCTCTCTCTCCCTCTGGCACACACACACATCCAAGCAATTCCAGCTGCCAGCAACAAAACGTGTTAATTTTTCAAAATAAAAAATAAAAAGTGAGAGGAGTAGGACACATTGGCGAGAACCAAGGAAGGTGTCTGAGGCTGCATTGCTTATCCTTGGGTTACTCACACTACTGTTAATGTTCTTGGGTACCTTATGCAAAGTAAGGATACTGACCTTATATTGGGCAATGTAACTTTTGCCAGTCTCTAGAGATGTAAAATCTCTGGAAATTTTGAAGATAATGGAAAAAAAGTTTTTAGGAAGAATGGAAAAATAAGCAATTTTTTTTAGCAGTTGTTACAGATCTAAAGTTGCTTTGTTGCTTTAAGACAGCCTTCCCCTACCTGGTGGCCTCCAGATATTTTGGACTTCAGCTCCCATCAGCCTCAGGCAACACAGCCAGTGGTCAGGAATGCTGGGCATTGTAGTCCAAAACATCTGGAGGGCACCATGTTGGGGAAGGCTGCTTTAGGAAAATAAATCAGTTTTATGTTCCTAAAGCTATACTATGTATAACTTGGTTTGCTCATAAAATTATCATTATACTTTAAAAGTTTTAAAAGTAAATTCATTAAATTTGTAATTATTGTCTGAATAAACTATACTGTTAAGTTTAATATACCAAACATAATTTTATGAGCAAACCAAGATAGATAGATAGACAGACAGACAGTTCCTATTTAATGTCTGACCAACGGGAACATCAGCAAGTAATCCCTGAAACATCTAAATTATCCTAGAAGCCAGAAGAAGCAGGCAGAACTGGAAGCAGAGGAAGACTCGTATATAGCATCTATTTCTATTTGTAAGGAAGTTTAGGAAAATCCCTAAACCTGTTCCTGTTTTTGGGGTGGAACTTAGGGAAAACTGACCTGAAGGAAAAGCTATTGAGATTGTATTTACCTGGGAATTACTCAGTTTAGGAATGGTAAGCAACTGTAAGAAACTTTAAGCAATCTCAACCTATTTGAAGAGTGACATTTTATTCACTTTCTAAATAATTTCCACTAACAAACGTCTTGTTTTTGTTCATTTTGAAAGGTGGTCTGTAGTGGTAGTGCCAATCCCATGCTTATGCCATGGGAACCAGACTATGAGTTTCTTTTAGATAGAGAGGGTTTATTCTAGTAGCAATAGTTCAAAGGTTTTATAGCTGAGGCAGCCTCACTAGTGGTGAGGTCTAACTGAGAACTTTATTAAAAACTGTGGCAGTGAGTTCCATAGATGCAAGCCTCAAAGTTATTATTTTTTAAATGAAATATAGGTGGGATAACCCACACGCTTCTCTGTCACATCTGGTTGGCCATGGCAGGATAACCTACAGTATTTTTTTTCACATGTGGGTTTTCGATTAGAACTACATTCATTGACTGCTATAGCATCTAACCAGAACAAGCCCAGAAACACCGGACTCTGTAGAACAAAGCCCAAATTGTCAAGAGTGCACCTTTTCTTCCATATGGTGATACGGTGACTCTACTCACATGCTGGGAAACCGAGCATTACTTGGGGCATCCTGAAATGTCTATCAGTAAGAGATACATTAGATAAATAACTTTAATAAGGACTGGAAGAAATGACTATGCTGGGAATCTTATAAAGAAGATTAACAAAACATTTTCCCCATGGCATCATTATTTCCAGACGTTTTGCATCTCTGGTCTTTCTATAGAAGTGTACTTATTACATAGTTTTTAGAAATTATTGGGGTGTGTGTGTAAAGGCTGGGCAACAATATGTAAACACCTTGTCTTAAAATTCTAAAAGAAAATATTACACAATCCAAAGCTATTCCGTTTTTCAGAAAAAAACAAAAATGGTCCTTGGGAAAAAAAACTGGTTTTCCCAAATTTTTCTGTCCCCCCACCCTCCTGGGCCTTCACATCTCTAGTCTTAGCACCCTGTCATATGCCTGTCTTTGCCATCCTTGGAAACTAGCCATGTATACCTTTATGCTTCTGTTTAGCTATTACATGTGAATATGACCAAATTCATACATATGGATTTTGTATGGCTATTCAGAAACTGACGCAAAGCTGCATTGGCTGGGCTGTTGTTGTTTTCAGTGCAGTAATTTTCTGTGTGATATGTGCTTCTTCAGTGTCCAAAAGTCTGAATTGATGCTTTATTACCTGGTTTGTTGTTTTAATCAGTGAGCCTACATTTTACCCAGAACTGGAACCACCTTTTCTCTTATTGACCTTTCTTAGGTACACAATGTTAACTTTGCAGTAGACTTGCTGATGGATGGAGGCCTTTTAGACACTCCCATCAACCCTGAAGGTCAGTCATTGTAGGAGAAGGATAATTTTGCAGGTCATACCCAGCACCTTGTACAGGGTGGGACTGGCCCATCATAAATCAGTGTAAAACCGCAAAAACATAAAAATAGTCTAATATGTTGAACATTATAAAACAATATTGATAAAACATGTTACATAAGTGCTTGTCAATCATATCTTTGCACTCATTGGCCAGAAAACTGGATCGCAGGAAGGAGTTTGTTTTGCTGAGCAATTGGATTTCATGTAGAATCCTGCCTGCACATTTTCTCTTAGTTCTCTGTAAGGTTGTAAACTTATACCTTCTTACCTGGGAGTAGTCCCCATTTAGCTCAATGGGACTTATTTCTGAATAGAAATATATATATTCTGCTGTGAGTAAAAGAGATAGAGACTTACTCTGTTTCTCCCTGACTGAGCTGGCAGAGGTGGTCTTCAGTGTGGTGTTGGAGGAATCCAGGACGGTGATTCTGGGTGACTTTAACTTCCATGCTGAGGTTGTCTCTGTAGTTCCGGCTCGGAACTTCATGGCCTCCATGACATCTATGGGGCTGTCTCAGTTTGTCATCAGCCCAACACATGAAGCAGGGCATACCCTTGATTTGGTTTTTGCTCCAAGTTGTGGGCTGGGTAGTCTGAAGATGGGGGGTGGGTGGGTTTCCAAGTAACCCCATTGTCATGGTCAGACAATTTCCTGGTGAGATTTGAACTCATGGTGCAACTTTCCTCCTGCAGGAAGACTGATGGAATCCAATGGATTTCTGAATGCTCTTCAGGGTTTTCCAGTGGAGAGAGCTGGTGATCCAGACGAGGCCCTAGTCTCACTGTGGAACAGTGAGATATGGAGGGCCATTGACTTGATTGCACCTGAGTGCCCTCTCCAGCACTGTAGAGCTCATCTGCTCCTTGGTATACTGGGGAGCTGCAGTCAGTGAAAGAGGCTGGATGTCAGCTAGAGCGCAAGTGATGCAAGACTCACAGCGACGATGACCGAGCACGCTCCAGAGCACATAACCGTTCCTATTGCGTGGCAGTGCGGGCAGCCAAGAAGGCTTATTTTGCTGCCTCCATTGTGTCCTTGTGCGGAGCTCTTCCGGGTGGTCAGGGGCTGTTAACACCCTCCCCAGCAAATGGGGCCCTGGCCCTGTCGAGGACTCGCTGTGACCTTTTTGCATTGCACTTTGAGGACAAAATCGCTTGTCTCCACAGCAAACTTGACACTGTTGTTAGTGCAGTTCCAGTCGAGGTGTCTGATGCCACCATCTGCCCGGTTTTGTGGGATCAGCTCCAGTTGCTGTGGCCAGATGAAGTGGACGAGGTGCTTGCAGCAAGGCGGCCAACCACAATGCCCTCTTCATCCCTGTCCCTCCTGGCTAATAAAAGCTAGCTGAGGGGGAATGACTGGGTGGGTCCAGGGAGTGATAAATTCTTCCCTACAGGAAGGGGTGGTCCCTGCTGTCCTAAGGAGGCAGTAGGGCAACCACTCCTGAGGAAGCCCACTTTGGACCCAATTGTATTGGATAACTACTGCCCAGTTGCCCTCTAGGGAAGGTACTTGAGAGGGTTGTGGCGAGGCAACTACAAGCACTCTTGGAGGATACTGATTATCTAGACCCATTCCAGTCTGGGCTTCGATCTGGTTATGGGACAGAAAAGCCTTGGTTGCCCTGATGGATGACCTTTATCAAGAGAGGGACAGGGGGAGTCAACCCTGATAATTCTGCTTGGCCCCTCATTGGCTTTTGATACTATCGACCATGGTATCTTCCTGGATTGACTCTGTGGGATGGGTATCAGAGGCACTGTGCTACAGTGGTTCTGGTCCTACCTACAGGACTGATTTCAGAAAGCATCATTGGGTGACTATTCCTCAGCCTCTTGGCAATTGAGCTATGAGGTCCCGCAGGGTACCACCTTGTCCCCAGTGTTATTTAATATCTAGTGTACAAAGCCGTAAACAACTTGGGAGCAGTATACCTGAGAGAGCGCCTTCTCCCTTACCAACGTGCCTGGTCACTGAGGTCATCGAAAGGCCCCGGTGATCCCACATGGACCCATAGCCCGACTGGAATAAACCAGCCACAGTTTATTAAACTTGGTTTTATCAGAACTCTGTTTCTTCTTTTAAAAGAATTAAATTTTAACAAGGCATTTTTAATCTTTATCCTGTTTACTCTTCCCTGCTCCGAGGTCTTTGGATACGGAGCCATATATACATGCTTTAAATAAATAACATAAATAAATGAAAGCTGAAAAATCACTAGAGGGTTTATCATGTCAACCTTTATTTGACAACACATCCCAGAATTCATTGTCTATATAAACTACGAGTGAACAGCCCTGGCTTGGCACAGGTTGAAATAGCTCGTAGTTTGATACAGTGAAGCCTTCAAGTTATCTTACACAGCTGTCGGATTTGAGCATATTGTGCCTGCCCTGTCTGAATGAAGCCATACCCACTGGCATCCCTTGGCATAGCCCCCTGAGGGAGAAGTCTGTACCCCCTAAGTGGGGGGGGCTGCCCCACAACAGGGGGAGGGGAGGCATATAATGGCCCCTCAGCCAACTATTCTTCCCTGGCTTCAAACTGTATGGACTACAAAGCTATGTGCTGGTTAGAAAAGTCTGCTCCTCATGGCGGAAGGTGTGACTGCAGGCTTCAACCACATGGACACATTTAAATAAATACAAAAATCATTAATGTGTTTTAGGGCGCAATCCTATGGCCGCTAGTCAGCGGCTAGATGGCTGTAGGATACGTCGGTTTCCGGGAACCGACCTTGGAGCCCATGCTCTGAGGTCGGTTCCCTGAGAACTGACCTTCCCCCCTCCCGCGCTGCTGTTCTCAAATTCTCCTGCCGCAAATTCTCCTGCCCTGCATTGGACTGGTGGTTGCCTCTGAGTCTGGAGGCGGCTGCCTATCCCAATAGAATTGCGCCCTCCAAAAATAAAAGTAACGCCAAAAAGCACACCCGTAGGGTCCCCTTAGTATGCATGGTAATTTTCTTGGTCTTGATGCTATGGCAGTGACAGATGGGCAGACAAACATCTTCTTTTATTATATACTCCTGTCTTTTCTCTTAATATTTTTTGCACCTCCATTCCACAGCACCTTGAAGGCAGTTGCCTCTGGTCCTGACTGTTATGTCTGGAAGAACTGCTTTGGCTTCTTCTCTCCACCCTGAGGGATGCCAATTATATATGTTAAACCAGACATTTCTCTTCAGCACCGGGATGTATAACTTATCCGATTTAGTTTTGTCTTCCTTGTGTCTTCGCAGATGTTGTGAACCGAGATATGAATGTTACATTGCTAGTCTTGTACTGCCTGTTCTCCAAATACAAGACCAAAGGGGCATGAAGAACAAAAATCAAAAGGCTTCTGTCACACTCATTTTTGCTAGTGAACAGTCTACTTTTCAGTGCTAATCATTATTTGACGCTTTGCATCTATATACACTTGATATCTGTATACATGTACCTGTGGATAAGTTTCAATGTCAGAAATACTAGAAAACTAGTGAATGTTGACATTAACCAGTAATTTTTAAGATTTTAAGAGGGCCTGCAGGAAATAGTTGCAAATGTTTGTCTCGGGGCTTGTTCTGGCATTTACAGTATGGTAAACGCCAGGTTTTTAAACATCACAGCTTAGATGTCCTCAGTAAGATTCAGGTTTGCATACCTATGGAGTTCCCAGTTGATGCCCAATCTCCTGACCTTAACTTTTCTTAAACCAAGTTCCCCAGAATTTCTGCAAGATGTATGCATATCCAGTGAAAAAAGGGCCTGATAAATGCAGTTTTTAATTAAAGGGCTTGATCACTTGCATTAGACTCTGATGGCAGACACCCCTCTCCCATCCTTTAATTGGGCATTCTCACGAATGTTACATTAATGCCAGTCATTTATCTTTAACTCAAAATTGTTATAATTTGGCTGCACCAAATATGCAGTAGTATTGCTTTCCAGCGATTTCAGTGAAATAGACGTTATCCTGAGGAAAAATGTGAATGTTCACCTTTTTAAAAAAAGAAAGCATGGGGCCAATATTTCCTCAAGGATCTCATATCGAATGGGATGGCATCACAATGTTACTCCTGAAATGATGATGTCATTGGATATTGGTGAATGAAATCACAGCTAGTCTGGTAAAGCTATGTCACTGAGGACAGATTAAATTAACATGCTGTCATTTTTACAGGGACTGCCAGAAAATTAGTCTAAAGGGGACCTTTTCAGTACCGCCAATTTTTAAAATGAAAATGGCAAATCATTTTGGCACATTTCATTTGTGCCTATCAAGTTTCTACACGGGTACTGTGAACCAAGATATGAAGATCACATTTCAGATTGTATACTGCTGATTTTCCAAATACAAGGCTACAAAAATCCAGAAATCAAATAACTATGTTTTGTTATATTTATATTTTATTAATACTTGTACTCAGTATACTTTACACTGACACTCAGCATTAAATATAAACAGTTAATGTTTTACAACCCCACACGTAATGACATAAAAAAGAGCTTCTCAGGAAGTGAGTTAGGCTCCGTATGTCAAAGAAGCACAGTGTACGTTTTCCAGCATCTGCTTAATTTTGACAAAAGCCAGATCAAAGAAAATCAATGCTGAGTCCTACTCAATGGACTTACAATAGATTACATTGCTTCCCATGTTGTGATGGGCATTCTGCATGACGCGTGCCATTTGATCCTTGTGCAACGAGTTGTCTTAATTTATTGGCTTTGCCTATATCCACAAGAAAAAAATTAAAACAATGATTGAGGAATGCTGAAGGGGATTCTGTGCAGAGGCAGCCAGGAAGGATCACCAAGCACAAACTCACCAAACACCCAGCTGTGTGGACTTTGCATCATGGGTAGTCAAGCTGTGCAGTATTCCATAAAATATGAAAGTAGCTTATGCAGTAGTGATGTGAGAAGTAGTAATTTATGCAGTAACTGCATTGTTAATAAAGGAAAATGAAAAGGATTATCAAATGTAGAAGAAGGATATTGTGATAATCCCCTCTCCCTTTCTGAATGCTTTTGGGGAGTATTAAGCATACTGCATTGAATGTACTGAAGTGTTTTGTGAATATTTGCGAAATGAACAACGTTAGAGAGCTGCAAAAGAAAATGTTCTTCCCTTTAAACCAATTTGACTTCCTTTAGGCTATACATTTGACCTTTAATCAGATTCACTGTCTGAGTATTAATGGAAAACCTAGGCATTTGAAGGCACTTTGATCGCTGACATTTAGAGCGAGGATTTGTTGTTTCTAGCACTTGAGCAGACAGATGAAAAGAACTACTTAGATGGTAGCATGGATTCTGAAGCCTTCGGGTTCTGTCTTCCAAAAATGACGATGCAAAAATAGTTTAGCAAAACGAATGAACATAATATTATTTAGCTTTATTACCAACCACTCTCCCATTTTGATTTTTGGGTTGAAAACAGCCATTTCGGTAAGGTACTTCCTCCCGCCCCTTGAAAAATATTTATATTGTGTGAATTTTCACCTTTTAAAAACACACAAACACACACACACTTTTTGATGCCAGTGTTTCATCTGGCTGCTGCTTCGTCGTTCCTGGATTAGTCACATGTGTTATCCCAGCCAATCAGGGATCATGTAGTGAACATAATGATACAATGACACTCAGTAGTCAGATTTGGCTATCAGATGGCATCACTTTTGGTTGCCTTCAGTGTGTGCCTGCAAGGCTTCCTAAGTGATCCTAACCACATCAAGTATTATGAATGGAAAAGGACAACCTCCTTTTTGGTATATAACCAATTATATTTGGCTTTGTGATGTCACTATTGTGGGCGTGGCTCTTGGCCACATCCAGCTTTCGAGGCAGTCCATGTAGTTCCTGTTGTTGTTTCAGGAACTGTAAGTTCGGCTTCAAACAAAAAACTCAGATAGTGGCAATCATTTTTCATGAAGGCGTATGGGAAGGACTGAATCTAGCCCCCGCCGTTTACTTTACAGAAGTTATTGCTCTTGTGAGACAAGCAGTAGATTACATTTGCACATAGCTGGGTCACGGCCATAGTCTCTGAGGACAAATATGGGACATCTGGTACCAGTTAGTTACAGAATGGTCTTCTTAGGCAGCTTCCTGTATTTATAGAAATACTAGGAAACATGGTTTCTGCAAATGTGTATAGGGTCCTGGGTGCAACTGGAAATTCTCAATCCAAGGATTGTTAATCTGTCACATTTGTGGTGTATCCCATTTTCAGATTAATGTTCTTGGCTGCCGCTGCATATCCACTTCAGGATAGAGGTATGGGGGTTGCATGCTTGAGTGCTGCCCCCCCCCCTTTTAAAGCCTCCTTGCACATGGAAGATTGACACATCACTGAGAAGGCCGAGCTGAACCCTTTTCCCGGAGGTGGCAATTTTCACTTATAGAAAGTTTTGCTTTTGCTTTTTCATTGCATTCAAATTGCAACTCGCCCCCCGCAGCCTGAAGCGGAAGAGTACAGAAAAAGCATTATCATGTGTTGCCAGAGGAAATTGTTTCAGGTGGTATGACACTATTTGCATTTTTTAAATACAGATATATTTCAGGATTGTTCGCTACCATTCAGGATTGTTCACTACAGCACTAACTTGGGCAGCAAGAAAGCAGTTCCTAGCAGAACAGGAACTAATGGCTGGGACAGATTCTTTGCCCTCTTGCTGCTGCTGCTCCAGTCAGGAATGGTTTGGTGTGCAAAGAATTCTGCCTGTGTATCTCCTCCCGCTACAGCAGCATCACCTCTAACAGCTTCAGCGATTTGTTGCTGCAGAGGCTTTTCCTTCTTGGTTTATAGGTGGACCGCATGCTGCTTCCTGCCTTTGTCAATGCTGCTGGAAAAGGCTGAGCTATTTTCGGAAGATAGCTGTTTTGCAGGGGTGGGCAGGGCGGAGAGAACAGAAACGGAGGGGACTATAGGTTAGGTGTAGGGCTGGTGGTTATGTGAGGACCCTGCTGCCTGAGGTGAGAAAGAGGGAATTGTTGTCCTGTGGTGAAATGGCTTATGGGCTCCTGTGAAAGTGAGGTGAAGGAGTGCAGGAGAGGCTAAGGCTGGCTTTCCCCTTCCTCCACATATGCAAGTTCTGAAACAAACCCCAAGAATATTGAGCTTCTGGGACAAGGAGTCCAACTGGATGACTCCACTGAGTAAATTGACCCGAGTATGTTAGCAGAAGTTGGCGAGATATCTACAGAACAGCACACCCAAAGGTATCGGCCTTATTTTAGTTTCCATCACTTCTTGACATTTGAAATTAGATTGTTGTGCTGTGTGCATTTTGACAAATCGCTCGAGCCCTACCCCTCTTCCAAGATTACTAAAAGTGAAATGAATAAAGGAACAAACCAGAAGAACGGCACGCTAGGCGTTCTGACTCTGGCTCTAACTGATATCTTGCATTTCATATGGAACAGATGGTGCAACAGGTTTTTGCTTGACTGCAGCTGGGAAAGGAACAGATTGCCCTGGGAAGTTTGTCGGCTAAATCTAGCATGCATCTAGTTACTTTATATATTTCGGCAAAATGAGAAAAGTTTGAAAAAATAAAATAAAAAGCACTTATTATACTGTTAGCCGTAATATGATAAAAGTTGGGCTGAGCTGTATAGAAGTTATTGTAGTACATTTTCTCTCTTTGAAAAGGAACTGGCATAAGGGCATTTGAATGCATTTAATTTCTTCCAACTTTAATAAAGCTATGGAATTGGAATGGTTTAGCCTAAGGAGGCTTTACAGTTAGTGAAATGTGCTTTGTTCCCAGAGTTGCATAAGAGGGACTTGATAATTTGTAATATGCATTAAAAACGCCTTTCAGCTGCTTTAAACATTCAGCAATCGTATATTTGATATTCTTGTGACGAATCTACATGCCTAGATGCAATTACATCCTTGGCAATATCAGTGCTCACTTTTATTCAAGTATGCTTATGAATAATGATAAAGTTAAAATTGGATTTGGTTAGTTGATATTTCAAGGCCATAGGGGCACTCATTTAAAAATACGTTAGCTTGGAATTAGGCTCCACACACCATCTTGATTTGAAGTCGCTTGTAAGAAGCATGAGCCGATGACAGCAGTCTGGCCAGCCAGCAGTCGCCAAGGGTGTAGAAGTCACCGCTAAATGACAGCAGTCACTGACTATTGCTGCAGCACCTTGCTGGCTGGCTGCCTCTCCAGTCCTTTATCTTGAAGGACTTTACTTCTGAACATCTCACATTCTCAGACCTGCAACTGTTCAAACACTGTTCAGCCCCAGTTCAAATATGTGTATGCTTGGAATGAAGCCTGCCTCCACATCTCTTGTCCCAGGAGAGAATCTAGGCAGACAGGTCAAGACATTTTGGTGCCTGAGGCAATCAAATCGCACCCCCAGCTCATCATACTGGTAAAAATATAATAAGCTCAGGAGGAGTCCCCAGCTTTTGTGGACTGGTGAGAACATTTGAAAGTGTGTTGTGGGGACTCTCACAAAATGGCTGCCACGAGGTTTGCTTTCCTGTTCATAAAATTGCTGGTGTGGGCATGGCCAGCCTCAAAATACTCATTTCCCAGAAGACAAACTGGTGAGATTTCCAGGCCCTTCTGGGACCTCTTCCTCATCTTTGGCCTATCTATGTGTGAGGCTGTAATCCCAGTCAAACTATTACTTCCTTTTCTCTTACAGGAGCTGGACTTCAGACTGCTTTGTTCCTTGAGTAGTTGAACATTCCTAGCTGTCACAATATCTAAATAATTGACTACTTGCTGCCCTTTAATGCTACCCCCAAATCTGCTGCCTCCACACTCTGCCTATTTGTAAGCCCTGGGTGGAGACAACAAGACAGCCCTCCCAACTGTGTGGGCTTCTTCACACGGGTCTTTTATCCTGCGATTGAGATTGGTTACTCACGGAAGTTTGCAGGTCTGTTACATGACGTTGTCACCCTCCAGGGCCTCTCCTGTGTTTTGTGACCATTTCTGCAGCTTTATTCATAATGGGGATAATGAACTGTTTAAAAGATGGCAGTTTGAATGGATTTGAATCTAAGCATGTAATTATGGAGTTGCGCTATAACAGCAGCTCCATCTAGTGGCTGTATAATGAAACAGATAGAACTTGCAGATAAAGGCTACCTCTAGGAAAAAAAGAGGAAGTGCATGTAAAGGAGCTGATCTTAATCCTGCAAAGAATCCGGAAACAGAAACCTAGTGCAGGATAAAAAGCCTGTTGTGGAGTAGCCCTTTGTGTTTCATTCAGTCATGTACCATGAACCACAATGCCACACAAACTCTTAGTAAAAGGAGGCTACCTAGGCAGGTGGTGGGCTCTCCCACACTGGAGGCATTCAAGTCAAGGCTGGACAGACATCTGTCGGGGATGCTCTGACTTGGATTCCTGCATTGAGCAGGGGGTTGGACTCGATGGCCTTGTAGGACCCTTCCAACCCTACTAGTCTATGATTCTATGAGTCCTCAGTCCATGTCTGTATTTGAACATTGCCAAATGCTGAGCAAAGTGGAACTCAGCTGGTATGGAGAAGCTCCACTGTAGTAGTAATACTTTGACCTACAATATAGTAATAATTTGACCTACAATAACTGCCAGTCATTTACTTCCTGTAATATTTGCTCCTGCAGATGTTATAAAATAATCCAATGGAAGACGAGAAGTGTGAAACAAATACATTTAACACTGAGCAACTCCCAAAAGAATTGAACTCAAAATGGCTGCTGGTCTAGGTTTCAGTGTGCTCCTAGTGTTCTCCAGAACTTCTCTCTGCGCACACACACACAGGACACTATGGTTCCTACCCACTATCATCCCGCCATCAGTTGCCTCGAAGGTGCTCACTGTCTTAGGTTGCCTATGTTTCTTGATGGCTGCTTGTGCCAAGGGTGTGTGATCAGCGACAGCAGCTCTCCCTGATAAGAGGGTTGGAGAAGGGAGTGGGGAAAGGAGAGCAAATGCATGGAAAGACAACCTGCTGTATCTGACTCTCCTTGCTGCTGGGGGAAGCAGGGGAGGGGGAAAGTGGAGGCTAGATTGATTACACGCCTTTCCTCACCAAGGAATGTGGGAACCAGCCCATAACCCTACTCGGTGCAGTATTTGCAAACCCAACTCCATTGGGGTGCCTTCTGGCACGGCCAAAGTGGTGAAGTATATACCTTTTTGTTCAGTGTCTTGACAGCTGAGAACCCAAAACTGTGTCTCATCACTGCCTTCTTTATGATAACATATTTTTTTCCAAGCACATTTGTCTCTGGGGGAGTGTGACTGAGCTCTGTTGGGCCTGCTTGCCTGCGAAATGTTACACTCAGCCCACCATTTTGTGACACCTTCCTATGCCAGAGGAATGATATTTTAAACTTTTTCTTGAAGATCTGAGTTTTAAAATTGATTTTAGACTGTCAGCTGAATTGTGTAGTCAAGTTAATACCCAACTAAATTCCAGCTGATTCTGAGGGATCCATGGGCTGAGGATGTACAGACCTTTCTGGATTTTAGGAGGGTTTAAAAGTGGCTTTTTCCTGTTTATTCACCAATAGGGCTATAAACCACCCAGGATTTTCATTTCAAAGACCGTCACTTACATTATCTCAGTAATCCTTACAACAACCTTCTAATGCACACCACATACTGCAGGTAGAGGATTGAAGCTGAGGGAGTGCAGCTTGCCTAAAGTTGCCTAGTGAGTCCATGGCTGGGGTGAGATTTGAATCAAGAATTTTCCTGGCTCACAGCTCAAACACACTGAAGATCGAACACCATGTCATATAGTAATTAAACGGCACCTTCGAGGGCCCTGACATTTGGTGTGAAAATACCACAGGAAGGAAACGGTTAAAAAAACACACCCTTTCCCTATGGGTCATCTCCCTCACTCCCCCCTGCAACTGTGTTTTTGTGGAAGAAAAGGGGATAGTAATTGTAAGCACATGCTTTAAATCATGTGCTTACTGTAATGTGTAGTTTGACTCTTACCAGGCAGGAAGCCCCATTAAACTCAGTAGGAATTACTTTTGAGTAAACAGGCATAGGGCTGCACCATGAACCACAATGCCACACCAGCTCTTAGTAAAAGGAGCCCTCAGACCATGTCTTCATTTGAACATTGCCAAATATTAAACAAAGCGGAACTCTGTTGGTATGGAGAAGCTGCACTGAATATAGTAATAATAAGTGAAGCCATGTAGAAATCACCTAGCCTAGATGGTTTGTAGGCAAAACATTAGAATAAACCTGCATCCTATGACAGTTTATGTTCTTATGTGACTTCTGAAGCCTGCTTAGGCAATAAGGTTTCTCATCCTGGGGGAACCCATGATGTGTGAAAGTATTGTAAAGTATAAATCTTCTGCCAGATGTAGTTAAGGTTTTTTTTTTTTTTTACTGTCACAGTTCACATAACACAGTTCAATCATCCTACTATTTTAAGGTATTTTGGCTTACACACTTTTACACACTTTGATTACAACTGGATAAAGCTGCTGGTGTGGGAAAAAAAATTCCTGGGCCTGTTCTGAAGGCACAAGATACAGCAACCTTGCTGAAACTAAACAGGTCTAAGTCTGGTCAGTGTTTAAATGGGAAACCATCTGGAAACACCATGTATGCCCCTTTCAGGTCCTGAGGAGATATATGGAATTTTGGAAATTGTAGTCCCGTGAGAGGGGCTTGTAGTTTGGAAACTGTAGTACTGTGAGATGAGGTTGTAGTTTGGTGAGGGTGCTGAGAAATCTAACAGATTTCTCAATGCCCTCACCAAACTACAAGCTCCCAGGATTCTCTGGGGGAAGCCATGACAGTTAAGCTGGTATAATGCCAAAGTTACATTTGTGGTGTAGATGTGCCTTTTATTGTTTTTGTCTAAGTATTAGTGCAAAAGGAAATAGCAATACATTCTAATAAAGCTCTAGAGGTTTATACACCTTTCCTTGTCACTAGATGGTACTACAGAACAGTTTTGTTTTGCTATATGACAGGTGTCTGGTGGCTCTTGGCGTTAAGCCCTCATAAGCCTGCTTTTTTGTTCCATGCTGTGCTACTTTTATCCAGACGTGCTGGGACCAATAAAGGAACCAACAGGGGAAGTAGTTCATAGTGAGCATGCGTGATCAACAATGGGAAAGGCTAGGTGGTCGAAAGATGGGAGGATGAAAAAGTGTGTCGTCTTTGTAGGAGAGAAGCCCCTTCTGTTACCTGCCACAGTTCTTCTCTCACTAAAGCATGAAAAGGAGAATTATTTACAAATCTTCGGACCCAGGACTTAAGCTGAGCCAGGACTTGCCAGGGCTTAACCCTGAAACTTGTTTTCAGTACCAGGGCCCCATCTGCACAAGCCTTTTACTCCGGGGCAGCTGTGAGTCGAGGTCCCTTGGGACAGATGACATAGTCGCCACTTTGCAGCCATCCATGGTTTTCTCCCAGAAAATGCGTATTTCCAAGAAAGTGTTTTGCTGCGATGTTTTTCATTTGTTGCGGGTTTCCCATGGTTGTGAGCAGTCTGTCCCTTCCCCAAACCGACTTCGCATTCTGCAGTGGGCGTGTTGTAGGTGTGCCTAGTGCTTGCGTCACTCTGTGATGCCCCTTTACTCCCCCTGTCCCTTCGCGGCTGCGCAGTGACAGAGGCACAGAGAGGCGTTTTCATTTATTTAATCACACTTTCGCACATTTCTGCAGCTTCGTATCTTCGCAGTGGTTGCTTTTGCACTCAGTGCCCAAGAGCTGGGGGAGTCTTGGGGGAGGACCAATTTCACTCCGGCCACCATTTTGGAGTGATGGGTAGGGTAGGCACGTACCGCTCACATGAACCATCGCGAGAGTCTCAGGCTGGGGAACTGACAAATAGCGTGGAAATGAAGGAGCACAGAACACCCACTTTTTACCTGTGTCTTTTACGGAAAGACACAGCAGAGCCCCTAAAATACAAAACAGCCACTGAAGTGTTGCACCCCACGCTCATGGGACTGCACAGCTGCGCAGTAAAGTATCATGGCAAAAAAAGAGGGCACGGCGGAGTCAGTTAGGGAAGCCCACCATAAATTGTGAATGTATCGCTGCAGAAGCTAATTTGAAGCTGGAATGTTGTGCAGTTGCAATGGAGTGAAGGGTGAAAGCGGTGCCATGTAGATGGGGCCCAGGTCTCAGACCTGGTAATATAAGTGTATGCATAAAGAAGACAGTGAATATGTGACTGTGTATTCATTAGGGCATCTAGCCCACTAATCCAGCCTTCCCTGATGTGGTTCACTCCAGATGTTTGGGACTACAACTCCCATCAGTCCCAACTATCATGGTCAATGGTAAAGGATGCTTGGAGCTGTAGTCCAAAACATCTGGAGGGCACCAGATTGGGGGAGGCTGATCTAATCTGAAGGGCACAGCTTTCCAAGATACCCAGGAGAGGCCCTCCTTGGGTATGCTACTGTTCTTTATATCCCAGAGATTATTGGGATTGAGCCAGACACCTTATACATGCAAGGCATACGTTCCATCTGACCCTGTATTAGGGATGGACGAAAGTCCCTAACCTGGTCCCGCAGCTTTTGGGGGGGGGGGGAGGCACTCTGTTTCTCCCCCCGAAATTCTTGGCTGGTGGGGAGGCGCCCCGTCCCTCCCCGCCAAAATTCTGGCTGGGGGGGAGCGCCCCGCCTCTCCGGCCGCGAAAGAAAAAAGTAAAGTAAAAAAAAAACACGTGATAGGCTATGTAAAGATTTACATAGCCTATCATGGCTGACTTTGAAAAAAAAAAAAGCGCGTATGCAAATGGCGGCGCCCATGGGCGCCGCCATTTGCCTTCCTTATTTTGGCACGGGTAGTCTATGTAAAGATTTACGTAGACTATGGCAAAAATAAGGGCAACGCTATTTGTGTTGCCCTTATTTTCGCCGTAGTCTACGTAAATCTTTACGTAGACTACGCGTGCCAAAATAAGGAACGCAAATGGCGGCACCCATGGGCGCCGCCATTTGCGTACACGCTTTTTTCCCCCAAAGTCAGCTGTGATAGGCTACGTAAAGATTTATGTAGCCTATCACGGTGTTTTTTGAAAATCTAGCCATGATAGGCTACGTAAATCTTTATGATTTTAAATGTTTTTGTTGGGGTGTTACAGTGCACTTGCTGCTTCTTCATCTGCCTCTGCAACTACCTCTCCTCACCACAAACGATATTAAATGTGTATGAATTGCAGCTGTTTTACAATAAGTACAACCAGCTCTATGGTGTGATCCAACATTCTCTCTCTTTTTTAAAAGGACTGTTGTGGTCAGTTTACTAACATTGCTTCAGAAGCCAGAGCAGGACAGGTTATTGCCAAGTAAGTGACTACAGCAGATGGCTGTCAGCAATGTGTAATAAAGCAAAGATACTTGGATAGACAGCAGTATGATAAATACAGAAATCCATCCCTATCTTCATCTGTGGTATGTTTGGGAGCATGTTAGAGCCCTTACTCCTAAAGGTTGCAGACCCTTGAGTTCCTCCCACAACAGAGATAGCACTGGTGATCTTCTAAGCTACAACAACACCTCAGATTGACCGAGCATCCAACCAGCTATGCAACACAGCCTGCCAAATTCCTTTCTCCAATGTGATGTTGCCAAATCTGCTGGTGTCTTCGAACACATGTGTATGTAAACACACATCTATGCACGTGTAGTCGAAGGAGTAGTGTGAAAGTACTAGGATCTTGGGCAGAGGCATGATGTGCACACAGCGGCTTGCAGACTGCGCCTAGACAAGTGGGGAAATTCACTCAAGAGCAAATTCACTCAAGAACCCCGAGAAAGATTAAGCTTAAATTATGTAAATTCTATTTTACCACAAATGTTTACAGAAAGAAGAGACTGATTAGTACACCACTCCCAGAACTGGCCTGGCAGACTATTCATCATAACAATAATACACACAGAGAGAAGACAGAGGCAGGGAATTATGGTTTGCCAAATATGGAGTGGGGAAGATGCAGGGAAATGGCAAGGCAATCTTCAGAGGCCTAAGCACAATAGGGAAAAATCAGTTTTCATTAGTACCCTGTTGGGCACGTGAGGGGCAGAATGGATAGATTTAGAGCAATATCAGCAGAAATAAAACCAGGGTGGCTATATTTGCCTATTTCAGAGGAAAGGGAACACAGAGGGTTTCACTTCCTGATGTTCATGCGCACTTGGAAATTCACAGTGAGCAGTGGTATGACAAAGACAGGTAAAGGTGATGATGGGGGACCGATGGCAGGCTAAGCTATTATTAAATGGTTTTTTAAAGTTTACAAATTGTTCTTTTTAAATTAATGTTAAAGTTTAATTGTAACTCACCATGGGGGTCCTGTTTGGGCCAAAAGGCAACTTGTTATCGTCATCATCTCCTGAGTCCTGGAAGATATGAAATGCAATGCCTCTCCTTGGATCCTGACTAGCCCAAATAAAAATCACACACACACGCGCGCGCACGTGCGCGTGAAGTAAGGAAAGGAGGCAAAGAAAGACACTAGAAAAATGTTTGACAGACCTCTAGAGATCCTGGAAAAGCCTAACAAAATACCCATGGCTCTTAGCTTGGCCATAGGAAGGATAAACCACTGAGGTTAAAGCCAACAATTTTTGACAGTTGTATCGCTTTCTCCTCCTTTGTGGTACGGGCTTCCTAGACTGCTGAGTGACACACAACACGTTCATGGTCCCAATCTGGAGGTTCCTTGAGTAACCTAGGCAGGTAACTGAGCTCCCAGTGTGGTTGGGCAGACCCACTGGAATGGAATGTTATCTAAATGCAACAATGGGTGCTTCACAGGGTGTGGAGCTCTATCTGGGTATACGAGGCAGCAAGGTTGCTCAATAGAAACATGGGTTCAGCCCTAGAGAAAGAGATAGCTCTAAAAAAAGGTAAAGGTAAAGGTGTCCCCAACCAGTCATGTCTGACTCTAGGGTGTGGTGCTCATCTCCATTTTTAAGCCGAAGAGCCAGCGCTGTCTGAAGACGCTTCCGTGGTCATGTGGCCGGCATGACTGAACACCGAGGTGCACGGAACGCTGTTACCTTTCTCGCCAAAGCGGTACCTGTTTATCTACTTGCAATTTCTTGCTTTCGAACTGCTAGGTTGGCAGAAGCTGGGACTGAAGACGGGAGCTCACTCCGTCACGCGGCACTCGGGTCTCGAACTGCTGTCCTGCCGACCTTCTGGTCTGCAATTCAGCGTCTTAACCACTAAGCCACCGCGGCCCCGTGAGATAGCTCTAGGAATCAATTATAAGAAACAGGCAGTGTGTCAGGCAAATCCCACGGGAAAATTAGGTCTTTGTAACACAGCGTTTGTACACCTCAGGTCCTACAAACAGCTTCTCAAAATAGAGTTGGTCTAAAGGGTACTTATAGAGTTCTGCAAAGAGTGCAAAGGAAGCAACAACTTTGCGTATACTCTGGATGGGGTTAAACAAATGATTCAACAGCTTGGCTGTGGAATGAATAGAGGTCTTCCTTTAGACTCTGGCTTCTTGGTTGAATTTGGGCTGGCTAGTTAGACATTAGAAAAGTCATGCCTCCAAGGGACAAACAGGTGCAGTTGCTAGAATAAAAGAGACCGTGAGGGATAACAGGCGACGCTTTGGCCTGCTGATCTTTCTGGAGGTGAGGACGCTTCAGGATTGAATCATATTTCCTGCCAACACTTTAGATTGGCCAGTTTAAGATAACCTTGTGGGTTGCTTGACTTGGGTGTTGACTTAAGGAACAGGAAGGCATTTGCCTTGATCTGGAGCTCCCATTGTTTGCATACTCACAGGAAGGCAACTCCTATTAATTTTGTTAACTCTAGAAGACACACAGGGCATGAACGTATTGTGTGAGCTCTAGTAGCTCACACAATACCACCAGGACCCTTCTGCTCCTAGCTGCCGTGAGTCTCTTGCCCATGCAGCCATTCTGGAAGAATAAAACATATTAGATAAACATAGGGCGTTGCCAACAAAATACATGTGTAAAAGCCACTATGGCTGAACTCCTCCGTAACAGTAGGTGCAATCACCTCACATATCTGGAACTGAGCCCAATTCATATGTGACATGGCCGCCACTGAATGTGGGTGTGCATTTCATGCGTTTTGTTTTTATTTAAAAAATAGCAGCTGTGAGCATGAGGTGACAATCAGGATCAGAACTATGGTGCATAGGGTGGGGGGGTTAACCCTTCTCCCCCTCATAGTCCCAGTGAAAATCCCCCCCCCCAGCTGCTGCTTGCTCAGGGAGGGAATAGAGGCTTTAAGAGCAGGGAGGTGATTTTCATGGCGGCTGTTGCGGGAAAGGGCTACCCCCTCTTCCCGCACACCATGCTTCTGAGCCCAATTATCCCCTCACGTTCACAGCTGTTATTTTAAAAGTAGAAACAAGACACATCAAATGTGTACCTGCATTTCGCATATCACCAAGTTTGGCCCTGATAATTAACATATGCTACTGTTACAATATGAAGAAATGAAAATGTGGAAGTATTTCTTTTTTTGCAGCTGCTGTGTCGCTATGGTAACATGTGAATTGGTCTTTAGGGGGGAAGGCTTATAGGTTAAAAGAGCGCAGCTTCCAAGCTGGCTTGATTCCTGGCACAACCCAGTTTAGAAATTAAAATTAAGTGTTTCTCCCACCCCACTGATGTATCTTTTACACTTAAAAAAGAGTAAAAGAGTTATCTCCATAGAGACAATCATCATGTTACGAACCAAGCCATTCTAATTTTATGCTTAAACACTAACTTCACTTCTAGATCCACCCGACTTATATACAAGTTGAATCCAGAACTTTAAAAAACTGAAACAAATAGTTCTGAAATGCATACGAAAGGACTCGAATAGGACTCGAATATGTATTTATTTGTTTTATGTGCATCCTGTCCTTTCTGATTCAGAACAATCCCTGCAAGGAAGGGGGTTAGGCCAGGAGAGAGTGACTTGCCCAAAGCTACCCAGTTAGAGCCTCTTCACATCTTCCATGGCAATCACGTTTGTGCAGCTACGCCAGTAAACATTTAAAGTGTGAAGGGCAGACATGCGTTCCTAAAAACACTCGAAGATATTCACGGGAGAGTCCTGATGGATCATGACTGCCTGAATTGTGTTCACCCCATATTTATCGTTTTCATCTGCTGTTTTATTTCATTTTTACTTACTGGTTCTATTCTTCTATCTGACATCTTTTTTTGTGATCTTGTTTGTGTTTTAGGCCGCAATCCTAAACCCATTTACTAGTGAGTGCAGTGGGGCTTAATTCTGAGGTAACACACATAAGATTGCATGGGACGTGTGTTTTCTGTATTCTCATGCTTTGTAAGCCACCTTGAGGCCATCCATCCAGGCGCAGACAGGGTATAAAATAAATAAATAAATAAATAGCTCGCCCTCATACATAGTTTGCTGGCAGAAATCTTGGCGTAGCCATAGCTAACACAACGGCCCGGCTTATGCAGAGCATAAAGCCACTGTTTGGTGCTACTTGCTCAAGCAGGAAGGAGCTCGAGCTCACCCTCCTCTCTCTTCCTCCCGCATGGCTAGGAGTAGCATTTAAAACGAACTTTGGTTAGTTAAAAAAGCCAGGTTCATAACCCATGCTTTGGAGCTGACCAGTTTAAAAACGGACTAGAGTTCGTTTTAAAAGACGACCTCAGGTTCTTACATACCGCTACGCGAGGAGTCTGTGCAGGTGAAAGTAAACCGGGCAATCCCACCTATGGAGTTTATTTTTAGCAAATGCTTAGATTTTAGGGCCTAAGGAATGACCTTGTTTCAGTCATTGTACTTTAGGCCAGTTGCAGTAGGGGATGAGGACCAAAGGGTTGTACCAAAAGCTTAATGGAAAATGTGGGTTTTGAGGAGGCATTTGAAGGAATATCTGATAGGTGGCATGTTGCCAGGCAATGCCAGGCAGAAGGAGCAGCAAGGGAGAAGGAGCAGAGACATTTAGATGTCTGAGGAAGATAGAACTGTTGGAGGGACTCGAACCATGAGACACTTAACCTGAACTTGAAGGGTTAATATGTACCTGAGTCAGGTGGGAGGGGCCTCTGGGAGATCATATTCCCTTCTTCCTTGTCTCCTCCCTCATCTCTCCTATTTGTCCTACTTCCTCCTGCAAGGGATGCTGACCATGGGGCCGACCCCAGCCAACTTCCCTCGAGATGCAAGCTTGCTATATCTCAAGTAAAGTCTGTTTACACCACCCAAGTGTGTTTTGTCTACATCCGTGGCTACTGACGGGGGCTGATTTGGGCTTCGGGTTATGTGGCCCAGCAGCCAATAAAGAAGAAAAGGGCTTTTGTAAGGAATCACCACCCTCGGATAGACAAGGGAGAAAAATCTTGGAGCATAGAATGACGGCTGAAGGAAATGTACATGGAGCCATGGAAAAACTAGGCACTGGAAAGTACCAGATAGGGAAGTTCAACGTGAAAATGGTGCTAGTGCAAGAGGAATTGTGGGAGGTTCTGGGATTGGCTGGCCCTGCAGAAAACCCCCAGGACTGTGACAAAGGGGACAGAAATGCAAGGGCAACAATTGCTCTGTCAGTCCAAAATGGCCAGTTGCTCCACATCAGAAATCAGAGAACAGCTCAGCAAATGCGGGAGGCTCTGCGGATGGTGCACCAGCCTACCAGCATAAATGCAAAGCTCTTCCTGAAGAGGAAGCTGTTTAAAATGAGGCTCAAGAAAAGAGCCAGCTTGCCAGACCATGTAAATGCTTTTGTAAAATACATGGTAAATACCATGTAAATGCGTTGTTGAGGAGCTGTGGGCAATTGGCTCAGAGACCCCAGAGGAGGATGTCGTGGCCATCATTTTGTGCAGCCTAGATGACTCCTATGAACCCCTCGTAACAGCCTTGGAAATGTGCCCTGAAGCAGCTAAATTGGACTATGTAAAGGCCAGGCTGACTAGTGAGTGGAATCGCAGGATGGAAAACATGGCTGACGCCTCATGCAAGAGGACAAAGGCTAGGCCAGAAACAAAGGCCACGAGGGAATCAGAACAAGCTCTTAAGGCAAGGACAAAACAATGCTACCAGTGTGGTTCCAGGACACATTTCAAGAGAGACTGTCTTGAAAACGGCCACAACAGGGAGCCAAAGAGCAACAGAGGGCAAGGCAGAGTAAACGGTGAGCCACAAGAGGCCCATCCCTGCCGGTCTGTTTACCTCGGAGCAACCAGAGCTCAGAGGCACAGCCTGGTTTGGGTGCTGGACTCAGGAGCTACCAGCCACATGACTACCCCAAGGGAGTTCTTCGAGGAACTGGATCTCCAAAAGCAGGGTTATGTTTACCTGGCTAATGGGAAACAGGTAAAAGTTTCAAGAACAGGAGAAGGCACCATAAACTGTGTAGCACCACTGCATGGTGGGAAAACAAAGCTAAAAGATGTCTTGTTTGTGCCAGACCTGGAAGGGAACTTGCTCTCAGTAAGGCCGCTTAACAAGAACAGCCTCGGATGGCCTTCTCTCTGTCCCATCAGCCAGGACAGCTAGACTGGTGGGGACGAGGGAGAAGGCCTTTTCTGTGGTGGCCCCCACTCTGTGGAACTCCCTCCCTAGGGAACTCCGTCATGCCCCCTCTTTAATGAGCTTCCGCCGTGCATTAAAAACGTGGTTGTTCAGGCAGGCATTTGGGGTGGGTAAGGGTATTTTAGAAAATGTTTTTATTGTAGAATTTTATTGTTTTAAACTGTTTAGTGATATGCTTGTACATCGCCCAGAGTGGCTGGGTGACCAGCCAGATGGGCGATTAATAAATTTAATAAATAAATAAATAAATAAATAAATGTAAATAAATAAATAAATAAAACTTACAGCAGATGGATTTGTCCTACTTTTCGAAGGGGATGAATGCCAAATATACAGAGAAGGAAGGTTGTGGGGCAATGCCAGGGTAAGAAACTCTATGTATGAGATTGCTGGCAGCAGAGAAGAGGCCAAGAGCGCAGACCACATACCCCACGACAGTTGCATCCACCTCTGGCACAGATGCATGGGGCACAGAAGCATGGAGGCACTGAAGGAGTTGGTGACCAAAGAACTCACTGCAGACTGACAGATCCCAGCGTGCAGGTCAAGATTGAGCTGCGTGTGCTGCATCAAGACCAAGTCCATGTGAGCCCCACTGCCCAAGACAAGCAAGAGCAGAGCTCAAGAACCACAGGAGCTCATCCACTCCGACCTCTGTGGACCGCTGCTATTCATCGCAACAGTTACCAGACCAGACATAGCTGCAGCCGTGGGTGTCGTGAGCAGGAAAGCGGCCAAGCCATCTCAACGCAACTGGGATGGAGTGAAGCAGGTGATGCGCTGCTTGAGAGGCGCACACATATAAAGCTCACACTGCCCGGCAGCACACACGCAGGGCTGATCAGGTTTGTGGACGCAGACTGGGTGGGCGGTGAGCCAGAACGCAAGTCTGCATCAGGAAACCTGTTCACATACAACGGCGGGACTATCAGCTGGGCCAGTAAGAAGCAGGCAGTTGTGGCCATGTCTTCCACAGAGGCAGAGTATGTGGCAGCAACCAGTGCGTGTCAGGAAGTGATTTGGCTCAGACAGTTATTCACTGAGACGGGAGTGGACAACGCGCAAGCCACAGTGCTGTATGAAGATGATCAGGGGTGCCTAAAGCTGGCGTCGAGTGAGAAACAGAGGCCACAGACGAAGCACATTGACGTCAGGCATCACCTGATAAGAGACTTAGTAGAGCAAGAGGTGATCGAACTGAAGTATTTCCCGACTGAAGAGATGGTGGCAGATGTGCTGACAGAGTTTCTGCCGGGGAACTGCACCAGCGCCACCTGATGGGGATGGGATTGGGGCAGTGACCCATTGCCCTTGAGAAGGGGTGTTGGAGGGACTCGGTCCATGAGTCACTTAACCTGAACTTGAAGGGTTAATATGTTCCTGAGTCAGGTGGGAGGGGTCTCTGGGAGATCCCCTACTCCCCTATTCTTCTTCCTACTTCCTCCTGCAAGGGATGCTGACCATGGGGCTGACCTCAGCCAACTTCCTTGAGATGGAAGCTTGTTCTATCTCAAGTGAAGTCTGTTCTTAACCCACCACCCGAGTGTGTTTTGTCTACATCCGTGGCTACCAGCTGGGTGTGATTCAGACTTCAAGAACTGGTGGAGCAAAAGGATGCATTATGATATGAAAGCAGAGAGAGAAGGGGGTGAAAGAGTGTTGGCAGCCTTGAACGTAAGCACAAGGAGTTTGTACAGAATTTGGGAATGAACTGAAAGTCCGTGTAGGGATTTAAGGAGGGGCTTCATATGATCAACCAATGAAAGAGGTGAATGATCTTGGTGGATGAAGTGAGACAATGGAAGACCAGAGAGGAGAAGGTTGAAGTAACTGAGGGAGAAATGATCAGAACATCAACCAGAGGGCAGAGGGCTCCACTTTTACAATATTGTAAAGGAAGGCGTGGTGTCCTATTCTGTGGTCTCTTGAGGTTTGCAGGTGAAGCTGGTAGCATCCAATGGCAATCAGAACAAGGCAAGAAAAAAAGCAAGGCTGTGGATCATTCCAGGTGGATCCTGTTGACTGGTTCCAGTACAAGAATTGGAGAGCTGAAGCCTTGTGTAGGCTGACATGGCCTGTAGCGTGGTCAGCTCTGCCCCTCCTGGAGGAGCTGACTGGACTGTTAAAGGGCTCTCACCTGGTTTTGTAGCTTGAAACTCCTGCAAGGCTGGGGAGATGGAGGGACTCATTCTTTGAGCCAGAGGATGATGATAGGACTGTGTCCCCTGGCTGGGAAGGCACTGACTGTCCTACCCTTGAGGAAGTTGCCTGTGCCTTATCCTCAGAATCCTCTGCTGCACCCTGGAAGGTCTGAGGGCTGGGGGTCATGCCAGATGGTTTGGTGACAGACTGCCTATAGGGAGCAAAGGAGAGACAGGAGTCAAAGATAAAGCCAAGGCTTATTCAGCAGGGTGAATATGGATATGGTCAATTATTATGGAGAGTGAAAGAGGATGGGGCAGCTTGGAGAGACAGATGAGAAGTGTGTGGTATTAGGCATATTGTGTTTGAGAGGTTAATGAAACATCCAAGCAGAAATATTAGACGGTGAGAAGTGTGGGTCGATGTGCATGTCATCCAATTTGTGAAAATCCCCCCCCCCGCATTTTTCTGCAGTTACTTCAATAACTACGTGAGGTGGCTGAGGGTTGTTCTTTTTCCTTTCATCCTTAAACAATCAAAGATGTGTTGCTCTCTGGCATCTCTGCAACTTCCTGGAAAGCCCATGGGAGGTTGTTATGTCATGACATCCCCCCTTGGGTATTCTAGGAAATGTGGCCAGCCAGGGAGGTTGTTGAGATGTTAGAGAGGGGCACTAGTATTTGTTTTTAAAGCTTAAGAACAATATCTCCACGCCACCTCATACAGTTATTAAGGTAACATAAATGTTGTTGTTCAGTCGTTCAGTCGTGTCCGACTCTTCGTGACCCCATGGACCATAGCACTCCAGGCCTTCCTGTCCTCCGCTCTCTCCCAGAGTGTGCTCAAGTCCATATTCATTGCATCGGTGATGCTATCTAGCCATCTCATCCTCTGCTGTCCCCTTCTCGTTTTGCCTTCAATCTTTCCCAGTATCAGGGTCTTTTCCAGTGACTTTTCTCTTCGCATTAGGTGGCCAAAATATTTGAGCTTCAGCTTCAGTATCTGTCCTTCCAGTGAGCACTCAGGGTTGATTTCCTTTAGGATTTGACCTCCTTGCAGTCCAGGGGACTCGTAAGAGTCTTCTCCAGCACCACAGTTCAAAAGCATCGATTCTTCGGCGCTCAGCCTTCCTTATAGTCCAGCTCTCACAGCCATATGTTGCTACTGGGAAAACCATAGCTTTGATTATACGAACCTTGTTGGCAAGGTGATGTCTCTGCTTCTTACTATGCTGTCTAGGTTTGCCATAGCTTTCCTCCCAAGGAGCAAGCATCTTTTAATTTCATGGTTACAGTCACCGTCTGCGGTGATCTTGGAGCCCAAGAAAATAAAATCTGTCACTGCTGCCATTTCTTTCCCTTCTATATGCCAGGAAGTGATGGGGCCAGATGCCATGATCTTAGTCTTTTTAATGTTGAGTTTCAAACCAGCTTTTGCACTCTGCACTTTCACCCTCAACAAGAGGCTCTTTAGATCCTCTTTGCTTTCTGCCATTAGGATGGTATCGTCTGCGTATCTCAGGTTGTTGATAATTCTCCCGGCAATCTTAATTCCGACCTGTGATTCATCCAACCCGGCATTTCTCATAAATACCCCCCACAAATTCAAATAAATTATCCTTCCCCACAGAAGAAGCGGAAAAATGTCCCCTTCTTTCTGTGAATATTTTGGCACAACCCCCTAAATTGTAGATCTTCCTGTAGCCTAACTACAATGACTGAAACGAATACATATTTTCAGGGCCAATGTCTTTTCATCCCACTGCCTTGAATAGCTGTAAATGACATGGCCAGAAATATCAGTTCAGGACTACCATCATCAGAATATTGATGGTACTGAAAGTTACATAAGATCACCCGCTGACAGTGTGTAGAATCGCAGAGGCTCAAGAACAGATCTCTGGTGGGCCTCGACAGAGAGAGGGAAAGAAGACAACTGAGTTTTTGGACATTCACAATATTTGTTTGGGATTATCAGCATTCACTTCCAAATATGAACAGTCACTACTGTACGCATATACAACTACTGCCAAATACATGCAGCATGCATATTGTGAGGTTTCGGCTGTTTGTGCTATGCTGTGTTAGATTTTATGATTTTATCTCTGAATTTGATTGTTTTTAATTTTTACTGTAAGCCACACAGAGAACTCTTGTTATTCAGTGGCCTATAAATAAAATAATCATCAATAGATATAGCATACTAGTCTGGATGCTTTTTGTTGCTCCGTCAGTGCCTGTGAGCTGAATACGGAAAGTATATGTGTGTGTGTGTGTGTTTAACCTTCTGTGATGCCTATTAAATGTTAATTGATCCGTTTTGAGATTACTCTCACACCCAGTACACAATATTCAGCCACTCCACATCTTTAAATTATTTTGTTGGTCCTCTCTGAATTCTCCCGTAACTTGACTTATTCAGCCTTAGACATCTGGTTGCCTCATCTCTATTCCATCTCACTTCACTATAACTATTCGTTTATATTCTCAGGAACAAGAATGGATGCCTTGAGACTCTCTTTATAATGAGGGATAAGTGGAGCTCCTAAATTACATTATTGCATTGTCCAATGAAAAAAGCAGGAATTAGCAGATAATGCAGGGATGTAGACGTTAGGGAGTTGCTGAGTACAGCTTTTTTATCTTCTTTTTTATATGCATACACAATTCTAGTTGGTGCTCTTGTGAGTTGTAGAATTGCTTATGGATGGGAGAACAGATCGGCAGGCTAATAGGTAAGTAGGATTTGCCCATACAATGTAAAATCTTCAGCAGGAGAGACGTTAAAATTTCCCTCATGAATTTCTCCCCCACCTGTCAAGCGTCTGAGAAATACAAGTGACGTGTTGCAGGTGTTGGAAGAGCTGCAGTGTTGATAAACTCATATTTATAACAAGAAAACCATCCCATTGCCCTAAAGTACTATTTTTTGGTGGTGGTGAGGGCAATACATTCATTCTAGTTTTGTGACTGTAAATTAAGTATTTATTTTAATTTGTTTACCAACACTAAGTTCATAAAAATGTTTAAAGGATAGTGAGTCAGAGATTGCCCAAGAGATAAAGCAGCAGCAGTTGATCTCTTGTATTAATTTTCCAGCTTGACAAAATGGATATGCAACCATTCAGATGATCTAATATATACAATGAAATCTTATTAATAGATGATAGTAACAGGCTTGCCATTCACTGGAAATGAAAGACTAAATTTCCTAATGTTCCCCACGGCTGTTAAAGAAAACAGGATTACACTTGAATTTCATCAGTGCCCTGATTCAGGATCTCCAGTTATGCACATGAAAAGTCCAATGTGTACATGGAGATCTCATATGCTCAAGTGCTTCCATATTCTGTCTGTGACTAGGGCAGTTCTCTACATACCTCTCCATTGTGTTTAGAGTTCTTCCCCAAAATGAAGAAAATAGGAAGCCCTGTGCAAGAGCTCCCTCTGTACACTGGAGCCTGTGTGGAGCTTCCAGCTGGGTACAAATGAAGGCCATGCAAAGCTAGTCCATTAAATGCTGGCTCAGTACAAGCAATTATCTATTATAAACCTGTATGTTATAAGTGGAAGGTGCTGTCTTTATCACAGACTCTTGCACCGAACATGATCTGTGCATTCACAAGTCATGGTTCTTCCAGACACAAATAACTGGGTTACGCAGTTAAGATTGGATCCAGGGGATTGGATCCAGAATCTGTGTTCTATTGATGGAAGGGCTCTGGCCACAGAAAGTGCTTTCACCTGATTTTTGGAGATCCCCTGTCTCCTCCACACCACAGCACATCCCATTCAACAGCATCCCCCAACCTTCTGTGCAGCGATCCAACTCATTGTTAGTAACACAGTCAGAGCTCTGTGTATGCTGTGATTCTAGTAAAATTGTGGAATGTAGTACTGGGAATAGTACTGGGAACAGAATTTGGTTTCCTGACAATTACAGATTTAAAAAAGAAATAAATTATAAACAGCCTTCTAGCCCTTTTGGTTGGAAAATGCTAAAAGTATATATGAAATGTCTGCTGAAATCTCAGAAGCCAGAGGGTGGCTGCATATATGTAGGTACCTATCTGCTATATTATAGACTGTCTTTCAACACAGATTCTCATGGTGGTTAACAGGGGCGCTCGTATCTGTCACCAGAAGTCATGGATGGCATTTTCATGCCCTGCATAACTCCTTGCTCTCTCCCCATGTCTAATAAAAGCAACATAAAATGTTCAAATTAAGAAACATTGTAAAACTTTGTCTAATTTTCATAATTTATATAGATGGCAGAATTCTGTTTTTCATGTTGCAAAATCGGGTTTGCCTTGGTGCAGAATTTTGGTGTTGTTGGGTTTAATTATTTTTTTCAGTGCAGAGTACACAAATAGCCCTGAATACAATTAATCCTCCCCTGCCCCAAGCTTAAGTAGGAAAACATGCATACAAATAAAGTTTTGCACATAACACTTTCAAATGTTTCCCCATCAGGGGAACTGCCAGTCACATTTTTGGCATTTGCTCAGTCTGAAGTGCAAGGAAATCATGCCAGCATCAAAAGACAAATTTCCAATGTGCCTTGTGACATTTCAACAAGGGTTATCCTTGGATACTTTCAGTACTGCACCAAGGTAACTCCAATTAAACACAGCAATAGTTAGGGCCTCAGTTCAGATGGTGATTGTTTTACTTCTGTTTAATTGGCTTGAATAACAAGTTGGAAGAAACAAAAATGGCTAAAATAAAAGTGTTCAAAACAGTCGCAATCCTGCTGTATGTCCAGGGGATTACAGAAACTAGTGAAATTTGGTGTACCAGAGTAGCTTAAAGGCTGTGGCTGCAATCCTATAAACACTTACTTGAGAGTAAGTCCCATTGAATTCATCGGGCTTTGTTCATGTCTAGGATTGCACTGTTGAGAGAAATGAACCATCTCTGCTCCATCTGATTAGCTTGGTTCTCTTCCCTAAACAGATGTGTCTGAATCGCCTGACTAAGAAAGAAAACTGCAGCTGTATGGAGAGACCCCCTCAGCAACAGATTTATAAATCCTAGCTGAGTGTTTTGGGCTTCAAGAATTAACTTTATAGGTTGTGATCCCTGAAACACCTCTCAAGCCAGATAACACAAAGTGGTACCGCAAAATATATATTTATTGTTCAAACAGTATTAGAGAATAACTTTGGTAAACAAGCAAGACACATTACTACATACAATACATGATTAGAAGCATAATAGAAATAGTGGCTAGGACATTCTTAATAAAATTAAATTCTATTTCTCTCAACTAGTCAAACTGTCATCTTTGCGATCTCATATTTACCTAACTGGCAGGCATAGTTGGCAGAGCTCAGGTAATCCTGTTTGGTAAGCTTCTTGTTCTCCTAGGCTCTCTCTGCTCAAGCAAGCCAAAATCTTACTATTTATAATATTTTATTTAACGTTAGCTCTAGTTCTGTACAAGAAAACCCCATGGAATGTATCACAAGGCTAAAAGAGATGACGCCGGAAGATGAGCCCCTCAGGTCGGAAGGTGTCCAATATGCTACTGGGGAAGAGCAGAGGGTATTTCCAAGTAGCGCCAGAAAGAGTGAAGCGGCTGGGCCAAAGCTGAAAGGACACTCAGCTGTGGATGTGTCTGGTGGTGAAAAGAAAATCCGATGCTGTAAAGAACAATATTGTTTAGGAACCTGGAATGTCAGATCAATGAATCAAGGTAAGCTGGAGGTGGTCAAACATGAGATGGCAAGATTGAACATCGACATCTTGGGAATCAGCGAACTAAAATGGACAGGCATGGGCGAATTTAATTCAGGTGACTATCATATCTACTATTGTGGGCAAGAATCCCTTAGAAGAAATGGAGTAGCACTCATAGTCAACAAAAGGGTGGGAAAAGCAGTACTGGGGTACAATCTTAAAAACGATAGAATGATCTCAGTACGAATCCAAGGCAAACCATTCAACATCACAGTAATTCAAGTCTATGCCCCAACCACTGAGGCCGAAGAAGCTGAGGTTGATCGGTTCTATGAAGACCTACAACACCTTCTAGAACTAACACCAACAAAAGATGTCCTCTTCATCATAGGGGATTGGAATGCTAAAGTAGGAAGTCAAGAAATCACCGGGATAACAGGCAGGCATGGCCTTGGTGTACAAAATGAAGCAGGACAAAAGCTAATAGAGTTTTGCCAAGAGAACATGCTGATCATAGCAAACACTCTTTTCCAACAGCACAAGAGGCGACTCTACACATGGACATCACCAGATGGTCAGTATCGAAATCAGATTGATTATGTCCTTTGCAGCCAAAGATGGAGAAGCTCCATACAGTCAGTAAAAACAAGACCTGGAGCTGACTGTGGCTCAGATCATGAGCTGCTTCTTGCAAAATTTCGGCTTAAATTGAAGAACATCGGGGAAACCACTAAACCGTTCAGTTATGACCTAAATCATATCCCTGATGAATATACAGTGGAGGTGAGGAATAGATTTCAGGGATTAGACCTGATAGACAGAGTGCCTGAGGAACTATGGACGGAGGTCCGTAACATTGTTCAGGAGGCAGCAACGAAATCCATCCCAAAGAAAAAGAAATGCAAGAAAGCAAAGTGGCTGTCTGATGAGGCTTTACAAGTAGCTCACGAAAGAAGGGAAGCGAAAAGCAAGGGAGAAAGGGGAAGATATACCCAACTGAATGCAGAGTTCCAGAGAATAGCAAGGAGAGACAAGAAGGCCTTCTTAAATGAACAATGCAAAGAAATCGAGGAAAACAACAGAATGGGAAAGACTAGAGATCTCTTCAAGAAAATCGGAGATCTCAAGGGAACGTTTTGTGCAAAGACGGGCATGATCAAGGACAAAGAAGGCAGGGACCTAACAGAAGCAGATGAGATTAAGAAGAGGTGGCAAGAATACACAGAAGAACTATACAGGAAAGATCTCAATGTCCCTGGTAGCCATGATAGTGCGGTCACTGAACTTGAGCCGGACATCCTAGAGAGTGAAGTCAAGTGGGCCTTAGGAAGCATTAGTAACAACAAAGCTAGCGGAGATGACAGTATTCCAGCCGAGCTATTTAAAATCCTAAAAGATGATGCTGTTAAAGTGCTGCATTCAATATGCCAACAAATCTGGAACACTCAACAGTGGCCACAAGACTGGAAAAGGTCAGTTTACATTCCAATTCCAAAGAAGGGCAACGCCAAAGAGTGTTCAAACTACCGCACAATTGCGCTCATTTCACATGCCAGCAAGGTGATGCTCAAAATCCTACAAGCTAGGCTTCAGCAGTATGCGAACCGAGAACTACCGGAAGTACAAGCTGGGTTTCGAAGAGGCAGAGGAACTAGAGATCAAATCGTCAACATTCGCTGCATCATGGAGAAAGCAAGAGAATTCCAGAAAAACGTCTGTTTCTGCTTCATTGACTACGCTAAAGCCTTTGATAGTGTGGATCACAACAAACTGTGGCAAATTCTTAAAGTGATGGGAGTACCAGACCACCTTACCTGTCTCCTGAGAAACCTGTATGAGGGTCAAGAAGCAACAGTAAGAACCAGACATGGAACAACCGATTGGTTCAAAATTGGGAAAGGAGTACGACAAGGCTGCATATTGTCTCCCTGCTTATTTAACTTATATGCAGAGTACATCATGAGAAATGCCGGGTTGGATGAATCACAGGTCGGAATTAAGATTGCCGGGAGAATTATCAACAACCTCCGATATGCAGACGATACCACCCTAATGGCAGAAAGCGAAGAGGATCTCAAGAGCCTCTTGTTGAGGGTGAAAGAGGAGAGTGCAAAAGCTGGTTTGAAACTCAACATTAAAAAAACTAAGATCATGTCATCTGGCCCCATCACTTCCTGGCATATAGAAGGGGAAGAAATGGAAGCAGTGACAGATTTTACTTTCTTGGGTTCCAAGATCACCGCAGACGGTGACTGTAGCCATGAAATTAAAAGACGCTTGCTCCTTGGGAGGAAAGCTATGGCCAACCTAGACAGCATAGTAAGAAGCAGAGACATCACCTTGCCGACAAAGGTCCATCTAATCAAAGCTATGGTTTTCCCAGTAGTAATGTATGGCTGTGAGAGCTGGACTATAAGGAAGGCTGAGCGCCGAAGAATTGATGCTTTCGAACTGTGGTGCTGGAGAAGACTCTTACGAGTGCCCTGGACTGCAAGGAGGTCAAATCAGTCCATCCTAAAGGAAATCAACCCTGAGTGCTCATTGGAAGGACAGACAATGAAGCTGAAGCTCCAAGATTTTGGCCACCTAATGCGAAGAGAAAACTCCCTGGAAAAGACCCTGATGCTGGGAAAGACTGAAGGCAAAAGGAGAAGGGGACGGCAGAGGATGAGATGGCTAGATAGCATCACGGATGCAATGAATATGAACTTGAGCACGCTCCGGGAGAGTGCGCAGGACAGGAAGGCCTGGCGTGCTATGGTCCATGGGGTCAGGAAGAGTCGGACACGACTGAACGACTGAACAACAACAACAACTAGTTCTGTATCATAAAGAAACATCCATGCAGCTTGATTTAACCAGGAGCTCCAGACTCAGTCATAGCTCCTGCCCATAACCTCAGGAGAACCTCTCCCCAGTGCAGTCAGGCTTACTGCAGCTCACTTCAGAAGCACCCTTGTGAAGGTCCATCACTCATGAGGCTTCCACTTTCAAGAAAAGCTTTCCACTTTCAAGAACCACACCCCCCTGCAGCAAGCTCCCTTGCCCCAGTTCCAAGAACACCATTCTGCCCTTGAACCTAGCTTATAGAATGAATCATTCTGCACGTCAGTTATCACACGCAGATTATAATGAATGGAAATCATAGAATTGTAGGGTCGGAAGGGGCCTACAAGACCATCTAGTCCAACCCCCTGCTCCGTGCAGGAAGCCTGATTCCCAGGCGGTCTCCCATCCAAGTCCTAACCAGGACTGACCCTGCTGAGCTTCCAAGATTAGATGAGATTCTTGCCAACAACAAGTTGTATTCATACTTTGTGATAATGTGAGGGACAAATCAGGATCTCTCTGATTTGAATCTTGCCTGTTCCATGAACTCACTAAATGGCTTTAGGCAAACCACCCTCTCTTGACCTCAACACTCGATACATTTATCATCATCATTGCAGTTTGCATCATCACATTGGTCAGAATGACGTGTTATGAAGCAAACATAGGTTTTATTTATTTGTTTAAGAAATGTGAAATCTTTGCAAACTAAAGGTTCTCAGAATGGCATGCAATAGTTTAATTAGCAGTACAACCAAAATCCAGTAGCAGCCGTAGCAGGTTCTTAAAACAGTGTAAAATAATAAAACTGACCGTATAGCAGCAATAAACAACAAATAAAAAAATAGCTTAAACAGAAAATAAAATTCAGCTTCTACATTGCAAGGCATGTATTCTTTTCTCTTGATTCCCCCCCCCCCTTTTTGCATATGATAAGACACATGGCCAAATGCAAAAGTTCTTCAAATTCATGGGTTGGATCCAAGCTTAGTGATATTTAGAATAGAAATGGATGGGGACTAAGCCCTTTTATTTCTCCCAGTTTTCTTTCCCTGGTCAGGGCTTGGAATGCTCAGAGAATTCTGATATGAACTAACCTGATCCTCACCTCCTATATTAATGGGTGGATTGGAATTAATGGGTGGACTGGAATGTTGTTAATCACAGGCTGTTCCACTACTTGAATGTTCCTTTGCAGTTCTCAGCTCAGCCCCCCCCCCCCGCAGATCAAAATATGTTTAGAAATGCCTGTTCAGAGAGAAAATACACTTAGAAATCTCTGTTTTGAGAGAATACACATTTAGAAATGCATATTTAAATACAGATTTAAATGCAGATTTGAAAAACCAACAAACCACAGATTAATGCAGAAATGAGCAGGAATAGACCAGACTTATGGGTAAACCCGTGTGAAAGTAACATAGATCAGAAATACTGATTCATCTATCCCTAGGCATGGCTGGCCTACATACTGACCCAGTTCCTGTGATCGCGGTGGGCATCAGCATGTGATGGGCAGTTTTTGAATATTCAGGCCATGGCTTGTGTCGTCCAAACCTGGGCAGCGGGGGTTATGCGAGGGTGAAACAACCCTCGCATAACCCTAGAACAGGCCATGGGTTATGTGAGGGTTGTTTAACCCCAGCCGCCCAGGTTCAGATGGCACAAGTCGCAGCTGTGGCTTAAATATTCATAACTGCCACCGACTCATGCCCACCTGCCTGTACGGCAGCCCACCATGGCTTTAAGCCATGGTGGCTTATTTGATGGTGGAAACTGCCCTGTTAGGGCATTGCGCTGTGTCTTTAGACGGACACGGAACGTAGATCATCCTGAGCAGCTGTAGAGTAATGTGGTGGGGGATTTCTTTTCCTCACCTACAGTCTGAAGCAGTCATTCTGCGTAATGGGTAGAATGGCTCTTAAGAAAGTATCGGAGGGGCTTGGCCATTAGCCTTGCCCATCATTCTGTCCATGAGGGCACAATCCTATGCATGTCCAAACATGCACAGGACTGCACCGTAGTCTCATACACACACAGCTGCATAAGCAAATCATGCACACAGTGAGGCAGGCAGACACATGTGGACAAGCGCATAGCAGATAACAGACACGCAAACGCTAGTGCCGTGAAAGCAGAAGCCATGAAACCAATTCTAAAAATCTCCCAACTTGCCAGTGTTACATAAAACCCCGACAATCCTGCTTGGTGGCCTAGTTCACCCAAACAGCAGCGGAGGTATTAAAACTGCTCCTGGATTTCACCACTTCAGACTGCACTTCATCTGAAGTACATGATTCAGAACGGCTTCTCTGCAAATTGTGCTTTCAAAATTAGGTCTCTGAGAGAAAGGCTCCAGCCTAGCCTTCTCCTCCAGATGCTAGGTTTTCTATCTGCCCCCTGCCCCCAGGCTGAATCTACACATATGTACCTGAATATGTACCTGAATCAGGTGGTTAATATGTACCTGAATCAGGTGGGAGGGGATCTCTGGGAGATCATATGGCCTTCTCCCTTGTCTCCTCCCCTTGCTCTCCTATTCTTCTTCCTACTTCCTCCTGCAAGGGATGCTGACCATGGGGCTGACCTCAGCCAACTTCCTCAAGATGGAAGCTTGTTCTATCTCAAGTAAAGTCTGTTCTTAACCCACCACCCAAGTGTGTTTTGTCTACATCCGTGGCTACTGACGGGGGGCTGATTCGGGCTTCAGTCTGATGTGCGAACTGGGCCATATGGAGCCCATGTAACCAATAGACCCTGGATGGCTTCTCTACTCTTTTCTTTGGCTGCTGCTTCCTGTGTGGGGGAATAAAATATGTGCTCTGGTTCGAGTGCTGGCTCCAGGGTTCGTTGGGGCTTTGGGCAAGGCGCCCTGTATGGGCCCACTTAACCTGGAAGAGGTGGAATATGTCCATCAACAATCTGCTTGCATGGCCTCTGACATTCTTGGGTGCTCTGTGCAAAGCTGGCGCTCTTCTGGCAGTGCCCCTTTTGCCAGTGTAAGGAGGGGGCTGGCAAACAGTTAGGAGCAGAAGAACTAGAAGCCATTCTACACCAGTGGAAGCACTGGAACTATGGAACCGTTTTCAGGTACTTGAGGATGAGACTGGAGAGGAAGAATTACAGGGGAACCTGCATGAGAGCGAGCAAGAGGCTGAAGGTCAGTCAAGCAGAGGCGATGAAACCCAGGCCTACAACAACAAGAAGGGAAGAGTAGTAGTAGTGGGAAACTCCTTGCTGTGTGGGATCGAAACCCAGGTATGTCACGAAGACCTGTGGACTCGCCAGGTATGCTGTCTCCCGGGAGGATGGATTAGAGACATGACTGAAGGGTTGCCTGCACTCATAAAGCCCACTGACAGGTATCCCTTTCTTCTCATCCATGTGGGAACAAATGATACTGCCAAGCAGAGCTACGAAGAAATCACGTCAGACTTTGAAGCTCTGGGAAGGAAACTCAAGAACTTTGGTGCCCAGATAGTTTTCTCATCCATCCTTCCAATAGTTAGAAGAGGGATAGAAAGGGAAAGAAAAATATGCCAGGTGAATGACTAGCTACGAAGGTGGTGCCGATGAGAGAGACTTGGATTCTGGGACCACGGGCTATACTTCCTGGAAGATGGACTGTAGGCAAGTGATGGGTTGCACATCACAAAGGCTGGGAAGAATGTGTTCGGCCACAGCATGAGGAACTTTATCAGGAGGGCTTTAAACTGAATCCTACAGGGAAGAGAGACATAAAGTTGGGGGTAACAATGGATGAAGGCTCATGCACTGCAATGGGGAGAACAGCTCTAATAGTGCCCAATAATAGTCTTCAGAAACATGTAGGAAGAAAGCCACACCATGAAGCACATGGTCTTTGATGTCTATATACTAATGCCCAGAGTATGGGAAACAAACAGAACGAACTTGAACTCTTAATACAGGAGGGAAATTATAACTTGATAGGTGTAACTGAGACTTGGTGGGATGACTCTCATGACTGGAATACAGCAATTGAAGGACATAACTTGAAAGAGCAGGAGGAACAGAAAGGGAGGTGGGGTTGCACTATATGGTAAAAATACATATCTCTGCACAGAAATACAGGAGGATGAGCTTGGTAGCCCCATCGAGGGCATCTGGGTTAAAATAAATGCAGCAAAGAATAAAAGGAACATGGTGGTTGGAGTCTACTACCAGCCACCCAATCAAAGAGAAGATGAGGATGAAACTTTTGAAAAGCAAATGTTTCAAGGAAGCATGATGTAGTAGTGATGGGGGACTTCAATTTCCCTGATATTTGTTAGGAGACAAATTCTGCAAAACGTGGCCCCTCCAAGAAATTCCTGACTTGTGTGGTGGATAACTTCCTCCTAAAGAAAGTAGAGGAAGGAACTAGAGGATCGGCTATCCTTGACTTGATCCTAACCAACAGAGATGACTTAGTGGATAAAGTAGCAGTTACAGGAACTCTGGGGGAAAGTGACCATGTTATCCTTGAGTTCTTGGTTCTAAAGGAAGCAAAAGCCAAGTGTAGCCAAACGTGTACCCTGGATTTTAGGAAAGCTGATTTTAATAAACTCAGAACAATGATCAGTAAGGTCCCATGGCAAGCGACGCTAACAAGAAAAGGAATCCAAGATGGGTGGGAGCTTTTAAAAAAGGAAATTCTCAAGGCACAATTACAAACAATTCCAACAAGAAGAAAAGGTGAAAGACAACAGAAGAAGCCAGTGTGGCTTCACAAAAAGCTTAGAGATGACCTGAAAGCAAAAAAGGACACGTACAGGAAGTGGAAGGAAGGACAAGCAACAAAGGAAGAGTACAGGCAGGTAGCACAGAATTGCAGGGATGGCTTCAGGAAGGCCAAAGCTGAGAACGAGCTGAAGTTAGTGAGGGATGCCAGAAGCAACAAAAAGGCTTTCTTCAGATATGTGCAGAGTAAAAGACAGAGGAAAGAAATGGTGGTTCATCTATTAAATAAGGATGGCAAAATGATAACAGATGACAAAGAAAAGGCAGAAGTGCTCAGTTCCTACTTTGGCTCAGTCTTCTCCCCAAAGAGGGTCTATGACCCCCCCGACAAAGGCGAAGTACAGGCTGAAGGGGCAGGATTGCAGATCGAGATCAATAGGCATATGGTCAAGGAACACCTAATTACTTTGAGTGAGTTCAAATCTCCAGGGCCAGATGAACTGCATCCTAGAGTAATAAAGGAACTGGCAGAAGAACTCTCAGAACCGCTGTCTATTCTCTTTGAGAAATCATGGAGGATGGGGGAATTGCCAGATGACTGGAGAAGTCATCTGGCACTTCCAGATAGTTGTTCCTATCTTCAAAAAGGGTAAAAAGGAGGAACCTGGGAACTACAGACCAGTCAGTCTGACATCAATCCCTGGGAACATTCTGGAGCAGATGATAAAGCAATCCATCTGGGAGCACCTTGACAACAATGCAGTGATTACTCGAAGCCAACATGGATTTGTCAAGAACAAATCCTGCCAGATGAATCTGATCTCATTTTTTGATCAGGTAACGTTCCTTGTGGACTGTGGGAATGCTGTGGACGTAATATACCTCGACTTCAGCAACGCTTTCGACGAAGTGCCCCATGATATCCTGATGAGCAAACTAGCTCAAAGTGGGCTAGATGAAACAACGATCCAGTGGATCCACAGTTGGCTACAGAATCGGACTCAAAGAGTGCTTATCAATGGGATCATCTCAAACTGGGGAGAGGTAATGAGTGGGCTACTGCAGGGCTCAGTCCTGGGCCCAGTGCTCTTCAACATTTTTATTAATGACTTGGAGGAGGAGGTGCAGGGAATGCTGATCAAATCTGCAGATGACACAAAATTGGGCGGGATAGCTCATACCGTGGAAGACAGAAACAGAATTCAAAGTGATCTTGACAGACTGGAGCACTGGGCAGAAAACAACAGAATGACATTTAATAGGGATAAATGCCAAGTTCTGCACCTAGGAAAAAGAAACCAAATGCAAAGTAATAGATGGGGAATACTTGGCTCAACAACACTACAAGCGAGAAGGATCTTGGAATTGTTGTCGATCACCAGCTGAATATGAGCCAACAATGTGATGTGGCTGCAAAAAAGGCAAATGCTCTTTTGGGCTGCATTAATAGAAGCATAGCTTCTAAATCCTGGGAAGTACTAGCTCCCCTCTACTCAGCACTGGTTAGGCCTCATCTGGAGTACTGTGTCCAGTTCTGGGCACCACACTTTAAGAAGGATGCAGAGAAGCTGGGGAGGGTTCAGAGGAGGGCAACGAAGATGATCAGGGGACTGGAAACAAAGCCCTATGAGGAGAGACTGAAAGAACTGGGCATGTTTAGCCTTGAGAAGAGAAGACTGAAGGGAGATATGATAGCGCTGTTCAAGTACTTGAAAGGTTGTCCCAGAGAGGACATCCAGGATCTCTTCTCGATCATCCCAGAGTGCAGGACACGGAATAATGGGCTCAAGTGACAGCAAGCCAGATTCCGGCTGAACATCAGGAGAAACCTCCTGACTGTTAGAGCAAGACGACAATGGCGGCAAGAGCAAAGTTGGTCCTCTCCCAAGACCCCCCAGCCCTTAGGCACTGAGTCCAAAACAACCATTGCAAAGATACAAAGCTGCAGAAATGTGCGAAAGTGTGATTAAATAAACAAAAATGCCTCTCTGTGCCTCTGTAACTGTGCAGCTGCGAAGGGACGGGGGGAGTAAAGGGGTGTCACAGAGTGACGCAACCGTTACGCACGACTACAACACACCCACCGCAAAATGTGAAGTTAGTTTGGGGGAGGGACAGACAGCTCACAACCGTGGGAAACCCACAGCAAACCAAAAACATGGCAGCAAAACACCTCCTTGGAAATCTGCATTTTCTGGGAGAAAACCACAGATGGCTGCAAAGTGGCAACTGTGTCATCTTTCCCGAGGGACCTCGACTCACAGCTGCCCTGGAGTAAAAAGCCTCTTGTAGATGGGGCCAGGGGTTCTGCGTAATGCTACATACTTTGTTGTTTTTGCTACAATGAAAGAGGCACTCAATATCTCATTGTATCTTTAGACTCTTGGATAGCAGCTCTTTCATCTGGCAATCCGGCTGTCCTCGGCACATTGTGATAATGGGACCAGACATTACGGGCTTTTCAACCCTGTTGGAAACATAAAAGAAATTGATTTCCTTATTGCCCTGTTTGGAATCGTTGCAGCTCTAAGCTCTCTGCTGCCTCTAATCTCATCAGAAAATCAGCTGATCTTTAAATTGGGCAACGGCTGTCTCTTTTTCTTCTTTTCTTCTAACCCAGGGTTGTTTTCCCTGGCAAACCTTTCCATCTCTTTTGTCAAGATTATATAAAGCTTTTGTCTTCCAGTGACATCACAGAAAAGCTTTCTATGTTCAGAAAAAAGGCTTCCTTTGTTGTCAAAGCCAAAGCCTTTCTTCTAACACCATTAGGGGGCTTTTGTTTATATCCCCCTGAGTCCGTTGCCAGATTCACGTGTTCATTTTTGAGCATGGTAGAAATCACTCCGCTGTGTCTTTCTTTCACTCTCCATTTTCAGGCAGTGAACATTTAATGAATGTTTGCTCAATCGGTTTGCCAATAAATCTACAAGAGCAACTGGCCTACAAAACCTTTCCCCTCATCTCCTTGCCCATATATATTCATGTAGACTAGTGATTTTCAAACTGTAGGTCAGGCCCAGTGGAAGTTGGTGGCTCTGGTGTCAGTGGGGCGGTAAATCTGCTCTGGGTTTCTGTCAGAGCCAGTCAGAATTCTAAAGGAGCTCTCCGTGCTCTAAACCTTGAATACCTCCTTTAGAGGTCTGACTGGTTCTGACCGAAACCTGGAGTGGATTCACCACCCCACTGACACCGGAGACACCAGCCCCCACTGGTCAGGCCCCTCTTAGAGTAAGCGGTTCATTGGGCAGTTCCAGAGAGAGAGAAGATCTTGAGGGAGGTGGTACTTCCCTCCCCAACTGGCCAAGCCTTGGGTAGACTGAATGATACCTGGCAGTTTGCCCTCACTGATCCACATTGGATTTGTGGGGTAGCTCCACCCACATTGCCACATCACCCCAATGTTATTTGGGAAGACGGTAGTTCAGAAAAAAAAAATGGCTTCTTTCTTAGGTGGGGGTCCGAAAGAGATCCTGCTCTATTCCTCTTCTAAGGCCAGTGTGGGATTCTGCCCCCAGTCGACAGATCCTTGTGGGTGACCGGCCAGTTGGGCGATTAAGAAAATAAATAAATAAATAAATAAATAAATGTGACTCTTCACGAATCTCTGCATGTTCATCTGTGGAAGACGTGACTTAGGGCAGGGGTGGGCAGAAAATAGATGTTTTGGACTTCAGCGCTCAGCATTCCTGACCATTGGCCATGCTGGGAGGAACTTCTGGGAATTGAAGTCTCAAACATCTGGAGATCTGCCTTCTGTCCACCCCAGCTTGGGGGGGGGGAGATGGTTCTGATTTTTTGGAAAGTAGCCCAGTTTGATCCAGCTGAGGAGATCACTAGTCACAATCTAAACCATGCATCCTCATAACTGTTTGGGGGAAATGTCTGCACTTGCTGCAGAATTAATGCAGGCACAACTTCAAAGTAATGCTCTTATTTCTGCCCACAGATGATCCCTTCCCACTTGCTTCTAATGCCCAAAGTTAGTATCGTTCTGTTCTTGCCAAGTGATAGCGATTTGCTGCATGTTGCTGATATGCCAGGCATGCCCACAATTTGGCTGACAGTGTCTAGTAGCAACCTTTGAAATCGCTCACTCCCAAGTGGGCAGGAGCTGCGGCCAGGAGTCAGTATATCACTCTGATACTAATTGGAATGCTAACGAAGCAGAACCATGTCAGTGGACCATTTTCAGGCAGTGCGCCCATTTACCAGCCCAACGTTTAATATCCAGCATCATTTCCTTTCGAAAAGGAAGATATCACTGGAGGTAGAAAAACGTTTAAATGTTTGGCTAGGGAAAGGGAGTACAGGAGAGAAGCAACAGGAAGGAATTAAACACCCTTTCTCTGTCTACAATTCCCCCCTTGAAATTGTGCCCTCCCTCCACCATGTTTTAGAAGTATGGCAGACACTTCTGGGCAGGTTTTTAGGACTGAGTCTCTGCTGAATGCCTAGTTTGGCTTTGACAGGACTGTTCTAAGAATCACTGAGACTAGACAGTGTGTTCAGTGCACTTGGAACATTTCAGCTGCATTGTGTGAATACTACTTTTATTATGTTTTCTATGCTGTACTCTTGTTAAGAAGGCGTTTACCATTAGGGCAGTACAAAACACCTACCTGGCTCCGCGCCTGGCAATCTGCGGTGGGGGGGAGGTGCTCTGTCCCTCCACCCGGAATCCTCAATGGGGGGGAGGCGATCCGGTCCTCCCCCCCCCCCCGGAATCCTGTCCGGCTGGCTCCCTCCGCGGCCAAGCTGAGGAGCTGCTGGCTGGCTCCGGCCGCTGGCAGCCGGACATCCGGCCGCTGGGCAGCCCTGCAGGGGCTGTCATAGCCACTACCATTTGCGTCCCTGTATTGAGCCGTGATAGGCTACATAAATATTTATGTAGCCTGTCACAGCAGGGGGAAAAACCCCAGCGTACACAAATGGCGGTAGCCGCCGCCATTTGTGTACGTTGGGTTTTTTTCCCCCTGCCGTGATAGGCTACGTAAATACTTATGTAGCCTATCATGGCCTCCGCAGGGATGCAAATGGCACCCCTGCGTTAGCCATGATAGGCTACGTAAGTATTTACGTAGCCTATCATGGCTATGAAGAGGAGGAAGCGAATGGCGGCCGCAGGACGGGAGCAGGTAAGTGCTCCGTTTCATGCTCCTTTTGTGGGTTGGGGGGGCGGGGGCTTCGCAAAGCAGAGCGGATGGGAGCAGGTAAGTGCTCTGTTTCATGCACCTTTTGTGGGTTGGGGGGGCGGGGGCTTCGTTCTGTGACGGATTCGGGGGGCCAAATGCACTGGCATTCCGCCTCACCGAGATCCGTCACGGAATTATCTGACAGCCCTAAAATGATTATTTTTGTGCATGCCTCCAGGAGGTTTGGAACTGCTGGAAAAAATAGCCAAAATGTATTTTTTATCTTTTTAACTTTAAAAAACAGGGCAGAAACAAAAATACAGGATCAAAGTGTCCAGTATCTATAAGACCCCAGAGGAATTAACACTGATGATGATTACAGACCCCAGACACCATCCTTGAATAGCTGTACCGCTATACTATCAACATTTATCCTGAATAGAATATTCCATTTTCCATTAAATATGAATATACTATTCATATTTTCCATTAAATTGTCATGTATATCTCTTGCTGTTTAAAATAATTTAGCTGAAGTCAAGTAGATGCAATAGTGAATGAGTAAGGGAGAAATCCTATGCATGTTAAAACAGAAAAAAGTCCTATAACTCCCAGAATGCCGGCTAGGGAATGCTGGGAGTTGTAAGAGTTTTTCTTCCATATAAACACGCATACGATTGCACCCTAAATGTATTCTACTGGAGGGAAGTGTTACCATCTCAGTTATGCGCCCTATTGCGAGGCTTTCTTCTTCTTCAGGACCACAATCTAGAAGCAGCATGTGTTTGGACAGCATTTTTGTTTCCCAAGTAATGTTTGTTGTTGTTGTTGGAGCAGAAGCTGCAGTTCTAGTCCAAATGTCAGTGTGGTACCCATGCGCTGTCCATCCCAGGGCATCATTACAGGCTAATTTCAATCCCAGTAAGCAAGATTATACTTTAAAAATTACTGGAGGAACCTAGTTGCAGGCCTTTCTTCTCTTAGAGAAGCCACTGATCAGAGGGGGAATGCAGATGTCAACCAATGCAGATGTCATCAAGACACGTCTTGTACAGTTGTACATGGCTGGCTTGGGATGCCGGGAGCTGTAGGACTTTTTCTGTCTAAACATGCACAGAATTGCATTATCTAAACAGATAAGAATTGCACCCTAAATGGCTTTTTTCAAGTGTGGGAGAGTGGGCTCTCCTATCTGGCAGCAGCACAATGAGACCTCTATAGCGAAGAGGTGCCCAGTGCAGATCTCTTTCTGGTTTGGGGAGTCTGTAGCCCGCATGTAGCCCTTTGACTAATTTCATATGGGGTGGACCAGAAAGAGAGAGGGAGGTGGGGGGAAGAGAGTTATGGGGTTGCAGAGAGAGAAAGCGGCAAACTCTGCCCACTTTGGACTCTGATTCCACTCACTGTCAGATCTGGCTCCATTGACCATCTGCTGCACCCCGATGGACTTTTCCCATGGTTCAGTGGCCTTGCATAGGAAAAAGGCTCCCCAGAAGGAAAAAGGGTATACGCACTTGAATGGGAGTAAGTTCCATTGAGCTCAACGTGGCTCACTTCTGAAGAGACATGCGGAGCGTTACAGAAGATGAGGTCACTGGTCCCTTGACTGTCATAACAGAACTACATGCTGTACAGAGGTCTTCCCTGGCAAGATACCTTGCTCAGTTACAAGAGCAAATTCTGAGATTAGGGATTTATAGGGCCTGGTAGGAAGGGACTGGCCCCTGTCAACCAGGTGGCAAGGTCAGTACTCCAGGCTTAAAGCTCAGAGCTCAGTCTGCCAGGCTTGTGGTTAATGTAGAGTGCTGTTGGCACAGGAGACAATGCCCTGAAGCCTGTCTGCTGGGACTGGGATGTGTGTGTTACCTGTTTGAGATCCCACCTGGTGCCTTGAAGACTGTGTGCATGGCTCCCAATACATCCTGGACCTGGAGTGGAAGCTCTACCTTTTAATTCAGTCTCTAGTTCAGTTTTGGTTCATGCCAATTTCCCTCCCGGAAGACTGATGGTACATTTTGTCTGGATTTTCAGCATGTATGTTCTCTAAGGAACCTAGGTCTTTGTTCATGCTATATAAATATATGATTGTAACAGTACTAAAAGCTAAGGCTTTAGTCTTAACTTTCTTTCCACGAATGCAACAGAGTTCATGTTAATAGATCGGGGCTACCTCACCCTTCCATCTGCAGCTCCCATGATCCTGAAAACATGATCCTGGGGTTGGGAGGCCCTTGGGAGTGGTGTAGGATATCACGCAATGGGGGGCTCCAGATGGAGGGGGAAATTGGTATTTATTCTTCCCTCCCTTATATGAACAGAGAAGCAACTTGGGAACAAAGAATATGTAAGTAACATTGTTGTAACAGAAGCAGAAATAATTGCTAACTCTCAGCATAGTGACAGCAAAGTTTTGGGGACATCTCCAAGTTGTTACAGACGAGCTCCAGATGTGCTGGCTCTCCGATATGCATATTGTGTGCTATGGATTTAATTGGCATTACCCTGACACCTTGGCTCCAGAATTGCATTTTGCTCCAGCAAGCACAGCCTGGGAGCTACCGGGAACAGTGCTGAGGCTCTGGAACTGCCACAGAGGCAAAGGACCTGCAGAATGTACTTCCTTCCTTGAATAAATGAAAGGAAATGGTTCCGTGTAGATGCCTGACTAATTGCCATGCAACCACCCAGCTGACTCACCCATGAAGGGACCTCTGAACTGGCCAATTAAAAGCCTCGGTGGGAAACATGGTTCATATCCTGAAGCACTCCCTCCTCCCAGACAGGTCGGACACTACCTGAGTACCTTTCGTGACATCTTTTTGCTTTGAACATTGTGCTAGACTACTCTGTACAGATAAGAAATGAACCTCCATGAACCTTGAAATCAGTGTTGGTTCTTTCTGCTCGGGCATCCCTCCCATTGGTGTGTCTCAGCTCTGTGAATAAATCCGGGGGTCTCCTTTGACTTTTAATATCATTCCTCTCAACTCTTTCCGAGCACTGTTCTCTGCTCTATTCTGCTGCCTATCCCAAATTTCTAGGGCCAGAGTCCTTCACTTTCCTGCCTTGTTTGCCCCAGGTAGCTCCGTTTGCCTCATATACCCAGAGGTGAAGCTTTACCTCCTGATAAAGCAACCCACTGAGTCCAGAGCCAGACTCAGATTCCACACATAACGTAGCACAAACTGGCAGCTCCATCCAACCATTCCGGAGCCTGGTAGGCTCCAGTTGTTGATTCTTGTTGAATTGAACAATTCAGCATGAGTTGTTGGTTCTGAGTCCAAAGGGTGGGACTGGTCCTGCGGTCCACCATTGTCACCAGCACTTGAGCTTCCCTGGTCGCATAGCCTTCCAATCTCCTGCTCCACCATTTCCAGAGCAACACCTTCTCCTCCTTGTTTAGTAAAAGCTAATTTTCCCAATCTCAGTCTTTTCCTATGTCCTAAGTGGGACCTCTTAGAGCTGGTATGCTGACCCATGTTCATGGGGGGCATGGGGGGTGCTAACCAAGCCAGTTTTCTCCTCTGTAATCATAGAATCATAGAATAGTAGGGCTGTAAGGGGCCCATAAGACCATCGAGTCCAACCCCCCGCTCAATGCAGGAATCCAAGTCAGAGCATCCCTGACAGACGGCTGTCTAGCTTCATCTTGAATGCCTCCAGTGTGGGAGAGCCCACCACCTCTCAAGGTAATTGGTTCCGTTGTCCTATTGCTCTAACAGTGAGGAAGTTTTTCCTGGTGTTCAGCCGGAATCTGGCTTCCTGTCACTTGAGCCCACGATTCCGTGTCCTGCACTCTGGGATGATCGAGAAAAATCCTGGCCTTCCTCCCAGTGATAGCCTTTCAAGTACTTGAAGAGCACCATACTATTTCCCCTCAGTGTTCTCTTCTCAAGGCTAAACAAGCCCAGTTCTTTCAGTCTTGCCTCATAGGACTTTGTTTCCAGTCTCTGATTATCTTCGTTGCCCTCCTCTGAACCCTCTCCAGCTTGTCTGCATCCTTCTTAAAGTGCGGTGCCCAGAACTGGACAGGTGAATTTGCATGCACAGATTTTTGAGAACAAAAATCTGTAAAAATAACATTTATATTTGTGGATTTTGAACAAGTGTTTGACTTAATTCCCCCAGTTTAGAAGTAGTTATTCCCCATCACAGTAAGAGCGTGCGTCTGATATGTGTGTACCATGCCTCTGGTTAAAGCCCCCCATCAACCCTTGTTGGTCGATTCTTGTGTATACACGGAAGTTATGTTTCTGTGTGAACAAGGACACAGAGCAACGAAGTACGGGGCTCCATGTGGTTCATCCCCACAAGACTGTTCCAGTCTGACAAAGTACCAAGGGTCTCAATTTTCTCATCAACCCTATACTACAGCAAATTTTGCCTGATGATTTATACTACCCTACTGCAAGCCCACAGCAGGAGACTGAAGGATGGGGAATCACTTATTATATACATTATATGTTTGTGTATAGTTACGATTTTCATTAAGCTGTTAAATTCCATTTACTTCTAATAATAGGATACTATGCAGGTCCGGTTACAAATAAGATTTACATGGATACATGTTCATTTTCAATGTTAGGTCCTCCATTTAGCCGATGGAGAATCTTTTGGCTGTTCCAAGTGTGATGAGAAGACAAACTATTCAGTGGAGTATTGTTCCATCTTGCTCCCTGGGATCTTATCTCTCAATCACCAGGCTGCAATGCAATGAGTTTGGGTCTCTAACATTTGTACCACAGCGCAAAGTCCAGTGAAGTAAAACATGGAAGAGTATTGCAGGGATGTCATAGGAGGCTAATTATTTAGGAATGATTATGGCATTTTTGTGGACTCTGATTCCAAAGGCCATCGGACGGATTCTGAACTAACGCTATTCATATGGTTTCATTAATACGGACATTTGTATGTCAGTTGCCCATCAAGGTAGGCATTTCAAATGTAGCTTTAGATATTACATTTCATCACCTCATCTATTCTCTCATCTGCCCGTTCAGGCTGGAGCTCCATGCACAGCATAAATCTATGTCTGGAGACCTGGGTTACTGATGAACAAATACAAAGTATCGGGGAAGATGCTATTTTAATGGAAGAAGCTACAGGGAGGGGGTGCTTATTCTTTTCCCCCAACCAGGGGGAAATGCATTGTTTGCCATATTGTGACGAAAGGCGACTGAGGTGGGGTTTCCAGGAAAAAGCAGCAGAATCACCTTGCCTCCCGCTCGCCACTCCTTCATTGAAAACTGCAGCCTCTTCCTACCTAAATGATTGGCAGAGATCCTGGGTCCCAGACCAAACGCGTGGTTCCAGTCTTTGTTGCACATGTCGGATCTGCATGCGTGGACCTGATGATCCTCTGGCCTCTTCCAGTCCAGCCCATCCCACACATGCGCAGCTGATGCATTCTGTGATGCTCCCCCAGTTGCCGCTTAGAGATGGATCTGATGTGGCGGGGGATTTCATCTACACCCAGGGCCACAGGTTGCATAGGCTGCAACTATAGGTGAAACAGTAGATGCAGATAGACCCCCTCTGAACTGGAGGCAGATCTCGAGCGGCCACCTAGCCCTAGCTGCCTAAAGGTGCAGGCTTGGTCAGCCGCCAGATGCAGGAGTGCCCACCTGAGGAATAAAGACTCCTCATGAGTAAAAGGGTATGCTTGAGCAAGACTCTCATCATGAGTAGACCATTCCTGAGGTGACACTGATGGCCTGCTGCAGCTGTGCTCTGGGTGGGGCTGTGAAGGCTCAGGCTTAAAAGCCTTCTGTTCTAGGCACGGATTGCTAGAGGAATGTCTCTGTATAGCTCCCGGCCTTCCTAAATCTTCTCTGGAACACCCCCCCTCCCAAGAATTTGGATCACCTTCATACCTTATCTTTGGTACTGCTCCTTGATATTTCCTAGCTGCTTTGTCTTTGCACCACAGGAAACAAGACAAGCTGTTCTCCAATTTGGCACCTTCCTCCTTCTAGAGGTCTGATAAAACCCCATTGTGCGTATCTTCTGAAAGTGATGGAAGCTCATTTTATCCAAGCAAACATGTTTAACCTGGGAATGAGGAGGGGCTGTCTTTTTAAAAAATGTATTGTAATGATCCTGTTGCTACCTGTTGATGGGTGACTTTAAATGGAGGATGCTTTCGAATACAGGACTGTCCTCTGTAAAGCAGGACACCTGACGACCCTAGAGAGGGGGCCATGGAAAACCTCACAGTAGTTAGGCCAGAAGAGTCAGTGTTCTATGGGAAAGAGAGACTGGAGCACTGTAGAGGATGATCAAGAGACAGAGTAGTGAAAGGAAGTGGGTTGTAGTAGGCAGTGTGCTGAAAAGCAGAAACATGTGGCAAGATGGGTGGTGGGGCTGTGGAGAAGAAAGGAAGATCTAAAGCAAAAGGAGGGCTGGGTGCAAACTTGCATCGGGCCTAGGAAGCCTAGGGGGGTATCTACACGAGGCTTTTTACTGTAGTTCTACTCCGTCCCCAAGCTGAACGTAGCTAGCGTGGCATTTCTTGCCCTAAATCTGTTTTTTTTTTTCCATACTCATTTTGTGACTTTTTTCCCGTCGCAGTGGCTTCAGTGCAATTTGGCAGTCTGTGTGACTTCAGCTGGCTTCACTGTGGGCTGGTGGAAGTGGTGCTGATTGGTGGAAGGGAAAGTTGTTAGGGAGAGCAGAGGGCAAAATGTCTACCCGCAAGCAACTAATTGCCCCCAGCTTCACTTTGCCTACAGGAGCAGAGGGGTCAGGAGAATTCCTTTGCCAGCCTTTTTTCTTAGAACCGCTCAATTGCTGCCTCTCCCTTTAAATAGTCATTCATTGAGCACTGGGTAATCACGCTTACTCGGAAGTAGGAATGGGCAAACTGAGCCTTACTTCGCCTGGGCTCAGGGGTGCTGCCACAGCAGTGACGTTGTTGTTGTTGTTGCTGTTGTTGTTGTTGTTATTATTCTTAGTGGGGCTCTGCTTCCCCTGCCCCCAAACTTGTTTCTGCAGGAAAGCCTCCCCCACCACACACACAAGCAGGAAAATCACACACACACAACAGGGGAAACTGGCTAGTATTTCTGGATGAAGAAGGTTAATGTGCTCTGTTGAAGGGGTGAACACAACACAACACCATTGCTGTGAATGAAGGAACCGGGGATGCTAGCATTTCTGAATGAAGAAGGTTACTGCAGTCTGTTAAAGGAGCAAAACACTGCCATTGCAGGGTTGTGAATGAAGGAACTGGGGATGTGATTGTGAATGACTTAATCAGAGGCTTTATGAATGAAATGCGGAAAAAATCATGAACTGTCATGAAATTCATACTTCTGAATGACAAAGGCTAACTAACGTGGTCTGATGTAAGGGAGAAAAACATGGGAAAGGGAGCCTGCGTCCAAAAGCGCACTGGGCATGTTTACTCAGAAGTAAGTTTTGCTTCTCCTAGAAAGGAGTCTCCAAGAGTCTCTGTGAAGTCCCCCCCCCTTCTGTGCATATTTACTCAGAAGTAAGTTTCACTCCCCAGTAAGAAGTAAATATAGCTCCCCTGCAGTCCCAAGCAGGGGATTTATAAAGATTGGCAGCACCTACAGGGGTTGATGACATTTTTCATGATGAAATTGGCTTTGGCCAGTGAGGGGCACACACCAAGCAAGAACATCCGGGGTTTAGAGAGTGCGTACTCGGCTTTTCTTGCTCTGTGTGCCACTAACTGACTAACACCACTTTCAAGAAAAGGTGGAGAAAAGCTGAACATGTTTCTCTGTGCGTTTCCGTGAAGATTGGCTCCCGGAGAAGCTGTGCTCCCACAATCTCTGGCAATTGGGTGTGCTAGCTGAGGCTGATGGGAGCTCTAGTAGTCCAAAACATCTGCAGGGGCCAAGATTGAGGAAGGCTGAGCAAGATGGTGGAGTTTGTCTGTGTTTGGATTTTATATATTGACGGGAACGAACCAGAGGGTGTCTCCACCAGTGAATGACTTTACTGAATAAGTCTTCTGACCATTTCAAGCATAAAAAATATGTTGAACGAAAAGACTTTACATTACATTAGAATTAAATGTTACATTAAATTTAAACATTACATTAGCATTAAACCATTACAATAAAAAGCACTGAAAAAAACCTAGAGGGATAAAAACAGCAATAAATAAAACCCACACATTCATTTGAGTCTATCAGCCAGACCATTTTTCCAATTCCTTTTTCCTTATACTGGCCACCTTGATTGCAAAAGGGCAACCCTCTGGAACACAAAGAAATTAGAGCATCATAAGAGAAATAACAACTTATCTTTCACTGACCAATTTCTCATGTGGGTCAGGAATAAGGCTAAATAGCATTCCCTACAGCTTGAGTATAGATGACATTCAAGTACATAGTGTGCCAGATCTTCAATTACAGAACTACCACATATGCATAGTCTGTCGCTCAATGGGATGCCTCTGAACCTTCTCTGTAGCATCATTGTATCCATCATCTCAAATTGTAAACGCATAAAGCCTACATGCTGGTCCCTTTTCAGACCAAAAAACAGGTATTTCTCTTCACTGAATTGAGTTTTGGCTTTGGCTAACCACTTCATTGCCCTTGAATTCACCAGGGCAGCTATATCCAACTGGGCTCTAATATCTAAAATCCTTAATTAGACTATATTCCTTAAATTGGTGCTAGGGGTACTTAAAGTGTTCAAACTGAAACCATAGCTTGGTAATATCTTTGTGAAGTTATGAAGCCATGATATTTCCAAGGTCTTAGCCATCTGCTCTTGAAGACATGTCCTTGGAAGCCTGGCTACACTCGTCAGGCCCATTTTGAATCAGTAATTAAATAGCCTGAGATATATTTGATCTAAAACTGCCATGATTCCAAGTTCAGTTCTGAGTGCATATGCTGGGCAGGCTGATGGAACCTCTTAGATCAGGCAAAGGAAGCGATTTTGGACCCTTTTCTATTTTCTTGCTATTGGACAATGCCCAATTTTCTGCACCATCTGTTAGCACTGGCAGGACTTTTGCCTTGTACACATTAATGACTGGCAAGAGAGAACTGGGTTGTCTATAGTTCAGGAGCCTATTCAAAGACTGGGCACATGCAGTTGCTTTCAGCTCATTTCTCTTTCTGTGCAGGATGCTCCTGCAGAGGTAAACGTGAAACCTAGGTAAATATAGGATTCCACCTGTTCAATTTTATTCGAGTCCAAAAACCACTTGTATCGTTTCTTTTTCTTGCCAAATATTATCACTTTTGATTTCTTGCTATTTATTACTAAGTCATCCCTACAGTAGGTGCTAAATTTCCTCAATAACCTACGCAGACCAACCTGTGTAGTGGATAACAAGATCATATCATTGGCATATAAAAGAATGTTCGCAAATTTGTCCAAAACCTTTGGCATATGAAACTCTTGACAATGAACTGCTGGGGCTATGTCATTGATGTAAACATTGAAAAGGAAAGGAGTGAGAATACAGCCCTGTCCAACTCCTTTGCTTGTGGGGATTTCATTAGTTAAAGCTTGGTTCACCCCAGTTCTACCCTTTATGCTAGTGTTTGTATAGAGAGCCTTTGTAAGAAAAAGAAGTCTCTGATGGATATTTGTTTTGGCTAGTTTTTCCCAGAGAAGATTTCTGTTTATTGAATCAAAGGCAGCACTTAGGTTGATAAATGCAGCAAAAAGGTGTCCCCCCCATTGTTGTATATTATGATATCAGATGGGATAGGATGAAGCAATTGACCATAGTGGAACTTCCCTGTCTAAAACCAGCTTGCTCTTCTATTAAAATTGAGTTTTGTTGTGCCCAAACCTCTAGTTTCTGATGAAGGAATTTAGTGTACATTTTTTCAGGGATATCAATTATGGTAATAGGCCTATATTTTCTGGGATCCCCACAATCACCTTTTTAAAATAGGGGAACTATTATGCTGAGTTTCTGTCCAATGGGTATATGGCTGGTATTACTTATATGAGTAAACAAGCCCGCTAAAACATTCGCCCACCAGTCAACATTGTCTTTAAAGAGTTCTGGTGGCAAAAGGTCTTCTCCAGGAACTTTATTGTTCTTTAGTGACTGGATAAGAGACTTTATTTCCTGCCTTGTAATTAAAGGCTATTTGGGGAAGGCATCGATGTTCCTGGGGATGTTTTCCACAAAATTTAGTCTATCCTCTTTTACCTTGTCCTTACATAATTCAAAGTAAAAATCTTCCCACCCTTTGGCAGAAATGGGAATCTCAGCATAGCAGTTGGATACGCTAAGTCTATCCAAAACCAATCACCAAAAACTTGCTGAGTTTTTATTTCTGGCCTCCTGCTCTAATTCTGCCCAGCTTTTGGCATAATATTTAGCTTTCTTGGTCTCAGTTAATTTCTTGTACTTTTGACTAAGATTAAACATGAGTATGTGTGTGCCATTATCATGGGAGTCTTGTACAGTTCTCGTTCATTTTCTCACACACTTCCTCAACTCTCAAACCAAGTAGGTTTTTTATTCCTTGGACCATTATGGCTAGCTGTAGAACAACCAGGGTTTAATACACAAACATATTGTGTAATAAGCATGCAGGAAAGAGTCAATATTCATATCTTGGGTGCAAATCAAGTGTCCCAGAACTCTTCCCTCCGTTGAACTCAAAAAGGACTTGAGCATCAGGGTATCCACCTTAATCTTTTCTCATTTACTATTTCCGACCTGCATGCTACACATTTATCTGACTGGGACACTGGTCTCTGATCGGCGTCTAGGATTAACTGTGTTGAAATGAGCCGATGATCACTCTCTTCTCTTACGTTCACCACAATTCCGGGGAACAGGTGAGCATTTTGTCTAGATACACAGATGTTATCTATAACATTTAATAAGAATGACATTTAATAGGGATAAATGCCAAGTTCTGCACCTAGGAAAAAGAAACCAAATGCACAGTTACAAGATGGGGGATACATGGCTCAACAACACTACAAGCGAGAAGGATCTTGGAATTGTTGTCGATCACAAGCTGAATATGAGCCAACAATGTGATGTGGCTGCAAAAAAGGCAAATGCTCTTTGGGCTGCATTCATAGAAGCATAGCTTCCAAATCCCATGAAGTACTAGTTCCCCTCTACTCAGCACTGGTTAGGCCTCATCTGGAGTACTGTGTCCAGTTCTGGGCACCACACTTTAAGAAGGATGCAGACAAATTGGAGAGGGTTCAGAGGAGGGCAACAAAGATGATCAGGGGACTGGAAACAAAGCCCTATGAGGAGAGACTGAAAGAACTGGGCATGTTTAGCCTTGAGAAGAGAAGACTGAGGGGAGATATGATAGCACTCTTCAAGTTCTTGAAAGGCTGTCACAGAAAGGAAGGCCAGGATCTCTTCTCGATCATCCCAGAGTGCAGGACACAGAATAATGGGCTCAAGTGACAGGAAGCCAGATTCCTGCTGAACATCAGGAAAAACTTCCTGACTGTTAGAGCAATACGACAATGGAACCAGTTACCTAGGGAGGTGGTGGGCTCTCCCACACTGGAGGCGTTCAAGATGAGGCTGGACAGCCATCTGTCAGGGATGCTCTGACTTGGATTCCTGCATTGAGCAGGGGGTTGGACTCGATGGCCTTGTAGGCCCCTTCCAACCCTACTGTTCTATGATTCAATGAACACTACCAGTGGAGTGTGTGAGATATGTACATGGATAGGGAAGCCTAGAATTGCTGGGACCTAAAATCTGGAACCCGAATTTATATGTGAACTCTTAATTGTTGACTCCTCTCCTTCACAGGTATTTCAGAGCGGCGGCTGCCAGAGGCAGGGACTTGGAGTGAGTTTGGGGTGGGGCCTGTCATCACAAGCCTGTTTGCCGGGGCCTCACCCACTGGCTGCTACTCCCATCAGCTGACCAGCCACTCCTCTCCTTCACAGGTATTTCAGAGTGGGCAGCGCCTTGGTGTGCGCTTCGGTGTCGTGCAAAGTGCGACGCTACGTGGGCACTTAGCATCGCGCTTGGAGATGCACTGAGGAGCACATGAAGACCTGCTTGCCACCTCTCCAGAGATACCAGCAACCAGTTAGTAGCAGCACAGAGCAGCAGCAGAGGACAGCCGCTTTACAGACCAGGAAGAAAGGGGCAAATGCAGATCTTATCTGCCCCTTCTTAGCTGTTGCTCTCCGTTTTTATTGTTTTATATTTTATACTTTAACAATTTTAATATGTGCCTGGGAAGTCCATTGAATAACTCAGGGGATTGGCGAGGTGCCACCATAAGTGTGGTCATGGGTAGGGGGAGGTATGGTGTTGGGGGATTAACAGGCCAGCCGAGGAGAAGAGGGGCTAAACACCTTCTTCCCCCAACCTGATGGTTCCTGGCAGCCTTGCCAGCTTGCCCTTGGGTCTGGTAGTGCTGCTGCTGAATGCCAGGTCAGTCCAAAATAAAATCTCCCTCATCCATGATTTGATTGTGGATGAGGGGGCTGACCTGGTATGTATTACTGAGACCTGGGAGGGGGAACTGGGAGGGGTTACTCTCTCCCAGCTGTGCCCTCCTAGGTACTCAGTGCAGCACCAACACTGACTCGAGGGTCGGGGTGGGGGTTTGCCGTGGTCTATCAGAATTCGATCCCCCTCTCTAGGCTTCCTGCTCATTTGAGTGCAGGTCTTGAGTGTACCTGGGACAGGTTAGGGATTCTGCTGGTGTACCACCCACGCTGCTGCCCATCAGACTCCCTGCCTGAACTGATGGAGGTGGTCTTGGACATGGTGTTGAGGACCCCTAGGATGATGGTCCTGGGGGATCTCAACTTCCATGCCGAGGCCGCTGTACGCGGGGCAGCTCAGGACTTCATGGCCGCCATGACAACCATGGGGCTGTCCCAACATGTCATCAGCCCAACACATGTAAAAGGACACATGTTTGATCTGGGTTTCTCAACTGGGCGGGAGGATGGTGATCTGGAAGTGGAGGAATTAACATCTGTCCCTTTGTCATGGTCAGATCATTTCCTGCTGAGGTTTAGACTCTTGGCAGCCTTTCCCCTCTGCAAGGGTGGGAGACCTATCTGAGCAGAGCCCGGCCAGCTCCTCGGCATACACCTGAGCTGAGGGCAATGAAGCAAGAGGGAAGATGGCGAGAATGCAGGTGGAGGAAAACTCTTGCTGAGTCTGACTGAACACAGGTTAGAGCTCATTATCAAGCCTACTCTGTGGCGGTGAGGGTGGCAAAGAGACAGTCCTTTTCCACCAGCATTGCATCTTCTCAGTGTTGTCCAGCGGAGCTTTTCTGAGTGGTTTGTGGCCTGTTACATTCTGGGCCAGGGAGAGAGACGGTGGAACCCTCGGTAGCATGTTGTGACGAGTTTGCACAGCACTTTGAAGATAAAGTCACTCAGATTCATCATGAATTGGACACCACCATTAATGCAGTTCCATTGGTAGAGGCGTTCAGAGCACCGTCTGGTCCAGTTTTATTGGATGAGTTTCAGTTATTGAGGCCTGAGGATGCAGACAAGGTGCTTGGCCAAGTCCGATTGACCACTTGTGTGCCTGACCCTTGCCCTTCGTGGCTTATTACATCATACAAGGAGGGGATGTCTGGCTGGGTCCAGGAGGTTGTAAATTCCTCCTTGAGAGAGGGAGTGGTGCCGGCCTCTTTAAAAGAGGCAGTAATCAGACCACTCCTGAAAAAGCCTAACCTGGACCCAGAGGATGTTAACAATTATAAGCCAGTGGCCAACATCCCCTTCCTGGGCAAGGTGCTTGAGCGGGTGGATGCAGGACAGCTCCAGGCACTCTTGAATGAAATGGATTATCTAGATCCATTTCAGTCGGGCTTCAGGCTTGGTTTTGGAATGAAAATTGCCTTGGCCACCCTGTGAGATGACCTCTGCCAGGAGAGGGACAGGGGGAGTGTGACCCTGTTGATTCTCAGCAACTTTAGATACCATCAACCATGGTATCCTCCTGGATAGGTTGTCTGGGTTGGGAGTTGGAGGCACTGCACTACAGTGGTTCTGCTCCTACTTGGATGGCTGATTCCAGAAGGTGGTGCTGGGGGATTATTGCTCTGTGCCATGGCAATTACGCCATGGGGCTCCACAGGGCTCTATTTTATCTCCCATGCTGTTAAACATCTACATGAAACCACTGGGGGAGGTTATCTGGAGGTGTGGACTGAGGTGCCATCAATATGCAGATGACACCCAGCTCTACCTCTCTTTCTCATCAAACCCAGGTGAGGCAGTGGCTGTTCTGAATCAGTGCCTGGGCACAGTAATGGACTGGATGAGGGCCAATAAACTGAAACTCGATCCAGACAAGACAGAGGTACTGTTAGTGGGTGGTTCGTCTGCCCGGCTAGGTGATATTCAACCTGCTCTAGAGGGGGTTGCACTCCCCCTAAAGGATCATATTTGTAGTTTGGGGGAGCTCTTGGACCCAGGACTGTCACTTGAGGCACAGGTGACTCAGTGGCACAGCGCACTTTTTATCAGCTTAGGCTGGTATACCAACTACTCCTTATCTGGACAGAGACAGCCTAGCCATGCTCTGATAACTTCTCGTCTGGATTACTGCAATGCGTTATATGTGGGGCTGCCTTTGAAAACGTTCTGGAAACTTCAGCTGGTCCAAAATAAGGCAGCAAGATTGTTAACAGGGGCTGGCTAACAAGCTCATATTCTGCCTGTACTTTTCCAGCTGCACTGGCTGCCAGTCCATTTCTGGACCCAATTCAAAGTGCTGGTATTAACATTCAAAGCCCTTAACGGCTTGGGGCTAGGTTATCTAAGGATTGTCTCCCCCCATACGTGCCTGCCCAAACCTTAAGATCATCCTCAGCAGTCCTTCTCCATGAGCCCCTGCCAAAGGAAGTGAGGCGGGTGGCTACTAGGAGGAGGGCCTTTTCTGCTGTGGCACCCCGGCTGTGGAATGAGCTCCCTAGTAAGGTTCGCCTGGCGCCTACGTTGTATTCCTTCTGGGGCCAGGTGAAGACCTTTTTATTTTCCCAGGTATTTTAGCATTTTAGCTTCCTAGTCTTTTAGCTCTGCTATTTTAAATCTGTATTTTAAATCTCTGCATTGTTGCTAGGTTTTATTCTGGTTGTATTGCCATACTGTGGTTTTAACGTTTTATATATTTTAGATTGTTTTACCCTGTGCTTTTTGGTTTTAATTTTTGTGAACTGCCCAGAGAGCTTCAGCTATTAGGCAGTATAGAAATGAAATGAATGAATGAATAAATGAATAAATAAATAATAAAAAAACTCCATCAGGCACTGACCAGCATTATTTGCTTTCTTATCTTTAGAGGACCGACAGTACATCTCCTAGAGGTCTTCTTGGATTCCCCACCTCTCTACATAATGTGCTGCATTAGAACCAATTCTGGCATTAATATCACCCACCATGATAATGAGGGCGTTTGGAAAACTTGTGCCTAGTTCTTCCACCATGTGCTCTAAAAGAGGCCAGGAGTTGTGCGGATAGTGCTGGGAATTAACTGGTGGTATGTAGATATTCACTAATATTAGGGTGAGTCTGGGGTTGTTGGCTTAATTGCCATATAGTTTTGGGGAGCCGTATTATTCAACAACTGCTCACGTGTCCAACCCAGATCTTCTTTAACAAGTATTGCTGAACCAGCCACTGCTCCTCCCTTATCTTTAATTTTTCGAGCAGGTTCAAGCCATGTTTTGCAGCCTGGGAGTAAATTCTCATTATTTGTGACCCGTGTTTCTTGGAAGGTGATGACATCAAAATTACATAGGGATTCCAACAAATCCTTGCCTTGCTGACAGGCCCGCCAACCGGCCTTACTAAACCAAAGCCTGCTTATGGCTGTTAAAATGCACTTGTGGAAGGAAGCAGTCAGGCATCAGGTCCCCCATCCCCCAGTCGATGAGGTCACTGTATCATCTCATTTTATCTGACCTTGCTGGCTGGCTGGTATATTGAATGTCTTCCACTTCAAGACAAATCAGTTCATCTTTCAGTGGACTTAATATACTTACATTTGATCTTATTGGGTGAATAATATCTAACTTAGGAGGTTCTCGCTCTTTGGGCAGCAGGCCACAACCAACTCTCCATCATCCAGGTACCTCATAGCCTGCCAGTTTGCACTACGTGGATCGACGTCGTTTTTAAGCATGGATGCCGTATGTTCACTTATAGTTTGGTTCATGTCCAAAATATTATCATGGCTCCTTTTCTTTGAATTACTTGTTGGGGCCCCAGCTTGCCTGCCATTACCTGCAGCCACAGCTAACGACAACTTCATAGAATCATAGAATAGTAGGGTTGGAAGGGGCCAATAAGGCCATCGAGTCTAACCCCCTGCTCAATGCAGGAATCCAAGTCAAAGCATCCCCGACCAGTGGCTGTCCAGCCTCATCTTGAATGCCTCCAGTGTGGGGGAGCCCACTACCTCCCTAGGTCATTGGTTCCATTATCGCATTGCTCTAACAGTCAGGATGTTTTTCCTGGTGTTCAGCCGGAATCTGGCTTCCTGTCACTTGAGCCCATGATTCCGTGTCCTGCACTCTGGGATGATCGAGAAGAGATCCTGGCCTTTCTGTCTGTGACAACCTTTCAAGTACTTGAAGAGCGCTATCATATCTCCCCTCAGTCTTCTCTTCTCAAGGCTAAACATGCCCAGTCCTTTCAGTCTCTCTTTCAGTCTCTCACTTCCCTTTCTTCACATCTCTACTTATGTTACAGGACTATATTTCCCTTAAATAATTTCTCAGTAGATCTAGCCTTTCCAAGATCTCTACCTGTGCAAGATCTGGCAAGGCCCTAAAAGAACTGAGGAGGACTTTCTCCTCTGGGATAAATAGTCCAGCATTTTCAGACTCAGTTTGCTGTAATTCAGGGGCAAGGGCTACTTTATTCCATGTTGATCCCTGATTCCCTACTTGAGCAGAGGGTAAACTGGGCACACAGGGCCAGTTTAAATTAATAAGATTGTCAGTATTATCTATAGTTACCAACTCATTATCTTTAGATTTCCTATTTGAAACATTGTGTAAGGAAGCTGGAGGTACCTGATTTTCAGAGAATCTTACTAAAACAAGATTGTTTACTAAGAAGGCGTATTTTGCTCTATAAATAAAGTTAACTATGTCCTGATCTCTAAATGTAACAGCTGCACGTGCTCTTACTCTATAATACAAATATTCTATATGCTCAATTTCATTAGGATACCAAATTCCTGGAAGAACCCCATTCACAAGCTGCAGGAGGTGTCAAGCACGGGATGACTGATTAAGAAAACCCCTAGGTTTGGGATTGTTTGCAAACACCAGCTTTTGAGGAATCATCACCAGATTCCAGGCGATTCTTAGTCTAGAGTTTCACGGGGGCTCTAAGGGGTAAGAAGTAGCACCTAAATTAAGGCGAAAGACAACATCTTTCAACTTTCCCTGAGACTTGCAGAGAGCATCTTCCCAGGGGTCTTGCCTCAGTTCTGAATCTTGCATCCTAGTCATGTTGCTCTGAACTGGGTCGATTTCATCAGTCCTCTGATAGGAGCAATTTTGAACCCTATAATCCTTCTTTTTTTTCTTTTTCACACCCTCCTTCAGCGATGACTTGCTGGAATCAGTTTTTATGGTTGTATCAAACAATTCAAACAACCACCGGAAGTCCTTTTTCCGACAGCACTGAACTTTTTTCTCCCACTTCTTAAGCTTTTTAATATTTTTACCTTTCTTCTGTTTCTCATAGGCCCCATTTTGCACCGCTTTATTATCTGTTTTAAGATGACTCTTTGGGGATTTCATTAACATCCCAGCTGACAGCTCATTTTGGGCTCTGCTGTTATCGCTTCCTCCCCCCCCCCCCCGGCCTGTCTTCTGCAATCTGAAATGATCGGTCAGAGTTGTTAGCAGCGCACTGCATTCTGCTAAAAAGTTGTTAATGAGGACTAGTTCATTAACTGTCATTGAAAACCATCCTTCTGTTTGGTGGTCACCTCCTTCAATTTCTTCCTGTTGCACAGAGGTTGAATTGTACTTCAACCTTAAATAGGGATGTATGAAAGTCACTTACCTTTCTCGGATTATGTTGATGGTGGGGGGGGAGGTGCTCCGTCCCTCCCCCCAGAATCTTGGACGGGGGGGAGGTGCTCCGTTCCTCCCCTGCCCCCGGAATCCTGGCCGGCCGGCTGTGCTCCGCAGGGATTCTGCGGAGCCGCCGGCCAGCTCCGCCAGCAGCCGGACATCTGGCCACTGTCTAGCAGGGACGCAAATGGCAGCGGCCGTAGCTGCCGCCGTTTGCATCCCTGCAGTCAGCCGTGATAGGCTACGTAAATGTTTACGTAGCCTATCACGGCTGACTTAAAAAAACAACAACGTGCGTACGCAAATGGCGGCGGCCACGGCCGCCACCATTTGCGTTCCTTATTTTGACACGTCTTAGTCTACGTCAAGATTTACGTAGACTAAGATGGCGAAAATAAGGGGAACGCAAATAGCGTAGCAGACGCTATGCTATTTGCGTTCCCCTTATTTTCACCATCTTAGTCTACGTAAATCTTGACGTAGACTAAGACGTGCCAAAATAAGGAACGCAAATGGTGGTGGCCGTGGCCGCCGCCATTTGCGTACGCACGTTGTTGTTTTTTTAAGTCAGCCGTGATAGGCTACGTAAACATTTACGTAGCCTATCACGTTTTTTTTAAAAAACTTAGCCGTGATAGGCTACGTAAATCTTTACGTAGCCTATCACATCTTTTTTTTTTTTTAAACTGGAAATGGCGGCGGTGGCGGCAGCCGGTCAGAAGACTGGCTGCCGCTGCCACCGCTGCCGCCAGAGCCGCCGCCGGAGCTGCCGCGGCCAGGAAGATCCGCCCCAGGTAAGTCTTGTCCTGGGGGGGGCAGGGGGGCAGACCGTTCAGCCACCGATTTCGGGGGGGCAAATGCGCTGGCATTCGGCCTCCCCAAGATCCGTGGCGGAATTCTCTGACATCCCTATCCTTAAAGCATTAGCTGTACTCTTGAGCGTTCAGCTCTGCAGGAGTTCTTCCACCTCCTCTGTTTTGATAGCTGGCTCTGCCTGGTCCTCCATCTGTGATTCTTTTATTGTGCATAAATCTCAGTGAGAGCCAGCCCAGAGGCCAGGTCTATCGAGGACCTCGTAATTCTAGGCTCTTGTATGGCTCTTTTAAGGTCCACTGACCCATCCAGCATATTATGTTCAGGCAAAAGTCCATCCTGCGTCAACCTACACTGCTTGCACGGCTTCGCCACTTTCTCCTCCAGCTTAAAGAACGGTGTGATTTTAACTTGTCTTTTCTGAGGTTCTGAGGGACATTTCTGTAAACAAGGGATAAGTCCTAGGTTTTTATAGGACTTTTGTGTAAATACCATGCTCCCTATCTTCAATACTGTTTGGCGCAGTCCACTAACCACAGTTCGGCTTAATTAGAGTGGCTTATTCAGTTCTTTGGTAAGTTTTATATTTCTTACGTTCTTACCCCCTGACTCCTCAGCTGACTCCTTCATTGCTAAAACAAACAAAATGACCAGAGCAGATAAAAAGCACAGGGAGATTCCTTGTTGTTTTGAGTTTTTGAGGCGGCTGTCAAGGATGGAAGGAGGTTAGCTCTTACCTGTGAGCTGTGAGATGATGCTGTGGAGCTTAACAGGGAAAACCCCGATTTCCCGAGACTACTTAACATCCAATTCTTTTCCTTAAGTCGGGTTCTCCCTGGTATAGCTGTTGTGTGCCCCAACCCCCGCATTTACCTCGGGTATGCTAGCCCTGCCCAGGGGTGTGCCTTTCACCATGACCCCGGTGAAGGGGTGTTTCTTGTCCTTATGTTTCCCAGCACAAACCAATTAGTGTCTACTCAGAAATAACTCCGATTGTGCTTAATGAGGCTTGTTCCCTGAATGCACACATCAGAATTTACAGAGATCCCCCTCAACTGAAATAGCACATTTTAAAACACTACCTCCCTAAAGGCTGTAAAATGCTTTCCCAAAGCTGCAATTCTCCATTGTTTGGTTTATTCCCTTCAGAAGTAACTAGTTCACACCTTCGTTCCTGTGCAGCATTGGGTTAGAAAGGGAGCTGCTTCCTGTGTTCCCCCTCCCTCCTGGTATTTATTTATTTATTTATTACATTTATATCCCACCTATTTTCCTCCTTAAGGAACCCAAGGCATCTTTCCCAGCACAAAACATATGTATGTCTACTCAGAAGTAACTCCCACTGTGGTCAATGAGGCTTGTTCCCAAAATGAGCACTCCCAAAGTTACTGAGATTCCCATGAATCGAAATAACGCATTTAGAGAGCCTTAATGTTGAAGCTTTGAAGCTTCGATTGATCTCAGCAGGACAGTGAGAACACCGTGTTCCTATACTGATTGTTTATTTAAGGAAGTAAGTAATGCGGGAGGGTGGGTGAGAGAAGGAGATTGTTCACAGCTTTGGCAGCTTCAAGACAGGGGGAATGCTGTGTTCCTGTGATGATTGTTGGTTTAAGGAAGTACTTAATGGGGTGGGGAAAGAGAAGGAGAGTAATTTTTGGCAAGACACTGGAGGAAACCTCCCAGGATTTTATTGAAGGAGAAAGTGGGGGGAGAACCTGGAGTGGTGGGGGGATCCTCTCTTATTGGTTGAGCATCACCTGCTAGTCAGATGCCATTCATTCCAACTCCCCCACCCCACCCTACCACACCCGGAAGTATATTCTGTGAAATGACTTATACTGGTGCGGTGTGCTCGCTCATGGAGCCCTGCATGGACACAAGCGCACCAAAACCAATCCCTTGAAAACATCCAGGTAATCCTCCATTTGATTCTCCTTCCATTGTCATGGAGAACCCCCCCCCCAGTCCATTCCCTGGCTACATGCTTCTAGTTTTGTTCTAGTCACAATGTGTGTGACTGAGGGATCTGACATCCATTCCTTAATTTATTAACTGGTGGAGCAATCCTATGGCTCCTAGTCAGTGGCTAGGCAGCCATAGGATATGTGGTTTTCCGGGAACCAACCTCGGAACCCACACCCCAAGGTCGGTTCCCAGAGAACCGACCTTCCCCCTCTCCCACACTGCCTCACAGGCAGCTTGGAATGGCCCCACACTCCACCCTTGGAAGAGGAACATGGAGCAGTGAAAATGGGGCGTTCCGAGGGTGAAATCGGCTGTCTAGCCACAAATGCAGGGTGGCTGAAGCGTGAAGGGGATGATCCGCTCTGCTCTTCTCCTGCCCTGCATTGGTTAGGGGGTCACCTCCGAGTTCTGAGGTGTCCGCCTATCGTGGTAGGATTGCTCCGTAAGATAGCCAAGTAAACCACACAATGGGTCCATCAGTATTATGTATCCTGTCATTTCATAAATATTTTGCAAAACTATTTCCCAATATTTTTTTATATTCGGACAAGACCAAAATACATGAATAAACAGCCATAGGATATCTGGCTTTGCCTTCCCGCCTTCTGTGCTGCCTTGCAGAATGGCCCCGTGCTCCGTGCTCAGAAGAGAAGGCCGAAACAGGGCATTCTGGGGGGCATTCTGGGGGGCATTCTGGGGCGGGGAAGGCAGGAATGCTGGTACGACACACCTTGTGTGTCGTCCGGCAGCCTCCTGCCCCGCTCTGCCTTCCTGCAGCTAGACAGCTGAAATCGGCTGTCTAGCTGCAAATGCAGGGCAGGAGAAACACGGAGGGAACGATCCCCTCTGTGCTTCTCCTGCCCTGCATTGGATAGTGCGAAGGTGGCCAAGTTTGGAGGCGGCCGCCTATCCCCATAGGATTGCGCCCTTAATTACATTTGTTCATTCATATCTTGCCTTTCCTCCATGGAGCACAAGGTGAAATGGTTCTTTCCTCTCATTTATTCTCCCAACAACCCTGTGTAGTCAGTTAGGCTGAGAGAGGGTGACTGGCCCAAGGTTACCCAGTAAGCTTCATGGCTGAATGGGGATTTGGATCTGGATCTCCTTGGTCTATGTCCAAGGAGACCCACTACAATGCATGTTAAAACTAGTGGACAGACCTAAAGGTAGGTTTGTGTGTGTGTGCATGTGTGTGTGTTAGAATTTCTGTCCTCTTACAGGCCGAGGGCATTATGTACTCAGTATTCCCAGCTGATAATGGGATATAATAATACTATTGCGTTAGCAGAAAATGGTTTATTAATATACTTCTAGGCACTAATAAATGCCTTGCATGAATCGACTTATCAGAGCCATTAGTCGCTTTTAAGATACACTCTACCGCTAGCTTTAATGATCAGGTAAGTGAAAACAAACCTCAAGAACCCTAGAGTACTGCTGTCGTTGGAATGACAACCTATACTTAAAATGATGAGAGCATGTACTTAGTGCAGAGCAGCGCACCATAGATCATAAGCTCTTCCTAGGCCTTGGCATCACAAGAAGAACAGTGCTTTGTCATATACCCCAACTGTCCCTATTTACCAAGGATAGTCACTATCCTTGCCAGATCCAACCCTGGCAAATCACTGTCCTTATTTTGTCTTTTGGGGAGGTTTTTACAATTTTTTTGTTAACGTGTGCATATGCACATTGGAGTGCAATAGTTTCCTTTCCACATATACATCCCATCACTAGCCTGAATGTTCGTGCAGCTATTCTATAATGCGTACAACCCACAGCACAACCCTGCACGTGTCTACTGAGAAGTTAGTCCCACTGAGTTTAATGGGACTTACCCCCCAAGTAAATGGGTACAGGATTGCAGTCTAAATCAACTGTGCAAACATTTTTTTTTTAAGGAAATGTACTTCCTCATTTGGAGTATTTGCTTTTCCCTCAGAGTATGATTCCTTCCAAAATATTGAAAAATGTAACAAAGTCAGATTTTGTGCTGCTGTTGCTTCATATTAACAAAAATCTGGTAGCCATTGTTGAATTCACAGTGCTTTTGACAAATCTGCATGTGCCATGCTTATATTAACAAATAATACATATTCTTGTGATATTCTTTGTGATGTTGCGTTTTTTTTAATATATATTCAAACAACAAAAAGCTTCTATGGACATCTGAGGGATATTTTCCAACCTCTATTTTACTTGAGGTCTTACTGCATCATGGATTTTATAAAAGCCATTGTTATGCTCAAGTTTGCACGGCTGCACGGGTTTAAAGCTTTGGTAATGCATTCTTTTCTCACAAGGATGAATGTGCTTGGGTGCAAAAGGATAATAAAATAGCTGCTTTCAGCATTTCGAGCAAGTGGCAAGAGAAGAAGAGAGAGGAATTTACATTTCCTCTTCCATCGAAACAAATGCTCGTTTTGGCTATTTAACTTCAAATGAATTGAAAAGCTGGACTTTGAACCTTGATAGTTCTTGCCTTCTCTGAAATCTCTTTTCCTGCCCCGTGCTGTGCCCTCTGGGTATATGTTACGCATCACAAGCCTTTTCATTAAAATGGTAACTTTCTACATCAAGTGTTGACTTCCCTTTCCTGTGGCCATGTCTTTACTTTTCCCAGCAAGGTAAAATGCACAACATGTCTCCCCAATGGCAGCCACCACCTCATCATGTCTGAAGGCTGCTGTTTCATCTCTCATCAGCTGCATCCCTCAGCTTGGCAGCGTCTGGCGTGGCTGGTTCTTTCTCTCCCCTGCCTTCTATTTTTGATCCTGGGGCACAAGGTCCTCTCACCCAGATGACCTAGAACATAAGAACATAAGAAGAGCCCTGCTGGATCAGACCAAGCATCTATCCCGTCCAGCATTCTGTTCACACAGTGGCCAACCAGCTGTTGTCCGGGAACCCACATGCAGGGCATGAGCACAACAGCACCCTCCCGCCCATGTTCCCAGCAACTGGTGTGCGTACGCTCACTCCCTCTGGTACTGGAGGTAGCACATATCCATTAGGACTAGTAGCCATTGATAGCCTTCTCCTCCAGGAATCTGTCCAACCCCCTTTTAAAGCCAGCCACACTGGCAGCCATCACTACTTCCTGTGGTAGCAAATTCCATAGTTTAACTATGGCTGTGTGAAGAAGTATTTCCGTTTACCTGTCCTGAATCTCCCACTGATCAGCTTTATGGGATGAGAGGATGACCCCGGCTTCTAGTACTTTGAGAGAAGGAGAAAAATGTCTCCCCCTCCACATTCTCCACACCAGGCATTGTTTTGTACACCTCTATCATGTCTCCCCTGACCCTCCTTTTTTTCCAAGCTAAAGAATCCCAGCTGTTGTAACCTTCTCTCATAGGGGAGACGCTTCAGCCCGCTGATAATTTCAGTTACCCTTTTCTGCACCTTTTCCAGCTCTACAGTATCTTTTTTTAGGTGTGGTGACCAGAACCGTACACAGTATTCCAAGTGTGGTTGCACCATAGATTTGTATAGGGGCAGTATGATGTTGGCAGGTTTATTCTCAATCCCTTTTCTAATTATGCCTAACATGGAGTTTGTCTTTTTTACAGCGGCCGCACGCTGGGTTGACATCTTCACTGAGCTGTCCACCATCACCACCACCATCATCATCTAGTTCACTGGGATGTCATGCTCATAATTTATTTGTTACGGCAGAATGACTCTGCCTTGAAGGTTTGCTTTCAAAGCCAATCAGATTATGTTGGCTGCAAACAGAGCTTCTTCCTCCCCTGGCCTTTAATGTTGCATTGGGCTGCTCAGCACGTGACAGCCATAACTGATAACTGGTGCAGTCACAGTCCCTCCGACCCCCCTGCCCCCAAGATATTTTATTCAGCTCATAGCAATCCTTAGTGCAGAGTGGTATTGTTCCAATATATAAAACAACCGAATGCTTTTCCCTCAAGGAAAAACAAAAAGGGTTGACTCTGTGTTCAGGTATTTATCTTAATTTTAACTGTAAGCTGCTAGCCCTCATGGTCGCAAAAATGAGCTTGGCAATACAATGGCTATATGTCCAGACTGGCTGGAATCAAATGGCAGATTTGTTGTTTGCTAATGTTTCACGATTTGTTTGAGGTCTCGTCTCAAAAGTGACATTTCTAGGGATGAGAAAAGTACGCATGTTGTTCAGTCGTTCAGTCATGTCCGACTCTTCGTGACCCCATGGACCATAGCACGCCAGGCCTTCCTGTCCTGCACTCTCTCCTGGAGCATGCTCAAGTCCATATTCATTGCATCGGTGATGCTATCTAGCCATCTCATCCTCTGCTGTCCCCTTCTCCTTTTGCCCTCAGTCTTTCCCAGCATCAGGGTCTTTTCCAGAGAGTTTTCTCTTCGCATTAGGTGGCCAAAATATTTGAAAAAATTCTCCCTACCTTTTCCCTTTTCATTCCCTTTTTATTTCCCATTTTATTCTTAAGGGTACGTGTTGTAATGAATTGTAGAAGCCACAACAGGAAAACTACTTTACTGATACTGTGCGTGAAGCTCTTTTATAAACATTTATAAGTTCACTTAGGTTACAATCCTATACACATTTACCTGGGAGTGAGTCCCATTGAACTCAATGGTACTTCTAAGCAGTGGACAAGCATAGGGTTGTGCTGTTTTAATATTATGTGTAATCTACTGATGTAGACAAGATATAAAATTATATTTAATATTATTTAATAATAATTCTTTAATAAAGAGAACATAATGTTTTGCCTTTTGTTTGTTTTTTAATCTGAGTAACTGATGAATGTTTTGTATTTTTGTTATGTTTGTTTTTATATGTATTATTATCAATGTTATGTATAATGTTCAGGTGCAGTATGTACAGAAATTTTATGTTTGGTTCTACCTGGAAATTCAAATACTTAGGGTGACCACCTCTTTTCTGTCAGAGCTCCTGTGCCTTTAACAGGTGCAGTTCAGGCAGAAATTCAACAGGAGCAGCATTGCCTGGGATGTGATGCTAGGAAAACTTTTACCTGTCAAATTTGCACAAGTCATGTTGCTGTTTGAAAAGCACAGGACTCCTACCAGGAAAAGGAGGTAGCTGTAATCCCATCGCTGATGCCACCAAGCCCCTATCTGCATGCTCGTCTCTCCATTTCCCAGCCTTTGACAATGGATATCTGTGATGACTGGTTGCATATTGATTTTACTCTGCTAAATTAGGGGTTTTCTGGATGCGGATTGCCCCTACAGAGAACCAGTGTAAAGAAGCTGCTCTAACTGTAAGTGAAACTCACTCTCACTTCTGGGCATCCATAACTTTGGTAGCAGTAGGCTGACTAGATGCAAAGAAGCCTTGGCAATATTTGAACAGGAGAGTGTATTTCCTCTGGTCCCCTGTGACCTGAATGGGACCCAGGAAGGAGCAGGCAGAAGGTGGCATCTATCTCTCCTGCTGCACATGCAGGAGAGCATGAGAATGAAGAAGAGCTGTTCTGGATGAGAGTGAAGCCCTACCTAGTCCAGCATTCTGGTCAACCAGCTCCCTGTGGGACGTCCAGAAGTAGGATATGTGTGCAAGAGCAACCCCCCCCCACGCCTACCCATGTCCTCCAGCAGCTGGTATACAGAGGCATATGGCCTACACTACTGGAAATACTCGGATACTGCATTGTTAAAGGTAAAGGTACAATGCTTGGGTTGCAACCTGCCAACCCTAGACACTGGCAGGGGGGTGGATTTGCCAATTTTGTTACCAGCTCCTGTTTCTATGCAGCAGCTTGATCTGCAGACAGCGGACATATCCCCACCGCAAAAATTCGGCACCACAAAAATTCAGCATGGCGAGAAACATCACCAATTCCTGCATGTTAAGCTGACATTGAAGGCATAGGAGCAGCCCAAGACGTTTTCTCTGGTTGGTGGGCAACCCTGTTCACTTGTGCTGCGTTGTCTGTTCTGCTGCCCATTTACTTTGTAACTTGAATCAATTAACACCTCCTGGGCTTTGGTTCCACCTACTCTAAAAATTGCAAGGCTAACGGTCGTTTGCAAGCAACGGCATTAACTACTGAGAGCTGAATGGCGCTGGCGCCTCCAATCCAAGATTAATGGCATTGTTGAATGCACGTAGTGCAGACAACAGCAGAATTGTAACATTCTGAATAGCATTACCCTGGAGGAACTGCAGTTGCCATGGATCACCCGTGAATAAGATAAAAACGAGAGGGACATTTCTCTTCGGGAAATAAATTGGTGTGAATATCCGATAAAACAATCCTACGTCTTCCCTCAAAGTGAATTTTCACTCCCAAATAGGATGACAATAGGCATGAATGCAAATGAGGGAGACATCACAAATGGATCTTGTATATAGGTGCAGCCAACTTTGTTTATTTATTAGAGTTATATCCAGCCTTTTCTCCAAGGAGTTCAAGGCAGTGTATATAATTCCCCCTCCATTTTATCCTCACAACAACCCTGTGAGGTAGGTTAGGCTGAGAGAGATTGGCACAAGCTTACCTAGTGAGTTCCATAGCTGAGTGGGGATATGAGCTTAGGTCTCCCCTACCCTAGCGTGACCCTCTAACCATTAATCCATGCTGGCTTCTCTCCTATGCCTTTAAACTAGATCTGTCTCATGCCCCCTGCTGGAGGAATCCCCCTCTGAGGTGGTGCTGGAGCTCCCAGAAACAGGCAATGCCAGGTAGCCACCCATGCCAGGAGATCTGGGGGAGCCTGGGCCCTCAGAGGAGATCACTACTAGTCCATCCCTGCAGGAAGAGGGGAGTTCTGCCTCTGAGGCAGAGGCTGGGTGGCCACCTAGCCCCTGAGAGCATCACCACTTCAAGAGGCAGTCCAATAGGGCTCCTCTGAGAAGGAGTGCTCAATTACAAAATAGGACTCCTTGGGAGCAAGGCCCTCCTCCTGAGTAAGACTTTTGCCAGAGGGCCTGTAATGCACTGCAGCTGAACCCTGGGTGGGGCTCAGGAACTCTGGCTATATAAGCCTCTGGTTTTAGCCTAGCTGGTTCTTCCGTTCCTGCACCTTGCATTCTGGCCTGTGCCTTGTGATTGCCCTTCTGTGTTAGTGATCCTTGGACTCCTGTTTCACTCTGCTTCTGGGCTGTGCTTGGTGACTTACTGCTGAATTGTGCTTTGACTCTTGCTTGTATCTGGACTGTGCCTGTCTTTGCCTGAGGATCCAATACAGAACTGGAACTTTTGTGCATGCTCATTTGCCTGCTTTGTTGCCTTGCCTTTTAGGTTGCCCCATAATTTGCCCTAGCACTGAGTCTGATGCAGCCATAGCGGGGCAATCTGCCTAAATTATTCATCCCACTTTTTTGGGCGCTTTCAAACTGTTGGGATGTGAAAAGGCCAAGAGACGGCTTGCCTCACTTTTGGAGCGGGGGTGACATCCTAGTAATCTTTGTTGCGGATGGGGTCTGTTAGCTACTGTATCACACCAGGTATGGAACACTGGCGTCAAGGTATAGTGGCGGTCACACAAGAAGCTCTAAGCTTAAGAAGTAAATGTTCATTTTATTTAAAAGTGTATTTTTAAAAGAGTTGATTGGGCTCAGGCCTGCACGGAAGCTTTGCCTTCTTCCTTGGAAGGAAGTCCTTCTCCTTGATGCTAAGGGTGCTTCCAGACAAGGCTTTAATCCTGCCATCCCCTGACTCAAACACAGAATTTTCCAGGGGGTCCAGACAATATTGTCTTCCAGTTGCCATCCTCCTGTGCTTTTCCACAGCTTCTTTCATCTTTTTTTTTTCTTACCAGAAAAAAACCCTTTAAGGTAGAAAACATGGAACAGGGACACAGGGCCTTTTGAGTGGTAGCGCTAGGAGCACTTCATCTGGAAGCACCTGAAGTGTCTGAGCAGAGGTTGTAGTTGTGACAAACACTCTGTACATGTCCAGAGGTACTTCACTTTGTTATTTAATATTAACATCTGTTTCCTTAAAGAAGAGATGAGTCTTGGATTAGAGGTGGAGGGGTTAAATGGGCATGGGTAAAGGGGAAGAGGTGGCTACAAGACTAACTGAACACGCAGGCAATTTGTTCAGGTTCCCTACAATGCATCAAGGGATAGGTTTTCCATGCTTTTAATGCCTGTATAAAAGAGCAAGGGTGAAAAAATGCCCTTCCTGAAACTTCTTTTTGTTTTTTTTACTACTTGGTTAGAAGAAGGGTTTTCAGCAAGTAGAATTTTTCTCCCCCCTTTTCCCCTACCCCTGCTTGACAAGATGTCAACGACATTTCCTCTTTGATACAGCTATTTGTGTCTCATTTGCATCCGGTCACACTACTTAAGACACAGACCTCAACTGACTGAGCTAAACATTAGCATCTTTACCTGGCAGGGATTCATCTGCTGGGGAAAAAAAGTGTCAACCTTACTCCATAGTATAAAGTTTTAGGGCCAAAGTAGGTGATTGGATCTCCCATCAAATTTCATTGTTAGAAAAAGCGGCTGCAACATTTGTTTTCCCTAATGGCGCAAACAGCAGCTCCAGAAGCATGAAAACCAGTCCCTTTCCATCAGACACGTGGTACAGGGGTAAGGGTTAAATCCCCCTCCTCTCGCAGTGCCATCCTGATCTGAATCCAGGCCTCCCTCCTGCTGCTTTCTACTAAAACTGAAAGACACAGGAGATTTGACCCTGAATCTCCAGAGGTCGGCCTCTTTGTTAATATGGATTGCAGCTTCAGAAATGAGAGTCACTTGCTGAAATTCCCGCTCCTACAGGCACTCCATCCTGCTTTCCCATTTGGTCATCCGGATCCCATACAGAAAGGGTGGGGCACCTGTGGCTCTCCAGATCTTGTTGGACCAAAACTCCCATCATCCCTGAACATTGCTGTGCTGGCTGGGGCTGAAAGGAGTTGGAGTCCAGAAACATCTAGAGTGGCATAGGACCCCCACCCCACCCCTTCCTCAGCATTCTTAAAAAAAGGCCTAGCCTTCCCTTGTTGCTTTAACTGCTGCCTGATACATAGGAATCAGAGATGGAGAGAACGTTTTCACCTGCTAAAGCCTGCAGATCAAGCCACTTTTCAAGGCAGAGCTAGCAGGAAACCCTTTCTCAGCACCCTCCAGATTGTTTCCTGTCACGTGCTTCATCCCACCCCTTATGGTGGCTTCCTCCTGTATTACTCCAGCAGCATGGAGCAACCAGTGAAACACTGCAGCTTTCGGTGCTGGTGGGTAACGCGAGATGTCCCAGGCCAGGCAGGAAGAGCCTGAGCTCTGCTTTCTCCCTCTGAGGCTCAGGCTCCTTTAAGAAATGGGCTGGAACAGCTTTCCCCAACCTGGTGCCCTCCAGATGTGCTGGTGTGCATCTGCTAGCCTGGGAATTGTAGTCCAACACATCTGGAGGGCACCAGGCTGGGCTGGAAGAAACACGCCAAAATTTATTCAAAGTGATGGTGTGTGGCCAGCGGCACAGAGGGAATGTGAGAGAACAAGCTGGGAGGTTAACTAAGGAATTCACTGCATGAGGCATTTATCGTGCTCTCGTCATTCCCTACTCACGGTTGTTTATGGGTTCTTCAGACAATGTTGTGACCTTCCAGTTCTGTTTCTGTGTCTAACCAGCACTTCTGGCAATTTTTTTTAGAGCAGTGAAAAATGCAGCATTCAATTACGAAAGTGAAAGAAACTGTGATTTCCCCTTGTGTATTTGTGGGATTCTGCTATACCACAGTGCCACCTAGAGGTTATGTAGTGGAAAAGCAGGAAAGGAAATGTTCCCCATGTAGTGCGCAGATCAATTCTGCAATGAAACGAAAAGTAGATGCAGCGGATTAACAGCCTCATGTAGAAAAGCTGTTAGAAAAGATGGCAAGAAAAATATGTACATCTCTGAAATGCAAATATGTTTTATTCAATGGGTGCATACATACAAAAATGTATACAGTTGAGAAAAATGTGCACAAAATGCATACCCATTTCTGTGTGAACCCCCTTTTTCTACTTCCTCTGTACTGTAGTTTTTGTTTTCTATCACCAAGCAGCACCAAGAGATTGGTGAGAATTTAATGTTAATTTTATATATTAACTGCTATTGAAGCACCTGTGTGGCTTGACTAATGACTGCCAGGCTAGCTTTGTGAAATCATCTAAATTGATAGAGACCCACCTGGGAAGAATAGCTGATTTCCTTTGCTAGTTCTGGAATCCAGTTGCCTATTTTATTTTTTCTGGAGATTGACAGAAGATTGAACATCACAAAATGCAGCAGATTGAAAATTAAAGTCTGAGCAGCAGAAATGGCTGGTTGGGGTAAGCAGGTAGACTTATATGTCCACACCATGATATTATGCTTTCTTTTGAAAATCATATTAAATGTGTAGTGTTCCATCAGAGCTGAGAAAAAACAGAGCTCTTCAACAAAGAAGGACTTATTTATTCAAGATGCGAGGCACTCTGACTAACTGTAGTTCCTAGGGTCTTTGGTGAAAATCTGTGCTACAGATGCTATAAATCAGTGGTTTTCAACATTCTAGTTCCAGGGGGTTGGACTTGTAGGTCTTGTAGACCCCTTCCAACTCCACTATTCTATGATTCTATGAACTTGGCCGTGGAGAACATCACAAAATGGAGCTTGACAGATTCACCCATTCCTAAATATGGCTAGTGCTGATAGTGCAGACCATTGGAATAATAATGCAGAAAACACACCTAGCCTGGCCTGCTTCTGAGTCTTGATCATCAGTTTAACTGGCCCGAGGTGAAGCTCTTTGCATTTTCATCAGCTAATGTCTGCCGGTCAAGCTGCTGTTGGAAGCACAGAAACAAAGGCTGGTTTTATGCCCACGTAAACAAATAAAATATACATATGCAACCCTCTCAGTTTTGTAGATCAGGCCGCAACCTCTTTTCCACATGTGACTATGATAGGCTGTTCCTGTTTAGTGAAAGGAGTAGAACTGGGCCAGGGAGTAAGCCTGAGTGAGCCAGTAGAGCGTAAGAGCTGCGAAGCTCTATGCTGGAGAATGAGAAGATGGTTCTACTCCTGGCAAATGAATGCTTTTCAGAAAGGATAAATCCAACTCGGCCAGAAAGCTTTGTGACTGTATACTACTCCTGCTCAGCTTGACCCCACTGGAAACAACTTCTGGATATTGAGCATGCAGTAAAAAATAAATCCAACTGTTGGAACCCTTTGGCCATTTTGTCATTGCAAAGGGTGGATTGTGCGTCTGACTTTTTCCCCTTGAAGCTTTGATGGCTTGAGAAATGGATCCCACTGAAAAAACGCATGAAGGTATACACGTATTTCTGCTATATTAAGAGGTTGTTTTATTCCCTCTATAATTTGAAAAATGTCTTGGAAGGAATTACTTACGTGCTCATGTTAGCTCACAAAAACCTCATGCAGAGGAGAGGCTGCCCACAGCATCTCTGAAAGAGTATCTGTGTTGGCTGTGCCACCTTCCAATCAGCTTCTAATGGGAACAGGCTAGTTTTTTAAATCAGGTGTGACTGGAGCATTCGATTGCTCTGTGACCTGACCTCAAAGGAAGTAAAGCCAGAAGAGGGAGGGAGGTTCTCTGTCAGCAGTTGGGAAAGCTGTATATTCATTTGCTGCTTTGGAATGTTTAAAGCAATAGGCAGTTTTTCTGGGTTGACACCTGGTGCCTCTAATGCCCAGACCTATGGGTAGTTTGGAGAGCTGCTCCCAAGATGGCCGTGACTCACTGGTGCCATCCCCCTAATTAGAAGAAAGAAAATGTTCTTCGGATCATGATGACCTGTGCTTCCTAGCTTAGCCTGTAAGGCAAAACTGCTAAACTGTTATTTGGATCAGTGTTGTCCAAACAATGGTCTGAGCAGCTTTGAAGTTCCTTATCAGGGTGTATGAAGGTTTGAAGCCTACAGAAGCAAGGAAAGGAAAAAGGTCAGGCTTAAAGGCCTAGAGTTTTTGTTGGGAGAGGATATCCCTGAGAGGAGTAGTTTCATTTCCCCAGTTAAGTTTCATTTATTCAAGTCTGAAGCAGTGCTTTCGGTTTTGAGGGAGGACAGTATATAAAGAGAGGGAGAGAGCCAGTAAGAGTGGAGTCGGGGAGACCAGAGCCTGAAGAGGGAGCAGGAAGAAGCAGCCCAGAAAAGTCTAAATGCAGCTTGGGGAAAGGAACTTGCATTTTACAGCTTTTATTTTCTCTTACGGGTTTTTTGCATCACTTAGCTCTAGTATTTAAACACCTTTCGTTGTGATCTGCTTGCTTTAACTTACCAGTAAATTGTTGTGGTTAAATCCTGTGTTGAGACTGTCGATCACCCCATGCCTACAGCCTGAACCCCATGTTATTGGAAAGGGGAAGGTAAAAGAAGGAAGGTGGGACTCTTAAGAGGCAAGAGATCCTTAAGTGGTTGTTCAGGGGGTCTAGGTCAAGGGTGGAACCCTGACGGGGATCCACAATGAGAAGGTCAGTAGTTGTGGTATCGTCCACTGTGAAGTGCCTCCACAGGCAAAGACCGCTCTAGGGCACCCTATCCATTCCCGTGGAGTGATAGTGAGGCTCAACAGACCTGGCCAGCATCCTGTGTACGCTGTGTATGACCTAGAACACTTCCCAGAGTCCTCTGCAATGTACAGTATCTCCTTGATAGACAAGTTCATGGTGGAATGAGTTTCCTGAAACTAGAATGCTGAAAACCACTGATTTATAGCATCTGTAGCACAGATTTTCACCAAAGACCCTAGGAACTACAGTTAGTCAGAGTGCCTCGCATCTTGAATAAATAAGTCCTTCTTCGTTGAAGAGCTCTGTTTTTTCTCAGCTCTGATGGAACACTACACATTTAATATGATTTCCAGAAGAGAGCATAATAATATCATGGTCTGGACATATAAGTCTATCTGCGTACCCCAACCAGCCGTTTCTGCTGCTCAGACTGTAATTTCCAATCTTCTGTCAATCTCCAGAAAAAATAAAATAGGCAACTGGATTCCAGAACTAGCAAAGGAAATGAGCTATTCTTTCCAGGTGGATCTCTATCAATTTAGATGAATTCACGAAGCTAGCCTGGCAGTCATTAGTCAAGCCACATAGATGCTTCAAAAGTGGTTAATATATAAAATTAACATTAAATTCTCACCAATGTCTTGGTGCTGCTTGGTGATAGAAAAAAAAAAACACTACAGTACAGAGGAAGTAGAAAAAAAGGAAACGTGGTACTCAGCCATGCTACACTAATTTGGCAGCCAGATTGTATTGCTTTGTATTTTCCCTCTTTCCTGAATGGAGAGATGTTCGAGGGCGGCTTTCCAGGGTCAATTTCCTTCTGAAGAAAGAGCCCTGGGGGTTTGTAGCATCTCTAATATTTGCAATATTCAGGTGGAGAGCAAGGAGTCCTTCTCCCAAAGCAATATCAGTGCGGACTAGCACCAAATATCTTAGACAAACAGGCCACATCACATAGAATCATAGAATAGTAGGGTTGGAAGGGGCCTACAAGGCCATCAAGTCCAACCCCCTGCTCAATGCAGGAATCCAAGTCAGAGCATCCCTGACAGATGGCTGTCCAGCCTCGTCTTGAACGCCTCCAGTGTGGGAGAGCCCACCACCTCCCTAGGTCATTGGTTCCATTGTCGTATTGCTCTAACAGTCAGGTGGTTTCTCCTGATGTTCAGCTGGAATCTGTCTTCCTGTAACTTGAGCCCATTATTCCGTGTCCTGCATTCTGGGATGATCGAGAAGAGATCCTGGCCTTCCTCTCTGGGACAACCTTTCAAGTCCTTGAAAAGTGCTATCAAATTTCCCCTCAGTCTTCTCTTCTCAAGGCTAAACATGCCCAGTTCTTTCAGTCTCTCCTCACAGGGCTTTGTTTCCAGTCCCCTGATCATCTTTGTTGCCCTCCTCTGAACCCTCTCCAGCTTCTCTGCATCCTTCTTAAAGTGCGGTGCCCAGAACTGGACACAGTACTCCAGATGAGCCCTAACCAGTGCTGAGTAGAGGGGAACTAGTACTTCCCAGGATTTGGAAGCTATGTTTCTATTAATGCAGCCCGAAAGAGCATTTGCCTTTTTTGCAGCCACATCACATTGTTGGCTCATATTCAGCTTGTGATGGACAACAATTCCAAGATCCTTCTTGCTTGTAGTGTTGTTGAGCCAAGTATTCCCCATCTATTACTATGCATTTGGTTTCTTTTTCCTAGGTGCAGAACTTGGCATTTATCCCTGTTAAATGTCATTCTGTTTTCTGCCCAGCACTCCAGTCTATCCAGATCACTTTGAATTTTGTTTCTGTCTTCCAAAGTATTAGCTATCCCGCCCAATTTTGTTTCATCTGCAAATTTGATCAGCATTCCCTGCACCTCCTCCTCCAAGTCATTAATAAAAATGTTGAAGAGCACTGGGACCAGGAAACCTCTTAGGTTTCTTAATCTTCTACACAGAAACCTCTTAGGCCAGCTTTACACTGCTTTTTCCCCTTGATTTCTGGCTGAATTTCTCCGGTAGAAACAGTCAATGAATGCACAAAGAAAACTTGGTCTAGGGAGTCTGGACAGAGTGACAAAAAAGAGCCAGGCCAGTTTCTAACCTGTAGAGCCTGTCTTCTGTACCATCTTTGAGAGTTTCTTTTCTTGGTTTTTACCATGGATGGGTGCAACCCCTTTACTTCTGGGCTAGCTACCATTCATCCAGTGCCCTAGTCAGGACCCTATTGTCTTCCAGGAAATTGTAGTTCCGTGGTAGAGCGCATGCAGTAACATCCCCTGCTGGTTACTGCTCTGCTAGAGATATGCCTATGTTACCCTTATGTCTCCTTCCTTGTCAGCAGTATTCAATTGCTGGATCCTGTATTTCACAGAAATTGTAATGGCATTACGCTATGCAATCTAATGCCCCCACTAAGTCACTGAGCAAGCTGGTCACTGACTTCTGACCTTGTTCTTGAAAACACGCTTAATTATTTCATATGGAAAAGGAAGCATGACAGAATTTAACATTATTTTAAGAACCATCGATGCATTACATGCTCTTTGACATTAGAACATGAAGCCACCGAATGAAATTGGTTGGCAATAATAGGCTTGCTATGAACATAATGACAACCCATGGGTTGTTGGGGCCATGAGTGAGCAAGCATGCTCCCTCCTGGGCATTCACCACTTCCGTGCTGAATGAGCTCTCATCAACAACCCCAGGAATGTCCCTGTTTGATGTAGTATCCAAACCCAGAAGCCTGGGTTGTTGAGGGCTGATCTCAGAAGCTAAGCTGGGTCAGCCCTGGTTAGAACTTGGATGGGAGACCGCCTGGGAATCAGGCTTCCTGCACTGAGCAGGGGGTTGGACTCAATGGTCTTGTAGGCCCCTTCCAAGCCTATGATTCTATGAAACAGCTCAGAATTTGAACCCATGGTTTGTTGCTGAGTTAAATCTCTAGGTTTTTTGTTCCTCATGAATCCACTGTTCCAGGTTTTCATGTCGTATAAAACAACCCAGAAACGGGTCCTTTCTGGGTTGTTGATGAAAGCTCATTCAAAGCAGAAGCAGCGTGCGGGTGGGAGGCAGCGGCACACGCATATTCCTGCATGGCCCCACCAAACCATGGGTTGTCTAGCCCATGAATTGGCATTATGTCAATGTCTCGGAACAGACCAAACAAATGTACTTCTTCACACAAAGTATAATTAACTTCTGGAATTCACTTCCACATGATGTGGTGATGGCTGCTAGCTTAGATGCATTTCAGCACAATCCTATTCAGGTCTATTCCGACCATTCTGAATTCCATTGTGTAGAGTGGAGGGAACGCCTGGGTAAATAAGTATAGGACTGCAGCCTTAGATGTCCCTTTTAAAGGGTTAGATATATTCATGGTCTATCAATGGCCACTAGTCAAGATAACTAAATGGAGCCACAATGTTCAGTGGTAGACAATAACGGATGGTGTAGACAAACACAAGGGAGGGAGGTTGGCTTTGTGGCTTGCTTGTTGACATCTTGAAGGCATCTGGCTGGCTAGTGTTGCAAACAGGATGCTAGATGAGAAGGACCTTTGGTCTGATCCACCATCAGAGGTCTTCTTAGGGTGCCCTTTTTGTGCCCTTGTCCAAATTGTGCTTGGGGCAGGTAGCCTGTCCCCAACCCCTCACTTAATACCAAATCTCATATACTTAAGCTCCTGCTGTTCATAACTTGATGCAGCAGATGAATTATGAATGGCGATCTACATCTCAGGGGCTTGCAGTGGCAAAAATGGTGGTGATATTTAATGATATTTATCTTGATTCCCTCAGCAACGCATCTCTAAGGAAGCCTCGTTGCAGGTGGGATTGATGGTCTGTGCTCATTCAAAGGCAAAATGTTATTGGCTTTTTTTGTCTCGGCTCATCTATGCCGAGTCTTTGTTTAAAAAGGTGACGCTGACATTTCCTATTGACTGCTTCACGGACCTTTGATGGTGAAGTTGCAGGTGGTGGAGAGAAGAACAGAAGGGTTTTAAAATAATAATTCTTCCTTTCTCATATAACATTCATTCCTTTGATGCAGGGGTGGGCTGCTCACTTTGGCTTTTCTTTTTCCAAGGAGATGCACAATGTTAAAAATGTGAGAATAATCGGCCCAGAGCACAAAAATCTAAAGCAGGTTTTGCTGATTGACATGGTCAGATCTCCACTTTCTGAGGGCACAGATCCATGCAGTACTGGAAGGGCAGGCTGACTTTCCTCTTGTGTGGTCTAATTTCGTTCTTTCTGTCTTATTACGATAATCCCCATTCTTCACCAATGTGTTTTAAATTTACAAAGCAAGAGTGCATACTTGGGATCTCTTTACAGACTAAGGCAGCCTTCCCCAACCTGGCACCCTCCCGATGGCTCGGACAACAATGCCCATCACCCCCAGTCAGCACAGCCAATGGCTATAGACTGGGGGTGATGGGACTTGTAGTTCAACCCAGCTCGAGGGCACCAGGCTGGGGAAGGCTGGGCTAAGGCTTAACTACTCTGTGGTAAACGATCCCAGATCCTCAGTGAAGTGCTGTTGGTGGGTCCCCTCAAGTGGCCCATATCCCCGGTGGACTTACCAGGTGATGCGCATGGTGGCATCCCCTCAGTAGCCCTGAGGGGAGTGGGGTGCTACCTTGGAGGGCTAACCTGATGGCCCCTTTTGTTCCCTGCAGCCACTTGGTCCTCTACTCTGTGCAGATCGAGCAAGGGAAAAACATTCTTAAAGGCCCGCCCAGCACAGCTTGCATTGGGCCAAGTAAAGAATCCGGCACACTTTTTTGTTTGTTTGCTTGTTTGATGCTGAGAGGAGATCCTTGCAGCTGTGGTGAGAAAGGAAGTTTAATCCCTCGCCCATGCCCAAGGTATAGGGATTTACGGGTCAAAACCAGCACCATGAATTGTGCCCAGAAGCAGAGAGGAAAGCTGTTGGGGTGGTGCTGTTCCTTCCCCCGCCACTTTGCCTGCACTGCCACTGAGCTGCTTCTCCTCACCTGGTGCAGCAAACAGAACCTTGTTTGGGGAGGTGTTGAAATGGGGAAAGCAATAGGAAGGGGACAGGAAATGCAGCCTCTGTCTGGCAAATTGTGTTCCACTGCTTCGGAGCGGAAAAGTTGTGGCTGGGTTTAGCGCTCGGTAGTATTGCATTTCCCCCATACCCTGTAAGGGTGGATGTGAGGAACGCCTCAGGTCTGCCACTGTTGAGTGCCCCTGCCCCCCCGGTGATGCATAGTAAGACAAATGTGTGATGTGACATTATCATGTCTTCCTGCTTCAAGAGGGGGACAAAGAAGTGCTCCCCACTACATCAGGCCTACGTTTTGTCTATGGGGAGGGGAACTTGACATGGGGTTGCTGTTTTTTGCTACTAGTTCTCCCCTGCCCAGCCTACAGCAGTCTTGTTTTGGGGACACGGCAGGGTCTCCCACGATACTGGTTTTGTCCGAGTCCAGTCCAGTCTCTCAGAACCCTGATTTGGGACAGGCTGAAGTGGAATTCTGAAACATTTGGGACGTTGTATCCACAGATCTTTTCCTGCAGATTCTCTCTGGGGGAGTTTTGCTGCTAAGTTTTGGCTTCACTTTCTTGCATTGCACTCTGACCGGATGGCATGGTGCCCTGAGCCTGGGATAAGCCTTTGCCGGTGACATTTAAATGGAATGGAATGAATTATTTTTGAGCTCCACTGTGCCATTTTAGACTCCTATTTCCCCCCTAAACACAACCACCTTTCAAGGGATTGAACGACATGATGGTATGTAGAAAATGCTGCCTTTCAGAAAGCAGAAACCACCTTTATGCTTCATTCCTTTGATCATGCACTGCAGCACGTATTTTGACACTGATGTTTCATACGTCATATTTTTCCCGTTCTTGCTATTTTACCCTTTGATATTTCTTTGTTATTCTTCCCACGTTGTGTTGTGTGAGAGGAATAAACAACTTGGAGGCCCTTATTGGCACTGGGAAGGGAAGATCGCTTGAGTTAGTGAACGTAATTAAGTTGGAAGTCTTGGAAATTTGTCTGGGGAGTCCGAATTTTGTGATTCTCTTAGATGGTAAATCTGATGTCTGCCTGGCATGAACTGGAAGCCATCTGATGTCTGCCTGGCATGAACTGGAAGCCATCTGCAGAAGATTTCTTTTAGGCTTGGCTTAATATTTTCTGTGGAAATGTCATTGAGTCGGGATGAAACCTTTTAAGAACATGATTGTTTTTAATGGCAGACTGGAGTGTTGTAGCATCAGAGCATTATTTAAATATTAATTGGAATGCTGGCGAAGGTTAGCCACATCAGAGGTTGCCTTGTAGAAGCCACTTTATATGGTGCTCCATAGCCTTCCGTCTCCCACTCTTCCTTCACCCAGCTTGGCTTTTATTTCCCAACACAGTACTTTGTCTTGAGTGCTCTATGTTTCAGCAGGAAAGGTGTCTGACTAAAAAGCAATAAGATGCTTATTACATCTGATGTGTGGAATTCACACTTTGTCAAATACGATGCACTGTGCGTACATTTTGTACTTGGGTATCCTATCCAATTAAAAAAAATATGCTTGAAGCAGACTCTAGACATAAATTAAAACACAAAAACCAAAAAATCCCCTAGGACTCTGCTCAACTTTTAGTTGAGTAATCATCTTTTTAATTGATTAAATTGAAATAAACTTGCATATTGCCGATACCTAAATATAGCATATAATCCAAGGCCCTGTTTTCACGGCAATGGAAGGAGAAGTTAATGGAGGAGTACTGGATTTTTTAAAAAGGAATCAGCTTTGCTGCAATGTGGTCCATGTGTCAAGGGCTCCTTGGAGGGCTCTCAGTCTAATCCAGTAGCCAAGTCCAGACACAGACAACGGGATTCTTTTCAAAGCTTTATTCTTCTTTTACAACTTAACAGCTCTACAGGTAGCAACTAGATCTGAGCAGCAGCATCCCTATGCCCTAAGTTAGAACAGTTGGTCCCCGTTTGAAAGCAGTTACTGGCAGAACCCTGAATATAAGGACTAGGGAGAATCCCTCCCCTTTTCCCTTGGATCCTCTGGGCGCAACCATTCTTTGAGCGCCAACCGGGCGCTATGCCTCCTTTCCGCGCTCTCCATTTGGCGCCGCTCTCTGCGTCTGCGCCGCGCATCCAACCAGTCTGCTATCGGTGCTGGGTCACTCCCTGGACTGCTTTCTAATCTAGGAATGTGGGTGGGAGGAAACTCTGTCAGCTGCGGGCCCTGGGAAAAAGGAGCGCGCTCCTCTCCCAGGAGCGACTGCTCTTCCTCCGAATCAGAACTACTCTGGGATTCTATGGGCTCAGTGTCCACCCTGACACCATGTAGGGCTCCACAAGAAGGTTCTCTGCACCAGTAAAAATTGCTTCACAGAATGTACTTCCAGGTGGGGGTTGGAGTGAATGTCATCTGACTGGCAGGGGCTGCTCAACCAATAAGAGAGGCTTCCCCCCTCCCCGCTTTCTCCCTTCCCCTGAAAGTCCAGATGCACCTGCTCAAGCCTCATTGAGCACAGTCGGAGTTACTTCTGAGTAGACACACACATGCTTGCTCTCAGAAAGAGAGCAGTAAACACAAAGACGGAAACCAGGCCCCATTTAAACCAGCAGGATCTCTGTAACGAAGTAGTTTCTTCCTAAGGCAATAAACCAAACAAAGGAGAATCAGAGCCTTGAGATTGCGCTGTGCCATGTCAATTGAGGGGATTCTCTGTGCGTGCTGTGGGCATTCAGAGGGCATGCCTCATTGACCATAATAGGAGTTACTTCTGAGGAGACACTAATGGGTTTCTTGTGGGAAAGAGAGCAGTAAACACAAAGACGGAAACCAGCCCCCATTTTAACCTGCAGGATGTCTATAATGAATGGATTAAGTTTCTTCCTAAAACAATAAACCAAACAAAGGAGAATCGGAGCCTTGAGATCGCGCTGTGCCATGTCAGTTGAGGGGGTTCTCTGTACGTTCTGTGAGAGGGCAAGCCTCATTCAGCACAATGAGAGGAAACACCCCTTGACTGGGGTCACGGTGAAAGGCAAACCCCTGGGCAGGGCTGGCTTTCCACAGCTAAATGTGGGGGTTGGGGCACACCGCAACTATACTGGGGTGAACCTGACTTGAGGAAAAGAATCTTTAAGCTGCCTCAGGAAATCTGTTTTTCCCTGATAAGCTCCAGGGTGGCCACAGTGTCATCTGTTCTTAACAACCTCAACATGCCACCGGCTTGGAGTAAATCGCTGTAGTCAGAACTGCATTCCATAGGGCCTGAGCGAGGAGAAGTCCCAGCCCCCAAGATGAATACATCCAGTGCTACTTCTCAAGGGCTGTTTCTCCTTGGGCTAATTGCAGGGCCCTGTAAGTTGGGGTGGGGCTTTGATATCACATTTTCCCACCATCTCTCATAGCTGCTACCCCATTGCTGAGAGGCAAGCAGGTTTCACTCAAGCCCCATTTCTTGTATTGTTTTAGTCCGTTGCATGCTGCCTTTGAGATCTGTTGACCAAAAGGTGTGCAAGAGCTCCTCCTCCATTCCGCCCCCATAACTGCAAATCCTGACAGTAAATGAAGCCGAATGTGCTTGAGTTGCAGCTCTTTTATAACAAGCACAACCAGATCAATTGTGCAGTTTAAAGTTCTTTGAAAAAAGAAAAGGAAGAGGGAACCATCACAGTCTGGTTATGAACCTATCTTGGCTCCAAAGCCATTGCAGGCCAGGGTGTTTCAGGGTTCATGAATACAGCCTTTGGCCATGTCTGGGATGCAGCGATGTGCAATTGTAGGGTGGGGCCTTGAACAGTCATCCTTGGTGTGAGAAAAGGGATAACATAAGAACCCAAGAATGTTTCTATTTTCATCTCTTTAGTGTCAGAGAACACAAATATGGATGGGTGACTTTTTGAGATATTGAAGGAAGTAGTATAAGATTACTTAATAAGCAAAAACGACTACTCATTTTTGGAAGGAAAAACAACTCTTGTGACACCTAGGGGCTAACAGATTTATAGTGGCATTAGCTTTTGTGTTCTAGAGTCCATGGCATCAAATGGTTAAGTAACCCCCCCCCACACACACACACACAGACTTGCATACGCATACATGGGTATAGGCAGGGCTGGTTTCTGGTTTTTGAGGCCCTTGGGAAACACACTCTCAATGGGCCCCCTCTCTCAGGGAATCTACCTTCTCACCATGATGGTCACCAGCTGCTCTTGCTTATCATTCTCTTGCTCCTCACTGCTGTCCCTTGCTTGCTTTACAGGTAGCCAGCCGGTGAGCAAGCAGGCCGTGGCCCCCGCCGCTCCTCTTCATCACCACTGTTATCTGGGCCAGAGCGAGAGGCAGGTGAGGAAGCAGGTTGGAATGGTGAAGAGGAGGACCATCTCCAGTGGGGCTCTTGTCAGTGGGCCCTCGGCAGGTGCCCAACTATGCCTACCCTTGACACCAGCCCTGGGTGTATAGAGTAAAAAACCTAAGCCATAGAGGTGAAAGGCCATGAAACGGAAGGCGCATCAGTCAGTCTGTGCCATTTCTATGCAATGCTCAGCTGTGAACCTGATATGAACAGTGAGCATTCATGGTTGATTTAACACCATCTCGTAGTCTTTCTCGCTTTGCCATGCTATATTATTATTATTATTATTATTATTATTATTATTATTATTTCTATAACACCCAATAGCTGAAGTTGTCTGGGTGGTTCACAACAATTCACAAAAATTACAAACCACAACGTTAAACAACATTACATGATACAATATTATAATAACACATAGTCTAAAATTGTAATGTACAAAATTTAAAACAATTTAAACTGCTAAAAACAATTTCAATAAACAATTTCAATAATAGACCTGTTCAAGACAGCTGACACAAAGCCATTATGTGCCATTAAATGCCTAGGAGTAGAGGGCAGTCTTAACCTGGCGCCAAAAAGATAACAGTGTTGGCACCAGGCGGGCTTCAGTGGGGAGCTCCAGAATCGGGGGGCCACCACTGAGAAGGCCCTATCCCTTGTTGCCACCTTCTGAGCCTCCCTCGGTGGAGACACTTGGAGGAAAGCCCCAGATGTTGATTGTAGTGTCCGGGTAGGTTCATGTGGGGAGAGGGATTGTGGTCCCGAGCTGTGTAAGGATTTACATGGAATTTAAATAAATTCTATGTAAATACTTTACATGTAAAGTATTTAAATAAATTCTGATAAATTCTAGGAAATACTTCCTTTTTCTTGTTCATTCTATATGACAGCAGCACAACAGAACACAAACAGTCTCAAGAGAAAAGCAAGACTGCCTATAACAGGCAGGCCCACTGATTAAAAATTGTCTTTACCAATATCATAATATATGGAGCAAATGTGACATTCTGTGAGATACTGGAGATGTTTTATTATATTTATTGATTTTATTTAAGCATTTTTACCCTGCTGTTCAGCCGAAATAGGCTTGGTGAGCAGGTTACAAAGCTTAATAAGACTAATAAGATCCCCTTTGAGCAGAGGTCTAGGTCATGGTAAAATGTAGAAAATATAATTAATTATCTAATGCTGGCCATAGTACTAATGAATGTTCAAGAGTGTTTGCCCTTCAGCGTTCCTGTGTCATTTTGACGGGGTGGCTCATACTGTCTCCTTTCGTTTATCTGTTGCCATTTTATAGCTGCCTTTTCCTGAAATAACAATTTTGAAAGCCAATTCTGTTTCTTTTAATGCTTACTGATGTGTGGCATGCCAAGTCCCTGCAGTATAATAAAGACACGATGAACAGATAGTTCACCTACAAGAGCAGCCACTCAGGCCCGGCAAGATAGCGGGAAAAACACCCACTATCTGCGAAGATAAATTGGATTTTCTGAAAATAGTGCAGCATTGGAATCAAAATGTTTTTTCTCATGTTTTAATTTCTTGGAAAAACCAACCCGATATTACGTTTGCCAGCTTTTGAATTGGCTTGGGCGAACTTTTGCCAAGTGCTATCAGTCTGGGCCTGGAGATTTTTTTTCATGCGGAGTACAGACTGAACTCTTCATTTATGTTTAGAGAAAGGACTGATAAATATCACAAGTCAAGACACCCCCCCCCCCATGTCTTTTGGTCCTGTTTACACAGTCCGGGATCATAAAACATAACAAATGGCCAAGAACAAGGGGGTGTTTGGCAGAATTCTGCTTGGGGAAAGCAGACTTTTAGCTGATGTCTCTACAGTTCATGTTCGATAGTATTTGGTGGGAATTGTTTAACAGAACATAACAAAGGGGTATAGAATTTGTGTGCAATCCTGCTCTTTGGTTAGAGAAGTCGAGGTGTGGAGGCGTCTGCTGGGCTGGGTGCATAGCCATGTGCCAGATGACAGCACACCAACATGGGGTCCTTCACTCCTACCGTGTGTGTGTGTCTGTGTGTGTGTGAGTGAGACAGAGAGAGAGAGAGAGCCGCGTTGTGGTAAATTCTGAAGTTCAGGAGCTCATCATGATTGTGTGTGTGTACACACACACACACACACACGTGTGCGCGCACACACACATACACACGTGCGCGCCAAAGAGCAAAAGTGCATAGCATAATACCCAATTTATTAGGATCAGCATTGTCACCCAGGAATAAACCCTCTTGAACTCAGTGGTGCTTATTTCTGACGGCGTTGCTTCAACTGTGCAAAACACAGTGAGCTTTAACAAAAAAGATCTTCAGCCAGTGTTCCCTCTGAAACTGCTGAGTGAAGTAGGAACTCCATCAAAGAAAAGGAAAGAAGTACCCAGGTCAATTACCCTGGTGCTCCAGCAGATGACAACCGCTGCTGCTCTGGAAAAAAGTAACTGAGCTTTGTTCCCCTGCGTTCCGCCTCCACAGTTGTGGTGTGCAGAATCTTGGGCCCCGTGTTCACATATGACATATGGAGCAGGAGCAAATGAAACCTGAGCTGCTGCCTCAAGAGAAGGAGTAGAGACTGGTGAGTTTGATGGAAGTAGAGAGGGTGGAATGGGCCAGCCTACTTCCACGTCCTTTCTCCTCACCTGCCACTCAGCAATGGTAGGCCATCTGTACGGTGGTCTTTACTTCCCCAGCCATTGTTGCTGAGTGGTAGGCAAAGGGTGGGCGGGAAGGAGGGAGGTGTAAGCTGGCTCATCCTGTGCTTTCCTTGTTTGCTCACAATTCTGCCCACATTCTGGTCAGTGTTTTATATTGGCCTTATAAAAGCAGTGGCCCACAAATATTTTTATTAGCCCATTCTTAAAAAGAAGAAAAGAACCAACCAGTTAAACTGCCCTACCTGGTCAGCTGGAAGGATCCTTACATGCCACAGGCAACGAGGAGAGTAGCTACTTATTTCTGTGACATACTATTTATCTTGCATATTGATGGTGTTTTATTACATAAACTGAAAAGTCTGGAGGAGATTGTGAATGTTGTCAAATTTCGCAAGTGAAATTGCAAAATTTGAACATCTGTCAAATTTTGAATGTGTTTCTTAAGTTTGCTTTTTAAATCCTTGGGACTTCAAGGAACTTAGGGCTTTTCTACGTGAGGCATTTATCGTGTGCTCATCATTCCCTACTCACGGTTGTTTACAGGTTCTTTAGATGATGTCATGACCCTTCACTTTTGCTTCTGTGTCTAACCAGCATTTTCAGCAATTTTTTTAGAGCAGGGAAATGCAGCATTTAATTGTGAAAATGAAAGGAAGTGTGATTTCCTCTTGTGTATTTGTGCTATTCCACTATACCACAGTGCCACTTAGAGGTTATGTAGTGGAAAAGCAGGAAAGGAAATGCTCCCCGTGTAGTGCTTGGATCTCAATTCTGTGATGAAACCAAAAGCAGATACAGCGGATTAACAGCTGATGTAGAAAAGCTGTTAATGTTTGGTTCCATCATGTTCAATTTCTGTGAGCTAATGGCAAGGTCTATAGTAACAAGCTGAAGACCATTTGTCCCCTTCCTTTATTAAACAAGCATCTTGTAGGCAACCCATGATGGTCCCATAAATAAGATTAATGAAGCTGACAATAAATCCCACCAGGGTACGTGAGCTGAATATTACAGGTAATCTTTGCTTCTTCATGAAAGGTGATGGAAGGTCAGTCTCAGTAAGGTCATGTGAGGATAAAATCTAGCAGTAATTTCTGGGTTCGAAAGCCAAGACCAACATTGTGAGGGAGATAAAAAGGCGTAAATGTGGGGCATGCAGATCTTTTTGGATAAGGAACTAGTTTTGTCTTTAATGAAGAGATGTCGTGGGGTGGTTCACACACTGGCTCAACTGGAATGTTGTATGTGTGATGGTGGTGGTGTGTGACTCTACCGTGCAATTCATAGAATCATAGAATAGTAGGGTTGGAAGGGGCCTACAAGGCCATCAAGTCCAACCCCCAATTGAAATAAGGCATGGTGCTGATGGTGTGTGTGTGTGTAGATATGTATACAGCTGTACACATGGATGCCAGACTCGTATTAGGGGTGTGCACAAGAAAATAAATCCTTTGGAACCCTGCTTTGGTGCTTCAGATAGGGTCTGCTTTGATTGGTACCTCCATAGCATCCTACTTTGGTCTGATATTCGGGTTTTGTCTGAAGCGGATGCACACCCCTAATTCATACGATTCTTCCCCATCAAGAAAGGGAAAGAAAGATCACAGAAATTGCCTGTGTGTATCTGATTGCCTCACTCTCACACGCAGACGCAGACAGACTTTCCAGGAGCTGTTACGAGCTGTCCCTTTCTGGTGGAGAACAGCTGCCTCTGGTCTTTTTCTCCTACAGTTTCGACTGCACTGTAAGTGTTAATTATACTCCATAGGAATGGAAGAGGCAGGCAGCATCAGGTGATTAGAAAAGCATATAAGTAATTTTAGCTAAGTAACCTATCCCGTATTATTGATTAAACATGAACTTAACAGTCCCTTTTCTGTCTCCCTCTTTGTCTTGGAACTCCTCCAACCCCCTCAGATCTTTGACCTCTGCCCTCGCCCTTGGGAAGGCGGTCTCTCTGGGAAGGGTCACAGGGAGGTGGGTGGCACACACATCGCTCCTTCTAAACTACCCCATATGCATGGTGGGCGGTGCGCAAACACACATCCTCTCTAACGCATTCAGGGTCCTTTCTGTGCACCAGCCAGTAGATTTGCTGATACGAAATATATAGTTTTGCACTTCTTGCTTTTCTGAGAGGTAGGACATTCCTTTAGGAAGCTTTTTGACTGCATCAACTCAACACACATACCTATAGTTATAACAGCTGCTCTACTTTTTACGGAGACTATATCTAAGAACCTAAAAAGCCTCCTGGATCAGACGAGAGGTCCATCTAGTCTAGTGCCCTATTTTCCATAGTGCAATGCTTCATGGCAGCCTTCTGCAATCTGGTGCCCTCCAGATGTGTTGGACTACAATCCCATTATCCCTAGGCAAGATGGCTTGAGATGATGGGAGCTGTAGTCTGACATATCTGGAGGGCACCAGGGTAGGGAAGGCTGGGAGATCCACAAACAGGGCATGGAGACAACAGCCCTCCATCACTGTTTGTTCCCCAGCAATGGAAGTCTCCTGCCTCTGCACATGGAGAGTACATCTAGCTATCATAGCAAACAGCCCTTGATAGACCTATCCCTTCAAGAATTTGTCTAATCCCACTTCAACAGTATCTAAATCAGTGCCCATGAATTTCATAAATTAATTATGCGTTTTGTTTAGAAATACATTTTTTTTTTGTCCTTCCAATCCGTTTCTTGTAGTGACCCTGAAAATTCTTTTATTTTTTGTCACATCATTTTAGAAATAGGGAAGATGTTTCAACCCTTTGAATGTGCTGGTTGTCCTTTTATGTACCTATCCCAGCTTTATTTTGATATATATATATTTAATTGTTATGTTTTTATCCCATCTTTCTTAGGATTTCAAGATGGTGTACATGGGTCTCCCCCCTGGACGTTCACCCCTAACTCCAGATTGTTGTTTACGAACAATCCTCACAACAGCCCTGTGAGGCGGGTTAGGCTGAGAGAAGGTGAAATACCCAAAGTCATCCAATGAGCTTCATGGATGAGTGTGAAATTGAACATTGGAACTCTCCAATCCCAGTTTGACATTCTAACAACCGCATCCTTTTTAGATGGGGTGACTAGAACTGTATACAGTATTCCAAATATGGCTGCATCATAGATTTAAACAAAGGCATTATAATACTGGCTGACATATTTTTAATCCCTTTCCTTTCCTAATAATGTCTCTCATGGAATTTGCCTTTTAAGCCACTGCTGTACACTTAAGTTGACATTTGCATTGAACACTATGCAATACACTATGACCCTAAAATTACTTTCCCCACAGTTTAGATTCCATCCGTTTTTTTAATGAAATATAAAACTTCTCATATGCAGGCATCACTTTACACTTATTTACATTGAAACCCATTTGTCATTTTTTTTGGCCCATTCCTATAGTTCAAAGAGATATGTTTGAAGATCTCCACAGTCTGCTTGGGTTTTACCATCCTAAATAATTTGGTGACCTCTGCACACTTGATCATCTGACTGCTCACCTGTGACTCGAAATTGTTTATGAAAAAATTAAATAGTATCAATCTCAATACAGATCATTGGTGGACTCTACTACTTTCTTTCCTCCATTGCAAGAAGGCTGATCCATTTATTCCTGCTGTCTGCTTTCTGTTCTTTAATCAGTTACAAGTTCATTCGAGGACCTATCCTCATATCCTGTGATTCCTAGATTTACTCAGGAGCATATGATGAGAGACTTTGTCAGAAGCTTTTTGGAAGTGAAAGCATAGAACGTCTATCAGATCAACTCTCTTCACATGTTTGCTGATTCTCAAAGAACTCCAAAAGAGTATTGCAGAAGCCATGTTGACTCTTCCTGAGCAAGACTTGGGGCTCCTTCACACAGAGCTTTTATCCTGTGATTGAGATTGCTCCTTCACGGACGTTTGCAGGCTCTTTATGTGATGCCGTGGTCATTCAAGGCATCTCCTGCACTAAATGACCTTTGTTCCGTTTTTAAATAGATCACAGATAATGAGCTATCAAATTACCCCGTTGTGTTCTGCTTGAGTTCCCTCCATGAAAAGAGGAAAAGCGGCAAGAAGAGGAGTGAGATCAATGAAAGAAAATGGAAGACTCAGATATGGGGAGAAAGAGGGGGAAGGGGGTGGGGGAAGGAAGCACGTGAAAAAGGGAGTCGTTATCCTGCATTTAAAACGGAAGCAGAAAGCCCCATTTTAAATGCAGGATTTTAGGCTGGTGTAGAGATGCCCTTGTTTGCCCTCTATATGCTTCATATTTCTAACTTTAATCATGCTCTCCACCAGTATAGCTGGAACACACATTAGGCTGGCCTGTAATTTCCTAGGTCTCCCATCCCATGGATCTCGGTGTTGTTTTGTATACTTGCCTAAGGATTTCATTATCTAAAGCTGAAATGAGTGCACTGGCTTCTATCAAAACAGGAGGAACGGGGAGAACAGGGCAGGAGGCACAGAAGGGTACTAGACATTTTTTAAATTGAAGGATAATGTCAATTTCTCTTTCCCACTTTCAGGCTTGCACAGCTTGTGAACTGCACCCTGCCCTGCCCAACACAGCCTACCAACCATGTATCAAGCCCATTAGGGGCTTGGTAAACCTGTTTTTGCTGCCTGACTGGGACTTCAAACACAGGGGCACAACAACATATGGTTCATGGGTGTCATTGATTATAAGTTGTGCAAGCCTGATCTTATGACTGATCCATCATTTCCAGATTTGCTCAAGAAAAGAAACCTCGCATTCATTCTTCTACACTCATTTCCAGCTTTTTGCTTTTAGAAATGGGAAGGCATGTACACGTTTCAGTTAGATATGTTGTGGCTCATAATATTTCCAGATGAGACTGTGTGAAGACTGCGTCAAATATTTAGACACATGTGGGAAATACATTTTGTTCCTTCTGCAGTAACCACCACAGAGGATGAGGAAGTTGCTGTCGAAGAACTGAAAGTACACCGTAGACTTTCTCTACCACAGAAGCAGAATCAAAACTACAAGTTAAGGGAATTTATGCATGTTTGAGATTTCCTCTAATGACTGATTTTACATATGCCAAAGGGATGAGTTCCATGAATCTTGCAGTGTTCGGGATTCTCATCTCTACTCAGCAATTGACTCCTTTATAAGTAACTATGACCTCTACAGTGAGCATTCCCTTGATGGTTAATTATAAGGTCTCCAATCTGAAGGCTCAAACAAGAAATCCAATCTGAAATGGTGACACCTCCAGGCCCAGTGAAGGGGAAACTGTGGATGACAGGACTAGCTAGGAGAACCAGCTCATGAGATGTATATGAAAGAGGAAACTTGAAGAGAGTTGAAGAGCCATTCACCGTGTTATGCAAAATGGAGGTGAAAGAATTCTGGACTCTTTATCAGTTCAGAATACTGCTCAAGTTTGAGAATATTCTTGTATGCTTGCACATGTAATACAATCCATATGTATAGTAGACTAGTACACCATGGAGAAAGGTTAGATATAGCTTCTTATATGTTAGCTTACTCTAGGCTGGGAGATTTTGATTTTGTGGGGTTTTAAAAAAGAGTGCTGGGCCTCAAGTTCTCAAAAGAGAAATGTTGGCTGAATTGTGGCTGGCTGGTAGGGTCACTGTTGAAAGGGGGGGTAAAAACTGCATCTTTTGCCTTTCAAAGATGGGGGCAACACACAGCGTGAAACTTGCTGGCAAGTCATAACAATGGCTTTATTTGAAATATTGTTATGCTGCTCCTCAGCTAAAAAGGGTCCTGGAGAAACTTACATGTAATCATTTTAACAAGACAGTCCATGCCCGCAGATTTACAGTCTACAAGGACACAACACACAAGGGAAAAGGAGTGGGGAGGGAAGAAGGGGGAAATATTCATTCAGCAGGGCTGGTGGAATGGCCCTGCTCCCCCTCTCATCTCTCTCGGCTGTCGGCTCAGCCTGCTGGAATGGCTGCTGGTGGTAACAGTAGAGGCTCATGGCCTAAGCGAGCATGGGAACACAGGTGCTTTGACCAAAATAGTTACTGCCAGGGGCTACAGCTGAAACATGGGTAAAATTCGAAAGTATTTTAGGTTCTTTTTGCAAAGAAAAGGAGAATCTAAATTTAAATTCTAGATTCTAGAATCTAAAGATTCTAAAGGACAGTGTCATTTAGTGACTCACAGACCAAGCAGTAAACAGCAGCCATGAGCTCACGAGATGGCCAAAGGCAGGTCTCTACTTTCAGCCTAATTTGCAACATGGGGATGATAATAGTGGTGTAGCTTACATGGGTCTTGCGGTGATCCTGAGTGATGTTATAGAAAGTCCTCCTTCACACAGCGCATAGTTAAACGATGGAATTCACTACCACAAAATGTAGTGATGGCCACCGATGCGGATGGCTTTAAAAGTGGTTAGACAAATTCATGGAGGAGAAGGCTATCAATGGCTACTAGTCCTGATGGCTATGTGCTACCTCCAGTATCAGAGGCAGTGAGCCTGTGTACATCAGTTGCTGGGGAACATGGGCAGGAGGGTGCTGTTGCACTCTTGTCCTGCTTCTGGGTCCCTGGTCGACAGCTGGTTGGCCACTGTGTGGACAGAATGCTGGACTTGATGGGCCCTTGGTCTAATCCAGCAGGGCTCCTCCTATGTTCTTATTATGGAAAGTAAAATATTGTTACAGGATTACTATCTGATTGCTGTGAAGAAGTCTGAGGTTTGGAGAAGCAAGGCTAAAGGAACCAGAATAACTGTTTCCCGGTGGTCAGTGGCCAGGCGTGTCAGCCAAATCTTTTGTAAGAGGAATTACAGGTAAGTGGCCAAAAATGACTAGGAAATAGTTGGAGACCCGCTGAGAGCCATTTAGGAGAAGGTGACGCATTCCCGCCCCTCCAGATGAAGAGAGCGGGCAAGCTATGTGTGAATATAAACAGGAACAAAGAAAGACTACAGTTTGGGACACGGGGGGAGAGAGAGAGAGAGAGCGAACAGAGGGCAAAAAAACCATTGGGGTGCTGGCGTGCCTCTCTGAGGGAATCTGATGAGGAGCAAGGATGCACTCCTGTTTTTTGAAGTACTTAAGCTGTTCATCTCTTTTGTTGTTGTTCAGTCGTTCAGTCGTGTCCGACTCTTCGTGACCCCATGAACCATAGCATGCCAGGCCTTCCTGTCCTGCGCACTCTCCCGGAGTGTGCTCAGGTTCATATTCATTGCATCGGTGATGCTATCTAGCCATCTCATCCTCTGCCGTCCCCTTCTCCTTTTGCCTTCAGTCTTTCCCAGCATCAGGGTCTTTTCCAGAGAGTTTTCTCTTCACATTACGTGGCCAAAATATTTGAGCTTCAGCTTCAGGATCTGTCCTTCCAATGAGCACTCAGGGTTGATTTCCTTTAGGATGGACTGATTTGACCTCCTTGCAGTCCAGGGGACTCGTAAGAGTCTTCTCCAGCACCACAGTTCAAAAGCATCGATTCTTAAATTATATATTTGTAAATAAAACCCAAGTATTACAAAATGTCATCCAGCAATCTCGCCTTCCAAAAGAAACTAAGGAGCGCCTCATCCCTCAGGGAAGAAGGGAGTTAGTAACACTATTTTTCCACATCAGCTCCCTTAGGTTAAGCAATGACACAGCAATGGGTTCTTTTCTTTAAAAATGAGATCACTCTGAATGTACCAAGATAGCAAAAGAGGTCAGATTATTTGCACGCGCATATGTGCGTATACACACACACACACACTTTGTGAGCAGAACTTACTACTATGGAAGTAAAAATAAATCCCCCAATCTCTAGGGGATGGTTTATGTCTGGGTCACAATGTATTATCAGCAGTCTGTATAATCTGTCTTAGGTAATACTGTCCTCTTCTGTAGCCTCCTGCTGATATGTTTTATTCCAGAGAAAGGGGTTTGTCTCTCTTTAGCTGTGTCTCACTCGGCTTATCTGGAAAAAAAGAATTACATCCACTCTCCCTTCTATACAGCTCCCCCCTGCCCCATTTCAAAGAGGCCTCCTCCCTTCCCCCCGCATTCTCCTCTTTGATTCAAAGTTCAAAATATTTCCCTTTTTATAGTAGGTCTGCTTTTCTTTTTGGCAGCTCTCAGCGTGATTCCCCAGCATTTGATACCTACAAAAGAACACAGGACCACCTTAGTTGCACCTTTTATCTTGCCTGCTACAGCTTTATTCTCCTGCTACACACACAGCGGATGTCTTGTAATTAAAGGACTGAGATCAGAGCTGGGAGAACTCTGCTCTTTTCTGTTTACCTGACTTGGTGCAAGATTTTTGGCATAAATTCGTCATCACGGTTTTCAACCTCAGTTTTTGTGGAGCGTTGAGTATGCAAAAACATTTTCCTTCACGTAATGCTTGGAACACATCATGCGGCACACTGGGCTTGATGAATCGCTGGAGTTAAAATGATGGTTGGAGTTAAAATCGCTGGAAGAAACATTAACAATCTCAGGTATGCAGATGATACCACTTTGATGGCTGAAAGCGAGGAGGAGCTGAGGAACCTTATGACGAAGGTGAAAGAAGAAAATGCAAAAGCTGGGTTGCACTTAAACATCAAAAAACCAAGATTATGGCAACCAGCTTGACTGATAACTGGCAAATAGAGGGAGAAAATGTGGAGGCAGTGACAGACTGTGTATTTCCAGGCGCCAAGATTATTGCAGATGCTGACTGCAGCCAGGAAATCAGAAGACATTTGCTTCTTGGGAGGAGAGCAATGACAAATCTTGATAAAATAGTGAAGAGCAGAGACATCACACTGACAACGAAGGTCCGCATAGTTAAAGCAATGGTCTTCCCCGTAGTAACCTATGGCTGCGAGAGCTGGACCATAAGGAAGACTGAGCGAAGGATAGGGATGGCGGAGAATTTCTCCACGAATCTCCGGGAGGCCGAATGCCAACGCATTCGGCCCCCTGAAATTGGTGGTTAAATTCTCTGCCGCCCCCCGCCCCGGGATGGGAATTACCTTGTGCGAATGTCCCTCTCGGCGGCGGGTCCCGGCGGGGGCGGAGGCGGCGGCCGGTCTTCTGACCGGCTGCCGCTGCCGCCATTGCAAAATAAAAAAGGAAAGTAAAAAAAAACCCAACAACACACCCGTGATAGGCTATGTAACGATTTACGTAGCCTATCACGGCTAGTTTTCCAAAGTCAGCTGTGATAGGCTACGTAAATCGTCACGTAGCCTATTATGGGTGACTTTGAAAAAAAAAAAGTGCGTACGCAAATGGTGGCACCCATGGGGCGCCGCCATTTGCGTTCCTTAGTTTGGCATGTCTAGTCTACGTAAAGATTTACGTAGACTACGGCGAAAATAAAGGCAACGCAAATAGCACCCCATGGGCGCCGCCATTTGCGTACGCACTTTTTTTCCCCCCAAAGTCACCCGTGATAGGCTACGTGACGATTTACATAGCCTATCACGGCTGACTTTGGAAATCTAGCCGTGATAGGCTACGTAAATTGTTACGTAGCCTATCACGGGTGTGTGTGTGTGTGTTTTTTTACTTTACTTTTTTTTTTCGTGGCTGGGTAGACGGGGCGCTCCTCCCCGGCCTGAACTTTGGTGGTGAGGGATGGGGTGCCTCCCCCCTGGCCTGAATTTCGGCCGGGCGAGGCGGGGCGCTTCCCCCCCTCGCCTGAACTTTGGGGGGAGAACAGAGGCGCCTCCCCCCCACCGCGAAGCAAGCTGCGGGACCAGGTAAGTCCCTTTCATCCATCCCTAGCGAAGGAAGATAGATGCTTTTGAACTGTGGTGCTGGAGGAAAATTCTGAGAGTGCCTTGGACTGCAAGAGGATCAAACCAGTCCATACTCCAGGAAATAAAGCCAGACTGCTCACTTAAGGGAATGATATTAAAGGCAAAACTGAAGTACTTTGGCCACATAATGAGAAGACAGGATACCCTGGAGAAGATGCTGATGTTAGGGAAAGTGGAAGGCAAAGGAAGAGGAGCCGACCAAGGGCAAGATGGATGGATGATATTCTGGAGGTGACGGACTTGACCCTGGGGGAGCTGGGGGTGGCGGCGGCCGACAGGAAGCTCTGGCGTGAGCTGGTCCATGAAGTCACGAAGAGTCAGAAGCGACTGACCGAATAAACAACAACTTGGTTGCTGCAAGGACATAATTCTTTCCTCTCTGTGGAACATGGTTGAGTGGGGCCTGCTTTATGTGAACACCACATCACATGGCAGCATTGTCCCTTCCTGCACTATATCTCTTCAGAATGCAAGTGAAGGGTCAGATAAATGAATGGTTTGCCACAGTTCTTCCTACATGGAAAACTAGGTGTTGGGAGAAGTGTTCTGTCCTGGTACTCTCCCTATTACGGAAGTTTGCTACATGGGTTTTTTTTCCAGAAGAGGAGCATTTCAATATGCAATCCCACACCTGCAGTCTGAAGTGGTACATTCTATTGTATTTACCACAAGATCAGGGCTGCCCCAACCATTAGGCAGACTGAGGTTATCACCTCAGGCAGCCTCCTGGCTCTTCCTGAACTTTCTGGCTGTTCCCATCTCTCAGATGACAGAGCTATATATGCCACACAACTTATCCTGGGTCACTTAAACTGGCCTGGTGCCTCAGGTGTGATGCAGAACGGGACACTATCTCATCGCATATTGAAGGACACTATCCCATCTTCCACCCCACCTGTCTTCCATATTTTGAATGGGAGAGGGCACCACAAGGAAACATCTCCTCCTCCACATCAAGTAGCGAAATACGTTGGGCTGGCCCTGCACATGGATGTACTGGATGTCTACCGAATGCCACAGGGCCCTTTTATGCTTGTGACGCAAGCCTTATTCAGGTGTTCTCCTTACAATTGCATTGGGGTGGGGGGTGGGGAGAGCAGGGGCTTCTCCACATGAGGCTTTCATCCTGTGATTTACCGTTTCTCCTTCTTCTGGATTCTTTGTGGGATTTTAAATCAGCTCTTTACACAGCTGGTTTTTCTTTGCTGCATAATGCTACCTGTCATTTACTCTAGGGCTGTGCACAGACCCTCTGATTTGAATCGGAGGCTGATTCTCATCTGCTGAATCAGCCCTGATTCTCTTTGGACCGATTTGGACCCAATCTGATTCACTTCGGATCCGAATCAACATTCAGATATCCAAATCATTCAGATTGTAAGTTTTCCCATTGACTTGCACTGGAAAACAGAAATGACCATAACTTTTTCTGTTTTTATGATAAATATATGACAGTTGGGCACCTGACAGCCCCTATAGAGATGACTGAGCCTGCCAAATATCAGATGGTTTGGCCCAGTAGTTTTTGTGCTAGGTGCAGGTAAAATTTCTTTTTTTCAAGCAAATCTCTCAAAACAAAGAGCTATAATTCTTCATCAGAATCAGCGCTTTCACAGAAGTGCATGAAAACTGGGCACCAGGCAGCCCCAATGGAGGTGACTGAACCTAACAAATTTCAGACAGTTTGGTCCAGTCGCCTTTGTGCTAGCCATGCATAACATTTTTATCAGAAATTAAAACAAAAGGTAAAAAAACCTGTCAGCTACACAGGGGAATAGCGATCCTAATCAGAAGGTGTTTAAGGTGACAATTAGGAGGTCACTATCCCTAATCTGTGGTGTGGGTTTTTTTTAATTGAAGTGCAAAAGTACTTTCCTTTTGTCTGTCTTGAATCTGCCACTGACCCGAGGCTCTCCTAAGGGAAGAAAGAAAAGTTAAACATCTCTTTGGCTGCAAATTGCAATACATGTTACCTGGAAAAGTCACACTGAACTCAGTGGGGCTTATTTATTAATTGCGTTGCTGCACTTTCTTTACTCCATGTAATTTTATAAACCTCCCCCTTATTTGCTTTCCTTCTAAATTAAATAGCCCAAATATTGAAACCTTTTACAGAGGAGTTGTTCTAGTCCCCTGATCATTTTGGCAGCCCTTTTCCCCAGGAAGGGTAAGATGAAGCAAACATTAAAAAACAAACATATAGCCTCTCCTGATCATATTCTTCTTATGGTCATTTGATGTACAGAAGGGAAAACAAGCGCAAGGCAAGGTGTCTTGGAAAATCAGCAGAAGTGATGGTGCTTCATATTATGTGTATTGTGTCGTGCTTTGCCCCACAGTATATATTGGACTGTGTATTAGTGTACTGCTTTGGCCACACACTGTTTGCTTGTGCACAATAATGTGCATGGTGCACTCACAAAGTGTGTATGTACACACACACACACACACACACGACTAAAAGAAAAGCAGATACGGAAAGAAAAAAACTACCCACAAGCTAAGGGGTGAGAGGAAGGGAAATAACACTAAAGCCTAACAGAAGAGAAAAGGGTTGTTTTTTTTGAGGGGTGGTGGTGGTGGTTTTTTTAATAAGGATATAGAGTTTTATACGGATATAGAGAGGGAAGGGAAGGAATAGTAATTGAGAAGCAGGGGGGCGGGGAGCCCAAGAACAAGCAGCACAAAGCAAGGCAACAAACTGCTGGGCTAAAAGCTCAGCCCTATTAACACCTAGAAATGTGACTTTTCGAGGCTCAGTTCCCCACTTCTAACTCCTCCTCTCCCCCCCTTCTCTAGCAAGTTTTTATATTTGTTCAGATAGGCTGTTTGGGCTTCAGAATTGTCAGAAGCGATTTGAAGGGTTTCAGATCTCTCCAACTCGCTTCGGCTGCACCTTGGATTTGGACTGAAGTGGTCTGGATCACCCTGATCCGCTTTGGAATTCGGGATTCGGAGCAAAGCAGTGTACAGCCCTAATATGCACTGGTGGGTGGACCCTGGCAGGATGTTTTTGGATGTCAGCAGTATTGTGCATCCCGCTGTCCGCTTCCTCTGTGTAGCCCCTCCCCCCAGCACGAACTTTTCCATTTCAACTTCCTTGCCTCCCCTTTTCAGTTAGAATCATAGAATCGTAGGGTTGGGAGGGGCCTACAAGACCATCGAGTCCAACCCCCTGCTCAGTGCAGGAATCCTGCTGCATCCGATCCCTACTTGGCCACTGTATTCTGCAGCACTTCTGCAGCATCAGAAGACTGCTCCCCCTGTGCCCCCAAGCAAGCAGTTACATTTCTCTCATTTGTGTGTACATGAGGATTGAATAGAAAGGGTTAAAAGATTTCCAGGCAGCACTTGCAGAGCAGAGTGGTCCCCTGATCCCATTGTAAAGCGCTGCTGGGGTGGTGAGGGGAGAAGGCAAGGAGGAGGAATGGAGGAGAGGCAGCAAAGCCATTCTACCAGGCTTACAGTCTCCCACCACGCTGTGCTCTGCAGGCAGCCCATGGCAGAGTGGCAAAGAGGCCAAAGGGCGCAGGTGGCAGGGTGATGGTCCTGCCCCATCATTGTTCCAGGCGTTGTCATGATAACCATGCCCCCAACAACCACCCGCCCCAACGCGTCTCATTGCGGCACAGCAGAAGTACACGGGCAGGAGGTGGCAATTGGATGGCGCTGCCTGAGAGCATACCGCATTTTCCCACTTAAGAAATAACACGGGGAAATGGGGCGGGGGAGAGGTGGGACAACAGCTGCAGGGCAACAATATCTTGCAAAGTGCAGGGGGGGGGGAACCACCACCGAAGAATGACAATCGCACTAAACAAACTGTGTGAAGGAGTCCATAATCCCACTTGCTGGCCCCACCCCCTCTGTCATGTTCCCAGTGGCCCTACACTGCCTCCTTCCATCTGTTGCTCTGCACAGGTAGGCCCCTCATGCAATGCAGAACCCTGGTTTTGTAGGAAGCTTCCAAGCATAGGGCAGGCTCCCCCTGCCCCCATGTGCTGGGGGCAGGGCCAGTGTGCGTGGCACTGCACCACATCACATGAGCCACAGACGCCTGGGAGAGCTGCAGTCACCCCTTTGTGATGGAGCAACCCATTCTACTATACCTTTTAAACTTGAAATGCCTCATATTTTGTTCTCGATTTATGCCTCCAAGCATGTTAACAGCCGCTTGCCAAGGTGGAGTAAGAATCCCTTCTTGTTGACTAGGCAAGAAAGAGGCAGCCGGGCAAAGAAGTGTTGGAAGAAAGCCCACAGCCTCTCTTTACTGCAGAGTTCTCAGTTACTATTTTTTTTTACAATTTCAGGCCACCTGTGAGCCACAAAAGACTAACACAGGTCTGGGCTTGTATTTCTCCCTGCTGTGGGTTAATAGCTATGGTAGCCTTATGTGCAAAGCTCTGTTCCTTTCTTGTTGTGTGGTGGTGGTGGTGGTGGTTATTGCAATTATTATTGCCATGGATAGGAAGGGCACGTTTCCTCGAATAGTTACGCCGCTTTTGAAGACTAGGAAGCCTAAATTGTGGAGGAAATGATGGGTTGTAGAATCCTTATACCTCATGGATCATTCTACAGCGCTCACTGAACAACACCTGGCCGCCTTTGATCATGTATGGAACAGGATTCATACGCCCACATTCTTCAAGGCCTTTGATCCTTACTTAGGGATCTTAAAACTCTCTTGCATGGGAAATTCTGCCCCTCTGTCAGAATAAATCATAGATGAAAGGCAATGTGAGCTTGCGACAAGCCCAAATCCTTTTTAACTCTACGGTGGTTAGCACAAATTTCTTCTGCTGTGTCTGCCCCCATATTTCTGAGAGCTGGTTCTGACATTCCAATGAATCATCAACAGAGGACGTCTGGGGAGGTGGGGGGCCTCAGGAGAGGCCTGGGATATGGGGCTGCAGTGGGAGGGGTGTGGGAGAAAAGGCCTAAGTGTAGGCCTGCACCAAAGTCCCCCAGGATGGAAAACTACAGAGAATGTAACTGAGGAAAATAAGACACAGATAACTGGGTAAGAGGGTGGAATAAACAATCCTGAATACAGATAAAAAGTGACTCCAATGCCTATCTCATGAGGACAATAGGCAGGCAGAAACCCATTGCCCAATGAGATAATGTACTGCCTTGCAGGAGTTTTTGCAAATCATTGAGCCTCAGCTGTGCTTAAGGGTGTATTCATGGGTAGAAAGAAGCATACATGCCGTATGCATGTGTAATGATATAGATAACATATGTAAGCTTCTAATTGGCTAGGATCTCTTGCCTAGTATTTCTTACTATGTACTGTGTTTTTGATGAAAGCTATGTGTAACCTGTTCCCAACTGGTAATTCTTTTGCGAATTACCCATGTATACACGTTAGTAAATAAAGTGTGATTTCAGATATGTGGCCACCAGTCTCATCCTTCGGGCAGGGATGGTTCTCACTCCTTTTGTTTCCCACCGGGGGAATCAAGGAAACTTAGGCAGAGGCAGCTTGCTTGATCCTCAAAGTAGGCTTTTCAGCGGGCTGCAGTGGTGGGGAGGAATTTCCACTCCCATAAACCCTCTTGTACAAACAGGAGCATAGGATACATACACGCCAATCTGTGCTGATGTACATTTGTCATGAAAATGGGTTGGATCTAGTTTTAGTCATACTTAGAGTAAAAAGGTAAAGGTGTCCCCAACCAGTTGTGTCCGATTCTAGGGGGTGGTGCTCATCTCCATTTCTAAGCCGAAGAGCCAGCGCTGTCCGAAGACGCTTCCGTGGTCATGTGGCCGGCATGACTGAACACCGAGGTGCACGGAACGCTGTTACCTTTCCCGCCGAAGCGGTGCCTATTTATCTACTTGCAATTTCTTGCTTTCGAACTGCTAGGTTGGCAGGAGCTGGGACTGAAGACGGGAGCTCACTCCGTCACGCGGCACTCAGGTGTCGAACTGCTGTCCTGCAGACCTTCCGGTCTGCAGTTCAGCGTCTTAACCACTAAGCCACCGCGGCCACCATACTTAGAGTAGACCTACTGAAATCAGTGGGAGTGAAGGGAGTTGCAACTAACTTTAGTCGCATTGATTTCAGTGGTTCCAGTCTAAGTAGGGCTAAATCTGGATCCGGCCCAATATGTATGAACAGCAACCTCATCATGGAGCAATGTTATCATTTTTTTAAAAAAATGAAAATTGGAGGCGTGCTTCACTCTTGCTGCTGAAAGGACTGGCTTTTCAGAAGTATTAAGAGTAAGGATCACCTGCCCTCAGCTCAGCCCACCCTCTCTGTTTCTGCCTGAGCCATTGATCTGAGAATTCCTCCTTGTGGGAAGGAAGGGCAGGCCCAGAGAAGTGATTCATGGCCACACATCATGCGCAGCCTCCTCCGAGGGTGGGCGGTGCTGTGCAGTCTCTGCTTTGGAAATGATCAGACTTGAAGCAGAGATGTAGCAGAATTACCCACCCCCTCAGAGTCAATGCTGAGTGGAAGGAGGCAAGGCCAGAGCAGTGCGTGGTAGTGATGTTGCCAGAACTTGCATCTGTCTGGGTTGGAATACAATTTGTTTCCAGCTGCTAGCGCTGTGCTTTATTTCATTTATACCTAATTTTTTCCTTCCTGATCTAAGCTGGCACACCTCCCTCCCTGGCCCCTGAAGCACTGCCATGATTGCACTTCAGGTACACACAGTCTTTCTACACGAGGCTTTTATTGTGCGCTCGTGATTGTTCACTCACGGTAGTTTGCGGGTGCTTTACATTACATGACATTGTCATCCTCCAGGGCCTCTCCTGTGCTTTGCAATCATTATTGCAGGCTTTTTTCCTAACAAGGAAAGTGTGGTATTATTTAGAAATGGCAGAAGGAGAGTCTAGTGAAATTGCACAATTCCACTATACCACAGTGCCATGTAGTAGTTGTGCAAGAGAAAGAAAAACCTTGGGGAAAAAAGGACATGTAAAGGAGCTGATCTTAATCCCGCAAAAAATCCAGGAGCAGAAGCCTCGGTAAAGGAGCAGGATAAAAGCATTATGTAAAAATAGGCCCCGCGATCCTGGCAAACTTATTTTTTTCAAGGCTCTTGAGTCTTTAGCATGGATTCAGGTGCCCTGGAAAATACATGTCCTGGGGCTCCTTGCCCTTGAGAGGCATGTGCTCAGGGGGATCGCATGACAGGAGACATTTGAATTGTTTTGTGCTCAGGATGATGTTATAAGGTCGTATCCAATGTTAGTCCTACTTAGAAAAATCCCATTGAAATAAATGTTGGATCAACATTGGATAGAACCCACTGGGAGGAGCATGATGGATCCAAATTTGAAAACTGGACTTGAAAATAAAAGCCTCCTCATCACAGCTTAGTAGCCCAGTTCTGAATACCCATCACTAGAGACTAATGCTGAGACAGGCACTCTCAGAAACTGAATTAATGCATTTCTCATGGCACAATTTGGGAACTACTGTCATAGAGGAAACCTATACAGAGAGGAGCGCAGCTGCATACATGCACAGCCCTTGCTGATCTTCTAGGGCAGTAAGAGTCTCTGGCTGAGGCCAGTGCACTGGAAAACTGGAGGAGTCTTGCTGCAGATGAGGTGAAAAAGCCTGTAAGGGCGTTTGCCCCTTACAGGCTTTTTCTCCAAGTAGAATTGTTTTCTTTTCACCTCGTCCTTGAGCACATGTACTGGAATAAGCGGAATGAAACAGAAGGGAATGGCTAATTAAGAAAGACCACCACCGCTGCCATTTAATTATGACTCGGGGATAATGACTTCAGTGTTAGCTTGCGTTTTTAACGACATCGTTAATTTGCAAATCAGCAAATTAAAATAAAAGTTTCACTCATAAGGGACTTGCTTCCCTAGGTGCGGCAGTCAATTTCTATAGTTTTTCCAGCCCACAAAGCTGCACCAAGGGTGGTCTGTGACACAAATGGTCTTATATAGGTAGCTGTTTTTAGGGTTTTTTTAAGGTTGGAAGCCATGTGTCGCATCAGGGAAGCCATTTTGTTTTTCTGCACATGAAGCCGTTCTGTTCCATCCGTCCCAGTCAACCAATACCATTGTTTCTTTTACTGAACGTTGTACTTTGTTCTCAGGAGGGATCATTGCGTAGATGGAAGGGCTTAATTTTGGGCAGACCTTGCCCTATCTTCTTCTTATCTGTACCTGCTTGCAGCAAGTATTCAGAGAACCATAGAAACTTACATTTCCAGGAACCCCAGGCACTTTTTTTTTTGTTTTAAATGTGCTTAAACTCTGTGCTCAGAGTTTATTCTATGATAAGCTTGAATGGCTATTAAAAGGATTAGAGAAATTCATGGGGGATAGAACTTCAGTGGCTTTTAGCTTTGATAGATAAAATGGAACTTCCACACACAGAGACAGTATACCCCTGAATGAATACCAGATGCTAGGGTCAAATATTTGTGAATGCCCAGAAGCTTCTGCTAGATACTGTTGGGAACATACTAATTTGATCCAGCAGGGTAATTTAGTTTTTATAACAGGTATCTTTCTTTCCCCCTCTCTTCCTTCCCTCTTTTAAATCAAGTAACTGCTTGATGTCTGCAATAACTCCCCCTCCTTTTTTGTCATAACACTTTGATTTCTGAAGGCAAACGTAGCTCACTCTTAGTTATTATGTTATTCTCTAGGGATGAAAACTAGAATGACTTTTTTTCCACCGGAGGATACCTTGCAGGTTACCTGCCACTGCCTCTCAGCGGCAGTGAGAAATATTCAGATCTGGAGCTTAACCTTTTGAGTCCTTGGTTCAAACCTGCAGTTATTTAAGAAGATTATCAGGAATGTTTCTGTTGACATTAAAAGGTTGTTGCTTTTAGATGTGTAATTTAAAAATGGTTTAGAAAAAAACTCTTTTAGTTGCATTATCCTTAAAGCGAAGAATTATTCTTTTACTTTTGCTGGAAGTGTAAAAGATTAATCAGCTATGTTAATAAACAGTATGTTAATATTGTTGTTTTGGTGTTGGCTGGGGTCTTTGGCAGAATGCAATCCCATCCAGAACAGGTTTGACCTGGTCAAATGACCCACCTATCAATAGCACCTCTGTTATCTTATTGTCCCCTTTCTTTACATCAGAAGTGGTTCAATCCATTCTGCTGTATGTGCAGCCCAGAACAAAGTTCTGAGCAATCATAGAGTCATAGAATAGTAGGGTTGGAAGGGGCCTACAAGACCATCGAGTACAACCCCCTGCTCAAGGCAGGAATCCAAGTCAGAGCATCCCTGACAGATGGCTGTCCAGCCTCGTCTTGAATGCCCCCAGTGTGGGAGAGCCCACCACCTCCCTCGGTCATTGGTTCCATTGTCGTATTGCTCTCACAGTCAGGAAGTTTTTCCTGATGTTCAGCAGGAATCTGGCTTCCTGTAACTTGAGCCCATTATTTCATGTCCTGCACTCTGGGATGATCGAGAAGAGATCCTGGCCTTCCTCTCTGGGACAACCTTTCAAGCCCTTGAAGAGCGCTATCATATCTCCTCTCAGTCTTCTCTTCTCAAGGCTAAACATAATCAAATGTTGAGAGTTCAAATATGATTGCACATGCATGTGTGAAGCAAGCCATAAGCATCCCTTGGATCTTTTCCTAAAGTGTTGCTTGCCATGGAGTGATCTAGCTTTCTGTGTGTATCAGTGTTGACTGTACTGCTCAACTTTCTTTTGGAATGGCTTTTGTTCACTTTCTAAGCCTGAACCTGTCTTAGTACAATAAACTTATTAACAGTTTGGTCAATGCACAATTTCATCTGCCCAGGCAACTTTTTGTTACTGGGCAGACTAAAAATAGAACAAACAAATAAGAACCAAAAGGTGAAATGCTATTGGAGAAAAGAAATAGATAATGGAAAGGAAGCCGAGTTTCTCTCTCTCTAGATCTAGTGACTGTAAAAGAACATCAGAGCTGTTAAAAGTGATCACAATATGTTTTGGAGCACTAATGGAAAAGTCTGTAGTGAGATGTAATGTTACATTTATTAAAAACTGAAAATATCTTTATTAAATTGACTATGCCAAAAGAAAAGAAGCAGCGTCATGGCCTTCGTGCTTCAGCCTCCCTTTCTCTTTGAACCCCCAATCACCTAGGTTTAAATAGTGGTAAAAAGTGGTAAACAGCCACTTGTTTGCTTCCCAGTGGTAATGAAGAATTGCCTCCAGAGGTTTTTCTTTTTCTTTTTTTAAGTTGCTTCCTTTTCCTTCCTCTTTTTTACTTTCAAGAACACAATAGACTAACATAGGTTTTGTGGACTTGTTGCATCATCGTTTTGGATTTGCCTGTGAAAATGCAGCCTGCAGTTGCTTCCATCTTGGTTTGGATTACTAGCACCACAAATACTCTATACATATTGCTCTTCTTAGTGGTACGGGAACCCTATCACAGATAGCCTGGCAGTCTAGGGATTTGGGTTGGGGTGGAAGAGGTCATTTGTGTTGAGACTATCTACAAAAATTTTCCAGATGTTTCTCCCCATTCCTCATTTTCTAGCGTCTATTAAAAAATGAGATACTATATTCCATCTCTTTTAGAATAACACAATAGAGGATCCAAATAAAATGCCTGGTATTGGTTAACAAACTGCAGAGATATTGCAGATGAAATATTGCTGTTTGCATAAGGCTAATAATGATGGTGATGATTGATGATGTAAAATTTGATTTTAACTTTATTCAGCATTACATACATTTCATATAGAGACCTCCATATTGATAGCCAAAGTGTTTCCTCTTGAAATCTATATGCTATGGCCATTGGACTACTCTCATGTAAGTGGTGGTTTAGTGATTCCATTGAGACAGAACCACCTTACGTGCAAACCTTATTTTAGCTGAGGAGAGCACCGATATACACTTGCCAATGACAAGATTATCAAATGCTAGTAGTTATTTAGAGCTCAGGGCAACTTCAGATATTATGGGAGCTGGAGGAAAATGGGCACCAGTAACTTCCTTCTATTATAATGACCAAAAGGAAACTTGGCATGTGTTCCCTCCCCTCCCTCACTGAGATGCTGAAGCTGTCTCCACATTTCATACATCTCACAGTTGGAGGAGGACGTGTGAGTTCTACTTCAGATGTTGCACAGGAAATGCACAAACAGGAAGTGGTGTCACTTCTGGTCCTTGTCTCTCCAACCCTTGCATTTTATAGTGTCTGAAGATATTTTAAAGCCCAGATCACATAAATACCAGATGGAAGTGTATAAATTGTTTCTGTATTGTACCAGTTTGGACTGCATGTGAGGGAATTGCACTGTGAAATACTTCCCTATGAAAAAAGCCTCCCTGCACATATTGGGGAGAAGGTCTGGTGAGACCTTTGCACCACTGCATGTTCATTTTCTATTTGCAGGGATTTCTTTTAACGTATGGAGAAGCAGTCAATAATGCAATCTAACACCATAAGCACTGGAGTACAGATATTGTTTTACGATCTCTTCTGCTGTTTGTGTGAGCTACACCTATGTGTCATGGATTTCAATGGAATATGCTTCCAGGATGTGCCCTGAAGCAGTGAGCATCACCAGAACTGGACATGAATTCAAGGCATTGGGCAGGAGGTCCTGAACGTTGCATAATGTCACACTTATGCACATTGATTGTGCAACATGTTTTTATTTTCTTTGTTGGCTTACTAAATGCAACCAGGTAGTACTGGCTTTTCTTTTTATATATATTAGAAGAATATGTATTATATCTGATATATGCGTTAAAATTTACAACAATCTGCAATAAATCAATTGCTGTCTAGAGGGGAAAAATCAAGGAGTCTGCAATCTACACTTGCTGCAGTTTTTTAAATCACTTTGCTTGCAATAGCTGAACTGATATCAGTGCCACTATTCCAGTGAATTGATCAATGACTGCAGCTATGAAAATTAAACAATGAATAATAACAAGATTCACAACTCACTGTACTTGGAATGTAAAGCAGTATCTTCCCATGGAGTGGCTTTACTGATATGTGGTTCACAGCTATGATGCTTTTAATTGCATTAGCCAAAACATGTTCTAGGAAGTAGATCCATATTGTAGGAACTCTCTGAAAGTTAGATTTTGAGTCCTATGTTATCCTGGAACTTTTGATATTTTTATTGATGGTTACTCTGAAACATTACAAACAGCAAATGATGTGAGATGATGAACCACTTTTGAAATACAACATTAAATTTAAGGCCAGGTTAGTTGTTAATTTCAGTCATGATCCAACATTCAGCTAAAATAAAGGTCTATTTTGCTTTATTATTACTGACCATTGGCACACTGTTCTATTACAATATGGATTTTATCAATACTTTTATGCAAATATTTTAGGCAATATGAAAATCTCAACCAGTTAGTATCTATTGAATATCAATCTATTCCTTACAGAGAGTCAAAAAAAAACATGTCAGTTACAACATACATGAACTAGAAGCATAAAACTGCTCATTAAATACACACAATTCCCAAAGGGAAATAAACCCTTTACAAAATACAGTGAGTCACACAAACCATTATCTAATACAAATTCCTTCATAAACACAAGCTTTTTACAAAGATCTCTGTGACAATTTCAACTTCACAATGAAAGTAGATCATTAAAGAAAATCCCACACAATTCTAAAGCATTACTTTGCAAGAAAACCAAATGAATGAGTATGTACAGAAAATAACTTGTTTCATTAGAAATCTGTTAAGTTAATTATATTTGCTGAAAGCGTTGCTTAAATTGAAATGTAATATTGCCTGATGAATCTTTCTCCTTCTCTGTCTCTCTGTAATCCGATTAGGCTTCATTTTTAGGTGTGTATGTACTTGCGTTAAAAAATTAAACTATATTTCCAGGCAATCGCAATTCTGTGACCTGCACAAATTATACAAGTTGAATCAATTTACCAACTATTTTACTATTTCACACAGTTTAGTCTGGTTTGTTCACGGGATGTGACAATCACCCAGGCAGCACACTGAATTACCCCACCCCACCCCAGTGGGCTACACAGTCGTTTTCAACTGCTCCCCTGGGTTGTGAGATATCAGCCAGCATTCCCTATGTGCTTTCAAGCATATCTTCGCAGTTGTAAGTTTCTCTGCCAATGTCAGTGGTTGCCACTGATGTGGAGTGGTGGCAAGGAAGGTCACTGTATATGGGTCCTGATCCACGAAGCACCGCTAAATGATATGGAAGGTGGGGGAAGGGGCTTGTGGAAGTTGGCCCAGGGATGATGATCCCAGTGGGGAGTGTAGTATGTTTTAATTTGCATCCATGGCTGTCATGGTTATACCAGTGGTCTGCATCTACAGCTGGACTGGGGTCTTTTTCCTTGGTTCTACTCCTTTGCTCAATTCTGTGTTTTCCAGAAGGGTGAATACTAGCAGGGTCCTTGGAATAGGTTAATTATACAGCACCTCAATTAATTCAAGAACATAACATATACTACTGCAAATTAGTCTGAGTTCTGAAGGGACGCTAACTGACAAAGGGTAGCTGTATATCCCCAATGAAGGCCATGCCAGCAGAATGTATATAGGGTCTCATCAGGGGCTGGATACGCATCCTGTTCTGATGTCTGTCATCGGGGGGATTTATTTGGCACCTGGCGTGCCAAAATCCATAGATGAAAGGCTACATTTGGCATGGTGGATCGAAAGCCTGCTCTAGTCCAGAGTATGTGAGATCATACATGGAACAAGTGGGTTAACTGCTCTAGTGCTGTGACCAAAGGTAGAGGCATTTCACCTTCATGCTTGAAAGACTGCAGGTAAAAAGTACCAAGGCAAACCAGGCCACAGAATTCCAACTTCTTGCCCAAACATTGCTTGCATGTCCCCGGTACCTACAGTATTTATATCTTTTTGATAATGGTCTTTTCCTTCTTCTCCCACCTTTTATTAAAGTGCTTCAGATGTTGCTGAATACCCTTTCTAGAAAACAGAAAGGAATACCCTTTCCAGAAAGCAGAAAACTCAGAGGCTAAAATAAAGGAATGATCTGAAAACTTATTGGCTCTATTCATCAGAATGCTACATTTACTGCCATGTAAAGAAAACACCCAGTTGCAAAGATTGTACTAAGAAACAGCAGAATTACGCCCCCTTAGGGGTGGTGCAGGTGGTGGAGGATGCAAGAGCATTGCTCATGTCAGAGGTGCTACATGAATACAGCAACAACAGATGTGGTGCCTCTAGAGATGTTAGAGGAAACCAGATCCCCTGTAATAACATAGGCTTCCCTAGGAGACGCCCTGCAAAGAGGGGAGAACTAGAACAAGCTTTATGGTCTTGCCTTAGTGGGAGCAGGGCCCTGTAGGGTAGGGCTCTGGGTCGACAACTGCAGGTGTACTGTTTCAGGGTCAATCCCCTGGTAGCTACATTGTGATGCAGTAAGGAAGGTGATGGGGAAGCCAACTGGCAGTGATGGGCTGAGGTGCCTGATTATTAAGAGAGGCAAGGCAGCCGGAAAGGCATAGAACATGTAGAGCAGAAGAAGTATGGACCTGGGACAGCAGGACACATGGGACTGAAAAGACAGTAGCCCTAGACAAGTAGAGGAGGGCTTTGGAGGATTGGGACTGGGAGAGGGAGTGGACTAGGGGAAGAGGAGAGAGAGGGCAGAAAAGAGAGGTACACATGGCTAGAAGGTGTATAGAGGTGAGGAATCACTGGTTGGAAATAATCTGCCAGCTCCACTCTCCAAGTGAAGGTGCCTCTATATGAGACCCTGTGCTAGATGGACCACTATTCTGATTCCGCATAAGGCAGTTCTTTATACATCCTATTCTGGACCAACCTATATTACCCAGGTAACACATACAACCTGCATCTCTCTCTCTGTATGTTTCACTGGTTCAGTATACCTCTTCCACCATCTACTATATTTCCGCAGGGAAACGATCAACGTTCTTTTCAGCATAAAAGCCGAACAGCGAAATGCCTTCCTCGACACAAAGGCATTTCCAGAGAAGACCTAACAATCGAACACGAGTGCCTTTCAGATATTGTTTTGTCAACTTGCAACATTGTGTGCTTTGCTCTACGTAAGTCGTGGTGCCTAATGGAATTTTGGAAGAATGACCCCCCAAAATCATCTCCTCTTCCAGGAAAAACCTCAAGCTGTTTCAGAATGCACAATAGTTGGCCGCTCTCACAATCCTCAAGCAAGAGAATTGCTCCTGTCCTGCTTTGCAAGGGTATCATCAGGTTCCTGAGGGGGAGGTAATTATTAAGGCCAGTTAATGGGCAAATGGTCCCTTACAATAAGGAAACTGGACTACGGCCTCATGTAACAGAGGGAAACTATTTTATTGCTTTATATTATTACAAGTATTGTTATTTTTCTTTGTTTTTCCCCAGTTAGAGTCAAAATGGAAGAGGTCTTCTCCCTTTAATTCCCCATCTGCACAAGCAATAGAGGCCACTGTGGTATGCTCAGGAGCATGAAATTGAAGCTAGCCATCTTGTCATGTATAAACATGGTAACATTACATCGTCTAAAATGATAACCGTCCTTCCTTCTAGTTCCAAAAGAGGGCCCATTTGTGTGAGGAAAACATAAGAATGAAAATAATTTAGGCTGATCTGTATCTACTCTATTGTGACAATATTCACTAGAGAACTTTGGGGAAAAGCCGCATTTGTTATTTTGACACCCAAGAGTAGGTTCAGTCAAATGGCAATTTAATGGATGGGGGAGGCAAAGAAAGTATATTATCTACCAAAGGTTCACACTGTGGCATGTGTCCACTCTCAGCTTGGATTCCCACTGGAGCAACTTATTTTTCACTGCAATAAGTATTTCCTCGAATACGTTTGTTTTCTTTCATAACGGATGTTCTCTATCTCAAAGGTATTGCTTGCGTACCATTTTCTCACCGAGATCTCTTCATATCATCAAGCGCCACGCTGGTGGTTCTCTCCATGTGACTGGACTAATCACCATCTCCTTTGAGGTTTTTCCTTACTCGTTCAGTCATTTTCCCACCCTCCTCAGATGAAGCTGCTCTTCCTGGACTGTAATCTTACCTCTCCCATCTCGAGGCATGTCAAAATATTCTTCTGGAAAATATATATAGAAAACATCACTGCAAGAAATAATTCACATCCTGTATGCTAAAAAAGAGAGAGGATTCTTTCACTGTGTTTTTCCTAAACTGAGACATGTGTTTTCTATTTGCCTGTTTTATAGACCCGTTAACAAATTGAAAATCTGGAACTACAATTCCCATTATTGTGTGAATGTCAGTATACCTATCATGTTCCTAACTGCACTGTGTGTACTGATATACACTCAGCAACAGAGTTGATTATACCACTTCAGGACGGTACATTTCATTCAGTTGTACAAAGTGTAATTTATGATCCAGCAAACCACGCACAGCTCACTGGGATCTTCACAAACATGTGATAGTTATCTACCTGGCACAAAACAGGTTGTCAAGTAACTGATACCTCTTGATATTTTGGTAACACTCTCAGTTGCTCACATTCCCCTCTTGGTGAGCAAACAGTCGCTGAATTATTTCAACCCCTGAGAATGATGGAAATCTGAGAAGAACATCAAATAAGCAGTATTCCATGCTGTAAAGTGGTTAGTGCTGGTTCACTTGGGAATAAGCTCCATTGAACTTGGTGGGTATTACTTCTGAGCAAACATACAGCGGATTGTACTGTACAGGGCAGAACTTAAGCGTGGGGTATTTGGCTACATTCTCCAGTTTTAACAGTTCTCCCAGCCACCCCAAAGAGGTATAAACACAACCAGTAGCTCAACCAGACATAAGGTACTATGGATGGAGCAGAGTGAGCTCCCGTCTTCAGTCCCAGCTTCTGCCAACCTAGCAGTTCGAAAGCAAGAAATTGCAAGTAGATAAATAGGTACCGCCTCGGCGGGAAAGGTAACAGCGTTCCGTGCACCTCGGTGTTCAGTCATGCCAGCCACATGACCACGGAAGCGTCTTTGGACAGCGCTGGCTCTTCGGCTTAGAAATGGAGATGAGCACCACCCCCTAGAGTCGGACACGGCTGGTTGGGGACACCTTTACTTTTACCTTTTGCTAGATCATTTATATTGTAAACCTAAATAAATATTTATTCTAGAGTCACATAAAGAACATAAAACAAGCAAGTTCAAAACAAAAAGGAACATACAGATGAGCCTCCCTCCCAACGTTCAGATTTAATATGGGATGGAGTTAAAGTCCTAACGTGATGCAAGGTTCATATGCAGTATAGCGGGGGTGGGCAAGCTGGCACCCTCCAGATGTTTTGGGTTATAACTCCCATAATTCCTGACCATTGACCATGCTGAGGAGCTTATGCGAGTTGTAGTTCAAAACACCTGGAGGAGACTAGGTTGCCTACCTCTGCTGTATAGCACAGCACAGCACAGCACAGCATCATATATAGTAATTGTTACTGCTGGGGGATCCTGAGCCCCAGTGGCCAACGTTTGGCACCATGGCACTGATAGCTCCATGGTTCTTTAGGCCTCTCCAGCTGAAGATGAACTCTGCCCTCTGACAATCTACTTTTACAGGAAGAAGACTAAACCAGACCTGCCCAACTTCTGAAGCATCAGATCAAATGCATCTTACCACCTATTTATGGAGGACCACCAGGGACTTAAAAAATCTTTAATTTTTGCAGTCTGCCTCACAATGCCAGAGTTCTCCACTTCCTAGCAGGCCACAACACATGGATAGTAAACTGTTCAGCTTGGATCAGAAGTTGTGCCAGCTTAGATTGCAGGGATGACTCCAAGACAACTGGCCAGTGTCAAGGGCTCTACCAAACAATAAATTGGTTTAATTTTCCCAGACCAATTTGGGACTGTCGAATCCATTGTTGTCCTCTTGAAGTCCATCCCCCTGCTCTTTTAATTAAAACACAAACATGCAAAATGTGGGAGGAAATTGGGGACCCCCAGGCAGGAAACCAAGTTCTCCCTGACGTGGTAAAATGGGACCTGGATTTAGAATCATAGAATCATAGGGTTGGAAGGGGCCTACAAGACCATCGAGTCCAACCCCCTGCTCAGTGCAGGAAGCCTGATTCCCAGGCAGTCTCCCATCCAAGTACTAACCAGGGCTGACCCTGCTCAGCTTCCGAGAACAGATGAGATCGGGCACATCCAGCCCTTTGTTCGACATCATAGAATCACAGGGTTGGAAGGGGCCTACAAGACCCTCGAGTCCAACCCCCTGCTCAGTGCAGGAAGCTTGATTCCTAGGTGGTCACCCATCCAAGTACTAACCAGGGCTGACCCTGCTTAGCTTCCGAGATCAGACAAGATCCTTGGCTCGTCAGGCTTGTACCGCTTCAGACTGCAGGTGGCGAATCACATGATGAAATGCTTATTCATACAAAACATTTCCCTCCACATAGAAAACTAGCATGTGGGTGAGATGGGTTCCAGGCTAGCTTCTCTCAACCATGCTAGTTTTCTATGTGGAGGATGTCTTTCTTCTTGTTTTTGTATGGAGGAGTATTCAGTCATGTGAGCCCTCACCTGCCATCTGAAGTCTTTCAGCCCAGACACAGGCTTATCACTTGGTCATGGTGTCATTACTCTAATCAGCCCTTGCTGGCTAGAAAGTTTGCTGTTCTGGGCAAATAGGAGAATGCAGCTAGATTGAAGAAAGAGCACCACAACAGCTGTGGAAGCAGGGCTTTAAAAATGGGGTGGGGAAGCTTTATTAGTATGAATTTGAAAGTGATAATTCAGCAAGCTCTCATGGCAACTGAAGGACATTTCTTCGGTTTCTAATATAGTACGCAGCATAGCACCTCTCAAAACACAGTAAAAGGATTAATCTGTGACGGGCTCTCTCTCCAAAATGAGGTCCTTGGTGTGCGCGAGCACATGCATGTGGGTTCATGAATGCAGTAGCAACCCCTTCAGGCATTTCCCATGGTCAAAGGGCAGCTGGAGTCTAAACACATTTTCTTGGAACTTTCGTTTCTTTAAAAAAAACCCCAAAGCAACTTCCTAGCTTTTTTAGCCGTCTGTGGGAATGGCTGCTGGTATCTCAAAAGTCTGATGGGTGGCTGAATAAGATTTCAGTACCTTGCGTAGTCCCTTGCCCCACCGCATGACTGATAGTAGTGGCAAATATTATGTAAAATGAGAAATTACGCAAATGTGCTCACTGTGTAATTTATCCAGATGAAATTATTCTGCTGTTCTTGTTTAGCCCTGACTAAAGTGTTGGATTTGGGCTAGGAACACTTGGATTCAAATGTTCACTCAGCTATGATACTCAGTGAATCTTTGGACTGGTCACTATCTTTCATCCTCTTACCTCACAGGGTTGTTTTTATGATAAAACAGGATAAACACCACATACAGTATTTTGAAGTTCTTGGAGCAAGGGGTGGATGCAAATGTAAAAATAAAATAAGCTAGCCTGATTCATAGGTTATGGGTGTAGTGTGGTTCCTACTTTCCCAGGGTTGCATCCCATGATGAACTAGTAATGTTTGAATGACAGAGGCTCATGGGTGAAGCTCCCATGCCCGTCCTGCAGTTCCACATGGGGCCATATCTGTCATTCTTGGACATTGGTGATAAAAATGAAAATGCATGGGGTCCAATCACAGGGAACCCATGAGAAGCTCTTCAATCAAATTATGTGATGTGCATATTCTCAGACAGCCAATGAAACAACAAAACAACGCTGTTTTCTATTCCTTTCCAAATGGTGGTGGTGGTAGTAGTAATAATAATAGTTAATAATAATAGATTGTTTCTGATGGAGTCCATCCACCAACAGAACTGCATCCATCAGCGGAATGTACTCCCCATCCCCCTGCAGCCGCATCCAAGAGGAAGGGGAAGTTCCATCACATGAGCTAAGGCCACTTTCACAACATTCGATTCATCCACTGTTATTAATCAATTGCTTAAAATACACACAGTACAACGATTAAAACAGGCCTTGTCAGAAGGCTTATAAGCTGATTAAGACAATATGGAAAAGAAGGGGAGGGAAGACAAAAGAAGGAATTTGGAGGAGAAGACATATAGAAAAGTGATACAGAAATAATGCCACATAAAGGAAGAGATACTGTTGACTGCACCTCAGCTGGCAATGAGTTCCAAAGGGAAAGGAGTGGTAAGAAAAAGAGGAACAAAGGGGAAAAAAGAGTATCTCTAATGTTTTATTAGCCTTTTGGGGGGCTGCTTCCATGGATAAAGTTGAAGTTCTCAGTGAACCTGCCTCCACTGATTCCAATGTTTCTTTACAGTAAAGATAAAGGCCAACAATATGTAAATGCAACTTTACATCTTTGAATATGTATTTATCCCCAAATTATCAACAATGGATTTCATCTGCTGTTTTATTTCCCGGTCGCTGCACTTTGAGGGATCTCTGTGCCAATTCTTTCAAATCTTCATGATAGCCTTGAATTATTTTCCAACATAATAACATTTTAGAAAGTGAGCTAGGGGCAAAATAAAATTGTCTTTACCTGCAATACAAAACCTGAATGAAAGTCTGTTCTGCAACGGAAAAATATAGATGTGTAGCAAGATTGAAGGGAAATGAAATAGGAAATGAATAGTTGGGAAACCTGTAAATCCAAGAAGCTTATCACTTGTCCAAATTCATTACAGTTTGGAAAGAAGAGGTGCTTTTTTAATTCCTTGGACAGTGTAGGCTGCCAGTGAGTTTAACATTCTGTTGACAGGAAAGGTATTTTGCTGCACAAACATAAAGATTTATGGGAACCCTTTAAAATAAATCAATCAAGTCTCTCAAAATGTGGGATAAATGATTCAAGTCCGACTGAAATGGCTGTCTTCTGGGAGTGAGGATCAGACATCGGTTTGGCCTCTTGAAGAAGCAGGCATAGTTTTAGAAGAGAATGAGTGACCTGATAAGCGGAAGCCAGGATCCAAAACACTGGCTTCATCTGCTTAGGTGGAGTGAAATCCCACTCTGACTGTTCTCCCAAACTTCAGGTACAGCTTTTTGAAGGCAGAAGGGACTCTAGTGGGGGTTGGTTCATTTTGGTGAGAAGGGGGTAGGATTGTGTACGTGTGGGGTTTAGTGCACAATCCTTTTGATCTCAGATAATAGGTATGATTACAAAGATCTAGCTGTGATCTAATATCTATGAAAAATAGGGTACTGCTCTAGAATACTCTCCATATATTCTAACCATGACCACCATGACCAAATTCAGCTAAAGTTTGGCTTGACTGAGTCCAATGTACATCAATAGAACAAGACAGTTACACCTAGCTTAGTTCCCATTGGTTTATTTATTTATTTGCCTCCATTCTGGATGAAATCCACCCAAGGGGGGAAAAATACAAATACGAAAATAGCAATACAGTAATATAATAAAAGTTATAATAAAACTTTTAACATACAAAATGCAACAATATATTAACATATAATTCAATAACTCTAAAAAACATTTTCAGAGCAGCAATAAAGCATAATAAAACAACAGTAACATGCCAATTAAAAACCATTTGAGGCAGGTGGGTTTTTAAATACTGCAACCGAGGGAAGCCAACCACACATTCTTTGCAAGTCCCATAAGGTAAGGGACACTACTGAGAAGGCCCTGTCCTTAGTGACCACCAATCTAACTGATCTGAAAGGCAGGCCAAAGAGGAGGGCCTCTGACACTGATTTTAAAACAAGGCTAGTCCTTCAAATGACATGGCGCCAAAATGTTTAGGGTCCTAAAGGCTGAAATCAGCACTTTGAATTGGGCCCCAAAATGAACCAATAACCAGTGCAACTGGTACAACAGAATCCATGTAAAATGTTCTCATTATTTGGCTCCAAAGAGCACGAGTGCCACATTTTGCACCAGCTAAGCTTTCCAGGTAATCTTGAAAGGCAGCCCTACATAGAGCACATTACAGTAGTGTAGACTTGATGCAACTAGTGCATGCATGTCTGAGACTAGATCTACTTTCTCTAGGTAGATGCAGCTTGTGTATCAGCCGAAGATGGTAAAAGGCTGACCGTGCTGAGTCCAGAAGTACCACCAAACTGCAAATGTGGCCCTTCAAGGGGAGTACAATCCCATCCAGGGGTGGCTGCACCCTTCTGCCCAGATCGGCCAGCTTCCCCAGCCACGGCACCTGTTTTGTCTGGATTGATTCAAGAGTTCCACAGTGTCCCTGGGATTTGCAGGTGGAAAACAAGAGCAAGAGCTGCATGGCGTCAGTATATTGCTTACACTGTAGTTCAAACCTCTGGATGACTTCTTGCAGCAGTTTTAATTGTCTAGGAATGTATTTTGGTGCAATTAATGGCTTGAACTATTCTAGTATGAAGACAGAAAGCAATGAGCCAGCAAGTTTTCTGCAGTGGCTCACCAGTCTCTTCTAGATGCAATTTATCCCAACCACAGGAAGCAGTTCCCAGACTGTTTCAGAGGATGTAGCTGTTAACAAATTAGTTGTTAACAAATTTAGTTGTTAACAAATCACATCACTTTTTAAAGCTGATCTATGTGAACAATGAGGGCTAGAACCAATCCTTTGTGTGCTTTTTTAGAGGAGTTTTTTTTGATAAACTAATGAGTGCAGTGCATATTACCAAATTCTGAATTTGTCAACGTGGTTCTGGAGATGCTGAAAAATAATGCCCCTGCTTACAGTTTAAAAGGATGTAAAGGCACGTTGAAGTAATTGCATTTATGCATTTATTATGGCCTTCTGATTCTGCAAACGGAGTGCTATAGGAAGCAGACGTAGTTCCTGGTTCAGCCATCAAACCACATGTCTTTCATGGTCCATGAAAAAGACACACATCTCTCTGTTTCTTGCGCCTTGGCTAAGTTCTCACCGAAGTAGTATAAATTTGTGTCTGAGCTGTTTCTGTGTATGTATATTATGTATTTGATCTAGCTGGATTTTTTCTGATAAGACCCATATTGTGTTTTAGAATTGGGCTATATCTCTTCAGATTGTGGGTGTGAGCTCACATGACTGGATGCTTTCCCACTGAAAACAAAAACAAAACCCCCGCACATTGAAAATGAACACTTCAGGGTGTGGGTTACACCAGAGGTCTCCAAACTTTTTTTGATCGCACACCCCTATCATTAAAATGTTTTGAGCATGCACCTCCAGTACACGTATATTTATTTATAAATGATATACACGTACTACTGTACTAATATATTATGTACATTATAAAGCATACACAAAAAGAGAAATAAAAAAGGATGGTATCAAGATGAAACAAACAGTATTTTAAAAATAAGCTTTTTGCTTTCACTAAAATAATAATAATAATAATATTTTTAGTGAGAGCAATATGATTGAATATGCGCCATTATTTTTGAAAACCTTGGTTTCACACTTTGTGATACAGTGATTCGAAGGTCTGGTTCTAAGTTCAGTTTATTTCAATACTTGGTTTTATTGGCCGTCATAGCTGAAAGACACCTCAGAGATACGTAGATCCAAATGGAAGAAGTGCATCATTGACTGCGCTTACTAAATCACGATACTCATTTTTCAATCCCATCCACCAATTACGCTAAGGTTTTTTTGTTGAAATTCAGCGAATAACTCTCATTTTCCCTGATGTCAATCAGTGGTTTTTGCAAACTAATCGGAAAGTGTTGCATTTTTATAGTTTTAACAAATGGGTTCAAAACCCACTGAAACTCTTTGTTTGGAAGATTTTTAAACAGGTTAGAAAATTCCATTTCCAAGTTGTTAAAGTGTGCAGATATGAGAGTTCTTATAGGTGACACACTTACAGTGTTTTCGGCAACAAAACCACATACTGATGGAAACACTTCCAAATATCCATTTTCAAAATGTTCTCTCCATAGCACGGGTTTCTTTCGAAAAGCAGTTACTTTCTCACTCACTGTTAAAACGTCACCTTTACCTTGAAGGGACAGATTAAGTGTGTTGATTTTTTCAAAAATATCTGCTAGGTAGCAAACTATGGACAGCCGCTTGTCGTCACAGAAAAGGTCAGCAAATTTGGAACAAGTTTGCTGTGGTGCTGGGGCTGAGCAAGCAACTGTGCCTTCCTCTGCCGTGCCTGGCAGAGACTGGTGCAGTTGCTCTCAGTGTCCGTGGCAGAGGCAGGGTAGAAGGGGGGGAAATCCCATGGAACTTTCCGCTCAGCTCCCATCCCATCTTGCTGCCTCTGCCGCCCCCATCATTGACAACGATCATTCACATGTATACTGTGAGAAATACTGGTGGTATACCAGCTGAACGTGGCTGCCACTGCCTCAGGAGTGTCGATTTTTCTAATGAGAACGGAGGTGAAAATATGACTTTTTCTTGTTGGTACTGTTTATTATTATTAATGTATATAGTATCATCAAATGTGCGTAATGCTTCATCAAGTAGCAGAAGAAAAAAAGGCAGGTTTTTGTCCTGCCTTTATAATGTAACTTTCGACACAAATGGAGGGAAGCCATGGAAAGGAAGATTTCCAAGCCATTAGGTTTCAGTCTTTTCCAAACCTTAAGTTGAATTCAAACAACGAGCTCTGGGGACAGTCGTTTTGATGCTCTAGAGGACCAACTGCAGCAACTCTCCAAACGTTCTTCAGAAGGCAAGCAGGCAGAGGGCCGGTTTCATTTGCATTCACACATTTAAATTAAGAGCATCAGCTTCTGCTTCACCTTTTCAAATGCAAAGTGAAACTGAAATTAACCAATCCAGCCATCTTTGAAGAGCTTCTGAGAGCGAAGGACAGAACCGCTAATGTGTTCCTTTTGAAATTCAGTTGTTACAGAACTCTTCAGAAGACTGCCGGGATGATTTCCAGATTTACCATCAAATTAAAACAAGGAAAACAAAACAACAGCTTTTAAACGGTGCCCAGATTTGTTGTTGCAACGGAACATCAGACGTTCAGGTGCATCAGAAAATGTGATGGAGGGGGATCTACGGGTGGTTTCCTGGTTTTTGTGCAATTCTCCCCGCAACTAAACACGTGGCACTAAATGTCTCTGAGTTCTATGATTAGGATTCCCTTCTCTCTCCTTCTCTGTTTTTACCCCAGCAGTTGCAGCTCTCCCCATGCCCATGGATATGGACAGATATGGAGAGGAGGGTTTAACCCCTTTCCTCACTGAAAATTACTCCCCACCTCCAATAGCAGCTTTGGGGCAAATAGCTGCTGCAGGGGGCATTTTCAGTGGCACAGGGGGAAAGGGTTTAATCATTCCTCCTCTCAAACTGCTTAGTTTAAAACTTCAGACAAAGAGGAGAATCCTAGCCATCGGATTCAAAGACATGTTTTGTTTCATTTGTAGCTCGATCCTAATTAGCTCAAGAAGATATGCAAGGTGTCTGGCTTACTGGAAAAAAGAAATCCTAGTAACACAGTTATTTCTGGTGCTCTATGCTATGGTAAGGTCCATCAAAGAAAATAAAACCAACAACGTATGCTCTGAAACAGCCTTTCCCAACTTGGATGAGTTGGACCAACCATGTCTGCTGGGGATGCTGGGAATTGTAGTCCAGCTCATCTGGAGGGGAACCAGGTTGGGGAATTTTGCTCTAATTTGCTTTTTTTTTTTTTTTTAATGTAGTGATATTTTTGATGAGCCTTAGGTCATAGAATCATAGAATAGTAGGGTTGGAAGGGGCCTACAAGGCCATCGAGTCCAGCCCCTGCTCAATGCAGGAATCGAAGTCAGAGCATCAGATATTACTGAATGATCACATTTGTATCCTGACCATCTTTTAAGAAGTTCAAAGTGGGAGTCATCTCATTCTAACCTCGCCAAAGAACTGTGAAGGAGGGCTGGTGGGAGATGGTGACCTTTGGCCAAGGCCATCCAGTGGATTTCAGAGCTGAACAGGGATTTGAACGCGAGTCTCCTGAGGACAAAGCCTTATCCACTGTATCCCACTCAGCACTTCAGCATCCATCCCAGTCCCAATAAGAAATGTTTATTTGATGAAATGAATGGTTTTTTACTGCTGATTTTTAATTGGCATTTTAAAAAAATAGTATATCTCAGGCTTTCAAGATATCACTACATAGCATGAAAGGTGGCTGGAAACATCCATCCAACCGAAGGAGCAATGTCCTAATCACAGCATGTACTCCCTTCTTTTGAACCTTACAAAGGCCCAGTCAGGCCTGCACGTACCCAACCTCCCAAAGCTAGCCCACTACTTAACATTTCTCTGCTCATTCTTTTTGTCCCGCACTGCTTGTAGCTTCTTCAACTACCACATCAGGATATTGTTCTCCCTTACAGTGGTCCTGTGAGGACCTCACTCCAACTGCTTAATTGGTGCAAGGGCTCAACCCAAACTAATAACAGCACTACTTAATGTGTAGAATTACATTTTTTAAAATGTTGGAAGCTTTTCACATCCATTATTTCAATAATTCTTACAACAACCCTTCAAGGTAGACCACTATTATCTTCATATTGCAGGTGAAGGCCTGATGTGATACAGCAGCCTTCCCCAACATGGTGCCCTCCAGATGTTTTGGACATCAATCCCATCAGCCTCAGCCAGCATGGCTAATGGTCAGGAAAGCTGGGTGCTGTAGTCCAAAACAGTCAGAGGGCACAAGGTTGGGGAAGCTTGAGATAGAGAAACAGTGGCTTGCTTAAGGCCACCTACTTGTGTAACCCGCTTTTCACCAAATGGTGCTCAAGGTGACTAACATAAAATACAATGTAACATACATAACAAGGCAGGTAAAACATACCGATAAAACCAATAAAAAACAACAGCCCGTTGAGCAAATTATAACATATTTACAGTTACCATAACTGCTCAGCTTATGAGGCCAAAGGCACGTGAATAAAAACGTCTTTGCTGAGGTTCGACATCTCTCTCTTGGCATAGACGTTCCAGAGCTGGGAGGCCCTCTCCTGAGCTCCCACCAAACACACTTCAGATGTAGGCAGAAGAGAAAGAAGGGGCCTCTCTCTCACTGGGAATGTAGATCACCTAGTGAGGTTGTGGCTGAAGTGAAATTTGAATGGAAACTTTCTGGTTTCAGATCTCAAACTCTTAGCTACGAAACAGCGCCTGTTCTCCACTGGCCCGCTATTACCCATGCCCTCCATCTACAACCCTCCTTCCCTGATGCATATGGATTGTCTGTGGTTATTCTGCGTCAGGAGGAGGTGCTCTGAGTCTAATGTAAGTGTATTTATCACACAGTGAAATCACAAATAACAAGAGTGAGAGAATACATGCCACGGACACACTGTGAACACAGAGCATAACCAAGCACAGCATTTATTACAATAAGCATTGACGGAACCCTACATTCTGTCCAAAGGCAACGTCTTCCTTTGCATTTTATAACGAAGTAGCCTGTATGAATTTTTAGGCAGACAGTATTTAATCATGAATTTATCTTATTTTCTGAAGATTCCCATTACCACAAAAGTAATAGAAGTGCTTAGCATGCTTTGATATTTACCTTAACTTAATAAAGGACAAGCACAGTAGTAGGAAGATTATGACATAGAAGTAATTATTTTCATCAGGTCTGAACAACCTGTGACCTACCCAAGCAAACATAGTCCATCAGGGCGCACAGCAATGCTCCTGTTTTGTCTTCCTGCCTGGGCCTGCAAGATGTTTTGGCTGTCAAGCATTAGATAGGCCACAACATATGGCTGATGAGTTGCCTTCAGCTAGTCATCAACTGTGCAGGCTTTATTTACATAAATTGCACACAAGCCAAGCACAGGCACATCAGAAGCTGCCTTATGACCACTGGTCCATCTAGCTCAGTATTGTCTGCACTGACTAGTAGGGGCTCTCAGACAGGAGTGTTTCCTAGCTCTACCTGGAGATAGAACGTATGACCTTCTGCATGTAAAACATGTGCTCTACCACTGAGCTACAGCCCTCCCCCTGATAAGAATTTTGTTTTTGTAATCAAAAGAAGGCTACTTACAAACAAATTGTTCACGATCAGGGGACTGGAAACAAAGCCCTATGAAGAGAGACTGAAAGAACTGGGCATGTTTAGCCTGGAGAAGAGAAGGCTGAGGGGAGATAGGATAGCGCTCTTCAAGTACTTGAAAGGTTGTCACAGACAGGAAGGCCAGGATCTCTTCTCAGTCATCTCAGAGTGCAGGAGACGGAATCATGGGCTCAAGTTACAGGAAGCCAGATTCTGGCTGAACATCAGGAAAAATGTCCTGACTGTTAGAGCAATACGACAATGGAACCAATTCCCTAGGTAGGTGGTAGGCTCTCCCACACTGGAGGCATTCAAGACAAGGCTGGACAGCCATCTGCCAGGGATGCTCTGATTTGGATTCCTGCCTTGAGCAGGGAGTTGGACTTGATGGTCTTATAGGCCCCTTCCAACCCTACTATTCTATGATTCTAAAGGGTTAGGGTTAGGCCAGGATCTCTTCTCGATCATCCCAGAGTGCAGGACACGGAATAATGGGCTCACGTTACAGGAAGCCAGATTCCGGCTGAACATCAGGAAAAACTTCCTGACTGTTAGAGCAATATGACAATGGAACCAATTCCCTAGGTAGGTGGTGGGCTTTCCCACACTGGAGGCATTCAAGCCGAGGCTGGACAGCCACTTGTCGGGGATGCTCTGACTTGGATTCCTGCATTGAGCAGGGGGTTGGACTCGATGGTCTTATAGGCCCCTTCCAACACTACTGTTCTATGATTCTGTGTGAACAGTCTGCCTACATGAACAATGTAAAGTGGGAATGACAAACTTGTATGAGTTCATGGCTCCTTTTCTGGGAAATGGAAAATTGCAGCTTGCAATTTTCCAGTTCATAGAAGGGAAGGGGTGATCACATGTGAGTTCCACATTACAGTACTCATGTGACAAGTTTTGAAAACTGAAAACAGAATTGCATTAACCTGATCTTTGCTAACATGCAAAAGTTAACTTCACCCACTTTACCACATTGGGAACTGAGGTCTGATTCACGCACAGACCCTGGTGCATAGCTTTATATATGATAAGCTTTAGATATATGTTGAACTCCCATTATAAACCAAGGTGTGCATGCATAAGTACTTATGCAAGTATATGTCACTAACAAAATCTGCGAACCCCTCTCTATGCTGTCAAAAGCTTATGCTCATAGAAGAGGTGTCCCCTGCAAGCTGCTTTTGTAGGGGTGGTGAGGAACTTCAGAAACTGCATATGTATTTGGCTGTGCATGGACCACTCGCTTTGCTTTGGATGCTGCTTTGGACCAATTTGGATCCCATCTGCTTCACTTTGGATTCGGATCCGAAGTGAGATTCAGATATCCAAATCATTCTGACGTGACGTTTTCCCATTGACTTACATTGGAAAATAGAAACGGCCATAACTTTTTCAGTTTTCATGATAAATACATGAAAATACTGTCAGCCCCCATGGAGGGGATTCCACATGCCAAAGTTCAGACAGTTTGGCCCAGTAGTTTTTGTGCTATGCACAGATAAAATGTGTTCTCAGAAACTCAAACCAAAGGTCATAAAGGGTTAATCAGAGAAGTTAGGTGTTTAAGCGGTGATTAGGAAGAGGTCACCATCCCAAATCTCTGCTATAGGTTTTTTTTGACATGCAAATAACCCATCTCCCCCAGTACTACTAAATTTGGTAATCCGGGGCCAGATAAAGTTGGCATCCAGGCCGTGGACTGCCAATTTGCCATCTTGGACTTAAGAGATGGTTGATTCATGCAACTGCCCTGTGGTACAAATTTGCTGGATTTCTAAAGTCTGGTCAACTTAGGGTGCAAACCTTACTAGATAGGTGGCCGCCTCTGAGCTCAGAGGTGACCGCTTATCCTAAGCAAGGCAGGAGAAGCACGGGGGGGGGGGGGAGATAATTCCTTCCGCACCTCTCCTGCCTTGCTCTTTTTCACTAGACAGCCATTTTCGGCTGTGTAGTGGTGGGGGGCCTGACTGGGAGAGGAGGCTGCTGTATGACACATAGGATGTGTTGTACACACAGCTCTGCTCTCCCTGCCCCAGAACACCCCCCAGCCCCACCCCTTTTCAATCACTCTGCACTTGTCTTCCAAGGGTGGAGGACAGGCTTCTCCATGCTGCCACAGAGGCAGCACGGACGAGGGGGGAGGTCACATTTCCGGGAACCGACATCGGAGCGCAGGCTCTGAGGTCCGTTCCCAGAAAGGAGCATATCCTATGGCCCTCTAGACAGTGTCTGGTGGCCAGATTGCTCCCTTAATGTGCCTAGCTCCATCTTTTCTAAATCCATATAACTTCCTTCTCACTCTCTCTCAAGTACTCTGATTGTAACTAGGGGTGCACAAAAGTCACTTACCTGGTCTCGCAGCTTTTCGCGGTGGGGGGGAGGCGCTTTGCTGCTCTCCCCCCGAAGTTCAGCCCGGGGGGGGGGAGGCTTCCCGCCTCGCCCGGCCGAAATTCAGGCCGGGGAGGAGGTGCCTCGCCTCGCCCGGCCGCGAAATTAAAAGTAAAAAAAAAACAAAAACGCCCCCGTGATAGGCTACGTGACGATTAACATAGCCTATCATGGCTAGATCTGCAAAGTCAGCCGTGATAGGCTACGTAAATCATCACGTAGCCTATCACAGGCGACTTTAAAAAAAAAAAAGCGCATACGCAAATGGCGGCCCCCATAGGGAGCCGCCATTCGCGTTCCTTATTTGGTCGCTGTAGTCTACGTAAATCTTTACGTAGACTACAGCGACCAAATAAGGAACATGAATGGTGGCTCCCTATGGGGGCCGCCATTAGCCGTACGCGCTTTTTTTTTTTTTTACGTCACCCGTGATAGGCTACGTGACGATTTACGTAGCCTATCATGGCTGACTTTGCAAATCTAGCCGTGATAGGCTACGTTAATCGTCACGTAGCCTATCACGGGGGCATTTTTTTTTTTTTTTACTTTTATTGGAATGGCGGCGGCGGCAGCCGGTCGAAAGACCGGCTGCTGCCCCCGCCCCTGACGAAGACCCGACGAACCGCCGCTGGGACCCGCCGCCAGGAGGGACATTCGGGAAAGGTAAGTCCCGTCCTGGGGGGGGGGTGCGGGGTGCGGGGGGGTGCGGAGAATTTCTCCCCGAAACTTGTTTGGGGGGCCGAACACGTTGGCGCTCGGCCCCCCGAAGTTTCGGGGAGAAATTCTCCGCCAACCCTAATTGTAACATTAGGGATGTTGAATAAATCTGCAACAGATTCAAGACCCTGATGATGCCTCACGTTGAGCTTGCTTGCTTTGCCACACAGTAGAGTATTATTTAAATAAAAGATGTAGTGCTTTCCCACTGCATTTTGAAATGTGGACAAGTGTAGTGCTTTGTTTGACCACAACATACACACACACACACACACACACAAACAAAAGAAAAGCAAATACAGAACTACCTACAAGCAAAGAAAAGGGTTTATATTTTATTTTTTTAGAGAAAAGATATAGAGTTCAAAAATGGGAAGGCAAGGAACACAGGAATCGAGAAGGGGGGGGTGAAGCCAAGAACAAGGAAAGTACTTTTTAACTTTTGGGGGGTACTTTTTAAAAGCATCTAGCTGGAAAACTATGAAGACAGAATGGGAAAGAGCCTAACACACACACACACACACACACACACACACACCCACCACAGATCTAGCCAAATAACTTCAGAGTTCTCTCCAATAACACCACCAGATCTCTCTTGCAGTGAACAAATGCATATTTTTTTCTCCAATATATCCAGTATTCCCACCCCCCACTTTGGAGACTGCTGGGTTATGTTCAGCCCTAATTTGTTAATTAGTGTTGCCATTTGCCAAAGCTCCCTCCCTCCTCCTCCTCTCCCCCTCCCTGATCTTTCTCAAGTTGATACATTTTGGAGACTTCAAAGAGACTGTGTGGGCTTCAGAAGGTATCAGAAAAGCTCCGAATTTCCAAAGCGGACCAAGATGCTTCATCAGTGACCTGTTTTGCTTCAGAGGGCCTCGGTGCTGATCTGATTTCCTTCAGATCGCACTGAGGCATCCCTGAAGCACCCCGATTTGCTTCGGGATTCAGATTTGGCACCGAAGCGATTCAAAGCCCTAAGATGTATATTCAGAAATGAGCTCTTTCCATGCAAACATTTCCAGGTAATTATGAGCCAAGCCCCCATTCCCCAAATTTTGGCATGTCAGCACTACTCATGTCTGCTTTTTTCCCTCTTCCACTCTATCTCACCCTTCACAAACCTACCAAGTTTTGAACCACTGGAAGATTTGAGCACACTCAAGAGCCTTCACTGCAGAGAGCAAGAAAATGAGAGCCAAAGCAGACATTCCTTTACATCCATGTCTAGCAGGTGCATCTTGTTTCATTTTTAATCTAGAGTAGATGCACGGGCCACTATGTGGATCCCAAAAGCCCCCTAGCCCCTACTATCCCTTGATCACATAAGATTTTTGTTTCTGTGCACATACCCGATAGAGGACAGGAGACACACTGGACCAACAGGCTGGGGTGTGACCAAACGATGAAGCCAGGAGAACCGTTTATGGTGATAGTTTAGCACACAATTATACTTTCATGAGTACCACTGATTTTGACTAAGAATGCGTTCCTGTACATTGGATTATAGCTAGTTTTATAGTGCTTTTGATGTAGTAAGAGCTGTACACATCTTTTATCGGTAATGTGAAGTAAGATATGAATATCAGATTTCACAGAAGAGGAACTGAGACCCAAAACAGTAGACTGCCCAAAGTCATCATCAATAAGCTCTGGCCTGACTTGGGATTTGGTCTTCCCCAGGTCCAAATGCAATGCTCCATTCAGCAGTCTCCTAAGACGGATGCAGAATTATCATCGTAGGCCTGTCCATTTCAGTATCCATATTGCTTTTAGATGAAGACAGAATAAGCAAACAGGGATGTCTTTTTGCATTGGTTTTTCTGACACTTGTTATTAGACAGCTATTGCAAGACAGGCTTCAACACCCCGCTCCCCTACTTTTCATAAAACCAGAAAATCTGATCCAGCTGTCTGGTTTTCTTTCACAAAAATCACTTTTTATTAAGCCATCCAGAGTGCTTTGGGGTAATGTCACCAATGCAAATGAACACAACAGACTGAGAGTAAAAATAAATTAAACTGTCATCCCAGAAGATGGGAAAGAATTTGTAATCATAATCGCAGAAGTGATTAGCCGAAGGTTAATAATAGGAGAATCCTGTAAAGCTGTAAACTCTGAAGTGCTCTGTGGCCTCTGTTGTGAACACCCTAATCCAAGTTGTCAGATGCATGATAATAACCTGACATCAGGACTAATGACACTGCTCCTATTTTTATTTTTTTACAGACCGGTATCCAAGCCATGTCTTCTCCACCTGAGGTCATGGGGGCTGAACTACAGGCCCCATCATCCCCAGCAGAAAATAACACTGGCATTTTTCTACCAGGGATGGTAGCACTTGTAGTTCAACTCCCGTGATCCTGGACTGCAGTTGTCTTTTTCAGTTATGAAAGCAGCATGGGTAAAGAAGTGGCCACTGGGCCTCTCCCATCTTCTGCTCTGCTGCAGGAACTGCTTCCTGCTACCCTACCCAGGCCCCAAGAAAAGCTTTTTTCCCATGGGGAGCATGGAATCGGGAATCGATTGGAATCGATGGATGAGGAATCGGGCCGTTCACGCCTCCTTCTGAACATCAACCTCCACCTCAAGGGGTTTCAATGTTTGATTGGGCTGCTCAAGGGGCCCAATTCATTTCTGAGGCAAGCAGCCTTCTGCTTGCCCATCCCTAATTCAGATTCCCTAGTGTCTATCTCCATCCTTCCTATTCCTGAAGAAGGCAGCATCCACATACCACTGACATTAGTTCCGAATCATCATAAACCTCTTACTGTTCCATTCAAAAATGGCATGAGAAGACAGAAGGAGAGATGAAAAGCAGCGGTGACGTTTTTACCACCTCCGACAGGCAGAGGAGGCCTGAAGTCTTCAAATACAGTGAAGTCCTCTGAAACCCTAAAGACTTCTTGCAAGGTGACTACAAGCTAGTTCATACATGCACTTGATTTTCCAACCCTTGAAAACTGCCAGATGCATGTGTATACTGACTCCCATGGGAAGTATTTGGGGAGACGTCAAGGAGATGATTTCTCCCTGTAGTGTTAGATCTGCGGTAGCTCATTCTTGCACGAAAGTAATCCATTGACGTTGTCGTTGTCAAGTGATGAACCTGTGAAGCAGCTCTATGAAATTAATAACTAAAATGACCACAATGAACTGGTTCCGGCCTGGACCATATTGTTGTTGTTCAGTCGTTCAGTCGTGTCCGACTCTTCGTGACCCCATGGACCATAGCACGCCAGGCCTTCCTGTCCTGCGCTCTCTCCCGGAGTGTACTCAAGTTCATATTCGTTGCATCGGTGATGCTATCTAGCCATCTCATCCTCTGCCGTCCCCTTCTCCTTTTGCCTTCAGTCTTTCCCAGCATCAGGGTCTTTTCCAGAGAGTTTTCTCTTCGCATTAGGTGGCCAAAATATTTCAGCTTCAGCTTCAGGATCTGTCCTTCCAATGAGCACTCAGGGTTGATTTCCTTTAGGATGGACTGATTTGACCTCCTTGCAGTCCAGGGCACTCGTAAGAGTCTTCTCCAGCACCACAGTTCGAAAGCATCAATTCTTCGGCGCTCAGCCTTCCTTATAGTCCAGCTCTCACAGCCATTCATTACTACTGGGAAAACCATAGCTTTGATTAGACGGACCTTTGTCTGCAAGGTGATGTCTCTGCTTCTTACTATGCTGTCTAGGTTGGCCATAGCTTTTCTCCCAAGGAGCAAGCGTCTTTTAATTTCATTGGTACAGTCACCGTCTGCGGTGATCTTGGAGCCCAAGAAAGTAAAATCTGTCACTGCTTCCATTTCTTCCCCTTCTATATGCCAGGAAGTGATGGGGCCAGATGCCATGATCTTAGTTTTTTTAATGTTGAGTTTCAAACCAGCTTTTGCACTCTCCTCTTTCACCCTCAACAAGAGGCTCTTGAGATCCTCTTCGCTTTCTGCCATTAGGGTGGTATCGTCTGCATATCGGAGGTTGTTGATAATTCTCCTAGCAGTCTTAATTCCGACCTCTGATTCATCCAACCTGGCATTTCTCATGATGTACTCTGCATATAAGTTAAATAAGCAGGGTGACAATATGCAGCCTTGTCGTACTCCTTTCCCAATTTTGAACCAATCGGTTGTTCCATGAATGGTGGTTGTGGTGATAAATTATGACAAAGGACTTAAAACTACAAGGAAGTGCACACAGATCATATATCAATACAAGGACATTTAAAGAAAAAAGAGAGACAATTTACAGGAGCACAAATTCACACTCACTCCATACCCCCCCATATAAATACACACATACACCTAGGCACTCCCCCTTGCCATCAGCACACAGGGAGGTTTAAATCTCCCCTCCCTGCACACCAAAATCAGGAAGAGAAAAGCCCTTTGAAAGCTGGGATCACTCTGATGACACCCAGAGCAAACTTGGCTTCCAAAGGTCTTCTGTGCTGGGGTGGTGGTGGGGAGAAGGCTAAAGCCCCCCCCCCTCAATGATCAAGATGGCAGTTTCCCCTCTGCGATTAGCTGAGGGGAAAGAGCAAGCTGTTCCCCATCACCCAGCTAATAGCTGATCAGCTGGACAGCAGGGAAAAGGGGGTGCAGCTCTCCAGGCAGTGGGTGGCCCATCTGTGTTCCAACCCAAAGTTTTTATACGATTAATGAGCCATTTCAGCAGCAGCAACTGGTTGCCACGCTGTATGGAACAAACAAAGGAATATATAAACCAAAAATAACTCCTGAGATTTATTTATGGGCGACGTGAATGGATACGATGAGCATATGCGTATTACAGAAATCTTTATATCTTTAACAGTGTGTGGCCAGATTGTTTGTCCTCCCCAAACTCCTCCACAGCCCGAAGTAAAGAAGTGTGAAAGACTTCTCAAAATAGGAGACCTTGTGACCAGGCCAGCTTGTCAGTTCTTCTCCCACACTGGAAAGCAATTCTAGATCCACTGATGTGCTGTACTTTTCCACGATCAGAGAGCACTTGCCATGCAACCTCAAGAGAGCTGTTGGCAAAGAGTAAGTTCACATGCCATGCTCTAATGACAGCCCACATGTACAGAGTATGTGCGTGTGTACACCCACACACATGTCTGCCTGCACCAGCCCCCCAAGGGGGTTTCCTTCCCATAGAAGCCAAAACAGGTAATTGTGACTTGAGAGCACTTGCTCCATTTCCATCTCCTACAACCCTGGACAAATGGGATTCGCCACAAACACATCTAGCATTCTCTTGCCCCCATTTGCAATACCTAATTTGCTCTTTCGTTGTTTGTTTTGTCCTGAAACTCCTGGGGAAAGCAGATGCTTTCAAAGCAAACAAGGCCCTCTAAACAGAAAGCTGTACTCGGCCTTTTCAGTTAAAATTCTAGCCCATTAGAGCCTCTCTTTGGTCTGTTGGTTTATTATCTAAAATTGGCATGTTCAAAATTCTGGCCTAACTCCCTTCTAGAAATTAGCGCCCCTTAGGCTTCAACAGCTGGCGGGATGTGGTGAACTCATGAGCTTGCTGGTGGCTGGAGCAGAACAAAAGGAGTTGCATCTTATTCAGTTGTAGACCTCTTATTCTAAGACTGCTGCCAAGTGTGATGGTGTTTTGTTTATGTTGTGGATGCATGTCTAACAGAATCTTGATTCACATCACACAGCTCTCAGATGGTTTCCAGACTAAAGAGAAAGAAATTCGGTAATTAGTGAGTGAATCCACTTGCTGCTAGAATCATGGTACACCATCAAAGTCAAAGTTATGGTTGCTGAACTTAATTATTCTTTCCTCTTCCTCTATAAAACCTGGTACAGAGCAGCTGAGAATGCATGACAGATCCCAGGCTCCTCTGGCTACAATAATATTTTGACTATACATAGACATCTTCGCTGCAAACAAATAACTAAGATGGCCTGCTACACCCAAAAGTCCAAATAATTCCAAACACCTTTGCTTTCCCCATATATTGCTTTTGTGCTTTTTGGAGAAGAAAAATAAGAGAGCGGTGTCTCTTCCTTTAAAGCCACCATTTCATATCTGCAGAGTATGAAATGAAAAATTAAAGCTGTTTCCATAAACGAGGCTTAAAGTGACTCTTGCTTCAACTGAATTTGTGAATGTGAATATAAGACCCACATTCACAGAATGCTCATGTTACAAATACCTCTCTTCACGTTTACAACAATCAGACATTAAGGGCGCAATGCTATGGCCACTATTCAGCAGTTAGACAGCCATAGGATAGGTCGGTTCCTGGGAACCGACCTTGGAGCCCGCGCTCTGAGGTCGGTTCCAGGAGAACCGACCTCCATCTCTTCCTGCACTGCCTCGTAGGCAGCATGGATCAGCCCCACGCTCATAAGAGGAGTTTGCAGCAGCGAAAATGGAGTGTTCCTGGGGATGGGGTGGGCGGATGTGCCTTTCCGACGCTTCCTATGCATCATCTGGTGTCTGCCCCCCTGCTCCAATTTCCTGCAGTGAGACAGCTAAAATTGGCTGCCTGGCCATGAATGCATGGCAGCTGAAGTGTGGAGGGGACGATCCCCTCTGCGCTGCTCCTGCCCTGCATTGGATAGATGGTCACCTCCGAGTTCGGAGGCAGCTGCCTGTCCCGACAAGATTGTCCCCTAAGAGGCATAGGTCTAAAGAGGATCAAAGGTGCCTTCATGTGTAAAAGTGCTTAGACTTCTGAAGATTTGGCCTGGGGCAAGAAATAAACGTGACTGTTCTAAATTAAGTAATAGCAGAGTGCAAGCATTATATTATTTATCCAGAAAGATCTCAACACTTTCTGAACTAATCTGAAGTTTGGACGACTTGCTACATTCATCAAGGGCATAAGCCAATCAGAGCCATTACATAACACATTTCCCCGCTTCTGTTCCAAACGCCGCCAACACCGTGGAGAAGGGAATGTGCGGCACTGGCCTGATTCAGAGAGCGGGTGTTGCAATAAATGAAATGGCAAATACGTGTGGATGTGAGAGAGAAGCTCGCCGCAGGGAAAATGTGTGGTCCAGGACTTAGTTATTAAAGTTTCACAGGTGGCCGATGCTTTGACTGAAGGGTGGGATGCGTTCCCTTTTGACTCATTTCCTGCGCTATTCTAACATGGCAACCTGCTCTTGAAATGGGAGACCGAGTCCTCACACTGTGGTGGAAGCATGGAAGCTACTCCTTACCGTGGTGCTGGGATAACATTAGAAGCTCCAAGCCATGCGAGAAGAGTTCACACTGTGGCTCTTTGCCATGACAGCATTAACCCACATCCGCTTGCCTAAGGGGGGGCTCTGTTGTCAGGAGAAGCCAAACCTCTCCCAGGGTTCCGGACTTCTCACATCACCCCAGCGGTGATTTATATGATGCCTCCTACACCAGAGGCATCATATAAAGCACCATAGCCAAGACAATCACAACTGTTTTAGGCTGAATACACAGTAATCAAAGCTAGGCCTCTGGCCTCCCCAGTTACATTATAACATCACAGAGGTCACACAAAGTATATAAACGTAACAAAACAGAAGCGAGCTGGTGAAAATGCAGCGTTTCTTCACAGAAGGGAGTCTCAAAAGCTGTTTGCGATAGGGCAAGGGTTCCCAGCTATTCAAAGAAAGGGAAGTCACAGATCCCACTTGGCCAGGACAAAGCCGCAACAGGAGATTAGGCTGCTCTTGAAAACCTGGACTGTGTTTGGGAATGCTATGAAATCATCACTGCAGCAGTACCTATGGTGACTTCATATCCTTTTACAATTCCACCAATAACCTGGTGGAAATCTATATGCTCATCTGGCTATGGAAAAAACTGTTGCTGTACCGTGCACAGATAGATAGATACATATATTGTCAGTGATGATGAGGTGTTTTTAACATTTGCATAGGAAGCTTTATTACTGTTGAGAGGAAACAGAGCAAGTCCATAATCAGAAACTATGTTAAGTAGTAGGACACTGCTATAAATGAAAGATCGGAAAGCATTAACCTCTGAAATTGTTGAGCAGAACAATTTGTTTACTCAATAATTTTGTGTTGAATTTGGGACGTGGCATTGTCCAGATTTTCCTGATTATTTTACATTCAGTGCCTGCTGTTGGGTAAGCATGAATTGAGTTCTTCCGTGAATCCAACTATAAGCTGACACATGCAATAGAAAATAACTTATTTTTCAAGTTATCTCAACATGAAATATTTCATAGAATCAAAGACTACAGCTGAAAAAATGGACATAAAAGCTGCCCTTCTTGGACAGGGATCACAACTTAAACCATGATCCTAAATATCTGCACCAGCACATCCTGTCAACACAGGTGCCTCTGACTTTAGACCTTTGCAAGCACTCTATTGTGTACAATAAATATGGGGGCGGGGGGAGGATGGGGGATGGCATTGTGGCAGCTGGCTCCACTCCAACCCATGCATGTACATTATTAGAACAATTGAAGGGAAACCCTTTGCATACAGCTATACCTGGGGGTGAGGCGGGGCACTACAGATGTTTCATGAATGTGCATGGCTTGATGGTGAGGCTTATTTGCCTAACAAGAAAATTAGTGTCAAAATACAGTTCCAACATTCTTTATATTAGTTGAGAAAGCACGCACCAAAACTAAGAATTTTTATTGCATTTACTCTTGTTGATTTAAATGGAATTAGGTATGTTTAAGTTTCTGTTAAACTGTGGTCAGGAGGTTCTATCCTGAGTAATAATTTTTACTCATGAGAGTGGGGAATTGGGTAAATTGGAAGGGGTAAGTTTGGGAAGGGGCCGCGGTGGCTTAGTGGTTAAGACGCTGAATTGCAGACAGCGGTTCGAGACCCGAGTGCCACGTGACGGAGTCTTCAGTCCCAGCTTCTGCCAACCAAGCAGTTCGAAAGCAAGAAATTGCAAGTAGATAAATAGGTACCGCTTCGGTGGGAAAGGTAACAGCGTTCCGTGCACCTCGGTGTTCAGTCATGCTGGCCACATGACCATGGAAGCGTCTTCAGACAGCGCTGGCTCTTTGGCTTAGAAATGGAGATGCACCACACCCTAGAGTCGGACATGACTGGTTGGGGACACCTTTACTTTTTTTTTTTACTTTAAGTTTGGGAAGGGTTATAGCAGCAAGGATAAAATTTGGATAAGGAGCAATGCAGGAAATTTTGTTGTCCACCTGGACAGTATAGGCACAATCGAGCAGAGTTGAGCACCTCGAAGCTGCATTCATTTCAATGGGAGAGTTAAGCACATGTTTAAATCTCTACCATTGAAATCACTATGACTTAAAAGTGCTTCACTGTGGCTGGATCATGCTTGTCAAGAGAAAAGTGCTTTACTGTTGTGAGACAGTGTGCCTCTACTAGAGTAAATGAAAACCTGGGCATTGGCATCAATGGGATAAATAGAACTACTTTGTTGAATTAAAAAAAGAAAAAGAAGAGTCAGAGTAACTGGGCAGTTTCTTTCTCGATAAAATATATTGGGAGGAAGGGGAAACAAGAGGGTCACAAGGGAAAGGAAATATATCTATGTCAATCCTTTAAATTGCTGGGGATTCTTAGAGAAAAGGAGTAGCTGGAGAAGGAAAGAGGGAAAAAACAAGTTGAGGGGATGTCCCATCACAGATGTGATTACAAGTGTATCAACTGTGTGGGATACGCTCACCTGATCCTAACACAGGATCCTCGTTTAATGCTTCAGAAGGCAAATAAGAACAAAATGACAAAAATAAATGTTAACAGTGTAACAGTATTCATCCTTCTTATACATATTTTCTTTTTAAGACTAATAAAAAGGATCATACAGAGCTTTTCCTTTTTTCGAGACCCAACAATAAGCCTGTTCTGCCATGACTCTGGGTAGCGCCTATGTACGATGTTGGCAGAATTGTGCCCCCCGGTGTTCTCCCTCCTTCCAGGCTCACTTCTCTGCACAGTGAACATCCTAATGGAATGGAGTCCTCCATACATAGAGTCCAACATTTCTGAATCCAGTCTGTATAACCGTTACTCTTCTTGGGCAGGCCAGGAGATGCAGGATGAGCAAAATACTGCTCCTTTGTGAGCAGGCTCTACAGCAGTGGTTCTAAAACTTCCCCACCCGCACAGGCCACTTGAAAACTGCAAGGGGTTTCAATAATACAGTAATTATTGAAGAAATCCCCCACAATAAACACAGTAATTCCCCCACCCCACACACACAAATCAAAGCACGTTCATAACTCATATTTGTTCTCTTTTCAGCACTGGCATCATCATCAAAACTAATGCCGTATTAGAAAATCACAGGCCCTATGCCAGTCTGCTGAGAAAGTCCTCTTTAACTGGAACATTTCTAGAGAATATTTAGTGGACTGCCCCAATGCAACATTATGAAAATCATGGGCCCTGGCCTAGAGCCTTGTGAGTCTGATGGGTAATCTGGCTCTGGGCAAAACAGCCACAATCCTCCTCATCAGAAAAAAATAATCTAGCAAAGGGCCAAGTCCAGATATTCTCGACTGTTCTGTAACCTTGCCACCAACCACCTGAACGAAGCTTACGGACCACAGTTTGAAAACTTCTGCTCTACACCATTAAAGCCACATCTGAATACAGCTAATCTGCAGTAGTAATAATGCACATTTTGTTCAAGTGAAATTATGGTAAATTGGAGAGCACTCATCTTCCCTGGAAGTCACTGTTAGTATTCAACACACAGGCAGCATTCAGAACATGTACGTCGTTTAAAAATGGATCAACACTGACTTACTTAAGCCTGTTCACATTAAAATAAAGATAGCAGGCATTTATTCCTCCATTATTCTATTTATTTTATTTACAACATTTATACACCACTCCGCATCTAAACAGATTCTGGAGCGGTGAACAATAAAATATTTTTTAAAAAATAACAGCACCATATTAAAATATATAGAAAATAAAACAGAATACCAATAAAAACTGTGGCTGGTCAATCGGTCCTCTGTGCAAACAGAACATCCATCGTTATGACAGGTGAAGAGTGTATATTGCAGAGTTTGCCTTAGTGACTAAAGTGTACCCAGAAGCAGCAGTTCACCCCCCCACCCCCACTGCCCTGAAGGAGTGAATAATAAAAAGGTGCCCTTTACCTTCTCACTGCCTGCCCCCGGGGTGATTCCAGGCACAGAACCAAATGTGCTCCTATCTGCATAACCCCATCCTGAATTCTTTTTCTGGTTCAAGCTGAATTATGACCACATGTTGGGAACCTGTGAATCTATAAATTTCATAGATGGGCAGCCTTGTTCTAGGGTCCATCCAAGATGGTTGCTCTCACACTTCTTTCATTGCTGGAAAGTTAGTCAGTAACCTGTGATCTGCCAGCCCCATCGCATCAGCACTGTAACAACATTAAGGGTGCAATTCTGTGCATGTTTAGGCAGAAAAAAAGGCCTACAACTCTCATGCTGGCTGGGGCATGCTGGGAATTGTAAGCTTTTTTTCTGCCTAAACATGCTCAGGATTGCACCTTAAAAGAACTCCAAACACAGCGACTGCTACATCACACACACAAATCCACAGGAAGAATACAGTTCTGTGAACATTTAAAAAACAACTGTATTAACATTAAAAACAGAAAGTATAATAAGACAGCAGCAAAAGTACAGTAAAAAACACAACCCAGAGAGCCAGATAAAATCAACTCCCTAGGAGAAATCATTCTAGTCAAATTAAAGGCCCATCTAAATAAGACTGTCTTTTCTAGCCTTCGAAAGGTGGAGGGAGCAATCCTATGGCCCCTCGGGGGGCTATAGGATACTGGGGATTCTGCCCTGTAAAGTCGGAGACAGAGCTCCAACCTCGGAAGGGGGTGTCAGAGATCTCCCCCCCCCCCGTCCCTGCCCCTTTGCAGCTGGCGCAGAAAGAACCACACTGGCTGGCCTCCAAGGACAGAAAATCTATCTCAGAAGTGGGGAAATGGGGGTGTTCTGGCGGGTGGGGAGGGAACCAGAGAGGCCAGAATATGTGCTATTCTGAGCCTCTTCCAGCCTCTTTTCCTCCCCCTCTGAAGCACCATCGCCAGACTGGCTAAAAAGCCAGTTTGTGAAAAATGAAGGGTGGGGGGACGGGAAGGTGAAGATTGCCTCTGCTGTTTCTCCTTCCCTGCACTGGATGATCGGAAGCCTCTGGGTTTGGGGGCTTCCCATCACTGAAGAGGAAAAAGACTAGGTGTACCTCGCATGGGAGGGAGTTCCAGAGTCTTGGTTCCATGAAGGAGAAGACCCTGTTCTACCTACCCACTGAGGGCACTTCAAATGGTGGTGGGATGCAGAGGAGAGCCTCCTCCACAGATCTTAGTAGGCAGACAGGATCAAGTGGGAGCAGGTGGCCTGTCCATATCTTGGTTTTAAAGATGCTGACCAGCACTCTGAATTGGGCTTAGAAATGCACCAGGAGTCAATGCAGATCAAGCGGCAATGACGTCATTTGCTATTTCAATTTCCCCCACATATTCCGCCCCCCCTTCATGGCTATAAAATTTCTGGAAATTTTACAGCTCTCTGCTTTCCTCAGTAAGAAAACTTAAATGAACAACAATTATAGGTTTGGGCATCACCATGTTGTTTGTTCACTCAGTCGCTTCCGATTCTTCGTGACTTCATGGACCAGCCCATGCCAGAGCTTCCTGTCGGCCGTCGCCACCCCCAGCTCCCCCGAGGTCGAGCCTGTCACCTCCAGAATATCGTCCTTCCACCTTGCCCTTGGTCGGCCCCTCTTCCTTTTGCCTTCCACTTTCCCTAGCATCAGCATCTTCTCCAGGGTATCCTGTCTTCTCATTATGTGGCCAAAGTACTTCAGTTTTGCCTTTAATATCCTTCCCTCAAGTGAGCAGTCTGGCTTTCTTTCCTGGAGTATGGACTGGTTTGATCTTCTTGCAGTCCAAGGCACTCTCAGAATTTTCCTCCAGCACCACAGTTTGGGCATCACCATAAGATTACCAAAAATACCAAGAAAAACAGAGGCTAGGGAGAGGGCTTTCCAAGAGTTGCAGTTCATTTGGGCACGGGAGCTTCCCAAGGTCTGGTTAACAAGCTCAGGAACTGCATAGCTCCCTTTCCTGCCAAGGCTCAGAAAGCTTTACAGAGGTGTCCCCTCTGGGTCAATAGCTCAGGCACTGTACAGCTCCCTGAAGACTTAAATATCACTCCTTAGGGGCTTCTGCACAGATGCATCCAAGCTGTGATAAAAGCTCCGGACTGGGACAAGAAATAGATGAAATTTTGTAGGACAGTTGAAATCAGTAAGGCAGTAACAGAAGGTACAGCCAACACTGCAAGCCGTGAAAGAACTCTTGGGAAATTGCAAGCTTTTCCCTTTGAGAGTTCTCTGAGAAAGTTCAGCTGCTTCTGAGCTGAGCTGAGGGGTAGATCACACATCACTAATGCCAGGCTGCGCATCCATGGCATTATTCCAACATGGGAAAATATCTCTGTAGAGAAGAAAAACAGCAGTTTCCTTCTCAACATGCATAGTCACTGTAAAATAATCAGACATGTATTTCTTGTGCACTATGGTGTGTACCTGATGCTATACCTTCTTTTCCTACCTGAAATGAAACAGATCTGTGAGAGTCCTTAGGGAGGTTGGGTTTTGGGGGGCAGAGCTGAAGAACCTCTGACCTCATGAACCCTTCACCTGGGGACGGGCAAATCTGTTAAGCTCGATCTGACCGAGGTTTTCATTTTTCCACTGCCAGGTCATTCTGACTCCGGTCCACATTGGATTATGGGCCTTTTTTCTCCACATAGACATTCGTATGTATTTCTATGTGCATTGCCAAAAATGTACACATAATCTGTACATGTCTTAAAGGTACACATTTGTAATGTGAATTTTTCCATTGAGAAAAGCGTTCTGTGTACATTTCTCAAATGTATACATTCCTTGTACACACATTTCAAATGTAGGATGGGGGTCTTTAAGGCATTTTCCCTCCCAAAACTCACCGCAAGCCTTGGAAATGTATGTATTTTCTCAGTGACACCTGTTCCATGTTTAGTCTCAGAGGGTGATAAGTGGGTATTCTCTCATTAAAATGTGAAACCAACTAATTTCTCACCCATCCCTAAATATCCTTTGCATCACAAATTGTACGCCTCCTTCAGAACACTCCTACAACCTGACTGATTTTATTTGTCATATTTTTGTTGTTCAGCCGTTCAGTCGTGTCCGACTCTTCATGACCCCATGGACCATAGCAAGCCAGGCCTTCCTGTCCTGCGCTCTCTCCCGGAGCGTGCTCAAGTCCATTTGTCATATTGCCTGTCATTATTGCAGCTCGGGGGTGGGGTAGGGAAGCAGAGCACAACATCCCACCAACCCAACTCATATCGTATCAGAGACGGGGTAATGGAAGCCACTAAGAATAAACGTTGTCCCTGTTTGCAAAGTCAGGCTAGAGTAAGACACTGCAGAATGCCAAATGACATAACTCATGATACACACATGCGAAAGGGTGTGGTATATATGTAGACTGAGAGCTTGTCTGTTACTGCATCTATGTTATATGGAAAAAAGTAAAAGTGTGCACCAAAGACACCACTGGAACGGTGCGTAAACCTGCCTCTTATCTTGGCAATCTCCGTGTCTGGGGTGAGTAGTTGATTTTGCCACATCTCATCTGTGTCCCAACTTGCAGCAGCTCACTTATTTTGTCTTTTGAGCTCAATGGGATCCATCAAGTTCCCATCAAGAACAAAGCCAGTCTCTATGTGCACATCCCTGATCCGAGTTGCATTTCCTGGCCATGCTCAACTGTGGCTGATTCACATGTTATGGAGAATGAAAAGGAGCGTCATGAATAAGTTGCTTTCTCTCCAATAAAAAGCAAGACTCAGCCATCACGCTCACAAAAAGATCCACAAAAGTCATGACCATCTGCCCCTACGGGGTCCATCATTCAGTGGCAGAGCACATGCTTTGCATGTAGAAGGTCCCAGGTTCAGTCCCCCGCACCTGGAATTAAAAGGCTCTCTAGCAGCAGGGTTGGGAAGGAACTCGGCCTGAGACCATGAAGAATTTCTACCAGTCAAAACAGACACATGCACTACTGGGCTACAAGGGCAAATGGTGTGCTCCAAGGTAAGGCAGTTTCAAGTGCACGAGTCCCTGGTTTGTACATTACAGAAGTGACCATACGATGCTCACCACTCAAACAGAAAGAGCTGCTGTTTAAACCACAAACAAATACATCATGCAGTAGTTCAGAACTGGATGTGAAGAACAGGATCACATCCAGTGCAAACTGCAAGGAATAAGCAAACTTCAGATGCGTGGAGTGAAAATCTCTCACACAGGTTAACCTAACATTTGCCATTCAAAAAAGAGAAGAGAATGTCCTTCTTTGTTTCCTAATGAGACAGCTCTAACCCCCAGATTCAAAACATCCAAAAGGTCAAGGAAGTTTGTATCTAGAATTTATGTTCAGAAAATTTTAAGGACAAGACCCCTTTATCAAATTCAGATTGACTCTAGTTTACAGCAAACACAATAGAACATTTCAGAATAATGGTTTCTGCCTGGACTCTCCTCTATTCAAAGGAACAAGTCATATCAAACTAGAAATTGGTGAATTCCCTTGAGCTTGTCAGAGCTGCTTGGAAAATAAGCCAAGCTACTTCTTAAATTTTTTAAATCAGAAACAATGTATTTTCCAAACCAATCTGACTCCCCAATTTTCCAAGCCATCACCCTCCTTCCCTTTCCCCTCAACATTGAAGCGGCAGAAACTGCATCAGTCAGGTAATGGGTAACAGTATTTTACTTCCAACAATGGAATGGCATTTTACTTGGTAACTAAGGGCGCAATCCTATGGCCGCTAGACAGTGTCTAGATGGCCATAGGATTTTTCGGTTTATGGGAACCGAGCTCAGAGCCAGCGCTCTGAGCTTGGTTCCCAGAAATCTGACTCCCTGTCTCCTCCCCTGCCGCCTCAGAAGAGCAGCATGGAGTGGCCAAAAAGGGGGCATTCCTGTGGTGGGGAGGGCCGTGGAAGCACCAGTACAATGCTTCCTATGTGCCATTCGGCCTGCCCCCCCGCCGTGTGCCAATGCACCCTGGCTAGACAGCTGAAATTGGCCATCTAGCTGCAAATGCAGGGCAGGCGGAGCGTGGAGGGGATCTTCTCTTCCACGCTCTGGCTGCCCTGCATTTGCAGCTAGATGGCCAATCAAGAGAGAGAAGGCTGGGGCGGAACTTAGACGGTCTACCCGATTGGCCTTGCATGAGAAGCTGCGCTCAGAAGCCTCACGAGAGAGAGGGTCCTCCCCCCACCCTTAAGTTAGGTTAGCGAGACCGCCTTCCTTCTCAAATGGCGGGCAACCTTTTGAATTCCCCTGAAGGCATTCCTTTGTAGTCTGAGAGTCACTGAGAATTTGCATCTGTATGACCCTGTGAAGTAATGGGTTAAAAGCTGTAGACTGAAGCCTCTCATCTGTGTTTTGACTTAGGCGTTGAAATAAAGTGGGGGCTAAAGGAATCCTGACACTACCTCAGAATAATTGAAGAAAATCTTGTCCATTGACAAAATCGACAAGTTCTTAAACTCTGTATGAAAAAAGAACTGACTCCATGTTCCACAATGTTTTGTGAATAAATAGGCTCCATTGATGAGTTACTGGAATAGACATTGTAGACAAACACTATGTGGGAAAGACTTCTCCTTTAGTTTTAGTAGTAAAGTTTGTAATTTTAGTAGAATGAGTCAATAAAAAATTAGAAGGAAGAGCACACCATTGCACATTTATTATAATTATAATTATGATAATTATAATTTTATTATTTACGGTAATAAGCCAAGCCAAGCACCAGGTTGGGGAAGACTGCTATACAGCCTATTCTTGGAGCAGACTTTTTCTGTTAACTCTATATTCTTCTAAACAAAAAGGACCAGTTTTGTTTTGTTAAACTGTATCTTCTGTTTGTAAATATAGCCTGAGATGGAACAAGGCTGTAGGAACCTTAGAGCCCCCACCCATCACGGAATAAAGCTTGTACAGATGACCTAGTCTGCTGAGCAACTCCAGGAGATTTTCTCCATCCTTTCTCTCTCTTTGAACTAAGGGAGGAGCTTTAGGTTGCCTGGCACACAGGATATTTAAGACAAAGCATTTCAAGATATGCCTTCATCATGTCATAAAAACCACACATCTCCAACACTATTTTTGTAGCCTGTCCCCACATTTCTACTAGTTATAAAGATTGCCGCCCATTCACAATTATGTATGGACTGCTTTTAGGGCTTCTCTACACCAGGGTTTTATCCTGCAGCTTTACTGGGGCTTCTGCTTCCAGATTCTTTGTGGGATTATGCTCAGCTCCTTTACACAGGCTGTTTTTCAGGCAATTTCTTTTTCTGTAAGTTCTATATGTTTCATTATACAGCCACTAGATGGTGTTGTGGTATAGCGCAATGACAGAAGTTCACACAGCCCTTAAAGCTCTTCATCACACTTCTAGAGAAAATGCTGCACTTTCCCTGATCTGAAAATGTCAGGATAAAGGTCATAAAGCACGGGAGAGGCCCTGGAGGTTGACAACATTGTGTAAAGGACCCACAAATGTCCGTGAGTGATCAATCATGAGCACACAATAAAAGCCTCACGTAGAGAAGCCCTTATTTTAGAAACTCTGTCCATAATAAGTAGAAGTTTATTATGGGTGGAGTGTTCCCATTCTTTTTGTACAGTGGTAAATGTAGATTCTGAGGCACTGAGGGGGATGGCAGCATGCTGGACTGTCAACTGCAGCTCTGTTGCTGCAAGAGACAGTGGAGCTGAACTTACAGTAAGAAGTTTGGAGGCTGCTACAAAAGAGAAATAGAAACTATGGTGCCATAACAGCTTTTAAAAAAACCCAACTGGAATTCTGTGCTTATTGGGTAAGAACTTAATCATGAGCCTTATGCAGGCATTCTAAATTGTGTAAGGTAAACATGAGAGAAGAGGGAGTGGGGGAAGAGCATACTAGCTCCGCATCCCAGGGCTGATAAAAATCAACGTTTTTTTAAAATAAAAAATTGGATTTTTAAAATGTAAATTGGATTTTTAAAATTTAAATCAGATTTTGAAATTTTTTTAAAACAATTAGTAAAAAAAGTGTCTAGGTCAAAGGTAACATCATGAATACTAATTATACAACTTCTAATGAATATGTAAACAGGAGTTTATGGAGATGGGAGATAACCTGATCAGTCCTAATGCGCTCTCTCTCTCACTCTAAGTGCAAAGACAGAGAAGGTAAATGAACAGAGAATTTGGGGAGATGGAACTGATCTGAACAAGGAGGGGGAATCTGGATATAAAAGCAAGGGAGAAGGGAGGGGAATAGAAAGGGAAACCAAATGTGAACAGAACATATTTATGCTGTCCTGATTCCTCAGGCTGCCTGTATCTTCCACTGTTTACCTATCTTCTAATGAAACCTACGTATATCTCTGGATATGTATTCAGGTTATATTAAACAATAATGTACTTCTACTAAAAGTGATGATTAAATGGAATCTCCCTCACTGGTGATTTAAACTGTGATTGAAATCACTAAAATTGAGCCCTTCAGAGAAGCGATTTAAATCACGATTTAAATAATGATTTAAATCAATTTGATTTAAATCAAATCAACCCTGCTGCATCCATTTTTGCCATGGGGAAAACCAGGGTTCTAAATCACAGGGAGTGCCTCCATGGATACAGGATGCTCTGCCCTGTAGAAAGTTACTCTCTACATGTGGAGAGCGCCAAAAACGATGGCAGGGCAGAACTAGTACGCTTGTCCCCACCCGCTTCCTTACACATTTACTTTACATGATGTAGAATGCCTAAATAGAGGCTAACGTCTCTTCCAAATGTTATTAATCCAATGTGCTTAGAAGGTGCTTGGGAGATTTCTGGTGATGAGCTATACACAACTTCACTGCTCTATGTTGTTGTTTATTCGGTCAGTCGCTTCCGACTCTTCGTGACTTCATGGACCAGCCCACGCCAGAGCTTCCTGTTGGCCGTCGCCACCCCCAGCTCCCCCAAGGTCGAGTCCGTCACCTCCAGAATATCATCCCTCCACCTTGCCCTTTGTCGGCCCCTCTTCCTTTTGCCTTCCACTTTCCCTAGCATCAGCATCTTCTCCAGGGTGTCCTGTCTTCTCATTATGTGGCCAGAGTACTTCAGTTTTGCCATTAATATCATTCCCTCAGCCCTTCATGGATCACTGCCTTGTTGTGGTGAAGGGGCTTGCCTAACTCAGTGAAGCCATAAGCTATGCCGTGCAGGGCCACTCAAGACGGACAGGTCATGGCAGAGAGTTCTGACAAAATGTGGTCCACTGGAGAAGGAAATGGCAACCCACTCCAGTATTCTTGCCAAGAAAACCCCATGGAACGTATCACAAGGCTAAAAGATATGACGCCAGAAGATGAGTCCTCAGGTCGGAAGGTGTCCAATATGCTACTGGGGAAGAGCAGAGGGTAATTCCAAGTAGCGCCAGAAAGAGTGAAGCGGCTGGGCCAAACCCGAAAGGACACTCAGCTGTGGATGTGTCTGGCGGTGAAAAGAAAATCCGATGCTGTAAAGAACAATATTGTTTAGGAACCTGGAATGTCAGATCAATGAATCAAGGTAAGCTGGAGGTGGTCAAACATGAGATGGCAAGATTGAACATCGACATCTTGGGAATCAGCGAACTAAAATGGACAGGCATGGGCGAATTTAATTCAGGTGACCATCATATCTACTATTGTGGGCAAGAATCCCTTAGAAGAAATGGAGTAGCACTCATAGTCAACAAAAGGCTGGGAAAAGCAGTACTGGGGTACAATCTTAAAAATGATAGAATGATCTCAGTACGAATCCAAGGCAAACCATTCAACATCACAGTAATTCAAGTCTATGCCCCAACCACTGAGGCCGAAGAAGCTGAGGTTGATCGGTTCTATGAAGACCTACAACACCTTCTAGAACTAACACCAACAAAAGATGTCCTCTTCATCATAGGGGATTGGAATGCTAAAGTAGGAAGTCAAGAAATCACCGGGATAACAGGCAGGCATGGCCTTGGTGTACAAAATGAAGGACAAAAGCTAATAGAGTTTTGCCAAGAGAACACGCTGATCATAGCAAACACTCTTTTCCAACAGCACAAGAGGCGACTCTACACATGGACGTCACCAGATGGTCAATATCGAAATCAGATTGATTATGTCCTTTGCAGCCAAAGATGGAGAAGCTCCATACAGTCAGTAAAAACAAGACCTGGAGCTGACTGTGGCTCAGATCATGAGCTGCTTCTTGCAAAATTTCGGCTGAAATTGAAGAACGTCGGGAAAACCACTAAACCGTTCAGGTATGACCTCAATCATATCCCTGATGAATATACAGTGGAGGTGAGGAATAGATTTCAGGGATTAGACCTGATAGACAGAGTGCCTGAGGAACTATGGACGGAGGTCCGTAACATTGTTCAGGAGGCAGCAACGAAATCCATCCCAAAGAAAAAGAAATGCAAGAAAGCAAAGTGGCTGTCTGATGAGGCTTTACAAGTAGCTCACGAAAGAAGGGAAGCAAAAAGCAAGGGAGAAAGGGGAAGATATACCCAACTGAATGCAGAGTTCCAGAGAATAGCAAGGAGAGACAAGAAGGCCTTCTTAAATGAACAATGCAAAGAAATCGAGGAAAACAACAGAATGGGAAAGACTAGAGATCTCTTCAAGAAAATTGGAGATCTCAAGGGAACGTTTTGTGCAAAGACGGGCATGATAAAGGACAAAGAAGGCAGGGACCTAACAGAAGCAGATGAGATTAAGAAGAGGTGGCAAGAATACACAGAAGAACTATACAGGAAAGATCTGAATGTCCCTGATAGCCATGATAGTGCGGTCACTGAACTTGAGCCGGACATCCTAGAGAGTGAAGTCAAGTGGGCCTTAGGAAGCATTAGTAACAACAAAGCTAGCGGAGATGACAGTATTCCAGCCGAGCTATTTAAAATCCTAAAAGGTGATGCTGTTAAAGTGCTGCATTCAATATGCCAACAAATCTGGAACACTCAACAGTGGCCACAAGACTGGAAAAGGTCAGTTTACATTCCAATTCCAAAGAAGGACAACGCCAAAGAATGTTCAAACTACCGCACAATTGCGCTCATTTCACATGCCAGCAAAGTGATGCTCAAAATCCTACAAGCTAGGCTTCAGCAGTATGCGAACCGAGAACTACCGGAAGTACAAGCTGGGTTTCGAAGAGGCAGAGGAACTAGAGATCAAATCGCCAACATTCGCTGCATCATGGAGAAAGCAAGAGAATTCCAGAAAAACATCTATTTCTGCTTCATTGACTACGCTAAAGCCTTTGATTGTGTGGATCACAACAAACTGTGGCAAATTCTTAAAGTGATGGGAGTACCAGACCACCTTACCTGTCTCCTGAGAAACCTGTACGAGGGTCAAGAAGCAACAGTAAGAACCAGAGATGGAACAACCGATTGGTTCAAAATTGGGAAAGGAGTACGACAAGGCTGCATATTGTCACCCTGCTTATTTAACTTATATGCAGAGTACATCATGAGAAATGCCGGGTTGGATGAATCAGAGGTCGGAATTAAGATTGCCGGGAGAATTATCAACAACCTCCGATATGCAGACGATACCACCCTAATGGCAGAAAGCGAAGAGGATCTCAAGAGCCTCTTGTTGAGGGTGAAAGAGGAGAGTGCAAAAGCTGGTTTGAAACTCAACATTAAAAAAACGAAGATCATGGCATCTGGCCCTATCACTTCCTGGCATATAGAAGGGGAAGAAATGGAAGCAGTGACAGATTTTACTTTCTTGGGCTCCAAGATCACCGCAGACGGTGACTGTAGCCATGAAATTAAAAGACGCTTGCTCCTTGGGAGGAAAGCTATGGCAAACCTAGACAGCATAGTAAGAAGCAGAGACATCACCTTGCCGACAAAGGTCCGTCTAATCAAAGCTATGGTTTTCCCAGTAGTAATGTATGGCTGTGAGAGATGGACTATAAGGAAGGCTGAGCGCCGAAGAATTGATGCTTTCGAACTGTGGTGCTGGAGAAGACTCTTACGAGTCCCCTGGACTGCAAGGAGGTCAAATCAGTCCATCCTAAAGGAAATCAACCCTGAGTGCTCATTGGAAGGACAGATAATGAAGCTGAAGCTCCAATATTTTGGCCACCTAATGCGAAGAGAAAACTCCCTGGAAAAGACCCTGATGCTGGGAAAGACTGAAGGCAAAAGGAGAAGGGGACGGCAGAGGATGAGATGGCTAGATAGCATCACGGATGCAATGAGTATGAGCTTGAGCACACTCCGGGAGAGAGCGCAGGACAGGAGGGCCTGGCGTGCTGTGGTCCATGGGGTCACGAAGAGTCGGACATGACTGAACGACTGAACAACAACAACAACAACAATCATTCCCTCAAGTGAGCAGTCTGGCTTTCTTTCCTGGAGTACGGACTGGTTTGATCTTGCAGTCCAAGGCACTCTCAGAATTTTCCTCCAGCATCACAGTTCAAAAGCATCTATCTTCCTTCGCTCAGCCTTCTTTATGGTCCAGCTCTCACAGCCATAGGTTACTACAGGGAATACCATTGCTTTAACTATGTGGACCTTTGTTGTCAGTGTGACATCTCTGCTCTTAACTATTTTATCAAGATTTGTCATTGCTCTCCTCCCAAGAAGTAAACGTCTTCTGATTTCCTGGCTGCAGTCAGCGTCTGCAGTGATCTTTGCGCCTAGAAATACAAAGTCTGACACTGCCTCCATGTTTTCTCCCTCTATTTGCCAGTGATTAATCAAGCTGGTTGCCATAATCCTGTGTTTTTTTGAGGTTTAACTGCAACCCAGCTTTTGCACTTTCTTCTTTCACCTTCGTCATAAGGTCATTAGGTTAAAAATGATGAAAAGCACATCTAATTTTTAAGTATGAACCATCACCCTTTTCATTTAGTTTAAATCTTTACATATGTTCACCCATCACTGTAACATGCACAAACACATTAGTAAGTAAGCAGACTAAAATGCAGGTTTTCACATCACTTCCAGGTCCTGATGGCTCTCTACTTGTGTGCATTTATATGCTGAACGTTTAGTGTGTATGTGTTCTTTTGAATTGTGGAAACAGACTAATTATTTGCTACACAGCCAGAAAGCTTTCTTCAGTTACAGACAGTCACTGGCACATGGCATTAATAATTAACCATGCATAGGATGCTCCAGGACCAGAGACAGTGTTACCATACTCTGAGCCCCAGCGCAGAATGTTTTTGCCGCTCCTCTGAACAGACAGCACTAATGTGTCTTTCAGGAAAATGTTCCATCATTATTTTTTAGGAAAGTGATCATGTTGTGGTTATCATGAATCTTTTGATCAGGGAACATATTGCGGAATTCATGCCTTAGCTTTTAAAGGGCACAGAACATTAGCTAATAATAATTCATGGCCCTGTTCATTTTGTTTCAGAACAACCAGTGAAAGGACTGGTTCTCAAAATGATAGTCAATAATTTATGAGGCGCAAGCTAGTTATGTAAAACTATGACTTCTTTAGTTGATATGTCCTGTTTCTCTGCTATCAGAATGGAATGCATTGTTTTCACAAGGGTTATTTCAAACGTTCCTTTATTTTTGTGGATATTGTCGCCTTACCGCACGATCACATCACACGTTCAGGACACTTGTCAGCAAAAACAGACATGCAGTTTTTGCAAGGTGGGTACACATCGTTGCTGCACATTGCTCACACTGACCTGGTTTGCACAGTCAAAATAAGCCACAGTGGCTTCTTTAAATCATGGTGCAATTTCCATAGTCATCACATGGCCATGGCTTGTCGTGTCATCCAAACCTGGATGGCATGGCTTGTTGGAGGGAGAAAAAACCCTCCAATAACCCTACAACAGCCCATGGGTTATTGGAGGGTTATTTTCCCCCTCCAACAATCCATGCCGCCCAGGTTTGGACGACATGACAAGCCATGCCTGTGTGGTGATTATGGAAATCATGCCCGGCACAAACTATGATTTAAATAAGCCACCGTTAGATAAGCAGAATCACAATAAGGCACAGTGGCTTATTTTGATCATGCAAACCAGTCCATTCACTGTCCACCAAAGGCTTAACTGTGCATCACGTTCCCTGTTCAAAAGCACAGACAGTAGAACAATACAAATCCACATCATTGTTGCGCATCATACACACATTAGTAGTTGCATCAGATTTAATTGTACATTATATTTTTTTATGCCGAAACAGACAGCGGTGTACACATTTTCAGTATACAAATCATCACTGCACATTGCATGTGAATTTGACTCAGTAATGATCCCCACTGAAAACACAGCACTATAATGCAGATCTGAATCATTGTTATGTATCACAACTGTACAGTTAAGATGCTATTTTCTTGTATCCAAACAAAATGTTTACAACCTTGCTGCTTGTTTGGTATATTTCTCCGTAGCACCAAATACATGATTTTATCTTAGAAGCAGAAAATCATGGATAGTTGGCATTTACATTATATTTTAATCTTGCTTTGTAAAAAAAAAAAAAATCCCCTGCACTTAATCCACCGATATCCATCTTCACTGTCCGCTTTATGGAAGGGATAAAACCTATGAAAGCTCAATCTATAACAGCCATCCCCAACCTGGTGCCCTCCAGATGTTTTAAGACTCCAATTATCCTCATCACAACCAGGCTGCTGGCTACAAGTGATGGGAGTTGAAGTCCAACACATCTGGAGGATGCCAAGTTCGGTAAGGCTGACCTATAATATATTTGTAAGATGCTCCAAAGTACTCTGTTTTTACAAACTATGTATTTGTGTTAAAATTGACCTCTCAAAATAGTTCTTCTCAGGTGTGTGAATGTTTACATTCATATAGCAATGTGTACTTCTTGTCTCCCATTTTCTTCTTGGAGGGTAAAGCAGAAAATTGTATGTAAGGTGAGGGAAGAAGAAAGAGAGATACACTTTACCACTAGGTGGCCCTTACTCCCTTTCTAATTCCTCTAAAGAACAGACTTTTACAAGTCTCCCTCTCCTTTTTGACAATGGGTAGGTGGTGAGGACCTTGCCAGATGGCAGGTAGAAAAGACTGGAAGCAGATTTCTGCTTGGCAGCTCCTATCATTACACCCTGATCCTTCCAACAGCTGGAAAGCACAAGCCCAGTTCACATGTAAATTATTAGGGTGGACTTGTACATATAGAAGCTCATATTCATGCACTACTCATATAAGCAGGGTAACATAGGAGAGTCTTTGGCGAAGGCATGGATTTAACCCAGAATCTTCTATAGACATGAGCCATGGCCTCTTTCCAGATGCAGAACAGTATATGCTCTCTTGAAGCTGGACATCCCTACTCTCAAAGTTGAAATGCTGCGTTTCATGGTAACTAATGTACAAAGTGGCCCTTTGATCCTTGCCACATCTGACAAAAAATCACCCAGGTGAACTAATTAATTCCGGTATATTCCACACAAGACTGAACACATAACCAAGTTTCTAGAGCCCAAACAAAATGTGTGAAGCATCATAGAAATATACATAAAACCAGCTTGTAATTCTCATGGAAATCAGTATATGTAAGATCAGAAAAACACATCCTATGCTTCCCAAAGAACCCATGGTGTGAAAACTATTATCATTTAAAGCTGGAGAACCATTTAAAAACATGAAAATGATCATCATGCCATGGGAAGAAACTCCAACTACTCAAGACCTTATGCCCAGGGTCCCTATCCTTTTTGGGTCAGTAGGCACATTTGCAATAATGCCATGGGGGACCCTCACAAAATGGCTGAGGTAATGGGCATAACTAGTCCCAAAACACCTATTTCACAGAAGGTGACCTGGTGAGGCTAGAAGACAAGCAACCAGCCCAAGAAATTGAATCCAAGGCAGAGTCCGAGTCCCAGAACACATAACTACTCCTTTGAACCCACAGTTTTCTGCTCCATACAAAATAGCTGTTTCATAGAATGCAAACTGATGAGGCTCAAAGACAAGTAACATCCACACACTGAGAAAACACACACACACACATAACACACACTGAGAAAACACATAAACACCCCTTGCTCCTTCCTTTGCTGGCCTTGCACCTCTCCTGCAGACCCCAACCCTTGTGCTATCTACCAGGGATCCATATGCTCAGTCCCAAACTTTACAGGTTCAGGGTCCTACTCATGGGAGTGGACAGCAGACAAGCCTGAGGCTTCTTCACGTACCCTGGATCACTTAGAGCTTATATATCAGGAGAATTTATCAGGGGTCCTTTTCTGGGAGCCCCTGCCAAAGGAAGTGAGCTGGGTGGCTACCAGGAAGAGGACCTTTTCTGCTGTGGCCCCCCAGCTGTGGAATGAGCTCCCTAGAGCGGGTGCCCACGTTGTTCTCCTTCTGGTGCCAGGCAAAGACTTTTTTATTCTCCTAGTATTTTAGCATTTTAGCTTCCTAGTCTTTTAGCTCTGGTGTTTTAAATCTGTATTTTAAATCTCTGCATTGCCGCTAGGTTTTATTCTGGTTGTACTGTTATACTGGGGTTTTAAGCTTTCATATTTTATAATGTTTTATGCTGCACTTTTAAATTTTTGTGAACTGCCCAGAGAGCTTCAGCTATTGGGCAGTATAGAAATGAACAAAATTTATTTAAAATTATGTTTGGCCCATCTTTAAGCATGGAAACGTATCAAAGCAGCATGGAAGTTTATTAAAGTGCAGAAAAAATAAAGAAGAAATCAATCAATACATATGCAATAAAAATAGGAGTTACCAATAAAACCAGCAGCCTCAAGGGTATGGAAAGGCCAGCAAAAGCAGGTGGATCTTCAAAGCTTTCCTGAATACCTGGAAGGAAGGGGGTTGATGAACCCATGATGGAGGATGATTCCAGAGATGTGCTACTACTCCAGACAGCCACTCATATCATGTGGGAATCATTCAAAATTAGTATCCCCATCTGAAGTGGTACAGTCAACTCTGTCTCAGGACTGTTCCACCTATTCCTGACACATGCACAGAACTGGCCTAAACCAGTGAATATGACAGGCCTCTCTCTCGCTTTACAGATGCCAAAATTGTTAACAAAATCACTTTGCTTTAATTGTCGTGAATGATCCACTTTCTGTGGATCATCAACTAAAAAGGTTACGATAGGAAAAAATGAGGCATCGTGCCCTTAAAAACTTACCAGGCAGTTGAACTTGGAAAAGACATCAGCGGTGGATTTAAAGCTTCTCCTTTTAATGTATGCACTGCCTGCGATGTTTGAGGCGTAAGCTGAGTCTGAGTCTGTACTTGTCTTGGGTCCTGAGCAGGCTTAATCCACCGGCTTGGTTCCGGTTTCATCCATTTCCCCTGGATCCCCCATCTTGCTAGATATAGTTTGCAAATATCGTAGTTCATTGAGGAGTAATATAAAAGGTCCAATACCAGCAAGACCACAACAAAAAACCCATAGATCCACACACCTAACAATGCACTGTAGTTGCTGCAAAAAGAGATGATGAAACAAATGTTAATGACAAGCCATATATTAATATTTTAAAAATACAATATAAGCCTGTCTATCTGCCAGAGTATTTATCTGTATTACTTATTCTACTTACACCTCTATCTTCCTTTACAACATTTAAAGTTGCTTACATGGGGAATCCCAGTGGTTTTCATCCAGGCACTAATAATGAGTTGTATCCAATGCCAGTCCTACTTAGAGTAGACCCACTGAAATGTATCTGACTTAACATAAAATACAACCCAATATACATACCTGCTTAGCTTCTAGTATATGGTGATCCCAAGCCCATTCACTGTGCCTACAGTATTTGTACATCTTGTCATGGGCTCTCTCTAATTGATCCCTATGGGTCAGACAGAAATATAGACATACTTCTTCTGGGAGTGAGTTTTGGCTTTGTCAAGGTTTAACCAGAGGAGCGATGAAATCCTGCAAAAACCGCTGTACTAGAGATTTTGGTGGGACTAAAAAAAACTGGACATGCTGACCACGGGCAAAGTTGACTCTACAATGACAGTGCAATGTCTCTGAAATGCTATTGTCTGTGCAAAGCGTGGCTGAAAATCCTGCCAACACGAAGAAAGTAAAACTATGTGATTAGCAAAACCATATGGTGTGCTTTTGCTGGACAGTAACAATTTAAGATTGCAGGTGGGAAAAATAACATGTTTGAAAGCATCCCATTAAAAACAAGAACATTCACAGAAGATGGAAGGAAAATTAGCAGAACGCTCTCCTTGACATGTACTTTTCTCTGTGCTGGAGATTTGTTTTTCTTTTTGAGACATTCTACCTTGCAATAGCTCAGTCCGGTAAGAACTGTACCATATGATCCTGCTAATTGTGTAGTTCAGCTCTAAGAAAAACACAGGTACTGCCAAATTACTCCCTCTGGTCTTGCTTTCAAGTTGAGGAGTGCTGCATCTTTGAACGTAGAACTGACTTAAGGGAACACACTGTGCTGTAAACAAAAACAGTATGAAGTTGGGGGTTTGGGAGTCACGGTACCAGCTTGGAAACTAAATGTCTTTTTCCTCCATAGTTCTGCTTCTGTCAAAGCTTTTGCCAAACCTATCACATTAAGCAATTATGCTCACGGCTTGGTTCATTTCTATGCTCCCCGAGATCCTTTGCTGTCCAGAATGTCACACAGATTACAATTGGATGCCACAAATTACCCTTGATCTGGAGAGGGTGGGGGAAGGAAAGCACTTTGTATGTAAATTTTATTACTCCAATAAGTAGGGAAATTAAGATACAAAAAAACTCTTTGGACCAATTTTTTTTACTTTAATCAGAGCTCTAAAGTGATTTCCCTTCTTTTGAATGCGATGGGTTGATTCTCATCTCACAAATTGCATAGTGCTAGTGCAGTGTTCGAAAAGAACATGATCCCACTAACAGAGTAGTTTTTAGCCATAAGGGGATTACTATAAGTGTTTTTTATACTTTGTTCTCCAACTCCCACAAGCCCCAGCCTTGCCAGTGTTCAGGGATTAGGGGAACTGTAGCCCTAAACATCTGGAGGGGAACAAGTTACCTATGCCTGACTTGGACTATTCCACGTGTAGTTTCCAATCCACAGTTCTACAATCCCAGCGCCACCTTGCCCTCTGATTTTCACATCTAAAGAGCCTCCTTTGTCAGGATTGATTCTGAGTGCTGAGAGATAGTTAGCAGCTCAGATTCAGAAGAGGAACAGCCAGAACCGGGGGATGCATTTTCCCAAGCCAATTCAGATATGGGTAGGCGTGCTTCTCAGGTTACCAACTCCCAGATGGCCAGGCCTGAAGCCCCCCCCCCTCTGTGAGAAGCTGGGACGAGGAGGAGGAGAGTGGGGGCTGTGACCTAGGAGATGCTAGACTGTGGCACAGAGCTAAGAGGGAAACATCAGAAGCGGAGCTCAGGCGGTCGACCTGGTTAGCAATGCGTGAGAAGAGATGTAGTGAAGCATCACTGGAGGGGCGGGACATCCCTCCCTAAGTTAGTCTAGCCAGCAAGCCTCACTTCAAACTGCAGGCAATGTCGGTGTTCCCATTTGAATCCCCTGGAAGCATTCCTTTGTAGCCTGAGAGTCTTCAAGGATTTGCATCTGTAATGAACCCGTTGATAATGAATTAAAGGCGTGAGACTGAAGCCTCTCTATTTGTGTGCGTGAGTGCATCAGGAAAGAGGGGGCCCAAGGGAAAGTGACATCCTTTCTCTTTGTGGTACCATCCATTAAATGTCTTATATAAAATGAAGCCTGTAGGTAGATGCTCTGGTGTCTGTTTTCTTCAGTTTGTGAGGACCAGTTTAGAGGAGTGGAATCCCAGCCAATCAAATTCTTCCTGCCTGAAACTGTGGTGTGACAGAGGGGAAAACGGTGGAGGACCTGACACCACTTTCAGTTTATTAAGAATGCAGCACGTAAAAGAGCAGTGGGTTAGATAAAGGAGGGAATGACTTCTGGTGATAGTTTTTTAAAAAGCTATTTTGGGAGGGAAGAACGGATGGATGGATTGTGTTTATTCTGAGTACTTCAGAGGGTGGGGGGAAGTAGTGAAGAAAGACTAGATAGACTGATAGTGGTGCTGATGAAGTTACTTTTTTTTGGACTTCAAACATTTGCAATCAAGAATTGGCCACTCATGAAGCCTATTCTTAGTGAACCAAAGCCAGCCTCCAGGGCTTGTGGGGGAGAACATCTTGAGAGTCTCCACTGTTCTCTGCATTGTTCAAAGACGTGGCATTTGTGGACTACTAAGGACTCAGAGGCACAATCACGAGCACCTCTTACACGTGCATCATCTGTCTGTTTGTATACATTGTTCTTCAGGCACTCTCTTCAGTTCATTAAGAATAATTTAGTGACAAATGAACACTATTTTAAAACAGCAATTTATTAAATCAGGCCATATGTGGGATCGCCATCTGTTCCTTAAAAACAACATCTGCTTCTGACGTTTGAAAATGAAAGAGTGCTTTATTTTAATTTAAATACAGCAGACATTACTGTTGTTCTTAAACTACATTTTGTTTAAATCATAATGAAAAGGGATATATTTGTGAGCCTCATTCACTTTATTAAGTTCCGCCTTTTAGAGAGCAATCCTATGGACCCGGGGCGGGGGAGCATCCCAGAAACCGTAGGACATTTTGGAGTCCCTCGCTCAAGGCCGTAGACACTCCTATGACCTCGGGAGGGGGACTCTGAGATCCGATCCCTCCCCCTGCCCCCTTGCAACCGCTGCAGAAAGAACTGGGGCAACAGCTTATGAAGCTGAAGAAAAAGCAACCTCGAACAGCTTTTGGGAGGGTGAAACGGGCTTGGACAGCGGAGGGGGGGAGAGAAGTGGCTGGGATCCCAAGTATCCTGTGGCCTCTCCATTGCATGTCCCCACCCATGGCTGGTATGTAAGCTAGACAGGCTCAGGGCCCATCTAGCTGAATTATTTTGGGAGGAATGGGAGGCAAAATTACCTCCATCCCCTCCTGCCCTGCTGGTGACAGCCTGGTGGCAGGGCATAGGATTTCTGGAAGCCTCCAAGCTCAGAGGCCACCATCTAACAAGCTGCAATCCCATAGGATTGCACCTTCAGCGTGGTGTATTAGACCAAGTATTGGCGAGATGAACAGACACCACTATAATGTAATATCACAGCACAAAACGGATATTCTTGTAAGGACTACATGCATAAGCACCAGTTCAGAATTACCCATTGATTTCTACAGGAGAAATGTGCATGGCTGCCACCTGAAAGGCTTGTATTCCTGCTGTGATGCTGGGGTTACCAGTGACTGGGGAGGGACCAAGCTTTGCCTCCATCCACCTCAGCTGTATTTGCAATGGCAGCCCATTTATTTACTTTTTTCCACAGAGCCAATGGAAGCCATCCACTTCTATGGGAAGAAGCGAACAGAATTCCATCATAGCGAGTGGCTTTTAGTAACTGATTTTAACTATACGTCAGAATCCAACAGGGTGCTTACATCCTCACTGATTCACTTGCGCCCCGCCAATTCCCATCCGCAAGCGGCATCCAGCACTTGCGGAATAGAGATTTAGCAGGGGGCAATTGGAAATGAGCGACAACATTCATTTCTGGAACGGGGAAAGCTGGTGGGGCTTGCATAAGGGAGCTTTACCTGTCCTGATCCAGAAACAAGCTTCTCTGCTCATTTTGGAGCTTCCTCTGTGAAGTGCTAAATCTCTGTTGCACAAGCGGTGGGTCCCGCTTGAGCAATGGAACTGGTGGACGTACCGCTTGCACAACAGAATCTGCGGAGCGCAAGAGAACTGGCAGGAGTGTAAGCACCCCACTGGATTCCTCCCATTGACTGTGCAGAGTGCGTTCATTCAGAAAAAGTCTACTAGAAGTTTAGAAACTGCTGTCTTATCTCATGGCGCATTAGCAGGCAACACTTAGGAACATCCAGTTTCATCCCCTTCATTTGCTGTGGGAAAGCATTCACATTAGAGCGGTCCCATCTCTCAAATTCACTTTGCAGAAGGAAGACGCGCAATGGAACAAGACCAAAGTGAATGACTGAAAAACAGTCACATCCTTTTGACAAAAGTCCTATTTTGGCTTTGAATCTCTACCTCTCTAAGGAGTGTAGTTCTGAAGAGATTGATTTTATTGAACATTTCGTAGTTTGGGACACTAATTAATTTCCATAAGAGCAATCTTGCTGCAAAGCATGAAATGTCACCTGCAGTCTGTTTGGAGTCCACTCGGAATAGAGTCCTTCATGTACTGCCTCCCTCTTGATGGAACTTCTTTCCTGCTGATGTTAGGCAGGTAAAGACGCCGTTTCATTTTCAGTGGCTGCTGAAGACATTTTTATTTAACAAGCCTTCCCTGACTAACCAGCCACAATTTTATTGGTACAATCTGATTTTAAAAGTTTTAATTCTGTATTTCTATTATTATTAGAAGAGCCTTCAGTGTGGTGGGTCCAGTCCTATGGAACGTCCTGCCTCTGGAGGTCAGGCAGGCAGCAACACTCTATTGTTTTTGGCGCCTCCTGAAAACAGCTCTTTTCCAGGAAGCCATCCTTGGTTAACTAGCCTCAGTTTTATTGACACTCTGTTTTTTAAATAATAATTTTAATATCATGTTTCATTCTTTTTATCTTTTGTTCATTTTATCTCTTTTTGTTCACCACTCCAGAATCTGTTTAGATGTGGAGCAGTATACAACTGTTGTAAGTAAGTAAATAATAATAATAATAATAATAATAATAATAATAATTTATTATCATCATCATCTCACCTTTTTATTGATCACTGCTTGGATATTTTATTGGATGTAGGGTGGTATAAAAAACTGTGCAAGAACGATCCTTTGGCCTCTGGACAGCATCTGTGGGGCCATAGGATAGTTCAGATTCCCAGATCCAAGGTCAGAGACAACACTCCAACCTCGGAGCCAGGAATTGGAGCTCCGACCCCCCCTCCCCCCTCACAGCTGATGCAGAATAAACTGCGCCACCTGCTCTCTGAGGTCAGGAACTTGACCTTGGAGGAAAGGGGGCATTTTGGTGGGTGGGAGGGGAGGAGACAGGAGAGGCTAGGAGAAGAGTTACCTTGAGGCCTCCCCAGTCTCCTTCTCTCACCCTCTGAAATGCCCCAGCTAGACAGGCAAAAAAGCCCATCTAGCGAAAATGCAGGGCGGGAGAGTGGAGAGGCGAAGATCACCTCCACTGCTCCTCCTGCCCTGCATAGGATGTAGGGTTGGTGGAGAATTTCTCCCCGAAACTTCGGGGGGCCGAGCGCCAATGTGTTCGGCCCCCCGAACAAGTTTCGGGGAGAAATCCTCCGAACCCCCCCGCCCCCCGCACCCCCCCGGGACGGGACTTACCTTCACCGAATGTCCCTCCCGGTGGCTGGTCCGGCCGGCGGTTCGGCGGGTGTTCGAGCGAGGCGGGAGCAGCAGCCGGTCTTTCAACCGGCTGCCGCCGCCGCCATTGCAATGAAAGAAAAAAAAAACGCCCCCTGATAGGCTATGTGACGATTAACGTAGCCTATCACGGCTGACTTTGCAGATCTAGCCATGATAGGCTATGTGAATCGTCACGTAGCCTATCAGGGGGCGTCTTTTTTTTTTTTTTAACTTTCGCATTTGCGGCGGGGCGAGGCGGGAAGCCTCCCCCCCGGCCTGAATTTCGGCCGGGGCGAGGCGGGAAGCCTCCCCCCCGGCCTGAACTTCGCGGGGGGAGCAGCGAAGCGCCTCCCCCCCACCGCGAACGTCCTTCGAGGACAGGTAAGTGACTTTCATCCACCCCTAATAGGATGATGATAAGCCTCCGAGTTCGGAGGCTTACAGTCATCGCAACTGGATTGCACTATAAGTAAACAAATAAACAAAGTGGATTGCAAAGGATCCTGAAGATCACTGGAAATGCCAGGTTTTGTTCTGGAATGTATTATTTAAAAAGAACACGAGGGCAGTTCAAGAATAAAGAAGTGCTAAAGTCCCATCAGTTTCAAAAGAAGAGTTAGATTGTGGGCCGGATCTCTAAATAATACAGAAGCTAACAGGGGTAGACAACATTTCATTGCCAAGCGAATTCTCCACGTGTTTAAAGGAAGCAGCTTTTTATATAAATAACAAAAAGACAGTAGAGGGCTATTCTTGTACCTGCTTTATTACTGAACCATGCTATCAGCACTGTGGAATTTGGGAGAGAAGGAAGATCAGACTGAAGGACTGCTTGCACAGTTTAATTTCCCCCCAGAGGAAGAGCTAACCTGTCCAAAACATATCTTGAATTTCCTTGGCAATGAAATAGCCTCTGCCTTTTGTATCCATTTTACTATGGCCCTCCCCACTTTTGCAGCCACATATCTAATCCACTGGATTAAAGAGATAAGATTTTAAAGTAAAAGCAGCATTGGCCCAAAAAACAAAACAATACCTGGAGACAAGAGGGAATGACAATGCAGCTTCCATGGTGAAGGGGGTTCTGAGAACTTCACAACTCCCTCCAGCCAACATATACCTGGAGATCACAATTCCCATTTCTCTTCCCTGACCCACCTACTGCCTGCAAATGCACCACGAGCAGGGATGGGCACATCTGTCAGTTTTGGTTTCTTTCAGTTTCTCATTTTTCCACTGTTAACAATTATTGGATTGATTATTGGGTGTTGATGACGAGTTTTTGCCATTTTCAGCATTGCGAGATAAATTTGATTTGCAACAAATTTGCTACAGCTGAACGGCAGTATTTGCAGTTGCAACATTTGTTAGAATCAAGATTCGGTTCTGCTGCTTTTCCCGCCTCGAAGTCCCCTTTACTATTGGAAACACTTATTGAAGCTGATCAGGTATATCGACCCACGATTCATGATTATAAATACTTATTATTACTGAATAAATATGATACACGGGGTCTTCAGTGGGAACGGAATGTCCTATGTTGCCTAATCAATGGATCACTATTTTGGTGTCTGTTTCTGATATATCTATGGACTTCTGGTTACATCTTATTCAGCAAAAACTCTTGCTTCGGGTCTATTGGATGCCACAACATCTCTTTAATAAAGATTTCTCTAACTTGGCTAAGTGTTGGAGCTGTAATGCAGTTAATGCTTCTTTTATTCATATATTGCCTCCTTTTGGGAGGAAGTTATCACATGGATAAGCTTTGTATTGGAAAGCTCTTTAATGTTTATTGATGTAGATGTTCTCTTAAATTATTTACCTGCTTCTTGGAATGTAACACATGGTCAGCATAAATGGATTTTTATGCCATCTTGACTGCTAAAAGACTGATACTACAACACTGGAAGGATGCAAGCTCACTGCCTATAATGCAATGGATTGAAGACCTAACAACCCTAACAATATTTGAAAGAGTGGTATATAAATGCCACTCACAAATGGACATATTTGGATATTTGATCTGCATTTACTGAAGTTTATGTGTAATCTATTCCTTCCCCCCTTTTTTAGAATGTTGTAATACTTGAAATCGAGGCCTTTAAAGCATGTAGTTACACTTATGATTTGTTTTAATTTGAACTGAATGTTGGAGGCCCTTCATATGAACCTAGAGTGGCATGGGATCATTTCCCTGTGGTGCAATCCTACACAGCTTTGGTATGTTTATGAATATCAATATGTGAATATCAAAACATGTTGGCAGGGTAAATTGGAAGGGTATCTCTCACCCTATCATCAGCTTCCCTTGCCATAAGGGAACTGCTATCTGGAACAAAAAATGCAATTAGCCATGCTTATATGATTCATATTTATATGCATTCCACAGCTGAATGGAATCATACTACAGGAAAGTAGTTCCCATGTTACCATGGGTGTGTGCAAGCTGAACTCGTACCAATGGGATGTATCCAGACTAAGTTAATTGAACCTGAGTTTCAGCAAGTCGCGACTAACTTGCCCCATTGATTTCAATGGGACCTAAGTTCAACCAACCTAGTCTGGATCCAACCCAATGAACTAGTTACTGGTTTTGCTGATACTCCACAAAGTTAATATAATAAATGATCATCTAACTGCAAAATGATTTGCAATATTTATTCTGTTTTTAGAATTTGTGTTACTGGATGATAGCATTTTGATTTGGTGCATCATCACAGACACAGCTGCCGAAAAGGGAAGAAATTCCCTCTCTGTATGGTTGCTGCCCTTGCTGTGTACATCAAGATTTCTTACACACCATGGCACAATGGGAAGGGGGACTTTATCTTTCTCCTGTTTGTCAACTTGGTACCCCAAGACACCATTTATTAAAATACAAAAGCATAAAGCAATGTCTCTTTCTGATGAGGGAGTCGAACAGAGCTCAGGCAGCTTAATCTTTAAAAATGCAGAGACGAACAAGACGAGAAAGAGAAAAAACACACCTCACAATATGCCCAAGTTCAAAGCCCATAAGGAATTCAGATGAATAATTCATCAATTTTTTATAGCCTTAATTCATAAAAGAAATTTAAAGCGGAAGAAACCAAATAAATTTAAAACATAAAAAGCAGAAAGTGGAATGAATTCAGTTTGATACTAAGGTGCCTTGAAGGCCATTACCACATTAGACTCTAAGCATTTACATGTATTAATTAATTTATGATTGCATGAACCCTACAAGCTAAGGAAATACTTCTTTCCTATTTAAGAGGTGAGCAAAATCTAGGGCAAAAGACAAGCAGGCAGGATGCCGATTATGATGTTGCAGAGCAGCTAAGGGAATTCATCTGTGATAGCTGAGTGCTTGTAAGCCATGCTGATGTCACTGGGAGAGTTAGACATGTACATCTGTCTCTCTGTGTTTGGGACAGATCTTGCTGTCTTTTTGTTTTTAGAATCCTAGGCACTAGAAAGCTTTACACCAGCAACTGCATCAGTAATAAACTGTGGAGCCTACTGAATTGCCAAAACATGGCTCCTATTTTCAGAATTTGTGAAAAAAATTTTTTTTTTTTCATATTTAAATTGCCCTCAGTCTCAAAGCTGGACTCAACTGGCTACAATGTGATGCCTAGTGACATCATCATGTCAAAGACAGTATTGTGACATCATTCCATTCACTACGTGAGGGTCTGTCTAGCTGGGATGGCCCCTGTGACTAATTTTTAGATAATGTGGAAGAAGCTGCAAAGAAGCAGGAACAACTGGGAAACAACTCTGACAAAGTTGGCCAATGAGGAGGGAGAGGTAAAATATTCACCGAACTTAAGCCTGTTTGGGGGTGATAACCCGTCAAAATGGCTTGTTTCAATCCGGAAACCAAAACTTGCAGATATTTCAGGCACTCCCTGAAGTACAATGAGGGCATCAGCGCAGGGCCATTTTGTGTTTGTTTTCTGAAGCTATTAATATGTATGAGGGAAACTCAGGATGGGCAATGCAGTTATCAAGTTCCTAGTCACATCTATTAGCACTGCCGATGTTTATTTCATTAGCAGACTGACTTTGTTGACACCTGGGGTTTAGTGCCTTCACTGTTGGTTACAGAATGATCTCTGAGGAAAGCTGCAAATCGCACAAGATGTTATGTCCGCTTTTGCAACACATTTCTCAAGGAATTCATGTAGCTAAAGACAAGAGAGTAGATTATCCTTGCGGTGATCTAGCAGAGCAGGAATTAAAATAGGGGGTTGTTTATTCGTTCAGTCGCTTCCAACTCTTCGTGACTTCATGGACCAGCCCACGCCAGAGCTTCCTGTCGGCCGTTGCCACCCCCAGCTCCCCCAAGGTCAGGTCCGTCACCTCCAGAATATCATCTATCCATCTTGCCCTTGGTCGGCCCCTCTTCCTTTTGCCTTCCACTTTCCCTAGCATCAGCATCTTCTCCAGGGTGTCCTGTCTTCTCATTATGTGGCCAAAGGACTTCAGTTTTGCCTTTAATATCCTTCCCTCAAGTGAGCAGTCTGGCTTTCTTTCCTGGAGTATGGACTGGTTTGATCTTCTTGCAGTCCAAGGCACTCTCAGAATTTTCCTCCAGCACCACAGCTCAAAAGCATCTATCTTCCTTCGCTCAGCCTTCCTTATGGTCCAGCTCTCGCAGCCATAGGTTACTATGGGAAATACCATTGCTTGAACTATGCGGACCTTTGTTGTCAGTGTGATGTCTCTGCTCTTCACTATTTTATCAAGATTTGTCATTGCTCTCCTCCCAAGAAGTAAACGTCTTCTGATTTCCTGGCTGCAGTCAGCGTCTGCAGTGATCTTTGCGCCTAGAAATACAAAGTCTGACACTGCCTCCATGTTTTCTCCCTCTATTTGCCAGTGATCAATCAAGCTGGTTGCCATAATCCTGTGTTTTTTTGAGGTTTAACTGCAACCCAGCTTTTGCACTTTCTTCTTTCACCTTCGTCATGAGGTTCCTCAGCTCCTCCTCGCTTTCAGCCATCAAAGTGGTATCATCTGCATATCGGAGATTGTTAATGTTTCTTCCAGTGATTTTAACTCCAGCCTTGGCGTCATCAAGCCCAGCACGTCACATGATGTGTTCTGCGTACAGGTTGAATAGGTAGGGTGAGAGTATACAACCCTGCCGTACTCCTTTCCCAATCTTAAACTAGTCCGTTGATCCGTGGTCTGTTCTTGCCGTTGCTACTTGGTCGTTATACAGATTTCTCAGGAGGCAGACAAGATGACTTGGTATCCCCATACCACCAAGAACTTGCCACAATTTGTGATGATCCACACAGTCAAAGGCTTTAGAATAGTCAATAAAACAGAAATAGATGTTTTTCTGAAACTCCCTGGCTTTCTCCATTATCCATATCTCTGGTTGTACTGATCCATTTAGTTTTCATGGCAAGAATATTGGGGTGGGTTGCCGTTTCCTTCCCCAAAATAGGGGGAAGAGCCCTTAATTCTAAAAGCTACACTGGATAATTTGAGGGAACTTTCTGGTAAGGAGGTAAGCTGGTTCACACTTGTGAACCAGTCATCACACTTGATGACTGGCAAATTAACTATTGATGTGAACGTGTGAATGAACCAGGCAGAACATGCAAATCACTTCACATTGCTTCAAATGCAATGCTTTTCAACTGAGTCATCTCAACTCCAGTTGTCATATATACAGCAAATATAAGGAAATCAGAGTAATGTGATGCTTATTCATGCATACACCGAACTGTAAATTAGAAAGAAGGTTACAACAGCTGGGATTGTTTAACTTGGAAACAAGGAGGGGAAGGGGAGACATGATGGAGGTCTACAAAATTATGCATGGTGTGGAGAACGTGGATAGGGAGACATTTTTCTCCCTCTCTCAAAGTACTGGAACCTGGGGCCGTCCCATGAAGCTGATTGGTGGGAGATTCAGGACAGAGAAAAGGAAGTCCTTCTTCACACAGCGCATAGTTGAACTATGGAATTCACTACCACAGGATGTAGCGATGGCCACCAGTTTGGATGGCTTTAAAAGGGGGTTAGACAAATTCCTGGAAGAAAAGGCTATCAGTGCCTACTAGTCCTGATGGCTGTATGCTACCTTCAGTACCAGACGTGGTGAGCCTGGGTGTACCGGTTGCTGGGGATCATGGGTGGGAGGGTGCTGTTGCACTCATGTCCTGCTTGTGGTCGACAGCTGGTTGGCCATTATGTGAACAGAGTGCTGGACTAGATGGACCCTTGGTCTGATCCAGCATGGCTCTTCTTATGATAGCCACCAACAATGAAAAACTATTCACTGGGACTTAAGCATCAACAGTTGTGTGATGAGTTAAGCGCCTTGAGATCTACCTTCTCACTTCAGCAATAGGAATATTCCTATTCACTTTATAGGAATATTTTTATATTCCTATAAAATAATGTTCTTATATAGTGCTGCAAATATTACTTTACAGCAGTGGTTTTCCAGCTGTGTTCTATGGGCCCTTGGCGCTTTTTGGAAACTCATCAGGGGTTCCTCAATGAGAAGAAGTAGAATGGTGGACAAGCCGCCCTAAAAAACAGCTTGTTCAACACCATCCATTTCCCCTGCACTTTCCCCCACTATCCATTCTCCTTGCAGCAAAAACAGATGGTTGCACATATTCTAGGACAGCTTTCTCCAACCAGGTGCCCTCCAGATGTGCTGGACTACAACTCCCATCACCCCCAGCTGCCATGGCCAATTTAACATGCATTGAGGGACCACAGGGACTCTAGTTAAAAAAAAGTAGATCATAAAAGACTGAAATCAGCCCAGCCCAGCTTTAAGGCTTCCCCTGTATGAAGGGAAAGATAAGCCTAGTTGCCTGGTACATAGCAATTACTGTGGATGCTTAGCTGGAACACCTGAAGTATAAATTATGCTTAATGAAGCACAATCAGTTTGTTCTAACAGTGAAAAGACCTCTTTTCCATCTTCTCATTCAATCCAGTTTAGAAAGATGTAATTACAGATGGAAAATAAGCTGGCACTGATAAAGCACATGATGTCAATAATAATAAATTGCAAGTATTCTTATTATGACTTGAGCTGAAGGTTCATGGGAAAACTTCTTTGGTGGAAAAAAGAGAGGGTGTGTGTGAAGCTCTCTCCAAAAGACTCTCTCTAAACCTTGCTTTTCCACACCATTTTGCTATAGTTCCCCCACTCCCATTACTTTTTCGGTGCATTCAAAAATAAATAAAAAGCAGGCCCCTCTTCATTCTGGCTATGTGACTGAAATGATCAGGGATCACATAGCCAGCTGGATAATGGCAGGACACCATGTAGCAAATCTGATTTGGCGACATGATTACATGTCAGAGCCAATGAGTGAGGGCATTGCTTCCTGCCCTTACTCTGAACGGAAGAATGTTTGCATCCCATTTACTCCCCCCATTATCATTGAAACATGGCCATGCATATTTCAAAAGTGACATTTTTCTTCATGAACCCCCCCCGCCTTGTTTCAGCTCAACCCTAACTTATATCATACTTAGCATTTCACATTCTCTTAGCCACCTTTACAACAAGATGGCAACACCTTGGTTTTCAGGCATCCAATCTACAGGGAACCCTTTGCACATCAAGTTGTCTGCTTGCATTGGCCCCATCAATTCTTTGAGGACACCATATCCTAGAACATGTGCCATTCTCACTGGGGCCTCACCATCGTTGCATGTGAACTGGGTGTGTATCCTAGAAAGCACACAGCATTTCCCTGGAACAGTATGTTGCGAGAAAAGGAGTGGGCAAGGGGCAAGCTGTCTTTTCTGGAAGCTTTCCATCATTACTCATCTCATGGGGGAACCCCAGAACATAGTTTGTAACCCACCGAGATAAATACAAGCAAATGTTATTGTCCTCCGAGTGAAAGGCCCTGAAATTTCACGGGCTCAAGAGAAAGGCTCAAGTCTCTTGGTCCCATCTGTTTTCATTCCATCCCTTCAACCCACGACTCTTCACTCCAGTTCTGCTATCCCCTCTTGGAAATATCCCCGTGGCTTTCCTTCCCTCCCTTGCAACACTTTCTCTGATACTCTGTTCTTCTCCCCGTCCTCAAACCCCGAGCTTTCTTTCTATCCCCTTTTCAATATGGCCTCTATGGTTCTCTCTCCGCATTCCCAGTGGGGCACTCTATTGTAGCCCATAGGAATGACTGGTATCCAATCAGTTATGGAGAGGAATGCAACAGGATGCACTCAAGGGCACTACTTGGGTGACACCTGATCTGCTCCTAAGTGACCCCAGCCATTAAGAATCAAGCCCGCTCTCACTTGCATAGCCTCTTTCAGGGTTTTGTTCCTTGGTCAATAAAGTAAGACAGAATGTTAAGGACTGACATGGATATATTTTTTACAAGTTCTCCACTTCATCGAGCAGCGAGAAGTTCCAGGGGGAGCAAGCTGTTCTGGTTTCCTTTGGAGATCACTGGAGGCTTATAGCATTTTTGTAATATGTGTTTATTTACAAATATTCAAAATATAGCAAAGGCAGAGGCAAACAGTATTGTACTCCCATAAGGTAGCACATTTGCTACTTCGCACCAGATCTCCAGAGAGGGTGCCCCGGCACCCTAAGGGTGCTTCCAGCCCTCGTGCCAACTCTGTTCCATCTCAGAACAGTTTCTATTGTTACTTCACACAGAGAGCTCTTCACCAGCACCTGCTCAAAGCTCTGATAACTTCCTAGAAATTCCAGAGATGATCTCCCAAACATTAGCTCCCATTGCCCTGGGTTGTTAACATGCAATCTCCCTGACGAAGAAGGTTGCCCACTCCCCCTAAAATATCTCTATATAGTACAGATTTCGAGGGAGAGGGAGGAGTGTAGTGGTTGCAGCCTTTCCCAACTTTGGCTCCCCAGATGTTGATGGACATCAACTCCCATCATCCCCACACAGCTAGTCAAGGCTGAGCTGAGATTTGAAATGGGAACTTCTGGCTCATAGGCTTTACTGTGGTTTTACACTACACTGCTTTCAGTTAGAGGATTCCAAGCTTTTATCCTCCACATGATTCCTAGTCATATAAATTGCTCAGAGATAAAGTTGCTTTGCAGTTGAGAAATATTGTGGATGAATCATCCCGTGCAGGAAGCATCGTCCTTGGACTAATATCCAAGAAAATTAAATTGAATTAAATACTGTATAGAAGCAAGTGAGCTTAGCTACATTTCCTCTTTATTTGCTGTTCTTCACACGTTAATATTGACTTGACAGCACAGGGATTTAAAAGTTTAGAGCTCATAAATTCACAGGTCTGAACACTCCACCATCAGCAAAAGTTCCAATTCAGTGAGCCACGAGTCGAGGACACCAAAGAGGCAGACAGAGCAGAAAAGCTGGGCTCTAATAAGTATGGGACAAAAATATGGTCAGGTGCCAATGAACTTTAAAGAAATATAACCTATTAAATGCTTAGGGCAGAACTAAATGCCACCAAAAGTACTGTAAATACCTCCATGAAGATCTAACACAATTTACCCCATGTCCTGACTTCACTGCAGTGTGCAAATTCCTACTCCTATCATCCGCTGATGTAATGACAGGACACAGGGTAAGCTTTGCAAAATGTCTTTAATGAGCTTTCGCTACATGCTGAAAACTTGGTTGTTCGGGCAGGCATTTGGGGTGGGCTAGGGAAATTTTAGAAAATGAAGTTTTAATGTGTAATTTTATTGTTTTTAAACTGTTTGTATTATTGTACATCGCCCAGAGTGGCCAGGTGACCAGCTAGATGGGCGATTAAGAAATTAAAAAAATACATACATACATACATACAAATTTGAGAAGGGGACTTTGACATGGAGCTGCTGTTTTCAGCAGCAGCTCTCTGTTTCTTACTTGAAATAAGGACTGGCATCTGTTGGGAATTTAAGAAATGCAATTATTCGCCTTGCAAGGTTGCTTTTCTTCTTGTTCTATAGAATAAATACAGAAGTCGCAAGGAAATCTGAAAAGGGAGAGACTGTGTATTCCTTTCGCAGTTGGGCAGAACTATTGCTAAAATGTTGGCAGACACGTGGGTGAGGGGAAGGAATAAGTCTTTGGGTACTGGGGAGAAAAGGAAGATTTGTCTTTGTGGTTTGGGGACAGGCTGCAGCCACTCCAACTTAAGAAAGCTCACTGAGCATATATTCTGGGCTGGTTCACACAGGCGCTTGCAAGTACAGATTTCTCCTAATTGAGCAGCAGCAGAATGCCCAAAGGAGATGACACCAGGTGAGAGGAGAGTGCATGTGTGAACGAACCGCCCAGAATAAAGTGATGAACGGGCATGGGTGAAGTGGCCCAAAGAGAATCAGCCTGTTCCAAAGCACTACCATTCAAAAAAGATGGGAAGGTCCCAGGCAATCCTTGCTTCAAAATAAGCCCCAGTGAGCTGGGTAAGAAAGGGCAAAGATGTATCTTTGCGTAGCAGACGGGGCTTGGAGAAGAAGGTGGGAAGGCCTCAGGGAGGCACAGGTGAGCTCCAGGAATTCAACTACTGTGAGATCCTCAAGAGCTCTGGAGCGTCTGCTAATTGGCCATGTTCTCGGGAAGCATATGTACATGGATCGGAGTACACAGTTGGCACGCCATTTACATCTATTTGGGTATGGTTATAATCTACAATAATGTTTGCGATATGTGTGAATGTGTCCATTCAAGTCCTCCTCCTGAGCCATTTCACCAAGGTGGCTAAGAGAGCTACAGTCAGGTAAGGGCGGTGGGGAGAGTATGCTTGGGGAACCAGTGACCCAAATGCCCCCACTCCTTAGAGAAAAGAGTAAGGGAGAGTTGAGGGCCACATCAGCAGACAGATCTTCTCCCTTTGCTCGCCACTGTAGTTGCATGCTGGCAAATTCGGAGCATTAAAAAGGCAAGTTACAGCTTGGGACAGACTTCTGCCTGGACAGACAATTTTGTGACTCTGGGAAGGTACAATCATACCTCTAGGTTTGGGTGCAATAATACCCCTTCCACTTTGTTCACCTTATACAGACATCCACCCACCACATTTCAATACACAGGAACTTACTTAATTGTAGCATTTTTAAAATCAGACTTTTTAAAATAAAAAAAACTGTGTAGATAAGAAGTGCAAGATGATCAGTGGTGCAAAGAGTTTCATTTCAATGGAGTAAGCAACCCTATGGGATATGACTTGACAACTTGAAAAGTTGTCACAGAGAGGAAGGCCAGGAACTCTTCTTGATCATCCCAGAGTGCAGGACACGGAATAATGGGCTCAAGTTACAGGAAGCCAGATTCCGGCTGAGCATCAGGAGAAAGTTCCTGACTGTTAGAGCAATATGACAATGGAACCAATTACCTAGGGAGGCGGTGGGCTCTCCCACACTGGAGGCCTTCAAGACGAAGCTGGACAGCCATTTGTCAGGGATGCTCTGACTTGGATTCCTGCACTGAGCAGGGGGTTGGACTCGATGGCCTTGTAGGCCCCTTCCAACCCTACTATTCTATGATTCTATGACTTTTGCCCATGGCTGGTGTCAGAGACTGGATGGATCCTGGAGAAGAAAATGCTGCGGCTGGCTGCACTATCATTCTCATTTTGTGTCAGATTCCAGTGAAGGCTGGGAACAGCTTGTGTCCTTCTTGCACTGTCCCACTGCTCCTGGGAACTCATCATTCTTTCTTAGTGGGCAGGGAGATGGAACATATGGAGCTTCCTAATACTGAGTTAGGCCTTCAGTTCCTCTAACTCCGGACTGTCTATTATGAGTGGCAGTAGCTCCTGAAGATCTTAGGTCCTTGTTTGGGATTTGAACCCAGAACCCCTTGTACGCAAAGTGCGAATCATGCTCCTACTGGCCTTCTCCAACCCGGCATCCTCCAGATATGCTTGGCCATGCTGGCTGGGGATGTTCACTTCATTTTTCATTTATTTCATTTCTATACCGCCTGACAGCCAAAGCTCTCTGGGCGGTTCACAGATATGATGGCACTTTTTAGGACAAGCCTATTTGGAGGGCTGCAGGTTGCAGAAGGCTGCCCGAAAACTGGGTTTGAAGGAACAGGATCACATGAATGTAGGAGGTGGGTGAATATTGGGGTTGAGCTGGGGCACGTTGAAGCCCGTCACTGATGATCTTGTTTGACAGCACTCCGCAAACCCCAGTACCAGCCTTATTTTCCAATCAAGGAGGGCATATGGGCTGCTTCAGGCTACTTAGTGGTAATTTAGCTGTAACTTTGCATATGCTCAATGGCTCCCTCTGGCAGCGTTTAGATGCGACACAAACCCATCATTTAGCGGCCTGTAAATGAGCTTCGGGCTTGTGCGTTTCGCTCTCCCCTTTCCTCCTCCAGCATGGCTGAGAGGAGATGGGAAGCATTCGCCTTCATTTACAACTAACCTCAGTTTGTCATTTCATCTGAACCAAGACAAACTCTGGTTAGTATTATACAGGCTTGTTCCAGACAAGCCGAGATCATATTGCGGTTTCTGATTCTGCCGTCTTCAAAGAATCCGTAGTTAAAACTAACCACAGTTTGTCCCAGTTCAGACAAAATGACAAACTTTGAAAAGTTGAAAATGGAAGCAGATACGTTTGATCTCCTCCTCACGGCCACAGCAGTGGAAGGCGGTGGGGAGAGAAGCAAGCTGGTGCAGGTAGCACTGTCCTGCAGTTTAGCGGTACGTTAAGGAGCGCCTCCAGCAGCACCAGAGAGGCCGCTTAACAAGATCAGCCTCGGATGGCCTTCTCTCTGTCCCATCAGCCAGGACAGCTAGACTGGTGGGGACGAGGGAGAGGGCCTTTTCTGTGGTGGCCCCCACTCTGTGGAACTCCCTCCCTAGGGAACTCCATCATGCCCCCTCTTTAATGAGCTTCCGTCGTGCATTAAAAACGTGGCTGTTCAGGCAGGCATTTGGGGTGGGTTAGGGTATTTTAGAAAATGTTTTTATTGTAGAATTTTATTGTTTTAAACTGTTTTTATTGTATGTTGTACATCGCCCAGAGTGGCTGGGTGACCAGCCAGATGGGCGATTAATAAATTTAATAATAAAAATAAAAAAATAAATACGTCCAAAGCAGGTGAATATTATGACTTCACCTGGGACTGAGTGCTGGCACTGAAAACAAGTTATGGGGCTAAGCCTTAGTGAGCCCTGGTTCAAATACCAAACCTGCTTTGAAATTTGCTTCCCTCCTTCCTGAGAGCAAGCGTTCAAACTTGCTCTTCGTAGGTACTTCCAAAAATAAAAACGGTTATGTGGAGAGAGGGAGGGAGGCAATAACAAGCCACAGGGTTTAAGACTGAAATATAAAAAGGAGTCTCAGGGAGAGATCACACTCTAGGGATATACAATCAAATGCACCTTGCTGTTTAAGTGCAAGTGATTACAAGTAATTAATATGCAAAGCATGCACAAATTTAAAGCAGCAATTAGCCACGCATAATGCTTGTGCTGTGCGGAAAATGGCAATTCCCTCTCCGTTCGTGTCATTTTTTCCAACTTTGTTTGTTTTATTTTTAGTTACACATTTAAACACATTTCTGCTATTTGCTTCTCTGATGCAGTACAGTCTTGATTGCATGCAGAATAAATTTTGGAGGGACAAAAATGTATTCCAGCTTATTTACTTACTTATGCATATAGCCATCTCCATTCCCTGTGAGGTTCATCTGCATAACAGTCTGAAACTCAGTCTCATTACAGCAGTATTTAAACACGGTGTTGTTATGGTGACAGCAAAAGATGTACGACTTATTATCAGAAAGACGTGGGCAGTGGAATCCAAAATGGGAGCGGCCTTTGTAGTCTGTATATGGCTCACAGACTCGAAAATGTGCAGACAGAGCTGTAAGGCAAAGAGCAGATCTCATTGTAACTCAGACGCAACAGAGAAATAAGAGAGTTTGCTTTGATATGGCACAACTGAAGAGAGTGGACACTTCCTATATATCATCACAGTGTTCTTTACATCAGCCCTGTAAAGTAGGACACATTTATTATCCCCCATGTTACGGGTGGGGCAAGTGGCTGAAAGAAAGCTACTTGCCAAAGGCCATTTTGGTTGAAGGCAATTTGGTTTATTGCCAGCTTGATACTACGTGTGTCTAGTCAGGAGAGAGTTCCATTGAGTTCAGTAGAGCTTACTTCCACATAACTGTGGAAGCCAGTGTGGCGTAGTGGCTAGAATGTTGGACTGGGAGCCGGGAGATCTGGGTTCTAGTCCCCACTCGGCCATGGAAGCTCACTGGGTGACTATGGGCCAGTCACAGACTCTCAGCCCAACCTACCTCACAGGGTTGTTGTTCTGAGGCTCAAATAGAGAGGAGGATTATGTACGCCACCTTGGGTTCTTCAAAGAGGAAAAAAGGCGGGATATAAATGTAATAAATAAATAAATAACTGTGCAAAGGATTTCAGCTTCAAGCAAGCATTTCATCGAAGAATAATTTATGTTAGTTACAAAACTGCAAATTAGTTAAATGTTACAAAACAATGACATTAAATTCTAACTATCTGAAATCGATCAGACTATATAATCCAGGCAAAGTTAAGCCGTTTGAAGTTCCATTGACTTTTAATGTGAGAGATGTAACCACCTACTGAATTTTCTTGTTTACACCGATGGGACAAGGTGGTCAATTTAGGCTTAGGTATGCCCTTATTGTGTATAGCTAAGGATGTTACACTAAATGTAAAATATATGGCGATGACATTAAAGAGATCAAAACAGTTCTTAACTTATTTATTTCGAACTCGAACGAAAGCCCCAACAGCTAGCAGCTTTAAAATAAATAGCACGCACACAGAAAAACCATGTTTCGTTTTAAAATGTAGTTATAGTGTAAAACAAAGAGGGGCCTGTTCTTGAATAAAATGTAAATCAATTACATGGGTTTGTTTAGCTCACTTTTCAATGTCTCAATTTTCAAAGCAGATCCCAACAAAATAAATCAGTAACAATTCAATAATTACATAAAATGATAATACAGCGTTTGTACCCAGACTCCTGCAGGCTTGAGATGTAAATAAGCCCGCACTCCTTTCGTTTTTGGGACTAACACCATGTTGCAATGTTTAAAAGTAGGCTGCCAGGCACATAATAAGGGTATTCGTGGCATCACACAACCCTTGAACAGTCAAATACTGATGAATAATGGACATCCCCCAATCCATAATCCCACAGCCATTTCCCACAATCCCATCAGCCCCGGCCAGAATGGGCAATTTTCAGGGATGGTGGGAGTTGTATTCCAACTCATCTGGAGGGCACCAGGTTGGGGAAGGCTGGTATACTGCTTCTCGAGAAGGCAGGGCCCCCAGCTTACCCCAAGCATGGTAGAGAGGGTTCTGTAGACCCCATAGGCAAATAGTTAAGGGACGCATTGTTCCTAAACCAGGAAGCCATGCTTTCTTTAAGCATTCCCATTTTGATCTGTATTCTTCCCTGGTCTCCTGACTGAGTGCATGAGCTGTGGGGTTGGAAGGGGCCTATAAGACCATCGAGTCCAACCCCCTGCTCAATGCAGGAGTCTAAGTCAGAGCATCCCTGACAGATGGCTGTCCAGGTCAATATAGATAAACAAACTGAGGACTGTTTCACACTTTATTCTTTGACCTTGGGTTCAAAAATGCACAAACTTGCCTGGCAAAATATGCATGTAAAGTATGATCACTTGAGAATGGCGCATGCAAGGTCACGCCTATGCCTATCCCTGAATGGTGGGGTTTCTCTTCAAAATACACATAAGGTGGAAATCTGAAAAGGTCTGGTCCTTATGTCTATGCATGCTGCAGGAGAAAGACAGCCTTTTGAGCAAGTATGCACAGTTCAGAGCAACTCATGCTGCATACACATTTTGCCATTTAAACCCACAGCCTCCCCTAACCTGGTGCCTTCCAGATGTGTTGGACTACAGTCCCCATAATCCCCAGCCAGCATGCTGGTTGGGGATTATGGGGCTTGCGCCCTAACCCATCCGGATGGTGGTTGCATGCTGGCTGATTTATTTAATTGCCCTCGCCAAGTACGGGTTGTTGTGCTGTCCGAACCTGGTGAGGATGGTTAACTACCCTGGCTGCCCACCTTTGCCAAGTTCGGATGTCACAACAAGCCATGGCCAGCAAGTGTAATTAGGGAAATCAGCTGGCGTGTGACTGGCACATGTGGGGATAGTTAACAAGCCGCCATGGCTTATTAACCACCCTCAAGCTGTGTGAACCTGGTCTTTATCTTGTACTCAAGTCTGAAAAGCAGTTTAAAATCAGTTCTGAACTGCTGTACATGTAGTGGTGCCAGTCAAGAAGAAAATGAACCCCCCGTCCAGAACTATAACCAGTGGCTACCACATATATCAAGAAAAAGAAATAGGAAGTGTTTTACAGTCATGGTGTATCAGTGAAAAAGGTCAAGATGGATTAATTATTTTAGCTGCTGTGGGTTGTAGTGTGAGTAGGTGGCCATGTTGAATACTCAACCCTGGCAGGGGATTGCTACGATTGGTTGTGTTGTCCAAACCCAGGCAGGAGTGGTTGTCTGAAGGTTAAACAGCCCTCAAATAACCCATGGTCTTGGGTAGGGTTATTGTTTAACCCTCGAACAACCCCTGCTGTCCGGGTTCAGATGACACGACAAGCTGCGGCTCGCTTAGGCAACCTGGCACCCACAGCTGCCGTGGCTCATTGTGGCTTAAATAAGCCAGGGTGGGCTGCAGTGATTGTGAGAACCAGGTCATTGGCTGAACATGTGGTGTGGTCTTAAGTCATCTTGGAGCACTGGTTTGCTGTGAAGCTGTTTTCAAACCATTTGAAATGGGACAGGTGCAAAGTATTACTGCTGCTTAGATCTTCTATAAGCCTTTAAAAATATTTGATTTTCATATAGGAGGGATGTATCAAGGGCGTTTTTTCCTTTGCCAAGCCACATTTCATTTGGCGGCTGGTTCTCTTGAAAGAGAGTAAAAAGCTGAACTGTTTTTCTCGGAGAAGTAATTTCCAAGCTTTTATCTGTCTGTCAAAAGAATATTCATTTTTCTGCTGCTGCAACCCTACAGATATCTGGATTCAGATTTAGGGGTATGGGGCCCAGTCCACAGCCCTCTCCACATATGAGCCCCACACATACCTAGGGTTGGGAGCGGGCACATCTGCACGATGATCAGCATTGAATCATAGAATCATAGAATAGTAGGGGCCTACAAGGCCATCGAGTCCAACCCCCAATTGCTACTGTTCTCTGCCACCATAAGTGATAGAAACTTGTAGAACATCCACCTTGCCACCCAGAAAGCAAAGTTTTCAGGAAAAACCACATTCTGTACTAGAAGGCATAGCATACGGCATACCACCCCCTCAGAGGAAGCCCAGTCATCTCAGATGGTGGTTTGTCAGAGGGTCGATAAGGGCCAAACTAATCACGCGTAGAGATATATGTGTGAACGTTCCCTACTCTCCTGTAAGTGCATGTGGCCCCAATTCAGATTGGGACTAAGGTGCTCTGGGAGTGGGGGTTAAGCCTTTCCCCATTCAGTTTTTTACCTTCCCCCACCGGGTGAGATTCCACCCCTCGCTTCTTAATTTTTTTTTTTTAAAGATTAAAAGCCTCTGTTGACTTCAATAGAGACCTTTTCTTTCTTTTTTTCAATCCCTACCCCCACATGCCATTAGGGTGGTATCGTCTGCATATCGGAGGTTGTTGATAATTCTCCCAGCAATCTTAATTCCGACCTGTGATTCATCCAACCCGGCATTTCTCATGATGTACTCTGCATATAAGTTAAATAAGCAGGGCGACAATATGCAGCCTTGTCGTTCTCCTTTCCTAATTTTGAACCACTCGGTTGTTCCATGTCTGGTTCTTACTGTTGCTTCTTGACCTTCATACAGGTTTCTCAGGAGACAGGTAAGGTGGTCTGGTACTCCCATCACTTTAAGAATTTGCCACAGTTTGTTGTGATCCACACAATCAAACTGAACGACTGAACAACAACAACAACCCCCACATGGGGGGAGGTGGAATTTCACCCAAAAAATAGGTTGGGGGGGGAGTTTAAGGCCCCCCCCACCTCAATCCTGACAAGAATCAGGGCCCTGCAGGCTTACAGGAGGGTAAGAAAAATTAGCAGGGTTAGCTCCACGGTGTGTGTGTTCACAAACATTAAGATTGTCCATGAGTCTTCTGTTATTGCTGCATTACACTACAAATATTGTGGACTGTAAAGCAACTGACCACAATACATGAGGGAAGCCATATCTGATGCAGTGGACCATGAGTTGTGCAGGTCTAGCACAACGCAACAGCAGCTTTGGAAACACAACCATGGCAAGAAAAGGGGAATTGTCTGGCTTTCGAAACTAGCAACACCAGCCAGGCGGACCCCTACACAAGTACGCACTGAAGCGTGTACTTCTGAAACTTTCTGAACTTTTCTAAACGTATTCAGCCTTCTGTGTCCTCCCATGCCAGTACCAGCCATCTGGGTAGGGCCACAAACCATGGGTTAAATCAACCAAGGGTTAGCATTATGTGTGAACCAGGCCATTACGTGATGCATTTGTCAGAGGCCATCAATAGTCCTTTAACTCAGATCTAGCAAGGGGCATCTCTTTGTGGCCCCTGTGCTAACACACATCTGAACGCAGATTAGCCCCCTCACCATGATGCTTACCTGCTGACCTCAGTGGCTGCATCTATCGCAGGAGGCGATTATGTACATCACCATCTGTGGTCACTAGTCATGTGCAACAGGCCTGACTTACAGAAGAGCTCGACTGAGGCCAGTAAATATACCGAGCAGGTATACAACCTTCGTAAGTTAGGAAATTGTTGGCCCGGCATTCTATAACCAACGACTTCCTTTTCCTGAGTCGTACTGGGAGATATTTGAAAAAACAGCAACAGAGTCTCAACAAATGTATTGTGGCATGAGCTTCTGTCAGAAAGAGCCTACGAGCACCTTCATCAAATGCAGCCTCTACTTCATTAACTGCGCCTGATGACACCTGTGCTTACCTGTGGAAGCTCATGCCCCAATATATGAGTCTTTTAAGTGCCGTATCTTTGTTGTTTTCGCTGGAAAAAGAAGACAAAGCAAAGCTATACTTCTAGAATTAAAACAACAAACACAAACACAAAGTAAAAGAGAAGTCTTACCTGCTGGCAAGAGCAAGGAGAACACGACTATCAGCGTATTTAAGGACTGTAGACCACAACTTGTCATCGTTTTGTTTTCATTGATCCGTCTGAGAATTACCTGCTTCACAAGATGAAATGTCGAGAGTTAAAAGGTGTGGGTGGTTTGCATATGTCCATGAATGTATTTAACTATCCAAGGCTTTAAAAATGGGACTTCTCAAAATGTCATGGTGACGCTTTGAGACGCAGTTCTACAGCAACTTTCCCACATACTGGTCAGGTTTGTACGCTTAATGCAAGAATGGTATGGATCATGCCGAACTGCAATAAGCAGTTCAGCTTTGATTGCACATATCCTTAACCAATAAATGTCATAGAGTACTACTGCAAACTGGGGTGGGGGGGCAGCAATACAGCCTGCTGGTGGCAAGGTGTCTCTGCAGGCACTGCTTGCTGAGCAGCTAATTAGATATGTTTATTTACTCAGCTGCCATAACAAAAGCCTTGGTTCTGTCTGCATTGTGGTTTCTAATTGTACGTTCAATTCCCAATTGCTGGTGCAGACAGTTTCTAGGTTACAGTATTCCACAGTGTTGGGAACTAGAGTCTAAGCATTTCAGGCTGGAAACAACCCGGTAAAAAGATGCTTTCTCTAATCAACCCTCCCCCAGCTGGTGCCCTCCAGATGTTCTGGACTACTACTCCCATCAGCCCCAGGTTGCATGGACAAGTATCTGGAATGCTGGGAGTTGTAGTCCAAAACATCTGGAGGGCACCAGGTTGGAGAAGGTGCTCTAATCTTGCCCAATTAGTGGCAATAGCTGCCAGGAGCAGGCACAGAACAATGCACCAAAATATATTTGATCTGCATAATATGAGAATTAGTCTGCTCATGTTTGGGGAAATGGAATATGGCAACCTCACCTATGCCCCTTTCCCTGCCCCATGAGAGTTTCTCCTTCCCCTTTTAGCTCTTTTTTCTCCTGCCCTTTCCAGAATTTAGATTTCCACAGCGCTTTCACTTCTCTCTCTGTCATTTTCTCTTTCTTCAGGTAACCACAGCAAGACTCAATATTATGTTCTTCCTAGGATTCAAAAATGTTGGGCCCGTTGCTTGAAACTTGAACTATTTTTTCTAGCCCTCACTATGATAGATATTTTTTTAAAAAAACGTAAGAAGTGAAATATAAAAGCAGGCATTTAGTAACTGAAAATTAACAGGATTCCCCCCCTTTTTTTCACTTGCTTCTTCCACAAAAATAAATCCAAAGCACACTCTAAATTTCTGCCCCCTCCCCATGTACACACTCAGACATTAGACTGTAAGGTGGCTGGGGCAGGAATCCATCTTATTTTTGCTTCTGCTGTAAAGCACCAGATGCATTGACAATTGTATTGTAGTAACAACAACAATACTTCAACATTTATATAGTGCATTTCGTAGAATTGTAGAATCATAGGGTTGGAAGGGGCCTACAAGACCATCAAGTCCAAGCCCCTGCTCCATGCAGGAAGCCTGATTCCCAGGCGGTCTCCCATCCAAGTACTAGCCAGGGCTGACCCTGCTTAGCTTCCAAGATCAGACGAGATTGGGCACATCCAGCCCTTTGCTGGACATCATAGACTCATAGGGTTGGAAGGGGCCTACAAGACCATCAAGTCCAACCCCCTGCTCAGTGCAGGAAGCCTGATTCCCAGGCGGTCTCCCATCCAAGTACTAACCAGGGCTGACCCTGCTTAGTTTCCAAGATCAGACGAGATCAGGCACATCCAGTCCTTTGCTCGTCTTTTCAAGTACTTGAAATGCATTATCTCACTAACCCCTAAAGAATGCTTCCAAGTACAGCATAAGAGTGGGCAACTTGTGGCCCTCCAGATGTACTGGCCTACAACTACCATCAGCCCTAACCAACATAGCCAATGGTGATGGATTATGGGAACTGTAGGCTAAAACATCTGGAGGGCTACAAGTTGCCCACCACCGATATAGCAGACAGTGGAGCATGAAGGCTGAGAAAAATAGTGCCTTGCCTAAACCTACTGAATGTGTTGCCAGGGCAAACGTTGAAATTGGGGACCCCCAGCTCACACCCCGTAACATTACACCTAGAGATGCCATCAAACATGCAATCAAGAGCCATTGTGCTATAGTGGGGGAAAGGCGGGATCTAAATGTAACCACCACCACTCCTTTCTAAGCCTGTGGGGAAACTACGTTTCCCTGAGTATACTGGAGTAACTCTTGTGGCCTGATGCCCTGCAATGCAGCACACAAGGCCAGTACAGAAGGGAAGGAGAACACTACTGCCAGCTAAACCAGAAGCCTGGAAAGCAGGGTGTAAGCTACTTAAACTTTAATGAAAGGGGAGAGAAGCAGGCGAGATGGAAGGTGGGAAGCTACATTTGGAAATAAGTGAAGCTGTTTCCGACTTTTTTTGGGGGGATGGCGGGGCAGGGAATAGCTTAGCTTCTTTTTGAGCTCCTGCGGGGGGGGGGGGGGCTTGTACATCTCAAATATACCAGTAATAATATTTTAATAAAAACAATAAAGCACGTATTTCTTTTTTTAAAAATAGAAATGTTTATTGAATTTCAGTAAGATTAACAAAGCAAGATAAAACCAAACCAAAATAGAAACTAAAATAAAACAAATTCCATCAGGATTGCATCTTCTTACCACACAGTTGTATCTTAACGGGTATACAGAGGTCACAGGTAATTCTTATCAGTGCTACTAGATATTTTATCAGGCGGACTCAGGTTTGTTCTTCCTCTGTTTTCTTCCTTATAAAAGCCGTAGGGTTTTATAGTGCGAGGGAATCAAATATTGATGTTCTGTTCATCTATGCGATAAAGTCAAACCATATTGCATGGAATGAATCGTGTTTGCTTTGACCCCTGGCGACCTTCAACTTGTGCGATATTTTTTCCATTACGGCAATTTGCCAGACCATGGAATACCAATAATCTAATCCCTGGAAGGTGAATCCCTTCCAAAACCTAGCTATCATGGATCTGGCAGCTACAAGTAAATGAGTAATCAGCTCCTTACTGTTTAAATCACTGGCCTCCCCTATAAACAAGTTTAATGCTGCTAGCCATGGCCTATGTGGGATATTTTGGTTCATAATATGGCCAATCTCTGCTGCCACTGCCTGACAGAATGGTTGGACTTCTGCACAATCCCACCACATATGCCGGTATGTTCCTGACTCCTGGCATCCCCTCCAACAGCGTGGAGAAACTGAGTGTGTCATAAGTGAGAGATGCCTTGGAGTCAGATACCACCCATGGACTATTTTCGGTGACATATCTCTAGTTTGGGTTGATATTGATTTATATGGAGGCTTAGTTGTTGCCAGTCATAGCCATCTACTTTAAAGTTCCAGTTTGTTTCCCACCAAGTTTTTTGTGGAGTGGTTATATCAAATGTGAAATACAGGAACTGTTTGAATATTATAGAACTAAATCCCCGGATCTCTCCCGAGTTCCCTACCATTAATTTTTCAAACATAGTTAAGCTTCTGGTGGCCTCATTTTTCACCGTAGCGGAACTCAAAAAGGACTGGAGTTGGAAACTCAAAAGCCAGGGCAATGTTATGTTGCCCAACTTTTCTTTTAAGGCCTCTTACGCACCTATTTCCAGCTGTTGAGGCTAAGGAAGTTCGGAATCAAAATCTCATTTGGCTAATTTATATTAACTGTCTGTGGGAGCATTGGAACCCGTCGGGTTACATAGTCCCCCTTGCCAGTCCTACCCGTAAACAAGCAGTCATTATTAATAAGCAACACAAACACCAGGGAACTAAATGAATAAGGGGATCTCTACACCTCATGTTTATTGCGCATTCATGGTTGCTCACTCACTGAATTGCGCGGGTCCATTTCATGATGCCGTCGTTGTCCAGACATTATTCCACTGTTTCCTCCCACCTAACCTGTGTTTTCCTCAAATGGAAAAAATGGGGTCTTTTTCCAGATATGCGCAAATGGAGCGCCATGTCCTCCCTGTGTATTTCTCCCCTAGCGTGAATGAAGCGCTGAGTGTGGTTGCTGGGGGCGTGGTCATGATGTCGAAGGTGGTGACGAAGGTCTGATGGGCGCCCAGCCTTCCCGCTCCTGCGCCATTTTGGCTCCCCGCCATTTTCAGCCTGCCTGTTCAAAGCAGAGGGGCAGAGCGGCAGCAGAGGGGCAGAGTGGCAGGGACTGGCCAAAAGCACGGAAGAGGGAGGGGGGCCCAGGGAGATCAGGGGGGCTGTCCGCGTGTCAGTCCCCATCCACCAGTAATGTGCAAGGGGAGGGAAAGGGGCAGGAACTCAGGAGGAAGTATCGCTGAACCTGGAATGTGTGTAATGCCTCTTCATGGAAGCATGACGCTATGGGAACGGCCATCTACAGAGAAGGAAGCGTGTGTAAAGGGAGTCAGTTGTGATCCTGCATTGAAAATGGAAGCAGAGAGCCTCGTTTTAAATGCAGGATTTTAGGCTGGTGTAGAAATCCCCTAAGAGGGGAACTGTTAATCAGTTTCCTAAAGAGGGAAGTGGAACGTCACTTGTCCACGTCATGGAGAGACGCCAACTCAGGTGTGACGGTGCGCTCACCCGTTTATTTCCATCTCTCATTACCTTTCATGTATCAGGATGTATACAACCTGTAATTAGACTTTTGACTGGCTGAACACCTGCACTGAACTTCGGGAGGGGGAAAGCTGGTGTGTACACTGGATTCATTGCTGTCTGGGTCCAAGTGTTGCTTTGCAGCGACTCCAACTTGCTACAAGCAAACTGCTGCCTTTGGCATGCAATGAATCCTCAACTGTTCATGAAGTAGATGCTTCCTGGCCGAGAGGGTTGCCCCCCAAACCTGCTTTGCCCATCAAGTTCATGCAACACCTCTACATCTCCACCCACCCCGCCAGGGTGAAAAAGGAGTTTGGGGAGGAGAGATTTTGAGTGGAAAATGGTAGAACTGGAAAGATCTGAACTGTTTCTCCTCATGCATCCTTCTCAGAGACAGCCTAAAAATATAAACCAGGAGAAGTTAAGATGGAGAAACAAAGGCGAGTGGCAGATGTCCAGTTCTGGGCACCACACTTTAAGGATGCAGACAAGCTGGAGAGGGTTCAGAGGAGGGCAAGAAAGATGATCAGGGGACTGGAAACAAAGCCCTACGAGGAGAGACTGAAAGAACTGGGCGTGTTTAGCCTTGATAAGACTGAGGGGAGATATGAGAGCACTCACAGGTTGACACAGAGAGGAAGGCCAGGATCTCTTCTCAATCATCCCAGAATGCAGGACACGGAATAATGGGCTCAAGTGACAGGAAGCCAGATTCTGGCTGAACATCAGGAAAAAGTTCCTGACTGTTAGAGCAATATGACAATGGAACCAATGACCTAGGGAGGTAGTGGGCTCTCCCACACTGGAGGCATTCAAGATGAGGCTGGACAGCCATCTGTCAGGGATGCTCTGACTTGGATTCCTGCATTGAGCAGGGGGTTGGACTCGATGGCCTTGTAGGCCCCTTCCAACCCTACTATTCTATGATTCTATGTGGAGGAGACAAAGCTGGAAAAGAAGTGTTGCTTCTTCTTATAGGATGCAAGTGCACAAGGTTTGAGAAATGCATTATTTCCTACAGTCCACCCAGATATCTGCAGGCCCTAGTGATATCCCATCTTCCCTGCATATAATGCTTTGCACAGATGCTTTTTTGAATGCATGTGTTTTGTTACACTGAACGTCCAAAATCTGGTGAGTTCATATATGTACGCCAACAATCCCTGACCGTTACACATTTTGAGAATATCCATTTTAAGACAGAAGAAGTATCAGAGAGATTATTTGTGACACACCTGGAGAAAGATAAGCAGTCCCTGAGGAAGGAAAACCCTTTCCAAAGCATAAATATTTTTTCAGGCACCTGAGAATATTTTCTCTTCTGTTTTGGGACGCATAAGTGTCTTCTCCTCTTGCTGTTTCCGTGAAAGCTTGTGTCACAATAAATTCACTAGTCTTTAAGATGCTCCAAGTCTTTTTGTTTATCTAAATGTGATTTTCAGCAATCACTGGTTTATGTCCAAGAAGTGGATGAATAGATATTTTCAGACATTTATGAAATTCATCTTAGATTTCACATGTAAAATGATGACAATATCAACATTTGCTAAATTTGCGACATTCACTGTAACAAATTTGTTGCATTAAGTGCTAGAATGTCAGAGAAGGCTGATGTTTACAAAGCCGACATTTACAATATTTGGAGGGCAGCAGGAAACATCACCAGATTCTGATATTTACTGGGAAACCTGACACTTGGTCTTGGTAAATGATTGAACTTCATCATCATTTACAGTGGCTGGTTTGTAAATGCTTAAAGCAACCTAATGACATTTCTCATTTTTACTGGTACACTTCAAAAGAAATTTAGGGTTCTTTTTAGAACATCAGACAAAGATGCATGTCATGCATTTGCATAATAATCTAAAAGGATCTATCACCACAGCAGAACCAACACAGCATGGATACAAACCAGGTACTGAGAGGTTTAAACATATATTTCATGATTATCAACAAAAACACAATATAGGAATATGACCAAAAAGTGTGCTTTGCATTATTACATGAAGAAATGTTTTCATTTCTCTAGCCTCCGTTGCAAATATGCAAAAAGGAAATGAGCAGCTTTACAGAAATGCCGTGGAACAGGGAGAGCCAACTTCTCTCTTCTTCAGGCGGCAGTCTGTGCCAGAAATGTGTTTTGCCACAGATGGTCTGGATCTGTAATGGTGGTGCCACCTGAACATGGGGGCTTTACATATATGAAGCACATGTGTTTGGGAATGGCATCAGCATAACATTCAAACTCGAAGAAAGATGTTACGTCTAAGTATAAGAGGCCTCTTTCATCTCATACCTTTTAGAAACAATCTTCTATTCCTCACACGTTTACTCAGGCCTAGGGGCCAAATCTGCCCCACCTGGGTCCCAATCGGGCCCTCCGGAGATCCCCTGTCCTTCCCTAGGCCCCACCCCCTTTCCCCTGACCACTGAGAGTTTGCTGGTTTCTGGCTTTTGTGCAGGTTTTTTTCTTCCCATTCTAAATGACCGAAATGCCTCTCCTGAAGCGTAATTACAGGCATTAAGAGGTTCAAGCTCAAATATGGTGGCATTTGGGCCCCGACCCTTTTACCTTTGACCCGCCCTTCTGCCTTCAGCCCCACCCACCCCTGGAATGTGGCCACTGAGAGCTTCTCCAAGCAATTCAGCCCTCTGGCTGAAAAAGCTTCAGCACCTGTCTTACTACATTATGCCATACTTTAATCAAACTTTGGCGGACACAATGGAAGCCAACTACGAGTGCAACTGTATGCTCTCAGATTGGAGCGTCCGATGTTGGGGTCTCTGATCTACCCAGAGCCCTGCCAGGCTCTAGCTCGCAGGCGCAGGGCAGACGTCACAGTAGAGGTGGGGTTTCGAGTTCTTTTCTCCATCCACGGACAGAGAAAAGAACGTTCCCTCCCTCTTGATCTGGTCTAAATGCTCCACCGTGTTGGGATCTACATCCTCTCCCATTGCCACAACCTGAACACATTTCTCTCTCCCCCCACCCCGAGTCCTGGGAGGGGCTCTGAGATGAGAAAAACCCCTCCGAGCTGAGAGCTTCTTCTAAGACCTTGGAGGGCTGTTTCTGGTCAATCATATGGCCCCATGGAAGCATCCCCAGGACTACAAGATCGCTCTCTAAAGTTGTTTTGCAGTTGTTTCTTAGAGTATTCACCCTTTTATTATCAGAAAAGGACAATAGTTTAGAATTAAGAGAAAATTATTATTTGTATTTAACCATCAATATGCAGGGCACTTTACAGAGTACAAGAGGACAGATCCCTACTCAGAGGACTTACAATCCATTATCCAACAGATGGGAGACAGAGGAAGTGGGGGGGGGGAATAGAGTCTGATGTAATAAAGAAAATAATATGCTCTCCTTTCAGTTTCATGTACTTAGCCTTAGTTGCAACAGGGTATGGGGACTAGGAGAAGGTGTCAAAGTCTTCACAGAAAAGATGGGCTTTGAAGGAAGTAAGAGAGGAAGCATCATGCTGGTGTTCTAGAAGGTGGTTCCAACCATAAGGGGAAGCAAGGAAAATGGGCAGAATTCATTAGGGGGGCAGGAGACCTTTGGAGCAAGGGTCATGGGCAGTGATGCACTGGGATATAAGGTGGGCAGAGGGCCATGGAGGGCTTTGATCTAGGAGTTTGTCAGGATCTAGGAGTGGACACAAAACCTTGCAGGGATTAAAGGAGGGGCTGTCATGTGATCAAAGTAGAGAAAGGTGCTGTGTAGAGGTGTGGGGACAAAAGTGAGACAAATGGAAGACCAGAGAGGTGAAGACTGCAGTCATCAAGGCAAGAGATAACCAAGACATGGATCAGAGTTTTTGCCCATTTTTTACTTCTTCTTAAGGTGCCATCTCCTGTCAGAGGTTAGCTATCCTTACAGCTATTTTTGTTTCTGATGCCACTGCTCTGAATAGTTTTATAGAAGTACAGCTGAATCATTCCCTCAGATTATTTAACCATGATGTTCATCTTCTTTCTATTGATCTTTTTCCTTCCATTTTCCCTTGTATAATGAGTTGGAGTATGGCATACTTTTTGCCTCAGATAATATGACCAAGGTATTGTAACTTTCTTCTCTTGATGGTCTTTATCCATTCTGTTTGTCTGCTTACTCTTCATAGTACGTTCTCATGTGTTACTCGATCAGTCCACAGTATTTTCAGGATGTGTCAGTATATTCACATTTTGAAGGATTCGATTTTCCTCAGATCATTCTTTTTAAGTGTCCAAACCTCCACTCCGTAAAATAATATGGAGAACACGTAGCATGTTGCCATCCGAATCCTTACTGCAAGATTAAGATCCCAATCACATAATAATTGTTTCATTTTTTATTATTATAACAATTATTATTACGTTGGTATTTCTTTCTTTCTAAAGCACCAAAAATTGACTAGTGGCAGCATTTAAAGAGAGCTATCCTACAATCAGAGCAATATCAGAGGGGAATGATTTGGCAGTGGAGTGTTTCCGCTCCTCTATCTCACAAAGTTTGCTAAAAAGAAAAAAAAAAAAATTACATGGCAGAATATTCTCATTAAACTGCTTTCCCCGAACATGAAAAACAAGGCCTGCTTTTCCATAAATTGATCATCCAGTCAGCAGGGAGTTCTGTCATCTCAGCTACCTGGCAGATCCTTAAAAATATCCTTAAACTTGAGAGGATTTACTCCCCACAACCCCGACTGCAGATTCAACCTGGCAGTGACCTCTAGATCACAGACCTCCCTCTTTCCTTCCACATGACAGAAAGGCCATGGGGCCCATATTCAGGGCCTGTGATATCTTTCAAAGGACAAATCATTGCTTGCCAGGAAATCAACCCTGAGTGCTCATTGGAAGGACAGATACTGAAGCTGAAGCTCAAATATTTTGGCCACCTAATGCGAAGAGAAAACTCCCTGGAAAAGACCTGATGCTGGGAAAGACTGAAGGCAAAAGGAGAAGGGGACGGCAGAGGATGAGATGGCTAGATAGCATCACCGATGCAATGAATATGGATTTGAGCACACTCCGGGAGAGAGCGGAGGACAGGAAGGCCTGGCGTGCTATGGTCCATGGGGTCACGAAGAGTCGGACATGACTGAACGACTGAACAAAAATGTTTAAATCTTAGGGCATTGCCTCCAGATATGAATCAAGTCTGCTGGGAAGCAACCACACGCTTTTTTTTTTGCTTTTACCTGAACTCTGCACCTTGTAAATAACACCAGAAGAACATTAAGTGATGCTCTCAGGAAAAGAAATCGCAAACAAAACATGACGGACGTCTTCCTGTGTGCCAAGTGGCTTGGGTTCATAATTGTTCAAGAGGGAGGAGTGCCAGGTCTGAGGTCTACTTCGAAGCCAGGTCTCCTCTCTTGGAAGCCTCACCTCCCAATGGCAGTGGCGTGAGGGCCAATTTATGTCACTTGTATGGAGCTTTTCCAAAACAAAATTGCTCTAAGTGGCAACCACCCACCCACCGCCACCCAAAAGTGGCATTATAAACGCAGGCAGTAACAAAAAATAAAATAACATTCTACTTTCTAAAAGAAAAGAGAAGCAGCTGCATTAAAAGTTAGTTTTAAAAGACTTGGTAAACAAGAAGGTCTTATTCAGCCCAGGGGGATGGGATGGTTCGTGTGCAAAGTTCACTGGTTCCATTACCAAAGTGGCATGGTTGGCCGTTCCCTCTCTTTCCATCTCGCGCCGTTCTGGTAACATACGGATATCGAAACTAGAGCTATGTGCAAATCGCCTCTCAAAATCCTCTACCCTATTCGTGGGCAGAGAAAGGGGGGGGGGAGTCAATTTCACTGAATTTCTCCAAGGGGAGGAAACATTTTCAACAGTTTCTCACAGGCAGGGCTTACCATTGGGCGGGGGTTGTAGCACAGCTTCTTTCTTTTTCATAAGGGTTTTTGGTTTTTTTGTGCTGCCACTTCAAGTCCTGAAGGACCTCGACTTGCAGCCGCCCCAGAGTAAAAGGCTCGTGTAGATGGGGCCCTGGAGTGGCATGGAAATGCCCAGGATATTCAAGTCTCGAAAATACTGTAATCCAGACTCTAGCATCTCAAGTTTAAAACAGAACTTCCTGTCATACAATTTGCCATGCAAAGAACAGGTGAGAAGAGAAGCCGGCACTAATTGAAATGAAACAAGGACTAATGAATTGCAAATGTTGTGGCAAAAGTTGCCCTTGAACTGACAATTGCATTTTATGTTGCAAAAAGGGGAAACATTCCTCAAGAGCAGTCCCCTGCTTTCCTCCGCAAACCAGAACCTTCCTAAATCCTGAACTTGCATTAGTATGCACCGACAGTAAGCACCTTATGACTTGCAGATGGAAAGCATGCTATGAGTCATCCATAAAATAAACATGACCCAGCCATGTATTTTATTCAACTCAATTAGTTTATACTATGGAAGTTTCCTCTCCATGGAGAAGTCCACTTATTTATGTACATTATAGGTGAGCTTTAATCTAGTTAGATCACGCTGGTTGAATGACAATGGAACAAAGGGCACAAATCATTCCACTTTCACACATGCATCCAACTCAAGACTCTTCAAGGATCAGCCTTCGCACGCTCAAACAAGTAAACATAGGTGAATTGTCCAGAAAGGCCAGAGCGTTTCTTAGAGAGCAGACACCCTCAGATTAAAGAACTGAGGAGTACAAATTGCCATTCCAATATGTTCATATGGATACCCTGCCAGAGAACTACTGCTCTGTTGAGATCACACCTTGGCTGTTGGCTCTAGGTAGCACGTGTCGTGTGCCGGCAAAAGGCACAGTTCTTAGGTGTTTCTTTCTGCGTTAATAAATTAAACTCCTTCTTGGGAGAATATTGTTTGCTACAAGCCACCCAGACAATTGGCCTATGTCACACACAGACATGTCCACTAATCTTGATTAAATTAAGTCTCTGTGTGTTCATCATGCCACAACATGGGCTGAAATGTTTCATCTATGGAAACAGACACACAGCTGTTTTCTCTGTCACATATGCCGAATCACTGGTTTACGGTAGCCTTTGGCCATTAGTTATGTTGGCTGTTTTCAACTGTGTCACCACTGGAATATAATTAATATAATTAATATGGCAAAATGATGCTTCTACTGGTCCACATACTATACAGGACCTCACCAGACCTGAGCCAGCTGTGCTGCTGCTGCTACTGTACCAAGAGCAATGCACAGCAAAGGCCCGTTCCTGACAGCGTGAGGCCCTGATTCATCTCACAGACACTTCTCCAGCACCCAGCTCCTGCTCTTCACAGGGGCTATGGGGATCCACTCCACATACACTGGGCCATGACTGCACTTTACACATGCAGGAGGAGGACGATTGTGTCCTTTATTATTTTGCCATCCAGGGAGTACGATCTAGCTAAATTGAAGGGTTGAGGCTTGCCACACAGAAAATACATAAATAAGCAGACTTTCTCCATGGGGAATAAACATGCCAAAGCTTTAAGTATCTATAGCTGTATGGAGGTACAAATGGGTAGTTGTTGTTGTTCAGTCGTTCAGTCGTGTCTGACTCTTCGTGACCCCATGGACCATAGCACGCCAGGCCTTCCTGTCCTGCGCTCTCTCCTGGAGCGTGCTCAAGTCCATATTCATTGCATCAGTGATGCTATCTAGCCATCTCATCCTCTGCCGTCCCCTTCTCCTTTTGCCCTCAGTCTTTCCCAGCATCAGGTCTTTTCCAGAGAGTTTTCTCTTCGCATTAGGTGGCCAAAATATTTGAGCTTCAGCTTCAGTATCTGTCCTTCCAATGAGCACTCAGGGTTGATTTCCTTTAGGATGGACTGATTTGACCTCCTTGCAGTCCAGGGGACTCGTAAGAGTCTTCTCCAGCACCACAGTTCGAAAGCATCAATTCTTCGGCGCTCAGCCTTCCTTATAGAGATGCTGGTAATTAGAGGTTAATTCTCTAATCTCATTTAGAATGTGAGAGTTGTGTTACCAAAAATTATTGACACGCATGCGTGCATGCACACACACATAAGCAAAACTCCCACCATTATGATGGGTAATGCATGTGGGAGGAGGAGGGAAGGAGGACTGGGGTGCTCCAAGGACCTACATATGCCTTCTGGGACTCTGGTGCATGACTGAATGCACCCAGTAGTTGCCATCATAATCGGGCAGATATTAAAACCATGCTTTATTAAAGACCTGTTTCTTTGATATAAGATTGACGATATGATAGTGAAATGTAAGGTTGTTTATTAAACTGTAAGATTGTTAAGGTTATAGTTATAGTTTTTAAAATGGAATGGCATCGGAGGCTGGGGGGTATTGGAGTTTAAACTTAGTTCTTTAAAGGGGAGGGAGAGGGAGAAGGGGAGGGAGGGGAAAAGAATCTTCTTTTCTTTTTCTTTACTTCCTTTCCTCCTCTCTTTTCCTTTTTTCCCCCCTTTTCCCTTTTCTTTTTGTTATTGTGGTGTCCTCATCAGAATATTGTATTGCTGGGACACTGTAGTATTGATCAGGTTGTTGGTATTTTTTGGTATTGTTTATTTCATTTATACAGATAAAATAAATAAAAATATATTCAAAAAAGAAAAAAGAATATTAGATACCCTGTAAAATTATGAAATCCTTCCAGCTTTAAAATGGACGAGCATGAACTAGAGAACTCTGTGTGTAGCTTACAGCAGGGGAATCAAACTCATGTGGCTTGGAGGACCAAATTCTCACTCAAGCCAGCAACCGCCCCCCACCCACACACACAAAGAACTGCCAGACTGGATGCAGAGGCAGTGGTTGGATCAGTTGTTCTCTTCTAAAGCACTCTTCCCATCCTTTCCCACAATGCTTCCCTTGCCTCCCTTCACCAGCACCGCCATTTCTCTAATCACCAGCCTCCCCTACCACAGCCTGAGCAGTGATCGGTAGTGCTCCCAAACCTCCATCATCAAAGCCCTCTTCTTCCAACCTGCCATTGCTTGCTGTCCCAAATCTTGTTATGTGACAAAACTGTTCCTGCTCCCTAATTTCGCTAGCCTACCACCCCAAACTCCTCCTCCACTGTGCACAAGATGTGTTCCATGTCCTTCTCCCTTGGCTGAAAATGCTGGCGAGTTGTAAACATTACATTCCGTTCCAGCGCATTGTCCTTTGCTCCATACTTCTTGACACCTTCACTTCCTAGAACACGGCCAATGCCATGGCATGTAGTAGCAGCTAACGGCTTATGTTTCCTAGCTTTAGAAGATGGTTCAATAATCTATATGGCTGTGGTAGACTATTCTGGAAACTCCAAAGGACCAGATAAACATAAAGTAAAGGTGGGAGGCTTATATGCATACCTAGTTAAAGTTTTGCCTTGGATTAATAAGTTTCAGGATTGCAATTTCAAGTTTGACTTCACCCCCCCCCCCAACTTCAGAACAAAAAACTAATTACTGCATGACACCAGGGAGCAGATACTAAGAATTAAAACCTGCATTCTTTTGTCAAGCAAGACAAGTCAGAAGTTCCATGTAATGACAGATTAGAACTTTCCAGCTGAACCTCAAACTATACAAAAGGAAAAAAATTAGAGGGGAGGAAAAGAAGGAAATGTCTCTGTCACATTTCCCTTGGGCCCCCTCTTTCCTGATGCACTCTCACACACAAATACAGAAGCTTCAGTGTCAGGCCTTTAATTCATTATCAACAGGTTCATTACAGATGCAAATCCTCAAAGACTCTCAGGCTACAAAGGAATGCCTCCAGGGGATTCAAATGGGAACACTGCAGTTTGAAGTGAGGCTTCCTGGCTAGACTAACTTAGGGAGGGATGTCCCGCCCTTCCAGTGATGCTTCCCTACGTCGCCTCTCACGCATCACTACCTGGGTCAACCGCCTGAGCTCCGCCGCTGATGTTTCCCTCTTAGCTCTGAGATGCAGTCTAGCATCTCTTAGGTCACAGCCCCCACTCTCCTCCTCCTCCTCCCGGCTTCTCACAGAAGGGGGCAAGGAGGGGGGGGGTTTAGGCCCGGCCATCTGGGACTTGGTAACCTGAGAAGCACGCCTACCCATATCTGAACTGGCTTGGGAAAATGCATCCCCCTGTTCTGGCTGTTCCTCTTCTGAATCTGAGCTGCTATCTCCCTGCACTCAGAATCAATCCTGACAGTCTCTCTCTCAAATTGACAGACACAAGGAAAAAAACTGGTGTGTGTGTGTGTGTGTGATAAAAATGGTAATGATACAAAGTTTAATAGACTGTCCCCCCAAAACCCTAGGGGCTAAATAAACAGGGATCCCCCCAAGCTAGGGTTTATAGCTGAGTGTGACAATAGGCAGGACGCACATTGCAGTATTGATGGAATTGTGTGCCCCCAGCCACATCTTGTAGAGCAATGGGGGAAGCATTGATCAGCCTTGCATCTGATTGCACTTGCAAATACGGATGCAGAGAAGGCTATATATCGGCACCTAGCAGCCATGCTCAGGTCCCAAGTCTGCAAGTGCATGGAAGTGGCTGTCATGCACATCCCCCTTGCTGGATCAGGATGTTCATTTGTGAAAGGTTGTCTTTCATTATTGTTACCCCTTTGAAAATATTTAGCTAATCACTCACAGAACAAAAAAGATACTTGAACAGGATGCACTGCCTGGGTTTGAAAGAGGTGAAGCAATGCGTTTTGGAATAGTTTGACAAACTATTAAACCTCCAACTTAAAGACAATACATTGACAAAGCTATCATAAGTTTGGAAGTATCTTCACTTATGAGACTTGAGTCCAGCTGTAACGCTCCCAGGATAACCATAAAGAAGCTGTTATCTATACTAGTTTTTTTTATTACTATTGTTGTTCTTTATGAAAAGCGTCACATTGTCTGCAACAATTTTCCAATCTTAAAACCTTATCACAAGGGACCACTTCAAATGAAAACTATTATGAACTCTGTTCTGATGGAGACATGAGGCTGAATGACTTTTGGAGAGCTAATAAACTCCATTAGAAGGAAGTCAAGAAGTAATCTGAACTGGAATATCTGCAATTTCCTTCTTTCTAATCACATCCCCTTGACAATTCTAGAGCAAATACAATTCATACTCCCAACCACCCAAAGACAAAACAGCTGAAAGCATACAGGCAAGAACTACTAATGCACAGAAAAGATCCACCTTACTGGATATTTGCTGCTCGCTGCATGAATGAAACAGGGTCATTCAGAAATCCAGACAGCATCCATTGCTCATGAAACAGTCAGAGCCTCCAGCTGAAACAGACTGACTAAAACCTGAATATGTATTCATCTGAAAATAGCCATGAGGGAAAATTATTATTCCTAAGAATAGCTGATAGCAAAGTGGCAACCTAAGTGACAGGAAGTGAATGCCAAACAGTACTTGAAGTAAAACTCAAACCTTCCTTTCTTTGTTAATCTGGCTGCTAAATATTTTATTTTATTTTTATTTATTTATTTCATTTATTTATTTCATTTCTATACCGCCCAATAGCCGAAGCTCTCTGGGCGGTTCACAAAAATTAACTAACTAATTAATTAACTAATTAACTATTCCAAACACTAACTAATGTTTGGAATATGGAAGCAGGACGTCCCCCGCACCCCTGCTTGGGTTTTATTGGCCCATTATATTGGCCCATTATAGAGGCAATGTGAAAACTGCCACTGCTTTTAACGAAACAGCATTGCACCTTTAAACATCTTTGATGCCATTTGTTAGATGTGCTATTGGATAATGTAATGTGGAATCCTAGCTAAAAGTGGAATATGTGGAATCCTAGCTAAATATGTAGTCTCCAAAACTAAGAGCAAATGGCTAAAGGCCATTGGGCATAGCACAACAATGGAATCAGAACCAAAGAATATTCAGGAGAAAATCCAGTGTTTTCAAAGTTCAAAGGTACATATACACCTTGCTCGTTTGATGTACTCCATGGCTCACCCATCCAAGCACTGACCTGCTTAGTTTTAACAATGTAATAGTCATGCACTCTTGGAGCATTCTCTGGGATCAGTTTCTGAACTTATGCAACAATTCAGGCAGCAACGAACACTTTGATGTTTAGCTACATTATATAAACATGGATAAATCTCTCCCACTAAGATCAATGGTCCTTAGAAGTTCCTAATTGTGGTTGGATGGTTCCTACACTTAATTGTCCTCAGACCATTTTCTGAATACAATTGTCCCATCCATTGATATTCATGCTCTGTTCAGCTAGGAGTTTTTTATTTTAAAAACAGTACTGAAATAGTAATGGGTTTTAACAGCATTTAAATCAGAAATAATTTCTATGGAACTTGTAGCAAAGGCGGGCAGAAGGCAGCAGACCACACTGTGCCTACCAGTTGCACTCGTACAAAAAACATTAGATTAGGATGATTTAGGTCTGATCCAGGAAAGTACTTTTCTCCCTTTTGCCCTTAAGCAAGAGTTTGTCCATTTAATACACAACAGTACAGTGAGATTGGGAGAAATTGAGTTCAAAAAAGAATTTTTGTTGTTGTTTATTCGTTCAGGCACTTCCGACTCTTCGTGACTTCATGGACCATCCCACGCCAGAGCTTCCTGTCGGCCGTCGCCACCCCCAGCTCCCCCAAGGTCAAGTCCGTCACCTCCAGAATATCATCTATCCATCTTGCCCTTGGTCGGCCCCTCTTCCTTTTGCCTTCCACTTTCCCTAGCATCAGCATCTTCTCCAGGGTGTCCTATCTTCTCATTATGTGGCCAAAGTACTTCAGTTTTGCCTTTAATATCCTTCCCTCAAGTGAGCAGTCTGGCTTTCTTTCCTGGAGGATGGACTGGTTTGATCTTCTTGCAGCCCAAGGCACTCTCAGAATTTTCCTCCAACACCACAGTTCAAAAGCATCTATCTTCCTTCGCTCGGCCTTCCTTATGGTCCAGCTTTCACAGCCATAGGTTACTACGGGGAATACCATTGCTTGAACTATGCGGACCTTTGTTGTCAGTGTGATGTCTCTGCTCTTCACTATTTTATCAAGATTTATCATTGCTCTCTTCCCAAGAAGTAAATTTCTTCTGATTTCCTAGCTGCAGTCAGCATCTGCAGTAATCTTTGCACCTAGAAAGACAAAGTCTGTCACTGCCTCCACGTTTTCTCCCTCTATTTGCCAGTTATCAATCAAGCTGGTTGCCATAATCCTGTTTTTTTTAGGTTTAACTGCAACCCAGCTTTTGCACTTTCTTCTTTCACCTTCGTCATAAGGTTGCTCAGCTCCTCCTTGCTTTCAGCCATCAAAGTGGTAACATCTGCATATCTGAGATTGTTAATGTTTCTTCCAGTGATTTTAACTCCAGCCTTGGATTCATCAAGCCCAGCACATCGCATAAAGTGTTCTGCATACAGGTTTAATAGGTAGGGTGAGAGTATACAACCCTGCCGTACTCCTTTCCCAATCTTAAACCAGTCCATTGTTCCGTGGTCTGTTCTTACCATTGCTACTTGGTCGTTATACAGATTCCTCAGGAGGCAGACAAGATGACTTGGTATCCCCATACCACCAAGAACTTGCCACAATTTGTGATGATCCACACAGTCAAAGGCTTTAGAATAGTCAATAAAACAGAAGTAGATGCTTTTCTGAAACTCCCTGGCTTTCTCCATTATCCAGCGGATATTGGCAATTTGGTCTCTAGTTCCTCTGCCTTTTCTAAACCCAGCTTGTACTTCTGGCAGTTCTCGTTCCGTGAATTGCTGGAGTCTACCTTGCAAGCTCTTGAGCATTACCTTACTGGCATGTGAAATAAGTGCCACTGTTCAATAGTTTGAACATTCTTTAGTGTTTCCCTTTTTTGGTATGGGGATATAAGCTGTTTTTTTCCAATCTGTTGGCCATTCTTGTGTTTTCCAAATTTGCTGGCATATGGCATGCATCACCTTGACAGCATCATCTTGCAAGATTTTAAACAGTTTAGCTGGGATACCGTCGTCTCCTGCTGCCTTGTTATTGGTAATGCTTCTTAAGGCCCATTCAACCTCACTCTTCAGGACAAAAAAGAATACAGACATAGAATACACAGAAATCTAGAACAAAAAAAATACAAGTTTGAAGTCAGCATTCCCTGATTTATAGTATTTTCGGATCAAACACTCCCTCCTCCATTTAAGAGAGAGAGTTAAGGCACTTATATATTCACTCATACACCAAAAATGTGGAAATTATGATCTGAGGCACCTGCCTTAACTTTTGTGCCATGTAGGGATGGCGGAGAATTTCTCCACGAATCTTCGGGAGGCCGAGTGCCGATGCATTCGGCCCCCCGAAATTGGTGGGGAAATTCTCCGCCGGCCCCTCGCCCCCCCCCCCCGGGATGGGACTTACCTTTGGCGAATGTCCCTCTCGGCGGCGGGTCCCGGCAGCAGTTCGGCGGGGGCGGCGGCCGGTCTCCCGACCAGCTGCCGCCACCGCCATTACAAAAAAAAAAAGTACAGTAAAAAAAACACACACACATCCGTGATAGGCTACGTGACGATTTACGTAGCCTATCACGGCTAGATTTCCAAAGTCAGCCGTGATATACTATGTAAATCGTCACGTAGCCTATCACGGGTGACTTTGAAAAAAAAAAAAGCGCGTACGCAAATGGCAGCGCCCCATGGCGTTTGTGTTCCTTATTTGGACAGGGGTAGTCTACGTAAAGATTTACGTAGACTACGGCGAAAATAAGGGAACGCTATTTGCTTTGCCCTTATTTTCGCCGTAGTCTACGTAAATCTTTACGTAGACTACCCCTGTCCAAATAAGGAACGCAAATAAGGAATGGAAATAAGGAATGCAAATAAGGAACGCAAATAAGGAATGCAAATGGCGGCGCCCATGGGGCGCCGCCATTTGCGTACACACTTCCCCCCCCCCCAAAGTCACCCATAATAGGCTACGTGACTTTGGAAATCTAGCCATGATAGGCTACGTAAATCGTTACGTAGCCTATATCACGGGTGTGTTTTTTTTTTTTACTGTACTTTTTTTTTTCGCGGCCGGGGAGACGGGGCACTCCTCCCCGGCCTGAATTTCGCCAGCGAGGGATGGGGCGCCTCCCCCCCGGCCTGAATTTCGTCCGGGCGAGGCGTGGCGCCTCCCCCCCACCGCGAAGCAAGCTGCGGGACAAGGTAAGTCCCTTTCGTCCATCCCTAGTGCCATGTAAGCAGTAAACACAACCTACAGTCTCACATACTGTGTACTCACTTACAACTTAAGCCTATATTCACCTACACTTTCCCAGGGCTTATGACAACCCTGGAATTCAGTCCACTGTGTTTTTTTTTATCACAGGATACAAATCATTCATGGCAGAGATTGCAAAACACATGCTAAGGAAGGAACAGAGTTAAATTTCATGCTACAACTGAAGTCACAATATAGATTATTAGCCAGAGAAAGAATTGGCCATGTAGAAAACATGCATGCATAGAGAACAGAGATACAGATGACTATGTGGATGTGAATTCTGTCTTGCCTCTTTACCCCAGTCTTCTGTAAGACTGCTTGGTAATTTTACTTTTACTAACAAGTTCCAACATGGAAGATTCCTTCTGCCAATTGGACATGTGCTGTATTTGCCAGAATGTTCTCCCATCTCTGCCCACAGGATTCCTACCCAACATGCATTGCACAATTTGCTAGCCATTTACTTCCCACACAAAATGGGAACTTTGAAACCACATGACTTTGTATATTTCTAAAGGATTTATACTAGACCACTCCAGCGCAGACCACTGCAATATCCTTGAATATCGGACAAACTAAACATTAAAAGAAGAGAAACTGAAAGTATGTTCTGGATGGGGAGAAATACAGACAGAAGCACGGGACACCAGGAGTTCAAAGCAAACATTTTACACTCCTGTAATTCAGCCATTTTCCATTAACCTTTCTGAACTGTGGCGCTGACCGGGTAGATTCTCCAGGCCAGATTTCATCCAGATAGGACAAATCTTCTTTGTTTCATAACAAATAAAATTTTCCACGTCTACAAGCCACTAAAAAAGCCTTAAAAGACAAACCAGCTTCTGGGGCTCCATAATAAAAATGATTGAAGAGACTAGAGCTAATTTGGAATGTAAACCAGTGTGTAAACCTTCAAGCATGCTGTTTATATGTTAAAAAAGGTTACAATTGGGACCTTACTAAAACTGATTTAGTAAGATTAACAGCAACATCTATCTGTCATGCTAGGTCAGTTCTCAGCAGTGCATTGTAGAGGAAGATCATCATGCACATCAAAGAGCCAATAGTTGGATTATTTATACAGTGTGCTTCTGCAAGAGCACAGAAAAGCTACAGAATGGCACTGGGCACAAATGGTGCTTCTGCTTACTGAGAAACTCAGCTTTCACATCAAATAAGGAGAGCAAGGTTCCAGTCCACATGGTTGAAAAAAAGAAAAGAAAAAGGTTGAAACCGTGTGTGGTCAATGCCTGGCTTGTTGTTCTGGCTTACTTTGACTGCAGAATTGTGGTTAGCTTGGTGGAGAATCTGAGACTTTGCCACTTAGCGCACACAGCTCTTTGAAGAAACACAGGATTCAAACATCTTGGAGCCCATTATGAACTTTTTCAGGAAAGGACAATTTCCCCATTTGCAGGGTCACTCTACTCTCCTGACAGTGATTCAGACGCCAGAATAGCATTTCACTGCATAGACTGACCTCCTCAAAGATAATCAGGTTATTATGAAGTCAGTACCATCCAACAAAAATAACTTAACTATTATGGAAGCCACGTTCTTGAGCAATAGCTGCAGCATTCTATACAAAAACCAAACAGCAGTAATGTAGATGAAACTGTGGAATCCCTTTTTCCCTTACAACTTCCAAACTTTCCCCCTTTTTCCCTTACAAGTCAAACGAATAAGGGCAAAACCTTTCACTACAGGTTGATTAAAATTTGCTAAGGGGCTGACTAAAAATCTACTAGGATAGGGTTTGCCTTGTAAGCTGCCAGTTGGCCATGCCCATACTTAATAAAGGCTCTTTCCTGGTCCTGTTCAAAGTATTTTTAATATTTGTTTTGCTGTGCACGGAACATTATTCCGTGTCCAGAGTGCAGGACACGGAATAATGGGCTCAAGTGACAGGAAGCCAGATTCCAGCTGAACATCAGGAAAAACTTCCTGACAGTAAGAGCAATATGACAATGGAACCAATTACCTGGGGAGGTGGTGGGCTCTCCCACACTGGAGGCCTTCAAGACGAGGCTGGACAGCCATTTGTCAGGGATGCTCTGACTTGGATTCCTGCATTGAGCAGGGGGTTGGACTCGATGGCCTTGTAGGCCCCTTCCAACCCTACTATTCTATGATTCTATGTGTTATGATTTGGGGTGCTACCATCTTTCCTTTTACCCATCTTTGTACAGAATTTAATCTCAGGCTGCATCCGGATGTCACTTTAAGCCACGGTGCCTTAATAAGCTACTCACGGCAGCTTATTTTTGAAATAGTCCACGATGCCCTGCCACACAGCCAGGCTAACAAGCTACTGGGAGTAGCTTATTAAGCTACTGGGCCTAACCTGACCCATCCCCGCCGCCCCTTGTCCCACTGCAGTCTTTCCGCCTGAGCAGTGGTGCTGTTTCACCCATTCATTATATCGCAGCAGGGGCTACAAGGAGTGCAAATCCCAGGTGCACCAAAAAGGGGGTGGCGGTTATAACACTTTGGAGGTTCGCGGGATCAGGACCAAACTTCATACACAGCTGTAGAGCTCTTTCGTTCGTTCGCTAAAGCACATTAACAAATGTACTATAGCCCGTGAGGAGCAGAGCGACAGTAATTGCACTTGCAGCACAACTCTGTAGGTGATCAAAATAAGCCATGGTGCCCGCCGGACAACACGATAACCCATGGTGGGTTAAATAACCTGTACTGTAGACTGTGAGCATCTCTACACCAGCCTAAATCCTGCATTTAAAACGGGGCTTTCTGCTTCCGTTTTAAATGCAGGATCACAACAACTCCCTTTTTCACATGCTTCCTTCCCCCCCTTCCCCTTTCCCCCTCCTTCTCCCCCATATCTGTGTCTTCCATATGTTTCATTGATCTCGCCCCTCTTCTTGCTACTTTTCCTCTTTTCACGGAGGGAACTCAAGCGGAACACAATGGGTAATTTGATAGTTCATTATCTGCAAACTATTTAAAAATGGAACAAAGGGCATTTAGTGCAAGAGACGCCCTGGAAGTTCACGGTGTCATGTAAAGAGCCCACAAAGTTCCGTGAGAGAGCCATCTCAACGGCAGGATAAAAGCTCCATGTGCAGAAAGCCTGTGGGTTATCAGAATGGGTTATTTGGGGAAATTAAGCTATCGTGGATTTAAAAATTCCAGACAGATGACACGATAATCCACAATGGGTTGGATAAACCATCATGGGTTATTGTGTTGTCAAACCCAGTCTTAAAGCTGATCAACAGACTGCTTGTCTAGCAAGTGGCTCAGGGACTGCTCTTTTGCCTTCTTGCTGCAACAAGCTTTTCCCAACCTACTTTCTAAACAAGGGCCAGGCTGTCCAGAAGTCATTAAATTGACATAGTTTCCCTTTTCACAGGCTTAATTACTTGCTATCACAATGATTTATTTCTGTAATTTAGCCAGTTTGCTGAAATAAACACCATTGGTTGTGCGAACTAGTTTGAATTATGATTTCTGATTTCCTGATCAGAGAGGAAAATGAGCAGTTTTAAATCAAATGAAGATTGTTACCTATATTATGAAAAATGAATACCAGAGCATCTATGAACTGTTAATATTCAGAGCACCTGTTATTATTCAGATAGATATCTATCAATGCTTAACAATTTCTACGCCATATACTTTTTATCTATACACAGAAGGAAAGTTACTCCTTTTTACCAAGTTTGTATCTCAGGTTGTAACGTATGCAAAACAATAAAGTTTTTCCCTTGAAATTTCACTGTTAATTGAGCTTCTATGGCAAGAAAAAATTGCGACCCAATTCCACTTTTAACCAACTGTCAATTTACATGGACATCATTTGCATCATTTCTGATTCAAGTCTTCCCATGCTCACAGAGCTGGATCCAAAACCATACCACCCATTCAGCGTAACCCAACGGGTTGCAGATACACAAAAATAAAAAGCCTAAGTGGGTGGCACCCCCTCAAACAACCCCATTATAAAGCCCAATGGCATGGAATGTTGAGACTAAGTGAGGGGAAGAACAGACTATAACAGGGCAGAGCAGCTGTGAAGGGAGAAGAGAGGACAAGGCACACAGATATACAAAAAGGGTAGAAAGAAATTTCTTATTGCCTGGATATGTCACTTCCAGCTTTACCTCAAGCTATTTTAAAATGCCCCCATGGGTGGAACAGGAAGCTACACATAAACTTCAGTGGAGAAATGAAATAATTGAATGTAGCTGGGATTGGGTATAGGTGTGTTCAGCACACCCCTAGGGTGACCAGGTGTTCTACTTTACAGTGGACACACCTGTATTTGAAGGTGCCCTCTATTTGAAAGGCTGTCCAGACCAAGTCAGGTTTAAAAATAAAGAACCATAAGGGACATCTGGGAGGGGCTTTGAAGTGGCCCACTGTCATGTCTGACCCCACCCGCAGTAGAGATGACTCATCAGATAAAGAGCTTAACCTAGCAGAGCATAGGCTCCCTATGGGCCCCTCTGATGTTAGCAAGACCCCAGGCACCTTTGGCATCAGGGAAGAAGAGGCTTTGGGCCCTTCTACTGTAGCAGACCCTGAGGAATCCCCAGATGGGACCCCTGAAGGCTGTATCTTGCCTGTGGCAGCAGAGGAGGAAACCGAGTGCCACTGAGCCCTTGAGCATATCAGCTCCAGAAGGTGAAGGCACATGCTGCCACATGGAGATGAAACATGCGCCTCAAGTAACTGGACTCCTCAAGAATAAAGGTCTCTTTATGAGCCAGGCCCTCAACCAGGACTTTTGCCAGAGAGCCTGTAATGGTCTGCAGTGTCTTGAACTTCCAGTTGAACTGTCATGCTGCTAACCTCTGGACTCCTGCTTGACTCTTCTTTTTGGACTGTGTTTCTGCTTGAATACTCTCCCGTGTGTTGACCTTTGGCTAGGCCTCAGACCTTTCTTTTGAAAACCACCTGCCTGCCTGGTAACACTGTGCCTTGATCATTATCTGCATCTTGACCACTCTTGCCTCAAACTGATTCCATACTGGACTTATCTCTCTGCTTGACTATTTGGCTGCTTAATTGACTTGGCTATTGGATTCATCCCTGTATTTGCCTAGCTTAGAGGCTAACCCAGGTAGAGCAGAACACCTATCAACAATTAGTAGTACCTGGACAACAGACTTAGCAGACACATGGGTTACCTGGTCTTCCCCACAATGGTGAAATGTATTGTATTTCTGTTTATAGTAGTTATTTCTAAATGTGGATCTGTATGCATAAATCAGCATATGCAATTTTGTGCACCCCAATGCCCTCTTTTTTTAAAAAAAAATACTGCACGGCCTGTGTTTTTGGAGATGTGTAACTTGCTACCCTAATAACCCTAAAAAAAACCCAAATGGAAGGGGGAACCCCCCTGCCCCAAACTCCAATGAGGACTGAGCATGCTCAGTGGGCACAGGCTACTGACTGACAGCTGGATTGTTTATCCATGAGAAATAGAAGCTACTGGAGAGGGAAAATAATCAGGATAACAGCACACAAGAGTGTAATCTATTCCTTCCATGCTGTATTCCCAATGAAAATCCCCCGTTCAGTTGCTCCATGGCTCTAACTGGTTGCAATTGGACCTTCCCTCCCAAGCCAAATATCGGCTGGGAAGGGGCTATTTTCATTGGGACCAGAGCGTGGAAGGAAAGGAATAATCGCCCAAATCCTAATCCTGACCCCCACCCCCTGTGTGCACTTGCTGTTTCTGGTTGGAAAAAGTCACAGGACTTCAAGTCATGTGTTTAGCATCACACGGAGAAGGGCACCAAAAAGCAATCTACTCCACTCCCCGTTTCTTCTCGTCTTTACTTCATCCAGACTTAAACTCTCTGGTCTGTACTTGCTTACAGATATCCAGGCCGCCCCTTCGTGAGTCATTTGTGCTCCACAAAGGGGAAGAAGTAAAAATTCTATTTTGTTTAAGATGGAGATGGGGCTGGGGGGGGGGTGACGAGGAAAAAAGCACACTTGCATTTCCTGCTCCCCGTGCAACTGTGTCATATCTGAAGCCGCTCAAAGTGGTTCTCCACAAACCTAGATTGCAGACAAGCAAGCATGTCACCTGAGCCAGAATTTTAATTTAGGACATGACAGAATTTTCTAATTAGGTGTGCTATATGGTAAGAAGTATAGCACACCTAATTATGTATTATTATACAATACATATTATTAGATTATTTAATAATACAATCCACGTATTATTAAAGAAATACTTAGTAATATCTGGTACTGCATAGATTAGATGTTGATAACATTACAGCCAGTAGGATTAGTTGTTTTTGTACAAAGTCTCTACATGTAATTTGTGTACCTACCATGTCATTCTTTAATATCAAATGCAACACTGGTTTTCTCTTTCATAACACACAATAAAAACATAAATCTACTACAAAGCCATCGCAAAAATATCAGCTCAGACCTGAAAAGGCACAATAAATTCCTCTCTCCAGAGACTGGCTGACTCTTTACAAAAGAGAACAGGAGAGTTAATGAAAACTCGGGCTTTTAAAAAAAGAGCACAAAAGGAACGCGGCATCATTACAGCAGGAAATGTACTGAGCGCGATTCTAAAAGGTTTGGTGATTTGATGGTCTACGGATGAGCAGATCCAGATGATTCTGAAAAGTGGATCAATATCCTGGATGTCTCCTCTTTACAAGTACTCCCACAATGTATGGGAGCTATACAAGAAGGGTTGCACAGGTGACGGACTTTCTAGCTGTACCTCAGGCTGATGTGATGTCTGTCCCTCCTCCACTATGCAGTCTAGCATTTTTCCACTGTCTTTCAGAAACATGCTAATGAATTGCTTTATCATCTTCGAATTGTAAAGTTATCTCATCGTTTTGCTGTGTATGTTTTTCTTGCAGCGTAAGCTTTACACTCTGGACAAAGAGATGGGCTCAATCCAGCCTGGGGAATGAGATTTGAGGGTGTGAAAAGAAAAGTCACTATAGAATTTTGCTGACAGTTAACTTTTATCTCAGTGGTTGTCGTACTTGTTATTATTACATTTATATCCCGGCATTTTCCTCTTCCAAGGGACCCAAGGACCTCTTCCTCCTCTCCATTTTATTCCCACAACAAACTTGTGAGGTAGATCCGATCATCAAAAAACCTGCCTGTTTAAAAGACCAGACGGTAAGGCTATCTCATGTTGGTCCAAACTCCACAAAGCCAGGAAATTGGACCCTAAGGCTGATGCCTTATCTCACGTGCCCCGTGATCAGTCATGATGTTGTACAATGTCAGAAATTGTTCTTGCTTACAACTTACGCTCCACGCACCCCACGCTTTTCCTGGGTCTGTCAGTCCCAAAACGGGACTGGGAGGAGGGAGTGCCTGGGACCAGCAAAGATGCCCCTCTTTGTCAGAAATTCTCAGGTTATGTAAAGTAGACATTTCTGTCTGGCATGTGCGATTTTCAGGAAGAAACCCTTTCGATTTTATTATGGTTAGAATACCCCCCCCCCCCGATTTTCCTTTAACATGGCGGAATCTTTTTTTGACAGATCACCTTATTGGAGGCACAACTGTGCCTCCAGTAATTTGGCTGAGAGTCAGTGACTGGCTCAAAGATACCCAGTGAGTCATGGTCGAGTGAGGATTTGCACCTGGGTCACTCTAGTCCCAGCCCAACTCTCTAGCCACTACACAACACTAGCTCACTGGTATGGCTGACTGTGCCTTCCGGTTCTGGTGCTAAAAAGGTAAAGACGTTTTAGTAACAGAGTTAACTCCCCTCAGTTTCGAATGTTCAGTATCAGAACCAGGGGCGTTGCTAGGTTCTTAAAAGACCTGGGGCACAGGCCCATAAGACAAATTTACACACACACACACACACACACATATGCGCATGTCTAATGTGTGTGTGTGTGTGGTATGTGCATGCAGTGTGCTTGTGTGTGTGTATAGATTGCATGCATACATACATACATAAGAAGTATGCACTGACCCCCACCCCACTTCAACTCAGACCCCAATTCAGTGTTTTGGAAAACATCCTGCTTCTGTTCTGGCCAATTTGTAGTCGGACCAGTTCAGCTCAGCACCAAACCTGAGTAAATGTTTGGAAAAATGAGTCTTCATGCTTCCTGTTGACCACCATGGGAAATTAGAAAAAAAAAAAACTGTAACTTTTTTTCTCTTGGTCAGAACTGGATGATAATTTCAGGCACAGTAGCTCCCTAGAAGGGAATTACACCTGCCCAATGTCAGGAAAATAGGTTTAGGGTTTATATTTTGATTTTCTTTTAAAGGGAACTGCCAACAACATTTTAATTCCTTGGAAGAATTGGATAAAATTTCAGGATTCATTGCCCCCTCAGAGGAGATCATGTCTGCCAAATCTCAGAATGCTAGCCACAAGGTTTTTTGTGCAAGGGTGGCCTTGACATTTTGAGGTCTCCAAAAGAGGACATACTTATCTCCCTATGTTCCTTGTAGACCATTGTTCTGAAAAATACAGACAACCTACCGTTGTCCCGAAGTAAGAAACCAGCAAAGTTTCAGAAGGATAGGTGCAGCAGTTCATGTGGAAGGGGAGTTCTCCAATTTGGGGGAGGGAGTGATTTGTTTTCCCTTCCACTCAACCCTTCCCCAATAGTTTTTGGGTAAATTTGTATGAAAATGCACAGGTCATTAGAGGTGTCCCCCAGGCAAGAAACCTGCAACATTTCTGAAGGATATACATGCATTCTAATTTAGAATTACTGGAATTTATTTACATTTCACCAGTGTCAGCAGCAGGGGAACATGGGTGGGAAGGTGCTATTGCACTCATGTCCTGCTTGTGGCTTTCCTATAGGCATCTGGTTGGCCACTGTGTGAACAGAATGCTGGACTAGATGGACCCTTGGTCTGATGCAGCACGGCTCTTCTTATGTTCTTAAATAGAGAGTGCCTCTGAGCATGTGCAGAATGTTTTTCTTTCACCACTGTGCACTTAGATTCTCCCCCTACCAATTCTGTTCCCCTCCATGCAACCATCCCTCCTCATCCTACCATCTTCCAGCAACTCTTCATCAAAACAGATGTGTTTTTTGTGCAACTGCTCTCTACCGCCTCCTTGTTATGCACAAGCTGTCATTGTATCTTCCTCCCCATATCTTCATTTGTGCCAAGACTGCACCAGGATTCAGCCAATGAATCTGTTTTCAAAACTAGGGCTAAGTTATGGAGAAACTCTGAGCATGTACTAAGTGCCTTTCCCTCGCCACTGAAGCTAGAGTTCATGCAAAAATCCCCCAGACCCACAAATGACAAAACATGCATAGGACTGAGCTGAAAGGGTAGTCAATTCATTAGACGGAATTGGGTAGGCACTGAATTAAGCTTGCAGCACCACGCTCACAACTCAGGACTTATTTCTAAGTAAACACGCAGAACATCAAGGTGCAAACCTCCCTGCAAAAGTAACTTGTGCTGGAATCCTATGCACACTTTCCTGAGGATAAGCCTCATTAAACATAATGGGACTTCTCAGTAGGCATACCTAGGATTGCATAAATTAGCAATATTTATCTCCCCTCCACTTAAAAAACAAACCAGACTCCTTTTTAAAAAATTAAAGCTTTCTGTTCATAGGAACATAGGAAGCCGCCTTATACTGAGTCAGGCCCTAGTCCATCTAGAATTGTTGACACTGACTGGCAGCAGCAGCACACCAAAGTTTCAGGCAGGATTCTTTCGTAGCCCTGCCTGGAGATGCCGGGGATTGAACCGGGTACCTTCTGCAGGCCAGGCATGTGCTCTGCCACGGAGCTACAGCCCTTTCTATTGCTGGATAATGGCAACTGGCAAACAGCACAGCCCCAGATTTCTTTCTCTGCAACTATGTGAACACACTCTTCTCAAAGGCTTGAGTGAGGAGAAGGAGAAAAACCAGCCCTCTTGTCTGTTTGTATAAAGTCAAATACTGTTCAGAACTTCTCTTGCCCACTGAACAGAATTCTCTTTAAGAATTCCCCAAGATATGCTCTGGGTGGAATAAAGAAGAGAAAGAAAGAAAGAAAGAAAGAAAGAAAGAAAGAAAGAGAAAGAAAGAAAGAAAGAAAGAAAGAAAGAAAGAACAGGATAGGGGAAGGAAGATTGGAAATGCAGGGTGCGGGGTAGAGAGAATTTCCTAATCCAAGTGGCTCCTTTCAGAGAGGTAGTACTTCAGAGGAATTTAGGAGGCTGTGCAGGGTTTGCAAGGATTGCACGTACTTAAATTAATTTTATGAGGTGAGATGGTGGAGGGCTTTTTCTAGCTTTTTTAAAACTGTAGACCCTGTTTAAAAGCCTTAGCAGTTCCTTGATCATGATGCCACATAGTCCTAACCGTCCTTTTGGAATAATTTGAGTTCTACAGCTATTTAGGAGAAATTGAAGTGGAGGGGGAGAAAGAAGTTTGTGGAGGCTGATTGGATCCTTTGCTGTACTGAAGCTACTAAACTTCTGCAGAAGCCTTAGGTTCCACTTTGGGGCAGTAAAATCGGGTGCTGTGTGAAATACCAGTATTTCACATGGAGCAATTTCTTCCCTTCCTTCTCACTCTTCAAAATTTCATTGCAGGCAAGCTCCCAACAGTGGGCATGTAAGAGCAGAAAATAAAAGTAGGGGGAGAGAGGTTTTTTGCACCTCAACCAACTCCCCCAAACCTACACCAGAGATTAGGGATAGTGACCTCCTAATGGTCACCTTAAACATCTTCTGATTAGGATCTCTAATCCCCTGGGTGACTTGACAGATTTTACTTTTTGTTTTAGACTTTGAGAACAGGAAACTTTACGCATGGCTAGTGCAAAAGCCACTGGACCTAGCTGTCTGAAATTTGGTACGTTCAGTCAGCTCCATAGGGCCTGCTACATCCCCAAATTCCATGAATTTATGAGGAAGCCCAAAGAAATTATAGCTCTTTACTTTGAGAGATTTTCTTGGAAAAAGCAAATTTTACCTGTGGCTAGCACAAAAGCCACTGGACCTAACTGCCTGAAATTTGTCATATTCAATCAGCTCCATGGGGACTACCACACCTCCAAATTCCATGTATCTATCATATAAACTAAAAGTCAGTGGGAAAATGTAAAAAAAAAAAAAAAAAAAAAGGCAATTAGGACAGCTCAAAAGATCTGGGGCACAGCTCAAAAAGATCCAGGGCCTGTGCTCAAGTCGGCCCCTATAACAACGTCCCTGATCAGAACTCTGTAGCCCCTGTAAAGTAGCAAGATGTCTGCAAGAACCCACAAGATTTGATATCTGGCGGGGTGGGGTTAGGGGATTGTCACTGCAGATACCACACACATATTAGCAGTATCCCTTTAATAGAACCGATAATGCTGAACACACATTTGACATAGGGTTTATTTATAGTATTTCTACACCCACTTTCTAGACCAATTAAGCCGATTTACAAAAGGTCCAAAACATTAAAACCACATCAGTGGGTTCTATCCAATATTAGTCTAACTTAAGTCCCATTCCTTTCAATGAGTCTACGCTAAGTAAAACATTGGATGCAACCTGATAAAGTAGAATAATTGTCAAATGCTCCTCATTTAAGACACACGTGATACTATGACTTAGAGAGCGAAGCTGTAGTCCCTGGGAGAGTGGTCCAGGGGCCATGGGATATTCCAGATTTCCCCAGCTTGAGGCTATGGCCACAGCTACCACCTTTGGGGGGAGGGATCCCCACTCAGATTCCCCCCTCCCAGCCACTGCAGAAAGCTCTGTGCTGGCTCCTCTTCCAAGGTCGGTGTTGTGACCTCAGAAGAGGAGCGGGAGGAAAGGGGCACGCTGGTGGGTGGGGAAGGGAAGGGAGAAGAAAGGACGTGGGCTCACAAGCCTCTCCACTCCTGCCCCGATCCCCAGCCAGGCAGGTGAGCTAGCTGGGCTCAGAGCCTTCTATCCACTGGGCATCTATCCTGTAGGACTGCACCCTTAATTGTGGTCTATTTGACCTTAATTTCAGATTAGAACATTTCTTTTTAAAGGAGTAGGAGGGTTAAATATTTTTACAAAACACAAACGGGTAGGTGGGAAAATTAGGCTCATTGATAGAAATACAGAGGCAGAATGGCAACAAGGAAAGGCACAGAAATAGCCCAACCGTTGAGTAATATTTTTCAGCAATAAAAAAGGAACAAAATAATGAAATCAAATGCATTAAAAATCTTAACACAATACACACACGCATGCATAGCCTTAATGCAAACTGTATGACTATGTTAGTGTAAAGAAAGCACTTTTCTAATTTAGTTTCAGGAGACTGGTTATAGCTGATTATATTCAATCACCCATCAGAGCTCACTCATTAGCAGTGACTTGTAAATCAGCCTGACGGAAAGTCATCTCTTCTATGATGGCCAGAATTTGTTGCCTAATCCAACAGGTTGTTCCTGCTTTAGGGCGCAATCCTGTGGGGACAGGCAGCCACCTCCGAACTCAGAGGTGACCATCTATCCAATGCAGGGCAGGAGAAATGCAGAAGGGTTCATCCCCTCCGCACTTCAGCTACCCTGCATTTGTGGCTAGACAGCCAATTTCGGCTTTCTAGCTGCGGGAAGGCGGAGCGGGGGTAGCAGCTGCCAGACAACACAAAGGATGTGTTGTACTGGCATTTATGCCTTCCCCACCCCAGAACGCCCCATTTTTGCTGCTCCGTGCTCCTCTTCCGAACACAGAGCGCGGGGCCATTCCAAGCTGCTTGCAAGGCAGTGCGGGAGGGGGGGAAGGTCGGTTCTCCAGGAACCGACCTCGGAGCGTGGGCTCCAAGGTCGGTTCCCGGAAACTGACGTATCCTATGGTCGTCTAGCCTCTGACTAGTGGCCACAGGATTGCTCCCTCTGTTCCAAGAGAGATAATGAAAAGAACACAACATTTGAAGCTGTCACATACACTGTCCATCTAGCTCGGTCCTGTCTACTCCAACTGGTTTCATGCAAGTAACTTTCCCTGCTCTGATGCTGGCTGGGGCTGAATGGAGCCACCAGCTTGCAGGGACAATCCAGTCTGGCAGTAACAGTATTCTTCCAGGGGGTCCAAGAATCCGATACAATATGTGTTGGGTTGAAGCAGTTTTCTCACCAACCATCTCTGCTGGACGAGACTGAGTGGATATACAGCTGACAGAGAAAAACGATCCCTTTGCCATCGCCACCACCATGAAATAGGGCTTTGATTGCCATGTTCAGTCAGTTCATTACAGGTTTGCCTCCTCTTGCAAACTAGCTATCATTCCTAGCTGCATGACTTTCAGCAGCTCTCTGTTACACCAGAACACCATTTCAGCTCAGCAGGAAAGGGCATCTAGGAGCAATTATGTCCACCACCCAGATTATCTTCCTATTCCATCTGGATCCAACAGCTTGCAGGGATAATCCATCCTAAGAGGTCCATACCCCTTGTGGAGGTTAGGAGATGTCCGACCTTAACCAAGCAGGGATCCATCTATGACCAATGAGTCACTGTTGGCTCTCTCACTTTCACAGCACCGCCCCCATCCCATACAAGACCCCCGGATCCAGTTGTACCAGGAAAACATTCGTATGATTAAAGGCAAGATGAGAGGCACCGCTGGTGATCATCCAGCTCGGACAGCCTTCCTCAACCTGGTGCCCTCCAGACGTTTTGGACTACAACTCCCAGAATTCCTGACCACTGGACATGGTGGCTGGGGCTGATGGGAGTTGAAGTCCAAAACATCTGGAGGGCACCAGGTTGGGGAAGGGTGAGTTAGGATAACAATCACACAGCCACAGCAGCTGGATGAGGCCCAGGCACAGAGCTCCTGTTTGCACATGGAGTTCCTCATCCAGATATAAGCAGGCGCCCAGAAGTGGCTTCAACACCCCACAGGAGGACTGAGGTGGTAATCTTAAGGCAGGTTTCATTTTGGGGAACAGTGAGCATCCATAACTCTTCTGATTTCCAACAGGGCTGTTGAACCCACTGTGGGGACGGGATGGGCAGAATCATGCAGCTCTACTGTATCCTCACTATTGTTGCCAATAGCGATATAACATTTAGATTAAAAACATCAATAACACTTACACTCTAAAAAGGGATGATAGCAAATCACACAAACAGATGTCTTCCTTGATTGAGTTTGCTTTCTTTCTAATAACTAGGCAATTTAATTTAGGCAACATCTAACCTGTCTCTGGTTTTCGTACAGGTTTTAATAGCCAGCACTGATGCGGCATTTCCAAGACAAACAGAACTGTCTGATGGGGGCACAGCAAGGCTGTTAGAGATATTTGTATCTTTATATTTTAATCAGGATTGTTTATCACAGAAAACACGCTATACAGCCAAGTGGGAAAACAGACGACTAGCTTTAAGGGGACAATCCTCCCTCCCCTGACAATTTATGATATTCCATAGCTGCACAATCAAGGGGAAATACAAGAGTTATCAGCAGGCTTTTCTCCCTAAGAGAGAGGGCCAAATGGCAAACTGCATGTGCATTACCCAGAGGTGTAGGGGAGAAGTTATGAGTAGACAGCAGGCAAAGGGTTAAGCACGCATGTGCACACAGACACACATGGCCCTCTCTGGGTCTCAACTGCACACATCCATAGCTGTTCTTTGGTATGTCTGTATTTTAAATTTGTAGATGATTACATTAAACTGCATGTAATGTGTAGTGCAGCCTTTAAATTTGCCACTGACTTTACCTAAGGCTTGGGCAAATTATCAGAGGTATATCAAGGAAAGCCGAAAGAGTTTTAATACGAGTAGCAGAAATCAAAAGGGCAGAAGCTCACATACAATAATGACCCTAATAATGGTCGGTAATCAAAGCCTTCTGATTTGAGCAAATGACTGCTTAGTCATGGGATGGTTTTTGACATCCTTATGCTTACCTGGGAGTGAAGGCCATCGATCGCAGTTGGGACTTCGTTCCAAGTAACCATGAAGAGGACCACGCCATGCACAAATTAAATGTACAAGAAATACATCAAAAAGGCGTTGGATACATATTTTGCACCAGCGACGCAACTGCCCTAAAGGCAAGAACTTTTGGGAAAATGTGGCAGATGTAATGAAGAGGTTTGGGGTTACAATATTAAAATGATTCCATCATCATTTCTATTAGTTTATATTAACACTAAAATTAATAGAAAAGGTAAAAGATTTAAAACAGAGCTTATAACGAGATTATTATTATTTAGTTCCCATGAACCACCCAAACTGTCAAGGTTCTTAAGTCATGAAGCAACTAAGGATGCGGCTGATCGAGGTTACATATTCAAAGCAGAAGTGGCTCACATGTGGCATGCAACCCCACAAATCGTGGGTTAATTAACCCATGATTTGCTGCCTTTATGTACGAACAGGCCCATTACATGGGAGTAAACCCAGGTTTGCCACCCCCCCCCCCACACACACACATACTCGACAGGGGGTTGCAGTCAACTGACCTCTTAACAATGGCATTTGCATAACACACATTTCCAAACACATGTTTATACACTTATACAAATGTAAAAATCTAACTTGTGAAGTGGCCCAAAGAGAATATGCAAATGAATTGCTATACACGAAGCTCACAATGTAAAAAGAAGTCATCTGCAAGCAAGGTTCCATCTATCAAGAATTCTGAAGGCTTCCCCAGAAACAAGCAGAGTTGTTTATTTCTGCTCATCTTCTGTCCTCTTTAGCAGCTAATTTTCCCTCGAGGTTCAGAGGGGGAGTAAGGAAAATGTGGTGCTAAAGGAGAGCGATGATAAGCAGGGATAAACAACTCTGCCTGCTTCTGGAGAAGCTGTCAGAATTCTCAACCAAGTGTGCCTTGTACATGCCTCCTTCGGATGTAACGGATGTAATGTGGAACCATACTCTGATTCATTCAGTACAGGCAGGGTCCAATTATCTGTTGTTAGAAGAATCAAAAGCGAAGCAAAAGTGCAAAACAAAAAAACAGCTTCATCACAGATTAGGTGCGTACGAAAACAAAAGCAAGGTAAGTGTGTGTGTGTGTGTGTCTGTATATACGCACGCACGCACATGCATGCACACACACAGATTTGGAATTGTTAAAAAAACAAAAGTATTTGGATGACATCGTAATATATTCTGGTACAAACCTAGACATCATAGTAAGAAGCAGAGACATCACCTTGCCAACAAAGGTCTGTATAATCAAAGCTATGGTTTTCCCAGTAGTAACGTGTGGCTGTGAGAGCTGGACTATAAGGAAGGCTGAGCGCCGAAGAATTGATGCTTTCGAACTGTGGTGCTGGAGAAGACTCTTACGAGTCCCCTGGACTGCAAGGAGGTCAAATCAGTCCATCCTAAAGGAAATCAACCCTGAGTGCTCATTGGAAGGACAGATACTGAAGCTGAAGCTGAAATATTTTGGCCACCTAATGTGAAGAGAAAACTCCCTGGAATATAGGGGTGCACAAAAGCCACTTACCTGGTCTCGCAGCTTGCTTCGTGGTGGGGGGGAGGCGCTTCGCTGCTCCCCCCGAAGTTCAGGCTGGGGGGGGAGGCTTCCCGCCTCGCCCGGCCGAAATTCAGGCCGGGGGGCAGGCTTCCGCCTCGCCCGGCCAAAATTCAGGCCGGGGAGGAGGCACCTCGCCTCGCCCGGCCGCGAAATAAAAAGTAAAAAAAAACACAAAAAAACGCCCCCGTGATAGGCTACGTGACGATTTACGTAGCCTATCACGGCTAGATCTGCAAAGTCAGCCGTGATAGGCTACGTTAATCGTCACGTAGCCTATCACGGGTGACTTAAAAAAAAAAAAAAGCGCGTACGCAAATGGCGGCCCCCATAGGGAGCCGCCATTCGCGTTCCTTATTTGGTCGCTGTAGTCTACGTAAATCTTTACGTAGACTACGGCGAAAATAAGGGCAACGCAAATAGCATTGCCCTTATTTTCGCCGTACTACAGCGACCAAATAAGGAACGCGAATGGCGGCTCCCTATGGGGGCTGCCATTAGCCGTACGCGCTTTATTATTATTATTTTTAAGTCACCTGTGATAGGCTACGTGACGATTTACGTAGCCTATCACGGCTGACTTTGCAGATCTAGCCATGATAGGCTACGTAATCATCACGTAGCCTATCTTGGGGGCGTTTTTTTTTTTTTTACTTTTATTGGAATGGCGGCGGCGGCAGCCGGTCGAAAGACCGGCTGCCGCCCCCGCCCCTGCCGAAGACCTGCCGAACCGCCGCCGGGACCCTCCGCCGGGAGGGACATTCGGGAAGTGTAAGTCCCATCCCGGGGGGGGGGGCGGGGGGGCGGAGAATTTCTCCCTGAAACTACTTCAGGGGGCCGAATACGTTAGGACTCGGCCCCCCGAAGTTTCGGGGAGAAATTCTCCCCCGTCCCTACCTGGAAAAGACCCTGATGCTGGGAAAGATTGAAGGCAAAAGGAGAAGGAGACGGCAGGGGATGAGATGGCTAGATAGCATCACCGATGCAATGAATATGGTCTTGAGCACACTCTGGGAGAGAGCGGAGTACAGGAAGGCCTGGCATGCTACGGTCCACGAGGTCACAAAGAGTTGGACACGACTGAACGACTGAACAACAACACCCCCCATGTTTTAGCAATACCACATGGCCTAGGAGGACTGAAACAATCTCTGACACAACCGTGACCGCTGGGAGCGGTCACAACAGTTCCTCCCTCCACCAGTTACAGCAGTGCTGGAAATTGTTAGAGATCCACTATTACAGCATAGGATATCTGCTTTCCAGTTGCACTCATTATGAAGATTATGGGCATTAATCTGGCTGCAATGCCCCTGAAGCCTCATGTGCTGTAAGCTCTTACAATCAACCTATTTCATCTATTTGTTGTACTGTCCTTTTAACAACAGTTAGATTGGAGAGGGATAATTATTAAAGACAACTGTTCAGCAAAGGGCAGGTGGGTAATGGATAGGCTGAGCCAAGGGTCACAGCAGGCAGAGCCAAGGCAGCGACCCATTGCACAGAAAAGGGAAACTGAGGCAACAACTCTAAGATCACGCCTGCAAAGTGGGGCGGGGAGAGCAACACACAGGCCCGAGAGCCAACTACGGCCATATATGGGAATGAGGCAGAGCAGTCCTTCCGGATGCCCTGCCTCATTGTCTGAGTCTGCAGATGATGAAAATACCCACCTGGGCATGCAATAGCCTAACTAGGAGAACAGAGAAGGAACAAGAATGGAGGAAGGAAGACTGAGAAGCAAGTACAGCAGTATGCATACCGTGCTACAAAAGGACAGGGACAGGGAGCACAAAGCAATTGACTTGCTGTGTGTGTGTGTGTTTGGGTGTGTATGTCTAGGGATGGGAGAACTCTGGCAGGTCAACCCCCGTTCTTAATAAGAAATCACTTCTGAACTTATGCGTAAAGAATCTTTTTCCCTCCAAAAGATGGAAGGAAAGCAAAGGAAGCAAGCAAACAAACACCAAGGCCTCGTTCAGATGTAATGGACTCAGTCAGATGCAACCCTAAACTATAGTTTAGCCTTGGGCTCTCACATTCCCCCTTTCTTCTTCAACTGCAAGAAGTTCAGAAGCTTTTGCTTCTCTTTGAGATTAACTGCAGCTTGTCATATTTTTCAAACCAGTACAAACTGTGGTTAATTAACTTTGGTTTGCTGAAAGAAGCCAGATTCACACCATAGTTCTGAAGCTAACTTGTTTCAACAAACCATACTTAAGATTCACCAGAATTTAGGATTTGTGTTGTTGTTGTTGTTGTTCAGTCGTGTCCGACTCTTCGTGACCCCATGGACCATAGCACGCCAGGCCTTCCTGTCCTGCGCACTCTCCCGGAGCGTGCTCAAGTTCATATTCATTGCATCCGTGATGCTATCTAGCCATCTCATCCTCTGCCGTCCCCTTCTCCTTTTGCCTTCAGTCTTTCCCAGCATCAGGGTCTTTTCCAGGGAGTTTTCTCTTCGCATTAGGTGGCCAAAATACTGGAGCTTCAGCTTCATTATCTGTCCTTCCAATGAGCACTCAGGGTTGATTTCCTTTAGGATGGACTGATTTGACCTCCTTGCAGTCCAGGGCACTCGTAAGAGTCTTCTCCAGCACCACAGTTCGAAAGCATCAATTCTTCGGCGCTCAACCTTCCTTATAGTCCAGCTCTCACAGCCATACATTACTACTGGGAAAACCATAGCTTTGATTAGACGGACCTTTGTCGGCAAGGTGATGTCTCTGCTTCTTACTATGCTGTCTAGGTTGGCCATAGCTTTCCTCCCAAGGAGCAAGCGTCTTTTAATTTCATGGATACAGTCACCGTCTGCGGTGATCTTGGAACCCAAGAAAGTAAAATCTGTCACTGCTTCCATTTCTTCCCCTTCTATATGCCAGGAAGTGATGGGGCCAGATGCCATGATCTTCGTTTTTTTAATGTTGAGTTTCAAACCAGCTTTTGCACTCTCCTCTTTCACCCTCAACAAGAGGCTCTTGAGATCCTCTTCGCTTTCTGCCATTAGGGTGGTATCGTCTGCATATCGGAGGTTGTTGATAATTCTCCCAGCAGTCTTAATTCCGACCTCTGATTCATCCAACCCGGCATTTCTCATGATGTACTCTGCATATAAGTTAAATAAGCAGGGTGACAATATGCAGCCTTGTCGTACTCCTTTCCCAATTTTGAACCAATCGGTTGTTCCATGTCTGGTTCTGACTGTTGCTTCTTGACCCTCGTACAGGTTTCTCAGGAGACAGGTAAGGTGGTCTGGTACTCCCATCACTTTAAGAATTTGCCACAGTTTGTTGTGATCCACACAATCAAAGGCTTTAGCGTAGTCAATGAAGCAGAAATAGACGTTTTTCTGGAATTCTCTTGCTTTCTCCATGATGCAGCGAATGTTGGCGATTTGATCTCTAGTTCCTCTGCCTCTTCGAAACCCAGCTTGTACTTCCAGTAGTTCTCGGTTCGCATACTGCTGAAGCCTAGCTTGTAGGATTTGGAGCATCACCTTGCTGGCATGTGGAATGAGCGCAATTGTGCGGTAGTTTGAACACTCTTTGCCGTTGCCCTTCTTTGGAATTGGAATGTAAACTGACCTTTTCCAGTCTTGTGGCCACTGTTGAGTGTTCCAGATTTGTTGGCATATTGAATGCAGCACTTTAACAGCATCATCTTTTAGGATTTTAAATAGCTCGGCTGGAATACTGTCATCTCCGCTAGCTTTGTTGTTACTAATGCTTCCTAAGGCCCACTTGACTTCACTCTCTAGGATGTCCGGCTCAAGTTCAGTGACCGCACTATCATGGCTATCAGGGACATTCAGATCTTTCCTGTATAGTTCTTCTGTGTATTCTTTCCACCTCTTCTTAATCTCATCTGCTTCTGTTAGGTCCCTGCCTTCTTTGTCCTTGATCATGCCCGTCTTTGCACAAAACGTTCCCTTGAGATCTCCAATTTTCTTGAAGAGATCTCTAGTCTTTCCCATTCTGTTGTTTTCCTCGATTTCTTTGCATTGTTCATTTAAGAAGGCCTTCTTGTCTCTCCTTGCTATTCTCTGGAACTCTGCATTCAGTTGGGTATATCTTCCCCTTTCTCCCTTGCTTTTTGCTTCCCTTCTTTTGTGAGCTACTTGTAAAGCCTCATCAGACAGCCACTTTGCTTTCTTGCATTTCTTTTTCTTTGGGATGGATTTCGTTGCTGCCTCCTGAACAATGTTACGGACCTCCATCCATAGTTCCTCAGGCACTCTGTCTATCAGGTCTAATCCCTGAAATCTATTCCTCACCTCCACTGTATATTCATCAGGGATATGATTTAGGTCATACCTGAACGGTTTAGTGGTTTTCCCGACGTTCTTCAATTTAAGCCGAAATTTTGCAAGAAGCAGCTCATGATCTGAGCCACAGTCAGCTCCAGGTCTTGTTTTTACTGACTGTATGGAGCTTCTCCATCTTTGGCTGCAAAGGACATAATCAATCTGATTTCGATATTGACCATCTGGTGAAGTCCATGTGTAGAGTCACCTCTTGTGCTGTTGGAAAAGAGTGTTTGCTATGATCAGCATGTTCTCTTGGCAAAACTCTATTAGCTTTTGTCCTGCTTCATTTTGTACACCAAGGCCATGCCTGCCTGTTATCCCGGTGATTTCTTGACTTCCTACTTTAGCATTCCAATCCCCTATGATGAAGAGGACGTCTTTTTTTGGTGTTAGTTCTAGAAGGTGTTGTAGGTCTTCATAGAACCGATCAACCTCAGCTTCTTCGGCCTCAGTGGTTGGGGCATAGACTTGAATTACTGTGATGTTGAATGGTTTGCCTTGGATTCGTACTGAGATCATTCTATCGTTTTTAAGATTGTACCCCAGTACTGCTTTTCCCACCCTTTTGTTGACTGTGAGTGCTACTCCATTTCTTCTAAGGGATTCTTGCCCACAATAGTAGATATGATAGTCACCTGAATTAGATTCGCCCATGCCTGTCCATTTTAGTTCGCTGATTCCCAAGATGTCGATGTTCAATCTTGCCATCTCATGTTTGACCACCTCCAGCTTACCTTGATTCATTGATCTGACATTCCAGGTTCCTAAACAATATTGTTCTTTACAGCATCGGATTTTCTTTTCACCACCAGACACATCCACAGCTGAGTGTCCTTTCGGCTTTGGCCCAGCCGCTTCACTCTTTCTGGCGCTACTTGGAAATACCCTCTGCTCTTCCTCAGTAACATATTGGACACCTTCCGACCTGAGGGGCTCATCTTCCGGCGTCATCTCTTTTAGCCTTGTGATACATTCCATGGGGTTTTCTTGGCAAGAATACTGGAGTGGGTTGCCATTTCCTTCTCCAGTGGACCACATTTTGTCAGAACTCTCTGCCATGACCTGTCCGTCTTGGGTGGCCCTGCACGGCATAGCTTATGGCTTCATTGAGTTACGCAAGCCCCTTCGCCACAACAAGGCAGTGATCCATGAAGGGGCGTACATTTAGGATTTGTACAACATGCTAAAGTGCAGCTAATCCAAAACGGAACTGGAAGCTTCTGATTTCCTTCTTGCAGTTGTGCCAGAGGAGGAGAAGCGAGCGAGCTCAAGGCTCAAACAGGCTTGCTCTTGTAATGCTGAACCATGGCTTAGCGTTATGTCCAAACACAGCTAATGAGAAACCATGGTTTGCCACTATGTGAATGAGTCTGCACAAGCCTTGGGCTTGCACTTTCCCTCTCCTCCTCTTCCACATGCTAGAGGAGGAGATCAGAAGCATCTACTTTAGATTTTAAACCAGCCATGGTTCACCATGACTGTGGTTTGTTTAAACTAGGGGTGGGCAACTTCTTGCCTACCACATGAGCTGAACTGCAACTCCCATCATCCCTCATCACTTGACTAGGGCTGATGGGAGTTGCAGTCCAACAACATCTGGAGGACCACAAACTGCCAACCATGGTTTAAACTATGGTTTCCAAACAAGCTAGGAACTGAAACGAAGGGTTGATTCTGGCTTTTTCTCACTAACCATAGTTTAAACAAACCACAGTTCCCAGAGTTCAGCCCTCATGGTGAATCATGTTTCGTTTCACAAGGAGAAGTTTTTCCTCCTCTGATGAATGATGGAGAAGAAAAGGGGAGAGGGACTATGCAAGCTCAAGGCTTATTCAAGCTCATTCACATGCTGGCAAACCATGGTTTCCCAACAGGTCTGAACTGGGCCAATGTGAGATGCAAGTCAAGATTAGCACTTTATGACTAGAACCCTGTGAAATCTACTATGGATTCACTGGTTTCCTGATCTCATTTGAGATAATGGATGGGCTTTGAGACCAAAATGGCCCCAAGGCATCTTCAAAGTAATACATTTTTTGTATTGACAGTTCTAGTTCAATTGGACAAATGGGTGTACTTTCACATGCAACGCGCAAAATAAAATATTTAGTGGGAAAAACTGCTCCGTTTCTCAGAGTAAAATCATGTACATTTTCTCACTGATAAAGGGCAAATACTGTGGATGACAGTGTTGAAGGACGCACATAGGATAGGTATTATTCTAGAACTAGTTGTTAAAAGGTAACAGAAGCGATAAGAGTATGAATTAGCACACTGGAAGCAGAAAAGAGAATATCAGTATGTGTGTATACCTGCTTTTGAACTGTGTACATGAGCTTTCAAAAAAAGAGATTTTAAAAATCAAATCAACTTACCGCTAGGCAAGGGACTGGAGCAGAGGAATAAGACAGAACAATGATCTAGGATTACTGTCGTTTGCAATCAAAAGAGCCAAAGGACAGTTTCAGTTTACCACTTAAAGAAATGGAGGACTGATTCAGACAATAATCCCCAGTGTGTGATGGGAAGGGGGCTTCATGACTGAGCACACACACGACAACATAAAGGGAGACCCATGTAAGCTATGGCATCTGCACATAGTGGCAGATAGCCAACATCTGTGAGCCCCCAGCCACAGTGACCAGTTACGTTTTACTAATAACTTTACGAACTTATTTCAAGACTGGGCAAGTGACACTTTTAACGGATAAGAACAAGTCAGTGGAACTCAGCCTTAAAAGCACTTGTCTGCTTTTTGAGTTGAATTCGGTTCTGCTGTGGCATTCATGACCTTTTGTTTGAACAAATGAATGGAAGCTTCTGTGACATTATAAAGTGTTGTACTTTCTTCATATCAATAAGTTGCTAAAATGCAAATGTAATTAATTAAAGGGAAGATGATCAACTAAGAGCGCTTTACTTGACTGACAGCCCTTATCTGCACATGCAGTTCAAGGAGTTATAGCAAAATGGGTGATTGACACAGGTTATCCATCTAATTGTACCATTAGGAATGTCCTTGGAAAAATTAAATGGAATTCTCTCTGCTAATGGGATGACTTCCAAAAAGTCTCCACAAGGGCACAAAATGTTATACATACCTGAATCATTTTATGTCATACAGGAAGGATGGGCAGTCTCTTCCCATTTCCACCAAGAATTTTAGTTCCGGTTATTTATCATTTACGGGTTGCATGACCGCAAACTAAAGTCCATCTGGAACATTATGAAGAATTAAGAGTCATGTCACTATGTCTTGGGTGGAAAGCTCCCCCACCTCCAGCAACAGCTACTGAACAAAACTTGTCTGGTGTGACATCTCAGAAGGTTAGAGACTGGCCATGTTTATAAGATCAAGCCCTGCCTTACTTAGCCAGGGGATGCTCGAGCGCCATACATCTCCACACAGCCTCTTCGCAGCAGTTTCACTCCTCCTTTTGCACAAGCAGCAAAACAAACTAGAAAGCCACAGTTAACCAAAGCTTCCTGTTATGTGCAAACTGGGAACTATGATTAACAGCTCCTCAAAAGCCATTAACCATTGATCCTGACTTCCTTGTTCGTATGAAGGGAAGAACAAAGCAGCAGCAAAGGGGTTGCTTGTGGGTGCATGGAGTCATATTATATTATATTTATTTTATTTAAAGCATATCTTATTTAAACCAAAAGGCTCCCAGAGCTGCGTATAAAGATCAGAACTAAGACAGTCCCTGCCCACAGGGTTACAATCTAAAAGTCACAGCACAAAAGGAAAATGGATTGGAAGGGAGGAGGAAAAAAGCAAACTCAGGCACTAGATTCTTAGTTACAGAATTCACCTCTCAGTTTATAATATCTCTTGAGCAGGAAGTCACCAAAAAAAAATCTCACACACTATTCCCTTTGCCTCCTAAAATACAAATGACTAGCACAGGTATGTGTCAGGTGGCATAGTAACTTTTATTGTTGGCTAATAATACCTTTTGGGGACTTATTTGCAAGGGAAATAATTAGAATTGGACACAATAGTTATAGACAATTCAACCAGCACCTAGCTAGGCCTACACATCACCTAAACTGAACATCACCCATCCCAGCTCCCTGTACCCTGTCCCTTCTATGGACTTCCACCCGGGTCTAACTCCAAAGTGCGGTTAAAAACAAACCACCCCCACCACCCCACTCCTGTTCCTTAACAGCACCCTAACACACTGAAATCTAGCAGGCAAAGCTTCTCCTCCTTTGGTAAGTGGCTGGAAAAAGTTTCACCTGGTCAATTTCCCTGCATCAGTCTGATGTTAAGGAACCAATGGAAGAGGAAACACCTAAGCCAGGTACAGTTGAAATGTGCAGTTTACTAGGCCCAACACATTTCAAATGAAGACTTTTCATTAGGGAACTATAAAAAATAAAATCCTATATTCATCTGAGTAATTTCTTCGATAGAACTTTTTTTAAGTCATCAAATTATCATAAATATAAACAATGATAAACCCATGGAATGGGGGCAAACCTCATAAAAAAAAAAGGTTTCACATAGTGCAATCCTAAGTATGTTTACTCAAAAGTAAATCTCACCATGTGCCATGGAGTTTACTCATGAGTAAGTGTGCACAAGATAGCAACCTAAACATATCATAACTAGAACTTTATGTTACGGAGTCCTGCAACAAAATGTTGCAGTGTAGTACCACAGCCCTTGGCTGAGGGGGTTGAAAAATAAGAGTTAGCATCAAAGGTGGGAGACCCCGCTCCAACATAGGTTTTACTCCATGTGAAATTTTTTTAAAAAATGTTCTTGAACATTTCAAAGGCAACTAGTCTGCTCTGCATGCAAGTCAATGGAGAGTAAGTAAGAGAGATGCCAATGTTAAATTCCACATCGAATATTTTCCCCAATAGCTCATCTCTTCCTGGGAGAAGCTGTGTCAGGCACTCAAAAGCTTAATTACCCATCCCTCTGCCAGCCCAGGGTGTCACTCTCCACTTGAATAGCTAATGAAACTTTCCAGCCAGCTGACCACAGCACAGCTGGGGCTTAAAGTGGCCATGTCACATCCACGTCTAAATGAGTAAGAAGGCACGGCGAAGAACACTAACAGGATGTTAACATCATTTTTCATCTACACTTTGCTAGAAGGAAGGCTTGTTGGCTTCTACCTGAAAGCCAAGTATCTTTTGTAATGTAAATCAACATTTTAATTGGTTTTATATTTGAATGCAATTATGTTCTGAAAAGGAATTCTGTGCAAATACCTTTATGCTGACTTGTCTAACGGTTTCCTTAGCAAATTTGTTACATTTAGAAATCCAACAGATATTTTTTTTCTTAAGTGCCATTATTACTGCAAGGGCCACGCTAACGCTCCAGATCTCAAGCCCACTCAAGGCTGATTAACTTTGACTCTTTTGGAGTGGCTGGCAAGATGTCGATGGCTGGACAACCCAGAAGCACTACATTCACTGCAAAGTGGCTAAGAGCATTTTCATACATGATATGTAAATTGCTTTTGTGCCTCTCGTCATGCCATTTGTATGCATGCATGAATGTTACATGCAGGGCAATTTCCAGAAGTTAGTCTATTGCAGCAAAAACAAAAGAGTCTTGTGGCACCTTAAAGACTAACACATTTATTCTGGCATAAGCTTTTGTGGACTATAGTCACTTCATCAGATGCATAGTGTTACTAAGAGTTTCAGGTATATATCCGGTACATATTGGCTGGTGGGTGAGCGGGCAGGTGAGCGGAGATTGCAGGAAACCGAACCATTTGTTTTAACAGACCGTACATTCTAGCCAATGTTGGGTTCATGTCAGACTTATATATAGCCATTCACCTATGGCGAGTCATAAACCATTCCAGGTAACTAGGCAGGGAAGTTTTTATAGATTGGAAGAGAATTAGATGGGGTGGGAGGTTGTTTGTTTCTGAACCAAAGTGCACCATAAATGACAAAGATATGTGTGGGAAAGCAAGCAAGCTGTGAAAAATGTTTAGGTAGTAGCTAGTAGCGTCTTCAAACTTATTTGCAAGTTTGGCTTGCATTCGCATTAGTCCTCCAATTCTTCTAAATGTAGCTACAGACTCTCAAAATGCAAAAAAAGACCAAAAAAAGAAGACATGCATGTGAAAAACCTGGAAATGAGTCATTGTTCACCAATCTCAGAACACTATACAGCCACTATGTGCCATTTTTGACAGCCCTCCAGATTTTTGGACTACAATTCCCATCACCCCTAGTCAGCATGGCCACTGGTGAGGGATTATGGGCACTGTACTCCAAAACATCTGGAGGGCAATGCTAGATGGGGAATGCTGAGAGTCATAGGACTTTTTCTATCTAAACATGCATAGGATTTCACCCTTCAGAGCACACTCGGAGAGATGTTTGTTTGAAAGCAGCCTTTTGTCATAATGAAGGCACATTCAAAGATGTGAGTGAATGCACTGCACTACTCAGGAGGAAGGTCTCTTGGGCCAAAATTACATGTGCATTTTAGAAGTGCTTTAAAATAGCTCAGGACTCTCCCCTTGCTTCTGTTAGTGTGCATTATATCACCATTAAGTACAAGTTATCCTTTGCATCCAGCTAGTGTAGGGAGAAGACACTTCCTCATCTTACCTGCCTGTACCAGATCCTGGCCCATCCTGCCCTACAGATGCACTCCCATAGGCAGTTTTCCTTCTAGCCTACCCCACAACCATTTATTTCACCCTCCCTGCTCTCCAGAGAAATTGACTAGGGCAAGGGAAAGCAGTCAGTTTCACTGGAGAACAAAGAAGGGTGGTCATGAAGGGAATCTGCATCAGTTAAACTTCTGCACTGGAAGGAGAGCTTAAAATGTGATAAAAGCACCAGTCCCAAAGGGATACAGCTCTATGGAAAAACAGCGAGGGAAGGGCTAAAGGTGGACTTCAGATAGAACACATCTGTTCACAGATGATACAAAAATGCACAGGAACGACATTTTGTTGTAAATCCCCCTTCCTGCATGGGGATTCTCATCAATTAAAAACCCTGATGCAAGCACCCTGAAGGCTGTATCTCTTTCACACATGAACATTGACAGCAGGGTAAAGGCTCCACAGCATTCTGAGTGGCAACATGTGAAATCTCTCTTGGTGAGTAACTCCTTACTTCTAGTTCAATGACTTGACCACATACTATAACAAGCATATCCAGAGGTAACAGTAGGGCACTGCCTTTATAAAGCAACAAATAACATGTCATAAAGCAGTGAGTACGCAATGCTTTATGCGTACTCTTTCTCTCTCCCCTAGCCTTATTTAGTTAAACATCTAGCCTGAAGAAGTTTTCAGAACCTCAGAAGTTGGGGGTGGGTGGGCCCTTTGCATACATATAACCAGGTGTCCCTGCTGTTCCTTGATTCCAACGTACAACTCATTTTTAACCAAGAGTCTTGTGACACCTTAAAGACCAGCAAATTTATTATGGCATAAGCTTTCGTGGTGTATAGGCTGCTTCATCAGATGCAGCTAAATTTTAGTGACCTGAACAAATGACTAACACGAAACCGTGACATTTAAAATCTCTCTTCTCAAGTTTGCGCAAGATCACTAACAACGGAACACATTTTGATTTAACTCATTAAAATAAAAATGTATACAATATACAGTGCTGGAAGGTCCAGCACTTTTCCTCTCGGAGCACAGATTCCAGAAAAACAGATCCCTTGAAGGGACCAGTGTGTTGTGGGTGGGTGTTACTTTTACGCCAAATAATAATGGTAGCCCATTCATCTGGGTGCCTATAAATACCTAGCTGGAGTTGAACGATAACCAGAACAATCTTAGGGGTCACATTGTCATGGAAACAAGTCTCCACTAATGAGCTCTCCAAGACACCAGTGATTAAGAATGGCAAACATTGACTCATACCGCAAATGTGCACGGAGCAGTCAAAAAGGTAGAGGTTGCCATATTGAAAACAAGAACCCCCCCCAAAAAACAACATGCCTGCCATTAGCTCCCCTCTTTCTTTTTTGGTTTCTTGAGCTCCCCCTCAACCCCCATCCCCAAGGCTTCATTTCATGCAATAAACTGACACACACACATTTCCTAGTTTCATTTGAGAGCTGGAAAACTCTCAGCGCAGAACAAGTCTTGTCGAGGTCCTTCCACTTCTTTCTACACAGCAGATCCAGCTCAGATTATGGTAATGCTGCCAGACTTCTTCTCAGGAAGAAAACAGACCCGGTCTGGGAGATCCAGAATCAGCTGGTCTCTTGACACTTTTTTTTTTTTTTTTTACCTACAAGGGAGCTGTGGAAATGGAAGGCTCCAATTTCATCAGAGCGGTGGCACTGGGCGGCGGGGGAGTGTTCAATGTGCCGTCCCCCCCCATATAAATCATCCCCTTGAAGCAGTGGAGGCCAGTGGCGAATCCACTCCAGGTTTCAGTCAGAACTCTAAAGGAGCTATCCAAGGTTCTCACTGGCTCTGACTGAAGCCCAGAGCAGATTCACCGCCCCACTGGCATCACGGCCACCAGCCTCCATTGCCTTGAAGCTACTATTAGCCCTGCTGCATAAAAGAGCATGTTTTCCACTGTAGGGCTAACAGCAACTCTGGTGTGTGTGTGGAAGGGATTTAGATTGGGGAAAAATGTATGGCAGAAAGCACTGAACCCCCCAGTGCTTCTACTGCGATCAGATTTTGGAGACTTCACAACCGCTTATAGGTAAACACGAAAACCCCCAGGAGCTCTGATCGCAGATCTCCCATGTAGCAGAGCATTGGGGGGGGGGGGATGGATCTGGTTCCTTAAACACCGGAATTAAAGCATGTCCAAATTCAACTCTTCTTTGGAATTAGCAATTAAGTGAAACCACCAAGAAAGGAAATTCATCACCCACCACTGAGCTAGCAAATTTGCTGTCTCAGGGTGAATGCGCTCATGTCACGGCCATCTGCAAGGCTAAGTCACGGAATGCTCCAGAAGGAAGAAAGGGAGACGAGCACATGATAGCATCGCCCTAGTTATGAAGGCGTGGTGATCATCTGGTAGGGAGAATACTGGAGTTGGGTTGGCAAGCCCAGGTTCAGATCTTTGCTTAGCCCAAAAGCTCACTGGAAGCATCCTGTGTATGTTTACTTAAAAGTAAGTCCCACGGTGTTCAACAGTGCTTAGTCCCTAATAAGTCTATTTACGATTGCCGCCTGGGTGGCTACGATCTCTCAGCCTAACCTACTCCGCAGCGATGTTGTGAAAAGTGAGATAACTCGATGTATGCTTCCCCGAGGTTCTTGGAAACCACAGCCCATGACCTTCCTATTCCTCACTTCTCCAGCCAGCTGCAGGTCAAACTAGAGACGACTTGGGAATTTGGTTTTGGAGCTTCAACATCGTGTGTGTGTGTGTGTGTGTGTGTGTGTGAGAGAGAGAGAGAGAGAGAGAGAGAGAGAGAGAGAAGGGGAGACTACGACTCCCATCATCCCCCAGCCAGCATGGCTGGTGCTCTCCAGATGGGTTGGACTTGGACTGGGGAGGCCAGGGATCTAGTCTCCATTTTGCCATGAAGATCACTGGGTGACTATGGACCAGTCATATGGACTTTCAGCATAACCTACCTAACAGGGTTGTTGAGAGGATAAATGGAGAGGACGAGGCTCATGTACGCTGCCTTGGGCTCCTTGGAGGAAAGGTGGGATATAAACATCATATGTAGCAAGTAAACATCATCCTGCGAGCAGCATGGCTGGTGCCCTCCAGATGTATTGGACTAGAGCTCCCATTATCCTCCCAGCCAGCACAGCTGCTGTCCTCCAGGCAGCTGGCTGGAGGAAAGTGGGATTTGTAGTGGAGGAGACTGCTTTATGTCAGGCATGCCTAAACATTGATCTCCCACACCTTGTCTACTTGGAGTTCCCTTTCCTGACTTTTATATACCACTCCCCAACTGCCTTTCTTTCTGCCAGACGCTTCCCCAAACAGTCACTGTCCCCCTTAAAGAATAAAAGAAAAGGAAACAAAAACCCTGCCAGCTACCTCTCTCACCTCTCTAAAACTGTTGTATTCAACAAACCAGAGGGCTGGGGTGGCAGGGAAGATTGCTTTGAAAATAAAACCCAGCAGTCTTTCTTGGAGTGTTTTAGGCACATATCCCTTCCACGTCGATGTCTCCACATATATTTTCATCTAAAAAATAAGGTTCATTTGTTTATGAGTAGGAAAATGGACAAAAGCCAGTTTTTAAAAAAATGTATTATTGTGATGATGAGGTTTCATGCAATTTACGGTGCAATCCTATGCAAGTTTATGCAATCCTATGCAAGTTTATGCAATCCTATGCAAGTTTAGACAGTACAACCCCCAGCATGACCCAGCCACCTTTTTTTGTCTAAACATACATAGGATTGCACCCTTAGGGCACAATCCTATGCAAGTTTAGATGGGGGGGGGCGCCTACAACTCCCAGCATGCCCCATTAAGAGTGCAATCCTGTTTATGTCTTATCAGAAATAAGTCCCGTTGAGTTCAATAAGTCCCGTTGAGTAAATAAATAAGTCCCGTTGAGTTCAATAAATAAATAAATAAGTAAATAAATAAATAAGTAAATAAATAAGTAATAAATAAAAATAAATAAATAATAATAAATAAATAATAAATAAGTAAATAAATAAGTCCCGTTGAGTTCAATAAGTCCCGTTGAGTTCCCGTTGAGTTCAACACTCTTAGACAGTACAACCCCCAGCATGACCCAGCCACCTTTTTTTGTCTAAACATGCTTTTTTTTTTTTTGTCTAAACATGCATAGGATTGCACCCTTAGGGCACAATCCTATGCAAGTTTAGATGGGGGGGGGGCGCCTACAACTCCCAGCATGCTCCCAGCATGCCCCATTAAGAGTGCAATCCTGTTTATGTCTTATCAGAAATAAGTCCCGTTGAGTTCAATGGAACTAACTCCCACGTAAGTGTGTATAGGATAGCAGCTTAAGGGCACAATCCTATGCATGTTTAGACAGAAAAACACCCTACAAGAGTTGTAGGACTTTTTCTCTCTTTCTAAGCGGGCATAGGACCGCACCCTTGAAGTGTTAGTAAAGAACACTACCTTTCTTCCCGCTAACCTTCTTCAAGAATATCGCAGCTGCTGCTCCCATGGACGTCCTTCACCCAAGTAGCCACAGGGATGCAGCCTGCCCAGAGATATCCCAGCCCCCTCCCCGGAATTGCCACGGGCCCCCTGACTTGTGGAGCCTTGAGGAAAAGCAACATTCTGCCTGGCCAACACAGGCGCAATCTTACACACCTCGACTCAGAATTAAGTCCCATCGTTTTTAATGGGGCCTACTCCCAAGTAAGTGCATACAGGATTACAGCCTAAGACAACCGTGACTTCTACAGCTGACGTCTCCAAAGCCTGGTTCCTTCCTCAACCACGCTGTGCATGTTTTTAACATTATTTTAGAATGCATTACAGCGGTATTCACGTTTAATGCAATTAAAATGACTTGACGTACGTTAGCTTCTTCCAGCTGTCAGAATCATAATCACAGAACAGTAGGGTGGGAAGGGGCCCGTAAGACCATCGAGTCCAACCCCCACACCTGTTCTGCATTGATCCGTATTTATCGCATCTATATCCCGCTTCCCCCCCCTCTTGCGAGGAACCCCAGGCGGCTCACACGACCGCCCTCCTCCGCATTTTATCCTCACAACAACAACCCTGCGAGGTCGGTTGAGCTGAGAGACGCGCCCGAGGTCCCCCAGTGAGCTTCCGCGGCCGAGTGGGGACTAGAGCCCGGGGCTCCCGGCTCCCGATCCGACACTCTCGCCGCTACACCGCACCGGCCTGCCCAGTTTCCGAGTCTGCGCCCCCGCCCGCCGGCCGTTCCGCAGCAACCCCGTTTCCGACGGCTGGCCCCGCCGCGCGCCCCGGCCAGTTCCACCCGGCGCGCCCCCCGGCCCGAGGGCTCCGCCCCCCGCCCCGGGGAGCGTCTTCGGCTCGGCGCCGCCTCCGGACCCCCGCGGGAAAAGCCGCCGGAGCGCCCCGCGCGCCCCTCCACCGGAGCGCGCGCGGGCTAAGAGCCGCTCCGGATTCCTCCCTCCGCGTCGCCTTCTCCTCCTCGCCAACCTTGCGGCGGCCTCCTCGAGGGGGATCCCGCACGCGGCCTCGGGGCAGCGGCCGGGAGGGGCGCGCCCTTCCCCGCGGAACCCCCGGGCTCGCCTCCGCGGAGAGGGGCGGCGCAGGCCTCTCGGGGCGCGCGGCGGGAGTGGCGCTGCTCCGGGGACGCCCCCGCGGCGCCGGGGGCCGCTCCCTGCGCGACCCCGCTCGAGCCCATCGGGGGGGGGGGGCGGCCCGGTCCTCTGCGCCCGGAGGGAGGCTGGGCGCCTGGAGCCGGCTGCTTCGCTTTCCGAAGTGGGGGCGCGGCGCAAACCCGCCGGGAAGCGCCAAGCGCGGGTGGGGGCGAAAAGGGGGCAGCGCAGGGCAGGGCGGAAGGAGGGCGGGATCGCGTCATCGGCGCCCGTTTGGGGGAGAGTTGCACCTGAGTAGTGGATGCGCCCCCCCCCCCCCCCGGCCCAGAGGGTGGCCGCCTCGGGAGAGCCGCACGGGCGGCGACAGAGCGAGGGAGGCCGCCCCGGCCCCGGGGAGGCCGCGCACGGAGCGGCGGCGTCTGGGCATCCGAGGGAGGGTGCACCGTGCAGCCCGGGCCTCGCCTCGAAAGCAGGTCCCACGGATCCCAGTGGGGCCGGCTCCCCAGGAGAAGCCCGCCGGCCCACGGACGCTCCCTCGGGGAGCGAGCCCGACGGCTCTTCGCCGGACTTCACTCCCGAGTGACCCCGCCGAGGTTCACACGGCGCGATCCTTCACAGGTTTACTCGGGAGCAAGGCCCGCCGGATCCAAGGGGGCTTCCTCTGAAGCAGGAGCGCTTCGGGAGCGCAGCCTTCGGGAAAAAGGGGGCGTCCCGCGTCTGGGGAGCCGCGCGCTCAGGGGGGCAGTGCGGCGCGTGGCGAGCTGGAGATCTCGGGGGTCCGCGGAGGGGAGACGCCGGAGAGAGTGGCGCGGATGGGACGAGACGGGAGCGAAGTGAGTGGACGGCCCGGCCGAGGAGCGGGGGCGGGGGGCGGGCTTCCCAGCGGCGGGGGCGCTGGAGACCCGTTCGGAGAAGCGGGCGGGAGGGCGGAGAAGGGAGGGCGCGGCGCCGCGCTTGCTCGGGAGCGGGTCCGGCCGAGCTCTGGCGGGACCGTCCCCAACTCCGCGCGCGCGATCGCCCAGCCTGGGAACGCCGCCGGGGCGCGCGGGGAGGCTCGCCGGGCTGCCCGGGGCTGGGGAAGCGGGGACGAGGCTTTGGAGAGGAGAGCGGCGGCGCGGGGAGGAAGCAGTCTCACGCACCTGAGCGGCGAGCGGATCCCCCGCGGGGAGACGCCGGCGGCGGCGGCGGCTGCAGGCAGAAGCGACATCGCCGCGGGCAAGCGCCGCCGGGACGCGCGCCCTCGCCGCCTTCCTCCCGGCGGCGGCGGCTTCTCAGCAGGCTCCCGGTCCTGGGGAGGCGGATCAGGCAGCGCAGCCAAAGGCTGCGCGCTTCTTCCCTCTCTCTCTGCCCCCCCCCGCCCCGTTTGCTCCGGATTGATGAGAAGGGGCGGGGAAAGACAGGCGGGCGGCGCCGAGGAGCGGGCGAGCTGGAGCCCGATCAGAGGTCAAGCCCGCCGCTGGCGCGCTGGAGAAGAGGCAGAGCTGGAGGGGGCGCGCCGCGGCGGCGGCATCTGGTGCCAAGCGCTTCCTCCATCTTCGGGGGGGGGGGGAGAAGGAGGGATCCCCCCCCCCATCCCGCGGAGGGAGACGGAGGGATCGCCCCCCCATCCCGGGGAGGGAGAAGGAGGGATCGCCCCCCCATCCCGCGGAGGGAGAAGGAGGGATCGCCCCCCCATCCCGGGGAGGGAGAAGGAGGGATCGCCCCCCCCCATCCCGGGGAGGGAGAAGGAGGGATCGCCCCCCCATCCCGCGGAGGGAGAAGGAGGGATCGCCCCCCCATCCCGCGGAGGGAGAAGGAGGGATCGCCCCCCCATCCCGGGGAGGGAGAAGGAGGGATCGCCCCCCCCCATCCCGGGGAGGGAGAAGGAGGGATCGCCCCCCCATCCCGCGGAGGGAGAAGGAGGGATCGCCCCCCCATCCCGCGGAGGGAGAAGGAGGGATCGCCCCCCCATCCCGCGGAGGGAGAAGGAGGGATCGCCCCCCCATCCCGCGGAGGGAGACGGAGGGATCGCCCCCCCCATCCCGCGGAGGGAGAAGGAGGGATCGCCCCCCCATCCCGCGGAGGGAGACGGAGGGATCGCCCCCCCCATCCCGGGGAGGTCCAAAGAGAAGTCATGGGGTCCCCCGCCAGCCCCGAAACAAACTAGGAAGTAAACTTGCTCGGTAGGTCCCGTCGAACTCAGTGGGGCGGACTGCCTCAGCAAACGCGCGCAGGGCTGGGCGGTAAGGCAAGCGATGCCAAGCTCGCTTCGGGGGGGGGGGTGGCCGCGCGGGGAGACGTCGGCGAGGTTGGTTTCGGAGGAGACATGCCCAGGATCGGGCTGCACGCTTAGAGCGCCGCCCTAGCTTTGCGCCCTAATGCACTCCATTGCACTTAACTGCTCCTGGTAAGCTGTGCATAGGATTACAGAACGGGTTGGGAGCCTCAGGCCCCGGGGGGAGGGGGGGAGGGCATACCTGGCCCTCTCTCCGGGGTTCCCCAGTTGGTAATACCCCTTTCCCGGCAGCCACCAATCATTGGTGGTTTCCGGGCTTTTGTGCAGTTTTTTCCCCCCTATTCTAAAAGGATGAAATGTCTCTCCTTATTTATTTATTGCATTTATTGCATTTATACCCCGCCTTTATTCCTCTTGCGAGGAACCCAAGGCGGCTTACATTCTCCTCCTCCTCTCCATTTTAGCCTCACAACAACAACCCTGTGAGGTAGGCTGGGCTGAGAGTCTGTGACTGGGCCAAAGTCACCCAGTGAGCTTCCGTGGCGAGTGGGGTCTAGATCCCGGATGTCCCAGCTCCCAGTCCAACACTCTTGCCACTACTATGGATTCCAGCCTGATTCCAGCGAGGAGGACCTATTGAATTCAGTGGGACATGTGTACCACTGGGCTATTGTCTTCTTCTGGGCTCTTCTCACATGCAGCAGCTCCGTTATCAAAACAGCAGCCTCATCTCAGTCCAGTGGGCTTGTTATAGGTTATGTAGATCTCTCCCCTGCACCTGAGATTAGCAGTAGGTAGTAACCAGTACACATCCTCCCCAGATGACTTACCTGCTGGCAGACTCACGAGTTGATCTGCCTTGGAGGGCAGAGTGATAAGCTCCAGATGAAAGGCATGGGCCCCTTGCGTGCAGTCCAGTCCAGTCCTATACATGCTTACTCAGATGAAAGCCCCACGGTCCAAAGGGACTCACTCCCAAGTCAGTGCGATAGGATTTGCCGTCTCCGAGTAGCTATCTTAAAAGCTGCTGTGTGCTCTCCTCCTGTTGTGTGCTTAAAAGAGAGAGAAAATTGGCAGCCGAAATCCTATGCATTTAGTTTAGGAACTCAGTGGGATTTACTTCTGAGAAAACATGCACAGGATTGGGCAGCATTAGCTACAGTTCTGTGCATCCTCAGTTGGAAATTGGAAACGAGTGGGACCAGAACACATGGTTAGGATTAGGGACTTAGTAACGTTCAGAAGGAACCAATGCATTTCACTTTGGCCGTTCAGTAGCGTTTATTTTAGGCTGTCCCTCGGGATTAGGCTGCCTCCAATTTCTTCCTCGAAAACAATTCTGATGTGACGTGACGCTGTCCATCAGCTGTCATTCTTCCTATCTATATCTCCTCAGTATTGTGGCCTGATTTGCAAAGTTAATTGTAATTATATTTGCCGAGAAAACAATACAAGACCTGCCAAAAGAGGGAGGCTGGAGATCAATTTCTGTGATGTAAGCCTTAGCCTTTTCATGTGGATTTCACAGGGTGATATGCTCTTAGTTAGTATAATCACAACTATTATTCTGAATAAATGGTCACTTGACAACAAAGAATAATTCTATCACAGCAGTGTTTTGCTCTGGATGTCATTGTCTCTCCTGCCCTTCCTCCCCTTCTGCCTTCTAATTTATTTCTCCTTGTTTTTTAACGATGACTCTTGGGATTAAGTGTATATCCTAGTTTAAGAGCATTATTTTATAAATAGCGTTTCAACAACTGGACGTAATTTGGAAAATGTAGTAACCCTTTAGGAAGCAGTGATTCCTTTTGAAGGACTATTTGAAGACCTTTTCAAATCACCAGGGTAAATCCTTTCGACAAATCCTTCTGTTTACAGTATGGATTCCTTATTTTAAAGACATGTTTTGATTATTTTATTTATTTATTACACTTGCATCCCGCCTCCCCCCCCCACTCCCTGCAAGGAGCTCAAGGCAGCATATATAGCAGAGGTGTTAAATCTTTTTTAGCCCAAGGCCTGAGTCCCATTCCAGAGAAACTCTTGGGGGCCTCATTCCACTGGTGGGCAGGGCCAAAGACAAAAGGGGGGGGGGCTAAAAAGCCAGAAATGTGAGCCTATTTGAGCTGAAAGCTCTTCCTGCCAGTAAATAAGCCTTAGGAGAGGCATTTCCGCCTTTGAAGAGTGGGGGAAGCCACCTGCACAAAAGCTGGGAAACCATCAAAGAATTGGTGGTCCGGGAAAAGAGGGTGAGGCCAGGGTAAGAGGGAGGGGCCATCAGGGGAAACCCAGGGGGCCAGATTGGTACCTACATGGTCCGGATTTAGTTCCTGGGCCTGGGGTTCTGCACCCCTGGAATACAGTGCTGTCCCCCCTCGCACCTCCTGGATTTTATTCTTGCAACAACCCTGTGAAGGTAGGGTAGGCTGAGAAAGAGTGACTGGCCAAAGGTCACTCAGTGGATTTCCTCCTGAGCAGGGATTTGAACATGGGTGTCCCCGGTCCTAATCCCACACTCTAAGCAGCTTCCATGCCTAGTTTTATGTGTAAAGCAAGTGGCGTAGACATGGAGTTAATTTTGCATTTGGGTGGCTATGTAATGCACGTTGATGTCATGGGCTGGTTGTGTGGAATAAAGAAGGGTGGAGGAAATCCACCTCTTTAAAAGTACGAGGGGTCTGTGGGAAGGAAGAGGAGAGTGCAGGAGGCAGACTACTCCTGCTCCAGCTAGACTGTTGCCCACCCTTGACAGATGCCAGCTCCTGCTCCAGTGGGGATGGTTGCATTGTTTTGAGTGTGTGGTTCTTGGTGTATCCATGGTAGCCCTATGCAGGCATTTCTTGGTGTATCCATGGTAGCCCTATGCAGGCATTTCTTGGTGTATCCATGGTAGCCCTATGCAGGCATTTCTTGGTGTATCCATGGTAGCCCTGTGCAGGCATTTCTTGGTGTATCCATGGTAGCCCTGTGCAGGCATTTCTTGGTGTATCCATGGTAGCCCTGTGCAGGCATTTCTTGGTGTATCCATGGTAGCCCTATGCAGGCATTTCTTGGTGTATCCATGGTAGCCCTGTGCAGGCATTTCTTTCTTTGCACTATTAAGACTGTGTGGAAAGGAAGAGGGAACGTGTATGCTCACCCCAGTGGTGAAGGCAGCAGAGGGGGTAGGGGAAGCATGGTGAGGTCTCTCTCCTTTCCACATGATCTTAATTGTGTTAAGAAAGAAACACTTACAAAGGGCTTGCATTTTTTAAAAAAATAAATCTTGTAACCCACTTTGAGGATTCTAGTCAAAAAACAAAGTATTAATATACCAAAGGTGCAATCCTATGCATGTTTAGACCGAGAGAAGTCCTACAACTCCTAGCATGCCCAATTCCCAATGCTGGGAGTTGTAGGACTTCTTTCTGTCTAAACATGCATAGGACTGTGCCCTAAATGGATATAAAATAAATAGTACAGAGCCCCTTGCAAAGTCTAGTGATCCACCATGGATAATGGGAATGTGGTACTTTTGTTAGGATCAGCCAGGAACGATAAAATAGACTGCAAGCATTTCTTGCCCATCAGAATGCTTCTTCAGGCTGAACGTTAAGAAAAATAGGAAAACAATGGGGAGGTGGAAAGAGAAAAAGATGGGTTTGATGGATACAGTTGTTCTAAGACCATGCTTTTGTTACATGCAGTCTTTAGGGAATTCACTAGGGAATAGTGTCTGCTGTGGAACCCCCAAGTATTTGTCATAGAACCCCCACTACATCGCAGAAGATTTTGGGATGTGGGGGTTGCCAAAATGCCCATGGGGTCTCGCCACTGTCCTGCATAACCTGAGGAGGCACCCACCCAAGGGTGCGCCCCACGTCCTCTTTGTCTGCAGGTTGCAGGGTGGGGAACATCAGTGGTGCTGGGCAACTTATATTTCTGAGAAGCTTGTCATCTGGTATTTATCTTCTCATTTAACCCCTTACCAGCTTCTGGAGGAACTGCAGGATTCCCCCTAGAACACCTTTTGACAATGGTGGTTTGAAGATAAATATAGCACGGGTTGCAGTGTGAGCTACACCCCTGCATGCATCAACCTGTCTGAAAGAAAACAAATTGCTTATCAGGACAAAGTTACTATGGTAAAGGAAGAGAGTCTGCAGTTTTGTCTGTGGAGCCATACAGCCGGGGCGGCCTCAATTAGTGCTATCGGCAAACCTAGCAAGCGCAAATACAGTTTGTTCCAAGAATACGTTAAAGACACTTTGAATAGCATCTCCTAGGAACAGGATGACGCAAGCTGTCGTTTCAGTGCTGCCAACCAGCCTTTGCTTGGGGACAGGTTAATATAAAATTAAATGGAAGGAAATTGCTGGGAGCTGCTCTTATGTTCCTAGGATAGGGTGGCATAAATACATCAGGTTAACTCATAGCTTCATCTCCCTTCCTTCCACCCCCTTGCTCTTGCAAACACAATGCTGTATGGCAGGTGGGAATATATAGCAGCCCCAGCTAATAAAAGGACCCAGGAGAGCATCTTGTGAGACATTTAGGGTTACCAGTTAAAGGCGGGGGGATCCCGCCTGATCAGCTCTGTGGTGCATAAATCAGTAGGCGAAGCTTTTCATGGCCCGAAGGTAGGCGTTATCACCTGCCAATGTCTGCAGAGTACGCTACTGTTAAATGCCCAGGAACAGACACCAGTAAAAAAGTTGGCAACCTTCGGAACAGGTAATGCTCCCAGTTCAAAGGTTACTTTGGCAATACCTGGATAAAAAAGGGAAGTTGCTGTGTAATCAAGGTGATTGTGACCTGGCTTCTTCTTGCTCCAAGGCAATATTGATGATGATGGAAAGGCACCCAGAACTCTAGGTTTCTGAGTGGGTCATATTCTCTTCTTTACTCCAGCTGTGCTCTCACTCCAGCTGTGTACTGTGATGTAAGGCTATCTTAAGGAGCGCCTCCAGCAACACCAGACAGGCCGCTTAACAAGATCAGCCTCAGATGGCCTTCTCTCTGTCCCATCAGCCAGGACAGCTAGACTGGTGGGGACGAGGGAGAGGGCCTTCTCTGTGGTGGCCCCCACTCTGTGGAATTCCCTCCCTAGGGAACTCCGTCATGCCCCCTCTTTAATGAGCTTCCGTCGTGCATTAAAAACGTGGTTGTTCAGGCAGGCATTTGGGGTGGGTTAGGGTATTAAAAAAAAAAAAAATTATGGTAAAATTTTATTGTTTTAAATTGTTTTATGGTGGGTTGTACATCGCCCAGAGTGGCTGGGTGACCAGTCAGATGGGCGATTAATAAATTTAATAAATAAATAAATAAATAAATAAATAAAATGTTCTGAGAAGCTGTGGGGAAAGCAGAAGCTATATCCTCCCCCTGCTTAATGGCACAGTAAAGTTAAGAAGGGACCTTATTCCTGCATTGAGCAAGGGGTTGGACTCGATAGCCTTGTAGGCCCCTTCCAACCATACTATGATTCTATGAAAGCAGGAGGGCACAACTTTGGGGCCCCCAAGGGCCACATCTGGTGCCAGCTGTGGGGCTGCCCATGCACTCACACATGCATACGCATGCACAGTCTTCCCCCCACCCCAGACGCACACAGATCTCCCCTCCCTCCCTGCCTGCTGAGATCTAGAGATCACTGTTGGCATGGTGGTGCATGGAGGTAAAAGCCTCTCCCATCCCCCAGTGGTCTCCACCAAGATGGCTGTTTCTCCACCACTACCAGCAGTGAGAAAACAGCATTCTCGGAAGCCACGGATAAAGCTTTTCTCACTACGGCCCCTCTGATCAGGGGCCATAGGTGGGTGGGGTCCTGCCGGCTTTGGGAGCCCAGCAAGGAGCACCCAAGGGCTGCAGGTTGTGGACCCCTGTTGTAAAGTAAACACCAAATTTCCAGGGCCTTTTCAAACTTGAAGACACCAAGACCTGGACCAGGCACCTTTCACATACAAGGCCTGTGCTCTCCGCTGTTGCACTATGGGCCCTCCTCAAATTCCCTGGGTTTTTGGTCAATGAAACAATATCTGACTGGCCTTTCTTTCTAGCATGCGAACAAACCTAAGCTACTGTAGCATACTGGCCAGACTAAGTTGTGATGCAGGGAATCCCTGGTTGAAACGTACCTTCCCTGTTGGATGAACTTGGTCAGCAGTCCCAGATGAGACAACCTCTCTCAGCCTCAGCACATCTAGCTGGAAATTTGCGAACAATATGGGACAACCTGGAGAGGATATTAAATGTGCGTAAGCATTTGCTCTGCTGGATTTTCATTCTTTAAATATTCATTTATTTCAAACATTTGTATCCCGCCCTATATCATTAAGATCTCAGGGCAGCGTACAGATAAAATCAATTTGAACAGTATAAAATAATAATGTAAGCAGCTAAAACATATCAAACCATTAAACAAGCCAATACCCATTAAAATCTAAAAGAATAAAACAGGTAAAACAGTGCGCTACTTTAGGGAATGCATTTTGCCCTCAGAACCTTTGGTTAAAAGCCATGTTTTTACTTGGTGCTGAAGTGAAACCAATGTCTGCGTCAATTGGGTCTCCAAGGGGAGGGCTTTCCACAACCGGGGTGCCACAGCAGAGAAGGCCTCTGGTACTTAGGAGGTTGTGGAGGTACCATGGCACATTTGATCCCTCCCCTCCTGCTGTGATCTGGATGAACACCCCCCCCCCCAGCTCATAGCAATGGTTCCCACTGAGGCAAATAGCAGTGTTTGTTGGGTTTTTCTTTGGGTTTTTCTTTAAGGTTACAGCCTCAATTCATACATGCCATAATTCTAGTCCTGTTCCCACCCCAACCCCCAGCTGCCATTTAAAGAACAAGCATCAAGCACAGTTATCTGTGGTGTTCTGTGGGTGCATGCGTCCTGGCCGCAGAATATATTGCGGCTCACTAGAGAAGGAAGGCTTTTGCTGAATCCTGTGACCCCTCAACCGGTGGCTCTTCAGTATAAGATTGCGCTCTACAGCTAGCCAAGTCTTCATTACAAATCAGAATGCTGCTAATTTTTGCTAGATATGGGGAAAACAGCAGAGGCACCTTTCGTGTCTGAACGGTGAAGAAAAAATTGGGGCACTGCAGTAACGGAAACAGCCTGAAGAAGAAATGGTTTATTTTGCGACAGGGTTTTGTGGGGAAGCAGACTCTTGTTTGAGAACTGCTGGAATCAAAATGGCAAAGCTGCGGTTTTCAAACAATGCCTGGAGCACCTGCTTCACCCCATCAGCTGAGGAAGGCCGGGATCTCTTCTCGATCATCCCAGAGTGCAGGAAACGGAAGAATGGGCTCAAGTGACAGGAAGCCAGATTCCGGCTGAACAGCAGGAGAAACCTCCTGACTGTGAGAGCAAGACGACAATGGGACCAATTCCTTAGGGAGGCGGTGGGCTCTCCCACACTGGAGGCGTTCAAGACGAGGCTGGACAGCCACCTGTCAGGGATGCTCTGACTTGGATTCCTGCATTGAGCAGGGGGTTGGACTCAATGGCCTTGTAGGCCCCTTCCAACCCTACTATTCTATGATTCTATGAGGCTGGACAGCCACGTGTCAGGGATGCTCTGGCTTGGATTCCTGCGCTGATCAGGGGGTTGGACTTGATGGCCTTGTAGGCCCCTTCCAACCCTACTATTCTATGATTCTATGAGGCTGGACAGCCACGTGTCAGGGATGCTCTGGCTTGGATTCCTGCGTTGAGCAGGGGGTTGGACTCAATGGCCTTGTAGGCCCTTTGCAACCCTACTATTCTATGATTCTATGAGGCTGGACAGCCACGTGTCAGGGATGCTCTGGCTTGGATTCCTGCGCTGATCAGGGGGTTGGACTTGATGGCCTTGTAGGCCCCTTCCAACCCTACTATTCTATGATTCTATGAGGCTGGACAGCCACGTGTCAGGGATGCTCTGGCTTGGATTCCTGCGTTGAGCAGTGGGTTGGATTTGATGGCCTTGTAGGCCCCTTCCAACCCTACTATTCTATGATTCTATGAACCCCTACACATCTGCCACGGACCTCTTGTTGTGGCAGAGCATTCTGGGGCATATTCTAGGGTGTACCCTGTTGTGGCAGAGTGCTGGCCAGTCCTTTGGAAGGAAGAGAAGGTGCCGTTGAAACAGCTTGGTGAAGCCCAGTGCGCTGGGAGTTGGTGGATTTCTTCAGGGACAACTAGACCACTTTCAGCACTGGACAGCTAAAGACATTCAGCATGTGATCTGCTGAAATAACCCTTTTGGGCCTCACCATCGCTCTGTATGAGCTGAGCGTATTCTAGACAGTGGTGTAGGGGTGAATTCTGACATGCAGGTGCTCGTTGCGTCTGTGCCAATGGCCATGTCCCAAAGTGGAATCCTAAAGTGCAGCCAGCTGCGTTGATCAATATCACCTAACCCAGGAGTGGGCAACCTCAGGCCTGGGGGCCAAATTCAGCCTTTCTGGGGCCCCAATCTGGCTGCCTGAGACTCCCTGGCTGGCCATACCCCCTCCCCCTAGCCCCAGCTGCTTTCCCCTAACGAATAATGGTTTCTTGGCTTGTGTGCAGTTCCCCCCGCCCTTCTAAAAGGCTAAAATGGCTCTCCTAAGACTTTGTTCCGGGCAGGAAGACGTTCAAGCTACAATATGCTGTAGTGTGGCCTTACCTTTTTTGCCCCACCCACCACTGTAATGTGCCCCCCCCTTGCTGGCTTCTCCAAAATTGAATTTGGCACTCAGACTCAAAAGAGGTTCCCCATCCCTGAATTAGCAGTTTCCATCTCCACCAGGTACAGGTCTTTTCGAATGGGTCTTACTTGCCCGTTTGGGACCAAGCCAAAATACTTTGCATTACAACAGACACAGCTCAGGATGATATTGTGTTGCTGAGAAAACACATCTCCTACCCCCACTTCCAGTTACTGTGAGGATTACAGCTAAACTCGGAGGGAACAGGGCAGCCTGAGGGGGCTGGCCGATGACATCATGGTCCCTGCTAAGCAAGGAGTCCTTGCGCTTTGCCCCCATGGACCCTGGCTCTGTCATAACACTGACCCTAGAATGTGTGCAACACTACTTTGGTGAGAGATGATGGGAGTTGCAGTCCAGCAGGACCTGGAGGGCCACAGGCTGCCCACCCTGTCTTATGCAGAGCTGGTCTGTCATCCAGATCTACTTCTGGTGGCCAGTTAGCCTACCTGGCTGTCTTCTGCAACTCCACCTCTGTGGCCCAGCAAGCAAACGTACATCCCAGATTATTATTACTCAGCGATGTTAATGGAAAGTTTGTGTAAGCCTGGTGGTTGAGAGAATGGGGAATCTAAGAAATCTCTGGTTCAATATTCCACCCAACCATGAATTTGCAGGGTGGTCTAAGGCAGGAGTTGCCAATGCAGTGCCCATGGGGACCTCTAACAGTGCCCACAAAGCTCTTCAGTCCCTGTCCATTCATTCATTCATTCATTCATTCATTCATTCATTTATTTAATAAAAACCTTGGAAAATGTGGGGCATCTTCTTTCTCTCCCTTTCTAACCTCTAGCCTTGCTCTTTCTCTCCCCTGTACCCCTTTGCTTTGCTATTTTCCACTCCCTCCCAGCCTCATAGCTTCCAAATCTCATGAAGTACTAGTTCCCCTCTACTCAGCACTGGTTAGGCCTCATCTGGAGTACTGTGTCCAGTTCTGGGCACCACATTTTAAGAAGGATGCAGACAAACTGGAGAGGGTTCAGAGGAGGGCAATGAAGATGATCAGGGCCTGGAAACAAAGCCCTATGAGGAGAGACTGAAAGGACTGGGCATGTTTAGCCTTGAGAAGAGAAGACTGAGGGATATATGATAGCACTCTTCAAGGACTTGAAAGGTTGTCCCAGAGAGGAAGGCCAGGATCTCTTCTCGATCATCCCAGAGTGCAGGACACGGAATCATGCGCTCAAGTGACAGGAAGTCAGATTCTGGCTGAACATCAGGAAAAACCTCCTGACTGTTAGAGCAATGCAACAATGGAACCAATGACCTAGGGAGGTGGTGGGCTCTCCCACACTGGGGGCGTTCAAGACGAGGCTGGACAGCCATCTGTCAGGGATGCTTTGATTTGGATTGCTGCACTGAGCAGGGAGTTGGACTCGATGGTCTCATAGGCCCCTTCCAACCCTCCTATTCAATGATTCTATTCCACTTCCTCTTTAGCTCACTGTTTCTCCCCCCCTGGCCTCTAGCCTTGCTGTCTCTCTACCCCTTTGCCTTGCTATTTCCCCCATCTCCCAGCCTCTAGCTTTGCTATTTCTCTCCCCACCTCTTTGCCTTGCTGTTTCTCCCCTACTACCAGCCTCTAGTCTTGCTCTTTCTCTCCCGCAAAGGGAGTAGCCACTAAGGGAAGCTACTCCCTCTTGGGACACTTCATCTGCAATGCGTGCTCTACCTTTTCTGTTTTAATTAGTTACTTACATTTCTATATCATCTTTTAATAGGGTTTTAGGTGATTACAGAGAGAGTAAAACAGAAATCTAAACAGAACATCACAAAAACCTCAAACAAGAACAATAAAAATCTTAAATCAAGCAAAAAAAGAGAGAGAAGTAAAACAAGTACCAGCAGCATTCAACAGAAGAAGAATGTTTTCACTTGATTCTGAAGCAAGTGAAGGAGACAACCAAATCTCCTAAAGGCGAGCATGCTGCAATTCTAGAACCGCTACAGAAAAGGCCCTGCTCCTTGTGATGGCAACCTCACATCAAAAGAGGGCAAATATTTGGATCAAGGCCTTATTAGCTGATCTCAAGGTCAGGGGGACTATATGTAACCTGGACCCAGGCTGTTTAGAGCTTATCTTAAACACGCTTACCAGAGAGCGAGGCCCATTGAACACAGTGGGACTTTGTTGAGAGTATATATGTATAGGATTGTGTTGTTCAAGATTAAAATCAGGACTGTGAACTCGGCTTGGAAACAAACTGGTAACCAATGGAGTTATTTATTTTAGGATGGGTGAGATGTTTGCCGTGGCTTACACCTGTCAATAACCCAGCAGCAACTGTATACAGGCTGAAATTTCCAAACTATCTTCAAGGACAGCATTACAGCAATGTACTCTAGAAGTTACCTGCCAAGTTCATACAGGGTTGTTGTAAGGATTACTATAATAATGTACGTGAATCACTTTGACCTCTGTAAAAACCAAGCCTGCAATCCTATGCAGACTTAATTGGGAATAAATCCCACTTTACACAGTGCAATTTAGAGCAGAATATGCATGCATAGGATCAGGTGATAATTAATAATCCACACCAATGTCTGTCAAGAATATCTCACATGGCTTTTGAATTTATTTAACTCATTGATATTTTTTTTCCACGGGACCTAACCCTGAAGCTCAGGAAGTGGCAATAGTTAAAAACAAATCATAACCATTTATAGAGCAATGCTGGTTGGTTGGCTTGTTTATTTGTTGCAAAATGGAGACTCTGTAGACACTTTGAGTGGTTGTATTATGATTCGTATTATTACTCTCGTGTGGAATGGAGTGATATCTAAATTAGCCTGCCTGTACTTAATAATGTAATCTTCTGCATTCAAAAATTTGAAGCATTTAAAGCAAGCCAGATTAATGATAATTTCAGGGAAGATCCATACAAGTTCCTTGCTTCCCCTGTGCTTTGCAATGGCCAGCTGTTGAAAGCCGAGCATCATTAACTCCACTTATTTCTGTGCATGACATTCAGAGAATTGTACTGGGTTACTTACTACCAATACCCATGGCTTACCGATAAGTAGGCTTTTGCTACTAAAACATTTAAGAACTAGTAAATGAACAGAAATCCGAAATGGATGTTATTCAGAAGCACTAATTCACAGCAAATGTCCATTAACAGAAAGCCTGTCGAGGAAGCTTTTCCCAGCCTCCTGCTGGTTTTCAAGCTCTCAGCAGACTGTTCACACATTGTTGTTATCTTTTCCTTTCTCTCTTTCAAAAAGCAGATGTGCAGCTGGGACCAAAGCATATTCACTCAGAAGGAATAAGTCCCACTGAAATCAATGGCACTTACCGCTTAGCAAATGTGTCTGCGATTGCAGACTTAAACATTAATATAGCTACCAACAATATAAAACACTGTAAACTCAAATTATCCTCATACCAGCTTAGTCCCAGCTACTACAAGGCAGCCCTGAGGAGAAATATTTTACAGCACTTTCTGGGGACTAGATTTTTCCTTTTCTTTTAGAAAACACAGAAGCACAGAAAAGCCGTGATTCTCCAAATGGTAGAGCCTGTGCTACATTGCAGGGTTCAGCATGTTGTGGCGTGTACCTGGGAGTTCGCAGAATATACATGTATGAGCGGTTCTGTGTAAGGAATAAAAATTAAAGGGTAAGGAATAAAAATTTATATATAGCATCAACAATGAACCAGCTCCATCATTCATTCTTATGAGATTAAAACATCACAACAGCACGTCTGTAACTTATTTTGTTATGGTTTAAGCAGAGCTAAGGGTATGATGCTACAAAAGAAGAGAAAATCATATTGATACCCCACCTTTCTTCTGAAGTGCTGATGGTGACACCCTAAAATAGAGTTTTGCAACACATATTTGCAAAGCTGATGGTGGGTAGGTGAGAACTCCACATTTGCCGGGCACCAGCCACCACTGGACAGCACACACGATGTTATTCCCATTTATCTTCACGGTGACCCAGTGAGTGACTTACTCAAGACCAGCCAGTAAGCCTCATGGCTAAATGGGGATTTGTATGTCCAAGGCTTCCCATTCCAAGTCCAGCATTCTATCTCTGCTGTGCCACACTGGTTCTGATACTTTAGAGAGAGCTTACTCTTTAAAAGGCTCATTATATGATGGGATGGAACTGGAAATTATTTGACTTCTGGGTTCACTTTTGTTAAGCAACTTCAGATCAAATTGTACAAGTGGTGTAAATAAGATGATACTGTCCATCAAGGTATCAACTCCAGCATGCTTGTATCTCATGTGTATAGCTTTGTGATACTCAAAGGGGGTATTCAATTCACAGAGTTTGGAACTGTAAGTTGTAATTGACCAAAGCCTGAGAAAACATCTATCTTAATAAAAAAGCAAACTCATGCAATGAGTGCCATGATTTCCTACCTAGTGGGGAGTTTGAAATCCTCCCTTTTGATAGCCTTATTAAGGCTTCTGGGATCTAGGCATACTTGTAACTTTCCATTAGATATATCTACAATAACTAGGGAGTTGATCCATTCCGTGGGTTTCTGAATCTTTTGTATGACTTGCTTCTATCCTTGTAAGTTTCTCCCTGAGTTTGTCAGGAAGGGCAAATGGCACCTTTCTTCACAGATGGAGCAATGGCTTTATTTATTTGGATGGTTCATTCAGCTAGTAAGCAGCCCAGATCTTCCAATAAATCTGAATATGTCAAAATCAATGTTTCATAGTCCAGCTCCTCATGGTCTTGCAAGGCAAGCAACCTTTTGATCAGGTTAAGTTTTCACATGCTGCTAAACCCAATATTAGGGTTACCTGTAGAGGTGCTATAATATATGCCAGATTATACATGATGTCTTTGCATTTGATGCTGGCAATACTCTGTCCCTTCACTGGTATGTGGACCCCAGAATATCTTGCTATACTTTCATGGTTGCTAAGTGTACCTTTGGCCCCAAATTGGAGTATTGCATAAACTTGTTCAGCCCACATGTCAACCTGTTTTAAGGTCCAGTTTTAAGGACACCGGTGTTCTCCACTGGCAGAGACCAGTCCTTTTCATTACTTCTGTCCAATTCTATCCACATAAAACTCCCTCCACCCACTCAACAGCATGTTCCTGGGGTTTACTCGTGAGCTGCAGTATACCACAGCTATAGCAGAACTTCCCAAATGTTTGGGACCTTGTGGCAAGTTTCTCTTCCTCTGTTCTCAGTGATTTCTTAGATGGCTACTGCACTGTCTGGGTTATCTTATGCAGTCCATATTCCTGTTTGCTTAGTAGCTGGATGGCCTCTGTAGTCTGTAGATGGCGTCAGTTCATTTGTTTGACCTCACCAGCTCTGCTGCTGTATGTATCTTAAGAATATTTCCCAGGATGAGGTTTTCTTCAGTAGCCTTTCCCTTACTGCATTCTCCATAATGCCACAAATAATCCTTTCTCTGATCATAGAGTCTGTTCAATTTCCAAAAGCACAGGCCTTGCTAAGACTTTTTTTTTTTTAACTCTTTGGCATATTGCTCTATATTTGCACCCAGGTTCTTGGGTGGCGCTCTTCTTCTTGCCCACAGTATTCAGCTGCCCCTCCTCTTGCTCCAGACGTCTGTTTGGCCTCCACTTCTGATACCATGTAATATGTTAGGGGCTCACTTACTGTACATAACAGTAACACAAAGGAATGAGTGAATATAATGTTTTCTCACCAAGCAGATATAGGGCAGCGTGGTGTAGTGGCTAGAGTGTCGGACTGGGAGCTGGGAGATCCGGGTTCTAGTCCCCACTCAGACATAGAAGCTCACTGGGTGACTTTGGGCCAGTCACAGACTCTCCGCCCAACCCACCTCACAGGGTTGTTGTTGTGAGGATAAAATGGAGAGGAGGAGGATTGTGTCTTGGGTTCCTTAAGGAGGAAAAAAGGCGGGATATAAATATAATAAATAAAAATAAAAATTATTCAAAACTGCCCGCCTGCTACTGGGACCCATGAGTTTGCTCTCACCCCTGCCCGCTCCTCCATGGAGCATCTCTAAACTCCTATCCCAATGTTTTTTATAAGGAAGTGTCTCCACATTGCAACAATTGTCATAAGAGTGTGAAAGTATATTTAATACACTAATTGCAGGAAGTTTGGGATTGCACAACAACAAGCAGAAGCCAGGGGGATCAGAGAAGGAGAGGTGCTCAGTTCCCATCCTGTTATGTCCTGGCCAGGATGGAATTGTCATTCACTTTTATTTAGGGAGCTGCCCTGATCAGACCGAGTTCATCTAACTCACCATGATCTACTCTGATCTTATACCAATATAGGCTCCTGGCTTTCCTCACAAATCCAGTCCACTTTCCTTCTCATCCCTGTTGTGTTAAAAAGAAAAAAGCTGGACTGCCATATTAGAAATCTGAGTTACGCAAGTTCACAGACCCCCAATTAGAGAGAAAAAGGACCTCTTGGATAGTGTGTGTGTGTGTGTGTATACATACATACAGACATACATATAGCAAAATTTGCCTATTCAGAATTTGCATAATCTCCCAGACTTTATTCATAGATGTCCTCTGTTTGGGATAATGTTTCATAATAACCCTGCATTCATTTATTATTACTGCACAATGAATGACCTGTTCTCTAGAATTCAAAATCCCAAACAGACACATGCTGAATTCAAGCGAATAGCCAAAGATGAAACAGAGTGATTTCTCCTATCCTGTTTCCCATCACTTATTTGCAGACATGATGAATATAATCACTCTCTTGGTAATTTCCTCCAATATGGAGTAGTATGATAAAAATGGGCTTACCTGCATGATTCATGAAGTCTAAAATGTCACCTTCTAGAAGTAACTTAGGCTGTAGTCCTATATATGCTTACCAAAGAGTGGGGCTTCCTACTGAGCAGACATGAATAAGATTGCACTGTTCCACATCAACCTGGCTGAAAACAGACAATGCTGTTTTGTTGTTTGCTAGGATAACTTAATGCAAGAATATCCAGCTGAACTAAAAAGCTGTGATGGAAGTATGAAGTTCTGCTTCTGGTTCCCAGTGTTCAGTCCTCCTAACCAGCTGGGTAAACACAACACACTAAGCCACCCTACAAATAAGCCACTGTGGGCTGGTTGTTTACACAACAACCCATGGTATGCCTGACAGACAATCAGGCTTGCCATGCCTTCTTCTCCCCCTCCTTCCCCCTCAGTCTTTCAGCAGGCTCTGGCACATATCTCAGGTGCCTTTGTGACAGCACCCAACTTGTCTCCTCGTCCTGGCCCCCTCCTTGCTCCAGTTCCTACCCCCTTTCATTTGACACCTTTTTTCAGTGCTTCGGGAGTATGCAAATAGGGTCATAGGTTTCTTTTAATCCCCCCCCCCTCGTTCTTGCCCAAGAGGGCACTTTTGCCAATCTGATATGTGTAGCCTTACCTTGTCAATTTCCTTGTATGTTTCAGCTGTCAACGGGATCAAGGAAGTGGAGTAGGTAACATACAAGGACATTAACAAGGCGAGGCTGCAGATAGGTTAATTTGCACACACTTGCCAAGGAAAAATAATACTCGGGGAGCGGATGAACCCATTTGTGCAACTGAGAAACACTGAAAAAGGGGGGGGGAATGCAAGACCAGTAAGTGCACAAAGGTATGTGGGCCAATATCTCCCACTTGGCAATGAAGTCCTCCCCCAACCCCTGAAGCACAGTAACTGCAGCAGTAACCACAGCAGTAACTGCTCTGAGAAGGAGCTGCAAAAAGGGGGGAGGAGCCAATAGCTCCCCTTTCTGGACTTGATGGAGACTTGGGGAAGTGTTGAACAGCAAAAAGGCACTGATAAGTGTCAGTTCAACACTTAATAGTGATAGGATTTAATTGCCATTTGGGAGATGCTGTGTCCTCCTGAGGGGTGTACGAATTCCCTACCTAGGTCCGTTTTGGGGCTTCCGCAGGGACGTTCCTCCCCCTGGAATCCTCCCCAACCAGCTCCACTCTGCAGCAAGTCCGCGGAGCCGCCAGCTGGGTCTGTCCGCTGCCGGACTTCCGTCCACTGCCGGTCTGCAGATGTAAATGGCGTCCAGCGTAGCGGACGCCATTTGCGTCCCTGCTCTTTGCCATGATAGGCTACGTAAATCTTTACATAGCCTATCACAGCAAAGAGCAGGGATGCAAATGGCATCTGCTATGCCTGACGCCCTTTGCGTCCCCAGACCGGCAGCGGATGGCAGCATACAGCAGCGGACGGACCCGGAGCTGGACTCGGCGGGCGGCAGGTAGGATCTTGCCGGCGTGAACTTTGCGGCGTGGCGGAGGTGAGTGGTCCGTTCTGCCACGGACTCCGGGGGGGGGCAGATTCTTTAGAATTCAGCCTCATTGGAGTCCGTGGCGGAATTCTCCGCCATCCCTAGTCCTCCCCCACACTTTTGCTGCACCTCCTTCTCTCACTTTGGTACCACCTTTGACAGCTGAAACATACAAGGAAATTGGCAAGGCAAGGCTACACATATCAGACAGGCGAATCTGCACTCTTTGGCACTTGTGAAAGAATGGAGATAATGATAATGATAATGATAATAATTTTAAATGGCCCCATTTCTGTACCCCCAAAACCCTGATTTTTTAAAAAAGTGGTGAACAACTGACAGTCCCTCCAAGGTGCCTTTTGGGCCTTGGTGGAGGTGCAGTCACTGGCAGGGAAACTGGAGGTGGCAGGGTGAGATAGCGAGATCACCACTCTCGCCAAGCTGCTCTGTAGCCAATACCATAATAAAATCACTCTTCCGGGTTCAGTCGACACAACAACCCACCGTGGGGTATGAACAGCCTTACAGCAAGCCATGGTTTCTCAGGGTGGTGTGTTTGAGAAAAATACACCACCCTGCGGAAAACACACCGGGTTTGGACAATATGACAGCCCATCATGAGAAAGGAAAATAGCAGCCAGCTCCTTGCAATTCTAGTAGAAATGGAGCCATTCATTGATTTTGCCCCCCAAATGATAAAACCCATTTCTGTCGGAAATGCATTGCACTTTTCATCCTTGAATAAAAGTTGTTTTGTACTTTGGAAATTGTCCCTCTGGAGAATTACTCAGAATAACTTTTACCCATAGCTCAGGCTCAGATATATAGTTATAGATGTTGCAGATGACTGTGTGAATATTCTGTAATACTCAGCAAAGCCTATTTTTGCCTTCTCTTCACCTTGCTTTTTGGACCGTTCCCTCTTCAGTTTGCTTTCTTTAGGCCCTGGACGCCCCTGCTCCTTTCCTAGGATCTTTTGCGTATCCTGTCCTTATCAGGGATCAGAGCTGATATGGAAGCAGATCAGCGTATGGAAGCCAGCCAGTGTCCTAATTCCAGCCCCTTCGTGACAGGCAGTGTGCTGTCCCAGTTGCTGCCAAAGGCCTTTTCGACTGGTCAGGCTTTCTTTGACTGGCAAAAACCCAGAGCGAATCACTGTCAGGGAGGGAGGGTTCCACTATGTCATTTGAATACAGACAAGGTATATAAAAGACACCAGGCCCAACCAATTTATAAGCCCCACCGCCTGCAGTGAATTAAGGGCCAAACTGCTGACTCTGTGTATGAAGAGAAGTCCAAACTCAGGTGGTTTGGACAGGGCGTTTACCACATGTCCTTGAAGGAATGCCAGGGAAGGCAGTCGAAGAAACACACACCAAATGTCAAGGCAATGACTCAGAGGCCAGGCCTTGTAGCTGAAAGCCAGACTACACATATCATTTTCAGGAAGGAACAGCCGTTTTCTCTAGACAAATATCTAAAAGGTGGCCGAAACCCAGCACTCTTGGCAGAGCTCAGTGCTGCAGACCTTGAGGGAAGTTATGATTTCTGCAAAAGATTAACTACCCAGGGCAATTGGTGTGTATTGGAGGGTGGGCGGTGATGATTGAATTAATTTATGCTTTCAGCATGGTGAAACGTAAGCAGAGAAAAGCAGTCGCATTTTGTGAATGCGCAAAAACAATCAGGTTGGCTACTTTTATGAACACAAAACATCTCCGTAACTTCCTCTCTACAGGCAACACAGATCCTAAGGTTAAAGACATCCTATTTCTGAGAAGTCGCAGCACGTTCATCACCCACAGAGTGAATCTGGTTTCACACTTCACAGATGGGAGCCCTCTGTTTAAACATCTCTCACAGGACAGTCCTCTATTTGAAAGCATCTTCAATCTCAGGGGTGGGCAACATTCAGCCCTCATGCGGTTCACGCAGCTCCCCAGTGCAGCCCCCATCACTACCCAAAATTCAAGGGGACCCCCTCAAGTCTTAAAAACAGTGTTGTTTGCAACAACAACAATGAAGGCCAAAGCTAGGGAGTGCCAGAAGGTCAAATTAGCTTGTTTGCAAGCTAATTTTCATCCCTTTGGTGCTCTATAGCTACTACAGGGTCCCCAAAGGGTCAAAATGATCTTGCAAACAAGCTAATTTTATTATCATTATCATTATCATTATCATTATCATTATTATGATGATGGGTGTTTTTACCCCACTCTTCAGCTGAAAAAGGCTCCCAGAGCGGCTTACAAAGATGAATATTAAGACAGTCCCTGCCCTCGAGCTTACAATCTAAAAGACATGACACAGAAGGAAAAGGGTTTGGGAGGAAGGAGGGGAAGGAAAGCAAATACACCAGTGACTGATGTATAGGACCAGGTTGGTCTCCCTCTGCGATGATGTTCATCCTGGGAGGCAGGAGATGCAGCCCCCCAGTGGCCCTTGGTTCTCTAGCCGATGGATGAGGCCAGAGTCTGCATTCCCAAGGAAGTATCAGTTGGAGCTGCGTGTTCTTTCTAGCAGGGAAATGTTAACCCTTTTTGGCACACTGTAGCCGCTCTGGATCCCATTTTTAAACATTTACTTATCTCCCCCCCCCCCGCTTTTGTCACCCATGGTGGTGCGTGTGTCCGGCCCTCAGGGAGATGGGTGTGTGTGAAATGGCTCCTTGATCCCCCAAAGTGGCCCGCCCCTGCTCTCTCTGAAGAGCTGTCCAGTCCAAATCCAGTTTAAAGATAAAGAACTACAAGAAGAGAAGGCAGGTCTGCCGTGAGGTTGCCCCTCAGCGGTTAGCTCCTGAAGAGAAGACTGAGAAGGCTCACAGGTCGCTGGTCGCAGCCTTCCCCACCATGGTGACACGTGTTTCTGTTTAAACTGTGGTAATTTTCTAAATTTGCATCTGTACATATAAATGAGCATGTACAAGTTCTGTGCAAATATGTATCCCCTTTTGTCCCCAGTGTTTTGGCGAAACTAAAGCCCTATTCACACTAAAGCCCTATTCACACTAAAGTCCTATTCACACTAAAGCCCTATTCAGGTGTTCAGTATGTACACAAAGCAAATGTGTGAAGAGGAGCACTCTAACCCTGCCTTGCTCCTTGCCGGTTTCCATTGCCCTCTACTTGTAGAGGGCACTGGTCTGACAAAGAGAGCCTCCTATAACTGAGGAAATACACGTGGAATGCCTGAGTAGGGCTTAAATGAAACTTAATCCAGACAAAACAGAGGTGCTCCTGGTCAGTCGAAAGGCAGATCAGGGAATAGGGATTCAGCCTGTGTTGGATGGGGTTGCACTCCCCCTGAAGACTCAGGCTCGCAGTTTGGGGGTGCGCCTGGATTTAGCCCTGAGCCTGGATGCTCAGGTTTCAGCGGTGGCCAGGAGTGCCTTTGCACAGTTAAAACTAGTGCGCCAGCTGCTCCCATTCCTGGAGATGTCTGATCTGGCCACGGTGACACATGCCTTAGTTACATCCCGTTTGGATTACTGCAACATGCTCTACGTGGGGCTGCCTATGAAGAGTGCTCGGAAACTGCAGTTGGTCCAAAGAGCTGCTGCTGGGCTGTTGACTGGGGCTGGCTACAGTTGCTACATGCAACTCCCTTGTTAAAACAGCTTCACTGGCTTCCAGTCTGTTTCCGGGCACAATTCAAAGTGCTGGCTATGACCTGTAAAGCCCTATACGGCCCCGGTCCAGGTTATCTGAAAGACCGTATCCTCCCTTATGAACCCACCCATGTCCTGAAATCCTCTAGGGAGGCCCTTCTCTCAGTCCCACCACTGTCACAGGCACGTTTGGTGGGAACCCAGGAGAGGGCCTTCTCCGTGGCTGCCCCACGGCTGTGGGTCACCCTTCCCAGGGAGGCTAGGATGGCTCCCTCCTTGATGTGTTTCCGGAGGCAGGCTAAAACATTCTTGTTTCAGCAGGCCTTTGGGGCATAGTTGGGACCTGGGGGTAAGCTGCTAAAAGGCTGTTTTAAATAGGGTTGGCGGAGAATTTCTCCCCGAAACTTCAGGGGGCCGAGTGCCAACATGTTCGGCCCCCGAACAAGTTTCGGGGAGAAATTCTCCGCCCCCCGCCCCCCCCCCCCGGGACGGGACTTGCCTTTCCTGAATGTCCCTCCCAGCGGCGGGTCCCGGCGGCGGTTCGTCGGGTCTTCGTCAGGAGCGGGGGCGGCAGCCGATCTTTCGACCGGCTGCCGCCGCCGCCATTCCAATAAAACTAAAAAAAAACAAACGCCCCTGTGATAGGCTACGTGACGATTAACGTAGCCTATCATGGCTAGATTTGCAAAGTCAGCCATGATAGGCTACGTCAAGATTTACGTAGACTACAGCGACCAAATAAGGAACGTGAATGGTGGCTCCCTATGGGGGCCGCCATTTGCGTACGCGCTTTTTTTTTTTTTAAAGTCACATGTGATAGGCTACGTGACGATTTACGTAGCCTATCACGGCTGACTTTGCAAATCTAGCCGTGACAGGCTACGTTAATCGTCACGTAGCCTATCACGGGGGTGTTTTTTTAAAAAAAAACTTTTTAGTTCGCGACCGGGCGAGGCGAGGCGCCTCCTCCCCAGCCTGAATTTCGGCCGGGCGAGGTGGGAAGCCTCCCCCCCGGCCTGAATTTCGGCCGGGCGAGGCGGGAAGCCTCCCCCCCCGGCCTGAACTTCGGGGGGAGAGCAGCGAAGTGCCTCCCCCGCACCGCGAAAAGCTGCGAGACCAGGTAAGTGACTTTCGTGCACCCCTAGTTTTAAAAGGGTGTTTTAATGTTTTTAATATAATTTTAATTGTATTGTTGTTTAATTATATTCTACCTTTGTATATTTTCATGTTTTAATTGTATATGTTTTAATGTTTGTAAGCTGCTTTGTGTCCCAGTATTGGGAAAAAGGTGGGGTATAAATATAATAATAATAATAATAATAATAATAATAATAATAATAATAATAGTAATAATAATAAATGGCCACCATAAGCTATAGCAGAATCTAGGCGTATGTTCACTCCCTCCATTAGATTGCTGCCACTGGCCATGTAACAGCAGAGGGAGCAATACCACATATGGCCCCTCAGCTCCAATTATCATAGGGGCTGTTCACACAACATGCTAACCCAGACCCAGTGGTTGAATGTGGCCTGTTGTTGAACCATGGGTTGTTTGTTAAACCGTGGGCTAGTTTGTTGTCTGTACCCAGGACGTTTTCCGCAGGGTGGCTTGTTAACCGCCCTGAACAGCCCATCAACTAACCATGGGTTCTCAAGGTGGCTTGTTGGAGAAAAATAAGCTGCATTGCATGGTTAACAAGCCACCCTGAGAAAAATGTCCTGGGTTCAGACAACACACTAACCCACGGTTCAACAGACAACCCACGGTTCAACAACAACCCACACTCAACCACTGAGTGTGGTTTAGCGTCTTGTGCGAACCCAGCCGTAGAGTGATGGATGAATCCAACATGTTGGCATTCTTTTAAGCCCCAGTCACAGCACATGAGCATCCCCCCGCACAACATTTGGGAATCACTTCTCTAGAGGGAAAGTCACTAGCACAGGGGTAGGCAGATAACCTGGTGTCCTCCAGATGCTTTGAAGTACAAGTCTCATCACCCCTGACCAATATCCAGGCTGGCTGGGGCTGATGGGAGTTGAAATCCAAAACATCTGGAGGTTGCCTACCTCTGCACTAGCTTATCTAAAACCATTACCATTCCCCCCCCCCCAAAAAAAAAGCAAAAGCAAAGGGAGCATAATGAACAGGGACCTTGGGGATCAGGCCTTACCTCTCTGTGACCCAAGAATGTTTTTGCTTGTGCAAGTGTGTTTCAGTTTTGCCATCTATAATGTATAGTTTCAGGGCCATGTCTCTTCTTCAAAGCACTGTGAAATGTGCGAAGCGATTTCCAATGGTGCATTACTGCTCCCTGAAAGGAAATAGGCCAGCCAAGGTCAAAGTGGGGATAGGTGCTTCTAACTTGGCTCCTGGGTATTGTACATATATATCTGCAGAAGGGTTTGAGTTTGTAAGATCAGGAGCGCTGTTCAGAGTGGAGAATATGGCTTCCACTGTAGAATCGGGTGGCTGCTACCAGTATGTGTGTGTGTGTGCATGTTTGCGTGTCACGATTCCCTTGGCCCCCTCTTTCCTTAAGCTCTCTCACACACACAAATAGAGAGGCTTCAGTCTCATGCCTTTAATTCATTATTCACAGGTTCATTACAGATGCAAATCCTCAAAGACTCTCTGGATGCAAAGGAACGCCTCCAGGGGATTCAAATGGGATCACCGAAAGTTGCCCGCAGTTTGAAAGGGTGGCGATCTGGCTGGGCTAACTTAGGGAGGGAGGTCCTGCCCCTCGCGTGCTGCTTCCCTGCGTCGCCTCTCATGCATCGCTAACCGGGTCGACCGTCTGAGCTCCGCCCCTGACATTTCCCTCTTAGCTCTGCATCTCCGCCTCGCATCTCTTAGGTCACAGACCTCAAGCTCCTCCTCTTCCTCCCCGCTGCTTCTCACAGAGGGGGGCAAGGGGGGGGGCTTCAGGCCTAGCCATCTGGGAGTTGGTAACCTGAGAAGCACATCTACCCCTATCTGAACTAGGGGTGAACGAAAGTCACTTACCTTTTCTCGCAGCTTTTTCGCGGTGGGGGGGAGCGCTTCGCTGCTCCCCCCACGAAGTTCAGGCCAGGGGGGGAGGCTTCCCGCCTCGCCCGGCTGAAATTCAGGCCGGGGGGGGAGGCTTCCCGCCTCGCCCGGCCGAAATTCAGGCCGGGGAGGAGGCTTCCCGCCTCGCCCGGCCGCGAACACGAAAGTAAACAAAAAACAAAAAACACGTCCCCTGATAGGCTACGTGACGATTCACGTAGCCTATCACGGCTAGATCTGGAAAGTCAGCCGTGATAGGCTACGTGAATCGTCACGTAGCCTATCACGGGTGACTTTAAAAAAAAAAAAAAAGCGCGTACGCGAATGGCGGCCCCCATAGGGAGCCGCCATTCGCGTTCCTTATTTAGTTGCTGTAGTCTACGTCAATGTTTACGTAGACTACGGCGAAAATAAGGGCAATGCAAATAGCGTTGCCCTTATTTTCGCCGTAGTCTATGTAAACATTGACGTAGACTACAGCGACCAAATAAGGAACGGGAATGGCGGCTCCCTATGGGGGCCGCCATTATCCGTACACACTTTTTTTTTTTTTTTAAAGTCACCCGTGATAGGCTACGTGACGATTCATGTAGCCTATCACGGCTGACTTTCCAGATCTAGCCGTGATAGGCTACGTGAATCGTCACGTAGCCTATCAGAGGACGTGTTTTTTTTTTTCTTTCATTGCAATGGCGGGGGCGGCAGCCGGTCGAAAGACCGGCTGCCGCTCCCGCCCCGCTCGAACACCGGACGAACCGCCAGCCGGACCCGCCGCCGGGAGGGACATTCAGGGAAGGTAAGTCCCGTCCCGGGGGGGGGGCGGGGGGCGGGGGGGGCGGAGGATTTCTCCCCGAAACTTGTTCGGGGGGCCGAACACGTTGGCGCTCGGCCCCCCGAAGTTTCGGGGAGAAATTCTCCGCCATCCCTAATCTGAACTGGCCTGTGAAAAAGCCTCCCCCAGGTCTGGCTGCTCTGCTTCTGAATCTGAGCTGCTAACTATCTCCCTGCGCTCAGAGTCAATCTTAACAGTGCGCATGCGTGTGTCCTCTCTGAGCATTGCCCCCAGTTGTTTCCCATGGTCCTCAATCTCTGTCAAAATGTTTCCATCCATCCATCCATCCCCACCCCCACCCCCCAGTGTGACAATGCCCTTTTCAGGCTCTCCACCAAATAATGGAAATCATGGATTTCTGCCACATTCTACCAGAAGTAGAGCAAAATAATTCTACATGTTTTAAAATCATTACTCACCCCAAGTCTGGTGAGTTAGGGATGGTGTGGTTAGGCTGAGACTTCGTAAAGCTATTCTGTCATAAGGACAACCAGATCCACATCCCCGTGCGCTTCAGCCTTCTGGTGGAACGCCTGGCGCGCAACCCTTTTTGACCTTGGCGAGTTCCAAGGAGGCCGTGAGGAGGAGGGAGGAGGTCAGTGGAGAGACGTTCTGAGGAGCCCTGAGAGAAGACTTCATCAGTAGCATTCTGCCTCCCCACGGTCACAATTCGGCAGCTGCTTCACAACCTGCTGCCTATCAGTGCTGAGAAGCAAACAGGTGGATGGGTATCATCCTCCCCTCCTGGTGTGCACTGGTCCCAGTCCAAATCAGGGCTGCATGCACTTACTCTAAAGTGAAGAAAAAGGTAAGGTTCAGCAGCCGCACGCTGCGCAGTTAATGTAACGTGGAGTTTGACCCTAAGATCCTTTAGCTGGAGGTTGCCCCTGGGCCCTTACACGCTGGGCAGAATTAAACGTTCAGGTAATTAAACATTCAGGTAATCATGCATAGTGTAGCTATGTGTGATAGTTTACTTTCATGTAAGCCCACGGGCTGCCAATTCAGATTGGGACCGTGGTGTTCTGGGAGGGAGGGTTAAATCTCCCCCCACCTGTTTTCCCCCTGAAATCCCCCCTCGGGGTGGGGGTGCGGTGAAAGAAAGAGAAAAGGTCTCCATTGTAGCGAGCTCCGAAGGGTTACAAGTAAACGTGGGTGCTTGTATTCTCACTTGTGAAATGAAAGAAGTGGTTTGATGTCATGAGTGTGCGCACTTGATCATTCCGTTTCTTTCCTCTGGAAAAACTAACATTTGCCTCCTGCCTGTGATGCTGGTCTCTCTCCTAGAAGGACCAAACAAAAGTGTCAGAATCATGATTCAGTGTCTGACATTGTAGCCTGGTGCATTTCTTAAGGTAGAGGCGTGGAGCAGTACTTCATGTCGGCTTCACGCAGCGCCAAATATCTGATCCATTATTCTCAGGAAACAGAAAGGTGCCTTTCCTCCCCACTGTAATCAGCGAAGCTTTTATTTTGATATGGCTACAAATGAGATCTTCCTTAATCTGATGGGTAATTCATTCAAATAATCTCTTGGTTGGGACATCACATTAATCCCTTTTATTGAGTAGGGTTGGGGGTATGTGAGAGGATGAAGGGGCATGGAGGAGAGAGAGAAAGAGAGAAAGAGACGGAGAGAGCGTTTAAACAAATGAACATTCTGACCCATTGCCACCATGTATTCATCTATAGATGGCTTCACAGCAATAAAGGCAAACGTTTCTTTTCCCTTTAAAACTTAATTGGAATTATTCCTTGCGGTTGATTTCTAAATAAGAATACCAACATCCTTTTTTGTAGGAGAAACGTGCGGAGTAAGGAAATGCTATGTTGCTGAGGGATTTTTTCTATGGTAAAGTAATAAACATCTAGGTCAAGTGGTTTTCGAACCCAGTATCTGAAGCAAATTCTGCAGTTGTTTATGTTTATTCCGTCTCCATGGATCCCATCAGCACAAAACAGATGGAAAAACAATTGTAAAAAACAAAACCGGATGTAAATAGATCTTTTTCCCACAATGTGCTGGAGTCAGAGGGGTTTTATCCATGTATTAGGGCTTCGCGTACAATAAACCAAAATGCTTTTACTGTTTATGGGAGTGACCAGTGGGGGCTGGTGGCTCCAATTTCGGTGGGGCTGTCAATTGGTTCTGGATTGTAGTCAGAACCAGCCAGAACTCTAAACAAGCAATGTACTGAACCCATTTTGGGGATAGGGGTCAGCACTCTAGAGTTCTGAAACCCAGAGTAGATTCACAGACCCAATGGAATCAGAGCCACCAGCCCCCACTGGGAGTGACTAGTATAAATCACCTGTGCGTGAATGAAAGGTCAACCCCCCTGGAAGACTGCGTCTTCCTTGTTTACCAGTGCAATGGGGTCGTTTCTTGGGAGGGAGGACAGGCTCACAAGGGCACCTCCGTCCTGGCTCCCCTTGGCCATCCTTTTTGGCAAGTGGGCCACCGGCCACATCCACAATATGATACAACACCACTCTGCACAGTGTGGTGTAGTGAGAGTGTTGGCCTGGGAGCTGGGAGATCCGGGTTCTAGTCCCCACTCAGCCACAGAAGCTCACTGGGTGACTTTGGGCCAGTCACAGACTCTCAGCCCGACCGACCTCACAAGGTTGTGGTTGTGAGGATAAAACGGAGAGGAGGAGGAGAATGTAAGCCGCCTGGGGTTCCTTGCAAGAGTTAAAAAGGTGGGATATAAATGCAATAAATAAATAAATAAATAATTGCGATATAGATTCAGCCTCCTGTGCCTCTGTCCAGCCTTCCCCAGTTCGGTGGCCGTGCTGGCCGGGAATGGTGTGAGTTGTGGTCCCACATATCTGGAGGTCGCCAGGTTGGGGGAGGCTGCCTTAGTCTATCCTGTCTGTTGCTTGGGGATCTTGAATTTAGAGCAGGGGTGGGGAATCATAGAATAGTAGGGTTGGAAGGGGCCTACAAGGCCATCGAGTCCAACCCCCTGCTCATTGCAGGAATCCAAGTCAGAGCATCCCTGGCAGATGGCTGTCCAGCCTCATCTTGAATGCCTCCAGGATGGGAGAGCCCACCACCTCCCTGGGGAATTAGAATCTACTAGGGAATCCTTAGGGAATCTACTTTCTGTCAAGGGCCACGTTCCATTGGGGCTAATCCGTTGAGAGCCACGTGCTAGTGGTGTGCAGGGCCAAAGCCATTTGTGGGCAGGGCCACCCTTTTTTTCTTTTTGCCACCCCCTTCTCTCTCTCTGTCAGGGTGGACACTGAGCCCATAGAATCCCAGAGTAGTTCTGATTCTGAGGTGGAGCAGCCACTCCTGGGAGAGGAGCTCGCTCCTCTTTCCCAGGGCCAACAGCTGGCAGAGATTCCTCCCACCACCATTCCTGACATAGATAGTGGTCCCAGGAGTGAGAAAGCGCGGGAAGAGGGCTTGCTGGACACGCGACGCCAACGCAGGGAGCGGCGCCAAATGGAGGGCACGGAAAGGAGGCGTAGTGCTCGGTTGGCGCGCAAGCAATGGTTGCGCCCAGAGGATCCAAGGGAAAAGGGGAGAGACTCTCCCTAGCCCATAAGTTCAGGGTCTGCCAGTGATTCTCCTTCAAACAAGGACCAACAGTTCCAACTGAGGGCATAGGTACTCTGCTGCTCATAGCTAGTCGCTAATAGTAGAGTTGTTAAGTTGTAAAAAAGGAATAAAGCTTTGAAAAGAATCCCTTTGTCTGTGTCTGGACTTGGCTAGTGGATTAGACTGAAAGAGGCCGTCAAGGAGCCCTTGACACTCTCTCTCTCTCTCTCTCTCTCTTTCTCTGTCATAGCCTCTTCTCTCTCCCTCTTCCTCTGCACTTGGCGGGCTACCAGCCGGGAGATAGAGCCACTGTTCCGAGCTCATTGCTTGCAGAGGAATTTTGACATTATGTTGAGGGCAGACAGTGGTACATTTGGCAGTGCAGGCACTCATCATGACAGCCCCCAAGTAGAAGTCCTGGCACTTTGACCCTGTGAGCTCTGGCTCCTACAACACTGGTTGAGGCTGCATGCAGCCCGGGATCCCTGGGTTGTCCACTCCTGTTACAACCTGTGTTTTGGGGACCTCTAGCATTATTTGGGGTTCTACTGGGATTCCTCCATGAGACTATCAGTAATGGCAGAGAACATCCCCTGAAAGACTGTCGACTTCCTGATCTTCCCCTAGGCTACAATACGCTTTCAGGGGAGTGCTGGGTGCGCTCAACTGGTCAAGAGATGGAATTTGGGACCCCAACCTGCAACATGGCATCCACTCCAAAAGCACATGCTCGGGCGGGGAGAGCCCAAGGGTGAAAGGGTGGGGCACATCCTCCCCTCAAAACAAAATGGCAGTGGCAGCACTACTGGGAACTAGCGGAGGGTGACTTGCAACTCACCTCTTCAAGACAACAGTTCTTTTACAACATGGCAATGAAGCCCCAAGGTCCTGGTCAGAACCCATGTAAATTCAGCGTGTGCCCTAGAACATGTCCAAGAACTCTTGGCAGATGCTCAGACATGCAGGCATTCCACAAGTCAATGTGGAAAGTGAGAGGGATGTCAGGCCTTGCTCTTCAGTTGGCCTCTGGCTCTAAGTGAAATCAGCCTGCCTAAGCCTTAGTCTCTTCTCCTATCCTTCCCAATGCTTCTGGCCCTGCACCTTTCTTTACTTTCCTGGTGACCACTCAATCCCCCATGATCTAACACAATGTCACAGAAGCCACACATCTAAACAAATATGGTGGCACATGTAGGTTTCTCTTGCATGAAGCAGTACAACCCCCACCCTGACCATGCAATCTGGTAGGCATTATAATATTTTAAGGAAGAGGTTTGGGCCAAGTGCATCCTTCTTTTGAAGAACTATCCTGCAACAGTGAAACAGTGGCTGTTTTTTAGACCTCCTAAAAAGAGGTCTAAAAAGAGGTCTAGGTTTAGACCTCCTAAAAAGGACCACAAATGACTAGCACCCCACTCTGTTTTTTAAAGAGTATCATGGGTTCTGTCAGGGGTGCCTCTGAGCATAGGCAGTGGCAAAGTAGCTCAGATTCCAAAGATGAACTGCAAAACGTGGGGGAGGAACTTTCCCAGGCTTGTCCAGAGATGGAGACACAGACTCCTTTGGCTTCAAAGGCCCAGCTGGATGGAGAGGGCCTCTCTTCACCCCCCCCCCCGTGAGAGATAGCGAACAGGGAGAGGTGCGGCGTGGAGAGCCTGAATCCTTAGACGCCAGGCGCAGACTCAGAGCCAAGAGAGAGTTGGTAGGGGCAGAGCTTAGGCGAACAGCTACACATAGATAGGGATGTACAAAAATCACTTACCTGTTTGCGGATTATGTTTATGGGGGGGGAGGCATTCTGTCCCTCCCCCCAGAATCCTGGACGGGGGGGAGGCGCTCCGTTCCTCCCCCCTGGAATCCTCCGCGGCTGGCTGTGCTCTGTGGCAGCTCCGCAGAGCAGCCGGCCAGGCCCAGCCAGGCCAGAGCCATCCGCAGCTGGATTTCTGGCCGCGGAGGGTTCTGGGGAAAAAACAGAACAAAACCGCATACGCAAATGGCGGTGGCTACGGCCACCGCCATTTGCGTTCCTTATTTTTGACGTCTTAATCTACGTAAATATTTACGTAGGCTAAGACGGCGAAAATAAGGGGAACGCAAATAGCGTAGCGGATGCTATTTGCATTCCCCTTATTTTCACCGCCTTAGTCTATATAATTATTTACATAGACTAAGACAGCCCAAAATAAGGAATGCAAATGGTGGCGGCCGTAGCTGCCTCCATTTGCATACACATCTATTTTTTTACCCAGATGTTTTAGGCTACGTAAAAACTTACGTAGCCTATCATGTGTGTGTAAAACAAAAAACAAAAAACCTGCAAATGGCGGTGGTGGCGGCAGCCGGTCGGAAGACCAGCTGCTGCAGCCACTGCTGCTGAAGCCACCGCCGGAGCCACCACCACCTGGAAGATCCGCCCCAGGTAAGTCTCGTCCCGGGGGGATCCGCGGGGGGTGGTGGGGGGGTGGCAGGCCATTCCGCCACAGATTTTGGGGGGCCGAATGCACTGGCATTCGGCCTCCCCGAGATCCGTGGCAGAATTCTCTGCCATCCCTATGCATAGAGATAGAGAGAGATCCCCATCCCACCCTTAAGTTAGGATAGCTTGCCCGCCTTTCTCAAACGGTGGGCAACTTTCAACCTTCGTAGCGTCCCCTTGAACTCCCTGAAGGCTTTTCCTTTGTAGACTGTGAGTTACTGACCATTTGCACCTGTATGACCCATTGAAGTAAAGGATTAAAGAGCTGTGGAGAGAAGCCTGTTGTCTGTGTTTTTGATTTGGCTTGTGAAGTTCAGCAGGGACAAAAGGGAATCCTGACAGGTTCTCCCCCTTCCTACTCATTGGGCCTGTTCAGATGATCAAACAGCCCACTGTGTCTTATTTAAGCCACAGTGGGTTGCGGTGCACGCTGGTGGCCATTTTGAATATTCAAGCTACAGTCACGGCTTGATGTGTCCAAACCTGGCAGGAGTGGTTGTGCAAGGGTTAAATAACCCTCGCATAACCCTTAAACAGGCCATGCGTTCTGTGAGGGTTTCTTAACCTTCGCACAGCCCACCCCCGCTAGGTTCGGATGACATGAGCAGCCGCCATCACAACTTGAATTTTCAGGATGGTGCCTGTGGGCGCTGCAGGATTAAATAAGCCACACTGAGCCACACCAATCATGCTCACCCAGTCATTATGAATGCATGGGATGGAACCAAAGATCTTTTCCCATGAACCACTAAGCTGCACTGAATCCAAGTATTGCAGTTTTGTGGGTTCAACTTTAAAAGTTTTCATCCTTTGAGCCTGTTTATGTGGCCAAATATGAAATCGCAGAACCATTCATTTGAATAATGAAAGCGAATCACTTTTTAACCTCCATAAAATGCAATAAATGTATCGATAAAATACCATTTTGTCCAAGCTTAATCTTCCTTCCTGTGTTGCACATCTTATATTTTGATTTATACTATCTCACCAATCGCCGTTGTACCTACCCTTTCTCCAAGAGTTATTTGGATATTTCCCCTGGCCTCCCTTTTATCCCCACAACAACGCTGTGAGGCTGTGAAATATTAATTAATTTATTTAGAAATTCTCACACCACCTCTTCAAGGCTCAAGATGGCTCCCAGCAAAACGAAACGATAAAGATGACAATAAAGCAAGAGTTTAAATAACAGTAGCATAAACGACAGCAAATATCCAGCAAAATCTGCAGGAGCAGATCCGGTATCCGGTATCATATCCATCCGGTATCATTGCAGGACTGGGTCATTCTCTTTAGATGGCTGTCCCTCGTCGCATTATTTTTCTTTCCTTTCCTTCTCACGGGCGTGGTGATGCTGCTCAGAGGCATTGCTGCCTTTCCACGAAGAAGCATTACACGCGCTCAGGGTGTAGCGATAATTCCTCCCTAGTTCCTGCCCCTTTCCTTCCCCTTGCACGTTACTGGTGGATGGGGACTGACATGCAGATAGCCCCCACAATCTCCCTGGGGCCCCTGCCTCCCCGTTCGCTGTTTTTGACAATCTCTGCCATTACTCAGCCATTTACTCGTTGGGAATGCGCAGCAAGGGGGCCTCCCAGAAGGTCGGCACGCCATTCTGCCAACCTGCTGCTCTGCTGCCTTGTTCAGAATGCTGCGGGCCGAAAATGGCAAGGACCTGAAACGGCGCAGGTGCGGGACGGTGACAAGCCCCACAGCCCACTGTCATAGCCTTCACCAGCATGACCGCACCCCCAGCAACCCAAAACAACCACCCACAGCTGCCAACACACAGTGCGCACAGTTATTGCATATTATGGAGGTTAAAAGGTTCACACGCGCTAGGGGAGAAATACACAAGGAGCTCATGGCATTTCATTTGCACATATTTGGAAAAATACCATATTATTTCCGTTCGAGGAAAACACGGGATTGTTGTTCAGTCGTTCAGTCGTGTCCGACTCTTCGTGACCCCATGGACCATAGCACGCCAGGCCTTCCTGTCCTGCGCACTCTCCCGGAGTGTGCTCAGGTTCATATTCATTGCATCAGTGATGCTATCTAGCCATCTCATCCTCTGCCGTCCCCTTCTCCTTTTGCCTTCAGTCTTTCCCAGCATCAGGGTCTTTTTCAGAGAGTTTTCTCTTCGCATTAGGTGGCCAAAATATTTGAGCTTCAGCTTCAGGATCTGTCTTTCCAATGAACAGTCAGGGTTGATTTCCTTTAGGATGGACTGATTTGACCTCCTTGCAGTCCAGGGCACTCGTAAGAGTCTTCTCCAGCACCACAGTTCGAAAGCATCAAGATAGGTGATATCCACGGAGGTGGGTGGAAATGGTGGGATAATGACTAGGCGATGATGACGTCATGTAATGGACCCGCACAATTCGGTGAGCGGCCAATCATGAATGTGCAATAAACTGGAGGTGTAGAGACACCTGTACACAGGTAGATCTTTCTCGTTTGTAGGCCTTTGTAGAATAACTAATTTTTAAGGTTAGATTTTATGTATTTTGAGGTGCTGGATGTGAATGACACTTTATCTGAGTGATTATCAGTGGGGTTCTAGCCATAATTAAATTTGCTGACCAAAATGGCTGTTCTAAATGCTAATAAAATCTAGCCCATTTGTCTGCATTGTATGAGAAAAGAACGAAATTAGGTGCTGAGCACCATGGTCATGCCAAAATTCAAACACTTCTATTGAGAAATGGCCTAGTTACAGCAGTTACATTTCCCACCCCTGTCTGTTTTTCTTTTCTTGTTTATGACTTTTGTCCCATAATGTGCTTGCTTTTCCCCCTCGTCACTGTAAGCACATGCAAAAGTTCAAGGGAACAGCAGAAGACTTGTCCTTCCTCTTTTTGTGAAAATCCCTGAGGTATTGATCAAGCTGTACGGTTTCAAAACCTCTGTGTAAGTCAATGCACTGTCAGGTAAGGATAGTTTACTGTAACTTATCCTATGTGCCTAGGGGAGTACGAAACCCCACTTACCTGGCTCCACTGGGTTCCGCGGGAGGAGGGGGAGGCAATCCGGTCCTCCCCCCTGGAATCCTGCTCGGCCGGCTCCGCTCCGTGGGCTGATCTGCAGCAGGGCCCCCATCCGCTGCCAGGCTGCTGCGGATGCAAATGGTGTCCTGCATAGGGGACGCCATTTGCATCCCTATGCTAGGCCATGAGAGGCTACGTAGATACTTACATATCCTATCACAGCAAAAGCAGGGATGCAAATGGCATAGCGGCCACCATTTGCGTCCCCGCTTTAGCCATGATAGGCTACGTAAATATTTACATAGCCTATCATGGCTACAGCAGGGATGCAAATGGCGGCCACTACTACTGCCGTCATTTGCGTCTGCAGCAGCCCAGAAGACGACCCAGAGCTGCCGCCGGAGCCGCCGTCGCATCCGCCGCCAGGTAGGTCCGTTCTGGAGAGAGATTGTGGGGGGTGGCGGGGGGCGAGGCCGTTCCACCATGGATTCCGGGGGAGTCACTGGGGTCCGTGGCAGAATTCTCCAACATCCCTATCTGTGCCTGATTTTGGTGGAGCCTCTTTTCTCTCTGCGCACACAGGCGCACTGCTGGCCTCCTTTCATAGCTTCAAGCCTCTGCTACAGCCTAGGAACAGCCATCTTTGGCTTCACCCAGAAAACTCAAATCAGGTGCAAAGCAACGCAGTGGGGCATGTACACTGACGAACTCCCCGAACATTCCTGGCATCATTTCAGGGGATTCAGGGACCAGGTTCACAGTCTGCTGGTATAGGACCTGGACAAGTATGAGATAGCGGCCAACCTCCGACCTGGTTTTTCTCTGTGCCAAGAGAGAACCAAGATGGTGGCCTTGCCTTTCAATTAGTGTGGCTACTTATGCATTGTCAAAAAAAGAGAGAGAGGAAATGCATCAGCAAGAAAGAGGGCAAAAGCAATGTGCACAACAATTGCATCTGCTAATTTACAAGCTCCTTTCTTAAGAAGTACTGAGCCTCGTGTGGCACAGAGTGGTAGGCGGCAGTATTGCAACCGAAACTCTCCCCACGACCTGAGTTTGATCCCAATGGAAGCCGGGTCTTGGGTAGCCGGCTCAGGTCGACTCAGCCTTCCGTCCTGGAAGCACCCAGCTTGCTGGGGGAAAGGTAGTCACGACTGGGGAAGGCAATGGCAAACCACCCCGCTATAGTCTGCCATGAAAACGCCAGTGAAAGTGGTGTCTCTCTAGGGGTCAGTAATGACCCGGTGCTTGCACAGGAGGAACCTTTCCTTTCCTTCTTAAGGAGTGCCTCCAGTAACACCAGACAGAACATTTAACAAGATCAGCCTTGGATGGCCTTCTCTCTGTCCCATCAGCCAGGACAGCTAGACTGGTGAGGATGAGGGAGAGGGCCTTTTCTGTGGTGGCCCCCACTCTGTGGAACTCCCTCCCTAGGGAACTCCGCCATGCCCCCTCTATAATGAGCTTCTGCCACGCATTAAAAATGTGGTTGTTCAGGCAGGCATTTGGGGTGGGTTAGGGTATTTTTAAAAATATGATGTTTGTAATGTAGAATTTTATTGTTTTAAACTGTTTCTATTGTTGTACATTGCCCAGAGTGGCTGGGTGACCAGCCAGATGGGCGATTGATAAATTAAATAAATAATAATAATAATCACAACAACAAGAAGAAGTACAGAATGGCCCCAAAGTAGGTATACAGTGGTTTAGAATGTTGATGGGCGGGGGAGAGAATGTGTGAGTAGAAGATGTGTGGGTGGAGTCAGAATGACAGTTGGGAAGAGTGAGTGACAGGGAGTGACAATTAAATCAGTTAAGTGTAGAGAGTGAGGGGAGTGAGGCCCTTATGTAGGGCACTTAGGAGATTAAACAGTGTTAAACAAATGTAAATGTAATAAACAATGTAATAAAATGCAAATAAACTATACTGTATACCTACTTTTGGGCCACTCTGTATAAATGCACATTTAGAGATAATTATTGTAGTTTAAATACAAGTTCCATTTCATAGTGGGCAAGACTAAGACTGTGACCAGATGACCTGTGCACCTGCCTGTGCGGTCCGCTTTCCAGGTGCTAAATGTTGACAGGCAACACTTCTCATGGCTGGACGTCATGCTGGACTTGAGCAGGACAGCCCTTCAAACAGGGGGCACCTTCAAATAGAGGACTGTCCTCTACAAAAAAAGACACGTGGCCACCCTACACTCCGCTTAATGGGTCTGGGCCCCAGCAATTGCCTGACGTTGCCAAGTGCCGGTGCCAACCAAGCTGGTCCACATCCAACACTCTGCCCCGCTACACCACACTGGTCTAAACTTACTATTTATCATCGAAGAGAATACTGCTCAATTAGTTGCTGTTTTGGCAGTATTGCCCGCATACGAGAGCGTCACATGCCAGCATCCCTTCTGTGAGATGTCTGTATCCATATATAATAATTTGAGAAATATAAATAGATGGGCTTTTTTTTCCCTAGGAGTTCTGGCTGCCTCCATTTGGAAATGTGTTTGGCTGGGTTTTAACTGCTGTAGCTGAACCAGCTAGCAGTTCCTCCTTCTGTACACTTCCCGGCCTTTTCACCAAGCCAAGTTAAAAAAACACACACCAAGAGATACTCAAAAGAGATACTCTGGGGAGTGGCATTTATTTGTTAAGTTCTTCTTCGGCGAAGCTGTAGGGGGTCCTAACAAAGTATTGCATGGCCTCCTTGCATTGCTCCAACACGGCCAAGAGCATGAGCAGATTTCAAAAAGCTGCTGCTAAAAGACATATCGATTTTCTTGGCAGCAGCTATTGTGATTTACAGCAGGCCCTGAAGACTTGTAAGTTCAAGCAATGGGCAAGATCTGCTGTGTGGATAACAGACAGGAAATGTCTTCCCCGCCTTGGCTGAGTTAGCAGAACAGAAGCCATAGCCAAAGATTCATAGGCAGAGATCTGTCTGAATTTACTTGAGCTAAAACTCATGTCGCCTTCGTTCAGACAGAATGACAACCGAGGCCAGGACTGGTTGGAGCTTTCAACATCAAATATTCATTTGTGGAATGATACCCCTGACATTCATCTGAAGAGGTGAGCCCAAGTCTTGTGTAGGGCTCCAAAAAAGAAGAAGAAAAAAAGAGCTCCATGTGTCATTATATACATTATTATATACATTATTAACCATTATTATATGGTTCCCTAACTTGGCACCCAATCCTTAAAGGATCCAGAGCCACAAAAAATATGTAGCATGGTGCAAACTAGTTACCAGAGCATTCTACACTTGGCAGGACTGTTGTCCTGTGCTGCTCAATAATGTTAAACCAGCTGGCTCTGTGGGGGGAAATTATGCAACGTAGGATGGTGCACAGCCAGGTTATCCACAACTCTGTCCGCATCACTCCTTTGGCATGTTTCACTTCTCTCAATTTCTTGTTGTTCAGTCGTTAAGTCATGTCTGACTCTTCGTGACCCCATGGACCATAGCACGCCAGGCCTTCCTGTCCTGCGCTCTCTCCCGGAGTGTGCTCAAGTCCATATTCATTGCAGCGGTGATGCTATCTAGCCATCTCATCCTCTGCTGTCCCCTTCTCCTTTTGCCTTCAATCTTTCCCAGCATCAGGGTCTTTTCCAGGGAGTATTCTCTTCGCATTAGGTGGCCAAAATAGTTGAGCTTCAGCTTCAGCTTCAGTGTCTGTCCTTCCAATGAGCAGTCAGGGTTGATTTTCTTTAGGATTGACTGATTTGGCCTCCTTGCAGTCCAGGGGACTCGTAAGAGTCTTCTCCAGCACCACAGTTCGAAAGCATCCATTCTTTGGTGCTCAGCCTTCCTTACAGTCCAGCTCTCACAGCCATACATTACTACTGGGAAAACCATAGCTTTGATTATACGAACCTTTGTCAGCAAGGTGATGTATCTGCTTCTTACTAGGTGTGCCATAGCTTTCCTCCCAAGGAGCAAGAGTCTTTTAATTTCATGGCTACAGTCACCGTCTGCGGCGATCTTGGAGCCCGAGAAAGTAAAATCTGTCACTGCTTCCATTTCTTGCCCTTTTATATGGCAGGAAGAGATGGGGCCAGATGCCATGATCTTAGTTTTTTTCATGTTGCGTTTCAAACCAGCTTTTGCACTCTCCACTTTCACCCTCAACAAGAGCCTCTTTAGATCCTCTTCACTTTCTGCCATTAGGGTGGTATCATCTGCGTATCTGAGGTTGTTGATAATTCTCCCGGCAATCTTAATTCTGACCTGTGATTCATCCAACCCGGCGTTTCTCATGATCTACTCTGCATATAAATTAAATAAGCAGGACGACAATATACAGCCTTGTCGTACTTAGGGATGTACAAAAATCACTTACCTGTTCGCGGATTATGCTGATAGTGGGGGGGGGGAGGCGCTCCATCCCTCCCCCTGGAATTCTGGACGGGAGGGGAGGCACTCCGTTCCTCCCCCCTGGAATCCTCCTTGGCCGGCTGTGCTCCGCGGCGGCTCCGCGGAGCCGCCGGCCAGTCCCAGCCAGGCCAGCTCCATCCGCAGCCGGATTTCCGGCCGCAGAAGGCTCTGGGAAAAACAAACAAAACAAAATCACATACGCAAATGGCGGTGGCTATGGCCACCGCCATTTGCATTCCTTATTTTTGACGTCTTAATCTACGTAAATATTTACGTAGACTAAGACGGCCCAAAATAAGGAACGCAAATGGCGGCGGCCGTAGCCGCCAGCATTTGCATACGCGGTTTTGTTTTGTTTTTTACCCAGTCGTTTTAGGCTATGTAAGTTTTTATGTAGCCTAAAACGTCTGGGTTAAAAAAAAAAGGTGTATGCTAATGGCGGCGGCCATAGCCGCCGCCATTTGCGTATGCCTCCCCCCCCCTTTTTTTTAGCCGGACGTTTTAGGCTACGTAAAAACTTAAACGACTGGGTAAAAAAAACACAAAAACCTGCAAGTGGCGGCAGCGGCAGCCGGTTGGAAGACCAGCCGCCGCAGCTGCCGCTGCCCGGAAGATCCGCCCCAGGTAAGTCTCGTCCCGGGGGGAATCCGCGGGGGTGGCAGGCTGTTCCGCCACAGATTTCAGGGGGCTGAATGCACTGGCATTCGGCATCCCCGAGATGCGTGGCGGAATTCTCTGCCATCCCTAGTCTTACTCCTTTCCCAATATCGAACCAATTGGTTGTTCCATGTCCGGTTCTTACTGTTGCTTCTTGACCCACATACAGGTTTCTCAGGAGACAGGTAAGGTGGTCTGGTACTCCCATCTCTTTCAGAATTTGCCACACTTTGTTGTGATCCACACAATCAAAGGCTTTAGCATAGTCAATGAAGCAGAAATAGACATTTTTCTGGAATTCTCTTGCTTTCTCCATGATCCAGCAAATGTTGGCGATTTGATCTCTAGTTCCTCTGCCTCTTCGAAGCCCCGCTTGTACTTCTGGTAGTTCTCGGTTCACATACTGCTGAAACCTAGCTTGTAGGATTTGGAGCATCACCTTGCTGGCATGTGAAATGAGCGCAATTGTGTGGTAGTTTGAACACTCTTTGGCATTGCCCTTCTTTGGAATTGGAATGTAAAGTGACCTTTTCCAGTCTTGTGGCCACTGTTGAGTGTTCCAAATTTGTTGGCATATTGAGTGCAGCACTTTAACAGCATCATCTTTTAGGATTTTAAATAGCTCAGCTGGAATACTGTCATCTCCACTAGCTTTGTTGTTAGTAATGCTTCCTAAGGCCCACTTGACTTCACTCTCTAAGATGTACATCTCTAGGATGTCCGGCTCAAGTTCAGTGACCACACTATCATGGCTATCAGGGACATTCAGATCTTTCCTGTATAGTTCTTCTGTGTATTCTTTCCACCTCTTCTTAATCTCATCTGCTTCTATTAGGTCCCTGCCTTCTTTGTCATTTATCATGCCCGTCTTTGCACAAAACGTTCCCTTGAGATCTCTGATTTTCTTGAAAAGATCTCTAGTCTTTCCCATTCTATTGTTTTCCTCAATTTCTTCTCATTGTTCATTTAAGAAGTCCTTCTTGTCTCTCCTTGCTATTCTCTGAAACTCTGCATTCAGTTGGATATATCTTCCCCTTTCTCCCTTGCTTTTCGCTTCCCTTCTTTCGTGAGCTACTTGTAAAGCCTCATCAGACAGCCACTTTGCTTTCTTGCATTTCTTTTTCTTTGGGATGGATTGAGTTGCTGCCTCCTGAACAATGTTATGGACATCCGTCCATAGTTCCTCAGGCACTCTGTTTATCAGGTCTAATCCCTTAAATCTATTTGTCACCTCCACTGTATATTCATAAGGGATATGATTTAGGTCATACCTGAATGGTTTAGTGGTTTTCCCTACGTTCTTCAATTTAAGCCAAAATTTTGCAAGAAGGAGCTCATAATCTGAGCCACAGTCAGCTCCAGGTCTTGTTTTTACTGACTGTATAGAGCTTCTCCATCTTTGGCTGCAAAGGACATAATCAATCTGATTTTGATATTGACCATCTGGTGATGTCCATGTGTAGAGTCGCCTCTTGTGCTGTTGGAAAAGAGTGTTTGCTATGATCAGCGTGTTCTCTTGGCAAAACTCTATTAGCCTTTGTCCTGATTCATTTTGTACACCAAGGCCATGCTTGCCTGTTACCCTGTTTATGTCTTGACTTCCTACTTTAGCATTCCAATCCCCTATGATGAAGAGGACATCTTTTTTTGGTGTTAGTTCTAGAAAGTGTTGTAGGTCTTCATAGAACCGATCAGCCTCAGCTTCTTCGGCCACAGTTGTTGGGGCATAGACTTGAATTACTGTGATGTTGAATGGTTTGCCTTGGATTCGTACTGAGATCATTCTGTTGTTTTTGAGATTGTACCCCAGCACTGCTTTTCCCACGCTTTTATTGACTATGAGTGCTACTCCATTTCTTCTAAGGGATTCTTGCCCACAGTAGTAGATATGATGGTCACCTGAATTAAATTCGCCCATGCCTGTCCATTTTAGTTTGCTGATTCCCAAGATGTCGATGTTCAATCTTGCCATCTCATGTTCTGACTACCTCCAGCTTACCTTGATTCATTGATCTTACATTCCAGGTTCCTAAACAATATTGTTCTTTACAGCATCAGACTTTCTTTTCACCACCAGACACATCCACAGCTGAGTGACCTTTCGGCTTTGGCCCAGCTGCTTCACTCTTTCTGGTGCTACTTGGAAATACCCTCTGCTCTTCCCCAGTAGTATATTGGACACCTTCCGACCTGAGGGGCTCATCTTCTGGCATCATATCTTTTAGCCTTGTGATACATTCCATGGGGTTTTCTTGGCAAGAATACTGGCGTGGGTTGCCATTTCCTTCTCCAGTGGACCACATTTTGTCACAACTCTCCGCCATGACCTGCCCGTCTTGGGTGGCCCTGCATGGCATAGCTTATGGCTTCACTGAGTTACGCAAGCCCCTTTGCCACAACAAGGCAGTGATCCATGAAGGGGTCTCAATTTCTTACTTTAGAACAAATTTGCATCTCGCTTGTATGGCCCTTCAGGGCAATGGAAAGGCAATAACTGCTTCAAAACCATCCCCTTTCAAGGAACAGTGGGAACTGTAGTTCTTTGACACAGGCTAGGAATCTCTATCATAGAATTTTCAGCGCCCTCACCAAAGTACAATTTCCAAGATTCTTTGGGGGAAGCCATGGTGGTTACAGTGGTATAAAACTGCGGTAAGTTGGAAGTATAGATACTCCTACAGGAGAAGGAACCCTGTAAAATCATCCAGTGATATGTATCCTCATATTATTGGGAAACGGGGCATTGAGGTGGAGAAACAGTTGTTTGCCCAAGACCACCTGGATCGTGCTGCTGATTATAGGTTCAGAACATGATGTAGTGGCTGTACAGCACTGAGAAAGAAGATGGTGGGCCTCATGTTTACTGACGTTTCTCTGTTATGAACACCTATTCGTTTTTACATAATTGTACCATTCATTGCTCTCATCTTACAGCAGCCAGGTGCCTGACAGAGGTGTCGGACTACAACTCCCAGAATTCCCCAACCAGCATAGTACTAGTAGTCCAACACAGCAGGAGGGCAACCAGGTTAGGGAAGGCTGCCTTACGGAAACCCCACATCTTAAAATAGTTGCAATGAAAAACAATGTACACCTCCAGATAATTACATCATCTTACTTCCGTAGCCTCTGTACTCCACCGGTATTATATGAAGAAGCCTGCGTATAAGCTACATTGCAGCCTCTAACATGTTGGGTTAACACTTGTGCATCATGTATGCATACCTTGTATGAAAGAATTTGCCTACAGGTACAGCTGTTAAATGAGAGCAGGGTGGCCAAAAAAAGAGGAATCACAACACCAAAAAAGGAGGATTAAAGAGGGTACAGAAATGCATAACATTTGCATGAGCTAATTTCTATGTATAGATGCAAACTGAGCAATAGTTACTATAATTTAGCAAGAATATAATACATCTCACCATGGTGGGGAACACCTGTAACCCGTGTGCCTGCTGGGTCTGCTGTCTGGGTGGTCACTGTTGATGTGCAACTTCAGGGCTCCTGCTCTCCTTTCTTAGGGTTCTTTCTCTTTAAAGTGGACTTTGGCTGGACAGCCCTTCAAAAAAGGGAATGTCTTCAAACAGAGGACTGTCCTCCAACAGCCCTTCAAAGGGAGGACTGTTCTCTTGACATGTGGCCACCCTAATTGAGAGGCTGTCATCTCTACTTCCCTCCAGCGCATCTCCCTTGGCACCCTGGGAGGAAGAGCCGAGGACTGCCACCCAGCTGAAGGAGGATCTCTGGAAATGGGTGACAAAACTGCAAATACAATATAAAGAAGTCCCCGTGGAGACTAAAATATCTGTCCCTTTAAGTATTCTGTGTATCTGTCCCACTAGCCTGGCCCCCATTTCAGAGCAGATACCGTGTTCCACACACAAGCTCAGAATTCCTTTAATGTTTTCCATCTATCAGGCACCAAGAGGAAATGCCTCCCATGCACACCACTTCTCCTATCTACCGGAGCAGTCATCCATCGGCCAGAGAACCAAGGGCCTGCTTGGTTCTCTGCCAGGAAGAACATGGAAAAGGATATCACAGCAAGGGACGGGGGAGACCAACCTGGCCCCATACAGAGAATGCCAGAGAAGGAACAACTGCAGGGCGCTCGCTTTGACGTTCCCCGCCAGAAGAAACCTCTGTAAGAGCTCTGAAATGAAGAACTGGTTTGGCCTGATGTTTGCTCTTTCCCCCCCTCCTCCCTCCCTGTCCCTTTTCCTTTCGTGTCATGTCTTTTAGATTGTAAACCTGAGGGCAGCGTTGGTCTTCCTCTCAATTTTTGTAAGCCATGCTGGGAGTCTTATCTGACTGAGGAGCGGGGTAAAAATGCTGCAGACAAACAAATAAATCTGTGAACAGCTCACGGCCAAACCTTGCCCTCGTACATGCTGAAACCCACATCTCCGTTATATCAAATCCGCAATCAAGGAGAGATAGACACGCAGAATGGGAGGATTCTTTCAGTCCTGCCAACCCCCCTTTCTGGAGATACAGCAAGGAAGCTGGGGCTTTCGCCAATGGATTTTGTCAGCGTTTTGGACATTCCCCTCGCCATCATGGAACTAACTCATGAGTAATCCATGGACCTTGCAGGTAAGTATGGAACCCCTCTTCAGAACTCTATCACATAGGTTATTTAGGGCACAATTCTACGCATGTTTAGACAGAAAAGAAAGTCCTACACCTCCCAACATTCCCCAGCTAGTCATGCTGGCTAGGGAATGCTGGGAGTTGTAGGACTTTTGTAGGACCTTTGGGGAGTAAACTATTTTGTTCTGCTACCTTTCTGATTTCACTCTCATTCCTTATCTTTAAACTCAAGAAAGCATCTTAATTGGAACTTGGGGGGTTGATTGTATACTCCGACATCCCAAGGATGTCTCCCTTCCTTGCCAGATTGTTCATCCATCCTACGCACTTTGGCCTCAAGGAGGCAACAGGGTGGACTCTGCCCAGTGGTGACTGGGACAGTTTTGCCATCTTCCCAGGTAAAAACTGCAGATCCCCTCACCCCATTGAAGAGAGGGTGGTGGGAGGAGCTGTAAGTAAATTTGGGACACACTGCAGACTGCCTACCTTGCATGCCCTGGTGGTGTTGTGAGCTTCCTGGAAGCACCTGGCTGGCCACTGTGAATAAGAGCATGCTGGACTTGATGGGCCTTAGGCCTGACCCAGCAGCCTCCCTCTTATGTGCTTAATGGGCAGTATCCATATCCTGATGCACATTCTGATATCCAAGACACTCTGCAGAGTGGAGATAACACGTCTCAAAGCACATCCCATTGAAAGCCATGGACAGCATAAGTGTGTTCTGATGAGTATCCTGTCCACATCCACAATACTTAAAAGCCACGATATCCAAGACACTGTGCAAGGTGAGAATGTGCACCTGAATGCACAACCCATTGAAAGCAATAGACGCTATACACATCTGGATGCACGTTTGAATGTATATGCTATTTACACCCACAGTTTCTAAAAGCAAGGATATCCAAGATAATGAGTCAGAAAGCTCCATACAAATAAAGAGACACGTTTTGTGCAACCCCGTTCTTCATTAATTTTGCTGCGTGCTTAGTTCATATCTAACCTCTGTTGACAGAACAGGGCACTTTTGCATATTTGCACAGTAAGGTGTTTTGTTAATTAGAGAGCATACTTTTGTTGTTGTTGTTCAGTCAGTCAGTCGTGTCCGACTCTTCGTGACCCCATGGACCATAGCACGCCAGGCCTTCCTGTCCTGCGCTCTCTCCCGGAGCGTGCTCAAGTTCATATTCATTGCATCCGTGATGCTATCTAGCCATCTCATCCTCTGCCGTCCCCTTCTCCTTTGGCCTTCAGTCTTTCCCAGCATCAGGGTCTTTTCCAGGGAGTTTTCTCTTCGCATTAGGTGGCCAAAATATTGGAGCTTCAGCTTCAGTATCTGTCCTTCCAATGAGCACTCAGGGTTGATTTCCTTTAGGATGGACTGATTTGACCTCCTTGCAGTCCAGGGGACTCGTAAGAGTCTTCTCCAGCACCACAGTTCGAAAGCATCAATTCTTCGGCGCTCAGCCTTCCTTATAGTCCAGCTCTCACAGCCATACATTACTACTGGGAAAACCATAGCTTTGATTAGATGGACCTTTGTCGGCAAGGTGATGTCTCTGCTTCTTACTATGCTGTCTAGGTTGGCCATAGCTTTCCTCCCAAGGAGCAAGCGTCTTTTAATTTCATGGCTACAGTCACCGTCTGCGGTGATCTTGGAGCCCAAGAAAGTAAAATCTGTCACTGCTTCCATTTCTTCCCCTTCCATATGCCAGGAAGTGATGGGGCCAGATGCCATGATCTTCGTTTTTTTAATGTTGAGTTTCAAACCAGCTTTTAAACTCTCCTCTTTCACCCTCAACAAGAGGCTCTTTAGATCCTCTTCGCTTTCTGCCATTAGGGTGGTATCGTCTGCATATCGGAGGTTATTGATAATTCTCCCAGCAATCTTAATTCCGACCTGTGATTCATCCAACCCGGCATTTCTCATGATGTACTCTGCATATAAGTTAAATAAGCAGGGTGACAATATGCAGCCTTGTCGTACTCCTTTCCCAATTTTGAACCAATCGGTTGTTCCATCTCTGGTTCTTACTGTTGCTTCTTGACCCTCGTACAGGTTTCTCAGGAGACAGGTAAGGTGGTCTGGTATTCCCATCACTTTAAGAATTTGCCAGAGTTTGTTGTGATCCACACAATCAAAGGCTTTAGCGTAGTCAATGAAGCAGAAATAGACGTTTTTCTGGAATTCTCTTGCTTTCTCCATGATGCAGCGAATGTTGGCGATTTGATCTCTAGTTCCTCTGCCTCTTTGAAACCCAGCTTGTACTTCCGGTAGTTCTCGGTTCGCATACTGCTGAAGCCTAGCTTGTAGGATTTTGAGCATCACCTTGCTGGCATGTGAAATGAGCGCAATTGTGCGGTAGTTTGAACACTCTTTGGCGTTGCCCTTCTTTGGAATTGGAATGTAAACTGACCTTTTCCAGTCTTGTGGCCACTGTTGAGTGTTCCAGATTTGTTGGCATATTGAATGCAGCACTTTAACAGCATCATCTTTTAGGATTTTAAATAGCTCGGCTGGAATACTGTCATCTCCGCTAGCTTTGTTGTTAGTAATGCTTCCTAAGGCCCACTTGACTTCACTCTCTAGGATGTCCGGCTCAAGTTCAGTGACCGCACTATCATGGCTATCAGGGACATTCAGATCTTTCCTGTATAGTTCTTCTGTGTATTCTTGCCACCTCTTCTTCATCTCATCTGCTTCTGTTAGGTCCCTGCCTTCTTTGTCCTTTATCATGCCCGTCTTTGCACAAAACGTTCCCTTGAGATCTCCAATTTTCTTGAAGAGATCTCTAGTCTTTCCCATTCTGTTGTTTTCCTCGATTTCTTTGCATTGTTCATTTAAGAAGGCCTTCTTGTCTCTCCTTGCTATTCTCTGGAACTCTGCATTCAGTTGGGTATATCTTCCCCTTTCTCCCTTGCTTTTCGCTTCCCTTCTTTCCTCAGCTACTTGTAAAGCCTCCTCAGACAGCCACTTTGCTTTCTTGCATTTCTTTTTCTTTGGGATGGATTGAGTTGCTGCCTCCTGAACAATGTTACGGACCTCCGTCCATAGTTCCTCAGGCACTCTGTCTATCAGGTCTAATCCCTGAAATCTATTCCTCACCTCCACTGTATATTCATCAGGGATATGATTTAGGTCATACCTGAACGGTTTAGTGGTTTTCCTGACGTTCTTCAATTTAAGCCGAAATTTTGCAAGAAGCAGCTCATGATCTGAGCCACAGTCAGCTCCAGGTCTTGTTTTGACTGACTGTATGGAGCTTCTCCATCTTTGGCTGCAAAGGACATAATCAATCTGATTTCGATATTGACCATCTGGTGACGTCCATGTGTAGAGTCGTCTCTTGTGCTGTTGGAAAAGAGTGTTTGCTATGATCAGCATGTTCTCTTGGCAAAACTCTATTAGCTTTTGTCCTGCTTCATTTTGTACACCAAGGCCATGCCTGCCTGTTATCCCGGTGATTTCTTGACTTCCTACTTTAGCATTCCAATCCCCTATGATGAAGAGGACATCTTTTTTTGGTGTTAGTTCTAGAAGGTGTTGTAGGTCTTCATAGAACCGATCAACCTCAGCTTCTTCAGCCTCAGTGGTTGGGGCATAGACTTGAATTACTGTGATGTTGAATGGATTGCCTTGGATTCGTACTGAGATCATTCTATCATTTTTAAGATTGTACCCCAGTACTGCTTTTCCCACCCTTTTGTTGACTATGAGTGCTACTCCATTTCTTCTAAGGGATTCTTGCCCACAATAGTAGATATGATGGTCACCTGAATTAAATTCGCCCATGCCTGTCCATTTGAGTTCGCTGATTCCCAAGATGTCGATGTTCAATCTTGCCATCTCATGTTTGACCACCTCCAGCTTACCTTGATTCATTGATCTTACATTCCAGGTTCCTAAACAATATTGTTCTTTACAGCATCGGATTTTCTTTTCACCACCAGACACATCCACAGCTGAGTGTCCTTTCAGGTTTGGCCCAGCCGCTTCACTCTTTCTGGCGCTACTTGGAAATTCCCTCTGCTCTTCCCCAGTAGCATATTGGACACCTTCCGACCTGAGGGGCTCATCTTCCGGCGTCATCTCTTTTAGCCTTGTGATACGTTCCATGGGGTTTTCTTGGCAAGAATACTGGTGTGGGTTGCCATTTCCTTCTCCAGTGGACCACATTTTGTCAGAACTCTCTGCCATGACCTGTCCGTCTTGGGTGGCCCTGCACGGCATAGCTTATGGCTTCACTGAGTTACGCAAGCCCCTTCGCCACAACAAGGCAGTGATCCATGAAGGGGAGAGAGCATACTACTGTGGTGTAAAACAGAGAGCACTAGACAGGGACTTCTTAGAAATTCCTTGACACAATTCGTAGCAAAGAGCAAAAATAACGATTAAGGGCTACTGACAAAACGAAAAGCATCTATTGCTTATGACAGATTCAAACCCTGCTGGAAGCTGGATATGTGTATGCAATGTAACAAATTATAATTACTTTGGCTTGGAAATTTTTAAGCAATGTGGAATGATGGAGCATGGAGCATGGAGCAAAGGAGTCACCAAGTGCCTTCAATTTCCCGTTAAGCACTGTCTTCTCAGCAGGATGTGCCGCTCTCTCACTGCATTTGTAAATTGGAGCCCATAATTCAAATGCAGATTTTTGTCAAACTAAACAGTGAGGGATGTTGTAATTTAAGGTATAAAGTTTTGGTGAATTGATTATATAATTATACTACTATTAAGTTTTGGTGAATTGATTATATAATTATATTACTGCTTCCCAGCCCTGTCCTTTTGCGGCCCTCCAAAGGTTTTCTACATTGCATTTCAAGGGCCATGTGGGAAAACACTGTTACAATGTGAGGTGCTCTCACTCCTGAGTCCTGCCGAGACAGGAGAAAAAAATCCAGACTGAGAGCGAAGCGTGATGACGGGGAGAGACCAGCCAGAAGTTCAGTCCTGTTCTGGCTCAGGCCAGAGAGCAAACCGGAGGCCACACCTTATCCATGACCTATTGCTCTTCATAGGCTGGTTGGCTGGTTATCCTGCAGCTTCTTTGGCCAGAGCATGCTGCTGGCACATTAACTGAATCCCCGCCCAATACTCTTCGGATCACAAATGCACAACAATCGTAATGCAATGCAATCGTGAACAAATCCCACTCGATTCAGTGATGCTGACTTCCAAATAGGCATGCACAGGATTGGACTGAAGGTATAGCCCTTTTCAAGCATTCTCCTTACCGTGTAGAAGCAATGCATGAGGAAAGGTGGCACTACGGGCCCTCCCCTCTCCGTTGTCGCATCATCACCTTGGACTCATGGACTCTTCATGTCTGAAGAGGCAAGCTTGGACTCATCTTGGACTCTTCATGTCTGAAGAGGCAAGCTTCCTGTATCTGTGGAAGCTCTCCATGAAGTTAAGAACCCTGGAAAATCAGATTAGGGCCATGGGGGGGGGGGGCTTTAAGTCTTAGCCACTGCTGTTGTCCCAATCCAAATTGGCACCCCTGTACCTGTAATTTACATTACCAAATTTGTTTAATGAATCACTTTGGGGCAATGTAAATTGCAGACACAGCGCCCCCCTCCATTTGATCAGGATTGCACAGGAGGAAAGGGTTAAAGCCCCCTACCCCCAATGCTAGCATCCCAATCTAGATCAATTCTCTCGCATTCACTTTTGAGTTAAAAAGAGGTAGCTGCTAGCTGCATCTTTAAAGTCGTGTGGTTTAGCTTGAAGAGGGAGGAGATTCTGAGGAGGCTGAGAGAGATGGCAGAGATTTGCAAGAGAGCAGAAGATTGGAGAGAGAACAGAGAGACCGAGGAGCGTACAAGGAGGGAGTGGGTCCAAAGGAACCACCGAGAGAAGACTGGCAGAGAAAGAGGCGATGACCTTCTGCCTGCGCAGAGCAGAGCTCGAGGCCTACGCCTTTCAGGGGAAAGGAGAAAGTGTGGGAGAAAGGGAGGGGAAGCTTGTCTTATTGGTTGAGCAGCCCCTGCCAGTCAGATGATGTTCACACTGACCCCTGCTAGGACGTATGTTCTGTGCAGTGCAGAGAATCGGGTGCAGAGAACCTGCTTGTGGAGCCCTGCATGGACCAAAGCGCGGCAAATCTGGTTCCTTTAAAAAAAATCCGGTACTCCCCCATTCGCTTCTTCTTCCGTTGTTGTGAAAACACTGCCCTAGTTCTTGTCCCATGCCCCATCCCCCGCATTCTGAAAAATGGCCCTCTGAATGTTTCTCCTATTCCCTTTCAGCAAGGGGGGGGGGTAGTAGGATGGAGGCTCTGCACACTGTTTCTGGGGCCTGGCGTTCTTCCCTTTCACCCATCCCCGACATGACTGCTTGAACCCAGGTTCCATACTTCCCCTCCAGCAGATGCGGCTGCCATTCGCAAGTCAGTGTGGACGGCAGCAGGTAGGTGCTCTGTTCCAGGCCCATTTCGCAGGGCGGGGGGGCTTCATTCCGCCACGGATTTCGGGGACCCAAATGCACTGGCATTCGGCCTCACCGAGATCCATGGCGGAATTCTCTGACATCCCTAGGAGGAAGTGAGGAAGGTACCCTGCCTGGGTACCCTAAGCTAGCCTGCTGTCTGGTCAGCTTCTATGTGTGGAGTGCGTGCGCACGCAATGTTGTTCTTTGCGTCAGGCAGCAAAATGTCCTGGGCTGGCCATCCCCGATGGCACAATCTATCCCCTCTTGCATGCCCAACTCTGCACAGGTGGGAGAGGGGTTCTTGTAGGAAGTATGTTGAGCCTCTCCCCCCATCCTCACTGCTACGCCTTAGCTAGGTAAGTATTGCACTGGGTGAACATCTGAAATACACCTGGCCGTGGATGGAAAGTTTTTCCATGTCTCACACAGAGCTGTCCAACAGCTCCTCTCCTCTCCAAGACTTGCATGGATGGAAGGTTGGAGGCAACTTGTATGAATGTCTGTCCATAAAAATAAATCTCTGCAAATCCCAAATCTTTCATCTTGATATGTTAGTTCCTCCCTGTGCATGTGTGTGTTGGTCATGGGGGATCATTCATATTCTCTCTCTCTCTCTCTCTCTCTCAGTCTGTCTCTGTCTCTTCCTCTCTGTTTCTCGCCCTCGTCCTCGTCCTCGCCCTCTCTCTCTCTCAGTCTGTCTCTGTCTCTCTCTCAGTCTGTCTCTGTCTCTATCTCTCTGTTTCTCTCTCTGTTTCTCTCTCTGTTTCTCTCTCCCTCTCTCTCTCTCTCTCTCTCAGTCTGTCTCTGTCTCTGTCTCTGTCTCTGTCTCAGTCTGTCTCTTCCTCTCTGTTTCTCTCCCTCGCCCTCTCTCTCTCTCTCTCTCTCAGTCTGTCTCTGTCTCTCTCTCAGTCTGTCTCTGTCTCTACCTCTCTGTTTCTCTCTCTCTCTCTCAGTCTGTCTCTGTCTCTCTCTCGGTCTGTCTCTGTCTCTGTCTCTGTCTCTGTCTCTGTCTCTACCTCTCTCTCTCTCTCTCTCTCTCTCTCTCGTCTCTCTCCCCCCTCCCCCTCCCCCCCCTCTCTCTCTCTCTCTCACACACACACACACACACACACACACTCACACACCACCTGCAACTTCAGCTGGTACAGTCCAGGAAAAGCCTTACCGCTTGATTTTGCTGATTGCATACAATGGTGTTTTTTAGTTGTAAGTAAGCTCTCTTGTTTTCGATAAACTGCCAGTACCACTCTGTTGCTTTAAAGCTTACAGTGGAACAGCCATTACAGGATCCTCTCAACAGCCTGCTGAATCATTGTTTTAATAGTATTAATACTGATTTTCATATGAAAGATCCGTCATCTATTGAATCACAAACACCCATTTCTGCAGTAGTAATGTGTTCCCCAGCAATCTCCCATTCAGCAGCAATGTGGGATGACCTTACACCCATTCTTCTCTGCGTTGCTAGCTTTGAAAATGATTTTTTAAAAATAGTCCAGTGTTGTCCATCCTTTTTGAAAGCAAGAGTGCCGTGAGTAATTCCAGAGCGTAAAATGGCATTCATGCTTTGGAGTGATATTGCCTCCGAATATTGCATTTAGAGTGATATGGCCAGTTATGGATTACCAAAAAAGAGGAATTATCACCAAAACAGGACAAAAGAGGATTTGCATAACATTTGCATATGCTAATATATGCAAATTTAGATGTTGTTATTGTAATTTAAATAGAAATACAGTGCATCTCAGTGTAGCGTGGAAGGCTGCGACCAGGTGACCTGTGTGTCTTGCTCAGTCTGCTGTCCATGTGCTCACTGTTGATGGGCAAACTCAAGACAAACCTGCTTTCCTTTTATTATGGTGATTTATCCTTAAACAGGATTAGTGCTTTTGTTTTTTAATTTCTGAACTATATTACTATTTGATGGCTCTGATATATCTTAATGTGTCTTGTTCTGTACATGTGAGAGCAAAACCCTGAAAGGTGGTCCGTAAATATGTTAAATAATATATGGATAAGTTACAAAGATGTGAGAGAGACAGGAGTTTCATTCACGTAGCCAAATTTTAGAGAATGAGAGACTCCACCATCTGTGAAAACTGTGAGTACGATGTTTGTGGACTATCACGCCTTCAGACTGACAATCAGTTTCCTAATATCTTAAGGGAAAAATGGCAACTTAAACACTGCTTGTATTGATACAGGATAAAATGAGTTATCAAAACCTTCCATTAGTCATCTAATGATACCCTTGAGACAAAACATTATATCATCCTCAATAATCACAGATTTCTTTTGCTGACATAACAGGGAATCCTCTAAATGTTTAATACTTTCAGAAATGGGGATGGCAAAACTGTGTGTCTTTGTGGGAGGCACAAGGAAAGGCTGTTAAGGGTGCAATCCTATGGGTTATGCCTTTAGTGGATGGAAGCCTTTGATCTCAGAGGCTTCCAAGTAGGGGTGTCAGAGAATTCCACCACGGATCTCAGTGAGGCTGAATGCCAGTGCATTCGGCCCCCTGAACTCTGTGGCGGAACAGCCTGCCACCCCCCCCCCTGCGGATCCCCCCCGGGATGAGACTTACCTGGGGCGGATGTTCCCAGTGGCGGCGGCTCTGGCGGCTGGTCTTCCAACTGGCTGCTGCCGCCGCCATTTGCAGTCTTGTCTTTTTTTTTTTTTTACAGAGACGTGATAGGCTACGTACGTTTTTATGTAGCCTATCTCGTCTCTGTAAAAAAAAAAAAGACGAAGAAAAATAAGGAATGCAAATGGCGGCAGCCGTAGTTGCCGCCATTTGCGTACGCGTTTTTTTTTTTTACCCAGACGTGATAGGCTACGTAAGTTTTTATGTAGCCTAAAACGTCTGGGTAAAAAAAAAAAAAAAGCGTACAAAAATGGCGGCGGCTACAGCCGCCGCCATTTGCGTTCCTTATTTTTCTTTGTTTTAGTCTATGTAAATATTTACGTAGACTAAGACGAAGAAAAATAAGGAACACAAATGGCGGTGGCCGTAGCCGCCATTTGCGTATGTGTTTTTTCCCCCCCCTTACCCTGAGCCCTCCACGGCCGGAAATCCGGCTGCGGACAGCCCTGGCCTGGGCCTGGCCGGCTGCTCTGTGGAACTGCCACAGAGCACAGCCGGCTTTTGAGGATTCCGGGGGGGAGGACCGGACCACCTCCCCCCCAGCGAGGATTCCAGGGGGAGGGATGGAGCGCCTCCCCCCCCAGCAGAACCCGGCGGAGCCAGGTAAGCAGGGTTTCGTACACCCCTACTTCCAAGTATCCAGTGCTCTATTGGGCTACTTCCAGCAGGGCAGGAAGAGCAATGGAAGCAATTTTTGCCTCTCCGTCCTCTGTTACCCCTCCTTTTTTCCTCTAGATGGGCTTCTGAGCCCATCTAGAGTAGTCGCACTGGCCGGGGCTGGAGACGTCATAGAAAACATTGTATCTTGGCCCCTCTCCTCCCCGCTCACTGGAATGCCCTGTTGCAGACCTCTTTGAGGTCCTCTAAAGCTGCTTTTGTGACCTCAGAAAGCTGCTGGCTCTTTTTTTCCCATGGTGGCTACAAGGGATCAGATTCCAGCATCCCTCTTCCAAGGTTGTAGCTGTGTCTACGGCCAGAGCCGAGGGACTCTGAAGAATCCTATGTCCTTGAGATGCTCTCTGGGGACCATCGGATTGCTCTCCCCATCTTATGCATTTTAAGAGTTTCAGTTACAAAAAATATCCATAACCCCGTCATAAATGTCTGCTTCTTCCCCCTTTGGAGAAATTCTGTATTATTATGGTGACTCTAACTATATAAAATTAGCACGATTATGAAATTATAAAGGAATTCCCACAAAAATACATTTTCTAGCCACATAACAGCAAATGAGTTCCTCATGGCTTTTCTTTTTCTTTTTTTTTTGGCAAGGCTTCAATAGGTATGAAGACTTGTTGACTGCTTATTATCATATTACTATTTTGTTGCATGTATCCTTTTTTTCAGTCACTTGGAATTAACTGCACCATACCCAGTGACTATCAATGTCACGCGGGTGTCCTTTGCTCCTCCAGGAAATTCCCATTGAAAAGAGGACTCCAAACATTTGTTCTGGATTTGTTCTTCTATGGTGCACATTTTGCTTTTATTACATGACATGACAGATGAAGCAGAAGAACCAAAACAATATATGAATGAGGAAACTCTGTGGAGGGAGGGATCTGGAAGGACTTGCCGTTCTTAAGAACAGAGGAAGCTGCCTTCTACCAAATCAGACCATGGGGCCATCTACACCAGCATTGTCTACTCTGATTGGCAACAGCTCTCTAGGGTCTCAAGCAGAAGATTTTCCCAGCACCTGCTAGGTCTTCATGTCATCACTTACTGCAGTGGTTTACTTTTCAAACAGTGCTCAGAGAAATCAGTGGAGGCTGGTGGCTCTGATTTCAGTGCCTTTTCTGGGTTTCGGTCAGAACCAGCCAGAGCGCTAAAGGAACTATCCAAGGTGCTGAACCCCACCCTAAAATAGGTTCAGCACCGTGGATAGTCCCTTTGGCGTTCTGGCTGGTTGGATTCACAGCCCCACCAAATCAGAGCCACCAGTCTCCACTGAGAGGAACATTTTGGAAGCTTATCACAGTACCGCAGTGAGAAGTCACTACGAGTTGGAAAGATTCCATAGAAGACATAGAAGATCATGCTGCAGAGTGGTTAGTGCTAACCACGAGGAGAGCCCCTGCCACACGTGCAGGTAACCACAGCCTGTAGCGTGATTAGCCTAACCACTCACTAACCACCATGGTTACCACTAATCTCTGCAGTCCTCTGGATGGGCCGCCATACATCCTAGTGGCCTCAGCAGAGGAAGCTGCCGTTGGTGGCCATTTTGGTGTCTCAGCGGAGGAAGCTGCCATGGGCAGCCATTTTGGGGCCTCAGCAGAGGAAGCTGCCGTGGGCAGCTGTCTTGGGACTCGGCACTGTGGCAGCCATGGGTGGCCATTTCACGGGGGCTGGGGGCATGGGTGCCGTTTAAGGCAGGGATGCTGCTGCTTGGCCAGTGGCCGGCCGGGAGGGGATATATTCCCTTATCGTGGCGGACACAGGTGCTTGTGCCTGGGAGTGCTAAGTGCTCAAGGTCGCTGTGCCAATAACAGCAGTGTGGCATCGAAAGCATATTTTCTCCCTGTGCATTTCTCCAATTTTTGTACGGCAGGTGGGGATGGAGAGTGAGGAGGCTGCCTCTATGTGTTGCTAGGCAGATTTTGACCATGGAGATCTGGAGTGCTGGCAGGAGCGGCTGGGCCAGTTTCGGCCACTCTTGGCACAAAGCTCTATGGTAGCACTTAGTTAACCACAGGGGCCTGTTCAGGCATCATGCCAAGCCATGGTTAGGGCTGCTAGCCATGTTGCAGCAAGTGGTTAATGAGCATGGTTAGTCCATGGTTAATAAACAACCATGGTTGGGGAAAATGCCATTCAGACACCCCCCTAAGCCATCATGGTTAGCTCAAAAATGCTAACTGACATGGCTTAGTGTGATGTCTGAACAGGGCCAGCTTGTCTTCCAACATTTCTATCTGGAGAGGACGGGCCTTGCCTCGGTTAGCCACGCACTCATGACATCCAAGCTGGATTGCTGTGCACTCTAAACTGATCTGCCTTTAAAGATGGTTCAGAAGCTCAAGCTGGTGCAGAACACGGCCATTTCAGTGTTGGTAGGGGTGAAGCCAGATCATCAGACATGTATACTGCACCAACTGCCCTAGTGTTGCCATAGTGTTTCCAAGCCAAATTTAAAGTGCTTGTTTTAATCTTTAAAGCCTTAAATGATTTGGGACCAAGAAACTTGAAGGACTGCCTACACCCATATTAACCCCTGATAAGTTTCATTTCTTCAGGTTTGAAGCAGTACTTTTGGTTTTGGGGGAGGAGGGTATATAAAGAGCATGAGAGAGCCCATAAGAGCAGAGACAGCCAGACCCTGAAGTGAGAGCAGAGACTGAAGAGTGAACAGGAAGAAGCAGCTTAGAAAAGTCTAAGGACAGCTAGGGTAAAGGAACTTGCGTTTTGTGACTTTTATGTTCTTTTAATGCCTTTTGTATCACTCAGCTCTATTGTAGAAATGCCAGCTCTGTTGTTATTTGCTAGTTTTAAATCTACTAGTAAACTGTTGTGGTTAAACTCTCTGTCTGGTGTGTCACTCACTCCATGTCTACAGCAGTGGACTCCACATTTTTTTGATCACACCCCCATTAGTAAAAAAAAAATTGAGCACCCCCCCTAATATATGTATATTTATTTATAAATGATACACGTGTACTACTGTATTAATATATTATGTATATTATAAAACATACACAAAATAGAAATGAAAAAGGATGAGATAAAGATGAAATAAATAATATTTTAAAATTATTTATTAACGGTACAAAAAACCATTTGCTCTCACTAAAAAAAATTATTATTAATAATATTTTTTAATCAGGGCAATGTAATTAAATATGTTCCATTATTTTTGAAAATCTTGGTTTCACACTTTGTGATACAGCAAATCAAAAATCTGTTTCTAAGTTCAGTTTATTTTGATACTTGGTTTTAATGGCCGTCATAACTGAAAGACACTTCAGAGATACGTAGATCCAAACGTAGATCCAAATTTAGTAAGTGCATCATTGGCTGCGCTTACTAAATCATGATACTCATTTTCAACCCCATCCACTAATTATTTAAACATAGGTTTTTTGTTGAAATTCAACTAGTAAACTTCCATCTTCCCTGATGTCAATCGGTTGTTCTTGCAAACTAATTGGAAGGTGTTGCATTTTTATAGTTTTAACGAATGGGTTCAAAACCCACGGAAAATCTTCATTTGGAGGTTTTTAAACAGGTTAGAAAATGTCGTTTCCAAGTTTTTAAAGTGTGCAAGTATGAGAGTTTTTATAGGTGACAGATTTTTTCGGCAAGAAAAATCACATACCAATGGAAACATTTCCAAATATCCATTTCCAAAATGTTCTGTCCACAGCATGAGTTTCTTTCAAAAAGAAGTTACTTTCTCACTCACTGTTAAAACGTCACCTTTACCTTGAAGGGACAGATTAAGTGTATTGATTTTTTCAAAAATATCTGCTAGGTAGCAAACTATGAACAGCCGCTTGTCGTCACAGAAAAGGCCAGCAAATTTGGAACAAGTTTGCTGTGGTGCCGGGGCTGAGCAAGCAACTGTGCCTTCCTCTGCCGTGCCTGGCAGAGACTGGTGCAGTTGCTCTTGGTGGCCCCGACAGAGGCAGGATAGGACTGGAGCTGAGAGAGAAATGCCGTGGAGCTTCCCTCTCGGCTCCCTTCCCGTCCTCCTCCCTCCATCACTGCCATCATTGCACACAACAGCAGCTCATCGAAGCAGCAGGAGGTTGCTCAATAATCAGGAGGCTTGCACGCCCCAATGCATTATCTTGTGCACCTGTTGGGATGCCTGCATCCCACATTGGAGACCACTCGTCTACAGCCTAAACCCCACATTACTGGGAAGGGGAAGTTTAAAAGAAGAAAGGGGGACTCTTAAGGAGGCAAGAGATGCTTAAGGGGTTGCTCAGGGGGTCCAGGTCATAAGTGGGACCTTGACAGAGCCCAACCAAATGAGTGCAACACCATTTCCCTACTGCGTGATGATGCCATCATAGCTTGTCCAGCACATGGCGTCCACTTTGAGATAAGCTGTTTGAGTATTGTGTGAAAAGGGGAATCCCCCCACCCCTTTTTAGTACAGTGATTGGTAGGTTTTAGGGGGTGGACTCGATGACCTTGTAGGCCCCTTTCAGCCCTATTATTCTATGATACTATTCTATGATTCTAGACATGAACAACAACACTGTCAAACCAAATGTCTGTACAGAGTGGCAAAACACATTGTAACTCACATGATATATCATCCCTTGGATCCTATCACTTCAGGTTGGCGGTGGAAAATTGCCTGATGAATGCACACGCATGTGAAAAACAGCCCACACATACAAAACCAACATGTTAACTCCTCTCTGCCCGGATAACACATGTTGTTAGAAGTGTAGTCACAGCGTGTAAAACAGCTTTCCCCAACCTGGCGTCCACCAGAAGTGTTGGACTGCAACTCCCATCATTGTAAAATATGTTCAGTTGCCCAACAAGAACAACAATACATCAGCATGTCCAGAAAAAAGTGAGAACAGAACCTTCCTTCTTAACATGCTAGTTTTGTAGGCCTGGGAGTCTTTCCTCTTTAATTCAAACATCGTTCAGGTCTTCAGGAGAATGACGTAGAGTTCACATGATCAAAAGTGTCCCAGGGACAAAATCAGATGGAGGATAGATCCTTCATTCCAATCTTTTGAGGAATGTGATTTATGTAGGGTTTTTTTTTTAAACAGAATTATTGGGTTACCACTGTCTGCCCACTCAGAAGTACCATTGAGTTCAATGAGGTTTACTCCCAGGTTATGTGGGCCTGCGGGCTAAACAAGGGCTCTTGAGGTAGTTTACAACACACTTGTAATATAAAAATATAGCCAGAATGAAACTATTTCAATAATTTTAAAGAACACAGTTGTGGAATAACCAAAATAAAATCAGATTAAGCAGTGACAGTTAACCAAAGGCCTATCTACACAGAAAAGGTCTTAGCTAACCTACGTAAGTGAGCAAGTCGGTGGGCTTGACAGAATGTCTTAGGTAATGAGTCCCACAAGGAGAACACCAACACTGAGAATGTCCTGTCCTTCTTTCCACAGAGGGCACTCAGAGAAGAATATTAGCATCTCTGTGGGCTCTCCTTCAAGTAATCTCCTGGACTTGGCATCACTGTTCACATACAGTGTATAATATATCTATATATCAGGTAAATGAAAATAAAGTGATGGCATTTAATACAGAATGCCTGTTGCCTATGTACATCAAGCCATGTTTAAGATTGTCTTGTTGTCCAATGACCTTCTGAAAACCTGCACAGTATGAAGAAGAAGAAGAAGAAGAAGAAGATGATGAAGACGAAGACGAAGACGAAGATGACGATTGATTTGGATCTGTTTGGAAGGCAGGTTCAGTTCCTTTTATACCTGAAAAGCTAAGAAAGAGAATATTGAAGTGAGAAGGTGAGAACATGCACTTTTTAATATTGGGTACATTTTAAATCCCCTTCATGGATCACTGCCTTGTTGTGGCGCAGGGGCTTGCGTAACTCAGTGAAGCCATTAGCTATGCCGTGTAGGGCCACCCAAGATGGACAGGTCATGGCGGAGAGTTCTGACAAAATGTGGTCCACTGGAGAAGGAAATGGCAACCCACACCAGTATTCTTGCCAAGAAAACCCCATGGAACGTATCACAAGGCTAAAAGATATGATGCCAGAAGATGAGCCCCTCAGGTCGGAAGGTGTCCAATATACTACTGGGGAAGAGCAGAGGGTATTTCCAAGTAGTGCCAGAAAGAGTGAAGAGGCTGGGCCAAAGCCAAAAGGACACTCAGCTGTGGATGTGTCTGGTGGTGAAAAGAAAGCCCGATGCTGTAAAGAACAATATTGTTTAGGAACCTGAAATGTAAGATCAATGACTCAAGGTAAGCTGGAGGTGGTCAAACATGAGATGGCAAGATTGAACATTGACATCTTGGGAATCAGAGAACTAAAATGGACAGGCATGGGCAAATTTAATTCAGGTGACCATTATATCTACTACTGTGGGCAAGAATCCCTTAGAAGAAATGGAGTAGCACTCATAGTCAACAAAAGGGTGGGAAAAGCAGTACTGGGGTACAATAAAAAATGACAGAATGATCTCAGTACGAATCCAAGGCAAACCATTCAACATCACAGTAATTCAAGTCTACGCCACTGAGGCCGAAGAAGCTGAGGTTGATCGGTTCTATGAAGACCTACAACACCTTCTAGACCTAACACCAAAAAAAGATGTCCTCTTCATCATAGGGGATTGGAATGCTAAAGTAGGAAGTCAAGAAATCACCGGGATAACAGGCAAGCATGGCCTTGGTGTACAAAATGAAGCAGGACAAAGGCTGATAGAGTTTTGCCAAGAGAACACGCTGATCATAGCGAACACTCTTTTCCAACAGCACAAGAGGCGATTCTACACATGGACATCACCAGAGGGTCAATATTGAAATCAGATTGATTATGTCCTTTGCAGCCAAAGATGGAGAAGCTCTATACAGTCAGTAAAAACAAGACCTGGAGCTGACTGTGGCTCAGATCATGAGCTTCTTGTTGCAAAATTTCAGCTTAAATTGAAGAACGTAGGGAAAACCACTAAACCATTTCACATGCCAGCAAGGTTATGCTCAAAATGACCTAAATCATATCCCTTATGAACATACAGTGGAGGTGAGGAATAGATTTAAGGGATTAGACCTGATAGACAGAGTGCCTGAGGAACTATGGACGGAGGTCCGTAACATCGTTCAGGAGGCAGCAACTCAATCCATCCCAAAGAAAAAGAAATGCAAGAAAGCAAAGTGGCTGTCTGATGAGGCTTTACAAGTAGCTGAGGAAAGAAGGGAAGTGAAAAGGAAGGGAGAAAGGGGAAGATATATCCAACTGAATGCAGAGTTCCAGAGAATAGCAAAGAGAGACAAGAATGCTTTCTTAAATGAACAATGCAAAGAAATCGAGGAAAACAACAGAATGGGAAAGACTAGAGATCTCTTCAAGAAAATTGGAGATCTCAAGGGAACGTTTTGTGCAAAGATGGGCATGATCAAGGACAAAGAAGGCAGGGACCTAACAGAAGCATATGAAATCAAGAAGAGGTGGCAAGAATACACAGAAGAACTATACAGGAAAGATCTTAATGTCCCTGATAGCCATGCGGTCACTGAACTTGAGCCAGACATCCTCGAGAGTGAAGTCAAGTGGGCCTTAGGAAGCATTAGTAACAACAAAGCTAGCAGAGATGACAGTATTCCAGCCGAGCTATTTAAAATCCTAAAAGATGATGCTGTTAAAGTGCTGCACTCAATATGCCAACAAATTTGGAACACTCAGCAGTGGCCACAAGACTGGAAAAGGTCAGTTTACATTCCAGTTCCAAAGAAGGGCAATGCCAAAGAGTGTTCAAACTACCACACAATTGCGCTCTTTTCACATGCCAGCAAGGTGATGCTCCAAATCCTACAAGCTAGGCTTCAGCAGTATGTGAACCGAGAACTACCAGAAGTACAAGCAGGGTTTTGAAGAGGCAGAGGAACTAGAGATCAAATCGCCAACATTTGCTGGATCATGGAGAAAGCAAGAGAATTCCAGAAAAATGTCTATTTCTGCTTCATTGACTATGCTAAAGCCTTTGATTGTGTGGATCACAACAAAGTGTGGCAAATTCTGAAAGAGATGGGAGTATCAGACCACCTTACCTGTCTCCTGAGAAACCTGTACAAGGGTCAAGAAGCAACAGTAAGAACCGGACATGAAGCAACTGTTCGGTTCAAAATTGGGAAAGGAGTACGACAAGGCTGTATATTATTGCCCTGCTTATTTAACTTATATGCAGAGTATATCATGAGAAACGCCTGGTTGGATGAATCACAGGTTGGAATGAAGATTGCCAGGAGAATTATCAACAACCTCAGATACGCAGATGATACCACCCTAATGGCAGAAAGTGAAGAGGATCTCAAGAGCCTCTTGTTGAGGGTGAATGTGGAGAGTGCAAAAGCTGGTTTGAAATTCAACATTAAAAAAAACTAAGATCACGGCATCTGGCCCCATCACTTCCTGGCATATAGAACTTGAGCACACTCCGGGAGAGAGCGGAGGACAGGAAGGCCTGGAGTGCTATGGTTCATGGGGTCACGAAGAGTCGGACACGACTTAGCGACTGAACAGCATTTTAAATCCTTCCCCCCCTTTCATGTATTAATCAATGTATTCTAAAATGACTGTGTGTGTGTGTTTTAAAATTGTAGCTTAAGAGATTCAAGGGTAAGTCAAAACCACTTCTTCAGTCTGAGTTTTGCATAGAGCAGCTGTCCTTGAAGTGGTGTCCTCCAGATGTTTTAGAGCACAACTCCTATTATAATTGGCCATTGGCCATGGGGATGATGGGAGTCACAGTCTAAAACATTTGGAGGGCACCACTTTGGGGAAGGCTGGCATAGAGCATATATCAGCTCTTTCCCCACCCCAACACTCCTTTAAAATTGTTTGCTCATTTTTGAAGGGCTGCTGGGAGAGACCTGCTGACAATCACCTGGATGCAGGAGGGATAACATAGGGAACATAAAAAAGAGGCCTAGGCGGAGTCTCTCTGATTCATTCCCAGTGCAATCCTATGCATGTTCAGACAGAAAAAGTCCTACAACTCCCAGCATCCCCCAGCCAGTGGGGAATGCTGGGAGCTATAGGACTTTTTTCCTGTCTAAATGTGGTAGGTGGTAATATTGCAACTGAAACTCTCCCCATGACCTGAGTTCGATCCCAGCGGAAGGTCGACTCAGCCTTCCGTCCTTCCGAGGTCGGTAAAATGAGCACCCAGCTTGCTGGGGGAAAGGTAGTCACGACTGGGGAAGGCAATGGCAAACCACCCCGCTATAGTCTGCCATGAAAACGCCAGCGCAAGCGGTGTCCCTCTAGGGGTCAGTAATGACCCGGTGCTTGCACAGGAGGAACCTTTCCTACCTTTCCTTAGTGGAAAGGCTTTGTTTGAATAAAATTCGTAAGCTTTTTTGGAGGCAGAGTCTGTGTGAGTCTGTGGGGTTCAGTGCACCAGTTTTGAAACATATACAGCTGTTGCAAAGCTGCAGATCAGGCATATGTGCTTCCTGTATACACTTAAAAAATTATTAAACTTCTGTACCCAAGCAATCCAGGTTCTGGACAACGAAAACCTGCATTTTAAACTTTCATAAAATGATGCAAATAGAGCAGGGTGGTGGTGGAATGTGATTTCTCTTATTTTTCAGATGTTTATTCTGCTTTTTTACTATTTATTTTGGCTTGGGAAGTCATTGGGAGAGAAGAGGAGTTGTGCAGGGCACTAAAGACCACCCCCCACTGGCAATCTTATTCACCACACAGGCAGACACCCTCAAATTTCAGAGATTTCAGCACACGTTGTGCACACTTTTTCAAGCATATCTTCTAGCCCCAAGGACTAGACACTAGCTTTTTACCAAAACATTACAAAAGAAAAATGAAATTCTGTGCCCAGAACACATTCTGCAAGTTTCTTGTCATCCTGCAGAACTCTTGTATACAGCGGTGAGAAAAAATGTGTGAACCATAATGCCAATTCCATAGTTTTACCATGATAGCCTTTGTGAATCAAAAACTGTCCTTTGCTAAATATCCAATAGAATATGTGAACCAATTCAGTGTCTTGCAAACTAAAACAATGTGTAAATTAGGCAAACAATGAGTACTTAAGAGTCCGGATATGTGCAAAAGGAAGTGAATCCCTAGTTGCATCAGCTCAATTAAAGGGAATAATTAGAATCAGGTGTTTAAGTAATTAGGTAGATCTTCAGGGATGAGTTTCGGAGGCCCCGCCCTATAAAGGGATCAGAAACTTCATGAGTTTGGTCTTCACCATGTGGTTGTGTGGAAACATGTCATGCCATGAACAAACAACATCTCTGAGGACCTCAGAAAAACAGTTATTGCTGCTCATCAATCTAGAAAGGGTTACAAAACCATTTCTAAGGATTTGGGGCTCCACCAATCCACTGCCAGACAGATAGTCTACAAAATGGAGAAGTTTTAAGACTGCAGTTGCGCTACCCAGGAGCAGTCGTCCTACCAAAATCTCTCCAAGAACAAACTGACGCATCATCCAGGAAGTCAAAAAGAACCACAGAGTAACATCCAAGGATCTGTAGCCACTCTTGTCTTGTCTAATGTGAGTGTTCATGACTCAATGATCAGAAAAAGATTGAGCAAGAATGGTGTTCATGGGAGGATAGCCAGGAGGAAACCACTCTACAAAGAACATTGCTGCCCATCTGAAGTTTGCTAAAGATCACACAGACGATCCCCAAGACTTCTGGAACTCTGTTCTCTGGACAGACGAGTCAAAGGTAGAACTTTGTGCCTCAGTGAAATGTTACATTTGGTGAAAAACAAACACTGAGTTCAAACAGAAGAAACTCATCCCAACTGTCAAACATGGTGGTGGGAATGTGATGGTTTGGGCCTGCTTTGCTGCCTCAGGACCTGGACGGCTTGCCATCATGGAAACAACCATAAATTCTGCAGTGTATCAGAAGATTCTAGAGGAGAATGTCAGGCCATCCGTCCCTGAGCTGAAGGTGAACCAAAAGTGGGTCATGCAACAGGACAATGATCCAAAAGGTACAAACAGATCCACAAATAGTGGCTGCGGAAGAAGAAACTCTGTGTTCCTAGACTAGAATGGCCTAGTCAAAATCTGGATCTAAACCCCATCAAAATGTTGTGGCAGGACCTGAAGCGAGCTATTCATGCAAGGAAGCCCTCAAACGTCATTGAGCTGAAGCAGTTCTGTAAGGAGGAATGGGCCAAAATTCCTCAAAACTGATGTGAGAGACAGACCAACAGTTACAAGAAAAGCTTGCTTGAAGTCATTGCTGCTCAAAGGAGTACCACTAGGTACTGGCTCTAAAGGTTCAAACGCTTTTTCACACATGAATATTGAATGTTGAATCAGTTGTGGGTATATAAATGTTGAAAAAGTGTCATGTCTGTTGTCATGTGTTTAGTCAGGTTATCTGTTGTTCTTTATCTAGGATTATGGGGTTAGAGTAAGGTCTAATAACATTTTAGGTTGGGAATCTGTGACAGTTCTAAGGAGTTCACAAACTTCTCCTCACCACCGTATATACAACCCGGCTGAATGTATGAGAGTTTTCCTTGAGACAGGCTCTTGAGGAGGGGGCCGTGGAACATACAGTGTCCTATGGATGAGACTGCTCAGTTTTATCCGGGGTGTAGGGACAGGACCAAAGGCAAAGAGGCCCAAATGTCAGAAATATATTCGCTTATTTTTGCATATTTTAGCTTAAAGCCTTAGAAGAGGTATTTCAACTTTACAGAATGGAGAAAAACTGTGCAAAAGCCAGAAAACCAGCAAACAGTCAGTGTTCAGGAGAAAGGGGAGGGGGCTAGGGGAAGAGGGACCCCGGCACCCATCTGGGGAACCCTTTAGGGCCAGACTGGGAGCTGAGGTGGGCAGGTTTTGACCTGTGAACCTGAGGTTCAACACCCTGCTTTGAAGGGACGCTCTAGGAAAAGCTGAGCAACATTTCAAGAAAATGTTTCAGGGTTTGCTGGTGACTGTGCATCCCTTTCAGCCAAGTCTGAGGTGGCTTCTTACACGATTGCCCTTTTAGGGCTTGCACATGGATTGCACAAGTCCTTTGGCTGAGGCTGCATGTGCCCTCCAGCATCTCACAGCTGAAAACACAGGGGCTCCTAGTGGATCAAGGCACGGCAGGCCGAATAAATCAGCTGTAGGTGACAAAAGCAGGTTCGTCAAGGTACAGCTTACAAAGCAAGTCAAACACGTCGTGACCTCTATTTTAAGGCATTAAACACTAATACCATTTAGAGAAGGTTCCAGAGAATCAGTGACATTCTGGAGATGGACATTTGGCAGCCTGCGTTCCTGAGAGGAAACATTTAACAGAGAAAAGGATTTATCCAAGAAAGCAGCAGCTCAGTTCCACCCACAATGGCCCAAACTGTCAGGAGCATTTCTGAGCGCAGGGAGTTGGATAGCAGTTCAGATTCTGAAGGAGAACTGTCAGGCATGGGGGAGGTGTTTTCCCAGGCTAGTCCAAATATGAGTAGGCCTGCTTCTCAGGTTACAAATGTACAGATGGCTGAGCTTGAGGGTCCCTCCTCACCCCCCAACCCCGTGAGAGGCAGCGAACAGGAGGAAGTAAGGTTTGGGGAATATGACCTAATAGATGCCAGACATAGGCGCAGAGCAAAGAGAGTGAAGGTGGGGATGGAACTTAGACAGTCTACCCGATTGGCCTTGCGTGAAAAGCTGCGCTCAGAGGCCTCACGAGAAGAGAGGGACCTTCCCCTTTTAAGTTAGGCTAGCCAGACCGCCTCCCTCTTCAAAGGGCGGGCAACTCTCGTAAATCCCATTTGAATCCCCTGAAGGCATTCCTTTGTAGGCGGAAAGTCCCTGCGAATTTGCATCTGTGTGACCCTGTGAAGTAATGGATTAAAAGCTGTAGACTGAAGCCTCTCGTATGTGTTTGTTTGGGCATTGAAGTCAAGTGGGGGCCAAGGGAATCCTGACAAAAACGCTGCTGGTGCAGAGATTCTACTCTGGCCTGTAGCTCCCTCAGTGCTGACGTGATGGGACACACAGTGCAGGAGGCAAGGACAATCCCCGGCCAGTGCTGTATCACATGCTGAAGGGGGTTTGGAAATTCCGGAGTGGCCTCCATCCCTCCAGCTAATTTGCCCCAGATCACCAAGCTCCAGCATTCACCCCCGGCTGGCAAAGGGAAGTGAAGCATGAGGCAAGCCAAGCTGAAGGGGAACTCCAGGGAGCTGAGGTACTGTACATGGATTGCATTGCACCCCGGGCCAATCCATGTATGGATTGCTACCACTGGGCAAAGCGAGGCAGCTCCCTCAGGCAGCAGATGAAGGTGGGGAGATAATGACTGGTGGTGCAGCTGTGAGGTATTGGAGGACAGAGCTGTAGAAGATGCCATCCCGTTGCCAACACTGAAATAAGTTTCAACTGCCAGTCTAATTGACTTCTGTACGTGTAGTGGAGTGTCTGTGTGTCTGTGTGTGTGTGTGTGTGTGTGTGTGTGTGCCAACTTGGCCTCAGGCAGAAAAATGTCTTGGGCCAGGCCTGCTTGCTTGCATTCCCCTTGGCTACCCTACAACATGCATGAATGGAGTCCAACCCAGTCAATGCTTTATACCCACCCTGGCCTCAGCGTGCAAAACTGTGTTGGCAATGTGCGGGGACAAAAGCAGTAAACAGTTCCATCTGTAAAAAGTTTGATCTGCCAAAAGCACACACAGACCCTGTTGTAACTTTGCGCCAAATGGGGCTTTCCCAGGGCAATGTTTTCCCAAGGGCATTAATAGTAAACTCATAGCTGTCCCAGGCAAATCAGGACAGTTGGAGCATACACGTTGCCTTCTGGACTTTTCAGAGTATCAGGGCTCCAAGCCTGGGCGGCTGTTCCGCACAACCTCTGAAAGAGCAACTGTGTTTTGTGGCTGCCTACTGTTTTGAAGCAGTCGTGGCTGGTCGAGAAAACAACTTTATGAGAAAGTGCAAGTGAGATGGGACTTCTACGAAAGGAGTATCCCCGTGTCAAGTTCTTCTCCACAATGTTTTTAGGCACATTTACCAGTGCTGTGAAATCATCACAATGGCCTGGTTCGCATGACACGACAGCTCAACATGTTTAATTTACCCACGGGGGCTGTCATTTTGTGCCAAGTTCCCACAGGCACCGTTTTTGCATGGTGCCTTCAGGTGCCCGGCTTGCCATGGCTTGTCATTTTGTGTGCACCCAGGTGAGAGGGGTTGTTTGAACTGGACAAGCCTCAAATAACCCTAAAACATGCCATGGGTATCTGCCGCTTGTCTAACCCTCAAACTACCGCTGCTGCCTGGGTTCACATGACACAACAAGCCATGGCAAGCCGGGCATCTACAGGCGCCATGCAAAAATGGTGTCCACAGGTGCCCAGCAGAACGCAACAAACCCTGTGGGTAAATTAAGCCATGGTGGGTGGTCGTGTCATGCAAACCAGGACAATGTGTGAACAGGGGCATGTTCCTTGACATGGAACAGGGGCAGGAAAATGCACAACATGATGTTTGCTCGTTCTGATCGCTTGCTCTCTGGGAGCTTGCTTGCTTCTATAGTCCCTAGACCAGCTGGAGCAGCTTCCTCTGCTCTGCTCTGCTCTGCTCTGCTCAGCTGGGAGGTGGGAAACAGACTGAGGCTGGACAGTCATCTGTCAGGGATGCTCTGACTTGGATTCCTGCATTGAGCAAGGGGTTGGACTTGATGGTCTTATAGGCCCCTTCCAAGTCTACTGTTCTATGATTCTATATCACAGCATGAGTAAGCCTACCTATATTATGGGCGGGGGGACTCAGCGCAGAGATACCATTTTTGGCGGAAGCTCCATGTCTGTTGTGACGTATACGTCTGCTCTTCATTGCCCTTCATTTTCTGGGCTGATGCCAGGATTTCTCTGCATTTGGCACAGCTCTGCCAAATTTGGCACATGCTATTGGCAATAAATAAATAAATATGAATAAGCCTGACCATGAGGGATGCGTTTCCTTGCTGACAGTGGAAGTGAAAGATAGATAATGCATTTTTCTCTTTTCAAATTCAAGCTTGGAATGGTTGGAAGAGCATCAATGAATCGTTTCATTGATGGGAAACAGGCCTCGTATTGAAACTGCAATGTTTTGTAAAGATATTGATTTCTATATGTTTTTAATTTGTTTTATTGTGCCTTAAAATTTTTGTATGCTGGCTTGGTAATTTTTTTGATGGGCAAAGCATACTTTCCTTAAATAAAACAATGCATACATAGTTTTCCTGTTTTTAATATTACTTGTATGGCATGAAACCCACAATGTCATGAAGCATTGGTTGTGGGTGAACAAATTAAGGCTCAATCCAGACAACACCGAAATTCTGTTGTTTAGCAGACAACCCCTGGGACTGGGGATACAAAATGTTCTGGATGGGGTTGTACCCCTCCCCCTCCCCCACTCCCAGGCCCAGATTCGCAGCTTTGGGAGTTCTCTCGGGCCCAGCATTGCTCCTGAGCGGCCAGACAGGTGCTCTGTCCAGCAGCATCTTTGCCCAGCTTTAGCTGGTGGCCAGATCTGGCCACAGTGACCCGTGGTTTCATCACCTCTCATCTGGACTCCTGTAGTGAGCTCCACATAAGGCTGCCCTTGAAAAGTGTTCAGATACTACAGCTAGTGCCAAACGCAGTGGCCAGAACATTGTCTGGTATGCACTTTAGAGACCATATATCATAAGTCTCTAACCAACTACATTGGGTTCCAATTGGTTTCAGAGCCCAATTCGAGGCACTGTTTTTCACGTAAAAAGCCCTAAACAGTTTGGGGCCAGGATATCTGAGGACTGCCACCTCTCCCATGAGCCCGCACATCAGGCAAGATCTTCATCAGAGGCCCAGTTGCGTGTCCCACGACCAAGAGAGGTCAGGCTGGTGGGTACCAGAGGCAGGGCTTTTTCTGTAGCAGCACTTCAACTATGGAACTTCTTCCCAAGGGAAGCCATCCCTACTGAGTTTCAGGCAGGCAGTAAAAACTGCATTGTCTCGTCAGGCCTTTAACTTTTAACATGATATTTGGCCCATTTTTAAAGAATGTTCTGGCGTTTTTTTTGTTTTTTGTTTGTATTTATGATGGTGTGATTTTATTGGATTTTATTGTACATCGCTTTGAAAGCCCCGGTGGGCAGAAAAATGATATATGAATACTTTAAAGAAATACCTTAGTAGAATATTTTCATGGCTACAGAGCCAAGATGTCTCACTTTGGTGATAACTGGGTAGTGTGCATTTCAGATTGTAAGCTCCTTGGGGGCAGGTACCCATCTGTGTGGATAGTCTTATATAGTTTAGTCTCTAGGTGGCACTGGACCTATAGTTGTATCTGGGTGGAGTCAGGAGTTTCCTGCTGCTTTTCTGTGCTTCTTGGAGAGAGAAAATAAAAGGCTTGTGGACATTCCTGACTGGTGTGTCCTCCAAGCCTTCCATGACATCATCTGTTCCACCTGTGAAAGTCTGTAAGGTGCCATGTACACTAACAGGACCAAATGAATAAATAAATCCAGGCTTGTATCCATTAGTAGTAGAGAATCCTTGCCTATCCGTTCTGCCTTTCAGTTTTCTAATAGGATTTTAACAAGATGCTCTTTCAGAAGCTTCTTCAGACCTCATTAACAGTCCCTGAAAGTCATCCAGTTTCATACCAAAGGGTGATGTTCCAATATGGACAGTTAGAATTGTGGTTAAAGTTAAAGCTATGACCTGACTTCCATGGCTTTCACATTAATGGACACACACCACTGATGATTTGAGACCTAACCTAAGTCAAGGCTTATGCTTAAATTTAATGAGAATATTTTAATTACTGCAGACACACATACAACCTCTACAAGCATTGAAATTGCTCATTGGTTAGAATTAAAGCTTAACTAACAGATTTACTGGCTGGTGAGAACCATTTCTACATTCTACTTGCAGGTTGATCATTTAATGAAACTGAAGAAAAATGAACAGCAGAAACTGGTTTGAAATACCACATCATTCTCTCCAACTTGCCCACTTAACTGGTTTGTAAAGAATAATCCAGAAAATGATTGAAGCTGCATGCCTTTATAATGTGAATGGTCAAACATGAGTCTGAGACTAAAAATTCCCTGAAGTTGCTTCAACAAACTGGAAGCCAGTTTTTGCACTCCCTAGCCAGGTATTCTTTACATGTGAGGGGGCTGTGGGACCATGTCCTCTCTATATACACCACTAGTGTGGCCCAGGTGAAAAGAACATATGGACACACACGTATGACTGATCCATCTAACTCTTTCATAGAATAGTGAATCATAGAATAGTAGGGTTGGAAGGGGCCTACAAGGCCATCGAGTCTAACCCCTGGCCATCGAGTCCAACCCCTTTCCTCTAATGGTGGTGGGGACATTCACGGGGTTCAGCTGCTCATGCTTCTACGCCCTGGGTTTTACATGACAACATGTGACTGATGGGAAGCACAAGTGGTCCCGCTTCCCAGTGATGTGTAGAGGATCATTGTTCAGTGAGTGTGTGAACCACCCCGTACATTGCACTGGTAATTCCAGGCAATGGGGTCCCAAACTCGGGACTCAAGCAACCCGACCCAAGTACTCTGTGCCCCGCTGTGGTAGCTCGCCAGAACACTGATTCACCCACTGCACTTGAACATCACCAATGGCGGGGGCCAGAAGGAAGTATCACAGCTCACCAATTCAGGGGTTGTCAACTGATGCAAGGGGCCAGTGGGGGTTCCATCTAGCCCTATTACACTGGAGATTTTGGTCTGACCCTTCCGTATGAGCAGCATGTCTCTTGAGTAATGACCCTCGCTGTATCAGACTGCCCTACTCATCCACCAGCGCTGGGCCGACCTTGCTTTGCCTCCCCCAGCCTGCCTCTCTGATGACGACCAGCCTTCAGCCTGCCCAACTCAGACATAGCTGGGCCTCCAGACTCTGAACTGACCATCCACATGTTACAAAATTGCCTTTTTGACATCTTCTTATATACGTTTTAAGAATGTAAGTATCAAAATGTTACCCACTAAGTATTGCTGAGCTGAAGAGGGGTGTGCGTGAGCGGGTGTGTATTTCATGAACATTTTTCAGCCCTGCAAAACATTGCCTCCCCTTTGGTGAAACTGTTTGCATATACCTCGACTTCAGCAAAGCTTTCGACAAAGTGCCCCATGATATCCTGATGAGCAAACTAGCTCAAAGTGGGCTAGATGAAACAACGATCCGGTGGATCCACAGTTGGCTACAGAATCGGACTCAAAGAGTGCTCATCAATGGGACCTTCTCCAACTGGGGAGAGGTAACGAGTGGGGTACCGCAGGACTCAGTCCTGGGCCCAGTGCTCCTCAACATTTTTATGAACGACTTGGAGGAGGAGGTGCAGGGAATGCTGATAAAATTTGCAGATGACACAAAATTGGGCGGGATAGCTAATACTTTGGAAGACAGAAACAGAATTCAAAGTGATCTGGATAGACTGGAGCGCTGGGCAGAAAACAACAGAATGACATTTAATAGGGATAAATGCCAAGTTCTGCACCTAGGAAAAAGAAACCAAATGCACAGTTACAAGATGGGGGATACGTGGCTCAACAACACTACAAACGAGAAAGATCTTGGAATTGTTGTCGATCACAAGCTGAATATGAGCCAACAATGTGATGTGGCTGCAAAAAGGGCAAATGCTCTTTTGGGCTGCATTAATAGAAGCATAGCTTCCAAATCCTGGGAAGTACTAGTTCCCCTCTACTCAGCACTGATTAGGCCTCATCTGGAGTACTGTGTCCAGTTCTGGGCACCACACTTTAAGAAGGATGCAGACAAAGTGGAGAGGGTTCAGAGGAGGGCAACAAAGATGATCAGAGGACTGGAAACAAAGCCCTATGAGGAGAGACTGAAAGAACTGGGCATGTTTTGCCTTGAGAAGAGAAGACTGAGGGGAGATATGATAGCACTCTTCAAGTACTTGAAACATGAAAGGGTATCACAGAGAAGAAGGCCAGGATCTCTTCTTGATCATCCCAGAGTGCAGGACATGGAATAATGTGCTCAAGTTACAGGAAGCCAGATTCCGGCTGAACATCAAGAAAAACTTCCTGACTGTTAGAGCAATACGACAATGGAACCAATTACCTGGGGAGGAGGTGGGCTCTCCCACACTGGAGGCATTCAAGATGAGGCTGGACAGCCACCTGTCAGGGATGCTCTGACTTGGATTCCTGCATTGAGCAGGGGGTTGGACTCGATGGCCTTGTAGGCCCCTTCCAACCCCACTATTCTATGATTCTATGATTCTACGATCTATGATTCCTTTGAACAGATACAAAACTGTTCAGAAAGGAGTGCATTTTGGGGGGCCAGAGGGAACGCGTCTGCCATTGCTGAGGCAACCAGCATGGCAAGTCAGGGCAACAGGGGTGCATTCCTCCTTCCCTTCATTCTGAGAGAAGGCAAGGGGAGGGCTTCATTTGCTCTCAGTTATGCTGACATCTGACTGGGTAAATAGCCCCATGATGCCATCACCTTCACTTTATGACCCTTGATTGGTCAAGAAGAGCCCCTTTCAAGTAAAAGAAATATCACCTCCACAGTAGCAGATGTGGAACAAGGGCTGTGAGCAGGCAAAGACACACACAGGTACGGAAGAAGGACAGATTTGTTTTTGTCACCAGCATTCCTCCTCCCCCGCCCCAGATCTTTGCAGTAATACTTGAACCCCACAAAGCTTTGGTGCCGTCCTCCACCAAACCATTCAAGTAACTCCATGTCGGTGTAACCCTGTATGAATGGAAATGTCTTCATTGAAGACATTAGGCTTTTTCCTGCGGCTTTCAGATAAATGACACAATGCTCCAAGCTAATTTCATTTCATTCAAATCAATTTTATTGGTAAAGATCCTGACCCTGAAAGCGTTTCATGGGAATAAAGCTGTCAAGTATTATATCATGTATCAAGACTGAAATGGTTGTATTGCTCCAGAAGAAAGTCTGGATATAAATCTTATGTATTTTAACAGACACTTTAACAATTTATATAATAAGAACTACTCAACTTTAGAAGGAAGTACAGGATCCAAATATTGCAAAGAAAGAAAGAATTTTGATTGACTGTAGCTAATGACTATCAACAGTTTTCTTTGTTATGTCTTCCATCTAAGTTATTAAGTTTCAAGCTAAATTAGGGGGGGGGGAAGAATTAATCCTATTCTATGCTGCTAATTAAAATGAGTTCAGGTAGATTTCCACAGAACTCCACCCACACAGTTCTTCCGCACAGATATTAAGGTAGCAGGATTACATCAGTGGAACAAATCACCATTGGTTGATAAGGGATCCAGAGGGCAGTTCATGGTTGCTTAGCAACTCCTGGGAGCTGATTTTTGCTATTAACTCTTTCACAGCCTTGTATAACATTTGTTCAAACTACAGAAAGAGACACGAATGGCCTGCAAGCTTTAATCGGTAGATTTATCTGCTAAAGGTTTAGTTGATTCATCAGTATGGACGCATGTTACTCCGTAAGGGCAAATTCTAATCATTGACACTAAGAATTAAGGACATGCTTGCCTATTTTTATTTATTTTTTAGTCTATTCTGGTTCTGGTTATTTTAACAAAGAATACAAATTAAAATATTAAGGAGTGCTAGCTTATGATTAAATTGTAAGGTATCTTATGAGTTTCCTTGGTATCTCAAAAAGGAAGCTATCTTGAGGTTTTGGCACTATCCATCTTTATTGAAATATAATTGCTTAATTAAGTATAGAGATGTGGTCCCCATTTCGAATTCATCTCTGCCATGAACTCACTAGGTGGTCTTAGGCAAGCTACCCCTCTTTCAGCCTCACTCCCCAATAATATCGACTTATCTCCTAGGGTTGCTATATAAGTTACAAGTTAGTGACCCGCTTTGTACGTAATGGTAAATCATGGTTAATTAAGCCACGATTTGCCAGGGATGAGTGGGAGTGAGTTAATCCAGAGTTAACCTATGGTTTCTTCTTGGGTTAACTCTGGGTTGTTTAACCCCTAAACAATCCAGAGTGCCCAGGTACGGATCTCACAAGAGCAACCTATGATCAGGGCAATCATAGGTTGCAAAATGAAAGTGAAAGTGAGGAGTCCACTGGAGGCAGAACACTTTTCTCCCCCGTGTGCGCAGCGAATCATGGGTTAATCGTGCAAACTGCCTTAATGTACATGAAGCACTTTGAACACTCAAAAGAGGTATACAAATGCTGCTGCATTAATAATAATAATAATAGGTTGAAAAAGTAGATTATTAATTAACAACATTCTTCAACAGCCCTAATTTTTGAATATCTATGAGGCAGAAAATTAGCTTATTTCATAAAACGTGTTTAGACTCACTTTCATGCATTTGGGTTAAACTAACACCTATCTAGTTTAAACTCTGGGTCTTTTCTTGAAAGTAACTGAAACATTAGGATTGTTTGTGGCACCCTCACTCTTTGCTGATTAGTAAGGTACTGATTAGTAAGGTACATAATGGATCTTGTTCATATATATATGAACAAGATCCATTATGTACCTTACTAATCAGTTTGATTATGTACCTTACTAGTCAGTTTGACTCCCTCTCAAGTTCACACAAAATCTGTGATTTTGGACTTTACAAATTCTGGTCTCAGGACAGAAGAAAAAGGTGGGATATTAATGTAATAAATAAACAAATAAATTAGCAAATACCTCTGGGTCTGGGTGAGTGCAGGGGACGTCCGGGAAGGCACGAGCAGGGGTGAGGGAGGCCAGAGGCTCGGGTGTGGTCTGCGGACCCGGCGGAGGGAGCCCAACAGACTCCTGGACCCAGTCGGGAGTCTGCGCCGTCCCTAGTGACCGTGATGGTGAGAAGCTAGACTCCCTGAAAGAGGGAGCCCATTGAGAGTGTCTTGCCCAAGGGCCCTCAAAAAGGGTCCTGGAGTCAGCTCAGTCTCCCTGTGTTTTCTCACCACTTCTTCTGTCTCTTTTCTTACCACAGAAAATCTGTTAAGGAAAAAAAACAAAAACAGAATTGTTGCATAATGCCTTCCACATCTGGCAGCACACTTGGTCAGTTGGCAACTGTAATTCTAGAAGACAACTGTGGCTTTTTGTAAGTAACACAATTCTCCCTTTTCTTGATTATTATTTTCATCTAATTAGGCTTTAAATGTCTTTTATAGACTGGTCAACTGACCAAGTATAGGTTTTGTGCTGTTGTTTTTTGACAGGTCATATGCCAGCCCTACTGGGACCTTTGCTATGCACCTGGCAGTATAATTTTACATTCATCCTAGTCTCATTCTAAGTTAACTAACCATTTCTAGGCCAGCAGTTCAGATAGAAAAATGTAGGTTTGTGTTGCTTGTTTCCCAGTAGGCTGCCTGACGTTTTCGACCTACAGGCTCATTTTTACAGAAAATGTGTAGGTGGAAGCAATCTTGGAAATGTTTGGCTACATTCTGAGTTCTGATTCGCTTGTCTTAAAGTTGTGCGTAAACATGAACAGTTGAATTATTCATGAAGTTTCTCCCCCTTTTGATAAGACTGTAGGGCTGTTTGTTTTTTAAGAGGAAGGGGGAGAAAATGCCTCTATGCTAATTTCACTTGCAGCACTTTGCCACACAGCAACCATGAAAGCAAAAAACCAAACCAAAAAAAGAAACAACCCACAAGAAACTTTACATTTAATAGCAGGAAGGCAGAACTCGGATGCAGAGATACTAATGTCCTTTGCTATTCGAAAGGCTTGCACGAGTAAAATGGTAATAACCCTTGAATCCCTCGCTTGCTTGCTCTCATGAGCCATAAAAGGAACCTTGCTTCATTCATTCTATTCGTTGTAAAGCTGTATAGAGACATCAACACATTCTGATTTTCACTGATGGACTCAAGGCCAATGACACAGTGCAGAGCAACAGGGGTTTATGGGGCCATCACCACGGGGGGTGGGCTGCCTCCGGAGGGAGCAGGCCCTTCATGGATCGTTGGCATGTACAAATCTCAGGCAACTTAGACACTGCCAATCAGACTAGATGGACCAAGAATCTGATATGTTCAGATTACAAGAAGCTTGCCTGAATTTGCTTGTCCTTTAACCTGTAGAGATAGGAAAAGACATGTAGGTGTTTTTGTACCACGTTGCTCAATGAGAAGTAAACCTGATCCTGGTCTTTCAGTGTTCTGGCCAATGAACGTAGAGGCACAGGGATGCTCGTCATTGTTTTTGGAAAGGTATTAAAAATTACTTCATTTAGGGCGCAATCCTATCGGGATAGGTGGCCGCCTCCGAACTCGGAGGCAACCGCCTATCCAATGCAGGGTAGGAGCAGCGCGGAGGGGATCGTCCCCTCCGCACTTCAGCTGCCCTGCATTTGCGGCTAGTCAGCCGGTTTCTATCTAGACAGGTGACAGGAAGTCGGAGTGGGGATGGGGGTGGATGCTAGACGATGCATAGAAAGCATCGGAACAGCACTTCTGCCCTCACTGCTCCAGAACGCCCCCAGGAATGCCCTGTTTTTGCCACTCTGTGCTCCTCTTCTGAGCATGGTGCGCGGGGCCGTTCCACGCTGCATACAAGGCAGCATAGGAGGGAGTGGAGGTCGGTTATCAGGGAACTGACTTGTCCTATGGCTGTCTAGCCACTGAGTAGAGGCCGTAGGAGTGTGCCCTTAAAACACAAAGCAAAACAAAAATATTGGGTTCTATCCAATGTTAGTCTAATTCAAGTCCCCTTACATTTCAATTTGTCTACTTTAAGTAGAACTAACACTGGATGCAACCCATTAGATTGTTTGTACTTTCACATTGCCTTTCAAAGGCCAATGAGTGTAACCTTAGTGCCTCCAGCCTCCCTGCCTGCCGCCTCCAGCCCGGTATGGCGATGTGACAATATGAAAGGCAGTCCTGGGGCACAACAGGCATGGGTGGATATTTACTGTGAGAATTACGAGTGTGCGAGACATTGGCAGTGACTTTAATTAGCTGTGATTCTAATATGAAGTTGGCATCTGATGGAGTAGATTCTTATCTATGGAAGCTTATACTAAAACCAATTTGTTAAACTCTGATGTTTTTGCTGTAATAGACTTACGTGGCTACCCTTCTGGAATTTAATATTTTTTTGTGACTGTTCTGCAACTAATGACCAAGATAATAAGCCTGTCAGGTATCTGATATATGTTTTAAAATTGCGATGCTCCCATTTCTTACTTTTCATACATTGGCACTCGCTAACCTCAATGTACAAATCAAGCTATGCCATGAGATGTAATGACTAAATGAGATCCAGATCACCAGATTCGATATCAAGGAGTGTTTTGAGAGCAGTTACATGTCTCTCTAGTGTCTAGGACAATTCCAGCTTTACTTTTTCCCTATTTTCTATTTCACTAAGAAATAATAATTCACAGGATTATATTATTGTGCCCACAGTATACGCTAGATAATGGTAAGAACCTGAAACAGATCCACGAACGGTATGAAGATGAATGTCTCTATCATCCTTTAGCAGGACTTTGTGTATGACACAATCCCACATGCATACAAAAAAGGCACAGGATATAATCGTAGGAGCAGAATTGTTGAAATCTCAGAAGCCAGATCAGTAGCCAAGTTAAATTTTCAGTGGTTAAAGGCAAGGCTATAGTTTTCTTTCCTTAGAAAACCTGTCATAAAAAAATCCAACAGAACATGCAGTGAAGTGGAGCTGAGGGGGTGGCGGGAGAATATTTACTCAGATTTTCACAATTTATGTCGGTCACAAGATTCTGCATTCTTGGACAAAATTTTGGATTGCCTGGCCCTGAGCACATAATGTTGATTGCAACAATTGTATTTTTACCACCGAGTTTTTTTTTTAATGTATGTATTTAGCGTAGACCAGATCTTAAGCTTCCTCACTCATATGTTCTCCATAAATCTACCTGGATCTTTCACAACACATCTATTGCTCAAGTGAGCTGAAGCATTTTGAATGTATCATGATTTGATCTCACTGGACTTCAGTGAAATTGAAGTTCTGCAACCCACACATGATTCGACTTATCCACGCTGTCAGCTGGGCTTCCCTGTCCCATGTTCCCAAATATTTTTTTTACACAGTATTATTATCAATCAAAAATAAATTGGCCAGGAGCATGTACATCCTGTACGTGGGAGGGAGAGTTATTTCTATCTTTCATTGCCCCTTGGTGAGAAAACGAGTGGGTGGATGATGTTGGAATCTCTCAGATGGTATAGGATTCTTTATTATGCATTTAGAATGTATATTCCTAGTTTCTAGGGCAGCTGGAAAAATAAAGGAAGAGGTTCAACTCCCAAATAATATTTACATTTTAGAACTGTTTGATAAATCTTCAGAATAGCTTCTCCTTTATCCAGATTGTTTCATGTCCCTTGATGTATTTTCTGTAGGGATGTCAGAGAAATCCTGAACAGAATCACATGAGTTCAGATCTTTATGAACCCGATATCTGGATTCCATAGAGGACTGTCCTTTCCCGAGTTTCATGGCTTCCGAAGACTTGCAGACCTTTTTTTTTTTTTTTGCAATTTTACGCAAATTTAGCTGTAGAAAAATACATAAAATAAAAAAGAGCATAAAATGTGGATTTCTCCCATTGGCTAAAGCATGAAAATGCACATGCGGGAGTTTGCGCATTTGGGGATTTGCGAATTTGTGCAAATGCGAATGTGCACAAATTCAGGATATTGGAAAAAATCTAATTCCATCAATGAGTGGATGATGGAACGAAAGGCACCAGACAATCCACGAAATGCAGACGGAACAGATTTTACAAAATCCATACATCCCTAATTTCCAGTAAGTTGTAATTTCATGTCACATGACTTGTCCCAACAGAAAATTGTGTATTTCATTTGGCGCAATTAGGGCCAGATTCATACTTAGCATTTATAAAAGCACTTTTGAATGTCCAAGGCGCTGTAATTCTTATAGCAGCCCTTTAAGGCAGATCAAGATTATTATCTCCATCTTGCAGTTGGCGACTGAGACAGAGACGGGGTTCACAAAGTCACGTAAAAGAAGTGAAAGAAGTCATCGTGGCTTCTCCCTCTGCCTCTCGACGTGCCATGTGCGTGCTGGTTGTTTACATAATTAACTGTGCTGCAGCATGGATTGACATGTCATCTGAACCTGGCATGTGGCGTGGCACAGGTGTCTTCATACCCACCCTACAACCCCTACTGCACATCGTGGGTTGTAGAGTGGGTAGGAAGCCACCCCACCATGCCAAGTGCCGGGTTTGGATGACACACCAACCTGAACTGCAGCACGGGTAATTATGCAAACAACTGGCACATGCACAGCACATGCAGGGGTGAGGGGGGGAGGCCACCATGGTCTGTTCCCCCCCTCCACAATCGTTTGAATGCACCCTTAGAGTGCTTCCAGATGATCAGCTCTTAATGCTACCAATCCACAGATGATTGTGCAGATATTCTGTCTTTTCATCCTTAACATATTTTTTGTAGAGAAAAAAGATGGAAGAAGTGGTGGGAAAACAGGTCAAGGGTTAAAAATGGAAGACGTTGTCAGCTGGACCCCCTCCTCCAAATTTTATGAATGGGGCCGGGCAATTGCACAATAAAAAACTCATCTGGAAGCACCCTAGAGAGGTCAGGGTGTAAGTGAGATCGAAACTGGGGACTTGTCAATTCATAGCTCAGTCTCCTCGCCACTATGCTACACTAGCTGTTTTCTTCAAAAGTTATGGATGTCCTTCTACAGAGGAAAACTTGTGGTAACCGCTTGTAGATCATCACATGTGAGGATCGTGCATGCATGTGCTTCAATTCACACACACACACACACACACACACACACAGTGAATCTGGTGCCATTCTGTGAAATTGTTCTTGGTATAGCAAACTCAGGAGATATGAATAGAACTTTTGGGGGAAGGAGTGAGTTCTCAGCTTGCCTTTAGCTTTTGCTGTGGTTGTAGCTGGTTTAGATATTACAGCAGCAGTGTGGGAGTTGTTCTTCCATGAGCTCAGCCCATGGAGTTGCTGTAAAGTTCAAAGGTCCATCATCATCACCACATGGATTACCCCAATCACCCACGTCCTTACTACCCAATTGTTGCTGTGTTCCTGGCACAAACAATTGTGTGGTAAGGATGTGAACAACCGGCTCTCCCTAAGTGGTGCTTGGCGTTGAAACACTGGAAAAATAGCTTCCACACTGCTGCTGTAACATAGAATCATAGAATCATAGGGTTGGAAGGGGCCTACAAGACCATTGAGTCCAACCCCCTGCTCAATGCAGGAAGCCCGATTCCCAAGCAGTCTCCCATCCAAGTACTAACCAGGGCTGACCCTGCTTAGCTTCCGAGATCAGACCAGATCAGGCGCGTCCAGCCCTTTGCTCGCCTAAAGGTCACCAGACTTTCTGGCTCAGGTTAGGTGAAAGTGTCATGGGACTTCTCCAGACACGTCTCCATGACTCCTCCCACACCATGAAGATAGAAAAATCCATGGAGGATAAGACCCTCAATGGCTTGTAGTCATGATGGTGGCTATATATTATGCTTCTGTATAATAGTGGATGGGGAACACAAGCAGAGGGGGTACTATTGCAATGATGTCCTGGTTGTGGACTTCCCAAAGGCAGCTGTTTGGCTACTGCGTGAACAGAATGCTGGTGTAGATAGATTCAGCATGGCTCGTCTTATGTTCTTAAGGTAACACCAAAAGGAGCTCTCATCTTTACTCACTGAGGGAAGCTCCCCAGATTAGGTGGAATTAGATAGTGCCGGCAACTCTACAGTGAAATGTAAAGGAAATTGGGAAGGTTCTGCAAGGCTCAGCAGCCACAGAAACATTATAAAAGAGATTTTATCCAATTTAGTAACAGTTTTCCAGGGAGATTTTGCACAGTGCCGATTGCCACCAAAATTCGCCTAACAGGAAAATCAAGTTGAATCTGAAGGGTTGCAGAAGGCCAAAGAGCAATAGGAATTTGTGGGTCTGCTCAGTTTTGTTCAGAGTAAGACCCAGCCATTCCACCCATCCCTAACTTGCATTTCCCTATTACTCAGTGGCGTACAATCTCCTGAAATTTAATCAAACCTTCTCAACAGGAGCTCTGTTCACCCCTGCTAATCAGACTAAGCAGTGTGTCATTAAATACCCCCCTTGCCCCCATTCTAGGTGACTCAAAGGCAACTTTGCTACAACAAAGTCTTCTGAGAGGCAGGCTTGTGTATTTATGTTTTCGGTGCATGGGAGGGAGAGAGAGCAGGTTCAGTGATATAAGCCATATCACACTGGGTGAAAATTAAATCCAACCTGTCCAATTAAAACATTTGAACCACTGGGATTCACCTATTGTTGCAGGAAGGAATTAGCAGGGTGAGAACCATTAATAAAGAGTTCTAACAAACAGGCTGTCTTGATTTGCATCAAAATACACTTTGATTAATGTTTAGCTTGGAATTTGACCTCCAGGAGAACTTCTATTCAATTCACTTGTCCTTACTCCCCTCAAGCGGCTTGCTGATGAAATTACAGGGCAATGTCATGTGATCTGAGTCCATTATGTCATGGAGCATCTCTACATCAGCCTAAAATCCTGCATTTAAAATGGGGCTTTCTGCTTCCGTTTTAAATGCAGGACCATAGTGGACTCCCTTTACACGTGCTTCCTTTTCCCCTTCCCCTTTCCCCCTCCTTCTCCCCCTTATCTGAGTCTTCCACATGTTTCATTGATCTCGCTCCTCTTCTTGCGGCTTTTCCTTTTTCACGGATGGAACTCAAGCAGCACCCAAGCAGGGTAATTTGGTACCTCATTCTCTCCGATCAATTTAAAAACGGAATGAAGGTCATTTAATCCAGGAGATGCCCTGGAGGTTCACAACATCATCTAAAGGGCCTGCAAACTTCCGTGAGTGAGCAATCTCGATAGCAGGGTAAAAGCTCCATGTGTAGAAGTCCATGGTGTGGGCAAGGGGCATTCCTATGACTGGTAAGTGGTCCTGGGGCAAAGGGAAGAATTCAGCTGAGGAGGGGCATTGGGAGGGGCACTGCCTGCAACACACACACACACACACGCACACACACGTTATTGTCCTACTCACTTTAATTAAACTGGTTCCCTCAAGGGGTCCCACAAGACTTTTCAACTTGTTCATAAACCATCTGGAATTAGGAGTGAGCAGTTAAGTGGCCAAGTTTGCTGATGACACCAAATTATTTAGGGTGGTTAAATTAAGAAGGGATTGTGAAGAGCTCCTAAAGGATCTTTCCAAACAGAGAAGCCCCTCAGTTGACATGGCACATATCAAAGCCCAATTCCTTAAATGCGATCAAGTGACATCTTGAGGCTTCTGTCCAATGTCTTGTTAGGACATAACTCATTCACAGCTTCCATATAGAGATCCTGTGCATTGAAATGGGGGTTGGTTTCGGTCTCTTTCCCACAACAAACCCATTACTGTCTTGTTAGAAGTAACTCCCATTGTGGTCAGTGAGGTCCTCTGGGTTAAAATAGGGGCTAGTTTCCCTCTTTGTGTTCTCACCCCCGCTTTCCCAGCACACACATATGTGTGTCTACTCAGAATTAACTCCCATTGTGCTCAATGAGGCTTGCTCCTGAAATGCAGGTGCATCTGGACTTTCAAGGGAAAGGAGAAAGGGGGGGGGAGAAGGGGGAAGCCTCTCTTCACAGCAAAGCTGATTCCTTTTTAAAAATCCCATACTCCTCCTGTAGCTTCTTCTTCCTTTGTTCTGGAAACACGGCTGAGGAGGCAAGAACACGGATGCGGTCATCAGACCCAACCCAGACTCCACCCAGTCATCAAGAAAATAATTCGATTAGAGCTCAGTGGAAACAGCACAGAGCCCAGGCTACAGCCATGATAAGCCGGGACTTTAAGCACTGTGGAAACTGGAAAAGGAGAGGATGCGATTGGGGAAACATCGCAACAAAGTTGCAAACAAACAAAGTGAAGCCCATAGTGTGGAAACACGCCCCAGGTTACTGGCCTTTTACGCTATTGGGAAATTACATGTTGCATTTTTCTTCTTTTTTTTTTCTTTTGCAATGGTATTAACAGCAGTGCCATGAAAATTCATTGCCCTGGTGCTAGTTTGAGCCATTGACTATTTTCAGAAGGCCTCATGAAATTACAGTGTGAATCAAACTTTGCACGCTCTTTATCTGTTAAGCCAGGCATCCTTGGCCTGGTTTTCTCTGAAGTGGTAAACCTGTACCACTTCAGGGTATAAATGGGTGTGCACATGACAGGATGCTCCTCCATACAAAAACGTCAAAAGCCTCCACAGAGGGAAAAAAGTAGATGCCAGGAAGCTGCATTCTAACCTAGCCTTCTTCCTAATTACTAGTTTTCTATGTGCAGGGATTTTATTTTTCCAAGGAGGAGCATTTAGCCACATGTCCACCCCTCCATATATTGCCTTAAGTGGTACAGCCCAGACACAGGTCAACCACGTCAGTGATAACTAAGACCATACTCTAGTCAACTCAATAGAAGACACTGCTTTTTGGTAAAGATGGAAATAAAACAATTTGGATGCGGGGGACAGAAGCAGGAGGGAAATAAAAAGCTGAGGTTTTCTTCAGCAATTGTTTACAGGGGAAGGACCATAGCCCAGTGACAGGGGACACAGAGAGCACCAGAGGAACCATTTTCAGCCTGAGGGCTAAATTGCCCCTGGGACAGGATGCTGGGGGCCACATGCCAGCAGTAGGTGGAGCCATGGCTGGCATAAGCCCCCCCATTTTCTCTCTCTCTCTCTCGCTCACACACACTCACACTCTATCCCCTTCCTGCATCATTCTCACATGCACGCCCTTCCCCTTCCCAGCCTTGCAGATCAGCTGGGGTGGGGTTGGGGGGCATTTTCATTGCTCTGCTGCAGGCTCGCTCAGCACTGATCACAGTCGAGCCCTTTCCCCAGCCCCAGCCTGAGAGAGGGAAAAGGGCTTCTCTCTGAAGCTTGGCGGGTAGGATAGGCAATCCCCGCGGGCCACGCTTAGTCGGCAGAAGGACCGATCTCTGCCAGAGGCCTTGAAGAGTTACTGCCAGTCAGGATTGGTAACCCTTGCTTAGATGGGCCAACGGCTAGCTACACGATGAGGGAGCTTCATGCGCGCGCATGTGCATCCCTTGACTGCTACAGCATCAGGTGAAAACGGACATGTGCACACGTGCCATCACACACAGAATGTCCATTGGCACACGGGCAGCCCCCCATTGGCTTTGTTAGCATTGCATGTCAGGGTGAGTGTCTGCCTGCTTCTCCTTGCTCAACATATATATTTGAAAATAACCAAATACTACAAAATCCAGCTTATTCTCTCCCCTCTCCCCCCTATTATTCTTAGCAATGAGGTCTGGAGAACTCAAAAGCTTGCTCACTATTTTGTGACATTTGGGCTGGTCCCCGAAACGGCAATGCTGTTCTGTGGGTAGTGTTGTTTTTCCTATGTTTTTGTGTGCATTTTTCAGATACTGCAAGACCACCATCCATGCTCAAGCTGCAATATGCTCTTTACAAAGAAACTGGCCCAGTAAAAGATTGCACCCGAAACGTCCTTCTGTTCTAGTGTTGTATGTTCTGTAGGAATAGGGAGTATTGGAGTCACGGGTTCCACACACAGTTCATTAATCAAGTTTTTGTTTTTATTGACTAGCTAAATCCATAAGAAAACTTCCAGTGGATAAGAAGTCTGACCTTTCAGCAGCTGGTGTTCCTGTTGTGTTGGGAATATAAGATCATTAGTTATGCAGTTGCTTTGTCCATTACTAAAATACCACAGATATTTTTTTAGATCCTGCTGGAATTCTCTCTTTTTTTCCCTGCTTTGACAAATATTGTGGTACAATTCCTGCTTCATCTGTTGTCTTCTAGAGAACTGGGTTGGTTCCCCCCTGAAACAAACCCAGGTTGTCACAGCAAAACAGTATTGTGTATCAACTATAAAAAGCTTGCTATGGATTGCAGGCACTTATGGAAACATTCCAGGGACTGTAAAACAGCTGTGCTTTGCTGCTCAGAGATAGCACAGACCATTTTACATTGCTCACAGGGAAGTAAGACGAACAGATGGAGAATGGCTTGCCAGTTAGCCATTGTTGAATGTTGACATTCCAGTAAGCCCCATGTTCTTCATAGGCACCCCGCCATTACATGCCAGTTTCTACCCCTTTTCCACCCCAGCATATTCCATCTTAGCACCCCTCTTGCCCGACCTACCTACCAGACTAGGCATGCCAGCTCTCAGGACTTGATGAGAGATTTCAGGGTTTTAGCTTCTTCCATGTGGTCTCTGGAAGAAGGATAAAAATCTCAAGGTGAGAGGCCAGATTCAATGAGGCAGGCTACTTTTTGGTTTCGCTTGAGAGGTTTTGCCATCCATTCATTCCACCCCTAATCTGCCAAGCACCACCTCTTATCTCCTAAGGTATATTTACTATGGCAACCCTATACCAGACTGCCTGTATAATTTACTGGATTCTCCCAGGTTTGGCCCCAGGCAAGGCCTGGCTCCATCTAACCTGTCTTCCTCATGGATCCACCAAGGGAAATAGTATTTTTTGGAATCATGAGAACATAAGAAGAGCCATGCTGGATCAGACCAAGGGTCCATCTAGTCTAGCATTCCATTCACACAGTGGCCAACCAGCTCCCCCAGGAAAGCCACAAGCAGGACAGGAATGCAACAGCACCCTCCCATCCATGTTCCACAGCAACTGGGGTACATAGGCATACTAACTCTGATACTGGAGGTAGGACATATCCATCAGGACTAGTAGCCGTTGATAGCCTTCTCCTCTATGAATTTGCCTAACCCCCCTTTAAAGCCATCGAAATTGGTGGCTGTGGCATTCTGCCTGGGTTCCACCTTTTCCCCAGCCTCTGCCTCTGAAACTGAGAAACAACACCCCCGCCCAGGAAATGCCTCCTTTCAGCTGGATCAGTTGTTCCTACTGACACCCAAACTTCAGCCCCTTTTATCCTCTCTGGGTTCCAGAGAAACTCAATATGCTCCATGGGTTCTCTCAACTCACCACAGGAGAAGTAACCAGGAAACAGATATAATAAAGGTAGCGTAAAATCATAGAATCATAGAATAGTAGGGTTGGGGCCTACAAGGCCGTCGAGTCCAACCCCCTGCTCAGTGCAGGAGTCCACATCAGAGCATCCCCGACAGATGGCTGTCCAACCTCGTCTTGAATGCCTCCAGTGTGGGAGAGCCCACCGCCTCCCTAGGTAAATCAAACAACACGTGGGAATTTGGAATTTTAAAAGCAAAATTTATTTAAAACATGGAAAGCTATACATTATTACTAATCAATATTTGTTCCTAACTTCCCTACTTACTCTACCCCTCCTAAAATCCCACACGCAAACCCCACTACCTAGATTTTTCTTCTTCAACACGCGCACGCACACACACACAGCCCCCCCCCCCACTTTTCACTCACTCTCTGGCATACTATCTTACCTGGGTTAAATTTAACACTATAAAAACATACATAACAAAACAGGCATACGTTACAGTGGCCATCACTGCGTGTTGTGGTAGTGAATTCCATAGTCTATGTGCTGTGTGAAGAAGTCCTCCCTTTTATCTGTCCTGAATCTCCCCCCAACCAGCTTCATGGGATGACTCCGGGTTCTAGTATTACGAAAGAGGGAGAAAAATATTCTAAGCTGTAACTCTGTTTTTAAAACAACGTCCATGCCTTGTGTCATTATACCCATTCACACAACCTGTGTTTATGTGCATCCTCATGATGGTATCCGTGCAAACAAGCATTCTAGATGGAAGCAGCCTACTGGGGGAAAGAGTGGAATGATGATTCTGTAGCTGCCAACTTGTTTTGAACAGGCCTTGCTCCTGCACTATCAACAGGATGTATAGATCTAGTAAAGGTTTGCACACCACTTCATCACTGTGCCAGAAAGACCTCTCCCTGTTAAATTTCTGCATGTTTGTTTTGTTTGGCTGCTGTTATAGGCACAGAAGCAGGAACAGTCTGAAAGCTGCTAACTTCAGAATCTTCATTCCACTCTTAGGAATCATTTCACATGAGACTTTTATAGTGCCATCACCCTGTTTCATCCACAGAATTTTATGGGTTTGTGTATGTATCCAGATGACATCTTCCACTCGTAACCCTCTAATTTCCCCCCCACTGCTTCTTCCGTCTTTTTTCTTACCATAAAAACCTGTTAAGGAAAAAAAAGACAGAATTGTTGCACAATGCCTTTTGATTAGTACCGGTAGGAGCCCTCTGTCTGGAAGCACCCTCAGACTTTACATATTAGATGTAATATGTTTGGAATAATAATTTTTCCTTTATTTATTTAAAATATTGCTTGGCTGCCTTTCAGGGCAGAAGCCCTCCCAAGGCGGCTTACAGCAATAAAATACATGAACACAGTTAAAATATTAAAAGTGAAAAAAACTTGTGTCTTATCCATTTCATATATGATGGGCAGGACGGGGGGAAAACACAAGCTTCCAGATTTGGAACAAGAAAAGCACATATCTTGCCGAGCCCAAGTATTTGTTCACTAGGTATGTCAACAAGAAATATCACATCTCTGCAGTTACTCTCAACTTACGCAAACATTTTAAGAAGCATTGCACTCAGGCCTGGATCTTACAAAATGCTCAGCCTGCATTGCTTATAAGCCTGCAGCAAACTGGCAGCCAGTCCCTTGCCTTATCTAGCTTTAACACTTAAAAAAAGGAAAAGAAAAGAAAGTACAACAAAATGTCAGCAGTCGTTCCAGAACGTCCTTCAAACCCCACTCAGATTATTTAATACTTTCCACAGTTCTGGATGGAGATCCTGCCAGATCTCTGGTGAATCACTGTCTTTTGCCCTTTATCAAACCCAAAGAGGGAAAAGCTAGGAAGCTGAGCTCTGCATTTACAGGGAAGGAGCTTCCCTCTTCAGACACTGTCCTGCTGTACAAGAGGTGCACACCCAGGCGCTCGCCTCTCAGAAGGTCCCCTTATTTCACAGAGCAGCCAACCACAACGCCACGGCAGGGCTGATGGAACTGCTGCTGCCGTCAGAGAAATGAAATTTTCACAGCTGAGCTCCAGGCAAGGCAAGAGTCTGATAAACTACGAAGGCAGGGGTAGGCAACCTTTCTGGGCCCATGAGCACATTTGGCTATTTGAGAGAGTGTCCTGGGCACCACTACAAGATGGCGGCGAGAGGCATGGCTAGTCACAAAGGACAAGTAACCTGCCCCAACGACTGAGTACAAGGCAAAGGTGGGATTTGAGCCCCAACACACTAAACAACCCTTTGAACCAAGAGTTCTAGCAGTGCTAACAGAAACCTGCTTCACAGAAGACGCTCTTTTATTCCCCTCCCCCCATTTCCTCTGCCAGCCAACTCATTCTCCCCTATCTCTTTTTCTCTCACGCTCTGGATCACCACCCATAGATGTACTCACTCGGAGCATCTCTACACCAGCCTAAAATCCTGCATTTAAACGGGGCTTTCTGCTAGATGGCGCTGTGGTCTAGTGCCTCTTATTGCGGCTTTTTCTCTTTTCACGAGGGAACTCAACGCACTGTAATTTGATAACTTGTTATATCTGATCTTATAAAAAATGGAATAAAGTTCATTTAGTGTGGAAGGCGCCCTGGAGGTTGACGACATCATCTAAAGGACCCACAGACTTCCGTGAGTCACCAATTTCAATAGTAGGATAAACGCTCCATGTGAAGAAGCCCCGCCCTCAGTCTCCCCCCCCCCACATCCATCCATCTAACCCAGCTGCCACTAAGAAAATGTATTCATTTTTTTAAATCAAAAGTGGGAGGGGTAGGGTACTATGGTGGGTACCAAGAAAGACATTTAAGACGTGAAACTGTAAACTGGCTCATGCCACATAGTATTGTAATAGATTTAGAGTTGGTCTTAAAGATCTCCCAACCCTGTGAGTCTGCAGTTGTGAAAGAGACTGCTAGAATGATGGACTGGCCACCTCTAGATCTGTGAATGGGAGGTCTCTCTCTCTCTCTCCTCCCACCCCCCAAGGAATATGATTGGGCCAGAACTTGTCTGGACATGCCTTTGAGTGAGCTGAATGGAAGGTGACTCATCCTGCCCAGGGGGACAGGATGGGGGGAGCCTGGTCTGTGTGTGGACGAAAGAACAGGCAGTTTGTTTTGGAACTGAGTCTAAAAAGAGACACAGAGGCCCAATTTGAACTCTGTGAGAATCCAATGCTCCTTCACCGGCTGTTCTCCTAGACATTTGATGGGGAGTATTATCTGTTGGAGTTAATGCTGTGACCCTCCATCTTATGCTTAGCCTTATATATGTGAAAATCAACCTTACATCGCAGAAATGCCATCTGAACCCCTGGGTTAACGCTGTATCCTTCTCAGCTGGGGTGCATGCACAGAACAATATTAGCTATTATAATATTATTATAATTATTATATTAATATTAATGGGGGAGGCCATAGCTCAGCGTGACAGAGCACATGCTTTGCATGCAGAATGTCCCAGGTTCAATCCCCGGCTTCTCCGGTAGGGCAAGGAAAGAATCCTGCCTGAGACCCTCGAGAGCTGCTGCCCGTCAGTGTTGACAAACTGGGCTATGGGCCAAAGGTCTTATTCAATATAAGGCAGCTTCCAGTGCTCCCAACTCATTGGTGCTAGTGGCAATTGAGGACAAATTGAGATGTCATTGAAAATGTGAGGCTGCCACCCAAACCAACAAAAATGACCAAGAGTCTTGAGGGAGCTTAAAAGATGAAGAGAATAATGATGGCATAAGCTTTTGTGGAGTGAAGAGGATCTAAAGAGCCTCTTGTTGAGGGTGAAAGTGGAGAGTGCAAAAGCTGGTTTGGAACTCAACATCACTTCCTGGCATATAGAAGGGGAAGAAATGGCAGCAATGACAGATTTTATTTTCTTGGGCTCCACGATCACTGCAGACGGTGACTGTAGCCATGAAATTAAAAGACGCTTGCTCCTTGGGAGGAAAGCTATGGCAAACCTAGACAGCAGAGTAAGAAGCAGAGACATCACCTTGCCGACAAAGGTTTGTATAATCAAAGCTATGGTTTTCCCACTAGCAACATATGGCTGTGAGAGCTGGACTATAAGGAAGGCTGAGCGCCGAAGAATTGATGCTTTCGAACTGTGGCACTGGAGAAGACTCTTACGAGTCCCCTGGACTGCAAGGAGGTCAAATCAGTCCATCCTAAAGGAAATCAACCCTGACTGCTCATTGGAAGGACAGATTCTGAAGCTGAAGCTCAAATATTTTGGCCACCAAATGCGAAGAGAAAACCCCCTGGAAAAGACCCTGATGCTGGGAAAGATTGAAGGCAAAAGGAGAAGGGGATGGCAGAGGATGGGATGGCTAGATAGCATCACCGAGGCAATGAATATGAACTTGAGCACACTCTGGGAGAGAGTGGAGGACAGGAAGGCCTGGCGTCCTACGGTCCACGGGGTCACAAAGAGTCGGACATGACTGAACGGCTGAACAACAACAACAACAAAAGCTTTTGTGGATTAGACTCCAATGAAGTGGGCTCTAGGCGATGAAATCTTGTACCATAATATATTTTGTTAGTCTTTAATGTGCCACAAGATTCTGTTGTTTGTGCGGCAACAAATATAATGGAAATCAAAAACAGCAGTTGCAAGCCTAGTTCCTCTCTTCCGCCGACAACCCATCCTGACAGTGGCAGACACCGACGAAGAGTCAAAGGCAAGGAAAAGTAGGAACAGGCACCTCATGACATTGGGGGAGTAGTAGGTGCAGTCACACTTTTACAGTAATGTCTTGTTCAACCTTGAATAATTCAAGTCGGCCAAGGGCTCCTTTTTATTTCTGCAAATTCCACTGCAAAATCACAGGGTTTTTTTTTTCTGGCCCATTTTACTTTTGATATTTACATTGTTCTAAACGCATTTTGTACATCAGCTTGAGCCGTCTTGGAAAGGTGACAAATAAATGTTACAATTTGCAGAGGGAAATTGTTAAATGTTAAAAAAGGAATAAATAAATGCAGTTCAACATTAAGATAAACAATGAGAAGACTCTGCCCACAAGTGTGTAATCTAAACACACAGACACATGAGGGAGGAATGAGGGGGCAAGGAAAAAATGGAGGAAGTGAGACAAGGAGTTAAGATCTCAGCAATTCGAAGAGGGCCTAGGAAAATAGACAGCACAACAGGGATTTCTTAGAGCGGGAGGGACTGCTACATTACAACTTTAAACTGGTTTCAAACTTGTTTTTAGTGATTACGGCTACCAAATACAGGAATTCTGGGAATTGTAGCTCTAGGAAGAGGGGCCGCTTGGGCAGGGGTCAGGGGTCTCTAGCAAAGAATTCTCAGTACCCTCATGAAACTGCAGGATCCCTTTAGATAAACCGGTTTGAAACCAGTTTAAAGTTGTAATGTAGATTGCCCCAGACGATATCTGGAGGCAATGAGTTCCAAAGATAGAGTGCTGCCAAAGACAAATGGATGGAGGTGTGAGACATCTGATGTAATTCTTGGTCTACCTAAGAGATTGATAGCAGAAGAACCCTGAAACCTGGAAGGAGTGATTAAAGAAGAAAGATAAATAGGAGCAGTATACAAATTTAAAAGTAATAGTTTTTCAGGAAGGGAAGCCAGTGCAAAGAGAAACAGCCCTATTTATAACACGGCCCTATTTATAGCTAAGGAAAAGAGATACTCATCTTACTGCACCTTGAAAATTAGAATGTTCTAATTAGAAAATTAGAATGAAAATTAGAATTAGAATTAGAAGTTCCTTGAGGCAGGGACCTGTCTTTTTTGCTTACATTAAAATGCCATGTAAAGCTGAATGAACTCTTTTCATCTGTCTTCACTGCAGAAGATATAGGCCAGAACTGGTGTTTTCAGGGAGGCAGTCTGAGGAACTGAGGCAAACAGTGGTGACAAAAGATGACGTTCTCAACCTTATTGACAAACTGAAAGTAAATAGATCAGAAGGCCCAGATGGTATCCACCTTAGAGTTCTTAAAGAACTCAAATATGAAATGGTTGATCTTCTAACCAAAATATACAACATGTCCCTAAGATCAGCCTCTGTACCAGAGGACTGGAGAATGGCCAATCTAACACCAATTTTTGGAAAGGGATCCAAGGGGATTTAAGAAATTACAGGCCAGTAAGCTTAACATCTGTTCTTGGTAGTATGCACATAGAAGGACAAGCCCACTGAAAAATAATCAACGTGGCTTCTGTAAAGGTAACTCACTAACCTTTTAGAGTTCTTTGAGAGTGTCAATAAATGTGGACAGGGGTGATCCAGTAGACATTGTCAAAAGTCTTTTGGAAGTCCAAGTAAACGAAGTCCCTCACCAAAGACTCCAGAGCAAACTTAGCAGTCATGGAATAAGAGAAGATCCTCTTATGGATCAGTAACTGATTAAAGAACAGGAAGCAGAGAGTAGGAAGAAATGGTAAATTCTCCCAGTGGAAGGATGTAAATAGTAGGTCCTACAGGGATCTGTATTGGGACCAATGCTTTTCAACTTATTCATAAATGATCTGGAATTAGGAGCCAGCAGTGAAGTGGCCAAATTTGCTGATTATGCCAAATTATTTGAGGGGTTAAACAAAAAGCAATTGCAAGGAGATCCAAAAGGATCTCTCCAAACTGGGAAAATGGGCATCAAGCAAGTGTAAAGTGATGGGGAAAAAATCTCAACTTTAAGTATAAGCTGATGGGATCTGAGCTAGTGGTGAAAGCCCAAGAAGAAAGTGATCTTGGGGTTGTGGTGGTCACCTTGATGAAAATGTCAGCCCAGTGTGCAGCTGCTGGGAAAAAGGCAAACTCTTTGTTAAGCATACTTAGGAAAGGAATTGAGAATAATACTGCCAATATCATACTGCTCTTATACAAATCTGTGGTGTGACCACACTTGGAATACTGTGTATGGTTCTGGTCATGTTTATATATATATATATATATATATATATATATATATATATGTGTGTGTGTGTGTGTGTATATATATATATATATATATATATATATATATATATTTATTTATTATTTATTATTAAATTTATTAATCGCCCATCTGGCTGGTCACCCAGCCACTCTGGGCGATGTACAGCATACAATAAAACAGTTTAAAACAATAAAATTCTACAATAAAAACATTTTCTAAAATACCCTAACCCACCCCAAATGCCTGCCTGAACAACCACGTTTTTAGTGCACGACGGAAGCTCATTAAAGAGGGGGCATGATGGAGTTCCCTAGGGAGGGAGTTCCACAGAGTGGGGGCCACCACGGAAAAGGCCCTCTTCCTTGTCCCCACCAGTCTAGCTGTCCTGGCTGATGGGACAGAGGGAAGGCCATCCGAGGCTGATCTTGTTAAGCGGCCTGTCTGGTGCTGCTAATATATATATTAGAGTTGGAAAAGTGCAGAAAAGGGCAACTAAAATGATCAAGGGGCTGGAGCAAATCCTGTAGGAGGGAAGGTTACAACACCCGGGGTTGTTTAGCTTGGAGCAAAGGAGACGAAAAGGAGACATGATAGAGGTATACAGAATTATGCAAGATGTGGAGAATGTGGATAGGGGGACATTTTTCTCCCTCTCTCATAATACTAGAATCCGGGGTCATCCCATGAAGATTCAGGAGAGATGAAAGGAAGTCCTTTTTCACACAATGCATAGGTAAACTATGGAATTTGCTACCACAAGATGTAGTGATGGCCACCAATTTGGATGGCTTTAAAAGGGGGTTAGACAAATTCATGGAGGAAAAGACTGTCAATGGCTACTAGTCCTGATGGCTATATGCTACCTCCAGTATCAGAGGCAGTATCAGAGGCCTATGTACTCCAATTGCTGGGAACATGGATGGGAGGATGCAGTTGCACTCATGTCCTGCTTGTGGGTTTCCAGTGGGCAGTTGGCCGGCCACTGTGTGAACAGAATGGTCTGATCCAGCACAGGTCTTCTTACATTTTTATGTTCTTATGAAAATGGTAAAAGATCATGTATATTGATGGTACACTAATAAACAACAACAGCAGTGGGATTAAAATATATTAAATAGAAGACTGGAGTTAAATGAAATCCAAGGTTAGGGTTGAGGAAAGGTTGCAGGAAATCCTCCCATCTGGGCAATATTGTTTAAACTTTATGACCCCCCCCCCCCGATTATTAAGTTGCGTTGTCTCCTCCATCCTCACCCTAGAAAAATCACTGAAAATACTTGCTTGGCTCCAGCACACATGCACACACCATGTCACTGCTGCCAATTATATATTAGGGCTTCTCCATATCAGGTTTTTTATCCTGTAACTTTACCAGGGCTTCTACTTCCGGATTCTTTACGGGATTAAGATGGGCTCCTTCACACGCACTTCCTGTCTACCCCCCCCGGAGGATTGGTTTTATCTGCAAATTCTGTAGGTTTCATTATACAGTCACTAGATGGCGCTGTTGTTATAGCATCAGTTCTTTACACACACAAATTCAAACTGCTTCTTTTTATTACCTCATTATCTCAGTTTCAAAGAAAGCTGTGGGAATGATCGGAAAGCATGGGAGAGGCACTGTGATACAGGTTGATGACATCATCTACAGGACCTGCAAACTTCCTCGAATCACCAATCTTAGTCGCAGGATAAAAGCCCCATGTGGAGAAGCCCTTAATGTATACAAGTGTTATATGAACACTTCCTTTTCACATAATCAGCAAATAAGTAGAGGGAGGCATTGGGATCACACCTGCTGTCTCTTATCATTCATCCATGCTCCTAATATCCATGCAGTCATTTGAAAGTTCAGCAAAGCCATACATGTGTCAAATTGTAAATCCATGAAGCAGAAAAGGGTCTTAGAAGTCACCTAGCCCAACCTCCTGTTGAATGCAGGATCTGCAAAGCAGGAGAGAGGGACATCCAGCCTCTGCTAACTCCAGAAAAGGAGAGTCCGCGACCTCCTGATGCAGAGATTATTTTCTGGAGCAAACAAAATCAGGTCCCCACTGCCAAATCTGAACACTGACTGATACCTGCGAGATACAGGGCCAGATTAAATGTTCTGGTAATCACACATAATTTAGTTATGTGTAATAGGTTTCCTTAGGCTGGTTTAAGTATGAGCGGCACTGATTCAGATCATGACTGCAGCAATCTGGGAGGGGTGTGTGTGTCTTAAATCTTTCCCCTCACCTGTTTCTCTTCCCCCTCAATTCCATGCCCCATGGAGGAAATTTTTAAAAAGGAAAACAGTATCCATTGACTTCAATGGAGACTTTAACCCCCCCCCCGGGGGGGAAAAGATAATTTTAGGGGAAAAATGGGTAGGGGAAATGTTTAACACCCCCCCCCTTCCACAACTCCATGGTCCCAGTCTGAATCTGGGTTGTGCACACTTACGCCAGGTAAGGAAACCTATCTTCCAGAATGTTTAGTTTGGCCCACAGAGCCCAAATCCTGAGAGACTGTCAGGGTGCCCTGGTTGCCTACTGAATTCTCCAATAGCCAAAATCAACACTCAGACAAAAGGGCTGCTTTCCAAGGCTTTAATTCCATTTATCCTCCTAATGAGGCATACAGATGCTAATTGCTTGAGACTGAGAAATTACAAAGCAACAGCCATCTGGGGGGTTTCTAAGGGTTAGGACATCAGTTGATCTCCGTTTGGGAAAAACGTGGCAATTCTCTGAACTTAAGGGGTGGGAGGGGAAGCTCTCCCCCTCTCCCGTGATGCTTCTGGGCACAGCTGTTGATATCAAGCCAATCAGGCTGAGCACCAAAGCTCAGCTTGTGCAATCTCCCGCTTGTGCCTGCGTCTGCACCTCATGTCTAAAAGTTCAGGTTGTCCCTCCGTTTCCACACCTGGTTCACTGTTGCGCCCAGGGATGTGAGGAGGAGGGGGCCTCCCCCTCCAGCTGCACCTCTGAAGTCTGAGAACATTCCTCTCTCAAGAGGAATGCTCTTCTCCTCAGAATCAGAGCTGCTTTGGGACTCTATGGGCAGCTCAGATCCAGGCCTGACAGGGACATGGAGCTATTGATATTGTCTCTCCCAAAGTCCTCCTTCTGATAACATCCTGCATCACACAACACATGACACAAAATCGCACAGCGTGTTGCCCTATCTACCACCACACCATTGGCTGTAGCATTGGGAGTAGGGCAACACAGAGCACGATGAACTCATGCCATATATTGCAGCGAGGGAAAATAAGCCATGGTAGTGTATTTCCCCAATTAACCTCAAATAACTCAACAACAGCCTCAAACAAGCCACGCCACCCAGGTCTGGATGACATGGCAAGCTGTGCCAGCGGGGGTAATTAGAGAAATCCAACCAATACTCAGGACGGGGATTAACAAGCCACTATGGCTTGGTAACTACACTACAATTGTGTGAACCAGGTCACTATGTTACACTAGTAATTAGTAGGAGGAGAGGTGGGGAGAAATCTACAGAGCAATAGTCTGTACATGGGAAACTGGGGCCAAAAGCAGTGCCTCCCCCTAGCTGGACCACCCCAAAATTCATAGGAATTGAGACCCCAGGGCCAAGACTAGCTAATGTTCCTTGCGCTGGACCATGCTGGTTTTCAAAGGACAGGTTGGATATTGAGGGCTAGAGAACTCAAATAGCCCTGGGTTTGATTCCCATGGGAGACAACTGTCTCATTTACTGCATGGCTCATTTACTGTAAAGATGCTGCTATTTTTACAGAACAGCTTTCTGAGACCAGGCGTGCCTTCCCAGCACAGTTCAATGAAATCCAATTTATATTTCCCAACTAGGATCATCCTCTCTTTCCCCCTTATTCATCTGCATGTCTTCGGACTAACTTATAAATCAAAAGAAGTGCACGGCAAAGGTAAAATCACATGGATCTCAATTGGTGAAGCCAATACGCTTGCTCTGTAAATTATGTGAACTGCTGACCTTGACCGTGAAACAACTGCCAAAGAAGAAACCAGGAAAGAGGTTGGCTAATCCAGATTTTGTTTAGGACGAAACATGTCTGCTAACAAAAGCTAGATAATCCACAATACTAAATTCATTCTTAATCAGGAAATGGTTGTATTATAACGAACTTCCAGCATAAGAAAGTGCATGCCATTTAGTGTGTACAGGATGCTTGAACATATTTCATTGGTAATATCCTGCATTTTCCATGCCATCATTTATAAATCTGAGCCTTTCATACTGAAGCTTGAATGGGATGTGGCAATATATATGTGGCTGCTATCCCTGAAAGTAGCTACATGTATTGATTGATTGATTGGATTCGTACTCTGCCTTTCTACCAAGAAAATAGCACTCAAGATAGCTTACAATCAATGGGCCCATCTACATGGGAAGTTTACCTGGTGCTACTGACACTCACAGTCATCCATGACACATGATGTCATTGACACTCTGCAGCAAACCTGCCCTTTCCAGCCGAAAATCTGCATTTTTCGCAAAGGCGTTTTGTGCCGCATTTTCCCTTTAACCCGGCATCTGTGCAGTTCCAGCTGAGCGTGCCCTGTATCCCCAAATTAAATGCTGCTTACTAAGTGTGTTTTTTGGTGGTGGTGCTGGGGTTGATGTTGCATCACCATAGGTGAGCTGCCCCTTTTCTTTTGTTTCTTTTCCTGCCGCATCCATTCACAGCAAGGAAGATCAAAATGGCTAATCGCTGAGAAAGAGGCGTTGGCAAAACACATCTACTCAGATGTAAGGAGCAGGGAGAAGGAGTGGGAAGCCATTCTACCAGGCTTACAGATGAAAAGATCAGAGGGGAGGAAGGGCAGTTGCACTCAGAAGCGCTTTTCCAGTCGTGCCCAGGAGCGAACGACCGGGGCTTTGTAAACATGTCTTCTCAGATGTAAGGAGCAGAGGGGAACAGAGACAAGGGGCGGAAGAGCACTGTTAGGAGGAAGGGAAACTCGCTGTTGCTGCTTTGCAAACATACTCCGATGTCAGGAGCAGAGGAGAGAAAGCGAACAAAAGGGGTGGCGAAGGGGGGCCATAAGGAGTCGCCGTTCTGCTGCCTGTCCTCCCCCCCTCCTGCTGGTGGGGATCCTGGAGCTTTTCAGCACCACTGGCTTCTTGGTGGTGGTGATGCTTAGCATGGTGTCTTCCACTGCATTTCACTGAGCACAGGAGCAGAGAAAGCGGGGAGGCGCAAGCCTGTTGTTTTAAATCTCCACTCTTAGGGAGAGTGTAGGGATATACGAATTACTTACCTGCTATTCTGGTGGGGGGGGTCTGCGGGGGGGGAGGTAGTCCATCCCTCCCCCCGGAATCCTCACCGGCTGGCTCCGCTCCGCGGTGATTCTGTGGAGCTGCCGGCCGGCTCCAAAGCCCCAGCGATACGGGTGCCATTGCCGTATCACTGGCTGGACTGACGTACTGCGGACACAAATGGCATCCGGCATAGCGGATGCCATTTGCGTCCCTGCTCTTTGATGTGATAGGCTATGTAAATCTTTACGTAGCCTATTGGCGAAGGAACAGGGAAGCAAATATGCCATTTGCGTCCCTGTTTTTTCACGCAATAGGCTACGTAAAGATTTATGTATTTATCTATCACATCAAAGAGCAGGGTCGCAAATGGTGTAGCAGACGCCATTTGCATCCGCAGTCCATCAATCCAGCCAGTGATAGGGCAATGGCGGCCGTATCATTGGGGCTTCGGAGCTGGTCGCAGGCAGGATCCGGCCAGTGAGAACTTCGCGGGGAGGCGGAGGTAAGAGATCCGATCCTCCATGGATTTCGGGGGACCGGATTCAATAGAATTTGGCCTCATTGGGGTCTGTGGAGGATCTCTCTGACATCTCTAGGAGAGCGGAAGAATGGAAAGAGTTAACCTTCGGCTTCTCTCTGTGCTGACCATCGGGGAAATGCATGTCTCCCTATCATCACATCTTCCAATATGAACGGGTCTGGTTCTCTCCTTCTCCTTTTTAATTTCTTTTGGGTTCCCTTTGTAAACAAAAAAAATCTCCATGTAGCGTCTGTACTATCACATCTCCGGAATGGCAAAAAAAATGAAGGAAATGTTGATGCCCCCCCTGGCCCTGCACAGGGAATTGTTTTTCACTCATTCCAGCAATGCCCTTCTCCTCCCCCACTCGCCACCTTCCCGATTCTCTCCTTTCTTTGCCCCAAGGAACAACTGCTGAAACCACACCGATAACCATGTCTGCCCAGAAGTAAGTCTCATTCTATTCAATGAGGCTTACTCCTGAGAAAGTAAGGTTGCTTTTGCAATGAAAAAAATTGCCATGCTTTCTCACCAAGCTTAATGAATGTTAAAAAAAAGGAAAGAAATTTATTCATGATGTGTCATTCAGTTGTGGGACTCCGCCCACATTTGCATGAAATAGCGTGGTTTCTATTGCTGACGTTTGCCCCAAGACAGGGGTCTTCTCCAGTATATACCACATTAGCTGATGATGTGTGCCATGGAAGGAGCAAATCCAAAATGGTAAAAATCCAGTTTTAGATAGAATTGTCTCAGAAAGCATCTCCGTGTGGATGGGACCATAGATAGTAAAAGCTTGATTAAAACTAAAAGAAAACTGATAAATTAATAACAAAATTTAATTGAAAACACAAGAATAACAGAATAAAAACAGCACTCAACCCAACTAGGGATGGCGGGGAATCCTGCTGTGGACTCCAATGAGGCCGGATTCTTTAGAATCCGGCCTCTGGAATCCACAGTGGAACGGAACCACTCACCTCCGCCTCCCGAGGATCCCCCACGGACTGGCACTCCAGCTCTGGATCCTTTGCAAGACGGTAATGGCAGCTGCCATTACCGTTTTGCTGGTAGAAATACAGCCTCAAATGGTGTAGTGGACTCCACTTGTGGCTGTAAAGCACTGTTTTTTTGCCTAAATAGAGCTGTAAATGGCTACATTTAGGTTAAACTCAGGGCTTTATGGCTGCCATTACCATATCGCCAGCACAATGGAGCCAGAGTGCAGCTCTGTGAAATCCTCTGGATGCAGAGCCGCCCCGGAGGATTCCGGGGGGGGGGGACGGATTGCTTCCCCCTCATGGACCTCCCCAGAACGGAAGGTAGGGGTTTTGTACATCCCTAAACCCAACAGACTAGGCATGGCGGAGAATTCCGTCACGGATTTCAGTGAGGCCGAATGCCCTGGCATTCGGCCCCCCCAAACCCGTGGCAGAACAGCCTCCCACCCCCCGCCACCCTGCAGAATTCCCCCCGGGACGAAGCTTACTTGGGGCGGATGTTCTGGCGGCGGCGGCAGCTGGTCTCTTGGCCGGCTGCTGTGGCCGCAAATGGCGGCCGCTGTAGCAGCCGCCATTTGTGTCTGCAGCAGCTGGCCGTGGCCGGAGCTCCGACTGTGGACGGCCCTGGCCAGTGGCTCCGCAGAGCCGCCACAGAGCAGAGCCGGCCCAGGGAGGATTCCGGGGGGGAGGGACGGAGCACCTCCCCCCCACCATCAATCCAAGCTGCAAAAAGGTAAGTGACTTTCGTACATCCCTACAACAGACTCACTCACATGCCAAAAGCCTGCTTGAATAAAAATGCCTTTGCCTGTCAACAGAAAGACAACAGAGAGGGAGCCAACCTAGCCTCCCTCAACAGGGACTTCCACAACTGGGGAGCAGCCACCGAGAAGGCCCTGTCTTGTGTCGCCACCAAACACACCCCTGAAGACAGTGGTACCGAAAGAAGGGCCTCTCCTGAAGATCTTAAAACCTGGGCAGGCTGGTAAGGAAGCCATCTTTCAGGTAGCCTGGTCCCAAGCTGTTTAGCTCCCCCTTGACATAATGTTTCGGGTTCATGTCCTAGCATCACAGTGGTGTATATTTCCCCACCCTGCTGCTATCATGGCAGCCAATGGGAGCGGACAGGGCAACGCACTGCACAACGACATCATGTTTCGGCGAGGCAGGGGGAATTATACTTAGGACTGCTGTTTTTGGCAACAAACATGTGTACATTGTCATGTCCAGACCTCGGCTGAGATACTGGCAATTACACAAGGCACAACATACAACAACACACTGCTTGTGACTTATGTTATATCTCCCACACTGGAGGCCTTCAAGACGAGGCTGGACAGCCATTTGTCAGGGATGCTCTGACTTGGATTCCTGCAATGAGCAGGGGGTTCGACTCGATGGCCTTGTAGGCCCCTTCCAACCTTACTATTCTATGATTCTATGATTCCATGTTGCCTAGCTCTGTTTTCCCCATGACAGATGCAACGTCCTGCTATTTCTCAGTGTCTGTATTTCTACAAGCAAACACAACTAACAGCTGAAACAGATGATCAGGACAATCACGGCACGCTTTTCCTTGGACAAGACCATTCACAGCAACAGCGAAAGCTGCCTTACTTATACCAGGTCAAACTCTTTGCTCATCTAGCTCAGTATTGCCTACTTCAAGCGTGGCCAGAAGGTAGATCTCTGGGAGATCTCTGGGTGATTTGCAGTACATTAGGCAGAGTAGCAACAACTAACAGCTATGCCTGTATACTCAGAAGTAAGCCTTACTGAGTTCAACGGGACTTCCTCCCAGGTAAATATGTATAGGATTGCACCTTAAAAGACTTACAAACATAAATAAATTAGGCTTCTGAAATTAAGATAACTTGAGGGAAAACTAGGAGTTCGATTTTGTATGAAAGGGCTGAGATCAGTTCTGATACTGAAAACAAATTCCTGGCCTGAGCGTATGCTCAGATGGACCCTTTTCTTTCATTCCAAGGGTATGTTGTTCACCCCTGAGCCACTCTTGACTTCTTCATTTACACCAGCTTTCTCTGGCTTGTAACTGATCATAATGCTGCTCTCTTTTATCATATTTTTTTTGTATTTGTTGTTGTAATAAGTTGTACCTTTTAATTGTTATATTGTATTATATGTGCATTTTAACTAGAGCTGTGTGCAAATGGCCTCTTGAAATTCTTCCCCCTGTTTGTGGTCAGAGAAACTGAGGGGACAATTTCAGTGAATGTCTCCAGTGGGAAGAGAAATTCTCAATAGTTTCTCATAGGTAGGGCTCACCATTGGCAGGGGCTGTAGCACAGCTTCTTTATTTTTTTTTCTTTCCTTAAGAGGTTTGCTGTGCTTCCATCACAAGTGGCAACAGCATCAACTGTGTTGATAGGCTGGCCACCATTTTGCAGCCACCACAATGCAGGTGTGAGGGAGGCAGTGTTGTGTCCAGCTCCAGGGAAGAGGTGGAGTTAGTGCAGGGCCTAAATCTGTCCTCCAATTTCCTGAAAGTTTTCTTTCTCCATGAAAGAGACTTCCATCATTCTGCCTCATTCCAAGGTGTTTTATTATTTATTTGGGGGATGCTTTTAAGCTTACCTGATTACTGTAAGATGGCCAAGGGTGCTGTGAGTGTCTTTACTTTCTATTCTACATCTCTCCATAGCTCTGCAGCCTCCCAAACTGCCTGCGCTTCCTGATCTGAAAAAGTCCTATGGGAGGTATTACCTTGTGATGTCTTCCTCTGGGCTTTAACTGAAGTGTGGGAAGCCAAGGAGGCTGCAGGCTGCTGGGGAGATGATTGTGCAATGAAAAACAGGACACCTGTGCACACCCGTCAGCCAGTTCTTAAGTAAGGTAAGGACACGAAACCTAAACTCAACCCATGAGAATTTCTCCAAAATTTTGTACACCACTGAATTTCTTTACAAAAGCAATTTCTTTTTTAAATTGAATGAGAATGGTTGGAAAAATGTGGGAGAAATTTTCAGCATAGCACTCATTTTAACCGTGGTTTTTAGTATTCTTGTATGTAAAACTCCTTAGAGATTTTATTAGATTAAGGACGCAATCCTATCCATGTTTAGACAGAAAAAAGGCCTACAACCCCCAGCATGCTCCAGGCTGGCTGGGGCATGCTGGGAGTTGTAGGCCTTTTTTCTGTCTAGACATGCATAGGATTGCGCCTTAAGCCTTAGATAAGTATTACTGAGAGAAAGAGAGAAAACAATTTCCACTTGGCTCCAATTGGTAGACTGTATTAAAAAAACAAGCTGGGGAAGAGATCCCAGAAGCCTGATGTTTGTTCTAGTCTGACAGTGGCTTTCCAGAGGCTCATGCAGAGGTCTTCCACATCATCTGCTAATGGATCCTTTGTAAACTGGAGATGCTAAAGATTGAACCTCAGACCATCTGCATGTAAAGCACATACCACTGACCCATGGTCCCTTCAGGTGGATGACTGAATGTTTCAATGTTCTCCATATAAAATCTTTCCGCATTGAAACCTAACATATCAGTCTAGTTAAAAAAAAAGAAAAAAAGTCAGAGAATCCAAACAAGTCATTACTGCACCTGCAATCTGAGGTGGTCTAGGTCAGCAAGAGCGGCACAGGGCTCTGTCTTAGGCCCCATGCTGCCCAACATTTTTATAAATGGCCTGGATGAGGGCATAGAGGGGTTGCTTATCAAATCTGAAGATGACACAAAGCTAGGAGGGACAGCCAAGACCACAGAAGACAGAAACAAGATTCAAAAGAATCCGGACAGGCTGGAACACTGGGCTGAAACTAACAAGATGAAATTCAACAGGTATAAATGTAAATATTTGCATTTAGGCACAAAAATAGGATGTAGAAAACCTGGCTTGGCAGCAGTACATACGAATAGCACCTAGGTGTCTTAGTACATCACAAGCTGAATATCAGCCAGCAGTGTGATGCGGCTGCTAAAAAAGCTAATGCAATCTTAGGCTGCATTCACAGAAGCACACTGTCTAGATCAGAGGAAGTAACAGTTCCTCTCTATTCTCTGTTAGTCAGGCCACATTTGGAGTACTGTGTCCAGTTCTGGGCACCACATTGTAAGAAGGGTATTATCAAACAAGCGTGTCCACAGAAAAGCAACCAGGATGGTGAGAGGTCTGGAAACTAAGCCCTGTGGGGAACGTGTCTGCACACACACAATTATTATAGAAGTTGGTGTGGATGAGATCAGGCATATTTGGGCTGGTTGAACTATGAATCATCCAAGATCTTTGCTGAAATAATTCATCAGCAGACCAAGAAAATAATCCCTTGTAACAAGTTATAGGGGAGGTTGTTTGCTTATTTCTACCAAGCAACTCATTACTGAATTGAATGTCTCTCTGGGCTCCTAGAAGTATCCCCTAGTAATAAGACACATTTGTCTGTTCAACTGTAATGAGAACACACGAACAGATGACTACAGTTATTGAATCCAGATACCATCAGAGTCTGTATGGTGCAGCCTGTAAAAAAGAGCACATACTCCTTCATGCTGGAAACAGAACAGAGCCTCTCCCATCACTTTAATATAAAGATAGGAGGTTATTAAATAGCTATATGACAGACATGACTGAATAAATGTTCACTAAACAGTTTGCAGAAACTCTGAGAAAATTGTTTACAGGGGCAAGAGGGGCTGGCAGGCACCGGCAGCATTTGTGAGCAAGGACAAAGATAAAGCCAATGCTCCAAAACCAACTGCAGCATTTTATTACATTCTTAGTGGGGTATCGCAGAGGCAGACACAAACCTTTTCCCGCTCTCTCGAAACCTTCCCCTACTGTGCTACAAAATTCTAAAGAGCTCAGATCCAGGTCTGGCTGCCACCCTCAGATCTAAGAGCTTCTTTATACCTACAGTATATAGCGGGGATGATGGAGAAGGTTCTGCAGAAGTGAAAAGAGAAAAGGCGTACCTTTTCATTTCCTCCCTCCCGAAGCATCTCCATACAGCATGGGGAAAATTTTAACATCACAATGCACATCTACCCCATCCTATCCCCCCTCCAGAATCCTATAAGTTGTTAGGGGCTCAAGCAGACCAATTCCCTCTTTCTCACCCTCCCATTTTCCAGAGGGCATGGAAGCCAATGAGCGCAGTGCTTTGCTGGGCCATTTGGTTGGTTTTAATTTTTTTTGATAGGCCCCATTTTGCTGCCGAACAAGACCGTTAGGAATTAGAAGGAACAAGTGGCAAACTGCAATAAAATGTTGCAGACTATCCCCAGACCATGAGTGCTCATGTTCAGAGCTCCAGAAAAGGAGTCATGTAGCTCTGGGCTTGGGGGTTGGGGAGGAAAAAGATGTTTCTTTTTCCCATTTCCCCCAAATCTTCCAGTGATATGCTCTAGAGGGCTCAGGTTCAGGGCTGGCTGCCTCCAAGGTACTATAAGATGTAGGACCCCACGCAAACTAATCCCTTCCTCCTGTCATTTTGATTTTTCCCTTCAACTGACACACTCAACATTCCATGATGCAACTGCCCTCAAGATCGCAGAGGTCCTGGAAGTCCCTGAACATATAATCCATGGTCTGGTTCCTTTGGGGGATGCTTAAAACTATTTTAATTTGCGAATTAAAACTAATATACTGTGTACATGGGGACCCCCCCATGCAAATATGTAGAAACCACACCCTTATTTCTGCATGGCCCCATTTCAGTTCCAAATGGCTAGGCACGGGATCACCCAAGATTAGTATTAGGTGGAACGATGCTTACAAAAATGAGGTAGTGTTATGCAGAGTTAATTAGTTTAGGCTGTGCCAGTGCAAAGAAGATCTTAGGGGGTGGTATCAAAGACTACAAGGATAGAGAAGCACAGCTGCTCGTCCTTTTAAGAGTTTAAGGCAGCAGTTATTTGGATGTGAATGATGTAGAACGATACAGAGCTCTTCTTAACATACAATCACTGAAAAATATTAGCTAGTAAATTTAGCTTGAATTCTGTAAGCTCTTTAAAAACTAGGTGATTTTAGTTTCAGCAAGTCCGTCAGTTCCAAGGGCCTGTATAAATAAATTCCTAGATGTTTGCTAGAATTTCAATGTGACATATTATACATGCAGTTAGGCAGAGCTGCGGCCTACATGAATGGTTTACGGTCCTTAACTGCACAAAGCCCCCGAATTCAACCATTTTAGGTCCCCCCAAAAGTGTTGTCATTCCCTTTACAAGAGCATTTCTCCCCACAGAATTAAATCATGCAACAAGTCCACATAACAACAGTTAAAGGATTGATCTTTATTTACTTAATGAACCACACATATTTTATTTAAATTAAACACACTTACCACTTTAAGGCTGATTGAAGAGAGATTTGGTCCCCGAAGCCTTCAGATTTTACATCATTGAAATGAATTTTAAATATTGTAAATATTCTAAGTTCTTTTCTTTATGTTATTACTTCAGCTGTTGTTTTAATTTTTGAAATGGTTATGAATGACTATTCATAATAGAACGAGGATGATAAAGGAAATAATCATTCAGCATACTTCGATGCACTTTTGTGGTTTCCCATTGGCTCTTATGAACTCTGCAGGAAGGACATGCAGGAGTTTTTAGTAGCATACCTAAACCTTATATAGCACAGAAGAGAGGGGAAAAGAGATGGAGTAATCAAAACACCAACACTAACTAGAGTGAATGTTCTATAAGGTTTTCATCTACTGTAAAAGCAGAGGAAAGCTTGCTGCGCCCAGGGGTGCCTCGGGATTGTTACTAACCTGAGGCTTATATCAACCTTAATTTGGCTCTGCTTATGCAGATATTGCAGTTTTGATTGTAATTACTACATACAGCTTGTTGATTACAATTGCCGCTAAAGTAAAGTTGCCACAGTAGACTGAGTTACTGAAATTGGGAGTGAGATGAATGTTATTCGCCAATTGGATAGTAAAATGCACATTTCGAAGGGACAATAATTTTAAAGGAGGCATGTGTTCCAGCAGTTTCAGGCTCAGTAACTTGCCTCTCACCTTTCGGAACGTCAGAATCCTTTGGTTCTCATGGAAAACGAGAGATTGTTATTCATGAAAACAATAACAAATGACATGTGTGTGTGTATTTGCATAAGATCAAGAGATGTAAAAGGTTTTCAGACTCTTGCATTCTTCTTTAGCTGCGTCTCATAATCAAAGATTCTGTTGTAAATTCTGGACATTTCTTACCTTGTCTGTCTGTGTTTTACAAGGGGGTCTAATGTAACAGAGCTCTCAAATGATTAAAGAATTGTTTAGTTATTTAATCACCTGAATTGTAATAATCAGTCAATTACATTGCATATATTTGCTTATTACTCAAAACCCAATATAGGGCACTTAGATTTTTGAGATATAGAAGGATGTCAGTAAAGGATGTCAGGGGTGGGTTAGGGTATTTTTAGAAATATGGTGTTTTTAGTGAAGAATTTTATTGTTTTAATTGTTCTATTATATACTTTGTACATCGTCCAGAGTGGCTGGGTGACCAGCCAGATGGGCAATTAATAAATAAAATAAAGAAATAAAATAAAGAAATAAAGTAAAGCCAAATCAGAGTAAGAGGGTAATAAGCAACAGGGCCTACAATGTTGGTGAAACTTTCTGGAATGTGGTGAATTACTGGTTGGTTGTGGTTTCCCCATGAACAGACCACCAATATGCCAACAGATCCTATTTTAAAAGAAGAATATAGCAATATCTTTATTAAACAGGATTTCTGCCGTCAAACAGACGGAATGCGTGATGCTCCTTCAGAAAAACTAAGTCTTAGCAGCTGTTTAGGTTTAGGTAGCTATGCATGGGGCGGGGGGAGCTCACCAGTCTCTATCCCTAAATGACAGAAATTTTTCTGAATGCAGTATCAAATGAAATATCAGAAAACACATCAAGAAACAAGGATATCTGGAACATCGTCCTGGATCTCTGTTAACAAATTCTGAAGTTGCTTATTCATGTCATAAAGATGGATGACTACTTTTGCAGCTGGACAAATTGAAGAGTCTCCTGGAGAGAATCATACCCAAGCGTACCACTCTGAACTAATGAACTGCAGGCAGGCATTTTAGAATATCCAACCCCCACGGATAGTTCTGTTAAAATAGAACTAGGTCTACTAGGTTTTTCTCCACATGAGAGAACTATGGCTAACTGAACTTGGAAAGAGACAAAAAGCTGGGATTTGTTGTGGCACGGACATTCATAGTCAGCCGCCTATTTCATTGGCTGTGTGGAGTGAACAAAGAATGTGTTAGGTGCGTATAGATGTGATAGAGGTATCCTGGAGAAGACCCAAGTTAACAAGGTAAGAACCAAAAGTTACAGGATTCCAGCCAAATATGATTACAAGGAATTCCAGATCTGTTGGGGCTAGAGGAAGGTTCTCTTGTGGATGGCTTAATTCAGGGCTGAGCCCTGAAACATCTGGAAAGTGTCCCTAAATTAGACCCAGATTGCACTTCCCTCACCACAGAATAGCTACATCAGGGATTAGGTCTTCTAGATCAGAGGCTGCTGTTTCAAAGAGGCTTGGGCCTGGGCATTTTCCCCCAACCTAGAAATGCCATGCCCTTGTGTCACTCTTAGGTCTCCCTGCACCAAAGTCATATGCATTTTACCTTCAAAACACCAAGACTGGGTCTTTGGATCAACAGTAATATGAGAAAGAATCAGGACCAGAATAGTTGAAATCTCTGGTTACTAAGGTCCAGAATCATGCCTGGCCTGTATATAAGAAGTAGATTTTCATCTTACTGGCCAAGAGCAGAGGTGGGAGCGAAGGAGGGAGAGTGACAGAAATGTTCTTTGCTGGCAGTTAAGAGATAGGGGGGAGAGGAGGAGGAGGAGGGAGGCTGCCATGAAACTGTTTTTTGGGATGCTGTACAGTGGATTGTTGGGGGGGAGGGAGAGGAAGGGGAGGGGAAAGTGAAAGCTGCTTCTTTGGGGTTTGGAGAGTGGGAGGATGGGCAAGGGGAGGAGCAGGGAAGAAATAACACCAATTCTTCGGGTGTCGTACAGTGGATTAGGGGAGCGGGAGGAGGAAGGGTGAGCGAAAGCTGCTTCTCTGACAGATGGAGACAGCAGGGGGAGGCCCCAGCGCAATCTACACATAGCAGTTATACCGTTATCATACCGTTATCATAACTATTGGTACACATGACACCGATGGTCACCAATAGTTCTGATCATGGTATGACAGCAGCATTACTGCTATGTGGAGATTCAGCCACCGTGCAGGTGAGGAGGGAGCCAGAACTAGGGATGGACGAAAGTCACTTACCTGATCCCAAAGCTTGCTTCGCGGTGGGGGGGAGGCGCTCCGTTTCTCCCCCCGAAATTCTGGCCGGGGGAGGAGGCGCCCCGTCCCTCCCCGCCGAAATTCTGGCCAGGGGGGAGGCGCCCCATCCCTCCCCGCCGAAATTCTGGCCGGGGAGGAGCGCCCCGTCTCTCCCGCCACGAATCCTGTTGTTCTGCTGGGACGCAAATGGCGGCGGCTATTTGTGTTGCCCTTATTTTCGCCATAGGCTACGTAAATAAGGAACGCAAATGGTGGCGCCCATGGGCGCCGCCATTTGCGTATGCACTTTTTTTTTTTTTTCAAAGTCAGCCGTGATAGGCTACGTAAGGATTTACGTAGCCTATCACGGTGTTTTTTGAAAATCTAGCCGTGATAGGCTACGTAAATCTTTACGTAGCCTATCACGTTTGTTGTTGTTGTTGTTGTTGTTTTACTTGGAAATGTCGTCGTCGGCAGCCGGTTGGAAGACCGTCCGCCGCCACTGAACCACCGCCGGGAGCTGCCGCCGCGAGGGACATTCGCCAAAGGTAAGTCCCATCCCGGGGGTGGCGGCGGGGGGGGGGTGGCGGACCATTTCTCCACCAATTTCGGGAGATTCTCCCGGAGGTTCGTGGAGAAATTCTCTGACATCCCTAGCCAGAACTCAAACTGCTCCTTGGGGTGTCAGAGTGCAGAATGGGCGTAAGGAATGGTGAGTGATAGCCGCTTCAATGGCTGTCACGAGTGGGGTGGTGGTGGTTAGGGTGGGACGGTGAGTGAGGCATGCTTCTCGGGCAGGCGAAGAAACCAGCACACTAACGTCAAACGACGTGCAAGACAAAACATTAAAAAAACCCAGAAGTACACGTCAGGATTTACAGTTTTTATTGGTGAAACAAGTAGAGACAGGTAGTGATCTGCCAAGGGGTGGGGAGCCATCAGAAAAGTTTCCCTTGGGAGCCAGCAAAGGCAAGACATACCCAGAATACTCAGCGGACCAATGGTGAAAAGGCTGCTGACTGCGCAAAGGAGCAAAGGATCATGAGTGGTGCCTCCAAGGCCCCTGGGATACGTTCAGGAAGCGGGTGGGAGGAGGAAGCTGGGAACAAGTCTTGGAGAGGCTGACTGTCTGTCGGCACTGTGGTGGGTTAGCGGTAGGGGTGAACGAAAGTCGCTTACCTTTTCTCGCAGCTTTTTCGCGGTGGGGGGGAGCGCTTCGCTGCTCCCCCTGTGAAGTTCAGGCCGGGGGGGGGAGGCTTCCCGCCTCGCCCGGCCGAAATTCAGGCCGGGGAGGAGGCTTCCCGCCTCGCCCGGCCGCGAACACGAAAGTAAAAAAAAAAAACAAAACACGTCCCCTGATAGGCTACGTGACGATTCACGTAGCCTATCACGGCTAGATCTGGAAAGTCAGCCGTGATAGGCTACGTGAATCGTCACGTAGCCTATCACGGGTGACTTTAAAAAAAAAAAAAAGCGCGTACGCGAATGGCGGCTCCCATAGGGAGCCGCCATTCGCGTTCCTTATTTAGTTGCTGTAGTCTACGTCAATGTTTACGTAGACTACGGCGAAAATAAGGGAACGCTATTTGCGTTGCCCTTATTTTCGCCGTAGTCTACGTAAACATTGACGTAGACTACAGCAACTAAATAAGGAACGCGAATGGCGGCTCCCTATGGGGGCCGCCATTCGCGTACGCGTTTTTTTTTTTTTTTAAAGTCACCCGTGATAGGCTACGTGACGATTCACGTAGCCTATCACGGCTGACTTTGCAAATCTTGCCGTGATAGGCTACGTGAATCGTCACGTAGCCTATCAGGGGACGTGTTTTTTTTTTTTCTTTCATTGCAATGGCGGGGGCGGCAGCCGGTCGAAAGACCGGCTGCCGCTCCCGCCCCGCTCGAACACCGGACGAACCGCCAGCCGGACCCGCCGCCGGGAGGGACATTCAGGGAAGGTAAGTCCCGTCCCGGGGGGGGCGGGGGGGGCAGAGGATTTCTCCCCGAAACTTGTTCGGGGGGCCGAACACGTTGGCGCTCGGCCCCCCGAAGTTTCGGGGAGAAATTCTCCGCCATCCCTAGTTAGCGGTCGAATAACCAACCCATGGTGGCATGTACTCAGCGTGGTTATCGTGACGTGCGAACCCTCCCGCTGCATCTCTCTATCTCTGTATAGGAGTGGTCTCGTCTCTTCCATTTTTGGCATCGGCAATAATTATATTTAAACTAAGCTGCAGAAGGAACTTTGGCTATTTAATTAGCAGCAGCACGGATAAAAGTGTAGCTGAGCTGACTGCTAATAATTAATTGTTTTACATTCTAGTTGATATGCTTCAGGTTGCTTAAATGGAGCTTAACTTGTTGCAATGTTAATTAAAGCCCTGAATTTAGGAGGTTTCCCTTTTCACCATCGAGTGTTTTATCATCCCCCTTTCCCCCTGGAGTGATGATCTGGCACCCTGGCATCTGTGGCAGTGGGAAATTGCCTTGCAGCTGTGGCATCTGGCTCCCAGGCAAGCTTCACAGACAGCTGTGTGTATGCAATGTTAAAACTGTGTCTTTGACACTTGGCTAGACTGCTGTGGATGGAGTGACAGGTCTGACTTCTGCTCAAGCAATGATTTAACTGTGCCTAGTCTTGAGAAACATCTGCCTGTTAGACAGCTGTTATGAATCCCAGATCTTCAGAGGTTTCTCTTGTCCAAGTACCTGCGCCTTCTCAGGTTAGGCTGATGGTTACAAGGAACTTCTGAGGAGGAGTTTATGAGGCTTTTTTTTTTTTGTAGTTGGGCCCTTCTGATAAATTCCCTGTCCATGGAGGCCCAAACAAGAAAAAGAAGAGGAAAAAAGAGGAGACCAATTTGCATAACATTTGAATATGCAGCTTTATGTGTATAGGTGCAGATTTAGAAATAATAACTATAATTTAAATAGAAATACAGTTCCTCTCACCATAGTAGAGAAAACTGACCAGGTCACCTGTCAGTCTGCTCAGTCTGCTGTCTGGGTGCTGATTGTTAATCGGCAACTTCAAGGCCCCTGTCTGCCCCTTCTTATGGTTCTTGACTTAGACTTGGACTGGACAGCCCATCAAACAGAGGACACCTACAAATTGAGGACTGTCCTCTGCCAGCTCTCCAAAACAGAGGACTGCCGTATGTGAAGTAGGACACCAGGCCACCTATACATGGAAGGGGCAGGAGGTCTTCCTGGGCTGGAGAAGGACGCCAGGAAGGCCAAATTCAGCCCACAGGCTGGAGGTTCCCCATCTCTACCTTAAGTGAAGAGACAGACCTGCCCATATTGCTGGGTTTTTCCCCTGCACCCACTCTGAGCTCCACCACTTGGTTCAGAGATGTTCAACCCAGGCCTGCCCTGGTATCATGCTGCTGTTGTTGCTGTTATTATTTTATGTCAAATGTTGGCAACCATGCAGGCAGGTTCCCTTATGTCATTTTAAAGCCTTGTCAAAGCTATTTTGTTCATAGAATCATAGAATAGTAGGGTTGGAAGGGGCCTACAAGGCCATCGAGTCCAACCCCCTGCTCAATGCAGGAATCCAAGTCAGAGCATCCCTGACAAATGGCTGTCCAGCCTCGTCTTAAAGGCCTCCAGTGTGGGAGAGCCCACCACCTCCCCAGGTAATTGGTTCCATTGCCGTATTGCTCTGACACTCAGGAAGTTTTTCCTGATGTTCAGCCGGAATCTGGCTTCCTGTAACTTGAGCCCATTATTCCGTGTCCTGCACTCTGGGATGATCAAGAAGAGATCCTGGCCTTCTTCTCTGTGACAACCTTTCAAGTACTTGAAGAGCGCTATCATATCTCCCCTCAGTCTTCTCTTCTCAAGGCTAAACATACCCAGTTCTTTCAGTCTCTCTTCATAGGGCTTTGTTTCCAGTCCCCTGATCATCTTTGTTGCCCTCCTTTGAACCCTCTCCAGCTTGTCTGCATCCTTCTTAAAGTGTGGTGCCCAGAACTGGACACAGTACTCCAGATGAGGCCTAACCAGTGCTGAGTAGAGGGGAACTAGTACTTCCCGGGATTTGGAAGCGATGCTTCTATTAATGCAGCCCAAAAGAGCATTTGCCTTTTTTGCAGCCACATCACATTGTTGGCTCATATTCAGCTTGTGATCGACAACAATTCCAAGATCCTTCTCGCTCGTAGTGTGGTTGAGCCACGTATCCCCCATCTTGTAACTGTGCATTTGGTTTCTTTTTCCTAGGTGCAGAACTTGGCATTTGTCCCTATTAAATGCCATTCTGTTGTTTTCTGCCCAGCACTCCAGTCTATCCAGATCACTTTGAATTTTGTTTCTGTCTTCCAAAGTATTAGCTATCCCGCCCAATTTTGTGTCATCTGCAAATTTGATCAGCATTCCCTGCACCTCCTCCTCCAAGTCATTAATAAAAATGTTGAAGAGCACTGGGCCCAGGACTGAGCCCTGCGGTACCCCACTCGTTACCTCTCCCCAGCTTGAGAAGGTCCCATTGAGAAGCACTCTTTGAGTCCGATTCTGTAGCCAACTGTGGATCCACCGGACCGTTGTTTCATCTAGCCCACTTTGAGCTAGTTTGCTCATCAGGATATCATGGGGCACTTTGTCGAAAGCTTTGCTGAAGTCGAGGTATATGATGTCTACAGCATTCCCACGGTCTACAAGGGAGGTGACTTGATCAAAAAATGAGATCAGATTTGTCTGGCAGGACTTGTTTTTGACAAATCCATGTTGGCTTCGAGTAATCACGGCATTGTTGTCAAGGTGCTCCCAGATGGATTGCTTTATGATCTGCTCCAGAATTTTCCCTGGGATTGATGTCAGACTGACTGGTCTGTAGTTCCCAGGTTCCTCCTTTTTACCCTTTTTGAAGATAGGGACAACATTAGCCCTCCTCCAGTCATCTGGCACTTCCCCGGTCCTCCATGATTTCTCAAAGAGAATAGACAGCGGTTCTGAGAGTTCTTCTGCCAGTTCCTTTATTACTCTAGGATGCAGTTCATCTGGCCCTGGAGATTTGAACTCATTCAAAGTAATGAGATGTTCCTTGTTCTATGACATCTGGCTGGAGAACGGCTTTTGCTGCTGCTGTTTTGCTAGTAATTTTAATATGTCTTTTATAGGGATGTTAGAGAATTCCACCACGGACTCCAATGAGGCCAGGTTCTTTAGAATCCAGCCCCCCGGAGTCCATGGCAGAACAGAGCAATCCCCCCTGCCACCCTGCGAAATTTCCCCGGGATGGACCCTACTTGTTCTAGGCCATCCAGTCCATCCACTGCCCCGGTCTGCGGCCGCGAATGGCTGCCCTGGTCTGCGGCCACGATTTGCCTCCCTACTTTAGCCGTGATAGGCTACATAAGTATTTACGTATGTAAATACGCAGCCGAACTTCCGTCCACTGCTGGGTTGCGGGAGCCATTTGCGTCCCTGCAATAGCTGTGATAGGCTACGTATATATTTACGTAGCCTATCACGGCAAAGAGCAGGGACACAAATAGCGTCCGCTACGCCATTTGCGTCCCTGCCTTTTGCTGTGATAGGCTACGTAAATATATACGTAGCCTATCATGGCTAATGCAGGGACACAAATGGCGGCCACTACGCCATTTGCATCCCTGCATTAGCTGTGATAGGCTATGTATATATTTACGTAGCCTATCATGAAAAGAGCAGGGACGCAAATGGCATAGCGGGCGCCATTTGTGTCCCTGCTCTTTGCCGTCATAGGCTACATAAATATATACGTAGCCTATCACAGCTATTGCAGGGACGCAAATGGCTCCCGCAACCCAGCAGTGGACGGAAGTTCGGCTGCGGGCAGGCCTGGCCGGTGGCTCTGTGGGCTCACCGTGAAGTGGAGCCGGCCAGGGAGGATTCCAGGGGGAGGGATGGATCGCCTCCCCCCCAGTGGATGGCCCCACCTGGAACGGGGTGGGTAAACTGTACACCCCATGTCTTTTATTGTTGTTCCTGGTGATTGATTTAATGTTGTCATTTTGGAAGGATTTTTTCATTGTTTTATTTTTTATGGGAACCACCTTGAATGCCCTTTGATGGAAGGTACGTAAATTAAATTAATGAATATACAATGAATACGGAGGCTTTAGTTCATCTTACTCTACCAAATATGAACTCAGGCCTGATGCTTCCTATGTATTTTTATGGTTTAATCTTTGAAGGCAATGGTGGGGGAAGACTCGGGATGAGACGTTAAACAACCTCAAAAACTACAAGCAGAGGAGAAGAGGGGCCTTGAAGTTCCCAATCAACAATTAGCATCTGGACAACAGACTGACCAGATGGACTTGGTCACCTGGTCGGTGTTCTCCACTATGGTGAGGTGTACTGTATTTCTATTTAAATTATAGTTATAGTGAGAGAATAACAAAATGTCTGGCTGTATTGATAGGTATAGATTTGTATCTTAATTAGACTAATAAATATAGCAGAGCCATCTTTACCTGTGCCTAAGTTATACACACCTCCCAGTTCTCAAAATCCAAGTGCCCCGAAATGCTTAAGGATAGAGTTAGGCAATGGTGGAGGAAGACCCTGGATGAATTTGACAGAATATGGGTTGGAGCTCATGTTAAGGCCTATTCCATGGTAGCAAAGAGCCCATACTACTTCAGAACCATTGTGTCAGTCCAGTGTTGTCCAGCCGAGCTCTTTTGAGTGGCAGAAGGGTTATTACACTCTAGGCCCTAGAGTGGTGAAGGGGAACACTCAGTAGCTCTCTGTGACAAGTTTGCAAAACACTTCACTGGTAAAACCACTACTTCCCACTTCCATATGAACCTGCCTGAAATCTGTGACTTTCATCTGAGCCCCTACTTTATGTCGCACCACCAGAGGAGGCTGTATTGGTGGGAACACAGGACAGGGCCTTTTCTCTGGCAGCACCATGACTGTGGAACTTGCTCCCTAGGAAGATTAGACTAGCCCCTTCATTACTTGCTTTTTGATGGGCCTCTTTCACTTAGTGTTTAATTATATTTGAGGAGCTTATAAATGGTTCCACTCTCAGGTTTTCTGTTGCTCCATTTTTAAAGTTCATTGTTGTTTAAAAAAAACAACCCATGGCTTCACCATTTTTTAAAAAATGTATTGTACACCACCTCGAGTGCCTTTTGGCCATGTTTTGAAGACACTCTCAGGTGTCTCAGCGCTAGATGGCGCTGTGGTCTAGCTCCTTTTATTGCAGCTTTTCCTCTTTTCATGGAGGGAACTCAAGCGGAACTCAAGCACTATAATTTGATAGCTCACTGAAGACTGAGGGGAGATATGATAGCGCTCTTCAAGTACTTGAAAGGTTGTCACAGAGAGGAAGGCCAGGATCTCTTCTTGATCATCCCAGAGTGCAGGACACGGAATAATGGGCTCAAGTTACAGGAAGCCAGATTCAGGCTGAACATCATGAGAAACTTCCTGACTGTTAGAGCAATACGACAATGGAATCAATTCCCTAGGGAGGTGGTGGGCTCTCCCACACTGCAAGGCATTCAAGACGAGGCTGGACAGCCACCTGTTAGGGATGCTCTGACTTGGATTCCTGCATTGCACAGTGGGTTGGACTCGATGGCCTTATAGGCCCTTCCAACCCTACTATTCTATGATTCTATGATTATCTCTGATCTTTTTTAAAAAATGGAATAAAGTTCATTTAGAGCAGGAGATGCCCTGAAGGTGAACAATGTCATTTAAAGGACCTGCAAACATCCGTGAGTAACCAATCTCAACAGCAGGATAAAAGCTCCGTGTGAAGAAACCCATAATGTATGGCCCAGAAGGCAGACACACACTGTGACTTTTCTAATGTAGTTGCATTTTCCTGTTCCTTATTCTAATCTGGGAAAGCACAGGGTTTTGAGAAACAGCTGCTTGTAAACTATGTGGACCAAGTGAGACATTAGAGTGAGATTAGTTACCTTGGTGTCCCCGCTAAACAGTCACAGGGACAGTGTCCTAATGGGGTTACAGAACTAGGGATGGCGGAGAATTCTGCCATGGATTTCAGTGAGGCCGAATGCACTGGCATTCGGCCCCCTGAAATCCATGGCAGAATGGCCTCCCACTTCCTGCCTCCCCGCGGATTCCCCCCCAGGATGAAGCTTACCTGGGGTGGATGTTCCAGTGGCAGCGGCGGCGGCTCCGGCGGCGGTGGCAGCTGGTCTTTCAACTGGCTGCCGCAGCCGCCATTTGCGTCTGCTGTTTGCCGTGATAGGCTACATACATATTTATGTAGCCTATCATGGCAAACAACCCTCCCCACACAAAAAACAGCATACGCAGATGGTGGCGGCTACGGCGGCCGCCATTTGTGTTCCCTATTTTTCGCCGTTTTAGCCTACGTAAATATTTACGTAGGCTATTACGGCGAAAAAAAAGGGACACATCTTGTGTCTGTCCCTCCTTCTAGTTTACCATTCAGCCAACGGATTCCTAGCAGAAGCCAAACAGGTTACAAAGGGCTGTTGCTCAGTGCCAGGTCAGTAGCTCGTATCCTTGATCCAGGATGTAATCCTTTATGAACTAGCTGACCTGCCATGGGTGTGGACCCAATGATGTCCAGCAGGTTTTCAAGTGCAGCAGCAGGCAAGATATGATGGGTAGAGAGGGGGCGTCACAGTGATCAATTGTGAATCCATTCCCCTCTTGCGGTACCCTGTCGGGCAGTTGCCAGGGTTTAAGTGCATGCCCCACCGGGCACATCAGGACAGGACTGGGATTCTGTTAGTGTACTGCCCAACCCTGCTGCCCAACAGCTTCTCTGGCTGAAGTGATAGAGGTGGTCTTGGGAATGGTGTTGACTGATTCTGTTGGGGGACTTCAACATTCAAGCTGAGACCCCTCATTAAGAGCTGCTAAGTATTTCATGGCTTCCAGTGGGGAAGGCTGTGACCAGACGAGCTGTGTGCCTGCTCAGTCCACTGCCCAGGGCACACTGTGGATGGCAACTTCTAGTTTATTTATTTATTTATAATGAAATAATTCATTTATTTCATTTATTTCATTTAGTTCTTTATTTTCACATTGGGCCTGGACTAGACAGCCTGTCAAATGCAAGGATGCCTTCAAATCGAGTACCGTCTTCCGTAAAGTAGGACATATGGCCACCCTAGTTCTAGTTTTCCATTAGTCAGAACTAGTTGACTGATTTTTCTTTTCTTATGAGAGGCTCCAGGGGTAACTACTACCAGTTATACCTATTGACCTTGAGCCACAGGTCACCACCATATACTGCCACGTTAGGGGTAGGCAACATGGTGCCCCCATAGGCAGCAATACGCCCCCAGACATGTTTCTTGGTGCCTGGCAAGGTGCCCTGCCTCTCCCCCCATTCTGATCTCATCTGATCTCAGAAGCTAAGCAGGGTCAGCCCTGGTTAGTACTGGGATGGGAGACTGCCTGGGAATCAGGCTTCCTCCATTCAGCAGGGGGTTGGACGCGATGGTCTTGTAGGCCCCTTCCAACCCTATGATTCTATGATCTGTGATCCCGTATTTTGCTGTGAAAGAGGTTTCCGTTGATGTGAAGGACTCTGGTTTCGAAGGAGTTGTTTAGCATGTTGTGGCTCAGACCCCACCTCAGCCTTATAACTCAGCCTTTGGGCCAGGTTCCTTGTCCTTTGGTATGCCCCCGGTAGGAGCCATTTTGTGGTGGTGCCCAGTACAGTTTCTCAAATTGCCAAATGTGCCCATGGCCCGAAAATCTCACCTACTCCTGGCCTAGTGTTTGCCTTTGTATTGTTTCAGGAAGAGAAAGTTATAGTAAAGGGGAGGTAAAAATGAAAACTGAGGGGAAAGGAGGAGAAAGAGTTCAGTACAAACACTGCATAAATATTCATGTAAATGCTATATAATGTCTATATAGGTTATTCTGAATATCAAAACACAAGATCCATTTCTGCTAAAGTAAAAACATCCTTTTTCCCAGTGCCTTAAAAAGGTTGATAAATTCATTACCAAACATAGCAAAAATTAATAAAATGGGTACACTTTTACCATGCATAACTTCATGCTGTTTTCATCTTAAATTATAGAGAGATGTGGTGGAAATATAATGTAAATTATATTTACTTTTGTAATAATCTATTTCAACATTCATTTTTTTTTTCAAACATGCTCTCTGCAATTATACTCTTTTGCTTGTCTTTGTAATCATATATTTTAAGACTCATTGTTCAGCTTCACAATCATTTAAAAAACCTGTTATTATAGTCTGCAATACCACCATTGCTAATATATTGTACCTACTGCATGTGCCTCATTTTGCTAAAGCCCTGTGTTACTTTATGGTACTAAAGCAGTCTCTTCCTTAGCTGCCTCCAGGGAAACAGGCTCTTTTGTAAACATATAGGGACAAAGCAGACATTACTTTAAATTTGTATCTATTAGCTAATTCGCTCTCTCCCCCCCCCCGCCCATTTTTACACAAGAGTAGGTGCAGGGGCCAGGGTAGGGAGTCTTTTAAGACCTGAATTGGGGGCCTTGCACCTATTGTAGAGTAAAGCTGAAAAAAAGACATCGGTGCTATAAATCCTTAACACAGCTCGGGACCACAATACCTCCCGACCTGAGCCTACTCGGACACTATGATCGACATCTGAGGTTTTCCTCAGAAGGTGGCAACAAGGGAGAGGGCTTTCTCAGTGGTGGCACCCTGATTGTGGAATGATCTCCACAACTGAGGCCTGCCTAACATTGCCATCTTTTTGGCGCCAGGTAGGACTGTCCTCTACTCCCAGACATTTAATAGCATACGATGGGGCATTTATACCAGCTGTTTGAACAGGTCTAATATTTTACTGAAATTGTTTTTACAGTTTAACTTGTTTTTAAATTTTATATATTGAAATTGTTATGCTGTATTTTATCTTGCAAATTGTTGAGAACCACCCAGAGAGCTTTGGTTATTGGGCGGTATAGAAATGAAATAAATACAACGCAATGCAATACTAGATAGTTTAGGTCCTTAGAGGAGGAGATAAGGGTGAGCAGCTGAGTCCACTAGCCTGTGACCAGGGGTGAGCAATTTTGGGGGCTCTGGGGGCCAATTCCAACCCCCTGCCCCCCCAGGCTCACACTGTTGTATGCCGCTGAACTTTGGCAGTGGTAGTGGCAAAACAATCACCGGCTTGCCAGATTTAGCTTGTAGTCAAGGAGCATGCTGCACCAGCAAGGTTGGGGGCAGTGGGGGCCGCACTTAAGGCTGGGGTGTGTGCGGTCACATGCAGCTTTGTAGGCCATGTGTTGCCCTGTACTAGATGACATCTCATTCTCTCCATATTTATGCCAAATTATGTAATGTACAAAACAAGCTGTACAGTAGGCATCTGCTATGGGGCTTGTTCACACAGATATATTAATCACTTGATAAAGTGCTGATGCACTTGTGTGAATCACTCATCACAGATCAAACTGTCCTAGTAGTGAAAGTATTGTGATGGAAGGTGGCGGCGGGGGGCAGGGGGGGCATCAACCAAAGTGGTGCCATTTTATGTTTGGACCTCCATCTTCTGTGAGCCTATTTTCTCGGCCCTGTATTCTAGTAAAAGGCTGTGCTAGAAAGCTTTGCTTAGAAACTTGCCCATGCTATCTTTTTCATGTAACTCTTACCGCAGGGTTTTGGTTAAGCCATTTCCTATGCAACTGGAAAGCACCGTATTGTTGATTCTCATAAAAGCTGCATTTAAACGGAGGGGGAAAATGGGAGGGGGAGCCATGGAAAGAGCAGCCTGTGACGAATGTCAGGTATAAAGAGTGCAAAGCACCATGTGAAGGTGTTGGTCTTCATACCTGCGTGTATGAAGAGAGATCTGCTGCAGCTACCTGTTTTCCTAACCAAATAATAAAAGAGGCTTTTGCAAGTATGATCTGGCCTGCATGGTAAGAATTCTTAATTCTCACTGCTACTCAGCCTCGACAGTAGTGAACCCAATAATAAGTTCAGAATGAGTTCAGAATGGTGAACTCAGGAGTTGTCCCTGAGCACATTATGAGGCAAGTACAAAATATCAACAACGTTCGGGCCCAGCTCTTAATGGGTGATGGTGGCACTGAATTCCAGTTATGAGGCTTGGTGCCAATAGCTAATAATGTTTGATCTGTTGGAGTCACCGAGCAATGACCATCCATGTATGAGCTAGCCCCAGTGTATTGCCCCTGCAGCGGGCGTTGAACTCTTAGGTTAGAAGTGCCAAGATAGTAGGGATGTCAGAGAATTTCTCCACGAATCTTGGGGAGGCCGAATGCCAGCTCATTCGGCCCCCCGAAATTGGTGAGAAACAGTCTGCCCCCCCTGCCCTCCCCGGGACGGGACTTACCTTGTGCGAATGTCCCTGGCGGCAGCGGCTCCAGCGGCGGTTCGGAAGCGGTGCGGCTGCGGCAGCTGCGGCAGCCGGTCTTCTGACCGGCCGCCGCCATTTCCAAGTTAAAAAAAAAAAAACGTGATAGGCTATGTAAAGATTTACGTAGCCTATCACAGCTAGATTTTTAAAAAACACCGTGATAGGCTATGTAAATGTTTACGTAGCCTATCACGGCTGAGTGAAAAAACAAACAAACCCCACGCGTATACAAATGGCGGCGCTCATGGGCGCCGCCATTTGCGTTCCTTATTTTGGCACGTGTAGTCTACGTAAACATTTACGTAGACTACAGCGAAAATAAGGGGAATGCACGCGCGGGGTTTTTTTTCCCCACTCAGCCGTGATAGGCTACGTAAACATTTATGTAGCCTATCACGGCTGACTGCAGGGATGCAAACGGCGGCAGCTACGGCCGCCTCCATTTGCATCCCAGCAGGAGAGGATTTGCGGCGGGAGGGACGGGTCGCCTCCCCCCCGGCCAGAATTTCGGGGGGGAGGGACGGGGCACCTCCCCCCCTGCCAGAATTTTGGGGGGAGGGACGGAGCGCCTCCCCCCCACGAATCAACTTTCGGGTTCAGGTAAGTGACTTTCGTACATCCCTACAAGATAGTGATAAATCAGACTCAAAGGTTTACTTACAAGGAGTACTCTATTGGGTAACTTACAGCACACAGGTGTACCCAATGGTTGGATCAGACAGCTTCTCTGAACCCAGAGCCATGGGGTACAATGGGTCTTATACTCTACATGTTGGCAATAAGGCAGCATAACAGCAGCAAGAGCCCTAGCGTCTATTGTCAGCATAGGCAAGAAGTGTTTGGTTCTCAAGCACAGCCACCTGTTAGTAAGGAATGCTCTAAGAAGGCTGTTATCGGCCCTTTCAATCATCTTCACATGCTCAGAGGCTTACTAGCAAGGGAATTGCACCAATAATGAACTTAAGCAAGCATTATGGATGTCAAAGCCCCTCTGACACTACAAATGACCTGGCTACGCTCTTGGGGCCAATACACCCAGACAGAGAGAAATCAAGTGATCTATATGGCACGGTCTCAGAGACTGGAGTCAGTTGTTTGAAAACTGTGTCCGCTTAATAGAACAGTTGGGCTGTTACTGGCTTTTGCTAACAGGCAGCTCTAGGATAAGTTTGGGTAAAACCGCCTGCATATGTGCTATGGAGACCAGGAAGTATACATTGATCTGGTTACTTGGTACTCAGATATTAACAATACGTTTATTCCTTTCTTAGACACAGCGACATAGTGCCAAGCAATGTAATTATGAAACTGAGATCAGCATGCTTGCTTGCTAGAGTTTAATGTGAAAAGGAAATAGCCATAATGGCTGCGTTTGTCAAATGAAGCCAATGACTGGTGACTCTTTTGTAAATATATTTCAGGCAGCGAGCGTTGTGAAAGGAAGCCTTCTCTCTGTGAGCTCATGGCTATTTGCTTAATATTAACTCTGAGTTTGAGAAAGAAGGATTTCCCACCCCACCCCTCCCATTTGTCTGTATTCTTCTTCCCCTTGTCCAATCTGCGGAGTCTCGCCATCTTCACATTATGTTGCGTTAAAGCAAAAATAGTTTCATTCCTCCAGTCTTGTTTCATAAATCATTCTCCGAAGACGCATCATTTAAGCTGCCACAGTGTATATATATAAGGGGCAATGGAATGTGGCCTCTCTGGAGGTCTCAGCATATGATCCGTCTCCACGAAATAAAGATCATCTTTTCCTTCTCTCTTGGAGTGCAACTGCATTCTGAAACATTGATTCAGTTTCTTATCTGCAAAGCTCTGGAGAGCCTGTTGGCAAGCCTAGTCTTCAAGAGCAGAACTACATATAGAACTACATTCAGAGGGTTGCAATTGGGGGGTATTGTTTGGCCTTGTGGAGCCTCCAGTGTGGGGTTCTACGGGGTTCAATCATGTCCCCCATGCAGCGCTGGCTCCAGGTTTTGGAGAACCCTCAGGCAAGACACCCTTAACGGGCCCCTTAATGAGTCTACCTTCTCCCTGCCACTGTCACTATTCCTCCTCCTCTTTCCCATCATTGCTACCGCTTGCTTGCCTGACAGGTAGAGAGCCAGGGAGCAAAGGGGTCAGGGCGTCTGCCGCTGCTCCTTCTCTCCACCACTGTTGTCTGGTCAAGAGTAAGAGGCCAGTGAGTAAGCAGGTTGCCCTGGTGAAGAGGAGGAGCAAGTCCATGAGGCTCTTGCCAGTGGGTCCCTGCTGGGGAGTGGGCCCTCGGCAAGTGCCCCACCATGCCTACCCTTGATGGCGGACCTGCCCCCATACTGTTTAACATCTACATGAAACCACGGAGTGGGGTCTTCCAGAGTTTGGGGGACCATTGTCATCAACTTGTTGTCGATCACAAGGTGAATATGAGCCAACAATGTGATGTGGCTGCAAAAAAGGCAAATGCTATTTTGGGTTGCATTAATAGAAGCATAGCTTCCAAATCCCAGGAAGTCCTAGTTCCCCTCTACTCAGCACTGGTTAGGCCTCATCCTGAGTACTGTGTCCAGTTCTGGGCACCGCACTTTAAGAAGGATGCAGACAAGCAGGAGAGGGTTCAGAGGAGGGCAACGAAGATGATCAGGGGACTGGAAACAAAGCCCTGTGAGGAAAGACTGAAAGAACTGGGCATGTTTGGCCTTGAGAAGAGAAGACTGAGGGGAGACAGGATAGCGCTCTTCAAGGACTTGAAAGGTTGTCCCAGAGAGGAAGGCCAAGATCTCTTCTCGATCATCGCAGAGTGCAGGACACGGAAGAATGGGCTCAAGTTACAGGAAGCCAGATTCCAGCTGAACATCAGGAAAAACTTCCTGACTGTAAGAGCAATACGACAATGGAACCAATTCCCTAGGGAGGCGGTAGGCTCTCCCACACTGGAGGCATTCAAGATGAGGCTGGACAGCCATCTGCCAGGGATGCTCTGACTGGGATTCCTGCACTGAGCAGGGGGTTGGACTCGATGGTCTTGTAGGCCCCTTCCAACCCTACTATTCTATGATTCTATGATTCTATAACTTGCTGATGTCATGGGACTGCATTGTTTGGGAGTGCATTGTCATCGGTATGCTGATGACGTGCATCTATACCTCTCTTTTACCTTGCATGCTTCAAAGGCAGCTCAATATAAAGTTCATTGCAGTTATTTAACCTAGAGATTAGCAGAGCATAGGCCAACAAAGCCAGGTGATCCTCATCCAGGTGCTAGACATGCTGAGCTGGTGCCTCTCCTCAGTAACAGACTGGATGAGGGCCAACAAGCTGAAGCTCAATCTAGATAAGACAGAGACCCCACTGGGCTATTAAACTATCCAAATTCCTGAGAACAGAGAAACATCTGAAACAGGGGCGGGCAACTTCGGAGCGTCTGGGGAGAACACGCACGCCCCACTGCCTCAATTTGCCATTAAAACACTTACCATGGGCTTTGTTTTAAAATGGCAATATGCTTGAGCAGTGCAGCAGCAGCACTTCAGGGGGCAACGGAGGCTGCAAAATAGGCCAGTGGTCCACATGCGGCCTGCGGGCCATGCATTTCCCACCCCTGCTCTAAAAGAAGACAGAGTTGGAGCCAGGCAAGCTTCCCTGGAGACAGTATTCCAGAATCAAGGGGCTACCACAAAAAAGGTCCACATTCTCTCATCACCACCTTCCGATCACCTCTCAGGTCAGAGAGAAGGGCTTCAGATGTCAACCTCAAGGTTCACATGGCAGGTTCACATGGGGAAAAGTGCTGCTTGAGACAGTGGAATCCTGGGCTTTATAGGTCAAAACCAGCACTTTGAATTGGGCTCGGAAACAAATTGGCAGCCAGTGCAGGTGGACTAGGACTGGAGTTACATGTTTGGAATGCCTAGCAGCAGTCAAATGTCTGGCTGCTGCATTCTGCACTATCTGCAGTTTCCAGGCTGTCTTCAAAGGCAGCTCAATGTAAAGTTCATTGCAGCAATTTAACCTAGAGATTAGCGGAGTGTAGGCCAACAAAGCCAGGTGATCCTCATCCAGAGAGGGCCACAGCTGGACCACTACCGGAAGATGGTAGAAGGCACCCATGCCACAGAGGCCCCTTGTGCCCTCAGTGATAATGATGTATCCCAAAGCTCCCCCATGCTGTGCACCAGGTTCCTCCAAGGGGGTGCTTCCACCAGCAATTTATTCTGAGCCAGCTGTGTGTGGGGTTGTTAGGGATCCATGATGTTGTGGCCATCCAGAAGCCACCCTGGAGCTTATCAGGGAAACCCCCGATTTCCTGAGACTGCTTAAAGTCCGGTTCTTTTCCTTAAGTCGGGTTCTCCTTGGTCTAGTTGTTGTATGCCCCAAACCCCACATTTAGCTCAGGTATGCCAGCCCTGCCCAGTCAAGGGGTGTTTCTTCCCACTCTGCTGAATGAGGCTTGCCCTCTCAATGACCACAGAAATAACAGAGAAGCCCCTCAATTGACAGGGCACATATCAAACAAAGCTCAATTCCTTAAATGAGATTAAGCGCAATCTGGAGGTTCCAATTCATTGCCTGACTACTTCACAGCTTCCTTAAAGACATCCTGTGCATTAAAATGGGGGCTGGTTTCTGTCTCTTTCCCACAACAAACCCATTAGTGTCTCCTCAGAAGGAACTCCCATTGTGCTGAATGAGGCTTGCCTTTGAATGCCCACATCAGAACTTACAGAGATTCCCCCTCAACTGAAATGGCACATGTTAAAGCCCAATTCCTTAAGTATGATTAAGCGCGATCTCCAGGTTCTGATTCATTGCCTTAGGAAGTAAGTACTTCACAGCTTTGTTATAGCTGTGGGTTACAATGGGGGCTGGTTTCTGTCTTTGTGTTTACTGCTCTCTTTCCCACAACAGACCCATTACTGTCTCTTCAGAAATAACTCCCATTGTTGTCAATGAGGTCCTGCAGGTTAAAATGGGGGCTGGCTTCCCATCTTTGTGTTTTCACCCCCATTTCCCAGCACAAGCATATGTGTGTCTACTCAGAAGTAACTCCCATTGTGCTCAGTGAGGATTGCTCCTGAAATGCAGGTGCATCTGGATTTTTGGGGGAAAGGAGAAAAGGGGGGGAGGTGGGAGCCTTTCTTATTGGTTGAGCAGCCCCTGCCAGTCAGATGACGTTCACTCCAACCCCCACCCCCACCAGGAAGCATGTTCTGTGAAGCGATTTTTGCTGCTGTGGAGAATCTGCTCATGGAGCCCTGCTCACAGCAAAGCCAATTCCTTTGTGAAAATCCAGTACTCCTCCATTTGCTTCTCCTTCCGTTGTCTGGAAACACGGCCCAGGGGCAGCGTGACCCCATTTAGAACTGGTTGCACCTCAGCCATCTATTAACGGTAGCCCTGGTCTGGTGTGCGCCTGCTCACATGTAGTGCTCAGCTGGGTGTAGGGATGTGGGCATGTCCATAAGCCCCGCAGCCTGGCAGCAGACAGAAGGCTGGATGCGGGCGGCCCCGGCTGGTGGCTCCACGGACTCGCCGTAGAGCGGAACTGGCCAGGGAGGATTCCTGGGGGAGGGATGGATCACCTCCCCCCCCCCAGTGGACCCTGGAGCGGAATGGTAAGTGGGGTTCATACACCCCTAGATTCATCTGGGAGTATTTGTTCTTGACAAATCCATGTTGGCTCCAAGTAATCACTGCATTATTTTCAAGGTGCTTCCAGATGGATTGCTTTATCATCTGCTCCAGAATTTTCCCAGGGATTGATATCAGACTGACTGGCCTGTAGTTCCCAGGTTCCTCCTTTTTGCCCTTTTTGAAGATAGGGACAACATTAGCCCTCCTCAAGTCATCTGGCACTTCACCCGTCCTCCATGATTTCTCAGAGATAATAGACAGCGGTTCTGAGAGTTCTTCTGCCAGTTCCTTTATTATTCTAGGATGCAGTTCATCTGGCCCTGGAGATTTGAGTTGCTCATGCAGTTGCTCCTGTGGCCACGGCAGAGGCAGGATAGGACTGGAGCCAAGAGAGAAATGCCATGGAGCTTCCCTCTCGGCTCCCATCCCATTCTGCTGCCTCCGCCACCGCTGCCATTGTGCACAATGACAGCGGTGGCGGAGGCAGCAGAATGGGATGCACAATGACAGCTCATCAGAGCAGCGGGAGTCTGCTCAATGATCAGGCGGCTCGTGCACCCCAATGGATTGTCTTGCGGAACCCCTGGGGCATGCACACCCCACTTTGGAGACCACTGTATTATAGCACTACTCATCCTAGCTTGAGTAATGCTTGGCATCACCCAGAAACGTTTTATTGGATGGCTCTGAGTGTATACAATGGTGGTGAAGAAGTAAGAATGCTCTGTCACCATCCTGAGGTTTTCCGGATTTGCACTCTGTCATCTCTACTGCTCTATTGTCCACAGTTTCCATGGATTAATTCAGGTATACCATGGATTAATTCAGACTCTATTCAGCGGGAATGGATGTCTGGGAGCAACAGTGTTAACTGCTCCTGTCATCTCTCTATTCCAGTGGGAGACTGGGATTTCAACAGGACAGCTGGCAAAATTGACTGAAAAATCCCCAAGGACATAAACCCTCTGGATCCCTCAAACATTGAGGGCCACGGTTTGTGGGGAGAGATGACACAAACGGGTCCCTCACCCTTGCTAGCACAGTGGGTTATATACTTATATCCAATGTCATGCAAGCAAATGTCCACTCACTCAACAAGCAAATGTCCACTCACTCAACGGGACTTTCCCTTGCTCTCCCCACACCTGCAGTCCCCCGCAAGGGGGTCTGCAGGGGGAGGGGAAATCTGTTCGACCAGTGATTTCTGTTCTACTGGTGGACAGCCAGCGTTGGATACAACCACATGATCCACTGGAACCACAAATCTCATCAAGCAATGTTCTATTCATGACAAGAGTAGCCTTGATCTCTTCCAACCTCAGACCACTCCTATCTCAACCTGAACAGAACACCAGATTAAGGATATGACTTGTCTCTTGCTCAGTGGTGTAGCTGAGTCAGGGCTCACATGGTCAAAGTGCTGGGACATTTTGATTAGCAGGGTCTGTGATGTCATCCGCCCTCCCCCAGATTCTCTGTTCCTTCTGTGCTTAGCTGCAATCCTCACAGTAGCTGAGGGAAAATGATTTTTTCCAGCAACAATATATTGTTGTGAGCTATTCCTGTTGCACTGCAAAGTATTCTGGGGTGGCTTGGTCTTGAATGGGTAATTAAGACCCATTAGCTTTGAAAAAGACCTGCAAAATACACACACACACGATCAAGTCAGGTGCCTGTACTTCAAAATTTACCGCTGCTCAAAGAACCAGTCCCATGGAAACCAGTCCCAGAGTTGTAATGCCAGCCATGAAGCTTGTTTTCTCTGGCCTTCCCCTGATTATGTTTTACCGGCTTGCTCTGGGTTGTAGCTACAGTTGTGCTGTAGACTTTTAGTACTGTCTAGGCCAGATGTTTTATGCTGGTGTTTGTTGCTTTTATGTTGTTGTTGTTGTTTTATGAACATTGGCTGTTTTTATGACTATTGGCTGTTTTATTACTGTATCTGTTTTTTTATTATAATAAATGTTATGGGTTTAAGCCATGTTGGGAGGGCTCCTGCCCTGGAAGGCGGCCTGGAAATATTTCAAAAAAATAAATAAAACCAGAAGGGCTTACTATCTCTACCTGTCTCCTCCCAATAAGATCTAGAATGGCAGCCCTGTGGCTCAGACGACATATAAGTAGTTATTATATCAGGAACTGCTTCACTGTTCCGTATGAGACGACAAATGCTATAGAGCGAGAACAGACAAATGGCCCAACCTCCAGTCTGCATGCTCAGTCTTAACACATCTGCAGTGCATTATCTGTAAAACCCAAAGCAAATTGTTTCTAAAATATTACAAGGCAACAACACATAATAAAGTAGCAGTTCTTCAGCACGAGGGAAACATCTGGTTTTAATGTTTTTATGTACTGCTGGTTATGACTATTTACTTGACCTTTTACAGTCTGGTTCAATATGTATTATTAAGAGTTCTTAACTTGATGTCTGTCATACTTTACTCCTACCAAACCAGACCTCTATGGGTATAAATAACATCCTCAGTTGTGTTAGCCTCAGCACATTCACGTGTGTCACTGTACATTCCTCAGCGGTAGGTTGAAATGGCTGCTCTTTGACAAAGCTGTTTTGCTGAAATTCAAGGCACATTTCCATTACTTCTTGCAAAAGTTACACCTGAAAAGCTGGTCTGGACTTACTCATAGCTGTAGAAATGGAATTCTTCCCTATTGTATACTAAAGCACACAATGTTGTATGCATATTGTATGAAATATCTGGGATTTATTTGCAACGGTAACAAACAAAATTCAAGTAGCCAATGATATGGGAAGTCCTGCCAATTGTTTCTGCAATATGAAGCCAGTTTATAGAATTCATGAATGCTTACAACGTCTATATAAAGTTTTATGAAGAATTTAGATATTATTAGATATAGAATTTAGATATTGATCCTTATCATCCATTCAGCCTTAGGCGGTATATAAACAAAATTATTAATCATAGTAATATGAACCAGATAGAAGACGAACAGTGATGTTTGGTTTTTTGTTTTGTATCTGTATGATTTGGGGTTTCTTTTGAAACTCCTAATAATTTTCACTAATAAATTTTCTAACCTATTTAATATTTCATGTAATCTATTTAAAGCTGCAGTCCTATACACACTTACCTGGGAGTAAGCCTCACTGAATTCAGTGAGGTTTACTACTAAGTAGACATACTGGACATTGCTTAAGTCTGTAGTGGGATACAGGCTTTCTTTCTTATTTTCTTTGATAATTCTATATGACATTAGCAACATATGATCAGTGTCAGTAAGATTTTACTAACCTTGAGTTTTGTGGCACATACAATATGGCCAAGATCTATATTTAGGGTGGCCATATATCCTCTTTTACAAAAGACTGTCCCCTATTTGAAGGGCTGTCATGCCCAAGTCTGGCTGAAAGGTAATGAACCACAGGAAGCCGGGATAGCAGGGTCCCTGAAATTAGCCCATCAACAGTTAGTACCAAAAGTAGGGATGGTGGAGAATTCTGCCACGGATTTCAGTGAGGCCGAATGCACTGGCATTCGCCCCCCCGAAACCCGTGGCGGAATGGCCTCCCACCCCCCGCCCACCCGTGGAATCCCCCCCGGGATGAAGCTTACCTGGGGAAGATGTTCCGGCGGCGGCGGCTCTGGCGGCGGTGGCAGCAGTGGCAGCTGGTCTCTCGGCCGGCTGCTGTGGACTCAAATGGCCAGGCTGCCGTGATAGGCTACCTAAGTATTTACATAGCCTATCACAGCAAAGGCACCCATGCAAATGGCAGCCACCACGCCATTTGTGTAGCTGCCTTTGCTGTGATAGGCTACGTAAATACTTACGTAGCCTATCACAGCAAGCAAAAAAACCCAAAACAAAACAAAAAAACAGCGTACGCAAATGGTGGCTACGGCGGCTGCCATTTGCATTCCCTTTTTTTCACTGTTTTAGCCTACGTAAATATTTACGTAAGCTATTACGGCGAAAAAAAGGGGAACGCAAATAGCTTAGTGGGCATTATTTGCGTTCCTTTTCTTTTACCACCGTAATAGCTTATGTAAATATTTACATAATATTTATTATGTAAATATTAAATAGTAAGCTAAAACGGCGGGGGAAAAAGGAAAGCAAATGGTGCCCACTACGCTATTTGCGTTCCCCTTTTTTCTCCGTAATAGCTTACATAAATATTTAAATAGGCTAAAACAGCAAAAAAAAAAGGGAACGCAAATGGCTGCTGCCATAGCTGCCGCCATTTGCGTATGTGGTTCTATTTTTTCCTGGAAGGCTGCCCAGCGGCTGGATGTCCGTCTGCGGGCGGCCCTGGCCAGTGGCTCTGTGGAATCTCCACGGAGCAGAGCCAGCCGGATTAGGATTTCGGGGGGAGGTGCGGAGCGCCTCCCCCCCACTGCGAATCACCCCGTCGAAAAGGTAGGTGTCTTTCATACATCCCTAACCAAGAGAGCAGACTGAACAGGCAGGCACACAGGTCACAATCATCCCCACTATAAAACTGTATTTCTCTTGTAAATTGGAATAATTATCTCTAAATTTGAATTTATAGATGATTTTTTTTAAAAAATACTTTTTATTTTATTTTTTAAACTTTATAAATGAAATAAACAGTACCAACAACCTAATCATTATCTACAGTTTCCCAACAATACAGTATTATTAGGAGGACACAGCAATAATGAAAAAGAAAGAAAGAAAACAGAAAACAGAAGAAGGAAAAGGAAAAGGAAGAAGAACGCAAGAAAAAAAATGAAAAAATATAAAAATTTACTTAAAAGGATTAAATTTAAACTCCATTACACACACACTTCAAATACCATTCTACTTAAAAGTTATACTTATAACATTGCCAATATTACAATTCAGTACAACATAGATAATCAACCTTACATTTCAATATCATATCATCAGTCTTATAATAAGAGAGCAGGCCTACAATTCATTTCCAATAACCATATATTGCCCTTCAGTTAACATATAATAGTAGATGAAAATTAGCATTTGCAAATTTTATGAAAATCATCCTCTTTTGACCTCCTTTTTGGTGATGCATTTCCTCTTTTTTGGCAATGCCTAACTGGCCACACCCTCTGTACATTTTTCCATTTTTCTATTTTCTATAATAAAATCCCTTTCTTTAAAATGCCCAGCAAAAACAAAAACACAAAATGTTTCCAAAGATATATTTGTTTATATTTAACAATTATATGTATCTGAACATCTTTGATATGAGCACTATAACTAATCTTTTGGTTTGTAGTTATAATTTTAATTCGGTTCCAGTTTTGTTTTTTATATATGTTGGATAGTATTTGCATAAAAGTTCAAGTTAAGAGATTTTCAAGAGAAAAATGCATTGAACAGATATTAAATACCCATACATACGCTAGTCCTGCAGCGCAGCACCATAACAACTAAATCCTTGATTTGTTGTTGTTTATTCGGTCAGTCGCTTCTGACTTTTTGTGACTTCATGGACCAGCCCACGCCAGACCTTCCTGTCGGCCGTCGCCACCCCCAGCTCCCCCAAGGTCGAGCTCGTCAACTCCAGAATATCATCCATCCACCTTGCCCTTGGTCAGCCCCTCTTCCTTTTGCCTTCCACTTTCCCTAGCATCAGTATCTTCTCCAGGGTATCCTGTCTTCTCATTATGTGGCCAAAGTACTTCAGTTTTGCCTTTAATATCATTCCCTCAAGTGAGCAGTCTGGCTTTATTTCCTGGAGTATGGACTGGTTTGATCTTCTGGCAGTCCGAGGCACCCTCAGAATTTTCCTCCAGCACCACAGTTCAAAAGCATCTATCTTCCTTCGCTCAGCCTTCCTTATGGTCCAGCTCTCGCAGCCATAGGTTACTACAGGGAATACTATTGCTTTAACTATGTGGACCTTTGTTGTCAGTGTGATGTCTCTGCTCTTCACTATTTTATCAAGATTTGTCATTGCTGTCCTCCCAAGAAGTAAATGTCTTCTGATTTCCTAGCTGCAGTCAGTGTCTGCAGTAATCTTTGCACCTAGAAATACAAAGTCTGTCACTGCCTCCACATTTTCTCCCTCTATTTGCCAGTTATCAATCAAGCTGGTTGCCATAATCTTGGGTTTTTGGAGGTTTAACTGCAACCCAGCTTTTACACTTTCTTCTTTCACCTTTAACATGAGGTTCCTCAGCTCCTCCTCGCTTTCAGCCATCAAAGTGGTATCATCTGCATATCGGAGATTGTTAATGTTTCTTCCAGCAATTTTAACTCCAGCCTTGGCATCATGAAGCCCAGCACGTCGCATGATGTGTTCTGCATACAGGTTGAATAGGTAGGGTGAGAGTATACAACCCTGCCGTACTCCTTTCCCAATCTTAAACCAGTCTGTTGTTCCGTGGTCTGTTCTTACCGTTGCTACTTGGTCGTTATACAGATGCCTCAGGAGGCAGACAAGATGACTTGGTATCCCCATACCACCAAGAACTTGCCATGATCCACATAGTCAAAGGCTTTAGAATAGTCAATAAAACAGAAATAGATGCTTTTCTGAAACTCCCTGGCTTTCACCATTATCCAGCAGATATTGGCAATTTGGTCTCTATTTCCTCTGCCTTTTCTAAACCCAGCTTGTACTTCTGGCAATTCTTGTTCCATGAATTGCTGGAGTCTACTTTGCAAGCTCTTGAGCATTACCTTACTGGCATGTGAAATAAGTGCCACTGTTCGATAGTTTGAACATTCTTTGGTGCTTCCCTTTTTTGGTATGGGGATATAAGTTGATTTTTTCCAATCTGTTGGCCATTCTTGTGTTTTCCAAATTTGCTGGCATATGGCATGCATCACCTTGACAGCATCATCTTGCAAGATTTTAAACAGTTCAGCTGGGATACCGTCATCTCCTGCTGCCTTGTTATTAGCAATGCTTCTTAAGGCCCATTCAACCTCACTCTTCAGGATGTCTGGCTCTAGCTCACTGACCACACCATCAAATCTGTCCCCGATATTATTATCCTTCCTATACAGATCTTCCGTATTTTCTTGCCACCTTTTCTTGATCTTTTCTGCTTCTGTTAGGTCCTTGCCATCTTTGTTTTTGATCATACCCATTTTTGCCTGGAATTTACCTCCGATGTTTCTAATTTTCTGGAAGAGGTCTCTTGTCCTTCCTATTCTATTATCTTCTTCCGCTTCCACGCATTGCTTTTTAAAAAATAATTCCTTATCTCTTCTGGCTAACCTCTGGAATTTTGCATTTAATTGGGCATATCTCCCCCTTTCACTGTTGCCTTTTGCTTTCCTTCTTTCTTGGGCTGCTTCCAGTGTCTCAGCAGACAGCCATCTTGCCTTCTTGGTTTTCTTTTTCTTTGGGACATTTTTTGTTGCCGCCTCCTGAGCAATGTTGCGAACTTCTGTCCATAGTTCTTCCGGGACCCTATCTACTAAATCTAGTCCCTTAAATCTATTCTTCACCTCCACTGCATATTCATGAGGAATATTAGTGAGCTCATATCTAACTGATCTGTGGGTCTTCCCTATTCTCTTTAGTCTGATTCTAAATTGTGCAAGAAGAAGTTCGTGATCTGAACTACAATCAGCTCCAGGTCTTGTTTTTACCGACTGCATAGATGTCCGCCACCTTTGGCTACGAAGGATGTAGTCAATCTGATTTTGATGTCGACCGTCAGGTGAAGTCCATGTATAAAGTCGTCTCTTAGGTTGTTGGAAGAGAGTGTTTGTTATGCACAGTGAGTTGTCTTGGCAAAATTCTATCAGCCTATGTCCTGCTTCATTTTGTTCTCCCAGACCATGCTTGCCTGTAATTCCAGGTGTCGTTTGACTACCCACCTTAGCATTCCAGTCTCCTGTAATGAAAATAACATCTTCTTTTGGCGTACTATCCAGTAGGTGCTGCAGATCCTCATAGAACTGATCTACTTCTGCTTCTTCAGCATCTGTGGTTGGGGCGTATATTTGGATCACTGTGATGTTAAATGGCTTACCCTGAATTCAAATTGAGATCATTCTGTCATTTTTTGGGTTGTATCCAAGCACTGCTTTAGCCACTTTATTATTAATTATGAAGGCTACTCCATTTCTTCTGTGGTCCTCTTGTCCACAGTAGTAGATCTGGTGGTCATTTGATGTGAAGTGGCCCATTCCAGTCCATTTCAATTCACTGACACCCAAAATGTCTATATTAATCTTGACATCTCCCCAATAACCACATCCAATTTGCCCTGGCTCATAGATCTTACATTCCAGGTTCCTATGGTGTGTTGATCTTTAGAACATCGGATTCGTCGTTCACCACCAGCACCATCGGCTGCTAGCCATCCTTTCGGCTTTGAGCTAGCTGTGTCATTACATCTGGGGCTAGTTGAACTTATCCTCTGTTCCTCCCCAGTAGCATTTTGACTATCTTCCAACCTGGGAGTCCCATCTTCTGATGGTATACTGACATATCTCTGGTTGTACTGATCCATTTAGTTTTCATGGCAAGAATATTGGGGTGGGTTGCCGTTTCCTTCCCCAACATTCATTGAACTAGGATTACACAAACATGATCGGATTGCATACGTTCTTTACCAGCGTTTGACATGGCTACAAAACAGACAAGCTGTCTGATCCTGATGCTTGCAATGCCAGCAAGGAAGTGGTTTGGATGGTGTGTGCCATCTGCTATATGAGAGCAATGCCCCAAAGCAAAACTTTATGCTGTGATGTTTGGACTGCATGGGAGCCAGTGCCAATATTTAGCTACAGGGTACCAGTAGGACAGGGCTGTCGCAAGGTATTTTGGCACACTAGGCAAGGTACAATTCTGGCATCTCCCCTTCCCCCCATGCTACCACTATTAGTTCCTGAACAGCAGATAATGGGGGTGTGTGTGTGTGGGAGGGACACATGCATTTCCTGGGATATTGATATCTTCTATTTTTAATTTCAGTCTTTAAAAATTCAGCATTTCTCAGTGTCACTGTACTGTAAGGTGCTTTAAACATTTGTTTGGAACACAGCATACAAATCCTTCAAGGGTGCAATCCTACACATGTTGAGACAGAAGAAGTCCTACCATTCCCAGCATGTCCCAGCCAAGATGTGCTCTAAACCAGTGGTCTTCAACCAGTCCAGACCTAAGACCCACCTCTAGTTTCCAACCTGCAACATGGCACCCACTTTCACATTGTTACTTTTGGTATGTGTGTGTATATGTTTATATGTGTGTGTATGTGGAGAATCCACACAGCCACACCAAAGCTGAAGAAGGTGTGCTTCTTCAGATACACCTCCTCCTGTTTCACAAGCTCCCATTGCATAGAGAATCAAAGAAGTTTGAGATCATGAGTGCAATTCAGCAGGGTGGAAATCCACACAGCCACATAAATGGCTGTGGTGGCGGCATCGGCGGTGGCATCCTCAGAGCAACAACACAGAGAATCAGTCTTTGGAACCCAGCTACATCCCATTGCAAAAGGAGACACTGAGAGATGATGATAATGATATCCTCAGAGCCACACAGAAAAGCATCCAAAACCCATCTCTTTCACTGAGCATCTTCAGATGCTCCTCTCTGTAACTCCTCGGAAATAGAGAAGCAGCACAGTACAACAATCCAGCTTATGCATCTCTGCTCACAAGTAAAAAGGATTGGATTATTCAGGAGAAATTACCCAAGCAAACACACACACACACAAATAGGAATGCAACATTCCTACCTTCTGGCTGCTGCTTTAGCTTTACTGCCCCCTTTGGGGAGACCCTGGGCAAGGTGCCCCCAAAGCTGCGATTCCTCCCCACCCCTCCACATCCTAGTTAGTCAGTCAGACAATCGCTCGCTCCCTTGCTACCCTGGCATCATGTGGCAGGGGTCCCCCACAGAAGGAAAAGGGAACAGTTTGTTACCTTCCTTGGTCAAGTCTTCTGGCCCTTGCCAGCAACAGGATCAGGTGTTGCCGGTGACTGTGGTGGTGGGGGCAGGCAGCAATAATGGCCAGGCAAGGAAAGGGGTACACAGTAAAGGAAAGGGGATGGTGTAAAAGCCGGAACGAAAAGCATGCCAAAAATAGTGGCATGTGTTAGAAACACTTGAGAATAATATTTTAGGACTAAAACCCTTGAGATAGTGTGTTATTATTAACCCCATAATGCCCAGAACACATCTGGAACAGAACGGAATGGCCCGGAACGGACACTTCCGAATGAGCCAAGTCAACCAAACTCACCAGTCACACATAACTCCATGGCAAGGATGCAAGAAGCCACAAAACGGCCCCAGAAACCATGCTTAGATGCCCATTCCGGGCCATAGTCTATACTGAAGAAAAATGGCCCAGAACAGCAACTTCTGACTGAGCCAAATCAACTCACGAGTCACACCAGGCTAGATGCGACAGATGTAATAAGCTCCAACCCCTCCACAGAAACCACGTTTCAATACCCGTTCCATGCCACGGTTCACATCAATTTAACCTTCTACTATCTGACTTACACACACAGGGAAAGATTGAGGTGACATGCTGCAATTGTTTTCAGTGGTAAATTAGACAAATATAACATGGATTGGTTTAATGGTATACAACTTTAATTTGATTATGACTGCATAATTTTGGACTAGGATAGGTTGCTTTATTCCCATGTAGGATTATAATATGTGACTTGTTCATTTGCTTGTAAGAAACTCATTCCCCATTCATTACATCGCATGGGGGCTACAAGGAGTGAAATCCCAGTGTGCACCAAAAAGGGAGTGGCACAAATAAACTGTTGGAAGTTTTCAGGATCGGGACCAAACTTCACATGCAGCCTCTCCTAGTTGGGAGGCACCTGATGCACCATCAAAACCCTGAGCAATTACCCCAGAGGAGGGAAAAACCCAGGTGCAACATATAGAGGATGCCTGGGAGGGGCAGAGCAGCGGTGATCGCAAATGCTCTTGCCACATATCTCTGTAGGTGACCAAAATAATCCACGGTGATCACTAGACAACACGATAACCTATGATGGGTTAAATAACTCCTAATGCAGACTGTGGATTAGCAGAGTGAGTTATTTCGGACAAATGAGCTATTGTGAGTTAAAAAAATTCCAACAAACACAACAACCCACAAGGGTTACTGTGTAAGTCATCATGGCTTCTTTAACCCATCGTGGGTTATCATGATGTCTGCACCCAGTCTTTATCTCATGCTTCTGGCAACATAATACTTATTTTATAGCTACATTTATATCCCACCTACCTTCAAGAAGCTCATGGTAAAATATAATGGTTTCCCCTAATTTTGTCCTTGCAACAACCCTCTGCTGAGAGATGGGAAGGCCAAAGGTCAATGTAAGCTTTAGTGGGACTCCTCCATCCTAGTCTGATATTTTAAGCACTTAACCTATGAGCTTCTGTTGGAAATGGTCTTTGCTGATCTCCCCTCTGGATTCTGTAGAAGTTTCATGATTAACTGCATCAGTTCCCTGGAGTAAAATGACGGTGGTGTATTTGGTTAATTTTGCTCGTTCAGAAGTGCCATTCTGGGCTATTTTCCCAAAACGGTTTTTGGCTCATTTTGCTCACTTGGAAGTTGCCGATCCAAACTGTTTTGCACATATGGACTATAGCCCAGAACAGCTACTGACATGTGGTTTCTGTGGAGGTTTTGGAGCTTATTATATCGACCCATCCAGTAATGTGTGACTGGTGAGTTTGGTTGATTTGGGTTACTCGGAAGTGGCTGTTCCAGCCTGTTTTCCTGAATATGGACCCTGGAACAGGTATTGAAATGTGATTTCTGTGGATGTTTTGGGGCTTATTACATCTGTCCCATCTAGTCTGGCATGAATCATGAGTTTGGTTGATTTGACTCACTCAGAAGTTGCTGTTCAGGGCCTTTTTCTTGGATATAGACTATGGCCCGGAACGGGTATCAAAACATGGTTTCTGGGGACATTTTGTGGCTTCTTGCATCCCTGCCATGGAGTTACTCTATGTGTAACTGGTGAGTTTGGTTGACTTGGCTCATTTGGAAGTGGCCATTCCGGGCCATTCCGTTCCATTCTAGATGTGTTCTGGGCATTATGGGGTTAATAATAACACACTATTTCAAGGGTTTTAGTCCTAAAATATTGCTCTCAAGTGTTTCTAACACAGGCCGCTATTTTTGGCATGCTTTTTTTTAATATAAAAGGGCCGTTCCGGCCTGTTCCAGCTTTTACACCATCCCAAAGGAAAGCGCTGCGTAGGCCAGTCCAGGCTGCAGTCACATGCCATTTTAAATCACAATATTTTCCCTAGTGCACATGTGGTAGTGAGCTGAACAAATCAGCTCTGGGGGGACACAGCCAATAACAGCCCCGGAACAGCGAGAGGGCAAGCCTCTAACTGCTCCAATGCCCTCGTTGGCTGGGCACCCTGCAAAGTTAGCTAGCTGATTGGTTCAGCTTGCTGCCTCTCACAACAGGGAAAATGTTGTGATATAAACTGGCACAGCCTGGACTGGCCAATGCGGTGTTTTCCTTTGCTGCAAGGGCAGGCAACCTGTTTGGGCCATGGGCACATTTGGCCATTTGAGGAACTGTCCTGGGCACCACTACAAAATGGCTGCCATGGGAGGCATGGCAAAGGACAAGTAACCTGCCCAGCAGACTGAGTACAAGGCAAAGGTGGGGTCTGAGCCCCAGTGCGCTAAACAATGGCACCAACAGAACCCTGTTTCACAGCAATTCCACCTGCCGGTAAGAAAACATGTTAATTTTTAAAAAAAGGTATGGGGTAGGGCACTTTGGTGGGCATTTATATGTATAGATGCATATTTAGACATAATGACTATAATTTGAATAGAAATACAATATATCTCACTGTAGTGGGCAAGACTGTGACTAGGTGTTCTGTGTGGCGTGCCTGCTCAGTGGTTCTGTACAGCTGGGCAATGTCAAGGCCCCTGCTCTCCTTTCCTATGGTTCTTTTCCTTTAAACCAAACTTGGACTGGGCAGCCCTTCAAATACAGGACAGCTTCAAACTGAGGACTGTTCTCTGCCAGCTCTCCAAAATAGAGGACTGTCCTCTGTAAAGTAGGACACCTGGCCATACTCTCCCCAAATCACACAAGCGTAAGAGAGCCAGTATGGTGTTGTGGTTAAAGTATTGGACTGGGACTCAGGAGAGACATGTTCTCAAAGTTCACTGGATGACTTTGGGCCAGTCACTGACTTTCGGCCTAATCTACCTCATGAGTTTGTTGTGAGGATAAAAATGGAGAGGAGGAAGAGGATCCTATAAGCTGCCTTGGGTTCCTTGCAAGATAAAAGGCGGGATATAAATGTAATAATAAAGGGGATGAAGACATACATCTATAGCAGCCTTCCCCAACCTTGTGCTCTCCAGTTTGGCTATTCACAAAGTATTTTACAAGGTGAACGTGTAATTTTGTTCCCCTTTGGAAAATTAATTACATCATCCCTTTGCAGACCAGATCCCAGCAGAACACACTGGCTGTGTTCGGACGATCGTGGGGGTAAAAGAAGCCATTGTGGCTTCTTCCCCCACCCCCGCATGTGTTGGTCACATGACTAGCATTTCCCTAATTACCTGCCCCACATTAAATCAAAGAATCATAGGGTTGGAAGGGGCCTCCAAGACCATCGAGTCCAACCCCCTGCTCAGTGCAGGAAGCCTGATTCCCAGGCGGTCTCCCATCCAAGTGCTAACCAGGGCTGACCCTGCTTTAGCTTCTGAGATCAGATGAGATCGGGCATGTCCAAACCAGTGCAGCAGGGGTGGCTTCTCGCCCACAACCCCTACTGCAAGCCATGGGTTGTAGAGTAGGTAAGAAGCTGCCCCTGCCACACACCGCTCCAGGTTCAGGCAACATGGCAACCTGCAACACAGCATGGGTAATAAGGAAATGCCCGTTGCGCAACCAGGATGCGTGGGGCTGTGGGGAGAAGCCACAATGGCTTCTTTTATCCCTGTGATTGTCCGAACCCAGTCATTCTGTTTATTTTCTCTTTCCCCCCTATTTTATATCAAATTTAAACAAACAAATAAAATAAACAAGCAGAGCATACTTTTCTGCTGATCAAACTGACCGAGAAGGCCTAACCGGCACAGACAAAAAGCACTACATTACAAATATTAACCCTTCAGAGTTTCAACCTAAGTACCACCCCTCGAAAGTGGTGGTCAGATAAATATTTCAAAGCAAAGAGAAACTGGTGAACTGTTAATTACCGTGAGAGAAAAACAAGAGGCGACGGTTTCGAAAAGCTATGTTTGGAAACTGGGCCAAGGTATCAGCTCTGGGTTTGTCAAATAATCAGAAAAAAACACACACACCTGGCTTGGAGAGCGCTGCAGAAATCAGCAGGTGAAATGTCGTAATTTTAATTACATCTCTCTATTTCTAAGTCTAGCTATCAAATCTGAATTCAACAGAAAACAAGCTTAACTAAATCAGAAAAATACACTTCTACAAATGTATATACCTAATGGCATACATTTATACACTGACAATGAAGGAATTATTATTATTGTTATTCTATGCGCAGAGTTTTTTCCCCTTGTGAGAGCACTTGACACACACCCCTTACACACACACACACACACACACACACATGCAACGATATAGGGCTCCATCACACAGGCAGAGAATTCCACATCAATGCCGGTTCTTTCCCCACCCGGTATCATTGCAGGACTGGGTCGTTTAGATGGCTGTCCCGTCGCATTGTTTTTCCTTTCTTTCCTTCTCATGGGGGTGGTGATGCCACTTGGGGTATAGCGATAATTCCTCCCTGGTTCCTGCCCCTTTCCCTCCCCTTGCACGTTACTGGTGGATGGGGACTGACACGCTGTAAGTCTGCAACCCTCAGCACACTTACTTGGGAGTAAGCCCCGTTGAATTTAATGGGGTGCTCTGAATCAACAGAGGACGTTGCTGCTGAGCTTGGTGGGGTGGGGGATCAGATCTGTCTCCCTTCATTGCAGGGAGGCATTTAACCCTCTTCTCCCTCCAATAAAGAAATGTGCTCAAGCATTTCCATGGCAGACATGTGGTTTGAGAGCAATGCACTTCTTTGGCGCTGTCTGGGTGCTCTGCACTGCAGCCAGGAATTGGGAGGTTGGCAGGGGGGTCACCTTGAAGCAAAGGGGAAAATTGCCTGCAGGGGGGAAGGTTGGGCGCAGATATTTCCTTCCTCAGCAAGACTTGAGCGGAGGCAGGAGTTGCCCTCAAACCGTGCGCCTTCCCCTCCTTTCAAGGAAGGGATAGAGCACAAGCCCTCGTGCCTGTCAAATCTGCCCACAGCCCTGCAGCCCATTCTCAATACCTTCATCATCCTGACCGTGCCCCCAACAAGCGAAAACAAAGGCCCACAGCTGGTTGCTTCTGCTATTGGAGAATTTCATGGGGATCCTGTTCTGTGGGCTGGAAAAAATACATCTTTTTTTTACGTTTGGGGAAAACACGGGACAGGCTGGCGGGAGGCACCCTGGAGGGTAACGGTGTCATCTAAAGAGCCCGCAAACCTCTGTGACAGAGCCATCTCGATAGCAGGAGAAAAGCTCCGTGTGAAGAAACCCATAGTCCAGGAAAAACTATATACCACTTCATTCTGCTGTCTGTATAAAGACTGGCCCTCACACAGTTATACAGTGGTATGCCATTTTACTTTCTCGAAGCAATTTTGAAGGAATTCAGAAGAGGAAGCCGGGAGATGGTGCCTTCAATGAAGAACTACTCTTAGATAATTACATATATGCATCCCAAAATGGCTGGTGCCCTACTCTATGGCATCTTTAGATTAATTATCAGTTAAGCCCTAACTAAAATCACACAAACAGATGCATGTTTGGGTGGCTAGGCAGAGCAACCCCATCTAACCAGAGGTGACCCCCTCTGCTCCCTCCCCTCAGAATCCAAAGTGTTTTAACTAACACAATTTCCCCCTAAAATGAAATTTCAAGGCAAATTTGGAGGTCCCCTTTGGGCAAAGACCCAACAAGTGGAATTTCAAGGAAAGCAAAATATGTTTTTATCAGACCAGCAACATTTCTCAGAGTTGGGCCTTGCACATCCCAATGTTTGGTCACACTCTAGTATGACCACGAAAGAGAAGCAAAAGCAAGAATATTAATTCATTTCCTAAATTTATACAGCTGTCCTGAAGCACAGGTTCTCTGGGTAGTTCAAAAAACAATGCAATTATTAACAATACAAAATGATAACTGATTAAACACTAACAGAGTGGAAATACAGATTTAAAACAAGAGGACCAGATCATAAAACATGAGTTATTTAAAAGGTAAAAAGAACAAAAAGTTCCTCGCCTGCCCCCAAAGAGACCACAAACATGGCGCTAAGCAACCTCTCTGGGAAAGCTGTTCCATAGAGTTGTCTCCAATGGTAGTCTAACTTAAGTCCTATTTATTTCAATGGGTCTACTCTACGTAGCATTAACATTGGACACAACCCTGCAATTGAGGTGCCAGTACTAAACAGGCCCTGGTGGTTACCCAATGTTCCCTATTTGGTTGGAGTGCTCAGAGCACAGCCTCTGAAGAAGACATTAAGTTTCAGGTAGGTACACATGGGCAAAGGCAGTCTTTAGGTAACCTGGTCCCAAGTCACTTAGGGCTTTAAAGGTTAAAACCAGCACTTTAAATTGGGCCTGGGATGGACTGGGAGCCATGGCAGCTGACAAAGCACAACTATAATGTGGTCAAACCACCCAGTTCCAATTAGTAATCTGGTGGCCTTTCAGTTTCTGAACTGTTTTTTAATGCAGCTCTGCGTACACCATATTACAATATGCAGATGCAGGGCCAGGGACATGCAAAGATGATTTTCAATGGCTCCCATTACATTGTATGGAATAAATTGTATTTATTGAACATGTATCCTGCTCTTCACCCCTAACGTTGCAATCAGTGGTTCTGCTAATGAGATGAACTTTCAAGATTTTACAGAACAAGAAAAACAGGACAATCCACAACTTAAGAAAAGGAAATAAAGGTCATGGAACTTCTGAAAAACCATAAATATACTGCTAAATGGCAAAGTAATTTCAGTTACTTTGCCATAAAAGGGTGGAAAGAAGGTACATTGCTCAATAGAGAAGCGACACACGGAACATCTATTGGATAAAAGTCCTATTATCTCTAGAATCACATCTGAACAGAATTAAACTGCCTGCTACATAAAAATATTACATTGTCGGTATGGATAAACAAACTAATTACAAAGGCTGCAAATGGAGATGCTCGTAAATGCCATTAAGTCTCTCTGCTAAAAGAAAACAAAGCACTTCAATGGGTTTGAATTTTGAGAAAAAGAAGTCACATTTAACTGCAGGGATGTTTCCCAGTTAGTAACATAGCCATTCTGTTTTGAACTAACGGAAGCTTCCAGACCATCTTCAGAGGTAGCCCCATGTACAACACATTGCAGTAATTCAACTAGGAGGTTATCAGAGCATGAATAACTGTTGCCAGGCTATCTCTATCCAGATCATAGCTGGTATATCAACCTAAGCTAATAGAAGGTGCTCCTGGCCACCAAGACCACCTGGGCCTCAAGTGACAATGATGGATCCAGGACCATCCCTAAGCAGCACACCTGATCTTACAGGGGGAGTGCAACCCGCTCCAGGGCAGATTGAACACAGCTCAACCAGGCATGCTAACCACCCGCTAACAGTACCTTTGTCTTGTCTGGATCAGTGGATTGAGCTTTAGTTTGCTGGCCCTCATCCACTCCATTACTCTGCTCAGGCACTGATTCAGGACACCCGCTGCTTCACCTGGTTAGAGGGAAAGGTGAGGTAGAGGTGGGTGTCACCAGCATATTATTTTGATTGATTGATTGATTGATTGATTGACAACATTTGTATAGCGCTCCACATCTAAACAGATTCCAGAGCGGTGAACAACAGGAGATAAAATGAACAAAAGATAAAAGGAAGAAACATGATATTAAGATTGTTCTTTAAAAAACAGAGTGCCAGTAAAACTGAAGCTAGTTAACCAAGGAAGGCTTCCTGGAAAAGAGCTGTTTTCAGGAGGCGCTGAAAACAACCCAGTGTTGGTGCCTGCCAGACCTCCAGAGGCAGGGAGCTCCATAGGATGGGAGCCACCACACTGAAGGCTCTTCTCCTGGTGGACTCCAATCAGGCCATAGGTCCATGTGGAACCACCAGAAGCAGGCCCTCTGATGACCTCAGTGACCAGGCAGGTTGGTAAGGAAGAAGGCGCTCCCTCAGGTATCCTGGTCCAAAGTTGTTTAGGGCTTTGTACACTAGTACCAAAACCTTAAACCTGGTCCAGGAGCAAATAGAGAGCCAGTGCAGTTCCCTCAGCAAAGGAGTTGCATGCTGAAAAGGGGCAGCTCCTGACAACAGCTGACCTGCTGCATTCTGCATTAGCTCCAGCTTCTGGAGCAGCCTCAAGGGCAGCCCCACATAGAGTGCATTGCAGTAATCCAGTCTTGAGGTTACTAGTGCCTGGACCACTGTGGCCAAGCTATTGCTGTCCAGGAGAGGCTGTAGCTGACAAACCAACCAAAGCTGGTAAAAGGCACTCTGAGCCGCAGTGGCCACTTGGGCCTCCAGTGACAGTGATGGATCTCGGAGTACCCCCAGACTACAGACCTGATCTTTTAGAGGGAGTGCAACCCCGTCCAGAACAGGCAATGAGCCCATCTCCCGGGCCCAGGAACCACGCACCCACAGGGCTTCCGTCTTGCCAGAATTCATTTTCAGTTTATTGGCTCTCATCCAGCCCATTACTGCATCTAGGCACTGAACCAGGGCTTGCACAGTCTCACCTGATTCAGATGTCACCAGGAGATACAGCTGTGTGTCATCAGCATACTGATGGCACTTGGCCCCAAGTTCCCTAATGACAGCCCCCAGTGGCTTCATATAGATGTTAAACAGCACTGGGAACAGGATGGTACCCCACGTAACCCCATAGCTCAATTGCCACGGGGCTGAGGAATGGTCACCCAATGTGTGAAATCGACCCCGCAGGTAAGACCGGAACCACTGTAACACAGTGCCTCCAATGTCCATCCTATGGAGTCAATCCAGGAGGATACCATGGTATCAAAAGCCAATGAGAGATCGAGCAGAATTAGCAGGTTGTACTCCCCCTCCTTTCTTTCAACAAAGGTCATTCCACAGGGCAACCAAGGCAGTTCCTGTCCCAACACCAGGTCTAAAGCTGGATGGAAATGGATCTAGAAAATCAACTTCATCCAAGATTGCCTGGAGTTGATTGGCAACCACATGCCCGAGCACCTTGCCCAAGAAGGAGAATAACCAGCCTATAGTTGTCCTCCACTTCTGGGTCCGATGTTAGTTTTTTTCAGGAGTATCTTGATTACTGCCTCTTTTAAGGCTCGTCGTGGTACCATCCCCTCTCTCAAAGAGGAATTTACAGCTTCCTGTACCCGACCGGCCATCCCCTCTTTATTAGATGTAACAAGCCAGCATGGGCAAGGATCGAGCATACAAGTGGTCAGTCAAACTCTTTGAAGCTCCTTGTCTGCGTTCTTGAATTTCAGCAATTGAAATCCAAACAACGTAACATAACTGGACCAGTTTTAATGAACCATACTAACAGAGGAGTCCAAGTCATAGCAGCTTCAAGCGATTTTATCTCCAAAGCATCTCGCAAATTTTTCACAGCAAGCTGTTGAGGGAACAACCAATTTCCTCTCAGGGTCAGACCGCAATACACCCTTCACCACCTGAAACAGCTCTGCTGTGCATTACTGTGATGATGCAATGGAGGTGGAAAATAACTCCATCGACACCTTCACCACCATGGGGCAGGCTCGATAATGAGCTGTGACCAGTTGTCAGTGGGATTCAGCACAAGTCTTCCCCCCACTTGCGTTTCAGCCAAAATCCTGCTTGCTCCATTGCCCTCTGCTCTAAGGTGTGCCCAGGGGGAGAGTGTGCTTGGGTGAGATCGTGTCCACCACCCTGGCCAATTCCATGTCCCATAGCGTGACCAGAGTTTTGACAGCAGCATCAGTCATAAAGAAAAGAAAGGTTCCTCCTGTGCAAGCACCGAGTCGTTACTGACTCCTAGAGCTTGTGCTAGCATTTTCATAGCAGACTATAGCGGGGTGGTTTGCCATTGCCTTCCCCAGTTGTGACTACCTTTCCCGCAGCAAGCTGGGTACTCATTTTACAGACCTCGGAAGGATGGAAGGCTGAGTCGACCTAAGCCGGCTGCCTGGGACCCAGCTTCCGCTGGGATCGAACTCAGGTCGTGGGGAGAGTTTCGGCTGCAATACTGCCCCCTACCACTGCACCACACGAGGCTCAGCATCAGTCATACCAACTTGAAAATTGTCCAGAGCCTTTTGGAAGCCACTAGGCTCCATTAGTCTCCAGGGGCCAGCTATTCTCATAGGTCTCCCACCCTTGCAGAGGGGAAAAGCTGCTGCAAGTCTAAGAACATTTCTGCATGAGGCTTTTATTGCACACTCGTGATTGGTCACTCGCGGAAGTTTGCAGGTCCTTTACATGATGTCATCAGCCTCCAGGGCATCTCCTGCACTTTTTGACCTTTATCCCACTTTTAAAAAGATCAGAGATAACACAACAAGGAATGCTGATCTGATATATTGGCAGTGTGTAATGGCGCAGTTCCGCTTTACTACAGCACCATCCAGTGGCTATATAATGAAACACGTAGAACTTGCCGAGAAAGGAAGTCCATGATTCAAAGGACGTGTCTGCCCATGTGAAGGAGCTGATCTTAGTCCTGCAAAGAATCTGGAAGCAGACACCTCAGTAAGGATGCGGGATTTTAGCCTCATGTGGTGAAGCCCTAAACCTCAACAGGTAGTGATTCGACCATGACAAAAAGGGTAGGTGTTCAATCCCCCACTTTTGGATCACTGTCTTCCTGTCCAGCCAAGAAAACCAGATCCAGAGCCTGCTGCATGTGCTGGGCCAATGACATGTTGGGACAGCCCCATGGTTGTCATAGCATATGAAGTCCTGAGCCACACCAGATTGGAAGCTTCAGCATGGATATTGAGGTCCCCCAGGACAATCATCCCGGGAGTCTTCAACAACAAATCCCAGACTATCTCTGTCATCTTAGGCAGAGAGACTGCAGAGCGGCGGGGTGGGTAGTACTCCAGCAGAATCCCTAACCAGTTCCGGGTTCCCAGCACCAGATACAAACAGTCAAAATTGGCATGCAGGCAGATAGGAAGCCTGGAGATGGAAACCCTATAGACCACAGCCTCCCCGACACTTGTGTCTGTGCTGACCAAGTACCCAGGTGGGCACCATTTGATGAGATTAACTCCTCCCTCTTCACCCACCCAGGTCTCGGTTATACATGCCAGGTCAGCCTCCTTGTCTACAATTAAATCATGGACGGGTGAGATCTTATTCCAGACCGATCTAGCATATAGCAGCAGTATCAGAAGACCCGAGGGCAAGTTGGAAGAACAACCAGAGGCTACCCGGTTGGGGGTGGGGGAACCAGAAGAGGGAACAGGCGCAAGATGTCTGCTGTCCCTTGTCCTCAACTAGCATGTTAACCCTCCAATGCCATATACCATTTGCCCTCTGAGGTTTTGTTACGCTTGACAGCTGAAGATGCTCGCTTAATGGCCTTGTGTGAAATTTCACCTGCCTGGGTATGAGGAAGAACCGGGAGGAACAATGGAACAGTTTCCATTTTGCCAGAGAAATGATAAGATGCCTGAGTTTTGCAGGAGGCTGGTAAGAAGTAGTCTGGGGTCAGTTGCACTGGCATGCTGCTGCTTTGGGGGGGACTGTTGCATGTGTGAGTGTGTGCGTGCTTTGCTCAACTTGTATATTTGTTAATAAATAGCTATTTAACAAACACCCCAAGTCTCCAATAAAGGCTGCCCTAGAACATTATATCAGTTGGACATGGGGAGCTTCCTATTAAATAATCAATATGAGGAGTCAGGTACAATGAGCAGAATCCAACCAACCTTGCACACAGGAAGGGATGGAAATCAGAAAAGTCCCACTGTACCTTCAGAAGAGCATTAGGCTCATGTGCAAGTCACTTTGCACTCCAGCCATTGATGCTATCCAGAGGCAATGCTGAAAGCCAATACTATCTGTTTATCACAACAACGCAGCAGCCGTATGATGGTTTGAGTAAAGAAATGTTCTTTAAAGAAGCACTTTATTTTTGACCGGAATGAATAAATATATAAACCAAAAGCAGATTGCCCTTAAATCAGGCACGTCAGAGACTTCATTAGCGCACTGTTGGAGAACATTAATTTCAGTATTTCTTCCTTCCACAACTTCCATAAACCTTCCAATTAAGAGCAAGAGGTCTGTTCTCAACAGAGGGCCATTTGGAAAAGTCATTATGGGTCCTTTAGCTGATCACTCCTATAATCGGATGGATTGTGGTTATCTCAGCAAAGAGACTATTCAGAAAATCAGCTGCTTTTGTTTCTTTCCTTCCTCTAGAGAGCCTGGAGCAGTATTTCAGCCTCACAAAATACTGAGGTATGTGAGCCCAAGAGATAGGAATGTACACGCTTGTAAAGCATAATGTCTGAAAGGAGTCACTATAGATATTCCATTACAATATATTACGCGTCTCCCCCCTTCATAAAAATACCAGGGGGTGGAAGTCAAGCTGGAATTCAAACTTGAAATGTACAGTTGTGACCTGAAAGTGGATAACCACTTTTATTCTGATATTTCAATCTACAAAACTGCTATCACGTTAAAAAAAATACATGGTGAAGAGACAAATAAAATCAAACGCCTCCTTCCACTTGGCTCATAATTTAAGCAATGCCCTGCTGGATCAGATCAACAACCATCTAAGTCCAGCATTGTTTGCAGGCAACAGTGGATGCCTCTGGGAAGCAGTGAGCACACAAGCAGGGCATGGAGACAATAGCTACAGATGGGCCAATCTGTCCATTTCAGTTTCTGTCCGTTTCTCGTCTTTTCAGTCTTAAATTCATGCTGCTATCCCATTTCTGCATCGGTCTGCAATTTTTCAAGAAGTCCACACAAATATTCAAACACATTTTGTGCACATTTCTCCCAATATACCAATTTGTGCAAGCAGCTTTGCCTAATATAATGCATTTTTGTATCTCATTTTCACTAATGAATGAATTTTTGTGCACAGTTTCCCCTAATATACACATTTTTGTATGCATCTCAGAATATGGAGAAGTGTGCATATGGAAGGATAACTGCTTTCCAATTGGTGCATTGGTTTGGGAAATGGGAATGAGGAGGGTTTGCATTAAAATATGAACCAAACACATCCCCCCGCCCCCCGCCCCTAGCAATAGCTCTTTCGTGTTGCTGGTTCCCAGCATCTTGTATCCAGAGGTGTACTGCCCAAGGCCACCAGTGACCTCCAGGGCTGAGCAGGAATAGAAATCTGGGTTCTGATATCCAAGCCCAACAGAGTCGCCATAGGCCCCACACAGATTCCCTATTCAGTTGTCTGTTTCATTGAATGATGGGAGTCAGTAGGGCCAACCGTTAGAATCTTTGGCTTTATTTGAATGAGTATTAAGGGTACATATACTTACCTCAACTTTAACATGAGGAATCGTCTGACATGCCTCTTGTTGGCCTCAGGGGGAATTAATACATAAACAGTTTCTAGAGATCTAGGGATTGCAAGTATGGGTGAGAAATTTGCTCTGTCAAGGTTTTTTCCTCCTGATTAACCCAATTCACACCTCCCAAGCCTGTCAGAAAAGTGGGGCAGAGTTGCATTCTAAAATCTGTATTTTTGTGGGCTTTTTAGCAATGTAAAGTACTGAGGGTGGGGGTGATGGAATGTGTACATTTCAAAATTGATACATTAATGCATACTTATGAAGCATGCATACTGATTTCCATATGTGTTGTTGTTTTTTAATCACAAGCTCATGCAGAAATGGGATGGAGCAAGCTTGACCTCAGAAAACCCAATGATCTTGGTGAGACCGAGACTGACAGTTCCATCCCCCCCCCCCATAAATTCAATTTAGGGATTCAATTTAGGGAGTAATGGTAAACTTCCAGGATGTCAGAGCCATGTGAAGGTCATGGATGGCAATATTCAAATCTAGGCCAGGAATACAGGCCTAGTGGACGATACTGATGCTGAATGGCTTGCTGATGGGCAGATCTAATGGATACAACCTTTGCATCTCACCATATTTTTGGATCGACCAACCACCATGGCAGTTCTACAGTGATTCCATCACAGAGTAATTCTGTCATTATTTAGCATTTATTCAACACCTTGAACATGCCAAGTGCTTTTAAATCCTCAGCCTGTTTGATCTCTTAACACCACTTTTGTGATGTCTTGCACTGAATGGACCCTGGTTTGAGCTTCTTCTGTCCTTGCGTTATGAGAAGTTCCTAAGACTTCCACACACTATCTTTCTGTGCAGTGAATTCAGTAAGACACTGAAAATGTATCCACACTGCAAAATGATATAAACTATTTGAATCAGTATTAAGGGTAGATGTGTTACACCATTGTAATTGACATGACTTCCCTCAAAGAATCGTTACAATTGTTGTTTTGGTGAGAGTGCTGAGAATTCTCAGTTATAGATCTTGAGATGTCCACGTAGAACTACAATTCATTGAGAAGGAATGACTATTAAAGTAGTTTTAAACCAGTTTTAAGTCACTTCCCAGCCTTTTGGCTAAGATCAAGCATAGTATCTGTAGTGTGGTGAAGCTCTTGATTTCTCTTGGCTTGGTGATGCTTGGTTCAAAACCAGTCCAAATCCTGAGTTGTAGACTCAATGTCTCTTACTTTTTCCCCTCTATAAAAATGATTTAGAATTTACGGGACGACAGCACTACACGCACCTTTGTGCAGAGTGTCTGTGTGTGGAATAAATATAGAAGTTAGTTTTTCTGGAACACTGTAGAAACACTTAAAAGTATGTGCCAAGATCTGTGTCAGGGTCTCCCCTCAGCATTAGCCAACATTACCTGTGCCAAACGGAAAATAATATATGGCCTCATTTCAGCTTCAGTTCGATCTGGCCAACATTTCTAAACACACAACTCCCCACTTGCAGGACATACTTAATTTTGACAAGGAAGAGCCATCTGTACCTCATTACAGTGGTAGCATTCCTCTATGTTCACTGCATTTCAGTTTAAGGATGGTGAAATATCAATGTCTAATGTGAGAGAGGAGCACATTAAAAGCAAAATAGACGTAGAACACACCAGTGGAAAGATCTAGGGTTACTCAAGGTGACAGATGCTGCCTTTCACAAACCTTGTTGGATCAGAATCCAACTTCAGAGAGTTAGATGAAGGCCTGGGATGCTTTTAAACAGGAAAGGAAAAAAGCAGGCCTTACCCTAGCACCAAAGTAATGCTAGCAAAGGTCTGTAACTGAGCCATGGTATCCTGTTCCCAAGTAAGGCAATGTGTGTGGAGAAGGAGTCTTGGTGCAAGAAAGATATGCATGGCGAGAGGCAGTGATTCCTATTTTTAAAACCCCAGCAGGGAAGGCATACACTTGACTGGATTAAAAATGGTTGAATAAAATATCAAGGGTGGAGCTAGCAGGTAACGGCAGAGGGGGCAGCCTGGTAATTAGGGATGGCGGAGAATTTCTCCACGAATCTCCGGGAGGCTGAATGCCAACGCATTCGGCACCCCGAAATTAGTGGAGAAACGGTCCGCCCCCCCCAGGATGGGACTTACCTTTGGCGAATGTCCCTGGTGCTGGCGGCTCCCAGCAGTGGTTTGGTGGCGGCAGCGGCGGCCGGTCTTCCGACTGGCTGCCACCACCGCCATTTCCAAGTAAAAAACAAACAAAACTCAAGCAAACGTGATAGGCTACGTAAAGGTTTACGTAGCCTATCATGGCTAGATTTTCAAAAAACACCATGATAGGCTACGTAAATCCTTACATAGCCTATCACGGCTGACTTTGGGGGGGGGGAAGCGCGTACACAAATGGCGGCGCCGATGGGCGCCGCCATTTGTGTTCCTTATTTGGGCACGTGTAGTCTACATAAACATTTACGTAGACTATGGCGAAAATAAGGGCAAACACAAAGCTATTTGTGTTGCCCTTATTTTTGCCGTAGTCTACGTAAATGTTTACGTAGACTACACGTGCCCAAATAAGGAATGCAAATGGCGGCGCCCATGGGCGCCGCCATTTGTATACGTGCTTTTTTTTCTTCCCAAAGTCAGCCGTGATAGGCTACGTAAGGATTTACGTAGCCTATCACAGCTGACTACTAGGACGCAAACGGCGGCGGCTATGGCCGCCACCATTTGCGTCCCGGCCAGCAAGGAGGATTCGCGGCCGGAGGGACGGGGCGCCTCCCCCCCAGCCAGAATTTCGGCGGGGAGGGATGGGGCGCCTCCCCCCCGCCAAGAATTTCGGGGGGAGGAACGGAGCGCCTCCCCCCACTGCGAAGCAAGCTGCGGGACCAGGTAAGGGACTTTCGTCCATCCCTATGTAATATAGATAATGGTATAAAGCGATGGAGACTAAAGCAGGGTTCTACACCATGCCACACAGCACACCTTCAGACCAGGTGAGACTAGACATGTAAAATTTCTGGAAATTTTGAAGCCATGGAATAAAACTGTTTCCCCCCCAGTTTTTCCAAAAAAACATGGAAATATTGGGAAAAATTGAAAAATAAGCAATAGTTATTTTTTATTACTCTTTATAGATCTAAAGTCACTTTTTTGCTTTAGGATAACCTACCCCAACCTGATGCTTTCCAGATAGTTTGGACTTCAGCTCCTATCAGCCTCAGCCAGGATGGCCAGTGGGCAGGAATGTAATGTACAATTTGCATTGTAGTCCAAAACATCTGTAGGGCACCAGGGTGAGGAAGGCTGCTTTAGGAACGTGAAGCATCCTTTGTGTTCCTAAAGTTATATTATGTATAACTTGATTTGCTCATAAAATTATCATTATATTTGAAAACTTTAAGACGTGAAGTCCGTAATTTGTAGTAATTGCCTGAATAAATTATACTTTTAACATTTTAATATATCAAACATGATTAATTTTATGAGCAAATCAAGTTATACTTAACATATTTTAGGTTCCTAGTTTATGTCTGACTGACCAGAGGGAACTTCAGCAAGCAGTCCCTGAAACATCTGGATCATCCTAGAAGCCAGAAGAAGCAGGAAGAACTGGAGGCAGAGGAAGGCAAGTCCAGAAACACAGGACTCTGTAGAACAAAACCTTAACTGCCAAGAATGTACATTTTCTTTCGTATTATGATATGGTGACTCTATTCACATGCTGGGAAACTGAGAATGACTTGGAGCATCCCAAAATATATATCAGTAAAATATACAGTGGATCAATAATTTTAATAAGAAATGGAAGAAATAGGAAATATGCTAAGAATTTTACAGAGAGGATTAAAAAACATTTGCCCCCATGGCTTCATTATTTGCAGACATTTTACATCTCTAGTTTTTCTCTACAAGCCTTCTTATTACACAGTTCTTAGAAATCATTTGGGGGAAAGTAAAGGCTAGGTAATAATATATAAACACCTAGTCTTAAATCCTTAAAGAAAATATTTCATAATCCGAGGTTCATTTCTTCCCATTTTTCGGAAAAAAACAAAAACGGTCTCTGGAAAAGAATGTTTTTTTTCCTGGGCCTTCACATCTCTACGTGAGACAAGAGTGCTACATGAGTTCAGACCCCAACCGGCTGTGCTACTGCCGTAGTAGAAGTTTCAAATATTGCTCAGACTCAGAAATTTAAAAAATGAATCCTGAAAATACATGAAAAGTCCATGGCTGAATGTCTCAATGAAGCAGCCAACTGTTGCTCCAGAATACCTGTTTTGGATTAGGGGACTGTCTCACCCAAGCCTGTGAGAAAGAAATATTATGCCCATTTCCAACTACAGACCGTCCTGGGAAACGATGCTGTCTAACACAGGCCTTAGAAGATAGTTTACAGACAGCTCCCCTAATCTAAAATGGCTATTCAGCAGCAATAACAGACCACACAATAGAGTTATAAACCCAGGGACAGGTTTTTGCAACAAACCCAGATACCACCTCTATCCCCATAGCCACTCAGGCAAAAGTATTATGGAACATAATTACATCAACCATAACATCATGGGCTTATTCACCTGTTCATCCTTCAACATGGTGCGAGCCATTCCCTGTGAACAATGCTTATCTGCTATCTACATAGAACGAACAGGTCAGGCTCTACATAAAAGCATAAATGAAGACAAATCGGACCTTAAACATGGCAACATTCAGAAACCAGTGGGAGAGCATTTTGTTTTCCCATGACCAGAAATCAACTTACTGACCAGAAAGTTATCATTCTTCAAGAAAAGAACTCCGGCATGAAATTACTAACCCAGAATGTACCAGCTAATTTGATTAAATTTGTTTAGGACTCATTTGAGACCTGGATGTTATCTCCCACTATAGGTGCTAAATTAGCATAGCAAAGCTGGAAAGGTTGTGTTTTGCCAATTACTGCTGTCGGTAAGGGTCACTAGACTTATCTTGAATACATTTGAGCTTGTCAGAAAAATATCACAGACTTTATCTCTTGGATTTTATGGCCTTTTAGTCTCACTGACTGCATTTGTTTCTCTTTATCTACATATATGTACATGTCAGCTATATCTGTAGCTGCCAACTCTGAACAACACTTAATGCATCAGATGAACTGACTTCTAGTTCAGTTTATGCTGCAATAATTCTGTTAGAGTTGCATCCAGTTGTGCCTTTGCTTTAGTGGGAAGTGCTTCCACTCACACAAATGGGGCAACCAAGTTTTGCTGATCCTCTCCATCTCACTCATGTCCCCCACCCCTCTCAGAAAGCTGCTTCTGAACTTGAGGGACCCTTCAGAATAAAACGGTGCGGAGGATTGTAGTAGGTAAGGAGGATTGGTGAAAACTGGTGCCCCGACTTGCATTGACTTGGATTCCTGCAGTGAGCAGGGGGTTGGACTTGATGGTCTTGTAGGCCCCTTCCAACCCTACTATTCTATGATTCTATGAGAGGAAGCACCATTGGATACAACCCTTAGTTTTTTTAAGGTTCTAGAAGATGTTGTTATTACCAGGAAAATGGCTAGTGTGGAAACTGGGTAGGTTTGAATTGTTTGGCTATCCTAGCTCTAGGTTAGCAATCCCTTGATTCAGACATTCTCAAGTTTAGAACAGAAATTCAACATGCATCTCAGTATTAAGTACAGTTATAATTATCTATATGCATCCAGATAAAAGGTCTCTCCCACCACCCCCATACACAGATGGTGAAATGGAAAGTATTCTTCCCAAGTCCCATTGACATGACTGGAGGCTGCACAGGTAGGGATGGGGGAAAATTCCGCCACGGACCTCAATGAGGCTGGATTCCAAGAATCCGGCCCCATTGGGGCCTGTGGCGGAATGGAGCACTCACCTCCGCCTCCCCGCAGAATCCATCCAGGCCGGCTCCGTCGCTGCCTTGATCCTGCAGAGCCAGCCGCCAGCTCCACATCCCTGACGAATGTTGATACAGCTGGCAGCCATTGCCATGCCGTATCGCTGTAAGTCAGTCTCCTGGATGCAAATGGCATAGTGGGCACTGTTTGTGGCCGTAAACCTGGTCGATTACCCTAAATGCAGCCATTTACGGCTGCATTTAGGTTAATTTACCAGCTTTAAGGCTGCAAACGGCGTCCACTATGCCATTCGTGTCCCTGTTTTTTGACATGATAGGCTACGCAAATATTTAATAGGGACACCTGCTGTAGACACAAGGGTGCAAATGAGACTATATAATGTATTGATAGGTGTTAAAATCACTTTAAATTATGAAATATTTATATTTCAAATAAGGTACATATTGACTATATCTTAACAATATGCTGTTGCTTTTTTTACCTTCTGTTTAGGGATTATTGGGGTGTTTTTTAGGCTAATGATGCTATTTTAGTGATGTTATTTTGGATTATTTTTTAAATTGTTTTATTCATCAGATCATTGTTAGAGTACAAATGTTAGAAATAAATGTATGTATGTATGTTTTCAGGATGATAGATGAAAAGTCAGACCTCAGCTTGTGGGAAGGCTTAGTGAGGACAGCTGGACAGACAGAGGGGCACCAGTACAGCTTCTCATTGTCCCTATTCTTACATAGTAAAGTACAATCAAGTGCTGCATACTTCTGGTGTAGACAAACATAACCAGAGGCATGTGATTCTGGCAGCCATGATGACTGGACAGCAGTAGCAGCCAGAAGGCGGGGGGAGGAGAGGCCAGTTGGTCACCTCAGTGAGAAGAGGTCAATGGGCCAGATAGATAGGCCTAGTGGACCGGAAACGGCACACACACTGGCAGTTCCCCACCCCTGCCCTATGCTGTAAGAAACTGGGAATTATTACATTAAGGCAAGCTATCATCCGAAGCTCTCAGAAAGGAAAGAAGAGTTACCCCCTCTTTATGCAGTCACAAGGGTTACACCCCAGCCCTTCATTGTGCCAGGGATGGGCACCTGTGTCTCAGCAGCAAATTGCTCAAACCGAGGAGACAAGCCCGAATGAGCAGGTTTATTGATTAATTGATTATTAATTCAATTTCTTAATTGCTTAATTGATTATTAATTCAATTTCTTAATCGCTCATCTGGCGAGTGTCACCTGGACACTCTGGGCAAAGTACAATAATACAAACAATTTAAAAACAATACAATTACACATTAAAACATCATTTTCTAAAATTTCCCTAGCCCACCCCAAATGCCTGCCTGAGCAACCAAGTTTTCAGCGCGTGGCGGAAGCTCAGTAAAGAGGGGGCATGGAGGAGTTCCCTAGGGAGGGAGTTTCACAGAGTGGGGGCCACCACAGAGAAGGCCCTCTCCCTTGTCCTCAGCAGCCTAGCTGTCCTGGCTGATGGGACAGCCAGGACCAACTGGAACCCTACCAGCACATTATTGGACCTATTGGAGCCCTACCAGCACATCTCTGCAGTGATGGCACCAAAGTACAGTTAGACAGCAGGCCAGAAGCAGCTCTGTCTTCCGGCAAGCGAAGTGCCATGGCAGCACAGAAAGTCAGGCACCCGGATCCCACGACTGCGACAGTCCCCGGTTCATGGCATCTTACATGTTACTGCTTAAGGTTAAGGTGACTGAAGAAGAGCACATGGCATTGGTTATTGCTGCAAGTGCACAGATTAATTTATGGACAACTATCACTGCATTTATTTTATGTTAATGTTACTATCTAAGCTGTGAAGGCAAACCCGCTTATTTGTATTAGCTTTGTTTATGCCAGCTAGGTTTAGACAATTGGCTTTAGGGAGATGAAGCATTTCTTTTTTTTGTGGGTCCTTTTTCTCAGTTGTTATACACACGTTTACGTATCAGATTTATCCAGTGGAAAAAGCCATTAAAGTTTCTGGGACATAAAAAGAGCACTGTAATTATCTCCATCTCATTATGTCCTTGAAATTGTGTACATTGTAGAATATGTTTTGGTTTTCTGGGCCGCTAATTCTGAACTCTGATATATGAAGCACCTGACAAATGTAAACAACAGTTCCTTGAGTTTAAAGGGCAAACTTTTTCACAGTTAAATAAAATACTCTTTTAACCAAACTTGTATAATCACAGGCTTAAACATAGAGTCATGTTCTTTTCTGAACGTGAAATGGTAGAACTCAGTTGATTAAAATCTATCGTTGGCTACAATTATTAACTGTATTATATTTAAAAGTAATGGATTTCCATTTGGTTTAAAATATATCTGTACGTCCACCACCTTCTGAGACCTTCCTACAAAACAGCAGCGGAACCACTCAAGAGCCGTTCTGTACTGTACCTGGTTGTTAAACTGTAATTTTCCATTCAAAAACACCCAAATCCCACCAATGCAAACAGTGTGGAAATTAATGACAGCGGTGCTGGCAGAGTTATCTTAGGTTTAGAGTCTACAATCAGAAAATGCAGGAGACTGAACAAAACAACCATATTACTGTTGTTACTGTTTTATGCAAAACAGGCCCAGACAGAGGTGAAGTTTAATGTCATTCAGTGGCAAAACCTAGGCTGCAGCCTAAAAAGCCAACCTTCAGAAAAGATGTCTTGTATGTACTGAATTGAACTTTTGACGATTTTTCTTGAAGTTGTAGGACCTTCTCACTCACCACCTATTCTAAGAAATGATCACTTACTACAGGATGTTACTGTTCCATAGTACATAATGGTATCACACTGCTCCATAAAACAGATACCCTTTTCACAGGCTATGATGAATTTGAGGAGACTGCATATCTGGTCCCCGCTCCTAACTGCCATGCGCTCAGCTGAAGGGCTGCATGGAACCTATGCGTGTCTAGTTCACAGGGTTCCCAGTCCTGTAGAGAGAGCCATACACACATGAGTTCAGTGAAGTGAGGGAAGCACATGCAATCCCACTCCCCTTCCCCCATGTTCTTCTTAATGTGTGAATAAGATATTTATATTATTCATTTGTTTATTACATTTATATCCCGCCATTTTTCCTCTTTAAGAAACCCAAGGCGGCGTACATAATCCTCCTCCTCTCCATTTTATCCTCAGAACAACAACCCTGTGAGGTAGGCAGGGCTCAGTGTCTGTGACTGGCACAAAGTCACCCAGTGAGGTTCCATGGCCAAGTGGGGACTAGAACCTGGATCTCCTGGCTCCCAGTCCAACACTCTAGCCACTATACCACACTGTGTCTCCTTGCTTTTCCATACTCAGCTCCCACTCCATCTTACCCCCTAAGTTTGGCTTCTGTCACTTCATGATATAGGGAAGTAAAACCTTCTCAAGTTTTACAATTATTGGGTTGGATCCAGATTTAGTCATCCTTGGAGTAGACCCATTGAAATCAATGGGACTTAAGTTGTTTGTTGTTGTTCAGTCGTTCAGTCGTGTCTGACTCTTCATGACCCCGTGGACCATAGCATGCCAGGCCTTCCTGTCCTGCGCTTTCTCCCGGAGTGTGCTCAAGTCCATTGGGAATTAAGTTAATTATAGTTAATTCCAAATACGCCTGAATCGAATTCCAATCCAATAACTGTGAAACTTGGACAGATTTTATTCCATGTATCATGACGTAACATAAATATTGTATATATATTACTAGTTTTAAAGCCACCTACGCACCCGTTTGGCACCAAAGGAACTCTAAAGGTGGTTAACAATTACACAAACAAAAACAGCAAAATCAGCATAAAACCTTATGTAAAGTACAATTTTACATAATAAAATACAATAGTAAGTAAAATACAAAGAAATCCAATGAATTAAATGCTCAGAACAGCATTAAGACAACATTCAGGTGAGACATTTAGCTGCCATCTAAAATAACACACAAACAAACCATTTTACCCTTTTTATTAGGGGTGTACGAGACCCCACTTACTTGGCTCCGCAGGTGGGGGGAGGTGCTCCGTCCTTCCCCTTGGAATCCTTGCCGGGGGGGGAGGTGCTCCGTGCCTACCCCCGGAATCCTGCCCGGCCGGCTCCGCTCCGCGGCCAAGCTGCGGAGCCGCCGGCCGGCTCCAGCCGCCCACAGCCGGACATCTGGCCGCTGGGCAGCCCTGCAGGGACGCAAATGGCAGCTGTCGTAGCCGCCGCCATTTGAGTCCCTGTAGTAAGCTGTGATAGGCTACGTAAATATTTACGTAGCCTATCACGACAGGGGGAAAACCCCAGCATACGCAAATAGTGGTAGCTGCCATTTGCGTAGGCTGGGGCTCACCCCCCTGCCGTGATAGGCTACATAAATACTTACATAGCCTATCACAGCCTCCGCAGGGACGCAAATGGCGTCCCTGCATTAGCCGTGATAGGCTACATAATTATTTATGTAGCCTATCACAGCTGAAGAAGCGAATGGCGGCCGCAGGACGGCCGCCATTCGCACAGCAGCGTGGACGGGAGCAGGTAAGTGCTCCGTTTCGCATGCCTTTCGTGGGGTGGGGGTGGCGGGCACTTAGTCCCGCATGCCTTTCATGGGTTGGGGGGCAGGGGCTTCGTTCCATGACGGTTTTTGGGGGGCCAAATGTACTGGCATTCGGCCTCACCGAGATCCGTCATGGAATTCTCTGACATCCCTACTTTTTATTAGTGGTGGTGGTATATTTCTGTTTGAATGTATCAAGAAAAAATGTTTTAGCTTGCCGTCTAAAAACAGCAGTTGGTTTGCTTTGGAGAGGGCATTCCACTGAAATGGCCCTGCTTCTTGTCAACATTGCCGTAACCCCATTAGGCCATGGGACTCAAGGCAGGGCTTTAGTTGATGCCTTATCATATGGAAGGGTGGGGCCTACATGGGATTAGCATCAATCTGCTATGGATTAGAGATATATAGAGAAACTGAGTAGTAGCCCTACTCAGTGGCGCAGTTAGGTCATTTTAGACTGTGGATTGAGTAGTCTTACGGTGTGTGTATGTGGGCAAGGGTTTTTAGATGGCAATGGACGTTATGAGGCAGTGGGAAATGCTGAGGTGCAGAAAAATGGAGTAGAGGATACTCCTTGGAAAAGGGTGACAGTTAGGAGAAGAAGAACTAGATGCCACTCTGCACCAGTGGAAGCAGTGGAGCTGTGGAACCGATTCCAGGTACTTGCGGATGAGACTGGAGGACAGCCTGCAGAGGAAGAATCACAGGGGAACCTGCATGAGAGTGAGCAAGAGGCTAAAGGTCAGTCAAACAGAGGCGATGAAACCCAGGCCTACAAGAAGAAGAAGAGAAGAGTGGTAGTAGTGGGAGACTCCTTGCTGCGTGGGATCGAGACCCAAGTATGTCGCGAAGACCCATGGACTCGCCAGGTATGTTGTCTCCCGGGAGGACAGATTAGAGACGTGACTGAAAGGTTGCCTGCGCTCATAAAGCCCACTGACAGGTATCCCTTTCTTCTCATCCATGTGGGAACAAATGATACCGCCAAGCGGAGCTACGAAGAGATCACATCAGACTTTGAAGCTTTGGGAAGGAAACTCAAGAACTTTGGGGCCCAGATAGTTTTCTCATCCATCCTTCCAGTAGTTAGAAGAGGGATAGAAAGGGAACGAAAAATACTCCGGGTGAATGACTGGCTACGAAGGTGGTGCCGACGAGAGAGATTTGGATTCTGGGACCACGGGCTATACTTCCTGGAAGATGGGCTGTTGGCTAGGGATGGGTTGCACCTCACAAAGGATGGGAAGACTGTGTTTGGCCACAGCATGAAGAACTTCATCAGGAGGGCTTTAAACTGAATCCTACGGGGAAGGGAGATGTAATGTTGGGGATAACAATGGACATAGGTGCATGCACTGCAATGGAGAGAACAGCTCTGATAGCGCCCAATAATAGTCTTCAGACACATGTAGGAAGAAAGCCAGACTATGAAGCACATGGTCTTCGATGTCTATATACTAATGCCCAGAGTATGGGAAACAAACAGAACGAACTTGAACTCTTAATACAAGAGGGAAATTATGACCTGATAGGTATAACTGAGACTTGGTGGGATGACTCTCATGACTGGAATACAGCAATTGAAGGATATAACTTGTTCAAAAAGAACAGGAGGAACAGAAAGGGAGGTGGGGTTGCACTGTATGTGAAAAATACATATCTCTGCACAGAAGTACAGGAGGAGGAGCTTGGTAGCCCCATCGAGAGCATCTGGGTTGAAATAAATGGAGCAAAGAATAAAAGGAACCTGGTGGTCGGAGTCTACTACCGGCCACCCAATCAAGGAGAAGACAAGGATGAAACTTTTGAAAAGCAAATAGCCAATGTTTTAAGGAAGCATGATGTAGTAGTAATGGGGGACTTCAATTTCCCCAATATTTGTTGGGAGACAAATTCTGCAAAACATGGCCCCTCCAGGAAATTCCTGACTTGTGTGGCGGATAACTTCCTCCTACAGAAAGTAGAGGAAGGAACTAGAGGATCGGCTATCCTTGACTTGATCCTAACCAACAGAGATGACTTAGTGGATAAAGTAGCAGTTACAGGAACTCTGGGGGAAAGTGACCATGTTATCCTTGAGTTCTTGGTTCTAAGGGAAGCAAAAGCCGAGTGTAGTCAAACACGTACCCTGGATTTTAGGAAAGCTGATTTTCATAAACTCAGAACAATGATCAGTAAGGTCCCATGGCAAGCGATGCTAGCGAGAAAAGGAGTCCAAGATGGGTGGGAGCTTTTAAAAAAGGAAATTCTCAAGGCACAATCACAAGCAATTCCAACAAGAAGAAAAGGTGGAAGACAACAGAAGAAGCCAATGTGGCTTCACAAAAAGCTTAGGGATGACCTGAAAACAAAAAAGGACACATATAGGAAGTGGAAAGAAGGCCACGTAACAAAGGAAGAGTACAGGCAGATAGCACAGAATTGCAGGGATGGCGTCAGGAAGGCTAAAGCTTAGAATGAGCTGAGGTTAGCAAGGGATGTTAAAAACAACAAAAAGGCTTTCTTCAGCTACGTGCATAGTAAAAGGCAGAGGAAAGAAATGGTGGTTCAGCTATTAAATAAGGATGGCAAAACGATAACAGATGACAAAGAAAAGGCAGAGGTGCTCAATTCCTACTTTGGCTCAGTCTTCTCCCAAAAGAGGGTCTATGACCCCCCTGGCAAAGGCGAAGTACAGGCTGAAGGGGCAGGATTGCAGCTTGAGATCGACAGGCATATGGTCAAGGAACATCTAATTACTTTGAATGAGTTCAAATCTCCAGGGCCAGATGAAATGCATCCTAGAGTAATAAAGGAACTGGCAGAAGAACTCTCAGAACCGCTGTCTATTCTCTTCGAGAAATCATGGAGGACGGGGGAAGTGCCAGATGACTGGAGGAGGGCTAACGTTGTCCCTATCTTCAAAAAGGGTAAAAAGGAGGAACCTGGGAACTACAGACCAGTCAGTCTGACATCAATCCCTGGGAAAATTCTGGAGCAGATCATAAAGCAATCCATCTGGAAGCACCTTGACAACAATGCCGTGATTACTCGAAGCCAACATGGATTTGTCAAAAACAAGTCCTGCCAGACAAATCTGATCTCATTTTTTGATCAAGTCACCTCCCTTGTAGACCGTGGGAATGCTGTAGACATCATATACCTCGACTTCAGCAAAGCTTTCGACAAAGTGCCCCATGATATCCTGATGAGCAAACTAGCTCAAAGTGGGCTAGATGAAACAACGATCCGGTGGATCCACAGTTGGCTACAGAATCGGACTCAAAGAGTGCTTCTCAATGGGACCTTCTCAAGCTGGGGAGAGGTAACGAGTGGGGTACCGCAGGGCTCAGTCCTGGGCCCAGTGCTCTTCAACATTTTTATTAATGACTTGGAGGAGGAGGTGCAGGGAATGCTGATCAAATTTGCAAATGACACAAAATTGGGAGGGACAGCTAATACTTTGGAAGACAGAAACAAAATTCAAAGTGATCTGGATAGACTGGAGCGCTGGGCAGAAAACAACAGAATGGCATTTAATAGGGACAAATGCCAAATTCTGCACCTAGGAAAAAGAAACCAAATGCACAGTTACAAGATGGGGGATACGTGGCTCAACCACACTACAAGCGAGAAGGATCTTGGAATTGTTGTCCATCACAAGCTGAATATGAGCCAACAATGTGATGTGGCTGCAAAAAAGGCAAATGCTATTTTGGGCTGCATTCATAGAAGCATCGCTTCCAAATCCCAGGAAGTACTAGTTCCCCTCTACTCAGCACTGGTTAGGCCTCATCTGGAGTACCGTGTCCAGTTCTGGGCACCACACTTTAAGAAGGATGCAGACAAACTGGAGAGGGTTCAGAGGAGGGCAACAAAGATGATCAGGGGACTAGAAACAAAGCCTGATGAAGAGAGACTGAAAGAACTGGGCATGTTTAGCCTTGAGAAGAGAAGACTGAGGGGAGATATGATAGCGCTCTTCAAGTACTTGAAAGGTTGTCACAGAGAAGAAGGCCAGGATCTCTTCTTGATCATCCCAGAGTGCAGGACACGGAATAATGGGCTCAAGTTACAGGAAGCCAGATTCCGGCTGAACATCAGGAAAAACGTCCTGACTGTAAGAGAAATACGACAATGGAACCAATTACCTGGGGAGGTGGTGGGCTCTCCCACACTGGAGGCCTTCAAGACGAGGCTGGACAGCCATTTGTCAGGGATGCTCTGACTTGGATTCCTGCATTGAGCAGGGGGTTGGACTCGATGGCCTTGTAGGCCCCTTCCAACCCTACTATTCTATGATTCTATGATTCTATTTTATGTACTTCAAAATGTGACAAGCCAACTCTGCTGTGCTGTGGTGGTGGTGGGGTCCTGCTCATTCTGCCTTGTGGGGCTCTGAACTTCTGTCCCAAAGCCCTATCCTGATGACCTGCTGGCCCTGCTAGATTTCTGTGTGCAGGCCCTGGGTGGGCAGCCAACCCCCTTGCGGTGGCTGTGGCATTCCTGCCTCTTTATCAGTGAGAATGCCTTTTCAGTAAGGCCTTTCCCACAGTAGGCAACACCTTCCACCACGCACAGTAATGCCATGACCAGGACCTTTACCTCAGGTCCAGCACCTTTATCCTGACCTGTATTATTCTCTTTATTCCTTTACCCTTTTGTAGCCACGAACCACAGGTGTAGGATTTTATAAAGCAAAGGAATATTTATAATTTACAGCATTAAGATGTTCAACAGTAAATAAGTCTCTTTAAAAGTATATCTATCAAAATATATAAACTGAAGCTGAATCCTGGCAAGACGGAAGCCCTGTGGGTGGGTGGTTCCTGGGTCCGGGAGACAGGCTCATTGCCTGTTCTGGGTGGGGTTGCACTCCCTCTGAAAGATCAGGTCCATAGTTTGGGGGTACTCCTAGATCCATCATTGTTGCTGGAAGCCCAAGTAGCCATGGCGGCTCGGAGTGCCTTTTACCAGCTTCGGCTGGTTCACCAGGTACTGCCTCTCCTGGACAGCAATAGCTTGGCCACAGTGGTACAGGCATATATTAGTAACCTCAAGACTGTATTACTGCAATGCGCTCTAGGTGGGGCTGCCCTTCAGGCTGGTCCGGAAGCTGGAGCTAGTGCAGAACGCAGCAGCTCGGCTGTGGTTGGGAGCTGCCCCTTTTCAGCGTGCAACTCTTTTGCTGAGGGAACTGCACTGGCTGCCTATCCGCTACTGGGCCAGGTTTAAAGTATTAGTACTAGTGTGCAAAGCCCTAAGCAACTTGGGACCAAGATACCTGATACAGTGCCTTGCCTTCTCCCTTACCAACCTGCCTGGACACTGAGGTCATCGGAGAGCTTGCTCCTGATGGGTCTGCAGGGACCTATGGCCCGATTAGAGTCCATCAGGAGAAGAGCCTTCAGCGTGGTGGCCCCCTTTCTTTGGAACTCCTTGCCCCTGGAGGTCAGGCATAATAACTGTGTTATTTCCAGCGCCTCCTGAAAAAAGCACTGTTCCAGGAGGCATTCCTTAATTGACCCGTCACGGTTTTTATTGGCATTGTGTTTTTTAAACAAGTATAACTTTATTGCGGTGTTTTAATCTTTTTATTCTTTTAGTGTTTTATTTTTTGTGTTCACTACTTTGAAATCTGTTCTAGATATGGAGTGGTATATAAATATATCCTATCCTACACGCTCACGCTTAATTGCCACTTTGATCCTATACACACAAGTCTTAGTCACGATCTATCTCCTTACTATCTATCTCTTCACAGTCTATCTTTTCCCTGTCTATCTCTTCACAAGCCCTATCGAAACTCCTTGCTATCCGTTCCCTATCTAAACTAAACAAGCACAGTTCCCTGTTTATATAGTACACCATTTCACCCCCCAATCAGCCAATCATCTCACATATGCAAATGCATCATACTTCCCATAATTCATACTGCTCTCACTCTAGACCTACTTACCAGAAAATACAGAGCCATAACTATAATACATATACAGAGTGGCCCAAAAGTAGGTATACAGTTGTTTAGAATGTTGATGGGAGGGGGAGAGAATGTGTGAGTAGAAGATGTGTGGGTGGAGTCAAAATGACAGTTGGGAAGAGTGAGTGACAGGGAGTGACAGTTAAATCAGTTAAGTGTAGAGAGTGAGGGGAGTGAGGCCTTTAAGTAGGTATACAGTTGTTTAGTTGTTTAGTTATTTTTTTTACTGATATTGTGAATGATGGCAGCGAACTTGAGTCAAGAGCAAAGAAAATGGATTCTAAAGCAGTACTAGAAGACTGGAAATTCTCTCCCCCTCCCATCAACACTCTAAACAACTGTATACCTTCTTTTGGGCCACCCTGTATATAAATCCAGATTCATAACAAATATACATGTGACATCACAGGGGCTGCCCCTGATTCTGTTCACACACATCCAGTGCACTCTGCTGGTCAGCGAAGAAGGCACTTCCTCTCCTCCATGGTCAGCATAAACACAGAGCATGCTCACAGATAGGGGGCAACACTAACAGCAGCCTTTCTCTGTTTGCACAGAGAAGGCTTTGGATTAAACCTTAGTCTTCCTCCCCTACTGAAACTAAGCCCATGTAACTGAACTGAATACATATTCTTCCCCTGTTTACCCTTGCCTGTCTTTTTCCTTTCCCTTGTCTCCCTTCCCTGGTCCAAATTTTAAATTGTAAGCTGCTCAGGGCGGAGACCAGTCCATTTTATGGTTACTCACTAAAGTGCCCTGGAGATTAATGGCCACTGTTTAATATAATCTTAATGCAGCAGTAGCTCACCGCAGGTGTTCAAAACTACTAGGTGTGGAGAAGTGCGCTCCAGTGTCGTCTCCTCCAGTCCCAACCTCCCATATTGATGGGGAAGTTCTGAAGGGGAAGTGTAACCGTGTTTAGGGATGGGGGAGAAATCCTCCACGGACCTCAGACTTACCTCTGCCTCCTGGAGGAATCCTCATTGGCTGGATCCTCCCCACCGGCTGGCTCCGTATCACTGGCTGGGCGGATTGACTGCGGATGCAAATGGTGTCCACTATGCCATTTGTGGCCGTAAAGGTCTTAGTTTAAGGTAAATGCAGCTGTAAATGGCTGCATTTAGCTTAAACTAAGACCTTTATGGCCGCAAATGGTGTTGTTGTTGTTGTTGTTCAGTCGTTCAGTCGTGTCCGACTCTTCATGACCCCACGGACCACAGCACACCAGGCCTTCCTGTCCTGCGCTCTCTCCCGGAGTGTGCTCAAGTTCATATTCATTGCATCGGTGATGCTATCTAGCCATCTCATCCTCTGCCGTCCCCTTCTCCTTTTGCCTTCAGTCTTTCCCAGCATCAGGGTCTTTTCCAGGGAGTTTTCTCTTCGCATTAGGAGGCCAAAATATTTGAGCTTCAGCTTCGGTATCTAGGGATGGTGGAGAATTTCTCCACGAATCTCGGGGAGGCTGAATGCCAACGCATTCGGCCCCCTGAAATTTGGGGGGAAATTCTACGCCCCCCGCCCCCCCCGGGATGGGACTTACCTCCCTCGAATGTCCCTCTCGGCAGCGGGTCCCGGCGGCGTTTCGGAGGCGTTTCGGCGGGGGTGGGGATGGCGGCCGGTCTTCCAACCGGCTGCCGCCGCCGCCATTTCCAAGTAAATGTAAAAAAAACCCAAAACACACACGTGATAGGCTACGTAACGATTTACGTAGCCTATCACGGCTAGATTTCCAAAGTCAGCCATGATAGGCTACGTAAATCGTTACGTAGCCTATCACGGGTGACTTTGGGGGAAAAAAAGTGTGTGTGTGTGTGTGTTTTTTAACATTCATTTTTGTATTTCGCGGCCAGGGAGACGGGGCACTTCTCCCCGGCCTGAATTTTGGCCAGGCGAGGCGGGGCGCCTCCCCCCCCCCGGCCTGAACTTCGGGGGGAGAACTGAAGTTCCTCCCCCCCACCACAAAGCAAGCTGCAGGACCAGGTAAGTGACTTTCGTACATCCCTATCAGTATCTGTTCTTCCAATGAGCAGTCAGGGTTAATTTCCTTTAGGATGACTGATTTGAGCTCATTGCAGTCCAGGGGACTCGTAACCGTCTTCTCCAGCAAATGGTGTAGTGGATGCCATTTGCATCCCCGCTTTTTCATGTGATAGGCTATGCAAATATTTACAGGGCACCGCTTTCACCCCCCAGCCCGTCACAACTGTGCAGCATTGCAGCTTCGAATTAGCTTCTCATGGTATACACTCACAATTTACTGCGCGCTCCCCTAACAGACTCCGCCGTGCCCTTTTTTTGCCATTATACGCAAATGTGCAGCTATGCATTCCCGTGAGCACGGGGGTGCAACACTGCAGTGGCTGTTTTGTATTTTATTTATTTATTTATTTATTTATTTATTTCTATACCGCCCAATAGCCGAAGCTCTCTGGGCGGTTCACAAAAATTAAAACCAAACAACACACAATAAAACAATTTAAAATATATAGAACATTAAAACCACAATATAACAATACAACCACAATAAAACCTAGCAGCAGTACAGGAGTTTAAAATACAGATTTAAAACAGCAAAGATAAAAATTTAGAAAGCTAAAATGCTAAAATGCCTGGGAAAATAAAAAGGTCTTCACCTGGCACCGAAAGGAATACAATGTAGGCGCCAGGCGAACCTCACTAGGGAGCTCATTCCAGAGCCGGGGTGCCACAACAGAAAAAGCCCTCCTCCTAGTAGCCACCCGCCTCACTTCCTTTGGCAGGGGCTCTGTTTTAGGGGTTCTGTTGTTTCTTTCTGTCCCTCCTTAGGAAAAAGTGGGTGCTCTGTGTCCCTTCATTGTCAGTTCCCCAGCCTTAGACTCTCGCGATGGTTCGCGTGAGCTTTACGTGCCTACCCATAGGGATGGCATGGGTGCCAGATTCAGTCTGGGAATCCAGCGGACCTGCCCGTGCCTGCACCCCCGAGGCCCGCTCTCCAAGCCCCTGCCCCTGCTTGCCCCCTGTCCATGCTTGGCGAATGGCTTGCAGTCACCCTGGCAGCCTCATCAAGCTCCACGGTCACCATTTTTTGAGAAAGAAAATGGCGATCGCAAAAATGGGCAAATTTGCACAGATGTGAAAATGCATATTTTGCGAATGCACACATTCATGTATGCGTGAAAACACATATTTTATGAAAAATGGAAATTTTCATACACACACTAATGTGTGCCTTCACAAAAATGCACATTTCACACATGAGAATATGCGCATTTGCAAAATGCACATTTTCGCTCCTACAAAAACATGCACATTTTTGCGATCGCCATTTTATTTTTTTTAGAAATGGTGACCACAGAGCTTGACGAGGCTGCTGGGGTGAGTGTGGGCTGCTCACCAAGCATGGGAGGGGCTCAAGCATGGTCTGGGAGAATGATGGGTAGTGAGTGGGAGCAGGGGCGGGCTGGGCAGAAGTCCAGAGAACCCGGACAGGAGTGGATTTGCACATCCCTACCTACCCATCACTCTGAAATGGTGGCCGGAGCGAAGTTGGTCCTCCCCGAAGACCTCCCCCCCGGTCCTTGGGCACCGAGTCCAAAACAACGATTGCGAAGATACAAAGCTGCAAAAATGTGCGAAAGTGTGATTAAAGAAATGAAATGCCTGTCTGTGCCTCTGTAACTGTGCAGCTGTGAAGGGACGGGGGGAGTAAAGGGGTGACACAGAGTGATGCAAGCACTATGCATGCCTACAACACACCCACCGCAAAATGTGAAGTCGGTTTGGGGAAGAGACAGATGGCTCACAACTGCAGGAAACCCGCAGCAAATGAAAAACATCACAGCAAAACTCTTCCTTCGAAATCCGCACTTTCTGGGAGAAAACCACGGATGGTTTGCGAAGTGGCAACTGTGTTATCTGTCCCCAGAGACCTCGACTCACAGCTGTCCCAGAGTAAAAGGCTCATGTAGATGGGGCCCTGGTTGCTTCACTATTCCAGAGGTGATTGAATCACTGTTATAAATTTGTCTTAACCAACTCATGAAGATAAATTTATGATTCCTCTGAAGCATTAAAGCTTAATAAAGAATCTGAAACACACCACTTGAATCAAATTGACTATATTAAATACACTGCTGGTTAGATCTGCCAGTTTGCAAAAGTGGAAGCTGGAAATAAAATTGTGAAGTAAAATAAAATTATGCCAACTACATCAAACAAATCTTACTGTTTTCTCTACCTTGACTCTGTGCTACTAATATGAGATAGTGTATGGATAGTGTCATTATATAGTTTAATCCCTGGGTGGCACTGGGCTTAGTTATATCTGGGTGGAATCAGGAGTTTCCCATTCTGTTCTTCTTTTTTCATTTATTTTTTTATTGTAAAATTTCAACAAAACAAAACCATAAAGAGGAAAAGAAAAGAAAAGAAAAGTAGCTACATAGATCGGAATATATCAGTTTCAGTACATGCATATGAAATGTGTGTGTGCGTGTGTATGTGTGAATACAGCTTTCTAAGAATTATACATAAACTTTAGGGATGGAGGAGAATTTCTCCACGAATCTCCGGGAGGCTGAATGCCAATGCATTCGGCCCCCCGAAATTGGTGGAGAAACGGTCCGCCCCCCCCCGCCCCTCCGGAATGGGACTTACCTTTGGCGAATGTCCTTGGCGCTGGCGGGTCCCAGCGCCAGTTCGGTGGCGGTTCGGCGGCGGCAGCGGTGGCGGTGGCGGCCGGTCTTCCAACCAGCTGCCGCCGCCGCCTCCATTTCCGTGTAAAAAAACAACAACAACAACAAACGTGATAGGCTACGTAAAGATTTACGTAGCCCATCACGGCTAGATTTTCAAAAAAACCCGTGATAGGCTACATAAATCCTTACGTAGCCTATCACGGCTGACTTTGGGGGGGGGAGGAAAAAAGCACATACTCAAATGGCGGCGCCCATGGGCGCCGCCATTTGCGTACACGCTTTCCCTCCCCCCCAAAGTCAGCCATGATAGGCTATGAAAAACATATATAACTGATATATATTTCATGATATTTCAAATATGATATATATTTCATATATAACTGATCATATATAACTGATATATATTTCCAGCTTCCGACCAGCTGCCGCCGCCGCCTCCATTTCCGTGTAAAAAAACAACAACAACAACAAACGTGATAGGCTACGTAAAGATTTATGTAGCCCATCACGGCTAGATTTTCAAAAAAACCCGTGATAGGCTACATAAATCCTTACGTAGCCTATCACGGCTGACTTTGGGGGGGGGAGGAAAAAAGCACATACTCAAATGGCGGCGCCCATGGGCGCCGCCATTTGCGTACACGCTTTCCCTCCCCCCCAAAGTCAGCCATGATAGGCTATGAAAAACATATATAACTGATATATATTTCATGATATTTCAAATATGATATATATTTCATATATAACTGATCATATATAACTGATATATATTTCCAGCTTCCGACCAGCTGCCGCCGCCGCCTCCATTTCCGTGTAAAAAAACAACAACAACAACAAACGTGATAGGCTACGTAAAGATTTACGTAGCCCATCACGGCTAGATTTTCAAAAAAACCCGTGATAGGCTACATAAATCCTTACGTAGCCTATCACGGCTGACTTTGGGGGGGGGGAGGAAAAAAGCACATACTCAAATGGCGGCGCCCATGGGCGCCGCCATTTGCGTACACGCTTTCCCTCCCCCCCAAAGTCAGCCATGATAGGCTATGAAAAACATATATAACTGATATATATTTCATGATATTTCAAATATGATATATATTTCATATATAACTGATCATATATAACTGATATATATTTCCAGCTTCCGACCAGCTGCCGCCGCCGCCTCCATTTCCGTGTAAAAAAACAACAACAACAACAAACGTGATAGGCTACGTAAAGATTTACGTAGCCCATCACGGCTAGATTTTCAAAAAAACCCGTGATAGGCTACATAAATCCTTACGTAGCCTATCACGGCGGACTTTGGGGGGGGGGGAGGAAAAAAGCACATACTCAAATGGCGGCGCCCATGGGCGCCGCCATTTGTGTACACGCTTTCCCTCCCCCCTAAAGTCAGCCATGATAGGCTATGTAAGGATTTACATAGCCTATCACGGCTGACTGCAGGGACGCAAACGGCGGCGGCTATGGCCGCCGCCATTTGCGTCCCGGCCGGCCAGGAAGATTTGCAGCTGGAGGGACGGGGCGCCTCCCCCTGGCCAGAATTTCGGCCGGAGGGATGGGGCGCCTCCCCCCCGGCCAGAATTTCGGCGGGGAGGAATGGAGCGCCTCCCCCACACAGCGAAGCAAGCTGCGGGACCAGGTAAGTGACTTTCGTCCATCCCTAAAGGCAGACCACATATCCATATAAGTATCCATTCACAAATGGTGTCTATACACTGCCCATTCAAATGTTGAAAGCATTGTTAGGTCCTGAATCCAATCCACTACATTAGGTGAGTGTTTATTCTCCCAATGTCACAATATCAATCTTTTAGCTGTCATAGGGCATGGAGAATCCATTTGTGTATGAATAGTGTCATTATATAGTTTAGTACCTGGATGGCCCTGGGCTTAGGGCATCTCTACACCAGCTTAAAATCCTGTATTTAAAATGGGGCTTTCTGCTTCCGTTTTAAATGCAGGATCACGACGACTCCCCTTTTCACATGCTTCCTTCTCCCCTTCCCCCTCCTTCTCCCCATATCCGAGTCTTCCATTATCTTTCATGGATCTCGCTCCTCTTCTTGCTGCTTCTCCTCTTTTCACAGAGGAAACTGAAGCAGAACACAACGGGGCAATTTGATAGCTCATTATCTGCGCTCTATTTAAAAACAGAACAAGGGGCATTTAGTGCAGGAGACGCCTTGAATGATCATGGCGTCATGTAAAAAGCACGCATATTTCCATGAAGGAGCAATCTCAGTCACAGGATAAAAGCTCCTTGTGAAGGGGCCCTTAGTTATATGGGTGGAATCAGGAGTTTCCCATTACTATACTGTTCTTGTTACAGAGAGACAATAAAGTCTTTGTCTAGCTTCCTGACTGGTGTGTCTGCTAAGCCCTCTATGACAGATAGTAAAAGGAATTTTAACCAGTCTTGTAAGCCATTGATTTTCAAATATTCTACTTGCAGGGAACCCTTCCCCAAAAGGCTTGCCTGCCATGGAATCCCTTCATGTTGGAGAGGATTCTGTGAAGACCCATGCCCTATTTGGGTGTTCTTCTTGTGTGGAAATGAGTTTACTAGCTCCATCCCTTCCCTTGCCATTCTCGTCACCCTCTAAAAATAGAGGGTTAGTTACTGTATGCAGAGGAGAGCCTCTTCTCTACAGGGAAGATTTTCTTTAAAATCATGAAAAATCAGGATTCTAAAATCTGAGGACAGAGGTGGCTGCCCTCTGAAGACAGTTGTTCTCCATGTGCAGGGGACAACGAGAATGGTGAGGGAGGGGGCAGAGCTAGCATGCTCATCTCCACACCCCCTCCTCACATGCAGATCTTACACATGAGCTGAACGCTTGGATAGGACTATTGTCAGTTCATGCAAGCTTTTCAGGCCTCTCTGTCACTTTGCAGAAGAAGATAACAGAGGAACTCTGAATAAATCACTGAGGGACATCAGGGTTCTGTGAGTCAGAGTTTGAAAACAAATTAGTCTTTGCCAGGAAATTAACCCAATGGAGAAGGGCTCCAGCAGATTATCTTAGAACATAGAATCATAGAATCGTAGGGTTGGAAGGGGCCTATAAGACCGTTGAGTCCAACCCTTGCTCAACGCAGGAATCCAAGTCAGAGCATCCCTGACAGGTGGCTGTCCAGCCTCATTTTGAATGCCTCCAGTGTGGGAGAGCCCACCACCTCCCTAGGGAATTGGTTCCATTGTCGTATTGCTCCAACAGTCAGGATGTTTTTCCTGATGTTCAGCTGGAATCTGGCTTCCTGTCACTTGAGCCCATTCTTCCGTGTCCTGCACTCAGGGATGATTGAGAAGAGACCCTGGCCTTCCTCTCTGTGACAACCTTTCAAGTACTCGAAGAGCACTATCATATCTCCCCTCAGTCTTCTCTTCTCAAGGCTAAACATGCCCAGTTCTTTCAGTCTCTCTTCATAGGGCTTTGTTTCCAGTCCCCTGATCATCTTGGTTGCCCTCCTCTGAACCCTCTCCAGCTTGTCTGCATCCTTCTTAAAGTGTGGCGCCCAGAACTGGACACAGTACTCCAGATGAGGCCTAACCAATGCTGAGTAGAGGGGAACTAGTACTTCCCGGGATTGGGAAGCTATGCTTCTATTAATGCAGCCCGAAACAGCATTTGCCTTTTTTGCAGCCACATCACATTGGTGGATCATATTCAGCTTGTGATCTACAACATGAGCAGGTTGATACGGGAGTAAGCGTTCTTTTGGGTATTTAGGCCTTTAAAGTAAGTACCCATCAGAAGTAAAGAGCATACATGTAAGAAGGGATGTACAAACACTCCTCTGCTCATCCTGAAGACAGTTGAGCTTTTGTCAGCATCTCCAAGCAAATGTTCATAAAAGCCCTCAAGTTTCCCAAGCATTCTAAGCAAACATTTGCAATGTCCCCACCTCTGCTACTTCCCCTTCCCCTTGTCCTAGCCCCCACCTGAAAACTTGCTTTTGAGCAGGAGGCAGGCAGAGGTGGTAGCTTCAGGTACTCTCTGGCCCCAGGACAGCATTATTTTTCTTGCCAGGGATTGGATTGGGGCTACATGTCCCAGCATCTTTGCTGGACTTTCTCCTCAGCAGGAATTCCACACAGAGCACCATTTTTCCAGTAGGGATGCTGGGACATGACGTTCCTGTCAAGCCTGTAGTGGGAAAGGATGCTCTGCTGAGACTCGCTGGGCGTAGGGCTGTCCTGAGTTGACAAGGTCTGTTTCTCAGCCATTTCACCCATCTTGAAATAGTCCGTTTGGTTTCAGCTAGATTTCTGGGTGAGGTGAAATTCTTTTGTGGGGCAGAGAATTGGGGCTTCCACCCTTTTGTTTTTCCCAGCAAACCATCAACATGGTTTATACAGGAACAATGTTCTAACGTGGAATCAAAAAGTCATATGTGTATATTTGAGAAAGGCCCTCTGCCAGTCTGACTCAGGAAACAAAGCAGCTTCATATGTCTGTACGTTAATTTGTTTGCTATGCACTGCTCTGCTAATGCCAATCAACAATAACCAATTTTGGGGATGGGTGGGTGGATGGGTGAGGAGCGTGTAAGTTTTGAATCTGGTTTCAAATGTCCAACGCAATAGAGTAAGGTTTTTTTAAAAAAAATCTACGAAGGTAAAGGATTTTAGATGCTGTTGGTCTTACTTGGCTAGAGTAACATAATGAACACAACATGATGAAAAACTGATAGGCAACTGAATGAATGTAAAACTCTTTCTTCAGGACAGAATGATTTGTGCATTCGCCATGTAATCAAATGCATTTTGATTATCTGATTACCACCTTCAGAGTGCCAGCAACAGAAATGATCGCTCTCTCTGAAAATCACACAGGCTCACTCTGAATGGAAAACAGATGGAAAGTGTTTTAGGTTGTTGACATTTTAGGTTACGAACACTCTCAGAAACCACAGACTGCTGTTACATTATACATTTCTAATTAGGCCACAGCAAAGGCAGACCAGGCCTTTCTCCTGGTCCATAAAGCCAGACTGATTTACATTTGCCTGAGACTCAAATAGTTAATAATAAGCAGATTGTTCAAGAAGTTTCCCCCTTTCGCATGGTCATTCCTCTTATATATCTTACAGTATCTACTGAATGCAGATTTATTTTTCAGTAAAGAAATGTTGGTTGGCTAATTAATTTTTATTATTAGAAATGATGAAATGAGGAGTCCATCGCTTTAGACCAAACTAGACATTAAGTAGCAGGGATGGTTCCACAAACCATAGTTATTGCTGAGCCACTACAAAGTGGGTGGTGGTGGTAATGGTGGTGGAGGGGGATGATGTGGCAGGCAGGAGAGAGAGAGAGTCCTTCCTCCAGCCATTTCCCTTCCAGTTGGGGCCCAGACATGTGCTTGCCAACTTTAAAGTAACTTTAAACAGGAGTTGCCATCATTGCTGGTACAGGCACTCTCTGTAGCCACCCCAGTGCTCTGTGGCCACCTGAAAACCACCTCAGAGCAGGGCCGGCCCAAGACATTTAGCTGCCTGAGGCAAAAAGCAGATGGCACCCCTTCTATTCCACATATAAAAGTGAACTGGACTAGCAGATGAATCTTACTTCAATTCTGGGAATGGGATAGTAGGATTGAAAACTCAAATATGAAATTGCTGATCTTCTGACCAAAATATGCAACATGTCCCTAAGATCAGCCTCTATACCAGAGGACCGGAGGATAGCCAATCTAACACCAATTTTCAAAAAAGGATCCAGGGGGGATCTGGGAAATTACAGGCTGGTTAGCTTAACGTCTGTTCCAGGTAAATTGGTTGAAGGCATTATTAAAGATAAAATTCGTAAGCATATAGAAAGACAAGCACTGCTGAAAAAGAATCAACACAGCTTCTGAAAAGGTAAGTCCTATCTCACTAACCTTTTAGAGTTCTTTGAGAGTGTCAATAAACATGTAGGCAGGGGTGATCTGGTACGCATTGTTTACCTGGACTTCCAAAAGGCTTTTGACAAAGTCCCTCACCAAAGACTCCTGAAAAAACTTAGCAGTCATGGAATAAGAGGGCAGGTCCTCTTATGGATCAGTAACTGGTTAAAGAACAGAAAGCAGAGGGCAGGAATAAATGGTAAATTCTCCCAATGGAGGGAAGTAAATAGTGGGGTCCCACAGGGATCTGTACTAGGACCAATGCTTTTCAACCTGTTCATAAATGATCTGGAATTAGAAGTGAGCAGTGAAGTGGCCAAGCTTGCTGATGACACCAAATTATTTAGGGTGCTTAAAACAAAAAGGGATTGTGAAGAGCTCCAAAAGGATCTCTCCAAACTGGGAGAATGGGCATCTAAATGGCAAATGCAGTTCAATGTAAGCAAGTGTAAAGTGATGCACATCGGGGCAAAAAATTCCAACTTCAAGTATAGCTTGATGGGATCTGAGCTAGTGGTGATTGACCAGGAAAGAGATCTTGGGGTTGTGGTGGACAGCTCAGTAAAGATGTCAACCCAGTCTGCAGCCACTGTAAAAAAGGCAAACTCCATGTTAGAGTTTTAGAAAGGGATTGAGAATACAATTACCAACATCATACTGCCCCTATACAAATCTATGGTATGACCGCACTTGGAATACTGTGTACAGTTTTGGTCACCACACCTAAAAAAATATATTGTAGAGCTGAAAAAGGTGCAGAAAAGGGCAACTAAAATGATCACGGGGCATTTTTCTCCCTCTCTCAAAATTCTAGAACCCGGGGTCATCCTATGAAGCTGATCAGTGGGAGATTCAGGACAGATAAAAGGAAATACTTCTTCACACAGTGCATAGTTAAGCTATGGAATTCGCAACCACAGGGTGTAGTGATGGCCACCAATTTGGATGGCTTTAAAAGGGGGTCGGACAAATTCCTGGAGGATAAGGCTATCAATGGCTACTAGTCCTGATGGCTATGTGCTGCCTCCAGTACCAGAAGCAGTAAGCCTGTGTGCACCAGTCGCTGGGGAATATGGGCAGGAGGGTGCTGCTGCACTCATGTCCTGCTTGAGGGTGCCTGGTCAACAGCTGGTTGGCCACTGTGTGAACAGAATGCTGGACGAGATGGACCCTTGGTCTGGTCAAGCATGGTTCTTCTTATGTTCTTATAGCTTCCTCCACTGCATCTGAGGGCAGCAGGTTAGCTTAGGGGACGCAACGCAAGCCACATGGCCCACAGCTCTTTGTTCCATCACTTTCTTGCCGTTTCCCAGCATCTGCTGCCTGAAGTGATTTCCTCACTCTGCCTAACGGTAGGGCTGGCCCTGCCTCAGAGTGAAGCATTAGTTCTGGAGAGATCTGCTGGCTGCTTCCTTGCTGTGGCATACCATCAGGAAAACAGCCAGTGTGGGACTTTCCAGAGTGCCTGCCCAATGCCTCTTTCTTGCTCTAAGAACAGACTCCTCAGAGCAAGGCCTTGGGGAAGCACTCTAGGGATTATCATTGCTACTTTCCCGCTGCAGTGGTCTGAAGTGGGTGGACAAATGGGGAGGTGGTAGAAGCAGCAGCAGTTGCCACCAGCCAGGAAAACATGGCTGGTCATGATGCACCCTCAGGAGAGCGGATGGGTGTCGTCTTCCACTCCTCCCACAATGCTGCCTGAACCACATGACTCATCATGGCTCACAGAGAGCCCTGTAGCTTCATGCAGGCTGCATGGAACACGCAGTTAAACCTTCTTTTGTGTCTGGTGTCCATCAACTGTTTGAGAATAAAGGAGAAATCTGGCACAGCTTTCTCTTGCTTTGTTCCGGTATGTGTTCCACATTCAGGTCACACTCATGCTGTGGGCTGAACTGCAGCTCGACTTAAGGCTATGTCTGCTGCTGGTTGGAAATTCCTTTTGGAGGTGGGGGCTTCTCTCTGACACAGGGCAAACCTAAGGTTTTGTATTCAACCATGTTGACCATTTGGAACCTGAAACCGAGCACGAATCACACTGAAATGGAACAACAGCAAAACTCTTTTAGCAGACTGTTCTACCTAATGCAATTAGTTGTAATGTTGAGTACTAAGTGCTTACACAGCTTGCCAAAAAATGGTTTTGTTACATTTCTGGTAATGTACAACAATATTGCACAACGACATTAAAGGAGCTTTACCGGCACAGATATATATATATATATATATATATATATATATATTGGTATCCCTTCTAACAACTGGCCTGTGTGATACCAAATGCTACAAAGGGGATGTGCAAGAAGCTGGGAATCTAAGGAGAGACAACAGAACTTTCAACCAACACTTCTCACTCTCACTTTGGGAGAACGAAATAAATATTTGGGTTAAAACAACAACAACACCTAGCTGCAACACTGAGCACAGACACTTTTGACTTCCCATGAAATTCTTCAGATATTTTGCCTGAGGAGGAGTCTGAAACCTTGCTTCAAATGAGGGCTGCACTAAGGAGATGAAAGCGGGATTTAAGGGCGGAATGTTCCATGAAACGTCCTTGTTTATCTTTTTTGCGTGGTGTTTCCCATCTGTTCTCAGCTGCTTCTTTCCCAATCTGCAGATTCAGTGCCATTTCCTTGAAAACAAGGACTTCTCCCTGAGGTGATTCCAGTCAATGAGGGATAATGGAAGTAACCTTAAGATATCACACAGCCAATCAGCGTTGGCTATATGACAATAGCACTAAGCCAAACCAGGGTGATGGCAGGAAGCGCTGTCTTACTCTGAATAGGCTTCCCAATGAAACCACATAGTCAAGCAACAGCAGCATGGAGGCTGGTGATCCAGTGTCAATGGGACTGTGAATCTGTTCTGGGTTTCAGTCAGATTCCTTAGAAGAGCTGTCCAAGGTCCTGGATCTATTTTGGGCATTGGGTTATACCTTAGAGTTCTGACTGGTTCTGACTGAAACCCAGAGCAGATTCACAGCCGCACTGACACTGCAGCCACCAGCCTCCAATGCGCAGCAGGGTCACTTTGTCACTAGCAAATAGGGATGTTAAAGAAATCTGCCGCAGATTCAAATGAGGCCAGATTCTTTGGAATCTGGCCTCAGGAATCCGCGGCAGATTGGCACCACTTACCTCCGCTCCAGGAGGATTGGAGGCGGAACACTACCCGGCTGCTTCTTCCACTGAAGCCATTCGCCTCCTCCACGCTGATCACCATTAAAAAAAAAAGGGGGGGGGATTGGCAGGATGTGCCCATAGGCTTATATGCAAACAGAACGTGAATCTTGCGTATAAGCCTATGGACACATAGACTTATATGCAAGATTCATGGCTCTATTTCCATATAAGTCTATGGGCACATCCTGCCAATCACTATTTAAAAAGAAAAGAAAAAAAGAAATGGAGATCGGCGCAGAGGAGGTGAACGGCTCTGGCCAGCAAGGTAAGTGGCCCTATAGCCGGTGTGGCTCTGAGGAATCCTGATGGAGCAGAGCTGCTCCGGAGGATTCCGGGGGGCGGGAGGAATAGATTGCCTACCCCACCCACGGATTCCCCACCAGAACGGACGGTGGGGAATCCGTATACCCCTACTAGCAAACAAGAATTACACTAGGCATAGTTAAAAAACAACAACAAATCAATATGAATGGCAGTTTCTAGATGTTTCAAAGAGTATGCGCTTGTTTATTAATGCAACAGATACCCACCTCATTAAACTATCCTGCTCCCTTAGGAACATTTGTTTCTAAATTCATGAAATATAAAAAGCTCAAAGTCTATAAACTTCTTTTTTTTTTTTGTAATTGCTCCTTTACAAAAAGTCTCAGGGTGGGGGGAGGGGAATGCTTCTAAGCTCATATATCACATGTAAGTATCTATATGCAGCCCTATGCAAATTCTTTGTTGCTGAATTAAAACCATGGTCCAATTGATAAATATTTAATATTGCAGGATATTTCCTTATCATATAGATTAAACTAATTAAGTTAATATATTTAAACAAGGATAAGAGGGGCAATATAAGTCCCAGTCTGCTTGAAAGTAAAGCTGCAGTTTAAATACTTCAGGGGTTTAGTAAAAGCAACATCAATCAGAATAAAATGACACCATCATTTTCTTCCCCAGGAAGCTGTGAGTTAAGAGATTGCATAAAAGTATCAGGGCTTTTTTACTGAATAACATAGGTAATACATTTTGAAATATGGAAGAGACACAGAAAGTCAAAGTGTCCTAGCAACTGGTGCAGCCTTCACCCATCTACACAGTGTAGATAAGGCATGAGCCAGCCCTTTTGTGCAGAAACTGGGTAGCAGAGGGTCATTCTTGTGTGCTGTTCCTTGTGTTAGATCATCTCAGATTGACTTCAAGAGTAAGGGTCAGGCTGGCACCAGACTCCTGTGGGTCCTTGGCATAGTGCTTTTGATACCCCCCCCCCTCGCTTGCACACACATACAGTACACACACCCCTGACAAAAGGAAGTGAGGCGGGTGGCTACCAGGAAGAGGGCCTTTTCTGCTGTGGCACCCCGGCTGTGGAATGAGCTCCCTGGAGAGGTTCACCTGGCACCTACGTCGTACTCTTTCCGGTGCCAGGTGAAGACCTTTTTATTCTCCCATTATTTTAGCATTTTGCTTCCTAGTCTTTTAGCTTTGGTGTTTTAAATCTATATTTTAAATCTCTGCATTGCTGCTAGGTTTTATTCGGGTTGTATTGTTATATTGTGGTTTTAATGCTTTTATACTTTATATGGTTCGATCCTGCATTTTTGGGGTTTGATTTCTGTGAACCATCCACAGAGCTTTGGCTATTGGGGGGTATAGAAATAAATAAATAAATAAAGCCAGTCAACCCTCCCTCCTTTTATTTTTTTTACCTGGTGGTAGCGCCTCCTAGCCTGGCCGGTCTTGACTGATCTAAAGAGTGCCCCTTTTCCACTCCAGGGCCCTCATTGGAAGCATCTGATTGGTTTGGATCTCTGCTACTCAAAACACAAGGAACAAAAGTTTTGTTTAAAAATGGGGCATACGGGGACTGCAGGTTCGACTTTCCTTTTACCAGCAGGGCTGGCCTGGCGAGGAGCAGAGAGGAGCAGTGGTAGCCATGCCATGCCACCGGGTCCTGGGGAGGATCTACGTTGTGTATGCTAGCACATTGAATTTGGTAGACTGGCGAGTTAAATGCCATCGCATTAAAACGTGATTATTCACACTCACCCTGTTTCCCTGTTCCAGAACTTCATCGAGTGTGAGTGCAGTGCTCTTTTCCTGCTCTTAAAGAAGGCGACTCTCATTGGAGGAGCAGAAACTCTTCCTGTTTCTGTTGATTCCCCGCCCACCGTCCGTCTCTTCCTCTATCCCTATGTGTGTGTAGGGATTGCACGAGCATCCTGTTGGGGCTTGAAGCCCAGCAAGAAGTTGCCACTCTGCCCCCCCAGGACACCAGTTCCCTCAGCAAGAAGAGGGAAGAAGGCAGCGCCTCTTGTCCTCCCCCCATCATTGCTACAGTGGCAGTGGCACAGGAGAGGCTGGTTGTTTTCCATAAGTTCTTCTGGCATCAGGGAAAATGACTAGCTTGTCTCTTGCTGCTGCTGCTGTAGCAGGTGGGGGTGGAAGGAAGAAGGAGGCACCTATCTTCTTCTCCCCCTCCCACCTGCTGGAGGCCAGGACAGGCTGGGGGATGTCTCCCAATGCTCTTTTCCCCATGCCAGCCCTTGACAGCTGGCGTGAGAAAGGGGGGAGTGGCACCCAGCACTCAGGTTTGGGGGGGCTGCTAGCATCTTTGAAGCTTCAAAGACTGCCCTGTTTTTGTCCACCGCTCATGAGATGACCTTAAAATTGTCCACGGACATTTTTATTGATGTTAGTCTGTGAATAGTGATGACTGTCTGCCTGGATATGTGTGTGTGTTTCTTTCCATGCTGCAAGCATGGAGGGGACTGTGAAAAAAATTACTCTTGCCTGGGCTTGCCCGGGCAAGTGTGCAGAGAAATCGGGCTGGAGAAGCTATGATTCTTGGAAGGTTTGAAGATTTGAAGATAATGCCTTAATTTAAAAAAAAAAGCCAAAGCAGGGGATAGAAGGAGGTAAAACTTAGTGTCATTTGAAGGGATAGATCAAGCCCCTGCTCAATGCAGGAAGCCTGATTCCCAGGGATTCTCCCATCCAAGTACCAACCAGATCTGACCCTGCTGAGCTTCTGAGATCAGACAAGCACATGCACATCCAGGCCTTTGCTTGTTGGTGATGAAACTTTGAGTGCTGAGGAAGCTATGCGATCAGCAGCCAGAAGACCGCATGGGGGCACTGAGAGCTGTGACTGGACAGGAGGGAAATACAAACACCACTGTATATGGGCAGTCATGGGAGGGGACTACGACCTTATACAGTGATGAACACAAAAGAGCAGAGCACGTGAATGGGAAATACCGGAATATCAGGGTATTGAAAGAGGTAGCAAGGAAGCAGGAATTGTGATTCCAATACAAAGCAGGGACAGCATCTTGTGAAAGACGGGGGATGAAACCTCATTGGAAGCGTTAAAAACTGTAAGTGTAGAGTGGCCCCTAGAAGCAGCTGTGGCGGGCTGAACGTCAGCAGAACAGGGATGGGCCCTTCTGAACCTCTGGGCCTTTGGCAGCTTCCCTCGCATGCCAGTCCATGATGCCAGCCTTTGGGGGAGCACCCAGTGCTTCTTCTGGGTTCCCTGCAATCACCTGGCTGGGCCTGAGAAAGCTGGGAGGTAGAGATGAGCAAGGAGCTAGTTAGAGTGATGTGCTACGGCCACACTGGATTGAGTTGCCATGGGAGCCAGGAACAGAGCTGGCCCAACATGCTTTGCTGCCTGAGGTAGAGCAGCAAATGGCACCCTCTCTCGCACGTCAAGGTTCATAATGACAAAGGCCAGTCAGGTCATTTCGGCACATGAGGCAGAAAATCCCACAAGCACTTTTCACCCTCCCTGGAAGTAAAAATAAGTACATAACAACAACAACAACAACAACTTAATTTAATAACCAACAGTTTGCTGACTTTTCATGTTGCCCCAAATCAGCTGTCTGAGACAGCTGTCCCGCTCTGTCTAATGGTAGGGTTGACCTTGGAGGGTTGCTCTAGCCGGCTCTTTCTACCTCCCTTCCAGCTCATTGTCCCCAACCTGATCATTATGGGACCCAGTAGGGGTTGTGGGAACCCACTGGTTTTCCCCCCTCCCTTCATGCAGGGTTGCCTGTTCTGTTGCAACAGGCTTACTCCGGCCAGAGGGTCTACACATTGTCTGACCATAAGCAAGTTGTATGCCTGGCCTAGCCAAAACCTACAAACAAGCCTGGATACACTGCTGGGCAGCAGCCTCTTGTTGGGGCTTCCCATGACCTGGGGCATCAGAGCTACTGTCAGGAGCATCCAAGCTGCCTCTTGCAGTCCCTTCCAATAGCCAACTCAGGACACAGACAACGAGGATTCTTTCCAAGGCTTTATTCCTTTGTGACTCTTACAGATACTAATCACTAGCGACTAAGCAAGGAACAGCACTGGGGTAGATAGCAGAGTAGCCTAAGCTCCAGGTAAGGCAGTTGGTCCCCGTTTGAAGGAGAACTGTGGGAAGACCCTGAACTTATGGGCTATGGAGAGATCCTCCCTCTTTCCCTTGGGTCCTCGGGACGCGACCATTGTTTGCGTGCCAAATGAGCAGAGCGCCGCCTTTCGGCGCCCTTCATCTGTCATCGCTCCCTGCATCTGCGCCGAGCATCCAGCAAGCCCCCCTCCAGCGCTCTCTCACTGCCAGGGTCACTATCTCTCCCAGGAATGCTGGCAGGAGGAATCTCTGCCACCTGCTGTGCTTGTGAGGGATGAGCTGGCTCCTCTCCCACGGATTGCTGTTTCTTCTCAGAATCAGAACTGCTCTGGGGCTCTATGGGCTCAGTCTCCACCCTGACAGCTACATCCTGGAGAAATAATATGCTGTTCCAGCTGCTTTCCTTAAGACATAGAATTATTTGCCGCCCCAAACCTCACAGACATGATGTGGGAGGTTGATGACTATAACTCCACAACCTTTTCTTCAAACTTAAAAGCTGCTTGGGGGGCTCTGATTTTGATCAGAGCGCAGCACTGTGGAGGGGGTCTCAACCCACTCCTGTCTCCCAGCACTGTTTCTTCAGTCAAATTTGCCATTCCAAGCTGTTATTAGCTCAGCAGGCAGATGGGGGAGAAATACAATTACCTGGACTGGACCTGTATTTTCTCCAGTTTTGGGGTGGTGGTGGTGGCATGAGGGGAGGATTTCTATCAGGGAAATGGCTATTCTTCTCAATGAGGCAGTAAGCCTGTTCGGTTTACTTTGTCTCATATTTATGTACTGCAGTTCTATACCACCCGATAGCCAAAGCTCTCTGCTTTTAATTGTTAAACAACAATTAAAACCATCAAATACTACATAAGGTAACATTATAAAGGTTTTTAAAGTTTAAAACCGCAGTATAAAATAAGAGTAAAAACCAAGATAAAACCTAGCGGCAATGCAAAGATTTAAAATACAGGGACAGATTTAAAACAACAGAACTAAAAGACTAAAATGCCTGGGAAAATAAAAAGGTCTTCATCTGGTGCTGGAAAGAGCACAATGTAGGTGCCAGGTGAGCCTCTCTGGGAAGCTCATTCCACAACAGGGGTGCCACAGCAGAAAAGGCCATCCTCCTAGTAGCCACCTGCCTCACTTCCTTTGGCAGGGGCTTTCCGAAAAGGACCACTGAGGATAAGCTTAGGGTCTGGGCAGGTACATATGGGAGGAGGTGATCCTTCAGGTAACCTGGCCGCAAACCATTTATGTGATAGAACTCAAGGGTGTTTTTCCTTGATTATGCTAGAGTGTGATGGAATGTTGCTTTTATATATGTACATGGTGCCTGCAGTACATTCTTGCTCATCTGCTGTTTATTTTACACGCACACATTTACCAATTTACATCACCTTTAATGAGGTGAACCAGGAAACTGAAAACGCCCCTTTAATTCCTCACATTCCAGTGATATTAAAAGGTGCTTTCCTAGTAAAAGTTTTAAAGTTGGACTAAAACAAAAGCAGTCATCTCACAGTTGATCTAGTAGGTAGAGATCATAAAAGGAAAAAACAACAACACGCATCTTAATTTGAAGAAGTTGTCTTGTTGAGGAAGGTCTGTATGGCTCAACTAACAAAAGGACAGAAAAATAAGCAGCAAATTAATTTCCACACCTTCCAGTCTTAGGGTCGAAATGAATGCACCGTTGTGTTCACAAATCAAGTTTGAGTTTGAGTATTTGTTTGCTTTGGCAATAGCCCAGATTCAAACTTGCATCCTTTGAAGAACAAGATGACCCTCTACTGACTCTGCAATAATTATTGTCCTAATTTTGTCATGTAGGATGATGCAATTTGCAGATTATTGTTAACGTTATAGTAACACTTTCTATCTGTGGCTGTGAAATGCCCTTTAGGTTGAGAAATAACAAACTACAGATTCATAAAACCTTTTGACAAATTCCTAAAGAGAAGGTAGCTCATTCGGTAGGAACTTACAGAAAACCTTCCATAAATGTAAGTTACTAGAGTCACAGAGCTAAGGTTTTTTTTACCATTGCATTGATGTAATTCTTCAATTGCTGTTTACCTTAAAAAAGAAAAAGTATTTAACTGTAATCTAAAATAACAGTACAGGACTATATGGCTTCTAGAAATATGAATGCATATAGTCACACATATGTCTTTCCTACATACTATATTGCCCCAAACTAGGATAGTTTGCTTCTCATGCTGGGTTGGGAAACTGTCTTATCAGGGCCTGTCCAAGACATTTTGTTGCTTGAGACAAAGGACAAGATGTCATCCTTCCTCCTCGACCCCCTTTCCATGTACAAAAGCTGACCAAACTGGCAGTTGAAGCTTACTTCCAGACTGGTGACGTGAAAGCATCCTTCAATGTATCTCAGAGCAGTAGGCTAGCCTAGGGGGTGAAGGGCAGGCTATGTGGTATACAAAGGTCTGTTTTCCAACACCTCATCTCCACCCCCAGCATCTGCCGCCTGAGGTGGCTGCCTCAATCTGCCTAATAGTAGGGCCGGCCTTGTATCTTTTTAATTTCTCTACAACTGGGCACATAAACATTGCATCCTTGTCATGTAATAGAGTTATAGCCACCTTATTGTGGGTTTTTGTTTTTTTAATAGCTCTGCATAGTCCAGAATAGAATAGGAACACTTTCCAAACAGCTCAACAACAGAGCCTCTGAACCTGCTCGTATTACATACTTAGCAATCTATTCAATCCAGCCTTAAGTTGTCCACTGCAGTCAAGATGTTTTACAGGTGAGACTTAGAAGTTATTTTATGCATTTCCCACATCGGTTAATCATATAAAATGAGAACCAGGAGTTTATCTCTTTGTCCCACACTTCCATGATCAAGAAACTGAATCCAAGATATGAGTGATCATGAGGGCAGATGCAGTCCTCACTGATCCCCACTGTGCTCTATGGGACAAAGTAAGCAGGTTACAATTTAGTACACACCAGATTCTGGAGTGGAGCAGGGGAGGTCTTTCTTCTGCCCTCAAGTATGTCCCCTCTACCTGCCCCCTTGAGGTGTGCTCACTTTTTGAATGCAGATGGGAGCGGTCATGCCTACCCACCATCATTGGCAGTATGTCTTGCATACACCATAGTTCGGGATGACTGGTGTGTCTAACAGAGGAATCATTTCATGTTCAACTATCTAAGATATACATATTGCAAGGTTAGTGAAACTAGCTTAAGTAAGTGGGCATCCTAGATCCTGGTACACACAGGCTTTAAAGATGTTTGCCACAATCTTTGACCCAGTGTGAACAGAGAGCAGTGTGCAGAGTGACTCCTCATAAGGATTCAGTTTAACCTCCCCTGGCCCATCACACTGCCCCAATAATCAAACTTATTGATTGACTACAATACTTGTGTTCAATCAATAAGTTTCCTTCCAACTGTGTTCCAGTAATTTCCCAACTTGCTTCATTGCCCAGATGTATCCCAAAGAGCTGACTGGGCTCTGCACAGTGGGAAAGGATGCTCAGGAATGATAATATCAACTGCCCAGGTCATCTTTGTGTTCCACAGAGTGACCAGGGCTTCGATAGGAGTGCCTACCATACCAGTTGGAAAATCTCAGGGCAGTGTACACAACAAAAACTGACAAGTCCAAGAAAGAAAGAAAAAACAATTTTAGACAATTATGTGCTAAAAAGCAAATTGAACAACAATAATTCTCCAACAGCAATCAATTCAATGGGGAGACCAAAGTTCAAGTCCCCACTCGGCCATGAAGCTCACTGGGTAGGGATAGCGGAGAATTCCACCACAGATTTCAGCGAGGCCAAATGCACTGGCATTCGGCCCCCCGAAACCTGTGGTGGAACGGCCTCCCACCCCCTACCACCCCACGGAATCCCCCCGAAATGAAACTTACCTGCGGCGGCGGCAGCTCCGGCTGGTCTTTCGGCCGGCTGCTGCGGCCGAAAATGGTGGCCACCATTTGCGTCCTCCTGCCAGGCTACCGTGATAGGCTATGTAAGTATTTATGTAGCTTATCACGGCAAAGAGCAGGGACACAAATGGCGGCCGCTACACCGTTTGCACTGCTGCTCTATCCGTGATAGGCTATGTAAGTATTTACGTAGCCTATCACGGTAAAGGTAGCCATGCAAATGGCAGCCACTATGGCGGCCGCCATTTGTGTCCGCAGCAGCCTGGCTGCGGCTGGAACTCCGGCTGCGGACGACTCTGGCCGGCAGCTCTGTGGAGCCGCCACGGAGTGCAGATGGCCAGGGAGGATTCTGCGGGAGGGATGGAGTGCCTCCCCCGCACCGCGAATCACACCTGTGAAAAGGTAAGTGACTTTCGTACATCCCTATCACTGGGTGACTTCGGGCCAGTCACTGACTCTCAGCAAGTCATAGAGTTGTTGTGAGGTAGGGATGTACGAAAGTCTCTTACCTGTTTGCAGATTATGTTGATGGGGGGGGAGGCGTTCCATCCCTCCCCCCAGAATCCTGGCCAGCTGGCTCCGCTCCGCAGCAATTCTGCGGAGCTGCCGGCTGGCTCCGCCAGCAGCCGGCCATCCGGCCGCTGACTAGCAGGGACGCAAATGGCGGCAGCCGTTTGCATCTCTGCAGTCAGCCGTGATAGGCTATGTAAATGTTTACATAGCCTATCATGTCTGACTTAAAAAACAACAACAATGCACGTACGCAAATGGCAGCAGCCACGGCCACCACCATTTGCGTTCCTTATTTTGGCACGTCTTAGTCTACGTCAAGATTGACGTAGACTAAGACGGCGAAAATAAGGGGAACGCAAATATCGTAGTGGACGCTACGCTATTTGCGTTCCCCTTATTTTCGCCGTCTTAGTCTACGTAGATCTTGACGTAGACTAAGACGTGCCAAAATAAGGAACGCAAATGGCGGCAGCCGTGGCCACCACCATTTGCGTACGCACGTGTGTGTTTTTTTTGAGTCAGACGTGATAGGCTACGTAAATATTTCCGTAGCCTATCACTTAAAAAAAAAAAACTAGCTTTTTTTTTTTAACTGGAAATGGCAGTGGTGGCAGCCGGTCGGAAGACCGGCCGCCGCCGCCGAACCGCCGCCAGAGCCGCCACTGGAGCCACCACTGCCCGGAAGATCCTCCCCAGGTAAGTCTCATCCGGGGGGGGCAGGGGGCAGGCCGTTCTGCCACCGATTTCGGGGCAGTGATCCCTGAAGATCCGTGGCGGAATTCTCTGACATCCCTATTGTGAGGATAAATGGAGAGGATGTGTCAGGATTCCCTTAGCCCCCACTTTACTTCAGCATCCAAACATACACAGACAACAGGCTTCAGTCTATAGCTTTTAACCCATTACTTCACAGGGTCATACAGATGCAAATTCTCAGAGACTCTCCATCTACAAAGGAATGCCTTCAGGGGATTCAAATGGGATTTACGAGAGTTGCCCGCCATTTGAAGAGGGAGGCAGTCTGGCTAGCCTAACGTAAGGTGGGGAGGTCCCTCTGTTCTCGTGAGGCCTCTAAGCACAGCTTCTCATGCAAGGCCAATCGGGTAGACTGCTGAAGTTCCGCCCCTATCTTCTCTCTCTTTGCTCTGTGCCTGCATCGGGCATCTATTAGGTCATCCTCCCCAAATCCCACCTCCTCCTGTTCACTGCCTCTCATGGGGGGGGGGGTTGAGGAGGGATCCTCAAGCTCAGCCATCTGGACGTTGGTAACCTGAGAAGCAGGCCTACTCATATCTGGACTAGCCTGGGAAAACACCTCCCCCATGTCTGACGGTTCTCCTTCAGAATCTGAACTGCTATCCCACTCCTTGCACTCAGAAACACCCCTGACAGAAGAGGATCATGTAAGCTGCCTTGGGCTCCTTGGAGGAAAAAACAGGATATAAATGTAACAAATAAATAACTAATTTTAATTTTAAAAGAATGTAGAATTCTAAAATATTCAAATGTTAAAATGCCTGGGCAAAAAGAAACATTTTAACTTGGCACCAAAAGAAAACAAGGTTGGCACTATTCGGATCTCCTTTGGAAAGGACACCACCAGAGAGAGAGCCCTCGCCTTTGTAGAAGCATAATGTATATCTCCCCCTGATTGTATTCAGAGAAAAACCTCCTCTGAAGACCTTTGTGCAGAATAGTATGGGAGAAATAGATCACTCCCAACCAAATATAAAGAAAAGAATAATGTTTCAAAAGAGGACATCCAAAAGAGCAAATAGAGAATGTATATAAAGTGGAGGTCTTCAAAGGGTCCACTCCTGTGATAATATACACTTATCTATTACGATGTTACATGCATAGGATTATAGTCATCTGCAAATATATAGTTGTATTTGCTGAATAAAACTGGAGCTCTGACTTCAGGTTTTTTTTGCTCTTTACTTCCTAGAATTTCAGCTAAAAGCTTCATAGGACTCAGGCATGGACTCATGGATAACCAGAAGCCTTTTAAACTCCTTTTCAGGTCAGCCACACTGAATTATTCAACAGCTCTACAAATAATTAAATACTTTTACCTCACATTTTCCTCTTTTGGAATTGTGTTCATTTTTTCAGGCAGCTGCTGTTCGAATGTCTAATAGTTACATAAGATAATTATAGAGTTTGATATCTCTTCTCTATTTTATGATAGGCAGACATTTACAAAGCCCAAAGTCAATAGTGCTTTTCTTACCTTTTTCTTTTTGGATAGAAATTTCGTCTTACCATGTACAGAAATCTGACCTTCAAAGATTCCTTCCTGCAGAGAGCTACACTTGTGAATCATTCTCCATGAATTTTGAGGCAGTAAAGAATACAGAATGTGGAAATGGGAAATGCCCTTGTCACAAGGTGCCTCAAAATTAACTCCATTTTAATGTTAATGTGGTCTGATAAAGCCATATTTATTGAAAAGTAAAGGTCATTTTAAAAATTATTGCATTTTTAATTAAAAGTAAGAAAGATGCAACTGACAAAGATCACATCAGATAATGAAACAGCAAGGGAAAAAAAGACAGATGCACATGTTAGCTCAGCAGTTAAGGCATTTGGAGTAATTTTTTGCTAAAATAATACAAAATCTAACTTAAGGAAGTTCCGTTCTTAATTATCAAAGCAGAAAAATCATGATCAGTACTTAATTTAAAAAGTAATTAACTTCAATATATATTTGCTTCTTCTACTAATAATATTAAAATTATTTCCACCTTCTTTCAAAAATAGTATTTTTTGTGGCACATTCCTCACATGAATATCACTTGTTCATTTATATATAATAGCTAAATCCCAAAGTATTACCAACCATTCCTTTAGTACTGAGTTATTCTTTTGTTTTCAGTATTTACTGTACAGTATCTTACAGCAGTGATCATGTGGAATAAAATGTATTCTTTTCCTTGTTACCGCATCTTTCAGATAAATCATTTAATATATTCTAGGAGCAATGGGCAAATAATCTCTGCTATTTAATGAATCATTAATACTGTCTTTATTCCAAATGGATTCAGATTTTCACTAGGGCCCTCCAATCCAACCAGCTGTCTATGGCATTGTATATGGATCTGTGTCAATGTTCCATATGGTAAAACAGTGTTTTTGCATGTCACAACTGGTTTGCATGTCACAACTGCAAATTGTGGGTTAATTAACCCACAATTTGTGGAGTGCGTGAGGTACGTACATGCTGTTTCCAGTTTGAAAAAACTACCTACGAATGCCCCATTCATAGCCTGCTAGTGTGACATCTGATCTCAGGCACTCTGGGTGGTTTATAGGTCAAACGTTCCTGCAAACAGTGGTTTAGGTCGCAATCCTATGGCCGCTAGAGAGTATCTAGATGGCCATAGGATTTTTCAGTTTCTGGGAACTGAGCTCAGAGCACTCATAGGGTGTGCGGTTCGTCCCTGGCTCCGCGCTCATAAGAGCAGCATGGAGCAGGCAAAAAGTGGGTGTTCCTTGGGGCAGAGAGGGGAGGAGACCATGGAAGCACCATTATAATGCTTCCTATGCACTATCCAGCCTTGCCCCCCCCCCCAAGGCGCCCTGGCTAGATGCTCAAAATCTTCTAGCTATCGTCTAGCTGCAAATGCAGGGTGGCCAGGGCATGGAGGAGAGGATCTCCCCATGCTTCGCCCGCCCTGCATTGGACAGTCACCCACCTCCAAGTTTGGAGGCAGCCAACTAACCCCATAGGATTGTGCCCTCCATTAATTAACCCATGATTTTCTGCCATGATGTCCAAACTGGTTCATACCTTAGATTTACATAACCTGCATCTGACTCTGGCTCTGGCTCAGTTAAAATCAGCTTGACAGGGATCTAGGGACCAGAGTTATTGATTCTGCTTCAGAATTATTAAAACTTTACTGTAGATAAAATATTTTATTGTGTGGCTGGGGCATGCTGGAAGCTGTAGGACTTTTTCCTGTCTAAATATGCATGGGATTGTGCCCTTAATGTTCTTTTTCTTATCAATGTTGATAAAAAAAACCCCACTTTTTATTTTCAGTGATTTTTCAGCATTTGTGGAAAACATATTAGCATCTTTCACAGGCAAAAAGAAAATTTTGAACTGCAGAATGGTACGTAATTATAATTCATGTGTATAGTGGTCACCATTACAACACACCTGTGCATTTTCTATGTGTGTGTGCACATGCTTTCTTACTTAGAGTCATATCATGCTTCAAAGCTTCAAACAAGAGACATCATGAACTCCAACAAGATATTATTTGGAGTGTGAGAGATATATAACTGAGAACAAGCAAAACAAAAATCCCAGATGCCCAAACACAGTACAGCAGTCCCTATTTTTCTGCATCACCATCCTTAACATTGACAATGGCACATGATTGGTCAGGAAAAGAGTTCCCTTGTTCTAGAATAATTTTCTTCATCTTGGAAACATTGGTGAACCTTTTGTGGTGAGTAGCAGTGGAGCCTGTAGGGAGTGTTTTTAGCAGAGAGAAAAGAAATGGGTACAGTTGATGGAGGTATAGGATTCTAGATGAGCCTGGACTACTCACTTTACTTTTCACACATTGTTATCAGTAACTTTTTACATCTAATAAGATAATGCAACTTTTTCATGACTTGAATTTTGAACTGCACAAATGGTCTTTTTGAACCACACTTCTTTTCCTGGAGCTGCACATTTTGTGTCTTGTTGCACTTAAAAAAAAAGAAGAAGCTCTGCCTTGTATATACTCAACTCTAATTAACTAACAAGAAGTCCTCAGAGATTTATATTACAAAGATGCTAATTTTATAGCCAATCTATGTTTACAGATATGGTAGAAATGCAAGCAGTAATTAGTGTGTTAGGTTTCTGCAATAGCATCATTTATAAAAGATGAAGATTTTAATTTGGATGGTCATTTAGGTCAGCTAAAGTGCAATCCTATCCATGTCTACTCAATGCAGGGCAGGAAAAGCACTGAGGGGATCATGCTTCTCCTGCCCTGCATTTTCGGCTAGACAGCCGATTCTGGCTGTGTAACCACGGGAGGGCAGAGTGGGGGAGGAGGCTTCTGTACAACACATTTCTGCCCTCCCTGCCCCAGAACACCCTTCGGAATGCCCCTTTTTGGCTGCTCTGCACTCCTCTTGCGAGCGTGGAGGATTGGGCTGTTCCACACAGCCGCCGAGGCAACCCGGAAGTGGGGGGAGGTCAGTTCTCTGGGAACCGACCTCGGAGCATGGGTTTCAAGGCCGGTTCACGGAAAACCAGATATCCTATGGCCATCTAGCCACTGTCTAGGATTGCTCCCTCTGGGAGTTTTGATGTTTTTGGCAAGAAAAAGTATCAAGTTAAAAATACACAGATTTTAACATATGAAGTAATTGTTAATAGTTATTCTGGGTTTAAAACCAACTGTCCATTTTACTTCTATGATGAGTTTAATTGTATGATACATACATGTGTCTGTGACATTGACACATTAGGTTTTACACTTTAAAGTATACAGTTTAAAATAAATCCTAGGAAAACACTCAAACAGTGTAATGTTTGGAAAGGCCCAGAGAGTTAGCTTACTCCAGGAAATAAAGCCAGACTGCTCACTTGAGGGAAGGATATTAAAGGCAAAACTGAAGTACTTTGGCCACATCATGAGAAGACAGGCTACCCTGGAGAAGATGCTGACGTTAGGGAAAGTGGAAGGCAAAAGGAAGAGGGGCCGACCAAGGGCAAGGTGGATGGATGATATTCTGGAGGTGACGGACTCGACCTTGGGGGAGCTGGGGGTGGCGACGGCCAACAGGAAGCTCTGGCGTGGGCTGGTCCATGAAGTCACGAAGGGTCAGAAGCAACTGAATGAGTAAACAACAAAGAGAGTTAGCTGGATGAGTGGACACACCATAGCCAACAATACTTCTGTCATACCACTTTCAACACTCTGAACAAAAACTATCATCTTTTCCTAATGTGTTTTTAAAATCTTTCTATTCATATTGAAACCAATTAAAGAAAAAAGTGTTTTCTTTAGCCATGTGCTCAAATAAAAACAAAACAAATGAAGACAGACAAATGCTCATATAATAACACAGTCTCCTGAGTGGTGCATAAGGCAATGGATGAGTCCTAGAAATGGAAGCATTTTGCTTATCTTGTACATGGCACTTACACTGATAATCACTACAAAGTAACAAGAGGAGGTGGGTGGGCTGTTTGTCAGACACAGTAATAGACTATTCTCTCTTTCTCTCTTCCTACCTATTGATACAGCAACATGACATCTGAGCTATATAATCAGGGGATGTTAGATTTGCTCTAATTAATTCTTCTATTCTTTGCAGACTCAGAGGTAAGAGCCCTGGTGAATAATTGCAGCTATTGGAACTCCGAGCTTCTGAACTCAGTGCTGCACTTAATGGCAGGGGGAGTGATCCAAAAAGGCCACAGTTGGATATTTTGAAGCACTTTTGGCAAACTTGGTTTCTGAGAAATCTCTTTAAAAACACACAAAAAACTTCAAGCCACTGAGAGTTGTAGGACTTTGTTCTGCGTAAATGTGCATAGGATTGTGCCCTTAAAGATATAATCAGAGGATGTCTCCAAATACTGGAGATGCCGGAAGTCTCATCTACTCTGCCAAGCTATTCCCAACACATCTTCCCTTTCCTCCATCAGTTCCTCCCACCAGGCTCTTTCCATGAAAGCCCCTGTAAGCCCTGAGAGCGAAATGGAATCTTCATCTTCAGAGGTGGTAGAGTTGACTGCTGAAAGGTGTGGTGACGGGCATATGTTTAGATAGCTTTTATTTAAGGTGGAATAAATTAATGGGGGATAGACCTGTCATTAGCTGTCAGCCATGTCAGCTAAATAGCTCTCATGTTCAGAGGCAGTGTTCTTGTGAACACCAAATGGCTCTGGGGACAAGCAATAGGGGTGTATCATTTCCTTCATACCCTGCTTGTGAGGTTCCAGGGGCAGTTCATGTCTTCTTCAACTCACTTTCTCTCTGCTCCACCTCGCCCCAAATTATTTTTGTCCTAGGCCTTACGAAGATAGACAAATTCCTGATTTTCTTGATTTACTTAGTCATCCCAATTCTCCTTCAATCTTGAGGGCACCCTTCCCCAACCTGGTGCCCTCCCACCATCCCCAGTATGATCATTGGCTGGGATGGTGGGAGTTGAAGTTGTTTTACACTACACATCTAAGACATCCAGAGGGCAGTAGGTTGGTGAACACTGAAACTGACAGATTTGCCATCTAGAGCTTTAAGTGCTTTGCTCTCAAATATCTGGGTTTGCATCCCTGTATTTAATCATGTTTGTGGTGGTAAGTTAGGATTGCCACCTCTTTTTTTTCTCTTCATCTTTAATAGCAATGCCTGGAGTAGTTGTACCTATTGAATTTGGCTGAAATGGATAAGAATTTCAGTTCAGTTCAATTTTGATAAGAATTTACTACAATTCGCAAAGTTCTTCAAATTTGTGAGACATTAAGAATTCCAGTGCTGGAGAAAGGAGAACTTAGAGTTCCGCTCATCCCTACATTTCAAGCTTTTCTCACTCCAACATGACAAGCTACATCTGCAAATCTGTATAGCTGATTTAACAACAAGTTGCATTTTTTTTCATTCTGATCCTGTTTACATGAAGAGAACAAAACTCACCAAGAGGTTTTTGTGTTTTTTAAAGGTATTGGACAAATTGCAAGTACTGGTTCATCTCAACATCTTGGTTTAGTACAGAATGTTAAGAAAAAGGTTACCAATGAGGCTACTCATGGTTGTAAGTATGACATAATACAGAGGATCTGACAGTAATAATTTAGATGAAGGTTTAGCTATAAAGGGATTATACAAACTCTGTAGTTTTTGGATTTAAACGTCAGCATTTCGTGTATGGGAAGAGTTTCATTTTTGGATGAATGTGTAAAACCAGAATGCATTTAAAATGTAAAGATGATAAACTAGGATTAAATGGATGGCAGCAGATTATGGGACTGGAGCGGAGAGGCTGTTTTACTTTTTTCCTATGAATACAAACAAGTTCATGATAATGGCAATAATGTTTCAGACTCACAAGATCCTTCTAGTTTCCACTGCCCAGTTGCAGAACAATTTGTCTGATACAAGTTTGGGGACAAAGTTTCAAGCTTTCTCAGCTGTGTATCAGAATTCACCTCACTGTTGCTACCACCCTTTAGCACATGCCTGCAAGTCTGCCCATCCCACCACCCCACCCCTGAATCATGCTCTCCTCCTCCTTAACAATATACTTCTTCTGGCTGGGAGAAGGCGGCCATGCCATGGCCATTTTCCTATTGCGTTGAAACATTTCTATCCCACCTAACAAGAAGTCTCCAAGGCAGCTGACAATACGTTGAAGTGAATACCCAGTAAACATAAGATTGTTTGAAAAGTCATGGTGATTGATGAAGGCTCTGAGTCCCCATGCGTGCTGAAGGTATTGCAACTGCCTAACTAAAGGTTATCAAATGTTTTCTGTCCCTAGGAATGGGGCAACACATCTCTTCACCTGAGCAACTGGACAATCTGCAGTTTCTGGCTCTTTCCAGTGGCAGTGATAACCAATTAGGGATGTACAAAAGTCACTTACCTTTTTGAAGGGTGACATTTGCGGTGGGGGGGGAGGTGCTCCGTCCCTCCCCCTGAAGTTCTCTCTGGCCAGCTTCGCTCCGTGGAGATTCCGTGGAGCCGCCGGCCGGGGCTGCCTGCAGCCGGACATCTGGCCGCTGGGCAGCCTGCAGGGACGTAAATGGTGGCTGCCATAGCTGCTGCCATTTCCGTCCCTGTATTTTGCCATGACAGGCTACGTAATATTTATGTAGCCTATCACGGCAAAAAAAAAGGGAACGCAAATTGCAGCCGCCGTAGCCGCCACCATTTGCATTCCCTTAGTTTTGCCGTGATAGGCTATGTAAATACTTATGTAGCCTATCACGGCTTCCGCAGGGATGCAAATGGCTACGTAATGTCCCTGCATTAGCTGTGATAGGCTACGCAAGTATTTACGTAGCCTATCATGTCTATATGGAAGAAGTGAATGGTGGCCACAGACACGGCCGCCATTCGCAAGTCAGCGCAGATGGCAGCAGGTAGGTGTTCCGTTCCTGGCCCATTTTGCATGGTGGGGGGGTGGGGGGCTTTGTTCTGCCATGGATTTCAGGGGGCCGAATGCACTGGCATTCGGCCTCACCGAGATCCACGGTGGAATTCTCTGACATCCGTATAAACAATGAAGGTACTCTCTCTCTCTCTCTCTCTCTCTCTCTGTGTGTGTGTGTGATGTAAAATGTCCAACCCGCAGTTCTTAAAAGTTACGACTGCTGCTGCAGTTATTCCAACTGATCCAGCATTGGCCAGGCCTCTGACCTTTCCCCAGTCCTCCCAGTAGAGGAGAAGAGAAAAAGAAATGCTTACTTACTCACAGGTAAACTACTTCTGCTTATTATACTTGCTTCTGGGGAGCTCAGGGCTATATGATGCTGAATGGTGACTGTCTTTACTGTGGGTCAACAAGCACACCCCCCAAGAGTGCTGGTACCATTTTTATAGTGAGAAATCCAAATCTCTCAGTTCTCACTATCATCAGTGTCTGTCAACCATCATGACGATGATTTATTATTTCTATAGCATTTACAGGGCACTAAGCATTGTGCAGAGATAAAAATACATCCAGAGTCCTGCCTGTATTTTTTATTTAATTTCTGGGTGCCTTACAGGTTTTTATTTCTTTTAAAGCAAAAATAAAGTATTTGATTACCATTAAAATAAAACAGGTGAATGTTGAACCAAAGTATTGCTCAACAGAAAATTTAGGGCAAAACAGGGGGCCTGTGGAGTGCAAAATGCCTCCTTAAAACCTCTCCAAATGTACCTTGGTTTTGTTACTGCATTGTTGATTTCACCATGATAATCTGTGCCATGTTATTCATCTTGCTGTACTGAGGCTCAGCACTGGAAGACAGGGAAAGAGATGCCCCGTGCAGGCATTTTCCTGCACATGAGCTAAAGTGAGTAGAGGTTATTGAAGTGCCTGGCTGCCTTCTAAATCTTCATGTATCCAGTGCGAAGACTCGCAAAGGGTTCTGGCTGAGTTTGTTTACAGAAACTTTTGCTGATCATCATGCCGAGCACAAAAAGATCTGGAAGGCAGCCAGGTGCATGGGGACATTTACAAGTGCACCCATGTCCCACACACACTTTAGCTCTACTCATGTGCAGGTGAATGTCTACATAAGACCAGAGAGTCACCCTAGGTACTTGTGGAGACATTTCCCTGTTCTTCAGGGGCTAGGTGACAGGATGGCTTTGCCAATCTTACTGTGCTATGCTTGAGCACAGCACCAGAAAATAGAGAAGGATGCTTTCTACAGTAGGCAGATTTCACAGCCCCACTCCCTACCCCCCTTGAGAACATTACAGCCCATGAAAATACTTTGGAGTCAGCTTTGGCTCAGCCTTAGGAAGCTTACAATATAGTCTGACATTATACAGGAAGGAAAAATGAGGGGCGGGGTGAGAGGAAAGGAAGGAACATCGTCAGAAATTAGGTTTGTAGTTTCGACAGGAATACATCTAGCAGATCAAAAACCCAACAATGAAACACAAAGAAAGAAAGGTTAGAATCCAACAAGTTATTGAGGAATAATCCTATATAATTATGTCTGATACCTCTGTAAATCTGCTTGTCTGTCTGACTTCTCTTCCTGAATCTCTTTGCTTGTGTGGGTGGGAGAGGCAGCCTTAGAAAGCTATGATGGAGACAGTGTGTCAGGATTGTTTGAGCACAGGGAGATAGTTAGCAGCTCAGATTCAGAAGAGGAGCAGCCAGACCTGGGGGAGGTTTTTTCACAGGCCAGGCCAGATAGGGGTAGGCGTGCATCTCAGGTTACCATCTCCCAGATGGCCGGGCCTGAAGCTTCATCCCTACCCCCCTCTGTGAGAAGCAGTGGGGAGGAGGAGGTGGGGCTTGAGGTCTGTGGCCTAGGGGATGCCAGGCGGAGATGCACAGCTAAGAGGGAAATGTCAGGGGTGGAGCTCAGATGTTCGAACCATTTAGCGATGTGTGAGAGGCAGGCTATGCTGGGGAGCAGCAGGTGAGGGTGGGACCTCCTTCCTTAAGTTGGCCTAGTCAGATAGCCGCCCTTTCAAACTGCGGGCAACTTTCGGTGATCCCATTTAAATCCCCTAGAGGCATTCCTTTGTAGCCAGAGAGTCTTCGAGGATTTGCATCTGTAATGAACCTGTTGATAAGGAATTGAAGGCCTGAGACTGAAGCCTCTCTTTTTGTGTTGTTTGTGAGTGCTTGGGGAAGGAGGGGGCCAAGGGAACCCTGACACAATGGTTACTTTGGGGAATCTGCAACCCATTCACCTGGGAGAGACCCTCCCAAGTGCCCCTGCTCTTTAGGAACTGCTTTCCTCTGATTTATGGATACATCAGCGCTCCTTGATATCAGCAGCCAATCTCTGTCATCATCTCAGAACTTTCTGTATAACTACCTACTAACACACCTCATCACAAAAGAGGCAATGACTGCCATGGTTAACAGACCAGGGCCGAGCTTCCATGACAATGGAAGGAGAAGCTAATGCAGGAGGACCAGATTTTTACAAAGAAATCAGCTTTGCTGTGAGCAGGGTTCCATGAGCAGATTATCTGCAGCAGCAAAAATCGCTTCACAGAACATACTTCCTAGTGGGGGTGGGGGTTGGAGTGAATGTCATCTGACTGGCAGAGGCTGCTCAACCAATAAGAGAGGCTTCCTCCCCTCCCCCCTTCCTCCCTTCCCCTGAAAGTCCAGATGCACCTGCATTTCAGGGGCAAGCCTCATTGAGCACAGTGGGAGTTACTTCCGAGTAGACACACATATGCATGTGCTGGGAAATGGGAGGGGGAGAAAACAAAGATGGAAACCAGCCCCCATTTTAACCCGCAGGACATCATTAACCACAATAGGAGTTACTTCTGAAGAGACACTAATGGGTATGTTGTGGGAAAGAGAGCAGTAAACACAAAGACAGAAACCAGCCCCCATTGTAACCTATCTATAATGAAGCTGTGAAGAACATACTTCCTAAGGCAATAAGTAGGAGCCTTGAGATCCTGCTTGATTGCTTAATCGCACTTAAGGAAATGGGCTTTAACATGTGCCATTTCAATTGAGGGGGAATCTCTATAAGTTCTGATGTGGGTATTCAAAGGCAAGCCTCACTGACCGCAATGGGAGTTACTTCTGAGGAAGCACTAATGGTTTTGTTGTGGGAAAGAGATAGAAACCAGCCCCCATTTTAATGCACAGCATCTCTATAAAGGAGCTGTGATGTAGTTACTTCCTAAGGCAATGAATCAGAGCCTCCAGATCATGCTCAATCGCACTTACGGAATTGGGATTTAACATGTGCCATACCAATTGAGGGGCTTCTCTATTATTTCTGTGGTCATTGAGAGGGCAAGCCCCATTCAGCACAATGAGAGGAAACACTGGTGAAAAGTGGTCCTGGTGAAAGGCCCACCCCTGGGCAGGGCTGGCATATCTGAGGTCAATGCAGGGGTTGGGGCACACAGCAACTATGCCAGGGAGAACCGGACTTAAGGAAAAGAACTGGGCTTTAAGCAGTCTCAGGAAATCCGGTTTTTCCCTGATAAGCTCCAGGGTGGCTGCTGGATGGCCACAACGTCATCTGTCTGTCACGACCTCAACACACAGCCAGCTCGGAGTATATAGCTGGTGGAAACCCCCCCCCTGGAAGAAAAAGGTTCAGGAATTAATATGAGCATCCAGAGGCCAGCAATAATCAACACAGCTACTCATACACATTCCCATATTGAGCAAGCAGTTTGCTAATTACTCAGTGCTTCGTCTCTGGAGAATAAAAACTTCCATGGCAGGTCCATTCATTAGGGTGAGTGTGAATCATTATTTTCATTGCATTAATGTGTGCATAAATACTCATTCTTCCTTTAAGCAAATTAACAAAGAAGTATTTTTGTATTATCGTCTGGCTCAGGCTTATCCACAGCAGTTGGTTAATAGCATTTCTCAGTGTTTCACTGAATGGCACATACAGTGTCTTTCAGCCATGCACGTTACTTGTTGGCAGAGAACATTAAGATAAAATCTTCTTTAAAAACTAAGCATGGTGGAGAATTCTGCCACGGATCTCAGTGAGACTGAATGCCAGTGCATTCGCCCCCCAAAAAAAATCTGTGGCAGAATGAAGCACCTCCCCCCCCCCCCGCGAAATGGGTCCAGAATGGAGCCTACCTTTGTTGGCCATTCTGGTGCTCCTCGAATGGCAGCCGCATCTGCAGCCACTATTCGCGTCTTTCGAATGGCCGTGATAGGCTATGTAAATACTTAATACTTAAATACGTAAATACGTAATACGTAAATACTTACGTAGCCTATCACGGCTAACACAGGGATGCCATTTGCGTCCCTGCAGAGGCTGTGATAGGCTACATAAATATTTATGTAGCCTATCATGGCAAAAAAAGGGAACGCAAATGGCGGCTGCCGTAGCCGTCACCATTTGCGTTCCCTTTTTTTTTTTGCCGTGATAGGCTACGTAAATATTTATGTAGCCTATCATGGGCCGGTGTAGGGATGCAAATGGTGTCCCCTACACAGGACGCCATTTGCGTCCGCATCAGCCTGGCAGCGGCTGGAGGCCCCGCTGCAGGTTGGCCTGGCCGGCGGCTCTGCAGCCTGGCTGTGGAGCGGAGCCAGCCAGGCAGGATTCTGGGGGGAGGAACGGATCACCTCCCCCCACCTGCGGAACCCGGCAGAGCCAGGTAAGCGGGGTTTTGTACACTCCTATGAAAAACCCAACCCAATCCAAACCAAACCCACAATGTATTCGTAACTGATAAAATGCTCCAGATTTTTAAAAATCTATATTTGGGGGTGAAATACCCACACTAAGGACTGGTAAACCTATGCACCATAGAAGCAGGATATAATTCTCTATTCATCCTTTTTTAGCTGCAATAAGGAATCTAACATCAGAAACTTTATATATTGCTCTCATGCAGGGAGAAGTAGCGCTACCATGCCCGCTAATTCCTTATTGTTGCTTTTAACCAAGTGCTGAGAACCTTGAGAACCAGCTAGAGTCAGAGGACTCGAGCATATTGTTAAGCCCCCCCCCCCGCTCACCCCCCACTGCACTCCTCCAAGCAGCAGCGACTGCCAGTGGCACAGCTCTTACCCAGGTGTGGTTTCCTTTGGAAGGAGGCTAGGGTGGCCATGTGTCCTCTTTTACAGAGGAATTGCATTTCTATTTAAATTATAATCACCTCTGAATCAGCATTGATACATGAAAATTAGCATATGTAAATTTTATGCAAATCATTGCCCTCTTTTTTTAGTGATGCATAAGTGGCCACCCTAAGGCGGAGCCTCCAGATCATGCTTAATAGCATTTCAGGAATTGGGTTCACAACTTTGAATCTTCGAAGATCATGCCTCAATTAGGAAAAAAAAAAAAACATTGCAGAGAAGCCCCGATTCCGCGAGGATAATGCCTTAATTTTTTAAAAAAGCATCCAGAGCTGGGGATAGGAGGGGGTAAAACTTAGTCTCCTTTGAAGGGATAGAATAACCCCCTGCTCAGTGCAGGAATCCTGATTCCCAGGCGGTCGCCCATCCAACTACTGACCGGGGCCAACCCCGCTTAGCTTCCAAGATCAGACAAATGTACACACATCCAGCCCTTTGCTTGTTGCTGAGGAAATAGGGGCTGCTGAGGAAGCTATGTGATCAGTAGCCAGAAGAAGACATGGGGCCGTTGAGAGCTGTGATTGGACAAGAGGGAAATACAAACATGGCCATATATGGACAGGCGGGGGAGGGGACTATGACCGCATACGGTAGTGAAGGCAGAAAATCAGAGCACATTAAGGGGAAATACCGGGATATTAGTGTATTGAAAGCAGGAGCACGGCAGTGGGAAATTCCGGTTCCAATTTGAGGTGGGTATGGTTTTCCCAGTAGTAACGTATGGCTGTGAGAGCTGGACTATAAGGAAGGCTGAGCACCGAAGAATTGATGCTTTCAAACTGTGGTGCTGGAGAAGACTCTTAAAAGTCCCCTGGACTGCAAGGAGGTCCAATCAGTCCATCCTAAAGGAAATCAACCCTGAGTGCTCATTGGAAGGACAGATCCTGAAGCTGAAGCTCAAATATTTTGGCCACCTAATGCGAAGAGAAAACTCTCTGGAAAAGACCCTGTTGCTGGGAAAGACTGAAGGCAAAAGGAGAAGGGGACGGCAGAGGATGAGATGGCTAGATAGCATCACTGATGCAATGAATATGGACTTGAGCATGCTCCAGGAGAGAGCGCAGGACAGGAAGGCCGGTTGTGCTATGGTCCATGGGGTCACGAAGAGTCGGACATGACTGAACGACTGAACAACAACAACTGCGTAGTGTGAAATGCGGGCTGTGATAGGGATGTACGAAAGTCACTTACCTTTTAGCGAAATTGATTCGAGGTGTGGGGGGGGAGACTCCCATTGAGTCAAACCCCCTGCTCAGTGCAGGAATCCAGGTCAGAGCATCCCTGACAGATGGCTCTCCAGCCTCATCTTGAACGCCTCCAGTGTGGGAGAGCCCACCACCTCCCTAGGTCATTGGTCCCATTGTCGTATTGCTCTAGCAGTCAGGACATTTTTCCTGATGTTCAGCCGGAATCTGGCTTCCTGTAACTCGAGCCCATGATTCCGTGTCCTGCACTCTGGGATGATCGAGAAGAGATCCTGATCTTCCTCTCTGGGACAACCTTTCAAGTACATGAAGAACGCTATTTTATCTCCCCTCAGTACTTGAAGAGCTCTATCATATCTCCCCTCACTCTTCTCAAGGCTAAACATGCCCAGTTCTTTCAGTCTCTCTTCATAGGGCTTTGTTTCCAGTCCCTTGATCATCTTCGTTGCCCTCCTCTGAACCCTCTCCAGCTTGTCTGCATCCTTCTTAAAGTGTGGTGCCCAGAACTGGACACAGTACTCCAGATGAGGCCTAACCAGTGCTGAGTAGAGGGGAACTAGGACTTCCCAGGATTTGGAAGCTATGCTTCTATTAATGCAGCCCAAAATAGTACGTGCCTTTTTTGCAGCCGCATCACATTGTTGGCTCATATTCAGGTTGTGATCAACAACAATTCCAAGATCCTTTTCACTTGTAGTGTTGTTGAGCCACATATCCCCCATCTTGTAACTGTGCATTTGGTTTCTTTTTCCTAGGTGCAGAACTTGGCATTTATCCCTATTAAATGTCATTCTGTTGTTTTCTGCCGAGCGCTCCAGCATATCAAGATCACTTTGAATTTTGTTTCTGTCTTCCAAGGTATTAGCTATCCCACCCAATTTTGTGTCATCTGCAAATTTGATCAGCATTCCCTGCACCTCCTCCTCCAAGTCATTCATAAAAATGTTGAAGAGCACTGGGCCCAGGACTGAGCCCTGCGGGACCCCGCTCGTTACCTCTCCCCAGTTTGAGAAGATAAAAAAAGGGAGGGGATGGCAGGAATTGCAGCAAAGTTTATTTGTAGTAGCAAAGGCTGGGACCACTTGTGAACAAAGCTAATTTTTTTCAGTCTCACTGTAAACCACTGGATGATTCCCTGATAGTCACCGATTTCTCCTATTTATAAGTGCTTGATTCAATCATTGGCCCTTCTCAGGCTCCTTCACACTGTTTTTACTCACCTAATACAGGCACGTGGAATATGATCTAATATATAGATCACAAACATTTGAAGTCGGGGCTCCACTTGCAAAAACAGGACCCAACATTGCTGGTGGAATCTATAGCATTTTTCATGTCCCCAAATGGGGCAGAAAGATTGCTCTCCCACCATTTATCCATCCATCTATATCTATATGATGAAGTCATTCAATATGTTTGTTCGTTTAATCCTTGGCAAACACTGCCTTGTAGCAGTTGTTATCATAGAATGTAATCAAGCGTAATTATGCAAGGACTTGGTGCCATCAAATCAGAATGCATATCATGTTTATTGCAAGTGTAACCCCCCCCCCCCATACTGCATATAATCATCAGGCTTTAATAGTGGCTAATTAGCATCAAGTTCCTGATTTCTTCAGCTCAAAAAACCCCAGTGTTGAAGAATCAATCTACAGCCAAAGGAAGTTGGGTGGAGTGGTTACATGGTCCTTATAAGCTAGAACTGAGTTGGAACTATTTATTTCATGTTGGATGCTTCCGGACGGAGGCGTCCTCCTAACCCTAACAGATGGAAGGCTTTGTGCAGCTGTTCCACCTTTCTTTTCTTCTTAGCAGATTTTCCGTGGTAGCAAAAAAGATGGAAGAAATGGTGGGAAAATATGGGAGGGCTATGAATAGAAGACAACAATGTTTGCCCCCGCCCCTAAAATTTTGTGAATGAGGCAGGGCGATGGTACTGTAAAACCCTCATCTGGAAGCACCCATTGAGGTAAATTTGGGGATTTGAAGCATTTGTTATGACCACCTGCTTGCTGTTTTGATGCTGTTCTTCTAAACACCATTATTATTATTATTATTATTATTATTATTATTATTACCACCACCACCACCACCACCACCACCACTCTTTTTCTTCTCTGATCTTAGCGTAACTACTATTTAATCCCATTAGCTGTTGTGACCTACATAATTTATTTAAATGACATGACGGTGCTCTGTCTGACATGATGACGTCCATGAACACTTTTGAACAAAATCAGAGCTGCCATAGCTTACAGGGTGAAATGGCAGAGTGGGCAAAGGAGGCTGAGGAAAGAGGAAGAAAGAAAATGGCACTGTGATGAAGCCACAGCAAGGCAAGCATTTTTCTGATAATTTGTTTGGCTGGGCTGAATGTAATACTTTTGAAAAGCATATAGAAATGAATGAGTATTTTATGCAGCCTTAATCCATCAAGAGAAGGTCTGATGCAGGGGGCAAAAAAGTACCCTTTAGTATTCATATAGCAAAATCCTAGGTTTCCTAAATACTTTAGCCAACTGATCTCTGCTTTCACAGGGAATTTGGGATCAAAATTAATCTTCTTGCTTGAAAAAAAATCCCCCTTAAAGATAAGATTAAGAATCCATTTAGGCAGTAATTAATCCTGAGAGCATTAGAGAAGCAGGATCTCTTTCAGTGCATCAGTCTAAGACTTTCCTAGTAGAATATGTTAATCCACAGTTCATGCAGATTTGTTTCCTTTCGCATTTAGCTCTATATTATCCCCTTTTCAACTCTGGAAAAGGGCGGATTCTTAAAGAAGGCATTGCATAAAAATCACTCCTAAAATGTATGTTTTCTTTTTATTTTGCGCTTTGAGGACACTAATGGAAAACTGGTTGTTACCTAATGGAAGATGGGTCTATCAATTACTATTAGCTAAATGGAGCCACCATTAACAGGCACTATATGCTAGATGATGAGGCCAAACTATGGGAAAACAATGGCTGGTTGTCATCACCTCTACACTCTGCTTATAAGTTTCCCAGAGGCAACTGGCTGGCCACTCTTGGGAACAGAATGCTGAACTAGACGGACATTGGCCTGGTCCAGCAAATTCCGTTCTGTCCTTATTGTCCTCAGCAGGATGACCTACCACAGCCCTTTAGAAGTAAATGGCCAGTATCCATGGGGGCGCTTACACCCTGCCGATTCCTTGCACACCGCTTGCACAGTGGTGATTTAGTGCTTCCGGTGGCGACCCAAAATGAGTGGAAACACATATTTCTGGAAGGAGGCAGTTGGCGAAGCTCGCATAAGGGAGCTCCACCGACCTGCCTCCTTCCGGAAATGAGCGTTTCTGCTCATTTGGGGGCTTCCTCTAGGAAGCACTCCCTTGTGCAAGCCATGGGTCCCGCTTGTGCAGTGGAATTGGTGGGACCCACTGCTTGTGGAAAGGAACTAGTGGGGCAGAAGGGATTCAGTGGGGGCCCTGTTGGATACTTCCCAATGCTTGCAGCAAGTAGGATTGTGAGTGACCATCTCCTATTTCAATGGGCTGCCCCAAAGGTCTGGATTACTGTATCTCAGGAGAACTCTGTTCCTCGGTAAGCAAAGATGGCCTGCGCCTGACGGACTGATGCCAGGCCAGCTACAGAGGCTGGTGCTCCTGCTGTTATTTTTGCTGCTGTTTGGATTTGGGTGGTGGTGGTATTTCTCCTCCGTTTGGCCTCACATTATTATTGGATTGTTTAATCTTTGTGCATATTTATGAATTTGAGATGTTTTGACTGCTTCATTTTGTGAGTGTAAGATTTTCTGATGTTGCTGTAAGCCTCTTTGAGCATGGTTTTACCATGGAAACATGGCATGCAAATAAACTGAGGAGGAGGAGGAGGATTGAGTGGGGGTGCAATCTGTTAGAACATATCCCAAATCCTGTGCTGAATCAGGCCACTATGAAGAGATATGGGGTCATCCAAGGAATGCATAAGAAGAGCCATGCTGAATCAGACCAGAGGCCTATTTAGTCCAGCATGCTGTTCCCAACAGGATGTCTATGGGAATTTCACAAACACCACCCTCTTACTTACGTTCCCAACTGGCATCCCCTGTGATCCCCTGAACTAAATCAGGCTGCCCCTGAATCTTCGGGGCCACACAGCTCTTAATATAATAACAGGGGGGAAGGGGAAAGGGAAAGTGGGCAGGTGTACTGTTGTGAATGATAGCTCTAGCTTCCCACCAGGGAATAAGTTTCCCAGGCTTTGGGGCAGGATGTAGCAAAAAAGCCCAGCCTAAAATATAAGCCTCGTACTGTTTTTCATTCATTGTAAATCCTTATTGCCTGCACCTATCCTTCTGATATTTAGCAGGCTAGTTACCTAGGGGCACCTCTTTGAAGTGTGTATTTTTCCAGACAAATTGATTTTAAAAATATAGGAGGAGAAGTGAATCCCTTCCCCATCCCACAAAATTTAAATGCTCCCTGTCCCCTTGCACAAAAGCCCCTGAACCTATTCTTCTGACATTTGGCAAGTTACCTCTACAATTAATGCCATTTTTCATACAAATTGTCCCCAAAACAGAGGGGGGGGGGATGAAACTCTTTTACCCCACTCCAAGTTTAAGATTCTCCTTTCACGAAAAACAAAACAAAACACCTTATACCTATCTGTCTCAAATATGGTAGGCTTCATCCCCTCAGAAGAGACAACCATGCCTGCAAATTCACCCAATTCTGTAAAGAAAAAAGGAAAAAGTTATAGGTGTCCCCTTTAAATTAATCCAATTTTAAAGGTGCCTAGCACTAAAAACCCTGAACTATTTGTCTGAAATTTGGCAGGCTTCATTCACTTAGAAGAAACGTCTATGCCTGCAAATGTAATCAGTTTCTGCCAAAAAGTAAAAAGGCCACAGCCTTTTGTTACTTACTAGAATCAACTGTTTGTTATCACTATAGTCCATATGAAGTCTCAGATTTTCCAAGGTGAGACAAAGCTTCACATCTGACCTAAGCCAAGTGGTCCAAGCTGAAGTGATCCATTTTCCAAGGTGCTGAAGCAGGATCTGAACAGAATATTTTCTTTGGTGTACACCCTTAGTCTGCATGAGATCTGCAGAGCCTTTCTGAGTGTCAACCCTTTCTTTCTTCCTCTTCTCTTAGGGCTGACAATAACTCTAGGGAAAGTGAGGGTCACTATTGAAGTGGGGCAAATTATCAGTTACTATTATATTTTTGCCCCAGCTGATGCGGGGAGCGGGGGCAGTGAACATTTTAGACCTTAAACATGAAAGTGTCTTGGGCTGGTCATGCCGCCACATTAATTCCCTAGGACCTCTCCCTGACATCACTTTGAGCCATGGTCATTTAATAAGCTACTCACAGTCACTTATTTTTGAAATAGTCCATGATGCCCTGCCACACGACCGGGGTAATAAGCTACTGTGCGTAATCTGAGTCATCCCCCTGCCCTTTGTCGCGTTGCAGCCCTCCTGCCTGAGCAGTGGCACTGTTTCACCCATTGACAACATCACAACAGCCTGTTTTAACCTTCTACAATATCTCAATAATAGGTGAGAGGTGTGGGGTGAAGTACAGGGGCTTAAATCAGTACTTCCAGCATCACCCTGACAAGGGGGTGGTGGCTCTAAAGCACTGGAAGTTTGCCAGACTGGGGCCAAACCTCATACACGGCCTCCTCTAGTCTGGAGGCACCTCGGGCATCATCAAAAGCCTGCGCAATTATTCACAAAGGAGAGGAAATCCCGTGTGCACCAAAAAGAGGGTGGCGGGTATAAAACCTTGGAGGTTCACAGGATCGGGACCAAATTTCACACACAACCTCTCCTAGTTGGGAGGTACCCAATGCACCAAGAATACCATGCACAAGTACCCCAGATCACCCCCCCCCCAGATATTGCTGGCAGAGCTGTTCACTATAACTTGCTGGCACTATAATTGCTGGCAGAGCTGTTCACTATAACAGAGCTGCTCACACTTCTGTTCACTATAACGCTGAAGCACAGTAGCACTTCTAGCTCTAAAGAGAAATTGTGCAACCCCCCTACCCATTAGTGGCATGAAGCATTTATTGTCTCAAAATCACTAAAGCTCTATAGAGCTTTAGCGATACAGTGGAATTGCGCATCCCCCCCACATTGCTGGCTGAGCCACTTTTGTTCGCTATAGCACTTGAGCGCAAAGCGAATTCGCGCAAAAGTGCAATTGTGCGCACACTCACCCCATAGCCATTTTGCTTCTTCGTGGAAAGTGACCAGAGAAAGAAAAAGTGGGTGGGAGCTATAACACCTGGACAGTTTGCTGGAACTGGGCGAAATTGCACGGGTGGGGTGCCTTCACGGGGAACCTCCAGATGCTGTGGAACTGTGCTTCTTCATGGAAAAGTGAGCAGTTCTTTCTCTATTCCCCTATTTCCCCCTATTTCCCAAGTTGTGCAGTTTCAAAGTAGCAATCGGGGAAACCTCTCATTGTGTAACTTCGCTGTAGTGGGGTAGCGTGATAACACGCGGCTGTCTTTGTACTCGGGGAAAGCTGCCATTTTGTAACTAGCGTGGTATCAGGGAAGGCTGTGCTTGTTCGGCTGCAGTTGTCCCTCGGCTTCTTGTCAGATCTTGGAGAAAGTGCTATGCAGGTTGCCAAATGACTCCATAATCAGAATAAGCCACAGTGAGCACCAGATGACACGATAACCTACGGTGGGTTAAATAATCCTTACCGCAGACTGTGGCTTATCAGAGCAGCTTATTTTGTCCAAATAAACCATTGTAGATTAAAACATTCCCAACAGATGACACCATAACCACTAATGGGTTAAATAAGCTATGGTGGCTTATTTAACCCATCATGGGTTATCGTGTTGTCTGAACCCAATCCCTGTGTCAATAGGACATTTGTGGGCCTGCACAACTTATGCCCCAGCAGGCTGAATGCACCCTGCCATCAGACATGTATGGTAATTTGCTAGGTGGTTGGCAAGGCAACCACCCCTCCCAGTTCACTTTGCAGTCCCAGGAATCCACCAGTAACAGGAAGGCTTACTGAGTCCCTTGTGAGACACCATACGTGGCTGGTGGAGAACTTCCAGTATTAGTGTAATTCTACAAATGAGAGCCAGGGGCAAATAGAATGGCTAGATGGAGCCCATACTGAGTTCGTAGCAAGAGGAGTCCATGAGTGCATCTCTCAGGTCACAGTCTATCCATTAAATTCCAGTAATTCACCTGTCCTGTATGCAGCCTGACCCCTCCTTTCCAAAACAACATTTCCAGTTTGGCAGAACATGCTCCAAGGGTGCAATCCTATGGCCACTAGACGCTGTCTAGAATAGAGGGCCATAGGATATGCTTATTTCTGGGAACCGACCTCGGAGCCCACCCTCTGAGGTCGGTACCTGGAAAACTGACCTCCCCCTTCGTCCGCGCTGCCTCGGAGGCAGCGTGGAGAAGCCCCATCCTCCACACTCAGAAGAGGAGCGTGGAGTGACTGAAAAGTGGCATTCCAGGAGGCATTCTGGGGCGGGGAGAGCAGAGCTGTGTGTACGACACATCCAATGTGTCATACGGCAGCTTCTTCTCCCGGTCAACCCCCTTGCCGCTAGACAGCCGAAAATGGCTGTCTAGAGAAAAAGAGGAAGGCAGGAGAGGTGCAGAAGGAACAATCCCCCCCTGTGCCTTTCCTGCCTTGCTGTGGATATGTGGTCACCCCCGAGCTCAGAGGCAGCCACCTATCTTGATAGGATTACGCCCTAAAAAACTTAACAGCAGTTATTTCTAAATACACATAGTCCCAGCCATGTTAGTACAGATGCGTGTGTTATATAAAAGAGAGGCAGAGAGTGGAAGGACAAGAACATTGATAGATCCTGCAATACAGGGGAATACCTTGTGGAAGTTAAAGAAGTGTGTGCGGGGAAGATTTCCTACCTTGGGAATACGATTGGAGGGTGGTATACAAAATAAATATGCATTTACTTATCCATTTATTTATTTTAAATGGAAAAGCCTCACTGCCAAACAAAAATAGAAAATATCAGGGAGTTTTTACTTAGACCCAATCTTCTAGACCTGGCATTAAATGTGCCTTTACATCTAAAGAGCAGGTTTGTTAAAATGAAAACTGTATGTAAACTACTGGGCTGGCAGGCTGATTATTAATGACATCAGCAGGCAGGGAGAGGGGGTTGAATCCTTTCTTTCCCTGGTGAGGTCCTGAGGAAATTCTCTTTTCTGAAGATCGTATTTGCATTGGAAGGAAATCCCCGATTAGCAATAATTAGCCTTAATGGGGGATTTCCTCCCAAAGCAAATACCAGCTTCAGAAGTAGGATTTTCCTCAGTACCTCAGCAGGGGAGGAAAGGGTTAAATCCCCTCTCCATGCCTTCTCTGAACCCTTTGATTAGCACCATGCACACACACACACATGACTGATGCTGGCTGGGGATGATGGGAGTTGTGACCCAACACAACTGGAGGGCACCATGTTGGGGAAGGTTGAACTAGACTGTTACATATTCAGAAATGATGGTGGAGGGAGGGAGGGATTCAGGAAAGGCAAAGGACAATCCACTGCAATGAACGTCGGGCACACGCTCACCATGCTCTTGTGACATGGCAGCAGCCGCATCTCCAAGGTAATGCAGGGCCATCCTTGCAGGATCTGGTGAGACGCAGGAGAATGGGAGGGGAAATGTGTCTTAGGAACCATGGAGAGTACAGCGGGGAGCGGGGGGTGAGGGGAAATCCCCGTGGCTTGCTGCTGCTATCAACAGGAAGCCCAGCAGGAAGAGAAGGTGCCAGGTGCCACACAAAAAAAACACCTTCCCTCAGATCTGGGGCCAGGACAAGTCCTTTGACCCTGATGGCAACTGCAAAAGCTACAACAGTGATACTACACACAGAGAGTGGAAGAAAGCATGATTAAAGTAAACCATACTAAATTATACGGTTCCGGCCCAGCCTATCTTAAGGAGCGCCTCCAGCAACACCAGACAGGCTGCTCAACAAGATCAGCCTCGGATGATCTTCTCTCTGTCCTGTCAGCCAGGACAGTTAGGCTGGTGAGGACGAGGGCCTTCTCTGTGGTGGCTTCCACTCTGTGGAACTCCCTCCCTAGGGAACTCCGCCATGCCCCCTCTTTAATGAGCTTCCACCACGCATTAAAAACGTGGCTGTTCAGGCAGGCATTTGGGGTGGGTTAGGGTATTTTTAGAAAGACGATGTTTTACTGTGGAATGTTATTGTTTTAAACTGTTGTATTATTGTACATTGCCCAGAGTGGCCCGATGGCCGTCCAGATGGGCGATTAAGAAATTTAAGAAATAAAATAAATAAAGTGGGGAAAAACTCCATGCCTTTAAAGACACCAGAAGAAATAATCTTCCCAAACTATATTCACATGATAAAGAAATGAGTATAAATTACGATACCTACTTAGATGGCAAACTGTTGCCATAAATGGGTCTGAGGAGGTAGACAGTGTCATTCCAGTTGATTGCCTATTGATCCATTTAATCCAGGTTCAAATGCATACCGCGAAACTGCAGCTCTGGTTTATGTACTTTCCATTGAATGCCAGTTCTTCCATAACGATTGCCAGATAAAAACAATCTGTTGCTATTTTTCACTTTGTCAACCGAGCAGTAGAAGGTCAAAAGTGATGTGCAGCTGCACTAGCCTCTGTAATTCCACCTTTAGATTCAAAGGCAGATGGAGTTTAGCGAGGCACATTTTACCTCACAGTACAGAGTACTTTTGACAACTCTGCTCTTGGTATATTGGTCCACAGCTTTTTCTAGTCCACAAGGCTGTTCCTCTGTTTAGGTTACTTGGAAGGTTTATATATAGCATACGGGCCCTTCAGACTCAGGAGTTACAGGACAGATATGTCACGACCCTTTTTCAAAAAAGCAGAATTGCGGAATACAAACCCCCCACCCCTCCACAGAGCTGACCTAAGCCGAGTTGTGATTCTTCCTTCCTAGTGAGTACTGAAAGCAAAGGTGGAGATTTGGGATTTTAAACATTATTCTTCAAGCTCTTTTCTTTATTTTCCTCATGAAAAGCTCTGGAGAGGAGGATGCTAATCCCACCCTTCCATTCTCTTCTGCATTTCCGCAATACCAGTAACCTATTTTTGTCATGTCCTGGAGGACTTCAGGGTACATACTGGGTCTTTGTTTTCCTTTGCAGAATTCTTATCTAAATAAGTAAAAGAAAAGGTAAAGGTGTCCCCAGCCAGTCGTGTCCGACTCTAGGGTGTGGTGCTCAGCTCCATTTCTAAGCCGAAGAGCCAGCGTTGTCCGAGGACGCTTCCGTGGTCATGTGGCCGGCATGACTGAAAACCAAGGTGCACGGAACGCTGTTCCCTTTCCCGCCGAAGCAGTGCCTATTTATCTACTTGCAATTTCTTGCTTTCGAACTGCTAGGTTGGCAGAAGCTGGGACTGAAGATGGGAGCTCACTCCGTCACGCAGCACTCGGGTCTCGAACTGCTGTCCTGCCGACCTTCCGGTCTGCAGTTCAGCGTCTTAACCACTAAGCCACTGTGGCCCCATATATCTAAATAAGAGACTGGGTCAAAGAAGATATCCAGCTCTAGGATATTTTTATGTTAAGCTTCGTAATGCAACAGATAATGTTGAAAACAGAGGTTTCCAGATTTCCCCAGAGATTTCAAAAGCAGTTGAGTGAGCATCTGTCTGAGGTATGTTCTCAATGTACAGATGCCTAAGTAGAGCGATCCACAACCTGAACACATCAAAGTCTATTAACATGGTTTCTGTTTAGTATCAGGTCTTTCTTGGATTGGAGACAGTTGTAGGGGAAGTGTCACCTGTTCCATTTCTACAGGTCAGGAAGTGGTTAAACACATAAAACTGGGGCCAATTTTAAAGGCAGCAAGCACAATTGCCATGGGCATTTTGCATAGATGAGTTTTCCACACAATGTTTGGGACTTCTAAGGGATGAGTGAACTACAGTCTTTTCAGACTTTGGTTGCACAGAAGCTGATCTCAGGAAAGTCACTGGTGGGAAAAAAATATCAGATTACTGATCACACACCATGAATTTTTCATGTTTCTGGGCGAAAGCAAGTGAGTGGCACTGTCTCTCTTATTCCTCTGGTGGAACACACACACACACACACACACACACACACTTTTTATCTATCCTTAATCAATCTGCTAGCTGTCTTCACTCGGACAGCAGTCATTGTCCAACACTGATGCAGATGTGGGGGGTGGGGAGGAGAGAGAGAAAGAGAGAGAGAACCATGTTCAGAACTGTGGCATCCAGCCTGCACAGTATTTGGGTACCCAGTAGGGATGCTGGAGAAATTCGTAGGGATGCACAAAAGTCACTTACCTGGTCTTGCAGCTTGCTTCGCGGTGGGGGGGAGGCGCTTCGCTGCTCCCCCCGAAGTTCAGGCCGGGGGGGGAGGCTTCCCTCCTCGCCCGGCCGAAATTCAGGCCGGGGGGGAGGCTTCCCGCCTCGCCTGGCTGAAATTCAGGCCGGGGAGAAGCGCCCCGTCTCCCTGGCTGCGAACTTCAAAAGAAAAAAAAAACGCCCCTGTGATAGGCTACGTAACGATTAACATAGCCTATCATGGCTAGATCTGCAAAGTCAGCCGTGATAGGCTACGTTAATCGTCACGTAGCCTATCACGGGTGACTTTGGGAAAAAAAAAAAAAAAAAAGCACGTACGCAAATGGCAGCCACCATAGGGAGCCGCCATTCGCGTTCCTTATTTGGTCCCTGTAGTCTACGTAAAGATTTAAGTAGACTACGGAGAAAATAAGGGCAACGCTATTTGCGTTGTCCTTATTTTCGCCGTAGTCTACGTTAGGGATGGGGGAGAATTTCTTCCCAAAACTTCGGGGGGGCAAGTGCTAACGTATTCAGCCCCCCGAAGTAGTTTCGGGGAGAAATTCTCCGCACTCCCCCGCACCCCGCACCCCCCCCCCCGTGATGGGACTTACCTTTCACGAATGTCCCTCCCAGCGGCGGGTCCCGGCGGCGGTTCGTCAGGTCTTCGACAGGGGCAGAGGTGGCAGCCGGTCTTTTGACCAGCTGCCACCGCCGCCATTCCAATAAAAGTTAAAAAAAAAAAAACGCCCCCGTGATAGGCTATGTGACGATTAACGTAGCCTATCACGGCTAGATTTGCAAAGTCAGCTGTGATAGGCTACGTAAATCGTCATGTAGCCTATCACGGGTGACTTAAAAAAAAAAAAAGCACGTACGGCTAATGGCGGCCCCCATAGGGAGCCGCCATTCGCGTTCCTTATTTGGTCGCTGTAGTCTACGTAAAGATTACGTAGACTACGGCGAAAATAAGGGCAACGCTATTTGCCAAATAAGGAACGCGAATGGCGGCTCCCTATGGGGGCCGCCATTAGCCGTACGCGCTTTTTTTTTTTTTTTTTAAGTCACCCGTGATAGGCTACGTGACGATTAACGTAGCCTATCACGGCTGACTTTGCAAATCTAGCCATGATAGGCTACGTTAATTGTTACGTAGCCTATCACAGGGGCGTTTTTTTTTTTAACTTTTCTTGTAATGGCGGTGGCGGCAGCCGGTCGAAAGACCGGCTGCCGCCCCCGCCCCTGACGAAGACCTGCCGAACCGCCGCCAGGAGGGACATTCGTGAAAGGTAAGTCCCATCCCGGGGGGGGCGGGGGGATGGAGAATTTCTCCCCGAACAACCTTCGGAGGACCGAATGCGTTGGCACTCGGCCCCCCGAAGTTTCGGGGAGAAATTCTCCCCCATCCCTAGAAATTCTAGACGGATTAAAATGAGCTCGGATTTCTAAGAATCTGACCTGCAGAATCCGCTATGGAGCAACCCCCTCAGGCCCTGCGGAGTCCGTGGACTTTCAGATGATTTTTTTACTGTCCCGAAATGTATGCATATAAATCCGTAGAAAAATATGTAAGTTTCTGCTGAGGAAACGTAGAATGGAATAGGGGACAATACACTAAATGTTACGTACTGGGGTAAATTATGTAAATGCTTACATAAATACTTACATAATTATTTCCGTATTTTTCCACATGACAAAAAAAAAATTCACATCTGTCTGTGGATGGATGATGGAATGAAAGGTGCCTGATAATCCGCAACACGCAGACGGAGTGGATTTTACACAGTCCGTACATCCCTAGAATCTTCACTCTGTCATAACTGCACAGTACTGCAGCTGTGAATTACCCTCTGGTGTGATACAGGGGCGATTTACTGTGGACTTCTCCAGCAGGAAAATCCTCTGTGCCCTGACACAGCGCTGTGTTTCCAGGAAACCCCCCTCCCCCTCCCTTGGCCACTGACTCAAAAGCAGCCATTCCGAAACTACGAAATGGTGAAGATGTGAATGAACAAGTGATCCCACTTCTTCATGCCTCTGTAACTGCTGCGAAAGAGCAGGGAGGAACGGGGAGGGTTGAAAAGTCTTACAGAGTGATGCCATCACTAACAACGCCAGCCCCATGCCCACTGCAAGCTGCGATGTCAGTTCGAGAAAGGGACAGACAGCTCAGTGATCAGAAAACCCACAGCAAGCAAAAAAATTGCAGCACAATGTCCCTGCAGAAATTCGGATTTTCTCCTTGAAAACTACAATGTGGTTGCAAAGCGATGACTGCGTTGGATGTCCCAAAGGTCCTCCAGTCGTAGCAGCACTGAAGTAACTTGGCTCATGTAGATGGGCCCCTCGTTGTGCCAACTGAATTATTATTATGTTGTTGTTTATTCACTCAGTCGCTTCCAACTCTTCGTGACTTCATGGACTAGCCCACGCTAGAGCTTCCTGTCGGCCATCGCCACCCCCAGCTCCCCCAAGGTTGAGTTCGTCACCTCCAGAATATCATCCATCCATCTTGCCCTTGGTCGGCCCCTCTTCCTTTTGCCTTCCACTTTCCCTAGCATCAGCATCTTCTCCAGGGTGTCCTGTCTTCTCATTATGTGGCCAAAGTACTTCAGTTTTGCCTTTAATATAATTATATTGTCATTATATTTATTTATATCCCGCCTTTTCCCCAATACTGGAACTCGAGGCGGCCCTACAACATTAAAATGTATACAATTAAAACCTATACATAGAAATATAAATACAAGTGTACAAAAGTTAAAATATAATTAAATCATCAGTATTAAAATTGTAAACTGGGGCGTGCTTTTAATGGGAATTCTTCAGTGCACTCAATTCTAGATAGAGCAAACACCCACAGTACGTGGTGATGCTAGGTGAAGAAAAGGGACAGGGTTAGAGCAGCACTCTGAGGACACTGGAGAAGTGATCATCTTAGAAGAAGCATTGCACCACCCCAATCTTTTTTGCACCTCACTGCACACACCTGCACACCCCACTGCCACAATAAATGGCTTATTATACGTAGGTGTTTTTTTTTACCAAAGCAAATTGAATTGCTATAAATCAAGACTTTCTTCTAGGAGCGGATTTTTTGGCCAGGGTTGTTGCTGTTATATTGATACATACCCCACCTTTTCCCAAGTACTGAGACACAAGGTGGCTTACAAAAATTAAAACATATACAATTAAAACATATGAACATATACAAAAGTTAAAATATAAATTAAACAACAGTACAATTAAAATTATATTAAAACATTAAAACAGCATTTTAAAACAGCATTTTAGCAGCTTACTCCCAGGTTCCAACTATGTCCCAAAGGCCTGCTGGAACAATGTTTTAGCCTGCCTCTGGAAACACATCAAGGAGGGAGCCATTCTAGCCTCCCTGGGAAGGGCGTTCCACAGCTGTGGGGCAGCCACTGAGAAGGCCCTCTCCCGGGTTCCCACCAAACATGCCAGTGACAGTGGTGGGACTGAGAGAAGGGCCTCCCCAGAGGATCTCAGGACACAGGCAGGTTCATAAGGGAGGATACGGTCTTTCAGATAACCTGGACTGGAGCCATATAGGGCTTTACAGGTCATAGCCAGCACTTTGAATTGTGCCCAGAAACAGACTGGAAGCCAGTGACACTGTTTTAACAAGGGAGTGGTGTGCTCCCTGTAGCCAGCCCCAGTCAACAGTCTGGCAGCAGCTCTTTGGACCACCTGCAGTTTCTGAACACTCTTCATATGCAGCCCGACATAGAGCTCGTTGCAGTGATCCAAACGGGGTGTAACTAAGGCATGTGTCACCATGGCCAGATCAGACATCTCCAGGAATGGGTGCAGTTGGTGCACTAGTTTTAACTGTGTATATACAGTTATAGAGTAGATCGTGGTGAGTCAGCTCTGGCAATAAAAATGGTTATCTGGATGTATCGCCCACTGCCAAAGTCAGGCTGGATCATTCAAGGGAGGCCTTCCTCAGTGGTGGCCCCAGACTTCTGGAATCAGCTTCCATCAGGGGTTCATCAGGCCCCTTCTTTGCAAACCTTCAGGAAAGCTCTGAAGACCCACCTGTCCTTGCTGACCTACCCATAATGCCTGGGTTGCTGGTTTTATTGATAAGCTCTGTCTTTATTTACCTTTACTAGTAATCTCTGTTCTTACTTATTTTTATTGTATCCACTGTATGGATACAATAAAAATACAATATCTTTTATCTTGCATTTGTTGTTCAGTCATTAAGTCGTGTCCGACTCTTCGTGACCCCATGGACCGTAGCTCGACGGGCCTTCCTGTCCTCTGCTCTCTCCCGGAATGTGCTCAAGTCCATATTCATTGCATCGGTGAAGCTATCTAGCCATCTCATCCTCTGCCGTCCCCTTCTCCTTTTGCCTTCAGTCTTTCCCAGCATCAGGGTCTTTTCCAGGGCATTTTCTCTTCACATTAGGTGGCCAAAATATTGGAGCTTCAGCTTCAGTATCTGTCCTTCCAATGAGCACTCAGGGTTGATTTCCTTTGGGATGGACTGATTTGACCTCCTTGCAGTCCAGGGACTCGTAAGAGTCTTCTCCAGCACCACAGTTCGAAAGCATCGATTCTTCGGCGCTCAGCCTTCTTTATAGTCCAGCTCTCACAGCCATACAATATCTTTTATCTTGTACACCACCTTAAGAGGGTCATTAGCCTCAAAATAATGTTAAATACAAAAATAAATACATATATTTCAATCTGGCTTTAGACCAGGTTTTGGGACAGGAATGTTTCTGGTCGAACTGGTTGATGAGGACCAGGATTGTAGGAGGAAGACAGGAGCATGTGCCCTTGTTCTTTCTCCTGGACCTCTCAGCAGCTTTCAGTACCATTGCTCATGGTATCCTTCTGGACCATCTGACAGGGCTAGGGGTGGTGCTTTGCAGCAGTTGCACTCCTCCCTGTCAGACGAATTCAAGAAGGAAATGTTGGGAGCTTCTGTTCTGTCCCTTGGGAGTTGTCCCTCGGGGTGCTGAGAAGTTCCACCTCGTCTCCCATGCCGGTAAAAATCTGCATGAAACTGCCTGTTCCAACCATTGATACATTCCAGGCACATGTGTTTACATATCAACAATAGAGATTTCTCTTAAATTTCAGAATTCAATGTGTTATCAACAGTTGCTCAGTCAATACCTTCTGGGGAGAAAAAAATATAGCTCTAGCTGTTCTAGTTTTCATTAAAAAGTAAAGTTAGCAGAAAACTACAATCCTGGAGTGAGTTTGAAAATGTCCCCTGCTGCCTGATAGGACTATGACATCATTAAAATGGAGAGAAGGATCATGTAAACCACCTTGGGTTCCTTGCAGGAGGAAAAAAGGGACGAAGGATATATATGTAATAATAAATCAATAAATCATGATTTTGCATCCTTGTGACCACTGATCAATCTGCAATCAATCTATTGGGTTTTCATTCTCTTTTCTGCTTTTTTTTGGGGGGGGTTAACTCTGCTGTCACCTGAGCAAATTCAGATCTTTTTAATGGTAGCTCTCTTTCTGCAGTTCTTGTTACTGAGCTGGACTTGCATTGTGTCTCTCTCTCCTGCCTTTCGTAATCAACCTGCTGTCACTTTTTGCATGCCAAAAAGACTTGCCTTGTCACACCAGGCCTTCTGAGGGTGAGAAAGTGGCAGTCCTTATTTGAGTGGGATATTGGGGGCGGAGGCACTGAGGAACTCCCTTTGTCTTGCCTTCCATGTCTAGGGACCCTCGGCAGGGTTGGGGGGAGAGCAGAAGATGGGAAAGCAGGTCTAGAGACCCAATCTGACCCACCTGGGGTCCTGATCCAGCTCTCCAGGCTTCCCCAGATAATCACATCCCCTTCCCCCAGCCCCACCTTTTCTCTCCAACCACTCACAATTTGGTGGTTTTCTGGCCCCTGGCCCCCTGGCCCCATCCTAAAAGGTTGAAATGCCTCTCCTAAGGTTCAGTTACTGGCTGGAAGAGCTTTAAGCTAAAATAGACTATATTTTGGCCCTGACCTTATTGCCTCCGACCCCTCCCACCACTGGAATGCAGCCCCCAAGAGCTTCTCTGAAGTGGAATTTGGTCCTCAGGCAGAAAGTGATTCAACACCACTGGTGAAGAGAGAAGGATCATTGGATATGAGGGAAAAGAAACTCCATGGAAGGTGTGTCGTCTGCTAGGGATGTACGAAAGTGACTTACCTTTCGCGGATTATGTTGATGGGGGGGGAGGCGTTCCGTCCCTCCCCCTGGAATCCTCAACGGGGGGGGAGGTGATCCATTCCTCCGCCCTGGAATCCTTGATGGTCGGCTGTGCTCCGCGGCAGCTCCTCAGAGCAGCCGGCCAGGCCCAGCCCAGAGCCGCCCACAGCCGGATTTCCGGCCGCGGAGGGGTCTGGGTAAAACAAAAAACAAAAACAAACCGCGTACGCAAATGGCGGCGGCTACGGCCGCCGACCATTTGCGTTCCTTATTTTTGGCCATCTGAATCTATGTAAATATTTACATAGACTATGATGGCGAAAATAAAGGGGAATGCAAATAGCGTAGCAGGCGCTATTTGCATCCCTTTTTGATTTGCCGTTTTAGCCTACGTAAATCTTTACGTAGGCTAAAACGGCAAATCAAAAAGGGACGCAAATAGCGCCCGCTACTCTATTTGCATTCCCCTTGATTTTCGCCATCACAGTCTACGTAAATATTTATGTAGACTAAGATGGCCAAAAATAAGGAACGCAAATGGCGGCGGCCGTAGCCGCCACCATTTTCGTACGCGGTTGTTGTTGTTTTTAAACCCACCCAGCCATGATAGGCTATGTAAATCTTTATGTAGCCTATCACGTTTTTTTTTTTAACAAGACTGGAAATGGCAGCAGCGGCACCGAAGCCGCCGACGGAGCCGCCGCCACCCGGAAGATCCGCCCCAGGTAAGTCTCTTCCCGGGGGGGATCCGCGGGGGGGAGGGGGGGCAGGCTGTTCCACCACAGAGTTCGGGGGGCCGGATGCACTGGCATTCTCTGCCACCCTATGTCTGACATCTTTTCCTCCCCAACAGCCAGTCACCCTTAAGTAGCTACTGAGCACCTTTTCTGTCTTTGCTATTCATTGCCAGGCAAAATTTGAAGTGCCTTTTCTTACGGATGGACGAAAGTCCCTTACCTGATCCCGACGCTTGCTTTGCTGTGGGGGGGAGGTGCTCCGTCCCTCCCCCCGAAATTCTGCCCGGGGGCGGGAGGCGCCCCATCCCTCCGGCCGTGAAACCTCGTCGTCTGCCGAGACGCAAATGGCGGCGGCTGTAGCCGCCGCCATTTGCGTCCCTGCAGTCAGCTGTGATAGGCTACGTAAATGTTTACGTAGCCTATCACGGCTGACTTTGAAAAAAAAAAAGCGCGTACTCAAATGGCGGCACCCATGGGCGCCGCCATTTGCATTCCTTATTTTGGCACATGTAGTCTACGTAAACATTTACATAGACTACGGCGAAAATAAGGGCAAAGCTATTTGCGTTGCCCTTATTTTCGCCGTAGTCTACGTAAATGTTTACGTAGACTACATATGCCCAAATAAGGAACACAAATGGCGGCGCCCATGGGTGCCGCCATTTGCGTACGGGCTTTTTTTTTTCCCCCAAAGTCAGCCGTGATAGGCTACGTAAGGATTTAAAAGTCTATCATGGTGTTTTTTGAAAATCTAGCCATGATAGGCTAGTTAATCTTTACGTAGCCTATCATGTTTGTTTGTTTTTTGTTTTTTTTTACTTGGAAATGGCGGCGGCAGCCGGTTGGAAGACCAGCTGCCTCCGCCACCGCTGCCGAACCACCGCCGAACCGCTGCTGGAGCCGCCGCCACCAGGGACATTCGAGCAAGGTAAGTCCCATCCCGGGGGGGTGGGCAGGGGAGTGGCAGACCATTTTTCCACCAATTTCCGGGGGCCGAATGCGCTGGCATTCGGCCTCCCCGAGATTCGTGGAGAAATTCTCTGACATCCCTACCTTTTCTTGGGAACGATCATAGTTAAGCCAACACCTTGTTCCTCTGATGACTGAATATGTAACTGAATGTAATCCTTGGGGCTGATACTGATCTCTTGAGCCTTAGGAGAAATCCTCACTGCTGCTCAGAAATGTCTGCCTAATTCTAACTCCTCTGATTTTTCAGCATGAAGTTGCAAGGGCATGGGATATGTCACCCATCCATCTCCTTCACTGGAAGAAGAGCGGCTGAAGATCAAGATCAAGACCGACCTACCGAAGAGCAAATGGGATTGCAAGAATGTGTTGGGACGGCTGGTGCTATGGATGCCTTTCATAATTTCCAACACAAACCATCTGGAACTCATTTGTGGAAAGGGATACAATATGTTAGCTACTAGAGCAAGACTAATGGCGGAAAAGAAAGAACACCATGTCTTCTTGTAACCAATAAAACGTTGCTCCTTAGATAATAAATTTTTCCTTGCGAAAAAGGAAAGTGGATACTAAAGCTGATTTGCTCCCCAAAACTCTCCTCTGAATTTTAATGCCAGATGTTCTCCAGATATTCTCTGAATACTCAATATTTTGTCAAATATTCAACAATTACTTAACACCTGCATTTGACATCTTATGGTATTTGACAGTATTTGGTCGTCAACCTGTAATGGTTGTTTCATATTTGATAATATTTCATAGCTGACATGCACTGGTAATTAATATCTGACAGGATTTGATCACAGACATGCAATGATATTTCATATCTGAAAGTACTTTATGAGTGGCATGATATGGCATTTAATATTTAACAGCTGGCATGCAATTGCACTTAGCAGTTCACTCTATTTGATCCAGTAACTGACAGGCTTGGATCCAAAGTTGTCTAGGACAAGCACAAAGACACTTCTGCTTCCGGGATGTGTGTGTGTGTGCACAGTTTTCACCAACTGATTCCTTCATCTGCAGCTCCTGACCACACCATGTCCAATATGTTTCCTGGGGCTTGCCGCTTCCTGACACTCAGGATTGGCTTTTGAGGCGATATGGGGGCTGCAGTGGGGTGGGGTGGGTGAGAAGCCCTTTCAGTAAATGGAACATGTTTCTTAGAATCCAAGCCATAGTCATCAAATCAATGCTATTCAATATGTGATAGCATTCAATAGATTACATGCAATGGTATTTAGTACCTGGCAGTATTTGACAGCTTATGATATTTCATATTTGCTGGCTGCCCAAACAATCCAGAGTCGCCAAAATGTCTGAAGCACAAACATTTGAAATATTGAGGTAAAACTTCACATTCACAGCAGAATTGAAAAATGCAGTAATTCTGAATATTTGTGACTATTAGGACCAAATAATGTTGTTTTTTTTAAAGTTGTGTAAATAGCAGCTGAGGGAAAATGAGTGGAGACTGGTGGCTCTGATGTTGGTGGGGCTGTGAATCCATTCTGGGTTTTAGTCAGAACCAGCCAGAACTCTAAAGAAGTTATCCAAGGTGCTAAACCTATTTGGGGGATAGGGTGTAGCACCCTCAACAGCTCCCTTAGAGCTCTGGCTGGTTCTGACTAAAACCCAGAATGGATTCACAGCCCCACCAAAATCAGAGCCATCAGCCTCCCTGGGGAAAACCTGTTCTGTTCAGCTCCTTGCTATACAAAAATGCACACACAGTTAATTGCAATGGAGGAATCAATTAAGCAAGCCAAGAGTGAAGCACAGTTTTTACCAGCAAACAAGGATTTCCCAAAGATAAGTCAACAGCTTAGCCAAGCTGAAGCATGTGGGATATCTGGCAAATAGAATCAGAATCCAAGGCCGTATCAGGCAGAAGTCCAAGGCTGATAATATGGAGGTCTAAACATGCATTAAGGTCAGGCTAGAAGAAGGTGGAGGTGACAAACAGTGTTGTTTTCAGCACAGTCCAGCTAGAAAGTGCGGGTTTATATTCCTAGAGCCTCCTGAGTCCCACCCACGACTCAGCTGCCATATGTTACAATCCTTGCTCCTGAGGAGATCTTTCTTGGAGTTGGGTACTCCATCTTAAAGGAGCCTGAATGATCTGCCTCTCAAGGAGACAGCGTTCTGTGGGACTGGGTGGATGCTCCGCTTCTCTCTCTGAAGCAGAAGTTCCCTCATCTTGCAGGGACAGCCCTGTGGTCCTCTCCCCTGAAGGCCCAGGCTTCCCATGTCTCCCGACAGAGATGGCTGTATGGCTTCATCTGTTGCAGGGATCTCTAGCTCCTCAGAAGAAGAGGAGGATCCCTCCAGCAGGGGCATGACAAAACCTGGATAGCCTGAACAGGGATGTGGGGAGAGGGGAAGTTTAACCTTTTCTCTTCTGCCATGGTCTTGACAAAAAAATAAAAATAAATCCCCTCTCCAAAGCTGCTATTTGCAGTTCAAAGGAAGCTTCCATTAATTCCAAGGGGGGATCTCCTCCCAATGCAGATAGCAGCTTCAGAAGAGGGATTTTTCCTCAGGATCGCAGCAGGGGAGGATATGGTTTATTAGCCCATCCATGTCACCTTTAATCCCAATAATTATTGGCCTACCTGCCAGATGCACTTTGTATTTTTTTAATGTTTACATTAAATGAAAAAAAAAAAAGCATTTACTATCGTAACATTTGGCTCAAATGTTTCAGCTCTAGCGGACCTTATAATATCCTAGGAATCATTCTTAGCAGGGGTTTTGACAGCCTGTGGGCAAGAAGCCCTCCCTGGGCCCCCTCCCTCAGTGAGCCTGCCTTCTCATTGCCATGGTCACCAGTGGCTCTTGCTCCTCTTCCTCATCATGGCCGCCTTCTCACCACACTGTTGTCTGGGCCAGAGCGAGAGGCAGCTGAGGAAGCCGGTTGCGATGATGAAGCGGAACGGCAACAGGGGGAGGGGTCTTGTCAGGTGTGGGCCATCAGCGGGTGCCCAACCAACATCTGCGCTTCTTAGCATAATCTATACCACTTGCATATTACATATTTAATGGCCAATGCAACCAACCCATAATGAGACGACAGGGCTATTCCCTCGGCTCCTGACGTGCCTCCTTGGGCTCATATGCGTGATCCAGCGCCCTGAACCAAATCATTCCATGGCTGCTTAATTTTTTTCCCTTGGATCAAAGATGTTGGGAGATGCTCTCACAGATCCCCTAGGGTGGCCCTCATTTCTTTCCTAGCTTCCTTTGGTTCCCTCAGCTTCCTAACTTCTCAGGCTCTGCCTCCTTCTTTTCGGAGACATGCTTTTTCTGCCTCTCTTCTGCTTGCCCTGATCCTCCTTACAATCACAGCAGCACAGTCAATGGCAGCAGAGATCTGTAGGATCAACCAGCGGCAGTCTGAGAACCTACATCTGCCCTGTTCTTCTATAAGATTAAGGCCACTCGGCCAATCACTATCAGAGCTTTCACCCCACCCCCTAGGTACATTACAATGTGATCAGCCTTCCCCAAACTGGTGCCTTCTAGATGTTTTGGACTATAACTCCCAGCACCCCTGACCATGGCCCATGCTGACTGGGGCTGATGGGAGTTGAAGCCCAAAACATCTGGAGGGCACCAGGCTAGGGAAGGCTGTACTACCCAATATGAAGGCTGAGATCTCTTAATAAACGACATTGACATGTGGCAAGACACTGGTCATCTTTTTTTAAAAAGGAAAAGGTTTTATTGACTTCCTGTAAAGACGACAGATCAACGTTCTTGTGCAAAACCTTTAAGTCAGCTGTGCTGCTGTTTATATTGAAGAAGGATGTTTACAGCCTTCTCAGCTTCCCTGTGGGTTTTTAATGAAAACGATGATGGTAGGGTAATTCTTTTCCTCATGGGTCAGGGAGAGTTCAGTACCATGGCGGGAAGTGCTCTCACTGTTTATGCATAGCACCAGAAATTATGCTTCTCTGACAACCCCCTCTTTTAAAACAGGCAATATTTAATTTCAAAGGAACCAACCTGAAAGCTCTTCTAGTCTTCCCCCTCTTGAAAGAAAACAGTCGCTCTTTTTTCCAGCTTGTTAAGGTTGTTATGGAGCGTCAGTGGCCATCCCGTTGTGTTCTCCAACTCAGAGTCCCTATGGTCAGTTAATGGAGCTGGAACTGAGATTATGCCAGGGGTCAGAGTGATCCTGGGATAAATTAAGCTTTGCTTCCCACCAGTTAAAGTGCCACCATTGTGTCCTCCAAGGAAGAAGCAAGGCAGCCCTAGTGTAGGACACATCTCTGTAGAGGACAAAATCCCAGAAAGGAAAAGAGATGAGAACTGGGTGGATGGAACACTGATTCACTTGGCTTTCACGGCCATCATCCCAAAGCGATTTGCAGAGAAGGAAGCCCAGGGAGACCTGTTTGATGGTTTTCCCCAAATGTGATCTTAAGAAAGGTGTCAAAGATACCATACTCTATTTCTCCACACTGGAGGCATTCAAGATGAGGCTGGACAGCCATCTGTCAGGGATGCTCTGACTTGGATTCCTGCACTGAGCAGGGGGTTGGACTCGATGGCCTTACAGGCCCCTTCCAACCCTACTATTCTATGATTCTATGTAATATTTTCTAGCAAATTGCCAAATTGCTGGACTTGACTTTGTGTGTGTGTGTGTGTGTTTCTTTTCAAAGGGACCTTTTAATAATTCTGAATTAGGGTGACCAGATAACTCCAAACAAAATGACTGAAAGCTCATTTGTACTGTATAATCTTAGAAGGCTGTCCAATTTTAGAAGGGGGCATGGTTGTGAGGGGGTGTGGCTGTGACTATCATGAAGGGACTCTGCACTTCTGAATTTGTCACTACGCTACTGGTCCTGATGGCTATGTGCTACCTCCCGTACCAGAGGCAGTGAGCCTATGTACAGCAGTTACAGGGGAACATGGGTGGGAGGGTGCTGCTGCGCTCATGCCCTGTTTATGGGTTCCCAGTTGACAGCTTGTTGGCCATTGTGCGAACAGAAGGCTGGATGAGGTGGACCCTTGGTCTGATCCAGCATGGCTCTTCTTATGTTCTAACAGACTAGCACATCTTGCACTATGAAATGTGAAAACCAATGCAGGTGCTTAGTCTCCAGTTCGCTGCCGAACAGCTGACACAACCATCCATGGACACATTGTCAGCATGCATTGTCAGGCCAATATACCAGCTAGGGATGATCTCAGGGAAGCTGAATCCCTCGTGTGCCTACTGCCTACTGTGTGTTGACAGTCATGTTCAAGGTAGTAAAAATAATTTAAAAAGCCAATTAGTAGCAGAAACTGATGTCCACATTGCAACTCCCTGTATGCATGAAAAGTGCCAGAAGGATAATTCCTTTGGCTTAAGGAAATCAGACATATATCCTATGTTTGCCGAAGCCAGAACATACCCTTTGTCACCATCATGATGCCACACTAGTCAAATGAAGTTCATTTGGGCTTTGTTTGGGGTTGCAGAGAATTTGGGGTTTCCGCTGACCTTTACCGCGCAAGGAGGCCCTTGATGCCCCATCTGTGCTTGCTCCCAATTTATCGTTCCCTGCTATCCAATTAACACCTTGTTCCAGGCACTTATCTTGAATGGCTCTTTCCTGGGGTCGCAGCACTATAGCTATTAGCCTCCCATGTTACAGGACCTAAAAGCTGTTCCTACCTGGTGGTGCATAAATGATTTCCCACACTGCCAGGCTGCTTCAGAAATCAAGGATTGGCTGCTTCCTTCTTGATAATGACAGAATCCCAAGAAGTGTAATAAATTGCTCCCTATACTGAATTTGTTGCTAATTGTTATGCACAAGCTATCAGAGAATCAGCTGCAATCAATTCTCAAAATCTGAGGAGTTGGATTCCGATTAAGTAATACTTAGAGTAGACCTATTGGAATCAATAGGACCTAAGTTAGTCATGACTAACCCAACTGCCATCGATTTCAATGGTTCTTCTCTGAGTATGACTTTATTGGGATCTAACCCAAGGAGTTCTCTGTCTTTTTAATACCATTTCAAACACAGATTCACCAGGAGGCCGCTACAGTATTGGAGGAAGCCTATACTGTGGGAATGTTTATCTTTCAAGTTTGCTTTTTAAAAAAATATTGCAACACTGTGGGGTTTGTGGTCGTGTGTTTGGAATGGATGCAAAGTGTGGCCACCAAGGAAATTCTAAAATATTTATTCATGATTCTGTTTCTTGGATCTTGATCCTGCTTCCCACGGGAGGGGGAACCCTATTGGAAGCAGGAGCTTAAACACAATTTTAGAAGATCATGCGAAATATAAAACCAATATATAAAACAGCTTGTCATCAAAACTACAAGCCAGCAACAAACAAGCAAAATAACACAAGTTTGTATTCGCGGCCATACTAGACCTCCACAGTGTTCCAGATCCATTTCCCACCTTGCGATGTTAATACGAGACTGAAGATGCATTTGTTGGTGGGAATCAGCTGGAGATGGATTTGCAGGGCAGAATCAGCTGGTGAGAGACTGTTGCTTGAAAGGAAAGGTTCCTCCTGTGCAAGCACTGGGTCATTGCCGACCCCTAGAGGGGTGCCACTTGCGCTGGCATTTTCATGGCAGACTATAGTGGGGTGGTTTGCCATTGCCTTCCCCAGTCATGACTACCTTTCCCCCACCAAGCTGGGTGCTCATTTTACCGACCTCAGAGGGATGGAAGGCTGAGTCGACCTGAGCCGGCTACCCGAGACCCGACTTCTGCTGGGATCGAACTCAGGTCGTGGGGAGAGTTTCAGTTGCAATACTGCCGCCTACCACTCTGCGCCACATGAGGCTCGAAGGTTGTTTGACCCTTCTCCAAACGCACCAACCCTGCCCTGCAAATGCTCTCCCTTCCCAGTTTTTAATGTTGTCCACAGACAGGCTGGGTTGTTGTATTTTTTTCATTTTTGGTTTCCTCTTCTAACATTGCTTCCCCGCTGTGGTGCTCTGACGAAAGATTTTTCTTTAAAAAAAAAAATTTCTTTCCATTTCAGGCTGTTAGAGGCCAGGGGAGGCTGAGGCCTAATCCAGCCCGCTGGCTGTGCAAGACTACTCTGCACCTGAAACTTACATATATAGTGTTGCAGGGGAAGAGGTGGAACTTTCCCCTCATAGGATGAATCCTCTGCAGAAACTTCCTCCTCATGGGATTGCTTGCATGGTTGAAGACCTTGAAGATAGGGAAGACACACACACACACACACACACACACAGACACACACACGTACATTCAAACTTTCCTTCTCTTTCTAGATTAGCACCTTCTGGCAGGTTCCAGATTTCAGAACCTGGCAGAACTTCTGGACTCTTTTGGAAAGCTTCTACCCCGACTGGAAGTGGAAGCCATTGTTTAGGCCTGGTTGCAGTGGTGTGGAATTCTTCCTCATACCTGGTCAAGATTAATGTGGCAGTTTTGCTCAGGAGAAACATCTGAGGAAATTCAAGGAAAGCAAGACTAATTTTGATAAAGACTTGCGAAATGTTTCAAAGAGGGGTGGGTTTTTTTTCACTACATGCATACCTGAATCAGTCATGAGTATATTTTGTGTACATATCTTTTTGGCCAGGTGTCAGCTTCCAGAAAGGAGGGTATAATTAAGCAGTTGACATATCTATAACTTGATTTGGTGATGTACGCCCCTGAACTTCTCAGTAAGGATCCACTGTTAACATTTAGAGACAAACAACCAGAAGCTGTTTAGCCTTTTGTCACCCCAGGCAAATGTCCAGATGACTTGTTGAAGAGGGTGCCTACAGATTGTTACAGAAGGTCACAAGGGCCATTTTCCCCAGACAAAACCCATTCCTGCTACCAAAACCCAGCAGCAGTGCTAAAAAATGTCACAGTTACAGGAAATCTCATAATTATAGCAAAAACAGTGAGCGTGTGGGGGGGCACCCTTTCCCCTCACTTTCATACAGTCTAGGGGCTGTAGTATCTACCTTGCAAATGTACAATACTTCTCTTTGTTTTTGCTGAACAAATGACAAGAGTAGATTTCAACGGGGATTTGCTGCATATATCAAATTGTTTATCACATTTATGTTAAGGATCTCTTGGAATACATCAGACAGAAAAAAAGTCCTACAATTCCCAGCATGCCCCAGCCAGCATGACTGGCTGGGGCATGCTGGGAATTGTAGGAATGTTGCTGTCTAAACATTCATAGGATTGCTCCCTTAGTTACCTGAGGCATCTGTGACCTTCTTCCACAGTTCTCCAAGAAACAATGCCTCACATACAGGATGTGCCTTCCATTGATGGAAGGGCTCCGCTCACACAAGATGCCTCTGTGTGTTTTGGGGGGATCCTTCCCTGCACCACAATTTGCCCCATTCACCCCCTGACCCTCCATGTAGGATTTTCAGGGTGTTGGCGGGTCTGCCATGGGGAGGAGGGGGTGGGGAACTCTGCTTCCACATCCTCCGGACTAGTAGCACATGCCTACACCTGGATCCAACCCCGTCTTCTCACAGTAGCAAAAATAGTTCAATAGAAGCCTTGCCTAGTGTACTCCATCTCACCAAAAGAAAAGGGGATGTCAGAGTCTTGTTCACTATATTCCCCCCTTAAAACACAAGTACTGATCAGTACAGGGTTACTTTTATTTGAAAATGCAACGTAGTGAAAATTACAATAATGCGTTGTGTATTATCTTTTACATCTGGGTTGGGGGCCCAGTGAAGAACAACAAACAATTGAACTGGAAAACAATGTACAGGCTTACTGGTTTGTATTCGGATGAGTCTTCTTTTGTATTCTTGTTTTGTTCTGTATTCGGATGAGTCTTTTCTACATTTGCTTGTGTGTGTCGGCCCAGGAATGCTGGATATTAGCAGGACCAAAATGGGAAGGGAAGCCACTCCAGCTGAATCCAGTTGAGGGGAAACCAACACTATGGAATATATACTTTTCACACTTTGTGGGGTATTGTTATAATTTGTAATCCGGTTACATGCACAAATTCAAGTGAAGGTCAGTCTTTGTAATAATAATAATAATAATAATAATAATAATAATTTACATTTCATTCAAGAGCAAAGTTTTAAGAAATCATTAGCAACATTAAAACATGATTTGAAAACATACAAACAAAAAAATTATTTCCCCATCCCCTCTCAGGTCTTAACCAATACCGTCATTGCCAAACATATTCCAAATCATGAATTTCTTAAGAAGCACCTCTAGATCTCATGGTATTTATCCAAATATGAATCCAGGCCTTGAGGGATGAATTTAATATTTCCAAGTAGCTGAACTTTCTGATAAATGAGCTGCTAACAGGAGGTTAAAAAAAAAAAGACCCACACACTCGGAAAAACACTTGGTGATTAAGTTTGATGGATATACTGCAGCTCTTTCCTGGGATCCTCTTAATTACACTTCAAATAAAGCCAGGTCAGTCCAGATATAATCTGGAGGAAAAGCTGTCTGCTAAATTGCTACTGCTTTATCATTTAGGAAAAGAACGGTGGCCTTGTCAGTTAGCCTAGAATATAATTAAGGACTTCTTTTCTTACTTAATTTCCTTTATGGAGACTGGTGTAATCTATAAGGGTACTGAGATATTATTGGAAAGTCATTTTGGTCAGATTTGACTATATAACATCAGAACTGTAACAAAAGTATATTATTTGGTGTTCACAAAGTTAACTGGCACTATGCTTCAAAAATATGGTCCGTCGGCATTAAGAGATTATTAATCATGAGAAAAAGGGCATTGCCTACTGTTAGATTTTCGCTGTGGGCATGAAGGATTTCCTTTTTTATTTAATTTGTCAATTATTCCCGAGTGCTTCAGTACCAGTACTTCAGTACCGAGTGCTTCAGTACCAGTACTTCTCACACCTTCCTATCCATATGATAGGGTCACTATTTTATCTGAGGTAGAAAAAAATACATCATCATTGTTGTCCATATCTGATATATTATTTATTTAATTAATTGACTGGAAGTATGGTCTACTTTATCCCAAAGGCTCAGGGCTGGTAACGATATGCTACTCAGTCTACTTTATCTTTCCCTGTTGCTGGTCACGAAAAAACAGTTTGAATAAAACATGTCTTCAGCTGCTTCCGGAAGATGCGCAGACTTTGGTTTTTACAATATATGTGGTACTTTCCAGAGAATCATAAGCAAAAGAAGGCAGGTCTCTGCCCCTAGAAGCTTACAATCTACTTTTCAATTTAATTTGTAATCTAAAGTTACAGAGCTGTTTGAAACTTAATTTTTTTGTGGTGACCTCATCAGAATATCGTACTGTTGGGAAATTGAAGTATTGATCAGGTTGCTGGTAATTTTGGTATTGTTTATTTCATTTATGAAAATAAAATAAATAAAAATATATTTTTAAAAAAGCAACTTAATTTTTGATTTTACAAGTTATTATTATCATTATTATGTTCTCCTTTTTCCTCACACCTTTCAGATATAAGGTGCCTTTAGGAAGTAAGGGTGTGGAGATGTGAATGGCCTATACTCTTGTCCTCCTCTTGAAAATATGCACCCATTGTTTTGTACCTTTTATTTAAAAATTCACATAAAACTGATTTATCCATAAAAGTTCACAAAGTGGTGTATAAAGAGGGTCATTGTACAAAAGTATTGTTTTCTTCACTCTGTTTCACTTGTCCCTGCACTAAGAATGTTCTTTTTCTCTACTGTCCTGCTAGCTCTTTTCTTGTTTCTTCTTTAAAAGTTGTCTTCATTTCCCCCGTTCTTTCTTCTCCCTAAATAGTTTTGTTTTCTGATTTATTTTCCAGCAACCACAAAAACAAACAAAAAGGAAATGTTCCATTGACTTGTAGCACTGCTTGTCCAATTTTATGAGGGCACAATGCTTTCTAAATGATGCATCCCAAATTTCTCACTGTTCTGCTTTCCCTACTCTTCCCTCCGGTGTCATGTGGAAACCTAGGGCACAATCCAGACAAAGTTAAGCATTTTTAAGTCCTATTGTGTTCATTGAGTTAATCAATGAGACTTAGAAGTGCTTAACTTTAGAAGTAATTCCTTCTGTTAATTCTCTATAATGCTTGCTCATTATTTCTCTATTACTGGTTGCTTTATCTTTATATAGTGTAACATGATTGCAGAAAATAAGAATATATTTATTCAAAAGGGAGAAGGAGGGAGGGAGAGAAACTTGGAAAATGTCTGTAACTAAATTCTCATATTCATCTCCATATTACTAATTCCTAGGATTTTTGGAGGGAAGCCATACCAGTTCAAGTGGTTTTTGAAAAAACCCTCCATTACTCTGTAGTGTAGATTAATAATAATAACTGTGTCCAGAGCACCTACATCAATTAGGAGCTGAACTTAATTCAGACATGGGCCCTGTCCTCAGGTTTACAATCCAAATAGATTAGATACATAAAGAAAGGAGAATAGAGGGTAGCTATGCTGGCTGGAGAATGCTGGGAGTTGTAGGACTTTATTCTGTCTAAACCTACATAGGATTGCATCCTTAATATATGATAAATAATTGAAATTAAATTCATTAATTAAATCAAACACCACCAAATGTGAAGCCAAGTATCCTTGATCCATATCTTGATATTTTTCCCTGTGCTACATTACAACTCCTTTAACCAAGAACTGGGATCAGTTTTAATTTCATTCAGCATTGTTAGAGAATGGCTTGCAGGATCTGAGTTATGCTTAATAACCCATCTCCTTTCTGAACATTAGGCTGAAATCCAATATTTACATTTCAGAGAACTTACAGGACAATTGGTTGCATTGAAATCAAACTAGCTGAAAGGGAGTCTGCAATGTAAACAGATTATGCTCTTGGGAAATTACAGCAAGATCTGCAGCTCTTTCTGGGAAAATGTCAATTAAAGTCACCTTATATTTAGCCAGTAGGAAAATGATTATTTTCTCCTAATGAACTATGACAAAGGCTGTGTTATCAATGTCTATATATTTTTCTTTCAAGAATATTGTTTTTCCATGCTAAACCCAACAAAACAGCTCATAAATCTGAATGCAATGGTGCTGGAAGCTTCCTGGGGGTGTCTCCACAGTCAATTTGCTGCGAGCTGGATCCGTTTCGAGGTCATTCAGGGCACATGACGTCATGGCCATCCCGCAGCCACTCTGGAGCTTTTTGCAGAAAATCAGATTTCCTGAGGCTACTTTAAGTCCCATTCTTTTCCTTAAATCAGCTTCTCTACAGTACAGTTATTGTGTGCCCCAACCCCGCATTGACCTCAGGTATGCTAGCCCTGCCCAGGGGTGTGCCTTTCACCGTGACCCTGGTCAAGGGGTGTTTCCTGTCCCTGTCTTTCCCATCCCTGTGTTTTCCAGCACAATCCAATTAGTGTCTCCTCAGAAGTAACTCCCATTGTGGTCAATGAGGCTTATCCCCTGAATGCGCACATCAGAATTTACAGAGATCCCCCTTAATCGAAATAGCACATTTAAAAGCACTAATTCCCTAAAGGCTGTAAAGCGCCTCAAAGCTGTGATTCTCCATCATTTGGTTTATTGCCATTTGGAAATAACTAATTTGACCTGCAACCCTGTGCTGCATTGGGTTAGAAAGGGGACTGGTTTCCTCTGTCCCTGTCTTTCCCAGCACAAACATATGTGTGTCTACTCAGTAACTCCCATTGTGGTCAATAAGGCTTATTCCTGAAATGCGCAATCCAGGAGTTACTGAGATTCCCATGCATCGAGATAATGCATGTAGGAGCCTTAATGTCGAAGTTGCATGTCTTTGATGTTTGCTTCCTTGCTTTTCAGAAGTAATTAATTCGTAGCTTTGATCCTTTGTAGCATCAGGAGCTTCAGTGGAAAGGAGAAAGAGGATTAGAAAGGGGGCTGGTTGGAGCCACGGTGCTTCAAGTATTCAGAGTGTTAACTCCCCTGAAGGCTGTAAAGCACTATGTCGAAGCTGCTTTCTCAGCTGTAAGGGAGAAATTAATGCGAAGCTTCGAAGCTTTGATTGTTCACAGCTTCAGGGGAGAAAGAAGACAGCTCCTGTGTTTCTTTAATGTTTGCTTTGGAGTAATTAATGTAAAGCATCAAAGCTTTGATCGTTCGCAGCTTTGTCAGCTGTAAGGAAGGATGGGGAAAGCCTCTTGAGGGGAAGCCTCCCACATTGGTCCATCAGCCCCTGCCAGTCTGATGACGTTCACTCCAATCCCCCCACCCCACTCAGAAGTATGTTCCTATGAAGGGACTTAGAATGATGCAGTGCACTCATTCATGGAGCCCTGCGTGGACCAAAGCCAGCTCCTTGAAAAAATCCGGGTAAGCCACCATTGGCTTCTCCTTCTTTTGTCATGGAGACACCCCCCTGGCCACACTGCACTTGCATGGGCACCTTCTAGTTGGCTCTTCACTCATGGCAGCAGTAGGAAGCACAGTGGGATTATGTTATAAGAAAACAGGCTTCCTGTCTTCCTGCTACTCCCACCACCACAGCGACTGTCTGCTGTCACAGTCACAGTGACTGTTCTCCCCACCATCCACATTGGCCCCAAAGAGGAACCCTACCCTGGAAATAGTGCTACAAGATTTTCCAGGCAAACCTCCTTCCGGTGATGCTTTTGCCATTGCTGTGCTGCTCTGTGGGCATCTGGCTGACTCCTTGCTCATGGAAGTGGTCCTTTAGTGTTACCAAGCCTTCTGTTGTAGCCTTCTGTTAGGGATGAGTCAGATGAATTGCATTCTCACATTGTAGCCAGAAATCAGGGGGCAATAGGTTCCATAGCTTATAGTCAGAAAACGGTTCAGTTCATTGATCGGAAACTTGGCACTTGGCAGTGTAGGAGAAATTGGGTTGACGATGGTCCATGCCAATTTTAAGGTAGAAAGGCTAAGAACTCACTTATTTATAGGGGTTTAAAATTTCGTAAGTGGCCTACAACAGTTTGACAGGTATTGGCTATTTTTTCCCCTTGTAGACTTGGTGAAGTTAGAATTTATTTGCCGATTTCTCCATTTGTTCGGCATCTTTAGGGAAACAATTTGTTGTGACAGGTCAAGGGGAAAGTCTAATACACACACTGTGCCCTAATAGGAGCATAACATGTTTTTGTATTATCCTATGGTAATTCATAAGGTCTCTCTCTGGACATGCTCAGAACGATCTTCCAGGAGAGAGGGGCAGAACGGAAATGAATGTGGCTTGTTGTCAGGGAGATGGGATAGAATGAGCTCTTTACGTGACCCCGTGATCATTCAAGGCATCTCCTGCACTAAATGCCCCGTGTTCCATCTTTAAATAGATTGCCGATAAAAAGCGATCAAATTACCCCATTGTGTTCTGCTTCCGTTTCCTCCATGAAAAGAGTTAAAGTGGCAAGAAGAGGAGCGAGATCCATGAAAGATAATGGAAGACTCAGATATGGGGAGAAGCGGGGGCAGGGGTGAGGAAGCGCATGTAAAGGGAGTCAGTGGTGATCCTGCATTTAAAACGGAAGCAGAAAGCCCCATTTGAAATGCAGGCTTTTAGGCTAGTGTAGAGATGCCCTTGGTAAGTTAAACAGTGACTTCTTTGTTCCTGTAAGGTTCCAGGGGCTTCAAAATGGAGACTCTAAAGGTGGGCTCAATTGCTTTACTTTCAGTCACACACACACACACACACACACACTCATTTCCCCTAAAGAATGGGTTTTCTTCTAGGGATGTCAGAGAATTTCGCCATGAATCTCGGGGCTGGCATTCGGCCCCCCGAAATTGGTGGCAAAACAGTCTGCCCCCCCGCCCCCCCCGGACGGGACTTACCTTGGACGAATCTCCCTGGCGGCGGTGGCTCTGGCGGCGGTTCGGCGGCAGTTCGGCGGCGGCCAGTCTTCTGACCGGCTGCCACCGCTGCCATTTCCAAGTTTAAAAAAAAAGTGATAGGCTACATAAAGATTTACGTAGCCTATCACAGCTAGATTTTTTAAAAAATACTGTGATAGGCTACGTAAATGTTTACGTAGCTTATCACAGCTGAGTTAAAAAAACACACACACACACATGTACGCAAATGGCGGCGCCCATGGGCGCCGCCATTTGCGTTCCTTATTTTGGCACGTCTAGTCTACGTAAACATTTATGTAGACTATGGCGAAAATAAGGGGAACGCAAATAGCGTAAACGCTATGCTATTTGCGTTCCCCTTATTTTCACCGTAGTCTATGTAAATGTTTACGTAGACTAGACGTGCCAAAATAAGGAACTCAAATGACGGCGCCCATGGGTGCCGCCATTTGCGTACGCGCGGGTTGTTTTTTTTTAACTCAGCCGTGATAGGCTACGTAAATATTTACGTAGCCTATCACGGCTGACTGCAGAGACGCAAACGACGGCGGCTACAGTCGCCGCCATTTGCAGTCCTGGCTGGCCAGGATTCACGGCGGGAGGGACGAGGCGCCTCTCCCCTGGCCAGAATTTTGGGGGGGAGGGACGGAGCGCCTCTCCCCACCGCAAATCAAATTTCGTCACAGGTAAGTGACTTTCGTACATCCCTAGTTTTTTCCCATTGTGTTTAAGGCTTCTTAATTTTTTCTCCATCTTACCCCCCCCCCCCAGCCTGGCTATAGTTCAGACAAAGCAGGCTTGAGTTCAACCAGCTCAAGATTTGCACAACCTGTCATTGTGAACCTGCCTCCATAGTGTGGGACCCTGTGCCCCATAGCTCTAAACTAGAGCTAGACAACAGAGGTATGACTTTAATAAATTGAGATATAAGTTAGGTCATCTGACCATGCCATCTATGAAATCCTTTGTCAGCCTATGATTCATAGAGGCCAAGTTCATTTTGTTCCCTCTTCCTCTCCCTAGGTTCTCTATCAAGGCAAGAAGCTTGCCCAAGCCTAAGAGAGAGCAGGGGAAGAATAGATATGATATTTCCATTATTTGAATGCATGTTTAAGTGGTGACTGCAATGTACTTTAGCAACATGGAAATAAGAGAAAAGGCAGACTAAAGAGGATTCAGAATTTTTTAGTTCTTTACCAAAGGAAGCGTGAGAGAGTTTAACATTTAATAAATAAAAGCCAGCACTCATTATTAAAGGCCTTTTTTATATCTTCTTCATTCCCTACTTCAGAAATGCAGCAGCAACAAAAATGTTCTTATAAAATAATTCTCAGACTCACCAATTAAAACATTCCCTCACAGAGGAAGATTGTAGCCCTATTAAAAAGAGACCCACCCCCCCAGTAATGAAAAAAAGTTGCGCAAAAATAGTTGCCCTACTGAGTACTTTAATGATTTATCAGTATGAAATGTGAGGGGGGAAATGGAGGCATCACACAAACACCGGGATATGCAAAGCCCCCCTGTGAGAAATGTTGCTAATCTTATTAAAAGTACTTTGCTTTCCAGAGAAATTGCTTGCATGTCTGTCTCAGGAGGAGCATCCTGGCTCAATCTTTTTTGTGAAAAGGAACCTGGTGGCAACCCTCCAGATATGTTGGACGGGCCCTCCTCTGCATCCCACCTGTACGAGACATACAGGAGCATCCTGGCTCAATCTTTTTTGTGAAGAGGAACCTGGTGGCAACCCTCCAGATATGTTGGACGGGCCCTCCTCTGCGTCCTGCCAGTACGAGACATACAGGAGCATCCTGGCTCAATCTTTTTTGTGAAGAGGAACCTGGTGGCAACCCTTCAGATATGTTGGATGGGCCCTCCTTTGCATCCCGCCAGTACGAGACATACACTATGGTGGGACATGGGAGAGGGCCTTCTCTGCTGTGGCACCCTGGTTGTGGAACACCCTCCCCTTGGAGGCCCGATTGGCACAGACATCAGTCTCGTTTTGGCGCCAAGCAAAAACGTGGCTTTTTACCAAAGCCTTTGAGGGCTAAATGCATTCCCTAGCACATTGTTTTAACTATTTATCATTTTTAGATTTTAACTGGTTTTAGCTTGTTTAATATTTTAATATGTTTCAGGTGTTGAAATTATTTATTGTTTTATACTGTTTATATTGATTTTATCAGTATGCCGCCCTGAGATCTTAATGATGTAGGGCGGGATAGAAACGTTATAAATAAATAAATAAATAAATAAATAAGTTGGGCTGCAACTCCCACCATTCCTCAGCCATTGACTATGCTGGTTGGGGAATTCTGGGAAGTGTAGTCCAACACTTGTGGAGGGCACTAGGTTGGGGAAGGCTGTCTTAGGGATGCAAGGGTTGGCATACCAGACACATCCGATAAATATCCCCTCATATGACAATGACTGGGAGAGAAGAGAGCTTCGGCTACTGGGTGGTATATAAATAAATAAATAAATAAATAAATAAATAAATAATCAAACAGCCTTGTGCCTCCTACCCCAATCCCAGAGGTACAACAAATGTGGAAGTAGAAGGGGTTTAGGCACCTCAAACTTCTCCTAGTAGTGTGTATGCCTCAGTGAGGAAGCATACAACCTTGACTTTAATTGGGCAATGGACTAATTAAAAGAAAAATAAGCTGAATACCTTTTGCTGGTTGACAACCCATGTCCCGACTTATCTAGAGCCAAATGAAAAGCTGCTACAAATGAAATGGTTCTGTCTGGCTTCTTTTTTTTGTTATAGATAGCTGCATTGTTCATCACAAAACCTCTTGGCTTATATCTTGTAATTGGGCATACTTTAACAGAAGGTGTTAAAAATAAGAGATTTTGCCATTACATTTCCCTGTTTCTTCTGCCAGTCCAAGGCATCAGGTCTCATCCAAAGTAGCTTTCTGTCATACACAGCATCCAGCAATCAATACAATGGGCAGATGTTGGCTAGTCAAGCAATTGGGAATGCAACTGCTGTTAATTCCCAAAAGAAACACTTACACATTTAATCCCCCCCCGTGATATTATATATTTTGTCAGATTCCTGCAGTTTTCCTCATAGCTCCATTCCATTGTAATTCCCTTATGCAAGAGGCATCTTTTGTTTGTCCGTTAAACTCTCCTGTCCCTAAAAGGGCCACCATTGCCAGCAACTCAGTAAACTAATCCAAAGCAGATAAAGCTGTTTTGGCAATGACCTCCTGCTAGTGTTACTGAATGCTGAATTTCACACTTCTGACATGGCTAATCCACAGTAAGTGCCTAAGGATGCATGACACAGATTCAGTGAAGTGGCACTTTTACTCAAGGAATTTAAAATGAGTACTTTCCCCCCAGGCTGAATTCGGTGATTTGTTTAAGGTTCTAGATTAGGAGTAGCTAGGGATGGCGGAGAATTCTGCCACGGACTCCAATGAGGCTGGATTCTTTAGAATTTAGAAACCCCCGGAGTCCGTGACGGAATGGAACACTTACCTCCGCCTCCCCACAGAATCCTCTTCGGCCGGATCCTCTAGCTCCGGATTTCCAGCGATACGGCCACCATGCCATATTGCTGGCTGAAGGGACTGACTGCGGACGCAAATGGCATCCAGAATGCCATTTGAGTCCCTGTTTTTTCACGTGATAGGCTACACAAATATTTGTGTAGCCTATCGCATGAATGAAAAGCACGGATGCAAATGGCATCCAGGACGCCATTACGGCCGTAAAGGTCTTAGTTTAAGCTAAATGCAGCCATTTACGGCTGCATTTAGCTTAAACTAAGGCCTTTACGGCCACAAATGGCATCCTGGATGCCATTTGAGTCCGCAGACAAGTCCCCTTCAGCCAGCGATATGGCACGGTGGCCATATCGCTGGCGCTCTGGAGCTGGCCGGCAGCTCCGTGGAAGCGCCATGGAGCAGAGCTGGTCAAAGAGGATTCCAGGAGGGGAACAGATTGCCTCCCCCCTGCAGGCAGATTCCCCATGGGCTGGAAGGTAGGGAATCCGCCCATCCTGAGGAGTAACAAAAATGGAGCAAGGAGCCTCAAATAACACTTAGAGTCCCACTTCTGACAAATGAACCCTACTGAGGCAATCTTAACCTTAGATTCCTGCAATGAGCAGGGGGTTGGACTCGATGGTCTTATAGGCCCCTTCCAACACTACTATTCTATGATTCTATGATTCCATTTTTTCTTACCAAACCTACCCATAGAATCCAATGTCACATTTCCTTCCCATCCTGCCATGTAGGCTGACACATTGGTCACCATCCAACTCACTTGAACCGTGCTTAATCCCCTTAAATGGTCTCAAGTGCACTTAACCCTGTGCTGGACCATGGCCATTGTGCAACATTTCTTTGCTGCTCTTCAGTTCCTCTTACTAAGGAATATTTTAACTCAGTCATGTTTGGATGCTGAGTTTGGATCATTAAATAGGCCCAGACTAGTCAGCTTCACACATTAACCTTTCGGCATGGTTGCCACTGGAAACACAAACAGTATGGGCACCTCTGGTGCAAAGCAGAATCCATTAATCCAGTTTCCATCCTTGCCAGGAAGGGCGAAAAACACCACTAAGGGCATAATCCTATGCATGTTTTGACAGAAGAAAAGGCCTACAACTCCCAGTACGCCCTAGACAGCCATGGCTGGGTGGGGCATGCTGGGAGTTGTAGGCCTTTTTTTCTGTCTAAACATGCATAGAACTTGGTCTTAAATGTGTGCATGGAAAGGGGGCATGCCCTGATATGGCTAGAAGCAGCATGAGCCACATAAGTTGCCACTTCACAAAAGTGGTTAACTTCACCTCAGGTCACCCGCATAGTTCGGGCATTTGGCCATGACCACACTGTTGAGGGAGCATGTGAACTGGATCTGGCATGAAGCTGGGGTGTGGAGACATTGGAGTGTGTAGAAATAGAAAAAGCATGTTATTAATATGATTTTCCATTTTTTTCTGGGTCAGAGAGAGTGGGCACGAGGGACTGTGAAACAGGTTGCTCTTAGCAACCCGAGACATGCTCCCCATCTCCTCCAATTCTCTCCCATCCTTGGAGCTGGCCTGGGGCTTTTACTGCCAGATGGCTATGAGAAGATAATGGATGTGAGAAAGATAATGAATAGGAAGCTAAGGAAGAAGAGAGGAAGGGGGAGTATTCAGTGGCACCCCCAACTTAAGGACCCCTGAGAGGCCTGGAACTGGAGTTGGAATGGTAACTCTTGTGCCAAAAAGAAAGGAAGTGACTTTTAAGGCTCCGTGAAGGGAGCAACAGTGCGCTGTGGCTGCTTGTGTAGCCTAAATATTCAGCTGGAGGCAACGCAAAACAGTTTTTGGTTTTGGTGGCAATTGTAGGCAGGCAAATATAGATTGCTGTGGCACTCTGTCCAGGCCTGAACAGTCTGATACAAGGTTTACTGAGGTGCCATTAACAGCGTGGTACAATCCCATCCAGCAGGGGCTGGCGTGTGGGCATAATCACATGAGCCCTTCCCACAGAACTGGGCCTAAAGCAACCCCATACTGCTGGGCAAGTGCGTGAAGGTGATTCAGACATTCCTTATCCATCATTCCCATTAAGGAGAAGCCCATCGTCAACAACAAGATAAGCCCTCGTTCACACAAAACAGATGGTGCAGGTAGACTGCAAATACCGTACATAAAAAACTAGCATGTCAGGGAGAAAACTATGCCTAGAACTCTTATCCCTAATTTTCTTTGAGCAGGGAGCTTTTTTTATTGGTATGGGGCAGAAACCAATGATGTGATCCCCCGTTTTGAAGTGACACATGCCCCTTAATTTCTTGTGTATGAATGCATCCCAAGAACTGGATTGCAAAGGAGTTTTAGACTGTAGGTTAGACTTAATATCTAGTAATACACACATACACACACATGTGTGTGTGTGTGCATGTGTATGTAATTACTACATGGAGGGAGCAATCCTATAGCCACTAGACAGCAGCTAGATACCATAGGATATCTGGTTTTCCGGGAACCAACCTTGGAGCCCGTGCTCCTAGGTTGGTTCCCAGAGAACCAACCTCCCACCACTTCCGTGCTGCCTCAGAGGCAGCGCAGAACAGTCCCATCCTCCGTGCTCGCAAGAGGAGCAAGGAGCGGCCAAAAAGGGGCATGGCTGGGGGCATTCCAGTGTGGGGAGGGTGGAAATGCCTGTACAACACATCCAGTGTGTCATACAGCAGCCTCCTTCCCCGCTCACCCCTCCCACGGTTAGGCAGCCGCAATCGCCTGTCTAGCTGAAAACTCAGGGCAGGAGAAGCGCTGAGGGAACGATCCCTTCCATGCTTTCGGGTTTGGAGGCGGCCACCTATCTGGATAGGATTGCTCCCTTAATTATTTTACGTCACGAATGTTCCAAAATAGCTTCTAACATCATCAGTACCTAGTGACTTCACTCAGTATCACCATGATCAGAAAGGGTTGCAGCAGCCACTTCAGAAATAATAATTATGGGAAAGTAATTAGCAGGCCAAAGATTCCTGCTGGGTTTTGTGAATGACTATGCGAAAGGGGGAGGGCTTGGGTAAAATGAATTTGTTTGGTGATACTAGATTGCTGCTCTGCTAAGAAAACACGGTTTCGCTCATACTGACTTCCAATAAACCAGAACAGTGATGGTTTTGGATTCTGTGGCTTATGACATATGACATGAAACAGCCACTGAGTTCCAGTCCTTTTTGCACAGGGCTGGCATAGGAAGCCAGAGGGTTCCTTTCCACTCATCACTAATTTAAACGATGAGGTATGAAATATACTGTGTATTATAGTTAGTTAAGATTATGGTTTTAAAAGTACAAATTTACTAATACATGTGTTTATTAATATATTCCGTGAGTACATTTCTAAATCTAGATCTCTTGGGGTGTTCTCGCTTACACAATTCCAATCACAGGAGAGGGAAAGCAGTGCTTCAGTTGCTGGCCGCGCCCCCTCTGTCGTGTCCCCATTGGCTTGGCCCTGCTGCTTTCCACTTAAGGAAGAAAGTCTGACATGGGGAGCCTCTAGATATATCTAGAGGCCTTTTTTTCTGTCTAAACATGCATAGAACTTGGTCTTAAATGTGTGCATGAAAAGGCCTATAGAGTTCCCCATGCGATTTAGAACCCCAACTGGCTGATTATGTGTGGAGGCTGTGAGTGTGGTCCTACTCTGTCCTTCATACAACTGGAATTGCACGAGGGTGAATACCTCAATAGTGCTTAAGGAAACTGATTTTGGGAGGGAAGGAAGACATTTTTGAGGAGACACTGATTGAGAGGAGGGAAAGGGGGCAATTGTTCTGGGTTGTGAACATGTTTTGGAACAATGCTTCCATGTAACCCTGAGACACCCTCAGCTGGGGCTTTAGAGCATGAAGAAAACCTCCTGGTGCTTCCTTTTCTCCACTCCCTCCTTCAGCTTGAAGACCATGTGACATCAAGATTTTGTTTCTCAAAGCCATGTCTACTCTTACCTTGGCTTTGCCAGTGAGAGTAAGAGCTTTTCCACACTAGGCATTTCTTGTGCACTTGTGTGACCCCCTTACACACAGTTGTTTACAGGTTCTTTAGGCAATATCATGATCCTCCAGTTTCACTTCTGTTTTTAAAAGCACTTTCCCATTTTTAAAAAAAGAAAAAAAATGGGGTATTATTTCTGATTGTGAAAGAAAAGGTATTTTCCTACTTGTGTATTTGCCCTATTCTGCTGTAGAACAGTGCCACCTAGAGGTTATATAGAGGAAAAGCAGGAAAGGAAAATCTGTTTGTGTAGAGCTCAGATCTCAATTCTGTGACAAAACCGAAAGTAGATACAGCAGAGTATGACCCTCATGTAGAAAAGCTCCAAGACAAAGCAAGGGCAGAGGAATCATCAGGAGGTGGGAAAAGATGCTATGCTTTCTTTCTGCAGTGGGATGAAGTGGGAACAAAACAAAACAAAGCAAGCTTGGAATGACTATCGTCCCCAGATAGGATAAGACTGGGTACTGGGGAGCCGTTGGGAGCAACATGTCTCACATCTGCTAAGGAGTTCATTAATCTTTCCAAAAATTTATAGGAGGAACATATTTACTGAAATAGTTTTGTATTGCTAATGCACCGTGCTACCTATGTTTAAGATCAGGTACAGCAAATCTGGAATTACAATATTCAGACCATGTATGTGGGGAAATTCCAGTAACTTCAGTGAAGATGTGGTGGGGAAAGAAGTTTAAAAAGTTCAGACACAAAATGTTCTCTCTCACAACTTTTGACCCTGTGCTTATTGCCCCTTCACCTTTTCTTTTAAAACATGTGCTTCAATTCTGACGCCAACAATTTGGGGGAAAAAATGCGTTTCAGAGAAAAGATCTTTGTCTTAGTGCTTTGAATGAAGACTTGATGACCAAACCTGAAATCAAATCATATAAACCACAACTGATCATTCTGGGAAGTTATTAACAGGAAGTTATTTAGCAATGTCAGCTTATTTAACTGCTGATATTCAAAATACCAAGCAGCTCAAAATATCTATACAGATGATGTTGACTCACGTACAGATGGCCTAGAGTGCAGTGAAAGATGGTGAGAGTGACTCTGAGCATGTCCAGACTGCCTTTCCCTCAGTGCTCTGTCACCATTGCCAAGTCCCACACATTTGGAATTAGAGGGAACAGTTTCCAGGCCAGAGGTTCTAACTTCCAGGCCTTCATGAGCCTCAGCGCCTCTCCTTTTTGGAAGGCCCTGACTAACTTGTGACCCTCCAGTCCAAACACAGCCCACCAGCCAAATATGGCTAGGGGTGTACAAACCCCACTCACTGGTATGGTTCGGGGTGTCCATGGGGGGGAAGCAATCCATCCCTCCCCCCAGAATCCTCCCCGGCCGGCTCTGCTCCACAGCAAGTCTGCGGAGCCGCTGGCCGGGCCCATCCGCAGCCAGATTTCCACCCGCTGCTGGTCTGCGGACACAAATGGTGTCCGGCATAGCGGACACCATTTGTGTCCCTGCTCTTTTCATGATAGGCTATGTAAATATTTACGTAGCCTATCACGGCAAAGAACAGGGATGCAAATGGCATAGCAGACACCTTTTGCGTCCCTGCTCTTTGCCATGATAGGCTACATAAATATTTACGTAGCCTATCACAGCAAAAGCAGGGACGCAAATGGCGTCCGCTACGCCGGACGCCATTTGCGTCGGCAGACTGGTAGCAGATGGCTGTGGACTGAAGAGGACAGACCTGGACCCGACCGACAGCAGGTAGGGTCTGTCCCGACAGAACTTCGCGGGATGGCAGGGGGGAGTAGTCCATTCCGCCATGGACTCCAGGGGGCCAGATTCTAAAGAATCCGGCCTCATTGGAGTCCGAGGCGGATTTCTCCTCCATCCCTAAATATGGCATCCCACCGAGGGCTTGACTAACCACCCTTGCTGGTGCCTGCTGCATGGAGGGCTGAAGCACTCGTAGGCAGGCCACAAAGACCTTTGTAACATCAAGACATGACACCTGCTCGTTTTCCTCTTCCCTCCTCACCCCTTTTCCCTTTTGCATTGTGTTTTTTAAAAAAATTGCTAACCTGTGGGCAGGGACTGTCTCGTTTCTAATCTCTGTACAGCACTTAGTATATTTTAGGCACTTTGTAAGTGATTAATAGTAATGATTTTTAAATTATTGTTTATTACAGTCACAGACTAATAAGAACTTTGATACAGAAAAACAAATATAGCAAGTTAAAAAAACAGATAAATGAAACAATTGGGTTTTAAAAGGAGGCCAACATAAATGTATCCTATTTTACACTGAGGTAAAAAAAGAAAAGCAACCCTCTGAGGAATATAGGATGAATCATCCCTTAAGCGGAACAATACCAGATCTTCAGAAGATCGTCCTAAGAGTTCTTAGTAGAGGGGAAATCAGCCTCTCTTTGCAGTCCGTGGACAAATTTCAGTGCTGAAGTTCATGATCAATAGACTCTGTTAGTAGTAGTAATAATTAATCTTGGTAGCTGGGCTGAGTTTTGCTTGGTGGGCTATGTATTGTACAGACTTAGGAATAAAGCACTGGTAGGGAGCTTACATGACTAGAGGCCTTGCCTGTGCACATTCTGTCCTCGGCCCCATCTACAAGAGCCTTTTACTCCAGGGAGGCTGCAAGTCGAGGTCCCTGACCCTCAGGACAGATGACACAGTTGCCACTTCTCAGCCATCCATGGTTTTCTCCCGGAAAATGCGGATTTACAAGGAGGTGTTTTGCTGCAATGTTTTTCGTTTGCTGCGGCTTTCCCCGCAGTTGCGAGCCGTCTGTCCCTTCCCCAAATCGACTTTGCATTTTGCAGTGGGTGTGTTGTAGGCGTGTGTAGTGCTTGCGTCACTCTGTGATGCCCCTTTATGCCCCCCGTCCCTTCGCAGCTGCTCAGGTACAGCGGCACAGAGAGGCGTTTTCCTGTATTTAATCACACTTTCGCACATTTCTGCAGCTTTGTATCTTCGCAATGGTTGCTTTTGCACTCAGTGCCCAAGGGCTGGGGGTGGTCCTTGGTGGAGGACCAACTTCACTCCAGCCACCATTTCGGAGCAATGGGTACTAGGCACGTACCACTCACGCTTGTGAGTGCGAACCATCATGAGAGTCTCAGGCTGGGGAACTGACAAATAGATGGCATGGAAATGAAGGAGCACAGAACACCCACTTTTTACCTAAGGAGGGACGGAAAGACACAGCAGAGCCCCTAAAATACAAAACAGCCACTGAAGTGTTGCACCCCCACGCTCACAGGACTGCACAGCTGTGCATTTAAGTATAATGGTAAATAAAAGGGCATGGTGGAGTTTGTTAGGGAAGCCCGCAGTAAGTCGTGAGGGTATCCCAGCAGAAGCTAACTCGAAGCTGAAATGCTGCGCAGTTGTGACGGAGTGAAGGTTGAAAGTGGTGCCATGTAGACGGGGCCTTGCTCTCTCTCTCCAGACCCCTGCCTGTACAGTTGACAACTTTTTTTTTTGGCCTGGTTCCTGTACCTATAACAACAGTTTGGCATGCAGAAAATTAGCACTCAGGGCTTTCCTTGGCACGGAGAGAAAGTGATAGGGAAATTGTCACCTGTTGTCTTCTATGTGTCATGCTATTGCTAAAGGCGCAAGAGCAGAATCAGTACAACAGTTGGCAACTTTGCCTGCATGGTTGTTCCTTGTGACCCCACTGGGCTCTGGGAGTGTACTGATTCAAAAAGTGTCAGTTGCTGCCTTGGATTCTGGTGCCATGCATGGTTTTTACATGGTTGCTATGATGATACGATTCCGAGCCAACCCAATATTCATGGTGAAGGAGGCTGCAGGTTCCGAGGCTGCTCTTTGAATGTCTAGACTTCATTGCTGGAAGAAGCATCTCCGGGTGGCTCCTGTTTGTGCCAAGTTCCACTCCTACTAGGCTGTGGCTTAGCTCCACCTACGCTTTGGATATGACCACAAAGAAGCAGTTCAGAATGGGTGTTGACTGCCCAGCCTCAAAGAAGTCTGGGGAAAATTAACCACTGGGGTTGAATTTTTGTCTTGGCCCCTTTGGGCACTAACTCAACCATCGCCCACTCCGATTTCTGCTCTCCTCTTTCCCTTGCACTATTTAGAAAGGGGGCGTCCATACGTCTTTCACTGCAGAACAATATTCTGATATTTGGCTCCCAACTTATTATGGGTTGACAGTTCATAACCATAACTTATTATTATGGTTCCATCAGCACTATCTGCATATGGAGTTGACAGCGAATAGGACCCCAAAAAGACAGGTCCTTGCTGACAAGGAGATCACAATCTAAATTCTGATAGTGGGGAAGGGAGGCAGAGAGACAAGGGCAGGAAGGGATTTATGTTAGCAAATGCAGCTCCTAGTTATGTGTGGGGTGAAGCACAAAAGCAGGTCCTAAAGCGGGAGAGGGACTGGCCCCCACATACATGTAACTTCAGCACCCTGGTTCTTGGCTCATACTACCATAGATTAAATATCATGGACACAACCTTCTTCTCATGTGACCACAGAAGTCACAAGCGGAGGCAAGGTTATCAGGTGATGAACATAAACCATTCCGTAGCTTTCTGACATGTCAGTTGGTCCTCATGTCAACTGGCCCTCAATCTTCCTTTTACGTAGGAGCTTTGTTGTACATTGCAGCTGTCTCTCAACCACACACAAAGAAATAAAAAGCACACAACCCACACTAATTTGCGAAGAAAATATACAGATATCACAACCTACAACTCTTTCCATTAAAAATGAATGTTTCCATGTAAAATATATAAAATATATGCTATTATTATTATTAATAATAATAATCTAGGAGCCAGTCAGTGGATTTGAAGTCAGAAATGTAGATGGTGAGAGCCCCAGTTAGAACAATTTTCAGGTGGAAGTATTTTTTTGATGACAGGTTGCAATCTGCATAGTATATTTATCTGTATCCATATCTGAGTAGAGAAATCTCATTCGTAACATATCACAAGGAAGTTAGATTCTTTTTGTATGAAATCATTGTTACATCTTTCAGATATATTTTTCATGATATTAAACAAACACTCAAAGTCAGAATCCTGGCTTTTATTTCACTCTACAACTATGCCTGTGACTTATCTTAATACCTTACTGCAAGGTCATTTCATCTCTCATCTCTAGGTTTGCTTGAATACCGTGAGGAATGTACAAGGTCCTTCTATCTGATGTTGGATCTTAAAAGTGAGCACATTCATTTCAAATTAGGGATAATTTGCAGGAGAACAGCCTCTCAAACTTTGGGTCTCTCAAGCAATCAAAGAGGCGAGAATAGCAGCTGACAAAATGGAAAATGCTGTTGTTTTCCTTCAAATGAATAGATGTGGAACAGATGCCGTGACAAGAATGACAGCTAAACCTGAGATAAATGACGAAAGTACATTGGTAGGGAGCCCAATCAAGGCCAAATCAATGCTCAGATCTTGCAGAGCCTGACAAATCTGTCTTGCTATTTATGGCCGCTTTCCACTTCAACTTGCTGGGGGATTGCAGACACTGGCAATTATAGGAGAGCTTGTCAACATTTCTCTCTTCCTCTCTCGTCGCTGTCCAGCCGGTATATCAAGGTATGCACACATTTGCCACGGAGGGGTGGAGGGATGAAATGTACTGTCTACGTCACAAATGCCTCCCTCTGCCTGGTCCTTGTCAAGCTCTTTTAGATCTTCATTCTGGCTATTGATTTCTACAAAAGGTAATTTTTGTGTCCGTGAAGCACTGGGGACACATTTGCTAAAGCAAGCCAGCAAATGTTCTACTTTGCACTTAATAAATGAACTCTCTGTTCCACGCTGTGCTGCTGGCTGCCACTAGACATGCCATGATCAGGACATGTATCCATTTTCTTGGAAGGGGCAGAAGGCTGTGGATTGATCGCTGGGTAAAAATAGCCCATGCTGTGCACAAATAAAGCAAGACCTGCAATTCAGATATAGCCAATCATGTCTCAGTCAAGAGTCACCAATGGGACCGAAAATCAAGCATGGACTCCAATCTTCTTGTCAGAGTTAAAGACAGGCAGCTCTTATGCAGCATCAGAGAATGCTTATGTACTGGATAGGGGCAAAGCAGGAGCCAAGCCCAGAAAGAAGCAGGGCTCCTGGAGAAGAATGACAAAGGGTACCGAATCACAGAATCATAAAACTGTAGGGTTGGAAGGGGCCTACAAGACTATCGAGTCCATCCCCCTGCTCAATGCAGGAATCCAAGTCAGAGCATCCCTGACAGATGGCTGTCCAGTCATCTTGAATGCCTCCAGTGTGGGAGAGCCCTCCGCCTCCCTAGGTCATTGGTTTCATTGTCGTATTGCTCTAACAGTCAGGAAGTTTTTCCTGATGTTCAGCCGGAATCTGTCTTCCTGTAACTTGAGCCCATGATTCCATGTCCTGCACTCTGGGATGATCGAGAAGAGATCCTGGCCTTCCTCTCTGTGACAACCTTTCAAGTACTTGAAGAGCGCTATCATGGGCATCTCTATGCCGGCCTAAAATCTTGCATTTAAAACAGGACTTTCTGCTTCTGTTTTAAATGCAGGAACACCCGCGTCCTTTTCCCCCTCCCCTTCCCCCTCCTTCTCCCCGTATCTGAGTCTTCCATTATCTTTCATTGACCTCGCTCCTCTCCTTGCCTCTTTTTCTGATTTCACGGAGGGAACTCAAGCAGAACACAACGGATAATTTGATACCTCATTATCTGCGATGTATTTAAAAAGAGAACAAAGGGCATTTAGTGCAGGAGATGCCTTGGAGGTTCACAGTGTCATGTAAAGAGCCCACAAACTTCCATGAAGGAGAAATCTCAATTGCAGGATAAAAGCCCCACGTGAAGAAAGCCCATATCACCCCTCAGTCTTCTCTTTTCAAGGCTAAACATGCCCAGTTCTTTCAGTCTCTGCTCATATGGCTTTATTTCCAGTCCTCTGATCATCTTTGTTGCCTTACTCTGAACCTTTTCCAGTTTGTCTGCATCCTTCTTAAAGTGTGGTACCCTGGACACAGTACTCAAGATGAGGCCTAACCAGTGCTGAGTAGAAGGGTACTAGTAGGGATGTTGGAAAAATCCTCCGCAGACCCCAATGAGGCTGGATTCTATTGAATCCAGCCCCCCGAAGTCCGCAGAGGATTGGATCTCCTACCTGCACCTCCAGGAGGAATCCTTGCTGGCTGGATCCTCCCTGCCAGCCGGCTCCGGAGCGCCAGCGATACGGCTCTCATTGCCGTATCACTGGCTGGGCAGCTTGACTGAGGATGCAAATGGCTGCATTTACCTTAAACTAAGGCCTTTACAGCTGCAAATGGCATCCTAGACGCCATTTGTGTCCTCAGGCTGTAGTCCCCTTCAGCCAGCGATACGGCATGGCAGCCATATCACTGGCACTTCGGAGCCAGCCAGTGGCTCCGTGGAATCTCCATGGAGCGGAGCAGGCCAGCAAGGATTCTGGGGGGAGAGACGGATCGCCTCCCCCCAAGGGCGGATTCCCCAGCAGAGCAGCAGGTAGGGAATCTGCCCACCCCTAGGAACTAGTACTTCTCAGGATTGGGAAGCTATGCTTCTATTAATGCAGCCCCAAATAGCATTTGCCTTTTTTTGCAGCCACATCACATGGTTGGCTCATATTCAGCTTGTGATCTACAACAATTCCAAGATCCTTCTTGCTTGTAGTATTGTTGAGCCAAGTAGCCTTCCAAATCATAGGAGACTGCCCAGAGATAAGGAATGAAGTGTGCCAAGGTGCTAAACAATTCAGCATATGTCAATGAACATGTTTAGGCACTCGAAAACCCTTCTTGGGGACCTCGCCGAATGGAAGAAGTATGCGTGATCCACGATGACCATGCTGAATAGGTTCTAATTCCCAGTGTGGACTCATCTGACTGTGGCAGTCTCGTTTTCAGCGCTGTGTAACAGTTGCTAGGAAGTGCGGCCTTGGTCACACTGGGTCAGATAAGATTTCAAAACCAATGTAAGAATGAAAGAGGACCTCTTCCCGTAGTCCCTTCTTTTTAAATCAGTATGGGATATCTATAATGATAAAAGAGGGTGTGTGCCTGTCTGTCTGTCCCTGTGTCCGTCAGTGCCATAGCACCAAGACTGTGAAACCTAGACACCTGAAACTTGGCATGCATACTAAGGGGACCCCAGGAGTGTGCTCCATGGTGGGTTTTTTTAATGCATTAGTTAATTTCAATTAATTTAAATGTGTTCATGCAGTTGAAGCTGTAACATCGTCATCCAGTAGCAGCAGACGTCCCTAACCAGCACATAATTTTGCAGCCCATACAGTTTGAAGCCAGGGGAAATTAGTATGCTGAGGGACAGAGTTTTACACAGGCCCCTTCCCCACTGCTGTGGGGCAGCCCCCCCCCTCAGGGAAATGGAGTAGACAGACCTCTCCCTTGGGGGGCTATAGAGGCCCAACTCTGACAGCCATGTAAGGCTTGCTTGAAGGCTTTGCTGTATCAAACTAAGAGCTAATTCAGCTCTGTGAGGCTGTGCCCGTGTGTGCTGGTTATAACTATAATGGGGATCAATGAAGGTCTTCTGAGGGTCTAGGGCAGGGGTGGGGAACATGCAGTCTGGGGGGCTCATGCAGCTGTCTTCTGCTGACTGCAGAAGACTTTGAGTGCCGGGGTAACCAAGAAGCAAAGCAATGAAGCCAGCAGATCTTCAAGCACGCAGGGTTCAGGCCAGTGGAGTTCAGGCAAGGCAGCAGTGGTCAAGATGGCAGGCAAAGGTCCAAGCAGGCAAGCAGGCAGAGACATTCAGTCAGACTAAGGCAGGAGTGGTCGAGGCAGCAGGCAGAGGGCAGCACACAGTTAAGCGTTCTGATACGTTACGCAGTCCAGAAGCAGAGTCAAGGAGGAGCCCAAGGGTCAGGATACGAATGTCTGTCGCGGCTAAATCCAGCCCTTTTAGAGCCCGATGGACTCCCTTGGCACCCCCAGCATGGCTTGCCTTTGCGAGCCAAGCCGGGGGCTTGTGCCATGCCCTAGCTGGAGGAGGATTCGTCTGAGGAAGAAGAGGGGGAGAGCCAGCACAATGGGCCTTGGCCAGAGCTAAGCATGGAACAGGAGGCCTTGGTTGACAGTCCTGCCCTGGAAACACTGCAGGAGCAACCTGGCCCCTCTCGAGCAGTTCCTGAATTTCCCCAAATGCTGGAAGCAGAACCTGAGTTGATCCATCCCTCTGAACAGTGTAGAATCAGATGCTTGCATAGTGTCAGGGTGGACACTGAGCCCATAGAATCCCAGAGTAGTTCTGATTCTGAGGAAGAGGAGTCGCTCCTGGGAGAGGAGCGCGCTCCTCTTTCCCAGGGCCAACAGCTGATGGAGATTCCTCCTACCCGCATTCCTAGCTTAGATAGCAGTCCTGGGAGTGACAGAGCGCGGGAAGCAGACTTGATGGACGCGCGACGCCGACGCAGAGATCGGCGCCAAATGGAGGGTGCGGAAAGGAGGCGTAGTGCCTGGTTGGCACGCAAACAACGGCTGCGCCCAGAGGATCCAAGGGAAAAGGGGAGGGACTCTCCCTAGCCCTTAAGTTCAGGGGTCTGCCAGTGATTCCCTTTCAAATGGGGACCAACTGTTCCAACTTAGGGCATAGGTACTCTGCTGCTCCTATCTAGTTGCTAACAGCAGAGTTGTTAACTTGTAAAAGAGGAATAAATCTTTGAAAAGAATCCCTTTGTCTGTGTCTGGACTTGGCTACTGGATTAGACTGAGAAAGGCCTCCAAAGAGCCCTTGACACATAGCCCATGGCCTGTTTTAGGGCTATGAGAGGGTTATTTAACTGTCGCACAACCCACCCCACCAGGTCGCCGACCCCTGGGGTAGATATTTGAAGGAGAGATCACATGGGGAGGGGCACTGCTAAGTGGGGAGAGAAAGTCTCTTCCTGCTGTACAATCATTTTCTTTTGCGTCATATTTCAGGTGTCCCCCATACACATCCCAAGAGCCCTGCCACACAGAGGGGGTGATATAAAATTAACCTAGTCTTTACATCCAAAAAGAAAAGGTGAAACCACATTCTGCCATGGTAGCAAGCAACTGAGGAAAACGTGACTTTTAAATCTGGAGAACTCTTTACCTTTCATTTTTATTGAAGCTGAAAGGGGAAAGAAAAAAGCAGAAGACACTTGGGAAGGGCAAAATTACTGCAGGATGGCATTTAAACATCACGAGTCCAGTGGATGAGTAATAGGCAATGTATTCATTCCAGGATTGGATCAGAAAGCAATACAAAAAGCTATTTCACACGCCCCTGACCTTTTTTGCCTTGAGGAGCTGCCATTCCATTTCTCAATAATAAGATGCACTTGGCTTTCATAAAATCAGAATAGTCTGAGGGAATTACAGGAGGAAACCTAAGCCAAGATGGTTTTATATATGTGGATGATTTATTTATACTAACAGCCAGTTTCTAACATTCTGTCTCTTTGTAAAGCTCTGGTGTGACTAGGGGACATTTCTCCATTTATACAGAAGAAAACCCCAGTTTGCAATGAATGTACAGGGCTGAATGATACATGTATTTATGTTTCTCACATTCACACTTTATATTTACACGTGCTTAACTCAGGGTGTCCCCTTCATGGATCACTGCCTTGTTGTGGCGAAGGGGCTTGCGTAACTCAGTGAAGCCATAAGCTATGCCGTGCAGGGCCACCCAAGACGGACAGGTCATGGCAGAGAGTTCTGACAAAATGTGGTCCACTGGAGAAGGAAATGGCAACCCACTCCAGTATTCTTGCCAAGAAAACCCCATGGAACGTATCACAAGGCTAAAAGAGATGACGCCGGAAGATGAGCCCCTCAGGTCGGAAGGTGTCCAATATGCTACTGTGGAAGAGCAGAGGGTATTTCCAAGTAGCACCAGAAAGAGTGAAGCGGCTGGGCCAAACCCGAAAGGACACTCAGCTGTGGATGTGTCTGGTGGTGAAAAGAAAATCCGATGCTGTAAAGAACAATATTGTTTAGGAACCTGGAATGTCAGATCAATGAATCAAGGTAAGCTGGAGGTGGTCAAACATGAGATGGCAAGATTGAACATTGACATCTTGGGAATCAGCGAACTCAAATGGACAGGCATGGGCGAATTTAATTCAGGTGACCATCATATCTACTATTGTGGGCAAGAATCCCTTAGAAGAAATGGAGTAGCACTCATAGTCAACAAAAGGGTGGGAAAAGCAGTACTGGGGTACAATCTTAAAAATGATAGAATGATCTCAGTACAAATCCAAGGCAAACCATTCAACATCACAGTAATTCAAGTCTATGCCCCAACCACTGAGGCCGAAGAAGCTGAGGTTGATCGGTTCTATGAAGACCTACAACACCTTCTAGAACTAACACCAAAAAAAGATGTCCTCTTCATCATAGGGGATTGGAATGCTAAAGTAGGAAATCAAGAAATCACCGGGATAACAGGCAGGCATGGCCTTGGTGTACAAAATGAAGCAGGACAAAAGCTAATAGAGTTTTGCCAAGAGAACATGCTGATCATAGCAAACACTCTTTTCCAACAGCACAAGAGGCGACTCTACACATGGACGTCACCAGATGGTCAATATCGAAATCAGATTGATTATGTCCTTTGCAGCCAAAGATGGAGAAGCTCCATACAGTCAGTAAAAACAAGACCTGGAGCTGACTGTGGCTCAGATCATGAGCTGCTTCTTGCAAAATTTCGGCTTAAATTGAAGAACGTCGGGAAAACCACTAAACTGTTCAGGTATGACCTAAATCATATCCCTGATGAATATACAGTGGAGGTGAGGAATAGATTTCAGGGATTAGACCTGATAGACAGAGTGCCTGAGGAACTATGGACGGAGGTCCGTAACATTGTTCAGGAGGCAGCAACGAAATCCATCCCAAAGAAAAAGAAATGCAAGAAAGCCAAGTGGCTGTCTGATGAGGCTTTACAAGTAGCTGAGGAAAGAAGGGAAGCGAAAAGCAAGGGAGAAAGGGGAAGATATACCCAACTGAACGCAGAGTTCCAGAGAATAGCAAGGAGAGACAAGAAGGCCTTCTTAAATGAACAATGCAAAGAAATCGAGGAAAACAACAGAATGGGAAAGACTAGAGATCTCTTCAAGAAAATTGGAGATCTCAAGGGAATGTTTTGTGCAAAGACGGGCATGATAAAGGACAAAGAAGGCAGGGACCTAACAGAAGCAGATGAGATTAAGAAGAGGTGGCAAGAATACACAGAAGAACTATACAGGAAAGATCTGAATGTCCCTGATAGCCATGATAGTGCGGTCACTGAACTTGAGCCGGACATCCTAGAGAGTGAAGTCAAGTGGGCCTTAGGAAGCATTAGTAACAACAAAGCTAGCGGAGATGACAGTATTCCAGCCGAACTATTTAAAATCCTAAAAGATGATGCTGTTAAAGTGCTGCATTCAATATGTCAACAAATCTGGAACACTCAACAGTGGCCACAAGACTGGAAAAGGTCAGTTTACATTCCAATTCCAAAGAAGGGCAACTCCAAAGAGTGTTCAAACTACCGCACAATTGCGCTCATTTCACATGCCAGCAAGGTGATGCTCAAAATCCTACAAGCTAGGCTTCAGCAGTATGCGAACCGAGAACTACCGGAAGTACAAGCTGGGTTTAGAAGAGGCAGAGGAACTAGAGATCAAATCGCCAACATTCGCTGGATCATGGAGAAAGCAAGAGAATTCCAGAAAAACGTCTATTTCTGCTTCATTGACTACGCTAAAGCCTTTGATTGTGTGGATCACAACAAACTGTGGCAAATTCTGAAAGTGATGGGAGTACCAGACCACCTTACCTGTCTCCTGAGACACCTGTACGAGGGTCAAGAAGCAACAGTAAGAACCAGACATGGAACAACCGATTGGTTCAAAATTGGGAAAGGAGTATGACAAGGCTGCATATTGTCACCCTGCTTATTTAACTTATATGCAGAGTACATCATGAGAAATGCCGGGTTGGATGAATCAGAGGTCGGAATTAAGATTGCTGGGAGAATTATCAACAACCTCCGATATGCAGACGATACCACCCTAATGGCAGAAAGCGAAGAGGATCTCAAGAGCCTCTTGTTGAGGGTGAAAGAGGAGAGTGCAAAAGCTGGTTTGAAACTCAACATTAAAAAAACGAAGATCATGGCATCTGGCCCCATCACTTCCTGGCATATAGAAGGGGAAGAAATGGAAGCTGTGACAGATTTTACTTTCTTGGGCTCCAAGATCACCGCAGACGGTGACTGTAGCCATGAAATTAAAAGACGCTTGCTCCTGGGGAGGAAAGCTATGGCCAACCTAGACAGCATAGTAAGAAGCAGAGACATCACCTTGCCGACAAAGGTCCGTCTAATCAAAGCTATGGTTTTCCCAGTAGTAATGTATGGCTGTGAGAGCTGGACTATAAGGAAGGCTGAGCGCCGAAGAATTGATGCTTTCGAACTGTGGTGCTGGAGAAGACTCTTACGAGTCCCCTGGACTGCAAGGAGGTCAAATCAGTCCATCCTAAAGGAAATCAACCCTGAGTGCTCATTGGAAGGACAGATACTGAAGGTGAAGCTCCAATATTTTGGCCACCTAATGCGAAGAGAAAACTCCCTGGAAAAGACCCTGATGCTGGGAAAGACTGAAGGCAAAAGGAGAAGGGGACGGCAGAGGATGAGATGGCTAGATAGCATCACGGATGCAATGAATATGAACTTGAGCACGCTCCGGGAGAGAGCGCAGGACAGGAAGGCCTGGCGTGCTATGGTCCATGGGGTCACGAAGAGTCGGACACGACTGAACGACTGAACAACAACAACAACTCAGGGTGTGACTGTGCAGATAAATGCAGTTTTGGTTGCTAATGGCTCCCATTGGAGTGTTATGGTATCCAGTAACCATGCTGCAGTCAAAGGATACAGTTTAGGAAGTGGGAAAAGCTGCTCTCTTCCAAGGGAGTAGGGTTGTGCTACCAACAAGGGTAAGTTTAATTCCCACTTCACTTGTGCCCCTGAGTTCTGCTCTTACTTTCTGCCATATCAGTTAATGGTTGCTCAGAGCAAACTTTGCAATATACAGAATCTCTCTGCCCCACATGTCATAATGACAGACATTTTCCCAGTTATTAAGCATTACCCTTGTGAGCAAAGGATCAATATTAACATAGTTATTATTACACTTAAAAAAAATGCTGCCACTTCTTTACACCAAGTTATTATGCATGTTATGTGATCATCATAATAGCTAACCATCTGGAGAACCTCTAATGGCCAGAAGTAAATGCTCCTTGTAAAAGGAAACAATTAGTCATTGTTTAGCTTTTCTGTCCACAAGCTGGTGAAAAGGGCACTTTAGAAAATATGACTACAGGCAGCTGGGAATTCATGAAATTCATCCATAGCCTGCAAATAAAATCAAGGCATAAGCCTTTAAACTGGATTCCTTTAGGCACCAATCCATCCCACAGTTGCATGTACTTCTGGTTTGGTTATGTAAGTAACTGTGTACTAGACTGTGGCCTCAATTTTGTGAAAATTGTCCTATTTATTATTTTAATAAGAATGCGCTTATACATGGTGTCCACAGTTCATTGCTCTGTGCATGCATGGAGTTCCTCTTGCTGCATCAGGGTTGGTCCTTTCTATTCATCTCTTGATGATTGCATGTGTGAATGAGCTACTGAAGGGGGTCTGTTTCAAGTGGCAGATTCTACTTTTGCTACCTCAAATCGAGCTTTACACCAGTGGCAGATTTCTAGCATTGCACCATATCGAGCTGTGACATCATCTGGAACCTTAGGGCATCTCTAAACCAGCCTACAATCCTGCATTTAAAATGGGGCTTTATGCTTCCGTTTTAAATGCAGGATCACAACTGACTCCCTTTACACGCACTTCCCTTTCCCCCACCCCCTTCCCCCTCCTTCTCCCCAAATCTGAGTCTTCCATTGTCTTTCATTGATCTCGCTCCTCTTCTTGCCACTTTTCCTCTTTTCATGGAGGAAACTGAGGGGCCTACAAGACCATCGAGTCCAACCCCCTGCTCAGCGCAGGAAGCCAAGTGAGAGCATCCCTGACAGATGGCTGTCCAGCCTCGTCTTGAAGGCCTCCAGTGTGGGAGAGCCCACCACCTCCCCAGGTAATTGGTTCCATTGTCGCATTGCGCTAACAGTCAGGACGTTTTTCCTGATGTTCAGCCGGAATCTGGCTTCCTGTAACTTGAACCCATGATTCCGTGTCCTGCACTCTGGGATGACTGAGAAGAGATGCTGGCCTTCCTCTCTGTGACAACCTTTCAAGTACTTGAAGAGCGCTATCATGGGCATCTCTATACCAGCCTAAAATCTTGCATTTAAAATGGGACTTTCTGCTTCTGTTTTAAATGCAGGAACACCCGCTTCCTTTTCCCCCTCCCCCTTCCTCCTCCTTCTTCCCATATCTGAGTCTTCCATTATCATTCACTGATCTCGCTCCTCTTCTTGTCGCTTTTCCTTTTTTCACAGAGGGAACTCAAGCGGAACACAACGGGGTAATTTGATAGCTCATTATCTGCGATCTATTTACAAACAGAATGAAGGGCATTTAGTGCAGGAGACGCCCTGGAAGGACACAGTGTCACGTAAAGAGCCCGCAAACTTCTGTGAAGGAGCAATCTCAACCACAGGATAAAAGCTCCATGTGAAGAAAGCCTTAGAATGAAACGCTCCAGCTGTTCCTGAGATATATCTTGTGAAATAAAGTGGTATCTACACACATTAAACCAGGATAACATTTCTATATGTAGATAAGAGGTTATTATTTTATAATTGGATGGTACACCAAGTCAGAAGTGAGACCCCGGGGGTGGGGGGAGAGGGTCATATAGTTGTACATAGGTAGAGTTCAAATTCCCAACATCTGGATGTTTTTGGATTGATGATTGGATTAACAGTTGCACTGATTTCTGTACAGAGCAATGCAAAATATTTGGCTTAGGAGGTATTGGCGTTGGCGTCTTTTGAAGTGGAACAAAACCTTGAACTCACCTCCTGGCAGATAAGACAAGAACTAAACAGCTGAGTTTTATTTCATATTTATTTAGTCTCAGCCCACACAAATTCTGTTACTGATTAGCAGTGTTCTATAGGATTTGGTGCTTATTTATTTAGAAAGCATTTTAGTTCTGAAGCAAGTCTCTAAAAAAATCTCCCTTCGTTTCCTGACAGGGTAGTCTGGGATCAAGAGTGCCGAATGTCAGAAATCATCAAACGCAAATAAGAACAAATCCCCTTGGTTACCGAACACAATGGGCCTTCATCAGTAAGCTTTATCTATTTTCCATTTGTTCAGCGCAGATATTTTTTCCAACACCTGCTGGTGATTAACCATCCAAAATTCAAAGCAAACACCTTTACGGTTTTTGAAAGGAAGACAGGCTTTGGAAAATGCATATCAAATTGGAAATTCACTCTCTCTCTTGAATATAGGTCTAAAGGAGCATTTGGGATGGAGGCCTGATTCACACAAACCAGCTGAAGGGTTGCTAACTGTCCATTAGCTTTGTGGCCCAGTGAGTAAAACTATATTCTGGTAGGTAATAAGTGGCACTGGGTTCTGAAAAAGCAGTATATTCAGAGTGCAGATGATAAATATTTTTCACATTGGCTACGTACTTTGACCCAAGAGAGGCTCCACCCTCCAGATTCCAGTCTGCTTCCAATCCTGGTCAGTCAAGTTCTGCTTCTGAACCACCCAGGCCCTGTCTCTGCCCCGTCCTCGGCTCACCCTGGCTCTGGCCCCATCAATGGGCTGACATTTTGAATAATGCTGCTAACTTTAAAGGTAGCAATACAAAAGTTGCTCTCTGGAGTGAGTCATGACACAGGTTGGTTTGCTGTAGTAAGTAGAATGGACCATTTTCACTATGTTGCCACAAACAGCCCACAATGAAAAGGCTGCACAAACATATGCACAGCTTGCCGTATAGAGCAGTCTTATTTATTTATTTATTAAAATTTATATCCCGCCATTTTTCCTCCTTAAGGAGCCCAAGGTGGCATACATAATCCTCCTCCTCTCCATTTGATCCTCATAACAACAACCCTGTGAGGTAGGTTGGGCTGAGAGTCTGTGACTGGCCCAAAGTCACCCAGTGAGCTTCCATGGCTGAATGGGGACTAGAACCCTGATCGCCCAGCTCCCAGTCTAACACTCCAGCCACTACACCACACTGGCTCTCGTAGAGAGCAGTCTTGTGCTTGTTTGTGGGAATCAGGCCTCTGTCTCAACAGCATTCAAGGGAACATTTAGAATTGAAAACAGATGTGTGGATTCACAAACCCTGAGAAACATCTCTGATCCTATTGAAGGCTTTTTGGCTTCCCTTGAATGCCTCCGATATTTCTCCAAAGCAGAAATCTCCAAATTCACTTTGTCATTTTTCTTTAGGTAAAATTGGGTGACAGCTCTTGGTCTTATCAAGGATGCCCTCTGTGTGGAGAGTTTCTTCACCAGTCCTGGACTCACAGAGGCTGTTCAGGGCTGGTATGTCAGGAAAGGCTATGGCAGCCTTCCCCAACTTGATGCTGTTCAGATGTGTTGGACTACAATTCCCATCATTCATAAACCATTGACCATGCTGAGTTGTAGTCCAACACATCTGGAGGGCACCAGATTGGGGGAGGCTTGGGTAGGGCTAGAAACAGGAACCTGCAGCCTAGGCAATGGATGGACCATGGCTAGAGGAACCCCACTCATTGATACTGAATTGGCTCATCTCACCAGGAAGGGCCATAAAAACTAACTGTTCAGGATGAGATTTTCTTTCGGTACTGATATTCTTTACTGGTGGTGAGCTCTCTGCCCCTGCTCAACAGCTGCCTACAACTCATATCTGACACAGTCAGAGACAAATGGATCTCACAGCACAATATAACTTACAACCTTCATTACAGTTTTCTGTGGGTCCCTAGTCAGGTTATGCAGAAATCCCTGAGAAATGTTGCTAGCCTTATTGAAACTCCTTTTCCTTGCCTTAGAATCTGTCAGATGTTTTGCCCAACCAGGAGCCTCCACATTCCTCTCTGAATTTCACTTTAGGCAAAACTTGATGGCAACTCATAATTTTAAGGGGTCACCAAGACATTGCTAGTTTGTGTGAATCAGAACAGCGTTTTTCTCCCTCAGAATGATTTTATATCAAACAACTCCCAATTAAGCATAAGAACCAGAGGCGCAGTAAACTCCCCAAAGGGGGTTTGGACACTGGATAGTAGGAGTCACCCACCTAGACCCAACTTGGACCTCAAATCATCAGCAATCTGGTCCAATCCAAACATGTAGCCAATGTTCAGCTTTTTCCCTGCTCTTGGAAAGAAACAAAACCCACTGGTAGGAATTAAGCATTCATTTCTCTTGCGGAATTCATTTGTTTATGAGATTTGGCAGTTTCCAGTTCTGGCAACACCATGTCAAATAATACTGTTTTCACGGAATCCAGAAAACGTTATCCACTTATTTGCCAGCTGTAGAGTTTTTATACCTAAACAGAAAACAAAGTAAGCTTTTTATCATAACAAAGGCCTGCAGTAAATAAGGGATATATGATAATATTTCTGAAACACTTTAGTAAAATGTGATGAAAACTTCCATTACATAAGTAGTAGAAGGCCACCTCTGAATGTTCTACCTCCCTGCTGTTTCCCATTTGTGTTGGGAATGGGATATGTGCATAGAAGGCTGCTGCCAGATGTTGCTGTTTGGAGCACCAATAGCAGAAATAAAGTCTCTGAAATAGGAAGTATCTCATGAAAAGAGCTACTTCCTGTTGCATGCATGGAAGATACCATTACTGTTTAGGTGTAATGACACTTACCATGCCAATCTGACTAGTTCATGTGGACTAGTAGCATTCTGAATAAGGATCGTGTCCCTTCTGTTAGCTTCCTGGCTTTACAGAAGCCTTTCCCAATCTGGCAGCCTCCAGATACTACAGCTCCCATCATCCTCAGCCAGCATGGCCAAGTTGTAGTCTAATGCATCTGGAGGGTGCCAAGTTGGGGAAGACTGCTTTACATTTGCATGGCAATTATGTTATTAGTACATCAGTTTTTCCTTCTGCAAACATAGATCTGTTTTGCACGTAGTGGCAATTCCTGGATTGTTTAACCAAGAATTGCTGATATCTAGTGGGAGTGAGTGAGTGCACTGCCTCCCACATGCTTGTCACTTCTGCTTTCAATTAACAGCCCAGGAATGCCCCATTCCTGGGTTGTTATTGTGACATTTGAACCAGGAAACACTGGGTTGTTCAGGGGTTAAACAACCCAGAGTTAACCCAACAAACCGTAAGTTAACTCTGGGATGTTTAACCCCTAAACAACCCAGTGTTTCCAGGTTCAGCTGCCATGATGACCCAGGAACAGGGTGTTTCCAGGCCCTAAATTGAAAGCAGAAGCAACCAGCACATGGGAGGCAGTATCTCACCCATTATTCCTCAGCCCAGACAACCCATGGTTTAAACAAGCCATGGTTTAAACAAGCCATGGGTATACTTCACTCACTATTATCCGATGGGTCCTAGGCTTAGATATCTTTCCTGAAATGCCTGGTGACTGTCAAATCATAATAGTTTAACATAACCTCCAACATTTTACAGATGAAAAGAAGGACACTATTTTGTAATACACTGTTTCGTTTCACCACAACAATTGCTGTACACACACACTTGCACATTGCTGAAGGCTCTTCTCCCTTCTTTGTCCTCTCTGGCTGCTGTACTTTAAACTGACTACAATAGTTCATTTTTGTAAGCTAGAAGGATGTTGAACAGACTATTTAATCTCACAATAGATCTGGCTGTATTCATAGAATTGCTGAAACACAAACATTATGCAACTTAACCCCTATGGACAGGCAGCTGTGGAGTAGGAGAGAAGCATTTTTTAAATCTATGACTCTGTGTAGAAAATAAGGTCAAAAAACAGGAATATTGTTTCATCAGGGGGAGGTTCCAGAAAACAGGGACTGTCCCTGCTAATATGTGGCATAACACGTAATAAGTTGTGGTCAAATAGCGCCAGAGATGGGGAAGGCAGTAGCCATACCAAGTGCCACGCCACACATCCATTGTGTCCTTGCTCTTCCCTTTCTCACAAGCTCTTCCTCAACCACCCAATGCTATAATCCATTTGCTGCATCCAAACACATATGTATGAGCTAGGGCTCTACTGAATTGACAAGGACGATTTCTTAACCATTTCATCCACCTTGAAATTGACTGTTTCGTTTCAGCTACATTTCGGGTGTGACGTTAATGGGGGGGGGGAGCAATTGCCATTTTATTTTCCCCAGAAAGTCCTGTTCTGAGGTGCTTTCTGAATGTTGGGAAGTTCAAAATGGCTGCCACAATATTTAAAAAAGGTGCCACCTTTGCCACCCTCATGTGGCCACTATTATAATGGACAGCAGTTGAAAATCTACAGAAAAACACACACTTTTACAGAGCAGGCGGATTGTTCCTGGAGCAGCTCTGTTTAGATCAGGAGTGGGCGACTCCCATCAGCCCACACCAACAGAGCCAATGGTATGGGATGATGGGATATGCAGGCCAAAACATCTGAAGGGACACAAGTTCCACATCCCTGATTTAGGTAGTCAACGGGCCATGACCACGGTAACCATTTCGTTCAGTGATGGGATGGGAAGCAAATGCGAGGAAGGTGTCCTGAAGGGACTTCCCTATATTGTTAAGGGAGTTACTTCACAGGCAGCAGAATGAACATTACAAGTGGGAAAGGAAGGCAAAGCCACCCTGGTTAGAGTGTGCAATAGAAAGTAAAGCGGGGCAGGGGGAGGAGTCCTGGGCTGCAGCATGTTCCTGTGGAATTAACATTATTTTCGCATAGTAGAATGCATCGGCTTGAAGTCTCACACAGAAATATTCTGTGGCACAAATGCACATTCCAATGAAATGAGCAAAATGCTCTCCATTATGTCAGGCAGACACCAAACCTGGGACAGAGTCCAGACGTTGCAGAGGGCACCCATTCAGTTTTATGGGAGAAAATACAGGCCTGGACAGCTATGGCGGGTGCTAAACCTGTCTCCAATGACAGGATAAGTGTGGCATCCTACCTGCCCGCCCGCCCTCCAGTACTGCCAATTACAGCCTGTCTCACAGAACTTAGCAGGAGCCATTGAAAATCGAGGCAACTCCTATACACATAGCCCCAAACCCCTCCATTTGCTTGCTTGTATTCATTCATTTTTGTATTAGTTGGGATATTTATATCCATCCTTCAACAATTTGTCGGGGTGGCTTATGCGGTCAAGGAATAAAGTAACGGTTAAAGAAAACATATATTACCAACAAAATACCTAACAGCAGCACAAAATCACACAGGGAGATAAAAATAAAATTTGATGCTCAAACTAATTTTTGTGAACCGCCCAGAGAGCTTTGGCTATTGGGCGGTATAGAAATGAAATAAATGAAATAAATAAATAAAAGGCCTGGAATTAAAAGGCCTTCGCCTGGTTCCAAAACAACATTAAGATATGTGCCAGGTGAGCCTCTCTGGGGAGAGCGTTCCAGATTCAGGACACCACCACTGAAAAGGTCCTTCCCCCAGTAACTACACACCCCACCTCACTAGGTAAGGACACCTGGAAAGCACATCCCTTATGTGATTTCTTGAACACACTGAAGCAGGCTGGCCCAACCTGGAGCCCTCGAGATGAGTGGGAACGTTCGGTTTTGGAAGGGCCCGGCTCTGCTCCTTCCAGAAACATGCATTTCCACTGGTCTTGGTGCTTGCCCCGGAAGCTCTACATCATGGCCACCATTGGTAAGGGCCACCCACAGAAGGACAACACTAGATCCTACCCATAGCAAGCAACTAATCTTTTGTTCTTTTTTACTCTAGTGGAAGCACTGGGCCCCTGATATTGACTGGTAGGAGATGGGGGGTCTAACCCTTCCCCCCCACTATTGGCCCACTCCTGAAATGTATATTGCAAAATTGTGATCCATTTAAGGCGCAATCCTATGTATGTTTTGATGGAAAAAAAGTCCTTCAACTTCCAGCATTCCCCAGCCAGCCATGCTTGCCGGGGAATGCTGAGAGTTGCAGGACTTTTATAAACATGCATAGGATTGTGTCCTTCCTTTTTACATTAGCACAGGGCCCTTGATCAGGACTGGGAACCTAGCATGGTGGGGTAGGGGGGCTTTAAAGCTCCCCTAGCCTGATCCAGGTTGGCCCCCTGGTCTTTCATTAGAGTAAAAAAGAACAAAAGACATAGCTGCTTGCAACACCTTTATTGTAATGTCTGCTTTGGCCCAGAGATGTAACTCAGGAACTGGCATTTATGTAAACCTCCGAAGACATGGTTCACACATAACACTAACTGTTGGTTTATTTAACCCATGGATTGTTGAATTCTGGATTATCATTGTGTGCAAACCCAGCCGCACTAACAAACCATGGTTAACCATGAACAACCCAGAGAGAAGCAATCGTTATTGATGGGTTGTGAACTCCGGGTTGTTCATACCATGGGTTGTTGTTCCACGTGAACCCAGAACCATGGGTTGTTTCACCAGGCTACAAAGGAGACAGGCAAGAGTAGTAAAAAACAAAACCCAGACACTCTACATGGCAGTATTACAGTGCCACAAAGGCATTTGGGATACAGGGAGGGAGCAGGCAAAGGAGGAGGGAGGGAAACAACCCAGGGATTGTGAAAACAAACCACAGTTTGTTCAATTGTCTACTAGACAAACCCCTAGGTAGGGCAACAAATCATGGGTTAACCACTGGTTAAATAAACCATGGATTAGCATTATGTATGAACTTTGACTTCTGCCTAGCATCATGATGGCAAACTAAACTAAATTTAAATACACTTTTGGTGAAGTGTTAATAAGGTTGGGATGACTGAAATGCACAAACGTGAGAAGAAACATGAAGCTGTTTGTGCTCCTATCATGGAAGGCGTAAATCTGTATAGTAAGTAAGCCCATCGAACACCTTCTTATCAGCTATGTAGAATAGGGAATGTTACAGTAAAACACATAATCAAATAAGCTAAAACAATCCATTAAATTCAGGCTTCACGGAGGAAACTCAACAGAAACAGGACACTTTCATCCCTTGGATCTTATTTAACCATTCTGAAGATCTTAAAAAGGGCATCTCAAAAACAAATTGCTTATGGGATGAGCTGTAGACTGCTATTTTTAAAAATCACATTGTAGCATCATAGCACTGAGATCAAACTGTTGTGCTGGCAACAAATGAGTGGGAACCTTGGTGCTGGCTTTTGAAGCTCCAACCATGGGCTTTAATTACATATTTTGGGTCATTACACATTACCTCAGAGGGCGGTAGAAGTATGGATTATTATAATTCTTGCCCAGGTATACACTGTCCAAATCCCTTTGAAATATATGTGGTAAAAATAAAGACTGAATAAGGAATTTATTCTACATAGATAAGTAATGATGTGAATTACTTCACTGACTAGTCACATGCATTTATAATAGAAATTATATTCCGCAGTGTTTGTGACCTCACATTTATTTCCTCAAGTTAGAACAGATAAGCTATAGACAGACAGACAGACAGACAGTGTTATACTAAAAATCAAACATGATGGGTTGGATCCAAATTTAGGCAGTTGCAACTGGGTGGGTGGGAGTGGAGTTTCCTGCCCTTCCTCCCCACAGCAGCCCCTCCAGACCCCTGAAAATGCTACACAGAAATTCAGGGACCCTCCTGAATGGGGTGAGCTGTAGTACCTGGGGGAGAGGTGGACCCCCCAAAATCGTTCAGAGGCACCTTCTGTTAGCAGAGCCCTTCTGTTTGTTGAAGGCAAATGATGACAATGATGTTCACAAGCTGCCTTGTGAATCATTTTTGATGGCAAGGCAGCTGATAAATGTTCTAAATAAAATTGTGTGCAGATAAATATTTACTAAAACTGTAAATCTAGGAAATATTCTAGCAAATCAGTCTTGCTCCATGGGGGCTGCCCTCTCCCCTTTTTAATTTTTAAAAACACCATATGAATGTTCATACACATATCCATTCATTTGAGCCTTATTAAATATTTCCCTTAAAAAAATGAAACTTTTTGAAAGTGCAAAATGGCTTGATTTATTCCCGGAAGTGGAAGCAAATCAGCACCGTATACAGTCAGCTTCTGTATTCACATTTTCAACTTCTTCTTTTTTTAGATCTTGACCTTGGAGAATAAAAGGTATGTTTGGACCAAATGCAGAGCAGGCACTTTCAGATCACTCCCACTGATCTAATCCATGTTATGTCTGCCTCCTCTCTGAATGGCGCTGACTGATCAGCTATTTGTGAAGAAGGGAAAGCAGGAGAGACTAAATCCAGCCTCCACCCAACATGAACAGCTGATCAGGGCTATTTAGAGTATCTAACTGGGGTTCTATGCATGGTGCATCAGCTGATGGGGTGGGCGGGCAATCCTGAACACACAAGCCATTTGCACACGTTCCCATTAGGGGTGTGTACACAAAAGCTGCTAGCTGGCTTACAGCTCATATAACATGCCCTAGCATTTAATTAGCTGTCGTATTTGAAGAATGCCCTTTTAATAGTTTTGGAATGATTGCTATGTGAAGCTGGTCCATGGTTGGTCGGTCTCATGCTAATGTCCCGTCCCCTTGCCATATATTTTGCAATTTTAAAGTAAGTTTTCTGTTTGTAATAAATCTATAATTCAAAAAAGGATAATTAAAAATTGCCTACCCAGCCATGCTGCCTCATCACAATTTGTAACAGTTTTGTTATTTTAAATCTTAAAATTAACAAAAACTAAATTTATATTTTTAAAGGCTTTGTTTTTCATTGCCAAATTTGGCTTAGAGCATGAACCTGAACATGTTTACTTAGAAGTGGTACTAAATCCAATGGATCTTCCTTTCTAGAGCAGCCTTCCCCAACTTACAGCCCTTCAGGTGTGTTGGACTATAACTCCCATCACCCGACATGGTCAAGGTGGCTGGGTGGTGGCGGTAGGAGTTGTAGCCCAAGACGTCTGGAGGGCACCAGGTTGGAGAAAGTTGTCCTAGAGAAGGTGCTTAGGATAGTTCCCTAACAGCCACTTACACCTACATGGAAGAGGGCTACTGCCTGACGACAGAAAAGCCTCTCCTTGCTTCTTCCTAGAGAATTACAGAGAGTTGAACATCACTGCCTGTGTTCCGGTTCACAGACACTGACAAGGCTGTGCTTTGAAATTGTGCTGGAGGGGTCAGTCAGAGAGTCAAAGGCCCTCGGGAGGGACAAGGAAACAACACTGAAATGTGCCAGCCGAAGAGAAAATTGCAAGAACATTACAGAACTGGTTTTCCTTACAGACATCAGTCAGCAGCTGGATTTCTCAGTCCGCCTTTGGGAGAAGGCATGCGTTTGAAAGGGAGGTTGAAGTGGTTTGGGCCTACATTTGCTGTCTTCTTCTGACGCATTGCTTTCAGGGAAAAGAATGTGTGACAGAACTACTCCCACCACACTTAGAATGCATGCATACTTTACCCTTTCATAACTTTCACATCACACCTAACATATGCAGCTATGAATTAATCTGAGCATAATTGGGTTTCCTGTTCCCTACTTTAATGAATATTTGATCGTCAATCCATCAGTGCGTTGTGTCACCCCTGCAGTGGGTGCTGAACTCTTAGGTTAGAAGTGCCAAGATAGTGATAAATGAGACTCAAAGGTTTACTTACAAGGAGCACTTTATTGGATAACTTACAGCACACAGGCATACCCGATGGTTGGATCAGGCAGCTTCTCTGAACCCAAAGCCATGGGGTAAGATGCATTTTATTATACCATTCATGTTAGCAGTGAGGCAGCATAGCAGCAGCATAGCCCCCAGTGTTCATTCTTAGCATAAACTAACAGCACTTGATTCTCAAGCTTAGCCACCTCCTGCAGCTTTAAGGTAAACAAACCCTGCTTCTCAGGCACATCAGAGATAAAGACTCTCCTCATTAGCAAGGAATGCACCAAGAAGGCTGTTATCGGCCCTTTGACTCATCTGCGCATGCTCAGAGGCTTACTAGCATGGGAATTGCACCAATAATGAAAAGCAAGCATTATGGCTCTCTAGGCCCCTCTAACACTATAAATGACTTAGCTACACTCCTGGGGCCAATACATGCATTTATTTTCTACATCAGGAACTCTCAACCAGTTTAACCCATAGATGTGTGTGAGTCTTTATGCTTGAGAAGAAACTGTGTGAGCCCTTAGCACCTTTGCTGTGCATCAGAGAGAGATCGAGAGAGATCAGGGTAATTACACAGAGTGGACATACCCATGAGCTTCTTTCTGATGTTATATGAACATGGGGGAGGGGCTCTCTCATACCTGATCTCCACACATTCATAATAAGGTCTAATAAGAGTCCCCATTAATACCCTAAAGAAACAGGACTCCCAAAGAAATGGAGGCCACTTACACACTTACAGTTGTATGTATGGGGCTCTTTAAAGACCTCACAATGAATGCAGAGAGACTGGGCACGCATGAACCCACACCTGCACCCATGAGTTCATATACTGTATGAAAGGAGCTTTGGTCTGTGGGAAGTGAGCACTGCAGGTCTGTTGTTAATGCTGTGTATGCATGGCGATCTTCAGTCCACCAACTACCACAGTGATCTTGGAAGAGTCACTGCAGATGAGGAATGTACTTCCTAGAAAAGCCCACCATGTATCATCACTGCTAACCTTTAGAATGCAGGTTAAAAACGGTGAAGTGCTATTGTTGCTGCATCTGTGGCATTTACTACTCAGATGCTGCTGTGACTGCAGTGCTCAAAGTGGGACCAAAAAAAGTGGGATGGGTTTGTTTGAAATTAGGTTAGACTCAACAGCACCTGTTGAAAAGAAGGATGGGTTGAGACCCAGCTGGAAAAAAGTGGAATGGCATCCCATCCCACTGCAAGCACTGCTGTAAATGTAATTGTTCGTAATAGCTTTTAATTTTTTTCCTTGTTATGTGATTCTAGTGTTGCACATGGCTTCAAACATTATTTTGGAGGAGAGATTTATAAATACAGATATGACTTGGAGTCTGCTAAGCCATTCTGTACATGCATCTTCTCAGGTGAACAGAAAGCCTAGGAACTGTAGCTGCAATTGCCGCTACAATCCAGAGTTTACGAGACTGGGGAAGTTCCCACAATGGACGAACTGCAGACTCTCCACAAACATGATGCGTTGCTAACATGAGTAGATGATTCCTGACAGGAAAGGTGGTGGCAAAAAGTAACTTCTGAACAAGTCCTGAGTTCATGAATATTCAGCATGCAATGGACACCTTTGAAAAACACCGTTCAGCAGGAGGTGTTGAGAGGATAGTGACTATCAGAATCCATCCAGAGTCCAAGGCTCTATGGTGGTGGGTGGGTGAACACCTCTGGCCCACAAAGGATCCTCCATGCACCCTCACCCCATCAAGCATTCCCAGTGCTATGGCAAGGTCACTTCCTTCTAGTTTACTACTGTTGACAAGAGTTAGTACAAGAAACGCAGCCACAAAGTTCTAGAGATGTGTCAAGATCACAAGCACCAACTAGTAGTAAACAGACTAGCATCTTATGGGCTACTTTCTGAATCTGAAATATGCTAACACGTGCCAAGACGTCCTGCGCTGTCCACTTGTGGGAAAAAAACAGAAGGCCTGGTCAATAATGATGAAGAAGCTTTCCCTGTTTGTCCAGCAGAGGCGTAACGTGTTTTCCTCTGCTTACCACAAGACCCAGTTTGTCAAACTGCTGCTAGATGACTTCGTGCAGAGACTTAATTGTGACATGCTATCATCTGATGATCTCTTCCCTCCATATGTGGCTCACTTTCATATCTGTGCCTTCTCAATTTCCTCTGCTGGTTATCTCTGCCAAGCAGAGAGTGAAGGGAGACTGGAGAATGTTGATTAAAAGGACTGTGCTATACAAGCATGTGGAAAGCTGCCACTTTTATCCACCCAAACTCATACCTCGAAGTATTTAACAGTGTAGCTCATCTATTTCCTGGCTCCATTAAAAAACCAGGAGATAATGTTCACATGAATTTTAGGGACTATAGGTAAAACAGGTAAAGACCCAAGGGGCACTAAAAAAAGAAAGCTTCCTCTGGTCTCTAGTTAGGGTGGCCACTTATCCACAGCCCCCCAAAAAGAGAGGGGAAAGAGCAAATATTTGCATAAACGTTGCGTGTGTATGTATTTTGTATCTATCTATCTATATGCAAATTTAGAAAGAATTGCTAGTTCAAATAGAAACATGACCCATGTCACCATAGAAGGGAAACTTGTGAGCAGGTGAGTGGTGATCCAGGTACCAACCGCTGAAGGGAAACTTCATGGCCCCTTGCCTCCCTTATCTGTAATTTGGACCTGGACTGGATAGCTGTTCAAACTGAGAACACCTTCAAATAGAGGACTATCCTCTGTAAAATAAGACACACGGCCACCCTACTCCAGGTTGCCACCTCTCCCATGCTCTCAGCTACCCTTCTTCTTCAGCTCCTGCCCCACAATATTCAAACATGACACTGTTTTGCTCCTTCTCGGTATAATTTGTTTTTATACTGTCTTACAGTCTTCTGTTGTGTATTAATTCATTGCCTGTTTGTTACTTTTGTATGTTTTTATCTTGTATGCTGCCTTGAGAGGGTCCTGCCCTTAAAGGCAACCTAAACATATTTTATAAATAAATAAATATTTTTAAAAACTTTTTGTTTAAACCCCTATCCTGACTCATTTTGTTTGTCCTGTTTAAGTGACTGTCCACATCCTCCTAACTCTTAGAATCGGTTGCTTCCTCCTCCTCCAGCTCCTTTCGGTCCCTTGTGAACTGGCTGCTGCTGGCACAGAAACGCCCTCACCCAATTCCCAGCAGTCCCTTCACTGCCAAATGAGAAGGCCCCTCATCTAACTGCCTGGCCTCCATGCTGCCTCGGAAGCAGTGGATCATTCTCTCCACCTTAACTATGCCTGCGGCTTGGGGCGTGTGTGTGCCCATGATTCTGACCCCAGCAGTTTCTCCTCCAACCTGCCAATCACATTAATGTTAAGAACATAAGAAGAGCCCTGCTGGATCAGACCAAGGGTCCATCTAGTCCAGCATTCTGTTCACACAGTAGCCGACCAGCTATCGACGGGGAACCCTACTATTCTATGATTCGATGATTCTATGACATGATCGCAACAGCACCCTCCCACCCATGTTCCCCAGCAACTGGTGCACACAGGCTCACTGCCTCTGGTACTGGAGGTAGTGCATGGCCATCAGGACTAGTACTTATCAATAACTTTCTCCTCTATAAGTGTTGTCCCTAGGAATGGAAAGCTCTTGCTCTGCCTATCCTCTCTCTGTTGGGGATTCTCAAGGTAGAATTCCTGGCCCCCTTCTAGCCTCTTCCCTCCGTATTTTCTCTTCCTGCTGTCAAATTTTATACTGTAAGCTCCTCAGGGCAGATAGCCATCTTTATGCTTATGCTTTCCTGGATGTAGAGCACCATGTAATTTGGAATGTTTTTATTTCATCTTTGTGTTATGATGGTGTTATGTATAACTGAATGTCTGGAATAACCGAGCACTCCTTTCAATTTTAAAATGAGACCCACCACGCTTTATACTTCCGTCAATCACGTGTTTTTTTTTCAATTTACTTTTTTATTTCACGGCCGGGGAGGCGGGGTGCTCCCCCCCCGGCCTGAATTTCAGCCGGGAGGGGCGGGGCGCCTCCCCCCCGCCAAGAATTTTGGGGGGAGAAACGGAGCGCCTCCCCCCCTACCGAAAACAGCTGCGGGACCAGGTAAGGGACTTTCGTCCATCCTTACTTCCGTGGGGCAGACAGAGGTGCAAGGAAGTTGGTTTTTGCCATCACATCCAGTTTGGTCCTCAAATTGCAAGGAGCAGTGAGAATCTGGTCAAGGAACAGAAATGAAATATGTCAGTAAGCAGCCTTTAGAACAAAACAAATTGTAAACCAGACAAACTGTTGCTTTCCTTCTTTGGCTAGGCAAGGTGCTGTGAAGATAGCAAACACCTGGGCTAAGGCTTGGTTTTGTTGTTGTCAACAATCAATTCACGTGAAACCTGGAATTTCAAGAGTCAAGCAGAGAAAGTATTAATAGAACCAGAGAATAAAATTTCCCTGTGGGATGTCTATGAGCTTCTGTGGCCTACTGTGATGAAAATGGGTTCATCGTTACATGAAAATGAGATAGAATGTCAAGCAGATAACTTTTTAAAGGGTAGTCAGTCCAGAGCTGGGGTAGGGTGAGCAATGAGGCAGACTGCTTAGATACAATCTGATTTTCAAAGTTTATTTCTACAACAGGAGCATGATGCATTGAACAGATGAGGTTCTCTGCCAGTATTTCCTACATTGGTTAATATAGTGATTCAGGTAAATGTATGTAGTGAGAGTTTGCATGATAAGGAACAGCTGAGCTCAAGATGCCCTAGCAAATTTATAAAGGCACTAAGTAGGTTAATAATATAAGGGCGCAATCCTATCAGGGTGGCCATAAGCCTCCAAACCCAGAGGCTTATGGCCATTCAGTGTAGAGCGGGAGTAGCTGTGGAGGCAATCTTTGCCTCCACACTCCTCTCACTCTGCATTTTGACTAGATGGGCTTTTTTGTCTGCCTAGTTGGGGATCTGCTGAACGGGAGGGAAGGAGGCTGGGGAGGCTGAAGGTTACATCATAAGCCAGCCTCCCCTGTCCCCTCCCTGGCACACCTCCTTTCTCTCCTCTCTGAGGTCACCTCGCACTCTTGGAGATGTTGCTGGCATGGTTCTCTCTGCGCCAGCTGCAAGAGGGAGAGAAGGGAGTGGGGAGCTTGGATTCCCGGCTCAGAGGTCAGAGCGCTGATTCCAACCTCGGATCCAGGAATCCGAAGTATCCTGTGGCCTGCCAGACTCTGTCTAGGGGGCCATAGGATTGCTCCCTAAAACTATTGTAAGAATGGCAGAGCAGGATCATTTTAATAAAGCCAAAGCACTCTTTCACCTCAGTGTCTCAATGTCATTTCCAAAGTATCCCTGAAAAAGGAGTAGGGATGTCAGAGAATTCCACGACGGATCTCGGTGAGGCCAAATGCCAGTGCATTCGGCCCCCCGAAATCCATCGCGGAACGGCCTGCCACCCCCCTCGCCCCCCACAGATCCCCCCTGGGACGAGACTTACCTGGGGCAGATGTTCCGGACGGCGGCGGCTCCAGAGGCGGCTTCGGCGGTGGCGGCAGCTGGTCTTCCGAACGGCTGCCACCGCCGCCATTTGTAGCCTGTGTCTCCCCCCCCCCCAGACGTGATAAGTCTTTACGTAGCCTATCACGTCTGGGTTTTTTAAAAAAATGCGTACGCAAATGGCGGTGGCTATGGCCGCCGCCATTTGCGTTCCTTATTTTTCGCCGTCTTAGTCTACGTCAATATTTACGTAGACTAAGACAAAGAAAAGAAAGAGGAATGCAAATAGCGCCCACTACGCTATTTGCGTTCCGCTTTCTTGTCTTCGTCTTAGTCTACGTAAATATTGAGGTAGACTAAGACGGCGAAAAATAAGGAACACAAATGGCAGCGGCCATAGCCGCCACCATTTGCGTAAACGTTTTTGTTGTTGTTGTTGTTACCCAGAGCCCTCTGCGGATGGAAATCTGGCTGTGGATGGCCCTGGCCTGGGCCTGGCCGGATGCTTTGCGGAGCTGCCGTGGAACACAGCCGGCCGTTGAGGATTCCGGGGGGGAGGACCGGATCACCTCCCCCCACGTCGAGGATTCCAGAGGGAGGGACAGAACGCCTCCCCCTACCACCATGAACAGAATCCGCGAAAAGGTAAGTCACTTTCGTACATCCCTAAAAAGGAGGACGTTTGGCATGCCCAAGATTTTTTGTCTGAATGCCAGCAACTGACCTCTAAGCAATGACTTTTATGCAAAGCCTTGACAGGCAATCACACTGCCTTGCACACAGAACAACTGGATAGGGCTGGAGAGTGTGACACATAAGGGATACACCTCCAGAAGACAGCAATTTGGCCTTTTGCTGTGCAAATCATGGATGGAGAGCTGCTTTTGTGCTACAGAATGGAGAGGTTGCCAATCATGCTGTAAATCCTACAGTCTCAGAGCAACACGTCAGGTACCTCAGAGCTGGAGCTAAGATGATCAATTAACAGGTATTTTTTACTGGACTGGCCAGTAAAGCTGTGTTTTGTCAGGTAACCTGACAAAAATATGAAGCTCTGGATTTGGACAGGCTCCGCTCATAACCTGAAAAATGTAACGAGCAAAGGCAATGAGGCGTAATTTCAATTTAGAATCGTTCTCGATGTGTTTGAATATCTTTGCGAGGGGAAACTATTCGAGTGAAACTGAATCACTGCTTCTGGTGGGCGTTGAGCTTGGCACAGCTCCTTTATAAATGAAACACTAGAAGGAGATGCAGGTCTGTGTTTGGCGACTCAAGAATTTCTCCTTGGAGCCAGCCACCCCAACCCAGTGGCTGCACTTACTTACCTGGCTGGGTCAGGAGAACAGCTCCACCCTTCACGCTCCATGACTCATTCCTGGTTGGAGAGGAGCTCCGGCCTTCCCTGCAGCAGCTCGGAGTTTCCTCGCAACTTGAAACACCTGTGGCATAAATGGCAGCTACTGGGATAAGGGCTGGGTAGATGCACTAAGTAAGGGGCAGAGCTCCTGACAGTTCCTCAGTAAAGTGCCTCCTCCTTTTCAGGAGGGTGTGGGGGGGACACCGGAGGAGTTGGAAGCAGCAGCAGCGATATCCCCTACAGTGCCAGCCAGCACAGTGCCGATAATGCAGAGAGAAGGGCCCATCATCCCCGGCTGCATTCCAGTGAAGGTGGACCACTGCCTGGCCTGCCTCCAGCCTCTGGTACCCAACCTCAGCAGTTCAGAGGAAGGAGCCTCCCCAGGAGCTCTCTCTCCTTTAAATCAGAAAACCTGGGACCAAATGCCCAGACTGACACAACTCTGTTGGGCTTTTTGTTTCTGTTGTGTCCTTTCTACCTTCTTTGGCTACGAAGACACAGGAGTCAGGTGCAGGGAGATCCTGCTGCTAGCTTCATTGAAACTTCCTGAAGACCTGAGGACACAAAATGGGGCTCTTGCCTGGATCTGTTTGCAGGCAGCCCTAAATCATCAAAAGGGGAACAAGAGCTCCCAGGCACATTCAGTCAGCTTAGCTACAGTCACAACAGCACTGATCCAACACGCTACAGGTTCCTTATTGTTCAAACTCTCCCCTGCAGAGGCTACACTCTGCTTTTAGCCTGAACAAAAGTCCGATGCTACCCCTGACAGCTGGGGCTCCAGTAAGCCCCACAGAACTGATTTGGGGCAAATTGGGGGTGGGGCAAATAAGCCTCTCTCATTGGTTGAACAGATTCCATGAAAATCCAGCTAATCCTCCACTGCGCTTCTCATTCCATTGTCGTGAAGATCCCCCCTACGTTGCAAGCAATAAGGTTCCAAGGCAACACAGCAGACAAGGGGCAGGCAGAGGGAGAGTCAGGGGTCACTCCAGAAGTACTCACACCAGGGGTCAGTCAAGGCGGCAGTCCAGAGGTAAGGCAAGAGATGCTGGATTCAGGAAGGTCTGATCAACATTATTTCCAGCAACTCTCTCAGCTTCACACCACCATTTTTATGGATGCCTCTCAGCTGTGAGCTGTTAGTGATTAGAGCTGAAAAGGTCCTCCTTGTGAGCAAGTCTTCTACATGTGAGTAGACTTTTTCTCACAAGGAGGCCTTTGGCTCAATCTAGTGCTCCTTCTGAGTTCCTGCCTTTTCAGGCCGTGTCTCTCCTAAGGGGGAGTTTCTCTGCCTCCACCTCTGAGGCCGAGTCCTTGTCGTCCACAGGTTATGCCCTCAGGGTAGTTACCTTTGAGAACCTGGACTCCCCCTAGTCTACTAACAGATCCTGGGCATTGCTGGTGGTTCCTGGTCCTTCAGCTCTTCCTCCAAGGAGTCTTCCAGCAAAGGCATAACCGCCATCAGCTGTAACATGAAGGAACACTGACCATTTGGATCAGGCCCATCATATTGCATTTACATGTTCTTGTTCCATGTTCTCAGCAGCAACTGGGGCCCTGCCTCCATGATAATGGAAGGAGAAGGAAGGAGTGGCTTACCCACATTTGTCAAGGAGCCAGCTTTGGTCCATACAGGGCTCCACGGTAGGGATGTCAGAGAAATCTGCCGCGGATTCAAATGAGGCCGGATTCTTTGGAATCTGGCCACTGAAATCTGTGGTGGAATGATCCCACTTACCTCCGCTCCAGGAGGATTCCCCATGGAACGGCACTCGGCTTTAGGCTTAACCGGACCCGTTCGCCTCTGCGCCAATCGCCATGTTGCTTAAAAAAATGGCGATCAGCAGGAAGTGCCCATAGACTTATACACAAAATAGAGCCGTGAAACTTGCGTATAAGTCTATGGACTCATCCTGCTGATCGCCATTTTTTAAAGACTTATATGCAAGATTCACGGCTCTATTTTGTGTATAAGTCTATGGGCACATCCTGTCGATCGCCATTTTTTAAAGCAACATGGCAATCAGTGCGGAGGCGAATGGGTCTAGGTAAGCGGCCCTCAAGCCGGGTGGCTCCACAGAATCCTTGCAGAGCGGAGCTGCTCCAGAGGATTCCGGGGAGGGGGGAGGAATGGATCGCCTCCCCCCTGGCAGATTCCCCACCAGAACAGATGGTGGGGAATCCGTACATCCCTACTCCATGGGCATATGAATTGCACCATTCTAAGTTGCTTTACAGAACATACTTTTGGGGAGGCGGTGTGGAGTCATCTGACTGGCAGGGGCTGTTCAACCAATAAGAAAGGCTTCCCCCCATCCAGGCTCTCCCCTCTCCTTTGATAAAATCTTCTTCCTGTGTCTTGATAATCTCAGTAACTCCGGGAGTACGCATTTTGGGAATAAGCCTCATTGAGTACAATGGGAGTTACTTCTGAGTAGACACTAATGGGTTTGTTGTGGGAAAGACAGCAGTAAACACAGCGATGGGGAAGCCATCCCCCATTGTAACCTGATGCTGTGCAGGATCACCGTAATGGAGGTGTGAATCAGTTACTTCCGAAGGCAATAAACCAAGCCATGGAGAATCGCAGGTTCAGTAAAGCGCTTTACAGGCTTCAGGGAATTAATGCTTTAAAATCTGTATTTCAATTCAGGAGGTTCTCTGTAAATTCTGATGTGTGCAAGCCTCACTGAGGACAGTGGGAGTGACTTCTGAGTAGACACTAATTGGTTTGTGCTGGGAAACACAGGGGACAGGAAAAACGCCCTGACTGGGGTCACAGTGAAAGGCCCACCCCTGGGCAGGGCTAGCATACCCAAGGTCAATGCAGGGGTTGGGGCACACAGCTACTATACCATGAAGAACCAGACTTAAGGAAAAGAATCGGACTTCAAGCAGTCTCAGGAAACCCGTTTCCCCCCTGATAAGCTCCAGGGTGGTGCTGGATGGCCATGACGTCATGTATCCCTAACAACCAGCCAGCTTGGAGTAAATCACTGGGGGGTATCAGACACCCCCCGGCCAAAGGGTTGAAAGCTCACAACATTAATTAATTAATTAATTAATTAATTCATTCATTGTAATTATATAGTTTTCTTTAGATAGGGATGCTGCTGGCATGTCAGCTGAAGCTGGCCCATGTGGTATGTATTCCTACACGTTACTGCTAAGGCAGGGGCAATTTGCCACAAAGGAGGTCATTTGTAGCAGCATCCCAGTAGTAACCTGAAACGTGTACTCCAGGCCTGATCTTCTCTAGATGCAACCAAGAACCTATTCACACAATTCATTTTGAACATATATATATCTTGAGGCAATTTTCCCCACACATCCTGCTGAGACATACCACAGTCATGTTCTTGGTGGCTGCATGACATTCTGTGGGCTTTTCTCAGCCCAATGTGCTGCTCAGATGGATTGGAGTATCAATCGTTCTGCTTAGCAATCCCAGCAAGTGTCTTTGCAGCTTACCAGCATCATGACATAGTTCAGATCTTTTAAGAGCTGTGTTTTTCCAAACAGGTTTGTTGAGGTGCAAGGTAAATGCATTCTCATTTAGAACATGGTTTGCACATTATTAGCGAGGCTGTGAACAGCATCACTTGGCACAGTTCAGGATAAGTTTAGGAATTGCTCTTCTCGTTCAAATGGTGTTTTACTATTGCAATGGGCCCTAAAGCCCAGTTTCCATGAAACTGTGGCTGCATCCTCCCTAGTTACTCTAAAAAAAAGGTAAAGGTGTCCCCAACCAGTCGTGTCCAGCTCTAGGGTGTGGTGCTCATCTCCATTTCTAAGCTGAAGAGCCAGCGCTGTCCGAAGACGCTTCCGTGGTCATGTGGCCAGCATGACCGAACACCGAGGTGCACGGAACACTGTTACCTTTCCCGCCGAAGTGGTACCTATTTATCTACTTGCAATTTCTTGCTTTCGAACTGCTAGGTTGGCAGGAGCTGGGACTGAAGATGGGAGCTCACTCCATCACGCGGCACTCGGGTCTCGAACTGCTGTCCTGCCGACCTTCAGGTCTGCAGTTCAGCATCTTAACCACTAAGCCACCGCGGCCCCTGGTTACTCTAAAACCAGGGTCTAATTAATACACATCGTCGATCCTAAGAGGACATGTATTGCCAGAGCGCATGGAACAATATGGGTGGAAAATATTCAAGTTAAACATCTGGCAAGAGCTGTGGGGATGGCTGCAATCGCCATACCACCGACTATAGGGCTATATACTAGTCCTATGGATGCGAATATTGGGCTCAGACTGAAATGGATCCCGTTTTACAGCCCTCCACACAGAAGTATGCACAAGGAAAAGCATGGCACTAGAAACAACATTTATCATCAACCCCACTGCAATGTGGCATTGGACCATATACTAAAACAGTGGTCTTTAAACAATGTTGATGCCTTGTGATTATTTCAAAGACTATTATTAAGCTGAAATCCTTAACATGCCCCCCACAAAACTGATCAATGATCAGCTCTTGGTATGAGAGAGGGAGAGAGAGAGAGAATATCATGTAGAACAGAAGAAAGAAAACAGATACTTTGCTTTCCATCTGTAAGAGATTCAAATCAATGTATCTACTTGGCTACCTAGCAACATGAACAACCAAAAATGGCAAATATTACAACAGCAGCTTCATCACCCAAAAAAGAAAAACCCCTCTGGCTCCCCTTTCCCCCACCTTTCTCTATAATTATTCCCAAATGCCTCTCCCCTCATGTCACAGTCATTTGTAAATTCACCCCACCCTCACATTTCTTTGCATCTTCTCACGTCGGTAAAAAACACATTAAATATATACATACATTTTCTTCATTATTATTCAGCAGGATGCAGGTATTCCTTTGGATTGCACTAATTGAGAATGTCATGGAACTAATTCTAGGTGAATCTCCCCTGCCCAGTTGAATTCAGAACAGGGTTCAGCAAACCAAGCCATTTTGCGAAATAAAATAAAAATGAAAAATAGCTTGGGTAAGTCTGAGCCCAGTTCTCAATCTGTTACGTTCCTGCTGGTGATTGGGAGTATGATGGAGTCTGAATCATGGCACACATGACCCCCCCCCCCAAAATGCTGTTGTGGCAGTGATAGCAGCAGGGAACAGGTAGGTTCACACCATCATGAAGGTAAAATAAGCCAGGTTGGAAGGTAAAATAAGCCAATAATTCCAGTCACAGGCCATCTATTTAGCATAATCATCCCTGCCGGGCATGGGTCATCATGGCGTCTGAAGCTGGCTTGGGTGGGTGGCTGGAGTGGTTTACAAACCACCCTGAAACCCATGGCTTGTTCTAGGGTTTCAGGGTGGTTTGTAAACCACCTAGGGATGTCACAGAATTCCGCCATGGATCCCAGGGAGGCCGAATTCCAGTGAATTCAGCCCCCTGGAATCTGTGGCGGAATGAAGCAACCCCCTCCTCCACCCCGTGAAATGGGCCCGGAACGGATCCTACCTTGTGTCGGCTGTCCGGTGCTCCACGAATGGCAGATGCGTCTGCAGCCACCGTTCGCATTCCGTCGAATGGCCATGATAGGCTACCTAAGTATTTACGTAGCCTATCACGGCTAACGCCGGGATGCCATTTGCGTCCCTGTGGAGCCCATGGTAAGCTACATAAATATATATGTAGCCTATCACAGCAATAGGCAGGAACGCAAATGGCGGCCGCCATAGCCACCGCCATTTGCATCCCTGTCTTTTGCCGTGACAGGCTACGTATATATTTACATAGCCTATGACGGCAAAATACAGGGGCGCAAATGGCGTAGCGGCCGCTATTTGCACCCCGTCTTTTGCCGTGATAGGCTACGTAAATATATACGTAGCCTATCACGGCAAAAGACAGGGACACAAATGGCGGCGGCTACGGCGGCCGCCATTTACGTCCCTGCGCAGCCCAGCGGCTGGATGTCCGGCTGCGGGTGGCCCTGGCCGGCAGCTCCGCAGAGTCGCAGCGGAGCGGAGCTGGCCGGGGAGAATTTCGGGGGGGGGAGGCATGGAGTGCCTCCCCCACACCGAGAGTTCCTCTTGCGGAACGAGGTAAGGGATTCGTAAATCCCTAAAACCACCCCAGCCATCCACCCTCACCAGGTTTGGACGTTATGACAACCCACACCCAGTGAGGGTAATTAGGCCACTCACACCCAGCACATGTGGGGAGGGAAAATAAGCCACCATGGCTTATTTTCCCTCCATGATCATGTGAGCCTGGTCTGGTCAGAGAGTGGGGGCTCTCTCTTCCTCTTCCTCTTCCTCTCCCTCTTTCCCTCATAGGTGCATACCCTGCCTTGAGGCATTCATGACTCTCAGAAGCTTCCCAGGAGTTTGGCCTTTCTTCTGTTAAGTGAGTGCCCTGCCATCCCAGTGAAAAGAAATAAATAAACTTGAAATGCCTTGTTATTAACTGAAAGTAGGTTATATACATAGGGGCAAGGTGTGAGCTCATCCCACAATGAAGTGAGTATTGCAACTATGTAAAACTCACATTACAAAAGCACTGTTTATTATCCTTGACAGCATCCCTACTTGCCAGAACCAGGGCTTTGAGCTGGATGTGAGGGATAACTTATTCCCCAGCTTGGATTACCATCCAAACCAAGGAAGAACTATTCTGGGGGAGTGGGCAGCCTATTTCAGGATATTGGCATGCTTCACGAGCACACCACATTTGTGTTCCCTGGCCAGGCTATTTTAAAGCTCAGCAACATTACTATTTAATGCCTTGCGGAATAATATTCTTAAGATGAGTCCTCGAGGGCTCAATAGGATGATGTTGGAGCATAATATTGCAGAACCACAGCCTGTTGTCCAAAACACTTCTGCATCTCCTCTGATGCACCACATGCATCTCCCCTGGGAAGATCTACTGTCTCCACCACAACCTGGCAGAGAACTGTGGTGACAGGATACATGATGACCTGAGTCATTCATCCTTCCATGCCATTTCACATCAAAAGCACCCTGTACGGAGTAGCTTTCCTCAGTTGCACTGAGTATTGCAATATATACAGTATATATATAAATAATTTGTCGAAAACTGGGATGCCGTTCTAATTTGTTCACACAATGTGAAGAACTGAAAAGGCAATACATAATATTAACATAATTTGAAACACTCTCAAGAAATGCATGGTTCACACATATTGGGATTTCATCCCCTGGCTCAGCTAGGTTGCCTACTGAACATTAATTATTTGGAAAAGATTACATGTATTTAAAATAACTAATTTTCATACCAACAAGGTCATCTATCAAACCAATCATCATGGACTACAAAATAGCAGCCAAGTTTATGAAATAATGCCTCAAGGGAAATTTCAGCGCTTATCTTAATCTCCAGTGGAAGAAACTATGCAGCAAATTGCACCCTCATAAGAAAGGTCACACATACTGCGTGTGCAGAGATTTTAGGTGAAATCTAACATCGTGTGAGCAGATTTCCACTCATGTGATGGGCCTTCTCCTCCTCTCCTCCCCCCTGCAGATCCATGTGCCCCCCCAAAATGTGCTCCAGACAGTCCCCCAACTCTCTGGATCAGAGGGAGCGTGGGGGTGGAGGTGCAGGGGGAAGGGGGGGATTGCCCCCTCTCCATTCCACTGATGCGGTTGGCAGGAGGACTTAATTGGATACAAGGCTTTGATAAATATTTTTGGCCTGCATGCTAAAAACTCAACGTGACAAAATTAATCTTCAGGGACATCATTATCATGACTGTCTCCTTCATACTGCTCCATTGTGAAATAGTTTACCTTTGAATAGCTATTTATTTCCACAAAGCAGCCAGCGTACACTCTCTTTCTTTCCCCCTCATCTTCATTTACATTTGCAGTGTTGGGCCACAATAGCTCCTCTTTGAGAGGTAATTAGATTTTAGAAATGTTCATTGTTATCAATATATTCTGCGTTTGTACAATTACATAGACAAGAGACACTGCAAGCAGATATATATACGCTAGAACTGTAACTGGGATTTTGACAAGCAAGTCTAGAGATAGGTTCAAACAATTTGCAAAGAATAGCTTAGGCGGAAGTAGACAAGACTCGGACACAGTTTGCATGGCATGGCAGGTTACTGTGGGCTATTTCACCCATGATGAACCATGGCGCATGCCAGGCACATGTGGCTGCCATTTTGAATGTGCAACCCGCAACTCTACCTCTCATCTAAATCCTTGCCAAGGTTGGCTGTAGAAACCCTGTCCAAGTGTCTGGAGTTGGTGAGCGGCTGGATGGAAAGGACTAAGCTGAAACTGAACCCCGACATAACCAAAGTACTTTTTGTGGGAGACAAGAGGATGTTGGGAGAGGTTGATCTGGTGTTTAATGGGGTGTGGCTACCCCTGAAGGACCAGGTCCGCAGTCTGGGGGTCATTTGAGACTCCCAGCTGTCCATGGAGGCTCAGGTGTCAGATGTGAGCCTGGCAGCGCTGTACCAACTCCATCTGATACGGCAGCTTCGCCCCTATCTCCCTAACCATCTGCTCCCATCAGTAGTTCATGCCCTGGTCTCCTCTCACCTAGACTACTGTAATGCGCTCTATGTGGGGTTACCCTTGAAGACAGTTCGGAAGTTGCAGCTGGTGCAGAACATGGCACCTCACCTAATTAAAGGCAGATATCGGCGAGACCACATGACTCCAGTGCTGAAGGAGTTGCACTGGTTACCAGTTGTTTTCAGGGCCCAATTCAAGGTGTTGGCATTGACCTTTAAAACCCTATATGGTTCCAGCCCAGTCTATCTTAAGGAGCACCTCCAACAACACCAGGAATGCCACTTAATGAGATCAGCCTTGGTAGGCCTTCTGTCTGTCCCATCAGCCAGGACAGCTAGGCTGGTGAGGACTGGGGAGAGAGCCTTTTCTGTGGTGGGCCCCACTCTGTGGAATTCCCTCCCTAGTGACCTCCACCATGCCCCCTCTTTGATGAGCTTCTGCTGGGCTTTAAAAACCTGGCTGTTCAGGTGGGCATTTGGAGTGGTTTAGGGTTTTTTAGAGCAGTGCTGTTTTGTTATGTTGTTTTGTTCAGTTGATTATCTAAATTTGTTATTAGTATTGTACTCCACCTAGAGTGGCCGGGCAGCTGGCCAGATGGGCAGCTAATAAATCTAATAATAAATAAACAAACCCAATCGGGGCGGTCAGGGATTGCACCATGTCATGTGAACCCAGCCACCATGGGTCATTTGAGGGTTAAACAACCCTCGCATAACCCTCGATTGGCCCAGCCGTGAACCAGCCCATTGTGCTTCACATAGGTTGACATTTTGGGTGGTAACCCTGTGCCACGTTCTCTCCCCCCTTCCCACTTTCCTCATAACACTTAGGCACACATACCTGCGGTGTGATTTCATTGTCAGGCACACAGCCCCATGTCAAGCAAAACATCCGCTTCCACCCTGATCAGTCTGTACAAAACAAAAACCAACCAACCGACAAATGTACAGACACCATGAGCAGAAATCTGTTTTCCCAGCCCTAAGCAGAAGTCTCCAGTGGAAAACCCACCTGCTTATCCAAATCTAACCCAATTCAGCTTGCACCAATATTCCTTCAATTGTCAACTGCTCACTTCAGTTAAAGGTGCCAGATGCTGTCGCATACGCATGCTTAAAAATCTGATTCTGTAAGCACAGGGCTTGATTTTCATAATGAAATATATTAAAGCATAATCCTACAAAAAAGCTTCCAGCTGCAGCCACACACAGCTCATGGTCCCCACTAGAAATCCAATCATGTCGTGAAGAGGGAAAGAATTGTGCCTGCTAGCTTTCTTTTGTTTAATTTGCATTTTATACATGCTTTCAAGGGTGAGCACTGCTTTCCACCGAACCACTCGGGCAGCCCTTTGAAACAATCCAAATACAGTTGGTAAGCACCAGCAATGCCGCCACCATTGACCTCCTATTGGTTGGACTTCTCCTTCTCCATCATCACCAGGGCACATGTCTCCCAGAGGTCTTTCTTTAAACATCTGCAAACAGGCAATTCTGATGTAGCAGCCTTCCCCACCCTGGTGCCCTTCAGATGTTTTGCACCTCTTCTCCCATCAGCCCTAGCAGAAAGCATGGCCAATGGCCAGGAATTCTGGGAGTAGTGGTTCAAATGATCTGGAGGGCAGGAGGCTGGGGAAAGCTGCACTGTTTAAGGGCACCTCCCCTATGTATTATGCAGATGGGATCTTGGGTCACTGGCACTGGGGAGTGGGGGCTATTTAGCAGCAGTTCTCACCATGTGCAGACTGACCCCAAAGCATCTTTTGCTACACTCTCTCCCATTAAAATGAATGGAAACAAAAAGTGCTTAATTTTGGCCAGATTGTGCATTAATAATAATAATAAGACATTTGGAAAGGTCCTCGGTCAGATTATTTTCCAAAATTCTTGAAGGCTCCTAATATTTTGTGGGTAAACTCTAACTGAACTCCTATATCTCTCAGTACAGAATAATTTCCCAGAAATGAGTATGAGCCATTCTTTTTCACTCTTTCTTTCAACTGCAGTGTAACTAACAATACAATGCTATGCATGCATGCATGTCTATTCAGAATTAAGATTCATGGAACCTAACGGGGCTTACTTCCAGATAAAAGTGCATAGGATTGCAGCAGTCATGACTTAATTCTAAGACTTACTGAAAACAGTTTAAAAATAGAAAATCATCTAAGCCACAAAATAAGGGATCTAAGAAATCTAAAAGGAAATGTCATATTTATAAAGAATAAAACACCTCAATTCTGTTTCAAAGTTGTCAGCGTTTTTATATTGATAGCATCAAACATAAAATGCCAAAAATATCAGAGCAAAACCTTTGAAGCCCAATCCTGACAAAGTTAGTCAAGTTTAAGTCCCCTGAAATCAACAGGGCAAGTTAATCCCAAGTAATTTATCTTGCTGATTTCCAATAGGATTTAAGAGTGGTAAACCTGCATTTGGCTGTACCATTTCAGACTGCTGATGGAACATCATGTTGGAATGCTCCTCCATACAAAAAAATCCCCTTCTTGCTGACATAGTACTTTCATATAGACTTATACAGATACTCATTCAACGTGTGCAGGAAGAGGTAGGAACAGGCTCACTTTTTGTCCCTCTCTGTGGCTGAACTCCACCTGTTTGGTTAAAGGTCTGCATATGGGAGGCTTACTGTATGATGGGCAACCCTTGTTTCCCAGGGTTTCCTCTTGCTTAGACGGAGTAGTGCATGCATAGGCTCCATGCAGAACTTCAAATGGGTGCATGGAGATCAGCAGCAGGGACAGCATGATGTGAAGCTGCAAACTGATTCGCCCCACACATTGCAACCCCCCCCCCCAAAAAAAAACAGCTTTGGGTTTATATGTTGTGAGACATTATAAGCCCTTTCTCTGGATAAATGTTTATGGAGAGGGGGAGAGGGGTTGTCTAATTATAATTTTATGAAGTGTATTAACACTTCACACTAGACAATGAGATTCTCTGGAAAGGCGATGCAAAAAAGAGAAGAAAAGCAAAAGGAAGACAGAGCTTCCCCCTCCCCACGCTCAAAACACAGTGGCTCACGAGCAGATGTTGTTTCTGTTTTGTTCCTCCTCATTTTCTCCTTATTTTGGCTGGATTTCACCATCTGCATCTTAAAAACACAAAGGGATTGAAAAGTGCAGCAGATCAAAGAACTGACTACATTTTCCACTTGGCTGACTAGAGTTGAATGTGACTGACTCATAGAATTTTAGTGGCATCCACAGGTTTTTAGGGGGTATTTCTGGAAGATGGCAGTGCAGACAATAAATTAACTAGGGGTCAGGGCAAATGTTATGAGGAATATGATTAAACATGGACATGCAAGAAAGGAACTCCAGAGAAGCCACTTGTCTGTGGTAATATATATCCTTAGTAATGCTGAAATGTTTAGTTGATTAATCAGTTTGATTCAATTATTTTAAATATTTTGATAATTTATAAAGACACCCCCCTATTAACTGGACAGCAGATACTTTTTTAAACTGCTATTTATTTTTAATATGCATATACCTATGGTTGGGCATGCATAGAATCATAGAATAGTAGGGTTGGAAGGGACCTACAAGGCCATCGAGTCCACCCTCCTGCGCAATGCAGGAAGCCTGATTCCCAGGCAGTCTCCCATCCAAGTTCTAACCAGGGCTGACCCTGCTTAGCTTACGAGATCAGGTACATCCAGCCCTTTTCTCAACATCATAGAATCATAGGGTTGGAAAGGGGCTACAAGACCATCGAGTCCAACCCCCTGCTCAGTGCAGGAAGCCCGATTCCCAGGTAGTCTCCCATCCAAGTACTAACCAGGGATGACCCTGCTTAGTTTCCAAGATCAGACAAGATCAGGCACATCCAGCCCTTTGCTCAGCTTTCTAGGCATTCCTCTTTCTCTCATAGAGGAGAGGATGAATTCCTTTTCTGCAATAATATCTGCTGTGTGGATTATCTGAAAACACAGAAATAATGCTTTTCTCTTCACAACAGTTTTTTTTTAATTTATACGCAGCTTTATGGAGGCATAATTGTGAAATATGGATTTCAATTTACCTAGGACCACTCAGTTGATCAGGCTGAGAGGTTTGGAATCTTATGAGGTGGTGAAGAACACGCACACAACCAATGTAGATGAAAGTAAAGGAGATTTATTGAAATAAAAGAAATAAGCAAAAGTAGAACCTCCCCAGAAAGTTGCACGCTCTCTGAGGCTTAAGAGGTTGCATGCCTCCTAGGTACAAACTTCCTAGGAGTTAAAGTCAATTAACTCATAATTTAAAATGAATACAGTTAATCATCTAAGATAAGCATAGTCCTAATCCTTGGTTCAAACATTTGATTCTGAGGGAGCAAAGTTCAGCCTGTGACATGCCCACCCAATTTTTTATGTAATGAGTTAGCTGCCACAGGAAAAAGTACAGTAACTACCATGTTAGGAAAGAGAAACTTGTGAGCTTGGCGGGGTGGTGCTGGTGGTGGATTCCAAAGGCTCTCTTCGGGGCTGGAAGGAAGGCCAAATTTAGAATTTTATCATGGGACTGAAATCTAGTGCCTCCACTATGTTTGATCCAGACAGGTTCCTCTGGATAGGAGTTGCCATCTAAAGACAATTTATCTAAGATAATAACTCTGGGCCAAAACAGACATTACTTTAAATCTATCTCTAGCAGCTGTGTCATTTTTTTCCGTTTTTATTCTAGAGAAGGTACAGGGGGCCCAATCCAGATTTAAAAGCCCCACCACCACCTTCCACACTAGGGTTTTGATCTAGATCAGGGGTCCCTGTGCCTACTCTAGAGTAAAAATGAAAAAAGACATAGCTGCTGGAAACAGAGGCCCAATTGACACAGAGGCATCCTCTGATGCTGATGCAGTTTAAAAATGCATTTTCTTGAATTCACATCTACGGCCATGGCACACATAGCCAATTAATGTGGTGTAGACTTGATATAAATTTTGCTTTTATGAGGCAAATGTGTAATCTTAAATTGCTTTAATTTGGCTACGTAGGCAGAGTCTCGGGACATCAACCATTTTCCTTCCATTTTTTTCCTTTCTTTACATCCATTAAGCTTATGCGCAGATGCGATTGTGAGGAGGAGTGGAGTTGTTTTTTTAAAAGTCATCACAACAGCAATGTGCTGACTTTCTCAGGAATAAGCCTGAGAACATAATATATCTTGACTGGACATAATATATCTTGACTTCAGCAAAGCTTTCGACAAAGTGCTCCATGATATCCTCATGAGCAAACTAGCTCAAAGTGGGCTAGATGAAACAACAATCCGGTGGATCCACAGTTGGCTACAAAATTGGACTCAAAGAGTGCTTATCAATGGGACCTTCTCAAACTGGGGAGAGGTAACAAGTGGGGCACCATAGGGCTCAGTCCTGGACCCAGTGTTCTTCAACATTTTTATCAATGACTTGGATGAGGAGATGCAGGGGATGCTTATCACACTTGCAGATGACACAAAATTGGGTGGGATAGCTAATACCCTGGAAGGCATAAACAAAATTCAAAGTGATCTTGATAGGCTGGAGCACTGGGCAGAAAACAACAGAAATTTAATAGGGATAAATGCCAAGTTCTGCACCTAGGAAAAGGAACCAAATGCACAGTTACAAGATGGGGGATATGTGGCTCAACAACACTACAAGCAAGAAGGATCTTGGAATTGTTGTAGATCACAAGCTGGATATGAGCCAACAATGTGATGTGGCTGCAAAAAAGGCAAATGCTCTTTTGGGCTGCATTAATAGAAGCATAGCTTCCCAATCCCAGGAAGTACTAGTTCCCCTCTACTCAGCACTGATTAGGCCTCATCTGAGGTACTGCGTCCAGTTCTGGGCAACACACTTTAAGAAGGATGCAGACAAGCTGGAGAGGGTTCAGAGGAGGGCAACAAAGATGATCAGGGGACTGGAAACAGAGCCCTATGAGGAGAGACTGAAATACCTGGGCATGTTTAGCCTTGAGAAGAGAAGACTGAGGGGAGATAGGATAGCACTCTTCAAGGACTTGAAAGGTTGTCACAGAGAGGAAGGCCAGGTTCTCTTCTCGATCATCCCAGAGTGCAGGACACGGAAGAATGGGCTCGAGTTACAGGAAGCCAGATTCCAGCTGAACATCAGGAAAAACTTCCTGACTGTCAGAGCAATACGACAATGGAACCGATTACCTAGGGAGGTGGTGAGCTCTCCCACACTGGAGGCATTCAAGAAGAGGCTGGACAGCCACCTGTCAGGGATGCTCTGACTTGGGTTCCTGCACTGAGCAGGGGGTTGGACTCTACGGTCTTATAGGCCCCTTAGAACCCTACTATTCTATGATCCTAAGCCCCATTAACGAACACTATTTTAAAAAACAAAACATCCGTTCAGGGGATAATTGCCCTCCCTCTCAGGACATCAAAAAGTGCTTATGAGATGGGTGAAGGAGAGGAGGGGTTTTTTTGTTAAGTCATCCTGAAAGCAATGTGCAGACTTTCTCAGGAGTAAGCCTCATTAGCAAACACTGTTTAAAAACAGCAACACCCAATCGGCAGAGGTGAAGCCGAAAGGAATGGGTTAAGCCCTCTCCTCAGGTCCAGCCTTTGCTGATGCAACTTTCTGTTCCCCTGAACCCACGCCTCCCCCCATCCGACAGTAGTACCGCAAGTTTAGGACACACTGAGTCCCAAAATGCAGGGAAGTCGCAATGCAGGGAAAATCCATCAGAAAAGGACTTTGCAAAAATGCAGTTTTTATGGAAAGAAAATCCGGGTCTGATACAGATTGGGGGTAACATCATATGTCACATCCACGTAGACTGGGCCAGATTTAAAGTAACGTTTGTTTTGGCCCTCTGCTACCATGATCTCTGAGAACCATTTTATATATGTCAGTGGTAGTGAGGTTGCCACAGCTGCCATAAATTATGTTATAGATTAACCATTTGAAGAGGCACTATTCCATCCATCGTCAGCCTGTTCTGGATGGAGTAGCAAACCCCTTGAAGAATCAGGCCCACAACTTCAGTGTTTTCCTTGACACACTTTGCTATGGGATTTCCAAGTGTTGGCTGCAGTCTGGAATGTTTTTGCAGCACAGCTTAGGGCGGTGAACCAGCTGTGTGTTTTCCTAGAGAAAGCTACTGTGACATGTGGTTTAGTTACCTCAAGAATCAACTATTTTAGCATGCTCTACATTGGGCTGCCTTTGAAAAGTATTCAGAAACATCAGCTAGTATAAAATTAGGGACGTTGGAGAATTCCGCCATGGATTCCAGAGAGGCCGAATTCCAGTGCATTCGCCCCCCCCACCCGGAATCCATGGTGGAATGAAGCAACCCCCCCTGCCACCCCCCGAAATGGGCCCGGAATGGAGCCTACCTGTCTGCGGCCATCCGGTGCTCTGCGAATGGCTGCCGTGTCTGCGGCCGCCATTCGCCTTCCCACGAATGGCCGTGATAGGCTACGTAAGTATTTACGTAGCCTATCACAGCTAATGCAGGGACGCCATTTGCATCCCTGTGGAGGCCATGATAGGCTACATAAATATATACGTAGCCTATCACAGCAATAGGCAGGAACGCAAATGGTGGCTGCTACGCCATTTGCGTCCCTGTCTTTTGCTGTGATAGGCTACGTATATATTTACGTAGCCTATCACGGCAATAGACAGGGGCGCACATGGTGTAGCGGCCGCCATTTGCGTTCCTGCCTTTTGCCGTGATAGGCTATGTAAATATATATGTAGCCTATCATGACAAAAGACAGGGATGCAAATGGCGGCTGCTATGGCGGCCGCCATTTGCGTCCCTGCGCAGCCCAGCAGTAGCCGGATGTCCGGCTGTGGGCGGCCCCGGACGTTGGCTCTGCGGAGTCACCACAGAGCAGAGCTGGCCAGGGAGGATTTCAAGGGGAGGGACGGAGCGCCTCCCCCCCACCGTGGATATCCCTGGATGAAACCAGGTAAGTGTTTCATACATTCCTAGTATAAAGTATTGCACTGAAAGTCCTGACTAAAGCCAGTTGTCTAAAGCATGCTTTTTCCTTGTGCGCCAGCTACATTGGCTACTGATCCATTTCCAGACTGAACGCAGAATTATAGTTATGACCACCTCTAAAGCTCAAAATGGTTTGGGGCCAGGATACTTAAAGGTCTGCTTCCTCCCTTATAATCCTGCTCACCCTTCAAGATCAACCAGCAAGGTATTGTTGGACATCCTGCCTATGCTGAGGTATGCTTGACCAGGGCCTTCTCCATGAAGGTCCTTCTCCACTGCAGTGTCCATTTTGTGGAACTGCTTGTCAGAGGGTCAATTTACAGCAGCCTCCACACTCTGTTCCTGGATGAGTCTAAAATATAGACCTTGTTCACACATAATGACAATTCATGGGTGGATTAACCCATGAATTGGCAGGGCTGCACCAGCGTGAGTAAGTGCATTGCTGCCCGTGTGTGTGCTGCTTCCATTTTGCAATCACTTTCAGCAACAACCCAGGAATGCCCCATTTCCTGGGTTGTTTGATGTGATGTGTGAACCCAGAACTCTGGGTTGTTGAGGGAGAAACAACCCGGAGTTTTAACCCAGAAATAAACCATGGGTTCTTCAACAACCCAGACTTTCAGATTCGTATGTTACATCAAACAACCCAGGAACTGTGCATTCTTGAGTTGTTGATGGAAGCGGATACTAAGTGAAGTAGTGAGTGGGCAGGAAGTAGTGGGCTCACTCGCTCACTCCCGCACAGCCCCAACAACCCATGGTTTAAACACCCCATGGGGTGTCTTTACATGTGAACTGGGCGATAGACAAATATGGGCAGGTTGTTTTTCAGCTTGCTCTTTGTCCAAATAAGCAGACAGCACTTAGATTAGCCATTTTAGTGAAGAAATCGTCGTATATCTATCTACCAAGTAGTTGTGGGAATGAAACAGTGTACAAATTGATCTCGTATATAGAGCACCGATATGAAAAAGGGTCTGAATTAAATAATATATATGCGGCACAATGAACTTATGAAGACTAGCAAGGCCCAAGGCATAGTGTACAAGAGGAAATGAAAGAATAATATGCATTTTAACTGCCAAACACATCTGAACTGGATGGTAATTACTTAAAACCTTGTATTTAATTAGCATCCTGGGTGTTCCCAAGCCAGCTGTATCCATACGTTTGCAAGTAGTGGCTGAATTACAGCTCTAATTAACATTTTCTATACATAAACTGATATTAAGGCCCTGACAGATGACAAACAAGTACAGACTTGCTTATTGTGTCTCCTAAGTCTTTGGATTTTCTGCCGAGCTTCCCAACCAGCAGACTCTCAGCAGGGCACATTTTTGTTTTTGTTAACAGCTGTGCCAAGTTTCCTTGACATTCCAGATATGTCAAAGCAAAGAGCTAACTAAAATATTTATATGAGTGCTTTAAGACAGAAGGGCAGTTGTGGTCTTTCTCACTAAGAAAGGCCTCTGCAGGCCAGGGAAACTCTCTGAGGGCTTCATCACACAAGGCTAAAAATCCTGCAATTTACCAGGGCTTCTGCTTCAGGAATCTTCGTGCGATTAGATCAGGTCTTTTCCACATGGCTTTAAAAAAACCCACACTCAACTTCTATGAGTTTCATTACAAAGCTACTAGGTGGAGCTGTTGTTTTATTTGCGATAAAAGCGACATTAAACAGTATACCCTCATTTATATCGACTCCATGGTGGGAGGAGGGAAAGTGCCAGACTACCGTTATCATGGAAACAACACAATAGAGCTCACAAAGAGCGGGAGGTCCCTGGATGAGGGCTGTGTCGTGTACAGGACCTGCAAACTTCTGTGAGTGGGCATGTTTAGCCTTGAGAAAAGAAGACTGAGGGGAGATAGGATAGCGCTCTTCAAGTCCTTGAATGGTTGTCACAGAGAGGAAGGTCAGCATCTCTTCTCGATCATCCCAGAGTGCAGGACATGGAAGAACGGGCTTGAGTTACAGGAAGCCAGATTCCGGCTGAACATCAGGAAAAACGTCCTGACTGTTAGAGCAATACGACAATGCAACCAATTCCCTAGGGAGGTGGTGGGCTCTCCCACACTGGAGGCGTTCAAGATGAGGCTGGACAGTCATCTGTTGGGGATGCTCTGACTTGTACTCCTGCACTGAGCAGGGGGTTGGACTCAATGGTCTTGTAGGCCCCTTCCAACCCTACTATTCTATGATTCTATGAATCTCCATAGCAGGATAAAAGCCCTGTGTGAAGGAGCCCTAAATGTCTTTGTCACTGGGTAAAATGGCTATTTTCCAAGCATTAAATTACAATGGCATGCCATATAGCCATTTGACAAGCGAGACATGTAAACCCATACAAATTACCCTGGATCAAGGGCACTGAGCATATATGCTGCAGTATACAGATAATCAAACAACTAGAGGAAGATGTCTTGGCCATCTGCTCATCCTGCCATCTGGTAAGGAGGATTTTTACCACACATCAGGTGCAGTTGTGAGATAGAATGCGTGTTAAAATGGTTCTTATATCCATCCTCTTTATCATTCTGCTGGGTAAATTTGTAATTTTTTATTCCTGGTGGATGCCTCTTCAGGGCTCTTTTGTTGGCTGGAAAAAAAAAAAGGATTTATTTTAACATGAAATGAAGAGAAGTAGTGAGAAAAATTTATCCACACTCAGAAAACGGGAAGCGGATGAGTGATATCAATATCTTCACCACTTGGTAGGACAATAATGAGGCCTGGCTTACAAAGTGGCTACATGCCTAAAGTGGTAACTTAAAACATGGCAAATGGCTGCTTATGTACACCCAGTGACTCTCGCTGTGACTCTAATGAGTCACAGAATAGGTTGTATCCGTAGCCCTATTCTGACATTCGAGCATATACGAAGCAAATCGCCCGCAGAGAGAAAGCAGGCCCATACTCGCTAGCTCTGCCCCATCTGTCACATCCTTATTGTTCCTTCCATGGGGTGGAAAGGGAAATTTCTGTAGCTGGGGGGACTGTGTCTATTATGTGCATGTAGGGTTTTCAGAGTTGTGATTAGCATGGGCCAGCATAGCCAATTGTGAAGGAACATGGGAGCGGTAGGCCACAACAGCTGGATAGCCACAACTTGCCCTCCCCTGCTGTATAGTACTGGATGATCAGCCCCTGGCTCACGTCAAGTTAGCCTGGCAATAAACTGAGTGACTTCCCCAGAAACTGAGAAGTAGCTCAGTGTATTTCTGAACCATCTTAAATTCTCCCCTGTTACATTTGCTCACCTATTTAAATTGCCCTCAGTTGTCTTCAGTGGCATCGTCATGCTCAAATCTGACTGGTTGCATAGCATTATGACATCATCCCATTCACTAAAAGTTTCCTGGTTGGCAGGGTCATTAATGTGACTAGTAAAAAATGGGATGAAGTATCATCAGCCAGGATAAAACTTGTGCCAAAGCAGCTGTTGCCAGAGGAAACAATGAACTGGAAGAGATGAATACAGGCAGAGCTGGAGTATTTTCTGGATAAATTTCCACCCAACTGGAATAAGACGTTTTGACCCAAAAATTGAAGTATATTCAGCACAACTCTAAGTGAGGCAGATATAGACGGTATATAAAGATGTTAGTATCATCTTTTAGCTTACAGGTAATGGCATATTTTAAGTTGCTACATCAAAATTAGTCCTAGTAATCATGTGCTAGATTCCCTGTACAGCTAGACCATATTCAGCTTGTGTTGTAGATCACAAGCTGAATATGAGCCAACAATGTGATGTGGCTGCAAAAAAGGCACATGCTATTTGGGGCTGCATTAATAGAAGCATAGATTCCAAATCCCGGGAAATACTAGTTCCCCTCTACTCAGCACTGGTTAGGCCTCATCTGGAGTACTGTGTCCAGTTCTGGGCACCGCACTTTAAGAAGGATGCAGAGAAGCTGGGGAGGGTTCAGTGGAGGACAACAAGGATGATCAGGGGACTGGAAACAAAGCCCTATGAAGAGAGACTGAAAGAACTGGGCATGTTTAGCCTTGAGAAGAGAAGACTAAGGGGAGATAAGATAGCGCTCTTCAAGGACTTGGAAGGTTGTCACAGAGAGGAAGGCCAGGATCTCTTCTCGATCATCGCAGAATGCAGGACATTGAATAATGGGCTCAAGTGACAGGAAGCCGGATTCTGGTTGAAGGTCAGGAAAAACTTCCTGACTGTTAGAGCAATGCAACAATGGAACCAATTACCTGGGGAGGTGGTGGGCTCTCCCACACTGGAGGCATTTAAGACGAGGCTGGACAGCGATCTGCCAGGGGTGCTCTGACCTGGATTCCTGCCTTGAGCAGGGGGTTGGACTCGATGGTCTTGTAGGCCTCTTCCAACCCTACTATTCTATGATTCTATGATTCCTGCATCGTCATCATAAAATCCAGGTACACTTATTGCTATCTAGAAAGTATTCAATATATACATCAGTTAAGTTTTAGAATTTACTGGTAAGCGGAGAATTACGGTCTTATGATAATGAGGCAGTATAACGATAATGATACAGCATGGTGGAAAATATGAAGAAATGTTTGAGAAAAGGGGGAAAAATGTGTAAAGCAGCACTTATGACCAAAGATTCAACTCTCCCCCCCCCCCGATCAAATCAAAAATAGAAAGCTCTCCTTTGTTTTGAATGCATGCTTTGAGCTGCAAGACATGATATATCGACTGAGCCATAACTGTAACAACGTATGTCCTATCCCTTTCTGCTGGGAAGGTAAGCAGGCAGAAGGTTATCTGTCTGGGAACAGAAGCACAAACAGAAGGGATCTCTTTTATCATGTGCAGTAAACCTCATGTCCTTGACAAAGAGATAATAAATCACTAGTGAACCAGCAGGACGTCATACATAATGCAACAGCTCTGTTGGTTTTTAAGAAGTCAGCCCTTGACATAAGACCTAGGCATCATTAGCCTTGTTGTTAAGAGGTGAAGAGAGATGGATCCATGGTTATAATGTCAATCCTAGGGCTCAAGGAAGCCTGGAACTCACTTCCCCTTACACATATAGGTATAAATGTAGTGAAAGCTACAGAATAGTTTGTCAGCTCTGGAGTGTGGGGAGCAAAAGGCAGAATCCAAACAGGCGCTTATGCCCTCGACGATTCTTTTCTGCTTTGCTGATTCTGTTCTGCAAGATGTGGGGTCCCGTCAATTCCACTGCGCAAGCAGGACCCACCGCTTACACAAGGGAGATTTAGTGCTTCCTTAGGGAAGCCCCCAAATGAGCAGAAACACTAGTTTCTGGAAGGAGGCAGGTTGGTGGAGCTTCCTTATGTGAGCACCACCGACCTACCTCCTTCCCAAAATGATCATTTCTGCTCATTTCGGGTTGCCCCAGAAGTGCTAAATAGCTGTTGGGGGAGGAAGAGAATCAGCAGGTCATAAGCACCCCACTGGATTCTGCCCCAGGAGTGCAGTGTACTGAAGGTACAGGAGTCCCTTTATTATGGGATTGCAGAGGCAAAAGAGATACAGAAGCAAAACTTGTAGGAGGCCTAAGCCTGGGAAGATGGGCAGACAGATGATTGGAAAACAGACTGGGAAGCTGGGAAATTCAGTATTTGGAGAATACCTATGCACCCAAATAAAACCAAACGTTTAGCCTTACCCAAAAGAATATTTAGCCGAGCCAGATGCCATGATCTTCATTTTTTTAATGTTGAGTTTCAAACCAGCTTTTGCACTCTCCTCTTTCACCCTCAACAAGAGGCCCTTTAGATCCTCTTCGCTTTCTGCCATTAGGGTGGTATCGTCTGCATATCGGAGGTTGTTGATAATTCTCCCAGCAATCTTAATTCTGACCTGTGATTCATCCAACCCGGCATTTCTCATGATGTACTCTGCATATAAGTTAAATAAGCAGGGTGACAATATGCAGCCTTGTCGTACTCCTTTCCCAATTTTGAACCACTCGGTTGTTCCATTTCCGGTTCTTACTGTTGCTTCTTGACCCTCGTACAGCTGGCATATAGAAGGGGAAGAAATGGAAGCAGTGACAGATTTTACTTTCTTGGGCTCCAAGATCACCGCAGACGGTGACTGTAGCCATGAAATTAAAAGACGCTTGCTCCTTGGGAGGAAAGCTATGGCAAACCTAGACAGCATAGTAAGAAGCAGAGACATCACCTTGCTGAAAAGGTCTGCATAATCAAAGCTATGGTTTTCCCAGTAGCAACGTATGGCTGTGAGAGCTGGACTATAAGGAAGGCTGAGCGCCGAAGAATTGATGCTTTCGAACTGCGGTGCTGGAGAAGACTCTTACGAGTCCCCTGGACTGCAAGGAGGTCAAATCAGTCCATCCTAAAGGAAATCAACCCTGAGTGCTCATTGGAAGGACAGATACTGGAGCTGAAGCTCAAATATTTTGGCCACCTAATGCGAAGAGAAAACTCTCTGGAAAAGACCCTGATGCTGGGAAAGACTGAAGGCAAAAGGAGAAGGGGACGGCAGAGGATGAGATGGCTAGATAGCATCACCAATGCAATGAATATGGACTTGAGCATGCTCCGGGAGAGAGCGCAGGACAGGAAGGCCTGGCGTGCTATGGTCCATGGGGTCACGAAGAGTCGGACACGACTGAATGACTGAACAACAAGAGCTGGCAAGAAAATGATTTGAACAAAATAGTAAAATCGGCACAATAATTCAAGGAGAAACAGATTTATGAAATCCCCCTTCCCCAACTTTGGTTCACCAAATCATTTTGCTTATTCATCAACACATTTACTTGAGTCCCCATTGAACTAAATGGGGCTTACATCTGATTAGACAAGCAGAGGACTGCACTGTTAATTTCTGGTAACCCCCCAACCTACCCACCCACCCAGCGCGCACACACACACACAGGGCATGGGATACATTTTAAACTTTGAATCTGGTTTAGAATAAAATGTCTTCTTTTTTTGGCAAGACATGCTTATTCTTTCCCCCTCACTTTTGCTGAAAAATTGATGAACGACGCATTTTGATGTGAGTGAAATGGCTTCCAAATGATCCTTTTTATTTCATAGCAGCAATAGCCAGGAACTAGCAGTCCAGCATGACTTGGTGATGGATGAGTTTAGAGTAATTAAAAATGTCCAATGCACAGGACTGCTATCTTGCAATCTGGACATCAGGCAGAGCTGTTCAAATCTTCCAAAGTGTGGCACAAGGCAAGGGCAGTCATTCCTCTGCAGTCATTCCCTCAGTTTTCATCTGCTGTGCCATACAGCCAGAGTCCAGTCCTGCTCATCCTAGCAGGTAAGAAATGGGAGCAGAGGCCAGGATGAGGGAGGGAGCAGGCAGGAGGAACCATGGTTGCCTTGTCTCCTGCTTTAGCTGGAGATTTAAGTGGCACCATCCAGAGCAGTGATGGAAAATTTGATAAGCAGGAAGGACAAGTCTGGAAATTCTTGAGCCGTCCTGAGCTGAGCCCACCCACGTCCTCCAAATTCTACTGAGAGTGGCTTGACACCAGCCCTCCATTATAGACAGCTGTCTTCCAGTTTCCCTCTGCTCTCCTTTTCAACACTTTCCCAAATCCCCCAAGTGCAAGAGAAAGGAGGGGAAAAGAATAGCCCCTTCTAAGTTATTATGATCTCTGACTCTCTGCAATGAAGGCTTCTGAGCATGATCAGAGCCTACATCAGGGGTGGAAACTGGTGGCCCTCCAGATGTTTTGGCCTACAACTCCCATCATACCTTACCACTGGCTAGACCTGATGGGGGTTGTAGCCAGAACATCTGGAGGGCCACAAGTCGCCCACCCTTGGCCTACATTGATGATGATAGCAATTTTGTGAGGTGTAGTTGTTTCTGAGTGATTGATGAGATTTGCAAAAAGACTTGGAAATACCGAACACATTCCAAATCGAGATGGGCGGGTTTCATCTATCACCATTCTGATGTCTGGGTTGTGCACTGCACTGGGCATTTATATTTACTCCAGAATTCCTCATTCTCAGTTTGTATTTTGGCTCATTGGGTTGTATTCAATGTCAGTCTAACTTTAAGTCCCATTCATTTCAGTGGGTCTGCTCTAAGTAGGCTCCAGCAAAGGAGATCATTACCTTGTCGTGGTACTGGAGCTTGAGCACCTCAATGATGCCATGAGCTAAACCGTGAAGGGACACCCAAGATGGAAAGGTCATGGCAAAGAGGTCAGACTAAATATGATCCCTGGGGAAGGTAATGGCAACCCACCCCAGTATTCTTGCCATGAAAACTAAATGGATCAGTACAATGAGAGATATGTCAGTATACCATCGGAAATGGGACTCCCAGGTTGGAAGATGGTCAAAAGATGGATGGATGATATTCTGGAGGTGACAGACTCGACCTTGGCGGAGCTGGGGGTGGCGACGGCTGACAGGAAGCTCTGGCGTGGGCTGGTCCATGAAGTCACAAAGAGTCGGAAGCGACTGATCGAATAAACAACAAAAACTCTAAGTAGGACTAACAGTGGATACAACCCTCTGTTTGGCATCTATGAAATGAGCTAGTTCAGCCTGCCCCCACCTGATGCCCTCCAGATATTTTGGACATCAAGTCCCATCAGCTCTGGCCAGCATGACCAAGGGTGAGGAATGATTGGAATTGTAGTCCAAAACATCTGGACGGCACCAGGTTGGGGAAGTCTGGCCTGGGTTAAAGAGCAACATCCAGCATCTAGCAGTGGGCAATGTACACACAGCAACTGCTGAGAGAGAGAGAGAAACAGATCTCCCTCTGGGTAGAAAACTCATTTCAACAGAACCTAAGGGCCAGGGCTGGTTTTGTCACAACGCGTCATTTCATGTTTCCTTCTTCCACATTACTGGAACTGAGATGTATTTTCCTATCCCCAAGCAAAAGAAAAGATTCTAATCATTGGACGGTGCTTCCTTTCTTGGCTCTGCCCTTCCAGCGAAATGCAAGGGGTTGGCTAGAGTGAGTTCCTCCTTGCCGTTCCCCGAAGACCCGAATTGCGACTTCCTAAGAAAGAAGATGACAGCTTTGCGCTGACCATGGCCTTGTTGCTATGGCGACTGACTGGGGGGGGGGCTGCCATCTTACAAGTGACACAGAGAAACAGGGTGAGAAAAAGCCCCCCTCCCTCTCCCTCTCCCCCTTCCTCCGCCGTGCACATTTTCTGCTCTCCAATTTGCAGGTGGTTTCTAGGGGGGGGGGCAAAGTGAACTCCCTTTCATCGACGCCCTCTCGAGAAAGGAGACACATGTGTCAGCCGAACAAAGCCAGATCCTCCCCACTGCCATTCCCAGCCATTCTGCTCAAGTAGGTGTTGTCGACCGCTCAGCCTTTTATTTTATTTTGTCAACCTGGAAACGCAGTTGAAACCATGATGCCAGGCCAGGCCAGCAACAAAGCATTTATTGATAAACAGCATTCACAGTGCTGCAGGAAACGCAGCCCCTATTACGAGATCCGTTGTTGTTTTTCTCAAAGCACTGGCTTCCATTAAGGGCTAAATCATCCATTTGCTGATGCAAATCTGTCCTTTTCCCCCCTGAGCACAAGCGAAGGCTACAGGGGCTCACATACGCCCCAGATGCACAGTTGTAATGCAGCGTGGTTATATCCAACGCCTGAGAGTCACGGGTTGAGAACAGCAGAAGCTGGTGTGCACGGCCCCTATGCTTGGCGGGTGGGGATGCGGGTGGAAACATATCTCTAAGCACACATGAAGGGTCTGGTCCAAAAGCCCGCAAGCACGTATGCTCCGGAAGGGAGAGGTCTCCACATCATTGGCACAACCACAGCATTTTGCGCTTAGCCCCGACTTGTCAGTTTATGAAGTGGAACGGCAGACCTACCAGCACACGTCCCAGTGAATAGAGAGGGTCTACTGTTTAGGAGTTTGCTCAGGGCATCCAGGCAGGAGAAAAGGAGTGGCTTGCTCACTCTCTTTCCAGTCACGGTGGGGACCCTTCTGTGCTCCTGTCGGCCATTCTTTGGCTTCCCGATCCCACAAATGGGTGTGTGCAGAAGTGCCGGATGACGCAGGTTTGTGTAGCCCCTCAAAACTAGACATCCGTTTTCTCTCATTGGTACACGGAAGATGGGAATGCTGTCGACTCCAGCGGGGCTCCGGTGCATTCTAGGCTAGCTTGCATTCTAGGCTATCTTGCAATATAAAAATAAAAAATACCTCCTCCTAAGTCCTGTATGACAATAAATTCTATGAACTGGAAGCAAGGTGTTCGACTAGATGGTAATAGGATTATGTCATGCTTACTAAAAATGTGCATAGTCAAGACATGGATGACTACACTTGTGACCTGGGTACGACCAGTGGCAGGAGTTTGTGGCACACCTGGAGAGATGCTGAAAGATATGGCATGCGATAGATTCAAACTTGCATTCCTACCCATTTTTTCTGCTGCCTGCTCCCCAACTCACTAACCACTGAAAAAGCCTAGTAAGTGGGTATCAGCATACTTTTAATAGAAAATACCAAGCCCCAGTGTTTGGGGGGGTTAGCTGAGGCACTCTTTATCTGTGGATATTAACAGCAGTTTTTAATAAGAAACCTGAATGGTGGGGATACACGTTTTAATCACCCTCTGGAGAACAATATTCTTTATATCTTGTGAGACTCATCCTGCTCTGTTTATATTTCCTTTCCACAATGCCTCAGAGGACACCGCCCTGATTTAGCTTGCAAATCCAGACTCTGTAGCCACAAACATACCACTGGAAGAACGTACCACTGGAAGGTAAGTCCATTTAATTGGCTGTTCCCTCTGGCATGGCAGCCCTCTCTATTGCTCTCTCCTCTTCCTGATCAGGGAGTGCAGGTTGCAAATGTTCTGCCACTTCCTGTTCCTTCTATTATTTGAATTCTCTTCCTTTGTAGCCTGCATCCCACCCCTTTCACAAGGCCTGGGGCTAAATGAGGTGGCCACCAACATCAGGCACTAGTGTTCCCACATCATTTCTTGGCCCACTCATGTTTACATCTAGACACCATATAAGGGTGCTGTGGAACCCTTCATCCTGCAGTGCCTCGCACCCCTGATGAAGAGCATTTCGGCTTGAAATCAGTCAGTATTTCTATTAAAACAATTTTGCTAACCACTCACTGGACTTTTTATTTGATAGTGTGAATTACCCTTTCGAATGGGAAGGGGAAGTCAAGAGGGTCAAGTCTCTCCACAATGCTTGACGGTTACTCAGAACCACATTTGTGGTTCCATATTTGTGTAAAATAGGAGCACAGTTAGAACGTATACTGCAGGTCAGCAAAGGTATCGGCATGGTTAATGAGCAGTGTCAAGAAAGCTATTACAGAAAAGGCAGTTTCCTTCAGAAAATGGAGAAGGGTAGGAGATTCAGGACAGACAAAGGAAATACTTCCTTATACAGCATATTGTGAAACTTATGGCATTGACCAGCACAAAGATGTAGTGATGGCTGACAATTTGAATGGCTTTAGAAGACGATTAGACAAATTCAAGGTGGATAAGTCAGGCAAAGGCTGTTAGTCATGACTATATATTATCTCCAGTATCAGAGGCAGTATGCTAGTTGACCACTGTGTGAACAGAATGCTGGACTAGATGGACCTTTAGTCTGATCCAATATGGCTCCTCTTATGTTCTTATGTCCTTATCATCAACTCAGATTAGAGGCAAAACGCATAGGGTGGGGGAGGAACAGCCCATCTATAAAGTCGGGGAGTGACTGTGTCATAAAATGTCAGGCTGAAACTGGATATTACAATATCCGTGTGGATGCTCTCCCGTTCTCCTCCATTATGTCTAAAAACTGTGTTTTCGTGCTCCCCTCCCCCACCTGAGCATCAGCCAGTGCTGTGAAACAGGGGCAGCAAAAGCACATCTTGACACAAATAAATTGTGCTTGACATTGTGAAGGGGAAAGTAGTCACACAGCTGCCACTTTTTGTAGCAGCCACGTGTATATCATAATGCCTTTTTTCAGTTTCACTCACTTATGTTTATTTGTATAAAAACAGAACACAATAGAAAGCAACATGCAACAGCCTATTAAGATGATGGTTATGGAAAATATTCATGATTCAATAGTGCATATAATTGGATTGACTCTTAAGCTATGAAGAGAAAAGCATTCTGAAATTTACATCTGGATTTTCTGTACTTAGACAAATTCTCATTGCAGCTATCTTACTGTCACAAACAAATAGAGGAGAAACTGATGTAATTGTCATGCTAGCATGAAATCTAAGTAGAGCTTTTGCAAAGCCAAACCTAGTGCACATTGCTATGTATGTCACAAGGCGTAATGGGAAAGGTGACTTGCAAATCTATTCTAAACAAAACAGACGTGGAATGTGTCCTAGAGCTCAGAACATGGAAGATGGCTAATGATGCAGTACTCCTAACAGATACAATGAGTTCTGAAAGCCACCTACAGTTTAGAACAGATTCTTGATGTACACTATTAGCTTCACTACCCAGAATTCTTCATAAGCAGAAACACTGGAAGGTGACTCAGTAGGCAAGATGCACACGGAAAGGAAATTTGAAAGATAATGTCTCCATTCTTTTTCCCTGTAAGACTCTCAAACAGCATACTACGAATGAAGGTATTATGATCTTCGATGTTGGGTAGGGATGGAGGGATCTGTCAATCTCGATCTTGCCAAGATGGTTGGATTTAGAAGGTCCAGCTCATGGCATCCCATTTCTGCATGAGATTGCAATGTTTTGAAAAATGAAATCAGTATGGAAATTCTTTCTTTCTTTCTTGGTGTGCATCTCTCCCATTGTTGTTGTTTTGCATACTTTTTAAAAAGTGTGTTCCCCTCCACCCCAAGCATCTTACATTACTGTAAGGCAGTTTTGTGCACACTTTCCTCAAATATACATATTTTGTTCACATTTTCCCCTAATATGCACATTTTCCACATATCGAGCTGCATCACAAAGCATGCAAAAATGCCTATTTCTGTTTACAATGCTGTCTTGGCTAGCTCAGGACGCAATCCTGTGCATGTTTAGAGAGAAAAAAGTCCTACAACTCCCATCATCCCCTAGCTAACATGCTGGGAATTGTAGGACTTTTCTCTCTCTAAACATGCATAGGACTGCACCCTTAAAGGCCCAGGAGGTGTGAAGGGTAAATCTGTAAAAATGACCCTCAATGGAGTGCAAATCTTACCCATCCCTATCGATGGGTTGGGATCCCTTGCTGCTTTTTGGCACCCTTTTCCTTCCTCTTCTTGTTTTCATTGTCCTCATAGTTATTTCTTTCATACCTATTTAATCCATTTAGCTGTGCCTGCCCGCTTGATTTTGCTTTTGGAGCATCTATGATATCATCATGAGAGATGCTGTGTCATGACATCGTTGACAAAATCATGGGGGTTGACCCATACGCAATAGGATTAAATGGCAGTGTGGGCAAGTGAGGGCAAGGAGGAAAAAAGAAAATGGTGCTGAAAAGAACAACATCCAAGGAGTTTGCAATGACAGCTGAGAATCATTGTGAACAGGAGGCATGTGTTGATGCTCATGAAAAGAGAAACTGAGCAAGGTAAGTAATTTTTGCTCAGTCCCAAATCAAATATACGTATATCAGTTTACCTATTTTATATTTCTCCAATTCTTGGCGACAAGATGTTGTCTTGTATATTTCATAGACGGTGCCCTATAAAATAGCAAATCACAACCAGTACTTTAAGTGGGGAACAAATATCAGCAATAGCATTGTCCCCCGAGCAATAGGGGAAAAGGGGGGGGATTAGCAATGTGCCCATATCCATATTTGTAAAAACAACCCCCCCACACACTTTTTTTACTAGTTGAAGGCAACCCACTCAATTCCAAAGCAGAAACTGTGAACAACAGAGGGAGAAATCCTATGGCTGCTAGTCAGCAGCTAGACGGCCATAGGATATGTGGTTTTCCAGGAGCCGACCTCGGAGGCTGTGCTCCAAGGTTGGTTTCTGGAGAACCAACCTTCTTCCACTTCTGTGCTGCCTCGCAGGCAGCTCGGAATGACCCTGTGCTCCGTACTCATAAGAGGAATGCATAGCGGTGAAAATGGGGCATTCCGGGGGCATTCTGGGGCGGGGAAGGCAGAAATGCCGGTACTACACATCCTATGTGTCATCATCAGGCAGCCTCCTCCTGCACTCCACCTTCCTGCAGCTAAATAGCCAAAATCGGTCGTCTTGCCACAAATGCAGGGCAGGAGAAGCATGGAGGGAACGACCCCCTATGTGCTTCTCCTGCCTGCATTGGATAGGCGGACACCTCCAAGTTCGGAGGCAGCAGCCTGTCCCCATAGGATTGTGCCCTAAGTCAGGTTGCTGTGCCTTTCAATGGGCAGTAGTGTTATTTTTATTTATTTATTTACAATATTTGTATACCGCTCCATATCTGAAACAGATGTTAGGATCAGAACTATTATGCAAAGTACCAATTTGGAAAATCCCATCTTTGTGTGTGTGTGTGTGTGTACACACACACACATATATATATATATATATATATATATATATATATATATATATATAAATATATAAAAGGCATACCTGTGCTTGCAGTTAAATGTCTTTGCAGTGTCACTTTTCAGGGAAGGGAAAATGAAAGGGGAAATTTCACATAGGCTATTTCAGAAGTTCTCTCCTTTGCTCTAGTTAATGTACCCAGCAAATGACAGCCAGGAGTGAAAACAGGCATCTGTTGAAGGTTGTGCTGACTACATTAGAAGCAAGCTTTACTACTTTACACTGTTAATGTATTATAAGTAATAAAGGGACTGAAGCCAATTACTTTCAAGTCATCTTAGAAATGATGCAATATAAATGCAAGTTGTACAAAAGAGATTAAGCTTTATGCCCCATAAAACAGACAAAAAGATAAATCAATATATATTTACGCAAGTGATAGAGTCAAGAATTAATCATTGTACTTGGGCAAACTAGCAAGTGATTTTCCTAAGCAAAAAGAAGTCAGAGTAAGGGCAAAGTAATTAACACTGAATAGGTATATCATGGAGCAGAATGAAGCAGGGAACATTTTCCAGTTCGTGACAGGTTGCTTTGCTGCCAGACATACAGCTGTCAGCAATTTTAAAAAATTAGTCCTCATAGCAAGCACGGCTCCAGAAAAAGAGAAGAAGAGAAAAAAAATTAAAATTTGAGCAAAAGTGTTCCCTTTGAAACATGGTAGCTAGAGCAATAAATAAATCTATTCTAAAAGTATTACTAAAAAATGACCTTGAATGGAGCATTAACCAGATTTCCAATTGCTCTCAGCACTTTATTCATTAGTTCAACCTTTTTATTTATAGACCATCAGATCATCCCATTTTGGACTAAACTCTGTGTAGGCTAGCGATGCTGCCGAAACTCGAAATTAGCCTGTTCATAAGTAGGATCTTGTAGGTTTGTAATTCTCAAACATATAATACTTCTCAAACTTTAAAGTATTTCAGACTTTAATACTTTTCTAATTCAAACCAAGACTGATTATGAGTTATTTTATGTTTTATTCACCTGCACGGTTCGCATGACTAAGCAGCCAGGTAAAGGTAAAGGTAAAGGTAAAGGTAAAGGTGTGCCCAACCAGTCGTGTCCGACTCTAGGGTGTGGTGCTCATCTCCATTTCTAAGCCGAAGAGCCAGCGCTGTCCGAAGACGCTTCCGTGGTCATGTGGCCAGCATGACTGAACACCGAGGTGCACGGAACGCTGTTACCTTTCCCACCGAAGCGGTACCTATTTGTTGTTGTTCAGTCGTTCAGTCGTGTCCGACTCCTCGTGACCCCATGGACCATAGCACGCCAGGCCTTCCTGTCCTGCGCTCTCTCCCGGAGCATGCTTAAGTTCATATTTCTTGCTTTCGAACTGCTAGGTTGGCAGGAGCTGGGACTGAAGACGGGAGCTCACTCCGTCACGCAGCACTCGGGTCTCGAGCTGCTGTCCTGCCGACCTTCCGGTCTGCAATTCAGCGTCTTAACCACTAAGCCACCACGGCCCCTAGTCTACCATATTTGTCCATGCTCAGATCAGATGTTGGTTGCTTTAACCCTTTAGTTTCCAAAGTAAATTTAAAAAGTCCCATTTTCATTGCATATGTGTGTTGCATAATTTTATTCGAGTTCTTTACAGCACAGTCCTAGGGGCTGCACTCCCGATAGACACGGAGCTCGAAGTTGAGAGCCCTCCACCTGTTGTACGCCCTGCCAGCAGCAAGAGACAAACAGGGCAAAAGGAGGACCGAGGTGATTTTGCCTCTGTTCCTTTGTTCAAAATACAAAAATCAGCTAGACGGGCCTCTGTAACATCAACGATGCCACAAAATCTTGTAGAAGGAGAACTATTTTCTCAGCTTATTACGTTGGGTTCATAGCTCAGCAAGCAAATTATGAATTACAGCGGGGTCAGTTCAGTTGTCACGATTGTAAGGCTGATAGGTAACAAGTATGCAGCCAGTCTTGTTGGCTGTTTGCTGGAGGCTGTCTCGCTCCAGCCATTTTGCAAGGTGACTGAAATTTTCAGCAAAGTTAAGAAATTATCTTTGTTTCACAACTTAATTGCAAAGGTCAACCAGGGTGATCAAAAGTGACCATTTGTAAGTAGTAAATGAATCTTCAGCACAATGGTCAGAGAAGTAATATAGCAGATACTGTTAAAAACACACAATTAAAAGACAAACCGTATCTGTATAATACATCTTTGGAAATGACAAAAAATAGGAAGTGGACACAATGAAAATAAAATTCTTTCCTTGAGTGCCTCTACCCATTAACATTCCTAAGCCCCTCTTGTTACACTTTCCCATGTCTTTGTTCAACAGCCGTGCAAAAACATTTGGAAGCCTGGAACCACTTGAGGTGAATCATGTGATTCCGTCTTACCCCGTCACCAACCAGCTTGTAGGGAGGACAACAATCAGGTGGAAAGGACCCACGTGACTCTTTCTGGTATGGTTCCAGGGTTCTAAATGTTACCACAGCAGCATAGGAAGAAGCTATAGGGAAGTCGGTCATACTCAGTACAGTATTGTATGAAGAGGCCCTCTGAGTTCCTTCTTCCAAATTTTCACTGCTATGAAAGGTTAACTAAGGCAAGTTTCGATAAGGCCTCGGATCTTTACAATCCAACCAGTATGAGATAATTTACAGAATAAGTCGGCATAGCAGATGGTTCAGAAAAGTAGCTTTACAAATGTCGCTCTAAACTTTGCATACATGGAAAAATAATAATTACCGGGAAGGTCTTCAACCAATTCCCTATTATTTACTAGGGGCTGTTCTACATAGCACATGGCAGCAAAAGGAAGACTATACTTGACAGGAAGCTAAAGCTGAACTTGGCTGTCTACCTGTGTGGTATGTGTTTGCCTCGTTTATACACTTTCTTAAAAACTTAAGTGTATACCTAAAACTGTAATGTGTGAATTGGCCCAAAGAAACAAGGGCTTTCAGATGGCAGTCTATCACACCTGCTCCATATTTAGCTCTCAGGTAGTTAACATAAGCCAGTTTTGTGATGTATGGAAGTAGCCATTATGAAAGCACAGCATGAACCAGCTAATGGTTTATAAATGAGCTATTCCTCTGTGTTAACTTTTTCCATAATGAACAGCATTTAGCACCATTTGCTTTAATTACACAAGAGCTTGGTAACATTTATTAATTCAGGCTATTGATTATTAATTGCATTATACAATAAAAAGAAGACTTCTAATGGTTTCCTTTCTGCAACAATGACTCATGAGATACAAAATGTAATTCTAGAATGATTTTTTGGTTTGGTTGCACTCTTTGGAGAGTATCAGAAGAGACTGGGATTTATAGACTACTGATAGGAAGCTTTTAAAAAGCGTTATGGCTTTTAAAAAAGGCTTTATGGACTACTAGCTAAAGTTAGATACACACCACAGAGGATGTTAGATGTTACCTCCCATGCACACCACTAAGGTCATTGCCTGACACAGGCCAAGGAGCAGGGCAAAGCTGGCTTTCTCCAATCTGGCCCAGAATCAAACACAGACTCCAGATCCTGAGGAGATGCAGGGCTTCATCACACAAGGTTGTTTATTTTGCAGGTCAGGGGGGCTTCTGTTTCTGCATTCTGAGAGAGATAAAGATCAGCTCTTTACACAGGCAAGTTCTCCGCAGCCTTGGGGCAAAGAGCCAGCGGTGAATCAGTGGGTCACCGGATGGAAGTATCTCTCACTCACTCTTTCTCTGCAAAGCAGCATGTGTGTGCGTGGGGGGGGGGCTTCCTTGCTGTCAGCTATTTACAGGGGACGTCACCATCATCTTCTTCCTCCCCTTGCCAGCTCTGCGCTCGCTATGAGCCCCTCCTGTCCCAGCCCAGAAAACTCTCCTCCCAGCACAGGTCAACAGGCAGACACACTGGAGGAGGGGTGGGGTGGGGGGATCAATTGTGATTTTCCTGTTCTTGTAATGGCTTCTTCGTCCCAAGCTGTGGTGGAATCCATGGCGGAATTCTCTGACATCCCTAACCCACACAGGCAATGGCAAACAAAAATATGCTTCATATTTAATTACACAACTCTCTTCTTACAGCTACAATCCTATTATAAGCATGGCAGATATGCATAGAGCTGTTTACCCCTCAGATTGCGTGCTCTTATCAAATGCAGCCATGGATAGGGATGTACGAAAGTCACTTACCTTTTCGCAGGTGTGATTCGCGGTGGGGGGGAAGTTCTCCGTCCCTCCCCCCGGAATCCTCCCTGGCCGGCTCTGCTCCACGGTGGCTCCATGGATCCTCCGGCCAGTGCCATCTGCAGCTGGAGTTCCGGCTGTGGCCGGGCTGCTGTGGACGCAAATGGCGGCCGCCGTAGCAGCCGCCATTTGTGTCCTGCCAGGCTGCCGTGATAGGCTACGTAAGTATTTACGTAGCCTATCATGGCAAAGAGCAGGGACACAAACGGCGGCTGCTACGCCATTTGCGCCGCTGCTCTTTCCGTGATAGGCTACGTAAGTATTTACGTAGCCTATCACGGTAAAGGCAGCCACGTAAATGGTGGCTGCCATTTTCAGCCACAGCAGCCGGCCGAAAGACCAGCCGCTGCCGCCACCCCAGGTAAGTTTCATTCCAGGGGGATTCCGCGGGGGGGCGGGGGGGGACTCTGTTCCGCCACGGGTTTCGGGGAGCCGAATGCCAGTGCATTTGGCCTCACTGAAATCCATGGCAGAGGTCTCCGCCATCCCTAGCCTTGGATTACTTCACATTTAACACCATGCAAAAGTAAATCGGGGCTGTAAATAGAGGACAATGATAAAAGGTACCTGGTGCTTGAGATCCAAACTAGACATTACATGGGAGATACGTATAACAATCTCCAGGCAGTTTTTTTGGTGTGTGTGTTTTGAAAAAGAAAAATAGCTGTGGGAACCTGTAAACTGGGAGATGGGGAAAGACAGATAGGAAGGACTGCATAGCCCTTTTACTGTAGTTTTAGTCTGTTTGAACTTTTGTAAACTCTCCTGATAATTGTACGTAAAAGGGCTGTATAAAAATTTGATAGACAAATAAATACATAAATAGCCCTTTCTCATCATGCCATGTTTCAGCTCTAAATCACACAGATGTGTGTGCAAGCGCACACCAACACACACGCACTGCTGTTTCCCTGGGGTGCAAAAGTAGCCCATGGGCTGATTTTGACTGGAAAAGCAAACAGATCAGGAAACAAAAAGCCGCCCCCTCCACTTCCAATTGTAGTCTCCTGTGGCTGGTTTTCATTTTTTAAAAGAGGAAGGAGACTGTTACAGAGGTTCCCAATGTTAACAATGCATAGGAATGTAGGAAGTTGCCTTATACCAGGTTAAACTATCTAGCCCAGTACTGGTTACCCAGCAGCGGCTCTCCAGGTTGTTAGGCTGAGATATCTTTCACATCACTTGCATGCAAAGGCCCCTGGTTCAGTCCCCTGGTTCATCTCCCGTTCATCCCCGTGGTTCATCTCCCCAGGCCCCTGGTTCATCTCCCGTTAAAAGGATCCTTTGAACTTCACGAACACCAGCATCACATATCAAGACGATTATCATGCATGTGGGGGTGGGGGTGCAAGGAGGTAATATTTATAAGTCCCAAATATTTTTGGTGTGTATTTCTTCCAGATCACATGCACAGCGGGCTTCACAGCACATCATCCCCCACTAAAAGCTACCATCTTTTTAAGGAGTGTCGTGGAGCTGAATCATTCTTGCATGTGCTAAGGCTCACCTGCACAAAGGCGTGTGCAAATAAAAAGGTCCACAGGCCGCCGCCTCTTTGGGATGTTTATCCACAATGACAAATGCATGGTTTTCACTTCATCTTCTTGTGTAGTTAAAATCATGTAGGGAAGCAGACAGGCACACTGCCTATAGAGAACAATAGTAATGCTTCACATTTTAGATGGTGCTCTAAGCATCCCAGTAATCCTTGGCTGCACTGGCTGGGGAAAGTGGGAGTTGTAGTCCAACACCATCTGGAGGGTGCCAGGTTGGAGAAAGGTGCCTTACAACAAACCGGTAAGGTAGGCCTATATGATTGTCTTCCTATTAATGTTTGAGAGGGGGCTTGTCAGGGGAGGTTGTCGCTGAGATAACAACAGCTTGCCTGAGGCTTTAATGCTGCAGTCAAAGTGAGATTTGAGCTGGGAATTTCTGGGCTCCAGGAACAGACTATACCGGCTCCAGATGTGGCTCTTCGCATTCCATTAGTAAAGAAGATTTTAAAACAAAATTGGGGTGGAAAAGCAGCTAATGCTGTTAAGGAGACTCAAATTCTCTCCAGTGCACTGCGTGAGCTCCCCCCCCATACACACACACACACAATCTGGTGCCATCACTTGAGTAAATGCACGCACACACCGTAGTACAGATATTCGTACTCCCATTTTTTTAATTAAATGTATAGCCTGTCTTTCCAACAAGAATGACACTCAGATAAATAGGCGTTTATTTATATTCATATTTAGATACACATAAATATGCCCGCCCTGTTTGAGTATTCCAGGAAACTAAAGGCCATTGCTAAATTGTAATGCAATCTCGTTCTCAGGGTGCTTGTAATTATTTTATTAAGTGATGGTCTTAATAAAATAATTCCAAGCACACTGGGAATGAGTTTGCATTACAATCTAGCAATCAGAAGGCATTATTATTATTATTAATTACATTTATATCCCGTCTTTTTTCCTCCAAGGAACTCAAGGCAGCGTACATTATCCTTCTCCTCCTCCTCCTCCATTTTATCCTCACAACAACAACCCTGTGAGGTAGCTTGGGCTGAGAGACTGAGAGTCTGACTGGCCCAAAGTCACCCAGTGAGCTTCCATGGCCAAGTGGGGACTAGAACCCGGGTCTCCCGACTCCCAGTCCAGCACTCTAGCCACTACACCACACTGGCTCTCTTGATCATACCCAAGGTCCAGCAATCTGTGTCCAACAGTGGCCAACCCAATTACTCTAAGAAGCCCACAGGCAGAGCATGACAGCAATGCCATCCCCTCTTTTTTGTGGGGGCTGGACTTGATGGTCTTATAGGCCCCTTCCGACCTTACTATTCTATGACACTACTATTCTATGATTCCCAAGCTACTGCTATTCAGAGGTATACTGCCTATGAACCTGGGTGATCCGTTTAGCTATCATGGCTAAGAATCATGGATAGACTGAGGCTCCGGAGAGGACATCCAAGACCACAAGAAGTAAACACACTGTGCATGCAGGTTACATGGGGTCAGGCTGAGTGGTGGCGCACACGGCGTGCATGCGAAAGGTCCCAAGTTCAATTCCCCTGCATCTCCAGTATAAAAAGATTCAAAAGTAGGTCTGTGATAGAGCAGTTCCTGGGACCTTGGCGGGTCATTGCCAGTCAGTGTGGGCAATTTGGGGCTACATGGACCAACGGACTGACTCAATTCAAGGGAACGTCCTATGTTAAGAGCACCACATCCTTCCAAGAAATGCATTCAATGTATTCAGGACGGAAACCTCTTTGGTATCATCTCGATGAGGAAGAATAAAAAGGTGGGGAAGCAAATTAATGTAACAGCTGAGCCCAAGAAGTTTCCAATTCCAACTGTCAAGCAAAGCTAGAAAAGATATGGGTTTTAGGTTAAAGAGATCCTTTTTAAGAAACTGGTTGTTTACCACCGCCTTGCACTCCTCCAAAAAGAAAAAAAGAAATTCTTTGTGCTTTTCTGAGCCACTGTCCCCTGCTGTTCTGAGGCAGGTGTTCAGATGGGAAATAATACACTTTAGCATTAAGAATACGAAGCGAGCTCTATTTCACAACTTCCACCTCAGCGGGTGAGCCGCATCACTATAATTATTGTTCAAACCATACAGAAATGCCTCTAAATAGCTTCTGAAAGCTTTCTGGCCATAAAAGGTCGCTCTCCCATCCCTCACATAACTTAAAGAACAAGGGATAGACATCAGACACTATCTTTGGAGAACACTGTACGTCCTCACAGAGCAACTTCGCTTTTCCAATGTTCACATTTGCCTGCCAATCCAGTTGATTCCCCACGCTGTCATATGTAGGACCTTCAGGTTGTGCGATTCAAGTTAGCCTCTAATTGCCTTTGAGTAAGCCAGCTGCACACAGTGGGACTTACTTCACAGTAAACATATAGGGGATTGGGTTGTTCGTTTGCAAGGCAAGGGATCGCACTGCATTTGTTGGTCATTTTTCTACTAAATACATACAGTGAAATACAGTATTAAAAGCTCAAACCAAAATGTAACATCTTTTGAAATACTATAATACAGCTCATGCTACCTCAAGCACACATATCCACCAAAATTTCACTGGTGAAAACAGGGGCATGCTTATAACTCCACCACTGTAATACCAAGGATCAGTGCTGGGGACGGACACACACACACCCCTTGCCATCACACACTGCTGAAGACTATTCTGCCAACTAAGGGTGCAATCCTATGGGGATAGTTGGCTGCCTCCAAACTCAGAAGGGGCTTATTATCCTATGCAGGGTGGGTGGACCACAGAGGGGAGCTTCTCTGTGCTCTGGCTGCCTTGCATTTGCAGCTAGACAGCTGATTTTGGCTGTCTAGCTGGTGACCTCAGAGTGGGAGTGGGGAGGCTGCACAGCACATAGGAAGCATTGTAACTATGCTTCCATGGTCTCCTCCCCTCCCTGCCCCCAGGAATGCCCGCTTCTTGCCTGCTCCGTGCTATGGTTATGAGTGCAGAGACCAGGAAGAACCATGCTGCCTACAAGGTGGCAGGGGAGGATGGGGGAACACAGTTTCTGGGAAATGAAAAATCCCATGGCCATCTAGACACTGTCTAGCAGCCATAGGATTGCTCTCCCCACACTATATTCATTTTCTCTGCCATCGCCTGTTCCTCGCAGATTTAAAAGCAAATGAAGGTGTTGATTCTAAAGATGTACTTGAAAAACACAATTGTCTACAATAAGTGTGTGAACTGACATGCTGTGCACTGCATGGCATCTTTGTGTTCATGTGCGTGCATTTACATGCGTATGCACAAAAGACAACCTGCATCTATTCCCCACTCAGAGATCCAGGTTCCAGAGTGCCTGGGGAGGAAGCTAAATCCTGGAGAATGACAAGACACCTTGCAACATGAACTGAGACGTCATCCCCAAAAGGCAAAAAAAGAGGACAGACATTTTGTTTACCAAAGATAAATATCAGAAAACAGGAAGTGTCCCTGGTAAATAAGGACAGGTGGAGGCATCACAATTTTCTTTTCAAATTGTGATGCAAACTGACCTGATCTTCTGGAGAAAATGAAATGTAATTATCCTTTGGACTTCGCACTTCTCCAAATTTTGAAAAGCAATGCAGTTGCCATCTTAAAGAATGTACCAAAATATGTTTAAAATGTGTCTTTAACAAAATGAATATTTCAGAATAAAATACATTTATAATTGCATACCTTTAGGGGTGCATACCTTTTATATTTTCCAGAGGGGTAGCCATTTCAGTCTATTGCTGCAAAAACAACACCTTAAAGACTAACACGTGTATTCTGGCATAAGTTTTTGTGATTATATCCACTTCATAAGATACATGGAGCGTTCCTGAGAGTTTCAGATAGATAGATAGATAGATAGATAGATAGATAGATAGATAGATAGACAGACAGACAGACAGACAGACAGACACATGCATACTACGGGTTCCCTCACACAGAGCTTTTATCCTGCGATTGAGACTGCTCCTTCACGGAAGTTTGTGGGCTCTTTACATGATGCTGTGACCCTGCCGTGACCCACCTCCTGCACTAAATGCCCCTTGTTCCATTTTTAAATAGATCGCAGATAATGAGCTATCAAATTACCCCATTGTGTTCTGATTCAGTTTCCTCCGTCAAAAGAGGTAAAGCGGGAAGAAGAGGAGTGAGATCAATGAACGATAATGGAAGACTCGGATATGGGGAGAAGGGGTGGGGGGAAGGAAGCGCATATAAAGAGAGTCAGTGGTGATCCTGCATTTAAAATGGAAGGAGAAAGCCCTGTTTTAAATGCAGGATTTCAGGCCGGTGTAGAGATGCCCTAAGTATGGTGATGGAGTTGGAATTGTAAACAGTGAGGTCAGAAGGACATTAAATGCAGAAAGTACTGACAGTGACAATCAGTGACAATCATTTAAACAGTGAGGTCAGAAGGACATTAAATGCAGAAAGTACTGACAGTGACAATCACATTAACAGTAGCCATAAACTGTTGCTGCTGATAACACAAATATCCTAGCACACTAGGTAAGCCAATTAACATGTGAAGTGTGATAAATATCCCGATTCAAGTCTCTGGAGATAGAACTGAACCAGTTGGTGAATTCTAATTCAGCAGTCTCTTGCTCTAATCTCCCTTTGAAGTTTCTTTGCTCCACAACGGCCATTTTAAGGTTAATAACAGAGACCTGGTTCACATGTAATGAGAAGCCACCATGGGTGAATTTCCCCGCCAGGCTTATCATTGTGGCAGCCACCGCCATTTTGAATATTCAAGCCACGCTGTGGGTGCCCCGTAGCTTCTTGTTCCATGCAAACTCAGCAAGGGTGGGTTGTTGAGGTGGTTAACAAGCCACCCACAACCCTAAAGCATCCCATGGGTTCTGGGTGGCTTGTTAACCACCCCAGCAACCTACCTTCATCAGGTTTGCATGCCGTGACAAGCTACGGCACGCTCCTGCTGCAGCTCGTATTCTCAAAATGGCAGCTGCTGCTGTAACAAAAAGCCCCGCAGGGAAATTCACCCTTGGTGGCTTTTTGTTACATGCCAATCAAGTCAGATTGTCCTGGGAGGCTGAAGTGTTCTCCCACCAGTTTACATTTGTAGTTAGTTTGACAAATATCCATAAAAATGAGAAATTCTATTTATGTGTGTAGATGAGCTCTAGCCTATACTGTCATAAAAGATTAGAAGAAAAAACACAGAAATGACGAGAAGTACATTCTTCATCATCGTGAGCTTTTCAAAAAGGTACAGCAGCGTGTTCTACAAAATCTCTAGACCATTTATATATATGTATTCTGATCCAGCAGAGGCAATCCACAAGGGAGATAGGGTTGCCAACTGTCCAGAAATCTGATCTACTGAAACCAACTGGGGAAGCTTTTCACAGTATGGAGAGAAACGCTGCTAACTACTAATGTCTGCAGATCAAGCTGCTGTTTCTTGCACAAGAACTGGGGCTGGTTAACGAAGTGGCATTCCTGGGCCAGATCTACCCTCGTATCATATCAATACAATCCCATCATGGTGAAGCTAGATCCCTCTTGCACATTTATTCCTCACAGCACACACAGTGACATCTGTTGTGGCATTTGTAATAATATGGAATAGAAAGCGGGAAGTAGCTCTAGAAAAGCAGTATATAAAATGTGCAATGCGCTTCAACACTTATCAGCCCCATGAAGAGAGACTGAAAGAACTGGTCATGTTTAACCTTGAGAAGAGAAGACTGAGGGGAGATACGATAGCGCTGTTCAAGGACTTGAAAGGTTGTCACAGAGAGGAAGGCCAGGATCCCTTCTCGATCATCCCGGAATGCAGGACATGCAATAATGGGCTCAAGTGACAGGAAGCCAGATTCTGACTGAACATCAGGAAAAACCTCCTGACTGTTAGAGCAATACAACAATGGAACCAATCCCCTAGGGAGGTGGTGGGCTCTCCCACACTGGAGGCATTGACAGCCATCTGTCAGGGATGCTCTGACTTGGATTCCTGCCTTGAGCAGGGGGTTGGACTCGATGGCCTTGTAGGCCCCTTCCAACCCTACTATTCTGTGATTCTATGATTCTAGGCTGGACAGCCACCTGTCAGGGATGCTCTGACTTGGATTCCTGCACTGAGCAGGAGGTTGGACTTGATGGTCTTGTAGGCCCCTTCCAACCCTACTATTCTATGATTCTATTCTATGATACTATTCTACTATTCTATGATTCTATGATTCTATGCCGCCGCCGCCATTCCAATAAAAGAAAAAAAAACCGCCCCCGTGATAGGCTACGTGACGATTAACGTAGCCTATCACAGCTAGATTTGCAAAGTCAGCCATGATAGGCTACGTAAATCATCACGTAGCCTATCACAGGTGACTTAAAAAAAAAAAAAAAGTGCGTACGCTAATGGCGGCCCCCATAGGGAGCCGCCATTCACGTTCCTTATTTGGTCGCTGTAGTCTACGTAAAGATTTACGTAGACTACGGTGAAAATAAGGGCAACGCAAATAGCGTTGCCCTTATTTTCGCCGTAGTCTACGTAAATCTTTACGTAGACTACAGCGACCAAATAAGGAATGGGAATGGCGGCTCCCTATGGGGGCCGCCATTATCCGTACGCGCTTTTTTTTTTTTTTTAAGTCACCTGTGATAGGCTACGTGATGATTTACGTAGCCTATCATGGCTGACTTTGCAAATCTAGCCGTGATAGGCTACGTTAATCGTCACGTTGCCTATCACGGGGGTGGTTTTTTTTTCTTTTATTGGAATGGCGGCGGCGGCAGCCGGTCAAAAGACCGGCTGCCGCTCCCGCCCCGCACAAACACCCGCTGAACCGCCAGCCGGACCCGCCGCTGGGAGGGACATTCGGCAAAGGTAAGTCCCGTCCCGGGGGGGGTGGGGGGGTGGAGGATTTCTCCCCGAAACTTGTTTGGGGGGCCGAACACGTTGGCGCTCGGCCCCCCGAAGTTTCGGGGAGAAATTCTCTGCCATCCCTAAGTGGGACTTAGGAAGCATTACTAACAACAAAGCTAGCGGAGATGACAGCCTTCCAGCTGAGCTATTTAAGATCCTAAAAGATGATGCTGTTAAAGTGCTGCACTCAATATGCCAGCAAATTTGGAACACTCAACAGTGGCCGCAAGACTGGAAAAGATCAGTTTACATTCCAATTCCAAAGAAGAGCAATGCCAAAGAGTGTTCAAACTACCGCACAATTGTGCTCATTTCATATGCCAGCAAGGTGATGCTCAAAATCCTACAAGCTAGGCTTCAGCAGTATGTGAAGCGAGAACTACCAGAAGTACAAGCTGGGTTTCGAAGAGGCAGAGGAACTAGAGATCAAATCGCCAACATTCGCTGGATCATGGAGAAAGCAAAAGAATTCCAGAAAAATGTCTATTTCTGCTTCATTGACTACGCTAAAGCCTTTGATTGTGTGGCTCACAACAAACTGTGGCAAATTCTTAAAGCGATGGGAGTACCAGACCACCTTACCTGTCTCCTGAGAAACTTGTATGAGGGTCAAGAAGCAACTGTAAGAACCAGACATGGAACAACCGATTGGTTCAAAATTGGGAAAGGAGTACGACAAGGCTGCATATTGTCACCCTGCTTATTTAACTAATATGCAGAGTACATCATGAGAAACGCCGGGTTGGATGAATCACAGGTCAGAATTAAGATTGCCGGGAGAATTATCAACAACCTCCAATACGCAGACGATACCACCCTAATGGCAGAAAGCGAAGAGGATCTCAAGAGCCTCTTGTTGAGGGTGAAAGAGGAGAGTGCAAAAGCTGGTTTGAAACTCAACATTAAAAAAACGAAGATCATGGCATCTGGCCACACCACTTCCTGGCATATAGAAGAAGTGGAAGCTGTGACAGATTTTATTTTCTTGGGCTCCAAAATCACCGCAGACGGTGACTGTAGCCATGAAATTAAAAGATGCTTGCTCCTTGGGAGGAAAGCTATGGCAAACCTAGACAGCATAGTAAGAAGCAGAGACATCACCTTGCCGACAAAGGTCCGTCTAATCAAAGCTATGGTTTTCCCAGTAGTAATGTATGGCTGTGAGAGGTGGACTATAAGGAAGGCTGAGAGCCGAAGAATTGATGCTTTCGAACTGCGGTGCTGGAGAAGACTCTTACGAGTCCCCTGGACTGCAAGGAGGTCAAATCAGTCCATCCTAAAGGAAATCAACCCTGAGTGCTCATTGGAAGGACAGATAATGAAGCTGAAGCTCAAATATTTTGGCCACCTAATGCGAAGAGAAAACTCTCTGGAAAAGACCCTGATGCTGGGAAAGACTGAAGGCAAAAGGAGAAGGGGATGGCAGAGGATGAGATTGCTAGATAGCATCACGGATGCAATGAATATGAACTTGAGCACACTCCGGGAGAGAGAGCAGGACAGGAAGGCCTGGCGTGCTATGGTCCATGGGGTCAGGAAGAGTCGGACACAACTGAACAACAACAAATGAGGCTGGACAGCCACCTGTCAGGGATGCTCTGACTTGGATTCCTGCACTGAGCAGGGGGTTGGACTCAATGGTCTTGTAGGCCCCTTCCAACCCTACTATTCTGTGATTCTGTGAAAAAAACATGCACCTAGGAGTGGCCATTCAGTACCACATGTACATCAGCAGACTGCCGTAGCATCTTGCTCTTGTGTTCCATCTTTTAGCCATATGAAGTCTGTGACAGATGCCCATTTTCCAACCTGTTGAGGTTTTAATCAGTTTGATTTTAAAAAATTCTAAGCAGGCTTGCTAACTTTCCAAAAAGATGTCCCAGACTTAAATAAGAAAAAAAAGAAAATGAGATGTTTGCTGCAAGTTCTATGAATGATTACAGTAGGAAAATGAGTCTAATGCATGGCAGCTACAATACTTGTATTCACACTTCACATGCTGAAGGCCTAATGGAGGCTAAGACCTGGTCTGCACGTAACAACGACCCAAAGTTAAGCCGACAACAAACGGTGGATTAACTGAATAAGCTGTAACCCCAGTTTTACATCCTTCTTGCTCAGCCTAAATTAAGCAGCTATGGGGCAACGCATGAATTGGCTCAAACTATGCTTTAAATGGAAGAGGAAAAGCACCAACTGCAAAAGCAACCACAGCATTTGTCACTACAATACCATGTTTCGCTCTCTGTGGCAGATGAGGCGTCACTGGCAGCTTGCCTTGGGGAATGATGTTACCCTGATGATTATTTTCAGTTTCTGGGAATAGTGACTTTCAGCTTCCACCGTAACTCCTCTTGTTACAGTGAAAATAACAGTGCTGTTATTTGCTCTTTGGTTTATTAAAATGGACACTGTTGCCACAGTGGCTCATATAAAGAAGCCAAATGAAACACACCCAGGGTTTAGTGGCCCTGATTTACCATGGCCAGTGGCTACTCAGGTACAGTCCTTGTTTTGTCCCTATTTTGTCCCTATTTAGAACTTTGTCAGTGTGAGTTGCTAAGAGTCGCCATTCTTCAGGTTTCAGCCTCCCTGGAATCTAGAAACTAACATCTAGGAATGGGGGTGGGGATGGTGGGCGGTCAGGGAAATGGGTGTATCTTGTATTACCAAGTATCCTGTTTAGCACACACGTATGCCTAAACGTGCACCTGCAGGCATACAGCCCTGACACTTGGAGGCAGTAATGTAGTGGCAAATTTAGAAGCCCAATTGGCCGGTGAACCTTGTGGGACTGTCTTCTGAGTAAACATGTGTAGGATTGTGTGATAAATCCTAAAAACTGGCACAAACCAGCCCCCTGCATTGCCCCGTAAGTAAATAATGGTGGCAGCGTGCCCCCCCCCACTCTCCTGCTGCTGCTGTGGCCAGCAGCAGCAGCCCTGAACGGGTGGCCGGTGTTGCAGGAGACGAGGGCAGCATGTAAAGAGCCAGTCATGTAAAGAGCCTGCAAACTTCCGTGAAGGAGCAATCCCCATCGCAGGATAAAAGCTCCATGTGAAGCAATATTTGGGGATGGAAAGAGAGAGTGCAGGCAGGGAGCAGGGACGGGCGGAGAAGCCAAGAGCTGGGGGGGGGGCGAGAGGAGGCTACAGAGCTCCCTCAGGCTCCCTCTCTCACTCCCCCACTCCCTTTGCCTGGCCAGCAGCCAAGAGGCATCCATCTGCACTCCCTCTGCTCCCTCCACTTTCCCTAGCAGACTGTGACCCGGCTGGGGGCTGGCTTAAAACAAAGCGCCAGAGCGACGCCCCGGCATGACCCACCACCACTACACCGCAGCTTGGAGGGATCTTTTGTAACACTGGCTTTCAACACACGGAGCTTTTATCCTGCGATGGAGATTGCTCCTTCACAGAAGTTCGCGGGCTCTTTTTTCATCTACCTCATTTATTCATCTACCCTGAAGCAGCCTGTAATTTATTTATTTATTTATTTATTTATTTTATTTACCATATTAATATACCACTCCACATCAAAAGATTTTGGAGTGGTGAACAGTGAGGACAAAAGAATAAAACACCAGGTTAAAACAATTAAAACATTTTAAAAGAAATACTATACGACTGGCTTTAATACATCACGGCTGGTCTCTCCAGGAAGGCTTCCCGAAATAACAGCGTCTTCAGGAGGAACCAGAAGGAACACAACGTTAGTGCCTGCCTGACCTCCAAAGGCAGGGAGTTCCACAGGAAGGGGGCCACCACACTGAAGGCTCTTTCCTGGTGGACTCCAACCGGGCCCTGGGTCCATGTGGAACCACCAGGAGCAGGCCCTCTGATGATCTCAGTGACTGGGCAGGTTGGTAAGGAAGGAGGCGCTCTCTCAGGCATTCTGGCCCCAAGTTGTTGAGGGCTTTGTACACTAGTACCAAAACCTTGAACCTGGCCCAGTAGTGAATAGGCTGCCAGTGCAGTTCCCTCAGAAAAAGAGTTGCATGCTGAAAAGGGGGAGCTCCTGATTGTCCTGCACTAGCTCCAGCTTCCGGACCAGCCTCAAGGGCAGCCCCACATAAAGCGCAGCGCAGTTATCCAGTCTTGAGGTTACTAATGCCTGTACCACTGTGGCCAAGCTATCCATGTCCAGGAGAGGCCAGAGCTGGCACACCAGCCAAAGCTGGTAAAAGGCACTCCGAGCCACAGTGGCCACTTGGGCCTCCAGCAACAATGATGGACTTAGGAGTACCCCCAGACTACGAACCTGATCTTTCAGAGGGAGTGCAACACCATCCAGAACAGGAAATGAACCTATCTCCCAGACACGGGAACCACTCAGCCACAGGGCTTCTGTCTTGCCAGGATTCAGCTTCAGTTTATTGGCCGTCATCCAGCCCATTCCTGAGTCTAGGCACTGATCCAGGATTTGCATAGGCTCTCCTGATTCAGATGTCACAGGGAGATAGAGCTGCATGTCATCAGCATACTGGTGGCATTTGGCTCCAAATCCCCTAATGACCGCTCCCAGAGGCTTCGTATAGATATTAAATAACACTGGGGACAAGGTAGTACCCTGCGGCACCCTGTAGCTCATTTGCCAAGGGACCAAGGAATGGTCACCCAGTGATACTCTCTGAAATCGGCCCTGTAGGTAGGATGGGAACCACTGTAGCACAGTGCCTCCGATACCCATCCCACGGAGTTGATCTAGGAAGATACCATGGTCGATGGTATCAAAAGCCGATGAGGGGCCAAGCAGAATTAGCAGGGTTGTACTCCCCCTGTCCCTCTCTTGATAAAGGTAATCCATCAGGGCAACCAAGGCTTTTCTGTCCCGTAACCAGATCGAAGCCCAGGCTGGAATGGGTCTAGATAATCAGTATCCTCCAAGAGTGCTTGCAGTTGCCCCGCCACAATCCTCTGAAATACCTTCCCTAAAAAAGGGCAGCTGGGTGGTAGTTATCCAATACCATTGGGTCCAAAGTGGACTTCCTCAGGAGTGGTTGCCCTAGTGCCTCCTTAGAACAGCAGGGACCACCCCTTCCCGAAGGGAAGCATTTATCACTCCCTGGACCCACTCAATCATACCCCCGCAGCTAGCTTTTATTAGCCAGGAGGAACAGGGATCGAGAGGGCACGTGGTTGGCTGCCTTGCTGCAAGCGCCTTGTCCACTGCATCAGGCCGCAGCAACTGGAACAGATCCCACGAAACCGGGCAGATGGTGGCATCAGACACCTCGACTGGAACTGCACTAACAACAGCGTCACATTTGCTGCGGAGACAAGCGATGTTGTCCTCAAAGTGCAATGCAAAAAGGTCACAGTGGGTCCTCGACAGGGCCAGGGCCCCATTTGCTGGGGAGGATGTTAACAACCGCTGGACCACCCAGAAGAGCTCTGCACAAGGACACAATGGAGGCAGCAAAATAAGCCTTCTTGGCTGCCTGCACTGCCAAGCAACAGGAACGATTATGTGCTCTGGAGCGTGCTCGGTCATCGTCGCTGTGAGTCTTGCGCCACTTGCGCTCTAGCTGACATCCAGCCTCTTTCACTGACTGCAGCTCCCCAGTATACCAAGGAGGGGATGAGCTCTACAGTGCTGGAGAGGGCACTCTGGTGCAATCAAGTAATGCCCTGGTTTCTGAAGCAAGGCATGCGCATGATTTGGTCATTGCAGATTCTGTATATTTTTTTTAATCTGAAGAATGATTCATCACATATTGCAAGGGTGGACAGAAGGGTTCTACTGGCAGATCTCTGGATGATTTGCAGTAGATCTAGGGATGTACAAAAATCACTTACTTTTCGGGGATTATGCTGATGGTGCGGGGGGAGGCGTTAGATCAGCAAGGATTTCTGAGTCCCATTATTTAACAACAGCAGCAACAAAATGACTGTCACCACCACCACCACCCCGCCACCATTATACTGCTGAAATAAAGTTTGGAGTGTGGACTTTGGGGTGGAAGGGCTGTGAGTTCCATTCAGTTCTGGGCTCAGAATTCTTTACTTCCAGCTGTCTGCCTCTTGCATTAGGCTCTGAATGGTGGATCCTGAAATTCTAGGAAAAATACAAAGATCCGCAAGCCTAACGTCTGCCCACTCCTAGCATAATTGATCTGCTTGTACTTGAGCCCATTCAGCATCATTTACATGGAGTGGCAAAGAAGCTCTCCACCTTTTTCAGAACTCACTCTTCCCTCGGTAAGTTTACTTTGAAGTCACACACACACACACACACACACACGCTAGCACCACAACCCTCTTAGCTGTGCAATTGTCCATCCAAGCAGAGTCTCAAGGCCCAGTGCTTCAGCCTTCAACCCTTCCGGGAGGCAGCCTTTCTCAGCTGCTAGGCAACCAGCAACTATGGCTGGCCAAGTACACAGCTAATAATAAATTAAGATTCCCACTGCTATGTCTTTTTTCCTCTGGAAATTACAGACACTGAAGAAGAGTGGCTTAAGAACAGGTAACACAAAAACACGAATAGAACCATACATCAAAGAGCAAGATGAGACAAAGAACTTTTTCTTTAGCAAGATGTCAAGTTATGTCTCCTAGCCGAGACTGAATGTTTGCCTTCTTAAATGTTCTGGCTTTATTTAGAAATCCTTCACACATTATGTTTTTTGATGCACACATAATGGTTACATGCATACTTAAAAATGTTAAATGCAAATGCAATGAATTTATGTATTATATAGGTACACTGATCAGGGATCCAGGACTGGTTGACAATGGCAGACCATGCTTAAAGTAGGAAACAGCCCTCATTCTCAGGGTCAAGATTTGGGGACTTCCTATTTCTCCACTCCTTTTTTGTACAGCTGCTTTAAAGCCAGTGGGTGCTTCTCTCTCTTGGGCTTACATCCAAAGCTCAACCATTTTGGAGCTTTCCTCCCCCGCACCCCCCAACATTGTAAGGGAAAATGGGGGGATTTTGATTGGTCCCTCTTTGGAGAAAATTGGAGCATAAACTCTTGCATTCTGGGAAGAATATAGGACTGACCAACAGAATTCCCCAATAGTTAACATTTTAAAGTATGTCTTGATGAGGTGGGAGTCCATTATATTTCAATATTTAAAAAAGAAAGGTTGCTGATGTATTTTATTTATTTATTCATTTCATTTCTATACCTCCCAATAGCTGAAGCTCTCTGGGCGGTTCACAAATATTAAAACCAAACAGCACACAATAAAACAATTTAAAATATATAGAACATTAAAACCACAATATAACAATACAACCACAACAAAACGTAGCAGCAGTGCAGGAATTTAAAATACAGATTTAAAACAGCAAAGCTAAAAGTCTAGAAAGCTAAAATGCTAAAATGCCTGGGAAAATAAAAAGGTCTTCATCTGGCGCCGAAAGGAATACAATGTAGGTGCCAGGCGAACCTCACTAGGGAGCTCGTTCCACAGTTCCACAGGAGATGTACAATATATTTTAGTATATTGTTAAGTTATGTTTTCAATTTTTTCAGTACAAATTAAATGGATAAAATGGAATTGATATTCCTTTCTGCTTTGATAGATACATCTAAAACATGCCTACACTTAGGCTGATTATTTTTAAAAGAACGTATTTACATTCTCTTCAACCAAATTTCTCCCCAGATTTTGCAGTTACGGCAATATCAGCATAAACCAATTAGTGATCCACCATCCTCCCAGTTTTTTACTTCTGGAGTTCGCACGTGCGCAGGAGTTCACATCCATCATGTGTGTAATGTGAGGGTCAATGTGCCCCTTCCATGCGTGCATCGCTTGTTGAAGTTTTCATTTTGTATTCCCCCCCTTTACAGGTTACTGAAGTGCACAAGCAGCACAAAAAATGGAATCTTGATTTGATCACACAATTGCGCTCTATTTTTTGTAAACAAACATTTTAATATGGCGTTCTATTCTTTTTATCTTTTATCATCCACTCTCCGGAATATGTCTTGATGTGGAGTAAATCTTATAAATGTTGTAAATAAAAATAAATAAATACATAAGATTGGGAACACTACGTATGCTGGCTTGAGTTCCATAATGGAAGAAAGGCATGATATAATACACTGTACCCAATGCACATTAATTGGCTTCAATAGAGTTTTTTCCCTTTTTGCTACCGCCCAGCCCACAGGAAGCAAACAGTGGGGGTTGGTGGGGGTGGAGGTTTAATCTATCCTGTTGGGAACACAGTGTTCCTAATCCAAATCAGGGCTTACGCTAGAGTAAAACAAAAAGATTCAATTAGCGCAACATGTCATTTGGCTCTCAGTGCATAGCAACATGATACCCATGATGAAGGTGAGACAGAGCAACGCAGAGACAAGCACAGTGCGATACTCCTTTTTTCTCTAAGGAAAAGTTGAGGGAACTGGGTACGCTGGAGAAGAAACCACTGGGGGAGGGGGGGGACATGATCACGCTCTTCAAATACCTGAAGGGCTGTCACATAAGACTTATTCCCTGCTGTCCCAGAGGGCAGGGCTACATCTAATGGTACTTACTTACTTATTTACTTATTTCATTTATATCCCATCCAATAGCTGAAGCTGTCTGGGTGGTTCACAACATAAATTACAGGAGGGCAGATTTTAGCTGAACATTAGGAGAATTGTCTTGACAGTAAGAGCAGTTTGACAATGGAACCAATTAGTGTGGGGTGGAGGAGTTGCTCTCCCTCAGTGGAGATAAGGATGGGTGAGAATTTCAGTTCAGTTCAGTTTTGTTAAGAATTTACCAAAATTCAGAGTTCTCCATATCTGGGACCAAAAGAACTTGAGTTGTTGTTGTTGTTGTTTTTTAAAAGAATGTGGGAGAGAAACCAAAACCAGCAGATTTGGCCATCCAGGCCCAGGGCCTTGACTGCGGGCCAATCTACACTTACGGTTTCACTGCCCGTCTTTCACACGACGCAGTACCCACCTCGAATTGGAACAGGAATTTCCCGCTTCTGTGCTCCTTCTTTCAATACCCTGATATCCTGGTATTTCCCCTAAATGTGCTCTGATTTTCCACCTTTGCTACCATATCTGGTCATAGTCCCCTCCCCTGCCTGTCCATATATGGCGGTGTTTGTATTTCCTTCCTGTCAGTCACAGCTCTCGATGGCCCCATGTCATCTTCCGGCTACTGATCACATCGCTTCCTCAGCACTCAATGTTTCCTCAGCAACAAACAAAGGGCTGGATGTGCATGTGCTTGTCTGATCTCAGAAGCTAAGCAAGGTCGGTCCCGGTCAGTAGTTGGATGGGCGACCGCCTGGGAATCAGGCTTCCTTCATTGAGCAGGGGGTTGTTCTATCCCTTCAAATGACACTAAGTTTTACCCCCTTCTATCCCCAGCTTCAGATTTTTTAAAAAAATTAAGGCGTTATCTTCGAAGAATCGCGGCTTCTCCACGATTTTTTTTTTCTAATTCAGGCATGATCTTCGAATTTTTGAATCTTTGAAGATCATGCCTGAATTAGAAAAAAAAAAAAATCGCTGAGAAGCCACGATTCTTCCAAAATAATTAAAAAAAAAACATCCGGAGCAGGGGATAGGAAGGGGTAAAACTTAGTCTCATTTGAAGGGATAGAACAACCCCCTGCTCAGTGCAGGAAGCCTGATTCTCAGGAAGTTGCCCATCCAACTACTGACCGGGACTGACCCTGCTTAGCTTCCGAGATCAGACAAGCATGAGCACATCCAGCCCTTTGCTTGTTGCTGAGGAAACATTGAGTGCTGAGGAAGCGATGCGATCAGTAGCTGGAAGATGACATGGGGCCATCAAGAGCAGTGGGCATGGTGGGTGTGGAATCAGCAGAAACAGGAAGAGTTTCTGATCCTCCGATGAGATCCTCTGTCTTTAAGACCAGGAAAACAGCACAGCGCTCGAGTGTGAACCAACCGACCTCGCACATTTGATGAAGCACCACAACGGGGAAAATGGGTGAGTGTGGATAATCACATTTTAATGCAAGAGTGTTTAACCTGACAGGACACTGAATTCATTGCAATGGTGGGTGCAATGTAGATCGGCCCTGCTTTGCTGTGTATTCCACCATGTTAGTGCTGAATTAAGGTTGCCACCTCTTTCTTCTGACAAGCACCTTATCTTTAACAGCAGACAGGAAGGGGCAACATGGTCCTGTCCATGCATGGAATAGCTTTTCCTATTGAATTTGGCTGGTGCAGATGGGTGAGAATTTTGTTTCAATCCCTTTTTAATGAGAATTTACCAAAGTTTGCAAAGTTCATATCTGGGAAAGAAAAAATGTGATATCTATTAAAAAAAAGAATTGAATGCAGGAGAAAGCCAAATGGACAGATTCACCCATCCCTAAGTGGAGATCTTCAAGGGAAGATTGGAGAGCCATCTGTTGGGGACACTCGAGCTCTGGCTTTTCTGCATCAAGCCGGGAATTGGAATACATGGCCTAAAGGCTCTTTCCAACTCTGTGCTTCTATGACTCTTTTTTTTTTAGTTCAATTAGACTGATTAAGTGAATACTTCTCAAAGCAGAGCAAGACTAATCATTTATATTTTCTTTGAAAAAGTTGCATTTCTGACCCAGTTTGGATCCATGGGGAGCATGCCCCGATTTCCCAATAAGAGGTCTTGCCATTTGGTTTGCTGTTCAAAATATATCAGAGAAAGATTTAATTACCCTGAATACTCCCCACTTGGACTACCAGCTGCTTCATCAGTGATGTGATCCCTTTCTAGGTCTTCACGCTACTTCCAGATGCTGTTTTGTTTTGGCTTGCTGTGAGCCAACTTTGTACTTGATTCATGGGTCTAATGGGTGAAAAGCCACCAGGATGCCTCTTCCTAAATATAAAGATCAATGCTCTCAAAGTTTTTTCAAGAGTTGTCTTTATTTTTGTGCATGTCTTGTCACTAAATATCTATTATAATCCCCAAATGTAATATCTACAGTGCCAGCCCAAGATATCTTGCTGTCTAAAGCAAAGCCCAAATGGTGCACCAAACTTTAAAAGTTTTGCTGCACCATTCAGATACCAATAAGTCCTTCATCTATCTAGGGATGTGTGGATTCCCTTACCTCACATCCACGGTGGGGTCTGCCAGGGGGGAGGCGATCTGTTCTCCCCCCGGAATCCTCAATGGGGGGGGGAGGTGATCCATTCCTCCCCTCCAGAATCTGAGCTCCATCCCGGCTCCTATCTGCACAGAACGGTGCTCTCTGGGCACAAATGGCTTCAGCTACGCCATTTGCGTCCCCGTTTCTTCTCACAATAGGCTACACATCTCTATTTATGAATATACTTACGTAGCCTATCACGTGAAAAAACAGGGACGCAAACGGTGTAGCAGGCGCCATTTGCATCTGATCACTTACTTCTGGGTTCCGCACAGATGGCGGAATGGAACCAGCCGGGGGGGGGGGATATTCGGACCAGAGAGGCACAGGCACGTGCACTCCTTCCACCGTGGAATTCAGGGGGCTGAATTCACTGAAATTCAGCCTCATTGGAATCCACGGCAGATTCCGCGGACATCCCTACATCTATCCCCATCCCCTTCCTTTCTTCTAAGGCTGCAATCCTCAATGGCCAAGCATGGGGGCAGAGGAACAATACCCTTTACCAGGGCCTGGGGATCCAGGTGGGCCCACCTGGGCTGCAACCCCATTACTGTGAGGGAGAAAAATTGAGGCTAGATTGTAGATAATGCTTGAAGATATTTATGGGAAGTTATTTCCTTGTATCTATGTTCTTATATAGGTTTTTCAGAGTCTCAAGTCGAGCACAACTGCCTACACCCCCACGCTCTTAGCTCGTTTCCCTCATTTGCCTTCTTCTCCTCAGTTCCCTTTCCTCTCTTCATGTTTGTTATTTTCTTTGGAGTAGGAGAGACTTCATTTTTAGACTGTTCCAATTACCATTTTCGCAACCAAAGCGTATGGCTCAGGGGTCCCTAATAATGCCTTAGCCAGTCATTAGGTCTCCTCCTGATCACCTGTTCTCTTATGACCAAGAGTCTGGCCATATTAGCCCAGCTCTGAGTCTAATTGGAGCTCTCTTTGGAGATATCTGCTCTTTGGGGCTGTTCTTAGAGAAATGAGTGCCCAAGGGTGTCGAGGCAGCTAGGGTAATGATCCCTTTTTTGAATTCATGACCAAGCTGCCATGGACCAGAGGGTAATCTGTTCCCATTGTGAGTTTCCAAACCTCTCTGATCATGTTCTCTTATGACCAAGAGTCTGGCCATATTTAAAAAGGTAAAGGTGTCCCCAGCCAGTCGTGTCCGACTCTAGGGTGTGGTGCTCATCTCCATTTCTAAGCTGAAGAGCCAGCACTGTCCAAAGACGCTTCCGTGGTCATGTGGTCGGCATGACTGAACACCGAGGTGCACAGAACACTGTTACCTTTCCCGCCGAAGCGGTACCTATTTATCTTCTTGCAATTTCTTGCTTTCGAACTGCTAGGTTGGCAGAAGCTGGGACTGAAGACGGGAGCTCACTCCGTCACGCGGCACTCGGGTCTCGAACTGCTGTCCTGCCGACCTTCCAGTATTAGCCCAGCTCTGAATCTAATTGGAGCTCTCTTTGGAGATATCAGCCTTTTGGGGCTGTTCTTAGAGAAATGAGTGCCCAAGGGTGTTGAGGCAGCCAGGGTAATGATCCCTTTTTTGAATTCATGTCCAAGACCCATGGACCAGAAGGTAATCTGTTCCCACTGTGAGTTTCCAAACCTCTCTGATCAACTGGGAACTGAAATCCTTTATGTTCCCCTCCCTTTGAAACAAGGTAAATATACCAGCTTTGACTCTATTTCTTCCTCTTTCTCCTGAAATCACCCTAAATTGATCCATTTTGCTCTTCATGTAATTCTTGTTGTGCATAGCCTCCCAAGCCCTGCCTCCCCATTTCCTTTGTGCCCTTCGCACTCTGTATTTGGAAAACCCCAATTTCCCACCTCCATCTTATCGCTATTAGGAAAAGTGTGCAATCCCAGTGCTAGGGGGCTAGTATACTAACAAAGCAATCTTATAATTTGTAAAATATTTTATGGTAAAATGAAATTTGCGTTGTTTACACTTCATTGTTGTTCTCGAGCTATCGCCCCATTTTGCTGAAGTACTGCATGATCTGCTGTGTGAGTATCATACCTCTGTAAAAGATCACTGCATTTCCAGATTCCTTGGGCACGTGGACACACGCACGTTGGCACATGTGTGGATGAGGATACGCAGTAACAGCTGACACTTAGGAAAGGGAGGGGGGATTCTCTCTACCCACTCTTGCTTCATTTCCAGCACAGTCACTCATACTGCTGAAGATCATGGTGAACTTCAGTTTTAAATCTTTCATTTGATCATGGCCTGAATAAAATAAAAACACAGTAGGGATGGATAGGCACTGAAGAAGCTTAAGGGCTGGAAAGCTTACAGAGAACTCAGAACCTGACCTCAGTTAGCTAAAAAAAGGAGACGACTGCCTTTGGAGATGCACCATTTTCTATAGTCTGGTATGAAGCATTGAACAAGCACAGCAAAACACCACTAGGACCCAGTGACATTTTGAGAGTGTTTTCCTGGGGAGACAGATAAACTATATATTTTTTAAAAGCACCTAAAGAGCGTTATTGAAAACCAAATAGTGGGTGGCTAAGCAAAAAAAAAAAAAGGAGCCACATAAGCATTAGACAACCTGAATACTCACTGTGAAATAAGTATGAAGATTTCCAAGAAGGAAAGAGGGAATTGTTGCTGGGAAATATTCCACTTTTATTTAGTTTAGAAAAGAACCTCATAGTAGTTGCAAAGAATGGGGCCTCTGTGGGAATAGCGTTTAATGGATTTCACCCAAAACGACACAACATTCAGTAAAGCCGATTTCAGAAAGAATTTCCATGAAGTAAACATTTTGAAGAGCCAAGAATGTCTCCTACTGATGCTTAATATTAACAGCAGCTGAAAACTGGCAACCTTTCCACTTCCCTTCTCTCACGACTCTTGAAATATCCCTGATTTTTGTCACAAGGTCCATAGGGCAGCTTGTTAACAGGAGCTTCATTGGCTGGCTCTAAGGTGCTTGAGGAGGAGGGATACAAAGGCCTTCTCTGCACCAGGCAACTTTACCAGGGCTTCTGCTTACAGATTCTTTGCGGGATTAAAATCGGCTCCTTCACACAAACGTCCTCTCCCCACCTCCCCAGGCAGTTGCCTTTATCTGCAAGTTCTATATGTTTCACTATACAGCCACTAGATGGTGCTGCTGTTATAGTGCAACTCCCTCTTTACATGGACATGCTTTTTTATTACCTCATTATCTCCATTTCAAATAAAGCCGCGGAAATGATTGGAAAGCACAGGAGAGGGGCTGGAGGTTGACGACATCATGTAAAGGACCTGTAAACTTCCATGAGTAACCAATCTCAATCGCAGGATAAAAGCTCCATGTGGAGAAGCCCATGAAGAATGAGGAAAGCCTCCCAAGCAAAGACTCAGGAAGAAACTGAGGAAGACCAAGGAGAGTGGGTTGTAAAACTATAGCTGAGAGTGCTGTACTGATGCCCTAGCTTACCAATCCAGCAAGCAGGTGAGTCATAGCAGGCTTAAGAATGTGAGGGAGGGAAGGAGCTGAGGACAAGGTAGAGGCTTCCTGACACCTATTATTCCAGATTGAAAGCTGCTACAGATTGTGCCTGACTGCCAGCCCCACAATAGACTCTTTTAAATGTATCAAACCACATTATTGGAAAGGCACCTTATTTCATAACAACCTTGCTTCATATAAAAGAGACATTCCTATCTTGATAGCCATTAATCCACCTGAGCTCACGCTTTCCCCAAAGATGATCTCTGACACAAAAGACCTGTCTGTAAAGTATCGCCTCGCCTCCATTTAATAGAAGGTTTAATTCTCCAGCTCTGTCCTTTTGTCTCAAAATTCTCTCATTTAGATGTTTTCTATAATCTATATCTCTATATAGACAAATTCTAAAGTGGTTCTTGTAGTATGACGAGAGGAAATGGTGTGACTGATTTTAGGCACACAGTTTATTACACCTAAAAATGTGGGGACCTTTATTGTGATTCATACATAGTAAGCACAGCTCAGTGAAGGTTTTACACTAAGAACAATTCTATAGGATTCACTCGACTGTTTTTCTCCCACTCCAAACTGGTTGGGTGTCTTTCAGTCCCATTGTGTATAATTGGAGGAGGGTAGGTTTTCCAGTTATTTTTGTGCTGACAGAATTACATCTCCATTCTGTACTTAGCAGGATTTTTCTTTTACCATCTATCTACCAACATGTCTGCATAAGTGAGAAAGCACATCCATCCACCTTCTCTTTCTGAGTGAGTTTGCAGGTTTGAAGGGAGAGATACAGTTGGGAAGCTTAGAGGAAAATTTAAATTGGGTGGCTTTGGCCTAAAACTTTTCCTACAAAGAAATTCTGTATGTCCATGCCCCTTCAGAACCACAGAGGTGAAAGCTACAGGAAGGTCAGTTAGCTATTCATCATTTTCTTTCAACAGGAAGCTAGACCTGTAGAAACTCTGTTTCATGAAGATGGGCCTGCACCCATTAACTGAGCCACCTGCGTACGTTGTCTAATGCCATTTTAATCTCACGGCTCTTCAAGGTGGAAGTTGAGCTCTTGCCCAATTATGCTGAGCGACTTCAGCTGGGCTACAGTGAGAACTTTTCGCACCCCCCCACCACTCCTGAAATCCGAGGAAGTTATTCAGTACCGCCAGTGACTGGCTAAGGAGGCTTGTCTCTGAGGGATTGGAGGCAGGGATTGGCTAAGGACGCTCACCTCATATTTTATTTATTTATTTATTTATTTATTAAATTTCTTAATCGCCCATCTGGCCGGTCACCCAGCCACAATGGGCGATGTACAATGGTACAACTTAAAACAGTAAAATTATACATTAAAACATTATTTAAAAATACCCTAACCCACCCCAAATGTCTGCTTGAATAACCAAGTTTTCAGTTCATGGTGGAAGCTCATTAAAGAGGGGGCATGGCGGAGTTCCCTAGGGAGGGAGTTCCACAGAGTGGGGGCCACCACAGAGAAGGCCCTCTCCCTCGTCCTCACCAGCCTAGCTGTCCTGGCTGATGGGACAGAAAGAAGGCCATCCGAGGCTGATGTTGTTGAGCGGCCTGTCTGGTGTTGCTGGAGGTACTCCTTGAGAAAGGCTGGGCCGGAACCATATAGGGTTTTAAAGGTCAAAACCAACACCTTGAATTTGGACCGGAAAACAATTGGTAACCAGTGCAGCTCCTTCAGCACTAGAGTTTGTCATATTATACCCCCCCCCCTCATATTTGGGGGGTGTAATAGCCTATTGTTGCCCTAGGTCTTCATTTTGGTCTTTGTTTACCTGTGCCAACTTGCCTCTGGGCTTGTGGCATCCTGGATTGGGCCCTCTCCTTTTGGAAGACCTTTCCTTAGGATAGGCTTAGGTATTGCTTTGTTATTTTTGCTTGCACTATTGTTCCAAAGGGCTTCTCTGGTTTTATTTGATGTTGGTATATCTTTCTACCCCTTTCCCCCTTCCTTACTGTAAATAAACTTCACATCTCTTTCAAAGTTTGTACGTGCTCAATCCCCTTAATCCTCAGAACTAAATTCAGAGCCTTCTGTTTGGTCTTGCTACTGTTTAGAGTTTTAGGCCTGGGGCTTGAAATAGAAGGTATCAGCTCGAACCCTTATTTCTGTGCCCCAGGTGTGCCCTGAAAGGTCTGAGAGTCCCCTGGCTCAGACTGAGGTGGACATTAAGGGACAGTGGCAGTCTTTTGTTGTTTATTCAGTCAGTCGCTTCCGACTCTTCGTGACTTCATGGACCAGCCCACGCCACAGCTTCCTGTCAGCTGTCCCCACCCCCAGCTCCCCCAAGGTCAAGTCCGTCACCTCCAGAATATCATCCATCCACCTTGCCCTTGGTCGGCCCCTCTTCCTTTTGCCTTCCACTTTCCCTAGCATCAGCATCTTCTCCAGGGTCTCCTGTCTTCTCATGATGTGGCCAAAGTACTTCAGTTTTGCCTTTAATATCGTTCCCTCAAGTGAGCAGTCTGGCTTTCTTTCCTGGAGTATGGACTGGTTTGATCTTCTTGCAGTCCAAGGCACCCTCAGAATTTTCCTCCAGCACCACAGTTCAAAAGCATCTATCTTCCTTCGCTCAGCCTTCCTTATGGTCCAGCTCTTGCAGCCATAGGTTACTACAGGGAATACTATTGCTTTAACTATGCGGACCTTTGTTGTCAGTGTGATGTCTCTGCTCTTCACTATTTTATCAAGATTTGTCATTGCTGTCCTCCCAAGAAGTAAACGTCTTCTGATTTCCTGGCTGCAGTCAGCGTCTGCAGTAATCTTTGCGCCTAGAAATACAAAGTCTGTCACTGCCTCCACATTTTCTCCCTCTATTTGCCAGTTATCAATCAAGCTGGTTGCCATAATCTTGGGTTTTTGGAGGTTTAACTGCAACCCAGCTTTTACACTTTCTTCTTTCACCTTCGTCATGAGGTTCCTCAGCTCCTCCTCGCTTTCAGCCATCAAAGTGGTATCATCTGCATATCGGAGATTGTTAATGTTTCTTCCAGCAATTTTAACTCCAGCCTTGGCGTCATGAAGCCCAGCACGTCGCATGATGTGTTCTGCATACAGGTTGAATAGGTAGGGTGAGAGTGTACAACCCTGCCATACTCCTTTCCCAATCTTAAACCAGTCCGTTGTTCCGTGGTCTGTTCTTACCGTTGCTACTTGGTCGTTATACAGATGCCTCAGGAGGCAGACAAGATGACTTGGTATCCCCATACCACCCAGAACTTGCCATGATGATCCACATAGTCAAAGGCTTTAGAATAGTCAATAAAACAGAAATCAATGTTTTTCTGTAACTCCCTGGCTTTCTCCATTATCCAGCGGATATTGGCAATTTGGTCTCTAGTTCCTCCTCTGCCTTTTCTAAACCCAGCTTGTACATCTGGCAGTTCTTGTTCCATGAATTGCTGGAGTCTGCCTTGCAAGATCTTGAGCATTACCTTACTGGCATGTGAAATAAGTGCCACTGTTCGATAGTTTGAACATTCTTTGGTGCTTCCCTTTTTTGGTATGGGGATATAAGTTGATTTTTTCCAATCTGTTGGCCATTCTTGTGTTTTCCAAATTTGCTGGCATATGGCATGCATCACCTTGACAGCATCATCTTGCAAGATTTTAAACAGTTCAGCTGGGATACCGTCATCTCCTGCTGCCTTGTTATTAGCAATGCTTCTTAAGGCACATTCAACCTCACTCTTCAGGATGTCTGGCTCTAGCTCACTGACCACACCGTCAAATCTATCCCTGATATTATTATCCTTCCTATACAGATCTTCGTATATTCTTGCCACCTTTTCTTGATCTCTTCTGCTTCTGTTAGGTCCTTGCCATCTTTGTTTTTGATCATACCCATTTTTGCCTCCGATGTTTCTAATTTCTGGAAGAGGTCTCTTGTCCTTCCTATTCTATTATCTTCTTCCGCTTACGCGCATTGCTTGTTTAAAAACAATTCCTTATCTCTTCTGGCTAACCTCTGGAATTTTGCATGTAATTGGGCATATCTCCCCCTATCACTGTTGCCTTTTCCTTTCCTTCTTTCTTGGGCTGCTTCCAGTGTCTCAGCAGACAGCCATCTTGCCTTCTTTGTTTTCTTTTTCTTTGGGATGTTTTTTGTTGCCACCTCCTGAACAATGTTGCGAACTTCTGTCCATAGTTCTTCCAGGACCCTATCTACTAAATCTAGTCCCTTAATAATTACCCAGTAGGTGGCAGTCTACTGGGTAATTATTTGCCTACAGTGCAAGGAGTTGGGTACCCCCCCTTCACCATCACTAACCAATACACCAGTCTGATCCTGCATTTCATGCCAATTAATATGAATCCAACTCCCAGTGCTAACAACAACAACAACAACTAGTTGAATGAACGGATTGCCAAGTAAACAAACAGCCTTAATTTCATTCTAACTATTTCATATCTACTGGGACCTAAGGCAGTAGGATAACTATTTGCCTTGCCACACTGAAATTAAGAGAGAGAGAGAGAGAGAGAGAGAGAGTTAAGAGCATTCCTAGAAAACTTTTTGGTATGGAAACTTGCTATGCCCAGAAAGTCAACAGGACAATCAGGTGACCTAGGAAAGAAGGCAGGAAGAAAGCAGGATCTAGACTTGCAGGGAGGTTGTTGGAAAGAAGGAAGCAGGGAGGAATGGAAAGAGTAGGTAATATTCTTGTATGGGTCCCTTGTGCAATCCACTGTAAATCCGCTCTGGGTTTTGGTCAGAACTAGCCAGAACTCGGAGGGAGCTATCCAAGGTACTGAACCTATTCCATGGATGTGGTTCAGCACCTTGGATTGCTCCTTTGGGGTTCTGGCCTGTTCTGACCGAAACTTGGAATGGATTCACAGCCCCATCGAAACTGGAGCCACCAACCTGCACTGCACAGTTGAACAGCGTTGTTACCTGTTTCATGAATGTTCGTTAAATATGCCTGTTTGTTAAATATGCCTGGCACTGAGGCTCATGAATACAGGAGTGACTGGAGGGGAGGAGAAACACACAGAACACAAGTCCACCCACTGTAGCCATTGGCTACAGCCAATGTCCTTCAATCCTTCGAAGACCATATATCACAGGGTGGCCTTGAGGAAGGGAGCTGATGAAAGGGAGGCGGCAGGGGCGAGAGGAGTTCAGGTGAAAGGAAAGGAGGAATTAGAGAGCCTACCGGAGGGATCAAAGAAAAGAAAGACACCAAATCAGTTGAAGGTATGGAAGGGAAGTTGAGGCTACCTACCCATTCAGGTACAGTCTCCTTTTATGTCCATATTCCCATAAACATTCCCATAATTTATTAGGCATGAGTAGAAAATCACTTCTGTTGGGGGCTGGGGGTGGAGAAAACAAAAACAAGGAATGATTAGCTCTGGCTGACAATGTGTATTGCCAAACTTCGGGTGTTCAGAGCATGTAAATATATTCCATTGAGCCAAGCCTCAGACATTCTCTTGTAAATTTTAGCAACTGTTACCTTAAAAACTCATTTGGTTGAGCTGTCAGTTACATTCACTGTCAAATTCTGTCCCGGGTCTTTGGCCTTGGAAAATTTTAATAAACTTGCTTACCACAAAATCTTATCGAGTGACAAAGCCATTTTCTAGCTATTGCCTATAGGAGAAAAGAAAAAAAGCGTTGTTCCTTTTGTATGTTATATTTGATCTGAGAAGAAAGAAACAGAGGCATTTTTGAAACATTACATTTTTGGTTGATTTTCTCATACTTTGATGTGCCCCAACAACGTCGTTTTTCTGTACACCATAAGCTTTGCAGTTTATGCCATTCAGACTTGTGAAATTTTGTATATCTTAACAGACCAAAGCACTTAATAAGCTGAAAAGCTTTAGCCATTCAGCTGGCACAAAAACTCATTCATTTCAAGAATCCAGTGCGATCTATGGTAATACAGGAATAATCTGATGTGCTAAGGCAGTAGATTTCAGTCTGCATCTTCTGGAAGGCTGGAGTTCCTCAGAACCTTTATGAGGGGTTCCTGGCTGAGATCTGCAACAGCGGACAAGCTTCTTTGAAAGACTGTCTGTCATCCATAGGTGGTGTTGGGCAGGGGGGATGTCAGATACAGAATCCAAAATATAAATTTGTCTCTGTTTCGATAGATTGTAATATGGTAGACAAAGCTCACCCCCATTCTCTGCCTGTCTTGTTAATTTGCTGTTTGTTGTATGAAGCTGCCATACCAGGTCAGACTATTTGTCCATCTAGCCCTGAATTGTCTACTCTGATGGGCAGCAGCTGTCCAAGGTTTCAGAGAGGAAACTGTCCCAGCCCTACCTGCAGATCCTAGGGATGGAACCTGCATGCAAAGCAGGTGCTTTACCACTGGGCTATGCCCCCTCTGAATGCTATTGGACTAAGGGCGCAATCCTATGCATGTTTAGACAGAACAAAGTCCTACAACTCCCAGCGTTCCCCTGCCAACCATGCCAAATATAGAATCTGAAATATAAATGCTGGTTGGGGAATTCTGGGAGTTGTAGGGCTTTGTTCTGTCTAAACATGCATAGGATTGTGCCCTGGGACTATGTAGCAAACCAAATATACCAATTCAGACATCTAATATTTGGGATATTAAGAGCAGGAACATCCCAATTGCCTTGCTAGGTAGGACAAAAGTCTATTCAGTCCAAATTCTGCTCCCAGCAGAGGTCAGCTAGATGCCTCTGAAAGTGTAGTGTCTTGGGCTGCAGTCCTATGAACTCTTACCTGGGAGTAAGTTTCATGGAACATAGTGGGACTTACTTCTGTGTAAACATAGTACTTCTGCATTGCCTTGGTGCTGAAGGAAGCCAGGCTAGCAGATTGGCACCCTTGCCACTTTCGTTATCCCTGTGCCTGCCTAACACCGTCGGGACAAGAGGATGTGAGGTGTGCAGCTGTGTCTGGCTACTGCTACTTCGACAGCAACCAGTTGCTGGAGAGTAGGAAAACTCAGCAATCCGAGCAATGAGAAGCCGGAATTTCTGCAGCAGTCCCCTCTAAAGTACTTTCCAGAGTCATTCTTACCCCCCTTCATGCATTACCCGTGTGAAGGGGGCATCATGCAATGAATAGGGAGTGTTGCAATGCTCCTGGCATCAGGCACGCTGCTGTCCCTGCCTCCGGACGGGCACATGTCAGCACTGCGACCAGGCCTCCCGATGGTATAGAAGCCTACACATGCCAGCTGCTTCACTGCAGAGGACCACCCTAACACATGGACAGCCATGCAAGAGTGCAGCATCATGGCCCCTTTGCACAATTCACATGTTATGGGAGCTCTTGACTCACCACAAAGCTCACTGATTCCTCCCCTGAGATTATAACTCAGTCTTCTCTTTTTAAAACTCCTTTACCTATTATATAGATATGTAGGACTGCTCTACCTTCTGGCAACCTCAACCTCGATCATAACCTGAGAGAAAGAGAGAGAGAGAGAGAGAGAGAGAGAAGGTAGGACAGCCCTTTTGAATTTGTGAGGCCTTGAGCTTTCAGGAGCAGAGAGATGGTAAACTACAGAATCGTTACATGGAGCACAATTGGCTGTCTCTCTGTTCTTTCCCCATAGAAAGGTTTTCTTTACAAGTCCTAAACAAATACAAGTTTTCATGCCTCGCATTCCCCATCTTGCCTCCTTTCCTCCCCATGAGCTTGAAATCTGCTCCACTTTGCCAGCAAGGCCTCATCTATGTCTGTCCTGCCTAGTAGATAATTCCACAAGGCAAAATATTATCTCCAGCTAAGGGTGGAGCTCCTCGTTCAGTAAATCACACAGTAGAGTCTTTCTATGATGCTACTACTTCAAACTGCAGATGGGTGGTTTTTTTAATGCTTCCCTATATACAGAGTGGCCCAAAAGTAGGTATACAGTAGAGTTTATTTGCATTTTATTACATAGTTTATTACATTTACATTTGTTTAACACGGTTTAATCTCATAAGTGCTCGAAATGTCTTCCATCAACGTTGCAACATTCCTCGAACCTGTCCAGAACACTGTCACACACAGTATGACACAAATTCCGGTCCACATCAATGTCCATAAATGCTTCCAAGATGAACTCTTTTAATTCGTCCACTGTCCGGGGATCCCTCTCAAAAACCTTATTCTTTACTTTGTTGTTGTTGTTCAGTCGTTAAGTCGTGTCCGACTCTTCATGACCCCATGGACCATAGCATGCCAGGCCTTCCTGTCCTCCGCTCATGCCCCCCAAAAAGAAGTCCATTGGTGTTAAGTTGGGTGAACGTGGTGGCCATTCAATGCTGCCACATCATCCAATCCAATGCTGTGGGAAGGTGTTGTCAAGATAGTCCCTTTCTGCAAAAGCATAATGAGGAGGTGCCCCATCTTGTTGGAAGAGCAGTTCGGCGAAGTTAGCCCTGGTTCTGAGTTGTGGCACTACCACGTCGCGTAACATGTTTAGGTAATTGTTACTATCCACAGTTATATCGAAGAAAACTGGTCCAACAACACCTTCACTGGACAGTGCACCCCACACTGTGATGCCTTGCTGGTTCAGCTGAGATGTGATAGTCAAATGAGGATTTTCAACTGCCCAATACACACAGTTATGCCTGTTCATGTGGCCTGACAACTTGAAAGAAGCCTCATCTGACCAGATGATCTTATCAAGAAGGTCTGGTTCGTTAGAGATTTGGTTACGCATTATCTCACAGAATTGCAACCAACGGTCTGGGTCATCCTCCAGAAGACCATGTAACAGTCTTGGATGGTACGGCTTCAATTTCAATTTACACATTAAGTGTTGCAAGGACGTTCTAGGCATGGATAGCTGCTTAGACGCATGTCGTGTGGACTTTTTCGGACTGTTCACAAATGTCAGAGTGGCTCTCATCTCATTTCCCTCTGTCACAGACATCCTAGGACATCCAGATTTCGGTGCATTAGCCACTGCACCTGTTGCTTCAAATTTATCTCTAAGATGATAAATTGTCAGACGTGTTGGTGGAGGAGTGTCGGATGCTTCTTGCCACGCTGTGTGCACCCGCTTGGCATCTTCAGTCTTCCAGTACTGCTTTAGAATCCACTTTCTTTGTTCTTGACTCAAGTTCACTGCCATCATTCACAATATCAGTAAAAAAAATAAATAACTAAACAACTAAACAACTGTATACCTACTTAAGGGCCTCACTCCCCTCACTCTCTACACTTAACTGATTTAACTGTCACTCCCTGTCACTCACTCTTCCCAACTGTCATTCTGACTCCACCCACACATCCTCTACTCACACATTCTCTCCCCCTCCCATCAACATTCTAAACAACTGTATACCTACTTTGGGGCCACCTGGTATGGAGGACTGGACAGTCAAAAAATGAATGCAAATCTATTAAATAAACACTCCCTGCAGGAGTGCATCAGAGAGAGGGTTAGGGTAGAACCTCTTCCCAAATGTACAATATGTTGGGAAGTTTTTACTGCTACTACACTGGTAGCAGTAAAAATATAGCAGTAAAAATATAAAAATATAGTCCTTCAAAAATATAGAGAAAGATTCCACCATATGATTTTGCTGATTCATAGAGCTCCACCCTTAAAACTCCTCCTTAGTCATTCTAAAATAGCCCAACTACTGAATCCAGGCTACAAAGCTCATTTCTCTTTCACTTCTCCTTCTTTAACTCAGGCCTCATCTACACTGGGCTTTTACTCCAGGGCGGGTGCGAGTCAAGGTCAATCATGATAGATGACAGAATCGCGACTTCGCAGCCATCCGTGGTTTTCTCCCGGAACAAGTGGAGTTCCAAGGAGTCATTTTATTACAATTGGGGGGGGGGGTTGCTGTGGGTTCCCCTGCGGTTGTGGGCCGTCTGTTCCTTCCCCGAACTGACTTTGCATCTTACAGTGGGTGTGTTGTAGGCGTGCATGGTGCCTCTGTGATGCCCCTTTATTCCCCCATCCCTTCACAGCTGTGCCATTACAGAGGCACAGAGGGGCTTTTCATTTATTTAATCACACTTTCGCACATTCTTGCAGCTTCGTATTTTTGCAATGGTTGCTTTTGGACTCAGTGCCCAAGGGCCAGGGGGTGGTCTTGGGGGAAGAAATAACATCACTCTGGGCACCATTTTGGAGCAATGGGTAGGCACGTACCACTCATGCTTGTGAGTGCAAACCATCGCGAGAGTCTCGGGCTGGGGAACTGACAAACGGATGGTGTGGAAATGAAGGAGCACAGAACACCCAATTTTTACCTAAAACAGGGTCAGAAAGACACAGCAGAGCCCCTGAAATATAAAACAGCCACTGAAGTCGCGCCCCCACACTCATGGGACTGCACAGCTGCGCATTTCAGTGTAATGGCAAAAAAGGGGGGCACGGCGAGTATGTTAGGGAAGCACACAGTACATCGCGAGTGTATCGCAGGGCATGGTGATTCGAAGCCACATTGCTGTGCAGTTGTGATGTGGGGTGTGCTTGGGGGGGTCAAAGCAGTGCCATATAGATGGGGCCTCAGTTAAGATCCCCTGTGCTTTTCCTGTAACTGACCACTTCACGAGCAATGCAAGAGAACAGGACAAAGAGAGATCATTGATGTGCCTAGGATCACACACTGAAGACAATCCAAAATTGGGTAATGCTTTTATTAGGACCAACCCAAATGCTACAAAACATTGCTTGCAGAATCTTTCTTGGCATTTTGGTTTGTCTTAATATAGCTATTTCCCACTGTGCAGGGGTTGGAGATTCCCCCCCCCCCCGCTCATGGACCAGTGCAGCTATCTTTGATTTTTATATAGGTTGAAGGCCGTTGATGATGCTTAGAACTCCTGCTACTTTGACTTCCAATCTTATACTCAGTCCAGTTTCTAAAGGTTAACCTGGCAGCCATCCTGTGTGGCAAGAGTTAGTTCTTACACAGAAAGCAATTAATCACCACAGAACCTCCTGCTACATACGCAAATGAAGACATATTTCTAGGCAGCACAAGTGTCATGTGAGAATTAATTATAGTTTTATGTTACTAAAGTTGGCTAAAGCCTCAGGCCTCATACTGGGAAAATTAAGAGGAGACTGTTTTTGCAACATCCTCTAAGTGAAACTGTTACATATGGTTCCAGCAAGTAAAGATCGGAGTAAGTTGTAGCTTGAGCTCTGTAATTATCATAAACAGTTCTTCTGTCGCTTGAGTTATGCAATTGGAACAAGCCGCTCTCGTGTATGGATCCCATTCTGTATGGATCTATAACTGTTTGACAAAGTTCCTTTCATATACCGTATTACCTGATGCTTTTGCACCATTTGAAATACGAACAGCATACAGTATGTAAACAGTTTTGTTACAAATTGTGAAGAGTAGGTTCAATGCCCAGATGGTCACCTCCACCAAGATTATTTTAAAATCCTGTTTATTCATTACAAAGCCTAATCCATGATGAGATAGTAAACTGGCATCTGGGCTGTACCACTTCAGCTTGCAGTTAGGGACTCACATGACTGAAAGTTCCTCCATACAAAAAGATCCCTCCACACAGAAAATGGTCATGTCAGGGAGAGGCCTAAGCTAGGATCCTTCTCCCTGATTTCTAATTTTCAGGGTGGAACCAATGTTTCTGTCATGTGAGCCTCCACCTTTAGCTTGAAGTGGTATGACCTTGGATAGCTCCTCTAGAGTTCTGACTGGTTCTAACTGAAACCCAAAGTAGATTCACTGCCCCATTGACATCAGAGTCACCAGCCTCCATTGGCCCAGACACAGGTTTACAGGCTCAGACAGAATTAGACTATAGTTTGACCTGCCTATGAAAGGCACTGCTGTGTGGACCAGGCCAGGACCAATGGCACATCTAGATGAGTCTTTTACTCCAGGGCCAGTGTGAGCGCAGATCCTTTTGATTAGACAATGCAATTGCCACTTCACACCCCTCCGTGGTTTTCTCTTGGAAGTTGCAGATTTCCGAGGAGGCGTTTTGCTCTGAAGTTTTCTGCTGCTGTGGGTTCAGGGCTGGGTGGCTCACTGTCTAATCCTCCTTTGGATCGACACCGCAGTTTGTGGTGGGCGTGAGGTGGGCGGTGTTACTGGTGTCACTGTGTGACGCCTTCTCACTCCTCCCTGCTCCTTCCTGTTTCCTCGCAGCTGCGCAATTACCGAGGCACCAAGAAACATTAAGAGCAGCACGCACACGTTCGGGCACATCCGGTTCTGTACAAACAGTTGCTATGACGACCAGCAAGATCACTCACCACTTCCTACCAGAGACATGAGACTTCGCACCACTGCAACCGTGATCCGTCAGGTTCACATCCGTGCGGAGTTAATTGAAATGAAACTGCATAGTTTCTTGCCTCCGTGTATATGCACCCTTGGGTGTTCGCAGCGATGGAGCTGCGCAGCCCCAACGATATGAAAGACCAAGTCAGCGCCATGTAGATGGGGCCCAAGACATCTGTATTCAAATCTAGGCCACACTGATAAATATAGCAAAGATGGAGACTGCCATGTAGCAGGCAGAGTATGCTGCTTTGTTGACCAAGCAAAGGCAGAAGGCCAGGCTCCCAAGATTTATTCAAAGGCATCACACCTCCTACCATTTGCAGGAGATGATGCCTAGAGCAAAGGGCTGGATGTGCCTGATCTCGTTTGATCTCAGAAGCTAAGCAGGGTCAGCCCTGGTTAGTACTTGGATGGGAGACCACCTGGCAATCAGGCTTCCTGCATGGAGCAGGGGGTTGGACTTGATGGTCTTGGAGGCCCCTTCCAACCCTATGATTCTATGATGTCGAGCAAAGGGCTGGATGACCATGATCAGGTGTCCTGTGTGCCTGCTAAGTCTTCTGTCCAGGGGCTTACTGTGGATGGGCAGCTTAAAGGCCCCTGTCCTACTCCGCCTACTTCTGATCCCTTATCTTACAACCAGACTGGGACTGGACAGCCCTTCAGATAGAGAATTGCCCTTCAAGGAGAGGATCATCCTTCCATAGAAGGCTGTCCTCTAAAAGCCCTTCAGCTACAAGACTGACTTCTGTAAAGTAGGACACATGGCCCCTTCCAACCCTACTAGTCTATGATTCTATGATTCTATGATTCATCCTGTGTATCTCACTAGGCTAACTCCCAACCTCAGACTCTTGGGCTCCAGTCTCAGACTCTTGGAATCCCTCCCATTCAAGGCCCTATGTCCAAACAAGCACTACATCTAAAGTTTCCCTTAGAGTCCCTTGGGCTAGACAGCCTTCTTTTGTAGTTCCCAATCCCATTTCTTCAGTTTCACAGCAGTAGCACAGACAACCCAATTACCACAAGGACTTGAGGAGCAAGATAACTGTCTTAACCATGGAAGTAAATAACATATTTAAATAATTCTGCTAGAGCTGAAATTAATTTAAGGGGCAGATCTCAAGTAAATACTTCTAGCTTGAACTTGCTTGCAAAAATTCAATTTCATACTTTTCTTATAGGGGTTTTCCTCAGTATTCCTAATTATAGGTGCTGCTGGATTGACAGGTTTTAGGGGAGAAAGGTGTAGAAGTATTGAATTTGGTCAATATCCTGTTGTTGTTGTTCAGTCATTAAGTCGTGTCTGACTCTTCGTGACCCCATGGACCACAGCACGCCAGGACTTCCTGTCCTTTGCTCTCTCCCAGAGTGTGCTCAAGTTCATATTCATTGCATCGGTGATGCTATCTAGCCATCTCATCCTCTGCCGTCCCCTTCTCCTTTTGCCTTCAGTCTTTCCCAGCATCAGGGTCTTTTCCAGGGAGTTTTCTCTTTGCATTAGGTGGCCAAAATATTGGAGCTTCAGCTTCAGTATCTGTCCTTCCAATGAGCAGTCAGGGTTGATTTCCTTTAGGATGGACTGATTTGACCTCCTTGCAGTCCAGGGGACTCGTAAGAGTCTTCTCCAGCACCACAGTTCGAAAGCATCCATTCTTCGGCACTCAGCCTTCCTTATAGTCCAGCTCTCACAGCCATACATTACTACTGGGAAAACCATAGCTTTGATTATACAAACCTTTGTCGGCAAGGTGATGTCTTTGCTTCTTACTATGCTGTCTAGGTGTGCCATAGCTTTCCTCCCAAGGAGCAAGTGTCTTTTAATTTCATGGCTACAGTCACTGTCTGCAGTGATCTTGGAGCCCATGAAAGTAAAATCTGTCACTGCTTCCATTTCTTCCCCTTCTATATGCCAGGAAGTGATGGGGCCAGATGCCATGATCTTCGTTTTTTTAATGTTGAGTTTCAAACCAGCTTTTGCACTCTCCACTTTCACCCTCAACAAGAGGCTCTTGAGATCCTCTTCACTTTCTGCCATTAGGGTGGTATCGTCTGCGTATTGGAGGTTGTTGATAATTCTCCTGGCAATCTTAATTCCGACCTGTGATTCATCCAACCCGGCATTTCTCATGATGTACTCTGTATATAAATTAAATAAGCAGGGTGACAATGTGCAGCCTTGTCGTACTCCTTTCCCAATTTCGAACCAATCGGTTGTTCCATGTCTGGTTCTTACTGTTGCTTCTTGACCCTCATACAAGTTTCTCAGGAGACAGGTAAGGTGGTCTGGTACTCCCATCTCTTTAAGAATTTCCCACAGTTTGTTGTGATCCACACAATCAAAGGCTTTAGTGTAGTCAATAAAGAAGAAATAGACATTTTTCTGGAATTCTCTTGCTGCCTTAAAATTCATCCAGAGATTTATAAAATTATTCTTCAAGGTCAAATTGAAAGAGTAAAATCTGAAACTATTTTGAAATTCTAAACCTAATGGGTTGGATCCAGATTTAGTCATGCTCCACTTTCAGTGGGTCTCTTCTAAGCTTGACTAAGTCCAGATCCAACCCCCTGGTAAGAAGTCTGGAATTTTCTTACCATATTTGTGCAACAAACAATACTTTTTAGCTTTAGCTGCTGCCATTGCCCAGAAGAATGCAGTTTGTCGCTCTCATCACTTTTGGTTAATCTACTTTCCTATCTCCCTCCCTTCCTCTCTCTGAAGTATCGAAACCTCAGTGCTCTTTTTGTTCCTCCATCAAGAAGTCATTTTTCATTTTGACAGGACCATAGATGCTAGTACACGTACAGGAGCTCTCAAAGTTTCCCGAAATGCTGATGCAGCCATGCTGACGTCCTGACACCACATGCTCAATGCTGCCTCTCTTATCAAATGTTGACTGATGTGTTATTATAGAGAGGTCTATACTTGTTTCAGGAAGAGGCAATGTGCAATTCTTTGCTTTTTCATTTTAGGAACAGGATCCCCACCCCTTCGGGTGTTGTACAAGTGGACAGTGTGACTTCTCATCCTTCAGAAGCAAGAGAGATTGATGTAACAATCCATCAAGGCGCAGCAGCTGGTTCAATCTTTGAGGAAATCTTTACTTAGATCATCCCTAATGTAACAAATGATGGACTGGCAAAGTGAATGCGCTTTTTGATCTACTTACAAAAGACAGCCATTATGCGCAGAGAAAGATACACTTAACTACACACACACACGTCTGCCAAGAATTCTAAATTCACTTGCCTATAGAGCAAGTCCAGATGTCTTTTATTAAAGGGGAAAAGATGCATGAGTTTCATCTGCATTTGCTTTGGCTGTCTATATTTGTTCTGGATTTCAGCTGATCCTCAAATGACCACTGAAAGCTGATTTAGTGCAGTGAATAGAGCCACAATCCTATGACTTATACTTGGGAGAGTACGCAACATTTTATTTTATTTTGGAATAAACATGCATAGGATGTGCACCTTGCATTTAGGAAACTCCCCCCCCCCCAGCTCACACCTTTGCCTCAGCCATAAAGCTCACCAAGTCAGTGGCTTTCTTCAGATCACCGTTTCTTTTCATTTTCACTCCATGCCTTGCACTGGAAGTTGTGTACCTTGCAAGGTTGTAAGAAGGACCGAAATAATGAAGCGCTCCTAGTCCTTAGCATTTGAAATGTGCTGTTTCAACACTCAATATTATCAACATTTCAGGGTTGTAATCATACGGGCTCCTTAATGTACATGAGCAATCATGGGCACTAGGGAATTAAAAAACCATATCCTTACTGACTGGATATGCTGCAGGTATCAGATTACACCTAGCATTCTGGGGCAAAGTAAGAAGAGAAACATATTTAGTTTAAGCCTGCTTGTAGAGGTAACACAGCCCAAACCTAGTCAATCAAAGAAAACCTGAAAGTTGCAGATAAGAAATACAGCACATCATGGGCCATTAATCAAACCTAAAACTGGCAGTTTCTCATTACTTTGTATGTTGATGGCGTCACCGATCCCTCCACAGTTTCACATATTTACAGATATCAATTAGGAACAGACTTTTGTTCCAGCCCTTGATTTGTTTTGAACATGTCACTGCGCAACCCAGAAGGAAACGTGTTTTGCTGAACTGCATACCTTAAAGCTTTGTAAAACAAAAGGGTCAAGCATATATTAATGCTGCCATGGGCAGAGACACCAGCCATGGTAAAAGTCATTTCATGTGAGAAAATACTTCAGAGTTCTGAGGTAGGTACATCTGAACATTTTCTGGTTTAGGGCGCAAGTCTGTGTGCAAGAATCAAATAGGCATTTAATTAAATAATAAACTGTTTAATTAAATGGCTGCCCGATTTCTGCAGATGGCCCTGTGCCCTGATGGAGAAATTCTCAGATATACTTACCTCAGAACTGTTCAGTCTTGTTCAAAACACAAACACTAAACTCAGACTTGGGCTCCAGTCATAAATGGACTAGCACCCCAATCGCAAGAATGTCTACCCAGAAGTAGAGTCGTAAATAAAATTTACATCAAGCAAAACTTGAAGCAAAATTGGAATTGTCTCCCCAGGGAAAACAGCTGAGGAATTTCAAGGGAATCAAAAGTGTCTCACAGGGACAAATGATATTTCTCAGTGGGATTCCATACTTCTCTGGTTTGCCCCTGAATTTTATCTAGAGCAAAATTCCAAGTGAGTTTCGAGGTTCCTCTTCTACTGAAACATTGGAGGAATTATGAAGGGAACCCAAAGGAATTTTGATAAGCTTAATTTTTCAAGGGAGGGGGGTGTTCACACATCCCTTCTCAGGAGCACCTCCCCTTGGTAATAATGGGAATATTTTCCAGATAAGCATGCTTAGGGTTGCACCCTTAGTTAAGTGTGATTGCTTGCAAGATAACTCATTTCTAAATAACTGTCTCTAGGATTGTGATGTAAGGACACAAACCTACAAATACTTGACTCAGACATAGAGTAAATGCCATTGACCTCAAGAGGACTCATTACCAGTCTGTGTAAAATTTAGAGTAAATTAGCACTGGATATTGACAGAACCCAACAGTTCACCCACCTGCTTAAGAGTTTACTTATAGAAGATTGCTGGTAAATCATAAGTTGGCTTCCATTTTTCTGTCTCATTCTCAGGGCATTTTATAATTTATTTTGAGTTCATTTTTGTGGTGTTTTTAAGCTTACCTAATCACTGCAAGGCAGCCAAGGGTATTCTGTGGGTTTTATCTTTCTATTCTACATCTCTCCATTGCTCTGCAGCCTCCCAAGCTGCCTGCACTTCCTGATCTGAAAAAGCCCTAAGGGAGGAATTACATCATGATGTCTTCCGCTGGGCTTTAAATGAAGTGTGGGAAGCCAAGGAGGCTACAGGCTGCCAGAGAGATGATGGTATAATGAAAGGCAGGACACTCACACACACTCCTCAGCCACCTCATAAATAAGGTAAACACAAGAACCCTGAACCCAACCCATGAGAATTTCTCTGAAATTTTCTTCTCCTTTGTATGTCTTTGTGAAAGCAATTTCTTTTCTATCAAATTGCATGAGAATTGAGAATGTGGTAGAAATTTTCAGTGGTAGAAATGTGGTAGAAATTTTCAGTGTGACACTAAAAGATATAGCTACTTGCTACGTCTTTAACGTAATGTCTGCTTTGGCTTTCAGAATGCCAACTTTGCTGTCTGGATGAGATAAGAAAGGCCTTCCCTGGAATAAGGTCTTTGGACATTGTAATGGATGTATAACAAGTCCTTTTGTTGGTCTTCAACTTAAGCTAAAACAATGTTTGTGTCAGCATGCTATTTTGGTACTTATTTTCTTTATTTCCTGATTTTTATATTCTTGTCTGTTTCTTCTAATAAGCCCTTTTCTTATTTAATGATGATATTACTGAGTTTTGCCTGGGAGATTCAGGTGCTTTTGTCTAAATAATACAGTGCTTGTGTAACCCGTCTGAAGTCACTTCCATGGCACCCCCTGCAGCAAGGGACAAAATAGTGCAGTCAGCCCAGCCTTAGGATTTACTGAGTTTTGTCCCTAATTTTACAGATTAGAGCCCAAACTGCAGTACCACTAAGAAGCGTGAGAAGACCTATATTGTGGATGGAGACCTCTTTAGCATTTTGTGGTTTTGTTCCTCTTGTACGTTTTTCTCGCTCACTTGCTCTCTTCTGTGGCCTGGTTCACACTGCATTCCACAGTAGTCCAGATTTTTTTTTAAAAAAAAAAAACACAAATCTGGGTTATTGTGAATGCAGCAGCTTGCTGGTGCACACTGCCTAAGAGCTCCCGCTGCCAGTAGAAGCAGCTAAACAAACCAGGGACCTTCTGTCCATGGTTTGCTTATCCCATGATGTGCAAACTAGGAACTCTGGCTTGTCTTTTCCCCCAACAAGCCAGAGAAATAAGCGAAAAACAAACCATGAGTTATTTTTCTAGCTTGTCTGGGGAGAAACAAGCCAGAGTTCCTGGTTCTCACATCATGCTAGGAATTCCTGGCTCACATGTCCATGGCAGTAGGAGCATGCTGCTGTGTTTATAAAAACCCAGACTTTTTTTCTGGGTTTCCCATTCAGAGCAGTTATTGCCATGGTTACTGCAAATGGGAGCTGCAAAAAGTGGGTGTGGGGAGCCTAGATCTCTCTTAAAAGGACTTGCTGGAGAATCAGGATGGAAGCAGGGCACCCACAAGTGTCAGTTCAGCTCTTAAAACCCGGAGGATCGCTTTGCTAAGTGGGCGATCTTGTCACTGACAGAGGATGCACAAATTAGTCTGGTCGTGTCAATTTCATTGTATGTTTCATACTGCGCTTCATTCCCTTTGCAGACTGAAACATACTGGGATATTGACAAGGCAAGGTTACACATATGTGTCAGCCACAAATGCACACTTGCGCAACTGTGGAAAAACTGACAAAATTACAACAACAACAACAGCAACAACAACAACAACAACAACAACAACAACAATTTTAAAAGCATAAACACATTTGTGCACATTTCTGGGGCCAAAAAACTAAAAATATTACAGCCCCATTTGTGCAAATGCCTGGGACCAACAAATAAATACATAAAAAGCTGGGGAACTAAAAGGAGTTGTAATCAGAGCAGGGAGGGGGACAGGACAGGCAGACAAGACAAGATGGGTTCTGTCACACAGGACACTAGGATACTGGGTGGAGGACCAAGGGGGAGGGGGAGATCAACCCATGGTGAGCCCCATCATCTGTTGGGCACACTATGGGTTGTTCTGAAAATAACCCACCCTGTGTAGCTTATTTGCAGGGTGGGTCGTCGTCTTGTGTAAACATGGCCCATGGGTTATAAGTCTGGGTTGTTGTTTCTCTTTCAACAACCCAGAGTTCCGGGTTCAGACATCATGGAGAACAACCCAGGAATGGAGTGTCCCTGGGTTGTTTCGCTCACTGGAAGCGAGCGAGCGGTCCGGAGCCAGCACACTCACTCAATCCAGCTTGCTCCCAAACAATCCATGGTTAACAAAACGTGGGTTGTTTCACTGTCTGAAGTGGGTCAATGTGTTTGGCTCCTTCTCACATGTAAATTCAAGCTGGTTCTTGGCTTTTCGTACATGAAAAAGCATACGTCTTCATTCCTTTTCTTTCCCTCACTTTAGAAATTTAGCTTCTAATTCACCAAGCCATTCAGCACAGTCGCCTACCAGATTTGGATTGGAAGTTCTCTCATCTCTGAGCAGCTGCTGCAGCAACATCCCTTCAGGCCACACAGGTCACAGGGCTCATCAGAACTTGTAATTAAAAGGGCGATTTTCCCTCTAAATGGCTCTCATTTTGAATACTGCAGCAGTTTCATTTAAAAGCTAAGCTTTGTAATATTGTGTCTCTACTCCTTTTCTTCAGCTAATAAGAGCAATACTTTCAGATAAGTCCTTTGCGTGCACCACTGAACTCAAGAGGGCGTACAGCCAACCGTGAATAAGAACTGTCATTCTAGTTATGATGGCCAGGTCTCCAGCATTTACTGACTTACTTATTAATTTTACAGCATTTCTATGCTACCCCATAGCATGAAGTTCTTTAGAGAATTTAAAATAAACAACAAGCGTCTCAAAACCTGAGGGCCAAACTGGCTAAGACATCAATTTATGCAATGAGCAATGGTTGGAAAGGCTTTTTAAAAGTAAATAGCAGGTGTGGGGAAAATTTGAATCAGGCCGCTGCTGGGAGTAGGAGGGCTTTAACCCTTTGTCTCCAGTCCTAGGGGGAAACATCTATGTAGAAGAAACATCAGGGGGGGTTCTTATTTGGGGGGATGATTTCCCCCCAATTTGTCTACTGAAAATTTGATATTTGGGGGAAATGGGGACACACACTCACACACACACACTTATGTGGCATTTTCTCACACAATGATGAGTAAATTCTTGCCTCTGATTCCTCCATCTTCTGCATTAAGGGAGCAACCACCGCAGACATCATCCTGCCCCTTGCCACCACCGCGGACATCATCCTGCTCCTTGCCACCACTGTGGACATCATCCTGCCCCTTGCCACCACCGCGGACATCATCCTGGCCCTTGCAACCACCGTGGACAGCACCATGCCCCTTGCAACCACTGAGGACAGCAGCCTGCCCCTTGCAACCACCATAGACAGCAGCCAGTCCTCTCAACCACCACGGACAGCTGCCTGCCCCTTGCAACCACCCCTCTCAACCACCGTGGACAGCAGCTTGCCCCTTGAAACCACCTTGGACAGCAGCCTGCCCCTTGCAACAACCGCAGACAGCAGATAGCCCTCTCAACCACCATGGACAGCACCCTGCCCCTTGCAACCACCACAGACAGCACCCTGCCCCTTGCAACCACTGAGGACAGCACCCTGCCCCTTGCAACCACTGAGGACAGCAGCCTGCCCCTTGCAATAACCACAGACAGCAGCCAGTCCTCTCAACCACCACGGACAGCACCCTGCCCCTTGCAACCACCACGGACAGCAGCCAGTCCTCTCAACCACCACGGACAGCACCCTGCCCCTTGCAATCACCACAGACAGCAGCCTGCCCCTCTCAACCACCATGAACAGCACCCTGCCCCTCTCAACCACCACGGACAGCACCCTGCCCCTTGCAACCACCACGGACAGCACCCTGCCCCTTGCAACCACCACGGACAGCAGACAGCCCTCTCAACCACTGTGTACAGCACCCTGCCCCTTGCAACCACCGCAGACAGCAGCCTGCCCCTTGCAACCACCACAGACAGCACCCTGCCCCTTGCAACCACTGAGGACAGCACCCTGCCCCTTGCAACCACTGAGGACAGCAGCCTGCCCCTTGCAATAACCACAGACAGCAGCCAGTCCTCTCAACCACCACGGACAGCACCCTGCCCCTTGCAACCACCACGGACAGCAGCCAGTCCTCTCAACCACCACGGACAGCACCCTGCCCCTTGCAATCACCACAGACAGCAGCCTGCCCCTCTCAACCACCATGAACAGCACCCTGCCCCTCTCAACCACCACGGACAGCACCCTGCCCCTTGCAACCACCACGGACAGCACCCTGCCCCTTGCAACCACCACGGACAGCAGACAGCCCTCTCAACCACTGTGTACAGCACCCTGCCCCTTGCAACCACCGCAGACAGCAGCCTGCCCCTTGCAACCACCATGGACAGCAGCCAGCCCTCTCAACCACGACGGACAGCAGCCTGCCCTTTGCAACCACCGTGAACAGCAGCCTGCCCCTTGCAACTACCGCAGACAGCAGACAGCCCTCTCAACCACCACGGACAGCAGCCTGCCCCTTGCAACCACCACAGACAGCAGCCTGCCCCTTGCAACAACTGCGGACAGCACCCTGGCAGCTTCCTCACCCGAAGTCAGAGTTCTGACCTTGGGTGCAGATGCAAATGAGGGGGCAGGGGGAAGGGAAGGGAGGCACAGAAGATCCACAACATCCTGAAGCCCCCCAGCTCCCATTCCTGTCCCCATCCCTGCGACTCCACTAGACTCGCTCAAAAGCACATCTAGTGAGAAAAGCAACAGAAAGGTGACGTCGCCTCTGTTAGTCCTGCTCTGCTAGGCCTCTGCTGGTACAGCACTGGATATCTGGAGTGCTCCAGCATTGCACCACTCCTTCAGAAAGCTCAGGGCTGCTCTGTAAGTGAAGCAAATTATGGAATGTTTAAAAATAAACACACATGAATCACAGTCGAGGGGCAAAGTAGCAGTGGGAGAGTTGAGAAGCTTCTTTCAATCCAAGTGATGCTAAAATTCCCAAGGATATATTATTTAGTGAAATAGAGGAAAAAATTAAAATAAAATGGGTTCAGGAAGGTTTTATTTATTTATTTATTTATTTATTTATTTATTTCTATACCGCCCAATAGCCGAAGCTCTCTGAGCGGTTCACACACACACAAAAGGTATTTTCTCTACTTTGACACATCCAGACTGTTCCTACACACGTTTACTCAGAAGCAAAGTCCCACTGAGTTTAATGGGGCTCATGTCTCTGCCCCATTTTACATTTCTATAGTTAAAGTACCTCACTCCTGTTTTGGAAATCTTTAAAATAGACTGCTAAAGGAACATGCTTCTGTGAGAGCTCATCACCATGCACAAATAATTTACTATCATTCATTCAGTTGTGAGTCATCCAGACCTGATTCCCACAACATGTTCATCACTAGAATTCTCTACACTTGATTACTGTACAAGGGAGGGCTGTTCACATGACCCACTCTCATGTGAGGAGGGTCACAGAGCCACATAGGCTGGCCCCATCCCCACCGATGGGGAAGAGTTTCAGTGAATTCATAGTCTGCACATGCATGTGTGAAGTGAACTAGCCCTCAGGAGGAGTATTTATAGAATCTCCATGTGTGAATTACCTCCATGAGGTCATGTCAGGTGAGAAAGCTTCTGTGGCATTTGATTCCTGACAACCATTTCACACATGCAAATGCTCCTCACTTCATGAGTGCAACTTCTTGTCTGAAGTCATCCTTAGCTCAGAGGGAAGTCCGTCTGAGCATTATTGCGTCACATACATGATTTGGCCCTGAAAAGCAGAACCACAGTTTATTCCTGGATTTCATTAAACCCTGCCAATTCTCCCTCTCTCTTTTTTGTCTGCACCTCCAAGCCACAATTTATTTTAAAAAATACTTCTAGAACCAGGAAGGAGCAAAATAGATTAGGCTCGGACGCAAACTGTGTATTGTGCTATATGCCCATTTCTTTTACAACCCTAATCCCAACCTACCTGTCAAACACATTCTGTAACAGTGCATTGAAAAGAGTGACACCTGTGGGCATGGATCTTTGAAAGGGGACATTGTGCACCGCTTGATTTCTGAGCGGCTGGAACCAGAAAAGCCTTTTCATTTCATGTGCTGCCTGCAGTTTGCGCAAAGGCTCCTAAGTGCCCATCTTGGAGACTGTGTGGCAAAGGGAGAAACATTGATGCCAAAATAATTGACACAAACTGTCAGTCCTGATCAATGCCAGTTGGCAGGGCCATGGGACAATTTAATTGGCTCGGATCGTCAGCTGCCTGGTGGTGCTGGAACAGTGATGAGCTGTTTCTCCTGAGACACTCATTGTAAGTTGCAAGGGAAGGTTTTGCCAGGTAGTGTTCTTGAAATGGCAGTTTGAATCATTTGATAAGAGAAATATGTATTCCCTTCAAGAGCCCAGATTAGTCATACTCCAAGAACAAGCATGCCCAGGCCAGCAACCAAGACTATGCTTGACAATGGCTGGGTTCAACACAACATGCTAACCCCCACTCAGTGGTTGAGTGTGGGTTGTTTGTTGAACTGTGGGTTAGCGTGTTGTCTGAACCCTGGACATTTTCCACAGGGTGGCTAGTTAGCCATGCAGTGTGGCTTATTTTACTCGAACAAGCCACCTTGAGAACCCAGGTTTGTTGCCAGGTTGTTCAGGGTGGTTAACAAGCCATATTGCATGGTTAACAATCCACCCTGCAGAAAATGTAGTTTGGACAACATGCTAAGCCACGGTTCAACAACAACCCACACTCAGCCACTGAGTGTGGGTTAGCGTATTGTAAACCCCACCATTGTCATTACAAAACAAAGAGTCATGTCCAAAATTAGGGATGCACCAAACATTGTCCAGTTTAGATTCTTTTCAGGTCAAAAATGGGATTTTGGTGAGTGCATACCTCAATAATAATTGTTAAGAACATTGGTGGTTGGCAGGCTGGCAGCTATGAAAGAGGCAAATTCCATTCTAGGGATCATTTGGAAAAGGACTGAAATGCCTTTATACTAAGTGACACTGCAGCCACATCTGAAATATGGTGTACAGTTCTGGTTGCCCCATCTCAGAAAGGATACCATAGAGCTGGAAATGGTGCAGACAAGGGCAGCTAGACATAGCATGGGGTCTGAAGCACTTTTTCTACAAGGGGAGGCTTCAGCATATGGGGATTTTTAGTTTAGAAAAAAGATGACCAAGGGTGTACTCCTATGTATGTCTAGACAGAAAAAAGTCCTACAACTCCCAGCATTCCCCAGCCAGCTGGGAGCTGTAGGACTTTTTTCTGTCTAAACATGCATAGGACGGTCTCCTAATTGGGGGAGACACTTGAGGTTTATTGCTGTCAGCCACTTCGGGAGACAATTGTCTGAACAGCAAGATATAAACAAGTCTTCCCTAGCTACCAGCCATGGTTTTAGATAACTTCATCTGATTTTAAATATTTTAATTCTGTATTTTCAATCTTGTTTTTCTTTCTTTTTATTGTTCACCACTCAGAAATCTAGTCAGATGTAGAGCAGTATAGAAATCCAATAAATAAATAAATAAATAAATAAATAAATAAGCAAGCAAGCAAGCAAGCAAGCAGTAGATAAATATAGCCATCAAGAGTAGTAGCCATTGATAGCCTTCTCCTCCATGAATTTGTCTAATCCCCTTTTAAAGTCATCCAAGTTGGAGGCCATCATAACATCTTGTGGTGAGAGCTCTCGGTCACCTAAGGACATTGATTGTCAGGAGATAAAGGACAGACAAAAAAGGGTACTTCCTCACATCATGCAGTATTAATTGACTGTCACAAGATGTGGTGATGGCCACTGACAGGAGAGGGCTACTGGTGTTCTATAATGCTCATGGGCTTGCTGGGGGCATCTGCTCAGCCCATGTTGTAGTCAATGCCCCTTTGGCCTGATTCGGCAGGACTCTTACATTTTTACTTAGGACTGGGTACTCAGTGATTTCTGCTATAGTGTTGCAATATGGTCTCAAAGATGCTCTACTCAATACACAGTGTACTGATGCATACAGCCATCTTCATTTTAACAAGCCAAACACATGAGATCCAGGCAAAATAAACACGAACCATTATTAGTTGATACCAGTGATGCTAGCGTAGTCCTGGTCTTTGGCACAGTACGACAAAAGCACAAGAAGAAAACACCATCGATCCATATGTAAAGCCAGATTGCTCCTTTCTCCCCTCCATAATACTCATATCAATTCAATCCGCCTGAGCCATATGGTGAAAATAGGCAGCCAGTGATGCCGTTTTATGCCAGTGAATTCCTCTTCCACTGCCAGGGGAACAGATTGTAACTGACAGGTTAGAAAAGTGATCTTCATCTCCATTCTACATCTGGGTAATTCAATTTTCAGCTGATACTTGACTTAGTAGTTCAATGGTTACAAGATCAGCATGATGAATGGAACAGTTTCTCTCTAAGGTTAATGAAGGAAGCTTTACCCTTTGGGTATTCTAATCCAAATGAAGCGTGGCCTTTACATGAGCCATATGACCACCAATACTATCATACTTATATTGCAGCTGGGTGTGTAGGGCAGATTCACATCTCTTATGAAGGCCTGAGACCTGTTTCCATGAGTGATATCATTTACCCCAACCTGGCTGCATGTTGAGGTCGTTAGGGATACTTGATATCGTGGCCATCCAGCAGCCACCCCGGACCTTATGGCAGAAAAACCAGATTTCCTGAGACTGCTAAAAGTCCGGTTCTTTTCCTTAAGTTGGGTTCTCCTCGGTATAGTTGCTGTGTGCCCCAACCCTGCATTGACCTCGGGTATGCTAGCCCTGCCCAGGGGTGAGGCTTTCACCCTGACCCCGGTCAAGGGGTGTTTCCTCCCATTGTGCTGAATGAGGATTGCCCTCTGAATGCCCTCATCAGAACTTACAGAGATCCCCTGCAATTGACATGGCACAGTTTAAAGCCCAATTCCCTAACTGCGGTAAAGCGCAATCTCAAGGGTCCAATTCTCCTTTGTTTGGTTTATTGCCTTAGGAAGTAACTACTTCGCCCCTTCGTTGTAGAGATCCTGCAGTTAGAAAGGGGGCTGGTTTCCCATCCCTGCCCCCCTCTTTCCCATCACAAGCATATGTGTGTCTACTCGGAAGTAACTCTCATTGTGCTTAATGAGGCTTGCTCCTGAAATGCAGGTGCGACTGGACTTTCTGGGGAAAGGAGAAAGGGGGGAGGGGGAAGCCTCCCTTACTGGTTGAGCAGCCCCTGCCAGTCAGATGATATTCACTCCAACCCCCCTCCCACCAGGAAGTACGTTCTGTGAAGGGATTTTTTACTGGTGCAGAGAACCTGCTCGTGGAGCCCTGCATGGACCAAAGCGCAGCGAAGCGCAGCGAAGCTGATTCCTGTAAAAAAAAATCTGGTACTCCTCCATTCGCTTCTCCTTCTGTTGTCATGGAAACAACAGTCTATAGCCCATCATGGTGTAAACCTGTTCCTAGACTGTACCAGTTTACTGCAGGTTGTGAGGGGGATTGCATGACTGAATGCATTGTCTACATATGTATCCCTGCACATAGAATACCAGCACATCAGTAAGAAGGTTTCTAGCCTAGACTTCTCCCTAATATTTCCTCACATAGTATTTTTTTTCTTTTGTCATGGACGCCCATTCAAGAGCTAGTATGCCCAGGTGACACGGAAAGTGTGGAAACGGAAGCTCATAGACTGTTTCACTGCCCTTCTATTGTGACCTCTGAAAAGATTTTATTACTCCTATTCTTTCTAAAAAAAAACAAAAAACCAGGAAGGTCTGAAGCATTTTATTTAAAATATTTACTATCAGACTGGAATTCTCAGGTCACTCATAACGTAGCACATTTCTGTGCATCTGCTCTTTCCTGTAGGAAAGCAATGATAAATCAAGGCTAACATATCCTTGCAGAGGTTATATTATAATTAATATACGTTTATGAGATTTTGTGTTTTTGATATGTGATTTTGTCCTTTCGTTTCAACATTGTAACTGAGGCTATTTTAATTCAGTTTTTTAAGTGATATTCCTTCTTTTGATTTTAAATTGGATAGTTTATCCAATTTAATTTATATGTTGCAATTGAAAATATCTTTTAACTTGCTGGTCTACGACCATAATAAAATTGATTGATTGATTGATTTGTCATGGAGAGAGTCAGTTGCACGAAGCCACACTTGCAGTCTGAAATGGTACCATTCAGGAATAGTTCCACCATATTTTTGTTGTTGTTGTTGGCGGTGTCTTAAAATTTTGTTTCCAATTATTTATTTATTGCATTTATATCCCGGCTTTTTTCCTCTTGCAAGGAACTCAAGGCAGCTCACATTATCCCCCTCCTCTCCATTTCATCCTCACAACAACAACCCTGTGAGGTAGGTTGGGCTGCGAGTCTGTGACTGGCCCAGAGTCACCCAGTGAGCTTCCATGGCTGAATGGGGACTAGAACCCGGATCTCCCAGCTCCCAGTCCAACCCTCTCACCACTACACCACACTTATAACAAAAACAAAACAAAAACAAAGAAGGGGCCCACAAACTACAACACCAATAGCAGGGACATCAAAACAACAACATATCCATTAGCAATAATTATTCATGACACCGTTGGTTAAAAAAAATCAAAACCGCAGGCCACCAGTGAAAGCTAAGCCCACAACAGTTGTTTATGAATGTCTCTTGGAACATAATAAAGGGGATGTTCCGCAGGTAAGAGGTGAATGGGATGGGGACCTGGAATTCTCTACACAGCCTTAACAGTGGAAAGTTGCCTTAGCTTCCATATGTCTGATTTCTGCAGATTTAAAACTGAGTCTGATTGAACAAAAAATGATGTTTCCTGTCTATTGGACCCCATGAAGGCTGGTCAAGAGAAAGGGTCTAGCTCTGCTCGATGCTGGTGATACAATGCGTACGATGTGTCGCTGAGGCGTATGATGCGGGCATGTCCTTCAGTGGCTCCTTTTGGGTTGGAACGAAGTTACTGCCGCCATTCATTTTGCTCTGGAAAAATCTGTGATAATTGCGGGATGGTCATGTGCCTTTAAACTGTATTCCTGCGATGTGGGGATTAACAGCTGGACAGCAAAAGTGGACCTGAGAGCCCTAACCATTGCAAAGACACTCATACTCCAAGCCTGGAAGGACAAATGGCTGCCACCTATCATTTAATGGTCTGAAGATCTTACTGTACTTGCTACACTGGAATGTATCTCCTACAGTCATGAATTTCGTCTAGATGCTTATCTAGATGTATGGTCTGCTTATATCGACATATATATTTGAAACAGAAGCATTGAATCCTTTTTCTTTTTAACCAGTGGTGTTGTGAACAGTTTTGCCATCTGTTAAGTTGTTTGCGTAGGCCAGGCCTAACGTGGGGTGGATAACAGCCGGGATTCCTCTCCCTGCTAGCCTTCAGGGGATAGGGCTTCAGGGAAAGGTTCCCCTGAGACTCTGCAGGCCAGATCAGCCAGCCTGGTGGGACACATTTGGCTCATGGGCCAGAGGTTCCCCATCCCTGCTCCAGGGACTCCTAGGAAGACAAGAAAAGGCAAGTGCCAGTCACTGGGACTTTTAAGTGCTGCCCCTGCTGTCGCTACCAGAACATGATACAGGCTGTGGCGAAAATGAAAGATTAAAAAGTGAATTGGCAAGTGGCGAGCCATTCGAGAAAAACCTTTTCCCCAAGTTCCCACATTTCAGTCCAAACTGTTCACTAAAGAACTTCTAACTCAGGTCTGACTACTAGTTTTACTACCAGTAATAATGTTTAGCATTTATGGAGCATTCTGAATTTGCTCCGAACATGTCACGTCCATTAGCAAGCCATATAAGAACTCTGTGAAGTAAAACTGGGTTATTATCCTGATATTACAGAATTGTGAGGATGTAGAAGCCCTTCCCAGGCATTATCCCTCGCACAATTTCCATTTCAATGACTGGTGGAGTGCCCCCCCACCTGTATTGGCTTCCCCCAATACAGAAGCCTGCATGACCAGGGTTCGAAGAGCCTTTCTACATGAGGCTTTTATTGTGTGCTTGTGACTGCCCACTCATGGTAATTTGTGGGTCCTTTACATGACATCCTCCTCCTCCAGGGCCTCTCCCATGCTTTGCAACCGTTATCATGGGATTTTCCCTAACAAGGGAAGTCTGGTATTATTTAGAAATGGCGGAATGAGAGTCTGCAAATCTACTATACCAGAGCACCATCTACTGGTTTGTATAATGAAACATATAGAAAGGTAGAGAAAGAAAAACCCCGAAAAAAGCACATGTAAAGGAGGTGATCGATCTTAATCTCGCAAAGAAGCCGGAAGCAGAAGCCTTGGTAAAGGTGTGGGGGGAAAGGCTCATGTAGAAATGCCCAAAATCAGAAGGGGAAGCCAACACACCTGGAGAAGGGCTCACTTTAGAGGCATGCCCCCCCTCCCAATATGTGGATGGTAGGGCCAGCAGGGACACAGAGGCCAGGCAGTGATGATGAGTTGGGGCCAGCCAGCACAGCCCTGCTCTCATTCGATCATAAATTGTGTGAAAGATCATGCCCAAAGAGAGCTAGAAAGCAGGGACAAAATGTTTGGATCCCAATCAGAACCAGGACACAGTAGCTGTGGTGGACCGCCATGCATGTCCATGAGATGAGGCAGCTTGCTGAAGACTCATCTGCTGGAGACAGGTGAGTGCGTACAGGGCACAATCCCTATATTAAGAGCCTGAAATCAGAAGGCATCTGGTGGATCATTCCTGGGCTGTTCTTCTTCAAATATAGGATTGTTGTTCTTTCATGTCGTTTTGCTTTATACTGTGTAGAGGTGAAAATGACTGGCCATAAGACGTTTCCCTGGAGATCTCATATTATGCTACGTTGCCCCAAGGGTGGCTTTCCCACTGACAAGCCTAAAATAGAACACAGGAGAACGTAAACTTTTCATCTTACCGTTCACTTGCCCTGGCATTTGTCAGCCTGAGTCATTTTTCACCAGCCATTTATTTGTATTGATTTCCCAGCTGAGAAGGTGAATACAGAGCTCCATCTCCTGTCTGGCTGACTCATCTGAGATGTCCGGGTGATTTCAACAGACCGTCTCTAGCAGTTTATTTTTATGTTTAAGTCTCCAAGTCAGACCACAACACATCTCCATGTGAGACCCGCAATATGTCTGTTTACCCTCTGAACTGGTTCTGTGGTTCCTGGGGGTCGCATCCCATTTTACAAAGGCTGTCTGTAGCAGTCTCAATTGCGATGGAATATTGTGTGTGTGTGCTGAACATTTTTCAGACTGATGGCACATCAGCAGGAACGCTTACTGAGAAACTGTCTACATTACACATTTAAAACCAATTTAGCAATGGGGATTGATAAAACCAACTAGGGATGTCAGAGAATTCTGCCATGGATCTCGGTGAGGCCGAATGACAGTGCATTCGGCCCCCCAAAATCCATGGCGGAACAAAGCCCCCCCGCCCCCCACCCCGCAAAATGGCCCCGGAAAGGAGCACCTACCTGCTGCTGTCCGTGCTGACTTGTGAATGGTGGCCACATCTGCAGCCGCCATTCGCTTCTTCCATGTAGCCATGATAGGCTACGTAAATACTTACATAGCCTATCACGGCTAATGCAGGGATGCCATTTGCATCCCTGCGGAAGCCATGATAGGCTACGTAAGTATTTACGTAGCCTATCACGGCTTAACTAAGGGAACACAAATGGCGGCGGCTACGGCAGCTGCCATTTGCATTCCCTTTTTTTTTGGCCGTGATGGGCTACGTAAATATTTATGTAGCCTATTATGGCAAAAGAGAGGGGCGCAAATGGCGTAGCTGCCAAAAAAAAAGGGAACGCAAATGGCGGCTGCTGTAGCTGCCACCATTTGCGTTCACTGTTTTGTTTTTGCCGTGATAGGCTACGTAAATATTTACGTAGCCTATCATGGCAAAATACAGGGATGCAAATGGCGGCAGCTACGGCAGCTGCCATTTGCATCCCTGTGCAGGCTGCCCAGCAGCTGGATGTCCGGCTGCGGGCGGCCCCGGCCAGCGGCTCCAGGCAATTGCCGTGGAGTGGAGCTGGCCGGAGATAATTTCGGGGGGTGGGATGGAGCGCCTCCCTCCCACCGCAAATGTTACCCTTCAAAAAGGTAAGTGACTTTCATACATCCCTACTCCCAACCCACAGAAGTGAATTAAGAATCGGGGACGTCCGCATGTGAACAGGAAAGCACAATCACTGGATTCCTAGGATGCCCCCTGGAGAACCCACCTGTTTTTTTAACAGCTTGACAGCCATGAAAGCTGAAGTCCTAATAATCCATTGCACACCCTTCTCTCCTATCTGCTGTGGGGCAAAACAAGAACTGGATTGCGACAGAAAATGGGAAGTAGGGATTGGCAACGGGACTGGAGAAGCTGGGAGGTGAGAATTACATTTGTGGGGCTGTGGGGCTGGGACAGGTGGGTTTTCCAGACCGTAATCCAATTGGTGTGCATGTTCAACAGGTGTTAGTTGCTGATGAGATGTTTAGTTCAGGGGTGTAAAACTTCAGACCTGGGACCCCAATCTGATGCTGCAAAGGTCCCAATCTGACCCGCCGGGGCTCCCCAGATGGCCATGCCTCTTCCTCTGGCCCCGCTCCTTTCCCACCAACCAACAGTTGGTGGGAAAGCCAGTGCTTTCCCGGCTTTCCCATCGGTGCCATTGCTTTCCCGGCTTTCCCATCGGTGCCAGTGCTTTCCTGACTTTCCCATCGGTGCCAGTGCTTTCCCGGCTTTCCCATCGGTGCCAGTGCTTTCCCGGCTTTTGCGCAGTTTTCCCCCCCATTCTAAAAGGCCCAACTGCCTCTCCTGGGGCTGAATTACTGGCAGGAAGAGCTGTAAGCCACAACAGTATGCTGGTATTTTGCCTCACCTGTTTGCCTTTGGCCCCACCCACCACTGGAATGCAGACAACCCCCACCACCACCACCCAAGAGAGCTTCTCCAAAATGGAACTTGGCCCTGGGGCTGAAAGAGGTTCCCCCTCCTCCAGTTTATTTCTTTCAGTTCTGTTTCGCTTTTTCAGTTTGGGGTTAGCCAAGCCAAAGTTGACTTTTAGGCCTATACTTGGGGTTCCACAGAGGCGGAATTCTGTGGTGGAATTCTCTGACATCCCTACATAAATGACAGATTTGTCCACCCCTAAACAATTGTAGTCCCCATTGCCACTTCCTCATTGGCACTTCTGAATTAATTTAAACAGGTCGCCATTCTCCAAGGTCGCCAAGGCAAGGCATACAGGGCTTTTGCCATAAAGATGCAGATATAGAACAACTGCTTATTAGTGTACATAGAGAATAACAGCCGAGGTCGTAACTAGGGATGTTGGAGAGATCTGTAATGGGATCAAATGAGTTCAGATGTCTATGAATCCAAGCTGTGGGTTTCACAGCACACTGGCCTCCCTTGAGTTGCACAGATTCCGCAGACTTGCAGACTGTTTTTTCTTTTTATTTTCCGGAATGTTACCTAAATTTAGTCATAGAAAATTGTGTAAAATCAAAAAAACACCAGCCAAAAATGTGCATTTCTGCCATAGGCTAAAGTATTAACATGTGGGGTTTTTTGGAGGGGGGGGATTTGCATGTTGGGGGGGAATTGTGCATCTTCGCAAATGCAAATTTGCACAAATACAGGAAATTGGGGGGAAATCCAATTCCGTCAATGAGCAGACGATGGAATAAATGGCATCTGACAATCTGCGAAAGGCAGACGGAACAGTTGTTACAAAATCCACGCATCCCTAGTCATAACAGCGAGCTTTCCCTGGCTTGTAAGTGATCATAAAGCTGCTCTGTTTTACTGTTTTATTGTTTTTTGTTCCTTGTAAGTGGTAACTGTATATGATTATATTGTCTTAAATATGTATTGTAATAGTGACTTTTAGTATTTCTGTATATAGGCTGCTTAGAGATGTTATTATGTTAAGTGGCATATACATTAGGGCTGTGCATGGACCCCCCCCCCATCTGCCTCAGAGGCAGCATTGGGGCTTCCAAGGCAGGCCCGATTCACTTTGGGCTGTTTCGGGGGGGGGGGCAACTCACTTTGGCCAAGGGACATCCGAACCGTGCTTCGGGGGTCCCCGATACACCACCCAGTCCCCAGCTCCTGACCTTCGGGGGGGGGGGGTTCTTATGCTGCCAGCCATCTTTTTTGGACGGGGGGAACCACTGCTGCCATGAAGAGTTCCTGGGCCCTCCAGAAGCATGCCAGCAGCTGTCTTGTTCTTCCGGGGGGGGGGTGAGCCATTTTTAAAATGGCTCCCCCCACCCCCCGGAACAACAAGACAGCTGCTGGCACACATATAGAGCACCCAGGTAAGGAGATGAGGGCTGGGTGGCAGCACAGCTGGGCTTCTGGATTGCGCTGAAATGCACGCAAGTCCTTTGGAGTGACCCAACCCACGTCATGCCACTCCTTGCCCCTTCCGCCTTGCCTCGGAAGCCGTCCGAAGCAGCCTGAAGCACCACATTTCAACTCAGAGCTCAGGCTTCAGGCCGAAGTGGTGCACAGCCCTAATTTACATATGATAAAGAAACAAACAAACAAACAAATAAGGGTGGCTTTCAGTTCAATACCTGACTTTAGGCTGTACGTAGGGATGGCGGAGAATTCCGCCACGGACTCCAATGAGGCTGGATTCTTTAGAATCTGGCCCCCCGGAGTCCATGGTGGATTGGAGCACTCACCTCCACCTCCCCGCAGAATCCGTCCAGGTCAGACCCCTCTCGACGTCGATCCTGCGGAGCCGGCCGCCTGCTCCGCATCATTGGCGAATGGTGATACGGCCGGCAGCCATTGCCATGCTGTAGCGCTGTGCTAAGTCTCCGGACACAAATGGTGTAGTGGGCACCATTTGTGGCCGTAAAGTTGGTAGATTAGCCTAAATGCAGCCATTTATCGCTGCATTTAGGCTAATCTACCAGCTTTACAGCCGCAAATGGCATCCGCTACACCATTTGTGTCCCTGTTTTTTGACGTGATAGGCTAGGCAAATAATTGATTATTTGATAATTAGGCAGAATTGATAATTAGGGTGTGGTGTTAATTGATTAATTGGTTAGATTAATTAATTAAAAATCTGATCCTTTCACAAGGTGCCTCTGATGAACTGGGGCAGCAGTTTTTAAGAATGAGAACAGGAACTTACAAAAATGTGTTCATGAGGTGCCCTATTAGAAGAGGCAGGCCCCATGCTCTCAGGCAATGAATGCAGTGGTGAGAGTGATGGATTGAGACACGGGAAACCAATGTTTAAACCTCCGTCAGCCATGAAGCTCCCTGGGTGACTTGGGCTCATCACTATCTCTCACCCTAGCCTATCCCACAGGTTGTTGTGAAGCTAAAGTGTGTGCGTGTGCGTGTGCATGTGCACCACAAATGCCTTTCCAAATGATGTCTTCCACAACAAATGTCACGCAGCATCTTAAAACAGGCATTTCTTCTGCTTCTAAAAATAAAACAAAGAAGAGGACCAGCTAAGACTTCTTGAATCAGGTGACAACAACTCTAGTGGTTTTTTGTCTGAGCTGTGGAGCAGTATAAATATATTTCTATACAATCTTTTTTTCCAAGGGGTTCGGGGAAGTGTGCCCCCATTTATCTTCACAACAACCCTGTGGGGTAGAGTGAGTTGGAAGATGGTGACTGGCCAGGGTTACCCACAGTGAGATTCATGGCAGAGAGGGAGATCTGAGCTTAAGTTCCCACAGACCAAGCCCATCATTTTATCCACTACACCACAGTGGCACTTCCTAACTAAAACATCGGCTTCTCGCTCAAAAAGAAAGTACAGAGGCAAGAAAAACTTTGTGAACCTTAATGCTAATTACGGAAATCCCATCGTTTTGCCATGATAGCCTTCATGAATCGAAACCAGTCCTTTTCTAAATATCCAATTGGGTTTATATCAACCAATTCCATGTCTTGTGAAATAAAACAATGCATAAACTTGTCAAACAATGACTTCTTAAGAGTCAGGGTATCTGCAAATGTAAGTGAACCCCTTACAGTTGCATCAGCTCAGTTAAAGGCAATAATCAGAACTTTTTGAGTTTGGTCTTCACCATATGGTTGTGTGGAAACATGTCATGCCACGATCATCAAACAACATCTCTGAGGACCTCAGAAAAACAGTTATTGCTGTTCATCAGTCTAGAAAGGGTTACAAAATCATCTCTAAGGATTTGGGGCTCCACCAATCCACTGTCAGACAGTCTACAAATGGCAAAAGTTCAAGATCACAGTTGCGCTACCCAGGAGCGGTCATCCTACCAAAATCTCTCCGAGAACAAATGGGTGCATCATCCAGGAAGTCAAAAAGAACCCCAGAGTAACATCCAAGGATCTACAGGTCACTCTTGGTTGGGCTAATGTGAGTTCTCATGACTCATGATCAGAAAAAAATTGATCAAGAATGGTGTTCACGGGAGGGTAGCCAGGAGGAAACCACTCTACAAAGAACATTGCTACCCATCTGTTCACTAAAGATCACATAGCCGATTCCCAAGACTTCTGGAACACTGTTCCCTGGACAGACGAGTCAAAGGTAGAACTTCTGGTCCTCAATGAGAAACATTACGTTTGGCAAAAAAACAAACACTGAGTTCGAACAGAAGAACCTCCTCCCAACTGTCAAGCATGGTGGTGGGAATGTGATGGTTTGGGCCTGCTTTGCTGCCTCAGGACCTGGACAGCTTGCCATCATTGACACAACCATGAATTCTGCAGTGTATCAGGAGATTCTAGAGGAGAATGTCAGGCCATCCGTCCATGAGCTGAAGCTGAACTGAAAGTGGGTCATGCAACAAGACAATGATCCGAAAGGTACAAGCAGATCTACAAATAATGACTGCGGAAGAAGAAACTCTGTGTTTTAGAATGGCCTAGTCAAAGTCCAGACTGAAACCCCAAAAGGTTGTGGCAGGACCTGAAATGAGCTGTTCATGCAAGGAAGCCTTCAAATGTCACTGAGTTGAAGCAGTTCTGTAAGGAGGAATGGGCCAAAATTCCTCAAAATTGATGTGAGAGACTGACCAACAGTTACAGGAAACACTTGCTTGAAGTCATTGCTGCTCAAGGGAGTACCACCAGGTTCTGGCTCTAAAGGGTCAAATGCTTTTTCACACATGGATATTGAATGTTGAATCAGTTGTGGATACATAAATGTTGAAAAAGCACCATATCTGTGTGTCATTTGTTCAATCAGGTTATCTATTGTTCTTTATCTAGGATAATGGGGTTAGATTAAGATCTAATTACATTTTAGGTTGGAAATATATGACAATCCTAAGGAGTTCATAGACTTTTTCCCGCCACTGTGCTTGACCTTTTTCCTTAGCCAGATTATTTCTGCATGCGCACGTTCACTTTGCCAATATAGCATGAAGGAGTGGAGGCTGGTCGCTCCGATGTAAGTGGGGCAGTGAATCTGCTCTGGGTTTCAGTCAGAACCAGTCAGAACTCTAAAGGAGCTATCCAAGGTATCGAGCAGGAGGTTGGACTCGATGGCCTTGTAGACCCCTTCCAACCATACTATTCTATGATTCTATGAAAACAAGTCAAGGTTCTAATTAGATCATGCAGGTGATGAATATATAATAGGGATATTGGAGAATTCCGCCATGGACTCCAGTAAGGCTGGATTCTTTAGAAGTCCTGGAGTCCGCGGTGGAACAGGGTAACCCCACCACCACCACTCTCAGAATCCCCTGGGGACGGAGCCTACCTGGCGGTGGTGGCAGCTCCAGCAGCGGTGGCGGCAACTCTGGGTCATTTTTCCACAAATGTAAATGTGGAAATGGCGGCCGCAAATGGCGGCTGCTATGCCAGCTGCCATTTGCATCCCTGCCAAGCTGTGGTAGGGTGCGTAAGTATCTCTGTAGCCTATCACAGCAAAAGGCAGGGACACAAATGGCGTAGCGGCCGCCATTTGCGTTCCTGCCTTTTGCCATGATAGGCTATGTAAATATATACGTAGCCTACCATGGCCTCTGCGGGGACGCAAATGGCAGCCGCTACGGCGGCCGCCATTGCAGCCGGCACAGCCCAGCAGCGGACAGAAGTCTGGCTGCAGGCAGCCCTGGCCAGCGGCACTGCAGAGTCGCTGTCGAGCAGAGCCAGCCAGCCAGGATTCCGAGGGGAGAGATGGATCACCTCCCCACCACCACGGATGCCCATCAGCGGAGCAAGGTAAGGGATTTGTACATTCCTAATATATAGCAATCTAAGCCTGCAGTGGGAGGGGGCGCTATAGATCTCCCCCCCAAACCAGGACACATTTAAAACGCTAATTAGAGTTCTCATCATTAAAAAATGAATGGCAAGTTTGTGAACATCTAAAACAGAAGCACAAAGGGATCTGAACACACTCTTTCCGAAAAGAGAACAAAAATAGGTCAACTGAACAGCTTCAGGTTCAGGGATTCAAAACATATATTGCATTTTTCGTGCCTCTATTAGACTTGATAAACAGACCCTACATTGCTTTTTTACATTCCAGGAGCTTCATCCAGAAGATAGACGTCTCACACTCGGAAGCTTTCAGAGGGAGAAACAGATTTATTTTTGATTTCTGATTGCATGTTTTATTCAAAACTCTTTTCCAGACAACGGATTGTGGTTCACAATAAAGTGTTGTCAATGTTAATAAACAGACACTCGGCATTTAACCCTGTGTGTTCTGGAGAAGAGCCTGCTTACAAGGGCACTCTCTAGACCTAAATGCCTCGAGGAAGGAATTGACATCCCCAGTGTGCCCTGCCTCTTCACCATTCATTTCAACAGGGCATATGCTAGGGACAGCTTGGAGAACCAGGGTTCAAGGAAAAATAGGGCTACAGCTCCTTTTAGGCTGCAATGCTGAGCACAATTACTAGGGACCGAGTCTATCGAACTCAGTGGGGAGTACTTCTCAGCTGGCATGTGTAAGGATTGCATTGTCCTAGTTGTGTAAGAACATAAGAAGCGCCCTGCTGGGTCAGACCAAGGGTCCATCTAGTCCAGCATTCTGTTCACACACTGGCCAACCAGCTGTAGACCAGGAACCCACAAGCAGGGCATGAGCGCAACAGCACCCCCCCACCCATGTTCCCCAGCAACTGGTGTCCATAGGCTCACTGTCTCTGGTACCCCAGTTGTAATCCAAAACTGGAAGTTGGGAAGTTCGACTGGGGAATTGGGGAGTGTAGGAGAGATAGGGTTGCTTGTGATGCCAGGGAGAGAAAAAACATACCAGATGAAACCCCTTCTTCTTCTACATCTCTGGGAAAATGATGTTTCCATTCTGGATGAAGTTTTCTGGACCATATTTAAAGGCCACCCCATGGAGAGCACATAACAGTAGTCTAGTCTGGAGAACACTAGTGAATGGGTAACCATGGCCACCATAGTACCGTAATATGTGGACAAAGGAAATTGGAAACTTAATATGTGGACAAAGCCATAGCATATGGGCACATAGAATCATAGAGTCATAGAATAGTAGAGGGGAACTAGTACTTCATGTGATTTGGAAGCTATACTTCTATTAATGCAGCCCAAAATAGCATTTGCCTTTTTGCAGCCACATCACATGGTTGGCTCATATTCAGCTTGTGATCGACAACAATTCCAAGATCCTTCTCGCTTGTAGCATTGTTGAGCCACGTATCTCCCATCTTGTAACTGTGCATTTGGTTTCTTTTTCCTAGGTGCAGAATTTGGCATTTATCCCTATTACATTTCATTTTGTTGTTTTCTGCCCAGAGCTACAGTCTGTCAAGATCACTTTGAATTTTGTTTCTGTCTTCCAAGGTACTAGCTATCCCACCCAATTTTGTGTCATCTGCAAATTTGATCAGCATTCCCTGCACCTCCTCACCCAAATCATTAATAAAAATGTTGAAGAGCACTGGGCCCAGGACTGAGCCCTGTGGTACCCCACTCATTACCTCTCCCCAGTTTGAGAAGATCCCATTGATAAGCACTCTTTGAGTCCGATTCTGTAGCCAACTGTGGATCCACCGGACCGTTGTTCCATCTAGCCCACTTTGAGCTAGTTTGCTCATCAGGATATCATGGGGCACTTTGTCAAAAGCGTTGCTGAAGTCGAGGTATATGATGTCCACAGCATTCCCACAGTCCACAAGGGAGGTGACCTGATCAAAAAATGAGATCAGATTCGTCTGACAGGATTTGTTCTTGACAAATCCATGTTGGCTTCGAGTAATCACTGCATTGTTTTCAAGGTGCTTACAGATGGATTGCTTTATCATCTGCTCCAGAATGTTCCCAGGGATTGATGTCAGACTGACTGGTCTGTAGTTCCCGGGTTCCTCCTTTATACCGTTTTTGAAGATAGGGACAACATCAGCCCTCCTCCAGTCATCTGGCACTTCACCCATCCTCCATGATTTCTCAAAGAGAATAGACAGCGGTTCTGAGAGTTCTTCTGCCAGTTCCTTTATTACTCTAGGATGCAGTTCATCTGGCCCTGGAGATATGAACTCATTCAAAGTCATTAGGTGTTCCTTGACCATATGCCTATCAATCTCAAGCTGCAATCCTGCCCCTTCAGCCTGTACTTCGCCTTTGCCGGGGGGGGGGGTCATAGACCCTCTTTTGGGAGAAGACTGAGCCAAAGTTGGAATTGAGCACTTCTGCCTTTTCTTTCTCAGCTGTTATCATTTTGCTATCCTTATTTAATAGCTGAACCACCATTTCTTTCCTCTGCCTTTTACTATGCATGTAGCTGAAGAAAGCCTTTTTCTTGCTTTTAGCATCCCTCTCTAACCTCAGCTCGTTCTCAGCTTTAGCCTTCCTGACACCATCCCTGCAATTCTGTGCTACCTGCCTGTACTCTTCCTTTGTTGTTTAGCCTTCCTTCCACTTCCTATATGTGTCTATTATTGTTTTCAGGTCATTGCTAAGCTTTTTGTGAAGCCACATTGGCTTCTTCCATTGGCTTCCACCTTTTTTTCTTGTTGGAATTGTTTGTAATTGTGTTTTGAGAATTTCCTTTTTAAAAAACTCCCACCCATCTTGGACTCCTTTTCTCATTAGAGTCGCTTGCCATGGGATCTTACTTATCATTGTTCTGAGTTTATTAAAGTCAGCTTTCCTAAAATCCGAGGTATGCATTTGGCTACACTTGGCTTTTGCTTCCTTTAGAACCATGAACTCAAGTATAACATGGTCGCTTTCCCCCCGAGTTCCTGTAACTTCTACTTTACCCACTAAGTCATCTCTGTTGGTTAGGATCAAGTCAAGGATAGCCAATCCTCTAGTTCCTTCCTCTACTTTCTGTAGGAGGAAGTTATCCACCACACAAGTCAGGAATTTCCTGAAGGGGCCATGTTTTGCGGAATTTGTCTCCCAACGAATATCAGGGAAATTGAAGTCCCCCATTACTGCTACATCATGCTTCCTTGAAACATTGGCTATTTGCTTTTCAAAAGTTTCATCCTCGTCTTCTCCTTGATTGGGTGGCTGGTAGTAGACTCCGACCACCATGTTCCTTTTATTCTTTGCTCTATTTATTTTAACCAAGATGCTCTCGATGGGGCTACCAAGCTCCTTCTCCTGTATTTCTGTGCAGAGAAATGTATTTTTACCATATAGTGCAACCCCACCTCCCTTTCTGTTCCTCCTGTTCTTTTTGAACAAGTTATATCCTTCAAAGCTGTATTCCAGTCATGAGAGTCATCCCACCAAGTCTCAGTTACACCTATCAAGTCATAATTTCCCTCCTGTATTAAGAGTTCAAGTTCGTTCTGTTTGTTTCTCATACTCTGGGCATATATAGACATTGAAGACCATGTGCTTCATCATCTGGCTTTCTTCCTACATGTCTGTGAAGACTATTATTGGGCGCTATTAGAGCTGTTCTCTCTATTGCGGTGCATGAGCCTTCGTCCATTGTTACCCCCAACTTTATGTCTCCCTTCCCCATAGGATTCAGTTTAAAGCCCTACTGATTAAGTTCTTCATGTGGTGGCCAAACACATTCTTCCCAGCCTTTGTGAGGTGCAACCCGTCCCTTGCCAACAGTCCATCTTTCAGGAAGTATAGCCCATGGTCCCAGAATCCAAATCTCTCTCGTCAGCACCTCCTTCATAAGCAGTCATTCACCTGAAGTATTTTTCTTTCCCTTTCTATCCCTCTTCTAACTACTGGAAGGATGGATGAGAAAACTATCTGGGCCCATCATGGTACACATAAAGTACCATCACTATTATTGCTTGACTGTTTTCCATCTTATTGACATCATCGAAAGTCCTGAGGTGGGGTAAGGGAATGACTGCTAAAACCAATTTAAATCTGTATTATGTATATGTCTGGATATTATTCAGGAGTACATGGTTTCAGAATTTGAAATGAGGCTCTTGACAAATGAAAACTGGCTCCAAAATTGGCATGCAACAAGTGGCCATCACACTAAAAGTAATATCTAGGGGGACTGGAGTAAAGTTTCTGTTTCTGCCATCAGACTGACTTGAAACAACAGTGGTATATGATGACTGATTGGGTTGCACATTGCGTCTCTATTGCCTAGAGCATGAGCATGATGGAAACTTGCATTACCAAGTTTGATCCAATTAACACCTGCAAGTCTAGTAGAGAAAGAAAGCTTTTGTGCTAGACAGGTGTCAAGTTCAGACCTGACCTGTCCCAGGGGAAAGATACAATGGGATGCCTTTTTAAAATTGCTGTGACAACCAAATATCTTCAGGCAGCTGAAACTAGTTTTCTACTTTGATTGTAACTGATCATGTTCACATCCATACCAGACATCGAAACAGAGAGTTCATCATTGCAGAATCCCTATTTTGTGGGTTTACACGCTCTACAATTTCACAACTGCCCCCTCTGGAATCTGGGAGAGGGACCATAGCTTCTGGTGGAGACATGTGGGCCCAGAATCCATGGCTTTCCAGTACATTCCATGTCTGCTGGGGGAGGTTATTCAGACTTTCTGTCCCTGCTTCATGTTCCAGAGTTCTCAAATGCACCACCTATCACACAGATCCCAGATCTTCAAGAGGTCATTGTGCAAGTGATCCATGCAAGACAACCACCATCCTCACAACCCAAAGGCCCATAGGAATGCAAAGCGGTCTAGGACTAAATCCCCACCTCACATCCCAGGTGTCCTCCAATCCAACACAGAGAATCGCGGAAGCCATTTCAGGTTCTGTGACTCATGCCAAAGTTTGGTGAGAGAATAGTTTCATTCTGCTTCCCAACAAAATTCAGCATAGCAGTACTGAGTAGATCCTTACATTCCTATTCTCCCTTGATGTGATCCTGCCTTATTGTAGGCTGAGCATGGCTAGAAGAGTCGAGCTCTTTAGTACCTGGGGGCAGAGGGCACAGCTCAGTGGTAGACCTGAGCTATGCTCCTACTCTAACCAAGACCTGGTAGGTTTGCAATGGAAGTTGTTCATGTTCATCACTTAATTCTCCCTCCCCTCCTACTGTAGTCTTTCTCACTTTCAAAGTGTAGACTGTAGGCCCCATGGAGGTACGGAACTATCTTTGGCCGCTACCAATCTGTGTAAACAGCATTAGGCTAGGTGGACCAATCATCCAACTAAGTGTAAGGCTTCCCCCTGGTATCTTACATTTTGTTGGGAGGAGCTTCCACTATTGGGGAATTTAGACCTAGACCACCACAAGAACAGGGGCAAGGAACTTCTTTCAGCCCACAGGGCAAATTCAATTTTGGAGAAGCTCTCAGGGGTTGCATTCCAGTGGTGGGTGAGGATGAAGGCAGAAGGGGCTAAGGCAAAGGCAAAAAGGATGGAACCAAAATACAAAACAAACAAACACTGCCACCATATTGTAGCTTAAAGGTCTCACCATCAGTAACTAAGCCTTGGGAGAGGCATTTCAACCTTTGAGAGTGGGGGGAAAGTGCATAAAAGCCAGGAAACCACCAGATGATTGGTGGCTGGGAGAAAGGGAAAGGGGGCATGGCCATCTGGGGAACTGTGGAGGGCCAGATTTGGCCCCCAGGCCTAAGGTTCCCCACCCGTGCCCTAGAAAATAAGAATAATAGTGAGCAACCTTCCTTGTTTTTATACATAATTTTAAGTCAAACAGATAAAATAAATAATTGTAGGAAGTAAGCCTCACTAAACCCAGCAGGACGTAGTTCCGACTCAACAGGCTTAGGATTGTATTACACAAATCCTCAGCGGCCAGCAGCAGTTATTCAGTTGTTCAGGACTTCATAGTCTAAGGGTGCAATGCTATGCATGTTCAGGTAGAAAAAACATCCTACAATTCCCAGCATGCCCCAGCCAGCACGGCTGACTGGAGGGATGCTGGGAGTTGTAGGAGTTTTTTTCTGTCTGACCATGCATAGGATTGCACCCTAAATGCCCTGAGAATCTTAAGTGGGGATAAGTCAGTGATAGACACTTATTATTATCATTCAGCTCCAAATTGAAAGTAGTTTGGGTATTTCCTGGGTAGAAATGAGTAAACCTGTACCAAAGGGGGACATTTAATGAAAATCTGTTAGGGGTGTACTAACCCCACTTACCTGGGTCCGCTGGGGGGTCCGCAGGGGGGAGAGGCAATCCCCCCGGAATCCTCCCCGGCTGGCTCCACTCTGCAGCGAGGCCATGGAAATGCCAACCAGGGCCGCCACTGCTGGACGTCAAGCCACGGCCGGTCTTCGTCCGCAAATGACGTCCAGCATAGCAGACGCCATTTGCATCTTGCACTTTACTGTGATAGGCTACATAAAGATTTACGTAGCCTATCACATTAAAGAGCAGGGACGCAAATGGAGTAGCAGACGCCATTTGCATCTGCAGTCCGGCAATACGGCCATGGTGCCGTATCGCTGGGTCTTCGGAGCCAGTGGCAGGGAGGATCCGCCAGCGAGGACTTCACGCTGGAAGACAAGGTAAGAGATCCAATCCTCCATGGACTTTGGGGAGGGGCGTGAAGGATTTCTCCAACAGCCCTAAAATCTGTGTCAGAATGAAACAGTGCTGTGCCGAAAATGTCTCCCCCATTATTTTCGACCCTTCTCTCAATCTGATAGAAAAGAAGTTGCTTTCAAAAAGAAATTCAGTGGTGAAGGAAATTTCAGAGAAATTCTCATTGTTTGGGTTTCTTGTGTTTACCTTACTTATGAGGTGGCCGAGGAGTGTGTGTGAGTGCCTTGTCTTTCATGGTGCAGCCATCTCTCTAGCAGCCTGTGGACGCCTCAGCTTCATGCACTTCAACTAAAGCCTAGGGGAAGACATCGTGAGGTAATTCCTCCCGTAGGACCTTTTCAGATCAGGAATTGCATGCCGCTCGGGAGGCTGCAAAGATGTGCAACAGAAAGAAAACATGCACGCAACACCCTTGGCTGCCTCATAGTGTTTAGGTAAGCTCAAAGATACCACAAAAATTAATTATGAAACACCTTGAGAAAGAGGCAGAACAAAGGAAGCCTCTTTCATGGGGGAAGAAAACTTTCAGGAAACTGGAGGACAGATTTTGGCCCTGTACCAGGCCAGCTCCCCCTCTTCCCTGGAGCTATAAACAATGCTGTCCCCTCACACCTGCATGGTGGTGGATGCAATGTGGGGGCCAGCCTGCCAACACAGCGGACACTGTTGCTGTTGGGAATATTGGAACCTCGTCTGCAAGTAATAGGAAGGGGGCAGTTTGGCATTTAGCTAGTTAATGCATGGGAATTGTGACCATAGACTAGCTTTCGTGGCTCTATAGCCTACGTGTGGCTTCTTTCCTCCTTCCTGCTCCTCCACCACCACCCCTCTGCCTTCCCTCCATTGCTGGGAGCATGCGCGTACTCTCTTTTCACACACAAACACACATTTTCATATCTGTGTAGATAGGCTGGAGGTTTTTGAAAGACCATTGTTCGTTGGAATAAGCAACAGCCATTAGTTCAAACCCACTGTAGGGAGGGAGAAATAACTGGCTGAGAAAACCATTAGGTGGCTAATGCATGCAGGGAGTAGGGATGCTGCTTTTGGTTTCACTCCTGTCTACCATACCTTGCCTGCTTTATCTGTAAGAAGAAGATGCCTGTGAATGTTAAGTCAAGTTCCTGCTTAGAGCTTGGAGTTTTCTTCTGTCTCCAGTGTGGTCAGACAAAACTTCCTCTGCAGCTAAGGCTGAAACACAACACACAAGATCCAGTGTTCACCTGACCTGATTTTGTAAGTCCTTCTTAATTACGGCAAGCAGCACTAGAAAAATGGAGAGAGCCCAGCTAAATGGCAGAAGAGGAGATAATGGCTCTGGCACTCACTCTTGCCTCTCTAGTATAGAAATTGGAGGCACTGCTGGGTTAATTGCAAAGCCTAAAATATAAATGCCCATGCTAATGAGGTGTCAGAAAAGTCTCAAAAGGTAATGTCAGTTCTGACAATAGGACTGTGAATTCTGACTAGAATTCTGCACCGTGGCTCTTGGAGAGAAGAGGACCTCCTACTTGTGAATTCCAAAAAAGATGAAGGAGGGTTAAATACTTTGGTAGGTTCCCTCACCGAGATGGTGGTATATAGACTGGCCCTCAGATGGTCTCAATTCTCACACTGGGCCCCAACTTTCCTCCAGGGAGCAGAACCTGACATACATAGGCTTATCCTACTTTATCCAAGTTACCACACAGGATGCTGAGTTACTGCGAGTGGCTCAGCGTCACGACTGTGTTTCATGGCTGAGCAGAATTGAAATCTGGTGCTCACTAATTCAATATTCTAACCACTGCACCACATTGGCTTCTTGAGTTCTTATATGGAGGGCCAAACTAAACATCCAGAGAGATCTCATCTTTGGGAATAAAGGTAATTAACAAAACCCAAAATTTCTCATATATATATATATATATATATATATATGAAAGTCCAAAGTGTAATTGTTTTGTGTATATATCACGGTCCTTCTCCTCACATTTCACACTTTTCCTTTGCTTTGTGGCAGGCGGTGCATTCGTCTTTTTCAGAATTATACTTTAATCATGCATCACAGATATATACAAACTCTCCTGATGACAAATAGTGGACTCATAAAGAAAAGAACCAGAGTGCTTGTTTCTAGTATCTGCCCGGTCTCTTCCCCTGTGATCGTTTCCTTCAAAAAGTCCAATCACTCGTCATCCTCTACTGGAAATATTGGGTCCATGCACAGGCAATACTTGGTTAGAGGAGCATACTTTATTAGGGATCTGCAAGTTAACCAACAGCACAGGCCTCCTCCATAGATCTGCTCTTTTCAGGAACTTCCCCGGCACTACAACAAAACAAGACAAAATGACACAATAAGACAAAATGATATGACTAGACAGGACACAGTGTCAAAAATCCCTTGGGCCCCTCTTCCCTTAAGCACTCACACACACACACAAAAGGAGAGGCTTCAGTCTCACGCCTTTAATTCATTATTCACAGGTTCATTACAGATGCAAATCCTCAAAGACCCTCTGGATGCAAAGGAACGCCTCCAGGGGATTCAAATGGGATCACCGAAAGTTGCCCGCAGTTTGAAAGGCTGGCGATCTGGCTGGGCTAACTTAGGGAGGGAGGTCCTGCCCCTCGCGTACCGCTTCCCTGCATCGCCTCTCATGCATCGCTAACCGGGTCGACCGTCTGAGCTCCACCTCTGAGGTTTCCCTCTTAGCTCTACATCTCCACCTCGCGTCTCTTAGGTCACATACCTCAAGCCCCCACCCCCTCCCTGCTGCTTCTCACAAAGGGGGGCAAGGAGGAAGCTTCAGGCCCGGCCATCTGGGAGTTGGGAACCTGAGAAGCACACCTACCACTATCCGAACTGGCTTGTGAAAATGCCTCCCCCAGTTCTGGCTGCTCCTCTTTTGAATCTGAGCTGCTAACTATCTCCCTGCGCTCAGAAACAATCCTGACACATGGAACTCGAACTCAGCACTACAAGCATGGAGCCATTCCACCTCTTGGTGGTTGTTTTTGTTGCTATTTACATGTCTTAGACATCTTTCTCAGAAAAAAACTCAACAGGGATTAAAACATACAGAAAAGTGAAACAATTTTAAACAGCCCAAACCAATTAACAATAAAATACCAAGGTTCAATAAATTAAGAAGCCCATCACATGCCACCAAATGCCTAGCAGTAGACAGTGACCATGTGGGCTCCAGGAGGTTGGTTGGAGGTGTTATACAACACTCCACCTCTACATTAAACAAATAATCACGTATTCAGGAAGACATATCATCTGCCAGCCGCTAATGTTTTTGCGTCTGTCTGCCCACTCAAGTACTACATTCAGAGCATAAACATGTGTCACTGGTAGCTGAAGCTGGATTATCAGGGCATTATCAGAAAGCAACAGAATGAAATTGAATAGGGATAAATTCCAAGTTCTGCACCTCGGAAAAAGAAACCAAATGCACAGTTACAAGATGGGGGATACGTGGCTCAACAACACTACAAGCGAGAAGGATCTTGGAATTGTTGTCGATCACAAGCTGAATATGAGCCAGCCATGTGATGTGGCTGCAAAAAAGGCAAATGCTACTTTGGGCTGCATTAATAGAAGCATAGCTTCCAAATCCCGGGAAGTACTAGTTCCCCTCTACTCAGCACTGGTTAGGCCTCATCTGGAGTACTGTGTCCATATCTGGGCACCATACTTTAAGAAGCATGCAGACAAACTGGAGAGGGTCCAGAGGAGGGCAATGAAGACGATCAGGGGACTGGAAACAAAGCCCTATGAGGACAGACCAAAAGAGCTGGCCATGTTTAGCCTTGGGAAGAGAAGACTGAGGGGAGATAGGATAGTGCTCTTCAAGTTCTTGAAAGGTTGTCACGGAGAGGAAGGCCAGGATCTCTTCTCAATCATCCCCGAGTGCAGGACACAGAATAATCAGCTCAAGTGTCAGGAAGCCAGATTCCGGCTGAACAGCAGGAAAAACTTCCTGAGTGTGAGAGTGAAGCAACAATGGAACCAATTCCTTAGGGAGGTGGTGGGCTCTCCCATGCTGGAGGCATTCAAGACGAGGCTGGACAGCCATCTGTCAGGGATGCTCTGGCTTGGACTCCTGCAATGAGCAGGGGGTTGGGCTCGATGGCCTTGTAGCCCCCTTCCAACCCTACTATTCTACGATTCTATGATAGGGTAGGGCTCTTTGTCCAGTGGCATCGTTTTAGAGTCATTAGAATTTCCTGGCAATTCCTTATCAAATACTAGCTTGCTTGTGAAGGAACGCATGTGTCTATTGCAATGATACTCTTCGTAGCTCTACACGAGCTCAGTTTTTCTGCAACAAGTTCAGTGTTTCCTGAGAAAACGGGCTTGCAATGAAAAGTGCCTCCTATATGTGTATACTCAGAAGTAATCCCTATTGAGTTCAGTGGTGCTGACTCCCAGGTAAATAGGCACAGGATTGCAGACTGAGTTGCTTGTGTGGTTGAACCAGCTGGATGTTTCAGCTTTTTGACATGCCAGAGGCAGGAAACCTGGTGCCCTCTAAATGTTTTGGATTTCTTCTTAAGGCGCCATCTCCTATCAGAGGTAGGGATGTATGAAAGTCACTTACCTTTTCGAAGGGTGACATTCACGGTGGGGGGGGAAGCGCTCCATCTCTCCCCCCAAAATTCTCCCCAGATGGCTCCGCTCCACAGTGACTCCGTGGAGCTGCCAGCCAGGGCCACCCACAGCCGGACATCCGGCCGCTGGGCAGCCTGCACAGGGACGCAAATGGCAGCCACCACCATTTGCGCCTCTGTCTTTTGCTGTAATAGGCTATGTAAGTATTTACATAGCCTATCACGGCAAAAAAAAAGGGAACGCAAATGGCGGCCACCGTAGCCGCCACCATTTGCATTCCCTTTTTTTTTGCCATGATAGGCTACGTAAATACTTATGTAGCCTATCATGGCCTCCGCAGGGACGCAAATGGCGTCCCTGCGTTAGCCATGATAGGCTACATAAGTATTTACGTAGCCTATCATGGCTATAATGAAGGAGCAAATGGCGGCCACAGATGCGGCCGCCATTAGCAAAGCAGCGCAAACGGCAGCAGGTAAGTGCTCCATTTCGTGCGCCTTTCACGGGGCAAGGGGGTGGGGGGCTTCATTCCGCCACAGATTTTGGGGGGCCGAATGCACTGGCATTCAGCCTCACTGAGATTTGTGGCAGAATTCTCTGACATCCCTAATCAGAGGTTAGCTATCATTACAGCAATTTTTGTTTTTTACTACACCGCTACTCTGGGTAGTTGTATAATTACAGCTGAACTATTCCCTCAGATTGTTTAACCATGATATTCATCTTATTATTATTTATCTTTTTCCTTCCATTTTCCCTTGCATAATGAGTTGGAACGTGGCGTATTTTTCACCTCAGATAATATGACCAAGGTATTGTAACTTTCTTCTTTTGATGGTCTTTACCCATTCTGTTTCTTTCTTTACTCTGCATAGTACGTTCTCATGTGTTACTCGCTCAGTCCATGGTATTTTCAGCATGCATCAGTATTAGGGATTTCAGAGAATTTCGCCACGAATCTCAGGGAGGCCGAATGCCAGAGCATTCGGCCCCCCGAAATTGGTGGCGAAACAGTCTGCCACCCCCCCCTCCACCCCCAGGATGGGACTTACCTTGGGCGAATCCTCCTGGCGGCGGCGGCTCTGGTGGCGGTTTGGCGGCGGTTCGGCAGCGGCGGCTGCGGCGGCCGGTCTTCTGACCGGCTGCCGATGCCGCCATTTCCAGTAAAAAACAAAACGTGATAGGCTATGTAAAGATTTACATAGCCTATCACGGCTAGATTTTAAAAAAATACCATGATAGGCTACCTAAATGTTTACATAGCCTATCACAGCAGAGTAAAAAAAAATTTAAAAAAATGCGCATATGCAAATGCGTTTTTTGCATTCTTTATTTTGGCACGTCTGGTCTACGTAAACATTTACGTAGACTACAGCGAAAATAAGGGGAACGCAAATAGTGTAGCATCTACGCTATTTGCGTTCCCCTTATTTTCGCTGTAGTCTACGTAAATGTTTACGTAGACTAGACGTACCAAAATAAGGAATGCAAATGGCAGCGCCCATGGGTGCCGCCATTTGCGTATGCGCAGGTTTTTTTGTTTTTGTTTTACTCAGCCGTGATAGGCTACATAAACATTAATATAGCCTATCACGGCTGACTGCAGGGATGCAAACGGCGGCGGCTACGGCCGCCGCCATTTGCAGCCCGGCCAGCCAGGATTTGGGGGTGGAGGGACGGAGCGCCTCCTCCCCCGACCAAAATTTCGGGGGGGGAAGGAGCACCTCCCCCCTGGCCAGAATTTCGGGGGGAGGGACGGAGCGCCTCCCCCCCACTGCAAATCAAATTTCGTTAAAGGTAAGTGACTTTTGTACATCCCTAGTCTGTATATCCACATTTAGAAGGATTTGATTTTCCTCAGATTGTTCTTTTTAAGTTTCCAAACCTCCACTCTGTAAAATAATATGGAGAACACGTAGCATCTTACCATCTGAATCCTTACTGCAAGATTAAGGTCCCAATTATATAATGATTGTTTCATTTTAACAAATGCTGTTCTTGCCATCTCCACTCTTGCGTTTATCGCTTGTGTTTGTTCATTTCTTTCACTGACCCAAGTTCCTAGGTATTTGTATTTTGTGACTCGTTCAATTGGCATATTATTTATCGTAATATTAAATGCAATAAAAGTTTTTTTAGACTACAACTCTCATAATCCCTGACCATTGGCCATGCTGACTGGGGCTAGACCTTCAGGTAGAAAAAGCCAGCCAGCTTTTTTTTTCTTAAATTGCCATTTATGCACATTGCGGCCATAATTTGCTTAATTTTTGCAAATTGTGGCTGTAATTTTCTGAATTTGCACAAAACGCGCCTGCAATTTGCGCAAAACTAAACGTCACGGCTGCAATTTGTGCAAATTAAACAGATTATGGCCAAATCCCATAAATTGTGCAAATTGCAACTGTGATTGGCATAAATGGTGATTTAAGAGAGGGGAAGCTGAGAAAGTTCCTGGATTTCAGGGGGGAAAAAAGCTGTGGTTCAGCTCACAAATACAAACTGAGCCAGGGGCTCCGGGAAATCCAGGAAGCCCCAAAATGGCTAGATTTCCCCACAGTGGCATCCCTAGTGTAGTGAAAACAGCACAGAACAGAGGATGGGGAGGCAAGGATTGCCTCCACCATTCTTCTGCCCTGCCAGCTTCAGCTAGCTTCAGGGCATAGGAATCTTGGGAGCTTCCAAGCAGCAAGGGGGCAGTCCAGAGGACTGCATCCTAAGGAGACATAATGAATAGTCTGAGGTGGCAAATAAATATTCAGACTCAGTTATAATATTAAAGCTTGGGCAACAAATACAAGAGAAATGTAAATGAAATGCCTTCCAAATGATCCTGTTACGAAACCAGCTGGTTTAAACAAATCTATTGGTTCAATAAATATTTTGAATGCGCTCAGGATTTAATTTTCTGCTCTTAGCATAATTCTGTAGCTGGGTTATCTGTCAAATTCAGGCTCCACTGAATCACAGGCGACACAGATGGTTTGTCAACTCCTGGCACGCTTTTCTCGATTGATGATAAAGTTTCGAAAACAAGAACATGATCCAGTGTAAAGTCTACTCATCGTACATAAACACTGTCTCCACTCAGTCTGAGAGGATATTTTTCACTTAACATAAGGGGGGACTGGTCACTGTGTGCCCTTAGAAACCAATAAGATAATTTCTCCATTTGGGAGTGTTGTTGTTTATTCGGTCAGTCGCTTCCGACTCTTCGTGACTTCATGGACCAGCCCACGCCAGAGCTTCCTGTCGGCTGTCCCCACCCCCAGCTCCCCCAGGGTCGAGTCCGTCACCTCTAGAATATCATCCATCCATCTTGCCCTTGGTCAGCCCCTCTTCCTTCTGCCTTCCACTTTCCCTAGCATCAGCATCTTCTCCAGGGTATCCTGTCTTCTCATGATGTGGCCAAAGTACTTCAGTTTTGCCTTTAATATCATTCCCTTAAGTGAGCAGTCTGGCTTTATTTCCTGGAGTATGGACTGATTTGATCTTGCAGTCCAAGGCCCTCTCAGAATTTTCCTCCAGCACCACAGTTCAAAAGCATCTATCTTCCTTCGCTCAGCCTTCCTTATGGTCCAGCTCTCGCAGCCATAGGTTGCTACGGGGAATACCATTGCTTTAACTATGCAGACCTTTGTTGTCAGTGTGATGTCTCTGCTCTTAACTATTTCTCCATTTGGGGGTGGGGGTTATTAAAAGAGAGCTTCAGCTACTGGGCTGAATAGAAATGTAATAAATTTTAGAAGTATAACATAATTACATAACAGTATTAAGACAGGCAAGGTGGATCAAAATCATATATTTAACTGAACACTCAGACAACCTGAAGCAACTCCTGTGGTTTTCTAGTTTGAAACTCAGAGAACTCAACTTTGCTTTTTCACAGCGTTATGCCTGAACAGAGTAGACTATCATGGATAAGGCAGTTCACCAGCTCTGCTCCCAACATTCTGCCCACTCCCAACTGCCCTGTGTTAAACAGTGGGCTTGTGACAAACCCCTACTTTTGATCCACATTGCCCCATAGAGCATCTGGTCAGTTGGCCCCCTGCCTGGCCACTTGAATAGGTTTATCTAGCCTTATCACACTTTTTTGTCTTAAACAATGCTTCCAAAACCTTAATCCTTTTTTATTTTAATATGTTGACTGCCTCAAACCAACTTGGGCTATTGATATGTAAATTCACAGTAGTTAACAGTAGTTGAGAAGTCCATCCCCTAGGTAATTTTCTGATTTGCTGGCTGGACCACTGACATCAGAGATGGAGGCTATTGTGTTATTCGATAAAACAACCATCAGTCTCTGCTAAGGGGCTGGATGTTACTGAAATGACAACCCATAAAAAGAAAGATTCATTCATTCCTTCTAGAACTTTCCATATACCATCTAACTGCAGGCCAAGATGCACTCTCTCAGACCATCCTCACCGTAATACACTCTGCATATGCTCTGCATAAGACTCTACTCAAGCAGGTAATGTAACTAGCTGAGGTAGACTGACTTTTTAAAATTGTATTTGGAATTCTGTGTATGTGTGTGTGAGTCTGCCAGACTCCACCCCCATCTCGGACTCCTGTGACATCCTTATTTGTTAGTGAGAACAGCAAGCTTCTGGATTTTTTTTCAACTTCGGAAGTGTGTGCGTATGTGTGTCTGTCCTTTTTCCTGAAACAAAATATAAGGAAGAGTGAACAGAAGCTGAACATGAGGAATATTATGTCACCTTTTTCAGGGCTACAGGACATCTCCGTAAAGCGCTAGCTTTTTTTTCAGTCCAGAAATAAACTGACGACGGAGTGAAAATAAATGTTGGCTCGTGCTGTTAGTCTTGTATATCCTGGGACCAAAGCAGTAAGCAACGGATAATATCACAGCAAGCAAGGAAAGTATTTTTGATAATTTAAGGAGTGGACTATCAAGACTCATTATTCTGGAAACTGATAGGAGGATTCACAGGACCCAAGACCCAGAAGTGACGAAACGATGTTCTAGTCCTTGGGAAGACTGAGGCGGGCCCTGTGTTTGTTACTCCATTTCATATGCTGCTCTAGCTTATACAGACACTCAAGGAATGAGTAATAATATCACAAACAGGTGACGTGAGAGATTTTCTGCCCTAGGGTTTCTAATTAGAGCAGTAGCAGAGTTGCGGTTTTTAAATCTAACCATACTTCTAACCTATCATGAAAATCAGGCAACTGGTCCAGCACAGTGGCTCGCCTGTCAGATGTAATGCACGGAAACAAAGGAGCAGAACAGAATGACATGTAGCAGGTTCTCTTGAAATCCTGGACTCATTTTGAGCCAGTTTCTGTAGAAACTCTGGTACTTCTCAACTCACGCTCAGACGTTTCCTGCCAAACTGGGCACAGCCCACCCAGCACTTTACAAACCATGACAGGCTGCCACCTCTGAACAGCAATGGAGAGTCCAGGTCATTACAGGAGCGCTCCAAGGTGCTGCAAAGCTGTAGACGGCTTGGCTTATGGCTGTGCCAGCAACAACAGGCCTTTGGGCATGCACAGTTTCCTGAGGTAAGCATGGATCACATGAACTAGAGCCTGCGCCCCCTGTTTACTGTGTAGGGTAGCAGCCTGTAATATTCTGTAAAATCCCCAAGTGAAGGCCGCACCATGATTTTGCATTCCACCACAAACCTTTACAATTGTGACATGCAAAACCATGGCCTCTGCTAGGTTTTTATTTATTTGTCTTGCTGAAGGGCATCCTGTATTTCAAGAGCTGTCTGGTCCAAATCCCGGGAAATACTCGTTCCCCTCTACTCAGCACTGGTTAGGCGTCATCTAAAGTACTGCGCCCAGTTCTGGGCACCACACTTTAAGAAGGATGCAGACAAGCTGGAGAGGGTCCAGAGGAGGGCAACGGAGATGATCAGGGGACTGGAAACAAAGCCCTGTGAGGAGAGACTGAAAGAACAGGGCATGTTTAGCCTTGAGAAGAGAAGACTGAGGGGAGATATGTTAGCGCTCTTCAAGGACTTGAAAGGTTGTCACAGAGAGGAAGGCCAGGGTCTCTACTTGATCATCCCGGAATGCAGGACACAGAATAATGGGCCCAAGTGACAGGAAGCCAGATTCCAGCTTAACATCAGGAAAAGCCTCCTGACTGTTAGAGCAATACAACAATGGAACCCATTCCCTAGGGAGGTGGTGGGCTCTCCCATGCTGGAGGCATTCAAGATGAGGCTGGACAGCCATCTGTCAGGGATGCTCTGACTTGGACTCTTGCGTTGAGCAGGGGGTTGGACTTGATGGCCTTGTAGGCCCCTTCCAACCCTACCATTCTATGATTCTACGAAACCCCCAGTTTTAATATGGCAAGCTTCATTAAACAGGCATCTTCCTCCTCAGAGCATCTCCTCCTCTGTGTGTGAAGACAAGGCTTTTGGAACTGAACATGTGTTGGTGGAAACTGGACTTGCTTCATCCTCCCAGGGTGCTTGAATATCACTGCAGGCAAATGGACTCATTTTGAAAGGGTCAAGACAACAACACAGAGATCTTCAGTGGGTAGGTGGAGCTTATTGCACTGTAGATTAGCAGGCTTCTTGGGGTCTTCAGTATGGTGACCATGTGTCCTCTTTTACAGAGGACTGTCCTCTATTTTGAAGGCATCCTGTATTTGAAGGGCTATCCAGTCCAAGACAAGTATAAAGATAAACTAGCTGAACTACCCAATGTTGCCTGGATTAATTTAATTGGACACAATTCAGGCATCCACATGGCGAGGAGGTGGGGGAGAGCAGGTGATTCAAATGCTCCCTTTCTTCCTGGAATTGTGTGCTAAAGGGTGAATTTGGTTTTAATGGAGAAGAAATGGGTGTACAATATTTAAAAAAGCATTACAACTTGAAGTGAAAAAGTTACCTCTGTATTGTATTTATATTACTTTTCAGCCAATTTTACTTTATGTTTATTAATTGCTATTAATTTTATAGTGTTTTTCTGTATAGCTGGGAAATACCACATATTTAGTCTATTGTAACCAATTACATTTAACAGTCTATTCCCTTTTTTGGATCCCTACAAACAAATTACAATTTAGAGAGCTTCTTTGTACACTGCGTTGACTGTTCTTCCATTGGGTGCTAAAATAAACAAATTGTGAGGTAAACTTACATGGGAACATGCAACGTAAAACTGTCCATGAGAAAACCATTCCGTCCACAAGTCCAGACTTCAGCGACTGTCCCTGTGATTTGTTAATAGTCATAGCAAAGCAGGATTTAACTGGAAACTGTATTCATTTGAAATTTAATGGATAATCTGAAGGAATTATCAGAATTCTAGGGACGAATACTGTTTCGCCTGCAGCACACCCAGTTAAAACAGTGGCTTCAATCACATGGGACCTTAGGCTCTTTACCTGAAGGCACATCCCATTGCACAATGTTGGTGGGCTTAAACTGCGCAAAAGCATTATCAGTGTTCCCACCTGTAAATGTAATTTGTGCGGAGGCAACCCAGGCGGATTCTGTGAGTTTAGGAACTCTACAGGTTAGTGGACAGTTTCGTCCGCATTTATTACTGCATCTGTAGAGTAATACATTATTTTGTCAGCATTGAACTTGCCCACGATGAGCACATTAACCATTGCAGCCGTATCATTTTTTGAACTAAAATTGCTATTTCACATAACCATAACATGGGCTTAGTTGCCAATTGCTCCACTTCAGGGTAAACATTGGACACGAACTCTTCAACGGAGTTAACTAAAATCCCCAAATTTTCAGTGATCATAATATCCCCCTCTGTTTCTATTAAATTCCGAGTTTTGGAAAGTTTCGATTGGCTGCCATTTTGTTTTAATATCTCAGGTGCAATTTTTTGGAATGGTTAAAATTTGCTCACTGCAGTGCTGAATCATCATGCAAAATTTGGCTGAGATCAATCAAGTGGTATTGAAGCTATAAATCTTTAAAAATGTGGATTGGCCATCCTATTATTTTGAGATGGCAGACAGAATCCCAGATAGAGATAGAACAAATCCTGAACATTTCATAAGAATCAGATGTACGGTTTTCAAGTCCATTGACGACATAGAAACAAACACTTCCTTTTTAGATATATAATATGATATAATAAGATAATATATATAATATAAGAAGAAATGCCATCAGAAGGAAGAGCTGGACCTTGACGTTGCTCATCAATAGGACCAGGCTGATCAAGGCACACAGGTAACCTGGTCACAGTCTTCCACACTATGGTGCAAATTTTATGCAAATACAGGTCCTCTTTCATCTTCTTTTTAGTGAGTCACAACTGGCCACTCTAGTCCTCAGTGGAACAGGGGCCAGGAGTGGCAGGACTAAGGGCAAGGTCCAAAGAGACTAGGGTGGAGCTTGTGCCTATGCTCTGAGCTCCCCTTTCCACTTCAGCCCATCTGCCCCTGAAGTCAGCTATACAAATTATACCTTAGATATAATATCTAAATTATACCTTAGATATAAAGATAGAATTCATCCTTAGATGAAACAACAGGGTGGTTTGATTGGTTAGATGATCTACTGCCAAACATAGAAAAGAAGGTAAAGCAACTAGGGATGTGTGAACTCACCCCCGTTTGGGTTCTCCGTAAGCCCGCCCAGCCCCTGTCCCCACTCACCGGCCCCCGGACTGCACTAGAGCCCCTCCCATGCTTGGCAAGCAGCCCACACTTACCCCAGCAGCCTCATCGAGCTCCACAGTCACCATTTAAAAATAAAATAAAATGGCGACCGTAAAAATGCGTATGTTTTTGTATGCGCGAAAATGTGCATTTTTGCGAATGCATATATTCTCATGCATGAAATGAGCATTTTTGCAAAGGCACACATTAGTGTGTGTGTGCAAAAATGTGCATTTTTCAGAAAATGCACATTTTTGCACAGACACAAATATGTGCATTCACAAAAATGTGCATTTTTGTGTGTGCGCAAATTTGTGCATTTTTGCAATCACCATTTTATTTCTCCAAAAATGGCGACCACAAAGCTCGACAAGGCCACTGGGGTGAGTGCAGGCCATTTGCCGAGTGCAGGCAGGGGGCAAGCAGGGGCAGGGGCTCAGTGAGTGGGGCTCGGGGGTGCAGGCAGGAGCAGGTCCGCCAGATTCCTGGACTGAATTGGGCACCTGTGCCATCCCTAAAAGCAACTCTTGTCAAAATTGTTAATAACATATGGAATATGGGAATAACATATGGGAATAACAATGGCTGTATTTTTTTATAGTTGTCATAACACTGATCTTTAAATTATTTTTGTGCCTTGGCCGCCAAGTGTGTAAGAAAACAGTAGCACCTGTGCATGAATATGTTAACTTAGTAGCTATAGTTAGCAAAAACACGCATGAACAAAATGAAGGAGATGGCAGAAGTAGAGGAGGAGGAGGAGGGGAGAAGAAGAAGAAGAAGAAGCCGATAGATTGGGAAAAATAGAAATTAATTAAGTGGCACTAAATTTATTTATTTATTTATTTATTTATTTCATTTCTATACCGCCCAATAGCCGAAGCTCTCTGGGCGGTTCACAAAAACTAAAACCAAACAACACACAATAAAACAATTTAAAATATATAGAACATTAAAACCACAATATAACAATACAACCACAATAAAACCTAGCAGCAGTGCAGGAGTTTAAAATACAGATTTAAAACAGCAAAGATAAAAATTTAGAAAGCTAAAATGCCTGGGAAAATAAAAAGGTCTTCACCTGGCGCCAAAAGGAGTACAATGTAGGCGCCAGGCAAACCTCACTAGGGAGCTCATTCCAGAGCCGGGGTGCCACAGCAGAAAAAGCCCTCCTCCTAGTAGCCACCCGCCTCACTTCCTTTGGCAGGGGCTCACGGAGAAGGGCCGCTGATGATGATCTTAAGGTCCGGGCAGGCACATATGGGAGGAGGCGATCCTTCAGGTAACCTGGCCCCAAGCCGTTAAGGGCTTTGAATGTTAACACCAGCACTTTGAATCGGGCCCGGAAATGGACTGGCAGCCAGTGCAGCTGGAAAAGTACTGGCGTAATATGAGCTCGCAGGCCAGTCCCTGTTAACAATCTTGCTGCCCTATTTTGGACCAGCTGAAGTTTCCGGACCGTTTTCAAAGGCAGCCCCACGTATAACGCATTGCAGTAATCCAGACGAGAAGTTATCAGAGCATGGATAACTGTAGCTAGGCTATCTCTGTCCAGATAAGGGCGTAGTTGGTATACCAGCCTAAGCTGATAAAAAGTGCTCCGTGCCACTGAGTTCACCTGTGCCTCAAGTGACAGTTCTAGATCCAAGAGCACCCCCAAACTACGAACCTGATCCTTTAGGGGGAGTGCAACCCCCTCCAGAACAGGTTGAATATCACCTAGCCGGGCAGACAAACCACCCACTAACAGTACCTCCGTCTTGTCTGGATTGAGTTTCAATTTGTTAGCCCTCATCCAGTCCATTACCGTGCCCAGGCACTGGTTCAGAACAGCCACTGCCTCACCTGGTTTTGATGAGAAAGAGAGGTAGAGCTGGGTGTCATCCGCATATTGATGGCACCTCAGCCCACACCTCCGGATAACCTCCCCCAGCGGTTTCATGTAGATGTTAAACAGCATGGGGGATAGAATAGAGCCCTGTGGAACCCCATGGCACAATTGCCATGGCACAGAGCAATAATCCCCCAGCACCACCTTCTGGAATCGGCCATCCAAGTAGGAGCGGAACCACTGTAGTGCAGTGCCTCCAACTCCCAACCCAGACAACCTATCCAGAAGGATACCATGGTCGATAAATCTTAGTGCCAAAGGGGGGATTTGCAGGAGAAAAGGCCGAAAAGGCTTTTCCTGCAGGCCTGAACCAAAGTCCCCAAGCTGGAAAAGTATTAAGAATGTCATAAGAGAATTACTGTGAAAAATAAGACAAGCAAACAACTGGGTGAGATGGTGGAATAAACATTCCTAAGCACAGATAGAGGCTCTGACTGACACTTTCTGGGTCTTGAGACTCCTATCTCATGAAGACAATGGTTCCCTGTTGCTTCATGAGACAAGGAACTGCCTTGCAAGAAGTTGCAAGTATTTTTGCTCAAGCTGTGCTTAGGGGTGTATTCATGGTTCTCATAGAAAGACGCATGCTGCGCATGTGATACCTGCCTGATGAGTGCATGATCACCTTAAGCCCTATGTGATTGGATATAGGTAGTCTATGCTAACTTTTGATAGGCTAAGACCTTTGCTTAGCATTTACTATGTATGTATTTTGTTTTCTTTATAAACCATATAACCTGTTCCCCCAATTTGTAGTTCCTTGGCGAATTACCTGTGTATACATGGTTTGAATAAAGTGTGATTTCAGATACATGACCACCAGCCTCATCCTTCGGGTGGGGATGGTTCTTCCTCTGTTTGTTTCCCTGACAGAAGCCACTCCAGGAAGTCAGGGAACCCTCTAGAATACCCAGGAATGCGACTCAAGGAGCTGCAGATACTATGCACTCTGGGCTCTTTGGAATCGGAGCATAGGGAACTCGATATCAAAGGCTGGGAATTCAAACCAAACCTGATTGACCCCATGAATGCTGGATAGCCATTTTACTCAGAGCATCCGGGGTCCGGGCATGCCACTCTGAAGAACAGCGATGCAACTATCTGCTGCTGACAATCAAAATGGCATCTTTCCAAAATGTAGCCTAATCAGTACAGCTGTTCAGAGTAATTTATCCAAAGCGAAAGAAGTGCTACAAATCAAATCGCATTTCAAGCCCTCTAATCCACAGAAAGCTGTAATGCTTCAAATCAATGATGAAGAACAGCATGGGACTGCAAAGGGGAAGCAGTGTTTGGACAATGCCTTCATGCTGTTCCCAAGCGGTTGCTCAAGACATGAGGCCAGCTTAGAAGATATGATTCCCTTAGAATGAGAGTGATTCCTTTTTGCTGCACTTAAAACTGTATGTTTTGAAATGTGTTTCCTCCTTCAAAATTCAAAGCCGCATTATGTTTAATTACTTCACTGTCACTCTGTTTCCTTCACCACAAACTTAAATTTGGTACTGCTTAGAACTTTGGGGATCGTGTTGCCAAGAAAGCAAGTGTCCCTGCCATTTTAAAGTGTCTCCCACTAACATTTAAGGTTGGGGACCCTGCATTCAAAAACCTGCACACAAGCCCTTTTGCACCCAGCACATGTAGCAGGAAAACCAAACCCTTTTGTTTTCATTTCCACACCTTTCTCTCCCTTTTTATTAGGAAAATCCCCTTTCCAAAAGCATCTTCCAGAGTGTTTCCCTTGCTCAGCAAGGTGGCTGTTCTTTTCCCTTTCTATTTTGTGCCACTACATTCTGTTTTGGGAGCGATTTGGGCCCCATCGACATGGGGGATTTACTCTGGTTCTTCCAAGCCTCACAGACGATAATGGCACATGACATGTGCCCCTCACTGTAGCCAGTGTGGGTTTTCCTGTCATAAACGCCACTTTTTTGCACACTGGTTTTGTGATGGATTTTCCCGTTGTGGCTGCCACAGAGTGGTTTGGGAGCCTGTGTGACCTCAGCTGGCTTCGGCGCAGGCTGGGGGGAGCAGCGCTGATTGGCGGAAGGGAACGTCACATCATGAAAGGGTAGACATGAAGAGAGGAGTGGGCTACACATGTCTGCTTGGGAGTAACTCATTGCCTTCAGTTGCACTTTACCGAGGACAGGAGCAGAGAGAGGGGTCAGGACAATTCCTTTGCCTGTTGCTTAGATCTTTGGACCTGCAAATGTGCACATAATTTTAATGAGTTTAACAGGTGATCACCCCCAAGTGTCCCTTACTCCCACTGAGAAAGGGTGGACACAAGGAGAGGAGTGGGCTAAACACATCTACTCTGAAGTAACTCATTGCCTTCAATTGTGCTTCACTGAGCACAGGAGCGGGGAGAGGGGCGGGGAGCAAGCCTCTGCTCATTCACTGCACCGCCCCTACGTGGTTGATGACATTCTGTTCTACTCATGGGATTCCGCCCACCCTACCCCGAACTAATGCAGTTTCAGGTGCCGTTTGCTCCATGAAAGTGGGTTGTTTTAAACCTCTGCACTGCTTTACTTTGAACTGTGGTGCTGGAGAAGACTCTTACGAGTCCCCTGTACTGCAAGGAGGTCAGATCAGTCAATCCTAAAGGAAATCCACCCTGGCTGCTCATTGGAAGGACAGATATTGAAGCTGAAGCTCAAATATTTTGGCCACCTAATGTGAAGAGAAAACTCCCTGGAAAAGACCCTGATGCTGGGAAAGATCGAAGGCAAAAGAAGAAGGGGACAGCAGAGGATGAGATGGCTAGATAGCATCACTTATGCAATGAATATGACTTGAGCACACTCCGGGAGAGAGCGGAGGACAGGAAGGCCTGGCGTGCTATGGTCCGTGGGGTCACGAAGAGTCGGACATGACTGAACGACTGAACAACAACAACAACTGCTTTACTGGCTACGTATGCCATGGAAGGAGAATATTCAAATTCATGACAATCCATCTTTAAGTGGAATCGCATCTTAAAGCTCCTCCATGTAGACAGGGCCTTGGATGGTTGAAGCAGAACCCAGTTTTTGTTTTGTTTTAAATAGTTCTGTACCATTCAGGTCTCCGGGTGAATCTGTCTTTCCCTGTCACTGCCACTTGTTTCCTTTAGGGCACTTTAGCCCATTGGTAACTAAGGACTAACTATTCCCCCTGCCCCCCCAGGACAAAGGAGATCTTCTGGTTTATAGCAGTCCCTAGAGCAGGGGTGCATAATCCTAGGAAGCTGCCTTATACTGGCCCGGTTCGCATGATCTCTGCAGGGTAGGGGATCAGAGAATAGGTTGCTCATGTGGTTATCAAACCACCAACACAACCCTAAAGCAGCCCATGTTTTGTAGGTGGTTTGTTAACCATACCAACAACCCACCCTTGCCAGGTTCGGATGTCACAATAAACCATTGCGACTGCCCGCCATGGTTTGAATATTCAGAATGGCCACCAGCACGCAACATATGCCATAGTGGACTGAAATGATTGTGGAACCAGGCCACTGAGTTGGACCCTGGGTCCATCTAGACCAGTATTGTTGACACTGACTGGCAGTGGCCCTCCAGCCCAGGATTGAACTTGGGATTGAACTTCTGTGTGCAAAGCGTGTGCTGCACCACAGAACTATGGCCCTGGCTGTGATGCTGGCTTGGAGGTTTGGGGCCAGATGTGCGCGGACACATGGACACACCCACACACATGCCCACATCCCAGTGATCCTCTTTCCTTGTGGAGAGGGAGCGGAGAGCCTTCCCTCCATCCCCTCCCCCAGCAATCCTGATACCGACCCCCTTTCCTCACAGCTAGCAGCAGCGGGGATAAAGTGATCTGTATTAATTCAGCAGGAAATCAGTGGAGGAGCGGGGTTCAGCAGCAGCAGTCGGGTCAGAGTACTTCTGGGGGGGCACAGGTTGTACACCCTTGCCCTAGAGGAAGAGTCCCCTTCTCGTGGCTGCAAAAAAGGCAAATGCTATTTGGGGCTGCATTAATAGAAGCATCGCTTCCCAATCCCGGGAAGTACTAGCTCCCCTCTACTCAGCACTGCTGAGGCCTCATCTCGAGTACTATGTTGAGTTCTGGGCACCACACTTTAAGAAGGATGCAGACAAGCTGGAGAGGGTCCAGAGGGGGGCAATGAAGATGATCAGGGGACTGGAAACAAAGCCCTATGAGGAGAGACTGAAAGAAGTGGGCATGTTTAGCCTTGAGAAGAGAAGACTGAGGGGAGATAGGATGGCACTCTTCAAGGACTTGAAAGGTTGTCACAGCGACGAAGGCCAGGATCTCTTCTCGATCATCCCAGAGTGCAGGACATGGAATCATGGGCTTGAGTTACAGGAAGCCAGTTTCCAGCTGAACATCAGGAAAAACTTCCTGACTGTTGGAGCAATACGACAATGGAACCAATTACCTGGGGAGGTGGTGGGCTCTCCCACACTGGAGGCATTCGAGACGAGGCTGGACAGCCATTAGGGATGGGCAGATTCCCTACCTGCTGGTCCGGGTAGGAATCCGCCCATGGGGGGACGTGATCCGTCCCTCCCCCCAGAATCCTTCTGAGACAGCTTCGCTCAGCGGTGATCCCCCAGAGCCAGCCGCCGGCTCCACATCACTGGCAATACGGCCAGCCACCATTGCCATGCCATATTGCTAGCTGAGTGAGGGCTAACTCTGGATGCAAATGGCATTGTTGTTGTTCAGTCGTTCAGTCGTGTCCGACTCTTCGTGACCCCATGGACCATAGCACGCCAGGCCTTCCTGTCCTGCGCTCTCTCCCGGAGCGTGCTCAAGTTCATATTCATTGCATCCGTGATGCTATCTAGCCATCTCATCCTCTGCCGTCCCCTTCTCCTTTTGCCTTCAGTCTTTCCCAGCATCAGGGTCTTTTCCAGGGAGTTTTCTCTTCGCATTAGGTGGCCAAAATATTGGAGCTTCAGCTTCATTATCTGTCCTTCCAATGAGCACTCAGGGTTGATTTCCTTTAGGATGGACTGATTTGACCTCCTTGCAGTCCAGGGGACTCGTAAGAGTCTTCTCCAGCACCACAGTTCGAAAGCATCGATTCTTCGGCGCTCAGCCTTCCTTATAGTCCAGCTCTCACAGCCATACATTACTACTGGGAAAACCATAGCTTTGATTAGACGGACCTTTGTCGGCAAGGTGATGTCTCTGCTTCTTACTATGCTGTCTAGGTTGGCCATAGCTTTCCTCCCAAGGAGCAAGCATCTTTTAATTTCATGGCTACAGTCACCGTCTGCGGTGATCTTGGAGCCCAAGAAAGTAAAATCTGTCACTGCTTCCATTTCTTCCCGTTCTATATGCCAGGAAGTGATGGGGCCAGATGCCATGATCTTAGTTTTTTTAATGTTGAGTTTCAAACCAGCTTTTGCACTCTCCTCTTTCACCCTCAACAAGAGGCTCTTGAGATCCTCTTCGCTTTCTGCCATTAGGGTGGTATCGTCTGCATATCGGAGGTTGTTGATAATTCTCCCAGCAATCTTAATTCCGACCTCTGATTCATCCAACCCGGCATTTCTCATGATGTACTCTGCATATAAGTTAAATAAGCAGGGTGACAATATGCAGCCTTGTCGTACTCCTTTCCCAATTTTGAACCAATCGGTTGTTCCATGTCTGGTTCTTACTGTTGCTTCTTGACCCTCGTACAGGTTTCTCAGGAGACAGGTAAGGTGGTCTGGTACTCCCATCACTTTCAGAATTTGCCACAGTTTGTTGTGATCCACACAATCAAAGGCTTTAGCGTAGTCAATGAAGCAGAAATAGACGTTTTTCTGGAATTCTCTTGCTTTCTCCATGATGCAGCAAATGTTGGCGATTTGATCTCTAGTTCCTCTGCCTCTTCTAAACCCAGCTTGTACTTCCGGTAGTTCTCGGTTATATGCAATTCCAAAAGAACATTGCTACAGTTCAAAATTCAAGCCATGTAAAAGCTGTATTGTTAGTTGGTGTAAAAACTGACTGATAATAACATGAAAAGTAAATTGAGCAGTTCAGTCTCCTCTAGGAGCCTCAACCCTGATCCAGCATACCCATTTCTCCTCCCGCTGCTAAAGACAGCGGGAGGAGAATCTGCAGAGCTGCCTTCCCCAACCTCGGGGCCTTCAGACGTCTTGGACTTCTACTTGATTCAGCCCCAGCCAGCATGACTAATGGTCAGGAATGCTGGGAGCTGTAGTCCAAAACATTTGGAGGGCACCAGGTTGGGGAAGACTGCTCTAGAGCATGTTTCTCAATGTTTCCATGATGGAGGAAATCATTCTATGATGAGTCACATGAAGTTGTCAATGTTATGATAAGGGCAGTGATGCCCTAAAGTATCTGATACAACATTCTTAAGACAGCTGTACAGTGTTGGTGCATTTGGTTTTTTCCCTCTCTTATTCCTAGCTATGAGTTTTAAATTCCGCACTCCAAATGAAGTTTTGTTGGAGTTCATGATGTTTCTTGAGTATAACACTCTTCTGCATTAGTGCTGTTCAGTTCCCAGGATCTCCTACTACTCTGTGAAGGCTTCTAAACATCATGAAATGTGACGCTAAGCAACAAAGTGGACACAGAAGGAAAGTGCACAGGTGTGCTGTAGTGGTGCATGCTATGTGCACAAATTACACAAACTGATCTGCACAGCAGCTTTGAAAGTATGCTTGGCCTATCTTTGTAATAAGCGGTATTTGTGTATGCTAGACTTTGTCTCATCATCTCTCCTGCTTTCCCCACTTTTGTGTCATGATTACTGCCATGGTACACCATGACTTTAGGTTAAGGATGTCAACACATGTTGTCACAGACAGGTAAAACCCTATTTCATCAGTGGAAGGGAAAACAGGCAAAATGGTGTGCCCCCCCTCCCTTTCGCCCTTCCCTTCCGGTGGGCCTTTTCTACTGCCACCAGGTGGAAGTCTTTTTTTCTCTGGCTCCCTCCACCAAACCAGCCTTAAAACACTCTGAGTTTCAGGTATCTAATTTAGGGAGTGTGGGGGTTGGCTGTTAGATGTGGAGTGGGTAACCTGAAAAGAGAAGCAACCATCAAGTTTCAAGGAACAAAATTTAAAAATTTACTGAAGAAAAATGTCAATAGAAAAATGTTTTAAAATCTAAATGGATACACACACACACACACACACACCACAAAATCCGTATGAACAATAGGATAATAAAACAACCAGGGATAAATGCATCCAGCTAACCTCGTTAGACTGTCCCTATTTTATCCAGGTCCCTTATTCAAGCAGTATCTTGCTGACATTGGTCCAACTCTCTTTCCAGCAGCTCTGACATTTTACTCCAGAGTTTGGACTTTTCCTTCCTTCCTTCCTTCCTTCCTTCCTTCCTCCTCTTTCTCTCCCCTTTTTGCTTTTCTGTCTAGGATGTTATCTCTTAATTCTTTTTTTCCACCCCAACTCTAATCAGGAGCATAGTTCCTTGTTAATTTCTGCTCTAGCTACATTTCTATTTCCTAAGTTTAATACTATTTCTCTACCTCTGACATTCTGTTGAACCTCATAATCTCCTGGTTTCCTGAACTAATCTCTCTCTCTCTATCTCTCTTCCTCTGACCTTTTGTTGAACTTTATAATCTCCTGGTCCTGAGTACAACTTCCTGACCACTATATTCTAACCAAACTTTTGATCTCCAAAATGTTACGCTTTTGGCTGAAACTGACTAGCACACAAGATTTAACCCCACAGTATCCTAAAACCAACAAAATACATAATGGAGGATAGTTCTTTCCCTTCACACATGTCACTCAGGTATACATGTGTATTGCTATACACATGCAGATGAGGACACACATCAGCAGGTAGCCTCAAAGTATTAATTTGTTCTGGTTTATTTTATCAGGCCTAAAGTACTACTATTTGAAGACCTACACTGATAGGATCCTAACAATCTCTGAAGGAAGTGTATTTCCAACAGTGTACAAAATGTCAATGAATATACTACATGTTCTTACATATATGTTTAAATGTGCACCAGATATGTCAGCACTGCACATTGTTGAAAAGATGTTAAATTCAGTCCCATCATCTAAGTGAATTTGGAACCAGGGGCTGGTTCACACATTCATGTTCGTCACATGATGGCTGCAGTAACAAGTGGTGATTTGCATGTCTGAATGGCCCATTACAGATAAACCACAATTGCACTTCACTTCGATTTGCTAAACACGTGGATTGGTCCTTACACAGGTCACCAGCGGTTTCCATTGCTCAGTTACATTTAGGGCAATTGGGTTGAAAGTTAAATAAACTTTTAGAAAAACTCACTGAAAGTCAGATGTTGTGACATCACAGCCGAAACAGAGTGCATTGTAAGCTGAGTCAGTTTACACAGCGGCAGCTAAGCATCAAGTACTGAGTAATCAAGGGCTTTACATGCACACGTGTGAGCCAGCCTTTGAATCACTGGCAAAAGTAACTCTATTTTCTACAAATAAACAGGAATTACATCTTAAAATCGTATATTATAATGTCTCTAAAAAGACATAACAGGTCCCCAAAGAAATCATGGCACCAGCCTAATAGGATATTGATTCCTTTTGTCTGTTACACTTCTGCCTCCTCTTGTAGAAAGCAAAGCAACATACAAGATGCTTCAGGGTGTAATTACTGAGGCTTAGATTAATATTTATTGTGCAGTTATTCATGTTTATCGTTACTGGCACTGAGCTTTCAAATAACATTTATTTATTTGAGAATCCAGGACTTTAATTAGGCTACTTTTCAAATGAGCAGAGTTAATGGCAGAATTCTTTCGTCACCACCCACAGCTGCCTGCAAAGCTTTGCTTCTGTGACTTAGTCCTGAGAAACAAGGATGCTTGTACAAAAAGCAAAAGCAGCGGGGTGTTTCAGTGGCCTGCTTTGTCCCCCTGCCCTCCCCTTCCTCAGACTGTGGGCTTATCCGATAGTAGCAACTAGGTCTGGGAAGCTATCCACCATTTTAAAATTGCCACAGTGCCCTGGAGCACCCAATGCAAGATTTCTTCAGGGCATTCTTGGAAATTAGAATGGTGGTTGGCTTCTTAGATGCAGTTGCTACACCAGGTAAGGTCATGGCTACAGGGGGCGGGGGGGTGTCAGCTGGAACAAACATGGAACCAGCCCTGGAAGCACCAGTAATGAAGCTGTATAGCTTAACCCAGGGGTGGGCAACTGCAAAAGGCTGGGGGTCTGCAATGGACCTCCAGAATCCTCTGGGGCCATGCCCCTCCCCTGCCACAGCCCCCACAACCATGTTGGAAAGTCTGGTGTGACTTACAACAGAGTTGCTTTATACAGAGAAAGTGTGGCAATACAGCATTTAATATTGGAGGCAATAAACACAGGCTAGGGCCAGTTTAGAAGAAGTTCAAATCAACCCTATTAGTGCTTTCAAACACCTCATCGGAGAAGGCTATCTAACACTGTTTAACTACAAGCACCCCCTAAGCTGTGTATGTGAGGGTAAGTAAGTGAAGGCATGAGATATGGTTACTTGCTTCCTTCCGGGGAAAGAGCCACATGGCGCTTGTTGCAGAGGCAAAGAGGAAGAGAAAAGGAGGTGGGTAGGAGAAAGGAACCGATCAAGTTAAAGGACAGCAAGGGGATGAGCAAGACAAGCAGCTGTTAATACAGCACGTTCTCTGTTGCCCCCCAGTATCTGGAAGCATGCGGAGTTGTTCCCATTATCCAACAAACTGGAAGTGGCCACACTGCAACCATAGGTGGCCGTGTGGCTGCATTCCTAGTGATTCTGCTAGGGAAACAAGGCACATGGATAGCATGCGCCTTGTTTCCCAGCAGAACAACACTCAAGCCAACCTTCCAAACAGTTGCTCGACAGGCTGCAGAGGGGTGGGGGAGTGTGATTCTGCAGAGAAACAGGGTGTGTGATCACCGCATTCCCTGTTTCTCTGCAGAACCAGCAATTCTGCAGGGAAACAATGCATGTGGGCCTCGTGGAGGGCGCAAAATTCTCCCTTGGGGACAGCATGCAGGCCACATATTGCCCACCCATGGCCTAAATCACTCAACAGCGAGAGAGAGAGAGAGAGAGAGAGAGAGAGAGAGAGAGAGAGCCCTCGCTGGATATGGAGTTGATATTGAGTGTGATATGGATTGTGTGTTACTCTTCTAGAGGAGGTGTTCCATTATGAACAAAATACTGACCTAAAACCTTACCTAAACTAGAGTAAAGCATAAAGCTTACACCCTTTGAGCAGGATGAACGTGAGCCACTGGCACGGAACATGACCGGTCAGATGCAAAGCCAGGATGGCATTTAGCAGAGAAGGGAACAGCCTGGTGGGTGAGTGGGATGGTGAGTTCTGGACCTGTTGGGTCATGGGCAGCCCCGGGGAGCCCCTGGAGACCACATTCTAGTTCGATCAAGATTCTGGATCCATCCCGAAGTCCACCCAAACCATCTAAGGCAGCACTAGGAACGTTCTGCCCATCTCTACCATGCCCACCCCCATTGCACAGTTGTATTTATTTTTCTAAACTTGGTTTGGTAAGCAAATAAAAGAATCGTGCTGCCTCTTCCCCCTGCAACGCCCTGCCGAGTTTGTGAAGCTTTTGTTTCAAAAAATAGCAATAACGTGTCAAAATGAGCTTGGGTCCTGCTTTCATTGGCCATGAATCCCTTCGGAGAGGGCAGTCCATTCTCCTTCCTCCAGCCTTTCTAACGAAGCAATATGAAGCATGACCAAACAAATCACCCACGATGGAGCTATGCAAATGAAGAGTAGAGGAGACTTGATGCTTTATTGGCCCCGTTCAGTTCTATGACACATTCATTCAAACAGAAAGCATTTTGCTGGTCAGAATTACCTTCCAGGGGATCACTAATATCACAGCCTTCCGGAGCATTTGGAAAATCATGCCATTCGTGAATATACATGAATAATATTGACTGGGCTTTGGATATTCGAACACTAGGACTGCATCATCATTTCTTTGGTCCTTTGTCATTGACCGCACTAAAGTATAATACAAAAATGCAAAAGCAAATAGCAGGATTTTTTATTATTATTAGCAAATCATACCTATGAATTTTTCTGCCTGTTATTGAAAGAACAGCAATAGGGGGGGGGGGGTGATGCGCTATATGAAGCAGATTCATTTTAGCAGTCCGTAATAAGCTGTGGAATATTCTCACATCCTTGAGTGCTCTGGTACAACTGTTTTATGCTGCTGACATGTCATCCAAAGCAGTGGTTGGGTTTTATTGAAAATAAATGTATTTTACAAGAAGCAATATAAGCATTGGAGTGGCTTCTGTGTCTGAGTCTTATGGGGGAAAGGAATTACAGTTTTCTGTTATATTTCAGTGGATTCAGAGGGTTGGTATATTTATTGGCTGAGTGGAGTGAGGTGTTTGATTTAATTATCTCTAGCTCATTTGGCATGCCATTTGCTTGTTTATAATGTGACAACTTCATTGAATGTTCAGATATTACAAGTAAATGGATTGTGCACGTTCAGGACACCAGTTCAAACAGCTGCTCAACCCCCAAACCTATTTTCAAGGTGGGGAAAGAATATGCAAACTAGATTGTAATGCCACATCTGCCTTGAAGACTGATGATGAATCAGATTGAAAGTTGGTGTCTAAGATCATAGCCTGGTTCTACATTTCATGTTTGAACCTGTTTTGGACCCCAATGTCCTATTTCAACAAAATCAGGAAAGATGTCAAACACAACGCTACATGGTACTGCCCTTGAGCGTTAAGATTTCACAGTGCGGTACGTTCATTTACAGCATAATTCTTCAATTATGAAGTTGAGAGAAAACATATTCGATTTTGATGGTATTAATAATATATTATCTCCAAGTCTGGATGACATGTTGGAAAACCCAGCTCTGGACATCACCTGCACCCTTTTCGAAACCCCAGTCTCACCCCATTCCCCGAGCAGTCTTTGACTGGGTGTTTGGGGGTAAAATGAAGGCTGAAGGCATATATACACACACATGCGCACGCTCCCCTAGACCCAACAGGAGGACCAACAAACCTCCTTGGCTCAAAAAGTATGCAACTGAGCTCATTGATCCAGCATTTGATTTGCTGATATGTATGTTTATAATACCAGTTATGAAACCACTTTCACACCATGGATGAAGACTTCAGTATGGCCACACCTAAAACACTACATTGGGCTTTATCTCAGCTGTTAACATTAATTTGACTGGATTTGACTTTGGGGTTCTTGGTCTGACATGGTGTGTTGAATATATAAGATATTATATATATATATATATATATATATATATATATGTGTGTGTGTGTGTGTGTGTGTATGTGTGTATATGTGTGTGTGTGTGTATATATATATATCCTTCTCACAGTGTCCCATCCCATCATCGCAACTTCCTGTTACATGCCTATATGATCAAACATCAACACTCAGCATATGGCTAGGGTTGTGCCAAATGATCCTCTATTTTGTTTTTCATGGCAGGAGAAGTGCTTTGGCGGAGAGACTGTTTCCCCTAAACCCATTCATTGTACATTTCTCCGTAGCTGTTTGCAGCCATTGGTTCCCCCTGCCCCCGCCCCATGCTGCTGCTTTGGGCACCATTTCTACCCCTGCTTTCTCCAGCCTTGAGAAATCCCATCCAATTGGAGATCATGCAGCGGACAGGAGAATGTTACAGTGTTATATAGACCATCAGATCTACATTACTGAATGCACACAAAGCTGACTGAGACTGAGGAGGATGCTTCCTGCTTTGCACTGCACTCCCCTAACCAGACTCATAGTTTCTCCTCTCTTCGATAAAAATTGCCCAAATGGGCCACTTCTCACCAGTGTTAAAAATGTTCATGCTCAGGCCTAGTGGCAATGCAGACAGATAGAATCATAGAATCATAGGGTTGGAAGGGGCCTACAAGACCATCCTTGGTCTTCCTGAACCGCTACTAGGGATGGCGGAGAATTTGTCCCCGAAACTTCGGGGGGCCGAGCGCCAACGTGTTCGGCCCCCTGAACAAGTTTCGGGGAGAAATCCTCCGCACCCCCCCCGCCCCCTGCACCCCCCCCCGGGACGGGACTTACCTTCGCCGAATGTCCCTCCCGGCGGCGGGTCCAGCCGGCGGTTCGTCAGGTTTTCGTGCGGGGTGGGAGCGGCAGCCGGTCTTTCAACCGGCTGCCGCCGCCGCCATTCCAATGAAAGAAAAAAAAAAACGCCCCCTGATAGGCTATGTGACGATTAACGTAGCCTATCACGTCTAGATTTGCAAAGTCAGCCGTGATAGGCTACGTCAATCGTCACGTAGCCTATCACGGGTGACTTTAAAAAAAAAAAGCGCATACGGATAATGGCGGCCCCCATAGGGAGCCGCCATTCCCATTCCTTATTTGGTTGCTGTAGTCTACGTAAAGGTTTATGTAGACTACAGCGACCAAATAAGGAACGCGAATGGCGGCTCCCTATGGGGGCCGCCATTAGCGTATGCGCTTTTTTTTTTTTAAGTCACCCGTGATAGGCTACGTGATGATTGACGTAGCCTATCATGGCTGACTTTGCAAATCTAGCCATGATAGGCTACGTTAATTGTCACGTAGCCTATCAAGGGGGGTTTTTTTGTGTTTTTTAACTTTCGAGTTTGCGGCCGGGCGAGGCAGGAAGCCTCCCCCCCCCGCCTGAACTTCGCAGGGGGAGCAGCGAAGTGCCTCCCGCCCACCGCGAACAACCTTCGAGGACAGGTAAGGGACTTTCGTCCACCCCTAACCGCTGCTCAGTGCAGGAAGCCTGATTCCCAGGCAGTCTCCCATCCAAGTACTAACCAGGGCTGACCCTGCTTAGCTTACGAGATCAGATGAGATCGGGCATGTCCAGCCCTTTGCTCAATGTCATAGAATCATAGGGTTGGAAGGGGCCTACAAGACCATCAAGTCCAACGCCCTGCTCAGTGCAGGAAGCCTGGTTCCCAGGCAGTCTCCCATCCAAGTACTAACCAGGGCTGACCATGCTTAACTTCGAGATCAGACAAGATCGGGCATGTCCAGCCCTTTGCTCAATGTCATAGAATCATAGGGTTGGAAGGGGCCTACAAGACCATCAAATCCAACACCTTGCTCAGTGCAGGAAGCCTGATTCCCAGGCAGTCTCCCATCCAAGTACTAACCAGGGCTGACCCTGCTTAACTTCAAGATCAGACAAGATCAGGCTTTGTAGACCTCCTCAGTGGCTGGTGTTACCAGGGGCAGGAAGCAAGCTTAGCCCTCATCATTATGGTACCCCTGAGGGAACCACTTTTCCTCATCCCATATAAGTGAACACTTGCAATTTATTTCCATGGGGAAAATCAAAACACTGTAGCTGTGAATACCATTGCAGTGAGTGCAAGCCCCCACCCCAAAACCCTTGGGTGGCCTGGCCCTCATTCAAATAGATACCACAGTGGGAGGAAGGGGGTTCAAATCCACCATCACCACCAGGATCCTTGCAATATACACGCTCTGGTCATTCACATCTTGCCTATCATAACAAGAGCTTGTTCGTTACTATTCTATACCCAGGGAGGCGGTGGGCTCTCCCACAATGGAGGCATTCTAGACGAGGCTGGACAGCCACTTGTCAGGGATGCTTGGACTTGGACTCCTGTGCTGAGCAGGGGGTTTGACTCGATGGCCTTGTAGGCCCCTTCCAACCCTACTATTCTATGATAGGCATATCAGGACTAAGCTGCAGGAAATGCAGGATTCAGGTTTACCATTGGGCAGACTTACCAGTTGGCATTGGACAAATTATTCTCTCCATCTCAATTCCTGATCTATATATAAACAAACAAAAAATGTGCAATTAATTATTGACCTACTTAACAAGATAGTTATGAGAACAAACGAGCTTTATTGACGCTTTAATGCAATAAGTAATAAAAAAAAATGACAGAAGAGAATGGATTAGAATTTCCTCTGGCATAAATAGTTATATTGCTGTTTAACGAAGGAAGCAGGGCCCAACATTCCATGCTTGTTCTAGCTAGATAAAATGTTACCTAATTATTTGGTGCATAAGGCAGTAAATACCTAGTGACTAATTAGTTGTCTGCTGGAATTTATTTTGGGAACGTTAAAAGCTGACTTATGGGGGGTTTACCTTTGATTTAAAACGCTTCCTGTTTTAAATGGGAAAGAGATTGTACACGTGTCCTTTCTTTGTCTTCTCATTGAGATCTGCTGATCAGGCAAACTATTGCCTACCCAGGTTCAGGCTACCACAAAACTTCCCACTGCTCCTGTTGTCAAGCTGAATGCTTCCATCAGCGCTCCTCGATGCAAAGGGCACTCCCTTACTATCTTCTCTAACAAGGAAGGAGGTGGATTCCATGGCTGAACCCAGCGCCTTGCAACACTCACTTCTATGACCAAGGCAGGCGTGTAATCCTGTCTCCTTGCCGCACTCCCCCCCCCGGCCCCCGCTATTTTACTGTGTTGGGTAGAAGTCAGAGTGTCAATGAGAGGCTGTGATAATGGTGCTCTGCCTGGCGTGCTGCTTCCACTGAGCCTCTGCGCGAACCCGTGTGTGTGTGTGTGTGTGTGTGTGTCCCCTTCCATTCACCGTCTTGAAAATATGCACCATTATTCCATAACAAATAGGAAATATTGCACGAACGTACCATTTTTAAAAAACATAGCACATGATCTTTGATACCCATTTCATATCCCCGTCCAGGTTACATCGACAGCTGGTGCTCACCCCTCCCTAGGGATTTGAACCCATACCTCATATAACCCATGCCCTCTCTACTGCACCAGACATGGAGGGGGGAGCTATTGCATGTCCTGGCCTTCCCCTGTTTTCCCTCCACCACAGAAGACCAATTTTAAAAACATCCAGTGCAGCAGCAGGGGACAGGGACCCAGACGGATAAGTATGCGTACGCACACAACACTGTCACTGCTGGTCAGTAACTGAAAGGCCTGGGCCACATCTGCCCTCCTGCAAAATGCTGCCTGGTCCCAGCAGTTGGCAACCAAGGGGCAAGAAGGGTGTGGAGAAAGTGGTGGGTCTGGTCACAGAATTGGCCAGAAAGCTACTTTGGAGTAGGGAGGTCAAAACACTGGACACAACCAGTCCTCACTGAAAATGACCTTTCAGGAAAACCAGTTACTGTGCAGGGAATGCCTCCAGTGTGGGAGAGCCCACCACCTCCCTAGGGAATTGGTTCCATCGTCGTATTGCTCTAAGAGTCAGGAAGTTTTTCCTGATGTGCAGCTGGAATCTGGCTTCCTGTCACTTGAGCCCATGATTCCGTGTCCTGCACTCTGGGATGATCGAGAGGAGATCCTGGCCTTCCTCTCTGTGACAGCCTTTCAAGTGCTTGAAGAGTGCTATCTGCAAAACCTCTTAGATGGGACGTCACTCACACACACAAAGTCCAGCCAGATGTGGTCTACAAACCAGTATTCTGGATCAATTTCCCACAGCTGTTGTGTTCTGCTTAAAGGCCACACTTCTGTAGAAATATCTCAATCCTCCCACCCTTTTCCTTAATTTAATTGGGGGGCGGGTATCTATCCCAGCAAGCATTCTTCTAATTTGGCCTCTTTGGAGACGTTTTAACTGCTGGATTTTACTGTTTTATTATTATTGGTCTGTATATATGACTTTGCATTTTATGATTTGCACTCGTTTTACTGTGAGCTGCTTTGAGTCTATTCTGGGTTAGACAGGCAGGAGGAAGATCATTTAAATCAGGGGTTTTAAACCAGATTGGGAGGCCAGACAGGCTCATGGGCCTGAGGTTCAATATTCCTGATCTAAACAAATAAAAATATGCTACGTTCTTGCTACTCTGGTGCTCAATTTCTAGGGATGTATGAAAGTCACTTACCTTTTCGAAGGGTGACATTTGCTGTGGGGGGGAGGCGCTCTGTCCTTCCCCCCGAAATTCTCTCCAGCCTGCTCCGCTCCGCAGAGATTCCGCAAAGCCGCCGGCCAGGGCCGCCTGCAGCCGGACATCCGGCCGCTGGGCAGCCTGCAGGGATGCAAATGGCGGCAGCTGTAGCCGCCGCCATTTGCATCCCTGTATTTTGCCGTGATAGGCTACATAAATATTTACGTAGCCTATCATGGCAAAAAGCAAAACAAAACAGTGAACGCAAATGGCGGCGGCTATGGCGGCCGCCATTTGTGTTGCCTTTTTTTTTTGCCGTGATAGTCTATGTAAATATTTACATAGGCTATCACGGCCAAAAAAAAAGGCAACGCAAATGGCGGCCGCCATAGCCGCCGCCATTTGCGTTCCCTTAGTTTTGCCATGATAGGCTACGTAAATACTTACGCAGCCTATCATGGCTTCCGCAGGGACGCACATCAAATGGTGTCCCTGCGTTAGCCGTGATAGGTTGCGTAAGTATTTATGTAGCCTATCACGGCTATAGTGATGAAGCGAATGGTGACTGCGGACGCGGCCACCATTCGCAAGTCAGCGCGAACACCAGCAGGTAGGTGTCCCGTTACGCGCGCCTTTCACAGGGTGGGGGGCACAGGAGCTTCGTTCCGCCATGGATTTCAGGGGGCCGAATGCACTGGCATTCAGCCTCACTGAAATCTGTGGTGGAATTCTCTGACATCCCTATCAGTTTCTAGGACTTATACACAGGGCCAGGCATATGCCACAATTCCCCAGAAAAAGCACAGAATGTGTTACTGACTGAAGCCAAGAAACAGCCAAGAAACCCCACTTGCTTGCTTGCTTCCTTCCTTGGATCATGTTTCTGCCTCTTTGGGTTGCAAATGTATGTTTGAAAATGCACGAGCAGTGCCTGCTAAAATGTCCAAAGCCAGAGGTGTCTGACCAAGGTCAGGGGAGAGGCATCCGTGCCTTGCATGGTTCCTTGCTTGTCCCTAAGACCAGTCAAAGTGCAATTCATTGTGCAGAATAATGAAACAATGGAAAAATAAGTTAGGCAAAATTAGGACGAGTGGACAAAGGGTGCAATCCTATGCAGGTTTAGACAGGAAAAAAAGTCCTATAGTTCCCAGCATGCCCCAGCCAGACTTTTTTTTCTGTCTAAACATGCATGGGATTGTGCCCTGATAATGTTTAAGAAGCATAATCTGACAGAATGCCTCTCCAGACCTGAACCTACCCGGACACTATGATCAACACCTGAGGTCTTCCTCCAAGTGCCACGTCCAAGGGAGGCCTAGAAGGTGGCAACAATGGAAAGGGCCTTCTCAGTGGTGGCCCCCCGACATCATTGAGGCCTGCCTGGAGCCAACACTGTCATCTTTTCAGTGCCAGGTTAAGACTGCCCTCTACTCCCAGGCATGTAATGATAGGGCACTTATGTCAGCTGTCTTAAACAGGTGTATTACTAAAATTGTTTATTGAAATTGCTTTTAGCGGTTTAAATTGTTTTAAATTCTGTATGTTAAAAATGTTATACAATGTTTTATCATAATGTTGTATAATGTTATTTGTATTTGTTGTGAATTGTTGTGAACTGCCCAGAGAGCTTCAGTTATTGGGTGGTATAGAAATGAAATTATTATTATTGTTGTTATTATTATTATTAATAGCAATAATAATAGACACAGGTTTCCTTGGTGTAGAATTCGGATTGTCTGGTTGCACTTTTTGTTTTTTTTTAAAGCACAGAGAGCACACAGCCCTATGCTTAAAAAAAGCAGGGAGGACAGTTTCATGTTTAAAACCTTGCTATTAGTTCTTACAAACGGTATGTCTTAAATTAAGCCTAATAAATGCTGTTCAAATATATTGGATTGGGATCCAGACTTAGTCCTGCTTAGAGTAGACCCAAAGAAATCAATAAGACTTAAGTTAGTCATCCCAAACTCATCCCACTGATTTCACTGTGTCCGCTCTAAGCACGTTTAGGTCTGGATCCAATCTTTTTGCAATGTAATTATGAATATATGATCAAAGAAAGGGCTTTTGAAACTTGGAACATTCCCTCTCTTCTGAGGTCTCTCCCAATTACACACATATGCACCTAGATAACCCTACTTTTCAGGCCTTCATTTTCTGTCATTTGGTTCCCTTCGGCATATAATTCTCTTTAGAAAGAGCTGTGTCGATTCTTTACATAACTAAAGAAGCCCTATTCATTTCCATCTGTGTGCCATCTTTGGCTAGGTGAGCTTCAAGTCTTTCGACTATATTGGTGTGTTTCATGTGCCTGTCACAGAATGATGAAACCCTTTCCCTTTGTTAGCAATGATGGAGCAATGAGAAAAACTAGAACAGAATTTCTGTGCCCGTGAGCAGGAGGTCCCTTTTGCCTTAGGACAAGGCTGTTCATTAGGAGACCAACACAATGCAAGCTATGTATCGTACAATGGGGTCCCCCCCCCAGCCCCACACTTCGGAAACCTGTTGTCACTAAAGAAGCTATTTATGATCAAGCTGCCATATAGTCTGCTTTGTATTGCTGTCAGCTTCTTCTTCTTCTTTTTCTTTCTTTGACAAACCTCCCTGGCACAGAGACACCTGGCACATAAGTGACAGATATTTCAGTGACATCTGTTGTCTATGATGGGCTGTGTGACAGTTTGCTTCGGGGTGGTCAATGCCAGTTTTCTATTATTGAGCACTATGCCACACTGTTACTCCTTTTCTGCCTCACATCAGAGGGGAAGATCCCTGGCCTCTTCTTCCATCAGCACCATGATCATTAGCTGTACCGTTCTTCTGATCAGTCACAGCCTGTACCACATATTCTGTTCCCATGTAGCAGGAAATGTTATCCGCTGTTGTCAGGAGAAGAGGGGGGGAAATCCAGAGTGTCACATCGATGCTGGCTGACGTGCCGCAAAGGCAGTGGTGGTGAAACTGTCAGGGAAAGGAAACATTTTCCATCCTTGTAACAACAGTGACTGGAGGCATCGAACGTAGCCATAATCAGGGTTGCTGATGTCTTCTGCTGGATAAGTGGTGAGGCCATAGGATGAGCTCTCCAGCCAGACTCCACAGGACTGGGAGAGCTCCCACAGAAGAGAGAAGTCGTTTCAGTGGTCAACATTGCTCAAGGGCCAAACAGTCTCAACCTGAAAGTGGCAGACTCCTGAAGTAGGATTGGGTCACTTCTCCACGCCTGCAAGGTCATAGAATCATAGAATCATAGAATAGTAGGGTTGGAAGGGGCCTACAAGGCCATCGAGTCCAACCCACTGCGCAATACAGGAATCCCAGTCACAGCATCCCTGACAGATGGCTGTCCAGCCTCGTCTTGAACGCCTCCAGTGTGGGAGAGCCCACCACTTCCCTAGGGAATTGGTTCCATTGTCGTATTGCTCTAACAGTCAGGAGGTTTTTCCTGATCTTCAGCTGGAACCTGGCTTCCATTATTCTGTGTCCTGCACTCTGGGATAATCAAGAAGAGATCCTGGCCCAACCTTTCAAGTCCTTGAAGAGCTCTATCCTATCTCCCCTCAGTCTTCTCTTCTCAAGGCTAAACATGCCCCGTTCTTTCAGTCTCTCCTCACAGGGCTTTGTTTCCAGTCCCCTGATCATCTTCGTTGCCCTCCTCTGAACCCTCTCCAGCTTGTCTGCATCCTTCTTAAAGTGTGGTGCCCAGAACCGGATACAGTACTCAGGATGAGGCCTAACCAGTGCTGAGTAGAGGGGAACTAGTACTTCCCAGGATTTGGAAGCTATGCTTCTATTAATGCAGCCCAAAGTAGCATTTGCCTTTTTTGCAGCCACATCACATTGTTGGGTCATATTCAGTTTGTGGTCTACAACAGCTCCAAGATCCTTCTCGCTTGTGGTGTTGTTGAGCCACATCTCCCCCATCTTGTAACTGTGCATTTGGTTTCTTTTCCCTAGGTCTCATGAAATTTGCTGTTGTCAAACAGAAGGAGTGTTGGAACAGGACAAGCCCTTCTGTATGGGAGAGAGAGTGCGGAGGCTTATGAAATTAAATTAGCACTTGTACTAAGTTGAGAGACAAAGAGATTTGTGCTTCACTATGTGACATACTCTTTTAAGGACTATCAGTCCTAGAATTCCTTGTACACCAACAAGCGGGAGAGACAGTTGGTTTGAGGACAAAGCACCATAATAATCAGGGACATTGATCCCAAGGACAATAGGAGCCACCAACCAAAGCATTACAAAATAGTCAGCAAGCTGTGTACGGCTCTTCTTCATGCTGGAAATGTCAACAATGTAATTTCAGATTACAACAGAAGCTTTGGTTTCATGATTGCACATATGGGAGGTGTTTAGGAGAGGTGCTGTGTTGCAAGTTGGCATTAGGCTCAAAAAATTGTGCCTGGGCCTTGCACTTGGAGAAGGACAGGGGAGAGTGTGCCCCGATTAATTATCCTGGCTCTCTTAACAGTGTTCAATAGCAACCAGCAGTAACCATGGTATCCTCTTGGACTGGCTGATCGTAGTTGATGCGCTCCAGCAGTTCCACTCTCATCTGGCAGGCCAGTTTCAGAAGGTGAGGTCGGGGGGGGCTATTGCTCTATATCATGATGACAGGGTGTTGCAGGGTTCCATTTTGTCCCCGCTCCTGCCCCATATGCTTTTTAACATGAAGCCACTGAGCAAGGTCATCGAGAGGTTCAGTTCTGTTGCCCTCCCGCTTAGGGACCGGGTTTGCACCCCGGGAGTGCTGTTGAATCCAGCCCTTACTTGGGAAGTGGCCACTGCAATCCTGCCTAGGTAGAGGGTGCCTGGGGACTGCCATCCATGGCTTAGGGCCACCCAGGCTTGCCTGTGCAGTGCATGAGGGTCTTGGGGATCTCAGGGATCCCCAGCCCCTGTGTGAACCCCCCTGGGTCCCGAGACCGTATGATGAGGCCCCATCTTTGGGTTCCCCCCTTCTCTGAAGTCAGGCAGACGATGAGCAGGGAGCCGAGTTTTTTTCCTGTGGTGGCAGAAGCCCCACCTGCAGGATTCCCTCCCTGGGTCCCTAGGCCTCCTGCACACTACCATGAACCCCTAGTGCAGGCAAGCACAAGGGCGCCAAATCCAGCCCCCTTGGGGTCATAGAATCATAGAATAGTAGGGTTGGAAGGGGCATACAAGGCCATCGAGTCCAACCCCCTGCTCAATGCAGGAATCCAAGTCAGAGCATCCCTGACAAATGGCTGTCCAGCCTCGTCTTGAAGGCCTCCAGTGTGGGAGAGCCCACCACCTCCCCAGGTAATTGGTTCCATTGTCGTATTGCTCTTACAGTCAGGAAGTTTTTCCTGATGTTCAGCCGGAATCTGGCTTCCTTAACTTGAGCCCATTATTCCGTGTCCTGCACTCTGGGATGATCAAGAGGAGATCCTGGCCTTCCTCTCTGTGACAGCCTTTCAAGTGCTTGAAGAGTGCTATCATATCTCCCCTCAGTCGTCTCTTCTCAAAAGGTCTCATCCAGTCCTTTAGGGTTCCCCAGACAATGGAGGCTGGTGGCTCCAAGGTCCTGAACCAATTTGGGGGATAGGTTCCAGAACTTTGGACAGCTCCTTTAGAGTTCTGCCTGGTTCCACCTGAAACCCAGAGCAGATTCACTGCCCCATCGAAATCGGAGCTACTACCCTCCACTGTCCCTAGATGAACATGCCTCTTTCCTCCAACCACTGACTGTCAGGTGGTTTCCCAGCCCCTGTGCAGTTTTTCCCCATTCTAAAAGGCTGAAAGGCCTCTCCCTTAAAGTGCTTTCAGCTCAAATCGGCTGGTACTTTTGGTATTTCTGGTTTTGCATACTCATGCAAATCACCTCTCTAGCTGATGAGCCAAGTGGTGGTCCAAATCACCATTGCCAATAAACATGTAGGTGCGAATCAGTCCCTGGTTGCACTTTCTGAGGTGTTCCATTTTTGGACCAGCTTTCTGCTTGCTTCCTGAATTGGGAGCAAAATCCAGGAAACCAGGGGGAAACCCAGCCAGAATGGAACATGGGATAGCCAGCCAGCACTGACATATGGCCTTCCTGAACTTCAGATCTGCCTTAAACTTTACTTTTTCCATCCACAACAACTCATCCTGCCCCCATCCATCCATATATGCATCTGTTCAGTATATACAACTATGGTTTGAAAACAGATGTAACTGAATTATCTCGAATGTCTATAAAATCCTACTCTAAAAGACATGATGAAGTGAGAGCTATGACTAATGCATACAGATTGTCCGATGCAATACAAATGGAGTGCATTGTTCATTACATACATTGCATTGATTTGCCCGTGGTACTGACATTCGGGAACAAAACGGTTCTGCGTCATTCACACAGTGAATTGTTCTTTGTGTTTGTGTGTGATTGAAAATAGGGAAGTCTTACATTTGAAAGGGAGATCCATGACTGCTAAGGACCACTGTCAGAACTATATGCAAATTATTGGTTCACAAAATACATGTGAACAGTCTTTATTAACCGCAGGCTTGTCCTCCTGAGCACAAATGTAACATGTGAACTGGATGATGATGGACAGAATCAAGAACGATTTTCATGATGATCCTTTATTGCCTAGTTCACACATTAAGGGCACAGTCCTATGCATGTTTAGCCAGACAGAAGGCCTACAACTCCCAGCATTCCCCAGCCAGGCTGGCTGGGGAATGCTGGGAGTCGTAGGCCTTTTCCCTGTGCATGGGATTGTGCCCTAATTTGCCTACCCAAGTAGGTGCCTCAGAACAGCAAAGACTAAATGAATATATTGCTTGATGACTGGCAGATGAATGTGTGAATTGACTCCAAAAGAGTATTGTGTTCAGGGTGAAATGAAGCAATGTGTACATTCTGATTGGGTTCACATGACACAACAACCCACCGTGGGCAGGCAGCCAGCCATGGGTTGTCGTGTTGTCCGAGTCCAGCACGTTCTCTGCAGGGTGGCTTAATTTTCACTAACAAGCCACCCTCAGAACCCATGGCTTGTTGTAGAGTTGTTCATACCCATGGTGAGTGTTGTCCAAACCCGGGAGAGCAATTGTATTGTGGGTTGCTGGGATTGACCACAGAGCCACTCAGCAAGAGCAGCAAAAAACCCATGCTGCTCTTTGCAATCTCACTGGTGCCTCCTAAAGCCTCCCTTGCCAGTGAACACCCTTCCACCAATGCCAACATGGCACTTTGGAAGGACCATCGCTCATTTACCACCTTTAAAAAAAATCTGTGCCTCAAAATTGTGCAGATGGGATCGTTGTTGTTGTTGTTATTAGGTTTTCCACAAGTGTGCAATAGTTCACTTACAGCTGTCTGATAAGTATAGTCTTGCCCAGTCAATTTCCACCATGGCTTATTTGCAGGGTGGTTTAGGCTCATTCACACATGCAAGTCATTACTTCATAGTCCAGTCATCAAGTGATTAGCATGCATTTGCAAACCCGTTCTGGTATTATTTACATTCCTTCAACCTAGTTATCAAATTACCAATACAAAGTTTGACATCAAAGGCATTAAGGGCACAATCCTATTCAGATAGGCGGCCGCCTCTGAACTCAGAGGCGACCGCCTATCCAGTACAGGGCAGGAGAAGCACAGAGGGGATCATTCCCTCCGTGCTTCTCTTGCTCCGCATTTGCGGCTAGACAGCCAATTGCGGAGCATGAATAATCTTGTGAGCACACAGCATGGGGCTGTTCCATGCTGCCTCAGAGGCAGCACGTAAGTCGGGGGAGGTCAGTTCACCAGGAACCGACCTTGGAGCACGGGCTCCGAGGTCAGGTCCTAGAAAACCAGATATCCTATGGCCATCTAGCCACTGTCTAGTGGCCATAGGATTGCTCCCTAAGATTCCTGGGTAAGCTTTCAGGCAGTAACTGGCTGCAAAATATTTCCCTGTAGTGATGCTAAGAGACACCAAAATTAAGTAGGGTAAGTCAAATCAGTCAGTGTTGGAGAGCATCCTTGGCCAAGACACTTGGGGAGTAGGGATGGGTAAGAAATTAATTTCAGTTCATTTTTGTAAGGATTCCCTTTGCCCCCACTGATCTTCAAATGCCGAATCAAACACAGACAAGAGGCTTCAATCTACAGCTTTTAATTCCATTACCACAAAGGGTCATACAGATGCAATCTCAGTGATGCTCAGTCTGTAAGGAAATGCCTTCAAGGGGTTCAAAAGGTAGCTATGAAGGTTGCCCGCCATTTGAAAGAAAGGTGGGCTCACTAGCCTAACATAAGGGGTAGGGGGAGGTCTCTCTTGTGAGGCTTCTAAGCGCAGCTGTTCACACAGGGCCAGTCGGGAAGAACTCCTGAGTTCTGCCCCAGCCAACTCCCTCTTGGCTCTGCAGCTGCACCTTGCATCTATTAATTCAGTCACCAAACACCGCCTCTCCCTGTTCATTATCTCTAACGGGGGGGGGGGGTGAAGAGGGACCTTCCTCCAGCTGCACCTTTGAAACCTGAGGAGCCAGCCTCGCCATCTCTGGAATAGCCTGGGAACATTCCTCCCCCATGTCTGGTGGTTCCTCTTCAGACTCTGAACTGCTCTCCCCCTCCCTGCACTCAGAAGCGCCCCTGACAATTTTTTTACCAGAATTTACCCAATTTGCTCTTCCCGGAGCCAAATGTGAACCTAAATGTAATCTGCAATCTGGGCCGTATGTTTCCAAGCTTGTGATGTGATACCCACCACACACACACAAAAAGTTAAAAAAAATGCGTACCTTTGGAAAATGTGCATGAAAAATATGTACATTTGAAGAATGCACACAAACATACTTTATTCAGTGGGATAAAAATACATACATCAAAAAAAAAAAATTCCGCACAATTGATGCATACACTTAGGAAAATGCACACACAAAAAGCTCACAATCTAATATGCTCATGAGTCAGAGCAAACTTTGAGGTGAAGGTCATAGAATGTCACTGAGTTTGAGTTTTGCTGATTTGCACATCCCTATTTGGGAGGAGTTTAAGTTGAGTACTTAGCTTATTCTCCTTAAGGCTTAGGCCTCTAATGTCTTCTGAAGAGCACACTCTCAAAGTGGGATTAAAACCTGCAGGGCTCCTGGCAGTTTACCAATCAAATGGCTTCGTTTCCCATTCTCCTGTGTAACATGCAACATGAAATGATTAAAACTCACATATTTAAACATACAGATCACATGTTTTATTAGTGGAAAAGCTGTGGCATTCAGCACATTAGCCACAAAATGAAGCACTTAAGAGAACATGCAAATATAGGAGAACTATTAATACTGTAGTAATGGAAACTAATAATATGGTTGCCAATCTACCAGAAAAAAAGGTTACTGACAGTTCAAGCTTCATCTTTTGCTACCTCTAGGCCACTTGGCAGAATTTTTTGCACAAAACCCAGAAATCAGAGCTGGTTGCAGGATTTGGGGGGAATAAGTCAGCAGCTGCATTTTCGCTGAGTCGTTGAGTAGACGTTCTTAAATGATATGGCCCCCACACGTGTGCCAGGGCGTCTGGTTATTGAGCTGAACCCCAGTTAAGGGGTTAAGGGCCCCCACACATTAAGGGGTTAAGGGTCCCCACACGTGTGCCAGGACATCCGGTTATTGAGCTGAACCCCAGTTAAGGGGTTAAGGGCCCCCACACGTGTGCCAGGACATCCGGTTATTGAGCTGAACCCCAGTTAAGGGGTTAAGGGGCCCCACACGTGTGCCAGGGCATCTGGTTATTGAGCTGAACCCCAGTTAAGGGGTTAAGGGCCCCCACATGTGTGCCAGGGTGTCCGGTTATTGAGCTGAACCCCAATTAACATTTCTAGACTCTGCTGTATGTGAAACGGCCATGTCTGAAGTTCCTCCATCACTGCCCCCAACAGGCTCTGCTCAGCATAGGAAGGCAGGTTCTCAAAAGACCAGAAGGAAAATGGAGATGGTGATGGGTGTTCATGTGGTCATGGACTGCTGTTTGCTTTCCTCTGACCAGCCCAAGTCTGCCAGAGGTTCTACTGCCTGTCCCAGTCCCAGACGAGGCTCCATCCCCTGGCCCTGCCCAAGTACTAGAACTCTGGAAACTGAAAATATCAATTAAAAAGTTGATCATCCTATCTGATAAGTTCATTCTATTTGTGAACTGCCTAGAGAGCTTTGGCTAAATGGGTGGTATAGCAATGAAATGAAATGAAATGAATTTTGTTGTTCAGTCGTTAAGTCGTGTCCGACTCTTCGTGACCCCACGGACCATAGCACGCCAGGCCTTCCTGTCCTGTGCTCTCTCCTGGAGCATGCTCAAGTCCATATTCATTGCATCGGTGATGCTATCTAGCCATCTCATCCTCTGCCGTCCCCTTCTCCTTTTGCCTTCAGTCTTTCCCAGCATCAGGGTCTTTTCCACTGACTTTTCTCTTCGCATTAGGTGGTCAAAATATTTCAGCTTCAGCTTCAGGATCTGTCCTTCCAATGAGCAGTCAGGGTGGATTTCCTTTAGGATGGACTGATTTGACCTCCTTGCAGTCCAGGGGACTCGTAAGAGTCTTCTCCAGCACCACAGTTCGAAAACATCGATTCTTCGGCGCTCAGCCTTCCTTATAGTCCAGCTCTCACAGCCATACGTTGCTACTGGGAAAACCATAGCTTTGATTAGGTGGACCTTTGTCGGCAAGGTGATGTCTCTGCTTCTTACTATGCTGTCTAGGTTTGCCATAGCTCATACATACATGCATACATAAAAATAAGGCATCATTACCAAGTGTGTTACTACTGTTTGGGCACCTCATACCTTCCTGATGATCAAACACGGGAGCACCTGATATTCTGTCAATACTGGAAAATGCAGTAGTAATTAGTATCAAGGTCTCCATTGCTTTAACTACTGTAGATACAAAACTGCATCGTAAGAAGTTGCAAATGGATTATGTGAAATCTGAAAGTTGGAAATTCTGTTGCAAAGTCAAGAAATGACATTGAGGGGTGCAATTGTTATTTTTGTTACCCTGAGGCTGGAATGTATAAGTAATATTTCATTTTCCCCTTCTCCAAGCATTACTGTTACAGATTACCGTGGTTATCTTTTGGATCCGCGTTACTCCTCTGTGTTGCTAAGAGGTTTCCATGGCAATTCTAATACTGGATTAGGGTAGTCGTATTATCCTGGTTAACACATCTTCGTTGGAGTTGCCTGAAATTTAAAAAGCTATGCATGATCAAGCAAAAAGGAACTAGGATGCAAAGAACCATGGGGAAAATGCTAGGAGGTATAGAAGATAAAACAAGTTCATTCGGTTTCCGAGTCATTCACACTAATGAACGTTGGCCAGTCCAAGGAGTTGGGAGAGTTTACAAATACGCTCTATGGCAGAGATCAGCAACTGATGGTCCTGGGCCAAACTGGCCCTGCAAGAAATGTGATACTAATCCATCTATATGGCACATCCCAATCTGGGGACCTCCATCTGGCCACGCCCCCTGCCCCTGCCCCTGCCCCCTTTTCCCCAACCACCAATCCTTTGGTGGTTTCCCAGCTTCTGTGCAGTTTTTTCCCCATTCTAAAAGGTTGAGATGCCTCTCCAATGGCGAAGCTACTGCCAGTAAGTGCTTTAAGCTAAATCATGCAAGTATTTTTGTCCTCGCCCCTTTTGTCTTCAGCCCTGCCCGCCACTGGAATGCAGCCCCCGAATTTGGCCCCCGGGCTGAAAGTGGTTCTTCACCCCTGCTTATTGACATGCCAGCTCTTGGTCGTACATGCGGAGATCAATGGCTGCGGCCATGGGACATAGGGTAGCCTCCTGGGAGAAATGGTAGTGAGAGCCTGTCTGTGCACCCTCAAGTAAAATTAGTGGCTGACCAGGGCTCAGTGATTTGACTGGCCGGGATGGGGATCGATTTACAGCACTGGAAGGAAAAATACATTAAGCTGTAGCAAATCAGCATTATGCCATCGACTTCAGTCAGTCTGTACAGCAGCTGTGGATTTGATTGCTATGTGCTGTTATTTTCCACATCGATGCTTTCAGTGATATCCGAGAGTGTCGCATAGATTGCAAATAGTATTCTTCATCGACTGTGGAGCTCATCACTTCATATTATCTTGAGAATTGCTCTGGAGTCATTTCTGGTTAAAATGCCGCCCCCCGCCCCATGTCCCTATTTTCTTACATTGACATTAATGGGACCTCCTTTAACAACTCTGAAACGGGTCAATAATAACTCCACCACTGTGACTGAAAGACGATGACCCCCCTGTTAGAGATCAATACTCACCAGAAGCAATGAACTGGCTATAAAGAATATGAGCTCCTCCTTTTATTTTTACATGCAAATCACTGTTTAGCCTCATTTAAATGGTGGTTTGGTAGCCAGAAACACCACATTACATTGTTCTTCAGCAAAGCCGATGGTATTATTCTTCAAAATTAAGAGCAATGCAGAACGTATGCCATCTTTTAAAGGTCAACAGACTTCCAAATTGTATGTGATCCACATCAGGTTGACTTTCCTGGCTTCCTCCAAAGAATCTCAGGAATTATAGTTTGGGGAATCATAGAATCATAGAAGAGTAGGGTTGGAAGGGGCCTCCAAGACCATCGCGTCCAACACCCTGCTCAATGCAGGAATCCAAGTCAGAGCATCCCTGACAAGTAGCTGTCCAGCCTCGTCTTGAATGCCTCCAGTGTGGGAGAGCCCACCACCTCCCTCGGGAATTGTTTCTGTTGTCATATTGCTCTAACAGTCAGAAAGTTTTTCTTGATGTTCAGCCGGAATCTGGCGTCCTGCAACTCAAGCCCATAATTCCATGTCCTGCATTCCAGGATATTGTAAAGTGCTGAGAACTCTGTTGTTGTTGTTGTTTATTCGCTCAGCCGCTTCCGACTCTTCGTGACTTCATGGACCAGCCCATGCCAGAGCTTCCTGTCGGCTGTTGCCACCCCCAGCTCCCCCAAGGTCGAGTCCGTCACCTCCAGAATATCATCCATCCATCTTGCCCTTGGTTGGCCCCTCTTCCTTTTGCCTTCCACTTCCCCTAGCATCAGCATCTTCTCCAGGGTCTCCTGTCTTCTCATGATGTGGCCAAAGTACTCCAGTTTTGCCTTTAAGATCATTCCCTCTAGTGAGCAGTCAGGCTTTATTTCCTGGAGTATGGACTGGCTTGATCTTCTTGCAGTCCAAGGCACTCTCAGAATTTTCCTCCAGCACCACAGTTCAAAAGCATCTATCTTCCTTTGCTCAGCCTTCCTTATGGTCCTGCTCTCGCAGCCATAGGTTACTACGGGGAATACCATTGCTTTAACTATGCGGACCTTTGTTGTCAGTGTGATGTCTCTGCTCTTCACTATTTTATCAAGATTTGTCATTGCTCTCCTCCCAAGAAGCAAATGTCTTCTGATTTCCTGGCTGCAGTCAGCGTCTGCAGTAATCTTTGCACCTAGAAAGACAAAGTCTGCCACTGCCTCCACATTTTCTCCCTCTATTTGCCAGTTATCAATCAAGCTGTTTGCCATAATCTTGGGTTTTTTTTAGGTTTAACTGCAACCCAGCTTTTGCATTTTCTTCTTTCACCTTTGTCATCAGGTTCCTCAGCTCCTCCTCACTTTCAGCCATCAAAGTGGTATCATCTCCATATCTGAGATTGTTAATGTTTCTTCCAGCGATTTTAATTCCAGCCTTGGATTCATCAAGCCCAGCACATCACATGAAGTGTTCTGCTTACAGGTTGAATAGGTAGGGTGAGAGTATACAACCCTGCCGTGCTCCTTTCCCAATCTTAAACCAGTCCATTGTTCCGTGGTCTGTTCTTACCGTTGCTACTTGGTCGTTATACAGATTCCTCAGGAGGCAGACAAGATGACTTGGTATCCTCATACCACCAAGAACTCACCACAGTTTGTGATGATCCACACAGTCAAAGGCTTTAGAATAGTCAATAAAAGAGAAATAGATGTTTTTCTGAAACTCCCTGGCTTTCTCCATTATCCAGCAAATATTGGCAATTCGGTCTCTAGTTCCTCTGCCTTTTCTAAACCCAGCTTGTACATCTGGCAAAAGAACTCTGTTAGAGATCCCTAATCTCCCCTCTCGAAACAGCACTTCCCAGAATTCTTTAAAGGGGAGGTCCTAAGTTCATTCAGCAGGCTTCCCCTTAACAGACAGCTCTTCAATGGTGTGGGGGCGGAAGCAGTGGGAGACGCAACAGCAAGGCCAGCGGGCACCGCCCTGAATTGCATAGAGGGAATGATGCCCAAATAGGGCCCAAATCTGTGCTTGTACCAAAAACGCCAGACTGGTGGTCTGTGAGAGAAAGATCTGCATGCATGCCCATGTGGCATGCTCTGCTAAGAAATACATGTCCCAGAAATCCATCTGGAATTTCCTGGAAGGAGACTCCACCCTTGCATGTGGCAGAAGACTGGCAGCAGGAGAGAGGAACAAGCTCTATAATAGTCCAGGACATTGAGATCCCAGGGACAGCTGGAGCGAGAGCTGCTGTTGCAGTGGTTTACAAGTTTCAGAAGCTATGCAAGTGGGTTAGGCCTGTGATCTCAAGAGTGCATAGAAGAACTGACGCTCGATCCCAGTGAATGAGGAACACTATCTAAAGGGCATTTGTCACAGGTATCATTAATATACATATGTGCCATAGTGCCACATCTGGCTATAAACAATCCAGGCAGCCAGAAATGTAAACAAAAGGAGCACATGGATAAGGAGCTTAAGCAACAGGAAATGAGGATGCTAAGTGCTTCTGAGAAAGGATATTAAGAAAACGTTGCTAGTGCTATTATTCATGCAGGCAGAAGGAAAGTTTTCAATCAATCAAAACCTTTATTGTTTCAACCAAAGGTTACAACAAGCAGAGTAACAGCAAAGATAAAACATACGTAGATAAAATCAAGCAAATCATATTAATTTTTAATTTTCTGCAAGGTCATGCAATTAACTCTATACGTTTGGGCTGTAAGAGCCAATAGGACTGTCTTACTTTTACAAGTAAACAAAAAGTGTATTCTATCTGAATCGGACCAGCTGGACTTTTTTTCAAGAAAACAATGCAAATATTTGTAATGGATTTGGGAAGAAACAGGGCAATAAAATTAGTAATGAGGCAGATCTTCCACTTTGCCACCACAGCAGGGGCAGAGCCTCGAGGCATAGGGAGTCTTGTTAAAATGCCCTTCGCGAACTGCTGTTTTCATTTGCTCCATCTTCAATCGTGTAAGAGTGGATCTAAGATGAGGGTTTGTAATCAAAGTCAGATAGTGTTCACATTCAAATTTAAACCTGATCTTTGCAAACAGAGATCCATTTGGACAGAGACACTATAAACCCTCTCCTTAAAGACCTCTTTGCCGTGGGCAATGTTCAAAGTGGTAAAATACTTAAAGGAAAAACCATAATAATGAATATAAGGAATTAGTTTCTGAAACCAGAATAATGTATTTCATGGATTGACTCTCATTTGAATGAAGGTTACTGGCTGAGAAGAGTATTAAGAAGCCAAATTGGTAAGCTTTTAATCCCATTTTGTAACCTATACGTTGGGTAGTAGGCGGATATATGCTTAAAATTAACAGAATCAGGATGTCTCCCACTGATATAGGGTGCTACGTTCACATTAACTATAGGGATCAGTATCCTATATTTGTTTTTTGGCTTTGCAAGAGACTTCATACATTCTTTTGGTCATATGGATGGACGGAACTCTTCTTTGGCCAGTCTTCCTTCACCTGGTGCCCTCCAGATGTATTGGGCTACAACTTTCATCATCCCTAGCTATCAGGGCCATTGCAGTTCCTGGAGCATTGGAATCAGGTAACACAAGGCCTCAAAAGGATGTCATCTGCCCCTGTAATGCTGCTGGTTCTGGCCTGGCTCTGCAGTTGAGCAACTTGTCACTGCCACCAGCCCTGGAGTTGCAGCCATCTTAACCCAGAAGATATCTGTGAATTTGTTCACCAGCTGTGGGACAAGTCAGCTCCTAACAGTGCAAACAATGTGTGACTGTATTGAAAAGATTGCCACAACTGCTGAGGTTGGGTCGATGTGAGGAGAAATGGCAGCCCGTCCTTTTTCCTGCCTGAGAGGGTGGGATATCCTTTCTGTTGCCCCAGGATACTGGTGGCTAGAAGCCCTCCTCCAAGCTCCAAACAGCCAGAAGAGGGCTCCAATTTACAGGATGGAAAGAATATATGAATCTGGACCAGGGCAGGCATCAGGAATAGGCATGTCTGGCCACCTGCCCACTGGTGAGGGCCCCCTGGAACTGCACTTCCTCCTCACTATTGCAACCAGCTTCCTCACCTGCCTCTCGCTCTGGCCCAGACAACAGTGGTGGTGAGAAAGAGGAGCAGGAGATGCCACGGCCTGCTCGCTCACTGGCTCTCTGCCTGTCAAGCAAAGAAGTGGTAGCAATGATGAGAAAGAGAAAAAGGGTGAGAAGCAAGAGCAGCTGGTGACCATGGCAGTGAGAAGGTAGGCTCATTGAGGGAGGGGCCCATTCAAGGGATCTCACCCAGGAGCCCCCCAAAACCTGGAACCAGCACTGATCTTGAGCACTGAATCATAGAACCATAGGGTTGGAAGGGACCTACAAGACCATCGAGTCCAACCCCCTGCTCAATGCAGGAAGCCTGATTCCCAGGCGGTCTCCCAGCTGACCCTGCTTAGCTTCTGAGATCAGACGAGATTGGGCACGTCCAGCCCTTTGCTCGACATCATAGAACCATAGAGTTGGAAGTGGCCTACAAGACCATCGAGTCCAACCCCCTGCTCAATGCAGGAAGCCTGATTCCAGGCGGTCTCCCAGCCAAGTACTAACCAGGGCTGACCCTGCTTAGCTTACAAGATCAGACGAGATTGGGCATGTCCAGCCCTTTGCTCGACATCATAGAACCATAGGATTGGAAGGGGCCTACAAGACCATCGAGTCCAACCCCCTGCTCAATGCAGGAAGCCTGATTCCAGGCGGTCTCCCAGCCAAGTACTAACCAGGGCTGACCCTGCTTAGCTTCTGAGATCAGACGAGATTGGGCACATGCAGCCCTTTGCTCGACATCATAGAACCATAGAGTTGGAAGGGGCCTACAAGACCATCGAGTCCAACCCCCTGCTCAATGCAGGAAGCCTGATTCCAGGCGGTCTCCCATCCAAGTACTAACCAGGGCTGACCCTGCTTAGCTTCTGAGATCAGACGAGATTGGGCATGTGCAGCCCTTTGCTCGACATCATAGAACCATAGAGTTGGAAGGGGCCTACAAGACCATCGAGTCCAACCCCCTGCTCAATGCAGGAAGCCTGATTCCAGGCGGTCTCCCAGCCAAGTACTAACCAGGGCTGACCCTGCTTAGCTTCTGAGATCAGACGAGATTGGGCACGTGCAGCCCTTTGCTCGACATCATAGAACCATAGAGTTGGAAGGGGCCTACAAGACCATCGAGTCCAACCCCCTGCTCTGTGCAGGAAGCCTGATTCCAGGCGGTCTCCCATCCAAGTACTAACCAGGGCTGACCCTGCTTAGCTTACGAGATCAGACGAGATCAGACATGATCGGGCACATCCAGCCCTTTGCTCCTTTTATCCCATTGTCTCCATGTTCTTCTAGCCTCCCAAGTTTCACGCAAGTGGCTCCCAGTGTCAAAGTGGGGTCTCAGTGTTCTTGAGCTAGTATTAAGAATGGAAGGCGAGGAAGAGGAGAGGAACTGCACCATTGCTTACATTAGTATTTCTTACATTGAATATTCCCAGACATCCTCAACATCCAGAGCTGTTGGACAACTGCATCAACCCCAGCCAGCATGACTACTGGGGAAAGATGGGGTTTTGTGTTTTTGAATGTCCAGATTTTTGTATTTCCACAGAGCCAATGTATATTTGTCATGTTCTGCTTTCTCTCACAGGGGCTTTGGATGCTTCAAGCACCATAAGCAGAGTTGTAGCAATTACTCGAACACTGTCCAATTGAATTCAGTCAGACTTTCAAGTCAACATGTTTCATATCAGATGGTGAAGTGAGTATTCTAACTTCTTCAGTTCACCCCAAAACCGAAAGAGTTTGCAGTCATATGACATCTTGTTGTGTAGAGATTCTGGAGTGTTCTCTGGCTTCTGCCAAGAACAGACACAACTGCTTACAAATGGATGTTAAGTGCTTATATTTAGTACACCACAGAGGCCTGCAGCCTCTGCCTTAACAGCATCATCAACAACGGGAGTTCTTCTTTCCACACTGCCTCTGGGAGACAGATGGCCCCACCTCCAAATACCAACTCTTTGTTCACCAAAGAGCTGTTGTGTGCACTTTATCAGACATCTGAACAAATCGTCACAGCCTGGCATGCAAATATCTAGAGCACAATCCAGCCAGAATTAAGGATATCCCCATTAATTTCACTGGGATACCATTAAGCATGTTCTGAGTTCTTCCCTTTGAAATCAATGGATTTAAAAGGACTTACCTTGGCTGCATCATGCCCCTAAATCAGCATTCCCCAACTTCGTGCCCTCCAGTTGTTTGGGACTACAACTCCCCAGCCAGCAAGGCCAGTGCTCAGGGATTGTGGGAGTTGTAATCCAGATGGCCAGAGGGCATCGGGCTGGGAAAGACTGCCCTAAATTTCCTCCCCTAAACCTGTCAAAGTAAGAACAAGTCTTATGTGAGATGAAAGCTTGCAGCATATATTTAGAACACTACCTGGCCCAAATGTAAGTATTTTCTCACTTGCTCTGTAAAAATCAGAGCAGCTAATATACAAGATTAACCACAGTGTCATTGGCTTCCTGGTCAAAGAGGTCTCTGCTGAAAATACCGCACAACTTTACTCTTGAAATGGTAATAAAAATGCATATAATCCCTTTTTGCATCAGGTTCTCAAGTACTCCTGTCCTGCTGGAAGAGGCAGAGCTTATCTCAAGGTTGCCACCTTCTGGTATATGGTAGAAGATATTGTTGAACTCCCCGCTCCCTCCCTCCACAAACATACACCCGGCACAATCACCTTTGAAGTATTCTATCTACTACTATATCCAGCAGTGCGATTCCTTTGTCATGTCACCAACTCCGCTATCACATACCTTAGGAAACATAATATTTTTCATTCTAGTCCCTCTGTCTCTGGAGTTTAAAAAGCATCAGTAAAGCACAGGTTTAACTCCATCGCTGCCAATGTCACAAAAGAAATCCTGCACGAAGTGCTTTTACTGAATTCGTAGCCCAGATGATTCTGATGTCTGGGAAATTAACAGTTTATTTATTCATTCATTCATTCATTCATTCATTTCATTTCTATACCGCCTAATAGCCAAAGCTCTCTGAGTGGTTCACAAAAATTAAAACCAAAGAGCAGACAATAAAACAATATAAAATACATAGAACATTAAAACCACAGTATAACAATACAACTAGAATAAAACCAGAATAAAACCTAGCAGCAATGCAGGGATTTAAAATACAGATTTAAAACAGCAAAGCTAAAAGTCTAGAAAGCTAAAATGCTAAAATGCCTGGGAGAATAAAAAGGTCTTCACCTGGCGCCGGAAGGAATACAACGTAGGTGCCAGGCAAACCTCACTAGGGAGTTCATTCCACAGCCGGGGTGCCACAGCAGAAAAAGCCCTCTTCCTGGTAGCCACCCACCTCACTTCCTTTGGCAGGGGCTCATCTCAGGGCCGTGGTGGCTTAGTGGTTAAGACGCTGAACTGCAGACTGGAAGGTCGGCAGGGCAGCAGTTCGAGACCCAAGTGCCGCGTGACGGAGTGAGCTCCCATCTTCAGTCCCAGCTTCTGCCAACCTAGCAGTTCGAAAGCAAGAAATTGCAAGTAGATAAATAGGTACCACTTCGGCAGGAAAGGTAACAGCGTTCCGTGCACCTCGGTGTTTAGTCATGCCGGCCACATGACCACGGAAGCGTCTTCGGACAGCGCTGGCTCTTCGGCTTAGAAACGGGGATGAGCACCGCACCCTAGAGTCGGACACGACTGGTTGGGGACACCTTTACACCTTTACCTTACATCTCAGATAGCTTCTTACAGGTGTAGCACAGCCCAAACAGTGGCTGTTTAGTAACGGCCTACAAAACAGATAAAATAGCCATGTAATATTTGAGTAGAACCAGTCCCTGGTTGCATATGTCAATGATGGCCAACATTATTTTGGAATGGAATTACAAGTTAAGTCCAAAGGGAAAGTTTCACATGCAGCCCCTGTGCTTGGGTTGACATTGCTTCTACTCCACCAAACCAGAGAGAGCAGGAAACAGCATAGGACAGGCAGGTGCACCACCAGGGTTGACTCCCTTACCCCTGGCCAGCATCTCCCTGTCGGCCAACCCAGCCCAGTTTGGCATTTTACCTGGCCAGCTGTGGCAGCTCCTCTTCTTGCTCTGCCCCCCACACACCAGCATGCCACTAACAGAAAGTGGTGTGCCAGCAGCTACTCAAGGCTGCAGCCCCAGTGAGCCATTTTAAATTATAGTGATTTTTCCCCCCTTATTACGTTTGATTGGTAGCTCACTGAACCAATGAGGCACTGCCCTTTGTGGGTGTACAGCCAATTAGGGAACTGGAGCAGCGAGGGGGTGGTCCTCTCACCACTCTAGTGCCCTCATTGGTCAAGCCCTTCAAAAGGGCTGAACTCAAGCCACATTCCGGCTGAACGTCAGGAAAAACTTCCTGACTGTTAGAGCAATATGACAACAGAACCAATTCCCGAGGGAGGTGATGGGCTCTCCCATGCTGGAGGCATTCAAGACAAGGCTGGACAGCCATCTGTCAGGGATGCTCTGACTTGGAATCCTGCACTGAGCAGGGGATTGGAATCGATGGTCTTGTAGAACCCTTCCAACCCTACTCTTCTATGATTCTATGATTCTGAAGAGTTAGGGTTAGAGTTAGGCCAGGATCTCTTCTCAATCATCCCAGAGTGCAGGACACGGAATAATGGGCTCAAGTGACAGGAAGCCAGGTTCCAGCTGAACATGAGGAAAAACGTCCTGACTATTAGAGCAATACAACCATGGAACAATTACAGAGGGAGGTGGTGGGGTCTCCCACGCTGGAGGCATTCAAGACAAGGCTGGGCAGCCATCTGTCAGGGATGCTCTGACTTGGATTCCTGCATTGAGCAGAGGGCTGGACTCGATGGCCTTGTAGGCCCCTTCCAACCCTACTGTTCTATGATCCTATGATTCACGTTTGGCGAAGCTTTCGGAGCTCACATTCCAGGGGGAGTGGGGGCCAAAGGCAAACAAGGCAAGGCCCAAAATACCAGCATATTTTAGCTTAAAATTCTTACTACCATAACCCAAAGCCAAAGTAAATGTTATTGTAATCATGGATAGCTGTGCATAGCTGAGGGGGAAACGCCAGAAACCCCATTGCTCACAGCAGCATGGGGCTCTTTGCCTAGAGGTTTTTTTGCCAGGCAGCAGCTCCTGAATGCTCAGGAGACTGTGCAACATCACGTAGTCTCCTGGGCATTCCAGAAAGTGTTGTTGGCTAAAAGCCCCTCTGTGAAGGAGTCCATGACACTGCAAAGGTTTTAAAAGAAACTACAGAAAGAAGAACCCTCTGTCACCTGCTACACTTAAAAAGTAAATGGAGCCTCTCCCCAGTGGGAATATTCTTTGAAATTCACCCCGTCCCTGAGAAACAAGCAGAAAAAACAATGCCTCTGTCCCAGAGAGGGAAGAATATTGTGGAAGCCGGGGCAGGGTTTGGCACAGCACCAGCAAAAACTGCAGAAAAGCTGGGAAACCACACCATGATCCGAAATCAGGGGAATGGGGGTGGGACCAGGGGAGGAAGGTGTGGCTATTTGGAGAACACTGGTGGGGCAAATCTGGCCTACAGGCTGGAGGGTCAACCCCCCTGCATGTATAAATGAGCCACTGTCAATTACACATCAGACAGACCTTTCTTATTACCACAGACAAAATGCCTTTTCGTGAGGTCCGCGTATTAATGTGCCTGTCCTCGAGTGTACAGCAGTCAAGCGGTACCAGTGTCCAAACACACAATCGCCGAGCCACATTTCCAGTCGCTTTGATGTGCATCTTTGACTTCTTTGAACTGTGTTGCGCATGTGTTTGGTCTGAAGGAATTTCAGTTTGAACTCAGCATTACAAACAGAGGTTGGCCCTCCACTGGGAGTGAAGTCAGGGAATGGATGAGCCAAATCAAAGATACTCCCGTCTCTGTTGTCTGTGAAACATGCTTTCCTCATTTCCAAGGAGCAGGAGCAGGAAGCCAGGTTCCCATAGCGATCCATGAAGAAAGGACATGGTTACCTGGATACAAAACTGTTTCTGTCCACTGAAGCAGATTTCCCTTTATTTGTTTATTGATGAGAAATCAAAGCCCGTCCCTCACTCACAGAAGAGTCCACAGGCCACAGCTGCTCCCATTGCAGTGTGTGGGCATGGAGCAAAAAGAACAGGAAGATGTCCAGGACTTACTTTCAACAGTACAATTGGTTTTCTGGCTGTACAATCTTTGTTCCCATCACTGAAAACATGGGCAGCAAGAGGAGCAGCACGCTAGAGCTGGAATCAGAACAGCGGCACATTTGGACCAGTGCAGGCCTGGATGTGTTTACAGAGGCACATTTGTTCTTCCGAGAATCTTACTCAGCTTGTAGAGCCAAGCTGGTCTTTCTGTCTCGTGCTATTCTCCATTTTAGGCATTTGATCTCAACCTCAGTCTCTGTGGCTAGGAGGGTCCATCCTGCTTGCTGCACCCATCTAAACTGGTCAGGAATTGCAAACTGGGAAGCCATTGCTTGGTTTGCCAGTTGGTTAAAGAGCTGCACACAATTTAGGCATCGTGGGCACGGCAGCACACTGCAGAGTGCACTTCTCAGCTGCTTGGGAGGGCAAAATATTGTTTTCATCTCCCCCACCCACCCAGTCCCTTTTTCCATAATGACCAGATGATCTAGTGCAACTTTTGACAGAGTCGGTTTCCATATACTTAAGACTTAGTGGAGACTTATCCCCAAAATGTTGTATCGGTTTATTTACAAGTAAACGTGTCGAGCAGTCACACATCCAGACAGACTGCAAATGCTGATAAATCCGCAGTATCGGTTTCCCGATGTCAGGGTGGAAACTGAGCCCATAGAGCCCCAGAGCAGTTCTGATTCTGAGGAGGAACAGCAATCTGTGGGAGAGGAGCTCGCTCATCTCTCACAAGCGCAGCAGCTGGCAGAGATTCCTCCTGCCAGCATTCCTGGGATAGATAGTGACCCTGGCAGTGAGAGAGCACTGGAGGGGGGCTTGCTGGATGCTCGGCGCAGACACAGGGAGCGACGACAGATGAAGGGCGCCGCAAACAACGGTCGCATCCCGAGGACCCAAGGGAAAGAGGGAGGATCTCTCCCTAGTCCATAAGTTCAGAGTCCTCCCGTGGTTCCCCTTCAAATGGGGACCAACTGCCTAACCTGGAGCTTAAGCTACTCTGCTATCTTTCCCCAGTGCTGTTCCTTGCTTAGTCGCTAGTGATTAGTATCTGTAAGAGTCATAAAGGAATAAAGCCTTGGAAAGAATCGTCGTCGTCTGTGTCCTGAGTTGGCTATTGGAGGGGACTGCAAGAGGCAGCTAGGGCGCTCCTGACACCCATAACCAAACAGCATGGCTTTGAGTCCCCCAAAGCTCCCTCTTGGAAGACAGAGGCAAAACCTAGTCTCCTTTCCCTCCCTCCGGTTACACATGCAGACTGCCAAGCTGTCTTCTGCTGCCAGGAGGCGAGATGGAAGGGCTGGCTAGTCCCCAAAAAAGGTAAAAGGTAAAGGTGTCCCCAACCAGTCGTGTCTGACACTAGGGTGCGGTGCTCATCCCCGTTTCTAAGCTGAAGAGCCAGCGCTGTCCGAAGACTCTTCCGTGGTCATGTGACCGGCATGACTGAACACCGAGGTGCACGGAACGCTGTTACCTTTCCCGCCGAGGCGGTACCTATTTATCTACTTGCAATTTCTTGCTTTCGAACTGCTAGGTTGACAGAAGCTGGGACTGAAGACGGGAGCTCACTCCGTCACGCAGCACTCGGGTCTCGAACTGCTGACCTGCCGACCTTCCAGTCTGCAGTTCAGCGTCTTAACCACTAAGCCACCGCGGTCAACGCAGTCAACGCGGCTAGTCCCCAAGTCTGGTTTAAATATAAAGAAACATATGAAGGCAGAACAGGGGCCTTGAAGCTGCCCACCCACAATTAGCACCTGGGCAGAAGCTCTGAGCGGGCACACAGCTCACCTGGTCACAGTCTCCCACATGACATCCTCTTTTTCGGTGACGTGTTTCTTCTTTTTTGATGATGCATAAGTGGCCAGCCTAAGGACAACATTTTCCACAGATATGCCTGCTTGGATGGGGACGGAAGTATGGATTTTTGGGGGGAGGGCATGTATTCAGGGGCTACACAGTAGGTTTCACATCCTTGCTAATTTAAACACGTGTCTTCTAGCCATCAAATGACCATTCGAAGACACATATTGAGCTATTGGGTTACATCAAGAGCCCAGAAAAGAAACTGGTCCCTTTACTCCAGGGATGGTGTGCCACATGCATGCCCCCCCTGCCTTTTTTGAAGCCCTGCCCCACACACACACCGCCAAATGACTGCAGAATTTAAGCAGCGCGGTGGCGGTGGGGGCAAAAAAGCTCCTTTTTAAGTTTAGAACATGGCACACACACCCTGTTTTAATTCAAATTAGTGCTTCCCTGGGGAACCAGGGGCACAGTTACACATTAAAACAAGAGGTGTTCAGTGGCGATTTCAGAAGCTGCTCTGACATCAAAGGGGAAACACAGGGAAAACACTCTGCTCGATTCACAGGCTTGCCCTCTGAGCACAAGGCCGGCCCAAGAGCCTCTGAAACAATGGGGCAGAGGGTGGCATCTAGAAGAGCTAGATCTTGTGCAGAGAGAGAGAGTGTAGTGTAGTAGATTATGGGGGACCTTGGCCGGGGGACCCAGACTCAGAAGAGTGTAAGAAGAGCCCTGCTGGATCAGACCCAGGGTCCATCTAGAATCATAGAATCATAGAATCATAGAATAGTAGGGTTGGAAGGGGCCTACAAGGCCATCGAGTCCAACCCCCTGCTCAATGCAGGAATCCAAGTCAGAGCATCCCTGACAAATGGCTGTCCAGCCTCGTCTTGAAGGCCTCCGGTGTGGGAGAGCCCATCACCTCCCCAGGTAATTGGTTCCATTGTCATATTGCTCTTACAGTCAGGAAGTTTTTCCTGATGTTCAGCCGGAATCTGGCTTCCTGTAACTTGAGCCCATTATTCCGTGTCCTGCAACAATCTAGTCCAACATTCTGTTCACACAGTGGCCAGCCAGCTGCCCACAGGAAACCCACAAGCAGGACAGGAGCGCAACAGCACCCTCCCACCCATGTTCCCCAGCAACTGTTTTACATAGACATATTGCCTCTGATACTGTAGGTAGCACATAGCCATCAGGACTAGTAGCCATTGATAGCTTATTCTCCATAAATTTGTCAAATCCCCTTTTAAAGCCATCCAAATTAGTGGCCATCACTACATCTTGTGGTAGTGAATTCCATAGTTTAACCATGTGCCGTGTGAAGAAACACTTCCTTTCATCTGTCCGGAATCTCCCACCAGTCAGCTTCATGGGATGACCCCGGGTTCTAGTATTATGAGAGGGGGACAAAAATGTCTCTCTATCCATTTTCTCCACAAGATGCGTATCATGTCTCCCCTCACTCACCTCTTTTCTAAGCTACACAATCCCAGGTAATGTAACCTTTCCTCATAGGGGAGTTGCTCCAACCCCTTGATAATTTTAGTTGCCCTTTTCCGCCTTTTTCCAACTCGACAATATTCTTTTTTAGGTTGCTACAGAACTCAAATCCCCATTAAGCCACAAATCAAATTTAAATTCACTGCTTTTCTACACGAGGCATTTATCATGCACTCAGGATTCCTTACTCTTGGTTGTTTACAGGCTCTTTAGACAATGTCATGATCCTCTAGTTTTGCTTCTGTTTTTTTAAAAGGCCTTGGGGGGGGGGAATGGGGTATTATTTCTAAAAGCAAAAAAAAGTAGTTTCCTACTTGTGTATTTGAGCTATTCTGCTAATGCACAGCACCACCTAGAGGTTATTTAGTGGAAAAGCAGGAAAGGAAAAGCTCTTTGTATTATCCCAATTCTCAAACGAAACCGAAAGTACATACAGCAGTTAACAGTGTCGTGTAGAAAAGCTCTCAGCCACAGTTTTAATGCAGGATTATCCTGTACCACTGTACTTCCTTTGATGCATAACTTTTCTCATCCATAACCTGAGAGAAGGAGAAGTTATCAACAACTGAGATCAATAACTTCACAGAAGGAGAAGTTGCCATATTGCCTGAGCCGCTCCCATGCATTCCATGGACAATATGTGGCCCACCCCTGAGCTAGACTAATACAGGGCAAAAGAGTCATAGAATAGTAGAGTTGGAAGGGGCCTACAAGGCCATCGAGTCCAACCAGGGCAGGACCAGTTCTTACCCATAAGAACTAGACTTGGCCTCACTCTTCCATCACCCTACAACATCAGACAGATAATCCACCCCCACGCCCTATTTCTGAGAGTGCCTGGCTGATTTTCAGAATCCTTCAGCTTGCAAGCTCTGGAGGAAGCTTGGGAGGCCAGCATCTAATCATCAATGAGGAGCTGCGCCTGGCCTGTCACAGCAGAGTTTTGCAGAGGCGCAGCGAGCCAACAATAAATCTGCTATTCCACTTGAATGCTCATCCCATGGTTGACTCAGTGGCCTGAATAAAATCTTCAGTGCAGCAAAACAAGCGGGGTAAGAGAAGAAGCCTAATTTTCCTGGGACACAAATAAATGAATAAAGAAGTCACCCAAAAGAAACTTGCCAGACACTTTGACGAGAGCATGACAGGGCTCACGTTCAATAAGTAATTCTCCAATTACTGTGTTTTCAAAGCACCCTGACAGGCTTCCCAGAGGTATACAAACACAGCTCATTCGTGTCACTCAGACCCCTTGAAGTTCCCGCACTAGTCTGTTATGTGTTTTCTACGGGAGGGGGTTGGCATTGTTTGTTTTAGGGCAAATTCACTCAGCCATGTCAGCAGGAACAGGTCTGAGCATTCTGCTATCTTGGCAGATGAAAAAATGGAGTGGCACCAATTGCATTCGTGTGTAGTGCACAACTGGCCTTTGAAACATGGAAGCAACTGCCCACCCTCAGGGAGACAATGAATATCCGTGAGTTTAACTTTCAGGAGCAAGAGGAAGTGACATTCACAGCAGCGGATGAGTGTCCTGAATATAGTACAGAATATAGAATATACTCTGTATAGTAAGCCAAGGAGTGCTTCCAGTTGCAAACTTCCATCCAGAGTAGTTGGTTTCCCAACCCACAGTACCTCCATCCTGTCTGGATTAAGTTTCAGCTCACCTCATGAACACCGTGTATCTATTTTTGCTAAGAAGTGTCCCGATGTCAGTGTTATTTTACAGGGAGGCAAATAAATCCATGAACGCAATATCTATTGATTTTGCACATCTCCACACACTATTGCGGTTCTTCAGTCATGCTTCTTAATAGCAAGCTCTAGCAACCCAGTCTGCTTCTCTTTCTTTCTGGCCACACTGAAATCTCCAAGACAGTCATTCATTCCTTCTTGCCACACTGGTTTTAGCCCCAACCGTAGTGGGAGAGTGACCTGCCTTCTCAGTTCTAGACCCATTGACCGTCACTGACCATTAAGCAAACATTCTGAGCTGCGAAAACATACAAAAGCCTAAAGAGGTAGTGATCACTTTTATTTACACAACAGAACGGCATATCCCAACGGCATTTGGAGCATCTAGGGGAAAATGCACTTGTTACTAGGAGCGTGCATGAACCATGCCAAATAAAACCTTATCTCTTTGGGGGGTGGGGATAGGGTGACTAGTTTGGTAGATCTGGGGAATGCCATGGATATAATATAACTTGAGTTTCGCAAAACATTTGACGAAGTTTCCCACAACATCCTTGTTGACAATATGGTAAACATCTTGGCTGGATAATACTACTGTTAGGTGAATCCACAGTTGGTTGAACAGCTTTACCCAAATAGTGCTCATTAATGGCTTCACATCAACGTGGAGGCAGATCTTATGGAGTGCCTGGACTCTGTCCTAGGTTCTGTGCTTTTAACATTTTTTATAACCAACTTGGGGTGGGGTGGGGAAACGTTTTCAGCCCGCAAGCCAGATTGCCACCTGGAAAATTTCCTGGGGGATGCATGCCAGCACAGGATGTGGCCATAGTCCAAAGGGTCCATCTGTCTTTCACACACACGATTTTCACACACACACATGCACACACACACACACACACACCACAGAAGACAGAATCGAGAAAGATTCATAATGATCTTGGCAGGCTGGGTCATTGGGCTGAGGCTAGCAACATGAAATTCAACAGAAATAAGTGAAAAGTTCTGCATGTGGGGGAATCAAGGGTACATGTACAGGATGTGGGGAGACTCTAGGCTCTGGGCATGCAAGTTGATTATAAGCTGAATATGAAACATCAATTTGATGCAGCTGCTAAACATTCTAATGCAATATTAGAGTAAATTAACAGAAGCAGAGCATCCAGATCGCAGGAAATAATAGTTCTGCTCTATTCTGCACTGGTCAGGATACATCTAGAGTACCAGTTCTGGGCACCACATTTTAAGGACAATGACAAAGAGGAGGGCAACCTGGATGGTGAGGCTTCTGGCAACCAAGTCCTGTGAGAGACAGTTGAAAGGGTTGGGTGTGTTTAGCCTGGAGAAGAGAAGATTAAAGGGAGACGATGGAGAAGATGAAACAGACTTGTCATCTATTGCTCCACAGGGCAGGACTAGAACAAATATTCAGAAACTGCAAGGAAACAAATTTTGGTTGAACATTAGGTGAAACTTCCTGATGGTAAGAGTATGTGACAGTGGCACAGGCTGCCTTGGGAGGTGGTGGGCTCTCCTTCGCAGAGGCTGCATGGCCATCTGTCAAGGTTCCTGCAGCAAGCAGAGATTTCTGTGTTTATTTAAATCATTTTTACCCCACTTTTCACCCCAAAAGCAGCTTACAGATCAGTGAAAATAAGATAGGCCCTGTCCTCAGCCTTGCAATCTGAAGGACATGACACACGGCGAAAAGGGGAGGGAGGAGGAAAAAAGCAAACTCAGGCACTAGGCATCTTCCAAACGTCTGGTGCCTGAGGCAGGGGTATTTCAGTTGCTTCCAAATACATGTGCTAATGACTGAAGCTAATTTCATGAAAGCTCTGAAACAGCTATCCGTTTTCAGGCTGATAGCATCCTTGCCCATGATGGAGTATTAAGTACCCAACTGTAAGCATATGCCGCAAAAGTCGGATCAATTATATGAACGTGCCCTGACATTTTATTCACACTGTAACTGCAGTTGCCACTTGATCTCATGAATGTATAAAATTGCGGTCATCAGCCATCACATGATCAGTCATCACCAACCATTGTCTCTTAGCCAGCATGGTGTAGTGGCTAGAGTGCTGGACTGGGAGTCGGGAGATCCGGGTTCTAGTCCCCACTCGGCCATGGAAGCTCACTGGGTGACTTTGGGCCAGTCACATACTCTCAGCCCAACCTACCTCACAGGGTTGTTGTTGTGAGGATAAAATGGAGGAGGAGGAGGATTATGTACGCCACCTTGAGTTCCTTGGAGGAAAAAAGGCGGGATATAAATGTAATAAATAAATAAATAAATAAAATTATTGCAATCAGGAAATTATCAACGATTGAACTAAATAATGTGTAATTGCTGTTGTTCAAACCGTGTGCAGTTAAACACAGAGGTTTTCTGATCACAGAGAAATCAAACTGGCCTTTCAGCTGCAGTTGAAGTTACTCACATTGCAAAGTCTTGAGAAAAATCCTGTTAGTGAGTAAACCCCTTAACTATCAGACTATTTTCTCAGGAGAAACAAAGAAGCCTGTCTTGTTTTGATAGCATCTGTAGCTTGCAGGAATCAGATATATTGAAAATGTAGGATGCCCCAGACAGGTATTCCTATGAATAAGGGCCATGTAATGGAATGGATGCTGGATCATGCAACAGCAGCTGCACTAGGGAGGAGGGATTAGGAATGCAACAAATATCCACAGTTTTCAGTTCCCAGACTGAAAACCACATATATCCAGCTGCATATACATGTCCCAAATAAAGCAACATGTTTTCTGAAGAGTGACCTTGATTGGTGGAGAAGATACATTGTTGCATAAGACATACAGCCGAGAACTACAATGGCTGGGAAAGAAAAGTACTGTCAGGAGTGTTTCTGAGAGCAGAGAGGGGGATAGTAGTTCAGATTCTGAAGAACTGCCAGACACGGGGGAGGAATTTTCCCAGGCTAGTCCAGACATGGCTAGGCAGGCTCCTCAGGTTTCAGAGGTCCAGCTGGTAGAGGAGGAGGGTCCCTCTTTACCACCCGCCCATGAAAGATAGCGAACAGGGAGAGGCAGGGTTTGGGGAGTCTGAATTAATAGATGCCAGGAGCACATGCAGAGCTAAGAGAGAGAAGGCCGGGGCAGAACTTAGACGGTCTATCCGATTGGCCTTGCGTGAGAAGCTGTGCTCAGAAGCCTCACGAGAGAGAGGTTCCTCCCCCCCTTAAGTTAGGCTAGTGAGACTGCCTTCCTCTCCAAATGGCAGGCAACTGTCATAACTACCTTTTGAACCCCCTGAAGGCATTTCCTTGTAGACTGAGAGTCACTGAGAATTTGCATCTGTGTGACTCTGTGAAGTAATGGATTAAAAACCATAGATTGAAGCCTCTTGTCTGTGTTTGCTTTGGCGTTTGAAGTTCAGTGGGGGCAAAAGGAATCCCTGACAAGTACAGGTTTCCCAACAGTCACCATACACCAGGGCTGCAGAACCTTTTTGGCCGCATACGTTACATCTGGTGTCAGTTCGGGGGCTGGAGGGATGCACATGCATGGGCACACAAACACTATTTCCACCACACATCTCCCCCCCCCCCGCCCACTGAGATCTGGGGAATGCCGGGGGTGGAGGGGTAGGATAAAAGCTTCTCCCATCCCCCAGTGATCGCCACCAAGATTGCTGTTGATCTCAGTGACCTCAGTTGATCAACAGGAAGGCAGTGGTCTCAGAAGCCAGGGAACAGCATTTTTTTTCAGCTGGGCTGTGGGGGAAAGTAGATGGGGTTCTGCTGACTTCAGGGGGTGCACAAGGTCTACACATGGCCCCATGGCTGCAGGTTGGACACCCCTGCAATTGACCTATGAAAAGAACTCCACACAATAAATTGGCCTCTTGACCGACCACTGGACACGATGTGCAATAGCATGCAGATCAGGACTTCCAGAGGGAAACACACACACCCTTCTGCTACGATGTGAACTGACAATGCATCATGGAAATGGCACCTGATCTTTGGCAGGCAAGTGCCCTAACTAAGTCATGCCAATGCTTGGTGGGACAGGAATATCCACATACAAAGTACAGGTTCCCCAACAGTAACCATAGACCAGGGCTGCACAGCCTTTTTTGGCCACATGGACTACATCTGCTTAGGGAAAAATGGCACATTCCTGGGCCAAAGCAAACAAGAAAAATAGAATAGAATAAAATTTTAAAATCCAAATAACATCAGAGGCTTCCAGAGAGTTCCTCAGTAGCATCTCTAATTTCTCCACTATCTAAAATCCTTCTTTCTGCACCATAGAGCCTTCCAAACAATCCTGACTAAATAACACAAATAAATCCCCCATTTAGGAAGGAGAGCAATAATTTAGATACAGGGCCTGAAGCAAGAGATGGACCAAAGTTATTTGCAATGATAGGATCAGTAATGAAAATGCTCAATCATGCACTGCAGGTCACATCAGAAATATGACCTGTTCTACAGATATTTTTTCCTAAATCTAGATATTTGGGGGTGGGTGCAGGGAGAATGGGGATGGCAATGTACCATGGACTTCTCTACACCAGGCTTTTATCCCACACTTTTACTGGGGCTTCTGCTTCTGGATTCCTTGCAGGATTAAGATCAGTTCCTTTACATGTGCTCTTTTTCAGGGACTTCCTTTCTCTGCAAGTTCTATATGTTTCATTTTACAGCCCCTTGATGGTAGCTGTGGTTTAGCTGCAATATAGCAGTATTCTGGAAATTCACCAGCTGTTGGAGCGCTTCAAAGCGCAGTTAGAATTTATTACTGCATTTTCCTTGTTAAGAATAAAACCACTATAATGGCCAGAAAGCACAGGAGAGGCCCTGGAGGTTGACAACATTATGTAAACGACCTGCATACGACCATGAGTGACCAATCATGAGCACATAATAAAAGCCTCATGTAGAGAAGTCGCATGTCATTGTGTCATCAGTCATGTGTAAATGTTCAAGTATTGCACATACTGGGAATCTGAAGTAGCAAGGACATTCTGAATTGTGTCCAGCTGAACTGAGGGTCTGAAGAACAAAAGACTCAAAAGTCAAACAGGCTGCGGTGTTTAAATGGTACTTTTGTTACCTCACTCTGGACTTAATGGGTTTTAGCTACGCTTCACCAACTTGCATTAAATTTTATGTCTGCTACCTGTTGTTTCTGGATTAAATGGAACCATTTGGCAGTGGTGATAGGTGACAGGCATTTAATTTTCCAGGCCCCTCTTGGAAAAAGTAGTTAATCAGAAATAGCAGGACTCAAAATTGAAAGAAATACATACAGTCCCTCTGGTTTAAGACAGAATTTTCAGATGGAAATGAAAGCTTTTAAATTGGGGTTTAATGAAATGTTATCAGAATTGACCACAAAAAAACCAAAAAAAAAAAAAAAACCCTAGAGAAAAATAATTAGTGTAACAATCAAATTAAACCAGCACAGTTGAAAGACTTAGAAAGTCGGCAATAAGTTCTAGGGGCATTTCCTCTGCATGTCACTATAGTATATTGTAAGCATCTTAATCTAGAGTAGCACTAGCCAACTGCTTCAATTTAGGGAGCTGCTGAAACATTGGATGGGCTCCTGCCTCCTGCCATGAAGTCATAATGTCCCACCCTCCTGTGCGCAATTTGTCCCAAGAGAGTCTCGATCCTCAGGCTGAAGAACCTGGCAAGCATGAAGCTAGTCCATATTCGTAATTCCAGCTCTTCCCCATGTCCCATAGAAATGAATTGTGAGAAATTGACTAGACCACATCACAAGCAGCTTCTGGTATGGTCAGTTTCATGCCTGAAACAAACCACTTTCCTTCACCCATCATTTCATGTACTAAGAATATTAGTTTATTTTATGTTTAAAGAAAGGTTTAAACAACCTTAGGGAGCAATCCTATGGCCGCTAGTCAGAGGCTAGATGGCCATAGGATATGTGGGTTTCTGGGAACTGACCTTGGAGCCCGCACTCCGAGGTCGGTTCCCAGAGAACCAACCTTCCCACGCTCCCGCGCTGCCAGACAGGCAGCTCGGGACAGCCCCGTGCTCCGCGCTCTGAAGAGGGGCACAGAGCAGTGAAAACGGGGCATCCCAGGGTGGGGAAGGTGGAAATGCTGGTACAACACATACTATGTGTCTTCCGGCAGCCGCCTTCCCTGCTTTGCCTTCCTGCAGCTACACAGCCGAAATTGGCTGTCCAGCCGCAAATGCAAGGCGGCTGAAGTGCAAAGGGGACGATCCCTTCCGTGCCTCTCCTGCCCTGCACTGGATAGGAAGTCGCCTCTGAGTTCGGAGGCGGCCACCTATCCCCATAGGATTGCACCCTTAGTTTCCAAAAGCATTCCATGTATTTTGTCACGGTGAGGAAATAAATGTTAGGCATCTGAGGCACTGTCCCATTTGGATTGTGCCTTCTAATAGGTACTATCTAATAATCAATGTCTGGGGGGCAGGGGGGCCACACTGGATCCCACGGTGGCCACAACCCTGCCCCGTGCTGCTCCGCCAATGAATTTGCTGCCGAAATTTGGCAGCAGCCAAAAATGGCACTTTTGCCTCAAAACGAGGCATCCAGGAAGCGTGGACCTTATTTAGCAGCAAACTCTCACTCCCAGAAGGCTTTGGGGACTGTGGTTTTGCTTCCAAACAAGGCACGTTCTCCCTGTGTGCCTTATTTTGAGGCAAAATCACTGGTTTGGGGTTTTTTTGCTGCAGCGGTGGCAGTGGGAGATGCCACAAAAAAGGCAGGAGGCCAGATGTGGCCACCGTTGGTCTCACCCTTTTTAAAAGTAATGAATTCCACAAGTTACACTTAGCATAGCATGAAGAAGTGTCCTGAACTGAAAGCTGAAGGAATGCCCCTTTTGGCGGGCGCTGGGCAGGAAGTGGGGCAGGCCTGGGGCCCTGGCCGAGTTGCATTCGCCACCTAGACAAGACGAACGTCTCTCCTTGGTCAGAACTATCTCCCTGCCCAGTTTTCTTTCTTCCTGTCTCCCATTCGCCTTATTTGCAGGGCTCATTTGGTCTGTCAGGTTTGATCCGTCCGTCGAGCGTGTGGTGCTTGCTGAGCGTTCTGCAGCAATCTACTGAGAAATGTGAACCAGACATTGCACGCTGAGGAAGGGAGCATGTTCAGCTTTAGCATCTGGACGTACGCTCCAGAGTGCCAGTCCGCAAAAGGATTTGAGTGCTGTCATAACCTTTATGGAAAATGCATTACAGTTATAACAGCAATCATAACACACGTTGAAACACTAATATCTTATCCTTTCCAGACCGGAAGCACAGAGTGTACGATGAACTGCTGTCCATTTGGGAACGCCAACTGCGTTAATGCAATGAAAAGACATTTTTAAAAACTGTTCCTAGAAGTTGCAGCAGGGGTGGGGCGTTCTTCCAGCCTGAGGGTGGTTTCAAAGACGCTCTTGGGAGTGGGACCAAAGGCTAAAGGGGCGGCACCCAAATGCAAAAACAATATATTAATATGCCAGCATATTGTGGGGTGCCGCCCCTTTAGCCTTTGGTCACACATACTGACCTCACTTGTGGGGTGCCACAGGGTTCCATCCTCTCCCTGATGCTATTTAACATCTATGTGAAGCCGCTGGGGGCTATCATCAGGAGGTTTGGGGTGCGGTGTCATCAATATGTGGATGACACGCAGCTCTACCTCTCGTTCAAATCTTCACCAAGGTTGGCCGTAGAATCCCTGTCCAAATGTCTGGAGTCGGTGAGCGGCTGGATGGAGAGGAATAAGCTGAAGCTGAACCCTGACAAGACTGAGGTACTTTTGGTGGGAGACAAGAGGAGGCTGGGGGATGTTGACCTGGTGTTGAATGGGGTACGGCTACCCTTGAAAGACCAGGTCCGCAGCCTGGGGGTCATTTTGGACTCCCAGCTGTCCATGGAGGCTCAGGTGTCAGCTGTGAGCCGGACAGCACTGTATCAACTCCATCTGATATGGCGGCTGCGCCCCTTCCTTCCCGACCATCTGCTCCAATCGGTAGTACATGCCCTGGTCTCCTCTCATTTAGACTACTGCAATGTGCTCTAAGTGGGGTTACCCTTGAAGACGGTTAGGAAACTGCAGCTGGTACAGAACGCGGCGGCTCTCCTGATTAAAGGCAGCCGCCGGCGAGATCACCTCATTCCAGTGCTGAAGGAGTTGCACTGGTTACCAGTTTTTTTCCGGGCCAAATTCAAGGTGTTGGTTTTGACCTTTAAAACCCTATATGGTTCCGGCCCAGCCTGTCTTAAGGAGCGCCTCCAGCAGCACCAGACAGGCCGCTTAACAAGATCAGCCTCGGATGGCCTTCACTCTGTCCCATCAGCCAGGACAGCTAGACTGGTGGGGACGAGGGAGAGGGCCTTTTCTGTGGTGGCCCCCACTCTGTGGAACTCCCTCCCTAGCGAACTCCGCCATGCCCCCTCTTTAATGAGCTTCCGTCGTGCATTAAAAACGTGGTTGTTCAGGCAGGCATTTGGGGTGGGTTAGGGTATTTTAGAAAATGCTTTTACTGTAGAATTGTATTGTTTTAAGCTGTTTTATTATATGCTGTACATTGCCCAGAGTGGCTGGGTGACCAGCCAGATGGGCGAGTAATAAATTTAATAAATAAATAAAATAAATAAATTGTAGCTTCGAGCTCTTCCTGCCAGGAACTCAGCCTGAGGAGAGGGATTTCAGCCTTTTAGAATGGGGAAAACGCTGCACAAAGGCCGGAAAGCCATCAAACGATTGGTGGTTGGGGAAGAAGGGGGAGGGGCCAGGGGAGTGGGAGGGGCCTTTGAGGAGCCCTGGAAGGCCAGATTGGGACCCCAGGGCTGAGTTTCCCCACCTCTGAATTACAGGCTAATTACAAAAACAACATGAAGCTTACTTTGTCAAGCATATGGATTTCCCAGGGTAGCAGATGTGCTACATGGCCACACCCAGGTACAAGGAAGAAAAGAGAGGACGTTTTCCAAGGATGCCTCGGTATTTTTCAACCAAAGGTCCCTGTTCTTTCCACAGCTGTGTGACAAGCAGAAATTCAGCAGGTGAAGCTTCACACAGCATGCAGTGAAATCCTTCCATTGATGAATTTCTGCCTAGGGCTTGGCCAGAAAAAAACACTATGCAATAATACTTAACAACCCTATGTTTTACTATGGTTGAGGCATCCAGCGTTTCCTACATAATGTTTTCTTCCAGGATGTGTGAGAAAAAACACAAGGAAATGCTTTCGTATGGTCAAGATAATTGATTAGACTACTGAGAAGCTGATGCCTTCAAATAACCAGGACAGGATTAAAGATGGGGCACGAACAGCCAGGTCATTGAGTAAAGGGCATAGTGACTTAAACATAACAGGACGTGATTACACCAGGTCTGACATGCAATGGTTGCTAGACCCAAGAACAGAGACAGCAAGTCAAAGAGAACATTATCTCATGGAAGATTCATTCTTGGGGTCCAGAAGCTTGAAATAACCAAAAGCAGTGAAAGCTGGTGTCTTCAGTGTCAGTGGGGAGGTGAATACACTCCAGGTTTCAGTCAGAACCAGTCAGAACTCCTTTAGAGAACTCCTTTAGAGTTCTGACTGAAACCAAGAGCAGATTTACTTCCCCGCTGGCATTGAAGGCACCAGCCTCCACTATGCAAAAGACTAACTGACTATGGTATAAACCAGTCTTTCGCAACCCGGTGGCCTCCCGGCAGGACTACAGCTCCCATAACCCACCCAGCCAGCTCTGAAGCCCAACACATCCTGAGGGCACCAGATTGTAGAAGGCTGTCATATAGCCACAGAAGTATAAGGTTCTGCAGGATTCCCCAGTGGTTTTGCTGCAAATAGCATTTTACTGCATGATAAATACTTTAATTCGACTAGTTGCATGGGAAGTGATGTTTCTACCTACTTCTTCCTTGCAGCTACTCCATGTGAAGGCTCATATCAGCATCAGAACCAGTCCAAAGTCCTCAGTTGTTCATCCATCTCGTATAAAGGAGAAGTTACAAACAAGGCTGGAAGCCCGGTTTCCTGAGGTCATGAACAAAGCTCCAGATCTTTCAACACCCACAGTCTCTTGCGATTCTGGTCAGCGGTCTAACTGATCACACCCTTGTACAGTTTGAGGACATTTTGCAGTTCACTCATTTAAAGGATATATTCACTCCAGAAATGCCACAACCGGCAGTAGCCTTCCATGGAAGATTCGGGATGAGGTCATATTGCTAAAAGTCACCCTCTTGTAGACAACAGCACCAAGCGATGCAGAATACGGCCAACAAGGGCAAATCAAATCACAAGGGACTTAATGTGCTAAGAGCAGTGGATGTTTTTATTATTTATTTTAGGGGCAATAAAAGAAGTGGAGGAGGAAGAGGAGGAGAGGAGAGACTTAATTCTGTCAAGGTCAAATGAAGGACTGCAGGACATGGTGCTCTTAGCAAATAAGGACGAAGACTTTCCATGCAGGGTTTGCTATCAAAAATGCCTGTATCGCAAGAATTGTCTGTGGCACTGAAATGTGCTTCATCCTTGCTATGCTTTTGTCATGGGAAGAAGGTCATGACATGATGGACCATTCATCCACTTGCATTACTGACCTGTGAATCTCTTAATGGCGCAGCATGGCTGACCCAGCTGGCTCCCAACGAGGTCGTGCACATCTGTAAATCAGGCTGCCCCCCAGCCTGGCACCCTCCAGCTGTTTTGGACGACAACTCTCACGATCTCTACCATTGGCAATGTTGGCTAGGCTGATGGGAGTTGTCCAAAACAACCGGAGGGCGGTGGGAGAGGCTGCTCTAAAGCAACATCACTTCCCCCCAAACCGCTTTAGCGAAGAGCTGTACAATAACTGAGAAATGGTTCTCTCTTCACTCGAGACAGCACAGCAGCATTTGCGTCACACAAGAGCAACAGCTTTGGTTACAGGAAAAATACCAGTCACCGTTTTAAAAAGAGTAGGATAATAGCCTTATTAGGGACAACAGTATCTCGAAGTTATAAACCAGCTTTCAAGTCCAAGATATTTTTTTCAGCTTGGATGTCAAGGGGGAGAAAAGTGTGGGGCGGGGCGGGGGGGGGGAGAGAGAAGAAGCTAGACATGATGGGCAAAGCCCCTGAGGCTGTGCAGGAGAGTCTTAGGGCACAATCTATTCCTATGCATGTTTATACAGAAAAAGTCCTACAACTCACAGCATGCCTTGGTCAGCCATACTGGCCGGGGAATGCTCAGAGTTGTAGGACTTTTTTCTGTCTAAACATGCATAGGATTGCACCCATAAAGTTATTATTTATTTATTTATTTATTTATTTATTTATTACATTTATATCCTGCCTTTTTTCCTCCTTAAGGAACCCAAGGCGGCTGACATTCTCCTCCTCCTCTCCATTTTATCCTCACAACAACAACCCTGTGAGGTGGGTTGGGCTGAGAGTCTGTGACTGGCCCAAAGTCACCCAGTGAGCTTCCATGTCCGAGTGGGGACTAGAACCCGGATCTCCCGGCTCCCAGTCCAACACTCTAGCCGCTACTCTCAAGTTAGGTCATGGTGAGTGAGCGACACATTTCAGGTTGCACCAAAAGGTCTTGAGACAAAGAATCCCCAGCTGTGTTAATCTAAGTCCTTAAATTCTAAGGACTACCACATTTTCTGTTACTTTTGCTTTGTGCCTTGCAAAGAACCAGTGCATTCCACTTGGTGCTGTAGGTAAATCTGAATAACTGCTGATTTTTGTATTGTCCTAGGCAAGGGAGGGCGACATGTGGCCTGCAGGCTGCATGTGGCCCTCATCGCCCCCCCCCCCCGTAAAACCAGGGGATTTTGTTTTTAATGGGGGGGGTTGCCATATGTAGCTCTGAAGCCACAAGGAGCACCCAAAAGATGAAATTTAGCTTGGAAACAAGCTAATTTTGACTCTTTGACCATTCTGTTCCTGTTAATGATGCCATTTATAGGTAGGTAGGTAGGTAGATAGGGAGGGAGGGAGATATTCTTCTTCACTCCAGTAGCCCTTGGTGCAATCTGAAATCTGTCTCGCATGCAGCATGACACAACCTAAGTAAGTCTGCAATCCTACACACACTTACCTAGGAGTAAGTCCCATTGACCCCGATGGGGCTTACATCTGACGAGACATGGATAGATGGGGTTGCTCTATAAATCCGCAGAACATCTTCTGTGGTCCATCTTAAGACCGTTATAAACTGCAGACTTGGGGGCACTTTGTATCATGACCAGCTTCCCCTGCCCCATCTTTCTGTGAATATGTGGGCCCAACAATTGCCTGGGCCCACATGTGTATTTTCTTTAAGACTCTATGAAATATACCATCATCTGGAAACTATTTTATAGTAAATGTCCCTAATGTAACACAGTATGAGAAAAAGAAATCTTGATTCCAGTTAAATACCTCACTCATTTCTCCCATAGTTACATAGTGTCTGATATTTAATTCCCCATGTGATTTTATGGATTATTTCAGCTCTCCTTTGACATCTCACCTTTTTAAGGACTTGTTTTTGATACACTGTACTGGTTTGGAACTGATCACATTTTTAAAAATGCTTCTGTATTAACAAAACTTCAGTGGGTTAGATCCAGACTTAGTCATACTTTGAGTAGACCCATTGAAATCAGTGGGGCTTAAGTTAGTCTGAGTATGGGCTGTATGGTTGATAATATGCTTGAGTGGTTTTAGCTGGGAGCTGTAGTTGACAAATGGTGTTCTATCATTTTTTCTTTGGGGTCTGTCCTTTTAGTAGTATAGTTAATAAAACTGGATTGGATTGTTAGTAATTAGGTATTAAGCCTTTAAAAAAAATCTTAATACTGAATTACTAATGATCCATTTTTTGTAGCAAAATCACCCGCAGCTTTATCCAGACTAAAATACTTTTGAAAGAGCTGCTGGGGGGGGGAGGAGTGGGGGGGATGGTCTCACTGCAATTTTAAACTTATTCCAACTGCAAATATAACCCATAAGACTAGGGTTATATTTACATATTTCAGAAGTCCATAATATGTTGTTAAAATACTGCTGTTCAAATTGCTTCCATAAGTCATCTGTTCCAGAAACCCACTTTAGAAACATATGCAACTGACAGGAATTATAGTATATTGTGATACAAGAAACAACTAAGCCTTACTCATTAAAAGGGCTTTGAATAACATGCCTGCCAATCCACCCCTCGAATGTTTGCCCAAATAAAATCTGTTGCTGAGCCCTGCTTAGACAGTGTGTGCGTGTATGGGGGGACTGGGGCTTTCCCTGCTGTGTCCCCCCCCCCAAGTGTTCACCATAAAACTTGTCAACAATGACCATGCGCATACAAACCCAACACACACAGGCCCTGTGCTTGGGGAAATGTCAGGGCACAGACCACATGGGGCGGCCCCAGGCACAGACCGCTTCCCTCACTGGATGCAACAGCTGTACTGGGTGGTAGAGCATGGAAAGGTGGCACCTCAAAGAAATGAATGGAAGATCAGCTATTTGCTCATAAGCAACGGGCACATCTATATGTATTCAAAACTTTGAATCTTTGTGTTCAAAATACTTTTACTTAAGGCCCTCCTTAAGCTATTCCTTACTCGCCCGCCCACTCCTTTTTTGCCAAGCATGCTGTCATCCTGACAGTCACAGTAGCTATTTTCAGGTTGACGTAGGCCTGCTAAAGATGCTGGTGATCTTGAGCCATGGAGCTCATATCTGGAGGGCTGCCAGGGGTAAAATCCCTAAATATTGAGAAGGCAGAGCTGAGTGAGTCAGGTGGGTGGGTTTTGGAGTACAGCCAATTGCCAGGGTTTTAACGATAAATGTTGCTGTTCTGAAATCAAGCTCTCACTTTTTAAATGGAAATTGTCAAGGCAGTTAAAAAGTCTGTCAAAAAAACAGTTGGTGGGGCATTGCACCAACAGACCCCACCCCAGCTATGGCCCTAGACGGAGCCTGGATGCATACAGTTTGTTCCCATATAGGCTTTATTTGGAAGCCATGACAAACGTGTAGAGGTTGGGCAGGGCAGGAAGGCACAATTGTACCCACCCACCTACACACACACCCCTATTCAGTCACCGCATATCTTTGTCTGAACAGGGCTTAAATTATCCCCTTTTTAAAGTTTGATCTGAAATTGCAACATCCATTTATGTCACATTCCTTGTTTAGAAAAAGAAATTTCTGGAGCATGGAGTCACCATGTTCTTCCCATGCAGGTTTCTGCTCTTATTCTCAAAATAATCCTTAATGTGGTTGCTTCCAAAGATTCAAAACATCTTTTTAAAAACAGTTTGACTAGGGATGGGAAAACCAGGGATGCTCGAGCTCGCCAAAATTATCCGAACTCCACTTTGAAGCTCGATTCACCTCATGGCTCACTCCTGTTTTTGTTTGCAACCTGTTTTTTGTCTTGCTCAAATGGGGAAAGTGTGCATTTTGAATAGGAAAGTCTGTATTTCTGTGTGAGTTTCTTTTAAAGTGCCCCCCCTTGACAAAAGCATGAAAATGAATTTCTTTTTTTAAATGCACATTTTAAAGCGCTCGTGTTTTAAAAATGCACATTTTAATGTGATCACAAGTTCAGGAATATACCAGCATTTAAAAAAAAAAAAAAAAGCACTCCCATTTGTGTTCATCTCTGGGGTTGTGAACGGGGCGTGTTCTGATGATTTGTGAACTAGAAGTTAATTCTCCAACTTCCCTAAGTTTTGACACAGTCATGCACCTTTACTTTCAGTCTTCACCTGCCACCTTGTGGTAAAAGTGACTATATCCTCCCTTCTCCAGGAGGACAAAATACAAGAGCCCTGTGCAGATGGTCAGGCAGTGCAAAAATGAACACATGATTGGGAAGGAGAAATCGGGATCTTGCCCACTGGTCCCCACCTCCCTGTGTCCAAAATCTCACTTGCACCAAGGGGCTACACACACACACACACACACACCGAACACACACTGAGTCTCCATGTGCGAGCAATACCCTCTGCAAAAATGGAGCCTATGAATTGTGCAATGCCTGCTGTGCAAATGGGACCCTGGGTTCATTGTCAGAAGGCCAGTTCAGACACTTGTGACTGAGGAAATTCTCTGTGTGTAGACTGTGGGATGCAGGGTGGGATGCAAAGGAAGTGATGAGTAAAATGATCTTACAGCTGTATAGGCCAACCCCAGAGTTGTCATGATTAACCTGGCCCACACTCACCACCTCTGCTTTTTTTAAAAAAAAAAAAAGATCATGGAAATGCCCAATTCACATGTCACTTCCTGCCTACATACAATTACTTGAAGCATCATCTCCTCCCCCATACACCTGCCTGGGCCCTAAGATCATCTTCGGGGGCCCACCTGTGGGTGCTCCTGCCAAATGAGGCAAGATGGGTGGCTACTAAGGAGAGGGTCTTTTCAGCGGTGGCACCCCAGTAGTGGAATGCCTTCTTCTTCATAGACCAGTCCATTGTGGTCTTTTTGGCACCAGGCAAGGGCCTTATTTTCCCAGGCATTCCTGTTTTTTAGAAGTTTTAGTGCTTTTAAAACCTTAGGCACTGCTGATGCTGGTTTTATTTCGATGCTGTTTTAACTTCTTTTTTATTTTATGTTCACGTATGTTTTGTATTTTGTGGTGGTGCTGGTGGTTTTTAAATTGTGCTGCAAATAAATAAATAAAACAGGAGGTCTGCAAGCAGCTCCACACCCCAGTGTACATACGGGATTTCCAGATTCACTAATGTGTGAACAACTTCCGGAGATGTTGCTGCTGGATTTGCTGAATAGGGAACAAGGCTGAGGATGGGCCTTGGGAACAACAGCTTCCCCCGCCCCAGCCCCTGCTTCTGGCTTTTCACCCTGAGACTGTACTCCTCCCCTTGGAGATGCTGAGAATGAGGCTGAAATCCTGACGTTTCAGTCAAACCAGGCAACTTTATGTGAGATGTTTAAAATGTGTACATAATCCTGGAGTGCTCTGCTCCCTCATGTGATTTCTGCTGCTTTACCACCACCTAGTGGAGGATGTTTTTCTCTCCCTCTGCCATGCTAATGCGATATTGTAGACTGAAGCATACGTTTCTGTCGCCTGTAGTTCCAGGTAAGTAGTATTTCTGGATGGCATCTGGCCCCATCACTTCCTGGCATATAGAAGGGGAAGAAATGGAAGCAGTGACAGATCTTACTTTCTTGGGCTCCAAGATCACCGCAGACGGTGACTGTAGCCATGGAATTAAAAGACGCTTGCTCCTTGGGAGGGAAGCTATGGCAAACCTAGACAGCATAGTAAGAAGCAGAGACATCACCTTGCTGACAAAGGTCCGTATAATCAAAGCTATGGTTTTCCCAGTAGCAATGTATGGCTGTGAGAGCTGGACTTTAAGGAAGGCTGAGCGCTGAAGAATCGATGCTTTCGAACTGTGGTGCTGGAGAAGACTCTTACGAGTCCCCTGGACTGCAAGGAGGTCTAATCAGTCAATCCTGAAGGAAATCCACCCTGACTGCTCATTGGAAGGACAGACACTGAAGCTGAAGCTGAAGCTCAAATATTTTGGCCACCTAATGCGAAGAGAAAACTCCCTGGAAAAGACCCTGATGCTGGGAAAGATGGAAGGCAAAAGGAGAAGGGGACGGCAGAGGATGAGATGGCTAGATAGCATCACCTAGATGGCTAGATGCAATGAATATGGACTTGAGCACACTCCGGGAGAGAGCACAGGACAGGAAGGCCTGGTGTGCTATGATCCGTGGGGTCACGAAGAGTCGGACATGACTTAACGACTGAACAACAACAAGTATTTCTGGGGCTATGCTCATTAATGACTGAAGTTGCAAACCTGTGCCTGCCTACTGTGTCCCACCAAAATCAGTATGACTGGCAAACAATTCACACTTTACTTATTAAACTTGGGTACACAAATTAAACCAATTAGAAGATGGAAGGAGAGACAATGATAGGATTGGGGGCCTTGATTGTACTTATTCCAGGGAAATGGCTCCATGTGAATGCTCATTTATTATGCCCCCCATGTATTGTGCTATTTAAATCTGACTGTTTTGCACCCAAGATTGAGAGGGGAAGTGTCTGAATTGGCTTGCACTTCCAAGTCATCTCATAAATTAGGTTAATGTCTATTCTGCATTCCTGACTCTCTTCTATGGAATTCAGGATGATGTAGATGAGATTCCAAGTCAATCTCCCATCAATGCACAAAGAGGGAGCATTGTCCCTGAACAACAGCAACATGTCCCACCAGAGACCTTCCCAGTCTCTCCCAATATAGGGACTAAGCTGCAATTAGGGATGTACGGAGTTGGTTTAGTCCATTCCATATGTGTTTCATGGATTGTTGGGTATCTTTGTTCCATTGTCTGTTCATTGATGGAATCAGATTTTTTTTAAAAATCAGGATTTCTTTCTACTTGCACTCATTCATATTAGCGCTAATGTGCAGTGGCCACTGGCGCACTTGTGGAAATGCACCAATGTGCACTAGTGAATTCGAAGTAGCTAAAGTTCATTAGCACAAGTGCACATTTGCACTAAAGCAAATTAATACAAATCGCCCCCAGCAGTGAAAAATTGGTCCACAAGTCCGCAGAATCTGCATGACTCCAAAAACAGCTGGTCCGCTGTGGAATGCGCAGGTCAGAGTCATAGGAATCCAAACTCATTTGAATCCATTGCAGATTTCTCTGACATCCCTAGCTACAATAAAAGCCATTTTAAAAAAATTTCCAAAGCTCTCCCATTTTTTCAAACAACTTAATGCTCTGATTAATATTTTAAATACTGCTGAATCAAAGAACATTAATACAGGGAAAACGTTACCAAGGTATCACAAGGTGTGCCCATTCAACCAAGGGGGATCTGTCCCTTTCTCTTATTCTCCTACCAAATTAATGATGTGACCATGTAAATGCAGCAATGATAGACTTTATTAACCTTTGCTAGAGCACAGGATCATTCAAGTCAGTAGCTGCAGGACGGCCAGGACCAGACTCATTTCTTGGGAATTGTAGCAAATAGCTGCTGGATAAAGCGGAAGTCTCTGGAGCAATACTGGTAAGTGGCTGCAGGACCCCGGATGAAGATGACAGAGTGAGGTAAGTAGCTGCAGGACCATGGTAGATGCTCACAGGGTATCACAGCTAAACAGCTGCAGAATCAGGATAGATGTCCACCCGGAAAGGTAAGTATCTGCGTGATCAGACTGGATGCATATCACGTAATATGAGTAAGTACTGACAGGATCAGGATGAAGATCCACAGTGTGGGTTAACAGCTACAGAATTAGGGTGAATGCCCATAAAGCAATAAAAGTAGGTAGCTGCAGGAACAGAAAGAATGCCTCCATAATTATGTTAGTGGTAGATAAGTGGTTGTAGAGACAGAATGACCTGTTACTGAGCTTCCTACAGAACTGAGCACTTGTTCTTGTGTGTTCCTGCTGGCTGCTCTGGAAGGTTGTTCCCTTTCAGCCACTCCTCTGCTTCAGCTCTTTGGCCTTCTAAGGAGTCAGCTGGTCTTTTCCCCTTCCTACGGCCCCCCCTTCTGTACCTTGGGTTCTTTGTTCCTTTTTGTTTCTCTTTCCAGCCACTCCTCCTGAGACTCTTTATTCCAGCTCTGTCTGTCTTCTCTCTGCACTAGCTAGCTAGCTTTGTAGTCTTTTAAATGCCTTCATTTCATACACTCATTTCTTCATTATTTGACTTGCGTTAAAGCCCTGTTCAGAAGAGATGGGAGCCCACAGCAGGGTTTTTCTACCTGAGGGTTTTAACCCACCACTTTTCTGGGACTCCTGCTTCTGGATTCTTTGTGGGATTAAGATCTGCTCCTTTGCACATGTTTTTTCCTGGTTTTTCTTTTTCTTTTTCTACCTTTCTATATGTTCCATTACACAACCACTAGGTGGCACTGTGGTATAGCAGAATTATTGAAATACACCAGGGTGTCATGCCGCCATTCACAGACAGACCAGACTTTCCTCGTTAGAAGGAAAAGAAAAGAAGCTAAAATAATTGCAAACAATGGGAGAGGCCCTGGAGGATGACAACTTCATGTAAAGTACCCACAAATTATTGTGAGTGAGGAACCACAAGCACAGAATAAATGCCTCATGTAGAAAAGCTCATACAGTCCTGGCTTCCCCGTGTCCATTACAAAGTCTGAAAGAGCCACCACTCTTTCAGCCAGGTCTTATGGTGAATCCTGTTTCCCCAGCCTACCATGCATCCAAGTAATACCTGAAATGGGCTTTAGATTGTACTCCAATGTTTCTGTGGCCCAGAATCCCATAAACAACTTTTAGGGTTGCCAACTGACTTGAAAAACTCCCAGCCTGGTTGCCCTTATGTCCCTAACTGCAGCTCTTGATCTGCAGGAATCATCAGGTGAAGCTTTCCATGGTGTGGAGATTAGCGTGATCTAAGACCTGCAGATCAAGCTGCAAAGGAGCAGGAGTCAGTAAAGGTTGGTAACAACTTCTGCTTTTCATTTCTTTTAGCAAATAGGATCGTTACCCCTTCCTCTACCCCTGCTCCTGTGCATTTAAGAGCTGTTTAGTGTACAGACATAAGGCTGATGAAGCTTTTCCACTGAGGATTGAGATAGTGATGGGTTAAGCTCTGCCAGCTTAATTTCTGCATGCCAGGCTCATTGTTAAAGGCAACAAAACAGCTAAGGGGAGTGGGGGGAAGATAAGGTGACCTCCATGTCTATTTGAGGCCTGGTCAACTTGAGACCCACCATCTGAACACAACCCACCAGCCCTATATTGTGTTGTTTCACAACCACCCTGCTTTTGCTCCCCAAGCAGGCAACAAAAACAGGTTTATCAAGCTCACCCCATATATATGGTGAGCTGCATTTGACTTAGCGGGTAACAAGTTGTGCAGGTCTAGTTGATTTGATTCCCTATACAAATGGCTGAAGAACGATAACCTTTCAGATGCTACTTGCCAAATCCCCAGTGATCTTTGAAATATAGCAGATTCTTAAATATTTCACAGTATCCACTCTTCCCTTTTTAGTACTAGCATTCCCTCAAGTACAATTTCATGAAATATAAATTATTTGTGGTGCAACATTCTGCAGTGACTAGCAGCAACTGCTCTGTTACTGAGGAATGGGAAGCCTCTTTTACAGCTGAGCTGACAAGGAAAATAGTGTGGTGTTTGAAATTAGTGAAGGCTCCCAGTCGCCTCTGCTGATATTATTTACTGTCCAGCATTGGGGACAAAAGCTCTGTGTACAGTCAAAATGTGTAGAAATGTGTGCTTGAAGGGAGGGATTGGGATTGCAAACACTGGCCCTGCCTTTACCATGCACACATCCATGTGAAAAAAAGTGATATATTCTTCATGGCATCACCCAATAGTAATAATGATACACACACATCTACTGAATATGTACTTCCGAGAATGTTGGCTTTCCATCTCCAGATGCCACTGGGTATCACCTTTGAAGAAAAAGGGGGCTTTTCATACTAATTCTGTTCACAGGAGATCTGATCAGCATGTGGTTAGTTGGGGCTAATACTTTGCTCAAAGCGGTTTGCACAGATGGATTAATTAGGCAGTCTGTTTCCGGTCCCGGTCAGTTTCCGGGCACAATTCAAAGTGCTGGTCGTGTCCTATAAAGCCCTATACGGCTCGGGTCCAGGTTATCTGAAAGACCGTATTCTCCCCTAGTATGAGCCTACTCGTGCCCTGAGATCTTCAGGGGAAGCCCTTCTCGCCGTCCCGCTACCATCACAGGCATGCCTGATGGGAACGCAGGAGAGGGCCTTCTTGGTGGCTGCCCCAAGGCTCTGGAACTCCCTTCCCAGGGAGGCGAGAGTGGCATCCTCCTTGATATGCTTTTGTAGGCCATGTAAAAACCTTTTTGTTTCAGCCGGCCTTTGGGGATAACTAGTCTGGAGCTGTGAAAATATGACGGATGGATACTATTTTTGTTGTTGTTGTTGTTGTTGTCTTTTAATGTTCTGATATTTCTACTATTTTAATATCGATGATTTAATTATATTTTTAACTTTTGTACACTAGTATTTATATTTCTATTTATAGGTTTTAATTGTATAAGTTTTAATGTTGTAAAGCCGCCTTGAGTCCCAGTATTGGGGAAAAGGTGGGAGATGATAGATAGATAGATAGATAGATAGATAGATAGATAGATAGATAGATAGATAGAGTCCATGGGGGTCACAATCAGAACCAAACTGCACCTGGCAGCATTAGACCCATGTCTTTAAGTGTGGGTCATCTTTCTCCAGACAGGGATTTATGTGAAAAGCAGGGGCAAGGTGTCATTTAAAGGGACACATAAGGAGTTGAGGTTTATGGAGCACTCCACTTCTTCCCATCCCATTTACCATGTAGTTTGTGCTTCTGAGCACTTTTCTCCCAGCTGGGTCCTGATACTGGAAGTTAGCTTTGCTGGGAGAGCTTTGTTCAAGGGATGGGGATGAGGTGGGAAAAACCATAGGCAGGAGACAGGAGAGTTTATCTCCCCATCTCTGCAGGGGCACCTTTGACCCCTTAAATCACACCCCCACCCCTGCTTTACACAAAAATGGGTCAGATATGCATTTAAAGACGCAGGGCATGAGACATGTCTAGCCACAGTGACACGCGCTAATCTGGGTGGAGATTTAGATGTAACTCTGGATGGGATCACGCTCCACCTGAAGGGCCGTGTGCACAGTCTGGGAGCGCCATCTGAGCCTCGCCAGACAAGGGCATCCACTGCCAGGACTGCTTTGTGCCAGCTTAGGCTGCTTTGGCAGCTACAGCCCTATCGAGAGAAAGATGACCTAGCCACAGTGACACGTGCCTTGGTTACTGTAATGCGCTCTACGTGGGACTGCCCTTGAAGACAATTCAGAAACAGCAACTGGCCTATATGCGACAGCTGGACCATTTGTGGAAACTCGCCATTTCGATCATATGACTCCTGGTCTGTATTGTTTATGTTGGCTGCCTGTTAGTTTCTGGGCCCAGTTCAAGGTGCTTGTTTTGGCCTTTAAAGCCGTAAGTGGTTTGGGACTGCATTATCTGAAGGATTACCTACACCTGTATGAGCCTGCCGGAGCATTAAGGACAGAGGCACTGGCCCCACTCAGGCCCAGTAAGAGCCATTAGGCTGGTGGGTACTATGGACAGGGCTTTCTCAGTGGTGGCCCCTCACCTGCGGAACTCTCTGCCCAGGGAGATACGTATGGCCTCTTTACTGCTGGCTTGAAAAAACAACAACAACCCTGAAGACTCATTAATTCCTGTCTGCTCTTGGTGCTTAAAATCACTGGATGCTACTACTGCTCTGTGTGTCTGTGTGTGTGTGTAACTGTAAGTTGCACGTTCACATTTCTGAAATATTGTAAGCCGCTTTGTAAGGGTAGTCTGATCTGAATGGTGAGTTAAAAATCTTTTAAATAACTGAATAAATAATAGGTATGGCTTCAGTCTTTGGTCCCCAGACCAGGAAGTAAGATGGGAGTAGGGGGCTTAAGTGCTGAGCAGAGTTTAAGGGTGCAATCCTATGCATGTTTAGAGGGAGAAAAGGCCGACAACTCCCAGCATTCCCCAGCCAGCATGGCTGGCTGGGGAATGCTGGGAGTTGTCGGCCTTTTCTCCCTCTAAACATGCATAGGATTGCGCCTGAAATTTTGCAGGCAAAACATAGTTTTCCATTTTCCACTTCACCAAGTTTTTAAATTTAAATTTATTTGGACGTTCAGGGCAGACTCTTACAGGGCCAACTCCCTTCTTAGAGGAGCACTGGAGACTTATGAGGTTAATGTAACATCGTCGCCTTTGCAAATATACAGGACAACAGTGGGGAAGCGGGCAGGCACGTCGACAGATGGCGTTGAACGTGAAAGCGGCATCACACCCTCCAAAAGCAAATAGTGTGTCTTGGATCGCCTCCCAAGGCCACCTCTTGCTAGCCAGCTGCAAAACCCAGGTGGCCACATTTTAAAAACTGCCAGACTGAAGGAAACAAGCTGCTTTCTTCAACCCTTAGCCAAGCCAGTGGGACATCATGTATCCAGTTATAGCCACCGTCCATCGAGGCCATTACGCAAGTATATTCAGCTAACAAGGTCAGCAAGGAAGCTTTGATTTATTCATTCCCACTTATATACCACTCAGCAAAGGAATTTACCAAGGTGGTGCACAATTGTTCTTCAGTCGTTCAGTCGTGTCCGACTCTTTGTGACCCCATGGACGACAGCACGCCAGGCCTTCCTGTCCTGCGCTCTCTCCCGGAGCGTGCTCAAGTCCATGGTGCACAATACCAAAACACAATAAAACAGAATACAAACAGCATAGTTGATGGACAAGAATTAAGCTGGAAATGTTCAGGTGAAAAGAAACGTGTTTAGCATACACCTCAAGCTCACAATCATTGCCAGATGACTTAATGCCAAGGGCAGCGTATTCCAGAGGGCAATGACACTGGCCACCCTTTTTCGAGTGGCAACCACATGAATCCAGGGGACATGTGGAAACCCCAAAGTGCCTCCCCTAAGGACTGAAGGGAGCGGACAGAAGTGGGAGGGATGAGGCTTTGAGAGAAGATTGTTCTGCATATCCGAAGAGGGTGTTTGCAACAATATTAACACCCAAATGTACTAGTTTCTTCTTTCTGGGTGTCAGGGGCTGCTGGTCAGTGGCCACCACACAGAGCTTCATCACTACAGCTCAGTGAAGACCCTTCCAGACCGGCTCCACTGACACCTCCTCTTGGGCAAAGGGGGGGGGAATATAAGGGGGGGGAATATAAGGGCTTTGGCTTCCTATATGAATGGAACTGTGTTGCTCAGACAATGTTGACCTGAGTTCTGCGTTTGTGGGGGTTCGTTTGGTCCTGAATTCTGGCTTGCCCGATGGTCCCGCATCCTGGTTTACCCTCTGATCCTGATTGCTCTTTGGTACGGACTCCTGGTTCTGAGCTCCGGGCTTTCTTGAGCCTGCTGAGCATGGCCCAGCCCTGGCACTACGTTTAAATTTATTTGGACACATACCCAGCAGAACAAACCAGGATTGTGGATATTGGGTGAATTGTATATACCCAGGGCGGGCAACTTGTGGCCCTCTAGATTTTGGGCCTGCAACTCCCATCTGTCCTAGCCAGCATAGCCAATGGCAAAGGATCATGGGAGTCATAGGCCAAAACATCTGGAAGGCCACAAATTGTCTGCCCTGGTCTATACACTGCGCATGGATACCCAGCTCCCACATGATGGTCTTCGTGCAGTAACAGGTGTGAGCAATCCAGAGCCCCTCTCCCAAGCCCCAGCTAGGAGACTACCAAGCCTACCAGCATGTGAACCTACTGTTACTCTAACAGGGGCAGTTACAATTATAACATCCTCCATGTATAACTGAGTACTGTAAGTACTCAGACCTGCCATGTGTTGGCTTTGAACCAAGTGCACGCTTATTCCTATGCACGCTTATGGGGGCAGGACAGTGGGGGGAGCCTCATTGAACTCAGTGAGGCTTACTTCTGAGTAAACCTGCATCAGAGTGCACTGCCTTCCATATCTCCAGTGGGTTATGAAGTTGAAATGCACCTTAGATTAATCGTATGGGTGATCCCACTGAAAAAGGGATCATGCAATGAACAGGATGGGATGCTTACATATTCAACTAGATTTGGCGGTGCGATGATGTCACTGAGCGCCAGTGAGGGGAACTGAGCACAACAGCAATGCGAATGAACGAGCAAACATTTTGGCAAGGGGTGCCAAAAATTGCCCAAAAGGGGAGGCATTTTTGGCACTGCGGAATACATTGCATACCTGAGATCTGAGTAAATGTGGCTCATCCCTACTTTTCAAAGGAATCTGTTTTCACCATCAGGGTAATCTATTATTATCATCATCATCAACAGCCAAGGCTCTCTGGGTATTTCACAACACTTAATTATCAGAAAGGGTGATCTTCCCCATTCCCCCCCCACACACACACACACACACACACACGCACACAACACTCTGGGCCCCCAGCAAACATACGAGGGGGTGGGGCGGTGGGCAGCAGTGGTTATGGGTGGTGGTGGGCAGTCCGGTGCTCTGAAGAGATGTGCCAGGTGAAGTAGCTGCAACAGCCGCCACCATCTTCATTTCCCAGAATGCCCCTGGGCCCTACACCGGGCATTCTAGGAAATGAGAACGGCACGGGCTGCAGCCCTCTTGCCCGGTGTTACTCCGGAAAGCACTGGGCCCAAAAAAGTTTTCCTCAAAAAAGGGCAACAAAAGCAAAGGGAGGCTGGCATTAGCAGCAGCTGACCCTCTGGGGCCCATGGGCCCAGCATTTGCCCCACACCCCCACTACAGCAGGGGCTGGCGTTGGGCCTGCTTATGAACCAGCTGGAATTTCAAGAGTCAGCTTGGATGGAGGGAGAAGCAGAGACCTGAGCATGTCCTGAGTGAAAGGGGAACTTCTGTTCTTGCTGGTGTGCTTCACCACCAACGTAGCAGCATAGAAATCCTCTGTTTCTGTCCCACTTCCCAACATAATCCGTACAGAATTTTCTGGGGTGGGACAGACATGAACACGACGATCATTGTGCAGTTCATGCCTATGGTTGTTTACCTGGAAATAAATCCCAGTGTGTTCAATGAGGCTTACCAGGAAAGTATGCCTAAGATTTCAGCCTAAATGGGTTTTCTCTGTGACCATTTAACCAACCAGATTAGCATTCATTTTTAAATATCCTTTAGAATTATGCAGTCCTAATAAATAACATGTTAACATCACTGAATACGTTTAGAGGTCAGTACAGTACGGTATGGTGCACTATGGTGCAGTCCCATTGATGTTATTAGGGGCAGGGGCAGTTACTGAAATCCCCTGGTCACCTTTTTAAACACTCCACTATATTATCCTGACAAAATGCCTAGGCAATGCAGACAATATCACTCGTATGTGGGGTCTTCCTGTGTGGTAGCAGCAACGTCTCAGGAATTTAAATAGATAATAAGCAGCCCTCTGTGGTAAACCTCACATCCATTCTGAAATTCGTAAGCTGTAAAAATGACAGCTGCATACTATCTGGTTCTCCCAGCTCCCGGTCTCTTTTGCATTTCAGCAAAACCTTTTTAGTTCATTATTCATCAAGCCGTTAAAGAACGGAGTCATCATTGGACATGGCTGGAAGTGTTTATTGTGCTGTGTGATTTATGAAATGCCTAGAAAACTCTTAGGGCTTGCATCATGTCAGTATTTGAGAAGCTCTTAATCTGAAGTCCTTATTTAACTCTTCTCAGAACTACAGAGATCTACCGCTTCTGGATTCTTTGGGGGATTAAGCTTGGCTCCTTTACACGTCCCCCCCCCCGCAAGAGGGGGGACCTCTCTTCCTTTCTATATGTTCCATTACACAACCACTAGGTGGCGCTGTGGTATCATGCAATTGTGCAATTACACTAGGTTTCTAGAACACCATTCAGAAAAAATACTAGACTTTCCTTGTTAGGGAAAAAAAAATGGGTTTTTTGGTTGCAGATAATGGTTGCAAAGCACACGAGAGGCCTAGGAAGATGACAACATCATGTAAAGGACCCGCAAATGACTGTGAGTGAGGAATCGCAAGCGTACAATAAAAGCCTGGTGCAGAAAGGCTCTTAGTCTGGATGAGAATAAAATCCTCCCAGGTGTAAAGAAAATGCTGTCCTGGTGTATCAAGGAAGACTTGGCCACCCCTGGTTGCTAGTAGTCAGGCATGATCACTTGAGTCAGTCTCAATGGGAGTTGATGACTAGGGATGTTTTCTGAATGGACATATTCTACTTGCTGGATGGAGCGTCTCTGTGTGTGAGCTTGCACGCGCAGTGGACAGAAAAGAAGCAAGTTTTGAATTTGGGCAGGGAGAGAGTGTAGCTGGACTCGGCCCAAACTGAATGCAGCCATTGCCCTTTGAGAATCTGATGTAGGATCAGGGGTTGTGCTATTGCATTAGGAGTCCACTCTGCTCTGTTTCTATTTTTCTAAATAAACAGATATTACAAAGATGCCAGAAGTCTTCAGTGTTCTCTTATCTGGAGAGATTAAACTACATAATGCTGCTCCTCGACTTTGCACTGTTTAGGGAACATGTAATACCGGGTTCACAAGACCACCTCATCCCCAAGCCCCAGTGTCGGTATTGTTTCCTTTTCCCAAATGGACTAAAGTTTGCAGCGTATGTTTGCTATCTTGCCAGACCATTTCCCATTATGATTTTGGCACCAAGAAGGAGCCTGGCCCCTGATATCATCATCATCACCAAACCACACTGATGCATAATTTCATGACTGGCAGAAACTGGTTGTTGTTGTTGTTGCTGTTGTTCAGTCGTTCAGTCGTGTCCGACTCTTCGTGACCCCATGGACCACAGCACGCCAGGCCTTCCTGTCCTGCGCTCTCTCCCGGAGCGTGCTCAAGTTCATATTCATTGCATCCGTGATGCTATCTAGCCATCTCATCCTCTGCCGTCCCCTTCTCCTTTTGCCTTCAGTCTTTCCCAGCATCAGGGTCTTTTCCAGGGAGTTTTCTCTTCGCATTAGGTGGCCAAAATATTGGAGCTTCAGCTTCATTATCTGTCCTTCCAATGAGCACTCAGGGTTGATTTCCTTTAGGATGGACTGATTTGACCTCCTTGCAGTCCAGGGCACTCGTAAGAGTCTTCTCCAGCACCACAGTTCGAAAGCATCAATTCTTCGGCGCTCAGCCTTCCTTATAGTCCAGCTCTCACAGCCATACATTACTACTGGGAAAACCATAGCTTTGATTAGACGGACCTTTGTCGGCAAGGTGATGTCTCTGCTTCTTACTATGCTGTCTAGGTTGGCCATAGCTTTCCTCCCAAGGAGCAAGCGTCTTTTAATTTCATGGCTACAGTCACCGTCTGCGGTGATCTTGGAGCCCAAGAAAGTAAAATCTGTCACTGCTTCCATTTCTTCCCCTTCTATATGCCAGGAAGTGATAGGGCCAGATGACATGATCTTAGTTTTTTTAATGTTGAGTTTCAAACCAGCTTTTGCACTCTCCTCTTTCACCCTCAACAAGAGGCTCTTGAGATCCTCTTCGCTTTCTGCCATTAGGGTGGTATCGTCTGCATATCGGAGGTTGTTGATAATTCTCCCGGCAATCTTAATTCCGACCTGTGATTCATCCAACCCGGCATTTCTCATGATGTACTCTGCATATAAGTTAAATAAGCAGGGTGACAATATGCAGCCTTGTCGTACTCCTTTCCCAATTTGGAACCAATCGGTTGTTCCATGTCTGGTTCTTACTGTTGCTTCTTGACCCTCGTACAGGTTCCTCCTCGCGCCTCGTCCCTCGTCTCCTGTCCAACATCTGCAAGTCCAGAGGAAAAACTCATTACTCATCAGGCAGGCAGAATGCTTTCTAGAATTGACTCATTTTCCACCATCTGTTTTAACGGAAGATTTATTACAGGTGTCAGTTCCAGTATGAAATCCTTCTGGTTCAACAGGTTAATACAGTTTCCTTGACCTCAAGAACAATAGCCCAGCTGTTCATGTTTACTACTTGGCATTTATTCCTCCGCTCCATGGCAGAAGTCTAGACCCATTTACACAGTTTGCATGAAAGAGGAGAATTGCAAAATTCAGTTTTACAAGCACATGATGGGTCTAACGTATCAAATATTTGGGAATCTGAGCAGGACACCAGCTGAACAGGGAAAAACCCAGCCTGGCCACTAATTGTGCCTCTAAAAGCAGCTTTGCTGCAGAGACCAGCAGCTGAAGCTTTTTGCAGCATGGTTCATACCTACTACTTCCTGCACATCAACCTGCTGTTAAAGGCAAAGCTACAGCAGCTGGCTGAAAAGTTGGCAGCCCAGCCAGATACAAAGGGAGCAGAGGCTCCTCCTGTCTGTCATACAGGAGGGAATTTCAGAAGGTGCAGCTTTTCTCACCAGGGCATGACAATAAGGCTTGTCTAGTGCTACGGCTGTCGGTCAACAACCCCGTTATTTGTTGGACACTCATGAAATTCTCCCCATCAGGATTTCTTTCCAGATTTTGATGTTCCAAATTACTGATCATGTCCAGAGAAGCACTGATATGTTAAGCAATCTGCCATTTTTCCACTTTGGATTTCTGGATGCTGTTGAGATCTCTGTACATCTGTGGTTTGCCTCGGTTTTCAGTGCAGATCTTTTCCCCTTACAAGTAACTGTTGTGCACCAGTACATATGCAATTTGAGTAAATCACAGCACAAAAAGGAATCCCGCAATGACTTTAAGATCCCTCTTGGTGCAGTGATTTAATCAATGTGCACATTCACTGGCGCACAGCAATTTGTAAAGAAAAACAGAAAGACATGAACAGAAAGCTGCAGCAGCCTGCATGCGCAAAGCCAGAAATTAATTTTAGAAATTCTCCAGATTAAACCGGAAGGCAGGCAAAGCTGAACACAGAATAGACTAAAGAAGGGATTACGAGAATGTAGTTTCTGTTTGCAAATCATGCGAACATGTCCCGTTCACAATCTCGAACACAAGCAGGAGCACTTCATTTCGAGAAAAGTTTGCACATTCCTGAATTTGTGATCGCATTCAAGAGGTGCATTTTTTTTTAATGTGCACTTTGAAATGCATATTAAAAAATACACATTTTCATGCCTTAGTCAATGGGTGGGGGGGGGGGGAGAGAGAACATGCATTTTTGAAAAATATGCCCAGAAATTTCCCCCTTCTAATGAGCTAAAAAACACATTGAAAACAAAAACAGGCCTGAGCCAAAATGAGCTGAAAGTGATTTTCAGATAATTTAGAGCTCAAAAATCACTGGTTCTCCCATCTCTAGATAAAGCAGCAGAACGGTAACTGGGCAGGGGAAATTCACGTTTCCCTACTCAGTTGTTCAGGCTTGCGGCATACTTTGTAGGGTGGTTTTGTAGGCCATTTTCTGAGCCACTGCCTTTGAATGCCTTTAGCAGCAGCAGCAGCAGCAGCAATACAGCTCTCCTCCATTTCCCTTTGCTTGCATCTCTTAAAGATATATGAGCCCTGTTTCCTCTTGAAACTGACTGTCCTAACCTGGCCCCATGGCTGGAGTCTTAGCTGTTTCCCCCAAAGATGCAAATGAACTTAAAAAAAAAGATGCCTCCCCCGTCCCCATTTAGAATCAAAACACACACTCCATTTTGCCCATTATTTCTGAAAGAGAGATTACTTAACAGAGTTTGCCTGTATCACAACCACTGTTGCCACTGATTGCGTTTAATAACTACGATTCCTATTGTTCCATTTGGAACTTTGTTGCTTTTTTATTCACTACTTTGTGAGATAAAATGAGTAACTGCAGTTTTCTTAGAATGGTTTGGAAACTGATTTGAGCGAATTACTATGAGAAAAAAGTGTAGCATAACGTATTGTAGTTTACATTTCTTAACCAAATGCAGCTGAAAAACACTAACACTAGAGCATTTCCATCGGCGTTTGTAGACTACTGTGTGACTAGAGGATTTTTTAAAAATATATGCGTTTGCTAGATACTGTAGCACACGGTCATCGAGTGCTGTTCTCACATAGCCTCGTTTGAATGAATGGGTGCTTTCCATCAATCTACAACAGGGGTAGGCAACTTGTGGCCCTCCAAATTTTTTGACTACAACTCCCATCATCCCTCATCATTGGCTATGCTGTCTAGGGCTGATAGGAGTTGTAGGCAAAAACATTTAGAGGGCCACAAATGGCTCACACCACGATAAAGCAGTAGAGAGAGCTGTTCACACACAACTGATGGGCATCTATGAAGTGCCAGAGAAATCCAGGATTTCTCAACCTCCTCCTTTAGCACATCCTAGATATGCTAACTTATCAGGGGGGAGAGAGAGGCAGCTTATTCCCCAGCAAGATTCCCCAGTGGGCTCTCTTCACTAGGAGCTAATCCCAGGATGGAGGCCACCCTTTCTGCCCTCCACACGGCAAATGGGGTTTCCCTCAGCTTATTTTCAGGAGGATTCCAGTCTTCCCAGGAATCTTGGTCCCTCCCAGGTCCCTTGGCTACACCTTTAATGATTAAAATGCCTCCGTATTTTTACCAGTAACAACACCACTTTTACAAGACCAGAGCTCTCTAGGGTATGAATGGATGAGAACTTCATTTCAGTTCATTCTTTATAAGAATTTTCCAAAATCCACAAATTTCTTCATATTCAAGATGGAATAAACTCAAGATTTTAAAAACTGGAATGTGAGCAAAAGCGAAACTGACAGATTCATCCATCCCTGCTTTAGGGTTGTTTCCAGGCAAACAGTTCTTCCGTCTTTCCCTCCTTCACAGCTTTTTGTTGTCGTAAGAAGTGGTAGAAAACACAGGGAGGTTATGAATGGAAGACCATGTCATCTGCCCATCCCCGTTCCCCCAAATCTGTAAATGAGGCAGGATGATTGCATGGTGAAAGCCTCATCTGGAAGCAGCTAGGCCAATGTGAAGGCTACAGAGGGTCTTGGCTGGCTTGGTATGAGAGATGCAAATGTATGTACCTTGTAATCTGGATCCAGATTCCCATGGAATAGTAACAGATTTGTCCAAGGCAGATGTGTATCCCCATTTGGGGTGACCAATTATCCAAAACGAAGTGCAACTAGAGCTACGTCAGGATCACTGATTCCCACCCCCCTACACACACACCCAACACACACACAAACACACACTGTGACTCTGTGGTTGTTCTTCAGATTTCACCATCACAAGCCAAAGTTACAAATTCAAAAGGGCATTGATGGTTATAGGCTCATCTTAGTTTTAGTTAAGAAAGGGGAAATAGTCCGCTTTATTAGCGACAGTGCATATTTCGTCAAGTTTTCCAAATGCTTTGATTATAGTTTTAAAATTGCAAGGCTAACACTAAGCTTCCAGTTCCGCACAAATAAATGGCATTATTTCCCAAGACGTTATAATTAATCAGCAGCTTCTAGCATGCAAGCTCACATACTAGGAAATTATTCGGTGAGAAACACTATGACTGTAATCTTGCTCGGTCCTCTGGTTCACGTGCATAGAGTCAAGCCGGATGCAGCCGCCCACACCCCACACCTTCCTTCTCTGCTGCTTCTGCTTTTTGGACAAAAACCTGCCATGCTGCCAGTGTTGCTAACTGTGAAAATTTGCATACTGTAAATTGCTTTGCTTAACAAATTGCAATTTTTACTATTTTACGTAATTTATTCTGATTCATGGGAAGGGCTAAGGAGCTATGCAAGGTCTTGAAGCCCCATCCTTAATTACTGAAAACTGTGTGAAGTTACTCCTTTGACCTGAGGTTTCATCAGACATTGTTCATGCACTAATTAGCATATTCTTGCAGCCGTAAGGACTAGAAATGTGCTCTTCATTTTAGAATTAAAGCTGGGATTCTGCACCCAATGCTATGTTCTGAGAGTATTCTGCACTCCTGTGGAATTGCAGCACACGGAGACAGCCCAGTTTACAGTGGTATCTGAGGGCAGTGAAAGCCCTCCTTTGCCTGTAACACAGCAATGTTACTTTTCTGCTGTTGACCAAATTGCTTAAAAGGCTTCATAGAATCATAGGGTTGGAAGGGGCCTACAACAAGACCATCGAGTCCAACACCCTGCTCAGTGCAGGAAGCCTGATTCCCAGGCAGTCTCCCATCCAAGTACTAACCAGGGCTGACCCTGCTTAGCTTCGGAGATCAGATGAGATCGGGCATGTCCAGGCCTTTGCTTGACATTATAGAATCGTTGGGAAGGGGCCTACAAGACCATCAAGTCCATCCCCCTGCTCAATGCAGGAAGCCTGATTCCCAGGTGGTCTCCCATCCAAGTACTAACCAGGGCTGACCCTGCTCAGCTTCCGAGATCAGACGAGATCGGGTGCATCGTTACTGGACTACCATTCCCATCATCTCTCACGACTGGCTACAGCCTGGGCCAAAGGGTGAGCGATGTTGTCTCCACCCACTCATTCATTCCAACAGACCCAGGCAAAGAAATCTTTTAACATCACTCAAGTGAGCAGCACTACTGTTTGGACAGGGCCTCCCCTTATTATGTCCTTCTGTTGTTTACTCCCAGATGCAGATCCGTTAGATTTGTACAAAGCTGTGTGCGTGTGCGCACGCGTGTGTGTGTGTTGTCTAACTGGCTGAGGAAAATGCTACATGTGCAGTTCCTGTCCCATCCAGCAGCAAGCCACTGCATGCACATGAAATCAAGGCAGATCATAAGTGATAACCTTGACTATCTACATATTTAGGGATGAGTGAGAGAGCAGGAAGCTGGGGCCTCCATGTTCAGAATCAGTCTGAATACTGGGGACAAACATCTGGTGATGGCCATCACCCCCATGCCCAAGGAGCTTCTAGGGGTATATTCTTGCTATTAGTCATGGTTGGAAACACAGTCTTGGATTAGATGGCCTTGGTCTGACCCAGGAAGGCAGTTTTGATGCTACGTTAAGTATTAATGCAGCTGGTATCCATAGCTCCTTCCACCAAAACCCTTCATATCCCCTGAGGACATCTGGAGAGGTGAAGCTTTGTGTCTTCTCTCTCCATGAAGAAAGGTCTGCTCAAGCCCTTCACGGTCCTCCTTCCACTGCTTGGATGAAGAACGACAACGAACAAACATAATTCACCAGGGCTTCTACTGCCTGTCATTGACTGCTGCTATTTTGACTGATGTGTATCTCTGCTGTACTTTTACTGTTTTATTGTATAATACTGTGTTTTATTGGTGCATTTATGTTGCACTTGGGTTTTGCTCCTGCAGGCTGCCTTGGGGCAATTCCATTGGAGAGCTGGCTTATATGTGCCATGATTCAGCTTGAGCACAGGAAAAAGGGCAGGGGGGATGGTGCTGGGTGTGGATTTCAGCATCCTGAGAATATTGTGTGTTTTCATTTAAGCCAGAAGGCAGATGTCTAGCCTGATTACATGCTTTAAAGGAGGGGTGGGCAACTTGTAGCCTTTCAGTTGTTTTGATCTACAACTCTCAGGATCCTTCACCATTGGCTACTTCACTAGCTAGGGGTGATGGGAGTTGTAGGCCAAAATACTTGGAGGGCCGTAAGTTGCTCAGCCCTGCTTTAAAGCAAGGGTGCACAACCTTTCAGCCCTGAGAGCCACATCAGGTGTCTGCTAGGGTAGCAGGGGGCTATACATGTGTACAGTCACATACAACTCAATCTCTCCTACACACATGTGCACACACACCACTCTCTCACACTATGCTTATCTGGTATACATTCTAATATCTATATAAACCTTCAGTTTAAGACAGGCGTGGGCAACTTGTGCAGCATTCCCTCGGGGGCAATCTCTCGTGAGCTGGATCCCCATATGCCTCTCCCCCTCACACATAAACTACCCCCACTCACAATGCCTGTTAAAATGTCAGAAACCAAAAGCAGAATAAGAATGCTGGGGGTTGAGCGGTAGGACTTCAATGTTTTTGCGTAGCTTCTGGCTTCTTTCCATGGTTAGCAAACCTAGAACAAATTATGCAAGATAAACGAAATGCACATATGTATTTGGGAGGGACTAACAGCTATTGTTCTGCTCCCTGGTTCCGACAATGGTTCCCTGTGACCTTAGAGGGAAGGAAGGCGGTGGAAAAAAGCACCCTTCATCCTTTACCTCCTCCCTTCAGCTCAGTTCCTTTCAGGGCTGAGGTACAGGAGGTTCTTCCTAAGCCTCTCCCTTCCTCTGCCTTTTATCCGCAGCTTCCTGGCCTCCTCTCCTCTTCCTTTCCTTATTCATGATTAACTGCTCAAGGAAGTGCAACAAGGCCATCTCCCATCACTCCCTTCTGCTTGCAATGGCACCAATGTCTGCCTCACACATGTTTCTCAGGTCTCTCCCATCTTAGCTCGCCCACACTGTAGATCAGAGAATAAACATTGTGCCAACCCAACGGCATATTCTCTTATCATACGATGAACACTTTTCCTGTGGTGGAGCTCATCCAAAGCAGCCAGCAAGCCAATAAGGTCTCTGAAAGACATTCAGATGACAAATTCATTAGACCTGCCTTTTATTAAAAACAAAACAAAAAGGCACCGACCCCCCACCCATCATTGCTTCTCATAATAGATGTGCCTTCTGTAGCTGGATGTTACAGAATGATCCATGGCAATTATAAAAGTATATAAATAAAAGGATAAAAGAGAAAAAGGGACTGCGCTTTAAACTACAACCCATAAAAATGAAAGAGTGCCATGTGACGGGCAAAGGAAAGATAATGCACAGCAAGCTAAAAATAATTTGCCAAGTAATGTTATCAGGATACATTAAATCAGCATAAATTCACCAACTTGTAAGGGGTTGGATGAAACATGGATCCCAAGTGAGTATTTCTTCTTTTTGTTACTCACCTCCATATCCTAAGCTTGACATGCAAGGTTTGTGTTGTGTGGCTGGTGTAAACTTCCAGTGATGTGCTGAGACTTCCCAGCAATGGTGTTTGAACTTTTCTATCCCCAGGAAAGCTTTGCTGCAGCAGTTTCAGTATGAATTTTGGTGCAGACTTTTAAAAAAATCACTAACCAAAGCAGAAACAGGATGGAATGAACCTAGCAGTGGAAAAATGAGAACCTGAGTGAAATTGAGCAAGAGATTCAACCATCCCTAGAGGGAACCAGTTCCTTGTTCCATCCCACTTCACTCCAGGACCACGTTTCCACAACAATAGAAAGAGAAGCGAATGGAGAACTGGATTTTTTAAAAGGAATCGGCTTTGCTGTGAGCAGGGCTCTGTGAGCAGATTCTCCAGACTAGTAAAAACCACTTCACAGAATATACTTCCTGGTGGGGGTGGAGGTTGGAGTGAATGTCATTTGACTGGCAGGGGCTGCTCAACCAATAAGAGAGGCTTCCTCCTCCCCTCCCCTCCTTCTCCTTTCCCCTGAAAGTCCAGATGCACCTGCATTTCAGGAGCAAGCCTCATTGAGCACAATGGGAGTTACTTCCGAGTAGACACATATATGTTTGTGCTGGGAAACAGGGAGAGGAGAACACAAAGATGAAGACCAGCCTCCATTTTAACCCGCAGAACCTCATTGACCACAATGGGAGTTACTTCTGAGGAGACAGTAATGGGTCTGTTGTGGGAAAGAGCAGTAAACACAAAGACAGAAACCAGCCCCCATTTTAACCCACAGGATCTCTATAACAATGCTGTGAAGTACTTACTTCCTAAGGTACTCGATCGGTTAATCGCACTTAAGGAATTGGGCTTTAAAGTGTGCCATTTCAATTGAGGGTGAATCTCTGTAAGTTCTGATGTGGGCATTCAAAGGCAAGCCTCACTGACCGCAATGGGAGTTACTTCTGAGGAGACACTAATGGGTTTGTTGTGGGAAAGAGAAGGAAACCAGCCCACATTTTAGTGCGCAGGAACTCTATAAGGAAGCTGTGAAGGAGTTACATCCTATGGCAATGAATTGGAGCCTGGAGATCCTGCTTAATCGAATTTAAGGAATTAGGTGTTGATATGTACCAATTGAGGGGTTCTCTGTTATTTCTGTGGTCATTGGGCAGGCAAGCCTCATTCAGCACAATGAGAGGAAATACCGCTTGACCGGGGTCAGGGTGAAAGGCACACCCATGGGCAGGGCCAGCATACTCGAGATCAATGCGGGGGCTGGGGCACACAGCAACTATACTGGGGAGAACCCAACCTGAGGAAAAGAACCAGACTTTTAGCAGTCTCAGGAAATTCAGTTTTGCCCTGATAAGCTCTGGGATGGCGCTGGATGGCCACGACATCATCTGTCCCTAATGACCTCAACACGCAGCCAGCTCGGAGTATATCACTGCTGGAAACACACACACACACACCCCGGGCTTATCCTCTGCATCCTCTCCACTATCTCAAGCTAGGTTTTCTAATCTTCTCTAGCTTTTTGATGCCACCACAGGTCCATCCTGCTGCTGCAGCTGCCACCTACTTTCCCCCCTGCCTTGTTTCTTCTGTGGCAGTGATCGTCACTGTTTTTCAAGCAGGAATGACCTCAGCTCCAGGAACTGCCACTGAGGACATGGGGGGGGGGGTGTCTTTTCTGGGCCATGAGGAACCTCTCCTCTCCCGCCCCAACATCACGTGGCAATGCGCCGGACTTGGTAGGAGGCCTTTTGGGGCCTCTCCTCCCCATCCGCCTCCACGCTGCCCAAGCAAGGCGCCATCAGTCAGTCACCAGGGAGGCAAATGCCAACAGGCTCATTCTTGAGCCTTGGATTGGGATGGATCTTTTGCTCATCACCCAGAGTGCTCTGCTCTAGTCGATGCTGCAACATCTCCCAGAGCAGGTTCACACCATTTCCCTTCCAGCGCAGTGCACCACTGCAGCTAGCCAATCACATTGCTCTTTCCCTCTTAGCCTCCCCCCCTCCACACACAGCTATCCTGCAGCAAGTCTCCTGACTTGCCACCCCCAAAGCTTTCTTCAATAACCCAGATCGCAACGGGTGGCCACCCTAAAGCAAACAACAAGGCAAAGCTAGAGGACCCTGTTGAGAGCAAGCAAAGAGAGGGAGTGAATGAGAGAGGAACCGTAGTAGGTGTTCCAGCCCGTCCCGCAACTCTTCCTTGCAGGATTTGCTCATCAGCGGTCTGCAGCAGCTCAGATCCCACTGTATGCACCTAGGGCACGCACGCATGATCAGGAACCGTCGTGTGACCGTGATGGAGCTGAAGAGGTCCAGGCTGGGGGTGGGGGGTAGTGGGATGATGCACAGAAAGCCTTCAAAAAAGCAGCATCGGGGGCCATCACAAGAGGAGGGCCAGCTCTCCTGCAGCCTCCATGTAATTAGAGCAATGATCTACAGCCAAGTTAATTATGCAAAGCAAACATAATTGGATTTCAAGGGTGAAGACAAAAAGAGACACCCCCCAACTCGAATATCTTAGTACAGATTCTTCCCGTTTTCACAATTGGCAGGTCAGATGTGCATACCAGCGAACTCAATATTTCTACCATCCGCCTCACCCCCTCCTCACTCACCTACTGTTCTGTTCTGGCTGGGCACCACATCCTCTACCCTCCAGTCTTACTGCAGGGAGGAGTAGATGACCCCCTCACTTCACACAGGGCTTGCAGAGGAAGAGAGGAAACAGCCTAGCCTCCTCCAGCTTTCAGCACTAGGCTACAGCAGGACACTTTGCTATTCCCCAGGTGGAAGACGAGGTGTGTTCGCAGGTGGATTGGAAGGGATACGGTTGACAGTTTGCTGCTCTGCACATCACTTGTCCAACCACAAACCCAGCTTGCGCTGCAGTTGAAAAATGTGCAATGAATCATCTTTTCCTATTATATTTTTCTCCAACCCAAGCTAATTGATTTCCATTCGTATCTGTTGAATCGGTATTGCTTAAAAGAGTGGTGAAGTTCAATGGCTCAGTTATAACACAGTCTACCTACCTGTTCAGATGAAGTACTTGGAATCTCAATGGCTCCTAAGGCTATCAGATAGTGGCACACAGATAGCGGTTTAACAGGATTGAAATTAATTGGAAAGACTGGGCTGGGGCTTGGGACAGCATTCATGTACAGTCAGGGCCAGAAACAATGGAACAAGGATGACTGTTTTGGCAGTTGGCCTCTGCACACCACCACAGTGAAGTTGAAAGGAAACACACCAGATGGGAGCGAAGTCAGGACTTTCAGCTGTAATTCAAGGGGTTCAACAAAAGTGGGGCACTAACCATTCAGGAAGGACAGCCAGTGGCATACACACACCCCCATCGTTGGTGGCTCATAAGTAATGGAACAAGCCAACATCATTTCAAACTTAAGGGTCACCTTTAATACCTGGATGAAAATCCTTTGCAGTCAATGACTGCCTGAAGTCTGGAACCCATTTTGTTGTTGTTCAGTCATTCAGTCGTGTCCGACTCTTCGTGACCCCATGGACCATAGCACGCCAGGCCTTCCTGTCCTGCGCTCTCTCCCGGAGCGTGCTCAAGTCCATATTCATTGCATCGGTGATGCTATCTAGCCATCTCATCCTCTGCCGTCCCCTTCTCCTTTTGCCTTCAGTCTTTCCCAGCGTCAGGGTCTTTTCCAGGGACTTTTCTCTTCGCATTAGGTGGCCAAAATATTTGAGCTTCAGCTTCAGTATCTGTCCTTCCAATGAGCACTCAGGGTTGATTTCCTTTAGAATGGACTGATTTGACCTCCTTGCAGTCCAGGGGACTCGTAAGAGTCTTCTCGAGCACCACAGTTCAAAAGCATCAATTCTTCGGCGCTCAGCCTTCCTTATAGTCCAGCTCTCACAGCCATACATGACCAAATGCTGAGTTTCCTCCTTCGAGATGCTTTGCCAGGCCTTCACTGCAGCTGCCTTCAGCTGCTGCTTGTTTGTGGGTCTTTCTGCCTTCAGTCTTATCTTCAGTAAGTGAAAAGCATGCTCTATTGGGTGGAGATCAGGTGACTGACTTGACCATTGAAGAACATCCCACTTCTTTGCCTTGAGAAACTCTTGGGTAGCTTTTGCCATGTTTTGGGTCATTATCCATCTGCAAGATGAAGTGGCGTCCTATCAGTTTGGCAGCATTCGGCTGAATCTGAGCAGAAAGTATAGCCGTATACATTTCAGAATTCATCCCGCTGTCAGCAGTCAGGTCCTCAATAAACACCAGTGACCCGGTTCCATTGGCAGCCATAAATGCCCATGCCATAACACTGCCTCCACCATGTTTGACAGATGATGTGGTGTGCTTTGGATCATGAGCTGTTCCTTTCCTTCTCCATACTTTTCTCTTCCCATCATTCTGGTACAAGTTAATCTTGGTCTCATCAGTCCAAAGAATCTTATGCCAGAACTGGGCAGGCTTTTTTAGGTGTTTGCTGGCAAAGGCTAATCTGGCCTGTCTGTTCTTGAGCATTACCAGTGGTTTGCACCTTGTTGTGAAGCCTCTGTATTTTCATTCATAAAGCCGTCTCTTGACTGTAGATGTTGACAATGACATGCCTACCTCAAGAGCGTTCTTGACCTGGCTAGATGTTGTGAAAGGGTTCCTCTCCACCGTGAGCAGAATTCTGCGGTCATCCACTTTGGTTGTCTTCCGTGGTCTTCCAGGTGTTTTGCTGTTGCTGAGCTTGCCAGTTAATTCCTTCTTTTTCAAGATGTTCCAAACAGTTGTGTTGGCCACTCCCACTGTTTTTGCTATCTCTCTGATGGGTTTATCTTGTTTCATCAGCCTAATGATGGCCTCCTTCACTCGCATGGACACCTCTTTGGGCCTCATGCTGGGAGTTCCAGTGAACAGCTACCAAATGCAAATATATCACTCAGAACCACCTCCAGGCCTTTTATCTGCTGGATTGGTCATGTGGTGCCCAGGAAACAGGCCACACCTGGCCATGCAGCTGCTTGTCAGCCATTCGCTCCATTACTTATGAGCCACCAACAATGGGGGTGTGTGTATGCCACTGGCTGTCCTTCCTGAATGGTTAGTGCCCCACTTTTGTCACACCCCTTGAATTACAGCTGAAAGTCCTGACTTCGCTCCCATCTGGGTGTGTTTCCTTTCAACTTCAATGTGGTGGTGTACAGAGGCCAACTGCCAAAATAGTTATCCTTGTTCCGATATTTCTGGCCCTGACTGTATATGCATGTGTGTACATATACATATCTATATCTATCTATATAATCTATAACAAATGAGTATGTACGTGTATAGCTCCCTCACATTCTCACCTTGAATTTGCTTGAAGTCTCCAGAAAATTTTCCTAGCTTAACTTGGCTTGCCTTGCCTTGCTTTTTTTATATATATATATATATTCTCTAAATGTGATTCTGTCTCCCACCCCTTTCCATTTATGGATGGTGATGGGTTTTGGAATTTAAAAACACACACAGAGAGAATAAAAGTATTGCATTTAGCAATCATGCTGTGATTCTTTTTCGTCTTCCCAATGGTACACTTCTGCTTGTGTACCGTTTTAATCATACACAGGACACTCCCAAATATGAAAAGATGTGGTCTTATTATGATGATCTTTTAACAATTAACTCAAAATATCCCAGCTCATGATAAAATCAAAAACTGTGGAGAGAAAAATGTATTTGCCTTGGTTACCAAGTCCAGCTCACTGCAGGCTGAAACATCAGTTTCTTCTAAGAATTTGATAGCTTACCATTTGGTATTTGCTCTTGTGCTGTTACCAGTATTTTCCCCCACCCCACCTCCTCTCCCTCCTTCTACCTTGTCCAGTAGCAACAATTCAACAGTTCAGTAGAGCAGAAAGCAATGTAATCACCCACACTTGATCTCTGGAATTGCACTTATAAACCAGCAATAAAGAACCAAAAGCAAAAACTGCTTGAATACACAGACTTGCATAGAAACCATTTTTATAGCTAGGAATGTCCCAGTAGTTTTCTGCTTTGCAGAAACCACGTTATTGTTCATCAATACATGCATTTCCAGGGTGGATCCAAAACTTGCAATAAAACAATAAGATCGGGAATTAAAGCAACAAACTAAAACAGCCAATATCAAGCAGCATAAAAATATCAGAGGAATTAAAGAGTTAAAAGCAACATGAAACATTACAAATTGTTAAAGCCCTAGGGAAATAAAAAGGCATAAGAGGAGGCACATTCTCAAGTATCCATGGAAATCTGTGAAATGTCTTGGCTAACCTTATTTTTCTAAACAATTTCTGCGCCTGTGGGATTCTCGGGGGTGGGGAGCGTCTGAAAAAGCAGTTGCAAAAATTGATGTGCTTTATAGCGCTAGCCCAGTGTTATTAATTAAGCAGTAAGTGTTATTAATTAAGGAATAAGAAGTGGGGCCTACAACAAAATGTTGCAGTGTGGCGTGCTTCCGTTCAGGATTCCAGCCATGCCCTCTTTCAGGATACTATATTCCAGTGATCCTGCTGCAGGCACCATCACTAAGGCCACCTGGAGGTCTTTCGCAGGCCATGAGAAGCCTCTCCTCTCCCGCCACTCCCCAGTCCCGCAAACGGCAGTGCTGTGCACCAGACTTGGTAGGAAGCCTCTCTTCCCCACCCCATCCACACTGTCCAAGCAAGGCCTCATCAGGCAGTCACCAGGCAGGCAAATTCCAGCAGGCTCATTTTTCATCCTTGGGCTGAGACAGGTCTTTTTCTGATCACTCCGAGCGTGCTCTGCTCTAGTCAATGCTGCAACATCTCCCCGCGCAGGTTAAAGTCCTCTCTTGCCCATGCATTCCATGTCCCCTCCAGTGCAGTTCGCCGCTGCAGCTGGCCAATCACACCGCTCTGCCTCTTGGGCTTTCCCCCCACCACAGCTGGCCACCTTTCGGTTGACAAATGGCAGGTCTTCTGACTGACCACCCCTGAAACCTCCTCCAATGGCTCAGGTCATAGCAGGTGCCCCACACAAAAGCAAGGAACAAGGCAAAGCTAGAGCGCGAGTAGCTACTGCAAGAAAGAGTGCAAGTGAATGAGAGGCAGAGCTTGAGGCCCTCGGGCCTTGCAGCGAAAGACATGCTATTCCATTCTCCTTCCCTCTGGTTTTGTTTCCTCCCCACTCCCTGCCCCCCCCCCGCCAGCCAGCATTGTGTAGCTACTGAGTACACTCTGTCCTCAACTGTCTGTTTTTGGGGTACCCCTCTTAGGATTCCCCCACACACACCCTTCTGCAAACCTTGGGGCTCTTCCAAGCCTGCGGGTTCCTCACTATTTATTTATTTATTTATTTATTTACTGCATTTATATCCTGCCCTTTTTCCTCTTGCAAGGAACCCAAGGCGGCTTACATTATCCTCCTCCTCTCCATTTTATCCTCACAACAACCCTGTGAGGTAGGCTGGGCTGAGAGTCTGTGCCTGGCCCAAAGTCACCCAGTGAGCTTCCATGGCCCAGTGGGGACTAGAACCCAGATCTCCCAGCTCCCAGTTCAACACTCTTGCCACTACACCACACTGGAGCTGCCTCCCTCTTTTTGAGTTTATTATTCATACATATGAGAAATGTCTTTACAGAACACGTAATTAACATATTGAATTCACTGCCTCTGGTTGTGACGATGGCCTCTAGCTTAGGTGGATTTTCAAAGGGACAGTAAAGTCATGGAGAAGAGGCCTAGTGGTGGCTATTTGCTAAGATAACTAAACGGAAGCTCAGTGTACACCAGGAATATGCCTTTCGAATATTAAATGCTGGGGACAGGAGATGTCCATCCGTTTCACGCTCGGCTTCTGAGTGCCCAGATATCTGGCTGGGTGCTGTCGGAAACAGAATGCTGAGTTAAATAGGCCTTGGTCTGTTTTAGCAAGGTGGTTGCTCCAATATCCTTAAATCTAGCTCTGTCCCATTTCATGGTCATTCTCGTGTCACGCTTCCTTTACTGGAGCTTTTTCTTTCTTGGAATTCACGGATTCAGGCACCTTCTTAATGCTGATCATTTTTTAAAAAAGGAAGAAGCTGCCCTTCCTGGATGTTGGGCTGAAAACCGTGCCCTGGTTCTGTGGCTCATTTGCAGGTTGCAAAAGTGGGGCCGCATTTTCTGTTGTTTCTTCAGCAGCAGGAAATGTTTTAGACATTTTGGGCTGGGATGACAGGGGGCTTACTGGGACAAACAGTAAGTGGTTTCTTTCCTTCTTTTTGAAAACATAATTTGGCTGCCACTGCAAGCCACAACATCTCTGTGCCTAATGAGCATCCAGGTTTCTCTGTAATACTGCATTTTGAGTGCTGGCCCCCACTAAGCACCGTCTCTTTTTTTCAATCACGCATCTGGAATAATCACAGAATCACAGAGTAGTAGGGTTGGAAGGTGCCTATAAGACCATCAACCCCCTGCTCAATGCAGGAACCCAAGTCAGAGCATCCCTGGCAGATGGCTGTCCAGCCTCATCTTGAAAGCCTCCAGTGTGGGAGAGCCCACCACCTCCCTAGGGAATGGGTTCCATTGTCATATTGCTCTAACAGTCAGGAAGTTTTTATGGATGTTCAGCCAGAATCTGGCTTCCTGTCACTTGAGCCCATTATTCTGTTACCTGCACTCTGGGATGATCGAGAAGAGATCCTGGCCTTCCTCTCTGTGACAACCTTTCAAGTCCTTGAAGAGCGCCATCCTATCTCCCCTCAGTCTTCTCTTCTCCAGGCTAAACATGCCCAGTTCCGTCAGTCTCTCCTCACAGGGCTTTGTTTCCAGTCCCCTGATCATCTTCGTTGCCCTCCTCTGAACCCTCTCCAGCTTGTCTGCGTCCTTCTTAAAGTGCAGTGACCTGAACTGGACACAGTACTCCAGATAAGGCCTAACCAGTGCTGAGCAGAGGGGATGATGTAATGCTTGGACTGCAACTCCTTGCATTTCTGACAACTAGCTATGCTAGCTGGGATTGATGGGAGTTGAAGTCCAAACCATCAGGAGGGCACCAGGTTGGGGAAGGATGATGGAGTGTCATTCCCAAGGATGCAGCAACCAAATGTTTTCAAAAAGGAGGGCAAGCCACTGCTACTGCTCATCGGTAAGCCCTCCCCTGGAAATGTCCACAATTTTTCTGCTCTCACCCTCAGCCCACCCCCACCCAGTGCCCAGATTCCTTTCTCCCTGCCCCTATCTTTTGACAAAACACACACACACACACAAATTCCGAAACAGAACTTCGGTCTCAGCTCTAGTTCCCACACTCCTACCTTCCCTTGCTTGTTTTTGCAGATTTGATTATATCTGATTACAGGGATCAGGGCACCACAGCAGAAATTCAGTGTGTATTAATTAAAAAGAAAAGAACTTCGTGAAGAAACAATGTATGTGTTGTGTACCATCAGAGATAAAAGAGAACTGAAATGACAGAAGACAAGAATCCCGGCCCTGTTATAACATGTATAGAAATACTTTGTTACATGTGTTACATTTTATAGTTGAGGAAACTTAAAAGAAAGCTTATCAGACTAATCCAGATTTTTTTTGTGGGCATGGGAGCCCCAGTGTTTAAGGAGTTCCCTATTGATTTTAAAGGCCTTAAGGCACACAGGATGAAGTCTTCTGCCAAGGGGGTCTGGCCCTCTAAGCTGTCGGGATGGGAGATCATCTGAGAAATCTAGGGAACTACTTAAAAAGCCTAGGCACATTGGGCTTTATAAGGGAATGGGAAATGAACAATAGAGGGCCAGTTCCATGTATACAAAGATTTTTTCACAGGGCTAGCAGGTGAACAGCTCTAGCTAAGGAGCAGATCCATCCAACGTTACAGCTTTCACTTGAAGAATGAATGTGTTTTTAGGAAAAATTCTGGTTAAAAAGAACAGCAACTCAGGGAGGGTCGGTGCCTTCTGCCAGGTATACTCCAAATTCCATCCAACTGCCCTGCCCAGTTTCACCCACCAGACAGAGAGATTCTCTCTGGCTCAGGGTGGATTTTTCAAGAGCGCCACCCAGCCAAAATGCCCACACAATTTTGCCGCTCCTTTTGGAGGAAGCAAAATGGCATTTCCAGCATTTGGAGGTAGGGAAGTTGACCTTTGGAGGTGGGGGGCAAAACTCCCAGCAGCTTGGATCTACCGTTTGCCCCTGCCAAAGTCCCTTGGAGTGATGCTACACAGGGTTTGCCAACCTGGTACCCTTCAGATGTTTTGGACTACAACTCCCATAATTCCTCACCAGTGGCCATGCTGGCTGGGGCTGATGGGAGTTGTAGTCCAAAACTTCTGGAGGGCGCCAGGTTGCCAACCCATGACCTATGAAGCAGCTTCACTCTGACTGACTGTGGTGGCCAGTGAAATGGCTTGCTGAGCAAAACCACCAGCGACCACAGTGACTGCCGGTGCCAGCTGGGATGAGCTCTGTGGGAATGCATTCTGCCACATCCCAGATTTTCATTCCTGCCCCAAATTTGAGAAGTTGTGTTTGTCCCTGCTTTCACAACCCCAAAATTCAAGCCAAAACCTCTCTCCGGAGAACTTTTGCTTTACAGCATTAGCTCCATATATGTCTTTTTCAGAAGTAAGTTCCATGGAGTTCAATGGGGCTTACTCCAAGGTAAGTGGGCATAGAATTGTAGCCGATGTGATCCTGAAAAATATCCCCCTTAAGATCCCATGACTGCAAGCATGACAAGATAGCTAAAGATTAAACCTGTACTTTGAGCCTAGTTCCTATGTCCACTTACCTGGGAGTAAGCCCCATTGAACTCACTGGGACTTACTTCTGAGCAGACATGTATGGGATTGCACTACACATTACTGCCATTGTGCAAAATTTCTTGCAAAGGAAAAGAAGCAGAACGGAATCATTGTTCACCAGACTGACAATTTTCACTCCTGCATGAAACACTGCACCAGCTGAAATGCCCTCTTCTGCATAACCAAAGGTCTAGGATACCTGGGACTTACTTCTGAGTAGACATGTACAGGATCGCACTGTACATTACGGCCGTTGTGCAAAATTTCTTGCAACGGAAAAGCAGAACGGAATCGTTGTTCACCAGGTTGACAGCAATTTTCAGTCCTGCATGAAACACTGCATCAGCTGTAATGCCCTCTTCCGCATAACTAATAACGGTTTAGGATACCTGGCATCCATTCACCCTCCAGTAAGAATTGGGAACGGAAGGAGGGCGAGTGTAGGTACAGCAAATGAAATGGGTACAATTTTGGCTCACCTTACTTTGGGATCCATGCCAACGGGAAATGGGGAAGGGAGCATTGGGGGCATTAGAGGGATCAGAAGCAGAGCAGCATCTTCCAGGCAGCTCACCCTGGAGAAGGAGAGTATGATGCTACCCACACTGTGGCCCCCAATTCTCCTAGCCAGGGGTGCAGAAACTATAGCTTTCTCAGAGGTAAAGCCCTGCTTGAGTGTGAGGGCCTGCCTCTTGGGTCTATGCCACTGGGGTGGGAGAGGCAATGGGGTGCTGCTGTTTGGGAAACTGCCCCGGAGAGTCAAGGGGCAGGAGGGGCTAAGCACGTTGGCTCTCCTGAGGTACTTTCAGAAGCAGAGCGGAGCTGTGCAGAAGTATGGTTCAGAGCCAGCTTTCTTCTAAGACCTTCGGTGGTCAGAGGCAGGCAGTGGCCTTGCAGGAGGGGCTTGAAAAAGTTAATTTCGTGCACTCGCCCCATATATCCGTGACTTCTTTTTGCATGGCAACAGGGCTAGATTGAAAGAGGTGGATTTTATTTTGTATTACAGAAGAGTAAAATAAATGTTTTCCCATTCCTGGGGCCTTTTACCTAGTGGAGCATCCAGTGCGCATGCCGTAGGGCCAGGAGCATACGACATCACCTTACCCGAGTCTGTAGCTTTGTTGTCAATTTCTGCAGTCCCTTCCCCTCAGAAGGGGGCCGATGAAGGTTTAAACGGATCGGGTCTGGGTGCACCCAGCTGCGCGTCCCGTTTGCATGCAAAGCTTTTGGGGAGGCAGGAAATGACACAAGGGCCACAAAACAAAAAAATGACCTGAGGGATGCAATTATTTCATAGAATCATAGTAGGGCTGGAAGGGGCCTCCAAGGCCATCGAGTCCAACCCCCCGCTCAATGCAGGAATCCAAGTCAGAGCATCCCCGACAGATGGCTGTCCAGCTTCATCTTGAACGCCTCCAGCGTGGGAGAGCCCACCGCCTCCCTCAGGAATTGGTTCCATTGTCGCATTGCTCTAACACTCAGGAAGTTTTTCCTGATGTTCAGCTGGAATCTGGCTTCCTGTAACTCGAGCCCACTATTCCGTGTCCTGCACTCTGGGATGATCAAGAAGAGATCCTGGCCTTCCTCTCTGTGACAACCTTTCAAGTCCTTGAACAGAGCTATCATATCTCCCCTCAGTCTTCTCTTCTCAAGGCTAAACATGCCCAGTTCCTTCAGTCTCTCCTCATAGGGCTTTGTTTCCAGTCCCGATTGTCTTTGTTGCCCTCCTCAGAACCCTCTCCAGCTTGTCTGCATCCTTCTTAAAGTGTGGTGCCCAGAACTGGACACAGTACTCCAGATGAGGCCTAACCAGTGCTGAGTAGAGGGGAACTAGTACTTCCCGGGATTTGGAAGCTATGCTTCTATTAATGCAGCCCAAAATGGCATTTGCCTTTTTTGCAGCCACATCACATTGTTGGCTCATATTCAGCTTGAGATCTACAACAATTCCAAGATCCTTCTCGCTTGTAGTATTGTTGAGGCAAGTATCGCCCATGTTGTAACTGTGCATTTGGTTCCTTTTTCCTAGGAGCAGAACTTGGCATGTATCCCTACTAAATTTCATTCTGTTGTTTTCTACCCAGTGCTCCAATCAATCAAGAGCACTTTGAATTTTGTTTCTGTCTTCCAAAGTATTAGGTATCCCACCCAATTTTCTGTCATCTGCAAATTCCCTGCACCTTGCAAATTCCCTGCATTCCCTGCACCTCCTCCTGCAAGTCATTCATAAAAATGTTGAAGAGCACTGGGCCCAGGACTGAGCCCTGCGGAACCCCGCTCGTTACTTCTCCCCAGTTTCAGAAGGTCCCATTGATAAGCACACTTTTGAGTCCGATTCTGTAGCCAACTGTGGATCCACCGGATCGTTGTTTCATCTAGCCCACTTTGAGCTGGTTTGCTCATCAGGATATCATGGGGCACTTTGTCCAAAGCTTTGCTGAAGTCGAGGTATATGATGTCTACAGCATTCCCACGGTCCACAGGGGAGGTTCCTTGATCAAAAAATGAGATCAGATTCGTCTGGCAGGATTTGTTCTTGACAAATCCATGCTGGCTTTGAGTCATCACTGCATTGTTTTCAAGGTGCGTACAGATGGATTGCTTTATAATCTGCTCCAGAATTTTCCCAGGGACTGATGTCAGACTAACTGGTCTGTAGTTCCCGGGTTCCTCCTTTATACCCTTTTTGAAGATAGGGACAACTTTAGCCCTCCTCCGGTCATCTGGCACTTCCCCCGTCCTCCATGATTTCTCAAAGAGAGTAGACAGCGATTTATTTCATTTCATTACCGCCCAATAGCCAAGCCGGGTCTAATCCCAACGAATTAGACCCAGGATGGCATAAAATACGCGTTCCTTTTCATGGCGGGCCTGAAGCCCAGCCCGAGACGCCCGGAGGTCGCCCGCCTCCCTCCCCGGATCACGACCCATGGCCCAGCACCTGCGGGGCCACGCTAGAAAAGCGGGGCGAGGGCTCCCGAGAGGCGGGGCGCGGCGCCTCCCCCCCCCCCGAGGAGCAGCGCTCCGCCCGTGCGCGTTGCCGTCCCGCCTTTACACTCGCCCCCTCTGCACATGCTCAGGCGCTAAGCCCTCGCGGGGGGAAAGCGGGCGCCCCGAAGCCGCCGCCTCGAGGCCTCCCTCGGCTGGCCAGCGCCGTCGGCTGGCGTTCCCCGCGACTCCTCCTCCCCCGTCCCCCCGCGGCGACCGCGAGGAGGCCGCGGCCGCCCCCCTGCGCCCGGCCGGGCTTCAGCTGCCGACTCCCTCCGCCCCTCCCGCGCTCCCTCCCGCCTTCCCTCCCTCCCGGCGCGGCGCGGCGCAGCTCTGGCGGGGGCGAGCTGCACTGCGCCGCCGCTTCGAGCCAGCCGTGCAGCCGAGCCAGGCAGCCGGGCGCGACCCACGGAGAGGCCGAGGAGGGCGGCGAGCAGCGCGCCCGCCCGGGGGGCTGGAATGGCAGCGAAAGGCGCCGCCGGCCGAGCCCGCCTCTGCGGAGGACCCCGCCGGCGCGGCGCCTGACCCCCCGGCCCGGCCCGGCCCCGCCAGCGAGGCTGCTCGCCCTGGTGCGGGCGCGGGGAGCGAAGCGAGCCCGGCCGGGGCGCGCGCCTGCGCCCGCCCCGAGATGGGCCGCTTTCCCCGCGGGCGGGGCGGGGCGGGAGCGCGCCGCGCGGCCGGGAGCGCCTCGGCCAGGGATCCGCTCGATCCCCCCGCCGCCCGGATCTCCCGCGCTGCGCTGCCCCGGGCAGCCTAGGCGGCGCTTTCGCCGTTGAGCGCCGGGGCCGCGGCGCGAACCCTCGGCGAGGCATCGCTGGAGACGCGGAGGCGCGGCCGGCACCCCGCCGCGCTTCGGGGGGTGACTGGCCGGCGACGGGGGCCGCTGTTCCTCGCCCCGGTGAAGGTGAGGCGGCCGCGCCCGCGGCGGGGGGGAGGCACGGTGGCGGGAGCGTAATTGGACGGGGGCGGGCGAGGGTTGTGCGGGGACCGGGGCGGCGCTGGGTGCGCGCAGTGCGCCCCTCTGGGGGGGCCGGCGGCGGCCGCGGCTCGGCGGCGTCCTGCCGACGCGCAGCGCGAGCGTGGAGGAGCCGCCCGGTTCGAAGGGCGGCGGTACAGGCGCCCCCGAAGTGAAGGGGGCAAGCGCGCGCCTGCCACGCTTGCCCCGCGCTTCCCTTCCGAGGAGCTCGGGGCGGCGTGGGCAAGGAAGCCCCAGGTCTGTGCCTTGATGGTGGGAGATGGTCGTATGGCTCTAGCATAGGAGAGCTGTATTGGAGATGCGCGGGGCGTGCGCAGAATTATACATGGGGTGGGGAACGTGGATAGGGAGAAGGTTTTGGGGCCACAGAATCGCAGGGTTGGAGAGGGGCTACAAGGCCATCTAGTCCAGCCCCCTGCGCAATGCAGGAAGCCTGATTCCCAGGTCGTCTCGCATCCAAGTACTAACCAGGGCTGCCCCTGCTGAGCTTACAAGAGGCTCGACATCATAGAATCATAGGGTTGGAAGGGGCCTCCGAGACCATCTAGTCCAGCCCCCTGCGCAATGCAGGAAGCCTGATTCCCAGGCGGTCTCCCATCCAAGTACTAACCAGGGCTGACCCTGCTTAGCTTCTGAGATCAGACACATCCAGCCCTTTGAAGTTGAATGGTGGAACAGATAAAAGGAAATACTTCTTCAGACAGTTATAATTAAACTGTGGGATTCACTGCCACACGATTTAGTGATGGCCACCAAGTTGGATGGCTTTAAAAGTGGATTGGACAAATCCATGGAGGAGAAGGCTACTAGTCTTCATGGCTATCCATTACATCCAGTATCCGAGGCAGTACCCCTCTATATTAGTTGCTGGAGGCAGGGGGAGTGCTTTAGTATTCATGTCCAGCTTGTGGGCTTCCCACTGGCCACAGAATGCTGAGCTAAATAGGCCTTTGGTCCGATCCAGCATTGCTCTTCTTAGCTTGTTAAACTCTGCATATGAATATCAAGCATTACATATTGAGGTGCTAGCGTGCCCTGCTGTAATTGAGTCACAGGGTAATCTAAACGAGCTGAAATCTAAACAAGAGACAGAAGTGCAGTTTGCTTATTGGTGTCTGTTAAATTACTGAGTGCCGAAAATTGGCATCACAAAGAACTTGCTTCATTAGGGACAAGGGAGTTGTAAAATAATCAAGCTGATGTATTATTTCTTCCTCGCTCTCTTTTCAACAAGATAGAGTTTTCGATTATTGAAGGGCATGGATTACATTTGTGAATTTCTATAATGAATATAGAGGGATTGCTGGAACATCTAACTTAGAGTTAAGAATTTTTACTTCTTGGCTGAAAGTTTGTTCCATTTACAATACTATTTTTTTACATTCATGACTTTGTCCTGAATTCTTTTCATGTTTATATAAAGACACACACCTGCACGTTGTACAAACAGTAAAAGTAATCAAACTGTTGCCTGCATAGGAACCCAATCCAAATCTACCAATTTATGCACTATTTAACCTATTTATATCCCCCTTTTTAAAGTAATTTTTGAAAGTGGTTTATATTAAAGCAGCCTTCCCCAATCTGGTGCTCTCCAGTTGTATTAGAGTACAACTCCCAGCATCCCCCAGCCAGCTGTGGAGGGCACCAAGTTGGGGAAAGCTACATTAAAGAAACTGGCTGGGGAATGCTGGGGGCTCTAGGACTTTTTTCTGTCTAAACCTGCATAGGATTGCACCTTAAAGAACTAAAGTAGGAGCAATAAAGCTAGCAGAGCACAGTAAAACAGCTGAGTCTATAATAAAATGCCTTTAAGAATAAACATGTTTTCAGGCGCTAAGAATGGGAAGGGAAGGAACTTGTCCTCCATATTGTCTCACTATTATAGCTTCCTCATGCTGTACCCAGAAGTCAGGCCTGCTGATGTTATACTGGAGTATCCTGCAAAAAATATGTGAAGTGTGAAAATTAACACATCACCCTGAATTCTCAGGAAAGTGCACTCAAGACTGGCTCCCTAGCATGTGTTCACTCACTATTTAGGGACGAGTCATCCCTTCTCATTTTGTCTCCTTTGAGGTCCGCCAGCTGTGGAGTCAGGTGCAAAATGACAGCTCAGGGGGTGGATCCTGATGCAATGTGATGGCTAAGAGGGCGGCGTCAATTACCTAGTGCAACTCATGAGCCATACCCTTGGGTTCCTTGCAAGAGGAAAAAAGGCGGGATATAGCTGGAGAGCCAGTGTAGTGTAGTGGTGAGAGTGACGGACTGGGAGCCGGGAGATCCGGGTTCTAGTCCCCACTTGGCCATGGAAGCTCACTGGGTGACTTTGGGCCAGTCACAGACTCTCAGCCCAGCCTACCTCACAGGGTTGTTGTTGTGAGGATACAACGGTGAGGAGGAGGATAATGTAAGCCGCCTTGAGTTCCTTGCGAGAGGGAGAAAGGCGGGGTATAAATGCAATAAATAAATAAATAAATAAATATACATGCAATAAAAAAAATAATAAATCCCTGTATATGGCCAGCATATACAGGCACAAACCTACATGAGACACGGAGGGTGCGTCCTAGCAGGGTGGGCAGCCGCCTCCAAACTTGGAGACAACCACCTATCCAATGCAGAGCAGAAGCACACAGGGGGATCATCCCCTCCGCGTTTCAGCCGCCCTGCTTTCATGGCTAGACAGCCGTTTTCGGCTGTCTAGCCATGGGACCTCAGAGCGGGAGAAGCAGCAGCCATACAACATGTAGGATGTGTCGTACCAGCATTCCTACTTCCCTGCCCCGACATGCCCCCTGGAACGTCCCGTTTTTGCCACTCCGCGCTCCTCTTCCGAGGGGGTGGAGGCCAGTTCTCAGGGAACCGACCTATCCTATGGCCATCTAGATATGAATAACCTAATTGAGGGGTGGGGAGAGCCTTTTTTTGTTGTTGGTATAGTTAAGCGGCTGCGAGCCAGAAACTGTAGCTGATCTATGCTGCAGATCATCCAGTGACCTACCAATAGATCCCGCTGTACCTTCTGCCTGTACACGAAGTAGGGTGCTTTTAGATGGAGAGCTCCTCGTGCCCTTAGAAGGTGTTGTGCAACTATTTCGTCTTTTTCTCCATATCAGATTTTCTGTGGTAAGAAAAAAGACAGAAGAAGTAGTAGGAAAGGGTGGGAGGGCTATAAATTGAACGTGTCATCTGGAGCCCCCGTAAAATTCCGTGATTGTGGCAGGGCAATGGCACAATAAAAGCCTCATCTGGAAGCACCCTTATTCTCCAGTGGATGTGGGGAAGTGTCAGACTCAGGCTGGTATTTACGTTACATGTGACATGGTGAAACCACTTAAATTTTCTCCTTCTCCCCATGTTGTGAGGTGTATTTTATTTATTTATGTATTTATTTATTACGAAAGGCTCCAAGATCCCCTTGAACACAGCAATGCTTACTTCTGAGTAAACCCACTGACTGTAAGGCTTCCCTTTCCTGGGAGTAAGTGCCATTGAAATCTGTGTGGCTTGCTTCTGCTTAGGCATTCATAGGAGTGCATTCTAAGTCTTCCTAGAGTAGCAGTCTTAAGGTCTCCCATCCCCTTCAGAGCATGTACTTGGAACCTCCCCCTCCCATTGACTTCGCCGACTGCTTCTTCTCCCTTTTGCTCACCAGATTGATGGGCTTTTTTCCTCCCAGGGTGGATGGGGGAGTCTCCTTTCTGAGCCACGCAGGAGAAGGCTTGACAGTTAGGATTTCAATGGGTATTAAAAGTGCCTTTTCTCCTCCCCTGAATAAACTAATCATGCAGAGCTTGGAATGGTCATTTTAATAGTTTCCTTTTGGGGTGTGGTTTTAGATAAGGCGGTAATGCTGAGGTGGTTTTCCATAGTACTCCCTCCCACCTAGCCGGCCACTATCCCTTCTCTTAGCCCACCTTGCAGGGTCGTTGGGGAGCTAGAATAAGGGGGAAGAGCAACAAAGCAGTGGGGTGGGGAAGCAAACCAGGTCTAATGAAGGTGTCCCCCCTGAAGCAGTCACCGGGGGGATGGGGCTGCTAGGGATGGCTTGGTGCATTGACTGTATACAAGTCCGTTTGTGGATTTCTTACTTCCGTAGTTGGGAACCCGGAAATTGGTGTACCCTTCAAACTCAGTAGTGCAAGCAATGTACTGCATTTAATTCCATCACACACAGCCATATTTCGCAGAGAAGGACCAGCAGCGCCAGCAACCTCGGGGTAAGCCACCGAGAAGACTCTCTCTCCCTCGGAGGAAGGAGGGGACGAGCTCCCATAGCCTGCTGTCCAGATCACTAGAAGGGCTTCCGACTTCCCTCCTGCCATGGAGGAGTGGAGGGATGGGCAGAGCCATCAATCTTGTTACAGGGACCAGTGATCAGGGGAGGGGAGGGGAGGGGAGGGGCCAGCGGGCCAGCAGCCCCCTTCTGTCCTGATTGTTCCCTGCAGCTCAGCCCAGCCATGAAAAGATATGATGCGGAGGGACGCGCTATGAGAGATGCCTATATACAGGGCCAGGGTAAATCCCGGAAAGGATCTGGAATCTAGAGGACCAGTTTGTAGTGGGATAAAATGCCAGGTGTTAAGAGAGCCTCTGTATAGCATTTTCAGGGACCTAGATGGGCTGCCCTGGGAAAGCAGAGGGGAAGTCCACTTCCATCAGCACAGTTGATCCAGCGTAAATCTGGATCCAAACCCGTGTATAGAAATGTCATTAATGTTTTGTACCTCACACCACTGAATGGGACAACCTGATTCTGCTTTTATTAATAATCTAATTATAGGAAGTGCTCAGAAAGAATATTTAATGAAGAGATGTTCCCAGTGGGGCTTGCAGTGGAAACCAGCAGAAAAATGCTTTCAAGCAAAGCATTGTATCCAAAATTTTCAAAAGAAAACTTCGGCATCCAGTCAAAGGGCAAGATTTAAAAAAAAAAAATCCTATTCCCAAATCAATATTTCATTGTGCCCTCCAATTTGCATCTTGGTTCTAAATATAATTGTCATCATAAATAGAATATCAAGAGGGAAATGCAAGATAGAGAAGTTGAATTTTTAATGATTTCTTCAAGGGAGATAAAAACGAGGGCAGCCGAATATTTAGAGGGGGAGTGTTTCACACATCAGTGACCACAAGAGAGACGGCACGGATATGAGAAATAGCACAAGGAAGTGAAAGCTTAATAAGATTTGTGTTTGATCAGCAGAGGGACTAAGGAGGAGAACAGGGAGAAAGCCACAAAGATAGCTAGTGCAATCATGAAGAGATTTAAAGGTTAAAATAAGAAGTTTAAACTGTATAAGATAATAAAGGAAGCAAGTGAAGAGAAATGCACAGAGCTGTAACTAGGGATGTGAAACTTCTTGAGGCCATGGAAACTTCTTTTTTCAAAAATTGAAAAATAAGCAATACTTTTTTTAGCACTCTTTACAGATCTAAAGTCACTTTGTTGCTTTAAGGCAGCCTTCCCCAACCTGGTACCCTCCAGATATCTGGGACGTCAGTGCCCATCAGCCTCAGGCAGCATGGCCAATGGTCAGAAGTGCTGGGCGCTGTAGTCCAAAACATCTGGAGGGCACCAGGTTGGGAGGGCTGCTGTAGGAACATGAAGCAGCCGTTTTGTTCCGAAAATTCTTTTATGTATGACTTAGTTTGCTCATAAAATTATCATTATATTTTTAAACCTTTAAAAGTAAACTCAGTTAATAAATTTGTAATTATTGTTTGAATAGATTAGAACTCCATTAAATGACTTCTATAGCATCAGAAATGTAGAATTCTATAGAACAAAACCCAAGCTGTCAAGAATGCACAATGGTGACTCTACTCACATGATGGGAAACTGAGCATAAATATCTTATCAGTAAATATATTTTAGATCAATAATTTAAATAAGGAATGAACAAACTATGCTGGGAATCTTACAGAGAGGATTAAAAAATATTTTCCCCATGGCTTCACTATTTCCAGACATTTTACATCTCTTGTCTTTCTCTAAAAGGGTTCTTATTACATAGTTTTTAGAAATCATTTTGGAGGGAATAAAGGCTGGGCAACAATATATCAATGCTTTGTCTTAAATTCTAAAAGAAAATATTTCATAATCCAAAGCTGTTTAATTTTTCCATTTTTTGGGAAAATAACAAAAACGTTCCTCGGAAAAACCCGGGAAAAAACTTTTTTTTTCTGGGGGGTTTTCTAGGCCTTCGCACCTGTAGGTGTAACATGAACCCTTCAGATGTTAGCACCACATGCAAGCTAGTTCTGCAACTGTGCACACTGGCTATGCCCCCCTGCTGCTGCTGCACTTTCTGGTTAAGCCCTGCCAGCTGTTCATTTGACAGCTGGGGGAAATGGCTCCACACGTCCACATGAACAGGGATCCTGGGAAGTTGTATTCCAAAACATCTGGAGGGCACCAGGTTGGAGAAGGCTGCCATCTTGCAAGTCATAGCTTGATGCTAGTAATTGATTTTATGTAACAGTTCATATTATAGCCCAACCCTATGCATGTTTATGTGGATGTACACCCCATTGGGTTCAGTGGGGTTTACTTCCAAGTAATTTCCAAGCTTGCAGTCTTGGAAATGGATATTTTTCTGTCCTGCATCACTGAATATAGGTCCAAATATGTTGATATCAGTGGTACTTTCTGTTTCTCAAAAGAGGTTGGATTGCCTCCCAACTGGCCAGAATTTGGGTGTATTTGTGTGAACATCTTGAGTACTGAGATCTTTTACAAATCTTGCAAGTATCTCCCAAATGGACAATACGGTGCTGGAAATTGTTAGCCCAGTTTGAGGCAATGTGTATTAGAAAATCTGGCTGTAACCTTGTCTGGAAACCTAAACTTATAATTAGCCTTCAGCTCTTTTTATTTACATGCTTTTTATTCTGGCAAAGATGGTTTTCTGTTCTTTCATAGGTGTTCGATTTCTGCAGTTTTACCAAATGAAAAGAGAAAAACAAAACAAAAATGACAATGTGGAAAATGAACTGAACTAACAGACTATGACATGAACACATAGTAGAAAGGTATTGTTGAGATGTTGAGCAAACTCTCAAGGTACATTCAAGACTGGAACTGAAAGGCAAATATATATGGAAAATACTTTATTTATTTTAGGTTTATAAACACTTTAAGCAGAGCTATGTGTACAGGGCATTAAAGGCCCTAGCCCTGAGTACTACAAACCCCATTCAGCCACTTTCCTGGCTTCTAAGAAGCATTCCAAGTATACCTTCACTGCTATATAGGCTAGAAACTAGTTTTATTAAAACAAAAGCCAAGACACTTGGGAAGCTGAATTCTGCTTCTAATACTACATTCTGGGACAATTTTGTGTGAGCACACAAAAAAGGCAGACACACAGCTGTGGCCGTAAGCTAGATTAGAAATGAACTAAAAGGAATGAATGAGCTTCATGTATTTCCACATAATTCACAATTGGCATATGTCTGATTGGGGCAGTGGTACGACCTTGTTAATCAGCCTAAAAATTAGATGCGCTGCAATATACTTAATACAATATACATCGGAGTAATGCTGTGACCACTAGACACGCTCCCAGAAACCGTGCTCCAGTCCCTGTGCCCTTGTAGCCGGAGCGGTTCTCCCTGCGCCAGCTATGTCTCCACGCTTGGAAACAGAGTGTGGTGACAGGGAAAAGGGGGTGGTCCCGGGGGCAGGCTGGGGAGGAGACCACAGAAGCTGCTTCACGCAGCTTCCTATCAGGTCTCCAGGCCTCTTCCCTCCCCCTCCGAAGGCAAAATCGCCTGTCTAGGCAAAAATGCAGGGCAACTGGAGCATGGAGGAGAGGATACCCTCTGTGCTCCAGCCGCCCTGCATATGATAGTCGGCAGCCTCCAATTTTGGAGGCTGGCGACTATCGAGATAGGATTGTGCTCTAAGCGGCTAGATGGCCGTAGGATTTTTTGGTTTATGGGAACTGAGCTCCGAGCCGGTGCTTCGAGGTCGTTTCCCACAAATCTGACTCCCCTCTCCCTCCCCCGCCACCCCGTAGGTGGTACGGTTCATCCCAGGCTCTGTGCTCAGAAGAGCAATGCGGAGCGGCCGGAAGGGGAATATTCCTGGAGGCGGGGAGGGGACCGCGGAAGTGCCAGCATGCCGCTTCTCATGAGCCCCCTGCGCCCCCCACTTCGAGGCACCCCAGCTAGACAGCCGAAATCTAGCTGCAAATGCAGGGTGGCCAGAGCATGGAGGAGAGGATCCCTCCATACTTCACCTGCCCTGCATTGGATAGTTGATTGCCTCTGAATTCGGAGGTGGCTGAGTATCCCCATAGGATTGTGCCCGAAGTAAGATATCTCAGCTAGACAAATCTAATTATAAACATACAGTAGTTTAGGGGGGAAATATACTTGGTGATAAAAGCATGAAGCTCAAATTAATAGGGAGGCATTCCTAACATTCTCAACGTTCAAAATGCTGGCCTATTTCTGTAACTAGTGTGGGTGTGTGTTATATTTGTCTTTTCTTTATACCAGCATAAACAGCACTAACCAGGCAGTTGTTTATTAAGCTATCTTCAACCATTTTCCTTAAAAGGAAATGTAAAAGAATGGGATGCCACCGTGCTGTAGCATTATTTAATGGCATTCTTGGGGTTTTACCTATAATTATCTTTAAATTGATCAGGTGTTTACTATAGAAGGGTCTGTCATAAGTTGTAAAGTAAAGAATTAGTTTTTAAGTGGTTTTTAAATTTTTGAACCCATGGAACTCAAAATAGTTAATCACTGACCATCCCAATATTATGTTTTAACACAACCAGCAGGCTACATATGGAGTGGGGAGATTGAAAGTTAGCCTCACAGGGGACCGTTTCTCAGAATTTTTCGCGGAGGGGAATTTGCCTCCAGGTTCAGGAGGGCAGCTGCTTGTAAGCACCATCAACAACTTTTTCTTTCCAGAATCTCAGAGATTACGTTATCTATAACTAACCCCAGTTAGTTACAGAATCAGCCAGCATTTTGTGAATAGTAGGAACGCCTATCTTAAATTGAGCTTCATAGGATACCCTTTGTATATACCAAGTTCCATACTTTCATGGAAGGCAACCCTATCTGGTATTTTATTAGAAAAGAGTGGAAAGTTTGTAATGAGGGTTATTAAGCTAATGCTTGGGCAGAAGCAAAAAATACAATTTCACTGTTACCAGCAATACAATTAATCATTTTTACCAAGGAAATGAAGCCTGTTTTTTCCTTACTTGAAGCTCAGACCATAGATAAACTAACACCTCTTGTTTTTTTAATTAAATCAGTAACAGAAAAATGGTAAAGTACTGAATGCAAGAAGAGATGGGAGGAAGCCCCCAGATACCCAGAAATATTATTATTGAGCCCACTGTATTTTGAATATACAACTTTCAGGGGCACTCTTACACATAAGCAATTTGAACCTTTGGTCTCCAATCTGGAAGCTGGGAGATCCGGGTTCTAGTCCCCACTCGGCCACGGAAGCTCACTGGGTGACTTTGGGCCAGTCACAGACTCTCAGCCCAACCCACCTCACAGGGTTGTTGTTGTGAGGATAAAACAGAGAGGAGGAGGATAATGTAAGCCGCCTTGGGTTCCTTGCAAGAGGAAAAAAGGTGGGGTATAAATGCAATAAATAAATGAATAATAATAACAACAACAACAATCATATTGAAATGTGCTGGGCTCAGTAAACATGCTTCTATGTATCTGGGGGCTTCCTTCTTTTCTTCCTTCCTTAATCAGTGCCAGAATTTCTGCTTAGGCTGCCTTAGCAAGTGAAGCACAAATGGTCTCTTTCTTTCTGGGCAACGGTAATTTGATGAAAAACGTAAGGCCAGAATGTTCTTTCAGTTTGGCTCTCTTTTGCTTTCTGTCCCATGCTAACAACGTTCACAAGTGACATGTCCTAGAGACGGGGATACTCTATTGCTCAGGTCTAGCTGGCATCTCTGTGGCACAATAAAGCCACTGCTGAAGAAAATCAGTGATGTGGGGGATGTTGACTCAAGGGCAGGATAACCCAGGAATGAAGTAGTGGAGGAAACAGAGGATGGGTAGGTGGGCAGGGAGTGTGAGACCCAAACCCATCAAAGACACCTCTCTCAAAGAAGAATTCCATGCCTGCTCTACCAGATGGCACATTTGTCCAAATGGCTTCTCTTGACTTTACCTGTTAAACTGCAGCTAAGACCAGTGTCCTCAAGTAGCCATCTTGGTGAGTCCTCTGGGAAAGGTTCATAGCTTTTATGGAGCAGCTGCTTTCCTGTGATGTGGAGTAAACCAGTGCTTGACTGGGAGGACTGGGCACCTAAAGACCTGCACATCCTGGCTAGACCAGAAAGGGAGTCACGCCTTTAAATGAAAAGAAGGCAGACGCTGGATAGAGTTTTATAATTGTTTTGTTTATGTTCTTACAAGTGACACTAAAACACCTTTTAGAAGTTGTCAGATTTGTTAAATCTAGTGTGAGAAACAGTTCCTCGAAAGGCATAACGTAAAGCCTGAATGAAAAGAAGGCAAAAACTGATTTCAAACAGGTGTTCTTCCTCAAGAAAAACAGTCAATGTCCAAGTTAATTTGGCTGGATCCAGCCTAAGGCTGTAATCCTAACAGCAGATTCTGATTATAGGGACGGACGAAAGTCCCTTACCTGGTCCCGCAGCTTTTTTCGGGGAGGGGAGGCGCTCCATTTCTCCCCCCGAAATTCATGGCGGGTGGGGAGGCGCCCCATCCCTCCCCACCGAAATTCTGGCTGGGGGGAGGCGCCCCATCCCTCCCCGCCGAAATTCTGGCCGGGGGGGAGTGCCCCGCCTCTCCGGCTGCAAAAGAAAAAAGTAAAGTAAAAAAAAAAAATGTGATAGGCTACGTAAAGATTTACGTAGCCTATCATGGCTAGATTTTCAAAGTCAGCCGTGATAGGCTACGTAAATCTTTACGTAACCTATCACAGCTGTCTTTGGGGGGGGGGAAAGCGCGTACGCAAAATAGCGTTGCCCTTATTTTCGCCGCAGTCTACGTAAATCTTTACGTAGACTACCCGTGCCCAAATAAGGAACGCAAATGGCGGCGCCCATGGGCGCCGCCATTTACGTACGTGCTTTTTTTTTTTTTCAAAGTCAGCCGTGATAGGCTACATAATGATTTACGTAGCCTATCACGGCTGACTTTGAAAATCTAGCTGTGATAGGCTACGTAAATCTTTACGTAGCCTATCACGTTTTGTTTTTACTTTGAAATGGCGGCGGTGGTGGCCGGTCAGAAGACCGGCCACCGCCGCCGCCACTGAACAGCCGCCGGGACCCGCCGCCATGAGGGACATTCGCACGAGGTAAGTCCCATTCCGGGGGGGGCGGGGGGGGTGTCAGAGAATTTCCCCACCAATTTCGGGGGGCCGAATGCGTTGGCATTCGGCCCCCCGGAGATTCGTGGAGAAATTCTCCGACATCCCTAGTTCTGAATAGACATGTATATGATTGTGCTCTGTTATTTCTGCAACAATTTCAATGGGAAAAGTTAGACGTGACTAACTTCTCACATTGATTTCTCACATTGATTTCAATGGGAGCTCAGTGCAGCTAGCTTAAGCTAAGACTTGACTAACTTATTGCATTGATTTCAATGGGAGCTCAGTGCAGCTAGCTTCAGGCCTTCTGTATCTTAATGGAGTGCCACACGTGCAAGGAGAGGGAGCGCTTCAGTCTCACCCCCTCTGCTGTCACATCCGTTACCCTCAACTGGTGAAGGGCAACTGTCTGAAAATGAAGGCCTCCTGTGGAGGCTCTCCATGCAAGCCAGAATGCTGGTTTTCCATAACTAGAGGGCGTCAAATGAGACATTCAGACTAAGACTACATGCCCTCTGATGCATGGTCTTTTTAAAATTAAACTTTAATAAGACTTTTTGCAGAAAAAAGTTATGACAGGCCCTTAGCTATATCCCTCACCCCTTAAATCCTCAAAGAAACAACAACAACCAATTAACACACATAACAAGATGATGATCGTCATGGTGATGATGGAGATGGAAGGGAAGAAAAAGTGAGGTGAGCCATCTGCATGAATACAGACATTTAAGTTTCAAATAGTTCCAAGAAATCTGATTCTGTTGTTCAGTTCAGTCCTAGCCTCTTGTTAAATGCTACTGACATCTTGACTGTCAGAGCAATACGACAATGGAACCAATTCCCTGGGGAGGTGGTGGGCTCTCCCACACCGGAGGCCTTCAAGACGAGGCTGGACAGCCACCTGTCTGGGATGCTTTGACTTGGATTCCTGCACTGAGCAGGGGGTTGGACTCGATGGTCTTGTAGGCCCCTTCCAACCCTACTATTCTATGATTCTATGACCGTTGGATCTAAAAAGCTGTGATGGACTGTGGGAGAAAATCTCTCCCTACTGGGAACCCCCCCTTTCTTGTGAGTGTTCCCCAGAAATGAATTACAGTAATGCTGCCACCATCCAGGTTGAACCACCTGATACACCTGAGACTGTCCAGCTGTTGGGGGGGGGGGTTCTAGGTGATACAGAAAATAACACCTCCCTACAGCCCAGTGCTAGTGGGGTGGGGTGGGGAGAAGCTTTAGTTTTAATTTCACAGAGGATACCAAATCTTACAGAATCTTGTGAACTATCCTTGAAAGACAAGGGATAGCTTAATAACCATAAGTCTTGCCACATGGGGAAAATTTTAGCAAGAAATTCTAGAGAAATACCTTTTTTAAACCAATGAAGCCAAACGTCAAAATATATAAAGTAATTTTGGGGGGGAAGGGAAAAAAGGAAGGCAATAACACAGACTCTCAAATGAAATCCAGAAGTCAATTTACTTTTTCTCCTTTTTTTTTTTTTTTTAGTAGAATCATGGGTTCCAGAGCATGTACATAGTTTCTTGCAGAAAAGAGGTTCTGATAGAATATAAGTTCTTACAGAGCATCTTTGGTCACCTTCTTAGATGGTTCCAAGGATCTAAAGGAAATGAGGGGATGCTTCACATTTTTACTGGTCACCCCCTTACCAAAGATGGATCATAGTTGGACCAGTGGTGAGAGAAGCTCCATATATGATGCAAGTGATCTAGGCCAGGGATGGTAGGTAGATCTCCAGACGTTTTGGATTTCAACTCCAAGAAGACCCTGACAATATGGCCAATGATCAGGAATGTGGTACTTTCTGCCCACCCCTGGGCCTGGTAGCCACTCAGAGGTTCATTAAGAGACTGGACCAACCTTCTTAATGGTTCTGAACTTCCATTACGAAAGAGCTAGCCAATATGGACCAGTTGGCTTCTTGTAAAACAGGAATTAAATTGGGAATGTGTATTGGAAATAAAACCCAGGGTGTTACTAGATGGTACTGTCAGAATATAGGCGTTAGTCACAGAGGTCCTTTGTCCAATTTTCAATGTGTGGAAGGTTCACTGATGCCCAGTGCTACAGAATAAGTTATTTAGCTATCACAGTTGCCCTTAGAACCCAGAGACATTAGATATGATTTGTTTTCCCCTGTTGGTGGTATGAATCCAGGAATTCAATGGGGAATCTTCAGGATGTCAGCAAATCTGACACAGGTTAAAAAGTTACACTTGTGACAACCTGGACAAATCAAAAACTTCATCACATTTTATTTTAAAGGACAGATGCAAACGTATTTAAGTTGGGTGTTTATCTGCAAAAGAGCCAGCTGAAGACTCAGGCAAATTCCAGTTGTAAATAAGGGCCAGTTTGTTTAAAATCATCTGGTCATTATTCAGTCTGTTTTTGGAATTTTGCTTTGTAGGTGGAAGGGTGTGTGGATGTAGGCTGCGATCTGAAAGAAGGAATTGTGGTTATAAGTATCTCTCACTGCTCTTTCTGAACTGCCAATCCAGATTAATTTGCATTTATGTTTTCGGGCAAGCCAAACGACTAGGACCAGTGCTGAATACTAAATGCAACCTGACAGCTAATTCGGGTTTATGTTGTGTAGTGATCGGGGGCCTTCTGTTGCTAGAATAACTAGGTTGAATTCCTCCCCTCCTGTTAGACTTTGATATAAAAATACCTCCGATTAAAGTGGGAGGACGCCTTTTCCTGATGACTTCTCTTACCAACAGATAGTATAATTAAACCCAGGGCTGGCCCGACCATGAGGTTGCATGAAGCAGCTGCTCGAGGCAGCAGATGCAGAGGGGTGAGGAGCAGCAAAAGGTTGGAGGACAGAGCTGTGTGTGCCAGATTGCCTGCCCTGCCCCCCTAAGCTAGCCTACCGCCTTCTGGTGTGGTAGAGGATGCTGTGCTGTTGTCAGCGTTGAAGCAAGATCCTTCTGTACGTGGAATGTGAGCTGGCAGTCTTTTCCTTTGCCTTGGGCAAAATAATGTTTTCGGCCACCCTGATTAAGGAACTCATTCAAAACTATTAATAAAGCAACAGTAATTGCTGCTAATATTATTGCTATTTAGATTAAATATATTTAATATTAGCTATATTATTATATTATTAGCTATATTATGATATTTAATATTAGCTAATATTATTGCTTGTTTATTTATTTATTTATTTATATCGTTATTGCTGTTAATAAAGCAGCAGTAAGAGAAGCACAACAAATGTAAGACAGGAACCAGCCTAAAATACTCACGATCACGGTTCCTGAAAACCTTGGGCAAATGAAAAAGTCTTGACCTGGGGCATGACGCAGTGGGGATGGTGTTGGGGAAGCAGCTCCAAGGAGGGTGTTCCAAAGCTGGGGCAGTTCCTGCTCAAAAGATCTTCTTTTGCCACCCATCTAATCTCCCACAGCAGGGGTGTTTGGAGCAGGGCCTCCAATGATGAACTTAAACAATCGGGAGGTTCATGTGGGAGAAACATCCATTAGACATCATGCTTGCATGCTACAGTTGTACCGATCAGCTTTTGTTCACACTGTTTGAGTGGACTGATACAATATTGATTGATTGTCAGCAAAGAAAAAGAAGCCGGCATGGGGTTGTGCGGGGGGAGGGGGGGATCTTCACGACAATGGAATGAGAAGCACATTGGAATATTAGCCGGATTTTCATGGAATCGGCTTTGGTCCATCAGGGACACACAAAGCAAGATACACGAGTGTACCATACATTTTAAATCCAGTTTTCAGGGGTCACGCAGCACTTGAAAGGAACATACTTCTGGCTGGGGTGGGGGGAGTCGCACAGAATGTCATCAAATTGACAGGAGCTGCTCAAGCAATGAGAGAGGCTTGTTTCTTGGCCCATGTTCAGGATCCCCCCCCCCCCGCTACTACTTTATTATGAATGGAGAGCAATTAATTTTTCCCCATGTGTGCAGATTTCCCTGAAGAAGCCCAATCTTCAGTTCTTGGATGCAGCATCTGAAAGCTCCCCCTGAGAGCACCCCGCCATTTCACCGCATTCCAGCAATCTGCCCTTGGGGGTTCTTTCTGCCCAGAAATGTAGTATATAAATACATTAAACTGAATTAAAACATACAGAAAAAGCCATAAAAGTTCATTTTTAAAACTGGTAAATCTACAAGGTCTGTAAAATATAATAAAAGAATAATTACAGAGCAAGGCCAGGACCGTGGTTGGCCAAAACGTATCTGGACCTGGAGGGTGTGTTTTCTAGCTCAAGATCGGTGGCTTCAGCTGGAAGCTGGAGCCTGAAGAGCAGCAAGCAAGAGGTTTGCTCAACGGAACAGTACCAAGGGCAGAAAGCCGAGTTCCCTGACCTGACCAGTCCAGAGGCGTCACAGTGCATACAAATGGTAGGGACCAATATTACGCATCTTTGTTCCCTTCCATGTGTGAAAAGGGCTTTGGGGCCCAAGCACATGCAGTCATTCGGACGAATTTCAGCCTTGGAGCTTGAGGCTTCACAGTCAAACCCTGAAGTCTCTTAACAGATTGTGTTCTTATTATTGGGTACAGAAACTAGAGACTATAGTTCGGCCGGACAGACTAATTGATTAGAATTCTTGGGAGTGCACAGTAAGAAAACCTGGGCTGTCTACCAGTTGAAGAGCAATCTGCAACTAGCCTATCACCAAAATCTCATTTATAGGTGCTTTTTTGTAGTCTGGTGTACAGATGCAGCAGGATGAAGTGATGGTGGATTCTTGAGATAGTAGAGGGACTATAACATTTCAGGACTCCGCGGGTTATTCAATTTTGGAATACTCCCTTGTGTGTGTTTTTTTAAAGCTAGTTAATCAGGAGAGAGGCGAGCCTGTTTTGCTTCTTGTGCTAGTGTCCTTTGCACAGGGCAGTGAAACGCAAGGGACCATTCAAAAACTGTATTTCCTCTCTCCAGCTGCCTTAAGTGGTACGGTCCATTCAGGATTCTTTCACCCCATTCTGCTGCACACCAGACTTGAGATACAGAAAGAAGTGTAAGAATTTACAATGTAATTTAAAACAAAATCTTTATTTTCTTTATTATTTCCTCTTTTACTAACACTCCAAAATGAAAACCGCCTCAGGAATAAACTATGAATGCATGCTGAGACTACCAGGCCCACTGATTAAAATTTGTCCTCAACAATTAAAATTGCCCCCCCACACACACACACAAATGAACTGAAGCTTTAGTCTTATTACAGAATGAAAGCTTACAACCCTATTAAGAAAAAGTGGAAATTGGCTGAGGATATCTTTGAGGCTGTGTTCACATGAGCAAATGGCATTTCAGGCTTCCCTACACAGCCATGAATGCTACTGTCTTAAATGAAATAAAAACTGAGTCCTAAGTTTATTTATTTATTTACGAGTATCTATACACTGCTTACATCTAAAGATTTCAAAGCAGTGTACACAATTCATAGAAATATACAAATACGGACCAATACATAGAATACATTGTATCTACATAAGATGGTAAGCGACACAGGGAAGGCTTAAAAACTGGTTAGAGGCAGCCCTTTTACTATATTTGTGTGGCATAGGCCAGTAGGACCTCTTCCATCCTTGTCGAGGGGGATGCTAGCCGTCTCTCCTTTCATACATCACACCCTTAAATGCTGTTCGTGAGGCTCTGCAAAGATCCTCAAACTGCCAGAGAAGCATCATGATGAGATCTGGCCACATTGAGGCACAGGTACTGGGGTTTGGGATGGGGATGTGCTGTTGTTTTTCCCCATCCACCTCTATCATTCCATTATCAGTATGTGCTAAGTGCAGCTCTTTACACATTAGCAAAATGTATACATTAAACCTATCCCATGGAATAGGTTCATTGTATACACCACACTTGAAGAAGGATGACAGAAATCTAGGGCCTTAGAAATGAAGTGAAGTTCTGTTTACATCCAAACCTTGTTTCTGGGTCCCCCTTACTGAGAAGAAAATACAAAAGTGGGTTGTGTTTGGGCTTGCTTGACACCCCAAATTATATTGGCCAAGATCCAAAGTAGTACTTCATGTGCAGGTGGATTTTTGAAGAGCAGATTCTCTCCCCTCCTCCATCACATACCACAATTTTGAAGTCGCTTCTGTTTCAGAAGTGAATTGCCACCCACTATGGGGGACTAGTATTACAAGAAACCCGAGACTAAATGAGACTATTTGCACAACTCTTTAGATCCTAGCTATTGGCGCTTCTTGTTTTTACATACAGTATATGCTGTTCTTATTTTGTATGTTTCATATTCATAGAGGTGCTGTACCCACAACTCAAATCCTATCTTTCAGCTATCATCATACAATCTATGTTAGGACAGGTCTAGGTCTTCACAGGTGAGCCTTGTAAATAAATCCAGAAAGATTGCTAATGCAGAGGTTATAATGCAGAGGTTATGAGGTACGTTATTTTCTTTAAACATGACTCCAGAGCCCCTGGAGTAACCCCAAAGGGCAGTTTAAAGTGCTGTGTGACTTGTGAACGCGAGTTTTTAGGTTCTGCTGTTCTTGCTTCGTGTGGCACTGATGGACCAAAGCCAATTTCATGAAAATCCAGAATAAAACCAGAGACACATGTAGATTGGGCCCTTGTTACCTCCAAATGTTTTGGACTGCAACTCCCATCAGCTCCAGCCAGCATGGCCAATGGTGAGGAATACTGGGAATTGTGGTCCAAAATATCTGTAGGGCACCAGGTTGGGAAAGGCTTGTGTAAGGGTTGTGTAAGGTCCTAATCAGGCGATCTCTTCCTTTCCCAACATGGAGTCCTCCAGATATCTTGGACTACAATTCCCGCCATCCCCAGAAAACCATGCTGGCTGGGGATGGTTGGAGTTGTAGTCCAACACATTTAGAAACACTAGCTTGAAGAAGGCTGGTCTACCTGATGCCCTTACAGCTTTTCCTCCTTATGAAAGGTGGATGTGCAGAGACTACAGCGGGTTACAGGGTGGAGGAAGACAATACACATTTCTTAATGTTTCTGTCACCAGTTTATATCCAGGTTCAGAATACTTGGGTTAGCTTTCTGGTTACATATTAAAATCACCAACAAAGCTCAGGAAGCAATGATGAATAAATTCTGTGAAGAACTGTAGATATCCCATGTTAACCAAACCATCTTTACATTAAACCACAATTCAAAAGGTGAGGGAAGCATCTTTCCTAACAGGTAATTAAGTGGTTTCCCAGGGCAATCACCAGTATAGCCACCTATATAGCCTTAACCACCCATCTAGTCAGGGCAGTTATGTCCCTGGAAGCCATAGGATAAACTCCCTTGACAAGTCATGTCTCCAGCTTAAAGCAATCTTTGATTATAAGAGGCCTTGCGTGCTTGTTGGAAACGTGTACCGTCCTCTAAGCTTCTCAGCAAGACTAGAAATGTCTGGCTTTAGGCAAGGTGAAGTCATGAGGTCATAGGCCTACATCGTTTAACAAAAATATAGCAAAGGGATATGAATTCAGGCCCGCATTCCTACAGCGGCCAGTTCTTTACTGGAATTGCATATTTTACACACTCATCTTGTGGACCCAAGTTTCCATTGGTTACATTTTACCTATACAAATGTCGCAGATTGTTTTTCTCAGAGAACTGCCCAGCATGCATGATTATTTTTAAAATATGTCCTTGTGATAAGTGAGCTGGCAATTTTCAAGCGTTCTTTAATGTGCTATGAAGGTGCTGGTAGTGTTTGCATGTCAGTGGAAATCAGCAGAGATGTGAAGATAAAAGGTTAAAAGATCCTCTTCAAAGATAAGATTGCATTCACTCATCTTTTCCTGTGGGTGTAGCTGTGTGGTTTATTATTTTTTCCCTTCACTTTCTAGCTTTTATACTTGTTGATTGAGGTGGCTAGATACTTCTTACTTTAAGGTCTCCCTTATTGCCTCTTCAGTGCAGAACGTCAGAGGAGGCCCCTTATTTCAGTGTCATATTGCTACAGAGAGACATGCAAGAAGTGTTGCCCTAAAGACAACAGAATATAATAATTCTGTTGTTATTACAGGGCACTCCAAATACTCAGAAAAAGTTACATTTCGCGAACCTGGATAGCTTTCCCTAGTCTGGCTTCTGAATTCTCACCAGACTTTTTTTTTTTAGCCATAAGGGCTTGACATTTCCTTTAAGAAATGCCCCCTGAAAACAAAAAGTGTGCAAACTTTTGAGATCATCAGGAAAGATGTTCCAAAGGGAGGTGGGGTGGGGAAGGCAGAACAGGTGATTTGAGGCTGAAGTCATGGTTTTTGCATTATCACTGTCTTGAGATGGAATGGTGGGGAGGGGACTACAGAAATTCAAATAAGGTTCTAGCAGGTGATGTGATGGTTTCAGGTTTCACCTGGTATTGCCCCTAGGTGAAACCTGAAACCATCACATCTAGGGATGTCAGAGAATTCCACCACAGATCTCGGTGAGGCCGAATGCCAGTGCATTCGGCCCCCCAAAATCCGTGGCAGAACGAAGCCCCCGCCCTCCCCAAAAGGCATACGAAACGGAGCACTTACTTGCTGCCATCCACACTGACTTGCGAATGGTGGCCGCGCTGCAGCCGCCATTCGCTTCCTCATCATAGCTGTGATAGGCTATGCAAGTATTTACGTAGCCTATCATGGCAAGCTAAAAAAAAAAAAGCATACGCAAATGGCGGTGGCTATGGTGGCTGCCATTTGCATTCCCCTTTTTTTTTTTTTTTTTTTTTTGCTGTTTTAGCCTACGTAAATATTTATGTAAGCTATCACGGCGAAAAAAAGGGGAACACAAATAGTGTAGTGGGTGCTATTTGCGTTCCTTTTTTTTCCACCGTAATAGCTTACGTAAATGTTTACGTAGGCTAAAACAGCAGGGAAAAAGGAACGCAAATGGCGCCCACTATGCTATTTGCGTTCCCCTTTTATTTCCTCCGTAATAGCTTACGTAAATATTTACGTAGGCTAAAACAGCGAAAAAAGGGAATGCAAATGGCGGCCGCTATAGCAGCTGCCATTTGCGTATGCTGTTGTTTTTTTGGCTGCAGGCTGCCCAGCGGCCAGATGTCTGGCTGCAGGCAGCCCCGGCCAGCGGCTCCATGGAATCTCCGCAGAGTGGAGCCAGCCGGGTTAGGATTTCGAGGGGAGGTGTGGAGCGCCTCCCCGCCACTGCAAATCACCCCGTCGAAAAGGTAAGTGACTTTCGTACATCCCTAATCACATCACCTGCTATTGCAGGCACCTGCTCCAGCTGGGGAGGGAAGAAAACTGCTCCACTTCCCCTCTTCCTTGCATCCTTCCCAAATTAGACACAGCAAGCAACTGAAATCAAGTGCTTCTAAATGCATGTGTGAGTCAACTCATAGAAACCAAACTGTCCTCAATGAATGCACATCTTTTTTGTAATTTTTATTTTCTACTTGGGACAGGAGTGATGAATATATAAAGTAGTGGTGGGCAACTTAAAGCATGGAGGGATGGAAAATATAGGCCAGAAGTAGTGTGATGATTCAGAGGAATATTCAGGTAAGCGGTTCAACCTTTTGCACAGGAAATAAGTAGGGAGGCATTATCAGATGAGTTATTTGATGGTTATAGTTCGAGTCCTGGAATGTGTGGCAGTCGAATGGTAATGATTATTTAATGAAGAAATATTTAACTAGCATTCCCTTATTGAATGTTTCCACAGTACAATACTAACAACTAACTAGTAACAGGAGGTGAATGAACAACAAATAAAATGATGCCTTAATCATGCTTAAGATTATCATTAAAAAGTTTCAGTACACAGTCCCTTACGTTACTTCTTTTGCTCTTCATGCATTCCCTTGTTACCGAATACCCTCTTTCTCTCTCACATACATATTCATACACTTGCAAGTTCATTTACCCCACACTGCCATTAAATATAGGTAGCCATGGTTTGGAGATGGTTTGAAGATCCTGCTTCTTTTGTTCCGCTTCTCACTTACTTAGAAATTGCTCCAGACAAATGGCCAGGGCTGTGATCTACAATCTGGCAGTCAGGGATTATTGTGCAAGTCCTTGATACCTCTTTAGTTTATCAGCAACTGCTCCATTTAATCTTTACTTCTCTCACTGTCTGCCTTCCCTGTTGCTCTCCTTTTGTTCTGTCAGTTCAGACTCCTCCTCCTGTATCCATAACAGCCTGGAGTTCTGCACAGGCTGTGCAGGTCATAACCAGCCTTTTAACAGAAGAAAATATAAATGCATGGCTGCTGCCAAAAATCACAGCCACACGTCTAGTTCCTCTCCCCACTGCACACTCCAAAGCATCTGGAGCAATGGATAGCGCGTGGAGGGATAGTTTGAGCAAAGGGCTGGATGTGCCTGATCTTGTCTGATCTCGGAAGCTAAGCAGGGTCAGCCCTGGTTAGTACTTGGATGGGAGACCACCTGGGAATCAGGCTTCCTGCACTGAGCAGGGGGTTGGACTCGATGGTCTTGTAGGTCCCTTCCAACCCTATGATTCTGTGACATCGAGCAAAGAGCTGGATGCGCCTGATCTCAGAAGCTAAGCAGGGTCAGCACTGGTTAGTACCTGGATGGGAGACCGCCTGGGAATCAGGCTTCCTGCACTGAGCAGAGGGTTGGACTCAGTGGTCCTGTAGGCCCCTTCCAACCCTATGAGTCTGTGTCTATGCCCCCCTGAATCTATGTCACCAAAAGACACCTGGTGCTAGGGGCGGAGGTGCCCCCTCTACAAAGCTATCCCCAAACACAGTTTTACTTTTCCCCATCAAAGTGCCCTTCGGGATCGAGGCTAACACTTTTCTCTGGCCCTGGGGACCCCGGTGTTTGAGAATCAAGCCTATTCCTATCTTTGTAGCCTTGCCCATCTGTATAGCCCTGTCCTGGGTTCTGTTTCTTGGTCACACTGAAGTCTGACAGAATGTTGGGGGCCGGCTTTTTATATAGGGCATTGTATCAATTGGTCATGGGCTAAGATGGTCAACTCTTTCTGCCAAATCAACAACTGCTTGAGTGTCAGCTGGTGATATCGTTCAGTCGCTACGTCCTCCTGCGTGTGTGTCGCTGTTTCTTTAGTTGGTCATCCATGGTGCGGCAACACCTGCTTATCACAACTCTAGCTGGCTTGCCGTCACCAAAACAGCTGTGCGATGGGAATGACCGTCTGCCCTGCTGGAGACCAGTTGCTGCTGCAAGTGCACAAGATTCAGGAAGAGAATGTCTTTAGCTCTTTTGTGCACATCTGAGCCCGAGGAGCACAGAAGGAGGGAGGCAAAAAGCTTATAGAAGTTTCTCTCCATCTGCCTCATAATAAAATTATGCAGCTGTTCGTTTAATGACAGTCTTGTGTAGACGCTCTGCTAGATCCAATTCAAGAGCTGAGCTGGGAGATGCATGCCTGAGGGTACACATACCCCAAGGACAATTCTCCCTCTCCTTTAGCCCCCTAGGCAGGTCACTTTCCCTTCAGTGCTCAACTGGCCACTGAAGGCCTGCCCCTTATCCCTGCTCTCTGTTGCCTGGGTTATGTGGTAGTGTGTGAGAGGTGCATATTTGCATCCCCTGTCTTTTTTCCTACATGGCTGGGAGGTCCTTCCAGCTTGGAGGAGTCCCCTCCTGCTTTCTCCTCAGGTCAGTTTTTGTGCCCTCCTTGTCGTTCACCTACTTTTATCACTGTAGGGGATTATAATAGCTCAGAAATTAGGATGATCCTTTAGCATTTGTGTGGGGAAAGTAAACTTGAAAGCCTGCCACAGACATAGAACTTACTAATTATTTGTGGTATTGTCCACAGCGTACTGTGAGCATGTGGAAATATCTTAGCGGCTGTGGTGTTTTGTGGTCTTTACGCGCCAAGCAGAAAAGAGGGGCTTCTTCCGGAGCAGACAATTATGCTGAACCTTCCTTACATCTAGTTCTGATTTTCATGGGGGGGGGGGGGGCAAGGCGGGGAGAGATAATTTGTGGCTGGATGTATACACTCTTGTGCAAGCTAGGTGGAGAGGGAGACTAAAACAGGCCAAATGTCCATCAGAATATGCTTACAAATGCAGATGCCTGTCAGGACTGCGTTACTCTCAATGTGATATGCGTTTGTACATACCTCTGTAAGTGCCATGTTTTGGAAGAAAGGCACGGCATAAATCAAATAAATAAATGCCCATCTACAGCTCATGAACATACATGCACCTGTTCTAATGCACACGCGGGGGGTGGGGGTGGGGGGAAATCAAGAGTTCCACATGCAGTTTGGAAAAGCAAGGATATAGCAGACATTGCACATACATTCTGTGGCCATCCAAGAATGTGGGGAGGCAAAGTGTGTAACTCTGGAAAAGGAAGGGACAGGTCTGGCGCATTCCTAGGGCAGCAGAGACTGCCCCAAACATTTGGGCGTCTGATGCAGTATAGTCAGATAGTTCCTTTGCCATCTGTGGTAAAAAATATGTCTGGGGAATGCTGGGAGTTGTAGGATTTTTTTTTCTGGCCAAACATGCATAGAATTACACCCTAAATAACTGGCTATTGGGGTTGGGGTTGGCATTCCCAGTGGCTAGGAGTTGCCAGAGTGGGTTGAGCGCGTGTGCGCGCACTTTGATTCCACATAAGCACAGAACGAAGTACATGTGGACTGCAGCTTCCTGAGAATCTCATATTAAAACATGTTTAATACCTTTTCATATTAAAAACAAAAAACACCTCCTTGTGATTTCAAGGGTATGCTTAAGTGTATGTGGATGATGCCTAGAGCTGTAACATTTCTGGAATTTTGTGTCTAAAAAAAATCCCCAGGTTTTTTTTCCAGGTTTTTTCAGGAGGGGTGGAAAGTTTGGGAAACATTTAAAGATATGCAATGCTTGTTTTCTGATAGGTTATAAACTTTACTGCTTTAAGAACATAAAAGGCAATATGGATAACTTACCACAAAACTGCTGCTGTTTGTGATATTTATTAAACTTTAAAATATGAATGCCTTAGTTTTAGCATACAATATTTTATTATTTATTTAATTTATTACATTTCCATCCCACCTTTCTTCCATTGTGGAACTCAAGGTGGCTACATGTGGTTCCCAGGTGATCTCCCCTCCAAGCAAGGTGTGCCTTCAGACTATGTCCTGAGACAATAATTATAAATATACCCAGTTCTGAAGATGAAGCAGCAAACTGCCGCACCCTTGGGTTTTCGTTAGTTAGGAAAATGCGTGGAAAGTAGAGTTTAAAGTAAAAACATGACCCCGTGGTCATTCGAGGCGTCTCCTGCACTAAATGCCCTTTGTTCAGTTTTTAAATAGATCGCAGATAATGAGCTATCAAATTACCCGGTTGTAGAATCATAGAATAGTAGGGTTGGAAGGGGCCTACAAGGCCATCGAGTCCAGCCCCCTGCTCAATGCAGGAATCCAAGTCAGAGCATCCCTGACAAATGGCTGTCCAGCCTCGTCTTGAAGGCCTCCAGTGTGGGAGAGCCCACCACCTCCCCAGGTAATTGGTTCCATTGTCGTATTGCTCTTACAGTCAGGAATTTTTTCCTGATGTTCAGCCGGAATCTGGCTGCCTGTAACTTGAGCCCATTATTCCGTGTCCTGCACTCTGGGATGATCAAGAAGAGATCCTGGCCTTCTTCTCTGTGACAACCTTTCAAGTACTTGAAGAGTGCTATCATATCTCCCCTCAGTCTTCTCAAGGCTAAACATGCCCAGTCCTTTCAGTCTCTCCTCATAGGGCTTTGTTTCCAGTCCTCTGATCATCTTTGTTGCCCTCCTCTGAACCCTCTCCAGTTTGTCTGCATCCTTCTTCAAGTGTGGTGCCCAGAACTGGACACAGTACTCCAGATGAGGCCTAACCAGTGCTGAGTAGAGGGGAACTAGTTCTTCAGTTGTGTTCCACTTCAGTTCCCTCCGTGAAAAGAGGAAAAGTGGCAAGAAGAGAAGCGAGATCAATGAAAGATAATGGGAGACTCAGATATGGGGAGGAGGGCGGGGTGGGAGACTGCATGTTACAGGCTGAGTTACAGCAGGGCGTGGGAATGATGGGGATGTGCCAAAGCAATACCACTGGCAAGCTAGTTTTACTTGATGTACCTTGTTAAATCTGCAGAGCTGCCTCTTCTACATTATTTCATGCCACTTCCATAGACTGCCAGAATTCTCCCGTTGTTAGACTGGGGGAGGCTACAGCTTTTGAACACTTCTATTCATTCCTCTTCTCTGAACCTTTCAGCAGGTAAGCTGCTTCTAAATGTTTTGATGCTGTTTGTTCGGTTATAATGCTCTTGGTGTGGGGCTTGTTTTTGTGCAGGGCAAGTCAACCTACAAGGCAGAAAGGGCAGCTGACTGGGGCAGCAGAATTTTTGGAGCTCTGGGTTAAACTCTCTTGGGAATACTGTCCCCACCCACCCCCAGATCCTTCGGACAATGAGCTGGTACGTGCAGTCAGTTGTGCTGCCCTTGTTTTCCTGACTGCAGCCCCTCTTCCCTCATTCCAGACGTTTGAATGGAGTGGACGTCTCTTCCCTTTGGAACAGGAAAAGAGGCAGCAGTCAAGGAAACCCTTGAGAAGACACAATTTTTCCTTCCCTTTCCCCAAGCAGGAACAGAACAGCCAAATGCATTGTCTCCTAAAGCAGCAAAATCGTGTGAGCCAGCTTGTATTGTTGAAGAGAAGATCCAGGTTGCAGCATGGCTTTCAGAAATGCCGCAGCTGTGTCGCTTAGGGAAAGGCAAAATGGTGCCCTGCAGATGTTTTGGACTACAAACCCCAGCATCCCTGACCATTGGCCATGACCATTGCTACCCCCGCTTGTCCTTCTGAGCTAGTACGGCAGGCCTGCACAACGTGCGGCCCATCATGCTGAACAGTGTCTGTCAGGTGTGTGGTGTCCCACCAGGGTTTGATAAATCTATTTTGGCCTTTTTCCTGAGGCTGCACAAAAAGGTGGGTTGTCCGGTACTTGAGAGGCAACTACTTGAGGGTGGTGGGCTGCATTCAGCTTAGCGAGGCACAAGCAAGGCAGACATGCATTAATGCATGGCAGGGTAGTCAGCTGTAGTGATTTTCCATGTGGAGTGTCTCCCCTGTATATCTTTCTTGGCCTGCTCTGCGCAAACGTTTACTATTGCTGTGATAAAAGTGCGCTGACATTTCTCAGAAGATGCGTGTTTGAGAAAATGTCTGAGAATTATCTTTTTTGCCTCCTCCCTAAGAAAGGTGGCTCTTTTACAGAGTATTCTATTTGGGGGGATTGCTACCATTTTGCGCCCCCCAAATGTGCTGGAACTATACTAAGTCAGGGGTGTTGTGGCATGTGCAAAATGGTTGCCAAGCAGCCAACGCAGTTGCTGCTGCTGTTGCTTGCAGTGACGTTAACAAAAAATACAAATCTTTAGAAACATTAAAGAAGCTGTGCTTCTGCCACTACTGATGGGCAGGCCTACACTCAGAAATTGTTGGAGAATATTTGGCAAAATGGAACCCCCAAGAGAACATTAGGCAAAATGCTACCCCTAATTTCATCGCCAGCGAAGAGGATGGAAAATGTCAGTAGGCCATTTTCACTATCCGCTAGCATGAATAGAAACCACAGTTAACCATAGCTTCTCGTTATATGCAAACTGGAAACTGTCATAGAATCATAGGGTTGGAAGGGGCCTCCAAGACCATCGAGTCCAACCCCCTGCTCAGTGCAGGAAGCCTGATTCACAGCCGGTTTCCCATCCAAGTACTAACCAGGGCTGACCCTGCTTAGCTTCTGAGATCAGACGAGATCAGGCACCCTTCTGCTTTGACCAACAGAGTAGAGCTATCTTTTAAAAATAGTTGAATATGGTTATTTAGGATAATGAATATTTTACAATCTAAGAAATCTTTCAGCTCTTGTTGGCTGAAAGAATGTGAGCCCTGAAGCCAACTCCATACTTGTAATCGTTTTTGCAAATAGATAATAATTACCATGCAAAAGGACTGGGTTTCTTGTTATTTCAAAAGTTATAGAATCATAGAATAGTAGGGTTGGAAGGGGCCTACAAGGCCATCGAGTCCAACCCCCTGCTCAATGCAGGTATCTGTATCTACTCATGCATTAGTCTACCTTGTTGAGCAGAAGCAGAATGTCAGTCTGGAAATGGGACACAAAGTGGATCACTGCAAACTGCACACATTTCTATCTCAGGCTCTGTTCATTGCATACGTGCAATGATGTTTGGGGAGCTTACAAATGTCATACAACTGACTTAGATTCCTGCATTGAGCAGGGGGTTGGACTCGATGGCCTTCCAACCCTACTATTCTATGATTCTATAACTTTTGAAATAACAAGAAACCCAGTCCTTTGGATGGAGATAGACAAACTGGTGCTCCCACTACATCCCAGTGTGAGTCCCCCCCCCCCCAGAAGAGAAGTTCGACTTGTGTTCGCTTGACCATGTTTGCGTACTTTATCGGGGTCCCAGTCGTGGAGAGGTCTACTTGTGTTCAAGTGAATGCAAGTAGAACTCTTCAGGCCTTGCTGCTCAACACAGCAAGGTTAGGAATTAGGGGGTGGGGCCATTGCATGTAGCCTCTCACCCCTACTCAGTGTACCCTGTTTAGGCATAATGCCTGAACAGGGCTTGTTGTTTATTCGATCAGTCGCTTCCAACTCTTTGTGACCTCATGGACCAGCCCACGCCAGAGCTTCCTGTCGGCCGTCGCCACCCCCAGCTCCCCCAGGGTCGAGTCCGTCACCGCCAGAATATCATCCATCCATCTTGCCCTTGGTCAGCCCCTCTTCCTTTTGCCTTCCACTTTCCCTAGCAGTGAACAGGGCTGCCTTGTGCTTAAAAAGGGCTCTCAGATCAAAGGCTTGCATCGGATACTTTCAAATAATGTGGCTATCCCTTCATTTAACAATAACTGCTCCTTTATTTATACTTTGAGGTGGAGAGAAAGGCAGTATTGCTAGGGCTCCTTCACGCCGGGCTTTTACCCTGCGATGGAGATTGCTCCTTCACCGAAGTTTGTGGGCTCTTTACATGTCCCCGTGATCATTCAAGGCGTCTCCTGCACTTAAATGCTCCTTGTTCCATTTTTAAATAGATCGCAAATAATGAGCTATCAAATTACCCGTTGTGTTCCACTTCAGTTTCCTCCGTGAAAAGAGGAAAAGCAGCAAGAAGAGGAGCAAGATCAATGAAAGATAATGGAAGACTCGGATACGGGGAGAATTGGGGTGGGGAAGGAAGTGCATGTAAAGGGAGTCAGTGGCGATCCTGCATTTAAATCAGAAGCAGAAGGCCCCACTTTAAATGCAAGATTTTAGGCTGGTGTAGAAATGCCCTAAGACTTGGCAGAGTCGGGGATCTTTCTGAAGTGTGGTGGGGTTGGGGTGAAGCCTTGTGGCAGCTGGAGGCGGCTGAGCTTGGCTATGCCTGGTTGCTCAGGGTAGAACATCATGGGAGATCATAGAAAGCAACTCTCATTGAGCCAAACATAAAACAGCTTGGCTCCTTTTTGCCCACCCCCCACCCCAAATCCTGCAATTTTATACCTACTCCTGGGGACCAGTCAGTTCCTGAGACCTGGAAGCCTGGGATTTCAGGATGCGGGTGAGCCGCGCAACAGGACAAACATCTCCAGATGCATGAGGCTTCTATTTATTTCATTTATACAAACAAGCCAGTGTGGTGTAGTGGCAAGAGTGTTGGACTAGGAGCTGGGAGATCCGGGTTCTAGTCCCCACTCGGCCATGGAAGCTCACTGGGTGACTTTGGGCCAGTCACAGACTCTCAGCCCAACCCACCTCACAGCGTTGATGTTGTGAGGATAAAATGGAGAGGAGGTGGATGATGTAAGCCGCCTTGGGTTCCTTGCAAGAGGAAAAAAGGCGGGGTATAAATGCAATAAAATAAAAAAAAAATAAAGTAGAAAAACCAGACCCTTTCTATCACTGAAGGCTAGAAAATATGAAAAAAGAGTTTTCCAGAGTGCGGTAGGAGAGTTTTAAAGCATGTAACTTTCATTTCAAACTATCAGAAACCGATCTGTAGTACTTACCTTAGCTCTCTTGAAGCTGAAGGTGAAAATACGGAATTGCTACCCCTTCCCCTTTGTTTTAGGGGAATGTTGCCCAAGGTGAACAAAAAATGCCACTCTACCACCCTGTTTAGCTGCCCTGTTTTGCCCTTCTCTTCCTCTCGCTTCCCAGTCAGGTCCCTCCCCGATCTCCTCCTGCCATTCCAGCAGTGGAAGAGTTCCTGCAAGATGGAACTGGGCATGATGGTTGCATGCTGCCTTTTTAGAGTGGTTTGCCTAGAGTGGTGTTATTTCACCTACGGTACTACTTCTCTAGAGGAATTATTCTAGGAAATGTGTGCAAAGGGAGAGTATTTGCAGGGGAGAGTGTGAGGTGTGAGGGAGAAGAAACCCTCATTTGTCACACTGGACCTGTGCTCCACATTTCATAGCTGAGATGGGAAGACATCTCAGGGAAGGGAGTCAAACTTATATAGGTTTTAGCCTACAACAGTGGTTTTCAAACTCTCTCTCGTAAAAGAGCCCTTTCCACTTTGGCTTGTTTGTTGAGGAGCTCCTGAGGCCTGCTGGGCCTTGCCATTGCCTTCCAGCAGTCTTTCAGGGAGACTTGTCTGCCATTACAGCTTCTGGTGGGTCCCTAGAAGCCAGCTGGAAAGCTTCTACCCTAAGAGTTACACGAATCGAGTAGTATGTAATTGAGGCATGTGTTTTTTTTTAATTCCAGTGTAAGTGCATGTGGCCCCAATTTGGGTTAGGACCACCACCCTTCAGGGGAGGGTTAAAGCCTTTCCCCCACCACTACCATTTCCCCTGAAATCCCTGCCCATGGAGTGGGAGCTAAATAAAGGGAAAAGATCTCCATTGATGCCAAAGGAGACTTCGTTCTTTTTTTTTCTTTTTTCTTTTAACCCTGGAGGGGGTGGGAGGGCTCTCAAATAATATTCTGACAGTAAAATATAAGTGCTTGACTCGGAACAGGGTTATAAATTTGGGCAGGGGGAAGAGTGTCTAGACATGTAGGACATGCTCCGCTCTTCAGACCACTGTGGAGGGCAGGCCAGTGCGAGCGAGTGGAGGTGCTCTCTTCCCCATGGAATTATGGACTGGAGGAAAATGTTCTGTCCCATTTGTCTCTTCTGTCAGGGGTGACAGTTCTGTCCCATTTGTCTCTTCTGTCAGGGGTGACAGTTCTGTCCCACTTGTCTCTTCTGTCAGGGGTGACAGTTCTGTCCCATTTGTCTCTTCTGTCAGGGGTGACAGTTCTGTCCCATTTGTCTCTTCTGTCAGGGGTTCCAGTTCTGTCCCACTTGTCTCTTCTGTCAGGGGTGCCAGTTCTGTCCCACTTGTCTCTTCTGTCAGGGGTGCCAGTTCTGTCCCACTTGTCTCTTCTGTCAGGGGTGCCAGTTCTGTCCCACTTGTCTCTTCTGTCAGGGGTGCCAGTTCTGTCCCACTTGTCTCTTCTGTCAGGGGTGACAGTTCTGTCCCACTTGTCTCTTCTGTCAGGGGTGACAGTTCTGTCCCATTTGTCTCTTCTGTCAGGGGTGACAGTTCTGTCCCATTTGTCTCTTCTGTCGGGGGTGACAGTTCTGTCCCATTTGTCTCTTCTGTCGGGGGTGACAGTTCTGTCCCATTTGTCTCTTCTGTCGGGGGTGACAGTTCTGTCCCACTTGTCTCTTCTGTCGGGGGTGACAGTTCTGTCCCATTTGTCTCTTCTGTCGGGGGTGACAGTTCTGTCCCACTTGTCTCTTCTGTCAGGGGTGACAGTTCTGTCCCACTTGTCTCTTCTGTCAGGGGTGCCAGTTCTGTCCCATTTGTCTCTTCTGTCAGGGGTGACAGTTCTGTCCCATTTGTCTCTTCTGTCAGGGGTGCCAGTTCTGTCCCACTTGTCTCTTCTGTCAGGGGTGCCAGTTCTGTCCCACTTGTCTCTTCTGTCAGGGGTGACAGTTCTGTCCCACTTGTCTCTTCTGTCAGGGGTGACAGTTCTGTCCCACTTGTCTCTTCTGTCAGGGGTGACAGTTCTGTCCCACTTGTCTCTTCTGTCAGGGGTGACAGTTCTGTCCCATTTGTCTCTTCTGTCGGGGGTGACAGTTCTGTCCCATTTGTCTCTTCTGTCGGGGGTGACAGTTCTGTCCCATTTGTCTCTTCTGTCGGGGGTGACAGTTCTGTCCCACTTGTCTCTTCTGTCGGGGGTGACAGTTCTGTCCCACTTGTCTCTTCTGTCGGGGGTGACAGTTCTGTCCCATTTGTCTCTTCTGTCGGGGGTGACAGTTCTGTCCCACTTGTCTCTTCTGTCAGGGGTGACAGTTCTGTCCCACTTGTCTCTTCTGTCAGGGGTGCCAGTTCTGTCCCACTTGTCTCTTCTGTCAGGGGTGCCAGTTCTGTCCCACTTGTCTCTTCTGTCAGGGGTGACAGTTCTGTCCCACTTGTCTCTTCTGTCAGGGGTGACAGTTCTGTCCCACTTGTCTCTTCTGTCAGGGGTGCCAGTTCTGTCCCACTTGTCTCTTCTGTCAGGGGTGACAGTTCTGTCCCATTTGTCTCTTCTTACATGTGTGCTGTCCACAACTGATGCAGAGTACTCATGTGTCTGTATTAGAGCTTGTCTGAAGTACCACCTATGAAAGAATTCATAGTGAAATGGAGATTTTGGGGAAGAATAGCCAAATCGATCTAGCGTTGGATTCTTCGATGATTATTTGCAGCCACGATGACCCATGCCACTTTGTTTTTCCTGTGCTCACTGCAGCACAGCGCACTAAGATAGAGGGGTTGTCTGGTTACCTAGGCAACATAGTGGCTTCCCTATCTTCCGATACTATACTGCAGGCTGCAGGACTTTCTTTCTCCTATTCCAGAGCAGGGGAGTGATTTGGACTGCTTGCCCAGCCCCTTAATTTGATCAGATTTTTCCCTGTCAGACATAATTTGTGAATGTCTTTCCTGTGAAATAGCGAAGTGGTGATTTCACAGTCAGAACAGACATTCATTTAAATATGTATCTAGTGGCTATGTCTTTTTATTTTTTCATTTTTACTTTGGAGCAGGCAAAGGGCACCTGATCCAGATCAGGGCCGTAATGGGGGTGGGGGATAGGGCGGCTTTTAAGTTCCAGATTGGGGCCCCAGCACCTGCTCTAAAGAAGTTAAAGAAGTAGCTGCTTTGGATTTAATCTATGGATTTAAAGTAGCATCTGTATTGGTCCTGAATGTGCTGAAGAGTGAAGAAATGGGGAATGGCGTTAGCTGCATTTGTGCCAAGCAGTAAAGTAATCAGGGTGGGAGGTGAGGTGTTAGGCATGTTTTTGTACAAGAAGCTTGTGCACTGGGATGGATGCAGATATGAAGAAGCTAAGGAATTGTGTTCTCAGAGCAAATTTTGTAAGCTGCAAGCGAGCCTTTCCCAACCTGGTGTCCTCCAGATGTTTTGGACTTCAGCTTCCATCAGCCCCAGCCAGCATGGCCAATGGTTAGGAATTCTGGGAGTTGTAGTCCAAAACATCTGGATGCCATGACGTGTTAACTGTTTTGCTGTAAGCTGCTTTGGGGGTCATATGCTCAAAGAGGCCTATAAATTTAAATATAGAATAAAGCACAATCATGTATCACTATGATACCCAGTACATGTAAAACCTGTTCTTAATCATTGTGTGTCAATGCTGCGAGCCTATAACTATTCAAATATATATGCTTTCTCATTACAAGTTTTTAAGATGAGCATTTTTCACTGGCACATCATAGCCAGCCAGTCAGCAGAGGGAGGCATTTTCAACAGGGAAAGCATAAGTATAATTTTCTGGAGACCACTGATATTGTTAATGGCGGCAGGGTAATAAATGTACAGGAGGCACAGATGGTTCATCCTTGAAAACAAAATACGGAGGACATTTTCCTGGAAGAAAAAGAACAGAAAGAGCCAGGAAAGATCATTTTCAAATGTGTGCGTTGACGTTATGTTCACTTCATGAGCTGAAGATTATATTCATATAGCTGTTGGGATCTTGCATGGTAGAGGAGGCTGTTGACAATGAGGCATCGTAACATGCACGGCCAAACCAGATGTTACTTCAATAGTGTGGTTAGCAACCATGCCTGTGTTATTGTTTTTTAAAAAATAAATAAATAAATAGGAGATGTGAGCGGCCCTGGACCAGAGCATCTGGAAGAGGCAGTTTAACCATTCGCCCCCCAGCAGTGGTAAACTTCGATGATGGCAATCCCCATAGCTACGCCCCCAAGCAGAGTTTAAAAATGCAGGCAGCTGTGTTGATGGTTATATGTGTACGCACACACACAATACACATCCCCCCTCCACCCTGCCTAAAGAGGAGCAGTACATAGCATTGTTGTTGTTCAGTCGTTCAGTCGTGTCCGACTCTTCGTGACCCCATGGACCATAGCACGCCAGGCCTTCCTGTCCTCCGCTCTCTCCCCGAGTGTGCTCAAGTTCATATTCATTGCATCGGTGAGGCTATCTAGTCATCTCATCCTCTGCCGTCCCCTTCTCCTTTTGCCTTCAGTCTTTCCCAGCATCAGGGTCTTTTCCAGGGAGTTTTCTCTTCGCATTAGGTGGCGAAAATATTTGAGCTTCAGCTTCAGTATCTATCCTTCCAATGAGCAGTCAGGGTTGATTTCCTTTAGGATGGACTGATTTGACCTCCTTGCAGTCCAGGGGACTCGTAAGAGTCTTCTCCAGCACCACAGTTTGAAAGCATCAGTTCTTCGGCGCTCAGCCTTCCTTATAGTCCAGCTCTCACAGCCATACATTACTACTGGGAAAACCATAGTTTTGATTATACGAACCTTTGTTGGCAAGGTGATGTCTCTGCTTCTTACTGTGCTGTCTAGGTGTGCCATAGGTTTCCTCCTAAGGAGCAAGCGTCTTTTAATTTCATGGCTACAGTCACCAACTGCGGTGATCTTGGAGCCCAAGAAAATAAAATCTGTCACTGCTTCCATTTCTTCCCCTTCTATATGCCAGAAAGTGATGGGGCCAGATGCCATGATCTTCGTTTTTTTAATGTTGAGTTTCAAACCAGCTTTTGCACTCTCCTCTTTCACCCTCAACAAGAGGCTCTTTAGATCCTCTTCGCTTTCTGCCATTAGGGTGGCATCGTCTACGTATCTGAGGTTGTTGATAATTCTCCCGGTAATCTTAATTCCGACCTGTGATTCATCACAGCATTACATAGTACATAGCATTATGCCCAGTTTATTAGGATCCGCTGATAGCGCTGGTGCAGCTAAGTAGCTTTAGGCCCCAGACTTAATGGCCTTAAATACGCACCCTTTAGGGTTGGTCTAAAGCTGGTCATTCCTTCCTCCCCTCTCCATTGTCATTCCATGCTTTACAGGTGCTCACTTAATAGTAACAGTATGGCTGTGAGAGCTGGACTATAAGGAAGGCTGAGCGCCGAAGAATTGATGCTTTCGAACTGTGGTGCTGGAGAAGACTCTTGAGAGTCCCCTGGACTGCAAGGAGGTCCAATCAGTCAATCCTAAAGGAAATCAACCCTGAGTGCTCATTGGAAGGACAGATATTGAAGCTGAAGCTCAAATATTTTGGCCACCTAATGCGAAGAGAAAACTCTCTGGAAAAGACCCTGATGCTGGGAAAGACTGAAGGCAAAAGGAGAAGGGGACGACAGAGGATGAGATGGCTAGGTAGCATCACTGATGCAATGAATATGGACATGAGCACGCTCCAGGAGAGAGCGCAGGACAGGAAGGCTTGGCATGCTATGGTCCATGGGGTCATGAAGAGTCGGACACGACCGAACGACTGAACAACAACAACAAACTCACTTAAATCATAGTGCCGACATGACTACAGGGATAAAATGGAGTTTGCTCCTGGTGCCGTGAAGCTAAACACATTCACTTGGGAATAAGCACAAATTCCTTGTAGTTAAGGACAATATATATTTTAAAGGAAAAATAAATTAGCACCCGTAATTATGGCAGCTTTATATATGCCCACTGGGTTGGGGAAGAGAATATAAACTTTGTCAGAGGGAATAAAAAATGATGCACAGCATTGCCCTGCTGCTTTCTGCATAGGTCAAACAGGCTAGTTTCAATGCAGAAGAATAAATTGACAGAAATCTGGCATCAGGAATGGCAGTGTTCAGGAACCAGTGGGCGGACAGTTCAACCTCCCATTGACCTTAAGGTGGCCATTCTTAAACAAAGGAATTTCAAAAATAGAAATTCCTGAAGTAAAATTCGTCATAGGATTCAACTCTGCTTCTTTTGGTTTTAATAAATAAAACATTTTTTTTAACATCAGACTACATGTGTTAACTGTCTCACCATTGCAATGATGTCTGTGTTATCACCCAAAAACGTGTGAATGGCAGCCATTAAGGTAATCATCACTGTCTGTACTTTTTGCATTTCAATTTCCCCCGGCAATGCTCTTTACCATCTCTCTCTCCCTGCACACACACACCCCCAGCATGTGTATATAAATCTGTCAATTTGTGGTTAAGACTTCAGATGGACAGTGTCTATGAAAGCTTATGCCAAACTAAATTTGTTAGTTCTTAAGGTGACACAAGACTCTTTTTTTTTTTAATTAAGAAGAATTTCAATTAGAAAATGTGACTGCAAGGAACTACAGGTTGGCACAGCCCTGATTTGCCAGGGTTTAGAAGGCACTTCATCATGTGTGAGTATAACAGACAGTACTGTGATATCCTGGCTGCAACATCAAGGTCACAGTGTTCAGAGAACCAATTAATATTCTGCAAGGTAGGCAACTTAAAGAGCAATTTACACAGCATTGAGGTGAGCCGGGAGTATCCACTGTTCCTTTCTTAGTTGTTATTAGATGAGCACTCCTTGATCTTATACATCAGTTTAAGAGCATCCGCAGATTGAACAGAGTTTCTGAAGCATTAAATCAGAGGTGGGGAACCAGTTCAGGTCCATGAGCCAGCTCCCCCCTGTATCTCTCCCCATTCCCAAGGGCTGGATGACAAAGTCATCCACCCTGACATCGCCGGGTCCTTAAGATGAGCCAAGACTCATGGGACAGAACCGAAGGAGACAAAGATAAGTCAGGGCCAAAGATACAGGAACACATCACATCTCAGAAAGACCGTGTTGCTCAACCAGGGCTCAACTGGAGCAGGAAGCCCTCTTATACTCCTTCCTCTCCAGGAGGATCCAATGTTACCGGGAAATGCCACCTGCCACTGCTCACCACATGGGGCAGCCATCCACACAATAGTATTCTGGAAGAGGGCATGGCTGGCTGGAACCCTGAACGGGAGTGCTCTTGTTAGGGTGTGAAGATACACTTCAACATTTTGTTGCCGGTCTTGCGTGTATTCCCTAAGAACAGTGTTTTCTGAATGGAATTGCAATGGTTAGTTGCGACCACTAGGTGATGCTCCTGCAACAAAGCACACCTCTCTGCAGTGCCTTCTAGGGTTGTACGAAAGTCACGTACCTTTTCGAAGGGTGACATTCGCGGTGGGGGGGAGGCGCTCCGTCCCTCCCCCTGAAATTCTCCCCAGCCGGCTCCGCTCTGTGGCAACTTCACAGAGCCACCAGCCGGGGCCGCCTGCAGCCAAACATCTGGCCGCTGGGCAGCCTGCACAGGGACGCAAATGGCGGCCGCCGTAGCCGCTGCCATTTGGTCCCTGTATTTTGCTGTGATAGGCTACGTAAATATTTACGTAGCCTATCACGGAAAAAAAAGGGGGGGAATGCAAATGGCGGCTGCCATTTGCATTCCCTTTTTTTTTGCTGTGATAGGCTACATAAATATTTATGTAGCCTATTACGGCAAAAGACAGGGGTGCAAATGCCATAGCCGCCATTTGCGTTCCCCTTTTTTTTGCCGTGATAGGCTACGTAAATATTTACATAGCCTATCACAGCCTCCGCAGGGACGCAAATGGCGTCCCTGAGTTAGCCGTGTCACAGCTATAATGAAGAAGCGAATGGCGGCTGCAGACGCGGCTGCCATTCACAAAGCAGCGCGAACGGCAGCAGGTAAGTGCTCCGTTTCGCACGCCTTTCGCAAGGTGGGGGGGCGGGGGACTTCATTCTGCCACGGATTTCGGGGGGCCGAATGCACTGGCATTCGGCCTCACCGAGATCCGTAGTGGAATTCTCTGACATCCCTACTGCCTGCACTCAAATGACAAACATTGAAAGAGGTGGGTAAGAAGAGGGTACTCTGGACTGCTAGAGTGGAGGTGACAGGTGTAATAGTTGCCAGATGTAAAGGACGGAGGGGCCAGAATTCCCTTTTATACAGCTATTAAAGGTAAAGGAGCCTTGTGTTTTTCTCTGGAAGAGTAACCAGTATTTTACTGGTAGTAACCAGTATTATACAAGAGTAACCACATGTTCTAACTCACCATGTCATTGGGGAAACCCAAGTAAGACATCGAAGGGAAATTTCTGTGGTTGGTGACATTTTCCCCACAAGTATGATCATGGCAATTACTGCCAATTGTATCTGTGATGGTCTGGCTCACACATTACTTATCTGTCCAGATGTGTACCCAGAGACTGCCTGTGTGCCAAGAAAAATGTTTATGCTGTGGATCAGCCATTAGTCAGGCCCTTTGAGAGAAAATTTGGCGGTAGAGGAGGATGCAGCTGCTTCAGAACATTGCAGTGAATGAAGGGGACATGAATCCAGACAGGGTTAGGATATTTGTGGCGTTCAGCATTGTTTCTTCCTTTTTTCTGCACAAGCTCCTTTTTGGCCAGTGGCCCCAATGCCTAATGCCTATGCTCATCTGGTTAGCTGGCTGAGGAATCGCAGCTTACAGGAACTCTAGATGACATTTTAAAAAATACAGATTCATGGAGGATGGGGCAATAGACACCTATTTAACCATGATGGTGAAATGGAACCCCCATGCACTGAGGCAGAATACCTCTTGAGTACTGGAGCCTGCGAACAAACAAGGAATGGAGGTAGATAGCCTGGTAGAACCTTCATGCCATTCCTGTGACCTTCCTGGAAGTATCTGGCTGGTTGCAGTTGGAAACAGAATGCTGATCTAGATGAACCTTGGTCTGATCCAGCACGGGAGTTCCAATGGCAAACCACTCCGCTATACAGTCTGCCAGGAAAACGCCAAGGAAAAATGGCGTCCCTCTAGGGGTCAGTAATGACTCGGTGCTTGCACAAGAGGAACCTTTCCTTTCCTATGACACATTGCAATGAATATGAACTTGAGCACTTGAGAGAGCAGAGGACAGGAAGGCCTGGCGTGCTACAGTCCATGGGGTCACGAAGAGTTGGACACGACTTAACAACTGAACAAATATGACACATTGGAAGGTTGGTCACAGCAAGCTGGGAGAAAGGGAACGTTTGACTGTCATTAGTAATCGGAAACCACAATACGATGGAATGATGACATGATGCTGTCATGATGCTGATTACACCATTCAGTAGAGTGGCCAGAATATTAGTAAAACCTTATTGGATTGCTGATGTTTTTCACTTGCTGGAATCTAGTGCAACGCAGTAGTTGAGCCATGCAGACCCCTTGTTTTTTAACCAAGGCCTTTTGGAAATCATAGAATCATAGGGTTGGGAGGGGGCTACAAGACCATCGGGTCCAACCCCCTGCTCAGTGCAGGAAGGCTGATTCCCAGGCGGTCTCCCACCCAAGTTAATCTAATTGGCTGTTCCTGCAGTTGAGAGAAGCTATCCAGTTTATTGCATGTACGACTATCTGTGTCTCTGTGCTAATACTAGAAGCCTCCAAGCCAAGGTGGGAGCATTGGAGTGCTTGGTTTTAAAACACAACCTAGATATTGATCCAGTAAGCACGTAATGGCAATTAATGGGTTATTTATTTAACCCATGAATTGGCGGGAGTGAGAGAGTGCGCTGCCTCCATCACAGTCCTCACTTCTGCTTTCAGTAAACAGCCTACGATTGCCCTGCACACTCCAAACCCGCACACTCTGAGTTGTTTATGGATTAATCATAGGTTTGTTGTTAACTGGGTCATCGTGGGCATAGCAGAAACCTGGTGGAATGGAGAGAATGAGTGGGGTACGCTCATCTCTAGGCAAACTATAGGAAAGACTGGGAAGGGCGATGATGTTGCTCTGTATGTCCAAGGGGGCATAGTGTCAAGCAAACTCAAAATCTTAAAAGGGACAAACTCCCTCACAGAATCGCTGTGGATGACAATACCAGGCCCCTAAAGTAATTTAGTACTTGGGACATGCCATTATCCCCCCGACCAAAATGCGCAGGGTGGAGAGGAAGGATGAAATCAGGGAGGCATCCAAAGGAGAAAGTGGGTGACTTCAGTTACCTTCACATAACTTGGATAAATATATATTCTGGTCATGACAAAGAGGTAACACTCGCTGCCCTAAATGACCGTGCCCTAGAACAGTTGGTTATGGAACCAACCAGAGCGGAGGCAACACTGGATTTAATCCTAAGTGGTGCCATCCAAGACCTAGCGTGAGATGTGAGTGTTGTCAAACCATGGAAACAGTGACCACAGTGCTATCAGATTTAATTTACATGTAAGGGGGAAATTGTCAAGAATGTCCAATACACGGGGAGTGCTGCTGTCAGTAAAACTCTTTCTCTGGAAGCATCCTGATGTACATTGGCTCACAGACCTTTTATCAGTCCTGCAGTTCTCTGGACCCATCCTAGTGTATCATTTCCAAGCAACCCCTTGGTCCCCTTCATTTAACTTAATGCCTCCTAGAGGCCTTCTTGTCATTTAGGTTAAATGTATTTATTTTACTTATTCAACCTTTGAGTTGAATAACCATATAGCACAAGTTCTCACAGTGACAGACATCAATACAAACTAAAATACAAATCCATAAAATCTATTTAAATACAATACAAAAATTAAGAGTACCCACAAGCGCTATTTTGGCAAAGACTAAATATAAAAAACAATAAGCCGTAGCACATTAGAATTTAAAAGTAGGTCACCAAGAACATACTCGAGATTAAAGCATCCATGTGCCAAATCTACACGACAAGGCAGAAAATAGAAATGCGAGACTCCGTTTCCTTTGGAAACTTGCCAAAGTCAAAATCTGAGCGTGCTTTTGGAAGAGCCTTTTGACATGGGCTGGCTTTTCATGATCAGACCTAAGTGGGTAGATGGCATCATATTCAATTTTTATTCTGGACAACTATGAAGAGGAAGGCAGCGTAGCAATTCTGTAATTGGAAGAGTGTCTTTTTTATGGCCTGTATGCTAGAAATAACAGTTATAGGTACATGTGGGCAAACAGGCTCTGAAAAACTTTTGTGGGCTGGTAATGTTTGTGGTAACTTATTTTTAAGCCTTTTAATTTTCTTGATGTGTTAGATAGTTTTTAGACTTTATATTTTAACAGATTGATTGGCATGTAGTTTCAGCGTTGGTACCTATTCTGAGCCCTCAAAATTTGCGGTGCGTGAGCTAAAGCAATCTAAAAATAAGTATCGCGCATACAAAAATAGAAGTGTGAATCGCTTGCTGCGTAGCACATCCTAATTGAAAGAAAGCTGTGCTGTGTTCAATAGGATTTACTCCACGTGGTAAGAATGTTTAAGATTGCAGCCCAGGGCAGATGTTCGCTCCTGAGGATCGCTTAACATTTTTCAAAGGTGGTGAACCTGCCGTGGGGGAGCCTGAGCCTGTTGAAACTCTGCAGCATATGTTGTTTTTTTGTCTCTTAGTTTTGTTTTTCTCTAAAATAAAACCTTGTAAAAATTCTATGATTTATATTGTAAGCTGCCTTGGGAAGACGGCAGTCTTGAGAGGCAGCTCAGAAATGCATTAAATAAATAAATAAATCCCTTGCATGATATGGTGCAGTTGTTAATAATGAATAAAACTATTATTGATAAACATTAGGCCCTGTGTAGTACATTGGGTTTAAGGGATCAAACCTCCAGCTGCAGGCTTCCTTGCAAATAAGGCAATTGGAGTTTACTGCAAAAGCTCATCATTAACACCTGATCTGCTTGCTATTCTGTAACATGTAAAGCAACATTGAGAGACGGTGCAGATGTTGTTGGCGCTTACCTACGAAATAAACTGTTCCCGCAAGACATCTGTTCGCATGAGCAGTGAACTGTCAGAGGAGAGGATGTCCTTAATGCAAATGCCACTGCTCTTCTTTTCTGGTTAGAAGGAGAGGGTTGACACCAGATAGCTGCCTATAGGTTTCCAACAACTGTCTGTGTACTGGGAGGTTTGGATGATATTTTTTAGATGAGAGCGGAAAGTCTCAGGATGCTGGGATCCATGCCTCATACTGAAATTCCAGTTCTGCATAGTTAACAGGTGGATCATGGACAATTAATGCCCTGCCTTAGAGTTAAGAAGTCAGATTTGGGTCATATACAGTGGCATATTCTCTCTCTCCCCTACTTTTTTTTCTTTTCAAGCTGAGTCATCTCCGGTTAACATTCAGACTAAATATGTCCCTAATCGTAAAGCTGTGTCCCTAACGCTGTTGTGGCAGGTAGGAAGCGGAGGAAGTCCCCCAAACAATCAATACCGCAGTGTGTCTCTGCAATGTCTTTATAAAGAGCACCTTCCTCTTTAAACAGGCTGGTCTTGCTTTTGTGGCTTATCTCATGCTTTCAGCTTAAACAGCTTCTTAAGCAACCAGCAGATTTGTTGTTTGCTCTAGTGTGAGAGAGAGAAAGGGAGAGAGAAAGAGACTGCATGTTGTAATGTGGCAAAGCATCAGTAGTTATGAAATTTTCCTGTAAAATCTCCCACGCCACATTCAGTGGGTAGATTCCCACCCCCTTGTTGGCTTCCTCTCCAGTTACAAGAGAAGCGGGGGCGGGGGGAGTCTCTGAGAATTCAGTGAATAAAGAGGTCTTTACTATGGCAGGCGGAACATGCATGTTGAATAATGAGATCCTCCGGTTTTTTTTGTGGACAGGGAGGAGAAAAACTTTTACATAATGTTCTGGTTGCAAGGGCTGCTTAATATGTAAAGAATATTAAGCAGCGAGATGTTCAGCGTAAAAAAGCAACCTGGAGAAATGATTAACCACAATTTATGATGTCAGAGTTGATCTGATTAAAGGTTTGTTGTCTTGCTGGCGGAGGTGTGTTCTGTAGAGACTGGTTCTCTCTTCTTTTTTTGTGTTTTTTTTTAAGTTTCATTTTTGAACAGCAAGCGGAGAACCAATCGCATTGGTGCTGCTGCCCCAGCTGCGTGTGTGTGTGTTGTAAAAAGGATGGTGTTTCTCTAGCTGCCACGCACAAAACAACACATTTGACCATGAGGACTCTTCGCAGGTTGAAGTTCATGAGTTCACCCAGCCTCAGTGATCTGGGTAAGAGAGAGACGGCAGCCTTGGGTGAGCGAGAGACCCAGCAGCGACGGGCCTGCTCCAATGCCACCTGGAACAGGTAGGACCTTGCATATTTCTTCTCCCCTCACCTCCTCCTCCTCACCAGGAATTTCCGCACATTAGCCAACAGGTTAACTTCAGAATGATCACTTCTGGCTCAGGTTAAAAAGCAAAACAAAACCCACCACCACCAAACCCAGACCATATCACAGTTTGGATTTGGGGGTTGATTTTATTTGTAGAATCCCTTCCAGGACATTTGCTCTTTTCCCTATTCCATTCATGTGGACATGAAAGCTATAATTTTTTCTCGTGCTGTTTTCATTCTGGCTGGCAGTGACAGTTACAAAGATCAGTGGAACTCTTTTTGTCTTGCTGGCTATTGTGTCTCCTGGTTGCTTTGTTCTTTGTGAAAGTAGGTGTTGTGCTGCCCGCCCGCCCGCCCGCCCCCAGTACCCAAAGAGGAGAAATAATGGAATGGATGGGTTTTTGGAAAGAGAGAAATGCATACCTCCTGATGATTATCAAAAATATCATATAAGCACTTTAAGTGGATTATTAAATGTATTTTTAGCCTGGAAGAAATCATAGTAGCTAGAGAGAGATTTCCTGAAGGAATTGTTTCATTTTTGCAATGACAACAACAAAATTGCCGTAATTCTCTATATCATCCCTAAGGTTTTGATACTATTAATGTAGGCTGTGTGTATTTGGCAAAAACAAAAAGACAAGCAGATAGAGTTAAGTGATAACCTTATGCATGCTTAGAGCCCTACTAAATGTTACTATGCGAGTGTGTATAATGATACTTCAGTGGGTCCCCCCCCCTTCTTTTTTGCATGCTTTGGGAGGAGGCAGTTGAAATTGGAGAAGTGGTAAGCCCATTCCTTCCTATTGCTTCTCTGCTCAAAATCTGCCCTCCCCTTGGTGGCTTTGCTCTTAAAAAATGGGTTTTCAGGACATAAATGAACTTTCATCTAATCTAAATAGGCCCTTACTTAGGAGTAAGTTCCCCATAGAATCCAGTGGATTTCCTCCATAGGATTGCGCTGTCTGGCTGTGATTTGAAGGATACCCAGACCGCCCTGGATATTGCAGGATGCCGGGGGAAACAGGAAGTGCGCTTGACATTATTATTATTATTATACCCCGCCTTTTCCCCAGTACTGGGACACAAGGCGGCTTACAAACATTAAAACGTATACAATTAAAACATATGAAAATATACAAAAAATATAATTGAACAACAATACAATTAAAATTATATTAGAAACATTAAAACAGCCATTTTTTATGACTCTCGGTCTGTCTCTCTGAATCCTGGCATAGTATAACATCTGAAACCATCCTAGGGATGATGTTAAAGTTGCAGTCCTCATGTGGACTCTAGCAAAACGCATTTCTCCACAGTTCTGTTCCAGTCGTTAGGCATAACATTTAAAAACCAGGTGGTGTCTGGACTGGTGTGAGGAGTCTGCACATTTGTGCCAACAAACTAGCTAGGAGTCTTTTAAAAGTTGCCTCTGCCACATGGAGCTTTGTCAAGGTGAGCACTTTCTGCAGCCTCTGCAGGTGTGGGCTGTAACATATAGATCCGTAACATATGGAACCCATGACCTAGGGAGGTGGTGGGCTCTCCCACACTGGAGGCGTTCAAGATGAGGCTGGACAGCCACCTGTCAGGGATGCTCTGACTTAGATTCCTGCACTGAGCAGGGGGTTGGACTCGATGGCCTTGTAGGCCCCTTCCAACCCTACTATTCTGTGATTCTATGAATCTACGAAATCTGCCCCATGTTCCATTGGCATCATCAAGTCTTACCTTCAAATAGTTTGGTAAATCAGTTTATTATTTCTACTCCACTCCAAAAAGTAGTCAAAGTGGCTTACAATGTGAAAAAAATAAAATAGTTGTTTGGTATTGCAATTGTCAATCCATTTGCAAACGCAGGATTGTTAAGATTAATGGCACATAGACAAAAGTGTGGGCTAATAGATCCCATGTGAGGAAACTGCTTGCTTTGGGGAGGGGATAGGTGAATGTCTCATTTCTCGTAGTCCTGTGATTCTGAAGCACAGAATCTGCAGATACGTACAGCTATCTGTCATTCATTCATTCATTCATTCATTCATTTTAAGACTTATATCCCACTCCCCTTTTTATGGATGTTTTAAGACAGTTAATAATAAACCAAATCCAATAAAGCAACATAATAAAAAAATATAATAAAAATATCAACAAGCAGCCATTTTAGACAAAAAAATAATAGACTAAGGAGCCATTAAAACAATTACCCACTTGTTTTATTTCTTTATTACATTTCTGTGCTGCTCAACAGCTGAAACTCTCTGGGTAGTTGATAACAATTAAAACCATAAAATAAAACACGATAAAATACAATATAAAACTTTAACACTACAGTATAAAATAAAAATAATAACCAAAGAAAACCTAGCAGCAGTGCAAAGATTTAAAATACAGCAACAGATTTAAAATAACAGACAATAAAAGACTAAAATGGCTGGGAAAATAAGAAGGTCTTCACCTGGCACTGAAAAGAGCACAATATAGGCGCCAGGTGAGCCTCTCTGGGAAGCTCATTCCACAACAGGGGTGCCACAGCAGAAAAGGCCCTTTTCTTAGTAGCCACTCACCTCAGTTCCTTTGGTGGGGTTTCCCAGGGAAGGACGGCTGAAGACAATCTTAGGGTCCGGGCAGGTATATATATATATGGGAGGAGACAATTCTTTGGGTAATCTTGCCGTAAGCCATTTAGGGCTTTGAATGTTAATACCAGCACTTTGAATCTGGCCTGGATTCTGGCCATCTGCACTGGCAGCCGGTGCAGATGGAAAAGTACGGGTGAAATATGATCATATTGGCCAGTCCACATTAACAACCATGCTGCCTTATTTTGGACCAGCTGACGTTTTTTCTGGACACTTTTCAAAGATAGTCCCATGTATAATCCATTGCAGTAATCAAGACGAGAGTTTACTAGAACTTGGGTAAGTGTAGCTAGTCTGTCCAGATAGGAATGTAGTTGGTATATCAGCCCAAGCTGATAAAAGGGGCTCTGTGCTACCGAGTTCACCTCTGCCTCTAGTGACCATGCTGGATCCAAGGGTACTCCCAGACTGTGAACCTGATCCTTTAGGGAAAGTGCAACCCCCTCCAGAACAGGTTGAACATCACTTAGCCAGAGAGACAAACCACTCGCTAAGAATGCCTCCACCTTGTCTGGATTGAGGCTATTGGGGGAGAATCTAATTCTGTTGAAAGCTTGTTAGAGAATAGGCTATTTTGTAGAATAGAATAGTCATATTCTATCTTCACCAGAAAATAAATTTCATACCGGATGGCCTGGAGCACCTTCTCCAAGAAAAGGAGATTTGCAACTCACTGGGAGCTAAATCATCCAGGTCCAGGGAGGGGTTTTTTTTAGATGGGGGCTCTGAAACACCTCCTCCAAGGAAGCATTAACCGCCTCCTAGATGTAGCCAGCCACCCCCCGATCCATGAGCTTTTATTAGCCATGAAGAGCAAAAGTGGAGTGGGCAGGTGGTAGGCTATGTCTCTCTAGGCACCCTACCTGCATCCTTTGGCTGAAAGAGCTGTAATTCATGCTAAGAAAACTGATTAGGAGTATCCTGCAGTTGCACTGCATATGTATCTAAACTGGAGTCTAAATTGGACTGGATACAAGCAATGTTTGCTGGGCATCACTCTCTGGGCATAGCAATGGACTGGATGAGGGCCACTGAACTGAGACTCAGTCCAGATAAGACAGAGGTACTGTTAGTGGGTGGTTCATCTGCCCAGCTGAGTGATGCTCAACCTGTTCTGGAGGGGGTTGCATTCCCCCTAAAGGATCAGTTTCATAGTTTGGGGATGTTGGAGCCAGAACTGTCACTACAGGTACAGGTGGTCTCGGTGGCAGGGAGCCCCTTTATCAGCTTAGGCTGATATACCAGCTACATCCTTATCTGGACAGAGAGAGCCTAGCTACAGTTACCTATGCTCTGGCAGCCTGTTGTTTGGATTAATGCAGTGTGTCTTATTTGAGGCTGCCTTTGAAAACAGTCTGGAAACTTCAGCTGGTCCGAAATAAGGCAGTGAAATTATTAAGAGGGACTGGTCGATTTGAACATACTACACCAGTGTTTGTGATTTTCACTGGCCTTTGATCTGTTCCTGGGCCCAGTTCAAAGCGCTGGTATGAACCTTCAAAGCTCTAAACGGTTTATGGCCGGGTTATCTGAAGGACCGTCTCCTCCCGTATGTACCAGCACAAACTCTTAAGATCATCTTCAGAGGCCGTCCTTCAGGTGTTCCCACCAAATGAAGTCACCAATAAAGAGGGCATTTTCAGTTGTGGCGCCTTGGTTGTGGGATGCCCTTCCCAGAGAGTCACACCTGATGCCTATGTTGTGGTGTTGTTTTTGGCACCAGATGAAGACCCTTTGATTCTCCCAAGCATTTTCGTTTTCCAGTTTTTGCTCTTTCTAAATCTGTTGTTGCCTTTTTAGATATTTACACTGGTGCAAACATACAGTTGGTTTTATAGTGCAGTTTTACATTGGTTAGAGTTTTATATTACGTTTTATCATGTTGTTATATTTTATGTTTTTAACTGTTGTGAACTGCTCAGAGAGCTTCGGCTATTGGACAGTATAGAAATGTAATATAGAAATAATATTTGCTGTTAAAAGAGTGACATGGCCTTCTAAGAGCTCTGTAAGATCCATCCGACGGGCAACTTAGAGAAGGTCCTTAACAACTCAGAAAAATTCCACTGGATGACATTATGTAGGTGGTGGGCTCTCCCACACTGGAGGCATTCAAGAGGAGGCTGGACAGCCACCTGTCAGGGATGCTCTGACTTGGATTCCTGCATTGAGCAGGGGGTTGGATCTGATGGCCTTGTAGGCCCCTTCCAACCCTACTATTCTGTGATTCTATGAAGCTAGACAGCCACCTGTCAGGGATGCTCTGACTTGGATTCCTGCATTGAGCAGGAGGTTGGACCTGATGGTCTTGTAGGCCCCTTCCAACCCTACTATTCTATACTATTCAATGATTCTATGTATAATCCTGCTCCATAAGATTTATTAGCTGCTTGGTTACTCCACTTAAGGTGATGCTGGCATGCATGTTGCAAGATCCTTGTATCCAGGTGGACACAGCATACATATGCCCAGGCACTGAAATAGTGTGATATGATGCAACTGATAGGACTTAAACTGGAAACCACATTGAACTATACAACTTCCTTGTAGAAGAAACGTATTAAGAAATTGTAGCCCCTACCCCTCTGTCTTTTGGACGCTATCCTACTGCCTTTGACAGCAGCTTGATGTGCATACATTAGCAGGAGATAATACATTCCTACATACTGTGACAAGAGCTAGCTACATACATCTCTGTAGATAGGTATGGCTTCAGGTATTTTCCACAATAGCCTTTTTGACAGAGATGGCCCACCAGCTAATGATGTAACAGGCTGTACAAGAACCTTAGAAAGAGAGGACTTGATCTTCACTTGGCACAACAGGATATCCTGGCCCCAAACACTGCCTACAAATGAACTCCATGAACTTGAAAATTTTGCGCTTACCAGTGCTTAAAGCAAACGTATTCCGAACTAAATCTTGTCATCACAAAACAACATAGATTGGCTTTTAATAATCCTAAGTATTGATGCAAGGATTTGGGGAGTTTTGTTTTTGCTTTGACATCATCCTTCCCTTACAGACATTGGGTGATTTATCTATAACTGAATTTCTTCCACTTTTTCATGCTCATAGATTTAATATGGCATATTAAGCTATGCCATAATAAATCTGTTAGTCCTTAAGGTGCCACATGACCCCCTTGTATTTGCTTCAACAGGCTGAGATTGCTGTCCTGTGCAGGTTTTTCATGCCCTATTAGCATTGTCATTTACTTGTCACCAAATATCTGCAGCCTTCCATTATGATGTGGATTATTATTACTACTAGTAACCTTCTGCCAGAATTGTGCATGGTGCTTGACAGTGTAACAATAAAAAGACAGGGTCCGGCCTCAAAGACTTTACAAGTTAAAACAAAGTGGGGGAGAGGGAGCCATAGAGAGAGAGGGAGAAGATGAAGGCAAGACTAAGCAGAGCAAGAATATGCATTTAGTTTAGGGCTGTGCACCGCTTCGGCTCCGGAGCCAAATTCCAAGCCGAAGTGGGGTGCTTCGGGCCACACCCGACGCCGGTCCAGGTCACTCCAAAGTGCTTTGGTGTGCTTCGGAGCAATCTGGAAGCCCAGCCATCCCTCTGCCCAGCTGACCTGCCTCTGAGGCTCCCCTCCCCATTTCGTACCTGGGCCCTCGAGACCTTTCCTCTATTTCTAGAAATTGAATCCTGCGCAAATGGCGGCTGTAAGACCGTCATGTATGCAACATGACAGGCATCTATGACCACCATTTGCACAGGATTCAATTTCTGGAAATGGAGGAAGTTGCCAAAATGGTGACTCCCTTGAAGAGGATGATGGCATGCATCTTGAGAGTCTACGTAAGGAGCAGGGGTCTCACGTGGCATGTCAGGGGGGTGGGGAGAGCCCGCTTTGGCCATCCAAATCCCACTTCGGCCTCAGAGCCTGAAGCGGGTTGGGTTGAACCTGTAGTGGCCCAAAGCAGGTTGGCCTCGCCTCAGAAGCCCTGAAGTGGCCTCAGAGGCAGGTCAGGGGGTCCCTGCATAGCCCTAATTGAGTTCAGTTACACAACTTAGGCTTAGTTTCACTAAGGCTTAGGGCATTGTGCAAAAACAGAGATTTGAAGGATGAGTGAGAGAAGCAGCACCCACCACAAAGGTGTTCTGGAAGGGCGCTCCTATCCCTTATGCCTTGAACTTCTAATTTCAACTTGGTGTACTGATGTTTTAAGCATGAACAGATGCTTTCCTGGTTAGTTTTAGTGGCTGTGGTGGGTGTGTCTCTGCTAACTGGGTGGGAGAGAGTGAGGTTGTATGTCTTTGTTTCAAGCAAGGGGAACTCTGCCAAATTCAGCCACTCTGATGAAAGAAGGCAGAGAGGATAGCCCTTTGAATGGATAGGACATCAGTCAAAAAGGAGTATCCCCACTGGAAAACAAGTAGTCAGAGTTTGGTCTTCCTACAAAACGTAACCCTAATTCCCACTGGGATTCTAAATGTGTGTCTGTGCTGTGTCATCTCAGAATGCAAGTGAGGACTTGCATGACTGAATGCTTCTTCAACTCCCTCCCCATCAGGAAGAAAATCTCTTGACAGAAAGCTTAGACATCGGGAAGGAGAGTACTAAACTAGCTTTCTCCTGGGCATGTGAGTTTTCTGTTGCAAGGCTTTGTTTTTTAATAGAGGACAGTTCAATTACATGAGTGACCATCTTTAGTCTGAAGCAGAGATGGATGAATTAGTCAGTTTCAAGTCCATGTCAGTTTCATGTGTGTTCAGTCCCTTTCATCCCATTTTCTGTGACTTAACAACAATAAAACACCTACACAAAATTCCACATTTAAATTGTACACCAAAATACAAATTGTGTATGCATTTTCCCCTAAAGTATGTATTTTTGTGTGCATTTTCTTTGAACTGAGACCTGCATCACGGTCATTCTTGAGTCTGAAGGATAACTGTGTTCTGAGCTGCATATTCGTTCTGGGTGTGAATTAGGTCAGTTCACTTAAAAACGCGGACTCAGCGCAGTCCTCCAGCATCCCTGGTTTGAAGTTGTACAGTGCAGATACAGATTTACCACCACAGAGGCAACTAGGCCTTAACTGGTTTGGGGTCAAAGTTAGGTTGCCCTGGATTCTCTGTGTAGGACATGTGAATCACTGAATAACACCACTCAAAGCCCCCGTGGCAGACTTTAGCAGTCACTCGCTCTTTCAAGGGAATCCTTCAAATGGTAGTTTTGGGGATGAGTGGAAAGGGGAAGTGCCTGGCCGAGTTCTCAGCACATCAGCAAACTATGGTTCCTAGGATTTGGAGTATGGAGGAAGTTATGATAGTTAAAGCAGCATTAAAGCAATACGAGTTTATAACGTCTTTAGGGCTTCAGTTACTCCACAGCCGTGCCTCTTCCATACGCTAAACAAAGCTCGAAGCCGTTATCTATTGTTCTGCACGATTTAATCCCCTAGCCAGCCTTTTATTTTCTGGATGTCCATACCAAATTTGTATGAATATGGGGCAGAGTTTCTGTAGCATTAAGAACTGTGCAAAACAAAGACTTTCAGCTCCCCCACCATAGTGCTGTAATGGGAAAGGGTGCACCGCTGACATTCTGCTTTTGCAGACCTTGCAAAGATAATGACATCCCTGTTTTCTACTGAATATTTCAATTTATTGATTTCTAGCTTTTCTAGTTACTGAAATAACATCAGAATAAGAAGGCTGCAGTATATGTACACGTAGGAATGCCTCCTGTTCTTCTTCCATGGCTCCTTTGTTTTTAACAGGCAGGAATTAAGCATCCCAGCTTAGAGGAGCAGTGATGGGGAAAAGTTAGCCCTCTTCAACTGTTGTCTGTTGTGTAGCTGTTGATGCCACTGGACCTCTGCCACACAAGAATGGTAGACAGTTTGCAGACAAGATTCCACCAGCTCACATTCAGCACTTTCTGGCACTCCTCAAAATTACATCCAGGCATGGTTACTTATATGTGATATGTTCAAATCCACTGCAACTCTTTGTCTCCTAATATTCGTTGATGTGGCCTTCCTGTTACTGTTGGGGGCAAAGATAGTTCATTAAAGCAGATTCCGCTGTGAGGTAAATGCAGCTAAGGTTGCCACCTTTCTTTCTTGCAGAGCTCCTGTGCCTTTAAAGCTGCCTGGCACACAAAGTTAGCAGGTGACGTTGTTCTGAGTGGGTCCCTGCACCTTTAAGTGTTGTATAGCTTTTCACCAGGTGTGTGTATTTTCTTCCCAGCACAGTGCCCAGTGACAGAAAATTCACACCTGGTGGATTTCCCCCTCTATTTAACTCTTACAGCCACTGCAGCCTTTTCACTTCCTCTGCCTTGGGACAGCATCTTCACACACTGGCCATGCTCAGATGTCACACTAAACCATGGCTGTGCTGGCCAGGAATTACGGGAGTAGACTTAAGCATGACATAAATGAGCTTGTGTGTTCCCCACTCTCCTTGGAAGCTTTCGCTTTGGTTGGAAATAAGCCAGCTTCATAACCATAATTCGCCTTAACCACAGTTCCTTCAGGTTCAGCCGGTATGACAAGCTGTGGTTAAACAGAAGCAAAAGCTTCCAAACCCTTCATGTGGCCCTGCCAATGAAGGGGAGGGGAGAGTGAGGACACATTCACTGCCTCTAATTCCTGTCACACTAAACTATTGTTTAGCGTGACATCTGAACACAGCCAAATAAATTAAGCAGTTCACCTCTATGCTAGGAGAAGCTCCATGTGCCTCATTCCTATATGCCAGGCTGCTGTTAAAAGTATCGGGGGGGGGGGGGGAATGGCAAATTTACTTGTACATAAGCAAAGTTGTATCTGTACACCCAAAATCTCTAAGGAAAGGAAAAGATTAGCCACTTCTGCCAAGGGTTTGGCCCACTTCCTTATGAAAGGCGGACACACAGACAGATAAAGTGTGGCCAACGGTATTCAGGGGGTTACACTGCAGAGAAAGGCAATGCATGCTTCTAACATTTCTGCCACCAGCTTATATCCTGTTTGTGGAATATGTGAGTCAGCTTTCAGGTTACATATTAAAATTACGTTTTTTTACCTTTCAGGAAACAAACAGAACTAAGAAAACAGTTATTAGCAAATACTTTTAAGGAGTGCACATATCTCTTGTTGACCGAACCATCTTTACGTTAAACCACAGTTCAAAAGTTGTGAGAAACATCTTTCCTAACAGGCAATTCAGTGCTTTCCCAGGAAATGTCCCACTTTCTTAGCCAGTAGTTTCACCACCTACGGCCAGGGCAGTGGTGTTCCTGGAAGCCATAGGATAATCTCTCTTGACAAATTGTGTCTCCACCATAAAGCAAACTTAATTATAACAGACAACAGGCCTTGGATGCCTGACAGAAACCTCCATCATCCTGTAAGCTTTTCAGCAAGCATGACTAGAGACATTTGGCTTAAGGTCAACCTGGTTAGGAAGCCAGAGGCCTTTAATATCTAATATAGTTTAGGTAGCATCCAGCGCCTTCTTTTACTGGTAGACAGACACACATAACTTCAGTACCTAAGGTAGTTGCCTTAGTTTGGGTTTGGCTTATGGGTGGTTCTGTCATGGCTAGGTTGAGCCTGAGAGATGAAGGAAGTTAGGTTTGGCTTATGGGTGGTTCTGTCGTGGCTAGGTTGAGCCTGAGAGATGAAGGAAGTTAGGTTTGGCTTATGGGTGGTTCTGTTGTGACTAGGTTGAGCCTGAGAGATGAAGGAAGTTAGGTTTGGCTTATGGGTGGTTCTGTCGTGGCTAGGTTGAGCCTGAGAGATGAAGGAAGTTAGGTTTGGCTCATGGGTGGTTCTGTCGTGGCTAGGCTGAGCCTGAGAGATGAAGGAAGTTAGGTTTGGCTTATGGGTGGTTCTGTCGTGGCTAGGTTGAGCCTGAGAGATGAAGGAAGTTAGGTTTGGCTCATGGGTGGTTCTGTCATGGCTAGGCTGAGCCTGAGAGATGAAGGAAGTTAGGTTTGGCTTATGGGTGGTTCTGTCATGGCTAGGCTGAGCCTGAGAGATGAAGGAAGTTAGGTTTGGCTTATGGGTGGTTCTGTTGTGACTAGGTTGAGCCTGAGAGATGAAGGAAGTTATGGTTCTTATGGGTGGTTCTGTCGTGGCTAGGTTGAGCCTGAGAGATGAAGGAAGTTAGGTTTGGCTCATGGGTGGTTCTGTCGTGGCTAGGCTGAGCCTGAGAGATGAAGGAAGTTAGGTTTGGCTTATGGGTGGTTCTGTCGTGGCTAGGTTGAGCCTGAGAGATGAAGGAAGTTAGGTTTGGCTCATGGGTGGTTCTGTCATGGCTAGGCTGAGCCTGAGAGATGAAGGAAGTTAGGTTTGGCTTATGGGTGGTTCTGTCATGGCTTGGTTGAGCCTGAGAGATGAAGGAAGTTAGGTTTGGCTTATGGGTGGTTCTGTCATGGCTAGGTTGAGCCTGAGAGATGAAGGAAGTTAGGTTTGGCTTATGGGTGGTTCTGTCGTGGCTAGGTTCAGCCTGAGAGATGAAGGAAGTTAGATCTGCCCCCAAATGGCTGGTGAGCCAAGCTTAACACCAAGTTTAGTTTGGTGCTAGACATCCCTGCATGCAGAAGAGGCTGCTTCAGGAGACGGTGGAAGTATTTCAGCAGAGGCCTGTACAGCCATCTGCCAGGAGGACCCTGTAGCTGCATCCTGCATTGAGAAGAGGTTGGACAAGATGGCAGTGGAGGCTGGTGGCTCCAATGGAAGTGGGGCGGTGAATCCGCTCCGGGTTTCAGTCAGAACTCTAAAGGAGCGATCCAAGGTGCGATAGCTCCTTTAAAGTTCTGACTGAAACCCGGCGACCCCACTGGCTTCAGAGCCACCAGCCTCCGCTGTTAGATAGTCTCCAAAGTCCCCTCGAACTCAATGATTCTTGACAGGAATCTCTTATCTTCCTTCCATAGGGGAAGCTGTTGTCCTCACTCGCCATGGGAGTGTCACGAATCCCTTTCCTGGGCCCAAGACAGGGCGACAGGAATGAGGGCACGTTTCCAAAGTGAATCCTCACTCATAGGGTTGCCTGGAAATTCTAAAAATTGCTGTAAAGAATCAGGAAATTCAGCACCCAGAGCTTCTCCCCCCTCCCCCCCCCCAATCTTTTTGGCCATCCCCCGTCCCTGCCCGATAGTGTGACATAGCTGGAGCCCTGTCTACCGCAGCAGATGAGTGGGGAATGCTGTGTGTGTGAGAGAGAAGGCTGGGTGGGGAAAGAGAAAAAAAGAACTTATGGGAAAATGGGAAAGAGAAGCTGCAACTGCTTTGACTTCCCATTTTTTTGCAGTTATCTTAGAAGAACAGAGACAATCTCTGGGTTGCCAGCTTGTGATTTTAAAGACACTTGGTCAGTGGACAAAGCCAAGTTTGGACATGGGGTCAAAATTTGAATTTTTGGTGGGACAGAGGTAGGCCCTGGAGGATTGTGATGTATTTGCAGGTGGGCCTGGAGGATCACGGTGTGAGGTCCGTAGAATAATTTGTTTGTAAGCCCCAGATTCAAACACCTGGTTATTCAAGAAGATACTTGAAACTGAACTCAAGGCAAAAAATGGGCAAATAAAATATCTGGTGGTTGGCTACCCTTTTTGATGAGGCAGTGGTGTCTGCCCTTTCCCCAGCTCTGCCTGAGATGGAAGCAGAGGGGTGACGTCTTTCATTACAACTTTCACCGTTGGACCCAGCTTTTGGATCTTGAATTCCTAGCAGCCTTTCTTTCTCTGCAGGGATTTCGCTTTGCTTCCGAAGTTAAAGTGAAGCTGTCAGATCAAAGAGAGTCTGCTGCCAAGTTTCTGCTATGTAAACGTATACAGTATAATTTCGAGGCCTCGTCAGCTTTCCCATGAACCCCCAAACCCGCTTACAGTGCCTGTTTCGCAGCCAACACAAAACCATCCAAACTGCAATCATCAGCACAATTTGACTTATCTTCCAGTTTCATTAAAGCACACAGTATTTGCATAGGATTAAAATAACTTAGATTCTTTTCTTCCTCTGGAGAGTCTTTAGCTGCTTGTTTCGTGGCGTCTCAGGGATAAGCTCAGATGGCTGAAATCAAAACTGACCATAAAACTGTGACGCAGACTTAATTCCAGGTTTCTGACCTTTGGCCTGATCTCAGAGGCCCAAAGGGTAGCTGTCTTTCTTAGTATAAAGCAAGAGCAAACATCGTATATATTTCCTTCTCTGAGTCTGTGCCACTTAGAAAACACTGGTTGGTGGTAGGATTAATCTGTAGTATTGGAGCGGGGCAGGGAGCAGGACAGGCAGCAAGGTGGAGAGATGGGAAACGCAAACCTTAATAAGGAGTAGTGTGCTAAAATGGTGAAATGGAACAGCTGTGCAAATAGCCAAACGTTTTACTCATTATTTATGCGGGCCAAAATTCTGCCCTCTCCTGTGAACTGCATGCACTGAGCAAGGTCTGACTGGGACAGTGGCTGCAGAGGTCTGACATAACCTGCCCACTAGGCTGTCACCATGCCCAGCATATCACTGAGGCACCTCACCATCCAAGGCCAGAATCCTACATTTCCCCTGGGCTTCCCACACACTGCTTCTGCTTCTGTTGTGAAGCAGCCTGAGGCAAGACCAGGAGGCTGGAAGACAAACTGGTGAGGAGTTGGATACCAGAGTCATATGGTAGGTTGGTAACTGTCTCACACTGGACTGTGTGTGTGTGTGTGTGTGTGTGTTAGGGGAGCAGGATGATGGCTGCGACTTCGTTCCAGTCTGCTTCCCCATCCCTGCACATAGGTTTCCTTCACAGACCCCAGGACTTTCAGCACCCCTGTCCAGCTGCATAGCCTGGCATTCCCTTGGTAACGCTGAATGTGACCAAGATACTTTGGGTATTTGTTTACATATGACACTGTACTTTCTCAAATTCATAAGAAGGGTATAAAATCAATAAATATCCTTTACCCTCTTAAATGTATGCAGTGTCAAGCTTGAATGGGTTTGCTTTAACAGAGAGTTCTTCAGTTGGGGCACTACAGCGTAGAAGGCTCCGCCCCATACCTGCTGATGAGATCAAAACAGCAGAACCCCACACGCCGCGAAATACTTCGCTTAATATTTTGTTGTGAACTGCCCAGAGAGCTTCAGCTATTGGGCGGTATAGAAATGAAATAAATAAATCTAAATGCAAGGGAATGAAATAATACGCTCTGCATGGTGGAAAAAAACTGGAACAAAAGAGAACATAAAACCCAGACTCTTGCAATAAGAGTGTAGTGGTATAGGACACAACTCATGTCTATAGAAAGCTGGGTCTGAATTTGCAAAGATAAACTCAAATGAGGCTTTTGCCAGTGCGTTCATATTTTTGTGCACAAACCCTCAAAACACAAGAAAGCCATGCAACAACTTTACTTTTATTGCACAGATACTATATAGAAAAGCCATATTCTGACATTCCATCACACTTCAGTGTCAGCAATATACAAAACTGTCTGTGTTGCTTTTTGTAAATTTGGCACTTTTTCAAGCCCAAGTTCATTCTGTCCCATTTTCACACCAACTTGATAATTTAGGGCTGCAGTCAGAAAGTTCGTATACCTTTTTTGTCCATATTTTACCCTAATATATGTGTTTTTGCAAGCAGTTTCCAGTAATGTATGCTTTTTGTACACACTTTCCCCTAATGCATGCATTTTTGTACACAACCTTACCTGACATACGCATTTTTGTACGCAATTTCCCCTAATGCATTATTTTCCATATGCATTTTTTGATCAGAGAACTGCATCGCAAAATTTGGAGAGTAGCGGAAACCGAAGACTAATGGAGATCCACTTTGTGTATTCGTTTGGGAAGTGCAAATCAGGTTAGATCGTATTAAAATGCGAACCAAACGAATTCCTGCCCCATCCCTTAGTTGGCAAGACACAGAATCTAGGGCTGGGCTATGCGGTAGGCTTGATTCTTAATTGCTGGGTTCACCAGAGGCACAGAGAAGGCCTTACTCCAATCATGTAAGTAAGGGTTGCCATTCATTCCTATTGGGTAACTGGCGAGTCCTCTCTCTGTTTGCACACACACCTCCCCTCTGTCATAATGATGACCATTCTCTCACCTCTGTCCAGCATTCTGCAGCTGAAATCATTCACCTCTCTTCTTGCTCTGATCATGTGACATCGGCCTTAACTTTACCCGGCCTTCTTGCCAGCTTCCTGTTCTCTCTCAGATGAAGCACAGGCTCCTTCTCCTTACCTTGAAAGCCCTTCATGGCCTTGTCCCCTGCTTATTCCATTGCTTATATATCCCTATACATCCCTGACTGTCACCTTCACTCCTGTACCTCCACCACCTTCAGCCATCTCCTGCTCCCTCAGATGACTCTGCCCCTTATGCTTGGGACTGCCTCCTAGAACAGGTGCCCCCACTGAATGAGGTGCCCCCACTGAATGATGAGGTGAAGCGGGCAGCCTCAAAGGCGAGGCCCTTTTCGGTGGTGGCACCCTGGTTGCGCAATGCCCTCCCCAGAGAAACGCCTATGTTGTAGTCTTTTCGACACTACGTGAAGACCTTGTTATTTTCCCAGACTTCCAGTTTTAAAAAATCGTGTAAGTGTATTGTTAGATCTTTGCACTATTGCCGCTTTTTTTACTCTGGTTCTTACTTTGGTTCTACAGGTAAAGTGGCTTTTGGGCTGAAAAATGCTGCCTGTGCCCTTCTCTGTAGTATTTATGTTTAATTATATGCACTTGAAACCATAGCATATTCTTTCATTTTTTTGACCAGGGGTACAGAATCTCTAGCCCGTGGGCCTCATGTGGCCCATGGCACACCCAAATCCAGCATTCTCCCCGCTGTTTCTCGATTCTCAGATCGGAAAGAGCAGCAGAAAATGGAGGGGGGCATTGGGAATCGCCTGTGCTGGGGAAAGTGGCTGCTCTCCCCATGCGTGGGCAAGCGCCAGCACCTCTGATCAACATCCTCATTGCAGGAAGGAGGTGGGGTGGGTGAAGATGCGGCCAAGCTGCTCCATTGGACGGGAACTAGGCTGGCTCAGCTTTGCTGCAGGTGGGGCTTCCCTACCTGGGGAAGCCAGCACACAGTGAAGCCCGGTCCCTTGGAGCTCGAGCCAGGGAGCAAATGATGTCAGCTTGGTGTGGCCAAGGCTGCTGATGTCAGGGCTATGGCTGTACTCACCTGTCACGATATGGCCATGGAGAGCTGGGGGGGGGGCAGCCGGCCCCCCATGCAAAGCTTTCTGCACCCGTGCTTTTGACCTGTGCTTCTACTTTCCTCCCCTTCCTCTGTTGTCTCCCGTGTTGAATTCTAGATTGTAAGTAAGCCACTCGGGCAGGAGTCCTCAATGTGGTGCCCATGGGTGCTCTCCCTGCCTTCAAAAATATCATTTTAAGAAAAACAGGACATGTTTGGGCTGTCTTCTTTCTCTCCCTTTCTCCCCCTCTCCTGGCTTCTAGCCTTGCTGTTTCTCTCCCCCACTCCACCTCTTTAGCTCGCTTTTGACTAGCCAGGCACACATGGCAGCCATTATGTTGTGGCTGGCCATATTCCCCATGGGAGCTATTTTATGGTACAACACATAAACCGGAGCAGTTTCTCAGATTCCTAGATGTGCCCATGGGTCCAAAAAGGTGGGGACTCCTGCCCTAGTGGCAGAGGCCTGTCCTTTTGTACTCTCTAAAGTGCCATGCATATTGACTCATTGATGATTGATAGATTGATAGATAGATAGATAGATAGATCGACGACAATAACAACAATAATAACAGTAATAATAATTTTGCTAGCAACTAATATTTTCCACTTTTCAGGGATCTTTTGCCTCAAAATGCTTACTTGCAAGCTAGCACAAAGTAGTTCATAGTTGCTCCCTGGGAAGAGAAGTCCCGTCTGTGTCAAGCCGTCCCCACAGTAATGCCTCTTCTGATTAAATGTATGAAAACATCTTGATCTCACATAGGCAGTAGGATAAACAAAGGGAGTTTGTTTGCATTCCCCCCTAGACTGGAACTTGCAGTATTTCTCAAGCGCTGGCCAGTTTGGCTGTATGCAGCAAGGACACTGGCAAGTTTGAGAGCAGACTGGACTTTCTGTTTTTGCTGATTCTTGTTATCCTTGTGCCGTGGCAGCCCCAAGATGCGTTGGTAAAGGTCAGTGTCCAGCAACCATGTGGGAGCGGTGGATGCCTTGGCTACTTCCCGCACTAATGTTACTCTTCTGTGGGGCCATGGGAAGTAACTACATCATCTTCCTGTTCATATGTCTTTCCTGGATACAGGCAATATTCCTGGTGTGACACCCAGCCACGCAAAGGCGGCCCCCATCCTGTAATGGGAATGCAAGAATCTACCCATATTTTAACCTTAGTTTCCCCCACCCCATCTCTTTCATTCTGTGCATTTTCGTTGTGTTATTATCGTTATTAGAAATGTTAGGATGTGGAAATGGCTTTTTTTTTTTTAAACCAAGAACAATTGGAGTTGGGATGGATCCCTTGTGATAGATGCCTGTGGGTATGAGCACACTGTATGGTGCTGAAGGTGTGAGTGAGGAGACCTGCCTACATGGCTGTCAAATATCAGTGGGCAATGCAGCACCCGCCAACCACAGACGGGCCCATGTGGCCACATAGCCGTGGTTGCTCCAGCTCTTCCGTGAATGTATGTCGGTCACTTCAAAACACACCTCGTTAGATTCAGTTGCCTGCAAGTCTTTCACTGGGGACCACAGCAGAAACGCTCTGCAAATCATGCTAATCACAAGTGCCTTAATGTGTGCAAAGGAGCTAGAGAGCAGATGTGCTCACTTCAGCTTCTTGGCACTGGCATAATTAGCCTGCCGCCCCTTCAGAACGCGACAAGGATCAAGCTGCATGTTGTTCCGCAAAATCCCTATTCTGAAATAGTTCTGATTAAATGTAAATCGTCCGTTGTATGAAAATTAAAGAAGGAAATCCATTTGGGGTTCCCTTATTCCTCTGTCGGCCCTCACCTTATTGACTTGGGTAGACGGGCGAGAGAGAGAGAACTGTAGCTGATCAGAGCACAGCTGATGGAAGGTTCCATGGACGGTGACATGGTCTGCTGTGGGGTAGCCAACAGCATGCCTGCCTTCTCTGCGTCATCCTGTTTCCCACTACCACTCCTCCCGGGCTCCTCCCTAGTTCAGCGTACCCCAGCTTGTCTACACAAGTGCTTCATTCCTTGATAATGTATGTATGAGAGACGGGGTGGGGGAAACTAAGGTTAAAATATGGGTAGATTCTTGCATTCCCATTACAGGATGGGAGCTGCCTTTGCATGGCTGGGTGCCACACCAAGAATATCGCCTGTATCCAGGAAAGACATATGAACAGGAAGATGATGTAGTTACTTCCCATGGCCCCACACAGAGAGAGAGAGAGAGAGAGAGAGAGAGATGTTTTGTGACATGGTGAGTGGTCTGTGGCATGTGCTTGAGTAACTGGCTGTGCATTTTTCTCGTTCCTGCTTTGTGCCTGTGGCACATTACGCTTATCTGGATTGTGGGAGATCGAGAGCGGTGGTCCCGTCTTCTTCCTGAGTTAGAATTCCATCCCTGTCTCAGGCTCAGGTGCTGCTCATAAATAACCCATACCCATGTTGTATGATGGATGATTTTGTATTCAAGAGCTGTGACCATTCAGGTTTTAAAGGTCAGGCAACAGCACTTTGAATTGTAGCCGGAAACAAATGGGAAGCCAGTGCAGCTGTTTCAGCAAGGGAGTCTCATGCTCCCTGCATGCAGCCCCTGTTGAGAAAGCCAACAATATTTACACAATAGTAAATTGTTTAGAATGGCAACCTGTATAAATCTGATATAGAAGAGCTTCTTTTAAAAAGAAAAGGAGAAAGGAAGTGAGCCAGTATGTTGTTGTAACAGGTAACGCTTTGGACTTGGGGACCCAACTCCAAATCCCTGCTTAGCTGTGAAGCTGATTGGGCAACCTGCTTTGGGCAAGTTGCTTTCTCTCAGCCAAAGCTAAAATGGGGCAACCTCAGAGCTCCTTGCAAGAAGCACAGGATAAAATGGAATAACCTAGAATCGGTATACCTTATTTGGTACCTTAGTATAACTACATCGATGAAACCAAACCCTTGTATAGAAAAAGTGACTATAGAAAAAGGACAAATTACCACTTGTGGGTCAGCATCATATGTTCAATAGGACCACTTCTCCCATTTCAGGATACTCCTTGTCAAGTATATTGTAGGGTAAAAAAAATACATTTCAGATCACTATATCCATGGATATGTGTCTGCCGTGGGTCAAAAGGAGCACAGAAAAAGCTCATCATGAGGTATTGAGTGCAGAATTCAGATTTCTGGTAAACTTAGCTTTCATTTTTTTAAAAAAGACATTTTCTAGCCCTTATGGGCAGTGATATGTTAGAGGTATGTGTTCAATACCTGCTGAAATATCAGAGAGGTGATTGAAGAAGGCCTCTACTGGTTTAGGGTAGAGCTTCAATACCCTGAGCTTTTCCCCTTGTATATCCAAGCAACATGCTAGGAAAACATTCTGCAAGGTAACAAACGAAGCAGATTCAGTCTGAATAATTTATACACGTTGAAGGGTGGCTTTTCTTAGAACAGAATTTGGATTGCATGAGCAGAGAATTCTAGTTTTACAATTTAATACACACAGAGATTGTCAACTGGTGAACTACTCCAGGAAGACATAGCACAGCAAACTTCTTTTGGTGATGCTTTAACCCACAGGGTGGACGAGGGGTGGTTGCAAGTTTGTTATAATGAGCCAGGAAATCCTCACCATCCCTCTCCAAGCAGTTGTTCTTCATATATCGGATAGAGTTAGAAATGTCTGCATCTCGGCAACGTGATGGCAACACATTTCACGTTCTGCATAATGTGAATTGCACCTGAGTTGCATGGCTGTGTATAGAGGCATTTAGTCACAAATCTTCCTTAATGTCAGTATGGTGTGTATCTTCCTGCCGGCCCAAACCCACCGAACTGCATTTCCATTGTGTGTGTGCCTCGGAGAGAGGAGTTTAAACAAAGCGCTATTGAGCCAGCTTGAAACATTCATCAACTGAAAGTTGGGGCAGCGGGGAGAAAAACCAAATAATGTCCTCTATTTTGGTCTGTGTTCATGCATTTCCACATGGCTGGGTAATGGCCTCACTGCCCCAGCCTGCCTGCCGGTTTTAGTTTCCTGTAGCTGGTATGATGAGGCTGGAACCTCTTGCCAGTCCCTTTGCTGCTCAGCAGTGTTTCTAGGGCTGCGCTGTGAAACAGGAGGCACGTTCTGATGATGAGCGATAATCTGATGTGCGGATGGCCGTCCCGTTGTAACCTGTGACTGTTGCAAAGGGTCACCCGAAGACAACGACAGTTGAAACAAAGCATTACCGCCACTTCTCTGCCCTTTTGGAACTTTTACCCTGGAAAACAGCTTATTATCATGGCGAAATCCCACGGGGACGGGGTGGAGAAAGGCCTGATGCTTTTCCTATTCCTCACTTTCACATGTGCAGATAGACCCACTACAGTCCTGCCTGAATTATGTTTTATGCCACTGTGCTGTATGATTTGGGCGCTGATGATGCGGGGTTGTTTTTCCCCACTGTGCAAAACAGACATTGTGTTACGGCAGCACAACCACGTAAATGTTCTGCCACCTATCTCCCCATAAAGTTGATTGATTGATTGATTGCATTTATATCCTGCCTTTTTTCCTCCATAAGGAACCCAAGGCGGCGTACATAATCCTCCTCCTCTCCATTTGATCCTCACAACAACAGCCCTGTGAGGTAGGCTGGGCTGAGAGTCTGTGACTGGCCCAAAGTCACCCAGTGAGCTTCCATGGCCGAGTGGGGACTAGAACCCAGATCTCCCGGCTCCCAGTCCTACACAAAGTATAGAATAGGAGATGCAGCTTGCACCCCATCTAGCATGATCCTCTTGCCATTGCTGTCAAATCCCCCCCGCCCCGCCACCATTAATCTGCATTGTTGCTTCCATGCCGGTAACAGCTAAAGGGGTGTGTGTGTGTGTGTGTGTGTCCCCTGGGCAACCCTACACAACCGGTATCGTGGCTTCCTTGCCAGCGTTATGGGTGTGGAAGCAGTGATGAACATCGGGTTTAGCTTCCTCCTCCTCTGGTGTGCCACATTATGGTTTCCCATTACAGGTGAACCAGCCCTTTGGATCTCCTCTGTCTCTAGTGAAGCTAGCTAGTATTCTGTTTCTTTAAGCCTATTTCACACATTACTGCTTTGGTTTCACTTCACATATTTTTGCCTCTTTTTTGGTCTTTTCAGCAGTATGCTGTGCTCTAGACTGAGTTACCTGGAGGGAGGGAAGAGTGATGGTGGCCAATATGTGGATTATTATCCTGTTCTGGTGAGGGAGGAGTCATATGATGATTTTGTCTTCCCTCTTAATCCTGTTATTTTGGGGAGATAAAATCCAGAAAATTATGCTGTTAGAAAATTGAGACCCAGAATACGATGGCAAAGTGCAATAGAATCACAACTGGAATCCTGTCTCCAGGTTGCCCATACTACTTCTTTAAATATTTTATTAAAAATTACAATATTACTTTTGGAAATTTCCTGCCCTTCCACAAAAGGGCTCAGAACAGTACGTAGGCATTGTTATTTTATCTTCATAACAATCCAGTGACTTAGGTTAAGTTGAGAGAGGCCCTGAATGCAAATATAATGCTTAACCATGGTTAGTTACCTGAACTCTGATGGATACCCCAAATTTACAATGTAACTATTAATTTCTTGAGCTAGGCCCTGTATTCATGGCTGCATATAATGATTCCTGTGAGACCTGCTTGTTATCATGCAAGCAGAAAGGCTTGGGAAACCTTAACTATGACTTGCATGGTGCGAGTTTCCAAACTTGCTTCAGACTATGAATTTCACATCCTGGCTTGCGGCCCAATCATTAGTCATGCTTTAAGTATTCAGATATAATGTTTAAGCTGTGGTTGCAGAACATTAATCGTAGGTAAGGATTATGTCTGTACAGAGCAAGAGTGTCACTCAGCATGGATTGGAACCCAGGATTTCCCAGACGTAGTCAAATATTCTGCCCACTACACTGTCACAGTGCAAGGTGGCATTGTGGCAAAGTGGCATCCCCTCTGTCCCCATCCTGCTGATTTCAGCCTGTTCTGTCTGTACCAGACTAACTCCAGCTCGTTTGTAGGTCTTGTCCTACCTCTTCCTGTGAAGTGTTCAGTAGGAATGTCTAAAAATGAAGGTTGTCTGATCCGTAGTTAGAAGCTGTGTGGTATGCAGCTTGTCGTGAATGTGGCTGCACATACACCATCCTGTCCCGTATATTATTTTCAGGGGTCCATAAATTATGTCTAGGCTTAGTAGCCAAAGATTATTTCTACTAGCCAGCAAATATATAGTGAAAATGCCTCTGAATACATGTACAGTGGCTATCCAGCAAGTGGCAGCCTGTCCCTCCAATAGAATTAAGGAGAATTTTATTCATTCAATCAATTTATGGGTCTCCCTATAGCTGAAATTCTCAGGGCGATGTACATAATAAAAACAAATACAATAATAGCACAGATGGCATTGCGCCCTATATGCCTGAGTCCCCTGCAGGTCTCTTCCTGAAAATTAAACGTTGCCCTCATTTCCCTGAGAAGCCACAGCCTAGCACAGCAAGCATCTATTTTCAAAACCAGGTTTAAGAAGCTAGGAGACCCATTCTTTCCTTCTCTCCCAAAGAAATCCGCTTCAGTTTTTTCTTACTTCCCCACAGCAGCTCCCTTTCACAACCCAAAACAAAGGGAGTTGGTCTTTCCCGCCCTGCCCCATCTTGAGTGAGACGCCAAGTTGCAAGTGAGGCTAGGGAATGGAGAAAGGCTGCAGAGGCAGTCACACAAAGTGCAATCGTATATGCATGTCTGCTCAGAAGTAAGTCCCATTGAACCTTCTCCCATCCAGAGTCAATGAATTTATGAAGCACACCTTTCTCTTGTTAAAAAAATGACCTGTCATTGGAATGAAGGGGCTGGAGCTTGTTGACTGGGAGGTATTTGGAAGGAATGCATTATTAGGTAGTGGCTGGGGGCTGCAGACGCTCTTAGGAGCAGCAGCTGCTGAGTTCTAGGAGATTGTGGGGTGTGGGGGGAAGGGGGAGAGGGGGGTGCACCTATCCCCCACCCCACCAATGAGAATTGCAGTATTCCTAGATAGGAGAAGAAAGCCTATTCCATTCAGAACAGCCGCTCCCCAAAATCTACGTCGGGTCTTTCAGGAAGCCTGATTTTGCTGTTGTAATGCAGCCTCCCTCCCTAAATGTTCTTGCTCTCTACGATCAAAGGCTTTCTCATTTCTCGCCCCTGTCCTGCTGGGAAGTGAGTTTGTTGGCGAAAGCTTCATATTTCAGTTAACAATGTATTTCCTAACCTCTTTCTTTCAGTATCCATAATGGAGTAATAGCAGTGTTCCAACGAAAAGGGCTTCCAGAACATGAGCTTTACAATCTCAATGAAGGAGTCAGGTGAGTAAAACAATCAGATTACACACCTATTCCGATTCTTATTTCTTAAGTGCTCACTGCATTTTAGCCTTTTCTTGATTTAAAAAATCAGATGTTTTGGACTCCAGCTCCCATCACCACCTAGCCAACATGGCCAGCAGTCAGGAATTCTGGGAGTTGTATTCAAAACATCCGGAGGGCACCAGGTTGAGGAAGGCTGATTTATACAGTGCCATTAATGTAAATGGCAGCATATAGAGCAGCAGCAGCAAAAAGTGAACACAGCACCCCGACCCCAAATAATTAAGTTAGGCAACATAGTAGCTGGTCAAAACTCCCATTTGCACATGATTGGGCTTCATGCTTGCCTGGAGTGCATGAATATTTAACATGCCAGCGCTACTATGGTGTTGAAATTAACTCACCACCACCAGGTGAACATTGGGAATGTGGACTAAGGATATTGGAGTTCACAGTGTGATGCCCGGAGTCCTGTAAATATTATTGCCAGTCTGGGTTTCATTCTCCATGGCAACTGTGCGGTATGTTCTGGTCTTCAAGGTCAGAGAATTGTCCTGCGAAGTTGCTGTTTCTGGGTCAATTGTTCTGACATCAGGTTAATAGTATGTCGTACTCAGGTTAAAAAAGAACAGTTGTTTTGACATCAGGTTAACAATATGTTGTATTAAGTTTTTTGTTTTTTTTAAGAACAATAAACCACTGAAATGAACTTGCACGTTTGTTTGAAGTAACAATATTGTCTGCAACGGGGGAACTTTTTGCAAAGCGCTTGTATTAGTACAGTGTCTGGAACGGCTTTGGAAAGTTGCTTGTCGTTTGTATGGCAGTGTTTTTCTTTGTACTAACCTCATCATCTGGGAGATTCCTGAAGCTTGGGGATATTTAAGTGAAGGGATATGGATGGTTTCAGCTGAGAACCAGCACAGAGTTACAGATAAAACAGGGAACAAGGAATTTCATGCAGGCAATCAAGTGGACTGTGGCAGGATGAGTGGAGCGCTTCACCTCTCCTCCTGCAGCCTGCTGAATTTCTAGGCAGGGTGTAGAGGAGCGCTTTGCCTCCCTTCTTGCCCAGGGTAGAAATGGAGCAGACTTCCAGAGAAGGCATGGACACTTCATCCCTCCTCCACCAGCCTGCTGTGTTTCGTGCTAGCCAGGGAGGAGGGTAAGCCCCCTCCTGTGCATCCATCTTCGAAAGCAAGAGAGCTGGCAGAGGAGGAAAGGGGCGTTCCTTCCATCTTCTGCCAGCCTGCTACGTTTCTGGGTTTGATGCAGAGCAGGTGAACCCCCACATGTCTAGCACAGCAACACAGCAGGCTGGCAGCAGAGGGACAGAGTTTCTTTTCTGCTCCTGGCTACAATACTGTGCTGAATGTGCAGGAAGCAAAGCTCCCTCCTGCATATCTGGAATAGAAACGCAGTGGGCTGGTGAAGGAGCCATTGATCACTCTCTGCCCCCTCTGCCCATCCCTTGCGTTTCTGGCCTGCAAAGTGTTTTACTGGCCTGCTTTTTACACATAAAAGGGGCTGGCAGAGAAGGGAATGCGCACTCTCTCTGTCCTCCACCAGCCCCACTTATAAAAGCAGACTAGTAAATGTTTTGCAGGCTAGTAACTTTTGGGGACTATTTTTACAAGGCTTGGAGTAAACGGAAAGGAAGAAAAGGAAGAATTTCTGCCGTGAACAAACTCTTCATGGCTGGTAGATAGAACTGAGACAACTTGTCCTGCTGAAGATGGGGTCAGAATCTATGCTGTCTTACCCAAGGACTACTTGGAATTGTTTTCTTTGACTGGGCTAGATTTCCGCTATATTTGATGGTAAACTTCTGTTCCATCCTGCACTTTTTATGTTGAAGAGGATTCCCACACACAGAGGCTGAAACAGGGAGAGGCCCGATTGTCCCCTTAGTTTTCTTCTCCTTTCAAATCTAAATTGAATGAAGTGAGGTGGTACCATGCATACATTAAAACTGACAGTTCCATATATAGAGAGAATGGTTTAAAGGACTGGGGGTGGCAGTGCTGGAGGGGTAGGGGTCAAGCTGAGGATATAAGGAGAAACAAGGGCCAAAAATATAAGGTGGGGCAAGGCTGGGGATGTCTTTAAAAAGTAAGGATGAGGAATTCTGTACTTTGGATGGATGCTGAAGGTGATGGGGGCTGGTGGGGATCTGAAGAAAGGCATCATACCTTCAGTTCAACAGGAGAGATGAATAATTGTGGCCGCAGTTTTAGACAGAAGAGAGTGTAGACCAGAGGAAGGTTGCAGAGGAAGACCAGAAAGGAGAAGGTTGCAGTAGTCAAGGTGGGAGATAACCAGACCATGAACTAGAGCTTTAGGGTGAAGTAGAAGAGCTAGGCAATTGACTGAATGTGGAGACTAAACAAGGAAGAATATTAAAAGATTCAGCCCATGTTGCATGCTGGTTCAGTAGGGGAATGGAGATAGATTAAGGAAAAGAAGGCTTGGGAGGAAAGAGTAGTAGTTAATTCCTGGACATGTTGAGTTTGAGATGGTGATGAGACGGCAAAGTGGATACATGAGACAGGCAGGTGGAGATGCAGGACCAGAGGGATGGGCAGATAGTATCTGTGGTAAAGAGGTATAACTGGGTGTCATCGGCATATAGGTAGTACTGAAGGTGTGAGATTTGATAAGATCATCCAAGGAGAGCGAATATAGGGGAGAAGTAAGGAGCTCAGGACAGAACCCTAAGGGAGCCCAACAGAAAGGAGGTCTGCAGAGTAGGAGCTTACCCTAATGGGAATGTAGAATGAACAATCTGACAGATGAAAGGACAAGCTATCAGAGTTCTGGAAGCTGAAGAAATGGAGGAAGCCAAGCATAAGAGGGTGATCTGTAGTGTCAAAGGCAGCAGATGGGTCAAGGGGGACAAGGACAGAGATGAGAGCATTGATTGGCAGTGAGAAGATCACCTGTGTGATCTTAGCAAGGGCATTTTCAGTGCAATAGAGAAGGTGGAAACTAGATTGTAGGGAGCTGAGAATGGAGTTGGAAGAGAGAGTCAAGTGGGAGTGGACAGCCTGCTTGAAAGTTGAGGAAGGCAAGAAGAGAGAGGAAATTGTGACAAAGCAGGATGTCAGTGACTCAAGCTTTGGGGTATTTTTAGCTGCTTCCAGATGCTGGTTTACAGACGACGCACATCCCAGAGTTATTTTGCTAACCGCGGCTATGATCCTTGCCTAATACAAGGGTACTCTTGCCTCTTTCATAATGGTCCCGTTTTGCTTTCTGAACCATTTGTTTATGACAGTTTCCTAAACTCCTGATAGCATACGTTTGTTTTTATCCTTTTTTCTGATTTAAAATTGGAGGGATACTTCAGTCTTACACCCCAAAAGGTTTACTTTAAGGCTCTACCTTATATACTCTGAGGGCCAAAGTAGATGTGATGTGGGAGTCCAGAATAAGGATCTTCCAGAGGTTTTCTTTGTTTTACTAAAGTAACCATGCGGAGCTGCTAATTTTGTTCAGGGTAGTGAATCCAGGAAGCTGCCTTATATCAGGTCAGAGCACTGGTCCATCTAGCCCAGTATTGTCAACACGGACTGGCAGCAGCTCTCCAGGGGTTCAGGCAGGAGGTTTTCCTTCCCTATCTGGAGATGTCAGAAATTGAACCTGCATGTCAAGCATGTGCTCTGCCACTGAGCCACAGCTCCTCCCCCATTGGCAATGTAACTAAGTGTAACGTGATGTACCTTAGGGTAAAAATGAAAATAAAATCCTAACTTCGGATATAGGGTGCTTCCAGATGAGGCGTTTGCCCTGCCTCATTCACTGCATTTTCCATGGTGTCCAGACGGGTTGTCGTCTTCCATTTGCAGCCTTCCCATGTTTTCCCACTGCTTCTTCCATCTCTTTTCTTACCACAAAAAAATCTGTTGAAGAAGGAAGAGCTGCACAATTGCTTTTGAGTGGTAGAATTTGGAGCGATTCATCTGGAAGCACCCATATACGGATGGGATCTGAAGTGGCAGTGATCAAGCAGGACGGATATCTTGGGATCGTGGCGGGTACTTCAGTCAAAACCACGTCTCAGCGTGCGGCAGCTATGAGAAGGGGAAATCCCAAGCTGAGATTATTAGGAAAGGCATTGCATAATAAGGTTGCCGGCAACGCTGGCTTTTTATAAATCTGTAATGTAGCCATGTTAGAACAGTGTGACCAGAACTATCTCAAAAAGTATATACCATCTTTCTCCAACTTGGTGCCCTCCAAATGTTTTGGACTACAACCCCAACGTTCCTGACCAGTAGCCATACTGGCTGGGGCAGATGGGAGTTGCAGTCCAAACATCTGAAGGACATTAGGTTGGGGAAGGCTGATATATATTGTAAAGCTGGGAAAGGGGTGTGTGTGTATGTTTTTTAAAAGAGTAATTAAAATGACCATGGGCTACATGCTTTCCCAGAAGCATCTGGCTGGCCACAGCTGAAAACAAAATGTTGGACTGCATAGATTCTTATTCGGATCTGGAAGAGCTTTTCTTGTGCCCTGCCTCTCGTACCCCTGCCTCTTCCTCCATCTAACCTAATCCTAGGGCCCTTTTCTTGGTCGCAGAATGTTGACTCTTCTGTGTATACATTTTATTTTGCAGATTGCTATTATCAATAAAGATAGTGCTAAGATCATCTGTAGTATGATACAGATTATTGAGTATTGTGAGGATTGTGTATTCCAACCAAGAGTATTGTGGCACCTTAAAGTCCAACACATTTACTGTGGCATGTGCTTTTATAGGCAAGGGACTACATTGTTCCTGTAAATTACAGTACATAACAATACCATGGTTACAAGGACTAAAAAAAATATATTCTTCTTGAAACAGGCAGCTACTGAAAACTGAGCTGGGATCCTTTTTTACTGAATATTTACAGGTTTGTACAGTTTGCCCTTTTCTTGTGATTAATCGTTTACTTGATCTTGCATTGTTAACTGAGGCTGGCTACTGAACAAACTGTTGCCCGCAGGCATCTCCATCCTACAAAACTTAAGTGCATTTACATCTTAGGTTGTTTGAACTTCCCCACTGGGTCTCGTCTTAAGACATTTCACTCTTGAAATAAGTGTTTCCAGAAAGGATACTGGAGGACTTATATGCCAAGTTCTGCACCTAGGAAAAAGAAACCCAATGCACAGTTACAAGATGGGCGATACTTGGCTCAACAACACTACAAGCGAGAAGGATCTTGGAATTGTTGTCGATCACAAGCTGAATATGAGCCAACAATGTGATGTGGCTGTAAAACAGCAAATGCTATTTCGGGCTGCATTAATAGAAGCATAGCTTCCAAATCCCGGGAAGTACTAGTTCCCCTCTACTCAGCATTGGTTAGGCCTCATCCGGAGTACTGTGTCCAGTTAAGGGGACCGCACTTTAAGAAGGATGCAGACAAGCTGGAGAGGGTTCAGAGGAGGGTAACGAAGATGATCAGGGGACTGGAAACAAAGCCCTATGAGGAGAGACTGAAAGAACTGGGCATGTTTAGCCTTGAGAAGGCTGAGGGGAGATAGCGCTCTTCAAGGACTTGAAAGGTTGTCCCAGAGAGGAAAGCCAGGATCTCTTCTTGATCATCACACAATGCAGGACACGGAATAATGGGCTCAAGTGACAGGAAGCCAGATTCCGGCTGTACGTCAGGAAAATGTCCTGACTGTTAGAGCAATATGACAGTGGAACCAATTCCCTAGGGAGGTGGTGGGCTCTCCCACACTGGAGGCATTCAAGATGAGGCTGGACAGCCATTTGCCAGGATTGCTCTGACTTGGATTCCTGCATTGCGCAGGGGGTTGGACTTGATGGTCTTATAGGCCCCTTCCAATCCTACTATTCTATGATTCTATGACTTTATTTGGATTATATAGACCGCGTGGCCCAATGACTAGGTCTCACTGAGGTGGTCAACCGAAGTCCGGACTGCATCACCTCAGACAGCAGGTAGGAGCTCACATGAATAAACGCTCCTTCATACACATGCCGAAATCCTCCACAGAGTAAACCAGTGTTGGTCAAGTAAAAATGTGATTGCATGCCAAAAGAATTGTAAAAAATTGTACCAAGCCTGCAATCCTGTATACACGTATCTGGGAAAAAGTCCCATTAAGCTTAAACAGACTTACTTCTGAGTAGCGATGCGTAGGATTGTGCTGAAAATCTGTTTTCTTCCATTCCAGTCGTGGAGCAGTATCCAGTGTTGTCACAGCGCTGGCGTGAACCAGTGCTCGTGCAACGTCATGTCGTTAGCACTCATTAGGCACAGGGCAAAACTGGCCAGCGTTCAGTGGCAAACGGCACTGCTGAAATTCAGCGGCAAGTCACTGCTTTTTCCCTTTGCCTACCCAGCGCTAACGACATTGTGTTAGCATTGGTTTATGCTGGCACAGCATCATTAGTGCTGGTGTTGTGGCAGTACTGGATACAGCCCATGTATTGAACATATCAGAAGGCTAGAAAAAATATTTAGGGGAGCATTAAATTTGCCAGACATAAAATGTACATCAAACGACCATGTGTACATCAAACCACCATGACCTATTATTTTTCATATTCAGTAATCACAGCTTTCAGATAATACAAAGGGTATGTATTCAGGTAATAACATCCAGAGGTGTAGCAAAAATGTGTTCAAATATACCAGCAAGAAGAGGTCTGTTCAGAAGTGTTATTTACGGCCATTGTCAGAAAATGTACATTTATTTGAAAATAATGAATTTCTTGAAGCATTTTCATTAAGGAAATTTAGAAGCGATAGTTTCTCAAAACGTTCTAACCGTTATCATTAGTATGTGTTCCGTAATCCACACAGAACATCACGCACAAACGTGTTAGCATTACTATTAGTTTTGTGTCTTCTCAAAGAGTATGAAAAGGGGCTGGCAAACTGGAACAGACACCACCAAACTTTTCAGTCCGCCTCTTCAGCCGGTGTTGTGAGCTGTGTCTCGGCTGATCCGTCAGGGACAGCCAGGCGCAGGTTGACCACTTGAGTGAGAACTAGGTCCTAGTCATTGCTTAGCAAATGAGGGCAAGATTTGCCACAAGCAAAAAAAAAAAGAGGGAATTGTTAGGGGCAGGGCTGAGTTGATGGTGGAGACTTCCCTTCTCATTTTCCCTGGGCCTCAGGCATAGAGCGTAGGGGATTTACCTTCATCCAGCTTCTCTCCTTCCCTGAGCTTTGCACATACCCTAGCTAGGAAAGATGCAGAGGAGTTCTCCTCAGTTCAAGCCTGACAGCTGTTCCAATACTTGCCAGAAGGTTTTACAGATCTCATCTCCCTCCCGCACCCCCGTTCCCTGCAAGCTTGTGTGGCTGAGAGATCCTCCCCATTGCCTTAGCAACTGTGCTCACAGCTCCATAGCCACTGCTTTCTGCAGACTCGACCAGGAAATCTGGTGCATCGTCTACGCTTCATAAGTGTGAGGATATGTGGGGCGGGGGAAAACCCTGCCAGCTCCACAGTTGGAAAACAACAGCAAAATAAAACAATGACTGTGTCCCACCTTCATGATTTCTAAGCCAGCGTTGTCATGTGGGTTAGCATAGGGCTTTTAAAACTAACTGTCTTCAGGGCACTGTTGGGTTTCTAAGAAATACGTTAAGGGAGTTCCTCAACCAAAGTTCGCTGATGGTGACCAAGCTCCTTCTAAAGCAGAACTGGGCAGTTTGTGGCCCTCCAGATGTTGGACTGCAGCTCCCATCAGCCCTAGGCAGCATAGCCAGTGGTGAGGGATCATGGGAGTTGCAGTCCAACAACACCTGGAGGGTCACAATTTGCCTGACCCTGACCCTGAAGAGATCTCGCCCATCACTGCTGATCTTCCCCTGCAATCCAGGCTGATGGAGGAGGTGCTAGGGCACACTCTCCATTGATGTGGGGCAACAGTGATGCCCCATGTAAGTTGAGTGCGCGCCCAAGATCCTCTGCCGGCACGCGGGGGTTTCCTGGCAGACGAGTCAGTGCGGGAAGCATTCTCTGACGATGAAACGCTTGGAAACCACTGAGCGAGCAACGTCACTCAGGCCAGCCTCGGACAGCCCCCGTCACCGCCCTAGCTGCAAGCTCCACAGGACAGTAAGGTCGACCCTGTCGAATTCTAGTCTCTCTGTATATTGACTGTTTTAAGGCGTAGAGTGCAATCCTACCAGATCCACCCTTGATACTTGCAAGACTCCGAACTCAGAGGCTTAGGAGTATCCAGTGCAGAGCGGGAGGAGCTACATGGGCATTTTCGTCGGGGAGGGGGAAGAAAGGAGGCTGGGTAGGCCAGAGGATTCCTAGCACAGACGTCTCCCCAGTCCCCGCCTATGGGAACACCCCCTTCCCTTCGAGGCTGCATGTGCAGCCTCGGAGAGGCAGCCACCACCGTTCTCTCCACACTGGCGGGGAGCTTGGACTTCTGGGTCCGAGGTCGGAGCAGTGCCTCCGACCTCTCATCCAGGAATCTGAGCTATCCTGCGGCCTCCCAGACTCTGTTTAGGTGCCATAGATTGCTCTCCCCATCATCTTGCCTTCGTAATCTCACACAATGTTAAGGTGGGAAATCCCATCCAATGCAGTTAACTATCCGCATGGCCCCAAAACATAACCGGAAGCCATGAGCAAGCCTCCTCTAAGGAGCTGCCTTTAAAAAAAAAAAATATTACCCTGTAATAATTAGGATTACGGGGTAAAAGAGATTAAAAGTTATTTTATGCTGTATTTACAGAACCAGCTGCTTACAAAAGGCATGGTGATCCTGAGGGACAAGATCCGATTTTATGAAGGTAATCAAGACATCCATTATGCCTGCTGAGCCTCGTCCAAAAGTGCATCAAAATCAAAACTCTTTCTTCAACTGGCTGCAGACCAGAACCCCTAATAACAGCCTGCGTCTGCCTCGGCAGTCATCTAATGTTCCTGCCTGCTGAACAAGGAAATGAAATTTGTCTGGCACATCAGCTGAGCAAACTGCAGCCTCCAGAGCGGCCGTTCACCATTTCCAAAAATTATAAACCTCTTTATGATTAAATAGCCATGTGGATGTTTGAAAAACTGTGGAAGCCAGTGCACTGAAAAAGTTATTTCGCTTAGACTCTTCTCTTCTTACATAGAGCTTCCATGACATTCTTCCATCCAGGCAGTGCTCAGGGCCAGTTTAGCTGACCTTCTGCGGTGGGACTGCATTATGCGCCAAGGCGCCTTACCCCACTTAAAAAAACAACACCAGTAACGTATTTTCTCTCCAGCAGCTGGGATTGCTGTGAAATAGGTTTCTGTTGATGCTGAAACTGTGGGTTCAAAAGAGTTGTTAAGTGTGTTGGGCTCAGCTGCCAGCTCTACCTTGTACTGAGACTTTTGGCCAAATTACTTGCCCTTTGTGCCACATCTCCCATGGCAGCCATTTTGTGGTGGTGCCCAGGACAGCTTCTCAAATGGCCAGATGTGCCCACAGCACCAAAAAAGGTTACCTGTGCCTGCTCTATGAGCTATGCATCTGTGGAAACATGCTTGCACATGTGTGGATTCCGAAGTAGGTGAGGAAATGGGTATTGTGCACAATTGCCCAGGCTGATCCTTGGATTTGGGCTGCGCACACACACTTCAAAAAAAAATAAAGTTGGAAACCTGCTGATCAGTTGCATTTTACCTTTTTTCAAAATGGGTATGCACAAGCAGTCTCAGCCGCTGCGTGCATGCTCTGTTGTACTGGGCAAAATGATCTGAGTGTCACCAACCTGAGCAAAACCAACCGGATTCAAGAGGCAGTTTGCTCTTATTAAGGCTGAGTCACAATTTGCACAACAAATAAATCTTTTGTGTGCCTCCCCGTGAGCTTCCCTGTAGTGAAGCGTGGGGGAACACATGACCCTCCAGATGCTGGTAGACTGCAACTCCCATTTGCACCAGCCAGCGTAGTCAGTAGCGAGGGGTGATGGGAGTTGTAGTCCAAGAACATCTGGTGGAGGGCCACACGTTCCCCATACCTGCTATAATGTTTTGAAGGGGATTCCCATATCTGTAAGTACAAGTCTCCCCAGGGAATATGCACTACATGCATATGTAATGATACCTCATGTACAAAATACATTCTGTACGCTATACACGCCTGTGTTTTAGCTGACTGTCTCTTTAAAATACATGCAAAGGGCAAGCAAACAATCTCCTCCCATGCATGTACTTTACAGAGAAAGGAGCTAAAAATATTCACTTGCACAGCTCAAATGTGGGACAGGATATGTGCATTTGACAGGTGCCTTTCCCACCTGTATACAAAATACTTTCATTTGACTTGTTCTTTGGTCTGTGCCTTTTGACTAAACTGTTTTCTTTCAACTTTTAGGACAGAAACTGTTGGATTCCTTGGCTGAAACGTGGGATTTTTTTTTTAGTGATGTCCTGCCCATGCTTCAGGCTATATTCTATCCCGTGCAGGTAAAATATGACTTTGTTACTTTAGGATCCAGAAAAACCAGAAGAAGCAACTCTGCTGGTTGATCAACAAATTCTCAGCCATCCCTGTGGGGCAAACTAACACTTACGTAGATGAGGAAGTATTCCAACAAATGGGGGAAACTTTCAAAAGAGGGAATTCCCTGTGTAGGCATGTTTCTCTACATGCTGTGGCATTCCTGATGTTAGGAGAAAATTACAGCCTTGACTTTCAAGTAGCCCCCCCCCCTTCCCCTTACCTAGCTGTGCCCAGTACTTCCAACTCCTGGACAGGATCCAAAGAGTTGTGCAGCTTCTTCTGCATGCCCAAGGGATAGTTGGACTTGCAGCTTAACCACCACACCACGCCATATGACAAGCCACTTTTGAAACAGAGGAGTTTCAAAGTTTGTGATTTTAGAAAACATTGAGAACCTAATATGTCTTTAAACAATATTCCAAGAGAAGCAAGTGAAATTCACTGCTGAGATGAATGTATTTGGAAATCTCTAATAAAATGACTAAGCTGCATAGATTCCAAATGCTAATTGCAGAAATGTTCATACAATCGGGTAGTTGTAGAATGTGATGCAAGAACTCTGGCTTGATTTTCAGAACACCGAGTTCTTAAATTTCTTCAGTGGTCTTTCAGCCAGGATGTTGCTCTAGGTTCTCTGCCTGTTTTGGACTCCAAAATATCTCTGTTGTATTTACCATATCAACACCACAACCCATGCAAAAAGAAATGTTAATCTTACATTTATATCCTGCTTTTCACAACCAGTTTGTCCCCCATTGTAGCAGCTGTTATAGCAACATTAAAAATAAAGCTTCAGTTTAAAATGCAGTATCCTCAAACACAGAGTTAATTGGACAATAGCATTTTTTAGAAGGGCTTTGTCACTTCCTAAATGTATGTAGACAGTCTGACCTCCTTGGAAGGAAGCTCATTAGGGACAGTGCCATTACAGAAAAGACCCTATCCACCAGTTATCCCAAATATGTATTCATGAAAGAAAGAATCATGTAGTCTTTCACCTGTTCTGCTTCACATTTGAATTGTAACAATAATTTATATATATTTTAGGTAAGAGATGTTTTATAAGTATTTTCTCAAAAGTTGTTTCTCATTTGAGTTGTGCATGGATTTTAGAAAACAGTCCAAAAGCAGCTGATCTGCAAAAATTAACACCAATAGATATTGGCTCCATTCAATCTTTTCCTTTAATTTCATTGTAAGAAAGGACTTTATTAACAAGGAAATCTTTATAACAAGCTTTTTCCAGACTTTAAATTTGATTGCTCTTAGGGTAAATTCTGGATTGTCTTATCATGGGCCAGTTCTGTTTTCTAATTAGAAACAACTAATGATTTCCTTTAAATTATGCAATATAGTCTGATTTCATATTTTGCAGTTTATCTCATAGAATGGTAAATACTTTTTTCTTTCTCTTTGTTTTTTTTTTGGGGGGGGTTGCTGCACAATATGGAGAGGGGCAGAATTCTTATGACCCTAAAAACTACTGCACACTAGGAGAAGAAAAAATACAACCAATCGGGATTTAACCATCTTAAAACTCTTGTGTATATATTTTCACATTGCAAAACATACACAATAGAAATAAGCCATTTTAAATTGACTATATACACTATGGAAGGTAGATCCATTTTTCATATATTCCAGAATATATATTTTTTCAGACAAAGCAGATATTTCCACAATTATTTGGGCATCATCAAAGTAAATTCCTTTCCCCCCCCATTCTGAAACTCCCTTTTCTCTTGATTTCACAGGAACCTTGTTTTCCATAGGGCTGGGAGTGATTTCAGTACTATGTCTGAAATAAGGAAGTTGGGGTGGCTGTGGGAATTGTTTCACTGGAATTCCACATACACAGTTGGATGCAAATACAGTTTGAGAAAATAAATTGGGTTGTAAATCGCTTAAGAGCCATGTAGCTCAGGACGGTCTCCTACATTCGGTTGTGTGCTGCCCCACTTTACAAGGATTTGATGTGTTGACAAAAATATATATTATGCTAGCAAATGAAAGTAGAAGATGATAGCAAGCATATAAATAGGTAGAAAAATTATCTGCCTTTTATAAATACATAAAACCTAAAGCAGAAAACAGGTGCATGTCATGAACCATCCAAAGTTAACCATTTTGAATCCTACTAATTTCAGTGAGACTAAGTGTGCATGTAACAATCTCCCAGTTAAATCAGCGGGGTTTTGATATGCTTAACTGGCTGCTGCATAACAATTTCAATGCAAATAATCTTCAAATTGTTGAAAAATTCCACTTGATTGTTTTCCTTTGTTTAGGGAAAGGAGCCATCTGTCCGCCAACTGGCTCTGTTGCACTTCAGGAATATTATAACTCTCAATATTAAATTGGAAGATGCTTTGTCCCGTTCCCGAGCAAGGGTTCCTCCTTCAATTATACAGATGTTACTTATCCTACAGGTATGGATTTTTCTGGCTATACAAATTGTGGGTATAACATGCCACTTGGAGAGTACTTCGATACCGCTTGGAGAGAGAGGTGCCCCATGTGGTGTCTATCTCCATGGAGCAAGCCATTCATGTAGAAGAACGTGCTATGTAGATTGGGGGATTTTTCCCATTTCTGCCATAAATGTATGGCATTTCTTGGGACGTTACTAATGTCTGTGCTGCTGTCTGTAGCACAGCACTGTCAATAGTTATTCATGTGGTTGCCTCTGGTGAGTAAGAGCAAGGAAGGTTTCATAAACTGAAACAGCTGATCTCTTTTTCTTCTTCTTAGGATTCACTGTGTTATTAAATTACTTACATAGGTATGTGTCCAGAGGTGGGATAATAAGTTTTAGGGAAAAGGCTGTTATGGCACCTTTCATTGTATAACACTGCTTTACCATTTATTTATTTATACCATCGTTCATAGATAGCTACCCATTTTGGAACATTTCAGTCAAGTGAAAACAACCCATTTTAAAAGTGGGTGTGAATCAGTGAAAGAAGTGCTTTAAAGTCCTATTAATTTAATTGGAGAGATTTAAGCCCGTCCTTAACAGTTCCATTCAAATCAATGGGATTTATGGTGCTTGGTTTTGTTTGGATAGTGGCCATTCTTAGACGTGAGCCTCTTTCTGTGCATGGTGAGTTGTTGTGGGGAAAGGAAACAAAATAATTCCAAGTGATATGTGTAAATAATTATGCATCATGACTGGGAGAGGCTGAGGCCACAGCAGATAGTAAAATATTAATAATAAGCAAACTAATAATAATAAGCATTGGAGAAAATGCTTCACATAAATTTTCTCAGTAATAAAAGCCTTGTAAGGTAGATCGGTATTATTATCCCCTATAATACTGGTATTTCTGAGGCAGAGGACTGATTACTTGGCAACAAACCTGGATTTGTGGCCAAGGGTACACTTAAGGGGCTGCACCCAACTCTAACTCTCTGATAAGTGTATGTATGGGACATCTTCTTCCAAATGTGTGTGTTTGTGTGTGTGCGATTCATATATTACATTTGTGGTATGATCCTATAATGTGCAAATCGGCCCTGAGTAAATACTGGATTGCCTAACACCGCCTAGTACAGATTTCCCCAACCTGGTGTCCTCCAGATATGTTGGACTACAGCTCTTAGCAGCATCCCTGAGCCAGCTAGGTGATGCTGGCTGGGAGATACTGAGAGCTGTAATCCACCAGGGTTGGAGGAAGGCTGACCTAGTTACTCAGTGGCTGAACTGAGATTTGAACTGGAACAAAACCACCGCTGCCTCTTGGAAACTATTTTGAGAGAGGACTAAAAGACCACACAGATCTAGGAATAAAACCCTGTGGCTTAAAGGCATTTGTTCTCTTCTAAGCCAATACATTTTATCTCCCGTTTGGCCTATGTTTGGCCTGAGAGATGAAGTAAAGATGAAGGCTGTTGATCAAAATGGCTTCACAGTTTGGCACAAGGACAAAGTGAAACTGAAAAACGATTTATGAAATGTTGAGCATGTGGAGTGTTTTTAAAGAGAAACTGCAATAATATCTACAGTCTGGGGCTGTGGATAGAGGCCTGCTTCTCAATGAGGTGGTCCATCTGTTTCTGGGCTGTACCGTGTTAGGCTCAGGTGGGGGATTGTCAAGGGCTCCTTGGAGGCCTCTCTCAGTCTAATCCAGTAGCCAAGTCCAGACACAGACAAAGGGATTCTTTTCAAAGCGTTATTCCTCTTTTACAACTTAACAACTCTACTGTTAGCAACTAGATATGAGCAGCAGAGCACCTATGCCCTAAGTTGGAACAGTTGGTCCCCGTTTGAAAGGGAATCACTGGCAGACCCTGAACTTAAGGGCTAGGGAGAGTCCCTCCCCTTTTCCCTTGGATCCTCTGGGCGCAACTGTTGTTTGCACACCAACCGGGCACTACGCCTCCTTTCCGCGCCCTCCATTTGGCGCCACTCCCTGCGTCAGTGTCGCGCGTCCAGCAAGCCCTCTTCCTGCACTCTGTCACTCCCAGGACTGCTATGTAAGCTAGGAATGCCGGTCGGAGGAATCTCTGCCAGCTGTTGGCCCTGGGAAGGATGAGCGCGCTCCTCTCCCAGGAGCGACTCCTCAGAATCAGAACTACTCTGGGATTCTATGGGCTCAGTGTCCACCCTGACAGGGATCTCCATACAAAACAATTCCCTGCCTGTAGGGACGGGCTGTAGCCAAGTCATATCTTACCATGCTAGTTTGCTGTGCGCAGGGGAATTTTGAATGGAACCACATCCCCATCATTTGACCCGCAGTCTGAAGTAGTACGGCCCAAGTATACACTGACCACCTCATTGAGAACTAGCCGAGGACATTGGACTTGGATCACAAAGCCTTCAGTTTCCATCCATGTTCAGCCCTAAAGTCTGGGCCAGTCACTCTCTGCCAGGGTTGCTGTCAAGATAAAATGGGACAACCCCCTTGAGCTCCTTGGAGGAAAACCAGGATAGAGATGTGATGAATGAATACCAGATTTCTCTCCTTAGGCTTGCCTTCTAATTCGCCTTTAAAGATGGGCAGGTAATATAATGTTCAAAGTCACTCCAACTGGGTCCCTTCTGCCAAAGTGTCACACTTGGCTATTAGAATGGATGCACAAGGCTGTTCACAGACATAGTTTAGCCTTCCTCTGAAGGCAGGAACACAGCAAAGTCAAGCGCGTGCAGCAATCAGGTTTGTTCCTCATTCTTACTGTTTTTATCCTACCTCTCCTCAAAGGAGGTGAGTCCCTTCCCACACATTTTACACTTGCAGCAGCAACCTTGTATGATGGGTTGAGTTCAGGGATGATGGCTGAGAAGGAGTGTCCTGGCTGAGAAGGGACAGAAGCCCAAATTTCCTCACTCCCAGTCAGACACGATCGACTACAGCACACTGGTTCTTGGGAAAATCTCAGAAATTGTCTGCAGGAAAGTCCTACAAACCAGCTTGCAAATAGCGGTTTGGAATGTAATAGTAAAGTGTGTGTGTGGTGGCGGGGGCAGAATAACACAAGAGTTGGTTGTGGTGAGACTTCAACAGTGGATCAAGAATGTAAAGTTTAGCCAGGGTTAACTTGACAGAGCCTGGTAGAGCCTACAGTGGACATGCCCATTTGATGGCCTGTGGACAAGATCCATCCCCTGAAGCAATTTAATCTGATCTCTGGTGGCCCTACCAGATTTTAATCAAGCTGTGTTAAAATTTAACTTTTTAGGAAAAACAATACTTTCAGGTTGTAACAAAAAAGAGAGATTCCGCACTTGCAGCGTACATCTTTGGGTTTATTATGTAATGTTCTTGTCAATGCTGAAATGAATTTGCTTAATAATTGGGAATCCCTTCCTGCCGGGTGGCCGTTCGTGCAGAAAAATGCATTTGTCTTCTGGACTGCTGTCTGGAGAGTACAGAAACTGACAATTCCTGTCCTTAGTTTAAAGGAAGCTGGCTGGCTATGGAGGGGCCATGCTTTTAAAAAATTCTTCCACTGGTTGCCTTTATACTTTGCTTACCTCTGTACTGTAAGACTTGGGTGTATGTGAGTGGCTGAGGGAGGTGTCATGTCAGCAGTGGCCATAGTTGTGTAATTCTGTGCTCTTAAGGTGCAAGAATGGAGAAAACAACCATAGGCCTGATTCGCATGTAACAACAACCCTGAGTATGGGTTGTCATTGAACTGAGGGGTTGTTTTTGAGTTGTGGATTGTCATAACTCTGAGTAAAACACAAACAACCAGGAAGAGAACCCATGGTTTGTCGTTGGGTTGTGAACTCTGAGTTGTTTGTGGTCAACAACCCATAGGTAAACCATAGTGCAGGGTGTGCATGTAAGGACAAGCCACAGTTCAACAACCCACGATTCAATGACAGCCCATACTCAGGGTTGTCATTGCGTGCGAACCAGGTCTTAGTGTGTCTCTGCTCTAAACCCCAATGGAAAAATAAATAAAACAACACTTTTTCATTTCACATTTCAGCCTTAGCCAAAGTTTCCTGTGGTATACTCTAAGAGTAACAAAACATTTCCTTTGTGAGTGTATGTCCTGGTCTGCACATGCAACAGAACGATGTGGAATTGAGTTCTGAGTTTATAAAATGTTCTGTACTGTTACAAACTATAAGTAGGACTTCATATTTTTGAATGCTCACTGTTTACAAAAATGATGACCTCTCCTGCCTGCAGTGACTCAGTCTGTTCTACTCTGCTGCATGTATCAACCAGGTTCCACTTTAAAAAACAGCCTATGGAGCCTGGATGCACCAGAGGGTAGAAGTGAAATGACATGAAAGTTGCTCCCCACATAAGAAGAATCCCACTTAATACTTGCCATCTTATATGTAGATCTGATTAGAGTAGTAGTTTTCAAACTTCATACTCTCTGGGATCCGTTTGGAACATTAATGCATCCACTGAGGGGATTTTGAGTTACATGTAATTTATTTATTAATTAAATTTATATCCCACCTTTCCTCCAAAAATCGTTCTCAAGTTGGCAGAGATTATAAGGAATTTAAGGCGTAATCTTATGTATGGTTAGACAGAAAAAGGGCTGGCTGAGGCATGCTGAGAGTTGTAGGCCTTTTTTCTGTCTAAACATGCATAGGATTGTGCCCTTTCATCACTACCAGTCAGTTTAGTCCAAGTTTTTAAAAAAGTCATCCTAGAAGGCAGTGTGTTGATGCAACACTTCTTTTCTGTGAAGATCTGTGTGCATTTCTGTGGAATATTACTGGAACGTTTGGGACTGTAGAGTTACGTTCCTTTGAATTTATTTGAACATTGCTATCCCAGAAGCTATCAAAGCAGCTTTCAAAAATCACAATGAAATCACATAAAAAAGCCACAAGATGAAAAAATTAAAACAGTGCATCTATTATGTAGAAAACAAATTGCATATTACTTGGGAAAGCTTGCTTAATCAGCTATGTTAGCTTTTGAGTGGGAACTCATTAAAGAGTACACCTGGTGGACCTTTGGGGAGAGCGTGTGTCATGTAGTGCTGAGCTGAAATGCTGGAGTCAGTTCTCCCAAAAGCTTAATTAGAATTGAAAGCCCCCGCCCCCAATACTTTCATTAGGTTTTCAGGGAATGTCACAAAACGGCTGAAAAAGTGTTTGCTTCCCTCATTGTGAGTGATCCCTGATGGACCAGGATTGCCCACAAGAAACATTGCCCTTAGTCTAAATGGCATCATTTGCCATTAGTAATGCCCACATGGAGCTAAATCTAGTTGGCTACTTAGTCATGATTAGCTGGGATGAGGAATGAAACAGAGGAGCAAGCGGCCACCAAACAGCAGGGGAGCAAACAGTAGATAAATAGTGGCAGTGAATACCTGGGATTCGCCATGAAAAATAGTAGAATTATGGGCATTGATGAGGTCCTCTTCCTCCGCCCACTGAAATCACTCCTTTTGATGCAAAAAAACAAGCAGAGAAAATTCAGCTCATCTCTAATTCTATAACATGAGGGAGCAGCCACTGAGAAGGCCCTGTTACTTGTACCTACTTAACTCCTGAAGGTAAGTAAGCACTCTAAGTAGGCTCTCCATGTTTGATCTTTGGCTACTGGGCGGTATAGAAAAGAAATGAATGAATAAATAAATCTATCTTAAGGTATCTAGGGTAGACTTCCTGTTACATTAGACTTAATTTGTGCTCTTCTCTGAAGGCAAATAGTAATAAAGCGTTAAGATTTATTTGCTAGTAAATGGCAGCTTTGTACAGTGAGGATTTCTGACTGGCAGCTTGTCTCACCTTGACTTCCATGGCCGCCTCTGTTGTCTGCATTGCTGCGGGTATATGAGTACTATAATGAACACTGATAGGTGGTGCAAACTGAACATTGTTCCCGTTCCCCATCACCATCCATCTTTGCAGTTTACCCCTTCCATTTTCTGATCCCCTCTTCACGTTGTTTCTTTGGGGGATGGCTTCATCTGCTTTCATTCTTTCCCTGCCCTTCCTTCGTATCATCCTCTCCTCCCGTTTTCCAGTCAAAGAAAAGGCAGTAGCAAGAGAAGAAGCTGACAGGCATGGAAATGGAGGCATGAAATGCTTGATAGCTGAAAGCTCGGCTTCTCTGTATGCAGCTGTCCCCAAAGACACCTGTCCCCTTTCCACTCCCCTAGGGTGTGTGCCATAGCAAGGACTGTCCATGCAATTCAGCATGAATGAAGGGAGAACACCCGAGCTAAGGCTCTTTCCCATTAGGCCAATTAGGTTTGAAAAGCTTTTTAGTAACGCCCGTCATCACTGAAGCTTCACAGAGTCAGCAACAGCATAAGCCAATTACAGTGGAGCCTGATAATAGATAATGCACTTGGACGGCACAAGAAACTCCATTTACAGGATAACAGAATGAAAGCATCCAGTGTTGTCACGGATGCCTGGAAGAGGCCCAGTTACAGCTCAAGATAGGACAAGGTCATGCTGAAAGGAATTCTACTTGCAAGGGTAATTTCCAGCCCCAGAGTCAACCCTGGAGGTCCCTTGGCAGCACTGAGAGTTCTCTGACTGGGCAAAACAGACATTACTTTAAATCTGTCTCTAGCAGCTATCTGTGTTGTTCACATTTACTGTAGAGTAGGTGCAGGGCCCCGATCTGGATCATAAAAGTCCCCCTAACCACCACCACCCCAGTGCTAGGGTCTCGATATAAATCGGGGCCTGTACCTACTTAAATAAAGGTGGCAGGAACGTATAACTGCTAGACACAAATTTAAAGTAATGGGCCATTTTGCATGTCACATCAGGAAATTGTGGGTTAATTAACCCACCATGTGTCAGGATGCATGCTGCATGCAAGCCATTTCTGGTTTGCATAAACAACCTACAGATAGCCTCATTCATAGGTTGTTAGCATGAGGTCCAATCCTGGACACTCTGGGCCATTTATGCAGTCCAGAAACGGCTTGTTCACAGAGCACATCCCCGCAAGTCACTGGTTAATTGACCCACAATTTGCAGCCATGGCATGCAAGCCAAGTCATTATCTGTTTTGGCCCTTGGATGAAAAACGATGGAGAGGGCCAGCTGTACTATGAAGGAATCGTATCTCTTTCAACAACCTGATCCTGAACGCATTTATGAGGAAGCTGGGGTGACTTTGCGTACTCATTAGCACTGGGGTAATGGCACCTCAAGGTGATCCTTCCCTGTCATGCTTCCAAGGTGCAACTGTCCTGAGAATCCACAAACTGAAGGTGTTTCTTTTTTTGTATTATGATGTGGATAAATAAATAGGACTCTGATAATATCAAGGTATATTCACAAGAAGCTTCAAAATGGAAAGGTCATAGTAGAATGTGCTTTTAGCATAGAAATTTAACAGCTTGATCCTTTCTGCGTTTACTTGGAAGTACATAAAAGCCAGATTGACAGGGACTTTCATCCAATGAGCTCCTTAGCAAGCATGTGCAGGAGTGCAATCTACATCTGGTTGGTTTCAGTGGAGCTCAGCACCCTGCTTGCCCGTGGCTCCAGTGTGTACATGTGGCAGGGCATAGAAACGAGCCTTGGACTTGCGTGCCCCTCTGCCTCACGGAGTACGTAAACAGGCCCTATGGACACCATCTGTCTGTGCCTTTCCCCCTGCAAGCAGATCAGCCACATGAGCAGGCCTCAGTTCAAATGAACCTTTTTTTGCGCATGCTGGTGCAGCCCCTCGAGTTCAAGGCGTGCCGTCATAAAAGACGTAGAAGCAAGGATCTAATGCTTTCCTGTTGTCTCTTCTGGGTATTTTATTCCTTGCGTTTTACACCTGATTGCATACAGGAAGTCATGGGTTGGGCAAATGGTGCCGCCATCTCTCCTCCTTGCAACAAGTAAGTCAAAAGTTGGCAGCCTTAGGAGTAGAAATAAATGCCTCCTATGCAAAGGCATCCCAGGCCTTATGTGGCCTTCGGCCTTCTAGCTAATACTGCTGTTTTAAGATGGAGTTACTTTTTACCTCACTGAGGTCTCGGGCTCCTATGTATGAGCGATGTTGCCTAAATGAGCATACATTTAGGCACCTTTTGGAAGTGTCTGTTTCCCTCCATTTTTAGTAATAAATCACAACATGGAGAAGCAGCTTCAAGGCAATTACTCCTTTGAATATAGGGGGCATCCCACATATTAAAATGCACACCGGCTTCTGCGTGATACGTGAGTTTGCCTTTCGAAGTTGTCACTAAATTCGTAATAAAAACTGATGGTGTTAACTGGAAAGGAACTGGCCTAAATAATAAGATGACAAAAAAAACAGTTTCTCTTTACAACCTTAAGGAGTTTTCCTGTCAGTTTCTTCAGTCCTACTTCAAAGGCAGAAAAAGCCCAGTCAACCTGATTTGGTTCTGCACAGAGGATAAGACTCTGGAAAGACCTTTGAAAGCTGAAATCCATCAAAATGAAAAACTCATTACTGTTCGAGCTGAGGAACAGAGATGGAGGAGGAGGAGGCGTGTGTGTGTGTCTGTGATCATCCTCACAAGTTCTTGACAGCAGTCAAGCCAGCATTCATAGATCTTCAAAAGCACTATCTAGGATATATTTTGAAAGAAACTTAAGTAAGCCAACCATAGCTGTTTAAAGTTGGCTTCTTATCAATCCCTCCCCCTACTGCTTGGATCTCCATCACAATAATATGCTATAGATCTGTAATCCTTCTAATAGCAAACTCAGATGGCTAAGTGTGTATCAGGTTGGAAGTGAAACAAGGTCACCCTAATCTAAGGGGATGCCGTCTTCATACTTGGGGACTTCCTAGGTATGCAGAAGCATGCAAGTTTGTGAGTTAAAAGAAATACATACCTTTAAATAATTTCAAAACTGCAAGTTCAACAGAATTTTTACAGGAGAACTTCCTGTGGATTGTGCCCCATGATAACAGGGAAGGGCCTTACCTCGGATGTAGAACACACTGTCCTGGTCGAGGCAGCCCATGGTCTGACTTGGTATAAAGCAACTTCATATGTCTCGGGAAGGGGCCATTGAACAATGGTAGAGCATGGGCTTTGTGCGTTGAAGGTCCTGGGCTTGGTCCCTGGCATCCCAGTTGAAATGATCTTGGACAGCAAGGTTGGCAAGAACCTTCTCCTGAGAGAAGCTTTTCCATTAGCCTGTGTAGGGTTTTATGTTGACTTGACTCTGGCATTTTAATGGTTATGCTTTTTAAAAGTTTGTCTTGCTGTTAGATTTCATGTAAATGTGTTTGTTGGACACCTTGAGCATACTTGGTGACTGTATCTAGAAAGGTGGAATATAAATGACCATGAAAACTTTAAAGAAGGAGCTGCTGCCAGTCAGAATTTACAGTCCTGGGCTAAATGGACAACGGGCTGACTCCGTATAAGGAATCCTCGTATTGATACGGAATTAGTATGGCTGTAGAAGCGTCATTTGGGTTTTCTGCCTCAGGTACCACAGTGTCTTTGGCTGGCCCTACTGATAAAGCAAACTGCAGAGCAAATCACTCCGAATAACCTGTGCAGGGGAGGTCAGGCCTCCTGGAGAGTTGCCAAGCTTCCCACCTCGGCGCTGATGAAAACGCAGCTCTGTTGCACTGCTCTGCACTCCCAGCTACTTGGTGAGCCAGCACTTCAACTCTGGGGAGCGGGGAGACAGCTGGGGAACATAGTTTCACCACGATATTGAACTGCTTTCCCCTGAGACCCTTGGGAGGAAATCCTGGGACTTCAGGTGACAGCCTGAGACCTGAAACATGAACCTGTGGGCAGGGTGGGGCAGAGGTAGTATGCCTGTGTGTAGCCCTTATCCGACGTTCTCAAACACTCCCTTTGTGCCACAACAATGTTTCGTGTATCCTTTTAAAAATGGAACTTCACTAGAGGAGCCGTAGTCGTTTTGAAAAGCTGTAAATGCCATGTTGGTGTTTTCATTGCACGCTTAAAGGTCTTGTTACAGCTCCTTATCACCTGCCAGTCTGTTGCTGCATTGTGCGAAATAATCCATAAAACATTAAAGAGGGAAAATATTTGCTTAGCTTTCCAAAAGCAAGGAGGAGCCAGCTCTCATTTTTAAAACAATCCCTGCAGGCGTCTCTATAATGTAGAGATGATTTCTGAAACATAATGGCCGTTGTACAACTCCTTGGTTGCTGGGGTACAAATGTTTTCTGAATTGCAGCTCCATTGCTGCTTTCCCACAATTCAGTTGTGGATTTGAGGCTGTGGCTTAAATTCAATTCTACCTTCAGTTAATGCAGCCTTGCAAGTAAGTTCACAACATTTACTAGCCTGCCCGCCCCGTCTTTTTTTTTTTTTGCTAGCCTATCTACATATATTACATTTCTATGTTAGTCTCTTTTAGGGGTGTATGAATCAGCAAAACTTGAGCTCGCTGAACTCCATCGTTGTGAACCACCCAGAGAGCTTCGGCTATGGGGTGGTATAGAAATGTAATAAATGAAATGAAGTTCATTCTGACTCGAGTCCGTATCAGATTTTGAGCTTTTTTTTCTCTTTTCCTATGAAAATCTGAGCGTATATTCGTGTGCATTTTTCCAAACGTACGCATCAATTGTGCACATCTCGGAAATGTATGCATTCTTTATTTTGGTCCAGCAAATCACATTGTGAGCTCAGAAATGTAGAGTCTTCAACTGCAGATTGCGTCTGAGTCCATGTTTGATCTAGAAGGTGCAAACTGGGCAAATCCTGAACAAAAACAAACTGAAACGAATTTCTCATACATCCCTAGACTCACTTTGCAGCCCAAAAGAAAAGCAACTTTTGTAAAACTTTCCCACCTCATAATTGGAGCTGATTCTTACCGGCCACGGGGCAACCCAGCAAGTGCCTGTTTACAAACCTGAGTTAACGCCCCCATTTCTGCTGCATGTATGTGATTTTCTTTGGTGCCTGGTCAATGAGTGCCTTGATATAACTAGTAAGAGACACATTCTTCTGCCATTGTCATTTACTTACTTACTTACTTACTTACTTACTTACTTACAACAGTTATATACCGCTCCACATCTAAACCTATCCTGGAGCGGTGAACAATAAAAGATAAAAATAATAGAACAACCATATTTTAAACATTGTTTTTTAAAAACAGTACCGATAAAAACTGGCTGGTCAGTCAAGGAAGGCTTCTTGAAATAAAGATGTTTTCAGGAGGTGCCAAAAACAACACAATGTTGGCGCTACTGCCTGACCTCCAGAGCCAGGGAATTCTAAAGAAAGGGGGCCACCACACTGAAGGCTCTTCTCCAGGTGGACTCCAGTCAGGCCATGGGTCCATGTGGAACTGCCTGGAGCAAGCCCTCTGATGACCTCAGTGACCAAGCAGGTTGGTAAGGGAGAAGGCCAGGTATCCTGGTCCCAAGTTGTTTAGGGCTCTGAACACTAGTACTAAAACCTTAAGCCTGGCCTGGTAGCAGATAGGAAGCCAGTGCAGTTCCCTCAGCAAAGGAGTTGCATGCTGGAAAGGGGCAGCTCCCGACAACAGCCGAGCTGCTGAGTTCTGCACCAATTGCGCCTTCTGGACCAGCCTCAAGGGCAGCCCACATAGAGCGCGTTGCAGTAATGTATGTGCCGCACTCACACAGCACACACCAGACCAAAAGAAAAGCAGATACAGAAAGAAGAAACTACATACGGGGTGGGGGGAAGGGGAGTAACACTATCGAAAGCCTAACAGAAAAGGGGAGGGGTTGTATTTCTTTTTTTTTTGTAAGAATATAGATGAAGAGTTGAAAAATGGGAAGGGAAGGGATAGTAACTGAGAAGGGAGGGGAGCCAAAGAACAGGCAGTAAAGGAAGCAGGGAAACAAACTGAAGCGTAACAATTAGAAGAGAGAGAGTGTATAATTTTTTACGAATCTAGAAGAAGGATTTAAGGGAAGACTAAGAAATGGAACTGAGGAGGGCTGGGTACTGGGCAGAACAAACAAGTAAAGCTGCAGTTGCACAATCCAGCCAACACACGGCAGTGAAGGACTCTCCTCTACACTTGTGCCACCTCTCACGCTGGAAAACAAAAAAAATCTCCTGCTATATACAAGCCCGCCTCCGCCACTGTGATTGGAGACTGCTGCGTTAAAAGCCCTGTTGGCAGCAAGCGATGTCACTTTCCAAGGCTCGGTTCCCCTTCCCAACTCCTCTTCCCCTCCCTAATCTTAAACAAAAAGTTCCATTTCCCAGACAGGCTATCTGGGCTTCAGAATCGTCCGAATCAGTTTGGATCTGGACCGATTCGGTCTGAAGCACCCTGCTTCAGTTTGGAATTCGGATCCAGAACCGAAGCAGTGCACAGCCCTAGTTCCATCATTATAAGCCTCAACATTCTGTTGCTTATACGAATGGCACCTGTTGAGCTAATAACTTGAAAACTTAACATCTGGGAGCTATTTCAGCCTTCTCCAACCTGGTGGTGCCTTCCAGATGTGATGGACTTCAGCTCCCATCACTCCCTGCTAGCATAGCCAATGGCTGGGAATTATGGGAGTTGCAGTCCAACACATCTGGAGAGCACCACCAGATTGGGGAAGGCTTGACAATGCCAAACGTCACCAGGCGTGGGCCAACTCACAGGAGGGCAACTTAGGCTCGGGTGCTTCGTGAGGCAATACGAGGCAGGGACAACATGGGGCATCTTCGCTGGTCCCGGCACTCCATACAGATTTGGGCCTGAAAGACCCAGGAAAAGTGTGGGTGCATGGAGGGATAGTTGTAAGCAAGCACAGTTTGTGACATTGCACGAGATCATGACAGATCGCAGGGCGCATCTGCTAAGGCATCGGCCTACGCTTCCCATTTCCCGTGTTTGCAGAGCTTGAGCCAACAGTTAGTTATTACTTATCTATACTGCCCAAAAGCTGAAGCTCTCTGGGTGGTATACAACAATTAACATCAGATAGCTTTACCTCCGGTCTTAAACCAACAGGTGTTTTGATCATTCAGTTGTTCTGTAGCACAGTGAGTGAGTACTAGAAACCCAGGAAAGAAAGGGTGTCTCCGCCCTAGGAACGTCCTCGTATAGTTCAGGGGTGCTGTTTTTTAAATGGTGCATGTCTCCCTGACCCCAAATCCTCCAGAATGCAATGAGAACATAAGCTACTTTCCACTGAATCAGACAGTTGGTCCCTCTAACTTGATAGTCTGCAGTGATGGGCAGACGTTTTCCAGAGCGTCACACTGGGGTCTTTCCCAGTCCTACCTGGAGTTGCCAGAGACTGATCCTGGGACCTTCTGAAGGACAAGCACGGGCTCCTCCATTGAACAGTGACCTTCACTAAAAGCTCTTGGCGGCTTCAGCAGGCCCATTCCATCCGCCCAGTCCTCTAGCCCCAACTCCTTCCTTCAACTAAGGGCCAAAACAGACATTGCTTTACATCTATATCTAGCAGCTACATATTTCATCCTCTTCATTTCACTCTAAAGTAGGTCAGGGTGTCCGTTCCGGGTCATGAACCTAGCGTGAGGAATAGGGGGGCTTTTATTATCCCAACCAGGAACCCTGCACCTACTCTGGAGTAAAAATGAAAAGAAAAGATGTAGCTGCTAGATATAGATTTAAAGTAATGTCTGTTTTGGTCCTCAGCTGTCCTCAACATTCCCTAGGTCCTGGGAGCCAGTGAAGATGGGTCCTGTCCAGGCTGGTTCTGTGCTGTTTTTTTTCTCTGTTGATAAGTTGTGCAGGCTGTAAATACAGACAGCCTGCACAACTGTCCTATGTGAGATCCTTTGCGGATGTTACGAAAGTAATAGTGCCCTGGAACATTCTGCATAGTGCTGTGCCAAGGTGCCCACCCCCTTAAATTCTCCATCCCATTCTTAGGTGGCAAAAAAGAGGCATCTTGTCCAGTTGTCAGAAAGCTTGCCAAAATCCCCTGAGAGTTTTGGGCCAGTGGGGACTGGATCCCCCTCCCCCGTGTCATTCCAGGGGCACTCTGGGGGTTACAAGCAGAGCTCAGACGTTCCACCCGGTTGGCTACGCGTGATAGCCTACATAGGATGGCACAGCTGTAAGGGGGGGCATCCCCCCCCAAGTTATTTTGGCCGGCAAGTTCTTGTTTCAAACTGCCGGCAAGCTCTCTGATTCCCACTCGGCTCCTCTTTTGATATTCGTAATTGTGTGGAGTAGCTGTTTTCCTTTGTAGCCTGAGTGTCTCCAAGGATTAGCATTTATAAAGAACCTGGTCCTCAACTAACGAAGTAGTGTGCCTGAAGCCTGGGATCTTGGAGTGTGTTGACTGCGAAGGGGGAGGATCAAGGGACCTGACACAGACCAATTGGAGGAATAATTAAGCCTCATCTGTGAAAATGCTCACTGGTTACTCTGGATGTTTCTGGCTTCCTGGCAGTTAACAACCAGGCTCAGATTTTAAAACCCAAAGCTTAGGAAGGCCAGAGAGTTTTCAAGCAGCTCACCAGAACATGCATCATAGAATCAGAATAGTAGGGTTGGAAGGGGCCTACAAGGCCATCGAGTCCAGCCCCAATATTCCCCAATATTCGTTATTTCAGGGATGCTGAGGCAGACTTTTGACAGAATGTGGGCAGATAGACTCCCAGACAGGAAAGGCTTTGCCAGTTTAATTTCTGCATGTCATACAGCTGTCAAAGCAGCCTTGCCTAACCTGGTCCCCTCCAGATGTATTGAACTCCAATTCCCAACCCCTCTCAGCCAGCTATGCTGGCTGGAGGATGCTGGGAGTTGTAGCGTAAGGCATCTGGGAGGACACCAAGGTGGGAAAGGCTGTGTGAAAGACACAGGAATAAGACCAGAAAAAAGCAGGCGACCCTGTTCCCAAAACCTTGGATTTCAGGCAAAAGCTAAACAAGCGTTAGTTTTATTGGCAGCATTTGGGTCCCACCTTCCTTCTCACAAGGGCACCCACAGTGATTGACCAACGACTTACTTAATGTGTTGCTACGTAAATAAAGATGGTATTTGCATAGGCATAACTTGGTCCTCTGAATCAACATTAATGCAATGCTTGCATTGCACTGGCACCTTGTGGACCATGGCAGTAGTGCAGGACATCTGTGAGTGGCCGTATTCTGCCCAAGGGTGCAATCCTGTGCATGCTTAGATCAAAAAAAGCCCTACAGCTCCCTGTGATCCTCAGCCAGCTATTCTGTCTGGGGAGTGCTGGGGGTTGTCGAACTTGCTTTCTGTCTAAACATGCATAGGATTGAGACCTAAACGTCCAGGGATCACTGCGGAACATTGCATCCTGCACAAAATGCCGGAGGGGTTTGGAACCCAGGAATATGAGGCTGGGGCACGGGTGTCAGGAGGCCCTAGCCCGCCTCTTTCAGTCTACTCCAGTAGCCAACTCCAGATACAGACAAAGGATTCTTTTCAAGGCTTTATTCCTTTTACAACTTAATAACTCTATCACCAGCGACTAAGCTATGAACAGCAGAGTAACCTATGCCCTGGGTTGGAAACAGTTGGTCCCCATTTGAACGAGAATCACTTGCAGACCCTGAACTTATGGGCTAGGGAGAGTCCCTCCCCTTTTCCCTTGGGTCCTCTGGACGCGACCATTGCTTGCGTGCCAAACGGGTGCTAAGCCTCCTTTCCGTGCCCTCCATAGTTCGTCGCTCTTTGCGTCTGCGTCGAGCATCCAGCCAGCCCTCCTCCCACGTGTCTTCACTCCCAGGACCACTATCTATGTCTGGAATGCTGGCAGGAGGAATCTCTGTCAGCTGCAGGGCCTGGGAGGGATGAGCGCGCTCCTCTCCCATGGACGGCTGTTCCTCCTCAGAATCAGAACTGCTTTGAGGTTCTATGGGCTCATTTTCCACCCTGACAACAGGCTTATCTACAGCCTGAAGAAGGGCGTGTGGGCTCTGGCGTGCTCTGCTGCAAAAGCTTATTCCATGTGAATTAGGTAACCCTAATGTAACTAACACAGCACTGTGACTTTACTATAGTCCAAGGTATCCTGTGTGTTTAGTGCAAGCTCTTACATTTGGGGGAAAGAGACAAGCAGCCCCACTATCGGAGTAGCTCTCCTCTGGAACAAAAAGCCCTGTGAAGCAAAGCGGCTTTGGTGCCAGTGCGCTAGGGGTCTATGAACTCCACTCACCGATCCGCCTGTGGGGTCTGCGGGGGTGGGGGCCGGGCCCATCTGCAGCTGGACTTCCACCCGCTGCCCTGACGGTGTGCTGACGCAAATGGCGTCTGGAGTAGCAGACTCCATTTGCGTCCCTGGTCCTTTCATGATAGGCTACATAAATATTTACTTAGCCTATCACGGCAAAGAGAAGGGATGCAAATGGTGTAGTGGACACTTTAGAATCTGGCCTCATTGGAGTCCGTGGCGGAATTCTCTGCCACCCCTGCAGTGCGCAGACCTAAGGGCAGGCAAGTACTCTGAAGCCCTGGGACAGCAGGCAAGCAGTAACTGGATGGGTGAAAGACCAACAGTCTGGCTGTGCAGGCAGGTGACTCAGTGGCCTTTCTTGGTGATGTTGCCCATGGCTGGAGTGCAGCCTTATGTCATGCAGAAACTGGGGATTGGCTTACTGGTGTCCACAGGACAGGGGGATCCTGGGCTGTTGTGTGGATTTCCAAGCTTGAGCTGCCTGCCATTCCTCCCTGCAACCAGCAGTGCCAGTATAGCAGGGGGCTGGCATGTAGGATCATAGAACCATAGGGTTAGAAGGGGCCTACAAGGCCATCGAGTCCAACCCCCTGCTCAATGCAGGAAGCCTGATTCCCAGGCGGTCTCCCTTCCAAGTACTGACCAGGGCTGACCCTGCTTAGCTTCCGAGATCAGACGAGATTGGGCACATCCAGCCCTTTGCTTGACGTCATAGTATCATAGGGTTGGAAGGGGCCTACAAGACCATCGAGTCCAACACCCCACTCAGTGCAGGAAGCCCAATTCCCAGGCGGTCTCCCATCCAAGTACTAACCAGGGCAGACCCTGCTTAGCTTACGAGATCAGACAAGATTGGAAGGGGTCTACAAGACCATTGAGTCCAACCCCCTGGTCAGTGCAGGAAACCTGATTCCCAGGCAGTCTCCCATCCAAGTACTAACTAAAGATGTCAGAGAATTCCGCCACAGATCTTCAAAATCCATGGCGGAATGAAGCCCCCGCCCCCCCAACCCATGAAAGGCGCGCGAAACAGAGCACTTACCTGCTGCCATCCATGCTGACTTGCAAATGGCAGCTGCCCTGCGTCCACCATTCACTTCCTGATCATAGCCGTGATAGGCTATGTAAATACTTATGTAGCCTATCACGGCTAATGCAGGGACGCCTTTTGCGTCCCTGTGGAGGCCGTGATAGGCTACGTAAGTATTTATGTAGCCTATCATGGCAAGCCAAAAAAAAAAAAAAACAGCGCACGCAAATGGCAGCAGCTGCGGCAGCTGTCATTTGCATTCCTTATTTTGAGCCGTTTTAGCCTACGTAAATATTTACGTAGGCTATTACGGCGAAAAAAAGGGAACGCAAATAGTGTAGTGGGCGCTATTTGCGTTCTTTTTTTTTCGCCATAATAGCCTACGTAAATATTTACATAGGCTAAAACGGAGGGGGGGGGAAGGAACGCAAATGGCACCCACTATGCTATTTGCGTTCCCTTTTTTTCACCGTAATAGCCTACGTAAATATTTACGTAGGCTAAAACGGCTCAAAATAGGGAACGCAAATGGCGGTCGCTGCAGCCACCACCATTTGCGTATGATGTTTTGTTTTGTTTTTTTGGCTTGCCGTGATAGGCTACGTAAATACTTACATAGCTTATCACGGCAGCTTCACAGGATGCAAATGGCGGTTGCTTTGGCGGCCGCCATTTGCGTCTGCAGCAGCCTGTTCACAGCTGGAACTCCAGCTGCGGATGGCCCTGGCCGGCGGCTCCATGGAGCCGCCGCGGAGCAGAGCCACACGGTTTAGGATTTTGGGGGAAGGTGCGGAGTGCATCCACCCCACCACAAATCACCCCATCGAAAAGGCAAGTGACTTTCGTACATCCTTAGTACTAACCAGGGCTGACCCTGCTTAGCTTCCGAGATCAGACAAGATCGAGCGCATCCAGCCCTTTGCTGTGTGATCCATGGGGTTCTTGGTTTGAGCTCTGCATCGTCTGACACACAGGCCATAATAATACATTTCAGGCCAACCCAACAGCTATGTCTGATAGATCATTACCTGCTTCGTTTTACATAAATGAATAACTTGATCCCAGAACTTGACTATTAATGGATTTCCCCCTGCTCTCTGTTCTTTAGGGTGTTCATGAATCAAAAGGAGTGACTGAAGACTATTTAAAACTGGAAACCCTGTTGCAGAAGGTCGTTTCCCCTTACTTAGGCACATATGGCTTGTACTCCAGCGATGGACCCATCACACACTCCTCGTGTATTCTAGGTAATGTTCATACAGGTTTCTCAAACATGATTAGGTCTCTTGCAGACACAGTGATTGGCTCAGTGAAGTGGTTTTCCCTGCTAAAAAAAGAAATGTGTCTTCTAGCTGGGAGTATCAAAACTATGCCAAAGTTGATGTTAGACATCGGTTTAAATCAGCCTCCTCCGACCTAGTGCCCTCTAAATGTGTTGGACGACAGCATCCATAATCCTACAACCAGCTCAGTAGTTGTAGTCCGACACATCTGGAGGACACCAGGTTCAGCAAGGTTGGTCAAAATATTATCCATAAGCAAAGTCCAGCTTATCCAGGAGGTTTCACGTGGCTGACAAAACAGGACTGGGCAGACCCACCAACATGACTGCTTGCCTGGTAAACTGTGTAGCTAAGTAAACTGAAGATGCATTGAGAGCCAGCGTGGTGTAGTGGCGAGAGTGTTGGACTGGGAGCCGGTAGATCCGGGTTCTAGTCCCCCCTCGGCCATGGAAGCTCACTGGGTGACTTTGGGCCAGTCACAGACTCTCAGCCCAACCCACCTCACAGGGTTGTTGTTGTGAGGAGAAAATGGAGACGAGGAGGATTATGTACGCCGCTTTGGGTTCCTTAAGGAGGAAAAAAAGGCAGGATATAAATGTAATAAATAAATAAATAAAGTAAATCTCACTCAGTGAACTTGATCCAGAATCAATGATGGGTCAGTGTGTGAGCTTTACCAACTTCCTCCCCAGTTTCCTTGGGAAATGGTAGAGTTGGCAGGTAAGGCTGAAGAACGTCAGGCTGCATTGGACCTGATACTCAAGGGATGAGAGAAAACGTCTTTACATCTAATTCTGACTGGTTTTGCCTGCATGCTTCTTGCAGAGTCCTCCCAGTCTATAAAGAGCAAAAACTACATGAACTGAGCAGTCTGCACAATTGAATTTCCAGGTAGAAGGACGGATGCCCTGGAGGAAATGAATGGATAATTTATTCCTTGATTCCTGGAAGAAGTGTACTTTCCTTTCTCCAAGACACTTGGCCTGCTATCAAAAGTGTGGGAATCTGTTGATTGGGCAGAGCTTCCAAGATCATTTTAGACACATGCGTTATAATCATTAGACTTCATTTATTAAGTTGTGACATACAAGTGGGTCATAATGTGACATGCGACAAAGCATATCACTAGTGTTGCTTCTGGTGTTCTCTTCTCTGACACCGATTTTCATGGAGTATACAAAAGGGAAAAGAAAAAGAGGGGGGACAGAGGGAGGAAAATCTAAAATGGCTGCCCCAGGACACTTGCACATCAGCCGTCAACATTTATTTATTGGTATGTGTAGAACATTTTTATGCCCCTTTCATAAAGATAGATTCCAAGGCGGCATGCAAAAAAACAAACCAATATAAACACCCTGGCTGGGTTGCATGAGGCAGGAAGCAGAAAACAATCAGAAGAGAGAAGATTACAAAAAAGAGAGCGGTGGCGACCATGTTAACTCTTGTATTTAAAGGTGGATCCTTGGTGTAGAAAAGTTCCTAACCCCATACCATTATTCCCTTTTTGAAAACCATCCCATGTCCAAAAGACAAGTAGCTCATATTCATTAGGAATGGGCAAACGTGCAATGTTCAAGTTCATTGAGGTTCTCCAAATTTTCCTCATAGCTTGTTTCGCCTCGTTTGCATTCCAAATAGGGATGTTGGAGAAATCCTCCACGGACCCCGGTGAGGCCGGATTCTATTGAATCCGGCCCCCTGAAGTCCATGGAGGATCGGATCTCCTACCTTTTCTTCCAGCATGAAGTCCTCGCCTGCGGATTCTCCCTGCTGCCAGCTCCAAAGACCCAGCGATACGGCCGCCATGGCCGTATCGCCAGACTGTGGACGCAAGTGGGGTCCGCTATGCCATTTGTGTCCCTGCTCTCTAACGTGATAGGCTACATAAATTTTTATGTAGCCTACCATGGTAAAGTGCAGGGATGCAAATGGCATCTGCTATGCCGGACGCCATTTGTGGATGCAGACTGGCCACGGCCGGAAGTCCGGCAGCGGTCGGCCCTGGCCAGCGGCTCCGCAGACTCGGAGCGGAGCCGGCCAGGGAGGATTCCAGGGGGAGGACCGGATTGCCTCCCCCCCTGCAGACCCCCCAACAGACCCAGGTAACTGGGGTTCATACACCCCTAGTTCCAAGCAAGAGCGTCTTTTATTCCGAATGGGACAAATGCACATTTTTAAAAGTGCAGAATTTTTTTCCTATTGAAAAAATATGCATTTTTAAAAACGTGCATTTTTCTCAACCCAAAATGCGCCTTTCCCCCCATAGGCGAAATCATGAAAATGCAGCTTGGGGGGGGATTTGCGCAAATGTCTACTTGCGCCAGTGTTCATACGCACATTTTCAAAAGTGCCCATTTGCACGCACGCGCAGTTGTGAATGCAGGTATGGGAAACTTGGAAAATTTCCCCAGCATTGCATTCCTGCTTGCATTTGCGTCCAGGGTTGCGATCAGGGTGCATTTGCAGGATTTGCCAACAGGAATAAAATTCTTGTACATCCGTAGTATTTGCTCCCTTGCAAGTAACTGTATTCAGCTAGTGCCATCTAGTGACCGATCTGAAAGAGAATTCCAGTGATTATTGTGGCAGTAGCTATACTCTTTTTGAAGCTAAAAGGTTGTGAATAACATCAGTTTCTAGATAGGAGACCACTGGGAGTTCCGTGTAAATTGCTTCAAGGACGAACAGGATAAGAATATGAACTATTTCTTTTAAGCTGAAACTGATAACGGAAGTTACAAAATTCCCTAAGGGATTGAGAGGTGGGATGGCTCACGTGGTCTATTTTGTTTTTTTAACTACAGTTCCTGTGGTCCTCTGATTTGTGTCAAGTGTATAAAGCGAGAGATTGCCCAGGCTCTCCTAAGGGTTAAAGCATAACTAATCTGTCTTAGGTGATCCTGAGCTGGTAAAACTTGCCTAAGAACATACGCCATGCTGGGCATATCAGGGGCCATGTTAATTCAGCATTCTTTGCAAGGATTTCACCATCGTGGACCATGAATGAATCATATTTTTCATTCCTTTGAGGAAAAGTATCATGATATTCCTGGTTAGGCAGCTATGCTAGAAAGATGCTTAGAACCAAAGCAAACCATCCAAAACTCTCAAGGAGTCCAGCTTATAAAATGCCTAAATCTCTCAAAGGGAACGGTGGAAGGAAGAGATACCCGGTAGCTGTTGCATGATAAAATTCCTTTATCAGTTTCCACATGTATGTTATCCCTTATTGTTCGTAGGATCAAGTGCTGATCTCAGCGTGTGAATGGACCATCCATCATCACTGCACTTTCAGATCATTCAATGCCAGTTCAGAGATGGAGATGGTTCACATAGACAGATGAGGGTCATCAAGTGTTGATTAAGTCACTTACATGCATGTGCAAATTAGCCCTAATTTCAGGGCTTCTTTGAGTGTTGATTTCACATGGGCAGGACACATGCCTCTGTTCCCCCTGGAAATTTTTATTTCATGGCAAAGCAAGCACAGATCTTACTTTGGTTGTTTAAGTTTGTACACAGTTGTGGCATCTCATGGCAGTGAATACAACTTACCAATGCCTGAATAATAAGCACATTTCAGCCACAAATTTGAACCCTGATTCCTAGATCTGTACTTCTAGATCTATACTTTAGCATAAGAAGCCAGTGTAGTGTAGTGGTGAGAGTGACGGACTGGGAGCCGGGAGATCCGGGTTCTAGTCCCCACTTGGCCATGGAAGCTCACTGGGTGACTTTGGGCCAGTCACAGATTCTCAGCCCAACCTACCTCACAGGGTTGTTGTTGTGAGGATACAACGGAGAGGAGGAGGATAATGTAAGCTGCCTTGGGTTCCTTGCAAGAGGAAAAAGGGCGGGATATAAATGCAATAATATAATAATAATAATAATAATAATAATAATAAAAAATAAGTGGTTCAGGATATGAAACAGAAATCTCAGGGTAAATATTTGGTGTTCGTAATCGTATTGCTTGGATTCAAATCTAGAATCTCTCAATCCAGAAACCTTTATTGTAAGGTTATTGCCAGAGCTGTCCCAATTTCACAGAGGGGGACGGAGCAGAGAGGTGGGTTTCTGGCTGGCAAATGCCAAGCTGATCATGATTTATTATTCAGTTATATCTATATCCCGCCTACAATGCAGATGATAATAGGTGAAAACTAATACCTAATAAACATCATAAGATCCTTTTCTTAAAGCAGCGGTGACATATGAAGGCTTTGGAAAGAGGGGTAATGATGGAGGATTTCCCCTCCCTGGGCCTTGGGTATTGCCGTTGCTCCTCTTGTCCTAGAGGAGCAAGCAGAAGAGCCTGGAGACAACAATAGAAGAAGCAAGGGCTGAAGGGGGAAGGAGACAGGACCTGAAGAGGCAACAGGCCAAGCAGGGTTAGAAGGAGCAGCAGCACAGAGGACCGAGGGAAAGAGAAGACCAGAGAGAGGAGTCTGAATAGGTAGGGAGAAGAAGGAGAATGCCTATGGCAGAGATGAGGAAGCCTGAAGCTCACTTATTGACTGGTTCACACAACATGACAAGTCACTCTCAAGATTGAGTGTGGTTTGAGTGTGGGTTGTGATTGAACCATGGATTGTTGTTGAACTGTGGGTTGTTGTGTTGTGTTAACCATGAACAACCCACCATTCACAACCCAACAACAAACGATGGCTTGTTCGTGGTTAACAAACCATGGTTTGTTCGCGCGGCTGGGTTCCCACAACACAACAACCCATGGTTCAACAACAACCCACATTCAACTCATACTCAACCTTGAGTGTGGGTTGTTATGTTGTGTGAACCGAGCCATTGATTTGAAGCTATGAGCCAAATGTTTGGCTACAGCCTGTCGGTGGTATTAACAAGAAAAGCGCAGCATGAAGACTTCAATTGTTCTCTGTTTTTGTCAACAGAAAAGCGTTTCTTCCGACGCTCGAAATCGGGGGAAATCGTTGCCAAGAACCCTGTGGTGAGATCCAAAAGCTACAACAATCCCTTGCTGACCCCAGTTGCCGAGTACGAAACGGAGGGCGCCACCCCCAATGGCACGGGCATCCGACGACACTCTGTTTCTGAAATGACTACCTGCACAGAGATGCAGGGCTACTCCAATCTCACGACCATCACAGACAATGGTTCCAAGAGTTCTATGATCACCATGAAGAACTCACAGTCAGGAGAACCAGAGCAGCTTTCTGCCAGCTCAGGGCAGTGCACTAGCAACCTCAGTGCACCTGAGCCACAAAGAGGACTCTGTTACCCAAGAGATGACCGAAACAGGCCATTTGAGCTGGCCAGGGACTCAGACTTGATTGCCATAGCCCCTACAGCCAGCCCTGAGAATATAGTGGACCAGATTTTGGAGTCTATTGAGTCAGATTCTGATGGGATTTTCATTGATTTTGGCCAAAGCTGCTCCAGTTCATCAGGGTACAACGTGGATGTGAGCAGACAGAGCATTGTCTGAAGGACTTTGGATAAGAATCCTAGTTTGTGCTTCTGAAGTCAACCGAACCTCTTTTATGTGGATGATGTGAGAGGCTCCTCTGACATCCTTGAGTAATTACAAAATTCAGATGAAGGGGATGCTCCTCAGACCAGAGTTACCCTAAGAGGGACATACAGAAAAATTGGATGATCATGGTTTGGATTGTGGTGATACCAGTGAACCTTAGATACTGGAAAGTGTTTCTATCCATTCTGCTGGCTGCAGCGGAGCTTTGTCAGGTAGCCTCAGTTGCAGGCCAAGCTCATAAAAACAACACTCCGTCCCATCAGCGGCCAGCCTGAGGCATAGGTGGCATCTGGGACAGAGATGGCAGCCGTTTGGGAGAGACCTGGACTGGCGCATGAGGGACCAGCGGCCTGGGATGTCGCATAACATTAAGCATGTTCTCCAGCCTGCCTCTGCTCTACTATGTTGCTGCCTGCTCCGTGGCTGAACAGATAAGAGGCAGAGCACCGGGGGTGATGGGGGCTGGCTGTGCACACTAGGGCGGCGCCCTCTCACACCCTAGACTTGACTTGTGGCTTCCTTGCTGAAAAGGTTGGCCACTGCAGTTCTAGTCCCTTTCCACTGATCCACTACGTAGGCCTGACTGCTCTGTAACCCACAAGGCACTGGAGCTGCTTCCGCATGGTTGGGTTCCAGGCTACACAAGGAACATCAGTGATTAGGAGCCACATGCAGCTAGCAGATGGCGTGGCTACAATTTTGGGAAGTAACCATGCCGTTCCCCTAGCCCACCCAGAGCTTCGGCTGTTGGGCAGTATACAAATGTAATAAATAAATACATTCCTGGTGACAGATGTTACCAGTGTGCTGGGAGGCCCAAAAAGATGGAAGCGGTTCTGACTCTTAAACAGGAAGGATATGAGCTGGGCTTGAGGACGTGTCTGTATGAGAGCTCCCAGTTTTCCCAGGGCGAGAGTTTGGCATAAAACTAAAAGTACAGGGGAAAGTTTCAGAAGGAGCAGGGCTATTGGGGCGGGGGTGAGTTCCATGCCACTGTTGCAGTGCTGGCGGAATGAGTTTGCTCCCGTTTGCCCCATCTGCTGTGCAAGCAGGCAGGGAAGCAGTGTAGGACAGAGCGTAGCGGGTCAGACGCACTGGAAGAGCAAATCAAGGCGCAGGCGAATGTGCTCGCGTTCCTCGCTTGATTTGTCATCACTGGATTACTCAGCACCTGACGTAGGTGACTATTTGAACTGACCCCCTTATAAGTCACTGAGCTTGATTCGCTTCCAATTAGTTGCCTGGAAGTCATATTGAAATCAACGAGATCCTGACTGAATGGACCCAACACAGCTGAAGTTTGAAGTGGGGTGTGCAGTGATGTGAGAGTTCTATTTGTGGTGCTCGATCATTCATACTTGCAAGTCATGTCATGTTACAGTCATCCTGTAATGAACATGCATATGTGAAACGGCCGCCAACACACACACGCACCTGAGAATGCTGCATGTCAACCTGTCCTTGGACTTCTTGCTGCCTTTGGATGTTCCTGAAAACAGGAAACGGTCTCCTTTGTCAGACGTTGTTGATAAGCTCACAGTTCCCACCACGCTAAAGAAGCCCCTTGACTAGGCCTCAGCTCCTCCTCACCCCAGTCTGGTGCCCTCCGGGTGTGCTGGCCAGCAACACCCCCATTTCCAGCCAGCCAGGCCACTCTGGCCCCTTCATTTTTCATCACTTCCAAACATTCCCATGAAAGCAAAATCTGCTGTTCGAAGGTTAACATTGCTTTAGGATTCAAAAGTAAGAGAAGTTTATTTTCATTTGTAAAGAGGTCATGGCAACTGTAGCAGGATCTGATGATCTGTAGTGACCATTTTTAATATTTTCCTCGGTACATCAGCACCCCTTTTACCAATCAAGAGTGAAAGTTTGAAAAGAAGAAGAAATAAAGAGTGTGCTACACGACATGGTTGAGAGCCTGTTTCCCGAGTGTTTTGTCCAAAAGCCGTGTCGGATGATTTTTGTAAGCATAATCCTTAAAAGATAATCCAAATGCTTCTTGTGAAGCACAACCAGAAATAGCATTTTGCTCATATTAGTGGAAGCAAAGCCCTCATTACAAATCTATACATAAAAATCCAAACCTTCCTGCTTTGTATATACCTAGTGCTGTCTCGTTGAAATGGGGAAATCGGGACTTTTGAAAAGTCGCTTGTCTCTCCCATGGGCCCCCCACCATGGCACAGCACGCTTGGTGGCAGGGTTGGGTAGGTAGCCATGTCTGTTTGTGACGTTTGGCATAATGGCATCCTGTCTGCTGAGTCAGTTTGGGATGCTGACATAGTGCGAGTCGGGGGGTGAGTTCGATTCTGTACAGCTCTTTCGTTTTCCAGGCTATGTCCTGGAAACGGCGGGTGTCGTTCACAAGAACTCCCAAGCTACACATGCCCCTCTCCAGTGGAGTCACTGTTTAATGCACCATTTGCCAGTTGGCTGTGGGGAGTGCAAGATTCTCATTAAGGAGTGACTCACTTTTCTAGCGGTGTTCCTCAAGATGTCTGAGCAGGCCTCTTGAGAAACACTGCTCCTTTCCCCTAACATGGCTAAAGGGAATGGGGAGGCAGGATTTAGCCCATCCTACTTGCAAATGCCCCAGCAGGGTGTTCATTCACAAGTAATCATCATGCTGCATACAAGCAAGTCCCATAGAGATTGCACTCCATCTCCCCATAAGAACTGGGCTAGTGCACACCCCAGGGAGAAAAATAGGTCTTGCAAAGTGGCTGAAAAACCCTACATTTCATCATTCATGCTTACTGAATACCCGTAGTGACAATTATCTTTCAGCCTTACCCAACCTGTTGCCCTCCAGATGCATTAGACTACAACTCCCAGCATCCCTAGCCAGCATGACCAATGGGAGTTGTAGTCCAATGCATCTGGAGGACAACAGGTTATGGAAAGTGGATTCGAGGTCCTAACTCAACTGCATGGACATTGGAGTGTCACTGACAACATGATACAGCCCTAAAGTCCTGAGGCTTAAAACCTCAAGCAATACAAAGAGAGCCAGTGCGGTGTAGTGGTGAGAGGGTTGGGCTGGGAAATCCGGGTTCTAGTCCCCACTTGGCCATGGAAGCTCACTGGGCGACTTTGGGCCAGTCACAAACTCTCAGCCCAACCTACCTCACAAGGCTGTTGTTGTGAGGATAAAATGGCGAGGAGAAGGATTATGTACACTGCCTTGGGTTCCTTAAGGAGGAAAAAGGGCAGGATATAAATGTAATAAATATCTTCCTTTTCCTCCACCCACCTCAGCCACTTTTTAGGTCACAAGTGAAAGTTCATGATCATTCTTAAGGTGACATACATAGAAAATACCACACATAAATTCATATAACATCATTTCAGGCATCTTTGTGGAATAACGTTAGAATTAACGGAATCCCCATTGTTTATCAAATGGGGACGTTCGTGCGAGGTTTGTTTTCCACCTGAAGAAGAACCCTGGTCAGCCTAAATAAAAACCTGAGTACTATGGACCCAAGCGAAGATGGTCCAGCTTAACCAGGTTTTTAAAGGAGCTGTGATGGGAATCTTAACCATTTTGAAGAATAGTGCATGGATTAGGAGACAGTTCTAGGAGGAGTGTTAGGGAGCAGCAAGAAGATGCAGGGAAAAGGGAGTAGGCCAGAGAATAGTGGCAGATAACACCCTTTGAATGCAGGCCACCTCTGGTTCAGGTCCCGCCATCTCCACTTGAAAGGCTCTCAAGCGGTAGGAAAGGACCTGTGCCACAGACAGCCACCGACCTCCTGAGCACTAGGCTAGATGGACCACGTTCGTAGAGAGCATGCCTTTTCTCAGGGATAGCCCCTGGTAAGTCTCAGAGGTCAGATCTCTTGCACTCCACAACATTGGCCTTGGCCCCTGGCAGTTTTGAGGGCACCACAAGCAACCCCCCCAACCCCAGCTGATCTCAAATCCCAGGATGGCCAGCATTGGGGGAGGTGGCCCCTTAAGTACCTGGGCCCTGTGCTGTTCAGGGCTTTGTACACTCGTAGTAATGCCTTGAGTTGGACCCAGTGGCACACTGGCAGCCAGGGCAGAGATTTCAAAACTGGCGTGATAGCCTCACATCTCACTGCCCCGTCAGCCCATGGGCAGCAGCGTTCTGCGCCAGCTGCAGCTTCCAGACCATCTTCAAGAGAAGCCCCATGTAGAGAGCGCTGGAATAATCCAGCTGGTAAGTGATCAGGGAGTGTCTTCTATTGCCAGGTTATCCCAGTCCAGGAGCAAGCCATAAGCACTCCTTGCTTCTGAGTCCACCTGGCCCTCCCGTGACCCTTGTGAACTGAGGACTGCTCCCAAGTGACAGACCTCCGCCCTCGCAGGGAGCGCGACCCCATCCAAGACAGGCTGTCTTGCCTAATTCCCAGACCTGGGAGCCACCTGCCCACAGAACTTCCATCTTATCAGGACTGAACTTCCATTCATTGGCCCGCATCCACCAGTTGCGCAGCCTCTCCTGACTCAGATGGAAGGGAGACAGAGAGCCAGGCGTCATCTACAATTTGCTAACACAATCCTCCAAATCCCCAGATGACAGCCCCCAGCAGTCCACATAGATGAGAAATAGCATGGGAGACCATCTGGAACCTTATGGGATCCCACAGCAGAACTACCATCACGCAGAGGCCCCCTGAAAACCAGGGAGCCATCTGGGCTCACATGGCTGGAGAATATTTATTTATTAATTAAATTTATTAATCGCCCATCTGGCTGGTCACCCAGCCACTCTGGGCGAAGTACAGAATATATAATAAAACAGTTTAAAACAATAAAATTCCATAGTAAAAACATTTTTCTAAAATACCCTAACCCACCCCAAATGCCTGCCTGAACAACAACGTTTTTAATGCACGGCGGAAGCTCATTAAAGAGGGGGCATGGCGGAGTTCCCTAGGGAGGGAGTTCCACAGAGTGGGGGCCACCACAGAGAAGGCCCTCTCCCTCGTTCCCACCAGTCTAGTTTTCCTGGCTGATGGGATGGAGAGAAGGCCATCCGAGGCTGATTTTGTTAAGCGGCCTGTCTGGTGTTGCTGGAGGTGCTCCTTAAGATAGGCTGGGCTGGAACCATTTAGGGTTTTAAAGGTCAAAACCAACACCTTGAATTTGGCCTGGAAAACAACTGGTAACCAGTGCAACTCTTTCAGCACTGGAGTGAGGTGCCTTTAATCAGGCGAGCCACCGTGTTCTGTACCAGCTGCAGCTTCCGAACCGTCTTCAAGGGTAACCCCACGTACAGCGCATTACAGTAGTCTAAACGAGAAGAGACCAGGGCATGTACTACCGATGGGAGCAGATGGTCGGGAAGGAAGGGGCGCAGCTGCCGTATCAGATGGAGTTGATACAGCGCTGTCCGGCTCACAGCTGACACCTGAGCCTCCATGGACAGCTGGGAGTCCAAAATGACCCCCAGGCTGTGGACCTGGTCTTTCAAGGGTAGCTGTACCCCATTCAACACCAGGTCAACATCCCCCAACCTCCTCTTGTCTCCCGCCTGGAGAAGGCTCTCTGGAGCGATCATGTCGATAGCCCGGCTCATCTCACCACTCCGTCCTGAGACAAGGTGAAGAAGAATCAACACTGCCATCTTGTTCACTGCCTCCATCCGTTCGTTCGCTCTTCAGTCCACCATGTTTCCATGGATTGAACTGATCTGTTTTCTTTCCTGTTTCAGTTTCAGGTAATTGAAGCACAGCGAAATGAAGGCTTTTAAAATGCGAATGACTGTTGATTACAATTACCAACTGCACTTTCCCCGCACATCTTCTGCCAAGGTCTTAACTATCTCCTGCATTTCTCCTTTCATTTGGCTTACGTTGGAAACCTGCTTTCGACAGGCCCTTTCATAACCCTTCATCACAAACACTGGGATTGCACTGTCTTTAGCAAAAAGAAAAAAAGGAAAAGACACAGCATACTGCTGCTGTCCGTTCTGGCCACTGGAAAGCACTATAGTTCCAAATAACATGCAATGGAAAGCCGCAGAATGTCAGAGACTCCCTGATGTAGAATATGGCTACTTCAAGGCAACTCATGGGGCCAGTTTATAGAATCAAGCAAACAACGCAACTTTTTCTGGACTATACCACTGTCAGCTGCAGGAGTGAGGATGGTGCATTTTTTGAATGCTCCCCCATTAAAATGAACATCCCTGCATGTAGAAAAAACATGTCACTTAGAAATATTTAGTTTGGCCGTCTCCCTGACAAGCTACATGCTGTAAACGAGGGCTTTTTAATGTGGAGGAACACATTGGTACAATCCAAGTACACCAGTAACATTGGATTCCACCGATTGTATAAATTACTCCGTAGCACAAATGGATAATGATCCAGCATATTGGGCGTAGCAGGTATGCTATCTCAATAGAAGGAATCTATCTTTTTTTTTTTTTAATCAAGGAGCGCCGCGCTAAAGTGATACAATATTGTACGGGCTTTTGCAGTCAGATTTCTGTGAATAAGACCATCACGGTGGGTTGCCTTGAGATAATACCTGGCTAGAGTCCTGGACTTGACAAACGAGTGTCAATAGCCTTGGTGATGTGTTTCCATGGGAGCTAATTGTTAGATCTTTTCCTCTGAATGAGGTAAAAACAACCCTTCCTCCTCCATTAGCTAAAGATGACATAATCTAGGGGTGTGTGAAAAGAAAAAAGGAGCGACAGTCTTGGAGACAGGGGGAGAGGCAGCCCTGAGCTGAGCTTTGGGCAGGGTCTCTGTAAGCCAAGAGCATCTAGGGTGCCTCTCCTTGGAACTGGATGTGGGAGTAGTGGATTTGGTTGTCTGTTGCAGTTTAATCCAGGGGAGGGCAACCCCCCAGCCCATGGGCCTAATCCAGCCCACAGAGGTTGCCCATCTGGCCCACAGAGCTTGGGCTTTGCTGCAGGCCCCTCCCCAAGCCCCACACCCTCCCCAAGTTGCGCCCCTAGCCTGGAGGGTCCTGGGGGTAGAGCTTAGTGGAGGGGAGGAATCCCTTTGTTATCACCAAACTATGATCGAAGAGAACAGTGGGATTCCCCTGTGCACCGTTCCTTCTCCCAGTGGAGGGCAAGCGATGCACAGGGAAATTGGACTGGGGGAGCAGTGGCTTTGCCTGCCCCACGCCCACTCTCCAGTGGGAGAAGATGCAGGGTAGGTGAAGCTGATTCCCGGAGGCCATGTTGGGAGGATCATCCTCCCACAGCAGCAGCTGGGAACCAAATGGCATCAGGTGGTGGTCCCGCCCCTTGATATCATGGAGTGTGGCTGGGTGGGGGGTCATGTGGCCCCCCCACTGGATTATGGTTACCCTTTCCTAGTTTAAGCTTGGTTTCACCTCTGCTCAGCCTATGCTCTCTTTGTAAATAAAGCCAAATTTTACAAAATGTCAATAAGCCTCCAGTGACCTCCTTCCAAAGGAAACCAAAGCTGGGTAAGCACTGCACCTCGGGGAATTGTAATTCCTTGGAGAAGTGGGCTGAGATGGTCAAGAAGGAGCCATGCAGGAAGTATGGTGGGCTGGGATTCTGAAAGTAAACCGATTCTGAAAGTAAAGTGAAGGATTCTGAATGTAAAGGATTCTGAAAGCAAAGTGAAGGATTCTGAAAGTAATGTAAAAGGATTCTGAAAGGAAAGGAAAGGATTCTGAAAGGACAAAGGATTCTGAAAGTAAAGTAAAAAATTCTGAAAGTAAAGGATTCTGAAAGCAAAGTGAGGGATTCTGAAAGTAATGTAAAAGGATTCTGAAAGTAAAAGGTTTCTGAAAGTAAAGAAAAGAAAAGGATTCTGAAAAGACAAAGGATTCTGAAAGTAAAGGATTCTGAAAGGACAAATGATTCTGAAAGGAAAGGATTCTGAAAGGAAAGGAAAGGATAGGATTCTGGACAGATAAAGGATTCGGAAAGGAAAGGATAGGGTTCTGGACGGATAAAGGATTCTGAAAAGAAAGGAAAGGATTCTGGATGGATAAAGGATTCGGAAAGGAAAGGAAAGGATTCTGGACGGATAAAGGATTCGGAAAGGAAAGGATAGGATTCTGGATGGATAAAGGATTCTGAAAAGAAAGGAAAGGATTCTGGACGGATAAAGGATTCTGAAAGGAAAGGATTCTGAAAGGAAAGGAAAGGATTCTGGACAGATAAAGGATTTGGAAAGGAAAGGATAGGATTCTGGACGGATAAAGGATTCTGAAAAGAAAGGAAAGGATTCTGGACGGATAAAGGATTCTGAAAGGAAAGGATTCTGAAAGTATGGTGGGCTGGGATTCTGCGGTGGGTATTTTCTGGGATAGAGCTGCATCTGGCTTTTGGCTTGGAGCCAACGTTGTGGAGACAATGGGGCTTCTGCCCATGCAACAGCTCCTTCCCACCCCCTCCTGCAGACTCCTCCCCATTCCCCACAGCACGCACCGTGCACCCCCAGTTCTGTGGGGTTGTCTCATTGTACATGGAGGATCATGCTGCACAGGCTCCCGTTAGATTATAGAAGTGTCTATAAAAAAAGATGGTTGGGCAACAGGCCTCCATAATAGTCTGGGGGAGAATGATTGTCTGGGCCCTTTATGAGCAAAATAGTGTCAAGAAGGGCACTGTCAGGAGGAATGCTCAGGGGAAGAAAGGATATGCAGCATTTTGCTTTCTCTCGTTCTTGAAGGGAATGTAATGCTGGAGAAGTATCAAAACTGAAGACTCCCTGGAGACTGAGCTCTTCTATCTACAGCACAAGTATAGCGCAGACACGGTAACTGTAATTGAACTGGCAACATCCCTCTGCTCTGGCTTGGGCAGGAAAGTTCACATTCAATGCCGGGTCTTTCCCATAGCTGGAAGGACTGCCCGGTGAAACCAGTAGTTTGTGTAATGATGTTCAGGACCATCACAATAGATTTTATTGGTGTGTTAAGACAGGAATGGATAGGGATGAGTGAGAAATTCAAGGTGTTTTTTTTCACATCTCTCAAGCTTTTCATTGAGCCAAAACAGAGTCCCAGACCCAAATCCACATTTTTGTGAGTTTTCCAGTCCAGCTCGTCTCTGGAAAAATGTGCACAAAGATGCACATTCTAGGGAAATATGTACACAACATTCACATATCTGAAAAAAAGTGGGCACAAAACTGCATTTCAGCAATGTAAAGTACCTGGAAAAAAAAGGCATACATCTGAGAAATGTGGACAAAACATTGTGTACATTAGGGGAAATGTGCACAAAAAACATACACATTTCTGTATGGATTTTTTAAATTGCATGCTCATGTAGAAACAGGATGCAACAAGCTTGACCTTAACAATCTGACAATTTCCTCAAGACCAAAACTGACAGAGCTTCAGTTTTGCATGTTCTATTTTTTATTTTATTTTTTGGCCTTTGGTTTTACTAGAATCCCACTGTGATTCACTGATGTGCTCGAATTTACAACAGAAGAATGCATAATCAGGATTTCTTAACACTTGAGACATAATTACTCTGTGTTAAGTGATCTTGAATATGCTCTCAAGTTAAAGAACTGCCTTCCTGGATCATCCCATTTCCACTCGGGTCGACTGCATTCATCTTTTATGACTCTGGGCCAAAGAGGATCTGACATGGGAGATCTGTGACCAGGATCTCCCGTGGTTTTTCTTTTAGAACAATATTGCCACAGAACCCCCACTCCACCCACCCAACCCCCGCACCAATTCAGATAAGAGCCAAAAGAGGAAATGGGTCGCCCACAAAGAGGCCTGAAGAGGTGACCAATTTGCATGATATTGGCATATGCAAATTTAGAAATAATTACTAGAATTTAAACCTCACCTGTGTGCCTGCTCCGTCTACTGTCCAGGTACTAACAGTTGATGGGTAATTTCAGGGCCCCTGCTCTCCCTTTTTGTGGTTGCTTGACTTTAGGCTGGACTTGGACGAGTCAGCACATCAAATAGAGAACACCTTCAAACAGGACTACCCTCTGACAACTCTTCAAATAGAGGACTCTCCTCTGTAAAGTAGGTCACGTGGCCAACTGTTTGTGGGAGGGAGGCTAACCCTTTCCACTTGCACTATTTTCCCAAGGAAAGGGCAGTGTGGTGTCTGCTGCTGTCCCCAACCATATATACATACGAATAGGCTGTCTCCAAATGAGATTTTAGGCCTCAAATGTGGAATGTGGTAAGTCATTTGGCCACATTTCAAACATTCAGCCAGTTTCCTTCACAAGACCTCCCAGGAGTCCACCTCCAGACCTCAACAGAACAAGGAAATTTAACGTAGGGGGATAGGAGAGGTTCGTTCCACAGCTGCAGACCCTCAACTGGCCTCCCCCAGCCCTGGAGGTAAACTTGGAGCAACCTGCACCATGGCCTGAGGACAACAATCTTTCACTCCACCAGGGCACCCTATCCCTTAGGGTGGCCACATGTCCTCTTTGATGGAGGATAGTCCTCTATTTGAAGGGCTGCCAGAGGACTGTCCTCTATTCTGAAGGTGTCCTCTCTTTGATGGGCTGTCCAGTCCAAGACCGGTATAAAGATAAAGAACCATCAGAAGGGAATGCTGGGTCTGGAAGTTACCTATCGACAGCACCTGGTCAACAGACTGAGCAAAGCACACAGGTCAGCTCGTCAGAGTCTTCTGCACTATGGTGAAATGTGCCTATTTCCATTTAAATTATCATATTTATAGATTTGCAACTAAACATCTAAATTAGCATATGCAAATTTTAAGCACTTTGGTGACTTTTGTCCTCTTCTTTGGCAATTCATAGATTCATAGAATCGTAGGGTTGGAAGGGGCCTACAAGACCATCAAGTCCATCCCCCTGCTCAGTGCAGAAAGCCTGATTCCCAGGCGGTCTCCCATCCAAGTACAAACCAGGCTGACCCTGCTTAGCTTCCGAGATCAGACGAGATTGGGCGCATCCAGCCCTTTTCTCAACGTCATAGAATCATAGGGTTGGAAGAGGCCTACAAGACCATCAAGTCCGACCCCCTGCTCAGTGCAGGAAGCCTGATTCCCAGGTGGTCTCCCGTCCAAGTACTAACCAGGGCTGACCCTGCTTAGCAGCTGAGATCAGACGAGAGTGAGCGCATCCAGCCCTTTGCTCGACGTCATAGAATCATAGGGTTGGAAGGGGCCTACAAGCCCATCAAGTCCGACCCCCCGCTCAGTGCAGGAAGCAGCAACTAGTTGTAGAGGAAAGGCGCTTCGAGGAAAGGATGGAGCTTAATAGTCCATGGCCCCACCTATCCCCTAGAGAGTGGATGGCAATCAAGCCCTGGTGCACCAGCCACAACTTCCCCCAGACCCCTCTCTTGCTACCACATTGGCAACTGGGGGGAAGGGGAAGAGGTACATTCCCGGCGGGCCCAGTTGGGTCCAGGGTTCTCACGTTTCTAGTCTTCAGCGAATGATGACTATAAATATGAAGCGTTGTACTTCATAGAACAGTAGGGTCGGAAGGGGCCTGTAAGACCATCAGAATTTCAATTCATAAAAAACGTTTTCCACGCCCCCCCCCACCTGCAGACACACACCTCTTTAAAGTAACAGTTGTGTGGCTGATATTAAGCTCCCGTAGCCCCACACGAAGCCATTATTTTGGCGTGATAAATAGCTCGTGTCTACATTTGTGTTCTCGTATAAACAGCACAAGTTGCTTCTCAACAGGGCGCATGGCACTTTGCGGGTGATAAACGAGGACGCCGCTCTGCATCAACAGGCAGCAGGACTGGCATCACAAAGCAGGGTTGGCAGCAAAGATAATTCTGCTGCCGTCACCTACTGTCATTTCTCATTCATGCCTTTGTTTCTCCTTCCAGTGGGTAAGTCTCGGGGAAAGCGTGTGTTTGCCACCAAATAACTGTCCTCCGCTGGAGATTTAGAGCAACAGCAACACACACAACTCACGAGGCTCTAAACAGGAAAACAGACTTTGGATGCCATCCAGCTGCTGAACTCCGTGAAGAGAGGCCGAGAATTTCCCATTGTTGGCTAGCTATGGACAGAGCGGCTTGTGCTTCTGCAGACTAAAATGGGACCTGCTTTCATGGAAATAGCGTCAGGTGGTAGCCCTGCACCTTTCTTGCTCCAGGTCTGTCTGGCTGTCTGTCTGTCTTTCTTTACATTTTTATCCACTCCTCAGCCAAAAGGACTCCCAGAGCGGCATAAATGCAATCAGTGAAATAAGGTTTCCCCCACCTGCAGGCCTATAATCTGAAAGGACACGACACACAAGGAAAAGGGGGTAGGAAGGGATGGGGTGTGCGTGAAATGTTTGTTCAGCACGGCTGGTGGAATGGCCCTGCTCTCCCTCCCATCTTCCTCTGTTACTGCCTGCCGGAATGGCTGCTGGTGATGACAGCTGAGGTAGAAAGGGTCTACTCCGCCCTAGCACTTTCCACAGGAACACCGCTTTGCAAGATGGTTTGCTCGAAATGAGGAGTTGCATTTCAGCTGGCTGAAGATCTTGAGTGAAAGCTCAATGTGTTTTCAAAGTGAAACGTACACGGGCAGAAGGGAGCCCTCGGTGGCAGCTCCCAGTTTTTGAGGGCACTTTGGCAAGGCACCTTTAATGGGCCCCCTCCCTCAGTGAGTCTACTTTTTCACCACCATTGTCGCCAGCTGCTATTTGCACCTCACCTGCTTTCCCATCATTGCGGATGCTTGCTTGCTTGGCAGGCAGAGAGCCAGGGAGCCAGGAGGCCAGGGCGTCTGCTGCTGCTCCTTCTCACCACCACTATGGTCTGGCCAAGAGCAAGAGGCCAGTGAGTAAGCAGGTTGCAATGGTGAAGAGGAGGAGCAAGTCCTGAGGGCTCTTGCCAGAGGGTCCCTGCTGGGGTGTGGGCCCAGCCCTGCCTTCCCTTGACACCAGCCCTGTAAGCAACCACTGAGTTCTATGGCAGCCTTAAGAAGAAGCATCATTTGGGCATTTGAATGACTGACGTTTCCAGCACTGAACATTTGCTTTAATTACCACCCAGTATTGTTGGTATGTACGCACTTGGGTTTGGCATGAGTTCCTGGAAATGTGGAAGGAAATTCAATGAGCTGCACTGCTGAGACTAGCAGATTATTTTTGGCTGGCCACAAAGCCAATTTGCTGTGATTGCAGTTCCTATTAACAGCCTGTACAACTTGAGCGTACATCAGCCCATCCATTACCCATTTGCTTCCAGTGACACCTGGGTTGGTTTGTGTTGGGCTTTTCATCTCTGTGTCAAGTGTTTCTGTTCAGCATTCACCACAGCAATGAGAACAGTGAAAACCATGCTGTAGCACGGAGTCTAAACTCAGTAAGCAGCACTAAATGGGAGTTCGTTTTCCCCAATACATCTTGGAATTTGACAAAATGAGTGTCAAAGCAGCATAAACCTAATCTAACTCTTGAGGTTTAAATTACTGTGCCTATCAAACTATGACTGAACTGACTAGAAATGTTTGCTTTGCATAGATAGATGAACAATTTTACTGTTAACGGATTGAACATTGTAGTATTATACTAAATTCTCAATCCCTTACAGCTGGTTCAAACATGCACAGACATCACTTCAATAATTGTAGCGTTTATGGTGATTTGCATGTATGAATGGGCTGTCATAGATATCACACCACACATAGAAAGTTTATATTGCTTCTTCACATCACCTGACCCAATGCTTTTTTGATCTGCCCAATAACAAGTGTTCTCTGGGTGAATTAGAAACAGTCAAAAGAAGAAAACATAATACAAATAATTAAAAGAATAAAAGACGATACAGTCATTTAAAAGAATAAAGGCAATACATTTTAAATGAATCAATTCATACATGCAGCTGTCAGTTATCAAGAGTACAATACTCAAGCAAAGAGAAATCAAACAATGTACATGCATGTGCAAATCAGGCCATAGTCTTTTGGAAACGTGGCAATGAAGCAATAAATAGAACTGCTTAATTCTTTAACTGTTCAGTAAATATAACTGTTCAGTGCTTCAGTGGTGGTTGCTGAAGGTGTTCATGAAAAAAATGTTCATACATTGCTTTCCCATCCAGAAACTTGAGTGCTTGGCTCAATGCTGCAAGGTCAGAGACTTTAATCTGAGCGAGTTTCGTAAATTGCTTTTTGGCCAATACATTAAGCAAAGATTTCAGCATGAGCTATAAGGATCCCAGTACACAGAACAAGTAAAATGATGTCCTGCTGATTTAAGTGAAATTAACTTCTTTTGGAAGAGAGTGCATTGGAAATATGTGAAGTTTGGGAATGTTTACAAAAATATAAGTAGGCTACGGGCTGTTCTCATGGAGGTTTTGCTGCAAATTTGTAGCACTCTGCAGTCATCCGCGGGTACATGACGTTGTGGCCACCCCACAGCCACACCAGGGCTTTCTGTGGAAAAATCAGAGTTTCTGAGACTGGTTATACTCCAATTGATTTCTTTAACTCGTTTTCTCTTCACTTCTGGTGCTGTGTGCTCTATCTTTCACATTGGCTTTGGCACGGTAGCAAGCCCCAGGGTTGTGTCTTTCACCTGTCCATGACCTCTCTAAGCCCAGTCAACGGGTGTTTCCCCTCCCATTCAGAAAAGTATCACCAAGCGGTGCATGCATGAGTTAAGGCGACATTGCGATCCCTCGAAATAGCGCATTTACAAATACTGTCTCCTTCCCAAGCTGCAAACAGGGCTTCATCACCTTGAAGCCCTTTCCACTTCCCACACAGCAGAGGTTTCATACATCATAAAAGGGAGATTGTACGGGGCAAAGCAAACCAGAGCAAACCACGCCCCCTCTGTGCATGTTTACTTGGGAAGAGTTTAAAGGGTTAAAGGCTATGTTTAGAAACTTTCCCTAAAGCGATCTTTTGCTTCTCCGTGACATCTCTCTCAATGCTGCGCTTCTTTGATCAGAGTTTCTGTTGTTATGTAAAGTCACAGTACCCTTCGAGATCATGGGAGCGTCTCATCTCATTGCCAGCAGGGAGGAGAAAGGGGGGGGTAGAAAGGGGCGATTTTGGCTCCTCAAGGCAAAAGTGCGCACACTGGGGAAAAGGGCGATAATGTAGTAGCAGGGAGGACCCTTCAGAACTGTGAATTATTCATAATAATTCCATTCATAATAACATAGTAGTAGCAGGGGGGAGCCTGGCCAGTGGGAGGAAACAAACCTCTCTCATTGGTTGAGGAGCCCCTACCAGTCTGATTATGTTCAATTCTACTCCCCCTACCCCACCCAGAAGTATGTTTCTTTCAAGTGGATTTTAAAGGTACATACATTCACTTTTCTTGCTTCATGTGTCCCTGATGGACCAAAGCCTATTCCATGTAAATCTGGGTAATCCTCCAATGTGCTTCTCATTCCGTTGTTGTGAAGATCCCCCCCTAGGTGGGAAACAAGTAGCCACATATGCAGGAGAAGAAGCAGTGGCTCCCGGAGGATTCCCCAGCCAAATGCATTGGACTCCAACCCCCATCATGCCCAGCCAGCATGATCGGAGTGGCAGTTCAACTCATCTGGAGGGCATCAGGTTGGGAAGGGCTGATTGAGCAGGAAGGATGTGTGCTCCCATTCCTTTCTGAAGAATTCCTGGCTGGGTACCCCAGAAATCCTCTTTGCCCTGTACCACACCATCCCACTTACAACTCCAGGTCATGCTTGAAGCACATTCCTCCATATTGTAACACTGATAAAACTGTGCCTACTTTAATTAATGTTGAATTCGGTTTTTCATCTCTTGCATGATGATGAGTTAAAGCAAAGCTTTGAACACGATGGAGTTTCACTTGCAAATGTGCTCTCAAAATATGTTTTCCCTCTTGAAATGAAGCCTGACTGACAATAGCAGAAGAACTCAAGCCCTTGAACGACTACATCTTGGATTGGAGGCTTTGGTGTGTGTGTTTTAATAAAAGAAATGTGCTCAGTATGCAAACGCACAGGAAGGCAAGCAACATTCTTATTCCTATTTACAGGCATTTTGACAGACAGGAAAAAAATGGGCATTTTACACGGGAAAAACGTAATGTTGTTTTTCCTCCATAGTAAAGCAATAGCTGACAGTCATGAGGGCTGCATAAAATGCTGGATTTTGGATGTTTCCCCATCAGTGCTTACACAGAAGAAATGATTTCTTAATGATGCCTGGTTTCATTAGAACGGTAGCTACAGTAAAACATCACTTTAATTGACTCGTAGCAAGTCCTAGGAAAATAACAAGCAAAACTCCCTGACCAGTCAATTACCATATAAATAAGACTGCATAGATCATCCCTTGGATCAGCCCCTTGCTTTTTGTTGAAGAAAATATGTTAATGGGCAAATTCAGCTTTTCATTTGAATAATGACTTAATGCTTCTGTGAATTTTAGAGGGTGGATTAAGCCCTTTCTGTGAAAAGTTTTCATATTTTTCCTATAGTTCACCAGCTGCCTTTGCTCAAGGAGGGAAAAGGCTCCTGCTCTTGGGAACCTTCAAACATCAGCACCTGCCAGGATGCTGGGATGTGCATATGTTTATGTGTGAGTATGTTAAAGTCTCGTTGGGGAAAGGAGAATATGAGCATACTGTGTTTATCTTTGGTTTCAGAAAGGCTCCTCTTTAATGGACCAGCAGGAAAGATGAATGACGTTGCATCTGATGGTTGCAATCCCTTTCCTTTATCATGCAGGCTTTCTTGGATCCTCGCCATTTTCCCAACCAGCTGGACTAGATCCATCACTCATTTGCATGATGTGCTTAAGGTTTTATAAGATCACAGAGACAAGAAAGAGCAGTTCCTATTTGTAGCTTGACTGCGTGCAAAGAATGAGGTCTGAATCAAAGTAAATTATGTGCCTTTGGTGCTTTCATGCGCAAGTCGCATGAACTGGGCCCAGTGAGATGTAGTCACTGGTGACCCAGCATGGCTGGGATAATCATGAGGTAAGCTAATGACCCTGGCTTAGGCAGCAGATTTGGGGGCTCAGTTTAGAAGATGCACTGGATAAATTCATCAGCAAAGATTAAATGTGGGTTACAATTACTGGAATAATTATTGCTTTACCTGATCTTTTCCATAAATCCTGTCTGAGCATACAGTGTAGATTTCTCTCCTGATGTGAGCCAGTGTGCTACAAGTGGAGCTACAACATTTTAGAGGAATTTGGAATTCTCCTCACAGCATGTAACAGGTAAAGAAGGTATCTGAAATAACTTGCTAAGCAAAAAGGTAAGTCAGGTTCTCAGGATCTTGCCATGCCTTAGGATCACTCTGGAATGGGGAAATGCCCCTGAAGGGTAACACCAGGCATGGGAACCTCTGGACTGCAGTCCAAATCGGGACCCCCAGGACTCAGAGTCCATACCATGGAGGTCTGCCCAGGCCACACCCCCACCTGATGATGCTCCAGCTGGTCAACTTGCTCGGCTCCCACAGGTGACTGATGGCCTGCCTGTTTCCAGTCTCCCTCTCTCTTCTTGTTCTCTGGAAAAGTGAGGGAGACCAGAGGCAGGTTAGCAGACAAACGTGGGGGCTTGGGAAGCAAGCCAGTCATGAAGCACAGCACCTTGAGTCTCTAAGGCAAGGATGCAGAGCGTGGGGCCCTCCAAAAGCAGTTGGACTGCAGCTCCTATCATCCCTCACCATTGGCTATGCTGGCTAGGGCTGATGGGACTTGCAGTCCAGCAACATTTGGAGGGCCACACGTTCCCCACCCGATCTAAAGACATTCTAGCCTGCCTGCCAGTCAGCTCCTCTGTGTCTCTCAGGGGAATAAGATGCTGACCAAGCTTGTGAGCGAAGGGACTGCACGTGCCTGGATGCATGTGTATGAATGGGTCTGTGCATGTGCTTGTGTGAAGGAGGGGGTGTGTGCATGTGCATGCCTCGCTTTCGCTACGGCCACTCGCTCTGGCCCCACCCACTGCTGGAATGTGGACCCCAGCAAGGTCTGACGGAGGTAACGCAGATCACAACAGGAAAAAGGCTCCCCAGCCCTGGTTTTACACAGTTGCTCCACGAGGATGCATTTAAAGTAGCATTGTGCCAAATTTTTCAACCTATTTACTTTCGACCATTCATCAGGGGGAAGGGCAAAAAGAAACTGCACCTGAAAATTGTGGGAAGGAGTGAGAATTTCAGAGAAATTTCTCAGGGTGTTGGGCTTGAGTGCTTCCCTTAATGGAAGGAGGTGGCTGAGGGGTGTGTGTGCTCTTTCTTTTACTATCCCCACCAACTCGCCCCTTCTGGTCCTTGCAGTCTCCCGGGTCTGAAAGCTGCTGCTGCTGCTGCTGCGGTGGTTCTCCTCCTCCTCCTCTTGTTGTTGTTGTTGTTAAAAGGACTTTTAATGGCAATAAAGCAAAATAAAAAATGCCCCTCTTGGCTTTCAGGAATTCAGCAGGCAGCAGCATTGGAAAGCCCCATGGGAGGAGGTCCTGGCTCAGTCCTCCAGGAGGCTTTCCAAGAAGCTCAAGCAGCCAGGGAGGCTGCGAGGACAGAAGGGGGGGTAAAAGAAAGAGCACCCCCTGCCCCCAGCCATTTCCTTCCAGTTAGGTAAGCACTCAAGCCCTGCACCCTGAGAAATTTCTCTGAAATTCTCAACGTCCCAGCAAAAGGCACAGAGAAACAACTGCCTCTTTCTCAGGGAAACAAACAGGTTGCGGAAGGGTGGGTGGGCTTTCAGCACAGCTCTGATTTAAGTATGCAATCCTCACCCCACCCACCACTATCACCTTAAGTGGTCAAATCCAGGAAAAACTTCATCACTTGATTCTGCTGAATATATAAAGCGGGTCTCAGTTACCTTTCTTTTGCCTACCTGGGGAGCTGACTATGACAATGTATGGGAACTCCTGTGTGGTATAGTGTCTTGTTATGACAGGCACAGCACGGGAAGCTTTTAAAATGGTGAATTAAATAAATCAGATTCTTACCCCTGTACATTTTATATATACATCTATTTGCTAGACTCTTCTTTTCTCAGCTGGAAAAACTGACACAATAAGTTCTAAAAGATGTCACAGTTTACTTGATTTATTCTGTTTCAAAACACCTCTGGGGGGAAATCTTGCTCTCGGGATATGCCATACTTTCCCTTTCTGCCGCCCCTAAGAGAGTAAATTACACTCTACAATTCTTACAGGCCCCAAGGCTGGAACGTTTGCTCAAAGCCTGATGCTTTGATGCTGTGAATGAATAGGATGAGAAGCTGATGTGAATGTGACTGTACAGAGGCAATTTCTCATTCAGCAGGAGGCTCTCTTTTCTTTGTTAAACAAGTCACTTCCCAAGAGAGCATCAGCATATAGCCCATAATGCAGTACTGCACCTGTGGTAAGCATCATCTTCATATTAAGAACATGCTAATCATACGTGCGGTCTCTCTTAATTCATCAACCCCACCTCCAATGCAACCTGTAACAGATTTACCAAAAAAGACTGCATAGGAATAAGAAACTTAACTTTCCAGAAAATCCACAAGAAGAAGATACTATTCTCTCTAATAGTGAACTCAGGTGGTTGAGGACCTATCAATGTGGAACCACAACAGGGCCACCTAAAAATAGGGAAGTGGTTTATATGTACTCAGGGACTCCCTCAGTTAGGGGTGGACAACATGCAGCCCCCTGGCCCCTGCAGGATTTGCTGCTGCTGCAACGGTGACAGTGGCAATACTGCCTTATTAAAGGCTGCTGCTGGTGAGATCACATCACTCCAGTGCTGAAGGAGCTGCACTGGCTACCAGTTGTTTTCCAGGCCAAATTCAAGGTGTTAGTTTTGACCTTTAAAACCCTATACGGTTACGGCCCAGCCTATCTCAAGGAACGCCTCCAGCAACACCAGATAGGCCGCTCAACAAGATCAGCCTCAGATGGCCTTCTCTATCCCATCAGCCAGGACAGCTAGGCTGGTGAGGACGAGGGAGAGGGCCTTCTCTGTGGTGGCCCCCACTCTGTGGAACTCCCTCCCTAGGGAACTCCGCCATGCCCCCTCTTTAATGAGCTTCCACCACGCATTAAAAATGTGTTGTTCAGGCAGGCATTTGGGGTGGGCTAGGGTAATTTTAGAAATGTGATATTTTTAATGTTGAATTTTATTGTATGAACTGTTTTTATTGTTGTACATCACCCAGAGTGGCTGGGTGACCAGCCAGATGGGCAATTAATAAATTAATTAATTAAATAAGTAAATAAAATTGGTGGTTTGCTGCCGAATTTCGGTGGCAAGCTACGACGGTGACCGTCAAAGGCCAAATTTACCTGTGAAGACTTGTTTTAAAGCTAAATGTAGCCATTGGGGGCCGCCGTCGCACTTTGTTGCTGAAATTCAGTGGCGACCTGCAGATTGTTTTGCTGCTGCCACTGCCCAAATTAGGGTCAACATTGGCCCCCGGAGTCCCCAGCACTGCCCATCCCTGTCCTAGGTACACAGATGTGTATAATATGACCGTATAACGTAATCGTAAACTCTTAAAGCATGCTTTAAACTTCCAAAACAGATCACAAAGAAGGGAAATGGGTTCTCAGGATGCAAGATAGAATTTATTATAAGAAACCCAATGCATTTTGGCATTTTTTTCTTATTTTAGCAGTATCTTGCCCCATACTAAAGCCTTGGGCTGGTCACAGTTCTATGCCATGTCATAGAGGACACTCTCCAGGATAGTTTGGGGTGCTGACCCTCATTTCTGGACTTGTCATTGCCACCTGGCAGCAAGAAACTCAGGCAGCCTCCTCTCCTCTCTGCCCTTCTCCCTGGTGATGTCAAAATGACGCTTACACAACAATGCTGTCAGGGAGATGATGTCTTTGCGAGGGATGCTGCTGGTCTGGCTGGGACGTGCTCGTTTCTAACTGAGTCTTTGGTAAAGTGGAGGAGATCAGAGGATTATTGTGGCTCTCAATGTATTAAGCTATTTCTTGTTTGGTTAGAGTAGATTCTTTGAAATCAAATAAAAAACGAACCTTTTGGTTTAAGAGAAGAGTTATGGCACTTCCAATGCTGCTTGTGTGCCAGAAAGCATGCAACTTTGTACGTTATGGCAACATTTCTGTGATAAGGTAGCACTAAACGCTTTGTACTGTCCCGCAGATCTGCAAAGCTTTATACATACTGAGCTCAGTAATCCATATAAGAAGCATGCAGAAGTAGATCAGCATTATTAACCCCATATTCCAGACAACAAGACTGAGGCTCTGAAGAGCTTACCTAAGGCCATCAGTGAGACCTGGCAGAGGCAACATTTGTACTAGGAATGGTTTTTTGCTTCTGTACATTCTCCCTGGATGGTCTCCTCATTTCCATATACCCCCAATAGTCTGCATTCTTTGGAACCTGTCTCTGGGGAAATTTATTTTATTTATTTAGAGTCTCCAAGGTGGCATACAATGAATCAAATGCGAACAACAATACTAACGTAAAAATGAGTAATAAAACCATATCATAACATTAAAAACATTAAATCCACTAAAAAAGAAGGCAATGGAGGGAGCAATCCTATGGCCGCTAGTCAGCGGCTAGACAGCCATAGGATATCTGGTTTTCTGGGAACCGACCTCAGAGCCCGTGCTCCGAGGTCGGTTCTTGGAGAACCAACCTTCCCCCACTTCCGTGCTGCCTCGCAGGCGGTGCGGAAAAGCCTCGTCCTCCGTGCTCGCAAGAGGAGCGTGGAGCAGCCAAAATGGGGTGTTCCCGGCGGGGCTTCTGGGGCAGGGAGGGTGGAAATGCCTGAGCGGCACATCCAACGTGTCGTACGGCAGTCTCCTTCCCTGCTCAGCCCTCCCACGGCTAGACAGCCGCAATCAGCTGTCTAGCCAAAAATGCAGGGCAGGAGAAACATGGAGGGAACGATCCCCTCCGTGCTTCTCCTGCCCTGCATTGGCTAGGCGGTCGCATCCAAATTTAGAGGGGGCCGCCTATCTGCATAGGATTGCGCCCTTAAATGGACGGATGAAAAAGACAGCATCTCTGGTTTGCCTTTCAGGAGGAGACATTGGGAATGCCTTTTAAAATGTCTTTATGCAAAGCCTTCCCCAACCTGGTGCCCTCTGGATGTGCTGGACTACAACTCCCATCACCCCTGGGGTTGGGAGGTTGCTACTGGGATATATTTGAGTTGACACATTTCTATAATAACCTACACATTTAACAGTGCAATCCCATACATGTTTACTCATGGGAAGAGAGAGGCCGTTTGTCTCTACAGGAAGCTTTGAGAAACTAATCTCAGGGATACCTAATATGATGAGGCCTCAACCCTCTCCTTAGCCCTGAGATAGCACCAAAGGACACAATCTTCTCTTCCCTAAAAATATACCTACAGGGCACAATCCTAATGGGATGGCCGTAAGCCTCAGAACTCAGAAGCTTACGGCCATCCAATGCATAGCAGGAGGAGCGGTGGAGGTGATCTTTGCTGCTGCGCTCCTCCCGCTCTGCATTTTAGCTAAATGGGCTTTTTTGCCCATCTAGCTGGGGCTCTGCAGAGCGGGAGGGGAGGGGGCTGGGGAGGCCTGGGGATACTGTGTAAGTCGACCTCCCCAGTCCCCTCCCCGCCCAACGGCATGCCCCCTTTCCCTCTCTGCGGTCACTAGCATGGTTCTCTCTGCACTGGCTGCGAGGGGGACAGAGCAGGGAACTCGGATTCCTGGCTCCAAGGCTGGAGCACTGACTCCAACCACGGATCCAGAAATCCAACCTATTCTGTGGCCCCTCAGACTCTGTCTAAGGGCCATAGGATCGCTCCCACAGCATATTTATTAAAGGTATACTTCTCCTTTCCACAGTTAAGTGTCCTAGGAGGCGAACAACAATCACAAAGTAAAAACCATATCAGAAAAATAAAAACCATAAATAAAAATGGAAGGGAATGATATCGTGAGTTTGGGACGGTTTGGCACAACAGGAGTTTTAGGCAGCGTTAAGAGAGAGGCAGCTACGGCGGGCTACTTAGGGGACCAAAATCAGTACGCAAAACCATTACGGCATCCTTCCCCAGCCTGGTGTCCTCTTGGACAACAGTTCCCATCATCTGCAGCCAGGATGGTGGGAAATGTAGTCCACCACATCTGAAGGGCGCTGGGTTGGGATGAAGAGTGCACTAGGGGTTGTTGTGGGTTGGGCTTGAGCATGTAAAGGATCTCACTGACCTCAAGCCAAGCAACTGCTGGCAACCATTTTTCACCTAGCATTAGTTAACTAGCAATGATTCTTCAGGGAGAACGTATATATATGTCCTCTCTCTGTGGTAGGGGAGCAGGACGATGGGTGCAACTTTCTTCCAGCCCGCTTCCCCATCCCTGCACACAAGTTTCCCTCAGAGACCCCAGGACTTTCATTGCCCCTGTCCAGCTGCATGGCCTGGAAATCCCTCTCTCTCTCTCTGGCAGGGGAGCAGGATGATGGGTGTGACTTTCTTCCAGCCCGCTTCTCCATCCCTACCCCCTGGTTTCCCTCAGGGACCCCCAGACCTTCAGAGCCCCTGTCCAGCTGCATGGCCTGGAAATCCCTCTCTCTCTCTCCGGCAGGGGAGCAGGGTGCTGGCTGAGGCTTTCTTCCAGCCCGCTTCCCCATCCCTGCACACGGGTTTCCCTCAGGGACCCCCGGACCTTCAGCGCCGCCGTCCAGCCGCGCGGGGCGCGCGGGCGAGAGCCGCGGCGCGGCGCGGCTTCCTCCCCCCCCCGGAGGAATGCCCCAGCCCCACCTAGTTCCTGGAGTGGGGCAGCCCCACCCCGTGGCCTCAGGCGCTTCCGCGGCCCGTTCGCGGCGAGCGGCGCCCGAGGGGCTCTGAGGCGGGGTGGCCGCCCGCCCGCGCGGGGCCCCTTCGGGGAGGAGGCGACGCGGGCCGGCGACAGCGGCGGGGCGCGCCGGCAGGTACGTCCCGCGGCGCTCCCTCGCTCCAGCAGCAGGCCGGGCGGCGGGCTGGGCCGCGCCAAGCAGCCCCTGGGGGCGAGCAGAAGGCGGGCGCCGCGCGGCGGCCGGCCCGGGCGCCCCCGCCTCCTCTTCCCTCCCCGGGGCGCGCGGCGGGTCTCCGTCCACGCAGCCGCTCGAGGAGCGAGCGCCCGAGTCAGCGGGGCCGAGCCGCGGCCGCGGAGGGAGGCCCGCCGAGTCCGCCGGGCTTCCTCCCCGGCAGGCGCCCGCCGGACTCCGGCTTGCCGGGGTCCCCTCAGCCCGGCGCGGCGTCGAACGACCCGCAGGGGCGGCGGCCCTCTCGTCGTTCCAGCTGAGGCCTGTTTGGGGGCGCGCGCGCGGGAGGCGGCGCGTGAACGTAGGAAGAGCCCCGCTGGCTCCGGCCGAGGGGCATCCCGCCCAGCGGTCCGCTCACGCCGGCCAGGAACCCACAAGCGGGGCAGGAGCGCCACAGCACCCCCCCGCCCATGTTTCCAGCGCCCGGCGCGCGCGGGCGCGCTGCCTCTGGTACTGGAGGTGGCCCATAGCCATCAGGACCGGTAGCCGCGGATAGCCTTGCCCTCCAGCAATCTGGCCCGCCCCCTTTTAAGGGCGTCCAAATGGGTGGCCATCAGTTGGGACTCAAGTCTGTTTGGGAACATCATCCTTCGGGCGGGACGCCTTTCCCCTAACCCTGAACGTGCGCCGGGAACTTTGGTAGCCCTGAATGTGCGCCGGAGCTTTGGTAGCCCTGAATGTGCGTTGGTAGCCCTGAATGTGCGTTGGTAGCCCTGAATGTGCGCCGGAGCTTTGGTAGCCCTGAATGTGCGTTGGTAGCCCTGAATGTGCGCCGGGAACTTTGGTAGCCCTGAATGTGCGCCGGAGCTTTGGTAGCCCTGAATGTGCGCCGGAGCTTTGGTAGCCCTGAATGTGCGTTGGTAGCCCTGAATGTGCGCCGGAGCTTTGGTAGCCCTGAATGTGCGTTGGTAGCCCTGAATGTGCGCCGGGAACTTTGGTAGCCCTGAATGTGCGCCGGAGCTTTGGTAGCCCTGAATGTGCGCCGGAGCTTTGGTAGCCCTGAATGTGCGCCGGGAGCTTTGGTAGCCCTGAATGTGTACCGGGAGCTTTGGTAGCCCTGAATGTGCGTTGGTAGCCCTGAATGTGTGCGGGAACTTTGGTAGCCCTGAATGTGCGCCGGAGCTTTGGTAGCCCTGAATGTGCACCGGAGCTTTGGTAGCCCTGAATGTGCGCCGGAGCTTTGGTAGCCCTGAATGTGCGCCGGGAACTTTGGTAGCCCTGAATGTGCGCCGGGAACTTTGGTAGCCCTGAATGTGTGCCGGGAGCTTTGGTAGCCCTGAATGTGCGCCGGAAGCTTTGGTAGCCCTGAATGTGCGCCGGAGCTTTGGTAGCCCTGAATGTGCGCCGGAGCTTTGGTAGCCCTGAATGTGCGTGGGAACTTTGGTAGCCCTGAATGTGCGCCGGAGCTTTGGTAGCCCTGAATGTGCGCCGGGAGCTTTGGTAGCCCTGAATGTGCGCCGGGAACTTTGGTAGCCCTGAATGTGCGCCGGGAACTTTGGTAGCCCTGAATGTGCGCCGGGAACTTTGGTAGCCCTGAATGTGCGTTGGTAGCCCTGAATGTGCGCCGGAGCTTTGGTAGCCTTGAATGTGCGCCGGAGCTTTGGTAGCCCTGAATGTGCGCCGGAGCTTTGGTAGCCCTGAATGTGCGTTGGTAGCCCTGAATGTGCGTGGGAACTTTGGTAGCCCTGAATGTGCGCCGGAGCTTTGGTAGCCCTGAATGTGCGCCGGAGCTTTGGTAGCCCTGAATGTGCGCCGGAGCTTTGGTAGCCCTGAATGTGCACCGGGAACTTTGTCCTTTCGCAGTGGCAACGGAAGTGAACTCTGCACGTGCTGAGGGGCTGTGTTCTTACAACATGTGTTTTAGGGTTGGGCCTTGGCATTAAAACATGCCAGGGCCAAGCACTGGCACAGATTATGCCCTGTTTAGGGGTAAGTCCCATTGAAACCAACAGGGCTTCCTTCCGTATATGAGACGGGTGCACAGCCACAACGAAATGCCCTCTTCCGGTATGCTGCAGGGCCACCCAAAGCTTTTCTACACAAGGCTGTTAATCCTCTGTACCTGCTTTTGGTTTCGCGTGCAGAATTGAGATCCCGGCACTACATGAAGTGTTTCCTTTCCTACTTTTCTGCTACATAACCTCTAGGTGGCACTGTGGCATAGCAGAATGACACAACTACACAAGTGGAAAAAGGGTTTTTTTTCACTGTAGTAAATAATACTGCATTTCCCCTGCTCTAAAAAAAAAACTCCCAGAAAGTGCTGTTTAATAACAGAAGCGAAACTAGAGCGTCATGACATGGCCTAAAGAATCCCTAAACGACCGTGAGTAGGGAATGAAGAGTGCCCAATAAATGTCTCGTGTAGAAAAGCTCTCAGTATAGCTTCAGTGGCTATCAGAAATGTATGCATATATGTAATGTGCCCTTTAATTTTTAGAAATGACAGGATTGGGATGGCGGTGCATCGGAGAGGAGTTCAATCCTTTCCCCTGTGCCAGGCTGGGGGGAAAGCAGGTTAAGAATAACTGGAGGACAGGGAGACACACTGCAGGGAAGAACTGGAGGGAACATACCTCCTTCCCTCCTAGCTATCTAAGCATTTATATGCCACTTGTCAGGGCTATACAGCCCTTTCAAGGCAGTTCACACAATTTTAAAAAGTCATAAAAAAACAAGAATAAAGCACAATTTTGCAATAAGAAGAAACATCAAGCTGTCCAGTCACACCGCACCTACTATGCTTTTAAAATTGATCTTCAGTTTTACCAGTAGAATGACCACACTTCGGTTTTATTTATTTTTTTGTTCTGGCTTTGTGAATCCTGAATGGTGCTGAAGAAGGAGACGTGTTTTTTTTTTATTTCCTGCTTTGCCCCCAAAGGGCCTATTGCAACTTGATTGTGTTTGTTATCTAATTAAGATTACAATCGTACACATGCTTGGAAGTTCTTTTAAGATTAATGGGAATTTTTTGTTCTTGGTTGGGACTGGGCTGTATGTGCCTGCTTCCGCTCACTTCTTCAACCTTTGTCCTTTAAATTTCTATAGACGTAGCTTGGTAAAGACCTTGACAAACGTAGCCTAAGCCCTGTGACCTGCCACGGCAGCACTTCCTTTTTCTTTCCTGAACATCCAAGCTGCATAAGACTCCCTTTATCATCATTTCACCATTTTAAACAGCAGTTGATTGAACTAATGGAAGTGATCTTGATCCAGCTCTGGGCATGTTGTGTGCGAATGCAATTGATAGCCCTGGATAGGGACACATGTCCCCACCTGCATGAGATTCATCTACAGGTTAAGTGGGAACCAGGTGAACTTTATGACGTACTTCTGCATGTTTGTTTGGGTGCCCACATCAGCTGTGTGTGCCTGTCACCCTTGCTGGATTGTGTCTATTGTCTTATTTGCTCTGTGTTTCTTTGCTGTTCTTATATCTTAATGCTGCTGAGAAATTCAAGCCTGTATGATTTAATATACTAACATTCATTGTAAAGAACTAATTTATTTGAGCGGGAGGATTCCCCGTGAATCACTCTGCAATTTAAAATGTGTGTTTGTGGTGCAGCAGACTGTTGTCCAGTAGCTTGCCAGATTAATTCAATTAAAACTGCCATCTTAAAGAATATATTTCTGTCTAAGATCCAAAGCATTACGCTCTGGCGATGTAATCTCTGCTTGAGCATGAATTTAGCCTGACATAATTATTTGTTCCTTCCTTTTTTAGTTAATTTAATATAAAGCCGATTTCATAAACGATTATCATTAATGCCTGTTGTGATTAGCAACATCTAATCGTCCTTACCCAATAAACACTTACACTGCTTCAAGCAAATGTAAGATGTTGCCGCCTGTTGTATAGCACGCTCCGGCTGCAGTCCAGTACTGTTTAGGGTGCAGTGTTTATGCACGTTTAGAAAAAAGTCCTATAGGTTCCAGCATTCCCCAGCCAGCATGGTGGGAACTGTGGGACTAGTAGGACTTTTTTCCTGTCTAAACATAGATAGGATTGCACCCTTAGACATGTTTTAGACCGGATTCACACAACCAAGCCCCCAAACTAGTAGGTCAGTAGTCTTGTGGCCAGTTGAGATCGACATTCAGAAGTGTGATGAGGTCACTATTTTCACCCACAGCATTACAGGCCGAGAAGAGCGTAGAGCAGGTTTCTAAACAGCCACTTGCCTGGGTGCTTGCAACAAGTCAGAATTGTTTCTAGATGATCGGGGAGAGGTACTTTTGTAAGCTGCAAGAGAATTTGTTGGTTTGTTTCCCTTTCAGGGTGCCACAAATGACTTAATATTCTGGTGACTTTTTTGAACTGAATTAGACTATACAGCAGAACAACTGAAATGTTAGAGGGTAAAGTGGTGGTTCTCTTCCTCCCAAAGTGCACCAGTGAGACTGGGAATGTAAAGTGTAAGGAGCTGTTGCCTTGGTCTTCTCTGAAATGACCTATATTACCGTTTTTGCTCTCTGAGGACCAGTTCACACATTACATTTTGAAAATATGTACATTTAAACATGCAGGATCAGCGCAACAAACATGTTTGCAAATACATGTACAGTTGCCAGGGAGCTGTGCTTGTCTGTAGCTCCCCGTTGAGTGTCTACTTTGTGGCAAACCTGGGTTTGCCACCACATCGTGTGTGAAATGCCTCCCTATGGAGTAAGGCTATTGTTGTCTTCCTTGCACTCTCCAGCAGAATCTATAACTGAGGATTTGCACTACATGCCCCATCTTAATAGGTTCAGCCCCATCCTTTTATGCCAAGGTGGGTATGAAGTCCCATTCATGCCTTTCACGTGTCTCTCCATAACTCCAACCCTCAAGTTCTCCCCTAACACAATTTTTTCAGTCTCTGGGAAGCAATTGACTCCTTGTTAGCTGCTGAAACAAATGCTCCCGCTGACGTGAGCTGTGTGTGTTTATATAGTTTATTTGTATTCATTAGATATTAACTTATTAGGCAGCTTAAAAAAACCCAGTCAAGGCAACTTATAATAATATGTACCATGTAATGGCATAGCCCCTTTCCATAGAAAACTGCTTTACCACATTGCAGTCTGTACAGTACACTGAGCTTGACCTACAAAAAGGGTCAATTTCTGACGGTGTAAACCTGTTGTAAGGCCCCCTGAAATGAACGAAACCTACGCATATTTAATTGCGAAAAGAATTACAGCAACCACTTTTGTTGTCAGGTCAGCCTTTCTGTTTTACATTTTCTCCATTAATTTAGTTGCACATGGAAACAGTTTTGGCTTAGTCTCAAAAGTTTGATGCACCAGGACGTATGTACTTGGGATAGGACATACTGTTGTTTACCAAATCAGTTGAGGTTTGCAGAGAAAGTAGTTGGGCCCTAATACTTTTAAGATACATATTTGCCTAGTAAGTGGTTAAGACGCTGAACTGCAGACTGGAAGGTCGGCAGGTCAGCAGTTCGAGACCCGAGTGCCGCGTGACGGAGTGAGCTCCCGTCTTCAGTCCCAGCTCCTGCCAACCTAGCAGTTTGAAAGCAAGAAATTGCAAGTAGATAAATAGGTACCGCCTCGGCGGGAAAGCTAACAGCGTTCCGTGCACCTCGGTGTTCAGTCATGCCAGCCACATGACCACGGAAGCGTCTTCGGACAGCGCTGGCTCTTCGGCTTAGAAACGGGGATGAGCACCGCACCCTAGAGTCAGACACGACTGGTTGGGGACACCTTTACCTTTTTAGTGCCATAGTTAATGTGAAGATCAGATAACAGATCTGGGGATATCAAAGTGTGGTTGTAGAGGGAGCGGGGGAGAAACAAGATCACATTCATTGTCCTCGCCCCCCATGTACGGATACAAAGCTATGAACATTCAAGTTGTGGGCATGTTCTGTGCTCCCTGTTCTCTGCACTTTCACCACTGTATCCCCCACATACGTATTCAGCCACACCCGAATAATCAGTGCTATTCCCCGAGTGATATGCCAAGGTCTTGCCAAGGTGTCAGATTAAATAATCGTAAGGCCTTGCTGTGCATTGCAAGTGTCTGAAACCTTTACCACAAAATGGAAGTAGTAAAACCGGCCAGTTTTATTCATAGTTAATTCTTAGTGATGCTGTTAGGGATCATAGTAGAGATGTAAATTTTCCAGAAATGTTGAGGCCATGGGAAAACAACAACAACCTTTTTTTTGTGTGTTTTTCGGGGGAAAAACATTTGGGGAAACATTTAAAAAATAAGCAATACTTATTGTTTTAAGCATTTGTAACAGCTCTAAAGTCACTTTGTTGCTTTAAGACAGCCTTCCCCAACCTGGTGGCCTCCAGATACTTTGGGCTTCAGCTCCCATCAGGCTTAGGCAGCATGGCCAATGGTCAGGAATGCTGTACATTGTAGTCCAAAACATCTGGAGTCCACCAGGTGGGGGAAGGCTGCTTTTGGAACATAAAGCAGCCTCTCTGCTCCTAAAGTTATTTTATGTATAATTTGGTTTCCTCATAAAACTATCATTACACTTAAAACTTTTAAAAGTACAATTCAGTTAGTAAATTTGCAATTATTGCCTGAATAGAATATATTTTTAAATTCAGTATACCAAACATGACAAGTCTGTGAGCAGACCAAGATGTACATAACATAATTTAGCGCTCCTTCACACTGAGCTTTTATCCTGTGATTGAGATTACTCCTTCACAGAAGTTTGTGCGCTCTTTACATGATGCTGTTAACCTGCCATGACCCTCCAGGGCGTCTCGGGCACTAAATGCCCTTTGGTCCGTTTTTAAGTAGATCGCAGATAATGAGCTATCAAATTACCCCGTTGTGGCTTCAGTTTCCTCCATGAAAATAGGAAAAACAGCAAGAAGAGGAGCGAGATCAATGAAAGGTAATGGAAGACTCAGATATGGGAAGAAGGAGAGGGAAGGGGGAGGGGGAAAGGAAGCACGTGAAAAAGGGAGTCGTCGTGAGCCTGTATTTAAAATGGAAGCAGAAAGCCTCGTTTTAAATGCAGGATTTTAGGCTGGTGTAGAGATGCCTCCAGATTCCTATTTAATGTCTGACCAGAGAGGAACATCAGCAAGCAGTCCCTGAAACATTTGAATCATCCTAGAAGCCAGAAGAAGCAGGAAGAACTAGAGGCAGAGGAAGACTGGTGTATAACATCTGTTCCTATTTGTAAGGAAGTTTAAGGAAATTCCTAAACTTGTTCCGGTTTGTTGGATGGACCTTAGGGAAATCTGATAAGAAGGAAAAGGTACTGAGATTTTATTTAGCCAGGAAAGACTCCGCTTAGGAATGTCTATCAGTAAAATATACTTTAGATCTTTAATAAGGAATTAAAGAAATAACTGTGCTGGGAAACTTACAGAGAAGATTAAAACATTTTCCCCTATGGCTTCATTATTTCCAGACATTTTACATCTCTAGTCTTTCTATAAAACTGTACTTATTACAGAGTTTAGGAATCATTTTGTGGGGAGTAAATGCTGGGTAACAATATATAAACACTTAAATTCTAAAAGAAAATTCTTCATAATCCAAAGCTGTTTAATTTTTCCAATGGGGGGGGGGAAAAGGTCCTTAGAAAAAACTGGGGGGAAAACAGTTTTTCCCCAATTTTTTTTTTTTTCCAGGCCTTCACATCGCTAGATAGTAGTCATGGGTTAGTATCAGACACTGCAGGACTTGGAGTAAGACTAAAACTTTACGCTCTGTGGTACAAGGACAGAGGAGGGAATGGTTAGCAGTTCAAACCAGGGTATAAACACCATGGATCAAAATCCTCCTGATCAAGGAGAGCCCATCTCACGCCCCTGTCTGTGCCTCCTGGTTGGCTCCCTAGTTTGCCCTACTCACAGACATAAGAAAAAGTCTGGAGCAACTAACTAACAGTCTGAACTTTTGATACGAAACTGAAAGCTACCAGTGTCCATGAATCGTCATGGAGGCAGTGAGGTGTGTAGTTCGAGCCCTTCATCTCTCTGCTGCATGCCCTACGCATCAGAGATGGAATCAATTAATGCTGCAAAAATAATTGCGCCATTAATTGAATTAAACAGGCAAGCTACTGAAGAATGATCTGGTGCCTTGGTCACAGATCTTAAATTGCAAAATGATTCACAGGGGATTCCTTCAGCTCAAATAAATTAGCTCTTTATGGCAAATGTTAATAATTAAATAGTACAGGTTTTCTTTTTGGGGGATTAGGCAGCACTGGCTTTCTAACTGACATTGGCAATTCAGATGGCAGTCAGTTTAATTTAATGCTGGATGTAGCGATATGGACTGCTGGGCCTGCACCCCTTTGTGGAGGGACCAATGTGCTGTTCCCTTCAGTCATAGCAAGTGACTGGCTTCAGTTTCCTGTCTGTGCTACAAACTCCAACCCAGCCTTCCAGCTACCTGCAGCTGTTCCAGCTATTGTAAGCGGACCCTGCCAGCACTCAAGTTCTGAGTACTTACAGGCATGTATTTGGCCTTACAAGGCTGCAGTTTGGGGGAACGGAAGAGGTCTGGGACTAACCTCCAATACTATCTGTCTGTGGTGCTGCTTATTTCATTAATACTGATATGACTTTAGTGGGTGCTTTAATCTTCCCCTGCATCGTGACATTTTGGTGCAGTAAACCCACTCTGTTCAATATGTATCCCTCATCTTTAGTATTAAGGAAAATTGGGTCTCTAGGTGCACACCAGCCTTCGGGGATATTAATGTAACTTTATAAAGCTCCATGGTGGAGACCAGAGTAATTCAGTACTCACTTCAGGATGATGTCTGTACCTGCCTGACTTTAAACTGCAAAAGAACAGTTCCCAAGCAAGATTCCTTTCTTGGCTCTGGATAGTATATAATTCTTGAAAATAAAACAACGTTCTCTTATTTTTCGAGCTCAAACACTGAATGAATGAGACTGGGAGAAAATTGCTTTCCAAAAAACTGCTCTGTCTGATCAGTATGTAACCTGGAATGATAGCACACAAAAGCTCGTCTGTCTTGCTTTCATCTTGATTTTCTCAAGGCTGCATCTCAATCCATCTCAGAAATTAACCTTTCTGTGTGCTCCTTTCTATCCTATCTCTTATCACTGAAAGCCAAAGCTTTAAAAATCTAGTGTAAAGCTTTTAAATACCATAAAACCTTTTTTTAAAAAACCCTGCTTTCTCTTTCTCAGGTCTGATGTGAAATATCTCCTTTTAAAATAACAATGTAGGTCCCAATCCAGTCAAAGTTAAGGACTTTTAAGTCCAGCTGATTTAAACAGGAGAAATTTAAGTATATGGTTAACTCTCACATTTAACTCAATAGGACTTAAAAGCAGCTAGCACATATAAAGTAAATGTTCAAAGAAATATTGCTGACTTCCAAAAATACAGAATCCTGGAGCAGGACTTGAAGGGCTGGAGCAGAATCTGGCAAGCTGTCATGCCCTCGCTGGAGGAATCCTCCTCCTCTGAGGAGCTAGAACTCCCAGAGATGGATGATGCCATGGAACCACCCATATCAGGAGACCTGGGGGAGCCTGGGCCCTTGGAGGAGAGGACCACAGGTCCATCCCCAGAGGAGGACAATTCTGCTTCAGAGTCAGAGGCTTAATGACCACCTAGTCCCAGAGAGTGTTGTTGCCTTAAAAAGCAAATCAGTAAGACTCCTATAAGAAGAAGCACCCAACTCCAAAGGAGGACTCCTCAAGAGGAGGGAAGTCATTAGGAGCAAGGCTTGCAATGTATTGCTGGTGAGCCTTGGGTAGGGCTCAGGAGGCTCTGGTAACATAAGCCTGCATGCTCAGTCTAGCCTTTGCTGGAAACAACACTGTTGCTGCAGCTCCTGTATCCTGACTCGTGTTTGGACCTCTGTGTTATTGACCATTGGACTTCTGTCTGACACTGCTTTTTGGAACTCTGATTATACTTGACTGCATTTGACCTTGGCTACATCCCTAACTTCTCTCTGGAAAATCCATGTTTGCCAGGTAAACTGTGCTTGACTGTTGGGTCGCTTTGACCTCTCTATTGAAATTAGCTTTATGTTTGCATAACAAAGAGCTGAAAATAGTTGTGGTAGGACCCAGGCTAGAGTTGTTGGAGCAGCCAGTGAAGAATCTGGTCAGAGGTGGAGTGGGTGAATCTAGCAGTTCAGGGTGAGGAGTGGTGGTGGTAAGAACAGGGCTGGTCGTAGGCAGAGGCTAGTGGAATCTGGAGTTTCTTGGCTTTTCAGAGCACAAGACCAGTTACTGACAAAAACCAGTTTTACTGGAGTGACCAATAAAAGGCTTGTTGGTTGGGAACCATAGTTCAAACTGCTTCACATATATCATCTCATTAATCCTTACAACAATCCTGTGAAGTAGATCAATATTAATATTCCTGTTTTGTGTGTGGGTGTACCTGGCTGCTGAGAGAGTAGCGGCCTAAGATCAGCTAGTGTCAGGATTCCTTTAGCCCCCACGTTATTTCAACGCTGAAGACAAACACAGATGAGAGGCTTCAGTCTACAGCTTTTAATCCATTATTTCACAGGGACATACAGATGCAAATTCTCAGTGACTCTCAGTCTACAAAGGAATGCCTTCAGGGGAATTCAAAAGGTTGCCCGCCATTTGAGAAGGAAGGCGGTCTCACTAGCCTAACTTAAGGGTGGGGGGAGGACCCTCTCTCTCGTGAGGCTTCTGAGCGCAGCTTCTCATGCAAGGCCAATCGGGTAGACTGTCTAAGTTCCACCCCTGCCTAATCTCTCTTTGCTGTGCGCCTGCACCTGGCGTCTATTAAATCAGACTCTCCAACCCCCCCTCCTTCTGTTCACTGACTCTCAAAGGGGTATGTGAAGAGGAACCCTCATCCTCAGCCAGCTGGGCGTTCGTAACACGAGAAGCCGGGCCAGTCATGTCTTGACTAGCCTGGGAAAACACCTCCCCCATGTCTGGCAGTTCTCCTCCAGAATCTGAACTACTATCCCACTCCCTGCACTCAGAAACAACCCTGACACCTAGTGAGTTTGTAGCAGAGACAAGATTTGAGACAGGGCCTCATGTTTCACAGCTCAGTCTCTTAATCAGTACAGTATGAAAAACAAGTTTCTGAGGAGCTCAGCTTCGCTGTCATTTTAACACGATGGGCAGTATCCAACGGTGACATTCTGCATACTCAAACAGCGGTAGTGGTGCTCCACTGAATCTTTCCGTTGCGCAAGTGATTGGCCATTTTGCTCGCGCAACCAGTTGTATAAGAGTTATGCAAAACTGCTTGCCCAAATATAACTGTAGTTGGATTCTTCTCTTGCTCGTAGTATAGAATGTAGTTTCTGCTAGCGCAACATCATTTGCATTAACGAAATGACTGTTGGATACTGCCCCGTGACTCTATATCAGGGGTAGGTACTAAACCTCACATAACTCTCACCATTAGCCATGCTGCCTCAGACTGATGAGAATTGTAATCTAAAATATATTGAGGTTTCCAGGTTGCCAACCCCTGCTATAGAAACTTCTACTTTCCTCAGGTAAGGTACTTCAAGTAAAAGCATGGGCATACAGGGCAAGAAAGTAGATATACTATATGGGCTCTCCTCCTTTGGTACGCACAACAGGTGGGGTTCCTGCTTTTCTACAATGGGTGTTGGACCTCTGGAATATGCAGATGCCTTCCTGCTGCCCATTCTCTAACCGAATCAAGCCATCCAAGACACACTCTGATTGGCCATCCAGAACCCTAAAGATGGAAAACACCATGCCAAGGTACTGTTACCATTGGCGAACACATTTAATACTCATTAACATCCCTTGAAAAGGTATGCACATGAAACTCCTCTTGCACTTTTGCACTCATTATCCATGGTAAGAAAGCTTAGGTCCTACTAGTATCCTAGATAACCCCTTGCCCCTCTTAGAGGAAAACCCCTCCCCTAAACCAAGGTTTTAAAAAGGAATTATTTCCAGTAAAAGTTCAGTTCATCCTACTCATTCCAAAGACTTCATCTCTGATAGCGCCGTTTTTATTATTTTGTACTTGGGAAATTAGGGTCAAGGGGACGTATCACCAGTCTTCCATCCCCTCTCATTGCCTTTCTGTACCCTCAACAAAGTGTACTTTGAGAGCTAGGATAATTAGTGGCCCTCAGTCAATAAGGAACAGTCCCTATAACTCTAATGTTCTGGTCCACAAAATGAATTTCCAGATCACAGCAGACCTTGAGGGGAAAATCCCCTTCTGTTCTCTTTGCCTTGGAATAGGTAATATTTGCGTTTCAACCCTTCCTTTAATCTTTCCTTCCTTCTCCCCACAAATGCCAATAACTTGACCAGCTGTATTTTACATTTCTTACTATCCTGTAGTAAGCATGCAATATTAATATTGATCTTAAAAAATGTATAATCCTCTGAAGCCTGTTCATGATCTAGCTTCTCTCAAGATGTTAACGAATGCAAAATATACTTTCCATATTAAAATAGCTTGATATTTTGTGTTGCATCTCTTAGAAGAAATAAAGAATTATCAGTGGAAGGCAGGGCTGTGTGGAGATCGCTTTTTCTTTTAAAGATCGAGATCAATAGTAGTCTGTTTTAAATGTAGGTGTAGCTGACAGCTAGAGGAACAAAGAGGAAGCATCAAAGAGTGAACAAACATTGCAAGGAATCCTTTGGCTTTGTTTCATCTATCCATTGATGCTGGTTCATTAAAAAAAAACTGTTGTATTTGCAGTTTCATTTCATTTTTGATTAAAATGCATGTAAGGTAACAGTCTTTTGGGGCTGACGGAAGGTAGAACTTATGAATGATACAAATTGGGTTGTAATGTACGATGCTTCCAAATGTCTATTGTGAAACATTCCCTACCCCCCACACACCCCGGGTTCGGTAGTGAGGAAGGGAGTTAATTCTGGCAGTTCACTATAAACGGTAATACTTGCTGTCGAATGCTATTAAGGAGATTATGTTATCTCTTAGGAACAGAGAGTGCTGTGGTCAGGGGTAAATTAATTCCCTAGGGTGCTACAGTAAATTTTTCTTGTAACTAGAAACTTTCTAATTGGAGCTCTTCGGGAAGAATGTACTGAAATCTGGGCAGATGTTTTCTTTTCATGATCCCATCTCTCTTCTTGCTTTAATTCCTTTCTGGGTTTTTCAGAGGGATGTTTCGGCAATTTGCAGTGTTTAGAAAATATGGAAAATGCACAACCTGGTATGGCAGGATGATGAAGCTGGGCTTGGGAGAGAAGGATTTGCTTATGTAGTTTTGGTGGTGGTGTAGTGGGTGGGAGTTACTCAAAGAGGAGGCAGAGCTTTTACTTTCTGGCTCTATCTCCCTGGAGTCAGCCTGACCAATGATCTGCCAGTTATCTCTGTAGGGTCAATTTGGAGCTAAGGGCCGGGCACACCTCCTGACACACTGAGTCCATTTCTGGATTGGCAGGCACAACTAATCACCCCTGCCCTTAGCTTAGCCTTGGCCATTCCATGGCTGGCAGGCAAGTAAGAACAATCCTGTTCTTAGTCCATTTTGAGCTATGAGCTGGATATCTTATTTTTCAGCTATGAGATATTTATATCTCTGCAATGATTTTGCCGCTGCACAGGATCTTCAGTTATTTTAATGGTATTTTCAGCTGCATTGGACAAAACCTTCGGAAAGCATCCAATACATTTTTAAAATAAGAAGTGCAGTAAAGTGTGTGTGCTTGTGTGCATTCCCTAACCAAGAACAGACTTGGAGAAGGGTTGTGCCATGCTGCCTGTGTAGCCTTTAGTAAGGATCAATAATGGTATCAGTTTGTACTTGCAGTGGTTGCTGGAAGCCCCTGTGCAAGAGTGGCTGCATGATATGGTTTGGGGCCAGGTTATCTGAAGGACCGTCTCCTCCCATACCTGCCCAGACCATACGATCATCTTCAGCTGTCCTTCTCTGGGAGCCCCTGCCAAAGGAAGTGAAGTGGGTGGCAACCAGGAAGAGGGCTTTTTCTGTGGTGGCACCTCTGTTGTGGAGTGAGCTTCCCATAGAGGCTCGCCTGGCACCTACACTGTGCTCTTTCCAGCGCCAGGTGAAGACCTTTGTATTTTCTAGGCATGTTAACATTCTAGTCTTTTCACTTGGTTATTTTACATCTGCTATTGTATTTTAAGTCTCTGCATTGCTGTTAGGTTTTATTCTGGGTGTACTTTTATACTGTAGTTTTAAGATTTTAAGTTTTATATTGTATTTTATGCTGGTTTGTGCATTTAATTTTTGTGAACTGCCCGGAGAGCTTTGGCTATATAAATTAAACCAACCAACCAACTACGCTTGGAAAGCTGGGAGCATGCCGACACTTCAGAGAAACAGCAACTATTGAGCTGCTGAAGGTAGGTTTCTGGGAAGCTGGAACCAAACCCGAGGAGTCTAGTTACCATGAGGTCCCTCCTAGTGCAGTTGCAATGGGACAGGGTTAGGACTGGGTCCTTAGAAGTATGCTATGAGAAGGCTTTCTCCGATTATAAATACTCACGTTTTGTTTTTGTTTTTTAGGGTTGATCAAGGACTAAAGAATCATCAGTACTGCAACTAGAAGACATCATTGACTGCACAGGCTCTTTTTGTATACCGAAAGCATGTCTGCAATTGATTTTGAAAAGTTAGCTGAGATCGGTAAATATATATATATATTGTTGTTCAGTCGTTAAGTCATGTCCGACTCTTCGTGACCCCATGGACCATAGCACACCAGGCCTTCCTGTCCTCCACTCTCTCCCGGAATGTGCTGAAATTCATATCCATTGCATCAGTGATGCTATCTAGCCATCTTATCCTCTGCCGTCCCCTTCTCCTTTTGCCTTCAATCTTTCCCAGCATCAAGGTCTTTTCCAGTGACTTTTTGCATTAGGTGGCCAAAATATTTGAGCTTCAGCTTCAGTGTCTGTCCTTCCAATGAGCACTCAGGGTTGATTTCCTTTAGGATTGACTGATTTGACCTCCTTGCAGTCCAGGGGACTCTTAAGAGTCTTCTCCAGCACCACAGTTCGAAAGCATCAATTCTTCGGCACTCAGCCTTCCATATAGTCCAGCTCTCACAGCCATACGTTGCTACTGGGAAAACCATAGCTTTGATTATACGAACCTTACCGCCCATCAAATGGTATCTTCTATATATTACCAGATGATTTAGAAGAGATTCTTTCCTAAGTGAAAAACTTTTGCCAGGATTGTGTAATATATTTGAGCTACAACAATCGCACTGGCATGTACCTTATTACCAAAAGCTATTAAGGTTGAAGGTTAGTTTAATACACACAGTTTATATGAATTATTGGTATGTGCTTCCCGTGAAATTCTAGGATATTGGAATAGTGCTATCATCACATATTGTGGCACAAATGGGAGTCATTACTCTAAACAGACAAGTATTGGATGGGGCTAGAGACTGCCTGATTGTGTGTTATCTTTCGAAGACGTTCCACTGAGCATAGCCATATGGCCATCTCATTAGGAGGCCCATCGTTCTGAAAAATCAATTTTAACATATAATATAGAAATGTGACTTTAAAAAACTATTTACATAGCAAATATGAAATGCATTGCATCACTTATACATAAAGACAAAAAATAGACACTGGGTACATGCACATCATTCTGTGTAACAACGAGCTTCCATAGTCTGAGGCGATATATTGGACTCCTGGATGTCTGGAACAAATAGCAGTAAGTTGCTATCACCTTCATACCCTGCTTGTGAACATCCAGAAACATCTGGTTGGCTGCTGGACTAGATGGCCCTTGGTGTCATCCAGAAAGACAATTTTTATGTTCTTAAGATACTAACAATGCACTTTGCCTGTCAATTAAATAGACATTGTGTGTTCCTTTTAATAAATGATGGCACAAGCTACTCTTTAAATGAATAAAAATAGATTTTCATCACACTTAATGCCTGATTTAATTTTGCCATTGGAACTTTACCAAATAGTTGTAAAATGTATTCCATCTTTTTAGTGTCTGACTCTTCCTCATGATTAAAGTATGTCAGTTTTAGCATATATGAAATGCCTTATACCTTACGCAACATGAAAATGGACATTACTATATTTTAAAGATTTCAGTGTTGTGGTATTAATAACATTGCTGCTACACAAAGACTGATGATTAATTCAGTTTCAAGTTGTTTACACTAACATTTAAATATTCCAACAGAATAAGGCGTGCATTGACAGGCAAAGTGTTAATAGTTATATTACTAATTATAATAACCCCCTTCCAAAAATTATTAGAGGACACATTCACCAATATGCAGAAAATCTCCCATATAATGACTGTAACACCAATATTTACCCTCTAATGTGTACAGTTTCTCTTATACCCATTGAGTGTAAAAGCAATGTGTTATAACTCTATAGTGGTTGAGTTGGTTCAGTGATGCCAATGGGGAACACATGGGCAGCATCAAATACAGCATGACTGCTACGGTAAATTACATTGTGCTAGTGAAAATGACCCCTTGCACAACGCCAGTCGTGCTTGCTGGCTTGAGGTATTTACCCAGAAAACTCATTGCGCCAACAAATGCTATTGGCCAAGCTCTAGAGGTCATTTATGCTAGTGCGCTGTAATTTACTTTAGTAGTTGTGTTGCATTGGATGCTGCCCTATGGCTACTTTTTGTTGTAAAAAGTGGATCCCCATCAATTTGTATATGAACAGGATCTGTTCAAACATGACTGCCCAGTCACATCTAACTTGACTTTGAGGTGGCCTCTGAGGTGGGCTTTGACCACCCACCTGCCTGCCCCCTCTTTCCTGTGATTGGTTCTCACTTCACCTTAGAAACATATAAAAGATCCAATTATACTCTGATTACATTAGCCTTTCACACCAGCATTGCCTTCTCAGCCTGGCTGCTGTTGGTGTGGGAAGGAACAATGTGTGCATTGGGTATATTTTCTTAAGACTGGGGACTGGTTTAAATTACTGGTGGGAAACCTTCTCTCCCACCCCCCCAATGGCAGCATTCCCTTAGGCAAAGGACAGCACTTCACACTTGCTCTCTCCCCTTCTCTTTTACACATCTATCCATTTGCATGGCATTCCACCGTACACACACGCTCACACCCCTATCAATCCATCCTTTTGCCCCCTTCCTCAGTTTTCCTCTCTCCCCTTCTCTCTCGCTCTCTCCCTTTTTCTCCCCTTTTTCTTCACTCATCCCTTTTTTCTCTCATTCCTCTTTCCCTCCAACTGCTTCCTTGGCCTTACCTCCCATGCAACAATAAAGCTTTGAATAAAACCTCCCATTACTGCCAATAGGAGCTCTTTTTCAAGACCTTTTTCTGCCGGGGGGTGGGGGGTTACAGTGTGCAGGGAAAGTGTGACCCAGCCCCCTGAAAATTGCACCAAAATTGACACTAGTAGAAGCTTTTTATAAAACCTAACTACAATGTAGGGCGAGGTTGAGGCCTCATGGGCCGCCGGTGCATCCTTAGTCTTTCTCCCCATTCTAAAGTTTAAACCATGCTCTTTCCCCCATCATTGACTTCTAATCTCAGTGTCTTTCTCTTCTGTTTTTTTGCAAGAGACAGTGTGGGAGAGGCAAACACCAATAAAAACACAATATAATTTGTTCTTTCTAAAGAGAGTGCAAGCCTCTCCTTCTTACTGGTTTCGATTGCAGGGTTATTGCCTTCTCTCAAATAGTACAGAAGGCAATAACCCTGCAATTGAAACCATTAAGAAGGAGAGGCTTGAGATGTCTTAAAATGACAAAACTAGGGTACCACCCAATTTACCAAGATCTGTCCCCTGTTCCTGCAGGCACCCAGACCCTTGAGCGTTTAGAGGTCTGGACCTCATGAGATCTGACAACCCTTGTGTGCATGGCAGAATATTCTAGGGCCTGTTCTAGGGTGTAGATTAGTTTACACAGAGTGCTGGCCAGGCCTTTTATGCCTCATCATTGTCTCACGTGAACCCAGGGGATCTCTACACCTCAAGTTTATTGCGCATTCATGGTTGCTCACTCACTGAATTGTGCGGGTCCATTACATGATGTCGTCGTTGTCCAGTCATTATTCCACTATTTCCTCCCACCTAACCCGTGTTTTCCTCAAATGGAAAAAAATTGGGTCTTTTTCCAGATACATGCAAATGGAGCGTCATGTCCTCCCCGTGTATTTCTCCCCTAGTGTGAATGAAGCACAGAGTGTGGTTGTTGGGGGTGTGGTCATGCTGTCGAAGGTGGTGATGGAGGTCTGATGGGTGCCCAGCCTTCCCTCTCCTGTGCCATTTTGGCTCATCGCCATTTCAGCTTGCTTGTTCAAAGCAGAGGGGCAGAGCGGCAGCAGAGGGGCTGAGCAGCAGGGAATGGCCAAAAGCATGGAAGAGGGAGGCAGGGCCTGGGGAGATAGGTGGGGGGCTGTCCGCGTGTCAGTCCCCATCCACCAGTAATGTGCAAGGAGAGGGAAAGGGGCAGGAACCCAGGAGCAAGTATTGCTGAACCTGGAGCGTGTATAATGCATCTTCACGGAAGCATAACGCTATGGGAATGGCCATCTGCAGAGAAGGAAGCATGTGTAAAGGGAATCAGTTGTGATCCTGCATTTAAAACAGAAGTGGAAAGCCCTGTTTTAAATGCAGGATTATAGGCTGGTGTAGAAATCCCCCAAGACTGAACCGTAGGTCCACTCAGCTCTCTCCTGTAACTGCATAGTGCAGAGGGAGACTAGCAGTAGTGATGAAGTTGTCTTCATAGAAGCTTGGCTTCCATGACGAATCTTCTCGTTGAGAGAGATCCCTGATCTGCTTCCAAGGAGCTACAGAAACACCATTTGAAAATGGCTATTGTAAATATCCCACTAGATCCCCTTCTAACTGAGGTACTAAAGTGAAATCAATTCACAGGCACCCTTGAACACTTATCTAATTATAAAACTATGAAAGGGGTGTAAAATTATGCATAGGGTGAAAAACCGAATCGACAGAGAGAGATATTTTCTCCCCCTCCAATAACACTAGAACGCAAGGTCATGAAATTAAATTGATCGGCAGTAGATTCAGGATAGGAAAAAGAAACTTCTTTGCGGTGCATAACTGACTAGAGGAATTCACTGCCATATGGTGTGGCTATTGCTCCTGGCTTAGATGGCTGTAAAAGGGGACTGGGTAATGCCATGATCTAGCAGTCTAGTTCCGTCAACAGCAATTAGCTATGCTAGCTAAATGGAACCTCCAAGATCAGTGGCAGTATACCAGATGCTGGGGGCATGCGTTGGAGGTGGGCTGTTGCTTTCAAGTCCTGCTTGTGGGCTTCCCAGGGGGAGCTATTTGCCTACTGTTGGAAACAGAATTCTTTCTAGAAGTTCTTGGTGTGCTTAATATACACTTAAGTTATTGGAAGAACAGTCTTTTTTTTTTTTTTTAATGGTCCTGATTATTATGTAAAATGTACCTAATTTTTTGTTTTGCTTCAGAATTACAGAAAGATGAGGAAGAACATGCCGATACAGGAGAGAACAAAGGCTCATTTGCAGCTGTGTCAAACAGACATACTGAAATAAGCATGACTCACCCATATTATGATGTTGCGAGGCATGACATCATTCACTTTTTAGGTATGTTTGCTGAAAAGCGGTTTGGCATTTTCTTTGTGTTTGCACATCACTTCGTCTTCCTACTTCATGCTATTATCCCTTATACTGTTTTTGCATCTAACCTAAATCAGTCATAAACTTAGGTAAATATATCATCAGTCTTGGTTGTACGTAAAAAGTTTAAGGTAGAAGACTGTGTATAAGGAAAAGTGAACAGATGGCCTGGAGAGTAGCTGTTCCAAACTGGCCTCTAACACCTGTACCTCCAATCCAAGGATCTTCCCACTTTCTGCTATTTTCTCTCATGTGAGATGAGACACAGACAAAGGTCTCTTTCTCAAAAACAACAACAACAACAACACTCTTTTTCCCCCTCAGTGTGATTATTGATAGAGGCTTTGGCAGATCCATCCCCTTATTTTACACTTCAGCTCTTCTCATTTGTTTGTGTCTTGGTTTCCCCCAGGGGTATGGACAGCTGAGATGCATAAGGGTAGGATTCTACCAAAGCCTTTCATATTAGCCACTCATCAGTGTTTTGTCTATTTTAATAACAGACAAATTACTTACTCTCCTGAACATCACTTCAAACGTTATTGGGGGTTATCCCACAGGTTTACAAACCCTGTTTACCCAATTTTTGTCTTTTAAAAAAATCCAGTCAGAACCTTTCTTGTGATCCAGCAAACTGGCCTTTTTAAAAGACAACTTTTGTTTTTAATTTTGTTTCTAATTTTGCACAAAACTTACTAATTCAGCTTTTGGGGTCATTGCAACTGCAGACGTTTGCAAGCAACTTGTACCCTCACCTGAGCAGTCCTAGTGGCAAGTCTCAGACAGGGGCCTTTTTTTCCTCTGTCCTTGGACAGATCTTTCCATAATGTGTTCTTGAAGATTTCCTTCAAGACTTTCTGGGCACAGTTCTTCTCTTTCAGAAGAATCAATAAAGACCTCAAATTTGATGATCGCCTTCAATACTGGACTATCAGTGTGAGGTATAAGCTTGGCCCTGTGTGCAACCTGTATAATACTTTTACCTAGACTCTGGCATAATGTTTTGTGCCATATTAGAATGTTACAATTGATAAACAATTAGCATCATTCAGAGGAAGATGTCCAAGGGGTATTATATGCCATCCACATCCACTAAGAAGGGCTAAGCAACCTGGTGTCCTCCAAGTGTTTTGGACAACAACTCCCATAATTCCTGACCATTAGCCATGCTGGCTGTGGCTTATGGGAGTAGTCCAAAACATCTGGAGGGCACTAGGTTGCCTATCACAGCTGCAAACTGTAGCATAAAGTTCTGGCTTTTGTTGCAATTTCAAAATACAAGTTTATGATGTAGACATATATGAGGAGGAGAAAACACTGTCCCGGCAGCTTGAAACAAACCATACAGTGGTTGAGGGGTTTGGATGTAATATAATAACTGATAGTGTTTTCACCAGTTAGCTACATGCCAGGGTGAACTCTGGTTGGTACATTGGGAAAAACAAGTAAACCAGAAATTCCCCCAGAGTTCCTTGCCCAAGAATTCAAAGTGTCAGTAGTAGCATTTTTGGTTTTCAAGAAGATTGGACACTTGTAAGTTATGTACTAAAGAAAGGAAAGAAGCTGATTCTCCTTTCTTCAGTGTGCAATAATGCAGCAATCTCAGACCAGAACTCCAAGCCTGAAATCATTGTTGGTTATAATAAACTAAAGGAGGCACGGGCACCTCTGGCCAGATGGTCTCTGCATACAATTGCAAAGGCATGATCAAATGGTGGCCAATAGTGTGTTTTTCCAATATAGTGGACATGGCCCGCTTTACATGTGTAAATTGTTTAGAAGATGAGCAGCCCGCAGTGGGGTGAACGTTCCAAATGATTTCTCTTCAGACCTGGATCTAGAGTTGATCAAACTCAGGGTTATGTCTAGACCCGGAGTCTCCATGCAGCAGTTGTGGATGCCAAAGCACACACCCCCGCCCTGCACCTCTCGTAACACCTGTGAGGCTCCCTGCCCCTATTTTTTTTTTAAACAAAAATAACTCAGACTTTCAGCAGATGGCTGGGGTGCAAAGCCCAGAGGAATTCTTAAAAAATGAAAATGGTATCCGGCTGACATTTTGCTTTGCACCCACGCCTGAATGTTGGAAAGAGAGGGAGCAAGTGACGCCTGCACCAGAATGTTGCAGTGTGGAGCGCCTGGCTGGAACCTTGCCCTCTTCTAGGATGACCCGTTCCGTTCCTGGTCCCCTCCCCTTGTTTTTCCTCCTCTCCACAACTTCCAATAGGCAGTCAGCATTCCACGGCCACTGGGCATGCTCAGTTCTCATTGGTCTGTTTTTCTTTCCCCTCTTATTATTATTTTTTTATAGGGTTTTCCTTTTGTACTTCTGCAGCCTGCTGATCTCTTAGGCAAGGGTGTTGTTGTTTTGGCTATATAAGGACCAGCATTTGGAGAATTGAGATCACTGTTAATACCTGTGAGGTGATGATACTTAATCTTTAGAGAAACAGATTTCTTTCTAGTGATATAAAATTGCACTGTTCATTCCATTATGTAATAAATGGTGTCCATTTATCTACCAATGAAATTAATTATATATTTTATTGTCGTTTATGTATTTTATTGTTGTAAGATGCCTTGGGAGGGCTTCTACCCTGAAAGGCAGCCAAGAAATATTTTAAATAAATTAAATAAATAAACGTATATTGTGACAATACTAGAGCAAAACATATAGATTTAATTCCCCTTTTGACAAATTCAAAAATATGTGCTTGTATTATATTTTAATAGCCAATGTCTTCCATACCAGTTAAATAATATAGCTATCAAAAATCTGAAGTTTTACCCTTTTTTTTTTCTAAACAGTGGTAGAGTTCCAGTGTTTCATAGCTAGGTTGGTTCTACAGTTTGACAGTTTTTAAATAGTTCAGTAAAGCATAGTTTCATCTAACTTGTTGAACATACTACAGGCTTGCTGTGGCATTCATTTTACTTCTTCAGTCTTAATCAGTTTTATTGATTAACAGATTGAAATCAGTTTCTTTTAAATGTATTCATTTGTCTTATTAATGTTTATGATTGATCAATTTGTACAGGGAGATGATTAATTTGAAATGTTACGTTAAGGGCTTTTAAAAGTGAGGGTTTGGGGGAATTAAAACTTCAGTCAGGCATAAAATACACAGTATGACTTTCCTTTTCCATGTTGCTTTCACATTTTGTGAACATTTAATTATAGCAAGAGCTCTTAGCATTAGATGGGAGAAAGGGTTAGAGATGTGCATTATGGACTGCCTTTGTCCCAGAGCACTGTGTGAGCTCTGATGTGAGCAGAACCATATGTGCAGTTGAATTTGTAACCTCCCTGTTTAGAACAACTCTTGTTTTCCTCCAAAATCTTTCACTTCAAATGTGAGCTTTGCATTTAAATATGCTTCCTGTGCATATAAAATGAAATTATCACCCTGACAACTAAGCTCTTTGGTTTTCCAGGTGATGACAATTTGGGGAGAAAGGTGATTGCTTTCAGTTGCTGCCGTATGCCTCCTTCTTATCAGCTCAATCACAGTCGATTATTAGAGTAAGTCTTCTCTTCACTCGTGTCATAGAAAGTATCATAGAATCATAGGGTCGGAAGGGGCCTACAAGACCATCGAGTCCAACCCTGCTCCGTGCAGGAAGCCTGATTCCCAGGCGGTCTCCCATCCAAGAACTAACCAGGGCTGACCGTGCTGAGCTTCTGAGATGAGACGGGATCGGGCGTATCCAACAGACTATGACCAAAAGAATCACCGGTGAGGCTATCCATCATGTTCTACATTTTCCAATTCCCAGCCATAACTCAAGCATCATTCATTTCATCAAATGGCACCATGTCCGCCTCCTACTCTTCTGCATATTTTCATAATATCTGAATGAGCTTGTCATAGTAACCAGTTCTACATGGGATAACCCATCCCAGCCATGTGTGTTTGACCCTTGGGCTTGGGTCTGAATTTACATATACAAGCATACCGTGCAAATGGTGAATAACACATTTAGGTTATTGGGCATGTATATTTCTTCTGGTTTTTAGGGATGTCATCCTAAGCCACAGTGAAAATACAGTGTCTGCATTACTGTGATATATGCTGCTTCTCTTTCCAGATATTTAAAGTATACACTGGACCAGTATGTGGAAAATGACTACACAGTTGTCTACTTTCACTATGGACTGAACAGTCAGAATAAGCCCTCCCTGAGCTGGTTGCAAAGCGCCTATAAAGAATTTGACAGAAAGTATGTTTTCTAAATTATGCTAAAAATCACTCTTCTAAAAGCACAAATCTAAATTAATTAAGAATTGATCACATTCGTGTCCTTTTTCCTTCCAAATTGCTCAGGGGAACAATTTGCTGTCATCACACCAAATGCACAACAACCTTGTGAGAACCTTGTGTGTTTATTCAGGCAGAGAGATACTGTTCTAAGATCACCCAGTGAGCTTCAAGGCTGAGCAAGGATCCCCCCCCAGTATCCCCACATCCAACAATCTAGCCCATGTCCACACAATTTGTGACCCATCAAATATAAAATAACTGGCTACACATGCAGTTAAATCAAAGTGACTTTAAAATGGATAACTTTGGCTGGATTGTGCCCTAAGAGTTACTAAAAAAAAACACCATAACTTAAAGATGGAAGCCATTAGAGAATCTCCTATATATTTTTAAAATAATTCTCAGTTCTAGTTCGCATGTTCGACAGCTGAGACTGGCACTGAAAACAATTTCTGGAATCGGATGTAGAAGATCTTGAGAACAACCCCTGGTCGGTTTTAGGGTTATTCAAGGTGGATTAATGTCGTATAACCCACGCTCACTAGATTCGCATGACATGACAACCCTCAAGTGCTTGCAGGCACCATGACTTTCCATGGGTTACATAAACCATGATGAGCTGTGGTGTGTTGTCCAAACTCTGTGTAATGACATCAGAATGTGGGGTAAGCTGTGCTTGATGTGGGGTTGCCCATTTTGGCATCAACCCCATGTTTCTGTAATACTTAAGTTCTGCCCTGAATTTAGCTGTTGGGAGCTTATGCTGCCTGTTCAGCAAGGCTGATAGTGTGGAAATCTAGTTGTTCCCTATATTACTGAGGGTGACATGATTTAGTATATAATAATATTTACCAGGCTTCAGTTCTCCCTAGAAGGAACTACCAGATGAAATAGTAAGTGTGCCCTTCCATTTTTACTTTTGACACTGTCAGAAGCATGCCGAATTTACAGTCACTCTACGGGGTCGAAATAGTGTTGCAAGGAAAGGCAGAATATTGCCTTTGGCTTCCTTGGGTTGATGGATTATGAGCTGCTGAATCCTCCTGTGATGTATTCATGTCTGCAGGAAATCCATCCCTTTGTCCCCTCGCTTGGGCAGAAAACTGGTGAACAAAAAAGGAAACAGCATAGCCATGACTGGCTAATTGGTCAAAACCAAGGCAACCTTACACCTGTTATTAGAATCTCAGCTGGAATCCCCACCACCTTGAACCTTGAAAGCACACAGCAATATTCACACCATCAGATTTTGTTTGTGGTGCTAGCAAAAGCTGGAAGTCCTGGAAATCTTTTGCACTAAATTAGGGCTGTCTTCCCATGTTACTGCCTGGTACATCATCATCTGTAAGTTACCGGGAGCTCCTCGGAGGGAGAATTAGATGTAATAAAATACTCTCAGATTCACTACTTCTTTTTCAAGCCCTGCTCCTTTGGCATATTCACATAATAGTAAATTAGGGATCAGCCAAATCCAGTCCTCAAGAGGTGTCTCCTGATATATGCACACTCCACTTGCTCATCCTTAGAGTTCTATGCCATCCTTCTCCAACCTGGTATCTTCCAATTGTTTGGACTACAATTCCCACCAGCATGCATGGCCAATGCTCAGGATTATGGGAGTTGTAGTTCAAGACATCTGGAGGGTACCTGCTTTGGGTAGGCTGTTGTATGCAGTGCCTCTGACATTATACACCACAAATGCCAAAGCAAAATCATTGGGACTGAAGTTAGTCATGACTAACTTTCCCCATTCATTTCAGTGGGACTAAAGCATGACTAATTTAATCTGGATCCAACCCCAAGAGTATTTAGTGCCACAAAACTCAATCATAGCACAGTCCTAGACATGTCTACTCAGTAGTATGTCCTGTTGCGTTCAGTGTGACATGTACTCCCAGGTAAGAGAGTGTAGGGTTATAGCGTCAGCTGTGCATTCGATCATAGAATCATAGAATAGTAGGGTTGGAAGGGGCCTACAAGGCCATCGAGTCCAACCCCCTGCTCAGTGTAGGAATCCAAGTCAGAGCATCCCTGACAGGTGGCTGTCCAGCCTCGTCCTGAAGGCCTCCAGTGTGGGAGAGCCCACCACCTCCCTCGGTAGTGTGTGGCTTTGATGCTGTGTGAGGTTTTCATTATGCTATAAGTATGATATTAAATAGTAACTCGTTTAATGGTGTTTTGTTTTTATTCTTTCAGATGGGAAAGCATAATTATAAATAAAGTTAATTTGGTATGTTAGATTGTGGGTTTTAGGTGGTTTTTCATTTTTGAGCCTATGATATAATTTTATATCATAGGAATTTATATCACTGCTAAGTCTCCTAAGTTGAGGGCTTCTTATGGGTCAGCTGGCAATAGAAATTTAAAATAAATAGAAAACGTTGCAATTGCTTGACCTCAGTTCGCCATCTGTGAAATGGGAATATTAAATGACTGACCTTTAAATTGTTCTTGCTTGAGCGGATAGACTGCATTTTGTATATTTTAGAATTGCTGTACAAATTATTTATTTACAAGATTTATTAAATGCCTTTCTAAATGGTGAAGCCATCTTTCCAAATATACAGTTAACTAAAACAAAATGGTATTAAAATCAATCATTTTTAAAGATTAACAATGTAACAATGGTACTGTTGCCATAAAAATTAAGTCTCATGACAAAAGTGACAAAAGCAAAGAACTAAAAAGTATATTAAGCTATATATCAGTATGATTAATAAATTAATAAATAACTATTGTAAATAAAAAGTTCTTAGCCATCTAGCAGAGGTACTCTACCTCATGTAGCATAGCAGTTCAGGGACTGAACCATGAATCAGGAAGTCCGTAGTTTGAATCTTGCCCCTGCCATGTGTTCACTGTATAGCCTCCCCATAGTCCCTCCTGAGTTGTCGTCGTAATAATTTTTACTGTTCAGCATATATGACTTTGTAATCATGACAACCCATTTACAATAGGGTTAACAGTACTGATCTACCTTACTGGATTGTTGTAATGGTTACAAGATGAAATGTGCGTGAACTGCTTTGAACCGTGAAATTTTTATATAAATGCTAAATATTATTATTAAGACAAAGAAAGTGGCTGGCATATTTAAAAAGTCTCTGCCTTCATGACTCTTCTGGTTCCTGAGCTGTCAGACTGTGACATAAGAAGTGCCTTATTCATAAACCTTCCTACCCCGCCCCTACCACTGTCAGCGCACTCGAGATGGCTCAAGTTGTCTGACCTGTGCTTATTGCGAACTTCATTTTAAAAATACTTTGTGAGATGGTGGCAACAACAGCCAGCAGGAAGAGGACGATGGGCATTTTGAACTTGAGGACGACAGGCATTTTGAACTTGCTTACACTGTGATCTCTTCGTGCACGTGCCTGTGTGTCTGGCACATATGCAGGCTTGTTGCTTTTCACTTCCATCATCCCATTTGCAGCTCGTTTTGTTTTATTCCAATCTGCCTCCAAGGGACCTGAGAAAGCAACATAGTTTGACGGGGGCGGGATATGTTGCTGCTCTTTAAGGAGGCCCACTGCATCCTGTTTCCTGCACTTGGAGGGAGTAGAATAGCAGCTTATAAGTGGAAATTCTGGCTTCAGTGTAGTTACAGCAAAGCTGGCAGAAGTTCCCAGTTTCTGCTGCAGACACGATGGTCATTCCCCGCCAGTGTTGCCCTGATGTTTCTTGCAAGAAACACATAACGTATGGATCCTGGTTGGGCCAGGGCTCCCAAATACACATGTTTAAAGACACAGTTAATTCATCCACATGTTACATGTAGTGTACCCACAGCAGTTGTGTCTGTCATGTACAGTGTAGTGTTCTCCTGTGACTGTTTCCAAAATGTCACACTTGCATTTCCAGTGAAGACATCTCAATAGCTTATAAAGAAAAGGTATTGACCGAACTGCTTCTGCTAGGGGTATGTTGATTTTGGTCAATGATCTCTACCAGATATCTTTAGGAATGCAAAACAAAATATATCTGAAACAAATACTTAAAGAAATATTAAAGAAGTTGGGCATTCATTCCAGTGTTGAAACTTCTCTTTTTAAACAGAATAGTGGAAACTGGAATAAAATAATAATTTCTTTTACTTGAATTTTTATAGACTTTTCCCCTTCTTTTTTTCTTTCTCCATTTCCCCCACAATCTTTTCATCATTTAGATAGACTTTTCCCCATTATTATTACACCCACAAAACAATTTAGATACTAGTTTGTAATGTAATAGCTGTATAATCTTCACTACTTCAGTTCCATCAGGACTGACCATTTCCTCTTTTCATTTTACATTCAATTTCCTCTGAATTAGATGTACTTGAAAGGAATGCTGCATAATGTTCCAGGAATAAGAACTTTTTTCTTTCAATTGCAGCGCCTCTGTACTACAGCACGAAGCGTTCAGAAGTCCCCTAACAATTTAATTTTCTTTTCTGCAGGTATAAGAAAAATCTGAAAGCACTCTACATTGTACATCCAACCAACTTCATAAAAATTATTTGGAATATTTTTAAACCTCTGATCAGGTACGTATTGCCTTGCTGAAGACAATTTTGTGTTTAACTGAAGGCCAGTTTACTTACGTTTGTTTGTTAAGTGGATTTCCAGAAACATCTGTGTTATTGAATACACAAGATGAAAAACACTTCGGGAGTCTCACTGGTGTTGGATGCTGTCATTTCTCCCGTATTACTTACTGCCTGATCCTAAACATGTTCACTTGGAAGTAAATCTCACTGAGTTCAATAGGACTTTACTTCCTTGGAATTGTTCTTAGGGTTGCAGCCGTAGAACATAAGTACTCTTGAGCAGGGACCATGCCAGTTCTGTGTTCTGAGAGCTGGTGTAACAGTGTGGCTAAGAGACTCAGCTGTGGGCCAGGAAATCCCTGGTTCAAATCTCGCTCACTGGGTGCAGTAGGCAACCCACTGTTCTCTCAGCCTCAGCAATGTGAGGTGATTTGAAACACGCTGAAGGGCTATATAAATAGAAATAAAATGACCATTATTCCATTGACTCCCACACTGTTGACATACTTATGTGGGATGATGCCAGGTGTGAGGCAGGCTGAGTGGATGGGGGGAAATGGCCTTGCTGTGGAAAGTTGCCATCATGGGATTGTCAGAGGGAGCCACCATGCTCTTCCTTTGGGTTCCAGAGGTGGCAGCATGAGCATCTTGGCCCATAGCAGTTAGTCTTGGGCTAGCTCTTTGGTCTGATACATACCTCCTACCCTCTGCATGGCAGAGGGATGGGAGAAGGTCTTCGCATACCCCACCCACTCTGCAGCCCATCCTTTATGCTGCCATTGGTGTTCAATGTATGTGGAGGCAGCAGGGGCCTGAAGAACCAGGCTGCCCACCCCTCCTTCCCCATCCCTCTGCACAAGTCCACTGCCATTCATCTGCCTGGATCCAGTCTAACTGTGTGCCTTATTTTACATGGCTGTGATTCCCCAAGGGAATCTTACATCTCCAGTTGTTGTTGTTGTTGTTGTTTTCAGAACGCTTTTTTTGCAAAAGGTCTCCTCCCTGACTTCAGAAGATAGTGTGATGATTAGGTGACAATACTTTTCAAAAGGCAGTCAGTGTGGCATAGCATGCACACACTCACATTTGTGGTTTATTTTAATAATACTTCATATTTAAATAATATTTATTTATTACATTTCTATATAGCCCAATAGCTGAAGCCCTCTGGGCAGTTCTCAATAATTAAAAGCATAGAATACAACACGAGAAAATAAAATTTGATGTATAAAATCAAAACAAAACCTAGTAGCAATGCAAAGATGTAAAATACAGTAACAGTTTTAAAACAACAGAAACTGAAAGACTAAAATGTTTGGGAAAATAAGAAGGTGTTTACCTGGCTCCTGCATAACCACATGGCAGGCGCCAGGTGAGCGTCTCCGAGGAGCTCATTCCACAACCGGAGTGCCACAACAGAAAAAGAGCTCTACTTAGTAGCCTCACTTCATTTGGTGGGGCTCCCAGAGGAGGACCGCTGAAGACAATCTTAGGGCCCAGGCAGGTATATGGGAGGAGATAATCCTTCAGGTAACTTGGCCCCAAGCCATTTATGGCTTTGAATGTTAATACTAGCACTTTGAATCAGGCCTGGAAACGGACTTGCAGCCAGTGCGGATGGAAATGTACTGGCATAATATCATGTTGGCCAGTCCCCATTAACAATCTTGCTGCCCTGTTTTGGACCAGCTGAAGTTTTTTCCAGGCACTTTTCAAAGCCCCATGTATAATGCATTGCAGTAATTGAGACGAGGGTTTACCAGATAACTGAAGCTAGACTGTCTCAGTCCAGATAGGAATGTAGTTGGTATATCAGCAAAAAGATGATAAAAAGAACTCTGTGCCACCCAAACTACAAACCTGATCCATTAGGGGGAGTGCAGCCTCTTCTAGAACAGGTTTAACATCACTCGATGGCCTTGTAGGGCCCTTCCAACCCTACTGTTCTACGATTCTATGACGTAGCCAGGCAGAAAATCCTCCCACTGAGAATACCTCCATCTTGTCTGGATTCAGTCTCAGTACTTTCCCTGAGTATTCAAAGCTCTTCACATATATTATCTTGGTAATCCTTTCAATAGCCCTATGAGGTAGGGTAGTATTATCTCTATTTTGTAGATGGTGGGCTAACGCTAGGAAAATAGTCATCTGTCCCAGGCCACTGAGTAAATGCTTGGCTTTTAAAATCTCTTGCACCAAAAATAAACTACTTTCTTATCCTCTGTTTTAAGGGAGAGAATTTCAAGGAACACTTCAGAGATTCTTGTGAGGGTGGGGAGTAGGGGTTGGAACCTTTTGCAAAAGTAGCTCTTTTAAAAAGTTTTCCATCCACCCTCAACTTGAAGTCTGCTTCTGTCAGTCCGGAAGGGAGGCAAAGAGCTGTGTTCCGTGCCAATAAAATTAGTGAAATCATAAAACATCCTGTGATATCTTCCATATGGCAGTGGATTTTGCAGAACTGAAAGCTCTCCTGAGGTGAACAGCAAATTATATGTATTGTAAAACTGTTTGTATTAATAACATTTAGTAAGTTCTCTAAGGCACTGCTTCAGTGTGTAATACAATCCTTTCTTGGGAAATTAGCTAATTGGCTGGCATAAATGCTTAATTTATCATGGAAGAGCATGCTGGAAGGCCTAAATAGGTTGTACATACTGAGGATCAAGTGTGTTAATTCTGTAAAAGTGTTTCCTTTCTAGCAGAAACCACCTCGTTTGGTTAATTAATTCCTTCTAATTAAAGCAGGAACCTTATTTAATTTGTGCTCTCTTCCACCAGAGGGAGCCTGTGCATACGTGGTTAGGCATTCGACGATATTCCGAATGAGATTATCCCCCTTTCAGATTAATTTACAGAAAGGGGAACAATGTTTAAAGTCCTTTTATACCCTAATTTATGTGTATTCCGGTATACCAGATATTGTGTGATGAGGCGGTTTGTTTTTGTATTGGGTTATGCGGTTACTTTGAACTTGTGGCCCATGGCAATGCAGCCAAGAAAAACGTGAAAAAGAACTTTTAAGATCTGTGAACCTGATTTTAGAGAGTAGAAGCACTGCTGATGCATCACATGGGGAGGGGTCCTTGATGCATACTGATTGCCAGGGCTTTCTTGAATATTCTCTTGTTGCCATTTCAGGGCCAGAATTAGTGCTTTAGTGCTTTAAGGTGGGTGGGCGAGATATTTCCCGAAACATACCTTTTCTGTACCGTTATTTCCCCAGCTGCCGCCACTTCGGCACTGTTTTTCTCTCTGTTACTTTTTCTCCCCTCCTTCCTGAGTTAGGTCACATGATTGATCCCAGCCAATCTGCAATGAAGATACTTTGCTTTTGAACCAATCAGATTTGGCCATGTAATGATATCACTGGGGTCAACTGAAATTAATTGAATTTGGGGGGAGGAGGGTGAGAGAAAGCAGTGTGAACAAATAAGAAAACATTTTCTCAAATTGTGCTGAAAATCATCAAAAGTTTTTTTTGACACTGCCAAAATTTTTCCTGAAACACAGCAAGGACTTCAGTTTGGCTCTATTGAATATTAAATCAATGGCTTCCAACACCCCCTTTAAAAGGGAGCAAAGATTTGAGTTGTGAATAAAGTTAGGGCTTCACCACACCAGGCTTTTTATTCCACAACTTGCTGGGTTCTCTGCTTCTGGATTATTTATCATTTATTTATTTATTTCATTTCTATACTGCCCAATAGCCAAAGCTCTCTGGGCGGTTCACAAAAATTGTATTCTTTGCGGGATTTGAATCTGTTCTTTACACAGCTGGTTTTTCTTTTACTGCATAATGCTACCTGCCATTCACACTGGTGGGTGGAGCCTGGTAGGATGTTATCAGGTGTCAGCAGCGTTGTATGCCTACTATCCACCCCCCCTGGGTGGATATCCATTCTCCCATACGGCATGAACTTTCCCATTTCAACTTCCATGCCTCCCCTTTTCACTTCCGCTGCTTCCAGCCCCTACCTTGGCAACTTCTGTATACAATCCACAGTAGAAGTCTACTCCCCCCCCCATGTGTGCAAGTCACTATTGTACACTATTCCTTGTAAAAGCAAGTAGTAACACTTTTCTCATTTGCGTATACACCGGAAGAAAGGATTGAGCAGAGAGGGGTTGCAACATTGTGAGCGTTCAGAGCAGCAATGGTCTCTGCCATGCTGTACTAGTAAAATGCCGGTATACTGCACTTCCAGAGTTCCCAGAGTTGTTCCAGGAGGGTGACACTCCCATCCGATCATTGTCACTAGGCGATGTCAACACCGCACCGCCCCACACCCGCCTACACAAAGCGTGTTCTAGAGCGATGTCAGCAATACACTGGTGGGTGATGGCGGGTCCACTGCATGGCTGCAAATAATACCACATTTTCCGCATTCAGAAATATCATGGAGAAAATGAGGAAGGTGCGGGATGGTGGCTGCAAGACAACAACGTTGTGTATTGTGTGCGGAAAATACCATGAATGGAGAATTACAATCACTCAAAAAAACACGCCATGTGAAGGAGCCCTTAGTCTATACCATGTGTGGGAACCACTTCCAGTGTCCATCCGGTAGTATCTGCCTTGAGAAACCATGTAGGTGGGGGGAATGTGATTTCTGCCCGTGCAAGTGGCGTGTTCAGTGGAGGTCAGGCAATGTTTGCATGGGAAGGCACCACATAATTCATCCTGCCCATGTGATTCCAACATCCAGACATTATTAGAACAGAAATGGACCAGACAACAGGAAACTGTTTCTGATTCTATAGTGGTAGTGATAAACTGGGCCTATAAAACCTGCTGTCATATGATGTAATCATATTGCCAGCATCATGGCTTTTTAAAAACTACTGACATAGAAACTTTAACAGTAAGTTTAGCAGAACACTCGCTTTCTCATACATTTTTAGTGCTGCGCTAAAATAATGCTTTTTGTGGAGTTCTCAAAACAAAGGTTCCATATCTATGCAAATAGCAGTTACATTCAGATGGAAGACAGTCATTTTTATTCAAATTGAACTCAAGCACAGTATGTGTATGTTTGATCACATAAAAATGAATGCATCTTGTGTCAGGGATGCTTCAATTATAGTCCAATTTTAAGTCATATTGGCAGTTAGGTTTTGTAATATAAAGTAAGCCTTTGAGGAGATATTCCCTCCAGTACTAATTTTTGCATTTATGCACTTTTCCTATTTTGTAGTCACAAGTTTGGAAAAAAGGTGATCTATCTGAACTACCTAAGTGACCTGAGAGACCACCTTAAATATGACCAGCTTAACATCCCTGAAGAAGTTATTAGGTATGTGATCCATTCCAAACAGTCCTCGCAATTCTTTTTTTCATTGTTTCTTTCTTTCGAGTGCTCTTATGTGAAAAGATTTCCTTTTATTTTTCCAAAAGCCTACACCTAGTTTCTAGCTGATTAAAATTCTGATATGCCTGGTTTATTTTTGGCTATGTTTTATCCTGCAAGCTGCATTGTTCATCAGTAATAATGTCTAAGAAGGACTGAATACTAAACCACAGAGAAAATAAACAGGTATCTGCAGGGGCTAGAATATTTGCTTAGAATATCTGCTTACACATGGACCTACCTCCTACGTTATATATACAGCAGACTGCCCAAGTAATCGTTGGGCTCATGCTTTCTCTCCCACCAGGAATATTATTGGGGCTGTATTTAGGGTGTACTAAATAAAATTCTGTACCCAAAATCCAAATTCTGCACCAAGAAAGCCTGAATTCTGCAACCTGTTCAATTATGTGAGTTGAGGAAATATGCTGTTATTTTGCATAATTTATTCTGTAATTGTTATTTTGCATAATTTATTCTGTAATTATTGTTATTTTGCATAATTTATTATAACTTTGTTAATCATCAGGGGACACTAAAACCCCACACCGAAACCACTGACTAACTTGTCCAGCCACCTCTCTGGTTTCTGAGGTTTCAGCAGGTATTACCCTCACTTTCAAGCATATCTTCACAGCCATAAGGTTTAGAAACTTGTTCCCCCCCCCCTTTTTTTTAAATAAAATTTAGATTCTCAGAAAACTGGATTCTGCGCTGGCTGCTTCAGCATTCTGTGCTTTTTCGGCACTGCCATGAAATTGCGGCATACACGCTGCTCTACACATTTGCCTTTATTCTGAGCTGGGACCTTATGCATAAACATCTATGCACCTATGTCCCACTCACTGGATACATCAGCCTCTTTTTCACAGTAGAGGGAATGTATAGTGGATGCCTACCTTGCTTAGGCATTTAAACATAGGTCCTGTTTCACATTAATGATTATACATATGGTGAAGGAGAATGTGAGTCCAAGACGGAGCCGGTGTGGTATAGTGGCTAGGGTGTTGGACTAGGAGTCAGGAGATCTGGGTTCTAGTCCCCACTCAGCCATGGAAACTCACTGGGTGACTTTGGGCCAGTCACAGACTCTCAGCCCACCCCACCCCACAGGGTTGTTGTTGTGAGGATAATATGGATGAGGATTATGTATGCCACCTTGGGTTCCTTAAGGAGGAAAAAAGGTGGGATATAAATGTAATAAATAAATAAATAAATAAGACCTGCTCCTTTACACCACCACATGCATACGCCATGTGTGAACTTATGTCTTAAAACATTATCCTGTAAGTAAAGTGTAGTTTTACTCCTTTGGTGCTCCCCAAACTAGTATGTGTTAGTATGACATCTTAGCAATACTTTCTACTAAACTCTTGTGTGCACATCTGCAAAAGGGCCTTTAATATATGAACAATGACACGTTCCAAAAGCAGTCTTAATTGCAGGCATTGTTAATTTCTTTTAAGTCATATGAATCTCTAGGTGAGGGAAGTACCTGTAAAATGTGGTCTGACTGTACATCTTACATGGAAATGCTTTGATCTATTGACAGAAATTGGTTTTGTATCAATGTTACATAAACATGATTGTGAACATTGGATTAGGAGCACTGCTGCTGGCTGGTAGATTTTTGTACGCTGTTGTGTAAATATGTCATAATGAAATGCCCATACATGTCTCTGTACTTAATAAATAATCACATGGCTGGCATACCAGAAGAATTTTACTTCCCTCTTGTGATAGGATTATGCTTTTAACTCAATTGTTTTGCACATTATGCAGCGGCAAACCAATGTTATGCTGATGTGGCTCCCTAATGAGCTGTGTGTGTGTGCGTGTGTGTGTGTGTGTGTGTGTGAGAGAGAGATAAATGTGTTTGCAAAAACAAGTATGTCCTTGCTTGATGTTAACACTTCACATTTTCAAGTCTCTAAATCTAAAAAATTCGATGTACATCTGTAATGTGTGAGGTGGCCCGCATCCACAGCCTTGCATATAAAATGTTCAAGGGGTAAGTTGCCTATTCTGTGTGCGGCTTCTCTGCCTGGAAAATGATCTCCCACAATTGAGCACTGCAGTGGAGCAGCACTGTGTTGTGTCCTGGAGGTCACAGCCCTTGCTGTGGAAAAGTGGGGGGGGGGCGCGGCTGTGAAAACGCAACACTATGCTATGGGGAAGGCTGGTATTTTCCTTTCAATCTACAGGACATAAAGTCAGTAGGGATCGTGCGGATGCCCAATTGGGTTCAGGAATCTGTTGGGCTCCCCACTGCCTGCGCCCCTGGACCACACCCGCCTCTGGCCTTGCTTGCCCCTGCTCGTGTCCTGTCGGACATCCCCCGCGCTCACCGTGACCTGTTCGTGAGCACCTGCCATTCTGCTGAGCTTATTTTTACAGGGAAAAGGAGGTCATTAAAAATGTGCATATTTAAATCCATGCACATTTGGGCTGGGGAAGGCTGATCTACGCAATATTAGAGGCATAAATGGCCCATTTATGCCTCTAATATTGCGTAGATCAAGCTTTCCCAGTCCAGATCTGCCCATATTTTAATATGTGCTTTTAATGACCTTTTTTCCATAAAAATAAACTCAGCAAAATGTCAGGTGCTTGTATATGGGATCCAGGGTGAGTGTGGGTGGCTTGGCGAGCTCGTAGGGGCTTTAGCATGGGTCTGGGGGAGCTCAAGGAGGGGGTAGTGCTTCAGCAGGCACCCACTGATACTGGACGGGAGTGGGTTCATCCATTCCCCTAAAAGTCAGACAATAAGAGTAAAAGAGTGCTAAGGTTGGAGGTTGCAGTTCTCGTGTATCTCAGTATCTCACTGATACTGGACGGGAGTGGGTTCGTCCATTCCCTTAAAAGTCGGACAGTAAGAGTAAAAAAGTGCTAAGGTTGGAGGTTGCAGTTCTCGTGACACTGCATTTTCTTTTGCAGCGTGCTGTGCTGGTTCGTGTCTCTCTCTCACATAACTTTAATGCCAAAAAGGAGGAGAGTAGGACCTCTGCCGTTGCTATGTAGCCAGGGAAACATGGGCTGTATTCATGATGCTCTTACTGTTCTCTTCCTAAAGAGTTAAAGGCCAGAAGGGATCGTTGGGACATAGAGACCGGGTTCGCACGATCACTGCCATGGTGGGTTGCAGTGTGTGCTAGCTGCCCTTTTTTTGCTGTGCAAACCCAGCGGGGGTGGCTTAGGTCAGGGTTGAACAACGCTTGCATAACCCGTGGGCTGTTTTTAGGATTATGCAAGGGTTGTTTAACCGTCAGTTAAGCTGCCCACACTGGGTTCACCCAACAGAATAAGCCACGGCGATCGCCTGCCATGGCTTGAATATTCAAAATAGTTGCCAGCAGATGCTGCAGCCCACCAGCAAACCAGCTCACAGAGAAGACTGGAAGGTTTCCAGAGATGTGGAGAAAGTAATATTCAACTTGGAGCATCCAACGTATAGCTGCAGCTACTTGAGGGTGCTCCTGTTATCATGGCAGCATGTGTCTTGCCACAATTGAAGAAATGGCCAGTGGGGAGTTGCAGCTGTATGTCTGTGGGAGGCCCCAGGTCACACTGCACATAATGCACACAAATACATGCCTGAGACCATTGGGGAATATCTCATTCTTGTGTCCCTCTGCTCCCATCCCACATCTGAAGTTTGCACAAGTAAACATAATGCAATACTGTACTACAACAGTCGTGGGAGGATGAACTGGTGTCGTTTGCCACTCTTCTGGGGACATTTTTTCCTCGTTATAGGAGAGTGGGCAAATGGAAAATTGCATGATTATTCTACATTCCTGTGCATACTGGTTGGGCAGATTCATGACAATGTTTTTGGATTTTTGTCTGAAACTAAATAGCTTTTTCACGTATTCCTTGAAAATATATTCCTTTAAGACCTGTAAACAGAAAACTACAGGAAATGGAGGTCTATTTTGTTTTACTTAGTAATTTTATGGTATTACATATAGGTACAATATGCAAAAATACAAGGCAGTATTAGCTATCAGGTAAAGTGAGATATAATTTAGCAACAGGAAAATAATTAAGAGTAGCAAATGGTACATTTTGGTGTTGTTTTATGTTCTAATGTTGCATGAAGAGATTCCACTATGAAATTAAGGTCTTGCTCAGATCTGACTCCTTTTTGGAATTTGTTCTCAGAAAGATGTATGAATCAAACACTGATCTTGAATATCCAATCTGTTTTCCTCCACTAGACATGATGAAAATCTTCGGATGAAACAAAAGAAAAAGCCGCTTGACCCGGTGAAACTTCCTCCACCAAGACCCCCTCTCCCAACTCAGCAATTTGGGGTCAGCCTCCAATAGTAAGCCACGCAGTTTCTTCTCATATGTTGTTGAAAGAACAATGGAATCTTTCCATACTCCTGGTCGGCCATGCTGACTGGGGATGATGAGAGTTGTAGTCAAAATCATATTGGGCCACCATGTTGGGGAAGGCTACTGGAAGAGTACTCATGTGTTCTTCATGGACTCTGTGCATCACACATATGGGCAGAGCGGTTGTCAGAACCTTCTAGAGCTGAGACTTCTAGGCAGGAAGCCCTCCCTCCCACACATGCCTAGAGGATGGCACTCCCACCTTTCCCCTCAGTTTCTCTTCAATTGTCGCAGTAGCAACATTGTCGAGAACTTTTGTCTGACTAAATCATGAGATCATCCAGTGATTGAGCTGAGCGTCTTGTTTTCTTCTAGGTTTGGCTTTCTGTCTTTAATTTTGTTATTTCTGCACTTTCCATTTAGTGTTTTCTTTCTTCTTTTTTTAATCTGTTTTTATTTTATTTTTATAAATGAAATAAACAATACCAACAACATAATCAGAATCTTCAGTTTCCAACAATACAGTATCGGGGGGGGGGGATAGCAAAAGAAGAAGGAAAGAAAACAAGGGGGGAAGAAAAAAAAAGGATTATATCTAAACGCAAACCAAATATCCAAATATAAATCCAGTTGCAGATTATACCCATACATCACTCTTCCAAACATTGCAGGTATTATTAAATCTTCAATCCGCTGCATCACAAACGATGAGCCTTATCTTTCAGTGTCATAACCTCAGTCTTATGGAAAAGGAATGGGAGCAAACAATCCATTTCCATTGGCCATATATTACCATTCAATTAACATGTATTCATAAACATTAAAGGTTTAGCCAGCAAGGAATAGTAATAATCATAATCCCATAATGATAATGATGATAATAATGATGATGATAATAATAGTAATAATATTAACAACAACAACAACAACAACTGAACCATTTGAACCCTCCCCTCGAGCTGGGGAGGGGGGCGTCATTTGCGTTTGAAAGGTCTCCAAGGTACATACCAGTGTCCTCACAGAAACGTCATACTCTCACAGCTACTTTATCCAGACTTCCAATATCTGATCTGATGCTTCCTGTACAACAGGCACTGATTATCATATCTAGGGCACCTCCAACAGGTCCAGCAACTTCAGTTCCACCACCCCTAACCCATGAGGCAAAAGCATCAGTCCAATCTACACAAGAACCTCATCCAGTCCACGCAACCCCTATGGAGTCACAGACCATAGTCCCTACCACCTGTTCCTTGGCCACGACTCCTTGTCCTTCAGTATCTGTCCCTCCACCCATCACAACCCCAAAGGGACAGCTAGATCTACTGACACAATTGCAATCATACCCCGAAGATGAGCCTTATCTTTCAGTGTCATAACCTCAGTCTTATAGAAAAGGAACAGACTCGTCTGAAGTGGAATCAGTCCCACCCCCCTACTGTCAGCTTCTTCTCCAGATCAGGGAGTCAGTGGCCACTCACCACCATCACCAACAGAGGTCCATCATCCCCATATGGAACAGCTAATCCCTATGGCTATGTCATTAAGTCTGGAGGTACAGCAACTGGATACCCCAGTCAATGACCTCATAATGGATTTTGTCCAGACTGAAACCACTGGACCTGTTGCATTACCGGTCCTTCCCTCCTTCCTTAGGGTGGCAAGGGAGTCATAGAAAAAGCCCTCCTCTGCTCCTGCAACCTTTATCACATCCAACATGACAACTGTGCCTTTCTCTTCCAGTACCCAGCCCCAATGTCCATTATAGCAGAATTTGGCCATTACAGAGCATCCTCAAAGCCTCACTTGGCACCAACTGACCAGGAGGGAGCAAGCTGGATGTGAGAGGATGCAAGAACTATTCCACGGCCCCACTGTCATTCTGCATCAAAAATTGCCAAGCCTGTGGGCTCCTTCACATGGAGCTTTTATCCTGCTATTAAGATTGCTCACTCACGGACGTTTCTGGGTCCTTTTCATGATGTCGTTAACTTCAAGGGCACATCCAGTGGTATTTCCTCCTTATTTCATCTCAAAAAGATCTGGAACGATCTTTTTAACTTGGAATGTTACGTGATTAAAACAGCCAGTAGATGGGGCTGTTTCATTGAGTTCTATGGAACCTTGACTATTAAAAGCTTCCACTCTCAGCAATCACATGGTCGCTGTCTGGGAGCCCGTGGTAAATGTGGAAAGCCTCCAGAACGGGAGGACTGTGGGGTTTTCCTTTAGTGTAAAGGCAGCCTGTCTGGCTCAATATCAATTCTTCCGATTGCAGAAAATGGCCTCTTTGCTAGAATACCTGCCAGACAACAAGAAGGACATTGCACATCTCTTTCAGATGAAAATGATTGCTGTAGCCAAGCAGGAAGCCAACATGTCCAAGCATGTGGCAGACTGCGAGGCGAAGACCATGGTTCGGGTTACCAGTCTCTGGAGACATGCATGCTTACTGTCTCTGGGCCTCACCAGAGAAGCTCAATCCCTCATAGAGGATATGGCCTTTGGCAAGCATGGACTGTTCAGCTCTATGACAGATGATACCTTGGATCACATCTATAAAATAAAGACCTTAGCAAAGAAGATGGGTGTTGGTGCTGTCCAGCAGCCCTACTGTCCACGTAGATCTTAGTGTCAATGCCGACTAACCTATTCTTCAACTGAGCAGTCCCTTTGAAGGGTGGGATGCTAGTGAGCCTTCCCCTCAACTGGATACAAATAACAGTCATGTTGGAAGCAGGATGACATACAGAAGCAGCCTCTTGGACCCACAGGGACCCATGGGTACCAATACTTTGACACATGCTCCAACAGGTATTGCAAGGCTTGGTGCCACATTACCACCAACAAATGGTCCTTATCATTGCACAGCATTGGTACCTGATTGAATTTCGCTCACCTACCCCATTAGGCCTCCTGTGGGTTTCTGCTTCTACTCCCCCTCCAGAGGAGGAGGTCACCTTGCTGCTCCAAAAAGGGGTCATTGAGTGAGTTGACCCTCTAAATAGTGACACAGGTTTCATGTCCTGCTAGTTTGCAGTCCAGAAAAAAGATGGAAGCCTTCGGCCCAGTCCAGATCTAAGGGATCTAAGAGACCTTAATACTTTTATCTGACCAAGAAAGTTCCGTATAGTCAGTCTGACTGCCATTCTCCCTCTACTCCAAGAAGGGGATTGGTTCACCTCTGTGGATCTTAAGGATGCTTATTTCCACATTTCCCTTTGCCCTTGCCATCACTGATATTTGTGTTGCCATTGGTGAATGGTACTATGATTTCGGGTGCTGCCATTTGGTCTCACTACCACTCCTAGAGTATTCACCAAGTGAATACTCCTCTTCTTTCACATCTAGGCCTCTGTGTCAATGTAACCAAATCCCACCTCTTCCCAGTTACTCAGATTCAGTACATCAGAGCTATCCTGGACTTGGAATGGGCAAGAGCGTTTCTCCCTATGGACAGCACTCACACCCTGCTATCGATGACTTGATCTGTCACCTCTCAAAGTTTGGTCTCTGCTTCTTCTATCCAATGCCTACTTGGACTTACGGTCACAACCATCTGTCACCCCATTTGCAAGACTCTGAATCAGAACTCTCCAATTGTGGTTTCTTACTGCTTTTTATCCAAGAAAGGACCCATCATGGCTGCTGCTGCCTGGCTCAGTCCATTGTTCCCTCCGCTGGTGGATGGTCTTACCTCCCCTTCGGCTGGGATTTCCCTTCAAGCAATGACGACTGTCTTGGATAGTTATAACCAATGCCTCGGCTTCAGGCTTGTGGGCACATTATGGCCCATATCAGGTCCATGCCAAATGATCTTCAGAAGAGACAAAGTATCACCTCAATGGTCTCAAGTTGTTGACTGTTCAGAAGGCTTTAATTGCCTTCAAAATTGTTCTCTGCAACCAGGTTATGCAGATCACAACAGACAACACCACCGTTTGGTACATAAAGAAACAGGGTAGCAGACTCTGCTTTGGCTTACTCTAGGTCTCTGAGACTGGGCTATATTTCGAAGTGTGACATTTCTTGAATGACTTAAGAATGTATACCCTCTGGTTTCCAAACTGTTTTCTACATGGACCTTCTCCATCATTTTGACCACCTTAATGCCCAAATCCTTTGAGCCTCTTGCTATGTCCAGCCTTCATCTGCTCACCTTTATAACACACTTTCTTCTTGCCATAACTTCAGGATGAAGAACAAGTGAGCTGGCCACCCTCCATTCCGACTCTTCATTCACCATCCTTCATAGGGATAGGCAGCACTCAGACCAGATCCGACCTTTCTACCAAAAGTGGCTTCCTCCTTCCATCTGGACCAAAACATCATTCCAGTTTCCTTTCCTGATCCAACTACACCCTTGGAATCCTCCCTTCACTCCTTAGTCATACGAAAGGCCCTAACCTTCTGTCTGCATCAGACAGCTTCTTTCAGGAAGACCCCAAAACTCTTTATCTGTTATGGGGGTAAGCGCAAAGGTTCTCTGGTTTTGACCCAGTGACTTTCTGTTTGGATCTCTGGCACAGTTAAGCCTTGTTATGCCCTCATTTGGCTTTCAATACCAAGTTTTGTATCGGCCCTTCCACCAGGGCTGTTGCTTCTTCAGTGTTTTTTCCGAGAGGTGTTTCTTTTCAAGGGTTATGCAGGGCTGCTACTTGGTCCCAACCCATGACATTCATAGAGCACGATTGCCTTGATGTTCAAGCAAGGAAGGATGCCTCCTTTGGGCAGGCAGTGCTTCCATCTATACTGACTTGACCAACCTGTTCTCTCCTCCTTTGGTAAGCCAGCTGCTTAATCTGCCATATGTGTGATGCACAGAGACCATGAAGAGGAAGGACAGGTTGCTTTACCTGAAATGCAGTTCTTCAAGTGTTCATCTGTGTAGTCACACAACCCACCCTCCTACTCTGCTACTGGTGTTCTAGTATGTATTGCATTATCCTCTTGGTTTGGGGCTGTCACTGTGGCATCCTCAGAGAAGTGGAAGCACCACCCCCTAGGCATGTGCAGGAGGGCTTCCCACCTAAAAGTCTCAGCTCTAGAAGGTTCTGAGGAAGGCTCTGTGCAGGCACAGAACCCATATGTGTAACTGCACAGATGACTACTTGAAGAACAACAGTTACAGGTGAGCAGCCTGTCTTTTCTTTGCTCTCTTTCTCTGTCTCTCTTCCTCACAACACTTAAAACTTCTCCAGTTTTAAGGATTTAGTACTTGAACTGCCTATATCGCCAAAGAGAATTGAAAGCATCTATCTAGGTCAGGGGTCGGCAACGTGGTGCCATCCAGATGTTTTAAACTACAATCCCCATCATCCCTGACCATTGGCCATGATAGGTGGGGCTGATGGAAGTTGTAGTTCAGTAACATCTGGAGGGCATCAGGTTGCTTACCATTGATCTAGGTATTTCTTAGAGTCAAAATTACTGGTGAGACTTCAAGGAAAGTCTGGTTGCTGTACTAACAGATAAAGTAATGAATTTGGAACATGGGTAATGAGGAAGTCCATTCTTATGCCAGCTGCTGATTTCTCATGCAGTCATGGGCAAATAATTTAAGCTGACTCTTTTTCTATCTGCTAAAAAATAATGTTGCCTTTCTTTGATGTGGGAAGTGATGAAGCTTAACAATTGTGCAATGATTACACATTATAGACATGAGGAATGACATGTATTTTATATGTGAGGTAAACTCATTGCCATTTTTACACTACCGCACATTGTTGGCGATGTGTGGACAAAGCCAACGGGACTCTAAACCAAACTGGGGTAACTGGATTAATTTTCTGGACTGCGGAGAAGCTCTGGGTAATGGGTCCAAATCGTGGGTCATGAAGCCCCTTGACTTTGATGCCTCCAAGACATGGCATGCGGTATCAAAGGGCCCAGTAGAGATCTATTTCAGACTGGCTCCAGTCCAGTCTATTATGGAATCCTACAACCCTTGTAGCAGATGCTCAGGGGTTCCTCAGAATAGAAATCCATGTGGAAAGGATTTTCTGAGAATACAACGCTATTATCCATCTATTATGGGATGTTCCTCCATCTTTAGTCCCATATTCAAAAGCTCAAGGCCTATGGAATAAACTCGTGAAGATCTTAGAGCCATTTCACATTTTCACTTGATGGCCAAGTGCCCCGCTTGTCTTAGCCATGGTAAACATGAAAACATGACAGGGGATCTACAGCTCTAAATATACATGGACATGCACTAGAGAGCTGGAGCCAATCGGAGACTGTCAAGAGTGAGACAGTGTCCATCATATGTTTTGGACATTTGTCTCCCCTTCACATGTTGTGTTGACAGTAACATGTACCAGTAAGACAACTGTGCACCTGACTACTTCACAAAGTGTGAAGCGGTTCTAAAGTAACCAGCCTTTTCCCAGGTGTCTTTACGGGTGTCATAGCAGCTGGTGCATAATCAGTCTGCATTATGCCCATCTCCTGTTCACCTTCCACCACTGCAATGTTGCTACTGTCATTTTGCCTGCGGTCTCATTGTTATGGCAGTGTCACAACAGCAAAGTGAATGAAAGGCAGGACAGGAAGACTATAAGACATCGTGCTATATTGACAGAATGAAAGGTGTACTTGCACATTATCATATTTGTGTGATGGTGGTCCATGAGACCCCTCCCAAGTCTATGATATCCATTTTTTTTTTCTTTTTGGACAAGTATCATTAGAAAGGTCATAAAATATTAGCAAATAGCAACTAACTTTGCAATACTTCCAAAAACTGTGAAAGTGCAACTTAAACATAAATGAATGAGCTTATTTTATAAGTCTTGTTCAGAGCATTAATACGTTTAAAGCATGACTTTGCATTTGAGAAAAATAAATGGTACATTCACCTTTTAATTATACATTCGCTGTGGTTTTAAAGGAGCCAAGTGATAAAAGATACAGTCAGTATAATAAAAAGTATATCAGCTTGAGCATCCCTTGATCAAGAAGCCTTGCAAAGTGTTCAGGACAAACCTTTCCTTTTTCGGACTCTAAGCCTAACATCCTTCTGCTAATGATACAGGCCAAGTTCCATATCACACATAGCCATTGTCATAGTTGTTAATAGGAGCCCTGCTGTGGACTGCCAAGGTAATGGAACAAACTCCATCTAAAATGGCTAGCACATTTTTCGCTTCTGGTCCTTGACTTGTTTGAGAACAGTAAATAGTACTAGTTACTTGGCAAGATTCCCCACTACAAACAACCAAAACTTCCTATTAAAAATGCAATTTGATAGCTTAAATTGGGCATTTGATTGGGGAGGTGGAGAGGGAGAGATTTACAGTTATAGGGCAGGGTTTTTACAAAATTTCTATTCTTAGGAGTTCCCAAACTTTCTATCTTCAGGGAACCTTTTCCACATGGATATTGGTGCTGAGGAACCCCTGAGCATCTACCATAACAGTTGTAGGCCACCCACTCATTTCATGGTGACCACTGGCCAGTCCTCTTGGCCCAGTCTGAGTACAATCTAGGACAGAGGCAACGTTCTGCTGTGGCTGTATATTATAAAGAAAGCTCATTGATAGAGGACATGGTGTTTTCCCCAGAAGCTAGTCCATCATTACTAATCCTCTCACTGAGGAACATTTCATAAACTTCCAAGGAACCCCAGTGTTTCCTCGAACACGGAAGATCTTTGTTGTCCAACTGAATGAGCCAGGCAACAGCTTCTATCATGCAGACTTGGGTCAGCCACAGAAATCCGTAATTGGTGGGATGGAAGTAATTAGGATTGACATCTGCCTCCACCCAAGGTTGCTGCAGGGCTTCTGAATACATGTGGCCACTTAGGCTAGGCCTTCTTCCTATTCGCTTATCAGCAGGATGGTGGGTAGACATTTGCAGAAAAGTTATGGGCCCATGGGCCCTTATGGAATCCAAGATTAATGGATGTATCAATGATTACTAGGGGGAAGTATGTCTGTGGATACTAAGGATGGGATCTGGTGCATCTCTGTGAGTAGGTTTACACATAATTTGCTTACTACTCACTTGCTGACTTGAATCCATTGAAAAGCATGGTGCTTGGAGGTGCATTAAAATGTTTGTTTATGGTACTTGATCTGTGATGGCTGATTCACATATTACACAATACTGCAGTAATCAATTGATTAATGTTCAAGTATGAACTGGTTCTAAAAGAAAACCACTGTGTTTTAATTCTTGTTCAAATCTTGTTATAATCTGTTTTTCTTTTCTCAAACAGCCTCAAGGTTAAAAACAAAGGTGAATTAATCCCACCAGTAATGAAGCACATTGTAGCTTATTTGAAAATAAAAGGTAGAATTTACTTTGTTTTTAGACAAAAGAATTGTGGTGTGAAATTAGTTTTAGTGTGAAAAATTGCATGACTGAGTGTGTACACACAAATTTCAGCCCACACATTTTGATGAAACCAGTGTGTGCCTTGGTATATAAGCAGGAGGGCCTGCATTTCCTCACCAGTTAATTGTAAGTAGCTTCCTAATGTTCTCTGGGGAATGGTGTAGACAGCAGCACTGGTAATAGCAACATCTGAAAGGGCTTTCTGTCTTTAGTGTACTGCTTCGGACTTCAACTTCTAGCATTCCAGGCTAGTATTGGCCATGCTGGCAGGGGCTTCTGGGAACTGAAGTTCAAAACATCTGGAGATCTACCTTCTACTCATCCCTGGTTTAGTGTATGTTCTGCCACCCCCCCCCCAAGGGGTGGTGGACCTAATGAAAGAGGCAAGAGACCCCAACAACAGTTGAAGTGGAATGAGTGTCGTAGGCCTAAGCAGGAGGTATGGAGGATGAATAACAGAAGCTTGTTGGGTGCCAGGTTTTCTGTTAGCTAAAGCAAACATTCTGAGACATCTGTGATACACAGATGAGACATTGACTCATGCTACTTCAGAAGGCACCTAGGGTATCACCAGTTTGAAAGCACCCTCATGGCAAGGCTGACCCAACCATTAGGCAGCATGACATAGCCCCCTCAAACAGCTAATTTTGAGGTGCTATGAAAGGGAAGCCAATTGTTACTTATCTAACGCCTTGGATACTATGCACCTTGACTTGGGATGAGGACATTTGCTACTCTGCCTCACTGTGGCTTTGCATGGCCAAAATTTGATGTAGGGTTGCAAGGGATCCTTCATATGCCTTCTGAGGTTTACAGTTCCATGCAAGACTTAACTGTGGGCAGTTCTGAGTGTTTGTACTGCCTAGAGAGATGAGGTGAGGGGGTGGCTCTTAGTAATATTAAGTATTTATCATACATCTACAGCAGCTTGGATTTTTATATAGAAAAATTAAGTAAATGCAGTCCCTGCCCCGCAGGCTTACAATTTAAGGGTGGAACTAGATGTTGTGAAGAACACGGGGCTATCAATGAAAATGGCATCCCTGTCAAGCGCCCCATACTCTCCTCTGTAGTACATAGTGGAAGTGGATGCTACAGTGTCATCATGTAGCATCTAACTCCATCCTTGGTAAATATGAGACATGAGAGAGGCTGAAAACAGGAGATGAAGGGGCAAATTGAAGGGGGAGAAGAATTTAAAATCAGTGAGAAAAATGGTTATGTTTTACACTTTTTTTTTTTAAGATGATTAGCGATGAAGCAGGGTAGATATCAGGTGGGAAGGGAATTCCAACAATAAGGTTCCACAATGAAAAACAGCTGGAGAAGGTTGTGGGAATGGAGTGTCGGGGCTCATCAGATCATAGAACTAGGTGGATGTCAGGAGCGCCCTAGCTGCCTCTTAAAGTCCCCTCCAGTAGCCCAAACAAGATGCAGACAAAAGGGATTCTCTCCAAGGTTTTATTCCTTTACAACTTAATGATTCTTTCAGATGCTAATTGCCAGCGACTAAGCAAGGAACTGCAAAGGGTATCCTAACAGGGTAACCTAAGCTCCATCTATGCATTTGGTCCCCGTTTTGAGGAGTAGGGCGGGAAAGCTCTTGAAACTTATGGACTAGGAGGGGAGGCTCCCCCCCTTACCTGTGGGGCATCGAGGCCATAGTGCCAAGCGGGCTGAGCGCCTCCTCTCAGCACCCTCCACCTTGCGCCTCTCTCTGCGCTGGCGCCTTGCGTCTAGCACCAACCGATCTCCCGCTCTTTCGCTGCCAGGGTCACTATCTCTCTCAGGAATGTGAGCAGCGGGGGCCTCTCCCTACAGCTGCGCCTCTGAGAGACGAGCGGGCTCCTCTCCCACGGGTTGTAGCTCTTCCTCAGAATCAGAGCTGCTTTGGGGCTCTATGGGCTCAGTTCCAACCCTGGCAGTGGAATGAGTAAAAAAGGGCCATTGGGCTCTGATGGTCCAGTGCAAGGTGAGTTGGAGGGGCCATTCCATTGATTGTTTTGATTTGTACCCTGCCTTTCTACGAAGAAAATGGCGCTCAAGGCAGCTTACAATCATAGATAAATAAAAACTTGATTAAAACAGTAATAGAACAAATACTTTAAAGACACAATTAAAAACACAACAATCCTAGAATAAAAACTGCACCCAATGCAGCAGATCCTCTTACATGGCAAAGGCCTGCCCTATCTGACTAACGGTCAGTTTACCCTTTATATAACCTTAGAATCCTCCCACGCACCCAGGCCCCTCCCACCTTTCATTTACTCTCCGGCACACCATTAAGCCTGTCTTACCTGGGTTAAATTTAACAATACAGAACATACATACGCTAACGTGACAGGCATATGTTATGCCCCACAAAGAGCATGTTACAGTAGTCCAAACAGGATGTAACTAAGGCATGCTTAGTTACATCCTGTTACATCTAACCATGGGCAGATCAGACATCTGTAGGAACGAGTGCAGTTGGCGCCCTAGCCTCAGCTGTGCAAATGCACTCCTAGCCACAGCCCAAACCTGGCCATCCAGGTTCAGGGCCAAGTCCAGGAGCACACCCAAACTGTGAGTCTGAGTCTTCAAGGGGAGTGGAAACCCAATCAAGCTCAGGTTGAATCCCTGTTCCCTGATTTGCCCTTTGACTAACCATTAGCACCTCTGTCTTGTCTGGATTAAGCTTCAGTTTGTTTGCCTTCATCCAGTCCATTACCAACATCAGACAATGATTTAGAACTAGAACAGCTTCCTTGGATTTAGATGGAAAGGAGAGATAGAGTTGGGTGTCATCAGCATACTGGTGGCATCAAATCCCAAAACTCTAGACAATCTCCTCCAGTGGTATCAGGTATACGTTAAATGGCATGGGGGATAAGATGGAACACTGAGGGGCACTACAGGCCAATGGTCATGACGTAGAACAAAGATCCCCCAGCACCACCTTCTGAAATAGCCTCTCCAAGAAGAACTGGAACCATTATATAAGTGTCTCCTAGTCCCATCTCAGACAGATGCCTCAGAAGGATACCATGATCAATGGTATCGAAAACTGCCAAGAGGTCCAGCAGAACCAAAAGGAACACACATTCCTTTTGTCCAGTTCCCAGCATAGATTGTCCCCCAAGGAACCAAAGCAGCCTCTGATTGTCCCTCATAACTAGGCCTAAAGCCAGATTGAAATGGATCTAGATAATCCAACCGATTCAGAAATCCCTGGAGCTGAGAAGCCACCACAGCTCCTGCACCTTGCCCAAGAACAGAATACTGGAGACAGGTTGGAAATTATCCAGTACAGTGGGGTCCTGGGAGGTGGTGTTGTTGTTTTAACAAATGTCTTACCACTGCCTCTTTTAGGCAAGATGGAATCACACCTTGCCATCAAAAGGCGTTCACCACTGCCTTTATCCACTCAGCCAGTCCTCCTCTGGCTGCTTTTATAAACAAGGGCAAGGATCCAGCACACAAGTGGCAAGCCTCAGTTCTTGAAAGCATCAAAATGGCAGCACATACCCATGAACATCTAATTCCAGTGCTTTTATAAAGGCTCTGTATTTGCAGTTGTCGGCTTCGAATATTTTTATTCACAGTTATGCATACGCTATGCGCTAATGATGTTTTGCTTTTAAGGTCAGGAAATGGCAAGTGAAGCTTTCTTCACATCCTGGATGAAATTGGTCGATTGGTTTTTAAGTAGAACTTCCAGTAAAAATCAATGGCGAACTCAGCCTTAAAAATAGAAATGTGTGCCGTTAGCCACCACTGCCTCAGCCACAAGTGCTCATTTAGTAAAATATTCACATTTACCTTTCTGTCCTTTAGAACGTAGGGTTATAGTCCTTCGCTGCTCTGTTTGTGTAATATTATAAATATATCTGTTTTATATGCATATACTGCTGATAAAGCACAGTACTAATGATTATGAATGATTACATGCAGCTATTGCTGACAAAGCACAGTATTGATCATCGGGTATTAGATTAGCTTTCTGCTTATTCATTATAAGAGGTGTGCTCTTCCTTCCCTGGATCCTTGCCCCCGAGCCATGAGATTTGTCTCAGAAATGGGGATGTGTTTAGCACAACCACTAACCCCCAGTGGTGAACAATGGACATCCCTAATATTCCTCAGGAAGGGGTTTGTCTCCTCCTTGCCCTTCCTTCTCAGAGTCAACACTGTTGTATTTCCTCAGCTAACTTTTATATTTTTGAGTACCCTGGCTTCTTCCTCCTTGCCCTCAGGTATCTCAGTGGTTTCCGCCAGACTTCTGCCAGCTTTCCCTTGGTCCTGTTGTCCCTTTCCTCCCTTTGGAAAGGGAATTGGTCAGCCAAGCAGTTCCTCCCTCTCCAAGAGTGTATCAGGGCTTTACTTCACCATGTTATGAGTGCCCAAAATTAGGCACTCGTAACATTCACATCTCAGTATTGACAATCCCAAGTAATTTTTTAATGAATGTTGGTATTCACTGGTGTCTGTCTTCACTTGTCAGACAAACACTGGTGAATGCTGACAGGCTCATTTAGGAGACTGTCAGCATTCACTGGTCCATCTCTTAAGTATTTGGAGGTCCACAAAATGAATCTGGGACTGTCAGCGTTCACATATAAATGTCATCATTCACTAGATTTTGGACATTCACAATATCATTCCCATCTCTGTGTTGCAGGTGCAACTGGGAGCAAGGTTGCACAATATGTACACATGGCAAAAACGATATGTGGTTGATCTTCACCTATGAAGGTGAACATGGGTTTCCCCCTAAACTGACATATACCTGTGTAGGAAAAGCAGTATATGTGAAGCAGGTATTGGACAAACTTCGATTTCTATGGATTACTCCCATCATGTTGAAATTGGCCACCCCTGCCAATAAATTGAAGTATAATTCAAGAGGAAAGTGAATTCCTGTCTATGACACTGATTGAAAACTGAATTAATTTCAGACGTTTTAAAAATGGTTTTAATTAAATTGATGTTGTTTATTAATGACAGGAGCTCAGAGTGGCAAGCACAGAATTATCTCATTTCATCTTTAAAACAACCCAATAAAGTAGGCTAGGCTGAGAGAGACTAACTGACTGGAGGACACCCTATGATCTTATGATCTTAGTGGGGATTCAAGCCTGATTCTCCCTGGTCCAAGTCAAATACTGTATTCATGACTACATCACACACATGTCTAGCTTACTTCTTTTTTGTGACAGAGATCTGAGGTGTGGGGAAGCATTTGAAATTACATTCTTAAGTACTCACTGAATGTACATTTAAAATGTGCTTTACTGGCTTTGTAAATGGTGTGAAGTATGCTTATATTCTCTCCATATTTACACATAGGAAGTTAGGCTATGGCTGTGTTTGAGGCATCTTTATTGGGAAGTAAGTTCCACTGAAATAAGTTGGAATATGTATAATACTTGGGCAGAAGAATGAGTTGCCCAAAGTTATTCTGTAAATGTACGTCTGATCAGAAATTTGAATAAAGATCTCTGAAATCTACACCTAAAACTCCATTAACTAACCCAGAATGGCTCATAAATTAAAAACCTCTGTGTGTATATATGTATTTTCCTTCCAAACAACAAGAAATCTTCACTCATATGTCAAACTGCCTGATAAATGGTCTCTTATATTAAAACATAGGTCGTAACAGAATTTCATATTTCTGCACTGTACTTTTAAAACTGTTCTGTTTTCGAGACTGGCAGGAAGCTTGTACAGCAAAGGTTTGATGTTATGACATTGCTAAAGTAAGAAAGATGTGAGTCTCAAGCAACAGTTCTAGACAAGCACTGCTGCTGTCTGTAATTCAGATTAATGTCTTCAATTAGGGTTGCTGCAAGTCACTAAATTAAAGCATACCTGGGACCGCCACCATCACCCCCAGCCTGTTAAAAGGAAGCATTTATTATGCAGCACTTTACACAAGGAGATCCTCATCAGATAAGAGCATTAACTGTTACATAAATTTCCATCAACCAAATGATTAACTGTTTGTAAATCTGTCCAGTGTGAACGTAGTTCTGAACCACAGAAATAGAAGCAAACTATAATGCTTACAGTGAAATTGGGAAGGATGCAACACCTCTGTTTGTGGGCATACTGAGCCAGATATTACTTCCTCCTTATAACTGAGACCTCCATTTTCAAGGGTCTGAACCAGCCCAAATATGTTGGTGAAAAGCAATTTTAAGAAGAATTACATTAATGCTTTCCGTCCTTTCACAGGACTCAAAGCAGAAGGATTGTTTCGAAGGTCAGCTAGCATACAAAGTATTAAGGAGATTCAGAAACTCTATAATCAGGGTAAGTTGCCATTCTGCTGATCAAAGAATTAAGAATGCTTCTAAAATAACATTAATGTTGGTGAGCATGTATTGTCACCTTTATTACATCATTGATTAATCACAAACCCATTTGTAGCCGGAAATGTCTCCACGGATTTAAGTAATTATTAATTGATTAATCACCTTCCTTTTAAAATAAACCACTGGGATCTTAAGTTTTAGCCTGACCAGTTAAAATTGATCCACACTAAGCTTTAGGCATGGATCTAAAGACCTGCTTTAGGTGCGCTCAGTGGGATTAGGGGTGCTCATTCCTAGAACACCCTCCTTGCACCCATAACTTTTCAGGCTCAGTTCCTAGAATCTCCACTTAAGAGGATCCCAAGTAACAAAACTGGGGAAGACCTTGTCAGAGACTCTGGAGAGCCGCTGCCAGACAGAGTGGACTGTTCTCGCCTAGATGCATCCATGGTCTGAGACTGAGTATGAGGCAGTTTCATATGTTCTTCCCCCTTCCCCCCTTTTTTTGAATGGCAGAGATGCATTTGCACACCTCCTCTAAGTTTCTAAATGTATGCTGTTTCATAAACACAAATCCAACATCCCTTTGGGTGCTTGGAAATTGTCACGTGGTTCATGGATCCAGGCCTTAGTCGACTGATCTCCTGGTTCAGCTAATTAAAGATTGCCACCCTAGCTTTAAGATAAGTAGCAACAACCTGAACAATAACAGTAGGTGTTTAAAATGTTTTGAATAATAAGTTATTCCCTAATGTCATAAAAGGACCCTTATAGTGATTTGCGGCAACTACTGAATAATGAAGTTTGAGTGCAATGCAGCCTGCTTTTCCGTAAGCACTAATGTAGTCTTCTGTGCTCCTCAGGTTACTTCAGTTCGTTTAAAATTACTCAGCGAGGTATCATCCTGTCATTTTGCCTTGAGTGTTTTTTTCCATGGTTATGATAACAAAAAAATAATTCGTGAAATGTACTAGGGCCTTTATAAAGCAAATATCTTGCAGCTAGTTGAGTAACTTGGAATTGCAGCTACAGCAGGAAAATATTAGAGTATCTAAGATTTCTCTCTTTTGTATTTGGTTTGGAATCTAATTTCTCTGAACACATAAATATGCTTTTAATAATGTTACCCACAAACCACCCAAGGTGAAGAGTTTAAACCTGAACCAGCTTAGACCCATTGAAATAATTGCCATTTGAAACTGGTGCAGAGAAGTCATGTTAGTGTGAGGATTGTACATACATTCATACTCATCACTTGATTGCAGCTAGCACGTGTGAAATGTCTGTTACAAAACATGATTAGGTCCACACAGCAGCCTGTCGACCAGACATAATGTGTTCAGAAGCCTCTGGTTGATGTTAGCAGCAGCTTTCAGAACTGTGCACATAAGGCTATTTCATGGCTTGCACTGGGATATCAGATAGCTTATTCCTCTTCAGGGTCTTGATGCGCAGGTTACTTCCTTGGTAGTGTCAGAGCGGGAGAGCGAAGGAAAAGATCAGTAGATTCCTGATGGAGTTCTCCTCCCAGATATGCAAAACTATGAGCATGGAACAGATGGATCAAATCACAACTATTGCAGGTGTCTGCTGAGGTTATGAAAAGTGAGTTTGAGCAATGCAGGCTCGGAAAAAGCAGCCTGAGTCACATCTGCCCATTGTTTTAGATTGATGTTAGGGGTTAAATCCCTAACAGTGGTTAAGTTTAAATAGGTGGCAAATCTTAGCCTATATGTTGTTTACTCACTAATATTTTCTTATCTAGGAAAATCAGTTAATTTTGATGAATATGGAGATATCCATATCCCTGCGGTCATCCTTAAGACTTTACTCAGAGAGCTCCCTGAGCCTTTACTGACCTTTGAAACCTATGATCAAATCCTTGGAATCACTAGTGAGTAATTTTTGTTTAATTATATGGCTCTGACTCATCTATAATTTCTACTGTTTCCCATCCCGTAAAAACACTGCTAAAATGAAGCACTAAATCCCATGGATTTCTGCAGGAGAGTTAAACATGCAATGATGTATTCAACTGTAACTCTGCAGCCATGTGGGCTAGAAACTTACTTTTGTTTTAAATACAGATAGAATTTCCAGGATTTTAATTCAAAGCTCTCATGAGCCACGTGTGTAGGGGTGAACATATTTTAATTGGTCATGATAGCCACCCATTCTTTGCTGTTGTCCTGACTTTGCTCCTCCCTCAAGTCTTCTGAAAATTGAAGAAGAGAAGGAGTCACTCATTCACTTCATGCTTTAATGCTGCAGCAGAAGCAAAAGTATTTCACTGCTTCCAAGTGTCTGCACAGTTTGGTGCAAAGTGAGAAGCTGATCTGTCCTGGCCCCAAGTGCTCTGCGTTGTGCCAGAGGATTTGGGGAAGAGTTGGGGTTTACCTCTCCTGTTTGACAGGAAGTGAGAGCGCCCCCCCCCCTCTCCTGGTCTTTGCACTACATGGGAAGCTAGGATGAGGGGTTATCAAGTTGCAAAGTGATTCATGGTCACCGGCAGGGACATGGCAACTGCACATGTAGAACCCTATAATTGTGACTTACTCTCCCAAATAAACCTTGATAGAAATTATGTTACTCCAGGTATAAAATAATTTAGAATATAGTTACAGGTTGGAATAAAGAATATTTTTCTAGAGAAGTCACCTGATAATTTGGGCTCCTTCACACTGAGCTTTTATACTGCAATTGAGATTGCTCCTTCACAGAAGTTTGCAGGCTCTTTACATGACGCTGTTATCATCCCTGCACTAAATGCCCCTTGTTCCGTTTTTAAATAGATCGCAGATACTGATCTCTCAAATTACCCCCTTGTGTTCTGCTTCAGTTTCCTCCGTGAAAAGAGTAAAAGCGGCAAGAAGAGGAGAGAGATCAATGAAAGATATGGAAGACTCGGGGAGAAGGAGGGGGAAAGGGGAAAAGGAAGCGGGTGAAAAAGGGAGCCGTTGTGATCCTGCATTTAAAACAGAGGCAGAAAGCCCCATTTTAAATGCAGAATTATAGGCTGCCCTTTGTGTCACTTGACAGATTTTATGCATGCCTTGAATGGGGCACATGATCAGGGTTAAATGTTCCAATATAACTGGAGAAAAATGCAGTATGTAAAATGAGCACGGACTTAATACCACATTTTTGGAAAACATGTCCCTATACATGTCTGAAAGTTACTTTTCCATGTTCAGGGAATAAGGTCTCCCAGAACATGAATGACTGGGGCAGTTTAGCTGTGGTGCTTGGGGAACCTTTTCCCTCTGCAGCGCTGACTGTATTCTACGAGAGAGCAGGCTGGCTCAGAAACTAGAACATTTTACCAAATACAGAGAAATGCAGAGTGCATAACTGTAGAAACTTTACATAGCAGAGTGCCCCCATAAGGTATCCAGGAGGAAATAACAGAGAGAAGGCCCGAACCTTTCCAGAAAAAGGAGGGTTTTATTGATAAAGTAAAATAAAAAGCAAATTGCAAGGTAAATTACTGAAGGCTTGTCCCAGAGGGGAAGGAGGGAGATAAGGAAAGGGAGAGAGATGACGCTGCAAGAAGCCAAGGGCAGCTGCATGTTGATGCTTCAGCTTGCCAGGGTGGGAAGAAGGAGGGGGAAGCAGTAAAAGCTGGAACCTTAGAGAGAAAGAGGGGGAAAGAGAGTGTGAGAGAAGAAATCATGGCAAATGGAGAACGAAAAGGAGACTCAGAGTGTATACCGAGTCCGGAAACTTCAGCTGGTCCAAAATAGGGCAGCAAGATTGTTAACAGGGACTGGCCTGCGAGCTCATATTACGCCAGTATTTTTCCAGCTGCACTGGCTGCCAGTCCATTTCTGGGCCCGATTCAAAGTGCTGGTGTTAACATTCAAAGCCCTTAACGGCTTGGGGCCAGGTTACCTGAAGAATCGCCTCCTCCCATACGTGCCTGCCCGGACCTTAAGATCATCGTCAGCGGCCCTTCTCCGTGAGCCCCTGCCAAAGGAAGTGAGGCGGGTGGCTACTAGGAGGAGGGCTTTTTCTGCTGTGGCACCCCGGCTCTGGAATGAGCTCCCTAGTGAGGTTCGCCTGGCACCTACATTGTATTCCTTTCGGCGCCAGGTGAAGACCTTTTTATTCTCCCAGACATTTTAGCATTTTAGCTTTCTTAATTTTTAGCTTTGCTGTTTTAAATCTGTATTTTAAGCTCCTGCACTGCTGTTAGGTTTTATTGTGGTTGTATCGTTCTATATATTTTAAATTGTTTTATTGTGTGTTGTTTGGTTTTAATTTTTATGAACCGCCCAGAGAGCTTTGGCTATTGGGCGGTATAGAAATGAAATAAATAAATAAATACCTATTTTTTCTTATGATCTATCCAAAAACACACAAAAGGGAGGGGGGATGAGGGTCCTCAGCATTGGTGTGGATTCCAACGAAAGCAGGAAAGAGCAGGCATTCCCCATCACAGCAAAGCTTTGCTGAGCAAGGATTGTTGGATGAAGGGGTACAGAGATGAGCACCCAAAGCCAGATGTTCCAAGAGTCAGTCAGGCTGAGCGTATGCCAGAAAATCTGCTCTCCTGTAATGACACTGAGTGCAGGGCTCCAAGAACAGTTATAGTCTTAGAAAGATGGAACTAATAAAAATGGGTAGCAATGGACAGGAAGATTTCCAGGTGAACAAAAGGAAAAGATGAATATCTATCCTTCTTGACAAAGGGAAATGCTTGACTTCGGGTGGGTATGTTTCTGTACTAATGGAAAGCCATACAAGAACTCTGGACTCTCCAGTGATACAGTGTTGTCTTGATTGAATTAGGAAGGAGAAGAGATTTGGCTTTAGCACATCCAACAGGTCCCAGGCCGTTTCGATAGAGGGGGTCAACTAGAACTGCAAATGCATTCTGTCCTCCTTTATTAACCTTTATCAGCTAAAGTTTCAGAAAAAAATGAGTCATGGGAAGCAAGATGATAGTGTGGGGACCAAAATGGAGGCAAGCTGGTATTCTCTGGGAACACGCCTCTTTGATTGTCTATCAAGTTTAGATAACCTATGCTCTGTGTACTTACAGGTGTGAAAAGTAGCTTACAGGTGATCAGCTGCAAAGAAATTGTCCATGGACTTCCCGAGCAAAATTATGCTGTTCTGAAGTTTCTGATATGCTTTCTCCATATGGTGAGTAGGAATTAAATCCTCATGATTGTTGCTGTTTAATTCTGTAGGTGTCTTTTTTTGGTAACAGATGAAATGTTTATTCTAAAAATTGCAATAAGGCTGTGGAATATTAATTGTCAAAATAGCAGTTTCAAACTGCTGCTGTCTCCAGTAATAATAAAAGTCAAAGCAGACTAATGACCTCAGTGATAACTGCGGTATAACTCCCCCTCTGTAAATTACTAAAAGCACCATATACATTCAAATAAAATCAAGCAATCCACTAAGCTGTTTAAAAGAAGCATTTACAAGTCTCTCTCTCTCTAACTTTTTAAAAGCTTTCCCTTGATTTGTAAGCTGCATCCTTAAAAGCCTGGACGTAAATTTTACTAATTTTTGCAGTAATTTTGAAAACAAAATTGCAGACCCTTTCTCAGTAGACGGAGATGCTTTGTTGAAAGATACCACAGACTAAAGTTGTACAGTGTAACATAGGGTCGTGCCTTCACCTGCCTTATCCTATTCTCTCTCTATATGGGGAAATGTTCAACAGTTCGTGAACTGATACCTCAGAATATATTGCAGTTTCTGCAGGGATGCCACAAAGAACCTTCTGGCAAGTTCTCAATTCCCAAGCTCTAGGCAGCAAAGGAAGTGTGGTGTCTCCCGATGTAATGGTGGCCATCTGCATGGCAAGTCATTCTAAAAATGTTACAGCTGTGGATGGAGAACTAACTCACCATCTGGCTATAATTTTTGGCAACATCCTTATGACAGCAGTAATGTGAGCTCCGGCACTAAAACCACATCTATCCTTTGGGGAGCCAAGGGAGACTCTGTCTTAAAAAAAAAAAAGCAAACAGTTTATCATCATCAAGGCAGTTTTTAAGTTCTGTCTCACTTTCCCTCAAAATAGAGCCACCTCGGCTTATATAGTACTACTGGATGTGTCGGATACCTTCATCTGTCATTGCTTAATATAATCTCCAGAAGCTATTATGAAAATCCTCCCCTCATTTGCTATTATTTTAGCAACAAATATCTCTCCTCAGCATTATGGATCTAAGTGACTTTTTGTTCCAGTAATAGACATGCCATTTCAATACACTTCTTAACAGCCGAGCACACTCAAGGTGTTAATGAGGTGTGCAAAAGTACTTGGTGATGTCTCCTGTAATTGGGTAGTAGAACATAGAATTATTTTTGAGTGTCCCTTGTTACATAAAGTGCAGACTTGAGTTGATTTTGGTGCTCGAGGCTTCAGCTTTTGCTGATCCCTGCCTTTTAATCTTCAACATCTGAGAGAGTGTTTCACATTTGGAAAGGTCAAGGTAGTTCGAAACATCCTGTGGGGGGAAGGTGAAGATTCCCGTCTGGCGTAGACACTGTGCAGTTCAGCTCATGCCTGGCACCGGTGGTCAGTGAGGGTGTTCACTTGTTGGGGCCAAAGGAGCAGAAGAGCGGGGTCCCTTCGCGACAATGGCAGCCATGCCCCTCACAGCCACGCCCCTTCTAAGATTGTACAACCTTGTAAGATATGCAGCCTTCAACTGGGATCCAAAAATAGGGCAGCTGAGAGCAAGGCAGGGGGATTTCAGTTGGACGCCTGAGAATAAATGCAGGGGTGTTAAAATCTTTTTCATGCACTCACTCAGTCACTCAAACACAAACATTTTGGGTTTTCAAAATATGATACTCTATGGAAGCTTCACCCTCTCAACTCAGCCCTCACAGACAGATCCCTTCTCATTTAAACAGCCCCCTTGCATACTCCCTTAGCGTCCCAACATTACCCACTAGCCTTCCCTAAGCTCCTTCATTATAGGTCTCCAATCCTGCAACAGAAACGTCCACACACCCGGCTGGATTGAACCACACACACACACACACACACACACACACATTGGTGTAGTGGTAAATTTGGAAATGCAGGAGCTCATTGTGACAGTCTCCGAGGGCAGTCCAAAAATTTCAGGCCGCTGTGTCGATCCATATCAACAAACCAGTTCTAGGAGTTTTCATCTCCACAAGGAGCACGTCTTTGGTAAAGCGAATGGGTCTTAATTGCCCATTCCGGACCAAGTCATCCCAAAGGCTTTGCATTCCAACATGGAACAATATATTGTTGCTTGGAAAATTCATTCCCCCCACAGCTACAGTGAGGATCGCAGCTGAGCTCAGAGGGAACAGGGAATTCCGAGGGGGGCGGCAGATGACATCAGAGTCCCTTACTCATGAAAAAGTGCCAGGGATGCGTCCCTGTGAGCCCTGCCTCCCCTACACTACTGCAAAGGATTGGTAAGGGCCCCACTATGCCAACAATATCAGCATTCTCGTGTAAAGCAGGGCTCTTGGGAAGCGGGATGCAGTCAAGAAGGACTCTGTGGCCACTGTGGAGGCCTCTGGAAAAATGAACAATGGTGCTTCCCAAAGTCCTCTACAGTAGATTCAGGTTGGGGGAAGTGAGTGCTCCCAGTGTGTAAAGGAAAGACAGGACACTTTAGCCCTATGCAGTATTTTCCAAAAAAAAAAATATTTATTTATTTATTTATTACATTTATATCCCACCTTTTTTTTCCTCTTGCAAGGAATCCAACATGGCTTACATTATCCTCCTCCTCTCCATTTTATCCTCACAACAACAACCCTGTGAGGTAGGTTGGGCTGAGAGTCTGTGACGGGCCCAAAGTCACCCAGTGAGCTTCCATGGCTGAGTGGGGACTAGAACCTGGATCTCCCGGCTCCCAGTCCAACACTCTCCCCACTACACCACTCTGGCTCACAGTATAGCCCCATAGCTTGCTCGTAGGAGGGGACATAGATGCTCACACAAGCTCCATCCCAACATAGGTGTCCACATCCCCCCCCCTTTTAGCCCTCAAATGAGCAGGCTCAACACTTGCATAGGGCTTATCTCAGTTCAGTGAAGGGCTTATACTACTGAGGGTGTCTTGTCTCAATACCCCCATTCCGCAAACCCTGGACCCTCCTGTTCCAGCTGTAGGAGAACACCCTGCTAATAATCTCATTACTGCCCATGCAAGCGTGTATACAAATGAGATAAGTTAATTATAATTTAAAAGTTATACTTTTTTAAAAATTCAAAAATATAGAACAGTGTGTAATTTTGTGAGATAAGCTATACACAATGCATTTTATGTTCTTAAAACAGAAAAGTAAATTGCAATCTGATAAGAAAACATATATTGCATGTATTGTAATTTTTCCACAAATCTAATTTTTTTTTCTGGAAAAATACCCATGGCTTCAAAAAAAAATTCTAGGAATTTTACATCTCTGCTTCTCCATTTCATGAATGGTGTGACTTTTTGTTTGGCCCTCTGGTGCTTATCTTCTTCCTTGCATTTAAAGGCTTATTGATACGTTCCTTTTTAGGAAAGCTTTTGTGATCAGACCATTTTCCTGGGGCTGATTATTTTTATGCTTTGTGCTGCTGTTTTATTTCAGTGATTGTTTCTGACTTTATTACTTTGTGTTTATTTTATTTTATTTTATTGTAAGTCACAGCATGGGGAGAGTGTTTTTTGGGTGGGAAGAGAGTGTAAATGTGGCAATATAGGATGGTTCCCGAAATTCAGTTTTGAGCTGTGACAGTTTGGCCTTCTATGTTTTGTGTTTTATAGTGCATCTGTAATAATCTGCATGTATTTCCTTTTCCAGGTGTCACAGGAAAGCATTTTCAACAAAATGACTGGTTCCAACCTTGCTTGTGTCTTTGGCCTGAATTTAATATGGTCACCCAAAGGCACTCCTTCTTTCAGCACTCTAGTGCCTATAAATCTTTTTGTCGGGTTACTGATAGATTTCTATCCCATGATCTTCAGTTCTCGAATTGTACCTGGTGAGCAATTGCCTTGAAAATAAAGAGAAAGGGAACTGGAATATGCCACTCAGAAGGACAACCCACTATTACTTCATGGAAGACTTCATGAAATCAAATTATCCATAGCTGTGAAAATGAATCCCTTCGCATGAAGCAGCCTTTTACGACAGCTGATCAGACCTGTCTAGCCCAGCCCAGTGTACTCTTATTGGCAGGTGGGGCTCTTTCTCAGCCCTTCCAACCAAGATCCCTTTGGAGATGCTAGAGGTTGAATCTGGACTCTTCCGTGCAAGGCTTGCATTCTTCACTGAGGTGTGGGCCCTTCCAAATCAAATGGCTGTCAGAGGTTAAATTGGTGATTTGGAGCAGGGCCGTTTTAGTGGTGGTATGCTTTGGCTTGCCTAGTTTATTTTTGGGGGAAGCTGGTAAAACTTATATCAAAAGGGTTTGGGTATACTAGAGTTTGTTGTGCTTCTCTGATGAGCTCTTACATTATTTTAATGATGGTGATTATTTATTGGTAGCTTATTTATATCCTGTATCACCCCATTTCCTGGGTTATTCTGGCATAGGAAGGAACTGCAGCATGGACTCCCACCATGTGGCGTGGAGTTTCTGACATTACCCAAGCAATGCAGGAATGAGCTGCAAATGTATTATTATTAGTGTATTTCTATGCCACTTCTCCATAATTATGCTCAAAGTGGCTCATTGAAAGAGCATTATGGTTGGTTAAGTAATAGATGTGATGATGATTAAAACAAACTAATATATAGGTACAAAACTGTATAAATTCATAAATATACCAAATCTATTAAACACATTTCATAACTGTAATATTTATATCTACATTAGCTGGCTAACAAACATTCTAATTAAATTTCCCATAAACGTATAGCATCCTTTCATAAATTAAGAACAATTATCACAAAACTAATCCACATTTAGCTAACACAGCTTTCAGTAACTAATCTATGTTACTACAATTTTAAACAGCAAAAGAATAAATCAACATCAAAATATTAAAATTTAAACCAATTAAGTTCAATTTCTGTCAAAGCAGCAGCATCATAATAAGGCAGCAGAAAATCCCATGAGCGTGAATATCAATAAGAGCCACAGGAAGCCCATATCTTCAGTCCTTTCATATACAGTCCTCTCAGTCATCTGGTCCATGCCAAGGGCGCTTACCAATACTCGGTAAGCCCCCTCATTTGGGCCACTGTACCCCTAGCTCTTGCCTGGGGTGTTCTCCGTCAAGAAGCTCCTCTCACCAGCAGACTGGAAAACATACATCAGCCTCTTCATCCTCAACATGCACCAAATACATGGAGTGGCACCCTTTCATAGAATCATAGAATAGTAGGGTTGGAAGGGGCCTACAAGACCATCAAGTCCAACTCCCTGCTCAGTGCAGGAATCCAAGTCAGAGCATCTCTGACAGATGGCTGTCCAGCCTTGTCTTGAATGCCTCCAGTGTGGGAGAGCCCACCACCTCCCTGCGTAATGGGTTCTGTTGTATTGCTCTAATAGTTGGGAAGTTTTTCTTGATGTTCAGCCTGAATCTGGCTTCCTGTAACTTGAGCCCCTTATTCCAGGTCCTGCACTCTGGGATGATCGAGAAGAGACCCTGGCCTTCCTCTCTGTGTCAAGGCCAGCCTTCCCCAACCTGGTGCTAGCTAGGGATGATGGGCCTGTAGTGCACAACACATCTGGAGGGTGCCAGGTTGGGGAAAGCTTCCGTAGGCACTTGCAGCAGCTCTGTAGCTGGAGGCCATTAGGGCCCTCCCCTCCCACACCAGGTACAATTGCCCAAATGGAAAGCAGGGAACTGGGTCTCACAGCCATATTCTCAAACATAGTGTCAGAAGGGGCCCTAATATATGTTACGTTAGCCTTCCCCAACCCGGTGCGCTCCAGTTGTTTTGGATTACACCTCCCAGCATTCTTGACGATTTGCCTTGCTGACTGGGGCTGATGGGAACTGAAATCCAAAACATCAGGAGCACTGGCGTTTGGTGCCAGCAGTATTCTGCTGACACCAAACTCTCCCCTTTCCATCTGAATCCAAGGGAGATGTTCTAGTTCTAAATTGGTGTCTGATGTTGGTAATGGAGTGAATGAGGGCAAACAAATTGAAGCCCAGGTTTCAGCGGCACCCGGGAGTGTGTTTGCATAGCTGAGCCTAATGCCCCAACTGCGTCTGTTCCTAGAGATGTCTGAATGACCACGGTCACACATGCCTTAGCTACATCCTGTTTGGACATCTTCAACATGCTCTACGTGGGGCTGCCTTTGTTCAGAAACTTCAGCTGGTCCAGAATGTTGCAGTCAGACCGTTGACCAGGGCCCGTGAAATGGACCACATGACTCCCTTGTTACAACAGCTTGACTGGCTACCAGCCTCTTTCTGGGGACAATTGAAAGTACTGGTTATGACCAATAAAGCCCTATACGGTTGGGACCAGGCAACGGATAGACTGCCTTCTCCCATATGAGCCTGCCTGGGTCTTAAGATCTTTGGCAGAGGGAGGGCCTTCTTGGTGGGTGCTGCCAGGCTCTGGAACGCCTTGCTGAGAGAGGCTTGGTTGCCCCACTCTCCGTTGTCCTTCTGCCAGCAGGCAAAGATGTTTTTATTCAGGCAGGCTTTTGGCATATAAGCTGGTCTGTTGCTGAATGGGGTTTTAATTGGTTGGTGCTATTTATTTCTTTTATAGTTCTGTTTTTAATTGTGTTTTAATATATTTGTTTTTATGCTATTTCATTAATATTTAGCTAATCTGTATTTTATTGTTAGCCGCCTTGAGCACCATTTTTTTGGCAGAAAAGTGGGATAGAAATTAAATAAACAGGCAAGCGTCTGGAGGGCATCGGGGGAAGTGATGACGAGAATGAACTGTGATCCAAGAGGCTGCTTGTTCAAATCTCATTTCAGCCACAAATTCTCTCAGTCCCAGCTCCAACATGGGGATAATAATACTGGCCTGACTTTTTTTGTAAAAAAAAAACTGATGCCAGGATTACTGTGATTATGTATCATCTTCCGGGGTGGGGGGGGGTTGCTGTCACAAAGGCCTGTGGTGGGCGTTGACGCGATGTGATTTCTGCTCCGTGCTCTGAATGTCAAAGTGAAGGAGAGGGGAAGCTGTGCTAGTTTGTTGCAGCAAAAACAGCAGAATCCTGTGGCATAGTAAAGGTAGTCTTTAGGTCTAAAGGTAAAAGTCTTTAGGTACCACAAAACGCTTTGTTGTGATTGTATCTGGAAAGTGCTTTGAACACTGAAGGCGCTATATAGATGCTAAGTATTAAAAAGGTGTAAATGTGACACGTCTGTCATACAGGGATGTGAGTTAGGGAAGCATGGGCCAGGTTTTCCTCTGCATTACTGTGCGAAATGACCTCTAGTTGGGAATAAAATGGTTTATAGGTTTGAGCATGCATCACTCTTTTGTGCTCCCTCCAGTAGGTGAACAGCTGGTTGTTGTTTTTCATTAAGGAAGATTTTTTGCAAACAAAAGGCCTTGTTACCCAAGTGTTTGGAATTCCGCCCCAACTATATTTACAGAGTTTAGTTCTGCACTGCCACCCTCTTTTCCCCTGCCCCCAAACTGATGTACCCTAAGAGTACTGTTTTGTGGCAGCAAATGCCAGAATTAACTGTAACGTTAAATCAAGTCTCATGAATTATTCAGAAGGGTTTATAGCAAACTTCCTGTGTGAGAAATATATGTTTCAAATTTCCCCAACTACGGGAGAAGTCCTGGAGCTGTCCCCCGCAGTTACTTTGATAACGGTTTCTCTTTACAAATGATAATTGCACAATTCTAGCTTTTGTGCAGCATGGCCTCAGCGAACTCATCCTTGGTTATCAAAGAGCAATTTTCAGATCATTTCCATTGCAGAAAAGAAAGTGATTACCAGAGATAATCTGCTGGAAACACATGCTGTAGTTGGGCTTAAGACAATAAAAGATGGAATCATAAAATGTGGAATCAAAGCTTTGCTTGTAATGCTGGTGATAGGCAGAGAATAAAATGGGGTAAATATTGCAGTTTAGTTGAATTGCTGGGGGCTTTAAAACTGTTTGTAAGATTTGTCTGATTCTCAGATGCCTCCAGCAAGAATCAGTCAAATGGCATACTTTTACTATTCTGGATCTCTAAAGGAAAATGAAGGGCATATAGAGAGGGTCCCGCCGCCCCGCCCCACCCCCGCCTCCCGCCCGCTCCTTTGACTATAAAGAATCTGGTAGCATTTTAAAGACTAATACATTTATTGTGGCATTCAAAAGATCTAGAAAGATTGTTTGGTATACATACATGCATGTGAATTGGGAGTGGTGGTGAGAAACAGTTTTACTATCTCTTGTGATTTCTTGGCCTGTTGTTGGGTTACCTAAGGGTTGTTTCCCCTCCAGCCAGCCGCCTGGGTGCAGATGGCACAACAAGCTGTGCCTGGGCGGATATTTAGGCAAATGGCACCCGGCGAATGCTAGCACACGCCACAGCTTAAACAAGCCACCGTGGCTTAAGCCGTGGTGATCATGCGAACCAGGTCACTGTGGCCAAAAGGTCAAGAAAACACAAGAGATAGTCATAAGTATTGCACAGTTCTGCACAGAGCCAATAAAAACATGTCACAATAAATTAATATTTATTTTGCTGTGCCAAGGAATTCCTTGTTTTTACAGAAACAAAGTGTTCCTATCTCAGGCTACAATTCTAAACACGCTGATGGTGCAATCCTATGCATGTTTAAACAGAAAAAAGTCCTACAACCCCCAGCATTCTCCAGCCAGCTAAACATGCAGAGGATTGCACCCTTAGTAGGAAGTAAACATCACTGAACATAGAGATGTACTTCTGACTAAGCCAGCACAGGATTCTGTTGCCGAACCCTGAACATTTCTGCCTAGACTACAGAGGTGTGACAAGACATTACACTTATCATAAGAAATCAGCTTGAACAGGCATCCCTGTGGTGAATTTATGACACCCCGTAATTTGTAGCACAACTGATAACCTGGCTATTGCAGATTGCATAGATGGAAAATTTCCACACCAGTGACATATGCCATCAGGAATGTGAAGGGCTGTTGTGGAAACTCTCTATACAGTCTTGAGGAATCACATGCTGAGTCATGCTTTATGTAGGATTGTGTGTGCTGTGAGTTTAAAAAATGGAGAGAAATCTGTGCCCAGGCATTCCAAATTCTGACTGGTAGAATCTGTATTAATTTAAGCAAGTTTGCACAATCTGTCCTGCAATATTTATTGTTTATTCTGTTTTTGCTTGTCACTGGAGAAGGCAAGGAGCTATGCAAGGCAACGGATAGACTCCCCCCCCCCTTATTCTTGCCCTTCTGATTTCAGAGTTTTCTACAGGCATTGCCTACATATCTTTGCAGCTATAACAGCTAGGATCTTGGTCCAATCTCATTGTTAACCCAGTGGTTCTTAAGCTTTAATCCATTTTAACCCACCAAGTATGTAACATTATCATCAAATGCCTCTCAAGCTACACATAAAAAATTAGTGCATAAAGACAGTACTTCACACAACGCCTTGAGGTCTGCCATTTTTGGTCGAAAGATGGGGTACAGGTCAAAAAAACAACTAAGGCAACTTTATTCTTATATAGAGGTATGTCTGTGACATATGCATACGATACACAGATCTCAAGTATAAATTCAGTGGGACCCTTGGGCCTGATGGTTACTAGTCAATTCTTTAACGACCTGATTGGGCCTTTTTTGAGAACCTGTTTCTCCCCAGTTTTTGCTGCTATTATTACAGGGGCCACGTTGTTTTCTTTCTGGAAGCTCATTGCACATACTTATTCTCATTGTAAAGAGGTGAAAGAGTATTATTTTGGCTGATTTATGCCCCAAGTAGGGAGGGGACATTTCTGTTTGATTCGTCTTTGCTATGTGCCATTTTTTAAGTGTCTGGGGCAGAAATCTAGCATTTGGGATTGTAATCAGTGCAGGGTGAGCAGTATACAGCAACAGTCCTCCACTGGCTGACAGAAGCCATTGTTAAGGAAACATCCAAGGCAGGTTAGGTTAAACTGTCAGAAATGTATTAGCGCACCACCCAGCTGTGGGAGTCAGCCAAGAGCCGAGTCTGATCAAAAAGAAAATCAGGGCATCTTTATACATACTGAAACTTGGAGAACAAAGAAAACACACTACGCATGCTCAGAAACCAATTAGTACTCAGTAACAGTCTTATCAGTACAGCTACATTATTATCTCTTACTTCTAAGGCCCTAAGCTACTCCTTAAAGAGAATTTCCTGCCTATAATGAGCAACTCACAATTACCTTCTCCTTGTCAAACACACATATGGTTTTCCAGTCCCGTCGGGCACCTGCGTTGGTTGCTTGAACCAAACTACTCAAGAGGCCTAGTCAGGCCTACTTTCACGCCCCTCAGCCTTCCGAATGCACCACATGATCTGTCGATTGCCCACGGGCGTTTATATGGCCTGGTTAAGGATCCCCATTTATATGGAGAGTCTGCCTGCATATAGTAAGGTAGTATGCCAGGGAGCAGGTTCTAGCAGCCTTTTCCATGGTGTGCGGGCTGTGAAAGTGCAAGAGTTTGTTACATTCAAGCATTCATCCAGGAATAGCTACATCGTGTGAAGCAGGTGGGTGGGTGTGTTTGACACTCATGGGCTGCAGTGGCAAGTGAGACCATATTTTCAGTGGTACCACTCTATTCTAGAACGTGTGAAGCAAAGATGAAGAAGAAAGTGCCTTGACCATGTGGAGAATGCCTTCTCTTTAGCATTGCCAACCTACAGCCAGCCCTAATACACATCTCGGATTAAGGGATGCCTTCCAAACCACAAGAGAGTTTGCACCTTTCCATTCAGGTACTTACCTGAAGGATTGTTTCCGATATACACGATTTATTCGGTTGGTTTTGTTGTTTAACTCTCAAATCACCCCCCGCCTCCCAGGCTCGGATGACGTGACAAGCCACAGCAACCCCCAGCCAGGGCTTGCATTGTCATAAGGGCAGCCAGCATGCGCCACAGCTCCTCGCAGATGAATGAACGCATGCTGGGCTGCCGTGTTGTGCGAACCGGCCCACAGTCTCCAAATGAGGTGAGATGGGTGGCCACTAAGGAGAGGGACTTTTCAGTGGTGGCACTCCAGTTGCAGAATGCCCTCCCCAGAGAGGCCAGCCTAGCACCTATATTGTGCGTTTTTTTAGTGCCAGGTATGGTAGACCTTTTCATTTTACCAGACTTTTTATTCCATTTTTTAAAAAAAAATGTTAGTGCATTTCCAGATCTTTGCACTATGACTTTTACTCTGGTTTTTACTTTGGTTTTGTTCTGTTTAAAACTTAAAGCGTTTATATTATGTTTTATTATATTACTGTGTTTTATGCGTTTAAGTTTTGTCTTGTGAATTGCACAGAGCGCTTTGGCTGTTGGGCTGTATAGAAATGTAATAAATATGCTAAATTTTTATTGCAAGATGTCAAAATAAGGACAAAAAAGGCAGCATTATATCAAGTTCAGTTTTTAAGAATCTGAGAGCCAACCTCCAGTGTCACAAACACACCACCACCAAAAGGCACCATTTTCTAGTGGCCAAAAAAACCACAGGAGAAGGATGCTCATGAATCAGCCTATTCTATCCAAGGGCCCCCCATCCCAAAGCAGTCCATTTTGGCACTTCTGCCATGAAACAATTGGTCGCTACTCTAATTGCAAGTATTGGGCATGTAGAGTTTGCACTAGAATTGCACATTCAGGTAGTGTGTTGCTACAGTTTTCTTATTTCTCTGATTCTACAATCACTTCTAAATTGTATGTGTCAACTTTGTTATTGAGAGAAAATGAAAAAAATAAAATAATACATTCCTTTATTGCTCATATAGAAAAAGTTAAATCTGTATGTAATTCAGAATTTCATGCGTACCCCAACCTGCTTTTATGTATGCCTTTCTTTCCACTTTGGTCTTTGTTCAATATGTGGAATGTTTTCCTTGTCTGGAAATGTCCTTTCAGTAAACAGCTTTTTTGTTATCAAACATCTTGAATTTCATTCAAATGTTTGTTGTTCAGTCGTGACCCCATGGACCATAGCACGCCAGGCCTTCCTGTCCTCCGCTCTCTCCCGGAGCGTGCTCAAGTCCATATTCATTGCATCGGTGATGCTATCCAGCCATCTCATCCTCTGCCGTCCCCTTCTCCTTTTGCCTTCAATCTTTCCCAGCATCAGGGTCTTTTCCAGGGACTTTTCTCTTCGCATTAGGTGGCCAAAATATTTGAGTTTCGGCTTCAGTCTCTGTCCTTCCAATGAGCACTCAGGGTTGATTTCCTTTAGGATTGACTGTTTTGACCTCCTTGCAGTCCAGGGGACTCATAAGAGTCTTCTCCAGCACCACAGTTCGAAAGCATCGATTCTTCGGCGCTCAGCCTTCCTTATAGTCCAGCTCTCACAGCCATACATTGCTACTGGGAAAACCATAGCTTTGTTTATACGAACCTTGGTCAGCAAGGTGATGCCTCTGCTTCTTACTATGCTGTCTAGGTTTGCCATAGCTTTCCTCCCAAGGAGCAAGCGTCTTTTAATTTCATGGCTACAGTCACCGTCTGCGGTGATCTTGGAGCCCAAGAAAATAAAATCTGTCATTGCTGCCATTTCTTCCCCTTCTATATGCCAGGAAGTGATGGGGCCAGATGCCATGATCTTAGTTTTTTTAAAGTTGAGTTTCAAACCAGCTTTTGCACTCTCCACTTTCACCCTCAACAAGAGGCTCTTTAGATCCTCTTTGCTTTCTGCCATTAGGGTGCTATCGTCTGCGTATCTGAGGTTGTTGATAATTCTCCTGGCAATCTTAATTCCAACCTGTGATTCATCCAACCCGGCATTTCTCATGATGTACTTCGCATATAAGTTAAATAAGCAGGGTGACAATATACAGCCTTGTACTATTTTCCCAATTTGGAACCAATCGGTTGTTCCATGTCCAGTTCTTACTGTTGCTTCTTGACCCTCGTACAGGTTTCTCAGGAGACAGGTAAGGTGGTCTGGTACTCCCATCTCTTTAAGAATTTGCCACAGTTTGTTGTGATCCACACAATCAAAGGCTTTAGCGTAGTCAATGAAGCAGAAATAGACGTTTTTCTGGATTTCTCTTGCTTTCTCCATGATCCAGCAAATGTTGGCGATTTGATCTCTAGTTCCTCTGCCTCTTCAAAACCCAGCTTCTACTTCCGGTAGTTCTCAGTTCACATACTGCTGAAGCCTAGCTTGTAGGATTTTGAGCATAACCTTGCTGGCATGTGAAATGAGCGTAATTGTACGATAGTTTGAACACTCTTTGGCATTGCCCTTCTTTGGAATTGGAATGTAACTGACCTTTTCCATTCTTGTGGCCACTGTTTAGTGTTCCAAATTTGTTGGCATATTGAGTGCAGCACTTCAATAACATCATCTTTTATGGTTTTAAATAGCTCAGCTGGAATATTCTCCGCTAGCTTTGTTGTTAGTAATGCTTCCTAAGGCCCACTTGACTTCACTCTCTAGGATGTCCGGCTCAAGTTCAGTGACCGCACTATTGTGGCTATCAGGGACATTCTGATCTTTCCTGTATAGTTCTTCTGTGTATTCTTTCCACCTCTTCTTAATCTCATCTGCTTCTGTTAGGTCCCTGCCTTCTTTGTCCTTTATCATGCCCGTCTTTGCACAAAACGTTCCCTTGAGATCTCCGATTTTCTTGAAGAGAGCTCTAGTCTTTCCCATTCTGTTGTTTTCCTTGATTTCTTTGCATTGTTCATTTAAGAAGGCCTTCTTGTCTCTCCTTGCTATTCTCTGGAATTCTGCATTCAGTTGGCTATATCTTCCCCTTTCTCCCTTGCTTTTCGCTTCCCTTCTTTCCTCAGCTACTTGTAAAGCCTCATCAGACAGCCACTTTGCTTTCTTGCATTTCTTTTTCTTTGGGATGGATTGAGTTGCTGCCTCCTGAACAATGTTACGGACCTCCGTCCATAGTTCCTCAGGCACTCTGTCTATCAGGTCTAATCCCTGAAATCTATTACTCACCTCCACTGTGTATTCATAAGGGATATGATTTAGGTCATACCTGAATGGTTTAGTGGTTTTCCCTACGTTCTTCAATTTCAGCTGAAATTTTGCAATAAGAAGCTCATGATCTGAGCCACAGTCAGCTCCAGGTCTTGTTTTTACTGACTATATAGAGCTTCTCCATCTTTGGCTGCAAAGGACATAATCAATCTGATTTCGATATTGACCATCTGGTGATGTCCGTGTGTAGAGTCTCCTCTTGTGCTGTTGGAAAAGAGTGTTTGCTATGATTAGTGTGTTCTCTTGGCAAAACTAGGGATGGCGGAGAATTTCTCCATGAATCTTCGGGAGGCCGAGCGCCGAGGCATTCGGCCCCCCGAAAGTGTTGGGGAAATTCTCCGCCGCCCCCCCCCCCGGGATGGGACTTACCTTCAGCGAATGTCCCTCTCAGTGGCAGGTCCCGGCGGTGGTTCGGCGGGGGCGAGGGCGGCGGCCGGTCTCCCGACCGGCTACCGCTGCCGCCATTACAAAATAAAAAAGTGAAAACAAAACAAACACACACACCCCGTGATAGGCTACGTGACGATTTACGTAGCCTATCACGGCTAGATTTCCAAAGTCAGCTGTGATAGGCTACGTAAATCGTCACGTAGCCTATCACGGGTGACTTTGGGGAAAAAAAACACGCATACGCAAATGGCGGCGGCCCATGGGCGCCGCCATTTGCGTTCCTTATTTTGGCACGTCTAGTCTACGTAAAGATTTACGTAGACTACGGTGAAAATAAGGGCAACGCAAATAGCATTCCCTTATTTTCGCCGTAGTCTACGTAAATCTTTACGTAGACTAGACGTGCCAAAATAAGGAACGCAAATGGCACCCATGGGCCGCCGCCATTTGCGTACGCGCTTTCCCCCCCCCCAAAGTCACCCGTGATAGGCTACGTGATGATTAACATAGCCTATCACGGCTGACTTTGGAAATCTAGCCGTGATAGGCTAAGTTAATCGTTACGTAGCCTATCACGGGTTTTTTTGTTTTTTGTTTACTTTTTCTTTTGCGGCCGGGGAGACAGGGCGCTTCTCCCCGGCCTGAATTTTGGCCGGGCGAGGCGGGGCACCTCCCCCCCCAGCCTGAATTTCGGCCGGGCGAGGCGGGACGCCTCCCCCCCTCGCCTGAACTTCGAGGGGAGAAGCGAAGTGCCTCCCCCCCACCGCGAATCACCCCTGCGAAAAGGTAAGTGACTTTCGTACATCCCTAGGCAAAACTCTATTAGCCTTTGTCCTGCTTCATTTTGTACACCAAGGCCATGCTTCTTGTTATCCCGGTGATTTCTTGACTTCCTCCTTTAACATTCAAATCCTGTATGATGAAAAGGACATCTTTTTTTGGTGTTAGTTCTAGAAGGTGTTGTAGGTCTTCATAGAACTGATCAACCTCAGCTTCTTCGGCCTCAGTGGTTGGGGCATAGCCTTGAATTACTGTGATGTTGAATGGTTTGCCTTGGATTCGTACTGAGATCATTCTATCATTTTTGAGATTGTACCCCAGTACTGCTTTTCCCACCCTTTTGTTGACTATGAGCGCTACTCCATTTCTTCTAAGAGATTCTTGCCCACGGTAGTAGATACAATGGTCACCTGAATTAAATTCTCCCATGCTTGTCCATTTTAGTTCGCTGATTCCCACAAAAGCAGTTTATTGCCTCTTACTCCCCTCCTGCAAGCATTATCCTGTTAATTAATGGGGCAATAAAAAGAAGCAATGAAATCTACCATGTTACATCATGTCTAGTGCCTGATCTGAAACATTTCTGCCTTGATTGGACCGTGTTCTTTCCCCGCCTTTCCCCATGGGCAAAATCATTGCCTCACCATCTGGCACCCCTGATATTAAGCTTTTATAATGCCGAAGGCAGTTGTTACTTATCCTGTGTTTCCCACCTCCCAAGATCACAGGCTTGGAATTGGGGTTGAACCTGCAGCATGCTGGGCAGAGAGAACAGTCAGAGCTCCTTTGGAGACTGATTTTTCTGCGTAGCTACTGCATCTGGTGTGGTGGGTGTGGACATGGCTATCTGTGGGTGTGGACATGCCTAGTTCTGTGTGTACATCTTGTGAGGACCTATGGTGCCGCTCAGGGCTTCCTGCCATGTGTCCAGGCAGTGAAATACACAGAGGTGTGCTTCTCATGTATGGTATGCACAGAAGCAATTTTTCTACAATTTTTCTATATCTGCAGATATAACTTATATATCTTATAATAACTTCTATATCTTATAACGGATATATTGGAAGTGGTTCGAACTCCAAATGCAGTAATTCCTAAACAGAGGCAAACTAGCTGTTAGATGCAACTTTGTGTAATTAAGCATTTCTTTTCAAAGCCAGCATCATTGGAGGCTGAAATTTTGAGCAGGAGGGGGTGCTCAAAATATTCCCTGCCAACCTTCCCTCTGCATCCCTCACAACTTGAAAGCATTCTCCCCTAAATTGCTCCCACCCCATGAGTTTCCAGAAGCATATCCTGGTGACAGCCCTGTGTGGCATTCCTGACACTTCCCTAGTGAGAATACCTCTTCTATAAGGCCTTTCCAGCAACGGGCAACACCTTCCACCCTGCCACCAGGACCTTTCCTCTGGTCCAACACATTTAATCCTCGAGCTGTGAGGACACAGTGGCCTTTTACTCTCACCTTTGTGATTCTCCTTAGTACAGTTGCCCCTATGTGGCCACGAGCTGTAGGCATAGGATTTTATAAAACAAAGAAGTATTTATTGTTATTTGCAGACTGATGATGCTGAACACTAAATAACAGCTTTCATCTTATCCACACAAATCCTAATCACTCTGTCTCATCACAACCTCTTCACAACCTCTTTCTCTTCACTCTTCTCAGACCTGATCCCTGTCTCTGTCTCTAACCCTCCCTCATCACAAGCCCTGCCTTTTCTAAACCCTATCTGCCCTACACAAACACAGTTCCCTGCTTTTATATCACACACACTTCACCCCGTTCACTCAGCCAATCATCTCGCATATCATAGAATCATAGAATAGTAGGGTTGGAAGGGTCCAACCCCCTGCTCAGTGCAGGAGTCCAAATCAGAGCATCACTGGCAGATGGCTGTCCAGCCTCGTCTTGAATGCCTCCAGTGTGGGAGAGCCCACCGCCTCCCTAGGGAATGGGTTCCGTTGTCGTATTGCTCTGACAGTCAGGAAGTTTTTCCTGATGTTCAGCCGGAATCTGGCTTCCTGTCACTTGAGACCCTTATTCTGGGTCCTGCACTCTGGGATGATCAAGAAGAGATCCTGGCCTTCCTCCCAGTGACAGCCTTTCAAGTACTTGAAGAGCGCTATCCTATCTCCCCTCAGCCTTCTCTTCTCCAGGCTAAACATGGCCAGTTCTTCCAGTCTCTCCTCATAGGGCTTTGTTTCCAGTCCCCTGATCATCTTCGTTGCCCTCCTCTGAACCCTCTCCAGTTTGTCTGCATCCTTCTTAAAGTGTGGTGCTCAGAACCAGATACAGTACTCAAGATGAGGCCTAATCAGTGCTGAGTAGAGGGGATATGGTAATGCATCAAACCTTCTGTTACTCATGCCACTCTCACCCTACATATACTCACCATAAAGACAGAGTCATAACAGGAATACACATCTATAACCACAAATGTATAATATACGTACATGTAACATCACACCCTGATGCTGTTACAGCTCAAGGTGCACAGCTTTCGAAAAGGAGGCGTTCAAATGTGGTTTCTGGCAATGGATATATTTCAAGTGCTTCATTTCTATTTCCATATCTGTGAGTTGGTTTGTTGCCACTACTGTGCTAAGCAACTTCTGGTATTTGTAGACTATAACGTATTTCAATCTTTGCTGGTTTCTCTGTTGCCTCTTGCTCTTGAAGTGCATGAATATGGATGTCGGCTTAGAATATCTCTTATACAATGCCCTGTTACAGTCAACCATTAACAGGAGACATGAGCTGGGTTGTTGTGTGATTAATACAGGCTATGCTTCCCCCGCCCTTCGTGACAGTCAGCTGAGCTCTATCTCTATCTATCTTCATCTGCTAAGAGGAGGAAACATTTGTATTTATTCAGCTTATACTAGAAATGCATCCTACCCTGTTGGGTGAATAAGCCATCCAAGGACCAACCACCACAGACAGAGCTTCTTAAAACATCAGAGTGCTCTTTCCTGGAGTCGCATCACACATTTGGTGGTGAGTCAAGTGTGGGGTAGCTGAGTGGTGCATGCACATCCATGTGTGAAGTGACTTTCAGAGGCTACAAAAAAATATGAGCCACAGCAAATATGAGCCACGACAAGTAAGGGAGCGGCTGTGGTTCAGTGGCAGAGCAGCAGCTTTGCCTGCAAAAGGTCCCAGGTTCGAGCCCCAGCATCTCCAGGTAGGGCTGGAAAAACTGCCTAAAACAGTGATAAGCTGCTATCAACAGTGTCAACAATATTGGGCTAGAAGGCCCAGGGGTCTGGCTCAATATAAGGCACCTTCTCATGTCCCTATGTAGAGCTGGGAGTGGCGTAGCTAAGGCTAGAGGCTGCGCATGTGTGACCCTGCCGCCCCGCCATGCATCCCGTGTGTGCAATTTGTTGTATGCATGAACAAGCATTTTGGTATCTCCACTGTTGCACAATGCCATATTCTTGAATGTTTGTGAGTCCTTATGGACAAACGCTCCTTTTATTTCACAGTAGTCTTGCTATGGCCTTGCCTCTGTCTGAATTTCTCCTTCCTTTGCTTTCTTCATGCCATCACTCATCGACTTTGCTGCAAGTGCCTCGGAGGACGGGAAGCTTAGGCTCCTTGTCCCCCACCCCTGGCCATTCTGTTATTAGGAGTTTGTGGATAAATTGAACCCAAACCTCAAGAGCTTTGATTCCATCAGGAAATTTCCGAGCTGAATGAGTATGAAATTGCCCCAGAACGCATTTCCACTATCCCTGAAACAGATAGCTGGTTATGATTCTAAGAAATAGGTTACACTCTTTATCTGTAATAGTAGAACTGTTATGATGAGTGTGAAAAGTGGAACGTTCTCTTCCTTCCTTCCTTCCTTCCTTCCTTCCTTCCTTCCTTCCTTCCTTCCTTCCCTCTTTCTGTGTTACAGACTTCAGAAGAGCCAGGTTCTTGGAAAATACCATAGTGGTGTTTATATTTCAACTACAGCCGATGAATGTGGGAAATCAAATATTGCGTTAAAGATTTTTTTTCCACGATGGAAAGAAAGTTGCATTAGGAGTATCATTTTAATTCTAAGATGCAGTAAAGTAAGGAGCAAGTAAGGCAGTAAAACCCAAACGAACAGTGTATATGTACATTAGAATCCCTCTGCTAGTCTAAAGCCTGGCGAAATATTCTAAGATGCTCTTACACCCTTTCTGTTCTTCCCCTCAGCATCTGGGCCATGAGTTCTGCACTAGCTGAAGCCTCCGAACTGTCTTCAAAGACACCCAACACAGAGTGCACTATAAACGGTCTAGTCTGGAAGTCACTAGGGCATGAGTAACTGAGGTCAGATCCACCACATCCAGATAGGGTCACAGCTCTCCTACTAGCCTAAGCTGATAAGACACTCCTAGCCAATACTGGCACCTGTGCTTCTTCAGATAGGACCAGGACCGGGTGGAACCCCAAAATACAAACTTAGTCTTTCAGAGGGAGTGCAACCCCATTCATAACTGGTTGACCATATCTATTTGGAGCAACAGGCTTCCTCACCTGCATTACCTCCATCTTGCCTGGATTACACAGTTGACATATAAGACTGAAGGTGTCGACGAGTGCGAATGACTTGAGTTCGAATTTTTAAAGAAAATATCCACAGTATGAATTCTGTTTTTGAGTGTGAACTCTCTCATTCAAAAACTGAGTGCGGGGAATGGGAAAATGAATTCTGAGCATTTGTTTCAGATCCAACTGGAAATAGCACTGACAATATAAGCAAATCCAGGTAGTCCAGCAGTACAAAATAATGTGCTTGCAGCATCGCTGGCATGTAGAGATGCATCCGTTAATGAGCAGTGTCATGGAACCTTTACATCATTAGTCAAGGCCTCTGAAGCTCAGGGGTTGACTCTCAGATGTGTTAATGTGTGGGTCATTATTGCAAAGGTATGCCAATGGTCACCGGGCTAAGACCTGCCTACCAGAGGTGACTGGGCCTTGTGGATCCTGAGGTCTATAATGACTTTAAAATGTTGTTTCAGCTCTTTGTAGAGCAAATTTGAGTAATCTGTTCCGCCCCCCACTAATCTTGCATAGTGGGCTCACCAGTGAAGGAAAGCAGATATGGACAGATACAGAGTACTGGCCTAAGGTTTAGGGATGGGGAAGATATGAGCATTCAGAATTCTGAGAGAAGGAGAGTTTGTTTTCAAAATGCTTTGAAGCAGTACCTCATTTTAAAAAGAGCGCCGCTGAGGCTCAGGCCTGTATGAGATTCCTTCCATCTGTCAGGAAGGAAAAAATGCTATTTATCATGTTGGCTGGCTTGCTTGTGTCAGGGTTGGATCTGAACCCACAGAGTCCCAAAGCAGGTCTGATTCTGAGGAGGAGATACAATCCATGGGAGAGGAACCCTCTCAGGTTTCAGAGGCATACCTGGAGGGGGAGCCGCCGCCCCGCTCACATTCTTGGAGCAACAGTGACCCTGGCATGGAAAGGGAGGGACAACTTGAGCTTTTAGATGCCAGGCGCAGGCACAAGTGAGAGTTTGCAGGAGCTGGGCCGAGGCGCTCAGCCCAATTGGCTCGACGTCAACAGCTGCGCCCTGAGGCCCCACAGGAGAGGGGGAGAATTTCCCCTCCTACTCCTTAAGTTCAGAGAGTTGCCGCGCTTTCCCCCAAATGGAGACCAACTGACGTCCTAACTCTTAGAAACCCCTGGTAGCCTGCTCCTTTGTAGTTCCTCTGAGTCTCAGGCAATTAGCATCTGTAAGCTTCATTAGGTTGAATGGAAATAAAGCCTTGGAAAGCAGCCCTTTTGCCTGAGTGTTGATTCTGGCTATTGGAGGATTCAGAAGACAACAGGGGCATTCCTGACAGCTTTCTTGCTTGCTTGTTTGCTTTCTTAAAATTAATTACTTAATTAATGTTATTTTTAGTTCACCCAGTTACAAATGTTCTCTGGGCTGCTGACATAACCCAATAGGTTCCCGCCTGATCAGAACCAGTTGCTACTTCCCGCTCTTCACATTTAGACAGTGCATAGTTAAACTTTGGAATTCACCACTGCCAGATGGCCACCCAGTTAGATGGCTTTATGCCTCTGTTGCTGGGGAACATGAGCTGGAGGGCCGGTTGTGTTGATGTCATGCTTTTGGGCTTCCCAAAGGCCTCTGGCTGGCCACTGTGGGAAACAGGTTGTTAGATGAGACAGGCTTTTGGTCTGGTCCAGCACAACTCTTCATATATTTTCCTTCTTGTTCCCATTACCTTTAAGGGTCAGGAAGCCTAGGAGTTTGGATGGTATCTTATGATCTCTTTGAATGGAAATATTATTTGGGAGGTACTTTTGATGTCGTTTCTCCCCTTTCCCCAATGATGCGTATGCCACAAAAACATACATTTGGAATGTACATTTTCATGTGAATTAAGCTGCTCGTGTCCAGTGTTTTCTCTTTGCATTTTCAGCTGTTCTGGTAACTCAAGCTTAACCCAGATATTGCTGTTTGTACTGTGTGTTATAAGCAAGACTGTCTTCATGCAAATCTCTAGAACGAGTAAACCTCTGTGCACAACAGAAAAACGGAGAGGCTCAGCATTTCATCTGGCCTGACTAGCAGAGGCTCCATCTACATGGAGATGGTTTCTGAGGCGATTTTCGTTGAATCCAGATTTTCATGAATTTGGGTTTGTAGTTTGCCAGTAAAGCAGTGTATACATTTTTTAAAAAATACCACTTTCATGGGGGAAACAGAACCTGAAACTGCATTCATTTGGGTTTGGGTGGGCAGAGTCTCGCAAGTAGAATGGAACGTCATCAACCGCGTAGGGGTGGTGCAGCGAATGAGCGGAGGCGTGCTCCCCGCCCCTCTCCCCACTCCCGTGCTCAGTGAAGTACAGTGGAAGACAATGAGTTACTTCTGAGTAGACATGTTTAGCCAGCATTTCTCCTCATGCCCACCCTTTCATGACGCTACTTTCTGTTGTGGAGTGGAGGCAATGTCATATGCCACAATTGTCTGTGAGGTGCAGTAGAACTAGAGTAGATCCCCCTTGTAGATGGGGACAGAGATGCCGTTCCATGTGTGTGCGTGTCTGCGCACGTGTGCAACATTAAATCAATTAGAGAATTTAGGGTTGTGAACTAAGATGTCTTTCATTTGAATCTCCCCTTTGCTGTGACCTATGTAGCTTTAAAGGAAGGCACCCCAGTCTCAGCCTGGCTTACCATATGGGGATGATAATATTGACCTACCTTACAAGTCTCTTCTAAAGATCACTGAGAGAATGCATGTGAAGCTCTTGGAACAAAGTATTATTAGCTGTATCTTTTTCTTATGAGCAGGACATCACTGGAATCAGGATGGATAAAAATAAACTGTTTCTTAAAATTAAAAATCACATTTAAAACGTTTAAATCAGAATTTTAATATTTAACACATATGCATTTCTTAAAAATCAGTTATATTAACAGCACAATCCTATACACATTTATTCAGAAGTAAGCCCCACTGAATTCACTGGTACTTACTCCCAGTCCCAGGTAAGTCTGTATAGAATTACCTCCTTAGATACAGATTTACCTGTGTCTCACTGAACTCAATGGAACTTGCTTCTAAGAAGACTAATAGTTTTGTGCTGCTAATATATATTTTTAAATACAATCTGGGTTAAAATGCAATCTGGTGATAGTACAAATCCTTAAATCTGATGTTACATTCTACTCTTAATGATTTTTTAAAACCAAATCCATGGCCCTCTGTCAAACACATTTAGTTAAAACTGCTTTTCTGTGTAAAAGAAAGAACAGTGGGAGGAAATACTTAACATCCGATGTCAAGCATTACAAATAAGACGCCACAGGTCATGAGTTATTGTGGCAAATTCTAAATCTTTATGACAACGTGGACATTTAGGTCACACTCCAACTACAATTAACCTACTTTATTTTCCATAGACTTCAAAAGGAAAGAGTTAGTCCTCTAGCATAGAAATCAGTGTGAGTTAAACATGCTTAACTTTGGCTGAAAAACATCTTGTGGGGAAATTATGTTCTGCCCAGTGACTACAAGGCCCTGCATTTGGAAAGCATTGCAGCCACAAGTCATTTACCTGCTTCCCCCAGACATATTCAGCTAAGTAGCATTAGGTAAGCACAATCAGGGAGAGGGGATGTGAAGGAACAGACTGTCTTCTAATTTTGTACATAGTTTGATTTGGGTATTATGGGGTTAATTCCTTTCTCTGTGTGTGCTTAATCGAAAGGTCAAATGTTCAGGCCTTGGTGCCTTAAGTCTGGAAAAGTAGAGGAGATAAAGAGAGTGGGCTGGAGGTTGAACAGATGACCAGAGAGATGAAGAGTTGCAGGAGGGTTTTTAGTTTACCTTGGGGCACCAAAGTGCCTGTACTTTGCAAGAAGTTTCAGTCCTGCAAAAATGGGTACAAAGAGCTCAGCAGAAGGAATTTAGAATAAAGGTCAGCTCTCCTGATTAGTCAAAGTTGCAAGATCACAGGCTAGCTTTAACATATAAAAACAGAAGTCAAAAAGCAGTGTTTAGAAGACAGAAGAAGGATGAGTTAGACTGAGGAATGTTAAGAGGCTGGAAGGATATAAAACATAAGTTCAAGAAAGAAAGCTGCTTGGGAAACTGAGAACTCTGACAGTAAGATATTGCTGGGAAAAACATGAAAAAAAAGAAGAAGGACATAACCTAATCAGATTTAGCTGGATGCATATTTTTCCTACTTTTTGTTGTTGTTCTTACGCTTTTGTTTGTGTGTGACTGTGTTATTGCTATTCAGATGTTAATACTTTTAAAATATAATAATAATGATAATAATAATAATAATAATTCAGTAAATATTTAAAATTTTGTTGTTTAATCCTTGTGGTCTCTTTTCCTGTTGGAAAAAACAGCATGGCACCTGACACCCCATGCCTAAAAGCCAAACTCCACAGTACCTAAAAGTATTCACGAGAGATCCAAAGGATTTTAAGGCTGTTTGGTGGAGGCAGCTGGGGAAAATAAAGCGTTCTACCTGGTGGCAGCACAGGAGAAGGGCAAACAGGAGTAGGGTACTCTGTTTGGGGTACTCTTCTGCCCATGGATCAGGTCATAGGTGGCTCCGTGACAAGGGGTGAGTGTGTCTGCTGGCTGCAGGACTGTGAGGGGGCCTGTGTAGTGACCACAGCCAACAGCAAAAACTGAGTGGGGGCCCAACGACAGCGTCATGCATCCGATTGCTGTAAAGTAGGCAGCAGCCCCCACAGGCCCTGCCAAGGTGTGTGGGCCCAGCAACCAACAAAGTGTGTCAAGTGCTGGTGCTACAAAATTGCACATTCAGCACAACATGATAAGCTCATTTGCATCGAAACTGTAATAGATACTTCCAGTTTAGGCAATTTCACTCAGAGCGAACCGAATTAAATGGTTTGAACTGCCTTGATTTCAATCAGTACATCCCGAGTGAAATGTACTATGCAGGGAGTGTGTATTATCATTTCTGTGCAAATGGATTTACCATATTCTTGCTGCATTAGCAGTTTTGTAGCTTCTCTGCAGGAAGAACAGGCATGTTCAAAAGGTGTTGGGCATTAGCATGAGAATAAGTTGCTTCTACACCTGTGAGTTTCTGCATCTTTTTGCCAGCTTCTTAGTTCTTTAGTTCTAACTATTGCTAAGGGAGAAGTATGCATGCAACTTACCTGTGACTTTTAAAAGCCAGGCATGAGTAGGAATCATTTTGCTTTTGCACAATTTACCTTTTACAATTTAGATCTGCTAGTTTTTGAAGTCAAGTGTCGGATTATAGATGTATATCAGAAACTGATAACTTACGGACCCCCTGGAGGTAAAGTGGCATCTGCTGATCTTTGATAATGAATTCTGAGTGTAAGAGTAAAGCATGTAACAATAATTTAGAAACCCTGGTCTCCATTTCCTCCCTTCCTGCTTCATTATTATTTAAGGTTTATAAGGCCTTTACCTGTTCCATTCTATTTTTATTAGGTTCTATTATTCTGTCTCTGGTGTGTTTGGATGCCCCCCCCCACACACACACACACACTTTAAAAAAAAATAATTAAGGCCTCCTCTGGCATACACATAGGTTAAATACTGTGAAAATTTAAAATGATCCCCAACATTTTGACAACAGGATACTGTGGCCCCAATCCGGAGACAGTGTTGCACATGACAGTGGGTGGGACTATGTTTCAATCGCTATTACAAGATGGTTGGGAATTAGCATTCCCATCTGGCCCGTTCAGTGTGTGGACAGGAATTCTGTTAGGGAATTCATCTCGAAAGGTGCATCCTCATTTGATCTGCCTGAAGAGTTCTTGATGCAGCAAGGGAAATTTACTTTCTCACCTAGCCTCCAAGGGGTTTAGGACAGCATATATGGTTCTTTCCAACACCAATATTTTATCCTCACAACAACCCTGTGGGGTAGGTTAAGCTGAGAGAAAAGGTCTAGGCTGTTACCCTGTAAGCTTCATGGCTGAGTAGGGATTTGAACCTGGGTCTCACCGGTCTTAGTCTAACATTCTACCAGGACATGTGAGTACTAATAGTCAAAACATCTCTCCATCATAAGGATGGGTTTTTTCAGACACGTTGTGGGTAAGGAGACGTTCTAGATTCCTCAGATCAGGGGCTTTAGAAAAGACGGTCTGCACTTTTATGGTCTTTGAAAATCTGGGACATTTGGGGAATTTTTTTTCCCAAGGCACATCTCCAAGCTTCCATGAAAAGGGCAAAGGTACATCAAAGATCTGTGTTCTGTTCCACCTGCCCTGCAACATGGAGAAAGACTTACTCCATGGTCTGATGGCATCACATTGCACATTTCCTCACCTGGCCCACAGCAGCCAACAATGTAGAGCAGAGTCTGTGAATCAAGTGGACATCAAGAGGACATGGGGCACGCTTTCCTCCACTTTACAAAATAGGCAAACTCAACAGAGATTTGATTTTTGACAACTACTCCTTCGTAACATGTAGTTTTGCCCAAATTCGGCCCCTTGGGTGTGATTTGAATTCTGTTTCCTAATATGCCATAGATTTTGTGTATGAACTTGGGCAAACTACGTTGTTGTTGTTGTTAGTACTACTACTATCATCGTCATCATCATTTTGCCAATAAAGGCCAGGTATTATAAGGCCAGCTGTTACATAATTCCTCTTCCTATACCGTCTTTGACACTCTCCTGATTTCCTGCCACCACCTTGACTGGGAACTTCATAGGGATACCCAGGGAGGGCGGACGCTGCACTTGTATGCCAGAGGTGCTTCTGTGTGCAGCTCTTCATCTCTGCCTGACTGCTCCCTCCAGTGTCATCTCCCCCTCCCCTTGACACGCTGCTTCCGGTGTGGTCATGGGCGGGTGAGCGACACACCTACAAGGGCCGGGCTGCATGCCCCAGGGGCAGGACTATGATACCGAACCCAGCGCAGTTGTGGAAACAGGTCAGTAATGGAGACGAAGTAAGCAGGAAAAGTCGGACTATAACCGGACTCACAAGAAGCGGTTTTTCTGTGATAAAATTAGGGGTGTGCGAACCCTACTTACCAGTCCGCTCCGGGGTCCGCTGGGGGGGGAGGCGATCCGTCCCTCCCCCCGGAAACCTCCCCAGCCAGTATGTAGCCAATCACGGTAAACAGCAGGGACGCAAATGGCGTCCGCTACGCCGGATGCCATTTGCGTCCGCAGCCCGGCAGCAGACGGCTGTGGAATGAAGAGGACAGACCCGGACTGGCCGGCACCAGGTAGGGTCCGTCCCGACCTTAGTTCGCGGAGTGGCGGGGGGGGAGCAGTCCGTTCTGCCAAGGACTCCGGGGCGCCGGATTCTGTAGAAGAAACCGGCCTCATTGGAGTCCATGACGAATTTCTCCGCCATCCCTAGATAAAACGCAGGGCTGGTGCTGAATGGCCATGACGTAATGGAAACCCAGAGACCTTATCACACAGTCAGGTTGGAGTAAATTGCTGGTGGAAACACAGCCCTGGTGAAATGGAGAGAATCAGTGGGATACGGTCATCTCTGGATATAAACTTTACAGGAAGGTCAGGGTTGCTCTGTACACCAAAGACAGCATAGTGGTGAGCAGACTAGAACCCCTCAAAGGGGTTGACTCTTCCAGAGAAGCATTGTGGGCAACAGTACCGGTCTCCAAACTAATGTAGTGCTAGGAACATGCTATCATCCCCCAGACCAGAATGCTCAGGGTGAACTTGAGATGGAAAGTGAAATCAGGGAGGCCTCCAAACGAGGAAGTGTTGTAATAATGGGTGACTCCAATTACCCGCACATTTACTGGATAAATGCAAACTCCAGTCATGACAAAGAGGTTAAATTTCTTGATGCCCTAAACGACTGTGCCCTAGAACAGTTGGTAATGGAACCAACTGGAGGGGAGGTGACCCTGGATTTAATCCTAAATGGTGTCACCCAGGATCTAGTGCAAGATGTAAATGTTGTTGAACCAATTGGAAACAGCAACCACAGTGCTAGCAGATTTAATATATACTTAAGTGGAAAATTGCCCAGGAAATTCAGCAGTCACATTTGACTTCAAGAGAGGAAACTTCTCTAAAATGAGGGGACTGGTGAAAAGGAAGTTGAAAGGGGGAGTCAAGAGGATTAAATCCCTTCAAAATGCTTGGTGGTTACTCAAAACCACAATAATAGAAGCTCAGCTAAAATGTACATGACAGGTTAGGAAAGGTAGCACCAAGTCCAAGAGGTTGCCTGTTAATGAGCAGGAAGCTAGTAGAGAAAAGAGAGCTTCCTTCAGAAAATGGAAGTCTTGCCCAAGTGAAGAAAACAAAAGGGAGCACAAGCTTGCACAAAGGCGATGCAAGCAGACAATAGGAGATGCAAAAAAGCAGTTTGAAGAGCATATCGCTAACAATATCAAGGCCAACAATAAAAAAAATTATTTAAATAAATCAGAAGCAGGAAACCAGCTAGGGAGGCAGTTGGACCATTGGATGACAGTGGAGTTAATGGAGTACTGAAGGAGGACAAGGAGATTGCAGAGAAGCTGAATGAATTATTTTCATCCATCTTCACTGCAGCAGATCATAGAATCATAGAATAGTAGGGTTGGAAGGGGCCTACAAGACCATCGAGTCCAACCCCCTGCTCAATGCAGGAATCCAAGTCAGAGCATCCCTGACAGAGAAGGCTGTCAATGGCTACTATGTGCTCCCTCCAGTACCAGAGGCAGTGAACCTGTGTGCACCAGTTGCTGGGGAATATGGGCGGGAGGGTGCTGTTGCGCTCATGCCCTGCTTGGGGGGTCCCAGTCGACAGCTGGTTGGCCACTGTATGAACAGAATGCAGTACTAGATGGACCCTTGGTCTGATCCAGCAGGGCTCTTCTTATGTTCTTAAGCATTGTGAGGTTTATTCAGAGACCCCTCTCTGATCATCACTTTTACTGCTGCTTCAATTCTTGCTTTCTTGCCTCAGTCTCTTCCTCTTCTGTTTCCTCACTTCTCATTCTCCTCCAACCCGTTCTTCTAGTTCCACTTTCTCATTTCATGCTTTGCATCCTTCATCTTCCTTATCTTTGGATTTTCCGGTCTTTAACTCCCCTGCATCTCAGGACTTCTTCCTAGTTTTTAACCTGCTGCCATGTGATGTTTTCATCCCAGCTAAACTGACAACGTTCCCTTCCATCACAGAAGGGGACTGTAATAAACTGCTTTGTTTCTAGAAGAATTGAACATTCTGTGCCATCACGTCAGCTTAGCCAATTCATGCCACAAGGGCAACAGAATCTAGATGTAATGAAATACGGCAGTAACGTTAACTTTGACTCTTTGCAGAGAAGATGCTACAGTGCCCATCCAACTAGTAAGCCCTTATTAGCCCTTATCCTGCCCCCCCCCCACACACACACCAAAGCTATTAAGATGACGTATATGTGTAGGTCAAGCATGTTGCCATCCGGGAGCAGTGGCTTTGTTAATGTAGTTTAGGGCGCAATCCTATGGCTGCTAGGCAGCGGCTAGACAGCCATAGGATTTTTTATTTTCTGGGAACCAAGCTCAAAGCCTGCGCTCCTAGGTTGGTGTCATGTTCTCTTGCCCCCCTCCTTCCTCTGCACACACCCAAGAAGAGAGGCTTCAGCCTCACGCCTTTAATTCACAGGTTCATTACAGATGCAAACCCCCGAAGACTCTCAGGCTACAAAGGCATGGCAACAGGGGATCCAAATGGGAGCTACGATGCTGCCAGCAGCTTGAAACACGACTTGCTGGCTAGAATAACTTAGGGAGGGATGCCCCTCCCCTCCAGGGATGCTCCCCTACGTGGACCCTCACGCATCGCCAACCGGGTCGACCATCTGAGCTCCGCCTCTAACTTTTCCCTCTTCGCTCTGCGCCGCAGTCTAGCATTCCTCAGGTCACACCCCACACTCTCCTCCTCCTCCTGGATTCTCATGGCGGGGGGGGGGGGCTTCAGGCCCAGCCATCTGGGTGCCAGCATCCTAAGAAGCACGCCTATCCATATCTGAACTCGTTCGGGCAGTTGCCTCCCCTGGTTCTGGCTGTTCCCCTTCTGAATCTGAACTGCCAACTATCTCCATACGCTCAGAATCGATCCTGACAGTTGGTTTCCAGAAAACCAGCTCCCCTCCCCTTTGTAGGTGGCGCGGTTCACCGCCGGCTCCGTGCTTCTAAGAGCAGTGAGGAGCAGGGGAAAAGGGGATGTTCCGGGGGGCGGGGCAGGGAGGAGATGGCAGAAGCGCCAGTACACTTCCTATATTCTGGCCTCCCACCGCCGCTCTGAGGCACCCTGGCTAGACAGCCGAAGTTGGCCCTCTAATGCAGGGCGGCTGGAGCATGGAGGAGAAGATCCCCTCCGCACTCTGCCAGTCCTGCATTGGATAGTTGGTCACCTCCAAGTTCGGAGGCAACCAACTCTCCCCATAGTATTGCGCCCTTAGTGTACAACATTAAGTGCATTGAGTAGCTGTTCCCTTAACCACCAGCAGGTGGGATGTTTGCCTGAAATAGCGGGATCTTGGTAGCTGAACAGGAACGCTCGGCTTTCTCTAATCCCTCAATTTATCTAATCATCACAAATGGTCTTGGGCTGGAAGGGGTTTCAATCGGATGTCAATGTAATTTGATGTCAGTGCAAGTTCACAGTGCATACGCCCCTTATGTTTAGATTCAGTGATTTCAACCAAAAAAGGGTACTTAGTACCACGTTAAGGGCACAATCCTCTGTATGTTTCGACAGAGAAAACTTCTACAACTCCCAGCATCCCTCAGCCAGCATGGCTGGCTGAGGGATGCTGGGAGTTGTAGGACTTTTTTCTGTCGAAACATGCATAGGATTGTGCCCTAAGGGCGCAATCCTAACTAGATAGGTGGCCTCCTCCGAGCTCGGAGGCGACCGCCTATCCAAAGCAAGGCAGGAGAGGCACGGGGGGATCGTTCCCTTCATGCCTCTCCTGTCTTGCTATTTTTCACTAGACAGCTATTTTCGGCTGTCTAGCAATGCTGGAGGGGGGCGACCGGGAGAGGAAGCCGCTGTACAACACGTAGGATGTGTCATACGCAGAGCTTCGCTTTCCCTGCCCTGGAACGCCCCCAGCCCCGCCCCTTTTCAGTCGCTCCGCGCTGCTCTTGCGAGTGCAGAGTAAGGGGCTTCTCTGCGCTGCCTCCGAGGCAGTGCCGATGAGGGGGGCAGTCAGTTCCCGGAAATGAGCATATCCTGTGGCCCTCTAGACAGTGACTAGCAGCCATAGGACTGCTCTCTAAGTTGCTGAAATAATGTTATGCCTTGGCTTCCATCCAACTTACTTCACCGTAATTCTATTTTTCTAAACCTGTGCAAACATTTAAGAATAACTTCTTAAGAATAACTTCCTTGTATTTACACAGTGCATCCCTTAATGGGGAAAAATGCATAATCAAAGAACGATTGAGAACCTCTGCATCTCCTGAAGTGATAATTTAGATGTTATTTGTGGAAGTACTAAGCACTAGGGGTATAAAATCACTGGCATAGCAGCATTCAGAATGCACAACAGCATGAGGCTACTTTGTCATAGCAGTACCAGTACACCCCTTCTAGCCCTCTCTGTGTCAAAGCTTGAAAAAGAGATGAAAGTTCCCTCTAAATTACATAGATGGAATGGTAAAAGTGAATGAAAACACAAGCTGTAAAACCTTTACGATGCATACTGATGATCAAAGCCCCGGTGTACTTTCACTGCCACCAGGTGTTTTTTTTTTTTTAAATCCTCTTCCCTACTCCCCAAAAGCCCAACACAAGCAATTTTTCAAATTTCTCCTGAAATTTCCATGAGTCTTCAAAGTCTTGCAGTACTTTCCCATCATGGCAATTTTAATGTAAGCAACTCAGGATTTAATTATATGCACCGTGCTTAAGTTAAAAGTAGCTTGCAGGAGCAGTCTAGTGGTTTCTCTTTATGTCTCTCTTGAAGCCTGGCCTTCATTTTGTAGGCGAAAGAAGCGATGGTGGGTAAAAACAGATGAAAGTAAGTGCCACTCCATCTGATGTGACTGCTGCTGCAGCATTGCAGAATAACCTTCCTCTTTGTAAACACACCGCCTGCAGAAGAGAGCACAGAAAGTTAGGCGGACTTTTTAAACACAACCATGTGCCATCAGAGTTATGAAATAATTCTTCTGAATAAACAATAAACATAGAATAAACAATAAGCTAAGGCAGCCATATGAAAAAAACCAAAATCCATATACATACATACATACATACATACATACAATCTCCCCATAAAATACCTTTATTCGGCCAACTCAAAGGTCCCAAAATAGTGTGCAAGCTTTTGTGCTCTCCAGAACTCATCAGGCTAGATGAAGGGGCCTACAGTTAGTCAGAGTCTTAAGACGGAAAGGGGAAAGAGGAGGGGGGAGCTGCAGCTTTCAAATTAGGCTCTACTAGGTACAGGGATGGTTTCAGTTTAGATCTAGGATTATCTCTAGGAATGAATGAACAAACAACGGTTGATTTTTTTAAAATATAAAATCCAGCTACTGCTTGGACTGTCTCCATCCTTAGGCAAAACACAGTAGGTGGGAAGCAAAAGTGGAAAGCAGCTAGACTGTTTCATATTAACAAAGCTGGAGATAATTTTAGATGGTGTGCTAGGTTAAAAAAAACCCCATCAATAGAGGCAACTATTTTGTGACATTTGAGCTGGCCTATTGAAGAGATTACCCTAATAAGATTTTAGAATGTTTTTTCCCTTTGCTTTTTGAGTGAAATGGAGAATACTGAATTTAGCCATTCAACAGTGGGCTCCTACGCTGGAGGAAAAGGATTCTATACCACTTGAAGGTGGGAAATATTGGTAATTGTATTGTATTCAAAGAGGGATCCAGGTCATAACAGGATCTAGGTCATAACAGCCTTTTTGTCTGCAAAGTGATTAGCAAATAAGACAGAGTGGCCTGCTAAGAGCTCACTATGCTCACCCTGGATCCTGCATTAAGCAGACCTCATAACATCCAGAACAGTACTGCTGGATAAAGTACTGCAATGGTGGTTTTAAAAAGTTTTTTTTTTGGTCCTCACAACCATTAAGTACACCCTAAACTGTGTCCAGGTTCGTTGCTAGGCACTTTAAAAATTTGGGGCCCAGGCCTGCAGGTTGCAAATCTACATATAATTTGCATATGCTAATTTATATCTATATATGCAAATAGATACATAATTCCTATGATTTATTTAAATTTCACAGAAGCCAAAGCCAGCCAATTAATTTCTCATCAAAATCATCTGAAATAAAATATTTCTCCATTAATTTTCATCCTGTTCCAGTTCATCCTAAATCAGTAATTCCTCTTCATTTGAAATTAATTTGCACTGGTGTGAAAAAATGCACAAAAAAGAATGGCTGGTAGTTTTCATGAGCCCCCCTCTCTCTCACACACGGACACACCTAAAAATGGCAACTTTTGCACCAAAACAGCAAGCCAAGGGCAAACCAGGTCATCCTCAATTAATTTCCAAATTCCCACCCTGCTCCTGCTCCAAAATGTAATGAATTCCCTTCAATTAATTATCCCATTCTGGGTCATCATTACCTCCATAAATTAAATTTGAAACAAAATAAAGTGATGCCCAATTCCAGGGAGGTGAGGTTCAAAATGCTGAGTGGGTGGTGGCAGGGGTGAGGGCTGTAGATGAAAAGGCGCAAGGAAGATTAGAAAGGAAAGTAGAGGAGAAGGCTGTAAGGAAGGAACCAGCAGGTTGGGGCCAGGGATAAGAAGGGGGAAGGATAGAGCTAGGAATGGCCAGCATGGAGGAAGAGGAACATAGGAAGCTGCCTTATACTGATTCAGACCATGGGCCCATCTAGCACAGTGATGTCAACTCTGACTGGCAGCAGCTCTCTGGGGTTTCAGGCAGGATTCTTTCCTAGCTCTACCTGGAGAAGCTGGGGATCGAACCCGAGACCTTCTGCATGCAAAGCAGGTGTTCTGCCACTGAGCTATGCCTCCACCCCCCCCCCCCAATAAAGGGAGGAGACAGAGGGAGACTAGAAAGAGAAAGCGGAAGAGGCCGCATGGATCCAGACCTAGCAATATTGGCCTCTGTGTCCAATCTTTTACAGTGATGTTTCCACAGGAGCAGGAGTTCAGTTTTGCTCTAGCAACGTTGCAAGCAGAGTGATGACTTGGGAGATCAGGTTTCCTGTTCCTGAGGGGGCTGGCCTGTTTTGCCCACCAGATCTGGATCAATTATTCTGGGGGGTGTTTTATTTGTAGGTCTGTACAGGGGATTTTGCATATTGCCCAGTCACTGTGCACAGACCAGGCTCCAAAGAGTTCCAATGGAATGTTCGAAAAAACTCACAGCAACCCCATTAAATGGCAGACTCCTGGCCAATGTTACAACCAGCACATGAAATCTCCCTTTATTTAAAACTAGGTTTGCCCAACAGAGTGTGTATGTATGTGGGCACATGCCAGGGTACGTTTAGAGACCTCCCTTGGGCATATGGAGCTGGGCATGTGATTCTTTGGATCTATTACATGTGGATAATGTTTATGGAGCGACATGCATACTGCCCAGTAAATTGTATGTATTCACCACTGGCATATGAACCAGGTGATATACAAAACTGGTAGAAAGGCTATGGATATTAGCCAGGAAAGAAATGCAACATCTTTGTCCACCATCAGCATTGACCAGGCAATATGCAAATTCCTGGTTGCCATGGTCAAGTTGCGAATACCCATGCTTCTGTGCTTTTGTATGAACATGCCCAGTCACCTGTGTTTTTGAACATTCACCATAAGAAGAGCCATGTCAGATCAGACCAAAGGCCTGTCTAGTACCACAGTTGCCAACCAGATGCTAATGGGGAAGCCCACAAGCAGGACATCAACACAAGAGCACCCTCCTGCTTTTATTTCCCAGCAAATGGTATTTAGGAATATGCTTCCTTTGATCCTGGAGAGAGCATAGAGCCATCATGACTAGTAGCCATTAATGCCAGCTGTTGGGGCCCTCCTTCTACTGTCACCTGGCAGCAGCCTCTCCAAGTTGCCGCTGAGGGAGGGATGGGAAGCAAGACAACACCATAACTCTGCCAAGAGACCAGCTCCGTCTGGCCCTTCCTCTTCTGAATTGCTTCAATTTCAGCTGGCCGTCAAGGACTATTACATAACTAAGGCTTGGTACCTGAATCCCACCCCGCTCTTTTGCTCCTCATCCCTTTTGTGGCATGCCTTTTAGATTGTAAGCCTGTGGGCAGGGACTTATCAATCTTATGCAAGCTGCTTTGATAGCCTTGTGGATGAAGAGTGGGGTAAAAATGCTTTAAGTAAATAAACAAGCTCAGCATAAGGCAGCTTCATATGTTTAGATCTTTAATCTCAGCACACTAACTTTTGTTACTACAAGCTTGTCCTTCCTCTGCAGTTTGGATGTGACACAGAATTCAGTGTTCCTGGCTGGAGGAAAGGGCAGGAGGTGAACATATTGTATAGTACAGTCTGAGGTATGAACTGAAATCCCGCAATGTACGTCTCCTTTTATGCATGAACTCACCGGGTGGTCTTACAAAAGGCTCTAGGCTCCTAGACCTGCTCTTTCCTGCCCCATCCACACCATGAAGACAATACTAGCCTACTTTATATGTTTCCTGTAAGATAATATATGAGACGCATTTTGCTTGCTTACAAAAAGAACTATAGTATTAGTGCTCCAAACTCTAACTGGCAAGGGCTAGTTTTATTCTGTGATGTTGCAAATTCCGGGCATGCTTGCTTATTTTTGAGCTTATTTGGGCTCGGATCTGTAAATAGTGAATGAAAAAGCAAACATTGGAGACTGCCTTCCCATCAAACAAGAAATGTTTTTTGTTGATCACATTCTACATTTGTGGGTTTATAGTGCAATGCCTGCTGTGAATGGCCTGCCACTGCCGCCATGTGCATTGTGGAATGTGCGTGTGCGTGCGCGCATGCCGTGTTCATGTAAGGGCTGTTGGAGGTTGTTCCACACATGGGGAGGGATTTCTCTCTTAAAACACCAATAAGAGGAAAAGAGGCCAGTGGAAGTATCAACAGGAAGCACAACAAAAGAATTTGCCCTTAGTTGGGATGGCACACCAATGTCTGGAAGCAATATGCACACTTCATCAACCACACAAATATTAAATCTGTCAGTCAAGTTTAATTCATCATAAAGAAGTAAACTACATTGGTATATTTAAGACAAACACTTTGTTTTCTATGCACACTATCCACAGGACAGTCCCTTTTCCAAAATAACTACTTTTTAACAGTCCCAGAAAAACACGTTGTCAGAAAGTCTTCACATTAAATCAACTTTCTGTGCTTTTCCCTTTTCTTTTTAAAATTCATCTGAGAAGGAGAAAAAGAACCATTAAACCTGAAAACATTTACATTGCAAGCCATGTTCAAATGCATAAATTGGCATACAATAACCAATGTATCTCAACCGTGTTTTACTTAGTTCACTTTTGTTCATCAATAAAAGAATATAAAAATCTTGTTCAACAGAGTGTTAAGTGTATTAAAATAGATTTGTATAGTACTGCACAGTTTCTCCCGGAGTTTTGAAAATGGTTGAAAGGACTGTGTGTTGCCTAGTGATGGCAATCCCCAATCAATCACTAAAAAGCCAAACCCTTTGACTTTTCGGCACCGTGTGATAGGCTAGTGTGAGATGCTTCACCTGTGGCATGCGGACATGGATTCTTGCTTTTTATCTTTAATATTTTGATACTTAAATACAGGGGCACCATTTAGGAAGAGCGGGGAGGGGACTTATCCTTTGCCCTTCCTTGAGTTTTTGACATGTGATTATTTCTCAGGAGCACTTATATTTCTGGCCAACTCACTGGTTTAACAGGCTAACTTAAAAAATTAAAATGAGTCTCTGTGTCTTAGGTATGTATGCCAAAGGCACAAATCCCTTTACTTAAAAACTAAAAACAAACAAGACAGGTATTGGTGTTGATAAAGTTGCTATAGTTGTGAATTACTAAAAAAGTAACCTTAACAAATGCTGTTACAATACTCTGCCGCTTTGAAATTTGCAGTCCTGTAAATTACAATCCTGTGAATATGTACTCAGAAGTAAATTCTACTGTTCAACGGGGCTCACTCTCCAATAAGTGTGTCCAGGATTTCAGCCTTAGGCTGCACCCCAAACATATTTAGATGAGAGTAAGACTGGGTTTGGATGATGCTGCAGAAAGAAGCCACTGTGGCTTCTCCCCCCGCGTGCCACATGCGTGATCACCACATGACGCATAGTAGAAGTTGTAGGGTGGGTACAAAGCCCACCCCTGCCACGCACCGGGTTCAGATGACATGCCAACCCATACTGCAGCGCGAGTAATTATGTAAATGGTGGTCATGGGTGGAGCGCGCGCGTGTGTGTGTGTGTGTGTGTGTGTGAGAGAGAGAGAGAGAGAGAGAGAGAGAAGCCACAATGGTGTCTTCTCCTTACGCGATCGTCTGAACACCCCCTAAGTCTGACTGGACTCAATGGCATTTATGTTTGTATACCCACAGACAGGATTGCGCTGTTAATCTTGACTATATCCAAAGCAAACCTTTAAACATTGTGTTAAACCTCTACACCAATCTGAAATAGTGCTTCTGCTTAATGGTGTTCCTTTTGTACCGAGAAAGAAACAGAATCATGATGGAAAGGCCATGCTGAAGAGAAACTGGTTCACCCATCACTAACTTCTGAGTTAGGCCTCAGGGTTCCAGCAACAGCCCCTTGGCCTACGATGGGGCCAGACTGAGCCTTGTTGCATCAGGAAGACTAGCTAGTGAAAATTAAAATAACATACAAGCAGATTCTCTCTAGCATTTTATCAGGCCAATGATAAATGTTTCACTTGGGGTTAAATTAGCAAAATTATATAAATTTTTTTTTTTAAAAAACAACAACAACCCACAATCAATACTCTGAATTTGACAGCTCATCCCTCCCCCCAATCTCCTGATATATCCAATAAAAGACACAATCCCTTGAGGCAGTTTATTTCCTGTACTATTTAGCAGATACTTCTGCAAACAAACAAAAAAGATTTTTTTTCACATTCCCTATTGTACAATAAAAATGCAGTACAAAAGTGTTAAGTTTTTTGGCATATCATTTGTACTGTCTTGACAGAAAAAAACAGCAACAATAAGATTATTTGCTTTCTTTCAAAAAAAAAAAAGAAGAAAAAAAGCCCAAGCAAATCTGAACCCAAAAAACAATAACGATCCAACCTGCTGAAGATATTTGTCACTATTATGGTTTATGCTAAACCTTGCACAAAAAACTCCATGAGAAAAATACATCAATAGCAAAATAAGTTGAAAGGGCCTGTAAAAATTAAGGGGTTTTACAGGCATACTTCTTTAAATACCTCAGAACGCATATACAGAAGCATCAGCATGAAAATACTTCAATATTTCACTAGAAATGCTAATTTCATACATTTTTTTATTTAAATATTTGCAATTCTCAACTATAATACTGGGAAAAAAAAGATTTGATTCCGAAGGCTCTGTGAGTGTCCGACAAATGTAATTCTTCTCAAACAGCCCCGATATTCTGTTCAACCTGAATCAATGTGACAGACCTTGTTCATTTTTAAACATCAGGAATCCACGTTGAGTTCCAAACTATTCACTTTTTAAAATGTCACCAACTTCCACTCCTGCTCTCCATCTATCATCTACCCGCATACTAGCTCACTAAGTCTTTGCATTTAAAACTATTTTCCCTTCAAAAGAACTTCCTTAGACCATCTGCCCTCCCCAAATGATATGCCATTCCACCAGCAACCTCCCTGCATTGGCCAGCATATGCCGCTTCATTTTTCTTATTTGTTAAACACATTAAGGCCAACACAACAACAGAAAAAGACAGAATTGCCTAAGCACTGAAGATCTCGGCGATAGAAACCGCAGCAGGACATCTGCTGTGTGGAAAGTTGCCAAGACACCGAACTACAAAGTGGACTGGATGGTTTTTCCAACATCCTGGTGTAATAAAAATGGATCAACATAATATCCCCACCCCCACCCCCATTTCCATCTTGATGCAGTTGAAATATTTCCATCTGTATCGTGTACGTGTGTGTGTTCGTGTTTATCTAAAGTTCATTTTTTGATTTCTGTTTAAAAAGAGAAAACAGATTTTCCAGCAGCCCTTGTCAGTTGTTGCCCTGTGCAGGCTGCAAGGCTTTGTGTACGGCGGCAGCTGAGGCAGAAGACGGTTTGATCCAGGGGACAGTTAGCAGGGAGGAGGTGGTGGTAGTTGTCATGGTAACCTGAATCATCTGCTCACTCTGTATCAGTCTAATAAGAGTTTTGAGGCGTTCCAGCGATGACTGAACCCCTTTCTGCTGGGCCAATAAGCTGTTTTTTCGCTCTAAGCACTTCTGTCAAATAAGAGAGGGGAAGAAAGGGTAAGAATGCATCCGGTTGGGTGTCAAAACACTCCCACTGCAAACAGGCTTTTGTGGGTGCAGGCTCGACTCAATTAATTACACCGCAACACCCTTTAAGTATCCTGCCAAAAACACAATCACAGTGGTTAAAGGGGAGAGCCAAAGAGTGGGTTCTTCCCTCCTCCCTCCTTCTTGAACGCATGCTTATGTAGACTGAAGAAGGGGATTCTAGTCAAAACCACGCTCCAATCTGAATTAATGCACAATATACAAAGGGTTATGATTTTATTTATTTCCATTGGCTGGAAACCAAAGAGCTGCATAATTAATTCCTCCATGCCCAAGGGTATTTCTCAAAAGGCACCCCCCACCTCCAATACTGGATGGCAAACCACTTCTGAAAAGGGAGGGAATGAACTGGACGTGAGGAGCGACAGAGGCTGGGGCCAAGGCAAAGGACCTAGTCAGGTCTTCCCTGCCTTCCCTGGGAGGTGGGGGGTGGGGAGATAACCCACCATGGATGGTTTTTCACACTGGACAGAGAATGAAGGGGCTTTCAAAAGCATCTAGTGGTGTACAACTTAATTTGGAGTATGAAACGTGTGTTTGCATCACCCGGAATAATTCAAATCTAAACAACCTAAGCTATGTTTGCACTGTCGCTCTGGGTAGGCTGAATGTGCAGAGAGCTGAGCACAGAAGCTGGCCCTGCCCTCTCTGCATGCACTCTGTCTGCCTGAACAGAACCTACGCATGCATGGTTCGGAGAAGCACAGGCTGATCAATGTGACTGGGAATCTTGCTTTTTGAAGAATTCCTGCTCGCTGTACACAGATTGCATATGTCAAGTCTGGAGGTGCGCAGGCTGCCATTACGCTCCCACAGTCTATCCATACCGGAAGTGTAAACAGGGCTGTAGTTACTCCAATCCAGGGAGGGACAGCTGTGCATGAAAACAGCTCTCCATACAGACCTTTTTCAACTGGGTATCCCACCCACCCACCAGAGGAGAGAGATCCCTTATCCAGCATTTATTTAGCCACCTATCACCATGACATAGAAGTCACTTCCCTAAGGCTCCCATGCTATGCATGCCTCTCTGTGTGAAAACAGCCTTAGTAAATATGTAACATTTTCACTGATACCATGGCTTTTGTGCCTGATAGTGACCGTAATGGTGAACACGGTCACTTGCCATTTCACCTATGCAACCTCAGCCGATTGGACCTTGCTCCATGTCATCCGAACCCAGGCACTATGGGTTAATCATGGGTTAAACAACCCACAGTTAACCTTCAATTAGCTGTTAGGTTAACCTTGGGTTATTTCACCCACAATTAACCTATAGTGTCCAGATTTGGACAACACGGAGCAACCTCTGATTGGCCCAATCAGAAGTTGCATATGCAAAATGGTGGTGGCACACAGCGCAGCAAATCATTATGTGCAAATGGGCCCAGTATAACATGCACATGTGATGTGAGGGAATAATTTAAATTGCTGCAAACACACACAGTTACCAACGTTAAACTAAGTTAAGCATACAGAGGGTATTTCTAACCAGCCCCTAATAAGACAAGAACATGAGAAAGATATGAGTTTATTAATTTGTCGATGTGGGCTTGGAATGTCCACTTTACTTGCCGAAAGACATTAAATCTCTCTTCCCCAATAAAGGTCAAGTATGTCTACTATGTGAAATAAATCCTATTAAAATCAAAGGGTATGGATGTATTTGCACTTCATTCACCTTAAATATAAAAGCAGGCATCTCCTCTTACACAAATGCAAACACGCAAGCATAACATCCCAAAAGCTTCCTTGAAAGAGTTATATTTCATTTTGCACTTTAATAAAAAAAAGTAATGTAATATTTTGTATTGCAAAGTCCAGGGCATTACCTCCTTGGTCTCTATGTGTCTCACTTAATTCAATTGCTTTTTAATTTAATTCTCCATTTTATTGGATCTAGTCTCTCAATTGCTCCATTTTAATTTAATGAAAACCTCAAGAACCAAGCCATTTTGTAGCATAATATTTTTGATTGCTTCTGTCAGTTGAGGCCTTTATGTAGAATTGCCTTTCTGCAGTCACCAGCCAAAGCAGCCATTTGAACAATGAAGTAAGCATCCTCCACGTTTTCTAATTCTACTCTCTAACATAATATACATAGAGGTATGCAACTCCCATACTGATTTCAGTTGGAGGCATGCAAGAAAACATAAAAACACAAGAAAATACAAGTTCAGCCCATGCCCTCAAAGCCTCATGCATGTAAATGGTTCCTTTACCAAGTCTACATAGTTAAAGGGAAGACACCCCACTAGATTATGCTTTAATACATTGCTTTCCTTTGATTGTTTTTTAAATGTAATTAAATATTGATAACAGCCCTTCTAGATGATAGAAACAGTTGAGCAAAATGTGACCAGCCATGATTGATTGATTGATTGATTGCACTTCTATACCGCCCCATAGCCGAAGCTCTCTGGGCGGTTTACAGAAGTTAAATGTAGATGCCAAAGTTAATTTTTAAAGACAGAGAACTTCAACATATTGTAAGCACATGCTAGATGACCAAACCTTGTATGCTGCAAATCTTGTATCTGAAATAGGGGGGTGCAGTTAGACATTCTTGCTATAAATACAGGCTTCCTTGCGCTCCCATTTTGTGCAGGGAGAAAATCCTAATTTTAGGTCTGATCTTTTTGAAAGCTGACCTCTTCGCCTTTGTTCTAGAAATTTCCTAAGCAAAGCAATGGATAATTAAGGGTCCACAAGCACTTGCATTACCGAAGCTTCCTTTGTAACATTGGTTATCTCCTTTGCTCTGCAAATTGCGTCAAGCAAGCTTAGTCCTTGGATCTGTTTTGAAAAATCTGTGCTGAAGTCTAGGCTATAGACCTACCAACTTCTCAGTGATGTTACATGCTCTATATGGGGAACACTGAAACATGCAGTTCCCTCATCTGCAGTCTCAAGTGATATATTGGGCAGTATTCAACGGCGTAATTGCGCTAGTGCAGGCGATGTACTTCTAGCAGACACTGGGTGCATAAGTGCACACGAGGGGAGAATCCAACTAGAGTGCAACTGCTGCACACACCCCATTAATGGATCTCAGTTCCACTCGCACTAGCTCTGTTACTGCTTATGCAAGCTCCATCAGTGCGTCCCACACCACTTGTGCAAACTCTGCTAACGCATTGTGCAAGCGCATGTGCAAGGCCCACAGGAATGTGTTCCACTATGGCACGTTCCGCTAGTATAATATGCTCCGCTTGCGCAATATGCTCTGCTTGCGCAAGCTCCACAAGCATGTCTTGGTTCCACTGGCGCAGGTGCGCACTGTGCATCTCCTTACTGCCTGTGCAAGTTCTACTTGCACGCTGCACAACCACTCATGCAATAGTTTGGGTGCAGTTGCACAAGGGTGATTTGATTTGGTGGAATGACACCGTTGGATGCTGCCTATTGTTGAGCAAATGCAGAACCATACGAGTTGCTGATGGTGTAGAACAACTCAAAGTACGTGGGAATGAGGTGCCAGCGACCTCTGGGAACAACAGAGAAAAAGCACCAGTGATGGATCGAGGAAGAAAAGTCTTCAGAAAACCAAGGACAGCCTTCGGAAAAGGGCAGCCTTCATAAAAGTAAGGATTGAGGCAATAATCCAGAAGAGGCTGATGTTTTAGTAAAAGCCACCCAAATACAAAGCAGTAACAGAGAGCAGTAAGCCCAGAGCAGCTGCCATTAATGTTCTTCATAGAATCATAGAATAGTAGGGCTGGAAGGGGCCTATAAGACCATCGAGTCCAACCCCCCGCTCAATCCAGGAATCCAAGTCGGAGCATTCCTGACAGATGGCTGTCCAGCCTCGTCTTGAATGCCTCCAGCGTGGGAGAGCCCACCACCTCTCTAGGGAATTGGTTCCATGGTCGTATTACTCTAACAGTCAGGAAGTTTCTCCTGATGTTCAGCCGGAATCTGGCTTCCTGTAACTCGAACCCACTATTCCGTGTCCTGCGCTCTGGGATGATTGAGAAGAGATCCTGGCCTTCCTCTCTGGGACAACCTTTCAAGTACCTGAAGAGCGCCATCCTGTCTCCCCTCTTGATGCTGTGCTAGTAGTCCCAAGACCCTCCAAGGCGACACAGCTAGATTTAAGCGCCTCTGGCCCACTTACTCACAAAAGAAAAGGGAGCCTATTTTTTTACAACTATGGTTTGTCTATTATGGTCTGAATTATTAGGAGGGGCTACCAATATTAATGGGCTTAAGTACAACTAACAGTGCTGCATTGTATAGGGTTTCTTTTATTTTTTTTATTATAGCCCTCAACTAGTAGAGCTCTTGCTTGATGTTATTCTGGAATGTGGGGAAACATTCAGATTTGTATACTTGTAGGAAGTAACCATGCTAATTTTTCATGATTTCAAATGTGTCTAACCCAATCTGCAGGATAAGCCTCAAAGCAGGAACTGTACCTTCACGGCATTACTGAGAAGGTGCTCTTTTTCCTTCAGCTGCCTGTGCTCTCCCCTCAATTCACTGCTTCTCTTTAGTAACTTCCTCTTCTCCTCTTCTTTAACTAAGAAACAAAGGCAAGAAAGTGAATGATTAATGTCAGCTAAGACACCAAGTGATACATAGGAATTTAAATGATGCCTTGGGCCTGCCCTTCTCCCGTCTTCTGTTTCTTCTTTCAACCCACTCAGTGAAAACACATTTGGTATTACTACTGAACACATTAAACAGGTACACCTAAAACAGTTAACAATTCAGTTTGAAGGAGGCACAGTCAAGAATGTTATAGGTCACGAGTGAAACAGTCTCCACAGCAGCTGAAATAGGTTTTTATGTCGTCTGTGCATTCACCATCCCTGACCTGGCCCAGCATGACCCTCCTCAGCCAAAGGCAGGCTGCTCCTATCTAGTACTGGATGTCTTGTCCCCACGTTCATGAACTGTAACCCACTTCGTTTCTCATAAGCTTCGATCGCTACACTGAGTTCTATGGGAAAAATAAAGTACCGCTTTGGGGGATGGGATTGGGGAGGAGCTTAAACTGCCTGGTGACTCCAACGTCAGGGAGTTCAAGGGAGGTCTCGCCATCATCTCAACTGTGCCTCCGAGGACAACCACTTTATTCTTCCATAGATGTTATTGGCTGCCTTTCATTTCAATGGGAAAGGGGGGTAGGCAACCATGTGCCTGTGGGCACCACTGCATCTGTGGAACCCCCCCAGCCCCACATGCCCACAAAGTGTCCTGCTGATATCAGTGATTTATTTTATTTTAATATTTAAATTGTTTCTCCGTATGGCTGGGGTACTTCAAAGTGAAGTAATGGCCTTCAGCTGCCTGCCAGCTTTATTCCCCAGGACATTCTTAGGAAGTAAAGACGGTGAGCGGCTCGAGGCTGGTGCTTCACTTTGAAGTGCTCCGAGCCACCTGGGAAAAAAGAAGGACGGGCTGGCTCTCATTGCAACTCTCTGGTAAAGTGGAACCTTGGGGATGGCAGCAGGGCAATCGGGAGGTCTGGGGGTGACCCGACGTAGCGATAGGAAGAAGTGGGGAGACCGGGGCTGGGGACTCCCTGGCATGGGAAAAGGAGGAAACAGGGAAGCTGGGGCTAGGGTGAGGAGGGCTGTGGAGAGCAATGTGAGGGGCTATGGAGGCCTGTGGGGCAACCTGTCTGGGGGATGTGGTGGGGAGCGAAAGCGGGGAGGGTGTGTGTGTGTGTTTGAGAGAGAGAGGGAGGGAGGGATTGGAAGGGTGATCCTGAAAGAGAAATCAGTGACTGCTGAGTAAGTATATCAGGAGTATGGTGTGTGTGTGTGTGTGTGTGAGAGAGAGAGAGAGAGAGAGAGAGGGAGGGAGGGAGAGAGGGAGGGAGGGAGGGAGGGAGAGAGAGAGAGAGAGAGAGAGAGAGAGAGAGAGAGAGAAAGAGATTGATTGGGTGTGTGGGGGGTGATCCTGAATGAAAGAGATAACTGTGGGTTCAAAGGAGTTTGTGTTTTGGGGCTTAGTCCCCACTTCTGCCACAAATTCAGGATCTTGGACAAGTTACTTGTCTTTCAGTTGCTCCAGTTTGCTTTTCTGTTAAATGGGTGTTTTGTGACTGGCCACACCCACCACAGTACCCATTTTGTGAATGGGCACCCCCACAGCAGCCACTTTGTGATGAGGACTCAAAATTCCAAATGTGTCCATCCAAAAAGATGGGAGACCCCTGGAAAAAGGTAAACTGCTGCTCTCATGGACACTATCCAGCATTGAGGCAAAGCATATGAGGGCTAAGAGGTCAGACACCAATGAGCAGAAAGCTCCAACATAATCAGATCACCCTCACATGAATGGGTTAACAGGCTGCCCGAATTCACCAATAACTCTGTTTCTTTCTCTCTCTCTCTCCCTTCCACTCTCTTTAAGTACAAATGTTATAGTGGTAAATGAAAAATTGTATTTGTCTCGAATGTAACATATGCAAAGAAAGGTCTGGGCCACATCTGAGCATGTGAACTCCAATTCAGATAATGTGTTAGAACAGTAACTGGTGAGCCGTCTAGCCAGACTGGCACTGATGTGTTCTGAGATGCTTGCAATCCACCCCCTGAGGTGACTTCAATTTTAAAGTTGCTGACACTTGAGAAACCATTTCTTATAATCAATCACTCCAGTACGTACCTGTTTTATGAGTAACATAGGATTGAACGATAGCCAGAGTTCCAGTCCATGGCACGTTTTCATCTTTCTTTAACACCTACAGTTTCAGGGAATAACAGATTTGAACAATTCAAGGGCACACTTAGGTCATAATCCATGTGATCCCCTTAGCTCTCTCACTCCCAGGTTTATTAATCAAAAGTTGTTCGTAACAGGAATATGCAACAGTTACATAACAGTGGGGCATGTTTGTAAGATGGAAGCATGGAAATGTATTTAGAAACTGTGTTTTGCCTTACCGTGAAGAGAGGATAAACTTCTCTCTCATGTACAGTAAGTCTATCAAACATAATCTGTAAACTACTCAGGCTAGTTCCCACTGCAAAATTCCACTGCCTTATAGTAACAACAACAACAACAACAACATAATGTGTGCAATGTAAAAACTATGGGAACATAGCATGAAGCACTCTGCACATGTGGGGAATTTCAGTGATTGCACAGATGCACTTTCTCTAGTATCCATAATCACTGAAGATGTCTTCTGGCACCACCCATGTAGATCCGGTTCACAATTTCTCTCTCTCTCCATGCAATCATGTTCCTGCATACCCAGGGCTGGATGCGCCTGATCTCGTCTGATCTCGGAAGCTAAGCAGGGTCAGCCCTGGTTAGTACTTCGATGGGAGACCGCCTGGGAACCAGGCTTCCTGCATGAAGCAGGGGGTTGCACTCGATGGTCTTGTAGGCCCCTTCCAGCCCTATGATTCTATGATACCCCTCCAGTAATGCTGCTTGCCTCATCTCATCTGATCTCAGAAGCTAAGCAGGGTCAGCCCTGGTTAGTACTTGGATGGCAGACTGCCTGGGAATCAGGCTTCTTGCATTGGCCCCTTCCAGCCCTGTGATTCTATGATGACAAAGGAGTTTGGCAGTGTTAACCAGCCCTCAGATTACATCATATGAAATGTGGAGGATAGAAGGAATGGAATTGTGCTATTGCTTCTTTAGTACAGATGGTACAGTTTTTGATGTACATTAAACAGTATTTTCCACACAAAAAATACTGATCAGAAAATCCTAAATTTCTGTAACTCAGTAGAATTGGAAAATGATGGTGCTATTTCTTTCACTGCTATGAAAGCACACTTAAACTGGGCCCATTGTGCTAAGGTGATCACAGTCCCGTCAATGTTAAGTACTTTTCAGACCGGGGTCATAATGTTCCTGAAATTGAGACTACTGTTGTGGAAATGATTTATGTAATTTCAGGGTAAATATTCTACAAATATTAGCCCAAGTAGTAGTAAAGCACTTGTCTTTTTAGATATAGTCGTGGTCTTTAAATGTGATTGTTTGATTAAATACATTAATAAAAGATGGAAAACCACACAGAAATGTTTCTATACCTAACATAATTTCTATCTCTATGTGGCTCAGCCCCCAGATCTCTGGAGGGTACTGGTTGCAGTGAAAATCAGCTCACCTTTTCTTGGCACTTTGGGCAGACCCAGACCCCTTTGGGGACATTCTTCAAGGGAGGGTTCAAGCAGTTGAGGTGATAGGCTCTGGGACATGTTCCACAGGGTTGCAAGTTGGCACCATGCTTGCATGCTGAACAGTATTCCTCATGGTTGATCTCATTCTGAAAGAGGAAAAGCACAAGGATGCAGGAAGCCCACCTGACTTACTGGGGGAACTCTTCGTAAGGAGACATTGGCCATAAAAACCCACCACTTTGCCAAGCAAACCCAGTTAAACAACCATATCTTCCAGCATTTTATAAATGAAAAATAGGGAGACTGGCATATTAGTAAAAGCTCTTATTTTCACACCAAAGATCACTGCCTGAGCACCACCATCCCAATTATTTCATATTGCCACCAAGAATAAAGGTCCTGGGGAAGGAAGCCATCACTCTGAGGAAGAGGGAAACAATCCTTTCGAAGGGACCAGTTTCTCAGATAGTGAACTGATATCCTTCTCTGCTAAGGATCAATCTCTGAGGGTAGGGGGGGGCTCCTTGTAGGGGGCGATCTGATCATTAGGAATGACTATGGGGTAAATACAGAGAGATGAGTTTGTGATGGTCATATTGATTGCACGGTGACTTGCCTGTTTGGTGTGAAGGCTGTGGATATCATGCGTCATTTGGACAGGTAGCCAGGGAAGGGCTGGGGACGAGTCTGTGGTTGCGGTGCATATCAGCACCAGTTTTGTTGGGAAATGTAATTCTGTAGTCCTGGAAGCAAAATTTAGCTTGCTAGATGGGAAGCTGAAATTTCCACGGAGCCATTCTAAGGCATTCTATCTGTTCCACACACATGACCACCTACATGGGCAGAGCTGAAGGGTGTGAATGTGTGAATAAGACAGTGGTGTTGAGAGGAGAGGTTTAAACTGTTTAGGCACTAAGAAAGATTTTGGGATGAAATGAACCTGCAAAAAAGGGACAGGCTCAACTTGAGGTGAGACAGAACCAGACTACTGGTGCTCAGTATGAAAAAGGACACAGAATACCTCTTAAACTGAACTCTGGGGAAAAGCTGTCAAACTGGGGAGCACCAGTTGGGGACAAATCATCCCCTAGGATTGAGGTTGCAAATGTATCCAGTTCATCCAGATGGGGACTGGGTAGAATTTGGCAATGAGCATTCAGTATGACATGATAGCCATTGAAGGAGGCTAAAAAGCCATAGGGGAAAATGCACACATCAAATACATTTGGAGAGAGACATAAAATATAGGTGTTTATATGCTAACACTCGAAGCCACTCAGCCATGACAGAAGAGCTGGGGTACATGCTGTAAACTAGAACAGAGATAACATAAACCAGTTGGAACGGAGGAAATCAGTGGATACAGTTATCTCTGGATAGAAACTCTACAGAAAGGACAGGCATATTGGGGGTAATGTAGTTCTGTAAAAAGGGCATATAAAAGTTATAGCAGATGAAGTTCTAGGGCTTATTGACAAATTAAAAATTAATACATTATTGGGAACAGTCAGCATCTATCTTGAAGTTCTTAAATTACTCAAATGTGAAACTGTTGATCTTCTAACAAAAATATGTAACTAGCCTCTAAAATCAGCATGTGTACCAGTGGACTGGAAAGTAGCCAATGTAGCACCAATATTTAAAAAGGGATTTATGTGTGTGAGTCCAGAAAATTAAAGGCTTAACTATCTGTTCCAGGTAAATTGGTAGAAAGCATTGTTAAAGATAACATTATCAAGCATATCGGAGAACATGTCTTGTGGAGCAAGAATCCGCATGGTTTCTGCAAAGGGTAGTCCTGCCTCACTAACCTTTTAGAGTTCTTTGAGTGTCAACAAGCATGTGGAAAGGGGTGATCTGGTAGACACTGCAGACTTGGTTTTCCAAAAAGCTTTTGACAAAGTCCCTCACCAAAGGCTCCTGAGTAAACTTAGCATTCATTGGATAAGAGAATGAGCCCTCTTATGGATTGATAACTGGTTAAACAGGAAGCAGCGAGTAGGAATAAATGGACAGTTCTCACAATGGAGGAACCAGGAAACTGGGACTTTCCCTGACACATTGGTCACAATCCAGGGAGAAGAAGGAATCCCACTGAAATTACTGTGATTTAAGCATGCCTAATTTTCTCTGAAACATGTCATTGGCTTTAAGAAGATAATTGTGCTAAATAAAACATCTTGATGAATGAAGAAAATATAAGATAACATACATTTTACTTCTTTATACTTCGCAGCATTAATACATATGACCATGATAAACTCCACCGTAGCCTATAACCTACGTTTTCCTACGTGTTGACATCAAAAAGAGGAAATCCTATCTGTCTTCAAGCCAAAAATTTAAAATGAAGCATTCATGAGGCAACAAATGAACAACTTCTATATTCATAATAGCACCTAGGGAAAATAAGAAGCTACTGTAAAACAGATTCCAAGTTGCCCTAAAGGAACATCTCTTTGCTTGACTTTTATTTTACTAATTACGGCTTTTGCATTTAAACCACTACAACAAACGTTCTGATTAGTACATGGTCTGCAGCAACATGCAGGAAGAAAAAAAGTCTCAGCCATGCTAAATATAAGCCCAAGAACAGGAACTGTCTTACTATTTAAACTTTGTAAGCCAGCCTGGAATCCTTGTTATTAATTACAATATCAAAACAACAGCAGCAACGAGGTGTCAAACTAAATTGCTATGTTAATCCAGTGGCAATGTTAATTACTCTTTGGAGAATTAAAGATCTATTAACTTTTGAGTTAATGTGGTTTGTAGCTCACAATAATAGTCTATTCTCCTCATGGCTTTTGCAGAAAGAGAAAAATATGGACTGTTTCACATTATACAATATATATTTCCTTAAATAACAGAGTTTACTGGATCTTGGTGTTAGTTTTATCATATATAACCAGGCTTGCACAACTTGTGATCCGCACCAAGCAAAACTCAGCCCCCAGCCATGTAAGGCAGCCCCCTGGGGGCTCAATAAATCACCTGTTTTTGTTGCCTTCCTGGGACTACAAAACCAGAAGGTTTACTGAACCACAATCTATGGCTGGTGGGCACCATTCAGCACAATGGGATGCAAATTTTGCAGGACCGCTCTCACAAACTGAATTTTTACCTAGTCTGGGTTCTTTTTCACAAACAGGCATATTAAATAGTGGCTTTCTTTTTGAAATTTGAGTCCTTTGCTCATTTTGCTACTCTGTGACTCCTGCTGTAAGTGGTACATTCTCCCCCTATGCCACCACATCTCCCTTTTCGCCTCCAAATTCTTTTTCAAACGTTTCAGCAGGATATTCCTGAACCTAGCCTTTTCTATCCCTTCGGCTATCCTGTTGACCTTCGCAGTCCTTATTATCAACTTCATCAACACTGCCTTATCCTCTCGGTTATCCCATTCACCTTACTTTAGATTGTGAGCTCATTTTCAGTATATCGCTTCATAAGAACATAAGAAGAGCCCTGCTGGATCAGACCAAGGGTCCATCTAGTCCAGCATTCTGCTCACACAGTGGCTAACCAGCTGTCGACCGGGGACCCATAAGCAGGGCATGAGCGCAACAGCACCCTCCCGCCCATGTTCCCCAGCTGTATGAAGACATATAGAAAGGTCCTTAGGTGATGCAAAGAGAGATGATGCTTTCCTTGACTTCCAAGTCTAGCCAGCATTTTTTCCCAAGCAATAGTTACTAAGAATATGAGAAAAGCCTGATAAACTCATTGTTATACGTCTATGAAGGTACTGTAAACAGACTAGGTTTGGTTAATCCAAGGGTTTATTTAGATTGTTTACCAAGAGTACAGCATGTTTTGGGCACAGGGTACCCCACCCTTGCCACATGTTGAAGGGAACGTTTAACCAAATTGTACCAAGTTTACTTAGGCATGAGACCACTGTGATCCCACAGTCTGTCTCTGAAATGAAATGCAGGGAAAGATTATGCGACCAGGGGAACTGTACATACATACAGACTTAGAACAGCCCAGTTTGAATGTTGCATTCAATGTGTGGTTCTATAGTGAGGGGAGAGCAGTGTGAACCTGAGACTTGCTCTCACCATCACTGCATTGCCTGTATCCTTGGCAAAATAACAATGAACAGAACCAGTTAAGTGCCAAAGCACACATTACTTTAAAGACATAGCTAGCAGCTTTGCCCTTTTTATTTAGAGTAATCTGGACTGGGAGCCTAGCATGTGGAGAGGGGATCCATTTGCTTCCACTATTTGGAGATATAAATTGCATTCCTCAATTTGGATTGTGACCATGGTGGAGGAAAGGATTAAAGTCCCCCCCCCCCATGCTATGGTCCTAATCTGGATTAGAACCCCCGTCATTACTCTAGAGTAGATAAGAAAAAAACATAGCTACTAGCTACTTTGTTAAAGTAACATGTGCTTTGGTTCTATGTGAAGAACCTTTTGCGCTGAGGCAATGACAACTACTCACAAACACTTGAATGCGGTGATTAAACAGGCAGTAGTAACAGTCAAAGATTGGTGAACATACCTTCCAACATGGATCCTCATTGGCTAGCATTATGAAAGAAGGGCAGAACACAGGTTAGTAACAGTGAGTTTAGATTCCCAGCTTGGTGGGATTTCACCTAGGCTGTGGCAAAAGAATACCATGTAAGGGGGGAAGGTTACAGCCAGGAAGGATATTCTGTGCAAGTGGCCCTCCTTGCATTTTCCCTACTTCTAGTTTATCCTTAGACTAATCTTTATGTATTCTCTGTTTGTGTATGCTTCCTCTTCTCAGGATTGTGGTCATGTTTTATGCTGAACATGTGCAATTATACTCATGTGCCTGTACACACACCAGTAACTGATGCAATGTATGCAGGATTGTTATATAACCTGGGCTGTGCAAGATAAAATACCCTTCTTAGTAGAAGAAATTAGAGGTGTAAATGGTGAATCAGTGGATATATGCAAATTTTCCTTTAAAAGTGAAAGGAAAAAGGATCCAGTAATGGAGAAAGTTCAGGACAATGCAGATATTTGTCCAGACTGTTTGCTAGAAGGTTAGTACCACCTCAACAGCTTTCATAGTAAGGATGTAGCTAAACATAATATTTCATTAATGAGTTATTTTTGTTGCTGGAATGCAAAGCTACTATTGCTTTACATGGTAGTTTTGTGTTTCATAACAATTCTGATAGTCCACATGGAGTAGAAACAATCAGAATGGGGATCAGTCCCTTGATCATGTAGTTTGCAGTTGATCAATGTCCTTATTTATGTGTTGATCATCTGCAAAACTGTTTGTTTGGAAGTGCCCAAAGAAATCAGAAATCCTAATTAGAGTCAGGAAAAGGAATGAGGTACAGACTGTATCCACACAGTGTACTTATTTTTAGTGACTAACTGGGGAAAAATGAGTTCATCCCATATACTGACAAGATGATATTGACAAGACTGTCAATATAGACACAGAATTTAGTATTTGGAATTGTGCACTGCTTAAGTTCAGACAACATGATAACCCACACTCAGGGGTTGAGTGTGGGTTGTTGTTGAACAATGAGGTTGTTGTTGAAACATGGGTTATCATGTTGTCTGAACCCAGCTGTGTAAACAAACCATGATTTGTGAAGAGAACCCATAGTCGGTTGTTGGGTTGTGAACTGTGGGTTATTCATGGTTAACAAATCACGGTTTACTAGCATGGCTGGGTTCAAACAACTCATCAAGCCATATTCAACCTATACTCAACCTTGAGTGTGGGTTATCGTGTTATGTGAACCCAGCCACTGTGTTGGTCTAAGTGCTCGAGTATACTATTACTGGAATCCCTAGCATGTCCAATTAAAAGGACCTCAGGTAGCTGGGCTTGGAAATATCTCTACTTGAGACCATGCAAAGCTGCTGGCACAGAACTGGGGTAGATGGACCAAAGCAGCAGCTCACACATGTTGATATGTAACCATTATTTTCACCTAGTGAGCTGTGCAATCCAGTTCCACCATGACATCACAACAATATTATATGAATCCTCAAAGCAGACACCAGTTTCATCTGACTGAATGAAGTTAGGCATTAACATCTCAGGCTTTATTTACATTAATGAACATATGAAACCTGCAACACATTCCAAAATTTCATCAGTTTTTTCCCCTCACAATTCCTAAGGCTGGTCTTTCCGCCTTGTGCCAAAATGTTGTATAATTTCTATTTAAAGCTCAAGATATGAAATAAACATTTACATTTTCTAGTACAAAACCCCAAAGATGAGGAAAGTATGGAGTTCGGCCAGTAAGTTGCCTATCTTACTTTGCTGTCCAAAAAATGTTATAACAAAAGTGGAGCAAAAATGACATTTTTTCTGAAGCAGTCATCCTGTGGCACCTAAAAGATTTAACAACGTTTTTGTCGCAAAAGTTTCTGTAGGCTAGAATGCACTTCTTAGATACAGTATAATGCAGCCTCATGTGTCCACATATTTTAGTTCATAAACATTTTTGCCCTGGGTTTTTGAGGGAGCAATCCTATCTACATAGGCAGCTGCCTCCGAACTCAGAGGCAACAGCCCATCCAAAGCAGGGCAGGAGAAGCACAGAGGGGATTGTTCCCTCCGCGCTTCTCCTGCCCTGCTTTTTCAGCAAGTCAGCTGATTGGGGCTGTCTAGCCACAGGAGGATGGAGTGGGGAAGGAGGCTGACACACTGGATGTGTCGCACAGGCAGTTACGATCTCCCTGCCCCAGAACACCCCCAGCCACGCCCCTTTCCGGCCGCTCCACGCTCCTCTTACAAGCGTGGAGGATGGGGCTGTTCTGTGCTGCCTCCAAGGAAGTGGGGGGAGGTTGGTTCTCCAGGAATTGACCTCGGAGTGTGGGCTCCGAGGTCGGTTCCTGGAAAACAGCATATCCTATGGCTGTCTAGCCACTGTCTAGCGGCCGTTGGATTGCTCCCTAAATGATTTAAAAAACAAACAAAAAATAACATTTGAATTTTCAGAACTTATCAACTACTTTTCCCTTTTATCCTTCCAATCATGCTGCTTTTATAAGATTCCACCATTTTTACTGATGCGGTATAACCCACGTGCAGCTAGACTCTGATTTAATAGAATACCTTTACTCACGACTGCTGAGAGTGCTAACTTACACCTTCAGTCTAATAATTTGAAGAGCTTACCTCGTGCTGACAGGAACAAGGGATTGTTCAAATAATTTGATGCAAGACGCTTTCGCTGCAAAAGGAAGCAAGGCCACGTGATTATATGAACAGTAATTATTGACTTTCCGTCCACCAATCCCCAAATACAACTGTCTTCATAAACATCAGGAGCTAATATGCATGCGACGTTAACATGTACACGTTTGTGAGAAAAAGCAATTCTATATGGAAGGGTGAGGGAGATCCCACATTCAAATAAAGGCAGGATTTCCTGCTACAGTCATTACATTCTACTGGCAGGGGGTGGGGATCACAGAGGGCTGGAGCGGGAGCATGTGAGCTAGGAATCCAGTCTCAGTCTTGCCATGCCTCAATCCTACCTCAAGCTTCAGGAGGAGAGGCAGTGTCTGAAGAGGCCCCATGAATCACTGAAGCATTATTCAGCCTTCGAAGTGCACTGTACTCCATCTATAGCACCACTACTCAGCCTTTTATGAGGGTCCTTCTTATGCCATGCTCGTCGAGTGGGAGTCACTGCAGCAAGCTCCTTTCTACACTGCTGGTATAACACAGGAAGCTCTGGGCCATGTGGAAGAAGCAAGCATCGCTGCTCTTCCCACGTGAGTATCACCCATCCCAGAGACTGGGGCAACATGGGCATTGGGGGCAGACACAGCGTGGTGCCCTCTGACATGACACAGGGCCTCACACTTTACGCTAGCAGTGTGGAAAAGAGTGATGCTGCAGTGGTTCCCAGACTGCTAGTGAAATATAGGAAGGGGCTACCAACTCAGAATGAACCTCAACCAACACTTCCTATACAGGAGTAATGTCCTATGTCATTCCTATGAAGGAATGACGTACATCCTGCCCCTTTTCTTGTTTTTGCCTCACATGTACAAAACTTCCTGCTTCCTTTTTTGCATGCTGGTAACAGGGTTGGGGAGGTGGAGGGGCGCTTGCTTCTAGGCAGACCATTTAGCGAGGGAAGCTCTATTTAAATGGCGGCTCTATTTAAATGGCAACTGGATCACTGACGTTAACAGCCAAATAACTCAGTTCCTTGCAGCTGTATTTATAGATCATTGATATTTATTATATCTATTATATTTATTCTCTTATGGAATTTATATATGTGTGTGAGTGTTATATACTTAATCGATTTTTTTAAAACATAACTCTTCCTTCCAGGTAGGGAGCAAATAAAAAAGTACAACTTCAGTTTAAGTGATCCTGAATCAAAGATCATCCACTAGATCAAATGTACATTAAACAGCATCAAAATGCCTGTAATATCTGAATCTTTCTCAAATTGCTGATTAGCAAATAAATCAAAGAAGCTAATTGATCGGAAGGTCTCCATTTTATTTGAACAGCATTTCTCACGGCCAATGGCATTGCCTAAAAAGAGCGGTATTCATTCCACCATCCCAGAGTTGTCGTTTATACTCCCTCCTCCCCATCTCCTGTTTTAAATTATCAAAAAAAAATATAGTTTAGAAATGGATTCCACAGGAGTAGCTATGTTAGTCTTTTGCAAGTCTTGTGATACTATAAAGACTAACAAATTAATTATGCCCTAACCCCTTTCTGTCAGATGCATTAAGGGGTAATTCCACTGGGTAGATATAAGTTTAGAAAGAAATGATGTTATGATATGAAAATCGGGGATTTTTACTAAAGGAAAGGCAAAAAAATATATATTTTTTTTGGCCTGGATTCAAATAGCAACTTTAGACATAACGTCTATTAAAAAAAGAAGAAGAAATGTGCAAGTGCATATTTAAAGTTTCCGTATTTAAACTCTGTAACTCCTTTCCCATATGTTACACCAGAAGCATGGGGAAGAAGAAATTAAATAATCTGCATGTCCACATCTCCACTTTAGAAAATCTTTAACTGCCAAAATTAAACTTGAGTTATAGTCAGTTATCCTTTTCATATGCATAAGCAACACCTCCCAAATGGTCCTTATGACTAGTGCATCACCTGTAACTAAGCTGGTGTTAAAACTATGATCCTGAAGAGCAAGGCACCACAGTATAAAACCAGATCCACAACACAAATGTAGCGATGTCGCTTTAGTTCCTTGGCTCAGAATATGAACCTCGGCAACTTGTCATACTCTCCTTCAGTACCATGGCAAGCAGTATACCCCACTGAGTTCATCTGTCGCTCAGAGAAGATACCCTCCCCCAAATTCCCACCCACCCACTTTCTCAGCTCATCCTGCTCTGGGGATACTGTTGCAGACAGTGGCTCCCTCCCTCCTCCTCCTCAGCAGGAATTGCGACTGTGGCAGGGAGGCAAGCAGGGAGGTACCTCTCTCTTTTCCCTCCATTCCCGGTGCTCTGCCATATTACAAAGCCCTGGGACGTGGGCAGTGTTCCTTTCCTAGGCTTCCTGACTATGTCCCAGATCTCCTGGCAACTATAATGTGCCCTACCCGGATTCGAGGCATTAGACACAGGAGGAAAGAGAGACCTCCCTCTCCCTGCTTGTACATGGATTGGGACCGGTAATTCTGAGTCTCAAACTATAGGGGGAAAGAAACCCTTTTTAGCATTTTCCACTTTTGTTTTAATTGCCTGCCCTAGTTGAATCAATCTTGGAGGAGCTTGCCTATCACTACAAATACAGATTTTTTTCACTAAATTTCACTTTTTCAAAATAGGAGATTTAGCCCTTCCCCTTTATCTTCGTAACCATGAAATAAGCTTTAAGGTGCAATCCTATCTAGATAGGTGTAGATAAAATACATAACTGTTTTTATGTATTTTATGGCTGTAAGCTGCCTTGGGAGGGCTTCTGCCCCAAACGGCTGCCAAGAAATGTTTTAAATAAATAAATAAATTAGTTTGGCGATTCATGTCTGCACTATGAATTCAAACCAGTATGAATCTGATCTAACTGTTATGGCACCCAATCAGGGAAACTCTGAGAATGTGTTCAGTGAGCTCTTAACACCTTTAAAATATGCAAGCCCCTTTTGAAGAACCCATGACAGTTGATGCTGATTTCAAAGTTGCTTTATAATAGGAATGTGCTCTTATTTATAATGGCGATGTACTTTGTTGTCACACACTCTAGTATCACATGAAATCCTTAAATTTCCTTAACCTTGTGTGGCCAGAAGCAAAGCTGAAAGCCAAACCAATCAGACCAGAGACATACCTCTGTTTCCAGGAGTCCACTGTAGGCTGGATTGGCTGTGCTTCTTCTCTTTCTTTCCTGACGTTTGCTCTGGATTTCTGTAACCAATTTAAGAAGTATTATCTTTGTGTGCATGTAGTCATTTGAAAAGGACATGTTTAGATGCAACTCATTCAGCCAGATAACTTTTGCAACTTAGGTCTAATTCTGCTTAGATAGACCTTATGTTTAATTTCTAATGTTTGGCTTGATACATTAACCCTGATTATTTCTGAAGTTCTTTGTCTGAATTTCCATGTTGAGTTATTTTCAGAATCTACAAGACAGCGACCTGGTTCACATGGTCACTGCTGCCCACTGTGGCTTGTTTAAGCCATGGTGAGCTGTGGGGCTTGCTGGGAGGATTTTGAATATTCAGGTATAGAATCATAGAATCATAGGGTTGGAAGAGGCTTCCAAGACCATCGCGTCCAACCCCCTGCTCAGTGCAGGAAGCCTGATTCCCAGGCGGTCTCCCATCCAAGTACTAACCACAGCTGACCCTGCTTAGCTTCTGAGATCAGCAGCCATAGCTTGCCGTGTCATCCGAACCTGGGTCCATGGGTTAAATAACCCTTACATAACCCATGGTCTGTTGTTGGGTCTGGATGACACGATACAAAAAGCTGCAGTTGTGGCTTGCAATTCAAAATGGCCGCTGGAGAATGCTGCAGCCCACTGTTGCTTAAATAAACCACAGTGGGCTGTTTGATTGTCCACAGCATCATTGTGATTGGTACAAACTTTTAAATTATTAGGCAAGTATACAGATGATGACTAATAACCACTGATAGCTAAATTTAACTTCCATATTAAAGACAGCTGATGCTGGTTTTCAGAGCAGGGGAGGGCAGTCACCATCATGCATTGCTTATGGGCACCCAGACGCTTCTGACTGGGCATGGTTTGAAACAGAATACTGGACTCAGTGGTCCTTGGTCTGATCCAACAAAGCAATACTTATATTGCTAGAGTCACAGCAGCTTGCAATCCCATAAAATTTTATTTCTTTCCAACAACAACAAATCATGTTAACAGCCATATCAGTATCTCATTAAAGGGATACACAGAGAAAATATTTACAAAGGTCATGGCTGTTAAATTAATTATATGCTCATTTTGGGTTGGACAACAAGGCCATAATGAAAAGCTTAACACCCAAGCCTTGCAATATGCTGTTTTTGCCTGTTTAACACACACATCTCCTTATCACAGTTTTGTATCTCAGCTGTTGCAAAAGGAGCTGCAGTTTTATTTGTTGCTCATACAGAAGGGAAAAGGCTATGTATATCGAATATGAATTTCTAGACATATTTTGATAGAACCCTTATTTAGAAAAAGGAAAAGAAATCCAGATTTCCATCCCCCGACTTCCATAATTAAAGCATAATATTAATATGGGCTGACTTTGACAAGCTGCTTCACCTATTTCTTTGAAGTCTTAAGTAGGAGAGCTGACACGTTTTCAGATGTCATCATGTTTGCATAATCTACTTCTAAAGGTGCATAAAGAGTTCTGGTTTTTCTATAAAGTGTTGGTTATGCTCCAAAAGCTGCATTCACCTGATGGAAGGACTTGCAAGAAATGCTAGACTTCTACAGGACACATCGAGCTGCAGAAGCTAACATTTGTGTACTCTATAATAAATCTGCAATTAATCACACCAAATACATGCCAGCTTCAAGGTATGTGGAAGTACTAAAGATATTCCAGACTGTATAATGACTAAGAACGTTGTTTGGCGGGTATAGCAACAGTGAGCACCGAAATCTCAGGGCAAAGAACTGAAATTGCAGGAATTTGGGAAGAAATCTCATATCCATAGTAAAAATTAGAACTCGTTATTTGAGGGCAGAGGAAGTTGGTAGAAGTCAATGTGCTAGAGCGCAGAACTACACATTACCTTGGCAAATGTGCATTTCAGACCCAGGTTTGCCAAGGTAATGCAAATGCAGGAGTGGACGAGGCATTTGTAAGGAGAACTAGCAAGAGTGGTGTGTGTAATCCCTTCCATGCCCTCTAATTCTTCCATACAAACTAGATCCACCGTTGTCACTGGAAGCCAAAGTGGCCGCTGTTGCTCGGAGTGACTTTCACCAGCTTTGGCTGGTTCGCCAGCTACGGCCTCCCCTGGACAGGGATAGCTTGGCCCCAGTGGTACAGGCGCTAGCAACCTCAAGACTGGATTACTACAGCGCACTCTGTGTGGGTCTGCCCTTGAGGCTGGTCGGAAGCTGGAGCTAGTGCAGAACACAGCAGCTCGGCTGTGGTCGGGAGCTGCCCCTTTTCAGCGTGCAACTCCTTTGCTGAGGGAATGGCACTGACTGCCTATTCGCTACCGGGCCAAGTTTAAGGTTCTAGTACTAGTGTACAAAGCCCTAAACAACTTGGGACTAGAATACCTGAGAGAGCGCCTTCTTCTTTACCGGCCTGCCCCATCACTGAGGTTATCGGAGGACATGGTCCTGGTGGTTCTACGTGGACCCATAGCCTGGCTGCAGTCCACCAGGAAAAGAGCTTTCAGCGTGGTGGCCCCCTTTCTGTGGAATTCCCTGCTCTTGGAGGTCAGGAAGGCGCCTACATTGTGTTGTTTTCGGTGCCTCCTGAAGACATTGCTATTTCGAGAGGCCTTCCCTGAGTGACCAGCTGCCGTTTATTAAGTTCAGAATCTGTTCTTTTAAAATGTTTTAATTGTTTGATTTGGGGGGGGGGTATTCTTTTATCTTGTTGTTCACCACTCTGAAATATTTGATGTGGAGCGGTATATAAATATTGTAAATAAATAAATAAATAAATAATTTCACTTATAAGCCTTCTCTTTCGATTCTATTATTATTTATTATTATTGATGATGAGACATCTTAATAAACTACTGGTGAGGGGAAAAAGAAGAAGAGACGTGGATGCTTGCTGCTGATACTTGGCCATTCATGCATTCAGTTATTCCTTAATTTCCCCAACATAAATAACCCCCACAAATTAAACTATTGTGCGACTGTCATCTGAATTTTTTGCATTATGCAAGTCTCTTCATAAAATTGTGTCCCTTTGTAACTTCTATTTTAAAATGTTGCCATTAAAGGATTAGGGATGCTTGTGACTTAAACTTTCTTTAATCTGCTTTTAGATTTTCATTCACCAAGGCATGAAACGCAGCTATAAAGTTTAGAGCATTTCTGAGGGGGGAAAACCAACAGCAAAGGTGGTGAACCCACACTGCGTAGGATTGCTTTTTGAAGGGATATGTTCTCCTGTGTATTTCATATTCTAGAAAATTTAATTGACAGTTAAAAGAAAAGGGTTAGGGCCAACCTACATGATACAATGAATATATGCTTTTGTTTAATATGTCTGAGGTTTTATGTTTAATAGCTGCTGAGGTATGTGTGCAGGAGGAGAATTGGGACTGGGACTGTCTTGCATGTTTTTAAACCCTTTCAGTCAATGTAAATTATATTACCCAACACCAGGACAAGATCGTCAGCTGACAGAAAGCACGCATAGCTCTACCTCATGTGGATCAATCCCCCAACATTTTACTACTAAGGGTCCAGGTTTCCGATCTAACTTTAGAATTGTGAAGATTTTATTTTTCCTCAAAACAGATAATATTTTTGAAGTAATAAAAGCATTCTTACCTTCCAAGTATTCAGTCGTAACCAGGCCTAATGCTACCATAAAGGCAATTTTCTAGAGAAGAAGAAAAAAAAATCCTTTAGTTCTGAATTTGTTTGATTCCCACTGTAAGAATTCTAGCTGTGCCAGAGTTCTTTACAAATTCCTCCATTTGAACAAGACTCTAAAAACATAAGCTCCTTAATAACTGAAGGCCTCACTTCCCCTAAGATAAAAAGGTGTCTCCAACTAGTCGTGTCCGACTCTAGGGTGTGGTGCTCAGCTCCATTTCTAAGCCGAAGAGCCAGCGCTGTCCGAAGACGCTTCCGTGGTCATGTGGCCAGCATGACTGAACACTGAGGTGCACGGAACGCTGTTACCTTTCCCGCCGAAGCGGTACCTATTTATCTGCTTGCAATTTCTTGCTTTCGAACTGCTAGGTTGGCAGAAGCTGGGACTGAAGACAGAAGCTCACTCCGTCACGCAGCACTCGGGTCTCGAACTGCTGTCCTGCCGACCTTCCGGTCTGCAGTTCAGTGTCTTAACCACTAAGCCACCGCGGCCAGGGGATAAGATACTTATCTTATCCCCTAAGATAAGACACCACAAACATCTGTATGCACTTCTCTTCTGTTGGTCAAAACAGAGTCAAATATGCTCAGACATATTGTGATTTTTGTTGCAAATGTCTGATGTACACTTCTATTGCATTTGGGCATGCTGTACACGGGTTTCCTGTTTCTTCATTTAAAAGCAGAGGCATTTAAACCGAACTATCACTCCAGTCCTATGCATGTTTATTTGGAAGTGAGTGAGCTTGCACAGCAAAGGCCTGGTCTACACATGGAACAGAATGAGGAAGTAGAATGGACTGCACTACTTCAGACTGGATTTGGGGGGTGCCATTTCTGAATGCCCCCCCCATTAAAAAAAATATAGATGTTAAACCAGCACTACCCCCGGTTGCATCCAGAAACAGATGCAGCTTCCTAGTGGCAATATACATGAGCACAGCAGCTGAAATACGTGCTAGTTGGATGTTGACATAAATTGCCAGCAACATGTCATACCAACTAGGAAAGGGCTGGACTAAACATCCTCTACAAGCATCTGAAGTGGCCTCTCCCTTTGGGCGGGATTAGACATCATAAGCAGTCGCACATCTCTTTCTCCCTCTCAACATCTAGTGAGTGAAAAAAGAGGTGGCGTGCTATCATCATGCCTTGAGGTTTCCTGCCGCGCAAAAGTGGCGGCCAATGAAGTGCAGTAGGGGACATCTGTGCTCAGTGACATCAGTGTCAGGTGTTAGGGAGAAAGGCATGAGGCTATCTCTTATCACGTCAGGTTCTGCCTTTGGTATAATCTCACTGGGCTGCTGTGAAGATAAAATGCCATCCCAAGCTCCTTGGGAGGAAGAGCACAATGCAAATTAAATAAGGAATCCCTGGAATTGTAGAACTAACTCCATAGCTTGTTTACTAGCAACAATGGCATAATGTTGGGAGTATGCTGTGTTATCTCTTGCCACAGAGTCTTCCAGCCCACAGAAACTGTACTGAAGTTTCTTCATTACTTGCCTTTCTGCTTTCAAACTACAGGGCTCCTTCACGTGGAGCTTTTACCCTGCGATTGAGACTGCTCCATCACGGACGTTTGCGGGCTCTTTACATGATGCCGTGATCATTCAATGATCCTTTGTTCTGTTTTTAAATAGATAGCAGATAATGAGCTATCAAATTATCCTGTTGTGTTCCGCTTCAGTTCCCTCCGTGAAAAGAGGAAAAGTGGCAAGAAGAGGAGTGAGTTCAATGAAAGATATGGAAGACTCAGATACTGGGAGAAGGAGTGGAGACGGGGAGGGGGAAAAGGAAGTACGTGAAAAAGGGAGCCGTTGTGATCTGCATTTAAAACAGAAGCAGAAAGCCCCATTTTAAATGCAGGATTTTAGGCTGGTGTAGAGATGCCTACAAATATCAGGAGCTATTTCTAGGTTTGAGTTTTTCAGACAAAGCTTTTATTGTGCAAGTGTTCTGTGTCATTCACAGAATTTTGCAGGGGATCCAGATGGTGTCATCTTCCATTTGTTACCCTCCCATGTTTCCTCACCACTACTTCAGTCTTTTTTCTTGCCACAGAAAACCCGTTAAGGAAAAAAAGACGGAATAACTGCACAATATATTTTGATTGGAAATGCTAGGAGCCATCCGTCCGGAAGCACCCTTACTTCTTTTTTTACTTTTTTTAAAAATAGAAGTCCAGCCTACTTGATCTGTTTTTCTGCATCAAGTTTTGTACTAAAAGTATCAATAAATGCCTGAAAAAATCAAGAGTACATCTCTCTTTGCATAATTCAATAAGGTTTTTTTTAAAGAACACATTTCATGTTGTAATTATATGTCTTAGTTGTCGTTACATGCATTTACACTAATTACACAGTTAGTTCTAATTACACTAATTGCATAAATGCATGTTAATCAACTAAAGCTTACTCAAAGAACAAAATAAATTAACTCAAAGCCTATGTACTCAATGGCAAGGCTATAATACATACTTGTTTCTTTAGCACACATACAAAAATAGAGACAGAAGCAGACCTCATGTTTATGCCCTAAGTCTCTACTGCCTGATAACCATATGGTCCTTCCAACAGAACTAACACTCCTGTTAAGTCATCAGTTCTACTCTAATAAGCAGAAAGCAACCAAATTTAGTTTAAAAATAAAACTGGAATCTTAAAATATTTTCTAGCCTCTGACTGTATCTTCTAATAGCACTTTGGAATACTATTTCATGCAAGGTCAGTAGATGTACATGTTTTTAAAAAAAGGTTATTGAAGCAAGACATTGGTGATCCATACAAAAAAAAAGTATGTGGAGGAAAAATACATCTCATATCTAGAGATGGGAAGATATAAATTTAAATTTGAGAGAAATGGTTGGATTAGTTATACTACAAATGAGGGGAATGTTGACTTTTGGAAAGGTGCATGAAGGTGAGCATTATTATGACAAGATGAGATTTAGGTTGGCTGTGTTTGTTTAGAGTCACCTAGTGGCATTACACCATTTGTGTAATTACCATGCAAATCTTCTAGTTTCACAGACTGAATGACTTATGTCTTTAATGAAAGGCTTGTGTACATCATCAGTAGTTCCAAGATAACAGCCTCTTAACTCACTGCATCAGTGATTTTGTTTACAGAAATAACAGGAAAAGAAAGCTCCAGATGTATGAATTTTTAAATTTAAGATACGCAGTCACATAATAGAACGTATCAAGGGGCTGACTTTTTGAAAGACAGATGAATAGAGCTGCGTATCAACGCAAGGGGAAATCATATAGAAGAATGTGCAAGATGAATTTTGGAATGTGAACAAGCTATAGCAGATTTCTTACACTTCTGATAGAACTGCTCTAAATCCAACCCATGCTGGTCATTAGAAACAGCAACGACGTTGGAGGCCTAACATTTGCCAAGGAGTTGCTAGGTATAATCTGGAGAACTGCTTACTATTTGGGAAAATTAACCAAATAGTCTTGTAAGAAAGGAAGGTAATATTCTGAAAAGAAGTTTAAAATTAGGTGTTGAAACATGCAAGTTTTGAAATTTTGTAATTTAATAATTATTTATAATTCTGTATTTCTGATACAGGGTAATTACTGTATTTTCATCTTTTTTGGATTTATACATTTGAAATAACAAGAGCAACTGTAGTGCATTCACCAAGAGAGTGAATTGTGAATTAAGAGGCCCTTGGTTCAAGTCTCACTTCTACCTTAAACTTTAGTAAGTTTACCTAGTGGTAGCCTCAGGCAAATCACTGTTCTCTACAATATACAGATAACAATGGTGGCCTACATTGTTACAGACTGATGTAAGGATTACTAGGCTAAAAAAATGAAGTCTTCTGAAAAGCCAGAAAGCTTTACATAAATGCTAAGTAGTATTTTTAATAGTAAAATAATAGAGTTTGCAATCCATAAGACGCACAAAATGCATGAAGAGCAATCCAAGATGCTAAGCAATGAATAGTTTATTACAGTGATTACTGCAGCTACTTTCCAATGGAAAAACAAACAAAACAAAAATGGAAGGTGAAGTTGTTGGTTTCGGACAACAAATGTAACAGTTCCAATTTTATGAATAAGCCTTATGTATAAAGTGTTTGTTTTAGTGACAGAGAAGTAAAATGAGTGGAAGTTTGTTCTTCATGGGCACTGTTCCAAAGATAACTATTAAACGTATTCAACTTGAGGAATGAAATACTCTTTTCTATCTCATAATATTAGGTCCCATTTTACTGGGTGCATTTACTTTTTAAAAAAAAATTTCCAAGAAATTACAGGAATATTGTTTAAGAGTAACTCTTAAAGCTTATTGCTCCAGGAATTGTGTCTTGGCACAGGTTTATTAGCTATGTAAATTTTAGACTATGCCTGAAGTGAACACTAAAATTCAGGTTTAGAGAACATCTTGCAGATAAACTGAAGCAGCATCAATAACAGCTCAACCAGAGTATACTTTCATCCAGTTTTAAAAGCCACATTTGATGCAGCTGTGTTGGCTACATAATCTATAGCAGTCTTCCCCAAGTTGTGTTGGACTGCAGCCCCCATCGTCCCCAGCGAGCTGTCATAGGGCTGACCTATAGTTTCATTCAAAGCATAAGAAGATTATTTTATTGATCTGCACATTCTGCTCCCCTTTCTTCTTATTATTTATTATTAAATTTATTAATATTTTTTATTAATTTATACTTTATAATTAATATATAATTAATTAATTAATAATTAATAATTAATAAATAATAAACTTTCTGCATTTGCATGGCCTTACCAAAACAATTTTAGCAGGCACAGGAAATGCAGCTTATATAACAGGTTTCAATCCTCAAACAACCTTTAGTTATGTTATTCATCTAGTTGGTTTGCAAAAAATAACAGATTACCAATATCTGAGCAGTGTCCCACCCTTGCAGGTCACTTCTCACATGAGCCTTCATTGTAGAGTGAAAGTAGGTGGAAACTAACATATTTAACTGATTGCTTGTGGTGTGTTTGGACATCACCTCTCCCTGGTGCTTCCCATGTTTATGTGACCAACTTAATGGCTGGAGGGGCAAAATCAAAATGACACCCTCATTGCTCCATTAGGATATTGCTGTAACACAAGGCAAAATGTAAACTAGGGCTAAGGCTGGTGATGGAAATTTGCTCCTCAGAGGAGGAAAGAGAGACTGGGAAGGAGGGAGGGAAGGATGGAAGAAGGGAGAGAATGCATGATCTTATGGCTAGGAGATAGGAAACATCATGTTTTCATTGGCTGTATTTTATGTACATGTTAACTAGCAAGCTGCAGTTGGAAAAGCTGTAAATAAAAGTAAAATAATCAGCAAATTCCTCCGACCCTAAGAAATATATCTTGTATATAGTTAAACTTTTTCTCTCTGTGTATATCAAGTATGAATCACATTTATAAAGAAAATAAGATTATTTTATTAACCTCTGGGTTTTCCTCCTTTTTCTTTTTGGTAGCAGGCAGTCCCTGAGATGACTCTTCAGGAGGCTTCTTTATCTCCACTTTACTTTCTGTTTGAGTTTGAACTTTAGGCTGAATAATGATGACCTGCATGAATGAAAATAATAGGTGTTCACAATGTGAAAAAGATTCCGCACTACCACCCAAAAACCTAGAGGAGCTCGAAGCTTCAAGGGCAACTGTGTCAATTACTTCCTTGCAAAGAGGCAACATAATCATACAGTAGACACATTAAGATCTGGATGTCCTTATGTCAGAATCTCTATACAGTCTATAAACAGAAGAGGCATTATTCTCAGAGACTGTTTATTTGGACTGATTTGTGACTTCAGCGAGATTACTTGGCATGCCTTAGAGTTGGTCTATATGTTACCCCTGCAACATGCATGTTGCCAAAAATGGGATCTTCAGATTGATTTATTAAATATTCCAATAAGAAATGGTAAAAATAAATTCTAAATCCACTTTCTCAATGAACTATGTCCTGTTGGCGTGGTCCAAAATAATACCCGTGCCAACATTACCCTTTGCCTGTTTATTCAGCAATGAGTTCAGTGGAGCCGATTCACAAGAAACAGCACACTGGAATGCAAATTTTGTCTTGGCGTTTGAGACAGGCTATTAGTTCCCAAGAATTAACAGCACTTTGTACACTAAATATGAAGAAATAATGGTTTTCTGGCCTATCAATGGTTATCATCTATCTCAAGAAATGCAATTTCTTTTTGCAATTTGGCTGCTTGTAAAACTCCACTTCATGAAGATGGGCTTGCACAAACTTGTTAAACCACCTGCATGTGTTATCTCATGCTTTTCTAGTCTCAAGGCCCTTCAAGGCCAGAGCAAAACTCTTGCTACTTAGTTGAATGATTTCAGCTGGGTTGCTGTGAGAACTCCACCCCACAAAAAAACCCTGAAGAAATTCTTCAGCTGGCTAGTGATTGGCTAAGGAGGCTCACCTCACATTGGTCAAAGGCTCTTGAATATAAAACAAGGGGGTTAGAGCTTTTTCAGGTCTTTGTTTTTGTCTTCCATCTTTGGTTTCATTTGTTTTTGTCTCCGTCTTGCTTTTCTTGTGACTCTCAGTGCCACAGTTTAGGCCCTGTTCTTTGTGAAGATCTTTACTTAGGTATGTATGGACAGGTGTAGGTAACTTTTGTTATTTGCTGCCTGAGGTATTGTTTTCAAAGGTTCCTCCCATTCTTGTATGCCTTTTTATTCCTTTTCCCTCTTACCCTGTGTAAATAAATCTAATCTCTACCTCAAGAGTTGCGTGTGCTTCCTTCCAAGTAAGCCTTTGTACTAAATCTTCTGCTTGGTTACTTGCTACTGTTTAAAATTTCAGGCCTAGGGCTTGAAATAGAGGGTGTCAGTTTAGATTCTCTTTCTGAGCCCTAGGGGTGTCCAGTAAAGTCTGAGAGTCTTCAGGCTGAGGTGGATGTAATGGGTGGCGGCAGCCTGCCTTAGTAATTGTTTGGTCCCTGCCTACACTGCAGGGAGTTTGGTCAACCCCCTTCCTCCCCTCACAATCTACATAAAATTGCTAGGAGAGATAATCTAAAGTTATGGGCAAAGTGTCAGCAGACAACATTCAGCTCTATTTGTCTCTGTCATTTCACTGGTGGAGCCGTTTTAAGTCCTTCAGTACCTGTCAAGAGTCAGCAGTGGACTAGATGAGGGTGAAAAAAAAATAAATCCTTAGTCCAGTTGCAATGGAATGACTTATGGTTGAATGCTGTGGAGTCCATGAAGTGACGAAGACACCTCATCTCTATGTGGGCGCATTCTTCATGAAAGATATGGTTCAGAGCCTTACTTCTGGATGTTCAGCTGGTTGCTATGTCCAGGAGTTTGTTTCATTAGCTTTGGCTGGTATACCAGTAGCATCTCTTTATTGATAAGGACATCTTTGCTCTGGTAACTTCTTGACTTGACTACTGTACTGTGCACTTCATGGAGCTGCCCTCGAAGAAAACTCAGAAAATTCAGCTAGTCCAGAATATAATGGCCCAGTTGTTTTCTGGGGCCATACACCATGAGATTATTACACTTTTATGAGAACTCCATGGGTACCTACTTTGTTTCCAGGCCAAATTCAAGTTGCTGGTTCTAACCATTACTCCTTAAGCAGCCTGAGTCCAGGATATATGAGTGTATGCCACCTCTCACCTTAACCTGTCTGAGAATTAAGATCTGGTGATGAGGCCGGATTATGGGTCCCACTATTGAGGAGCGAGACTGGAGTGCTAGGGAGACTGGTCAGGGGTAGGGATGGCTAAGTTTGAAGTCTAGACTCTAGACATCCCTCCAGATGTTTTAGACTACAATTCCCAGCATTCTACTGGGTTTTGGCCATCCTGGCTCAGGCTGATGGGAGTTGACATCCAAAACATCTAGAGGGCACCAGGTTGGGAAAGGCTGGTCTAGACCCTAGTACAGCTGTGCTTTCTACTATTGCTGCAGCATTATGACCTGGCAATCCTAAAGGGCAACAATGTCCCAAAAACAGCAGAAAGTGACGAAGACTGAGGGAAGATATGATAGCGCTCTTCAAGTACTTGAAAGGCTGTCACAGAGAGGAAGGCCAGGATCTCTTCTCGATCATCCCAGAATGCAGGACACAGAATAATGGGCTCAAGTTACAGGAAGCCAGATTCCGGCTGAACATCAGGAAAAACTTCCTGACTGTCAGAGCAATACGACAATGGAACCAATTACCCAGGGAGGTGGTGGGCTCTCCCACACTGGAGGCATTCAAGACGAGGCTAGACAGCCATCTGTCAGCGATGCTCTGACTTGGATTCCTGCATTGAACAGGGGGTTGGAGTTGATGGTCTTGAAGGCCCCTTCCAACCCTACTATTCTATGATTCTATGAATGTCACATAGAGGTTTGAATTAATTAGCTGATATTTCAGCTGTAGAATTCTAATGTGTCTCTGATTTTTCTGTCATCCCCCTTGATGTTTCTATCATCACCCATCTCCATTTATGTCAGTGACAACATAGTATACAACATGAGATCCCCACAAAGCATTATTCCCTCCCACTCATGAGTACATAAATAAATAACTAGCGTTTTCCATGTGTTTCCTCCAGAGTTCTCGCAGCTTCCTGAATTTTTATTACAGGAAAAAATTCCACACAGTTTCCCATTCTAAACTTGTGATAAGAGGTGCGGTTCACTAATGAAACCTACCTTGCTGTCAGCACTGATGAGGAGTGGCTGCACTGTAATGCTGTCACTGACCACGGAGACAGCAGCACCGGTGCTGATAGGTGCTGCATTGTTGGGGGATGTGGAGATGATGGCATAGGCCACACCGGTGCTGCTCACGGGTGATGCAATAGCCGTGGAATCGGTAATACTTTGTGACTGGCCGTTGGGCGTCTGTACATGGCTAACAGTATTATTGGCAGTAGGAAGGGCGGGAGTGGGGTTTTTGATGCTGACTACAGTTGCCTTTTGGAAAGTAGGAGGTTGTTTGGAAGGTTGGTCTCTGCATGGAGAAACAGGGAGGCTGTCAGGAATCAGGGTCTTTGGCCTAACCTGCAGGAAAGAGAAGAAGGTGCTGTTCAAAATAAATCCAAAAGAACAGCAAAGAAAGCAATACAAATGCAGCTCGACAAAAGCGGCCATGGCCACTTGGGGCAGGATAAGGCCCTTGGCCTTTTCAGAGATATTTCTCTGAACTAGATGCAATGTGGGAGGTCAGACCGGCAATCAGGATCCGCCATTGTTTTGTTTACTTCAAAGCAGCAGCATGGGGGTGTTAATTTGATCAGGGCAGTGGTACTGGGGAAAGCGTTTAACCCTTTCCTCCTACACCATTATGATTTAAATCCCCCACCCAAACCTGAAGCTACTAGCTCCACAGGGGAAAAGACTGGCACAGATACTGGCATGATCGAAAGGCACCTGATGCAGCAACCTTGCTGAAACTAAGCAGAACTGAGTCTGGTCAGTGACTGGATGGGAAACTGTCTGGGAATGTTTTGTAGGCTGTCTTGAGTTCTACAGGATGTAAATATAGGAAATTAGGGAGCAGTCCTTTGGCCGCTAGCCACTGTCTAGAGGTCCATAAGATATGTTCATTTCCGGGAACCGACCCTGGAGTGCAGGTTCCGAGGTCAGTTCCTGGAAAACTGACCTCCCCCCTCGTTCGCGCTGCCTCAGAGGCAGCATGGAGAAGCCCTAGACTCCGTACTCGGAAGAGGCTCACGGAGCCACTGAAAAGGGATGTTCTGGGGTGGGGAGAGCAGAGCTCCACGTACGACACATCCTACGTGTCATACAGCAGCTTCCTCCCCTGTTCGCGCCCCCCCCCCACTGCTAGACAGCTGAAAACTGCTGTCTAGAGAAAAATAGCAAGGCAGGAGAAGCGTGGAGGGAACGATCCCCCCCGTGCCTCTCCTGCCTTGCTTTGGATAGGCGGTCGCCTCCGAGGTCGGAGGCGGCCACCTATCTAGTTAGGATTGCGCCCTAAATGAATTAATAAAGCACCCCTTCATTGCTGCTTCTGTGATCAAATCAATTAAGTCCCACACACCTTCTTTAGAGTAAAATAAAACAAAAATCCACAGTGGGAGATAGTGATCATGGATCTACTCCTGTGTCACATCCAGTTCAGCCTCTCCTTGCAGAGCTAAGGCAGTATTCTCCCCAGCTGCTCACTAAGCAGCAAACCTACTCCTAGCTTCCAGAGTTCTGGTCAACAAGTGAGAAACTGACCAACAAGCAGTTTGCACATTTTTAAAAAATCGAAGTTAATTAATGAAATTGCTGTAATGTGAGCATATTAAATGACTTATATTTAGGTTTCTTCTGATTTCACTGATTTAAGGGCCAGTTTTTATCTTCAGCAGAGTCAAGGGGTAATGCTGTTTCTGGACTGTGTCACTTCCCACAAATGCAATCCCACAAAGGGGGGGGGGGAAGAGTCCTCTCTGCCAATACAAAATTAGTATATCTTGGAGAGGACTAGGCTCATGTTCTTGACACCAAGCTCTAGAAGTAGTTTTTTCCACATGGGGGAGCTTTCAGATATAGGATCCCATCCCTGCAGCTTGAAGTTACATGGTCTAGGAACAGCTTTACAATTTGCTGCTGTATACTCTGGTATCACACCCCTTAGGCCATACCATTACAGTAAATGCAGTACATAGATCCAGAACGTTGAAGGATGAATAAGCAGAGATCTCTCCACTATATGTGTTAGGACTGTGTTAGCTCATAACAAAGTGCAGATTGCTTTGTAGTTCAGCAAATGGGTAATAGCTTTCACATTTCATCTCTTCAAGCAGCAAGTTGCTTTTGAGACAGCTAGACTTGGGAGCCTTTAATAAAAAGACGGTTTCCCTGAATAGAGCAAAAAGATGGTTTGTCAAAATTTGAGAAGGACCCCAGAAGAAGCCTGCACTGTACAAATGAGATATTAAAATGAAGGTCTCCAAAGAATATGTTCAGATGATATGATACCTTGCACTGGTGCAATTAATGCCCTCCTGTCAACATGGTTCCAAGTTAACAATGTATTAAGCATTACTGAAGATTAAACATAAATAATTTAATATGCTGCATATTTAACTCAACTTCTATTTATTCCATTCAAGTCACCATACTGCACATGTCACTTTTTACATGCCAATTATTTGGGAATAAAGCTCTTAGCCCTGCCTGGTATTGAAAAGAGCTGTCTGTGTCATTACCTCATAGGCTTTAAATTTCAGCAAGCAAAAACAGCTTTAAACTATTGAAGTCTGAAGAAAATGAGCAGGGCAAAGATGTGTTGCAGCAGCCCAGCACAGATACAACTCAAATGCAGTTTGATGGCATTTTCCGTGGCCCGATACACAATACTAGATACATGGATCTGTCCCCCATCCCAATAGTTTCCACATGGGAACATGGTAAAAAGATGGTGGAACCCACATTCCATCTTCTTTTTCTATTAACCTTTTCCTATTAAAATTTATCCTTACCTTCAAAGCTCTCTCCACAGGTTTGCCGAACCCTATTTTCCTGCCCTTATATCCGGAAATGTCCCAGCCCTCAACTTCGTCTCTTGCAATTCTATTGTCCTAGACTGCCCAAAGGTCTCCTGTCACTTAACCTGCAATCCTAGAGAAGTCTACTCAGAACTAAGCCCCAATCAGTTCGATGTGATTTACTCACCATTGCAGCCTTAAATGATCTTGCTCATTCTTTCTTGCTACCTGTCTTATGATCGGGACTTCCTCCCTGAACCTTCACACCAAGCACCACTTCTATCCTCATCCAGATCCCATTTCAGTGCTCACCTTTTCTGCGAACCCTTTGGCTTAAGCCCTTAATCCTCACCTTCAACTATAATCATAGCAGTAACCAAGCCTCAATAGTGATATCTGCATTTGTTCACATCTGTTGTTTACTCGCGTTGCTCTCTTTTTCGCCTCCCTCTCTTGGGTGTCTTTCCCACTATTGACATTTGGACTGTAAGTTCCTTGGAGGCCAAGCCCTGTCTTTTGTTTTGTTTTTGCTTGCAAAACTTTCTACAGTGTCATATAAGTTAATGACACTTTATAAATAATAATTGGTAGCAGAAAAGTTGAGTACCAAAGATCCAGTAAATTTAAATGTGACATATCAAGTATGTACAAAGCCATCAAATCCTACCCTCAGTGGCAGCCATCCTTGCCTCTGTGAAAGGTAGTATGAATTAAAAATTCGATTAGTGATAATAAAACAATTCATTCTGCATTAAGACGTATTTATGGCAAAGCATGAGTGCTACAATTAAGTTTGACTTAGATACTTTTGTTGTAGCATGCTTTAACACTCAGCATTACACTATATACTGTTAGATAATGTGCGAGTGTGTGTAAAATTACATACCATTATTATACAATGTCAAACTAAGCGTTCGTATTCTTCATGAAAGACAAGGCTAAGTCAACACTGGATCTTTTCTGCCCCCTTGTGATAACTCAGCAGAAGTACATAGTCTTCGTTTGTCTTGGCCTTAACCTATTCTAAACATACTTAATGTTAAAGTTAATTCATTTTTACAAATAATAAATAAAGCTACCTTTCTAACTGTGCCCCTGACACAAGTTAAAGAAACAATTAAACAGTTCCCAACTCCAGAGGCTAAGGGAAATGAACCCCCTACAGAACATAAAACAAGACACCGCTCTCCCACATCCTGCTTTAATCCCCACATCCCACATTCTGTAGCAAAACATTGAGAAAAAGCATTAAAACAGATAATTAAAGGATTTGAGTTTGTTTTTGTTTTTTAAACAAAACCTCAGAACAAATGCTTCAGCAGGATATACTAGAAAAATGTGTTACGCTATGATAAAAGTATAAAGTAGAAGTACATGGTACAATCATTGCCATTACTTGAACAAATTACTGGCATTAATTAGGGGTTATAGCATATGTTCCTTATGCACCAGAGAACTTCTGGTTCGGATTGTTTTTGATTTTATTATGTACGTCACCCTGAGAGCTTCAGCTGTTTGTTGTTCAGTCGTGTCCGACTCTTCATGACCCCATGGACCACAGCACGCCAGGCCTTCCTGTCCTCTGCTCTCTCCCGGAGCGTGCTCAAGTTCATATTCATTGCATCGGTGATGCTATCTAGCCATCTCATCCTCTGCCGTCCCCTTCTTCTTTTGCCTTCGATCTTTCCCAGCATCAAGGTCTTTTCCAGGGAGTTTTCCCTTCGCATTAGGTGGCCAAAATATTTCAGCTTCAGCTTCAGTATCTGTCCTTCCAATGAGCAGTCAGGGTGGATTTCCTTTAGGATTGACTGATTTGACCTCCTTGCAGTCCAGGGGACTCTCAAGAGTCTTCTCCAGCACCACAGTTCAAAGGCATCAGTTCTTCGGCGCTCAGCCTTCCTTATAGTCCACCTCTCACAGCCATACGTTGCTACTGGGAAAACCATAGCTTTGATTATACGGACCTTTGTCGGCAAGGTGATGTCTCTGCTTCTTACTATGCTGTCTAGGTTTGCCATAGCTTTCCTCCCAAGGAGCGAGCATCTTTTAATTTCATGGCTACACTCACCGTCTGCGGTGATCTTGAAGCCCAAGATAATAATATCTGTCACTGCTTCCATTTCTTCCCCTTCCATATGCCAGGAAGTGATGGGGCCAGATGCCATGATCTTAGTTTTTGTAATGCTGAGTTTCAAACCAGCTTTTGCACTCTCCACTTTCACCCCCAACAAGAGGCTCTTTAGATCCTCTTCGCTTTCTGCCATTAGGGTGGTATCGTCTGCGTATCTGAGGTTGTTGATAATTCTCCCGGCAATCTTAATTCTGACCTGTGATTCATCCAACCCGGCGTTTCTCATGATGTACTCTGCATATAAATTAAATAAGCAGGGCGGCAATATACAGCCTTGTCGTACTCCTTTCCCAATTTGGAACCAATCGGTTGTTCCATGTCTGGTTCTTACTGTTGCTTCTTGACCCTCGTACAGGTTTCTCAGGAGACAGGTAAGGTGGTCTGGTACTCCCATCTCTTTCAGAATTTGCCACCGTTTGTTGTGATTCACACGATCAAAGGCTTTAGCGTAGTCAATGAAGCAGAAATAGACGTTTTTCTGGAATTCTCTTGCTTTCTCCATGATCCAGCGAATGTTGGCGATTTGATCTCTAGTTCCTCTGCCTCTTCGAAACCCAGCTTGTACTTCCAGTAGTTCTCAGTTCACATACTGCTGAAGCCTAGCTTGTAGGATTTTGAGCATAACCTTGCTGGCATGTGAAATGAGCGCAATTGTACGGTAGTCTGAGCACTCTTTGGCATTGCCCTACTTTGGAATTGGAATGTAAACTGACCGTTTCCAGTCTTGTGGCCACTGTTGAGTGTTCCAAATGTGTTGGCATATTGAGTGCAGCACTTCAACAGCATCATCTTTTAGGGTTTTAAATAGCTCAGCTGGAATATTCTCCACTAGCTTTGTTGTTAGTAATGCTTCCTAAGGCCCACTTGACTTCACTCTCGAGGATATCTGGCTCAAGTTCAGTGACCGCACCATCATGGCTATCAGGGACATTAAGATCTTTCCTATATAGTTCTTCTGTGTATTCTTTCCACCTCTTCTGAATCTCATCTGCTTCTGTTAGGTCCCTGTCTCCTCTGTCCTTTATCATGCCCATCTTTGCACAAAATGTTCCCTTGAGATCTCTGATTTTCTTGAAAAGATCTCTAGTCTTTCCCATTCTATTGTTTTCCTCGATTTCTTTGCATTGTTCATTTAAGAAGGCCTTCTTATCTTTCCTTGCTATTCTCTGGAAATCTGCATTCGGTTGGATATATCTTCCCCTTTCTCCCTTGCTTTTTGCTTCCCTTCTTTCCTCAGCTACTTGTAAAGCCTCATCACACAGCCACTTTGCTTTCTTGCATTTCTTTTTCTTTGGGATGGATTGAGTTGCTGCCTCCTGGACAATGTTACGGACCTCTGTCCATAGTTCCTCAGGCACTCTGTCTATCAGGTCTAATCCCTTAAATCTATTCATCACCTCCACTGTATATTCATAAGGGATATGATTTAGGTCATACCTGAATGGTTTAGTGGTTTTCCCTACATTCTTCAATTTAAGCCGAAATTTTGAGATAAGAAGCTCATGATCTGAACCACAGTCAGCTCCAGGTCTTTTTTTTACTGACTGTATAGAGCTTCTCCATCTTTGGCTGCAAAGGACATACAGTCAGGGCCAGAAATATTGGAACAAGGATAACTGTTTTGGCAGTTGGCCTCTGTACACCACCACATTGAAGTTGAAAGGAAACACACCCAGATGGGAGCGAAGTCAGGACTTTCAGCTGTAATTCAAGGGGTGTGACAAAAGTGGGGCACTAACCATTCAGGAAGGACAGCCAGTGGCATACCCCCCCCCCATCACTGGTGGCTCACAAGTAATGGAACGAATGGCTGACAAGTAGCTGCATGGCCAAGTGTGGCCTATTTCCTGGGTACCCCATGACTAATCAAGCAGATAAAAGGCCTGGAGGTGGTTCTGAATGTTACATTTAGCTGTTCACTGGAACTCCCAACATAAGGTCCAAAGAGGTGTCCATGCAAGTGAAGAAGCCCGTCATTAGGCTGAAGAAACAAAATAAATCCATCAGAGAGATAGCAAAAACATTGGGAGTAGCCAACACAACAGTTTGGAACATCCTAAAAAAGAAGGAATTACCTGGCAAGCTCAGCAACAGCAAAACACCTGGAAGACCACGGAAGACAACTTATTTATTTGTTTGTTTGTTTATTTATTTCATTTCTATACCACCCAATAGCTGAAGCTCTCTAAAGTGGATGACCGCAGAATTCTGCTCATGGTGAAGAGGAACCCTTTCGCAACATCTAGCCAGGTCAAGAATGCTCTTGAGGAGGTAGGCATGTCATTGTCAACATCTACAGTCAAGAGACGGCTTTATGAATGTAAATACAGAAGCTTCCCAACAAGGTGCAAACCACTGGTAACGCTCAAGAACAGACAGGCCAGATTAGCCTTTGCCAGCAAACACCTAAAAAGGCCTGCCCAGTTCTGGAATAAGATTCTTTGGACTGATGAAACCAAGATTAACTTGTACCAGAATGATGGGAAGAGAAAAGTATGGAGAAGGAAAGGAACAGCTCATGATCCAAAGCATACCACATTATCTGTCAAACATGGTGGAGGCAGTGTTATGGCATGGGCATGTATGGCTGCCAATGGAAATGGGTCACTGGTGTTTATTGATGACCTGGCTGCTGATAAAAGCAGCGGGATGAATTCTGAAGTGTATAGGCCTATACTTTCTGCTCAGATTCAGCCGAATGCTGCCAAACTGATAGGACGCCACTTCATACTGCAGATGGATAATGACCCAAAGCATACAGCAAAAGCTACCCAAGAGTTTCTGAAGGCAAAGAAGTGGGATGTTCTTCAATGGCCAAGTCAGTCACCTGATCTCCACCCAATAGAGCATGCTTTTCACTTACTGAAGACAAACTGAAGGCAGAAAGACCCACAAACAAGCAGCAGCTGAAGGCAGCTGCAGTGAAAGCCTGGCAAAGCATCTCGAGGGAGGAAACTCAGCATTTGGTCATGTCCATGAGTTCCAGACTTCAGGCAGTCATTGACTGCAAAGGATTTTCATCTAGGTATTAAAGGTGATCCTTAAGTTTGAAATGATGTCGGTTTGTTCCATTACTTATGAGCCACCAATGATAGGTGTGTGTGTATGCCACTGGCTGTACTTCCTGAATGGTTAGTGCCCCACTTTTGTCAAACCCCTTGAATTACAGCTGACAGTCCTGACTTCGCTCCCATCTGGGTGTGTTTCCTTTCAACTTCAATGTTGTGGTGTGCAGAGGCCAACTGCCAAAACAGTTATCCTTGTTCCAATATTTCTGGCCCTGACTGTAATCAATCTGATTTCGATATTGACCATCTGGTGATGTCCATGTGTAGAGTCGCCTCTTGTGCTGTTGGAAAAGAGTGTTTGCTATGATCAGTGTGTTCTCTTGGCAAAACTCGATTAGCCTTTGTCCTGCTTCATTTTGTACACCAAGGCCATGCTTGCCTTTTATCCCAGTGATTTCTTGACTTCCTACTTTAGCATTCCAATCCCCTATGATGAAAAGGACATCTTTTTTTGGTGTTAGTTCTAGAAGGTGTTGTAGGTCTTCACAGAACCAATCAACCTCAGCTTCTTCAGCCTCAGTGGTTGGGGCATAGACTTGAATTACTGTGATGTTGAATGGTTTGCCTTGGATTCGTATTGAGATCATTCTGTCGTTTTTGAGATTGTACCCCAGTACTGCTTTTCCCACCCTTTTGTTGACTATGAGTGCTACTCCAAGGGATTCTTGCCCACAGTAGTAGATATGATGGTCACCTGAAATAAATTCGCCCATGCTTGTCCATTTTAGTTCACTGATTCCCAAGATGTCGATGTTCAATCTTGCCATCTCATGTTTGACCACCTCCAGCTTACCTTGATTCATTGATCTGACATTCCAGGTTCCTAAACAATATTGTTCTTTACAGCATCGGATTTTCTTTTCACCGCCAGACACATCCACAGCTGAGCGTCCTTTCGGCTTTGGCCCAGCCGCTTCACTCTTTCTGGCACTACTTGGAAATACCCTCTGCTCTTCCCCAGTAGTATACTGGACACCTTCCGACCTGAGGGGCTCATCTTCTGGCGTCATATCTTTTAGCCTTGTGATACATTCCATGGGGTTTTCTTGGCAAGAATATTGGAGTGGGTTGCCATTTCCTTCTGCAGTGGACCACATTTTGTCAGAACTCTCCACCATGACCTGTCCGTCTTGGGTGGCCCTGCATGGCATAGCTTATGGCTTCACTGAGGTACACAAGCCCCTTCGCCACAACAAGGCAGTGATCCATGAAGGGGAGCTTCAGCTATAGGGCAACTTATAAACTGAATGAATGAATGAATAAATAAATAAATAAATAAAAATATTATATACATGTACAAGGCAGCAGAATTGATAAGCTTCATTTTGAAGTACATGGCCCTTTGACAATCGAACCTTGGCACTCCCTCAAAATTTTATTCCCAGGGAGGGTTTGATATATAGGGTGATGCCACATGATTAAATACTTCAGGGGTCCCCAATCTTTTTGGACCCATGGGCACATTTGGGAATTGGAGAAATTGCTGTGGGCACCACCACAAAATGCCAAATCAATGGATCGCTGCTTTGGCAACCACCTGTGATATCTATGGATCTTAGGCTGAGTCTTAGTCAGCAAAAATGTTTGTTTCGTGTCTATGGGACACTGCAGCGTCTCCTTAATAAGGGATTGTCTAATTCAGATAATTGCTGTTGGTGCAATACAGCTAATGCTTCTTTTAAAGGTATGTTTTGGTACTGAGCAGTACTTCCTTTTTGTGGGGTGGTGGTGATGGTGATTACACATATATATTTTGTACTGGAACAGTCCTTAATATTCACTGATGTACACATTCTTTAAAATTATTTACCTGTTTCATGGAAATTAACAAATGGTCAGAATAAATGGATTCTCTGTGCCCTTTGAACAGCTAAAAGACTAATATTACAGCATCAGAAGGATAAGCACTCACCTCCTATATTGCAATGGATTGAGGATCTTATAACTCTTTCAATATCTTATAACTCTTTCAATATCTGAAGATATATTATATCTGAATATAGATACCACCTTCAAATGGATAGTTATTTGGATATGTGGTCTGCTTTTGTTGAAGCCTACGTATAACTGCTAGAAAGTTGTATACATTCCATGCAAATCCAGGTACGTATATTTAAAAAACCAGGGAGGAAAATAAAAAAATAAAATTTTGGGTTCCTGCAGGCACCACACTGGGGACCCCTGAAATACTTATTTCTGTTAAAGGTAAGGCTCAGTTCAGTTGTATTGGTTTGGCATTATGTGAACAACCCTCAGTCTTGCACTCTCCTTCCTGTCCTTGCAAATGTCAATTGTAATTTTATGGCAAACTATAATTTGCTTGCAAAACAGAACTGGAATCCACAGTTTGACTGTGGATTCCAGTTCTGGTCTGCTGACAAACTATGGTGTGCACAAACTATGGTTTGCCTAGTTTGGATGCAACAGTTTGCTGCAAAACTATGTCTGCTGCAAAATCAGAACTCAAAGAAGGTTGGAGGACGTGGGAAGTGGAGATGTAAGTTCACAAGCTCAAGGCTTGATCCACAACCAGGGTTGGGCATTATGTCCAAACTAGCCCTTATTTTAATCGTTCTTACCTCAGGTTTACCCCATCTTATCTTTGTACCCTTATCTCCTGATTAAAATCTCCTCCCCACCACCTTGAATTCTGCAACTCAACCATTCTCATTCACCCAAACACAGGACTCTTGTATCTTTAATGGTTTGATTGAACATAGGATTTTGGTGGGTACAGCTTATCATACAGGGTTAGTACATTTCCTCTCCTTAAAAAGCACATGGTCATGTCCGCTTTCATATTGGATCACTTTGTTTACAAGATAAGTCAGAAGATTCCCTATCTTTCAATGGTAGGGCTCCTGGAACTTAAACAGCTGTTTACATGAGAATATGTTGGCAGGTGTAGCTTTTCAGATCCCTGAGCACTATGGCATGACAAGTTGCGCCTAATAAGATTTCTTCATCTACACATTAAAAAGGTTAATTAGCCTCAATGTTGAAAGGCTGACCATTCCTGAAGTTAAGTTGTTCCTGGGATAAGGAACCCTGAATTCACTTACATCTCCACTTTACTTAAACATTTAAGAGGCAACCATTTCCATGCATCCTTGTTCACACGGACATGCGACTTGCATGTATACATGTGTAACAACCAATACTGTCTACAGGAGACTTTAACCAGAGGTGTGGTGCACACACAGTGGATTTATACACTATGTTCTTACTAAAATGGGGGACAGCTACTTCTAGAATGAGGGAAATCAGCTCTAACACTTGTTCATAGTCCAAACCATAGCCTTTATTTTTACACAGTATGTTCTCAAAACTTAGACATGCACACTCTTTACAGAACAGAAAAATGGCTTGTTCAGTATATGACCCCCCAGCACCTGGGCTGGTATACCAGTTCTAAGAGGTCTAACGTAGGAGACAGGAAAAGATTGGGAAAAATTAGCATTTACAAAATAAGAAGGGAAGATGGCACTATGCAAATGGCAGAGCAGGGGACTGGAAGGCTATATGACCAAGGAAGAGCAGATGCTGGTGCCAATGGTGGACCATGGCCATGGAAGTGGATAGAATTAGGGCAGTGATGGGCAACATCAGGAGTTCCAGGGGCCATTTCCCTCCCCACCCCACCCCCCATGGGCCACACATCTGCCACCACTGCACCACCAGAATTCAAACTGTTTTCAAGCTAAAGTAGTCCTTTCTAAGCCTCCACAAAGAGCCAGGTGTTTTGCAGCAGCGTCACCAAATTTTGGCAATATAGCAGGAGCGGCACCAGAGGCCAGGGGGCTGCATGAGGACAAGGAAAGAAATGGAACAGAGGCAGCTATAATTACCTGGCTTCAGAAGAAGAGCAACCCAAAGGACATCGCTTTCAGGTTGCTAAAAATTAGGTAAATGCTATGAAGTAAATGCTATGAGCAGAGACTACCCTACGGCTTCTTAGCCTTAGTTCCAAATTTTAAAATGCAACAACAGTTTCAGTTCACTCTGGCCAGAATAAAGGCATTTGGATGGGCAATGATGGGGAGACTGAACAGAGACTAAGCTGTTATTGGGGACCCTGGAGCCACCACAATTTTAATTATAAACAGATTTAGATGGAGAGCCTTGAATTGGAGTGTCCAATTAGTTTTAAAAATTGTGCATTCCCTTCAGGACCAATCCCACCCTTTGGACTCAGAACAAACAACTCATGCATAAGTTGCTGCCCCTACCAGGCACCAGAATGGTTGGATGGAGCTGCCAGTTTGTGCTACGTTATGTGTGGAACCTGGCTCTGGACTCAGTGGGTTGCTTTACCAGGAGGTAAAGCTTCACCTCTGGGTATATGAGGCAAACGGAGCTACCTGGGGCAAACAAGGCAGGAAAGCGGAGATTCTGGCCCTGGAAATGTGGAGTAGAGTGGAGAACTGGGCTAGGAAAGCATCATAAAGACCAATGTTAAAATAAATTGGACTCTGGGTTATTCTCTGAGCTGAGACACACCAGTGTGAGGGAAGTAGAAGGAATAAGCATTGCCTGCCTCAACTCCAAAGCAGTTACAGGGCTTGAAATAAATGGAACAAAGAACTCAATGGCTCAGAGCCTGGAACCAGGATGGGTTAAAACAAAAGGAACAATAGTTTGGTTTTGGCAAATGAATAGAAAGTGCAGGGAAATTCCTTGGCTCTTGATTAACTTTTGATCTAGCTGGCTGGCTGTATATAGTGTAGCACAATATTCAAAGCAAAAGATGTCATCAGGGGTAATCAGGTAGTGCTTGATCTGGCTGACCAGTGTGAGAGGTAAAAATTCTTCAAGATTTTTTATTGGTCCATTCAAAAGTACCCTTGTGGGTTAGTCAGCTGAGTGTGGGCAGGCAGGCATTTACATGTTTTCCCCAGACACAAGAAACTTCTTTAATTTAATCAAGGAGGAAGCAGGTACATTCTATGGATCCTTTGCCTCTACTGCAGTTCTACAACCTTAACAGCATTCATTGCAGGTTTCAGGCTGTGCCTTCTGGAGCACAATGGATTCTTGAGCTAAGGTATAAGGGTAATGCCAATTATATTCATGTCATGCAATTTGTATGTCAGACAGCCAACGCATTTGGAGCTCCTTTATAACACAAATCAGAGAACTGTATACATTTCTTTGGTATACTTATTAGTGACTGAGAATTTACATATCTGGCAGGAAAAAAGGCTCCTGTTTTACTTCGTGCATTACAGGATAGTTAAATGATAATGTGAACAGCAGTATGTTTTGCCAATATACAGAACTTGATGAAGACATGTTTAACATCTTTGTGAATGGTCCAGGACAGTCATTCAATGAAGGATATGGCAAGCATGCCCTGGATTCTTTGTTAGTATAGACAGGGGGTTGATATTACTATTATTTATACAGAACCATCAATGTTCACAGTACTTTAGACATTTTCCAAAAAAAAAAAAAAAAAAGCAGAGATAACAATCCCTTCCAACTCCTGGGTTATATAAACAAGCCCTATATGTAACACAAATTAAGTAGCACCTGTATATACTGCAGGAGGGCATCACAAGGATCAGGAGGGAGAGAGAAAGGAGCAATAAATAGAAATGTGACAAGTGTTTTTGCTACTGGTGAACATAATGCAATTACTGTGGGTTTGGTTTTCTGGAGGAAGCAAAATATCATTTCCCTAGCATGTGACAGATGTCAAACCTCTCTCAAGTGTCTGTATATAATGATTTCAAACATGGTGTGTGTTTCTGCCCAATTTATTTTGATGTCACAGAAGCTGAAAATATTCAAAAACTCAACAGTGTCTATCTTGATGCCCAGCAGGAAAGAGCACATTCCAAGCAAAGTTTTCCTAAACATATGGCTACCTAGTTGTGTGTGTGCACATGCATGAGAGTTTATTTCTACTCAGAGCAATACTAGCATGTGTTCCTGTAGACATAACTGATTTTAAATCTCTGGATTGTGGCCTATTGCCATGAAGAAGATTTAATGTCTCCTTCTTCATTTATTACATTTCTTTACTGCCCCATAGCTGAAGCTTCTCTACAAATACGGCTTAAAATAAAACATAGCATAAAAATCTTTTAAAAATTAGAAACAGCCACAGGATAAAACCAAGTAAAATACAGGGCAGGGGAAAGAACTAAAATAGCATGAACTGAAGGACTAAAAGGTCTGGGAGAATAAAAAGGTCTTTACCTGGAAAGACCACATGTAGGCACCAGGCGAGCCTCTCTGGGGAGGGTCTTTCCCAACCAGGCCACCACCACTGAAAAGGCCCTCTCTAGAGACAGCTACCAACACAGTATTTGTAGCAGGAGAACATGATGATCTCTCTCGCTTTCCACCCCATTCTCCCTAATTCATGGTAGCTCATGGAAAATCCACACACACCAGCGTCTTATGGGAAGCTCTATTGCACAACATTCTGCACCAGCCGCAGATTTTAGAGCAAGCACAAGGGTAGCCCCACATAATTTGCATCACAGTAGTCTAAATGTGTGGTCAAAAATGAATGGACCACAGTTACCAGGCTATCCCTGTCCAGGAAAGGGCGTAGTTCACATACCAGCCAAAGCTGGTAATAGGGACTCCTCGCCACAGAAGTGAGTTGGGCTTCTAATAACAATGATGAATCCAAGATTCCAACCTCCGAACTACATATGACAGGTCCATAGCCCATGCCCAGGGTGATGCTGCCTGTCAATTGACCAGTTAAATATTGTCAACTGACCACCTACCATTTGACTATAATCAAATATTGTCACTCAGCCTCCCTTTTTATTGCTGCATGGGATCATAGGACAGCAGTGATAGGAGTGAAGGTCCCACATGCCCTTCACCCCTTATTTAGGAGCAGACCACCCCTGCCCCTGAACTGTTCACAGAGCTTCTATCCCCTCTGTCCCATTTGAGACACATGGCTTAGCTTCTCCTACTGCCCATGTGCTGTAATTACTAGCATCTCTGAATGGCAACAGCAACACAAAGTTCATTCAAATAAAGCACAAAGCAAATTATCGCAAGCATTGATCTCAATGCCACAAGCCAAAAGCACCCCGATGTCAGGCTGACCACTAAATCCATTTCATTGGCTGGGGGGGGGGGGGGGGGGCTCCTACGTGCCCTGGTATGGTGCTATGTAATGCTTTTAAAAAAAGACTGGACTGGAATCATCTAGAAAACAGTTTTTTCTAGGAAGAATTTCACTCTTTTTTGCTAGCATTAATAAATCAATTCTTTAAACACTTGACTGGTCAAATTGTAAAAAAAAAAAAAAGCTCATCAGATACCCAACTACAATGGCACAAAGCTGTCTTTGTTCTTTCTTTAGCACCTGCAAAATGGATGGGCATTGATGGAAACTAACTGCTTGCAGGAAGGGTGGGTGCAGATGCTGGCCGGCAGACATAGAATCATACAATAGTAGCGTTGAAAGGGGCCTATAAGACCACTGAGTCCAACCCCCTGCTCAACACAGGAATCCAAACGTAGTGTTTTGTCCCAAGTAGGCTGATGGCTGGATCCTGGATCTCCCCTTTTCTGGTCACTTCCTATGTGAAGTGAAGAATTATCCCTCTTGTTGTATCACTATCTGGCTTCAATATTTCCTTTTGCTGATTGCCAATAACTTTCCATTTGTTAACCATCACCACATGGCAGTTAAGCACTTTCTAAGACCTGGACATGGAACAACCGATTGGTTCAAAATTGGGAAAGGAGTACGACAAGGCTGTATATTGTCGCCCTGCTTATTTAATTTATATGCAGAGTACATCATGAGAAACACCGGGTTGGATGAATCACAGGTTGGAATTAAGATTGCCGGAAGAATTATCAACAACCTCAGATATGCAGACAATACCACCCTAATGGCAGAAAGCGAAGAGGATCTAAAGAGCCTCTTGTTGTGGGTGAAAGTGGAGAGTGCAAAAGCTGGTTTGAAACTCAACATTACAAAAACGAAGATCATGGTATCTGGCCCCATCACTTCCTGGCATATAGAAGGGCAAGAAATGGAAGCAGTGACAGATTTTACTTTCTTGGGCTCCAAGATCACTGCAGATGGTGACTGTAGCCATGAAATTAAAAGACACTTGCTCCTTGGGAGGAAAGCTATGGCAAACCTAGACAGCATAGTAAGAAGCACAGACATCACCTTGCCGACAAAGGTTCGTATAATCAAAGCTATGGTTTTCCCAGTAGTAATGTATGGCTGTGAGAGCTGGACTATAAGGAAGGCTGAGCGCCGAAGAACGGATGCTTTCGAACTGTGGTGCTGGAGAAGACTCTTACGAGTCCCCTGGACTGCAAGGAGGTCAAATCAGTCCATCCTAAAGGAAATCAACCCTGAGTGCTCACTGGAAGGACAGATACTGAAGCTGAAGCTCAACTATTTTGGCCACCTAATGCGAAGAGAAAACTCCCTAGAAAAGACCCTGATGCTGGGAAAGATTGAAGGCAAAAGGAGAAGATGAGATGGCTAGATAGCATCACCGATGCAATGAATATGGACTTGAGCATACTCCGGGAGAGAGCGGAGGACGGGAAGGCCTGGTGTGCTATGGTCCATGGGGTCATGAAGAGTCGGGTACGACTTAACAACTGAACAACAACAAAGACAACTGAGCTCTTTCAGGAGACCCTTCTACCTTACTTGTTGCTACAAAAATCAAAATTACTCAAAAAAATTTAAAAATCCATTTAAGCACTTGCTACATATGGCTACAATAGAGTCATGCGGGAACACGCTCTTGATAAATCGCCTTTACTTTCTTCCTCACACAGGATTACATCTTCACAAGCACTTCTGCCTTTGTTACTAGCTTGCATGTTTCCCTCCCAAGTTGTGCTGCATGTTGTTTCTCTACTTGGTCCCTGGAAGAGATTTTTACTCACCACAGGTGATCAGGTGACAGACTATTTAAAAGTGTGGCATTTACAACCCTAGTGTAGATGCGTGAATAGAGGCTCTGGCAACAGGTATCACCATCAGATGATGGTAAGCTCAAACAGTAAGCACATATTTTTCTGCATAATTAGATCTCTCTCTCTCTCTCTCTCTCTCTCTCTCTCTCTCTCTCTCTCTGACTTCCTGCCTCAAAATAGCAATGTGTTATTTTAGGGTACTCAGATACTTACTACAATGACTATACGTCTCCCAAATCTTCATATATTTAGTGGTATTACAAATGCTTATCCTGTCAAAATAACATTAAAATGTCATTTGGTGTCATTAAAGTCTACACATTAAAGCAAAACAGCAAACTTATAAAACCTGATAAGAGTAAAGAAAAAATCCAGGTAATACCAACATGAATGCCATTATCAGCACCCAATGATATAGAAGCTCTTCTAAAAAGAACTGTTTTCATTAGCTGTTTTAAGAATCACCTAGGTGAAAGCAGGGAGGTTCACAATGAGAGTACCACAGCTGAAAAGGCCCTGCTTCTTATTGCCACATGACATACCCCAGATGGCAGATGATCTTAATATCCAGGGAGGTATATAGGAGGAAAGTGATTTTGTATACAGAACAGGGTGTTAACGGTTAAAACCATCACCTTGAATTGAGTCCCCCAAATAGGAAAAGAGCTGGAACATAAATCCTCAGAGGGTACTTTTCAATTTGATGCGAATCACAGTGCTAAGAAGAAACTTAAGCCAATTCTTTAGAATACAAGTGTGAGACTTTTAACTGAAGTTAAGAGCACTCCGTCCACAGTTTGCATGGACCTTGGATGTTATGACTACAGACTCATTAGCACAATATTTCCTCTTCACATCTTGTGAAAGGGAACTAACTGTTCATTATCATGCAAACCAACCCTACAACCAAAACTAATTGTTACAGAAGATCTAACTTGCTCCTCTAAAGGCTGAACTTTAATTATAATGAACATTCTCTTCTGAGGATTCTTACTTTTGCTAACTCAGGCACTATTTCACTTATGGGAGGGACCATGTAAGCAGACCATGTAAGCAGAATGTCTGCTGTGTTGTACATATTGCTTCAAAAGCAATACTGGTCAGTGAGGCTTTATGAATGGAACAATACATGCAGAAACTGCCAGCAGAACTTCACCAATACAGGGAGTGGTCTTAGCTCAGTGACAGAGCCCCTGCTTTGCAGGCAGAAGGTCCCAGGTTCAATCCCCAGCTTCTCCAGGTAGGGCTAGGAAGGAATCCTGCCTAAAACCCTGGAGACCCACTACAAGTCAGTGTAGACAATACTGAGCTAGATAGACCCACTCAGTATAAGGCAGCTTCCTATGTTCCTACGATGACAAAACACCACCAGAGCTCCAGGATTGTGCTTGAGAAATGACAGATTCTTCTCCAGTACATCAGTTGTTGTTGTTCAGTCGTTCAGTCGTGTCCGACTCTTCGTGACCCCATGGACCATAGCACACCAGGCCTTCCTGTCCTGCGCTCTCTCCCGGAGTGTGCTCAAGTTCATATTCATTGCATCGGTGATGCTATCTAGCCATCTCATCCTCTGTCGTCCCCTTCTCCTTTTGCCTTCAGTCTTTCCCAGCATCAGGGTCTTTTCCAGAGAGTTTTCTCTTCGCATTAGGTGGCCAAAATATTGGAGCTTCAGCTTCAGTATCTGTCCTTCCAATGAGCACTCAGGGTTGATTTCCTTTAGGAAGTACATCAGTAGCAGCAACCTATTAGAAGAATGGAAGCATCTTTTGGAAAAGAGCCATGTGGTGTAGTGGTGAGAGCGTTGGACTGGGAGCAGGGAGATCTGGGTTCTAGTCCCCACTCGGCCACGGAAGCTCGCTGGATGACTTTGGGCCAGTCACAGACTCTCAGCCCAACCTACCTCACAGGGTTGTTGTGAGGATAAAATGGAGAGGAAGAGGATCATGTAAGCCACCTTGGGTTCTTTGCAAGAGGAAAAAAGGCGGGATATAAATGCAATCAATCAATCAATCAATCTTACTGGCGCTTCATACTCCATAGATGAATAGATGGAAAACGGAGAAGCAGGAGACATGAGAGCACTGTAGATTACATTTTACAGGGTTCTATGCAGTGGTAGTTTTTCTGAAATGAAGGCCACATATTGCATTCTGTAGAGCTGTGTGGCCTTACAATCAGGGAATATCTCAACTCAGAAGACACAACGTGAAATAGAGTTGGACAACATGTGGCCCCCCGGCAGCTCTTCTACATTGCCTCTATGCATAAAAGTACGGATGGTAGTCTTCTAGGCTAAATAATCTTCTATGCTAAATCCAGTGAAGTAACATAATTATTTAATTCAAGTTCAAGCGATGTTGGAAAACCTCAAATTCTTAACACTACTGCAGTATTTGATTCAATTTTCTATTAATGCATGCCCATAGACAGAGCTCAACAGTTCCTTCATATCTAAACCATCAGAGCAGGTAAAAATGTGAAGGTATCAGTCTTATCAGGAAGCACCGCTATCTGAAGTACCTAATGTTCACGAGCACCTATTCCTTTCCCTGTAGATCATGGATTGGATCTAATGGTGTAATTCAACTGATAGAAGCAGTTCTGTCAATGGAACCAAGAGAGGGGTGATACCCCCTGCAGCCCTCCATGCTCCCTCAAATCTGCTCTAGAGGACTGGGAACCCCCCCGGAGCAGATTTTCGGGCAGTCCAGAGAGCTGCAGGGAGGAGGAAGGTGGGAGACAGTCCTGTTGCACTAGTGGACATCCACTAGCACAATGTTGGACTTAACCCCTTGTTTTGGAGACTGCATGAGTAATGCCACAATGCAATTGGCAATAGCTCCACCTTATGGGAAACTGAAATGTGTGAGAGAAATACCACTTCCAACTGTGTGCCAGATATGAGCTCCATTTCTATCGTTGGTGCTTTGCATTCCTTAAAACGGACTCTAAAATTGCCTGCCTAAGGGATCGCCTGTTTCTTAAAAATTATTTTTATTGAGTTTTAGTCACATGTTTTCAATGTAATTACTGAGTATATACAAATATTACAACTTTTTTGTTATTAACCTCTCCATAGATCTCATCTCATAGAATCATAGAGTCGGAAGGGTTGGAACTCAAGACCATCCTGCTCAATGCAAGAAGCCTGATTCCCAGGCGGAATCCCAAGTACTAACCAGGGCTGACCCTGCTTAGCTTCCGAGATCAGGTGCATCCAGCCCTTTCCTTACCAGTTATTAAGATCTACAGGAGAGGCCCTTTTGAGGACATCATTAGCTATAGAGGCCCATTTTCCAGGTGTGCACGAAAGGCTTTCTCCTCTGCTGCACCCAAACTGTGGAATGTACTCTCTCAAGATCTATGATTGGCCCACACTCTAAAAAGCAACTACACTATGCAGTTGTGTTAATGTTTTCAATGTTCTTGTTTTTACTGTGTTAAGGTTTCATTTTTTAAATATTTGTACACCACTTGATGGCTTTTTAGCAAATACAGCAGTATAAAAATTGTTAGTAATAGTAGCAGTAGTAGTAGTAGTAGTAATAATATAGTTGACTTATTTCTGTTTGAAGCTAAATAATGTTTTATGGATTATAACCACCATTTAAGTTTGTAAGTTCTTTGAGGCAGAGACCTATCTTTCACTTCAATTATTCTGTAAAGTATACAGACTGTGGTGTATAAATAAAGTGTATTCCCCTATTTTGAAATATTCATTTGAAAGACAACATAGAATACTTATATTGTCACACAGGTAAACTGGGTTTTACTATTTTAATGGCTGCTAAAAGAAATGAAACATTGGATATGTCATCATGAGTTTTCCTTCTCTTTGGAAGACAGGAGGATATCCTGAGGTATATAACCCCTCCTAACAGGAGGTTGGGCTTAAAAGACTAGATTCCACATTTTCTATGTGAGGGGGAGGGATCCACTTTGAGTCTGAGATGTGCTGAAGGGAGAAGATCCACATGAAAAAAAAAGTTAGCTTACAGGATGCTAATTGTACAATATATGAAACTCACTGTAACGACGAACAAACAGTAGTATACGCAGAAAGAATTAAGGGGGGATCTCCTTTGAACTTGATTCAGACCAATTCAGAGTTTCAAAAGGACAATAAAAGAAAATAGGTAAATGACTTCTTTAATCCATAAACACCTTGAAAACAATGCAGTGGTTACTCAAAGCCAACATGGATTTGTCAAGAACAAATCCTGCCAGACAAATCTGATTGCATTTTTTGATCAGGTAACTTCCCTTGTGGACTGTGGGAATGCTGTGGCCATAATATACCTCGACTTCAGCAAAGCTTTCAAGAAAGTGCCTCATGATATCCTGATTAGCAAACTAGCTCAAAGTGGGCTAGATGAAACAACTATCAGGTGGATCCACAGTTGGCTACAGAATTGGACTCAAAGAGTGCTTATCAGTGGGATCTTCTCAAACTGGGGCGAAGTAATAAGCAGGGTACCGCAGGGCTCAGTCCTGGGCCCAGTGCTCTTCAACATTTATAAAGTCATTTATTAATGACTTGCAGGAGGAGGTGCAGGGAATGCTTATCAAATCTGCAAATGACACAAAATTGGACAGGACAGGTAATACCCTGGAAGACAGAAACAAAATTCAAAGCAATCTTGACAGACTGGAGTGCTGGGAAGAAAACAATAGAATGAAATTTAATAGAGGTAAATGCCAAGTTCTGCACCTAGGAAAAAGAAACCAAATGCAGTTACAAGATGGGGGATACTTGGCTCAACAATACTACAAGCGAGAAGGATCTTGGAATTGTTGTAGATCACCAGCTGAATATGAGCCAACAACGTGATGTGGCTGCAAAAAAGGCAAATGCTATTTTGGACTGCATTAATGGAAGCATAGCTCCCAAATCCCATGAAGTACTAGTTCCCCTCTATTCAGCACTGGTGAGGCCTTATCTGGAGTACTGTGTCCAGTTCTGGCCACCACACTTGAAGGACACAGACAAACTGGAGAGGGTTCAGAGGAGGGCAACAAAGAAGATCAGGGGACTGGAAACAAAGCCCTATGAAGAGAAACTGAAGGAACTGGGCATGTTTGGCCCTGAGAAGAGAAGACTGAGGGGAGATAGGATAGCGCTCTTCAAGGACTTGAAAGGTTGTCACAGAGAGGAAGGCCAGGATGTCTTCTCGATCATCCCAGAGTGCAGGACACAGAATAATGGGCTGAAGTTACGGAAAGCCAGGTTCTGGCTGAACATCAGGAAAAACTTCCAGACTGTTACAGTGATACCACAGTGGAACCAATTGCCTGGGGAGGTGGTGGGCTCTCCCACACTGGAGGCATTCAAGATGAAGCTGGACAGCCATCTGTTAGGGATGCTTTGACTAGGATTCCTGCACTGAGCAGCGGGTTGGACTGGATAGTCTTATAGGCCCCTTCCAACCCTACTGTTCTATGATTCTATTATTCCTTCTGGGCTGGAGTAGCCAACCCAACAAGATGGGTTGGACAGGAAATTCTCTTTGCTTCTGAAGAGAGCGAATGCTTACAGTTAGTCCAATGTTTTGTTCTTTTTCAGAGGAGGAGGATATCCTGGAGAAAGATGTTGGAAAGCAGTGCCTCCCATCACAGGAACAGAATCAGAGATATTTTTAGGGAACCCTTCACCCAAAGGCTACATTGGAGAAGCCAAAAGTGTCCATTTAGAAATGTCAACTGAAGGTATAGATCAATGACCCATGTGGCAGCCAAACGTCCTCTACAGATCAATATCAAAGGCCACTACCACAGCTGAAGTGGTTTCTTCTGAAACCCATGACAGGCAAATGTGATGAAGATATTTCTTGTCCTCAGCTGAGTGATGAAAGGCAATGAACAAAGAGTCTGAGTGCCGGAACTCCCATGTTGTCCCATCCTTGAAAATGAGACGTCACTTCCCTCTCATAGGCCCTGGGTGGTCCTTGCTTACAGAAAGCCTCTCAGCCTAAAACAGCTACACACCGCAACAATGGGCCACGTAACAGACACACAAATACAGAGACTAGAACCTGCAGCTAATCCAGATGTCAACTCTAATTCCATTACTTCTCAGGCAACACTATTACAGGACCTAATGATGTCAATCCCAACATTAAGGATTGATTCACCTGCTCATCTTCCAATGCGCTATCAACTGCCAGCAATGCCCCTCAACATTCTGCATAGAACAAATAAGATAGACTTTACACAACAGAACAAATGGACACAAATCTGATATCAGAAATGGCAGTATTCAGAAATCAGTGGAAGAACATTTTAACCTCCCAGGACACTCTGCTACTGACCTTAAAATGGCCATTCTTGAATAAAGGAACTTTAAAGGGAGAATTACGATTTATCAGGAAGTTCAATTCCATCAACTTATCGATGCCAAGAAGTCTGTCTTATCAAGCTGTAACATAATTGTCACTATCGGTGCTTTTTCCCCCTATGACTTCACTGCTTTCAAACTCTCCCCCTGCTCCAAACTATATGTACGTATATATATATACTGGCCAACTTAGGATAATACTTCATGCATCTGATGCAGTGGACTCTCGTCCACAAAATTTATGCCATATAAAGTTGCTAGTCCTTATAGCGCCACAAGACTCTTCACTGGTTTTGATGCAACAGACTAAGGATGGCTACTCCTCTAGAAGGTGAACTCCCATGTGTGCTTTAGAGTGATCTCAGAGTATACCTCTCCTTCTCCTCGTCAAAGGCAGATGACTATTTTTATTCTAGAGAGCTCATACAACACTATGACTGGGTTCAGACAACCCGTCAGAGCTCATCATGGGTTGTTTAACCCTCGCATAACCCACGCTAGTCTGGTTCACATGACACAACAACCCCTGAGCAGGGGTTGCATATTCAAAATGGCATCTGCATGCGCCCTGCACATGCTGCAGCCTCACCCTGGATTAAATAACCCATGATGGGCCATTGTGTCATGCGAACTGCCCCAATATAAATACAGCAAACAATTCTGTGTTTTTAGCTTTGATACACAAAATGCCCAGACAGACAGAAAAACTTATTTTTATTATTTTAAACTCTTAAAAATAGAGTATAGGATTGCAGCCTGACACAGATAAAAAAGGTGGACTCTGAGGAATTAAGATAAATCCCCTGCATACAACAATACGGTTTGCACATAAAGTGCTGAGATCTGTGCTGAATATGTGAAGGCCCCCCATTCCATACAGAGCCCCCCTCGCTCCACTGCACAGTTCACGGAGATGTGCCTTCCAGTAGGGATGCACAGACTGTGTAAAATCCATTCCATCTGTGTCTCATGGATTGTCAACCACCTTCCATTTTGTCCTCTGCCCATATCAACGGAATCAGATTTTTTTGTTCCCGAATTTGCGCAAAATCGCAGTTGCACAGATACCCATTGGAGCAAATTTGCATGTGCAAAAATGCGCAAATTCCCCCCCAAATGCGCATTTTCATGCTTTAGCCTATGGGGGAAATATGCATTTTTGGCCAGGTTTTTAAAATTTTGCATATTTTTCTATGACGAAATTTGCACAAACTTCAGGAAAGTCAGAAAAATAGCCGCAAGTTCATGGAATCCACCTGAAAGGGGAAAAGCCAGTCCGCTGCAGAATCTGATTCATGAAAATCCAAACTCATTTGGTTCTGTTGTGGATTTCTCCGATGTCCCTAGCCTTCCAGTGCTGAAGAGAGAGACTTTACATCACTCAATATAAACAAACAATCAAACAAGGGCAGGGAAAGAAGAGAAAGAAGGCAGGCATTGCTGCAAGATGAAGGAGCATTTATGTAACAGCTGGAAGTGTTCAGTTTGAAAAGAACTAGAAGTTTTGATATAAAAGAAATCCTTTAAAATATATATACCAATATTCGCATGGGTAAGGAGGGTGAGATCTTAGCATCTCCAGTGATGTCACAGGTATTAACCAAAAGGTGGATGTCATGGCCACACAACCATCTTAACACACAGGATCTTAGCAGCTAAGAGAGGGAGCATTGCTTTTAATCAGCAAGACTGAACTGACCAGGAGGGAAGACAACGGTGCTCACAACAACCAAAAGAATAGGAAAATGTGCTAAAATAGCTTACTGGCTCCAATCGAACTGTGGATGCATGCAGCAGCCATGGTAGCATGGTCACAGCCCTGTCAGGTAGCTGAGAATCATACTGATCATCTGGGTTCTTTTTGAGAACACACACAGCTCAATCCAGTCCCCTCGACCCCTTAACAGCAGATTATGCACATGTAGGATCGGGTTGCTGGGGGTGGCTGGGCAATTCATTTGTGTTTGCAGTTTCTCATCCACCTAGAGATGTGTGCACAAAAGCCTGCTGCTTATGGTTTATGACCCTTAACTGGACCAGGATTATTGAACTGCGTTCACTAGCTGGCATCTAAACAAATGGTTCTTAATCTGAATATCAACACACAAAACCAGTTAAAAAAACACACAAGAAATAAAAGCAATATTTTTACCTGAGGTAGCACTGCTGGTCTTTGTCCTGCCAACCTCTGCAAGGAGCTGACCTGAGGAACTTTAATCGGCACTGCAGTAATGGTTCCCAAAGCCTACCAGAAAAAAAAATTCCAGGATTGTAAATGGTAACACCTTATGGAAATCTCTATAGATCAAACCCTTCCCAGCCCTCCGGTCTCTCAAGCCAACTCCTCTATACCCACTGTTCAGTGTGGTGTACTTGATAGAGTTTGTGGATTCCAATTCTCACTCTGATAAGTAGGTTCACTTGGTAGGTTTAGGACTGTCTGTTGCTCACAGACTAGCCTGCCTCACAAGGTTGTTGGGAAGATAAAACTGAATAAACTCCATGTATGCCACAATAAGCTCTCTGGAGGAAGGGCAGGATACAAGATGAGATAAACTGGATGAAAAATATATGATTTTATTAAGGGCACTTATTTTAAAAGATTCCTTCAGGTAGAGAATGTGGTTTAAAAACACAGTTAACTAACTGTGTGTATGGCATGAAACCAAAATGTTTAGTTGGTGCCCCTGGCATGAAAATGTAGCATAACAGACTTGTGTTATGGATTTGTCACATGTGATAGCGCAGCTGCTGTGCCCAACACAAAAGTGATCCTCACACAGAAAATGTATTGTGTGCTGCAGCCCTAAGTGAGACACACCATTCCTTTCCTCAGTTTTCCTTTCCTCATTTCCTTTCCTCAGTTTTCTATCTGATTAGAATCAACAACAAAATAGTTAAAATCAAGGTTAACAAAAAGCAGGAAACTACACTTCCTATTCTTCAATTGCCTTCCTCTCCCAACACTACACTGCACATCTGACAAAAGATAACTCCCAGCTCAGGAAACTGTTTTATCATCAGTCGCAGCCATGTGTTTGTTCTATAAAACAGAAAAAAGGTTTTCAAAAAACAACACAGAACCTACCAACAATAAAAATGGGAGTTGTGGGGAATGGGACCAGAGCAGCCAGACAGCTTCTTTGTACTGCTAAGTTCATTTCTCTTGGTATCTGTGGACTAGGAGTTCTGGCTGTGTTTTCCAATGAAGCTATCATTAGTCCTGTCACCTACGCTCTCAGAAAATGCTGTCGATTTATTTCCCTGAAGAAGTTCAGAGTACTGCCTCTGCCTCTCAGGAGAATGAAAACAGATTATGGGATTCTTCAGTTATGAAATTTTTAGTGCCAAATGATACGTGCTTAATGTTTACCAGCCACTTAATATTAAAGCTCAATTGTTTTAATATTTAAAAGGGGATGCAAGCTCAGGGTTTTTTTTAAAGACACACTGTAGGGGTAGAAAATCCCCGATTTCTTTATTTTTATTGTTATCTGTCTGCATCTGGCTATATAGTCGCTACATTATTCTATGTAAGACCACAAACAGAAAGCTGTCCAGCGGACTCTATACAGAGTCATATTTGTGAATTGTTCTGTGGGTTTTTGTTTGAGTTTGTTTACTTTACTTATCAGTTTTAAGCTTGAGCATATCTGCTAATATTAGCAAAATTGAGCTTCACAAAGACATTCAGGACCATACACCAACAGGGCAAATAACAGTAAAAAAAAGTCAACCGAAAAAAAGATGAAGGAATGGATGCCTGGTTAGTTATTTATGGCACAATCCAGGCAAAGATATACACTTTCAAATCCCACTGATTTCAATGGGAGCAAGTAAAGCATGTGTATAACTCTCTCCCACTGATATAAATGGAACTTATAAGGGCATGATCCAGCCAATTAGGCACTTCTCTTAACAATAAGTAAATCATATTCTACAAACTAGGGTCCTCAGAGCAGCTAGGAAAGGAAAGGTTCCTCTTGTGCAAGCACCGAGTCATTACTGACCCCTAGAGGGATGCCGTTTTTCTTCATCACAAAACATTACCATATATTAGGGATGGCGGAGAATTCCGCCACGGATCTCGGTGAGGCCGAATGCCAGTGCATTCGGCCCCCCGAAATCCGTGGCGGAACGAAGCCTCCCCGCCCCCCTGCCCCATGAAATGGGCCCGGAACGGAACCCCCAACCCACTACACGTGCGCAAAATGGAGCACTTACGTGCTGCCGTCCGCGCTGACTAGCGAATGGCAGCCGCCTCCACAGCCGCCATTCGCTTCCTCTTCATAGACGTCCCTAACGCAGGGACGCTTTTTGCATCCCTGCGGAAGCCGTGATAGGCTACGTAAGTATTTATGTAGCCTATCACAGCAAGATAAAAAAAACCCCAAACCCACGTATGCAAATAGCAACGGCTACAGCAGCCGCCATTTGCATCCCTGCTGCCCAGCGGCCGGATGTCTGGCTGCGGGCGGAGCCGGCCAGTGGCTCTGCGGAATCCCTGCAGAGCGGAGCGCCTCCCCCCCGGTCGAGGATTCCGGGGGGAGGGACAGAGCGCCTCCCCCCCCCTGCGAAGCAGATCCGCGAAATGGTAAGTGACTTTCATACATCCCTACCATATATTCTAATTCCAATTCAGGTCTGAGTACCATCACTTATACAGCCAAAATAGCAGCACTAGGGTCCTTCCAGACAAGGCCTTCATTGCAAAAAAAAAGGAGTATTGTAAAGCAAACAGGCTGTTTCTCCTCACTGCTGCTGCACTGGCAAATTTCAGTAGCAAACTGCACTCTTGACTTTCAAAGGTAGGCTATTTTTCCTCACTGCTACCGCACCACCAACTTTCAGCACTGCAACCCCTGATCAAGGATCGCCCCTTATGTACAAGAGGGAACTATAAGTAGACTCAGGGCTGGGCTGAAGCTGAGAGAATGGCTTAGGACAGTTCTGCAGTATTACCTATGTTTTATCCCAACATAGCAGGTTGGCCTGAGAGGGTAGTATACAACAAACCTGTAGAATGGTTCACTGTTACACACCCGTTGAAGGTTGGAGGGCTGCATCAAGAGAAATCTGCTTACAGCAGTTCTACAATGTAGTCCACTTTTAATATTACAGGCCAGAGGTAAGGCTGAGATTAGTTGGCATTCCCAGTCAAAACCCCACATACCTCTCAGGCTGCAGCAAAGCTCATCTACATAAATTGTCCCTCATATCTCTCGGGGCAAATCAAGCACTCAGTTGCATGCAGAAGCCTCATGCCCCAATGACTTGCACGCAGGCTAGTTACACTTTTAAATGTTCAATAACTTTAAAAAACGCACATGTAGTAAGACCAAAATTAGAGCAAAGACTTCGGTCTCACAGGCTCAGGTAATGCATGCACACACCAGGGATACCTTGCAACATTTTGTTTCAGGGCCCTGCTTGTAAAATATACTTATGAGTTCATCAGAAAACCCAAGAATAATGGGCACCCTCATGAAGCCAAAACTTGTTGTGAATTGCCCAGAGAGCTTTGGCTATTGGGCAGTATAGAAATGTAATCAATCAATCAAACAAACAGGAAATATATTTGGGAGGTCTGGATTATTTTGCTGAATACCCTCCAGACATTCATCAAAATAATCCAGTTCCTGATTTCTGTCGCATCTGGATGAGGTTCCATGTGTAGCCAACTTGAGCCATTCTCATTACCCCATTTTTCCTCACTTACTAGGACACAGCAGCAATGGGGAGAGCTCACAGAAACCTGTGTAGTAGAGCCTTCCTCAGGCAACTAGAAGTGAGGAGGGCTGGGAGGGCTCCAGAATCCCATCCTGGTAGTAAGGCCTCACCATTTGACATTGCCCAGGACTTCTAGGGACCATATGAAATTCCCAGTGATCCTGCATATTGCCACACATGCACATAGCCCTGTCCAAGGTTATCTTGATCCACGGAAACAACATTTATTGTGGTTCTCATTGACCCTACATGCTATGACACACAGTAAATTCTCAGACCTTCCTATAAGGGTGAAACTCCCAGGCGAGAGCCCTCCCTGATTTGCCTCCCTATATAGGCAAGTTTGGGAAAAGGAAGGGAATGATGCAGAGAACACCATGGGGTGTGCAGACCAAAAATGACCCATTTAGGATTAGGCATCTGGGTGCAATCCTATGTGTGTCTGAGAATGAAAACCAATGAAATGTAGTTTCTGGCCTTCCATGTTCAGACTCCATCCTTAACTAAAACAAAATTTTAAAAGAATGCTTAGGTCTTGAAGAGGTTCTCAACTCTCAAAACTTGGAGGAAGATAATAGTCTTTCCTGGTTTTCTAAAAGTCCCACTGGAGAGGTGTGGCACACTTTCTGAAGGTGGGATTTCCATGAAAGGGTTCAACGACACAAAAGTTCTATTTCTGGTATCAACACGTTTTTCTTCAGATGGCAGCTGCACACCAGTTACAGATTTCAACTCAGCGAAACAGGAGACATAAGCAAAAAATAGGTACTTCCTAAGCCTGCCATCTCAAGGCTGTCTAGGGCAGCCGTCACCTACCCGGTGCCCTCTGGATGTGTTGGACTGCAACTCCTATCATTCCCAGCCAACATGGCCACGCTGGCTAGGGATTATGGGAGTTGCAGTCCAACACATCCAGAGGGCATGAGGTTCGGGACGTCTGGTATAGGGTTTGTCTTACAGGTTAAACCCAGCACCTTGATTGTTTCCTGGGACCCAACTAGTCGCCCAGTGGAGCTCTTGTAACATAAGTGCTACCTCAGGGTAGTACCATAGAAAAGCTGTGCGCTCACTTTCTGGACCAGCAGGATTTCGTTTGTGTGCTAAGATTTAATGTTTCATATTTCTTTCAAAATAAATTATTTGTCAGCACTAAATAAATTATTAACATGAAGAACAGGGAGTGCAGGTACACCGTTACTTCCCATAAGAATTTCAAAGCATTTTGGTGCAAGATGTTAGCTTAACTCACTCTGTCTTACTGCGGAAACAATGAAAGCTCAATGCACAGGTCAAAAGAGCAAGAGAGCTGACAAAGGCCAGAACTGCTAAGTCACTGCCACACTGTATTCTGGTACTGAAGGATGCAACACTAAAAAGTAACCTTCTGGGATGAGATACCACCATTTTTATACCGCAGCATTCTGGAAAAAGAAAAGTATAATTATACTGTAGCTGGATGCTTTAATTTGGGCTGCTTTTACTTGCAGAAATTAGAAGATATTTTTACAACTTTTTGCTACAGACGAAGGAAGAAGAGAAAGAGCTCATGAAATATTGGGGAGGAATAGATGCGATAAGGAAAAAGGGGAACAGCCTGGGAGAACCATTATAAAATTGTAAGACCCAGACTACTCTTCATACTTCTGTCTCATGCAAGTGTCTGCACTTGGAAATGTGCCTGATGTGCATGTTTGGTTTAAAGAAGGCTGGACAACTTTGGAGGCTCTGGCGGCCAATTAAAATTCCTCACCACCATGTATGCAACACCTCCCACCCACCACAGACACACACTTCCTCCCCCACCCCCCATCTCAGCAACTTGGATCATGCTTGCTGAGAGGAGGGCAAGGTGAAAGCCTCTTGCCAGCAATCATGAGCTAAGTCACTGGGACTTGGGGCGGGAGAGGGAGAGGGAGCTGTTACAAACAGCTTCCTAAAGAACTATCTTTACACTGGAGTGGAATGCCATCAGAGATGGGGCAAGGCAGGCCTCCCTATCCAGGGAATTCCTGAACCCAGGCACAGGCAAAGAGAAGGCCTTCCCTGTGGTCCCAAACAAATGAACATCAGGCACTGGTAGGGCATGCAAGAGACCCTCCACCAATGATCTCTGTAAGGCTCACAAGGGAGATGGACAGCTCTACCACTGAGCAGCACAGTACTCTGAACAAGACTTGGTTTACTTGTTTTTCAAAGCAGAATGGCATGCTAAAAAACAACTCAGTCCTACATCCCCATGTGACTTAATGGGGGAGCGGGGTGGGGGGAGGAGAAGCTCTCTGGAAGGCAGGGTACTTGCTCCTAAATGTTCAGCGTATACATATACACAACCACGATTTCTGTGCGGTATGCTTCCTACAGGGCTAAGACCTAAGAAGACCACATATCTCCTTTTGGTATCAGATGATGCCATGAAACACACCTTCTGATCCACTAAGCCAAATGCAGTCCACCAGCCTGCTAGATGCATAACAAGCCCTCTTGTTTTTCCAGGCCCAGGCAGGCAGCAGAAACGTTTAAGTTTATCAGACCTTGCTGGGCTGCCACACATCCTGGCCAGCTGCATTTGGCTTTGTGGGGCACAAATGGCTCAGGTCTGTCATGATGCCATCAGAGGAAGGCCGCTCTACTTTTCTGGCAAACCAGAGCTGCAGAAGAAGGTCTAGAGGAGGCTAACCTGTGGCACAAGTCTAGCATATTTGGTAGGTTTCAAGGTAAGCAGCGCAAGACCTGGGACAGCTCCTAGTGCAAACTCCCAGTCCCAACAGAAATCAAGTTCCTTCAACAGTTTTCTGAGTTGTGCATAGCACCTAAATAGAGAAGCAGCAAGTTTCAAAGCCCTGCCTGTGGCTGAAAGTTAGCAAGAATGAAAAGGGCAGAGCTCTCGCTTGGACACGAGCACTCTGATGCTGGGTTCTCTCTTGCTGTGCCCTCCACCAATCTTCTCTGCAGGAAGGCTTATATTGAATGACAACTCTTAGGCCAATGAAGATATGATGGAGCTGTGGATTCTGGTTCCTCATCTGGAATGTCTGAACCTTCAGCCTCAGAGGAGCAGTCTGGTGTCAGATCCTCTTCCTCTGGTTAGCGTGCCCTTCTACAGAATACCCTCATGCAAGGTCCTACTGACCCACCTCCATAGAGATCCTTGTCCAGGTAACTGGAGTCTGGGACAAGACACTCGAACATACACAGGCATTCTTGAGTTCTCAGAACATCTGACAACATTTGAATGCAATCAAGTAGGAGGTTGATCGATTTCCCAGTCTCAGAGTAAAGACAGGATCACGTTGTCTTGCAGCCAGTGACAAGGATGCACATTTTCATCCCCTCACTTCACCTCACCCCACCGCCTGAATGGTACAAGTATTTCCCATATCTCAACCATGCCACGTTGTGCCATTCCCTGCTGCCATTCTGCCTCTGCCTTCCATTTTGGAGAATAGGCATTTTTTCTCTCCTCCCCATCTGTCAAAAGAGCAAACTGGTGCACATTCTTATGAACCTTTAATTAACAAGCTGAAAAGACATTTTTCTGGCAATGCCTGACCTTTAAGCACTTTGTATGAATTTATTGATACCAGCAGAAACAATAATTTAAAAGGTTATTTTATGAGCGCAGAATAGTTTATAACAGCACTTTTATCAAGATAAATGAGTTTCTTATTACTACATTTATGGCGCTAAGCATTTTAATAAAAAAGGACTATAAAAGTCAAAAGATAACTTCAAATCTCTTCACTATCTGCAGTCTACATGCAGTCAATGGCGACCCCCTGAAATATCTACATTGCTATGCACTTTAAAGAAAGGATAGGGAACTGGTAATAGAGGCTATCAAAGGAATCCCAAGCTGAAGCTATTTCAAAATAGTAGATATCTAACTGAGAAACTAAAAAATACACAGAAATTTTTTCTCATATTATATTTTGAGATGGATTTTAACAATTACTTAAGAGCTTTCTAAACACACATACATTCTAGGCTGAAATGGAAATCTCAGAGCTTTGTCTAGGTTTTTAAACACACACACGTCCGTATTGCATCTTTAGAACCACGTTTACCCCAGCCACCATCTCATGCCTGTACTGATTCCATCTTGTTGGCTATATGGAGTCAAGGTAAGATGATAGCCTTGCTGAAAGGACAGCTGTACTCACATGTGCTTAAAAACAAATGAATAGGGGAGATGTGTGCAGCAGCACTAAAAAGACGGTATTTTGGCACCACAGAGAGGGAATTCACATTCTCCAAGCAACAAGAAAACTGGGAAAGAAGTAAAAGCTTCACAAATGGCAGGATACTGCTGCAGGGGAAGGGAGTAGTTTTACTCACATTTGCTATGTTGTTATCTTTCAAGGGGTTTTCTGATATACTTATTTATTTAATAACTTTATATCCCACACCTTCAGCACAGGGCAGCTAACAAAACATTAAAATGCTACAATTAATCAATAAAAAACAATACAATGACAGAGGCAGATAGAAAATGGACTCAATTAATACATAAATAAGCGAGAGCTTAACAAAAAGCAGACTTATATATTATATTATGTAACAATAACTGAACTTAAGTGGCTCTTTGAAAGGCTACCATGAGCTTGAGTGTGCAGGCTTGAGCGTTACAGTAGGAGAGTGTTTTGCCTCCAGAAATTAAACAAGATGGGACATAGTTTAACCATTCATCATTAGTGATGTCCACAGGCATTATATTTAATTTATATCTCATCCTTCCTCCAAGGAGTTTGGACAAGCATGAGTGAGTCTCCCCCTGCCATTTTATTCTTACAACAGTCCTGTGAGGAAGGATTCATAGGGCTGAGAGACAATGGACTAGCCAAGGATAAGCAGTGATGTGAAATTCACTTTCTGTTCCATAAGACAACAGAGGAAAAACCAGAACATTGGCCATTTCCAACAGAACTAAAAATCTCACTTCATGTCCTGGAGAGAATGTTGATGCTGTATTTTTCTAGAAACAGAATACTGCACTTGAATACAATATTTGGTATCTCCACAGCAGAAGATTTTGCTAACAAAACACCAAACTAGAGACAGTTGATTAAAATCTATTATTGCCATGACCACTACTTCAACAGGCTTTTTGTATACCTCAACATTTTTTCTATTAATATATTTTTCATATTTTTAGCAAATACAAAGCTACAGCCAGAAATATGAAAAAGACAGATCTCAGAAAGCAGTACAGGAAAAACCCTCCTAAGGTTTCCAGCTATTTCAAGAAGAATGTGAAGTTGTAGTATCAGGTACAAGGTATTTGATAAATTATTAGTTTTAATTATCTGTTTTCTATAGTTACAAAAGGGAAATTCTAAATTATGGCTGAAGGCAACAGTAGATACATTTTAGATTATCTCTTCTGCTGAAACCTAATCCATTTCAAGGATGAAGCAGTATACAGAACAGCACTCAAAAGACTGCATCAAGTAATAATCAGCAGTGGTATAAGAAAACAGTTTGCTTGTTTCACTGCTAAAAGGTTAATGGGCAGTTAGTTCCCAAAGTTTTTCATGATGAGCATGTTCCAGAGAATATATTTAAATCAGCTTCCTCTGAGTTTGCTATCCCCACCCCATCCCAAAACGATATGATTAAAATAATCTTTAGCAAAACCACAGTATGGTGTTCATGCTATTTTAGAACGACTATCTTTGCAGTAAAAACTTGCTGTTATATTAGAAGCTCCGCTAACCTTTCCATAAAAGTATGTATACATCTCTAAAAGCAAATACTGTTTCCTGTTGTAAATGAGACACCTAAAGCTATTTTAAAGAAATGTTTTTGTCTGTTACATGTTCAATATTGGCAACAGAATGGATTTTTAATGTGGTAGTGACAGGGGAACAGATTACTATGGCAACTGCAAAGATGAAAATTCTTAACCTGAATGGATATTCACTGAAGTAATTGCAGGGTGTTGTTGCTGTTGTTGTTTCTAAAAAACCTCACTCTACATCCATTTTACAATGAAAGCAGCATTCAACCTTGAGCTTGCTTTATATAAATGCCAAGTACTAAATGCAACCTTTAAATGTAATCTGACTCTTAAAAACTTGAGGAAGGTGAACTCAGATCACCGTTTGTTTCTATAGCCTTCTTCTTTACAAACGTTGTAACAACTATTTTTATATACCACAGGAAAAAAAAGAAAAGAAAAACATATCCTTTCATGTGGTAAGGAACATTTCCCCCTACTTTTTATCAAAAAAGCATTTTTGCAAACCATATTGTGAGTAGTGTTTTTAAGTCTTAAGGAAGATATGAATGTCTAAATAAGCATATTCAACTGAGGATAAGAGTTCTCTTTAAGCAACCTGCTGGTTATTCACAATTTGACCCCAGTTCTGAAACAAGGGACCAAGACCACTAAATGCACACAAGTATTTTCAAAACTAGGTCAAGGGATTTCAAAGAAATTTGACAAATTCAAGAGCAATTTACATTTAAGCATCTAATTTTTTAATTACTGAATTTTCTTTTCTTTCAATAATAGGACTCGTAGCACTAAATATATTGCTACAGCCATACTGTTCTGTTGTTAGAGGTGAAGAAATCACCCTTTCTTTTTAGTATTTATTTATTTATTTACTTGCTAAGGATGCATAGCCACACCACAGCACAGGTTCTACGGGTGGCTCACAGAACAAATACACGTAGGTACTGGAAAAGTGTTTACTTAATGTTTCCTTACTTAGTGTTTACTTAGTTTACTTACTTACTGTTGAAAGTAACTGAAATCATTCTTGCTTACATGCAAGGTGGGGCAACATTGTGAAGTCTGTGCTGGAACCACTAAACAAAAGTAGTTATTGGGTCAGAAAAAGGAGAGAGAGAGAACAGTTCTGTTATTAATGGAGAGCTCTCAGGTCGGTGCTGCTGTTTTGGGACTAGGATTGCCTGCCTATATGACATCTTGTTCATTTCCTGCTCAATCTGTGTCTTTGTAAATAAATAATTTAAGGCAATATAAGTCTCCAAAACTCCATCATCAAAACACAATCAATCTTGTGGCAGACTGCCCTGGAACTTTCAACTGTTCAAGGAAGTGGAAAGCTTGAAACAGTATAATGAATGTACTGAAGGTCATGCAAAGATAGGAATGATGCATACAGGACTGGATCAAGGCCATGATGGGCCCCAGGGCTAGCAGTCTGTAGTAGATTGCTACTCTACCCCCAATGCCACACATGACATTTGTGCATACACACACATACAGTCAACAATGTACAATACTGATGCAACACAGAAAACATTGAGACACATCAAAACTCTCTCTCTCTCTCTCTCTTTCACACAAACACACACACACACTTAAGAAAGAGACGTAGACTGACTCCCCCTTTTTTAATCGTTACAGATGCAATAAAAAAAGTTTTTTGCATGAAATAACACCTGAACAAGAAAGAACATGAACTCCGGTCACTCCTACTACCCATTGTTCGGGGCTGGATATGCTACTACAGCTACATTAAAATTCTGGATTTTAAAATTTTCCAGTTGTATTCTATGGGTGATAAACACTTTGGCATGAGGGTAAACCAAAAAAGCAGGGGTTCAAAATGAACCAGGAAGTCCCTTCTGTAGACAGGTAGCTGCTCTAAACTTATCTCTGTGGCCAAACATTGATCATAGCTATGACTTCACTCATTGGCTAAACACACTGAAAGGTGGCAGCAGACTCTTTTCTCACAAAATGATTGGACAAAATGTTTTTCTATTTCTTTTAAAATGATTGGAACGTACCTGAATGTTTTGTCTCATATCTCTGGTTCAGAAGCCACACATTATGGCTTCTGTAGGAAAAACAGTGCCGCAAACTTGTAATCTGTAGACATCATATATGCCACGGGTCCCAGATGCATGTATGAGATCCACACAGTCATAAAAGTGTGGAAAAGCAACTACATTAACAAGTTGAAAACTTGGAAATCAGATTGCCATGGAGTATAAAATAAGCAAATACTCTTAGATAGGTTGGGTGCTAGCTGAAATTACTGGTGAGAAAACAGCATCTTCTGAGTAGGTGATCCCTTTTTGTCAGTTATACATTTGATTTCAGATATAGAGCCATCTCTCCTGTGTTTGACACAAAGAAACCACAGCTCGGGGAAGAAGCATTAGGCTGGGAAGTAACTGCAGTGGCCACAAGAGATGGACTGCAGGGCTCAGCAGCCAAGCAGTCAGGCAACAGAATAGACCATGTAGTAGAAGTCCAAAGTCACTGCCTTGGTCAGTCCACTGTGGAAGCTAGAGACAAAGCTAGCTTAATTAGCAGGGACTCAGAAAAGGAATTGCTAGGGAATTGCTCCAGTAGTTAGCTGGAGTCTATTGGGGGCTGAAATAGCCCATCAGCAGAAAGGGGGTGCTATTTTTTAAGCCTGATCTCCCTGAAGGAGCTCTGATCTCAACAAAAGGGTCTCTGTACTCCAGTGGTGCACGGCACATTCCAGAGGGTCCATGATGGCTCCTATTGCCAGCCTGTTGCCTGAGACTGGCACAGCGGTGAAGGTGGGAACCCCACAACTAAGGGGGTTTCTGGGAAGAATTGTCAGTCTGATGACATGAGCAAGAAACACTCTTACAGAGCTGTGGATTGAGGCCACATGGTCAATTTGTCAAGGAGTTGTTTCCATGCTGTTTTTGCAGATACAAGGCTGGAAAGTGTCAAAGTAATAGCCCTTGAATGGCTACTCCACATGGCTCAAAATATCAGTAAGCGCTGCTCCATTGTACACAATGGTATCTCAGGATCTTCAGAGATAATGGTGATTCAAATCATATGTCATTCTAAATGTGATGCCAACTCTGACTTCTTCCCCACATATATATCACTGTACAGGAGAGCACAGAAAGAGAGGGATGGTTCTCATATTTGAAGAATTGTTTAATTAATATCCAGGTTCTTTAGGTTAAAATTTTTATTGCCTACTGAACAGATGCAATTTTTCCCCTGTGGTTCAAATGAGGTGCAGTTCTTGTTAACAAGAACCTCAACAAAGGAGTTGTGCAGACTTTTTACACATGGTTTCTTTGTTTGCAAAGTCCCTGCTGTCAATAAATACACAGTCTTAACCAGTTCCCATGGATAGTCAAACTCTCTGAAGCTATCCCTCAATGAACACACTTTTCCCATGGACAACATTTAGAATGACTTGTAGTGTTCACTGCGATGATGGGAATCTTTGTTACTGATTTAATGCCACTATTAAATTTCTCAATTAGGCAATGTATCTCTGAGCCGCTAACCATCCAGCATCTCAGTCCTGATTCTGCTTCTAACCCATCATCTTTTTGAGTATAGCGTTATTTTGTTCATGCAGTTTTTAATTATGCTGAGAAGAGGTCACTTGTTTTACAAACAAACTGACTAGAGCCAAATGCAGTTTATTTTAAATATTTATTTAAAAACTAAGTATTATTAAAATGTATTTTAATGTTCACAAACAAATCCCTTGACCTCAAAACTACAGAAATACATTCTTATATACAATACCAAGAGACTCAACCTTACCACCATGCTAAGATATTTCCCTAACTTTTGACTCCAAAAAATCCCATCTTATCCAGGAAGATGTACTAAGCAGAGGCTTAGTCATGCCACACAAGAAAGAAGCAGTGTACACTGTCTGCCCCCACTCCATTAGGACAGAACATGGGAGTGGCTCCCACCCTTTGTCCAGCAGGCATGGGACCTCTTGAAATGCCTTCCTTCCTACTCGGTTCCTAATGGAATCAAGTCATGTAGACACAGCCTTTAAACTGGCAATCTAGAGCCTTAAGAGGAAAAGCATCACATAGACAGCACTGGATACCCCACTGGAAAATATGTCACAGATACTTAGCCACCCATTAACACCCATTAAGGTTAGGAACCCCACACCCAAAATATGTACATGCATATTCTTGCATTCTTTTTTTTCTTTTTTCTTTTTTGCACTAGATGCCCATGGCAAAAAAAGCCAAACCCTCAGTGTCATCTAATCTTTGTCACTCTTTGATCTTAGAGAAAATCCCTTCCCCAAAACCAAGGTCTTAAAAAGGAATTATTGTACAGTGGCAGTGGAGTTCATCACCTAGTAACAAGAGTTTATCACCTGCTCCAGAGGGAACTTCATTCCTCCTCTGATGAGGAAGAATGATTTTGCCCTTCCTATTTTGACAACATATTCAGTTTTTGCACCGTTTGGGAGGTTCAAGAAAAAACAGTATTTTGATTTTGTTTAGTCCTATGCTATACAGGGCTCAAGAGAACCTACAAGGGTACAGCCTACTGTCGATCCCCCCCGTCACAGCCCTTTCCCTTCAAGAAAAGCAAATTGTTTCAGAGCTGGCGTGCGTAGCTCTTCCGTAATTCATAACAAAAAGCCCACACGACTCCAGTGCTCCAGGCCAGAAAATGAACTCCCAGACCCCAGCAGACCCCAAAGGAAGAGCGCCCCTTCTGCTCCTCCACTTTGGGATAGGTAAATAACTGTGCCCCAGCTCCCTCTCTTAATTTGCTTTTTCTCAAGCATCTTCACGTGGCTCTGCAGGCCATGTTACTTGCATTACAGTCTGTATCTCCAACCTAATTAGGTCTCTTGTGTGTCTATCCAGCTCCTATCACCCTGCAATCTCATTATGTATCAGTCTCCCCTCCTCCAAGATCCCTTGCATACTGCTTTGTCCCATTCAGTCCTTTCTTCATCCCATACTTTCCCTACAGGGTTAACCATATTATTGTTCGTCCAATCTGAATTCTAAGACAGAATAATTACAACATTGTAATAAACCATATATTCATACTACATACCACAGGATGTAGTGATGGCCACCAATTTGGATGGCTTTAAAAGGGGGTTGGACAAATTCCTGGAGGAAAAGGCTATCAACGGCTGCTAGTCCAGCACCAGAGGCAGTGAGCCTATGTACACCAGTTGCTGAGGAACATGGGGGGGGGGTTGCTGTTGTACTCATGTCCTGCTTGTGGGTTCCTGGTCGCCAGCTAGTTGGCCACTGTATGAACAGAATGCTAGACTAGATGGATCCTTGACCTGATCCAGCATGGCTCTTATGTTCTTATATTTGATTAATCTGAACTCTGGCTTGTTCTCTCTTGACTCTTTCTCTACCTGGGTGCCACAATTCTTGCTGCAGCACACCATGACCTTGGTGAAAGATCCTAACAGGTATCAATTCAAGACCATGTGCATGATTAGATGAAAAGATGTGCATGATTAGATGAAAAGATGTGCATGATTAGATGAAAAGATGTGCATGATTAGATTTATAGAGAAGGACAAAAGTATAAACCACAGTAAAAAGGACACAATTCTTACATGGCTACCACACTGGACTGGGCACATTTTCAAAGATGGCTCTGCATATGAAACAGATTGTAAAACTTTTATCTACAATCCTGTAGAATCAAACCTTATTACAACTTCTTTTTTTTAACCAACTAGCACCGCAATGAAAGTGCGTGGCACGCGAAAAATTCGAATCTTGTGCCTCAGACATGAATATTAAGAAGAGGATGAATTATAAAACTGGATGATCTCAGTCAATATAATAACTTGTCAAGTCAGGCAGAATCATTGGACTTCAACCCAAGATTTGATTTCATATTCCTCAAGCTTTGAAAACAAAGCCCAATACACTTCAAGTTATTACATAAACTCCTTTGTCTTTAGAAAGCCTTCATGTATAACAAAGCTAAACAGGGTGGGCAGAGGGGGAAAATAGTTTTCCATACATTCAGAAGTATTTTTTAAAGGCCAAACCAACAAATGCAGTTTTTGATCTCTTGCCAATGGGTAACATGATCTTAAATATTTTATTAAACTTTGATGAAAAAGATTTGCTCAACCTGCAACATGACTACATATTTTGAAAAGTTGGGGAAAAATACAATAGGGTGTTGCATAATGGATTAGGGACCATGCCTTTGACCAGCATAGTACTGTACATATTTAATCCGGTATTTTCCAACAGGTTACTGACCATTGTCTTTTAAAATCCTGCCCTTTAGCGTTCCTGCCAAAATTCTGTATCCATCCCCAAACTATTGTGCCCAAGGGGTTTGCTTTATGAAAAAAATTAAACGGCAAGGGGAGGGGGAAGCTGTTTTCATTCTGTCTAGTGATATGTGAAAGGAAAAGTGCAGATCACGCTAGTTTAAGGAGTTTTACACATCTAGAGAGTACTTGGGCTATCTGTATGTAGAAATTGTTGCAACAGGCTGTAACTATAAAGGCGGCCCTGTCAAATCCCCTCAGATCTAGGTCAGTGTTCCCCTAGATCTTTCTCCTCCTTTCTCCACAGGCACATCCCACCAAAATACCAAGTAACCACCATCCCAGGTCAACGGCGGAGGTCAGTAGGGATAGATAGATCTGCAGCTTTCTGCTGTTCTTTCTCCTTCTGCTGCTCTTTCTCCTGCAGCAGGCCTGGAGCGTTACAACTGCTACCCAGGCAGGCATACTGGTTGCTACTAATGCTCAGATCCCTGCCCTCTTAGCACCAAACTCTTAGAAGTCAATAATGCTGTGACCCGATTTCTACCCAGCTTCTTGAGCAGCTTCTTTCACTCTTCCCTGCTGTATCTATGGTCTCATTTCCCCAGTTTCATTGCCACAACTATGCAGGGGAAGTAGTGAATGAGCTGGGCATCTATGCCAATATCCAGTACTAAGGAAGCCCTACTAACCCAATTTCTCCCTCAAAAAGGAGAGGCACAAAAATGAGCAGGACCTCCCAAGGATGGGATGCCAGCCTGAACCCTTTGGCCTCAGCCTGGGTCCTGTGTCATAAGAATAACTGTAGCATTATTCATTTCCATGTTGCACATTAATGTGAAGCACTCACACTACAACTCCTCCCCGTGCCAGAATCAACAATACTCTGGAAACAGGGGTAACAGTGACATGGGGAACTTCCCACATGATCGAGGGCTATTTGCTTTACATGACAGCGTGAGGCGCTACATTAATTCCCACATCACCAGGGCAATATAAAGCTTCCTTGGTGACTTCCCCCATGCACCAACAGCAATGGGCTGATTCGTGTGCTTTTTTCTAAGAAGGTTTGAGCTGGGGGAATCAATATAAGAATGTGAGCCTGTGGACTAGGGTAATTCCGATTTTTATTGGATGCCTGTAACACCACATCAGACATAGCGCCATGATCTCATCAACAATATGAGTTATGCTTTGAGATGGAGTCACAAGTGCAGCATAGAGGTGGGAACTTAAGGGCTGCTATTCTATGACATCCTTCCTTCGACCACGTTATGGGTGTTAAAAGGGTGTTCACACCATCCAGTTGCAGGGAACCTCTGGTCTACATGGCTTTCTAATCTGGCCTGTGAAGCCTTAGTTTTTAATCTGCCCCCTTTTAAAACCCCACCTCCTCTTACCTATAAATAAGGTCCTCCCACCACCCTGATTTTCCCTGGTGTTTTTGTGTGTGGCTCCCTTTCTGAGCATTCAGCTGGAATGGCTAAAATCTCCCATCCACTGCTGATCAGAGATGAAAGCTTTTCCATGCAGCGGAGAGGAGGCAGGACCTGGGGAGGAAGCTGCTAAGTGACTGCGCCTTGCTTATTTCAGGGCAGATACACTGCTCAGGAGCAGACATCTTTACTTGTGAATAGACATGCAGAAGATTGGTCTTTGGGATGCTATTTAGAAGGGCTGCTGAGTGATTCATTCCTGAAGCTTGGTAAGCTTAAAATTGGCAAGAATCACTTTTTGGCATTGCCCACTCTGCCTTTGGCCCCACTCACAAATGGAATGCAGCCCCCAAGACCTCCCCCAGATTGGAATTGGCCCTTGGACTGAAAACTGTTCCAAACCCCTGACCTCATCACTGGCCAAGTTCAAGCTGCTCTCGCGCTTTGCTGGTGCCTGCTCTCCCCAGCCTCTGCGCGTCACTACTTCTTCGGGAGAGTTGTTGAAGGGAGAGAAGGAACGCTGCTACCTCAAAATGAGGTGCCCTCCTTGACATCCTTCCCAGCCACAGAGGGTAGCTGCTGCCTCCACCTGGAGGAAAGCCATTGCCACCTGTGGTAGCCGTGGGAGTGTTCTTGCTGACTTGCCCCCTGACTCCTCTCTCCAGGGCCCACTGGAAGCCTCAGACTCTTCTACCTCCTCCCTCTCCCCCTACTCAGAAGAGTTCTTTCTCTCTGTTCTCCCTCTGCCCCTGATCTTCTGCCACTTAAATGTGGCAGGGACTGAAATCAGACCACCACCCATTCCCTGGCAGAGCCACAGTACTTCTAGACTCTCCATTTTCATTTCCTGGTCAGCCAGTCAGACTATGGGGCTGCAGGAAGGAAGCTGGCGGTACAGCTCCCAACAGATAGATAATAAATAGCTCCTTGTCTCTCCGTTCTCCTGTTTGCCTCATCTTTTTTCCTTCACTGATTTGGTTTCTAAAGTACACTTCATTTGAGCTAAGTCAGTTGGCCAGTGAAAGAGTTAGTTTGTGGTGGACTGAGGTGATCTCAAACATGATGTTGAGGACCAAAAGGTCTTGGGGGACTTCAATATTCATGCTGAGGCTACTTTGTCAGAAGCAACTCAGGATTTCATGGCGGTCATGTCAACCATGGGCCTGTCTCTAATATCTTGCCCAGTACATGTGACAGGACAAACTTTGGACCTGGTTTTCTGTGCTTGATTGGGAAAAAATGATATGTGGGTGGGGGAGCCAGTGGTGACTCCTTTGGCATGGACAGATCATTATCTGATCAGTTTTGACCTTCAGGCCACTTGTAACTTCTGCAGGGGTGGAGAACCAAATTTGATTGTCCGTGTCCGGAAGCTGATGAATCCAGATGGATTTTTGAGGTCTCTTGGAGATTTTCCGGCAGGCTTAGCCGGTGGTCCTGCCAAGGTCTTGGTCACCGCTTGGAATGAGGAGATGACTTGGGCTATCGATATGATCGCTCCCAAACATCCTTGACCTAGTCGTAGAACCGTGTCAGCTCCTTGGTATTCCAAGGAGCTGAGGGCAACGAAACAACTGTGTCGAAAGAGCGCAAATGGCGAAAGACTTGGAACAAATATGATTGAACACGGATAAGAATCAATTTGTGATCTTATTCTGTGGCAGTGATGGTGGCAAAGAAATCCTATTTCTCCACCACCACTGCATCTGCTCAGTGTCATCCAGTGGTACTCTTTCATGTGGTTAAGGGCCTCTTGGGTGTAGGCCTTGGAACACAACAACTCAAACCCTCAAAGGCCCACTGTGAACAATTTGCCAGGCACTTTGCAGATAAAGTCACTTGTATTCATGCTGACTTGGATGCCATTGTTTTGACAGAGTCTGATATGGATGGAGCTGTTGCACCGTCTAGTCATGTTATGGACACCTTTTGCTTGTGCAGCCTGAGGATGTGGACAAAGTGCTTGGGAGAATGAACCCTACTACTTGCCCTTTAAACCTTTGTCCATCCTGGCTTGTGAAATCTGCCAGAGCTGGGCTTGATATCTGGACCTCCGATGTGATAAATGCCTCCTTCAGGGATGGTGAGGTCCCTGCAGCTTTGAAAGAAGCTGTGGTGAGGCCCTTGTTGAAGAAACCAAATTCAGATCTTCTGATTCCAGATAACTATTGCCCTGTGTCAAATTTGCCATTCTTGGGCAAGGTGCTGGAGCATGTGGTGGCCTCACAACTCCTAGCTGTTTTGGATCAAACTTGATTACCCAGATCCATAACCAGGTTTCAGGCCTGGTTATGGGATGGAAACAGCCTTGGTCACCCTGGTTGATGCCTTACAATAGGGAATGGATGGGGGGGAGCGCAAACTTGTTGGTTCTTCTGGACCTCTCGGCGGCTTTCGATACCATCAATCATGGTATCCTTCTGGATCATCATTTATCTGGATTGGGCTTGGGAGGCATAGTTTTAAAGCGGTTCCAGTCCTTTCTGGAGGAGTGTTCTCAGAACGTGATGCTGGGGGACTTTCGTTCCACCCCATGACTGCTGGCCTGTTGGGTTCCACAAGGGTCTACCTTGTCCCCCATGCTTTTTAACATCTACATGAAACAGCTGGGGGAAGTCATTAGGAGGCTTGGGCTAAAATGTCATCAGTATGTGGATGATACGCAGCAATACCTCTTGTTTCCATCTGCACATCTCAGGAGGCTGTGGAACTCTTGAACCAGTGTCTGGAGGCTGTTTTGGGATGGATGAGGGTGAACAAGCTGAAATTTAATCCAGACAAGACAGAGGTTCCGTGGGTTGGGAAATCAACTACTTTGGATGGACATTTACAACCGGTCTTAGACGGGGCTGCACGTCCCCTAAAAGACCAAATGCACAGTCTGGGAGTCCTCCTGGACTCTGAACTAACTGGGGAAACCCAGGTGGCTGTGGTGTCCAGGAGTGCATTTTACCAGCTTAGGTTGGTATGCCAGCTGCAGCCCTATCTGGAGAGGACAGACCTTTCCTCAGTTATCAATGGACTTTTCATGTCCAGGTTGGACTATGTAATGCGCTGTACATGGGGCTGCCTTTGAAGACAGTTCACAAACTTCAGCTGGTGCAGAATGTGGCCACCCCAGTATTGATGTGTGTGTGTGGGGGGGGTGATTTGATCACATTATGCCTATAATGCATCAGCTGCACTGGTTACCAGTGTGTTTCTGAGCCCAATTTAACGTGCTGGTTTTGACCTTTAAAGATTTAAATGGTTTGGGACCATGTTACTTAAGGACCGCCTTCACCCATATCAGCCTGCCCATACTTTAAGATCAGAAAGAAAGGCCCTTCTCACTTGCCCATCTTGAGAGCAGCCAGCTAGGTGATTACATGTGAGAGGGTCTTCTCTGCGGTGACCTTTGGAACAAGCTGCCATTGGAGGTCTGCCATGCTCCCTCATTGCAGGCTTTTCAGAAGGCTTGGAAACATATTATTTTACCGTGGCCCTCTCTTGATATGACTGCTGTTGTTGTTGCTGTCGGCTTTTATTGTTGCTTTTATTGCTATTTTATTGTGCTTATGTTTTATCACTATTAATATTTTAACTGTTTAAATGTATTTTATTGCTGTGAGCTACATTGGGAGAGCTTCTGCCCTGAAAGGTGGCCAATAATTTTTTTAAATAAATACATAAAAATTGTGGATACTTTTTAATAAGGGGATTAGTAGTAATGGTGGTTATATATGGCTGCTTACACATATTTAGCATGCAATCCTATGCATGTTTAGACAGAACAAAATCCTACAACTCCCAACATTCCCCAAATGCTGAAAGTTGTAGTGCTTTTTCTGTTTAAACATGCATAGGATTGTGCCCTTAAAGTTCCTAAGTTTTGAAACCACTTTTTTATTATCCTATGGGATGCACTGTATGATTTTTAACCAGATACTTTATGTATACATGTTTACATCCGCCTTCTCCAACCTGGTGCCCCCTCCTACAACTCCCATCAGCCCTCAACAATGTAGTCAATGGTAGGGGATTATGAGAGTTGTAGTGCAAAGCTTCTGGAGGGACCCAGGTTGGGGAAGGCTACTTTGTATGTTGGTTCTTGCTGAAAACCTCTTTAAAAATTAATTTAAAAAATTATGTTGATCGCCACAGCCACAGTGATTACATTAAAGGGCAGCGACAGCAAATAAGAAAAATAGGGCTGAGAAGAAAATAAGTGGCATTTTTTGACAAGAAAATGGACATGACATGAGGCAAGAACTGTTTTTCGTAGACACAGCCAATTACAAAACCAGTGGTGAATATTTATAACTAGCATAGTTTTTCGCAATGTACTTTACATTACTTATCACAACCTCCCTTCTCATTCACTTACCTGCCACTCAGTTTCGAGGGAGATCCTTTGCTGGTGTAGAACTGAAGAGGACATACTGGAACAAGATAACCTATATTGATATTCACTAGCTTAGGGCACAATCCTATGCAGATAGGTGGCTGCCTCCAAACTCGGAAGCAACGCCTATCCAACGCAGGGCAGGAGAAGCAAAGAGTGGATTGTTCCCTCCATGCTCCTCCTGCCCTGCATTTTCGGCTAGACAGCCGCTTTCGGCTATCTAGCCACGGGAGGGCAGAGCGGGGGAGGAGGCTGCTGTACAACACGTAGGATGTGTTGTACAGGCATTTCCGCCCCCCCTGCCCCGGAACGCCCAATTTTGGCTGCTCCGCACTCCTCTTGCAAGCACAGGGTTCCTCCACTCTGCCTCCAAGGCAGCGCGGAAGGGGGGGGAAGGTCAGTTCTCCGGAAACCGACCTTGGAGCATGGGCTTTGAGGTCAGTTTGTGGAAAACAAGATATCTTATGGCCATCTAGCTGCTGACTAGCAGCCATAGGATTGCTCCCTCCATGTGTTTTGAATTTCCTATAAGCAGATTTATTTGCATTAACCCAACTTTAATGGGCTTTATTGTGTAGCGATATAAACTTAGTACTTTTTTAAATGACTGTGTTGCAAAGAAAAGATAACTAAACGCTTAACATCAATATGAGCTAATAAATATTAATGTATTGTAAGCACCACATTTACTGCAATGTGATACCAGTTTATTATACACCGATGAAATCAAATGGTTTCCTTTCTGTTATCCGGAATGCATTCTCAGGGATTCCTAACCACTTTGACAGGATTTGTTACCCTTGTAAACTGACATCATGCAAACTAGACAGAGTTCTGTGTCTCTTTCCCCTCACTTTTTAAAAAAACTGAAAAGCAGCCTCAGAAACTGCAATCCTTCTTTCCCTTTCTCCCATTCGTCTGCTCAAAACCACATCTTCTAAGATGGGAAAGAAGGGAAAAAATTCAGGGGGGGGGGGAAGTGCAATGAAGGAAAAGCTGCAGGATTTCGATATCTTTTTCTCCATAGAAGGAAAATCAGTTTGAGGGATGCAGTCTTTCACTGAAAAATAATTGGAAGTCAAGCCTTTTGCCACCTGCTGTCCTTCCACACATTCTTGCAGCCTGATGAGACTGCTTTTGATTAAAACTCAAAAACATGGAGGATGGTAACTTGAAGCTCTATAAAATATCTAGCAATATCTTGTTTAGCCCTCATAGTTGCTATTATTGTAACTGGAACACACCATTTCAAACAATATTTATTTATAAAGCCTTGGATCCAGAGATGGCTTGCACAAGCAGAAAAGCACTTCTTTTCAAGGCAGCTCGGCCAAATCCTTCCATTTCCCCACCTTGCTGCAGCCCCCTTTGCCCAATCCCATGCTGTTTCAGAGATTCCATCAATGCTCAGGAGCGGCTTTTACGGAAAGCTTAGAAGGCTGTCATGGGGTGGGGGGAGGACGCAGGAAAGCCCTGTTGCACAAGCAGAATTCTACTCAAACTTTTCTGGATCCAGGCCTCAATGGAGCCCCAAAGGTGTCTTCCCATTACAGTTGTCCAATTAATGTAAATGTGTTTTCCAACACATATTTAGAGCTTCATATCCAAACCTATGATTAGGTCTTAACATATTGCAGATTTCAGACCGATGGGATTTTTTTTAATACTATGTTTCTATTTTCAGTATAAACACTATGCCTCGATAAGCAAGTGAGTAGATGAGTTTGCAGTCCAACAGAACACACCCAGGCTCAATTATTCAAATTTTGAATCAACCAAATGCCTTACAACATACTCCAGTAATGAAATGCTACTTTTTAGTAATACATAGAATCGACAACTGGTTGAGTTGCAAAGCCCTTTATTTCCAAAAACAGTGCTTTTTATTAAAGTTAAGTGGATAGAGAATATCCTATACTTGCTACTTTTAAAAAAATACAAATAAGATCCAACAAAGCTAAGCCATTTTAAGTACCACTGATTTCAATGGGAGAGATTAAGCATCTGCTTAGGCCTCTTGTTGAAATCAACAAGGCTTAAGGCTGCACTCCTATGCATACTTCTATCTGGGAGTAAATGTCATTGAACTAAATGGAGCTTGTTTCTGAACAGACATGTATGGAATTACTTATTTATGACTGGATCACACCCAAGAGATCCCCACCCCTCAGGATCATCTTAACATTATTACAAACTCCAGTCTTCCAGAATCAGTCTTCATAGTTTATTCTGTTCTTGTTTCCATGGTTGTAAACAGAACTAACTTTAAATTTTTTTGACACTTTCATGAGTGCTAGCCTGGTAATTTACACAAGGCTAAGACAGCCTCCAAGTACAGTGAAACAGCTGCAATGCATTACCATTTTAAAGAGTGTTCTTTTGTTTTCTGAAGTGCATCAAAGCTCTCCATGGGGGTTATTTTCATTGGTGTCAATACAATGAAGAGCTATTCCTATAATTCATTTGAGCAGAAGAATCCTAACTTCCTACTTATGAGGCTCCCTTTTAGATATGTCTTCTTTAAAAAAAAAAAATAAGTATCAAGTATTTCCTGTGGAAAGCACACACCCCACCCTCATTCTCTCACTTCTGTTACTGTTAATTCAGGACCTGTGGTCTAGAACTGCTGGCTAGTATACAGATTACTGGATTGTTCCAACATAGGACCTGAAAACATGTGCCATTCTCCCCCACAGATCAGTTTTTTTGGGATGTTCTTTTGAATTAAAAAAGCCAATTAATTTTGTTCATCATGCTAACTAGACCGTAAGGGACTGCATTAAATACAGTTTTGTTTCCTAAGATTAAAAAAAAATACAGTTAACTACTTGTGGGACAATTTTATATAACTTAAATGTCAAAAGCTACTTGAGTTTAATGGAGAGTTTTTGCAATGCAGAGAACAGGAGACTTGACCAAATCAGGGATTGTCTAAGATGGCTTTAAGAGAACGAACACACACACACACACACACACCCCTGAGCTAAATCTCCCTGTGAACAAAGCAAATTCATAGGTGATCATATACAAAAAAGATATTCACAAAAGGGAAAAGCCATAATATAATAAATACACAGATTGAATGCAAGTCTTTTGAAGCTAAATTATGAATCTGAATATTCTATTAGACCAATTCGCACATTCAGAAAATTTTAATACAGCCTGAGAAGCCTGGCAAATCTGTAAATAAACATTCACCTTGTCATCTGTGACAGATAAGAATTGCTTCCAGGGAAGCAAGCATGGAAGCTTTTACGAAGTTGAAGAGAAATGGTACTTCATCTCCTTTCAGGTCATCAGTGTACCATGAATGACTAAAATGGGTATGAGTTAGCAACTAGGATAATCAATATTTTTATGGACTAGTAACTTTCGTGGATTGTTTGCAGGGCTAGTGCATCCATGCATCCATGTGGAGAATATGATCTACACCATCCATGGACACAGTTGCAGCTATCCAGAAGTGATCTCCACAGTCGATTCAACATATTTTTCAGCTGCTGTGGTCACAGGAATTCCTTCAGGTAACTGAGATTATATCTGTGGACAGACCCAGTGTAAAGAACATGACCTGTGTTGGCCTTATTGCTAAAGTCTGGCAAGGCCTTTTCTGAGCTAGGAAGAGCTGGCAACGCCTCTGCCTTCAACCAGTGTATATAAAATACAGTTTGCATTCCTTTGTTTGTGTCTAGTTTGCTACCTACAGGGGCCCGGGATCAACCACCCCTGCCAGGATCAGCCTGCATGTGGGCAATATATGCCCTTGGGGCATACCTGGCTTTTTGAATTTGTGGAGATTCCCAGGCCAATTGATTGGTCAGGGCTGGAGACAATGTACTGTTCTGTAAATTACATTCCCATTTTGTGAGGCCCCAGATTATCATTGGTGGGTGGGGCCAAAGGCAAAAGGGATAGGCCTCAAACCCAAAAATGCCAGCATATTTTAGCTTACTACCAGAAACTAAGCCCTGGGAGAGAAATTTTGACCTTGCAGAATGGGGGGAAAGAACTGCACAAAAGCCAGGCATCCACCAAACAATTGGTGATTGGGGGAAAGGGGTGGGGCTAGGTGAAGGGGGCATGGCCTTCTGGGGAACCCTGGAGAGATGGATCTGGTCCCTTGGAGGGCCAGATTTGGCCCCCAGGCCTGAGGGTCTGCATCCCTACTACAAGGACTCAAGAGCTCCACATTCCTTAAAGAGCAAGTGATTTCTTCCCTGGGACCTGTCCAAGGTACTGAGGTACGTGTTTTTGACCATCCTTCCTGACTCTGGTTCTTCCAAGCTGATACAGTTTTGCTATCTGTTCCAGACCACTGATAACGCCTTCAAAGTCTACCTTAGATCATTCTCACCAGGTCTAGGCACATTTTTTAAAATTCTGGTCAGTTAACTACAGTTTCATCAAGATTAAGGGGTTAATCATCTTCTCAGCATGCACATAATATGGTGAATTTATATGGTGCAGCTGCAAAATCGGCACTTAAACTTATAACAGTCTCAGAGGATGAGGTTCAGGGCAGACATCTCTCGCTGGAATATACCTGGGCATTCAAAGTTTATTATTTTTAACTGGCACATCACTAACTTAAACCTATTCTTGATAAGGATTTTAGGGTGCATAGCATTTAGAGAAGGAAGTTTCCTTTAAGATTTATTAAGCAATCCCAGGCAGAAGCATTCTGTCCTTGGCACTGGACATTCCACTCCATATAGCCTTTGGAGGACACTGAAGGACAGTTGTAAGAATACAGAAGTAATCCAGACTGAATGCCAGTTTCTCCTGCAGCTAAACATTGGTTGAAGAAATGCCATCATTCTGATATTTGGAAACATGCTTTCAAATGTGATTCTTTTAACAATCAAGAAGTTCAGTCTAGGGCAATGATCACCTCTCACTGTTCCGAAACTCTTACATGGTGTATTCAGATAGTACCACAACAACTAGTACTTTCAGGCACTGTATAGGCATCCTCTCCAACTTCTCATGGAGTTTAGTAGACTAGAATTATCAGTTATGGAAAGAACATCCTTGAATTATTACAGAAATCTTATACAATTTCTTATCAAGAACCATGGGTCACAGAATCGGGCACTGATGAAATATCTGATTACAATGTCTGAGCCTTCCCTTCAATTAAATAGGCAGCTGGGGGATGGGGGTGGAGAGGCCATAGGAGACTCAGGGTTTTTTAGGTAGTTAACAGCAGGCTGAATGCTAATACTGAGCAAATACTCCTGTCAAGTAATGCTCTAGTTATTAAGGTTTGGGTCACAGGCATTTATTGTATGGTGCTAATTAATTTCTTTTCTACTAAAAACACATTCCCCAAATATTCTACCAATACTGTCTAGAGTGATCTCACATATCTGAAAGTCTTAAGGACAGCCACCCTACTTCTATCATAGTGGTGAGTGGTGACTTCAGTGTTCCAACAGGTAAAGAGTATGGAAGGATAGCAATTTTGCTAGGACTTGCGGAGAAGGAGTTCTCTTTTTTACCTAGAAAACCAAAAGATTCTCTTGTAAACTCAGCTGATATTGCTGGAAATTCTGTGTAAGTTAAACTACTGTTAAGAATGGCAGGGGTACTCTGGATTCTAATAAGGAATGATTTCTTACACTTTCTTTGTAGATTGCTGCTTCTTCTTTCTTTTTTTTTGTCTTTGCCATTGTACTACAGGGATAATCAGCCCATTAGGCTCAAAGTTCTCTCAGATTAAGGGGTACTGCTAAATGCAACAACAAACCTAGCAGAGTTGAAGATACTGGGGCCAAGATGGGAGAAAAGACTTGTTAGTTGATAATTTACCGATGTCCAGGTTTATAGCTTCTTTGCATAAATCCTTGCATTTTATGGCCACAGTTCAACAAAAATCAACACAGATTCAGCCACTTTTAATGCCACCTTTTCGTTCTTCTGTCTCAAAAGGTAATTCTTCTTGGTATGATCATGGATGCAAATTAACTAAGAAAACAGGAACAGCAGGCAGCTAAGCAAGCAAAGTATAGTAATTGCTTTTCTTCAGTAAAAACTGTTCTTCACAAAACAAAAAACAGGGTCCTTTTGGAAAGGAAGACGCTAATTACTAAAGACACCTCTGATGCTCTTTAGAGACCCCAATCAAAATCAAGAACAATGTAAATTCTTGGAAAATTCTGAACTATAGTACAGCCTTTCCCAGCCTGGTGCCTGGTTGACTACAAACACCATTATCCCCAGCCAGCATGGGCACTGACTGCTATAGCATGAGGGACCGTAACAACAGTATATTAACAACAGTCTAATGTCCTTCAGTGTACTTACGGGCATTATTTCTTATCTATTTTTTTTAATAAAGTCTCTCTTACTTAGATGATGCAACATACCACAGAATGGAACAGTTCTTTTATTTTTCTGTGATTCCAGCATCGGGCAAATTCCACTCCAGTTGAATGGATTGGAAACCTGGACTCCATAATCTCAGAACAGAGCAGCCTGGCACAGCCCAGGAGAGTCCTGACTGAGACACTGTGGGCTGGAAAAGGCAGCCATCCTGGAAAAGTCCAACAGAGACCTAGCAAACACCTTTATTTCAGGCTCAAAGAACCCCTGTGCAGCTCAGGGGAGTAAAAAGGCTGGGACCCTGAAAACCCTTAGTAAAGGCGGTGGACTGCCCATGCCCAGCAGGGGATATCTGGAACAAGAGGGTCATGAGGGTTGTTTCTCCTTCACACCAGCAGTATTTCAGGCTGCAGCCTTTTGGAGTCGTGCTGTACAGGCCAGTTGGGTTATCTAGGCCTTCACTGAATTGCAAAGGAAGATTTAAAGCTGCTGCTGCCACAGAAACTCCTGATGAGGATTCTGTCCTCCTGGACAGAGGCCCCTGCCCTCAGAAACTCATCTTTTCCCAAGGGTTTTCAACATGGGAGTTGTTTGCTCCTCCTCTGCAACTCAATTCACCTGAAACACAGACATAGAGGAAGCCAAAGAGGCAGCAGCTTCCAATCTGGATTTGCGGTGGGGGGACAGAGATTCAAGACAGCCAAGTTCTGACCCAGAAGACATTTTTGGGAATACAAAACTAGGGCATCTGGGGCAGAATCCAGTAACGCCAGATTCCTTAAGCATACACTGCACCACTTTCTTATGTGGCCTTACTTGTAGGACGTTGGTTTAAATTCCTTTCAGAATAACATACTGAGAATCATTCTATAGATCCCAAAATGTACATCCTCTGTTCTTCCGAGAACAAAAACGGGAATGCTTTTGGTTGAGATGAGGACTCATTGCCTGTCCCCAATTACTGGCTTAAGCTAATCAATATGCCCCAAGAAAGCCATCCAAGATTATGCTTCTTTGAGCAAATTCACTCTGAAGTATCTAATCTGGTTTCTTGGCACCAGAAAGCTGTTCACATTTTGCATTCATATAGCTTTTCTGAAGTCTATTTCAATCAAATAAGAATAGCTGCTCGCAAGTAGTTTAAAACTAGACTTGAACATGTGTACTCCCAATCTGACTTGACATCTGTGAATAGAATCAAGATTGCTCCTTGGTACAGCAAGATCAACTATAAACACAAATTGGAAGATTACTAGATCAAAATGGATAAATTCCCCATAAGCAGAGTCTTTGTTCTGTTCAAATTTCAGTTAATGACTACTTCTATATTGGAGGGTAGATACTAAAATGTTCCATATGACTTGTGCTGTAGCTTTGTGTCTCAGGAAACAATTAAACTGAGGATTTCTTACTCTGTTTTCTCTTATAATGCTTTTCTCAAACTGTAAAACAATTGTGGGCCCCACCAGTACAATCTACAAAAGACAGATTTCTTCCTGCCAAAAGGAATATGGCAATAACTCAGAAAGTAACTTATCTGGCATTCCTCTGGCCAAAGCCTGTGCAGACTTTGTTAAATCTCATGCTTTTAACTGTGCACCAAACTGATGCATATTTTAACTTGTCAACTGCCTGAACTACTATACAATTGTATAGAGACATTGGGGTGGTTCACATGTTTAAAACAAGCCAAGGTGGTTTGTCGTGATTTGCATAATCATCGCACAGCCATGGCTTATCATGCTGGCCAGACCCAGGTAGCATGGCTTGTTGGACGGTTAACCAAGTCTTAAATAGCCCTGTAACAGTCCAAAGCAGAACTGCTTCGCAGGTGCATGACATCACACATGCCTTATCAGCCCTGATCAATTTTTCAGAAGACTTATTATCCATAAGCAAACCCCCATAGCACAGAACCCACAGAGCTGAACAACTGTCTGCTCACACCACCTCCTGGAATTGCCCCCCTCCCTCCCGGTTGGGTGCAGAACCACTGAAGCACAGTGCCTTCCCCCCCAGTCTTCAACCTACACAGTTTATCCAGAAGGTTATATGGTGCTTTCTGAATGTTGAAATAAAAAAGACACAAAGGATATGGCACAAAGGACCTTACAGTCTAAAACTGACAGAGGAGGCAATAGGGGAGGGGGAGTGAGAGACAACGGCAGTTAAGTGGTGAAGTTATATTTACTTAAACTTGGTTACCACTCGGGTGAGAGTTAAGGAGTTAAACCAAGACCTTGAAAAAGATGGGTTTTGAGAAGGGATTTGAAGGAAGAAGAGAGGTAGTACCATGTGCATGTTTATGAAGGTTCATGCATAGGGGCAGCAAGGGCAGGAGTCCATACTTTTGCTCACCATAATGAGTACTCAGACAATGTCTCACAGGTAGGGATGGGGGAGAATGCGAGTGCCAACGCATTCGGCCCCCCGAAATCGGCGGTGAAATTCTACGCCCCCCCGGGATGGGACTTACCTTTCACGAATGTCCCTCCCGGCGGCGGGTCCCGGTGGCGGTTCGTCGGGTCTTCGTCAGGGGCGGCAGCCGCCATTACAAGTGCAGTAAAAAAAAAACACAAAACCCCGTGATAGGCTATGTAATGATTAACGTAGCCTATCACGGCTAGATCTCCAATGTCAGCCGTGATAGGCTACGTAAATCGTCACGTAGCCTATCACGGGTGACTTTGAAAAAAAAAAAAAGCACGTACGCAAATGGCGGCCCCCATAGGGAGCCACCATTTGCGTTCCTTATTTGGTCCCTGTAGTCTACGTAAATCTTTACGTAGACTACAGGGATCAAATAAGGAATGCAAATGGCGGCTCCCTTGGGGGCCGCCATTTGCGTACACGTTTTTTTTTCCCCCAAAGTCACCCGTGATAGGCTACGTGACGATTTACGTAGCCTATCACGGCTGACTTTGGAAATCTAGCCATGATAGGCTACGTTAATCGTTACGTAGCCTATCACGGGGGTGTTGTTTGTTTGTTTTTTTCGCGGCCGGGTAGACGGGGCGCTTCTACCTGGCCTGAATTTCGCCAGCGAGGGATGGGGCGCCTCCCGCCCGGCCTGAATTTCAGCCGGGTGAGGCGGGGCGCCTCCCCCCCCTCGCATGAACTTCGGGGGGAGAAGCGAAGTGCCTCCCCCCCACCGCGAAGCAAGCTTCGAGGACAGGTAAGGGACTTTCGTCCATCCCTACTCACAGGTGCGATGACCCCAGGCTTTCTCACACCCTGTAGCTGCAGAGGGCCGAAGATAATCCACCCATTCCCCACTTCTAAAGTTCAGGGGAAGCCTGGGATGCATTTCAGCTGTGTGCTTGGAGCACCAGGCAAGGGCACTGCCAAAGCAAGCCTCTGGCCTGCACCCATCCCATCTCCAAGCTTGGCTTTGCACTTCCCGGGAGGCCTGAGCACCCAGCAAATGCAGAGCCAAAACAAGCCTAAGCCCCCTCCAGTTCCTTCCTGACATCACGCTGCACCTTGGAGGTGCAGCAGAAAATCAGGAACAAGACTACATGCTTTGGGGAAGGGGCATGGCTCTTGCAACTATAAATTTTGGACTGGCCAACAAGACCAGCCAAAATGTGTGGTCCTCTGTGAATGGGTGGAGACAATTACAAGAGCAGCAGAAACAAACAATATGATTTATTTCAACAAATACAGGAATTTAAACTTTAATACCTCTAATATAGGGGTGGGGAAACTCAGCCCAATGGCTGAATTCAGTTTTGAAGTTCTTGGGGGGGGGGAGGATGTTCCAGTGGTGGGCAAGGTCAAAGGCAAAAGGAGTGGGGCCAAAAATCCAAAAATTACCAGCATATTGTAGCTCAAAGCTCTTCCTGCCAGTAAGTAAGCCTTAGGAGAGGCATTTCAAGCTTCCAGAATAAGGGAAACGCAGAACAAAAGCTGGGAAACCACAAAATGATTGCTGGCTGGGGGAAAGGGGGTAGGGGCTAGGAGTTATGACCATTTGGGGAACCTTGGAGGACCAGATTGGGATCCCAGAACTGAGGTTCTCCACCCCTGCTTTAAGTCTTTAAAATGTAGTAAACTGATGAAGACGACCATTCAAGAAGCTCCATAAATTGCACAATACAAAATAGAGAGCTGGTTTTCAATGTATTCTAGGAAATAAACTGTGCAGTGCTATCCTACCTATTTTTACACAGAGTAAGTTCCATTGAGTCCAATGGTGTTTACTCCATTGAAAGTATTCTTCGGATTGCAACTTTAGTCTGTTTTCCATTTAGAGAATCACAATGCAGTCATGATGAAGTCACGAACGTAGACTTCAGCCGGAATTCAATCCATCATACATTACTACCATGGGAATTTAAAACCCATTATCTTCAGGGCAGGGACTCACACAGATCACACCATCATACACAAAACAAGACTTTCTCAGTAAAAGAGGAAAAACACAATAGCATAATATGCCTGCTCTGCAAACGTAGTTCAACATCTGCGAGGCTGCTGTCACTCCATCATTACAGAGTACGTTACAAAGTGCATACAGAGATGAATCCATGCTCTTGTCAATTTATGCTACAAACTTCTGCTGCTGGTGAAACTTTTGGCGCTCAATGCTGATTGAGGTTTTTGGGTGGTGGGGCTCACTATTCCCCACTTCACTCTGTTGCATCATGAATTTCTAGGGAAAGGAATCTAAGTGCCTTGCTTTAGGCATATGCCTAGCCAAAAGCATTGGGTTGTAGTACTTGCTTAAAAAGAGCCTACTGGTGGTTGACTGATATAAGCGGCAAGTATCACAAAAGCTCTAAAGCTAGCCAGATGTCTAAATGGATTTTCACATTCCTAAAACGATTTTCACAAATGGCTCTGGCAGCCTTGTTGAACATAACTTGATCTGAACTATATTCCTTTTTCAGTTTTACAAATACAGAGGAACCAGAGGAACACAGAAAACCGAGCAGCATATTCCACCTAGGGTGGTGAGTGCTCTGGACTAAAAAAAAACCTCATAGCACAACAAAAAGTCACATTCTGTGCCAAGCTGGTCTGAATTCTCTGACCTGTATAAATTATGTGTATCAATAGTTTGCATATTTTATTTTGTAGAAGGTATGCTACATTTGGGTGTTAGGGAGATGGGTAAAGAAGTAAGGCACTGAAGTACCATCCCTACCCCCAGAACACTGAAAATCTTATTCAGCCACCTGCTGTATGGTCTGTGAAATTCTGCCAGGTACTGCCTGTATCTTCACCAAGGAGTAGAAACTTTTAAAAATTAGATTTTTGGGAACATGAGCTAATATCACATTCTGCAGGTTGTCTGTGATTATTCAAGATCAGGATTACGTACAGCCCTGATTACACTGATCAATGCTCTCCCCTCAATCCTTCATCTCTTTAGGAGAAGTGAGTGATGCCAAACCCATCAGAATGGCACCACACTGATTAAAACCTTATTTATAAATGCAACAATTGCTTCTCTATATTAAAACAATTAAAAACATACCAAAATGAATAAAATCAGCAGAAGAAACTGAGATAAAATTCTCCATATCTCATTGAAATGACCTTTCTCATAGAGACGTTTCTCTGACATTGGAACCTATAGACTCTTGCCCCAGTGACACAATAAACACGATCACTCTATATTATATAGAGTTTGTCATGTCCCTGGGGCAAGAGGTTTGACTGTCAGTGCCACAATGGAAAAGGCTCTGCTTCCCCCCACCCCCAACCGTGCTGAGCATGTCTATACATGAAGGGGCACAGAGCACAGCCTCCTCCAAGAAGGCCATATGGGGAATTATGCAGGAAACAGTTGGCTTTAAAAAGACAACACCCAAAACATGGAGGGACAACGTTTTAAGCCGAAAAAGTTAATTGACATAATAGCGGTGATCACTATTGCCTCACAGAACAGCATTAGCACTGCTTTGCTCCCTGTTCACACTGCCACAACGATGCCGCTCCACACCTCTTCAACACTACTTCGCACTTCAACTGTCTTCTCCCTTTCTATGGCTCACCTGTGTTTATTACCTCGGCTTCTGCCACATCAGAGCTCCCCATCTCGATGCAATCACACCGCTCTTTCACCTCCACTAGCTCTTACGCTGCTCCTGTTTCCCCAAACTACCGAACTGTTTCCTCATCACTATAGCTCCCCATTGTGCAGTTCTCCAAGCTATGCTCCTATTGATTTATTTTTAAAAAATAGTAACACGCCAGTCCCTGCCCTTTGGTTTACAATCTAAAATTCATAACAAAAGGAAAGAAGGGAGGGGGGGGGAGGAAAAAAGCAAATTCAGGAACTAGTCTTAAAGTTATTTAAGACACCTGCCACACACACTAACTCTTCTCATCTGCCTGATCCAATGTGCTCCAAGCTGCTTCCGTTCCATTTCCTTATTTCCCTAACTGTAGCCCCTACTTGGGAGAGGAACTTTTGTTCGCTACAGCAAACTTTACTGCCACTGCTCTCCGGCATCTTTGCTTCCTCCGCATTCCAGCCTTGTCCTCCTGACCCACATCAGTACACTCCATGCCTACTGCGATGGTGACCAAACCATTCCCTCCCCCTGTTAGCCTTAGTTCTCACATTTCCCAACCATTCCCCTCACCCTTGACATACTGCATGAAGACAACACCCCTGTTTCCACACCTACGCACCTACACACCTCCAGCTTTTCTGAGGACAAAACGACACAACTTGCTTGCAAGCCACGCTTGAGCTCCCTGGCAAAACGAAGAAGGAAGCGGTAACGATGCGAGTGTGGCTGCTGCCCACGCGCGGACACAGTGCACCCCAGCCCTCCCTTCCTGAGACAAAGGCACTCTGCACATGCTCACAGGCCCTGTATCTTCGCATCTAATTAAAACGCACACCCAACTGGAGCAGGTGCCGCTTTGCACATAGGGGGGAGGAACAGCTCAGCATTTGCAAATACCTCAAGATGCTGGAAGGGAGGCGGGATCCGCTCCACAGACCTTGGAGAGCCGCTGCCAGTCGGAGACAGCCGAGGGTTCCAGATACGGCAGCGACAAACACTCAAGAGCATGCGCAGAGGCCCAAGCGCGACAGCCTCTCACCAAATCCGCTGGCGAACCGAAGCCAACCCGCTACATCCATCCCGTCAGCACTCACCCCCCGACCTCACTGCGGGGCGCCCCGCCAGCTGCTCCCGTCTCCCCTCCCCTTTCTTCCATCGCCCGCCACACACGCGCCGTCGCTGTGGCCCCCTCCGCTTAAGAATGAAGCGCGACGAGAGCTGGCGGCTGAGCAGCGCGCGGCGGCGGCCGCCCCGAGCCCAGCGAGCGCTCGCGATTCCGGGGCGGCCGGCGCGGCGCGCTCGGGAGAGGGGCGGCCGGCTCGACACGTCCAGAGCGACACACAGCCGCCGTCCCGCTCGCGTCGGGCCTCCGCTGCGCCGCGCCCCAACCCCGCCGTCGGAGGAGGCCCGCCCGCGCCCCGCAGCCCGCCGCTCCGCCCGGCGCCGCCGCCTCCTCCGCCCGCGGCTCACCTGGGGACGGGCTCCCGGCGCGGCGGGCGCGCGGCGGGCGCCGCAGCCCAGCCTCGCCTGCAGGCCGGCGGGCGCGCGCTGCGGGGGCTCGGCGCGGCGGCCCAGGCCCTCGCCGGGGCGCGCGGTCACCATGGCGACGGGACCCTTGGCCAGAAGCGCGGAGAGAGCCCGGCTCGGCGGGCAGGGGCTCCGGCCGCCGCTCTGCCCGCCCGCGCGCCCCACCAGCCCCGCGGCGGAGCGGCTCCGCGCCGCCGGCTCCTGCGAGGGAAGGCGAGGAGGGAGACGCGCGCTCGGCTTCCCGCGCTTTTAAAGCGGCCCCCCGGCCGCCCGCCGGCGGAGGGAGCAGCGCGCGGCGGAGGGCTGCGGGCGGGCGGGGGCGGCGCTCCCCGGCGGCCCGCCCCCTCCTCCCCGCGGCCCTGCCCCTCTCGCGCGGCCCTCAGGCAGCCCCGAAGCGCCCCGCGCGTCCCAGCGCCGCGGGCGGCTGCCGGGCCGCTTTCGGCTGTGCCGCCGAAGCCTGCCCGGCCCCGGCGCCCTCTCCAGCGACAGACAGGGGAGAGGCCGCTCTCCGGCCCCGGCGGCGCGCGGAGCGGCCCCGGCTCGTTCCGCGTGGCGGGGAGACCGCGCGGCCTGCGCCCACCTCGCCTGCTCCGGAGGCGGAGCGGGGCAGGGCGCGGGCTCAGCGGCGGCTCCTCCTTCGGTGGGGCCGGGCGCCCGCTGCGGGCGTAAGCCCGAGCCCTGAAGGAGCGAGCCGCGGCGCCGAGCCATTTCTGGGCGGGGGGGGGGGCGCGCTTCGGAGCGCCGCTTGCGAGTTCTGGCTGGAACCCAGAGCCGATTCCGGGCGCCACGGGAATAGGAGCCAGCAGCCTCCACTGCCGCGCGCGCGCGCCTGCGTGTTGGGCGGGAGCCTCGCGACACGTGTTGGGAGAGGCGGACCTGGATGCAGCGAAGCGCCCTCCCCGCCTCGGTTTTTCAGCAAGGCTGAAAAATGCGTATCCGGATCACTTAACGCAGGTGGCCGGCGCCTTGATTGCGTATCGATCCTGAGAATCCGTTCGTGCGTTGCACCATTTAACGCGCACTGGTGGACGGCAGGGCCCCGAGTGACAAAGCGAGTGCCTGCCCCGCTCAAGGCTGCAACCCATCAACTCCTGCTAGTGCTGTTTTGCCATGTACTCTTCTTACCTTGCCAAACAAAAGCAAAAAGGGGGGGCCGTTCATTGGGAAGTTCTCCTGTGTGCGTTCCATTGGGATGTATGGGAGCTGAGCAGTTGGTGCTGTTGTGCGGCCCCCATTCATTTCAATGAGGCTTATGGAAACGAACTTCCGGATGGATTGTGTCTCTGTAACCAGAACCCTTTCATTTACTCGGGGTTAAGTTACATTAAGTTCAGTTGGGTTTACTCCCAAATAAGTGTGCATGTCAGGGTGGACACTGAGCCCATAGAATCCCAGAGTAGTTCTGATTCTGAGGGAGAGCAGTCGCTCCTGGGAGAGGAGCGCGCTCCTCTTTCCCAGGGCCAACAGCTGACAGAGATTCCTCCCACCCGCATTCCTAGTTTAGTTAGCAGTCCAGGGAGTGACCGAGCACAGATAGCAGACTTACTGGATGCGCGACGCAGAGAGCGGCGCCAGATGGAGGGAGCGGAAAGGAGCGTAGTGCCCGGTTGGTGCGCAAACAAAGGCTGCGCCCAGAGGATCCAAGGGAAAAGGGGAGGGACTCTCCCTAGTCCTTAAGTTCAGGGGTCTGCCAGTGATTCCCTTTCAAACGGGGACCAACTGTTCCAACTTAGGGCATAGGTACTCTGCTGCTCAGATCTAGTTGCTAACGGTAGAGTTGTTAAGTTGTAAAAGAGGAATAAAGCTTTGAAAAGAATCCCTTTGTCTGTGCCTGGTCTTGGCTACTGGATGAGACTGAGAGAGGCCTCCAAGGAGCCCTTGACAGTGCATAGGACTGCAGCTTTTATCAGTAAGCGGGAGTCACTGAAACTGCCATTCATGTCCCTACAGTGTTTTGCCTCCTGTTTGAAGCTGCAGCAGCTCTGTGGCCCAAAGATTTGCAATAATTAAGTTGTAACCTGCATATATATTCCCTCCACTCACACACATACACACACATACAGTAGTGAACCTGGGGTTTGGTTAATTTGTCATGTACAGCAACTCTGATCAAGATGTGGTGCGGTTTCGTTTACCTATAACAGTTCCAATTTTTCCAGCCCACCAAAATTGCTTGATATAACTCACAACCTGAATAGCAAAAATAAACATTTTCTAATTGTTTAATTATATTAGAATTCTGTTTTAAAAAGTAGTATTTTCTTTTAAGTAATTGTTCCCTCCTCAAAACCCACCCTGATATAAGGTACATATCTTCACAAGAAAAAAAAAAAAAAACAGTACAGAAATCTGAAATGTGCACATTTATTTACCCACACACCTGACAAAATTTGACGTTTTGATACTATTTTAAACTATTTTTATCCCACTGTTTCCCTATTGACGTTGGGGTGTATACGTGGTATACACACCCCCATGTTATCCTGACAAGAATCCTGTGAAATAGACAAAGCTGAGAAACAGCGAATGATCTATGGTTACTTAGCTTTGTGTCTGAGTAAGGACTTGAACATGGATCACTCAAGTTTAACATTGCAACCACACCACCAAACTGGTTCTTGCAAGAAAATTTACTTTCACACATCTAGAGTAGTTTTCAGACCAAAAAAAGATACTTGTTTATCCAACAATTATTTATGAAATTAGTGTGATGGGATTACTGAAGAAATGAGAAATTCAAACATAAGGCTCAGATGCAAAACATCTTCTAAAAGACAGACTTGTTCATTGAAGGTTTATTTTCCTCATTATAACATTTCATGTTTTAAAGAAGGTTTTATACATTTTACTGATTCCGATTCTGATCATATCAGTTTACAGACTTTGTACAACATTGGGCACAATCCCGTCGGAGACTGGGTCTGGTGTGGATTGACTGCCCAAACAACCCCTCCCCCCCCTGCTCCCTTTCCCTTTACTTATCAGGATGCAGTGGCAGGCAGGAAACATGGCAGTTAATAAGACACCATTTCCCATGAGTGTGCAAGGCAGCATCAAGAGATGCTGGGCTCCACGGGAAATGTATTTCCCATGGCTCCCAGTGTACATCAGTGTTGCTGTAAGCATGCAGAGCAGTGTTTAGAAACACTGCCTCATTAGAAATTCTTATGCTTGCTGATGCTGCCATATATGCTCACAGCAGGCATATATATATCTATATATCTAGGGATGCAGCAAACCATAGAAGATATATTTCCCATGGTTCCCGGTGGTCGTATATACTGCTGTAGATTTTTTTTGGCAGCATCTAGGGGGTACAGATCATGAGGCCTTATGACAATGGGGTACTGGAGCTCTGATCACAAAATTAAATCTGGAAAACAAAGGATCAGAGGGGAGAGTCACCTAGGTGCAAAGCGGGGGGGGGGGCTGGTCTGAAATGGACCCATTACATTGGCATTGAGGAGTCTGGGTCCAAACCTAAAAGGATCAAGGAGGGTAGGCCCATAAACTAGTGTCTGCTCTGGCCCCCATTTTTTAAAAATTACTAGCCATCACTACTTTTCTGTATATTATATTTAAGTAGGGATCTGTAATTGACCAGAAACATATACTTCAGTTGTGCATTTGTATGCATGGCCCTTACAGAATGTCCCCAAGTTAAAATATGTAAAGCATTAATAGAAAAAAAGATCCCTGCTGATGGTGGTGTGGTATACATCCCAAGTTGGCTTCTTTTGTGAGAAAGCTTCATTCATAATGTTCCAAGTAAATATATTTAGAATCAAGATATTAGAGTGCAGTGTACATCCATTATGTTTAATGGAAGGTTTGGCACTGATTTCAGTGGTCTGTTAACTGTATTTGTGCCACATTGATTGCGATGGAACATAAATGCATTAACTTTGCTACCGAGCCAGATTCAAGGTATTATTATAGACGTATAAAGCCCTCAGAAACTTAGGACCAGGTTATCTGAAAGATCATCTCCCCTATATAGACCTGTTAGACCACTACGATCTTGAGGGGGGGGTACATCCTGCAGGGTCTCTTTCACAGCAAGACAACAGTGGGCCTTCTCTGTGGTGGTACCCTCCCTCTGAAATGTGCTTTTGGTGATTACTAAAAGCTTACTTGTTTACCCTGGCTTTTCCCAACCATTAACCTGTCTAAATGGGCCTTCTCTGCAGTGGCCCCACACCTTTGGAACAAGCTGCCATCGGAGGTCCGCCATGCTCCGTCATTGCAGACTTTTAAGAGGGCCTTGAAAACATACTGCTTTACCTTGGCTTTCTCATGATATGACTGTTATTGTTGCTGGTTTTATTGTTGGCTTTTATTGTTGCTTTTATTGTTTTTATGTTTTTATCACTTTTAATATTTTAACTGTTTTTATGTATTTTATTGCTGTAAGCCGTCTTGGGAAGGCTTCTGCCCGGAAAGGCGGCTAAAAAATATTTTAAATAATAAATAAATAGATGCTGTTTTGCATTTAATTATGTATTTTATTTTATTTTTTGTTATATGTGAACCGCTTCAGGGTTTTTTTAAAATGAGAAGTGGTATATAAATAGTCTAAAATAAATAAATAAACTTATAGCAGGAGTGCAGAAGCTCTTTCACCGGAGGACTGAAGTCAATTTCAGAGAAGCTCTTGGGAGCTGCATTCCAGTGGCAAAGAAGTGGGGCCAAAAAAGCAAAAATACCAGCCTATTCTAGCTTAAAGCTCCTATTGCCAGCAGTTAAGCCTTAGGAGAGGCATTTCAACTTTTTAGAATGGGGAAAAAATGCACAAAAAACAGCAAAAACAGCAAACAATTGGTGGTTGGGAGAAAGGGGGTGGTGCCAGAAGAAGGAGGCGTGGCCTTCAGGAATCCCTGGAGGCCTGGATTTGGCCCCTGAACCAGAATTTTTTTTACCTGTGACTGGTAGTTTAGTATGATTCATGTGTATCAAAGATATTACAGCCTGCTATTTCAGGCTAAGTGGATAGTTGACCAGGCTGCATGTCTTCAACAATAAAGTTGCAAGTGCTTTTTGGTAAGGTATTTTTCAATACAAAAGGTACATTTTAAATGTGAAAACTGGATTTGAAACACATCTTCACAGTACTATAATTTAATTAAAATCTAATTTGTCCTAGCTTAGATTTATAACTATTTTTACTAGACATGTCAGCAGATCAATTCCTTTTTAAGCTGCAAAAGGTAGTGGATATGGGACTTCATATTTGTTTGCTTAAGAAAATAAAAAAGGACCGTCACCTTGCACCAGACATTAATGCTATTTTAATCACATTTCTGTTTTAAAGTGATAGAACATTAACATTAAAGGGACACTGAGCCACTTTAAATGACTTCTAAAATAACTTTAAAGTGATTTGGAGTTGTGTCCTGGAAGTGATTTAAAAGTAAGATCTGCCAACTCTACAACACTTTAAAAGTGTTGTAGAACTGTTAATAAAATTAAATTCTACTGGAGCCATGTTAGGGTGAGTAAAGGCTATGCATTCAATATGCATTACTTCCAGTGCAATCCTATGCATATTTACTCAGAACTAAGGATTACTCCAAAGATTACAGCCACAATTTGTAGAAAAGAGTACAGCGACCTAAGACTACCTGTAACCTGACATCTGAAGCATGGGGAGAAGGGAAATTTACCGTTTACCAATACCAAGGGATTCCCTGTTTTCTTGTACCTAACCCTGGTAAGCCAATGTCTTCATTTGACCTACTCTTGCCTTTTGAAGAGCTGTTGGGGATGCCTCTTTAAAATGTTGTTAATGTGTGCTAGCCCTCTCCTTTTGTTCTCTAAAAGTGGGGGGCAGATGCCTCTCATTTCTAGTGTTCATGCATATAAATATGTGCACATGGACACACAGTCCAGGACACCTGTCCAGACCGCAAGCATTATGTTTGAGATAAGACGATTCTAACATTTGTACTACCAGATCCAGCATAGAATTAAGTGTTCGATGGCCTGCCCTGCATTATCTTATGGGACAAGGTGAGTTAAACTGACTGTAACGGTCAGTTTAACTCACCTTGTCCCAGAAGATGGTGTAGGACAGGCTGTTGAATTGCAGAATAAAAGAATACAATATACAACAAGTGTAAATAGTCCTGCTGTTTAATGTAAAGGGGGGGGGGACTGAAGAGGTGGGAGCACATGCAGCATTTTTAGGATGTGAGAATAGGGGTGTTACAATGTTGGAGGCGTATGCTACAAGGAAAGAGCAGTCTCAAATACTGATTTTTCTTTAGCGAGGATATACTGTATGTGCAGAGAGAAACACTCACAATTAAATCTGCATCTGGGACCTTACATCTGTGATGACTTAACTCAAGCATCTAAACTATTATCACAATGTTTGTTACAGTAACTTCTGATACTTTCTTTATAGCAGGAGGTAGCATGGTCCTAAGCCTCTATAATGTACTGCTACAAACATATCATTAAAAAAAATTAGAAAGATCAAACAGAATCAAAGTCCCTTTGGACAGCAATGATGGAGAGCCCAGATAAAATAACTGGAAGTTTAACCAAGAGAAATAACATTCATTTTTGCAATACAGAATTACGTTTTCATATCCAGTAAGCTAATATTGCTTGGACCACCCGGATGCCATGATGGAACTTGTTACAATACTCAGGGAAGACAAAAAGGCTCCCTCCAATCCAACCTCCCCCCCCCACACACACACACATACACATGGCTGTTTACACAATGATGGTATAACAACACTTTCTTGTGCTTTTGGTGTTTTACACGTTCAAAAATTACTCAAAGGTGGAAACAAGAAGAAAAAGTTACCCAGGTTTCTAATCCCCTCTCTTTCAATGGCATAATCCAGTCTTTTCAACCTTTCTACCTGAGGGGGCCCTTAAAATCAAGATACAGCAAATAACATAGGAACAAAGATCTAGCAGGAATTGTAGGACAACTTCTAGGCACATCAGCACCACAGAAATGTGTCCCTTTCCCTATGTACACAAAGTTATCACAACTGGAGCTATGTAGTGCCAAGAACACCCAGTTTTCTGTAATTAGAATAAATCATTCCTCTTCCCTCCCAACTGCGTTTCCTTTTGTGTCATGTCTTTTAGATTCTAAGCTTGAGGTTAGGGATTGTCTTATTATTGATCTTTGTAAGTAGCTCTGGGAGTTTTTCTGTTGAAGGATAAAAAATAAGTCAAATAAATAAATACATAAATAACGTTCATCACAAGCATATTTGTGTAAGCAATTCTGTCTAATAAATTACTTGTATTACATAATATATTCTTCTTCTACCTTTCAGGTTTTCAGAAGATCCCTCCCACAAATAGGAGGAGATAGCTTGAGGACTGGAGTGCAAGCTTTTCTATCTCGAGTAACTATAAAGCCTCTTTTCAAAACAGATGACAGAATTCTCAGGATACTAAATTCTGTTTGAGAGTCCAGGCTTTGCATCTGAAGCATGCATTGTGGGTACACAGCACATAACTACTGTCCTCTTAAAAATGTTTGAGCCCTCTGTGGTACAAGGATATTTGACCTCAAGGATATTTGAGGTTTTGTTTTACACACACACACACACACACACACACACCCAGAACCATATACATCTAAGAGGTAAATGGCCTGCCCTGAATACCAATGAATACTGATATAATGTATATGAAATAGTTTCTGAACACTTGGAAGGTTTATACACACACACACACACACACACACACACACACACTGCTCATCAATCTTTGGCCCCCAAAAGTTAATGTAATCACTTTTATATTTTATTTTTAATAAGATATATTTGTATATTTTATACCATTTATTATTGTAATTGTGTATTACATGCTTTGTAAGTTGCTCTGAGTATATATCTTTCATACAAAAGCTAAAGAAAAGGTTAACACATTAGCATAATCATAATTTTAACTCTTACTGTAGATCCGGAAAACTGAACCCACCTTCATTAATTGGAAGTTGCATCCTTTTTAAAGATATTCTTGGTGGAGAGGAACCCCAAAAGAATTTACAAAACAAAGCATTAAGGTTTTGGAAATATTTGCCAGGTATATGTATAGGGATCCCACGTATAACATAAATAATTTGAGGTATGGTATTCATCTTGTTGTTGTTCAGTCATTAAGTTGTGTCTGACTCTTCGTGACCCCACGGACCATAGCACGCCAGACCTTCCTGTCTTCCGCTCTCCCCCGGAGTGTGCTCAAGTCCATATTCATTGCAGCGGTGATGCTATCTAGCTATCTCATCCTCTGCCGTCCCCTTCTCCTTTTGCCTTCAGTCTTTCCCAGCATCAGGGTCTTTTCCAGGGAGTTTTCTCTTCGCAGTAGGTGGCCAAAATATTTGAGCTTCAGCTTCAGTATCTGTCCTTCCAATGAGCACTCAGGGTTGATTTCCTTCAGGACTGACTGATTTGACCTCCTTGCAGTCCAGGGGACTCGTAAGAGTCTTCTCCAGCACCACACAGCTCGAAGGCAACGATCCTTCGGCGCTCAGCCTTCCTTATAGACCAGCTCTCACAGCCATATGTTACTACTGGGAAAACCATAGCTTTAATTAGATGGACCTTTGTCGGCAAGGTGATGTCTCTGCTTCTTACTATGCTGTCTAGGTTTGCCATAGCTTTCCTCCCAAGGAGCAAGCGTCTTTTAATTTCATGGATACAGTCACCGTCTGCGGTGATCTTGGAGCCCAAGAAAGTAAAATCTGCCACTGCTTCCATTTCTTCCCCTTCTATATGCCAGGAAGTGATGGGGCCAGATGCCATGATCTTCGTTTTTTTAATGTTGAGTTTCAAAACAACTTTTGCACTCTCCACTTTCACCCTCAACAAGAGGCTCTTTAGATCCTCTTCGCTTTCTGCCATTAGGGTGGTATCGTCTGCGTATCTGAGGTTGTTGATCATTCTCCTGGCAATCTTAATTCTGACCTGTGATTCATCCAACCCGGCATTTCTCATGATGTACTCTGCATATAAGTTAAATAAGCAGGGCGACAATATGCAGCCTTGTCGTACTCCTTTCCCAATTTTGAACCAATCGGTTGTTCCATGTCCGGTTCTTACTGTTGCTTCTTGACCCTCGTACAGGTTTCTCAGGAGACAGGTCAGGTGGTCTGGTACTCCCATCTCTTTCAGAATTTGCCACAGTTTGTTGTGATCCACACAATCAAAGGCTTTAGCGTAGTCAATGATCTCTAGTTCCTCTGCCTCTTCGGAACCCAGCTTGTACTTCTGGTAGTTCTCGGTTTGCATACTGCTGACGCCTAGCTTGTAGGATTTGGAGCATCACCTTGCTGGCATGTGAAATGAGCGCAATTGTGCGGTAGTTTGAACACTCTTTGGCATTGTCCTTCTTTGGAATTGGAATGTAAACTGACCTTTTCCAGTCTTGTGGCCACTGTTGAATGTTCCAAATGTGTTGGCATATTGAGTGCAGCACTTTAACAGCATCATCTTTTAGGATTTTAAATAGCTCAGCTGGAAGACTGTCATCTCCACTAGCTTTGTTGTTAATAATGCTTCCTAAGGCCCACTTGACTTCACTGTCTAGGATGTCCGGCTCAAGTTCAGTGACCGCACTATCATGGCTATCAGGGACATTCAGATCTTTCCTGTATAGTTCTTTTGTGTATTCTTTCCACCTCTTCTTAATCTCATCTGCTTCCGTTAGGTCCCTGCCTTCTTTGTCCTTTATCATGCCCGTCTTTGCACAAAATGTTTCCTTGATATCTCCGACTTTCTTGAAAAGATCTCTAGTCTTTCCCATTCTATTGTTTTCCTTGATTTCTTTGCATTGTTCATTTAAGAAGGCCTTCTTGTCTCTCCTTGCTATTCTCTGGAAATCTGCATTCAGTTGGATATATCTTCTCCTTTCTCCTTTGCTTTTCGCTTCTCTTCTTTCCTCAGCAACTTGTAAAGCCTCATCAGACAGCCACTTTGCTTTCTTGCATTTCTTTTTCTTTGGGATGGATTGAGTGGCTGCCTCCTGAACTCTGTCCATAGTTCCTCAGGCACTCTGTCTATCAGGTCTAATCCCTTAAATCTATTCCTCACCTCCACTGTATATTCATAAGGGATATGATTTAGGTCATACCTGAATGGTTTAGTGGTATTCATCTTAAATGTATTCAATTTACCCCATAAACTCAACCTGAGTAGCAAACTAGCTCAAAGTGGGCTAGATTAAACAACTATCAGGTGGATCCATAGTTGGCTAGAGAATTGAACTCAAAGAGTGCTTATCAATGGGATCTTCTCAAACTGGGGAGAGGTAACCAGCGGGGTACCGCAGGGCTTAGTCCTGGGCCCAGTTTCATTAATGACTTGGAAGAGGAGGTGCAGTGTGATCTGCTGATCAAATTTGCAGATGACACAAAATTGGGCGGGATAGCTAAAACTTGGAAGACAAACAAAATTCAAAGTGATCTTGATAGACTGGAGTGCTGGGCAGAAAACAACAGAATGAAATTTAATAGGGATAAATGCCAAATTCTGCACCTAGGAAAAAGAAACCCAGTACACAGTTACAAGATGGGGGAGACTTGGCTCAACCACACTACAAGAGAGAAGGATCTTGGAATTGTTGTCGATCACAAGCTGAATATGAGCCAACAATATGATCTGGCTGCAAAAAAGGCACATGCTATTTGGGGCTGCATTAATAGAAGCATAGCTTCCAAATCCCGGGAAGTACTAGTTCCCCTCTACTCAGCACTGGTTAGGCCTTATCGGGAGTACTGTGTCCAGTTCTGGGCACCACACTTTAAGAAGGATGCAGACAAGCTGGAGGGGGTTCAGAGGAGGGCAACAAAGATGATCAGGGGACTGGTAACAAAGCCCTATGAAGAAAGACTGAAAGAACTGGGCATGTTTAGCTTTGAGAAGAGAAGACTAAGGGGATATATGATAGCGCTCTCCAAGTACTTGAAAGGTTGTCATAGGATCTCTTCTTGATCATCCCAGAGTGCAGAACATGGAATCATGGGCTCAAGTTACAGGAAGCCAGATTCCGGCTGAATGTCAGGAAAATTTCCTGACTGTTAGAGCAATACGACAATGGAAGCAATTACCTAGGGAGGTTATGGGCTCTCCCACACTGGAGGCATTCAAGATGAGGCTGGAGAGCCATCTGTCAGGGATGCTCTGACTTGGATCCCTGCATTGAGCAGGGGGTTGGACTCGATGGTCTTATAGGCCCCTCCGAACCCTACTATTCTATGACTCTATGAACCTTAAAGATGCCCATCTATCTATATCTCATGAAATATACTTAATCAACTTGTTTAAATTTAACCAAATCATTTGAGATATATCTCTAGGAATAATTATTCCCAAGTAATAATTATTCCCAGTTATTCCCAAGTTCTGAGCACCGTCAAAATTGCCAGTTGGCTAATACACTAGCGTATACCCTATCTCCAATCGGCATTATTTCTGACTTTGACCAATTAATTTAATAGCCAGACAATTCACCAAAGGTATTAATCAATTTCATCATAGCTGGAACCGATGACTGGAGTCTCGAGATAAACAACAAAAGATCATCAGCATAGAGGCTAATTTTAAATTCCAAACCAAAATGGACAAATCCATGAATACTATTATTTTGTCTAATAGCACACGCCAGGGGTCCCAAACATAAATTGAATATCAGTGGGGAAGGTGGACAACCTTGTCTGGTGCCCCACCCAAGTAAAAAAAAAAAAGCTGAGAATAAACTGTTAGTCATTACTCTCACTCTTGGAGCTGAGTATAAAATTTTAACCCTTTTCAAAAATTCTATAGAAAAACCAAAATTAGTCAATGTAAAAATAAATTTCCAATTAATTTTGTCAAAGGCCTTTTCCGCATCCAAAGAAATGATGATTGCCTGGTCAGTTCTTTCAGAATTTAAAGCAACTAGATCAACAGCTAATCTAAGATTATCAGCCCCCTGTCTATTTTTAATGAATCCCACCTGGTCTTGTCTAACCAATATGGCCATGACCTGTTGTAATCTATCGGCCAAGATTGCTGTTAATATTTTGATATCTACATTAATTAATGATGTAGGCTGATAGTTAGCACAATAGGTATGGTCGTTGCCTGGCTTAGGAATCACAGTAATATTAAGCATAATTTAATGATGAAGAAAGGGAGCCTGCTTTGAAAATATGGTTATAGAGGCAAAGGCAATACAACGTTGGGGCTAAAGAACTAGAGAATGTTTTATAACATTCAACTGGGAATCCATCTGGTCCGGATGATTTCCCAGTATTCATTTTCATTATTGCATTCATAATTTCCTCTAAATACAGAGGAGCTAAAAGGAGCTGTTGTTGTGAAGAATCTAAATGTGAAAGATTAATCTGAGATAAAAAAGCATCTATATCTTGCTGTGATATTTTATTACTGGTACTATACAGATCAGAATAAAAGTTTAAAAATTGTGACTTCATGTCTGTAGGAGAAGTATATACTTTGCCACTCTCATCTTTAATAGCTGAAATGACATTTTAATGTTGGTGCTGTTTAAGACGACGTGCAAGGATCTTACTAGGACGTTCACCATTTTCCCAATATTTCTGTCATAGGCAGGTCAGAGCAAATGTGAAAGACTATTATTCAACTCAACTAGCTATGTACCATCGGGCCTATTTGCTAACCTCTACTAAATTTTGGTCTTTTCCATCCAGATTTGATTTTCTACCCTGGTCAGTGTTGGAATCTTCTTGTCTGGAGCCTCTCTTTAAATGGATGGCATTAGGTTCTCGGCATATCAAGGTAGACAGAGCTCCTCCCACAATTTTGGCAGTCAGGGAAGTTTGGCATATAATGTCACGTCAGTTACAGTTTGATCCATTTTCCCATGCTAAACTGGGGAAATCCAGATTTAAGAATTGGCAAGAAAATGTTTTTATGGCGGACCTGGACAGATAAAATGATCTTTACCCTGGATCAGTTAGTGGGGGTTGATGATGAGGTTTTGTTATTTTCAACTTTGCGAGATCAATTTGATTTGCCATGCCACAGCGGAATGGCAATACTTGCAACTGAAAAATTTGTTGGTATCTAGATTCGGTCCTGCTGCTTTTACTGCTTCGGAGTCTCCTTCGCTGTTGGAAATACTTATTGAAGCTGATCAGATATGTTGACCCATGATCCATGTTTACGAACATTTATTATCAATGAATAAATATGATACAAATGGTATACAGCAGGAATGGAACAGGGAATTGGAACGTCCTATTTTGTTTAATCAGTGGACTGCCATCTTGGCGTCTGTATCAGACATTTCAGTGGATCTTCGGTTACACCTTATTCAGCAAAAACTTTTGTTTCGGGTCTGTTGGATGCCACAATGTCTTTTTAATAAGGGTTTGTCTATTTTGGCTAACTGTTGGAGGTGTAATGCAGTCAATGTGTCTCTTATTCATATGTTTTGGAAATGCCCAATGGTTGCCTCTTTTGGGGAGGAAGTTATTATATGGATAAATTTTGTATTGGAAAGCTTATTAATATTTACTGATAAAATTTTCTTTTAAATTACTTACCTGCTTCTTGGAATGTAACACATGGTCAGCGTAAATGAACTTTTTGCGCCCTTTTGGTTGGTAAAAGACTGATACTATGATATTGGAAGGATAAAAGCTCACCGCCTATAACACAATGGACTGAAGTCTTAACAACACTAGCAACATTTGAAAGAGTGGTATATAGGCATAACTTGCAGATGGACTTATATGTGGATATTTGGTCTGCTTTTACTGAAGTCTATGTGTAACCTATTTTTTTTCCTTCCTCAAATATTGTAATGTTTGAAACTGAGGATATTGGAACATGTTGTATTTTTATTTTGTTCTATTGTTTTCCTTTGGTTTTTGGTTTGTTTAGTTTTTTTAAAATTCACAATAAACATTGGGGAATTTTTTTTTAACTCTTACTGTGATCTCTTAGCTGAGAGCCTCAGCTATGGGGCAGTATAGAAATGTAAATAAATAATAATAATAATAATAATCTCTTAATCTTAGTTTTAAAAGACAATCTGGACAAACTCTTTGAAAAAACAAAAACAAAATATGATCCCAGCTCTTGAAATTCATTTGTCACTCTGCAGCACTCCTAAGAAAACAGATTAAGCAGTGATTTTTCTGACAACACTCTATAAGCCCCCTGGAGTTTAACCCTCTATTGTTTCACAACCGTTATATGCCAGTAGTTTGACAGCAACATAACTATATACTGATGATTTGCTCTTTTGTGTCAATCAAATACTTCTCTGTCGGTGAGCTTACGGTGAGCCTACTCATTTCTGTCTGACAAAAGTGATGACACTTAAAACCAGCCTTCCCCAACCTGGTGCCCTCCAGATGTGTCAGACTACAACTTCCCCCATCCTCAACCAGCATTGCCAATGGCCTTGCGGACCAGGGATGATGGGAGTTGTAGTCCAAAACATCTGGTGGGCACCAGGTTGGGGAAGGCTGCTTAAAACTGTTTGCATGAGCGGCTCACTGAGGCTTCAGTCCTATATCCACTTACCTGGTCTTACTGAGATGAATGGGACTTACTTTTGAGTAGACCTGCCTAGCATTGCATTGGAAAAGGCTTTCAGCTGCAATCCTATGCACACTTACCTGGGAGGAAATCTCATAGAACCTACTTTTTAAGAGTTACTTCTAAGTAGACTTGCATACAATCTATTTGTTAGGTCACAACGAGTTGTCTATTTCCCAGTTTGTATCGTTCAACAGAAATTGGCATAATTCAGGCCAAACTTCAGTGACTCCACTGTGGTGAACTTGTGTCTGTACTGAAATTGAGGCTGGGGATTTACATGCCTCTGTGTTAAAAAAAAAAAAAAAGCATGTTAGGGCAGAACCCTTCTCCCTGACAACTGCTTTTCAATATGCAGCATTGCTGTTGTTCCAGCATGGATGAGCATTCCATCATATTAGCTCTCACCTGTAGTCTGAAGTGGTATGGCCCAGTGAGAACTAGGCCTCAATTACACAGTTTTATTCCTAGATCCATAAACAAGGAAACATATTCATGATATGGGCCATTTAAATCATACTGACGTTCATTCTACACAAAGCCTAAGAAAAGCCAAACAAAAGGAAATCATGCACATTTCCCCCAACGATATGCATAAGAAGGATCTTAATTCGATTGCCTGCATTCACGAAACCTCTTTCAAGGCACTCATTTTAACATTATGAATTGATTTTAGAAGGCTAATTTGTAAATTTATGGGAAAGTGGTAAGAGTTCTTGGGCTACATCACTTCATGCTTCTGCAGGTGGGGGATTGCATTTCTAGTGGTTCCCTCTCTTCCTGTGCAAGCAAACAAAAGCAAACTAGCAAGAGCACCGGAGTTCAAACCTAGAGAAGTTCAGAACTGTCCTTCTCCAGTTTGGAACCCCTGAACCCATTAAAAGTGGACCCATACTAGCCTCTGTTGGACCCAGCCCATAATAGGCTTGGCCGTGATGCAGCCTCCTTCTCCCCCTTTCCATTCAAACTCACCTAGTGGCAGTAGGGTGGCCAACCGATGTGTCACAGAGAGGAAGGCCATGATTTCTTCTCGATCATCCCAGAGTGCAGGACATGGAATAATGGGCTCAAGTTACAGGAAGCCAGATTCCGGCTGAACATCAGGAAAAGCTTCCCGACTGTTAGAGCAATACGACAACGGAACCAATTCCCTAGGGAGGTGGTAGGCTCTCCCACGCTGGAGGCATTCAAGACGAGGCTGGACAGCCACGTGTCAGGGATGCTCTGACTTGGATTCCTGCATTGAGCAGGGGGTTGGACTCGATGCCTTGTAGGCCCCTTCCAACCCTACTATTCTGTGATTCTATGATTCTCTCTTTGAGGGGCTGTCAGAGGACAGTCCTCTGTTTGAAGGCAACTTCTACTTTAAGGCATACTCTACTTGTCCAGCCCAAGTCCATCTTAAAGACAAGGAACCATAACAAGGGAGAGCAAAAGGGCCTTGAATTTTCCCATCCAACTTCAAGTCATTTGACCTTGTTAGCACCTGGAGAACAGCTTGAGCAGCCACTCAGGTCACCTGGTCACAGTCTTCCTTACTACAGGGAGAAGTATTGTGTTCAGAGTTAAATTTATTTCTTTCCAAATTTGCATTTTTACATATAAAGTAACATATGCAAATTTTATGCAAACATGTGTCCTCTTTTTTTTGGCACTCTGTAAGTATGTGGCAGTGGCAACAGCTGTGACAACAGCAAGTCAGTCTCACAGTGAAGCCTCCATAGCCTCCTTGAGCTGTGTTCCAGACACAAAGATCCATGGCAACCATGGTGCCTAACATCCTAGCAAGGATGGCAGGAGCCATATAAATTACAGTTCCTATTAGATGTTTCCATCCAGCACACTGCATGAGTGTCTGTCTAGTGGAGAAGTCTCAGTTGTAAAATTTCCATGTCATCACTGGCAGGTAAATTTGGAGGAAAGGGAAGCAGATGAGGGAGGACTCATGGATGGCAGTCAGGGTTTGTGAAGGATTGTTTATGAGGGAGGTTGTGGTTGGGGAGTCCTGAAGGTCCCAGAAGTAGTTGGGAGTTCTTGAACAAGAGGCTAAAACCTTGGAATTTGGGGTCAAGCCCTGAGAGCTGGCAGATGAACTGTGATATGAAACCCTAAGGCCACCACTGTGGTTGACTTGACTTGAACACTTCCATGACAAAAATGCATTGATCAAACATAGCAGAACATCTTTCTTAATTAGATTCTCTTGCCAGGAGAAACAGTTTGGTTTTCTTCTTTAATGAACTTCTTTCTTTTTGACTTTATACCCTATGGAGAACCTGATAAAGGGGTGTTGGCAGAAACAACAAAGATTATGATATAAGAGGTGGAAAAAATCCTCACACAAAAGCTACATCTGCCATGTTATATTTCTGCCAAATTTAATTAAAAAGAATATTCTCATTTTTAAAAGAGAGGAGATCTTCATTTTGGGAAGCAGTCAGCAGAACGTATTCTCTGATTCTTCTTGGAACAATGAGTAATAAGGATCTCTTAAGCTTGCTTTGGGCATTGTATTTGAAAACATAATGTCATAAAAGAAGAGCCAATAAAAAAATTGGCTCTAAATGCTGGAAAGCAGCTCCCTGCTTCTCATCTACAGCATAACAGTCCTCACAATACACCAATTTTTGAAGCGATGCCTTTCAATGGCAACACAACTTTCATTTTCACAGCAGGACACCACAGGCAAACTGGAGTTTGAAATATGTATGCCGGTCACATGCAAACACACTTCAATGTGCTGGAAAAAGCAGCTGCTTGTTTGTGATTTCCCGCATTCTACATGGCAGAGTCCTGTTCATACATTTAAAACTATACAAAGAAGAGCCAATATCTTTCTCCCCATTCATCAGAATAGCTTTGCTGCTGCTTGCATACTTTAAAAATGCAAATCCATCTCAGAAGAGGTCTCTCCTAGTGGTGACAGATTCTAGGCTAGCAGTAAAGAGAGAAACCTTTTTTTTTTAAAGAAAAAAATCTCAATAGAGAATAATGAGTATCCAATTAACTAATACACATAATGTACAATCATTAAACAACATATTTGTTTTTAAAAGATGTTGAATGGATGAAAGAAAATGGTTTTCAAGAATGTTGCCTTAACATGATGAAAGTAGAGTGAAGATAGGAATTTGTAAATAAATAAATAAAAGCTGAAAAGTCTGTATTCTGTGTAAATAGTGCCTGTTCATGGAAGCTGTCTATGTATTCAGTGTACCATACTTTAAAACATTGGACTTGCAGACCCTGGAGGTGTACATGGGCAACTATTAATTACTGTTGAAATAAATAAGAAAGAAAGAAAGAAAGAAAGAAAGAAAGAAAGAAAGAGGCTCGGGGCAGTTATTTCTTTCCCACGCATTTACAAGATGATGGCTTACTTAAAATCAAAATAATACGAAACACAATGAAATACATGATCTCTCTTCCCCTGCCTCTGTATTTATCCTCACAACAAGCCTGTGATGCAACCTGGACAGACAGACCGTGATCAGACCGAGGTCACCCAGTCAGCGTCATAGTTGAGCAAGGACTTGGGTCTGGGTCTCTATCCATTGCACCACCCTGGCTCTTGCTGTTAGAGGATGATCCCACAAATGCCTTGGTCATGCAGTTAAGACATTTACATATAGAGGAGGGGGACTGCAGTTGTGTTGGCTGGGCCCAACTCTGACCTGCACACGTTGATCAAAATGTCTACACAGATACCTACTACGCAGGTATTCTCCAGCGTGTATGGACTTTGAACTCGTGATCTGAACAGATCTCACATTCAAAGCCAAAGTGTACACACAGGGGTCCAGTTCAGATGTAATGATCTTGGTCTAATAAATCATGGTTGAAGTTGGTTTTCAATCCTAAAAACAAAACAAGAGAGAGAAAGAGAGAGATCTTCCCTTCCCTTCCCTTTTCTTTCCTCCTTGTTCTGATCCTGCTAACCACATTTTTCTGGTTCAGATGTAATGGGAAACTGGTTAATTGACGCCGGAAGTGTTGAATCACAGCATGAGAAGTGTGGGAGATGTTCAGGGATAAAGGGAAAAGTCCAGGAAGGGGAGGAGTCAAGGCAGAGCAGAGCAGAACACAGCTGGGGCAAGTTGCATTGTACAAGCAGTTAATAACAGTCCCGTTCGGACTACTGAGAGCCAGTGTAGTGTAATGGCTAGAGCGTTGGACTGAGAGTCGGGAGATCCCGGTTCTAGTCCCCACTTGGCCACAGAAGCTCACTGGGTGACTGGGCCAGTCACAGACTCTCAGCCCAAGCCACCTCACAGGGTTGTTGTTGTGAGGATAAAATGGAGGAGGAAGAGGGTTATGTATGCCACCCTGGGTTCCTTAAGGAGGAAAAAAGGCAGGATATAAATGTAATAATAATAAAAAAAACTGTAACATGCTCGACATGGGCCTGCCTTCAAAAACTGTTCAGAAACTTCAGCTAGTCCAGAATGCTGCAGCCAGACTGTTGACCATGGCTGGTTACAAGGAGTATATGACTCCGTTGTTACAGCATCTTCACTGGCTACTGGTCTGTTTCCAGGTAGAATTTAAAGGGCTGGTTATGACCTAAAAGCCCTATATGTCTTGGGACCAGGCTACCTGAAAGAGCACCTCCTCCCATATGAGCCTGCCCGGTCCTTAAAATCTTCTTAGAGGCCCTTCTTTTGAGACCGCTCCCAGGCTGTGGAACTCCCTCCGAGAGAGTTTCACTCCCTTTCTGCTGTCCTTCCTCTGGCAAGCAAAGCGTGCTTTACTCAAGAAGGCCTTTGTCCTGTAAGTGGGTCTTTTGGTTTGGATCCTGTTTTTACTGTGTAACTGTTATGTTTTTATTGTATTTTAATGAGTTTTATTGTTTTAATCTATTTTAAATTGTTTTTGTAAGCCCTGAGTGCAATTGTTTGGTAGAAAGACAGGGTATAAATCAAATAACTAACAGTTCTTCATCTTGCCACATTTTGGACGTTAAAGGCAACCAAAGATTTGGCTAACAAGAGAACAAGTGAGGAAGGAAGGGGCATAAGGCTTGTGCATATCTAGGCTTCATGAACTGAGAAATGGACATCTGAACCGGTCACTGTCTGCTCTTGGCTTAAATCATTGTCAGTTACAGCATTGATTTTTGCGGAAGAAAAATCTACCTCCAAAATGAGGTGCTAGATCTGAAGTTATGTGTAAAAGACTGAATCCTTGAGTGCAAGAGCAGGAACTGAATTTGTAATGTATATATTATTGTCATAGACAAATCTGAATTATTATTTGTAAATATGTGTCTAACATCTCTATAAGACTATAAGACTATGTGTACCTACGTACCAGTGGGGTTACTTATATTTTTATTCTCTCATCATTTAGTTACCCATTTTTTCTTCCCCCTGTAAATTCAAGAATGTTTATGCCCATGCTTCAATTTGCGCTTATCCTGTGCTTTGAAAGAGATTCAGTTTCTTAGATGTTTTCTTATATCAGCATCCTAAACAGCTTCATTTGTTCAAAATTATATTATGCAAATGCTGTTCCACACATGTACTTACAGGAATTGTTGAATAAGAGTGTGATCACACTGTAAATACCTTCATTTTTCTGACACTTGTTTTCTCCCCTGTGGTAGTGACTTTCAACTGATGTGAATCTGTCAACATTCCTTCATGGTTTGGGAATGGGATTGAGGAGGGAAGCGATCTGTTTAAGTGAGATTTAGAATTCACTGTCCATCACTGTCCATATTACAACTCCAACATGCCTTGGACATACATTTGGTTCTGTTAATCCTCCCAGAATGATATTCCCCTGACACTACGGTTTTGATGTAAAAAAAAAAAAGAAATCCTGCAATTCTTTTTCAGAGCAGCATCCATTCCCATTTTTTGTTTACTGTACAATAGAGCACTGTAGCCTAGAAAAATATATATGTTTGCATATATATATATATATATATATATATATGCAACTCAGAGAGTTCAACAGGCTCACAAACGAGTAGTAATCATGTTTGAGCGGAAGCCTACCAATTAACAATTTAGCATTTGGAGAGAACTGAATAGTGATTTCTTCAACAAGGCTGGGTCCTGACCTTTGTTAATTTACTCTCCACTCACTCCCAGTAAACATATTTTAACAATCTTTTTCTTTAATAGAAAGAGACCAAACACATTCTCAGCTCAGTTTTTAAAAAACACTGCATGGTTTGGAAGTATTACCACCTACTCTGGCAAGAACGTTTTTTAAAAAAAGCTTTTTCCTTATATGAGCCAGGGTTCTTTCCATATATCTGCAAAGATTGACACAGTAAAACCACACGTTCATCAGGAACCCTGTCCCCTAAACACAACGTGTATTCCTTTTTGCAGGACAGAGGCCCTACTTATGGAAAAAGTAATGTTTTAAATCTGTATTTCACTCTTCCAGCACGTTTATTTTTGAAGGCTGGTTCATACTGCTGGAGGCAATCACACGTACAGTAAGCCTGGAAGGTCTCACGTACCTGCGGATCACACGAAAGCTGTTTGGTATAAAACAGAACTCCACATTGTCAACTGTACATGCAAGCATGGTCTATTTCAGCAGGTACAGCCCCACTTCAAAGGAGTGGTGCAATTGTGGAAAATAGGCAGTCACATTTGTTCGTACAGCAATTATGCAGAGGGCTACTTCACACAACAGAATCCTCCCCATGATTGGTAGACATATGGGAACACTACAAATGGGCACATAAGCTGGTGTTCTGTACACATGATTGCTGCCTGCACTGGATGCTTTCATACAAGACACAGAAATAGCAAGTGAAGGAAATGGATGTGATTCCTGCTTCTTCTTGCCACATGCTTGGATTTTCTACAAAGGGAAATCTCTCTCTCTCTCTCTCTCTCTCTCTGTCTCTGGGCATGCCCCAAAGAGAAGTGTGTTGTTTCACTTGCGTTGACAGAATATACATCTCAGTACGGGGAAGACAGCATCTTACCCCATTCTCAGAAGACCTGGAAGCATGGGGGAGGAAATGAGAGTCACCCTCATGTCCGTCTTTTACTCCTGATGTGTGCCATGCGAAGATAACCATGAACAGAAACAAATCTATACTTTCAAATATACCCATCTATGGCCTGGGCGTACAAATTTGTTACTCAGCCATGGTATGTAACAGAGATTTGGCTCTCTGGAATTCACCGCCTTGTGTCCTAGCCACTCGTTCATTTGTTGTTGCTGTTGTTATACAACATATATGAATTGCGTATATTAAAGAAATGTCTCAGTGACACACAAAAGCAAATCTTCATACGGAGGACAAGATTACCTGCCTGGGAATTCCTGCCAGAAAACATATGTTTTCAGTGGATGCTGAAAACTCAGAAGAGTCACCACTTGCCTAATTTGTAGTGGCGGGGAGCTCCAGCGAATGGGATCTACTACATGATGGACCAACTCATTGAAATCTTGGGTATCACCAGAAGACTGAAGCAGCCAAGCCAACTGGTAGAGGATTAGGGGATCTCTTAAGTATCCTGGTCCCAAGTTCTCTGAGTCTTTGTAAACAAGCACCAAAACTTTAAACCTGACCTGGGAGCATAGAGGCAGGCAGCGCAGTTCCCTCACCATAGGTGTAATATGCTGGCGATAAGCTGCTCCCGTTACCAACCTCACTGTGGCGTTCTGCACCAGCCGCAGCTTCCAGGTCTGCTTTAAGGGCAGACCCACGTGAAGCGCATTACAGTAATCCAGTTTTGAGGTGACCAGTGCAAGGACCACAGTAGTCAAGTTTAGAGCTGTGCGCAAATGGCCTCTTGAAATTGTCCACCTTACTTGCGGACAGAGAAATTTGGGAGATCATTTCACCGAATTTCTCCAGAGAGAGGAGAAAATCTCAGCAGTTTCTCCCAGGTAGGGCTCCCCATGGGCAGGGCTTGTAGCACAGCTTCTTTCTTTTTTGGTAAGGGTTCTGGGGTTTTCGTGCTGGAACAGCATCAGCTGTCTTGGCAGGCTGGCCCCCAGTTTGCCAGACTAGGAGTCGTAAGTTATTTAAGAGGCCTTGGTAAATAAAAAAGTCTTCACCTGGCATTGAAAAGCCCATAAAGATGACACCAAGGTGAGCCTCTCTGAGGAGGCTATTCTACAACTGGGATGCTAACACCAAAAAGGCCCTTTCCTTTGTGGTCACCCACCTCACTTCATTTGGTGGGCGTGCTCAGAGCAGGTCGTCTGAAGAAGATCTTAAAGCTTGTCTAGGTACATATTGGGGGGGGGAGTCTTCGGAGTAACCAAGCCCCAAGCTGTTTAGAGCTTTAAAGGGTTTTTTTTAAGGTTAAGACCAGCATGTTAAAGAAGAATTAGACCAATTTTGGGATGGAATATTTTTGAGCCATTATGATCCATGCTAGCTGAATAGAGCCTCCATGTTCAGAGGCACTATATCTCTAAATACTAGAAGCCGGGGATAAACAACAAAGGAGAGCCGTTGCCTTCATGCCCTGTTTGTAAGCTTCCCAGAGATCTCTGGCTGGCCGCCGTTAGAAACTGTGCTTAGATTAGGAAATCTTTTGGTCCAGCTGAACCATTTATGTGAGTTTATTTTTTCTATTTTTTCTATTTATGCTTCTTAAGACATTATATGAACAGGAGACAAAAGCAATTTTTACAGCAAATAATTTCAAGGAAAAGATTCCTCTCCCATTCCACTTGGATTTGCTATTATTTATTCACTTTGAAAAGGACAGGATCAAAAATTGTTCCATTGAACCTTAAGGATAGGTCATCCTTGGCCTGACACAGGTAATTTGGCAAGAAGGGTGGTGAAGGATTAGAAGAGGGGGCAGTGCGGAAGAAAAGGCATGCAATGAATAGACACTACCAGCAACGAGGAATTAATTGGACCTTCTCTTAAACATGATGGTGCAATTTTAACAAGGGTTCCAGAGAGCACTCTTCAGCACGCTACTGCAGATGAAGGAGGTAGACTCTGTCTTTGCTTGCTGCTCTACAAAGTAAGGAGTACTTAAACCCTTATCAAACGCACTGCGATTATGACTGAACTGTTAGGGAGAAACACCACTGAGCCCCCTAGCACTTCTCCACAATATGATCAGCTGTGATATCCACGGATATAGAGTGGAGCTAGGCAAAGAAAAGTAATTGCACTTTTACTCATATTTTTCTCCAGATTACCTTGACAACTACAGAGAATGAGTGAAATCAAAATTAAACCTATTTTAGCTCACTCCTATGCATGTTGGTTAGTCATAACTTAGTCATGCTTTTTTCCAATAGGGCTTACATTCAACTAACTGCACAGAACAGCAGCTTGGAAGTACTATACTGATTAATCGGTGTGAACGTTGATTAAAAATAATGACTAAATTGAACTTTACATCTACACACTGATTCCTCCCTCCCCCATAAAAAGATGTTCACTGTAGTTCTAATTATTGCAGGCAAGCTATGGACATCTCTTACATACCATGAGTTCATGAACATTTCCCATCAAGAAATGCATTTGACTAGTGGTTGTTGACCAAACATCACTGAACAGCCACACAAACACTGTGGCTGGATCAGGAAGAGCCTTTACTAAGATAAATGTCGATGAATTTGAAATCAGAGCGCTCACTGGTACAAGCCTAGGCAAGTTAATTGGTTGCAGCCCCCACTCCAATCTGAATTCACTGACCATCTACTTTAAATAGATGATTGTCCAATAAGACCTCCTCTTGGGAGACTCTAAATTTATGAGGCCTTGCAAACAAACATTTCCATGTGTTTAGGAGCAAGTCAAATTATCCATGCTGGATCTGTGGCCGGTGCTACTTTAACACTGAAACATCACCCTGTTTGCTTTGGACAGATAAACAATGTTATTTAACATTAAGTGAATAGCGAGGATTAGTTAGAAGAGAATCAGAGCCAGAGCCAGGGCCAGGGCACTGAGAAATAGGCAGGCCTTTCCAGGAGATAAGTGGCCATGGGAATATTGCGGCCAACTTCTTTATTTACACACACACACACGCTGAACTCTTTGCAAGGGGCAGAACCACACTGGAACCCAAAGGGGCAGAACCTGGCTGACCGGTGGGACATGAGCAGAACCTGGCAAAATCTGACAGGCCATGAAGTGACCCTCTTTGGGAAGGGATAAGAACAATGCAACAAAATAAAAATATATCTGCAGAGTCTGAATAGGCCTTGAGCTGTCAGTGCTCGCGACCCTGGAGGCGATGTGCAAGTCAAGATGAGGCTGAGGTGGCTCAGGAAAAACTCTGCTGAAGAAATGGTCCTTGAGGATGGCCTAACTAAATAAGGAACTGAAATCAGTGGGGGCTGGTGGGTCCAAGGTCAGTGGGGCAGTGGATCCTCTCTGGGTTTCAGTCAGAACCAGCCAGAACTCTAAAGGAGCTGCTTTAGAGTTCTGACTGGTTCTGACTGAAACCCGGAACGGATCCACTGCCCCACTGACATCGGAGCCACCAGCGTTCACTGATTGAAATGGCAAAAAATAGTCATGTTCTTGTGCACATTAGTTTTGCTTCCACAAGTTACTTATTGGAATAACACCAGCAACACAATGTATTCATCCCCCACTGTCCCCCCGCCTCCCCCTGGCCCCTTACGATCCTCAGTTAATTCACCTTCATTACAACAGGGCTGAGACTGAAATAGAGGCAACTCCTTCTAATCCAAACCGCCAGGATCTGGGGTGTTTTTGACTTAAGCCTGAAAGTTGGTTCTTGTACAATCCGTGTATATTGCCCCATTACCAGCTGAACTTTCAGCCTCCCTCTAATCGGTGTGAAATATTTAATTGGCACAGGGACCCAATCTGCACAGTGGTGGGGTGTGTAATCTGCACAGTGGCGGGGCGTGTGCAGAGCATTAATTTGTGTTCAGCAGCAAAGCGGTTCAGATGCATGTAACCTCCCTCCCTTCCCTCAGCAAACAAACATCTGACTCCAGGAGAGCTTGTTGGTGTGGCGGAGGGGGTGGGTGGGTCGGTGGGCTGGGGGTGGAATGCCACTCCATCACAGGCCTGGCAGATTTGGCTGCTTATTGCAAATCAACGTGCCATTCTTCATCTCTGTAATCCTCGCCCAACCTCACAGCTCATTCCCTTCTCCACACAGAATGCCCTTCTCTTCCTCTCTTTCCTTTGGAACCGCTCTGTATACTTCCAGATGAGGCTTTTATTGTGCAATCGCCCTGCCTTGTTCATGGACATTTATGGGGTTTCAAACATCTTCAGTTTGTAGCCCTCCCATGGCTTCCCACTGCATCTTCTGTCCTTCTTACCAGACAGAATCCGTGAAAGGAGAAAAGTTGTAGAGTTGGAAAAAGGGCAGAGAAGGGCAACTGAAATGATCAAGGGGCTGGACCATCTCCCCTACGAGGAAAGGTTACAGCAGCTGGGATTGTTTAGTTTAGAAAAAAGGCGAGCAAGGGTGGCGGGGGGGGGGCATGATAAAGGTGTACAACATTATGCACGGTGTGGAGAAAGTGGATAGGGAGACATTATCCTCCGCTCTCAAAATACTAGAACCTGGGGTCATCCCATGAAGCTAATTGATGGGAGATTCAGGACAGAAAAAAGGGAGGACTTCTTCATACAGCACATACTTAAACCATGGAATTTACTTCCATAAGAAGTCGTGATGGCCATCAATTTGGATGGCTTTAAAAGGGGATTGGACCAATTCATGGAGGAGCAGGCTATTAATGGTTACTAGTCCTGATGGCTATGTGCTACCTCCAGTACCAGAGCCAGTGAGCCTATGCACACCAGTTGCTGGGGAACATGGGTGGGAGGGTGCTCTTGCACCTGTGTCCTGCTTGTGGGTTCCTGGTCGACAGCTGGGTGGCCACTGTGTGAACAGAATGCTGGACTAGATGGACCCTTGGTCTGATCCAGCAGGGCTCTTGTTATGTTCTAAAAAGACAGAATTGCTGCACATTGCTTCCGCAGGAAATACACTCAGTCCTCCAAGTCATAGCCATCATTTCTTGCTTCCGTTGGTCTTCCGCCTTCCTAGCCCTGCTGCTATGCCCTTTGCTCTTGATAGGGTTTGAGCAGCTCAGCCAATGACAACTAGAGAACCTGCCCTGCCTTGTTGTGACACTACTACAGCCACCCTGCCAATGACTGTCCGGGGCTTCCTCGACAGCATGGCCACCACAAAATCCTTGCTGCATTAAAATATAGCGAAGTCATTTTTTACTCAGACATGATCTGAATAAATAGTCCTAATTCAATTAGGTACCCTTATGCTGTTAAATATTTTCACACCATGCCTCCAGTGTGAAAAAATATACATATATTCACACAATAATGATAATTAAGTCTTTGTATCTGGTTCTGTATTCTGAATACAGTTTCCCGATCTGCATAATAAGGTTATTTACATTCTCTTGTATAATTGACCTAATATTTTGATGCATAAGCTTTGTTCACTGAATTCTGAAGCAAGCTGAGGAGTAATTAAGTGGTTAATATTTCCAAACTTACAGCCCACTTCTAAATACCCTGCGTACTCAAGACTTCTCAAATGCTTCCCAGTCCAACTCTTGTCACCTCTGAACTTCCTACTGTTTAAAATCCAAAACGGGGGTGGGTGGGGGGAACACCCACGCCATGTACAGTTCTGCACTAACGTCTGTTCAAGAAATGAGAAATCCTACCTGTGCGCACTACATCTCACACGTGTTGTGTAGTTTGCTGGATTGCGATTGTTGGCTGCAGTATAGAGAAAAGTTATTGCAAGGCTGCAATGGGATCTGCACACATAGGCATTTCTGTGTGGAGTAGTCCATGCAGGCATGTTCCAAGCAAAGCAACTGCAAAATCAACAGGGTTCCATGGGAAAGACTGCAGTGCTATATCGTTGGCATGTTTCCACAACCTAGCACAAGGGTACGCAAGGCTGCACAGCACAGGCTTATCTCTATGCAGCACATGCAAAACATTTGGATCACCGCCACTATGTGGATCTCCCACAGATTGTAATGGAACTTATTTCCATTTCTCAATCAGGACGATAAAGAGAACTGCATTATACGGGGCATTTCTGTTCAATACCTATCCTGCATGAAAAACAGTGGGCACACCAATGCTGGGGTGGGGGTGGGGATCCCATTGTCACCAATTTAAATATTAAGGCTGAAATCCCATACCCCATTACTTGGGAGTAAGTTCCACTCAACTCAATATTTACTTCTGAGCAGTGGAGGCTGGTGGCTCTGATTTTGATGGGGCTGTGCATCCATTCTGGGTTTCAGTCAGAACCAGCCAGAACACTATCCAAGGTGCTGAACCCACCCCCCAAAATAGGGTCAGCACCTTGGATAGCTCCTTTAGAGTTCTGGCTGAAATCCAGAGGTGATTCATTGCCCCACTGACATAGGGGCTATCAGCCTCCACTGTTTCTGAGTAAACATGCATAGGATTGTGCTGTAAGCTTAACATGCAAATGGAGAGGGGTGTTAAGGTGAAAGACCCCACTATGAGTAATGGTTAAAGTCAAGTGAAACTAGTTTTGGCTTCTTTGTGATATGTGTACATACATCCTGTGAACCTAAAAACACTCATAAGGGCTGGTTCTGATGCACATGGTCATTGCTTGATGACTGCTGCATCAAGTGATAGCTGGCATGTCTATTGGCCCCAGAAGCATAACCAAATCACCTGTAGTGTTAGAGGGGCCTAGAGATCCATAATGCCTTGCTTAAGTTCATTATGGGTGCAATTTCCTTTCTAGTACACCTCTGAGCATGTGAAGATGAATCAAAGGGCTGATAGCGTGGCCTAGCACATTCCATACTAATGAATGAATCAAGATGAGTCTGGGAAGCGAAGTTTGTTTGTCTTAAAGCTGCAGGTGGCTGTGCTGGGAACCAAGCCTGGCTAGTCTATGCTGGGAATGAATGCTAGGGGGCGCTTGCTTCTGTTATGCTGCCTCATTGCTAATATAACATAACATAAAACCCATTGTACCCCATGGCTCTGGGTTCAGAGAAGCTGTCTGATCCAACCACTGGGTACACCTGTGTGCTGATTGTACTCAATAAAGTATCTCCTTGTAAGTAAACCTAAGGGTCTGATTTATCACTATCTTGGCACCTCTAGCCTAAGAGTTCAACGCCCACGGCCGGGGCAATACAGCATGTGGGAAAAGACCAATGCAAATCAAATACCCTGGACACAACTTTGATAGCTCCTGAAACACACAGTTTGTCAGGGATGTTAGTTCACACATTTTCTACAACGTATCTATCAAATGTTGTGCAATCAAGTGTTACGCAATCCAGCAATGTACAGGTGTACTCGTCTTGTCTGGAAGTACATTTCATTGAAATCCCCCAAACTGGTTTCCAAGAAAACGTGCTCAGGGTTGAAATGTAAAAATACATCTTTTCCCCCAGACAAAAACAGTAACAAAGAATTAACAAATTGATACAAAGCCTGTGTGTGTGTGTGTTTAAATTGCAAATACTTCCATAATGGTAACAGTGGGCTTGTAAAAGCAAAAAATTCACTCATGTGCAATTATCCTTTAATTTCTGAAGCCATTAGACAGCTTGCTGGGTGAAAAAAAAAATTAGCATTTCCCCCTGTATTGCTAACTGGCAATGCACTCATCAAAGAGCTGAATTATGTGCTTACTGACTTGTAATCAGCATTTTAACGAATAAGGAGACAAGGGGAAAAAAGGATGGAATTTAATGGGAAAAGTCAAACTCATAATATGAAACATTCTTGAAGCATCTGTGTATCTTGCAGAGAAGGAGGGAGGGGTAACTTTTTAAATAAAGCCTTTACAACAGACCCCCTCGTCTTTCGTCCTCCTTCCCCCTCTCCCCCTGAAACCATGTCAGTGATCAAGGAAATGAGAACAAGGGCCTTGATTCACAGCTGACTCTGTTCTTGTTGCATCGGATCAAGAAAGAGGAGGCTAATGGGGTGGGGTTGTGGGCTCTTTCTGCAGGGGGACGGAAGCTGGCGTTTCATCTCTTAATTAGCTGGCTTCTTCTGTCAAAAAAGGCATCCTTTATGAACTGCAATGCAGGCTAACCAAACAGGCCCCAGTCTTGTATGTCGGCCTGTCTGTCTGTGCATATGTACAAATCCTTATGTGGGGGGAGCGGGGGGAGAAATCCCCGAACAATTGTTGGCCTGCTTCAAATAACATTTGATTAATAGATAGCACTGCTGTTCCTTCATCTTAGGGATCATCATTCAGTAAACAGAACTTAATAAGATGCGGGCTGATCGAAAGCCCTCTGAACTCGCCTGACATTCTTTCAGCACAACTTCAAGGGTGCCACGAAGGGCCTTATCCGTGGGGGGGGGGGAGTTGCAACTCAGCCTGCAAATCTATGGAGAAGCTGTAAGAGATCTCCTTCTTTTAAAGCACAACGTACACAAAAGGGGGAAATGGTAGTGGGGGGGGGGACCAACTTTTCGCTTGGCCTGTTTAATAACAACCTCACGTGAGACCATACAAGCGTTCTCTCTTGACAGACTGTGTGGTATTTAAATTGTTCCCCACTGGGCAACTCTGAGCCTCCCATAACCTAGAGCTGTAGTCTTACATGTGATTAGCAGCTCTGGAAATTTACATGCGTTTGCTGTTTCCAACTTCATTGGCTTTCTGTGATTTGTCCCTGCACACTGATGAGGATTCTGCATTGGTTTGATTGATGCTATCAGAGGCTTAAAAAAAATTAAATAAAATCGAGTCTAAACCCAATTTAAAAACACGAAAGTGCTTCTAATTGAAGTTTTGGAAAAAAACAAAAGGGCACCATAATGAGAGGGCTTGCATGAAGCATAGCATATGGTGCCTCCATAAGTGTCCCCCGAACAAGTCAAATGTTTTATTGTGCAAAGGATCATTCATTACACAGCTCCAGACCAGACATTTGCATTTTTCGAGAGGTGCATCTCATCAACTTCTGATATATCACAGTAGCCCTTCATAATGGCGCTGAAGTCTGCATTCCATAATATTCCTCTCACCCTTTGTTTTTCTGAAGGCACACACTCATTGCCTGCTTGAATCATTTTTCCTCCTCTGCATGAATCCCATTAAAGTTTACATTTTAATATGTTTCCAACCCAAACGCAAACTTGGGGGCTTATATATTTGCTGCTTCCAAGTGAGCTACCCGCTTTTATTGAGTGGTGCAAGAAGGAATATGCCCTGCTACATGCAATTTTTTATATAAAAAATACTGTAATTTATGAAATCTAATTTCAAGTGCTCTCCCTACTGATCAACATCCCCCTTAGGACCCCAAGACCTTTTTAAAAATAAACAGTAATTTTGAAAATCTAATTTCAAATATGCTGTCTGCCGATTCTTCCCCCCACCCCCAAGACTTGATCATCTTTCCGCACTCCCTCTTCCCCCCTAAAATTGAATTTGCAAATACATATCTACATTAGTAGCGAGTGCAAAGGTTTGACAGCACAATAAACCAAGCAAACTCTTTTCTGCCAAGATGGAATCTTTCTGAAATGGACAAATGGAGCGCTGAAGGGAAACCAGCCTCCCAAGGGAGTCAGCCATCAGCTTCTCAGTGTTTCTATATAGAAGAGAGAAGTTAAATGGTTGTGTTTCCCTCAAGAGAAAGCATAGCCTCAGCTGTATGAAGAATTCCTGGGGCTGGGCCAAATATTGTGAAGTTTCCCTTTTAGCTGAAACAGCCACTTTTGTCAGGGTAGAAATTTCTCCTGAAAAGTATTTCAATGTTATGGATATTCAACACTTTCCCAATCCCCCTCAGTGCCGCTGTTTTCTCTGGGTGTCAGTGCCATTTATTCCTCTCCCCACCCTACACCCTGCCCCTGCCTGCAGTTGCTTCTACTTCCAGCTTCTGAATGTGTCACATGAGTGATCCTCCTTAATCAGGGATCTCATGAATGGGATGGCATAGCAAAGTTACGTTTGACTTGATACTATCACTGGACATCAGTAAATAAAATTTTGAAAAGATTTGGGTATGTAATGATGCCACTCAAAGGAAAAGAGAGCAATGGAGAGTGAAGGCAAGTGATGGCAACTTAAATTACTAAGGGCACAATTATATGCATGCTTAGACAGAAAAAAGTCCTACAACTCCCAGCATTCCCCAGCAAGCGTGTCTTCTCTGTCTCAACATGCATAGGATTGCGCTCTAAATTAGCATTTTTGCAGGGAGCACAAAAAAATTAGTAAAGAGGAAATGTTTTTCAGTGCTGTCAAAACTGTCCACAAACAACTATGAGTAGTTTAGTCTCAGTCCTACTTTCAAAGAAGAAGGAAAACTGCCTGGTAATGTCCATGCCACATGTATGTGGAGATCGTCTCATATAGAGGTTCATCACACGAGGCTGAAATCCCACATCCTTATCAGGATTGTCTGCGGGATTAAGATCGGCTCCTTTACACAGGAAAACACATACTTTGATTGGAGGAATTCCTTCTCAGCAAGTTCTATATGTTTCTATGTGTTTCATTTTACAGCCACTAGAAGGTGCTGTGATAATAGTGCTTTGCTGTCACTACACACAGTCAATAGAACAGATTAACATCCCTTGTTGCTTTATCTCTAATCTTTTTGAAAGCAGGATAAAAGGGGGAAAAGCACAGGAGATGTCCTGGAGGTTGATGACATCATGTCAGGGACCCACAAATTTCCGTGAGTGGCCAATCACAAGCATGCAATAAATCACTCGTGTAGAAATGCACATAATGTAGCATAATCATTGACATCTAATAGGGTGTTAATAAGCAACCGTTCATATTTCTGTGAACTGCAGAGAGAGCTTCAGCTATTTGCCAGTATAGAAATGAAAATAATAATAATAATAATAATAATAATATTTCCAGTGAGGGGCATACCTGATTTGGAAAAGTCATATTGTTTTTCCAACAGACTCCACAATACTATCATTCAACTTTAGCATTTTTTTTTTCTTTTTGAGAAAAGAAAACGAAGCAGAGCCTGGGTGTCTAACGCTTCTAAATTCATATCAGGACATCTAAATCTGTGCCTTTAGGGACTCTTGCCAGCTGGCACAAGTTAGATAAAAATGCACATGCCCTTTGAGAGGCAGATGGCTGCCCTCGTGCATTTTACACTGTGTGGATCTCCAGTTCCTCAGTTGGGAAAAATGGAAAAAAACAGGCCTCTGGTTAGAACAGAAACAGAAGGAAAATCAGAAAGAAATTGGATATTCTGAGATACGCTAACTTCAAAACTAAGGGTCATTTCTGGAAGGTAAAGCAAGGGATGTCTATTATGTTTTATGGTGTTGAAGGCATCTGTGAGGCTTTCTTCTGGTGAATCTGACCATTAACCCATCCAGCCCAGTACTGTATACTCTGACTGGAGCTACTCTCCAGGGCATCCAGCAGACATCTTTCCCAGCCCCGCTATCCAAAGTAATTTAACTGGAGGTGCATGCAGCACATGTCTCACGGAGCTATGGTCCCTCTTGAACTCTGATAATGATGTGGAAAACCTAGCTCAGGGTGGATCATGTTTTTAATTTCTAAAAAATAAATAAGATTTTAAAAATTTGAATGGGATATTTTAAATATTTTACATTAGAAATGTTTGTGATCAGATTTAATTAACAGTTAAATCTGATCACAAACATGCCAAACCTATACTTACAGTCTCCTAAAAATAAATCAGTGGCTCTGTCGCACTGGCAAATATTGAGTTACCTACCAATTAAAGGTGGACATTCATTTCAGTTTTTCATCGTGGAAAAATGGCTCTGTCTAGCCAAAGACCAGCTCTTGCTTCTTGAAAGTTTTGGGCTTGCTGTAGCTCAGCAGTAGAGCCCCCGCTTTGCATGCAGAAGGTCTCAGTCTCAATCCCCGGCATCTCCAGGTGGGGCTAGAAAAGAATCCTGCCTGAAACCCTGGAGAGGCACTGCCAGTCAGTGCCGACAATACTGGGCTAGATGGACCAGTGATCTCACAGAGCCTTTCTACACAAGGCTTTTATTGTGTGCTTGTGATTGCTCACTCACGGTAGTTTGCAGGTCCTTTACACGACCTCAGCATTCTCCAGGGCCAATCCTGTGCTTTGCAACCATTATCATGGTGTGTGTGTTTTTTTTCCTAATAAGGAAAGCCTGGTATTATTTAGAAATGGCAGAATGAGAGTCTCCTGTAATTGCACAATTGCACTATACCACAGCACCATCTAGTAGTTGTACAGTGAAACACAGAGAAAGGCAGAGAAAGAAAAACTCCAGACAAAAGCACGTGTAACTTAATCCTGCAAAGAATCCGGAAGCAGAAGCTTTGGTAAAGGTGCAAAATAAAAGCCTCATGTATAGATGCCCTGAGTCGGTATAAGGCAGTTTCCTATGTTTCTATGTTTTTCTGCTGAAAAGCACATGTGAAAAGACACTGGCTGGATAGTACTGTCATTGTTCAGTGCTTATGTAGTGGCTGAACTGGGCCAAGCAAGGAAGAGGAATTACATTAGGATAGAGAGACAATATAGGAAATGGCGGATGCAGAGAGGTAAATGGCAATGGAGCAAATTGGAAATAAAAAGGTAAGACTGTACAGCACAGACAGAGCTTCTAGTTCCTATATACCCTCACAGTTGTATTTATTTATTTATTTATTTATTTATTTATTTATTTATTTATTTATTACATTTATATCCCGCCTTTTTTCCTCTTTAAGGAACTCAAGGCGGTGTACATAACCCTCCTCCTCTCCATTTTAGCCTCACAACAACAACCCTGTGAGGTAGGTTGGGCTGAGAGTCTGTGACTGGCCCAAAGTCACCCAGTGAGCTGCCATGGCTGAATGGGGGCTAGAACCCGGATCTCCCGACTCCTAGTCCAACACTCTCGCCATTACACCACACTGGCTCAGTGTGCCACAGAAATATTGCCATGGCTTCTGGCTGGAAGAGACAGCCTCTCTGGGAATATACCCTCCTTGATGATGTAAAATGCTGTATTATGTTGTAAATTAACATGTTTTAGTGATCAGATCTGCACCATTGTTTAAGAAATATGTGAAGAATTATCTATGACAAACTCTTGGTAATGTAAATCAATGATTTAAATTGCCTTGATTTAAACCAATCCACCCTGCTGTACCTACCACAAACATCACAATAATTATGTGATGTGCAAATTATCTGGGATAAAAGGGGTGGGGCTAGAGCTGAGAAACCAGAGAGGAAGGCTGAGGAGAGCAACATCTCACAGAAGCTCTATACAGATGTTCTTCTCCACCCTCTCCATGCACCTTAAATTGATGCACAGAGTAGAATGTTTGGATGGGAGCTGCACACATAGACCGCAGTCAGGGTAGGCATAAGTCACATGCTCTGTACATGACGAATGTGCAGCATGCAGATCACACACACCCCGGTGCATGCTTGATATCCGGTGCATGGACATTGGTGCATGGAGGGGGCAGGGCCTGCTCCTGCAATGGGTCAACATCAGACCTGTGGGACTAACAGGCGTCTTCCTCCCCATGGTTTTGGCATACAGGGTATTTCTCCAGATTGAGGCAGAGCGCTTCATCCCTTAAAAGCACGGCAGTGGGCCCAAGCCATGTGGGAGGATCTCTATTTATTATTCCCTCCTCTAGAGATCTTCTGTTTAGTTTCAACTTCTGTTCTCCGCTTAATTCATAAGAACAGAAGAAGAGTCCTGCTGGATCAGACCAAGAGCCCACCTGGTCCAGCATTCTGTTCACACAGTGGCCAACCAGCTGTCAACAGGAAACCCACAAGCAGGGCACGAGTGCAACAGCACCCTCCCCACCCCTGTTCCCCAGCAACTGTTGTACATAGGCTCATTGCCTTTGGTACTGGAGGTAGCACATAGCCATCAGGACTAGTAGCCATTGATAGCCTTCTCCTCCAGGAATTTATCTAACCCCATTTAAAGCCATCCAAACTGGTGGCCATCACCACATATTGTGGTAGCAAATTCCATAGTTTAACTATGTGCTGTGTACTATGTACTCTTTTTTTTCTGTCCTGAATCTCCCACCAATCAGCTTCATGGGATGACCCCAGGTTCTAGTATTTTGAGAGCGGAGGATAATGTCTCCCTGTCCACGTTCTCCACACCATGCATAATTTTGTAGACCTCTATCATGTCTCCCCTTCCCCTCCTTTTTTCTAAGCTAAACAATCCCAGCTGTTGTAGCCTTCCCTCATAGGGGAGATGCTCCAGCCTCTTGATCATTTTAGTGGCCCTTTTCTGCATTTTTTTCCAACTCTACAATATCTTTTTGAAGGTGTGGTGACCAGAACTATACAGTGTTCCAAGTGTGGTTCCTGACATGTACATTCTTTATTATGATTATTGTTATATAGATTCTCCCTGTTAAATGTTCTTTGGGCATTAATTATTATTCATGTTAATACTAATAAATTAAGCTTTGCAATATTTTGAACATCATTATTTGAATAGGTAATTTCACTTGTCTATATTACTGCTGGTCTTCACACACTTAAAGGGAGGTACAGTAATATTTGATAACTATCCTGATCCCTGAATATAAACGTCTTAGAATATCTCTCTATTCAGACAGGTCTCATGGATTCAACTAGCCTGTTCCCTTGGATATGTGGGGAGGGGCCATAGCTTAGTGGTTTAGCACATGCTTAGAGTGCGGAAGGTCCCCAATTCATTTTTTTCTGATTAAAAAGGATCCCAGTCAGCAAGGCTAGGAAGCCCTCCACCTGAAACCTTGGAGGACCATTGGTCTGGTTTGCACTTAACAAAAATCCAGATTTTTTTTAAAAAGCCCTGGATTGTCAAGAATGTGTGCTAGTTTCAGTGTGCCAATGTGCTAGTTCATGCTGCCGGAATGCTCCATCTTTGGTTTGTTTAGCATAATGTCTGAACCCGGAACTCTGGCTTGTCTCTTCACCAACAAGCCAGATTGCAACTCTGGCTTGTCAGGGGAGAGACAAGCCAGAGTTCCTGGTTCAGAGATCATGCTAAACAACCCTGGGTTGTTTAGCTGCTCCTTTTGGCAGTGGGTGCAACTGGCCATGTAAACTAGCATGCTAGCTCATTCATGATAACCCAGGGTTTCAAAAAGAAAACCCTGGGCTGTCATTATATCCGAACCAGGCCATCGGTCTCAGCAGATTCGGTATAAAAGGCCAGCTACACGTTGCAAAATTTGGCACTGCGTGTATCTCTTTTTAACTGTAAACAGCAGCTGGTGGTGGCCCAAGCAGGATTTGGACCATAGTGTGCGGGGAGGGGGTTTAAGGAACACTTTTGCATTGGAGGTAAGCTCCCATTGATGCCAGTGAGAGTTTCCCTCCTGTGCTTAACAGCAGCTTTGGTGGGAGGGCAATTTTCATCAGGACAATGGCAGGAAGGAAAGGTTTAACCCCCACTTCCCACACACAACAGTCCTGGTCAGGCTACCCAATTCTTAAAAGATGCACCCAGTGCCAAACGACGTGTTTAACATCACATGTAATTGGGTCCAAAGGCAACTTCATATGATGTGGTTTGATTCTGATCTGAACTGGAGAGGCTGAAAGTTAAAGCAGTTCTTAAATGTCTTCCCCACATGCTCCAGTTTCCAGGCATGACTGAAGAAGTAGTGATCTGCTCCTCACCATGAGCCTACTGCACGGTTCATTGGGCATAGATTTCATGGACTTTCGAAAGTATTTAAGTGAAGACTCTATGCATAATTGCACACAATGATGTTTATAAATGCATTGATATTTAAAACAAACTTTCTTGCTTTCCTCAAGTTGTGGGGAGTAAAGCTTTGAGATGCATTTGGCAAAGGCTGCAGAAATAACATTTTCTCCACTCACCCACTTTGTCTCTTGCACTCAACACTGGCATTCATTTTCTCCCTTTCCCTTGCACACTTGTTGTTTGTAATCTCTGGAATTTTGGAACTGAGGTGGATTAGACAAAAGGAGTTTTGGTCATAGATCCAAACCTAAGCTGGGATGAAATAGCTTGGTTTTGAACCCTATAACCTTCACACAGAGTTCAGCAGGACTTGAGCATCTAACACTGGCAAAAAACAAAACAACAGCAGCAAAAAATCAGATCAAAGCTATTTCAAACTCGATGAATCCTTTCCAGATTAGCTAGAAATTATGATGCACAGTGCATTAAAACCAGAATGGAGGAATTCCTGGTTCCCAGACTTACACTCAGACCAAGGGCCCTTTCTCAAGTAATGATCTTTGTTTAAGTGAAATAATCCACTCAATTGATACAGATGGAAAAACTGTGAACATTGCCATGTATAAAGATATGCCAAGTCTCATTTTTGCCACGTGTACTCTCATTAGGAATGGAGTGGCACTTGACATGTGTATACAGTTTTCTTGACATGTGTATACAATTTTTCCTACACCATCATACACCTTAGGAAGTTCAGTGTCATGTGGCTCTCACGGACTGACTTTGTATCCTGTTTGCTCTAGTGTATCTGCACTAAGGATGTCGGAGAAATTCTCCACGGACCCCAATGAGGCCGGATTCTATTGAATCCGGCCCCCTGAAGTCTGTGGTCAATCGGATCTCTTACCTCCGCCTCCGCACGAAGTCCTCGCCAGCCGGATCCCATCTACTATGCCATTTGCATCCCTACTCTGATGTGGTAGGCTACGTAAATCATTATGTAGCCTATTGCATGAAAAAACAGGGATGCAAATGGCGTATTTGCATCCCTGTTCCTTCGCGCGATAGGCTACGTAAAGATTTACAAATATGCCATTTGCGTCCCTGTTTTTTCATGGTATAGACTACATAAAGATTTACGTAGCCTATCATGTCAAAGAGCAGGGATGCAAATGGCGTCCGCTGTGCCGGACGCCATTTGCATCTTCAGTACATCAGTCCAACCAGCGATACGGCAATAGCGGATGTATCGCTGGGGCTTCAGAACCGGCTGGCAGCTCCGCGGAATCGCTGCAGAGTGGAGCCGGCTGGCGAGGATTCAGGGGGCAGGGATGGATCCACCTGCCGGAACAGCAAGTAAGTAATTCGTACATCCCTAATCTGCACAACAACTGCACATTACCCTGCTTTGTGAGATGGCAGGAGGTCCAGAGTCAAGACAGTCATTAACTGACTGGCTCAGGAAATATTCAAGTAAATCACTCTCATTTCACATATGTATGTATGTATGTGTATCTATACATGTGTGTGCATATAATAATAATAATGATGATGTATATCTGTCTGTCTGTGCAGTAGCACCAAGACTGAAACCAAGGGGGTGTCTCCATGAACGATTTACTCCGAGCTGGCTGTGCATTGAGGTCGTTAAGGATACATGACATCGTGACCATCCAGCAGCCACCTGGAGCTTATCAAGGAAAAAAGCAATTTCCTGAGACTGCTTAAAGTTTCCTGCTTAAAGTCCAATTCTTTTCCTTAAGTCAGGTTCTCCCTGGTATAGTTGCTGTGTGCCCCAACCCCCACATTTAGGTCGGGTATGCCAGCCCTGCCCAGGGGTGTGCCTTTCACCCTGACCTCAGTCAAGGGGTGTTCCCTGTGTGTTTCCTATCCCTGCACAAACAAATTAGTGTCTACTCAGAAGTAACTCCCATTGTGCTCAGTGAGGCTTGTCCCCTGAATGCGCACACCAGCAGAGATCCCCCTCAACTGAAACAGCACATTTTAAAGCACTCATTCGCTGAAGGCTGTAAAGCACTTTCCCAAGCTGCAATTCTCCATTGTTTGGTTTATTGCTTTCGGAAGTAACTAACTCACACCTTTGTTCCTGCACAGCATCAGGTTAGAAAGGGGGCTGGTTTTCCCATCCCTTTGTTTCCCAGCACAAACGTGTGTGTGTCTACTCAGAAGTAACTCCCATTGTGGTCAATGAGGTTTGTTCCCGAAATGCGCACTCCCGAAGTTACTGAGATCCCATGAATCGAAATAGCACATTTTAAAGCACTAATTCCCTACAGGCTGTAAAGCATGATTTCAATGCTGCAATGCTCCATTGTTTGGTTTATTGCCATTTGGAAGTAACTACTTCCACCTTCGATTATCCGATCCTGTGCAGCATCGGGTTAGAAAGGAGGCTGGTTTTCCATCCCTGTGTCCCCCCCATTCTTTCCCAGCACAAACATGTGTGTGTCTAATCAGAAGTAACTCCCATTGTGGTCAATGAAGCTTGTTCCCGAAATGTGCACTCCTGAAGTCACTAAGATCCCATGAATTGAAATAACACATTTAGGAGCCTTAATGTTAAAGCGTCGAAGCTTCGATTGATTGCAACATGGCAAAGAGAACTGTTTTCCTATGTTCTTTGTTGCTTTAAGGAAGTAAGGGAGTAAGTAATGTGGGTGGGGGAGGCAGAGAGAAGGAGACTGCTCGCAACTTCGGCAGGTTCAAGGCAGAGAGAACACTGTGTTCCTTTCTGTAATGATTGCTGTTTTAAGGGAGTAAGTAATGGGGGAGGGAGGTGGAGAGTGATTTTATCAAAAGAGAAGGGGGGAAAGCATGGATGGGGGGGAAGCCTCTCTTACTGGTTGAGCAGCCCCTGCCAGTCAGATGACGTTCACTCCAACCCTCCCACCCCACCTAGAAATATATTCTGTGAAGGGACTTATACCAGTGCACTACACTCGCTCATGGAGCCCTGCATGGACCAAAGTCGGCTCCTTGAAAAATCCGGGTAAGCCACCATTTGCTTCTCCTTCCTTGGAATCTTTGTGGAGACACCCCCCTAGACACCTGAAACTTGGCATGAATACTAAGGGAACTCTAGGGGTGTGTACCTTGCAGTTATTCTGTTTTTTTTTTAATGCAGTAATTAATTGTAATTAATGTTAATGTGTCCATGTAGTTGAAGCCTGCAGTCACATCTTCAGCCTCTAGGGGCAGACTTCCCTAACCAGCACAGAGCTTTGCAGTCCATACAGTTTGAACCCAGGGGAAATTAGTAGGCCAAGGGACAGAGATATATGGGTCCTCCTTCCCTCTGCTGTGGGGCAACCCCCTTCAGGGGAACAGAGTGGACAGACCCCTCCTTCAGAGGGCTACGGGGGTGTACCATGACAGGAGCTGTGCCTAGGGGTGCCAGCAGGCATGGCTTCACTCAGATGGGGCAGGCACAATGTGTCTGACTCAGACAGCTGTGTACATTTACTTGAAGGCTTTGCTGTATCAAACTAAGAGCTATTCCAACCCATGCAAAGCCCGGTCTATTTGCTAGTGTGTGTATGGATGTGTGTATGAAAGTACACATCAAACAAAGGCTTTGGTGTTATTTTATTTGGAGCTGAGCATCCATGTGCACTAACACCCTCTCTGTAGGGAGGCACCTTGCTCCCTCATTGATGCCTTTCATTGCTCTGTGATAGCTTTCCTGTTTAGACAGGCCTTTGGCCTGTAAAGTTACTCATTTTTTATGTTCTTGGTCATGTGGCTCTTGCTTCTATTTATGTTATTTTATTAGCATTTTAATTTGCTCTTCTGTTACACTTTAACCCCACTTGTTTGCTTGCTGATTTTTTTTTTAATTCTCTGAGAGTTTTTACTGCTATTTTTAATTGTTTGATTGTTTAGTTGATATTTTTGTATGTATCATTGTTGTAGCCCCTTAGGCTGGATTAATGGAAAGGCAGGATAGAAATATTTTAAACAAACAGTCAAGAAAATGAGAAATCTTGTGGGGAGATGGAATGGAGGGGTTATTCTTTATGATAAAAGCATGTGGCAATTCAGGAGGGACCCTGTTCCTACTCCCTCAGAGGGCATAAGACCAATCCAGCCACTGCTTTCTGGTACATGAGGACCCCTGGGTCAAGAGAAATGTCCCCCTTTGTTCCCCCGCTCTGGTTACATGGGTGTCCCTTTGGGCAAGCAGTTGGAATCCTGCTGGTCATCTCACCATCTCTCTCAGGACTCCTGGGTCTCTCCTTTGATTTCTCCTTCAGCTTGCCCTGCCTTGCCCAGCCATTTTGTCTTTTTCTCCCTGATGGCTGGATTGGCGTCCTCACACAGAGGCATCAGTGCTAGGACATCACCTCTGCTCAGTGCAGGACTGCCATGGAGGCCCAACCACTGTGTCACCCCAAAAGAGGGGGAAATGCAGTCTTTGAGGGTCAAGCTAGATGTTGTGTGAGAGACTATGAACAGGATCTTCCAGATCTTAATTTTTAAAAAAAAAAAAAAAATGGTTCCTATTGGGTCCACAGCATTGGTAGAAGGAGGTGTAACTCTTTCCCCCATGCAGTTTTTTCTGATTGAAATAATGCCCAAAGTTGTATTAGCCCTGCAGGAAAACAATACGGGCACAGCCATCTCTACCTGTGTTTTTCTTCCCGTGGGACTAATTCCAGTTTAAATGGCATGGGCGGGTGGTGGTTAGATTAAAGAAACAACATGGAGATAAGAGTCCCCCCTGGCACTGCTGCCGTGGGTCTTTGGAACTCCCAGCAACCGTTTTAACGTTTTTTAAATGGGGAGATCCGACCATGGAACCCTAGTGTCGTGTGTGCTTTGGCCCGTAGTCGGGCAAGATGCAGCCATGCTTGTGCAAAGTCCTCTGAGCTAGATCAGCCTCAGAGTTCAACCTCTGTGGCCCCTTCTGACACCCCCTGAGGGGGAACAGGGAGAAAAGAGGAGGTTCCAACACTTCCATGGGGAAGCATAATGGCAGTTCTGCTGCTGCTGCTGTCTCCTCCAAGTGAGGGGAAACTGGTCCTAATCCAATACTGCTGCTGCACTCCCACTGGTTCCACGGCACTCAGGGGACCCACTGCTTGTGCAACAGGAACGGGCAATTCCAACCGAAATGCCAGAAATGCTCATTTCGGGAATCCAACAGTTAATCAGAGCTCCCTGGCTCTGTTCCGGAAATGAGTGTTTTGCTGGTTTCCAGTTACTGGATGATCTGCTATCTTTCCGTCGGACTTGTGGTGGGACCTGCTAGTGTGGGGGCAGCCCTGGGTGCTGCCCGTAGTTTCTTTCTTTGTTAAATTTATATAGAATCATAGAATAGTAAGGTTGGAAGGGGCCTACAAGGCTATCAAGTCCAACCCCCTGTTCAATGCAGGAATCCAGGTCAGAGCATCCCTGACAGATGGCTGTCCAGCCTCATCTTGAATGCCTGCAATGTGGGAGAGCCCACCACCTCCCTAGGTCATTGGTTCCATTGTTGTATTGCTCTGACAGTCAGGAATTTTTTCCTGATGTTCAGCCGGAATCTGGCTTCCTGTCACTGGCACCCATTATTCTGTGCCCTGCATTCTGGGACGATCAAGAAGAGATCCTGGCCTTCCTCTCTGTGACAACCTTTCAAGTACTTGAAGAATCCTACCTTTCCACCAGAAATTGCACTAAAAACGCTAGTTCCCAGCATTTATTTGTGGCCTTCAGCTTCTCCATTTAAAATCTTTTATGTTACTATTAACCAATTCTGAAAAAGACTGAATATTTTTAAGGCCAAAAAAGGGGGGGAGGCAATCCTTCTTATTAGAAAGTACTATGCATGATACACCACACACATACAATATTTGTAGGTGTCGAAAAGGTAGACTGTACAATGCTGGCTCTCATCTCAACGCATAGGATGGGAGGCTTTGAAACATTTTGGAAAGAAACCGTGGAGGAAATTTATGTGACGAGAGGGTGCAATTGGTACTAAATCCCAAATTTATTTTGCTGTACTATTTAAAAGAAGCAACTGAGCTCTAGCATTTTTGGCAGCAGGGAAAATAACTTGGAAGTTGACCAAGAAAAGAAAAGAAAAAAAGAAGCACCCAAAATGTAAATGCGTTGTGTCCATTTACACAACGGAAGGATATAGAACCTATATCAGCCATGTATGAGCTCAAGTGACCAAATGACTTGTACAGGATGATACTTTCATGGCAATCTGTTCAAGATTCTCACTCTCCTAGTATCACATTTGTAAAGATGATGTGATTCATTAAGTATGCACTCTCAGTTTTATGAAATAGCAACATAAAATGTAGCAATAAAACTAGGGGTTTTCAGAAGCAAAAGAAAAACTATCAGCATTGGAAGGAAGACATTACGAATGAACAAAGGAGATGACTAATGCAGGGCCATGTGGAACTGAAGCACTAGAAAGCCATTGTTACTGAGGGCAAACCATAGAGAGAGCCGAGCAGTAAATAATGCAGGCCACGTCAATGGCAGTAAATAAATGTGGAATGCAGAAGATGGAAGACAGAGGAAGAAAAGAAAAGTCCACTTCAGGACAACAATGGGACCCAAACACAAAGGCTAAGCAGTGTGTAAGGACACCAAGCGGTTATCTTTGCAAAGACAGTAATGGAGAGCAACAATAAAGATAGATAAAACCATCTTGGAAAACCCTGGAACCCAGTCTGAGATTTTGATGTGTGTCTGAATGAACTTTTAGCCTACTATAGCAGGCAGAAGTGGGAAATAAGAGTTTACTTGGGGTTTCCATTTTCATCTATTATCTTAGAAAGCCCTTGAATACGGCAATGGCAGGAGTCCATAGAAATACCTAGCTATAGCTATGAAATCATACACAGATACAACCCAGAAACAAAACAGAAAATAATGTTTTATAGGAGTTTTAGCATGTTTGTCCTTAACCAAGGCTCTATCACAGCTTTCTCCGACCTGGCCCTCTCCAGATCAACACATCTGGAGACAGCCAGGTTGGAGAAAGCTGCGTTAGAGTCCAATGTAGAAATAACAGCATCAAATATTTATTCATACTTATTGCAGTGTTTCCCAAACTTCCGATAACATGAAATTCTCTGGGAAGCTTACAAAAAACAAACGCAAAAACCATTTAAATGCAAAATAAAACATAAAACCATAAAAGCAAAAGCAAAATAAAACAATGGCAACTAGACTTACAGCATCCAAAATAAAAATGGCAGTTTTGAAACAGAGAAGCCCGGACTGCATGAGATATTTAAAAGAACGGCCGTAAAGACCACAAGGAGGCACGAGATTTTCATTCTGGTTTACCAGTGAGATGTGACTGTAGAAGGGGCCAAGTTATCACTCCAAGTAAGCTGATCTCCCCGTTATTCACTACGAACTAAATCCTGTTTACTTTAACTGCAATTCTTTCCAACTACTAGGACTACAGCATTGGGAGGCATGCCAGCACATTCTGTGTAATGGGATTTTGCTATTGATTTCAGTGGGATGCTGACCACTGCCCCCTTAGGCCACAATCCAGCTCATGGGTAGGCATGCTTAAACCATATGAAGTCCCTGAACACACTGTAGCTTTGATTAGCAGACCATCACCCATTGCATTCACATGAAGTCAACTGCTGGCACTAACAAACTGGAATAAAAAGAACTGTACAAAAAAACCCTGCAAAAACTAACGGTCGTGTGCAAAGTGAGTCTGGAATGAGACGGCAGGGACTTGGAGGAACGGTCCTGTTATGCCTGTGCTAAGCCAACTGCGCTGGCTCCCAGTCTGTTCCCGAGCGCAATTCAAAGTACTGGCCGTGGCCGTGCCCTTTGCAGCCAGAGAAGTTGGTCCTCTTTCAGTCCGAGGGCCAGATTCCATTCCGGAGAAGCTCTCAGGGGCTGCATGCAGTGGTGGGCAGGGCTAAAGGCAAAATGGGTGGGGCCAAAGTACCAGCCTAGTTCCGCTTCAAGCTCTTCCTGCCAGCTGCTCAGCGTTGGGAGCAGCATGTCAGGCTTTCGGCATGGGGACAAAAACTGCACCAGAGCTGGGAAATCACCAAACAATGGGTGGTTGCGGGACAGGGGCTGGGGCCAAGGAAAAGGGTCAAGAACCCCCTGGACAGCTGGATTGGGAACCACAGGGAACCATATGGAGTCTCCAGGCCTGAGGTTCTGCACCTGTTTACAGCCCTTCACCACTTGGGAGCAGGACCGCTGGTCTCCAGGTATGCTACCCTTACATAAAGACCTTGAATGGAGACCCCTCTGCAGTTGACCCTGCCATGTGAGGGGAGGTGGTGGCTGGCTGGCTCTCTGCCAAAGCAAGGCCCTTCTCAGTGGTGGCTCCCCAGTCGTGCAACCACCTCCCCAGAGAGATCCGTCTGGTGCTTATATTATTGTCCTTTTGGCACCAGGCAAAGACTTGTCATTTTCCCTCGCTTTTTAGATGCCATTTGAATCCTGTCATCTGGTTTGTGTGGCTTTTCGCTTATTTTGTTTTGTGTATTGACTTTTTAATTATTTTATTCTTATTGCAAACCACCTTGAGAATATAACTGAATATAACATATAAATGAAAATACTTATAATAGATAAATACCCCTTTTGAGTAGATACCACTGAAGTATCTTTGATGCTCTTTTGCATGGGACATTGAAGCCCATGCAAATTTGCCGGGTATCAGGGAGTATTTCGCTTGCCTAGAATTTTGGACGCAGCTTCTAATTTGGCATGTGCATCAGCTTCCATTCTCCACTGAGTTTGTAAGTGGAGGAGAACGCAGAATTTATTCAATATCTGAAATCAATCAAACAAACACACCCATCTGGTGCTATAACAGAAATTTGATCCCATCTACAGATTCAGTGGCTTGGAACTAGACTCCTGTGAGTGGAAGGCTGATTGTCCAAATGTGCTTTCCCACCCCACCCCCCAATGCAGCTCCTCTAAAGGTTGGGGGAGCCCTCCAGAGTGTCATGGAATGGGGGGTTGCAATGGGATGGAGGGAATCGGCTTGTGCAAGACGACTCTTCCCAATATTTGCCAATTCCTCCTTCCCACTGCAGCCCCCATTCTGCATTCTATGTTCCAGAGTGTTCCTCAGCCTTCAACGGTGGCTTGCTGGGGGGCGGGGGGAGGGTTCTGCAGTGGGGAGGAGAAGATCAGAAAGCACTGTTCTGCAAACTGCTTTCCGCTCGCACAAGTCGGATTCCAGCCGGTGTCTTCAAAATGAAGCCCCAATTAGACTGGGGCTTGAAAAGTCAATAGGCCAGTGGAGGCTGGTGGTTCAGATTTCAGTGGAGCTGTGAATCCATTTGTCAAGATTCCCTTTTGCCCCACTGATTTTCAAATGCCGAATCAAACACAGACAAGAAGCTTTAATCTACAATCTTTTAATTCCATTTCTACAAACAGTCATACAGATGCAAATTCTCAGTGACTCTCAGTCTGTAAGGAAATGTCTTCAGTGGGTTCAAAAGGTAGGTACGAAAGTTGCCGCCATTTGAAAGAAAGGCGGGCTCACTAGCCTAACTTAAGGGGTGCGGGGAGGTCTCTCTCCCTTGTGAGGCTTCTAAGTGCCGCTGTTCACGCAGGGCCAATCGGGAAGACCTCCTGAGTTCTGCCCTGGCCATCTCCCTCTTGGCTCTGCATCTGCGCCTTGCATCTATTAATTCAGATTCACCAAACACCGCCTCTCCCTGTTCGCTATCTCTAACGTGTGTGTGTGTGTGTGTGTGTGTAGAGGGAACTTCCTCCAGCTGCTCCTTTGAAACCTGAGGAGCCAGCCTTGCCATCTCTTGAATAGCCTGGGAACATTCCTCCCCCATGTCTGGGGGCTCCTCTTCAGACTCTGAACTGCTCTCCCCCTCCCTGTACTCAGAAGCGCACCTGACACCATGCTGGGTTTCAGTCAAAACCATCAGAAATCAAATGAGCTATCCAGGGTCCTGAACTTATTTGGGGGGCAGGGTTCAGCACCTTGGACAGTTCTTTTTACTGTTCTGGCTGGTTCTGATTGAAACCCAGAATGGATTCACAGCCCTGCCGAAACCAGAGCCACCAGCCTCCGCTGCAATAGATGACAGCATGTACTGAGTTTCCACCATGCTTTTTGATGCCGTTTACATCAATGGGACTAAATGGGACTAAATCCAAATACTTCAGTTCTATTTGACTGTAATTCGTGTTTCTAGGCCAAAACCTATTATACAAGACACACAAAATGTGATGACCCAAATCCAACAAAAAACCCAGGGTTGAATAGAGTAGCTCTATTGAAATCGATGGGATTTAAGTTAGTCATGACTAACATGAGTCCCATTGACTGATTAACATCAATCCTATCGATTTAAGTAGGTCTGCTCTAAGTATGACTAAGCCTGGATCCAACCCAATGGCCCCAATGCAACTTAATAATTCCTCGGCCTCAATGAAACAAATGGACCAGATTTTTGTAATGAATTTAACTCTCATTGGCTTGAATGACCCTTAGCCACAAGTAGCTTTACCTGGAGAGGAACAAAAGCAAGCTTGGTTAGTATAGGGCAGGAGTGAGCAAGATGCGACCTATGGGTCATACATGAGCCTCCCTGGCCACGCCGCTGCCCCCATCGCCTCCTGCTGCATTGCTGAATCTGGAGTGCTGACAATTGTTTAAAGAAAAGAAAGATGTTGGTTGGCACTACAGAGAGCTAAATCTTAAGAGTCACCCCCTTCCTTCTTTTTAACTTCCCCTTTCCAGTAACGTGGGGTTTAGGCTGTAGATGTGGGGTGACTGACACACCAGACAGGGGGTTTAACCACAACAGTTTACTAGTAAATTTAAAACTAGCAAATCGCAACAGAGCTGGCATTTACACAATAGAGCTGAGTAGTACAAAAGGCATTAAAAGAACATAAAAGTGGCAAAACTGCAAGTTCCTTTACCCTACATGTCCCTAGACTTTTCTAGGCTGCTTCTCCATTCTTCAGACTCTGCTCTCACTTCAGGCTGTGGCTGTCTCTGCTCTTACTGGCTCTCTCACTCTCTTTATATACCCTCCTCCCTCAAAACTGAAACTACTGCTTCAAACCTGAAGAAATGAAACTTAAGTGGAGAAATGAAACTGACACTCAACTGGAGAAATGAAACTCCTCCTCCCAGGGTTAGCCTCTCCCAACAGAAAGCCTGACCCTTTCCCCCTTTGCCTCTGTAGTCCTCAAACCTTCACAATAATAATGTTCCAGATGTCTAAAAGGTGTCCCCAACCAGTTGTGTCTGACTCTAGGGTATGGTGCTCATCTCCATTTCTAAGCCGAAGAGCCAGCGCTGTCCGAAGATTCTTCCATGGTCATGTGGCTGGCATGACTGTACACTGAGGTGCACGGAATGCTGTTACCTTTACTGCCAAAGCGGTACCTATTTATCTACTTGCAATTTCTTGCTTTCGAACTGCTAGGTTGGCAGAAGCTGGGACTGAAGACGGGAGCTCACTCCGTCACGCGGCACTCGGGTCTCAAACTGCTGTCCTGCCGACCTCCCTGTCTGCAGTTCAGCGTCTTAACCACTAAGCCACCGCGGCCTTTCCAGATGTCTACAAGCAAGCAAATCTGTCCACTTCATCATTTTGAACGGCTTCTTTTGGTGCAGACAGGATTGGTATCATCAGAAGCCTGAGAGGGGAAGCAAATAAACTATTTTCGAGGAATATGTAGCCTTTGAATTAGAAAAGAGCTCCCATCTCTCAAAGAATGGCAATAAGGAAGAGGTCCAATCCCTACACAGTTGATATGTTTAACTATAACTTTGATAGAATTTGCTCTCATTGTAGACTAGGGATGGGCAGACATCAAGCTTGCAGGATCTCCTTTGTTTATTGCTAGAATCCTGAGATCCACCAACTGGAGCCAGGTGACAAATAGAGACTCAGCCAGGCAGGGATATATTGTGAATTCAGGAACGGTGTGCCGCTGAGCACATGCTCAGCCCAGGAATTTGTGATCAGTATCAGAGCCAAGCTCATAAGTCCTTGCACACAAAAATCCACTTCTGGTTTTCCTGCAAGAATTCTTTTTCAGCAGCTAATAAAGGGGGGGAGGCGGGGGAGAGAGAATGCTTTTAAGTTGTTGCTATGGTGGCTTAGTGGTTAAGACCCTGAATTGCAGACTGGAAGGTCGGCAGGACAGCAGTTCGAGACCCGGGTGCTGCGTGATGGAGTGATCTCCCGTCTTCAGTCCCAGCTCCTGCCAACCTAGCAGTTCAAAAGCAACAAATTGCAATTAGATAAATAGGTACCGCCTCGGCGGGACAGGTAACAGCGTTTCATGCACCTCGGTGTTCAGTCATGCCGGCCACATGACCACGGAAGTGTCTTCGGACAGCGCTGGCTCTTCAGCTTAGAAATGGAGATACGCACCACACCCTAGAGTCAGACATGACTGGTTGGGGACACCTTTACCTTTACCTTTTATTGTTAGACAACTAGGAGTCAAAAACCCTATCAGTTTACTGCACATCATCTACTAGTAGATCTATCTTCTGCCCACTGTCATTGTGCGCTCAGAACTCTTATTTATTGCTCTAATTTTGTACTGCACCACTTTAGGAAGTGTAGAGATGAAAAGCGGCATATACATGTAAGTAATACTAGAAATAGTCACACACACAGCTGTGAAATGTGAATGGCACATCTTTTTAAATATGTGGGTTTCCACCAATAAATCTTTTCTCCAATAGCTGATTCCCAAAAAGTTTATTGCAGGATTTAAATATGCCTAGATTTAAATATGCCTTTAAAAAATGTGCATGTGTACTTAGATAAAATCTGGTCCTTTCAGTATCTTAGGGTGTGTGTTTTTTTATAAGTGTGAATTTTGTCTAATTCTGTTCCCCGTTATGCAAACCCACGCTGATTGAAATGGGCGTATTTCGAATGTACCAACTGCGGACTCGGACTCATACTCTTGGGCTTTTTTCACTGCCTGGTGTAAAATTAACTCATTACATTAACTAATGGTGTGTACATAAAAAACTCTCCACCCTTACACAAAATCTATATCCAGTGAACAGTTAGTCATAACAGAGAGCTGAGTCAGAAGGGGAAGCATGCTGCAGCACTAAATTAAGCATTCACGCTTTGACAAACAAGCTTTGCAAACTCTCTCCTGCTTTTCCCTAAGTTTTTCTTTGCACCTTTTGATGTGAAGGCGGCGGCGGCGGCAGCGGGGGGCGGGGGGGACAGAGAGCAAATGAACAGGAGGGAGAAACACTGACTGCAGAAAACAAAGTGCGATAAGGATGTTTTGCCGATGCTGTGATGCAAAGAGAATCCAATCCACGGTTGTTGGTTGGGACAAAAACATTCCCCACAATCTAGAGGTGTTAACTGCAAACCCCCACATCTGGTATCCCCTCAAAAAACCTATGCTGAAGTTTTGTGCTGTTTGTGCCACCTAGTTTTGTGCTGCTACCCACAAGGGTGCACTGACACATCAAATCAGGGTTCGTAGTCAACACCTAAAAAAATAACATGGTTGCATCCTCTCCAAACCAATGCCAAAGTTTTGTGCTACATTGTGCAGGAAACCCTGAGTCCAGGTATGCTTTGGTGCTCAAAACAAATACCTGGACTCAGAATTCTTTGATTCTACATATATACGTTTAGCACCAGACTCCAACTGGTGGATCTCAGGGTTCTAGTAAAAACAAAGTGGATCCTTGAAATCTGCCCACCTCTCATCCACATAGTCACTAACAGGGCAGTCCTGTGCGTGTCTACTCAGAAGTAAGTCCCACTGAATTCAATGAGACTTAGTCGCAGGTAGCTGTGTACAGGATTGCAGCCTAAAGCAAGGCAGTAATAGGTTACCATTCCCACCTTTTTCTTGGGTAGGAGCTGAAAACCTTGAATTCATTACATACGTTAACTTCCACTTCAACCATAATCTGAGGCCAACCGATTGTGTGGCTGTTTGTGAGCTGTATTTATCTCTCTGGATTGTTTATATGCTGGGCCAACATTCATACTTTGAATGTTGCTAGGTGATAAGACATTGCAAGGATCTGAGGCCCAGGGTATTTTTGCTGAAGGGATGGGCATCCATATATAAATCAAGGCCACAACATAGCGAGCCAGTGAGCCCCGGCCCCGTTCCACATTACTGGTGGAGGCCCTGAATCGCATGGTGGTGGTGATGCTGAATAATATCAGTGTGGGGAGAAAAACATCCCATAGGATGTTGATCCTTGTGGAACACACAATAGGTAACCTTGACAGTCTATCCCATAACTATATAAACACTACAACTGGTGGTTGGTTTCCCCCAGAAATGTTGAAAACATAAAACTCAAAATTGGGGTGTGGGGTGTGGGGGAGAGATGTTTTGCATATGCTTTTAAAATAAACATGCATACAGCTTTTATGGCTGCTTATAAAAGCAGCCGGGGGTGGGGGCTGGCTGAGTGGGTAAGGGCAGCGGTGAACACTGAAGGAGGCAGTGGTAAGACCTTTGTTAAAAAAAATCACTCCCCAAACCCCACCGTGTTGGACAATTTCCAGCCGGTCTCCAGTATTCTGTTCTTGGAGCTGAGAAGCTGTGGTGGCTTCTCAGCTCCAGGGATTTCTGGATGAGGTGGATTATCTAGATCCATTTCAATCAGGCTTCAGGCCTAGTTATGGCACAGAGATTTGCTCTGGTTGCCTTGTAAGACGATCTGCACTGGGAATTGGACAAAAGGAGAGCATCCCTGTTAGTTCTGCTGGACCTTTTGGTGGCTTTCAATACCATCAGCCATGGTATCCTCCTGGGGTGTCTGTCTGAGATGGGATTGCGAGGCACTGTTGTATGGGGGCTCCGGTCCTTCTTGGAGGGGCCATCTCAGAAAGTGGTGCGAGGGGATTCCTGTTCAGCGCTGTGGCTGTGGCCTGTTGTGTCTCAGGGTTCCATCTTATTCCCCATGCTGTTCAAAATATACATGAAACCGCTGGGAGAGATTGTCCAGAGTTTCCAGAGAGATTGTCCCTGTTAGTTCTGCTGGACCTTTTGGTGGCTTTCAATACCATCAGCCATGGTTTCAGGGTTCAATGCCACCAGTATGCTGATGACACCCAGCTCTATCTCTCCTTTCCATCTAAATCCAAGGAAGCTGTTCTGGTTCTAAATTGGTGCCTGATGCTGGTAATGGACTGGATGATGGCAAACACATTGAAGCTTAATCCAGACAAGACAGAGGTGACCCTGGTTACTTAAAAGGCAAATCAGGGAAGAGGGATTCAACCTGTGCTGGATGGGGTTATGCTCCCCCTGAAGACTCAGGCTTGCGGTCTGGGTGTACTCCTGGACTCGGCCCTGAATCTGGATGCTCAGGTCTTGGCGGTGGCCAGGAGTACAGCTGATGGGCATTCCTGGAGATGACTGCTCTGGCCATGGTCACACATGCCGTACATCCTGTTTGGACTACTGTAACATGCGCTATGTGGCCTTTGAAACTGTTCAGTTTCTGTTCAAACTGCCTTCGAAAACTGTTCAGAAACTTCAGCTAGTCCAGAATGCTGTGGCCAGACTGTATGCCGGGGCTGGTTACAGGGAGCACGTGACTTTCTTGTTACAACAGCTTCACTGGCTACCAGTCTGTTTCTGGGCTGAATTCAAAGTGCTGGTTATTTTATGTATGTTTGTATGTATGTTTGTATTTATTTCTTTAAAATATTTCTTGGCCACCTTTCAGGGCAGAAGTCCCCCCAAGGCAGCTTACAGCAATGAAATCATAAAAACCATTAAAATACATAAAAACCATAATAAAAACATAAAGACAAGAAAAACAACAAGAAAAGCCAACAAGAAAACCAGCAACAATGTTAAGAGCAGTACCAGCAACAATAGCAGTTATATCACGGGAAGGCCAAGGTAAAATAATACGTTTTCACGGCCGTCTTAAGTCTGCAATGACGGAGCATGGCAGACCTCCAATGGCAGCTTGTTCCGAAGGTATGGCGCCACTGCAGAGAAGGCCCTCTCACATATGATCACCCACCTGACTGCTCTCACAGGTGGGCAAATGAGAAGGGCCTCATGATTATGACCTACAAAGCCTTCTACAACTTGGGACTGGGCTACCTGAAAGGCGGCCTTCTCCCATACAAATCTGTCCAGTCCTCAAGATTTTCTGGGGAGGCCCTTCTTTCGAGACCGCCATCATTCAGAGTTGCATTTGGTAGGGATGTCGGAGAATTTCTCCACGAATCTCCGGGAGGCCGAATGCCAATGCATTCGGCCCCCCGAAATTGGTGGATAAATGGTCCGCCCCCCCCCAGAATGGGACTTACCTTTCCCGAATGTCCCTGGCGCTAGCAGCTCCTGGCAGCGGTTCAGCGGCGGTTCAGCGGTGGTTCAGCGGCGGTTCAGCGGCGGCGGCAGCCAGTCTTCCGACCGGCTGCTGCCGCCGCCATTTCCAACTGAAAAAAAAAACACACACAACCAAACGTGATAGGCTACGTAAAGATTTACGTAGCCTATCATGGCTAGATTGTCAAAAAACACCGTGATAGGCTACATAAATCCTTACGTAGCCTATCACGGCTGACTTGGGGGGGGGGAAGCGCATACGCAAATGGCGGTGCCCATGGGCGCCGCCATTTGCATTCCTTATTTGGGCACGTGTAGTCTATGTAAACATTTACGTTGACTACGGCGAAAATAAGGGCAACGCTATTTGCGTTGCCCTTATTTTCGCCGTGGTCTATGTAAATGTTTACGTAGACTACATGTGCCCAAATAAGGAACGCAAATGGCGGCGCCCATGGGCGCCGCCATTTACGTATGCGTGCTTTTTTTCCCCCCCAAAGTCAGCCGTGATAGGCTACGTAAGGATTTACGTAGCCTACCACGGCTGACTGCAGGGACGCAAACGGTGGCGGCTATGGCCGCCACCGTTTGCGTCCCGGCCGGCCAGGAGGATTCGTGGCCGGAGGGACGGGGCGCCTCCCCCCCAGCCAGAATTTCGGCTGGAGGGACAGGGCGCCTCCCCCCGGCCAGAATTTCGGCCGGAGGGACGGGGCACCTCCCCCCCAGCCAGAATTTCAGCGGGGAGGAACGGAGCACCTCCCCCCCCACCACGAAGCAAGCTGCGGGACCAGGTAAGTGACTTTCGTCCATCCCTAGCATTTGGTAGTGATGTGAGAGAGGGCCTTTTTGGTGGCCACTCCTTCTCTGCTGTCCTTCCGAAAACAGGCAAATATCACTTTATTCAAGAAGGCCTCTGGCCTGTAAGTGGGTTGGATACTGTTTTTATTCTGTAGTTGTTATGTTTTAATTATATTTTAATGTGTGTTATTGTTTTAATCCATTTTAAATTGTTTTGTAAGCCACCTTGAGTGCCATTTTTTGGTAGAAAGCCTGCTCAAGAAATAGCTAGCTAGCTAGCTAGCTAGCTAACTAGCTGTCTGGAGTATGTTCCCAACTCTGAGACACAGAAGGGCAACAGTTTATTGCAGCCTTGCAAATAGGCCCATGAAAGTTACTTGCCAGTTTTAGTAATTTGTTTAGTAATCATTGACAGCCTGAAAGAGTCGGAAACAGAACAAACTCTCATTCAACTTACAAAAGCTGTCTGTTCTCCTAAGACTAATGCCTAACTACTTACAGGTTACCAGGTGAGTTGCACTTTTGAAGCTTAGGGCTTCAGCCCCAGGAACAAAGGCAGCAGCATGTCCAGCCAGAGGCATGCATCTGGCAGCATATTTCTGAGCCCTACTCATGAGGAGGAAGCATATTCTCTATCAGGACCCTAATGCCAAGCCAGGAGCATCAGCTATAAAGCTGCTCACTTTATAGCCCAGCCACTGCTGAAACAAGATCTGTCTTTCTGTGCTGGACTGGTCCCCTGGTACCTCTGCTATCTTATCCTTGACCCACAGGACTATGCCTGGGAAGGCAGGATTTGCCCTGCTGGCAGGAATAGGACAGAAATGTAGTAACTGCAGTAGGACATACAATAGCGGTTTACATCTGCATTCCTTTTCCTTCAGCCAAAGCTATTCCCTACTGATGAAAGGCCTACAGGAAATGACAGTGCAGGACCTGATGGGAAAAGGTGAAGCCAGGCGGGACTTGGATGGAGCCTGGCAAGTCAGGAAAGGAGCTGACTCAGAACCTCACGGGTCAGGGTCAGATCTGGTGGGTCATCAGCAGAGCCGATCAGAATATGGCAGGTCAATGGCAGAATCCGGTAGGTTCAGAGGTGAGGTTATAGCAAACATATTTGTTGGGTTATCCCTGAAGTTGGCTATGATCTGAGCCCCCAGTGCAGGCGCCCAGTAAACCCAGAATGTGGCTGTACTGGTTCTGCCAGTAAAAACAAATTGACGATGAGTAAGTAACCTTAGCACAGCGCTGTCTCTTTAATCTGCACTCTCCAATAAGATGCACCCAATGCTGTAGATGTGTTATTTAAGTATAAATTACTTGCTCAAGGTCATGGGAGAAGTTAGTGACAGATATAGAAACATAACAGACTTCCTGGTTTCCTGTTCCATGCAGCAATCACAAGCGTATTGTTCCTCTGAAAGCTCCCAACTCTTTGATCGCCACCTTTTCTTTCTGTTACGAGAGCAGCTGAAGTCAAGGAGAATTTATGGTCAGGTTGTAATGGACAAATACAGTACTCTCGTAATGCACCACCAACTTTCAGTGTAACCGGTGGGGGTGGGGATATATGGATTTACTCCCTTTCGTTCCTCCTGGAACTGTTGCATCTCTCACAGAGCGAACTGTATTTCAAGCTCAAGGCAGCACCATTATAGACATTCCGGCTGTAGAATTGTTTGTTGCCAATGAAATGAGAAAGAGAATGCTTACTTTAACCCTCCACTCCCAACGTGACTTTCCAACACTTACCAAAAGCAATCCTTTCTCTCTCTTTTTTAATTGAAAACTGAGAAGATTTGATTTGGAGCCACGTTAAACATGGGATCATCAGATGGCTACTGAAAAGAAAACCTAACAGGAAGCCTGATATGCTGACTTTGCCTACGAAACGGATTCTTAAGAGCAAAAGGACAAACTTCTAGGGGGAGTTTTTTTTAAAAAAAGTGGAGTGAATTATTAAAAATTAAAATGCCACTGCTAATGTTCACAAAAATCAGGGGCAAGGAGGGGACAATACAAACAACATTAGAACAATGCATTTTAGGGACATGGCAAGTAGGGCTGATATCACACTGGCCATAGTCCTTTCCATGCATTATGCACATGTAGGGCATTTCCAGGTTGAAGCAGGGTCAGGGTCACACTTTTAGCCCCACTGTTGATGTCCCATCTGCTTCCTGTGGCATCCATGGTTGCAGCTGGTTGCCCATAGGGGCTCTGTGTGACTAGGACATAAACATGCCCTACACAATGTTGGCTTATATGCCAAGGGAATTAGAAGATTGCCATAAATATAGGACCCAGTCTAAGTAAAGTCAGTTATCACTAAGCCCCATTGAAAGCAACAAGATAATTAAGTGAAATACTTAAGATACTTTACAACAACTCCCTTGCTCTGTCGCTTTCACTGGAACTTGGTCATAACTAATTTCAGCCGAATCCCCCTGGAGTCTCACGTTCAAAGAGTTGGCAAGTCTGAACCAGGCAGGTAGCCCTTTTTTACACGGTTGTCTTTGCTTGTGCTGGGAGCTGAATAACCTCCAAACAAACACAACTTTAGAGTAAGACAGAAGCTTTCATACACCAGCCACATTTTCCATTTGTGATCTTTTCCCTCAGATTCTCTGGTGCATTCTCTGCATTCTATTTACTCTGGTAAAATGCCAACTGGATTGTTAAAAAGCCAATATTCTCTCTGCTACTTAGACAAATTAAACTCATTTGAAGGAAAAATGGAAATGATGGACTTCTGCTGAACTCGCTTGCTAGAGTCAATTAAAGCCTCCCATAGGCCTCATGTTCACTCCAAGGGCAGAATCCTTATCTCAGTGAATTCCAATTTTCGTTATTAACTGCAGCTGGGTCAGGACTTTTGAAAGCCAGTTTTTTAATTTGTGTTTTTATTCATAATCTGGAGGATAATCCAAGAGAGATTTATTTATGTATATTTACTGTACCTTTACATCTTTTAAGAACCGAAGTTCTCTGGGTGGTGCACAATGCATTAAAAACATAAAATGTAAACATAAAAGCAATGCAGAATAAAACCAAGATGAAACCAACAGCAAAGAATAAAACCATTCTGGCACCCAAAAGAAATTAACCTCAGCAGCTCCTGTGATTGGAAATCCTGATAAGGCAGGGTTCTCCGTCATGGAATCCCTGCAAACATTTGGCTGAGTACATTTACAGAGCCCTTTTCAGGCCTCCATCCTCAAAGCTCAAACTGGCAGCTAGGGACATGGGGGGCAGGGCTTGTGTGTGCGCCCCCGTCCCCCTAGGGATGTTAGAGAATTCTGCCACGGACTCTAGTGAGGCCAGATTCTAAAGAAGTCCGTGGCTCCCCCGGAGTTGGTGGCAGAATGGAGCAATCCCCCCTGCCACCCCACGAAACTTCCCTGGGAAGGAACTTAGCTGTTGTCGGCCATCCAGTCCATCCACTGCCCTGGTCTGCAGCCGCGAATGGCTGCCCTGGTCTGCAGCTGCCATTTCCCTCCCTACTTTAGCCATGATAGGCTATGTAAGTATTTACGTAGCCTATCACGGCAATGAGCAGGGACACAAGTAGCGTCCGCTACGCCATTTGCATCCCTGCTCTTTCGTGATAGGCTACGTAAATATATGCATAGCCTATCACAGCTAATGCAGGGACGCAAATGGCGGCCGCTACGGCAGCCGCCATTTGCGGCCGCAGCCTGGCAGCGGACGGAGGTCCAGCTGCGGGCGGCCCCGGCCGGCGGCTCTGTGGACTTGCTGTGGAGTGGAGCCGGCCAGGGAGGATTCCGAGGGGAGGGATGGATCACCTCCCCCCCCCACTGTGGACACCCGGACCGGAATGGGGTGAGTGATCCGTACACCCCTACGTCCCCCCTCGCACTTTTGCCAAATGCCTGAAATAGGGCTACAGTATGCGAAGGAAGCACTTTTAACTGTATGATCGTTATACCAAATCCTGCTCATTAATTAAAAAAAAAAAAAATGAAGTTCAGGTGCAAATGAAGGTCTTCCCACAGGAGAAATTCAAGGCTGGCCCAAGACATGTTGCTGCCTGAGGTGCAGTAAAAGATTTCACCCTCGCACCACCTACAGAAGCTAACTGGACTGGCAGTCGAATTTCATTTTGACACTGGTGATTGGTCAGCTGCACCTGAGAGCAGCAGGCTTAGGGGATGCAAGGCAGGCCCCATGGAACACACAGCTCTGTCCTCCAAAAGGGGATTAGCACCAGGGGGTTACCAGCCCTGACCTCTCCACGGCACCCAGCATCTGCTGTCTGAGGTGACTGCCTCACTCTGCCTAATGGTAGGGCCAGTTCTCACAGAATTCCACTGCAAATTAGGATTGCAGAGCCCCAACCACAGATTTTCACAGAATTCCACCTGCTCATTTGAAACATTAACGTATTTCATTTCTGCTGCCATCATTCTCAGTTCGATTAAAGGCCCTGTATATTTTCAAACGTAAATGTTTCACTCGCTGTTGCACCGGATCAAAGGGGCTGTATTTTAAAGCTGAAGCAACAATGAAGGCATTCTAATTGGCGTGGGTTTCACTCCCAAGGATGATGATGGTCTGGAACAAAGTGGTTAAAATATGTGAATGCAAATATTGCACGAGTACATCATGCTCATTCGTGTAAGCCTGACTGATAAGCAGATACATCTGAAAGAATGGCACATTTTGGAACAGCTTCCAGAAGTTTCTGATCAGCATTCCCGAGTGGCACGCTGCAACATTTAGCCCAAATTCCGGGGATAACTCTAGGTGCAAGCTATCCAAATAAAAAAGGCAAGAACACAATCCCTATAGCATAATGTGTAACAAAAGAGAGGGGGCGGGAGAGATATTTAAAAAAAATATTTGGGCTACTTGTCTTTTGTTCTTTGTTCCAGCCCAGTGAGTGCCAGCTTCTGTGTTCTGTGGCTACTCTCTTCTTTAGACAGTGGTTTCAGAGCCAGACGTTTACTGCTGCAGAAAGGTATCCCTTTATGAACGGTCAGGCTTCATAATAAAAATGATGCCATCTGGCAGTCAGGGCTTCATGTCTGTGGAGTGCACGTGCTCAGGCACTGTATTATTTGTAAGTACATCGATTCACCCCAAGAGAGATGCAACGTTAAAATGTGGAGTCTCTCCGTTCTGTACCATTTGTTCATTTTCTTTTGAGAGATTTTTTAAAAATACCACCGATTCAGTACTACAGATTTAAGACCACACACATTTCATTAACATTTGGCAGGGCTTTGAGGGACCAGATGAGATTCAATCAGGGGCCGGATCTTGCCCACAAGCCCGCAGCTGGCCATTCCTAGCGTAGCCCATGGTGAAAGTTAGGTAGCTGAGTCACGTGGGTTTATGCTAAAGGGATTCCAAGCCTTCATGTAGGCATTTGCACAGGGAGGGGTATTTGCGTGAAGCATTTTCTCTGACGCCATGACCCTTTTGTACAAACATTTCCCCACGTGAAAAGCTCCATGCCTGGATTTTACTCAAAAATCAAATGTGTGCATCAGGCTATAGCAGTGCTGATCTTGATATAGGTCATGAAAGGCGGTGATTCAGGGCATTTATATCTCCGCTGCTCCCCTTCTTGTCCTGCTAAAGAATTTCAAACCCTGTTGCCTGCATTTGTCGCTATGTAGGTAGACTATTTCTTTTCAAAGGAAGAGAGGAATGAGTGCTACTCACAACAATGACTGCAGCCAAAGCATTCCCAGATCTCCCTAGGGCAGCCTTTCCCAAACTGGTGCTTCCCAGACGTGATGGGATCAGGCCCAGTGTCAGGAATCAGCATGGCAGGGCAACTGCTGATGGCTCACGGGCTCGGAAGAGTCTACTCCACTGCTGACCGTGCCAATCCCTTAGGCAGGCCGAAGCAAAGGCCACTCCCCCCGCCCATGAACGGTTACCCCTTTGGGGTGGGCAGCAGTGCGCTTGTATGGGAGCCAAGATGGCACTCAGCTCCCCTTTGTGCCTCCCCCCCAACTCCCTCCTCCTCCTTCTCCACCACCCCCTCCACCGTTTCACCTGCCTCCTCCTTGCTGGTGCTGCCTTTCTGCCCTTCTCCCACTGCTCTGCCCACCACTTGCCCTGCCATCTGCACCATTGCACGTGCCTTGCCGCCTGCCACCTCCCCACTCCCCAAGATATTTTCTGCCTCGGCCTCTTAACATGGCGAGTGGCAGCTCCGTTCCCATTCAGAAATGCTGCTGCCCCACCAAGAAACATTTTAGGGAGGGGAGGGGAGGGGAGGGGACCAAGCCGGTAGTGAAGGCAGCAGCAGAGGTGGGTGGAATGGGGAACAGGGGGCTGCAGCCTGTAGGCAAGGCGAAGGGTGTGGAGGCGGCGGAGGAGGCAGAGGAGGCATGGGGGCGGGCATGGGCAGCACCATGCCAGAGGGCCCCGTGATATCCGGCGCTGGCAGATTTCACGATACAGCAACTGTGTTGAAGTCTGGGTTTGGTCAGTGCCTGGATGGAAGATTGCCTGGTAACCCTATACAGACTGTCTTGAGTTCTCTGGAGGATAGGTAGGGTATAACTTCATCATTATCACATTTCAGCAGGCTTTCCCTAGGGTAATGGTTTTCTTTCTCATTTATGTATGCTCTTTTTTTAAAGCAAGCAAATGTTATAGAACCTGACCTCTTAGGAGGAAAGCAGATACATTTCTAGGGCCCACATCTTAGTCCAGAGAAGAGTGGCTCCCTGTGGGTGCAGAATTTGGCCACCTTTGATATTGCAAAACACTAATTTGTATGCACCCATAGGTCTGCCAATGGAATATATAGTAGAAACGGTTACAGTAGCCCCCGCTCAACATTTATTCATGTTCCATTCAATCTTTGTTGTCATTTCAGACCCTAGTAGCTCCTTCAGAATGGCATTCGAGTGGCTATGTGCAGACAGCCAGTGTTAAGTGGCACTAAATGTTCTGTTCCCTTCCCCATTTTAAAAATGGAACGGCACATTTTTTTTACTAGAAGCGTGTAGCAAGTTGAGAAAACACACACACACACACATACACACACACACATCTTGGGCTTTTTTAGTCAAATGTAGCCCTGGGGTGCTGCTAAATACAGTTAAAATGTCTCTTGCAATTTTAGCAACACTGAAAGCACTGTTTTTTGTTTTTTCTCCCAAGCGCTGGAATGAATTGACTGGGCTCTCTCTCCAGGGAGAAGTGTAGTAACATTGTTTTTTTCCCCCCTGCCATTCTTTGTAAGTATTACATAGAACAGACATCAAGTGAACTTTTCAAAGGGATTATGTGAAAGAAGTGTATTGCTGTGCGACAACTATAGAAGAAGAATTTAGTAATCAATGTGTTAATTAAAAGATCTCGTGTCGAGCCGCTTTAAAAAACTGGAAAAAACCTCAAGGTCATTTATTCTGCTGTAGAGACCTACGTTACTTTTCTTTGAATGGTGCTGATGGAATGAAAGAGTTATGTTCATGCCGTGCTTCAGTAATGTACATCTCCCAACACAACATATACACTAAGTATAGGGGAGAACCATTCGATTTTTGCATCTCATTTCAGCTTTAAAGCAATCTCCATTGGACGTCTATTTCTAGCTAAAAGGGGACACAGTGCCCTATTGTTCAATTACACCCGTGGGTTCTTCAAACCCCAAAGCATTCATTCATCCAAATATTTCTATCTTGATAAGTATTCATCACAACAATCTACCAGAAGTTCTATATGTTAGGACAGGAAGATAAAGGATGTCATTACATTTATATAAACTTAAGAAGAGCATCAGACCAAAGGTCTCATACCAAGACTCTGTCTAATCCAGAATTAGGGACTGGGAAGAAATTTGGCCTAATTTTGCACTTTCAAACCACTATGTGAAATTCAGTTATTCTTTGAAATTTGCACTTCTCTGAATTTTGCAATGGCGTTCTCCAATTAAAAAATGCATACCAAAATGTGTATATCCAGGGAAAATGCATACAAAAATGCATTCATTCGGAGAAATGTGCACAGAAAATGCACAGAATTGAACCTGGGAACTACAGACCAGTCAGTCTGACATCAATCCCTGGGAAAATTCTGGAGCAGATGATAAAGCAATCCATCTGGAAGCACCTTGAAAACAATGCTGTGATTACTTGAAGCCAACATGGATTTGTCAAAAACAAGTCCTGCCAGACAAATCTGATCTCATTTTTTGATCAAGTAACCTCCCTTGTAGACCGTGGGAATGCTGTAGACATCATATACCTCGACTTCAGCAAAGCTTTCGACAAAGTGCCCCATGATCTCCTGATGAGCAAACTAGCTCAAAGTGGGCTAGATGAAACAACGATCCGGTGGCTCCACAGCTGGCTAAGAATCGGACTCAAAGAGTGCTTATTAATGGGACCTTCTCAAGCTGGGGAGAGGTAACGAGTGGGGTACCGCAGGGCTCAGTCCTGGGCCCAGTGCTCCTCAACATTTGTATTAATGACTTGGAGGAGGAGGTGCAGGGAATGCTGATCAGATTTGCAGATGACACAAAATTGGGAGGGATAGCTAATACTTTGGAAGACAGAAACAAAATTCAAAGTGATCTGGATAGACTGGAGCGCTGGGCAGAAAACAACAGAATGAGATTTAATAGGGATAAATGCCAAGTTCTGCACCTAGGAAAAAGAAACCAAATGCACAGTTACAAGATGGGGGATACGTGGCTCAACAACACTACAAGCGAGAAAGATCTTGGAATTGTTGTCCATCACAAGCTGAATATGAGCCAACAATATGATCTGGCTGCAAAAAAGGCGAATGCTATTTTGGGCTGTATTAATAGAAGCATAGCTTCCAAATCCCAGGAAGTACTAGTTCCCCTCTACTCAGCACTGGTTAGGCCTCATCTGGAGTACTGTGTCCAGTTCTGGGCACCACACTTTAAGAAGGATGCAGACAAACTGGAGAGGGTTCAGAGGAGGGCAACAAAGATGATCAGAGGACTGGAAACAAAGCCCTATGAAGAGAGACTGAAAGAACTGGGCATGTTTAGCCTTGAGAAGAGAAGACTGAGGGGAGATAGGATAGCGCTCTTCAAGGACTTGAAAGGTTGTCACAGAGAAGAAGGCCAGGATCTCTTCTTGATCATCTCAGAGTGCAGGACACGGAATAATGTGCTCGAGTTACAGGAAGCCAGATTCCGGCTGAACATCAGGAAAAAATTCCTGACTGTCAGAGCAATACGACAATGGAACCAATTACCTAGGGAAGTGGTGGGCTCTCCCACACTGGAGGCCTTCAAGATGAGGCTCGACAGCCATCTGTCAGGGATGCTCTGACTTGGATTCCTGCATTGAACAGGGGGTTGGACTTGATGGCCTTGTAGGCCCCTTCCAACCCTACTATTCTATGATTCTATGCAACCTGAACAAGATGAGAAATGCTCAAAGTTCAATGCAAACCAAACTCAAAATTGGAAAAATGATAAACTGAAATTGAAAGATTTGTTCATCCCTAACCAGAATCCTGTTCCTTATAGTGTCCAGCCAAATGCTTCTCAACATGAAAGCAATCACCTTCCTTATTGTTTGTCCCCTGCAATTGATCTCCAGAGGTACGTTGCCTCTGAACATGGTGGTCCCATTTAGCTATCATTGCTAATGATAATAAATACCATTAAGAATAACAGATGCTAACTTGCATCATAGGGTTGTATCCAATGGTGTTAGTCTGCCAGCAAAAGGGAAACTGCTGGTGGAACAGATTCTCCCCCCCCCCCCGCAGCCCCCCTACACTCCCCAAATCTGCTCCTTTGGTTTTGGAGACTCTCTGGAGTAGATCTGGGTGGGGGGGGTGCAGGGGTGCTGCATGGGAGAGAGGAGGATGGAGAAGCTCCATTGTGCAAGTGGACTTCTGCTTGTGTGACTGTTGGATCCAACCTATAGACCGCTCTTCCACGAATTAGCCTTATCCTCTTCTAAAGATAATTAGTCTTACCCTTGCCATGGACATCCCCACATCTTTCCTTTGTCTTGAATCTACCAGTTTCAATGGGTGACCCAGAATACTAGCTTTATAACCCACCCCCCACCCCTCACTCTGCACCATTCATAATCTTATGCAACTCTATCATGTTCCCTCTAGAGCCATTCCGTATATATCCATGCTGGGAAAACTGATCATTGATTGATTATTCTTTTTGCTTTTAGGCATTCTTACAGTTAACTTGTTTAATTTCAAACCCACATTCAATATTCCTAATTATGTCAATTATGGCGTTTGAAAGAAAATTAAGGTGAAGTGATATATAGAAGAGAAGTTTATGCAAATAAAACACACACAAATATTATCATGAGCATCTTACTATGGTTAAAAGCAGACTCCTTTGTATTCTTCTGCACCTGGTTTTTACATTATACTAGAGTCCTGTGGACAAGGATTTAATTGGGTGTTTTTTACAATATGTAAATTTCACCTGATCCCACCTCTGCAGCTCCTGGCCATTTATGCCTCTCCTCCCTTCTCATTCCCTCCAGGCTTTCCTTCTACTCTCAGCCCTCCTTCCCCTCTGGCCTCTTCTCTTCCCCTTGTTCTTCGGTTCCACTTTGCTTGTGGTGTCCTCGAGGCATGTGGCCCATGGGACTACCTACCTCACATTGCAGGGCCATCTCAGCGGCAGCACCCAGCTCTGGAACTCCCTTCCAGTAGAGATTCAGCTGTCCCCCGTGCTGCTGTCATTAAGACATTGGTTAAATACACATTTATTTGTGCAAGGCTTTGGGCTAGATGCAAGTGTTCTATTAGATTTTGTTGACAGTTCTTCTGATTTTGTAGCATTTTATCATGTATTTGTGAGTTTAGAGTTATGATTTTAATGGTACTTGATCATCCTGGGCTCGTTGTGAAGAAAGGTGGGATATAAGTCAAAGGAAAGAGAGGGAGGGAGGGAGGGAGGGAGTGAGAGAGGGAGATCCTCCTTCCTAATCCCTGCCCTCCATTTATCTTTGCTTGGTCTATCTCTCTTTGCTGAGGCTCTTATTTCTGACCTGCTCTTGAAAGCACAGGTAATGGCAGCCAGAGGTCTGAGGGCCTACCCCTAGGTCCACTGTGGCAGGCAGGCAAATAAGCCAACCACTGGCTGAAAGATTTGCCCCCGCTACCACAAAACCGACAGTTACAAATTCTATATTACAATACAGAATTCCAAAGTTTGTAAGAACAGAGGAAAGAGATGATCCCTTCGTAATCCCTTGTTATTAAGGCTGAACCTTTCATTTCTCTCCCCGCCCCCCACCCCGCAATACACCATTAGTCATAACAGCTGAAGCTTCTGTTGTTATTCAGTCGTTCAGTCGTGTCCGACTCTTCGTGACCCCATGGACCATAGCACGCCAGGCCTTCCTGTCCTGCGCTCTCCCCCGGAGTGTGCTCAAGTCCATATTCATTGCATCGGTGATGCTATCTAGCCATCTCATCCTCTGCCGTCCCCTTCTCCTTTTGCCTTCAGTCTTTCCCAGCATCAGGGTCTTTTCCAGAGAGTTTTCTCTTCGCATTAGGTGGCCAAAATATTTGAGCTTCAGCTTCAGTCTCTGTCCTTCCAATGAGCACTCAGGGTTGATTTCCTTTAGGATCGACTGATCTGACCTCCTTGCAGTCCAGGGGACTCGTAAGAGTACGGGGTGCTTTTCTAGCAATTGAACAAATCACTCAGTATACATGTAATTGTTAATGAAGGTCGTATCAAAGTGCAATCCTTTATACTGTAACAGAACGGTGATATGCAAAAATCAAAAGGAAGTTGCATCAAAGGAGAGTAATAAGTTTGAATGTTCAAAGCAGGCCAGCCAGTTTTTTCTGGTCAGTGGGCAACCCTACTAGGACGTGTTGATAGCATCGGTGATAACCCACTGGGGAAAAAGCCGGAAGTGAGGTCTTCTACTTTCGCCATGAAGCCGCAGCCCAAGAGGCTCTTTCTGTTTCCAAGGCAACCACGATTGGCTGGCTTAGGTGGATGGCGTGAATAGATGGATGAACTGCTCAAACAGGTCTGCCTTTTCCTCTGGCATATGGCCATGTAGTAGAAACAGACACCTTATTCCAGGCCTGACTCAAGTCAGAAGGTCTGTGCAGATGATCCCGACATAGTTCTTCCCCACCTCCAAAGCATATATAAGGTCCTGTGTTCAACGGGTGAACAGGAGCATCAGTCAGCAGGGGGAAACTTTTGGCTGTACCCTGAAGGTAAGAATAACGTGTGCACTGGCCATTGCTTTGTGTCAAACTTTGTGAATTTGATTTTGGCCCCACAACGAAGTCCTAGAATATCTGAACTGATCAACATTCCACCTGGCTGCATCGCTGAGCTCTGGCTCAGCTGGGACAACTGTGCTTTGGCCCCCCCTCTCCCAGAACCACCTCCCTCTGTGGCCATTCCACCTGGTCATTACAACATTTATGTAACTTTATGAAAAACTGGTACCTGGATTTTCTACTTTTCCTCTGCCCTCTTCATCGCCTTTTCTTCTGTATCATGTCTATTAGCTTGTAAGCCAGAGGGCAGGCCCTGTGTTTTTAATTTTTTTTTATTAGCATCTAGAAAATGCCAGTACTAATATTATTACTAATAGAGTGCCTCTTTGCATCTGCAGAGCGCCTTGCCCACATCACTGAGGCTGGATCTACACTTACCGCCTTTTTTCACTTCCAATGAGGTTTTACCACCCGCCTTTCACACTACGCAGTAGCTGCCTCGAATTGGAACCAGAATTTCCCGCTTCTGTGCTCCCGCTTTCAATACCCTAATATCCCAGTATTTCCCCTTAATGTGCTCTGATTTTCCGCCTTCGCTACTGTATCCGATCATAGTCCCCTCCCCCGCTTGTCCATATATGGCGGTGCTTGTATTTCCCTCCTGTCCAATCACAGCTCTCGACGGCCCCATGTCTTCTTCCGGCTACTGATCGCATCGCTTCCTCAGCACTCAGTGTTTCCTCAGCAACAAGCAAAGGGCTGGATGTGTGCATGGTTGTCTGATCTCGGAAGCTAAGTGGGGTCAGGCCTGGTCAGTAGTTGGATGGGCGACCGCCTGGGAATCAGGCTTCCTGCACTGAGCAGGTGTTGTTCTATCCTTTCAAATGAGATTAAGTTTTACCTCCTCCTATCCCCCACTCCAGATGTTTTTTTAAAATTAAGGCGTTATCCTCACAGAATCGGGGCTTCTCCGCAATGTTTTTTTTTCTAATTCAGGCATGATCTTCAAAGATTCAAAGTTGTGAAGCTTCACAGCTTCGAATCTTCGAAGATCATGCCTGAATTAGAAAAAAAAAATCACTGAGAAGCCCTGATTCTGCGAGGATAACGCCTTAATTTAAAAAAAAAAAAACTGGAGCAGGGGATAGGATGGTAAAACTTAGCCTCATTTGAAGGGATAGAGCAACCCCCTGCTCAATGCAGGAAGCCTGATTCCCAGGCCGTTGCCCATCCAACTACTGACCGGGACCGACCCCACTTAGCATCCAAGATCAGACAAGCGCGCGCAGGAAACCAGCGGGAAAACAGCACAGCACTCAAGGGTGAACCAAGCTCACGCATTTGATGAAGCACTGCAATGGGGAAAATGGATGAGTGTGAATAATCACGTTTTAATGCGAGAGCGTTTAACCTGACGGGGCACTGAATTCATTGCGATGGCGGGCGCAATGTAGATCGGCCCTGAGATTCTGTCTTCACAAACTCAAATCAAGGATCAGGCCTTCCAAGGCAGACAGCATGGTTTCCTGACAGGCTTGGATGCATTCTTTCTTATCCTCATTATAAAAGGCTGCTTGCTGTGCCATTCTGGGAATGCACTGATGACTAGTTTCAGGAACACTTACTGAGGGGTCATGGAGCATAGCATCTAAAAGAGAGAGCTATGAACCAGGATGCTGCAGTTCAAATCTTGCCTCTGCTGTTAACTCACTGGGTGGCCTTAAGCACTTCAGTGGCTTTGCCCCTCACCTCCATCTGCAACAAAGGGATAATAATACCAGCCTACTTCACAGGGTTGCCAGAAGTATTACAAGAAAATAAAATGTGCATGAAGTACTTCTGACATCTGAAAGTGCTGCATATTAGGCAGCAAACAACAGTAGATGCCCACTTTGGTACTGGGGACGCTGTGTCTCTCTGATTGTCCCCCTAGAATTTGAAACAAGGATTGAATCTCCTGGCCTGATATCAAAGACAGTGTTGTGGTGAAACACTTGGCTCTGCTGAATTATTTTCTCATCTTGTAGACTAATCTGTGTACTCCAACTCTGTCTGCAAGTTCCCGGTGAATGGTGGCTTCAGACTGTCTAGTTACAAGCATTACCACCTCTAATCTTCTGAAGCGATGCCTGCATCCAAGGCGTCACATTACCAGCTATGCTACCTTTTTCCTAGGCCTTCAGATATTAATACACTAGCATGATGAGAAAGCCCAAGATAATGGCAAGCTTGAGGAAGGTGCAAAGAATTTAATGGGGGTACAAATGAATGGTAATGCAAGCATGAACAAAGCAAAATGGGAACCCCGGAAGAATGGGATGTTCCTGAGATTTATCTAAATGCATGTGTAAGCCACAGATGTTACACTAAAACATTTATTACACATAAAAGGATGGTTGGGCCTCCCTTGACTGATGGACTCCCTCACTTACAGGGGTACCAGAATTCCTTAGATGCTTCCAGAAGAGCGAGAACCCTTAGATTTATTATGCTTATCAGAAAAATCTTAGAACTGGGGCTCAAAGCACACCCCAAAGAAATTAAGGAATTTCTAGGCCACCTTGGGAGCTAAAGTGTAGCATCCATGCAGCCCTAAGCACCCTGAAGTCCTGAGAGACACATAAAAGATGTCCCTCTCTCATACTTCTCCAGACAGCAGGGTGCTTGATATTTTCAAGACACCCTGAGAAAAATCGTTTTGCAGGCCAGGGCATACATTTTATAAGAAGTAATCTTGTGGCTGTTAGTTATATTGGACACAAGCTTTCACATTAAAGTGTATGGTTCCCATAGAGAAGTGTACAAACCTCCATCCTACACTGAGCAGGGGGTTGGACTCAATGGCCTTGTAGACCCCTTCCAACCCTACTATTCTACGATTCTATCCAAAATAATTATAATAATACTATGTAAAACTGTTGGGCAGTTAGGCTCCAGTAAAATCCCTCGCAAAGTAAGGCCAGTGTTTTTCAATCTGTTAAATCAGCCTTCCCCAACCTGGTGCCCTCCAGATGTTTTGGACTTTAACTCCCGCCAGCCCCAGCCAGCATGTACAACAGTCAGGAATGCTGGGAGTTGTAGTTCAAACCATCTGGAGGCTACCAGATTGGGGAAGGGTCTTGTAAAACAAAGGTGGGAGAGAGAAAAGTAATTATACACGCCCTCCCTCACAAAAAAAGGAGAAATGCAAAGAAAAGGAACAGAGTGACGATGATCAGCCTAACCCTAGCCATGTTTCCTCAGAAGTGCATCAATTGTATTGATTAATCAATAATCAATCATCAGTCAGAAGTGCTGCAACTATAAGCATACGTACCACTAGAAAGTAAAGCCGCTTTCCAGAAATAATTACTGTTCTGTGGGCACCTTGACTGCATATTATATTATAGTGACATCATGTTTCAGCTTGCCCGTTGGAAACGCTGCACTGTCTGGTTCAACTGTTCAACATTGAAATGGCATAGTCACTGTCCAATGTATCCCTTCACTGATGTCATCCTTCGTTTTGCCTCTAATGAAGGTTTCTGCATGCTGAAACCCCCAGGGACATGACTGGAGGCTGTAAGAAGGGCAGTCAAGCAGCTGGGTCTGTAGCAGAGACTCTCTACCTGTCTGCTTCTGCAACGGCAGCTAGTTCTTGCCCACGCATTTCAGTGCTCTCAGGATTTCTGTATCCTGTCCATTCGTCCTTGAAGAGTGAACCGCCTCTCTCAGCTTTACAGACAGCTCCCCTGGAACTTGCATGAGATCTCTTTGTGAAAGCCTTGTTGAAATGGTGATGCCAGAAATATCATTTTTGGTGAATTTCTGAATGATCTAGAGTAGGGGTGGCCCTCCAGATGTCCCAGCAGCCTTAACCAGCAGGACTGGCCCAAGACATTTTGCTGCCTGAGGCAGAAAACAAGATGGTGCCCCCTCTAGTCCATGTCCAAAAGCTGACTGGACTGGCAGATGAATCTGTCTTCAATATTGATGATGGGACAGCATCTTCCACCACACCTGAAAGCAGCAGGCTAACTTAGGGGGCGCAGGGCAAGCTGCATGGCCCACATTTCTCTCCTCCAACACTTTGCTGCCATCTCCCAGTATCTGCCACCTGAAGCAACGGCTTCACTTTGCCTAATGGAAGGGCCGGCCCTACTAACCAGCATAGCCAATGGTGAGGGATGATGGGAGTTGTAGGTCAAAGCATCTCAAAGGCTATAAGTTGCCTACTTCTGATCTAGATAAGGATGTACAAGGATTTCATTCACCTTCAAAGAAGTGACATAAATGTGACTCACAATTCTGAATGTGATCGCGATTTTCAGAAACAAATTCTCGCACATTCTCGGGCTTGGGATCGCATTTGCGAAGTGTGCCCTTTTTGAAAAATACATACTTTAACATTCACATTTTTCAAAAATGACACATTTTCACATTTTAATTAAAGTTTGAAAATTCTCACTTTTCTTGTTCAAACCCCACCCACCCCCACTCACCTTTGCGAGTGAGAAACAGACAAAACAAGCACAGGGGTGCGAAAAGGAAAGCCTCAGCAAACTCAAAAATCATTCTAGTGATCCCTAGTCACCTCTTTGTCCCTGGAACATAGGAACAAACATGGGTATATATTTTTAAATGACAACACGTGTACAATGGGTCTATTGAAATCCAACTTAAGTTCACAGACTACTTTACAGACAAATTTAAGCCAGTTTAAAACTAGTCCAGCTGACACAGCTTCCTCCAAAGAAGCATGAGAACTGTAGTTTAGAGAAGGTGAGCAGAATGGGGTTGGAGATCCTTAGCCTCCTCCATAGAGTTATAATAGCAAAGTCTCCTTGATCGTGATTCCTGGATTTTGACTCAAGGGATGGGGTTGGGGCTGGAGGGCAACAGGAACAGGCAGGAGGAGATTCATCTCCCCACAACGTCTGAGGCTCTCATGCTATCTTCTGGTGTCCTGGTTGTATTGTGACAGCTCTATCTAAACGTATACCTACCATTCTCTGGGGCTACTGTTACACACCATTTATTCTTTCTGTGTCTGGACCTAAGCTCATAGACTCAGGTAACTTGTTATGGTAGGTCCCAGCCTAAGGCCACAAGGTTCCCAGTTCACACTCTAGAGTTGCTGCCAGAGGGGAATCCTTGACAGCACAATCAGAAGTAAAAAGTTCCCATGAGTTTCCACACTGGAGTCCATCTCTTCCTGACCAAAGAGCCCATCTTTGTTATCTGGATAAAGCTTCAATTTGTTTTCCCTTGTCACGGACCAGTGACACTCTGTTCCATGTGTGTAGAAGGGAATCCAGGCAGAATAGTGTGTCCCACCCCTTTTGTCCTTCCCTTCTAGTGACCTTTTCCACTGCCACCGGTTGGAAATCATTTTTCCTCTGGCTGCCTCCACCAACCAGGCTTGAAGCAACTTGGGTCTCAAGTATCCACTTTTAGATAGGGTGGGAGTTGGCTTTTAGACATGGGGTGGGTAACCCAACAAGAAAAGAGACCACAAAGTTTCAAACAATGAAGTTTACAAGTTTACTGGAAAAATATGTTAATATGTTAATAGGAAAAAGTTTTAAATCTCTAAATAGATACACACATGCAACACACAAAAGCCCATATGAGCAATAGGGTAATCAAAGAACTAGGCTGGATGCATAAATGCATCCAGCTAACCTAACTAGGCTGTGTCCCTATTTTATCCAGGTACCTTCCTAGCAATATCTTACTGTCAGAGGTCCAGAATTCTCTTCTAGTCCTCCAGATCCAGCAGTCCTTTCCTTCCTCTAGGACTGTGAGCTTTTTCTGTGATTTTTCTCTCTGATCCTTCTCACTCTCTCCTAAATCTACCCTTCTGCAACAGGCTTTTATATTTATTTATTTATTTATTTATTTATTTATTTCTATACCGCTCAATAGCTGAAGCTCTCTTGGAAGGATAGGCTTTATATATGAAAGGATAGGCTGTTTTTTCCCCTCTCATCAGAAAGCTCCCACCACTCAGATCCATCTTGCTCTGGGAGTGGACCTTATTAATGGGTCCTCCACCCCTGTGGAGATTAGGAGCTCCTCTAAATTTAAAACCCAACAGGTAGCAATCTGCCCATAACAAATTGGCCACATACTGCCCCTCCATATCATGTACTGACAGGATGATGAGCAAAAGTGCTCCCATTTAACAACTTCATTGGTCTTTAAATACAAGCCCACTACCTCACACATTTTCATTTAAGCTAAATTTCAAATATAAATACATTAATAAAGGGCAATTCCATGGGTAAGTGCATACTAAGAGAGAAGGATTATGGTCTACATGGGCCAGAAACTGCCACTAATTTAAGGCATATAAAAGCCTGGCAGCTAATGTACTTTACTAAGCAGCTCCAAGCTAAATACCTCCAGAAGGGAACTTACGATGGTTTACCAGATTTGCTTTTCTTTCAATATCCTAGGTTCCTATTTCCCAAAAATTCTGATGTGGCTTTCTGTGTAAATGCAGTACAACCTTTACTTAGTTCTTACGATATATTTGAAGTTAAGATCTATTTTGAGCTAGTTGTTTCCTGGTTTTGCACACACCGCATCTATTTCTCACAGCCATCTTTAACCAAGATTCCTCCTCAGCAATGGAATTCAGATTCTTAATGAGGGGAAATGTATCATTTTAATGACATGAGTTCCAGAGGAGCATGCTAACATTTATAACTGGATACAGCGTGTCCTCCAAATTGCAATAACTCATGGCACAATGGGTGGAAATTCCAGTATGCTGGCTGGTTTGAAAAATTATTAACCAAACTTGAGGGTGTCTTTTTTACTGGTCAACCTTTGTTAACAGGCGTATTCTGTAGGAACCTCAGCACTGCAGTACTTCATGTTTTGACAATTTTACTAACGAGCATAGAATATTATTACAGTAAATCTGTGATTTACTGGTTCTATTAAACTCTGATGCTAAAGACGTTTTATGTTAAATTAGGTCTTAAAACCAAGGACTTTCTTTTCTGGGAGAAGAAATGAAAACAAAACATTGGTCTGCATTTAAAGATGCAAAAGTGTAAATTTTTGTGTCCCAGTGTTGTGGGACTATTAGAAATAAGAGGCAGCAAGCACATAGCTATAAAAGGCAAACACAGACTGGAGATATGTAATGTCTCTGGAATACAATGAACATGAATACAAGGCAGCCCACACGCTGGTTCTTCATTGCAGAGGGCCCTAGTATGGATAAGACTAGCGTGCAGTTAGTTAGGGGCTTGTGGAATCCTGACAAAGATCAAGAAATGTATCTGACGACACATTGTACAGGATTTGGAAAGAGGAAACTGGTTAAGGATGCTTCCAGATGGGGCTTTTATTGTGCAATGACCCTGCCTAATTTATGGAATTTTTAAAGGGGATTAGACAATGTCATCTTCCATTTATAACCCTCATGTGATTTCCTACCACTTCCTCTCTCCCTTTTTCTTACCACAGCAAATCCATTAGGAAGGGAAAGATGGAACAGATCCAGAACATCTCTTAATTGGTAATGCTAGGAACCAGCCATTGGGAAACACTCTAAGTGTCAAACTACATGTTACGTTAATTATGTAGCACATGCTGACTCTTTTTGGTTTTTTTACTCTAGAGCAGGGGTGGGCAACACATGGCTCATGGGCCACATTTGGCCTGCTCTGCCCCACTCTGTGCCACCCCCCAAAAAATTAGTTAAAAAACAGGGGGGAGCAGCTGAATTGGCTACAGAGCGCCCCGAAGTTCAAAATAAGCTTCTGTACAAGGGTTGAAAAAAAGGGGGGGAGAATTGTGTGTGTGGGAATTTTGGAAATCAAACAACTGTGGCGGAAGTTTAATCCTCTCCTCCCAGTACACAGTGGTTCTGTTCCAAATTGGGGCCACGCACACTTCCTCTAGAGTAAGAAAACAAGAGAGTGTTCAGCTACACACTATGGAATGCATAATGTGTAGTTTGAACATGAGTGCCCATTCTTGTTACATTATTAAACAGTTCATGTGAATATAAGAAGTTCCTTGCTGGATCAGACCAAGATCCATCTAGTTCAATGTTCTGTTCCTACTGGCAACGAATGTCTCTGGATGATCATAAGTAGGGTGCAGAGGTGATGACCCTCTTTTGATGCTCAGTTCCAGTATCTGGCATTCAGAGGTATGCTACCTTTGAATATGGAGGTTCTGTCTAGCTAAGAAGACTAACAGTTGTTGACAGAAGTCTCTCCCATTAATTTATCTAATTTTAAAAGCCATCTAAGCTGGTGGCCAGTACCACATTTTGTGGGAATGAATTCCATTAGTTAATTACTCATAGTTTAAAGAAGTACTTCTTTTGTCAGTTCTGATCCTACTGCTTATCGTCTTTGCTGGGTAAGCCTGAGCCCTCTCTCCTCTTTCGCCATACCTTTCATGATTTTATAAACCTCTACCATGCTCGTGTGGTTGTTTTTCCTAATGTTCTCATATTCACAAACAAAACTTGGATGAAAGTCTGGTTGGGAAATGAATATGTTTGTGGGGTATCTGACAGCTTTCCTCTTAATGTCTCTGTCACCAGAATCAAGGGGCCATTTCAAATAGTTTTCTTCTACTGCTGTGCCAAAACTCTCTCCCATATTTTTTCAACCGTTCTCTTTCGCTTTGATAGAAAAGAAATAGCTTTCGAAAAGAAATTCAATGGTGAAGCAAATTTCAGAGAAATTCTCATGGGTTGGGTTTGGATTTCTTGTGTTTACCTTACTTATGAGGTCACAGAATCATAGAATCATAGAATAGTAGGGTTGGAAGGGGCCTACAAGACCATTGAGTCCAACCCCCTGCCCAATGCTGAGGGGTGTGGCCGAGGAGTGTGCGTGAGTGCTGTGTCTTTTATGGTGCTGTCATCTCTCTGGCACCTGTAGCCTGCTTGGCTTCGTGCACTTCAATTAAAGCCCAGGGGAAGACATCTTGAGGTAATTCCTCCCATAGGGCTTTTCAGATCAGAAAGTGCAGGCAGCCAGGGAGGCTGCACAGCAATGGAGGGATGTATAACAGAAATAAAACATGCACACAACAGCCTTGGCTGCCTCACAGTGATTAGGTCAGCCTCAAAAACACCACAGAAATAAACTATGAAACACCCTGAGAATGAGGCAGAACAATGGAATCCTCTTTCATGGGGGAAGAAAACTTTCAGGAAGTTGGAGGACAGATTTAGGCCCAGCACTAGCTCCACCTCTTCCCTGGAGCTGGACACAACACTGGCCCCCTCACACGTGCATTCTGGCGGCTGCAAAATGGCGGCCAGCCTACCAACACAGTCGATGCTGTTGCCACTTGCTGTGGCAGCACAAAAGAACCTTTGGAAGAAAGAAAAGAAGGAAGAAAGAAGCTGTGCTACAACCCCTGCCAATGGTGAGCCCTGCCTGTGAGAAACTGCTGGAGAATTTCTCCCGTCCCTGGAGAAATTTGGTGAAATGTACCTCCGGTTTCTCTGCCCACAAACAGGGTGGAGAATTTTCAGAGGCCACTTGCACATAGTTTTCGTCCCCCCCGCCCCGCCCTTCCACACAAGCTATTCTGAGTGTTCATGTCACACGCTTGGATGGAGGACATAACGGGCTTCTTCACACGGAGCTTTTATCCTGCTATTGAGATTGCTCACTCACAGAAGTTTGCGGGTCCTTTTCATGAAGTCGTCCACCTCCAGGGCACCTCCAGAGGTATTTCCTGGTTATTCCATCTCAAAAAGATCTGGAAATAATGAACTGTTTATTTAAGTTGGATTGATACGCTATTAAAACAACCACTAGATGGTGCTGTTTCATTGATCTCTATGGAACCTTTAACATTAAAAAAGTCTTCTCTCAGCAATCACATAGTTGCTGTCTGGGAGCCTGCTGTAAATGCGGAAAGGCTCCACAATGGGAGGAGTGTGGGGGGTTTCTTTAGTGTAAAGGCAGCCTAATGTGTGGACCTGGAAATCACAAATACCACTAGCAGCAATTTCCCTGATCACAGCAGCATTTTCCCCAGCTCCTAGGATTCTTGCACCTTCTGGAGCCTTATCTACCCACGAGAACTGGGACTGCTCACCTGGCAAAAATATGACAGCCCACCCCCTCAGGGCCATTTCACACTTTAAGGCTAGCTGTCCCCAACTGGGAGCCCTCCAGATGTATCGCACTACAGCTCCTACCATTCCCCAGCCAGTATGGCTGGGGGATGATGGAAGCTGTAGTCCAACACATCTGGAGGGCCCCCAGATGGAGAAGGCTGCATCAGGCAGAACTTAATCCAAGTCCGCCACTCAAGAAGGAGCTCCCTGGTGCATATACCTATATGATGCATGTGTTTGCAAGCATGCCTGTCACATCCCCACCTTACAATTTAGGAATAATGTAAACAGCCAATGTAATGAGTGAAGGGGCCCTCATTTTTCCATGTAAAAGATTGCTAGTATTCCTTCTGAGGTTATTAAACCTCCAAAGGAATATCAGCTGTATTCCTTTTGAGGTTCATATGAAATCAAAAGGCCATCTCAGGCTCCCAGGGTCTCCAACAAATGGCAAAACGACAGCAATTCATTGCTGGATTAGTAACGGGGTTTGTGGGTTTATTTGCCTTAAAGCAAACCTCTTATTTCACAGTCCTCTGGGATCTTCTGGGGAAAAAATGCATCATCTTGCAGGCCAACATTCCTAGTCCCAGGATTATAAACCAAGGGCTGCATACAGCTCTCATTTAATCCTGTAGCAAAATGCTCACAGAGCCTGTGGAGAGTTCAATCATCCCAAAGGAGGTATGACTGGATTAAAGCATCCATTGCAAGGATGCAAAAGGATAGCTATAGAAAGCATAGGATTTGAGAAAAAGGATATTTGAGGCTGGGGGTGGTGTATGATGCGCACGTGTGTGTGTGGTTGGTTGGTGCGTGGGTGTTTGCTCAGTCTGAAGTACAGAAGAAGCAGCCAGGGGAGGCTTTGGTGAGTAGTAAATCGCTGATGCTGCTGAACTGTAACCAATGGAGAGGGACCCACACCCTGAACAAGAGGGGCTTGGAGGCTGCTGACAGGCCTAGGCCAATGAGATCAGCGGGACACACGTGGTGCTGCTCCTGCCACCCTCATGCCAGCACCACTGGATGGGACACACCCCTCACAGCAGCTGTTTACTTCCTGCCACATCTCCTCACTTTCCCCTCCTAAACAAAAGCTGCAATAAGGCTCAGCGCACTTCGAACTCGTGTTAGCTGCTCACAGTCGTATCTATTCATTAATGATTTATGCTTTCTATATTTTCATCATCATGTTTGAATACCTCTTATTTCTGCACACCTCATGGACCTTTTTCTTGCAAAACATGCCCTCTGCCGCTGAGTTTTTTTCTTTTGAATTATCTGAAAACATTTTAGGAACTCTCTTTGGATGAACTTTAAAATAATGACACATCCTGGGTTGGATCCAGATTTACACTTGTAAATCCTCTCCTTCCCATGGCAGCTCCTTCAGCGCGCTGAAAATATTGCACCTCAGCAGACCCAGCTGAATGGGATGAGCTGTGGTGTCGGGGGATGGGAGATCCCCAGAAATCCAGCAGAGGGACCTTCTGTGAGCAGAGCTCATCTTCTCATGGAAACTCTCTTCCGCTCACAAAAGGCAGATCCTGGACCCAGCTGCTTCCCTTGATCAGGTCATTGTCTGTATACGAATGCTCCTTGTATAGGACAGCCCATCCTTCATTCAATCCATAGCGCCAATTCAATCCACCCGGCAAGACTTTTTTATGGTGTGTGAGTGCAGGGCCGGCCCAAGGCATTTTGTTGCCTGAGGTGAAGGATAAGAAGGTGGGACTAAAAGAAAAGTAACTTGCCCAAGGACCTATGTACAAGGTGGAGGTTTGAGCTCCAAAGCACAAAACCACTCTTTTGGACCCAAACAAAGATGGCCCTGGAGGGCAGAACGTTGCTTGGCAGCATGGCAACCTCCCAGTAAAAAAATAATAATCTTAAGATATAAACATAACAATCAGGAGGGCCAGAGGAGCCTAGCTGGTGCCAAGAAATGTCTCTGCAGGCATATCGGCACCAAATTGGAGACCCGTAATGTATAGCACATCAAAAGAGAAATGCAGGTCTCTCTACCCAAGCCGGGATGGGCAGTGTGCGCGTTGAGCCCACAGCTGTGGCAAAACTGAGAGTACACTCTGACCAAGGTTCTCTTCACACCTGGCATTTTATCCCATGGTCCTTTTGATTCTGGATCCTTTTTGGGATTTAGACTGGCCCTGTGTACAGGCATCTCTCATAGCGCGTCCCTCCGCTCTGTACCTTTTCATGGCTGCACGGAAAAATCAGGACAGAAGGCTGACCACTGGTTCCTGTAACATGATTGATGGCTCTTCCGCAGCAGGAGGGAAGCCGGAAGCCCTTCTAGTGACTTTAAAGGTGGGGGGAATCGAAAGAGCACCTCCCTCCCTCCCTGGCATGGAACGGGGGGGGGGAGTCTTGTTTCCATCTCTTAACTTGTGCTGTACTGTTTCCTCACAGCCCCCAGGAAAGCTACGACATACTTCTGAGTAGACATAAGATTGTGCTGGAAGTCTGCAACCCATGGCACACTTACTTGGAAGTAAGCCCCATTGAACTCAATGGGGCTCACTTCTGAGTAGACATAAGATCGCGCTGGAAGTCTGCAACCCTCGGCACACTTACTTGGGAGTAAGCCCCGTTGAACTTAGTGGGCTGCTCTGAATCAACAGAGGACGTTGATTCTGAGCTTGGTGGGGTGGGGGATAAGATGTGTCTCCCTTCATTGCCAGGAGGCATTTTACCCTCTTTGTCCTCCAGTCGAGAAATGTGCTCAAGCATTTACGTGGCAGGCACGGAGAGAGCGCAGCCCACAGCCAACCAGACACAGTGGTTTCTTCCACTGTTGGAGACTTCCACAGGGAGGTCATGGTGTTCCTGTTCCATGGGATGGAAAAATACCACATTCTTGTGTTTGGGGAAAACATGAGATAGGCTGGGGGAAATGGCAGGAGATGGTCTGGAGGTTCACGGTGTCATCTAAAGAGGATTTCCATGTAAGAAAGTCTTAGCATAAAGAGAAGACCTATGTGTAGCTCAGCACTTCCTTAGAAGTCGACATTTACACACACAAACACAAACACACACACACACACACCCATGCTGTTTATTAAATCTGAGAGTGACTTGCAACAATATTCTGGAAACTCAAACCTGTATGATGAGTAGAGACCCTAGATTAATTCTAGGGGTGTACGAAACCCCGCTTACCTGGCTCTGCCGGGTTCTGCTGGGGGGGGGAGGCACTCCGTCCCTCCCCCTAGAATCCTCGCTGGGGGGGAGGCGCGGAGCGCCTCCCCCCAGAATGCTGGCTGGCCGGCTCCGCTCTGCAGCCAAGCCGCAGAGCTGCCGGCCAGCTCCAGCCATCCGCAGCCGGACATCTGGCCACTGGGCAGCCCTGCAGGGACACAAATGGCGGCTGTCGTAGCTGCCATTTGTGTCCCTTTCTTTCGCCATGATAGGTTACGTAAAAATTTACGTAGCCTATCACGGCAGGGGGGAAAAAGCCCCAGCGTACGCAAATGGCGGCAGCTACCGCCATTTGCGTACGCTCGGGTTCCCCCCCCCCCCGCCGTGATAGGCTACGTAAATACTTACGTAGCCTATCACGGCCTCCACAGGGACGCAAATGGTGTCCCTGCATTAGCCGTGATAGGCTACGTATTTACATAGCCTATCACGGCTGAAGAGGGGCAAGTGAATGGCGGCCACAGGACAGCCGCCATTTGCACAGCAGCGCAGATGGGAGCAGGTAAGTGCTCCGTTTCACGTGCCTTTCATGGGGTGGGGGCAGCGGGGACGGTGGGGACTTCGTCCCGTGCACCTTTCGTGGGTTGGGGGGCAGGGGCTTCGTTCCGCTATGGGTTTCGGGGGGCCGAATGCACTGGTATTCGGCCTCACTGAGATCCATCGCGGAATTCTCTAACATCCCTAATTAATTCTCAGAGTTTAGCAGAGTTTCTGTCAGTACCACTTGAGGAACATTCCAATAGAAACAAACTGGAGTTCCCCATGAATTTTTCAGAGGAATATGTTAAGCTCCATTCCTTGGAGAAAAGGAACATTCAGCACAATTAAATGCAAATGTCCGTTAACCAGCAACATACATGAAATGCTAGCACTCCATCTGCATGGGCAATCACTGAAAAAGATATTTTGGGTCCATTACGGCTGAAGTGTCATTCCTGAACGGCAAGCACTTGTGAATCTGTTGCTTTTAGAGATGCGTCTGCCAGTGGTAATTGGGAGCAGGAAGCCCATCTGGCAGAATGTGTTTGGTAAATCTCTTTGCAAGCTTCCATTTTGTGAGGGTGCAATACAGCTCCCTTGGTGGCCCCTCCTTGAAACCATTTGTATAACTTGCCAGCTGTTCCTTTCACTGGTTCTTCCCTCGGTTATTATCCTTTCAGAGGGAGCTGAAAGGGAAAACAGAGGGAGGCTAAAGTACTGTGGAGGGGTGGGGGGAAAGAATGCATTCCTTTGACAGTGCATTGTGGCAGCCATCTTTGTTCTGTTCGAGAAATGGGCTGTCAGAAAAATAATGCCTACAGAGGAAATATTTACCACAGAATCAAGTTTGTGCACTTGGGAGGAATCCAGGCGAGTACAATGCGTTTAAACAATCCAGAGCAACTCCCTTGCTTTACTTTCACTCATTCTAGACTATCTTATAAAGTCACATGTATTTACACCTTCCCACTTTTATGTTCTGGAGCAAGGAGCAGAAGAGATAAAGGAGACTCTGAAACAAAAAGTCAGCCTGCAGGTTTCCCAGAATGAATGTGTGCAAAGCAATGCTCTTAATTACATTAACATTAAAAGGATGCCTCTCAAAGTGAAAGGGTGGTGTTTTTTCATAAGGATGATTCCTTTCATACATTCTCCATGTGAAGGAATCACATTTTCTCTTTGAAATGGCAGTCTTTGCATTTTTATTAACTTCACAAATCTTTCCATTATTCCTGATGCATTTTCTTCAGCAAGGAATTTTGTACAGTTGGGAAAATTGCATTTTTCATGAATAATTCCCAGTGGGGATTCCCAGAAGCGGAAGTGGAATCCTTATACCAAAAAGCAGCAAGAAAAAGCGGGGGGGGGGGGAGGAGGTGATCATAATTGGCTATTTTTTCTACCAATAGTTTTAAACCAAAAGAAAAGCTGGATCCTGACACCCTTTTGTGCAGGAGTTGCTGCACTGAAGTCACAGGAAGCCAGGTTACAGGAAGTTACAGGAAGCCACTTTCAAGTGGCAGGAAGCCAGATTCCAGCTGAACATCAGGAAAAATGTCCTGACTGTTAGAGCAATACGACAATGGAACCCATTACCCAGGGGCTCTCCCACACTGGAGGCATTCAAGATGAGGCTGGATAGCCATCTGTCAGGGATGCTCTGACTTAGATTCCTGCATTGAGGAGGGGTTTGGACTTGATGGCCTTGTAGGCCCCTTCCAACCCTACTATTCTACGATTCTATGATTCTATGGAAAGAGATACTTTAGAAATAGGACTTACATTTACCTACCAGTTAAACTTTCATCCTGAGAGACCCTGTCGTGCTAAGTGGTGTAAAACAGAAAAGACCTGGGCTCTAATACTGCAACCAGTGTGAGCAGGGAGACCTGTTATAGGAAACAAGAGGCACACAACATGATGGTTCTGCATGGTATCCAACACTGTTGCTTCACTTATGCAGTTGGCGTAGTTCTGGTGTCAGTGCCCTCTAGTGTAACGCCAATAGCGTGTGCTGTAGGGATGATTCTCCCCGGAGGACCGGTCATTCCAGCATTCGCAGTTAGTGTTCCGCTAGAAGTCCCTTAGGCTAGCACTATGTCAACCATGTAAGTGGAGTGGCAGTGTTGGATAGTGCCCTCTGAGCTTGGCGCACCACTGGCATTTTTAAAAAATGTATTTATTCACATATTTTTTATCCTGCCTTTTGGCCCAGCGGGTCTGCAAAGCAGCTTACAAGCTGAATTTCAAAATACAAGTTTAAACAGTAATACAGAACAATAAGAAACAAGGTGGAGCATCAAAAGGAACAGTAGAAAACAAACAAGGCCACAGCCAACGTTTCTCCCAAACACCGAGAGAGCCCCAAAAGAACTCTAAATGACCTACTAGCCTAAAAACAAGGAGCAAGCCAAGAGAACAATCCCACTCCCTGCAAGGGTGTTCCAATAGCCTAGTTGCCACAACTACAAATGCCCTGTGCTGGGTCACCATCCAAATAAGGGAGGAACCTAGAACCAACGACTCCAAGGTAGAGTAGGGTCAGAGTCACACGCCAGTGTGCTGCTTTTTGGGATATCACTTTGGCTCCTGCTTGTTCAGTGTTGATGGATTCTTTTCCATTTGTGCAGCCCGAGGATGTGGACAGGATCCTTGGAGCACTGAGAGCCACCACATATATGCTGGATCCTTGCCCCTCCTGGCTTATTAAAGAGGCCAGAAGAGGACTGGCTGAGTGGATAACGGGAGTGGTTAATGCCTCTTTGGAACAAGGTATTGTTCCATTATGCTTAAAAGAGGCGGTTGTGAGACCTCTGTTGAAGAAGCCTTCCCTGAATCCCACCATACGAGATATCTATCATCCAGTCTATAACGTACCATTTTGGGGCAAGGTATTAGAGCGTGTGGTGACCTCCCAGCTCCAGGGGTTCTGCAGGCAGAAGGATGGGACAGAAATGTTTAACTAACTAACTAACTAACTAACACAATGTATAATTAAGTTATGAAACTCACTACTACTACATGACCTGATGTTGGCCACTAGCCTAACTGAATTTTTTAAAATTTATTTATTAATTCATTCATTTCATTTCTATACCGCCCAATAGCTGAAGCTCTCTGGGCGGTTCACAAAAATTAAAACCACAAAGCGCAGCATAAAACAATATAAAATATGAAAGCTTAAAACCACCATATAACAGTACAACCTGAATAAAAACTAGCAGCAATGCAGAGATTTAAAATACAGATTTAAACCACCAGAGCTAAAAGACTGGGAAGCTCAAATGCTAAAATACTGGGAGAATAAAAGGGTCTTCGCCTGGCGCCGGATTTGTAAAAGATTAGGTAAATTCATGCAGGTGTTCAAGTATGTCATTCAGTCTGCATTTTTAGGTGAACCAGCCTGATTTTCACTTCCTGGATTAACAGGCAAATCAGAATGCAGCTATCCTTTGGTTCTGGGACTTCTCCAAATTTTGTGATACAGTTCTCAGCTCAAAAAATGTACCAAAAATGTGTATAACAATGTGCAATTTTAGGTTAAAATGCATCAAAAATGCAGCGTGGTTGGACACCAAATTCCCCTTTGCCCAGCAAGCACTAATGATGTTGTGCTAGGACTGGTTTATACTAATGTAGTGTCATTGGTCTAGTGCTATGACAGCATTGGATACTGCCCAAAGGCTCCAAAATGTACTCCGAGTGAAGTCTATTCTCTAATCCTAAAGCATTAGGCTTCCCTTCTCTCCCTCTCTCCCTCTCCTCTCCCTCTCCCTCACCACACACACACGCACACGTTGATAACATTGCTCACTTTGACTACTACAAGGATTGAGCAGGAGTGCTTAGTAGCTGACCTATGACAAGGATTTCACTTGGTCATTCTTGCGCCTACGTTCCATTTTGAACAGATAAAATGTGTTCAATAGCATTAAGGGTGCAATCCTATGGATGCTTAGACAAGAAAACATGCTACAACCTCCAGCATGCCCCAGTCCCATGCTGGTTGTGTCATCCTGTGAGTTGTAGGACGTTTTTCTGTCTAAACTTGCATAGAATTGCACCCCGAGGGTGAGAAATTTTGCTCCGGAAAGGGAAATGTTAACAGAGGGAAATTTGAAGAAGGCCATCTACAAAGCCTGCTCTGGCCCTCAGGCTGAGCAACATGTCGCTTAGGTACATGCTCAGGCTGCCATTCCCTGCTTTCCCGCATCCCTACTTGACTGGTTGCCTACTTCTTGGTTGGCACCTGCAGTGCAGACTGCCACTCCTGACAAGACCCCCTCCAACAACAAGTATCCATAAAAAACAACACTAAAAATAAAAAGTACAAATGCTGCAACCTGTGTCCATCTGTTCTTTTCATACACTTGCAAAGTGTTCCAATTTTGCAAAATTCAGATAGGGCACTACCAAGGGCCAAACTAACATGACAGAGCAGTCACATAACTTTAGGGTGCAATCCTAACGCTAGTGGTATTTACCCAATTTAAAAAGCTCCAGAGGTTTAATCTTTCTCATATTAGGGAAGCATGGAACACCGAACTTGGCCAGGAGTGCCAACTTTCAGAATCAGTTTGGCGGGCCCTAAGTGCACAAATTGTAAAAAGCACCCTAGATCTGAAATTAAGATTAATCCAACAAAAGATTATTCTAAGAGCCGACTAGACACCTGATCGACTGCACCAGAAGAATTTAAGTGACTCTCCCCTTTGTTGGTGATGTCCAAAAGGGAAAGGGACTCTAAAGCACACGAGCCAGAGTTGTCCAGTGCTGGAACCGTTTTGGAGGAATGTGATTGAAAGGATCAAATTCACTCTTCAATTAGATTTTGACATACTAAGCCATACAGTGGAGTTATGACTCAATATGACTCCATCAATATGGAGGAGTGACACACCACTAATGGCCTGGTTGTTAAGGGCAACTCTAGCGGGAAAAGATTGGTGCTCCAGGCGTGGAAGGCGAAACACCCACCCAGGATTGAAGCCTGGGGTGGGGCCATGTCATCTTTGGCCTGCCATGAATTAATGTTGTTTAAACACCTGATGAAAGAGGACAGAGGCCTCCTGATTTGAAAGAAAGACTGAAAGGACTGGGCATGTTTAGCCTTGAGAAGAGAAGACTGAGGGGAGATAGGATAGCGCTCTTCAAGGACTTGAAAGGTTGTCACAGAGAGGAAGGCCAGGGTCTCTTCTCGATCATCCCCGAGTGCAGGACACGGAATAATGGGCTCAAGTGGCAGGAAGCCAGATTCCGGCTGAACATCAGGAAAAACTTCCTGACTGTTAGAGCAATACAACAATAGAACCGATTACTGAGGGAGGTGGTGGGCTATCCCATACTGGAGGCATTCAAGACAAGGCTGGACAGCCATCTGCCAGGGATGCTCTGACTTGGATTCCTGCATTGAGCAGGGGATGGACTCGATGGCCTTGTAGGCCCCTTCCAATCCTACTATTCTATGATTTGGCAGCCATATGTGGAATCATTTGATTAACGACTCTGATGAAGTTATTTTCCCCTTTTGCTTTCCTTTGAATACTATTTTGTCTATCTGGTTTGGGGGTTGGGGGGGAGGGGGTTCCTGAGTTGCTTCTGAGGTGAGATCATTGAGGGGGTAGGGGTTATTGGAGGGTGGGGGTTTGGTAGGGGAAAAGGACTGTAAGAAAAAGAAATGGAAATTCATGCAACCATGTCCATGAAACTTTATTCATATTTAATCAGTACAAAGACATGGACTAGCAGACACTGTTGATTTCTTGATATATTGTTCTTTTGTGATATGAAACTAAAAACTAATAAATAATTATTTTTTAAAAAAACCTTTAGGATGCAACCCTATGCATGTTTAGGCAGAAAAAAAGTCCTACAACTCCCAGCTTTCCCCAGACAGTCAAGTTGGAGGACTTTTTTTTCTGTCAGAACATGGTTGGGATTGTGCCCTTATGTTTGAAAATGATTGAGCCTGGAAGACGCAGGTGGGGCTAGGGGGCCCCACTAGTGCGGGAACCCCAAATCTTTGCTTTGAGGCCCCTCATCTCTCAGAAAACATCCGCCCCACCACACTGCCTCCGTCACCTTCTTCTTCCTTCCTGGCTGCATCTCACCCCAAATCGATAAGGTTATAATCATTAGCAAGAGCAGCATCATGAATTTGTGTGGTTGTGTGACTTAAAGTCACTTGATTCTCTGTGGAATGGGAGCTATGGCTGGAACATGAGAATGTGGGCCCAAAGGAGTGCTTTTGTGTGGCTGTGATTTCCCCACCCCCTCAGTTCAGATGCCTCAGTTTTCCCTTTCTGTGGTATAGTCTGCTGGCTGTTGGGGATTCAAAGACTGGTCCCCCTCCTCTGACCTCCTTGGCTCTGCCTCCAGAGCAGACCTGACATCAGCATCACCACTCAGATTGGCCACCAGCTTCCATTGCTCATGACCCCTTGACCCAACCTCTCGTGAGGCCCAGCCTCTGTCCTGGGCCTCAGCCCCGGACCTTTTAGGTACCTAGCACCACCGCTGCTGGGAGGTGGGGCATTACCTAGGGAGGTAGTGGGCTCTCCCACACTGGAGGCATTCAAGATGAGGCTGGACAGCCATCTGTCAGGGATGCTCTGACTTGGATTCCTGCACTGAGCAGGGGGTTGGACTCGATGGCCTTGTAGGCCCCTTCCAACCCTACTATTCTATGATTCTATGAAAAAAGCAGAGAAGGAGAGAGGGTTAACATCAGATTCCCCATACTTTATATGTGAAGGGGATAGGCAAAGGAATGAACCATCATGGCTATCTACATCACATCTAGTTTCACCTCAGCCAAGATGAACAATTCACGGTAAGAGTGAGGCAAGTCATATGTCAACACTACTTTAAAGCTAATACTGACCCTGCACATCTTTTCCTTCAGTAAGTGAACTACACTGAATTTTAAACTACATGATTATTTTAATTTTTAATGTTTTATAAAAAATCTTTTTATATTGTCTCAGTCTAATATATTAACCAACCGTCCAAATATACTATAAAATATGATATAATAATTTTAATGTATACTATATGATATAATTATAGTGTTTCATTTAATGCAATTAACAACTCTGAAAGTTTTCTACAGTGAATATGAAGAAAATGGCATGGTCATTCTTTGGGGAATCACCCAACAATTTAAAAACATGTATTCTCAAAGGTAGCCTGTATTTGCTTATTAGTGTTTTTAATGCGATTTTAACAGTTCTCCAGTTAAAATTCAGAAAACGGTAAATGCCATACTTCTGGTTAAATCAAAGCGTGAATGAATCCAAATGCGATATCCCTGTTTCTCATACCCACGACAATGACCACAGGAGAAAATGAAAGATGATCCCCAAGGATGCTTTTGAGTTTACTTAATCAAGCCAAAATTTTAATGTATGTAGAAAAGAGGTTATCAGAGTCAGTTAAAACGATACAACAAAAAGCTCGCGTGGTCTTCTCATGGTAGCAGTGTAATATTTTTGTTGCAGTGCTCATTTCCTGCATCAATGGAAATACCAGTTAAACTACCACATTGTAACCAAGGCCAAGGGGTGCATATTAATCAATTAATTGGGAAAATCTCTTTATTACTGGGAGACCAAACAAATGAATTATGGATAAGATTTTAATAAGGAGTTGTTCCTTGGGAAAGGTTTTAAATGCAAATTGCTGCATTGCTGCATTAGGTTAAAACCACACACATACATATACACACACACTGGTTACAGAGCAGGGTTGGGCGACCTGTGGCCCTGTAGATGTTGTCGAACTATAAATTCCATCACCTCCAGCCAGCAGGGCCAATGATCAAGGATGATGGGGGCTGCAGTGCAACAACATCTGGAAAAAAGGGATATGGAGCTTCTTATGGGCTACACATTTTGGGCTGGCAGCCAATGTGTTTAAGGTGATTTCACGAAGAATCAGCGATGCATGATGTAATTAGAATTAACTTATTTAAACAAGAAAGGGTTGATCACATCCACAGACTAACATATTCACTATATAACTTCCGTATGACATATTTACAATCTACCAGTATAATTTAAAAAACACACACACCTGTAAACATTGCCGGTATTGATAGTTACTAATGGCATGTAATAGACTGACCGATTAGGGCAAGACTAAACAATGCCTATTTTACACAAAGGTCTCAGGCTGGAAGTCTGTTATCTATAATCACTTTCTTTGGAGAAAGCTCCACTCACCTACTTCTGAGTAGATATGTATAGGATTGCACTGATAGTCTTCTAGACCAGGGGTGTTTGCAAACACTGATCCTGGCCCTGCAAACACATTCCTGACCCTCCTTTGTAGAGGGTCGCATCCCAATCATCTCCCCCTCACACAATTGTAATTGCATGGGGGAAATCACCTGAATAGAGGTACAATTGTCCTATAATATATGTTATATCATGCTATGTCTCAGCTGAAAATGAACTTTACTAGCTGCAGCATGCGAAAAGCATGCGAAAAGGCAGGCTGCACACTTCTAGATGTCTTTGTGTCCAGGTGTGCATTTCCATGCATAAACATTAGAGTCAACATGCATTCCCTTCCCTCTCCATGGTGAGGTTTAGTCTCTAGAGACCTGGGTAATGGGGCAAAAAGCTAAAAATCCCCAAATATATCTGCACGCTATCAAAATGGTTAAAAAGCACCACCAAATCTCCCAAAGTAGGGGCAGCAGCTTACCAGGGATGGGTACCAGAAAATCTGGACTGATCCTGGCAAGTAGATATTGTGGGATCATATACACCATGCAGGTCTCTGCTTTTGGGAAGAGGGGCAGGGGCAGCGCTGGTAGGGGGAAAACTCTCCTTCTCCAACAGTGAGCCAAATTCCTCCATTGGTCTTTCCGGAGTTTGCACTACAACTGAGCTTGACTAGGCTCAGCTATGGGATCTCTTCTGAATGCCAGTGCTCAGCCCTAGAGTATATGGTGGAGGATTAAAAAAAAGAAAATGCCTCTGAGCATACTCAGTACATTCTTTCCCTTCATGACTCCTACCTCCACTTCCCAGGATGGCGCTTACTTCCAAGCGCATGCCATTAGAACGGCGTCATTAGGTTGAACACACGAAGTGAGGCCAAGGTCCGTCCAGGCCAATATTGACTACAATATTGCCTACATCTCAAGCAGAAATTTCCCCAGTGCTGCTTTTTGGACTCCTTTGGACTAGAGATACCAGAATACTAGAGGTGCTCATGAATACAAGGCATGCCCTCTACCACAAAGCTATGAAACCTTGTAAGCGTAGCACTTCACTCCCGAGTAACCACAGCCGTCTACTAAGTGATGTGTGCCATTAGGGCCTGGGTCTTCCAGGCAGGTTAAAGTCCCACTGCAGTTCCCGTTCCAGAAATCAAATACTGCCTTTGGTACATTGCAGGAGCAGAGGTGAAACACCTGCTGGAAATTATACAAATTAAGTATGCTAACCTAGCAAATCTGATAGTCATATTAGCACAATTAGCATAATATGCAGATCACAGTACCTGGAACTGGGGGCTCTAAATGTGCGTTCAGCACTTTGAAAAATATCTGGCATTTGTTCTTGCTTTTACCTAGGAGCTCGGGCATGTTGCAAGCTCGGCATCCGTTCAGCTCCCACTGAAATCACTGGGTTGTTGGCACAACCTCCTCTGCCCACCACAATTCAGTCATGCCTGCGACACAGGCAATGATATTTTTCGAACTCTTAAATTCACCGTATTTTCGACCTCCTGTTTCATTCCTAAAATAGGGACTTTTAAGTGATAACTGCCCTCACCGATACTTACTTTTGCAAACACAATCTATTTACAGCACGATCCTATACATTGCTACACAGACGCAAGACCTGTTCTATTCAATGGGGCTTACGCACAGGTCAATGGATATAGGATTGCAGCCACAATTAGTAAATTCCTCTGTGCTTCCCTCTCACCCCACATCACTCTTTTGGAATAAATTCAAAGGATCCTACCTGGAGACCTAACCCCATGGTTCTTGATACCCCAGGAAGCTACCTGTGTACATAATATTTGATGTTATCAAATATATAACAATATATAGCTGATGCAAAGCATTCAGCTGAAAAGGGCAGCCACCATTTCACAACTTTCCCAAGCACTGCTGAGTTTTACACACTGGGCTGGGTTGCTCAGAAGACATTTGAAAACCTGACAACTAAACTGGCATGTTAATTTTGAAGTGAGAGGACCAGCCCAGCCTCCAACTGCTGCCATTGGGTGGATAGCAAGCAGAGCTGAGCAGAAAGTACTCACAGATTGCTGTTTGTTTGTTTTACATTTTCAGCACGCCAAAAAACGCCTCCACTTTTCAGCTATTTCTGTGCACTCATGTTGTTGTTTCAACCGAGCCCAGTTATTCATTACATGGTCCTCACTTTTATTTGCCCTCATGTGCCCTTCGTGATGTCACCAGATAGTCAAATCTGATTGGCCATGAAGTTCTGTGTAGTGCTGTGACACCATCTCATTCAGTGGCCTCATTTGGATATGACTCCAAACCAGGGGTTGGATGTGCCCCCAGACACCTTTCTTGGCACCCCCCCAAAAGTGCCCTGCCTCTCCCAATTATTTTTTTAATTAACACATTTTCTTACCGGCAGCTGGGATTGCTGTGAAATAGGATTCTGTTGGTGCAGAAAACTGTGGATTCAAAGGAGTTGTTTAGTGCGTTGGGGCTCAGACATCACCTCTGCCTTGTACTCGGTCTTTTGGGTAAGATCACTTGTCCTTTGCCATGCCTCCTATGGTAGCCATTTTGTGCTGGTGCCCAGGACAGTTTCTCAACTTGCCAAATGTGTCCACGGACCCAAAAAGTGTCCACGGACCCCTGCTCTAAACTATGGCTCATTCATTCATTTGTTATTTCTATACTGCGCCATAGCCAAAGCTCTCTGGGTGGTTCACAAAAATTAAAAACCATTAAAATACATTACACAAAGGACAAAAAAGCATTTGCATAAAAACGTATAGACAGATAACACACACAGAGACAACATATATTTTAAAATGATTTTTAAACAATCAGCCAAACACAGTCGAAGATGTGATTAAAACTCATTATATGCTGCCAAATGGTTAAGTGTTATTCCCCCCGCCCCCCCGCAAAGGCCACCCACAGAAAGGCTGGTGATGGGGCAGCAACAGAGAAGCCCTGCTTTAGCAATGCACATGCAAGGACCCACTGGGACTGTATTTTTGTTCCACGCTGTCCCTTTTTCCTTATTTTCACTTCATTTCAAAAACATGTTATAGTCAGGTAGTATCTGAACATTATCTGAACATAATCTGAAAATGCACATAATATGAGAATCTGAAAATATCAGTGGGAATGTAATTCTATACATATTCCCCTAAATTACAAAATACAACATTTTTTAAAAACAACCCAGGGATAGAAACATACAAAGTTACAAATTGTAATCAATGACCAGTCCTTCAAACAATCAGCCGGGAATCGGACAATGCTCCTCCTATCATTCATTATTTAGTTCTTATGATTCAAAAGAACTTGTTGAAAAAGATTATTCAAAACGGGAAGGTACTAGATACCCATCACGTCTTTTTGAATCACTTTTTCTTGATGACAATGTGTAACTTTGTGGTCTCCTTGAAATACATGTTTTTGAATCACTGGTCCTTAATTGCAATTTGTAACTTTGTATGCCACTGGATTCTTTCAAAAATGATGTATTTTATAATGTATATTATACAGTTACATCACTATGGATATTTCTGTGGTTTTCTACTCTTTGTGGCACAAGAGAATAAAAATATTCTGTAAATTCCTGGCATTGATGTAAGGAGACACCTCATTTCCTCCTCTAGAGTATAAGAAGCCACTTCCTCAGAACTTCTGCTTTGGCTCTTGGGGGAATCCTTTAATTTTTTTTTAAAAATAGCAATGTTTACTCCATGTAATTTGTAAGAATTCTAGGTGGCTTTTAATAAAAACTCTCTGCCTCTTTCTCTCTCACACGCATACACTAGTGGGAAAACTAGATGGAAATTCCTACTCACACATGAAGCTCATGGACTGGGTAAGCCACTTTCTTTCAGCCCAGCCTACCTTAGAAAGTTTTTGTGGGACTAAAAAATGTGTTTCTTAGGGCCAAATTAGATGTGATGGAAGTATATCCATGTATTTAAAAACAGATCTTCCCCATTATGTAGAAAGAGTGTGAGTGGCCCATTTTTAACAGCAAAGCAGGCACATGGGTATGGAGTGAAGAACCCTCTGCCTGCCTTTTATGTATCTTTCCTATCCACCCCGTTCAAGTCCTTTTCTTTGAGCTGTCACACTTCCATTATCAGAGTTCAGTTGAGGAGCAAACAACCAGAGTGGAGAGATGAGACTGGGGGGAGGCAGGCTCCCTTCCCTGCCAGAGATTACCACACCCAGAGGGGAGGGTGTGTACTCCTCACCCATGCACCCTTTTAGGTCAAGTAATCCCCCCCGCTCCCGCCCATACGTGGCGTTACAAGTGGTACATTCTCCTGCTGTGATGCAAGGGCGGGGGAGAGGAGAAACAGCTTGGGTGAGGCTGCCTAAACATTACCCGGAAGAAGAGGGAGAGAAGAACTCAATGCAGGGCTTCCATTTTCAGTGGCAGCTTCATGTCAAGTTCTCATCCAGCTCTGCCCAGAGTGTGATTGCACAGAAGTGTGAGGAATAAAGAAAGGCTAACAAGACATTAATTAGTTGAGCAATGATGCTGAGTCTGAATGATGGAGCAATGATGGAGTCTGAAAATGCAGACAGATGTAACTGTTTTAATGGCATTTCAAGTTTAAAGTGTACACGACAGCTGTTGGGTTTCTTTTTTATGTAATCATTGCAGTACACATTTTTATATCACACATAGCAAAGGTGGCAATTCTCCCACTGAGTATGACTGGTTTCAAGCCAACCGAAGATGGAAAACTTATTTTGCCAAGAAAGGAGAACATCAAAGAGAATAATGTTATTGCCATGCAAGAGAGCGGAGGACAGGAAGGCCTGGCGTGCTATGGTCCATGGGGTCACAAAGAGTCAGACATGACTGAATGACTGAACAACAACAACAACAACAATATCAGCTTGTTTTGGAGTTTTGAGGACTAATTTATGTAAAGGTGTGTGAAAAGATTTTTTTTAAGCACAAAAACGGATCCAGTTCTGCCAGACAAAACTCTACATGGAAGAAGCAACTGAAGTATTTGCTTGTTTTTAATTGATGCCCAGTTTAATAAAAATAAAGCAAGAACCAATCAGGGGACTTAAACATTCGGTAAAACCACTAGAGTGTAATGGTTATTTTGTAAAGCCCAGTTCAGTCTTTATGTGTTAAAGTCATCACAAGGTGACTTTATCACATCGGTTTTGTGTGCTGAATATTTTGGGGCTAGCAAAATGCCATTATAGTTATCATTATAACAGGCAGATTTTCTGCATGGAGGGAGGGCTTGTATATGGCAGGGGCACATATCTCTGCAGTTCCTCAACTCAGAGCACAATCCCATGCATGCTGAGACAAAGAAGTCCTACCAAAAAACCCTGGTGCCATCCAAATGTGTCGGACTACAACTGCCATCTTCCCCACCAACATGACCAATGGCCGCGCTAGGCATGATGGAAGTCACACAGCTGGATGGCACCAGGTTGAGTTTAAAGGATTTGTGTGGAAAGTAGAAAAAAGGGAGAGAAAGGAAGACGGTGGACTCCACTATAAAAAGGATGTAGCAGTAGCTACACTTATGAATAGCCCCCAAAGAGGAAATGCGCCACCAAAAAAGGGGACAAAAGAGGATGTCGATGTGCATAAAATTTACATTTGCTAATTTATATGTATAGGTGCAAATTTAGAAATAATTATAATTTAAATAGCAATGCAGCACATCTCACCATGGTGTGGAAGACTGTGACCGGGTGACCTGTGTGCCTGCCTGTTCAGTCTGTTGTTCAGGTGGTAACTGCTGATGGGCAGCACTGCTCATGATTCCTTATCTTTGAACTGGGACGGGACAGGACAGCCCTTGAAAGGGAGAACGCCTTCCAGCAGAGAATGGTTCTGCGGCAGCCCTTTCAATTAGAAAGCTGTTTTCCGTGAAAGAGGACACATGGCCACCCTAGGCAGGATTGGATCCAGACGTAGTCATGCTTAGAGTAGACACACTAAAATCAGTCGGAGTTAGTCTTGACTAACGTAATTCCCTTTGATTTCAATGGGTCTACTCAAAGTATGACTAAGCCTGGATCTAACCCCCAGCTTTTAAAAAGGATTTGTTTGTTTGTTTATTTATTTATTTATTGAATTTCTTAATCACCCATCTGGCTGGTCACCCAGCCACTCTGGGAGATGTACAGCAATACAACAGTTTTAAAACAATAAAATTCTACTTTAAAACATCATATTTTTAAAAATACCCCACCCCACCCCAAATGCCTGCCTGAACAACCACGTTTTTAATGTGTGGCAGAAGCTCATTAAAGAGGGGGCATGGCGGACTTCTCTAGGGAGGGAGTTCCACAGAGTGGGGGCCACCACAGAGAAGGCCCTCTCCCTTGTCCTCACCAGCCTAGCTGTCCTGGCTGATTAGACAACTTCAGAGGAGAGAGGCCTATCAACAGCAATCAGCCATGACAGATGAATGGGATCTCATTGTGCAGAAGATGTGTAGCTCTGAATACCAGATGATTCTGGGGACAAACAGTAGAGGAAGGCCATCAACCTCATGTTCTCTTTATGAGTGCTCAGAGACATGGGTTCCCCACCCCTACTCCAGATAGCTGCAGTTGGAAACTGAATTGTGGACTAGCTGGGCCTTAGTCTGATCCAGCAAGGCCATTTTTGTATTCTTATAAATGTAGGGATTGATTTACACCCAGGCTTACTGGTGTATCTTCTGGGAAGAACATCCAGCCAGAAAGGGAGATAAACCTTGTGGATAGCTAGACCAATGCAAAGAATTACCCTGAAAATTGAATCAAGTGGAGGGTGCCCACGAAAGGGCATTAATGTCACCCACCCTCATCTCTGCGTTGAAAGGCTGAGAGAGCTGCTCCGACAGCTGTTCCAATAGCTTTATGGAGTTCTAGCTCTCCTGACACAGAAACCGGCGATGAAGTCAACTCCCTTAGTCTGTCAAGTGCATATTTTCCCCATTATTCAACACTTAACAGGGATGACAGCCAAGATTAAATAGTCAGTCATTGTCTGTACCATTATGGCTCCTGCATGATTGCTTCAAATTAAATCTAACAGTCAATGAAATAGTCAATATTTAATTTACTCATTGCAGGTGGCGATTTAGCTTTGGTTATGATATTGTTTAATGGCAGAAATACTGGTATTTCAACTATTTATCACTTCTTTATGGGCCTAGAGAAAAGCGGGCATTCCTTTATTTTGTCGGCTGCCTGTACAACATTAGCGAAGAAGTCACTCTTCAGGTATTTGCCACAAAATGCAGACTGGAATCCTGTCAGCCACTAGACAGCCTCACTCCCATTGGTCTCAATCCGAGTGTGTGAACATGCAGTCCTCTTAGATAAATGGTGAATGTGCCAATCAGTTGTTTGGCAGGGAGAGCAGGAGGGGACTAAATCCAGCCACTCGCCCCTTTCCTAAACATCCAGTTGGCGTTATCACTGACTATCTGAAAGGACTATGGATGCACAACTCAGGATTGGATGGGGAATCTCATGCATAGCACCTATTTTCATGTGTGTACCCTCGCCCCACGAGAGGCCTGCTTGTGTGTCTATATGGCCCTTAGATGGATTGGGAAGAATTACTTCAATGGCAGCCCTACGTGGCACCCACAGCATTATAATCCAACATCCCCCCCCAACATCTGCTCCCTGAGGCAACCACTGTGCTCTGCCTAATAGTAGGGCCGACCTTGGAGCAGGATTGCGGCTGTGAAAGAGGCAACATGGGGGGGAAAAAACACCTCTGCAGTATGTTAAAGAAGCCTGCTGCATTCATTTTCCAAGCTTGCATTTTTAACGTGCAAGCTGCACACACCTAAGAGACCATTTGAATTTAGAGAGGCCCAGTGTTTCCAGAAAAAGCTCAAGGCTTTCGAGGTTAATATCTGCCCGCTCTTTTGACCTCCTGGGCTTAGTTAAAGAAAAAGCCATTACACACGGTAGGGGTAGAGTTCCACCAGAAAGAGTAGCTGTGACTTTCATTGTTGACCTTTTGACCACTTAAGAGTTCATCAAGTGGAGGCAGACATTTTTAACACCATGTCTGCACTTTTAAGTTTTTTTTCAAAATAAGCCCCCTATTTTCTCTCTTGTAATGATTATGTTGAGAATTGTTATTGTCCTCATTACTAAATCCTTTAAGAGAAATCAGGAGACTCAGTACCAACATAAACATAGCCTAGAGTCTGGGCCTATATTGACATTTTAAAAACATTGTTTAAGTAGCATCCCCCCGCCATCCCCCATGACTGGTCAATAATACCTTTGATATGCATCCTGGACAGGGATGTCCAAGAAATCTGAAACAGATTCAAATTACTTTGGATTTCTATGAACTTGACCAATGGATTCCACAGTGGACTGGCATCTTCCAAGTTGTGTGGAGTCTGTGGACTTGCGGACCATTCTTTTTATCTTCCAGAATTGTACACAAATTTACATCTACAAAAGTTAGCTGAAAATATGCAAAATATATGTACAATAGTTTTTATACCTCTCCAATCTCTCTTCAGCCTCTGCTGTGCAGTACTGTGTAATGTCCACTGCCTGCCAGCAAAAGTTACGTAAATTCCAGTGGACATTTTCGTGTACTCTACTGAAGTGGGGGGGAAATCCGATTCATCCGTGAGTAGATGAAAGAATGAAAGATGCCTGACAATCTGTGAAATGCACACGGAACAGATTAAACATCCCTAATCCTGGAGAGAACCTGTGACATATTGTACATTTTGTTTCAGCAGGAGAGATAAAATATAGAAAAGTTCAAGACATTTTGTTGCCCCAAACTGATATGCTGTGTGATTTGAGAGCTGTGCTCCCTATTTGTTCTGTGACAGTGCAAGGATTTCTGGTGTGCCTCTTTCCTATTGCAGGTCACTGCTTCCTTCACTGCTTCCCTTGTGGCACTCCAACTGATTAGCTGGGTTGCTTCTGCAATTGCTTGTGTAACCCTTGAATATAAATCTACCCCTTGCTACAAATGAAAGGTCAGTCACTATTACCCCCATTTTACAGAGGCAGATAGTGACTTGCCTCTGGCCACACAATGGGTCAACAGCAGAGAGTAGAGGTGATACTTTTAAAACCAGTGGACTACGCACCCTGACCTGGGCCAGCTTCTGTGCCCATAGAAGGTTTTCTGTGAACGGATGCTCCATTAGTAAGTCTTTCCCGCTCAATCCACCTGTGAGAGATCATGTGGGCACACCATACTCATGTACTAATGTATGGTCCAGAGATATTTACACAAAACATTGGAGGTTTGGGGGAGGAACCCACGGCCTGCTGGCTTTTAGATGGTAAACTCCTAGGGGTCCAGGCCTGTCTTCCTGTTTGTTACTTTGTAAAGTGCCAGGTACAGTACATCTAGCATTAATGGTGCTTAATTCTCCTCCTCTCTCCTCCATATAGACCATACACTCTAGGGTCCAGTGTGAAAAGACCCTGCCTTGTCTGTGGTTCTATCCTTTGAACAACAAAAGACGTCTCACATTACAATGAGGAAACAATCGTTTGACTCCATCTTCAGAAACAAGAATTCTTCTTCTCCTCCTGCTCTGTGCGGAGCTAGTTTCAGTAAATACACTTGTGTTTCTGTTAAGTAACCCAGTCAGCAATCTGCTTAAGGATGAATCCGAGTAACAATCTGCTTAGTTAACCATATGTTTGCATATACATGCTGGAATTTCCATGTGTGGTGTTAGGTTAGCATGAAATGCATAGTTATAGTACTTGATATTCCTGTAATATGTATTTTTCCTTTTGCTGTGAATATGTTTTTTCGTCTCATTAAAAAGAAACAGAAATGCTGAAATAATGACTTATTACTATTAACGACTTAATAGTAGCAGCTCTTCCAAGTGATGCTCTTTTGTGGAAAGCAAATACACTTCTAGCCATGTTCAGTTATCGGTATTGTACAGCTTCTTTTTTCCCTGGGTAAAATCCCTATTTCTTTATACACAATAAGTTCTGCCATAAAGGATAAATATCCCTTTCATTCAGGGCATATTAGGGTGCAGTCCATTGACCCAGATCTCTGGGAGTAAACCCCTTCGAATTCAATGGAACTTCTGAGCAGACATGTATAGAACTGCACTGTTAGTAACTCAGCTATTTGGTCACTCAACTGTTTTAAAACAGGAGCATGAAGCCGCCCCTTCCATCCCACCTGAATGGGATGGCAACCCCCAGAATCTTTTCCTCCTTTTGGGACTTAATGGCAGATCAAAGCCAAAAACGCCAATGGCCGCCACCTATTGGAAACCGGGAAAAAACGGCAACTAATTCCTACAAGCAAGCATAAATGTCTGTAACTTTAACGACTCTCGATAGCATTTTCAAATGCACAAAACCCAAGGGAAAAAACGGGGTGGGGAGGGGAAGGAAGTATGCTCTAGAAACAGGCTGTATGGTTCCTGCCATAGAAGCTTTGATCCTAGAGCGCCCTTGGAGCATCCTAGGAAGAAATGTTCAAGGGCTTCTGCGATCTTCCTAGGATGCTATAGCAATGGGGATTCTATGGCGGTAACAACAGGGTCTGTTGCTTGAGTGTTTTTCTTCTTTTCCCCGTTTGTTTTTAATGAAAATGGTCCAGGTAACAGAGCGTGGGATGTCAGGATCCTTCAGCAAGAAGAGAGGGGATTAGAGGAGGGAGAAAGGCAAGGGCCAGGGTTTCTGGTTGGCTGCGTGGTTTGGGAACTGAGGTTTCTCGGATCAAATCAGTTGCCAGGCCCCTCTGAAACACTCTTCAGCAGGAGTTGGGTTGAGCGAGTGGTGCGTGTGTGTGAGCGCGAGAAAGTGGGGGTTTGCGAGTTGTATGTTGTATGTGAATGTGTATGCATGTCTCCACCGCCTGGTCCCCCAGCAGACACGTGATGGGGCCTTCAGGACTGAAAAGCTTGTGCACCTGTTTTAAAGGATCACGTGCCCAAACAGAATTTTAAAAAATAAGTGGCATGAATTTTGCCAGTGAAATAAAGAGATTTTTAACATGGTCCCCAAATGAGCCCAAACATTTATAAAGTTGCAATCTATGCACATATACCAGGGAGCAAGTCCTATTAAATGAGGGCTGTTTTCACTGAGATGGAAAACATGTGTCTGGGCTGTACCATCTCAGGCTACAAATGAGAGGGATAATATGACTGAATATTAAAAAAACCCCAAAACACAACATTCATGTACATAGAAAAGTGGTGTGATGGAGAAGGATATACCAGTACCCAGACAGCTAATTTTCTATACTTGGGGCTCGAAATTTTCCCCTCTTACCCTGACATTGCTTTTTTGCCCAGACTTTCAGTCTGCATTCTTTTGTTCACTGTACTTTGGTACATGCAAGGTTAGCAAAGTGTGGGGTCGGAGCAAATGTGGGCCTGACTAACAGCTGTTGGAATTTTCTTCCACAATTTTGTTTGAAGAAACACTGAATCCTATGAAGCCCCCCTGCATCTGAGTTTAATGCTACAGCCCAGACACACATTTACCATCTCAGTAAAAAATGGGGTCGAAATGAACTTCAGTGAAAAAACAGGGTCCAAACTGGGGTAGCTACATTCACATATCCACGTATCTGCACATGTAAAGTGGAGGGTGGAGCCCACCTCCCATTCACTAGTGCCGCCCACATGTGTGCAGCTGGCCATTGATGCCTGGCCCTTGTACTCAGGCTTTGAGGCAGATTACTTGTCATTAATGCCTCCCACGGCAGCCATTTTGCAGTTTCTCAAGCAGAGGTGGCCTTAAACTAGCTGCCAGCAACCGGTCCCCTAGGCAAACCATCCAATAAGCACCCCCATGCACAAACCCTAAGGACAGATCTAGGCTGAGGTTTGGGGTAAACTGGGAAACATTTTGCCCCTATTTTCCATTTAATGAAGAGGCAACCACGCCCTCCATCTCTGGAAGCAGAAATATTATCATTTATAATAAAATGCGCCCCCCATTTTTTAAAAAAACTAAGCACTGTATCAGCACAGAGGATCTAATAAAAACAACAAGGAGATGATATGAGCGCAGCCCAGAAAGAAGGGTCCCTGGAAGGAGGGTCCTGGTTGGACCCTTGGGGCAAGGTGGCCAACAAGTCATTCCCTAGGTTCAGCCCTCTGAGGGCAAAGGAAGCAGCTGCTCTTGTGGGGAAGGGCTCAGCCTCCAACTGGGAGCAGGAGTAGGGCAGGAGGATATCCCATGTCGCCTGAGGGAGGACTGAGTCCCAAAGACAGGCAGTTGCCTGACTTAGCCCCACCATCCCCAGCCGGTCCCTCACTCATCTCCACAGCCTTGGCCATATTCCCTCTGTACAAGCACAGGAATGGAAATAATGATGTCTTCGTTATTTTATTTTTAAAAAAAATTAGTTTGGCACCCCACTTAACTTTGCACCCTAGGCAACTGCCTAGTTCACCTATATGGATGGGCTGCCCCTGTTCTCAAGACAGTTTCTCAGATTGCTAAATGTGCCCATGGCACATTTGGTTGCCTATCCCTGGCACAGCTGAGTCATTGGAGAGAGGAAATTTTAATCAGTGGGACTAAGAGTGAAACACACCATTGTTTAGTGAGTCTGTTGGTTGTAGTGTGCGACTGTAACAGAGAACATACTCAAGATGGCCTTGACTTTTTATGGGTCATATCCAGCTGTGCCTCCACACTAGTGCCAATGACACTGTGCTAGCATAAACCGACATTTGCAGAACGTAACTGGCGCCGGCTACGGCAACGGGGGAAAGCGGCACCGCTGAAGCAATAGCACAGAAGTGATTCGAGATCAACAGATTCATATAGAAGGAATGTACTAGATTTAGTGAGATTAACCAATGTGGTATATGTTTCTGTGGCCAAGTAATGTAGACTTATATTCAGCAGCTGCTGAGCTGATCAAAATCAAGAGTGCTTCTCTTCCCCCCCTGCTTTTTTTTTTTTTTTTGCATGGGAGAGATAACCTGTTATCACTCTGCAGCTTGTCTTTCACAGAACATGCATCACTTACTTCACAACTGAAGCTCAGCTTTGGCAATATTATCCAGACAGCCTGCCACAAAAGAAGTCAATTTAAAAACGGCATTATTGTATCTTGTGATTAAGGATCCCATTAGCTACTTTCTTGTCACTTAATAGAAGGGCCATTTCATCAACATTTGAAAGCGAATGTTTCAGGGGTGATGATCAAGGGTTATGAAAATCTCTGACTAAACTTCTTAAAAATGCAGGTCACTCTATTTCTTTTTTAAGTCCAGCACTGTGATGTTGGGGCACACGCTTGTCAGAAGATCATTTGCTCACTGGATGCATAATTCCTACCCTAATCCCCCCCCCCAAAAAAAAACCCTCATAACACATGAATGTACAATGGCAATTTTTAAAACACAAGATTTTTCCCCAAAAAATTTGCTGGAGCACAACAGCAAAGACACTAAATATAGAGCTGTTTTCAAGCCTTTTCACTTTCCACTCAACAACTGCTGGTAGAACCACACCTAAATGTGAGATGCAAGCATTACTTTGCATAAAACATTTCTTCATCTAGGTGCTAATGGTGTATGTCACACTCTGGCTTATAATCTTCCAGCAGCATCATGATGTTTCCCCCCTCCCACTCCTCCTCCTTGTCCTCGTCCTCGTCCTCCTCCCTTTCTCTGCCCCCAGGCTACCTGAAAACACCTGCGTTTTACAAAGTGAATTGTTGTAACCAATGTTGGCATGACATTGCTGTTTAGGTACGATTTACAACATGTTTGTTTTGCATATACCGCATGTATGAGGCTCCAGGCATGTATGAGAGCCCACTAGGGTGTCAGTAAACCATTTTTGCTTGGGGTTGCAAAAGGCAAGAAGCTGTTATGCACCTGGCTAGACACCATATATAGCAGGTGGGCTGCGACTAGCCTTGGTGTGTCAAACGTTGTTTTATATTTACAAAATCAAGTTAACATAAAATCAGTTTAGGATTATGAAGTTCCTCTGGGTCAGCCTTCCCCAGCCTGTTGCCCTCCAGATGTGTTGGACTGCAACACCCATAATTCCCAGTCAGCATGGCCAATGCTGGCTGAGAATGACCATGCTGGCTGGGAATTATGGGAGTTGCAGTCCTCCACATCTGGAGGGTGACAGGTTGGGGAAGGCTGCTCTAGGTTGAATGAGAAGATGGCCATATTTTGATCCTGACCTCCCCATTTCAGATTTTCCTCATGGATTCCACATATGGAAATCAGTCAAAATGCTCAACAAGAGTGTCATCAGAACATATGGCATATATTTGTCTTTTCCTTCCTCACCTTGGTGGCAAGACAGATCGTGTGTATTTAACTTTTGCCCAGTTCAGAGGCTTTCCTGGGACAAAGATCCGGTTTGACTGGGGAAGAAGGAAACAGATGAAACCCCTCAAGGCGATCCCTCAATGGTAATACAGTGTGTGACACACACCATCAGCGGGCTGAATTGCATGATCTTTCTTCCTTTGTTTGAGGGAGGGGGGGTTCCATGTAATTCATGTAGTCAGGAGGATGCTGGCATCACACATCACATTATGTGATGGTAGCATTCTCCATCAAGCCCTGTCTACACGGTGGGATATGTGTGACAACATCAGCCTGCTCTTCCACCACAGGAACAGGATGCTCACTGGGTACGCGAATGAATCAGTCCTTAGCCTAATCCTTCAGGCTTAAATAGAATAAACTATTAAACTATTTACCCAGGCATAAGCTAAATAAATTGCAGCAGTGCAATCCTAAAACACTTTAGTCAGAAGTGAATCCCACTGAGTTCAACGGGGCCTACAGGGAAGAAAGTGTGCATAGGATCAAGCTGTTAATTTCAGGATAGGCCTAGGTAGTCTGAGCCTACCTATCACTACCTCTCCCACTGAGAAATGAAAAGATATAACTAATATCAATATAAGACACCAACAGTTACCTTTTCTTCCTTCTGTGCTTCCCATTTTTTCTTGAGCTGTTCTTCCTCACTGCTTCAGGCAGTTTCAACTTCCAGCCGACTACATTGAATCTCTCTCTCTCTCATTTTTTTGTGCTCCTCCATCCTGGTGCTGGCTGGGACTGATGGAAGCCGTAGTCCAACACATCTGGAGGGCACCAGGCTGGGAAAGGCTGTTCTAAGGGGAGGAACCCTTCCTCCACTCCCACAAAATTATCATACTACATGTTGCACAAACTTACATGAAAGTTTGTTTTTAACTGAGAAACGGGCTCAGAGGTTACAGTCATGTGTGCCAAACGAGCAGGGGAGATGCTGCTAAACTATTTATTTATTTATTTATTTATTTATTGTATTTTTATCACACTCCTCAGCCAAAAAACTGCTCCCAGAGCAGCTTAACAATCAGTGAACAAAGAAGACAGTCCCTGCCCGCAGGCTTACAATCTAAAAGAGACATGACACACAAGGAAAAGGCAATGGGGAGGGGAGAAAAAAGAATTAGGTAGACTGTCAGCAGGGCTGGTGGGAAGGCCCTGTTCCCCCTCTCATCTCCCAAAGGAAGGGCAGGTTTTCCTTCCTGCTAGCAACTGAGGCTACTTTTCAGTTCCATCAAGCCAAGTATAAATGGAAAGCAACACACAGCTGCATGTAATGTGTGTTTGGGAGCGGGTAAGCAACTTATCACTGACTTCTTCCTCCCTTGGTAAACTCTGTGGCATGTATACCTGTTGCATTGGCCCCAGGCCTGTAACCAAGTCACCTGTAGTTTTAGAGGGGCCTAGAGATCCATAGTGCTCTCTTTAGGGGGCAATCTACATTACAACTTTAAACTGGTTTCAAACCAGTTTTTAGTGATTACGGCTACCAAATACAGGAATTCTGGGAATTGTAGCTCTAGGAAGAGGGGCCGCTTGGGCAGGGGTCAGGGGTCTCTAGCAAAGAATTCTCAGTACCCTCATGAAACTGCTGGATCCCTTTAGATAAACCAGTTTGAAACCAGTTTAGTAGGTCCATTATAAGTGCAATTTCCTTGCTAGTGGGCCTCTGAGCATGTGAGATGAGTCAAAGGTTGATAGTGCGGGCTCAGCACATTCCATGCTAACGAAGGCTGGTATCTTATCAGGGCCTAGGATGTGCCGGAGAAGTGAGGCTATGTTTATGCCGAGTTACAGGTGTCTGTGCTGGGAAAGCTCTGATTGTTTTCCTTCTTAACAAGCACTGTTAGCCTATGCTGGGAAAGTTGCAGATGAACACTAATTAATGCTTGCTGCTGTCATGCTGCCTTACTGCTGACATGTATGGTATAAAACCCATTTTACCCCATGGCTCTGGGTTCAGAGAAGCTGTCTGATCCAACCATTGGGTACGCCTGTGTACTGTAAGTACTCAATAAAGGCTCCTTGTAAGCAAGCCTGGGTCTGGCTTATTATTATCTCGGCACCTCCAAACGTTAGCAGCCGACGGCCGGGACATACACCTGTATGTTGGGGTATGGTAGAGGGTTCCCATCATTATCTTAAAGCCTGTCTATGTGATGCAAGCACCATGCAATTTCCTAAGCCTCTAAGGAAAACTACTTCCCCTTACTGTCTTTCCTTAATCCAAGCATGTACTTCGATATATGAACAACATTCAGATGTTCAGAATCCATGTACACTGAATATATGGAGAAGAAGGGGGCTGCACGAGCTTTCCTCACTCTGACCTTCATGCGTTGACCATTCCTGTGGGCATAGCACCAATGCCCCAGTAGGATCCTGTTCCTTGTTGAGTTTACAAAGATTCTAAATAGAAATCTCAAAGTGTAGCATCCCATAATAATGGGATAATAATAATCTCAAGGACTATGCAAGAATGAAGGGCTACTTGCAGCGACCCTGCAAATGGCCGCAGCACTGTTGATCAAACTAAAGAAGTATCACAGAGTAGCTATACTGCTTTGCGGTTGCATCTGTTCTGCAGTTTAACTTGGGCTTTTCTTCTGGGGAGTTAGAAAGGGCGAGCTTTCCCATTTGATGAGCCGAATGCTGTTGGCGGTAAATACGCACTCCCGTTAAAACAATCAGGGCTTCCCTAAAAAGTGAGTGTGGGGCTCCTTTCTCACTCATGTTCATAAAATAAAGGAACAGGGCTGGAGCGCTTTCAAAATGAAAACTCAGGCAGCCCTGTGCACATATTTTTCAAGAACCTATAGCTGCTACGATGCTTGAGCGCACCAAGCAAGGAGGAGGCCATTTAACGCCAGGGAGCAGGCGCAGCGTGATTTACCACCACAGCTTCTGCTTCAAGTGGTCGTCAGAGCGAGTTCAGGCACGGTTCATCATTATTATTTCATCAATTAAATGCACGATGCTCAGCTGGCGTCAGTGAAGTGGGCCATCGCAGATGCATCCAAATCCAGGTCAAAGAAGGTCTTTGTTCTTCCACACAAAAAATACAATGAAAACCCCCACTGTGGAATGTGATGCTTTCAAATAAAGCCAAACAGAAGCAGGGAAGGGAGTAAAAACTACTCTTAAGATATAGAAGCTGACTAGGAAGGAAGGATGGAAAACTCCATCAGTTTCTTGGATTGAAAGACAGCTTTGAAGCAGTTGCTTCTAATACCTAGTTGACAACGAGGCAGCAAAGGTGTCTCTCAGTGTGCCGGCTGCAGATGAGAGCTCACATGAGTGGTTTTTCCTCCCTCAAAGAAATCAGTAAAATCCCTCCAAATAAATGTCAGAGAAAAGGCTAGGCTAGAACTCTTCTCCCCTGACATGCATGTTTTGAATGTGCTTAGAATGTTTTATATTGTTCACATGGGCCCCTACCTGAAGTGGTATGGCCCAAACGCAGGTTTACCAAATCAATTAGAACCAGGCCTCATTTTCCTGTCTGTTCAAGCATAAACTTTCTTGAGTCAGCCATCAGGTCTCATTAATTTCCAAGGTTCTGAATAGAAGGCAACCAACCAATCTTTACACACACACACACACACACACACAGAGAGAGAGAGAGAGAGAGAACAAGACGGCACAGAGATTAATGTTCTTTCTTTCAGAAATAAAGCTAGGTTCATATGTTGCAGACCTGATGGCTAAGAAAGTTTGGCAGGATTTAGCCTTCTTCCAAGGGATGGACAAATCCATTAATATCAGTTTCTCTCAGTTACTCATTTTTCCAATGTTAAGTTTGTTTTGTCCCATTTCCACATCAGCTTCTGAATTTTTTTATAAGTCCGCGTGAAATTTTTACATGCTACCTGAGCATTTCTCCTGATATACACAGTTTTGTATGCAGCTTTGCCTATTAATATACACATTTTTACAAGCAAATTTCCTTAATGCATTCTTGTATGCCATTTTCACTAATATATACATTCTTGTGCACATGTTTTCCTAATATATACATTTTTATACACATTTTTGACTGCAGAACTGCAACACAACATTTGGAGAAGTGTGATTACTGAAGTTTAACTGTGTTTCAGATGACGTATTCGTTAGGGAAGGGCCAATTTCTTCCCCATCCTTTCTTAAGGCCTCAAAGTGGTATTAATGTCCTGCTTTGTGTGTTGGGCCAATGACAATGTAAGACAACCCCTTGGTTGCCATGAAGCCCTGAGCTTGAGTGTAGAAGTGTCCCACAACCACTGCCTGGGGTTACCCAACACCATACTCGAGGTCACTTCACCGGCTGCTGACGAGGGCTCATGTGAGTGGGTTTTCCTCCTTCAAAGAAATCAATAAAATCCCTCCAAATAGGGTTTGGAGAGCCAGCTTGAACAGGAAGTTGGACAGCCAGCTTGAACAGGAAGTTGGACAGCCAGCTTGAACAGGAAGGCTGTTGGGCAGCAGGGTGGGTGGTACTCCAGATGCATCCCCAAACTGCCTTTACAGTCCAGCAGTAGATACAAGCACTGCAAGCCTGCCCCAACATGGAGAGTTCTCCTGGTGAGGAAGATGGAAGTCCTATGGACTATAAGCACACACACACACACACACACACACTGACCCTCCAGCTTGGGTTGGTTCTGCACCAAGTACCCAGGAAGATCCCTCCCTCCCAACTTGCCCACGCAAGTCTATGTAACACATGCCAAGTCAGCTTCCTTATCCATAATTAGGTTGTGGATGAGTGAGGTCTTATTGGGAACCGACCTGGCATTAAACAGCAGCACGATATTTAGCACTCTATTGTAGCAGTACTGTAATCTATCTAAATATAAAACTCATGTTCTGTCACCATCTAGCATGATCAAGAAACAGAACCCCAAACTGAGATATATAGATAGGCTTGGCCTGAACGGTGTGCCTCAGTGAACCCCTTTTTCTCTTGAATAAATGAATGATTGTCACTCAATCTCATAGGGACCACTAACATAATTCTTTGCACTCTCACCAAATTATAGATCCCATGATTCTTTGGTATATTAAAAAAGATATATCAAAAACACCAAGAGTTTTAAAGTTATTCTGATTTAGGCAGCGAGGCAGTCTTTCAAAGAATGTAAAGAGAATATAGTCTTATAGCCAGGAAATAAACTTTGGCCATAGCTTCTAGCTTGTTCTAGGGATGGACAAATCTGTCAATTCTGGTTTCTCTGTTTCTCATTTTTTCAATTCCAAATTTGGTTGTTCCCAAATGTTGAGATTTTTTTTTAAAAAAAATATATATATATATGCATGTTTGTGCACATTTCTCCAAATACATGCATTTATATATATATATATATATTTTGCCGAATATGCACACATTTCACAAGCCATTTTCCTAATATAATGTATTTTAAATGTTATTTTCATGAATACACATATTTTTGGGTGCACTTCCCCCTAATATATGCAGTTTTGTACATATTCCTTGATTCGAGAACTTCATTGCATAACTCAGAGAAGTGTGAATTTCAAAGGGTTTCGGATTGTGTATTGGTTCAAAAGTGCAAAATTAGGTAAATTTGCATTAACATGAAAATCAAACGATTTTTTCTCCCATCTCTAGCTTCTGCTACTCCTAGCTTAAGTCCTAATAGTGGCTCAGGGTTTGTTCACAAAGAGCACCCTCCCATGGGAATTCACCTCCTGCACTCAAACTAACTCATGAGCATTCATACACAGCTAAGCAAAAGGAGAGGAATTGCCTCCAGACCCTTTGCTTTCTGAAGGAGAGGTGGCTGAGATGCTTCTAAGATAGGCAGGCAGGGAGACATTTGGGGGAAAGCATTTTTTAAAAATCAAATCGAATCAAAACTACTCACACATTGTTGGAAACATTATAGATATTGCCAAAAATACCTCCCCTTTTTGGTGGTCTTATGGCACTCCTTGCAAAAAATGTTAATTTATTTACTTACATAGATGCCATTTGGTCTCCCTCTCTCAATTGCCCACAGTGATATGATCACACACCCAACTCTGATTGGCTACATACTGCAGAGTAGCAGGAATTGTAGGTCAACACATCTGGCGGACACCAGGTTGGGGAAGGCTGATGTAGAGACATCACTGATGTAGAGACATTCACCGTATAACCCTGACTGGGTAGAATCACCCATGTGATTTATCCATAAAGGAGGGTGAAACAAGAGCTGGGGAGAGAAAGGAGTGCAGTAGCAGAAATCTGGGGGGGGGCGGGGGAAGTGGCTATGTGCTACCTTCAGTACCTGAGGCAGTGAGCCTATGTACACCAGTTGCTGGGGAACATGGGTGGGGGGGTGCTGTTGTGCTCATGCCCTGCTTGTGGGTTTCTGGTCAATGGCTGGTTGGCCACTGTCTGAACAGAATGCTGGACTAGATGGACCCTCGATCTGATCCAGCAGGGCTCTTCTTATGTTCTTATGGCTCTGAATGGTAAATGAACATTTGCGAAAGTTGAATATGGGGGGGGGGATCACCCCACAGAATATGGTGGTTTCTGGAGAATATCTAGCATAGCTATTTATTTATTTATTTAGTAGACACTCCCATAGATTAAGTATATAAGTTCTTGGTCTTACGAGCAAACAAATAGTATGACTTATATCTAAAGTTTTATTCATCATTGGGTAGAAATCCTTATCATTCCTAATAATGCTTTTCATACCACATTTCACAAATGTTATCAAATTTGAAAAATCTGTCTAGTGCCACCTCCTGTCCTTTGCATGCACAACACCTTCAAATGCACAGCTGCTTAACTGACGAGAGTTACCATGTGCTGGAACAAAAAGGCAGCAAAAAGATGGAATAGCAAAGCAGTTAAAGACATGATTCAGATACTTTAAAAGGCATCCCCCCCCCCCGGCCTTTTCAAGCTCATTAAAACAAACTAATTTTGAATTCCCAGTTTGCCAACAACAGCCTTGATCCATCAAATTACTGAAACCTACAAAAGAGGTAATAATCAAATCACTGACAATGTTATGACTGACTACTGGTGCCCATAATTGTTGATGCATCTGTTACAAAAGAAGTGAAAAATACTCTGGAAATCTGGGCTGAAGACAGTACTGATCAATGAATGTGCTGGAGTTCTTTTACAAAGGACATTCCCATGATGTTTATTCAACAAACCACAAACAGTTGCTCCCTGCTCCCATACAGGAGGAGAAAATGTGCCCCGTGTCTTTTTCTGACAGATTTTACATGATGGTGCAGTTGCTCCTTAGGGACTTGGTACGATGACCCTAAAGTGATAATATGAATTGTATTTCAAAGCTGGCTGCACTTGGAAAGGGGGTGGGGACAGGTTACGGCTGCCGCTTTTGCTTTTCAGTTGGTGTGGCTGTCCTTTTAGAATTCAAATAAGAACCGAAGGACAAGGTGCGCCGTGCACTTTTATCGCCAGCGAGCCAGATCTCAGTGTTCCCTTTCCAAGTGTCATGGCACTTGCTAAAAGAGGTGTCAGGCAACACTGCTACCAGGAAATAGGAAGGAAAAGTTGTTGTTGTTCAGTCGTTCAGTCGTGTCCGACTCTTCGTGACCCCATGGACCATAGCACGCCAGGCCTTCCTGTCCTGCGCTCTCTCCCGGAGCGTGCTCAAGTTCATATTCATTGCATCCGTGATGCTATCTAGCCATCCCATCCTCTGCCGTCCCCTTCTCCTTTTGCCTTCAGTCTTTCCCAGCATCAGGGTCTTTTCCAGGGAGTTTTCTCTTCGCAAAGGAAAAGTTACACTGTTTCAAATAAGACGCGTTTCTTTAAAAAGCAGGACACAGACTAAAATCAATTCACAAGGTTAAGGGAATCCACGTTTCAGATCATCTCACACTGACCATACTTAAGAGTTACAGCACTTCTTTTCTCACCATATGTTACAATCCCTGATGTGTATTAAATGTGTATCTACACTAGATCAAGCAACTCGGCTGTACCTCTTACTTGGCTGCTGAAATACCAGCTTTCTTGCTTTGGGACCAAATCTAATGCTTTTGCTAGCACTGTGGCATAATCTGTGGAGGGGGTAGGGGGAAGATAGATGGTTCTGAAATCTTGCTGAAATCAGCAAGGCCCGAAGGGTGAGTCAGACACCCTTATTTTCTCATCATGTTGTTATTCAACTGATACTGGATGATATTAAAGTTCTCCTATCTGTGATATTAGATCTGTGATGTCATATGTGGTCTTCACTTGATGAAGCACCCACTGAGTGATGAACAAGCCCGTGTGAACCAGAAATTCACATTTAAACAATGGAATCACATGGATTTCAATGGAACTTACATATTTGCCCTCTGAGTTTTGAAATTCTGAGAACGACGGTATTAGATTTGCAAATATAGGCTGAAAAAACAACTAGGACTCTGTTATCTCACTTTAAAGGCATGTTATCTATGTGGTAGGGAAGCATAGCATATCGGATTAACACTCCATTGTTTGGGCTCCTTCCCCATAGGGAAAGTTTGCTTCCTAGGCCTGCAACCATGCACATTTCCCTAGGAGTAAGCTTCACTGAAAACAGTGGGATTTACTTTTGCATACATTTGCATAGGTTTGGGCTGCATGTGAATGTCTCCCAAAGTTTTTACTAGAGTTTGCCATCCCTCCGCCTGCGCAGAAGTGAATTGTTTACACCACAGCCTCTCTACCCCACCATGAAGGCATGCATGCGTGTGCATGTAATCTGCTCCTCTCATCCCACTTTGGTAACGCTTGGAATAAGAAGATAAAATGGCTGAGTGCAGAAATGTGGTTACCTTCCACAGTTCCTATGGTGTGGCAATGTTGGAACGGAAAGTAACCATGTTATTGTCCCTGCCTACGTGATGTGCTTCCTTCAACCACTGGCAGAGGATGCACCACCACGACAGTGCTAATGTATGAATTCAGTCTCTCACCTCCTGTAAAATGGGCGTTTTCATCTGACATACGTCACGATACATTTTCCTCTTTCCACATCCCAGTGTCAAACATGTTTCCTCGAACGTGTCAAGTTGAATGAAAAGGTCACACAATGACGGTAATAAAGTTAGGCTGCGAAAATGTATTAGCTTCCATCTTTTGCAGCATGAAACACCCAGCCTGCCTTCCCAGATGTTAACAAAACAAGCAAAGAGAAAGAAAGAGAAATAGGAGTACAACAAGGAGTGCACAACATCATAATGACACGGGGGTTACTGCCTCTTTAACAAGCTCCTACTACTGTACAGTGCTATTATCATTCAGAGTGCCTTATCACTCCATGCGCAAATATTATGACTAGCTGAACATCTACAGTAATCACTACTGTAACTGCGTACATATATTTGTATTTAATATTGCAGGCTGTTGGTGTCACCAGGCTATAAAAACCAAACTGGCATTAACATCCATGCTGGGGATTTGCATAACGCTGACAAGGAGGAAGCCTGGCATGTTGCCTCAGCGTGCAAGATGCAAGCCGCTTCTTGCAGCACATAACAAATGTTTGACTGAGCTCAGAAGTATCTCTTCAGATGCCAGCTTCAGACAGGTATACGTTCTTCATCTGGTGGAAGTGATTTGTCCGGAAATGAAATGCCTCGGAAGGCACAGAATGCATGTTCAAATGACTTCCACCACACTTTAGAACTGCTGTTGCTAACCTGGTGCCCTCCAGATGTTTTGGGCAACAACTCCCAGCATTCCTGACCATGCTGGCTGGGGCTGATGGGAGCTGAAACATCTGTAGGGCACCAAGCTGGGGAAGGCAGCTTTAAAATGTGTGCTTGGGGGCTCTTCAGATGAACCCCTCGCACACTGAGGGATTATGCTCACCAGCCATGTGCCTCTGACACCCAGAAGCCTGCTAGCCAAGGCCTCCAAACATCAGGGTGAAAGGAGGCCTATACATGTCCAAATGTAAGCTTTCAGGGCTTCCTCAGGTATTCACCCTTAGTGCCATTCTGCACATTATGCAAAGGAGGAGGTGGGCGGAGGTGATAGAATCCTGGACTGGACCACTTCAAAGTGCAACCCCGGTGGCAGCCCTAGGGAGGAAGGAGCAGAGAACAAGGAGAACACTGAGTGGGGACAGAGAAGATCAAGACAACGTACCCTTCCACTTCAGATGATGAAAAATGAAAGTCAACATTACCTTTCCAGGCCAGGGAACTTCAGTCTCTGTCCCAGCACCTCAGATACTCACAGCCACTTCTCATCTTATTTTTAAGACACAGGCACATTCCCTGAAGTTGCACCCCTCTTAAATGGCACATGAAAATGTATAATATGTAGGGCTGTTACCTGATTAAAGAGATTAAGGACTAAGATTGTATGAGTGCTAGGGCATCCTGCTACCAGATTGCCTCCAGTTTGATGGAATCATAGAATCACAGAATAGTAGGGTTGGAAGGGGCCTACAAGACCATCGAGTCCAACCCCCTGCTCAATGCAGGAATCCAAGTCAGAGCATCCCTGGCAGGTGGCTGTCCAGCCTAGAATCACAGAATCACAGAATAGTAGGGTTGGAAGGGGCCTACAAGACCATCGAGTCCAACCCCCTGCTCAGTGCAGGAATCCAAGTCAGAGCATCCCTGACAGGTGGCTGTCCAGCCTAGAATCATAGAATCACAGAATAGTAGGGTTGGAAGGGGCCTACAAGACCATCGAGTCCAACCCCCTGCTCAGTGCAGGAATCCAAGTCAGAGCATCCCTGGCAGGTGGCTGTCCAGCCTAGAATCATAGAATCACAGAATAGTAGGGTTGGAAGGGGCCTACAAGACCATCGAGTCCAACCCCCTGCTCAGTGCAGGAATCCAAGTCAGAGCATCCCTGACAGGTGGCTGTCCAGCCTAGAATCATAGAATCACAGAATAGTAGGGTTGGAAGGGGCCTACAAGACCATCGAGTCCAACCCCCTGCTCAATGCAGGAATCCAAGTCAGAGCATCCCTGGCAGATGGCTGCCCAGCCTTGTCTTGAATGCCTCCAGTGTGGGACAGCCCACTGATCTCAGAGGCTTCCGAGTATCCTATGGCCTTCTGGGCTGCTGCTAGCCTGTGTGAGGAGCAGTGGAGGCCATCTTTGCCTCTCTGTCCGCTTTTACAGTATTTTCCACCAGATGGGCCTCTGAGCCTGTCCAGCAGAGTTGCACTGCTGGGGGAGGGCCAGGGGCTGGAAGGCCATTGGATCTGGTGGATCCATGGCCCCTCCCTGCCTACTGGCATGGTCGGCATCTTGACCTCAGGTAAGGTAGCTGCCAATGACTTTTCCAAAGAGGTTGGGAGGAGCTTAGGCAGCGGCAGGCAGTGGCGGGGGGATCCATGCTTGGATCTCCTCCTCCAGAGACAGAGCTGTCTTTGGCCGCAGAGGAGCAGATCCGCATCATCCTACGGTGCTCCAGACAATAAAACAATTAAATCTGGCACATTGGGAACAATAGCAGCCATTCTTTAAAAAAAACATATTTTATTCTTAGATAAGTTTTGTTTTGGAAAAATTTGGGTTGGTGGCTAGGCTGATGTGTTGATGTTTGGTGTTTTATCCTGGTGTTTTGTTTTGTGTGTTTTCAGCCATCAGGATTGTGGATTATTTTAAAATTGTTTTTTGATTTTTAGTAATTGAAAGCTGTATTGTATTGTTTATCATTTCCTGATTACAAGCTGCTTTGAGATAATTTTTTTGGGTAAAAAAGGCAACATAAAAATCTCAATAATAATAACAACAACAACACTCATCTGTGTTGCGGGTGGCATCATCTTAGAACAGGCATTGTCTCACACACAAGAGGAAATGCCTGATTTTAAGATGGCATTTCCCACCTGCAGTTTTTATAATCACTTGTATTAAGCACCTTACATTTTTTTGATTCAAAACTGCTGACCAATTTATTGGAGGCACTTTTTAAGATGGTCAAATGTTTTAATCAATTAATCTAACTGATTAATCCACTATACATTGCAGCCGTTATAATATGGCGCCTTTGGCTCTGTCAACCATGAAAGCTGCTCCCAGAATCTTTGTGCCCCTGCCATGAGGGACAGATGAACCTGTCATTTTCCGATTCTCTCCATTTCTCATTTTTCCAACTTTAAGTTCATGTCACATGAACTTAAATGTCACATGTCACATCAGTTTGCAAATTTTAAAAAATATCAGCATGAAAATGTGTACATCATTTCAAACACACTTCTAATATACACGATTCTGTGCACAATTTTGTCTAACAGATGCATTTTTTCAAGACCTTTTTCTAATATAATGTATTTTGTACATTATTTGCATTGATGAACACATTTTTCTGTGCAGTTTCCCCTAATATATGCAGTTCTGGACTGCAAGGAGGTCAAATCAGTCAATCCTAAAGGAAATCAACCCTGAGTGCTCATTGGAAGGACAGATACTGAAGGTGAAGCTCCAATATTTTGGCCACCTACTGCAAAGAGAAAATGCCCTGGAAAAGACCCTGATGCTGGGAAAGACTGAAGGCAAAAGGAGAAGGGGACGGCAGAGGATGAGATGGCTAGATAGCATCACGGATGCAATGAATATGGACTTGAGCACACTCCGGGGGAGAGCGGAGGACAGGAAGGCCTGGCGTGCTATGGTCCGTGGGGTCACGAAGAGTCGGACACGACTGAACGACTGAACAACAAAAAATGCATTTTTTAATTAGAAAGCTGCATTACAAAGTTTTGGAAAAGTGTGAATATCAAAAGTATAATTACATTTTGGTTCATGTATTGATTTGGGAAATATGAATTAGGTAAGTTTGCATTCAAATATAAACCAAACAAATTTCTTCCCCTGCCCTTCCATGAGCTTTGGACCTATTTGACCTGTTTTCAGGTAAATTATGATTAAAGGAGGCAGATGTTTTTACTTCAAATCTTAACTTTAAGATCTTCAGAGGAGGCCACATAACATCTCGAAATCGAGCCTTCTCAATAATGGTGCCCACCCTCTGGAACACTTCCTGGGCAGTTCAGGAGGCAGAAAATGTGGTATGTTTTAAATGCCTCCTGAAAACGCACTTGTACACACAGGCTTTCTCTGGCTTATAATTAGTCATAATTAAGCAAGATGCTTCCCCATTTTACTGGGTTTTTTTATTGCTTTTTAATTGTTATTGTAGATGTACTTGTGTTTTTAATAGTATATTTTAAACAGTGATTTTTAATACTGTTATATGTAAACCACAGAGATATCTTATTATTTTAAGCAGTATGTAAGTATTACTAATAAAAAATAAATACATACAATGCCACCATTAACCCTCCCTCCCTTTCCTGCAAAGCCTTTGGCATGCAGGGAAGGGCTGTAGCTTAGGTTCCTTCATTGCTATCACCAGGTAGGTCTGGGAAAGACTCCTGTCTGGAATCCTGGAGAGCCACCACCAGTCAGTTTAGGCAATCCTGGAGAGCCACCACCATTCAGTTTAGGCAATCCTGGAGGGCCACCACCAGTCAGTTTAGGCAATCCTGGAGAGCCACCACCAGTCAGTTTAGGCAATCCTGGAGAGCCACCACCAGTCAGTTTAGGCAATCCTGGAGGGCCACCACCAGTCAGTTTAGGCAATCCTGGAGAGCCACCACCAGTCAGTTTAGGCAATCCTGGAGAGCCACCACCAGTCAGTTTAGGCAATCCTGGAGAGCCACCACCAGCAGTCTGACTTGGTATAAGGCAGCTTCCTATACGGTCCAATGCATGTTCAGTTGTAAGTGTGTTCCACTGAGTTCAATGGACTATCTATCTATCTATCTATCTATCTATCTATCACATTTATTGGCTGTGTTTCAGGGCAGAAGCCCTCTCAGGTAACTGTGTACAGGACTGCAATCTTAGTCTTTTATGCCGTAGTAAATGTGTTAGTCTTTAAGATGCCGTAAGGCTGTTGTTTTTGCTTCAAGAGAATAATACAGCTGCTCTTCTAGATGTACAAACATCCAGTGAGACTGGACGAGGCATTGTGTCTTCTTCCAAGGCTTGGAATCAGTTAACTTACACATTTCTATATGTGCTTCACATTGCGCTTGGTTCTACCAAGGGATGCCTTTTCCTTCTCTTGCAACAGCACCTGTCTGCATAGGCCCAGGACAGGATGATTTGTGTCAAACCCCATCAGAGATCAGTATGGAAAGAGAGAGAACTTCAGGAGGCACCGCACATGAGAATATAATTTGCATGTGATAAGGCAAACATCTTGTAATAATGAACATCTATTTATAGCACTATATACAAAAGCCAGTTATCGGCATTAGGTCCAATACATACAACCAAGAGACAATTTGGGAGGGAATCAATCAGATGAAGGGGTGGGGCTATTCACCCCGATTCTCACTAGCTGGAGCCATTAGGAACAGTGAGCATGTCTAGCCCCTATCCAATGACGTTCGTGAATGCACTCCTTGACTTATATGTGAGTGGCTGCCACTCATGTGTATGGAGAAAGGTTGTATTGATCCTGGGAACATTGTTGCAGGGAGGGCAAAACCTGCCACTCCTCCCTGACTGGAGCCTCAGCTCTCACTAACTAGGACCCTTCAAGAAGTGAAGTGTTCTCTATGTGAACAGAGATGTACTGCATTCTCCTGAGGACCTTGGAGTATAAAGCTGTCCCACCACACACCTGCGTCACCACTCAAAGTGATGATTAAAGGAAACGCAATAAATCTGACGAAATTTAAAGAGTCTACAATGAAATGCCAACAAGACTAAAGCAGCAGCATAATTGAAGTTCAGTAAGTAGTAGTCAGTCAAGGCCCTGAGAAGTTTCTTTGATACAAAAAAAGCCTTCAGTGACTAGTAAAGGTATGCCAAGAAAAAGCCCTACAGCAGCCTTGCTCAATCTGGTGCCATTCAGATGTTTTGGACCAAGTCCCATTACCCCAGTCAGCATGGCAAATGGTCAGGAATGCTGGGGTTTGTAGTCCAAAACAATGGCAGGCACCAGGTTGGGGAACCCCAGATTTCACAGGTGAAAATAGGCACATTTACTGTATGCTAACACCAGCACCCACTCACCCTCCACTATTACAGGTTTCTGGTTGCTCTTCTTTGCCCACTGTATTCATTTCTTGGCAATAGCATGTCCTACACTGGATTCGGAAGGAGGGTGTGTTAGTTCTCTTTTTTTGAAACATAGGAATATGAATATATTTTTATTTATTCTAGAAGAGCTGTGACTCTAACATACTCAGAATATATACACACATGCTTAGTGATATCTTAGTCTCTTGATAGATAGTTGTGCATGTGGGAAGCAATGCACTGGCATTTTGTGCTTAGATAGCCAAAAATTAACCTGGGTCTGGTCATGTAATTTGAAAGCAAAAAAAGGATGCTGCATTCACACACACACACACACACACACACCTTGTTGTCCAATATATGTTAACATATTTCATAGTCCAAAAAATGAACTTCAGAAGCCACATCATATGAAATATCAGTTAGTGTGCAACTGTTCATGCAAATATATTTACAATGCATGTGGATGCATTTACTCCCCACTCAGAGTTTTAACATCTAGTGACTCAGGGGTGGAGGCTAAAATTTCAAAGACAGTAATTCCAATGCATATGCATATATTAAAAATACATTTAAAGGCATCCCAAAACTCTCTCCCACAGGCCAAAAGAAAAAAAGTGCCAAAATATGAAGAGCTGGGACATCTGAAGCCCTACTTGATTTCATTTTAGTTAACAGGGGGACACAGAGCAAAGCCACATCCACTGAACTCAAAAGACAGGAGAGAAACCTATTGAAGGAGAAGGCACTCCTCTGTATGTTTTGTAACAAAAATCTCTTAACCTACCTAGACCATCTGCCCATGCTGAAATCAACCCGCAGATTTACTCAGATTTAAATGCGACCTAGTTCCAAATATTCAGTATTCCAACTGCGTGGTTACTGTGTATTAGTAATTTGGATACTCTGTGACAAATCAGCAAAATATACTATATATGTCCAAATCATACATTTTGAAGAAGGCTCCAAAGATGTCTGGCTTGTATAATACAGTCATTCAACAAATCTATCCCCACTCCCCAGACACTTCAAACAGCAGACAGGTCTATATTAATACATATCAATTCGGCTTATTCTGAATGGCTGATAATAAAATTATTGTTCACAAAGCAAACTCAGACAGACACAATCATTCTTGAAGAACAGCATAATTTCCAAATATCTTTCCTTCTCAAACCCTAATGTGTTTATAGTTTGGAGGACAAACCAAAAGGGATTCACCCTTTCAACATGTGAGGCTATGAGTGCGGCAGGGTTTAATATATGAGGATGAGACAAAGCCTTCAAAAGACTTACTCTACAGACAGCCTAATTATTGTTATTTTAAAAAAAAACCCAAAAAACCTTGAATATTGTGGCCCCAACATGAGGTGTGACTTTGGAAAGGGTGGTTCATCAGCAACATGAACATTTCATATGCTCTTAACCAACAACACTCCTAGTTTTCTGGTACCTGTGTCAGACAAATCCCTGGAACTGTGTTGTCCGGTAGCGGCAGGTGACTTTGGGCAGGGGCAGTAAATGACCCTTGCTGACCAGCAGTGACCGACAGGGAGGGAGACCCCTGTCCTTATTGGCAGCTGTTGCTGAAAGGCAGCTGATAACATGGACAGCACCAAGTGCCCATGTGCCCATGAATGGCCAGAAAATGCCCTGCCGGCATGAACGAATCACCCAGAAATGTTGCCATGTCAGGTGCTTCTGACCATTTACCAGCAGCACACTCCCCAAGCAGCTGCTGGTAAGGACATGGGCTCCCTCCCCATCAGACATTGTATAGTAACCATTTATTGCCTTTTGCTTGACCTTACTAGCCCCACTGGTTTTGTTTCTGTCGTACATTTGGAGAGACTTTAGTGTTGCCTTTCACAAAATGAATTAGAGTGCAATCCTAATGGTGCAGATCCCACCCCTGCTGGAGGTACAGAAACAGCTACACCTTTAGGAGGGGAAAAAATTCAAAACGGGGACTCCCCACACATCCCACCACTCCCAGCTGCCGCAGAAAGCTGTGTGGCTGACCCTCTTCCAAGGTTGCTATTGCGACCTCGGAAGAGGGTTGGAGAGGGAGAAAAGGGGGCAGGACAGTGGGTGGGGAGGAGAAAGGAGAGGCCTGGATCCACTGGATCCACAAGCCTCTCCATTGCTCATCCCTGCCCACAGCAAGGTACATCATCTAGATGGACGGAGAGGCTTGTCCAGCTGAGAATGATTTAAGGTGGAACAGGAGGCAAAAACACCTCTGTTGTTTCACCTGCCCTGCCTGGCTCTTGCTGGCAAGGATCTGTGTGGACACAGGGCTCCAATCTCAGAGTCCTCCATCTGAAGAACATACATCTTTTAGGATTGCACTCTTAAAATGACTTCCCAGTTTGCACTCTTAAAATGACTTGCCACATACATCCTTTAGGATTGCACTTTTAAAATGACTTGCCACATACATCCTTTAGGATTGCACTCTTAAAATGACTTGCCACATACATCCTTTAGGATTGCACTCTTAAAATGACTTGCCACATACGTCCTTTAGGATTGCACTTTTAAAATGACTTGCCACATACATCCTTTAGGACTGCACTCTTAAAATGACTTGCCACATACATCCTTTAGGATTGCACTCTTAAAATGACTTGCCACATACGTCCTTTAGGATTGCACTCTTAAAATGACTTCCCAGTTTGCACTCTTAAAATGACTTGCCACATACATCCTTTAGGATTGCACTCTTAAAATGACTTGCCACATACATCCTTTAGGATTGCACTCTTAAAATGACTTGCCACATACATCCTTTAGGACTGCACTCTTAAAATGACTTGCCACATACATCCTTTAGGATTGCACTTTTAAAATGACTTGCTACATACGTCCTTTAGGATTGCACTTTTAAAATGACTTGCTACATACGTCCTTTAGGACTGCACTCTTAAAATGACTTGCCACATACATCCTTTAGGATTGCACTGTTAAAATGACTTGCCACATACATCCTTTAGGAGCGCACTCTTAAAATGACTTGCCACATAGATCCTTTAGGATTGCACTCTTAAAATGACTTGCCACATACATCCTTTAGGACTGCACTCTTAAAATGACTTGCCAGATTGCACTCTTAAAATGACTTGCCATTTCCCATTTTCAGCTGTTCACCTGGGTCTGTGGAATTTAAATGTCCCAGAAGAGAGTTCCATTATATCAGTAGTGTACATACATGTCAATGAAGGCAGATGACCACTAAGGCACCATGGAAAGCTCACCATTCACATACTACAGCTAGTGACATTCATTTTGAACTCCAATGATAATATATAACAAGACAATTATTGTTTTCATAGTACATCTTTAACCAAGACAAACTCTCCCTGCATTTAAAACATTGCTCACGGATTTCATTTGGTCTGTATTTTTAAGTGAACTGATTTGATGTTCACTTCCTGGACCAGAACAAAGGTTGGAATCCAATTATTCTTCAGACTTCACAGTTCTCTGAATTTTGTGATTCAGTTTTCAGCTAAAAAAACCCCAAAATGCATACACAAATTCATATTTTAGAATACAGTGTGTACCAAAATGTGTGTTTTAGGATAAAATGCAGACACAGATCTAAACTTTAGGAAAAAATGCCTACAAAAATGAATTGGGGGGGGGGATAAGAATTTAAATGCAAACTTGTGAAGTTTTTTTTTTAAAGAATCCAGACTAGTTCAGAAACAGGACTTAATGGATTTATGAATTAACACATGCAAAATTGATATGGGCCAGAAAGAGACTGATCTGTCCATCCCTGTGCAGGACACATGACTACTGGGGGAATGGATACAATGGGCTGGATCCAGACTTTCCTTCCACTCAGTAGCATCCCCTGATTGAATTTCCACACAGAATGCTCCTGATGGCAGAAAGGCAGGAGGAGATTATTTTCATTGATTGTTCCTGCCTGCTATAGCACCCAGTATCACCTCCCCACTGTTCCAAAGGTTCTCCCAGCCCAGAGCAGATTTTGAGGCGGCATCGGGAGGAAATCACTTCCTTCCCCATTCAGCCAGCAAAAATGTTCTGCTGGATCAGAAGCCTTCCCCTAACAGAAATAAATCCTGGATCTTACCCAATATGCAACAGGTGAAAACCTTTTCAGCAATGAGTAATGTGGCGGGCGAGGGATTGTCTTTGATGCAAGAGTAGGGTTGTTCAGGAGCACCAAAATCCAGATGCTGGTAGCCACTGGTGCCTCAAACAGTGGGCCTGACAGTTGGTCCCTGGGTTGCCAAAGGTTAGGGCTTTCAGCTTGAAGCCCGGCATGTCTCAATGAAGCACAGCATAAAAAGAAAGCCGTGTACATGTAGGGGACGGACTGGAATGCACCCATAGCATCCCTCTTCTCAGTGGTGAGTTCAGCTGCCCATCCATCTCTCTTCTACCCATCTGGTTCCTAACCAACCTTGCTGGCTTCTAAGCTTTGCAAAAACATTAGCACCTCTGGGGTGACTGTAAGTACACATGAATATCCATCCATTCACCTGTGAAATGTTGGTGGGTACAGCGTTTAGAATGTTTGCATCTTGAGAAGCCATAAAATTAAATGAGAGCTTTTCTTCCCCATTTTCATCTGCTTTTTGTGTATGTGTCCTAAAATGGCCTTGGCTTTCAATAGAGCTCTGAACATTTCTTTGCACTGTTAGGCTTGGAGTCGCTACTATATTCTGATGGGTCATTTTGCCACTGTGGGTAATTACTTCCTCACTATAAGGTCAGTTAATCCTACCCCCTGGGTCTATTCCTACTACTATCCAGATGACTCAAGGTATCCCTGAAGTGTTTTACAGGGCATCAAGTACTGAACAGACATGGGAAACATATTCCTTTTTCACTCCAGGGAACAAAGCAGCCCCCGCCCCGCCCCGGGCAACTGACTAAGTTTAATAAAAAGGCTACAGCTGACTTTCAGTTCGGCAGGCTTCAAATCAGTACAAGAGTTGTCAGGTTTATCAGCAGCGTCAGAATTGGCCGGATGAGCAGAAGGATTTGGAGGACAATCCTTCAGGAGTTTTGTCTGAGCAAGACTCACAGAAAAGAATGGGAGTTGCACATCTGTGCAAGCTTCCATTCATACCGATTGTGCCTTTAGGTCCACATTTGCCACCCAAGAAGAGATATTTTCCAGTTACAACTTAGAACAGTATGTCTGAATGCACCTGTTAAGTCCCATTTTTTTCGGGGGCTACCTATATATTACATGCAAATATTTGCAACAAGCTTCTGGCAGCCATTTTTTAAAGGGACGGCATCCTCAGGAGGGGACAGTTTTGAGCAGAGAAGCGGCAGAGGGACTGGGTGCTTAATTCCCTTCCCACCTGCCATTTTCTTTTTGCTTGTTGTTGTTGCTGTTCAGCCGTTCAGTCATGTCCGACTCTTCGTGACCCCATGGACCATAGCACGCCAGGCCTTCCTGTCCTGCACTCTCTCCCGGGGTGTGCTCAAGTCCATATTCATTGCATCGGTGATGCTATCTAGCCATCTCATCCTCTGCCATCCCCTTCTCCTTTTGCCTTCAATCTTTCCCAACCCACAACTGCTTTTCATATGATTGGAACCCCTGTGGGGAGTAAATTGCTGAGGGGATCAGAAAAATAGTAGGTGGGGAAAGGGTCAAGCATTCCTTCTCCTTGACATTTCTTGCCTCAAAATTTCCTCCTCCTGAAACTGCTGTTACCACTTTGTTACCCTCAAGTTATCCCCACAACTGCAGTACCTGAGAATTGGAAAGCAAATAACAATGGAGGAAGCTCTTGCTACACAGGAAACTAAGATGCATTACAAGGGTAAAGCATCCTGTTATTTTAATACCATGCCTCAGAAAAAACATCTGTCAAATGATATTGTGGTCTGAAGTAATCAGTGCAACTAATTGCCACTAATTGTAATATGGTTTCTGTCTTGCTGCTAATACATTTAGACTTGCTAATCAGATCAAACCATCTCACCTTGCCATACTGCTTTCAAACAAACTTTTCAGCAAGGCTTAAAACACACACATGCACGCACACACTTCTCATTTTTCATTATTGAGGCCTGGAAGAGGTCAGAGGCTCTCTCCTTTTATTTCACAGAGTGAAATAAAAGTTGTAAAAAGTGACACTGAAGGTCCTCTTTAGTTCCCAAGTGTTTTAACTTAAGGAACAAAGCAAACAACCATACAGACGAGTACTAAACATTTCTTTAGTCCCAATATTATGAATGACATGAAGGGGCTGGATAGAGATAGCTTTCCCCATCTCTTATAAAACGGGAACTCCAAATACCCAATGGAAAGGATTGGGCAGGAGGCTTAAGGCAGACAAAAGTACATCTTTACACAATGCATAATTAATGTATGGAATTTGTTGCCACCTGATGCACTACCCATTTTGGACACAATGCTAATTCATACGCTATTATGAGGTAAACTAATATGATGTTTCAGATACCTAGCCAATATGAAAATGCCTTAACCATTATGGGTAAAGGGTTACCCATAATGGTCATTTCCTTGACCATTAAAGGGTCATTTCCTTGTTTCAGAAATGTACGTGTCTGTTTTCAGATTTTTCAAGTAAATGGTATCTTGAGCTGATGCCGTGTAGCATGGTAGCGAAGAGTGTGAGGCAGACAGGACCCTGTCCAAATGTTGCCTTAGCTGTGAAGCTAAGCACCCCTCTTGCCCCCTCACACGAAACTCTCTCTCTCTCTCTCTCTTCCTAAAATATGGGGTTAATAATACTGACTGTAGAAAGTTATTGCTAGAATGATTGAGACAATGTAGATGACGTGCGTTGTCTAAACAATTTGGGGCACCACAAAAGCACTGAATATGTGTGCTAAATGTCAGATTTCGAGCTTCTGGGGAAGTACCCTAACAATTTTGAGACCACCGTGACTGAGGCAGGCAGTCCCAACACACACATGCTTTCAATCTCCCTATATCAATCTCTAGTCTTCTCCCCCATATGCTTGTTTTTTGTATGTGCAATGAATTCTTCTTTATGGGGAAGAGTTCAAGCATGCATTTTCCCTATGGTAGTTTAAAGCTGTAGAACCCAGGAATGATTTTACCGGCTCATCTTCCTTTCATGATCACTAAGCCCACCCCCTCGCCAAACCTGTCAGACAGTCAATGTTATGTTGTATGTGAATTTTCTCACTGGATACCCGTCAAAAGGAAAATCTAACACCTAGAAATATCATGTGCAATTGTCTCTCAGTGCAAGCCTATGGGACTTCGTAATTTAATGTGTTGATGGATTATCCTGACCCATGCATATACGCCTGTGTTTATTTGTGGAGAAGAGGCAGAGGATTACATTCTCGGCTTCGATATTTCATAACATTTCTCATGCAATAATCCACATTACTATTGAACTTTCGGTTACCATTACAGATTGCAAATGCCTTTTACTCCAATGGAGTGTTACAGGAACATCAAGTGTGAAAGAATGCAACCAGATGGAAATACCTTATGTAAAACATTAAAGGGACCAGTGGGAAGCATCGCACAGCATCCTGCAAGCATGTCAGTAAAGCAGAAGTCATGCTGCACATATTTTTCAGCTGTAGCAATTTACAGTCATACAGCATTGCTTCACACATCACAATGTGCATTGTCACACAACTGTGGAGCTGTGGAGCCCTTCCCTGCCTTTCATGGATGTTTGTTTACTTACTTACATAATTATTTATACCCCCATTTTGTTGCCTTCCTAGCCCAAGCTGTGCACATTATTCTTTTTAAAAGAGCATATGAAAATATCAGAAAACAAGACCACAACCCAAGAATAATACAAATCAGCAATATGTCTGTCAAACATCAATAAATGCCTGGAAGAACTGATTGAAACTAGCAGAGGAAGGGACTACCCCAAGTTCTTTTAAGAAAACAACAACAGAGGATGGGTGCCACCACAGAAAACATTCTGTCTTGCATGCCGAGACATATGATCTGCTTTTGTAATGCGTTTGTTACATGACAAACATCTGCTGTGCACTGGGGCATGTGAATACCAGCATGGTGTAGCGGTTAGAGAGTTGGACTGGGAGTCAGGAGATATGGGTTCTAGTCCCCACTTGGCCATGGAAGCTCAGTGGGTGACTTCGGGCCAGTCACAGACTCTCAGCCCAACCTACCTCGCAGGGTTGTTGTTGTGAGGATAAAATGGAGAGGATTATGTATGCCGCCTTGGGCTCCTTAGGAGGAAATAAGGTGGGATACAAATGTAAATGTAATAAATAAACAAACACAGAAATGCAGTCGATCAGCGTGTAGATATTTCTAAAACAATGTGTCATATACATTTAAGTACCTTAGCCATAAATAGAACGACAACCTGCCAATTGAATTACAGCAGTAGTTTCTGCAAATCTTATAAAACTCTACAGGAAAAAAATCTTAATGCGACTGTTATATAATGACAAAAAATGACTGATCTAGGTTGTTGCTCTTTTTTCTTCCTCCTTTATAATCACACAAGAACACCTGGTATGAGACAGCTTCCTGCATTCCTTCGTGCATCATCGTAAGAGAATAAGTTAGAGAAGAATGACGGCAAGAGAGTGAGATGGAATATTGGGTGGAATCAGAGTGAGTGACAGGTAGGGAGAGTTAGGACAGTTAAAGGAGAGAGTAAAAAGGAGCAGGTAAAAAGGGTGGTGGTCAAGATAGCTGGTGGAAGAGGTAGCCAGATATGCTGAATCAGTACGTTAGAATCAGAAACATTTTCTGTTCTTCATAGTATGATTGCATGCTTCTGGTTGGTGCCTCAATAAATAAGGTTTATTGGTGCCTCAATAAATACAGTTGTTTCAAATACTGATCTGTTCTGGTCTGGGTAGATTGCAGGACAATTGAACTCACCCCATGTTTTGCCTTTATATGCACAAACGTATTTAATGAGAGCCCTACTGCCCTCTATTTCAATAGGTGGTGGAAGCAGTTTGCGTTGCGTAAGGTTGTGAGGAGTCTGTCCAGTGGACAGGGTGGGCTGCTAGACAGCCAGCCAGTTACTCTGGCTTAACCAGTGACCTCTGAGTGTCAGGACCTTCACAAGTTGGTAGTGCTTTTTTCATATTCATCTCAAGTCGAACTAGCCTGTTGCATTCATTGTCATGTGATTTTGGGAAGCCAATGGTACAACATGTTAGGTGACAGACCTGTAAAGGTGGTCCTGGGAGACAACTTCATGTGTGCGCGTGTAAGTGATGTCATGCGATAACGGGTTCTGCTGTACTTATCATGATTTTCACATGTGTTCTCTGAAGCATTAAGTCCTAGTTTATTAGAAAGCAGAGGCTGGTGTCCACAAACCTTGCTATATGACAAAGTATGGAACTTCCGGTATTCTTAAGCTGCTGCCATTTTAATTTTAATGGAATCTAATGAAGTGCTGTCATTTCTCTAATAATAGCCTGCCATTTTGAAATACAGTGGGGGTTTTTTGTCACACCAAAGTCCAATGCCTGCTAATCAAAAAGGTTATTCATCACAGAGGGCAAGAATTTCACTTGAAGATTCTCAAGCAAACATAAGAGCAGCTTATTCTTCAGAGTTAAATGGTAATTGTTTTTACACATGCACAAGTATTAACTTTCCAGAGCACAAATGCAGTCAGATAGATTCTCTGTTTTGAATCTACACAAGACCATAATATGTACTAGATTTGTATCACAGCCAAATCCCCCCTGCTTTGGAATATTTATCCCATGTGTCCCTCTGCATGTGTGTGTGTGTGTGTGTGTGTGTTTGTGTATTCTGCAGCACTACATTACTGTAGCACTTCGAATTTATTATTTCAATTTAAGTTTAATCTCACCAAGGGAACAAGCCTGATTCCACTGAAGTGCAGGGACTTCATGTAAATTCAGAGGATAAGAAATTTGCATTCAAATGCTCTTTTTCTAGGGCCTAGGATAAAGGTTAGACCCAGCAATGTTCTCCCTTCATTGTGAGAACATGGTGTAGCACAGTACTCTGCATCATTTCCAAACTTGAGACCTAACTTCAGTTCTAAACTGCAACTTAGGGCAGTTCCACATTTCATGACTGCTGCAAGAAAAACTAGTGGCACACTGGTGTTTACCACAGCAAACCCAGAAAATGTGAGCACATACATGCATCTTTAAACATTCCGATTAGTTAGTCAGGGAGCGAACCAAACACTCATGTACTTGCATGTCTGACATCCCTAATGTAAGGGAGCGCTAGGGAAAACATCACTGGAACACTGGTGTTTCCCCCACAGCTGCTGTGGAGTATAGCACTGCCCCATTATTATTATTGTTGTTGTTGTCATTGTTGTTGTTGTTGTTGTTATTATTAATATATGTCTGTCTTCCTTCTTCTCTCTGTTGGTTGACAAGAAGCAAAGGAAGACAGGGTTCTGATCCCTGTTAACAGACGGTCCTGCTCTCATGTCCATCTTGTGGGCTTCCCAGAGGCATCTGGTTGGCCATGTTGAGAAACAGGATGCTGGACTAGATAGGCCTTTGGTAGGATCTAGCATGGCTCTTCTTCTGATCGTAAGAAAAGGGAATTTTAGCAAATGCAGCTTGTCATACAGGGGTGAGGGAAGCTGCATATCCTGAAATTCCCTCTTCTGCACAATAATTAAAAGCAAAGGAGCTCTGTCTGTCATTGTTCTTGAAAATCCCTGCTGCGGTTTTATCCCCTCTCTCTTTTTCTTACTCCCTTGTTTTCCCTTTCTCTTTCTTTCTTTTGCTTTTAAAAAGTAAACAAACTTCTAGCAGTGCCAATGATGCAACCTGCCTGAGATTAGGCCATGCCTCACGTATGAGTCCTCCTCACCAAGTAGTTTGACCAATCATATTGTGGGCATAGTTCTTGAGAGATGTGGGAAAACTGGGCTCACAACTAAGCATAAAGATGAATAAGTAGCCTTGGACATGTCACTCCCTTACTGGATTGATGTGAGAATAACATGGTAAGCCTATATGTGCTGCCCTATTCTCAGACGCTATGGACAAAGCTCAAGTATTAGAGGCCTGAGGTCAAGATTTGGCTGGTTATTTGAATTCAAACTTCACCTGTCTCACTTTTGCAGCTCCTTTTCTCTCTGCCTCGTTGCAGCACCTTTTTCTCTCTCCACGTGTTCTCTCTGACACTGTTCATGCAACATGCTAACCCACACTCAGTGGTTGAGTGTGTTTTGCACCGTGGGTTATTTGTTGAACCGTGGGTTAGCATGTTGTCTGAACACAGCCAGGGTGGCTTGTTAACCATGCAGTGTGGGTTGTTAACCACCCTGAACAATCCAGCACTAAACCATAGATTCTCAAGCTGGCTTGTTCCAGAAAATAAGCCAGACTGCATGGTTAACAAGCCACCCTGGCGACATTTTAGATAATATGTTAATCTACAGTTCAGCAAATAACCCACACTCAACCACTGAGTGTGGGTTAGCATGTCGTGTGAACAGCCCCCTCTGGCCTTCTCCTCCAACTCTTATTCTTCTGGACTACTTCCACTTTCAACCCTCCTTTCCTAGGTCCATTCTCTTCCCGTGGCCTACTGCCTTGTCAGGATAAAGCCTTTTTACCTTCCTAAGTTTCCTCTTTGTTCCACACCCTCCTTACTGAACTATTTATGCCTGTGCAGCCTGTCTGTCAGATAGAGCAGACCTACTGTCTGTCCCACCCTTCTGGGACATTAGGGCAGTCCAATCGATCACTGCCAAAGGTTTCTACCAGACTATCAGCAGCATACAACAAATGGTTTCAAAAGTGGGATGGCTTCCACACAGACCAGCGCGAGCAATGTGCTCCCTTTCGATTTTGAATTCAGAAATATTGCAGAAAACTGGAATAGATGGCAGGGCCCTATAGAGCGGATTCTGACAAGTCCAGAGGCGGGTAAGTGGTCCGTTAACCCTCAAAGCTGCTTGCTTTCCAATCTGCACTGATCCAAAGGTTATCTGCAGAGCATAGGTCACCAGTGGAAAGATTACAGAGCCAGGCAGGAAAGATCCAGACACATTATTTGCGTTATGTGTGGCCTAATGCAAGCCAAAGACAAATGCCTCCATAAAGAAGAAAGAGATCAAAACCCAACTGAAACAACTGATGAATGGGGTAATTTAGCTTCAGGATGTACCTATGCAGATATGCTTATGCAGCATAGGGACAGATTGGCTCTTTTTCTGTCAAGGGCCATATTCCCCAGGGTAATCTGTTGAGAGCCGCATACTGGCAGCAGCCAGATCCAGGACCAGAAATGGCTGGGGCCACTACTTTCTCTCTTTCTTTCTGCCATCCCCTGCTCCCTCTCCCTCTTCCTTCCTGCCCAGCAGAAGACCAGGAAGGGATAGATTGCTCTTGCCAGAGGTCTGAAGTGATCACTTGGCTTTTGAAATTAGATGAAGGGTTGCATGTGGCCCTAGAGGGACAGGTGGTCCATCCCTGTGCTTAAGGATATGATGCTTATGAGATTTAATTGATAAGTAACGCAAATTCAATGATCAATGGAGGCTGGATTAGCTCTAGACGGGGCTGTCAAGATAGCTAGACCTCATGAGGCATCCAAAGAGCATGTGAAATACTTGCTAGGCACATGTTGTAAACTGCCCAGAGAGCTTCGACTATGGGGCGGTATAGAAATGAAATGAATAAAAATAATGTGCACGTTGTAAAGCACATTATAAAGAGGGAAAGGTGCAACAGGCTATCAGCAAACGACAGTACAGCCACCGCTGCCACAAAATCCTGTAACTCATTACAATTTAGATATTTCCCCTTATGACCTTATTGTAGGTCCAAACTATAATCTAAAACACAAAGGTGCCTTCACCCCTAGGATGGTCATGAAAAGAAGCTAAATAAAGCTCGCTCAGCCTGAAAAGCTGGCACCAGAATTTGGCCCCTTGACCTAAGGAATGGTGAGATGGTATTTTTCATTTTTTAAACATTTGAAATAGAATATTTCACCCTACTTTCAAGAACTTGTTCTGACTGAAGATGGCTGAAGGAAAGATCTGTGTCTTTAAGAAAGGAGTGTCAACATTTCTAAAGCAACACAGAGGTCTTGTGTCAAAATTCTTGCGAGGAAGTGCCATCTCCTTTAGTTACCCTCCAGTATCCTTTCTGTCAGCCTGACCTTTACATTCATGTTGGACCTTTATTATATCAGACCTCTGTTTCTTTCTTTCTTTCTTTCTTTCTTTCTCTCTCTCTCTCTCTCTCTCTCTCTCTCTCTTTCTTTCTCTCTTTTCCCCTCTATGACATCAAAACCTAGAGTACCAAAAAAAAAAAAAAAAAGACAGAAAGGGCTGTGCTGCTATGCTTTGCCAATATAAAGAAGAGATAAGGCTTAAAATATTGCTTGTCCCTTCTGTTCTTTATGGCGGTATTTAAACACCCTCCTCAACATTATTAGCAGCACCTCCACAAGCTCTTTATGTCTCTTACTCTCGATCAAGCGTGCATCTGTATAAACCATGCCATCTTCTGGTGCTTCCTGGCAGTGAGAAAAGAAATACAAGTGACAGAACCAGAACTGTTGCTGTTCTCACTACACACATTATTTGTTATTCCTGAGTGTAGCTCACTAATCTGTGTGCAAAAAACCTGGGGGGGGGGGTTCAGTGCTGGAACGACAATTATAAAGCACACAAAGGAAATCACTTTAGACTGTACTGCAAACTAAAAACTACTTTCAAAAGTATGGACAAGCTCATTCGAAACATCCCTGCTTCAGGGGTGGGGTGGAGGGAGTTATCACTTAGCTGATATATGCAACAAAAGATTTTGAACACAATAGAACGTAGAAATCGGTCTTTTCATTACTGTATCATGGGCAGCTAAATTCTGCTTGAGAACAAATTACTCTAGATTAGCCAAGACATGGCACAGAGGGCTGAATTCCTGTGCAGCTTTTGTTAGAATCCTGACACCTTCAGATGCCCTTGCAAGTTTCTAGACCATAGTATTTTGGAGGGGAACCACATGATAACATAATAATTGTATGTCTAAAATCCTCAGAAGTCAAAAAACGTATCAAATAATCTCCAGTATATAAAAGTTATTATTTACATTTGTATCCTACCTGTTCTTCAAGAAATATACATGAGTACTATCTCATTTTATCCGTATCACAAGCCCTGGAAGTAGGAAGTCAGCTTATGCTGACAAAACTGACTGGGCCAAATTCAAAATGTGGGCTTTAAGACTGAGGGGGGATTTGAACCCGCTTCCCTGTAGCCCAGGTCCAGCCCTCTAACCTCCTAAGATCTACTGGCTAACATCTAAAGAACTAGTTTAGGTAGGTCCAGTAGGATCTTTAAACTGCCTATTTTGTAATGCAACCTGTTTTTGAAAGTCTCCCATGTTTCTAAAGCAGTTTGCCTTGTTGCCGCAGGTTGCTATTTGATAAACACAATTTCAAAGCTCCGTTGCATGCATGCATAGAACTAGTTTTCTCTCTCTCTCTCTCTCTCTCTCTCTTTCTAAGTCCATCACAAGTTTTGAAGAGCTATTATGAGATTTCGACTATGTGGAGCTAGCAAAGCTCTTGTGGGATAAAACCAGAGCCTTACCTACTTCAGTGACTGAATCCATTTCTCACAGCACATGAATAGTTCACCTGCAGCAAACAGATTGAGAAGTATTGCCATAAGAGATGGAGACTTGTGACACGTTCTAGGAGCAGCTTCTTTTCTACCATTAAAAAGTACTGATCACAAAGATCCAAGGTGCATGTGGCATCACAGATGAAACGCAACATGTCCATCAATCACAGCCTGGTGTGCACGATACCCATGAAAATTATGTGAGCCTAAAATAAGCTGCAGCCTTCCAGCTCATTATACATCTCCAAGCTGGCCCTTGTTTTGGACAAATCGACCATGTCAGAACTCATGTGTGGAGGTGCATTTGTGTTTCATTGTAAACAAATGCACAAACAAACCTTGCTTTTCAACAATGATCCAGATCTCTACAACCTCAATCAACAGTGACTGCAGAGACATGGGACAATTAATGCAAGGCTAAATTTTTATTGCCAAATTAGGATTTTTTTTTCCTCCTCCCATCTTGCTTCTCAACAGGCATATAACTAATTTTTCTCAGACTTTGCTTGGAGCAGTCAATATGTGCTCCCTGTTGCTCGGAATTAAAAAGACATCTGTCATGCTTCTAAAACTTAAAATCTGGCCTGCTTTGAAAGATGCCCAGAAATGTTAAAGTTTGGCTTTCTGGTTGCTTGCACAGGGCCTATTCCTATAATTTTACCTATGTAGACTTACCTGGGAGTAAGTCCCACTGAACTCAGTGATACTCACTTCTCAGTAGACCTATATAGGATTACTCTGCATACACTGGTATAGATATTTTTTGAAAGGGCTTCTCCACATGGGGCTTTTATCCTGCGACTGAGATTGGTTACTCACATAAGTTTGCAGGTCCTCTCCTGTGTCTTCTGATCTTCATCCCAATTTTTTTAAAGATCGGAGATAATGAGCCATTAAAATACAGCATGTTGAATTTCTCCATGAAAATCATAGAATCATAGAATCATAGAATAGTAGGGTTGGAAGGGGCCTACAAGGCCATCGAGTCCAACCCCCTGCTCAATGCAGGAATCCAAGTCAGAGCATCCCTGACAAATGGCTGTCCAGCCTCGTCTTGAAGGCCTCCAGTGTGGGAGAGCCCACCACCTCCCCAGGTAATTGGTTCCATTGCCGTATTGCTCTGACACTCAGGAAGTTTTTCCTGATGTTCAGTCGGAATCTGGCTTCCTGTAACTTGAGCCCATTATTCCGTGTCCTGCACTCTGGGATAATCAAGAAGAGATCCTGGCCTTCTTCTCTGTGACAACCTTTCAAGTACTTGAAGAGCGCTATCATATCTCCCCTCAGTCTTCTCTTCTCAAGGCTAAACATGCCCAGTTCTTTCAGTCTCTCTTCATAGGGCTTTGTTTCCAGTCCCCTGATCATCTTTGTTGCCCTCCTTTGAACCCTCTCCAGCTTGTCTGCATCCTTCTTAAAGTGTGGTGCCCAGAACTGGACACAGTACTCCAGATGAGGCCTAACCAGTGCTGAGTAGAGGGGAACTAGTACTTCCCGGGATTTGGAAGCGATGCTTCTATGAATGCAGCCCAAAATAGCATTTGCCTTTTTTGCAGCCACATCACATTGTTGGCTCATATTCAGCTTGTGATCGACGACAATTCCAAGATCCTTCTCGCTCGTAGTGTGGTTGAGCCACGTATCCCCCATCTTGTAACTGTGCATTTGGTTTCTTTTTCCTAGGTGCAGAACTTGGCATTTGTCCCTATTAAATGCCATTCTGTTGTTTTCTGCCCAGCACTCCAGTCTATCCAGATCACTTTGAATTTTGTTTCTGTCTTCCAAAGTATTAGCTATCCCTCCCAATTTTGTGTCATCTGCAAATTTGATCAGCATTCCCTGCACCTCCTCCTCCAAGTCATTAATAAAAATATTGAAGAGCACTGGGCCCAGGACTGAGCCCTGCGGTACCCCACTCGTTACCTCTCCCCAGCTTGAGAAGGTCCCATTGAGAAGCACTCTTTGAGTCCGATTCTGTAGCCAACTGTGGATCCACATGATCGTTGTTTCATCTAGCCCACTTCGAGCTAGTTTGCTCATCAGGATATCATGGGGCACTTTGTCGAAAGCTTTGCTGAAGTCGAGGTATATGATGTCTACAGCATTCCCACGGTCTACAAGGGAGGTGACTTGATCAAAAAATGAGATCAGATTTGTCTGGCAGGACTTGTTTTTGACAAATCCATGTTGGCTTCGAGTAATCACTGCATTGTTGTCAAGGTGCTTCCAGATGGATTGCTTTATGATCTGCTCCAGAATTTTCCCAGGGATTGATGTCAGACTGACTGGTCTGTAGTTCCCAGGTTCCTCCTTTTTACCCTTTTTGAAGATAGGGACAACGTTAGCCCTCCTCCAGTCATCTGGCACTTCCCCGGTCCTCCATGATTTCTCAAAGAGAATAGACAGCGGTTCTGAGAGCTCTTCTGCCAGTTCCTTTATGACTCTAGGATGCAGTTCATCTGGCCCTGGAGATTTGAACTCATTCAAAGTAATGAGGTGTTCCTTGACCATATGCCTGTCGATCTCAAGCTGCAATCCTGCCCCTTCAGCCTGTACTTCGCCTTTGCCAGGGGGGTCATAGACCCTCTTTTGGGAGAAGACTGAGCCAAAGTAGGAATTGAGCACCTCTGCCTTTTCTTTGTCATCTGTTATCATTTTGCCATCCTTATTTAATAGCTGAACAACCATTTCTTTCCTCTGCCTTTTACTATGCACGTAGCTGAAGAAAGCCTTTTTGTTGTTTTTAGCATCCCTCGCTAACCTCACCTCGTTCTCCGCTTTAGCCTTCCTGACGCCATCCCTGCAATTCTGTGCTACCTGCCTGTACTCTTCCTTTGTTACTTGGCCTTCTTTCCACTTCCTATATGTGTCCTTTTTTGTTTTCAGGTCATCCCTAAGCTTTTTGTGAAGCCACATTGGCTTCTTCTGTTGTCTTCCACCTTTTCTTCTTGTTGGAATTGTTTGTGATTGTGCCTTGAGAATTTCCTTTTTTAAAAGTTCCCACCCATCTTGGACTCCTTTTCTCGCTAGCATTGCTTGCCATGGGACCTTACTGATCATTGTTCTGAGTTTATTAAAATCAGCTTTCCTAAAATCCAGGGTACGCGTTTGAGTACACTCGGCTTTTGCTTCCCTTAGAACCAAGAACTCAAGTACAACATGGTCGCTTTCCCCCAGAGTTCCTGTAACTGCTACTTTATCCACTAAGTCATCTCTGTTGGTTAGGATCAAGTCAAGGATAGCCGATCCTCTAGTTCCTTCCTCTACTTTCTGTAGGAGGAAGTTATCCGCCACACAAGTCAGGAATTTCCTGGAGGGGCCATGTTTTGCAGAATTTGTCTCCCAACAAATATCGGGGAAATTGAAGTCCCCCATTACTACTACATCATGCTTCCTTAAAACATTGGCTATTTGCTTTTCAAAAGTTTCATCCTTGGCTTCTCCTTGATTGGGTGGCCGGTAGTAGACTCCGACCACCAGGTTCCTTTTATTCTTTGCTCCATTTATTTCAACCCAGATGCTCTCGATGGGGCTACCAAGCTCCTCCTCCTGTATTTCTGTGCAGAGATATGTATTTTTCACATACAGTGCAACCCCGCCTCCCTTTCTGTTCCTCCTGTTCTTTTTGAACAAGTTATATCCTTCAACTGCTGTATTCCAGTCATGAGAGTCATCCCACCAAGTCTCAGTTATACCTATCAAGTCATAATTTCCCTCCTGTATTAAGAGTTCAAGTTCGTTCTGTTTGTTTCCCATACTCTGGGCATTAGTATATAGACATCGAAGACCATGTGCTTCATAGTCTGGCTTTCTTCCTACATGTGTCTGAAGACTATTATTGGGCGCTATCAGCGCTGTTCTCTCCATTGCAGTGCATGCGCCTACGTCCATTGTTACCCCCAACATTACATCTCCCTTCCCCGTAGGATTCAGTTTAAAGCCCTCCTGATGAAGTTCTTCATGCTGTGGCCAAACACATTCTTCCCAGCCTTTGTGAGGTGCAACCCATCCCTAGCCAACAGCCCATCTTCCAGGAAGTATAGCCCGTGGTCCCAGAATCCAAATCTCTCTCGTCGGCACCACCTTCGTAGCCAGTCATTCACCCGGAGTATTTTTCGTTCCCTTTCTATCCCTCTTCTAACTACTGGAAGGATGGATGAGAAAACTATCTGGGCCCCAAAGTTCTTGAGTTTCCTTCCCAAAGCTTCAAAGTCTGACGTGATCTCTTCGTAGCTCCGCTTGGCGGTATCATTTGTTCCCACATGGATGAGAAGAAAGGGATACCTGTCAGTGGGCTTTATGAGTGCAGGCAACCTTTCAGTCACGTCTCTAATCTGTCCTCCCGGGAGACAACATACCTGGCGAGTCCACGGGTCTTCGCGACATACTTGGGTCTCGATCCCACGCAGCAAGGAGTCTCCCACTACTACCACTCTTCTCTTCTTCTTCTTGTAGGCCTGGGTTTCATCGCCTCTGTTTGACTGACCTTCAGCCTCTTGCTCACTCTCATGCAGGTTCCCCTGTGATTCTTCCTCTGCAGGCTGTCCTCCAGTCTCATCTGCAAGTACCTGGAATCGGTTCCACAGCTCCACCGCTTCCACTGGTGCAGAGTGGCGTCTAGTTCTTCTTCTCCTAACTGTCACCGTTTTCCAAGGAGTATCCTCTACTCCATTTTTCTTCACCTCAGCATTTCCCACTGCCTCATCTTGCTGTTGCTCTTCAAGCTTCTGGTCTGCCCTTTGCTGCTGTAGTTCCCCCATTCTGTCCAAGAACTCTTCGTGTTCTCTTATTCCCCGGAGGGTTGACAGTCGCCGCTCCAGTCCACTTACTTTTTCCTCCAGCAGCGTGATCAACTTGCACTTGTTGCAGGTGTAGGCCATGTTGTTCTCAGGCAAGAAAACAAACATTGCACACACCTTGCAGGTCACCACCACTGGAGAGTCTTGTCCTTCCATAGCCTCTTCTCCCTTTTTGTGTCTAGCTTTGTGATTGTTCTAGACTAGCCTGTGCCTGCTCCTCTACTCAGTAGAGGTTAAAAGCAGAGTCCCACTGGTGTGGAAGTGTGTGTTACAAGACAAATAAATGAAAAAAAGTTAGTAAAAAAAAATAAAAAAAAAAGAGGAAGTCATGCAATAATCGGAGCTATACCACAGTGCTATCTAATAGCTGTATAATGGAACATATAGAACTTGCAGATAAAGGGGAAAAGGTGAAGCTTCACAACTTTGAATCTTTGAAGATCATGCCTGAATTAGAAAAAAAATCGTGGAGAAGCCCCGATTCTGCGAGGATAACACCTTAATTAAAAAAAAACACATCTGGAGCAGAGGATAGGAGGGGGTAAAACTTAGTCTCATTTGAAGGGACAGAATAACCCCCTGCTCAGTGCAGGAAGCCTGATTCCCAGGTGGTCTCCTATCCAAGCACTGACCGGGTCCAACCCCGCTTAGCTTCCGCGATCAGACAAGCGCACGCACATCCAGCCCTTTGCTTGTTGCTGAGGAAACGGGGGCTGCTGAGGAAGCTATGCGATCAGTAGCCGGAAGAAGACATGGGGCCGTCGAGAGCTGTGATTGGACAGGAGGGAAATACAAACACCTCTGTATATGGACAGGCGGAGGGGACTATGACCGGATATGGTAGCAAAGGCGGAAAATCTGAGCACATTAAGGGGAAATACCGGGATATTAGGGTATTGAAAGCAGGAGCACGGAAGTGGGAAATTCCGGTTCCAATTCGAGGCGGCTACTGCGTAGTGTGAAAGGCAGGCGGTGAAACCTCATTGGAAGCGAAAAAAGGTGGTAAGTATAGATCCAGCCCAAGTTTTCATTGTGATTGCCATTTTTCTTGGTAGAAAAACAGGGTATAAATCAAATAGACAAATAAATACTAAAATTATGTATGTTGTGTGGAAGGCTCCATGGAAAAGATGGGCTTTGAGGAAAAATGAGAGAGGTGGTATCACCTAGATGTTAAGGGGGGAGATCTATGCAAAAGGGGAAGGAAGAGAGAAATTCCAGAGTCATTTCAGAAAGCAGGACACTTTTGGACAGCTTAAGGGCAGGTTGGTGGAGCTGAGGGAGGGCAAGTCAGAGCAGGAAGTTGTTAGTCCTGCATAGAGTAGACGCACTGAAATGAAAGGGGCTTAAGTTTGACTAATACTGGATACACCCCACTGATTCAGCACATTACTACATTTAGCATGAGCAATCTAATGATGGTGAAATAGGTCTGAGGATCGTGAGTCTGCTCTCAATACGGGTGCCTTTTGAAAGGTCCAGAGTACCGGAAAGACTATGTAACCTAACAAGTTTCCACCTCAGACAGTTTTTTAGAAAATTCTATTAATAAGCACTGGGCAGAGGTTGAATTGCAGATTTATTGTTGTTTTTGGTTAAAATTATTTGTAAAAAGGGAAGATGTAACATGATCAGTGGAACTGAAGTTAAGGAGAAGAGACTCCCTGGGGGCAAAACTGTTCACACTGGAACAGTTCCCAGCCTCTGTGGGCTTTCACTTTCCTTTGCAATAAAGCTTCGGTTGTAGGCCTACCTGTTGCTATATTTTTCTATTTACTACATAAGCAAGGATAGAGGAGTAAAAAGTCACCTGAAAAACGAGTGGACAATTTGGCATGATTGCATCATTTAAAAAATTATTAATACCAACATGCCAAAAGTCTTCCCATTGAACATGGGAAAAACCTATTTTACAACTTATGTCAAAATTGATGTCTCAAATGATACAGAGTTTTGAATACCATTCATATAGAAATGGGGAGCTGACCCACTTGAAGAAATGAGGGACAAGTAACACAGACACATGATTTCTATGAAAAGCCAGTCTTGAAAACCCAACAAAACCCTCTAAAAGTATTTGTATCGCACAGACCTAAATGTGGTGCTCATTGCAATCCAATCCACACAGACAGGTGCATAATGACATTGAAAGAGTTGTTACCATCTTCTACACTGGCCCAGGAAGGGGTAGTGTGTGTGTGTGTGTGTGTGTGAGAGAGAGAGAGAGAGAGAGAATACACATACACATGATAAATCTCATTCAAATGAGAATCTGCATTTAAAAAAGACCCTTTACAGCTATGAAAATATATTATAGCTTCCAAGCCATTTCCAACACAGAAATGAATAAATAAGCATATGGATTCTCTCAATAGATCCTTCAAAGCCTTCAGAAAAGGCAAAGTAACAAATGTAGTGTGCAATCCCATGCATGCCTCCTCAGAAGTAAGTCCTATTGAGCTCAGCGGGACTTATTCCAAGTTGCATTGAACTCAGAGGGGTTTATGGCTGAGTCGATGTGCATAGAATTGGGCTACTTGAGAGGCCCTGGGTGTTGTTGTTTTTTGCTGCAATGGATCTTTTCAGCTTCATAATCTGAAGATATATCAGCAGCTTAGATCTCAAGCACTTACTCATAGCCATGCCCCATGTCCTTATCAAGAACCAAGTAGCATGGAAACAGTATCCTATTCCCATCAGTGGTGGTCAGCCAGATGCTTCTGAGAAGTGCACAACCTGAGAAGGAAGACAACAGCCTCCCCCTTCGCCCCCCCAGCAACTGGTATTTGGAGGTTCCATTTACCTATCTTGACCAATCAGCCACTGATGGACCTGACCTCCATGAATCGAGGTACCCTCCTAAACTCACTTTGACACAGACTGAAGTAGAGTTGGAAATAAGATTCACTGGTAGGGTTGGGAGAGAGAAGAGAAAATTAAAAGTGGGTTCCTTGTTGAAGGTTGGGGTTAAAGGTGGATCCTGGGTCTAGAAAGGCTGAAGGCCAAATGAGTCATCAGTTTATGTCTGGTTAGTTCTTCAGGTTATTTTTATAAGAAACTTTGACCACATACCAGCAATATTTAGTTCATTCTTTTTGGATGTGTTCACTGTAAAATTTATAAACCACTCCACATCAAGAAAAATCAGAGTAGTGTACAATAAATTAAACACAAAATACAAAAAGCTACAGTAAAAGCAAATGGGTTAATAAAATAGTGCGTGTAACTTACTTAGGCAGGAAATGCTTATTTATGATTCTGTGAAGCAGTTATCTGGCTGTAGGATACATTATCCTACTCTCCCACTTAGGGTATCTAAAGAAGCCGGACAAATGATAGTCATCTATGTAGATATGGAAACTAATCATTATATTTAAACTGCATATTCAAGTACGTTTCACATATATTATCTTGATGTAATCCTCAGTATAACCCTGAAAGGTAGGCTAGTATTATTATCCCCATGTATTCCAGTATTCCAAGAATGCCAAATGTGGGTCTACCCCTGAATCTACAGCTTTCTTAATAAGCAGTTTCATTAGACTGTAGATATCCTGGGCTACTGAGACAAACCCCCAACCATGAGAAACTGCTGAAACTCTTGACTGGTAAATGGCATATTCTCACTCACAACAACCCTCAGGATACCATGGTGAGCAAACACAGCTTTGGGTTGGGCAGTCACCATTCTTGCAGTCTTATCAGGAAGGCTCAACCCTGCCGGGTACTTTGAAAAAATAGCCACAAGGAGAAAAGGGGAAGAGCCATATTCAAAAATATCTATGCCCAACACTTCCCATGGTAGTTCAGGAATTTCAAGTGGTTTAAGAGGCTCCTTTTGATTGCTAGGGGCATGCTGGGCACAAACTGAATGATTTCCAACTATCTACCCAATGTCAGTGGACATTCTGGGTCAATACATTAACCTCCTTGCCCTCGCTCTGGCTCTGTGAATATCTTGATGAACGTCATGGATTTGGGAGAGTACATTCTGTCTCTGAGATTCAAGGATGACCACCTTGTCTCTCAGATCAAGAACACTATCGCAACAGTGCAGAGAAGCCCTTACAGGCCAGAAGGGTTTTGCAGCAGTGGAAACATTTTTCAGATATTGATTATTGTGGCCATTCATGCTTTGTGAGTGCTATCACCATTTGGAGCTGGTAATCCTGTTTTGTAGCTTTCTGGCCAGGGTGCTTAGTGCATGTATTACTCTCCCTCCCTCCCAAGAATCCTTGTCAGATGGGGGAGGGTCTACAGAAGTTCAAGACAGTGTATCAGAAAGATGCATCAGCTTGCATGGGAGGTACACCCCATCACACATTATGCTGATATCTCTGAAGCTGTATAAGCATGCATGGCAGATGGGCTGTCTAACAATTGGCTTTGGCATCCCAAGAATTGCTTCTAGGGGTTTGTGGTCAGTCTGAAGTAAAAACAACTTTGCCAACTGCATACTGATGGAACTTGCTCATTGCATCTAGAACTGCAAGCAGTTCTTTCTCTATTTCTGCATAGTTCTGCTCTGACAAACTAAGGGCACAGTCCTATTGGACCCAGTCTTGATACCCGTAAGCCTCTGAACTCGGAGACTTACAAGTATCCAAAGCAGAGTGGGAGGCGCGCTGCGGCATTTTCGCCCATCTAGCTGACATGTTGGGGAAGGGGAGGGGATGAGGCTGAGGAGGGCTGGGAATATGGCATAAGCTATCTCCTCCTCTCCCTGCCCACCAGGATGCCTTTCCCTCCTCTCCAGGTTCATATTTGTGAGCTCATAGAGGCAGAAGGCACAGTACTTTCTGCACTGGCTGTGAAGGGGCAGGGGAGGAGGGGTAGGGAGCTTTGACTCCTGGGTCCGAGGTCACAGCACTGTCTCTGGCCTTGGATCCAGGAATCCAAACAATCCGATGGCCCCACCAGATGTGGTCCAGGTGCCATAGTATTGCTCTCTAAGAGAACTAGAGGCATAGGACACTGGTCTAGTCCCGTGAAATAGGCATGCTCCGAGACCGTCTTTTGACGCACCAGCTTACACAGTGACTGGTTCCTTGGTGTCAAAATATTGAAGCACAAGTGACTGACACAAGTGCTGTTTGACCATATCAAAGGCTGTTTGGGTTGCCGTTGAGACAGTACATCCTTCTTCAACACATTTCACAAAGGTGTCGTCAATTCTGCCTCCTGTATTGTGACAAATATTGCATGGATCCTAAAAACCTGAGTATGCCTTCTCTGTCTTGCGGATGCACCATGTCTCCTATAGCTCGGACTTTATCTTCATCAGGACAAATACCATGAGCAGCCATTACCTGATCCATGCGTTCAACAGAGGCAACGTTGAATTGACTCTTGTCTGTGTCGAATTTAACATCCTTGGCACATAATTTGATGTAGAATCTTGATGTAGAATCTTGATGTACATAACTTGATGTCGAATCTGGTCATGCTGTTCCAGAGTCTCTGCTGCAATGATCACATCATCAACTATCATGTGTACCTCTTCTATGTGACAAAAGGTTTCCTTTTTTTTAATTGGAATATTTTGCTAGAGGATTTAAGTCCAAATGGTAAATGGTGAAAACTATACCTTCCCCAGGGCATATTGAATGTGCATAGACGTGATGGTTGATCTAGTTTCACCTGCCAGTATCCATCCTTTTCATCTAAAATAGTGAAAATGTTCATGCCTGCTAAGCGACTCAGAACCTCTTCAGTTGTGGAGATGGTATGGTATCAGCTATTAAATAAGGATGGCAAAATGATAACAGATGACAAAGAAAAGGCAGAGGTGCTCAATTCCTACTTTGGCTCAGTCTTCTCCCAAAAGAGGGTCTATGACCCCCCTGGCAAAGGCGAAGTACAGGCTGAAGGGGCAGGATTGCAGCTTGAGATCGACAGGCATATGGTCAAGGAACACCTCATTACTTTGAATGAGTTCAAATCTCCAGGGCCAGATGAACTGCATCCTAGAGTAATAAAGGAACTGGCAGAAGAACTCTCAGAACCGCTGTCTATTCTCTTTGAGAAATCATGGAGGACCGGGGAAGTGCCAGATGACTGGAGGAGGGCTAACGTTGTCCCTATCTTCAAAAAGGGTAAAAAGGAGGAACCTGGGAACTACAGACCAGTCAGTCTGACATCAATCCCTGGGAAAATTCTGGAGCAGATCATAAAGCAATCCATCTGGAAGCACCTTGACAACAATGCCGTGATTACTCGAAGCCAACATGGATTTGTCAAAAACAAGTCCTGCCAGACAAATCTGATCTCATTTTTTGATCAAGTCACCTCCCTTGTAGACCGTGGGAATGCTGTAGACATCATATACCTCGACTTCAGCAAAGCTTTCGACAAAGTGCCCCATGATATCCTGATGAGCAAACTTGCTCGAAGTGGGCTAGATGAAACAACGATCATGTGGATCCACAGTTGGCTACAGAATCGGACTCAAAGAGTGCTTCTCAATGGGACCTTCTCAAGCTGGGGAGAGGTAACGAGCGGGGTACCGCAGGGCTCAGTCCTGGGCCCAGTGCTCTTCAACATTTTTATTAATGACTTGGAGGAGGAGGTGCAGGGAATGCTGATCAAATTTGCAGATGACACAAAATTGGGAGGGATAGCTAATACTTTGGAAGACAGAAACAAAATTCAAAGTGATCTGGATAGACTGGAGTGCTGGGCAGAAAACAACAGAATGGCATTTAATAGGGACAAATGCCAAGTTCTGCACCTAGGAAAAAGAAACCAAATGCACAGTTACAAGATGGGGGATACGTGGCTCAACCACACTACGAGCGAGAAGGATCTTGGAATTGTCGTCGATCACAAGCTGAATATGAGCCAACAATGTGATGTGGCTGCAAAAAAGGCAAATGCTATTTTGGGCTGCATTCATAGAAGCATCGCTTCCAAATCCCGGGAAGTACTAGTTCCCCTCTACTCAGCACTGGTTAGGCCTCATCTGGAGTACTGTGTCCAGTTCTGGGCACCACACTTTAAGAAGGATGCAGACAAGCTGGAGAGGGTTCAAAGGAGGGCAACAAAGATGATCAGGGGACTGGAAACAAAGCCCTATGAAGAGAGACTGAAAGAACTGGGCATGTTTAGCCTTGAGAAGAGAAGACTGAGGGGAGATATGATAGCACTCTTCAAGTACTTGAAAGGTTGTCACAGAGAAGAAGGCCAGGATCTCTTCTTGATCATCCCAGAGTGCAGGACACGGAATAATGGGCTCAAGTTACAGGAAGCCAGATTCCGGCTGAACATCAGGAAAAACTTCCTGAGTGTCAGAGCAATACGGCAATGGAACCAATTACCTGGGGAGGCGGTGGGCTCTCCCACACTGGAGGCCTTTAAGACGAGGCTGGACAGCCATTTGTCAGGGATGCTCTGACTTGGATTCCTGCATTGAGCAGGGGGTTGGACTCGATGGCCTTGTAGGCCCCTTCCAACCCTACTATTCTATGATTCTATGATTCTATGCTGTCCACAAATTGCGTTGTTTACATCACAGGGATCCGGGCATATTCGCAGCTTTCAATTTTTCTTTTCTGTGCTAAAAGACTAGTCTGTGGGTCCCGTCAGTCTGGAAATCACTTCATCACTTTCCATCTGACGCAAAGGATCCTTTAGTCTATCAGGTATTTCAAAAGGTACCTTTTGACGCCCATGTATGACAGAAACCATTGCTGGATCAATGTGGATGTGATGAGGTCCTTCAAACTCACCAAGACCATCAAGAACTAGTTGTTCCTGTGTCAGAGGTTCATCTGTGCACATAGTGTCAACCTGATGAACCACGTCCAGTGTTTCACAGTGTGCCCTGACCAATATTGGAAGAGAATAAATGTCTGTTATATAAAACAGTGGTCTCGCTGCTCTCCATGGAATATGACATTCCAGAACAATAGTTCCCAGAGGCTGTATTCAAGTTCTGCCATAAATCACAAGGGTTGCTTCACTCTATCCTGCCAGGCAACTCACAGAATGCTTTCAATGGTAAAACATTTGCCTCAGCTCCTGTATCCAATTTGACTTTTACTGAAACTCCTTGTAAAGTTATGTCAGCACATCATCCAATACCTTTGCTTACAGCCTGACCAGGGGTTGCATGAGTTAATTCCCCAGTAAACAAACTGTTTATGTGAAGCTCATGAACCTGGTATCCATGTTGTTCTTTGCTAGCACTCACTGGCTTTGCTTCATATACTCCGGCATAATGACTCTTCAAGCCACTTTATGGCAAGTCTTCCCAAATGCCAGGCAGATCCGAAGCTGATGTACTGATCCAAAGAGGGAAGACATGTTTTCTCTGGTTTGGTCATGTCTACATTTAGACTGTGACTTCGCATATTCAAGTGCCTTTACAGGAATCCCCTCGCATTCCCTATCAGTTGTACGTACTGCATGCAACTCCTTGTTGTATATACTGCATGCAAGATCTTGGGAGAGTGTATTGCCCATGCAGTAGGCCTCTTAATTTAGAGATGCCAAGATAGTGATAAATCAGATCCAGGTTTACTTATAAGGAGTACTTTATTGAGTAACTTACAGCACACAGGCATACTCAGTGTTTGGATCAGACAGCTTCTCTGAACCCAGAGCCATGGGGTACAATGGGTTTTATACTATACATGTCAGCAGTGAGGCAGCATGACAGAAGCAAGTGTTAATTAGCGTTCATTTGCAACTTTCCCAGCATAGGCTAACAGTACTTGTACAGAGGGAAAACAATCAGAACTTTCTCAGCACAGCCACCTGTAACTCGGCATAAACATAGCCTCACTTCTCAGGCACATCCTAGGCCCTGATAAGATACTAGCCTTCATTAGCATGGAATGTGCTGAGGCCATGCTATCGACTTTTGACTCATCTCACATGCTTAGAGGCCCACAAGCAAGGAAACTGCACTTATAATGAAGCTAAGTCAGGCATTATAGATCTCTAGGCCCCTCTAAAACTACAGGTGACTTGGTTACTGGCCTGAGGCCAATACAGAGAGTTGCCATGATCTGCAGCTGAGCTCTTCTTACTTCACCTACACTGTATATTTCAAGTGGTTTCTCCATGGAGAGGTCAGAGTCCCTCACAAGCCTTTCCCTCATCCTCTCTTCCTTGAAACTAAATACAATCGTGTTCCCCCCCATATCATTGTTTACAGGGCCAAATTCACAGTTACTGGCTTTAAGTTGAGTTCAGTAACAAACTGTCCAATGAGGACCAATGAGCCTCCACGAGGCTGCGTATGATTCCAAAAGGAATATCGCTCAAACAAAACATTCTTGTGAGATGTGCGGAATGTCCTGAATTGAGTAAGGACCCTTTCAATATCGTTTGGGTCTTCAGCATCAGGAAAAACAAAAGTATTATAAACTGCCAGAGCTTCCTCCCCAATGCAGCAAAATGGCTACCCGCCATTTCTTAGAGGCATTCTCCAATTGCTCTGAGATAGAGCTAAAGGCTTTTCTCCCAGCATCTCCAGTACACAGCCAAATTTCCTTGTAGGACAAGCGGAGGTGGAAGCCAGAAGGCATCTATGGTCACAAATGCTGCAGTGCTGAAACTGTGTCTGGGCACCTGATGAGCACTCCACTGTGAAGAAATCCCAGCTTGCTTCTGACACCATGTAATGTTTGTTGCATATGTAAGGGTTCAGGCAAATCTCGGGACACCCAAATCTTATGTAATCTTCAGCATTTATTAGAATGACCAAATACACAGAAAATCTCAAACAAACACTCTCAGTGGACTACTGAGCACTTCTGTTTTTTTACTTTCACGCTTGCTACAATTCCCTTAAAAGAACAGTACACTGCTGCAGGAACTCGTGCATGCCCACTGTTTGGAGTTCACATTCTATCTGTCTTTCTTTTTTAAAAAAAGTATCCAGCACACAGGATAGCAAACAGATGAGTAACCATCATCCTATTTTCATCTTGGGGTCAGACATTTTTGTTTTAAATGTGCCCTGTAACGGTACCATGCTGCTGTTGCTCATAATTTCAATTGGTAATTCTGTGCGCATATGTTTGCACATGCAAGTGGGAGCGCCAAGTGGGGAGATGAATCCTTACTGTCTATTAAAACGTGAGATGCTGCACTCCTACACTCAGTTTGGCATGCTAAAATTGCCGGCCTTTCACCAGCCTTGGTTATATTATTTATGCAGGCTGCACTCAGCTTCCCATTGGTCATCCTCTCACTGTTTATAAACGAATCATTGCTTCATCCAGAAGTAGAACCTCCTCAAAGACTCTTGTGCCATTCCAACATTAGCAGCAAGTCTGTTTCATGCACAAAGACTTACATGCCGATCTGGAAGCATATGTGTTTCTAAAACCAACTTCCATGTCTTTTTAGGCTCAGAAATGCAATACCAATTGAAGCTTCTTTCTGCTCTCTTTCAAAGTTGTTGCAGTGGTACCCTTTTGGCTTTTGGTAAGGAGTGGTGGGGAGCAAAGAGATTTCATTGGATGCACAAGGTCCACAGCAAGGTCCAACCTCTTGGCTGTATTCAAGACTGAACTGCAAAAAGAAAGCAGTAGTTGAACTTGGAGTTACTTTTTATACTGCATAATAAGTAGAGATATAGATTATGCCAGCCTTCCCCAACCTGGTGACCTCCAGATGTGTTGGACTACAACTCCCATCATCCCAGCAAAGTTGTGGTCCAACACATGTGGAGGGCACCTGGTTGGGGAAGCCTAGGTTATGCTAACCAGAAAGTCGGTGTGATACACTGATTAGAGAGTTCAGTGCTTAAGAGTATGAAGAGCCATGTCCAAATCCCTACTTGACCACAAAGCTTACTGCAGGGGTGGGCAACTGATTTTGAGTGGGTGGGGCAAATGACCCTCTGCCCAAGCCTCAGCAGGACATAGCCACTTCCCTTGATGGCATGCCCCATGACATCATAGTTCCCCACTGTTGGGGCTGCTTTGCCCACACCACGTCCTCCACAATGAGGGAAGGAGAAGTGTGGGTGAAGCACTCGGTGCACTGCAGAGTGCTAAGGGGGATCCCACTGTTATCTCCAACAACTGATCAGAGATGACAGGAGGATCCCTCTCCCTGCCGTCGCCAAGCCTCTGGCAGTCTCCAAGGGAATCTTGTTAGGATAACAGGAATCCCCCTCTCAACTCTGATCAATTATTGGAGATCACAGGGGAATCCTTGCTTCTTCCTAAGCCCCCAGTAGACTCTTCGGGCGAGGGGCAAGGCCCACAGAGAGAGCCAAGCCTCTCAGGACAGATGAGGAATATCCACAGGCCAGATTGGGCTCATGGGACAGAGGTTCCCCTCCCTTGGCTTACTGGGTCACTTTGTGCCAGTCACCATTTCATAGTCCAACCTCTCTTACAGTGTTATTGTGAGGATAGCTGAGATGGTTGACAACATGTACCGTCCTGAGTTCTTTGGAGAAGGACAGGATAAAAATTAAATAAACAACCATTCCCAAGGAACAGTCCAGCCTGAGGGGCTGCTGTCTGCCTGTCCTTCCTAAATGGCACCTGTAAATTGTGTTTCTACAGGAACATTGAAATATTCCAGATATTTCTGCCTCAGAAAGCATCTTGAGTCTTGCTGAGGCCCTACTCAATGGTCTATTTTAAGTGGTTAATCCAGCCCACAAGCAATGACTTGCTCCACCTTCATTTCTGGGCACTGCTGTGTGATGGCTTGCTCTGACAAGGGAACGGCTTTTGTCTAGCCGGACTGTATTTCACGACAATTCTGCTTTTCAGCAGCTCTGTCACTACTAATCCTGGCACTTGGGCAAGATCTTGATACATTCCACAGCTTAAATTATTTTTGCAATCCAATTGTAAGTTAATAAAACAGTGGAATGAATTGTAAAAGAGAAGAATAAGTGAATCACATGGGAACTTAATCGCTTTGAGCTTCAAAGGACATCCCACTCCTGAAGTTCAAATATTGAAGCATCCTGGGGGCAGGAGGAGGAAGGGATCTGCATTTAGTGCAACTCTTCTATTTTACAGCTAAAGTGTGTGTGTGTGTGTGTGTGTTTCCATGCTACAGTTACCTCCCATGCTCTGAGGTTTTGAAGTGGGGAGGGATGGTCACTTAGACCATCAAATGAAGACAACTGGAATCAAAATGTATATGCAGTATTTTGTTTTAATGTGAGCTCTATATTTAAATGAGGGTACCTGGCTCACACAACTATTCTCATGGAATTTGAAAGCTATTTGCCTAGAAACAAACGCTAAGGAAAGCGCATGAAGAATTTCCTGACCCTCAAAGAAGAATTACCAGAAATACACTTGATTATTTTTACACCTCTCCTATTACATATGTTGTCTCTGATGTACACAGTGAAAGCTTGCCTAGACAGTTTTGCTTACTGTCCTACATAGTCTTTGTGCGGGTCATTTTTGTGTATTTTTCCCCTTTTTTCAGTCTGTTCTGCTGGGGTTACAGTCTGATCGTTGTTACACCTATGTCAATGCTAAAATCTAAATATGACCTAGCGTTCATGTTCTGCATTAGTCTGATTGAATCAAATGAATGTCTCCTCGTTTCATTTTTGAACAAAAGCTCTCAGAAGACAAGGTTTCACCAGCCTTAGTCATGCTGAGTAACACTTTGCTACTTGATTAGTCCCACTGAAATCACGGAGTTGGCTGCTTGCTTGATTTGAGGCTGGAGGTAGATACCTGAACCATAAATAGATCCAAACCAACTGTGTTTCAAAAGTGCTGAAGAGAGTCAGTTCAACAACTGTACACGCCCACATGCAAAACAGAATCTACAACTGGAAGATACTTTTACATTTTAAATCATAGGGTACTTGCAAAAGGAGAAAGGGATTATCAATGCCCCAGATGTTGTATTCAGATCAGATTAAAATAAACCCACTAGGAGTTGAAAATAAATAATCAAGAAACCCTGAAACTGGCGTGCCCCATGAATATAAGCAGATGCTTCGCAGGAGGGGGGAGGGTGTCCAAACATAGACGGAATGCCAGCAATCGTGGTCACGTTAAACCCTGCTCCCATTCAGAATACTCAGCCCTGCCTCTGCTCCTCCTAACACAGCAAGCAAAGCATGGAGCCTTTAAGATAGTAAATGCCGTTTTCATCAACTAACAAGGCAGAGCACATACAAATGAACCAATCGGGGATTTCGAGTGAGTTATCAGCGCTGGGAAGCTAGTCTGCATATTCCAGTTGAGTCACCACAGAGGAGAAAGTGGAAGGGGAGGGGGCACGGTGGAAAGAGAGAAAATAAATTACTGTGTGCAACTCCATCTGCAAACTGCTTCTCCCGCACTGGTATGTAATAAAATGTGTTGCTAAGATACAAGCTACTAAAGAAGTTCATTAAAGGACACTTTAAACAAAGCTGCCAGACTCTTTTCCCTTTAAAGACTGCTTATTTTGTTCTGTCCCTTATGATTATAATTAGATCATCTATATGAGGATTGTACTCCATTCAAGCCTACTCAGCAAAGAATGTTAATAAACCCGTGTAAATAAGGCATTGGTGATATATATATGGCAGGGGGTGGTTGTTTGGCAGGTGGTCATTTGGGTTCCAGTATTTGTAAAAACCAGAGATCTACCTCTGCAAAGTAGCCCCTTTCGCAGTTCTTCTTCTCCTTTAGGTTTTTACCACCATTACCTTTCTTTCATGCCTCTGCGACCTAACTTTTCAAATAAGTATATCTTAGATGAAGCAGACTGGAACTTCATGGGTAAGGTTTGTGCCTGGCAAACATTGGGGGCTTATCCTAGGGTGGTATACAATTAATCCCTCCTGAGGACGGAACGGCTTCTGTCACTGGAACAGGACAATGCTCTCTTTCCCCTACAGCCCCTGCCCCATCCACTCTCAAGATTTGCTATGGAGGGTTGGGGAACCCTCCAGAACAGATCTGGGGGAGGGTGCAGTATGCTGCAGAAAGGAAAGGAAAATCCCATTGCATCAAACAATTTTACGAGTTTATTTATACTTTTTAAAAAGCAGATGTCCTCCACGTATATCACCAATCTGCAAAATGTCCTCCATCTTAATGCATTAATGCCATGGTCCATTTGAACACATTTTCTTTAAACCACAGATACGTTATATCCCACTCACATTCCCTTCTGATAACAGTATTCTCCTCAATTTTTTTGGAAATGATTTCTCCCCCCCTCATAATCCTACATTTTCTTGTAGGGGTCTTCAATGTACATGAAATGTACAATAAAGGATATTATTAATCACACTGTGATTCTGCTGAAGTACATAAAAAAGCACATAATATGGTACTGGGCATAGAATACAATTTTCTGAGGACATCATCTTTTTTAAAATCAAGTTTCTAGCCTTTATGTCTGTGGAAATATGCTTGAAGCAAGTGGACAAGAAAGGTGGCAGGTAAGATTTCCCATGGCTGGGGGTGGAGCTTCAGTGCCCTTGTCCCTTCCCATGACTAGCAAAATCAAAATAAATTATGCAAAAAAGTATATATTGTGGAACAAATTATGCAAAGCAAGAGAAATCATGCAAATTGCTTCATTTTGCATAATATATTCAAGTCACAGAATTTGACTTTCCTTGAAGAGGAATTGGATTGCCTAGATGGAGAACTATCATTTTACACAGAGCTTTCTATAGAAGCTTTGAAGAGGTACCATATCTCATAATGAAGAGTATCGGCTATTGGGCGGTATAGAGATGAAATAAATAAATAAATATCTCTTATAGAGTAAGAGAGCTTCGGCTATTGGGTGGTATAGAAATAAATAAATAAATAAAAATATCTGCCTTATTGTAACCAGCCTCTCCTGTATTGCATTAATCAATAAATAGTATATATTTTAATTACACTTTCAGACTTATTTACATGGGCATATTACCTTTTTCTCTGAATAATAAGATAATTAGAGAGAGAGAGAGAGACCCGAATCTGTTGCATTTCTAAACCTTCTCATCCTTTTTTATGAAGAAAAGCTTCAATTCACCAATAAATCTTTAAGCAATCTTTGCTCATTCAAAGAGCTCCACAAAGTGGAAATTACAGAAAACGCAACTTAAAGTGCCATTGCATGTCAAAGGTGTGTCAGTGTTCTTACTTGACTCCTGTAACTCAAAATGTAATGCACCTCTTTTGAAAAAATGTTTTAGGGTCCATTATCCATAGTTCTATTGACTGTAAAAAGCAATTCCTATCCCACACTTGGATGAAAGATAAGCTACATCACAAATAAGAGTATTGCATGCCTCACAGAGGGCACACTGTTAACTTAAATAGCTTTGGAATGAAAATCCTAGTATATGGATTCAAAGATTCTCTTTCAAGGCCAATTACATACTCCTGTTGATTAGATGTAAGCAGCTAGCCAAATTTTACATCAAACATCCTCTAGCCACAAGTGCTATATTTAACATCCTTGGAGTAAATCTCAGCTCCTGAAGAAAGAAAGGAAAGGAGAAAAGAATACAATCTCTGAAACACTCAGATCAACACAGCAGCTGATTCCTGCACAGACATTAAGCTTCCACTAGAGAGTTACTTATTCTTAGAGCAACCTTACTCAGAGCTTCTTCTCTGTTTTACTTTCTGCCAATGAAAGCCCGTTTTCTTTTCAGTCCTAACCTTGAGTTGCACGTTTAACTCTTCCAGGGGTTAACACGTATTATTTCATACAGGGTTTCCTTTGTTATATGAGCCATAAGGGGCTGCATGCGCTGTGCAAAAGCATAGCATATATTAGATTTCAATAGATGCTTACTATTGGCAGGCAGAGGTTGTAGTTAGAACTAAGCTACATCAGCAATTTCATATGACACTCTGGAAATTGCTACTATATAACAATAAGTACTGATTCAAAAAGAGAGAGAGAGAGAGAGAGAGAGAGAAAGAAAGAAAGAAAGAAAGAAAGAAAGATTGCTTTGGGGAGAATATTTTATTATGAAGCCATTTCTGATCATAAGCTGGTTATACCTTAAGCAAAAGATACATCTTTAAATGTTAAATATGTAAGGAAATATATACAGAGTGATTTAACATTGGAGAGGCGAGCTGTTTACACACTATCAAGCTAAAATAACTGCCTAGTATAATGGGAGGGAAAACGCAACGCAATTTGCATTTCAGTTGAATTTTTCCCGTTCAGATTTTAGAATTGCAACATGCTTTAAATACTTCCTTGGCTGTGCAGCCCAATCCTATGCATGTTTACCTCAAAGTAAGTCTTACTGAGTCCTTGGAAGTTATTCCCAAGTAGGACTGCCTAGGATTGCAGCCTCAATTTACCATGCATATGTCCTTATTTGATATTGTGGAACCATTTGTGATGGCATTACAAATTGCCAATCCCTATTTCAGTTAAAAATTGTGTGCACAGTACAGCTACCATTAAAGACTCCCTATTGATTCCGATGGGAATTTGTTTAAGCAAGTGCTTAACTTTCCCACTGAAATCAATGGTACTAAGATTTCTCTCACTGGGCAAAACCCCTAACCCAAAGACATTTACAGAGATATAGTGCCATTTCAGTCATTTGAGCTGTCAGTTTGATGCAGATTCCTGCATTGAGCAGGGGTTGGACTTGATGGTCTCATAGGCCCTTTCCAACCCTACTATTCTATGATTCTATGATATAGGAAAAACCATTCAGTACCCTTCTCCCACTACCACACATAACAGACATGCCAACATAAATCTAGGGCAGTGTTGTTAAATTAATGTTTCCCAAACTCTAGAGACTGAGTGTTTTGGATGATGGAAAAAATGCAGCATCCATTCAATACACCAGTGCTCTTAGACTTGGTTTAATTCTAATAGATAAGATGCTGGGGTGGGTAGAAGTGGTCCCCGTTCCATGCTGAGACTTTGGCAGGGTTTGGATGATCAGTGGCGGAAACAGCACAGCATCAGTTGTTTCCCCTCTCCCATGTGTGCTGGTCGTGGAACCAGGCCTGCCCTAACTATCCATGCAGCACTGCAGCTTGCCGTGTTGTCTGAACCTGGCGCATGATGCAGGCAGAATGACACTTCACCCATCCTACATCTCTACTGTAAGCCATGGGTTGTAGGATGGGTGAAAAGTCACTACACCTGGGCCGCATGCCGGGTTCAGACAACACGGCAACCTGCAGTACCATGCTGGTAATTAGGCAGCCAGCACACATAGGGGTGGGAGAAACAATGGACGCTGCATTGTTTCCCCCACTGATCATCCGAACCCAGCCACCATGAAACTACTGACTTGGTCTGCATGATCAAAACAGCCCACCATGGCTTGCTTAAGCCATGGTGGGCTGCAGGGTGTGCTGGTGCATGCTGGGCAGGATTTGGTCTGTTGTTGGGTTATGCTCAACCGCTGCAGCCTGGGTCTGCATGACATGACAAGCCACGGCTGGGCAATGAATATTCAAAATGGCCTCCCACACTGTTAGATCGCACGGACCAGCCCACTATCTCTCAGCTTCAAAGAAGTAACAGTGACTCAATGAAAAATGAGACATTCTTACTGAACCTTATTTTTTAAAAAATAAACATAGGCTGGCCAACTTTTATCACATATCTAACTCTTGTATTCAAACCAAACGCCTGGGTCCACTATGGATTCTGGCTAATGACTAAATGGCATCTTTAGCTACTTTATAATTTCAGCTTGTAACTTCCTTAAAGGCAATACTGAAGTACTTTGGCCACATCATGAGAAAACAGGATACCCTGGAGAAGATGCTGATGCTAGGGAAAGTGGAAGGCAAAAGGAAGAGGGGCCAACCAAGGGCAAGGTGGATGGATGATATTCTGGAGGTGACGGACTTGACCTTGGAAGAGCTGTGGGTGGCGACGGCCGACAGGAAGCTCTGGCGTGGGCTGGTCCACAAAGTCACGAAGAGTCGGAAGCGACTGACCAAATAAACAACAACTTCCTTTTACTTCTTTTGTTGCCCAAAGGTCCTGTGTGAGAGCTTCCCCCTTTTTAAAGCAACCAGTGCCCCTTATACAGCATATCTTTATCTTAAACACTATATTGGTCTTTGACTTGACTGTGCCCTGTATGAATCAAATTAATCCAGCCTTCCCCAGCCTAGTGCCCTCCAGATGGGATGGACTAAACTCTCATCATCCCCAGCCAGCATGGCCAGGCCCTGCTGATTGGGGATGGTGGTCATTGTAATCCAGCCCACCTGGACTGTACCAGGTTAGGGGAGGCCAAAATAAATGAATGGACAAGACTTAAAGATAGTAGGATTCCACTGCTACCCTGTTTGGATTCAGGGGGCCAATCTACACTTATGGGTTTTTTCGCTTCCAATGAGGTTTCACCACCCGTCTTTCACACTACGCAGTACCCGCCTTGAATTGGAACAGGAATTTCCCGCTTTCAATACCCTGATATCCAGGTATTTCCCCTTAATGTGCTCTGATTTTCCACCTTCGCTACCATATCTGGTCGTAGTCCCCTCCCCTGCCTGTCCATATACGTCGGTGTTTGTATTTCCCTCCTGTCCAATCACAGCTCTCTACGGCCCCATGTCATCTTCCAGCTACTGATCACATAGCTTCCTCAGCACTCAATGTTTCCTCGGCAACAAGCAAAGGCCTGGATGTGTGCGCGGTTGTTTGATCTCGGAAGCTAAGCAGGGTCAGCCCCGGTCAGTAGCTGGATGGGCGACCACCTGGGAATCAGGCTTCCTGCATTGAGCAGGGGGTTGTTCTATCCCTTCAAATGAGACTAAGTTTTACCCCCTCCTATCCCCCGCTTCGGGTTTTGTTTTGTTTTTTAAATTAAGGCATTATCTTCGAAGAATTGTGGCTTCTCTGCGATTTTTTTTCTAATAAAGGCATGATCTTCAAAGATTTGAAAATTCTAAGATTTGAAGCGCACATATCCAGCTCTTTGCTTGTTGCTGAGGAAACACTGAGTGCTGAGGAAGCTATACGATCAGTAACCGGAAGATGACATGGGGCCGTCAAGAGCTGTGAGCATTGTGGGCGTGGAATCAGCAGAAACAGGAAGAGTTTCTGATCCTCCAATGAGAGCCTCCATCTTTAAGAGCAGGAAAACAGCACAGTACTCGAGTGTGAACCGAGCTCACACATTCGATGAAGCACCGCAACGGGGAAAATGGGTGAGTGTGGATAATCACGTTTTAATGCGAGAGTGTTTAAACCTGACAGGACACCGAATTCACTGCGATGGCAGGCACAATGTAGATAGGCCCAGGGACATTCCTCTTCTGGAAGACTAGTATCCTGAAATAAAGGGTTGTCACTTCAACACAGCCTCGTAGATATAGATCATCATACTGGACCTGAAATTAAGGACTACTACAGTGTTCTGCAAAACTGTGTTCAAGCGACAATCCTTCAAAATAAAGCAACATGCAGTGACCCCAAAACTGTTAATGCTACATTTTCCCACATAGATGTCATTAAAATCTGATGGATTTAGCAAGAGTTCTATACAAAAAAATAATTTTGAAAGTAATGTTTGCTCTGCGGGAAACTAAACAGGCAGTGTAGGCCTGGGGACATATACAAACAATTGCTATAAAATTACAAGTGATCTCAGATCAGAGCCAGCCCTCTCATGAAGAGAGGTGAAGCCCCTGCCTCAGGCAGCAGTGTGGGAGGAACAGTGAATTGCATGCTCCCCCCATCCCACCAGGAGGGCCTGCCACCACCACGCTCCCTTCCTTTGCTGCTGTTGCCACCACCACCATCACCGTGTCTCCCTACCCCCCCCCCATTGCCACTGCCTGCTCAGAGTGGGCTGAACTCTCTGAAGAGCTATTGTCAGCCAGAAAAGTGCAGGCAATCTTGAGGGACACCTCTCCTCCCACAATGCCTGGATCTCAGGAAGGACCCCTCAGAGGATCTCACTGCCCTGCCAAGCAGGCAACAATGCAAACAATGCAGCAGGAGGAGGGAGGGAGACAGATGCATGTGGGCGAGCGGGTGGGCGGGGGGAGACAGTTGCAGCTGATGGGCAGGGGGAGGGAGGGAGAAGGGAGACCGATGCAGAGGGCAAGAGAAGGATGGGGGGCGGCTGCAATGGTGGCTGGCAATGGTGTGTGTCCTTTTCCACCTCAGGCAGCGAGAGAGTTTGCCTCAGATCAGGTGTGTACAAAATGCAGTGCAACAAAAGTGTATTTGCTGCCCCGGCTATCAAGGCATCAGCTATTTAAGAATCCATTTCTGTTCGCCGCAGATTAGGTATCCTCACAACATGTAACAGGTAGCAAATATCTTTAAGCACTGAACAAGAGAAATTCTGAATGGCATTGTTGGTAGAATCCCCTTTTCTGAATAGACAAAGGCATTGCAAGGAAAACATTACTAAATCACAGAGATAATCATCATAGTCAGCTCCTGTAATGAGGTATCATGGGATTACTGGAGTTATTATGAGAGTCATCTTATTGAAGAAATTCAAAGTTAATTGAAATCCATTGTACTGTTCAGACAGCAGGTGTTTTAAGTGGCTAAAATATCAAAGTGAACTCTTTAAAACAGTTACAACAAATGCCACATTCACTTTTCAACCTCTGGCACTTGCAAGTGAAGCACTACAATGTTAGTGTGTGTCCCCCGCCGCCTTTTATTTTTTTTAAAGCAATCTTTCTCCTACCATTTTGGCTTCTATGAAACAAAAACTGGTCAAAATATTCTTCGATGCAACGACTGGCCTGAGGGCGAACTACATCAGTAACTCAGAGAAGGTCAAATTTTATCTTCGGTTGAATTGCGAATGTTTAATGATATACCTTTAGTTTTAACATAAATGTGTTTTACAAAACCTGTTTGTCACGATGAGATCTCAGACTTCACACAACCATACAAAACAGAGAATGCTAATGTTTACAGCAAAAACCATACACAAATAAAATGCTAAGGTATAAATATAAAAAAGTATGATCATGAGAACAATGCAATCAAGAAGATGACAGAACTAAATAATTGGTCAAGAATAGACTTTTTCTTTAAGTCTAAGTCTCTTGATCCTTGTGGTTGTTTAATGTGCAGAATTCCCAAATATGTCAATGGAGCATCTACGTAAGATTTACAAGGGGACTACAAAAATAAGGCCTACATTAAGGTTCTAGTCCTAAATACATTGACTTTGTGTACTCACACTTAGAACCAGCATCTCATTCATTAACATGTTTGTCAAATGAACAGTGAAAAATTCAGGGAGTATGAAGAGTTAAAAAAACATACCACTAGAACATTTGTTAATAATGACATTTCAGCTGTGCTTTAGAGTGTTTAAAGTGCACCATTCACATTATCTGAGTAATCCGTACAACAACTCCCGAAGGTAGGTCAGTATTATTATCTGCGTATTGCAGAAGGTGGAGCTTTGACCTACGTCGAACCATCTAGACTGCCCATGGCAGAAGTGAGATTTGGACCAGGGATTTCCTGCTTCACAGTTTGGTCTCTTAGCACTATGCTACACTATACTTAGGGCATAATCCTATGCATGTTTAGACAGAAAAAAGTCCTACAACTCCCAGCATTGCTAGCTGGGGAATGCTGGGAGTTGTAGGATTTTTCCTGTCTAAACATGCAGAGGATTGTGCCTTTGATGGTACAAGACCAGATCCAAGGCCTGTCACAGGAAGCTGAAGCACTTCCACTGGTTTTTGTCAGCATTAGGCATTACAATCTAGCCTGTATGCTCCAGTTTCCCTTCAAACCAAGGGAATCACTTGGAGCAAATGTAATGGCCAAAACTCTTGGTGATGTACCATTTGCAAAACAGGTTGTGGCCACAATTCTGAATGTTCAGCTCCATACGTGGAACACTTCGCTCCTTACAGGAGAAAATAGGAAGCCCCTGTATACACATGGCTCTGGATCATTGCCCCTTTTCCTAGTTTTGTTGATACTTACATTCCCTGATTTGTTTCAGGCCTAACCATATGAAGCATGGAGCTTGATCAAATATCACAAATTTCTCCTTTAACTTGTGTACACAATGCTACTATTTCAAAGCATCACCTAGCTAGCTTTGATTTGAGAAGCCCACAAAAGCAACCCCTTGGAACAAAAGATATAATAATATGCTCTGTCAAAGATATAATTTGCCAGCCCATCCCTAGTGCTTAAGAAGGGGACCTTAATTCCAAGAAGTCTAATGCATCCCAAGAACCTACTTCCAGCCAGATCATAAACAGCAAATGACAGTCAACTATTTAATTTCAGATATGCTACTCCCAAAAGACAAAACCAGCAATAACACTATCTTGGAAGAGTCTGTCAGAGACTAGCGTTGATTTCTATGCAGATAGTAAATTATGGCTAAGAAATGAAACAGTGCACAAGTGAATGGCATATACATAATGTCTTTCAGGAAGACATATTTTTATTACTCTGCTCCAGGACAGGCTTGTCTGAATGCAGAGTTCATCAGCAATGAAACACAGCAAGCCTTCCACATACTGTTCATTTTCAAGATCTGGTTTGCCAGCCAATACTAATGTCAGGTTAGAGTTTAACTGTGCAATTATTAAGCAGGAAGTCTGAGAAAGCAGTAAAAGGAGTTAAAGGATGCCTAGAAAGCACAGGCAAAAACGCAGCAGAGTGCTTCAGATATGCTGTTAAAGGACAACTCTGCTTTTCAGGAAAGACCTTTTATTTACATACACATGCTTATTTCTTGACAGTATAGATAAAAATGTTACAGCTGCTCTGTAGGTGATGTGGATTCAAGGTGTAAAACCATTGGACCAATTAATGGAGTCTTCACACATCATATCTTGTTAAAGAGGAATACCATATTCTCAAATGGTATTCAAATTCATCAAAGCTCTAAAGGGAGGGGTAGAATATGCAGGTAAAGTAACATATACTAACATTTCCAAGAAGTCTCTGAGCAAAACACAAAATGAAGTATTGAATAAAGATGCATTTGAAAGAAAGAAAAAAATCTCTGTGATCCATCTTTGAAATAAATATTGCAGAAAGCGGTTAAGTCCATAAAAAGCAGAAGAAACTAAATTACTCTTCAGTTCAGTTGCAAATAGCAATCTGATTTCTTCTATAAATCCATATTTTAAATGGATGTTTTCCTCAAAACACTTTACATTTGTCCTTGGAGACCTTCATCTTTATTTTTGTGTGAAGTCCATTTAACAAATCAGTCTGAAGTCCAGTGGTCAAAATAAGAATCCAGTGCATGGGACATCATTAGACACCCAATCCAGTATAGGGTTAGGTGAGCTTAAACCCATTGCTTAAGGTAGGTGGATTTGTTTTGCTGTCCTTGAAGAAGCAGAAGCAGCAGAATGTGGTATTTAGGTCCCACTGAAATCGATGAGGCAAGTTAGTTGTGGCTTAACTCAGGGCCCACTGCTTTCCATTGGTAACTAAGTCCAACAAATTAACATTGTAATATATGTCTAATCAGAAGTCTCATTGCATTCAGTGTCACAGTCCTAGATAGGCTGGTAGATTGAGTCTCGTCATGGCGACCATCAGCACCAATGACATGGGTAATGTAGTTGTGTGGGTCTGGAAGCAAAAGTTAGGTTGCTAGGTAGGAATGTGAAATCCAGGTTTTCCAAGGTGTTCCACGTGCAGGACCAGCTAGGCGGGCAGAGCTGAGGGGTTTTAATGTGTGGATGAGACAGTGGGGTCAGGAGGAGTGGTCTGGATTTGCCTAAGCATTTTAGGACAAGCGGGGCCTAAAGAGATGAGCTCCACTTGAACCAGAATGGACCTTGCTGATATTGACCTTGCTCAATATCAGCAACTAAGCCCTGGCAGAAAGCAGACAGAAGTTGGAGGGGTGTGTGTTTGGTTTGGGATGAGTGTGAATTGTTGATGGTTTAAAGTTGTTGTTTGAAATTGTTGATTGTTTAAGATGTTTTTTATATTTTCATACATCAATGTTTTTATATTGTGTTTTTAGGGTTTTAAACTTTTTAAATCACCCAGAGAACTTTGGCTATTGGGTGGCATACAAACGTAACCAATGAATGAAATGTTTCTGACCATTCAAATAGATATGGGGTAGAACCACGCAATGAGCCTACAGTAGAATGTGATAGGGGGCCGCGGTGGCTTAGTGGTTGAGACGCTGAACTGCAGACCGGAAGATCGGCAGGACAGCAGTTCGAGACCCGTGTGCCGCGTGACAGAGTGAGCTCCCGTCTTCAGTCCCAGCTCCTGCCAACCTAGCAGTTCGAAAGCAAGAAACTGCAAGTAGATAAATAGGTCTCGCTTCGGTGGGAAAGGTAACAGCGTTCTGTGCACCTCGGTGTTCAGTCATGCCGGCCACATGACCATGGAAGCGTCTTCAGACAGCGCTGGCTCTTCGGCTTAGAAATGGAGATGAGCACCACACCCTAGAGTCGGACAAGACTGGTTGGGGACACCTTTACCTTTACCTTAGAATGTGATAGCCAGCCAGAGGGCTGTAGGGGTCAATGCACTTGCCAGAAGAGGCATGTGGAGAGGCACACCAAGTATAGGTATTTATATGCTAATGCTAGAAGCCTCCAAGCCAAAATGGGGAACTGAAGTGCCTGGTTTTAAAGGAAAACACAGATAAAGTGGGCAGAATGGAAAACTGGTGGAATGGAGAAAACCAGAGGGAGGTGGTTATCTCTGGAAACAAACTCTAGGAAAGACAGGGAAGGGTATACTTTGGGTGGTATTGCTTCTGTACGTCAAAGAGGGCATAGAGTCAAACAAACTAGAAATCTAGAATCACTGTGGGTGGCAGTACTAGGGCCCAAAAGTAATTTAGTACTGGGGACCTACAGGCTGAAATGATCAGGGTGATCTTGAGATGGAGAATGAAATCGGCAGGCATCCAAAGGAGAAAGTGTTGTAGAAATGGATGATTTCAAATGTATATTCTGGTCATGACATGTATATCCTGGTCATGTATATTCTGGTAACATTTCTAGATACCCTAAATGACTGTGCCATAGAAAAGTTGGTCAGGGAACTGACCAGAAGGCAATCCTGGACTTAACCAACAGTGGTGCCTGGGACCTGGTGCCATTAAACTGCTGTACCTATTTATCTACTTGCAATTTCTTGCTTTCGAACTGCTAGGTTGGCAGAAGCTGGGACTGAAGACAGGAGCTCACTCCGTCACGCAGCACTCGGGTCTCCAACTGCTGTCCTGCCGACCTTCCGGTCTGCAGTTCAGCGTCTTAACCACTAAGCCACCGCAGCCCCCTGCAGGTCAGGAAAGGTACCACCAAGTCCAAGAGGACACCAGTATAGTTAACAAGAGGCAAGAAGGCAAGAAAATGGAAGACTTGCCCAAAGGCAGAAAACATAAAGGGAACACAAACTTTGGTAAAACAAATGCAAGCTGACAATAAGGGATGCAAAAAGGACGAATTTGAGGAGCCTATCACTCAAAATATGAAGACCAACTTTTTTTTTTTTTAATGCTTAAAATAAACTGGAAACTGTCTAAAGAGATGGTTGGACAATTGAACAACATGTATGTTAAAGGCATGCTAAAGGAGGATATGGACATGGCAGAAAAGTTCAATTAATTCTTTGCATCTGTCTTCACTGAAGCAGATGGATATTGGTGAATGTTCACCAAAGGAGTCTGAAGAAGAACCAAGGCAAATACTACTGACAACAGATCAAATTCTAAGCCATATCTACAAATTTATTACAAAGTAATAAATTACCAGGTTCACATGACCACCAGAGAGTTCTCAAAGAACCCAAATGTGAAATTGCTGATCCAACAAAATATGTAACTTGTCTCAAACACCTTTTAGAGTTCTTCAAGAGTATCCATAATCATGTGGATAGGGTCAATCCAGTAGAGTACTTGGAGTTTCAAAATGGCAACTAAAATGATCAAGGGGCTGCAGCAATCCCCCTATAAAGAAAGGTTGCAATGTTTGGAGCTTTTTAGTTTAGAAGAAAAGGTGAATAAGGGGAGATATTTTAGAGGTGTATAAAATTATGTGAGGTGTAGAGAAAGTAGTAGAGATATGTTTTTCTCCTTCTCTCATAATATTAGGACCCAGGGTCATTCAGTGACGTTGCATGATGGAAGATTTAGGACAGATAAATGTGGTCATAAGCCACAAATGTAGATGGCTTTAAATGGGAATTTGACAAATTCATAGAGGGTAATACTATCAATGGCTACTAGTCATGATAACTATATTTTATTTATTTATTACATTGCTATACTACCCAACAGCAGAAACTACAACGAAGTTCAGAGACAGTATACCTCTGAATAACAGTGACTACAAACAATGGCAGCAGTTAACTATTGTGCTCATGTCCTCCTCGAGGGCTTCCCAAGGGCATCTGGTTGGCCACTTTGGGAAATAAGATGCTGGACAAGATAGCCCTTTGGTCTGTTCCTGCAGGGTTCTTCTTATGTTCTCAGCTAAGTGCAACTAACTTAGTCTGGATCTAATCCAATGGGTATAAGTGTGCCAAACTCTCTGCTGGATTGTGGCCAATATATGTGGCTACCATTTTATTTTCTCTTTCAATTAAAAATGTACATGCACATGATTAAACAGAGGGACTCTGGGTTGGGCAGTCCACAAGTCCACTGACTCCAAATTAGCCCTGTTAAAGTCACTAGGACTTTTCTAGAGTAAGGAGATTGTGAATTACAGCCAGAATTTCTACATGATTTCCCACCCGGTCACAGGCATGCATTAATGAGATGCACACTAGTGAAATGTTACTAATAAAGAGCATCTGAAAGATTTAGAAGGGAATTTTATAACCCGTGCCAGTTGAAACTATCACTAGTAATCCTGCTTCCTAGGAGTTTATTTAGATCATTCCCAAGCCCAATTCAGGCATTCTATAACCGTCTCGCTCATCCCCACACTCCCTTCTCATGTGTTAGTTAAATTCAGTTATAGAACACCTGAATAGGAGTCCAGTGAACATAACTTCCTCTGAAAGGGAGAGACTATCATTCAAAAAATCCCACAGTATCGAGCGAATACTCTGCAGTTCTCTTCTATGCAGCATGAACAAAAATAATTTTGGATTGTTTCCTTGAAGAGGGAGAATGATTATTCTACCAAAAGCTAACTTCAGTGACTTTGTGATGTGGATTCAGGCTGAGGCCTTAAAACTCATGTCACTTGTCAGTGCGATTTCCAGTCTGGCCCCCAGAGGTGACCGTGTGCAGTACAAGAAGGCATTGCATCATCAGCATCCAGCCTTTTACCATTGTATAAGCTCTCGTTGCATGAAAGAGGCAGAGGATAACGGCACACACTTTTTCAGTAGAAGGAGCAGTGAATCCAAGGACTAGTAGTTGTCGTTTGTTACATAATCTTTAACTCAGGGCTTTCTTTCAACGTGACTAACATAGAGCCATTGTTTACTATTTAGTTCAGAGACTGGAAATGTCAGTCTGAACCCAGCAGCTGCATCCAACTCAATTTGCAAACTGTGCTTCTTTGCCTTATCTAAATTCCAGCACAACACATAATAAATAGCTTCTCATTGACGATCATCATAAAAATTTAAATAGCCTTGAAATTGTTGCTGTAAGACAGCGAGGAACCATCGCATTTATGTCCTGAATGCCCACTTTAATGCAGTAAAACTATTTCCCTATCAAAGAGACGAAAACATAGAAATAAATGCATTGCTGGCAGTGTGCAGCTGTTAGCTTGTTTTAAATAAATCCTCTACTCAGTGGAGTAGCAGAATCGATATAACACGCTGTTTTACCCTGCAAGGAAAAAAAAGGGGCTTTACTGCTCGATCGCGTGCTGCCTTCCCCGCGAAGAAAAGAAACTATCTGATTTGATTCTGTACAGTGATTAAACATCTTTGTGCTCTGCTGAGTACGGTATTCTGTCCCCTCCTCCCCCCCACCCTCAAAAATGGCATCAAAGCAATCAAAATGGTAATGTTAAGCATGAATGGGGCCCCATCCCCCACCTTCAAACTCTGCAGACTTTTCTCCATGTTGGGAAGAAACCAACACCCCTTCCTCACAAAATGGAAGCTTCCACTACCAAACTGAGAGTGCTGTCAAATTCTGGGCTACGATCAATCGGGATGGGGAGGGAGGGGGGGAGGGGAGGGAGTGGTGGTAGTGGAAACGCTCGTAGATGTGTGTGTATATATATATATATATATATATATGTGTGTGTGTGTGTGTGTGTGTGTATATATTTATATATATATATATATATATATGACGCCCGTCGTCTCGGGCATGCATTCGACGGGCAACGACGCAAAATATGCACGGCTTACTTTGCAACTTCAACAACGAGTATATGGGGGGGGGGCATTAGTCCTTTCTTCCTCCCCCCCACCCCCACCGCCGCCCCGCCTTCGAACGTTGACATATGTTGGATAGGATGGAAAGATTATTGGGGGGGGGGGGTCGTGCGGGTGAAGAGGGAGGGAAAAATACGATCAAGAGCGCTGTTCCAAGTTTGGTGCTGAAAGGGCTGCTGCATTCCGAAGGAATCGCGATCGATTCCGCCGGAGGAAAGGGAGAGGAGGGGGGGGGGAGAGCGGGGGGGGGGAGCTCGATCTCTCCGCCAAAGGGGCTTTTGGAAAGCTGCATGAGCAAGCAAGGAGGAGGGGAGGGAGGAGCGCGGAGGGCTGGGAGGAGGGGAGCCATGGTGAAAGTTGGCTTTTATATGGAGGGGGGGAGGAACAATCCGGCAGATCATAGCCTCGCTCTCTAAGCCGCTGCTGCTCGCGATTTCTGCATTGCAAGTACTGGAAGGGGGGGAGGGGGGAAGCGAAGGGGCTGGCGCGCGTGTGCGCGCGTGTGAGCGTGTGCGTGGTTTTAAAGCTCCGGAGATGCACGCGGAGCTGTTGAGTGTTCCATGGCATCTGTTCGTGGTGCTGAACGCGAAACGATGCAGCCCCTCGCCATCAGCTGATCCTAGCAACACAAACTCAACAACGCAAGGCAACTTTTCTTTCGGCTCGGAAAGGGAGAGGGGGGGGGCAGCTGAGGAGATTGGGGGTGGGGGGAGGTGGAACCAATAATTGCAGCCCGTGCACACCAGGGTCGCTCGCTGCAATCGCAGAGACGTGCTTACACAGAGCACGCACACGCACACACAAAGAAAGTTTGCATGGAGAGCGGGGGAGGAAGAGAAGGGATCTGGCTTCGTATCGCCTCACTTTTTATCCTCAGATTTGCCTAACTAGACAGAGCCATGCAGGGGGAGAGGGTTATGGGTCTGTGTGCGCGCGTAAAAGTACCTACATAAACTCGACTCCAAAGCTGGCACGTCAGATCAAGCCAAAGAAAGAGAAAACCCGAAGTGTGTGGAGGGGGGGGGGGGGAGAACTATGTATGTACATGAAAACGAATCAGTTTTCCGACAGAAACAGATATAAAAGATTACAAAGTGGGCTCGTCTCTTTTAATCCCAACTCTTCCATACTGCAAGGAACTAAGAACAAACTAGCACAAGACCAAAGAATTTCCCATATTCCTAAAACATGTCGACCAACTCAAAATGGACGCCTCGGTGTATGTGTGTGTGTGTTTAAAAAAAAAAAAAACCCGTTCTAACTACTGCTTATCTCTTTTTGTGTATTAGGATTATTAATATAATAAACACATTTCCAGACAAGGCAGAAGAGGGCTGGATCTCTCATCTTTAAAACCTTTTCTCACTTTAGGCTATCTTTAGTAAACATGAGTGTTTTATTCACATGTCGGTATTTTCCAGCTAGCGCAGACTCTTTTAGAATGTTTAGAAAGTGCATCATAAAAAAGAAAGAAAGAAAGAAAGAAAAGAAGCCAATCCACAGACACATAACTAAATCGATTCATTCTTACTTGTTTTTCATTAAGAGCTGCTATTCTCGATTGCCTCTCATGGATTTGTTTCTTAAGATCACCGTTCTGTAAAAATGGCAATAAAATGCAGATTAAAAACCAAGTGTAAACTAAAGCCAGTTAAGAGTAAACTTGCGTCTACGAATGGTTCAGAGGAAAAACCCAACGAAATGCATGCACAATAAGGAGCAAGGGATATATAGATATAGATATAGATGTATATAACCCCTTTAAGTAACAAAGCTCAGCCCGGTCTTCAAAATGAGATCTCTTACTGATAAAGTTTCGTATCCTGCTGTCCCAGCAGAACTGCACTTATTACAGCACAGCTAAAATACTGAAGAGGCTGGGTTTAATTTTTTTTTTTTAAGCATCTGCATTTACCTGTGGATTTTGCTTCATCTGTGCAACTAGTTTCTAAAAAAAAAAAAAAAAAAATCACCCGGAAAAAAAAGGAATTAGAAAGTATTCACGTGTAATGGATTTTTAAAAAATGTGCGTGCGTGTGCGTGTGTGTGTGTAAAAGGGGGAGGGAGGGGGTATGGAACAAAGAGGCAAGTAAACACAGCGAGTCAGTTTCAAGCAAAGCTCATAAATATTCAAGTCTCGTCCTAATCTCTCCAACACACACATAAGCACCAACCGCAATGTTAACTCCGGATGGAAGCAACGCAGGCACACACACGTCAAAACTCAGCCAAACAATCTCTAAAACTACTTTTGCGAAGTGCTCCACGCTATAAGTAAGAGTCTGGAGGAGATGAGGGAGGCTCCTAGAGAGATCCCCCCCCACGCTACTCTTTACCACCAAGCCCCCCCCTCCTTTGACTCCCCCCCGCCCCGCGATCGATAGACCTTGCGACAAGAACCCAAAGCTACTTGGTAAGCAGGCAGTGTTAGGTTCTTTCGTGTTCTCTCTCGCGCGCTAGCGCAAGGGACGTGAGAGTATTTCTCTCTCGGTCCCTCTCTCTCTCTCTCTCTCTCTCTCTCTCTCTCTCTCTCCCCTTTTACCTGATGACATTGGATTTCCACTTTTAGCGCCTCTTGCAAGCTGTGCAGCTCCATCCTTGCAACTTGCTAGACACTTTTCTCCCACTTTCGAATCCCAGTGAAGTTTGGTGGGTTTTTGTTTTTTCTCTTGGCAACCACAGCCACCGACAACCCTAACGAATCAAAACAACGACCCCTCCCCCCCAAGATTATATATATATATATATATATATATATATGGAAAGCGATAACAACAATCGAAAGAAACAACTACTCAGTCTGCAAAGCAAGTTCTTTGCCTCTTTGCTAGGGACACAGACAAATCACTCACTTTCCGCCAAACTGGGGGGGGGAGACTCCCCCCCCCGCCGGCCCCTAGCCAACAATCCCCATGGGCCCCCGGGCGGCCCCCTGCTCCGCCCAGGACCCGGTTAGTCGCCCCGCGCAGCGCGGTCCCCCCTCCAGCGGGGACGAAGAACACTCAAAAACGGGAGGGACTATATTTTCTCCGAGCGCGCGCCTTGATTTCACTTTGCCTCGGGAAAAGTTGTGCCACGGCTGTCGATGCTAATTCGGAGTTCCCCGGATGGAGCGGGGGGGGGCGGGCGGGAGAGGGGAGAGAGAGGGAGGGGAAGGCGAGCGAGAGAGAAGGGGAAGGCTCCTCGGCTGGCGCATGCGCGCTCTGCGGGCAGCGGCGGACCCAGGCGGAGAACAACGGCGTGATGGAGAGAAGCGCAGAACTCTCCGGCCGGCGCCGCCGCCGCAGCGCCGCGGCGACGGGGGAGCGCAAAGGGAGGGGACGGCCAACGCCGCCCCAGGGAGACACGGACAAGGTCGTCCAGACATGAACGACTTTTGAGAAGTGGCCGTGGCACCAGTCAACCGCATGTTTGCTTGTGTACATATTCATCGCATTTCTATCCCGCCTTTTTTCTTCCAAGGAGCCTACGGCGGTTTTAGCCGCACCACAACAACCCTGCGAGGTAGGCCGGGCTGAGAGTCTGGGACTGGCCCAGCGTGGCCCACTGAGCTTCCGTGGCCGAGCGGGGGCTAGAACCCAGATCTCCCGGCTCCCACTCCATCACTCTCGCCGCTACGCCACACACGGAATCATAGAATAGTAGGGTTGGACGGGGCCTACGAGACCCTGGAGTCCAGCCTCCTGCGCGAGACAGGAATCTAAGTCAGAGCATCCCTGACAGGTGGCTGTCCAGCCTCATAGAATCATAGAGTAGTAGGGTTGGAAGGGGCCTTCAAGACCCTTGAGTCCAGCCCCCTGCTCAAGGCAGGAGTCCAAGTCAGAGCATCCCTGACAGGTGGCTGTCCAGCCTCATAGAATCATAGAGTAGTAGGGTTGGAAGGGCCTACAAGACCCTTGAGCCCAGCCCCCTGCTCAAGGCAGGAATCCAAGTCAGAGCATCCCTGACAGGTGGCTGTCCAGCCTCATAGAATCACAGGATACTGGGGTTGGAAGGGGCCTACAAAACCCTCGAGTCCAGCCCCCTGCTCAAGGCAGGAATCCAAGTCGGAGCATCCCTGACAGGTGGCTGTCCAGCCTCATAGAATCATAGAATAGTAGAGTTGGAAGGGGCCTACCAGACCCTCGAATCCAACCCCCTGCACAATGCACCGGCTCTCTTGTTGTGGCCCTTTGGGGAGAGGAATGCTGCACTTGTCTCTCTTGCATCACCAACAATAGCCCTGGGCCATGGGGCCAAGCAAAGCTTCTTGCTGCCTGGGAGACACATCTGAAAGCAAAGGCCCCAGGGAATGAGGGTCTGGACATACATTCATGCGCTGTTATATGAGGATGGCTGCAGCATCAACTGATGGCCTGCATGTGTGAATGGACCCACTCGAGAATTACGGCCCCTGATAGAACTCTAATGAGTTCAGACGTGAAGCTTTTCAAGAGAGTGGGAGTTCACACATTTGGCGGCCAGCCATCATCAAAGCTTTTCTTTCCTCCTTCCTCTCTTGCTCTCTTTATCCTGCCGCTTCGATTCATCTGCATTTCCCCTTCATTCCTTCTCCGCTTCTTCCGCTTTTCACAGCAGGGCCAACTTCTGTGCATGGCCAAATACACTTTCTCATGCAAACTGTACTAGAAACATGACTAGGTGTAGGACTGATCCTGCCATGCAGCAGGGTGGAACAAGGAACCTGCTTCAGGCAGCACCATGTGGGGGGAGGGATGCTGATGAAGGCGGGAAATGGTGTCTGAATATGCTGCAAGACTAAAGCCATGTACACCGCATCAAGTTCCATAAGGGAAGACAGACTATAAATGTAATAAATAAAGGTATTGGCCTGTCGCGGGGAGCATTTGAGCTCTGCTTCCGGCAGAAAAGTGCCTTGAGTCAGCACTGGGCTAAGCAGAACTTCAGCAGAAGATGTTTTTCCATTCTTGATGGTCTGAGGATTGGCCCTGCTGGAGTGTGATTTTCCTCTTTGGACACTAGGAAGCTCCCATGTCCAGCCTCTAAAACCTTAAATCAGAGGTGAGAAACCTTTGCTCTGCTAAGTGCCACATTCCCTCACAGGTATTCTTGTTGGGGGCTGCATGTCAGCAATAGGTGGGGTGAACGGACAGAGCCAAAAGTGTGTGGGTCAGCCCTTTTCTCTCTTTGCTGCCCCCTTTGCTCCCTCTCCCTTTTCCTTCCCACCCAACAGGCTGCCAGGGAAGAGACAGATTGCACCTGCCAGAGGTCTGAACTGATCACATCGGGAGGGGTTTTGAAATTAGGCAGAGGACTGCAGGGAGATCCGGGTTCTAGTCTCCATTCAGCCATAGAATCACACTGGGTGACTTTGGGCCAGCCACAGACTCTCAGCCCAAGCTACCTCACAGGGTTGTTGTGGTGAGGATGAAATGGAGAGGAAGAGGATTATGTATACCACCTTGGGTTCCTTGGAGGAAAAAGGGCGGGATAGAAATGCAATAAATAAATATACCCAGAACAACCCCGAATTTTTCTCCAGATCACCATTTTGCATTCAACCCCATTTTGAGGGTTTATAGTGGTAGAGGCTGGTGACTCTGATTTCAGTGGCCTGTGAATCCATAATGGGTTTCAGTCAGAACCAGTCAGCACTCTAAAGGAGCTACCCAAGGTGCTGAACCCCATTGCCAACTTCAGAGTTCTGGCTGGTTCTGACTGAAACCCAGAGTGGATACATAGCCCCACCAAAATCAAACCCATCAGCCTCCACTGGTTTATAGTGGTGTGGGCAAAGTCACTGCTGGTGTTCATGTCAAACAATTGGCACAGGTTGTCTGCCCTCAATGTGATCTAACCCTAATCCATGTGAAAAACTGCAGTGCCTATCTTTTGGGCAGAGTGACTCTAAAGGAGTGGCCGTAGGAACTGCTTGGTACTGTAGTCTAGGAATTCAAGGGTGGGGTGGTGGAATGCTGGACTTTGACACTGAGGAGACCTGACTTTAGACCCCACCTGTAACCTAAAGCTTACCAGGACCTTGGTTCAGTCACATTCTCTCCGTCTAACCTACCCAGCAGGGTAGTTGTGAGAATAAAGGAGGGGGAGTATGTAATATGCTGTGTTAGCTCCTATGAAATAATGGTGCGTGATGTAATAAACCGACAGCATCAAATAGGTGACAATTTGGAGAGCCAGTGTGGTGTAGTGGCAAGAGTGTTGGATTGGGAGCTGGGAGATCCGGGTTCTAGTCCTCACTCGGCCATGGAAGCTCACTGGGTGACTTTGGGCCAGTCACACACTCTCAGCCCAACCTACCTCACAGGGTTGTTGTTGTGAGGATAAAATGGAGAGGAGGAGGAGGATAATGTAAGCCGCCTTGAGTTCCTTGCAAGAGGAAAAAAGGCGGGATATAAATGCAATAATAATAAAATAATAAATAAATAAAAATTACTTTTTGTGTTGGAAGACACCACCATAATCTTTCTCCAAGCCATAAGAAAGTGTAAGGCTGCAATCCTTACTTACTTGTGTATCAGAGTAGTGTAGTGATTAGGCTGTTGGACTAGAGGCTCCTCAGCCATGAAGCTAGGGATGTTGGAGAATTCTGCCACGGACTCCAGTGAGGCCGGAAAGAATCCGGCCCCCCAGAGTCCATGGCAGAATGGGGCAATCCCCCTGCCACCCCGTGGAATCCCCCTGGGACGGAGCCTACCTGGCTTCAGCGGCGGCTCCAGCAACTCCAGGTTGTCTCCTGGCTGCTGCCAGGCTGCGGCCGCAAATGGCAGCCACTATGCCGGCCACCATTTGCATCCCTGTGGAGGCCGTGATAGGCTACGTAAGTATCTATGTAGCCTATCATGGCAAAAGGCAGGGACGCAAATGGCATAGCAGCTGCCATTTGCGTTCCTGCCTTTTGCCGTGATAGGCTACATAGATATATATGTAGCCTATCACGGCCTCCCCAAGGACACAAATGGCAGCCGGCACAGCCCAGCAGCAGATGGAAGTCCAGCTGCGGGCGGCCCTGGGCGGTGGCTCTGTGGAGTCGCTGCGGAGCTGACCAGGGAGGATTCCGGGGGAAGGGATGGAGCGCCTCCCCCCCACCGTGGATGCTCCCACCCGGAACAAGGTAAGGGATTTGTACATCCCTAGATGAAGCACACTAGGGCAGTCACTATTTCTGAGCCTTGCCTGACTCTCAGGGTTGCTGACATGATGAAATGACAGGGGGAAAGCCATGTACACCGCATCGAGTTCCATAAAGAAAGGCAGGCTATGAATGTAATAAATAAAATCAATAATTCAGCCGAGCTCAGTGGGATTTACTTCTGAGTAAACGTGTTTAGGGTTGCATTACATAACATGCTTATGAATTCTAGTTCTCTCAATACTAATGATGTGTGTCTGTCTGTCCATCCACCACCACAATAGCCCCAAGACCATGACACATAGACACCTGAAATTTGGCAGGCATACTAAGGAGATCCTTAGGGTGTGCCCCTCTGGATTATTTTATGCTAAAAATGCATTAAATAATTTTAATTTAAATGTGTTCATGCAGTTGAAGAGTCAGTCACATCTTCAGACTGACGTCCCCAACCAGCACATACAGTTTGCAGTCTATACAGTTTGAATATTAGTAGGCCAAGGGACAGAGTGATGGGTCTCCCTGTTGTTGGGCTGCCCTCCCCGCAGAGGAATGGAGTGGGCAGACCCCCACACACACTTTCAGTCACTAGGGTTAGACTTCCCTAACCAGTGCAGCCAATTTTGTACTCAGTTCAGTTTGAAGCCAGGTTATACACCTGCCCCCTCCCACCTGTCTGAATCCATCTCCAAGAGACAGTCTTGCACACTATGGACTTGGTGGCACTTCTGCTCTTTTCATATAGGATTTGCTTCTTTCCAAACGTAACAAACTGATTTTTAAAGTATAAAAGTCCCTGGAGTTCCTCAGACCCTGCAACTTTTGGAGGTTTAACTATAATGTTCTCCAGAGTGTTCTTGTCTTCTGCCATTTTTATACATGAGATTTAAAACTGCTCTTGTCTTGGTTGTTATTGTTTTCAATTTTTTGCCCAACCTGAAAAAGAGTTCTGGTGAGCTCAACCGTTTGCTCATTAGTATGTGACATTCTATTTGGTCCTAAGAAAGGTATTACGCTGCTCTTGCTGTTTGGATGTTTTTTCTAATGAACTTGTGCCTTTAGCACAGTGAAGGACCAGACGAGGATGAGCAAACTGAAAACTCAAACCAGACAAGAAGGAGGTATCGCCGTTTGGTTGTTCATCCACCCAGGTGAGTGATGTTCAGCCTGTTTTACATGGGGGTCACACACACACGCAGAGACACACACACGGATCAGGATTACAGTCTGGTAGTGCTTACTGATCCCACACTGTCATTTGTGAACTGCCCAGAGAGCTTTGGCTATTAGGTGGAATAGAAATGTAATGAATGTATGAATGAATGAATGTCCAAGGGACCTCTGCGGCTCAAAGCTCCTTTTATCCAGTTTGGTAAAATGGATGGGGATGGAGATAGGTTGGCCACAATTTCCCATGCCCTGATATTCTCCCATTTAGATGGTTGCAATGGATTATGACTTTATAAATGGTTTAAGAACTGCAGTTGGTCCAAAGAATAGGGCCGCAAGTTCATTAACTGGGACTGGGCTGTTTATCCATATTACCTCTGTGCTTTATCAATTGCACTCCCTCCTAGTCCATTTCCAGGTCCAACCAAAGGGCTGGTTTTAACTTTAAAGCCTTAAAATGCTTGGGACCAGGTTACCTGAAAGATTGCCTTCTTCTATACCTACCTTTAACTTAAAATCTTCCTCAGAGTCCCTGGTCTAAGTGCCCCTATCTAGGTAACTACCAGGGGGAGGGACATTTTGGTAGGGGCACTCCATTTATGGCATAGCCTCCCCAGTGAGGGTCACCTGGCACCATCTTTGTGGTGTTTTCAGCACCAGGTGAATACCTTTCTGTGCACCCAGGCCTTTGAAATAGCTCTCATGTAGTCTGGGACACTCCGTTTTAAAATCTGTGTTTTGCTGTATGGATGCTGTTTTTTTTATTGTGTGGTTTTATGTTTTTATTTTGTATTTTAATCTTGTTAATATGTATCGTAAGAGTGCAAGTTGTGAGTCGGGAAGATCATTCGGATCTTGGCCTCTGTGCTATGAACTCACTAGCTGGCCATAGGCTAACCACTATATCTCAGCTTCAGACCTCCCCTCCCCACCCCCCAGCCTCCTTCAGCGAACAACGATACTGACCTACCTTGCAGAGTTGTTGTAAGGACAAGTGAGAAAATTTTGTGAAGCATTCTGTGCACACCTAAAGTGCTATAGAAATGTTAAATGTTAATGCTGTCATTGCATCAATGAAAGCTGAGTACTTCCTAAAAGATGAGCAGAGGGACAAGATACCCCCATGTTGGAGTTTTGACCCTTGAAAATTCCTCAGAAAAATACTAGAAATTCAAAACCTAGGCTGCAGTTCTATCCACGCTTACCTGGGAGTAAGCTCCACTGAAAACAATAGGATTTACTTCTGACTAGACATGTATAGGATTGCATAGTTAGGGCTTCGGGGAGTTCATTAGTGCTGCAGAACTCAGTGACAGAGGTTCGCCCATGCTGCTGAGAGTTTGGAACACCATGGTTTGTTTGCTCTTTTAGGCTATTTTGGTTCTTGTGTCTTAATAAAACAAAGAAGGAATGGGGAAAGAAAACATTGAAGACTTCCTTTCCTTTCAATAATGCCTGTTAACATTTAATTATTTATTTGTACATCATTTTGCACTGTCTTCAATATCTCAAAAAGGCACCTATATAGAGATTTTAGTAGCATGCAACTGTATTTAAGTGTAGTGACTTAAGTTATTGATTGGACAGTTAAAAGGCAAAGGGTTAGTCAACTAAAAACTATTTAAGCAGTGAACAGCCCTGGAACATACTAATTGAACCAGAGGAGAGAGCGGCCTGGGATGCACACAGGAAGCCTTGAAGAATGGTTAAAAACCCACCGATGAGCTGTCTGGTGGGGCGAGGGAAGCAGGGGAGCTCAATCCAGTCCCCTGCAATTTCCCCTCCGTTGGCAGAACGTAAACTTCTTCAGAAGGGGTCTGCATGCACAGCCCCACCTGTTGAATGGGAGGGTGGAACTGATGGACTGATTTGCAAGATCCCTGTCCCGCTAAAGGTACTCACCTGGAAGCATGGTATGTAGGGATGGTGTGGGCATCCGATTCAGTCCGGGAATCCAGTGGAACTGCTGCCCCTGCCTGCACCCTGCTCGCTGAGCCTCTGCCCCTGCCCGCCCCTTGCCCGCCCCCTGCCCGTGCTCAGTGAACAGCCCACACTCACCCAGCAGCCTCCTCGAGCTTCGCAGTTGCTATTTTTCGAGAAATAAAATGGCGATCACAAAATGCGCATATTTGCGTGTGCTTGAAAATGCTCATTTTTGCAAAAATGCGCATTTTGCGCATACACAAATATGCACATTTTGTGGTCATTTTATTTCTCAAGAAATGGCGACCATAGAGCTCAATGAGGCTGCTGGGGTGAGTGCAGGCTGCTCGTCGAGCATGGGAGGGCCTCGAGCATAGTCTGGGGCCTGGCGAGCAGGGGCAGTGGCTGGCCGGGCGTCCGGAGAGCCCAGATGGGCGTGGGTTCACACATCCCTAATGGTATGTCATTTTAGATTCTTACAGGCCCCCCCCCTCTTTAGATGATAATGAGCATTATTTCCCTTACTTCAAAATGTGGTAAGCCAGCCCCGAGGTGTTTCGAGGACCCTCCTATTCATTCTGCAAAGTAACTTAAGTTACTTTGGACGTCTTACCTTCATGGCCCCACTGCCTGGAACCCTTCTTCAGTGAACACAGGGCCAGGACTGGAGAGGGGGACATGAAAGAACATTTTGGCAGGTGTGATATGTAATTGGCAAAGGTCTGAGTTCACGCAGCTTCCTAGGAAGAAGAAGCTTTGTTGAGGGAGGGTTTGGATATGCTGTTTGCTTTTAGGGAATGAGCGCTCTACAAAGTAACACTGTCCATCTCAGTGCTTGCCTGTTCACCATGATCACATTGTATCTGCATTAATGAAACATGTCAGGCATTGTAAGCGGTCAGCAGACTGATTATTTTTATTTATTACATTTATATCCCACAACTTAGGGCACATGGTGTTCCCAGGGTGGGTAACAACAAAAAATAAAAAACACTACAATCAATTAAAAAATTACTAACATGATCAAATAAACAGTGGTTGAAACATCATACACAAGAAGGACTGGTGAAAATATATAGACTTTATGAAAAAAAGATTCGAGTAGAACAACCTTGGTAGAACCTTATAGACATTTCTGGGACTCATGAAAAGAGGATGATAATAAAGTAATGAAATGGGATGAATTAATATATTACCCTGGAATAGAAATAGAAAACAAAGGAGGGGAGAAGAAGAATCTCAAAACTGTTCTAGTTGTGGGAGGGATTGGGGAGGGATTCTGAATCAATACTAATATGTTTTTGTAATTTCTTTTGGGGGGGGAAATAATAAATAAATAAATAAAGATGGGTTTACGAGAACTTATGAAGTGCAAGAGTAGGGTGCAGCTACCATTAAATAAATTTTAATAAAATTAGATAAAACAACAAATCTGTAATACAATGTGTAAAAAGTAGTTATAAGAATTTAATTATATAACAAACCATATAAAACTGTACCAAAAAAAATGACAGTCCAAAAGCATATTTAACATCCCTGATTTGAAATAATCGTGTAGTGGGTTATGCTAATGCACATCAACCTGTCCGAGATGCATTTCAGTCCCAAGGGTCTTGGTTGGTGGGATAAAAAAAAGTTACCATAACTATTACCCCCAAACACTCAGTTTTGTTAAGTTAATTTTCAAAATCAGACCTGCAAGGAGAAAACAAAGACAAAGATAGGAGGTTACAACCAAAGGTTGACTTCCCAGTTGTCAGCCACCTTTCCTCAGAAGGTGAGAGCACAGACCCTGAGATGGTGCTGAGCAGGCAGCCTGGTATGGGCAAAGACAATCCAGCAAATATTTGCATCCTAAGCTGTGAAGGGTCAATTTATATATCCAAGGGAAGAAGCTAGGAGAATGGAATTGTCACTTTCTGGTGACAGCTGAACTGACCATTGAACAGTTTTCCCAGACCGTGTATGAGGAAGTCTGAAATCTGATACTCCCAGCCTGTCTGATGCTGGCAGAAAGTTTTTTCAAGTGAACAAGGAGAGAGTTGGGGCCATCTCTAAAGCATGGAGGCCATCTCTATGCTACCAATAGTTCTAGCAGCTTGGAGGTGACTTATAGTGGCCCTATTTCCATCCCACAGCTAAACCAACTCAGTCCAAAACTTGGAATAAATTATCTTGTTTCTTCTCCTGTGTCTTGTGGATTATGCAGCCACAAGGATGGCGATGGTGGGACGACACTTTCAGAGCTTGTTCTGGATTTATATCCTTCATATTCATTGTAGAATTCTTGCATTCCTTATTTCAATTGCCTTTTCCATCTGATTTAGAGACCTGCTAAAAAGACTCAAGCGTGTAGACATCCATTGCCACATGTTAACATTTATTATAGCAAAGAACGTCTTTGGTCTGTGCTGTACTAATTAAAGTTAATTAAGCTTTATACAATTATTCCAATCAAAGCGAGTTTCTCTTTTTTCTGTCTGTGTGAAGAAAACACAAAGCACTTTTCACTGGGGGTTCAAGCCACTTTTTAATCCCCTTTGTGAACCTGACCCATTTCGTTGCTACGTATCTCACAGTGAACATATTCGAAATGCCATAAGTGAATGTTCTTGCCTCACAGGGAGACCGACCTTGTAAAGCCAAGGAAAGGTTCCTCCTGTGCAAGCACCGGGTCATTACTGACCCCTGGAGGGATGCCGCTTGCGCTGGCATTTTCATGGCAGACTATAGCGGGGTGGTTTGCCATTGCCTTCCCCAGTCGTGACTACCTTTCCCCCAGCATGCTGGGTACTCATTATTCCTTTGTTTTTATATTTAAGTTAGCAACAGAGATGATTTGATACAGATAAAAGGACAGAGTCGTGTTTTCTCATGGGCTGATTCTTTAGTTAAGCATTATCATTGGGCTTCAGATGTGTCTGTCTTTTTAGAAAGCTTGGCTGATATCGTCTTTCCTCCAGTTAAAGACACTTTGGCTGAATTTTATTTGGAAAGGGTCAACATCAAAACATTCATTTAATATAATAATATAATCAACCATAATATAATTTCAATATATTATAATATTCACATTCATATTAGGAGTGTTGATGTTACTGTTGAACACTGAGTGTTGAAGGATGGGACTAGATTTAAACCAGGAACTTGCCTATTCCAAGCTCGTGCTCTTCACTACTACATGACACCAATATTGACTACAAGGAAGTTAGATGTGCTTAAGATCTATTGATAACACTGAAGCTTAATGTCCTCCTTTAGCAAGAGGAACAGCACGTATGGAATAAGTATGGAATAAGTTCCTGCATGCGCACCCATAACTGATGGGGGTCCCCCTCTTTGATCCAGTAACAAGTGTTGCACCTTTTCAAAATCCAAAATCCAGGGTATTGGCTTCTTGGGAGAGGGAACAGGATTGAGTCCTCCCCCTTCCTTACGAAACAGCTGATCAGCAAGATGATAGCTTGTGTGAAAAGGGGTTCCGTAAACACAACAGTGGTTGATCCAATGGACTGGCATGAACACGCCTGACTGCGTGCTTAAAATTGCGTTGATCTCAATGGGACTGCAAACCTGACTTCCTTGGCATCATACCTATTGTGTGGAATTCTATTTCCTCTAGTGCTTCAGAGCTACAGTAGAAGGAGAAACAGAACAGAAAAGGGCAGGGGAAATTACATGTGGGAGAAATAATCTTACTTATGATCTGGTAAAGCAGTTGGGGCTTAATAGTGCAGAAAAAAAGATGACCTAAAGGGCGACATGATTAAGGTGTATAAAAAGCGGGACTAAATAAAACTCGCTCACTTGCTGTCAAACTACATCAAGGTAAATTGCTAGGCAGCAAGCTTGACACACAAGGAAGGAAGCATTTCTTCACATAGTGCACAATTAGCATATGACACCATATCAGTGACCAGGCATTCTACCACAGGTTTGGCCTGGCATGTGGTCAGATACTTCTTGTTACCACTTGACAGGACAATTCAAAGGACCAAACTGTCATGGCCCAGGACTGAGAGTCCTCTGAGTCTGAGGTTCCTAGCAGCAGCAACTCCAAAGAGGAGTCAGAATTTGTTCCCAGACCTTCACAGATAGTGCCCTCCACCTTGGATCCTGCATCTGTCCTCTTGATCCCCATGAGCTGCTGCTGCTTGTTGACTCCAGGGAGTGGGCCTCAGTCTCCAGTAAGCAGGGAGGCCCTAGGAAGCATTCCCCAACCAGCTCCTCACGCCCCAGACCACCAGCAAAGAGAAGCTGCAGTGCAGACGCAGCTGTTGAGGTGGAACTCTCAGAAGGACCCTCCTGGCCTGACTATAAAACTCTGCCAGTTGCTCTAAGCCAGTCCTGAGGAAATTTGTCAGTGCTCTAGCTGCAGGGATGCTCTCTGTGATCATGACATCGGCCCAAGTCCTGGTCCAGTACCTGTGGTGCTGGCCATGGTACTAACCACCCCTGTTCCGGTCACCTGAGCCTCATTGCGCCTTCTCACTTGAGCCATTGCCCAAAATGGATGATGGAATCCCAGATGGAGCAGAACACACATGACCAAGGCAGAGGGGTGGTTCTGTACGTGGAACCATTTTTCTTTCAATTGGTTATTTTATTATTTTCATTGTGTTGGGTTTTTTGAAGTGATGGGGCAGAAGGAAAGATCTCTCTCACACACACAGACACACGTGTGCAATTGATAAAGATAATGCCTGTGCTAGGTTGACCTCGGTTCGGAACAAATTGACAATGTGTATGAAGGAAGTTTTTAAAAACTGAGCACTATGGGATTTGGATTCCCTGTCACTGGCTCCTTAGGGCCAAACAAGTACCAGTAAGAAGAGAATTACGTACAGAATTTGTTTATAGTAAGCTGCCCCAGTAGTTGTCTACAGATAAAACCCTTACAGGATCCTGGACTGTGAGATATAACTGGGCTGATTCAGACTTTCTGGTCTCATGGCAATATAGTAAGAAGTAGGTCCTGGCAGCAGTGGGAATAGAAAAGGGCCCCAGTCTCAATTAGGGTAAGAATTGGTGGGAAGATGGTCAACAGCACCATCCTATGCATGTTTACTCAGAAATGAGTCGCTCTAAATTGCATGGTACTTACTCCCTGGTCAGTGGGTTTAGGACTGCAGCCCTCATGTATACAGCAATTCACTTATGAGAGCTTGTGGCACTCCAGATGTTTTGGCGTGCAGCTCCCATCAGCCCTAGCCAGACAATGGTGTGGGCTGATAGGCACTGTAGGCCAAAGCAACTGGAGGGCCATAAATTGCACCCCCTCTGCGTGATGTAAGGAATAACTAGGGATGTCAGAGAATTTCTCCACGAATCTCGGGGAGGCCGAATGCCAGCGCATTCGGCCTAGGGATGTACGAAAGTCACTTACCTTTTCGCAGGGGTGCTTCGCGGTGGGGGGGAGGCGCTTCGCTTCTCCCCCCAAAGTTCAGGCGAGGGGGGGGAGCCGTCCCGCCTCGCCCGGCCGAAATTCAGGCCGGGGGGGAGGCTTCCCGCCTCGCCCGGCCAAAATTCAGGCCAGGGAGAAGTGCCCCGTCTCCCCGGCTGCGAAAGTGTAAAACAAAACAAAACAAAACCCTGTGATGGGCTACGTAATGATTAACGTAGCCTATCATGGCTAGATCTCCAAAGTCAGCCGTGATAGGCTACGTAAATCGTTACGTAGCCTATCATGGGGTTGGTTTGTTTTTTTAACACTTTACCTTGTAATGGCGGTGGCGGCAGCTGGTCGGAAGACCGGCTGCCGCCCCCGCCCCTGACGAAAGTCCGACGAACCACTGCCGGGACCTGCCGCCGGGAGGGACATTCGCCAAAGTTAAGTCCCATCCCGGGGGGGCGGGGGGGCAGAGAATTTCACCGCTGATTTCAGGGGGCCGAATGTGTTGGCGCTCGGACCCCCGAAAATTCAGGGAGAAATTCTCCGCCATCCCTAATTCAGCCCCCCGAAATCGGTGGCGGAACGGTCTGCCCCCCGCCCCCCCGGGACGAGACTTACCTGGGGCGGATATTCCTGGCAGCGGCGGCTCTGGCGGCGGTTTGGCGGCAGTTCAGCTGCGGCAGCTGTGGCGGCTGTGGCGGCTGTGGCGGCTGTGGCGGCTGGCCTTCCGCCCAGCTGCCGCTGCCGCCATTTCCAGTTAAAAAAAACAAAAGACAAAAAAAGTGATAGGCTATGTAAATGTTTATGTAGCCTATCACGGCTGATTTAAAAGGGAAAAAAATGCGTGTACGCAAATGGCGGCGCCCATGGGCACTGCCATTTGCGTTCCTTATTTTGGCACGTCTTAGTCTACGTAAATATTTACGTAGACTAAGATGGCGAAAATAAGGGGAACGCAAATAGCGTAGACGCTACGCTACTTGTGTTCCCCTTATTTTCGCCGTCTTAGTCTACGTAAATTTTTATGTAGACTAAGACGTGCCAAAATAATAGGGTTGGCGGAGAATTTCTCCCTGAAACTTCGGGGGGCCGAGCGCCAACGTGTTCGGCCACCCGAACAAGTTTCGGGGAGAAATCCTCCAAACCCCCCCACCCCCCGCACACACCCCCGGGACGGGACTTACCTTCGCCGAATGTCCCTCCCGGCGGCGGGTCCGGCCGGCGGTTCGGCGGGTGTTCGAGCGGGGCGGGAGCGGCAGCCGGTCTTTCGACTGGCTGCCACCGCCGCCATTGCAATAAAAGAAAAAAAAAACGCCCCCTGATAGGCTACGTGACGATTCACGTAGCCTATCACGGCTAGATTTGCAAAGTCAGCCGTGATAGGCTACGTCAATCATCACATAGCCTATCACGGGTGACTTTAAAAAAAAAAAAGTGTGTACGGATAATGGCGGCCCCCATAGGGAGCCGCCATTCCCGTTCCTTATTTGGTCGCTGTAGTCTACGTAAAGATTTACGTAGACTACTGCGAAAATAAGGGCAACGCTATTTGCGTTGCCCTTATTTTCACCGTAGACTACGTAAACATTTACGTAGACTACAGCGACTAAATAAGGAACGCGAATGGCGGCTCCCTATGGGGGCCGCCATTAGCGTACGCGCTTTTTTTTTTTAAAGTCACCCATGATAGGCTACGTGACAATTGACGTAGCCTATCACGGCTGACTTTGCAGATCTAGCCGTGATAGGCTACGTGAATCGTCACGTAGCCTATCAGGGGGCGTTTAAAAAAAAAAAAAAACTTTCGCGTTCGCGGCCAGGCGAGGCGGGAAGCCTCCTCCCCGGCCTGAATTTCGGCCGGGGCGAGGCGGGAAGCCTCCCCCCCGGCCTGAATTTCGGCCGGGGCGAGGCAGGAAGCCTCCCCCCCCGGCCGGAACTTCGCGGGGGGAGCAGCGAAGCGCCTCCCCCCCACCGCGAACGTCCTTCGAGAACAGGTAAGGGACTTTCGTCCACCCCTACAAAATAAGGAACGCAAATGGCGGCGCCCATGGGCGCCGCCATTTGCGTATGTGTGGGGTTTTTTTCTTTTAAATCAGCCATGATAGGCTACGTAAACATTTACGTAGCCTATCATGGCTGACTGCAGGGATGCAAATGGCGGCGGCTACGGCCGCCGCCATTTGTGTCCCTGCTAGCCAGCGGCCAGATGTCCGGCCGCTGGCGGAGCCGGCTAGCGGCTCCGCAGAATCCCTGCGGAGTGGAGCCAGCCGGCCAGAATTTTTGGGGGGAGGGACGGAGTGCCTCCCCCCTTGGCCAGAATTTTGGGGGGAGAGATGGAGCGCCTCCCCCCCCCACGAATGTCACCCTTCGAAAAGGTAAGTGACTTTCGTACATCCCTAGGAATAACACCACATGTTATGGACAACACAGGGATGCCACTGAAAACAGCACCCTGCATCAAGTTATCAAGTTATGGACAACACGGGGATGCCACTGAAAACAGCACCCTGCATCAAGTTATCAAGTTATGGACAACACGGGGATGCCACTGAAAACAGCATCTTGCATCAAGTTATCAAGTTATGGACGACCAGGGATGCCACTGAAAACAGCATCCTGCAGCAAGTTATCAAGTTATGGACAACACGGGGATGCCACTGAAAACAGCACCCTGCATCAAGTTATCAAGTTATGGACAACACGGGGATGCCACTGAAAACAGCATCCTGCAGCAAGTTATCAAGTTATGGACAACACGGGGATGCCACTGAAAACAGCATCCTGTATCCAGTTATCATATTATAGACAACACAGGAATACCACTGAAAACGGCATCCTGTATCAGGTTCTACTCCTTGTAATGCTGAGGAAGAATTAATTTATGTCTTGATGATGTCACCCTAGTGTGCATTTCCCCAACCCCTGCTCCACATGATCAGTTGCCACCCATGAGTTCAAGACATGGAAATGTGTTCCTAAATGTTACAAAGGAAACAGGAATAGGGCCACTTCTGTGGACAACGACAACCCCTGTGTCAGCCATTACACATCATCCTGTTCTCCAGTAAGTGTACTGACCCCTCAAACCAAGTATATTCTTCTGCAACTGACATGCCACTAGATATTTCACAAAGGTTCTTGTGATGGCCGGCCAGGTTCAAACATACATATTCAGTGTTTGATGGTTGCCGCATATTTGGCTAATTTTCCTACAGCATCTATGTTCACCACCACCAGGCATCACCGTAGATTTGCTTAAATAATGACGTCAGATCTCCTATCCTTTTTGCGTCAAACAAACTCAAGGAGTATTTTCAAAAACAATGTGTAATGCATCCAATTTATAAATTTTTATATCAATTTAAAAATCTTTAAAATTCTAAAAATTAAAATGTTACAGCTTTAAGAAAATTCAAAGAGATAGATACAGACATTAAAATGTGAATTTCTTTGGTATAAATCACCAGCTTCAGTCACAAATTAGAGTGTGCTGCACTACCACTTATCTTCAAGTGGTTCATGATCTTATTCCACATTCTGTTCTGCACTCCACAGACTGCTGCCTGAAGGTGGTCTTTTGGCTCCTGAATGGCATCTGACTTCTTACTTGGAAGACAGGACCCATATCACTTTTTCTTATTAAGTTTACAGTTTAGCAGACTATGCTGAAGGGTATGAATCTGGTGATTAATCTGTTCGTTCTTAGGGAACAAATGCTTGGTCCGCTGATCCATAAACCGTGGTATCATCCTTTCTTGATGACACAGGAACTTGTATGAACATTCTGTCTTTGCCAATGGTTCATACACCGACACCACATAATGCAACTCCATGACAGTGGGCTGGGCTAACCCGAATCTCTGAATTAAGCAATATGCAGGTGATGCGATGTGCATGATACAGTACTTCCAAAACAAATTACCACCAGAAGTGCATTCAGTTTATAAATTTTATATATATTTTTTTAAAAAATATAAAATTAAAAATTTTATAGCTTTAAAACTTTTTAAACATACAGACATCTTCTCGATCATCCCAGAGTGTAGGACATGGAATAATGGGCTCCAGTTACAGGAAGCCAGATTCCGGCTGCACATCAGGAAAAACTTCCCGAGTGTTAGAGCAATACGACAATGGAACCAATTCCCGAGGGAGGTGGTGGGCTCTCCCACACTGGAGGCGTTCAAGATGAGGCTGGATAGCCATCTGTCAGGGATGCTCTGACTTGGATTCCTGCAATGAGCAGGGGGTTGGACTCGACGGCCTTGTAGGCCCCTTCCAACCCTACTATCCTGTGATTCTATGATTCTATACACACACACACACACACAGAGAGAGAGAGAGAGAGAGAGAGATTTCAAAATGTGAAATGTTTCGGTATAAAACACCAGCTTCTGTCACAAATAAGAGTATGCTACAATACCACTTATCTTTAAGTTCATGATCTTATTCCATACCCTCTTCTGCACTCAGGATTAATCACCATGTTCATACCCTGCAGCACAGCCTGTTGAACTGCAAGTTTAATAAGCAAAAGTGATATGGGTACTGTGATATGGGCCGTGTGGAATAAGATCATGAACTACTTGAAGATAAGTAGTATTGTACCATTCTCTTATTTGTGACCAAAGCTCGTGTTTTATAATGAAATATTTCTCTCTCTCTCTCTCTCTCTCTCTCACACACACACACACACACACACATTTAAAGCTATAACATCTTAAATTTTAGAATTTTAAAAATTTAAATTTTAAAATTTTTAAAAATGTATATAAAAATGTATAAACTGGATGCGCTACTGGTGATGGTTTGTTTTGTTTTTGGAGTACTGTATCATGCTCATCGTGTCGCCTACATATGGCTAAATTCAGTATATTTTCAAAGAGTTCTCCTAAATTGGGCAGTAATCCTTAAACAGGATTCAAAATGCCAGAACTGCTGCAGAACCACATACAGGCCGCATGGTCAAGGTTCAAGCAGTCTGCAAGTGCCCTTTATCTAGCAGGATCAAACCCATTGTTAGCAATAAAATAGCCAGGCTTCCATTAGCAAATGAAAGCATGCCTTCCATTGTGCTGTAATATGCTCCCAGTGTGTGATTCAGTTTTCCCAGTCTCCCTACCCCTCTTTCATCCAGCTTCTATTTTTTCCTCCTCCAGCAAACTCTTTTCTAAATGCATCACACCACTGATTAGAATGAACTTCTAAGCTTCCATTGAAACCTTCTCTCAGATGAAGATTTACGAATTCTTTTGATATTAGAGGGACTTATGTGGGCACAACCAAGGACGAGGCTGCCTCCAGATACAAAAAAACATTGTTCAGTGAGTTAAGGTGACTGTTGCTGGGCTATGCTCCATGATAAATCAGTGGCTGGTGTGTGGTGTGTGTTTTTGTAACCATTTTTATTGCATTTTATTTTAGCCCCTTGGAAAGTTTCTCGGAGTTTCCACAACGTCACTGTGCCCACAGGTAAAAAAAAAAAGGCTTTGGAAAGACAAAGGGCACGGAGGGGAAAGCATTTACTTTTGCTGCATTGGCAAGGCTCGGCAGCATGCTGCATTCAATAAAAGAAACAGAGATGGCTTAGAAGTGCAGGTGCAGCACAGATCTCAAGACAAACAAAACAATATATTTCTCTCCTGTTAGGAGTGACCAGGGCAAGTGATAGAAGTTGCATTGCCCATTCCTGAAAAAACAGCAATGATTCAGTCATTTGTAACTAGTGGTGGGGAAAAGATACCACTCCCACCCTTTCTCTCACACTCACACACATATACAGGGTCTGTAAATTCCGGTGTTAGGTTTCTAACAAACCACCATCCCTTTGTAAAGTATATTGTTGTCTTTTCTGTTACATATATGGCTCCCATTACCGTATGAAGTACTCTAGTGTTTTCCAAATGTTTGATAAGTGGCACCCTTTTCTTCTAAATTAAAATTAGAGGCGCATTGCACTTGTACACCCAAGGCAGTTTACTTTTAGAGCATACGTGGGAAGCCTTGGTGATTCCATGGAGACCTCCAGGTCGGGCGTCCATACGGCCTATTTATTCCATATAAATAGAATAAATATTCCATACCTAAGAGGTAGAATAAATATTCCATACCTAAGAGGGTATGGAATAAGATCATGACTGTCAGAGGACAGTCCTCTATTTCACACCTTCCTCTATTTGAAAGGTTCTCTGGTCCAAGTCTAGTATAAAGATTAAGAAGCATAAGAAGCTAGGAGAGCAGGGGAGCAGCAACAGTTATCACCTAAACATAGGGATGCTGGAGAAATCCGCCATGGACTCGGATGAGGTCAGATTCATGAGAATCCAACCTGCGAAGTCCGCAGCAGACCAGCTTTCCCTGCCATGGCATCCTCCAGATTTTGGCGGTTTTTCTTTCTACAGGGTAAGATACACCAATTGTGGTCACAGTTAGTGCATCTCATGCAAATTATGGCTGCAATTACCATATTTTACACAATTTGAGGTCGTATATGTACTGAGTTATATGTCAGTTGCCCAAGATACACTAACGGGGCTGCAATTGCCCTGTTTACAGAGTGAAAAAACCCACCAAAATCTGGAGGATGCACCAAGAACTCCGGGGAAATCCCCTGAGACCCAAGAGGGCCAGACTTACAGTCCACCACCCCGTGACAGACCCAGACATTGGAGGAGTCATGCATCCCTACCTAAGCTGCATACTGAGCAAGTAGCCACACAGGTCACCTGGGCATAGTCTTTCCCATTATGGTCAAGTATATTGACCCAGTTTACATGTCACAACAACCCAGGGTTGTTCAACCCCTGGGTTGTTGTGAAGGAAGTGGGAGTGAGCAAACGTGCTGCCTCCGTTCTTCCTGCTGCAGCCAGGCAGAGCTAAACAACCCAGAGATGCAAAAAAGCAAAGTTGTCCGTGATGTCTGAACCTAGAATAGTGGGATGTGGGGGAGAGACAACCCAGAGGTAGAAACTTGCAACAAACCATGGGGTTGTAATACAGGACCTCCCCCTGTCCACATCTCCCCAGTTCATAGAATCATAGAATAGTAGGGTTGGAAGGAGCCTACAAGGCCATCGAGTCCAACCCCCAAAGTTGCTATAAGAATTACTGAAGAAATGCATGTAGAATGCATATGGAAGGCCCATAACTCAGAATCAGAGCACATGATTTGCATAAGTTTCCAGGCTGAATCATCCACACATCCAGTTAACAGATCTTAGGCTAGTGGTTTTCGAGATTCAGAAAATCCTTTTCACATCTGTTTATCTGCTGAGGAACCCCTGAGCCTCTCTGCCATGGAGCATCTTGAGCAGATAGTGCTAGTGTGAAGAACCTGGTCTTAGGGTGGGTTCCTCTACACTAGGGCAATCCCACCTCTATCCCCTTTCTCTTCCACTACCACCATTAAACTCCACCCTTTATTTAAAATGCACCTTCTCCCCTAAGGTAATTTGGTCATTAGACACGAGACAAAACAGATCAGAGGTACCATGAAAGTAAACAAAGATATATAGCGTTTTATTAAAAAGAAATAAAACAAGCTTATTATTTACACACGTTGTTGCTACTTTTAAACAGGGTTTCTATACAGGTACTTTCACCACTAATCAGGTGTTAGGAGCTCCAGTTCTTAGCCCTAACCAACTGTAAGCCGAGTTGCCTATCAAGGCCCACCCTGGTTAACTCACAGGTCTAACAGTGGTGGCTTGAAAGGCAGTCTTTCTTCTGGTCTGGGTTGACTTTGACCTGGAACCTTCGAGGCTGCTCACCAGGCTTCTTGGGCTCCAAGATCACCGCAGACGGTGACTGTAGCCATGCAATTAAAAGACACTTGCTCATTGGGAGGAAAGCTATGGCACACCTAGACAGCATAGTAAGAAGCAGAGACATCACCTTGCTGACAAAGGTCCATCTAATCAAAGCTATGGTTTTCCCAGTAGTAACGTATGGCTGTGAGAGCTGGACTATAAGGAAGGCTGAGCGCCGAAGAATCGATGCTTTCGAACTGTGGTGCTGGAGAAGACTCTTACGAGTCCCCTGGACTGCAAGGAGGTCAAATCAGTCCATCCTAAAGGAAATCAACCCTGACTGCTCATTGGAAGGACAGAGAATGAAGCTGAAGCTCAAATATTTTGGCCACCTAATGCGAAGAGAAAACTCTCTGGAAAAGACCCTGATGCTGGGAAAGACTGAAGGCAAAAGGAGAAGGGGACGGCAGAGGATGAGATGGCTAGATAGCATCACCGATGCAATGAATATGAACTTCAGCACACTCTGGGAGACAGCGCAGGACAGGAAGGCCTGGCGTGCTATGGTCCATGGGGTCACGAAGAGTCGGACATGACTGAACGACTGAACAACAACAATTAGTAATCACTACTAAAAGGCTTGGAGCATATGCCTTGTTTCCCAGCAGAATTATGCTCTCCACAGCCTGCCAAACAGCTGTTTGGTAGGCTGAGAAGTGGGGAGTGTGGTTGGGATGGTGACTGTGGTGGGGGAAGGGTGTGGCCCCCGAGGGTCCAGTGTGGCCCCTAACCCTCTGAAGTTGCCCCCTCCTGGTGTATAATATTACTGTCTAAATCATGAAGGCTGCAGTCATATGCACACTTACCTAGGAGTAAGTCTTATTGAACTCAGTGGGACTTACTTCTGAGTAAATGTGCATAGGATTATACTGTAATACTTTTGCCACCCATTAATTCTACTTAATGGAGGCAGGAAAAAAAGTTATATGGGCCATATTTCTAGCACACATGGACCCAAAATGATTATCACCTAGGTAGATCAGAGCATTACCAATGCTTGTAATAATTAGAAAGAAAAATGGAATAATTATTTTTAGGATACAGCTAAAATACAATTTCTGTTGAGATTAAAGGGTTAGTGATGGTGAAAGTGGGAGAAGGTGGGTCAGGGAGTCCTAACATTTGCAAAGTAGAAGCAAGGGCGTTGCATAAAGGACTATCAGAGCATTAGTGAGATTTTAGCCATTAACTTCCTAGGTAGGTCACCTCTCAACTGCTTATCCACTGCATAGAGTAGACCTCAATAACAAGACTTGAATTGCCTTGTGTCAAATGTGTCCTTATTACCCTGCAACAAGAATACCCTGTATCTTCTAGATCAAGCAAAACCTCCAAGCTTCAGACCAAAAATAAATAAATCAGGTATTTGTTCCTGTTGAATAAGTAACATTAAACAGGAGAAAAAGTGATCCTGGTTCTATAATGAAGCCTTTGCCATCTTCTGGCTCTGTGCAAAAGCCCCCAGCAGTCCTGAGAAATAATTTTGAGGGACACAAGAAAGTTCTTGCTGAATAGGATGAAAAAGATGAAATCTCCTCCCCCACTTTGCAGCAGGCTTCAGCACACACAGAAAAGGCCTTTATAACATTTGCAATGAATGGCGCCCAAGGGTGGAAAGTATATTGAACTCCTCTGGCACAGAATTTAGTAATGACTCCTGAAAACTAAATCAATTTGTATTGGTTGTGCAGCCTGAACTTCAAATAGTTTTTAATTACACAGATTTCCAATGTGATTTTAAAAAGCTAAATTGTTGGGTTGCATATTTTTTAATATTTATTATTTATTTATTTCTGGCTTGGGACTTGGTTACCAAATGACTGCATAATTAAAAGCATGCCAAAATTATTGACCAGGCAACACAAACAAATGTTTCAACAGATACCCTTCAATTTAAAAATTCAGGTCAAACCCAGTGATTTCAGTGAAGTAGAAATATTGCCTTAAAAGACTTTGTCAATAGTCTGAACTTGAGCATGCTCTCTCCTGGAGTGTGCTCAAGTTCATGTTCATTGCATCGGTGATGCTATCTAGCCATTTCATCCTTAGCCGTCCCCCTCTCCTTTTGCCTTCAATATTTCCCAGCATCAGGGTCTTTTCCAGGGAGTTTTCTCTTCGCATCAGGTGGCCAAAATATTTGAGCTTCAGCTTCAGGCTCTGTCCTTCCAATGAGCAGTAAGGGTTGATTTCCTTTAGGATTGACTGATTTGACCTCCTTGCAGTCCAGGGGACTCGTAAGAGTCTTCTCCAGCACCACAGTTTGAAAGCATCGATTCTTCGGCACTCAGCCTTCCTTATAGTCCAGCTCTCACAGCCATACGTTACTACTGGGAAAACCATAGCTTTGATTAGACGGACCTTTGTCAGCAAGGTGATGTCTCTGCTTCTTACTATGCTGTCTAGGTGTGCCATAGCTTTCCTCCCAATGAGCAAGCGTCTTTTAATTGCATGGCTACAGTCACCGTCTGCGGTGATCTTGGAGCCGAAGAAAATAAAACCTGTCACTGCTGCCATTTCTTCCCCTTCCATATGCCAGGAAGTGATGGGGCCAGATACTATGACCTTAGTTTTTTTAATGTTGAGTTTCAAACCAGGTTTTGCACTCTCCTCTTTCACCCTCAACAAGAGGCTCTTTAGATCCTCTTCACTTTCTGCCATTAGGGTGGTATCATCTGCGTATTTGAGGTTGTTGATAATTCTACCGGCAATCTTAATTCCGACCTGTGATTCATCCAACCCGGTGTTTCTCATGATGTACTCTACATATAAGTTAAATAAGCAGGGCGACAATATACAGCCTTGTCGTACTCCCTTCCCAATTTTGAACCAATCAGTTGTTCCATGTCCGGTTCTTACTGTTGCTTCTTGACCCTCGTACAGGTTTCTCAGGAGACAGGTAAGGTGGTCTGGTATTCCCATCTCTTTCAGAATTTGCCAGAGTTTGTTGTGATCCACACAATCAAAGCCTTTAGCGTAGTCAATGAAGCAGAAATAGACATTTTTCTGGAATTCTCTTGCTTTCTCCATGATCCAGTGAATGTTGGCGATTTGATCTCTAGTTCCTCTGCCTCTTCAAAACCCACCTTGTACTTCCGGTAGTTCTCGGTTCACATACTGCTGAAGCCTAGCTTGTGGGATTTTGAGCATAACCTTACTGAGCGCAATTGTATGGTAGTTTGAACACTCTGTGGCATTGCCCTTCTTTGGAATTGGAATGTAAACTGACCTTTTCCAGTCTTGTGGCCACTGCTGAGTGTTCCAAATTTGTTGGCATATTGAGTGCAGCACTTTAACAGTATCATCTTTAGGATTTTAAATAGCTCAGCAGGAATACTGTCATCTCCGCTAGCTTTGTTGTTAGTAATGCTTCCTAAGGCCCACTTGACTTCACTATCTTGGATGTCTGTCTCAAGTTCAGTGACCACACTATCATGGCTATCAGGGCCATTAAGATCTTTCCTGTATAGTTCTTCTGTGTATTCTTTCCACCTCTTCTTCATCTCATCTGCTTCTGTTAGGTCCCTGCCTTCTTTGTCCTTTATCATGCCCGTCTTTGCACAAAACTATCGCCTTGAGATCTCCGATTGTCTTGAAAAGATTTCTAGTCTTTCCCATTCTGTTGTTTTCTTCGATTTGTTTGCATTGTTCATTTAAGAAGGCCTTCTTGTCTCTCCTTGCTACTCTCTGGAAATCTGCATTCAGTTGGATATATCTTCCCCTTTCTCCTTTGCTTTTCACTTCCCTTCTTTCCTCAGCTACTTGTAAAGCCTCATCAGACAGCCACTTTGCTTTCTTGCATTTCTTTTTCTTTGGGATGGATTGAGTGGCTGCCTCCTGAACAATGTTACAGACCTCCATCCATAGTTCCTCAGGCACTCTGTCTATCAGGTCTAATCCCTGAAATCTATTCCTCACCTCCACTGTATATTCATAAGGGATATGATTTAGGTCATACCTGAACGGTTTAGTGGTTTTGCCTATGTTCTTCAATTTAAGCCGGAATGTTGCAACAAGAAGCTCATGATCTGAGCCACAGTCAGCTCCAGGTCTTGTTTTTACTGACTGTATGGAGCTTCTCCATCTTTGGCTGCAAAGGACATAATCAATCTGATTTTGATATTGACCATCTGGTGATGTCCATGTGTAGAGTCGCCTCTTGTGCTGTTGGCAAAGAGTGTTTGCTATGATCAGCATGTTCTCCTCGCAAAGCTCTGTTAGCCTTTGTCCTGCTTCATTTTGTACACCAAGGCCATGCTTGCCTGTTATCCTGGTGATTTCTTGACTTCCTACTTTAGCATTCCAATCCCCTATGATGAAGAGGACATCTTTTTTTGGTGTTAGTTCTAGAAGGTGTTGTAGGTCTTCATAGAACCGATCAACCTCAGCTTCTTCGGCCTCAGTGGTTGGGGCATAGACTTGAATTACTGTGATGCTGAATGGTTTGCCTTGGATTCGTACTGAGATCATTCTATCATTTTTGAGATTGTACCGCAGTACTGCTTTTCCCACCCTTTTGTTGACTATGAGTCCTACTCCATTTGTTCTAAGGGATTCTTGCCCACAGTAGTAGATATGATGGTCACCTGAATCAAATTTGCCCATGCTTGTCCATTTTAGTTCACTGATTCTGGTGAGGATGGGATCAGAAAAAGGGGCTGGTGGAAGCTTATTTAAGGGGAGGCTGCCTTCTCTTGTCCTCTAGCCCCCGATCAGAAAGATGAACGTCCTTGCCTTCCAAATCTTGGTGGGGTTACCAGCAACGTAATAGCAAATTCGGGTGACGAGTAAGCGGTCCTTAAATAAAAACGCAACCTGATAGGAACAACACATTGGATGCTTCCAGACAAGGCTTTTATTCCGCCATCACCCTGCCTCATTCACAGGATTTTATGCAGAGTCTTTTGATTGTCTTTTAATTGCAACCTGCCACTTCTTCCATCTTTTTTCTTATCACAGAAAATCCGTTAAGGAAAAATGAGACAGAATTGCTGCGCAATGCTGCTTCCAGCTGCTAGCACTGGAAGGCCTTCCTCTGGAAGAACCCCTATTCTAAACGGGAGGGGGGCTATATTCTGCAAGCCAAAAAAGTTAGATTAGTTGGAAGATTTTGGATGCATAAGTATATCTAAATGCTGGAAACAGACAAACAGATGTATTCATTTTTGTTTCATGGGTATTTGTACAAATTGCAAAGTTATGCCCTTAAAAAAACAAAAGCAAAAAACACCTGACTGCCTTTGTCCTCATTGATGCACTGTTCCAAACTCCCCACTATTTTTGTTTTTTAAGTTCAGTGTAGCTTCCTGTTCCCCCCCCCCCATCTCTTTTGTACGAAACAATACCAAGTTGCTTTAACGGTGATGTTTCTTGCACAGGTTTGTTCTCATCGCGCAACGTATATGTTTGGTGTACATGCTTTTTATGTCAACGTATTCTTTTTTCCGCCCCGCCTCTGCGCCCGCCCCCCCCCGCCCCGCTTGCTGGGAAATGTAGTCCAGGCAGAAGCAGCCTCGGAACAAAGGCTGAAAGTGTTCCTTCGAGCTTGTCTCGCGTAAAGAACCTTTGGGAATGGGAAAATTACGCCATTTCTGAGCTCAATTAAACGGAGGAGGAGAGGAGGAGGGCGGGGGGGGACGTGTTTTCTATCAATCCTGGTGTGAGAAACGAGCTTTTGCCCACGGTTTGTTGGAGGAAAGCCATCTAGAAACGCTTTTCTCTCCCAAGGCGACTCGCAGACAATGCATGCAACTTGAAGTCAGTTGGCGAGGTAAATAGCGTTAGACATTTTGGACCAAATGTTTAGCAAGTGGCGAGGGGAGATCTTAAATGCATTTGACTCAAGGGAAAACGTTACTGTAAAGTGCACATCCCATAATAATTCTCAACTCCAAACTGCTCCGGCGAAGTCTCCCCGCCCCACATACAAGTCATACGATGTTGTACTTCCCCAGTACGGGGGAAAAGGCGGGGTATAAATAAATATAATAATATAATAATTGTGTTTGATAGCAAATTCTTAGGAGCAGCCCTGGCTGTCACCTTCTCATGAACCTGCTCTTGCTTGGTGGGATGATAAAACGAGGGCCCGCCCCCGCCCCCTTGTTTTGCAGCTTATGCTGCGCGTTCCTATCATCTGAACCCATCCTTGCTTTGAAACCTCACGGCGATCAGCTGTGGGGGTATAAAAATGTAAATGTTTGAAGCCCTTCTGGGGACTGTAAAACATACGCGTGCTCAGCACCGCGCTTGCGAAGGGGGACGGCAGCGGATTAGGGGGACTTTTCCCTGTGTGCTTTTCAAATGAAAACCCGGCGGCTGGAATGCAAGGAGGCCGTTCTGCAGTTCTCTCTGTGTGTGTTGTAAGATTCCTACGGTTTCCCTTGGCAATAGCGCAGCATCTCCATCTCTCGCGCTCATAGATCTCACAGAATCATAGGGCTGGAAGGGGCCTCCAGGACCATCGAGTCCAGCCCCCTGCTCAGCGCAGGAAGCCTGCTTCCCAGGAGGCGTCCCTTCCAGGTTCTAACCAGGGCTGACCCTGCTTAGCTTAGAGATCAGCTGCATCCAGCCCTTTGCTCCAACTCACAGAATCACAGGGCTGGAACTGGAAGGGGCCTGCAAGACCATCGAGTCCAGCCCCCTGCTCAGCGCAGGAAGCCTGCTTCCCAGGAGGCGTCCCTTCCAGGTTCTAACCAGGGCTGACCCTGCTTAGCTTAGAGATCAGCTGCATCCAGCCCTTTGCTCCAACTCACAGAATCACAGGGCTGGAACTGGAAGGGGCCTGCAAGACCATCGAGTCCAGCCCCCTGCTCAGCGCAGGAAGCCTGCTTCCCAGGAGGCGTCCCTTCCAGGTTCTAACCAGGGCTGACCCTGCTTAGCTTAGAGATCAGCTGCATCCAGCCCTTTGCTCCAACTCACAGAATCACAGGGCTGGAACTGGAAGGGGCCTGCAAGACCATCGAGTCCAGCCCCCTGCTCAGCGCAGGAAGCCTGCTTCCCAGGAGGCGTCCCTTCCAGGTTCTAACCAGGGCTGACCCTGCTTAGCTTAGAGATCAGCTGCATCCAGCCCTTTGCTCCAACTCACAGAATCACAGGGCTGGAACTGGAAGGGGCCTGCAAGACCATCGAGTCCAGCCCCCTGCTCAGCGCAGGAAGCCTGCTTCCCAGGAGGCGTCCCTTCCAGGTTCTAACCAGGGCTGACCCTGCTTAGCTTAGAGATCAGCTGCATCCAGCCCTTTGCTCCAACTCACAGAATCACAGGGCTGGAACTGGAAGGGGCCTGCAAGACCATCGAGTCCAGCCCCCTGCTCAGCGCAGGAAGCCTGCTTCCCAGGAGGCGTCCCTTCCAGGTTCTAACCAGGGCTGACCCTGCTTAGCTTAGAGATCAGCTGCATCCAGCCCTTTGCTCCAACTCACAGAATCACAGGGCTGGAACTGGAAGGGGCCTGCAAGACCATCGAGTCCAGCCCCCTGCTCAGCGCAGGAAGCCTGCTTCCCAGGAGGCGTCCCTTCCAGGTTCTAACCAGGGCTGACCCTGCTTAGCTTAGAGATCAGCTGCATCCAGCCCTTTGCTCCAACTCACAGAATCACAGGGCTGGAACTGGAAGGGGCCTGCAAGACCATCGAGTCCAGCCCCCTGCTCAGCGCAGGAAGCCTGCTTCCCAGGAGGCGTCCCTTCCAGGTTCTAACCAGGGCTGACCCTGCTTAGCTTAGAGATCAGCTGCATCCAGCCCTTTGCTCCAACTCACAGAATCACAGGGCTGGAACTGGAAGGGGCCTGCAAGACCATCGAGTCCAGCCCCCTGCTCAGCGCAGGAAGCCTGCTTCCCAGGAGGCGTCCCTTCCAGGTTCTAACCAGGGCTGACCCTGCTTAGCTTAGAGATCAGCTGCATCCAGCCCTTTGCTCCAACTCACAGAATCACAGGGCTGGAACTGGAAGGGGCCTGCAAGACCATCGAGTCCAGCCCCCTGCTCAGCGCAGGAAGCCTGCTTCCCAGGAGGCGTCCCTTCCAGGTTCTAACCAGGGCTGACCCTGCTTAGCTTAGAGATCAGCTGCATCCAGCCCTTTGCTCCAACTCACAGAATCACAGGGCTGGAACTGGAAGGGGCCTGCAAGACCATCGAGTCCAGCCCCCTGCTCAGCGCAGGAAGCCTGCTTCCCAGGAGGCGTCCCTTCCAGGTTCTAACCAGGGCTGACCCTGCTTAGCTTAGAGATCAGCTGCATCCAGCCCTTTGCACTCACAGAATCACAGGGCTGGAACTGGAAGGGGCCTGCAAGACCATCGAGTCCAACCCCCTGCTCAGCGCAGGAAGCCTGCTTCCCAGGAGGCGTCCCTTCCAGGTTCTAACCAGGGCTGACCCTGCTTAGCTTAGAGATCAGCTGCATCCAGCCCTTTGCTCCAACTCACAGAATCACAGGGCTGGAACTGGAAGGGGCCTGCAAGACCATCGAGTCCAGCCCCCTGCTCAGCGCAGGAAGCCTGCTTCCCAGGAGGCGTCCCTTCCAGGTTCTAACCAGGGCTGACCCTGCTTAGCTTAGAGATCAGCTGCATCCAGCCCTTTGCACTCACAGAATCACAGGGCTGGAACTGGAAGGGGCCTGCAAGACCATCGAGTCCAACCCCCTGCTCAGCGCAGGAAGCCTGCTTCCCAGGAGGCGTCCCTTCCAGGTTCTAACCAGGGCTGACCCTGCTTAGCTTAGAGATCAGCTGCATCCAGCCCTTTGCTCCAACTCACAGAATCACAGGGCTGGAACTGGAAGGGGCCTGCAAGACCATCGAGTCCAGCCCCCTGCTCAGCGCAGGAAGCCTGCTTCCCAGGAGGCGTCCCTTCCAGGTTCTAAGCAGGGCTCAGCCTGCTTAGCTTCCGAGATCAGACGAGATCGGGAGGGGTGGTCCGCACATATCCCTCTCTTCTCTGTAAACGACTTCGTTTCGGGGCCTCGGCAACCCCCCACCCCACCCGACACGTGTCGTTAATCCTTGACCAGCTTCTGACGCCCCCTCTGCTCTCCCTGTCTCTCCCTGCAGCTCGGCAGCCGCTTCTCATTCCGCGGCTCAGCGGCGAAACTCCGGAGCTCCCCGGCCTCTCGCAACCTGCTTCCTCCCCCTCCTCCCCTTCCCGCACCAGCGCCAATCGCTGGCGTTGTCAAATGACGCCTGTGCTCCGAAATCGGTGGGGCTCCGATTTCGGTGGGGCTTTGCGTCCATTCCGGGCTCCGGCCAGAGACAGCCTGGGCGCCAAAGGAGCTATCCAAGGTGCTGGACGCTGCCCCCGAGGTCCCGCGCGTTGGACGGCTCCTTTGGAGTTCTGGCCGGCTCCGACCGAAGCCCAGGATGGATCACAGCCCCACCGAAATCGGAGCCCCCGAGGGCCCTCCTGGACCGGGGCGCCTGGTGAGGAGGGTACGGCGAAGGGGGCGAAGGCGGACAGCGGGCGCTCGCCCCTCCCTTCCCCGCCATCCTGCTCCGATGTCAGATCCCTTAGGATCGCGGGTGAAACGGATCGCGGAAGAAAGAACCGCGCAAGAAAGCTGCGGGGGGGGGGGCTTTGTTCTCCGGCCGCAGCGCTTTTCGGAAGAAAGGAAAGCGCGCGGGACCGTCCCCTCCGCGCGCGATCGTCGTCATCGAGCACATGGCGGGTCAAGGCAATCCGGAGTCTATTATCAGCCGAAAGGTAAATAGAGGAAGGTCCCACTTGCCCCGCCCCGCCCCTTACTCGCCTCCTGCCTTCAGTCTTCCCGAGCGGGGCCTTGATTGGCTGCCGCTGCTGCACTGTCAATCCTGGAAGGGGGTGTGTGTGCGGGGGGTGTGTGGTTAAATCTCTGGAACTAACAATAGGGCATCCAAGGATACCCCCCCCCCCCGTTGCTGCAGCTTTCCCCTGTTTTAAGAAAGGGGTGTAAAACGTGGAGAAAAAGCTGGTTCTGGTTGTGGATCAAAACACAGAACATGGCACGGCTGAGAAGGGGGGACGCATGAAGAACCAGAGGCTGGCTGCGGTTTCAGAGGGGGAAAGAGTAAGAACAGCAAACCCGAAGAAGAAGGCTGGGGAAAGAAAGAGTTCAAGGAGTATTGAATCATCACAATCGACTGGGGAAAGGGTGGGGGAGGAAGAGCTGTGGGCAGCCTTTTTGTGGGGAGGGCTGCCTTTCCTCAGGGGCTCTCAGCTGGGGGACCATGTCAGTGGTTGTCAGGGCCAGAGTGCGAAAGGCGACACTTTTGTTTTTCCTTTCCTGCCGCTTTCTTCCCACTCTGTTTCTGCCGCCTCCTTTGCTTTCTGTCCCTTCCCGCACCGTGGGGCTTGCCAGAGGTCTGAACAGATCGCACACAGAGGGCATTTGAAATTAGGCTGGGGGCTGCAGGTTCCCCGCCCCTGCTTTGTCAGTTCAATGGGAGATGCCTGAGCAGGACAGGTTCCCCTTAAAGACAACCAAGAATAATTTTAAACAAATAAAATAAGGAGGAAAGGGTGGGGCTACAAGAACATCTGCAAAAGATTCCCCCCCCCACACACACACACACACACAGGTGCTACATCAGGGTTGTAGTGTGTTGGAGCATTACCCGGATTTTCATGGAATCAGCTTTGGTCTGTCAGGGACACACGAAGCAAGATAAGTGGAGTGTAGCATACCTTTAAAAATCATTTTCCAAGGGTCACACAGCGCTTGAAAGGAACATACTTGTGGGGGGAGTAGAACTGAACATCATCAAACTGGCAGGGGCTGCTCAACCAGTGAGGGATGCTTGTTTCCCACCCCTGTCCAGGCTCCCCCCTGCTACTACATTGTTATGAATGGAGAGCAACTAATTTTCCCCACATATGCAGATTTCTCTGAAGAAGCCAAAATCCTGTTTTCTAATGCAGCAACTGAAGGCTCCCCCCGAGAGCTTCCCCCCACCCCAATTTTGCTGCATTTCAGCAATCTGCTGCGGAGTTATTGCTCCCACCCCATTTTTCCCCATGTGTGCACTTTTGCCTATTGCTTCTAAACTCCACACACGCACGCACGCACACACACACACACACTTCTTCTTCTCCCTGCTGGCAGTGAAACGCTCCTGTAAACACAAAAGATTGTTACTGCGATAAGGAGATAAAGCAGAGAAGGGACTTTACATAACAACAGAGAAACGACTTTATATCAGAGAAACTACAGAATATCAAAGAAGCACAACATCGCAATAGTGATTTAAGAGAGCAACGGAAAAGCGAAAGAGCACTTTAAAGGTTAACCCTTTAACCCTTTCACTGCAGGGGAGTGATATTTATTTCTTACTTCTGAGTAAACATGCACAGAAGGGGACTAAGTTAAAGATTAAAAGCAGGCTAGCTAAGGTGAATGAGTGTCCCCACTACTGCAGTAATGTGTGGGACCACTGCTGCATTCCTGGGGATTTTTTCAATGGGAAAAACTACTACCACTGGGAAAACAAGAGGGAATGGGGCATCCCACTCACCTGACCATGTCACTGCCAGGTCACAGAGGGACACCCAGGATTTAATGTGGGGGGGGGGTGGCATGGCACACTGCGGTAAAACCTCAGGGAGCCGCTTTCAGTCAAAAGTCAGAGTAAAAGGAGTTTCAGAAAATGCGGCTTTTCAAGAGGGAAGCGGCTGGTTGGCAGCGGATTGGTGACAACATAATTTGTCCCAAAGGAACCCAAACTGCTCTAACTTTGCACTAAATTGCTTATGAGGACAGCCCCGAAGTCTGCAATACACTAAACACAAACTTGCCAATTTGGCTTTAAAGCAGGGGTGGGGATCTACTTTATCACTAAACCGAGTGTGGGGAGGAAGGGAGCAAAATCCTCCCCTACCATACCTCCCCACACTCCACTACTTGAATACTTTTTCCTCCAGCTGAGTACGGGTATCAGAGCTGGGCTTGGGTGGCAGGAATTAAAGTAACAGAGTACAGGAATATAAGGCAGGGAAGGGGAGCAGGCTTCACCCCAGTTCCCCACACATGCCCTATTTAGCAATGAAACTAGTCCCCTACCCCTGCCTTATAGCCAGACCTATGAGTATGTGTTTTGTTTATTTATTATTAACATTTATCTCCTGCCTTATCTGCTAAAAAGCCAGCAAGGCTGGTGTGCAACAACTGAAAACCATAACACTTTGTAACAATAAAAAAAAAGGTAAAGGTGTCCCCAGCCAGTCGTGTCCGACTCTAGGGTGCGGTGCTCATCCCCGTTTCTAAGCTGAAGAGCCAGCGCTGTCCGAAGACGCTTCCGTGGTCATGTGGCCAGCATGATTGAACACCGAGGTGCACGGAACGCTGTTACCTTTCCCGCCGAGGCGGTACCTATTTATCTACTTGCAATTTCTTGCTTTCAAACTGCTAGGTTGGCAGGAGCTGGAGCTGAAGACGGGAGCTCACTCTGTCACGTGGCACTCGGGTCTCGAACTGCTGTCCTGCTGACCTTCCGGTCTGCAGTTCAGCATCTTAACCACTAAGCCACTGCGGCCCTTGTAACAATAAAAACAAGAACACAAAAACAGTTAAAACATTAAAGACTGCATGTTTTTAAAGGCTAAATTGAAAAGATATATCTTCACACCCTTTCTGAAGGCCAGAAGAGGTGGGGGGGGGGACCATAGTTCTTGAGGGAGTGAATTCCATAGTTTGGGGGACAAATTACGAAACACAGGAGAAAGCAATTCCATGCATTCCTGACAAATGAGCCTTTGTGGATAATGTGCCTCTCCTGAAGATCTTAATACTCAGGCAGGTTCATAGTGAGACAGGCAGTCCCTTAGAGAGCCAGGTCTTAAGCTGCTTAGGGCTTCAAAGGTGAAGCCAGCACCAGGTCATCTCCAGAAGGCGACAATGTTGAGCATTTGCCAGGGCCATAAATTCAGACGTGGGCCCGGTGGGCAGAACCAATGCTGCCCATCCGCTAGTGGAGCTGCCCGCTGGTTCTGGTCTGCAAGCGGCTCCTACCACTTGCAGAATGACAAGTTAGCGCTTCCGGAGACAAGCCCTAAAACAAGTAGGAGGAACGCTCATTTCTGGAAGTGGTCAGGTCGGCGGAACTCCCTTATGCAAGTTCCGCTGACCTGCCCCCTTCCAGAAACGAGCGTTTCTTCTCATTTTGGCTTGCCTCTGGAAATGGCTCCCATGGAGGATGTGGCTAGTCATATAATGGCTGCTACAGGGGCCTGGCTAGTCAAAACAGAAGTAATTCACCCAAGGAATGGAGTACAAGCAGAGGAAGAGTCTGAACTCTTCCACATCCACATATCTGACCCCAAAGAAACCCAACGAATACCCATTCTTATGCACGCCTACATGGAACTCAAGGGGAATTACTTCTGAGTAGGCTTACATAGGGTTGCTCTGCTCATCCTATTCACATACACATAACTTTCCCCAGCCTAAAAGGAAAGAAAACAGTGTTCCCTGCTGGGAATATTTCTGCAAGTTACTGGAAGGGGGCAGTGTTGCAGTTAGTTAGTTCCTGGGAATTTGACCACAGCTAGCCTTAGGATCTCTATAGCCTACAGTGTGGTTTCCTGTGATTTCTTCCTTTTTCTTCTCCCCTCCCTCCCCCCCCCCATCTCTCTGTCTCTGTCTCTTTCTCTGACCTGCACCGCTGCTGGGAGCAGATCTGTTTGCTCTCCTCCTGCCAGTGTAATAGAACATTCGGAAGTAAAACTATTTTACCCTATTCTTAACTCAAGAATGGTGTGGTCTCTTTTTCTTCTAAGATAGCCTCGTGTGCATGTGGGATGGGTTAATGCTCATTCTGTTTTGCCTTTGTCTTTTTTCTCTGCTAATTGCCTTTCTAACAGAAGGCATCATTATTCATTACCAAAGAATCCCACCTTGATCCCAGGCTCAGCCATTCTGTTCCTTACCATAGTGAGATAAAGGGGTGAGAGGGAGAGAAAGGGTAGGGTTGTGGCTATGGGGGGGGGGAAGGAAAGCAAGGTAAAGAGGTGCGGAGGGAGAGAAATACCAAGGAGAGAGGCTGGGGGGGGGACTAGCAAAGTAGAGTGGGGGAAGCGCAAAGCTGGAGGCTCGGAGGGTGGGAGAAACAGCAAGGTAAAGCGATGGGGGAGAAATAGCACAGCTAGAGGCTGGGAATGGGGAAAGAGGTAGCACAGGGGAAACATTTGGGTGGGTAGAAGACGAGGAGCAGCCAAGAAGCAACTTTCCTCCATTTCCTGCTCTCCTAACAGCTGATCGACCGCAGGTTTAGGAACAGGAAGGAGAATCTGGTGCCCTAACATTTTTCACATTTTCTATTACAAGTAATTTTTTAGAAGGGGACAGGCAGTGGAGTGCTTTGCGGGCACCGTTGGAGGTCACTGCAGGTGCCACATTGGGCATCCCTGGCTTAAGTGTAAGTGTATGCAGCTCTAATTCCAATCAGGACCCTGATGATCTGGGAGAGGGGAGCCCCCCTCCCATGTTCATTCCAAATTATGTCCCAAAACAATGGACACATTTTCTTTTTTCAACCTCCCACCCCCACCCCAGCAGGGGTGTGTGTGGAATTGGAAGGACTTTTTTTGGCCCTCAGATAACTCATATTTAAAGTTAAACCACCTCGACGTTCTTAGCATTTCTCTCCCCCACCCCCAAAAGACCCAGAGTATCCTCCCCTCCCAGTGGTCCCATGAAAGATGGGTGGGATATTCTACTCACCTTTAAACAGCAGGCATGTGCTTTTTACAGAAGAAAGTTACACTCAGGTACTGACGTGGCAGCTAAACCGCTCTGGAATCCTCTGTAACCCAGTTTGTCGGAGCAAGAGGAGAACAGGCTTTGCTCCTGTCTCAGCAGTCTTGCTGACCATAGCCCATGTACTTAAGTGTCAGAGCACTTAATGGAAGCCACTGAGAATTGAGTCCATGCCAGTCCAAACACCACACCCTGTATTCCCTTTGTTGGTCACTCTGGACCTCTGAGTGAGATAGAACTCAGGGAATTAGTTTATAAGATACAGAAGATTTGTCAGAGATATGTGGCCTAAATGTGTAGCAATTGGTGTTACTATATCTATAGCTAAATGTATTTTTAGACTTTGTTGTTGTTGTTGTTCAGTCGTTCAGTCATGTCCGACTCTTCGTGACCCCATGGACCATAGCACGCCAGGCCTTCCTGTCCTCCGCTCTCTCCCGGAGTGTGCTCAAGTCCATATTCATTGCATCAGTGATGCTATCTAGCCATCTCATCCTCTGCCGTCCCCTTCTCCTTTTGCCCTCAGTCTTTCCCAGCATCAGGGTCTTTTCCAGAGAGTTTTCTCTTCGCATTAGATGGCCAAAATATTTGAGCTTCAGCTTCAGTATCTGTCCTTCCAATGAGCACTCAGGGTTGATTTCCTTTAGGATTGACTGATTTGACCTCCTTGCAGTCCAGGGGCCATGTTAAATGTTTTTTATAACTTCTGTTGGTGTGTTTTAAAGGGCATGTAATTATAAATCTGTTACCAAGGAGCAAAAAGAGTGTAGGCATCATACAGTACCTCATCACGCTTATATTAAATCAGCAGCACACTTAGATACAACACAGCTACACTATGATGACAAAAATAAATATTTTTAAATCCATCACAGAACATTCTGTACCTAGTGCGATGCTATTTCTAAGGACTAGTTTATGCATTCATATACTTCATCTCCCATATATTTATCTTCAGCGTTTATATCCCCCCTTTCTTTTAAAATAAGCTTTCCATTTCTTCATAACATTTCAGGATTGCTGTAACATCCCCCACCCCTTCCAGTGAAAGGTTAGCTTTTTAACCTTTAACTAAATGCAAATGAAATACAGGCAAACAAGTGAGGTAAATTAATATGAAAAGCAAGATATTGGAAGCACATCCATTTGTCTGCATGTGAGTTGGTTGAAATGCTCTGAAAGGCAAGGGCATACTAACCACAAGATACAATTACAAAATAGGAAGTTAGCAAGTGATAAGAACTAGCAAATGCTGTAGTGTGGTGGTTTCCAAATAAGAGGAGGGCTGCAGCTCAGTGGCTTTGCAAGGGGGGCGAGGCAGGGAATCCCAGGTTCAATCCCTAGAACCTCCAGATCGTGTGGCGAAAGTCTCCTGTTTGAAACCCTGGATAGCTGCTGTCCATCAGTAGACAATACTGAACTAGATGAACCAATGGTCTGGCTCAGAATAAGGCAACTTGCCATGTTACCAACTTTCTGTGGTGAGTGAATGCTCCCCACATCTCCCAAGGAAACCCGCATGTTACAGAGGATTCTAGGGACGGGAGAGTTTTCTAGAGTCCACACTCAGTTCACACAGAATGCTGGACAGGCCTGTTGGGCCTCACCGATACCCTGTGTGAACTGAACTGTCACCGCAGAATCCTGTAAACACTCTGCTTCAACAGCATGCTTCAGGGAATGATATAGAAGGAAAGCCGTATTTCAGGAACATTGGTCCCCATCACTAAGGATCCCCAAATAGGTTTCCGAGGAACAAAGGGTGACTATGCATCCTCTTTGACAGAGAGCAGGCCTCTGTTTGAAGGTGTCCTCTATTTGAAGGGTTGTCCTATCCAATTCTGGTTTAAAGATAAAGAGCTGTAAGTACCGTTGCCTGTGACCAGTTAGCACCTGGACAGTGGATTGAACAGACAGGCGCACAGGTCACCTGGTCACAGTCTTCTGCCCTGTGGTGAGATTTCGGGCACAACCCGACCTTGGAGGCTGACGGGCATCCTCTGCACGGTGGGAAGAGCGTGGAGCTGATCATCACTTCCATGCTCCTCTCACCCTGCATTTCCGTTAGATGAGTGGTTTTCCTTGTCAAGCTGGGGCTCTGTGGAGCAGGAGGGAAGGAGGCTGGGGTGGCCAGAGGATTCTGAGCCACGCTGGTCTCCTCCCCTCCCTGCCCTCAGATCCTCCCCCTTTCCTTCCTCTCTGAGTTGCATTTGTGAGCTCATAGAAGCAGGCTGATGAGGTTCTCCTTGCACCGGGGTGAGGGGAGCTCAGACTCCTGGGTCAAGGTTGGAGCGGTGTCTCTGTCTAGGGGCCATAGGATTGCTCTCCCTCTGCATTTCTATTTAAATTATACTAATAGGTTCTAAATTTGCAGCTATATTTAGCATATGCAAATTTAGCATGTGCAGATCTTATGTCCTCTTTGCCCTCTTTTTTGATGATGCATTTTCTCTTTTTTGGCTTATCTTGGCTGCCCTATCAGTTCCCCATGATGCAGTTGGAATGCCACTGTTGTAGTGGATCATTAAAAATGCTTTTGTTTATTTCACATTGGAAGGATGTAGTCAAACTATGCCTTTCAGATTCTAGCCTTAACGGGCATCCTGTACACAGTTATGCTGCTTTAATCTCATTAACCTCAATGGGAGTTAAGCTGCCTCACTTACACAGGGAAAGAAAAAGTCCAGGAGGAGAAACATTGAGTCAAGTTATGAGAAAGTTGATCTCCATATGACATTCCTGTGCTGATCTGTTTTCTGTGTTCATTCCCACAGGTGTACAGATTTGGGTCGGTTTTACCCACAGAGTTGCTAGTGATATAGTGGATGAGGTACAGTGTGGTTTGATTCACAAGGACACATCCTTGCTGTTGCAACTTTAAAATAAAGTTTTATAAAGTTCTATAAAATGCAACTTAAATAAAGTTCTATAAAATGCAACTTTTCAGTCCACAACACGGGTCTCAACGGGCCTGTTTCATCTTGAATTGGAATAATCAAACATGTTGAATGTTTGCTTCTGAGTAAGCATTTGACGCCTCACCTGCAGAGTAGGAGGGAGTTTGTGATAGTAAAGAGAGCATTTTTGTTATTTCCTCATGTATGGTTTGCTTTTCTATGGCGATCACAGTGAAAAGCAACATCCAAAGGTTTGTGTAGGTGTATATACAATGAATGGATCAAAATAGTGTAAAATGAAATGCTAAAAAGATTAACACGGTAGCAACGCAATATAGTTCAGTAAATAAGAGCTTCTCAGTTCTTGGGGGAAGGCTTTCCAATATAAAATGCATTCTTTCCTGGTGGAAGGTATGCAGAGGTGGACTTCTCTGGGCAGAGGGGGTTCTAGAGCAGGGGTGCTGAGCAGGGGCCCAGGCAAAGAGGTGAGGCCAAAATACCAAAACTACCAGCCTATTTTAGCTTAAAGCTTTTACTTCCAGTAGCTAAAGAAAGATATTTCAGACTTTTAGAATGGAGCCCCAGAGGGCTGGATTGGAACCACCAGTGGGCTAAATTTGCCCCCCCACACACACACAGACACACACAAACCTGAGGCTCATCACCCCTGTTCTAGAAAGGGGCTGGCTCAGATCATGAGCTTCTTATTGCAACATTCCGGCTTAAATTGAAGAACGTAGGGAAAACCACTAAACCATTCAGGTATGAGCTAAATCATATCCCTTATGAATATACAGTGGAGGTGAGGAATAGATTTCAGGGATTTGAAATGATAGAGTGCCTGAGGAACTATGGACGGAGGTCCGTAACATTGTTCAGGAGGCAGCAACTAAATCCATACCAAAGAAAAAGAAATGCAAGAAAGCCAAGTGGCTGTCTGATGAGGCTTTACAAGTCGCTGAGGAAAGAAGGGAAGCGAAAAGCAAGGGAGAAAGGGGAAGATATATCCAACTGAATGCAGAGTTCCAGAGAGTAGCAAGGAGAGACAAGAAGGCCTTCTTAAATGAACAATGCAAATAAATTGAAGAAAACAATAGAATGGGAAAGACTCGAGATCTTTTCAAGATAATCGGAGATATCAAGGGAACGTTTTGTGCAAAGACGGGCATGATAAAGGACAAAGAAGGCAGGGACCTAACAGAAGCAGATGAGATGAAGAAGAGGTGGAAAGAATACACAGAAGAACTATACAGGAAAGATCTTAATGGCCCTGATAGCCATGATAGTGTGGTCACTGAACTTGAGCCGGACATCCTAGAGAGTGAAGTCAAGTGGGCCTTAGGAAGCATTACTAATAACAAAGCTAGCGGAGATGACAGTATTCCAGCTGAGCTATTTAAAATCCTAAAAGATGATGCTGTTAAAGTGCTGCACTCAATATGCCAACATATTTGGAACACTCAACAGTGGCCACAAGACTGGAAAATGTCAGTTTACATTCCAATTCCAAAGAAGGGCAATGCTAAAGAGTGCTCAAACTACCGTACAATTGCGCTCATTTCACATGCCAGCAAGGTTATGCTCAAAATGCTACAAGCTAGGCTTCAACAGTATGTGAACCGAGAACTACCGGAAGTACAAGGTGGGTTTTGAAGAAGCAGAGGAACTAGAGATCAAATCGCCAATATTCGCTGGATCATGGAGAAAGCAAGAGAATTCCAGAAAAACGTCTATTTCTGCTTCATTGACTACGCTAAAGCCTTTGATTGTGTGGATCACAACAAACTCTGGCAAATTCTGAAAGAGATGGGAGTACCAGACCACCTTACCTGTCTCCTGAGAAACCTGTACGAGGGTCAAGAAGCAACAGTAAGAACCGGACATGGAACAACCGATTGGTTCAAAATTGGGAAAGGAGTACGACAAGGCTATATATTGTCGCCCTGCTTATTTAATTGATATGCAGAGTACATCATGAGAAATGCTGGGTTGAATGAATCGCAGGTTAGAATTAAGATTGCCGGGAGAATTATCTATAACCTCAGATACGCAGATGATACCACCCTAATGGCAGAAAGCAAAGAGGATCTAAAGAGCCTCTTGTTGAGGGTGAAAGAGGAGAGTGCAAAAGCTGGTTTGAAACTCAACATTAAAAAAACGAAGATCATGGCATCTGGCCCCATCACTTCCTGGCATACAGAAGGGGAAGAAATGGCAGCAGTGACAGATTTTATTTTCTTGGGCTCCAAGATCACCACAGACAGTGACTGTAGCCATGAAATTAAAAGACGCTTGCTCCTTGGGAGGAAAGCTATGGCAAACTTAGACAGCATAGTAAGAAGTGGAGACATCACCTTCCTGACAAAGGTTTGTATAATCAAAGCTATGGTTTTCCCAGTAGCAACATATGGCTGTGAGAGCTGGACTATAAGGAAGGCTGAGTGCCGAAGAATTGATGCTTTCGAACTGTGGTGCTGGAGAAGACTCTTACGAGTCCCCTGGACTGCAAGGAGGTAAGATCAGTCCATCCTAAAGGAAATCCACCCTGAGTGCTCATTGGAAGGACAGGTACTGAAACTGAAGCTCAAATATTTTGGCCACCTAATGCGAAGAGAAAAGTCCCTGCAAAAGACCCTGATGCTGGGAAAGATTGAAGGCAAAAGGTGAAGGGGATGGCAGAGGATGAGATGGCTGGGTAGTATCACCGATGCAATGAATATGGACTTGAGCACGCTCCGGGAGAGAGCAGAGGACAGGAAGGCCTGGTCCATGGGGTCACAAAGAGTCGGACATGACTGAACGACTGAACAACAACCACAGAGAAAGCCTATTTCTCTAACCTATTTGAGCTCACCTCAGCCACCTGGAGCAAGCACACACCTGTGACCTCAGATGGGGAAGAATGTATTAGAGAAGGTATCCCCAAGGCATGCTGGCCCAGGTTTTTTAAAGTCTGGGAGATAAAGGCCCATTAATGAGGACATGAAGAAGGCAGAGCTTGCTTCCTTAAATGTGGGTTTCCTTATGAAATAAGAATGCCTGAACTTTGACAGTTTTCATAAAGATTCCATTGTGAAGTGGTAGCTCAAGGTAAAAGCTCTTGGACTATCCACTAGCATTGTGTAGAGTTTGGCTGAGATATTCACAGTGCAACAGTCCTCTCCAACAGAGTATTCTAATTTTGTAAAGGCTGTTTGCAATGTATATATTCTAGGTGCCTGCATGTTATATTCTGTAATCTATTTAGAAATGTAACACTTTTCTTCAGGGTCTTGAGGGACTCACAGCAAAGGCTGTGTACTGGGATAATTAACATATACTTTAACATCTTAATTAAAAACAATAATAATGCACATGGAATAATTTTACATGCATAACCCACCAAAACAATAAAACAGAGCACAGCCCTCCCAAAGTTCTGACTTTTTTCAGCTTGAGTCCACAACAGAAATATAAATAAAACTTCTCTCTGAAGCTTGATTTTTTTTCTGCTGGCTGAAGAAAGAAAACAGTCTCTACTCAGTTCCCCCCAGCTCTGCAGCAATCTTCTCAAAATGGACCAGGATCCAGCAACACAGGAACAACTTTGTAAACAGCCCTGTCTCAACGGTTCAGGGTCTGACCGGGAGGAGAAAGCAAGTTTCTTCCACACTGCATTTTGGTAACTCCTAAAATGGTGGCCACTCCCTATCTCACTCCTTTACTGAGCATGTGCAGGAATATTCCCACTCAGAATTCTTAAAGAAAAAATATACCAGTGGGTTACGATGTCAGGGTGGAAACTGAGCCCAGAGAGCCTCAGAGCAGTTCGGATTCTGAGGAGGAACAGCTATCCGTGGGAGAGGGGCCAGCTCATCCCTCACAGGCTCAGCACCTGGCAGAGATTCCTCCTGCCAGCATTCCAGAGATAGATAGCGACCCGGGTAGTGAGGGAATGTGGGAGGGAGGCTTCTTAGACACTCGACACAGACGCAAAGAGCGACGAGCAATGGAGGGCGCAGAAAGGAGGTGTAGCGCCCATTTGGCGCGCAAGCAATGGCCGCCTCCTGTGGACCCAAGGGAAAGAGGGAGGATCTCTCCCTAGCCCATAAGTTCTGGGTCTTCAAGTGACTCTCTTTCAAATGGGGATCAACTGACTACTTGAAGCTTAGGCCACTCTGCTGTTCCTTGCTTTAGTCGCTGGTGATTAGCATCTGAAAGAGTCATTAAGTTGTAAAAGGATTAAAGCTTTGAAAATAATCCTTTTGTCTGTGTCTTGAGTTGGCTATTGGAATCTACTGGGAGAAGCCGCCAGAGCGCTCCTGATATACATTCTCCCCTGCTAAACTACTGATGCCCTGACAGTTATTAAAAATTATAACTTCTAACTGGTTACACAAATGTGCTCCTCTTCAATAATGCGGAACAATAGTGACATTGCATCACTGCTAACTGAGGATCTTGATCTTGTGGAACAATAGCAAAGTCTAGAACACAATCTTTGAATCTAGTGGGTTTGGTTCTAATTCTTTCTGTCCTACAAGGTTCTAAAGACACTTCTGTAGGTATCTCTAACATAGCTGAAGTTTCTTCACTTCCATTAGAGAGCTCTGATCAATCATCTGATTCATTCTGCAATTGGCTTTCAGGAGAAGCAAATATATCCTATTATTATTATTATTATTATTATTATTATTATTATTATTATTTATATCCTGCCTCTTTCCCAATACTCAAGGCAGCTTTACAACATTAAAACTTATACAATTAAAACTAGTTTGAATCCTAGATTCAAACTCTCCTGCTAAGGGGTTTAGTTGTGAGTGAAACATAGGTTCAGTCTGTGATTCTTCCTTGTCTTCTACTTGAATCACTACTTCATCAGCTTTCCTCTGTCTGGTTCTGCTGCTAACTGGATTTGAGTCCATGGGTATAATTTCTGAAGATTCATGAGCAATAATAAAACCGCAGGGCCTCAGCATATCTCTGTGAAGTGTTCTTATAAGACCTTCTCCAGTTTCTGCTTGTATTTTATAAACAGGTAGATCTCCCTCTAACTGTTCCAATATTATATGCACCACTGGTTCCCATTGACCAGCAAGCTTTTGTTTTCCTCTAAGACTAAAGTTGTGCATGAATACTCGGTCACCAGGCTCCAAAACTGATGTAATCACTTTGGCTTCCTATGTTTCTTTATTGGCTAGCTGATACTTTGTAGCTTCTTTAGTAGCAAGATCATAGGCATACCACAGTCTTTGTCTTCCTTTACTTACTGTTGATGTGTCACTATACCATGTCTTTTTTCTTTAACTCCAAAGCACAAATCAATAGGCAATAAAGGTTGTCTACCAAATATTAAATAATATGGGGACTCTCCATTTGTGTCATCATTATAAGCATTAACCATGGGCTTCACATATTTTCTCCAGTTAATTTTCTTCTGTTCTTCTAGCGTTCCCGACATGTTCAATAGGGTACAATTGAACCATTCCACCGGATTTCCTCTGGGGTGATAGGGCATTGTGCGTGACCTCACTCCAGTGATGTCAGGGGTATTTCTGAGCACAGGGAGTGGGATAGCAGTTCAGATTCTGAAGGAGAACTGCCAGACATGCGGGAGGTGTTTTCCCAGGCGAGTCCAGATATGAGTAGGCTGGCTTCCCAGGTTACAAACATCCAGCTGGCTGAGGATGAGGGTCCCTCTTCACCCCCCTCCCCCATGAGAGGCAGTGAACAGGAGGAGGTGGGGTCTGGGGAGGATGACCTAATAGATGCCAGATGCAGGTGCAGAGCAAAGAGAGAGAAGGCAGGGGCAGAACTTAGATGGTCTACCCAATTAGCCTTGAGTGAAAAGCTGCGCTTAGAGGCCTCACGAGAAGAGAGGGACCTCCCTGCCTTAAGTTAGGCTAGTCAGACCACCTCCCTCTTCAAACGGCAGGCAACTCTCCTAACTTCCTTTTGAATCCCCTGAAGGCATTCCTTTGTAGATGGAGAGTCACTGAGAATTTGCATCTGTGTGACCCTGTGAAGTAATGGATTAAAAGCTGTAGACTGAAGCCTCTCATCTGTGCTTGTTTGGGCTTAGAAATAACTGGGGGCTAAAGGAATCCTGACAAGCGATTTGACTCAATTCTTTTTGATCAATTCAGATTCAAAAGTAGCACCTTGATCCTCCTAGGAGACCCGTAGTGACTGATAAAGTTGTGCCACAACACGTTAGCAACTGTTCTGGCTGTGTGATCTTTAGTTGGATAAGCTTGTGCATATTTGGTGAAATGATCAGTTAACACTAACACTTTCCTTACTCCTGCAGAGTCTGGCTCCAAAGTTAAAAAGTCAACACAAACTAACTCTAGTGAAGCAAATGCCTGAGCTGCTTTTTCTACTTTAGCCTTCCTTTTAATACAGAGCTCACAAGTCTGACACTTCTTCTCTACATCTGTAGTCATCCTAGGCCAATAGAATCAGTCTTGAGCTAGATCTGCAGTTCTTTCAAATTCCATTCCCTCCCTTTTCCACCCCTAGCAAGAAGGGAATTCAAAGATTTTGCAATAAGAGAATATCCATCTACAAATCCCCGATAATATTTGGCAAATCCTAAGAATCTGTGCAATTCTTTTATAGTAGTTGCTACTAGCCACGTTGTAATAGCATCAGTTTTCTCTTTATCTGGGTGAATTCCATCCTGAGAAATCACACATCCCAAATATTTTACAGAAATTTGAAACAGTTTACACTTTGAGGGTGCCAACTTCAGTCCATATTCTTGAAGTTGTTTCAGAACTTTCAAGAGACACTCTTTGTGTTCCTCACGAGTGGCTGAAAAAATAATCAGATCATCTAAAAATGCTACTTTCTCTTATTTTCAGGATTTTTCACTTCAGTAAAATGAACTCCATCAACATTTGCAAAATCCTCATAATGTCTGTTTGGGGCTTCTAATCCCATACTCCTAACCATAATTTGGTACAGCATCATCATGAACTGTTGTAACATCCCATTTATGCTGCAGCTTTTGCAGTGCACATTCTTCCCCTACACTTATAACAGAAGTAAAATCTTCAAAGTCACACAGAATTATATCTTCTTGTTTCCCCTTCACCCTCTGCAGATCAGTTATTTGCCCACAGGCCGAAATGGCTTCTCTGATTTCTCCTGTAGTTTCTACAGGGGAAACTCCACAAACACACACAGTTCTAAGACGATCCAAAACATATTTCATACAAGCATATTTTTGTGAAGAGATCTTTGGCTCTTGGGCGGTATAGAAATGAAATAAATAAAATCCATGACTAAATACAGACACACACACACACTCACACATATAAATATATACATATACATACGTATATATATATATATATATGTATATGTATATGTATATATATATATATATATATATATATATATATATGCCTCTGTACAGCCTTCAAGTCCCTGCTGTTGGGGCACCAATTTAGTAACACTTTTCTTCAGGGTCTCTAGGGGGACTCACAGCAAAGGCTGTGACAGGGACAATTAACATATATTTTAATATCTTAATTAAAAACAATAATGCATGTGTAATAATTTACATACATAACCCACCAAAACAATAAAACAGAGCATAGCCCTCCCAAAGTTCTGTCTTTTTTTCAGCCTGAGTCCGCAACAAAAATATAAATAAAATGTCTCTCTGAAGCTTAATTTTTTTCTGCTGGTCAAAGAAGGAAAACAGTCTCTATTCAGTTCCCTCCAGCTCCACAGCGTTTCTCAAAATGGACCGGGATCCAGCGACACAGAAACTTTGTTAAACAGCCCTGTGTGATGGAAGGTGGAGGGCATCAATTATTTCATGTTTGAACCTCCATCTTTAGTGAGCCTATTTCTTAGCTCTCTATTTTGGTAAAAGGCTGTGCTAGAAAGCTTTGCTTAGAATTTTGCCCATGCTAATTCTTACCACAGGTTTGTGGTTAAGCCATTTCCTATGCAACTGGAAAGCACCGTATTGTTGATTCTCATAGATTTGCATTGCATTGTCTACAGGAAAATGGGAGCGGGGAGCCATGGAAAGAGCAGCCTGTGAAGAATGTCAGGTATAAAGAGTGCAAATCACCATGTGAAGGTGTTCATCTTCATACCTGCCTGTATGAAGAGAGATCTGCTGCAGCTATCTATTTTCCTAACCAAATAATAAATGAGGCTTTTGTAAGTGTGAACTGGCCTGTGTGGTAAGAATTCTTAATTCTCACTGCTACTCAGCCTCAACACCTGTCTCAAAGGTTCAGAATCTTACATGGAGGAGAAAACAAGCTTCTTCCACTCTGCAGTTCTGGTAACTGCCTAAAATGATGGCCACTAACTCGCTCTTTTACTGAGCATGTGCAGAATACTTCCCCAGAATTCTTGAAGAAAAATATACCAGTGGGTTACAGAAGCAGGAAATCAAATGTTCCGTGTTTCAGCACAATGCCTTGGGTGACTCATGTATAATAATTTGCGCATGCTCATGCAGACGCACATACACACTGAAACACAACAAATATCCTTAACATGCACTGCTTTTTTGCAGTCTAATCTTGAATGCATTCAAGAATGAGCCTTTAAACATTTCTGAGAATGTTGCTACACCCACCATAACCTAAAATGACCTTCCTGCCCCCTGGTCAATTAATGGGAGAGATCAGAGTTGAACCAGGGGTGTCCTGGCTCAGAGACATTGCATTGCAGCCCCTCTCAAGTCACATAGAATAAAGATGCTACAGACATCAGGCTTTGACAGAATGCAGGAGATAAATATTCCGTTGTTCCACACATGTAGTGAAGGATTCTGGGGCCATTTCCCACTGGCCTCTAAGGCAGCCTTCCACAACCTGGTGCCCCCAGATTTTTTCAATTTCCTCTCCCATCAGCCCCAGCCAGCATGGCAAATGGTCAGGAATGCTGAGAGTTGTAGCCCAAACCATCTGGTGGGCAGCAGCTTGGGGAAAGCTGCTCTAAGGCATGAGTGCCAGCATACTGGAAAAGTTTTACAAGGTGGAGGAGATGAGTGAGAGCACTGCGGTGGAAATATGTGCCCCCACCAATAACATAAGCATTGAAACTATTTCTACAAAGGTCCCAAAGCCTTCTGTTCCCACTTTCCCCTTTTGTAGGACACCACTCTTTTTCAGCCATAAAAGTGCCTTTGTAATACACTCATTTTGTAAGCCCTTTTGTTACCTTCATATAGTTCTCTCAGACGAATATTATTACCATCATGGTTGTACAATTCAGTTAAAGTCAGTCTTTTGGTTCTCCTCCCCTCCTCCCCCTGCAGGTTTTTCTTCTTCTCCTCATGCAAAATAAAAATGTTTGAATGGGAAGCTATTTTGCTCAGCATAATGAACCCTCCAAAAGAAAGCTAATGGAAATGACATATTAATTAACAATGCTGGATTGTCATATGATATTTATAGCGCTTTCTGTGATTAGTAACCAAAAAAGGGTCCAGATTGTTTTCTGTGCCATGAGCCCTACCCCCACTTTTGGGGGGAATAAAGTCACCTGCTGTTAAGTGACCTCTTTTTGCAGTCAAATCCTCTGCACAAATGAACAGGCAAAAATCTTGGAACAGCAGGGCTTCATCATGGCAAGAACAAAGAAATGGGTAAGGAGTGTGCATACCAGATTGAGGTTTGACCAGGGGATTTGGGATAGTATGAGATTCCAGTAGTTGAAGAAAGCAAAAAAAGGTCCATTTTTGGATGCATTTGAGGTCAAAATTGTGAGAAATCAAAGTATTTGAATAGTTGTGTTTTATTTTCTATCAGTTTCATACTTCATGGTGTCTACTACAATATCAGGGCAACTGTACACCAGCCGAAAATCCTGCATTTAAAATGGGGCTTTCTGCTTCCATTTTAAATACAGGATGACAACGACTCCCTTTTTCACGTGCTTCCTTCCCCCCCACACACTTCCCCCACTTCTCCCCTTATCTGAGTCTTCCGTTATTGTTCATTGATCTTGCTCCTCTTGCCACTTTTACTCTTTTGACAGAGGAAACTGAAGTGGAACACACAACAGGGTAATCTGATAGCTCATTATCTGCGATCTACTTAAAAACGGAACAAAGGACATTTAGTGCAGGAGACACCTTGAATGATCACGGCATCAGGTAAAGAGCCCGCAAACTTCCATGAAGGAGCAATCTCAATCGCAGGATAAAAGCTCTGTGTGAAGGAGCCCTTAATGTTGAAAGCACCCTCGAAAGTAGATTTATTTATTTATTTATTTAATTTCTTAATCGCCCATCTGGCCAGTCACCCGGCCACTCTGGGCGATGTACAACAGCACAAGCAGTTTAAAACAGTAACATTACACATTAAAACATAATATTTCAAAAAATGCCCTAACCCACCCCAAATGCCTGCCTGAACAACCACGTTTTCAATGCGCGGTGGAAGCTCATTAAAGAGGGGGCATGGTGGAGTTCCCTAGGGAGGGAGTTCCACAGAGTAGGGGCCACCACAGAGAAGGCCCTCTCCTTCGTCCTCACCAGCCTAGCTGTCCTGGCTGATGGGACAGAGAGAAGGCCATCCAAGGCTGATCTCGTTGAGTGGCCTGTCTGGTGTTGCTGGAGGCGCTCTTTGAGATAGGCTGGGCCAGAACCATCTAGGGTTTTAAAGGTCAAAACTAACACCTTGAATTTGGCCCGGAAAATAACTGGTAACCAGTGCAACTCCTTCAGCACCAGAGTGATGTGATCTCGCCGGCAGCTGCCTTTAATCAGGCGAGCTGCCGCGTTCTGCACCAGCTGCAGCTTCCGAACCATCTTCAAGGGTAACCCCACGTACAGCGCATTACAGTAGTCTAAACGAGAGGAGACCAGGGCATGTACTACCGATGGGAGCAGATGGTTGGGAAGGTAGGGGTGCAGTCGCTGTATTGGTTTGAAAGTAGTCATTTAAAATTAGCTATTAGCTGATAGATACACACACACACACACACCTGATTTGGTGGGGGCTGAAAAAAAGTGTTACAGTTACAGTGACCTGGTTTCAAAACATGGCTCAGTCACCATGGGTTATTTAACCCACAATAAGCTGTAGCGCGTGCCAGGGATGTTTTCAATACGCAAACCCCAATCGAGGGTTGCACCATGTTGTGCGAACCCAGCCATCATGAGTTATTCAAGGATTAAACTACCTTTGGATAACCCTTGATTAGTAGTATGGTTGTGAGAGGGTTGTTCAACCCTCAAATAACCCACGATGGCCAGGCTCGCATGACACGGTGCAATCTTCTATCACCCTGATTGGGGGTTGCTCATTCAAAATGGCGGCCACACACACCGCAGCTTATCGTGGGTTAAATAATCCACAATGAGTCAGCTGCGTCATGCGAACCAGCCCACTGTAACCAGCAAAGGAGACAGAACTCTGAGTCTTGCAGCTGGCGAACAAGCAGCAGCCCTGGCAGACTCTAATGTTTGCTTTTGGAGAACTGCTGCTGCATCAAAGCCTTGCACTGCCTGGGTATTTGCATGCTATTCTATGCTCAGCTTGTATGTTTGTACCTATATCAGCTCGCAACTGAGTAACAGTGTATTACTGAGGACATAACTTAGGACCCTGGCCGCTGGGTAGCAGCATATCACTTAGGACCTAACTATATGTGACACAATGGCAGATTTTTCCCTAGTGGTAAGTGCTTCAGGTGAGGCATTTCTGCTGAGATTGTGGCTGGGGAGAGAAGGCTCAAACCTCACCTTTCTATGTAGATATCTCCCCACCATTCTTGGTATTTAATTTAAACCAAAGTTGTGAGTGCTAAACATAAACTGAATTGAAAACTGTTCTTGTTAAAAGCAATTATTGAAAGTTCAAGAAGCAAAGGAAGAATTATTAAACAAAAAGAAACATTTATTCCGGGAAACGTACCGACTATGATTTAAAACAGCTTTTCCCAAACTGGGGCTCTCCAGATGTGCTGGACTACAACTCCCAGCATGTCCCAGCCAGCATGGCTGGCTACAGCGTGCTGGGAGGTATAGGCTGACACATCTACAGTGCACCAGGGTGGAGAAGGCTGATCTAAAAAGCTGCTCACAGGCTTGGGTCCATCCAGTGGGATTGTTGGCCCTTTTTTCTTTGAAGAATACAGTATATCTGCATAACATATCAGAAACTTTTTAAAAATGCTCTCAGTTTAAGAAGCAGTTTGCCTAAGAGAAACACAAATCCTTAGGCCAGTTAGAAGCTAGTTGTGTGGTTCTTTGGATCGTGGCCAGAAGAATTGCCAGCATATCAAAAGATCCATGAGATAACTTTCTAGGTTTCTGCTGCTCTGTTGATGGTAAACTGGAATTGGTCTATTTTTTTTATAGATTAAAGAAATTAATGTTGAATAATTCATCTTAGTTTGTTGAGCCCAGTTTAGCTGAAGTTGCCAAAAAAAACAGGGCATGCCAGTAGTAAACGAATATCTGCTCAAATCAGACATGAGAAGTCTTATCAAGGGTGGAGTGACATGACAACTCTTCCTGGGAAAAACCACCTTTATATATATATATTATATAATTCTAACAGACTTAGGACCTTCCGATTAAGGGAAAAATCAGTTCACATTGATTATAGCTCCTGAATATAGAAAACTTAAATGTTTTTTTTTTCAAGGAATCATTACATCAAAATAAAATACAAGGTAGAACATTGTGTGACCCTGAGCCTATATTAGAGGCCAAAGAACAGCAGAAATGGCCAGGCAGGAGCAGAAGCCATTCCAAGGTTTACAGAACTAGAAAATTAACTGTATCCTAGAGTAATCAAGGAACTGGCAGAAGAGCTCTCAGAACCACTGTCTATTATCTTTGGGAAATCATGGAGGACGGTGAAGTGCCAGATGACTGGAGGAGGGCTAATGTTGTCCCTATCTTCAAAAAGGGCAAAAAGGAGGAACCTGGGAACTACAGACCAGTCAGTCTGACTTCAATCCCTGGGAAAATTCTGGAGCAGATCATAAAGCAATCCATCTGGAAGCACCTTGAAAACAAGGCAGTGATTACTGGAAGCCAACATGGATTTGTCAAGAAAAAATCCTGCCAGATGAATCTGATCTCATTTTTTGATCAGGTCACCTGCCTCCCTTGTGGACTGTGGGAATGCTGTGGACGTAATATACCTCGACTTCAGCAACGCTTTCAACCAAGTGCCCCATGATATCCTGATGAGCAAACTAGCTCAAAGTGGGCTAGATGAAACAACGATCCGATGGATCCACAGTTGGCTACAGAATCGGACTCAAAGAGTGTTTATCAATGGGATCTTCTCAAACTGAGGAGACGTAATGAGCGGGGTACCACAGAGCTCAGTCCTGGGCCCAGTGCTCTTCAACATTTTTATTAATGACTTTGATGAGGAAGTGAAGGGAATGATTATCAGATTTGCAGATGACACAAAATTGGGTGGGATAGCTAATACTCTGTGTATTGGCCCCAGGAGAGTAACCAAGTCACCTGTTGTGTTAGAGGAGCCTAGAGATCCATAATGCCTTGCTTTATTCATTATTAGTGCAATTCCCTTGCTAGTAAGCCTCTGAGCATGTGAAGATGAGTCAACGGGCCGATAGCATGGCCTAGCACGTTCCATACTAATGAGTAGAGTATCTAATCAAGATGTGCCTGGGAAGTGAAGTTTGTTTACCTTAAAGCTACAGGTGGATTTGCTGAGAACCAAGTGCTGTTCGTCTATGCTGGGAATGAACGCTAGGTGGCACTTGCTGCTGTCATGGTGCCTCATTGCTAACATGTATGGTATAAAACCCATTGTACCCCATGGCTCTGGGTTCAGAGAAGCTGTCTGATCCAACCACTGGGTACACCTGTTTGCTGTAAGTTACTCAATAAACTATCTCCTTGTAAGTAGGGATGTACGAAACTCTTATGTGGCTCCGCGCCGGGCAATCTGCGGTGGGGGGAAGGCACTCCGTCCCTCCCCCCGGAATCTTCCCTGGCCGGCTCTGCTCTGCAGCGACTCCGCAGAGCCACCAGCCGGGGCCGCCCGCAGCCAGACATCCGGCCGCTGGGCTGCACAGGAACACAAATGGCGGCCGCCGTAGCCGCTGCCATTTGCGCCCCTGTCTTTTGCCATGATAGGCTACGTAAATATATACGTAGCCTATCACGGCTAAAGACACGGATGCAAATGGTGGCGGCTACGCCATTTGCATCCCTGCCCTGAGCCATGATAGGCTATGTAGATACTTACGTAGCCTTTCATGGCTTGCCAGGGACGCAAATGTCAGCAGGCATAACGGCCGCCATTTGCAGCCACAGCCCAGCAGAGGCTGGAGCCACTAGAGCTGCCAGTGCCACTGCAGTGCCGTTCCGCCACGGATTCTGGGGGGCCGAATTCACTGGAATTCGGCCTCCCTGGGATCCGTGGCAGAATTCTCTAACATCCCTACTTGTAAGTAAACCTGGGTCTGATTTATCACTATCTTGGCACCTCTAAATTGAGAGTTCAAAGCCTACGGCCGGGGCAATACACCCTGGAAGACAGAAACAGAATTCAAAGTGATCTTGATAGACTGGAGTGCTGGGCAGAAAACAACAGAATGAAATTTAATAGGGATAAATGCCAAGTTCTGCACCTAGGAAAAAGAAACCAAATGCACAGTTACAAGAGGGGCAATACTTGGCTCAACAGTACTACAAGCGAGAAGGATCTTGGAATTGTTGTAGATCACCAGCTGAATATGAGCCAACCATGTGATATGGCTGCAAAAAAGGCAAATGCTATTTTGGGCTGCATTAATAGAAGCATAGCTTCCAAATCCTGGAAAGTACTAGTTCCCCTCTACTCAGCACTGGTTAGGCCTCATCTGGAGTACTGTGTCCAGTTCTGGGCGCCACACTTGAAGAAGGATGCAGACAAACTGGAGAGGGTTCAGAGGAGGGCAACAAAGATGATCAGGGGACTGGAAACAAAGCCCTGTGAGGAGAGACTGAAAGAACTGGGCATGTTTAGCCTTGAGAAGAGAAGACTGAGGGGAGATACGATAGCGCTCTTCAAAGACTTGAAAGGTTGTCACAGAGAGGAAGACCAGGGTCTCTTCTCGATCATCCCACAGTGCGGGACACGGAATAATGGGCCCAAGTTACAGGAAGCCAGATTCTGGCTGAACATCAGGAAAAAATTCCTGACTGTTAGAGCAATACGACAATGGAATCAATTACCGGGGGAGGTAGTGGGCTCTCCCGCACTGGAGGCATTCAAGATGAAGCTGGACAGCCATCTGTCGGGGATACTTTGACTTGGATTCCTGCATTGAACGGGGGGTTGGACTCAATGGTCTTATAGGCCCCTTCCAGCCCTACTATTCTATGATTCCTTGCCCATAGAGATTGCCTTGAATCTGCCTAAACTGAAGAGAAAGGTGGCATGCTAAGCAAAATGGAAGCACATATCTGATTTGGGATGTTGACCATTAAAAAAAATTCACATAAAATCCACAAACATATGTATGTTCAGGCTGCAACCCTATCCACACTTACTTGGGAGGAAGGTCCATTTAACTCAATAGAACATATTTATGAGCAGACATGTATAGAAACAATCTAGAGGCAAGCCAAGCATGATCAAACAATAGAAAGATTCCCTGAAGGAAATGTAATATCATTTCCAGCGTATCAAAAGAGCTATAAAATGTTCTAGTTTACTGCTGCTCCGTCTTATTTATTTATTTCAAATTTTGATGCACTGCTAACTAAACTGATAGGCTTTCGTAGCAGCTTACAAAAGGCTGCGTGCAAAAGAATTCGCCTAAAATCAATAAAAAAAAAAACCTAACACAAATCCTACAAAAGTCCACATATAGTTCCAGCCAGCAGATCAATAGAAGCAACCAATTCAGAAGACAAGATCACCCCCCCACCGGGTGGAGGGGGGAATGTGCAGATTTCCTGAAGTAGAGAAGATGGGCCTCCTTTAATTGAGAGTCCATGGCAAGGAAGGCACTCCCAAGAAGACTCAAGTCCAGTTAGCCTCTCACAGTGGGGACATTCAAAGCAGGGCCTCCTTGACCAACTGAGGTGTGGGTGGAGGAACACATGAGAGGAGGCACCCCCCCCATTCAAATACTCCAGCCCCAGATCATGTAAGTCAGAAAGCTCCAGACAATCTCTCCCAGCAGTTTCATGTATATGTTAAATAGCCTGGGGGGGATAAGATGGATCCTTGAGGGACACCACAGGCCAATGGCTAGAGCATCAAACAGGAATCCCCCAGCACCACCTTCTTTAATCGCCCCTCCGAGAAGGACTGGAGCCACTGTACAATTGTGCCTCCCAGTCGCATCCCAGACAGATGCCACAGATGGATACCATGGTCAATGGTATCAAAAGTTGCCAAAAGGTCCAGCAGAACCAGTACACATGGTCCCCCTGCCCAGTTCCCAGCATAGATCGCCCACCAAAGTGACCGAGGCAGTCTCTGTCCCATTAGCAGCCCTGAACCCAGATTGAAACGGCAACTTGATCATAATGGCAACTTTGGAGAAATATTTCAGACAAATCCTATGACTACAAAAGACCATTAACATAATTTGTCGTTCTTGGTAAAGTATTTTTCAATCATCTTCCACAATTTACATCAGAATTAAATAAGCCTTAATTAATACTCCAACCCTGCTGCTGCCAGAGAATCATTAGAACAGGTTTTTGAGCACCGGGCTTTAGGGGCAGAAAGTAGGGGTGGTGCCCCACTCTACAGAAGACAGATTCTTCCCTCTCCTGGCCCAACTCAGTGCTTCTTCCCATTTGTTTTACTCTCAGGAATGTGTTCTATTGGCTTTAAGGGATAATCAAAAAGTCTTGTATCGGAGTGAAATGTGATCCCTCAAGATAATAAACTCAAAAGATGAAATGGAAAATAAAATAGATTTTTTATTCCCTTTTTTATCCCCCTCTGAGATAGCAAACTATTTCCAGGCATTCACTGGCTACAAATCTGATTACTTGGATGGAGCTACAATGGGATTACTCCATCAGCGTAAATAAGATCAGAGTTTGTCCTGTTATATATTAATCCAATAAAACCAGCTAAAATCACAAAAATTAACTTCACGTTCAGCAGCCACCAGATTCACAGTCTGTGAAAAATACAAATGAAGCTCTGCTTGACAAAAACCAGCACTAAAGGGTTTTTTTTAAGTAACTGTTCCATCTTTCCAATTTATTTTCCAGTTCAATGACATATCACACTGATTAAAAGGTTCTTTCACCACCTATTTCTTATACAGAGCCTTGGTTTTAAACATTTTCCCCTCTCCATTGTTACATTCCTTACTTGTTCCCTCACCCTTTCCACAAACATCAAAGGAAGAAAATGCTTTCATCGCAAACCTTCAGTGGCAAACACAGCTTTGTTTAAAGGGTATGTTCCTTGGCATAACCTGGGATTTCTCTTCAGGCTTGTGGAGGCCCCGTTGTTAGCTCTGAGAGGCAGATTTCTCTTGTGAATGAAACACATTTGTTGTTGTTTCTTAAAGGAACCACCGTTCTTACACAGAACTAAGACCAACCTGCATTCCACAAGGGCAGAAGCATTCTAGGCTCCCTACCAACAGTGCAGCCTTGCAATGTCAGGGCAGTCCAAGGCATTTTTCGTTGAAGTAGAGTTGCCAGGTTGCCAGCTTTGGCCCAGGTTTTGAGGTCTGTTCTCAGGGTGGCAAGCCTATATATATTCATTCATTCATTCATTCGCCTATCTGGCCAGTCACCTGGCCATTCTGGGTGATGTATAAACATCTGGGAAGCAAAATGCACATTGAAAACTAAAGAACCGTGAGGCAGAATGCTGCCTTGCTTCATTCTTGTCAAAGATTTCGAGTTCAGAGGCTCTCATTGTTGCTGCTGTAGAAGTTGGTAGTGCACAGGATGTCGAATTAAAGAAAACAACAGAGTAAAACTACTCTGCAAAAATGTGGCTTCCCCACAGGTAAACTCCGTGGTGGCTGCAGCCTGGTCACGACGTCATGTGCCACAAAGGACCTCCAAATGGTCCCAATCCACAGCGAATCCCCCATAAAGGCAGGCCCCAGGAGAAATTGCTGGACTTTTATGAGTGCACAGAGGTTGCTGTTGCCGTCACTGACTGCCTTCTTAGGACTTTAAATGACCTTGGCATAGTAAGAAGCAGAGACACCACCTTGCCAACAAAGGTCTGTCTAATCAAAGCTATGGTTTTCCCAGTAGCAACGTATGGCTGTGAGAGCTGGACTATAAGGAAGGCTGAGTGCCGAAGAATCGATGCTTTCGAACTGTGGTGCTGGAGAAGACTCTTATGAGTCCCCTGGACTGCAAGGAGGTCAAGTCAGTCAATCCTAAAAGAAATCAACCCTGAGTCCTCATTGGAAGGACAGATACTGAAGCTGAAGCTCAAATATTTTGGCCACCTAATGCGAAGGGAAAACTCCCTGGAAAAGACCCTGATGCTGGGAAAGATTGAAGGCAAAAGGAGAAGGGGACGAGATGAGATGAGATGAGATGGCTAGATAGCATCACCGATGCAATGAATATGAACCTGAGCACGCTCCGGGAGACAGCGGAGGAAAGGAAGGCCTGGCGTGCTATGGTCCGTGGGGTCACGAAGAGTCAGACACGACTGAACGACTGAACAACAACAATACAGCAGACTGTGCTGCTGTAAATTATATGGCAAAGAAGTCTGCATCCAAGATACTGAAAATACGCAGGAGTCCTCTCGTCAGGGCCAACTGTCATTGCCATGCGCTCCACAATGCTACCACCAGACATGCCTGTTCAAAGATGAAGTACGATGTGGAGGCTCTTGTGCATAACATTTATGCTGAGTTCTCCTAGAACACCCTTAAAAATGAGAAACTCAAGGAATGCTTTAAGGAGCTTGGCATGAAGTTCCATACACTTTTTCCAGCTGTGGAAACTGGCTCTCTCTCCCTTCCCTGCTGTCGAACAGCTACCCCTTTTGTAGCCTGCCTTTAAATCCTGTTTCCTGGAGCTGGGGGGAAAGTGGACCAGTGACACCATATGACAGTTTATCAGTGATCAGACAGATGAGATAACATCTGATACCACTTCTAAAATTTCACTCTATTATGTGCATCATTTCATGAAAATTTTCCACGACAGTTAGTTTGCAGAAAAACATGCAGCCCATCTGCAGCTGGACACATTGGTATGCAACCTGAGGGAGAAACTAATTAATTGTAGGGGCAAATAATTTTTTAGAGCAAAATTGTTCTCAAGTTTTAAACAGCTACCTGATTTTCAATGTGTGCATTTCAAAACAGATGCAATCACAATCTACAATCAAGCAATAACATACCTTAAGCAATGGTCTGAGAGCATACAGGACTACCCTGCATACGGTCCCTACAGGACTTCACAGCTTTTGAACTTGATCTGGATTCAGAGAAGCGATACCTTGAACATGACTGTAAAGTTGCCAAGGAGCTGCACATTGAGGTTAATGCAGAATATATATTTTTGATGAGTTCAGCCCAAATCAGAAGTTCCTTCCAGAGGTGAGAAAATTGCATCTTACTCTGGACATGAAATGGGTGCAGTTATTGAAACACATCAATTGTACATCCCTTGCACAGGTTGCTAGTTCTGTGATTGCCATCCCAGTAAGCAATGCTTGTGTAGAAAGGGTGTTTTCTCACATGGGAAAGACATGGACAGACAACAGGAATTGCATTCTAGCTCCCCCAGTTAAAGCAGAGCTTTGCGTTAAATTCAGTTATGAGCTGAACTGCCCAATTTTTCAACTATATAAAGCAGCAAAACCACAGTTGCTCACAGCATGCATTTCACATTCAAAGTATAAATTTTAAGCTTTGTGTGAATATTTCTGTGATTGTAAATTCAGTTTGTTCATTGTTGTAAAAATAAATAGTCAAACATAATTCTTCTTGTGCATTTAATTGCCTACAGGAAACCCACACTCTCTCTCTCTCTCTCTCTCGTGTGCGCTCTCTCGCACGCACACACACACACACACACACACACACCATTTTGCAATTGTTACTGAGGGGCCTGCCCTTCTGATATCACAGGGGGCCTGCCCTTTGACATCACAAAGGCCCGTCCCCTGCATCTCAGGTTTTGGCCCTGAAATCTCAGGGAATAGGATGCTGCTGACCTGCTGGCAACCCTAGCCTGAAGGGAAGGACAACACGATGTCCACACCACCACAGGTCCACATACAGAAGCTGACCAGACTGTCAGCTCAGTATTACTTCAGCACGGGTGCACACTCATCCCCCAGCATCTGCTGCCTGAAGCAACCACCTCACTCGGCGTAATGATAGGGCCGGCCCTTCACAAAGCAGGAGAAAGCAACCTGCTTCAGGCAGCACCGTGATGGGGGTGAGGAAATCAGTGACGACATTGAGCCAGGGTTTGCAGGGAGGCAGCACCGATCTGTTTTTATTAGCAGGGATGCTGACATCAGCTGAATCCACACATAGCAGTTTGACCGTTATCATACTGCAATGATGACTATTGGTGCACATGACATCAATGGGCACCAACAGTCATCACTGCAGTATGATAATGGTCAAACTGCTATGTGTGGATTCAGCCATTATCTGCCACCCCCTCAGACGTCCCTGTTCCCATCGGGTTTAGCTGCAATTCTCATGGTAGCTAGTGGAGAAATGGATTTTCCTGGCAAGAATATGTTGTTCCGTGCTGTAATGCGAAGTATTTTGGGATGGCTTGGTCTTCAGTGGGCAATGAAGACCTGTTAGCTTTACAAAGGACCTGCTCCTGGTGGAGATGAAAACCGCTAGAACTGGTTTGTTGGATCAACACAGCAGCCTGATCTTTTGGATTCTCCTTGGGGGCGTGGCCACAGGGACTGTCATGAGTGCCTGCACTTCAAAATTTACCACCACATGACTAGGGGAAATGGGTGTCTGAATGCTGCAGCAAGACTCTTTAAGTGGTGGTGGTGGTGGAGATAGTAGTTTGCCATTTGGGTTACCTTTCCGGTAGCAAGATGTGTTGGGCCACCACTGGCTGCTGCTTTCCAGAATCCTAGGAGCATTTAAGTGTACAAAATCTGACACTCCTAATTTCTCTCGCGCACGTCTGGCTCGTCCACTTATCGGAGGCATAATCTCAGCTGCCACTACGGATCCTCCTCCCTCGGTTCAAGGGTCATTTCAGAGTTCAAAGATCTCTCATGGCCCACCTTGCCAAGCTGTGTGGAACCTCTATAAACCAGTGTAGAGGCAGGGGTGGGCAACTTGTGGCCCTCCAGATGTTGTTGGACTGCAACTCCCATCAGCCCTAACCAGCATAGCCAACAGTGAGGGATGATGGGAGTTGCAGTCCAGTAGCACATGGAGGGCCAAACGTTCCCCATCCCAGGGGAAGACTGAATACTACTTAGCATTTATATAGCAATTCAAGTGTTCAAAGCACTTCAGCATACATTATCTTATTACTTATGATATTATATTTATCAATTATTATTGTTTATAATCTGTCAGATATGTCAGTATTATCCTCATCCTCGAATTATACAGGTGGAGGACTGAGTCCAAGATGGAGTGGCTTGTTTTAAGGCCATCAATTGGGTACATGGCAGAGGCGAGATTTGAATCATGGCATTCAGGATTTATTTATTGATCCTAGCTGAGAGGTCTCTGAATGGCTGTGCTCCACCAGCTTTTCTACTGCTATCAGAGTTTTTAAAAAAGAAAAACAAATTCCCCATTTTTGTGGTGTTATTTAATTGTGCCAATATCATTTTGAAGAAATATGATTTTGATGTGAAGGTTTGTATCCGATTTATTAAATCAGAGTGGTTTTGAACTAACCATGTTGGCTTAACATGATGTCTGAAGAGGTGGTTTATTAACCACAGAATAAACCGTGGTGGATTATTAACCACAGAATAACCACATTTGCTAACCACTTGCTGCAAGATGGTTAGTGGACCCTACCATGGCTTAGCATGAAGTCTGAACAGCCTCCATGGTTAATTGACAGCTGTCATAGAGTGCTGTGGCAAGAGCGGCCAAAGAAGGAGTAGTTGTTGAGCACCAAAATGGCCGATAGCACAGAGGCCATTGGGATGCATGGCCCCTCATCTGGAGGACTACGGGGTTCCTGAGGGAGGGAAGTTGGTTAGAGAATGGTTAGTGTAACCACTCGCAATGGTTAGTGGTTACCACCGTGCACCATGGTTAGCCTAACCACCCTTCCCCAATGTGTGTCTAACCAGGGCCATGATTTTTATGTGAAGGTCTGTATCAAAGTTATTAAATCAGAGTTTTCAACTTTGTGTCAATTAAAACTCCGCTGCACAGGCAGCAAATGCTCTCAAGAAAGACAGTGGCATTTCAAGCTTAACAAGTAGCTGTGGATCAATTATAAATTTGTCTAATTCTGGTCCCATATTTGCTCCTTGATATAGTTCTTTGCTTTGGTTATACCTGGTTTCCCATGCATGTTGGGGCAAAGTCCAGACGTGCTCACCGAGAGACTTCCAGTAAAATGCCCATTTTATACCCAGACACTTTAGCCTCATTCATGGTCAAAAGAGCTATGGCTTGACCTGTCAATCAAATCTAAAGAGGACCATTTGTGAGAATATCAGAAAGGCCACATAGGTAGATTTTATCTTTCTGGTAACAAAGGCCTTCCTTTCAAGTCTGAGTTTGAGTGCATGTGTCATGAATGGGTTTAATTAGGGACAGATCCTTTGTTACAAAAATATCTGACTGGGGGGAGGGCAACTATGGAAACCATCAGGAGAACTCCATAGTAACCACCTACAGATATAATGGATAGAGTATTAGAGAGCCAGGGCCTGCAGGAGAAGCCACCACCACCACCACTGGGGAAGAGGCGTGCCTGCTGCTGCTGGGCCAGCTGCTGCTGCCACTGCCACCAACACCAGGCCTTCCCCGCGGACTTCTGCCTGGTGGACCGCCAGTACCTGCAGGACCAGGCCCCCAGGTACTGAGCCAGCTGTGCTGCTTCCACCTGCCCCTCCTTGGAGGGGCTACATAAGCTGGCTGGCTGAGGTGGCCTGGGAGAGCCAGGGCCTGCAGGAGAAGCCACCACCACCGGGGAAGAGGTGTGCCTGCTGCTGCCAGGCCTGCTTCCACCACCGCCACCAACACCAGGCCTTCCCCACGGATTTCTGCCTGGCATTATTTTTAAGGGGATTTTTTTAGTTGTTGTTGTTAAATTTCTGGGGGATTCTGTTGTGTTTTTAGGAGTGCGTAGCCTGCCTGATGGGACTGCGGTGGCTTAGTGGTTAAGACGCTGAACTGCAGACTGGAAGGTCAGCAGGTCAGCAGTTCGAGACCCGAGTGCTGCGTGATGGAGCTAGGGGTGCACGAAAGCCACTTACCTGGTCTCGCAGCTTGCTTCGCGGTGGGGGGGAAGCACTTCGCTGCTCCCCCCGAAGTTCAGGCCGGGGGGGGAGGCTTCCCGCCTCACCTGGCCGAAATTCAGGCCGGGGAGGAAGCGCCTCGCCTCGCCCGGCTGCGAAATAAAAAGTTAAAAAAAAAAAAAACGCCCCCGTGATAGGCTACGTGACGATTAACGTAGCCTATCACGGCTAGATCTGCAAAGTCAGCCGTGATAGGCTACGTTAATCGTCACGTAGCCTATCACGGGGGCGTGTGTTTTTTTTTTAACTTTTTATTTCGCAGCCGGGCGAGGCGAGGCGCTTCCTCCCCGGCCTGAATTTCGGCCAGGTGAGGCGGGAAGCCTCCCCCCCCGGCCTGAATTTCGGGGGGAGCAGCGAAGTGCCTCCCCCCCACCGCGAAGCAAGCTGCGAGACCAGGTAAGTGACTTTCGTGCACCCCTACATCTCCAGACATTTGGACAGGGATTCTACGGCCAACCTTGGTGAAGATTTGAACGAGAGGTAGAACTGCGTGTCATCCACATACTGATGACACCGCATCCCAAACCTCCTGATGATAGCCCCCAGCGGCTTCACATAGATGTTAAATAGCATCGGGGAGAGGATAGAACCCTCTGGCACCCCACAAGTGAATGGCCATGGGTACAAAACCTCTTCTCCCAGTGCTACCCTCTGGTACCTGCTGGAGAGGAAGGACCGGAACCACCGCAATACAGTGTCTCCAATGCCCAACCCCTCCAGGCGGTCCAGGAGGATACCATGGTCAACAACGGGTGACTTTAAAAAAAAAAAAAAAAAAGCGCGTATGGCTAATGGCGGCCCCCATAGGGAGCCGCCATTCGCATTCCTTATTTGGTCGCTGTAGTCTACGTAAAGATTTACGTAGACTATGGCGAAAATAAGGGCAACGCTATTTGCATTGCCCTTATTTTCGCCGTAGTCTACGTAAATCTTTACGTAGACTAGACGTGTCAAAATAAGGAACGCAAATGGCGGTCCCCATGGGAGCCGCCATTTGCGTATGCGCTTTTTTTTTTCCCCCCAAAGTCACCCGTGATAGGCTATGTGACGATTTACATAGCCTATCACGGCTGACTTTGGAAATCTAGCCGTGATAGGCTACGTAAATCATTACGTAGCCTATCCCAGGTGTGTGTGTGTTGTTGTTTTTTAACTTATTTTTTCGTGGCCGGGTAGACGGGGCGCTCCTACCCGGCCTGAATTTCGGCGGCGCAGGATGGGGCGCTTCCCCCCCGGCCTGAATTTCAGCCGGGCGAGGCAGGGTGCCTCCCCTCGCCTGAACCTCGGGGCGAGAACCGAAGCGCCTCCCCCCCACTGCGAAGCAAGCTACGAGAACAGGTAAGGGACTTTCGTCCATCCCTAGTCGCCTGATTAAATGCAGCTGCCGGCGAGATCACATCACTCCAGTACTGAAGGAGTTGCACTGGTTACCAGTTGTTTTCTGGGCAAAATTCAAGGTGTTGGTTTTGACCTTTAAAACCCTATATGGTTCTCAAAGAGCGCCTCCAGCAATACCAGATAGGCCGCTTAACAAGATTAGCCTCAGATGGCCTTCTCTCTGTCCCATCAGCCAGAACAGCTAGACTGGTGGGGATGAGGGAGAGGGCCTTTTCTGTGGTGGCCCCCACTCTGTGGAACTCCCTCCCTAAGGAACTCTGCCATGCCCCCTCTTTAATGAGCTTCCAGGTATTCAGGCAGGCATTTGGGGTGGGTTAGGGTATTTTAGAAAATGTTTTTATTGTAGAATTTTATTGTTTTAAACTGTTTTATTATGTTTTATTATGTTGTACATCGCCCAGAGTGGCTTCGTGACCAGCCAAATGGGTGATTAATAAATTTAATAAATAAAAAAATAAAAAAATGTGGACTGGGGGGTTGGATTCAAATGATCCCTGCTCAACCATGAATCTCACTGGAAGGCCTCAGGCAAGTCACTCTCTCTCAACCTAGCCTTCCTCAAAGGGTGCTATGAGATAAAATGGGGAAACAGTCCACTTGTGGTGTCCTGAACTCTTTGGAACAAGAGCAAGATATATACAAACTCCAAAGCAAACGTCTTTACTATTTATTGTGAGTTGTTTTTCTGGAAAATAGTTTTTGCCATACAAGAATCATGCTATAATGTCATACGTTCAAAAGGCTTAGAGAACATCTAAATCTGTGTCATCAAAAGGGCAAAGGAACATAAGTGGTATGGTATAGATTTGATGATGCATGCACAGGAAAAATACAGAAGTCCAGGTAATCAGGAGTTTTGAGTAACCAAGATGTAGTTGTTAAGGGTTCTACTGCAGTTCATATTCTTAAATTGCTTATATTAAGGCCCATTGTTCTGTAAGGGTGAGATGGGTAGGCTTCCCTTAACCACTTTAACAGTGCCCCTGTTCAGATGCAATTGGGAAAGGGTGGTTAACCATGGTGCTTGGTGGTCACCACTAACCACTGTGAAAGCTACTGCCACACGTGAGGGAACCATGTTCCACAACGTGATTAGACTAACCATTCTCTAACCACCCTCCCTCCTGCAGGCACCCACAGTCCTCTGGATGGGTCGCCATGCATCCCAGCAGCCTTTGTGCTGTTGGCCATTTTGATGCTTGGTGCTGTTGGCCATTTTGATGTTCAGCAGCTACTCCTTCTTTGGCCACTCTTGCCATGGAGCTCTATGGCAGCTGTCAGCCATGGAGGCTGTTCAGACTTCATGCTAAGCCATGGTAGGGCCCACTAACCGTCTTTCAGTAAGTGGTTAGTGAATGTGGTTATTCCATGGTTAATAAACCACCATGGTTGGGACAGATGCCTGTTCAGACATCACGCTAAGCCAACATGGTCAGCTCAAAACTCCTAACCATCATGGCTTAGCACAATGTCTGAACAGGGCCTATGTTTCCCTCTCTTTCTCCTTTTATTCCTCTGAATCTGTCATTTCTAATTCCATGGGCCACCATCACTAACACTCATCCTGGTGTATCACTTTGTCCAAATCAATGTACATCCCTAACATCCAGCACACCCCTTTTTCTCAGCTTGGCTTAGATCTGCTGCCTTGCAGGACTCCTGACATTCTGTCTGTGACTGACTTTTCCTCCGAAAAGTGTATCACCTGTCTTGCCATTTCCTGACATCCCTCCCATTCCTTATTTCGCAAATGCTGGTTCCCCTGTCTTCATCTTCGTCTAGGTCTATATTAGGACTATTAGCAGTAGTGCATTGGTCTATGTGCTAGGGGGCTGATGTAATAACTAAGCATTTTTCTCCCCTGAAATGTATTTGTGATTAAAAATAAAGCTTGGAACAGTTACCCTTAATAGTTGGTATTGAGCTAATTTCCCCCATTTTGAAGTAGCCATTTCTCCAGTTCTTTGACAGAGCATAATCTGCTGTGTATGAGCCACACCTCCAGAAAAGGTCCCGTCATTCCCACTTTTGTCATGGCATGTGCCTACATGCATGGTTGCACATATGTATCAACAAGGACTTGTCACAAAGTGAATAGTGGAAGGAAGGAAGGAGGAAGGAAAGATGTACACTACAGCTAATGATGCCTCTATCATATAACCGTTAACTTCCCGTAAAACCATTGTCCGTCTCCATAGTTAGATAAGCAATAGGTTAGAGCACTCAGAAACTTCCAGGATTAAAACCTTTATCAGGAAGAGATTTCCTTCTGTTTCTGTTGACAGAAGAATACCATTGCTTTCCATTGAATATTTGAGGGAAAGGATTCATAAAGAAAGCAATTCCACACAACTGCAAATTTGAATTCTTCCTAGAGCTCTCCCCCCCCCCCCGTCTATTCAAATATTTGCACATATTTCTTAAGTCGTGATCATGCAGTCTCCACACGGACAAAACAACCGCTAATCCATGTGCAGGGATTGTTGGATCAAAATTAACACTATTCAGATATCCCTACAGGGAAAGCAGAAGAGATGAATCAGAATATCTGATGGATCACAGAGTTTTTCAGTGACCAAATCAATGCTCTTAATGAGCTATAATTTGAAAGCTGGTCTAACCCAAATCTGATAGAAAATGAAGCCCAGCTCAGATCAGACTTTAAGGAGGCACTGATGTATCAGGACCAAACCATGTATTATGATAGACATGTCATTATTTTGACAGACATGTAGGCTTATTTTAGGGTAGTCATGTGTCCTACTTTACAGAGGACAGTCCTCTATTTGAAGATATCCTCTATTTGAGGAGCTGACCAATCCAAGTTTGGTTTCAAGGGAAAGTATCATAAGAAGAGAGCGCAGGGAGCTGGAAGTCTCTCTTCTTCCACCTTAACCACAGACAGAGCAGGCACATAGGTCTCCTTTCCCACTCTGGTGAGAAGTATTGTATTTCTATTTAAATTATAGTAACTGGGTTGAATTCAGACTTAGCCATACTTAGAGTAGACCCATTAAACTCAATGTGATTTAAGTTAGTCATGACTAAGTCCCAGTGATTTCAATGTCTATTCTAAGTATGACTAAACCTAGATCCAACCCAGCATTTATCAATTTGTGTCTATATATAAAAATTTGCATGTGCAAATTTTATGCATATCAGTGTCCACTTTTCTTCCCTTTCTTGACAATGCGTAAGTGCCCCCCCCCCCACTTACCAGGTGGGGTTTTTTTTTGTTGTTGTTTTTTAATAAATGGCAGCAGTGGAAAGTAGGGAATGAGGATCAGAACCATCGTAAGGGGAAAATATTCTTCAACTCTTTACCCCTCAATTCCACTCAGGAAACACGGGCTTAGTTATACTTAGAGTAGACCCATTGAAACCCATGGGACTTAGTCATGATTCATTTTGAGCCCCAGTGATTTCAATGGAGCTAATGTGAAATTAATTTTCTCAGAATTAAGTGCATTCACTTTTCCATGGTTATAAGTTTTGAAAACTACTCCAGACTGGAGGAGGGGAGAAGGGAGGTATTCACAGAACAATAAAGGGTTTTCCCTCCCCATATATATACTCCCCCACCAGCCCACGCACTTTACGATGCAATGCTATACATGTCTACTCAAAAGTAAGTCTCATTAAATTCACTTGGAGTTACTCACAGTTAAGTGCAACCAAAGGATTTGCAACCAAAGACAGGTTAATGTTACTACTCAAGATATTTTTCAAATAATGCAGAGAGGTCTATAGCTATCATTATAAATGAGTGATCTGATTATATACAAAAATTCACCATGCAGGGGAAAGATTACTTCAGTTTTTTTAACATTCTAATTAAAAACAAAGTAAGGAAGCAGTTATGTCTATTATATGTCTATATAAATCTATCTATTAAAAATAACTACAACCACATCAAACCAACATCACACACAGCTGGCTTAAGAAAACTCATGAATATATATTAAAACAGTTCTAGAAGATCAAACTCTTTAGATTTGTTGAATTTGTTTTATTGTTCTATGACACGTTTTTAAAAGGGCTATTGTCCACTGTCTAAACTGCTGACCTATAATACAGTCTTTATGGAAACTGGATCATTTAGGCCAAGCCATCTTTAAAGGGTCCTTTACTGCATAATCCCATTAGTTAAAGACTTGACATCTAATTACTTTAAGTGTCTTCGTGGTTTAACTCCTTTTCCGTATTAAGCAAAATCCTTCAGCTTGTTAAAGCAACAACTGAAAAGGAGCAGTTAAACTTAAAAGTGGAAGAACCCTGGATTGCTTACTTTGTTTAAGGGGAAATGTCACTTCAGTCGGGGTATGATCCATTCCACTTAGCCAAAGAAAGTTATCTTCACCTTAAGTGAGCCCTAAGTAAAGTCACCAAAGGAAGAGGGAAAATATGCTGTTTTGCTTCTTTAAATGAAAAGGCACCTCTATATTATATTCTGCTGTTATTCATCTTTCTCAGCTACGTGGCCTTTGGCCTGGGGTCCTTGGGATCACAGCAACAACCAAGAATTTAGTGTTCAGCATAGACTTGGCTATTCCCCCTGCAGTATGTAGTAAAATTATTTCTACTAGGAGCAGCACCCTTTTTCTGGTGGCCCCCTTTCTGTTATGGAATGGCCTCCCCTACGAGTTCTGCTTGGCTGTGTCCATTATACACTTTAGAAAGCAGGCTAAGGCATTTTTTCCCTAGCATTTCCAGATTAAACAAGATATGGACAGTGTCTAGGTTGTTTTAATTTTGTGGGAATATTTAAGGTATTGTACTGTTCCACTGTGGGGTTTTGTTTTATATTTATATATATTTCAAGTTGCCTTGAGGATTCCTTGAGCCTAAAGGCACATTATAAATTAAGTATGTAAGTAAATATTGCCAAATACTTTTGAAGGATATAACCCTTCTTCAGTAGTACGTAATTCGTACCCAAATCTGCCACAGGAGTGACAGGCCATTGGCTGCCACTCAACTATGCCTTGGCAGTGGCTGAAAGAAGCCATTTAGCACCACCTTCAGGTGGGAGGGAAAACTGTCATAAATACACCGCATTTCCCAGGTTTCCCGCTGTCCTCATCTTTCCTTTCCTGATCTGAAGCTTTCATTCTAAGCCTGCTGTGATTATGATGGCAGCAGCCAGTGAATAATGCAGACTTGTAATCAGACACTTGCCTGGTTACCTGTGGTGAGTAAGAATTGTCTCCAGAAAAGCAGGCAGGGAAGCTTTAGAAAAGCTGTCCTTCCCTTTCTTTTTGGCCTTATAAGCCAAAAATGGCTAACAATAGCTGTGTGTGGACAAGTGGGCTATTAATAATTGCTTTGTAGAGTTCTTTGCAAGTCTGGAATGCAGGAGAAATGGTTTTACTGCTTTCATTACAGTTGTACACGTAGTGTACAATTTTATATACACAATATGCAAACAGAATTAGCAGGGATTTGAATCCAGGTCCACCCAATCCATTTCCAACACACTAGCCATGACACCATATTTGCCCTACAGTGGTCCTCTGGCCAATCTAATTGTACTAACCCAAAAGGGATGGAGGAAAGGGGCATACCTAGTTGTGGACCATTGCTCTGTTGGAAGTTACCTGATTAATATTGTCCTTCCCCAATGGCATAAGGCTCTTTTACCAGAATGGGGGAGCTGGGACTTGAGGTGGGGAGGGGGCTAAGGTCACAGCATGGCAACTTGGCTGAAGTCAAACCAACAGGTACCCACACTTCTTAAGCAGTGGAAGGCATTAGAGATGTCACAATGGTCCCCTATATGAAAATGTGGGATTTTTGTAGCATGTCAAGTGTTAGACACTAGGCAGAGATGATGCAAGTTTTGTTTATCTCTACTTCTCTGTTGCTCTTTTCCCCCCCACAACCTTTTTTCTTTGCAAATAGAGAGATGGGTGTTGTTGTTTTTAAAAAAAATTAAACCCAGAAAGTATATAACAGTTTGAAGCTTATAAATACACATAGAGTTTACCTGATTTTTGAAAGTGCTACTCTCTTTGTTTGGGGTTTCTGTTTTCAGTCCAGATTAAACACCCTGTTTTGCAACTTGGTTCTTTTAATGAAGTGGAATGAATGAATGTGGCGATAGGCTACAGAATACCGTGTCAGTGCTCTGCGCTGTTCACAGTGTCAGCCCTGGGACAAATAGCACCCTGAGCGAGGAGTACCTTTGATGCACACACCCCACCCCACCCCCACCCCTGTGGTCAGCTTTGCAGGGCCACCCAGAGGGTTTATGGGGCCTGGTGCAAGGTGTGATGCTGGGGGCCCTGCTGCTGCCCCCAACAAGGACCCAGGCATATGTGTACGAAGCTGGGGGCCACATGTGAGAATTATTGCATCTGGACTGTATTCGAACTGCTCAGTGCTCGGTAACGTTGCCTCAAAGTAAAGCTGTGTTCCACTAGGGATGGGGGAGAAATCCTTCACAGACACCAGTGAGGCCGGATTCAAAAGAATCCCCCCCCCCGGAGTCTGTGGAGGATTGGAAGACTTACCTCCGCCTCCTGGAGGAATCTTCGCCAGTTGGATCCTCCCTGCCGGCTCTGGAGTGCCAGCGATATGGCCGCCATTGCCGTATCGCTGGCTGGGCAGATTGACTGTGGACGCAAATGGCATCCACTATGCCATTTGCGGCCGTAAAGGCCTTAATTTAAGGTAAATGCAGCAGTAAATGGCTGCATTTACCTTAAACTCAGGCCTTTACGGCTGCAAATGGCGTCCCGGACTCCCTTTGCGTCCGCAGTCAGTAGTTCCCTTCAGCCAGCGATGCGGCACGGCAGCCGTATCGCTGGCACTTCGGAGCTGGCCGGTGGCTCCATGGAATTGCCGCGGAGCAGAGCTGGCCAAAGAGGATTCTGGGGGGAGGAACGGATCGCCTCCCCATCCTGCAGAGCCCCCCCCCCCCCGGACTGGCAGGTAAGGGATTCGTACATCCCTATGTTCCACTGATTTTTACCTAGCGCGAAAGACATCAGAGTGGAAATTGAAAAAGAAACATACTTTGAAGTTAATTGAAGAAAGACCTGTTTTGTAGTTAGTATCCAAACAACCTGTAGAACCTTGAAAAAAGGGTTACAGATGCTTGCTTTTGGCCACCTGAGCTCACTGCAGGCAGAACATTCAAACACACAGCCACTGAGCTCAGCTCGGCGCCCCCTTCAGTTCAGATTAGTGCCCCCCTCAGCTCACCTTGGCGCCCCCCTTAGCTCGGTGCCCCGGGCGACCACCCAGCTCGCCCACCCCAAAGGCCAGCCCTGACTGTTCACAGTGGATTTGCTTAGAGCCATTGCGAATTGGGAACAACTTCCTTTGTCTGCCAGGGTCCAGGCAGTCATACCCAAATCTAGGCCTGAAGGCCCTGGCGAGGCTAAACACAGACAACGTCTGGAGCATGAGCTGCAGGAGTTGAGAAAAAGCAGAAGACCAGGCTTCTCATAATTATAAAGGCCTGGCCAATCCAGAGACTTCTTACTGCCTGTCAATTGCAGGGGTCGATATTGCAAACCCCTCTTTTCTGTGCCTGACACACAATCCCAGGCAGCCACCCAAGCTCACTCTCTTCCTGGGAACCCCAGGAGGTTCCTGGTTCCGGGCCCAGAATCCTAGCCACCTGTTTCTGCAGGGCTGCTTCCGATGTTACAAAATCAAACATGGGTGACGAGTGAGATCATCTTCACACATCAGCATCAGCGTGACTTCCTACACAGAAATGACTTCCACGACGGGGTTTCTGTAGTGCATGTCCTCCTCCTTGCTTGTTTACTCTTGTTCCTCCTGCTTTACAGATAACGGAGCTGAAGCCTGAATGCTGGGAAGAATCCTTGGCAGAACTGTTATCGATTCCGAAGGCCTTCCACTAAATTAACTCCATCATCTAGCCTTGTCACTTCAACCTCAGAAGTGTAACTACGTGGCCACTTGCACATCGCAAAAGAGAGGAAAAGCGTCACCAGCAAAGAGGACAAAAGACGACAGGTCTGCATAAGGTTGGCATGTGCTAATCTATGTGTATAGATGCAAATTTAGAAATAATTACTATAATTTAAACAAAAATACAATACCTCTCTCCAACCATAGTGACCAGGTGATCCATCTGCCTGTTCAGTCTGCTGCCCTAGTGCTAACAGTTGATGGGCAGCTTCGAGGCCCCTGCTCTCCCTTCTTATGGTTCTCTATCCTTAAAGCAAACTTGGATTATAACCAACCTAGGGATAAAACTTTCAGAGGGTAGCCATGTTCCTCTTTTGCAACAAAAACAACAAAAAGTCCGGTAGCATCTTAAAGCATAAGGTCTAAGGTCACGCTACACATGATATTATGTAGTATGTAGTTGAGGCCATCTTGGCCTTTTTTTTTACTCTAGAGGAAATGCACACGACCCTAATTCAGTTTGGGACCACCATGCACCATGTGGGGAGGATTAAACCTCCCCCCGCCCACCGTTTGCTTCCTAAACTCCTGCCTCCTTTAAAAGGGGGGGGGCACCTGCATGGGGGTTGGGGGACTTTGGGAAGCAAACAATGCATGGGAGATTAATCCTCCCTTCCTGGTGCATGGTGGTCCCAACCTGAATTGAGGCCATGCACACTTACTCTAGAGTAATTGGGTGGGGAGATAAGCCTCAGCTACATGATTAACATAATGTGTAGTTTGACTTTGACCATTTGTGGACTAGAGTCCACTTCGTCTGGTGCATGAAATACTATCCCAGGTATGGCATGGGTGTAGAAGGGGAAAAAGTAGGCAACGGTGGGGTTGAATGTCATGGAATGCGAAAGGCAGAGTCTGTGACAATTCAGCAGAAGTTTAAATATATGCAAAACAAACATAGTGACTGTTCACAGTGGCAGGATTTGGTTATAACACCTTAGAATTGCTGAATTAATTAACACCTGGTGGAGAGCAGGAAACCAGCATCCTTAGTCCTTCCGAAATGTATAGTGTCAAATGTTCTGATAAGTTCTAATTCTGCAGTTTCACACTGGAGTATGACAAATTTGTTTCAGTTCATTTTTGACCAGGATTTCCCTAGTTCACGCCTCCCGGAACTGAACACAGAGCAGAACACAAAGTGTGGCCAGAGTCCATACATTTCTGAGCGTACAATGCGGTTAGCAGAACAAACAAAGAATTGCAATCAAATGTGTACCTTTTTAGTATGTATGCAATTGATGTGTATATTTAGAAAAATGTGCAAAAAAATGCACACACATTTTCGAGCGAAAAGGAAACAAAGCAAAGCTCTCAGTCTGATACGGATACAAGTCAGAACGAGATTCAAGGTGGAATTCGGAGGACCTTGACAAACTTGATTTTTTTCCTGATTTGCACATCCCTGGATGTCACCCTTTGAGATTCCTCTGTAGGAGAACTGCAACTTTCAGGGCAGTAGCGGAGTGTCCTGGATAACTGCAATGTTCCCCTGTTGGTTCCCAAATGTGTTTTCTGTCAAACGTGTGTCCAGGTGCAGATGCTACTGCTCTGGTTATGAGATTTTCTGAAGTGCTTCTCACTGTAGACCTTCTGGGTTGGTTGTGCATCACTTGGCCCATGAAAACTATCCTGAGACTTTTCATCACACAGGTTTGTAGATACCTTGGTTCCACCATTATACAGTAATGAACTTCTCATGTTGGCCAATGAGATCAAGATATTTCCACACCTCTTTATTTAATTGCCCTTGCATAGAATCCCTCTTCTTAGCTGTTAAAAGAAGGACAGAGATATTTGGTAACTGTAATTCAAGGCCAACACTTCATCTCTGCTTCAGGAAACAAAGCTGTTCTTTCCCTCTTTCTACTGCAGTTATTTTGAGAGTATATTTATAGATGATAAGCTGTAGGTACCTGCCAAAACAAGTTCATTTTCTCTTGGAGTGAACAGTTTTGTGCTATAATTTTACACCATTCATGATGGAGTAAAGTGATCAGTTTCATTGTGTTCCGCATAAAGGACCAGATAAAGTATGTTGATGAAGTAACTATTTCCTTGCATCTCTACTGGTGGTGATCATGGTCCCAAGGGGAATTTATCTTAGCAATTCAACATTACATGTGACTGGTGCTTTTGAAGGATATACGATGCTGCTTCATGCCTCTTCATAGCTATCAGCCCATCTAGTCTAGTGCTAACTACTTTGGCTAGCAGCAGCTCCCCAAGGTCTCAGATCGGACCTGGTATCTGGGATCCTTTTAATTACCGGAGACGGAAAGTGGGAATGTACAATGAAACCAGCCCGAACTCTAAAGGAGCTTTCCAAGGTGCTGAACTGGTTCTGGTTCAGCACTTTGGATAGCTCCTTTGGAGTTCTGGCTGGTTCTGACTGAAACCCAGGATGGATTCACAGCCCCAACGAAATCAGAACCACCAGCCTCCACTGGGACCTTATACATTCAGATAAATATGTACCCTACCATCAAGCTATGACCCTCCCCTCTTGCTTCTCTGCTTTCTATAAATATGGCACATCAGTACCGTGATCCACAGATCCTTGTGCATAGCAGTGTTCTGGGTAAGTTCTGGTGCATGTGATAGTCATCCCACATACACTTCCAAAAAGAGGGTTGCTCCTTCCAGTGCTGACAGCAATGGCCAACTGTTGGAAGGGTACTTTCAGGGAATGTGGAGGCCTGGAGCCAGTACATGCCACCCCCCCGAGCCTGAGCTGCCTGGGGTCAGAGCTGACCATGCCAGGTTAGAAAACACGTGCAGGGATCAATTGCGCAAGGACCAGATGTGCTTCATGTGCAGGACATGGGTGCTAGAGCCAGATTTAGTCATACCTAGAGTAGACCCATTGAAATCCATGGGACTTGAGTTTGTCATGACTAACTTAAGTCCATTGATTTCAAAGGCTCTGCTCCACATATGGCTAAATCTGGATCCAAGCCACTCTTTTAGAAACACCACGTGACACTTTTTCTCCTTCTTTTAGAAATTCTGCACTGCCAACACTGCTCCACAGACACCTTCATGACTGAGACATCTTCTAATTTAAAACCATTCGCACACGCACGCATGCGCACACAGCACAAGTCCTTCACTGTTTTCTTAGAGATCATAAGACCTAACAAACGCCACACAGAAGAGAGTCCAGTAATGAGGGGGGCACCGTCAAAAGGGGCCTGCTGTCTCTTCTTCCCCCCACCAGCCTAATCTCAGAGCAAGGCTTCCTCTGATGGTCCAAGATGGTTCATATGGGAAAGCCCCCCTCCGCCCCGAAGTTTCCTTTGTGCATATGGAAGTCCCTTGCAGGAGCCACTTTTCACAAACAGATTGCCCTTGCTGGGTCAGGACAAATACGTGAGATGCAGACTTTTAGGATTACCACCCTTCCTTCCAGAGAAAAGGAAAATCTGTTCTTCCTATTCTGACAGTGTCACTTACCCTATTGAGTTTTCACAAAGCCTGTTGCTCTCTCCTTGACTCCCCATAGTCAATCCACCACCAAATCATGTCCCTTCTCCCTTTACAATACTGCAAAATACTTCTTTCTGTCTGCTTTTCTTTCTTTCTTAAATTTATTTTCTGCCTTTCCACTAAAAGTAGTGCTCAAGGTGGCTAACATTAAAATACCCCCCCCCCCAAATTATCAACATTATAGTTTAAACATAAATAAAAACACATCAGACACCAACAAAACCAACACACCAACAAGAAGGAAGAAACAGCCACAATATTGTGTTGTTGTTTATTCGTTCAGTCGCTTCCGACTCTTCATGACTTCATGGACCAGCCCACGCCAGAGCTTCCTGTCGGCCGTCACCACCCCCAGCTCCCCCAAGGTCGAGTGCCACAATATTATTATACTGTTTATTCAAGCTTTTGTTTTTGCTTGCCAGTGGATGGACAACAGAAATAGAACTAACCTAGTCACCCTTGGCAGGGAGTTCCAGAGGCTGGGAGCAGCCACCAAAAAGCCCCCGCCTCTCTTTCTCACCTCAGCAAAACCTCTGCTTCACATCCTGGCAATCTCTCATCTTAACTACTGCAAATTTCTTCTCTCTGTACTTGCATTATCTCACCCTGATTTCTATCCAGAACTCTGTGCTACCAGAATAATTCACCTATCTCACTCACACCCATCAAAACCTCCTTCGGTGCTCTCTATGGCACCCCTGTCTCCTTTTCTCTCTGCTCTTAGTTCCCTCCACATCCCTGCACATGACATTTGGTCTTCCAAATCTACCACCCTCAGCCACCTGAAGGTGTCCTGCTCCCTCAAATGACTCCACCCTTTCTCCCTTGCTGCCCCCTCTGCATGGATCTGCCTCCCAGAATGCCTGTCTCTTACATCCTTAAAATCCTCAAAGCCCACCAGTGACACTTTTGCCAAAACCCCTCTGTCCCCATACTCTACCGCAGAGGTACAAAACCTCTGGCCTGGGGGCCAAGTCTGGCCCTCCTGGGGGCCAAGTCTGGCCCTCCTGGGGTCCCAATCCAGCCCAACAGGTTTCTCCAGAAGACCCCCTTTCCTCTGTCCCCACCCTATTCCCCCAACCACTGGTTGTTAGGTATTTCCCCAGTTTTGTGTGTTTTTTCCCCTACTCTCAGTGTTTGAAATGCTCCTCCTAAAATTTAACTACTAGCGGGAAGACCTTTAAGCTGAAATATGTGGTCTCCGCCCATTTCGCCTTCAGCCCCGCTCACCACTGGAATGCAGCCCCCAAGAGCTTCTCTGAAATGGAATTTGACCCTTGGGCTGAAAGAGGCTCAGGGCCCCTGCTCTAATTAAGCCCAAATTTGTGTCACTAAATTAAATGCATATTTTCCTCCTATTCCCCTCCCCTTCCTCTGCATCAGATTTTAGGGCCTTGTCTTGTATTCTGTAAAGGGGCCTTGTCTTGTATTCTGTAAAGTGCCAGGTACTGGAAAGTGCCAGGTACATTGACGGCACTGTTCTATCCATAACAACAATAGCGGCACGTGGCTTTTTCTCATTTGTGCAAGCGAATTCGTTGAAGTTCTAACAGCACAATCCTATACATGTCTATTCAGAAGTAAGTCCCATTGATTTCAGTGAGGCTTACTCCCAGGTAAGTGCATACAGGATTGCATCCTGAATCTATAAAACCTGTTTGGCTTAGTGTGATGTGTTTTATGTGGGCTGCCTTTGTAGATTACATGGAAATGTCAGTGGAACAAAATGCAGCAGTTTGGGTGCTGGTTGGCAGCATTGGGCAACAGGAACATACCTCGCCTTGAGATCTGTTCAGAGGCCCTGTCTAGGTGCCACATCATCAGAGGAGTTGGTGACTAGAAAGAGGGACTTCAGTGGTGGGACTGTCCCCAGAGACGTTTGCCTGCCACAGCCTTTATTCTGGGTAAAATCCAACATAAGTCCTACATAGAGTAGACCCACTGACTGAAATGAATGGGACTTGAGTTAGTCATGACAAACTTAAGTCCCATTTATTTCTATGGGGTCCACTTTCAGTAGAACTTATGTGAGGTTTTTTAGCTGCCAGGTTAAGACTTTATTTTTATTTGCACAAGCCTTTTAATGCGTTGAGATTTAAATGAAAAGTGTGTTCTTTCTTCTACTGAACTTTAAAAAAAAGATAGCCTTTATTTTATCTGCCGCTTTTGTTAATTATTTTGTTTCCACTGCTGCTGTTGTTTCTGATTGCTGCTTCTTGCTGTATTTTATTTGTTGACATGTTTTATTTATTTATTTATTAAATTTATTAATTACCCATCTGGCTGGTCACCCAGCCACTCTGGGCGATGTACAGCATATAATAAAAGAGTTTAAAACAATAAAATTCTACAATAAAAACATTTTCTAAAATACCTAACCCACCCCAAATGCCTGCCTGAGCAACCACGTTTTTAATGCACGGCGGAAGCTCATTAAAGAGGGGGCATGGCAGAGTTCCCTAGGGAGGGAGTTCCACAGAGTAGGGGCCACCACAGAAAAGGCCCTCTCCCTCGTCCCCATCAGTCTAGCTGTCCTGGCTGATGGGACAGAGAGAAGGCCATCCGAGGCTGATCTTGTTAAGCGGCCTGTCTGGTGTTGCTGGAGGCGCTCCTTGAGATAGGCTGGGCCGGAACCATGTAGAGTTTTAAAGGTCAAAACCAACACCTTGAATTTAGCCTGGAAAACAACAACAACTGCAATTCGTTCAGCACCGGAGTGATGTGATCTCGCCAGCGGCTGCCTTTAATCAGGCGAGCCGCCGCGTTCTGTACCAGCTGCAGCTTTCGAACTGTCTTCAAGGGTAACCCCACGTACAGCGCATTACAGTAGTCTAAACGGGAGGAGACCAGGGCATGTATTACCGATGGGAGCAGATGATCGGGAAGGAAGGGGGCACAGCCGCCATATCAGATGGAGTTGATACAGCGCTGTCCAGCTCACAGGTGACACCTGAGCCTCCATGGACAGCTGGGAGTCCAAAATGACCCCCAGGCTGCGGGCCTAGTCTTTCAAGGGTAGCCGTACCCCATTCAACACCAGGTCAACATCCCCCAGCCTCCTCTTGTCTCCCACCAAAAGTACCTCAGTCTTGTCAGGGTTCAGCTTCAGCTTATTCCTCCCCATCCAGCCACTCACCATCTCCAGACATTTGGACAGGGATTCTACGGCCAACCTTGGTGAAGATTTGAACGAGAGGTAGAACTGCATGTCATCCGCATATTGATGACACTGCACCCCAAACCTCCTGATGATAGCCCCCAGCGGCTTCACATAGATGTTAAATAGCATCAGGGAGAGGATGGAACCCTATGGCACCCCACAAGTGAGTGGCCACGGGTCCGAAACCTCCTCTCCCAGTGCTACCCTCTGGTACCTGCCAGAGAGGAAGGACCAGAACCACCACAATATGGTGTCTCCAATGCCCAACCCCTCCAGGTGGTCCAGGAGGATACCATGGTCAATGGTATCAAAAGCCACTGAGAGGTTGTGGAGAACAAGGAAGGAGCATTCACCCCTATCCAGAGCCCTCCTCATATCATCCACCAAGCGGACCAAGTCCGTTTCTGTCCCATGCCCAAGCCTGAAGCCTGACTGAAATGGGTCTAGATAATTGGTTTCTTCCAAGTGTGTCTTCAACTGCATCACCAGCACCCACTCAATCACCTTGCCCAAAAATGGCAGATTCGAGACTGGTTGAAAGTTGTTCAGAACTTGGGGATCCAAGGAGGGCTTCTTTAAGAGCGGTCTTATCACTGCCTCCTTGAGGGCTGATGGCATCACTCCCTCCTCAAGGGAGGCGTTCACCACTGCCCTGATCCCCTCACCCAGTCTTTCTCTGCAGCCCATAATGAGCCAAGATGGGCAAGGATCAAGTAAGCAGGTGGTCGGCCTTACAGATGAAAGCACCTTGTCCACTTCATCAGGAGGAAGAAGCTGGAACTGATCCCACAAAACTGGTTTGCCACAGGCCGCCTCTTGCTCACTAACTGTATCCACAGCGTGCAGAGTAACACTCCTAATCTGATCAATTTTATCTGCAAAGTGCCTTGCCAAGGCCTCACAGGAGACCTTGGAATGTTCCAGTGGTTCCGGAGCAACTGGACCAACCAGGCTCCGGACCACTTGGAACAGCCTCCTGGGACAGCTGTTCCCAGTGAAGAAACGTTCTTCATCGTAGAATTTGTTCAACTGATATCATCGTTACCCTCCTTGGGGATTTATTTTAAAATGGAGACGTGGGGTATCCATTTTCATAGAACCTTAACATAGAATCATAGGATTGGAAGGGGCCTACAAGACCATCGTGTCCAACCTCCTGCTCAATGCAGGAAGCCTGATTTCCAGGCGATCTCCCATCCAAGTACTAACCAGGGCTGACCCTGCTTAGCTTATGATATCAGGTGCATCCAACCCTTTGCTCGATGTCACAGAATCATAGGATTGGAAGGGGCCTCCAAGACCATCGAGTCCAGCCCCCTGCTCAGTGCAGGAAGCCTGATTCCCGGGTGGTCTCCCATCCAAGTCCTAGCCAGGGCTGATGCTGTTTGGCTTTCGAGATCAGATGAGATCGGGCACATCCAGTCCTTTGCTCGACGTCATAGAATCATAGGGTTGGAAGGGGCCTACAAGACCATCAAATCCAACCCCCTGCTCAATGCAGGAAGCCTGATTCCCAGGCGGTCTCCCATCCAAGTTCTAACCAGGGCTGACCCTGCTTAGCTTCCGAGATCAGACGAAATCGGTCACGTCCAGCCCTTTGCTCTAAAACATAAATAAATACATTTTAAATTGCCCACTGAACAGAATTGTGACTGGGTTTTTCTTAAAAACAAAACCAGAAAACCTTGCTAGGAAACAAAGAAAACAAGCCTGGCTTATTATTCCAAACCTAATAAGTTGCAATCCATAGCAGAATCAAGTGATTCAGTTAAAGTGCTGGAATTAACAATGAAGGAGCAGTAGTCACTAAATCCTGGAGCCAAATCTGTGCTCGAATGAATACTGTCAGAAGGGGTGGGGGGTAATTGCCTGGAAAGGCCATTCCCATAAACGTTTGTGTTGCGGTTGTTGTTTTTCACAGCAACTGGTCTGACCTCCAAAGCAACCAACCCCCAATATACATCTCTGTGGAAAGGAGAGCATCTCTTTACACTGAAAGGCTGAAGGCAGAAATAGCTCTGAAGTACTTCTCAGGTACCTGATGTGTAGAGAGCAGGGGGGAAGGGAAAAAAGCAAGTCAGCTGCAAGTCAGAAACAAGGTTAACATTTCTCAGATGTGAGGGGCAAATAAAAATAGGTCTACTTTGACTTACAGTCTGCACTGAAAATCATGTTGAATCAATGCAGAAGTGTTGGTATACAAAGATGTCTGTACAGTAGATGTTTCTTGAACCAAATGAAATGTCTGAGGGTATGGAAAAGTGAGTCATTAAGGCTCTCTGGATATTTAAGGAGGATCACTTTTAGCTCTCTGCTGTCACTGCAACTGAATCTCTTTCGGCAAAGCCATTTCTGCTCAAGCTGTTAAATCTTCTTCTGATCTGCCAACCAGGACGGGGGTTCAGAACTCTTTTGTCTCCAGCAGTTTAACTTAATTCCACTGACGTCAGGCAGTTTATCAGTTACCACCTCTGATCACCTGGATGTGATCAGAGCCAGAGTCTTCTCCTTTGGACCACAAGCAGGTGCAAAAAGCCTGGTGTCTTGTAAGTCCTTGCTGCACAGAAATGGGTTCACTGTCCTCAAGAGCTCTGCAACCTGGGAGACAATGCTAGGCCATCCTGGTTCGAGCTTTTCGTTCCTATCAATGTTCGTGTTTGTTTTCCAGGGTTTTGTTTTAATTCTTTCTTAGTTACAAGTGCTGGCAAAATGCATTTGGGAGTTGAAATCATGGCTATAAAGCAGGTTCCTTGATCTCAGCACATAGAGCAGAGGATGGGAGGAAACTAGAGAACAGGGTGGGGAACCCCAGGCCCATGGGTCAAATCCAGCCCTCCTGAGTTCCCAATCTGGCCCTCTGGGGTTCTCTAGATGGCCTCCTTCCCTCACCCCCTTCCCCCCCATCATTCAATGGCTCCCCACCTGTGGTGCACTTTCCCCGCATTCTGCAAGGTTGAAATGCCTCTCTTCAGGCTGAGTGACTGGCAGGAAGCTACAATCTATTGGTATTTTTTGTAACTTTGGCCCTCCCCTTTTGCCTTTGGCCCCACCCACCACTGCGATGTGGCCCCCAAGAGCTTCTCTCAAATGTATTTCGGCCTCAGGGTGCAAGAGGTTCAACACCCCTGGTGTAGAGCAAAATAACTAGCCCATTTGCAAAAGCTTTTCATTTCATATTATTCCCTGCTACGCATTCTCACTTGAGCACATGCCAACAAATTTATCTATTTCTTATAACTGCTCTCTAACTATCCAGAAGGAGTCTATTGGAGTTGTGAGATAGCATTTCCATGGACGTCCAGACAGAGAAACTGCATGTTTGTGGGCTTATGAGCTAAAGTACTCAGTATAGTTTAGGAGCTGCTGAAATACACATTCAAGAAGCCTTGTGCATTTGCACATATTGAAAAACTGGACCTTTTAGCATTAATTCTACCATGTGCAGTAAAAAACAGGGATTTCAAACTCACTCTGCAAGAAGTCAGAACCAGACTACCACTTTCCCCATCCAACTGCGTTCTTGCCAGAACCATCACAATTATTCACTAAATTCATACAACAGACTGCACCTTTAGGGAAAGATCCAGGCTACATAGAACAGGCAGATGTACCCTTTTTCAAGACAGAAAAAAGATTCCAAAGCAACTCAATTTTAAGACCAATTACTTGGATAGGAGGGTGAATGTTCTAATTGGTGGCATGCATTTGAGGGAAAATTAATGCATCCTATTAAATGGAAAACGTAAGCATAATATGAAGCATCAGACATGAGCATATAGGGAAACCTTTTAACGCCTTTCCCCCAAAATCTGTTACAAATTCTGCATCAAATCTTAGAGTAAATTATTAGTCCTTTGTGTAAACATATTAGTAGATTAATTAATAGTGACCTTTAAGATAGCTTCTAGACTGAAAAAAGTTGAGAAAAGTGGAATGTCCCCTGTACAGGTTCCATTGAAATGGATGCATATCATGCAAGAATTCCAAGATGAGGTATTCCCATCATATTCCCTATCAGTGAATCCCACGCCAAATGGGTAAAGTCCTGCACTCAAGTAAGGAGAACTTTACCCAGCCAACCTAAGAGCCAAAATGTTAAATCCATTTTGTCTGTATTTTGCCAATTGTCAGGTGCCTTTAGCTCTATTGTCCACTCACTGACGGACTCAGTCACTTTCCCCCACATATGGCCAAAATAATGCATGAGCAATGAGAGAAAGAAGGACTTGATAGAGCGACGGGGGGAAACTAAGCTTCCTGTATGCTACTGCATAGGGGTGGTGGTGGATATATATGTGGCATTACTCTCACACTGTGACATATGGCTCAATGCTAAGAACATAACAACATAAGAAGAGCCATGCTGGATCAGACCAAGGGTGCATCTAGTCCAGCATTCTGTTCACACAGTGGGCAACCAGCTGCCCACAGGAAACCCAGAAGTAGGACATGAGTGCAACAGCACCCTCCTGCCCATGTTCCCCAGCAACTGGTGTATATAGGCACACTGCCTCTGATACTGGAGGTAGCATATAGCCATCAGGACTAGTAGCCATTGATTGCCTTCTCCTCCATGAATGTGTCTAACCCCCTTTTTAAAGCCATCCAAATTGGTGGCCATTACTACATCTTGTGGAAGTGAATTCCATAGCTTAACTATGCGCTGTGTAAAGAATGCTGAGATTTCATTTGTGAAAACTTTGCCTAGGATGGAGTTGTTGTTCAGTTGTTAAGTCATGTCCAACTCTTCATGACGCCATGGACCATAGCATGCCAGGCCTTCCTGTCCTCCGCTCTCTCCTGGAGTGTGCTCAGGTTCATATTCATTGCATTGGTGATGCTATCTAGCCATCTCATCCTCTGACGTCCCCGTCTCCTTTTGCCTTCAATCTTTCCCAGCATCAGGGCAACAATATACAGCCTTGTCGTACTCCTTTCCCAATTTTGAACCAATCGGTTGTTCCATGTCCAGTTCTTACTGTTGCTTCGTGACCCTCGTAAAGGTTTCTCAGGAGGCAGGTAAGGTGATCTGGTACTCCCATCTCTTTAAGAATTTGCCACAGTTTGTTGTGATCCACACAATCAAAGGTTTTAGTGTAGTCAATGAAGCAAAAATAGACATTTTTCTGGAATTCTCTTGCTTTCTCCATGATCCAGTGAATGTTGGCGATTTGATCTCTAGTTCCTCTGCCTCTTCGAAACCCCACTTGTACTTGTAGTTCTCGGTTCACATACTGCTGAAGCCTAGCTTGTAGGATTTTGAGCGTCACCTTGCTGGCATGTGAAATGAGTGCAATTGTACAGGAGTTTGAACACTCTTTGGCATTGCCCTTCTTTGGGATTGGAATGTAAACTGACCTTTTCCAGTCTTGTGGCCATTGCTGAGTGTTCCAAATGTGTTGGCATTTATTTATTTATTTATTTATTACATTTATATCCCACCTTTTTTCCTCCAAGGAACTCAAGGCGGCATACATAATTCTCCTCCTCCTCCATTTTATCCTCACAACAACAACCCAGTGAGGTAGGTTGGGCTGAGAGTCTGTGACTGGCCCAAAGTCAGCCAGTGAGCTTCCATGGCCGAGTGGGGACTAGAACCTAGATCTCCCAACTCCCAGTCCAGCACTCTAGCCACTACACCACACTGGCTCTCCAGTGTGAGTGCATATTGAGTGCAGCACTTTAACAGCATCATCTTTTAGGATTTTAAATAGCTCCGCTGGAATACTGTCATCTCCGCTAGCTTTGTTGTTAGTAATGCTTCCTAAGGCCCACTTGACTTCACTCTCGAGGATGTCTGGCTCAAGTTCAGTGACCGCATTATCATGGCTATCAGGGACATTAAGATCTTTCCTGTATAGGTCTTCTGTGTATTCTTGCCACCTCTTCTTCATCTCATCTGCTTCTGTTAGGTCCCTGCCTTCTTTGTCCTTTATCATGCCCATCTTTGCACAAAACGTTCCCTTGATATCTCTGATTTTCTTGAAGAGATCTCTAGTCTCCCATTCTATTGTTTTCCTCGATTTATTTCCATTGTTCATTTAAGAAGGCCTTCTTGTCTCTCCTTGCTGATCTCTGGAACTCTGCATTCAATTGGATATATCTTCCCCTTTCTCCCTTGCTTTTCATTTCCCTTCTTTCCTCAGCTACTTGTAAAGCCTCATCAGACAGCCACTTTGCTTTCTTGCATTTCTTTTTCTTTGGGATGGATTTAGTTGCTGCCTCCTGAACAATGTTACGGACCTCCGTCCATAGTTCCTCAGGCACTCTGTCTATCAGGTCTAATCCCTGAAATCTATTCCTCACCTCCACTGTATATTCATCAGGGATATGATTTAGATCATACCTGAATGGTTTAGTGGTTTTCCCTACGTTCTTCAATTTAAGCCGAAATTTTGCAAGAAGCAGCTCATGATCTGAGCCACAGTCAGCTCCAGGTCTTGTTTTTACTGACTATATAGAGCTTCTCCATCTTTGGCTGCAAAGTACATAATCAATCTGATTTCGATATTGACCATCTGGTGATGTCCATGTGTAGAGTCGCCTCTTGTGCTGTTGGAAAAGAGTGTTTACTATGATCAACATGTTCTCCTTGCAAAACTCTGTTAGCCTTTGTCCTGCTTCATTTTGTACACCAAGGCCATGCTTGCCTGTTATCCCAGTGATTTCTTGACTTCCTACTTTAGCATTCCAATCCCCTATGATGAAAAGGACATCCTTTTTTGGTGTTAGTTCTAGAAGGTGTTGTAGGTCTTTATAGAACCGATCAACCTCAGCTTCTTCGGCCTCAGTGGTTGCGGCATAAACTTGAATTACTGTAATGTTGAATGGTTTGCCTTGGATTCGTACTGAGATCATTCTGTCGTTTTTGAGATTGTACCCCAGTACTGCTTTTCCCACCCTTTCGTTGACTATGAGTGCTACTCCATTTCTTCTAAGGGATTCTTGCCCACAGTAGTAGATATGATGGTCACCTGAATTAAATTTGCCCATGCTTGTCCATTTTAGTTCGCTGATTCCCAAGATGTCGATGTTCAATCTTTCCATCTCATGTTTGACCACCTCCAGCTTACCTTGATTCATTGATCTTACGTTCCAGGTTCCTAAACAATATTGTTCTTTACAGCATCGGACTTTCTTTTCGCCACCAGACACATCCACAGCTGGGCGTCCTTTCGGCTTTGGCCCAGCCGCTTCACTCTTTCTGGCGCTACTTGGAAATACCCTCTGCTCTTCCCCAGTAGTATATTGGACACCTTCCGACCTGAGGGGCTCATCTTTTAGCCTTGTGATATGTTCCATGGGGTTTTCTTGGCAAGAATACTGGAGTGGGTTGTCATTGCCTTCTCCAGTGGACCACATTTTGTCAGAACTCTCCACCATGACCTGTCCATCTTGGGTGGCCCTGCACAGCATAGCTTATGGCTTCACTGAGTTGCGCAAGCTCCTTCACCACAACAAGGCAATGATCCATGAAGGGTCTAGGATGGAGGCATGCTAATAATTGTGCCAACATGATATCATGAAGCATGGTGACCACTTCCAAGTCATGGCAGCCACATTTGAGCATACATTTAAAATATCTCATTCCAGGAACAGTAACCGGGATGGGGGGTGGGGGGATTGTCAAATAGTGGGAGATTGCACATTCTGTCCCAATGACACATTTCAGTTCTCTGTAGGGTGGCAGTTATGAATCGCTAAAAACAGAGGAAATGCATCATATCAATTTGCATAGTATTTGGATATGCTAATTTATATGTATATATAAAAACTTAGAAATACTTTTTATAATTCAAATAGAAATACAATACACCTCACTATGGTGTGGAAGGCTGTGACCGGGTGACCTGTGGGCTGGCCTGTTCAGTTGCTAAGAATTGATGGGAAACAGTTCTAATGGCTTATTGTCTTTAAACTGGGATTGGACTGGACAACCCCTCAAAAAGAGGATGCCTTCAAAATGGAGGATGGTCTTCTGGCAGCCCTTCAAATAGAGCACTATGAAAAAGGATGCCTGGCCACGCTCGTTCCTGTAGAACTGCCTCTTTTTTTACCAGCAACGACATGGGCTCAAACGTGGGGATTTAAGTTCGACCTCCATAGACAGACAGACAGACAGACAGACCTGCCTAGATGCACCTTTGTAGCTGCCATTTGAATGGAATTAAATTTGGAGTAAACAGGCTACTGCATTTCTTTGTTGCCCAGCCCTTTCCTTTTCTGAAGCTCTGAAGTGTTCCTCTACACTAATCACCACAGAGATCTCCCACTTTGTTCAGCCTTATTTTAAGGTACGTGGTTCTGGAGGTCACTCAACTTATTGATCCATCCACAGGGAAGGCCTGCTTTGCTCAGCTTTGCAACTTACATGGAACCTGCATAATGGGCTTTGATGAGCTCCCGGAAAGAGACAAAACATAACTGTACAGTGTTCCAGGTATACGTTCTGTATACATAGTGAGGGAAGCAGTGGGACCTTTCTGCTGGAATGAATCAGAAAGAGATTGCTCCTGTCTGCAATGTCTGCACTAGAATGGTTATGATTTATTGTCCTAAAGATGTCTTGTTTTGATTATTTCTGTTCATGGCCACTGCCACCTTAGGGACACAGGAAGGTTTTTCAGCTGAAAAAACCCGTGTCGCTTGTGGCCGGCCTGTGTTTGGATGAAACACTCCATTTCCTAGAGCTGTCATCTTCAGCCCTTTCAGAAGCAAGACCCATGTTTGTTCCCGACCTGCATGTGGTACCCACCTTTATTGACTATTATTTTCACTCTATGGGCTGGATCCAGACTAGGTTACATTGAAATCAGTGTGAAATGTTGGTTGTGACCGAGTTAAGTCCCATTGGTTTCAAGGCAAATAATCTGGCCCAATATATATCCTTCTTCCTTCTCTGTCCAGATGAAAAGGACAGCAGAGTACCTCTACATTTCACAGCTGTACAGAAGGGCGAACTGTAGTCGGTTGCAGCTTCTCACCCCTGCGTAACAAGACACTGTTGGCACAGTTCCTTCTCTTCTATTAAAGATCTCTTTTTTTCTTTTGAAGCTGGTATCTCCATCTTTCTCTTTTTTATATGTAACAAAAATCCTTATTCAAAAAAATGTTGTTATGCCACGTGTCTGACCTACTGTGGGTCAACATGCAATCCACTTGTGGGTCCCGACATCCTGCTGCAGATCAATATTCTAGAGCAGCACACACCTGTCGAAGATGCCCTTTGAGATGAATTTGGAAAGGATACACAACAAACCTGCACTATTCTAGTTATGTACAGCACAGTCCTACATATGCCTGCTCAGCATTAGGCCTTATTAAACTCATTACTCCCAGAATGGTATATGGAACTGCAGCCTTAAGGCACTTTCAGGCCTGTGAGAGTAAGTGAGGTGTTAAAATAGCTGAAGAGTTTGTTGGAAACCAAAGTCAATGAATGGCTTTTCAGTAACTCTTGTAAAACTGTGATTGCAGTAGGAAAATAGGGGACTACAGGTTTTCTCCGTTTTGATACCCTTGTAAAACTAGCTTTTTATTTTGCAGAAACCCAAAATATGTCTCATCAGGTTTCACTGTATCATGCGTGTCACCGGTTTTTGTTGTTGTTTTACAGTTACGATCCTATGGTCTCTGGGACAGTGTCCCAGGGCCCATTGGGTAGGTCAGAAATCCCCCTCTGAGGCTGGAGAAGACCACCAACCTTGGAGGAGGAGATTCAGTTCAGGATCCACCTTCCCTGCCCCCAAGGAAAGATCTGCACCCATCACCCTTCCCATTCAAGAGAGGGTGAACAGGGGGAGCAGTTCCCTCACCATGCCCCCAACATTGGGGAATGTTTAGGCCAGGCCTGAAGCTGGTCAGAATGATTTCCCTCCCATTGCTTGCATTAGAAGGACATATTTGCACATTTTATTTAAAGCCTTCTGATCCTTCTCTTTAGCCAAACAGGCTTCCAGAGCAGCTTACAAAGTTGTGTAGTTCAACACAGATTTTCATGACTTTTTTTAAAAAAAATCACAATTTAGTAAACAGGGCAGATCAGATTTATGAGTGAATATATGTAAAAGTGACATGGACTGGGAACAGACTGCAAAATGGCCGTGTTCTATGTTCTTGAGTTAGACATGCTAAAGACGGTAATACAAATTTTAATTCCAGTCCCAGGAGGGAATTCTGTTATCAGACATATACCTGCTCTTGAAGATCGCAAGGACAACAGTGAGTTTGAAGGTAGCCTGGTCTGAATGGGTTACACAGTGTGTGTGTGTAGGGGGGGACACCAGTTGTGTTATCAGCTAAACCAATCACCCCTCTTTTTCTCTCAGGTCATTTGCATGCTTGAGATCTTCTATTGCTCAGAAGAATTCTTCTGCAGGCAGCTTCAGTTACGGAACTGTCACTTTTAGCTGGTGGCATCTCCAGACATACTTTCCCATGCATTTTATGTCAACATTACTACTACTGATGAAACATTTAAAGCATCCGTAATGTCTCCACATCATGCCAGAGAGCCCATTTAGAAGCAACTCTGAGGCTCTGATGTTGAACTGTGCCATAAAAGTAATCTTCTGGGTGGAAACAGCGCATCAGAGTTGTTCCAAAATTGTTCCACTGTGTCATGTCAAATGTTTTCACAGTGCTAATTTGACAGTGAGTCATTATCAAGACAATAAATGGAGATGGATATTGGAGTGCTCCCCTACTCCCAGCCTGGGTTCCCCCCACCTCATTCAAATAATCATAGGATGGAAGGAAAATAAAATCGAGTGAGTGGGTACAAAAGTGCAAAGAACATGACTGAAATAGCTAGCCTATCATTAACACATCTGAAAGGAGTTTCAGGCACACAGACAGAAGTATTGACTGCCATCAGAGGCAAAGACATTTCAAGCACAGACGTATTTATCCCTCATTGTTCTTGAGCACTGTACAGGGCAATCATCTACTTTATTTATTTTGACACTGGGGAAACGAAATGAATTTTAAAGTAGCAGAGTGACTTTGTCTCTTGAAGGCCTTCCTGCTGTCTCTGCCTTGGAATATTATCCTGCTTGCTCAAAGATCTTCCCTCAGAGATTGACTACAGAATATTTCTCCAGCCCCCTTCATACACAGAGAGCTGTGTGGGAAACACTCTTTACTCCAGTGCTGCAGCATATGAACACTGCAACCACGTACGTGGGCCAAAAATGCGGCACTTTACCTTACCGTCATTGTACACTACTAGGAATTATAGCGACAGTTCACGGAGGGGATGACCCCTTTTGTCGTTCTCAGATGCTCCCACATCTGTATGGAATAGCAACACAAGGAAGCAGCCTGGGGAGAGGAGTGTGTGTGTGTGTGTGCATGGGAGGGGGGCTAAAATGATATAGATTCTGCCTCTGATGGAGAGCTCTGCTCGAAACGTGCAAAGCACATCATTCCTGAATAAACCTTTGATCATCATACTTCTGGCTTTTTGGTCTCCTTAAAAAGTGCTAGCGTGGACATGACTTTATCCACCCATGGATTCACATAGCCAGCCTTCCCCAACCTGGTGCCCTCCCAGATGTTTTGGACTACAGCTCCCTTCAGCCCTAGCCAGCATAGCCAATGATCATGGGAGTTGGAGGCTAAAGCATCTGGAGGGCCACAAGTTGCCACCCCGGTCTTAGACCACAGGAATGGTGGAAAAGGTGGTGGCTTCTCAAATCCGGATGGTCTTAGATGTTTGGTCACATTTCAGTCTGGTTTCCAACATGCTTCTGAGGCCCAGATGGCCTTGGTTGCCCTAGTGGATGACTTACGCTGAGGAATAGATGGGGGAGTGCAACCTCTTGGACCTCTCAGCGGGATATCATTGAGCTCATGGTGTCATTTTGGGTTGCCTGGCTGAGGTAGGACTGGGAGGCATGGTGTTACAGTGGCTCTGGTCCTTCCTGGAGGGAAGGACCCAGAAGGTGGTGCTGGGAGACTCCTCTTCCATGCAATGGTCTTTGAGTTGAAGGGTGCCTTGGGATTCCATCTTGTCCCCTATTCTTTTTAACTTCAACATGAAGTATCTTGGGGAAGTTATCCAGAAGTTTGGGCTAAGGTGTCATGAGTCCAAAACATCTGGAGAGAACCAGGTTGGGGAAGGTTGACATAGCCTAAGATCTTTGTGGGGAATGTGTTGAATCAAGAGTACTGTTGGGCCATAGCCAACTCCCAAGATATGATCAAAGTGACTTATTTGGTAGTTTACTGCCACTGCTTCTTTTGAAGCAACTGCAACTTTCAAATCCCATTGAAGGGCAGCCTCATGTAGAGCATGGCCATCCAAAGAAACCCAAAAGGCTGGACTGGGACCCCAAGTGGGCCAGATTTGGCCTCCAGGGCTGAGGTGCGACACCCCTGATGTAGATGTTAAACAGCATTCATGATAATAACACTAAGCCCTGCAGAACTCCACAAACCAAGTCTAAATTGGATTTCAGTCATGTAAATGTTCCCAGATCAGTGCGGGATCGGATAGGTGAGACCATCATCCAAGCTACTCATTCTCATCTGCTGCTTTGCAACAGGTGGACTCCAGTGGCTACTTGAGCTCTCTCCACTTCTGCATCCTGCCAAGCTGACCCGTCCTCTCCATATGCTGAGGAATCCAAGCCAAGAACCAAAACGAATCACTTTATGACATGTGCTATTTTCTTATGGGAAGTGGAGAGATGACCCTTCCTCTAGGACTTCATATGGCTTGACAGTTCAAAGTGTTTGCTTAATGGGCATTACCTGATGTAACTAGAACCTGGGATGCAGGTTGCCCTGCTAGGGTGGGGACTAAGACCAGTGTACTAAGAGAGGACAAGAAGGGGCAATTTTAATTTGGCTGGAGACAGAGAGACAATCTGAGTGTAAAGCTGCCCAGGACAAGACTGTGACAAGTCTCCTGGCTGGCATTGCCCATCTGAGTGCATCTCTGCTCCCTTTCCCACTGAACATGTATATTTGTAACCAGATGATACACAAAGCAACATCTTTAGTACCAACAAGGAAACTCATCTTTTAAAGCAGACCCCTGGAACGCCTGTCATTGGGTAGTATCCAATGATAGTCTTACATAGAGTAGACCTATTGAAATGAATGGGACTTAAGTTAGTTGTGACTAACTTAAGTCTCACTCATTTCAATGGACCTACTCTACATAGGGCTAGCACTGAATACTACCCATTGTCTGGGGCAGTGGAGAACATGAAGCATGACACTGAAAGCAATATTGGTTGTTTTGCACTGGGTAGGGATGTACGAAAGACTTACCTGGCTCCGTTCCAGGACATCTGTGTGGGGGGGAGGTGCTCCGTCATTCCCCCCAGAATCCTCTCCGGCCGGCTCCACTCCGCAGCAACTCCGCAGAGCCGCCAGCCAGGGCCAGGCACAGCCGAAATTCTGGCCGCTGCCGGGCTGTTGTGGCCGCAAATGGCGGCCGCTATGCTGGCTGCCCTTTGCATGGCTGCCAAGCTGTGATAGACTATGTAAGTATTTACATAGCCTATCACGACAAAAGGCAGCCACGCAAATGGTTCTTCGTAGCCTATTACGGCAAAGAGCAGGGGCGCAAATGGCGTAGCCATTTAAGTATTTACGTAGCCTATCACGAAGAAAGGCAGCCAGCCACGCAAATGACGGCTGCAGCAGCCTGGCAGAGGCCAGGAGACCAGCCGGAGCCGCCGCCGCATCTGCTGCCAGGTACACTCCGTCCCGGGGGGATTCTATGGGGTGGCGGGGGGGAGGCGGGGGGGAGGCCGTTCTGCCATGGATTCTGGGGGGGCGGATTCTAAAGAATCCGGCCTCACTGGAGTCCATGGCGGAATTCTCTGCCATCCCTACTCTGGAGCAAGTTCTCAAGCTGAAGATGAATCTCACCTCTGCCATGAACTCACAAGGTGGCCTTAAGCAAGTCACTCTCTCTCAGCCTCAGTCTCCACATTTGCAATATAAGGGATCAGAATACTGACTTACCTTACAGAAGTCGCTGCAGAAATGTGCGAAAGTGTGATTACATAAATGAACATGCCTCTCTGTGCCTCTGTCACTGCGCAGCTGCGAAGTGGCCATGAAGGGGCGTCACAGAGCGACGCGAGCACTACGCACGCCTACAACATGCTCACTGCAAAATGCGAAGTCGGCTTGGGGAAGGGACAGACGGCTCGTAACCGCAGGAAACCCACAGCAAACAAAAAACATTACAGCTAAACGCCTCCTTGGAGATCTGCATTTTCCGGGAGAAAACCACAGATGGCTGTGAAGTGGCGACTGCATCGTCTGTCCCGAGGGACCTCAACTTGCACCCACCCCAGAGTAAAAGGCTTGTGTAGATGGGGCCGCAGTTAGATCCAAGCACATCACTCTCTCTGTCACCAAGGTTGCCAGAAGGAGACCCTGGCCCACTCTGTGCTGGACGTAGGCACTGCCAATGCAGCTGGCCAGAAGAAGGTGTTGCAGTTTACTAACTCAGCAGAAGTCACATGACACAAGGGGCCAATAGAGTTTTGCCTGGCCTTATAAAGCCTCCGACTCTAGCCCAGACCCTCTATCTGAATACTTGCCCCTTGAATGAAGCTGCTGTTAGACTACCTTGTGCCTCTCCTCTTCCACCTCTGCCTGCCTAGCCAGTGATAACTAGAGATGCTGATGAAAGGTGAGCTTTACAAGGCCCAAAATTCTTCTCTGACTTGGATGACTATCCAAGCCAGAGAAGAATTCCTAGCTACCCCTCAGGAATAGCCATGTATGTTTTAAAACCCAGGTAGAGGCTCCATAAATTTCACCCTTGCAATGTAACCGGTGAAAACATGCTTGTAAGTATCAGGTAAAATACATTCCACTTTGCAAAAGGATTCTGATAGCAACCCAAATTTAACTGATGTCAACAGTATAAAATAAGGCTGCTGAAAACACAGTTCTCTTTTCTGTAATAAGATCTCATCTTTGCGTTCTGTTCTGTGCAAAAGACCTCTGTCTTTGGAAGAAGCACTGACCTTTTTGTCAACTAACAGCTTCTGCTCAAGATGTGTTCTTGCAACCTGTAATATATGCAACATTTCATGCTAACTGAATAGTTATTATTGTTGTTGCAGCTCCAAGTGGTTCATTTTAAACTCCTTTTAACCTGCAGGTTCAGGACTTTAAAGGAATTACTAAATACAATTTGCATCTAAATACACTCTGCAAGATTTCCTACATAAGTCAGGCCAGCAAGCGAACATTTAAAGAAGATGGGAAATGATGAAGTTTCTTAAATGGGTTGCAGTGTGGCCACACTTATAATCCAAGGGAAGCACCGTTTCATTTCATTTATTTCATTTCTGTACCACCCAATAGCCAAAGCTCTCTGGGCGGGTCACAAAAATACATAATAAAAACATAATACAAAATCTTTAACGTTCAAAAACTTTAAAACAATTTAAAACAGGTAAAAAAAACAGTTAGTATAAAATACTGGGACCTGATTAAAACTTCTGACATTAAAAGCCCCATCATATTTATTTATTTTATTTATAACACTTATATACCACTCCACCTCTAGATAGATTTCAGAGCAGTGAACAATAAAAGATACAAAGATAAAATAATAAAATAATAAAATAATAAAACTCCGTATTAAAAATTATTATGTTTAAAAAACAGAATACCAATAAAACTGTGGCTGTTTTAGAAGTCAAAGGCTTCCTGAAATAAGGATGTTTTCAAGAGCTACTGCGAGCAATGCAGTGTTGGTGCCTGCCTGACCTCCAGGGGCAGCTAGTTCCAAGGGGGCCACCTCACTGAAGGCTCTTCTCCCAGTAGAATCCAATCGGGCCATAGGTCCATGTGGAACCACCAGGAGCATGCCCTCTGATGACCTCAGTGACCAGGCAAGTTGATAAGGGAGAAGGCTGCACCATTTACTGCTGCATTTACCTTAAACTAAGGCCTTTATGGCCACAAATGGCATCCTGGACGCCATTTGCATCTGCAGTCATTCAGCCAGTGATACGGCATGGCAGCTGTATCGCTGGCAATCCAGAGCTGGAGGAGCCGGCCAAAGAGGATTCTGTGGGGAGGCAGGGGTAAGTCTTCCGTTCCGCCACGGACTCATTGGAGTCTGTGGCGGAATTCTCCGCCATCCCTAGTTCTGCACTAGCTCCAGCTCCAGATGTCACAGGGAGATAAAGCTGCAGGTTATCAGCATAGTGATGGCACTTGGCTCCAAATCCCCTAATGGCCACTCTCAGCAGCTTTATATAGATGCTAAACAACACTGGGGAGAAGATAATACCCTGCGGAACCCCATAGCTCAATTGCTAAGTGGCTGAGGAATGGTCACCCAATGTTACCGTCTGAAATCAGCCCTGCAGGTAAGACTGGAACCACTGTAACACAGTGTCTCCAATGCCATCCCACAGAGTCGATCGATGAGGATACCACGGGCGATGGTATCAAAAGCCGATGAGAGATCAAGCAGAATTAACAGGGTTGCACACACACACACACCCCGTCCCTCTCTTGATGAAGGTCATCCATCAGGGCGACCAAGGCTGATTCAGTCCCATACCAGAACGAAACCCAGACTGGAATGGGTCTAGATAATCAGTATCCTCCAAGAGGGCCTGCAGTTGTTCCACCATGACCTTCTCCAGTACCTTCCCCAAGAAAAGGGTATTTGTGACTGGGCGGTAGTTGTCTAATACCATTGGATCCAGGGTGGGCTTCTTCAGGTGTGCTCATGGTACTGCCTCCTTAAGGGCAGCAGGAACCACCCTATCATGTTCCCCACACTGCCAAGATGCAGTTTTTCTTAGTGCCTATTAAAACCTGGAGACCTAGAGAAGGCTTTTTTCAGATGAGTTCAACTGCAAGGGCACTCCAGTTCAAAAATTAGAATTAAAGCAAAAACAAAACAACAGCGGTAGGGCCAAAGAAATATGGTAACTTACCTTCTTTCCAAACTCCTTCTAAGGTACCTTATGGTTGGTTCATCAATACTTCTAAGATACCTTATGGTTGGTTCGAGATACTTCTAAGATATCTTATGGTTGGTTCAACCATAAGGTATCTTAGAAGTACAACACAAAGGAGATGTCCTCACCACATGTGCTGCTCTGCTTCTGAAATTAAACACTCAAAGCTTGTCAGTCTGCTCCTTTTCATGATAATTAAATGCACATACACAAAATTATCAACAGCAGAGAAGCCAGCTTGTCTCAGCTGGAGACAACTGATTTCCTTTTTTAAAAAAACAAGAGACCGACACAGATCAGAAACGACAGTGCTGTGCTTATAACTGCTGACGAATTCTCACGCATTTTTCTGTGTTACATTAGATCTTCCTCCTCCCAGTTTGGCTAATTTAAGAGAGCTGTTCACACATTTATTTACTATACAATTCTGCTAGTCTTTTTTTGGCAGGGTGGGGCAATACTTTGCCCATGCTTTAAGGCTACAATCCTATACACAATTATCTGGGAAGAAGTTCCATTGAACTCAATGGGGCTGACTTCTGAGTAGATAGGTATATAGGATTGCACTGTAGATAATGTTATGGGGGCCATGGTCCCTCACAATGAGTGTTCACTTCTATACTTTTCACTTCTATGTACACTGTATGTGTGCGTGTGTGTGCGCGTGCGCGCACATGAATAGCAGCAGTTACTGGGGATGTCTGCCCCTTGCTGAGGCCCTGCCTATCTCTGAGCTTCAAAGGTCCTTCAGGCTGTGTGAAATAGCTGATGAAATTTCCAGATTCATAGTGGGCTGACCCTTCTCTCTGACATGCTAGTTTTCTACATGCATGGATTTTTTCCTTATCATTGTATGGCTAATTATATGACCCTCCCATGCCCAATTGCAATCCAAAGCCATATAGCCAAGTTACAAATTTGCCATATCGGTGAAAACTAGGCCTAAGTGAAGCATTGTTACAAACAATTCAGCATGTGTGTGTGTGTGTGAGTGTAAGAAAATATGTATTTCAAAGGCAGAAACTGTGTATGCTAAAAACATATACAAGAGAAAAGATAGCTCCACTTGGCGAGTGCACAGTGGCAGTAGAGTATAATGCTCAGCGTCATAACCGAGACCTGTGGGTTGTACTGACAAAGGGACCAGCACTATTTGGACAAAGCTGGTTAAATAATATTAATATAGACTGGAAATCTATCTATCAATGCTCTTCTAATGCACCAGGCAGCTGACAGAGCTCTTGTCTAAGCCCAATCCAGTTTTTGAACAGGGCATTCAGCAGCTGAAGCATATTAAGGCCACCATGATTTTGAACGATGTAGCCAAACCCAAATTCTTGAAAGCCCGACAGTTCTACTTGCTATCAGAGAGACAGTAGCTAAGGAACTGGATGGAGTAGTGGGAATGAACATGGGAATGAACATGCTGACTAAAGTTGACTGGAGTGAGTGACGCCTATGGTTCCCGTTATGAAAAAAAATTGATTGGTACAGAGTCGAGGTGACTTCAAGGTGAACATTAACCTAGTGCTGAGAATGGAACACTTCTACTTGCCTTGAATTGAGGATTTTTTCTCATCACTAGCCAGAGGAAAGAAATTTAGCAAATTGGAACTGGCACAGGCAGTTCCAATGCCGGAGTACAGGAGGAGTCAAGGATGTTTCTGATTATCAACACTGAAAAGGGATTGTTCCAGTATAATCAGTTGATATTTGGAATGGCATTTGTACCTACAATTTGGCAGAGGGCCATATATTAGAATCATAGAACCATAGCATCATAGAATAGTAGGGTTGGAAGGGGCCTATAAGACCCTCAAGTCCAACCCCCTGCTCAGTGCAGGAATCCAAGTCAGAGCATCCCTGACAGGTGGCTGTCCAGCCTAGAATCATAGAATCACAGAATAGTAGGTTTGGAAGGGGCCTATAAGACCATCGGGTCCAACCCCCTGCTCAATGTAGGAGGTATACCCTGTTGTAGATGCTATCTAGATGACATAATCGTTACAGGTTCCAGTGATGAGGATCATCTGAATAATCTGGCACAAGTTTTACAGAGACTGGGAGAATATGGAGTACATGTAAAGCATGATAAATGTGGGTTCTTCAAAGAATCACTTTCATATTGTGGACATTGACATTCTATAGATGACAAAGGATTACACAAATCACCTGAAAAAACAGAAGCAGTCTTGAAGACACCTTGTGATGGGTTCATTAAGTACTATTATAGGTATTGCAAAAAAATTAGCGACTGTGCTCCATCCATTGATTCAAAGGAAAACACTGGGAATGGACTAAGCAATGTAAATGTGCTTTCCAGGAGGCAAAGAAGCTTTTCACTTCAGAGCAAGGATTAATTAATTAATTATTCATTCATTCATTTCATTTCTATACCGCCCAATAGCCGAAACTCTCTGGGCGGTTCACAAAAATTAAAACCAAACAACACACAATAAAACAATTTAAAATATATAGAACATTAAAACCACAATATAACAATACAACCACAATAAAACCTAGCAGCAGTGCAGGAGTTTAAAATACAGATTTAAAACAGCAAAGATAAAAATTTAGAAAGCTAAAATGCTAAAATGCCTGGGAAAATAAAAAGGTCTTCACCTGGCGCTGAAAGGAATACAATGTAGATGCCAGGCGAACCTCACTAGGGAGCTCATTCCAGAGCCGGGGTGCCACAGCAGAAAAAGCCCTCCTCCTAGTAGCCACCCGCCTCACTTCCTTTGGCAGGGGCTCACGGAGAAGGGCCGCTGACGATGATCTTAAGGTCCGGGCAGGCACATATGGGAGGAGGCGATCCTTCAGGTAACCTAGCCCCAAGCCATTAAGGGCTTTGAATGTTAACACCAGCACTTTGAATCGGGCCCGGAAATGGACTGGCAGCCAGTGCATCTGGAAAAGTACTGGCGTAATATGAGCTCGCAGGCCAGTCCCTGTTAACAATCTTGCTGCCCTATTTTGGACCAGCTGAAGTTTCCGGACCATTTTCAAAGGCAGCCCCACGTATAACGCATTGCAGTAATCCAGACGAGAAGTTATCAGAGCATGGATAACTGTAGCTAGGCTATCTCTGTCCAGATTAGGGCGTAGTTGGTATACCAGCCTAAGCTGATAAAAAGTGCTCCGTGCCACTGAGTTCACCTGTGCCTCAAGTGACAGTTCTGGATCCAAGAGCACCCCCAAACTACAAACCTGATCCTTTAGGGGGAGTGCAACCCCCTCCAGAACAGGTTGAATGTCACCTAGCCAGGCAGACGAACCACCCACTAACAGTACCTCCATCTTGTCTGGATTGAGTTTCAGTTTATTGGCCCTCATCCAGTCCATTACCGTGCCCAGGCACTGATTCAGAACAGCCACTGCCTCACCTGGTTTTGATGAGAAAGAGAGGTAGAGCTGGGTGTCATCTGCATATTGATGGCACCTCAGCCCACACCCCCTGGATTAACACATTACAATCCAGACTTTGAGATCACCCTGGTGTGTCATGCCAGGACCAGGAGTGTGGAATTTGGGCAGTGATTTCCCATGTAATGCCAGATGGAAAAAAAGTGGCCCAGAGTTCTTACTTCCAGATCCTTGAGCCCTGCAGAGCATAACTATGCTCAGATAGATCTTTGAGGAGTTAAGAAATCTGGAAATCATCTCTATGGTAGGAAGTTACTTTAGATACAGACCACAAACCCTTGCTGTTCATTTTCCATCCCATGAAGGGCTTTCCAGATATGGCTGCTGCCTATATTCAGAGATGGGGCTCAGAACGATGATGTTTAGTTTAAAGGGACTTTGTAATGTAGACAGGCTTTCATGACTGCCATTGCAAGAGGTGGATGGAAATGCCAACTCGCTGGATGGGCTTGCTGCTCTTGAGATGTTCAACATGTCGCAAATTGGTATCCTACCAATCACACCTGTGGTACTGAGATGAGAGAGAGGCAACGATCTCTTGCTCAGTGAAGTGTATGAAGCTACCTTAAAGAGCTAGATAAAAGAGCCAGCAGAGAGCTTGGGACCTTTTTTTACTACAGAAATGAACTCACAATTGCCTGAGGCTGTCTGATGTGGGAAAGTTGTGTGATAATCCCTGAGAAGCTGCAGGCCAGAATTTTGGAAGAACTGTACGTAGGACACCTTGGCATAGTCAAGATGAAAGCACTGGAGTTCTATTTGGTAGCCAGGTATAGATGGACATACTGAGCGATTAGTCAAGAATGCTCTGAATGTCAGCAGGCACAAAATATGCCTGGAAAGGCACCACTTCATCCATGAAATTGGCCAATGGTTCCCTAGGACCACAACCACCTGGATTTTGCAGGCCTATTTTTTGGCACAAATTTCCTAGTAGCAGTGGATGACTATTCCAAATGGCCAGAAATATTCTGCTTGACATCTACAGCTTCAGTGGGCACTGTACATATTCTCTGAAGTCTTTTGCTCTAACAGGGGTACTTGTATGAAACAAAATGGCAGCAAGCATGGAATGCTGGATGGAACATTTCATGCAAACCATGAACTATGATTTGAGAGTGGCAGAAGAACAGCCAGGCTCCTTATCTGTTAAACTTGCAAACTTTCTGTTGGCATATAGAAATGTGTCAGCCAATCAGACACCTTCCAATTTGTTTCTGGGATGTAATTTCAGATCCCAATTCGATCTGTTCAAACCTGCCCTCTGTAGCAATGTTCTTAATGAACAGACTGATCAAGTAAAGCACCGGGAGCACTCTTCACTTAGAGAACTACAGATAGGCCAACATGTCCTTCTTTAACATACAGAGGAAATTTGTAAAAAATGGATTCCGGGTAATATTCAAGCTGTGAGAGGACCATATTCTTATGAAGTCATCATTGCTCACACCTGATGTAGCAATGCCACATTGAGCAAATACGAGAATCATCTTCCTCACAGAACTGTTCAGTACTATCTATCCCAGATTTGGTAGATCTAACCAGTGATCTGGAATCTACAGCAACAGTGTGCCATCAGTACCTGTCACACATGGTCAGAAGCCAGAACTGTCATCTAACGTGTCTCCAACACTGTCATCTGAAACGTCAGCTGAGTCAACTCCAGAACCTGAAGACGTTACCCTGTTCATGTGAAGAAACCACCTGACAGGCTAAGCCTGTGACTGAACTAACAGGTCAGTCAACAAGTGAGCAGTTCCTTAATTATAATTGTTAAATGTTGTCTTGTTAAATCTCCTCTGGGGATTTAATGAAGGGGGAGGACTGCTGTCCACATTCCATGTCAAGGTTTTAGCAGGCTTCTGCTGTCTCTGCTAGTTCAGAAGAAAGAAAGCAGGTAAGGAAGCAACCTGGCTGCTAATGAAGAAGTTACTACAGTGCTATGTCCAGGAGCTATCAATGGGACACACAAAGACAGAAGCCCGGGGGGGGGGGTGCTCTTTTGCTTCTAGCTTCTTACCTTGACTTATAACTCCTTCTCCTGGAGATCCTGAAAAGGAGTCTATTAGTCTGACATTTGGAGTCAAATGCAGAGAACTGCCAACCCTATCACTTTTGGTTAAAAAAAGGTAACTCCCTACAAATTCAGTGAAAAATCAGTCCTTTGGAAGCAGAATAACGTATGTAAAGTAAGCAAATAGATGAAGAATTGACCAATATGACATGTTTAATTAACTAATGAATTTTGACATTAAAATATGGGTTTCCTCAGTCTAAACAGGTGTGTGTGTGTGATATACATGTCCACATATACAGCTCAGATTAGAGAGAGCCATCTGCACCTAAATGGAAACCTCAGGGAATTCATTTGAAGGGAATTAATTAGAAGATGCAGAGCTTTTCTACATAAGGCTGTTAATTGCTGTATCTACTTTTGGTTTCGTGACTTTCGTCACAGAATTGAGATCTGAGCTCTACATGAAGAGCTTTTCTTTTCCTGCTTTTCTGCTGCATAATCTCTAGGTGGAGATGTTTTATAGGGGAATAACACAAAATACACCAGTACAAACAGCTCTTTCAGAAATAATATCCCATTTTCCCCATCCTAAAAACCCCCAGGAAATTGCTCAGAAAAAAAACAGAAGGGAAACCAGAGAATTGTAACATTGTCTAAAGAACCCATCAACAACCGTGAATAAGGGATCGCGAGCACACAATAAATGCCGGAACCTGGCTTCATGTAACTTGAGCCCATTATTCCATGTCCTGCATTCACAATAAATGCCTCATGTAGAAAAGCTCACAGTTAGTAGGCTGAGGTCTGGGCCCATGTTTCCAGAATGGATTGCAGAGGAATGCCCAGATTAATATAATTTTGCCATATTAATTAAATAACAAGGATGGCATAACTTAAAAAGTTTGACATAGCAGAAAACTCCAGGCTTCAGCAAGCCACAATGGGCCACAATGATTCAGCAAAATTGGCTGTTAACGGATGGACAGCTCTAAGTAAAGAGAGTAAGAGAGTAAACTTTTCTGTTAACACTGTGTCACGATGAACACACAAAAAATCTCCAGTTAATCATGAGCTGCACAAACGTCTCTTTGTAACACAGGCCTCCTACAAACACTGTTTGCTCAAGAGAAGGCACGTGTATCTGTTTAAGCAGAAAGAGATGCCAAGGAAGCAATACCTCTTTCTGGCATATGCTGCATAGAATTAAGTTGTAATACCAACTGAGTAATAGCACCTTGCTAGGTATAAATATGAATCGTATGGAACCACATTTTACATCTGTTCGTTGAGAATGACCTTCCTGGACTATGCACCTGTCCCTTTGATTGTCTGACCTTGTGAGTCTCTGTTTCCATGAAGGCTGAACCCTAAAAGGCTCCGGTCACCAAAGTAAGACCAGCCACAAAAGTATCTATTAAATAATTCCCACTTGGAGCAGTTCAGTTATGGCATAAAAAGAAGATTCGTAGCCACATCATATATATGTTCACTCTGAAAAAAGTTCAGTGTACTGAGTTTGGTGGGGTTTATCCCAAGCATGCATGCAGAAGATTGCAGCCCTAATATACTCTTAAAAGCAACCAAGTTTCTGGATCATACCACTGCTACAGTCACAAATTTTCTGTTTCTATAAAACGTTATTGTATGACACTGAAGTAAATGCAGATTAAATATATAGATTTGTTGTTGTTTTAACCTCACAACCATGGGAGACAGAGTTAGGGCCCTTTTAGTGGTGGCCTCTACCTTATGGAATTCCTACCGAAGAGATATATGGATGGCTGCTTTTAGAGGGGCTTTAACAACACATTTTTTATTATTATTTTATTTATTACATTTATACCCCACCTTTTTTCCTCCTTAAGAAAATCCTCCTTCTCTCCATTTTAGCCTCACAACAACCCTGTGAGGTAGGTTGGGCTGAGAGTCTATGACTGGCCCAAAGTCACCCAGTGAGCTTCATGGCCGAGGGGGGACTAGAACCCGGGTCTCCTGACTCCTAGTCCAACACTCCAACCACTACACCATACTGGCTCTCATTTGCTCTCTCTGGCTTTTAATGTAAAAGGTTTTGTGGTATTTGCTGCTGTTAGATCTTTGAAATAGTGTTTTATTTCAACTGGTTTGCTTTTAAATTGTTGAATTTAAGGTGGTTTTATAATTTGGTACTGAAATTTACTGTTTTATATGATAAGCCTCCCTAGGGAAGACCGTGGATTTGAAAGACAACTAAGAAATACATTAAATAAATAGATAAGATACATAAGTATTATTATCAAATCTTCTTCTGAAATGACACAAGCACCTAGACCCCACAGCACTGGGTTTCATAGCTAACCGTGTTCTTAACGTGTTAAAATTAGCATGTTCCTTATTACTCATCCTCTGCGTAGCAAGTGTGCCTTCCTTATAGCAAGTATGCTACACTTATGTGTAGCATGTATGCCTTTTGTGTAGTGAATATGCCCACCTTTTGCATAGCAAGTCAGTTCTTCATCATTGTATACAAATTGGACCTTCTAATGGTCCATACAGTAACCAGGTTATTGGTCTACAATTAACCATATCAGCATGAATTTTCCATAACCTCATAACATGTAACTAATAATAAAAAATATGTCTTCCTTCCCAAGTGGGAATAGAGTGTTTATGTCATGGTTTTTAAAGCAGCATGTCTGAGATGTTTTGAGCTTAGCCCCCTGTTCTCAGCCAGGGTCACAAGTTGCCCATTCCTGGGTTCATGTGATGGGGGAATTAGGGGCAGCTGTTCCACAATAAATCCAACATGGATCACTAAAGATCCTGTGCTGAGTGGGAGGAAGTTTCCACCTTTCTCAGGATCCTTTCTCTACCTCCAGTTTTTCAAGTGAGTGGATGCACACACACGTGCACGCACAGCCACACACCCCTCAGGACCACACACCCCTGAACATTTGCTCATCACTGTATTCAAGCATCTATTTATATTTTACAATGGAGATAAGGTGGAGGCCAATGAGGCCAATGTGGAAGAGGCCAATCTTAGAACGAAACCTTCACAAATAATTTCGGAATGAATTAATTTATCTGCTTTTTGCCCACTGCAGTATTTTTTTTTTTTTTTATGTCAAGATTCACATGGAACTGGGAAGCGGGGAGAACCCAAAAACAGAATTGGACCATTTACCAGTACAAGTACAGCGGATCTGACTACTGAAGCTTGCCAAGTTCATGTTGGCCAATGATCAAAACAGGGTCCTTCCACCTATGAACTACTTGTATCGTGTAAGAAAGTCATCACAAGATAATTGGAAAAAAGATCCCTTCCTACTGCAGAAACATAGTCATTCATAGCTACTTTTATTCACATATTAGCAGAGTGTTATGTTTGTGTGGGAAGGAACCATATAATGGGCCACACCCCATATAGTCCTTTTATACATTCATTTCCAGAGTGATGTGGGATCACAGCACTTCTGGTATGAATTGGCCCTCTAAATCAAGAAAGGGTACATATCTAGAGATAGAGAAGGTTAATGTTGTGCGGGATCCTTTTTTAAGGTAGGAACCTGAGCAAGCTAAGTGATCTTTGTTTTTCTTTCAGTCCTGTGAATCTGCATCATTTTATCAAAATGAGTGATGTTAATATGGCAACTGCCTGCATATAATTTTTTACCCCTATATCCTTGTCAAGGTACATCCTTTACACTGTATAACAGGGAAGAAACATGTAACCAGCCCTTATTATGATGGAACTGATCTAATCTACTCAGCTGAAGTCTACTAATCCAATGACTGCAAAACTGCCATGAAAAAAGGGAGCCGGGCACATTGGCATCTATCTAATGCCAGTGAGCAGATATTTAGAACAACTTCTCTACTTGAAAAAGGTAATACTGGACTTTTGTTTAAATAGATATCAAAGCTCTAAGCGATCAGACCTGATCGTACACTTTGGCTTGGAGCCAGATGCGGATGCTGCCAATACAGTGTTTTAGTCAGATCATGACCCATAGAGAGATGCCTCGATGAGCAGATGACTGTGTACCTATATTAGTGGTTCACTGGCTAGAGGCTTTGGGACGCTTCCCTCTTAACCACGTTCTCTCCACCTCTTCATGACAGCAGTAGCAGTCACGATTTCCATGCAGTTCCTGGCTATTTACCACTACCGCAGGCTCGGGGTCAGAGTTGCTTCACCTGTGTCTAGGTTCCAATCTACAGGGCATTTCCTCCATTTCTACTCCACCCCCAAGACTTTCATGTCAAGTGATGTATGCCGCTCCCCGTAGCTAGCACAGCATCTCTTCCCCTACATCCAGGATTTCTTTCCAACTCATTCTGTGATGGATTTTGCTGTCACGGCGGCCGCAGGGCAGTTTGGGGGTGTGTGTGACCTTCGGCGCAGCCTGCTGGAAGCCGTGCCAGTTGGCAGAAGGGAAAGTTGTGTGGGGCGGGGGCAGAGCAGAGGGCTAAACATGTCTACCTGGATTTAACTCACTGCCTTCAATCGCACTTTGCCGAGCACAGGAGCAGAAGGGGCGGGAGAATTCCTTTGCCTGTTGTTTGCGTGCCGGAGTGGGGAGGGGAGCCATCCCTGATGCTTTGAAACTGCGCAGTTGTGCAGCAGAGGGGTTGGGGGAATGGAGGGCAGCCAACTCTGATGCTTTGAAAGTGCACAGAGCCATGCTGATGTTAAAGCCTCACTGAGCCCGGGGAGGGAGGGGGCACAGAGCAAGCCTCCGCTCATTCGTTCAGCCCACCCAGCCCCCAAACTAATGCAGTTTCAGGTGCTGTTTGCCCCATGCAAGTGGGTGTGTGTGTTTTTTTAGTGAATTCACTGCATTACTGGCTACCATTTGCCTCAGTAGGAGCTAACCTGATTTCATGAAAATCCATATTTAACAGAATTGCCTCAAAAACTGTATCCATGTAGATTCAGCCCAAGTCATTATCTGTTCTCCCTCTCTCCACCCACTGCCTGAATTTAAGATATAAGCTCCTGGGGGCAGGAGCTTATATCCTAACGTCTTGCTGATGTTCTTCCGTAAAGCACCATATATACCCCTTTCCTTTCATGTCATGTCTTTTAGATGGTAACCCTGCAGCCAGGGAGTGTCCTATTTCTTATCTTTGTAAGCTGCCCTGGGAGCTTTTTTGGCTAAAGGGCAGGATAAAAAGGCAAAATCCTTCACATTTTTAAAAAGAATTTAAATTAAAAAGGCTAAATCTTTTAATTTTTTAAAGGATAAAAGGCTAATTTATGATACATCAATCAATCAATCAATCAATCAGTCAGCATCCTAATACTCTGATTAGAGGTTGTCATCTTTCCACTTACTGGCTTTGGTTCCCCACTCAGAGATCCTGGGACCAAAATGCTGAACAGGTAAATGCTTCCTCTGTCTCATACCACTGTTAAAGCAAATAACTGTATCTGAGAGAAGCTACTTTCAGTTTCAAGCTCCATGTATTGTAATTAATTGCAAATAATGTCATGCCTTTTGGTTAACAATTAACCTACGAGTCCAAGGATTCCTCTCCCAAACTCTAATTTTCCAGGAAAAAGCAACCCCCGCTTTGGATTCTGCAGCCTACTTGGGATTTGCTGAGGAGGCCATTGCCACTGATGGTCCAATAGTTATTATTACTGTTGTCGTTGTTGTCATTACATTTATATCCTGCCTTTTTTCCTTTTGCAAGGAACTCACGGTGGCTTACATTATCCACCTCCTCTCCATTTTATCCTCACAACAACAACCCTGTGAGGTAGGTTAGGCTAAGAGTCTGTGACTGGCCCAAAGTCACCCAGTGAGCTTCATGGCCAAGTGGGGACTAGAACCTGGATCTCTCGAGTCCCAGTCCAACACTCTAACCACTACACCACACTGGCAATCCCTTCTCTTCTAGGGAATTCCAATTTGAGAACATTGCCTTGGGTGGGTCTTGAACAAGCTGATCTGTCCTCAGCAAAATTCTGATATTCTGGGAACCAGCAGTCTTCCGAGCATTGATCTCCAAAAACGAACTCACTGCCACTGTTTTTAATAAACTTCCCAATTAGACCTTACTATTAGGGAATGTTGCCTCAGCTTTAAAAAATTTTAACCGCTGTCACCAATATAAACCCTCTATACATGAAAGAAACCCAGCAGCCCGGTTCCTATGGTGTAGGCATGGGAATAGCACCACCGCTAGAGCCAATCTCTCAAAATGAACAAACACTAAGACGTTTATTAGGGGGAAATATTGACAAAAGGGGGGGAAAAGCTCACTCTTTGAATTTATTCATTTGTTTATTATATATTTTTTATTTGCCAAATAACAAGGGTTCTCTGCGCAGATTTTTTGTTGTTGTTGTTCAGTCGTTACGTCGTGTCCGACTCTTGATGACCCCATGGACCATAGCATGCCAGGCCTTCCTGTCCTCCGCTCTCTCCCGCAGTTTGCTCAAGTTCACATTCATTGCATCGGTGATGCTATCTAGCCATCTCATCCTCTGCTGTCCCCTTCTCCTTTTGCCTTCAGTCTTTGAGTCTTTCCCAGCATCAGGGTCTTTCCCAGGGAGTTTTCTCTTCGCATCAGGTGGCCAAAATAATTGAGCTTCCACTTAGTATCTGTCCTTCCAATGAGCACTCAGGGTGGATTTCCTTTAGGATGGACTGATTTGACCTCCTTGCAGTCCAGGGCACTCGTAAGAGTCTTCTCCAGCACCACAGTTCGAAAGCATCAATTCTACGGCGCTCAGCCTTCCTTATAGTCCAGCTCTCACAGCCATACGTTGCTACTGGGAAAACCATAGCTTTGATTAGACAGACCTTTGTCGGCAAGGTGATGTCTCTGCTTCTTACTATGCTGTCTAGGTTTGCCATAGCTTTCCTCCCAAGGAGCAAGCGTCTTTTAATTTCATGGCTACAGTCACCATCTGCAGTGATCTCGGAGCCCAAGAAAATAAAATCTGTCACTGCTTCCATTTCTTCCCCTTCTATATGCCAGGAAGTGATGGGGCCAGATGCCATGATCTTCGTTTTTGTAATGTTGAGTTTCAAACCAGCTTTTGCACTCTCCTCTTTCACCCTCAACAACAGGCTCTTCACTTTCTGCCATCAGGGTGGTATCATCTGCGTATCTGCGGTTGTTGATAATTCCCCCAGCAATCTTAATTCCCACCTGTGATTCATCCAACCCAACGTTTGTCATGATGTACTCTGCATATAAGTTAAATAAGCAGGGTGACAATATGCAGCCTTGTCGTACTCCTTTCCCAATTTTGAACCAATTGGTTGTTCCATGTCCGGTTCTTACTGTTGCTTCTTGACCCTCGTACAGGTTTCTCAGGAGACAGGTAAGGTGGTCTGGTACTCCCATCTCTTTAAGAGTTTGCCACAGTTGGTTGTGATCCACACAATCAAAGGCTTTAGCGTAGTCAGTGAAGCAGAAGTAGACATTTTTCTGGAATTCTCTTGCTTTCTCCATGATCCAGCGAATGTTGGCGATTTGATCTCTAGTTCCTCTGCCTCTTCAAAACCCACCTTGTACTTCCGGTAGTTCTCGGTTCACATGCTGCTGAAGCCTAGCTTGTAGGATTTTGAGCATAACCTTGCTGGCATGTGAAATGAACGCAATTGTATGGTAGTTTGAACACTCTGTGGCATTTCCCTTCTTTGGAATTGGAATGTAAACATACCTTTTCCAGTCTTGTGGCCACTGTTGAGTGTTCCAAATGTGTTGGCATATTGAGTGCAGCACTTTAACAGCATCATCTTTTAGGATTTTAAATAGCTCAGCTGGAATACTGTCATCTCCGCTAGCTTTGTTGTTAGTAATGCTTCCTAAGGCCCACTGGACTTCACTCTCGAGGATGTCTGGCTCAAGTTCAGTAACCGCACTATCATGGCTATCAGGGACATTCAGATCTTTCCTGTATAGTTCTTCTGTGTATTCTTGCCACCTCTTCTTCATCTCATCTGCTTCTGTTAGGGCCCTGTCTTCTTTGTCCTTTATCATGCCCGGCTTTGCACAAAACGTTCCCTTGGTATCTCTGATTTTCTTGAAGAGATCTCTAGTCTTTCCCATTCTGTTGTTTTCCTCGATTTGTTTGCATTGTTCATTTAAGAAGGCCTTCTTGTCTCTCCTTGCTATTCTCTGGAAATCTGCATTCAGTTGGGTATATCTTCCCCTTTCTCCCTTGCTTTTTGCTTCCCTTCTTTCCTCAGCTACTTGTAAAGCCTCATCAGGCAGCCACTTTGCTTTCTTGCATTTCTTTTTCTTTGGGATGGATTTAGTTGCTGCCTCCTGAACAATGTTACGGACCTCCGTCCATAGTTCCTCAGGCACTCTGTCTATCAGGTCATACCTGAATGGTTTAGTGGTTTTCCCTACGTTCTTCAATTTAAGCCGAAATTTTGCAATAAGAAGCTCATGATCTGAGCCACAGTCAGCTGGAGGTCTTGTTTGTACTGACTGTATAGAGCTTCCCCATCTTTGGCTGCAAATTACATAATCAATCTGGTTTCAATATTAACCATCTGGTGATGTCCATGTGTAGAGTCGCCTCTTGTGCTGTTGGAAAAGAGTGTTTGCTATGATCAGTGTGTTCTCTTGGCAAAATCCTATTAGCCTTTGTCCTGCTTCATTTTGTACACCAAGGCCATGCTTGCCTGTTATCCCAGTGATTTCTTGACTTCCTACTTTAGCATTCCAATCCCCTATGGTGAAAAGGACATCTTTTTTTGGTGTTAGTTCTAGAAGGTGATGTAGGTCTTCATAGAACCGATCAACCTCAGCTCCTTCAGCCTCAGTGGTTGGGGCATAGACTTGAATTACTGTGATGTTGAATGGTTTGCCTTGGATTTGTACTGAGATCATTCTATCATTTTTGAGATTGTACCCCAGTAAAGCTTTTCCCACCTTTTTGTTGACTATGAGTGCTACTCCATTTCTTCTAAGGGATTCTTGCCCACAGTAGTAGATATGATGGTCACCTGAATTAAATTCACCCATGCTTGTCCATTTTAGTTCGCTGATTCCCAAGATGTCGATGTTCAATCTTGCCATCTCATGTTTGACCACCTCCAGCTTACCTTGATTCATTGATCTGACATTCCAGGTTCCTCAACAATATTGTTCTTTACAGCATCGGACTTTCTTTTCACCACCAGACACATCCACAGCTGAGTGTCCTTTCGGGTTTGGCCCAGCCGCTTCACTCTTTCTGGCGCTACTTGGAAATTCCCTCTGCTCTTCCCCAGTAGTATATTGGACACCTTCCAACCTGAGGGGCTCATCTTCCGGCGTCATCTCTTTTAGCCTTGTGATACGTTCCATTGGGTTTTCTTGGCAAGAATACTGGAGTGGGTTGCCATTTCCTTCTCCAGTGGACCACATTTTGTCAGAACTCTGCCATGACCTGTCCGTCTTGGGTGGCCCTGCAAGGCATAGCTTATGGCTTCACTGAGTTACGCAAGCCCCTTCGCCACAACAAGGCAGTGATCCATGAAGGGGCTCTGCGCAGATTACAAACCATTAAAAAATACAGTACAATACAAAGAGTTAAACGAATAAAATATGATGCAAATAGTTAATACAACACAAAATGTGAAACAGCACAGGAAGAGATCGATATTAAAATTCTTTATATAAAATATTTTTTAAAAGTCGTAAAATCTAAAAACCTAAGGGCGCAATGCTGTCGGGATAGGCGGCCGCCTCCAAACTCAGAGGCGATCACCTTTCCAATGCAGGGTGGGTGACGCGCGGAGGAGATCGTCCCCTCCGCGCTTCAGCCACCTTGCATTTGTGGCTAGACAGCCGATTTTGGCTGTGTAGCTGCGGGAAGGTGGAACGGAAGAAGCAGCTGCTGGATGACACATAGGATATGTCGTACCGGCATTTCTGCCTTCCCCACCCCAGAACGTTCCCTGGAATGCTGCGTTTTTGCTGCACGGAGCTGTTCTGAGCTGCCTGCGAGGCAGCATGGGAGGGGGGGAAGGTCAGTTCTCAGGAATCGACCTTGTGGTGCAGGCTCCGAGGTCAGTTCCCGGAAACCAGCATATCCAGTGGCTGTCTAGCAGCTGACTAGCAGCCATACGATTGCTTCTTTAGTCTCTAAAACACCTGGCAGAAAAGAAAGCGCTTCACCTGGCATAAAAATATAACAATGTAGGTGCCATACAAGCCTTCTTGGCAAGGACATTCTATAAAAAGGCACCACCACTGAGAAGTAGCCACCTACATAACTTCGGTCAGATTCACTGCCCAGAGCCTGGAAGTAAAAGTGTAGTAATAGACACGCCACAGTAAGGGCCACAACAGACATTTTTCCTGCACTGAGCAGGGGGTTGGACTCGATGGCCTTGTAGGCCCCTTCCAACCCTACTATTCTAGGATTCTATGAGTCTTTAAATACGGGTCTAGCAGCTATGTCAATTTTAGTCTATGGTAGGTGCAAGGCCCCCGATCTGGATCAGGATCCTAGCATGAGGGTAGGGGGCCTTTTAATATCTGGACTGGGCCCTTGGAGCCTACTCTTGGGTAAAAATAAAAAGAAGACACGGCTGCTAGACGCACATTTAAAGTAATGTCTGTTTTGGCCCTAAGGCAGGAGATGGGGAACTCAGCACAAGCATTTCCTCCTGCTGTGGATGATAGAAGTGCACTAGAGACAAGATCTGGAAGTCCAAACTCCAAACTTATAGTGCTACTCACAGTTGAAATGTTCTCATCAAAATGAAATTTTGACACCACCTGTGTTTTGTAAGTAATGGTTCTTTTCACGACAGTTCATTATGTACTTTTTTTTTTTTTTTACATTTTGTGTGAAAACACTGATATGAAATTCAGGTTTGACAGTGCTGACTTTTTGACACTTTGTATTGGTATTGGCCCGCTCACAGCTGACAGTGCTGCAGTGAAATTTCCAAAGTGTCATTTTCAATTTTCACAATGTTCCACTGAAATGACATGGCTCTTTTTAACTAGCTCTTGCTGGGATTAACTGGCCCAAGGAACTCAAACAGACAATTGGATCTATTTTCATGGTCTAATCCAGGCCTGCACGATATATGACACACCAGTCAAACATATCCATTCCCCTGAGCTGTGTATGGTGGTCCACAATGCTCACGATAAATCTCGGTGTGTGTGGGGGGGTTGCTACCTCTCTGGGGCTTAAATAACAAAAGAGTTGGCAAGCATGTGGCAGCTGAAAGCTGATGGGTTTGAGGTCACAAGTTGTGTGTGATCATAAGTTCTACTGGCTTGGTCTAATCCGGTGGTGGGCAACCTGTAGCTATCTAGATGTTTTGGCCTACAACTCCCATCAGTCCAAGTTACCATAGCCAATGATGAGGGAGGATGGGAGCTGTAGGCCAAAACATTTGGAGGGCCACAAGTTGCCCATGCTTGATCCAATTTATGAATGCTGGGCTTTTAAAAATCCGTGAGCACAAGAAGCAAAAGCTACTTCAGAGCTGCAAAGTTTGCATGAATGAGCTACACCATAAAAAGGTCTAGAGCCAAGCAAAGTCAGGCCTGGAAGACAGAGGTCAGATACCCTGTGGATAGTCACAAACTGGACTTAGTGCTCAGATTCATGCAGCATTTAACTGATAATAGACTTGAAGTGTACATTCGTATGAAAAATAGATGAAACAATAAATAATGAAAGAAAGATGGAAGTAGCTATCGGTACCTGTTTTCAAAATGAAAGATGCTACTGTTCAACAGTCCCTTCCTTGGTCGTTCTCTAAAGAGCCTGTAACCCAGAGCTAAAGCTCTCCATTTTAAATCAGAACATAGTCATTTACTCCATTTCAAATCTCCATAACACATTAGAAATACATTTTCCTAGGGATTGTAACGCAAGTCTATTCTATTTTGAAAAATGGTAAACAGTGGCCTGGCCCTTCATCTGTTGCATTCCCTTAAAAAAGAATCTAGTCAGGGAGATTTCCCCAGTTTTTAGAGTATTTGAGGGGAATTTGTTTACTTGAATGTTTTCCTTAAACCCAAATATGTCCGTACCTAAGCAATATACTTTAGCAGTGATCCTAAAAACAAGGGCGGCAAACAAGATGGCTGATGCCAAGTGCTTAACAGCATATATTTGACCTCAGAGCCACACTGATTAACTATTTTTGATTAAATTTTGAGGGAAAGCTAATATCAGGCCTAATGTTTATCCCAAAGGTTTTTAGAAGCCTCAAATTTAAAATTACAAAATGGTGGCCAGTTTTGTAACAACCAAATTGCTCTGTTGTAGGCAACAATGCAAAATATGTACAAAATATGTTATGGAATGTGTTGGTGATAGAACACTGATGATACATAGTCTGAAGATACACCAGCCTTCTGTGACACTGTAATGCTGAAAAATTGAAATTTAAAAATAAAAAATGGCTGGCAAAATCACTAAGCCTCCATTATTTACTGAGATTTAAATAAGCTCTCAGAACAACAATGAAAGGTTTATAACTACAGAGGGGAAAGCACCTGATATTACCTCAGAATAACTCTTTATGACTTCCAGTTGTTTTTATATATGTTGTTGTTGTTCAGTCATTAAGTCGTGTCCGACCCTTCGTGACCCCATGGACCAGAGCACACCAGGCCTTCCTGTCCTCCGCTCTCTCCCGGAGCGTGCTCAAGTCCATATTCATTGCATTGGTGATGCTATCTAGCCTTCTCATCCTCTGCCGTCCCCTTCTCCTTTTGTTTTCAATCTTTCCCAGCATCAGGGTCTTTCCCAGGGAGTTTTCTCTTCGCATTAGGTGGCCAAAATATTTGAGCTTCAGCTTCAGTATCTGTCCTTCCAATGAACAGTCAGGGTTGATTTCCTTTAGGATTGATTGATTTGACCTCCTTGCAGTCCAGGGGACTCGTAAGAGTCTTCTCCAGCACCACAGTTCGAAAGCGTCAATTCTTCGGCGCTCAGCCTTCCTTATAGTCCAGCTCTCACAGCCATACGTTGCTACTGGGAAAACCATAGCTTTGATTATACGAACCTTTGTCGGCAAGGTGATGTCTCTGCTTCTTACTATGCTGTCTAGGTTTGCCATAGCTTTCTTCCCAAGGAGCAAGCATCTTTTAATTTCATGGCTACAGTCACCATCTGCAGTGATCTTGGAGCCCAAGAAAATAATATCTGTCACTGCTTCCATTTCTTCCCCTTCTATATGCCAGGAAGTGATGGGGCCAGATGCCATGATCTTAGTTTTTTTAATGTTGAGTTTCAAACCAGCTTTTTTTTAATGTTGAGTTTCAAACCAGCTTTTTCACACTCAACAAGAGGCTATTGAGATCCTCTTTGCTTTCTGCCATTAGGGTGGTATCGTCTGCGTATCTGAGGTTGTTGATAATTCTCCCAGCAATCTTAATTCTGACCTGTGATTCATCCAACCTGGCGTTTCTCATGATGTACTCTGCATATCAATTAAATAAGCAGGGCGACCGTATACAACCTTGTCGTACTCCTTTCCCAATTTTGAACCAATCGGTTGTTCCATGTCCGGTTCTTACTGTTGCTTCTTGACCCTCGTACAGGTTTCTCAGGAGACAGGTAAGGTGGTCTGGTACTCCCATCTCTTTCAGAATTTGCCACAGTTGGTTGTGATCCACACAATCAAAGGCTTTAGCGTAGTCAATGAAGCAGAAATAGACGTTTTTCTGGAATTCTCTTGCTTTCTCCATGATCCAGCGAATGTTGGTGATTTGATCTCTAGTTCCTCTGCCTCTTCGAAACCCAGCTTGTACTTCCGGTAGTTCTCGGTTGACATACTGCTGATGCCTAGCTTGTAGGATTTTGAGCATAACCTTGCTGGCATGTGAAATGAGCACAATTGTGTGGTAGTTTGAACACTCTTTGGCATTGCCCTTCTTTGGAATTGGAATGTAAACTGACCTTTTCCAGTCTTGTGGCCACTCCAAATTTGTTGGCATATTGAGTGCAGCACTTTAACAGCATCATCTTTTAGGATCTTAAATAGCTCAGCTGGAATACTGTCATCTCCACTAGCTTTGTTGTTAGTAATGCTTCCTAAGGCCCACTTGACTTCACTCTCTGGGATGTCCGGCTCAAGTTCAGTGACCGCACTATCATGGCTATCAGGGACATTAAGATCTTTCCTGTATAATTCTTCTGTGTATTCTTTCCACCTCTTCTTCATCTCATCTGCTTCTGTTAGGTCCCTGCCTTCTTTGTCCTTTATCATGCCTGTCTTTGCCCTTGATATCTCTGATTTTCTTGAAGAGATCTCTAGTCTTTCCCATTCTATTGTTTTCCTCGATTTCTTTGCATTGTTCATTTAAGAAGGCCTAATATTAAATGTTAAATATTAAATGTTAAATAGTTCTGTTGAAGATAGAGTAGAAGCAAAATTGGATTCCATGACCATTTGATAGAAGTCAAATGGCTGTTTATTTTCCTGAAGTTTTGATGGAATCTAAACCAGCAACAGGAAATACTGGAGTTAAATTATGGTGTATTATAGGTGCATAAAAAATAGATGCAAGCAAGTGAAAACAACACTTCAAGGGAAAACCTTTAAACTGATGTATCTCAGTCAATTCTTAGTTTTTTTAAAAAAAAATATCTGGCCATCTTATAGTTCTCTTATACATGGAGAGTTTTCTGTGTAAGAGGTCCAGTCATCCCTGACCATTGGCTATGGGATGATGGAACTTGGAGTCCAACATGTCCAACAAGAGCAGATTCCCCACTCCTGGAATTGAGTGCGCATTGAGAAATGTCTGCTTTCTAAAGAAAAATAGGAAAGAGAGTTGAAGGGAATATAATCTATGCATAGGATACTCAAAAGTTAGCCCAGACTGACTCTCCTAATCAAACGTTTATTTAAAGAGGAATTTGACTGCCATCTAGATGTCATTTATTCTACAGTAACCTTATAATAATCAAAGAAAAGCTTCAGAATCAGTGAGTTGTGAATTGCAACTTAGGGTGCAATCCTATGCATGCTTAGACAGAGAAAAGGCCTACAACCTCCAGCATTCCCCAGCCAGAGTGGCTAGCTGGGGAATGCTAGGAGTTGTAGGCCTTTTCTCTGCCTAAACATGCACAGGATTGTACCTGTAATCTAATTTAAGCATTTTAGTCATTTTAAAATTTTCTTCTAGTCTTATTACAGCTATAAGCATTTTATCTAGTTGGCTCATGGAGGGTTCATTGTACTTTATGCTACCATAAACAGGAACATAGTCTTTGGTTGGTTATATGAATGCTACGGGCGTGCAGTAGCCACTAGATTTGATTTGGATCCTGATTTGGCAATTCAGAAAACAGTCCAATTTGACTTGGCTGATTCAGACTTAGAAACTGGAAATGACAATAATTTTTTAATTTAATTTAATTTTTTCTCTTTGACAGAATTGGATGACATTTGCAGACATAGCAGCCCCTTGTGAGGGGATGAAACCTGGCACATTTTAGTCAAATAGGTGCAGGGTGGATTGTGCTAGGCATCTTTTGAAGTATGAGTATTTTTAAAGAGAACTGCCAATAACCTGTTTGTTTCTTGTGTGAAACGTGAGCCTTCTGAAGGGATCATGCCTTCCAAGTTTCAGATGAATAGGTACAGGGGTTGTTATGCAAGACCAGGAGTTAGTGAAAGGGGGATCTTCAGATTTTGGGAGAGGGTTCAGAGGAGGGCAACAAAGATGATCAGGGGACTGGAAGCAAAGCCCTATGAGGAGGAGAGACTGAAAGAACGGGGCATGTTGCCTGGAGAAGAGAAGCCTGAGGGGAGATGTGATAGCACTCTTCAAGGACTTGAAAGGTTGTCACAGAGAGGAAGGCCAGGATCTCTTCTCGATCATCCCAGAGTGCAACACAGAAGAATGGGCTCAAGTGACAGGAAGCCAGATTCTGGCTGAACATCAGGGGAAAGCGTCCTGACTGTTAGAACAATATGACAACAGAACCAATTCCCAGGTAGGTAGTGGGCTCTCCCACACTGGAGGCATTCAAGACGAGGCTGGACAGCCATCTGTCAGGGATGCTCTGACTTGGATTCCTGCATTGAGCAGGGGTTGGACTCGATGGTCTTGTAGGCCCCTCCTAACCCTACTATTCTATGATTCTATGATTCTACCCCCCAAAATGGCACTCGGCAGCTTACAATCATAAATGAAACTGGATTAAAACAATAATAAAGCAATGCATTAAAATACAATACCTTCCCCCACCCCCATTTTTGGAGGGGAACTTCTATGAAAATGGCATATGCTGTAGAGGTGTTCCTAGGCAAGAAACCTGCACAGTCTCAGAAGAATAGGTGCAGGGGGTAGTGAGTTATAGTGTATGAAAAACAGTTTGTTTGTTTTCTGCTCAATTGGTACCAAAGTAGCAGAAAGTGCAACAGGGGTGGGTGGTGGATGTGGAACATACTGTGGAGGAGGCAAAAGGATTTGAACAACCAGCATTTTCTGACCCAGCACTAATGCTACATCCTGCCAGGTCCCACAGACCCCCTCAAACTGCTTTTAATGCCTCTGCTCCTGGGAGAGAGAACTAACAAAGATAACTGAAGACAGCCCTGTGATATATGACTTTAGTATCTCTGCCCCAAAGTGCTAGAGAGCCCTGGTAAAACAATGGATTAGGAGCTAGAACATCCAGTCACAAAGCTACACCCCTTCCTCACCCCTCCCACCATCCTTGGGGTTTCCTGATATGGAATGCTTGGGGAGAAATGTATCAGTTCTTGCAGACACACAGTCTAGGTCTCTGTGTTGCTCCAAATCTGAATTGCTAACAACATTTTAGGAAGATTCAGATTCAGATCTGGTCCACTTTGGAGGATCCCTGCTTCAATGTGGACATCCCCTGAATCTGTCTGAATTAGCCCACTTCAGTTTGGGATTGGGCCAAATCTGAAGCACCTAAGGCAGAGATAGGTAACCTCATGCCCATGGGTGGCAGTGCGCCTTCAGACACCTTTTTTGGTACCCACCACGCTGCCCTCACTCTTCTCCCTTTTTTTCGAATTACCACTTTTTTTTACTGGCAGCTGGGCTTGCTGTGAAATAGGTTTTCTGCTGATGCTGAAAATGGGGGGTTGAAAGGCATTGTTTAGTGTGTGGTGGCTCAGACCCCACCTCTGCCTTGCACTCAGTCTTTTGGGTAGCTTACTTGTTCTTTGCCACGCCTCCTGCGGCAGCCATTTTGTGGTGGTGCCCAGGTCCATGGTCCAAAAAGGTTGCCTTTGTTGTTCAGTCGTTAAGTCATGTCTGACTCTTCGTGACCCCATGGGCCATAGCACGCCAGGCCTTCCTGTCCTGCGCTCTCTCCCGGAGTGTGCTCAAGTTCATCTTCATTGCTTCGGTGATGCTATCTAGCTATCTCATCCTATGCCATCCCCTTCTCCTTTCGCCTTCAATCTTTCCCAGCATCAGGGTCTTTTCCAGGGAGTTTTCTTTTCGCATTAGGTGGCCAAAATATTTCAGCTTCAGTATCTGTCCTTCCAATGAGCAGTCAGGGTGGATTTCCTTTAGGATGGACTGATTGGACCTCCTTGCAGTCCAGGGCACTCGTAAGAGTCTTCTCCAGCACCACAGTTCGAAAGCATCAATTCTTCGGCGCTCAGCCTTCCTTATAGTCCATCTCTCACAGCCACACATTACTACTGGGAAAACCATAGCTTTGATTAGACGGACCTTTGTCAGCAAGGTGATGTCTCTGCTTCTTACTATGCTGTCTAGGTTTGCCATAGCCCTAATCTAAAGAAGACCATCTCAGACCTTCATGCTGCCTAAAATCCTTTCACTGGAGATACTGAGGGCTAAATGTAGGACCTCATACAGACAAAAGGGTGTGCCCAATCTGGAATGGGATGCTGCCAGTTGATTGTACAGCAGATGTGTTCATATATGGTTGTTTATCCCGAAATGCCTCATAGTGCATTTCAGTAGCAATACCGGGTAAACAAGTTTATTATCTACATTATGTGGACGTGTGTGTGCGTGTGTGTGTGTGTGACTTATAAACAGATTACATATAAAAACTAATAAACAAATACGAAATCACTTATAATCACAGTTAACATCAGTGGAGGCTGGTATCTCCGATATCAGTGGGGTGGTGAATGCGAAGCACCGTGAATAACTCCCTTAGAGTTCTGACTGGTTCTGACCAAAACCTGGAGCAGATTCACCACCTCACTGGCATTGGTGCCACCAGACTCCACTGGTTGGCATCCAAAAGAAAAGCCAGCCCAAATTATTCATAACATTGGATCCAGATTTAGGTGCATGCAACTGGGCTGGCAGAAGTGGATTTCTCCACCCCACCCACCCTCCCACAGCAGCCCTTACAGCTTCCTGAAAATGCTACACAGAGGATCAGAGGACCCCGCTGAATGGGATGAGCCGTGATGTAGGGGGAGGGGATCCCCCCAAACCAGGCAGATGCCCTTTCTGTGCAGATGCCCTTTCTGTGCTCCCTTTCGGAGCTCTTCCATCTATTGAAGGCAAATTCTGGACCCAACCCATGTTATTCCAGTGCAAACAACATGAAGATGAATATAACAAAGTCCCAATTTAAGTTATCCTAAACAAAACAAAACATGTATGTTAAAGAAAAAAGTTGTATTTATTCCAATCGTTTATAAACAAAGACCATCTTTCAATGAACCTATCATCTTGATTTCTAAAGTAACATATTGATAAATACATCCATTCCATTGGCAAAACAATGTGCCAATTAAATCAGTTTCATTGGCAAAACTATGTGCTGATCTTTTTACCCACTTTCGAATTGGGTGGGGTGGGGGCATATAGAATCTCTTTGTAGGTAGAAAGAGATACTACATTCCCCAACAATTCTGAAGTGGTCAAAAAAACCATTACACATCAAGATAATAGGTTCGTTGAAAGATTGTTTCAATTTATCGTATATAAACTATTGGAATAATTTTTAAAAGATAAAATATAATTTTTTTCTTTCTGTTGGAGGAGCATGTGAAGCTTTCCAGTGCTCAGCAATACAGATTTGTCCAGCTGCAAGTAAATTATCAACTCTAGATCGTCTGTTTCTGTTATGCCTTTTAAATGTCCCAAGAGACTCTTTTTTTGAACCAGGGGGAATATCATGTCCTGCTATTATTTCTTGAACTTTCTCTAGAATAGCTTTCCAAAATGACTGTGTATGAGAACAAGACCAAAAAACATGCACAAATTCTGCATTAGATGAATTACACCTCCAACATCTATCAATGCTATTTGGGAATATCTTGTTGAGGAGAATGTGTAATTAATATTACAAATTCATATTTCGTTCTTAACCACATGTACCATAACTTGATTTACAATATATCTTATCACTTTGTTACCCACAAACAAAGGTCGTGGCGAAAAATCAAATCTAATGAAAGGTTTAATGTAACTAACTGCGTTTATTGAAACAAAGGGTTACATCTTTACAAAACTTCCTTAAATACAATGTTCTTGGTGTAAACTCCAGGGCGGCCACTGTAAAGTCCCTGTTCTGGTTCATCAACAAGTTGAACCTTGAGGTTTGCCAGGGAGCACATATGACTCATGGCAATGTAGATCTTCATGATTTGTTTACAGGCCATCTGTTACTGGTATATCATTGTACTTTTGGCCTGCACCTTTGTTTATAAAGGCATACAGAGACTTTTTTTGTGTCCATATTTCATTTTGCTCCAATTTGCAATTAATTATGTTTGTTTAATTTTACTTGACATTTGTTATAAACTTTATACACGTTATAGTACATTGTTATAGAAGCTAATCTAATTCTTAAAAAGCGTATAGACATAAATAAACTCCTGACTTTGGATTATAATAACTGTTGTTATTCGTGGAACCTGCATGTCAAGCGCTTTCCAATGAAGTGTGTTTCATGAGAATCAGTCAATGGGAAGACAGTCAAAAAGGGATGACCAACTAACCCGCGACTTCGAATTATATATATAAGATGGGATCTGGAAATATTGGAATGTCAGTGGTCTGTACACATCTGTTCCATTTCTTTATTCCTCAAAAGAAATCATATGATTGTCCATCGCCAAATGCTGGATCTCAATAGTTTGTTCATTAAAAAAAAACCCTGATGTCAATGGGAGAATACCAGGGTTGAGAAATTATTTAAATTTCTACTAAACGTCCAGAGATGTTTCAACTGTTGATAAGGTACTGAAATCTTGTTCTATCATCATTTTGCATTATATGGTATTTTAACTTGTGCTGTTGTTCCATTATTTTCAGAATAGCTTGACCATCTGCTTTTTTGAACTGATCTAGAACAACAACCCAAAATACACTTTGCTGCCTGGGTGGGAAAAACAGCAAGTACTCTTATGAGGGAAAACATATCGCTCCTTATAGAAACACTTGTTTTTTTTCTCCTGGAGTGCTATTTTGGGGAGATGGAAGCAAAGAAAGCTTGTGTATGTGTGGTTTTCTCTCTCTTTTTGGCTGGTTTACAACACCGCCTGCCAAAAAGAGACAACACTGGCTCATTTTGGCATTTTTGCAACTAATAAAGCAAGATTCTCTCAAATGCTATCTGATCTCAGTCCCATTAACAAGAGACAGAGGGCATAGAGATGGATGTACAGTTTGGAAACTACATGTCCTAAAGCAGTGTTGTTGTTGTTTTTAATTTTATTTGCAATTCTAACAAAATAAAACAAAACAAATGGGGGGGGGGACCTGCAATCAATACCACTGATAGCAAGAAAAGCAAGAATATCCAATCGCAATAACTCTTCACAACACCACTGGTTTAAAAAAAAAAGGTTTAACACCTCTGTTTCAGATATATGTATTAATACAAGCATATGTCTAAACGAGCATTGAGATGGAATTGATGACTGTAAGATATAAATTCAAGTGGAGCAAAAGCAGTAAGATCTTCAGACCGTTGAATAATAAGGGCTCTCAGGGCTTCTCCACATGGAGCTTTTATCCTGCTTTTGAGATTGGTTCCTCACGGAAGTTTGTGGATCCTGTAGATGACATCATCAACCTCCAGGGTGTCTCCCACACTAAATGGCCTTAATTCCATTTTTTAAAAGATCAGAGATAATGAACTAATCACAGTGCTTGATTAGATTCCTGCATTGAACAGGGGGTTGGACTCGAGGGTCTTGCAGGCCCCTTCCAACCCTACTATCCTGTGATTCTATGAAGCTGGACAGCCACCTGTCAGGGATGCTCTGACTTGGATTCCTGCACTGAGCAGGGGGTTGGACTCGATGGTCTTATAGGCCACTTCCAACCCTACTATCCTGTGATTCTATGAAGCTGGACAGCCACCTGTCAGGGATGCTCTGACTTGGATTCCTGCACTGAGCAGGGGGTTGGACTCGATGGTCTTATAGGCCCCTTCCAACCCTACTATCCTGTGATTCTATGAAGCTGGACAGCCACCTGTCAGGGATGCTCTGACTTGGATTCCTGCACTGAGCAGGGGGTTGGACTCGATGGTCTTATAGGCCCCTTCCAACCCTGCTATCCTGTGATTCTATGAAGCTGGACAGCCACCTGTCAGGGATGCTCTGACTTGGATTCCTGCATTGAACAGGGGGTTGGACTCGATGGTCTTATAGGCCCCTTCCAACCCTACTATTCTAAGACCTAAGCGCCATCTAGTGGCTGTATAATAAAACATATCAAAGACTCGGATAACGGGGGAAAGGAGGTGGTAAAGTGGGGGGAAGGAAGCACATGTAAGGGGTGTCCATTGTGATCCTGCGTTTAAAACGGAAGCAGAAAGCCCCATTTTAAATGCGGGATTTTAGGCTGGCGTAGAAATGCTCTCACAGTCCACTGTTGATTTCCACCTGTTTATCCCCACATCACAGCAATATAATTTAAATGTGCATGAGCATCCGCAATTATCACAGATTTTTCAAGAGCAACATTTATGTGGGCAGTAACGTCCAGCCAGAAAGAAGCCACTGCAGGACATGCCCACATCATATGACCCAACGAAGCATTGTCCGCATTACCTCTCCAGTATCGAGCAGAGCTAGATGCTTTTGCTGAATCACCCTCCATTTTAAATCTGTAGAAATAGCACATGTGGAAGCTAAGGCAACTTTCCACTGTTAAGGCTATATAGAGCATTCCGGGTCCCCAACCCATTCCTCTCTTACATACAGAACATCCCCTTTATTATGTTCCAAAAGACATTCATAAACAACTGTTGTAGGCTTAGCTTTCTGTAAAGAGCCAGTTTAGGATGTGCCAAAGCACTCATCGCTGGCTTGTTTTGGCATGGCAGCAACGAATCAGCCAAGCTTCTTCAAAATGCTCTCTGCCCTCAGTTCCATTAACAAGAGACACAGAGGGCATACAGATGGATGCACAGTTTGCAAACTACATGCCTTGAAGCAGTGATGGGAAATGGCTGGTTTGGGGGTTGGACTCGATGGTCTTGTTGGCCCATTCCAACCCTACTATACTATTCTATGAAACTTTGGGGATCCGGAGACTGCTGTCCCACAGACCTTCCAGTGGGCTGCACTCCTGCTGCTACGCCACTGAAATCTAACAGGGAAAAGCTAGGGGGAAATCTGTGGTTTGATGCCAAATTGAGGCAGCAACCCACTACAGAGGGTTAGAAGCGAGCGTTTGTCACTTTGAAGCTTCCAGAGTGGTTTGCCACCAAAATTCAGCAGCAAACCACCAATCTCTTCCTGGGGGGGTTTTCCGCCACCATGGCAATTTCAGAGGCACAGCTGGGCCTTCAGGGACCACACCAGGGACCACCTGTTGCCCACCCCTGTCCTAAAGCAGACTTCCACGGTGTACTGCTGTTGCACTAGTGGTTCTTTGGTAGCAGTTGAACTGCCATAGCTTCCCCGAAACAATCCTGAGAACTGTGGAAAAACCAAAAGAAGCCATGTGAGAATTCTCCCTTAGTGCTCCCGTGCCCTCCTCACACAATTATGTATTTCAGAGTTCCAGCATTCCTAACCATTGGCTGTGCTGGCTGGGTCTGATGGGAGGTGAAATCCAAAACGTCTGGAGGGCACCAGGTTTGGGAGGGCTGCCCTCAGGGCGTCCAGTGGCTTGTTCTTGTACATGCCCCTCCATGCAGCTTTCTACCTGCTTTTCCTGGGGGTAGCCTGTGTGCTCAGGGCTGGGAGAGAACAAGCTTCACTGCACTCATATGAGAGGTGGAGAAGGATGTAATGGAACAGATGGCCTGGTCACCTTGTTATCTGTCCCTGAGTGCATCAGGAGGAAGAGGGGGATAAGGATTGACACATGACACCAGTGGGCACCAATAGTTATGAAAATGGTATGATAACAGTATAACTGCTATGTACAGATTCAGCCCAGTTGCTTTGCAACAGCTCAGCACACCGCTTTGCATGTGCACCCCGTGTCTAGAGTTTGTCCGAGTGCATTGGCTTTGAATTCTGGTTTTCTTTCTATGCTGCACCAGGCAACACGTGCACCTTCAAGCTCATGGAGCTGCGAACTGTTGATTCCCCAGCCATGCACTATCTCTCAGCCTCAGATTCAGCAGTGGTGTAATGGGAATGAACATACTGGCCTATCTTACAAGCTGGTTGTAAGAATTACTGAGACAATGAGTGTCAAACCCACAGGAACAGTCCTCCATAAATTCCTATATATTCTGCACCCAAATTAGAAATCTATAGAAGAACAGACTTGCCAGAGGATCAGTTTTCAAAAGCTCAGAGCCGAACTAGGCAGAGACTAGAAGGAGTAAAAAATGAAGGCCCGTTTCCAAAATAATTCTGCTACCACTTTGATTCTTTAGTAATGATCTTCCACTGAGAGTGTCACTGGAGTTTAGCATGAAAGATATTATTGACATTCTAAGGAAGACTTCTGCTATGAGAGGCAAGTTTTCCCATACAGAGAAACCAGAAGAAGTATTCCTTTAGGCTGGTGTGCTGTAGCTCGATAGCACCCCCTAGATAAAAATTGCAGCGAAAGTTTACTTTATGTGATATATTTGTTCTTAAGAATAAAATATGTATATCTTATCATTGTTAATAGCATGGATAACTTGTAAATTGTTGTACAATTTATTATGCATTTCATAGAATCATAGAATAGTAGGGTTGGAAGGGGCCCACAAGGCCATCGAGTCCAACCCCTGCTCAATGCAGGAATCCAAGTCAGAGCATCCCTGACAGATGGCTGTCCAGCCTCGTCTTGAATGCCTCCAGCGTGGGGGAGCCCACCACCTCCCTAGGGAATGGGTTCCACTGTCGTATTGCTCTAACAGTCAGGACGTTTTTCCTGATGTTCAGCCGGAATCTGGCTTCCCATAACTTGAGCCCATAATTCCATGTCCTGCATTCTGGCATGATCGAAAAGAGATCCTGGCCTTCCTCTCTGACAACCTTTCAAGTCCTTGAAGAGCGCTATCCTATCTCCCCTCAGTCTTCTCTTCTCAAGGCTAAACATGCCCAGTTCTTTCAGTCTCTCTTCATAGGGCTTTGTTTCCAGTCCCCCATCATCTTTGTTGCCCTCCTCTGAACCCTCTCCAGTTTGTCTGCATCCTTCTTAAAGTGTGGTGCCCAGAAGTGGACACAGTACTCCAGGTGAGGCCTAACCAGTGCTGAGGGGAACTAGTACTTCCCGGGATTTGGAAGCTATGCTTCTATTAATGCAGCCCAAAATAGCATTTGCCTTTTTTGCAGCCACATCACATTTGTTGAACAAAGTTGTACAGACAGATAATGTACATGCATTGAAATGGAAATAAAATACAGTTAATTAAAAAAAAAAACCCACCAGCCCCTCCTCACTAGAGCATCTGGTAAGTTGGCATCATGGTGGGATGCTTGAATAGGCAGGATGTCACTTCTGGTTCTCCAATACACATCCAAAATGTAAGCTCTTTTACACAGTGGTGTGTCCAGTTAGAACTGGCCAGCTCTTTCCACTCCCCCCACATCCTCTTTGTCCAAAATGTCAAAGACAGAAGATATAGGGGAATTATTTATGCTGATAAAGGCTTTATCTTCGCAATTTACAGTCAAGAGGGTGGATTTAATCCAAAATTCCATCACCACCCTGCAAGGAGCTCTAAATTTAATTAATGCGTCATGGCAAAAAAATAGAGATGAAAATTAATGAGCTTGAAGACCGTGTGGTTGGAAATGAAACTATGACTGAAATCTATTTTAAAAACACCTCTGATAGAATTTCTCAACTGGAGGCCTTCACGAAGAGATCCAATGTATGTATTTTGGGGATTAAAAATTTGCCTAATGATGTAAAATTGCTTGTTTTTGTGGACAAACTTTTGCATGAGATACTCCCTATTCCATCTGATTATTTACTTGATATTGAGCAGGCATTTTGTGTGCCAAATGCTAAAGGGACTGATTACACCATCATAGCTCAATTTGCAAAAGTCTCCACAAAGAATTATATCCTGCACTTAGCAAGAGAAGCTTCAAGTCTTTCCTGGAGACAAGATAAAGTTATGTTATTTCCAGACTACATCAAAGAGGTGGCGGATAAAAGAAGGCAATTTATCAAAGCAAAGAACATGGCCAAACAAATGAACTTACAATACTACTTAAAATATCCTGCTACTCCTTGCATTGTGTCTGAAGGTCAGATTAAGAAGTTTCAAAATCATGAAATGGCAGAGGCTTGGCTGAGCATAAAAATGTGTGAGAATCTTGTTACAACCCCATGAACTGGAATTTTTAAACAAGCTTTGTTAATTGTTTCTATTTAGCCTAGATGATCCAGGCTAACCCAGAAGATAAATGATTATATATATATTTGCTTATTTTCTTTCATTTCTTATTTTTTCTTGCTTTTATTTTAAAATAGATAATATATCTAGTATAAAATATATTACTGAATGTTGAAGGTTTATATTAAGTTTTATTATTATATTATATTATATTATATTATATTATATATATATATATATAATATACTAGGCTTTTGGGAATGAATTCTAGACCTCTTTCTTTGATATAAGATTGATGATATGATATAGAAATGTAAAGTTGTTTATTAAATTGTAAGATATAGATAATATCTTAATAATATAGATTAAGGTTATAGATATAGTCTTTAAAATAGAATGACATTGGAGACTGGGGGGTGTTGGAGCTTAAACTCAATTCTTTAGTGGGGAGACAGAGGGAGGGGGAGTGAGGGGAAAATAATTTTCTTCTTTTTTCTTCGCTTCCTTTCCTCCTCCCTTTTCCCTTCATCTTTTTCTCTTTCTTTTTTCTTCTCTTTTTGTTATTGTGGTGTCCTCATCAGAATATTGTATTGCTGGGAAATTGAAGCATTGATGAGGTTGTTGGTAATTTTGGTACTATTTATTTCATTCATATAAAATAAATAAAAATATATTTAAAAAAAAGAACTGGCCAGCTCTTTTATAATTTAAGCAAAGGGTAGTTAGGAAGGTGGGTCCAGTCAGCAAGTAATTTTCCAACTTGCTGGCTAGACCGCTGACATCAGAAATGGAGAGTATCACACTACTGGTCAAAAGAAGCGTTAACCTCTGCTAATGGACCAGCTTTTGTTGAACTCAGATTCCCATAAAAGTGAGAATTTGCTCACTTGTCAAGAAGGGATCCACCAGTACCACTGTAAAGAAGGGATCCACAAGTAGGGAGTGTCATCCCCCCTGCCTCCCAGATCCAGAACAGCTGGTTACCGAGTGTTGAGCTTGGCTCTGCAAGTTCTATGTTCAAATTGTGTAGGTACTAGATGACTTCATTCCATGAAGAGCCCATCAGGGTGGCCTCAGTCCAGTGAGTATTACAAGCAAAGCAAAGGGTTTTCTCATTGTTGGCTGTAGCTTGTATGGATAGAATTTTTTGTTTGTTTTCATTTCCTTTGCCAGCCATTGATCTTAGCTACATGTACAGTACTCCAGATCATATTCAGTGATGGCATATGATAACATGAAATAGGAGAAATACAGTCGCCTGAATGGTCTGATAATTAGTAGTACAGCATTTCTGGAATGCTTACCAAATATTTCACATATATGATCTTAGGGCACAATCCTACGGCTGCTAGTCAGCGGCTAGACGACCATAGGATGGGTCAGTTCCCAGGAATCAACCTCAGAGCTAGCACTTCGAGGTCGGTTCCCGGAGACCCGACCTCCATCCCCTCCCGTGCCACCTTGTAGGCAGTGCAGATCGGCCCCGCGCCTCACGCTCGTAACAGCAATGCGGAGTGGTGAAAATGGGGCATTCCCAGGGGTGGGCCTGGGTGGGGAGGTCGGAAATGCCAGTACAACACATCCTATGTGTCGTCCGGCCACCGCTTCCCGGGCCCCGAGGTCCCGTGGCTAGACAGCCAAAATCAGCTGTCTAGCCATGACAGCAGGGTGGTGAGAGCACAGAGGAGATCCGCTCCTCACCACTCCTCCTGCCCTGCACTGGATAGGCGGCCACCCCCAGGGTCATAGGCAACCGTCTATCCACAGAGGATTGCTCCCTTAGTTATTCATACAACAGTCCTGTAAAGTAGGTCAGCATTATTATACCCATATTGCAGATGATGTTTCAAAGATGAGAAATTTTAGGTTGCCCAAGGCCTCTTAGCAAATTCATGGCAGAGGCAACATTTGAACTAGGAACTGCTTGGTTTACAGCTCAGTGTTTTAGCCGCTGCACTACTGGAGGTCAACTCACTTACCACCCTTATGGGCAAAATAATTAATTCTTTTTTAATCCTCCCCTTCTGTCAAGCAACTCAGAGCTGCATTTTCACTTCAGAACAACACAGGGAGGTCGAATCATAGAATCATAGAACAGCAAGGTTGGAAGGGGCCTACAAGACCATCAAGTCTTGTAGGCCCCTCTGCTCAATGCATTGACCCTTTGCTCAATGCAGGAATTCAAGTCAGAGCATCCCTGACAGGTGGCTGTCCAGCTTCATCTTGAATGCCTCCAGTGTGGGAGAGCCCACCACCTCCCTAGGCAATCGGTTCCATTGTCGTATGGCGTAGGTGTAGCTAAGGGGCAGTAACTTGCCCAAGATTACCCAGTGAGTATCATAGCTGAAAAGTGAGGAGAGCTTTGATCCTTCATTTCCCACAATCAAGCCCATTTCCTTGAGAGTCAAAACACAACTTTAGTTATGTACACTGGATAAATTGTAGCAGATACATTTGATTATCGTTCAGTTTGTCAAGAGCTTGCCATATACTGCTGAAACATTTGTTGTAGTCTTAAATTCATGTGCTGCTTTCCCCAAAGTATAATGTTAGCAGATAATAAGTGTGGTGTCCACAAGTGTGGTCTACAGGTTAGACCAAAAGAAAGCTACCGCCAAAGGCACGCGCTGTTCTTCGTGCCCATGGTTCTTCTGAGCATTACTGCTAAAGCTACGTTGTGAGCGAGAACCAAACAAAACTAACCTGTTGGTCCAATTTTTCAGTGTATTCAAATGCCTGCTGCTCACATCTGCCCACCAGTGATTAACAACTTGGCAAGCTTCCTACATTCCTCATGAATTGCAAATATTCACTGGTATGTGTGCATGGTTTTAAATCCAGTCTAATTAATCTAAAATGTTATAGTTGCAAATCAAGGAACCACAAAACAATGAAGGGGTCTTGTAGCTATTTGGACAAGTGGGTTGGGCCCACTTTTCTTAGACAAAAATATCTGACATGGAGAATGTTGCTATGTGGCTGAAGTTGCCTGTACATAACTTAGGCTCCAATCCTATACCCACTTACCTGCAAGTAAGCTACACTGAATTCAATAAGTAGACACGTACAGGATTGTGCTGTTAACCTTCAAAGATAAGGAAAAGTCTTTGTATAGTATGTTCTTAACTCCCTTTATATAGGTTTTCTTGAAACAAGTACAGTACAAGGAGGAGTTGTATTCAAATATTCATTTGATTCACCTGGGTTCCAGGTAGATATAAAGTTGTTCAGCTAAGGACGCAATCCCATCAAGATAGGCGGCCGCCTCCAAACTTGGAGGTGACTGCCTATCCAAAGCAAGGCAGGAGAGGCATGGTGGGAATCATTCCCTCTGCACTTCTCCTGCCTTGCTATTTTTTGCTAGACAGACGTTTTCGGCTGCCTAGCTGCGGGGGGGGGGGGGGCAGGCTGACCAGGAGAGGAAGCTGCTGTATGACACATTGGATGTGTCGTCCATGCAGCTACCCTCTCTCCTCCCCGGACGCCCCCCAGAACGCCCCTTTTCAGTCGCTCCACGCTCCTCTTCCAAGGGAGGTCGGTAGAAAATGAGCATATCCTATGGCCCTCTAGACAGTGTCTAGTGGCCATCGGATTGCTCCCTTAGAATGTTTACTTCTGCATGAGATCTGAACCTCCTCAAGTAAGGCTAACACCAAGACCTGAGGCTTGCCATCATCACCATTGGAACTGGAACGTTTGTTATGTTGCATACTTCGGAACTGGAAATGTTGGGCTAAGCTATGCGGTAGGACATGGGAACTTGCAAGATTTATGGAGTTTGATATTTGTGGAATATTGTTATCACCCGGTGCATAGGTTATGACTCTATAGTTTTTGTTGTTGTTTGGTGCCCCTCCCCAAAGGTTTCTTGAATATATTTTAAGTCATCACCAAATAGGGACACAAATAATACATCAATACCTTTGCTAGGCATGTAGAGCCCAACTGGGAACAGGCCAGGGACTTTGGACTTTGGAAAAAGAGAGCGGCAGGAGCAGAGTGGATGGAACTCAATGGCTGTCCTTTTTTTCCCCATGGCTCAGAAAGGGGTGACAGGTCCCCTCTTATTTGACTGTGATGTTGAGATACAGGAGATAAATAATGAAGGGGTATTGGGGGAGGGGGGAGACCTGCCAGTAGATTGCTACCATAGTAGAGGAAAAACCACTCTTAATTTCATCTGTCACTACACAGTATTTTACCTGGGCCCTATCTGCGTGAAAGATGTACTCTGGTTCTACTGCACCTCACAGACAATTGTGGCAGATGACGTTATCCCCACTTCACATCATGCATGGGTTTTTCTGCCCGAAAAGCTGCTTTTCTGCAAAGTTGTTCTGTGCCGGATTTTCCTGTCGTGGCAGTTTAGGAGTCTGTGTGGCCTCAGTTGGCTTCAGCGCAGGCTTGGGGAAGCAACGCTGATAGGTGGAAGGGAAAGTTGCGTCATGAGAGGGCAGACGAGAGGCAAGGTGTTGGCTTCACATGAAGTAACTCATTGCCTTCCATTGCACCTCACTGAGCGCATGAGCAAGAAGGGGGCGGGGAGAAAACTTCCGCTCATTGGCTGCCCCGCACCTGTGCAGTTGACGACGTTCAGGACTCACAGGACTCCTCCCACCCAACCCTGAACTAATGCGGTTTCACGTGCCATTTGCCCCATGAAAGAGGCATTTTTTAAAAAATGTATACACTGCGTTTCTGGCTACGTGCGTCACTGGAGGAGCAAGACCAAATTCATGAAAATCTGGATTTAAACAGAATCCCCTCAGAAACCGACTCTGTGTAGATGGGGCCCTGGTTTGGGGCCATGGAGGAGTTACAATAATGGCCTATCAAGCCCAGTGAAGATGTAGGGAAGGTGTGGGAAGTAGGTCTGCACCTGGGGAAATGTGGGTGGAGCCTCTGGGCACCTCTGGAATTTGGAGACACCAGCCACCGCCCCAAATATGCTGCTACGCAATATGCTTTCATATGACCCTAGCACATGCACTCTTCGAGCCTACAGAATTAGTACATCGTGAGGGTGAGCAAACTGGAGCCTCAAAAAGCAGGGAGCGAGGCGAACGAACACCAGAGGTGAAGGAATGCCTGCTGCCTCAAAGCCAACAGCATTTGCCATGGCACAAGGCTCACCAGTAGAGCCCAGCCTGACACATAACTGAAGGAGATGCTGCGTTCAGGGTCTGCAGCCGTCTCTGCAGGGCCGCTGCTCCCACGATTACTGTCATGAGAGCTGCGTTAGCAATCGCAAAATGAATGCCTCTAATACGGTAAATGAATATTGCTTGCAAACTGTTCGATATTAGCTTTTCCAAAAGCGTTGTGGAAGAGGGAGAGAGCCCCATCAAATTAAGTCTAGAGTGTAAAAACAATAAATGCAATTACAACTGAACAACTGCTCAATATTCTTGCATGAAAAATCAGCGCTCTCTCTCTCTCTCTCTGACTGGCTATGGAGAGAAATAAGTCACCGTTCAGTACCACTGCAGACCTAGGAAACCTCTGGCAGCACGCATCCTGACGTAGGTGGATGCTAGGTTAGTCGGGGTGCCTTTTCTGTGGCCACACCCAAGTTGTGGAACTTGCTGCTTTGGGAATATATTTGGCCCTCTCCCTTTTTCGCTTCTCTTCTGCCACCTTTTTGTTCAGGCGGGGTTTTTATTAACCTTGGGATTTTAAGCTGACTCTCACACTTCGTTTGCTGTTTCTGTGTTTTGGGTTTCAGCTCTTTGTTTGTTTGTTTGTTTTACTACATAAATGTATATACCACTCTCAGTGTGCTACCAAAGTGGTTTACAGAAATGATATAACCATAAAATATAGGAATAACAACACAGTAAAATGATCACTGTCAACTTGAACCATACTGGCTGGGTCACACTTCAGAGGTAAGAGGTGGGTCTTGAGCAGACATCTATTTATGCATGTATGTATGTATTTATTTCATTTCTATACTGCCCAATAGCCGAAGCTCTCTGGGCGGTTCACAGAAATTAAAACCAAAAAGCACACAGTAAAACAGTATAAAATATTAAAACATTAAAGCCATAGTGTAACAATACAACTGGAATAAAACCAAAGTAAAACCTAGCAGCAATGCAGAGATTTAAAATACAGATTTAAAACAGCAAAGCTAAAAGTCTAGAAAGCTAAAATGCTAAAATGCCTGAGAAAATAAAAAGGTCTTGTAGGTGCCAGGCGAACCTCACTAGGGAGGTCATTCCACAGCCAGGGTGCCACAGCAGAAAAGGCCCTCCTCCTGGTAGCCACCCACCTCACTTCCTTTGGCAGGGGCTCACGGAGAAGGGCCGCTGAGGATGATCTTAGGGTCTGATCAGGCACATATGGGAGGAGGCGATCCTTCAGGTAACCTAGCCCCAAGCCATTAAGGGCTCTGAATGTTAATACCAGCACTTTGAATCGGGCCTGGAAATGGACTGGCAGACAGTGCAGCTGGAAAAGTACTGGCGTAATATGAGTTCATTGGCCAGTCCCTGTTAACAATCTTGCTGCCCTATTTTGAACCAGCTGAATCTAAAGATTTTAATTGCTTAATTAAAATGGTTGCTTTATTCTTCTTTGAATGTCAGCCACCCACCTTGAGCGCTACTCTGGTAAGTGGAAAGGTGAGATATACTTAAATAATATTTATATGCTGAGCATGTTTTTCAAATCTTGCATATATTTTTTTCATCCCACACTATTGTGGATTTCTTTTTATCTACAATTACACAGGGGGCAGAACCCAACAGGGCATTTACTCCCCCATGGATTCCGTTCAGCCCTGCCAATTCCCTTCCGCAAGTGGTGGGTCCTGCTAATTCTGCTGTGCAAGTGGGACCCGCTGCGACGTACAGAAGTGAGATTTAGCGCTTCCTAAGGGGAGCCCTGAAATGAGTGCAAACGCTCATTTCTGGAAGGAGGTGGGTCGGCGGAGGTCCCTTATGTGAGCACCAGCAACCTGCCTCCTTCCAGAAATGAGGGTTTCCGCAACAGAATTAGTAGGGCAGGATCAGTGAGGGCATAAGCACCTTGTTGGATTCTGCCCAAAGGACACCTGATCTCAAGTCGTCCAGCATCCCAAAATCCTATCCAGAATGGCTACCGTGCTATTTTTGAGCAATCTAATTAACTACCAGAAATGTTTTTTAAAATAGCTTCTCCTGCAATCTGCAAACCGGCCTTCTCAGGAAGTAGGTCTAGATTAGATGCATGTGAATTTCTTCCCACGTAGGTGCAGAGTTAACTGTTGCGTGCTGCATAATAGGTTGTGAATCCATTTAACTCAGTATATGCTGTAGCATTGTTTCTTAGGGTGTTGCAGATGGCTGTAAATGCAGCACATGGCATATATCAAGGTCTACTGGTAAATATTTGGATGATTTGCAGTAGATCACCAAAGAATTCTGACTCCCAATTGTTGCTCTTGTTAAACAACAAAAAGGCTTCCGCATTAGGCTGCAGAGATGGAAGGAAGACTGGGACGAAAACCAGGAGTGGGTTTTTGAGTGGCAGGACTATGAGCTCAGTTTTGGTACTGAAAACAAAATTCCTGGGCTGAGTATGTGCTCAGAGGCACCCTTGTTCCTTAATTCTACATGTATGTATGTATGTATTTATTAATTATTTAAAATATTTCTTGGCCGCCTTTCAGAGCAGAAGCCCTCCCAAGGCGGCTTACAACAATAAAATACATAAAAACAATTAAAATATTAGAAGTGATAAAAATGTAAAAACAATAAAAACAATAAAAGCCAACAAGAAACAATTAAAACCAGCAATAAAACCAACAATGATGTTAACAGCAGCAACAGTAGCAGTCATATCAGTAGAAGGCCAAGGTAAAATAATATGCTTTCAAGGCCTTCTTAAAAGACTACAGTGAGGGAGCATGGCGGACCTCCGATGGCAGCTTGTTCCAAAGATGTGGGGCCACTGCAGAGAAGGCCCTCTCACGTCTGTTCACCCGGGTGACTGCTGTCACAGGTGGGCAATTGAGAAGGGCCTCTCTTTCTGATCTTAATATGCAGACAGGCTGATATGGATGTGTTCCCCTTCCCTCCCCCCCCCACTCTGTTCCTGAGCCACTATTTGGCACTTAGCTGTGGTTGGTGGATCTCAGGGTTCTAATAACAAACAACGTAGATCCCACAGGCCTGAAGTCTGCTTGTCTCTGGCATATACAGCTACATTGGGTGGAATATGTAGTGTCTGGCCATGTTCCCACAACAGCGGGGAATGTAAAAATAAATTGAAAATACAGTATGTAGTGTAAGAAAACTTGCCTTGTGGTAAATTTCCCAATGGCCATCATTTGGTAAACCATTGGGGGTTTTCCCCCTATCCCCACATGTTCATTGACTGTCAACTGGATGAGTGGTTGCCGGCACCTAAGATTATTTTCTTTCTTCCACTGACAGCAGTTTTTTAATATGATTTGTATTGCTCAGGTCTTCTTCATGTGAGGCTTTTATCGTGCACTTGTGCTCGGTCACTCACAGCAGTTTGCAGGCCCTTTTCATGATGTCATCAACTTCTGGTGCCTCTCTTGTCGCTTCTAAGCTTTATTCCGCCTTTTTAAAAAAAATTGCTGAAAGTGCAGTAATAAATATAAGCCGCCATCAAAGAGGTGGTGTATTTCCAGAATTCTGCAATATTGCAGCACCATCTGCTGGCTGTATAAATGAAACATACAGAACTTGCCCACAAAGGAAACGGCCCCCAAAATGGGGAAAGTGTGTGTATGGTGCCAATCACAATCCTGCAAAGACTCTGGAAGAAGAAGCCCTGGTAAGAGTGTAGGATTTTTGCTTCATGTAGAGATGTTCTTAGTCTCTTCAGTACATCTGCATTTGTAACTCTGCTGGTTTGTGAGATTTTGCGTACTATTTGGGGGGAATGTTTTACTTAATAAAAAGAAATAGCTCCCAGAGTGGCTTACAGATCAGTAAAAACAAGAGTTTTGTGCCCTGAGGCTTACAATATAAAAAGACTTGCCACAAAAGGAATAGGGGATGGGGATGGAAAAGGAAAAACTGTTTCTCAGGTTCCATAACAGAAAGAAAAATAAAAAGTTGAACAACACTCCCAAGGACATGATATAATTGTGTGGCTTCCCAAGAGTCTGTTAGGCACTTATTACGGCTTCAGTTAGGAAATCCATAATCAATAACAAGATTGCAATGTAAGTTTTCTTAGTGTGGAAAAGTCATGATGGTGACTCACATCAGAGAAATGAATTCAGGGGTAGTTTTCATAATGATATCATTCAATATTTTTGCACATTATGGCATAGATTTTTTATATAGTCCAAATTTATTCTAAAATGTAGGATGTGCGGCTGCTCATTCTTGCACAGCCTGTTAAAATCAGCTTTATAGGAAACACAAACATGTACACGTTGGGAAGAGTTAGTTGGGCTTCTCTAAATCTTGCGCATTTATAAATACCTAAGCCAGCTGCTTCATCTGTTCCACCACAACGTCATTTTGCTGATCGAAGGGCGGGTGGTTTACTCATAGCGGGAGACTTCCAAATGGAGGTGTTCTGAGGGCACTGTAGCTTTCGCTTCTTACAAATTTTATAGAAATGGCATATTTAAAAGGGGGAATGTTACAAGTATAGATCCAAGTTTGTGTCTTAACACAGTTGACACGCAGCTGTGAGAAAACTGAGACACTGTCAGGATGAAATACCAGCCAATGGACAGACATAAGTCAGTTCAAATATTAAAGGGATGGCTGTACACACTCTGCACTTAATAGTTAAAACTATCGGGGTGGGCGGGAAGGCTGGATTCTGCAACGTTAACCATTTTTCTCATAATTTCTTATATTCTGTATAAATTATTTGTCAATTCTTTACTCTGTTGCAATGTGTCATTTATTCTGCTAGTTATGGTCGGAGATGAATTGCTGTGTGGAGCAAAGACCTTTTCCCAACCAGTGGAGTAGACAATCCTGTGATGTCTACTCAGAAGCAAGTCCCATTTGTCTGGCTTACTCCCAGGCAAATAGGTATAGATTGCAGTCTTAGACACCCCTCTGATGTCTGAGCTTTCCGCAATTGTTCCAGAATAAGTTTACATGGCAAAAAAAAATGTAAATGTTGGTTTAAAAAGGAAAAAAACTGGGATTCTGTACCTAGTGCTATATTCTGCTGGGGGGGGGGGGAGCCACTGCTGCTGCTATCACCAGGGAAGCCGCTGCCAGGGAGATGCTACCGCCACCTGTTCCAAGGCCCTCTGGGTGTGTGCCAGCAGCCGTCTTGTTGTTCTGGAGGGGGGGAGCCATTTTAAAAATGGCTCTCCCCCTCCACAGAACAGCAAGACGGCTGCTGGCACGCATCCAGAGGACCCAGGTAAGGAGCTGGGGGCTGGGCGATGGCAGTGGCAGTGGCAGTGGCATAGCAGCCAGGCTTCCAGATTGCTTCGAAGCGCACCAGAGGACCTGAGTGACACGCTTCGCTTTGTGATGCTTCGTGCCCCCTCTGCTTTGCCTCAGAGGCAGCCCGAAGCAGCCCGCTTTGACTCGGAGCTCAGGCTTTGGGCTGAAGCAGTGCACAGCCCTAGTCTGCTTCGCTTGCCATCGAAGTTGGAACAAAAGGTTCTCAAAACATTCAGAGATCATCATTTTTCTTACACCTGTGACCTTCTTCTCTACCTCATCCCTCATGCAACAGAGGTCATATTATGAATGACATTAATTAAATTATCCATCAGACTCATTGGTGGAAAATGTGTCTTCTTAACTAGCTCCTTTGTTGAGAGATTAAGTGCTTCATCAGTCTTGAACGTATCAATCTACATATGCAATTAAAGCCAGATAGAATAATGACTGATATCAAAGAGTATGCGGTACTACACCAAGAAAGCAGATCTATCCATTAGTCACTGTTTAAATCCGTACACCTCTTAACTTCTACTATGAAATCTCTGCAAGGGGCACACCTAGTTTTTCTTGCTGCAAAAGCAGTGATGTCTTTGGGGCATTCTTCTCCAGTCTGCCCTAGTCAGGGGCGAAGGGTTGATAACAACAAGAAGCAGTCAACTAAAGTTGCAGGAACCGGAAGGGGCAGCATCCAAGGAATTGAAAACAAAAACAGGAGACAAAGCTGCAGTGATACTGAAAGGGGGAAATGTTATTAGGAAACATGATATGCCAGATCCAGACTTCGTCATGCCTAGAGTTGAGCCACTGAAATCAATCGTACTTAAGTTAGTCATGATTAACTTGTCCCATTGATTTCATTGGGTGTATGACTAAAGCCCTATATGATAAGCTGTTAAAGATACTGCCTCTCGGAGATAGTTTCGTCTCTCTCAGTTCTTTGAGAAGCTCAGTATTTTTCCAGCTTGGCCTTAAACAAGAAATAGCTGGCTCATCATGGAGGCTGATGTTTTTTCATAGATAATCCTAGTCTCTCAAAACAAAACTTGCCTGTCTGTTGTACGGCTTCACACACATGACTCCTTGTCTTCTCTGCCTTCCACCACCCCTTTCTTCTGCCTTTGGTCTGCTTTTACGTTTTTCCCTTTGTTGCTTGGGCTCATTAGCTGCACATGCCAGCAGCTCCCATTAAAAAAGAGTTTTTAATGCATTACAATTGCTTTTGTTGTGTTTCGATTTCAAATGTTGGCTTTGTGGTTGTTAGCTGCTTTGAGTGCCATTTCCTGGTAGAAAGGCGGGGCATAAATACATGCATTAATAACTATGTACCCGTAACAGTTGAGAGGAAAATGCAGTGTATTTCACTGCATATATGCTGGGAATGTATGATGTGCACACTGCTGGCTTCCATCACGTATACTTGGAGCGTGCCCATGGTCAAAAGGAGGATGGTCTTGTATCCTTTCTACATGTCACATGCGAGCCTCCTCACCCAACATTATAATTAGTCATTTACATTCAAAACTGGCAAATCAACTGATTACATCCATATTTACTGGGTGATTATAGATGTACATTAAGTTCCAATTTATGCTTGCACACAAAAGAGGCACCTCAAATGACAAGAGTCAGATGCTCATCTATAATAAACACATCATTTTGCATTGAGGGTCTTCCTGTTTGATTTTTTATTTTATTTTGTATCAGCCTCAGAGGGGCCACATTCATGTTTATATGGTTTCTTCCAACCCCGTTAAGGCTAAAAGTCATGGGTACGATCCAAAGTTAAAGCACTTTCGAATTGTCTCTGTTTCAGTTGGGCAGTGATGCGTGTGCGCTTCAATCTCTTCTACTTCAATCGATGGGACTCAGAAGTGCTCAACTTCAGCAGGATTGTGACCCATTTTTCTTAAGCCAACACTTTTCATCTGCATCTTTCATCTCTTAGGGTTGCCATGTCGCCACCACCACACCGCTGGTCATAGCAAAGGCCTAAGTGTCAGATCAGTGGAGCTGTGGCATTCTGAAGCCAGAATGATCTTTTATGTTCTATTCTATGGCGCCCTTGCCTTTGCCCCAAGCTTTATGGCGCCATAGAATAGAACATAAAAGATCGTTCTGGCTTCAGAATGCCACAGCTCCACTGATCTGACACTTAGGCCTTTGCTATGACCAGCGGTGTGGTGGTGGTGGGTCGTGCCGGGGTGTTGCTCCGGCCCTCTTTTGAAGCCAGCCCCCAGCCAGGTCGCAGTCTGCTAGGGAAGGCGGAGGGAGCAGAGGGAGTGCGGGCGGCTGCCTCTTGGCTGCCTCTTGTCAACTGCGCAGAGCCGGCCAGGCAAAAGGAGCAAGCGAGCGAGAAAGGGAGCCTGAGGGAGCTCTGCAGCTCCTCTCGCCCCCCCCCCCAGCTCTTGGCTTCTCCGCCCGTCCCTGCCCCCTGCCTGCACGCCCGGCGCTGCCCTCATCTCCTGCAACACTGGCCACCTGTTCAGGGCTGCTGCTGCTGCTGGCCACAGCAGCAGCAAGAGAGGTGGGGGGGCGCTGCCAACATTATTCACTTATGGGGCAGGGCAGGTGGCTGGTTTGTGCCAGTTTTTTGGATTTATCACACAATCCTATGCATGTTTACTCAGAAGACAGTCCCACTAGGTTCAGTGGCCAATTGGGCTTTCTCCCAGTTAAGTGTGCGTAGGATTGCAGCCTTAGCTGCCTTCCCAAGGTCTCCGTAAATTTAATTTGAAATAAAGACCCATCGGATTGCACTGTTAATTCTTGAACATTAATTTCTACAGTAAGCAGAACTGCCAGATGCAACCTGCTCTGTCAGCCACATTTTTTGGCACAAGGCTGGCATGTACCTGGGCAAACAAACCCCAGTGGAGGGGAGGGAAATGGGAAAAAAACAGTTGGGGGAGAGGAGAAAGAAAGTAGGGGTGCGTGTGGGTGGGTGTGGTTCAATCCAGCTGGGTGTGTGGACGTTTCTGTTGCGGGACGGGATGGGAGAGATATAACAAAGGAGCTTAGGGAAGGCTAGTGGGTAATGTTGGGGCGCCAAGGGAGTGTGCAAGGGGGCTGTTTCAGTGAGAAGGGATCTGTCCATGAGGGCTGAGTTGAGAGGGTGAAGCTTCCACAGAGTATCATATTTTGGAAACCTCAAATGTTTGTGTTCGAGTGAGTGAGTGGGTGAAAAAGATTGTGACACCCTGCATTTTTCCCAGGCATCCAACTGGAATCCCCCTGCCTTGCTCTCAGCTGCCCTGTTTTTGGATCCCACTCGAAGGCTGCATATCTTACAAGGTTGTACAATCTTTGAGGGGGCGTGGCTATGAGGGGCGTGGCTGTGGCTGTCACGAAGGGACCCGGCACTTCTGGACTTGCCCCTGCGCTACTGGCTCTGACACTTCGGGACAAACTCCGCGTGATGCGGCAGATCTGTGATGGGATTTCTCCGCTTCCCTTTCTTTCCCGATAAGCAGGTACAGCGTCCCCCCTTTGGGCCGGGCCTGGGGCAGGCATGAGCAACATGCCACCTCTGTGGCTGCTGTGCCACCAGAATCAGTGACACTGGCAAAACCGCCCCCTGGTGGCTTGCCACCAAATTGCAGCAGCAAACGGCTACCGAGGGTTTGAAAAGGCAAATTTTGTTCAGAACAGGGCAGTTAGACCGCTAACTGGGACTGGCCGACGCGATCACCTGATGCCAGTTCCATTGTTCCATTTGAAAGCCCTGGTTTTAACCTTTAAAGCCCTACACAGCTTGGGACCAGGTTACCTGAAGGAACGACGGACTCCTCCCATATTTCCCTACCCAGCCATGAAGCTCGACATCTGAGGCCCTCCTCCAGGTGCCCCCGCCAAATGAGGCAAGGCAGGTGGCTACAAGAGCAAGGGCCTTTTCAGTGGTGGCACCATTTGTGGTATGCTCTACCCAGAGAGGCTCACCTGGCACCTATATTATCATCTTTCTGATGCCATGTGAAGACCTTTTTATTCTCCCAGGCATTTTAAGAACTGCTCGTAATGCTCTATTCCGCTGCTGGTTTTAATCTGGTTTTAGGATCTTGAAATTATTTCCTTCTTTGCTGCTGATTTTATCTGTGTTGTTTTTTTCCTGTGCTGTTTTTATTTTTTATTGTAATATTTGTACTGTATGTTTTTAATGTATTGATCATTGCCCAGAGAGCTTCAGTTATGGGGTAGTTCAAAAGTACAGTAAATAAAAATAAATAAAAATTTAGCTTGAAATCAAGTTAAATTTGCCCGTTTTAACCTCCACAGTGGGTTGCCACTGGGAAAAAAATGCCGTTTTTTTGTTTTGCCTCAGTGGTGGCAAGATTTTGGCCTGTGTGGGGTCTGGGGGGTTGAAAGTGGCCTCGGGACTGCCCCAGTTGCCCACCTCTGGCACAGGAGGGTTAACTCTTCCCACACCGAGACCAATTCCCTGATGGAACTCCTTCCCCTCCCTTCATGCTATTACCCAAGGAGAGGAAGCATAGAGGCATAATAGTGCCTCTGTATATTTTCCCTGCTGTGGGTAAGAGCAACTTGGTGAGGGAAGGATTTGCACGGAGGAATCGGCACAGGGGGAAAGGTTAAACAAGTGTTGTACTGGAGCCAGGGCTCACAGGGCTAAAGGACTAGGACGTTTCGATTGGCAGGATGATGACGTCATCTGCTACCTCCTTTAGGCTGCCCTGTTCCTCTGAGTTGATCTGCAATCCTCACAATAGCTGGGGGCAGTGGGAGGGGGATGGATTTTCCCAGCAACAATACCTTGTTGCAAGCTATCCCTGTTTTAATGCAAAATATTTTGGGGTAGCTTGGACCTGAATAGGCAATTAGGACCCATTTTTTTACCAAAGGCCTGCTCCTGGTGGAGTTGAAAACCGCTACAACTGGTTTGTTGATATGGATCAACACCACTTCGACTCTCCTTGGGGACATGGCTATGGGGATAGCCATGATGAGCCCCTGAAACATAGCACTGAGGTTAAGCGCGCCAATGCCTATGCCACCACCTCATGCAAATCACCCCTTCCCATGGTTGCTTTCAGAGAGAGAAGAAAGACATCAGGAGAGTCCAGATAATAAACATGTCATCCATGAATCTCAGGCAGAGAAGAGGCTTTTTGGAACAGGAGCTGAGAAAGCATTAGTTCTAAATCGGGCATGAAGATGTTGGCATATTGTGGGCCCATTTGAAGATACGTGAGAACATAAGAAGAGCTATGCTAGCTCAGACCAAGGGTCCATCCAGTCCAGCATTCTGTTCACACAGTGGCCAATCCGCTGTCGACCAGGAACCCACAAGCAGGGCATGAGCACAACAGCACCCTCCTGCCCATGTTCCCCAGCAACTGTTATACATAGGCTTACTGCCTCTGCTACTGGAGGTAGCACACAGCCATCAGGCCTAGTAGCATTAATAGCCTTCTCCTCCAGGAATTTATCTAAACCCCTTTTAAAGCCATCCAAAGTGGTGGCCAAATTGGTGGCCACATCCTGTGGTAGCGAATTCCATAGTTCAACTATGCGCTGTGTGAAGAAGTCCTCCCTTGTATCTGTCCTGAAGCTCCCACCAATCAGCTTCATGGTTCTAGTATTCTGAGAGAGGGAGACAAATGTCTCCCTGTCCACCTTCTCCATGCCATGCATAATTATGTGTTCTCCCCAAAGCTGAAATAATTGTATGTACAAAGTTATCCATTCCATTCATTTATTAAATGCATTAGGTGTCTTTCTAAAAAAAAAAAAGACTCAAGGCATCTTAGAGCAAGGGTAAAACATGCACAGATTTCAAACCATTTCAAACAGCTAAAAGCAATTAATAGTGGCAGAGTGTGGTGGCTAGGTATGCCGTAACACCACCAGCGATGACATTAAATGTAGTATTGGCCCTTAGGCACCCTAACTCAGTGGTAGAGAAAACATGCTTTGCGTGCAAAAGGCCTTGGGTTCAATCCTTGGCATCTCCAGTTAAAAAGGTTCCCAGTTGACACGGCTGAGACTCCACGGAACGGATGGTAGCACAGCAGGAAGCAGTGGGATAGACAGACCCGTGATGTTAACTCAGTGGCTTTGTGCGTTCCTTATTTTTGAAATGTAGGCCCTGCTCCCACCAAATGAAGTTACGATTTGACTTGCTAAAGCAGAAATCTATTATTATTATTATTATTATTATTATTATTATTATACACAGTTCGTCGGTGTTTCTGTCAAGCTGCCACAGGCGAATTACATGTTTGTTATTTGTTCCTCAAAAGCAGCAGTCCCTCGGGGAAGCTTGTATGTGAACAAGACTTCCCTTCTATGTTGGACAATGTTTCAATGAGAATCCTCCCCCTTCCCTGCATAATCTTATCGAGATATCCAAAAATGTGGCTCTCTGGATTTTAATTAATGCTATTTCAAGAGCAGCACAATGTCAAGGTCCCCTCTCTTTTCAGTGCAATTCATTGTTCAGCTCATAAAAAAGGAGTACTCTCAGGGCTGAAATCTCATCTGTGTCACTTGTACTGGAGAAAGATGCAGAGTGTGCTTTGTGTAATAAAAGGAGAGTGATATATTCCATTCTAGCTCATTATGCACTTCAGGTTATCTGAGGTTGTCCTAATTAGTTGAAATGAACAGGTGGCAGTAACAGCTCAGAATAGAAAGAAAGCATTGGTCTGAATAAACATTGGAGGCTTCTACCATGGGGGAAAACCTTGGCTTCAATGAGACCATCTAGTGGCAGAGTTTGGAGTAGCTCCCTTGATTATTTAAAGTTACTCAGTACAACATGGAAGGACGGATGAACGGAAGGAAGGAAGGAAGGAAGGAAGGAAGGAAGGAAAGAAGGAAGGAAGGAAGGAGATTATTATCAGGGATGCTTCACACATCATGTCCTTCTCAAATCGGTATTATCATCACATAAGGAAACAACATACACACCATCCTTTGTAAAATGCAGCACGTTTAATTTGTCACAAGGCCTAGGGGCCACGAAAGATCAAGAAATTAGGTAAGGCATACAGAGAAAGTGCCGGCTTCCCCCCCGCCATGCCCCCCCAGCATGTCAGAGCTCTTCTTGTTCTTCAGACAGAATCCATAGGAGTTGTGAAGCTTGGTGGTCTGCATACACTTGCCTAGATGCACTGGCAAAATAAAAGAGTTTGCAGCACTCATTTTGTGGCTGGCCATATGGCATCAAAACAAAGCTGCCTTCATAGAGTGCCACGGGAGGTCACGAGATCCCCTTGTATATTTCTACATAGGATTGGTGACTAAGGCCATGGGGTGAAGTTAACATAGGAGCCAGTGCACGAAGGACAAGACCTAACATATATCCCTGGTGGCTGTCACGTGTTTAGAAAACTTCCAGCACAATCAAATGCATGTTTGCTAAAAGGTAACTCTCACGTTTGGGCTTATTCCCTAGTAGGTGCAGTTAAGAACGTCGATTAAATGAGTATAAATTTGCACATGCATTTTAAAAGTTGCAAAGAAAATGCACACTGTGTTTCTAGAGGATGCACACATATATCAATACAGATGTAATTTATTAATTTTATTTATTACATTTATATCCCACTTTTTTTCCTCTTTTTGAGGAACCCAAGGTGGCGTACATAACCCTCCTCCTCTCCATTTTAGCCTCACAACAAGAACCCTGTGAGGTGGGTTGGGCTGAGTCTGTGACAGGCCCAAAGTCACCCAGTGAGCTTCCATGGCCGAATGGGGACTAGAACCCAGATCTCCTGGCTCGCAGTCCAACACTCTAGCCGCTACACCACATTGGCTCTCAGGAGAGGCACTTTCCCAGATGTGAGGGGTGCCTCTTCTAAGATGACACTTGGTTTCCACCATGAAAAACCCAATGCTCTATGATTTATTTTTATTTTGCTTTTAAAACTTTTTATATTGCATTTTAGTATTGTATTTTTTATTTTTGTTGTTAGCCACTTTGGGACCTTGTGCAGAAAAGTGGGATATACATTTAAAAGACAAATAAATAAAATCAATCAATCAAATGATTTAAAATCAATTAATTGGTCAGAGCAGAGGTTCTCAAACTGCGGTCTGTGTACTACCGGTGGTCTGGAGTCCCCATTCAGGAAAGGTTGCATAAAAGTCAAGAATATCTGTATTTGTCTGGCACTCGGTTTATTTTTTCTGACACTGATTCTGAGGCCAGTTTGACCAGGGCTGGATTATCCAACAGGTAATTGGGCCCATGATTTTCATAATAAGGCAGTGGTTCAGTCTACTAATTTTTCCTTTAAAATTTACCAGTTAAAGGGACTTTCTCAGCAGTCTGACCCAAATGATTGTCATAATATGGCACTGGTTTTGACAATAATGCTGGCACTGAGGGAAAAATATTAAAATATCAGTTTTTGATTTGTAGAACAAAAAAAATTATTAAGTGGTCTGCCAAGACCCCCAGCAATTTAGAAGTGGTCCACGGGGGGGGGGGGAGTTTGAGAACCACTTGGGTAGAGTAAACACTGAGGTCTTACATTCCCTCGACAAAGAGCTAATTGCTCAAAATGCATTGGAACCTTTCTGCATAATACCGCTGCTTCATGAACCCACTGGAATAATTCTTTCTGCTTCTTGAAATGGAACATTCATTCATAAAGTAGCAGTACTTCAATCCTTTCAGAAATGATATCGTTTACCAATAGATCAATGGGGAATAGATACACAGTCTCAATTTGTCAAACGCCAAAGCATTTCTATGCTGTAAATTAACTTCTCATAGATCCACAGGCGTCTCCATTCACATCCTCACCAACTCCTGGGTAAGCAAGCTAAACAGGATCAGAGGCCCATCTAGCTCTAAATGCATTCGAAAGAGGAACAGGAGGCAAAAACACACCTGTCATTCCTTCCCCCCTGGCTGGCAGAGTGTTGGATTCCTGGAGCACTCCAACATCATCGGCTTGCTCCGTTTGACATTTCTGTCACATTGACATTTCTAATCACATTGACTGGAAACTGACTGATTTCTAATGTGAGGGCTTAGCGTGTGCTTCGCAATCTCCCATTAACCACGATGGGACTTTGAAGTGTTTCGCTTTGGATGAATCACGCTCTTTATCTTCATTCCAAATCCCACCTCTTGTCCCACACCCCGTCTCCATCAATAAAACCTCCATGCTACACAATGCATCGCTTTTTATCTTATTTACTCATAACAACCCTGCAAGGTAGGTTAGGCTGAGAGAGAGCGACTGGCCCAAGGTCACCCAGCAAGCTTCATGGCTGAGTGAGGGTTTGAACCTGGGTCTCCCCAGCCTCAGTCCAGCACTCTCATGCTACACCAGCTGTCCTCAACCTAGTGCCTCTGGATGTGTTGGATTATAATTCCCATCATTCCCAGCCAGCATCTTTTGCAGTCCAACACTTCCTGAGGACACCGGGTTGAGTCACCATGCTGGCTCATCACACAATTCTCAACTTTGAGCTTGCAATGCCGCCGCCCCGGCTTTTGCCAGTAAGTAACTGGCAGGTTCCTTTATTTTGGGAATCTCTCACCTTATGCGTGTCTCATATTTCCAGGCAAGCACTGAAGTCCAAATCAGTGCCCCCATCAGTAGCCACGGATGTAGACAAAACACACTTGAGTGGTGGGTTAGGGACAGACTTTACTGGAGATATGACAAACTTACATCTCAAGGTAAGCCGGCTGATTTCAGCCCCATGGTCAGCATTGCTTGCAGGAGGAAGAAGGAAGAATAGGAGAGGAGAGGGAGGAGACAAGGAAAAGGCAGAACCCAGAGATCCCCTCCCACCTTACTCGGGTACATGTTAACCCTTCAAGCTCAGGTTAAGTGACTCGTGGCCCTAGTCCGTCCAACAAGCATGATACCTCACGGCAAGAAAAAAAACACACCTGATCGTATCCATCGTTCTGCAGCTGTATGCATACTCAGGACTCCTTAGTGCCCACATATCCCATTCCAGTCTTTGGCATTGCTCTCCTTTGCCAGCTGCACAGGTGACTTGCCACAGATTTGATGCAAGAGTTCATCACTGTACATGTCCCAACCATTGAAGCCTGGGGTCTTCAACATGGCCCCCATGGACACCAATGTGCCTGCAGACACCTCTCTCAGTGCCTCCTAGGGTCCCTGCCCCTCCTGATGTTTATTTTAATTCTTATTATTTTAATTCTTATTTTTTAATTGGGGGGCTGGCATGCTGCAAAGTGAAGATGGCACCATCTTTATTTGGGTTCAGCAGAGTGGTTTTGTGTCCTGGAGATCTGGCCCCATCTCTGCCTTGCATTTAAGTGCCTGGGCAAGTTATTTTTCTGGGAAAGTCACTTGCCTTCTGACTTCTGGGAAATGAGTGTTTTGTGACTGGCCATGCCCACCATGGCAGCCATTTTGTGAGACCACCCACTATACTCTGTCAAAATGCCATATGTCCACATGGATCCAAAGAGGCTGGGGAGCCCAGATTTAAGCAATAATCATCAGAAGTCAATAAAAAAGTGTGTGCGCACATGACAAGACTGGGCTGCAGGAGATATGTACAGCATATTTGTTGATTTCCCAGCTTCTAAAACATGATAGGCCAGAAACAAAATTAAGCTTGTTAAGTGATCTCCCATGGAAAAGTCACATTTATTTAGCAAGATACAGACATAACTGACATTGGGAACTGCCTTGTTTCCCAGTTGATATTTAATACCAATATTAGATAGTGGCCAACAGCACACAAATCAGTCCCTTCAGTTCACCTGTTGCCAATATCTTAAGCATGAAAGACTCAGTTAATGAAGACAGAAGGACCAGTGGGTTATTTAAACAGATTACCACCTTTGTTTGACATCTCTAATTTTATATGCCAGGTTTTCAGTAATAAACACACCAGAATTAGAGACAGGGGTCTGATATACCCAAACAACTTAAAAAGGAAGAAGGAGAAGGAGAATTAATTATTATTATTATTATTCCAGGGATAATGTGCTTCTATTCCCTGCTCTGCCCATCACCCCCTCCCCCCCAAGACCCTGTTTTGAATATCCACACAGAAGACTGAGTTTGGGCAAAATGCCAAACTCAACTTTGTCATTTATCTCTATACTGCAATTGTCTGTTTTGGCCAAGATCCTAGATATGCCTGCACCTAAATATTTTACTGGGGCTATGCATGCATTCTTCTATGGCCTGAGTCTATAGCCAACAACAGTTGTTTCTGGTGTGTCATCTAGGAGACATTTGCTTTCATAAGGCCACCAATACATTTCTCCAGGGAATAAAACAGATCCACCGATCTGATCACAGCCCCCGAAATTCATGCTTTGGTAACTTTTAGATCAGATTACTGTAATGCCCTCTGTGTGGGGCTCATTTAAAGACTGTTTGGAAACTTCAGGTAGTAAAGAATACAGCAGATTCCCTTTTAACAGGTATGAGCTGGTAATTTATTTTGATTTTGATTCATCTGCGTTAACTGCCAGATTGTTCTCAGGCCCCAGTTCTTGCCTTTAAAGCCCTATGTGGTTTGGGTCCTGATTATCTCAGGGAAGCCTTCTCTGGCACAAGCCACCACCCACCCCAGCACCTGCATCTTCTGACAAGGTCCTGCTCCAAATTCCACCCTATGTGGTGTCTGGCTTGACCTCCACTAAGGGCAGTCTGGTAGCAGTCCCAATGGTCTGGACCTCCTTTTCGATGCTCCTCCGTGCTGTCCTTCCAAAACTGTTTTAAAGCTTATTTCAGAAAGTCTTTGGAATTACTGATTGAGATCTTGACTGGCTACCACTATACCAGGGGTGGGGAACCTGCAGCCCTCCGGATGTTGTTGGATTCCTCTTCCCATCAGCCCCAGTCAGCATGGCCAGTTGTCAGGGAGGTGCAGTCTAACAACATCTGTAGTGCCATGAGTTCCCCATCCCTGCACTACGCCGTAATGCACTACTGCTATTTTTAGGTGTCACTGCTGTTTCATTGTTCAATCTTTGGGCTTAATTTTTGCTTTATTGCTACGTATTGTTTTACTGATGGTTTTATGTGTTGCTTGATTTAATTTGTGAACTGAAATAAAACAAAATATTGGACACCCTGCAGAATTAAAAATACCCTACAATAATATATTCAGCAGAGCGCCCCGGCCAACCTACAAAGTACTACTACAAATGGGGAACGTCCGACCCTGGACCAATGAGTTGTCCATGGTACTGAAACGCTTTGGACTCAGAGGCATAATGCCGGTTGTATATGCAAATCTCACTGGTCAAAGAAAGCAAATATCATTATGTGACAAACAGGGAGATTCACAGCCATTTCCACAGTACTGGAGATTTCTCAATAGCCCTGAGTGGTGCTATGTCGGAGACACTGGGGGAACATGAAATGTCAGCTAGAGGCAGCTGTTTGGTGTTGCTCAGAGCACAGAGCACAGTGTCTGCCCACCGGTACCACCAATCAGGCCACCAGGGCCCACCAGCAGAGGAAGATACCCTTCCTCTACCTGGAAGGTAGAGGGCAGTATCTTGTTCCTCTGTTTTTATTATTATCAATTATTACATTTCTAGCCCACCTTTTCCCTCTTGCAAGGAACCCAAGGCAGCTTACATGGTGTGTCCCCCCTCTCCATTTTATCCTCACAACACCCCTGTGAGGTAGGTTAGGATGAGAGTCAGTGACTGGCCCAAAGTCACCCAGTGAGCTTCATGGCAGAGTGGGGACTAGAACCCGGATCTCCAGAGTCCTGGCCCAACTCTCTAACCACTATACCACACTGGCTCTCCTCTGTTGGGGAGTCTGATTTGCATTTAAGGGTACCACAGCTGGCAAGCTTGTCAGCATCGCTTTTCCAGCAGACATTAATTTCCTTTATCCAGCTGTAATAGTAACCAAAGTCTCGTCCATGCATGAATATTTGGTTTCTTGAAGGAGGGCGCATTTCGTCTTCAAGCGATTAGCACATATACTTTACCTTCTGCTACCAGGGTTGCCATGTGAATTACTCTTTCTGAGAGATTATTACAGCAAATCCTTCCATGCAAATGCTCAGAGTACAAAATCAAGCTGCTCTAAAACATCTACACACTTTCATAGGGGAAAATGGCAAATACTCTGGTTTTTTTTCCCTGAGAGCTGTCAATTTTATATAGCCTGTTGGACTTTTCTTTTAAATAAAGAAACACACTGATTAGTGTAGGCGCTGGCGGAGCGCTAGGGGCAGGCCATGCCAGGTAAGGGGAACAAGGGAGAGATGTGTAGTATCTGTCCCCTGCTCCGGGCCTGTCCAGAGCCAAAGGATGGCTGGGAGAGGCGTGACCCCATCTTCTGGCCTTCGTTTGCTGCTCTGCAATGCCAGGTCTGTTACCCAGAAAACCTCCCTCATCCATGACATGATTCTGGATGAGGGTGCAGACCTGGCATGTATTACGGAGACCTGGCTGGCCGAGGCTGCTGCTCCAACCCTTGCAGCCATGTGTCCAGCTGGATTTTTGTATGCACAGCAGCCGAGGGCTGGGGATCGGGGAGGGGGAGTGGCTGTTATCTACCGAGAGTCCTTGGTCTTCACCAGACCCCCTCTCCGGGAGACCAAGGTTGCTGAGTGCATGTACTGGAGGTTGGGCCCGAAGGGCAGTCTCGGGATTCTGCTCGTGTACCATCCACCCCGCTACACGACTGACTCCCTGGCCGAGGTGCTTGAGGTGGTCTCTGATGTGCGTGTACAGTCCCCTAACTTACTGGTGTTGGGGGACTTCAATGTACATTCGGAGGCCATCCTCACAGGAGCACCTCGGGACTTCATGGAGACCATGGCCTCCTGGGAGCTGCACCATATTCTAACTGGGCCCACCCATGTAGCCGGTCATGCACTAGACCTTGTGTTTGTTTCTGGAGAAGCAGGGAGTGATCTGGAAGTCGGGGGTATATCCACCACCCCCTTGTCATGGTCAGATCACTATCTGGTGATGTTGGACTTCTCGGTTCCACAACCCCTCCGCAGGGGTGGAGGACCCATTAAAATGGTCCGCCCCAGGCGTCTTATGGATCCAAATGGATTCCTGAATGCGCTTGGGGATTCTCTGGGGCATGCCAACGGCCACTCGGTCGAGACCCTGGTGGGTGGCTGGAATGCCGCAATCACCGGGGCATTAGATCAGGTGGCTCCGAAACGCCCTCTCCCCCTGAACAGGGCTCAGACTGCACCATGGTTCAATCCGCAGTTACGAGCTCTGAAACAGGAGGTGAGACGGCTAGAGCGCCGGTGGCGGAAGTCTCGCTCCAAAGACGATCAGACACGGGCTAGAGCTATATCTTCAGCCTATCACATGGCAGTGAAGGCAGCAAAAAAGGAATATTATGCTGCCTCCATCGCGTCTGCAGAGTGCTGCCCCAGGAGGCTGTTCCAAGTGGTCCGGAGCCTGGTCGGTCCTGTGGCTCTGGAACCACTGGAGCATTCTAAGGCCTCCTGTGAGGCTTTGGCAAGGCACTTTGCAGATAAAATTGATCAGATTAGGTGTGTTACTCTGCACACTGTGGATACAGTTAGTGAGCAAGAGGCGGCCTGTGGCAAACAGGTTTTGTGGGATCGGTTCCAGCTTCTTCCTCCTGATGAAGTGGACAAGGTGCTTTCATCTGTAAGGCCGACCACCTGCTTACTTGATCCTTGCCCATCTTGGCTCATTATGAGCTGCAGAGAGAGACTGGGTGAAGGGATCAGGGCGGTGGTGAACGCCTCCCTTGAGGAGGGAGTGATGCCATCAGCCCTCAAGGAGGCAGTGATAAGACCGCTCTTAAAGAAGCCCTCCTTGGATCCTCAAGTTCTGAACAACTTTCGCCCAGTCTCAAATCTGCCATTTTGGGGCAAGGTGATTGAGCGGGTGGTGGCGGTGCAGTTGAAGGCACACTTGGAAGAAACTGATTATCTAGACCCATTTCAGTCGGGCTTCAGGCCTGGGCATGGGACAGAAACGGCCTTGGTCGCCTTGGTGGATGATATGAGGAGGGCTCTGGATAGGGGTGAATGCTCCTTCCTTGTTCTCCTCGACCTCTCAGCGGCTTTTGATACCGTTGACCACGGTATCCTCCTGGACCACCTGGAGGGGTTGGGCATTGGAGACACTGTATTGCGGTGGTTCCGGTCCTTCCTCTCCGGCAGGTACCAGAGGGTAGCACTGGGAGAGGAGGTTTCGGACCCGTGACCACTTACTTGCGGGGTGCCACAGGGTTCCATCCTCTCCCCGATGCTATTTAACATCTATGTGAAGCCACTGGGGGCTATCATCTGGAGGTTTGGGGTGCAGTGTCATCAATATGCGGATGACACACAGCTCTACCTCTCATTCAAATCTTCACCAAGGTTGGCCGTAGAATCCCTGTCCAAATGTCTGGAGACGGTGAGTGGCTGGATGGGGAGGAATAAGCTGAAGCTCAACCCTGACAAGACCGAGGTACTTTTGGTGGGAGACAAGAGGAGGCTAGGGGATGTTGACCTGGTGTTGAATGGGGTACGGCTACCCTTGAAAGACCAGGTCCGCAGCCTGGGGGTCATTTTGGACTCCCAGCTGTCCATGGAGGCTCAGGTGTCAGCTGTGAGCCGGACAGCGCTGTATCAACTCCATCTGATACGGCGGCTGCGCCCCTTCCCGACCATCTGCTCCCATCGGTAGTACATGCACTGGTCTCCTCTCGTTTAGACTACTGTAATGTGCTCTACGTGGGGTTACCCTTGAAGACGGTTCGGAAGCTGCAGCTGGTACAGAACGCGGCGGCTCGCCTGATTAAAGGCAGCCGCCGGCGAGATCACATCACTCCAGTGCTGAAGGAGTTGTACTGGTTACCAGTTGTTTTCCGGGCCAAATTCAAGGTGTTGGTTTTGACCTTTAAAACCCTATATGGTTCCGGCCCAGCCTATCTTAAGGAGCGCCTCCAGCAACACCAGACAGGCCGCTTAACAAGATCAGCCTCGGATGGCCTTCTCTCTGTCCCATCAGCCAGGACAGCTAGACTGGTGGGGACGAGGGAGAGGGCCTTCTCTGTGGTGGCCCCACTCTGTGGAACTCCCTCCCTAGGGAACTCCGTCATGCCCCCTCTTTAATGAGCTTCCGTCGTGCATTAAAAATGTGGTTGTTCAGGCAGGCATTTGGGGTGGGTTAGGGTATTTAAAAAAAAATTATGGTAAAATTTTATTGTTTTAAATTGTTTTATGGGGGTTGTACATCGCCCAGAGTGGCTGGGTGACCAGCCAGATGGGCGATTAATAAATTTAATAAATAAATAAATAAAATTAGCACCTAGTAGCACAGAGGAATGCTAAGTAAATCAATAACATCAGATCATAGTCATGGGATGTGTATGTCATGCTTATATGTTCACGTTCTCCTCAAAGTGATTGCAGGAAAAGTTAGCGCACAAAGAACTGCATGAGATGCATTCTGCCCAGCTGCTTCGGTATTTTTCTTTTTGCTTGAGTTAACTGATTCAAAGTGCAAAATAGGTTGTGAAATGCCAAACGTGCCCCAAGAAGCCTCAATGGACAATCCAGGCTCTCATATGTAAGAAAGAAAAGTAAAAAGAGCTGCACATGGACAAAATGAGTACAATATTTGCTTGGGGGAAATGCAGACAGCGGCCAGGATTCAGAGGTGTGTGCATCATATTCCCTGGGTTGGATTAGTCAGACTCAGAGTAGACCCACTGAAATCAATGGGACTTTGAGCATGACTAAAATCCGACTCCAGTTCACTGTGTGCACTGGGGCATTTTCACACAGACTCTCCTCCACAATGCTCTTTTAGGTAAGGCCTGCTAGTACCGAAGAGACTTATCACAAATAAAAGAAATACTTTGGCAACTCCGTCATTGCACCTTTCTGGGGTGATGCATCTTTAGCAAACCCTATCCTAGTGAATACTCCATTTTCATGGCCATGGTACTTTGGCTACAAAAATGGCTATGATCTGTGGCTTGCTGAATCAGAAGTTCCAGAGGGTTCATAAATGCTACTCTAGGAAAAACATATTTTGACATGATGCTATTCACAAAGATGGGGTGGGGGACGGAGGGAGGGAGAGAGGGAGAGAGCCTTGGTTAGCTTTTCGTGTGCTAGCGTACAGTTACATGAGTTCAACTAAGAAGCAAATTACTTAGTCTCTAAGTATATGTGTATGATTCTTTTTCTATACATTAGGCAACATTACTTAAGGTCTGACAAGAGGCAGGACGGGGGTGGAGGGACCCAGTAATGGTGCCTACTTAGACGAACACTACAGGATAGATGTAGGCACAGCAATAAAGGGCAATATAGTAAGGAAGAAGCTTTTCATCAAAGCCTATTAGTTTGCGCAGTGAACGCAATAATAGCTTAACTGCTGCCCCGTCCGCTCCCCTCTGAAGTGCATATTATTTCAAGTATTTCTAGATATGAAATGAGGATGGCATGATCCTGGATTTTCAAAAATAAAAAGTGGGAGAAAAACATAATGTTTTCTGGCATTTTTCTGTACTTGAATCATAAGGACTTATATATATAAAAAAAGTAACATAATAGCTTTGAGTTCTACTGAATGCCTCTTTCCAGCCAAAGAAAATTGTGGGTTCAAATAACTGAGAAATGAAAGAGGCAACTTCTTAAACATTTGTCATGTTAACCTTATTTTGTTCACTTTGTATTTTAAAAAAATAGCGATTGCCTTTCTACATGCATATCTAAAGAGATTGCCAGGTGCCATGCCATGTTGCTTTTGTTAACTTATGCTACAAGAATGCACAAATCCAAAGCATTTCTATGCCCATTCACAGATGGTAATTTCAGCAACATTTGCTGTGGTGAATTTAGGATTAAAACAGTACATCAGTTACATGTAAGATAATGCTGAAGGCTAGGCTACAACCCAGCCATCACAAGTTGGGCTGGGTTAGGGTGGAGCCCAAATGGTGCCAGCAAGCATATTCTATCCTTCATTAAGGGCACAACCCTATGCATGTTTAGAAAGAAAAAATCCTGTAACTCCCAGCCTAGCCAGCTGAGAAAGTTGCAGGACTTTTTCAGTCTAAATATGCATAGGGTTGCACCCTAAATATACTTCTTCTAATGTTATCAGTATAAACATTAATGGCTGGACATAGTTGACAGGTGGCATATATGGCATTTTTTATATTGACCAATTGTGCATTTTTATTTATTTAAATGACATATTGTGTATTGTGACCCACCCTGGGACTGTTTTGTGATGAGGGATGAGATATAAAATGTTATGTATAAACAAGCAAACAAATAGTTTATCATATATTAAATGCCATTCTTCCTCCAAGGAGCTTCTGGCAACACATAGGGGATCGTGCCATTTTATCCTCAAACCAACTTGTGAGGTTGGTTGGTTAAGCGGAGGGGTTGTGATTGGCCAGAGATCCGCAAATTTAGGCTTAAGTACTGCCACTGACCCCTTTCCTCTCCCAGGTCCTGTGTGTGTGCAGCAAACTTTGGGAGGCTGGAACTTGGATCAAAGCACAATGAGAAGAACCCCCTCCTCTTCCGGAGAGGAGAGGAGAGGAGAGGAGAGGAGAGGAGAGGAGAGGAGAGGAGAGGAGAGAGTTCTGATGTTGTGAAGCATGTGCCTTTAGTGAGTTGGCAAGTGGATTTGTGTAAGTCTGCAACTGGCCCAAGTTCTGACCTAGTGAGCTTTACGAATCAATAAATGCCGTTCATTTGACAAGGATGATTCCTTTTTGCAATGACTGATGTGTCAGCACTGCTTAAGACTGGGTGAAAAAATTGTCATAACAACAGCATTGCACCAACATTGTGGGTTCTTCACATTGAGCTTTTATTCTTCTATTGAGATTGCTCACTCACAGCAATTTGTGGGTCCTTTAGATGACGTCGTCAACCTCCAGGGCATCTCCTGCACTAAATTACCTTTATTCCGTTTTTTAAAAGATTGGAGATAATGAGCTATCAAATTACAGCATTTGAGTTCCGCTTGAGTTCCCTCATGAAAAAGGAAAAGCCGCAATAAGAGAAGCTAGACCACAGCACCATCTAGCGGCTGTATAATGAAATACATGGAAGACTCAGATAAGGGGGGAAAGGAGGGGCAAACAGGGGGAAGGAAGCACGTGTAAAGGGAGTCCGTCATGATCCTGCATTTAAGATGGAAAAAGAAAGCCCCGTTTTAAATGCAGGACTTTAGGCTGGTGTAGAGGTGCTCTGAAATGCCATTTGGAAGAACACACACTGGTGCTAATATTTAGAACTAGGGTGCCAACCTTAAAGTCAAAACGTATTACACCAGACCCCAGTTTTCTTTCCATATGTGTATGTAGTTTCGTGCTATGCATACCAGCAGAGAAATGTGAAGGTGGGTGAGTGGTTGAGGGGAAGAAATGTCTGGGAGGGAGAAAACAGGCCAAAGGAGGAGAAGGATCCAAGTTCCTTGGATGTCCCGAGAGAAGCAGGAGCAGCTCAGAGCCATCATCCAGTCTCTGGCTTCTCCCTCTTGCTTCTGCAGCTGTGATTGGATATGGGGTGATCTGGGCTGCTACTGCTAGTCCTATTCCTTCCGATGCATCTGCAGAATTGTTGCCAGATAATGGTTGCTCCCTCCTTCCCACCATATCAGCTTCCCACATCTTCCTCATGCAAAGTGAGACACCATATCCATCCCTCCCCTGAATTATTTGCACACACCAAAGAACTCAGAGGGGTGAGTTTAATTTCTTGCACCCAGCGCAGAGATCCCTTCTTCCTCCAGGTTTTCTGCAATATGGAGGAAACTCATGGAGGTGTATTTGTGTTGGGTACTTGCTGGAGAGCAGGGCACTCACCCTGGTGAGCTGGCCAGAGAATTTGTGAACCCCTGGCAGGAAGTGAGTTGTAAATAGATTCATAACATTTTGTTTTCTTAGTCATCACTGAAGTTAAGGAATGAGCATGCTCAGAAAAAGGACAATCTTCAGCAACGAACATGGGGAATATTTTCACTACTTCATGCCATACTTTGAATTAACCTCAGCTTCTCCCTGTGCAGAGGAGAAAATTGACTAAAGGGCTTTGCAAAATAGCACAAGGGAATTGATTTTCTCTTGCCAGCGCTATCATTTTTAACATATGTCTTTGACAATTCCATTTCATTTTTATGTAAGAATGAAACTTTTAAGGAGCATCTCTCAATGAATTTCCTCCAGTCTCAAACCAGAGCAGTATGTTGGATTCCCCTGTCCCTGCCTAAAAAGTAAACCTATTAGGCGCAGGAATCTACCTAAAGCTCAGAGAACCCTACAACACATTATACAATACATGCCACTGAACATTTCTTATAAAGCACAAAAATGCCTATTTGGCACAAGGAGCAATGGATAAAGGTGAGTTTAAACCATTGTTTTTGAAAAAGGGTTACTATATGTGGTAATTAACCCTCCCCGCATTCTTTCACAGTCACTCTGTCTTGATAAGACGCCCCCTCATGACTCATCTATACTGGATATTTTCCATTGCTTTCAGAGAAAAGAAGCTACTTCAAAAACACGACTAAATAACAGTGAAGACAAAAGCATCTTCCCAGGAAGAATGAAGCACAGCAGAATTAGAGGGGAGAAATCATAGCATGTTGACTTCATGTAAACTCATCCATAGCAGACTGCATGCAAATGGTTTCCAAGCAGTTTAGCCAGTCGTCTGGGAGGTTCAAACACGTGAACCAGGCTGCTAGCTCAAGAGAAATGCAAGCAACTGCCAGGACTGCTGGATCAAGCTGTGGGAAAGTCCTTCCTTCTAAAGTGAACAGTGAAGGTGATGGACTGATGGACTGATATTTAAAGCATTTTTATCCCAGTCCTTAGCCAAAAAGATTCCCAGAGCAGCTTACGTGTAATCAGTAAAACAAAGCAGTCTGTGCCCACAGGCTCACAGTCTAAAAGACATGGCACACAAAGAAAAAGAATGGGGAGAGAAGAGGAAAAAGTTCAGGGAGCAATCCTATGGCCACTAGACAGAGGCTAGACAGCCATAGAATATGCTGTTTTCCAGGAACCGACCTCGGAGCCCGCACTCTGAGGCTGGTTCCCGGAAAACTGACACCACCCACATCCAAGCTGCCTCAGAGGCAGCGCAGAGAAGTCCCATTCTCCAGGCTCGGAAGAGGAGCGCGGAGCGGCCGAAAAGGGGCGTGGCTGGGGGTGTTCCAGGGCAGTGAGGATGGAAATGCCTGTATGACACATCCAATGTGTCGTACAGCAGCCTCCTCCCCCGCTCGCCCGCCCCCCCCCCCCACGGCTAGACAGTCGAAAAGAGCTGTCTAGCAGAAAAAGCAGGGCAGGAGGGGCAGGGAGGGAACAATCCCCCTGTGCTTCTCCTGCCTTGCTTTGGATAGGCGGTCGCCTCCAAGTTCGGAGGCGGCCGCCTATCTAGTTAGGAATGCGCCCTAAGTCTCTCAACAGGGATGGTGGAACGCCCTGCTTCTCCTCTCCTCTCCCTCAGGACAGCCAAATTAACAACCTTCACTGAGCTCTCAGTGGCCCCTTTTCTGTACAGGTGCCACAAGTGACACAGGCAGCAGGGTTTTGTGATGTTCCTGACCTGGGGGGGCCTTTGGGCATGACTATGGGATGCTATCAGGCCCGCACCCTTATGCTGTTGCCTGCTCCTGGGAACAGCAGGTGAAAAGCAAAACTACGCTAAGGTCCCTAATGTGCACTTGCACAAGGTATTGTCACGTTAGGGATCTGGCCAACCCTTCTGCAAGCCACTCCAAGCAAGGGTCTACAAACAGGTCCTCCAAGTGGCCAGCAGCAACCACAAATTAGGGGATTTTCTTGGGAAGCATATGCATCTCATGAGCCACAAACTGAGCATAGCTAGAACCCTGAAGTGGTGATACAAATGGAAAGGGAATCAGTCTATTTTTCTCTTTGAAAAATATGTGATCCTCAGTTGCAACGGACTGTTCACTTATCATGATAATAACTAGCATTTATATAGCATCTTACAAGTATTCAAAGGGCTTCACATACATTAGAATAATAGAATCATAGAATCATAGGGTGGGAAGGGGCCTACAAGACCCTCAAGTCCAGCCCCCTGCTCAATGCAGGAATCCAAGTCGGAGCATCCCTGACAGGTGGCTGTCCAGCTTCATAGAATCACAGAATAGTAGGGTTTTATTTATTTGTTTGTTTGTTTGTTTGTTTATTGCATTTATACCCTGCCTTTTTTCCTCTTCCAAGGAACCCAAGGCGGCTTACATTATCCTCCTCCTCTCCATTTTATCCTCACAACAACAGTTGTGGGTTGGGCTGAGAGTCTGTGACTGGCCCAAAGTCACCCAGTGAGCTTCCATGGCCGAGTGGGGACTAGAACCCAGATCTCCCAGCTCCTAGTCCAACACTTTTGCCACTACACCACACTGGCTCTCAAAATTAAATGCCTTGGGGTGCACTCCTACTGTTTCCACCGCCCGATGATCATAAGCCTCTGAACTACAATTGTTCAATGGAGAGCAGAGGGCACAGCAGAGGCAATCTCTGCCTCCCCGTCCTCCCGCTCTGCATTTCAGAGGGGGAGGGAGGGAGGCTGGGGAGGCCTCAGGGTAGCTCATCTCCTGGCCTCTCCTGTCTCCTCCCCTCCCTGCCCACTGAAATGCCCCCTTTCCTCATCCTCCAACGACGGATTCCTGACCTTGGAGAGCAGCCAGTGCGTGTCAGGGTGGAGACTGAGCCAATAGAGCCCCAGAGCATTTCTGATTCTGAGGAGGAACAACAATCCATGGGAGAGGAGCTCGGTCATCTCTCACAAGCACAGCAGCTGGCAGAGATTCCCCCTGCCAGCATTCCTGGGATAGACAGTGACTCTGGCAGCGAGAGAGCGCTGGAGGGGGGCTTGCTGGATGCTCAGCGCAGACACAGGGAGCGACGACAGATGGAGGATGCAGAAAGGAGGCGTAGCGTTCGTTTGGCACGCAAACAACGGTTGTGTCCTGAGGACCCAAGGGAAAGAGGGAGGATCTCTAATAATAATAATAATAATACTACACCAATGCTAATAATACCTCCAGTATTGACATGGAATGTACCATGAGACAAAATAATCAAGAGGATAACTGAAATGAAAAGGCAGCTAAGGATGACATAGGCAAGTAAGGCTTGCAAGATCCACCCTATGGTGTTCAGTTCTTAAGGCATATGGGCTGCTGTGGAAAATAGCATCACTGAACCATAATGAGGAAAAGAATACACAGGGAAACTGGGATGCATTAAAACCTCATGAACGGGGCTATTAAAAAGTTAATGTTAGAAGGACAAGCAGGAGATGAAAAGATAAATGCATTCAGAACTCCACTAGAGATGGGCATTGTTCCCACGCATGTTTCCTGCCTTTTTTGTGTGGTACAATGTATGCATATTTCTTGTAGACAAGGCCTAAGGGAAAGAGGGAATTCAAATGAGATATGCCATAGCTCAGCTGTCTGTGTCAGCCTGATTATCCTTTCATATATTCAAGAACATTTACAAATGGATCGGTGTGTGCTTTCATTCTGAAAACGTCCTTGTCTACACGACAGTCAGCAAATCCCAAACTACAGTCCTCTCAAGGACACTTCTTCTTTGTGCAAAGAGGTGGCATGATCTTGATAAAGGAATCTTCCAGGTTCCCTAAAATGAAATAAAAAGGATAGCCAACTGATAGTGTTTTGCATGGGCGTACAATATTAAGCCCCAATTTGAAAAATTAACATTGAAATCAAATTTAGTTCCACATCCATGCACAAGCTTGACTTCCTCTGTTCAGTAGTGTCCACGGTGCCTATTTGCCTTAATCAAAAGAGAAAGTGTTCTGGTGGGTTTTGTTTTATTTTGGATGGGGTTTTTGGAAAATTATCACTCTCCCCTGCCCCCTTCTGGGCTACATTCAGATTTTCTTACTTTTTTTATTATACAAGCACTGCCTTTAATCTTTTGGTCAGCGCAATGCTCTCCTTCTCACTTATTTTTATGGCTCAGTTCTGAAGATACATGCACCCATGTCTCTCTCTCTCTCTCTTCACACACACACAGACATCTTGCCAGGAATTTTTTCTGTCTCCTGCTTTTCCTCAAATATCACTTGTTTATCACTTGTGGGTGAGGGTGCTGTATCTCAAGCGGAGTGAAAATTGTCAGCATATTAACTAATTTTTCTATTTTAGTCAAAAGCACTGAAGGCAGGTTTGCCCAAGTCCAGCTGTTCACTGTGCATAGGATCAAACTGTCCAGTGGCTTCATAATGTCAAGGGAAGCCTATTGCAACTGTCAGGGTTGGATCTGAGCCCACAGAGTCCCAAAGCAGCTCTGATTCTGAGGAAGAGATACAATCTGTGGGAGAGGAACCAGCTCATTTTTCAAAGGTGCAGCTGGAGGGAGAGCCCCCCCCCTCCGCTCACATTCCTGGGAGCAACAGTGACCCTGGCATGGAGAGGGAGGGACATCCTGAGCTTCTAGATGTGAGGTGCAGGCGCATAGACAAGCGAGAGGTGGCAGGCACCGACAGGAGGTGCTCAGCCTGATTGGCGCGACAACGACAGCTGCATCCCAAGGCCCCACGGGAAAGGGGGAGAAGCTCCCCTCCTACTCCTTAAGTTCAGAGACTTGCCGTGCTTTCCTCCAAACGGTGACCAACTGCCGTCCTAAGTCTTAGTATCCCCTGGTAGACAGCTCCTTTGTATTTCCCCTGAGTCTCAGGCGATTAGCATCTGTAAGCTTCATTAGGCTGAATGGAAATAAAGCCTTGGAAAGGAGTCCTTTTGTCTGCGTGTTGATTCTGGCTTCTTGAGGATTTCAGAAGGCAGTAGGGGTGCTCCTGACAGCAACATGCTGTATGTGAGGATGTTCTCATTAGTTCAGAGTAGTAGGGCCTGCCTCCTAACAGATGTCACCTGAATACATTATGCCAGTATTTTCTGTCTTCATGTTTTACTAACTAGTGAACGAACCTGGATTCTCATGGGTTAGAATCACCATTAGTTCAAAACAGCAAAGCCTTTGAGCCAAGTGACACAGCCGTCAGAGTTGGACACTTTGTGCCTGCCCCATCTGAGCTGCTGGCACCTACAGGCACAGCCCCTGCCATGGTGCACCCCTATAACCCCCCAAGAGAGGGGCCTAGCCATTCCATTCCCGGGGGGGGCTGCCCCACAGCAGCAGGGAGAGTCACCCATATAACTCTTTCATTCAGACTACTCCCCACTAGCTTCAAATTGTTTGACTGCAAAGTTATGCACTGATTACAGAAGTCTGCCATCTAGTAACTGAAGATGGTACTGTAGGCTTCAGCTACACAGACACATTTACATTAATGTTAATTAATTAATTAAGTAATTAATTAATGCATTTTAAAAAAACAAATAACCCTGAGGTGCACACCCCTAGGGTCTCCTTGGTATGCATGCCAAGTTTCAGGTGTCTAGATTTCATGGTCCTGGAGCTATGGTGCTGAGAGACAGACAGACACACATCCTCTTTTATTATTATAGATTTTCTACATCCTTACATTTTATTTTTCCTCCCTTGCAAACTATGAATCTATTACCTGCTTTGGAAAACTTTATTAGATAGCATGCCTCTTGACTATAGTGTACTTTCAATGATTCTGTGGCAGCAGTATTACATTTTGGCCACCTTGTACTGCACTCATCTAAGCACACAGATCATACCTTTCAGCTGCAGAGTTTGGCAAGCTGTGAACCCAATTTCATTATGGAAATTATCCTAATATTTGAGATTGAGAAACAGGGAAGACCTTCATTATAAAACAGTATAAGACCTTCATTTTTCACATCCATTTAGGAAAGCAGTGCATCAGTGTAACGCTACTGACACTGATAGAGGCTGTGTTGGGCTAAGTATACTTATGATTACAGCCCTCGATTCTCTAATAAAGTTGAACTATCAACTGTATCATCTTCAGGTCAGCTGGTGTGAGATTTCTTGTGCAAGGCTCATAGGAGGTACTAAAGTTACCTTTCCCCAAGGGCAGTCTTGAGAAAAGAATCCAAAAGTAGTATTAAAGTTACCAATGAATCATTACGACACAATTTCATATATTCGTGATGAAGCCCAAACACTTTAAAAGAAAAGCAATGTATTAGAGATACATTGTATTAGAGTCTAAATAATACACATATTTTAGAGTCTAAATAATACACATATTTTAATTTTGAATTATACCTTTAATAAAATACATTATTATAGTTATAAACAACACCTTTACTGTAGTCTACAAACATCACATACTATAAAGTTTTGCACAAACACATTTCCTATGAAGTGAACATCAGATGGTGGATTTTATGGTTTCAGGGGATATAACAGACACCTATTTTACCCTAATCTGGTTGAAGATGGCTGACATCTTCAATCTACTTTTAGGCAGTACTCATTACATTGAGTGGATTATACCAATATAAGTCATTTTAGAGACTATGGTTTTCACAGTACCAAGTACCAGTACTCAGGAAAATGTTGACTGAATCTATCATGGAGCTAAATATGCATCTGGAATCTAGCAATTATTTAAGTAACTTTAGGTAATTTCCCCAACTCACTACTCTGTTTTCCAAAATGTGTTCTCTAGAACCAGAAAATGAAGGATGGGTGGTGAAAAGGAGACTGAGACCATCACCAATTTCACACACAAACTCAGAGCACCTGATTACTGAATTTGAGAAGAGTACTGTTGAAGTCCTTAGCATATCTGCATATTGGTCCACTTCAAAATTTGGGAGGGTGGGGAATCACATATTTGAATGCTCTCCCATAACACCTGGCCAACCTGTTCTGTGTAGAAAGCTACCATGCCAGGAAAAAGGCAAGACTAGAACTCTTCTTTCTGGTATGACAATATTCCATGTTTGACAGGGGTGGCATTCAGACATGTGATCTCTTCACAGTTGCTCATATTATTATGAGTTTGTCAGCATGATTAGTGGGCCTACTATCAGACACCAATTAGCAACATGACAAAATGATGTTAATTTTTCTTATTATTTTCCTTAATATTCTGGAATCTCTCCCCAGCCTTTGGAAAGTGACACCCTCTAGATAATGGGAAGGGCAAAGAAATAGTTTGGCACAAGGTTGATGCAGGGGAGGGAGAGAGAGAGACAAACACACACACAGAGAGAGAGAGAGAGAGAGAGAGAGAGCTGTCAAGTTTAGCTCAACTGAAAGCAATCTGGGGGATTACTGGGATCCACACTTTTGCTTTGGGAATCTGAGACAGGATTAGCAGTTGTGCTACCTGCTAAGAATTTGCTTTTCTCATCCAAAACAAATAAAATAACTCTGTGGTGCTATCCTCAATGTACATTTCTCAATGTACATAACATTTCAGTAGTCAGTGAATGTTGGCATAGGAAATATCAATTGATTGTTGTTGTTGTTCAGTCATTCAGTCATGTCCGACTCTTCGTGACCCCATGGACCATAGCACGCCAGGCCTTCCGGTCCTCCGCTCTCTCCCGGAGCGTGCTCAAGTCCATATTCATTGCATCGGTGATGCTATCTAGCCATCTCATCCTCTGCCATCCCCTTCTCCTTTTGCCTTCAGTCTTTCCCAGCATCAGGGACTTTTCCAGAGAGTTTCTCTTCGCATTAGGTGGCCAAAATATTTGAGCTTCAGCTTCAGTATCTGACCTTCCAATGAGCAGTCAAGGTTGATTTCCTTTAGGAATGCTTTGGCATTGCCCTTCTTTGGAATTGGAATGTAAACTGACCTTTTCCAGTCTTGTGGCCATTGTTGAGTGTTCCAGATTTGTTGGCATATTGAGTGCAGCACTTTAACAGCATCATCTTTTAGGATTTTAAATAGCTCAGCTGGAATACTGTCATCTCCACTAGCTTTGTTGTTAGTAATGCTTCCTAAGGCCCACTTGACTTCACTCTCTAGGATGTCCGGCTCAAGTTCAGTGACTGCACTATCATGGTTATCAGGGACATTAAGATCTTTCCTGCATAGTTATTCTGTGTATTCTTGCCACCTCTTCTTAATCTCATCTGCTTCTGTTAGGTTCCTGCCTTCTCTGTCCTTTATCGTGCTCATCTTTGCACAAAACGTTCCCTTGATATCTCTGATTTTCTTGAAGACATCTCTAGTCTTTCCCATTCTATTCTTTTCCTCGATTTCTTTGCATTGTTCATTTAAGAAGGCCTTCTTGTCTCTCCTTGCTATTCTCTGGAAATCTGCATTCAGTTGGGTATATCTTCCCCTTTCTCCCTTGCTTTTTGCTTCCCTTCTTTTCTCAGCTACTTGTAAAGCCTCATCAGGCAGCCACTTGGCTTTCTTGCATGTCTTTTTCTTTGGGATGGAGTAAGTTGCTGCCTCCTGAACAATGTTACGGACCTCCATCCATAGTTCCTCAGGCACTCTGTCTATCAGGTCTAATCCCTTAAATCTATTCCTCACCTCCACTGTATATTCATCAGGGATATGATTGAGGTCATACCTGAATGGTTTAGTGGTTTTCCGTACGTTCTTCAATTTAAGCCGAAATTTTGCAATATGAAGCTCATGATCTAAGCCACAATCAGCTCCAGGTCTTGTTTTTACTGACTGTATAGAGCTTCTCCATCTTTGGCTGCAAAGTACATAATCAATCTGGTTTCGATACTGACCCTCTGGTGATGTCCACGTGTAGAGTCACCTCTTGTGCTGTTGGAAAGGAGTGTTTGCTATGATCAGCATGTTCTCTTGGCAAAACTCTATTAGCCTTTGTCCTGCTTCATTTTGTACACCAAGGCCATGCTTGCCTGTTATCCTGGTGATTTATTGACTTCCTGCTTTAACATTCCAATCCCCTATGATGAAAAGGACATCTTTTTTTGCTGTTAGTTCTAGAAGGTGTTGTAGGTCTTCATAGAACCGATCAACCTCAGCTTCTTCGGCCTCAGTGGTTGGGGCATAGACTTGAATTACTGTGATGTTGAATGGTTTGCCTTGGATTCGTACTGAGATCATTCTATCGTTTTTGAGATTGTACCCCAGTACTGCTTTTCCCACCCTTTTGTTGACTATGAGTGCTACTCCATTTCTTCTAAGGGATTCTTGCCCACAGTAGAAGATATAATGGTCACCTGAATTAAATTCACCCATGCCTGTCCATTTTAGTTTGCTGATTCCCAAGATGTCGATGTTCAATCTTGCCATCTCATGTATGACCACCTCCAGCTTACCTTGATTCATTGATCTTACATTCCAGATTCCTAAACAATATTGTTCTTTACAGCATCGGACTTTCTTTTCACCACCAGACACATCCACAGCTGAGTGTCCTTTCGGCTTTGGCCCAGCCGCTTCACTCTTTCTGGCGCTACTTGGAAATTCCCTCTGCTCTTCCCCAGTAGTATAGTGGACACCTTCCGACCTGAGGGGCTCATCTTCCGGCGTCATCTCTTTCAGCCTTGTGATACGTTCCATGGGGTTTTCTTGGCAAGAATACTGGAATGGGTTGCCATTTCTTTCTCCAGTGGACCACATTTTGTCAGAACTCTCCACCATGACCTGTCCGTCTTGGGTGGCCCTGCACAGCATAGCTTGTGGCTTCACTGAGTTACACAAGCCCCTTCGCCGCAACAAGGCAGCGATCCATAAAGAGGATCAATTGATTAGCAGATATTAATTTCTGGGGCTGGGCTAAGCCACATTCCAAAGTTCATTATGGAGCTGCTGTCCTTCAGATAAGACCAGACACCAAAGTCCTGACCTTTTGTGTTCCTTGGAGATCGCACAATATTTTTGCAAGACTAGACATATTAAATATAGCTCATGGCCAAGTTCCAGCGTGGGTAATTATATTCTGCCTTAAATCTCCCATGCTGTTCTAAATAATATTCTACACTTCCTGACACTTTAAAACTGTGCTTATTATTTACAGAACACAATTGGAGCTGAAAATATAGTAGTTCTATTTAAGGAAAATACACACTAAACATTGTTGGCAAGTGAACTGTGCTGGAATGGTTATTGCAAACAGGGACAACCAAAGGTTTTAGAGAGTAAGAAATTCGATTTTAGTCCTAGAAGGTCCTCAGTGCTAAATTATCTGGAGCAGCCATTCTGTCTTTTTAAATATGAGTGCTATTTCTCACTGAAAGAATGTCCACTCAGGCACACGGGCACCATTAATGCCAAGGAGGCAAGTGTTTTTCAGGCTTGATTTGTAACTTTAATGTTCTTCTACTAGTATTGAGTTTGGGAGAGGGGGGGGAGGGAGAAAGGGGGTACAGGTATCCTCCCACTCACACTGGAGAAAGCTTGGATAAAGGAGGGGGGGCACTTTGGAGTGTGTGTGTGTGTGTGTGTGTGTGTGTATTTCGGTAATATCTGAGATGCGTAGGGCGCTGAGTCTGAGAGGCGAACTCACCTAAGGCCACATAGTGAATTGACAGCTGAGGCTACATTTGAACCAGGTATATCCTGTCTCCCAGGTCATACTTAAGTCGCTACACCATGGGTGCAAAACCTCTTTCAGCCCAAGAGCCTAATTCCATTTCAGAAAAGCTCTCGGGCGCTGCATTCCAGTGGAGAGCGGGACCAAAGACAAAAGGGACGGAGCCAAATATTCCATCCTATTTTAGCTTAGAGATTTTACTGCCAGTAACTAAGCCTTAGGGGAGTCATTTCAACCTTTAGAATGGGGCAAAAAACTGCACAAAAGCCATGAACATGAAAAGCCATTTTCTCAGTGGCTGCAGAAAAGATGGTGGCGCCAGGGGAAGGGATGGGGCCATATGGGGAACCCCGTAGTACCAACCAGCCAGGCCATATTTGGCCCCTGGGCCTGTGGTTCTACACCCCTGTGCTACACCATGCCAGTTTGCTATATCCACCAGGAGAAAAGTTATTTTTTAGCCAACTCACTGGAAACCATTCACTTCATCGCTTGCTAGATTCAAGAAGGGCTTGGGAAACTCAAGCATCCATTTCAAGACGCTAACCTTATACCACACACAGCCCAAAGAGCTTTGGCTATGGGGCAGTACAGAAATACAATGAATGAAATGAAACAAGGTAGAATGAATTCATCCTGTGGCGAAACAGCCAGCATGAGCATTATGTAAACTCATTCCTGGTGACAGGTCAAGCAAGGCAGCATGTGCCAGGATCCAAAGCATAAGAGGCCACCTGGACTTCAGGTGTCATGATTCACACAGGCCACACGCAGATGGCCACTCATGTGACCACAGCAGCTGGGCCCCCACAATGATGAATAATCATTATCCCCACTCCAAGCTACAAGGTGCCTTGCCTGGCCCAGGTCTGACCCAAGATGACTCCTTAGAAGAAGAAGATCCAGCTAGTGCAGAGTCTGAAGATCCTATGGGGTGGGAGGCAGGTGGGGGGCCTGGATTCCAGAGATACCCCAGACACTTCCAGCATACCCCAGACACCTGCTCCAGGTTTATTTGCAGAGGAAGACCAGGAAGGACCTGTGGAAGGGGTGCCTGATGTGTGGGCAGCACAGGCCTTGCCTCTGGAGTCAGAGGGGGAGGTTGAATCACCTCCCAGCCCCTGAGAGCCCCTGAGAGAATCGGAGTGATGTTCAAACATAGAATGAGTTATCTCAACTATATTACTTGCATAGATGAAATATCAGCAGCCATTCCAGTTAGCACATGTAAGGACACCATAGTTTTCCAATAATCGTATCAAAAGGTTATATTCTGAAGAAAAATACAAATTACTCAAAATTGTTGCTCCCAAGCTATTCACTAATTATTTCCAAGGCTACAAAAGAGTACATACTTTGCTATTTTTTGCCAGAAGGAAAAGAAAATATTTCATTTGTTTGAGTCCCATAGCTATGAATGAAGCTGACAAGGGTTTTCCTTTCCATTTTAGGAATCAAGCTATTGATCAGTATCTTGGAAGACATTGATTGTCTGGAGCCATTCCAATCCACTTTCCAGCCTGGGTTTGGGACAGCCTCAGCCTCGGTCACCCTGGTGGATGACGTAGACAAAGGAGTGTGACCCAGCATGTTCTTCTGGACCTCTCAGAAGTATTTGATACTATTGCCCATGGTGTCCTTCTGGCCCACGTTGTCATGTTGGGCTTGGGAAGCATGGGACAGAATCCAACTTACACGCCCACCAATGTATTTACACCCTGCCAGCTCCCTTCTGCCAGCAGTAAGTCTCTCCGATTCCATTGTGCAAGCGGGACTCACTGCTTATGCAACAGAGATTTAGCGTTTCCTAGGGGAAGCCCTGAAATGAGCAGAAACACTCTTTTCTGGCGGGACACCGGTCTGCAGAGCTCAGTGATGCAAGTTCCACTAGCCTTCCTCCTTCCAGAAATGTGTTAAATCACCATTGCACAATGGAATTGGTGGGGTGTAAGAGAATTGGAGAGGGCATAAGCATCCTGTCGGATTCTGCCCATGGTGTTACAGTTGCTCCAGTTCCTCCTGGAAGGTCCAAGAAGGTAGTGCTGACAGACTTCTGTTCCACTTCATAGCCATTGGGATACATCTTGTCCCCACACTGTGCAACATCTACATTAAACGGTTAGGAGAAGTCATCCAGAGGTTTGTGCTGCGGAGTCATCAGTATACAGATGACATGCAGCTCTAAATCTGTTTTCTACCTGCTAATCCCAGGGTGGCTGCAGAACTCTTGTACAGGTGTCTGGAGATGGCTGGGAATTGATGAGAACAAGCAAGCTGAAACATAATCCAGATAAGATGAAGGTCCTGTGGATTGGGAAATCGGCCAATCTGGATGGAGGGCTGCACTGCCCCTGAAAAACCAGGTTGACAGCTGGATTTGCCGCTATTTAGGGAAAGCAGGTAGTGTTGGTGGTTAGGAATGGCTTTTACCAGGTTAGGCTGGTAGGTCAACTGCAACCCTATCTAGAAGAGGAGGACCTGGGCTCAGTTACTCAAGCACCAGTGGTATCCAGGTTAGACTACTATAATGCACTCTACATGAGGCTGCTTTTAAAGATGGTTCGGAAACTTCAACTGGTGGAGAATGCAGCCACCTGGTTGCTTGTTTGGGCCAGCCAGTTGACCATGTTACACCAATATTGTACCAGGTGCACTGGCTGCTGCTGTGTTTCCGGGTCCAAATAAAAGTGCTCATATTGACCATCTATATGGTTTGGGGCTTGGTTATCTTCACCCATATGAACCTGCCCTGCCCTGCCTCAAGAGGCCCTGCTCACAGGCCCACCTTTAAGACCTGTAAGATTGGTGGGTATTAGAGACAGGGCCTATTTGGGAGTAGCCCCATATCTGTGAGACATCCTCCCAAGGAACATGTGTTTGGCCCTTTCAATGCCAACTTTCAAATGGGCTTTGAAAACTCATATATTCTGAACTGTTTTAATTCGGATGCTGAAGTTTTTACTGTTTTATTTTGCTGCTGGTTTTAACTGGTGGGTTTTACATTGCAAGCTCATTTTAAATTGCTCATATTGTCCAAATTAATATGAAAATTAATATGATTGCAGTGCTGGCTCTTGAAACAATTCTAGGCACAATAGGACTTAGGAGTTATTTCGGTTTAAACATACATAGGATTGTGCCCTCAACTGCTACTTTAACTTTTATTATGTGGGGGGTTCTGTTTTATCCTTTTTTTGTAAGCTGCCTTCAGAGGGCTTTGCCCTAAAATGAAGCCTAGAAATGTATTAATTTATTTGATTTATAAATACCTCTGCTTACCCTCTGCTTAGCAGGCACTTGGGGCAATGTACAATAAAAACATTCAAACTTATGGTAAGGAACAAAACCATAGTATTTACCAGAAGTGTTAAAAGTAAAGAGAGGAAAAAAGATTAAACACTGAAAGCCTGATGGAACGGGACAGTCTACTCTTTACTGCCCTCTAAAGCTGAGTAAGGTGCATTTAATGGTGGGGAAAGGGACCTAAAAAGGAGACTCAGACCATAGAAAAAATACCAACTGTCATGTAGATTTTAAGCCTTAAGGCTAAGCGAGCAAAAGTCATCCATGACCCACCATCTTAAAAACATTAAGCACTCCCTGTACCACATCATCACACAGATCCAACTGAGGTCACTGAGAGAACTAATGGCTGCTATGCTACCTATTCAGCCAAAGTGGACATCAAACAGTGACGTTGCCATGGGTGACTAAGGTGGGAGGAGAGAATGGGTTGAATCCAGACTAAATTAGTTGTAGTCCAGTCCCACTGAACTCAGTGGGATCCGTTAGTCATGACTTAACTCAAGTCCCACTGATTTCAGTGAGAACTAAGTGTGACTTTCTTAGTCCAGATCCAACCCCATATGTTTCACACATTCAAAGAACTCTTCGCTCCCATGGGATCACTCGCATACTCAAATAAAGTTGCAGGCTTTCCACAACTAGCTGTACTCCAAAGTTGCCCCAGGAAATGTGTGTAATATGAGGTCCATGCACTTAAAGTGTGCCTTTTTCGTGGCCTATAACACACAAGAGCAGTAGTCTACTTAGCACTGTGCATGATTACTTCTGCCTTTTCTAGTGCAGTGGCTAGATGGATAGGCTAGAGAAGACCACCTAGCAAAAGACAAATATATAGGGCACAAATATATTCATTTATTGCATTTCTATACCGCCCAGTACCAAGCAGACTATGTCACTAAGCAGACAGCATGCCTGTCTGTGTAAATGCAGACACTTAATTTCCTGGGAAATGTCCATGAATGTTACCCAAGTTTTATTTCAGGTCTACTCTGAGGTAAGATTTCCCATAATACGTTGAAGCCAGAGAACATCACCTTGGGCACATGTGGGAAGCGTTAGCTTCTTAGATATTGCCCCAATAAACTCTGAGAGATATCCTATTACCCTAGCAAGATCACATCGAAAAGAAACAGCACACACACATAGCCCGTGTCAGTTTATTTAACCTGATGCAGAAGGTGGGGGAATTTGGGGCAAATGGGAAGCGAGAGGCATCTGGAAGCTGTGCTAGACGAAGGCCTTGCCACTACAGTGCCAGAGAAATAGGCTTGGCAGACTCCTTGTTTGGTCCTAAGCAGGCTGCGAGTTTAGACAAATGCAAAAGTAGTATTATCATCACTTTGCATCATCGGTGGTGGGGGGGAGGATCTTCATGACAATGGAATGAGAAGCGCATTGGAGGATTACCTGGATTTTCATGGGATCGGCTTTGGTCCATCAGAGACACAGGAAGCAAGAAAAGCTGAGTGCACGGTATCTTTAAAATCCAGTTTTCAGGGGTGGGAGGAATAGAACTGAACATGATCAGACTGGCAGAGGCTGCTCAACCAATGAGAGAGGCCAGTTTCCCCCCCCCCCATCCAGGCTCCCCCCTGGTACTATCTTATTATGAATGGAGAGCAACTAATTCACAATTCTGAAGGCTCCCTCCTGCTACTACTTTATCTCCCCTCCCCCCCCCGCACTTTTCCCCCAATGTGTGCACTTTTGCCTTGAGAAGCCAAAATCCCCCACTCTGGAGTGCAGCATCTGAAGGCTTCCCATGAAAGCAGGCCAGCTCCCCAATTTTGCCCCATTCCAGTACTCTGCCACGGAATTATTGTTTCCAACCCCCCTTTCTACCCCCCCTTTCTCCTTCTCCCTGCTCACAATGAGATGAGAAGCTCCCGTGATCTTGAATGATCTCTATTGCGACTTAACAAAACAACAGAGAGCCTACAGAACATAGAAGCACAGCATTGAGATAGCGATTTCACGGAGAAGCGAAACAGCACTTTAGGGCAAGTTACTAGAGTTAGCCTTTAACCCTTTCAATGCTTTAACCCGTTAGCGATTTACCGTGGCTCTGTATGCATTGAGATCTGTTAAAGATTCACTGCAAGGGAGCAAGATTTATTTCTTACTTCTGAGTAAGCATGCACAGAAGGGGGTTGCTTTACAGAAAGTCTCATCCAGCATTGGAATTTGTTAAAGATACACTGTTGGGGAACTAGATTTATTTTTTACTTATGAGTAAACATGCACAGAAGGGGGGGATGGGAAAAACTACTTCAACTGAGGAAAGCAGAGGGAATGGGGCATCCCACCCCCTTGACCACTTTACTCCCAGGTCACAGAGGCACACCCAGGATTTAATTGGGGGGGGGGCATGGCACACTGTGGAAAAACCACCAGGGAGCCACTTTAAGTAAAACAAGTCAGAGTAAAAGGGGTTCAAGAAAATGCGGCTTTTCAAGAGAGAAGTGGTTGGTTGCCAATGGATTGGTGATGATGTCATCTGTCACGAAGAACCTCAGACTGCTGTAACTTTGCACCAAATCGCTCGTGAAGACAGCCCATTGGATCAGGGAGTTTTGTAGCAGTATAATTGGCTGTAACAATCTTTTAAAACACTACTTGAAAAACTATTTTACTCACAATTCTGAGGAAGAATATGAGGGTTTTTTTTAATCCCTCCAACTTCTAGTGGAAAAACTGGAGGGAAATTCCTGGGGCGGGGGGCTGTCTGTTTTTCCATCTGCTCCAGGCCTTCACATCTCTAACAGGGAGGCTTTAAATTCACCCCACCCCCCAAAGCCATGAATAAACTGCCCAAACATATAACCAAATCACCTGTGAAAGTTATTTGAATGCAATTCTTTCTGTTCATTCTAAGTATTCTATATGGATTTGCGGTTGAGGAAAAATGTAGTAAAAATATATGGACTATGAGCATCTACTGAATCTTCTAATGCAGTTTCAGTTCCTCCCTTCCCCATCTGCTCCCATTTGAAATCTTCCAGATGCCTCTGACTGAAAACACACAGATGTCAAAGGTTCCTTTTGCTTTTCAAGCTGGAGTTGACCATATGCACTTTTATTTTAGGCAAATGATCAATGTAATCTTTGGTTTGTAGGCAGCAACAGATGTTTCTTTTGGGGAGGTTCCCAGTTCTTTGCTTCAGTTAGAAACAGATGGAATTTGATTGTTCAAAATTGCTGTTACTTCAAAATTACTTTCCAAGATCTCATTTTCATCCAATGAGGGGAAGACACATACCAGGAAAGCACCGTGACCATCTGGCTTCTCAGGCGTAAAATAATATCACTTCTGTATAGGCTATTTTAACATGATAATGGATCAGGCTTTCATCAAACCCAATATTTCTGTATACCTGTATAAAATGTATGTCGGTATAAAGCATAATTTGGAATTATTTCATGATAAACATGGATGCTTCTAACAGGCTTGCTAACAAACAGGTTTCTCCAATGCAACTCACTCTGTAAGGTACAACTTACAGTGTGCACACAAATTCCTTTTCCTTCCCAGTATTTACATATCTAAGAAGGATTCCCTCTTGCCATTCCTCAAAGGCTTTGGCAAGACTATTTTAAGATAATCTCTGCAATGAGAAATATTTTGATTGCCATAAGGAACTGGTTTACATTCTCAGATGGATCTTAATGGTACTGGCCTTAAGAATTGTGGGACTTCTCCCAAGGGCACTATTCAGTGGGAGAAGAGGAGGGACAAACAAGGATGCCAAAGGATGTGCGGTGCACCCTTTGTGATAATCTCCTTGGATTCGGATGGTAAGAAGCTACATGTTCTCAGTATTATTTTACGGCGTGGAGGTTCGGACACTTAAAAGGAACACTCTGAGGAAAATTGAATCATTCAAAATGTGAATGCCAATGCATGCTGAAAATACCGTGGACTGATGGAGTAACACATGAGAACTATACAGAGAAAACAAACAAACAGAATTGGTAAAGACCATCAAAAGAAGAAAGTTACAATACTTTAGTCATATTATCCGAAGCAAAAAATACACCATACCCCAACTCATCATACAAGGGAACATGGAAGGGAAAAGATCAGTAGGAAGAAGACGAACGTCATGGTTAAAGAATCTGAGGGAATGGTTCAGTTGTACTTCTGTACAACTATTCAGAGCAGCAGCGTCAAAAACAAAAATAGCTGTAACGACAGATAACCTCCGATAGGAGATGGCGCCTTAAGAAGAATAAGAATGTCTTCTTGAAAAAGACTAGGGGTGCTTCCAGGCAGACGGAGGGCTCCTGGCCCTATCAATCAAAAGGCATTGAGCAGCTCTTTTCCTCCTTAAAATTTTTTTGTGTGGTTAGAAAAAAGATAGAAGAAATGGTGGAGATACTCTAGAGGGTTACAAATGGAAGATGATGTCACCTGGACACCACCACCCCCAACTTCTGTGAGTGAGCCTCATTTGGAAGCATCCTAGGACACAGGTAGTGTATGCAGAAACAAGCCAAGGCTTGAGGGGTTCACCACACTAGGCTTTTTATTTTGGAATTTACCGGGGCTTCCGTTTCCTCATTCTAAACAATTATTTATTACATTTATATTCTGCCTTTTTTCCTCTTTAAGGAACCCGAGGCGGTGTACATAATCATCCTCCTCTCCATTTTATCCTCACAACAACAACCCTGTGAGGTAGGTTGGGCTGAGAGGCAGCGACTGACCCAAAGTCACCCAGTGAGCTTCTATGTCTGAGGGGGGACTAGAACCCGGATCTCCCAGCCCCCAGTCCAACACTCTAGCCACTACACCACACTGGCTCTCATAAACAAAATAAAGATCAGCTCTTTACACAGGCAAGTTCTCTGCAGCCTTGGGGAGGAGAGTGAGCGGTGAATCAGTGGGTCTCCCGAAGGATTCAAGTACCTCTTGCTCACGCACTCTCTCTGCAAAGTAGCATGTGTGTATATGAGTGCGTGTGCAACTTCGTTGCTGTCAGCTGTTTACATGGGGGGGGGGTTGCCATCTTCTTCTTCCTTCCCTGGTCAGCTCCGTGCTTGCTTTGAGCCTCTCCTAGTCCAGCCAAGAAAGCTCCTCCCAGCCCAGGTCAACAGGCAAGCACACTGGAGGAGGGGAGAGAGGGCAATTGTGATTTTCCTGCTCCACCCAATGGCTTCTTCTTCCCAGGCTGTGGTTATGGTGGAACCACACATTTACACACAGCCATTAAAGCAGATTTACGTTCAAATAGTGGATTATCTCGGGGCGGGGGGGATAAACATCAAAACAGTTGGATATGCCTTGGAGGTAGACGGTGTCACGTGAATGACCTGCAAACTTCCGTGAGTGACCAATCATGAGCGCGCTATAAATGTCTCGTGGAAAGACAGACTGAGTCCACACCAGAGCAAGTCTAAAACTGTATCACCAGGCAGCCCTGCCATGCTTATGGCTTAGACTAGTGTTGTTGTTACAGTTCAGACTTGCCTGGTTCAAAATATTAACTTGTGTAGCCCATAACGCTCAGCTGTATTACCAATTGCCATTTTTCTCATTTGGAATGTACGGCAAGATTCTTCAGGTGTGTGCTCAGGCTGGGGATCTACAGAGTGAATAAAGTCAGTTCCATCTGTGTTCCACAGAATCTCAGGTGCCTTTTGTTCCATCGTCCACTCATTGGCGGAATTGGATTTCTTCAAGAAATCAAGAATGCATATTTGCTCTAATGCGTGTAGTAATAATGTGCACTTGTGCAAGTGTGCATTCTTGCAAATCCCCCCCCCCCGGTTAAAAAATGGTCTACAAGTCCGCAGAATTTGGTCCGCTGCGGAATCTGCAAATTGGATTTACAGAAATCCGATTTCATTGGAATCTGTTGCAGATTTCTCTGACGTCTCTAGTTCAGGCTGACTGGGCTGCTTAGAAGGCAGATGTGCAACAGTTTTTTAATGTTAGCCCCTTCCTCTCAATGAAATGCTTGATCGCCATGAAATTACATGACCTACAGAGGCAGCTGCTTTGCATGTGCATGTCAGGGGTGTTTCTGAGCACAGGGAGTGGGATAGTAGTTCAGATTCTGAAGGAGAACCACCAGACATGGGGGAAGTATTTTCCCAGGCTAGTCCAGACATGGCTAGGCAGGCTCCTCAGGTTTCAGAGGTCCAGCTGGTAGAGGAGGAGGGTCCCTCTTTACCACCCGCCCGTGAGAGATAGCGAACAGGGAGAGGAAGGGTTTGGGGAGTCTGAATTAATAGATGCCAGACGCAGAGCTAAGAGAGAGAAGGCCGGGGCGGAACTTAGACAGTCTACCTGATTGGCCTTGTGTGAGAAGCTGCACTCAGAAGCCTCACGAGAGAGAGGTTCCTCCCCCCCTTTAGTTAGGCTAGTGAGACCGCCTTCCTCCTCAAACGGCGGGCAACTTTCATAACTACCTTTTGAACCCCCTGAAGGCATTTCCTTGTAGAATGAGAGTCACTGAGAATTTGCATCTGTATGACCCTGTGAAGTAATGGATTAAAAGCTGCAGACTGAAGCCTCTTGTCTGTGTTTGCTTTGGTGTTTGAAGTTAAGTGGGGGCAAAGGGAATCCTGACAGTGCATGTGCACAGGTTATTTAATATTCTCCTACTCTCAATGAAAGGCTCGTTGATCACAATGAACTGCCTGACCGTACCACCTCAGCCCCACCTGTCCAAGCAACCTTTAGTGTGGTGAGTATATTCTAGATTTATGACATTCTTTCCATTGCTTCTTGTAAATGCTTTATGTGATTGCCATCCCCCATTCAGATCTAAAAACCACATCTTGTTCTTGGTGACTTTATTTGGGCTGGTAGTGCTGGGAGTGAGAATTCACAACTGAGTGCATATAATAAATCAAAGTGCAGGTGTGTGGCGCTATCAAGTGTGCATGCACCGACATTACAAGTTGGGGGAAAACTTTTGGTGACAGATGAGCTTTTTCCCCTAAATGCTCACCAAGGATGCTTGTAAATACAGAGGTGATTCCCAATCAAGCTGAGGCGACTTTGCTCATCACTAGTTCAGACTAAGGGGTCGTGATGGGGAGAAACAAGCCAACAAAAAATGGTAGCAACAGACCAAGCGGTGAAAAAGGTCAAAAAGTTAAAGGTCAAAGCAAGAGGGTCAGGGCCAGGATAGTCATGAAATAGATTGCCAACAACAGCAAAGGTGGCCCGGAAAGCACCTGGTGGCACTCAAATTGGGTTCCCCAAAGCAATTTTATCTGCCACATTTTAATTTATTTATTTATTGCATTTATACCCCGCCTTTTTTCCTCTTGCAAGGAACCCAAGGCGGCTTACATTATCCTCCTCCTCTCCATTTTATCCTCACAACAACAACCCTGTGAGGTGGGTTGGGCTGAGAGTCTGTGACTGGCCCAAAGTCACACAGTGAGCTTCCATGGCCGAGTGGGGACTAGAACCTGGATCTCCCAGCTCCTAGTCCAACACTCTTGCCACTACACCACACTGGCTCTCATCAAGGTATGGAAAAATTTACCAACAATTTCACTTAGAAGGGATCCCCCTCCCCAGGTTGTAAGAGATATTCGCATGTTAGGGTGCAATCCTATGTACGTTTAGACAGAAAAAAGTCCTGCAACTCCTAGCATTCTTGCAGGACTTTTTTCTGTCTAAGCATGCATAGGATTGTGCCCTTAGGGTTGTATGCAATGTTAGTCTTACTTGGAGTTGACCCATTGAAATGAATGGTAGTTGAGTTAGTCATGACTAACCTAAGTACCATTCATGTCAATGTGTCTACTCTAAGTAGGACTAACATTGCATACAGCCCTTAATGTTTACACCTCTCTTTGCATACGCAATGCCACAGTCGCTCTTGAGGGGTAATTGCGAAGCCCTTACTGGTAGATGGCACCAGCTTTACAGAATACAGCCGCCTGTGGAGGTATAGTTTATATCGCAAAATCTCGCCCTGAATGCAGAAGAACTAAGGATCACAGAAAGAGTTTGGATGGAGAAATATATTAATGCCAGAGAGCTGAAAAACAAGCAAGGCAGAAATCTGGGCCAGAGTGAAACTGGTTGCAACTGATCTTGATAATACAAAGAGATGACAATAAAAGCACTCAGAATTTTTTAAAAAGCTAGTTCCAGAAAATAAATTACACAAATATGAAAGATAATGCATCTCTGTTACCCCCAAAATGCATCATAACGTTTCCTCTGTATTCTCTATTAGATCTCAGCATGGCTGTTTGGTGTGAGGTTCTTCTTATTTTCTGATTGAGAGCAAGGAAAAACTGCTCCTGAAATAACTTGCCCCAAGTCAGAGACCACCTATGGAAACCTAAGATTTTCAGCGGCCCTGGTGTGATGGCTGATGACAATAGTGTGGGTAGCAACCTTTTCAATGTCAATAGAATGTGCCTTCCCCTGGCAGCTCTGGATTACCTTTTCCATTCCTTTTTATGTCCCTCTGACTCCCTGCAGAGACAAAGCTATAATCTTTACATTCAGCACTTAGACAGAAAGTGTTGTTGGATGCAGTTCCAGGTCTCAGACTGAGTGAAGCCAGCACCCTGAGGGATGAAAATATACCCCTGACCTATGAAGACTCTTTGGATGAAGATGTGTTTGCCTTGGCATGCACCACCATGCACCATGTAGCAGAGCACGCTTTTTAGAAAATAGTTGGAGCCATGAAAATCGAAACATAATGTGGATCAAGCCTATGTTGAAATAGCACTGCACTTTTAGATAAATAAGGACCTCTGAAGAAACTTGTCTCTGACACATTGTTTTTAAGAAATGTGTCAGAAACAATACAGTTTGAACACATTTGTGGGACAGCATAAAAACTGAATTCAGATCAATACATTTACAGCACTATTCACAAATATTTACATCGACTATATTAGACCTAACCCATATTATTATTTTTTGTGGGGTGGAAGAAAAAACCCAAAGATGTTTGTTGTTGTTGTTGTTGATATAGCCAAATGTAAAGCCACAGTATCACACGCAAGACACTCGTCTGGCGTTTCAATGCTTTTAATAGGAAAGTTAAACATGTGCTTAAATATCTTCCACTGAAATCAGTGGGGTTTGGAAATGTTTGCATTGACTAGGTTGTGTCCATTACGAGGAAACACGCACTATGGATTTCAAAGAAAATGCTTTCTATATAAGGTGTTTAGTAGTAGGGTGCTAGTTTTAATCTTCCTCCCCAACTCAGAAAGAATTTTGCAGGTAAACACAATATTAAACTGATGAAAGATGTTGAATCAAATCATATACTTCTGGGAAATTGTAAGGAAAATCTGGTTTCTCATTACTGGTGACTTACAAACTCTGTAACACCCTGTCAATGGACCATTTCTTTGAACACATTACAGTAGTCCCATGTAGCTAAAATATATTCAGCATGAATTGTTCATGTCAGTTCAAGTTGACTTGGGTGAAGGCCAGATGGTCATAAATTAGAAAGCCTTGGTCTGAGGTCCCCAATTTGGAGACCTGGCAGCCCTCATAGAGTTGATTGAATCTGCTAAATTTCAGGTAGTTAGGTCCAGTGCCTTTCTGCTAGTCATAGGTAAAATTTGCTTTTTTCAAGAAAATATTTCAAAGCAGCGAGCTATGTTTTTTTTTTGTGCTTCCACATCAGTGCATGGAATTTGGGGACCAGGTAGCCCCAATAGAGTTGACTGAACCTGCCAAATTTCAGACAGTTGGGTCCAGTGGCTTTTGTGCTAGCCATGCATAAAATTTCCTTTGCTCAAAGACTAAAACAAAAAGTAAAAACTGTCAAGCCACACAGGGGATTAGATAACCTAATCAGAAGGTATTTAAGGTGACCATTAGGAGGGCATTATTCCTAATCTCTGGTGTAGGTTTTTTTGAAGCGCAAATAGTATTTTCTTTTTGTCTGTCCTAAATCTGCCACTATTCAGCTTCACTGGATAACCTGAGGCTCCTCATTAAGGGAAGAAGAAAAGTTAAACATCTCTTTGGCTGCAATACACATTACCTGGGAAAAAGTCACACTGAACTCAGCTTATTTATTGCACTGCTCCACTTTCACTACTCCATATAATTGTATAAACCTCCCCCATATTAGCCTTTCTTCTAAATTAAATAGCCCAAACACTGAAGCCCTTTCTTATAGAGTAATGATTGCACCTCACTCTCAGTCACCCCACTGTGATTGGAGACTGCTGGGTTACAGGTTCAGCCCTATTGGCAGCTAGATGTCACTTGTCAAGGCTCAGTTCCCCTATCCCAACTCCTCCTCTCCCCCTCCCTACTCTTATGCAAATTGTTACATTCCCCAGACATGCTGTCTGGGCTTCAGAATTGTCCAAAGCAATCTGAATCGATTCAGACTGATCTGCCCCACTTCAGACTGAACTGGACCCACTTTGGATCTGCACAAATTCGGTCTGAATCACCCTGCTTCAGTTCAGAATTTGGATCTGGATCTGAACCAGTGAACAGAATACATGCTTGCTTCTTCCCTCTGAGCTCAGTAGCCTTGCTGTTACCAGCCTTTTAAACTAGAGGGGAGATTGCCACCTTTCCTTCCACAGTCTGCTCCTTGTTTCTTCTCTCTCCCCCTACTTTTCTGCTCTTACATGCCCACTGTTGGGAGCTTGCTTGCAAAGACATTTTGAAGAGAAAGAAGGAAGGGAAGAAAGAGCTCCATGTGAAATACTGGTATTTCACACAGCATCTGATTTTACTGCCCCGAACTGGAGACTTTGGCTTCTGCAGAAGTTTAGTAGCTTCAGTACAGCAAAGGATCCAGACAGCCTCCCCCTCCACTTTAATTTCTCCTAAATAGCTGCAGTAGAACTCAAATTATTCCAAAAGGAAGGTTAGGACTATGTGGTGTCATGACTGAGGAACTGCTGGGGGCCAACAGTAAATGGCTTGGGGCCAAGTTGCCTAAAGCAGTCTGTGCCCTGGCAAGGTGCCCCTGCCAAATGAGGAGAAGCAGAGGGCAATGAGAAAGCCCTTCCAGTGCTGGTGCCCCACCTGTGCAATGCCTTTCCTGGCCCGGCTCACCTGGTGCCTACATTATGGTTTTTCTGGCACCAGGTAAAGACTTTTAGGGTGCAATCCTATGCATGTTTAGACAGAAGAAAGTCCTACAACTCCCAGCATTCCCCACCTGGCTGGGGAATGCTGGGAGTTGTAGGACTTTCTTCTGTCTAAACATGCATAGGATTGCACCCTTAATTTTTCCAGGCATTTAAGGATCTGTGTTTAGTGCTTTTAGATCTTTGCACTATTTTACCCCTGTTGTTTGTTTTATGTTTTGGTTTTATCATGTTCTGCTGATAGTTTTAGCTGTCTTGTTTTATTATTGTTTTATTGTTGCTCTGTATTTTGTTTTTAATTTGTACAGTGCCCAGGGAACTTTGATTATATTGGGCAGTTTAAAAAGTAAACAAACAAACAAATAAAATAAGCTGATATCATTACATGAGAAAGATTGTTCACCTGAAAATTGTTTACAAGTTCTTCCAAGGATTATTTATTGGCAAGAATATTCAAAATATTAATATAATTGTATGCAGTGGTGCCAGTGTCACACAATGTTCCATTCACAGAATTCACTAGAGACATACAGATCCTTCATAATTCAAACCTGAAGTGTATTTTTCCTCACTCTCAAACAGAGCTGGTATTATGGGGAAGAAATAATCCCAAAAGAATCATGTGGCATTGCCAGAGAAGTACTTCAATAATGTACATCAGCTGAAAATCAAAGTATAATTGTTATCTCTCACCATGCATTTCATAGCAGCCTCTAGAATCTTGGGTTATAGTGCATGTGAGTGCGAGAGTAATGTGGACTGTAGGCGTTGTCTTCTTTCCTTCTAAAACAATCAAACAAGACACTTTTCTCATCAAAGCATAATTTTGGAAAAGATAGGTTCAAGCAGAAGAACATCTTCATCCCTACAGCTCTCCAAGGGAGGGTTACATACTTTTCATTTCAAACATTCAAATTCCTGAGAGGGGTCAGGAGGAGATGGCATGCAGCAGAAGGTAAGGCTGTTACATATTTGTACAAGTTACCTGCTAGCATGCAGTGATACACAATACCAGGGCCGCACAGATCCACCTAACACCATCCAGATAAAATGTTCCACAGTCAGAACAGAGGAAAATGAAGTGCATGCAGAGTACAGATGTCCCAGTGGGGAGGTCAAGCCAGTCAGTGGTGGATGGATCCATGAAAATGGTGACCTAGAGCGTAGCAAATGTCAAAGAGACAAAGTCCACGCTAGGGATTATTAAGAAAGGGATTGAAAAGAAAGCTGCTGGTATCACAGTGCCTTTATACAAATATATGGTTTGGCCATGCCTGGAATATTATGTACGATTCTGGGTGCCCCATCTCAAAAAGGATATAATACCCCTGGAAAAGATACAAAAAGGGGCATCCAAAATGATCAGGGTCTGGAGCACCTTCCTTACCAGGAAAGACTAAAGCATTCGGGACTCTTTAGTCCTGAAAAAGATGACTATGCAAGGGGGAGCATAGGAAAAGGTGGCAGGGTGGTGGCGGTGGCAGGGGACACGTTAAGGGTTTCTAAAATTGTGAATTGTATGGCGAAAGTGGAGAGGTAAGTTTTTCTTCCTCTCACATAATACTAGAACTCTAGGTCATCCAATGAATAACAGGGGATTCAGGACATATAAAAGGAAGTTATTCCTTCTTATAAGAATTCTAATAACACAGTGTTAAGGAAATATCCAAGGCAGGTTAGGTTGAACAGTCAGAAATGTATTAAGGCACATTACAGCTGTGGGAGAGACAGATGAAACTGTGTCTCACCAAATAAAAAGAAACAGGATGCATTTATACAGACTGAAAGTTGGAGAACAAAGAAAATACACTGTGCATGCTCAAGAGCTAATTTAGCTCAGCAACAGTTTTATCAGCACAGTGCATTATTATCTCTTCTAAAGTCCTAAGCTAGTCCCTAAAAAAGAAATTGCCTGCCTATAATGAGCAAGTTAAAATTACCTTCTCATGGCCAGACACATATACATTCTCCCAATCCCATCAGGCACCTCGCCTGAACCAAACTACTTAACAAGGCCTAGTCAGGCCTACCTTCACAACAGTAACCTGCTTTGGACATCACAATAATTCCTGGATTGCTTAATCCAGGAACTGTTGGGGCTGAGTGGCAGCGAGCAAATGCACTTTCTCCTGCACACTTATCACTTCGACTTTCAATCAGCAACCCAGGAATACCCTGTTCCTGGGTAGTTATTGTTACATCCGAACCCGGAACTCTGGGTTCTTTAGGAGTTAGACAACCCAGAGTTAATCCAGCAACAAACCATAGGGGTTCCTGGGTTGTTGATTGAAAGCGGAAGCGACAGGCGCACAGAATGTAGCATGCTTGCTCGCTGCTGCTCAGCCCTGACAATTCCTGGGTTAAACAACTCAGGAATTGTCGTGACATATCAATACCTTATGAACTTATGCCTTAAAGAGGGGATTAGATAAATTCATGGAAAATAGGTTTATCTATAGCTACTAGTAATGATGGCTATAGGCAGCATACCACTGAATCAGAGCTCTGTAATGCTTGGCTGGCCTTGCTGGTCAAGCCAAAAATTGTAGTCATCAGCCCACATACCCCTCCTCTCTAGGCGAGCTCTCTCCACTGGACCTTTCTGCAGGAAGAGTCGGTGGGTGCCACTCTTTGAAGGTGCCCTCACAGCCTTCAGGCAGCAGCATGAAACACAACATACAAACGCTCTTCCGGAAGGAAGGGCCAGTGGGAAAAGTGGCTGCTTACTGGCATGGTGGTGCCTTGCTTAACAGTACCCTGCACCTAAAGAAGGCTTTGGGCCAGACATGGTTCAGTGCTACTGCTTAGGGGATACGCTCCCAGATGTGTGTGTGTGTGTGTGTGTGTGTATGAGTTGGGGTAACCAAAAGCTTAATATGGGGTGCACAGCCCATTTCTTATTCTTTCCCACAGATTTTAGCTATTATTGGCATGGGGGTGCCATGCTTGAGAGTGCTGGGCCAGATGAGATTCAATGCCGTTATGTAGAGGGCTCTCTGCTGGACATGAGGATGTATGATTTGGGGGTGCATACACCCAGTTCCTTATTCTATTATACTTATTTTGACAGTCCTTTGTGCCCAAAGAAAGGTTTGATGATCTAGGCATGACTCAATGCCATTTGGCAGAAGACGCTGTCCTTGAGGTGCTAGTGTAGCATTTGGGATAGCCCAAAGTGTATTGTGGGGTTCATACCTCCAGTTCCTTATTTGTAACTGTCACCTGGGGTCATCATGCCTTAATGTGCATTGCACAAAAACAACGGTTTAGATTGAAGATAAACATTGTTTATCTTGAAGGGGAGAGTCCCCCAATCATGGAGATATATCTTATGTGCTAGTCCAAAGGGTGTTTTGGGTACACGGGCCTATTAACTTTAGGTCCGTATTGAGTTTACAGATTGAGATCTGTTCTGAACTTTCATATATATAAGGAACTGGGAGCTTGAAACTGACTTGAGCATCGTACAGAATGAAGCGATGCTTCTTGCTCTGCCTAGCATTCTGCCATTACTGCATCGTGGTGCATGAATAGAGCAGCCCTTTGAGATACTGACGTTCTAGAGCAGCCTTCCCCAACCTGGTGCCCTCCAGAAGTTTCGGCACAACTCCCAGCACACCACAGCCAGCTATGCTGGGAGTTGTAGTCAGCACATCTCAAGGGCACCAGGATGGGGACGGCTGCTCTGTAGAGGCGCAGCCCATTCGACATTCTCAGGCCGCTCCGCCGCAACTATGTCTTGGCTAGAGCGAGTCACGCAACAGCACCTTCTGAACAAGACCTTAGGGGCTCCATCACACGGAGCTTTTATCCTGCTATTGAGATTGCTCACTCACTGAAGATTGTGGGTCCTTTTCATGACGTCTTTAACCCCCAGGGCACATCCAGAGGTATTTCCTGGGGCCCATCTACACCCAGCTTTTACTCCAGGAAAGGGTGCGAGTTGAGGTCCCTCGTGATAGATGACGCAGCCGCGACTTTGCAGCCATCCGTGGTTCTCGCCCAGAAAATGGGGAGTTCCAGGGAGTCATTTTACTGCAATGTTTTTTGTTTGCTGTGGGTTTTCCTGCACTTGTGAGCCATCTGTCCCTTCCCCAAACCGACTTTGCATTTTGCAGCGGGCATGTTGTAGGCGTGCATAGTGCCCCCGTCACTCTGTGATGCCCCTTTACTTCCCCCATCCCTTCGCAGCTGTGCAGTTACAGAGGCACAGAGGGGCAGTTTCATCTATTTAATCACACTTTCTCACAGTTTTGCAGCTTCGTATCTTCACAGTGGTTGTGGACTCAGTACACAAGGGCCGGGGTCTTGGGGGAGGACCAACACCGCTCCGGGCACCGTTTCGGAGTGATGGCTAGGCACGTAGTGCTCACGCTTGTGAGTGTGAACCATCGCGAGAGTCTCAGGCTGGGGAACTGACAAACTGATGGCACGGAAATGAAGGAGCACAAAACACCCACTTTTACCTAAAAAGGGACAGAAAGACACAGGAGAACCCCTCAAATACAAAACAGCCACTGAAGTGTCGCACGTTCACGGGACTGCACAGCTGCGCATTTCAGTAAAATGGCCAAAAAAAGGGCACGGCGAGTCTCTTAGGGAAGCACGCAGTACATCGCGAGTGTATCGCAGGGCACGCTGATTCGAAGCCGCATTGCTGAGCAGTTGCAATGGGGTGAGGGGTCAAAGCGGTGCCATGTAGATTATTCTGGTCTCAAACAGACCCGGAAAAAAACTACCTGTTTTTAACTCAGACAGTTACGCGATTAAAACAGCCACCAGATGGGGCTGTTTCATTGCGCTCTATGGACCCTTGAAAATTGAAAGCTCCCCCTCTCAGCAGTCACCGGGTCGCTGTCCGGGAGCCCGCGGCAAACGCGGAAAGGCTCCAGAACGGGAGGACCGTGGGGTTTTCTTTAGCGTAAAGGCAGCCTGGATCTCCGCCGAGCAGCCGGCCAACGTTCCTCACCAGGCGCCGCTACTCCTGCGTGCCGAAGAGACCGCCCTTCCTCTTCCCTTGCGCTTTTAATCGCATAAGTCTTAACGCTGTAAAGCCGCCTCGAGTCCCAGTACTGGGGAAAAGGCGGCATATAAATATAATAAAAATAAAAATAATAATAACAACAACAACAACCGCTCCACACACCCCGTAAGGGTCTGCGCCCCGCGCCTCCCTCGCGCCACAGAAGGCAGGAGAAGCGCTTCCGTCATAATTGCTGGAAAGTGGCTTCCTCAGACGTCTAATGAAATAAATATCAAAGAACGAGGCACGGCCCTCAGGGGTGGGGAGTTCACTGAGGGCGCCATTCTAAGGTTGCCTAGAGAGAGAGGCCTACAACTCCCAGCATTCCCCAGCCAGCAGGACACCTGGACGTAGCTGGCTGGGGGATGCTGGGAGTTGTAGGCCTCTCCCCCCCCCGTCGAAACAGGCCTGGGGCGGCGCGCTGAGGGAAGAAACAGGCTCCTCCCCCTTTCCGCCAACGGTCTCCCCCCGGCTGTTAGGAAAGCAGCGCGAGAGGGGGACGGCGAGCGCAGCTGCGATGGAAGGCCGCGGGCGGGAGCCCCGCCTCCCCGTCGGGCGGGAAGCGGAAGTGGCGGCGACGCACCGATGCGCGCGCGCCTCTGGGCCAGGGCCGCGGCGCGACGCGAGCGGCTTGCCTGCCAACGGTAACCCTGGGCGGCGGGAGACGGGCTGCTTCGGAAAGGCCCCCCCCTGGGGGTCGGCTCTGTGAGAGCCCCGTCGCTGCCCCCTGGGAGGCGCGGGCCGCGCGGCCCGTCGGCAGCGCGCGAGGCGGCGGGGGAGGGGAGCGCGGCCTCTCCTCGGGCGCCGGCGGCCCCTTCCGGTTTGGGGGGAGGCAGTCGGTGAACGATAGAGCCGGCGTTCCTTCCTAGAGCGGCTGCCGTTCTAGGGAGCGCGGCGGCCCCGTCTTCGTCGCCGCCCCCTTCCCTGCCGCCAGGAAACCGGTGAGGCGACGGAGCGGCAGCCCCCGGGGAGCGAGCCTGACGCGCCGGGGGGGGGGGGAGCGGGCCGGGCGGCGCGTCCGGGCGGGAGAGGCGGGTTCTAGTCGCCGCTCGGCCCCGGAAGCTCGCTGGGCGACTGGGCCGGGCGGATACTCCCCGCCCAGCCTGCCGCACAGGGTTGTTGTTGTGAGGCTAAAACGGAGAGGAGGAGGGGGACTATGTACGCCGCCGTGGGTTCCTTGAGGAGGAAAAAAGGAGGGATGTAACTGTGATAAATAAATAAAGTAAGAGGGGGCAGGAGCTGAAGGGGCCGTATAATATGGCAAACTCCAGTGCTGGAGGAGCTGCACTGGCTGCCAGTTGTTTTCCCGGCCAAATTCAAGGTGTTGGTTTCGACCTTTAAAACCCTATACGGTTCCGGCCCAGCCTATCTCAAGGAGCGCCTCCAGCAGCACCAGACAGGCCGCTCAACAAGATCAGCCTCGGATGGGCTTCTCTCTGTCCCATCAGCCAGGACAGCTAGGCTGGTGGGGACGAGGGAGAGGGCCTTTTCTGTGGTGGCCCCCACTCTGTGGAACTCCCTCCCTAGGGAACTCCGCCCTCTTGCCCCCCCTTTAATGAGCTTCCACCATGCATTAAAGACGTGGTTGTCCAGGCAGGCATTTGGGGTGGGTTAGGGTATTTTTAGAAACACGATGTTTTAAAGTAGATTGTTATTGTTTTAAAATTGTATTGCTGTACGTCGTCCAGAGTGGCCGGGTGACCAGCCAGATGGGTGATTAAGAAATTCAATATAAATAAATAAAGGGAGGGGAGAACTGCTAGGGTTGCCACCGTATGTTTTTCTGTCATTGCTCCTGTACTTCTGGGAGCAGACTGAGCACTCCAAAAGCAATTGAGCCTATGTACACCAGTTGCTGGGGAGCATGGGTGGGAGAGTGCTGTTGTGCTCATGCCCTGCTTATGGGTTCCCGGTCAACAGCTGCTTAGCCAGTGTGTGAACAAAATGCTGGACTAGATGGACCCTTGGTCTGATCCAGCAGGGCTCTTCTTATGGTCAGTTGGGGAGGTGATGCTTTTTCTTGGCATGGAGATGAGTGGCAGAAAAACACCCATCCTGCTGAACGTCTGGGTGTTGGGGTCCTGTTAAAAGCAGAGGGGCATGGCCAGTGGTAAATCTGGCAAGCATGGGGTGACACACTGTGGTTCTCTCCCTGTGCCTACTTTGATATTTATTTCTTTGTTTATTCATTGCCTAGAGCACATTCCCATGTGAAGATGTGTGTGTGTACTGCGTAAGAGGTGCTTAATTTGTGCCATAAATGTGTGGTGCCTGAGGTCAAAGGTATGTGTGTTTGGTTGGTTACAGCTATAAGAGTAAATGAGACCAGGGGGGCCTTGTTCTTATAAGGAGTGCCTAAAATGGGTCACGTATGTATGCTTTTGGTCAATTTGGGGTTTGATTTATAAAAGAAGCAATGTCAAGGCTAGAGTTGCCAAGGGTCCTGCCAGTAAATGCTTCAGCTGCTAAAATTCTGTATGTTAAAGAGGCATCAGGAGAAGGGCTAGTAAAAAAAAAAAAAAAGTCAGTCACAGGTAGCCTCGGACTCCGGAGCCGTTCCTTGTAATCCAAAATGTGTGAAAGGGCCAGTTACTCAGCAGTGAGGGAAATATTCTTTGGTCATGTTTAGGGACTTTTTCTTTATTACTACTTCACATATTTTACATCCTGATCTTCGAAAATAAGTTCTGGGTTAAATTACTGGTTGAACCATGATGGTTGAATGGCTAGCGTGTGTGGTTTGTACCTGAGAAGCATACATTCATATCCCGTTTCTGACATGATCGTGCGGTGTCTCCTTGAGAAAGCTACTTTTTCTCAGTTTTCTCTTTATGCCAACCTGTCTTACAGGACCGTTGTTGGGGGAACAGACTAAATGAACAGAATAACAACTCTTACTATACCAGAATCTAGAGGATGCTCTCCTTTTTGCTGTCACTGCATTATGACATCATCAGCCACACATGAGATACAGCCTGCCTTCTTTCAAAATAGCTTCATCAACTAGCATTCCAAAAAGATTAGGAGATAGATCAGGAAGTTCTGGTTTGTAATAGTATAGTTTAGTAAGTAGGAGGCTTATTACTATTATTATAAGTAAACATGAGTTCATGGTACTTGGTCATATGATGAATGCTTTGAAGAACAGACTGTCTTGCCAAGGTATATGCTTCTGTTTCCTTTGTTCGTAACCCTCTTCCTATGGAACTGAGGGGGCAGGTTTCAGGGGTTTTTATTTATTTTCACATTTATATCCCACTTTTCTGCATACACTAGCCAAGGCAGTTAACAGTAATAAACAATAACAAATGTAATAAAAATAATTTAAGTCGTTATGGTCGCAATCCTATGCATGTAGGACATTTTTTGTCTAAACATGCATAGGATTGTGCCTTAAGGGCACAATTTTCCTATGCATATTTAGACAGAAAAAAGTCCCACAGCTCCCAGAATTCCCCAGCCAGCATGGCTGACTGAGGAATGCTGGGAGTTGTAGCACTTTTTTCTGTCTAAACATACATAAGATTGTGCCCTAAGTTATTTCAAATCATGGTTAGCCGTATTAGTACATTGCAACAAAAATAATGAAAATCCTGTGACACCTTAAAGACAACAGAATTATTGTTGGATTAAGTGTTATCCTCTGCTCGCCAGCGATGTGGGTTTTCCAGAAAATTTTGAATCAGACAATTTTCTAGAAAAACGTTGCAGTACAAATTGGGGTCATTTGCATAAGAACATTTTCAGTTTGCATGCAAAAATGTTCTGATACCCTAGAGTAGAGGTATACAACTTGTGGTCCTCCAGAAGTTTTGGCCTAAAACTCCCATCATCCCTCACCATTGGCTATGCTGCTAGAGCTGATGGGAGCCAATGGCTAAAACAAGTTGCCTACCTCTGATCTAGAGAGATCTAATTTAGCATGTTTATTTTACATGTATGTAGTAAACAATGCTTTAAAAAAGTACCCCATGTTATGACTTTTTCTGTCCCAGTACACCACTAGCATTTGATCTGAAATCTTTCAGGTAAAAATTAAAGCACATTTAATGTGATTTAAATGTTGTATTATATAGAATGTTTTAATCTGAGTACTTGTAAAAATTTACAGACAACAGCATGTGCTTCCGTTCATTGTTTAAATTTAAGGAGGAAAAACAGTACTGAGAACTGTTGACATACTAATTAATTTTAGTGACCCAAAGAATAGTGCATGATAAGCTGACAACCACTCACCTTTTTCAACAGAGGTCAGTTCTTCCACTAAGGTGGCTGGGGCACCTTCAGTTTCACTGTCACTGTCTATTAATTCCATTTCACTCTGCAATGTGTATGGATTTCAGTGACATATATGTATTCTCTCACATGCTGATGAGAATCACCTGAACAACATTATTTACAACTTTTAAACTGCCAAGCTTGCCTAATATTGTATTTTCAATTGGCATTCATTTTTACTAATTAACTTATGAAATTGAAATTTTTCTGTAGAAAAATAAAGCACTGGGAAAATGTCCGTTTTGGAAAATGTTCAGCCCCACATCACTGCTATTAGCTGAGCTAATGAGATTTGCAATACATAAGTGCCTTGAAATGCAAGAAGTAGAGCTTATGACATTTGTGTGCTAAGCTCAAATGTATTTAAAATAAGTTGCCATTACAATTTCTGTTTGTATCAATAACTGTTGATAACACATCCTTCCTTGATTTGCTATGTTAACAGCTGTGTTGAAAGATGAATCCTTGATCCTGATTAATCTGTAAAGAAATACACTCAAACTTATTAATAAATTACTGACCTAGTTTAGGTCTGAATCTGAGCCAAGGATTTATCTCCCAGTGCATGAGATAATTAAATTTACCAAAGCAAGGAAGATTGCTGCCAGCAGTTATTACTGTTGTAAATGGTCATTGTACTTGCTTGGCAAATATTTGAGTTTTGCATTTCATGGCCTCTACTTAGTTGTTCACATTGTTTTTTTCTATATAGTACCGTGTTTTGGGGGGGGGGGAACTAAGGGTATACTTTAACTGATGAAATGGACATTAAGTCCACGAAAGCTTGTGCCACAATAACGTGCCATAAAACTTTGCTTTAGGGGGGAAACTAGCCACCAATACCACCTGCCCCTCCATTGATAGGGTCAAGTCCAGGAGAACCCCTAAGCTGCAGACTTGATCATGAAGAGGGAATGCAACCCCATCTAAAATCAGTCATGCCTCTCTATCCAGATCAAATTTCCCTATCATAGCACCTCCAACTTATCTGGTTTAAGCCTTGGATTGTCATGACACCCAGAACTGCCTCCAGACATCTGTTCAAGACTCCCACAGCCTCCCTAGGATTCGCAGATGGATATGTGAAGTAGGGTTGTGTATCATCAGCATACCTATGATACCTTAGTCCAGACCTCTGAATGCCTTCTTAAGTGACTTCATGTTGATGTTAAAAACCATAGAGGACAAGATGGAATCCCAAGGTACCCAACAGCTCTAAGGCCATGGGATGGAACAAGAGTCCCCTAGCAACACCTTCTGAGTCCTTCCCTCCTGGAAGTACCAGAGTCATTGTAACACCATGCTTCTGAGTCCTACCCCAGCCAGGCAACCCAGAAGGATACCATGGTTGATGATAACCTGCTGAGAAGTCCAGGAGGTTGTACTCCCTGCATCTATTCCCAAGCATAGGTCACCCACTAGGGCAACCAAGGCCATTCGTGTCTTGAAGCTGTGTCAGAACCCAGACTGAAATGGGTCCAAATAATCTCTGTCATCCAAAAACACCTCAATTTGGGAAGCCACCATTTTCCCACCATTTCTATGGTTTAAGACAGGTGGCATCCTGTGGCCCTACAGATGTTTTGGCCAGTGACTCCCATGATTCCTCACATTGGCTATGCTGGCTAGGGCTGATGGAAGTTATAGGTCAAAACATCTGGAGAGCCACAAATTGCCCATCCCTGCTTTAAGATCTGCTAAAACAATAAGCCACCCAACAATCCTGGCTAACTAAATATATATATCTCAAGGACAGGAACCTATTTCAATCTTAACACTGATTAGACCAGAGGTGGATATTAACCCATAATTCAGGGGTGGGCAACTTGTGATTCTCCAGATGTTGGACTTCAGCTCCCATCAGCCCTAGCCCACATAGCCAGTGGTGAGGGTTGATCAGAGTTGCAGTCCAACATCTGAAGGGCCGCAAGTTGCCCACCCCTGACATAACTTCTATATCAACCCTCTTATCAAATTTAAATACCCCGGTCCTTGTGCTTCCCGCATTGATTATCCAAAGGGATGGCCCTGCCAGCCCCAGAGAAATAGTTCCCAGCGCAAACAGGTAGGCTCTTCCCTTTCCTGTCAGTGCTCTGGGCAGTGGCTGCTATATGGTAGCAATGATGATGCTAGTAGCAACCCTTGCTGTGGCAGCAATGTGCCATTGTTTGGCTGTCAGTGTGTGTCTTCATCCCTTTCCCTGCCCGGAGCGCTATGTAAAGGGAAGTAGCTCTGCCAGAGTTGAGGAGACGTCATTTTATATTGGTCTTAGGTGATATTTAGGCACCTTTTCTGTTAAGACCCTTCTGTCAAAACTGTTGATCACTGTGTTGGTCCAGTAGAGAAAGGGACAGACAGAACTGGTATGGTAATACCTTGAGATTCATAACACTACATTGTCATGTCGATGAAATCTTATCACTCTTTTTGTGACTTAATAGTGACACTAAAATATTTCATAATAAAACAGTTAATACATTTTAGCTTTTAAAAATTCTTTGGTTATCAATTATGAGACTAAGTTATTATTTCGCAATGCAGGCTGCTCTCTGTAAGTTGCTTGTTTTTGCCATTTGTTTAAAAAACACTAGACCTGAAGCACAGCTGATTACTGTTTGTTTGTTCCATCACAGTAGTGCTGTAAAATGGCTAAGAGAGTGGCAGAGAAGGAACTGACTGACAGGAACTGGGATCAAGAAGAAGAAACTGAGGAGGTAAATAGTGCTAGTTGCTTTTATTATCAATAAAATTTGAAACTTTTGCTAACAATCAGTAGGCAGATCTTGGAAGTATAAATTATCGTATTTTATTAGTGCACTGGTGCTGTATGACTAAACCATAAAAGCCTTAGTAACAAATTGCACTGTGTCAGCCAGTCTGTCCTTTCTTGTACTTGCATAGAACCAGGGACAAAACTGCTCATGGAAAAAAAGTAATTACATTCACATAGTCTTCTTATGGAAAGTCTCTGTTGTGTCTCTGTAGCATGTGTGGTGTCAAAGTTCAGTTGTTTGTAAGGTGAAAGCCAAGACCGTTGTTCTGGTCACTTTGTCAAATGAGTTGAACAGAGAAATCCTAAAACTCCATGCATATGTTTGGTGCTAGGGTTTTTGGTTGTGGCCTCTTCACAGCTCTGTACAAGTCTTCACAAATATTTAACCAGTCAAAATATTTGTTACATGGACTGAGAGAGCAATCCTATCTCCCCTAGACAGCATCTGGGGGACATAGGATTTTTCGATTCACTGGTTCAGCACTCAAACACAGGCCTCTGAGCTCAGAGCCAGGAAACTGTGCTCCTCTCCCCTCCCCCTCACAGCGGGTTCGGACAGAACCATGCATGGAGACAGGAAAAAAGGCATTCCTGGGGTGGGGAGGAGGCCAGGGTGGCTGGCTTATGCCTTTTCCTGTTGCACCCCAGCCTCTTTTCCTCCCCCTCTCTGAAGCTAGATGGGCCAAATTGCTAGCTACAATGCATGCAGGAGGCACCTCTCTGCATAGGATACTTGTAAGCCTCCTGGTTCAGGGGCTTACGAGTACCCACGGCACAACCCATAGGATTGTGCTCTAAACCTCTTCAAATGATCCATTCTGATTTAAAACTTCACAGATTTAATGTATTCTTCAGAATAATTTAAAATGCCAATAACCAGATTGTTTCTAGTTCCGCTTATCAGCTCCTAGTTGCATTTCCAGATGTCCATTCTAATTGGGTTGGAAAACTTGCAATGGCATCACAGAGACCATAGGTGAAATCTAGTGCTGTTAAAATCAGTGTAGATTTTGCCTTTGACTTTTCAGATGAGCCACATATGAACTTCATGAATGTATTCCATTTTGCCTGTGATTTGATATCTTAGGCACTGGTGCGGGCTTTCTGGAAAACTTTGAATTGGAAAATGTTCTGCTGCTCTAAATCAGTTGGGATTTGATTAAGCATATTTGATTTAAGCAAAACTTTTTAAAAGTACCCCATGTTAATCTTACATACTGTATAAATATCTCAAAAGTTTCCCTAATACCAGAAGTAGTAGCTGAACTGAAATATTTCATTAGGGTGGAAAAATCAATGAAGCACACTTAGGCTGCAATCCTACACATGCTTACCTGGGAATAAGTCTAATTGAGCTCAACAGAATTTACTTCTGAGTAGACATACCTAGATTTTGCACTGTTTAAATGCTATATTCGAACTAATTCAAAGCTTTATATGCAAATTATTATAATACTTGGGTGTATTTTAAAACATTACTGCTCAATACTAGACATTTCCCTTACGTTGTTGACATCTTAAGAAAAAAATATGAAAGTACTGAAAAGTGTTACTATACTAATATTAGCATGTTCAAAGAGCTGCGCAGAATATGCATCTAGGCTAGTCACCTGAGTAGTTAAAACTGCCAGTTTTTCTAGTGGTGTATCCAGTCATTATATTGTTGTGGCTGCAATCCTAAACACACCTACTAGGAGTAAGCCCCAGTGAACACAATGGGACTTGCTTCTGAGTAAACATGTTTTTGCTCTGTAACTTTATGAAACAATGTATTTTGACAATGGAAAATTTTCCGCATCACATCACTGACCTGAGGGTTGGATCGTGAGTCAGCTGAGTGAAGCTATACACGTACTTTCCATTTAGGAGCAGACACCTCAGCCTTGTGTTACAACCAGAATCACATTTAAAACTTGGCTTTGCCCTTTATAGCTGCTGATCATATTCTGTTCCGTTTTGTTGTTGTTCAGTCGTGTCCGACCCTTCGTGACCCCATGGACCACAGCACGCCAGGCCTTCCTGTCCTGCGCTCTCTCCCGGAGCGTGCTCAAGTTCATATTCATTGCATCCGTGATGCTATCTAGCCATCTCATCCTCTGCCGTCCCCTTCTCCTTTTGCCTTCAGTCTTTCCCAGCATCAGGGTCTTTTCCAGGGAGTTTTCTCTTCGCATTAGGTGGCCAAAATATTGGAGCTTCAGCATAAAGGGAAGACCAGTGGTTCAATTTCTGGAATAATCACATACATCTGTATTTGCACATCCTTCATACCTATAGCAATACACTGCATTAGTTTAGAATTTAATATCGTTGTTTCAAAAACCTGTCAGGTTTATGAAACAATGTATTTTGTAAATGAACAATTTTCAGAATTGGTGTAAGTACTTCTCTGTTACAACTAGTGGATAATTATTTTACCTGTTTGCCTCGCCCCTCCTTGAGAATGTTTATTAAAAACCTATTATATACATTTTGTAAATAATTTGAATGGGTTAAGTGACAAGCCTTATGGTATCCATGCTACCTGCAGTATCAGAGGTAGTATGCTGGGGAACACGAGCAGAAGGGTGCTATTGCACTCATGTCCTATTTGTGGGTTTCCCACAGACAGCTGGTTGGCCACTGTGTGAACAGAACACCAGACTAGATGGACCCTTGGTCTGATCCAGCATAGCTCTTACGTTCTTATCTACAAAAAATTCAGAAGTAATCTGAAATGCCATTATTAAATTGAATTTACACAATCTGTTTACTTATTGTTTAATGTTGAGCCTTTTTGTGCTAATAGTGAATGTGTAGTATATTTTTTAATTATATTTCTATAATATAATGGAATTCAGAAACATGGGTTGATTCCAGCGTTCAACTTAGAGTAGATCCATTGAAATGAATAGGACCCAAGTAAGATTGCTGGGAGAATTATCAACAACCTCCGATATGCAGACGATACCACCCTAATGGCAGAAAGCGAAGAAGATCTCAAGAGCCTCTTGTTGAGGGTGAAAGAGGAGAGTGCAAAAGCTGGTTTGAAACTCAACATTAAAAAAACTAAGATCATGGCATCTGGCCCCATCACTTCCTGGCATATAGAAGCGGAAGAAATGGAAGCAGTGACAGATTTTACTTTCTTGGGCTCCAAGATCACCGCAGACGGTGACTGTAGCCATGAAATTCAAAGACGCTTGCTCCTTGGGAGGAAAGCTATGGCCAACCTAGACAGCATAGTAAGAAGCAGAGACATCACCTTGCCGACAAAGGTCCGTCTAATCAAAGCTATGGTTTTCCCAGTAGTAATGTATGGCTGTGAGAGCTGGACTATAAGGAAGGCTGAGCGCCGAAGAATTGATGCTGGAGAAGACTCTTACGAGTCCCCTGGACTGCAAGGAGGTCAAATCAGTCCATACTAAAGGAAATCAACCCTGAGTGCTCATTGGAAGGACAGATACTGAAGCTCAAATATTTTGGCCACCTAATGCGAAGAGAAAACTCTCTGGAAAAGACCCTGATGCTGGGAAAGACTGAAGGCAAAAGGAGAAGGGGATGGCAGAGGATGAGATGGCTAGATAGCATCACCGATGCAATGAATATGAACTTGAGCACACTCCGGGAGAGAGCGCAGGACAGGAAGGCCTGGCGTGCTATGGTCCATGGGGTCACGAAGAGTCGGACACGACTGAACAACAACAACAACAAAAGGAAATCAACCCTGAGTGCTCATTGGAAGGACAGATACTGAAACTGAAGCTCAAATATTTTGGCCACCTAATGCGAAGAGAAAACTCTCTGGAAAAGACCCTGATGCTGGGAAAGACTGAAGGCAAAAGGAGAAGGGGACGGCAGAGGATGAGATGGCTAGATAGCATCACCGATGCAATGAATATGAACTTGAGCACACTCGGGGAGAGAGCGGAGGACAGGAAGGCCTGGCGTGCTATGGTCCATGGGGTCACGAAGAGTCGGACAGGACTGAACGACTGAACAACAAAGTTATGAGTAATTTAATTCTTCATTTCAATGGGTCTGCTTTATGAGGAGTTGCTTACTAGACCTTTGCACTATGTCATTCCTCCACTCTTCAATAACAGCTTTTATTGGGGAGCATTAAGGGTTTTAGTGAGGAGAAGGCTGCTAAAAAGCCCCAGTGGTGTGCATGACCCTTCTGGATTTCATCCAGTATACTGATTTTCAGATTACGTTTATCTTGTTTTTTCTAAGAATCTAACATTCTCTGCAGGTGGGAACTTTCTCAGTGGCCAGTGAAGAGGTTTTGAAGAACAGAGCAATCAAGAAGGCAAAACGTAGAAATGTAGGGTCTGAGGTACATAAGTATGCATAATTTTGTAGCAATCATCCTTGTTTTCAGTCAGATTACCTGTTTTACCTAAATATAGACCAAAACTCAGTGCTTATGTAGAAGGTCCTCTAATACGAAAGAGTAATGCACAGGTTCAACTGAATATATAATTGAAGTATCCGAAGTAGTTTGAAACAAGATAAAATTTCCTATTTGGAGTGATTTGCATCTAGGAAATTCATATTGTATGAAATAGCCCCAAAGGGGTGCATTCTATGAAACAGACTGAGGCGGGCAACAAGACTGAAATACTTTACAAATTTCCCTCACCAGTCTTTTTCTAGGAGTCTGATAGGGAGAGAAACCTCCTTCCCTTCCTCTGTAGTAATCCATTTGCCAAGCCCGATCTTTTAAAGTGCCAGTAGCTGTTGCATGCCTGGATTTTCCCTGTTCATGTTAGTAGCTATAGTAAAGGGGTTGGGGGGGATCATGTTGAAGAGCTATTTTATTTCATTTGGTTTGGGTGAATCATATAATAGCTGTGTGTTCAGATTCTCAGGCTTGGTCCACATAACTTTTTATAGATGACTCTTGGCATTTGCCCTGTGAGTAAGTGTTCTGTAAAACTCATTTTCATGAAGATCCCACATAATATGGGTTGGTTCAAACATGCATTTACATTTATTTATTACCCAGCACTTAATGATTGTAAGCCAGATCTTAAATTATGTTAATTGGAAAGTTTGAAGTTGATGTTAGGTGATGAATACAAGTGCGACAACTGGCCCTAAGACAGAGCATGGATGTAATGCATCGCCTAGAAGAGCCTTGTGCAAATTGGTGCCTTCCAGATGTGTTGATTGCAACACTCATCATCCCCAGTCAGTGTGGCCAGAGGTCATGCTTACTGGGATGGTGGGGGCTGTAGTCCAACACATCTGGAGAGCATGTCTTTGTGGAAGGCTGCCCTAGAAGCCTTGAGTAAGGGAGGCAAAACTGTTCTTACATGAAGATGACTTTGTACTAACATACATGAGCAGAAGTAGTTATTTGATTTTTCAGAATTGGTCATTAAAGGTAATTTCCTGTCTCTGATATAGAACAAGAGGGAGGGGTTCTACTGTAACTTCAGTAGAAAATTATTGTCCTGAATTTGGTCAGTTTTAATTGGGAAAAGCTGTACTTTGCTTAGCTTATTCTGTAAAGCACCATGCATATCAATTACACAGTGGCTGCTATCACACACAATGATAAGCCAGAATTGCAGAAAATCCTGGCTTATTCATGAGTGGTGTGCTGATGCACATTTGCCTGATCGCTTCTCACACTGGTGGGAGTGGCTAAAGTAACCAGAAACTAACCGGGGAGCAAAAGTTTTCTGTTGCATCCAGACCAGAACTCCTGTTTTGTCACTGAATAATATGAAGCCTGTTACAGAACAGCTTCAGACATACTGGATCTCTGGCATGTGTATTGTGTCTTATGGATTTTAATTGGCCTTATCATGATGCCTTGGCTCAAAAATCCATTTTGGTTCTGGAAGGCACAGCCTGCAAAGCTGCCAGGAGTAGAGTTAAGGCTCTCGAACCACCATAGAGTCACAGGAGCCAGAGAATATACTTGCTTCCTCCTTGATTAGGTTTAAAAGGGTTGTTCACTGTGAGTACGGAAAGCATGCAAATGCCTGCCCTATTGCCATGCCACTGCCCACAAGGGTGCCTTTGAACAGGTGACAAAGCCAAATGAAAGGGATGTGCTGTCTCTTCACAACACTTCTTGGTCTGGGTGGTGAATACAGTGCATCTCTGTTATGAACTTGATGGACTGTCACCACCGCACGCTGTACGGGCTCGTTTAGCCAGCGCATCCTCTGCTTCCACAGCCTTCCCCTGAGGAGTCCTGTGTTCTGTCACAATGCAGCTACAGCCATCTACGTTTGCCCAGCACTACAAGTTGGATCTTAGGGCTCGGGTAAATGCCTACATGGGTGGGGCTGCCCGCTGCACCGTGACGACCTATGGCAGCCTTCCCCAACCTGGTGTCCTCAAGATGTTTTGGACTACAACTCCCAGAACGGCTGACCGTTCGCCATGCTGGCTGGGGCTGACAGGAGTCTAAGTCCAAAATATCTGGAGGGCACCAGGTTGGGGAAGGCTGACCTAAGGCATCTGCCCACCACACCTCTGGTTAAAGGCCCCTTCAGACCTGTGTTGTATACACACGCAAGTACACATGTGCATGTGAACAAGGATGTGCAGCAACAAGCCAGGGACTGTAGTTGGTTTCTAATTCCTGGCTTGTGTGGCAGTGACAAGCCAAGCATCTCAGTTTGGATGTGATGTTAAACTTTCCCTCCTGCTTCCGTTCTGGTCCTGCTGTCAGGAGGAGTCAAGCGGGAGCAGTTGGGCAGCTTGCGTTCACATGCTAGTCGTGAACAAGAAGCCTTATTGTTACACGCCTTGTTCTGCCTTACCGTTGCATGTGGACGCAGCCAGTGTGAATAGTAACAATAAGAAAGTTCATTGTGGTGCTTATTTGAGAGCAACTCGATGGAATTGTGGAGACTGAGTAAATGTGCATAGTGCTTGAAGTCACTGAGCTATAAAGTGAGAGAGAACAACTTACTTCTCTTCTCTTTCAGTCTGAGAGTGGTGGTGCTTTCAAGGGGTTTAAAGGTTTCGTTCTACCTTCCGGAGTTGGTGGATTTTCTGGCTTTGGTAATGGCACCGGAACTAAGCCTCTAGGAGGACTATCCAATGGCAGCGGCATTAGAAATAATTCTTCATTTACCAACGTAAAGACAGCTGCTGAAACACAGCCTACGTTTAGTAAGTTTACCACTGAGTTTGTGCTTGGCAGACATGATCTTAAAATCTCTTCATCTGATATCTGTAAACATGTTTGTTGTTCTGAATGGTTAAAAAGGGAGCTGAAAGGTTTGTGTATGTAGCTCAATGGCAAAGTCTGTGCGTTGCAACTCTGATTTAGTCTCCAGTACCCCCGGCGAAAGGTTCTTGGGTAACAGGACTGGCAAACGCCAATACTGAAATGTTAGGTAGCTCCTGCTCTGGTCTGACAACAATAGATTACCCGACTTGACTTGATCTCCTTTCCTAACTTACTTATTCTGATTTGTACCCTGCCCTATTCTGAGGGCTCAGGACAACTAGCAGCAGTTTCGAAGTGTATATGTAACCCATGTCCTTTTAAATATGCAATGTAACAGGGCCTGGGATGTGTGTGGGAGAAGAAACAAGACTTGAAATTGGTGGCAACAAATCCCACAGATAATTTGTTTTTCTGAACCGGGGGAAGTGGGTGCAGTGGCACCAGAGTGGGCAAATCCCAGCTGATCAGGCACTCGCTAGTCAAAGGGATCTTCACCTGCCTCCTTTTGTAGCATGCACACTCAGATGTTATATGGCAAATGGATCAGTCCAGCTGATCCAGCAGTAGACACACCAGTGCTACAGAGCAAGGGGGGCACAACTGCAGCCTGGGGGCCACATGTGATCCTCCAAGGTTTTTACAGTGGGCCTCCAAAGGTACCGCCACTACTGCTAAATTCACACACACACCAATTTTCCCACTGCCAGTGCTCTCCACTTCCTCCCAAAAAGATCCACTCCCTCCCACAGAGATCCTCATACAGATCAGTCTTTCATTGCCATTGCTAGCAGTGAGGAAAGACCAGTCTGTATCAGTATTGTGCATGTGTGTATTTGTGCACATGCATGCACCAGTGCATGTGGCCAACCCCCGAGCCAGCATCGCATGCAGCCCTTGGGACCAAAAATGTTGTATACCCCTGCTGCAGGGGTTTTTTCAGCTGGTTCAGTGGCTGAGGAAGGCAGTACTAGGCTCCATGTCTTGGCAAGAGCTCAAGCCCCCTGCTTCCAGTCCCCTGCTGCTACACTTGCCCAGAATTAGGGTGCCAGGCACGTCGTTTTTATCTCTCTCGCCAGACAGAGGGCATGGCAAGTTGACTGGTCTTGGTGGTTTCCCTTCAGCTCTTTCCGTCCTGGTATTCTGGAACTAGAGTTTTCTGTATAGTGGCTTGATTAAAACCCAAGAAAAAGAACTGTTTAACTCAAGTTTTCTATATTTAAATTAATTGATAGCTTGAGCAAGCATGCAAACTAACTTGTTGCATCCTAACAAGCATATAGGTTTGCAACTAAATAGAACCTTTATCTAACTTTAGGAACATAATCCAAAACTTTTGACCATCTGGCCCAAATGCCCTTTGCGCTACAGAATTATGTTTGCTTAGGATCTCTGGCTCTCTATAAACTTGCAAGGATACTGAGCACAGTCACTTACCTGAAGGCCAGCGTTGCAATCTTGTGCACACTTATTTGGAATCAAGTCGTTTTTAAGAAAGTGGGCCTTACTTCCAAAGAAACATAAGCCCAGGCTGTATCAAGTGTCCAGAAGCAATGGGTAGTGATTCTCACCTTGAGTGCAGGAGGCCAGCTAGCTTGGGGAAGGCCCCGCCTCAGGAGCCTGGAAGGCAGTCTCCAAATTTGGTCTTCCGGAGGAGGCAGACCCCCCCCCCCCCCCCGCTCACCAGTTTTACTTCTTGCCTCATGGTGGGAAGCCGCTTTCCCCAAGCTGTCATTCAGTGGGAGCAAACAAACAAATAAAGAAGAAAGATGATGGGGAAGGCAACTGCTCCCCTGGCACACGGGCCAGATGGGGAAGGGCAAGGATCCAGGAACACCCCCAGCTTCCTGTCCACCGCCACACAGGTGCTGGGGAAGCTCCAGCTTCCTGGCCTCTTCCCCGCAGCCACACAGGTGTGCCGGAGAAGCCCAAAGAAAGGCTCCTTGCTGCGGCACAAGTTCCCCGGCAGCAGTGACATCAGCCTCCTGCCTACAGTTGCCTAGGCGCGGCAGAGCAAGGCCCAAACAGCAGCGGAGCCATCAGGAGCAGCGGCTCTGAGCAGCCCCCCTTCCTCCTAAGAGAGTGATTGCCAACAAAATACTGTTTTCCAACAAGATGGAAAATGTCCATGCTGTTTGGTGGATACAGACACGAATATTAATAATCTGAGAGCAGAAAATATTGCAGACTTATGTAGCTGAAGGGTATAGAGTATGAGCATAAAATTATGGGTTCAGTGGATGATCCTGGTGAGATATAGGAAGGCTTAGATTCCAGTCCATATGATTATCTGCCAGTCCATGGGTCCGGTAGGAAGCACACAATAATACATTGAGTGTAACAAATTCAGCAAAAAGATGGAAAATCTGTGCATTACAGGAGTCTGCTAAGAGACTAGCAGCCTGCATTTCCATGCTGGTCATGGAGGAGGAGAAGCCATCCCCAGTCTTTCAGCATGTTTGTAGAGGAAGAGACTTTCATTCCTCCGCTACAACTATGGAAACCAAGTGGGCTGGCAGAAGAGGGTGATCATCATTCCTCCATCAGCCTTCTCATTCCCCTGCAGGGAATTCCTGGTTGCCAATGGCTGCTAAGCTAGTGCTTAAATACAAGGCTGTATTACAGTATCAGGCTATGCAGAGAGCTCACATTGTTGTAATGATCTAGTTAAGATACTGAAGATTTTATTGGCTTTTTAGTAATTCTGATGTAAATGGGGTAAGAGAAGTAAATCCAGGCTACTATGTTCTACAGGCTTTCTGTTTACATTCTTCAGTATTTTCTTTGCTGCCAACAGGCTGGCCATATGGTTGATACAATGTCTGCAGAAAGAGTGTTTGAGCAAGAGCCTAGATTTTGGATGCTTCCTGCAGTGTGCGTGCATGTATTGGACTTAGTGGTCTGTACCTTTGCTGCTCTTAATCGAGTTCATAAAACATGTTCCTTTCTAATAGGTTCTGTGGTATCCAGTGGTTCAGTGAATAATGTTGTGGTTCAGAAAAAGCCTGCAAGCATGGAAGCAAATGGTGAGAGCCGGCAGCCCTTGTCCTCCGGATTCACTCAAAGTAAAGCATGCAGCTCTGATATTTATCATAAACAGTTAGCTGCTCTAAATTTTTCAGTGCATGACTGGATAGGAAAGCATGTAAATGCCAATCCACTCTGTGACCTGACGCCGATCTTCCGAGACTATGAGAAATATTTAGCTGAGATAGAACAACATGGAATGAGTAGTGACAGCGGTGACTCTGAAAGTGACAATAACAAGGCAGTTGGAACTCAGGCTGGCTCTTCGTTTGGGAGTTCAAATCTTCAGCAAGGTTCAACGTTTTTCTTTGACGGCAACAAATCTGAGGATACATCAGGAAAGAAAACGGAATTGGAAAAGAAAATGGAACCCAAACTAGGTTCTGCATCAACTGTTTCGTTTACTTTTAGCCAGAGTGTTGACAGCTGTGGCGTGAATTCTGGTGCATTGCCTAGTTTCTCATTCTCCCCTGGAAGCACAGGTTTATTTGGAAAAGATGCAAACCAGGGCAAGGTTGTTCCTTCATTTTCCAGCAATTCATTCGATACTCATACAGAAAGTGGTGGCAATGAAGATAAAGGTAAACATTAATTGTTTTAGAAGTTGAGAAACTGGGTACCATCTGCCTTCCATTGCAGACTATGGTGATGATATGCTTGAGTGTGGCTGTTAATAGTTCTTGGACATTTGCTTTTACTAGTTTGTAGGGACTTTCAGGGGTTCACAGATGTGGAGGTTAGCGGCAACCATAAATCTCCCAAGCAGCTGCCTGTGCCTAGATGCTCTGGGCAAAGTAAGGCCCTTTCCCCAAGGTCTTCATGCATTGCAAAGAATTTGAAATGGGATGGGCCCTCATGGGAGGCTCCACCTCTCCAGTGAGTTTTCTGGCAGGTGTGGAGAATTTGTGGGAGGTATCAGCCTTTTTTCACGCCAGGCTTTGGAGACAATCAGAAGCAGCAAGAATCTCTTGCTGCTTTTGTGTCTCCAGGGCCCGGCATGAAGTGAAAGACTGACCCAGTCCCTTCCTGGAGTTCTCTTCACATGCGAGAGAAGGGGGGATGTCAAAATCATTTAAATGACTTTGCTGTTATATGCAGACCCTGGGAAGGGGTAGGAGCAATTCTACACTCATATATTAATTTTATCGCTATATGTGGGAACATGGCTAGCATCTGATGAATTACAAAATGCTTAGATTTTTATGTTGTGGCAAATAGAAAAAAATTAAAACATGTTCATACGGTTACTACCAAGTAGAACGTCATCAAGTGTACCGGAACTTTATTTAGTAAGAAATGTATTTTGGAAAGTTTACAAGCATTATTTTAAAATGCTGAAGGCTGCTAAATAATTGGCAAAGTAAAAGTCATTGAGGAAGAATTAGGGTGGGAGATGCAGAAGTAGTAGCATTGTTAATCAGTGCAGGTGAAAATATAACACCTAGAATTTTACTACTTCTTCCCCCACCCTCACTCTGTTTGAATATTGTCAAACTGACAGTCCACCTATCTTTTAAACATGCATCATATCTTCCATCTAATAATACGGATGTTTAACGTCAAAAGTTCTGTATATATTCGTATCATTCCATGTATCTTATATTGTGATTTGTATGGGAACAGTATAGTTTCTTACTATGTGTGTAATATTGGTTGGAAATCATTCTTCCTGTAGGGGCTGATGAAGAGGAGGAGGAGCCACCGAAAGTAGTAGTTAATGAAATAAAGGAAGAGGACGCCTTCTACTCAAAGAAGTGAGTTGTGTCCTTTGACATTGTGACCATTATTATGCTCTTAATATGAAGTAAGGAGTTGAGTTTGGATTTCTGAAATCTTGTTCATATGCAAGTAAAAATCTTCAGCAATTTGTAATACATGCAACTGCAATGTGAAAAATGCTTTTATTAACCTGCTCCATATATGCAGGTTTGTGAAACACATCTTTAGCCTGCCTTGTCTACTCACATTCTATATTGTGTACTTTTTCAGATGCAAAGTCTTTTACAAGAAAGATAATGAATTTAAAGAAAAAGGAGTAGGAACGCTGCACTTAAAACCTGCAGGAAATCAGAAGACTCAGCTCTTAATACGGGCAGATACTAATTTAGGTATGTGACTTTTCTTAAGCTAGTTCTGTAAACCTGTCATAAAAATCACTGCTGAGCTGAAGGCTGTTGATTCCCTTCAGTTAGAACAGATATTTAGCACTTTGCTCAGTTGTTTGAGAAAATCTGGGGGCTACACATGTGAGCAACATTCCTTCACCCGTGGTTGTGCTTTGTGTGCCAGTAGGATGTATGCATTTGCTAGTATATAGCTAATTGACGTCTCAGAATGTGTGTGTGTGTGTGTGGAATCTTGAGGCAAACCAGTATGGATAGGCATTCTGGCCTTTTCCACTAGCAGGACTTGACCACTGGTTCTCTATAATGTGTGTCCTTTATTTTAATTGCTAAGTGGAAACTGTACAAGCATGGTGTTTTTCACTGGAGACCTTATCCCTTTTTAGGAATAATAGCTGATGTGATGAGAGAACTAGTGAGGGAACTCTGTGGAAGGAGCTGTAACTCAGTAGCAAAGTACAAGCTTTCTCCAGCTAAAAAAACTCTGGTAGCAAGGCTGGTAAGAACCTCTGCCTGAAACCGTGGAGAGCTGCTGCTAGATGAAATAGACGGCTTAACTAGGTTTCTCCGTAAGCTGACTTGATAAAAGGCAGTTTGATTTGTTTATATCCCATGCCATCATAACTCTTCAGTACTTCCTAAATATCTATGTCTTGTAAGTGTATAGTATATAAATGTTTGCTTTCCCAAACCCTACGCCCTTGTAGGAAACATACTGCTGAACATTTTGGTGCCCCCTAAGATGCCATGCTCAAGAACAGGGAAGAACAACGTTCTCATTGTTTGTGTTCCAAATCCACCGGTTGATGAGAAGAATGCCACAGTCCCTGTACCTATGTTGATAAGGGTGAAAACGAGTGAAGATGCAGATGAGTTGCACAACATTTTACTGGAGAAGAAAGAGGACTGAAATCTGGGCTATTGAATGTTATGAGGGAAACTTGCCAAACTGCTGCTGCTCTTTTTTTCTTCCCGTGACTCTGTTAGTAACTTTTAAACTTGTTTCTCCGACATTCTAAGGACTGTCTTAGGAATTCTGAAAGGTTTGGGTGAGGGAAATAACTAAGATGGCCAATAAAAGCTTTAACTTAACACAAGTGTCAATCTTTCCTCCCTTCTAATTTGAAATATCTAATGAGTGAATCGTATTTGGATAAAGCTTGCATATAAAAAATAACACATTTTTAATTATACATAGCAAAACTGCTGAAAGCACACATTGTGTAAAATATCACACCAGAAATTGTGTAAGAAAAAGTGGTGTGAGTGGGAAGAAAGGGACGGATATAAACTCCTGCGTCTTAGTCCCAAGTTTGAACTCAGATCCTTCTCCTCAAGGTGAAATCACTGTTAGAATTATGTTGAAGTGCTTCAAACTGAACAGTATAACTTCGTTTTTGAGTAACACAGCTGCTGGAGAACACTGGTTTTTAAGATTGAATTTGGGGCTGACGTTTAGCAGAAAAAATGTTTGCATGTTGTCTGCAGAGTTCATCTGAAAATAGTTGTCATATCATGGTACTTATTCCAGTTACACAGCTGTGTCTCCTCTGTGTTTGTTCAAGTGCTCTCAAAGAGCCTCAGAGGCCAAAGTTGGAGATTCCATTATGTTTTTTCATTCCATTGAGAAACAGTTGATGGGGAAGGTAGAGGGGTTGTATTCTTCCCATTGCACACAACTTGGCCTTCCACAGGCCAGCACCCTCGAAATGTGTTTCACTACAGCTTCCACTATGCTGACTGGGGATGAGGAGAGCTGTAGCCAGACACTTCAAGGGCCCCAGGTCAGGGAAGGCTGTTTATCCTGTCTATTGGATTTTGTCACAACATGAGCATCCTGTGTTGTGATGCTTCAGTGGGCTCTTACCCACTGTACTCACCTGCCAGCTTCCTGTTGCAGTGTTTAGGCTTGAAAATCCTGTGCAGTCCCCGTTAATGTCAGGGGGCTTGTGCAAGAGTGCTGTGAATTGTGCTCACATTCTGTGTGTGTGCATTTAACGGGATCAGCCGTCAGACCTTGGATATCATGCTATTTGAATAGGTGTCTTACTAATGTGTAGTAGTATTCCAAAAGGTATTGATTGCCACAGGTTGTGAGCCATTGGAATCTTTAATGTATATTGGTGTTTTAAACTGGAAGGGAACTGGGATGTTGTAGAAGCAGAACCCATTTTAAATATGAATTGGTGCCTTTTTGCATCAGGTTTAAGCACTGAACCTCCTAAAATGTACGTATAAGGTTATTTCAAGAGCCCACCACCACATACTGAAATAGCTTCGGGTACAATATAGTGAGGAGTTACCTTACACAAGCCCTGTTGAAGTGAGGGTGAGCTCCCATTTACATTAGGGGCCCTGTGCCAGTGAACATGCCACTGGATTATGCCCTTTAGCATTCAAGTGGGTGAGAAACCAGAAATGCTAGCTTGCATGTTAATGTTATAAATGGGAACGTGCACACTGAGCCCAGTGTTACAATGGGAGGCTCAAGTTGAATAGCCAAGATTCAACGCTGCTCGCTCTCTTTGAGAAATAGTGTCTTAAAAACCTCCGTTTGTTTACTGCAAGTGTCTGGACCCTGTGGGGGCAATTAGCCTGCTTTTTCTAGTAAGCAGACAACTAGTTTAGTTCCCACACACACCAAACACAATTTTTACATCGAGAAACTGTTAATATTACAGGTTTATTGTGTATTTTGCACTTGTCTGATTTCTAAAGTGCAGCTGTGTGTGTGTAACACTTCTCCAGTTATTGAATAGAATAAGAAACCATATAGCAGTTCATTGAGAATGCCGTTCATTCTCATGTCTTTTGCTGTGTCTTACGTGATGCTGTTTCTATAAGAAATCCAACGTACTCACGTTGCTTTTTTATCTTGCTTTTTGAAGTTTCATACAGAAAGGATGAGTGCTCGTAACATCCATTAAATGTTTGCAAGAGCTATTCGAAAGGTTGAGGGTGTGCTTGAGGGTGGGTATGCTAGCTAAGGGGGCAGTTAGTATTCAGCTTTGCTGGAAACTTTAGACTCCACAATGCACAGTATAGCAAATAAAACTAATATACTTTGTGTCATTTTGGGAAATCAGTTGCTACAAAACACAGTGAATCCTAGGTGTCAGTACCAAAAAGCCAGCAAAAATACAGTGAGAAAATTAGGCTAGTCCAGCAAAAGGATTATACAAGGGGTGCAATATACACATGCACAAGCACACACACCAAGCTGCTTTTGGAACTCTGGAGTTCTCAAAAGCAGTGTGTGGCGTGCTGTGAATGATGATTTAAAAAGTCATAGAAGTTGCCAGGAATCCAAGGCAGCAAGAGAGGTTTTTTAATAGGTACAGGAAATGGGTTTAATTCAAAACACATTGGGACCTATATTATATGCAATTCACCTTGCTGCAAAAAGGAGCTACTAACACAACCTTAGTACCTGAATGGCTGCACTTTGTTGGCCTATCTTGACTCTGTAAGCGGAGCGCGCAGCCGTGAAGAGCAACCCTGCCATGTCAGATCATCCTGGCTGTGCAAAGATGAGTGAAGCCATAAACTACGTTAGTGGTACTGGCTCCTCTGTTGGAGCAAGCAGAAGGGGGATGATTCTACATTGCTGCTAAGGAAGGCATTCCATTGAAATGCATTGGGACCTGTAGGATATGTGTGTTGACAGTATTTCTCACACCTTTTAAGAATATTTGTGTTTTAAAAATGCCAGGATCTCTGCCATGTGCGCCACAGGAGCCTACAGTAGCTATGATGGGTTGAAGCAAGATGACCAGTTTCAGCAAATGGTTAACGAGCACTCTTTCTTCCTCCCCCACCATCCCTACACATGTAAATTGAATATATAAACTAGTCGATTTTAAATCCAAAATGTTGACTTCATTATTGGCCCATATCACTTTAAATAAGACGTTATTACAAGAATCACAATTTGAATTTCTAAGTGGATCAGAACTATGTCTTGCAAAGCAGAAGGACATGTGCATAGACTTAATTTTGTAGGGTCCAGACATAGCTCATATTGGTTTGCTCCTGCTGAAAGGTAAGATATCCTTTTTGTGATGATTTTGCAGGATCTTGAAGTAGGTTTAAAAGTCTAGAAAACTGGAGGATCTTTTTTTTTTTTCCCTTTGCACAAAGATGTAGCTTTGATCATATTGAAAAATCTTAATTGAAATTAGGCTATTGCTGTGTGCTGTATAATGAAGGGACACTGTCTTAATTTGCAGTCTAATCTCTTGTCGCCTTGTAGACACAATGTAGCCTGACTACTGCGGTGAAGTTAAGTCACTGCTGTTCTGTTGTCTGTTTGCAAGATTTCCAGCTGAATTTACAAAATCACTTCTGCATTGTGACAAGTAGAGAGCCCAAAAAGTTCATCTAATGATGTGCTAGATACTGCTCCTTTGCACGTGCGTGGTCTTCTCGGACCTGGTTCTCGCTGAGGTAACAAAGCGTTGTCTGGGCTGTGTTATCACTCTTGACCAGCCTTCCCCAACTGGGTGCCCTCACGATACGTTGAACTGCAACTCCCATCATCCCAGTCAACAGGGGCATGCTGTCAGGAGCTGATGGCAGTTGTAATCCAACACCTTTGGGAAGCACCAGGTTGGAGAAGATGGTTTTACATTACCAGTGGAGACTTGGACCATTGAATGTATTTTGGGTAGAATGGTTACAGTGTAGCCTTCTCCATGACATCTAGTATTCTATGTATAAGGAATTATTTCGTAGGGAGGAACATTCAGTCTTGTGAACTTCCACCTGCAGTCCAGCTCAGACACAGGCTTACCACCACAGTGAGAATGCAATCTGCGTAGCTTTTTTATAAAGCAGAAGATTGGGGTAAATGTTATGTGGCTACCTTTGCTCTATTCTCAATCTGCAACAAAATGTTTCTAAACTGAAAATATGTAGCTACGTATAAAGAGTAATCAAGTGTTAGGTCTTGCTCTAACTCCCTTTGCAACATCAAATCTCAGACTGTTCTGTTCGAATGCCTTAAGTTACTTTTAGCAGAAGTTTCTAAATTGCATACCTTACCTGTAATATTTGATATACTTCACAGTGCATGGTCATAATGTATAAAAGTTTAATGAACAGCTGTCTGAACAATCAATATGAACTCTTCTTTCCATTTAACTGTCAAAATAATATTTGTTTGTTTGTTACCACCCTATAGGACACTATCTTAAGGGATAAATCATTTGAGAATTGGACTTGCCTTGTAACATTTTTCACATGTCATTTGCTAGTTGTGCTTTCTGAGGAAATGTACAAAAATCCATGGAAATGTGAATAAACAATTGGGAGATGTTAACTCTGGTTTGTGTATGTTTGTATTCTGTGCTACGATTAGTAGAAGCAAAATAAGTTATGCAAGTTGGGACAGCAGTTTAATTTGAGTGTTGTTGTTGTTCAGTCGTTAAGTCGTGTCCGACTCTTCATAACCCCATGGACCATAGCACGCCAGGCCTTCCTGTCCTCCGCTCTCTCCTGCAGTGTGCTCAAGTTCATATTCATTGCATCGGTGATGCTACCTAGCCATCTCATCCTCTGCTGTCCCCTTCTCCTTTTGCCTTCAGTCTTTCCCAGCATCAGGGTCTTTTCCAGGGAGTTTTCTCTTCGCATTAGGTGGCCAAAATATTTGAGCTTCAGCTTCATTATCTGTCCTTCCAATGAGCAATCAGGGTGGATTTCCTTTAGGATCAACTGATTTGACCTCCTTGCAGTCCAGGGCACTCGTAAGAGTCTTCTCCAGCACCACAGCTCGAAGGCATCAATTCTTCGGCGCTCAGCCTTCCTTATAGTCCAGCTCTCACAGCCAAACATTACCACTGGGAAAAACATAGCTTTGATTAGACGGACCTTTGTCGACAAGGTGATCTCTCTGCTTCTTACTATGCTGTCTAGGTTTGCCATAGCTTTCCTCCCAAGGAGCAAGCGTCTTTTAATTTCATGGCTACAGTCACCGTCTGCGGTGATCTTGGAGCCCAAGAAAATAAAATCTGTCACTGCTTCCATTTCTTCCCCTTCTATATGCCAGGAAGTGATGGGGACAGATGCCATGATCTTAATTTTTTTAATGTTGAGTTTCAGACCAGCTTTTGCACTCTCCACTTTCACCCTCAACAAGAGGCTCTTTAGATCCTCTTCGCTTTCTGCCATTAGGGTGGTATCGTCTGCGTATCTGAGGTTGTTGATAATTCTCCCGGCAATCTTAATTCCGACCTGTGATTCATCCAACCCGGTGTTTCTCATGATGTACTCTGCATATAAGTTAAATAAGCAGGGCGACAATATACAGCCTTGTCGTACTCCCCTCCCAATTTTGAACCAATCGGTTGTTCCATGTCTGGTTCTTACTGTTGCTTCTTGACCCTCGTACAGGTTTCTCAGAAGACAGGTCAGGTGGTCTGGTACTCCCATCTCTTTCAGAATTTGCCACAGTTGGTTGTGATGCACACAATCAAAGGCTTTAGCGTAGTCAATGAAGCAGAAATAGACGTTTTTCTGGAATTCTCTTGCTTTCTCCATGATCCAGCGAATGTTGGCGATTTGATCTCTAGTTCCTCTGCCTCTTCAAAACCCAGCTTGTACTTCCAGTAGTTCTCAGTTCACATACTGCTGAAGCCTAGCTTGTAGGATTTTGAGCATCACCTTGCTGGCATGTGAAATGAGCTCAATTGTACAGTAGTTTGAACACTCTGGCGTTGCCCTTCTTTGGAACTGGAATGTAAACTGACCTTTTCCAGTTTTGTGGCCACTGTTGAGTGTTCCAAATGTGTTGGCATATTGAGTGCAGCACTTTAACAGCATCATCTTTTAGGATTTTAAATAGCTCAGCTGGAATACTGTCATCTCCGCTAGCTTTGTTGTTAGTAATGCTTCCTATGGCCCACTTGACTTCACTCTCGAGGATGTCCAGCTCAAGTTCAGTGACCGCACTATCATGGCTATGAGGGACATTAAGATCTTTCCTGTATAGTTCTTCTGTGTATTCTTTCCACCTCTTCTTCATCTCATCTGCTTCTGTTAGGTCCCTGCCTTCTTTGTCCTTTATCATGCCCGTCTTTGCACAAAACGTTCCCTTGAGATCTCCGATTTTATTGAAGAGATCTCTAGTCTTTCCCATTCTATTGTTTTCCTCGATTTCTTTGCATTGTTCATTTAAGAAGGCCTTCTTGTCTCCCCTTGCTATTCTCTGGAACTCTGCATTCAGTTGGACATATCTTCTCCTTTCCCCCTTGCTTTTTGCTTCCCTTCTTTCCTCAGCTACTTGTAAAGCCTCATCAGATAGCCACTTGGCTTTCTTGCATGTCTTTTTCTTTGGGATGGATTTAGTTGCTGCCTCCTGAACAATGTTACGGACCTCCGTCCATAGTTCCTCAGGCACTCTGTCTATCAGGTCTAAGCCCTTAAATCTATTCATCACCTCCATTGTATATTCGTAAGGGATATGATTTATGTCATACCTGAATGGTTTAGTGGTTTTCCCTACGTTCTTCAATTTAAGCCAAAATTTTGCGATAAGAAGCTCATGATCTGAGCCACAGTCAGCTCCAGGTCTTGTTTTGACTGACTGTATAGAGCTTCTCCATCTTTGGCTGCAAAGTACATAATCAATCTGATTTCGATATTGACCCTCTGGTGATGTCCATGTGTAGAGTCGCCTCTTGTGCTGTTGGAAAAGAGTGTTTGCTATGATCAACGTGTTTTCTTGGCAAAACTCTATTAGCCTTTGTCCTGCTTCATTTTGTTCACCAAGGCCATGCTTGCCTGTTATCCCAGTGATTTCTTGACTTCCTACTTTAGCATTCCAATCCCCTAGGATGAAAAGGATGTCTTTTTTTGGTGTTAGTTCTAGAAGGGTTCCTAAACAATATTGTTCTTTACAGCATCGGATTTTCTTTTCACCACCAGACACATCCACAGCTGAGTGTCCTTTCAGCTTTGGCCCAGCCACTTCACTCTTTCTGGCGCTACTTGGAAATACCCTCTGCTCTTCCCCAGTAGTATATTGGACACCTTCCGACCTGAGGGGCTCATCTTCTGGCGTCATCTCTTTTAGCCTTGTGATACGTTCCATGGGGTTTTCTTGGCAAGAATACTGGAGTGGGTTGCCATTTCCTTCTCCAGTGGACCACATTTTGTCAGAACTCTCCGCCATGACCTGTCCATCTTGGGTGGCCCTGCACAGCATAGCTTATGGCTTCACTGAGTTACGCAAACCCCTTTGCCACAACAAGGCAGTGATCCATGAAGGGGTTAATTTGAGTAGCTTTATATAAATTTCAAAATTCGATATTTTTTCATGAAGCCCTTCCCATATCTAAAAATGCTATGTCTGTCAGCAGCTGTGCAGGGCTCCCTATCTTGTGGACTTCACGTTGCAGGAGACAAGATAACATGTATTTTGAGCGAGGTAGCTTTTAATCTCTGATCTTGACCTGACACCTGGTCCTGACAGAACCATAAAATATCTGAGGGGAGGTAACAAGACCAACAAGCATCCTGGCTGTTGATGTACTCTAGCAGGAACTAAGTAATAACCCAGCATTAAAGGCCCCCCCCCCCATTCATGCACACATACACCATGGTGGGAAATGTGTGTATTCAACTACCCATCTGGGCTAATCATGCAGGTACTTTCCACCCAAGATTTCCAGTCCCATCTCAGGAACTTGAAGGTGGCCTTGGCAAAGCCCCTGTATGCCTGTCTGCCCCAAACCCTGCATTTTGGGGATTGAACAGATTGGAAGCCTTAACTGTTCCATCTAGTGAGTCTAGCTCACACCATGTTCAGATACCTTCCAGACATGATTCTTAATCCTACTAAAGTAAAGGTGTTTTGAGTTTGCTTTCCCTCATGCTCACAAATACTGCTTCCCTATAATACACATCCTGGTAAACTGGAGCGGCTGCTGCTGCTCAAATTGCTCCTGTGTGTGGCAGTCTAGCTCCGCTTTCTCATTTATGAGGTTGGGAACTTAAAGCTACATCAGCACTCCTAGAGGCTTGGGTATGCCTAGTAGTTAACGTGCTACTTGTCATTGAACGGTCAGCCTCTCTGTGTCCTAACACAAATGACCTTTGTTTTGAAAGATTTGCTCTGACGCTGCGCAAGAAGCAAAAGTCCAAAACACTCACGTGCGTAGAGCTAGTCACACCATTCTTTGGCTCCAGCGTTTCTGTAACTTTAAATTAAGTAGTATTTTATTTGTTACCTCGCCTTTCTACCAAGAAAAATGGCACAGCTGATGTGTGATCATTAGAAGCAGCAAAGACTGCTTTCATTAATTTCCTGACTTCGAACGCACACACCCTTCTAAAGGATTCTGAACTGAAATTATTTCTGAATGATTTCTCACAGCTTAGCATGCACGTGCACACATAGACTTCTAAGAAACATTTATTGGTAGTAAAACCTGCTGTTTATTCATCATAGGCTTATGTAAGATTAGTGTTCTTTTCATGTACAAAAGTGTGCCTATTGCATTTTCCTTACTCAGTGGTCTCGGCTACATAGCTTTAAGAAATCCATTGTACTACAACGCTGACAGACCCATGCAACACACACATATACAGTCAGGGCCAGAAATATTGGAACAAGGATAACTGTTTTGGCAGTTGGCCTCTGTACACCACCACATTGAAGTTGAAAGGAAACACACCCAGATGGGAGCCAAGTCAGGACTTTCAGCTGTAATTCCAGGGGTTTGACAAAAGTGGGGCACTAACCATTCAGGAAGGACAGCCAGTGGCATACACCCTCCCCCCCATCATTGGTGGCTCATAAGTAATGGAATGAATGGCTGACAAGCAGCTGCATGGCCAGGTGTGGCCTGTTTTCTGTGTACCCCATGACCAATCAAGCAGATAAAAGGCCTGGAAGTGGTTCTGAGTGTTACATTTGTATTTGGTAGCTGTTCACTGGAACTCCCAACATGAGGTCCAAAGAGGTGTCGATGCAAGTGAAGGAGGCCATCATTAGGCTGAGGAAACAAAATAAACCCATTAGAGAGATAGCAAAAACAGTGGGAGTGGCCAACACAAGTTTGGAACATCCTGAAAAAGAAGGAATTAACTGGCAAGCTCAGCAACAGCAAAAGGCCTGGAAGACCATGGAAGACAATGGATGACCGCAGAATTCTGCTCATGGTGAAGAGGAACCCTTTCACAACATCTAGCCAGGTCAAAAACACTCTTGAGGAGGTAGGCATGTCATTATCAACATCTACAGTCAAGAGACGGCTTTATGAATGTAAATACAGAGGGTTCACAACAAGGTGCAAACCATTGGTAACGCTCAAGGACAGGCCAGATTAGCCTTTGCCAGCAAACACCTAAAAAGGCCTGCCCAGTTCTGGAATAATAATATTCGGACTGATGAAACCAAGATTAACTTGTACCAGAATGATGGGAAGAGAAAAGTATGGAGAAGGAAAGGAACAGCTCATGATCCAAAGCATACCACATCATCTGTCAAACATGGTGGAGGCAGTGTTATGGCATGGGCATGTATGGCTCTCAATGGAGCCAGGTCACTGGTGTTTATTGATGACCTGACTGCTGATAAAAGCAGCAGGATGAATTCTGAAGTGTATAGGGCTATACCTTCTGCTCAGATTCAGCCGAATGCTGCCAAACTGATAGGATGCTGCTTCATATTGCAGATGGATAATGACCCAAAACATACAGCAAAAGCTACCCAAGAGTTCCTCAAGGCAAAGAAGTGGGATGTTTTTCAATGGCCAAGTCAGTCACCTGATCTCCACCCAACAGAGCATGCTTCTCACTTACTGAAGACAAACTGAAGGCAGAAAGAGCCACAAACAAGTAGCAGCTGAAGGCAGCTGCAGTGAAGGCCTGGCAAAGCATCTCGAGGGAGGAAACTCAGCATTGGGTCATGTCCATGGGTTCTAGACTTCAGGCAGTCATTGACTGCAAAGGATTTTCATCTAGGTATTAAAGGCGATCCTTAAGTCTGAAATGATGTTGGTTTGTTCCATTACTTATGAGCCACCAACAACAGGGTTGTGTGTATGCCACTAGCTGTACTTCCTGGATGGTTAGTGCCCCACTTTTGTCAAACCCCTTGAATTACAGCTGACAGTCCTGACTTCGCTCCCATCTGGGTGTGTTTCCTTTCAACTTCAATGTGGTGGTGTGCAGAGGCCAACTGCCAAAACAGTTATCCTTGTTCCAATATTTCTGGCCCTGACTGTATATCGTATGTGTAGCATGAGGACCAGAGTGTTCATATTGGTCTCTTGATCTTGGCCTTTCAGCATAATTACCTTCCGATGTACAAACTATGATTACAGGGTTCGGTACAGGCAGCTTCACTGTACTGTACATTTCCAGCCACTGATGTACATACTTGCATACTGCTGTCATAAGTGTAGTAAATTCAAAAGTAAATGAGCATTTACTATCGGCAACTAATTTCTAGAACAGGCTTTATACAAAGGGCAGTTTGAAAAACTGCATCATACTTCATCTCAACAGGCATAATGCACACTATCGGGGCAAGGAAAACCCTGTAGTTGAACGCAAGTATAAAATAATACACACATAATTATGTGGTGGGTACTATGGGGAAACTTACGTATTTATTACCTCCTTTTCCACCAAAAATGTTGCTCAAGGCTCTTGTGATTTTCATAACGATTATTTATTTATTTATTTCATTTCTATACCGCCCAATAGCCGAAGCTCCTTAATAACGATGTGATTAAAGCATTTGACTTAACTGCACACATTCTGAAAAGCATTTTCAACGGCATTCCATTGATTTAAAAAGCCATTCCCATGGTCTGGCACAGCCTTACTGTCTCATTTAAAAGTTATGAACATCCACAAACAAATGGATTGTGCCACAACCTTCTATAGAATGGCCACCTGAGTCAGTAGGCCTCATGATTCTTTTTCTGTGGGGCAGTATCCCAAGTCAGATATACATTGCACACTCATTCTAGAAATGCACAGCAGTTGACAGAACCTGGGCATGGGGAGGGTTATAACCCGCTGGCAGAACACAAGAGTTCGTGCAGAGGGTCCCAGGTTCAATCTCGGGTAAGTGCAGGTAGGGCAGGGAAATGGTTTCCTGCCTGAATCCCTGGAGAGCGGCCACCAGCCGGTGTCGTCGGTACTGAGCCACATAGACCGAGGCTCTGACTTTGCGTAAGGCAGCTTCCCATCTTCAATCAAAAGCAAGTCTCACTATGTTCAACAGGGCTGTGTGTGTTTAGGATTGTAGCCTGAGAAAGCGAGTTCCAAGCGTACAAGAGCAACAGGTGAACTTTTTAAAATAAAAAGTAGTAAGATCTTCATGGCTAGGCTATCGTTCTCTATGCTGGCACTGCTGAGAAGTATAAGAAATGTTTGCAGGAAGTGCAAACGTCGACTGAATGGGTTATTTTTTGTATTAGCTTTTATGGTTTTACTACTGAGTTTAATAGGATGGTATCCTAATTGCATTTTGTTATGGATTTTAAGTATCGTGAGCTGTTTTGGGGAGCAATTTCTGCCTGAAAAATGGGATAAGAAACTAAATACATACAAAAAAGCAAATAGTGTTCAGTTATTCCATCCAATGAGTTGAAAAAATTTCCCATGTTGACTAACTCTACATTAAACAAACCCAGCTCACTGGCATGACCAAGAAACAGAGCAGAATTACTGGGAGCATCGGGGCAGGGAGAAAGTTTGGCCGCCTTCCATGGAATCCGCAAGTGCATCTCTTTTCTTTCTCCCATATAACTGAAATGGTGCCCTTGAGAGCACTACTGTAGTTTAGAAGAGACCTGCTCTTCACCCGGAGGCTGCATGGCCCAACCCTCATTGGAGGGGGATCCTTCAGGGGGTTGCAGTGACTGAATACACAGGTGCACAAAACTAGGCTCATGGCCAATGGCTGCTTTCCAAAATAACCCTTGGGAAGTGTGTGTGCTTGCGGATATTGTTTTCCCATCCAATGTGATAGCAGTCGAGATGCTCGTTACTTATTAATCTGTAGCTCTGTCCCTAAGCGATGGCTCAGTGTTTGTTTAATGAAGCATATCTTCGTTCTTAGGAGGTTGTCCTGTAGGGATTAAATTACCTGCTCAGGGCCCAAGCATGGTGGTGGGGAAGGCTACGCTTTCTACCAGGGCCTGGAGATCTAGGGCAGTCCAGCCCAGGCTGCGACCCCATTACCATTTAGCGGGGAGGGGATGAGGCTAAACTGCAGATCATGCTTGAGGATATTTATGGAAACATATTTTCCTAGAGCTATGTGCATTTTATCAAGGTCTTCTAAGATTTGCTGGAATCTGAAGCAGTGTTAGAGTAGAACAAGCTATCTTCTGAACAGGATGTTGCTGGCCCGGGGCATTCTCTAGAACCCAAAGGATGTGTTCGACGTGCAGTTAAGGGCACTAGCCTATCGAAATAGATGTCAGCCTCTATTTCTGAACTCAGAGGCTGATGCCTATTCAGTGCAGGACAGACGGAGTACGGAGGGGATCCTCTCCTCCGTGCTCCAGCCACCCTGAATTTGTGGCTAGACACATGTTTTCACATGTCTAGCTATGGCTTAGGGAGAGGGAAGAGGGACCTGATAGGAAGCTGTCTAAAGTGGCTTCCACAGTCCCCTCCCCACTCCTGGTGCTGCCCCCTTTTTGCCCTCTCTGTGCTCCATTTACAAGCATGGAGACAGCGTGGAAAGAACCACACCAGCTACGAGGGGGCAGGGAGCGTGGTTCCTGGAAAACTGAGGTTGGATGACCTTGGTTTCCAGAAACCAAAAACTCCTAGAGCCATCTAGACAGCATCTAGCGGCCATAGGACTGCCCTCTAAATTTGTAGTTGGAGAGACAGAGAAATGTGTGCTTCCCTATGTAAAATGTCTCTCAGGAACTACAAGTCTCAGAGTTCTTTGTGCAGGAGGGAGGGACAGCTGGTGGTAGAGAGAAAGCATCATAATCAGGGAGGAATATTGATCCCAGGGACAGTGGGAGCCAATAAGAGCTAGTGATGCTGATATATAGGGCAAAAATATATGCGAGTATGGGTGCAATCCTATCCCAGTGCTCATAAGCCTCTGAACTTGGAGGCTTACGGGCATCCAAAGCAGAGCAGGAGGAGAGGTGGAGGCGCTCTTCACTTCTGTGCTCCTGCAGCTCTGCATTTTTGCTAGATGGGCTTTTTTAACCATCTAGCTGGGGCACTGCAGAGGGGGAAGGAAGGAGGCTTGAGTGGCCTGGGGATACTTCATAAGCCAGCCTCCCCAGTCCCTTCCTGCCCACAGAAACACCCCCTTTACTTCCTCTCCGAGGTTGCTTTTATGACCTCAGAGAGGCAGCCAGAGTGGTTCTCTCTGCACCAGCTGTGAGGGGGAGGAGGAGCGTGGATTCCTGCATCTGAGGTTGAAACGCTGTTTCCGACCTTGGGTCCAGTAATCCAAAATATCTTATGGCCCCCCAGTTGCTATCTAGGGGCCATAGGATTGTTCCCTAAATGTAACCCCCCCCCCCTCCACTGCCATGTCTGCCTATAATACAATTCAGGTAACCAGAGATGTAAGGTGATTAAAAAACGGAGAGAGTAAAAGAAGCAAAGAGACACCAATTAATCCTCCAGTTTTTCAAAACAAATGCCCTTGCTTTAGTCTGGCTCAGGCAATAAATGCACTAACTAGGACCAACCAAAAAGTTACTAAACAGTCAGCAAGCTTTGTAGGACTCTTTTCCAGGCCTGATGTTATTTTAAACAAAAATAGCAAAAGAATGTTTGGGGGCAATTTAGAAATGTCCCAGTAATGTGTACCCAGATGGTGTGATAGCAGAAACGTAGAAAATGAAAGTTCAGAATTAAAATAGGAACTTTACTTTTCATGAGATTATATGTAGGGGATGGGATTATGATATGTGTGGGGCAAGTGTTACAAGTTTGTACTGTGCTCCAAAAGATTGTGCTTGGGCTTCCTGTCTGCTATTAAGAGCTCCCATGCCAGCAGTATGCTTTTCTACTTACTTAATTTATTTACTGAATTTCTTAATCGCCCATCTGGCCGGTCACCTGGCCACTCTTTTTTACTTTTTAAAAGCCAAGTGTAATGACCATGACTCAGTGTAATGACCATGATCAAGAAACAGAACTCACAACTGTGCTATGAAGATAGGAATAGGTTTGGTTCTCAGTTGCAGGAGCCGCAGGGAGCTGGTTTAGCCCACACACTACTGGTGTCTCAGTGCATCCCCTTTTCCTATATCAGCCAATGCTTTCGCTTAACTCCGAAGTGGGGGAAGCAAAGCACTGCAGGCAAGGAACTGCTTTCAGTGAGGTCAAGACCCAGTGGGTGCTCTAGCCCTGACTGGCACAGGGATCCATGTAAAGGGCTCCAACAGGCAAATCCTCTGTGTCCCACACACCCTTTTCCTAAGCATTGGACGGCTTGCTAGTAACGGATGACCATAAACTTCCGGTCTCTCTCATTATTGCCTGGATCCTTTCCTCTCCTTGGCAAACTCAACTGGAGGGGTTCCTTTTGCCTACTCAGAAACTCCTCGGAAACCAGATACGCCTGCCTCTTGGCACCTTCCTTTTCTGGAGAGTGTAGCTCCAAGTGCAAGAGTTTGCACAGATACGCTTCTCACTTCCTGAGCTTGCTGGCAGATAGCTGAATGGGTGAGCTATTGCTACTGAAAAGCATTTACACTGTCGCTGAAAGGAGATAACTTAGCTGTGCCTACATTCCTGCACTTTGGAATTTGCCAGATAGCTGATACAGGTAGCTGACAAGAGCACTTTTGACCGCCAAGAGGCTGGGATCAGAAGAACAAGTCCCCACAGCCAAAGGAGTGAGGACCTCACTTCCCTTTCCGGATTTAAACATGCAGCCGCTCATTGGCGACACTGTTTGAACCCTTCTCTGGACATCTAGGTTGCTTACACAGACTGGAATGCTTGGTAGCTTGTTTGTTTTTCACCAGTAAGATGAGGTTTCATTTATACTCTTTCCCTCTCCAAACCCCTTCCCCTTTTCCTTCTCCCCATCTCTCACTGTATGTTGTGCCGTTTATTGTTTAATTATAAATGAAAAAAAAAATCTATACATAAAAAATTAAAAGCTGTGGTGAAAACCTGCACTGCAACATTCGAGTCTCACCACGGGATGGGGCCGTGAGCAAGGGGAACACATGCCCCGGGTGACACCGCCCCTCAGAGGATGGTGACAACCGAACAGAGTTTTATTTTCAGGTATTTAATGAGCATTTTTGTCGTTTACATTAACCTTAGAAATTGACCTAACACAGAAGAGCAGACCATTCTCCTGTTGGGGGCAAAGGAGGAGCAGAATAAAGGAGACAAAAGGGCAGATGTTTTCATCACACACAACCTTAAGAGTGCTTACGTTTGTTAGAAAATAAAGGATGGGAGAGAAGACGTCACTGCCAAGCTTGCTTTTCCCCTTTTCTAAAGCAAAACATACAGTCGAAGAGCTGTACCTGTCTCACTCTCAAGCAGCTACAAGAAAACGTGCGTTTCCACCCCTACAGTTGCCCTGTGACTCAATTCATTTATACAACTGCAGCGTGAAGCAGATTCTGACAGAAAGCTGGGCGTGCTGTTTGAAAGCCCCGGCCTCCCCACCATTTCTTCTGCTTAGTCTTAGTGCGCTTACCTAGTCTATGGATACGTGTTTTGATTGTGCTGCCTGCTTAAGGAGGAACTGGGGTTGCACCATGATCAGCTTGTCTGCTCATCTTGAGAATGTGAGCTTCAATCCACAGTTAATGGAGTTGCCAGAGCTTCCCCCAAGATGTGAAATGACACATACAGCTACACCATGACCACAGTAACCATCCCAATTGCACCAGGAAATGCGGGGAGCTGCACAGAGAGTATTCTCAGTACTAAAACCGAGCATGGGCTTACAGGGCCCATTCCTTAATTGAGTGTATGGTCCATGTTGCATCACCATCTTACAACTGGCTCCGCTTGGTGGATCTCAGGGTTCCAGTAAAAAAACAGAGGGGGTGGCTAAACTCTGCTTTATAGCAGAGTTTAACTAGTTGTCAATTGCTAGGTTCTGCAAAAGGAGAGAAGGATGAGCCCGGCACAAAATAGCTGAGAAGATAGAGTCAGTTACCTACTACGCTCCTGTATACTGGGGGTGGATCCAGGACTTGCCTTCCACAAGAGGAAGGGCTCTGCTAACAGGCCCCTTTGCCCAATTTTTAGTGATCCCCACACCACAGTTCACCACATCCAGCAAGATCTGACTCTGTGTAGTATTTCCAGAGGGGCTGCAATTGGACTGAGGTGGTGAGGAAGCCCACTTCCCCAGTGCAGCTGATCCAACCCAACAATACCATTCATATACAAGTACACATCTGTATCTCAATTACAACAGCCCAGGCCTTTGTCTAAAACAATCCTAAAATTGGCGTGGACTGCACAAAGGTAACCAACTAACTCATTTTTACAGGTGAAGGATCCCCAAGGTTAAGAGATAAGCGATTTAGCACAAGGCCAGCCCCAAGTGAGAATTTTTAAAATAAAAACTTGCCCATGTTAAACAATTGGGAATCAAACCTTTGCTGATCTATGACAAGTCCTGCAGGGATCTACTCTTACAGCCTGATCTCCAGTCTGCCTCTTTGCTCAAGAGTGAACAAGGAACTGAGCTCTGGCTGCAGCTGTGCACACAGGAGGAGGCCTGGTTCTCACTGGCTCAGGGACAGCACCAGAAAACAGATTTGGCCCCGGACCCAAATATAATATCTCCTGTAAGGGAGCGCTCGCCTTATAGGAAAAAGGATTGCACTTGAGGAAATGGCTATGAATGAGAGCAAAAGCTTGTCCTCCAAAACTGAGCACTGAGTAGCCCAGTCCACATGAACATATAACTCTCAGGAGTGCAACATACACTTGGGTGTAGGGGTCCTTGCAACATTCAAGCCCCTACCCTCTGCACACAGCTGTTAGAGGAATGGGCATTAGGCAAGAAGAATATAATTGCAAAGCTATTTGAAATGTATGTTCTACCATTAAGAGGTACATGTACAAAGGCACAGCATTACAGGCCAACTACAGCCTGCAAAGGGACAACTGACTTCCTTTAACTAAAGAAAAACCTCTACTCAAACCAAAGGGTTGTTCTATAGTACCCGGGTCACTGCATGACCTGGTCATACAAGAAGGCCTGTTGCACCCCCATTGACCCATTTGAACTGAGGCTACCCCTAGGTTTTCCATCTGCATGTTACATAGGAAGATTGGCAAGTCTTCCAAGGAGTTAGCCAGCCCTTACCTCTAATCTCACAGAGGAGTTCCTGTAAGCCCTTGAGGAATGCCAGGGCACCCCAGAGCACAGCTTGAACATTAGCCTAACTGAAAGTGGAAAGTATCTGTAGACCTTGACCATTCTTATCTTAGAAGCACCTTTACATTTCTACATACCTTTAGCATCAAGCTGTTTACACCATCAACACATCAAACATACACAGCATATAATGACTAGTTTACCCAGTCTTAACTTCCTGAGCTAGTAGGCAAAGCAAAAAACCTAGCAGAAGGGTAGCCAAGCTTCCTAACTCCACTAGGATAAATTACGACATTTATTAATCTGCAAAATTCAGAAAAATTTAAACTGTTGCCTCTAGCAGTGACATAATCTCTTCCCTGTTTAATCATTAGGTAACTGAAATTAAAAGGTGCTTGTAACAGGAAATGGAGATGTTTAGCTTACCGGAAAGCTACATATACATTGCCAGTCTTTGAAAGGTACAGATTAAATCCATCTCTCATCAGCATAACAAGGAACATTAATGCGTTGAATATTAAGACTTCACTGAAAGTATTTCATCAAGAATTCTTAAGACGTCAGTTCCTTCTAATATGTTCAGTGGCACCTGCATTAAAGTCACTAGGCCGTCTCCAAAATATGGATCTTAAGGCTACAGCCCTATGCACACTTACCTAGGAGCAAGCCCCACTGAATATAGTATGCCTTACCTCTTAGGAAATGTACACAGAATTGCACTGTAAGTTTCAAAATGCATGCAGATTGTTTCACCCTCACATTACTTGTAGTATTGATTTGGCAGGGGTATTCATTTGAGGGTCTTCCTGTTAAGATTGATTTCCAGGTATGCCATATTCTCTCCTCTCCTTCTCAACGTGCAGTTTTACTTACTAAATGGGTATGGCACAACGAAGGCTTTTGCCTAGCCTCCTATCCAATATGCTGGCTTTCAGATGTGCTTCAGTTTCTTCTTAACACGATAGAATTCAAACATTCAGTACTCCACCTGCAGTAGTCCAATCCAGGCACAGATACAATATTTGAGGTTGCTAATCAAATACCTCCACCCTCACCTCTAATCAGGGCAAGAATGGGATCGAGAAAAGTCGTCATGTTTTTAAATTAAGGTCTTCGGGCATGTTTGCAACCTGGAGCAGAGATTCCACAACAACTATCCAGTTATGCCTTTGGGGAAGAAGAAAATAAAAGCAACCATAATCAGTTATATAGGCATGTCTGAAGAAATCAAGTTGCATGATAGACTGAACCTCTTCATGCTGTTAGTAAAGTTACAACAAAATGTAGGCATGAAAGGAAGAAAAACACTCTTGTTTAATTGTGTGCCAGTAATCTCAGGACAGACAGCAACTTCAAAGGATTTGAGTGGCACCTGCTTGTTTATGTTCCTGACCCTTGTATGCATCCTCTCTGCCAAAGGATAATTTTTAGTCACTGGCTTTGTTGCATTTGTTCTAGAAGAGAAGCAACACCCTTCTGGGTTTTTAAAACAAACAAATAGGACACCCACCCACATACATATATAATTTTCTTCCCACCTTTTATAGTTGCCAACCAAATTTGTTCGATTAGGTTCTAACAAAGATGCACTATTAAAAAGGTATGACAGTGGTGAAGAGTGAACAAGCCTTGATTCAAGGAGCAGTTTCAATAGCTCGTGTTTGAGCAAGCTGAATTACAGGAGGAAGCCAGGTGTATCATAATTGAAAGGACAACAGAGAGTTTTTCACCTGCGGTGAGATCCTGGCTCACACCAGCATCACAACTTGCATGACAACCATACAGAGCAGGAAACACAATGCTGGATCAGCCACCACTCTGTTTTCCCCTTGTGAGTTAGCCAAGCTGCCCACCTTTTCATTTTAAAGTATCACAGACACAGTTGTTTGTAAATGTGTTGATCCTTGCAATGTAACAAAGAAAAAAAATCACAAACATCTAAAATAAAGTCGCAAAGCTATTCCAAGGACAGGGAAGGGGAATCGTGACATTACAAGCACCAACTCTCCATCGGCAGATCTCCTTTTAAGCCCAAACCTGAAGAATCTTTTGCCCTTTTAAATAGCTCACCCAAGAATAGGGCATATGCACTATTAAAAAAAAACTGCCTCCGCTACGCTCAAGATGGCATTTTCTATGCATCCTCTGTTATAAATACAGCAGACCTGATCTACAATCAGCATCCATAAACACATGTCAAATCCCCCCGACATCCATAATTTTTGAAAAATTGTCAGGGTATTTTTGAGAACTTTAAATAATAGTTAGGCTTCTGTATACCAAAGCACAGCAAGTCACAGACCTAATACAACCAAGATCTAGGGAAACTGGTTGAGGTGGCAATTTATAGAGTACTAGTTAAAAGTTTAAAGTATAAAGGTTTTTAGTAGCCCACTTCAATTAGCTCCGATTTCCAATAATCCAGGATATTGTAACTGGCTGAGGTCCGCTGGCTTTTTTGGTACTAGAGTTGTTATGTTCATGTTTTCCTGCTTTTCCGTTACTTACACTTACATTAGTAAAGACAGATTTATTCGCCATACAGGAACCAAATCACACTTAGCAAGCACATTTCTTCAACGTTGACCTCGCTCTTTCAGACATTTTTGGCTGGGCTTTTTGCTGATCTTTGGTAGATGAAGAAGATGTCATTGTAGAATCAGTTTGTGCTGCAAGCTCTAAAACGATACCATTGACAGAAGTGGAAAAATCAAGCCATCTAGTTCCAGTTGGACTACTACATGGAGCCAGATGGCACTCGGTCCAAGTCTTTAGCTTCCCTTTGCTGTTACACTTTTCTGTTATCCTATATTCTGTTATCCTATCAAGTTTAACACACATACACAAAGTTTTTTTTTATTATGCAACAGGGCGGGTTCTGAACTGTCGATGAAACAATGCGCATTGGTACATCAGTATGAAATCCTATGGACGTTTCTCGCAAAGTATATAAAGATTAATACATTCTGTACAGGTTGGTTGGTTTCCAGTTACAAAGTAAACACTGTAACAAATTGTTCATAAAGCATTGATTTTAAACACAGCCCCTACTTTTGTGGTGGTGGCGTATTTTAATTTTGGAACTCTTCTGCCAGTCATATCTATAAAGAGATGTAGTCTTTTGCTTTTTTAAGTGAGCATACAGTATTATAGCAGAGGACCGAAGGAAGGAAGGAAGGAAAGAAGGAAGAGGCACTTCTTGATTGGCTGGCTGGTAATTCCTAGACATCCCTTTTTTAGTGTAATGTTAAGTTCCTGCACTAGATGGTGGTGCTGTGACAGAAGACCACTGTAGTTAGTTTTTTAGGCACTTGGCTGCAAGGTTTCCAAGGCAGTGCCCAGTTCTCTGCTATGTCATCAGAATCGGTTTCTGCCGCACCTCCAGAATATCTGAGCAAACAAGCAAAAACAAAATGACAAGGATGGTGGTGAGGATTCTGGGTCACACTTTCTTTTGCTATCTAGAAATATAAGAATGTGAAATATTATTTATAATATACATGAAAATGCTTGGGGCCCTCTCATTCACAGAGGCATTGAAATAATTATGATACCACCACATGGCCTCGAGCACTGAAATTGGGGACCTGTACACTCCCTGATTACTAAAGGAGCCTGGAAGGGTACATTAGTACACATTCCCCTCAAACCAAGGTGCATGAAGGGTACTTCAGAAATGGTTAACATAGTTCCACACTGCCCCCAAAGTTGAAATTTTGTACACACTTATTCCAAGGCACCCCAGTTAATAGGAAAAGTCTAGAAGCGGAAAATTTGTACATTTCGCTCTTGAAATAGGGAGCGTGAAATATGCGCCAGAAAGCTTACTGCCCCCAAAGCTGAAAGTTGGTAGACACACAGACCAAAGCACATTGGCTATTAGTAAAGATTAAAAATGGGGTACATGTAACTATCAAAGCATGGGACATAATGGGCTGGATCAAGACTAGGTTAGTATGCCTAAGTTAGTTACGCTTAAGTCCCATTTTTTTTGTGAACCGCCCAGAGAGCTTCGGCTATTGGGCAGTATAGAAATTAAATAAATAAATAAATAAATAAATAAATAAATTTATTTCAGTGGGACTTAAGTCATCACTAACTTTTCACATTGATTTCAACTGCACTTAAGCACATCTAACTTAGTGTGAAGAGGCACCTCATATTAAATATGTGATATTCAGCTGCCCCTCTACTTTTTCTTTCTTCACGCGTAAGCATATGGGCCCACAGTCTGGATCAGGACCACCACAGGGATGGGAGGTTTAAACCTCCCCCTCATCCAAGCTGTTTCCCTTCTGAAATAGGGTGGGGGTAGGGAGTTAAGCCTTCCTTAGACCAATGGAAGCTCCCCCTCCCCCTTTGTTTTACTCGTGTGTGTGCGTGTGCGCATGCGCGTGCGCTGTGGGGGGAGAGAGTGGGATTTGGGGAGGGAAGCGGCTGAGGATGAAGTTCAAACCACATCTCCCCAGGTGCACTGGTCCCAATCCAGATTGGGCCCCTGCATGCATAATTGTACATAAAGAAAAGGTAGCAGGGAAGCTGCAGGCTACATATTTAATGCATCATGCAGTTTGACTCTTCGTCTGGCTCCAACACAATGAGGTTACCTCATAACGCAGGCCAGCATTTTAGCACAGACCAGGCAGAGCTCCACAAGAGGTGGGATGCTGGACTGTGGGAGTTCCTTTGCCTCTTCAGATCTGGCTTTGAGGCTTGAGGGAGCAACTTCTCGAAGCAGCCACGAACATCTGTCCAGGCATGCAGAAGGCTGAATTTGCTAGCAAGAAGTAAGCAAGCCTATCCAGCACATAAACCAATATTATACACTGTATGTGCTTAACCTAACATTATGTGCTTGTTATACAAGAGCTTGTCACACAGGTGACAGACATATGTAAGGTGAAACACACAGCACATTTGCCCAGCGGTTAACCTGTAGGAACCTCCAAACTGAGCCACAATAGACTTGTGTTGCATGTTCCTCCCAGTCTTAGGAACTTCAGTGCCCCTGCCATATCAAATCCGATACAATGGCAACATTTATATTAAAACTACAAACAAAGAACAAGGGCATGGAACACAGCCACTTGGTAAGCGGTCTGTCTGTCACACCCTGCCACTGGCAAGAGGTTTTACTGCACATCCGGGCCTGACCAGAAATCTTCTGTGATCCTGGCGACACGGGAGGCATGGCAGGGCTGCTCCCATCCATCACCAGGGCAACGTGAGAAGCCCTGGGCCGTGCAGGAGGGGCCCAAATTCATTTCAGCAAGGTGTGCGTGCAGGAGAAGCCCCTGGCAAACTTTAGGTTTCTCCGACACTGCAAGGCAGTCTAGGCTTCACCTGATAAGATTCGATGCAATGGCAACGTGACATAAGTTAAGTGTGCATAGAGAAGAAAGTTTTCATCTGTTCGGTTGAGCTTCAGCCACGAGCCCACGAGAGACCTCCCTGTTCCAGATAAAGACCGGGACCGTAGGTTTGTTGCATTGTGCAGATCTGTCAGAGTAGAAGAAGATTGCAGGAAGGAAACAGAACATTACTACCCACATTGTTGCCCTACAGCGAACATGACCGGTGCCTTGCTGAAACAGACCAGAAGGCCCTCTTTGTCCCACATTGTACTTCCCAACAGTAGCCAGCCAGATGCTGTTGGAAGCTCACAGGAGGGGAATGGGAATCACAGGCAAGGGCCTTATCTAGCTCTGCTCCCCATGATTCTTTAGCTGGGGATACCAGGGCTGAACCTGGGATTGTCTGTACTAAATGCATGTACTCTGCCAATGGTGGATTTATTCTAAAACAAGGACTGGCAGAAGGTAGATCAGGATCTACCGGTAGATCCCTGGGTGATTTGCAGTAGTTTGGCAAGGGATTCTGACTTCCAATTATGGTAACAACAACAGAATGACTTTCCACCTGAATTAGGCTGCTGGAAAGAAGAAAGCTTGGAGAAGTAGACTTGTGTGTGAAAGGACTGTGAACTCTGTCCAGTTCTAGTACTGAAAACAAATCCCTAGGCTCAGAATGTGCTCAGAGGCACTCTGCTGTTCAGTTCTACAGAACCTGGCTCTGGTTGGTGATCTTGGGTTGTAGTCATCAGGCACTTTGAATTCAGAAACAGAAACAGACCAGTAGCCAGTGAAGCTGCTGTAACCAGGGAGTCACGTGCTCCCTGTAACCGGCCCTGGTCAACAGTCTGCCCACAGCATTCTGGATCAGCTGAAGTTTCTGAACAGTTTTAAAGGTGGCCCCATGTAGAGTGCATTACAGTAGTCCAAATGGGATTTAACTAAAGGCTGTGTGACCCTGGCCAGATCAGACATCTCAGTTCAGATTTCAGATGGAAGGGGAACCATTCTGGAATGTTTTCCCACTTTAAAAGCTCTCTGCAAGAAGAAAACATGCACAGGAAAGAGAAAAGGTTCCAGTCCAGCCCTTTCCCTACTGTGCTAATGTTCTTCTCGCAGGGAGACAAACACAAGGAAGCATTAAAAAATGTGATGCCCTGTCCAACTGCAGTCTGAAATGGTAACAGTCCATTCTGCTGAATGAATAGATCCACCCTCAGAAAGATCTGTTGTCTCATCCTACTTATCTCTTACAACAACATGCAGATCTTACAAAGTAAGCTGCCATCATAATCTAGCGTTTTCCACAGCAACGTGTTTGCACATGCCACAATCTGACCCAATAGGGAAGCCCCTAGAGGTAATGGCATGTAACAAAGACATATGGGTCACAGTGCTGATTTGATGCTAAGCAAATACATCTAAATGAAGTCTGCAAACTCCTGCATTGGCCGTGAATGCCTGTTCCCAACGCGACCACCATCTTACTCCATCTTTTCTGATTTTTGTGCGTCACATAGTTGGACCGAGAGAATCCAAGCTTGATTTAGCCACACCAATGTGCACGGGCCCCGGACATCTCTTAAGCCAAGTCACTCCCCAGGTTCTCCCTTCCCTTCCCTTCCCTCACCTCCATCACCATCATCTCTAAAGAACTCCTCGCTATCATTGGCAGAATGGGATTTCTTCATTTCAGCTATTCGATTCCGGGGAACTTTCCTCTTGAGGGATGGGGAGAAAAAAGAAGGGCGGTTGTTGCGTTCTGGAGTTGGAGGAGTGCTGAAGGAAGTGACCTGAAGGGGGGGAAAAACAGCAATGGCTTAGAAAGAAAGGTTAAGAGATTTATATCAATAGCTCTGTTTTGATTGATGTTGTATTCTATTTTGAATATCACTCAATGGTCATCTGATCTGAACTACAGTCCAATGGACAGAAAAAACTACTTTCTGTTCAGGGAATATAGTTTTTAAATATTCATATTTACTTCAGTGTCCTGTACAAACATGTGAACAAACTTCCATTTATGGACACTGACCCATCAGCTGACATATTATGACACAGTTAACCAATATTCAATATTTCAATCCACAGATGGCCACTTGGAAGCATATGAGCCATGTCGCGCCCCCAAAACAGTTTTATCTGGCCCCTGGCAACCCTACCAAGTTGCAATGGAGGTGTGGTTAAATCTGAGTTGACAATATACAGTTGACGTACTCTCTCATGTAGAGGTGAACCTGGGTTTGAATCTTCCTCTGTACCATAGGGAGAAGTGTCACCCGTTGAAACACGACTCACTGCCATTTCCGCATGTCCTTTTCCCTGTGGCCCCTTCATTCGCACAAACTCCATATTATTATATTTATAAAAGCCAAAGGACATCCTTTGTGCCATTTTCGCAGCAACGCTTACCTAGAAAGGACAGTAAAAGTATAAGCGGCTTATAACATTGACACTAGTTATCAGGACCTATTTCAATCCAGCTTCCACCCTGCTTTTAGCACTGAAATTTTCTTGGAGGTAGGCAGAGCAAGTGCAACCCTATTGATTCTTCTAGACATCTCAGCAACTTTTGTTGCCATCAACCAGCATACCCTTCTGGACTTTCTGGATTTGGACGCACCATGCCCTGTTGGTTCTACTCCTACATAGCAGGCAGGTTCCAGAAAGTGTTATATGGGGACTAGCTCAGTGTTGTGGCATTTACGCTACAGAGCAACACAAGATTCTTCTGTGTCCCCTGTGCCATTTCACATCTGTATGACAAAGCACTTTTCACTAGTTTAGGTCAGTGCGCCAACTGTGGCCTTCTTCCTTGCCACCATTATCGATGTTCTGGTACTGTCCGGTTTAGGTCACTCTAGGGCTACCTTTGAAGACCATGGAAAGTTCAACTCGCAAAATATAGCAGCCAGGTTGTTAACCAGAGCTCACCTATCCAAACATATCTTGCCAGTGTTAAAAGGTCTGAACAAATATTGGAACCAATACCGACTGGGGGGGTGTTTCCACCAGCGATGTACTCTGAGCCGGCTGCGTGTTGAAGTCGTTAGGGATACATGACGTTGTGGCCATCCCACGCCACCCTGGAGCATATCAGGGCAAAACCAGATTTCCTGAGACTGCTAAAAGTCTGATTCTTTTCCTTAAGTAAGGTTCTCCCTGCCGTGTTGCCGTGTGCCCCAGCCCCCGCATTGATCTCGGGTATGCTGGCCCTGCCCATGGGTGTGCCTTTCACCCTGACCCCGGGCAAGGGGTGTTTCCTCCCATTGTGATGAATGAGGCTTGCCCACCCAATGACCACCGAAATAACAGAGAAGCCCCTCAATTGACATGGCACATATCACGGGGCTCCAATCCATTGCCTTAGGAAGTAACTACTTCACAGCTTCCTTATAGAGATCCTGCGTGTTAAAATGGGGGCTGGTTTTGGTCTCTTTCCCACAAAAAAAAACATTAGTGTCTCCTCAGAAGTAACTCCAATTGTGGTCAATGAGGCTTGTCTTTGAATGCCCACTTCAGAATTTACAGAGATTCCCCCTCAATTGAAATGGCACACTTTAAAGCCCAATTCCTTACGCGCGATTAAGTGATCAAGCACGATCTCGAGGCCCCAATCCATTGCCTTAGGACGTACTTCACAGCTTCATTATATATATCCTGCAGGTTACAATGGGGGCTGGTTTCTGCCTTTGTGTTTACTGGTCTCTTTGCCACAACAAACCCATTACTGTCTCCTCAGAAGTAACTCCTTTTGTGGTCAGTGAGGTCCTATGGGTTAAAATGAGGGCTGGTTTCCATCTTTGTGTTCTCCCCCCCCCTTTCTCAGCACAAGCATATGTGTGTCTACTCAGAAGTAACTCCCATTGTGCTCAATGAGGCTTGTGCCTGAAATGCAGGCGTATCTGGGCTTTCAGGGGAAGGGAGAAAGGGGGGGAAGAGGAAGCCTCTCTTATTGGTTGAGTGGCCCCTGCCAGTCAGATGATATTCACTCCAACCCCCACCCCCACCAGGAAGCATGTTCTGTGAAGCGATTTTTACTGCTGCAGAGAATCTGCTTGTGGAGCCCTGCTCACAGCAAAGCTGATTCCTTTTTTAAAAATCCAGTACTCCTCCATTAGCTTCTCCTTCCATTGTCACGGAAACATGGCCTGCGTGTCTTAGGAACAATAGATATTCTAGAAATTAATTAAGGATCTAATCCTATGCAAGTTTAGACAGAGAAAAGGCCTACAACTCCCAGCACGCCCCAGCCAGCATCTTCAACATGCATAGGATTACGCCCTAAATTATAATCATAGAATATTAGGGTTGGAAGGGGCCTACAAGACCATCGAGTCCAACCCCCTGCTCAATGCGGGAATCCAAGTCAGAACATCCCTGACAGATGGCTGTCCAGCCTCGTCTTGAACGCCTTCAGTGTGGGAGAGTCCACCACCTCCCTAGGTCATTGGTTCCATTGCTGTATTGCTCTAACGGTCAGGATGTTTTTCCGGATGTTCATCCAGAATCTGGCTTCCTTTAACTTGAGCCCATTATTCCATGTCCTGCACTCTGGGATGATCAAGAAGAGATCCTGGCCTTCCTCTCTGTGACAACCTTTCAAGTACTTGAAGAGCGCTATCATATCTCCCCTTAGTCTTCTCAAGGCTAAACATGCCCAGTTCTTTCAGTCACTCTTCATAGGGCTTTGTTTCCAGTCCCCTGATCATCTTTGTTGCCCTCCTCTGAACCCTCTCCAGCTTGTCTGCATCCTTCTTCAAGTGCAGTGCCCAGAACTGGACACAATACTCCAGGTAAGGCCTAACCAGTACTGAGTAGAGGGGAACTAGTACTTTCCAGGATTTGGAAGCTATGCTTCTATTAATGCAGCCCAAAATACCATTTAGCTTTTTTGCATCCACATCACATTGTTGGCTCATATTCAGCTTGTGATCTACAACAATTCTCAGATCCTTCTCACTTGTAGAGTGGTTGAGCGACGTCTCCCCCATCTATTACTGTGCATTTGGTTTCTTTTTCTTAGGGAAGAACTTGGCATGTATCCCTATTAAATTTCATTCTGTTGTTTTCTGCCCAGCACTCCAGTCTATCAAGATCACTTTGAATTTTGTTTCTGTCTTCCAAAGTATTAGCTATCCCGCCCAATTTTGTGTCATCTGCAAATTTGATCAGCATTCCCTGCACCTCCTCCTCCAAGTCATTCATAAAAATGTTGAAGAGCACTGGGCCCAGGACTGAGCCATGCGGTACCCCACTCGTTACCTCTCCCCAGTTTGAGATCCCACGGATAAGCACTCTTTGAGTCCGATTCTGTAGCCAACTGTGGATCCACCTGATCATTGTTTCATCTAGCCCATTTTGAGCTAGTTTACTAATCAGGATATCAGGGGGCACTTTCTCGAAAGCTGAAAGGGAGGTGACCTGATCAAAACATATCAGATTCGTCTGGCAGGATTTGTTCTTGACAAATCCATGTTGGCTTTGAGTAATCACTGCATTGTTTTCAAGGTGCTTACAGACTGATCACTTTATCATCTGCTCCAGAAGTTTCCCGGGGATTATGTCAGACTGACTGGTCTGTAGTTCCCAGGTTCCTCCGTTTTGCCCTTTTTGAAGTTAGGGACAACATGAGCCCTTCTCCAGTCATCTGGCACTTCACCCGTCCTCCATGATTTCTCAAAGATAATAGACAGTGGTTCTGAGAGCTGTTCTGCTTGTTCCTTTATTACTCTTGGATGAAGTTCATCTGGCCCTGGAGATTTGAACTCATTCAAAGTAATTAGGTGTTCCCTGACCATATGCCTATCGATCTCAAGCTGCAATCCTTCCCCTTCAGCCTGTACTTCGCCTTTGCAAGGGAGGGTCATAGACCCTCTTTCGGGAGAAGACTGAGCCAAAGTAGGAATTGAGCACTTCTGCCTTTTCTTTGTCATCTGTTATAATTTTGCCATCCTTATTATATTGAACCACCATTTCTTTCCTCTGTCTTTCACTATGCACATATCTGAAGAAAGCCTTTTTGTTGCTTTTAGCATCCCTCCCTAACCTCAGGTCGTTCTCAGCTTTAGCCTTCCTGACACCATCCCTGCAATTCTGTGCTACCTGCCTGTACTCTTCCTTTGTTGCTTGGCCTTCCTTCCACTTACTATACGTGTCCTTTTTTTTGTTTTCAGGTAATCTCTAAGCTTTTTGTGAAGCCACATTGGCTTCTTCCGTTGTCTTCCACTGTTTTTTCTTATTGGAATTGTTTGTAATTGTGCCTTGAGAATTTTCTTTTTTAAAAACTCCCACCTATCTTGGACTCCTTTTCTCATTAGGGTCTCCTGCCATGGGACCTTACTTATCGTTCTGAGTTTATTAAAATCAGCTTTCCTAAAATCCAGCATACGCATTTGGCTACACTCAGCTTTTGCTTCCTTTAGAACCAAGAACTCAAGTATAACATGGTCGCTTTCCCCCAGAGTTCCTGTAACTGCTAATTTATCCACTAAGTCATCCCTGTTGGTTAGGATCAAGTCAAGGATAGCCAATTCTCTAGTTCCTTCCTCTACTTTCTGTAGGAGGAAGTTATCCACAACACAAGTCAGGAATTTCCTGGAGGGAACATGATTTGCAGAATTTGTCTCCCAACAAATATCGGGGAAACTGAAGTCCCCCATTACTACTACATCATGCTTCCTTGAAACATTGGCTATTTGCTTTTCAAAAATTTCATCCTTGTCTTCTCCTTGATTGGGTGGCCAGTAGTAGACTCCGACCACCATGTTCCTTTTATTCTTTGCTGCATTTATTTTAACCCAGATGCCCTCGATGGGGCTACCAAGCTCATCCTCCTGTATTTCTGTGCAGAGATATGTAAGCTCACTGGGTGACTCTGGGCCAGTCACAGACTCTCAGCCCAACCCACCTCACAGGGTTGTTGTTGTGAGGATAAAACGCAGAGGAGGAGGAGGATAATGTAAGCCGCCTTGGGTTCCTTGCAAGAGGAAAAAGGCGGGATATAAATGCAATAAATAAATAAATAAATAAAATAATTTTTAACATATAGTGCAGCCCCACCTCCCTTTCTGTTCCTCCTGTTCTTTTTGAACAAGTTATATCCTTCAGTTGCTGTAGTCCAGTCATGGGAGTCATCCCACCAAGTCTCAGTTACACCTACCAAGTTATAATTTCCCTCTTGTATTAAGAGTTCAAGTTCGTTCTGCTTTTTTCCCATACTCTGGGCATTAGTGCTTCATGGTCTAGCTTTCTTCCTACATGTTTGTGAAGACTATTATTGGGCGCTATTAGAGCTGTTCTCTCTACTGTGGTGCATGAGCCTTCGTCCATTGTTACCCCCAACTTTACATCTCCCTCCCCCGTAGGATTCATTTTAAAGCCCTCCTGATGAAGTTCTTCATGCTGTGGCCAAACACATTCTTCCCAGCCTTTGTGAGGTGCAACCTGTCCCTTGCCAGCAGTATGTCTTCCAGGAAGTATAGCCCATGGTCCCAGAACCCAAATCTCAGTTTCTGAGGAGGAGGCTGGGGAAAAGGTGGAACCTTGGAGAGGAACATCACAGTATCCAAATCACATGCATCAGTTAGAGGAAGGAGGGACTTCAATTACCCAGACACCTGGTGTAGTGGACAGAGGGTTGAGTGTGAATGTAAGATATCCCCAGGTCATTTTAAATCTCAGTGTGGGACCAACTTAATCTATCTCACAGACTATGGTTAAAGATAAAATGAGATAATTCGAAGTCTCTGTGCTCTTTGGAGGAAGGGCAGAGTAAATGTGACAAAATAGGTATTCTGTGTTTAGCTACACTTCTGTTTAAGAACATGGCTAAACATAGGGAAAGATCTAGAATGTTTTTGAAAGTGTGCATTGAACACGGCTTTTCGTACAAAGTTTACACAGGAAAATGCATTTGGATGGGGGGGGGGGGGGCTCCAAATCTGTTAGGCAAGGGTACGAAGTATCATGAAGATTTTGCCTCTTCTAGTAACAGTTCATGACTCCAAAAACCTTACCTTGCCTTCTAAGAACCATAGATTTAAGAGTAGGGGTGTGTGTGTGTGTGTGTGTGTGAACCGTCCCCTCCCTCAGGGACTTTTTTCCCGGTCTGATTCTGATACCAGAAGTGAGGACAGGGAGAAAAGTGCCTGCCTCAATGGAACATGGCAAGGTACGGCAAGGATGAGCTCCCCATACACCCATTTTGTTGCAGGAAGACTGCCTCACCAGCTGCTTTATACATTAGCGAAGCAGACACATGAACAACAAGCTGTCCCGTGTATAATTTAGTTTGGTCCAGAGACATCAACACAGCCAAGTGACCGTTGCCAAAGTAAGTCTTACCCTATTATCATAGACCTTCTTGAGGGCTTCATAGCGGATGGATCCCTGGAAGATCACTCCTTGGAAGGTGTTGCTTTTGTCACTGGCCACCAGCTCCACACACACCATCTCACCTTCCCCTACAGTCATGTCACTGAATACCTAGCACGACATCCAAGGAAATCGAACAGTAAGAAAAAGAAAACAAAAACAGTAGTCATAGATAACCTAAAGCTTATTTGCCACTGCCTATTTTAAGGCATGGATTGCCAAATAAATACAAACTGGGTTTTCAAGGCACATGATGCGGGATTTGTGTTTTAGAAAAGCAAACTCCCAATTGGCCTGGAAGCACTGGGACCTGTAACAGGTTAAGGGAGCAATCCCTTAACATCTAAACAGTGGCTAGATGGCCATAGGATATGCTCTTTTCCAGGAACCGACCTCAGAGCCCGTGCTCGAAGGTCAGTTCCTGGAAAACCAACTTCCCCTCATGTCCGCGCTGCATCTCAGGCAGTGCGGAGAAGCCCGTCCTCCATGCTCGGAAGGCGAGTACAGAGCAGCTGAAAAGGGGGCGTGGCTGGGGCGTTCTGGGGCAAGGCAGCGGAACTGCGTGTATGACACATCCTATGTGTGGTACAGCAGCCTCCTCTCCCACTTACCCCGCCCCCCGTGACTAGACACTCGCCCCCCCCTGCGGCTCCCACTCGATCCCCCCGTGCCCCTCCTGCCTTGCTTTGGATAAGTGGTCGCCTCTGAGTTCAGAGGCAGACACCAATCTAGATAGGATTGTACCCTAAATGAATATATATATATATATATATAGAGAGAGAGAGAGAGAGAGGGAGAGAGAGAATTCCAAATCATCATAATTAGTGTTGAGAATGGAAACGGCACCTAACATATATTGAGCAATAACTCTCCAACCCTCTAATACTGCTTGATATCATATAACAGAATTCTGACATGCCGTTTATTTAACCAGGTTAAAGGGCTTATACATTTTTTAAAAAAAAATCCAGGCCATTCCTTTTCTTTAACCTTTGAGCTTTCTTTCCAGCATTTTGCAGGTGTTAAATCTGGACGTGATTAACATATATAGGAAAGGTTCCTGTACATTTACAGGTACTGATCCTATAGCAGTGGTGGAGCTCAGGCCATGTGGGCGGATCAAGGCTTGGATGGGAGACCACTGGGAGCCCCACATAAGCTGCTCCAAGCTTTTCAAGGAAAAATGGGATACAGATACAACCCCCCCCCCAAGATTTGTCCAGATGTTTGGATGTTTCCATGCTGTGTGCTTAAAAGAAGCAGGGCTTTTGGCTGGAACCCAACCAGATGAACCAACACCACAAAAACTAGAATGGAAGACGAGCACAAGAAATGACATCTGTTCTGATGGAGGACCTACCTCCTCAAAATTGTCAATCATAAAAAATATGTTTGGATAGCTGATCTTTGATTCCTCCCCTTTGCTGTCCATAGGGTGTTTACTTGGAGATGCGAAAACTTGCTGAAAGAAAACATTTGGAAGATATCGTGTAACTTGCTTCACAGATAGCACCACAAATACCTATGAAAACTAGCAGGGAGAGGAAACATTACAATGGATGGTTACGATGCGCTAGGCCTGAGGGGCAGGGGTAGGGGAGGGAAGAAAGATCCCTTTCCCTCGGCTGATGGAGCGGCGAATAAGGTTGGGTGGGGGTGGAGTGGATGGAGGGCAGGCTTAAATTCCTCTCTGGTTCAGATTTTAATCGAGGCTGAACTTTTGGTATTGTAACGTTTGCTTTGTATTGAGGCAAGCTTTACGAACCCACCTGAATTTATTTGTCTTCCAAGCTGTGCTTGGATGATGTTTGGAACCATCACTAGTTAGAATTCGCCTGAGATCTACATTTCTACTGTGAAATGAAGACAATGATGCTCTGAGGAGTACCCGTGGTTCTTGTAAGTTCTTTGGAGAGAAAGGGAAAGGGGCTGACCCAAAGGAGGCTGCCCTTCCAGCTTCGCAATGAGTGCCTCTCCTCACCTGGGATTTCTTTTTATGAATGTGGATATCCCCTCCATCTGAACGAGTACACACAGCGCACGTCACTATGTAATCCAGCTGAAACAAAACCAAGGTATTGGAACTGAAACGTTAATAGGTATGCATAAAAAAGCAGAGTTAAAGCCTTAAAAGCTTTTCTATTAAGCTTCTCTCTCCACCCACCCAGAAATACGTTATCCTGTTTTCCTTTTTGAGCCCAATTCTTATATGCCCCGAGGCTACACTTTAAAAGCAATTCATACTGTTCTTCTCTTCCCCTCTCAGTCCTCAATTGCTCCGCACATATCCTCATTGTAGGGTACAGTCTAATCCAATAGCAGCAGTTTTGTCAAGCTAGAATTCTGCAACCATAGATGTCAAAACAATATGCAGTAGCTTCTCACCTCTTCAGCTCCTGGCCTCGTGCTCGTTCCACTTTGCCCACTTTTCTCTCTACAAGCCTTCCTCCATTTCTCCCCCCTTGGGCCTTCTCCTTCTCTCATGCCATTCCTTCTTCCAGCCCTATTTTCCTAACTTCCCTTTGCCTGCAGCCTTCTCAGGCTTTTCACTTCAACGATGAAGTGCTCAAGGCAGCTAAAATCATAGACCAACCCCAAATCTAAATCAGCAACCTAACAGCCTTTGAAAAACAACCAAGAACCTGTAAGTGAAATAGCTCCCTAAAACTAAACAACACTTTTCTTTATAGAAGGTCAAGAAAAAATAATCTTTTAAAAAAGAATCAGGATTTTAGAAAGAAAACAAAACCACATGTCTAGCACCTTAAATGAGTAATGAAACTACAGACAAATCTAGACTAACAAGTAACTAGGGATGTACGGATGCCCCACCGCCCGTTCCGGTGGGGAATCCACGGGGGGGGGGGAGGCGATCCATTCCTCCCTCCTGGAATCCTCGCAGAGCGATTCCGCTCCACGAGAATTCCACAGAGCCGAGGGCCGCTTACCTGAATCAACCGGAGCACTTTGCCTTCACGCCGATCACCATTTTTTTAAAAAATAGGTGATTGGCAGGATGTCCCCATAGACTTATATGCAAAATAGAGCCGTGAATCTTGCATATAAGCCTATGGACACATAGACTTATACACAAGATTCACAGCTCTATTTTGCGCACAAGTCTATGGGGACATCCTGCCGATCGCCATTTTAAAAAAATGGCGATCGGTGTGGAGGCGGAGGGCTCCCGGTGCAACAAGCAGCCGTGCCATCCCACACGGAATCCTCAAGGAGAGGAGGTAAGTGGGGCCAATCCGCCGCGGATTCCTGAGGCCGGATTCTTTGGCATCCGCCCATTTGAATCCGCGGCGGATTTCTCTAACATCCCTACAAGTAACTGGAACAAAATATCAGTCTTCTTGCACTCTCGCATAATGTTCAACAGCTAAGGCAGTGTTTGTACAGGGAGAGCTACTAGCCCGACACAACAGGAAGCATGGAAACACTTTATGATTATCTTCTAGGCCAGAAATGGGAGGTGGCGGTCCATCCTGGTAGCCTGCATCTTCTGACACAGTTATTGCATTCCCAGTGCATTTCGCACAGCATGGTTGTTAACTGGTGCTCAGCCAATGTACAGTAAACTGCACATCAATATGCATCAAGCAGGACTGGCCCAAGATGTTTCGCTGCCTGAGACAAAAGACAAGATGGCACCCTCCCATCTATAGAAGCTGACCAGATGGGCAGCTTCAACACTGGTGACAGGTCAGTGTCTTCCACCATGCCTGAGGGCAGCAGGGAGCACAGGGCAAGTCATACCGCATACACACTTCTACTCCCCCTGCCCCCAGTACCTGCTGTCTGAGGCGGCCACCTCACTCTGCTTAATGGCAGGGCCGGCCCCGCCATCGAGAAAAAAAAGTGCATGCTTTGAGGACAGACATGGAGGAGGAAGGGGAGCTACATCAGCTGCTGTGTGTTAACAATAATCTCAGCATGTTGATCCAGTGGAGGAAGTGTGAGAAAGCTCTATGGGATCATCCCCACCCATATAGCTGAGGGCCTTTATACAGTTTGTTATTGCTGTGGGATAAACCCACAGAAAAGCCCTTCCCACGGTGCTTGCTAGCTAGCATAATATTGGGGTTTTTTTTAAGAAAATCTGAACATCTTTTTGAGGGGAGGGGACAGTTACTAATCCAGGGGTCCTCACCACGGCACCCACAGGGGCCTCCAACAGTGCCCACGGAGCTCTCCCCGCCCCCCCCCCAAAAAAAAAGTTTAAGAAAAACCTTGGAAAATGTTAGGACAGTCTTCTTTCTCTTTCTAGCCTCTGGCCTGGCTCTTTTTCTCTCCTCTACCCCATTGCATTGTTAGTTCCCCACCCTCCTCACAGCCTCTAGTCTCACAATTTCTCTGCCTGCCCCTCTTTACCTCACTTTTACTAGCCAGGTCCACATGGCAGCCATTATGTGACTAGCCATATCCTTCACCGGAACCATTTTGTGGTGGTGCCTACAGCAGTTTCTCTAATTCCCAAATGTTCTCACAGGTTCAAAAATATTGGGGACCCCTATACTAAACTTTTATATCACAAGGAAAAATGGGCAAGGCTTACACACAGACAGCAAGGAATGCTGCAAAGCTGGACTTTCAGAGGTTTCATTGTGTTCAGGGCTGCCAAGAAGGGAGAGCTCAGAAAGCCCCCACACACCTCAGCTCCTGTGTGTACTGCTGGACTCTGCCACATTGCTCATCGGACCCCCCCCCTCCTTGCAGAGGGCAGCAGCAGGGCCCCCAACATCACACCTGCCTCAGGCCCCATACACCCTCTGGGCAGCCCCATGTTAGTGGGTGTGACACAGGAGCGGGTGGGTCAGGACCAAGTTAGGGAATTATTTTTCCACATAACCCAGGAGGCTGGTTTTGTGCTATACTACTTGCCTTTCTGTTCAATAGTGAAGGGCAAGCAGAAGTTCAAACTCAGGGCCCTCTCTTTTCTCTTCATATATTCCTGAGAGGAACAAGTTTTCACATGCCAGTTCTGAGGCAGAGCTGATTTCTCTTCAAACTGGAGTGGAATCTTGCACATTAAGAAGTTATCTCTTTCCTCAGTTGTGCCCAATGGTCAGTTTCCATTGTAATGGGTTATATACACTAAGAACAAGGAGGATATTTCTCCAAAGTTATCTCCCAAACACTGGCCTTGCTGCATACCAGGCTAGGATGCAGGGTTGCACCTAGGAATGATTCAGCATCGCTGGCCCTGATCCCTTAAGCTTCTCCCTCCACACCAATGCACCAAGTATCCAGGGCTGCAGTGCAGATGACAGTCAATCCATAAGTTACTGGCCAAGCCCCACAGCTCAGCTAAGGGTTCATATGCTGAGGAGCCAGTAGTCGTGGTGCAAGACACTCATGGCGGATGGAAAGCCTGCATACGTAGGAAGAAAAGGGGAACTTCCCTTCCCTGAACGTCCCACAAATCGCAGCCTCTCCATGGATTCATACAAGTGAACACTGGAAGAATAGACAGGCTTATGTCACCTTTTGCAGAATGAGGTTCAGGTAGACACTCTCCTCCCAGTCAATGTCTGGATCTCCCAGGCCAGGGAGCTTCTTGGAATCTCTGCGGTACACTTCAACTTCAACCTGCTGAGAGAAAACCCAGGAGGTCTTCAGGTAAATGCTGATTAGTGGCAGGAGGGCCACTAATCTGAGGGCCCACAAGTTTGCTACGGCAAAAACAGAGACAGCAACTGCCCAGGTTCATGGTCTAATTAGGCAAGAAACACAAGAAGCCGTGAAGGAGAGGGAGAAGGTCATTCAAAGCAGTAATCAGTCAAGGCAGTTGCTTCTAAAAGTTGGGTTTGAGCTCCAACTCTTTTGCGGGCACTCCATTTTCCTGTGACTGAGAGGGAGAGCGATACGGAGTAGTGGTGCCACCGCTACTAAAATACAAGGTGAATATTGCGACCCCCAAATTCTTCTCTCCTTGAATTTTAATTTGAGCACCTCTCAAATACTCTCCTCCCTTCCCTTCAACCCCACTTGCATGCAGTACCCGGAAAGGGAGGTTTCTTTCCCCTTCTGGTTATGCCGTGGCTGCAAGTAGCCCTGGGAAATGTAATTATCCCTCAGGAGCTAAACAGGTGACTTCTGAACCAACCTGATGCAAGCTGCAGGAGACTTACCTATCACTAGTCAGGAGAGAGATTTAAACCAATCTTGCAAATAAGTCCATAAAACGTACTAGCTCACAAGATGCTTTACCACTCCCTCTGCCAACACCTATCTATATTAAGCCATCAAAAAAAACAAATACATTGGTGCTTTGAAAGAAAAAAAAATGAAACAAAACTTGCTTCCAGTTGGCAAAAGCTTCCTGCCTTCTTAACAACAGCCAGGTAAGTTATTATTTGCAAGCTTGATTTAAGGATGCTTAAGAAGTTGATTCCACATCATCTATTCAGGGTGTGTGCTCAACCCAAGACAAATTGTAATAAACCCACGATTTGCCATGATGTGTGAACTGGCCTGTAGTATGATTTTTTTAAAATCTGCAATCCCAGTTCAAGCCTCTGGCGACAGAATTAAACCTGTTGCTGAATTCGAGAGACTGCTGAGTTAGCATTAAACCTGTTGATGAATTCTATGCTTGAATCGAAATTTTAGATTTTTATCACACTACATGTGTTAATTGGCTTACTTAGAGCCAGGATTCTTATTATCAGCAACAACTGCACTGTACATGACCACTGTTAACAATGTGATTGCAACTATAAGTACTTTCTGCATTAAATTTCCTTCTGGTGTCACCGTTTACAATTCTTCCTCCCCACACACACACACCATATGTACTATATAACAAACCTGAAACTTTGCATTTTACTCCATGCATCTGGTGTCCATGAAAGTTTATGTGACAAATAATCTGTGCTTATAATTCCAGAAAACAGCACCAGATGGAGCCATTCGCTAAGGTGCCTTTTCCCCAGTCAATCCTAAGGGTGTATGAGAAAGTTGCTTCAGTTCGTTTTTGATCAGGATTTAACCAGTTCGCACCTTCCAGACTGAACATGGACTTGGATGCAATCTGAGGTCGAAGTCTGTACCTTTCCAAGCTTGCAATGGGATTCATGAACCCCAAAAAATGCATTCGACAGCATACGTACATTTGAAAAATGCACATGAAAAAGTCATACTTCTGAAAAATGCGCACAAATACACTTTAATCAATGGAAGAATACACAGATTTCAAAGATGAGCACATGCATGCATTTGAAAAACGCACATAAAAATACTTTGGAAAAATGCACACAAATACGTTTTAATCAATGGAAGAATACATAGATTTCAAAGATGCGCACAATTGATGTGCATGTTTGGAAATATAAGCATGAAAATGCGCATGGATTTTCATGCCAAAAGTCAAAAACAAAGCTCGCAATCTGATATAGACTCGAGTCGGAATGAGCTTCAAGATGGAATTCGGAGAACTTCGACGAGCTTGGGTTTTGCTGATTTGCACATCCCTGGTCAATCCGCAATTAAGGTATGACTTGACTAAGTTTGGTCACACATCCTTCATCAAGAGCGGAGGCAAAAGCCAGACAGACAGAGTGTGGAGAGATGAACAATAGGGCAATGATTGTTTTCACCTGTTTTTATTTATTCATATACCACCATCAGTGTGCATGGCATTTTACAGAGGGTCTCACCAGATAAGGAAATGGCCATCCCTCACTCAGATAATTTTATGGGGATCCATCTTCCCTTTGTAATCCCCTCCCATGTTTTCCCACCATCTATATTTTTAACCACACAAAAAATAATTGAGAGGACAATGACATTGCTGCACAATGGCTTTTGTGTTAGTAATGCTAGAGCCCTGCATCTGGAAGCACCCAGAGTAAGAACAAAGAAGTCCCAGCCACAAAGAGCTGACCACCTAGAAGATACAGATGAAAAGCAAGTAGTCATATCTTGCAGACGGATGTTAATGACAGATGCTAGGGTTGGGAAGGCAAATGCTTTAGATGCATTACTCTCCTTTGGATTGATCCAAAGAGTTGGTGTAGCAACAGGGGCTAAGTGTGTGAAACAGGAAGTCCCTCGATTCATTCATTCATTCATTCATTCCATTTATATCCTGCCTTTTTTCCTCCAAGGAACCCAAGGCGGCTTACATTGTCTTCCTCCTCCTCTCCATTTTATCCTCACAACAACAACCCTGTGAGGTAAGTTGCGCTGAGAGGCAGTGACTGGCCCAAAGTCACCCAGTGAGATTCCCCAATGGATCTTCTTGCGCCCGCCCTGGAGAGCGCACACCCCACTCTGGAGACCACTGATATAAGCATCTGGGTGCACTTTGCCTTCAGTGACACATAAAAAGAAAGAAACATTTCATCCACTTGTAATCCATCACCAAGGACCAAACTAAGCATTCTTCAAATCACACACACAGCAGGGACTAAAAACGGGGGGGGGGGGACCATCTCCATTAGAATCAATTGAGACTCTGTTGCTTTTTTAAACTCTCCCCTGGGGGTGGAATTTTGAGATGAAAACTGGGGGGTGGGGTCAAATCCCCCCTCCCAGAGTGCGATGGTCCCGATCCAAACTGGCTTAGTTATTGGCAGAAAGAGATTTAAGCTGCAATATGCTGGTATTTTCCTCCCACCCCTTTTGCCTCTGGCCCCACCCACCACTGGAATGCAGCAACATGAACTTTCTCTGGTAGCTGCACACTGCTGCGGAAGAAGGGGAGCGGTGAGCACGTTCTTTGTCAGAGAACGTCGTTCATCATTATCAAACTTTTCATGGGGGACCCCAAGAAAGTTTCCGGGGAACTACAAGGGGTTCCCAGAACGTGGTTCGAAAAATGCTGCTGCAGAATGTTGGCTCTGGGCAAATTCACCAGTGCTGGAAGTCGCAAAAATGATTCAGTGGAAAAGAAAGGATCCTTATTATTGTGCCTGACTATAATTTTCTTGATTTATAACCCCATTTGCAGTCACACCACTAAAAAGGCACCAGCTCTATACGGTTATTAGCCTCAATATTGGAAGAAATATATAAAATGACAGTCATAATTTCAGGTAAGATGGTGAGGGATATAGAGGGCAAGAGAAGTGTGCGGTGATATAAAATATTTACAGCATGGAAGGAGCTAAGAGCTGCATTGTAAAACGTCCATTTGATTTTTGTTGTAAAATATGGAGAAAGAGCAGGACAGATGTTGCAAGGGGGGAGTATTCTGATGGGGTTCCCAAACATTCTGTTATTTGAAATTCTCTCTCTCTCTCTCTCTCTCTCTCTCTCATTCTCTCTATTTTTATGGAACCTGGTTCATTACATAAGAGCTCTGGGGTAGTGAAGTGGCTAAGCAAGTCCCAGTTTCAATCCTCACCTCAAATCGCTTGATGATTTTAACAAATCGCTATTCTCTCGGGTGAAGACAAAGATCAAAAGAGAGTTCACAGCACACTTCTCAGCCATAGGAAAAGACTAGCTTCACAACCGAAATGAGGCATGCATATCAGCAAGCATAACTCTGACTCAAATATCAGTCTTGCCCCTCCTTCAAAATGAGGCCTTTTGCCATTTTAAAATTTTGAACCGTTCATATTCTTATTTGATCATTCAAACCTTCACAAACACAAAATGAAAAGAAAATGTTTTTTAAAGCTCTGGGGACTGGGAGGTGGCAGCAGCACAGGAGCTAGCCAATCAGCACTGTGCACAGTCAGTTTTTGCTTCTGACTCACAGAACGTGCTTTTTTCAAAGATCAGTCCAAGAGGAGAATAGGGATGTTTGGGCTGAATGCATTCTAGATTATTTCTTAATTTATTTCTATATAGCAAGGTGAAGGAGATTTCTGGATAGTGGGGGTGGTGACGTTTTCCTCCCCCGCCCCGCCCCCCAAGCATGGGGAAGAGAATTTTAACCACATGGAATGCATTCTTTGCCAGTCCTAATCTCCCTTCAGGTCTTTGGGAATGAAGTAGACAGATTCCCTCCATCTCTTTGATTTTCCTCCTGCACCCAACAATACTCTGATTTCACGGTTCAACTATTTCAACATTTTCTAGCTCTGGAAGTAACTGAACATATGTCTTTGTGAGGTCCATTTCAGGGTTATTAAATGTTTTTTTTTCTTCCAATTTACAAGCTAATATATTTCTGAATACCTAGGGAAACCCCTGAGTATACAGAGACAACTACATTTCGTTTTGCTGTCCAACAGCCATTCAATGGTCCTCTATTCCATTCCTGCTCCTCCTTGCTTTTCTGCTCTCCCTTTAGCCAACCACCCAGCATTCTATGGCTTCTGAGCAGGCTCAGTCCTCACTGGGCTGTTTATAGGGGATGGTTCCCTCTTAGGTTTGTTTCCTTAAGTTTTTTGTACTTCTGCAAACCTTGCCATTTTCTGCAACTGCTGCTACCTCCTTCTTGTGCATGGGTGGTGCTGTTTTGGCTACATGGGAATTGGACACTCACCCCTGAGCATCACTAATAAAGGAAATTATGGCTGAACATGCCATAGCACCCATAACATCCCACTATAGAAGACAAGGTCTAGAGAGAAAAACTACTTTTTAGGGTGTGTGCTGGCGCTAATGTATGTTTATTATGATCACTATACCTCTATAACAAAATTCATCAACATTATAGATGTACTGAAGGGAAAGGCACAAACAATAAGCTAAATTGCATCAATACTTGTAATAGGATCTAACTGTCTGGAAGGTTATTTCTATGGCAATAAGATAGACTAAGATGGTCTGCTATTTGAACCACCTTTATTGGTACAACTGTCAGATTTTCCATTACTCTTCTTCTTCTAACTTAAAGAAGAGTGGTCAGGATGAAAAAGTAGTGCACTCACGTCAACAGAAGCTGAATCAATACAAATTTCGACCTTTTCCAAGGGTCTAGAGGGGAAACTACAACAACACCCAGTTTCCAAGAGGAAATATTTACTTGAGTTTTATTGAAAATTACACAAAGCAGAACAGCAACAAAACCCAGTTAGGTCACATTCACTGAAAGAGAACCTCCAGTGTCAAGGAATACATAACACTTTCAGGTCCTAAAACATCCAGAAGAGGGTGTAACAATATAAAAGAAGTACTGGATTCGGCCAAAGTGGGTTGTGCTTCCTGGGAGGAACCAGGAAATGATTTGGGGCATCCCCTACCACTTCTGGCCTGAAGAGCGAGAGGCTGCTGCCTGAGAGAGCTCAGTGGAAAAGCTTTGTTTGAATAAAACGTAGGTTGGTTTGGAAGACAAGAGTCTGTGTGAGTCCGTAGGGCGCAGTACACCAACTCTGAAACAGTGAGGGTGCTGGAGGTAGCTATTCAATAGGTGGCTTCCAACATGTAATCGTAATACTGGAAGCTCCTGTTGCTGAGATAGCATTCAGAATGCATGCCAGGGTTCAGGAACCTCACACCTAAATCTAGGGCCTAGCCTAGTGGGCTACCTGGGATTGTATGCCCTCAAAGTCTTCTTCAGGTTCAGAAGGGAACAGTGATATGCAGCACATTCACACTACGCCAAGAAGCCTACTGAGCGACCCTGATCGAGTCTCCATGTATAGTCTTTTTCAGAGGGTTGCAGTACAGATAAAATGGAGAAGGGCGAGGAAGACACATGCATACCCCACATACACTTCCTTTGCTCCTTGGAGGAAGCAAGAGGTATAAATGGAATAAATAACACAAACCCCAGCAATTGGAAGGAAGTATGAAGCCCCTGGATCGGCCAAGCCTCCTAAAAATACCAAGAGCCTGGCCTACCTGGCTTGGTCAAGAGAACGCTACCTTCGGCTACCACATTCCCAGATCCAGTCAAGCCCAGCTCCAGCTCCTTTCTCCCTCTCAAAGTGTTCCACATTGTTGTACTGGATTGCTGTGCTGGACTATAAAGGGCTTTAGACTGCTGTTTTAGCTGTATAATGTTAAATTAATTGATTTTAATTGTATTCTATATTTATTACATTTCTATAGCACACAATAGCCAAAACTCTCTGTACGGTTCACAACAATTAAAACCGTAAAATACACGATAAAACATCATTTAGAAGTTTAAAAGCAATAGTGGTTGTCCTCTGTAGCTAGTCCCTGCATGACTCATGAATGCCATGTTTCCAGAGCCAAATTATTTCATGAAGAAGCCAAGGCCCAATCTACATGGCCGATTTAGTGCGGAGCAACAGCACATCAGGGTCGTTCACGACAGATGATGCTGCCGCCAATCCACAGCAACCCCTCAGGTTCCCTCTGGAAAAGGTGCATTTTCGGAAAGTCCTTTTAGTGCATCTTTTAGTGCGTCTTTTTTCCTTAAATGCGACTCCCACGCGGTTCCGCTGCAGTGTGCCCCATCCCGCCACATTAAGTCCTAGGTGCACCTATTTCTGTGACCTGGCAGTGACCTGGTCAAGGGGTGGGGCCACCCTCTTCCACCCCTCCCTCTTTTTCCCATTCACAGTAGGGCTGCTTTCCCATTCACAGTATCTAGCCTCTTTTTGCTATTCGCGGTATCGAAGTATTGAAACAGTATTGTTTCATGCATTCACAATAGTGCAGTAGCAGCTTTAACCATTCACAGTACATAGCCTGTTTTCCCCATTCAGAAGACTGCAGTAGTGCTGTTTCAGGAATTCACAATAGCGTAGCAGCTGCTTTACCCACTCACGGTATGCAGCCTGTTTTTCCCATTCATAAGAGTGCAGTAGTGCTGTTTCACGCATTCGGAATAGCGCAGTAGCTACTTTACCAATTAAGTTTGTAGCCTGTTTTTCCCATTCAGAATATCATAGTAATGCTGTTTCAGGCATTCACAGTAGCACAGTAACTGCTTTACCCATTCACAGTTTGTAGCCTGTATTTCCCATTCATAAGAGTGCAGTGGCGCTGTTTCAGGCATTCGCAATAGCACAATAACTGCTTTACCCATTCACAGTATGTAGCCCGCTTTTCCTATTCGGAATAGCGCAGTAGCACTGTTTCAAGCATTCACAACACCCCAATGGTGGATGAGAGGGAAGAGGTGTGTGGTGAACTACAGGGGCTTAATTCAGCACTTCCATTAAACTTCCCTGAGCAGGGGAGCGTGGACAGGGGTGGGGTTCACTGAGAAGCACCTACGAGGTTGATGATGTTCAGTTCTACTCCCTGGACTCCGCCCACTCAACCCTGAAGTCTCAAGTGCTGTGTGACCTGGGAAAGCGTGTTTTTAGGCAGTGCATACTTTGCTTTTCTTGCTTCGTGTGCTGCTGACGGACCAAAGTGATTTCATGAAAACCCCATTCACAATATCTATTGTGCTTCTCATTCCATTCCCATGTAGATTGGGCCCAGGTTAGTCTTCTTAAGCTTCTGAATGAAAATGGCTTCTGCCATAGCTGAATAATATTATACCCATGCTCCAGTGGTCTTTCTATTGATTAGAGACAGTCCCAGTTTGCTAGTGTCCTGCTTTCATGTGTGAAGATGCTGGAAGGTAGGCTTCGTGGCCAAAATCCTGCAGAGGTTTGCCATGACTAACTGAATTTCCTCCACTCAGTAGCCCTTTGTAGACACTTTGTTCACATTCAGTGAACACGTGGAGGGAGGAGGGAAGGGGAGGGGACTGTGCCTGATGCCCCCTGAATTATACATCTCTCTGCCTTGCCCTCAGTGTCTGTGTGTTCAGTGTGACATATGAGAAGAGGAACGTATGCGCATTGTGTTCAACATCACAGGTGGAGACAGCAGACTCCACCCTCCACATGTTCACTGACTTCCATGGGAGGAGGCGCTGTGTGAGCACCCCTAGTGACAGCATGGACAGGCCTCACGTATCTCCTTTAATACACAACTTCTCTTCCCCTCCAATACCTATTGGAAGAGGAGAAAGATGAGGGAGAGGGCCTTCTCTGTGGTGGCCCCCACTCTGTGGAACTCCCTCCCTAGGGAACTCCGTCATGCCCCCTCTTTAATGAGCTTGCGTTGTGCATTAAAAACGTGGTTGTTCAGGCAGGCATTTGGGGTGGGTTAGGGTATTTAAAAAAAAAAAATATGGTAAAATTTTATTGTTTTAAATTGTTTTATGGTGGGTTGTACATCGCCCAGAGTGGCTGGGTGACCAGTCAGATGGGCGATTAATAAATTTAATAAATAAATAAATAAATGAGAGAGAGAGAGGAGAAAGAAAGAAACTGAACCTCCATTCCCAATTATCTGGGTTATTTTGACTTTTATTACGATGATTTCTTTTGTGCAACTACTGGGCTAAAAATATTCCCGCAAGTAGGCCACGTTGCTGGCTCTTTACACAAAACGTTCTGACAAATGGCCCAGAAGTTTAAAAAACCTGGCTGGGTTTTTTGCTTCCACCAAGTGTTTGGGACACACACTTGCCTTCCACACTTTGTGCATTTACTGCAGTAAAACACAAGCGCAGCAACAGCACAACTAATGGCAAACTCTGTTCCAATTAGTCATGACTAACTTGCTAGGCTGTGACCTTTGGCCAGGATTCAGAGAACTACTTTAGCTGAGGCCAGTGGATTTAATGTAATAGATTAGAACCTAAGGTATAATAGTCTAGGAAAGATAAGAGGAAAAAACCACAGAATGTGGGCAAAATTGTAACAGAAGTATTTCAAAGTGTTTTCCACTCAGAAATGGTAGCTGATTAACATATCCAAGATCTGCCAAAATCGAAGCACGCAAATACTCTCAAATTTGCATTTCAAAATGGTGGCTGTGTGCTATTCTGCTGGTAAGCGTACTTTCCCCTTAAACTTTAATTTTTCATTTTTCTAATGACTAGTCATTAAACCTTTAAGGAATATGCAGTATTTTGAATAAATATACATAGGATTAAGCCGCAAGATTAACGTAGATTTTTATCTTTTTCACTAGAAAAAAAAATACAGAAGGTCAAAAGGCACAAGCTTTTACTAGATTAAAATGGAGCTCCAATCTTATATTACATTCCATGAATAAAGTATTAAAGGTAAGATAAAATAATATTTTATCTTCTTTTCCCATATTTTTTGTTCAGTCCATCGAAGGCCAAGTAAATAAGCCATTTGAGCACAACTGGATCCCAAGTAAAGCATTCAAATTCATATTTCCTAACCTGCACATCAGAATGACATGCTGTTGAAATTTGGGGATCCAATTTTTTTTTTTAAAATTGATGTAGTAGCAAATTGCATGCCTTGAACAAAACCTAAATGTGGATGTTAAAGCTGACACTTTGGGAGATAAGCATTTGTATCTAGAGCATTTGTATGAAGAACATTTTTAAATGGATATTATCTGAAATGTTACAATTCAGGGAATATGTAACATTTTGAGATTTCTTTTATAGTGTTATTTCAGCTCGATGAAGTGTTATTTAATGTAAATTCTGAATAGACCAATGGAAGTGGTGCTTTGGGCAGGAAGGTGTCAGGGACTCTGGGATTTGAACCAAGAACTTCTGGGTCCAAAACTGGGTCCTATCCTATTGAGCTGCCTGGAATTGTGTGCGCTTACGCATCACAATACACAGAGTCAGGCATAGAAGGAAACAGGTGCTCACAGCACAGGCCCCTGCCATTGGCAGACAGTGTGAAGTCCCTGGATTAGCCAGGCCTGGTATAATTATTAGGATCCTGTCCTTCAGTTCTTTCCTGGTGAATCTACTGCCTGCAGTTGCAATTCCAACCCACAAAAGTCAAGTCTTCAGTCCCAAGTAGGTCTTGTCAAGAAATCTGGCTTAGAGAATTCACACTCCAGGTTTGTATTCAGGTATGGACACCAACGATTTCACCCCTTGCCTTGGGAAATTACCATAGAAGAGACAGAAGCTTCTCTAGCAGATGTAGCAGGGACTGCAGCAGCAACAGAACACGCTGGAATTGATGTTCTCATTAAAACACTATTTTCCTGACTTAAGCTTTTCATCAGGCAGGGAAATGATTCTACATATATGAAATTTCCTGTCTCACCGCCACATAGTTCCTCACACTGTGATAATCTGTTTTGAGATAACATACATTTCATTTGCTTCTCTCTTAGAAATGGAATTGTTTTCTCTATGAGAATAAAAAAGGCACATCATACAATCACTTTTTTTGAGAAGTGCATTCCAGGTTTTTAAGACAATTTTCATCCATCACAAAATGGTTCCCAATCAGGTTAACATAAGAACAACCATGGCCAAGTTGAAAACATAAGAAGCGCCATGCTGGATCAGGCCATCACTACATCCTGTGGTAGTGAATTCCATAGTTTAATGATGTGCTGTGTGAAGAAGTACTTCCTTTTATCTGTCCTGAATCTCCCACCAATCAGCTTCACAGAATGACCCCGGGTTCTAGTATTTTGAGAGAAGGAGAAAAATGTCTCCCTATCCACATTCTCCACACCGTGCATCACTCTGTACACCTCTATCATGTCTCCCTTGCCCTCCTTTTTCCCAAGCTAAACAATCCCAGCTGTTGTAACCTTCACTCACAGGGGAGATGCTCCAGCCCCTTGATCATTTTAGTTGCCTTTTCTGCACTTTTTCCAGCTCTACAATATCTTTTTTTTAGGTATGGTGACCAGAACTGTACACAGTATTCCAAGTGTGGTCACACCATAGATTTGTATAAGGGCAGTATACAGTTGGCAGTTTTATTCTCAAATGTTTTTCTAATTATGCCTATCATGCCTTTTTTTTTTTTTTTTTTGCCTTTTTTACAGTGGCTGCACACTGGGTTGACATTTTCACTGTGCTGTCCACCACGACCCCAAGATCTCTTTCTTGGTCAGTCACCGCTAGCTCAGATCCCATCAGGTTATACTTGAAGTTGGGATTTTTTGCCCCAATGTGCATGACTTTAACTTGCTTACATTGAACCACATTTCCCATTTAGATGCCCATTCTCCCAGTTTGGAAAGATCCTTTTGGAGCTCTTCACAATCCCTTTTTGTTTTAACCACTCTAGATAATGTGGTATCATCAGCAAACTTGGCCACTTCACTTTTCACTCCGAATTCCAGATCATTTATGAACAGTTTGAAAAGTTCATAGTACTTAAATTCAGGAAACGTTGAAAAAATGGTGATCAGTGCATAAGTGGGTAGTTACATTTGCACTGGAATTTTATAGCATGAGTTAATAACTACTTAACTTCCATTGTGCCCCATGACTGCAAATTCAAGTGTCATACCAAATGGCCCCAAGATTCAAAATGGTGTAATGTGTGAAAGCACACTTGAGTACACTGTTGTTGTATTTTTATCCATTTTCTTTTCTAAAACCCCACAAGAATGAAAAGAAATATTTATTTTAAAAATATTTTTAATTTCTATAAACCTGCCGGCTACGTTCACATCATGGACTTACTATAGTGCACACTGCAATTTGTACAGCATCTCTCTATAGTATCTCTAAGCACACAGGCAATGCCAGTACACCCATTCTGCATTAACCTGAAGACGGAATAGATGCCCCTTAGATATAATATATTATTATCCAACTCACCTTCTTCCCATCCGCATTATCGCCACCAACATAGGACAGTTTTCTGCGGACATAGAAGAGCATGTCATCCTGCCGGGGGGCCCATTTCTCCATAAAGTACGTGGAAAACATCCATGTCCAGAATACAATGCGGTCATCTTTGAAACACCCTAAAAGGAGATAAAGTGAAAATTAAGAATTGCTGTTGCATTTGTTTTCTTTAAATACCAAGGCATAAACTGGCAGCACTTGCCAATTCTTTGCATTTGTTTCCTAATCAGATCCTATTTGGTCAAGGCCTGTCTCACACCAGGTGGCAACCAGGTTAATGCCAGCGTTTCCCAAAGCATGAAGGGAAGGGGAAGAACCTGCCCCTAAACACATGCCAGAGAATGTGGCCTTAGGGATACACATCTTCCCTTCACAGTATTGAAGTATTCCCTGGTTGCCACATGAAGTGATCTTAAAAGGTTCAACTTCATAACCACAATTAAGTCTCCCTTTTCTCATCATGGATTTTCACATGTTAAACAGCAGCCACATTTGGGTGAGCCATTAACGAACACAAAGAGAGAACCCATCAGAGCCATGGAAGTTTGGCCTAGTTTTCTCTCAGGCAGCAAGCCTGCATCGAAAGATACCACTGGAGATAGGGGCTCACAGGACTGAATGCTGTTCTATTCAGAAGCTTTCCCTTCACAAAGAAAACTAGCATGTCGGGAGGAAGCCTAGCACGTCAGGAACTAAGCCTCAGATTACTTCTTGGAAGGCTGCTTCTTGGAAGATTGCTGGGACCTAGAACCCTGCATGACCAGGGTTCCGGAATCTAAGGAAGTCTATGCATATAGGCTTTCTCACCCCGGACATCCCCACCAATGTATAGACAGCAGGGTCCGGGTAAGGGGGAGCTATGCATTGTCAGGGGCAGAGCCGTAGGTACCATCCTGCAGACTATTTAACATCTAAGAACACATTTTATACCCGTCTTTGCTTGCTTTGATGAGAAGTTATAGTTGCTCAGCAATTTTTGGCATCACCTTGGTGGAAATTATAAACTTCATATACTGCTTCAGTAGGCAGCTACCCAGAGTTTCAGCTGCCATAGGCATGCTCATTTGAGAGAGAAAAGCAGAGCAGAGAAGGACAATGTAGCTGCTTCTTTAACATCTGGAAGATTGGAGGGTGGGGTTTTCCTCAGGACAGATTTTTGAAAAAATACGGCTGCACTGGCTTTATCAGAACAGTTGAGTTTGCAATAGTGGCCAGATCCCCACTGCTGTAAAATTCATAAAAGGTTCTCCAGCACCACCAGATGCGCATCTTTTCCCTGAAGTATATCTCTATTTGTTCATGTGCTCCAGTCCTGTTATCATAAAGGTGGGGTGGGTGGAGGGAGACAGAGCAGAAAGGCTAAGTGTCATTAGAAACGCACCTTGTGTAGCTCATTTTAAATGCAGTTTTTACCGCTATTTACTACAGTTTATGGCTTAAATCTGTCAGCCAGTGACAGAGACTTGCAGCTTCCTGTCAAGTGAGTTTGGCAGGACCCTTCATAAGCAAATCATTTCATTACCACTCCTGCATCACGTCTGCATAAAATACATATCTACCTTGAAAAGGTCCCCTCTTGATCACTCTGAGGGACCAAAAATTGCATGGCAGAGGGAAAAGAAAAGCTGTACACCCAACCCCTTCTTCCAACTAAACCAGGATCTGGTAGAAAGAGAAACAAGATCATTTGTAGGATTAATGAGGATGACAATCTTGTGAGTGAGGAAACACACCCATGTTGAAAGAACAGCAGCAGAACCCCCTGGCCCGTTCTCCTTGGCAAAGGCACAAGCTCAAGTGATAATGCTTTTCCTTCAGGCTGAAGGTTGAATGGGGTGGGACAGCTGCAAATCTGAGTGCTCATCCCTGCAGAAAATCTCCCTGCCAGTTTTTTATATGCATGGTGTTTTCTTCATTTGAACTAAGCAATTGTTATCAAAAAAATATATAGTTAACCATTCAGATAGCGCTTCGGAGTATCCAAAAGGCTTCATATACATTTTTTCATCCCTACAACAACCCTGCAATATTGGGTCACAATTATCCCCTATATTGCAGATGGGGAGCTGAGGCTGGAGAGAAGAGTTGCTTGCCTAAGGTCACTTCATGAATTTATGGCAGAGGCGAAATTTGCACTGGAGACTTCTTGACAGGTGCAGCTCTGCTTCTTAGTTTATGCTATACTAACTCAGTAAAGAGAGAGCCAAGAGGATCAGGCACAGAATAAAAATATCATGTTCCATTCAAACACACAATAGCGTGATGTAAAATACAAGCTCATCCCACCCCATCCATACGCACACTTTATTATTTACCTCATGGTGCTTCAAACTGCTGAATAAGGGTCTGAGCTTTTCCCAAAGTTCTTACTAGTGCTGTGCCGAAAATTTCTCCCACATTTTTTGACCATTCTCATTCAACAGGATTGAAGAGAAATTGCTTCTGAAAAGACATTCCACGGTGAAGAAATTTCAGAAAAATTCTCATGGGTTGGGTTTGGGTTCCTTGGGCTTGCTTTACTTCGGTAGCTGAAGAGTGAGCGCCAGTGTCCTGTTTTTCATTGTACAATCACCTCTCTTGCCGCCTGTGGCCTCCTCAGTTTATTTATTTATTTATTTATTATTAAATTTATTAATCACCGATCTGGCTGGTCACCCAGCCACTCTGGGCGATATACAACGTACAGTAAAACAGTTTAAAACAATAAAATTCTACAATAAAAACATTTTCTAAAATACCCTAACCCACCCCAAATGCCTGCCTGAACAACCACGTTTTTAATGCACGACGGAAGCTCATTAAAGAAGGGGCATGGCGGAGTTCCCTAGGGAGGGAGTTCCACAGAATGGGGGCCACCACAGAAAAGCCCCTCTCCCTCGTCCCCACCAGTCTAGCTGTCCTGGCTGATGGGACAGAGAGAAGGCCATCCGAGGCTGATCTTGTTAAGCGGCCTGTCTGGTGCTGCTGGAGGCGCTCCTTAAGATAGGCTGGGCCGGAACCATGTAGGGTTTTAAAGGTCAAAACCAACACCTTGAATTTGGCCTGGAAAACAACTGGTAACCAGTGCAACTCCTTCAGCACTGGAGTGATGTGATCTCGCTGGCGTCTGCCTTTAATCAGGCGAGCTGTACCAGCTGCAGCTTCCGAACCATCTTCAAGGGTAACCCCAGGTAGAGCGCATTACAGTAGTCTAAACAAGAGGAGACCAGGGCATGTACTACTGATGGGAGCAGATGGTCAGGAAGGAAGGGGCGCAGCCGCCGTATCAGATGGAGTTGATACAGCGCTGTCCGGCTCACAGCTGACACCTGAGCCTCCATGGATGGGCTTTCTCAGATCAGGAGGTGCAGGCAGCCTGGGAGGCTGGCTGTGATTAGGTAAGCTCAAAAACACCACAAAAATAAATTATAAAACTTCCTGAATGAGGCAGAACAAGGGAAGCCTCCTTCATGGGGGGAGAAAGCTTTCCGGAAATTGGAAGGCAGATTTTGGCAGTGCACAAGCTCCCCCTCATCCCTGGAGCTGGACACAACGCTGCCCCCACCTGCACTGCGGTGGATCCAAACTGGGGACCAGCCTGCCAAGCCAGTTGATGCTATTGCAGCATGAAGACCCCCAAAACCTTTAAGAAAAAAGAAAGAAGCTGAGCTACAACTCTGCCAATGGGGAGCCCTAGCTGGGAGAAACCGTTGAGAATTTCTTCTCCTCCCCCTGGAGAAATTCAATGAAATTGTGTCCCAAATTTCTCTGCCTGCAATTAAGGTAGAGAATTTCAAGAGGCTATTTGCGCATAGCTGTAGTTCTTACACAAGTAGATCATGGCGCTATTGCCTACCGTTGGTAAGCCTGCCAGGGAGGGCTCTCACCTGACACCTGCCCTGTTCATTTGTGCCCTGTAATAGTGCCTTGCTTTGCTGGGCCTTTTGGCTTTGCTTCTGTAAAAAAGAAAAACACCCCACCTACTCACAGTATAGAGTGCTGGACATAGACCAGGGGGACCCGGATTCAAATCCCCACTCAGCCACAAAGTTTGCCAGGCAACCTTGGGCCAGTCATGCTCTCCAGCCTCATCTACCTCACAGGGCTGTTCTGAGGATTAGGCGGCAACCATGTATGCCACCCTGTGCTATTTGAGGGAAAGTTGAGATAAAAATCTAATGTAGTACCCTAATGGGTGACCAGATCATGCATCTAATAAAGTGGACTCTAGAAAACGAAACCTGACAACATAGGTCATCTGTTAGCCTTTAAGGCAAGGGTGTTGAACCTCAGGCCCGTGGGCCAAAACTGGCCCTAAGGGTTTCCCCAGATGGGCGTGCCCTTTTCCCTTGGCCCCATCCCCTGTAGCCCAACTGCTGATGATTTCCCAGCTTTTCTGCAGGCAGGCAGTTTTCTCCCATTCAAAAAGATGAAAATGCCTCTCCTAAGGCTTCATGACTAACAGTAAGAGCTTTATGTTGGCATTTTGCCCTCACCACTTTTGCCTTTGACCAGCCCCACTTACCACCAGACTGCAGCCCCCAGGAGCTTCTCTGAAATTAAATTCACCCTGGGTTCAAGAGGCTCCCCGCGCCTGGTTCAAAGCATCACAAGGGATTCTCTTTTGGTTTTGCTGCAACAGTCTAAAGATGGTCACCTCCTCTGGAATTTCTCATTGTTACCTTTGGCTGCTACCATTTACTTTCCACTTCAGGATACCATAACTTCACAGCTTTACTGAGACTATTTGAAAAGAAACCTTTTAAACACTTTTTAAAAATAAAAATAAAAAGGAAGGACACCTGAAACAGACTGCAGAGGAACTAAAAAAAACCCACTTCTTTGATGAATAAACCCAACCTATAGTATGCTCTTCTTCCAGTAACATAAGCATGAAGCCATCTTCAATTTATTATCTATTTCTGCGGTATTTCTAAAAACCAGTGATGCAGCAAGTCCTGAACATCACACCTGAGCAATATCAGGGTCAAATTTTGCCCATGCACCAGCTATGGCCAAAGGCAGGAACCCACACACCAGCAAGGATAGGCCAGAGTGGGTCATGTAACGCATTCCTCTGACCCCTAGAAAGGTTTTGAGTCAGACTTCTTTGCTGGCCTAAACAACGAGGGGCTCCGCTCTTGCCGGCCCTTGCGCTTTCTACACACTGCCTTTATTTTTCTTCATCTCTGCCTTGCTCCACCCCCAGCTTGCCAGGAACAAGGTCTGACAAGCAGTTTTTCCATCAAGTGATTCATAAGCCTCTCATATTTCACCTTCTCCTTCATTAATTCCAGACTTAACTGCTCCCTGGTTTTGAGATGGCTCATTGCCATAATACTGCCATAATACTGCAATATTACTATTGATATCACAACAAGTGGCAGAGAAAGCATACACGGTTTAGAAAAAAGACATCCTTCATTAAGCATAGCAAATTACAACAACAGGTTACAAGGCTGCAGCCAAAGGGCCAACCTGCGCTTCAGTTTAACTTGCTCCTTTCTACATACAACCATTTCTGGTCATCTTCCCCTTAAAAGTCTTCAAAACGCAGAATCATCTTGTGCAAGATTTGGAACTTGTGTAGCTTGGTTACTGTAACGTGAAAGAGCTCTGCCTGAGACACAGCCAACTGGGGCAGACGCAACCTGGCATAAGGCAGCTTCCTTTATTTTCTCCCATCTGCTAAGCTAAAGGACTATCCTGCAGTTGCAGATGTGACCCAAGCGCTATCCATTCTGCATTCCGTTTCCAAAAGCAACCACCCCGATGCTTCTGGGAAGATCACAAACAAGGCATGGAAACCGCAGCCTTTCCTGTTTCGTGCCCCTAGCATGTGGTACTCAGCGGTATGCTGCCTTTGAACAGGGTGGTTCTATTTAACTAATAGCTGTTGGTTGACTCATCTTCCGTGAACTCCCCTTGCCCCCTTTAAAAGCCATTGGCGCAAATGACATACGTGTCTTGTAGCAGCGAATAAGCTAATTGTGCACTGTGTGCAGAAGTTCTTTCTTTCTTTTTGTCCTGAACTTACGGCAAACCAATTTCAGTAGGTGGCCTCCTAAGGTCTAGTATCATGAGAGGAAAATGTCCTCCGACTCAGAGCTTGATAAACCTCTATCTTGTCCTCCATCCCACTTAGGCCACAACCCCACACACACTTCGCTGGAAGTACGCTCCACTGAGCTGGGGACTTGCTTCTGAATAGACATGCATAGAATGGCACTGCGAGTCTTTCTGCTAACGTAAAAGCTAGAATATAGCATTTTACCACTGAAAACAAGAGCGTTTTAACTTCCTTCTGTGTAAAGGATCAGGTTGCAAGTCCCATAGAGTTCAACTTTAGGGTGACTTGCATCTCTGGTGCTTTAAAATCTAAATGGTAGCTTTTTAGTTCATCCCATTTCTACTTCCTAATTTTGTAGATTCACATTGACAGCAGAAATTGTGTCATACTCATTCACCACTGCATACTCTGCATTCAGATATACCATTCCCTGAAGCATGCAGGCTATCAAAACTGACCAGGAGGAGTGAAAGACATAGCCTGTTACTTTACTGCCTCTACTGTGCTCTTTAGAATGAGGCATCTGTCAGAAATCTTGCTGAAGTTAATACACAAAAAGAAATATAAACGTGGGATGTAATACTGACCTCCCTGCAAACCACGGCTTGCAACTTGGAAGTCATGTTTCTTCCCCCTCCCTCTTGAATTGCCCACACAAACATTGTGGCTTGTTTCTCTTAATCATGGCTTTGCATAACATGTACACCAGCCACGGTTAACATGAACCAGGATCCCTCCTGGTTCTGATCACGGATCTCCCACATCTCGTATATTTTGGCCCTTAGGCCAAAACAGGGGGAAAGTGGTTTAGCCAATTGACCTGTAAACCTGGCCAAACATGACAAAAGATGAAGAAAACCTGAAGTAAACAACGCCGCGACAACAGTGGTTTCAGCTGAAGCAAGCCATTGGCTCAGATGCAGAGATGTTGCGAAATGTTATGAACGTTCCAACTCTTGGCACACAAGGCTTACGGACCAATATGGCTGTGTGCTGTAGGTAGGAATGGAGTAGGCAGAGGGGGTAGGCAGCACGGCTTGCACCGTGAATGTTGTGTTTGTATGAGATAAATATGTGCATAGGGGGTGTGTGCAGCATGAGATTAAGAATGAATAAATGAATGAGAAATGGGCACCTAGAAGGCCTCACAGGTAAGACAGCACATCTGAGTTTACGAATGAGGGGAAAATGGTTTGAACCCTTGGCACAGTGTTACATAAAAGCTGATATTAAACATTATTCTAGAAAGCCCATACACTTCTTCCGTATTACCCTGGAGTACCCAGATATTTCATGGTCAACAAAGGCTACTACCCTGTTGACAGCAACACACAGAGAACATGCAGCAGTGCCCAAATTAACTTCCCCGCTGGCCTTTCTCGCCAGTGTTAGGAAGCTAATGGGATTTTTCATAAGGCTGATTTGGGCTCAGGACCCAGAAGTTATCAACAAGTTATCCATCTTTGTTAATACAGCAGCCTTCTCCAGCCTGGTGCCCCCTAGATAGGCTGGACTATAACCCCCTCATCTCCAGCCAGCATGGCCAATGGCCCTGCCAACTGGGGATGCTGGGAGGTGTAGTCCAGCCTATCTAGGGGGCACCAGGCTGGAGAAGGCTGCTTTAGTTTATGAGAGAGAGCTGGCGTAGTGTAATGCTTAGAGCGGCGGGTAGGGAGCCTTCTTCTCTTGGGGCATGCATGCTACCGCCATCTTGGGGGTAGTATGTTGAGAGGTACATGCAGGCAGAGCTAAAGCCAGCAAGGTGGGAAGGGCCGGTGGCAGTTATTTCAAAGACTTGTTTCAGTTTAGTAATAGGAATTTGGCAACTCTCTCCCTCTGCCATCCCACCTCTCTTAGGGCTCCTTCACATGGAGCTTTTATCCTGCGATTGAGATTGCTCCTTAACGGAAGTTTGTGGGCTCTTTACATGATGCTGTGACCCTCCAGGGCATCTCCTGCACTAAATGCCCTTTGTTCTGTTTTTAAATAGATCGCAGATAATGAGCTATCAAATTACCCCGCTGTGTTCCGCTTGAGTTCCCTCAGTGAAAACAGGAAAAGCAGCAAGAAGAGGAGCGAGATCCATGAAAGATAAATGGAAGACTCAGATATGGAGAGAAGGAGAGGGGAAGGGGAGCGGGGAAAGGAAGCACGTGTAAAGGGAGTCCGTTATGATCCTGCATTAGAACGGAAGCAGAAAGCCCCGTTTTAAATGCAGGATTTTAGGCTGGTGTGGAGATGCCCTTCGTAACCAAATGACTGGAGCTGGTATAGGCAGCTCCCAGTACTCTATGCACTCCTCTCAACTGCCCACAAGTCCCATGCTACCCTTTGGTTCTAGCAGAGGTTCCCCGAGCCTCCTCAAGCACCAGATTATCGCACAAGAGGCTGGCCTTCTCCTGGACAGCATTGGTTTCATATTGCTGCTCCCTGGTAGACTGTATTGAGCAGGGCAGCCAGCAAAAAGAAGAGCTCCCCTTCTCCCCTTTTGCCAGTAGGCAGGCAGGCATGTGCATGCACGAGCTTGAAGGTCCTACCACAGAGCATGGCAGCTAGAGCTTCTTTCTGAACGACACTGCCCCAACCCCAGGTTCTGCACTCTGTGACTGGGCCTCCAAGCCCATGCTGCCCACATCTCTCTTCCTCTGTCTCTCTCTGTTTCTCTCTGCTGAGGAGGGGGAGTGACCAAGAAGGAGCATGACCAAGGAGAGGGAAGGCACCAGCAGCCATGGGCCAGAGAGGAACTTGCTGTGGCTGGCCTGGAGGCTGGCAGCTCCCCATCCCTGGGACTTAGAGACTAAGTTATAAATCAAGAAGCGCCTGGTCCAAGTCTAACCTCTGCGATGGACTCACTTGGTGGCCTTAGGAAATCCACAAGTTCAACCCGTGTGTGTCTGACACACACCCCTACAATATAGGGGATAACAATATGGACCTACTTTGCGGGACTGTTGTAAGGTTTACAACAAGATAATGTGTGCAAAGTGCTTATTGTAAGTAACATCCCCCAACTAGGTGGGTTGCAGGAATCACATTGGAAAATAAAACTGTTTCAAACAGCTTCACATCCCAGGAAGCTATCCGAAGTAAGCACCGTCTGTATAACGACAGTCTATGCTGAGGGCAAACTCCTGAAGTGGCTACATTTACTGAAAGTCACTTTCCTTTTTTTGATGCATTGTGGAATTACGGGCATTAGTCATATGGCACGCAAAAGGTGAAACCCCAAAAATGCACTGACAAATTTCACGGGATAACAGGAAACAGTGTATGCAATGCCACATTTGCCTTTTGAAAGCTCTCTTTAGCCTTATACACCATTATTTTTGCCTTTACTTTAAGGGCAGCTGCCTTCTGAACTATCTTTTGTAAACAGCCCAGAGAGCTTTGGCTATTGGGCAGTATAGAAATATAATTAATAATATCAAGAACAACAACAACTGATACTGCAAGGATTATTTTACCCTTCTGAAAAAAGATTAAATGTATAAACTTAGTTCTGAATTTTGCTTTTCTTGGGAAAGAATTTGGACTGCCTTGGCGGGGGGTGGGGGTTAAGAATGCACAGCCCTGTCTTAGATCATTGTAGTAGATGGATAGCAAGAGATGTAGTCATAGCTAAAAGAATTCCTAGCAAACTGGAATCCCAAGTCCATACCTTCAGGTTATTTATTGTTGAAACAGGAGAACTGACCTTTCATCCAAGGAGAGGATAGTCTATGATAAATGAAGCAAAAGATACAATTGATATTTTGACAACTTCTGTGAAATGCTTCAGAGATAAGAGGTACAAGAAGGAACTTCCCCTCACCATCTTCCTCTGTACGTTTGTGAGCATGCAAACATATATGCATTTAATACAATCTATACACATAGCTATGATTTTGTTTACAAAAGGCTTGGATATTATCAGTGTCTGTATATTGCATAGCATTGCTCCAAACCAATCTTTTAAATTTACATACAAGCCATACATCTTTGCATGCTCACTGTATTTTGAAATGTCAAACAACTAACCATTCTTGGGTATCAGAGGGACTCTCTAAGAACTGAGATCCTCTAATACAGGGAAAGACTTAAAAACCTGCTTCAGCGAAACATTTAGAAGAGAGATAAATAACATTATAGCATCTTTCAGATAGATACAAAAACTCCAGCCCCAGTAAATCTATCTTAGCTTGTACGTGACGCATGTTGCAGAATGAGAGGGATGCACACAGAGAGAGTGGAGGTGAGGTACAGGATGCAACAAGTCAAGAGGGCAAGAACTGAAGACAGTAGGAACACAGGAGAAACTGCCTTGTATTCATAATATGGTTAAGCAACTGAGGGCAATGATTTTGTGGTGAGGAAACAAGTATAATCTTTGTCCAAAGCATGAGAAGTGCAATAAAACATGCTAACTGCTATTGCATTTGTGATTTGATATTTTCTCCAGCGCAACCCTAAGGATTGGTTCACACCCACTGGGGATATAATGTACACAGGGGAAGAGATGTGAGCATATGTACCCCTACAGTACAAGGCAACATGTAATGAAGTTGCTATGTGAATAAAATTCCTATCATGCCCCACAAAGTGAGGGGGGAGAGAGGGATTGTACCAATGGAACCTGTGGGTATAATGCCCACACCATATAAACCTTGTAGAGAGGGGAGAGGAGTACCTGTATCTCCACCACAGGTGTTGCACTAGAATCCTCAACCAGGTGAGTTTGTTAGGTATTCCTACATCAGATTTAGAATGTCCAGGAAGACTGAGAATCCAGAAAGCAATTCCAAGAGCACTTTCAACGTCCTCACTGTGCCCTCCTTAAGGGGAAATAATCTTACTTGGCTAAGGCAAAACAGCTAGTGTTTTCCAGCAGTCTTTTGGAGGGGGGCAGTTGGGCAAAAAGGGCAAGCAAAAGCTTGCCTTGCTTTTGAGGTGTGGGCAAAATTCTAGTAATTGTCTTTGGGGATGGGGACTTACTCTAAAGAGGCAGCAAAGCTTTGTGAAAGAAGAAAGAACAGACTTCCTCTGCTGCCTCGTCTTAACGGTAAATTCCCCACTCACCCAACAAAAATGGCTAGAATTCAGTGCCATCCCTCTGCCAAAGTTTCCACTAATGTGCCTTAGTTACACAGGGGACAAATGACCCCACAAAAGGGAGGTCATTTTCAGCCCAGCGTTAAAAACCAGTGAAGGATGTTAGTAAATAGGGCATTAGTGGATTCAACGACACATAAGCCCTTGGTAATATGTCTGATGCTAGCAGAACCAATAGTGTAGATTGCCCAAGAACAAACACTGGGTCAAATTGCAGTATACATGATGATCCACTTATGCATGCCATATCTCCCGCCTACAGAGCCACTTGCCTGTTCACAGGGATCCATATACAACTTGGAGGAGGAGCCATAAATCAAGAGTAGAGCACATGCATTGCATGCAAATTCCAGTTTCAATCCCTGGCATCTCCATCTAAATGGAACAAGTACTTGGTAATGGGAAACTTTGCCAGTCACACTGGATGAGATAGAGACAACAGATTGACTTGGAATAAGGTAGCTTTCTATCATAGAATCACATACTAGTACGGTTGGAAGGGGCCTACAAGACCATCGGGTCCAACCTCCTGCTCATTGCAGGAATCCAAGTCAAAGCATCCCTGACAGGTGGCTGTCCAGCCTCATCTTGAATGCCTCCAGTGTGGGAGAGCCCACCACCTCCCTAGGCAATCGGTTCCATTGTCGTATTGCTCCAACAGTCAGGATGTTTTTTCTGATATTCAGCTGGAATCTGGCTTCCTGTCACTTCAGCCCATTATTCCATGTCCTGCATTCTGGGATGATCGAGAAGAAATCCTGGCCTTCCTCTCTGTGACAAGCTTTCAAGTACTTGAACAGCGCTCTCATATCTCCCCTCAGTCTTCTCTTCTCAAGGCTAAATATGCCCAGTTCTTTCAGTCTCTCCTCCGAGGACTTTGTTTCCAGTTCCCTGATCATCTTCGCTGCCCTCCTCTGAACCCTCTCCAGTTTGTCTGCATCCTTCTTAAAGTGTAGTGCCCAGAACTGGACACAGTACTCCAGATGAGGCCTAACCAGTGCTGAGTAGAGGGGAACTAGTACTTCCCAGGATTTGGAAGCTATGCTTCTATTAATGCAAAATACCATTTGCCTTTTCTGCAGCCACATCACATTGTTGGCTCACATTCAGCTTGAGATCTACAACAATTCCAAGATCCTTCTCGCTTGTAGTATTGTTGAGGCAAGTATCGCCCATGTTGTAACTGTGCATTTGGTTCCTTTTTCCTAGGAGCAGAACTTGGCATTTATCCCTATTAAATGTCATTCTGTTGTTTTCTGCCCAGCACTTCAGCCTATCAAGATCACTTTGAATTTTGTTTCTGTCATCCAGGGTATTAGCTATCCTGAAAATTTTATCAGCATCCCCTGCACCTCCTCCTCCAAGTCATTAATAAAAATGTTGACGAGCGCTGGGCCCAGGACTGAGCCCTGCGGTACCCTTCTCATTACCTCTCCCCAGTTTGAGAAGATCCCATTGAGAAGCACTCTTTGAGTCCGATCCTGTAGCCAACTGTGGATCCACCAAATTGTTGTTTCATCTAGCCCACATTGAGCTAGTTTGCTCATCAGGATATCATGGGACATTTTGTCGAAAACCTTGCTGAAGTCGACATACATGATGTCCACAGCATTTCCACAGTCCACAAGGGAGGTGACCTGATCAAAACATGAGATCAGATTAGTCTGGCAGGATTTGTTCTTGTCAAATCCATGTCGGCTTCAAGTAATGACTGCATTGTTTTCAAGGTGCTTCCAGATGGATTGCTTTATCATCTGCTCCAGAATTTTCCCAGGGATTGATGTCAGACTGGGAACAGGTTCCTCCTTTTTGCCCTTTTTGAAGATAGGGACAACATAGCCCTCCTCCAGTCATCTGGCACTTCACCCATTCTCCATGATTTCTCAAAGATAATAGACAGTGGTTCTGAGAGCTCTTCTGCCAGTTCCTTTATTACACTTGGATGAAGTTCATCTGGCCCTGGAGATTGGAACTCATTCAAATTAATTAGGGGTTCCTTACCTATCGATCTCAAGCTGCAATCCTTCCCCTTCAGCCTGTACTTCGCCTTTGCCAGGGGGATCATAGACCTTCTTTCGAGAGAAGACTGAGCCACAGTAGGAATTGAGCACTTCTGCCTTTTCTTTTTCAGCTGTTATCATTTTGCCATCCTTATTTAGTAGTTGAATGTCTTTTACGTTGCACATAGCTGAAGAAAGCCTTTTTGTTGCTTTTAGCATCCCTCGCTAACCTCAGCTCGTTCTCAGCTTTAGCCTTCCTGACGCCATCCCTGCAATTGTGTGCTACCTGCCTGTACTCTTCCCTTGTAGCTTGGGCTTCCTTCCACTTCCTATATGTGTCCTTTTTTGTTTTCAGGTCATCACTAAGCATTTTGTGAAGCCACATTGGCTTCTTCTGTTGTCTTCCACCTCTTTTTCTTGTTGAAATTGTTTGCAATTGTCAGGAGCGCCCTAGCTGCCTCTTGCAGTCCCCACCAATAGCCAACTCAGGTCACAGACGACGAGGAATTCTTTCTGAGTCTTTATTCCTTTATTACCTTATGACTCTTTCAGAATACTAATCACTAGCGACAAAGCAAGGAACAGCACTGGGGAAAGATAGCAGAGTAGCCTAAGCTCCAGGTAAGGCAGTTGGTCCCTGTTCGAAGGAGAATCACGCGAAGACCCTGAACTTATGGGCTAGGGAGAGATCCTCCCTCTTTCTCTTGGGTCCTCGGGACACGACTGTTGCTTGCATGCCAAACGAGTGCTACGCCTCCTTTCTGCGCCCTCCAGCTGTCCTCGCTCCCGGCGTTGGCACCAAGCGTCCACCAAGCCCCCCTCCAACGCTCTCTCACTGCCAGGGTAACTATCTATCCCAGGAATGCTGGCAGGAGGAACCTCTGCCAGCTGCTGTGCTTGTGAGAGATGAGCGAGCTCCTCTCCCATGGATTGCTGTTCCTCTTCAGAATCAGAACTGCTCTGCGGCTCTATTGGCTCAGTTTCCACCCTGACAGTAATTGTGCCTTGAGAATTTCTTTTTTAAAAATTCCCATCCATCTTGGACTCCTTTTCTTATTAGAGTTGCTTGCCATGGAACCTTACTTATCATTGTTCTGAGTTCATTAAAATTGGCTTTCCTAAAATCCAGGGTACGCGTTTGGCTACATTCGGCTTTTGCTTCCCTTAGAACCAAGAACTCAAGGATAACATGGTCACTTTCCCCCAGAATTCCCTGCTTTATCCACTAAGTCATCTCTGTTGGTTAGGATCAAGTCAAGGATAGCCAATTCTCTAGTTCCTTCCTCCACTTTCTGTAGGAGGAAGTTATCAGCAACACAAGTCAGGAATTTCTTGGAGGGGCCATGTTTTGCAGAATTTTGTCTCCCAACAAATATTGGGGAAATTGAAGTCCCTCATTACTACTACATCATGCTTCCTTGAAACATTGGTGATTTGCTTTTCAAAAGTTTCAACCTCGTCTTCTCCTTGATTGGGTGGCCGGTAGTAGACTCCGACCACCATGTTCCTTTTATTCTTTGCTCCACTTATTTTAACCCAGATGCTCTCGATGGGGCTACCAAGCTCATGCTCCTGTATTTCTGTGCAGAGATATGTATTTTTAACATATAGTGCAACTCCACCTCCCTTTCTGTTCCTCCTGTTCTTTTTGAACAAGTTATATCCTTCAATTGCTGTATTCCAGTCATGGGAGTCATCCCACCAAGTTTCAGTTACACCTATGAAGTCATAATTTCCCTCCTGTATTAAGACTTCAAGTTCGTTCTGTTTATTTCCCATACTCTGGACATTAGTATACAGACATTGAAGACCATGTGCTTTATAGTCTGGCTTTCTTCCTACATGTTTCTGAAGACTATTATTGGGCACTATTAGAGCTGTTCTCTCCACTGTGGTGCATGAGCCTTCGTCCATTGTTACCCCCAACTTTACGTCTCCCTCCCCTGTAGGATTCAGTTTAAAGCCCTCCTGATGAAGTTCTTCATGCTGTGGCCAAACACATTCTTCCTAGCCTTTGTGAGGTGCAACCCGTCCCTTGCCAGCAGTCCATCTTCCAGGAAGTATAGCCCATGGTCCCAGAATCAAAATCTCTCACGTCAGCACCAACCTCGTAGCCAGAGTATTTTTCTTTCCCTTTCTATCCCTCTTCTAACTACTAGAAGTATGGATGAGAAAACTATCTGGGCCCCAAAGTTCTTGAGTTTCCTTCCCAAAGCTTCAAAGTCTGATGCGATTTCTTCGTAGCTCCGCTTGGCGGTATCATTTGTTCCCACATGGATGAGAAGAAAGGGATACCTGTCAGTGGGCTTTGTGAGTGTAGACAACCCTTCAGTGACATCTCTAATCTGTCCTCCTGGGAGAGAGCATACCTGGCGAGTCCAGGGGTATTTGTGACATACTTAAGTCTCAATCCCACACAGCAAGGAGTCTCCCACTACTACTACTCTTCTTGTTGTAAGCCTTGGTTTCATTGTCTCTGCTTGACTGACCTTCAGCCTCTTGCTCGCTCTCATGGAGGTTCCCCTGTAATTCTTCCTCTGCAGGCTGTCCTCCAGTCTCATCCTCAAGTACCTGGAAACGGTTCCATAGCTCCACTGCTTCCACTGGTGTAGAGTGGCTTCTAGTTCTTCTGCTCCAAACTGTCACCCTTTTCCAAGGAGTATCCTCTACTTCACTTTTGCACACCTCAGCATTTTCCTCTTCTGCCTCAGCTTGCTGTTGCTCTTCAAGCTTCGGTTCTTCACTTTGCTGCTGCAGTTCCACTGTTCTGTCCAAGAACTCTTCATGTTCTCTTATTCCCTGGAGGAGCGACACTCGTTGCTCCAGTCCTTCTTACTTTTTCTTCCAGCAGTGTGATCAACTTGCACTTGTTGCACATGTAGGCCATGTTGATCTCAGGCAAGAAAACAAACATTGCACAGACTTTGCAGGTCACCACCACTGGAGAGTCTTTTCCTTCCATAGTCTCTATTCCCTTTATGTTTCTAGCTTTCTGATTGTACTGGAATAGCCTGTGCTTTGTCCTCTATTCACTGGAGGTTAACAACAGAGTCCCACTGGTATGGAAGTGTGAGTTACAAGAAAAATATATTTTTTAAAAATGTTAGGGGCCTCTCCCTTGACCTCCCCTGCCGAACTCCTGTTCGCTCGCCCTGATCACTCGCTGTCTGGGAGCTTGCTTGCTTGTATAGCCCCTAGACCAGCTAGAGCAGCTTCCTCTGCTCTGCTCAGCTAGGAGGCAAGAAACAGACTGAAACCTCCTGCTCACACCACTGCTGGGAGTACTCAGGCCACACCCCTATGTTCAGAAGACCTGAGAAGGGTTTCTGCCACTTTACTTTTCTCTGCCTTAAGCACCATGGGCCCTTTGAAACAGAAAAGCAGCATAATGCATTCTGTTCAGAGATAGTGAATTATCTTCCCCTTAAGTATAGTCCAGCATACATATTACCTCTTTGAACCCTGCTTCAGGCCTTCGTTAAGGTTCCTGCCAGGAGCTGTATACAACATTGTTTAATACATTACCAACATCTCTGTAGAGACTGAATCATAGTCAAGATTCAAAGAGAGACCTACTTCAGATGCAATGTTAAAACAATGGTATTAGGAGAATAAACCCTAGCACACCTCGGAACAGTTAACAAACCAGGATCTGAAACCATAATTTGATCCTGGCTTGTTTAAACTAAACACAGTTAGAATAAACCAGTTTGGACATAACAGGGAAAAACAGTTTATTTAAACCCTGAAGGTGACACTTTCTATCTCCTTCCCTGATGTGCAAAGGAAGAGGACAAAAGAGGGGAGACCAAGTGACCATGGCACATTCCCATAATGCTAAATAAAACCATGGTTTAGCATTATACCTCAACAGGGCCAGTCACATGTACAGCCTAAAATTTCCATTCACTAGGTGACTGTGGGCTAGTCACTCTCTCTTTCAGCCTTACCTACCCCCACAGGATTATTGTGAGGATTATTGTGGGGATTATAGGGTGGGTGGGTGGGTGGATAGAAATCAGAGCAGGTACAAGATTCTTAGAGAAAGTCTGGTATAAAATGACATAAAATATTCTCAGTAGCCAATGATCCAGAACCCCCCTTGGATCTTTATTCCTATATGTACTTATTGCTTTTATTGTATTGACTTCGTATGGTTTTTATTTTGTACGCTGCCTGGAGATAGTTCCAACCTTAAAGGCAGCCCAAAAATAATGTTTAATTAATTAAATAAATAAAATACTTGGAAAGAAAACAGAACCTTAAAAAGGCTTTAAAATAATTGGTTTCCCTTGCTCAAGAAAATTCAGTCTACATCACCTGAATAAAATAATATATTTCCTGTCCTATGAAAAAATGTGTTGAGAGAGAAACTACTGCAGAACAGATGCTCAGTTCATCCAGTACAGTTTAAAGGAGGAAGGAAAGATGCTAATAATGGGCAAATACAGGCACAGAAAGAATCAATAGCAATTATTACTTGGGGCTTAGCATCTCAGCTGAGCTCCCAGTTTAAACTCTGAGGGCAATGCTGTGATATTTCATGAAGCATGGCAAGCAATTATTCTGCACATTCACATCAGCTTCAGGGCAGTAATAGGCTAGCTTATGTGAACTACAACATGAGCAAGCAAAGCTACTGATTTGTTGGTTAGGCGAGGCAGAGTTAAATACCATTCACCTTGTATCATACCCTCCAGCATCTCACACATGAAAACAGTGGTAGTTCTTATGTACTTGTAGTACCCCTTTTCTCACGCCAAAGGTCACTAACACACACACCTCTCCCTCCACAATTACAAATGGCTGAAGGCTCTTCTCTGCCTTCTTTACACTGTATGCCTTTACTCAGGGCCAACCTGAATTTTGCTTACATTTTGCTGCCTGAGCCAGAGCAGGGAATGACGTGGCCCCTCAAAGGGCTGAGGCAGAAAATCCTATAAGTGCCTCTCCAGTCCCTGGCAGTAAAAAATACATTAATTCATTAAATAATAAACAATTTGCTGCCTTTCATGACACCCCAAATTAGCTTCCTATGGGTGCTGTGCCTGCGGTCGACTGGATCGAGCCCTTAGTGTTTCAGTCTGGCAATAGCATGCTCTTTTGATTTCAGTAGGAATGTTGCAGCCCAATCCTGTGCATGCTTATTAATTCCAGGCATCCCACCCCACCACTGAACTCATTCTAAGTGGAATGAATTCAGTTAGTGAGCTTAAAATGTCAGCCACAAGCATGTACTTGGCTCTCCCCCATATACTCCAGTGGCACCTGAAGAGAAATGATCCAGGCAAACTAAAGCATTTCTAAGTTCTACCTATTTCAAACAGAAGAGGATTAAGCCTCTAAATAGGGCCTAGAGCAGGGCTGGGCACCAGTCTGCCCTTGGACACATTTCTTGGTGCCTGCCAAGATGCCCTCCTATCTATCTATCTAACTATCTATCTATCTATCTAAATATTATAACCAAATTTCTTACTGGCAACTGGGTTTGCTTCAAAGCAAAGTCAGGACATTTAGCTGCTCCCATCTTCCTTTCCTATGAATGCCTCTCAGCCACACGTGGGCCTCAGAGACATCCTTAGGAAATGAAGATGGCAGGTGGCTGTAGGCCGATGCTTTCATCTGCAGTGTGCCCGTTTTGTGGTGGTGCCCAGGACAGTTTCTCAGATTGCCAAATTTGCCCACAGCCCCAAAAAGGTTGCCTACCCCTGGCCAAGAGTACCCAAGTCTTCTGAAGCTCAGACTTTGAGATTAGCTGCCAGACTGTACCCTGTAAGAGGACGATGCCTGGGAGATGAGCGTGTGGTGAATGGTAGGGCAGGGGCTGGGCCTAGTGATCCCTGGCTGGGGCAGACAATGGCACCTGGCTGGTCAGGAGAAGAGCCTGGTTGTGCCTAATGCTTTAGGGGTGGCATCTGATGAACACTGGGTGTGCGCGCGCAAGCATGTGTGTGTGTACGCGCATTTTGGGGTGCATTATTAGCACCCAAAAATGCAGTATACTAATCCACCAACCTATGTTGTGGGGAAAAATGAACTAAATTTTGGAAGCTGCTTTCCCTGTTCACCTGGAGGTAACTCTTATTCTCCACACGAGATCGAGCAGATGGCTATTCACACACTTGCATTATTATAATTCAGTCAGTCAGCATTAAAGAATCGGAGGAGACTAAGGCATTGTCACCACAACAAGCATATCCCTGTGAAACGTTGAAAGTATCTATGGCATCCAGCCCTGAAATGTTGGAGGGCCCAAAATCACTTCCCCATGAAAATAGGCAAAATTTTCATTTTGGCAACAGCCCACATTAACATGTTGTGGACATGTGTAAAATTTGGCACTTCTGTTATTAGAATGGAACAGCAAAATATGGTAGAATCTGAAAACTGAACACAGGTTTGTATTCAGGTTGACCCATCGGTCTGAACACAAACCACCAGATACTCACAAAGCAAACACACACACACACACACACACACAGAGAGAGAGAGAGAGAGAGAGAGAGAGAACGAACCAGCAAGCAACAATATGATATTAAAAGCATTTGAGCGGAAATATAAAATGTATGTTAGAAAGAGACAGACCCAACTGACTGAGGCCCCATCTACACAGAGACACTTTTTTATGCAATTCCATTTAAAGCCGAATTTTCATGAATTTGAATTTGCTCCTACTGTGCCATGCGTAGCCAGTAAAGCAGCGTATGCATTTTAAAAACCACTTTCACTGGGCAAACAGCACCTGAAACCACATTAGTTTGGGGTTGGGTGGGCAGAGTCCTATGAGTAGAACGGAACATCATCAAATGTGTAGATGTGGTGCAGCAAATGAGCGAAAGCTTGCTCCCTACCCCTCTCCCTACTCCTGTGCAATGAGTTACTTTTGAGAAGGCATGTTAGCCCCCTCCTCTCCTTGTGCCCGCCCTTTCTATTTGAGTGCGATCAGCTTTTAAACTCATTAAACTTCTCCACATCTCCACTGTTACAGATGAGTAGAGTTTTGAAACCAAAGGCAAAGGAATTCTCCCAATCCCTTCCCAGTCCTGTGCTCAATGAACAGTAATTGAAGGCAATGAGTTACTTCTGCGTAGACATGTTTAGCCCACTCCTCTCCTCGTGCCCTCCCTTTCTTGGTGGATGCAACGTTCCCTTCCACCAATCTGCACCATTCCCCCAGCCAGTTGAGGTCATACAGACTCGCAAATTGCACTAAAGATGCTGCGATGGGAATCCATCACAAAATGAGTTTGCAAAAAAGCAGCATTTACAGCATGAAAAACCACACTAGCTATGGAAAAGGACATGCGTCCTGTGCCGCAATCACCTTCGGAGCACAGTAGGACTGGAGTAAATGCCCTATGTAGATGGGGTCCTGGTCCATACTGCTTTTACATCTCAGTATTTCTCAGTAAGCATTGATAGGAAGCCTTACTGATTTCAGTGGGATTTATTTCCATGTTAGTCTGCATAAAATGACAGTATGCGGACTTTTGTATGGTGTTTTTGAGATAAGGAACTTTAGGGGGAAGTATGCTTCCACTGAAGTAGTAAAATATTTTGCTCTTCTTCATCCAGAAGGTAAGTAGATTTACAAAGGAAAAGGAAGTGGTCAATCATTTTCTAAAGTCAGGAATATCCATATATGTGAATGACAGAACTCTCAGTAAAACTGTCAGGACATCCAGTATGGTGTAGTAGTTAGAGCGTTGGACTGGGAGCTGGGAGATCTGAGTTGTAGTCCCCACTGGGCCATGAAGCTCACTGGGTGCCTTTGGGCCAGTCACCAACTCTCACCCTAACCTACTTCACAGGGTTGTTGTGAGGATAAAATGGAGCGGAGAGCCATGTAAGCCACCTTGGGTTCCTTGCAAGAGCAAAAAGATGGGATATAAATTTAATATTATTATTATTATAATTAATAACAATGCAACTAATGCTAATTTTAGCCTAACCTAAACAGACCAGGAGAAAGAATGCTCAGAATCAGTCTTAACAACTAACTCCTATCAATCTATAGGAAAAACCCTAGAAAATGTCTAACAATATGGCAGAAGGGACATGTGCAGAGCAAGTCCTCCGGAGAGGGCAAGGCAAGCCCTTACAGGACTTCCATTAGTGAAAGCTGGGCCACAAATGGTCAGCTGCCCTTCCCACAACGGTATCCTCAAGTTAAGCTCTGCACTTTTCTCACAGGAGTGAATGACTACCACTCCATTATCTGGGACTGTCACAAGTAATCCTAGGGCGAGGATTAGGTGCTAAGAGACAGTCTAGCCCAGAAGCAAGGAAGAAACGGCATCTGCTTCTGACCTCCTCCACCCCCGCCCAAATAAGCAAAACGATAATTGTCCATAAGCACCCCATCTCCAAAGGGACCCTGAGTATACGACACTCATACATGGTATCCCAGGTCACCTTCCAATTGGTTAGGCTTCCTCAAACCATCATCCACCTTCCTGACATTCAAGATAACGATGGGGTGATGCCCAATAGTTTTGTTTTCATTTGAACATCATGGAGATCCATGCAAGTCTGACATGTAAGTGGAAATTGTAGCTTGCTCAGTTCTAGGCTAGCTTCATGATCTCTTACATGTATTTTACTCTGAAGTCTGCTTACTTCCTTTTGACCCCTTCCTTCCTCATTTTTCCAAATGCACATTCAGGAGTTTCAGCTGTTACTCAGAAACACCATTGTGCAATTCCCTCACTTGTCCAAATGCTTGTGTAGTGCTACAGTAGGGATGGGGAACAGGAAGCCCTCCAGATATTGCCAGACTGCAACTCCCATCAGCCCTAGCCAGCATAATCAATGGCGAGGGATGGTGGGATTCATAGGTCAGAACATGTGGAGGGCCAAAAGTTGCCAACCCTGCCCTACATGATCCCCAATTGGCTGGGATCATTTAGGGCACAATCCTATGGATGTTTAGACAGAAAAAAGTCCTACAACTCCCAGCATTCCCCAGCCAGCTTGTGCCCTTATATGACTAATCCAAGAAGAGAAAAAGAAGTAATAACCAGAAAAGGGGAGGGGTAAAGAGGTGAAGCAGCGACCGAGGGCAACAATAGCAGCAAGCAGAATTGTAAAACAGGTGAATATTTTCCTAGTTACATTTGGGGGGAAAGTATTGCTTTTCACTCTCCAAAATCCAAACAGGAGAATATTCTGGAGAGCGCTACTGTGTAATATTTTATCTTAACACTTATCCCTGCTAAAAGTAACACATTAAAAAACCCTCTCAGACAAAAGGTGCAAATGACTGCTAAAGCAAGTTTAAAATGCACGTTTGCAAGAGGATAGTGATTCAAGAACATCCTCATTATCTAATTAAGCAACTGTCTCTAAGGACACGAGAGGCACACTGCTCTGAAGAGGGCTGTGTCTGCCATTCGATTTGGGGGAGGCTCTCACTCCTCCAGTATATGCCAGGCTTGCCTATCTGGCTACACACCAACTCATCATTCCACCGCCCTTCAGTAGACTGACCTGCTCTGTTTCTTCACTGCTTAGCATGCCAACCCAATTTTCACCCGTCTGTAGTGTATGAGTCACTGGCAAACACACTCCCACACCTCACTCCAAGCCCATTACTCGCACATGAAGAAGTCATCAGGCAGAAACCAGGATGATGAAGTTAAAGATTATGAATCCAAATATCCCAGAGGAGGACTTCAAAATGAAATCTTTTGACAGCTACACTTCGGCTTAAAGTTATCCATGGTTCTCGGAATGCCTTGCTCACAGATCTGGCCAGCAGGAGTTATAGCACTAGCCAAATATTATATGCATTATATTATATACATATACAATATATATACACTACATACAGTACACACACACAGAGAATCACAGTTTCCCTCTCCTCTGAAGTACAGTTAAGGCTAACACATTTCTCTTCTTAAGCAGAACAAGAATCCTGGGGGCTGTCTTCAAGAGTGATTTAGTGTGAAGTTAGGGCAGTCTGAATTTCTTCATGACAGATGACATCGTCTCCAATCCGCTGCCAACCAGCCACTTCCCTCCTGAAAAGCCGCATTGTCTGAAACTCCTTTTACTCAATTTTTTTTGCTGAAAGCGGCTCCGTGGCGGTTTTACTACAGTGTGCCATGTGTGCCCCTCCACACACACACACACACATTAAATCCTGGGTGTGCCTCTGTGATCTGGCAGTGATGTGGTCAAGAGGGTGGGACGCCCCATTCCCTCTTGTTTCCCCAGTGGTGGTAGTTTTTTCCCATTGAAAAAATCCCCAGGGGTGCAGCAGTGGCCCCTCACATTACTGCAGTAGTGGGGACACTCATTCACCTTAGCTAGCCTGCTTTTAATCTTTAACATACCCCCCTTCTGTGCATGTTTACTCAGAAGTAAGAAATAAATCTCGCTCCCCTGCAGTGAAAGGGTTAAAGGCTAACTTTAGTAACTTGCCCTAAAGTGCTCTTTTGCTTCGTAGATGCGCTCTTAAATCCCTACTGTGATCCTGTGCTTCTTTGATGTTCTGTAATTTCAAGTCGTTTCTCTGTTGTTATGTAAAGTCCCTTCCCCACTTTATCACAGGGATGTTCTTTTAGGTTTATGGGAGCAGCTCATTCTGAGTAGGGAGATGGAAAAAGGGAGAAAGGGGGGTTGGAAGCAATAACTCTGGGCAGAGTGCTGGAATGGGATGAAATTGAGGGGCTGAGCTACTCTCAGGGCGGGGTGTGCGTGTCAAATGCTGCACTCGAGAATTGGGGATTTCGGCTTCTCAAGGCAAAAGTGCGCACATGGGGAAAAATGGGATGGGAGCAATAACTCCGGGGCAGATTGCTGGAATGCGGCAAAATTGGGGTGGGGGAAGCTCTCAGGGGAACCCTTCAGATGTTGCACTTAAGAACTGGGGATTTTGCTTCTTCAGGGAAATCTGCACACATGGGGAAGATTAGTTGCTCTCCATTCATAATAATGTAGTAGCAAGGGGGAGCCTGGACAGGGGGCAGTGGGGAGAGCCTCTCTCATTGGTTGAGCAGCCCCTGCCAGTTTGATGACGTTCAGTTTTACTCCCCCCAACCCACCCAGAAGTATGTTCCTTTCAAGCATTGTGTGACCCCTGAAAACCAGATTTTAAAGGTTCTGTACACTCGGCTTATCTTGCTTTGTGTGTCCCTGACAGAGCAAAGCCGATTCCATGAAAATCCAGGTAATACTCCAACTCACTTCTCATTCCATTGTCACGAAGGTCCCCCCACAGGTTAGCCATAGTGAGAGTTTGCATTCTTGCCGCTGTATTCCTTGGTCACAGTCAAGGCTTGCCAGTGTTGTTGTTGTTCAGTCGTTCAGTCATGTCCGACTCTTCGTGACCCCATGGACCATAGCACGCCAGGCCTTCCTTTTCCTGTGCTCTCTCCCGGAGTGTGACAAGTCCATATTCATTGCATCAGTGATGCTATCTAGCCATCTCATCCTCTGCCGTCCCCTTCTCCTTTTGCCTTCAGTCTTTCCCAGCATCAGGGTATTTTCCAGAGAGTTTTCTCTTCGCATTAGGTGACCAAAGTATTTGAGCTTCAGCTTCAGTATCTGTCCTTCCAATGAGCACTCAGGGTACTGAAGGGATATTGAAAGTTCTGGAGTGAGCCACAAGATTGCAACAGCCATTATGTCTGCGCCAACCCAAATGTCCGTTGGCCTTCCACTTTTGCCAACTTTCCAAGACCCAGCTCTGTCTTGGACCCACAGCTTCATGCACAGCCAGAATGAGACAGCTAAGTCTTATTTCTGAATGTCATGGAGAATTACCATTCCCAACATTTACCCATATCCAGCCAATAATATCACCTTGGTGCAGAACCTCTTTCAGCCTGTGGGCCAAATTCCATTTCGGAGAAGCTTTCAGGGGCCACATTCCAGTGGTGGGCACAACCGAAGGCCAGCAGGGTAAGGCAAAAGGCAAAGGAGCCAAGGGTAACAGAAATACCAGCATGTAGGAGGTGTTTCCTAAGTTTAGAATGGGGATAAACTGCACAAACAGCCAGGAAACCACCAAACAATCAGTGGTCAGGGGAAGGGGGATGGTGCCAGGGGAAGGGGCCACAAGCATCTGCAGAATCTTGGAGGGCCAGAGTGGGACCCCAGGAGGCTGGATTTGGCTCTCCGGCCTGAGGTTCTGCACATATGCCTTAGTGCAACTGGTATCTGAAAGACCAATAGAAAACCTACGGAAACATTAAGCAGAAAATTGAATCCTGACGATTAAGTGGCCTTCTTGTCAAAGCAAATTGCCATTAAGACATGATATATCAACCATCAAACATGTTTTAAATCGTAACATAATAACAGCCCTGCTGTATCAGACCAATGACTTGTCTGATCCATCATCCTGCTTCCTTCAGTGGCCAACCAGATGCCTCTGGGAAGCTGAAACGCAGGACTTGAACACTACAGCACTCTTCCCCTATTGCCCTTCAGCAACGGGTGTCCAGTGGCATACTGCCTCTGAATCCAGGGGACTCACATAGCCATGATGGGCCTGCAGAGAGACCATGGATTTGTCTAATGCCTTTTTATAGTAATTCATGTCAGTGGCCATCAACACATCTTATGGGAGCAAATCCCGTGCATTAATTATGTATTGTCTGCAGTAGTTTCTTCTCCTTGTCCTGAACCTACTGCCAACCAATTTCGTTGCATTACCCCGAATTCTGGTTTTATTGGGGCAGGGGACTTCTGCCTATCCACCATATATAGTTTAATAAACTTCTAGCATGTCTTTCCCCCACCCCAGTCATCTTTTTTCTAAACTAAACTAAAAAGCCTCAAACGTGGTAGCCTTCCTTCACAGGGCAACTACTGCAGCCTCTTGATAATTTTAGTTGCCCCTTTGTGCCCCTTGTTCAGCTCCATCATACTCTTTTTCAAACAGGATGATTGGAACCATAGATGGATAACATAACCCAACGTTTTATCTCAACGGAGTGACTAATCGGGTTTCAAGTAATCACGTTTGCATCTCTCTCTTCCTCCAAGGAGTTCTAGGCTGCATATGTAGGGTGCCCCCCATTTTATCTTCACAATGATCCTGTGAGGTAGGTTAGGCAAAAAGAGCAGGGGGGGCGGAGAGAGAGTCCTGCTTGAGTTTGGTCAAAGCCTGATCCCTGGCCTGAATGCAGGGGAGGAGCCAAGTCAGAGTACTGCATGGGGGTCACACTACTAAGGAACCTGGTTTTTCTGGGCTCTAAGGAGTGTGCTTCTCTGACAGGTGCTTCACCGCCTGCTACTTCTAGTGTGGATGATCTCTAGGGCTGGTGACAGTTTCCTCCTCTGACTCCAAGGGTAGGATAGGTTCATCAGGGGCCCTAACTGCAGATCCCTCAAGGCCCACTGTTGTCAGAGGGCCCGGTGTGGCTTCTCCAGGGATGTGAGGAGTGTCTATGGAAGTGCTGGGGTCAGGGAACCTCATAGGGTTTTCGGCCATGGAATCTTGATCTGAGGGGGTGATCTCCTAGCTTGGGCCTAGGTCAGGCACGAGAGAGAGAGAGAGAGAGAGAGAGAGAGAGAGCGTCTGACCCGAAGTCACCCAGTGAGCTTCATGGCTTCAAGCTAGCACTCCATCCAATTTATCCCACTGGCACACCCTTCCGGTACCCATCCTTCGCTTTCCTTTTCTACAAAGAAAAATGCCAATACAGCTCTGCTCCACCAGTTTTCAACTTCTCCTTTAGTGTCTCCTATACTGACAAGGCTTAAAATAACAAAATCCAGGACAGCCTTAGGGGGCAATAAGAGATGTGCAAGACTTCTCCAAATAGTCTGATGTTCACAGCACAGTTCACACTTCAAGAATTGGCCAAGAAACTTAGTCAACAGGAAATTCATCAGTTAAGTAACAAAGAGACAGTCTCCTCCATCTCGCTTGATCAGATAATAAGGGCCACCGTTTGGAAAACAACTGAGATAGCAGATTAGATTTAGGCACTTCTGTTTTGAATACCCTGGTCTAGACATGTATGCTGATAGGAAGAGAAAACAATGTTTGCTGTACAGCCTCTAATTTGCTTCCAGCCATTGGGGCAGTGAAGGGAGAAAGGGGATTGCCGAAACTCCTTGCAAGGTAGGCAGGGACAGCAAATAGTCAGTAGACTGTCACCACCCCTTTTATGTCCACACCAACCCAAGCCAGGGGATTCTTGGACCTTCTGTTTCTTTCTTTCTTTCTTTCTTTCTTTCTTTCTTTCTTTCTTTCTTTTAGATTTTAGCTGTTCTTTATCTCATTTCCATTACAATATATGTACATTATCTATCTGTACAACTTTGTTCAACAAACGCATAATAAATTGTACAACAATTTACAAGTTATCTACGCTATTAACAATGATAAGATGTGCATATTTTAAGGACAAATATATAACCTAAACTAAACTTTCGCTGTAGGATTCTCAGACCTTCTAGGACAGAGTTGGGGCCGCTAAAATAGCAGTTCAAGTTGGCACCCTCTATTTTAAGCCCCAAGCCCAAAACAATACAGAGTAGCAAAGTACACAGCACAAAGGCACTGAAATTAGCACTGAGGTTTATCCGAAAAGAGGCGCACAGGCAGGTCTAAAGGCAGATATGAAGTTTATTAAGATGGGGAATGGGATCAAAAGTTATACAGAGAATCACAGAGAACCTTTAAAACAATACCCCAAGCAAAATAGCAAAACAATAGCTGAGCCTATCCTACATATTACCGAAGTAAGGATCTCCCAACAGGTCAGGGCCTCACCCAGAATCCAAGAACTTACAATCCTGAAACAAGGTGACACAGGTAAGTGGAGACAACTGGGCCACTCTGAATCTCCCTTTTTCTCTTCCAGAACCTGGCAGCTCAGGGAAGATCTCATGCAACCAGTCCCCAGCACTGCTCCACAGCCCTGAGAAGGAGGGAGTACTTTCTCACAAGAATACAGCTGAGATTGCTTGGCCCAATTAATAAAGCCTTAAGTTGGCCTTGAGAGCTGGAGCAGCCCGGCCTATCTCGAGGTAACAAATTCACAGGTGGTTGCATCACTGCTTGGCCCAATGGACAGAGCAACACGATGAAACTTTTGACATGATCTCCCAGCCAGAGTACCTGACAGAGAGCGCAGTTCTTGACAGGGGCTTTTATGCATTTTATGTTCCTAGAATTTTTTCTGGACTAGTGGTTTTCAGGCTGGGGGACCCTGAGGTTCCTTACAAACATGACAGCAGTGCCTTGATTTGAAGGTCAATTGTGACAAAATCACCTGTTTGTTATGTCATTCTGTTTTATTGTATAAATGTGTTTAGTTGTGCAGGGAAAGTATGTACAGGTAAGAAGGGTTAACTGTGTGCAGGATGGGGCTTGTGTGTGATCGGCTGTTTTCATTCTACCTGAGGGCAGGGGGTCAGTGAGTGATGTGTGAGGAGGGTTTGTTTTCGGTTTAGTTAGTTAGTAGTTCGATTTTGAGGGAGACAGGGCTTGGAGTTCAACCGACCACCATCTTGGATGGGGAGGGAGGATTTAGAGGGCTTGTGAGGCAGGTTTAGGCTAATTAATAATATCACAGGTCAGAATTAATATTGCCGGGAGAATTATCAACAACATCAGATACGCAGACGATACCACCCTAATGGCAGAAAGTGAAGAGGATCTAAAGAGCCTCTTGTTGAGGGTGAAAGTGGAGAGTGCAAAAGCTGGTTTGAAACGCAACATAAAAAAAACGAAGATCATGGCATCTGGCCCTATCACTTCCTGGCATATAGAAGGGGAAGAAATGGAAGCAGAGACAGATTTTATTTTCTTGGGCTCCAAGATCACTGCAGATGGTTACTGTAGCCATGAAATTAAAAGACACTTGCTCCTTGGGAGGAAAGCTATGGCAAACCTAGACAGCATATTAAGAAGCAGAGACATCACCTTGCTGACAAAGGTCCGTCTAATCAAACCTATGGTTTTCCCAGTAGTAATGTATGGCTCTGAGAGCTGGACTATAAGGAAGGCTGAGCGCCGTAGAATTGATGCTTTCGAACTGTGGTGCTGGAGAAGACTCTTACGAATGCCCTGGACTGCAAGGAGGTCAAATCAGTCGATCCTAAAGGAAATCAACCCTGACTGCTCACTGGAAGGACAGATACTGAAACTGAAGCTCAAATATTTTGGCCACCTACTGCGAAGAGAAAACTCCCTGGAAAAGACCCTGATGCTGGGAAAGATTGAAGGCAAAAGGAGAAGGGGACGGCAGAGGATGAGATGGCTAGATAGCATCACCGATGCAATGAATATGGACTTGAGCACGCTCCGGGAGAGAGCGGAGGACAGGAAGGCCTGGCATGCTATGGTCCATGGGGTCACGAAGAGTCGGACACGACTGAACGACTGAACAACAACAACAACAACAAACTAAATACTATACAACGCTCTTTCAAAAGCTAATCTAAACAGGCCCCCAGTCCACTGATCCTGGTTCATAAGCAAATTAACTGAAGGTACAGCTATTTATTTGTTCTCAACAACATCTCAAATGATATATTGAACTGGGATTTTCTCATATCCCTGTGGATGTGTATTCAATAAAGGAGTCTCCCATTTGAAATAATTGGATGTGAATTCAATAAAGGAGTTATTTATCTACCTGTTTAAGAATAGCAACCATACAGAGAAAGCCACTGAAAGTTTTACAGCCAAGCCCTTCCATGTTCTAAATTTACTGATAGATATGTAACTATAGTGACTGCTAATACTTGACATTTATATAACTAGAGTATTCAGAGTACAAACTGTAATCCTGCCTACAACCCTGCAAGGTACGTCCATCATAATTATCCCCTAACTGCAGAGGTGGGGAGCAATGCGAGAGAGAAGAGACCGTGAGGGGGTAGCTTGCTTAATGAGCTCATGGCGGAGTCAAAATCTGAACCAGGGACTCTCCACTTTTCAAATCAGGCTCTTAGCCACTACAACAGTACTCCATTTACTGTCCTGTCTTTCCTCAAAAGGCAATTAAGAACATTTCCAACAAAAAGGACATCTAGCTGTTCAATCTCTTTATTCACCAGCAGGCTTTGAACTCCTAAATTATATGTTGGCTCAAAATGTTTCAGCTTTTTAATAATACAGCTACACACACACACACGAGTCATTTAAAGGGACTCCTAAAGCAGGTTCTGCACTGCAGGGTAGTTTAAAAAAAATATCTTAGAAACAATTTGAAGAGAGAAAAAGAATGTACTTATTTAATTTTCATCCTGCTTTTCTAAAAACATTAGTACCCAAAGCAGCTTAGAAGATACAAAGAATACGAATATAACCACCAAACTGAAAGCTCACACTTACAAAAACCTGCATTAAAACTATTTAAAAAAGCAGCACCAGACTTAAAAGCAGATAACTAAATATTAAACATTCAACAGTAACATTTTAAAAACTCAAGTGGAAAGTGGATGTCCCCCAGGATGTTGGTGCTACTGCCAAAACGGTCTAGTTGCTTGTACCTGCCTGCTGGATCTTCAACAGTGACGGGATGAGAGGAGAGCCTCTGAAGCCAATCTTAGGACTTGGACAGCTTCATGTGGAAGACGCTGGGTCAAGCTGTCCCAGTCCTGGGCCATTCAGCCATTGCCAGAGTTTTCCTCCATGAATTTAGGTGGCTTTAAAGCCACCTTCTAAGACAGTGGGCATCACCACATCTCATGGCAGTGAAGTCCATACATTAATTGTACACCATATGAAGTAGTGCTTCCTCCTGTCTGTCCTGGATGTCCTGCCAATCAGATTAATTGGATGACCACAAATTCTACTTTTAAGAGAAAGGGAGAAAAGCCTATCCATCTTCTTTCTCAACACTACACATAATATTACAAGCCTCTATCATGTTCCCCTTCATCTCTCCCGCCCCCAAACTAGAAGTCACAATCAATGTAGCCTTGTAGGCTTTCCTCTCAGGAGAGATGTTCCAGCCCCCTGATCATTTCAGTTGCCTTTTTCTGCACCTTTGCCACCACTGCAATGTCTTTTCTGAATTGTGGCAACAAGGTGTATACACAGTATTCCAAGTGTGGCTGCATCATAGATTTATGCAATGGAATCACAATACTGGCAATGCTTCTTTTTGATGCCATACTGTCCCCTTTCCGGCCGATCTGGGGTTTGTTTGGGGATGGAGATAAAAGTTTTCTTCTTCCTTAGCCCCTCTTCAAATGGTTTCCATTTCAGTCTAATTGCCATTGTCTGCCCACCCCCGATTATTACTCAACGCCTTCCAATCTCTGCACCATTCTCAAATGAGCACTTTGCACAAATCTCACAATCATCAAGAGGCTGAACTGCCAGACTGAATTATTAGAATCTAATAATTAGAATAAGGGAGGATACTGCTAAGCTAAAAACACATACACATATCTCCCAGTACAAGCAATTATGAACACATCTTGAACAGGCTTCAGATTTCTGCCTCTTAGCAAACCAACATTAAAATCAAAAGTATTTAGAGCAGCGTCCCCCAGCCGCGTGCCATTCAGATGTGTTGGTCTATGACACCCATCTTCTCCAGCCATCATGGCCATGGGCTAGGGATGATGGCAGTTGTAGTCCAACACATCCAGAGGGTACCGGGTTGGGGAAGGCTGATTTATACATGCATGTCCAACTGAAACAAAGGCTAAGTATATTACTCCTTGAGAAATGGGATTGCCTTTTAATTCATTCATTTCATTTATTGTATTTCTATATTACCAACAGCCAAAGGTCTTTGGGCAGTTACAAAGATTAAAAACCTTAAAATAAAATATTGTACATAATATAAAAACCATTTAAATACAAACATAAACAGACAACGCACACACACAACACACACACACTGAACAATAAGAAAACCCAGGACCTGCTGAAAAACCTTATAATATGCTGCCAAATGCCTGAGGATAGAGGAAGGTCTTAACCTGGCACTGAAAAGAGGACAACTTTGGCACAAGGCAGGCCTCATAATCAGGGGGCCACCAGCAAGAAGGCCCTCTTCCCTTTTGTCACCTTCTGGGCCTCCCTTGGAGGAGGCACTCAGAGGAGGTCCTCAGATGATGAGCGTAGTATACAGGTAGGTTCATGCAGAGAGATTTGCTCTGTTAGGTACTGCGGTCCCAAGCTGTGTAAGGCTTATGCTGCTCTTTAAAGCACCATGTTTATTGATGAACAACCACCCACTACGAGGTCCAGGTGAAGTTTTGTCAGCATTCACCAATCTCAAAACCAGAGAACATGTTTATAGTTCCTGCTAGGATTCCATTGGAAATGCCCTTCCCATGGCAAGTGAGACTGGGATGGATCACCACCTCCTTTTGGTGAGACTGTAATGCAGCCTTCCCCAACCTGGTGCCCACCAGATGTTTTGAACTACAACCCCCACCAGCCCCATCTAGCATGGTCAATGGTCAGTGATGATGAGAGTTGTAGTCTAAAACATCTGGTGGGCACCATGTTGGGGAAGGCTGCTGTAATATACACTCTGGTTCTCATTTTGGTATGTGAGAATGGCAGTGCCCCCCAATCAAACCTGGGAGTCCCCTGGCCTGCCAGTCATTCCTCCCTCCATCACTGCCACCAGCCTATTCCCACAACAAGTGTCAGCCTCTTTCCCTCTGTTGGTGTAGCTCATGGTACCTGGCCCAGTAGAGTCTTCTCTGACCCCTTCTGCTTGCTACTGAGATCATAGTAGGGGAAGCAAGTTTAAACAGGCAGATGAATGCAAAGGAAGCATATCCAGTTTCAAGGCAATGGCTAATTCTTCTGGCACATGTCCCAGGTAGCCCCACCTTGTTTGTTTACTTGTTTGTTTATTTAAAATCAAGAATGGCAAGCTTCTATTCTCTATTCTTCCAGTGGCTGGAAGTGCATTTTGCCACTTTCCATGAACAGTTTGGATCAATACTAAAGTTGGCACTATCTAAAAGTAAGACCCTCCCAGAGATGACGCACATGCGCTTATCATTTCCCTTGATTTTCAGAGTCACCCAAAGCTGTCATCTAGTGCAACTGGACTTGCAAGGGCTCTTGCAAGTCCAGTTGCCTTCCCCTTAAATCAATTCGTTGCCAGCTTAAAGGCGGCTTAATAATCCTTCAACAACGTACCCCTGGAAACACTACTCAGCACTTTTCTATTACTAATAATAGAAGTGAAATCTAAATAATGATAATTTAAATTCTGGAGTTATTCCAAATGCAGCCCAGGACGTTCTGCCATAGAGCTGACTGCATTTTTTTAAAAATACACAATTGCAGCCAAAAGTATATGTGAGCTTTTCTTCAGACTTGCGGCAACTTGCACCAATAGGAGAGAAAATGCAATCCACTGCCAGGAAGGGTTTCAAGTCCTCCTACAGAATGAAAAATGGCATTATCATAAAGGCTTTCATGAACTAGAGCAGAAGAAGAATAGTTGTAGCTCAGCAGCAGAGGACACGCTTGGCATGAAGAAGGTCTTCCATTCAACCCCTGGCATCAGGTAACATTTCTGGGAAAGATCCCTGCTCAGGGATGGCCCTACTATTAGGCAAAGTGAGGCGATGGCCTCAGGTGGCAAATACTGACTGGCAGGCAGCAAGGCGCAGGGGGAGAGAATTGTGTGACACGTGTCCTGCCGTATGTCCCCTAAGCTAGCCAGCTGCCTTCAGGTGTGGTTGAGGGTGCTGTTCTATCATCAGTGTTGAAGAAAATTCAACTGCCAGTCCAGTCAGCTTCTGTACATGGAATGGGAGGTGGCACCATCTTCCTTGCTTCAGGCAGCAAAATGTTTGGGGCCAGCCCTGCCCCTGCCTCAGACTTTGGACTGCCAAGGGGAACAGACAGTACTGGCCTAGACAGATCAAAGGTCTGACCATGTACGGTTGATCCCTATATTTAAAAATGGATCATCGTTTACAAATTCTGAAAGGCAGAGATAGCTTTCAAAGAGCTATAGAGTTAAGTCTCACTGTGATGTGTGGGCCATTGCAAAAGAACCACCCAGAATTGTTATGTTTCAAAAAAGAAGAATTAACCCAAGCAAACCACAGGTTCTCCTTATTAACACAACAGTTATCCATACTAAAAACAGATTACTCAGCTTCTCTGGTTTCCTGTTTGAACTGACAGCAGTTGAAACAGATATACTTCTGAAGAATAATGAATGAATCCACAGTGACATTTAATACACATTGAAGACGACCTACTCATTTAATGTGCAACTCATGTTAGAAGAACCATATAAGGCCTCTGGTCTTCAGCAGCCTATATACACCCAATGTATCCAGGCTGGCAAAACATTCTGTTAACTTAATATGCAAGGAGCGCCTGGACAACTGCAGACACATCAATGTACAAGGACAGAGGACGGATGAGGGGCATTTCCACCTCTATGGTAGCATCCCCAAATACAGTGCTTTAATTGTTCAAAGAGGAATGAATGGAAGCCATTCATCTATAAGGAATTTTGAGAGGTTTTGTTGTCATTTGTTAAGCTGGGAGTATAGAAAGGCTTGTATGTAGCCTTGCCTTTGAAGCCAAACTAAACCATGTGTCCATAGCACAACATTGTTTACAGATATAGGACCAAAGGCCACCAACAATGATTATAATAATTAACATTTATATCTTTAGGATGCTGAATTCAGCAGCCAGTATCAAAATTCTCTGGGCTGGGATTTTCCTTTGCATCTGCTGGAATTTCAGCACACGCACATGCACACGCACACTCACACACACACACACACACACCTGATGATGCATTATTTTAAATGATACCCAAAGCCCTGGTTCATATACTCAAAAAAGCCAACACTATCCTCACATGGAAGAGGGACAAATTTACCCCTCCACCTTTCTATCCACCAGGCAAATAATATCTGTGCGAGATAGTGCCTACCCTATTGAGTATAAAGTCCACGGTCAGGTTTCATTAACGTGGAAGGAACTTGGGAGAAATCTTGGCAATTGCTTCCAAGCTAGGCAATAAACTACCAAATTAATTGTGAAGCAGCCTTTGCTCACATCCAGTAGAGGAAACAGCAGCTAATAATGGCTTATTCTATGTGCAAAACTAAAGAGCCTCAGTAATAGACCTCCTTGCCCAATTACTTAGCTCTTACATAGCTCTTTCCCTTCAAAAGCATCCCCTTCAAGCTATTTAAGCTATTCCCTGGATTCCATTTTCAACACAAACATTGCAGGGTGGATGTTTTGGTCCATGCATCTAATAATATTGCCGGGTGAGCCATTACAGCAACATTCAACACAGATATCATATCAATGATCATCACTGATCCAACATAGAGAGGGTGAAGTTTACCTGGTAGATGTACACACAAGAATTGGGTCCTGAAATGCCTTTTAACAAATGCTAAAAGTTAAGACACAATATAATTACCCTGAGTTACTCATTTGTTCAAATCCAAGATGGTTTCCTGGTCATTTGTTATTCATCTAATCCCCACAACTGGGAAAATTTGGACAAATCCACAGCCGAATGAAACATCAATTTGGATGCAGGGCTGGTTTTAGAGCATGAGAAATCCACAATTGTATACACCAGAAGAGATAGTTTGTGCCATAAAATAAAGTGAAGGGTCTTCTTTTTTGCAGCATTCCTGCAGGGATGTTCCTATAGCATGCTTATGTAATATGACAGACCCCATCTCAGGATTCTGTTGCTCACATAGCGTAGGAATTTACACACAAAATCTGTGGTGTTGACAAAAGGTCCAGATAGTCAGAAAATTTATTACTGAGTCAACAGTAGGACGGGGGAAGGTTAGGAGGTGTTCACCTGGTAACAACATCACTACATTTGTTTGGTGAGAGGAAGGTTTAAATAAACCTTAGCTAGTACATTTTTACTGCTTCTAAAATTGACTTGGTAACTGCCATCACTGGAAGGCCTTAGGCAGGCAACTTGTCTCTCAGCCTCAGGGCCCTGACTCCTCAGTATGGAGATAATGATATAAATGGTATAGGGAGACATTTTTCTCCCTCTCTCAAAATACTAGACCCCGAGGTCATCCCATGAAGCTGATTGGTGGGAGATTCAGGACAGACAGAAGGAAGTCGTTCTTCACACAGTGCATAGTTAAACTATGGAATTCAATACATTAAGATGTACTAACGGCCACCAATTTGGATGGCGTTGAAAGGGAGTTAGATAAATACCTGGAGGAGAAGGCTATCAATGGCTACTAATCCTGATGGCTATGTGCTACCCGCAGTACCAGAGGCAGTAAGCTTATGTACACCAGTTGCTGGGGAACATGGGCTCTTGCACTCATGTCCTGCTTATGGTTTCCTGGTCAACAGCTGGTTGGCCGCTGTGTGAATAGAATGCTGGACTAGATGGACCCTTGGTCTGATCCAACATGGCTCTTCTTATGTACTTACGAAGTCAGATATTTTAAGATTAATTTTATATTTTAAAGTGCTTACATTTATTCACTTTTTTGTGCCAAGGAATAAAGCAAAATTTTATCACAGAAGGGGGGATATTCTTCTAAAATAAAAACTTCTAAAACTACAGTTGCATGACAGGGGTTGTCAAATAATTAGTATTGTTACTGTACAATAATATCATACAGAAGAAATCAGTACTAGGGTCTGAGGAGCCAATAAAATTCCAGATTGTGCCAGATTCTATCAGGCTTCACCCATAACTCATCAGGATTCTGTTCTGACTGCAATTTCTGACACACAGGATTCTGCCTTGGCTCCTCCCCTTGCCCTCCAGATTCTGTCCTATCTCCTCCCTTAACTTCCCAAGACCGCTCCAGGCTGTGCCCAGCCTTCCAGCTTTTACATTCACTCTACCCCTGTCCTGCCAGGTTATGCTTAATCTCCCTACCACGCTGTGTGCTGGCCCTGCACAAGGGGCAAGTAATTTTAAAATCAAAATTGGCATCTCTTAATATGAGCAGGCATCTGACTGCAGACTTAACCATTTTACTTCTAAAGAGAGGAAATATACATAGAAAGGCATTTGGAAGACTACTTCTATTGGTGTGTGCATGTGCATGAGAGAGAGGGGGGGGGGCTACTTCTCAAAAGTTGTGCAAACAACAGCCAGACAGGGGTTCTTATCCAATTGTTAGCTTCAAACGAGTACTACTACATACATTGTCCAAGCGTAATCTTTGCTGTCATGAGCCATTTTTGCAAGCACAATTACAAAACCAAGAGCCCAATACCTAAAGTGGCACCAATAGGACAATTACAATCAACAACTCACAATAATTTTAGATGAGCCACCATTTTAAAAGGGAGGTATTACCTCTAAGAACTTCACAGCAGTTGGGATAATTGGATCTATAATGCAGCAATCAGTGCAGCAAGCAGTTATAATTATCTTCAAGAAATCCCGTACGGTGTGTTTCATATATTGGGTTAACTTCAGGAAATATTGCCAAATGGCTGAGCAGGCTGTGACATTCTCAAAGGACTAAGAACTCAGTTCTGTACCACACAGGTCATTGGCAATTTGGGCCAAAGCTACACTAGAGCTCCAACGAGCTGGTATAATGTAGAGGTTAAGAGCCAGGACGTTGCCAATTCAACTGTCACCTCAAACACAATTTCACTACATGGTCCTAAGCAAGCCACTAATCATCCAATTTCAGTCTCTTGTTCCCATCTACAATATGGGGATACAACAAGTAACAGCAGCTTACCTTAGAGGGTTCTAGTAAGGATCGATAACAGCCAGTGTGTTATAGTGGATGGGGTATTGGACTTAAATTGGAGACACCAGTTTTGGAATCCCTGCTTGGCCATGAAGCTCACCAGCTGACATCCTCACCATTTCTCAACCTAAACTATCTGATAGGGTTGCTGTGAGGATAAATGAAACTCATGACTCCCCGGTGCAGGTCCAACAGTTCCTCTACTGTATCATCCTGACCTCTTGGAATATGGGGAAGGATTCAAAATAAATAAAAATGAATAAAAAAACAGCAAACAATGGTCCAGTTCAGACAATCGTATTTCAGCTTCATAAGCAGAGATATGCATTAGCCTTTACCCATATGCCCCATCCTCATGCCACTCCTTCCCTTCTCGACCCACTGCAATAAGCTTGGAAGTCCACAATTAACCATGGTTTCAAATTACATGTGAACTAGGAAGCTATGGTTACAAAGTTCACAACAAACCAAGATCTTAAACCACAGTATAGAGTTGGTTTAAGATCCTGGCTTATTCTGAACCTGGTAACCATAGTTTCCTGGCTTGGATGTAATGGGAAAACATGGTTAATGGAGGACTTCCAGGGTTAGTCATGGCACACAAGAAGGGAGGAGGAAAAAGACTAAGTACATGGGCAATAGGCTTGTTCATATCTCAGTGTATTAAGCCAAGATATAGGTTGTAAGCCTGTGGGAAGATCTCATCTCTGATCTTTGTGAGCTGCTCAGGGAGGCTTTTTGGCTGAGGAATGAGGTAAACATTATTTAAATACTCTGAACCAGGCAAATATGTGCTAAACAGTCCGAGCACTGGAAATGCACTTCAGAAGCCTTGCTAGTAAGTCCACTAAATCACCAGCCCACAAAAAGATTTAGTCACTTGCCTGCCCACACACATCCATGCTAGTGATTTATGGCACACTGGTCCCCAAGGGAAGAAACAAAAAACACATACAAATCTTGAAATAAGGGTTACTTCCACATTATGAGCATCTCTACACCAGCCTAAAATCCTGCATTTAAAACGGGGCTTTCTGCTTCCGTTTTAAATGCGGGATCACAATGACTCCCTTTTTCACCCGCTTCCTTTTCCCCCACCCCTTTCCCCCTCCTTCTCCCCGTATCTGAGTCTTCCATTATCTTTCATGGATCTCGCTCCTCTTCTTGCCGCTTTTCCTCTTTTCATGGAGGAAACTGAAGCGGAACACAAGGGGGTAATTTGAGAGATCAGTATCTGCGATCTATTTAAAAAGGGAACAAAGGGCATTTAGTGCAGGTGACCCTGGAGGGTCACGGCGTCATCTAAAGAGCCCACAAACATCCGCGAGGGAGCCTTCCCAATAGCAGGATAAAAGATCCATGTGAAGAAAGCCCACATGGTGAGCTCCTAGTGCTACAAAGCATGAGCTGGAGGGCCAGTAGCTCAGTAATAGAGCCCCTGCTTTGCATGCGGAAGGTCCCAGGTTCAATCCCCAGCATCTCCAGTTAGGGCTAGATAAGAATCCTTCCTAAAACCATGGAGAGCCACTACCAGTCGCTGTTGACAATACTGGGCTAGACGGACGAATGGTCTGTTTCAGTATAGGACAGCTTCCTATGTTCCACACAGAAGGCACCATGCAGCTTTTTCCATCTATTCCTCCTTAACAGATGGAAAAACTGGTAGGAAAAACATGGGAGGGTTACAAGTGGAAGATGATAATGTCTGGATCTCCCATAAAATTCCATGTATGAGGCAGGATGATGGCACCAAAAAAGCCTTGTCTGGAAGGTGGAAGCACCTCACATTTCCATGCTTAATCACCTCATGCTAGTGGGACATTACGCTAGTGGGACATAATTTATGTTAGTGTTCATCTCCCATTGGATGCTGCCCAAATGAAATAAATACCTTAAGGCTAGGACTGCCTCCTTCCATATGAACCTACTCAGACCAGTCCTGGAGACCCTGCTCTGTGTTTACCCCCTCCCCCCACCCCACACACACAAACACACACACACACACACACACATACATACATATATATATATATATATATGTATGTATGAAAAATGGTGGGTGTTACACAAGACTGGGCTTTCTCAATTGTGCTGTGGAATTTTCTCCTCGTTGCTTACTTCCTACTGGAGACTTTGCTTTTTCAGGAGGCATTTGGGAATAGTTGATTGCAGTTTCCCTCCATTTATATTTTATGTCTCAGGATCTCTCCCATGGCTATGTTACTTTTTTTATTTACTTTAGAATTTTTTGAAAAATTGTTGATATTGTTAACAGGCTTAGTTAGGAGTCTTTGTACTAAAAGCCAGGGTACAAGTATTATATTAATTTCTAAAACTAAATCAAAAAAAGAAAATACAAACGCTCCTTTTGATTCAAGGCGGGTTATCAAAGTCAGGTTAGGCGCCTGCCTGGCTGTATTTTAAACCCAATCCAATGTCACACCCAGGGCCCATCTACACGGGGCTTTTACTCCAGGGAAGGCGCGAGTCGAGGTCCCTCATGATAGATGATGCAGTCGTGACTTCACAGCCATCTGTGGTTTTCGCCCAGAAAAAATGGAGTTCAAAAGAGTCATTTTACTGTGATTTTTTAGGTTTGCTGCGGGCTCCGCTGTGTTTGTGGGACATCTGTTCCTTCCCCAAACTGACTTCGCATCTTACAGTGGGCATGTAGTAGGCGTGCGTAGTGCTTGCATCACTCTGTGATGCCCCTTTGCTCCTCTATCCCTTCGCAGCTGCGCAGTTACAGAGGCACAGAGAGGCGTTTTCATTTACTTAATCACACTTTCACACATTTTTGCAGCTTCGTATCTTTGCAATGGTTCCTTTTGATCTCAGTACCCAAGAGCTGGGGGCGGGTCTTGGGGGAGGACCAACATCGCTCCGGGCACCATTTCGGAGTGATGGCTAGGCACGTAGTGCTCATGCTTGTGAGTGCGAACCATCGCGAGAGTCTCAGGCTGGGGAACTGACAAACTGATGGTGCAGAAATGAAGGAGCACAAAATACCCATTTTTTACCTAAAACAGGGTCAGAAAGACACAGCAGAGCCCCTCAAATATAAAACAGCCACTGAAGTGTTGCACCCCCACACTCACGGGACTGCACAGCTGCGCACTTCGGTATAATGGCAAAAAAGAGGGCCCAGCGAGTCTCTTACGGAAGTGCGCAGTACATCGCAAGTGTATCGCAGGGCATGGCAATTTGAAGCCGCATTGCTGCACAGTTGCGACGGAGTGGGGGGCCAAAGCGGTGCCATGTAGATGGGGCCCCAGTGATGCAGTCAGATAGAAGTAACAGGGCGGGGAGGGATTCATCCATTAGAAGGGAAGAGCAGGGAGGGCACACAGTGCCACAGGCCACTTCCTTAACCCTTGTTTCAGTTCTAAGTCCTTGAACATAAGAGCAGGACTGTTGGATCAGACTTGGACTATCTAGTCCAGAATCCTGTTCCCAACACTGGCCAGCCAGATGACAATGGGAAGCCTACAAGCAGGGCATGAAACCTTGTAGGCCTCTTCCAACCCTACTATTCTATGAAACCAACAGCCTTTGCCCATCATTTGCCTCCAGCACCTGGAATTCAGCGATAGATAATTTCCAAACACAGAATTTCAGTTTAGCTATCATGAGTACAAGCTACTGATAGACATTATCTGTATGGGATTCTCGCATCCTTTTTGAAGCCATTTAAGCTCGCGGCCACTACATCTTGTGACCGTGAATCCGGTATTAATTATGCATGGTGTGAAAAAGTGCTTTCTTGTGTCTGTCTTAAATTTACTCCCAATCAATTTAACTGGGTGACCCCAAATTCTAGTCTTACAAGACGAAGGGAGGCCCTTTCCAACCCTGAGATTCTATGAATCTATGCAAGTGAGTGGATGGAGGGTTGCACAATGCACCAGAAATACTCGGGTTTGAATCTTTGCTCAACATCACACATGCAGCTCACTGGATGATGTTGAGCCAGGCACTTTGACTCAGCATGGCATTCTTCATAAGGTGGTTGTGAAGATAAAACAAGATAACCCTCATAATAAGCATCAACTTGAACTCCTTGGAGAAAGGGATGTGAGAAAATAGAAAGGACTTTATAAAATAGAAATAATTTAGTCTTTATTGATTATATTTGCTCTAAGGGGCAGATATGTTTCTCTTAAATCCACAGAAAAATAGGCTGGTGTTCTGAAGGCTGATCGTGCTAAGAGTGAAAATAATAGTGGGTTGATAGCTTTCCTATAGGTCCCAGAGGAGAAAAAGGCTGTGTATATTCCTAAGCTTTGCTTTAATTCAAAGACGAGAATGCAGAGCCTGTCACCACTGGCTCCAACATTATCTGAGGAAACACACAAAAGAGAAAGAACTGATATTGAGGAATGGCTAATTACATTTCTGAGCAACAGCAGAATGCACACTACAAAGCCAACACTTCAGTGGGCAGCCAGGACATACGGTGACATCATCTTGTCCACTGAGCAATGTGATGATTTAAAATCATGTTGTCCAGTCAGGACTCTGGAATGAGACATGGCATGCTTTTATGCCACCATTCTGCCACGAGTATAGACACCTATTGACAGGCAAGGAGAATCCATTATTAACTTCCTGCTTACATTCCTTTAAAAATAAAAAGCAGACTGCAAGCCATCACAGACAAAGCGGGCAAGGCAATCTTTGCGTTTCCTTTTTTCTTTTCTTTTCTTTCTAGGCTGTCTTCCACCAATTGAGAGGTGCAAGCTTTTGACCCTCGACCCCCCTTGAAATTGGATGCAAAATACCTTTGTGTAGTTGGATGCTCGTAAGAACTCTAACACTGTTCCAATAAATTAAACAGCAGTTTTTTGCTCTATCATAAATATATTTGGCATACAAAATTAATAGGCCCAAATAAATAATTTTGGTCATCTGCTTTTTAATCAATTAAAATCTATTTCATTTAAATAAATGTGCACATTACCAAAGTGTCTTTTTGAGATATTGAAGAAAGTGCAAGATAGCTTTTGTTTATAAAATTATAGTTACACATTCTCAGATGGAAAGGCCATCTTTAATATTTTTTTCATTAGCTATTACAGTAATGAAGCAGAACTAAAACAGTCCTCAAGCTCACATATGGGATAACATCTGACCCCACAGGCACATTTTCTGCAGTTAGCCGGAGGTTAGTGTTTCTCTGGCTTTGTCATAATAGGATATAGTCACGGTCACTCACATAAAAAGTTTGCTCTCTGCAGATGAAAAACCACCCAGGGTAATATGTGACCCCAGATGTGAATGAGTCTTTCCATATGAGGTAACCCTGATCTAATTTTGGCTTACAAGACTTGCTGGATAGCCTTGAACAGTTTGGATTGATACAACTTTAGGATCAGGGTTCATCCAGACCTGTCAGTTATCCATGCTTACGAACTGATAGCCATCTGTGCAGCCTGCTTTGCAAAATCACCTTTTGATAACCCCTTTTTCCAGGATGCAAGGTCTTGTTACGGCTACATCACCTTTGCTCTGCATGACATGCTTCACCACTGCCCTTTGCAATATATATATATATATATATATATATATATATTTGTCCATATATATATATATATATATATATATATATATGGACTTGAGCACACTCCGGGAGAGAGCGCAGGACAGGAAGGCCTGGCGTGCTATGGTCCATGGGGTCACAAAGAGTCGGACATGACTGAACAAATCTATCTATCTTCCCTTGGTAGAAGAGCAAATCCTGCAGAACAGCAAAGGAACAAGCAGAGCAAGAGGCTACACTATGACCCCCACCCACATGACCTCTCTCAAGAAGCCCCTGCATGTCTGAATTTCAAGCTGAGGACACTTTTGCAGCAAAGGGTGGGGGATGCTGGCTCCTGGCATCTTTGCCAAGGGTAACAATGTGGTTTTCTGGGATAAAAAATTACCGCCCCCCCCAACAAGCACTATTATTATTTCACAATGTATCCTGGAGGTTAAAAATTAAACCAGCATCATCTGTTTGTCCCACATAGCTTACGGATTCCGTCATGAACAGCGAGACTGGCTAGGAAGACTGGCTCTAGGAGCTGTCCGCCAAGGGGGAGGCCCCCCAAGAGAACCCGGGAGAAGAGAAGGAAGAGAACGCAGCCCTCATGGACAGCGAGCTCTTCAGCAATTGGTGCAGTGGGGAGGCAGATCTCTGGGGGAGAGGCGTTCAGAGAGGAGCCAAACGATCCCGTACAAACCCTGGTCCCTGTTCATATTGCTGCTTGGCTTTTCCAATGTCTGCCATTGTAGCAGAGGAAACCAGAGTGACAGTGTAGCTTAGTAGGTATATTCCCCCCCTTTTTTTTTTAACAGGACTGCTTGGTATGGTTATCCTTTGTTCTCCTACCTGAACCCTTTCCATGGGGCCTATAAATAAACAAACCCCATCTGGGTATTTAGATAAGCCAGTGTGCACCTACTTATTGGGGATTCCTCTCCATAAACATGCCCATGACGCCTTTTCTTGTGCCCTTGCTTACTGATTAAGGATTATCAGACATTAACGATTGGGTCCAGGTTTAGGGCATCTCTACATCAGCCTAAAATCCTGCATTTAAAATTGGGCTTTCTGCTTCTGTTTTAAATGCAGGATCACGACTCCTCCCTTTTTCACACGCTTCCTTTCCCCCCTCCCCTTTCCCCCTCCTTCTCCCCATATCTGAGTCTTCCATATCTTTCATTGATCTCACTCCTCTTCTTGCCACTTTTCCTCTTGTCACGGAGGAAACTGAAGCAGTTGGGGTAATTTGATAGCTCATTATCTGTGATCTGGTTAAAAATGGAACAAAGGGCATTTAGTGCAGGTGACGCCCTGGAGGGTCAAGTCATCATATAAAGAGCCCGCAAACTTCCGTGAAGGAGCAATCTCAATCCCAGGATAAAAGATAAAAGCTCCGGGTGAAGAAAGCCTTAGTCATGCTTAGAGCAGACCCACTAAAACCAAAGGGGCTTAGGTTAGTCATGAGTGGTGGCAAGAGGAGTACCTCAGAGTGGTGGCAAAACTCTCTGCTGAAACTACCTGCCAACCACTTCAGCAATGGAGAACCACTGGTATACTAGCGGGTGGCATCATGGAAGACATTGAGAAGGAAATACCTTTAAAACCCTATATGGTTCCGGCCCAGCCTACCTCAAGGAGCAGCTCCAGCAACACCAGACAGGCTGCTCAACAAGATCAGCCTCGGATGGCCTTCTCTCTGTCCCATCAGCCAGGACAACTAGACTGGTGAGGGCCAGGGCCAGGAACAGGGCCTTCTCTGTGGTGGCCCCCACTCTGTGGAACTCCCTCCCTAGGGAACTCTGCCATGCCCCCTCTGTAATGAGCTTCCACCACACATTAAAAACATGGTTGTTCAGGCAGGTATTTGGGGTGGGTTAGGGCATTTTTAGAAATATGATGTTTTAAAGTAGAATTTTATTGTTTTAAAACTGTATTGCTGTACATCGCCCAGAGTGGCCGGGTGACCGGCCGGATGGGCGATTAAGAAATTCAATCAATCAATTACAAAAGAATAGGCACTTTTCAAAGGACAGAGTCTCAGGCTTCAGACCATACATCTGCCCAGATAAGCTCTCAGATGACCCAGCCTCATGTGGAAGGATGATGTGGCTTTATAGCAGTTGAGAAAGTATGTGGAGGCTCTAGACATAAAATTATTATTACTCAGATGGAACGGACTGATATTCCTTGGAAATCCAGGGCTTCCCATTTCTAAAATTAAACACAGCAAGGGTCAGGTGTGAAGTTAGTGTTGAGTGCTCATTATTTGTAGCCTGAGGAAATAACTTCCCCCCCACAACATGCACACTCACATGCTCAGAGACTCCTCTCCATATATTCTAGGACTGGGCCCAGACAATGAATTAAGGTTCTAGGGCTGGGACTTGTCTCAAAGTAAGCCCCATGAAGGCTTTTCACAAACAGCAACTTGCACACAAAACTCTTCACAACTTTATTATCAAAATTTTGATTGACAGTGTCTCTAACAAAAGATAAATCATATACAAATTAGGCATGGAACAATGATTACCAGTTCTACTGCAGTAGCCTCTAATGGATATAATCAGTGATTATTATGTGAGGCACAGACAGCAAAGGAAACAATATGATAGGATTCAACTGCCCCTTACCAGGGTGTGGAAAACGATCCCTTATTTGCCATTTAGAGAGGTTCTGGGCTGCTGTTAACATTTTGTCAGCACATTGTTCTAGAGAATCCTCCAAAACTAAGCCTTTTCCCCTGGGCCTCTACAACAGGCGAAGGCAACCTGGGCCAAGCGAAGCGACAAGCACGCTGCCTCCCCTGTGCAACTCATTTCCGCTTTCAATTAACAACCCAGGAACACCCTGTTGCTGGTTTGTTTTGTGACATGCGAACCCAGAAACTCCAGGCTGCTTATAAGTTAAACAATCCAGAGTTAACCCAACAACAAACCATGAGCAATTGTTGGGTTAGACAACCCAGGAATTGCAGCATGACATGTGAACAAGGTCATGCTATTGTCAGGATTCCCTTTCGTCCCTGCTGAACTTCTGCTATGATTTAGCTGTTCAAAACCCTTGTTCTTGTCAATGTTCAAAAACAATGTTCTTGTCCAAAACCTGTTTTAAATTGGGATAACTGTCATAGTAGCATCTCCTGATCCGTCTCCATTGATTTCACTATTGTTATCCTAAGTATCATCTACCAAGATGCAGATTCTGCATTTTAAGATGAACCAGGTTATAGGACATGAAGCATGCTTACTAGAGAGTAAGACCTCTAGTGCTCAGTGGCACTTGCTTCTAACTATGCTTAGGACTGCTGCGCGGTTGGAGCAGAGCCAGCACAGGCCAGCTCCCGGCTGCCATATTGCTCTGCACAGGAGCAATCATGCCTGACTGGAACTAAAAAGGCCCTCCGTTACAAAATATCTGCAGCGAAAATCCCTTAGAACTAATCAGTTTTCAAGCAAGTGAAAGGAAATATGGCAATGGTCTGCTTTTGAACAAAACCCAAAGACGAATAAAACTAAATTATTATATTATTATACAGGGCAGGACCGGCCCTGCCGTTAGGCAGAGTGGGGTTGCAGATGCTTGGGAGGTTGGAGTAGCGGCAAGATGCTAGAGGACAGAACTGTGTGCGGAGCGAAGTCTGCCCCACACCCTTAAACTAGCCTGCTGTCCTCAGGTGCGGTGGAACATCCTGTCCCATCGCCAGTGTTGAAGTAAGATTCAACTGCCAGTCCGGCGGCTTCTGTACACGGAATTGACGGAGGTGGGGCAGGGCGGGGCAGGGCGGAGAGGCATCTTGTCCTTTACCTCAGGCAGCAAGGTGTCTTGGGCTGGCCCTGCTAATATATATACTTTTTTAAAAATGAATTTGGACTTGGGGAAGATTAAAAGCTAGAGTCAGAAGGGAAAGCGGCCTAAACAAAATCATATCTACTGAAGAATGGTTTTATTTGACCAAACAGGATATTATGCTTCAGTTTGTGCTAATTTAAAAGAGGTTACTTTAAAGCCTCACACCAGGTGAATGAACACTTGCTACACTGCGTAAAATAGAATATCTTAATATCTGCTGGAGATGGAAAGTCAGCAATATTCATCTTTTGCACATTTGGTCGCAACATGTCAACATTCAACCTTATTGGGGGGAAATGGTAACATTCACCTGATTATTATGTATAACCTTCCCTTGTTACCAGGAGTAATTATTCTAGATCTATTAAAAGATTAAGAGAGCAATCCTATGACCCTTAGACAGCGTCTGGCACACCATAGGATGCTGTGGGTCTCCTCCTCCTCCACAGCCATAGACAGAGCTATGAGTACACAGGAGGCAATCCGACTGTGGATCTTCCCTCCCTTACCCCCTATCCCCTCCCAGCTGCTGCAGTAAGCTTCTCTTACAAGGTTGCAACTGTGCCCTTGTAAGCAAAGTTGGAGAGGGAGAAAAGGAGGCATGCTGGGGGGCGGCAAGGGGAGATAAGTGGCCAGGATATGCAGTATCCTATGGCCTCTCCAGTCCCTTCTCCACCCACTGAAGAGGCCTATCTAGCTGTTTTTTGTATTTTAAACGGAGGTGAAATCGCCTCCGTCCTCCTCTTGCCCTGCCTGGCTTTTGCTAGCAGGGCATAGGATAGGTAGAGGGCTCCGAACTCTAAGTGAATTGGGAGCATCATGTTTTTGCATGGATATAGTGGCAAACAAACGACAGGGAAAGTTACGTAGGCCTACTGAAATGGGTTGATTCAAGTTTGGGACCTTAGAGGCAGTAATAAATTGAAGAGTTGCGTCTATATGCCACAGGGAAGATCAACGCCACAATTATGGATAGGAATGTGATATTCTTTTTTGGACTTTTTGGAATAACTCCACATAAGATCTAAATATACAAATTAAAATATACACATTTTATTATCTTGTAATAACACAGCAGTTACACAGAGTACTTTATATTTTTGCTGGCAGGGGACAAGTACAGTCCCAGTCTCCTCTCTTCTGCAAATTCATCTGCAAATTCCTTATGTACGGATATATTGTGAATCTTTCTACCCAGAGTTGCCTTTTTTCACCCCTAGCTTTGCTCCTGAATGCAGAAATAAGGCAGGTGGAGCTTTTCCCGGCACAGAGAACAGTGGGTGAAGATTGTCCCCTTATGTTAATTTCCGATTGTCAGGCCACTGTTAAAAGCCCAAGAGCAGAGCCCAGAAATAAAGGAGAGGGACCACCCCATTTCTTCATGGAGCTAAAGGGGGAATTAGGACTTTGCTGCTAACACCATCTGAGCATCCTGCTCATGCTAATGTTTCCCAACCTTTGGTCCTCAGATATTGTTGAACTATAAGACCCATCATCCCAGACAACTGGCCATGGTGACAGGGGATGGTGGGAGTTGCAGTCCAACAACATCTGGAGGGTACCAGTTTGGGAAAGGCTGTCATAGAGCAGCCTGGGGTCCTTTGAAATTTCTAGAGTTACCATTGTTATTGTAAAGCAAGTGTGCCCACAGGGCCGGCCCAGCCATGTAGCAGGTGGAAGCAGCTTGTTTCAGGCAGCATCATAAGGGGGTGGGCGGGAGTTCATGTCTGAAAGATTCAGTACGATCTTTTACTTAAGTGTTCGTCCTAGTGGAGGGAAGGGTCATTTGGACTTCAGGAAGCAAAACAGCTGGGCAAAGACTCCTGGAGAGGTCTTCAGGTCATACAGCCAAATTAGGAGGTTTACGAGTCAAGGTTTATATGACAAGCAACATGAATGCTACCATTCATTCATTCATTCCATTTCTATACCGCCCAATAGACGAAGCTCTCTGGGAGGTTCACAAAAATTAAAACCAACAAGCACACAGTAAAACAATATAAAATATAAAAACATTAAAACCACAATATACCAATACAACCAGAATAAAACCAGCGTGAAACCTAGCAGCAATGCAGATATTTAAAATACAGATTTAAAACAGCAAAGCTAAAAGTCTAGAAAACTAAAATGCTAAAATGCCTGGGAGAATAAAAAGGTCTTCACCTGGCGCCGGAAGGAATACAACGTAGGTGCCAGGCGAACCTCACTAGGGAGCTCATTCCACAGCTGGGGGGCCACAGCAGAAAAGGCCCTCCCCTGAGTAGCCACCCGCCTCACTTCCTTTGGCAGGGGCTCACAGAGGAGTGCCTCTGAGAATGATCTTAAGGTCCGGGCAGGCACATATGGGAGGAGGTGATCCTTGAGATAACCTAGCCCCAAGCCATTTAGGGCTTTGAATGTTAATCTTTGATCGGACTCGGAAATGGACCAGAAATTACCATTTCACAAATGCACAATACAAGTGCATCCAAGATTTAGCATCCAGAAAAGATTCCTTTCCTTTTTCTTTTTGAAGAGCAAATTTTAGCCGGTAAGACTGCAAAGGGAGGGTTGAGGGATGTAACGCTCGGTGACGTGTCAGAAAGAGAGGGCTGAGTACAATCCCCTGTGGCTGGCGCAGCCAAAAGACTCTGCACAATGCTGCCTGCTTCTCTATGACATAATGAGGCTCCAACGCCCATTTTTAAAAAGCAGTCAGCTCTCCTGAAGCATGAGAGAAGGGGCAACACAGGTGTATTCAACCTACTGGCAAGTGAGTTGGTGGAATGCATTGCGAGGGTGGGAGCAGAAGTCAGGCTTGCTCCTGGTGGGGAAAATGCACTGCAACTCCATTTCCAGGTACATCTGTAAATATCTATAATCATGTTTAGTTCTGTGCACTTCCCATCACCATGTGACAGCAAACAATGATTTACCACTACGTTTGAATGCAGCCAAGGAGAACTAGAAGCCCATTCTCATGCACACCAGAACTTCAGCTACTCTTCTCACTCGTGCTCGCTGGAGCTGATGCGAGTTGCAATCCAACACATCTGGAGGGCACCACATTGGGGAAGAACGGTGCAGAGAAACATTAAGAAGACATATACTGAGACACTGGTTAGACAGATACAACCTCGATGCTTCCTATATCTTAGAAACTATCAGAACTGCCCTAAACCCCAGATCCATCAGCTGGAGGGAGTTAGAACTGGTCTGAGGTGCTGCTCTGCCAGTGATACGGCCATGGAAAGCTTCACTGGCCACATCTATGGCTTCTGAGATTTCACTAGGCATTGCCTGCACATTCAGGCCTGTATTTACAACCAAAGGGGCCGAAACCTTTTAAAATGAAAGCTGGGATTCTTAAAGAGCAGAATTCTGCCTATTCTGCCAGAATCAGAATATACATACAACCCTGACCTATAATCTCCAAACCTAGTAATATTCTTTTAATCCAAGTATAGATCTCAGATGGACACTTGATATATGCATCATACCGCATTCTATTACTTTATGTCCACTTGTCAGAGCACATGGAGATGAGTCAGAGGAGCGTCGATTCAATCAATTAATACAACTCATTCAGAAGGCCCATTATCATCCTCCTGAGTCTCCAGCTAAGGAGTGCTGCTATGATATTAATCTTGCTGCTGGTTCATAATGAGAGACTACATTTAGTTTCTAATTTATTGGTTGGGATGCATACTTCCTGATCCCATGCTTAATAGGCTCCTGGAATTCTTTCTGAGCTGGAAAACAGAGGAAGTCAGGTGCCGGAACCTCACATTTGCTAGTCACTGGATAACATCCAGAAGGGTAGTGTGTTGCAGCAAAAACAACAAGGAGTGCTGTGGCTCCTTGAAGTTTAACAAAATAATTTTGGCATAAACTTTCGTGGGCCATGGTCCACTTCATCAGATTGAGGCTAACACTTCATGCATCCGATGAGGTGGGCACGTCCACAAAAGCTGATGCCAGAATAAATGCGTTAGCCTTTAGGGCGCCCGGAGTCTGCCATTGAAAAATAATCAGCCCAAAGTTGCTCCAACAGCTCAAACAAAGCTGAAGCAGATGTGACAGCAGCAGACCTGGCTTCTGAATTCAGATCTGTTGAATGCGGGCATGGCCTGATTTTCAGAGCAGAGGGCTGAACACTCCACGGACCTGCTGGCGGGAGGGAAAAGGCTGGGAGAGAGCAAGCAGGCTTCCTCTTCACAGCTGTGGCACCAAATCCACAAGTACGGGAAAGAGCACCTCCTCCCCTTCCGAGCTGCCTGCATAGCATGGGGGTCGTCAGCCCATGCCCTTCTCCAGACACCGCCTCTGAAAGGGGTGAGGTTTGTTTCAACGAAGGCTTTGGAATGCCTGTCCTGGGAAATAGGCCTGGTGCCAGCTTTGCCATCTCTTAGGCACCAGGCAAAAACCTTTCTTTATTTACCCAGTAATTTTAAAACATTTTTACTGTTTATAGTAAAACAAGTAAACACAGTAAAAACAAGAGAATTTAACTGTGCATTTATCTGCTAAATGTTTTGCATGCCTTGAAATCACTGACAAAAGGCAAGATATAAAAGTTTCAAATAAGTACGCCAGCTAGCTGTGGGTGAAGAGCCCAGCAACGCTCACACACATCATTTGCTCTTAAAATGAGGCCTGCTCACCCCTGTTTATAACAGGGCAGATCCTCATTTTAAAAGAGACGAGTCTTCCACTGTTCCATCTGGTCTGGGGTTCAGGTGGTGCAGCCAAGTTGGGAGGCTTATGGGCCAAGGCTTATTGGGCAAGCAACATGAACGCTACTATTTCAGAAGGTGGCATTTGGACACCAGATTTAGGTTTCATCATTCGGGGCAGAAATCCACATCAATACCAGAGCATCCAGTTTCATCACAGAATTAGAAAAATCTGTGTAAAGGACCTGATCTATCTTGTTATATGCCGTTCCTTACTTTTTCACAGGGTGGCTGCTTTTCCGTGAAAAGCCAATACACGCACTGGGGGCATCCTGAAATTTGCTCCCTGGCTCCTGCCCTTTTCTTTCCCCTTGCAGGTTATTGTGGTTTGGTTGTGATAGACACGCAACGTGGGTGGACAGCAACCTCCCTCTAACTGCCCGAACCCTGCCCCCGCAGGCACCAGCTTTCCAGCAAACTCCTGGAACGATGGCTTGCCGGCCATGCTCTCTTCTGGAGGAAGCAGCCAAAGCTGGGAGTGAAAGGCGGTGCATGGCATTTAGTCACAGCATGGCAGCAAGCCAGCATGGTGGCAAGCCAGTGCGTCAGCATACCGACACTCCTACCACCCCGACGTCACTGCCATCATCATCAGGACCATGCCCCCAACAACCCCAAACAAAGCTGATGTTTCATGCCACAGGAGAAGCACATGGGCAGGCCATGGCGCTTCTGCTCCACAGGCTGAAAAAATACTGCATTTTTTTCCATTTGGGGATAACACGGGATAGGCGGGCGGAAATGGCAGGAAAATTGCTGGAGGATTACGACATCGTGTAATGGACCCGCAAACTTCCATGAGTGGCCAATCATGAATGTGCAATAATTTGCAGGTGTAGAGGCGCCCTTGGCGTCCAGAAAAAGTTCCTTTCCTTTTCTCTTTTTTTGAAGAGCAAATTTTAGCCGGTCAGATAGCAAATGGTGAGTTGGGGGGTGTGACGCTCGGTGACAGGTCAGAAAGAGAGGGCTGAGTACAATCCCCTGTGGCTGGTGCAGCCAAGAGACTTTGCACAACGTTGCCTGCATCTGTGACATAATGAGGCTACCCCCACTCCCCCTTTTTAGAAAAGCAGACAGCCCTCCTGAAACATGAGAGAAAGACCAACACAGATATATTCAATTCACTGGCCAGGATGTGGGCTGCGTGCATCGCAGGGTTGGGAGCAGAAGTCAGGATTGCTTCCTGTGAGAAAAATGCGCTACAACTAAGGATGTACGAAAGGCACTTACCTTTCGCGGATTATGTTGATGGCGGGGAGGCGCTCCGTCCCTCCCCCCAGAATCCTGGATGGGGGAGAGGTGCTCCGTTCCTCCCCCTCCCGGAATCCTGGCCGGCCGGCTGTGCTCCGCAGGGATTCTGCGGAGCCGCCAGCCAGCTCCGCCAGCAGCCGGACATCCGGCTGCTGGCTAGCAGGGACACAAATGGCGGCGGCCACAGATGCCGCCGTTTGCATCCCTGCAGTCAGCCGTGATAGGCTACGTAAACATTTATGTAGCCTATTACGTTTTTTTTTTTTTAACTTAGCTGTGATAGGCTACGTAAATCTTTACGTAGCCTATCAGGTTTTTGGTTTTTTGTTTAACTGGAAATGGCGGCGGCGGCGGCAGCAGCCAGTTAGAAGACTGGCTGCCGCAGCCGCCGCAGCCGCCGCCGGAGCCGCCGCCGGAGCCGCTGCCGCCAGGAAGATCCGCCCCAGCTAAGTCTCGTCCGGGGGGGCCACGGGGGGGGCCACGGGGGCAGACCGTTCCGCCACTGATTTCAGGGGGCCGAATGCGCTGGCATTCAGCCTCCCCAAGATCCGTGGCAGGATTCTCTGACATCCATAGCTACAACTCCCATTTGCAGGTGCATCTGTAACTACCCCTCGTCATGCGTAGTTCTTTGCCCTTCCCATAACAGAGAGCAAGGGCCAAACTTTACTTTATCACAGTATTTTTTTTTAAAGTGTGTTTAATGCCGCCTCTCACGAGACGGGGACAACGACATACAAATATACGTACGCTAAACAAAAAGGGGTTTTTTGAAGGCTGACCCAGACTTTGACATGAGAAAATGTACATCTGTCATGTAAAGTATGGAGTTGCGTTGAAGCCTGCCTCATACTGTGGGTGAAGAACCGTATTTACCCTGTTAGTTCTGCTCAATCTCTCATTGGCTTTTGATACCACTGACCGTAGTATCCTCCTGGATCAACACCGAGGGATGGGTATTGGAGGCCCTGTGCTACTGTGGTTACGGTCCTACCTGCAGCGCCATTTCAGAGAGTAACATTGGGTGTCGATTCCTCAGCCCCTTGGCAATTGAGCGATGGGGTTCTGTGAGGTACCATCTTGTCCCCAATGTTATTTAACATCTATATGAAGCCGCGGGGAGCGGTCATTAGGGGATTTGGAGCCAAGTGCCATCAGCACACTGATGACACACAGCTCTACCTCCATGTGACATCTGAATCAGGAGAGGCTGTGCAAGTCCTGGATCAGTACCAGAACTCAGCAATGGGCTGGATGAGGGCCAATACATAGAAACTGAATCTTGGCAAGACAGAAGCCCTGTGGGTGAGTGGTTCTCAGGTCCAGGAGATAGGCTCATTGACTGCTTCGGATGGGGTTGCACTCCCACTGAAGGATCAGGTCCATAGTTTGGGGGTACTCCAAGATCCATCACTGTTGCTGGAGACCCAAGTGGTCACAGTGGCTCAAAGTGCCTTTTACCAGCTTCAGCTGGTTTGCCAACTATAGCCTCTCCTAGACAGGGATAGCTTGGCCACAGTGGTACAGGCATTAGTAACCTCAAGGCTGGATTACTGCAACACACTCTATATGGGGCTGCCCTTGAGGCTCATCCAGAAGCTGGAGCTAGTGCAGAACGCAGCAGCTCGGCTGTTGTCAGGAGCTGCCCCTTTCCAGCATGCAACCCCTTTGCTGAGGGAACTGCACTGGCTGCCTATTCGCTACCAGGCCAGGTTTAAGGTTTTAGTACTAGCGTACAAAGCCCTAAACAACTTGGGACCAGGATACCCGAGACAGCACTTTCTCCCTTACCAGCCTACCCAGTCATCAGAGGGCATGCTCCTGGTGGTTCCACATAGACCTATAGCCTGATTGGAGTCCACCAGGAGAAGAGGCTTCAGTGTGGTGGCCCCCTTTATTTGGAATTCCCTGCCCCTGGAGTTCAGGCAGGCACGAACACTGTGTTGCTTCCAGCACCTCCTGAAAACAACGCTGTTCCAGGAAGCATTCTTTAACTGTCTAGCCACAGTTTTATTGGCATTCTATTTTTTAAAAGCATAATTTTAATATGTTGGTTTAATCTTTTTATCCTTTTACTTTTATGTTCACCTCTCTGAAATCTGTTTTGAAGATGGAGCGGTATACACAAATTGTAAATAAAATACATAAATAAATACATATATACCATTTAAGACACAGCTTCATTTTTACCTTATATAAAGGTATGTTGTTCTAACTGGCTTGATTTACAATTGTTGTTTGAATTTAGGGTGCTTTTATAATTTGTCAGATATTTGTGCTGCTTTTAAGTTGTAAGCTGCCTTGGGAAGACCATGGTCTTAAAAGTAAGCTAAGAAATATATTGGATGAATGAATGAATGAATGAATGAATGAATGCCTACACACATTTGACCCAAGTGATCACATGCAGATTCAAACATTCTTGCACTGGAAAATTGCCATCCTTAAACTAGAGCAAAAATGAGTATATAACCTGAGTCACTTTGACAGAGAACAGTATTGCTTTCAGAATCCCAAATTACTTCCTTGGCAGTTATTTCACAAGATGCTTGTAAAAGAAATGTATTAGGCCACATACATTTTCTCTTACTATTTTTAGTATTTTCTAAGTATGAGTTCCTAGTATGAGCAACAGTTAGAAACAAGCATACAGAATATTTACTATCCATTTACACACACTGCACACACAACAGCAGTTCCACAGAGGATTTAGGAGATCTTGACAGACACAGTGAAGTCACCGATTCTGACCAGGGAGGGTCCAACTGAGATGGGGATTAGGGTGAGAAGAAAATCTCAACGAAGGGGGATCATATAATTTAATAACCATGTGATTGTAAGAAACAGCAGCCCCTACAGCTAAACAATCACACACTCCCCACAATAGGGAAAAAAAATCTAAATCCTACAGTAAGCTGCACCAGCAAACAATGGCAAAGGATCAGGGTCAAAGATCTGCTGTATGAGAACTGAAAGCCAGCCCAGGATGTTGCCTTGACATTACTGTGGTAGGAGGAATAGCCATTGCCATCAGACAAGGCAGTGACAGCAGACAACTGAGAAATGGGCGACAGAGGACAGAGGTGGAACTGAACACAGCCTCAAAGCCTGCTATGAGCTGGCCACGCTGGATGTCCGACCTGTTGCAATAAGTTAGCAGTTACAACAGGATGGCAACCAAACGGCCATGTTACAGAAAAGTCACACACTCCATTCAAATAAAACACTGTTGCAGAGACACGAGGCACACGCTGCTTTTCTATGCCACTGGCTTTCAAACTCTAAGCCTTTGGAGAATACCATCGACTACAGAGGAACCTGTGTGCATTACAGAGGATGCTGAGAAACATTCTAGGGTGCCCACTCATTTCATGTGGGGCTGTTGGGCCTCAGTATTACCTTCTGGGAACGTTGAGGGCCCCAAGCACCTGGTCAGCTTTGCCTTTTGACTGCCCATGGCAAGCAACCTCTTCAGGAATACTTGCCTGACATGACTGATCTCGTCATTAGGAAACCCCGATAAGCCCCAAGAAACCTCAAGATTCCTTAGGATGGGGGACACACAGTTTTTTTTAAAAAAAGACTGTTCTACAGCAACTTAAATATAGGGCTTGGGCATAAGGAAAACATGTCTGTGTGAGGTTTCAACTGATTTCTTCAAAGAAATAGAAAACATTACTTTTTAAGCTCTTAACCCAATTACACTGAGATCAGGCCAGATCCTATAAAGACATAAAGCCTCAGAATGCACAATAGGTCTTGGACCAACATAGGGACAATACAACAGATTCCAGTCTGGTGTACAAAGGCCTTATTTCTTTTTTGGAGCAGGATGGGGGAAGATACTCTTGTTTACACTGCATTGTAGAAATTGAAGTATATAGTAAGCTTTATCCTCTCTCTGCATAAAGATTCAGCTTTGTCTGCTTGTTTTTCTCCAAAGAAATGAAGCCAATGGTGCTTTATGAAATTCCCTCACAGATGGCAATGGATTGTTTCCACGTGACATGAGATCTCAGGCAGTCCAATATGCCTGCTCTCTGGTTATTCTGACAATAGGATCCATGCACCATATATTACGGCCATCAGTCTGACAAGACAGACAATGATGAAAAGGACTTCAAGCAGAAGAAACACTGGTTATTTTGAATCAGAGCAAGTGGAAGGAATCATAGAATCATAGAATAGTAGGGTTGGAAGGGGCCTACAAGGCCATCGAGTCCAACCCCCTGCTCAATGCAGGAATCCAAGGTAGTAGGCAAAGACTAAAAACCAAGCTGTGTAGATTTCATTTTAAGCATGATGCTGCACCGCTTTCCAATAAGCCATCAGGAAGACCCAGTTGTACCACTTCCTATCTCCTGGCTGTCCCCTTCCGTCTTTCTATATCAGCCTGGTTACAAGCCCAAAGAAATTTCTAGTAGCTCAGACATACTCATGCTAGCCATTCATGACACAAAGACAGACTGAAGGGAAAAATTTAAAAACCTGACTCCCTTACGGTTTACAAAGGCATCCTTTCTTGGAGACAATTCTTACTTGTCATAGGTGACCAGCCTAGTGACTCTTTTATCCCTCCAAGGAATCGACTCCTGATCAATATAACCACAGGCAAATAAAACAAACTTTGCTTCTCATCTAGGTTTACCAAAACAACTCGAAGGCTATGAGTCATTCACATACTGCTGTATTGCAATTTTTGACATTATCAAGGAAGCAATAGGCATCACTAGGGATAGGGAAGCTGTGAGCGGTATATTGAAACCCCAGACTTGTGAATTAATTAGGCCTGGTCACCTTCTTTTGACAAGTGCTGGGTTTCTAAGACTCACTTAGCACACTAGAAACTTAACACTTAAGGTCATGTACAGAAGAGTATTTAATGTGAGTTAGCTAGCCCTTAAGCACACTGTTATATTCACAAACTGCCAGCAGCCATAGAGTGGATTTCACTCCCTCCCTTTCAACACACACTTATCAATGGAGCAGAGATTCTAGCAGTTGCTAACAATTGCAGATACTGTAAAAGTGGTGGCTGTTATTATGGACTAATCAACCGAGAGGAAGAAAACACAATAAATGGGAATGCTGGATACAGCAGATCCAAACTTAATAAGGGAAACAGATGCAAAGTGGGACTGCATCTTTATGAGTTGTGCAGAAGTTAAAATTTGAGAAGGGGCTGTTTGCCATGCAAGTGCACCTGCTGAAATTCCTTTTTTCCTTTTCTTTTCAAACCCCCTTCAAATTTCAAAAAGAAAAACAAAGAAAAAGTACAAGGAGCATGGCGTTCCTTTGCAGGGCTGAATTTGGACCACGAATCACCTCTAGCAGCTGTTTCCAATGCCAGAGTTTAACCCCTGGCACGTTTGAAGCCGGAAAAGATTGCCATGCCCTTGAGCAGGTGCAGAGCGCATCAGAGGGTCTCCGTTCCAGGGAGCAGGGCAAGAGCTCCCACATCAGAAGATGGCGTTCCCAGACTTGAGCCTTGGCATTTCTTTTTCTATGAATTAAGCCCGACTCCGCTACAGCCGTTCATCATCAAAGCTGAAGATCTAAAGAAGCCCAAGATACCACTTTGTAAAAAGCGGCCCTTTCTCCTGTTGCTTTGAACACCACTCCGGCATACACACAGAAACTTAATATACGAACCCCCGCCCCGCTCCTTTTATCGCCATGACGTTAAAAAGCTTCAGCCTCCAAGCTTCTGCGTACACCAGGTTGCTTGGCTAAGGAGACAAGCGCCAGGCCAGTTTTAAAGGGGCAAGCCCCAGGCGAGGCGAAACGCGGCCTTCCCCTCCCACCTCGCCATCGGGCTCCGCGACGGAGCGGCGTCGGGGCAGAGACCTCCCGTTCGCGAAGGAAGCCGCAGCGGTCCCCAGGGCGCCCGCCGCCGCCCCGAAAAGCCGCCGCCCACTCACCGTGTCCGCTGATCTCGTGGCGGATGGTGATGCGGTTTCTCTCCTCCACTATCGCCCGGAGCATCTGCTGGAGGGATCGATCCGGGCCCCCGCCGTTCTCCTCGTCGTCTCGCTGCCCGGCCTGCCCGAAAGCCTTGAAGGATGCCATGCCAACGCCCCCGAAAGTGATTGCATCTCAGGCTGCCCGCGAAGGCACAGCCAGGCAGGCGGCTGCGGCAGGACTTCCCCTTCCTCTCTCCTCCCCTCTCCCGATGCTGGAAAACATTGATTTTTTCCTCCTTTCCCTGCGCGAAGCAAACCACGGCGACGCGGAGCGGGGCCGGGGCCGGGGCGGGGGCACAGCTCTTGCGCAATTCCGCAGCCGAAGGTTTCCTCTTCTTTTTGAACTGCCCTCGACGGATGAGAGCCGCGCTGTGGGAAGAAGATACGAGCGGGGGCTGCTGCTTCTCTGGCCAAAGGGCTCCAGCGCAGCAATTGATGGGGAGGGGGGGGTCCTTTAAAGCAACGTCACAAAATAATACATTCAGCCATCCGCCCCGCGGTCCTCCCCGCAAGCAGACGGGGCGGCAGCGCGACCGGCAACAGCGCCTCTCCCGCTCTGCGGGCGCGCGCGAGAATTCCCCCTTGAGAACTCCGGCCTCGACCGCGGCTGGGAGGCGCTTCCGCCTCCCGGCCTGAGCCGATCAGCTGGGCAGCGGCTTGTCCGCGCCCTCTCCCGTTTTTCACCGATGACACTTCCTGCAACACCATCCGGGGGCGGCGTAAAGAGCCCCCGGCCTCGCTCGCCGCAGCCAATGGAGAAGCCGCGCTCGTGTGTTGCAGGGGGGGCGGGGGGAGGCCGGGCCGGGGCGGAGCTTCGCCCCTGGAGGCCGGCCCGCCCGCCCGCTTTCGTGTCTCTAACAAAGGCACTGTGCGTAGAAACACAGGATAGTGGGGCTGGAAGGGGCCTGCAAGACCCTCGAGTCCAGCCCCCTGCTCAAGGCAGGAGTCCACGTCGGAGCATCCCTGACAGGTGGCTGTCCAGCCTCATAGACTCACAGGATAGTAGGGTTGGAAGCGGTCTGCGAGACCATTGGGTCCAGCCCGCTGCTCAACGCAGGACTCCAAGTTGGGGCATCCCTGACAGGTGGCTGTCCAGCCTCATAGAATCACAGGATAGTGGGGTTGGGAGGGGCCTGCAAGACCATCGGGTCCAGCCCCCTGCTCAGTGCAGGAATCCAAGTTGGGACATCCCTGACAGGTGGCTGTCCAGCCTCATAGAATCATAGAATAGTAGGGTTGGAAGGGGCCTGCAAGACCATCGGGTCCAGCCCCCTGCTCAGTGCAGGAATCCAAGTTGGGACATCCCTGACAGGTGGCTGTCCAGCCTCATAGAATCACAGGATAGTGGGGTTGGAAGGGGCCTGCAAGACCATCAGGTCCAGCCCCCTGCTCAATGCAGGTATCCAAATCATAGCATCCCCGACAGATGGCTGTCCAGCCTCGTCTTGAATGCGTCCAGGGTGGGAGAGCCCACCACCTCCCTCGGTCATTGGTTCCATTGTTGTACTGTTCAGTTTTTCCTGATGTTCAGCCCGAATCTGGCTTCCTGTAACTTGAGCCCACTGAACGGCACCGTGTTTTAAGTGCACACTTTGGCTTCCCTGTTCCATGCCAGCGCTCAGTCTCCGACCACAGGAAGTAAGAACAGGTGACAAATGCCCTTCAGCAGATCCAGAGGGCCGATCCCTGACGGCAGAGCGTTGATCCATGTGACTGAAGGTACAGGCTGCAGCATCTCAAAATGGTGCTTCAAGATGTTATGAACATGGCAATGATGACAGCAGATGATAAAGCAATCCATCTGGAAGCACCTTGAAAACAATGCCGTGATTACTCGAAGCCAACATGGATTTGTCAAAAACAAGTCCTGCCAGACGAATCTGATCTCATTTTTTGATCAAGTAACCTCCCTTGTGGACCATGGGAATGCTGTAGACATCATATACCTCGACTTCAGCAAAGCTTTCGACAAAGTGCCCCATGATATCCTGATGAGCAAACTAGCTCAAAGTGGGCTAGATGAATCTGGTGGATCCACAGTTGGCTATAGAATCGGACTCAAAGAGTGCTTCTCAATGGGACCTTCTCAAACTGGGGAGAGGTAACGAGTGGGGTACCGCAGGGCTCAGTCCTGGGCCCAGTGCTCTTCAACATTTTTATGAATGACTTGCAGGAGGAGGTGGAGAGAATGCTGATCAAATTTGCAGATGACACAAAATTGGGCGGGATAGCTAATACTTTGGAAGACAGAAACAGAATTCAAAGTAATCTGGATAGACTAGACGCTGGGCAGAAAACACCAGAATTACATTTAATAGGGATAAATGCCAAGTTCTGCACCTAGGAAAAAGAAACCAAATGCACAGTTTCAAGATGGGGGATACGTGGCTCAACAGCAGTACAAGCGAGAAGGATCTTGGAATTGTTGTCCATCACAAGCTGAGTATGAGCCAACCATGTGATGTGGCTCCAAAAAAGGCAAATGCTATTTTGGGCTGCATTAATAGAAGCATAGCTTCCAAATCCCAGGAAGTACTAGTTCCCCTCTACTCAGCACTGGTTAGGCCTCATCTGGAGTTCTGTGTCCAGTTCTGGGCACCACACTTTAAGAAGGATGCAGACAAACTGGAGAGGGTTGAGAGGAGGGCAACAAAGATGATCAGGGGACTGGAAAGAAAGCCCTATGAAGAGAGACTGAAAGAACTGGGCATGTTTAGACTGCAGAAGAGAAGGCTGAGGGGAGATATGATAGCGCTCTTCAAGTCCTTGAAAGGTTGTCACAGAGAGGAAGGCCAGGATCTCTTCTCGATCATCCCAGAGTGCAGGACACGGAATCATGGGCTCAAGTTACAGGAAGCCAGATTCTGGCTGAACATCAGGAAAAACTTCCTGACTGTTAGAGCAATACAACAATGGAACCAGTTCCCAGGGCTCCTGGGGAAAGGGACTGAGTGTTAAACCCGTTCTGAACTTTGTAGGATCAGGATGGATGTGCTGCAGATGTGGGGAGGATACAGGGCAGGCGGAATACACAAGTCTTCAATTATCCCACTGTTTTCTTGTGTGGGAAGGACTCTTTTATTAGCTTAAAACAATATACCGGTGAAAGAGATTAAAGAAGAAAGATGACACACAATGGCAGAATGGGAGGATACTATATTTACAATGGAAACATGTAATTTGTAAGCAAAATTTGTCATTATAAAACAAAAAGTAAAGTTTAGAAAGAATGGGGTGTAATTAAACAAATGATAAAAACATTAAGGAGGTTTCAAATAGAAATATCGCATTCTGTTAGGGATGTATGAAAGTCACTTACCTTTTCGCAGGGGTGCTTCGCGGTGGGGGGGAGGCGCTTCGCTTCTCCCCCCGAAGTTCAGGCGGGGGGGGAGCCGTCCCGCCTTGCCCGGCCGAAATTCAGGCTGGGGGGGGAGGCTTCCCGCCTCGCCCAGCCGAAATTCAGGCCAGGGAGAAGCACCCCATCTCCCCGGCCGCGAAACAAAGTGTAAAAAAAAAACACAAAACCCCGTGATAGGCTACGTAACGATTAACGTAGCCTATCACGGCTAGATTTCCAAAGTCAGCCGTGATAGGCTACGTTAATCGTTACATAGCCTATCACGGGTGACTTTGGGAAAAAAAAAAGTGCGTACGCAAATGGCGGCGGCCTATGGGTGCCGCCATTTGCGTTCCTTATTTGGTCCCGGTAGTCTACGTAAAGATTTACGTAGACTACCAGGACCAAATAAGGAACGCAAATGGTGGTGCCCATAGGCCGCTGCCCTTTGCGTACGCGCTTTTTTTTTTTCAAAGTCACCCGTGATAGGCTACGTAACGATTTACATAGCCTATCACGGCTGACTTTGGAAATCTAGCCGTGATAGGCTACGTTAATCGTTACGTAGCCTATCACGGGTTTTTGGTTTTTTTTTTACCTTTGTAATGGTGGCAGCGGCAGCCGGTCAGAAGACCGGCTGCCGCCCCCACCCCCCCAAAAGGCCAACGAATCGCCGCCGGGAGGGACATTCGCCAAAGGTAAGTCCCATCCTGGGGGGGGCGGGGGGGCGGAGAATTTCACTGCCGATTTTGGGGGCCGAATGCATTGACGCTCGGCCCCCCGAAGATTCGGGGAGAAATTCTCCACCATCCCTACATTCTGTCAGCTCAATAAGCTATCTGGTTGAAACACATGTCATTTCAAATGTTATTTCTCAAGCTGGCCTATTTTGGTAGAGGCTTCCTACGATGTCTGGAGCTTCTGAACAATTAGAAACTTTGCTGGGAACCTTGTAAAAGTGAAAACCTCTGAAATTTCAGTTCATGTTATAATTCCGCTGACCCAATTTGGAATAATTATCTATTTTCTCCTCTGGAGAATATCTGGGCATAGGCAATAGGACAATTGTGCAATCCTATGCAAGTTTAGATAGCAAAAAGGCCTACAACTCCCAGCATGCCCCAGCCAGCCATTTTGCAGGCCTTTTTTCTATCTAAACATGCATAGAATTGCACCCTAAGAAACAATCTGCCTCCCACTGAAATCAATGGGAGAACTCCCATTGATAATAATGGAGATGGATTGCACCCAGTGTGCTTTTGTATCTGTAGTAAGCAATGGGAAAGATTTTGGGTTCGTGCCCAGTCTTTTATTCAATCCTCATTGTTGTTTAGAAGCAAATGTCAGATTTATGTGTGCCAAAGTGCACCTGGCTCATTTCTTATGGGAAAATGAAGAGCCAAAATTAATTTCCTGTTTGGAAAAGGTAATATTTTTGAATGCAGGCTTATATCTTTGCAAAATAGAAGATTATAATAATTATATATTGTATCCAGCACTTTAGAATTTCAAAGCGCTTCAGGGCCATTGTCTTATCATCCTTTTAACAACTGCCAGAGGCCCTGAAGAGCCTGCATATGCCACCTTTTGCTGCAGTGGTCGCTCTCTGGCCCCTCCTACCTTGAGAGCTCCAGCTAGGGGTGAGGGGATGGATTAAGAACATAAGAAGAGCCCTGCTGGATCAGGCCAAGGGTGCATCTAGACCAGCATTCTGTTCACACAGTGGCCAACCAGCTGTCTACCGGGAGCCCACAAGCAGGGCATGAGCGCAACAGCACCCTCCTGCCCATGTTCCCCAGCAACTGGTGCACACAGGCTCGCTGCCTCTGGTACTGGAGGTAGCACACAGCCATCAGGACTAGTAGCCATCGATAGCCTTATCCTCCAGGAATTTGTCCAACCCCCTTTTAAAGCCATCTGAATGGGTGGCCATCACTACACCCCGTGGTTGCAAATTCCATAGCTTCACTGTGCGCTGTGTGAAGAAGTCCTCCCTTTTATCTGTCCCGAATCTCCCACCAATCAGCTTCATAGGATGACCCCGGGTTATAGAATTTTGATAGATGGAGAAAAATGTGTCCCTATCCACATCTTCTTGGGGCCACGGTGGCTTAGTGGTTAAGATGCTGAACTGCAGACCGGAAGGTCGGCAGGACAGCAGTTCAAGACCCGAGTGCTGCATGACAGAGTGAGCTCCCATGTTCAGTCCCAGCTTCTGCCACCCTAGCAGTTCGAAAGCAAGAAATTGCAAGTAGATAAATAGGTACCGCTTCGGCGGGAAAGGTAACAGCGTTCTGTGCACCTCGGTGTTCAGTCATGCCGGCCACATGACCACGGAAGTGTCTTCGGACAGCGCTGGCTCTTCAGCTTAGAAATGGAGATGAGCACCACACCCTAGAGTTGGACACGACTGGTTGGGGACACCTTTACCTTTTTTTTTAGGGATGTCAGAGAATTTCGCCACGAATCTCGGGGAGGCCGAATGCCAGCGCATTCGGCCCCCCGAAATCGGTGGCGAAACGGTCTGCCACCCCCCCACCCCCTCCGGGACAGGACTTACCTTGGGCGAATCTTCCTGGCGGCGGCTGCCATTTCCAAGTTAAAAAAAAAAAAATGATAGGCTACGTAAAGATTTACGTCTATCACGGCTAGATTTTTAAAAAATACCGTGATAGGCTACGTAAATGTTTACATAGCCTATCACGGCTGAGTTAAAAAAAAAAAAACCGCGCGTACGCAAATGGGTGCCCATGGGTGCCGCCATTTGCGTTCCTTATTTTGGCACGTCTAGTCTACGTAAACATTTACGTAGACTATGGCGAAAATAAGGGGAACGCAAATAGCGTAGCGTCCTGCTGCTTTTACTGCTTCAGAGTCTCCTTCGCTGCTGGAAATACTTATTGAAGCTGATCAGCTATATTGACCTACGATTCATGTTTACAAATATTTATTATCAATGAATAAATATGATGCAAGTGGTATAGCAGGAATGGAACAGGGAATTGGAACATCCTATTTTGTTTAATCAATGGACTGCTGTCTTGGCATCTGTATCAGACATTTCAATGGATCTTCTGTTACACCTTATTCAGCAAAAACTTTTGTTTCCGGTCTATTGGACGCCGCAACGTCTTTTTAATAAAAGCTTGTCAAATTTGGCTATTTGTTGGAGGTGTAATGCAGTCAATGATTCTCTTATTCATATGTTTTGGAAATGCCCCCATGGCTGCCTCCTTTTAGGATTTTGTATTGGAAAGCTCTTTAATATTAATTGATGTAAGTGTTCTTTTAAATTACTTACCTGCTTCTTGGAATGTAACACATGGTCAACATAAATGGATTTTTTGTGCCCTTTTGGTTGCTAAAAGACTGATATTATGATATTGGAAGGATAAAAGCCCAGCGCCTATAACACAATGGACTGAAGACCTAACAACACTAGCAACATTTGAAAGAGTGGTATATAGGCGTAACTTGCAGATGGATTTATATGTGGATATTTGGTCTGCGTTTACTGAAGTGTATGTATAACCTATTTTCCCCCTTTTTTTTCTTCTTTCTCAAATATTGTAATATTTGAAACTGAGGATTTTAGAATATGTTGTTGTATTTTTTATATTTTGGGATTTTTTGTTATGTTTTCGGTTTGGTTTGGTTTGTTAAAACTCACAATAAAAAACTGGGGGGGAAATATTGTCTCCCCCTATATAGATCCATTATACTACTACTTTCTTCAGGGGAGGCCTTGCTGTCCATGCCACATCCTGAAGAGTCCCCTCTGGCAGCAACATAGGAACAGGCCTTCTCTGTTTTGGCACCCACCCTCTAGAATCACCTCCCATGTCCAATATGTCAGGCACCGACAATCATGTGCTTTCAACGATGACTATAAACTTAATTGTTTAGCCGGCTTTTCCCAACCATTATCTTGCCATAATATTGTTGTCCCTTTATAACGATGGATTGTTTTATCATTTGCTATAAACCGCTTCAGCAGTTTTAAAATGGGAAGCAGTTCATACGTATTTTCAAATCATTAAAATAATTAAACTTTCTGGAAGGAATGTCAGCATTATTATGTGGCAGAGTGAAGCTGAAGTGGTTTGCCAAAGGCCACTCTAAGACCCTTTCTACATGAGGCTTTTTTGTGTGTGCTTGTGATTGCTTACTCAAGGTAGTTTGCGGATGCTTTACACGACACCGTCTTTGCGATCATTATCGCTGACTTTTTCCTAACAAGGAAAGTCTGGTATTATTTAGAAATGGCAGTCTCATGGAATTGCACAATTCAGCTGTACCACAGCACCATCTAGTGGTTGTGTAATGAAACATATAGAAAGGCCGAGAAAGAATCCCCCCCGGAAAAAAGCACCTGTAAAGGAGCCGATCTTAGGGCACAATACTATGGGGGTAGGCGTCCACCTCCAAACTTGGAGGCGACTGCCTATCCAATGCCGGGCAGGAGAAGCGTGGAGGGGATCGTCCTCTCCATGCTTCAGCTGCCTTGCATTTGTGGCTAGGCAGCCAATTTCGGCTGTCTAGCCCCGGGAAGGCAGAGCAGGGGAAGCGGCTGCCAGACAACACATAGGATGTGTCGTACCAGCATCTCCGCCATCCTTGCCCCCGAACACCCCCTGGAACGCCCCATTTTCACCACTCCGTGCTCCTCTTTGGAGCGCAGGGCTGTTCCGAGCTGCCTGCAAGGCAGCACGGGAGGGGGGAAAGGTCAGTTCTCCAGGAACCAACCTCGGAGCGTGGGCTCTGAGGTCGGTTCCTGGAAACTGACATATCCTATGGCCTTCTAGCCGCTGACTAGCAGCCATAGGATTGCTCCCTTAATCTCACAGAGAATCCAGAAGCAGAAGTCTTGGTAAAGGTGCAGGATAAAAGCCTCATGTAGAAATGCCCTACGCATGTTCATGGTAGGTCTTAGCTGGGTATTTCCTGGCTCACAGCTGAGTCTCGTAGGCAGCAGACCACATTTGCTATCTAATGCCAGGCCCGAGGGCCCATAGCCCAGTGGCAGAGGTCATGTTTTGCATGTATAAGGTTCCAGTTTCAATTCTCTGGCATCCTGGATCAAATCAAGCTTCCCCAACTTGGTTCCCTCCAGATGCTGGCTGCCAATGATGGCAGTTGTAGTCCAACACATCTGGAGGGCTACTGTCCTAAACCTTGTCTCTTCCCGCTGCACTTGGCAGTGTCAGGATTTGTCGAATACGCTTGGTCTGCTTTGTGCTGTTTTCCTCATCAGGAAGGCCGAAGGCTCAGAGACTGTTTACCAGGGTTTTGAAATGGAGACATCTGGCAAGCCACCCTGATTTTCCAGCATTCCGCTGACATCAAAGCAGCATGTTTCAAAACTGGGATAAGGCCAGCACAAGAAATTTGTCCTTTCTTGCCCTATATATAAGATGCTAAGCAGCTTAAAGCAGTTTAATAATTTGCTTTTGTTGTTGTCTTGTTAGTTTTATATAGCACCATCATAATACCGGTTAATTAGGCTGTCATATAAGTAATGGAACTGCTAATGCTATTTTTCCTTCTCTACCTGTGTTCCCCAACAATGTCGCCTGTATCTTTTTCTGTGCATGTGTACGCGCGTGTCTGTATCTATCTCTATCTCTATACCAATAGATATACACACACACATGTATGTTATGAACTTATGTGTGTGGGAAGGAGGGGGAAGGTGTTACGAGCTTCTCTCTTTCCCTGGTAGAAAAATATTTTAGGGGTAGCACTAACCCAGGTTTGGTTTCCTTTGGAAGTAGAACTCCCTGGAGGCTTGTTGTATTTCTGTAATATTTGGGTTTATTTACAAATACACAAGTTGAGCATATATTGAGACACACAGCATAGCACTCCTAAAAGCTCTTGTCTTGCCCCACATCAGATCCCCCAAAAGCCAGTCCAGAACCCCCCAAATGTGCCTTCTAGAGCTCAAAACTAGGTCTCGCCTCTGTCTCAGCCAGATGCAAACTGCAGTTTCTTCGTTGCTTTGTGCGTGCGCACCCCCACACACCTAGATTACATCATCTTTAGCTGGGGGAGAGGCGAAATCAGTCATATTCTCCAACTATTTCCCTGCCTTTCTCGCCCATTTACATGCCATTTTTATGACAGGTGATACACTTGGCCACTGAGCATTAAGGAATTTTAAGCAGTCATCCTGGCCCCTGTAGGGAGCAATCCTATGGCCGCTAGACAGCAGCTAGACAGCCATAAGATATTGTGTTATCCGGGAACCGACCTCGGAGCCCGCACTCCGAGGTCAGTTCCCGGAGAACCGACCTCCCCACACTTCCGCGCTGCCTCGGAGGCAGCACGGAACAGCCCCGTCCTCCATGGTCACAAGAGGAGCGCAGAGTGGCTGAAAAGGGCTGTAGCTGGGGGCAGGGAGGGCAGATCTGCCTTTACGACACATCCAATGTGTCGTACAGCAGCCTCCTTCCCTGCTCCGTCCTCCTGCGGCTAGATAGCCGCAATCAGCTGTCTAGCCGAAAAAGCAGGGCAGGAGAAGCGCAGAGGGAATGAACCCCTCCGTGCTTCTCCTGCCCTTCTTTGGATAGACGGTCGCCTCCGAGTTTGGAGACAGCCGCCTACCTGGATAGGATTGCGCCTTTAATCTTATTTTGTCCCACCCTGACTCCTTCACGGCAATCCTATAGCAAACTCACATGTATCAGTTCTTCACAATTCCTTTGGACTCCCGAGTCAGCATGCCTAGCATTATAGGAATGGTACTTTGTAGGAGAGACGTCTCCCACAAGTACTGCTTCCAACCTGCAGTGTGGGCTACCAGCATGTTCTGCTGCGTTAGATCCTCTTCTCCCATGATGCAAAGCCAGGTGAGTAACCTCCGTGGAACCACACCAATCCGGACAAGTGTACCTGTAAAATACACTTGTTTGCCACATTCACGTATTACATTTTTGAGGTATACTTAAAACATCTCAGGTGTACATGTTAAAAAATGTAACGTGTGGAGAGACCCATATAACCGTCTCTCTGCACACCCTTCCTCTGGCTTGGCAGGGTGCGGGCGGGGAGCTGATATTCCCCATGGCCAGATTTGGTCCTGGTGCTTCCAGCTGCTCATTCGCAAACAGTGGGTTTCCCCATAGCTGCAATTCAACCGTTTCTACTCTAAGGAGTTGTAGAAAAATTAACACTGTGATGGCTTGGAAGCAAATGAGTGAATTATTTAATAGGGTAGCACATGGATAAATATTCATAAAGCCGCTGTAGCAGAATGAACAGAAGGCTGGTTCTCTCAGAAATGCTGGAATTTAAGAGTTAAGGTACAAGGAAATCTGTTCAAAGAGACACTCATTCAATATTGATCTCTTTATATAATAAGGTTGCCAGGCTAGGAAGGTTGCCCTGAAAGCTCTAGGAATCAAGGGATCATCTCTAGGATATTGCTGCAAGAAACATAATGAAAATACTGGTCCCTAGTTTCCATGCCAGCTTGAAGAAGCAGGGAGGACGGATGAAAGAAACTGGCAGTTGGGGGGTGGCGGTGGGATGAGGTACAAGTTAAGTGTGGAAATGTGTTTATTTATTTATTTACAATATTTATATAGCACTCCATATCTAGAACAGATTTTGGAGTGGTGAACGCAAAAGATAAAACAGTAAGAGTGTCAGGAGTGTTTCTGAGCACAGGGAGTGGGATAGTAGTCCAGATTCTGAAGAAGAACCACCAGACATGGGGGAGGAATTTTCCCAGGCTAGTCCAGACAGGGCTAGGCAGGCTCCTCAGGTTTCAAAGGTACAGCTGGAGGAGGAGGGTCAGCGAACAGGGAGAGGTGGGGTTTGGGGAGTCTGAATTAATAGATGCCAGGTGCAGATGCAGAGCCAAGAGAGAGAAGCTCTTGTTCCGGGGCGGAACTTAGACGGTCTTCCCGATTGGCCTTGCACAAGCAGCTGCACTTAGAAGCCTCACGAGAGGGACAGAGACCTCCCCCCACCCCTTAAGTTAGGCTAGTGAGCCCACCTTCCTCTTCAAACGGCAGGCAACTTTCGTAGCTACCGTTTGAACCCCCTGAAGGCATTTCCTTGTAGACTGAGAGTCACTGAGAATTTGCATCTGTATGACCCTGTGGAGTAATGGATTAAAAGCTCTAGACTGAAGCCTCTTGTCTGTGTTTGATTTGGCATGTGAAGTTCAGTGGGGGCAAAAGGGATCCTGACAGCGAGCATAAAAAGGTTAGAATGCCACATTAAAATTACACTTGTTTAAAAAACAGTGCCAATAAAAAACCTAAGTGGTCAGTTAAGGAATGCCTCCTGGATGAGTGCTGTTTTCAGGAGGCACCAGAAACAACACAATGTTGGTGCCTGCCTGACCTCCAGGGGCAGGGAGTTCCAAAGAAAGGGGGCCACCACGCTGAAGGCTCTTCTTCTGGTGGACTCCGACTGGGCCATAGGTCCCTATGGAACCACCCAGGAGCAAGCCCTCCAATGACCTCTGTGACCAGGCAGGTTGGTAAAGAAGAAGACGCTCTCTCAGGTATCCTGGTCCCAAGGTGTTTAGGCCTTTGCACACTAGTGCCAAAACCCTAAACCTGTCTGGGTAGCAAATAGGCAGCCAGTGCAGTTCCCTCTGCAAAGGAGTTGCATGCTGAAAAGGGGTGGCTCCCGATAACAGCTGAGCTGCTGCGTTCTGCACTCGCTCCAGCTTCTGGAGCAGCCTCAAGGGCAGCCCCACATACAGCGCTTTGCAGTAACCCAATCTTGAGGTTACTAGCGCCTGGACCACCGTGGCCAAGCGATCCCTATCCAGGAGAGTCCACAGCTGGCGAACCAGCTGGACTGGTGAAAGGCTCTCCGAGCTGCCATGGCCACTTGGGCCTCCAGCGAGAGCGATGGATCTAGGAGTACTCCCAGACTACGAACCTGACCTTTCAGAGGGAGTGCAACCCCATCCAGAACAGGCAATGAGCCTGTCCCCCAGACCCAGGAACCACTCACCCACAGGTCTTCTGTCTTGCCCAGATCCAGTTTTTGTGTATTGGCCCTCATCCAGCCCATTACTGAGTTCAGGCACTGATCCAGGACTTACACAGCCTCTCCTGATTCAGATGTCACATGGAGGTAGAGCTGTGTGTCATCAGCATACTGGTGGCATTTAGCTCCAGATCCCCTAATGACTGCTCCCAGCAGCTTCATATAGATGTTAAACAACATTGCAGGCAAGATGGTACCCTGCGGCACCCCATAGCTCAATTGCCAAGGTGCCAAGGAATGGTCACCCAATGATACTCTCTGAAATTGGCCCCGTAGGTAGGATGGGAACCACTGTAACACAGTGCCTCCGATACCCATCCCACTGAGTGACATGTGGAGGGGAGAGGGAAAATATTAAAACATTTTAATGAGATTCAGTGATGTTTGACAATGGATGTCAATCACCCCCCCCCCCCGTAACAATACTTTTTCCCTTTAAAAAAACTGATTATGATATATTCAAACCCAATATTTATGAATATAATAGTAAGGGATTTTTACACTTCAATCTTTCAACTTGGTGGACTTCTGATAATATGGTGAAGGGGCTTCAAACTGGGAGTCTGAAAAGGAAAACATAGGATATCACAAGCGGAAGGAGTGAAATGGTATGTGAAGTGGAAAAGTGTCAACAGTGCTGTTAAAGCTGGTGAAGCAAGGAGAAAATATTGTCACAAATATGACGATAATTCCCTGGTGCTGGGATTTACTCGCACTGGTGACAGAAACAAACCAAAGGAACAATGTGTTTTATGGTCAGGTCCAGCCCACCCATGAGGTGGGGTGAAGCCACTACTGCCTCCACCTCCTGCAGGTGCTCTGGAAATCCCCACTAGCTGCTCCCCGACCGTGGCATTTGCCACAGCAGAAGAGCAGGGCCAGTGGGGCTCTCTGGAGCAGCTACCTGCTCAGTGATGCTAGTGGGTGCTCCAGAGAGCCCGCCAGCTCTACTATCCCGCTGTGGCAATGAGAGAGCAGCTGGTGGGGCTCTCCCGAGCAGCCGCCCACCCTCTGCTTCTTAAGGCCATGTGACTCTCTAGAGAGCCAGTGTAGCAGTGGTGGTAAGGGGAAGGGGGGTGCATGCGCGATGAGATAAGGGGAAGGGGTAGGGCTCACGTGATGAGGGAAGGGATGAGGGTATGTGACAAGGGAGGGGGTGGGTGTGCATGACAAGGTAAGGGGAAGGGACGGAGGGGACTGAGGCAGTAAAGAGAAGGGGGTGGGAGGTGGTAGCAGCAGTGTGTGTGCTCTCACACCTCAGGCAGCAGGAGAGATTGTGCTGGGCCTGTTCATGGTGCGAGTTTTTATCTAACACGAGCTTGAAGCCCCAAAAGTTACAATGATACTTGGAAACCAAACATCCAGATGCCACAACAAAACCTGAAGAATTTTTCTGCCAAAAATTACATGAGTTGGAAAGGGGGAAAGAAGTTGTTTTAAAAGTTGGGTTAATTAAAAGGAAGATACTAGAAGCATGTATGGTTAGCCCTGTGGACGAGCCCCTTCATGGATCACTGCCTTGTTGTGGCGAAGGGGCTTGCGTAACTCAGTGAAGCCATAAGCTATGCCGTGCAGGGCCACCCAAGACGGACAGGTCATGGCAGAGGGTTCTGACAAAATGTGGTCCACTGGAGAAGGAAATGGCAACCCACTCCAGTATTCTTGCCAAGAAAACCCCATGGAACGTATCACAATGTTAAAAGATATGACGCCGGAAGATGAGCCCCTCAGGTCGGAAGGTGTCCAATATGCTACTGGGGAAGAGCAGAGGGTATTTCCAAGTAGCGCCAGAAAGAGTGAAGCGGCTGGGCCAAACCCGAAAGGACACTCAGCTGTGGATGTGTCTGGCGGTGAAAAGAAAATCCGATGCTGTAAAGAACAATATTGTTTAGGAACCTGGAATGTCAGATCAATGAATCAAGGTAAGCTGGAGGTGGTCAAACATGAGATGGCAAGATTGAACATCGACATCTTGGGAATCAGCGAACTAAAATGGACAGGCATGGGCGAATTTAATTCAGGTGACCATCATATCTACTATTGTGGGCAAGAATCCCTTAGAAGAAATGGAGTAGCATTCATAGTCAACAAAAGGGTGGGAAAAGCAGTACTGGGGTACAATCTTAAAAATGATAGAATGATCTCAGTACGAATCCAAGGCAAACCATTCAACATCACAGTAATTCAAGTCTATGCCCCAACCACTGAGGCCGAAGAAGCTGAGGTTGATCGGTTCTATGAAGACCTACAACACCTTCTAGAACTAACACCAAAAAAAGATGTCCTCTTCATCATAGGGGATTGGAATGCTAAAGTAGGAAGTCAAGAAATCACCGGGATAACAGGCAGGCATGGCCTTGGTGTACAAAATGAAGCAGGACAAAAGCTAATAGAGTTTTGCCAAGAGAACATGCTGATCATAGCAAACACCCTTTTCCAACAGCACAAGAGGCGACTCTACACATGGACGTCACCAGATGGTCAATATCGAAATCAGATTGATTATGTCCTTTGCAGCCAAAGATGGAGAAGCTCCATACAGTCAGTAAAAACAAGACCTGGAGCTGACTGTGGCTCAGATCATGAGCTGCTTCTTGCAAAATTTCGGCTGAAATTGAAGAACGTCGGGAAAACCACTAAACCGTTCAGGTATGACCTAAATCATATCCCTGATGAATATACAGTGGAGGTGAGGAATAGATTTCAGGGATTAGACCTGATAGACAGAGTGCCTGAGGAACTATGGACGGAGGTCCGTAACATTGTTCAGGAGGCAGCAACAAAATCCATCCCAAAGAAAAAGAAATGCAAGAAAGCCAAGTGGCTGTCTGATGAGGCTTTACAAGTAGCTCACGAAAGAAGGGAAGCGAAAAGCAAGGGAGAAAGGGGAAGATATACCCAACTGAATGCAGAGTTCCAGAGAATAGCAAGGAGAGACAAGAAGGCCTTCTTAAATGAACAATGCAAAGAAATCGAGGAAAACAACAGAATGGGAAAGACTAGAGATCTCTTCAAGAAAATTGGAGATCTCAAGGGAACGTTTTGTGCAAAGACGGGCATGATAAAGGACAAAGAAGGCAGGGACCTAACAGAAGCAGATGAGATTAAGAAGAGGTGGCAAGAATACACAGAAGAACTATACAGGAAAGATCTGAATGTCCCTGATAGCCATGATAGTGCGGTCACTGAACTTGAGCCGGACATCCTCGAGAGTGAAGTCAAGTGGGCCTTAGGAAGCATTAGTAACAACAAAGCTAGCGGAGATGACAGTATTCCAGCCGAGCTATTTAAAATCCTAAAAGATGATGCTGTTAAAGTGCTGCATTCAATATGCCAACAAATCTGGAACACTCAATAGTGGCCACAAGACTGGAAAAGGTCAGTTTACATTCCAATTCCAAAGAAGGGCAACGCCAAAGAGTGTTCAAACTACCGCACAATTGCGCTCATTTCACATGCCAGCAAGGTGATGCTCAAAATCCTACAAGCTAGGCTTCAGCAGTATGCGAACCGAGAACTACCGGAAGTACAAGCTGGGTTTAGAAGAGGCAGAGGAACTAGAGATCAAATTGCCAACATTCGCTGCATCATGGAGAAAGCAAGAGAATTCCAGAAAAACGTCTATTTCTGCTTCATTGACTACGCTAAAGCCTTTGATTGTGTGGATCACAACCAACTGTGGCAAATTCTGAAAGTGATGGGAGTACCAGACCACCTTACCTGTCTCCTGAGAAACCTGTACGAGGGTCAAGAAGCAACAGTAAGAACCAGACATGGAACAACCGATTGGTTCAAAATCGGGAAAGGAGTACGACAAGGCTGCATATTGTCACCCTGCTTATTTAACTTATATGCAGAGTACATCATGAGAAATGCCGGGTTGGATGAATCACAGGTCGGAATTAAAATTGCCGGGAGAATTATCAACAACCTCAGATACGCAGATGATGCCACCCTAATGGCAGAAAGCGAAGAGGATCTCAAGAGCCTCTTGTTGAGGGTGAAAGAGGAGAGAGCAAAAGCTGGCTTGAAACTCAACATTAAAAAAACTAAGATCATGTCATCTGGCCCTATCACTTCCTGGCATATAGAAGGGGAAGAAATGGAAGCCGTGACAGATTTTACTTTCTTGGGCTCCAAGATCACCACAGACGGTGACTGTAGCCATGAAATTAAAAGACGCTTGCTCCTTGGGAGGAAAGCTATGGCCAACCTAGACAGCATAGTAAGAAGCAGAGACATCACCTTGCCGACAAAGGTCCGTCTAATCAGAGCTATGGTTTTCCCAGTAGTAATGTATGGCTGTGAGAGCTGGACTATAAGGAAGGCTGAGCGCCGAAGAATTGATGCTTTCGAACTGTGGTGCTGGAGAAGACTCTTACGAGTGCCCTGGACTGCAAGGAGGTCAAATCAGTCCATCCTAAAGGAAATCAACCCTGAGTGCTCATTGGAAGGACAGATAATGAAGCTGAAGCTCCAATATTTTGGCCACCTAATGCGAAGAGAAAACTCCCTGGAAAAGACCCTGATGCTGGGAAAGACTGAAGGCAAAAGGAGAAGGGGACGGCAGAGGATGAGATGGCTAGATAGCATCACGGATGCAATGAATATGAACTTGAGCACGCTCCGGGAGAGAGCGCAGGACAGGAAGGCCTGGCGTGCTATGGTCCATGGGGTCACGAAGAGTCGGACACGACTGAACGACTGAACAACAACAACTGTGGACGAGAGGCCTCTGCATCACACCCATGAAGTGTTACCCTCAGTTTACAGGTACATACTCACATGCTTTGGGGATGGGTGGGAATTCCCCTCTAACCTCCCTGCTTACATTTCACACACACACACACACACACACACACTTGTGTATTTGCACCTGCCAATTTAGGGTAACTTTTCCCACATCTGATGAAGTGGATACTAGACCACAGAATATTTTGTCATAATAAATGTGTTGGTTTTTAAGGTGGATGAAGATTCTCTGTTCTTTCTGCTGCAACAGATTAACAGCAGCCCTTTGGAGGCATAACATTAATCACTGTTGATAGTTTTTAAACAGATATATATTAAAGCCATGCCTGAAATGCTGACGGTGTGCATGGGCTGAGCTTAAATGGATTCAATATCATCTCACTAATGTGCATAAAAGGTTAGCCAAATTTTAATAACTGGAGATCTGGCCGCATGTAACTTTGCACGCTACTGTGCTGCATCATTTCTCATATCAAACTGTGAAGTGTTAGCAGGACCATGGATTTTGAAAACCTCCTATCCCTTCCAAATCACCTGGCAGTTTGTTAATTTATTTCATAAAATAAAATCTGGATCTTCCTGGCGCAACCTACTTCCCTTCAGAGATCTTGATATTATCGCACTGAACCAATTCATTGTAATTGGGTCAAGAATTTCTTTCTCAGCAGGGATTGCATCATGCTGCTTAATATACATCAGCACGTACCGTTATGTCAGTGTTAACTGATGCTAACTTTGTGTCATCATTGTTGGGACTATGTAACCAACCCAGCATGAATGCTACTTTGCCCTGTTTTCATAACGATGCCACATTTTGGTTCTGTGCCTCCAACACCTTTCTAGACATCCATCTGTATGTCTGGCAAGTTCGGCCTGCCCTTGACTTCTTTGTAGGAACCATTTCAGCAGCATTTTATATGCCTGGATAACTAAAAGGATAATTTTCAATGTGTGCAGGGCATAATGTTTGGTAGGTTTCCTTGGTAACAGGATGAAGCTACAGGATGGAGAGTGAACCCCCTGCAGTAGTCTGTAACCTTATTCCAAAATGTTTGTTATCCAATTTTGTCTCTCGTTCTTTGGGTCTCATTTCCAAGTATTCGAAAGGACAAAGCACTGGTGTGCAGTGAATCCACCCAAAGCTATAATAAAACAGTTGTTGATGTATATTTTTATTTTTTAGTTGTGGCCAGAATCTGAGCCAAGGAGAGAGAAAACTCTGCCGGTTTCTCCTGGCTCTATGAGCTGAGATCACCACAGCAGGGAATTCCACCGCAGTTTAGTGGCCAAAGAGGGAAAACATGACATCAGAATTTCCCTTCTGCTACCTTCAAGTTCAGGCAGAGATCCTGCTGTGACACATAAATTTCGTATTTAGGAAATAAGACAGGTGAGATAGAATCACAAAATAATATTCTTACGGTCACGGGAGCAGTTAAGCAGCGTACTCTGAGACATTATCTGAAGATGCAGCAGAGTACGATGGATGAACTATTCTTTTGCTGTTCCAGAAAGCCCTTTCATTTTACACTCTCACTGCAGATTCCTCGGTTTTTAAGCAAATATATCACAGGAGCTTTGTCAAGGACACTACAATGCAAACAGCTGAATTCAATGAACTCCAAAAATGAACGCACGAGACCCAAATAACATAAATTATGGATCATATTCCTATAGTGTCATAGAACGTAGACATAGAATCATAGGGTTGGAAGGGTCCTACAAGACCATCGGGTCCAACCCCCTGCTCAGTGCAGGAAGCCTGATTCCCAAGTGGTCTCCCATCCAAGTACTAACCAGGGCTGGCCCTGCTTAGCTTCCGAGATCACTTAACCCCCTCGCCTCTCAGATCTGAGGCCCTTCATCCTGCATTGCAAACCAGCCCTTTCAACATTAAAGGGAGTCACACAATGCCTTTGCAAAGCAGACAAACAATGCAAACGCTTCTCAGCTCACAAGAGCTGCCATCCAAGTAGATGGCTGCTTGTGACTCAATCGTACAGGCGTAGTATGTACCACAAGAGAAGCTGTATGTGTTAAGGTCAATGCGGTGAAGGAAACTTACACTACCGCACCCTTCCCCTACCTGGTGACCTCCAGATGTGGTGGACTGCAACTCCCATCCTCCCCAGCCAGCTTGGGGTAAGGCTGAACTACAGCACCACACACAAGCTTGCATGTGGACACATACCAATAGAAGAGTTTCAAGGACTTGCTTGCAATAGTCTCAGATGAATGTGGAGCCACTGTACACACCCAATGCATGCAAGGGCCCATTGACAGAGCTCCATGGGGCGAGGGGGGAAAGCAACAAGGGATTCTGAGAGCTGCTACAGACGCCTGGGGAAAGCCCTCTTCCACCCCTCGCTCGGCACTGAGGCCACCCCCACGCCTGCTGGCTTGTGCATCTCCCTTTGGCAGCACTGGTTTCTTCTTGGGCTCGGAGCAGCAGAGAGCAACAAGGATGCTGCCAGGCACTTCCCCGGAAAAAGCCGTGCACTGCCATAAGTGAACGAGTCAGTTTGTGGCTGCAATGACAGCACTAAGGGAGGGTTGGGAGGGGATTTGTTTGGACTCTGGAAACCCTGGATTCTACAGTCAGGTGGAGGCTTCCCAGAGACGAGGCCCAATTCACAGTGAAGCCTTTTATCGCTGTAATTCCAGTGAAAAGTTTTATGCCTTTACAGCCCCAGTGAAGGTCCACAGATAACGGCTCACAACATCAGACTTAGACCCGGTTCAGTTCATGACCACCAGCACAAACCCTGAGCAGCCAGCCCTGGATCAAGCTGGCGGAATAAATAAGTTCAGAGAGTCCAATGCAACGTAGGGAAGCTTTGCGGGTTGTCCAAACATTGTTCCTAGCAAAGTCTGCTGCTAAAGGCTCTGGCTTAAATACAGGGGAGTGACCACTGAGATCCTGGCAGGGACACCTGCCTCTTAGGTGATTGCTGGGTCTCACGGGTCGCCTCTGCTCTGCCCTCTTTAATTGATAACGCAAGGAAGGAGACACTCCCTGGAAGACTCCCTTCGGACGCAGAATTGGTGTCAGAGGCTACAGTGCCCCCCAAACTGGGGCAAGGCCTCATGAACAGGATCTGTGGCACATCTCTGAATTAATTAAAAGACACCCCCCCACACCAGGTGCTGGCATGAGGCTCATAGAATCATAGAAGAGTAGGGTTGGAAGGGGCCTCCAAGACCTTCGAGTCCAGCCCCCTGCTCAATGCAGGAATCCAAGTTAGAGCATCCCCGACCAGTGGCTGTCCAGCCTCATAGAATTAGAATCATAGAATAGTAGGGTTGGAAGGGGCCTACAAGGCCATCGAGTCCAGCCCCCTGCTCAATGCAGGAATCCAAGTCAGAGCATCCCTGACAGATGGCTGTCCAGCCTCGTCTTGAAGGCCTCCAGTGTGGGAGAGCCCACCGCCTCCCCAGGTAATTGGTTCCATTAGATTAGAATAGAATAGAATAGAATAGAATAGAATAGAATAGAACAGAACAGAAACTTGTGGCCCTCCAGATACTTTGGCCTACAGCGCCCTTCAGCCCTAGCCAGCATGATGAGGGATGATGGGGGTTATAAGCCAACAACATCTGGAGGGCCACCACAAGTCGCCCACCCCTGCCTTAGCCAACCTTCCCCAACCCGGGGCCTTCCTGATGTGTTATACTACAACCCCCACCATCCCAGGCCAGTGGCCATGCTGACGAAGGGTTGCTGACTGGCTACCATAGACAGACACATTTGCATCCTGCCCTTCCCCTAAGGACCTCGAAGCGACATTAATAAGGTAATCTCATTTTACCTTCAAAACTACCCTGTGAGGTGGATTAGACGACAGATGGTGATTTGCTCACGGCCACCCAGCCAGTACGATTTGTGGCTGAATAGAGATATGAGCCAGGTTGCCTCCCCGCAAAGCCAGTCTTCTAGCCAGGCAAGCTAACACAGGCAACACCTAACACAGGCAAGCCTTTTTATTGGCTGCTTTCTATGGGCTGCTTTCTATGGGCTGTTTTCTTCTGTCAGCTGTCAGGTGGAGGCATCTTGCGATGTAGAGAATGGTTCATGGGCTCCTGTGTGAGTTGTAACAAATAGATCCACATCAGGGATGCTCACAGAATGAGCCTCTGCTGAATTCTGGCTCAGATTTTGTGGTGCCACCAACTGGAAATGTTTATTGGAGTGGCAATCCAAATATCAGAATACATTTTTGGAATTTGTAGACTAGGGGATGAGGGGTTCCTGCTGCTTTTTCTGAGTTGTTGCAGTAAAATAAACACCTCAAATAAAGCTTAAAAATCAACTCCCACCCCCAAAAGTCATCAGTGTATCAGTCAGCTAAAAAGGTCAAAATGAGCTGATTCTTTCATGTGTTCTCATCTCCACCCTGGAAGTGAATTGTCCATTCAGAAAAGCATGTAGAGGCATCAAGAAACATGCACATTCTTTTGCTAGGTCTCCAGCTACTCATTCATAGTGAGCAAACTGCCCAAGCACACAGCAGTATGAAGCATCATCCCAGTAACATTACATTATTGTAAATGCACTGCTCATTCCAACCATGTCTGGGAAAACAGCCTGAGCAGATCTTAAACGTGTATTCCCAGCATCCTGTTACACCCCACTGGCATGAAATGAGGGCAGATCAATTCTTTACAGTAAATAGATGGTTAGGCACTATTAAAAACATGCTCCAGCAGCAGCTGATGAGAGCCTTCTGAGAATGAAATTTTGAACAATGGGCTTCGTCATCCTGCCACACCAGGGATACATTGCTGGTGTAATGAGATGTGAAAGCCCTGGGATGTTCCATTACTGAAATTCCAATTAGATAAGACAGGAATGAAATTGGTTAATACTTAAAGCAGATTCAATAAGCCATTCGAAAAATTTAAAAGCCCAGGCAAATTATCGTTCCACATATGTACCCCTCATATGCATGTTGATGACAGCCTGGGTTCTCTTAATACCATTAAACCAATTACAAAAGTTTGTCCACAGAGACTCTCCTGTTAGTAGATAGTCAGCATTTACATTTATATCTTGGATTCCATCTTTTAGGCTTTGTATATTATGGCAGATGCCTCGCTGGCCAAAGGCAGTCACTTGTGCATTTGGCCAGCGAGGCTTCTTATAACGTTGAAAGGGCAAGGCACAGGCCAGTTACCATATCTTCACCTACCTCACAAGGCTGTTGTGAGACTAAAATGGGATAACACCTGAGCTCCCTGAAAAAAAATAGGATGCAGATATGATTATTGATTCTAAACTGTGCAGGCTGTATCCACACAGGCAACCTACAGATGTTACTAGGAACTGCCACCCCTTAAACGTGAAACTCAGGGCTTTTTCACATGGAGCTTTTATCCTGCTATTCAGATTGGTTACTCATGGAAGTTTGTGGGTCCTTTACATGACCTTTCTTCCATTTTTTAAAAGATCAGCGATAATGAGCTATCAAATTACAGCATTAGAGTTCCCTCTGTGAAAAAGGAAAAGCCACAATAAAAGGAGCTAGACCACAGCGCCATCTAGTGGCTGTAATAATGAAACATGGAAGACTCACATAAGGGGGAAAAGGCTGCCAGGGTGGGGCGGGAGCACGTGTAAAGGCAGTCTGTCATGATCCTGCATTTAAAATGGAAGTAGAAAGCCCTGTTTTAAATATGGGATTTTAGGCTGGTGTAGAAATGCTCTCATTTGAGTATTTGGCAGGTGGTGCTTTAGATAATCAGCTCTATTTTGTAGGGAGCCACTTCCTTCTCCCGTGATGGGTGTGTTATTCTTAGGCATAGAACATCATCACATTTTAAAAAGTAAAGAGGGCTATCCAGCCAAAATTAAGCATTTGATGGCATATGCAAAATGGAAAGCACCTATTTGAGATATCCCTGTGGGATTGGAGAGTAGCCAGGATTTGTGCAGGGTTGAAGGAAAGAAACAAGGGGCCTGCTGGTGATAGGGCTGCCAACTGACGAGGAAAAAATAAACAAGGTGGCTACTTTTGTGGCTTGAATAGCATTTTAATCGGAAGAAGTCAGCAGGTGATGCTTTTCAAAGTTTGGAGATAAACACCACCTGCTTAATATCTTTGGGAAGTGTCATGTCCTGGCAATGGGTGAGGGCCTGTGGGGCAAGTTGAAGCCCTCCAGGAATGGCCCAAGCCCCCTATTTGAGCCACCAGTTGGTGGCAGTTAACTCGATGAGTAGACAGCCAGTCAGCTCAGGTGAGTCGTGGTGGGTGTCCATCAGACAAGGGCTGGAGGACCTCCAACAGATCTAAGGCTTGTTCTAGCCATGGGGGGAGCCAGAACTCCTCTGGGCTGGTGCAGGATCCGAAGCCCAATACATGCCCTTTCTTGCCTTGGTGATCCTTGAAGGTCCCATGCTTGCAGGGGCTTTGAACCCCTTTCAGTCCAAGGGCCAAATTCCATTTCAGAGAAGCTCTCGGGGGCTGCATTCCAGTGGTGGGAGGGGCTGAGGGCAAAAGGGGTGGGGCCAAAAATGCCAGCCTTTTGTATCTTCAAGCTTGTCAACTTTCCAGAACGGGGAAAAACAGCACGAAGGCGGGAAATCGCTAAACCACCAGTGGTCACGGAGAAGGGGTTGGGCTGGGGGAAGGCCTCTGAGGGAACCTGGGAGGGATGGGTTTGGCCCCTGGGGGCATGAGGAAAAGCTCAAAACATTTACGGCACTTGAATTTAGAAAAAAAATGACTAACAGAATACATAATATTAGCTCATGCCATTATAAATAGTTGAGAGATATTTTTCCCTCCGTCTTCCCCACCTCCTTACACTCTCATGATCCTAGAATTTGGTCACCCGGTGGAACTGACAGGCTTTAAAGCTGGATTAGACAAATTCATGTGAGAGAGGTCTACCAGTGATAGATCATTGGAAGCTCCATGCTCAGAGGCAATGTGCATCTGGATGCCAGATGTTGAGAACAAACAACAGGAAAGGGCGGCGGCTGCCTTCACGGGGTGCTGGTGAGTTTCTTGGAAACACCTGGCTATCCACTGAGGGAGACAAGATGCTGCATTATTATGAGATGGATCTTTGCTCTGTTTCATTGCGACTTCTTTGATATTCTTTCGTTTCCTTAGAGGAAATGGAGGCTTCTGAAGATAGCCCAGAATTAAAGCAAGTATGTTTTTTAAAAGGGAAGAAGAGTTAATATGAGTTAAATCATTTTGTAGAAATATAATGCATCGTGCTTTTACCGTTTCCAAAGGGATAGCCGTGTTAAGTCTGTTGCAGCAAAACCAATGAAAAAGCCTTTGGCAGGTAAGCTGGTCTGTTGGGTTGGGTACTGTTTTATTCTGTTGTTGTTATGATTTTTGACTGTTTTTAATGTATTTGTTTTATTCTTGTTTCAACCAAGTTTTTATTGTTAAGTCTTTTCCTTCTTATGATTGTTAGCTGCCTTGAGCTCCATTTTCTTGGAGGAAAGGCAGGGCACAAATTAAACAAACCAACGCCTTGTGGCACCTTAAAGACTAATATATTCATTGTGGCATAAACTTTCATGGACTAGAGTCCATCAGATGCATCCGACGAAGTGGACTCTAGTCCAAAAAGGCTTATGCCAGGATGACCTCATAAGTCTTTAAGGTGGCACAAGAAGTTGTTGGTTTTACTGTGTATGCCAGCCTTCCTGAACCTGGCGCTCCCCAGATGTGTTGGACTACAACTCCTCGCATCCCCAGCCAGCCCTGCACAAAGATTTGCTGACTGGGGATGTTGGGAGTTGTAGTCCAACACATCTGAAGGGCGCCAGGTTCAGGAAGGCTGGTGTACATATACGTACTAAAACAGACACTGCCATGTGGGATAGGAGGCTGTAATGAGCATTAACTCATAGCCATTAGTAATCTATTTCCCCATTCCATATTTAATCAGAATAATGGCCCTGATCCAACAGCCCCCTTCTTCCTCTCCCAATCAGCTGAACTGCAGACATTCATGTATTTTTACCTGGCTGTGCGTGGACAGCCCAAGCTGCTTGATGGGGCTGGGTAGGAATCGCATGTGCAAGAGATATGCACAGAGGTCTGCGAGTTTGGTCAGGACAAATGCAGACAATACAAAGGTACCCATAAGAGCATAAGAACTGCCCTGCTGGATCAGACCAAGGGCATCTCTATATGAGCCTAAAAGCCTGCTTTTAAAATGGGTCTTTCTGCTTCTGTTTTAAATGCAGGATCACAACGACTCCCTTTGTCACCCACCTCCTTTCCCCACGCCCCTTTCCCTCTCCTTCTCCCTGTATCTGAGTCTTCCATATCTTTCATGGATCTCGCTCCTCTTCTTGCCGCTGTTCCTCTTTTCACGGCGGGAACTCAAGTGGAACACAACGGGGTAATTTGATAGCTCATTATCTGCAATCTAGTTAAAAATGGAACAAAGGGCATTTAGTGCAGGAGATGCCCTAGAGGGTCACAGAGTCATGTAAAGAGCCCACAAACTTCCATGAAGGAGCAATCTCAACCACAGGATAAAAGCTCCGTGTGAAGAAAGTCCAAGGGTCCCTATGTTCCAGCATTCAGTTCACACAGTGGCCAACCAACTGCCCACAGGGAAACCCACGATCAGGACATGAGTGCAACAGCAGCTTCCCTCCCATGTTCCCCAGCAACTGGTGTACACAGGCTTACTGCTTCTGATACGGGAAGTGGTATGCCTATGATTATATTGTTGCCACAATAAGCTCCTTGATGTCTTACTCATTTTGCTCCATGGATGCAGTGAACAGCTGGACTGTCTATATGCATTCGTGTGGGTTTCACTAGAGGGCACCATTAACTTTTACTTCTCAGGATAGTGGTTCTCTCTCTCCTGCTGCACCCAAAACAAAGGCAAAGAAACCTTGTCTTGCGCCAAATCATCTACTCTTTAATATTTCTGAAATCAAGAACATGCTTGCTGACATTGTATGCAATAATATATGTATATTCTTGAGGAAAAGGAACAACACTAATTTCAAAAGAAGTAGCAATATGAAAAATAGCAAATAATTCTTGTCGGTGTTCAGTATGTTATCTCTGCCATTTCTTTGGTCTTCAACTGTACTGGTTTTAGGCTTCAAATGGGTTTTCTTTTATATCCCTTCCCCTCAGTTTGTCTGTCCGTCTGTCTGACTTTCTTTCAACATGGCACACATTGAAGACACATATTCCTTATTGGGGAACATGATATTTGGAGTCATTTCCCTCATGAACAAATGAGGATTCATAAGATGACATTTTGTGGATCAAAAGACTGTCCCTTGATATATGAACTCTGTTATGTGTGTATGAGAGTACATTTCAGAACTTTGATATAATGTACAGTACAAGAGACCACCAGTCTCTTCATTAATGCTGATGACCAAGCCAATCATGAAGGAGAGCGATGGTGGGAAGAACTTTATAGTCCATATATATATATATATATATATATATATACATATAGGCTCAGGAAACCAGGTAACTCAGTTCACAGCTATTACTGGGGAAGCAGCTACAGTTAACCACAGCAAACATTATCACATTAAGAGCCTGCGCATCATTTACTGAATATTTGCATGAATGCAATTAAATACTGGCACAAAGTGCTTGTAAAACATAATTAACAATGAGCTAATTCCTCCAGTCTTTATCCAGGTGCACAATATATTAATAATTATTATGTTTATTAGAGAAAAATTATTAGAGAAAAAATAATTATTATGCTTATTAGAGGGAAAAAAGCAGGAAAAAAATCACATACAAATATGAAATTGGTCATATTTTTGGTCACAACAACAATAATCCAGATTCAGTGATAAAGATGATAGCTAGTTTTTTAAGCTTACATGTGAAATGTAGAACATGCAAACCATGACTGTGTATGCTGCCACACATTGTCCGTTTTGGGAGTAACAAATTCATTCATTCTGATCAGCTTGTGTAACCTCCATGAACTGGTTGGTTTAGCCCTGTAGGGATGGAGTCAACACTCAAGGGAGAGCTAGGAAGAAGAGAGGCTGATTTGCTGGGGAGCGGAATAATAATTCTGGGCTTTTATCATTAGAAGAGCCCCACTGGATCAGACCAAGGGTCCATCTAGTCCAGCATTCCGTTCACACAGTGGCCAACCAGCTGTCTGTATCCTTCTTCAAGTGTGGTGCCCAGAACTGGACACAGTACTCCAGATAAGGCCTAACCAGTGCTGAGTAGAGGAGAACTAGCACTTCACATGATTTGGAAGCTACACTTCTATTAATGCAGCCCAAAATAGCATGTGCCTTTTTGCACTGTTGGCTCATATTCAGCTTGTGATCTACAACAATTCCAAGATCCTTCTCATTTGTAGTATTGTTGATCCAAGTATCCCCCATCTTGTAACTATGCATTTAGTTTCTCTTTCCTAGGTGCAGAACTTGGCATGTATCCCTATTAAATTTCATTCTGTTGTTTTCTGCCCAGCGCTCCAGTTTTCTGCCTAGTGCTCCAGTCTATCAAGATCACTTTGAATTTTGTTTCTGTCTTCCCAAGTATTAGCTATCCCGCCCAATTTTGTGTCATCCGCAAATTTGATGAGCATTCCCTGCACCTCCTCCTCCAAGTCATTAATACAAACGTTGAAGAGCACTGGGCCCAGGACTGAGCCCTGCGGTACCCCACTCGTTACCTCTCCCCAGTTTGAGAAGGTCCCGTTGAGAAGCACTCTTTGAGTCCGATTCTGTAGCCAACTGTGGATCCACCTGATAGTTGTGCTGTTGCTTTGGGACTCAAGTTGTCTGCAGTGAAGTAACTAAAGTGTCCAACTCCTTGGTGAACCAGAGGAACACTGGAGTGGGCTGTCAGTCTGCAAAGTTTTGCAAGCAAGAATTACATATTTCTCTTTTGACAAAGAGGAACTACGGTTGTGTTGCACTGTTTTTGAGTTAACAGATTACTTGTGCATTTAGGACAATTACATGGACAATTGCTACATTGCTATATGTAGGCTGGCCTATATAATGGAACTGAAGGCATGCCCTTCCCTTTTCTACCATTGCTTTCATTTGCCACACACACACCCTCCGGCCTTGTGTCAGATTTTAGATTGGAAGCCGGGCTTTGATTCACACTGATGAAGCCTGAAGAATAACAATTCCAGCAACTCACACTAATTTTTTAAAAGTCCACCTGAAAAACAAAAATAGCAACAGTGATCTACCAGGGACAGGTTCCCCAAAATCAGAACTGGTAAACAGGGATTATTGGAACATGTTTATTTAGTTACTTACAATTATTTTTAGGCTGCCTTTATGGGCAGATCCCTCTCAAGACAGCACACAAGATTAAAAACTATACAAAATTAATACAGTACAAATCAATACATACAGATTCAATAAACATTCAATAAAAAACAGGCGTTGCCAATAAAGCCATCAGCCCAAGAACTATGGAACAGCGCTGAAAACAGGTGGGTCTTTCCTGAAGACCTGCAAAGAAGAGGCCTGATGAATCCCCAATGGAAACTTGATTCCAGGGGTGTCAAAAATCAAATGCTAGAGGCAAGTTTCTGGTTCTGCATTACTGAATATTTTAACCCAGTAAGAGCTGTTGGGGGGGGGGGGGCCGTTTTCATCTTTTGTCCATTGATCTAATCAAAGGTAGTATCACAACCTACCCAGTAGCTTATCTTATAGTTGCGGTTGAGGACATGGTGAAGTCATCTGAGCAGTTAATATCTCAGGATCCTGAGTATAAACATAATATGGTGGGGTGAGTACAGTAGCATCCTCCCATACTGACATTCAGCAGCTGATGTTTTTACCACTATGCCAGGAAAAAAATTCACCGCAAAAAGTTTCCATGGTGTGACATTCAACCCACTGGGGAAAAAGCCATTTTCTTAGCTTAAACATGTTCAGTGGTATTATGCCACCATAACAGTAGAATCCTATGCATGTCTACTCAGAAGTAAGTCCTACTGAGTTCAATGGGACTTACTCCTAGGTAAGTGTATATAAGATTGTAGCTTCCATCTGTCAGGGCCACAAGACTATTGTTTTAAATCCATCGATTGTCTTCCTTTTTCCATTTTACCCATCGGGGGTGTGTGTGGGGGGGTGTATTTTCCAGTCCTTCTTCCAGATATTCTTAAAATATAAACCTGTCAAGTTTGCCTGTCTTCTCAGAACTAATTCCGTTCAGAATTTTTGCCAAAGCCTACAAGGGTGCAATCCTATGCATGTTTAGATAGAAAAAAGTCCTACAGCTCCTAGCATTCCCCAGCCAGCCATGCTGGCTGGGAAATGCTGGGAGTTGTAGGACCTTTTTCTGTCTTAATATGCAAAGGATTGCACCCTTATAATGTGAAATCTAATGTTATGAGCTGCCAAGAAAATAAGTGACAACGCCCCCTTCTTCTTACATTCCATGCTGCAATGTAAATGTAATTTGTGCGCTAGATAGTATCAGTGGACTTGAAAGTTACCAGACCACACAAATCCTACATATCTTTCAAAAGTATCAAAGGAGCATGCAAGGCTTTAGGCTTTCCCAGGTACAAGAGATTTCTGAGAAACGGCTGTGAATCCATACCAACCAAGAATACAGCTCCTTTTCTGAAACTGTGCTTTTTCTCACACCATTAATGGAGAGTTCCAAATAGTTCAGAATGGGGTTAGTGACATTCCAGTCTCCTGGACGCACAGGATTTCTATTTTGATTAAGCACTAACCAAGAATTCTAAAAGTAGGAGTGTTTTTCTGACATAGTTACCGTTTGATGTAGCAAATTAATATAGCAATGCAGTAACTTCACTTTCTATGAAATACGACCAAATCCAAAGATTTATCATGGCATACATTTTCTTGCTGCTGTTCTCACCTTTGCCTTCACAAAAAGAGTGTACAAAGCAGAACAGATATTGCAGCAACACTGTTTTGTAAAAGCTATTCACTCTGGCATATACATATCACTTGATTATTTAACACTTAATCACTCACAGCTGAATGTGTGCATCAACTTGATTGAAAAGCATTGTGCTGTGGAAGTGGTTTGAACCTTCTGTCTGGGGTGTTTGATCAGTGATGGCGCATTCACACATCCAGATGTTGGGCAGTATCCAACACATCCAAGCACCACCGGAACCTGCTGCTTGTGCAACAGGGATTTAGCGCTTCAGATAGGGAACGGAAATGCTAGTTTCCAGAATAGGGAAGGTCCGCGGAGCTTGGAAAACAGACCTACGCTGACTGGTCCTGACCCAGAAACAAGTGTTTCTGCCTGTTTGGGGGCTGGCTTTATGAAGCGCTAAATCTACATTGCACAAGCAGGGGGTCCCACTTGTGCAACAGAATTGGCGGGAACATAACGCCATGTCCATCAGCCAGGACAGCTCCCATCAGCCAAGACAGCTAGACTGGTGAGGATGAGGGAGAGGGCCTTCTCTGTGGTGGCCCCCACTCTGTGGAACTCCCTCCCTAGGGAACTCCGCCATGCTCCTTCTTTAATGAGCTTCCATCATGCATTAAAAATGTGGTTGTTCAGGCAGGCATTTGGGGTGGGTTAGGGTATCTTTAGAAATATGATGTTTTTAATGTAGAATTTTATTGTTTTAAACTGTTTCTATTATTTTACATTGCCCAGAGTGGCTGGGTGACCAGCCAGATGGGCGATTAATAAATGTAATAAATAAATAAAATAAATAACGGCACTGTTGGATACTACCCCATGTGACCACATGAAGGTGCAGGCATCAAGTGAGAAATTCGTGGGTCCACTTATCCTAATTACACCAGTGGAATATGTCATCCCTAAATGTATTTATTTATTATTAAAAACATATGTTTCCCACCCTATATCATTAAGATCTCAGGGCAGCGTACAGATAAAATCAATGTAAACAGTATAAAACAATAAATAATTTAAACAGTTAAAAACATATTAAACCATTAAACAGGCTAATACCAATTAAAAAAGCTAAAACAATAAAACCATTAAAACAGTGTGCTACTTTAGGAATGCATTTAGCCCTCAAAGGCTTTGGTAAAAAGTGATGTTTTTACTTGGTGCCAAAATGAAACCAATGTACATGCCAATCAGGCCTCCAAGGGGAGGGCATTCCACAACTGGGGTGCCACAGCAGAAAAGGCCCTCTCCCACCATAGTGTATGTCTCGCACTGGTGGGATGCAGAGGAGGGCCCCTCCAACAGCTCTCAGTCCTCAGGCAGGCTTATATAGGGAGAGGGGCTCCCTCAGATATTGAGGTCCCAAGCTGCTTAGGGCTTTAAATCTCATCACCAGAACCTTGAATTCTGACCAGAAGCATATAGGCAGCCAGTACAATTCCTTTAGAACCGGTGTTACATGATCTTTATGAGATGCTCCCGTCAGCAGTCTAGCTGCTGCATTTTGCACTAGCTGCGACTTCTGAGTCGTCTTCAAGGGCAACTTGGAATACATCGTAAATCCAAATACACTTGTATTTAGAAGGGTTACAGGTAGTTCATTCATGCATGTACATTTGCTTGATTTCTCAATCCCTGATAACTTGTAGCTGAATGAAGTGATGTGAATGGTATGCCCGTGGGGTATGATTCATGATGATGCATGTGGAAATCACCATTTGGTACTGAACGAGCTCTCAAAGTTCCTGGTAATTTCAGTGGTTTTTACTCCAGCATTCAATAAATGGTAGCCCTACTATAGTTTTCACAGGATCATAGAACCATAGGGTTGGAAGGGGCCTACAAGACTATTGAGTCCAACCCCCCACTCAGTGCCTGATTCCCAGGAGGTCTCCCATCCAAGTACTAATCAGGGCTGACCCTGCTTAGCTTCCGAGATCAGACGAGATTGGGCACATCCAGCCCTTTGCTCGACATCATAGAACCATAGGGTTGGAAGGGGCCTACAAGACCATAAAGCCCGACCCCCTGCTCAGTGCAGGAAGCCTGATTCCCAGGTGGTCTCCCATCCAAGTACTAACCAGGGCTGACCCTGCTTAGCTTCTGAGATCAGGCACATCCAGCCCTTTGCTCTCTACTGCATTTTATCTTGCCATTCTTCCAAGGACATGCTGCCCTGTTAATCGGAATGGGGCCGTCTTTTTAGTTGATCGAAAGGATTTTAATCAATTCATCTAACCCATCATTAGAGTCATCAATCAGAATGTTTTGATTGAATAAAAGGGCCCCCAGCAACAAAGAATGGGGTCCAGTGCTGGCCATTCACCAGTAGATCAGAAACCGCTGACGACACAGATTTCCTTTCCCCACCCTCCCGCAACCTTCAGTCTGCCCTGGGGTTCAGGGTCCCTCTAGAGCACATTTTGGGGTGCACACAGCAGGCTTCAGGGGAGGAGAGCAAATTGATTTAACCCACAGTTTTAAAAAAGTTAACAATTTAAAAAATACACGTCGTTTCAAAACCCGTGGCCAGCAGGTGCCACCTTCCAGGAGGCATTTCCCCTCCTCCCATGGCTGCAATCATCATTTAACGATCAACTCATATGGCTAATCAACTGATCTTTAATTGGGCAACAGCCCTAACAAATGCTTTTTTTCCAGTGGCCTGCTTGGTTTTTGCTTCTCTCCCTGACTAGCCGTAGAACACTAAACCATATATAATGTCAACTCTTCAGGAGCAAATTTGCAATGTTCTGTCTGGGGGCAACATTATGAGGGGTTTTAAAGCCTTGTTTACTAGAGGAGGAAAGTGGAACAGAGAGACTGAACTGAATTGCCTGAGGCAAAATGTCAGCCATGCAGTGCTCAGACTTGAAGAAGGTTGGTTCAGCAGCAACTACAGGGGTTTGATCTTGGTGGGAATGGAGGTGTGGGGTTGACCTCTTTTGTGTGCTGCTCAAAGCACTTCTTTTAAAGACTCAAAATAATAGACGAAGCCAAAGACCAAACTCCCCCTCCATTTTCAAACCACAGCATTAGCGCAAGTACGTTCATTGTTTTGTGGTGCAGGGGTCTTTCATAGTTCAATATAGTTCCAGTTTCTATTGCAGTGATAAGATCTCGCAGGTGAATTCAGTAATGGAAACAAAGGGTTCCTCTGGCTGGAATTACTTCTTTAATTTGTACAAATACATGCTTTAGAGAGATACCATGGTATGCCAACTGAGAACCACACCTCTGCCTCCTGTATTCAAAAAGTTTTTTTATGGTCTGCAACAATTTATTTTATTCTTACAACAACCCTGCATGGTAGGTCAGTATTATTTTTGCCATCCTGCAGGGAAGGGGCTGAGAAAGAATGATAATCTATTGAGCTCAATGGTAAAGAAGACATTTGAATTAGGGACTTCCAAGCCCCTGCCTCTTCGCTCCTACGCTGTGCATTTTTTCTCATATCTTAGGTTCTATAACCTGGGGATTATGGCTTATCCACACACACACACACACACCAGCAGGGCATCCATGGACGATGTATGTCCTTTTCTCCCTGCTTATCTTTCTCCCTTCCCTTATGGAGTCAGGCAGACAGGAACTCACTGAAGGATGAGAAGGGGAGGGGATGTCAGAGAGAGAGAGAAGTGACAAAGAGTGAGAATGAAAGGTTTGTGCTGAAGCCACATTCCAAATCTTGACTTTACGAAAATATATCTTGCGTACCTCCTACTGTTTGTAGATTCTGTTATGTGACTCATGAGGCAAGGAAACATACCTTTCTCTGAAGACAGTACTCGCAGTGTCCTAGTTAAGCAATGTTCCCACTGAGTCAAGATTCTAGACCTCATGGGGCCACACTTTTTAAAAATCGGAAATAGGGTGACCAGATGGAAAGGGGGACTGGGACCCTGTATAAAGTTACCAACTTTTCAAGCAGGCCCTGCAACAGTGCGTTTAACAACTGTCAGATCTGGAAGAATTAGTGGGTGACGCCAATGTAGTGTAGTGCAGTGGCTGAGAATTGGACTTAGAACAAAAAGGCATAATATCAAACCATGGTGCAGCCACAAACCTCAGGCCCAAACTGGATATGGCATGGGAGATCTGTGTTCAGGAGACATCCCAGTGTGGTTGTTTTCTTAATTTGAAAGGAGTGTCGGAGGCTCCGCTTCTGGTTGGAGCAGCAGTGTGTGTGTGTGGGGGGGATGTTTAGCCCCTTTCCCCCACTCCATTCCTCTGAACAAAATGGCTGCTTTAGCCAACCAGCAGAAAAATCGAAGTGCTGTAATGTGCCTGCATTTTGCCCCCCACAAGAATAATTTCAGTTTCAGGGATCACTGAAGACGTTTGGGGCCACTTACACGTCGCAAATAGAGGACAAGGATTTGCATAAAATTTGACTCTGTTAATTTATATGTATAGATGCACATTTGTACTTCCTATAATTTAAATAGAAATACCACACATCTCGCCCTAGTGACTGTGACCAGGTGGCCTCTGGGTCTGCCCAGTCTGCTCTCCAGGTGCTAACTGCTTTTGGGCAACTTCAAGGTTCGAGTTCTCCGTTCCCATGGTTCTTTTAAACCGGACTTGGACTGGACAGCCTTCCAAACAGAGGACTTTGCTCTGTTAGCCCTTCAAAGAGAGGCCTATATCTTTCAGGCCTAGAACTTTCTCTTTGAAAGAGAGGCACAGATCAGGAAGCAGGACTGGGGAAGGGTTAAGGATATGCCCTCCCCCAGCATTGCTGCTCGTCGCATAACCAAAGCCCCTCTTGCAGTTGCTTGACAAATATTAGCTATATCAGTTCAGTTGTGTCACGTTGGCAGCCAGTCATTTGCAGAAAAGCGAAGTAGTCTATAACTGGTTCACTAAAGCATAACTGACTAAAATGTAGCCACTGGTTACATCCAGAAAACCAACAACCCTTAAAATGTAATATTTAAACCCTAAGGCCAAACCATCTTGGCTTGTCTAAACAAAACATTGAACTAAACAAAATTTGGGGGTTTGAATTCAAAGCCCCTTGTCTCACTTTCAGGGCAGAATTAATATATTTTTCCATTCTAAAACCAGCATAATAATCTGATCCATTTAGGGCACAATCCTACGGCCGCTAGTCAGCGACTAGATGGCCATAGGATAGGTCGGTTCCTGGGAACTGACTTCAGAGCCCACACTCTGAGGTCAGTTCCTGGAGAACCGACCCCCACCCCCTCCCATGCCATCTCATAGGCAGTGCGGATCGGCCCTGCACTCTGCGCTCATAAGAACAGCACGGAGCGGTGAAAACAGGGTGTTCCCGGGGCGGGGCGGGGCGGGGCAAGGAGGTCAGAAATGCTGGTACGACACATCCTATGTGTTGTCCGGCCACATCTTCCCACACCCCGAGGTCCCACAGCCAGACAGCCAAAATTGGCTGTATAGCCACAAAAGCAGGGTGGTGGGAGTGAGGGTGATCCACTCCTCACCACTCCTCCCACCCTGCACTGGATAGGTGGTTGTCCCCCGGGCTCAGAGGCGACGGTCGATCCTCATAGGATTGCTCCCACCATAATATAAGCACCTTATCCCTTGATGTTTCCAACCTCTTCTTCTTCAGGAGCAGGAAAATATATTTGAATCTCAAGTCATCGTATTTAGCACACTCATTTAGCAGAAAGTGAATTCCATCTTCTACTGTCTTGCAACGAAACGGACATAACTGACATGGCCTGGGCACATTGTGGAATCTTTCCTCAACTTCCTGCAAGGGAATGCAGCCACATTAGCGATCAGGAGGTCCAATAGTGAATCTTCTGCCGTATTGTGCCTTTTGGACATCCTTCTGTGACCTTGCGCCTGTCACTATCTCTCTGTCTAACCTATTTCACAGCTAGTTGTGAAAATAAAAGGGGATGAAGAGGATCCATGTTCACCCCACTGAACTGTTTGGAGGAAGGATGGGATAAAAATGTAATAATTAATAATCAACTAATGGAGGGAAGTGTTTATCACCAGTAGTGCAATGGCAAATCCAGAAGGGCAAGGTCCTTCATGACAGCCACAGTCACATCCCCTCACAGCCACACCCCTTCTAAGATTGTACAACCTTGTAAGATATGCAGCCTTCAAGTGGGATCCAAGAACAGTGCAGCTGAGAGCAAGGCAGTGGCATTCCAGTTGGAGAAAAAAAATGCAGGGGTGTTAATCTTTTTCACCCACCCACTCACTCTCACTCACTCACTCACTCACTCCAACAAACACAAACATTTTAGATTTTCAAAATATGATACTCTATGGAAGCTTCACCCTCTCAACTCAGCCCTCATGGACAGATCCTTTCTCATTGAAACAGCCCCCTTGCACACTCCCATAGCGTCCCAACATTACCCACTAGCCTTCCCTAAGCTCCTTCATTATATCTCCCCCCTCCCCCTCCAACAGAAACGTCCACACATCCAGCTGGATTGAACTACACATACACACACACACACACAGTGGTGTAGTGGTAAATTTGGAGATGCAGGAGCTCATTGTGACAGTCTCCAAGGGCAGTCGAAACATTTCAGGCAGCTGTGTCAATCCATATCAACAAACCAGTTCTAGGAGTTTTCATCTCCACCAGGAGCCCATCTTCGGTAAAGCAAATAGGTCTTAATTGCCCATTCCAGACCAAGTCATCCCAAAGACTTTGCATTTCAACATGAAACAATATATTGTGGCTTGGAAAATTCATTCCCCCCATGGCTAGAGTGAGGATCACAGCTAAGCTCAGGGGGAACAAGGAATTCCGAGGGGGGTAGCGGATGACATCAGAGTCCCTGCTCATGAAAAAGTGCTGGGGCTGCGTCCCTGCAAGCCCTACCTCCCCTACACCACTGGTCATACTACTGGCCATTTGCTTTATGACGCAGGCACTCCCACAGGCCACCAAACTGAAGGCCTAACAGGGAATTCTGAGCAGGGTGGCAGATGACTTCAGAGTCCCTGCTCATGAAAAAGAGCCGGGGCTGCGTCACTGTGAGCCCTGCCTCCACTACACCACTGTTTATCACAGAAGAAACCACTAGTATCATAGAATCATAGAATAGTAGGGTTGGAAGGGGCCTACAAGGCCATCGTAAATAGTAAAGGCATAGCTGCTGAAGTGTGGCTGACCCGCTCTGCTTCTGCCCTGTAAATTTATTGCAGCTGTCTTGAAGAGAAGTGAGGTGCAGTGACAGGTGAAAGAATCATTGCTGTTGCAATTGCTGTAATAAGCAGGAAATGTTGTCCATGACAAAAGTCAGTAGCAGTATTGCTAAGCATTAACTGTGGTTTTACCAGAGGTATTGATTCCTGTTCTGTCAATGCAGTTTGCAATCAAACAATGTTTCCACAACAAACTAGGAACTTGGTAAGGGTTTCCCAACATGGAGATGCATCGGGGAAGCTTCCCCTGTTAAATTTTAGCCTGTCAGGAGTCTGTGAAAGACAGAAGAGCAGGAGAGGTTAACAAAAGTCAGCAACCCTCAGAATGAGCTTCTTATTCTGATACCTTCCCTTCCCAAGTTTTAGAGAAGAGTGTAGATGGGAGCCATGATCCACAAACCAATTACCTCTGATCCAAATCCTCAAATAAACTTATGAGTTGTATTTTTCCAATGGCAAATACATTTAGTATTTCTATTGTGCTTTAGAATGTTTGAGGTGTGTATACTCTATATTGGGGTGATCCTTGCAAAAGCCCTACAAGGTAAGGGAGTATTATCATCCCCATATAACAAATTGTGGGGATGGAGGTAGATGAGGGTTAGAGACTTGCCTAAGGTCAGCCTTCGCCAATCTGACCGCCTCCAGATATGCGGAGTGGTGGTGGTGGGGAGACAGGTTAGGAAAGGCTGCCTAAGATAATTAGGGACTTGCTCATTCCTCGCTCGGTCTCGTAGCCATTACACCAGCTCCTTGTGAAATTCACAGTGCTATTTTTCCTTCCTGATTCACTGTGTACATTATCATTGCACAACATCCTATGCAAGCTGGTTTGCCTTTCAACTTTAGAATAAGCTGCTGCTTCCAATGGGAAAATAAACAGACGTCCACGTGAGTAAGTTCTACTAACATCCGTCCTAGCACCCTTCAGAAATGATGGCTATTTGCTATGAGTGTGGGAAAGAAAGATTGGAATCTGCTAATACTGGGTGGGGACAGTCACTGCCTCCCCCCAACCCAATAAATTAGATGCAGATGATAACCTGCATGTGGGTAGGGAGAGGGAAGGGCACATGAAAGATGGCTTGAGAGGGAGCATAGAGCATCAGTAGCTAACTGGTGGATTAGAGAACGACACCTAGTGAAGGGAGTTGAGGAGGCTGGTAGGGGTGGGCAGAGGAGGAAGGTGTGATTGCTGTGACTTGAGTGTGGAATAACTTTACGAGGGCTATCCCTTGTAACTTTACTCCCCTGTATTGTCTGATTATGACAGCTCCTTGGACTGGGCTGATTTTTTGCGGTTTGTGGCACCTAAGTGTAGGTAAGTCATTGACTGTGTTTGTTTGTGGCCTGTTTCCTATGACTATGTTTGCTACACAGTTGTGGTAGTATGTTCTCCTTGGCAGCTTCTTCCTGTGTGACAATTCTTCCTTTTCTGGAAAAGAAGAATGGGTCAATGGGGCTTACTTTCAAGTAAGCATGTCTGGAATTGTCAAGTTCTTTCTGTGTCAAGTTGTCAATTTCTTTGTCAATTTCTTTTCTTCGTCAATTTCAAATTTGTCTTTCTTTGTCAATTGTCAAGTTCTTTCTTTCTGGAAAAGAAGAATGGGTCAATGGGGCTTACTTTCAAGTAAGTATATCTGGAATTGTCAAGTTCACCCATAGTTCAGAAAACTCACCTGGGTACCTGGTTTTCTCCTTCGACTGTAGCATTTGCTATATGTCCCAAGGGCATCAAGTGCTCAGGGGTGGAATGCAAGAGGGCAACTTTGTCCATGCCCACCTCAATACCTGACTGTATATGTATAGACAGCTGTACTCCTGGCACACTAGGAGCATGCTCTCCTTTTTCATGATAATTATTTACTGCTTATCTACTTCATCCAATAGGACATACTCCCAAGTATGACTTGAGTTTCCTACTGCATCCTTTTCTATGAGTCTTGGTAAACTTGGATGCTGAAAGTTCTAGATACTAACTTGGATAAACTAAGGCTGCAGTCCTATACACCAGGGGTGGGCAACTTTTTTGAGCCATGGGCACATTTGACAATTTGAGGAAGTGTCCTGGGCACCTTCACAAAATGGCTGCCATGGGAGATGTAGCAAGTAACCTGCCCCAAAAAAGGGCAGAAGTGAGGCCTGAGCCCCAACACACTAAACAACTCCTTCGAATCCTGTTTTCAGCACCACCAGAAACCTATTTCACAGCAATCTCAATTGCCAGTAAGAAAATGTGTGTGTGTTTTTTTAAAGTGGGAGGGGTGGGCACCTTGGTGGGCACAAGAAAGGTGTCTGGGGGGTGCCTTGGTGTCTACCCCTGCTATATGGAATTCAATGGCACTTACTTGTGAGTAGACATGCATAGAATTGCATTGTAAATATCTGTTAATTATTCCTCCTTTCACAGGATTTGTTGTTCACACATTTTTTATAGTTATGTGTTGACACCTGAAAGTCTTGCATCAATAAGAATATTTGCTATTGGCTTCTAACAATATAACGCTGATGGTGTTAATGCGTGCCTTGAGTATTAATGCTATCAAACGCCACAAGTTATTAGTAGCATAAGCTGTTGCAGTACTTTCTGGTGGTGGTCATGCCCTTCAGTTTAGCACTAACAATGCACTAGTCACTGAGGGGAAAAGAGGTGCAGGACCTCCCCTGCTACTGTGTGTGTGTTCCAATAGTCCTTTAAGGACCTGCCTCTGAGTAAACCTCCCTGGGGCTGGGCTACAATTGATGGCAGCTGTTGTAAAGGATGGGCAAAGTGTGCTGGTGTCCAAAGATGCTTGTATGCAGCAACTGTTAAACTTTAAGACTTAAAGGAACAGGGCCATATAGATCAACATTAAGTGGGTATTTCGAGCCTAATATCACCAATCCCTGTAACTTATTATGAAGTTAACTTGCTTCTAGTAGAAGTAGAAAGGCATGATTTGTAGGCAGGAACTTCCTTATTTGTAGCTGAGTCTTTCAGAGAGCAATCCTAGGGTCTCTGGGTGAGCATTCCAGGGTCCATAGGATGGCTCGGAAAATCCCTTTTGAGGTCGGAAACAGCGCTCCAACCCTGGAAGGGGTGGTGGTCAATGATCCATCCTGCCCCCTCACAGCCAGCACAGAGAGAACTGCACCGGCTGCCTCTCCGAGGTCGGAAAATTGACGTTGGAGAGGGGGCAAAGGGGGTGTTTGGGTGGGCAGGGAGGGAAGGAGGCCAGAGAGGCCAGGATACAAGATACCCTGAGCCTCCTCCAACCTCTTTCCTTTCCCCTCCAAAGCACTCTTGCTAGACAAGGTGAAAAGCCCATCTAGTGAAAACAACGGGGAAGCAAAGATCACCTCTGCTGCTCCTCCCACCCTGCTGGGCATAGGAATCTCGAAAGCTTCTGGGTTTGGGGGCTTCCAGGCCCTGAGGCTGCAGTCCATAAGATTGTGCCCCTGATCCTCTAATAAAATGTACCTTGGGTGTTATTCCTGGTAGTATCTGACTATACGAATAGAGATGCCTGGAGCATAAGTCTTCGACGGGTGGGTGAAGATCTTCTATGGAGTCCCAGCCTGATCTAACATGGGTCACAACAGCAGCATTACCACTGTACAGATATATGGGGCAGGGGATTAAGAACTGGGCCCGCAAATGCATGTTTGAGCTACAGGTGAGTCCAGGTCAGAATGGGTTGAAAACTACTGGTCTAGAGCAATGGTTTTCTGCTCTGACAGGGCATAGCCAGCTGCTTTGGTGCCGATGTATGGCTGCCTTGAGGCAAACACTGTAGACATGCCCTCAAGTTACTTGTTAGGATCTCTGTAGTGCATCTTTGGCCCAGAAGGGTGAGTGTGCATCTGGGACAAACCGGTTGCAAAGGAATCTCCGCCTCTGCTCCACTACCCCCCTACAGACAGGGGCAACATCTGCCATGCAATGTGGAGAGAAGCTGCACCTGCCAAAGTTCTCTTTTCTACTCAGTGACCGAGGGCCCAGGAGCCCTGCCCTCAGGTGCATTTGGCTACCTCAGTGTGTACTAAAAATGTTCTGGGAAAGGTTTTCCTCTTGCCAACTCCACCACCGCCACCACCACACACCACATTTGTGCAGTTTGGGGATTCGGCTTTAGGGAGCTTGAAAGGGGATAGCAAGCGGCAGGGGGAGCTATGTGGGCCTCTGACTTTGTGCCAAAGGTCCAGCTGCTCCTTCAGCTCTGGAGTTTCTGGCACCTGTTGCAGGGGGCGGGGGACAGGTGCTGAGGGGATCTGGAGAGCAGTGCATACTGGCCTTGCATGGACCTCCTGAGACCCGGAACAGATGAGACAAATGCAGATTTTAAAAGGTAGAAAACCTCACCAGAGTTGCCCATTCCCTGCAATGTGCATCTGACTTGAAGCGTGTGTGATGCAGCCTCACCGGGAGGCTGTATGTGTGCCCCCCCCGCACACGCACACACATTGTCTCCAGAATTTGAAAGGGCAGCACACAGCCTTCTTGCTTTGATGGTTGAGCCTGTTCTAAAATAATGGGAAGCTTGAACTTTTTCTCCCTCTGGTAGCCCAGATTCTGAGACCACAACTTGCAAATCCCGGATTTGCCACAAACAATCCCACCCTCACAACCGTGGCTTTAGAGAAACCTTTCTGTGTGTTTGATGGCTTGATGTCAAAAGGAGCATCCTATGAAGTCTACCTCTATGTCATGGCTGACTCTGGTAAGTGGTTGTTCTTCCCACAGGTTAATGCAGCATCCCCCAACCCAGCGCCCTCCAGATGTGTTGGACTACAACTCCCAGCATCCCCTGCCAGCATGAGTTGTAGTCCAACACATCGGGAGGGCGCTGGGTTGGGGAAGGCTGGGTTAATGGACAGAGCTTTTCTACACAAGGCTTTTATTCTGCTGTATCTACTTTCGGTTTTGTCACAGAATTGAGATCTGAGCACTACATGAAGAGCATTTCCTTTCCTGCCTTTCCACTACATAACCTCTAGGTGGCACTGTGGTATAGCAGAATAGCGCAATTACACAAGTGGGAAAAGCATGTTCTTTAGTTTTCATAAATGATATTGCATCTCCCCTGCTCTAAAAATACTTGCAGGAAGTGCTGTTTAAAAACAGAAGTGAAACTGGAGGGTCACAATGTCATCTAAAGAACCTGTAAACAACCATACATAGGGAATCACAGGTGCACAATAAATGCCTTGTGTAGAAAAGCTCTGTGTCCTTATTCTCCAAAGGCTGGACCATGCAACCAGATACTCAAGGGTTCAGAGATGGAGATGTGACATATGTTTACAGATGTATTTATTTATTTCATTTTATTTCTATACTGCCCAATAGCCAAAGTAGCCGAAGATGTCAAAGCCATCACTGATGGTGCAGTCTTAATGACAAATGCACACGTCTGAACTCTCAACAAGCATGTGCTGCATTTGCTTATCTGAGAATGCTGCTGGAAATGGGCTTTTGGTAGCAATGAATGTTCTCTTCTCTCTGCCCCCATTCAGATTCCCTTGTGTAATGTTTGGAAGCATTAGTCCTGTACACTGGAATTACAGTATGGGGAACTTCTGTGTCCTTCTCCAGGGCAACCAGGAATCTTAAAAAGTGATGGTCCTGTTCACATTCCCATGCTGCTTCCAGATATGGGATGGAAGGGCAGTTATTGGAGAAGCTACATTTGCCAACAGGGGTACAACTGAAATGTGCTCCCTACTTTTATGCAAGGTGGTGGTGGTGGGTTCTTCCACCTCTAATCACACTTGTGTCAAATCTTCAAACATTATTAAAATTCTGTTCTCCTAGTATTGTGACGGCAAGCAAAGGTGTTGTGAAGCCATCCCTACTTGAATGCTTCTATGCAGCACCCAACCTGGGGTCCTCCAGATGTGTTGGACTACAACTCCCATTATCTCCAGACACCACGGCCAAGTATTGGGAATGATGGGTGTTTGTTTACTTGATTTGTGCCCTGCCTTTCTACCAATAAAAATGGCACTTGAGGTGGCTTACAATCGTCTAATTCGTCAAAGGGACACCCGGTGAGGGAGCCCTGATGCACATGATAGGCAGCAGTTGTGTGACCTCAGCAGGGATTTCACGTAGCCCACCATCTTGCTTCCTCCCAGAAGCCCCAGCTGTAGGCCACAGTGGCATTGGCTAGCTTTACAACTGTTGGCGGTGGGGGGAGACGTCCTGACATCTGCAAGGCATGTTATTTTCCTGGCTACTGTAGTATAGAATCATAGGGTTGGAAGGGGCCTTCGAGACCATCAAGTCCAACCCCCTGCTCAATGCAGGAAGCCTGATTCCCTGGCAGTCTCCCATCCTAGTACTAACCAGGGCTGACCCTGCTTAGCTTCCCAAGCAGACACACATATATATACACAGATACATTTGTCTATATTGCCCTTGCAAAGAAGTCCACAAAAGATACCAGCCCACAACATCTTACTACCCTGTGTGCCTTATGATAGTTGATTCTGGTATATATCAACTACTTCCAAGTGGGGTGGGGGGTGGAATGAACTTGCTTCCCACTGACAGAAGCCTTTCTGTCTGGAGGTAATTCTTACCAAATGTGCATCCGGATTGCGGGGGGCGGGGGGGGGGGCTAGTGCTCACACTCGGACAACTTTGTATAGCTATTCTGTCTGTTTTAATGGATTTTCCGTGGTAAGAAGGAAGATGGAAGCGGCAAACCACGGGAGGGTTGAGCGCAGAAGACGATGACCATGTCTGGGGGCCCTGTAAAATTCTGTGACTGAGGCGTGGCAATCGCTTCATCTGGACGCACCCTGAACCTCAGGGGAGAGGCTCTCTACAGGCCTGGCAGATGCCCTATGCCAAGCAATCAGCCGGAAATGCTGGTGCCTGCCATGCAAAGACTGTTTTGCGATCATGTCTGTCAATTTCTGCTGCAGCAAGTACTTCAAGAGCATCCATTGCAGACAACAGCAGCAGACCTCTCCTTGCCACCTTCCAACAAACTAACGGAGGACACAGAGGCCCGTACAGAGCGGCGGCATTTACTGTTCCCAACTGCGCGTCTCCTCCCAAGCTCTCCGATGCAGCTGATGCAGCCAGAGCACCTGCCGTCCTGGCCCAGTATCTGATCAGAGTGGGTGACAATGCAGCTTGTCTAGATGACCCGAATTTCCTAGGAGTTTGCAATCCACCTCTTTCCCAAGATACAGCCTACAGGTATGAATTCCTTAGGGCAGCTTCCAAGGTACCTTTTTAAAAACACAGCTCCCAGGACATTTTGAAAGGGGCAGGTGAGCGTTCAGTTTAATGGAATAAGTCTGAACTTGGCTGGAGTTAAGATCTACATCAGAGGGCCTTCTACTTGTAAAGGAGACTGGGGGGGGAGGGCCTTCTAGGTGGTAGTGCCCCATTTGTAGAATATCCTTCAGCAAGAAAGGGAGATCACAACTCTTGTGTCTTTCAGGAATAAGTTAAAACTTGTTTTCTGAGGCTTTCAGTGGCTGTTATTCTTATCTTACCACACAGCTGCTATTTTTTTTAACTGGTTTGTTTGTTTGTTTATTACATTTATATCCCACTTTTTTCCCTCAAGAAACCAAAGGTGGCATACGTAGCCCTCCTCCTCCTCTATTTTATCCTCACAACAACAGCCCTGTGAGGTGGGTTGGGCTGAGAGTCTGTGACTGGCCCAAAGTCACCCAGTGAGCTTCCATGGCTGTGTGGGGACTAGGACCCCGATCTCCCGACTCCCAGGCCAACACTCTAGCTACTACACCACACCGCACCACACTTATGCCAAATTCGTCTGCTCCTGAGTCTTAATTATTGCTCCTGCTGCTGTTTTATTTTTGTATGTTGCTTTGAATAGTTAAAAGCAGTGCGTACATATTTTAAAAGTAAAATTAGTCTTCATTTGGCCTGCAGTTTAGCTCTTGTTGCAGCAAGCCTAGTAGAAACAGCTTAAAAAGGTGGCTTAAAAAGGCAGGCTTGGGCCCTAACACTACATTTCGTCTGGTTCAAGAGGCCTGCATTTTTCCTGACTACCCCTCTGGAGCCTTATTGCAGCCTGTTTGTGAAAGCCTCCTGTAGCGTAGCAAAGCCTGTATCTGGGTCAGAGCTCCAGAGTAAATGGATCAGGCTGACTCCCTGAAGAATACTGTCTGCAAGAGGTGAGGCTCCAGCCGCCAGCAGGAAGCCTCTGCTTTCCGAAGGAAATGTTTTATTTTTATGGAGTGGCTTCCAGGAAGCAGAATCAGGAGAGTTTGTCTTCCAGTGTAAATTTGCTTCGGATACTAACGGCTGGATTAAATGTTCAGCAGGGACCCAAGTGTGGAACAAAGCAGTCATGGAAGGGCATGATTTGAAGCAGACAGCAGGAGGGAGGATGCTTGAGCGGTCTCCCTTGACAGCTGTTTTATCCCTTGCAGCTTTCCTTTCCCCCACTGGAAGTCCAGATGTGTTTAGCACAGGGGGTCCATGTATGGCCCTTCAGATGTTTTGGCCTACAACCCCCACCATTCCTCACCATTGGCTGATGGGGGTTAAAGCCCCAAACATTTGGGGGGCCACAAGTGGCCCGCCCTTGATTTCGGAAGAAAGTGGCAGGGGCCAGGAGGGTTCCAAGGTGAGCGTAAGCATCTTGTTTCACACACACATGCCACTGCTTGGGCACCCACCCTTCCCATGAGCATGCTGCAGTGCATCAGTGTAGAGCCAGCTTCTCTAACACACCCCTCCATCAAACGTCCAGCCTAGGATCTAGAACAGCCTTTTCAGCCTGGTGCCCTTCAGATGTTGGGCTGCAACTCCCAAGGTTCCTGCCCATGATGTCTGGGGCTGATGGGAGTTGTAGTCCACAGCATCTGGAGAGCCCCAGGTTGGGGAAGGCTGGTCTGGTGGGTCCCAAAGTGTCTTCGGGCACGTTCCCATGCTGGCCGGGGAATGTTGGGAACTGTCAGACTTCTTTCTGTCTGAACATGCATAGGCCTGCACCCTTAATTGGTTGCAGTTCCTGTCTAAACAGTGGCTTCTGTGAGTAATACCAAGCAAAAGGGCTGCGCTGAGCTTCTTGCATTAAGACGTTATGTTTTGCTTTTGTAACAGTGAGGGGTTTTCTCTCGCTTTTCCAGGTTTAAATACCTCCTTGTGGACAGAACAACAGGTGTCATGAAGGACCAAACTCTCTGGTCTCATCCGATCAAAACCCAGAGGCGTGAGTACCTATCTTGGAGTGGCATTTGTAGCTTTCTCAGATCAGCGTTCTGGTTCCCCTTTCCCTCCACCTAGCCTGATGAAGAGTTCTGGAGAATGTGAAAGCCTGCACAGTATTTTGTAACCTCTGAGCTGGCCTGATCAAGGTATTCTGGTGATAATGGCTTTTAGTATTTTACTTTTGATACTTCCCTAGCAAAGCAGGCCTCTGCCATCGATACCTGGCCGGGTCGGAGAAGTGGTGGAGCGATAGTCATCACCTCCATCCTGAGCGTGTTCGTGTTCATCCTAGTGATTGGATTCCTTGCTGCTACACTTCTGACTGTAACGTGAGTGTCTTTATTTATTATTTATTATTACGTTTATGTCCCACCTTTCCTCCAAGGAGCTCAAGTCAGCATAGCTGCTTCTCCCTACCTACCCCACCTGTGAGGTAGGTTAAGCTGAGAGACAGTGACTGCCAATGGTCACCCAGTGAAATGAATGGCCAAGTAGGGATTTGAACCCAGATCTTCCTAGTCCAGCACTATAACCACTACTTCACACTGGCTCTCTTTTGCAGTCTTTGTCTCCACTCAATATTAAGACACAGATCTAATAGCCCTTATTGGAAAAACACCCTAAGTGTTGTTTTCACTAGTTCCATATTGTCTGGAGACTTGGTCTAGTTCTAATCGTTTATGTGACCTTATTAAAAAGAGGGTATTGGCAAATACAAACAGTGAGCTTTTCTGCACACAGCTGTTAATTGGCTGTTAATCCACTGTATGTACTGTCGGTTTTGTCACAGAATTGAGATCTGAGCACTACGCAAAGAGCGTTTCCTTTCTTGCTTTTCCACTACGTATACCACACTGTGGTATAGCACAATAGTGAAAATACACAAGTGAAAAAAGCAGTTTCTTTTGCTTTCAGAATTAAATGCCACATTTTCCCTGTTCTTAAAACACACACACAAAAACCTCACCAAAAGTGCTCGTTAGACACAGAAGCTAAACTGGAGGGTCACAACATTGTCTAAAGAGCCTGTGAACAACCATGAGTAGGGAATGATGAGTGCTCGATAAATGCCTTGTGTAGAAAAGTCCAGTGTAGTTGAAATGGGAAAATGTGTGCTATCATACCTCCTGAAATGCTAGGGGCAGGGGCTTCTGGAACTAGCCATCGGGCCAGTGGAGAGGGGCTGTAGCTCAATGACAGAGCACAAGCTTTGCACCTCAGTGGTAGAGCACATGCTTTGCGAACCTGGTCCCAGGTTCGATCCACACATCTCCAGGTAGGTCAAGGAAAGAATCCTGCCTGAAACCGTGGAGAGCAGCTGCTGGTCAGTGTTGACAGAACTGGGCTGGATGGACCGAGGGTCTGACCCAGTATAAGGCAGCTTCCTCCATTCTATTCCTTGACCCATTTTTGTCTTGCTCTCCCACTCGTACGGTAAGCTGCTCCCCTTCTAAAGTACCTGTTGTCTCCGGGCTGCCAAGGAGCAATGAGCTAGGTTCCATGCAAGGTTTCTCCCATTTTGGTTCTTTCCCTGCTGCTGGGATCTCTGCTTACTGGTTGTGTTTCCCTTGCAGCCTTAAACCCGCACTGCTTCTGTTTCTGCTGCTCAGGAACAGCAGAGGGCTCCACTCGAAAGGGAACCAATACACAAGCCTGTGGAGGCTTACGCTGCAAGTTGTGAAACAGTGGGACATGTCCTGATGAAAAACTGTCCTTTTGCACAGTTAAGAGGAATTAATCTGCACACACATTGGGAGGAAGCGTAACATAAGGTGCTCTGGGAAAGTATCTGCTGCAGAGAAAAATGCTGTCCTAGACAGTTGCCTAATAGGTGGGGGTCAGCCTTATCACACAATATAGAGAGCACCTCTTAAAGGTAAGACTCTGGAAGATCATAGAATCATAGAATAGTAGGGTTGGAAGGGGCCTATAAGACCATCGAGCCCAACCCCCAGATGATTTGACCTTGCCTTTTTGTTCCAGCTGCTATATTCACACATGTCCATTAAAATGGATGTTAAGTGTGACTTACGGCACTGATGCATTTGTCAAATATGGAACAACTAAGTGTCCAGCTTATAAGCATCTAGATGAGCTACCATGACCTTGTCCTGGTCAGTTATTGGGAATAGGGCTGGTTCACACATGTGTGATTGTCATTTAATGGCTACAGCGTTCATCTGGCTTCAAACAATGCTTTTTAATAAAGCTGGCTTATGCTTTCAGGTGTGAGCATAATGCGTGAACCATCCCTGTAGCTTTTTCCCCTGTGTTTTGTTTTCCCCTTTAGGCCTTCAGGAGAGATTCCTACTGAGACCAGATATGAATCCCGAACTACCCAACAGGGTGTTGCAAGAGTACAAGAAACATCTGAGGTAGAACACTAACTGCTTCTCCCATCCACTGAAGATATTCTCAAAGAGTGAAATGTAGCGATCCAACTGCAGATGTCCTTGAAAACTGCAGCTGAACATTCCCCAAAACAATTTAACGTGAGGTGTCTCACATTATCACCTTAACCTTCTTTCAAACTCTTTTGTATAATTGCACTTAAGTAAATGACTAGATTCTGATCTCACCTGCCCCCTTTTAGGGTGCAATCCTATGCCTGTTTAGGCAGCAAAAAGTCCTACAACTCCCAGTATCTGCCAGCCAGCCTGGTTGGCTGGGACATTCTGGGAGTTGTAGAACTTTTTTCCTGTCTAAACAGACATAGGATTGCACCCTTAAGGACCTTACTTAGTGGATAGCCCCAAAGAATATTCTAGCATTGAGAAGCTGAATGGCTTCTTAGGTTTGAGCTGTAACTCCAATGAAGTGATGTAACTTCGTTTATTTAGCACGTGTCATTTTTAAGAAGCAGCCATTCACTTTATTAAAATTGGTTGCAGTAGAGTCTATGAAGACGTTGTCGCTTGGAAATGCAAACTTGTAAACTTCTAAAGGTATAATAATTTGATAGTAAATGAAACTATGGCCACAGATCTGTAAAGAATTGTGGTTTGAGCTGCTTCACTCTGAGAAATGTAACAGCTGAGCAGTAGTGTTGGTAGTATTGCATGGAACAGTTCTTGAAAACTACTTCAGAAATTGTGGTTTCCCATTTCTATATGTTGGAGTGCTTCTCTCTCTCTCTCTCTCTCTCTCTCTCTCTGCGTGTGTGTGTGTGTGTGTGTGTGTGTGTGTATGTAATGAAAACCAGTGCTGGCTGACTTCTGACATGCCAGTCTTCTAATTGCAAGGATAACTTTTTTTATGGGAGAACATAATCTGCCATGTTCCATCTACCAAGAGTTTCTTTATGTGATTTTGTTGACACTGTAGCCTGTCTAATCTGTATCAAGTCTAACTCCATGTTTCATAATATGCTTCACATTTTTCTTGTCTGAGCTGCTTCTGACTCTCCCTTGAAATCATGGTGGAAATTATTTACTTTTTGATTTGAGGAAAGTGATCATGCCACTAAAAACATCTCCATCCAGATGTCTTTACCTGCAACACTTTTTTTGAAGGGCTGTTAGGTGATGGTAATTCCAGAATAATGTTGAATTGAAGGGCATTTAAAAATGCTGAGTATGCAAATACATGCAATAAAGCTGGTAGCTGAAGAGTGAGCAAAATGGTGCTTTAATTATTTAGTTTGACAGTAGTTGCAATTGGCCTAGCCCACTGTCACTTTTCTTGTGACATTTCGGTCAGTGAAACGAAGCCGTCTTAACTAACTCGGGCTTACAGTGGCCTATGGCTCAGTTCAGATGTAGCAGAAACCGCGGTTCCCCAGTATGAATGCTCCCCCTCCTTGGAACTCTGAACTCGGGGAAATGATGGTTTAATGAGAACAAGTCAGGATGCTCCTGGCTTGTTCTTATTCACCACAGTTTAAATAAACCACAACTCCGCAATGTCATGGGTAACAGTGATCCGTTTAAAATTGAAAGCAGAAGCTTTTCATCTCCTCCATGCAAGAGAGGGGAGTGTGAGAGCCCAAGGCCTACCACGGCTCACTCTTGAAGCTCCTGTGTCTAAACTCCCTGAAGCTTGGTGGGTTTTTTGTTTGTTTAATTAATTTGTTTAAGAGCATTCCAAAATGTCATCTCCTCTCTGCAGTCGGAATGGATGGTACCCTTTCAGTTTCCAACTTCTATTCCATGAGTAGACCAGCCCAAGGTCTATAAGAATTGGGTTCTCCATGGATATAGTCACAGATTATTGCTGGTGATTTAACTACCACACACACAGGAATTTAATCCCAAGTCGTGGAAGAGTCAATTTCATGTAAGCCAGTCTTAACACAGCTGGACGCTGGCAGAGAATTGTGCAGGGGTCACACTTGAAAGACATAGGCCTTAACCCTATGTAATGTTTCATTACCACATCTATTTCAGTGCTCTTCAAGAAATAGTAAATTTACAGATGACCATAACACATTTGCTGTTTGCCAACTCTGCAATAATAGGACTTGGAGTGAAGTGCATGGCTCCTTTGTTAAGTCTATTAATTCTGAATCATTCGCTACAAGAAGAAATGTAACTTGTTCTGCATGGTGTGTTATACTTCTGAGGAATATACATGAAATGTATGTAACTTCTAGAAAACAAACTGTCAAGTCAAACATGGATGAGTGTGCTAGACTTCCTACCTGCAACGTGTATGGAAAGGATTTCTTCTTCGGTCAGCAGTAGTGGCTGCACACAGAGTAATACCCCGTAGTGGTTATCCCAAAAATCGTATTGAAACTATTATCACAGGCCTTGTCTACACCAGCAGCAGGACAAGGCGGTGAAATGGACTCTACCACTCCAAGTGGCAGGGAGGGAGGGAGTGAGGGAGGGATGGATCTGTCAGTCTCTACTTTGCCAAGATTGTTGGATTTTTTACGGCCATGCCTATTCCATTTTTCAGCATGGGTTCGCTTTAAAAAAAGAAATAATCATCAGGCTAGGTGGTCTTCCCCGATCCCCTGTTTTTTGTACCACTCAACTGGATTAAGAGTCCTGGAGGACTCTAAAACTTGTACAATCTTCTTTCAGCATTTTGGTTGGCCCTAATGAAGGCCGCGGTGGCTTAGTGGTTAAGACGCTGAACTGCAGACTGGAAGGTCGGCAGGTCAGCAGTTCGAGACCCAAGTGCTGCGTGACGGAGTGAGCTCCCGTCTTCAGTCCCAGCTTCTGCCAACCTAGCAGTTCGAAAGCAAGAAATTGCAAGTAGATAAATAGGTACCGCCTTGGCGGGAAAGGTAACAGCGTTCCGTGCACCTCGGTGTTCAGTCATGCCGGCCACATGACCACGGAAGCGTCTTCGGACAGCGCTGGCTCTTCGGCTTAGAAACGGGGATGAGCACCGCACCCTAGAGTCGGACACGACTGGTTGGGGACACCTTTACCTTTTTTTAATGAAGGTATTGCCCAACTGAGGATCTTGGATTTTTATCCACCGAGTGTCTCACAAACATCTCACAGCATGCTACTGAGGGTTCCACCATCTTTCTCCCTGGTCCAGATCGCAGCAGGCCATGAGTCTCTAGGAAAAGCTCCACTGGATGACACTGAGAAGATGTGATGGTCAGGGAAAAGAATTCTCTTTGCCACAGAATAGACTCAATAATGCCACAGAATAGGCACAATGAGGGAGGGATGGATCTGTCAGTCTCTCTAACCTATGTTTGGTCAGTCTTGGCACAAGCCTTCTTCCATCTGCATTCAAGCTGTCTTCCCTCTTGCTTCATTGCCTTCAGGTGTATATCAAGGAGCTATCCAGGGTCTGCTCAGAGGGAGAGGACACTTGGGTGTCCTGTCAACTGCCCAAATCCTCTCTGCAGTTTACAGAGTGACCAGGGCTTCAACAGGAACACCAGCCATACTGACAGGAAAATCCCTCAGAATCCATTGGAAACCAATGGCTATGCCAGCTATGAATGATGGGGGTTGCAGTCAACACATCTGGAGGGCATCAGGTTGGGGAAAGCTGCTATAACACATACAAGTGTGTAACAGACCAGAAAATCTCAAGGCCTGGTACAAGCCAAAACTTTCAACTGATACCAGTATATCTTATATCATCAAGGTCTCTGGTGGTGGAGAGTTTGTGAACTCCAGTAGAATTCCACTAATTTCTTCTAGCTAATTCACATGCCCCACCTCATCTCATCGAGATGAGAATGCTATGGAACATGTCAAGGACTCTAGCAATAAACACTGTTTACTTAAATGTGATGTAGTTAAAAATTATAGGCCTTCAAGGCACGTAGCCAAGCCAGTTTGTGGAGCGCATCGACTTTGAAAATGGAATGAAAGGTGGGGTCAGTGGTGGAGTGATAGGACTGGACAGGATTTACCTGGAAACATTTTCTGGTTCAATATTTGATTAGAAGGTCACTTGGTTCACTTCACACTAGGTTAGTTCATTCCTTCATTCATTTATTACATTTCTATACCACCCCATAGCCAAAGCTCTCTGGGTGGTTCACAAAAATTAAAACACTAAAATACAACATGATAAAACATCATATGAAACCTTTAGAAAGCAATCCTATGGTTCCTGGGCAAAAAACGGTTTTCCCCTTCCGAGGTTGGACAAAGCACTCCAACCTCAGAAAGTGGAACTGGAGATCCAACTCTCCTCCCCTGCCCCACATAGCTGGCACAGAAAGAACCCCAGCAGCTGCTCTCTGAGGTCTGAGGAGGAAGAAAGGGGGTGTTCCAGCGGGTGGAGAGGAGAGGAGACCGGAGAGGCCAGGATATGAGTTGTCCTGAGCCTCTTCCAGCCTCCTTTCCTCCCCCCACCCCAAAGTGCCCTCACTAGATGTCTAGCAAAATCTTCAGGGCAGAAGGATGGGGAGGCAAAGATTGCTTCTGCCATTCCTCCTGCCCTGCATTGGATGATCGGACACCACCAAGTTCAGGGGCTTCTGATCACTGAGGGCACAATTGCTCTTAAAGTACAAAAATTTAAAACAGTTTGAAACAGCTAAAACAATTAACAATAAACTAAGAGGAGCCAATAAAACAGCTAACATTTAAAAGCCCCATCATATGCTGTCAAATGCCTGGGTTTAGAGGAAAGTTTTTACTTTGCGCCGAAAAGCTGACAATGTTGACACCAGGCAGATCTCACTGGGGAGAGATTCCACAATCGGAGGGCCACTGCTGAGAAGGCCCTCTCCCTTGTCCGATCAGGCTACACAACTACAATTGCATTCAAAAGATATCTCAGAATAATATGTTCTGATAAAGGGAACCCCATGCACTTTAGTCCAGCACTGATTTTTGCCCTAAAAATAGTGCCTTTGGAGATGATAGTTTAAATGTAAAGACAGCAATGCATCATCTGGAACATAACATGTACAGCTTTTGATTCAACTTTTAAGAGCACTTTATCTTTGCTTCCTGTCCTCCTGCCAAAGGACTTGAATTGTATCACTCAACAGCCTGAAGCAGAGCCACAAGGTGAAAGGTGGACCGGAGGGGGCGGGCAGGAACGATGCAAGGCAAATAAGGGAATCAAGACAATGCCATCCTGCCAAGCCAGAACCAAACCAGAACCTAGCCACTCAGGGATGCAGCCTAGGGGAAGCTGGCAGGGAGGAGCAGAACTAGGATGGAATTTGGTGGAGCTGGGGACAGAACCAGTATGGCCAGCTCCAAGGAATGATAAAGTGGGGCAGAAGCTAGTCCTCTGAGGCCGACAAGGGGCATGCCGAAGAGGATGGAGAAGGCTGAACCCTATAAGCAAAAGCACCACCTCGTCTTTACTCTCCATTAGTGCATATGGGTATGGAACTAGCGAATTCTGCCCTGTTAATGCAGAATATAAAGGTATCCGTGGAAAGAAGGAGAGCAACCCTGGGTGGGCCTGACATGGAAAATGGTGGCGCCATCTTATCATCATCACACCATGGACTGTATTCATTTAGATGCCAGGTTAGGACTTCCCTCTCCAAGCAGGCACTAAGGGCGCGATCCTATGCATGTTTAGACAGAAGAAAGTCCTACAACTCCCAGCATTCCCCAGCCAGCCTGCTGGCTGGGGAATGCTGGGAGTTGTAGGACTTTCTTCTGTCTAAACATGCATAGGATCGCACCCTTTATCTTTAATCTGCTGCTCTGACTATTAATTTCACTGCTGGCTCTTTAATGTTTTTTTCAATATTTTCAGTGTTCTAATGGTTAATGTTCCTAACATTGTATTATTTTGATATGTCTAAAGAGTTTTTCTTTATTTTATTGGTTTTTGTTTTTTATGCTTCTAAATTGCCCCAAGGACATTTGCCATTTGGGCAGTATATACATTTAACAAATAAAAGGAATGGATGCTTGAAGATTACTTTTGAAAATAATTTGTTGTGTCTCTTGGATTGTTTGTACAAGTCATCGAAGCAGAGAAGTCTGGGGTGCTCTCAACTTCTCGCTGGTTCTGGGGGCCTCCCTAAACCCCAAAACTAGGTCTCAGAGCCAGACATCGATATGGTGGGATAAAGGTAAAGCCCCTGTAGAACCTGGCAAATTGTGAGTAGAGCCTAACAAAAACTGGATTTTACTTCTTTTTCTGGTCTCAGTACCGGTCACCTGACAGAACCCTGTTTTACTGGTTCAACCAGCAATTTGTTCGACAACTCTGGACGCAGCAATACCTGAGCCACGCAGAAAGCCCTGGTAACTGCACCTGCTTTTTTAAGGCCACCTTTCTAAGGCCACCTATGGATCATATACACCAATCTGAGAGGCATTTCAAAATTATCAGCAACGTTTGTCAGCGTTCAGTCCAACTATTGACATTAACCTGAAGAGAAACGCGCTGACCTTTCAGATATTTGCTGCCAGGACTGTGTGTCTATGTGAAGGGAATAGTAAAATGTTTGAGTAGTGGTTTTGTAACATATTCGTTTATCTTGGCTCTGAGAAGGTCAAGCACGCGAAGTGTGGTGGACTGAGCATTTCGAAGCCTAGTTTCTCCAAGTGTGCGTCTGAACATGAGGGCCCCTGCAGCGATTCCTGTCTGTGTGGGTTCTGAGAATGGAAGGCAAGAACCTTGTGTGGGTTCTGGAAGACAAGAAGCAGTTGGGGTGGGGGGCCCTCTTTCTAAGACAGCTGGAATCATGGCAAGCAGAACAGTCCCACACTTCTATGGGGGTACAGAATAGGTCACCGCTATGCTAGCAGGATGGCCTGCATATCCTATATCCACTCAGCCTGGAAAGGGAGAAGCAAAACAGGACCAGAAAATCCCCAAACAGCACAAAAATGGCAGACACACTTTCGGTACCAACGGAAGCACCACCGGACCCTGCCAGTCAGGGGCTGTGCCTGCAATGCTGCCCACAAACAAAGGGCCATTAAACTCAGGTCAATGGGGACACCCCCTGCTCCCCAGCACGCGCGCACGCGCACACACACGCGCACACACACACCTGCATCACAACGCAGGAAGTGCTGAGTTCAAAACGTTTGAGAAACACTGCTTTCAAGAAGAAATGGCAGGCCTGGAAGATCTGAAGATAGAGAGAAGCAAAGCAAAACATAAAATACGTACAATGCCAGCAGTTTTAAACTTTCCGTGTCAACTACTCATCTGTCTAAGATCCCCTATATGTCTGCCATGCAAGCCCAGCCTGTTGCAGAGGATCCTGGCTTGTTCTAGGGTGCCATTGGGCATGACCTCACTGCGAAAAAATGTTCAGTAACTAAGAACTCGTTTTACAAGACTTTCTGGAAGCCAGCTGCATTTCTCTACCTTCAAATGTCAGCTCAGCCTCAGGAATCAGAGGATGCATTAGGCAATTTTTCAGCATAAATGCCCTACATTTGGATCCTTAAGCTATAATCTTCCAATCCACAGTTAAAAGGTTTCAAGAGTTTGAGCATTCTTACTGTCCTTCTGGCAGTTATACTCTGGCATTTCCCCCTGCCTGTCAGGAAACAGTCAAAGAGGAGACGGGATCCCTTAGAACAAGGATATGTAGCATAAGCCAAGTCACTAATGTTATTAATGAGAAATAATTATATGTCTATTTATTTATGTATTTATGCCCCACCTCGAAGGACTGAGGCAGCTTACGACTCTAATAAAAATGCTGTTTATAAAAACCAGCAGTTACAACTTTGGCTATAAAATAAGTACAAACCAGCGGAATTGAAACAGCAATAAAAGTACAATAAAAAGGCATATGTTAAACATTTTGCACTTTCTTCCAAAAGTATCTCAGAGCATTATCTCAGTTAGGATCCAAAGGGGTGGAGGGTGAGCTTCCAGAGAGAAAGAGTTCTATAAGGGCGCAAGCCTATGCATGTTTAGACAGAAAAAAGTCCTACAACTTCCAGCATCCCCCAGCCAGCATAGGGAATGCTGGGAGTTTAAGACCTTTTCTTCTGTCTAAACATGCATAGGATTGTGCCCTAAGTTTGGTACCACAACTGAGTGGGCTGAGGATCAGGCACAACTGCAGGGGATCCAGTGTGATGAGCAATACATGGCAAATTTTGTACTACAACATTTGCTTGTATGAAGTATCTTTACCCCACTCTTCAGCCAAAAAGGCTCCCAGAGTGACTTGCAGATCAAGGCTGATTTTAAAAAGGTCCGTCCCTGTCCTCAGGTTCGCAGTCTAAAAGACACCACACAACACAAAAGGAAAAAGGGAGGAGGAGGGAAAAGAGCAAATTCAGGTACCAGATCTTAAAGAGGTCTTATAACGACCACCTAGAAAGGAAACTGTTCAGGCACAAGAGGGGCCAAAACGAGCTGGTCTCTTAGGCCCTCTTCACACGAGCCTTTTTTGTGCACTCGTGGTCGGTCACTCACAGAAGTTTGCAGGACCTTTTCATGACATCATCAACCTCCGATGCCTTTCCTGTCATTTTAAAGCTTTATTCCGCCTTTTTTAAATCTCCAAAAATGCAGTAATAAATATAAACTGCCATCAAAAAGGTGGTGTGTTTCCGGAATTGCACAATATTGCAGTACCATCTGCTGGCTGTATAAATGAAACATATGAAACTTGCCCACAAAGGAAACACCCTCCCCACAAAGGCGAAGCACGTGTATTGTGCCGATTGCAATCCCGCAAAGACTCTGGAAGACAAAGCTCTGGTAAGGGTGCAGGATTTTTGCTTCAGTGCAGAGAAGCCCTTAACACAGCCAAGAGAATGGCCTGCTAGGTGATAGCTGGGGATGTAAGCTTCTTGGGGAAGGAACCTAGTTTTGTTTCTTGGCTGATGCTGTGAAGTGCCATGTACAAAGATGAGAGGGATATATAAATAATGAAGCCATTACCTTGGTGTTGTTAGGTGGCCAGTCCAAATGGATGAGCTGCTGACATGGCAAAACAGTGACAGATGCTCTAAGCCTCTGCAACAGGGAGTAGCTATTCCGTGAGGTACTTCTTGCCCTTTCTCTTTGGCTGCTACCATTGTTGATCAGGAAGCAGCACCGCTATTCTTAAGTCACAGCTGAAAAAAAGTATCTGTGGACCCATCTGGTTCCACAAGATTACATACGCTGTTTTTGCATGCAAGGCTGCAATGAGAACGTAAATGTGAAACCAGTATTGGCTATATAAAATATATTTGATTTATTTTCTGTATTCTGTGCCACATAAGCAATGTTCACCCCTGACACAAATAACATGCAAGAGTTTAAAGGCGTTTTTAGCGCGTGGCTACAGATAACCACTTGCCAATGCTATACATGACTACTCAGAAATAAGTTTCATAGAGTCAAATGGGCCTTACTCCCAGGAAAGTTGGTATAGGATCACAGATTAGGCCTGAAATCCTATCCACAGGTAGGAGTTCTGACAGTAAGCCCCACTGAATTCAACAGTACTTACTTCTGAGTAAACTGTTATTGCACCGTTGCACTGTTGTTATTGGAACTAATGGGACTGCAGTATTTTTCTGAAGTAATGGACAGTGTGAGGAGTACGACCAGAAGCATCTCTTGCTTCAGCCCAGATCCCATAAAACATTTTATTTACATTCTTGCAATCTGATTTATAGATTAACCTAAATTCCTAGCACCTTAATTCTGGTTTTGTTGCCTCACTGCCCAACACACCTTGAACCCCTGCCTTGCATCACCTGATTGTCTTGTTTCCCTTGTCTCCCAGGTACATTTCATTTTTGCATCAATAAGGCCCTCCCATTTTTCCCCCGAAGCAGAAAGCTTTCAGCCCAGGTAACTGTCCTTTCAGATGCCACTTTAGCTAGACTTGGGTGCTAGGTGCAGGAAGGCCAAAATAAGGAAGATAAAACATACGTGAGCTGTGCGCATTTACAACATGAAGCCCAGTTGGTTCTTGTGTTTGGTTGGCAGTGTGGGGTTCGGGTGGGCTATTCCACTGGAAGACCTCGAAAAAATCAGTAAGTAGTACTTTCTGACTTGAGCAGGAGTGAGTTGGCGATGCTTTGAACTTGCACACACTACTACAGCTTTCCCAAACCTAGCGCTCTCCAGATGAGTTGGACTACAAATCCCATAACCCTAGCCAGTGGGCACCAAGTTGGGGAAGGCTGCACGAGTGTATCAACTTGATCTGGATGAACAGGAACTAGTGGCCAGTTTCATCTCAGTTGTTGTGATTATTATTTATGGCATTCCATATGTGTGGGGGGAGTTTTATGGGCAAATTAATGTTCTTATTAAATGATAATGTACTGTCTATGCAGATGATTGCTTGTAAAATATTTAGTCCATGAACTATTCTCATCAGGACCAGGTTCTGCTGATTCATTCAGTATTTATCTTCCATTGCAAGAAATAAGGGTTGCTAGCTTTTTATGGGGAGGGCTCCTGTGCCTTCCATGGCTGTATGCAGGCAGAAATTCAGCTCGTGAAGCTTTCCTGTTGTTATATCTGGATGTCAAGAAAAGCTCCACTGCTTGAATTTCTGCTTCTCATACAGATGTTAAAGGCACAGGAGCCTTAACTCAAAGACATTGGCAACTTTACAAGAAATCAGTCCTTGTCATAATGGAATTGACTTGCCTGTGCAGTTCCAAGCGGCACTACCGAAAACTGAGAATCACAACTAATAACTCAATGGAGTTGCATTGCCTAAGTCTCGCGAATGATTGGAACCTTCAAGGCTATAACTGATGATCGCTGAGCAATGACAAATGACCAGAAAGCCTCATGATATGAGTAAAAGGCTAGAAAGGACATCTGTTTGATAAAGCAATATTGGAGAAACCATGTTCATAATATATATTCAGAGCTATAAAGAGACAGATCTAGATATGTTTCAAACAAAATTGTTTGGGAAGAAAGAGAATAAGCTATATTTTTTTTCCCTGCTGTGATTTGTAGAACCGTATTGTGGATGCTGCAATGTTAGCAACATCATAATTCAATTATTTGTGCCACATTTTTCACAAAACAATTTCTAACGTCTGAACAGTGGAGGAAAATATGCCAAGTTGTTCTAATGCTCTTTTCAGAAGAGAAGAAGAAATAGTAGCAGCAGCAGAAATGGGTCTGGCTGGCTGGGTGAAGAGAAATATATATTGATGGGGGTTTGGTTTTTCTAAAAAATTGTTTGCTGAGATTCAGAAACATCTTTGAATAGAGGTGATTGATTCATTATGGGAAAGTGCTATTTTCGGCATGATGTAAGTTTCTGCTTTTTTTTCTTGTCTGTGTCCAAAGCAGGGTTGCCAGGTTTTTAAAAAAAATCTGGCCCTGCAGTTGTGCAAACTATCATTTGATGTTCTATCGACCTATGCAGTGAAGTTCTTCCCTCTTTGAACTCACTCCCCAGAGAAATCCCACTGTAAGAATTAAGGAACCTCCTATTTCACCAGAGCTCCTTGGGAATACAGAATAAATTTTTGCAACGTTTTTCACAAAAGAGCTGGCTGTGTATTATTGGCCATCGCATTTGTTGGTTACATTTGCTGCTTTTACTTTATTTGTTGATGATGTAAAAAACTCTATATGGTAAAATAACTTAAGACATTTTTTGGAGAATAATTTCAGAAAGACAGTTTACAAATCTAGGAACATATCACAGAATCATAGAATAGTAGGGTTGGAAGGGGCCTGCAAGACCATCCAGTCCAACTCCCTGCTCCATGCAGGAAATCAACCAATCTTCTGGAATAGGTCCCTAATCAAAGGATTGACTGTAGCCACATCTTAATCCGGAGCAAGACATCCAGCAGCAAACACTGAACTTTCAATCCTGCATGTTATCTCCCCTGTTCAAAGTGAGGGTGGGTGTCTGGAGGGAAAAGCCATGAGTAGAGGATTCTGTGTGGCTAATGTTTAGCCACCAGACGGCACTGGACTTAGTTCTATCTGGCTAGAGTCGGGAGCTTCCGGTGTCTGTTCTGTTCTTGTTTAAGCGGGAGTATGAAGTTCTTTTCCAGCTTCATGATGGGTCTAAGCCAGTGCAGGCTGGTGGCTCCTATTTCTGTGAGGTGGTAAATCTGCTCCGGGCTTCAGTCAGAGCTAGTCAGAACTCTAAGGAAAGGGCGGGTAAGTGCTTAACCCTTCCTCTGCCTCCCACCTTTCCCTCTGCAATGCCCCCACAGGTAGTCTCCCTCCCAGCCAGGCTCCAAGACCAAATCAAGTTGGGGAAAGCAGGGAGCATGTAACCAGTAAGGAAAGGGTTAGGTATTATGGAATGCTTGGACCAGTGGAGGCTGGTGACTCCTATTTCACTGGGGCAATGAATCCCCTCTGGGTTTCAGTCAGAACCAGTCAGATCTTGAAAGGGGCTATCCAAGGTGCTGAACCCATTTGTGGGCTAGGGTTTCTCATTCATTGGTCGTTGATAGAAATTTTAAAACATAAAACTACTAAATCAAAACTAGAATATAAGAACCTGGTAATGTCTATTTTTAAGAAAGCACTGAGGGACCAGGAAAGCACTGTACCTCACCCATCAAGAACAAAGCAAGACATGGGGCATGGGGCCAATATATGGATATAGATACATATTCTTCATACATAACTGAAAAATGTATTATCCCACAGATGGTATTTTCACAGAATTGTGATTTGCTTGAAACCTGAGGCCTAAGTAATGCCACACACTCGCACATGACTAATACGCAGTTTTGGAAGAGTGCGGCAGCCCCACCCCTTTCCTTCTTGCCACTCCTGCGGTTCGGCTGTTCTCTCGTTGCCCAGGTTTTGTGCTCACAGGGTTCCAGATGCATTTCTGGTGGCAGTCGTGTTTGGAACGTTGAAGGGGAAAGCATCTTGGTGGGCAGCATTGGGGTAGGGGCAGTATTTGGACTGGAAAAGTGGCTGGCAGGAGAAGCATTAAGAACCTCTACTCCCTGCTGCAGCTTTTCCATTCTACACTGTCTCCTCCTGTAGCTGCTTTTTTTTTCCTTTTAAAAAATGTCACTGTTATCGTTTCGTTCTGCATCTCCGAATGTAATCGCTGGTGCCTCTAGGGCTGGAACTTGGAGCCAAAGTCGAGGGCCTGCAGCCCAGGCCCCCGCCCCGCCCCAACTGACCACCTAGAGAGCAGCAGGTTCAGAAACAAACTCAGTTTTATTCCAGTAGTCATGATGAGTTCAAAACGCAAAACTGCACATGCTTAGAGTATTTCCTTTTTTATCAAGGTTGGCAAACAGTTTTGTTGTAGTTCTAACGTATTAGGAATGCAGAAGCAGTTTTAAACAGAATGGCAGTGGGGCAGGGGGAGCGAAACATTAGCTGTGTGTTTTACAACTGAAGTAATATACCAGACCAGGGGTCTCCAATGCAGTGACCGTGGGCACACACAAAACATTCCCCCCCACACACCGTTTTTTAAATATGTGTACATGAATTTATATATATCCATAGCACTGAATATATATGAAATGCATTGCATACAACTTCCCAGCAATGATACATAGGCTTCAACAAAAGCAGATGGAGGGAGCAATCCTGTGGTTTCTAGACAGAGGCTAGATGGCCATAGGATATCTTGTTTTCTGGGAACCGACCTCACAGCCCGTGCTCCGAGGATGGTTCCCAGAGAACTGACCTTCCCACACTTCTGCACTGCCTCGGAGGCAGTGTGGAACAGCTTGTCCTCTGTGCTCGCAAGAGCAGAGCGGAGCAGCCGAAAAGGGGCATTCCAGGGCAGGGAAGGCGGAAATGCCTCTACAACACATCCAATGTGTCGTACAGCAGCCTCCTTCCCCGCTCCATCCTCCTATGGCTAGACAGCCGCAATCATCTGTCTAGCCAAAAAAGCAGGGCAGGAGAAGCGTGGAGGGAACAATCCCCTCCGTGCGTCTCCTTCCCTGCTTCAGATAGGCGGTCACCTCTGAGTTTGGAGGCGGCAACCTAGCTGGATAGGATTGCGCCCTAAATTTCCAAATAAGTATCCATCTGAAGCTGGCGTCTACATGCCACCCATTCAAACCCTGAAAGCGTTGTAAGGTCCTCAATACCGTGCATTATAGGAGGTGAGTGTTTATCTTTCCAGTGCTGTAATATCTCTCTTCTAGCTGTTAAAAGGGCATGGAGAATCCATTTATGCTGACCATTTGTTAATGTCCATGAAGCAAGTAAATAATTTAAAAGAGTGAATATTAAAGACTGTTCCGGTACAAAATTTATCTGTGTAATAGCCTCCCTCCAAAAAGAAGCAACTACAGGACATTGCCGAAATGTGTTTTTAAAAGAAGTATTAGCTGTGTTGCACCACCAGCAAGTAGCCAAATTAGACAATCCCTTACTAAAGAGACATTGTGGTGTCTAATAGACACAAAACAAAAGTTTTTGCTGAATAAGACGCAGCCTACGATCCATAGATGTGAAAGGCAGATGCCAAAGCGGCGATCCACTGATTAGCCATTTTGTGGTGGTGCCCACAGCAGTTTCTCAATTGTGCCCATGGGTCCAAAAAGGTTGGAGAACCATGTAACAATACCCCCCATAAGACCATTCAGTCTAAAATGACCTAGCTGAACCACCCATGTATTGTTTTGTTAGGCTGTTAGGTTGGATTGACTCTTGCTATTATTACTGTCATCCATTGCTGTCTCCAGGGTTTTTGGGGCCTTCAGGCATGGCACTCCCAATGGGCCCCTCCTAACCTCTAAAAGTCGGGACATGCAAGCAGGAATTCTCTTAGGATCGCAGATAACCTGGGCATAGTGGAAATGGTAGCATAGTTACTGCAGTGGGCCATGTGCTGGACTTGGGGCCCTGGGAAATGCTCAACCTTACTACCCTCTGAATCATAGAATAGTAGGGTTGGAAGGGGCCCACAAGACCATCGAGTCTAGCCCCCTGCTCAATGCAGGAATCCAAGTCAGAGCATCCCTGGCAGATGGCTGTCCAGCTAGTTTGGAAATGTCTCTCTTGCATGGGGTGATCAAAGCGTTGGTTACCATTTGCAGGCTTCTGTTGTGGTAGTTTCAGCCCCTGCTTATGTAAAAGTAGAAAGCACAACCCATGAAGTAGCAAAAACAAAGAGGCGGTGGTTTTCAAGCTGGGTGCTGGGGAAGTAGAGAACCCAGGAGTTCCTCTGAAACTTAGCAGGATTCCTCAGTAATGGAGGACAGGCTCACCGGAAGACAGCTCGCCCACAGCTATTTCCCCCACTGTACGCAACTATAGTAAAGTGAAGGGCGCGTTCCAGCCAAACTAGATACGGCAGGAGCAACCACGCTTGTTTACGTATGTGTCTGCGTCATTCATGTCCAAAATGGGGTGGGGGTCTACGTGTTTCACCAAAAGGAGTGTATAGGTGAGGGGAGCGGAATTCTTTCCTGCTCCCCACCACCCCTCCTTCCACTCCTTTGCTTTGAGCTCCAGCCAGGCTCATTTCTGGTATTGGAACTGGGTTGGGAGACAGCTGCCTGACACAATGGAGGGTCACAATGGAGGTAAGGCCGACGAGGGTTCAGCCCTTTTCACCTGGATGTCCTCTTTTGATGGAAAAAAATAGACCTCTGACACCTATTTTGGATGTGAATAGGCAGACACATGAAGAGCAAACATGGCCGCCCAATTGTGTCTAGTTTGGCCTTCCGTTAGGCAGTCAGCGAGGAGGCCTGTCTGGTCGGTCAGTGCCTTGCATGATCTGACTGAGCACTATAGAATATACACCCCCAATCCTCCACAACATGGTTGGGTTCCTCAGCAGACTAGACAATGCGGAAAGGGTCCCCTGAACATGGGACGTTTGAAAGCCACAGCTGCAAGGAAACTCAGTTGAAGGAATCCAGCTTCCTTCATTACTGTTTCATCACACACTTTCATGTGCATTGCTCACTTCCTCATCACTTGAGGCTGGCAGCTGGACATGTGTGCTGGTTCCACTGAAAAGTCCTGTGTCTGAGGGCTTTTCTACTTGAGGTTTTTAACCTGCATCTTTTCTGAAGCTTCTGCTTCTGGATTCTTTGTGGGATTGAGATCGGCTCCTTCACACATGTTTCTCTCTCCCCCCTCCCCCTTTCTATATGTTCCATTGCACAACCACTAGGTGGTGCTGCAGTATAGCAGAATTTGCAATTACATGAGGCTTCTATAACGCCATTGAGAAAAATACCAGACTTTCCTCGTTAGGGAAAAAAACAACCCGTAATAATGGTTGCAAAGCATGGGAGAAGCTCTGGAGGATGACGACATCATGTAAAGGACCTGCAATCACAAGCCTCATGTTGAAAGGCTCTGAGACAACATGAAAGCACTAATCTCTGATGGCCGATCTGAAGGCTGATTTTCAGGAGCAATACCACTGAAAGTTCACAATCACTCTTACCCCAAGCTGACGGGGGAGTGGGGGGAGTTGTAGAAGTGGGAGCCTGCTCTGTGCACAGAGCCTGCTTGGTGAATAATGCTCTGTGCACTGGCTTAGCAATGACTTTTTGCAAGGTTGGGGCTATTATTCAAGCAAAGCCACTTTGAAAATGGCACTTGGTTAAATCAGCTTTATTAATTTATTCAGGCTTTGTGAGAAATGACCCATCTCATGGCTGCCTAGAGCCAGCGTATGCCCTGATATTCCTATTTATTTCATTTCAGCTCTGGACTTCTTTCCTAATAACAGCATGCTTTTAACTACCTACATGAGCACCAACTTTATCATTAACGTTCCGAAGTGTGTTTCCTCCTCAAAGTTTTCTCCAGCCACAGTCAGATTAGCAGTTGCCATTGTTCCTGACTCTGCCACATTGCCAGGTATGAGATATGTATGTATATGTATGTATGTCACTTTTGATGCAACAGTGCATAGCAGACAGAGATGAATCGAATCCTCTCTTTAAAAAGAATGATTAGTCTAATCAAAACCCTTTTTCCTTCTGTTAAAATTTCTCAGAGGTTCTCCACAGCACACAGGAACCTCCAAATTTGCTTTAAAATTCTGCTTGGTGCAAAACTCAGTAGCAAGCAACGTGAAGGTGTGTGGTACTCAACATGGTCACCCGAATCCTTTTTTGAGGCACAACCGTCTAGATCCCTAAAGCCAGTGAAGGCTACATGGGATTTCATACTACTTTGCTATGTCCCCTTTCTTTGTCAAGCCCCTGAGTTATAGAGAGAATGCACTGTTCCCCTCCCCCTTGGATGGGAATGTGGGGTTGATGGGGAATTGTGGGTTCTAGTCTGGGAAGAATGAGGCTGAACAGAAGTTAAAATTAAGGGCTGTAATGAAAGAGCCCCTGCCCGCACTGAGTGTGTGTGTGTGTGTGTGTGTGAGAGAGAGAGAGAGAAAGAGAGAGATTAGGCTATGGGGCGGAATATTATTTAATATTATTATTATTTAAAATATTTCTTGGCCACCTTTCAGAGCAGAAGCCCTCTCAAGGCAGCTTTCAACAATAGAATACATAAAAACAGTTAAAATATTAAAAGTGATAAAAAACGTAAAAACAATGAAAGCCAACAATTAAAGCAACTATTAAAACCAACAATAAGACCAAAAATGATGTTAACAGCAGCAATATTATTATTATTTGTATAGAAATGCAAATAATAATAATAATAATAATAATAATAATAATAGCAGCAGCAGCCTGGGAACATCAAATGTTATAGGATTCCTGAAGCTCAGCAGACATGGACTTGGTCATCAATCTGGATGGAGAGACCAATAGAAACCCTATGTAAGGTCAATATATAAGAAGGCAGCCATACAGGTAAATTATTAGTAGACAGAAAATGTTCATTCACTTTCTTGCATGTACCTTTGTGTCAGTTGCGTCTGTGTGGCTGTGAGAATTTTAAAATCCTCTCTCTACATGGCTCCCATGCAATCCGACAGAAGGACGTTGAAATGCAGAATGCCGGAAAGACAAGGAATACAGCCAATAACATATTTATTTCAGTGTATATCTTAAAATTTCTGTCCATTTCTACCCCAAGTGTTAAGGGCAGTCCTCTCATAAGCAAATTTTAAAACTGCCATCCAGTGGGAGAGAGGGGGAACTAACACCAGCGGATGTGACCTGGGGCGGAAATACTTTCCTTATCCTTCTTACATCAGTCTGATGGCAGTGGCACCAGACATACAAGCAAAACTTGCTGGTCAAGAACCCAAGATGAGAACTCTAGATAGCGTTTCTGCTCCACCCTACTTACACCCCATTCCTTCTCCACCTGTGCTTATCTCTGCAGGCATTCCCAGTACCTATTAGCTTTGTTTTCAAATGGCTAACACAACAGGGCTCCTTGGACTGTTTTGCAGGGGCTTCCTCATGAATCAGACAATTCGGGGACTGTGTTCCATAAGCTTTTTCTCTTCCCTCTTTGTCTTGGTTTGTAATAATCAAGGGCATTTGGGGAGTGAAAAATCAGAACTGTTTTATGATTCTTTATCTCTCCTGCTCACAATAATACTGATACCTGTAACTGCAGATGAGAACATCATTTTGTAGTTTAACCTAGCTTTAGATCTGAGCAATGAAAAGTGTCTGGGGAAATGGTGGAATTTTCACCACCACCAGAGGCTTTTGAAGAACAGGCTTGATAGAGATTCCCAAGGAGAATCTGTCAGAGAAGAACCATTGGCTTAGGGCTTGAAATTGGACCTTCATTCTGTGTTTTACTCATTTGCAATATAAAGAAAGGCACTCATATATGCAGGGAAATGTGTAGGTCCTTGATCCATCTCTGGTAGTCAGAGCCTGCTTGAACAAATGTCATATCTAAATTATAGGTGGTGGAGGAAGAAATCCTATGGCCGCTAGACAGCAGCTAGATGGCCATAGAATATCCTGTTTTCTGGGAATCAACCTTGGAGCCCACACTCCGAGGTCAGTTCCCGGAGAGCTGACCTCCCCTCACTTCCACACTGCCTCCGAGACAGCGTGGAACAGCCCCGTCCTCCGCGTTCGCAAGAGGAGCGCGGAACAGCCAAAAAGGGGCACGTCGGGGGGTGTTCTGGGGCGGGGAGGGCGGAAATGCCTGTACAAACCATTCAATGTGTCCTTCTCCGCTCCATCCTCCCTCAGCTAGACAGCCACAATCACCTGCCTAGCCGAAAATGCAGGGCAGGAGAAGCATGGAGGGAATGATCCCCTCTGTGCTTCTCCTGTCCTGCTTTGCATAGGTGGTCGCCTATCTGGATAGGATTGCACCCTTAAGTGCCATTCCCACTTTCCAGGAAACGCTGGGATTTATAATTCTGTGAGGGAGAAAGGCTAGGGCTCTCTAACACAGAATTTTCAGCACCTCACTAAACTACAGCTCCCAGGGTTCTTTGGGAGAAGCCATGACAGTTGAAGTGGTATCTAGGTATGTCATGTAGGGAGCTTTGTCATGTTTTAGTCCCCATTAACTCTTAGGTCACATGGTTCTACTTGGTGGGGTTCACACATATGGCAAGGGGGGCACAAAGAAGTGTGCATATTATGCTGTCTCCCATCCACATTATATTGCCCCCTGTAAAATATTCCATGGTACAGACAATCAGCAAAAGCCCCGTTTAGCTGAGGCCCTGCTTTGTAGAGTACATAGCATAATGATTAATCTAGCCCTCTCTCTGTTAGCTGTTGTGGCTTTATAAAGGTCCCTGAAATATCCTTGCCTGACACACCTTTGAAGGACAAAAAATTAGGTCTCCTGCAGTTTCAGCCCACTCAAAGAGCTAATTTTTGAGCGGAGAGAGAGAAACTCCCATTTTAAACATCCATGTTTTAAAAACAGTAAAAAAAATCAACTTCCTCAGCAAAGAAAGCCATCATGGCAAGAAGGAGGCTCACCTTCTCCAGAAGGTTTATTCTTCATACCACATTCTAACATTCAGTCCACCACCTGCCATCTGAACTGGTTCTGTCCAGGGAGTGCTGTACTATCTCTCGTTTCTGCATATTTGAAATTAGTTGGATTCTTGCTGTAATTATGAAATGCACCCAGGATTAACATATCCTACACTGTCTTCTGAAGGTGTGACAGATACTGAACAGATTGAAAATCTCCGGAAAACACCTCAGGCCACAACATATTTTGCTGGTGAATTCAAGAGTGTCTCATGTAGAGTAACCAGGGATCTTCTGGTCATGGACATGGACGATAGCCAGTATGAGCTGATCACAATTATAGGCTATCAGGTGGGAGCAGAATTTTGCCGCCAAACTAAAGGTCCCTTCTGCAATCAAGCTCTTAAGCCATCTACATTTTATAGGTAAATATAGACACTAATTGAAATATATGTGCCTCTGATTTTTTTGAGAGGTATGTTTGCAATCTATGGGCAGTATCCCACTGGGCACTTACAGCCCCACCGATTGTCCTGCGCCCCACATATTCCCTTCCGCAAGCAGTACTCACTGCTTATGCAAGGGAGATTTACTTCTGGGGGCAACCCAAAACAAGAGGAAATGCTTGTTTTTGGAAGGAGGCAGGTCAGTGGAGCTCAGATAAAGGAGATCCACCACCCTGCCTCCTTCCAGAAACAAGTGTTTCCACTCATTTCAGGGCTTCCTCTAGGAAGCACTAAACCTCCCTTGTGTAAGTGGTGGGTCCTGCTTGCGCAACGGAATTGATGGGACCCACCGCTTGCAGAAGGAAATCAGTGGGGATGTAAGTGCCCCATTGGATTCTGCCCTATGCACTCATTTTAGAGTTCACTTTCTACTTTTCGTAGGGTAAGAGATGCTTGCTGGATCACAGGTAGATACGGGAGGAACCAAGGCATGAAAATGTCTCAAGTCTGGTACTGGCAGAAGACTAGGTGTAGCATTTCAGGAAAGGTATTGCCAAAGTAGTGGGTTTTGAGGCAGTATTTGAAGGAAAGGTATGTGACTATGCAAATAGTGGGGCAAAGGTAGATAAATCAATCATAACTCAAGATTACCATAACCCCTGGGAGTTTTAACACACAGCTATAAAGGCAACTTTCTCTCCTGTGTAACACTGAAGTTTTGTTGTAACTCCTGGGCCAGAGTTTTAAGTTTCAGTTATATTTAATCACAGTCAGTTTTAATAAGGCTGCTTCTTCAGGAAGGAAGGTGAACATTGCCATCCAACATGTTCAAATATAAGCCAAAGATTGCAATGGAACCAACAGAACCGTCTGTGGCCCTATTTTCGTACTTGCTTTTAAAATGTGTATAAATTTTCCCTCACCTTTTCATTCTCATTTCAAGGGTGAATTTCCTTTTTTTGGATGACAAGTCTGCAATAAGAGCTCATACAGATTGGTCAGCAGCAATACAGACCAGAAATGGTGAGTTTCAATAGTCAAAGAGATGAATCTTACAACACAAAACACTGACCAGATAAAAGATAATTGCTTGGTTAAGCAAAGGTATGATAGTAGAACCAGTTTCCAACTGGTTGGTTTGTAAAAGATATTGAGTTTGGGGGTTTTTCATTGCAGTGTATCTTAAGTGGTCATAGGCCACGGTTCAGATGTCACTTTAAGCCATGGTGGCTTAATAAACTACAATAGCTTATTTTCAAAATAATCCACACTCCCCTGCCACACGAGTGGGCTAATAAACTACTCTGAGTAGCTTATTAAGCTACTGTGTGTCATCTGAGTCATCCCCCTGCCCTGCCCACCGTCCCAGTGCGGTCCTCCTGCCTGAGCAGTGGCAGTGTTTCGCCCATTGACAAAATCCTGTGCGCTAACTCTGAAAGGAGAGAAAATCCCAGGTGTTGCCTTAGTTGCTTTAACTTGTTCCCATTAGGGAAATTGCACATTTCCCCCCATTGACACCGCTTGTTAGCTCTTTAACGTGTTCCTAAGCGCTAAAGCCAGTGAAGAGCAGAGGGGCAGCAGTTTTGACTGCTTTTGCGGCACAATTTGCTAGGTGACCAAGATAACCCATGGTGACCGCCAGATGACACGATAACCCACGGTGGGTTAAATAAACCCTACTGTAACGTATGGCTGTGAGAGCTGGACTATAAGGAAGGCTGAGCGCCGAAGAATTGATGCTTTCGAACTGTGGTGCCGGAGAAGACTCTTACGAGTCCCTTTGACTGCCAGGAGGTCAAATCAGTCAATCCTAAAGGAAATCAACCCTGAGTGCTCATTGGAAGGACAGAGACTGAAGCTGAAGCTCAAATATTTTGGCTACCTAATGAGAAGAGAAAACTCTCTGGAAAAGACCCTGGTGCTGGGAAAGACTGAAGGCAAAAAGAGAAGGGGACCGCAAGGATGAGATGGCTAGACAGCATCACCGATGCAATGAATATGGACTTGAGCACGCTCCGGGAGAGAGCGCAGGACAGGAAGGCCTGGCATGCTGTGGTCCATGGGGTCACGAAGAGTCGGACACGACTGAACGACGACAACAACAACAACCGTAGACCATGGGTTATCAGAATGGGTTATTTTGGCCAAATAAACCATCATGGGTTAAAAAATTTCTGTCAGGTGACACAATCAGCCACCATGGTTTAAATAAGCCATCGTGGCTTATTTAACCCATCATGGGTTATCGTGACCTCTGAATCCAGTCTTCGTGGTACTAATGACCTCCGGAGTCTGAGAAAGAAAAGGGATGGACTTGTGAATCTGTTTTGTAAGTGATTCACTGGCCTAGTTCTCACAGAGGTTGTTCATCCACTTCAGATATAGGTGGGGGATCACATGGTTCTTCCATACAAAAAAACTTCCCACGGATTTGGACTCTGGGTTGTTCATTCCCCAACAACCTAGAGTTTAGGGTTCAGCCATCATGTAAAAAGCAGGAACAGGGTCATCCTGCTGTATTTTCATCATGTGATGTGCGAACCGGGTCATTATCTAAGTAATCCTTACAATAGCCCTGTGAGGTCAGCAAGTATTAGCCTCCTCATTTTGCAGATGTGGGGGATCTCAGATTGGACATAGCGACTTGTTTAAAGCCATCTAATGAGCCTGTGGTGGAGAGATTTGAACTAATGATCTCTCAGAACATGGCTCGATTTCTTAGCCACTATTTTAACACCAGCTCTACAAATAGCCTCTGTTACTTACCAACTCCAACCACAGAAAAATTGCTTTGTTGAAGGTGATGCTATAAATTGCAGTGGCATGCAAAGTTGGGTCTATCTGTTTATATGTGAATATTGGTTAATTTAAGCTCTTGACACCTGGCTGTTACACTGACAAAATGTTATGTATGTCCATAAACAAGTCCCATCTGAGTACCTCAATGCTGTCTTGGTTAATTACTATACATGAGTATAATTTAGGGCACAATCCTATCCAGATAGGCGGCCGCCTCTAAACTTGGAGGTGACCGCCTATCCGAAGCAGGGCAGGAGAAGCATGGAGGGGATGCGAGCGTAGAAGACGGGGCTGTTCCATGCTGCCTCTGAGGCAGCGTGGAAATGGGGGGAGGTCAGTTCTCCAGGAACCGACCTCGGAGCACGGGCTCTGAGGTCGGTTCCTGGATAACACAATATCCTAAGGCCATCTAGCCGCTGTCTAGCAGCCATAGGATTCCCCCCTACAGGCTCAGCAGGATATAAAATGGATTTTGTCTGTTTGTATATCTGCCTTGCTTTAATTCTTAAATTCCATTTTCCTTTGCTTTCCAGTGACCAATTACGAATCAGCTGATGTGATGTTTGGAGGGCGAGCTGGAGGAATGATAGTAATCACCATTCTGGTCTCAGTTGGTGGAGCTGTCCTAGTGATTGCATTAATTGTAGCAGTAGCTCTTTCAAATAAGAAATAGTAGGTCAGGCAAGCCAGTGCTACAAGCGACTATAGATACAAATGAACTGCAGAATTTGTTTAGAGAATGTACACAGTCACATGCATTCAGCCAAAAAACAAACGTGCTGAAGAATGAGAACCAACATCAGATCAAATGTATAATTTATGCCATAATGACTGTATAGATTGCTTGCCATTTGCTTCAAATGCAGGACCTCTTCACACGTTACATTTTTGAAATGCAACATATGAATGCAGCAAACATGTATTGTAAACACATATCGCTGGGATTGTCTGTTGTTCCCTGTTAAGCTTCCATTGGTACCAAACCTGGGTGTCCTGCCCCATAATGTATAAAATGGCCTTAAGATAGTAGAGATGACTGTGGGGAGTGGAAGTTCCAGAGAATTAAGACTAAGAAAATACCTTAAGTGACACCTTTCATTGGACCACACTTTACTGAGGAAGGTATGTAAGCTTCCGGGGGTCTCTTCTTAATTACTTCTGCCTGAAGAGTTCCTCTGTGAACCTCAATGGCTGATATAGACCTTGGTGCAGCAAGAGGTGTCATCTTACCTATTTCATATCTTTGATATTTACAAAAATTTAGCTTTGGATGGATTTAATCTTGTTTCTCTATATACTGTTCTCTGTTACTATAAAGTAAGATCTGTCATTAGTGTCCATCATCACTTTAGGCACAAGTTCCTAGATGTTAGAGTGCATCGTGCTAAATGACAGCAAATACAGTGTCATACAAAATTACTAACAATAATTATGTCTCTTTATGTTTTTGAGGTTTTTTAAAATATACATACATAAATTTGTATTTGTCCATAGCAATGAATACATACAAAATGCATATATATGAAAATACAACTTACTACCAATTATACATAGGCTTCAACAAAAGCAGACCAGATATTCAAATAAGTATCCATTTGAAGGTGTCGTCTATATGCCACTTGTTCAAATGGTGAAAGCGTTATAGGGTCCTCAACCCATTGCATGAAAGGAGGTGAGCGTTAATCCTTCCAGTGTTGCAATATCAGTTCAGAGGACACGAAGAATCTGTTTACGCAGACCATTCATTAATTTCCATGAAACAAGTAAATAATTTTAAAGGGCATGTACATCAGCGAATATTAAAGTTTGTTCCAGTACAAAACTTATCCTTATAATAGCCTCTTCCCCAAAAGAAGCAACTACCAGACATTGCTGAAACATATCTTTAAAAGCAACATTAGCTGTGTTGCACCACCAGCAAGTAGCCAAATTAGACAATCCCTTATTAAAGAGACGTTGTGGTGTCCAATAGACACGAAACAAAAGTTTTTGCTGAATAAGACACAGCCTACGATCCAGAGATGTGATAGGTCTACTGGATAGATCCACTGATTAGGCAGAACAGGACAGTCCAATTCCCTATTCCATTCCTGCTTTAGACCCTGGATTTCATATTCATTCACCAATAGCAAGTATTTATAGACATGGATCATGGGTTGCGTTGCCTGACCAGCCTCAATAAGTGCTTCCAGTAATGACGGAGACTGTAAGCAGCTGGGCCAAACTTAGATACTAACAAATGCTTCAGTTGCAAGTATTGCCATTCAGCCATAGCTGGCAAGTCATATTTGGCATGCAGAATAGACATGGACAAAAATTCAGCATCGGGACCCGCCAAAACAGAAATCACTTTATCTGTCCGTGTCTGCTACCAACACATTTTTTAAACCAATTTTTAGGTCTGGATTGCCCCATAAAGTCAATTTAGCATGAGAAAATGGATCAGAGTGTAATTGCTGTGACATTATATGCCACACACCTCTAACTGTAAAAACTGTGGGAGGGACCCTACGCATTCTTATATGTCTAGAACCAAATGCCATCAAGTGAGAGAGAGGAACTAACCGTCATTATGTCATCGTACTGTCTGAATTAAAGAACTGAAAAGTTGATCATCTTTATATTTGTCTTTCCATTTCTGACTGCAGACATATTTTCAATATTTTCTCGGCATGCATGCTGATCAGACATTTATTTTAGACTTAAACCTGTAGCACCATAACCAAAAAGCTGCAGGATTTGGTTACCCTTCTGGGTAAGTTTAGTTAGGGTGAAGTCGGCAACAGCTGATTCCACCCCTTCCGCTCTGCTCCCTGATGTTGGACTCCTGTCAAACCTTTCCTTGTCATTGTAACAGCATTAGGTACTTCTGTAATGGGTATACACGACGGTGCATCTTACTTCTTTATTGTTTACCGTATTTTACATAAGAATGCATAATGCTGCCCCTCTCCCAAAAGTAGGACTACGTTCCGCAAAATCAAGTCATGATATTCCACAGTTCTCTGTTTCCCCTGATTCCTCCCAAGATGAGAGGAACACGTGGCCCTTAATATGATCTCCTCTGCTGATACAGCTGGATTCACAAGGCGTCTCTGTGGCTTAGGGCCAAACTAGACGTGATGTTGGTGATTTCCCATGTTTTAAGAACAAAGTAGTAGATGCTGCAGAAGAGGAAGCCCATGGAGAAGGAGGAGGGTTTTTTTTTAAAAAAAACACACCATGCAATTTCCCCCTATTAAAATCTCCTCCCCAAAGCTGCTATGTGTACATTATGTTTCTCCCATAAGGCAAATAGGAGCTTGGGGTATGTATGATTTCAGTCAGGGAAATGGTATGGGGAAAGGATTAAAAGTCCTCTCCCCCAGAACCACAGTTCCAATCTGAGTCCCCCCCACCCCCCAACAGCTTCGTGTTCGTTCTTACTACTATTACCAGGCTATAGGAGAGAAGTGGCAGATAGCACCACCTAGAGTAATTGTATAGTTAAACCTGACATATAAGCAAATCATAGAGTAGCAGAATAAAACAGTGATAGCAAAGTAGTTGTTTTGTGCTAGGCGCTGCACAAAAGCACTTCTACTTGTTTTGCGCTAAGCGCTTCAGACCATAAGGTGCTGGAGGTGAGAAAGGCAGAGAAAGTAGGCACAGCTGTAGCTGATCGTTCTACCACTTTCCCAGAACATCCCAGTGTCCCTTTGTAGGAAACAGCAGCGGTCACTGGTATCACAGACTTTAAAGTGGCCATTGTGCAAAGGAACTCAAAGGGAGATTAGAGCAAGAGGCTGTTGAATTAGAGTTTATCAATAGGTTAAATTCTATTGTCAGACCCTTGAGTCAGGATAAAGGACTTTTAATCACCCTACAAGTGTTAATTGCCTTACCTAGTGCCAGGACGTTTGTGTTATCAGCAGGAACTGTTTTGTGAATGGCTACTGTTGATAATGGGATTGTAACTATCAGCACTTTCTTACTTGGATTTCCTTCTGACCTCACTGTTTACAATCCCCTGCCCCCGCCAATATTCCATTTGTTTGATGAAATGGACTATAGCCATGAAAGTTTATGCCAGAATAAAGTTGCTAGTCCTCAAGGTGCTACAAAACTCTTTGTTGTTTTTGCTGCAGCAGACTAACATGTCTACCCTCTGGAAATTGTTATCTCCAGTTCAGATTTGGTGTGCTCCAGACTGGCGGCTTTGTGACTTAGCTTTTGATCAGGTTAGAGAGCAGGGGTGGGAAACATGTGGCCCCGCAGACATTGTTGGACTGCAACTCCCATCCTGCCTCACCACTGGCTATGCTGGCTAGGGATGATAGGAGTTGCAGTCTAACAACATCTGGAGGGCCACACATTGCCCACCCCTGTTATAAAGGAATGGGAAGGATGCTGGTGTCTACCACTGTCTGTGCGCTATTCCCTTTAATCAGTATTCTCTCACAAGTCCCCATTTTTTCTGTCTTGGGACTAGTTTACACGTAACTCATGGCATGTAAGCCTTTGCTGCTGCTACAGGATTCCACATGCTTGGAGGAGGAGGTGCAGGGAACGCGGATCAAATTTGCAGATGACACAGAATTGGGCAGGATAGCTAATACCTTGGAAGACAGAAACAAAATTCAAAGTGATCTTGATAGGCTGGAGCGCTGGGCAGAAAATAGGCATGGCGGAGAATTCCGCCACGGATCTCGGTGAGGCCCACCCCAAAATCCGTGGCAGAACAAAGCCCCCCCACCCTGCGAAATGGGCCCGGAACGGAGCACCTACCTGCTGCCGTCCATGCTGTCTTGTGAATGGCAGCCGCATCTGTGGCCGCCATTCGCTTCTTCCATATAGCCGTGATAGGCTACGTATAGCCATGATAGGCTACGTGATAGGCTACGTTCCATATAGCCATGATAGGCTACGATGGCCAATTTGGATGGCTTTCAAAGAGGGTTAGACAAATTCATGGAGGAGAAGGCTATCAATGGCTTTTAGACCTGATGGCTATGTGCTACCTCCAGTATCAGAGGCAGTATGCCTATATGCACCAATTGCTGGGGAACATAGGTGGAAGGGTGCTGATGTACTCATGTCCTGCTTGTGGGTTCTCAGTCAACAGCCGGTTGTCCATTGTGTGAACAGAATGCTGGACTAGAAGGACCCTTGGTGTGATCCAGCATGGCTCTTCTTATGTTCTAACTCCAGCAATATGATTGGTAGAACATTGAGAGACTGTATGGTTTACAAAAGGACAGACCAAAGGTATCTATATTGCAAGGAATAACTTGAGTTAAGTTATTAACTCAACTTAACAAATTAACGTATTAACTTAACAAATCAAGGGAGCTCACATAAGTGAGGCATCCAGTCTAAATTCTCAAGATTAAACTTCAAGGACCTAACTAGATGTTTCAGGAGGTATGTGACTGCTGTTGATTGGGGTCCACTCACCCACCTACATGTTCCACCCCAATAAGATTTGGTAAAAGAAATACGGCATCAAATTGCTGCAACAGACTCCCGCTGCACTGGCTGGAGTCTGGCTGAGATATCTTCAGGGTGAGCAATAGCCTCGGGTGGCAGAGTTCAGCAGAGTTAAAAGAAAACAAAAACACGCATAAACACACTTGTGAATAGAAAACAAGCTGGCGGGTGGAACAGAAGAAGTTACAAGAATGTATTCCTTCTGGACAAGAATCAGTACACAATCGAGTGAGGAAGTGCTGCTAACAGTAATATTCCTGATAGATGAAATTGGTTTTAACTGGTTGTTTATATTAGTTTTCTTGATGTTTTACCTGTCTTTTATGTTTTTTTTATTTTGGATTTCATTCCATGCAAAGTATGGAATAAAAGTTGTTTTATTGTATTATATTGTATTACCTTTGTGCTATTGCTGTTAGCTCCCTTGAGCAACAATTGGTGGAAGGCTGTGATACAAATTTAACAAACAAACAGAGATGGGCCAAGGCACTTACTTCATTTAGGTTTCATCAGTATTTTAATGCTTTCAGACAGTGATTGGCTTTGACAGCCGCTCCAATGCTTTGGCTCCAGAAATTAGCAAGAGAGATACCTGAACATTACCTGGGGACTGATAACTCTTTACAGTAGAACTATTGTAGACTATGGTTTACTTCTACACTCCAAATTGCACCCTCCCCAAGATACTTTTCTGTAGGGACAAAAAGCCATGGAAGGCACAATCCTATGCATAACGTTGTTCCCTAAGCTGTTGTTATATGTCTATTCATGTCTAAAACTGCAGGCAACTGTGTTGATCCATATCAACAAAGCAGGTCTAGCAGTTCTTACCTCCACCTGGAGCATATCTTTTGTAAAGCTAATGGATCTTAATTCCCTATTCAAGACCAAGTCACCTCAAAATAGTCTGCACTGCAACAGGGATAGCTCCCAACAATATATTGTTGCTGGGAAAATCCACTCCTCACCCCTCTGCCCCTGCAGCTATTGTGAGGATTGCAGCCAATTTCAGAGGCAACCTGGAAGTCTGAGGGGGGTGGGGGTAGCAGATGGGATAACTGACCTGCTGTTCAAAATGTCCTGGGGCTTTGACCTGTGAGCCCAGGGTCCACTACAACACTGTATTTATCCCCAAAATATGTGTCTGGAGTTAACGTGGAGCATCCTAGACAGCAGCCTCACCACTGAGCATCCCTGTTTGCAGACCTACATTATGCAGGAGAGGCAATGGGGATCCCTCGTCATTTTTGGAATTCAGTGTGTTGTCAACAGCTGCTCAGTCAAAAACTATTTTAAAAATCACTTGAGTTATTATAGCTTTTATTAAAATGTTCTTTAAAGTTAGCTGAAAACCGCAATCCTGGAGAGAGACTGAAAATGCTTCCTGCTGGTGGACCGGTTTATGACCTCACCATTCAGCTACCCCAGCCACTGCTGAACAACCTAAAATGCAATTGAATGTTCACTTTCCCCCCGGCCCCTTTAAAAAATAGCCCTGCGGTTACCAGGCCATCCCCCAGGAGTGTTCCTAGGGAATGGGTTGGGGAAAGAGAAAGGTACCTAGGGCCCCTCATCTCCCACCCAAATAAGGACTGCCAGCTTCTCATCCTCAAAAGACCTGCTGTGTCAAAGCAATATTCTGGTGATCCACAAAGTGACAGATGGACCAAGATTGGTGACAGAGGGACAGGAAGAGTGCAGCTCAGTTGGAGGGACAGAACCTTCCTCTTATCTTTGTCTCTTTAAGATACTTCAACTTGCTCAGTTTAAGGGTGTGACAGGGTGTTGGGGTCTGCCAGATGATAGCAAAAAATGTGTTTAAAGAGGGTGAAAACTCTGATCAGCAACAGACAAAGGAACTGGTGATGTCCCAATCCCATCAGCTACGTGGAGAGCATTTTAATTGTCTCTGCTGATACGGAGTACATTTTCCTGAAAATGTCAATAGCTACCTTTTGAATATGTACTTGCCGTGATTAGGGGAGTGACACTAAAATCTGGGAGTAAGGAGAAATCCCCATTGCATGGAAAGCAGAAATACAACATGTGGCACTTTACCAAGCCATATTTTGCACCCAACTTAGACAGGACTTAATTTGATCTAGCTCAAGAACCCATTCACAGCACCAAGGTTCATATTTCCCATATTATGTCTTAGAGCAGGTTCCTTCAGGATGGCTGGGAAAGAGACAGCATTAAGCATGTGCAGAGTGTCTGATCTTGAGCACTGAAAGTAAGCAAGGTGCCACCAACCTCATTTTACTATGAGGGCAGGGGGCCTGTTACCTTTAACTGCTGATTAATGGGCAGAATCAAATCCCTTTGCTAGGTCTTCATGCTAGAGGGAAAATCATCTTATGATTGTTGTCTGTTGTGTTGCTACTTAAGGTGCTGGGGCCCAATGAGGGAAACAACCCTTGCAAGCCATTTTTAATTATTATTAAAGAACAGGGAGAACAGATATATCTATACAATATGTAAGAACACCAAAAAGATCCAAAATGAGTCAAAGGGTAGTGACTATGCATACCTACTTGGGAGTTACGGTGCTTCTTATCAGAAGGCTAATGATCAGAAGGCACTGTGCGGCTAATCTGACTTTTCTGATTTAGGGTGCAATCCTATGCATATTTGGACAGAAAAAAGTCCTACAATTCCCAGCTGGCTGGGGCATGTTGGGAGTTGTAGGACTTCTTTCCTGTCTAAACATGCATAGGATTGCACCTTCAACTGATTTTCCCCAATAAGAAAAAAAAAAAGATAGAAGTGGTAGGAAGGCTACAAGTGGAAGCCAACATCATCTGGACTGCCCATAAAATTCTGTGGATAATGCAGGGTGATGGCGCGATAAAAAGCCTCCTCTGGAAGCACCTGGAATCCCACTGAGCTCAGCAGGACTTCTGAGTTAACACGCGCGTACCATAAAGGCCGTGAGTATAAAGGTAAATCCACCACCTCAAACTTTCCGCTATAATCAACAGTCTCAAAGAACAAGGTCTCCTGACTTGTGCGATGCATACCGTGGACAATACGTTCACAATTTATTTATTTACAAAATTTATAGGCGGCTCCGTATCTCGCCAGATTCCTGAGCGGTGACCAATAACGAGCGCACAAGAATCCAGACGCAGGATAACAACGTTCAAAGCCAGGCGATAGCCATCCTTGGCCGTGTGCCGATGTATGATCTCGCTGATCTTTCCGATTCTTTTCTTTCCCTTCAAGCTGTCAGAATCGTTCTAGGCGTAACTGGATTATCGTTTTTGTTGTTGTTCAGTCGTTCAGTCGTGTCCGACTCTTCGTGACCCCACGGACCATAGCACGCCAGGCCTTCCTGGCCTCCGCTCTCTCCCGGAGTGTGCTCAAGTTCATATTCATTGCATCGGTGATGCTATCTAGCCATCTCATCCTCTGCCGTCCCCTTCTCCTTTTGCCTTCAGTCTTTCCCAGCATCAGGGTCTTTTCCAGGGAGTTTTCTCTTCGCATTAGGTGGCCAAAATATTTGAGCTTCAGTTTCAGTATCTGTCCTTCCAATGAGCACTCAGGGTTGATTTCCTTTTGTTGTTGTTGTTGTTCAGTCGTGTCCGACTCTTCGTGACCCCATGGACCATAGCACGCCAGGCCTTCCTGTCCTGCGCTCTCTCCCGGAGTGTGCTCAAGTTCATATTCATTGCATCGGTGATGCTATCTAGCCATCTCATCCTCTGCCGTCCCCTTCTCCTTTTGCCTTCAGTCTTTCCCAGCATCAGGGTCTTTTCCAGGGAGTTTTCTCTTCGCCAAAGTATTGGAGCTTCAGCTTCAGGATCTGTCCTTCCAATGAGCACTCAGGGTGGACTTCCTTTAGGACGGACTGAGTGGACCTCCTTGCAGTCCAGGGGACTCTCAAGAGTCTTCTCCGGCACCGCAGCTCGCCGTTCTTCGGCGCTCAAGGCAATGCAAAAGCAAGGCAAGACACACCACCTCATCTCTTTTGGTTTCCAAGTCTCCCCGCGGGGTCTCCGCCGCCGCGCCGCCCCGTCCACGTGTGAATGGGTCGGGCCTTGCCCTCGCATGCTGACGGGCTTCCATGGGAAACGGGGCCTTGGGCCGCCCCGGGCCCGGTCTGTTTCGGCCTCGTCCAGCCGGGGCGGAGGGCCGGGAGGCCGCGCGGAGGAGGCGGGGGCGGGGGCCGGCCGGCGGCCCGCCTGTGGCGCCTCGCTGGGGAGGGGAGCCGGGCTGCTGGGCCGCGGCGAGGGCTGCGCGGAGACGCGGGAGGACGGGCCGCTCTGTGGCCTCGAGCCCGGCCCGGCGGCGAGCGGGAGCGATTGCGACGGCCGGCGGCCCCGCCCGTTGCAGCGGCGGGAGGAGGGCGGACGGGAGCTGCCGGCCGGAGGGCTCTCCGGAGGGCTGCCCGAGCCCCCGGGCGGGGTGCGGAGCCACGGCGGGATAGCCCCGAAGCCAGGGGCTGCAGCCCGCGCGGACCCCGTGGAGCTTGAGCTCTCGGAGCTCTAGGTGGCTGCTCGGGCGCTCCTGGGGGAAGCGCCCCCGTCGCGCCTCCCAGCCAGGGGGCCCCCCTTTCGGTAAGAAATGTCGTGTCTTGGGGGCGACCCTCTGCGCGCGTCGGCGGAAAACGCCCTGTAAGGCACAGCGCTGGAGGCTGCCGGGCTCGTTCCCGTATAAACGGGTTTGTATTTTATTGGTTGGGTTTCTGAATCGCCCATCTGGCCGGTCACCCGGCCGCTCTGGGCGACGCGCGCCGATGCAACAGTTTTGCAACAGTAAGATTCGACGTTGGAACGTCGCGTTTGTAAAAATGCCCGGCCCCCACCCCCACCCCCACCCCAAAGGCCTGCCTGAACAACCGAGGGGGCATGGCGGAGTTCCCTAGGGAGGGAGTTCCACAGAGTGGGGGCCACCACAGAGAAGGCCCTTTCCCTCGTCCTCACCAGCCTAGCTGCCCTGGCTGATGGGACAGAGGGAAGACCATCCAAGCATTACAGAGGGGGCATGGCGGAGTTCCCTAGGGAGGGAGTTCCACAGAGTGGGGGCCACCACAGAGAAGGCCCTTTCCCTCGTCCTCACCAGCCTAGCTGCCCTGGCTGATGGGACAGAGGGAAGACCATCCAAGCATTACAGAGGGGGCATGGCGGAGTTCCCTAGGGAGGGAGTTCCACAGAGTGGGGGCCACCACAGAGAAGGCCCTTTCCCTCGTCCTCACCAGCCTAGCTGCCCTGGCTGATGGGACAGAGGGAAGACCATCCAAGCATTACAGAGGGGGCATGGCGGAGTTCCCTAGGGAGGGAGTTCCACAGAGTGGGGGCCACCACAGAGAAGGCCCTTTCCCTCGTCCTCACCAGCCTAGCTGCCCTGGCTGATGGGACAGAGGGAAGACCATCCAAGCATTATAGAGGGGGCATGGCGGAGTTCCCTAGGGAGGGAGTTCCACAGAGTGGGGCCACGACAGAGAAGGCCCTCTTCCTCGTCCTCAGCAGCCTAGCTCTCCTGGCTGATGGGACAGAGAGAAGGCCATCCAAGCGTTAAAGAGGGGGCATGGCGGAGTTCCCTAGGGAGGGAGTTCCACAGAGTGGGGCCACGACAGAGAAGGCCCTCTCCCTCGTCCTCAGCAGCCTAGCTGTCCTGGCTGATGGGACAGAGAGAAGGCCATCCAAGCATTAAAGAGGGGACATGGCGGAGTTCCCTAGGGAGGGAGTTCCACAGAGTGGGGGCCACGACAGAGAAGGCCCTCTCCGTCGTCCTCAGCAGCCTAGCTGTCCTGGCTGATGGGACAGAGAGAAGGCCATCCAAGCATTAAGGAGGGGGCATGGCGGAGTTCCCTAGGGTGGGAGTTCCACAGAGTGGGGGCCACAGCAGGTACATAGGATTGCACCCGGAGTTGCTCTTGGGCTTGGAAAGTCCCATGTCTCATTTTTTAAGGATTGTCCCATTATTAAATATTTGGATAAACTCTGTGTCTCCCCCACCCCTCTCGAAACTGCAGAAAAGATTCCTGTTCCTGTGTGGAGGCAATGGGAAAACGTCCCCCATAATTTTTTGGAGTGAGGACATTCTGAGCCCCTAACTTTGTGTTGTGATGGTGGTGTACTTAACCACTTTTTTCAAGGATAAACTCGAGCAGCCGGAACAGCTAAGTAGAATTAACCTGCCCCTGCCATGCTGAAGTGTGTTTGTTTTTTTCAGACAAGGTTTCTGTCCCTTTAATAATTGCTAGGTGGAAATCCAACAGGCGATGCCTTTCTTTTGGCCTGTGGACCTGTTGGATTTCAGCTTGCCACGCTGCTCTTCAAGGCAATGGAAACACAGCCATACAAAAGGGGAAAGGGTTCCAGGTACTTAGACCTCTATGAGTGAGATGGGGGGGGGGTTGTTTGGCAGTAGCATGAAACAGTATCAGAAGAAAATGATATTCTATAAGTTTATGTGTATTGTGAGGGAATTGGGGCTCTTTCTCCACCCCCCACCCCACATTACTTTGCCTCTATTCTCAGTGTACTCTTTCATTTGAACTCATTTTCTGCCTCAAGCTCTCACTGAGGTTGAGAGTTTATCCATTTGGCCCTCTCTCTCCTGTCTTTTCAGCGCACCCTGAGATGGGAAAATCTCTTTTGGAGCAGTAAATTGGCTCCCAGCCGCGCTTCTTAAAATCTCTTCTCTTGGTCCGTTGGTTGCCTTTCCCTCTGGAGGGGGTACAGCACAGGTAAAGTGTGTCAGCTGCCTCTCTCTACGAAGTTGGTCAGTCAGGCTTTTCTTTTTTGTCTATTCTTATTCTTCTTGTTGCATCGTGATCCCTGAAGTCATGCAGAACTTAAACTCAGCTGGTTTGCAAAGCGCCTGGTGCTGAAAAGCTGGCGTCTTGCTGCTTGTTTATTTATATGTTCTTAAGCTGCGATTTTGGATATATTTTTTCTTTGACTTATCATCAGAGTCTGGGTAGTTGTGATGTCACCATTTGGCATTCAAATACAAAAGAGCCTGGCGTGATAAATAGCCCGCTGTCATGGGTCAAAATAGCACCGCTAATGTCTTCTGTTTTTAGTTACCAAGTCAAACAGCAGTTCCTGTGACATGTCCCTTCTTAAGAAATAGGTAACAGGCTGAAGAAATGTCTGCAGGGTTTTCTGTGGTTAAAATTGTGCATGTTAAGCCTGGCTGCCAGTACCGCTGAAGTACTGACTTCAAAAAGATTACCTAGTGTAGGGCACAATCCTATTGGGATAGGCGGCCACCTCCAAACTCGGAGGCGACCACCTATCCAGTGCAGGGAGGAGAAGCGCAGAGGGGATCGTCCCCTCCACGCTTCAGCCGCCCTGCATTAACAGCTAGACAGCCGATTTTGGGCTGTCTAGCAGTGGGACCTTGGAGCGTGAGAAGCAACAGCTGGACGACACATAGGATGTGTCGTACCAGCATTTCCAACTTCCTTGCCCAGACATGCCCCGGGAACTGACCTATCAGTCTAGCCGCTGACTAGCCGCCACAGGATTGCTCCCTCCGTCAACAGAAAGATGAATTAGATTTTTGTTTGGGGTTGTTCTTTAGGATTCAAGAACAAAATGCTGGTTTGCATCTACTGGATATTGGAAGAAAAAGAATCAGTGTGATAACTTGCATGTATTTAGGTTGTTATCAGTTTGTGAACTATACATGTTAGGGAAAACTGTAAAATGAAGAATGCAACTACAGAACAATCACAAGTGGCATCTCAATCCTAAACACATTTGCATCCTTATCTTAAGATAGTTTACTCAAACATAATTCCCATTACCCATTGTTATTTAATTTTCACAGCTTCCATTTGCAGCCTCCACTAGGATTTCAGTGAATCATTCATTTTAATTTCCTTCAGCTGTGTGTGCTTAGGAATGGAGCCTAAGAATTCATAAAAAGGAGTGTGGTTTATCTTGGGAAATTAATGAGGAATTTAAGTATGACCACAAGCTATAGGTTCAGATAAAACATCCCGTGATACTTTGCCAACTTTTTTCTGGAAGAGCTTGTGGTCCTTTAACAGCAGTGTAACAAGCTGTTTCCTGGTTTGCAGACCAGTTGTAGGGGGAAATTTAGTGTTGATTTTCCTGTTGTCATGAACTTATTAAAGGCACAAGAGCCCTACTTAAAAAAATAGTAATCCTACATGACATTGATTTATAAATGTGGGGAGTTGGAACAATGGTGATAAATTCCACAGGGCAGAACAGGTACATGTCTTTTAGATTGGTTTGTATTTTTTTACCAGGTTAATATGTCCATATATTGATTTTTTAAACTGATTTAAACATTCAAATCGGATTAAGTTAACATGGTTTAGTGGTCAGATTTGCACCACTGTTTAGGAAATATATGAAGTGGCATTAATGGGTAACTGATTTACATCATTGATTTAAATCAATCCTCACCGATTGCAGCGATACTCAAACTATATTTTGGGGAAACATGCGGTTCCTTGGAAGCTAATCAGGGACTCCTCAGTGTGAAGTTCAGTAATGACAGACAAGGGTCTCTGAATGAGAACTTAATCAGTGTTCGCTGTTGCTGATCTTCTTGGAGAGTGTTGGTGGATTCAGTCTGTGTAGTGTGGGTATAAACCCTAACTGGCCTCAATGGTGCCCCCTGTAAACTGAGGGTGTGCGCTACTAGAAGATGTTTCACAATCCACTGAAACTGAAAGGGATTTTTTGGAAGGCAAAGACAGCCTTGCCAGGGTTCCTTGACAGTAGGCAGTTTGAAAACCACTGGAGCATGATGTTGCAATATTGTCACAATTTCACAGAAAGGAGTTTGCGTAACTGTCTACATGCTCCCTCCAGAATTCATGAGGAAACTGTTCAGCTTTCTGTTCTGACCAAGGTTATATTCTGATGCATGCTGCTTCAAAGGGAGTGAGTATCTGTGAGCAGAATGGCATTATCTCAGCAAATGTGTGTTCCCAAACCTGCTTCGGTTGAGACAATGGGGGGGGGCACTTCCAGGGGAGAATGGATAGTAGGAAGAGATGCTTAACTCCTCCCATGCCCCTGATTCTGAGTGTCATTTCCCCCCTTCTGAGCCTTTCAGTGTTTGGGCAAGAAAATAAATAATTGAGGTCAGCAGGGCCGGCCCTACCATTAGGCAGAGTGAGGTAGCCATTCCAACCAGTAGATGCTGGGGGTGGGGGCAGGAAGCAGCAGTGAGGTGTTGGACGGATATTGCAGCATTCAAAAGCTCTCTGTCCTCCTCTGATAGGCTAGGAATGTGTGTTTTCTCCAGAAAATGTTTTCTTGGATTTCCAGACTGAGATTGAAAATTCTTCTTTTATATTGTCAATTTGGTTTTAGATTTGTTCTGATTTCTTTCTTATAGACCATACTGTATTCCTTTGGTTTGGTTTTTCTGACTTGAAATGCCAACAATTTTCCTGGCTTCATATTTCTCTCAAAATATTTCTGCTTTGTATAAGCCAACTGATCTTTCTGTTTTAAAAACATCCAGTACATCTAATACTTTCCTTAAAATCCTAAGGGTGCAATCCAGTCTGATCCACCCTGGGTACTCGTAAGCCTCCGAACTCAGTGCTGCTCTGCATTTTAGCTAGACGGGTGATTTCACTTGTCTATTGGAAGCTTCGGGGAGTGGGAAGAGAAGGAAGCTGGCGACAGCTGGGGATACCTTGTATCTCCACATCCCCAGTCTCCTCCCCTCCCCATCCCTGGGAACACCTCCTTTTACCCCCTACAGTAGCAGCGGCTGTCTCCACGCTGGCTGTGAGGGGGCGAGGAAGGAGGCAGGGAGCATGGTTTCCTGGCTCCAAGCTCGGATACCGGAAACCAAAATATCCTGTGTCTCCCAGATGCTGTCTCGGGGGAAAGGATTGCTGTCTAAGTTGCCTCTGATTGATCCATCTTGTATTTTTTCTCTAAATAATTTAGCTGTGTCAGTATACTAACCCTGTGTTCCCTTCATTTTTTTAATTCTTAAAAAATGCCCCTTTTAAATGAACCACACAATATATTTCTGTTGTTAACTGAACATTTGGCATTTCATTTTCCTGAGAAAAGTAATATCAGCCACTAACTTTGTTCTAACATCTGGGTCTTGTAATAAAAGTGAATTTAATCTCCAGCTGAAAGTTTTATTTTTCCTAATATAACACCAGTCAGTGATCATTCGGGCATGGTTTGCCACTTCGACCAGCCCCATCCTCGCAGACTTAAGCTTGGTCTTTTTAAACAGGCTAGGAGTGCTGTTCACATGCGTCTCACCGATTCCAGCTGGGCCCGCTATGGTACCAGCTGCAGAGATGGCTGTGACCCAACAGAGGTTAGCTTTGCGGTCGAGTGGTATACCCGTGGGATTAGCCCAATTACTCAGGGCCAACTTTTTATCGGTCCAAGTTTTTAAAATTATTAAATGAGGTTAGCTAACGGGGCAGCCCTGATTAAAGCCTACTGAATCCTTGCATTATTATTTCAGAAGAGCGGGAGACATGGATTCAGCAGAAAGGACGACAAATAAAAGTGAACAAAAATCAAGGTGAAAAAAATCTTTTAAACGTTGTACTATATGAGGATTATTATCAGAGATGATTTTATATAGCACTTTAAATGTACAAAGTATCTGTCATTTATACCTTCACGACAATTCTGTGCGGTTCACTCTGGTTGCCATTTTACAGATGTCGTGGTCCATTTTGTAGCTATTTGCTTGGCTGAAAAAAATGTTCTATCGGAATACGTTTATAGATAGATGAGGCACAGTGGTGGCTTCCACACTAGAGGTCTTTCGTGCTTCTGTGGCATTGCCTTTCCGCAAGCAGCTAGAAATAGAATTAAAATGGCGGTTCCCCACAGCACCTAATATAACACTATTGTATCCATCAATACCTTCCTCACTGTCCAATATCCTTCTATAATGTTTACTCAGTCATGTTCAGCAGAGGTCTTTTCCAGTGTTAATTAAAAGCAGACTTCCCCAACCTGGTGTCCTCCAAATGGTTTGGACTAAAATTCCCATCATCCTTGGCCATTGGTTATGCTGGATGGGGCTGATGGAAGTTGTCCCCCAAATCATTTTGGGTTGGATCCAGCCATAGGTGCATGAAACTTGGCTGGCGGAAGCAGACTTCCCCACTCCCTCCTCCCCATGGCAGACCTCCACCCCCCTGAAAATGCTACACCCTGCTGAATGGGGTGAGCTGTGGTGTTTTGTGGGGGAGGGGGATCCCCCCAAATTGGGCAGAGGCACCTTATTTGACTGTTCTTCTGTTCACAGAAGGCAGATCCTGGATCTAACCTTTAGAGGGCACCAGGTTAGGGGAGGCTTTCAACGCTTCTCAGTTACTCTGTAATGTCAATTTCTGTGGTGGGCAGGGGCGGGGGCTTTCACTGATAAAAAGTTTTTAGTTTATTATTCTAATAAGTGATTAGATAACTGCATAATTACATGATCAAAATAGACTGTTTGACTTCTGCTTTCTAGGAAGTTTCTAAAAAGCCTGATACGGAAGCAGCCCCGGGAACTCCTGTTAGTAATTGGAACAGGAGTGAGTGCGGCTGTAGCACCAGGAATTCCAGCGCTGTGCTCCTGGCGGAGTTGCATTGAAGCAGTCATTGAAGCAGCTGATCAGCTGGAGGTGCTTCATCCAGGGGATGTGGCTGAATTCCACAAAAAAGTGGCCAAAGACCGAGACTTGCTTGTGGTTGCACATGACCTAATCCGGAAGATGTCGCCGGTGAGTGTTTATCTGTTTCTTTACAATGGTACTTAACAAAAGTTACTCCTGCTTTGGCAATGAGGATATAGTTGTACATGTATGCTAGGAGTCTGGCGGAGAGCTCGTCCATGCCTCTTGAGAATTGGTATGCTGTGAGATGGTAGTCCTTTGTGTATTCGTTGTCCCTTATGTGGGCTAATCTAAAGAACGTACAACAAGCAATGGCTCAGTCACGGCACAAGATAATCTAGGATTTGTGAGTGCAGATTTACTTACCTTGTGGAGCTCTAGGGATACCATCATCACCATAACTGCACTTGAGTTCTTGTCCCCTTCACAGTCTGGATCAGTTTAAAGCAGTCTTTACAAATAGTCATTTAGTAGGCGGTCAACCAATTGGTTCAAAATTGGGAAAGGAGGACGACAAGGCTGCATATTGTCGTCCTGCTTATTTAACTTATATGCAGAGTACATCATGAGAAACGCCAGGTTGGAGGAATCACAGGTCGGAATTAAGACTGCCAGGAGAATTATCAACAACCTCAGATACGCAGACGATGCCACCCTAACGGCAGAAAGCGAAGAGGATCTAAAGAGCCTTTTGTTGAGGGTGAAAGAGGAGAGTGCAAAAGCTGGTTTGAAACTCAACATTAAAAAAACGAAGATCATGGCATCTGGCCCCATCACTTCCTGGTATATAGAAGGGGAAGAAATGGAAGCAGAGACAGATTTTATTTTCTTGGGCTCCAAGATCACTGCAGATGGTTACTGTAGCCATGAAATTAAAAGATACTTGCTCCTTGGGAGGAAAGCTATGGCAAACCTAGACAGCATATTAAGAAGCAGAGACATCACCTTGCCGACAAAGGTCCGTCTAATCAAACCTGTGGTTTTCCCAGTACCAACATATGGCTGTGAGAGCTGGACTATAAGGAAGGCTGAGCGCCGTAGAATTGATGCTTTCGAACTGTGGTGCTGGAGAAGACTCTTACGAGTCCCCTGGACTGCAAGGAGGTCAAATCAGTCGATCCTAAAGGAAATCAACCCTGAGTGCTCATTGGAAGGACAGATACTGAAGCTGAAGCTCAAATATTTTGGCTACCTACTGCGAAGAGAAAACTCCCTGGAAAAGACCCAGATGCTGGGAAAGATTGAAGGCAAAAGGAGAAGGGGACGGCAGAGGATGAGATGGCTAGATAGGATCACCGATGCAATGGAGAGAGCGGAGGACAGGAAGGCCTGGCATGCTATGGTCCGTGGGGTCATGAAGAGTCGGACAGGAATGAACAACTAACGACTGACTTCTTGCAGAAAACACTGCCCTTTTGAAGACTCTTTGAGAGCTGGTTATGTAGGGTGGGTGTTTTGTGATTTAGGCTGCAATCCTGTATCCATTCTCCTGGGAGTAAGCCCCATTGAATGCAGTGGGACTTCTGCGTAGACATATATAGGATTTTACTATTAATGTGAGGAGTGCTGTACCTTGTGGAGGAGATGTCTGATGGACAGTGTTGCATTTTATGAACTGTTGCTTTGTTATTGCAGTCCTGGAGGGCCGTTTGCACTTTCTTCCTTTCTTTGTTTTGTTCTGGATAGGGGAAGGGTGGCAGTGGACAGAATTAAGCTCCTTCATCACGTATTCAGTAAATATTATCCACTATTTATAGGGGTGAAAATCATAAAGCCCACTAAAGTCTAATTTTATTAGTGCAGCATGATTGAACTGGAAATGGTGAATGCGTTTTCCCCAGATTCTTCCTCAGCAGTTTCAGTGTTAATCGTTCAGCATGGGGAATTCCATTCAAAACCAACCCAATTTGGCACATTTGTGTCATAAACAGGGATTTTTGAAATTTTGCAGTCATTAGACATGTTGAAATGAATCAACAGCCATTCTTTCCTATCCCTGGAGGCAGAACCTGAACGTTTGTCAGAGATCACATTTCGCATTACATGTGTGCTTACTCTTTTTGCCATAGAATGAGATGTGCTCTGCTTCAGTCCTTAAGGACTTATTTGGAAGCTCAGGTTCTATTTAAAAAATGTAGAGTGAAATGCAGAGTGAACACACCTAGTCAATATATATTAAAATAATTTAAAAATATAATGGTTTGGAATGTCAGGATGTTTTTTCTTGGAGTTGCTAAACACATCCTAAACTATCAGATAAATGCATTTTGAATACCTTTGTATCTTGAACACACATTGATTTTGGGGTGCAAAGTGGGGCTGCAAAAGTGGGGCATTCTTGCCCTTCTCAGAAATTTAGCATTCCCGTATACTATGTGTCTGTGAAATGTGCTGGGTGAACTGATCACTAGTAGGTGAATCAACATAACCAAAGCCATTGCTGGATCTATTGATACACAGGAGATAATGGAAGCAGAAATGCCTGAAATGAGTTTTTTAAATGTTTGGCCATCAGTTACTGCTGTATTCTGCTTATTTTGGCATATCTACGCTACATTTCTAAAATAGACCCTAAGCTTCAAAATGAGCCCTTGATGACTGTTATAGGTATAGAACATTAGATAAGCACAGCTTTATGGCAAACGTGACCTTACACAAATTTGGCGGGGGTGTGGCCCTGCCCTCAGTGATAAAATTAAAACGTTTTTTGGTCTGAAGATACATTTCAGCGTGTATAAAGCGGCTTCAAAATTTCACGAAAAAACATGACCGTGAGGCAACCGCTGTTTGCGATTTGGAAATATTTTCACTCCTTACAATATTGAGAAAAGAGTGCTTATCTTCATGTGGAAATATCAAACCGTTGCTGAGGAAGATTCTGGTCAGAGGGTGTTTAAGAGGTTCTTTGGGTCAGTTGTGCTGCATAGGTGGAATGGGTGCTGTTGGATGGACTTAGACTTTGAATTAACTGCTTAGATGATATTCACACTAGAGATGGTGGAGCTCCCCAAATCGGGGAGTAGCTCAGTTTATTGGCAGTCTAACTCAGATTTAGCCACCTAACCCGCCAGCCCCAAGCGGTCGTTTGCAGGCAGGGATTGTGGAGACCTGCAACCAGGTTCTGTGGTCCTCGGTTCCTGTTGGCGGGAGCTGTGCTTGGCTGTGGAACTTTTGCTGTCAGTGCAAGACCATGGGTACACACAACAGCACTGATCTCAGGCTGCAAAAGAGCTCTCCTTGCTCAGGACAGTCTGACAGGGGCTGTTCCTTGCTCTGTGGGGAGCTGGCTGCCCTTTGCAGCCAGAGACTGAGGGTTTTGCATGTATGTCGGACCTCTGGCTGACTTCAGTTCAGATGCGGCCTGTGGCCATGTGAAACCTCAGCAGGCTGTGCACAGCTGTCAGAGGCAGCCTCTGTGATCCTGGCTGACTTCAGATTCTTCATCTGGCCAAGAGAAGCCCCGGTGGGATCTCTTTTGGCTGTGTGAAGTTTTCATTTGGGAGCTGAGTGTGAGGGAGGGGGTAAGCTGCGGATGCTTCTTCTGCCTGAATTTTCATCCTGTGTATATTTCTGGTTTGTTCTCTCAAAAAGGATATCCTAGAGCTCAAACGCATAGGAAGATGATTTGTACTCAGATCCTAAGAATACTTAATCAGAAGTAAGTTCAGTCACACTTGCTTCCAATAAAATGTGCATAGATTTGCACCCTAAAATGATCAAAGGCTTAGAGAACCTTCTTGTGATGAAGGCCTAAAACTTCTGAGACTTTTTAGTTTAAAAGGAAAGAGAACTGAGGGAGAGGGTTTGCTTGACGTTTTATCAAATTACTTATAGCTGTAGTATACAAAGACATTTTTCTCCCATTTTCATAATACCCGTGTCGGGGACATCCACTGAAGTTGGGCAAAATGTTGAGGCCTGACAAAAGAATTACTTCACGCGGTGTTTACGGACTCCTAAACATACAGTGATAGCCAGTAGCTTAGATGGCTTCCAAAAAGGAACAGAGAAATGCAGCCTCCATGTTCAGAGGCAGCATATCTCAGCATACCAGATGTTGAGGGTGAAACAACAGGGCTTGACTATTGCTAGAAGTATTTGACTAGCAGTTTCTGGAGCAAAAATCTTGATAGACTTTGGTCTTAACCAGCAAGCCAGTTTTTACGGTTTTATTTGCAATCTTACTGAGATGAGGTTCATTGATAAAATAATCTGTGTAGAGGCTGATAGGTTTGTGGGCCTTCCTTTGACAAATGCCTTTGGCTTCTTGGAATTCTGAAGAGTAAGTAGTTCAGGATCATAATCTGAATTAGCCAGACATTGCTGACTGAAATGTTGCATTGTTACCCTCCAGTCATCATGTGAAATAGAAATAGAAATTTTTACTTTGAAATAGAAACTTCAAAGTGGAGTACAATTCTGTTACCTTAGCTTTGTGTCTTAGCCTGCTGTGACACTTTGCAGATAAAATCGATCGTATCCATGCTAACTTGGATGCCATAGTTCATACAGGTCTAGTGGATGTAACTTTGGTTCCTGCTTGTCCCATCACAATGGATATTTTTTCAGTTTGTACAGCCTGAGGATGTTGACAGGATCCTTGGAGACGTGACGCTTACAACTTGTATGCTGGACCTTCCTGGCTTATAAAAGCAGCCAGAGGAGAACTAGCAGAGTGGGTAAGGGTAGAGGTGAACACCTCTTATGGCAAGGCGTGATTCTGTCGTGCCTAAAGGAGGTGGTGGTAAGACCTTTGTTTAAAAAAATCCCTCCCTGAACCCCGCCCTATTGGATAATTTCTGGCTGGTCTCCAGTATTCCATTCTTGGGCAAGGTGCTGGGGCGTGTAGTGGTTTCCCAGCTCCAGGGATTTCTGGATTAGATGGCTTATCTGGATACATTTTAATTTGGCTTCAGGCCGGATTATGAGACAGGGACCGATTTGGTCACCTTGATGGGAAGTGGGCAGGGGGACTGTGGCCCTGTTAGTTCTGTTGGACCTTTCGGTGGCTTCAGTACCATTGACCATGATATCCTTGTGAGGCATCTGTCTGAGGTGGGACTGGGATGCACTCATATATGGGGGCTCCGGTCCTTCTTGGAGGGGTGATCTCAGAAGGTGGTGCTGGGGGATTCCTGTTCAATGCAGGGACCTTGTAGTGCCCCTCAGGGGTCTGTCTTGTGCCCCATGCTATTTAACATATACATGAAACCGCTGGGAGAGATTCTCCCGTGTTTTGTGGCTTGGTGCCACCAGTATGCTGATGGCACTCAACTGCTTTCTAAATCCAGCCTCTCCTATCTCCATCCACAGAAGCTGTTCTGTTTCTAAATCGGTGCCTGTCATATATAATGGACCGGATGAGGGCAAACAAACTGAAGCTTAAACAAGACAGAGGTGCTTCTGGTCAGTTGAAAGGCAGATCAGGGAACAGGATTCAGCCTGTGCTGGATGGGGTGACGCTCCCCCCGAAGGCTCAGGCATTTCCGGTGTACTCTGGGACTCGGCCCTCGGCCTGGATGTGGCTAGGAGTGCATTTGCACAGCTGAAGCTAGTGTACCAACTGTGCCCGTTCCTAAAGATCTCCGATCTGACCGTGGTCACGCATGCCTTGGTTACATTCTGCTTGGACGTAACATGTTCTACATGGGCCTGCCTTGGGAAACCGTTCAGAAACTTCAGCTGGTTCAGAATGCTGCAACCAGACGGTAGACCGGGGCCGGATACAGGGAGCACACGACTCCCTCGCTACAGCAGCTTCACTGGCTACTGGTCTGTTTCTGGGCAGAATTCAAAGTGCTGGTTATGACCTACAAAGCCCTATAGGCTTGGGGCCAGGCTACTTTCTCCCATAGGAGCCTGCCTGGTTCGTAAGATCTTTGCAAGAGGCCGTTCTTCTGAGACTGCCGCCTTCAGAGGCATGTTGGGTGGCGACCTGAAAGAGGGCCCAGAGGGCCTTTTCGGTGGCTGCTCCCAGGCTGTGGAATTTGCTTCTAAGGGAGACTAGGTTTGCTCCTTCTCTGTTGTCCTTCTGCCGGCAGGCAAAGACCTTTTTATTCAAGCAGGCCTTTGGCATATGATGGCCTTGTAGGCCCCTTCCAACCCCACTATTCTATGATATCAGTGGGTCTGTTGGGTTGGGTGCTGTTCGTTTGTTTTTAAATTGTAATGCTTATGTTTTTATTGTATTTTATTGTTTTATTATTTTAATCAATTTTTATTGTGCCTGTAAGCCACCTCGAGTGCCATTTTTTTGGTGGAAAGGCAAGGGTAAAATAAAATCAAATAAATAATGTAATTTGTCTGAGAGAAGCAATTTGCAGCTGGAGTATTAGTAAATACTAATATGAGTATTAGTAAATGCATGAGATGGGAGAACTCATTCCAGAATTCTTTCTTCTCTTGTTCTCCAGTGGTTACTTGGGAAACATAGTTTCCTTTGCTTGCCTTTCTACTGGTGGGGAGAGAGAGACCCTTCCATACTGCCTCCAGCTGAACCCCCCTGGTTCTGAGCTTCTAATTATTGGGTCACTCATTTTGAACCTTTAACAGTTTTACTCCAGGTTCAAGAGATTTTTGATTTGAGTTTCAGTTGTTTCACCAACCATCTAAGGTGGTGGTGGTGGTGGGGGGGGGGGTTGGTTCAGGTTAGATTCTACTCCCTACTTCCAGGTGCTTCCCCCCTCCCCTCTTGCATTTCTAGGCTAAGGCTGTTGAAAAATGCCTTTCCCCAGTTTGCTACCCCATTTGCAGGGGGTGAATTGGGAGCAGGCTTGTTGCCAATTTCCGGGGTGGGGTGGGGAAATATTTGAAGTGGCTCAGGAGGGAAAGGTTGTGCTTTCACCTTAGGTCAACCTTCTCCAACCTGGTGCCCTCCAGAAGTTTTTGACCACAACTCCCAGCGTTCCTGACCATTGGCCATACTGGCTGGGGCTGATGAGAGTTGAAGTCTGAAATCTCTGGCGAGCACCAAGCTGGGGCAGGCTGCCTTAGGTGTATGTAGCATGGCAAATGGCAGCTGTACCTTAAATGCTATATATATTGGTGGTTCCAGGGTTCAATGTACCATGCTACCAAAGGCCCCTGGTATATTCTTGTCTCTTTGATGTTCTTTTCTTTCCTCCCTCAGCGCACAGGAGATGCCAAGCCCAACTTTTTCCAGGATTGTCTGATGGAGGTTTTTGATAACTTGGAGCAACATATTCAGAATCCTGTTGTTCTGCAGTCAATCCTCCGACTAATGGAAAGAGGCACAATAGTGCTGACCACAAATTATGACAACTTACTTGAAATCTTTGGCCAGCAACAGAGTAAACCTATGGAGTCTCTTGACTTGAAAGATAAGGACAAGGTATGGTAAGACCACTACATATGCTTTCAGAAGCTGTCCACCCCCACTGTGTTTACAGAATGTGAAACGTTTCACGCTAGTAACAGAAGGGCACAATGCCCCAGAGGCCTGTCCTGGACAAACTTTATTGAAATGAATGGGAGTGGTGCGAGAAACCCATTTCAGTGTGACTTGTATGGGAAGAAATAGCCGATGGATTGTGTTCAGGACTGTGTTTCTTTTGTTTTGAACACTGCATTCTTATGATAGTGGGCGGTAGATTCCTCATGTAAGAAAATATTCCTTAGATATACAATGTTTCTTACAATACAGAAATGTTGTTTAGTCTAGTGATGCTGGATGGTTTTATCTAAAGCTGTGTGGTTTTCTGTATTTTTGTACTACAGTCATTTTATTGGCCTTTCTAGTTTGAAAGGGCACAAATCATTTTAAGATCCTATTTTATAAGCATCTAGAGAAGGTGGCACTGTTGGGTTTGTGTCCTGGTTGTAGGCTTTCTAGAAACGTCTGGTTGGCCACTGTGGGGACAGAATGCTGGACTAGAAAGGCCTTCGGTCTAAATCCCACACAGCTGTTATGTTCTGAAGTCTGTTCCTTTGCAGTGACAAGGCTCTGAGATAGTTCCGTGGGTTAGCACCGTCACGGTATTATACAACAGCTTGTCCTGTAAATACTTAGGATGTGCATCGGATTTGAGCCACTTCTTTCCAGAACGACCAAAACTCAACCTGGACCCTGCATGAGGCTTTGTTCTGGATCTGAGTTTCAAAAGGCAGACAGCATGTCTCCGGAATAGTCTTTTGCTTTCTTTTCTCTAAAGCTGATGGAGGGGGATTGAGTAACTGCAGACCTATCTTCTAATCATAGGGCATGCTTTACCAGGAGCTCTTCAGCCACAGGAGGGCAGGAGTGGGACGATGAGATGGCCATTTGTCCAACAGCACCAGCTTTTACTATGAAAAAAGCTCTAACTTTGCATGTTTCTCACCTGGAAACACCTCGACGTAGTATGCTGTTTTCATACAAATCCCCCCCCCCAAAAAAAAACCCACAAGGGGAGGGAAAGGGGTGTTGCAGAGTAAATTTTGTCAGATCACACTTGAGACAGAAGACAACTACCAGCTTTAAACAGGACCTTTACTTAATATCAACAGGTATCTTTTTACAACTAAAAACAGCAAAGTAAGATAGGCAGTGGTGAAACCAAAACCAACAACTCCTCAACTCCCTGCATGCATTAACTATTTAGTGGCTTTTCAACCAGTCATCTCCCCCTCCATATGGTGAGTTTAATTAATGACTTGCTTATTCCAACAAGGGGAAGCGAATAACACAGACACAGTTGAGGGCTCCTCTTCCACATAAAGTGCTACATCTACAACTTTGTAGGTTTCCTGCTTATAGCCACCTGTGTGCTGTCTGTCATTTTCAGAAGAATGGTCCACAAGGAACGTAGGGGATAAATACCTCCTTGTGCTGTCCTTGCACAAACATCCATGCATCTGTTCATCTGAATCATGGCAGGCTTGATCCCATAAGAAGGAGCAATTATCCCTGCAAATTTCATCCAATTTTGCCTAGAAATAGAGCAGTTACTGGCAGTTTCTCTTAAAAAAACAACACCAAAATATAAAAGCACATAGCACATGGCCTTCTCTCTGTCCCATCAGCCAGGACAGCTAGACTGATGGGGACGAGGGAGAGGACCTTCTCTGTAGTGGCCCCCACTCTCTGGAACTCCCTCCCTAGGGAACTCCGCCATGCCCCCTCTTTAATGAGCTTCCGTCGTGCATTAAAAACGTGGTTGTTCAGGCAGGCATTTGGGGTGGGTTAGGGTATTTTAGAAAATGCTTTTACTGTAGAATTTTATTGTTTTAAACTGTTTTGTTATATGCTTTGTACATCACCCAGAGTGGCTGGGTGACCAGCCAGATGTGCAATTAATAAATTTAATAAATAAATAACCACTGCACCTATTTTTCTGGCATTTGGCAGGCGTAATCCCCTCATAAGGGTCCAAATTGGGAGTCCAAGTCAAATTTTGTGGTTGGTGCTTCTAGTAAATACATTCCAGTGTTCTTAGTTTAGGCAGGAGCTGCCTGTGGACTTGGGACTGTAGAATCAAAAGTGACTCCGTTGCCCCAAAGCAGCCAGCTCTGTGACCCAAGGTGTGCTGTGCGCCACCTCGGACAGCACAGCAGCCTGGGGGAGCAGACATGTTTTGCAATAGAAACAAAGATTCTCTGGACTGGACATCACAGAGCCTATTTCAAGCCCGAGGTAAATTGAAACAGCTGGTTAAGGAGGCAAGACACAGTTGACAACACTCCATTACCCACCTAAAGTGGATCGTTTCTGTGGGAATTTGTGTTGTGTTTATACGGGAACACCTTAGAATGTTGTTTTATATTCCCTAGATGCCCTTTCAGTAACGGCAGCTCCTCAACAAATAGGGTGGTGGTAGTCGGGGCATTGTAGCCTGCAATTGGGGCATTTCTGTTCATATTTAGATGATTAAAAAATCCTTTGTGATAATACTGTCATCAAAATGAATAAATCACTTGTCCTTTTGGGGCCTGGCCTGGCCTCTTTCTGCCTAATACGTAGTATATTAATGAATGGTTTGGCTTTCTTCAGGTTCTCCAGTGGGCGAAAGGACACATCAGATATGGAGTTCTTCACATTCATGGGTTGTACACTGATCCCTGTGGAATGGTGTTGGATCCCTCAGGATATAAAGATGTTACTCAAGACCCCGAGGTGATGGTATGTGCACCTTGAAATTGGAACGGTTGACAGAGTTGTACAGATTGTTCCTGCCTTGTCTGAGCGAAGCCATGCCTGCACGGCCCCTGCCATAGTGCACCCCTATAGCCCCCTGAGGGAGAGGCCTGTCCACTCAATTCCGGGGGTCCCACAGCAAGGGGGAGTGGGCAAGTTTAGAACTCTGTTCCCAGGCCGAATACTCTCCCCTGGCTTCAGCTGTATATGGACTGCAAAGCTCTGTGCTGGTTAGGGACGTCTGCCCCAAGTGGCTAAAGATGTACTGAGTCTTCAACTGCATGAACGCATTTAAATTAATTAATGCATTTAAAAGGCAAAATAACCCTGAGGTGCACACCCCTGGGGCCCCCTTAGAAAGCATGCCAAGTTTCAGGTGTCTAAATTTCACGGTCTTGGCACTTTGGTGCTGATGGACAGACAGACACACATCCTCTTTTATAGATTACATTCCAGCCTTCCTTGAAGGAGCTCAGGCCAGTATGTATAACTGTCCATGTTGTTTTCACAACAACCCTGTCAGGCAGGCCAGGATGGGAAATCGTGATTTGCTCAAGGCTGTTCTTTGAGCTCCATGGCTGAGTAGGGATTTGAAGCAAAGTCTGTCTGGCCCAAGTCTAATACTCTAGCCACTATAACATGCTGACCCCCATGAAATTCTGGTGAAGTGGATGGGGCAGTATTTCCATATACCTGGGCAAGTAACATCTGGTCATGCTACCAAATTCCATGGCCATAATAGCAGAAAGGGTTATATCAGCTACAGCCTTCTAATAATTCCACAAATGTTACTAGCCTGTAGAAATGTTGCTAGCCCACATTTGCCATTGTAAGTTATTTGTAGCATAGTGACAGTCTGAAAGGAGAGGAGAGGGTGGGGAGAGAAACTACTGTCTTAAAAATGTGAAAATTTCCCGATCTGGTCTCTTGTAAGCAATTTTGATTAACTACAGGCAGTCAGGCAAGTGGCTGCTTATGAACCTTGGTTCTATTAGTAATATCCCTTTACAACAGGAGTGGGGAAACTGTAGGCCTCCAGATGTTGGACTCTAATTCCCATCAGTCCCAGACAGCATGGCCCATATTCAGAGATGATGGGCATTGCAGTCTAACAACATCTGGAGGGATACATGTTCCCCACCTTTGCTTCTCCTGTGTCTGTGGCCTGAATGCCCTACTGTTGACTTATGGACTACATGTTCTTTACAGGAGGCTCTGCAGAACCTGTACCGGACAAAATCTTTTCTGTTTGTGGGCTGCGGCGAGACCTTGCGTGATCAGATATTTCAGGCCCTCTTTCTATACACTGTCAAAAACAAAGTGGATCTAGAACATTACATGTTGGTGCTTAAAGAAAACGAAGACCAGTTTTTTAAACTCCAGGCAGATATGCTTCTACATGGCATAAAAGTAGTATCCTATGGGGATTGCTTTGAAAGTTTCCCAGAGTATGTTCAGGATCTCACCACTCAGATCTGCAAACAGAGGAGTCCAGGTACTGTGTACGGTATAAATGTTGTGTCCAAACATTGTTTTCTGTTCTCCATATACCTGTAGTTCTTGGTTTCAGATCTTTCAGGACATTGCTTTAAGTCTGTGCATGGATACGTGGCATCAGAATAGAATCATAGAATAGTGGGGTTGGAAGGGGCCTACAAGACCATTGAGTCCAACCCCTGCTCAATTCAGGAATCCAAGTCAGAGCATCCCTGACAAGTGGCTCTCCAGCCTCCTCCTGAATGCCTCCAGTGTGGGGGAGCCCACCACCTCCCTAGGGAGTTGGTTCGATTGTCATTTGATGTTCAGCAGGAATCTCGCTTCCTGTAACTTCCTGTATGCCACATATATAAGATCAGTGTTATTTGCTCTGTGAATTAATTTGCAACAACTACTGTCTGTATCACCAGTCATTAATGGGTATTGTGATTTACCCACAAGCATGCTCTGATAGGAAAAATATTTTGCAGTTTTAACTGCTCTGATCTGGAGCATCCAATCTGGAGGGTGTGCGAGCCTAGTGTTCAGATGGTTGTTGCCATGTCAGATCGAGTGAATATAAGGGGTAATGCAAAAGTTTATCTTAATTGGGTATTGTCAATTAGCACATGTGCAGATCTGAAGAACCCTATTGTCCTTTCCTTCATCTCTGAAGGCACCTACAAACTCTGGCAGGGATCACCATCCTGTACTCTTAAGGAGCCTCTTATGGGCGGGAGGAAAGAAAGAAAAATGCATTATCCAAAGGCACGCTGTTATTTTGATGCACATCGATGTCTTTATGGCAACCCTTGAGGTAAATCTCCTCCTGAGTAGTACTGCTGCTCCTTAATTGTGCCTTAGCAATGGAGCCTCTGACACAGCTGCTGTCTGAGGCCAAGTCATAATCCTGAGAGTGCCGAGGGTAATGCCACCTGTATGTTAGTCTCAGAACTACTTTGGGGTGAAGTTTTAAATCCAATAAGACTTAACAGTGCCATCCTGTTTATGTCTGTTCAGAAGTAAGTCTCATTGAGTTCAATAGGTCTTACTCCCAGGTAATTGCAGCTGAAGTCAATCAGATTTCACTCTCAGGCTGAATATTGGTGCTGCCATTCCCCAGACCTGCCTTTACCACTAGGCAGTTTGGGCCTTCACAAACCGCTAAAGCTTTAGCTGATATAGATCCCTGTACCAATATATTAACTTAATTCCAATGGCGTTTCAATTTGATGCTTATCTCTCTTCTGTGTTACATCAGGCTGTCATCCAACAAGTGTAGATGGCAAGAACAATCTAGGGCAAACAATGTTTATACAGAAAACGACATGAATGAACGTATCTAAAGAAACATAAAATAGCAATCCTAGTATCAGTAGTAGTAGGAATAACTTATAGAGCCCTACACAAACTAATGAACCGATTTAGCAAAGGTGTTAAATGCCACAAGTTGAAGTATCATCCTCAGATTTACGACGACTCTGCAGGTAAACCTAGATTATGCTTGTAGAGTCCAGTCCAGTATGTATCTTAGCCGGCAGTGACTGTCCTCAAAGCAGGACACAGCATGCTTCTGTCTCCCATCATCGAAATGACATAGTTGCTCTTTGGGCAGGAGTGCATATACTCTTGTTACATGGAATTTCAATGTCTGAAGAAACCTGTGTAACTCACAAGCTTGCATTCCACTGTACCAATTTTTTTTTTAAAAAAATGTAAGTACTTTTTATATGAAATGGAAACATCGAACAGTGAGGCAAAATAAAAAAAAGAGCTGGTTGCATGGTCACTCAAACTCATTTGTCCTCATACTGTCCCTTTGCTTTTGTGGTTAGCAAATTCCATGTGGGGTTCTAAAAGGAGCACCATCTAGGTATTTAAGGAGGGGGAAATGGTTTGATTTCAGTTATGTACTGATTTCTGTATTTTTGTTAAAAGCTACGATTCAGCCTTGCTAGGAAAAAGAGACTAAGAGAATTCTCTTATTCCCAAAGTATCTCCAGTATGCTTTCATGTGCTTATAACAAATTAAAAACAACCTAGGCCACTACATCATGGGAAATGTAACTATGATACAGCAGAACCGAGTATTTTAAAGGAGACAATTGGACCAGTGAAACCATGAATTACACAAAAACCTTTGCTTGCCGTTTTCCATAGATGAAAAGCAGTCTATTATATAATACGGGAATATTGCAAGAGGTGTCTAAGCAGCATGTGAATAAACCCCCAGATAAGAAGGTTCCGCGTGTTTAAAGTGTTTCATTAGTAATTTTGAAAAGCAAATTTATAGCTTGTTTTAAATTAAACTAAATTCTATCTGGTCTGATCTGTGACTTAATCTTAATTTTTTCTCCAGATGCAGATCAGGTGGACAGCACAACACTTTTGGGTTAAGTATATTTTTATTTGCATGTATGTCCTGTAGTATTGAATTGGGGTGGTGTCTTGGGAACAACTGGATGATTTTACATTCATGAGACATTCCCCAATTCGAATGTAAACCTAGGGTGCTTCATTATGTAGCAATTCTGTCTATTTTTCCTTAATAAATTTTCTGCGGTAAGGAAAAAGTGAGAAAACATGGGAGGGTTACAAGCAGATAATGTTGTCTGGATCTTGTGTAAACTTCTGTGAATGAGGGACGGTGATGGTATCATAAAAGCCTCATCTGGAAGCACTCATATTGGGTTGGATCTAGACTGATTTAGTCACACCTTAGTCCTAGTGATTGCAATGGGACTAACATTGAAATCAATGGTGCTTAAGTTAGTCACTAACTTGTACAATTTACTTCAATAGGGCTAACGTGACTTAGCCTGGATCCAAACTATTGTGTGTAGTAATACAGAAACTTCCCTCTCCAGATCTGAAGTCTTGCACCTACTCCAAAATAGTTTGTCAGTGAATGAGCACTCTTGATGATCCTTAAATCTTTGCTCACTCGTACAGATTATTCCACATAGGTGCTCTGCAGTCATGAATGCATCACTTTCATGAAAGTAAAAACTGCTTCCAACTAGTATAGCATGCCTTTTAAAATTGAATAAAAAGTATGCTAATTGTTCACCAGAGAATTATGGTAAGAATAGTAGTGATGGTGCTGTAGATTTGGACCAAGTCCCAGTTGTTTGATGCCAGTACTTTCTTGAAAGTCCTTCGTTTAATTACATGTGCTCAGTCTGTAACACTGTTTGTTCTTGCAGGAACATCTTGTGTGGATTGTGCAAAGCGAAGGCTGGGGGAGAGTGGCAGTGACCAACCTAAGAGAGCAAGGCAACCTGATAATGGTAATCCTAATTTACAGTTATTTTTAATTTTCCAGGGGGCATGTAAGAAGTAGGTTTTATTGGGCAGTGTTCAGACCGCCATGCCTTCACCAAGCATCTTGCCAAAGTACAGCTGAATAAAAACTGAGATAACAATGAAATTATCTGATTACTCTAAATGCCAAATATTATTTAAAATGAGATAGGACACAGCAAGTGGAAAACTTTCTAAAAAACTTGTCAAGTTTATATTTACCTTGATGCTGTTATAGGTGTTTGTTTTTGTCTTAATTTTATGCCTTCCCTGTTCTTCCTTTTTAAAATGCAGGGCAGTTCCCAGAAAGCAGAATAATGAGTATTATTTACATCACTTATGGTTGTTCGCTATAGGAATAATTGTTTTACATAAATTGTGGCATGTTTGATGTTCCCTCATATCACATGTAAAGTTATTATATCTTGTGTGCTGCCCAGAGTATATTAGCATTTCCCCTGCTAGTAGTGTGGGAAGTACCAAAAACTCTGGGCAACCATGTGACATGATTAGGGTTGGGTATTTGACCAGTCAGATAATGGCATTTTTTAAAGCATCCACTGTATTAGAACAAAAAAGACACTTTGATCATCAACAGGTTTGGGTGTTTATGCCAATTCACAACAGTAGACTAATTTGTTTTTGTAAAAATGTTTTTTTTTACTGGATTGTAACTTAAACAATATTAGCTGAGAGCACTCACATCTTCGCTTGTTGCCTGCTACGCTATCAGTCTGCTGTAAAAAATACATCTGAAATTCTCCAAGGCGGTTTCCTCTCTACCCAAACTTGATTAAGGGAAACAGCTACTTTTGCCACTATTGTGCAGAATTTTCAGGTGCATACCCACAGCAACTACAATTTGACTTGTGCTGACCACACACACAACTTAAAAGAAATCTGATTTCTCATTTTTTTAAACAGAATTAACTTACTCTGAGGTTTTTCTTAAACAGGTACTGCTGAAGAAGCTGTCTCTCTGTGAATATGTGAGAACGTAACTTGAAAAGCAGCTATGTGCTATGACTGTGCCATGTACATCATGACAAAGACTCAAATAGGATTCTTTCACTTCATATGCATTGAAAGCAATTGAGGTGGGGGGCCCTTAAGAATTTTGTAGGAGTGGACTCCTACACAACACTCCTGTACATGTTTTCTGAATATAGGTTTACATTTCAGAGGTATCCTTTAACCAAGACTGACTTGCAACTACCTCAAGGATAAAATAATGCAACAAGGGATATATAGCTTCTCACCTGGCATTGTAATCTGCAAAATAGCATTTTGCTTTTTAACTTCTTTGAATCTGACTAATCTTGTTTTCACCCATTGTGAGTTAAAACAGAGGAAGGCATCTTCCTCTCACAGAAGGGCTGTTTAACATCTGACATTACAGCATTGCATGAGAGAAGTGGAACGAAATCTGAAGATGTTTTTTTGCGTGCACAAAGAAAGATGAGAACTGCGATCGAGCCTACATAGGACAGCACCATGAGTTCTTGTGTAGGCATTTGTGAACAGCACCAGTAGTTACTTTCCTTCTGCTCACAGTAGTGTAATAGGCTTTTGTACATTTTGTAAATTTTTAAGAAAAAAAGATGAATGCAATAAGGGCTCTTAATTTCTGTGTACTTTAATTTTTAAAAACCCTCAGAAGCAAATATTCTTATCATTATTAGCTCTGAACAAACATGGGCCTGAGATGAAAAGGTAACAAAACACCAAAATGTAATGAATATAAGATAGTAAGTAATAACTGCTGGTCAGTGTCATTTGTATCGATGTCACCTAGTAGAACTGCACTATTAAGACAGCATAAAGCCTACTGCACAACTCCAGCCTGGAAATAGAAGATTAGATGATTACTCCTCCATATAGAGTAGACTCAGAGCACATAGGAAACTAGAATTGAATAACATTTATTAAACTACTTTCAAATACAAATTTAGACATGTTAGACAAATTTAACGTTCAACATGAATACTGTTTTGTATAAGAAGGTATCATATTAAATTCCCAGTGAACGCAGTGTCAGTATTATAAGCTGTCTTTATAAGCTTTTTATTAGTAAATGGCATTGTCTCCAAGCTCGTCTGAGCAAGGTTAACATTCAGCTGAAAAGCACCAAAAATGACAGGACTTGTGCTATAGTAACTCAGGCCAAAAGCAGACATTACATGTAGATGGGTGTAAAGTTATTCAAATGGTCCAGTTTAAACAGGAACAGGCACTGCTGGAGGGAGAATCAGGCTTGGCAAAGTGGCCAAGGTAGTGTGCTAAACGCTTTCCACAGCTGCCTGTTCTCTGCTCTAAATTCCCTTCCCCCACCCCATGACTTCCCTCCTGTGGGGTTCCACACATTTTTGCACTTGCAAATACATATTTGAAACCTCTCAGGATAGTGGTAAAGCCATGAAGGAGGGAACGGAATGGAGAAATGGGTAATGATATTTCTCTGCCACTTCTCCAATCCTGATTGCCCCTCCGGAATTATCATTTCTATTTGGTTCTCTGATATTGCAGTTTTAGGAGTTAACTTCCATATAGAACAAGCATAAACCTCGGGGCGTGGTAAACATATTTACACAGCATAATGCTGAACAACAACCAGTTCTCATACTAAATGCTTGAAGTTAGTTTTAAACAGTGCTTCAAATAATACACATTAGGAACATTCAAACCTGTCAAATCAGTGGTTAAACTTCTCAAAACAGCAATAAATTTGCTCTACATCCTATTTCAACACGGAGCTCTTTCTCCATTTTTCTCTTCTTTCATTCTCATCAGAGTTTGGATACCGAGTAAGATCCAGCATCAGTACTTGACTAGACATAATATCACCTTTCTGAGAACAAAAATGATCAAGAGTTAGCATAGTACACCTACCTTACTGTAGAGGCATAGGTATTTAGTTTTCATTGCATTTGTGCCACCCAAACCCTCAAAATCATTAGGGATTCAGTTCTACAGAGGTACAGACATATGCCATTAAATGGGGCAGGGGGCATAACCACCCAAAGTTATATTTACCTGAGGACATACTCCAACTAAAGCATCTGCTTTAGAATAAAACTCTTCCTTTAGAGAAATAACTAGAATCTGAAACTTCTCTTGGGACTGCTGCCTAATGAAGCTTGATACCTTTTGGGGAAGAAAAAACACAAGAATTTGGAATAGGGTTTGTTAGATTTATACAAAAATACACTGATTAGAAAGGAAGCTTACTTTATAGGTTTCTAGAGGTTAGCTGTGTGAGGGCACAATTTATGGGGATGGCCGTAAGCCTTTGAACTCAGAGGCTCTTCTGTCCCCCAACCCTGTGCTTAGAATAGTCATAGAACAGTAGGGTTGGAAGGGGCCTATAAGACCGTCGAGTCCCCCATCAGTAGCAGCTTTCAAAAACTAAGAGAAGCTTAGGACATCTTTATGCCTAGATACTACCCCTGCATTCTAAGATGTGCTGTGTAGGGTTTGAGATGACATCATTCACAGACTCCTCACATCAGCAGGAGGTTATCCCTTCAGGCCTTAATTAATTTTTTTTAAACAAGGAAGACTAAGTATATTATCATAAACCATTGTGTCAAAAAGTGAACAAAAGCTGCCTTCAACTTGTCTGTATGTACAATTAGCTTGCTTCCATTTCAAACGGCTTGGTCATCTCTCTGAGAGAATTAAACGGTTTTCTATTTTTTCTTCTCTGCTTCAGCTTAAAAATATTATTCTGATATATAAGAATAAAGAACATATTTCCGGATGGCATGTGGATTGTTCCTTTTTAAGGAGAGAGACAGACAGACAGAGATGGGTAACTTACTTTGCCAATGTTTGTGTTATCTAGTGCTGCATCGACTTCATCCAAAACGAAAAAGGCAGCAGGCCTAAAACTAAAGGAACAAGGTAAAAATCAATTAAAGTAATTTAAAATATGTCCAGTTGTGCCTTTAAGATGGTCCGGAAGCTGCAGCTGGTACAGAACACGGTGGCTTGCCTGATTAAAGGCAGCTGCTGGCATGATCACATCACTCTGGTGCTGAAGGAGTTGCACTGGTTACAAGTTGTTTTCCGGGCCAAATTCAAGATGTTGGTTTTGACCTTTAAAACCCTATATGGTTCCGGCCCAGCCTATCTTAAGGAGCGCCTCCAGCAACACCAGACAGACCGCTTAACAAGATCAGCCTCGGATGGCCTTCTCTCTGTCCCATCAGCCAGGACAGCTGGTGAGGACGAGGGAGAGGGCCTTCTCTGTGGTGGCCCCCACTCTGTGGAACTCCCTCCCTAGGGAACTCCACCATGCCCCCTCTTTAATGAGCTTCCGCCACGCATTAAAAACATGGTTGTTCAGGCAGGCATTTGGGGTGGGTTAGGGTATTTTTAGAAATATGACGTTTTAAAGTAGAATTTCATTGTTTTAAAATTGTATTGCTGTACATCGCCCAGAGTGGCCAGGTGACCGGCCAGATGGGCGATCAAGAAATTAATTAATTAATTAAATAAGAAAGAATATCTTTGTAGTTATCATAGTAAACAGTACTTTTGTCTTCTTAATGTGTGTATCTTAAGTGCGTGATCTGCATATTTGGGGATGGCTTGAAATAAAAAAAAAAAGAATAAAGACAGGTTGCTATGTATAACTGTAGTTCTTCAGGTAGTCATCTGTGCATTCACACATGTGCTCTGTGCCCATGCGGAGCCTTGATTCAGGAAGCTTCTTTGTTGTTGTTCAGTCGTTCAGTCGTGTCCGACTCTTCGTGACCCCATGGACCATAGCACGCCAGGCCTTCCTGTCCTGCGCTCTCTCCCGGAGCGTGCTCAAGTTCATATTCATTGCATCCGTGATGCTATCTAGCCATCTCATCCTCTGCCGTCCCCTTCTCCTTTTGCCTTCAGTCTTTCCCAGCATCAGGGTCTTTTCCAGGGAGTTTTCTCTTCGCATTAGGTGGCCAAAGTATTGGAGCTTCAGCTTCATTATCTGTCCTTCCAATGAGCACTCAGGGCTGATTTCCTTTAGGATGGACTGATTTGACCTCCTTGCAGTCCAGGGGACTCGTAAGAGTCTTCTCCAGCACCACAGTTCGAAAGCATCAATTCTTCGGCGCTCAGCCTTCCTTATAGTCCAGCTCTCACAGCCATACATTACTACTGGGAAAACCATAGCTTTGATTAGACGGACCTTTGTCGGCAAGGTGATGTCTCTGCTTCTTACTATGCTGTCTAGGTTTGCCATAGCTTTCCTCCCAAGGAGCAAGCGTCTTTTAATTTCATGGCTACAGTCACCGTCTGCGGTGATCTTGGAGCCCAAGAAAGTAAAATCTGTCACTGCTTCCATTTCTTCCCCTTCTATATGCCAGGAAGTGATAGGGCCAGATTTCACCCTCAACAAGAGGCTCTTGAGATCCTCTTCGCTTTCTGCCATTAGGGTGGTATCGTCTGCATATCGGAGGTTGTTGATAATTCTCCCGGCAATCTTAATTCCGACCTCTGATTCATCCAACCCGGCATTTCTCATGATGTACTCTGCATATAAGTTAAATAAGCAGGGTGACAATATGCAGCCTTGTCGTACTCCTTTCCCAATTTTGAACCACTCGGTTGTTCCATGTCTGGTTCTTACTGTTGCTTCTTGACCCTCGTACAGGTTTCTCAGGAGACAGGTAAGGTGGTCTGGTACTCCCATCACTTTCAGAATTTGCCACAGTTTGTTGTGATCCACACAATCAAAGCCTTTAGCGTAGTCAATGAAGCAGAAATAGACGTTTTTCTGGAATTCTCTTGCTTTCTCCATGATGCAGTGAATGTTGGCGATTTGATCTCTAGTTCCTCTGCCTCTTCGAAACCCAGCTTGTACTTCCGGTAGTTCTCGGTTCACATACTGCTGAAGCATAGCTTGTAGGATTTTGAGCATCACCTTGCTGGCATGTGAAATGAGCGCAATTGTGCGGTAGTTTGAACACTCTTTGGCGTTGCCCTTCTTTGGAATTGGAATGTAAACTGACCTTTTCCAGTCTTGTGGCCACTGTTGAGTGTTCCAGATTTGTTGGCATATTGAATGCAGCACTTTAACAGCATCATCTTTTAGGATTTTAAATAGCTCGGCTGGAATACTGTCATCTCCTCTAGCTTTGTTGTTACTAATGCTTCCTAAGGCCCACTTGACTTCACTCTCTAGGATGTCCGGCTCAAGTTCAGTGACCGCATTATCATGGCTATCAGGGACATTCAGATCTTTCCTGTATAGTTCTTCTGTGTATTCTTGCCACCTCTTCTTAATCTCATCTGCTTCTGTTAGGTCCCTGCCTTCTTTGTCCTTTATCATGCCCATCTTTGCACAAAACGTTCCCTTGAGATCTCCAATTTTCTTGAAGAGATCTCTAGTCTTTCCCATTCTGTTGTTTTCCTCGATTTCTTTGCATTGTTCATTTAAGAAGGCCTTCTTGTCTCTCCTTGCTATTCTCTGGAACTCTGCATTCAGTTGGGTATATCTTCCCCTTTCTCCTTTGCTTTTCGCTTCCCTTCTTTCGTGAGCTACTTGTAAAGCCTCATCAGACAGCCACTTGGCTTTCTTGCATTTCTTTTTCTTTGGGACGGATTTTGTTGCTGCCTCCTGAACAATGTTACGGACCTCCGTCCATAGTTCCTCAGGCACTCTGTCTATCAGGTCTAATCCCTGAAATCTATTCCTCACCTCCACTGTATATTCAGAAGGGATATGATTTAGGTCATACCTGAAAGGTTTAGTGGCTTTCCCTACGTTCTTCAATTTAAGCCGAAATTTTGCAAGAAGCAGCTCATGATCTGAGCCACAGTCAGCTCCAGGTCTTGTTTTTACTGACTGTATGGAGCTTCTCCATCTTTGGCTGCAAAGGACATAATCAATCTGATTTCGATATTGACCATCTGGTGACGTCCATGTGTAGAGTCGCCTCTTGTGCTGTTGGAGAAGAGTGTTTGCTATGATCAGCATGTTCTCTTGGCAAAACTCTATTAGCTTTTGTCCTGCTTCATTTTGTACACCAAGGCCATGCCTGCCTGTTATCCCGGTGATTTCTTGACTTCCTACTTTAGCATTCCAATCCCCTATGATGAAGAGGACATCTTTTTTTGGTGTTAGTTCTAGAAGGTGTTGTAGGTCTTCATAGAACCGATCAACCTCAGCTTCTTCGGCCTCAGTGGTTGGGGCATAGACTTGAATTACTGTGATGTTGAATGGTTTGCCTTGGATTCGTACTGAGATCATTCTATCATTTTTAAGATTGTACCCCAGTACTGCTTTTCCCACCCTTTTGCTGACTATGAGTGCTACTCCATTTCTTCTAAGGGATTCTTGCCCACAATAGTAGATATGATGGTCACCTGAATTAAATTGGCCCATGCCTGTCCATTTGAGTTCGCTGATTCCCAAGATGTCGATGTTCAATCTTGCCATCTCATGTTTGACCACCTCCAGCTTACCTTGATTCATTGATCTGACATTCCAGGTTCCTAAACAATATTGTTCTTTACAGCATCGGATTTTCTTTTCACCGCCAGACACATCCACAGCTGAGTGTCCTTTCGGGTTTGGCCCAGCCGCTTCACTCTTTCTGGCGCTACTTGGAAATACCCTGTGCTCTTCCCCAGTAGCATATTGGACACCTTCCGACCTGAGGGGCTCATCTTCCGGCGTCATCTTTTAGCCTTGTGATACGTTCCACGGGGTTTTCTTGGCAAGAATACTGGAGTGGGTTGCCATTTCCTTCTCCAGTGGACCACATTTTGTCAGAACTCTCTGCCATGACCTGTCCGTCTTGGGTGGCCCTGCACGGCATAGCTTATGGCTTCACTGAGTTACGCAAGCCCCTTCGCCACAACAAGGCAGTGATCCATGAAGGGGCAGGAAGCTTCTACAGCTGAGGAATTTTGGCAGGAAACTCTCCCCCACCTGTCCCTAGCAAGTTCCCACTTATTCCCTCAGTTCCTTGAGACCAACATTGCGGCCTCATGACTGAGAGAAATTTACACAAAAAATACCTTCAGTACATAACATCAAACTCGAGCATGGCATTGAAGAGGGGATGGAGGGTGGGTTGTGTGAATGTATAGATGACCACTTGGAAGAACTACAATTACAGGTAGCAACCTGTCTTTCTTCTTCGTGGTCTCTATGCATCACACATGAGTGAATAGCAAAGCAGCATACAATGGAGTCGGTGTCCTACTACACTACAGAGGAGAGGATGGCATGACCAAAAGTACAGTCAGCTGTGGCCTGAACGTCCATTCTGTAATGTTTTACAAAGGTGGATGGTGTCGACCAGGTTGCAGCATGGTTCAGGGATGGCAACACCCCTGTCAAATGTGATTAATGTCACTACTGCAGATGTAGAGCGAGATCAGACTGGGGCAGATAGTTCAAGCCCAGACAGCTCCTATGACAGCTCAACAGCCTTAACAGCCCAAGATGAGAAAGCTGGTCCTTGCACTTGCCACCGTAGCAGGCAAAGAGGCGGGTGACCGTTGAAACTGCTCAGTCCTCGACTTATAAAAGGCCAGGGCATGATGAATGTCGACTGTATGCAGGGTTGACTCCAAATGTGTGGAAGGAGAAGCAAAGAAAGCAGGCAAAACAATGTTCTGATTTAAATGAAACTCAGACACAACTTTAGGTAAAAAACCAGGGTCAGATCTGAGCACTGCTTTATCTCAGTAAAAGGGGAGATGAGGCTGGTCTGCTTCGAGCACACCCAGCCCACTGGCATGGCATGCAGATGTAATGGCCACAAGAAACACAACCTTCCACGATAGGAGGCATAGGTCTGCAGTGGCCAGCAGTTGAAAAGCCTTTGATGAAAGTGCCTTAAGCACCACGGGAAGTCTCCAGCTCGGTACCATAGGACAGACCAGTGGCGCTAGATTTTTTATCCCTTTCAGAAATCTTTTTGCTGTCTGATGCAAGAACATGGAGAATCCCTTAACAGGAGGGTGAAATGCAGATACAGCAGAGAGGTAAACTTTGAGAGGTGACCATTTGAGCCCTTTCTCAAAAAGAGTCAGGAAAAACTAGAGAATTTGGTGCAAAAAGTACCCATGTTGGCTCACGAACCAAAGCAGAAAAAGCAGCTCGTTTTCTTGAGTAAGAACGCTGCGTAGAATGGCTTAGGAGCGGCATCCAGGATCCACTGGATTGCTGCCAGAGCTGGAGTGGCGTGCATCATCCAATCTTCTATGCTGTCATATGAAGAGTTGTCAGGTCTGAGTGTCAGATTCAGCCATGTGCTCTCTTGAGGAGAGAGGTACGACAGGTGCCATTGGAACCGACCCCTTGCCATCTTGAGTAGCAGGGCGAACCAAGGCTGGCACAGCCACCATGGTGTCACAATCATGCACTCTGTGTCATCAGTCGCAATCTTTGCCAGGACCCTGATCATCAGAGGAAATGGGGGGAACAGGTAGAACAGTGCCCCTGCCCATTGAAATACAAAGGCATCGCCTATCAATTACGGACTTTGGCCCGTTGTGCTGCAGAATGCAGTGCAAACAGGTTGATTTCTGACATTCCCCAAAGCTGAGACAGTGCAGAACTGTTCTGTCAAACTCTCTCTTGTGGGAGGTCAGCACGGTCCGGCTGAGCTGATGGGCCAGGACACTGTCAACACCAGCCACATGTATCGCCACAAATCTGATTTGATGGGCTATCCATCAGTAGAAGATCTGGAATGTAACAGTGAGCAACGGGAGAGATTTGGTATCTCCCTGTTCAAATACGCAACAGTTGTGTTGGCTGAAGTGACCTCGGCTACATCCAGTTCGAATGCACTAAGGGCTTTGTCCACTGCTCTTAACTCCAGAAGTTTGATATGCTTTGTTGGCTGCTCATTGTCCATGGACTGTGAGGCCTAGACAATGAGTTCCCCATCCGGAGAGCGATGCACCCATAGTTGCAACCCTGGATGCAGAAGGCTAAAGGAACAGCATGTCCTGAGTTAGAATGCTCAGTACCAACCACCATCTGACGTCCAGAGGCAGACAGAGTCTGGTTCGATACGCATCCTGATTGGTATCGAAGTTGCATATGAGCCAGTTTCGGAATCATCTCATACGCGACCAAGTGTAGTGAACGACTGCTGTCGCAGCTATAAAATCCAGAAAACATTGGACTTCAAGTGCCTTGGTAGATTTGCTCATTTTTAGTTCTAATGCCAGGGAAATCAGCACCTTTACCCTGCTGTCAGGTAAGAAGGCGTGGCCCAATTGGGAGCTCAATAACACCCCTATAAATTTGATCCACTACAAGATGCGATTTCATACAAGATGCAATTTCTCCACATTGATATAGAGTCCGAGCTCCTGAAGGAGATTGCAGATCACCTCTATTGACCGAAGAAACTGATCTTTTGTTAACGCCACCAACAGCCAATCGTCTATGTACCGATAGACCTCTACGCCTTGCAATTGCAAGTGGGAGCAGACCACTGCCGTGCACTTCGTGAATACCCTAGGGGCAGTGGCGAGACCGAAGGGTAGCACCTGGAATTGGTAGGCATCTGTACCGATAGCAAAGCGGAGGTAGCACTGGTGCAATTTGTCTATGGTGATGTGAAAATAGGCATCCTTGAGGTTGATAGATGCAAACCAATCTCCTCAAAAGAGGAGAGGCAGGATAGATGCCAGAGAAACTATGCAGAACTTCCTGGGTGAGAGGAACAGGTTCAGGTGTCAAAGGTCCATGATCAGCCAAAGCCCTCCATCCTTCTTCAGTACCATGAAGTAGGGGTGCACGAAAGTCACTTACCTGGTCTCGCAGCTTGCTTCGCGGTGGGGGGGAGGCGCTTCGCTGCTCCCCCCAAAGTTCAGGCCGGAGGGGGGAGGCTTCCCTCCTCGCCCGGCCGAAATTCAGGCCAGGGGGGAGGCTTCCCGCCTCGCCCGGCCGAAATTCAGGCCGGGGAGAAGCGCCCCATCTCCCCGGCCGCGAACTTCAAAAGAAAAACAAAACAAAACGCCCCTGTGATAGGCTACGTAACGATTAACGTAGCCTATCATGGCTAGATCTGCAAAGTCAGCCATGATAGGCTACGTTAATCATCACGTAGCCTATCACGGGTGACTTTGAAAAAAAAAAAACGCGTACGCAAATGGCGGCCCCCATAGGGAGCCGCCATTCGCGTTCCTTATTTGGTCCCTGTAGTCTACGTAAAGATTTACGTAGACTACGGCAAAAATAAGGGCAACGCTATGGGAGAGAAGTTCTCCCCGAACAACCTTCGGAGGACCGAATGCGTTGGCGCTCGGCCCCCGAAGTTTCGGGGAGAAATTCTCTCCCATCCCTACAATGAAGAACTTTGAGTAGAACTTGTCCTGAAGTTGAGTTTGAGGGACAGGCTCGATCACCCCTTTCTTGAGGTGGTCTAAACTTCGGTATGGAGGACCGGGAATGCAGCAGTCAGCAGCATGGTACCGAGAGGGGGAGGGTATTGAACTCGATCTGGTAGCCCATTGCAAGGACCCAGGAGTCTGATGTGATGTTGCACCAAGCTGGATGGTAAGTAGACAGGCACGCTCCCAAAATGGGTGGCTGGGCCACAAGGTGAGGAAGGATGGAAGGAAGCGAGTCAAAGGCACCGCTTACTCCTCCTGTTCAGTTTCCTGCGATAATTACGGAATTTTGAAGTTGGGAACAATTTCCCCGACTTCCCTGCCTATGACCATTGATGATGTTGTGCTGTAGCTGGCTGGTGAGACTGGTACTAAGTGGTAGATGACTAAAACCAGTGCTGTTGCCTGCAAAGTTGCTGTGACATAAAACCCAAACGACACACTGTGGTACAGGTCTTCTGTACTGAATTGCGTGCATCATCAGTTTTTTCAAGCCCATTGAAGGATAAGTCCTTGATACAGTTCCTGGTTTCCTGTGGAAGACTGGACAACCTTAACCAGGCGTGGCGATGTAGGGCTATGGATCCAACTAGCACCTTTGAGTCACAATCAACTTGGTGGTGTGATGTACTAATTTGCTGCCTGGATAGCTTCAGAACCGCTGATTGGAAGAGGTGACTCAGGTCCTTCTTGCCATCTGGAAGATGCTCAAGGAGATGGCCCAGTTTGTCCCACAGCAGTAGCTGGCACCGTGACATTGCCGCCTGATCATTTGATATTTTAAGGCCCATTGCTGCAGAGGAATATAATTTCCTCCCAAGTCAGTCCAGGTGTCTGCCCTCGTCAGCTGGAGAGGAGTGAGCCCTGAGGGCCTTGGCCTGTGCGGCTTTGACCACCATTGGATTTAGGGCTGGGTGTTTGAAGAGGTACTCAGAGTTAGCCTCTTCCAAATGGTACATACCCTCCAAGCACTTTGATATTGGTGGCATAGTGGAGGGCGGTTTCCATGATTGTTTGATCGTTTCCTCTAACACCGGGAGTACAGCAATGGCCATCGGTCTGAAAGACTCTGCCTTTATTGAATTGAAAATGGGGTCTTGCACTTTGGAAGCTATCTTCTGAGTCTCTAGGCCCAAAGCCTGTGCCATTCTAAGAATCTGGTTCGAAAATTGTCCCAGATCCTCCGACGGCGATATGGCTTCATTGGAGCCAACAATCGCACCTGGTGAGGAGTTAAGAGAGGGTAGGAAGATTGAGATGTAGTATCTGACTGGTAACCTTCCATTCCAGACATTGGAGACTCCCCTGAAGGGACCTAACATGGTAGGCGCTTCTCCCTTTTTTCCATAGGGAGTGATTGAGCACCGCCTATCGATCTATGCATCAAAAGGTAGTGCAGATGGTGGCTGGTTAACAGGCAAAGTGGCCTGTAACTGAACAGCTTGTGGTCATAATAAAACTGGCAAAACGTTCTATTGCTCAGTCATCTGTGGCTGAACAGACGGAAGGGCAGGCTTAATTTCTTGCTGCTGAACTGTTGGTGACAGCTGAATTGGTGGTACAAATGGTGCCAAAAGGCAAGGAATGACCGGTTGGTGTGGCGGACTTGACACCATAGCCGATGGATGTCAATGGTACTGACTTTTACCCCAATAGGGAGGGTCAGATGATGAGAGCCGTATGGGTCATTACAGTAGTCAACCCAACCTTGGGGTCTCCTGTACTGCACGTCCCATGCTGAATGGCTGTCCCACTCTGAGAGTGGCAACCTAGACCGTTCCCGATACTGGCTTCGCTCATAAAACTAGGACATGAGCTCTTGTAGTGGAGGAACGTGACCACACCAACTCCAGTGAACATTGGTGGCAATTAAGGAAACTAGTAATTAATCCCCACCCCACCTCCTGGGACACACAAACACACACACACGCACACAATGGGGAAATGGAAGTAATTAAGGAGCAATCAGTCATCAACACCACACTGTGCTGTACAAGAAGTAGAGTAAGACACTTCTAATTAAAGGCACAGTAGCCCTGAAAAGCCTCAGGAGTGCTTCAGTCCACACTGAACAGGCTCATGCTGCAATTGAGTGTTACGTGAAAAAATCACCACAAACCAGGTCTCAAAAAGGGACAGGAGGACAACACAGAAAGCACTCTCCTTATTCTGTAAAAAACAAGTGAACAAAGGATGCCAATTCTGGTTAAAATAGCTAGCATGGAAGCAACCTAGAAGATCTGTGGAACATGTATCTCATAACTTCACCGGTTTGGGGGGGGGGGGGGGCACGCAGAGAGACAGCATTACGTATTCGTGTTCTTAAAATGGGTATGAACACTACAGAAGTAACATGTTCCCTACTGACCAGCATCTACAAAAGTACCTAGCTCTGTGTGAACACAGCTAGTTACTGGAATATACGTCTTTGTTCCTTATATAGTGTTGAGTTTGTCATTCCGTGGGCATGCATGGCAGAAGATGAGAAATGAGATCAACATTAATCATATAACGTTTCATTCTTTTTCACAGACAGTTGAGCACAATGTATTAGCAAAACTGAATGCTTAGTACCTGTGTATTGCAAACAAAAGAGCCAAAGCTGCTACAGATTTTTCACCCCCGGACAGGTTATCCATTGGCATAAATCGTTTCCCAGGAGCTACACAGTTATAGCTGATGCCTTCCAAGTAAGGTTCCTCAGCATTCTCAGGACTAAGAAATGCCTGAAAAACACATGCTTATTCAATTAATAATGAAATATGCATATTAGCTTTATACTTCCACCTTTAATTAATAATAAAATGTACTGCTTTTCATAAATGCTACTTAAAATGATTTTCAAACAAGAGATGCAATCATATCTAAGCTCTGGATGCAAAGAAACAAGATGATATTCTTCAAATAAACTAGAACAGAGAGCATCTAGATGTGAAAAAAGTTTCTAAAACTGGATTTGGACCGGGTAGTGAAACCCAGCAGAAAATACTTCCAAAGCCATTTTGGATAAAAGACAGGTCATTTCTGTTTTGAGCATGAAACCTGAGACCACACCAGTTCAGTGTGCTACCACATTCCATGAGATTCTGAAACGTTGGGCAGTGCTGCTTCTTTGAAAAGTAGTGTCAGCAAAGGTGATTTTGTGGGTGGGAGAATGGGTGCTTAACATGCAGCTTCAGTCAAGACTGGGAAACCTTAAACTGCTGAAGTGATGGATGTTAAAGATGACAAAAAAAAACCTTGAAGGAATCCATAGCCCATTGATTCACTATGTGGAATTTCTTGATGCTTTCATACTTTGTTGCATTTCAGCTCTGCACAGGACAAAGGGTTGTTATCCAAGTGCTAATGTTTCACCAATTTTGCTCAATCTGTCATTTCCCCCAGTTTCTAAGTTAAGGAGGTAGAAGGCCTGGATATTTTACTGATTTCTTTGGATCATTTTATTTTTCATCCTGAATCTGGTTTCCATTTTTTTTAAAAGCTAAGTTGAGTAATTTCTTAATCATCTTTCTGATGTACTGGATTGTCTCTTCCCGTATATTGCTACCTAGATTGTGAGGTCATTGTCGGAGGCCCTTCTCCAACTGCCATCCATCAAGTGAGATCCAGTGGCTGGCTAGCTATGAGAGAGATGTTCCTTTTCTGTGACAGTGTGGTGGTAGAATTCCCTCCCCAGAAAGGCTCCTCTGGTGCCTGCTTTTCACCCTCTTCAGCACCAGAATACCTTTTTGTTCTCCCAGGCTTTTTTAGGAGGCCTTAGAAGCTTTTTAATGGATTTCAATGTTTTGCCTTTAAAAGTTTTAAGACCTGTCTGTGTTTAATTGTTTTTGCTTAACCTTTGTTATGCGTTTTACACTGTAACTGCATTTTTATTATTAATATTGTATTTCAGCAATCTTTTATGTACGCTGCCCAAAGAACTTTGTTTATGGGGCAGCACAGAAACATTGTAAATGAACAAATAAGCTTAGTTAAGAACCTGTACACTGACAACTGTTGATATTAATGAAATAACTGAAAAATTACAAACCTGAGCACTATTGTTTCTGCAGAGTTTCTTGTAGATCTGATCAATAGCTACTGACACGTGCTCAAAACACTGGCTAAACAGCTCGAATCTCCTTTTTTTCACTTTCTCAAATTCTTGCCTACATAACCTGGCTTCCCTCTTATGGGCCTCAAATGCTAAGAAAGGATAATTGAGCTGGCTTTAATAGAATACAGCAACTGTAAAATATTAGAATTAATGTTCTTATTTCCCACCTAAACATACTAGGCAAACAAAAACAGCATTCTAAAATAAAGGCGTTAATTTAAGCAGCATACATTTCGCTCTGTACAATGCCAGGTTCTTACAATTTATCATGATGTTCTGCCTGTACATTACATGAATGTAAATTGAACTCAAATTCCATTGCAACTCATAGGACCGTCAACCTGTTCATCTGTGTGGGAAAATTGAATTGTCCAAAGGGAAAGAAAGAAAAACAAACCTAAGCTGACAATACTAGTTTTTGAGCTATGAGGAGTTTTAGCTTCTTCTAAGGTAACAGAAAAAAAAACTCTTGCAGGTATCTGTTCCTTTGAAAGGAACATGGGGCGTAACATGAATGTTCTCTTTCTTTAGTACCAATATGCCCATTTTTCTGTATTAATCAAGAGCTAAAAGTGACAAATAAAAATTAATGGATAGCCTTGCAAAAAGGACAGATTCAGACATTGGCATTTTGGGACCTATATTCAGTCTTGGCTAAGCCTTTTTTGTTATTTCAGGCTGAATAGCCACACAGTGAAGTAGTCACCTGGGTGCTCAAACATATGCCTAGATCACGATTTGTTATGCCACTACCAACAATCTGAAACATTTGCAGTAACAATGGGAAATGGGGATTTAGGTACATGGTGGAGTGCTCAGACAGCTACAAGTGCACCCAGGCACCTGCAGATACATGCAAAGGCTGACTCTAAGCCCAAAACCTATTTGTGGGAATTGGGTTTCAGGGCAGAGACTGTGCATTAACTGGCAAAAGTCCAAATTTGACAATAACAGTGTGAAATATTTGTACAAAAATAATTCCTACACCTTACAAACTACAACTATTATTTAGAAAGGCTAAATATTACCATCAACTGATTCTTGGAATCTGCCTGTAACAATGTGCAATCTCTCTAGGGCTCTCAGATTTGGTGCTGCTGTTTTACATAAAATATTTTCTTTAGATGCTACTTCCTGCTGAAGTTGTTCTAGGCGAGCCTCAATCTCTTCGTGAGACTGCAAGTTCTAGTTGTAAAATGAGAGGAAGAACAATAAACACATTTCTGGTACGTTAAAGAATGCCTTGAAGTCTTCACATGTAGGGGAGGGGGGTAAAATCCATGCTAGAGCACCTCATTACAGTTTATAACAGGGTTTCCCAACCTTTTTGGATGCATGGGCACATTTGGGAATTTGAGACCATGCTCAAAATGCCTAATCAGTGGATCGCTGCTTTGGCATCTACCTGTCACGTCTCTGGATCTTAGGTTGCGTCTTATTCAGCAAAGACTTTTGTTTCATGTCCATTAGTCACCACAAAGTCTCTTTAATAAGAGATTGTCTAATTTTGCTAATTGCTGGCGGTGCAATACAGCTAATATTTCGTTTAAACATATGTTTTGGCAATGTCCAGTAGTTCCTTCGGGGGGGGGGGGGGTTATTACACTTATAAATTTTGTACTGGAACAGTCCTTAATACTCAACGATGTACACACTCTTAAATTATTTACCTGCTTCATGAAAATTAACAAATGGTCACCATAAATGGATTCTCTGTGCCCTTTTGACAACTAAAATACTGATATTACATCACTGGAAGGATAAACATTCACCTCCTATAATGCAATGGATTGATGACCTTACAACTCTTTCAGTATTTGAACAGGTGGCATATAGACACCACCTTCAGATGGATACTTATTTGGATATTTGGTCTGCTTTTGTTGAAGCCTATGTGTAATTGCTAGAAAGCTGTATGCATTTCATACAAATTCATGCATGTGTATTAAAACATGGGGAAAAGATATTTTTTTTTAATCTAAACATTTTTTCCAAGTGCCTGCAAGGACCATGTTGGGGATGCATTTACGGGCGTCACTGGTGGTGCCCATGGGCACAAAGGCACCCACGGGCACTGCATTGGGAACCCCTGGTTTATAATGTTTTGATTTGTCCCTGTAGTGCTGCATCTGAATGTTTATTCCTCTTGGGGTTATGGGCTCAGATTTTAGGTTTTGTTTAGGCAAAACTAAACGGCACAAACGTGATACAGCTGAACAGCATTAATACAGTGTGGAATTTTAGTAATGCAAAATAATTCAGAACTAACTTGCTCATGAAACAACTAGAAGTGCACTAAATCACAACAGTCAGTTGTGCTATGAAGTGTGGAGCGCACTATATATTCTTTATTTCCAAGCATACATCCTTTGAGTACCAGTTGCTCTGGGCATATCATATGTGAGCAACCCACTTTTCTGCAAGAGAAACAACTGCTCAGTTGTAAGTACCATATAGTTGTCTGGGGAGTTGAGCATCCATAGCTCCATTATCATTTTTTTTACTGAGTACTTTGTGTCTTACAAGCTTCAGCAACTTGAAATGACAGCTGAAGTAGATGTGACAATAATCATCTGACTGCAAATCAACGTATCTGGCTTTCAAAATGTAAATAACCATTGCTGCCCCTCTCCCCGCAAATCAGGGTCAGGACTGTGATGTGCTGGGAGGGATTTTAACCTTTCCCTACATGTTGCAGTGCTGATGAAAACCGCCCCCTTCCCTGAAGGAGCTATTGGCCCTGCGAGGGAAAGTTCCATTGGCACCTATGACAGTGTCCCTCCTGGGACCAATAGCACATGCACACGCATGTGTGTGTAGTGGTGAGATTCTCATCAAGACTGGATCATGGGGGAAAGGTTAACATCCTCTGCGATCATTAATGACAGCCCTAATTAATGAGCGTGTTGTTTGCACCTGAGACAGTCTAAGAAAGAATAGTAGCAAGTTATACATTTTTATCACAGTATTCGGGAAGTTAGAAAGGGAACTTCTGTTGCAATTGCATAGCTCAAAATCTAAAATAGAACAAGAGAGGTGGCTGGTGTTAACCCACACATACAAGGTGAAATCAAACCCTTCTGGAAAACTAAGCTGAGGAAAAGATGCTTTCGTATGCAGTATTATAAATGGGGACTATAGTAGATTTTTCTTACCTTTAGTTCTTCTCCAAGACTGCTATAGTCTATTTCAATTGCCTGTTCTCTTGAAAAGATATCAGCTGTCACTTCACTACTTTCCGTATCAGGTCCCAGCTGTAACAAATAGTCGAATTTAAAAATATTTTTAAAAGCTACTAAAATTAATGTTATGTAATAGTTAAGAAAACAAACCAAAACAGCAGCGGTGTTTGTTTTTCCCCTTCTACCCCATCCTTCTAATAATGCTTAATTTCTCATTCTTATTCCTACTTTCACCTCTCCTGAAAACCACAGGTGTCAATTTATCTGGTCTCGTATTCATGAGCATCTTTCTGTACTTTCCACCTTTTTGAGGGACAGGCATTATCAATGGTTATATTTTCCTCAGGCTGAAGAATTCTGCCTAACATCTGAACAGAAGTTCTTGCAATACTGGTTTTGTCTGTGTGTGCTCTCAGTGTGCAGGTGTAAGGCTGACTCTTAAAAACCTGGTACACTACATGGGATAAAGTTCTAGCTTGATGAAGTTTGGATAGGACTTAACATTTACATATACACTGCTGAAGTCTACAACTGCCTTAAATGACAATGCCACAGAACATGCTAACATACCTCTATTTCAGTAATGTCATCCAAAGATCCCAACAGAAGGTTTATCCTTAAGTCCTGAAGCTTGCAATCAAGAAGCCTATTATGCCTTTCTAATTTTTTCTGTTCCAACGAGGTCTCCATCGCTAGAGATTCTTTTTGTAATGTTACCAACTCTCTGCCAGCAAAAAGCAAAAATCACACAAAAGATGACACTGATATTTCAGCTATCAAAGCGGGAAATCATATGACAGACACATTTTAGTATATTACTCATTTAGACTGAATTCCTGGGTTGAAAAGCCTTTTGCATTAGTAGAGATATTAGTAATCTTGAAGTACTTTTGAACTACACAGGTTCTTTACACAAATATAATACAGCATCTGTCTCAATTCATTCTAGAACTTGAGCACTTTCTCCCAAACATCAGCACAATTATTGCTCACCATACAATCCTAACAATGAGATAGCTAAACTAGACAGTTTAAGAGAAAGGAGGACAACAAGGACATTTTATATAATGGCATAGTATGTTATACTGTGCCCTCTGTATTTATCCATCATGCATTCTAATCTACACCAATGTAATTCATACTTTTTATTTAAAAACAAACAAAATAAAACATGGAGAAGTCCTGCTGGTCTTATAGCTTTGCTTATCTACTATGTATTATAGTCCAGCAAAGTCTGCATTATTTCCCAAATGGAGGCGTGTCGTATCCAAACCAACAGAATGCAGCACAGGAGTCAATCTAATTTTCATTTGTGCAGTTGTCACTTTTGGTTTTCCTAGTATAAGTGGTGTCTGAAGGTGGTGTCAGATGTTACGAAGAAGCAGCACACTAGTGTTTTATCCCAGAACTGTAACAGCACGCTCATGCATACAGCACATGATGCACTCTCCAACCTGTTATCCTGATGCTAATTCTCCCCTCAATATTATGTTTTTCCCCCAAACTACTTTTATGATGTTTTTCAGTGACTGCAGTTTCCATGCACTACCAAGTGTTACAATCCAGCAGTATTTATTTATACCACCCAATGCCGAAGCATTTATAACTATTATTGGTGGGAGTGGCTTCAAACTTGTAGAACCTGTTTTCCAACATACCCCCCTCTTCCACTTCTATGCTCTTTCCTTACATTTTGATTGCATTTGCAGGCAGAAAATCTGTGGTGTGCTTTTTAAGGCTCTTTTTCACTGCAAACCTACAGAGCCATGCAGTTGTGACCAACTACAGGATAAAAAGCAACCTGAAACAGCAGCATGGCCTCCCACTATATCGTGGCTTATGAGGTGATATCGTCACAACTTCACAGTCCTACTTCTCCCACAATTACAACACTATGCACTGATGTGTGGCGCTTGATTGCATAATAAACACAGCAGATACTGTGGTATATTAATGTTTGCCCCAAGAGCAGCAGTTACATTTTTTTTTAAATACAGGCACAGCGATGCTTCACAAACAATAGCGGCTCCAGTACAGACCTTATATAAAAGTCAGTTGTGAATCTGCTTTCCTTTCTTCCACTGTAACAGTGGAAGAACTTGCGAATTGCCCTGTAGTGAGGAGTGTAGGCATTAGATGCAGACACAGCTCACTTTGGGAAGATGCAAGCACCCTCTTCAAAGATTGCAAAGATGTTGTGCGTTAGTCACTCTACAGCAGGTCTTACCACTTTCTCATAACATCCAAAGCCTCCCTGTGGTAAGGAGAACAAAATTACTTAGGCTAAGATCCAGTGAGAACCATTGGTAGACCACCGCAAAATGGCTTCTGTATCTCTTAACTCTCAGCTCCTTGCTCTGCACCAGAGACCATTCCCAAAGTTCCGCCAATTCAGGAATGGCTTGTCAAGGCTGCAATCAATACACGAGGCTTTAGACACCCTGCTGCGCATAGTATTGTACAAAATGCTCCGCTTTACTGCTCTTGTAAATTGAAAACAAAAATATACTTCCCTAAAAACTGAGTGTGGGTTTTCAATATCTGGAATTCTTTGCAAAACACTAATTTTTCTGGGTATAGCATTACCTATTTAAAGTTAGTAATGTCTTCCTTGATTCCTCAACTTTACTCTGCACTTCTGCAACATCGTTCTTATTAACATTCTGTCTTTCCCTAAGCTGCTGCAGTTCTGCCATAACTTCCTCTACCATTTGTAAAAAATTATCCTCATCCTGTACAAGAAAAATATTTGTCATTTGAAATAAAATCTGCAGATTATAAACAAAAGCGCCTCATTAAAATATTATTTAAAGAAAGGTGTCAAATACCTATTCATGGTAACAATTGTGAAATAAAGACAGTTTAACAACGATCATATTTTATAAAAACAATCCTGCCTACTGCATTTCATTCAGTTTTGTTTAACAGTTATTCTTTTGTCAGACCCAGCTCCAGCAGCCAAAGTTCTGCTTATTAGATAAGGGCCGTGTTCACACATCACGCTAGCCCATGGTGGTTGGCCAGCAAAGCAGGGTGGTTAGTACACCCAGATCTTGGGCAGGGTGGCAGACAGAAAAAGGGTCTCAAACACCCACTTACCTGTGGGTTCCCCATTCGTGTCCAGTTGGGGAGACACCCTAGGGGGGTTCCACACCTGGCCATCCACTCCCCCTCCTTTCCATTTTTTTTTTAAATCATTCTGATCTTGTGCAAGATTGGAATGAGAAAAGAAAAAAATGGTTGCCCCCCAGTTCTTCTGAAAAAGTGGGGGTGCCAGGCACCACCTCCTACCCCTTTGCTGGACGCCCCGCCTCTTGAGTAGAAACGGGGCACTTTCCCATAGGGACCACTGTCTCTGCCTTGCTTCTGACAGCTGTCAAAACTGACAGCTCACAGCAGCAAAGCAGACAGTGATTGCTATGGGGCTGGATACTGGCTCTCCCCACCTGCACCCCTTCATGCTTGGGCAACATGCAGGGGTTCAAGGGGGCAAGCTAGTATCCTTCAGTTTCTCACTGATGCGCATGTGCACAGCACAGGAAAATCGAAGGGAATTTTTTTTTAAAGCCCAATTTGTGCACATTTCCCAGTTATGAAAAAGTGCAGGAAAAAGTTCCCTGGTCCTGCTTTTGTTCAAAAATGGGACTGGGAATTTTTTTTTTTAAAAAGGGACCCGATTGCAATCGGAGCCGGGAAGGAGGGATTGGCGGGTGTGGGTGACAGCCCCTCTGAGGTGCCATTTGGGTACCACTGGAGGGGCTGTCACTGGCAAGGGGAAAGGGGCATGAGCAATGGCTTGGGCGCAATTGCAAATGGCGATCACGGCCCCACTGGGCAAGAACGGCAGGGGTTTCTGTTACTCTTGCCAAGCGGCTTGCTGCCCAGTGCCCTTTACCCATGATGGGCTGGCAGACCACAAGGCAGCCCATCACAGGTGAAATAATCCATTCTGCAGACCATGGGTTCTCAGGGTGGCTTGTCTGGGAAATGCAACCCACCCTGAGAAGCACGGTCCAGGTTCACATGACACGCTAACCGATGATGGTTTGCTCGGGAAAACAAACCATCTTTGTTTGGCATGTTGTGCAAAACCAGTCAAGGAGTCAATTACCAGAAATACTGCTCAAACACTGAGTTTATATTTATTTATTTATTTATTTAATATCTATACCGCCCCATAGCAGAAACTCTCTGGGAGGTTTACAAAAGTTAAAACATTAAAATACAATGTACAGAGTTTAAAAGCCATTTTGCAATCTAGATAAGACTGAAACAATAGCGAATGGCAGATATTGTGACTAGCAGATGGAATCCCAATATTAGTAGGGGCGATTGTTCCCAGAACATTCAAGTCTGCAGTTTTCTGAGATCTGTCACTGCACCTTGAATTTTAGGATACAACAATAGCCAAGAGTACAATTCAGCAACTCCATCTGGTAAGACATGACCTTTTCTGTTAGATACACAGCTAGTAATCGTAATGCCTGCCTTTATAATCTAAAGGACAGACAACTATAATGTGAACTATGGAGCAGCCCTTGGTGACAATTTGGGAATTTCAGTTCATACAGAACACTTTCATACCAGTATGCCATAGTGGCAAGCATATCAGACCAGGGAGGGCTAGGCTGAAATCCTTATTTAGAAATAGCTTATTGGGACAGTTACATACACTCAGCCTATGCTATCTCTCACGGTTGTCGCAAGGGAGGGTGGGAATCATGATCCCTGCTTCAAGCCTCTTGGAGGAATAATATGATCAAAAGGGAACAACCCACCTCCTGAGAGGGTGGGCTGCCTGAAGTACATTATATCCCTGTTCCAGCCTCTGAAATTACGATCAGTAGCAGTCGAACCACAAGTACAAGGTGAAACGCAAGTCAAGATGTTTGTTTTTCACTGATGGAGCCCAACTTAAAACATTCAGCACACACCACACGAGTCCTCCTCTTGCCTGTTGCAAACTGCCAGACTGACTGAACTTTGTTATATCTTCAGTGACTCAACCTCTGATTGCAAAGACACGTCAAGAGAGAATGACATGGGTTAATTAACCCATGATTAGCCCCTTCACATGCGGGGTGTGTGTGTGGCCACCATTCTGAATATGCAGCCTCCAATCAGGGCAATCTGGGATTGTGGTGTGTCGTACGAACCTGGTCATCATGGGTTAATCAAGGCTTAACCAAATCTCACACCTAACCCTCAGTAGTAGTTGGGCTAAGTGTGCTTTGTTTAACCCACGATAAGCTGCCGTGTCATGCAAACCGAGTCAATCTTTTGTACAGCATAGGTGGGCAACCCAAGGGCCATGGAGCCCCACCCACTTTTCGACACTGCCCAGCTGATCAGGCATCAGCTGGGCTGTGGAGAATAGATAGTTCGGCCAGCTTGCATGAGAGCTGAAAGCAGTAAGAGGACATGGACATGCAATCAAGCCCTGTCCCCAGTGCCTCATTTCCCAACCTTCCTGCACTGAATGGGGAGGTCTGAAGGGGGCTTCTACTCACATTCACTTGACCCTGTGGTATTTCTATACCAGTCTTTAATTTAAAGTAAGGAGAAGTGATTTCATGCTTTCTTGCAGGTTCATTCAGATATGACCTTTATATATCTCAAGACTGTAAAACCATTGGTTACCTTTTTCAGGTGAATGATATCAGCTTCATCTTTCTGAATACTCTCCTTCAGCATGTTGTTCTTTCTCACCTCCTTTTCTATCAGGCTGCGAATATACTCAACCTGAACACTCAATCGTGTTTTCTGGTTTTCAAATTCAAATCTAGCCAAATGTAGTACAGCAATATGTTAAGACAAGGTAAAAAATTATTATGTCAACAATATAGGCACTGGCTTATGCATGTATAATTAGTGTGAACTTATATGTACTAGTATGAACTTATATGTTATTCTCAGTAAATAAGCAGGTTTTATATGGTTTTTATAAGAATGTTATCCATGCATAAGCCCTTATGGCAATTTGTATTTTAGTAATGTTTTACTTATGTGTGTTGTCCTATTTGTAATTTTTGTTAACAATATAGGCAAGACATAGATACTTGACAAAACCATTAAAAAAATTTCCAGGTAGGAAACATAACACTGAGCATTTCTGAAACCTGAAGACTAGTTCTACAAGGATCACATTAACAATCCACAATAGATACCCAGGATTATCAGAAAGAAAGGGCATTTTTATTCTTCCATACATTTTAAATAAAAAACCCAAGGTGGCAATAGACATCAGTATATTTACCTTTTAACATGGATTCTAAAAACCCTATCATTTGATGCAAGTAGTATGGCTTTAAAATGTTGTTTTAAATAGCAAACCCTGTGCACTGATCAGAAACTGCTTCACAAACTCGGGTGGGTCTCAAAAACAGCTGCTGAAATTACAGGAGAGACCCTCTTAAAAAAGGCACTGAGATGCACACATCGTCCCTTCTCGGAATCCCCAAAGCCATATCACAAACTTGCTTCAGCTTCCAAGGCAGTTTATCGTGCGACGTGGAGAGGAAGGGAAGCTGCTGAAAACGTCCAGAGCCATTTGCTTTATGGAATTAGTATCTGTTTCTTTAGATCCTGGCCCATGCAAATAATCATGGAGATTCAGAGAAAGAAGTGAATACAGTTACTAGAAAGTATTCACTAGGTTCTGGCAAGGCGACTCTTGGTCATCGTTTAAGGAGGCTTACAGACAACTGTCAACTTGACTAACAACTGCAAAATATTTATTTACATGTTGTCCAATAACAGAAGTTTTCTGGGTGGTGTACATCATAAAAGAATAAAATTACAATAAAATGCAACAAATAGAAACACAACAATAGGATCAAAGAGTAAATTAAAACAGAGCGAAGAAATAAAATCACAAGAACCAGATCAATTAAAACAGATCAGAGGAATGAAAATCCTAAGTAAACTAAGTAAACAATAGTAAAACAGCAAGATAGTTTAAAATGTCTGGGAAACTAAAAAGGGCTTTGCTTGGTGCCCAAAAAAAGTTGGAGTAGGCACCAGGCAGCCCTCTATAGGGAGCACATTCCATAACCAAGGGACCACTCTTGTAGTCACCTACCATACCTCACTAGGAAAGAGAAGAGCCACAGAGGATGACTTCAGGGTTTGGGTAGGAACAGTGGGAAGAGGCAGTCCTTCAGATACTGAGGTCCCAAACTATGAAGGTCATTATAAAAGAATTTCCATGAAAAAGATTTAGAATATCACTACTTTTCAGTTCTAAATAGTTACCTCTTCTTGTCAATTTCTTCATGCTGTTGGACATGTTCTTTTTCATATACACGAATATTGTCTACACCAATCTCTTCACAAAATTCATGGAAAACATTGTCTTCCACCTGTTGCAACCACACCCCAAAAGGAAGGCAATTAAATATTTTTTTTTTAAATGCAGGGTTTTTTCTTGTAATAGGACAGATGTTCTCAATTTAACATGTATCAATGCTTTATTTCCTAAAATAAAGACTCAAAAGGCATTTTCCTTATTAATTCTTCCACAGAATAATTCAAAGAAAAATTATTTCCACATTTAACCCCCCTAAGCTAATGGAGTTGCTGTGGACCTCAGTGGCTGTTTGAAATATTTGGGACCTGAGAGGGAAAAGGAGCTATTTAGTGACCCTGCTGTCACTGTGTGTAAATGGCTCCTTTTCCACCCCCACCTCCTGGTCCCGGGAGGGAAAATGAGCCATTTGCACGCAGCGTCTGTGAGTTTGAGTGGGTAGCCCACGGTGGCTCGGGGAACAACCCAAAGGGCCAGATTTCTCCATGCCGGACATCCCTAGTAACATCACATGTCGTTTGGCTTTTAATTATCACAGAAATGGGTGTGTGGTCATATCAAGTTTGGTACTGAAGCCTTAGATCACTGTGTTTCACAGGCAGCCACAGGGGAATGGACACCAAAGTGCCACACGAGGAATGGGCAAACTGCCATATGCCATGTAGGATTCTAATAAATCTACATAGTGCCAGTGAGTGAAAAATTATACCTTATTAATTTTCTTTTGGAGCTCATTCATTTCTCCAGCTCTTTGTAGGACTCCTTCATTCAGCATGGTACGTTGCGACTGAATATTTACCAGTTCACTTTCCAACATAGATTTCTCCTAAATAAAAATACTAGCAGTATTTAAGGTTATTTAAACAAAATGGTGGACCAGTCTCACTGGTTAATTATTTATGTAGTAAGAACAACATCAGTTGCAACAATATTGAAGAATACGCCACACACAAAAATCCCACAAAATAGCATGTTTTAGTTTTTGGAACCAACTAAATGTAATGATCATGTCTAGAGTGACATGTGAAGTCTCAATGAAAACCTTTCCTCCTAAGTAGATGATGGATTTTTAAAATATGACATATGTCTCCTGAACAGGCGAAGAAAAATGAACATGTTGTAATTTAGTTATAATAGTCATAATTGAGAATTAAGCAATACATTTAGCCAGACATTAGAGAAATTAGAAAATACAAAAAAACCCCACTGATGGTTTGATGCTACCTTGTTGAAATTAGCAAGATGTTTTTTCTTAAGAACTTCTAGTTCACTTTGTGAATATTTGTGTCGTGTTTGAATTCCTTGGCACTGAGCCTGCAAATGCTTTAAATCAGTCTCCTTGCGCTTGATTTTCAGTAAGTCCTAAGGAAAGAAAGTACACTTTTTAAAAATACTGTTTTCTAACTTCCAAGTGCTTTGATACTATATTATATGCAAGACAAAGAGAAGGAGTAGTTATTGCATTTTGTACTCATACAACTGCAATTTTTACTGTGAAAGATCATAGATTTTTCAGGACAGCCTTCCCCAGTCTGGTGCCCTCCACGTGTTTTGAACTTCAGCTCTCAGCAGCCCCAGCCAGCATGGCCAATGGTCAGGAATGCTACGAGTTGTAGTCAAAAACTTCTGGAGGGTACCAGGTTGGGGAAAGCTGTTCTAGTTTTAGACCAGTTTTACTGTCACAGATTCGCACAAAGAATCCAGGTAACTGTAATTTGATAAGGATGCTGCAAAATCTCTGGCGGAGATCCCTAGCCCTCTCACAAAACTACAGTTTTCAGGGTTTCCTAGATAGTGGGAATGGATATTTCATCCATTTAAAATGTGTGATGCCTAGAATCTGAAAAGGCCAATTTTGTTAATAGTTTTACCAAATTCAAATAGAAGATTGAAATGTGGTGGGCAGGTGAGATAACCTCCTGTGAGGGATCGGTGAGGCTCGTCATCTCTTACCCAGAATCCTTCAGGCCCATCACAGCATTGCCAGGGTGCCCCTCACCCTTCCAGATGCTAGGCTCAAGGAGAGTGCCTATGCCAGGGCAGCAGCAAGCAGCGGCGGTCCAGCACCAGCTGGCACAGGCTCAAGGCTTGTGCTAATCACTGTGATAAGCTTCACCTGGAAGTGGGAGGGAGTGAAGAGGGGGAATGGGCAGACACTGGATAAAAAGCAGGAGAAAGCGATAGAGAGGGAGGAGGTGGAGAAGAGACGTGGAGACAAACAGAGACTCTGCAGACAGCAGGAAAGACAGACGCAAGCTAGGAGTGAGGAACAGCATTTTACCTGGGAAATGCCAAACTCAGCTCCTCAGGGGCTTCCTAATCTATTGGGGAGAGGTCTACCCCTTCCCTCCATTGCCCCTGTAAGAGCAAACTCCAAAAAGGCTGCACTGGACTTTCCTGCTCAAGACTGGGGGAGTCAGCGTTTTCCCCAGGAAAGGTACAAGGATGGAACAGCAGAGAAAGCTGTAGCAGCTGTGGGCGCTGCATTTGGCAGAGACAAACTGTGGGGGGATTATTGATCTACCTGGCATCAGTCCCTGCTGTAGGTGAAGGTGGAGAGAATAATCCTAATGAATGACCGATTTCCCACTTGCTTTACATTCTGTTTGAAGACTACCAGAGTTGTAACTAGGAGAGTCTATCTTATTAAACTTTTGAGTTCAAGCATATTTCTAGCTGCTTGTGTCTCTGATAGTCAATGGACCAAGGAAGTTTTGAAGCGTCTTTGCCCCCAGACCCGCTCACACACCCCATCCAGATTTTTTTTAAAAAAGAACTTAATGATAATATTGTTACTATTGCCACTGAGCACGTTTACTGGGGGGGGGGGATCATTTCCTGTCCCTTCTAAAGTTCTTTAGTTTTTGCCAGGAAAATGAACAATAAAAAAACTTCATGCATACATGCAAATAACTAGGGCTGTGCACCGCTTCATTATGAAGTTTGAATAACGAGGCGAAGTGGGCTGTTTTGGAGCATGGCCAGAAGGGAGCTACTAGAGTACTGTTGCTCCTTTTCAGATCTTTTGCAGCACTTTGGCTAAAGAGTGGAAATGGAGGAAAGGCATAGAGTTTTTCCTTCGGCCAGTTGGTGTTCAGTGTATCTACTCCTTTGGTTCTGTAACAGTGGTATCTTGAAAGAAACCTTGGCAGTTTGGATTGGGTCAGGAGGCAAATAGGTCCAGAGTTAGTGGGCCAAATGGTTTCTGGATTTCTTTGAAAATTGCCAGGTGGAGGCTCCATTCCCCTGGATCTATCTGTTGTAGACTCAGGACATCTGCAGTGTGATTCTGTATTCCCCTGATGTGTTGTGCTGTGATGGAGGCTAAGTTCTGCTCACCATCCCAATGTAGCATGGTCTGGGGTTCTAGATGAAAAGAGTGTGATTTAGTACCTCCTTGACGAATTATGTGCACCATGGCCATGGTGTTGTCTGTCCTTATAAGGATATGGGACTGTTGTAGTTGATGGGAGAAACATTTCAGGGCTAGGTGTATTGCTCTCAGTTCTAGCCAGTTGATGATGAGGCTTTTCCCCACGTACGCCATTTGCCTTGAGTCACTTGGATGTTGCAGTGGGCTTCCCCAGCCTTCAAGGCTGGCATCTTCTGTCCATATGATTCTGCTTGGTTCCTGGAAAGGGGTGCCCTTCTGTAGGTTCTGAGAAGATCGCCACCAGTGGAGGGATGTTTTGACGTGGTGAGGTAGATGTACTGAACGGCGGTCCTTTTGTGCAATCTGGGCTTGGAAGGGAAGGAGGAACCATTGCAGTGGGCGAGAATGCACCTGGCCCATGGGATGATGCCTAGGCATGATATCATTAGGCCTCGTAGGTGTGTGACTTCCATTAGATCTGTTGTTTGTTGAAGTTGGAGGTTCATTGATAAAGTTTGGAGCTTGAGTATTCTTTCTGGGGAGAGGAATAGGTGTTGATTAGCACTCCTAGGTGTAGAAGGGACAGAGCAGGAGTCGGGTGGCTCTTCTTTTCAATTATAAATCCATGACTTTCTAGGCAGGTGATGTTCAGGTCCTGCAATGCTTTGTGACTGGAGGGGGATCTGAGAGGTAGGTAGTCCCGATATGGGTAGATGTGCACTTCAGCCAAAGATGAGCTACCGGGGACACCAAGATCTCGGTAAGAACCCTGGAAGCAGGTGGTGTTCTTGTGCTGGGAGCGTGATCTGGACCAGGCTGGTTCTGGGAATCTGTAGCTTTTGGACCAAAAGGACAATCGGTTAGTATTCCTGAAAGAGCGAAAGGAAGAGTAAGTTTTGGTGAAGGGTTATTTGTCTTCTCTTTTGGAGGAAGAAGGCATGACCTGTTTTTTGTCTGTGGTCTCTATAAGGACTTCTTTTAAGGCTTTCTCTCTGAACAGATGTGCTCCCATGAAGGAGACAGAAGCTAAATGTGCTATGGAAGCATTATTTACATTCCAATGCTTGAGCCAGATGAAATGCCAAGCTACAGGAGTAGCTGCCGTACAGCAGGTAATAAATTGAAGGGTGTCTTGTGTAGCATCAGCTAAGAAGGCAAAGGCCTTAAGTGAGCTTTACTAGGCTCCTATATAAGGAAGTTAGATTTAGTTCTTTATTAGTTATTATGTCTTCTACCCATAGAATGGAATCCCTGTTTTGGACTTCCAGTCGGAGCCAATGTTGTCCTGGTGGCGTTCTGTGGAGTCCCTGCAGGACGCTATCTCAAACAGCTTTTAAAAGGTTGAAAAACCTTTTTATCTTCCCCTGGAATGAAAGGGAGAAGCAAGAGCAGCATTCTGGATGAAGCCTTGGAAAAACAGCTTTTTTTGCAACGCAGCAGAGAGGCTGGACTATGAAGAAAGTCTGCCAGAGATTAATCACCGCTCAAAGTTGTTTTGAAAACTCCTATCTAGTTAGGAGGTAAAACAGGGCTGACGTGCCCCAGTATAGTTTTTAGTGTTTATGGACTAAGGAATACCAGCAATATTTGAGGACCTACAAGATTTGTTTAAAAAGAAGGATGACAACACCAAGTGCCGTCGACCCCTTCCACACCTCCCCTGGCAAAGGCTTCGAGAAGTAATGAAAATATAGAGGAGTTACTTGCTCTGATAAAAGCTTTGTCTTTGCAATCTGCTGAACAGGCTGAGGCTGGATTTAATCCAAAATTCCATCACCACCCTGCAAGGGGCTGTGGATTTAATTAACAACTCTTGGCAAAAAATGGAGGCGAAAGTTAACGAGCTGCAAGATCGAGTGGCAGCGCAGGAGATCGTCTCGAAAGCTTTTCATAATAATTTTTCTGCAAGAATCTCGCAACTGGAGGCTTTTACATGCAGAGCAAATGTGTGTATTACTGGTATCAAAGATTTATCTACTGATATAAATTTGTTTAGAATGGAATCCCTGGCAAATAGGAGCAGATGGCTGAAGCTCTTAGTCCAATGGTGCTGCTTCATAGGCTTTCTTTAACACAGCATCAGACTTTCTCTCTCCCTGATCTTTGAGGAGGTGCCCCCGTCTTTGGGCCTTATTGCCCCTGAGAGTAGTGCTGCTACTGGGGCACCTACCAGGGGTGTTTTAAGTTCTTCCATAATGTAGTGTGGAAGTCTGTAGAGTTTTTGAGCAATATCAGCACCCTTCTTACCTTGAAGGGGTGATTTCCACTCTTCCTTTATTATCTTTTTGAACGTATTAGGAGAAAGTACTTCTCTGGTCGCAGGCTTGAGTTCAGGGAACATCACCACTCCTCTGGGTAATGTTTTTTTTATCTGTTTCTGCAGGGTTAATGGCTAGGGAAGCAATTGCTTTTGACAGTAAAGGCAAAAATAATTTTTGTTAAAGAATCAGATGAATTTTCCTCAACCAATTTTATGTTCAACCCTCTCTACCCCGCATCTGAATCAAGTTCCTGATGGGAATGCATGGATTAATCACTGTCTGGGTGATGCTCAGTAAAAGTAGTTTATGTTTTAGTATTGCAGCCCATGGCTATGGAGCATGGGTCTGGGGAATCTTCGCTTGAGTCTGCAGAGGAATGATGACTGGCCATTGTACTGACTTGGCTGTGGATCTTTATCTTTGGTTTTATCCTTTTTTATTTCTATTTCTAGTGTTTGGAGGAGGGGAGGAAGAAGACTCAGAGGTGTGTGAGTTGTGGTTACACTTTATCACCAGTCCTGTTTTTAAAGTTTGTTTGTCTAAGAGATGATCAGTTAAATAATCCAGCAAAGCTTTTGTGAGCTGGGAGAGAACTGAGTCATTTAGTTGAGAAACATCAGTAATCATGGAGGTGTTGTGTTCCTTATTCCTTTACCTGGAGGTAGAATGGGTGGGGGGAGGTGAGGTTTCATTTTGGGGGTGTGGATTGCAACTGCTACCCAAAATGGCCATCTGCTTGATTTGGTGGGAAGCTTCCCAGTGGGGAAGGGAAAGCACCCTCAGTCTCACCCTCCTGGCTGTTTCAGCGTCTAGTTGTCGATGAGCTGATTCCTCCTCCTCGGAGTCCAAGTTCAGGCTGATGGCCAGCTCCACATCTTCTTGGAAGAGGGTGGTGTGGTCCGAAGACTCAGGTGGCCTGACCCCCAACCGCTTCTTTCCTGGCTGTAACGATGCTCCTGTGATCTTTGCAAGATTCAGCAAGCAGTGTAGGCCTGCAAGCCAGTGATCTCGCTTCCCCTTCTCTCCAGCCTGGTCAGTGAAATCTGCTCTCCTGCTGTGAGGGGAGGATGCTAGGGTTTTTGTCTTTCAGTGGTCTCCTAACAATCCAGAGATGAGTGATTGTTTTGTTCTTTCTTAAAGCCTCGTGTGGTGCAGAGTGGTAGGTGGCTGTATAGCAACCAAAGTTCTCCCCACGACCTGAGTTCGATCCCAGCGGAAGCTGGGTCCCAGGTAGCCGGCTCAGGTTGACTCAGCCTTCCATCCTTCCGAGGTCGGTAAAATGAGGACCCAGCTTGCTGGGGGGAAAGGTAGTCACAACTGGGGAAGGCAATAGCAAACCACCCCGCTACAGTCTGCCACAAAAACGCTAGCGCAAGCGGCGTCCCTCTAGGGGTCAGTAATGACCTGGTGCTTGCACAGGAGGAACCTTTCCTTTTAGGGGCCGCGGTGGCTTAGTGGTTAAGACGCTGAACTGCAGACTGGAAGGTCAGCAGTTCGAGACCCGAGTGCCACATGACGGAGTGAGCTGCCGTCTTCAGTCCCAGCTCCTGCCAACCTAGCAGTTCGAAAGCAAGAAATTGCAAGTAGATAAATAGGTACCGCTTCGGCAGGAAAGGTAACAGCGTTCCGTGCACCTCGGTGTTCAGTCATGCCGGCCACATGACCACGGAAGCGTCTTTGGACAGCGCTGGCTCTTCGGCTTAGAAACGGGGATGAGCACCGCACCCTAGAGTCGGACATGACTGGTTGGGGACACCTTTACCTTTTACCTTTTTTAAAGCTTTAGAAGCCTTTTTCGCTGGAGGGGCCATGAAGACAGAGAAATAACAGAAATAATGGTGTTTTTTGGTTTTTTAAAGGGGAAGGAATTACTGAGGAGATTAAGGTTTAAGAGGTAAGAAAGATGAAAATTTAAAAGAGAGTTTGAAGACAGGAGAGGTCTTGAGTAGGAGGAGAAGAAATTAGCTCTGTCCTGGGCGAAAAGCAAGGGGGAGCCTGGTACCAATAGAAAGCTCAAAAGTTTTATTCACATGGTCCCCGCCTTTCCTGGGCGATAACGGGGAGATAAGCTACTGCAGGATGCCTTCCTCATACCAACCTGGAAAATAACTGTGTGAACCCGCCCTCTGATTACTGGGGGAAAGAGACAGTGAGGGTGCACAGCCATGATGGGAGAGCAGGCTGGATGGGGAGAGGCCTGGTGGGCCAGAGGTTCCCCACTGCTGCCCTAATGCATTGCTAACTTCATTGACTCAAATCAACTACGCCTTAATGTAAGAGTTTATTGTGAAAGAATTCAGAAGAACTATAGGACATAACTTGAAAAACCCAGTTAAAAAGGTCAGATATGGGACCAAAATAGATATTACATGGCAATGTAACCGTTTCAGCAATTTTTTTAAAATGAGAAAGCTATGGGACGTTTCAGTCAGGAGCAGAGCAAAACAGCTGGGAGGTGGATCGGAACCCTTTTCCCTTCAGCCGTTTTTCCTCTCCAAAATATCCTCAAAGTTGCTTTTCCAACCACAGGCATGCTAGAATGCTCCCCTGAAAAATTCCCTTGTCAAACTAAGAATTGTACAGACTCTTGGGGTTACATCCAGTTGTGGTCACTCCACTGTCCGAAGGCATCCACAATCAGAACGGAGAAGTGATTTTCAGCCATTCTTCCTCACCCTGCAGCCCCAGCAGAGATTTGGGGCAGGGCGGGGGTGGGACTACAGAGGGGAGGGGGAATTGTCAAAAGTCACCTCTCTCCTTGATCTGCTGACTTCTTCCATCAGCAGAGTTACCCCTACTGGATACAACTCTTAACAGATGCTATGGTGTAAGCATCTGCCTTGTGATGCTGGATACAAATTCAACAACACTTGTTAAATGCAGTTTAACCTTTATACTTAGTTTCAAAATTTGGCCTATGGAAGTTACTGAAACCAGGTCTCAAGAAAAGAGAAATCACCACAAAATATAGTTGGTCTCTAAGCCAAGCATCCATGAACAGTTTGATTCTTCATTCTCTAATCCTAGCCAGCCCAAAATAAAATACATTTACTATTTCTCATGAGGAAAGTTAACTCTACTCAAGTTCTGCACAGACAACAGCCAGCTCTTTCAAGTCATAAGATCAGAAGAACCCTGCTGGATCAGACCAAGGGTTCATCTAGTCCAGCATTCTGCTCACACAGTGGCCAACCAGCTGTTGATGGGAGACCCACAAGCAGGGCATGAGGGCAAAAGCACCCTCTAGAGCTGTGCAAGTCATCAGAATATCTAGAATTACTTGCTGCTGCTGTTCAGTCGTTAAGTTGTGTCCGACTCTTCGTGACCCCATGGACCACAACACGCCAGGCCTTCCTGTCCTGCGCTCTCTCCCGGAGCGTGCTCAAGTTCATATTCATTGCATCGGTGATGCTATCTAGCCATCTCATCCTCTGCCATCCACAACTCCCCAAATGATATTGTCGCACCAAAGGCTAAACCCTAGAACTAGCCTAGTAGTATCTAGAAGTGGTGCTTTCTTTGCAAAAAGTCTAGTGTGGAGAGGCTGGGGCACATATGCTTTTACCTTATGGGTAAGTGCAAGGAGCATGTCAGAAGACAAACACTTTCAATGGCTATGCCTCACTTGCTGTAATCCTTACAACACCCCTGTAGGGCAGGTAAGTACTGTTATCCCCACACTGTGGATGGGGGCAAAGAGAATAGCAGGTTGTGAGGTGACAGCTGAACAGTCTAGTTAGTCAATATGCTACACAAGTTCTCAATATAACAGGCAACAGTTCTATATCCCTCTTGCCTGATGTAAAGTGTACTGATCTCTGTGCTCCCACAGTTCTTCTAACAACTTTTACTTTTGGACTTAAATATAAGAACATAAGTGCCATATTGGATCAGACCAAGGGTTGATCTAGACCAGCATTCTGTTCACACAGTGGCCAACCAGCTGTTGTGGGAGACCCACAAACTGCTGTTGACCAGGAAACTACAAGCAGGACACGAGTGCAACACACCCTCCCACCCATGTCCCCTGCAACTGATGTACACAGGCTCACTGTCTCTGGTACTGGAGGCAGCACATAGCCATCAGGACTAGTAGCTATTGATAGCCTTCTCTTCCATGAATTTGTCCAGCCCCCTTTTAAAGCCATCCAAATTGGTGGCCATTACTACGACTTGTGGTAGCGAATTCTGTAGTTTAACTATGCACTGTGTGAAGAACTTCCTTTTATCAGTCCTGAAACTCCCACCAATCAGCTTCATGGGATGACCCCAGGTTCTAGTATTATGAGAGAAGGAGAAAAATGTCTCCCTATCCACATTCTCCACACCATGCGTAATTTTTTACGACTCTATCATGTCTCCCCTTACTAGCCTTTTTTCCAAGCTAAACAATCCCAGCTATTGTAACCTTCCCTCATAGAGGAGTTGATCATTTTAATTGCCCTCCTCTGCACTTTTTCCAGCTCTACAATATTTTTTTTTTTAGGTGCAGTGACCAGAACTACATGCATCATTCTAAGTGTGGTCACACCATAGATTTGTAAAAAGGCGGTATGATATTGACAGTTTTATTCTCATTTCCTTTCGTAAGTATGCCTAACATGGAGCTGCCCCCCCTTTTTTTACAGTGGGCGCACACTGGGTTGACATTTTCATCGAGTTTTACCACCACAACCACCAGATCTCTTTCTTGGTTGGTCACTGCTAGCTCAGATCCTATCAAGCTATACTTGAAGTTGGGATTTTTTGCCCCAACGTGCTTCACAAGTGCATTAAATAATGATGTGAAATTAGTACATTAATTTTGACAAACTCATCAGAATCTGAACTGTTCTTTAAAGTATCGCAGTAATTATAACATTAGGGCATATAATTTCCATTTAATTTAATTTACCTTTAGTTCATTCATCAGCTTTTCTCTCCGTCCTTTAAGTACATTCACCTCTTTTTCATCCCAGTATCTAGCCTTCATTTTTAAATAACTTGATCCTCCTGAAATTATTCCAGATTTCAAAAATAAAGTTCCATCAAGAGCCACTGTCTGAAAATTAAAGACATTTGTATTTTGTTTTTTAAAGATCAATATCACTAAAGGATAATTGCAGCATAGCAACACTTCCTGGACTGAGGTGACAGCCAAATGTGAATACAATTCCCTACCCACAAATAAATATCTATGTTCTATTGAATTTACCCTCCAGGGAGACACAGAAACCAGAGCTTACGAACAGTTCCAGAGTTTAGAATCAGGACAATTATATATTATAGGAGGCATTTCAATGTCCTGCAAATTGGCTTAAAGGTTTAAGCTAGGCATGATAGAATCAGAGGTTATCGTATACTACGGGGTGCATAAGCCACAGCCTGCATGTGGCCCTTGGCTGTGTGACCCCCTCCCACTTTTCCCCATAGCTCAGCAAATCAGCTGGACTGCAAGAAAACACTGCAGAAAGGAGGACCTCAGAAAGACTAAATGACCTTCAGCAGTAGGCTGAGAATCTCCATTCCTACCTCTAATGAGTGATCAGAGAAAAAAAAGCAATTTAATCCTTTAAATTTTAGAATTAAGCTGTGCTTTTCATGCCTGAAAGCTGTTGCACTGGGGCTTACTTCTGATTAGACATGCCTAGAATTATGCTATGGCTTGCTGGGAAAATGTCCAATCTGTAAGAACTATATTTATGTATGTGTGTGCACACGTGGCCCCTGGCCCCGAGTGTTCCGCAGATGCAGCCCTCGGAGCCAAAGCTGTTGGGCACCCCAATATACTAGATAAATAAATTTAGAGGACTGCTAGTGTTAGGTTCATAAAACTCAGCAATTCAACCAAATCCATTTGCTATGAAAAATGATGATCGCTAAAAAGAAACAACTTAAGTTGTCACAGGTGGTCACAGAGAGGAAGGCCAGGATCTCTTCTAGATCATCCCAGAATGCAGGACACGGAATAATGGGCTCAAGTTACAGGAAGCCAGATTCCGGCTGAACAAGAACAACTTCCTGACTGTTAGAGCAATACGACAATGGAACCCATTACCTAGGGTGCTGGTGGGCTCTCCCACACTGGAGGCATTCAAGATGAAGCTGGACAGCCATCTATCAGGAATGCTTTGACTTAGATTCCTGCATTGAGCAGGGGGTTGGACTTGATGGTCTTGTAGCCCCTTCCAACCCTACTATTCTATGATTCTAAGTGTTTATCTATATCTCCAGAGTCTAAAGCCCTTCCCGGAGTGTAGTACTTCAGAATGCTGGTGGGGGATTACATGGTTGAACGTTGCCCCCAATCAAAAATACCCTGCTTGAGGTAAGCTGGGAAAAGCATTCCAGTGTAGCCTTCTATAATAGCTGTGCAAGAGGTTTCTGGCACTGGCTAGCATTCAACCACACAATGTTCCATTGCATTTTGATGTGGCATAGTTCCAGGAGGTCCGCAGCATGATTCGTCCGAATATGCCTTTAAAGACCAGCCAAAAGTCATATTTTAAGACCCAGCTGTTTAGCACTTACTTTCAGTCGGTGTGGACCATCAAATGCTAATTGTTTTGCTTCTTTTACTGTTTCACAGACTAGACCATTCCCACAAACGAACTGAATTACTTTCTTCAGTGGAGGAAAGGCTGTCTGTATGACATCAATCATCATTTTAGATCCTTTTAACTCTCTTAACTGTTCATTGATAGGTTCCACCTAAATATTAAAACAACATTTAGAAAATGTAAATTAGATATTACCAAGGAGTCTGATAATACACTCAAAGAAACTATATGAGAAAAATCTGCAAAGATACTTACTAATATACCAAATTTCCTTTCAGACACAACAGAATGAAGAAAGAAATACAATGGACAAAAAAGGGGGCTGCAGAGATGGAATTACAACACACAACATATACAAAACTGGAGACTTTAATTGCTATAGAAGTACAGAACCTTCTAGGACTTGATTCACAATACACATTAACAATATTACTGAAGGAAATATAAACTACTAGGGCTTTCCTGGAAAGCTGCTTTCAAGTGAAAGTATCAGAGAACCATAAAGTTGGAAAGGGCCATTTAGGCTATCGAGTCCAACCCCCGCTCAGTGCAGGAATCCAGTTTACAGAATCCCCGATACATGCTTGTCCAGTCTCTGCTTGAATATCTCCAGCAACTGAGAGCTCACCACCTCCCACGGCAGTTGGTTCCGCTGTGTGACTGCTCTGAACATCAAGAAGTTTTTCCTGGTGTTCAACTGAAATCTGCCTCCTCGTAACTTATGTTCTCAGCTAGATTTTAAGAAAAGTCTACCTCGAGGTAATCCAAAGGAAGAAATGTTTCAGGCTCAGCTCTTTCTTCCTTGAGGAAACGAATACAATCTCTAGCTGCTTTTTCTGAAGCCACAACAATCGCAGTCATATACTTGCCAAAAACTTTGGTAACAGCAAGCTGATACTTTTTATGGATAGGATGACACAAGTCAACCAGTCTTCCAAACTAAAAAACAAGGATATGTAAATTAAAAGTTGAATTTGTGCAACACACTACATTTCATGTTAGTTCATTTTTCATACATCCTCATAAAACCAATTATATTTTTCTCTTGACAGAAGCATCAGTCGTCAAAAGGTTTCATAAAACCTTACGTCTACAATCCTTATTCCAAGGGCAAAGACAGACACAACATTTTTGGAGCAGTGGGTCCAATTTAGAAGTACACTCACCTGCATTCAACCTGAATGGACCTTTCTTCTCCAGCATCAAGCTCTGACAAAACAGTTGAGCGTGTTTTCAGCAGAAGCTGGCTGTGCTCAATGCTGATTGACTTGGAGCTAGTGATGTAATCCAAGAAACCGTCACCCAACAGTCCTTGGCACAGTCCAAGACATGCAGCCTACCCACAGTGTACAGGAAGGGGCATGACAGACAACTAAGCCTACATTGGATTCATTGGTATTTGTACACCTGTCATTTCTGTAGTGAAACCGTAGGAAGCCAGACTTGACCTGAGATTGTAGGACCCACTGACCCAGTTCAGATGTAACCACAGCCCATGGGGTTGTCAGGAGTGAGCTGCCTCCTGCCCACCCACTTGCCACTTCATTCTGCTTTTGTAAACAACCCAGGAACTGGGTTGTTCATTGTGATGTGTGAACCCAGAACTCTGGGTTGTTGCTGGGAAATCAGCCCAGAGTTTTAACCCAACAACAAACCTTGAGTTAAAACTCTGGGTTGTTTCCCTGTAAACAATCCAGAGTTCTGGGTTCACACATCACAATGAACAACCCGGAAACAGGGCATTCCTGGGTCGCTTACATAAGCAGAAACGAAGCGGAAGCAGCGAGTGGGTGTTTGCTCACTCCTGCGTGGCCCCAGCTAACCATAGGTTGTTTAACCCACGGCTGGTCATGACATGTGAATCAGGTCACCATTTGCTTTTAACACTGGAACACTTGATGAAGCAGATGTGCTGTACAAATATTCTGAGTTAAGGCAATCCCAAATGTATATTATACAGCAAAATATTCAGATAATTAGGATGGTCTTGCACATAAAATATTCAGCAGGTGGTTTCCTACTCCCTGTTCCTTTTGCTCCTGCTGCCAGTGTCGGAGAAACAGATTGCTTTGGCAGCTGCTAGTCTATTGCTCTTACAGACAAAAAGCTATACAGCCATTACACCTACAGTAGCAATTAAGGGCTCAGGGTATTCTGATGTTCAGGATCTCTTTCAAGAATGTAGACAGATATGTACCCAAACTTAGCAGAAATAGTTAATGGATGGTCAAATTTTAAAGAAAATGCCAAATGTTCCTAAGTGTTTGACCATCAATTAACTGCTGTATCTCTGCGAATTTTGGCACACGGCTGTCTCCGGTCTTGAAAGAAAGTCTCTGAGCTTCAAAATGAGCCCTTACTGACAGTACGTCTCATTCTAAAAAAGGACTACAGGCTCTAAGGGTAAACAGATTTTAAAACAAATTTTTGGAAGAGCATAGCCCTGACCCCAGCGATAGGAACTTCTAAAGTTTTTGGCTGTAGATGCATTTCAATATTTATAATAACACGGCAAAATGAAAAACAAATCCATGACTATGATGCAACCCTTATTTGATGGTTTGAAATGGAATAACCTTATAGTGCTGCTGCCCTATCCTACCCAGAGAAATACTATTAACAAAAAAAGGCTTCTCATTTGCACTTATCCCCAGAATACATGTCATCTGGAACACTTTTCAGTGTTACAGTTATCCAAGTAGATAGCATGATACAGGAATTGCCTTTTCTCAAGTGAAAATACTGTCTATTGAGTATTATCTAGTTACCACATAATCGGGATATAGTCTTTTGAGGCTGGCCAGGTTTTCAGCTCTCTTCTGCTGGCGCTTCCCTTCATAGACATCAATTTTAGCATTGTGCAAGTCGCTAACAATTTTATTCAGCTCTTCGTTTACTTCAGCGATTCGTATCTTTGAACTTTCAAGTTCATTTGTCAGCGCTGCTGCTTCTTGTTTTTTCTCCGCTAAAGATGCACTTCAAGCCAAAGCAAAATGGAAAAAAAGCAGTAGGCCAATTAGTTTAATCCCAACTAAGCAATACTGCCATAGATCCTGCGAGTCACAACCTATAGGTCTGATACATATCTGTGGTGCCAGCACAATATTTTGCACAAGACTAAAATACATTACTGTCATGTTTGTTATAATTGGAATATAATTTTTGCATCTTCAAAGACACCGAATAGAGAATTATAACTAAATTACAGAACCTAAGCCAAAATTCCAGATTATGGTAGTATTTCGATGAACTGTATCTTTATTTGCCTGATTTAGGGCGCAATCCTATACTTGTTTAGACAGAAAAGGTCCAACAGAAGTCTTTTGTGAACTGCCCAGAGAGCTTCGGCTATGGGGCAGTATAGAAATGCAATAAATAAATAAAATAAAATAAAATAAAGAACCATTTCTAGCATTGCCCAGCCAGGTAGGCTGGGAGTTATAGGACACTTTGCTATCTAAACATGCACAGGATTGCACCCTTTTTATAAGTGATTAGTAACCACCACAAATGCATCTCTGCTAGCCTTCATTCAGTTGATATCTGGTACAGAAATGGGAGAAGTCACAGATCCAGTGGTGGGCTAGCGGGTGGTCCCAGGCTCAGGATGGTGACCCAAAACAGCAGTGTTGAACTGGCTTTCTCCATGAAAAGCCCCAACAATGTCTACCCAAGTACAGTCTGAGTCGTGGGATGAACAGGATTCTGGGGATGCCTGATGCACTGGTAGGGAAGCCCTTGTCCATCTGGGGAACCTCAACCTACAGTAGGAAACAGGCAAGCAGGACCAATGGGATGTGACCCTCTTGGACCCCTTCTGCACTTGGAGCACCAGGTGACAGAGACATTGCAATTGAAGTGAACTCTCTGCTTCATTGTGGAATCTGCGGAGCTTTAAATGTTGAAGAGCTGACTGAACAGCTCATAGAGGCAGAAGCTGGGAGAATGATCTAATAAGATCATCCACGTAAGGATAGACATGGATCAGCCGTAGCCTGAGGTAGGAACCTCACAACTGCCAAAATGAAGCTGGTGAACATCCTCAGAGTAAATATGAAGCTAAAGGGCCTTCATAGAATCATAGAATAGTAGGGTTGGAAGGGGCCTACAAGGCCATCGAGTCCAACCCCCTGCTCAATGCAAGAATCCAAGTCAGAGCATCCCTGACAAATGGCTGTCCAGCCTCGTCTTGAAGGCCTCCAGTATGGGAGAGCCCACCACCTCCCCAGGTCATTGGTTCCATTGTCGTATTGCTCTTACAGTCAGGACGTTTTTATGGATGTTCAGCCGGAATCTGGCTTCCTGTAACTTGAGCCCATTATTCCATGTCCTGCACTCTGGGATGATCAAGAAGAGATCCTGGCCTTCTTCTCTGTGACAACCTTTCAAATACTTGAAGAGTGCCATCATATCTCCCCTCAGTCTTCTCTTCTCAAGGCTAAATATGCCCAGTTCTTTCAGTCTCTCCTCATAGGGCTTTGTTTCCAGTCCCCTGATCATCTTTGTTGCCCTCCTCTGAACCCTCTCCAGTTTGTCTGCATCCTTCTTCAAGTGTGGTGCCCAGAACTGGACACAGTACTCCAGATGAGGCCTAACCAGTGCTGAGTAGAGGGGAACTAGTACTTCCCGGGATTTGGAAGCTATGCTTCTATTAATGCAGCCCAAAAGAGCATTTGCCTTTTTTGCAGCCACATCACATTGTTGGCTCATCTTCAGCTTGTGATCGACAACAATTCCAAGATCCTTCTCGCTTGTAGTGTGGTTGAGCCACGTATCCCCCATCTTGTAACTGTGCCTTTGGTTTCTTTTTCCTAGGTGCAGAACTTGGCATTTATCCCTATTAAATGTCATTCTGTTGTTTTCTGCCCAGCGCTCCAGTCTATCCAGATCACTTTGAATTTTGTTTCTGTCTTCCAAAGTATGAGCTATCCCGCCCAATTTTGTGTCATCTGCAAATTTGATCAGCATTCCCTGCACCTCCTCCTCCAAGTCATTAATAAAAATGTTGAAGAGCACTGGGGCCCAGGACTGAGCCCTGTGGTACCCCACTCGTTACCTCTCCCCAGTTTGAGAAGGTCCCATTCATAAGCACTCTTTGAGTCCGATTCTGTAGCCAACTGTGGATCCATCGGATCGTTGTTTCATCTAGCCCACTTTGAGCTAGTTTGCTCATCAGGATATCATGGGGCACTTTGTCGAAAGCTTTGCTGAAGTCGAGGTATATGATGTCCACAGCATTCCCACGGTCTACAAGGGAGGTGACTTGATCAAAAAATGAGATCAGATTTGTCTGGCAGGACTTGTTTTTGACAAATCCATGTTGGCTTCGAGTAATCACGGCATTGTTGTTAAGGTGCTTCCAGATGGATTGCTTTATCATCTGCTCCAGAATTTTCCCAGGGATTGATGTCAGACTGAGTGGTCTGTACTTCCCAGGTTCCTCCTTTTTACCCTTTTTGAAGATAGGGACAACGTTAGCCCTCCTCCAGTCATCTGGCACTTCCCCCGTCCTCCATGATTTCTCAAAGAGAATAGACAGTGGTTCTGAGAGTTCTTCTGCCAGTTCCTTTATTACTCTAGGATGCAGTTCATCTGGCCCTGGAGATTTGAACTCATTCAAAGTAATTAGGTGTTCCTTGACCATATGCCTATCCATCTCAAGCTGCAATCCTGCCCCTTCAGCCTGTACTTCACCTTTGCCAGGGGGATCATAGACCCTCTTTTGGGAGAAGACTGAGGCAAAGTAGGAATTGAGCACCTCTGCCTTTTCTTTGTCATCTGTTACCATTTTGCCATCCTTATTTAATAGCTGAACCACCATTTCTTTCCTCTGCCTTTTACTATGCACGTAGCTGAAGAAAGCCTTTTTGTTGTTTTTAGCATCCCTAGCTAACCTCAGCTCATTCTCAGCTTTAGCCTTCCTGACGCCATCCCTGCAATTCTGTGCCACCTGCCTGTACTCTTCCTTTGTTACTTGGCCTTCTTTCCACTTCCTATATGTGTCCTTTTTTGTTTTCAGGACATCCCTAAGCTTTTTGTGAAGCCACATTGGCTTCTTCTGTTGTCTTCCACCTTTTCTTCTTGTTGGAATTGTTTGTGATTGTGCCTTGAGAATTTCCTTTTTTAAAAGCTCCCACCCATCTTGGACTCCTTTTCCCGTTAGCGTCGCGTACTGATAAAGCCTATTGGTACGTGAAGCAGAAAACCCTTCAGTGAACAGTAAGAATGGGGAGATAGAGATGGCCTCCCAAGATCTATCATTAAGAAGATTTTACATCTCCAGCTCCTGCAGTATGGAAGAGAATTTCCATGCGGAATTATGCATGGAATGTACTTTTTAGAAACTTGCTCAGGCCCAGAATGGTCCTCCAGTCCCAATTCTTCTTGAGCACAGAGAAAACTTGAGATGAAATGTCACGTAGAGATCAATGAACTTCAGCCAACACAGAAAACAACACACTTAAGACCACGAAAATCAATTACCTTAAACAAGCTTTAGGGCGCAATCCTATGCATGTTTAGACAGAAAAAAAAGTCCTACAACTCCCAGCATGCCCCAGCCAGCATGGCAGTCTGGGACATGCTGGGAAATATAGGCCTTTTTCTGGCTAAACATGCATAGGATTGCATCCTTACTGTTTTCAACAGTGGTCCAATATGGAGAATACCTCCATAAGTCAACTCTTACGAAATCCAGTCCACTCCAATTTGTATCTCAAAAACATGTGGAGTACACTTGCAGATCTTAGGGTATGTAAGGCTCTCCTTTAATAATCAGTTTTGCTAGCCAAAGCCCTAAATGGGAAAAACCAAACAAAACTCTAGCAAGAGATGTTAATCGAAAAGCTTCCTTTGGTGCCAAAAGTGATGAATTCCAATTTAATCAGATTTTATAAATACATACGAGCATGTCCTGCTGAATTCAGTCAGCTTCTCTACCCGTTTTTCATTATCTTCTGTCTGTTCCATAACTTGTTTTATACTTCCCTTAAAAAACATAAGATACTTTATTAAAAAAGAACTTTAGACTTACCTTAACCGCTTAGGGATTTTATTAGATTTAGTGGTATATAAATATCACTCACTTACTCACTAAATAAATGTTCATTGTCTCAAGTGGATAGAGGTTACCCTAGGTGTGGTTACTCTACTGACCTGCTTTCAGTCAGGATTATGCAAAATACTCCAAATTTGGTCTTCCTTCCAGTGGAGGCACTGACTGTTTTTATGGTACAATTTTAAAATTGCATTGGTTTTAATTTAGTTTTCAATTGCTTTTATTTTAATTTGGATTCTTTGAAAGCTGCCTTGGGAGGTCATTGAAGGATGGGGCATAAATCCCTAAAACAATGAATGAATGAATGAATGAATGAATGAAAGTTTTCCCTCAGAACTGCACTTTTGGGGAAGAACAGATATATCGTGAGGAATACAAAGGAATTCTAGACAATAATCTTCCTGAATGATTTGAATTGCCTCACTTTCTGGGAAATAAACTTTCCCACCTAGGTGAAATTTCTTAACTCTTCCTGGTAATGGCAGGATATTCAGAGCCCTATTAAGGGCTTCTGTTCCTGGTTATATTCAACGTGCATGAAGAGAGGAGTGCTCGAGCTCCACCCCTCTCCTTTGTGGCATTTGTTGCCTTCAACTCATGGACAGCGACTGTCTGAAGAGGACAGCCTCCTATATCCACTCGCCATGTGAACCTGAATGCTTTGTATTGTTTTCTGTATTATCTGATGTGATCAATATATTATGTTTTACTATGTTATTCTATTTTATGGTTTTACATTTGATCTTGTAAACCGCCAGACAACTTTGGCTAATGCGTAGTATAGAACTGAAATTAACTAACTAACCAACAAAACTCTCTTTGGTGAACTTTGGTCAGTCATTATATCTAAGCCTAACCTAAAAGGTGAAATATAAATTTAAGAAATAACAAACAAATAATTCAAGTGTGACAGATAAACCTAATAACTCCTGATACATATATTCAAGAGTACTTAACGTTTTAACATTACTCTATCATATTTCTTAGGGTGGTCAAAGATAACATAGGAATTCAACTCCATATTTGTGGTCGCCAAGCATTAAAACCAAAGCTAATGGCCTAAACGTACTTATTTAAGGCTTCCTTCCAAGGAAATTGTTAGGTCTGAACTGAAAGGGCAGAAATGACAATAACTCCCTATTCTTTCATTTCCTTATACTGTGTAGCTTGGCTTACTTGCTCAAGTCACCTGAAGCTATATGTTCTACATGCAGGGTTTTTTTGTTGGTGGTGCACCCACTCTCTGCTTGGGCTGCAGATCATACAGGTTGCTTGATGAATAGCCCTGCCTTTAGAAAGCAAGACAGTCCATGGGTTGGTAGAGGTTTTTCATACCTCTACCAACCCTAGAATACTTGGCTGTATCTAATGCCAGTCCCACGTGGAGCACATCTAATGAACTGAATGGGACTCAAGCCAATCATGACTAACTTACGTCCCATTCACCTCAATGGGTCCGTTCCAAGTAGGACGAACACTGGATACCGCCCAGTGTTTCCTCCAAAGTAAAAGAGGGTGTTGTGATCTGGGTATTAAAAAGATCTTATTTTAGCTTCTTGTCCTGCTTGGAGCTGCAATGCCACAAACATTAGCCTTGTAAGATAAGCCCCACCGGGAACAAAAAAGCAGTACTTGTTTCTAAACAAGCATGCAGAGGATGGGGCTACAAGTTCAGGCACTGAGAGACTTACAGCAGCCCAATTTAGGGATGTGCGAAAGTCACTCACCTTTTGACGAAATGTGATTCAAGGTGGGAGGGAGGCGCTCCGTCCCTCCCCCCGAAATTCTGGCCGGGAGGGAGGCGCTCCGTCCCTCCCCCCGAAATTCTGGCCGGGAGGGAGGCGCTCCGACCCTCCCCCCCGAAATTCTGGCCGGGGGGGAGGCACTCCGTCCCTCCCCCCCCCCGAATCCTGGCCGGCCAGGTGCGCAAATGGCGGCGGCCATAGCCACCGCTGTTTGCGTCCCTGCAGTCAGCCGTGATAGGCTACGTAAATGTTTACGTAGCCTATCACGGCTGAGTAAAAAAAAAAACCCCACATGTACGCAAATGTATGTACGCAAATGGGCGCCACCATTTGCGTTCCTTATTTTGGCACGTCTAATCTACGTAAACATTTACGTAGACTATGGTGAAAATAAGGGGAACGCAAATAGTGTAGCGTCTACACTATTTGCGTTCCCCTTATTTTCGCCATAGTCTACGTAAATGTTTACGTAGACTAGATGTGCCAAAATAAGGAACGCAAATGGCGGCGCCCATGGGCACCGCCATTTGCATATGTGCGGGGGTTTTTTTACTCAGCCGTGATAGGCTATGTAAACTTTTACGTAGCCTATCACGGTATTTTTTAGAAATCTAGCCGTGATAGGCTACGTAAATCTTTACGTAGCCTATCATGTTTTGTTGTTGTTTTTTTTACTGGAAATGGTGGCGGTGGCAGCTGGTCGGAAGACCGGCTGCCGCCGCCGCCGCACCACCGCCGTCAGGAGGATTCGCCCAAGGTAAGTCCCATCCCAGGGGGGGCGGGGGGGCAGACTGTTTCGCCACCGATTTCGGGGGGCCGAATGCGCTGGCATTCGGCCTCCCTGAGATTCGTGGCGAAATTCTCTGACATCCCTAAATCCAATGCATGTTTTCTCAACAGCTTAGTCTCATTCAGTTCAGTGGGGTGGACAATGGAGCAAAGATCTTGGGCTCTTGTGAAATAGCATATTGGTAGAGATGAATGAAAGAAGGAAGTTTCTCTCCCCCCACTCCCTTCACCCAATGGCTTTAGGTAGCAGCCAGCCTGGGGAGGGCTTAAGGAGCAAAGGTCCCTTCTCCTGAGGCTCCCCATTTCCTAGGATCTCCATCCCTTTTCCACTTTGGTACCAAACTGACCTGTTAAGATAGCTAAATAAAACAGTACATTACTTAAAAAAAAAAAGTCAGCCCTGCTGCCAGATGAAAGAAAGATGCTTCCTTCCTGGGATATTTATGCTTTATTGCCAGAACTAGCCCAAAGGGAAGTCGAACTCTGCTTCTCTTTGTGGCTAGTTCTGGTTTCTCCTCCCTGGAGCTAAGAGCACATAGAAACCTCCCTCATCAGAAGCAAGCAAACATATTGAATCCAGGGGCTGGCATAACAAAACAAAAAAAGTTCAGAGCTGTTATGCTTTGGGGTTCAACACATGAGGCTTTTTATTTCACAATTTACTGGGGCTTCTGTTTCCGCATTCTAAGCAAGATAAAGATCAGCTCTTTACACAGGCAAGTTCTTCACAGCCTCAGGGTGGAGAGTCTCCTGAGGGATTCAAGTATCTCTCGCTCACGCTCTCTCTCTGCAAAGCAGTGTGCGGGAGGTGGGAGTGGCTTTGTTGCTGTCAGCTGTTTACATGGGGTATTGCCATCTTCTTCCTCCTCCCGCCAGCTCTGCACTCGCTTTGAGCCTCTCCTAGCCAAGCCAAAAAAACTCTCCTCCCAGTCCAAGTCAACAGGCAGATATACTGGGGGGGGGGGGGGGGATTGTGATTTTCCTGCTCCACCGAATGGCATCTTCTTCCCAGGCTGTGGTTATAGCGAAACTGCACATTTACATATAGCCATTAAAGCGGATTTACATTTAAATAGTGGATTATCTCAGGATTTGTTTTTGTGGGATAAAGATCAAAAACAGCTGAATGTGCCCTGAAGGTTGACAGCATCATGTAAATGACCTGCATAGTTCCATGAGTGACTAATCATGAGTGCACTATAAATGCCTCATGTAAAGACAGCCTTTGATTGAGGCAGGATTGGGAAAGGCTCCTTCCACTGAAGAAGGCCAAGTAGAAAGACATTTCCCTAGCCCTGCATTCAAAGCAAGTAGGAGCAACCAATTCCTGGATAGCCTCCATCACTGAAGGTAATCGTCTGTAATGTGCAGGAAGAAGGTTGGCTCCCATCTTGTAGGCCATCATACAGCCTTCCTGACACAGCACTGTTTCCACAAGCTTAGAGATTTCCATCCTCAACACTGTGAAGCAAGCATCATTACAAGCTCCCATCTGCTGGGGTCCTCATCATTCTCTCCTTTCCCAGACTGTCTAGATGCAAAAGGGAAGGTAGAAACGAAGTCCCTTGGTGTTGTAATAGTGTAACATTAACATGCACAGAAATATGAAAAGGCCAATAATTTTAGAAGGCTCAACCCCGGCCCCCAAATTGTTTTTAGTTGGATTACATTTACAAGTACCTCGGTTTCCTTCTGTCTCTGCTGATAAAATGACATCTTTTCCTCATCTGCCTTTTGCTCCCACTGCAGTTTTTCCAGTTGCTGAGTCAATATAGCTACTTTTTTCCTCACTAGTTCTTTCAGCTCCTTATATTTATTTATCTGGACACAAGCATACAAGTATTACCAAGTAGGACAACTGATAGTTACTTGCATCAAAGCTAAAGTATTACAGTACAATCCTATCCATGTCTACTCAGAAGTCTCCCTATTTTCAATGGCGCTTATTCTCAAGTAAGTGTATAGGGATGCATCCTTTTATTCTTTCTAGGGTTTAATGCAGGGGTGGGGAACTGTTTATGCCCTGGGGCTGGCTTAGTGAGAGGCCGCAGCTCAGTCATAACATGTATGCTTTGCATGCAGAAGGCTACAGATTCTACCCCCGGCATCTCCAGGTAGGGCTCAAAAAATTCCTGCCTGAATCCCTGGAGAGCCAGTCTCAGTGTCGATAATCCTGGGCTTGATGGACCTGTGTTCTGACTCCATGTAAGGCATAGGAACATAGGAAGCTGCCTTGTACTGAGTCAGACTCTCGGTCTATCTAGCTCAGTATTGTTGACACTAACTGGCAGTGGCTCTCCGGAGCTGTAGGCAGGATTCTTCCCTAGTCCTACCTGGGGATAGTGGAGAGTGAATCTGGGACCTTCTGCATGCAAAACAGGTGACTGAACTACAGCCCCTCCTCTCTGTGTTCCTATGATTGCCTCCTGAGACATGGGCCAGATGACATCACAGGGTGAGCCCCTCCCTCCCGAACCCCTGCCCCCTTCCTCAAAGCCATAGCCATTGGTGTCATAGTTTCCCAGTTGAGCACTACAGAATGAGCTGTCTTTCTGTAGAGCTGAGCCTGGGGAAAAGCCTAGCTCTCATCTCACAGAATCATAGAATCGTATCATAGAATCATAGAATAGTAGGGTTGGAAGGGGCCTACAAGGCCATCGAGTCCAACCCCCTGCTCAATGCAGGAATCCAAGTCAGAGCATTCTTGACAGATGGCTGTCCAGCCTTGTCTTGAATGCCTCCAACGCGGGAGAGCCCACCACCTCCCTAGGGAATTGGTTCCATTGTCGTATTGCTCTAACAGTCAGGAAGTTTTTCCTGATGTTTAGCTGGAATCTGGCTTCCCATAACTTGAGCCCATTATTCCGTGTCCTGCACTCTGGCATGATTGAGAAGGGATCTTGGCCTTCCTCTCTGTGACAACCTTTCAAGTACTTGAACAGAGCTATCATATCTCCCCTCAGTCTTCTTTTCTCAAGGCTAAACATGCCCAGTTCTTTCAGTCTCTCTTCATAGGGCTCCAATTAGTGTAGGACAGAGCTGGGGAAATCCTGGCAAGGGCGGAGCTTTAGGGGGAAGGGAGTGGTGCTTGGGAGAAAAGCTGGCAGGACATATGGGGAAGTGCACAAGGCAGAGATTCCCCATCTCTAGTTTAATGAAATCTGATTTTATTGCTGCTGTGAAGTCTCTTATAATCTTTATGGCTTTTCTTCTGTTTTAAATTATATTCGAATTTTTACCATTTTATTGTGTGTATTGTTTTAAAATTTTGTCAGTCACCTTGAGAGGCACTGGCAGTATTGTTTGCCTCCAGATGCACAAGCAACAGCGAGCTGCCTCCACTTCTCCCACTCTCGATGTGCAAGAGGAGGAGATCAGAAGTTTCTATTTCTAGTTAGTGGCAAACCATAGTTTGTCTGCAAGGCATGATCCCATACAAGGATTTAATCCTGGGTTACAGGGAAACTATGGTTGCAGCAAACCATAATCTTCTGCATTTAGCCCATAGTTTGCCACTAAATAATTTCCCAGTGCACAAAGAAAGGGAGAAGGGAGCATAGGAACCCATGGCTCCCACCTGCTTGTCCGCGTAATAACAAACCATTATGTCTGAATGCAGCCTTTGACTGAGAGGCAGAATAGAAATGTTTTATGCCACCTTTTGTTCTTTTTAAGGCCAAAAGCGGGTAAAGCAATAATCTGGAAGAGGGCTGCCTTGGCCTGTGTCTAAAATCCAAGAAAGGAGGAAAGAAAACTGTTCTTTTGAGAGAGTACTTAGTGTCCATGGTGATGGCAAAGAGCTGGAATGACGGCACACAGGTGAATCTAATGAGAATCTTCTGCAAGCTCAAATTGTCAATGGTTTCCATTTGTCATGCCCCCACTGGAGGAATCCTCCTCAGAGGAAGAGCTAGAGCTCCCAGAAACTAAGGGCACTCCAGATCAGTCACTGTCTCCAGACCAGGAGGAGCCTGGCCCCTCAGGGGAGATGGGGGGGGGCGGCTCTGCCTCTGAGGCAAAGGATGAACAACTCCTTGTCCCCCAGGAACATCGTTGTCTCAAGCAGCAGGACAGTAGAGCTCCGTGAGGAGTCCTCTCTTGCAAAGGAGGACTCCTCAGAAGAAAGTGACTCCTCATGAGTAGGGCTCTGACCAGAGAGCTCTAATGTACTGCAGCTGAGTCCTGGGTGGAGCAGCAGGCTTTGGTGTTAAAAGCCTTCAGTGTCTGCCTAGCTAGTGCTAGAAACAATGTTTTTACCAGCTTCTACTGTTCTGTGTCCTGTTCTCCTGACCTTACCTTAAGACTGAACCTCTGTGCTACTGACGTTGGACTCCTGGTTGACTCTCCTTCTTGAACTGCATACGGTATCTGTGTTTTGATCTTGGCTGCTCTTCAGACTTCTCTTTTGGATTGCTCTCTTGCCTGATAAAACTGTGCTTTTGGCTACTGCCTGCTGACTGATTTGCTTTTGAGTTGCCTCTTAGCTTAACCTGAGCCTGATCCAGCCATGGCAAGACACTACTGATGTCTTATCTGAAGCTTTCCAAGCTGCTTCACTTTAGGAACAGGCTTACTAACACTCAGATTGCAACTATTTACTGGCGAAGTTTTGAGAAAGCAAACTTTACTCCTGAGGAGTCAAGATTCAACACCCTGAAGTGAGGATGTAGTGAACTAGACAGACAAAACTTTCTCTAGGGAGCATCACCAATGCAAATAATAGTAAAAATAACAGAAAACTCAGCCTTTGATGTGTTAAGTACATCTGCAGCTACCCAAGTTAAAAGTTGTTTTGCATATTACATACATACTTTTAGCTCATCTTGAAATCTACCTGATTTTCTTCCAGGAAAACATCTCTCTCTCGGTGCAGTGTCTCCACTTCAACCTTTTTTTCAAATGTTCTCCAAGCTTTATCAATATCACTCAGTTCTATTTCTAATTCTTTTTTGTTTTCTTCTCTCTTAGCCTGTTCTTTCATATGATCTCTGAAGACTTTCTTAGCCATATCTACTTTTTTTATTTGGTGAGAGGTTCTTTCTTTTGCTTTAATATACTGGGGTCTCTTTTGATTCAGCACAACTTCCATTGACCTAAAAAATGGATACATTTGCCATCTTCCAACCAAGTTGTTTTAAGGAAATTCAAGGAACAATTTTGAAAGGCTACACTAAGTCACCACCCCTTCCCCTCAACATGAGAAACTCCTAGCAACAACAACTGCAAAATGCTAGAAGGCACTTAAGTAGAACTAATTCAACAACTGTGGCAACGAACCACCTTAAAACACAGCAGATTCCGGGCCACATCAGCAAACAAGAAGAATTCCCCAGGAGAGGTCAACAGTTCCACTTTCCCCACTTGTGCTGGTCAGTAGAACTGACTTTGAAGGGTAATTGAATCAATTATTTGCTAGAGTTACTTAACATATACTTGCTGGCTGAGGCTTAGGGCATTTCTACCCCAGCCGAAAATCCTGCATTTAAAACGGTCGTTTTAAATGCAGGATCACAACTGACTCCCTTTACATGCACTCCCTTTCCCCCCTCCCCTTCCCCCCCATCTGAGTCTTCCATTGATCTCCCTCCTCTTCCTGCTTTAACTCTTTTGACAGAGAAAACTGAAGCAGAACACAATGGGGTAATTTGATAGCTCATTATCTGTGATCTATTTAAAAACAGAACAAAGGGCATTTAGTGCAGGAGGGTCACTGCATCATGGAAAGAGCCTGCAAACTTCTGTGAAGGAGCAATTTCAATCGCAGGATAAAAGCCCAGTGTGTGAAGGGGCCCTTAATCTCAACCCACTTACTAGGACAAGAGCAGACAACCTTTTTGGGTCCATGTGCACATTTGGCAATTTGGGAAACTGTCACAGCTAGTCACAAGGCACAAGTAACCTGCCCAAAAGTCTCTGTATAAGGCAGAGGTGAGGTCTGAGCCATAATATACTAAACAATTCCTTTGAACCCACAGTTTTTAGCACCAACAGGAACCTATTTTACAGAAGGTAAACTCTTTTCCTCTCCCGCTGCCCACTCCTCTGCCAGCCAATACATTCTCGCCATGGCTTTTTCTTTCTCACTCTGATCACCACCCATAGATGCTCTCTTTTGTACTTTCCTAAGAATATCTTTGAGCCCCATCATGTAGCCCAGGAGCATTCATGGGAAATGAAGCTGGAGGCAGCTGGAGGTCCTCACTTTGCTTTGAAGTGATCCCAGCTGCTGGTTAAAAAAAAAGTTGATTTTTTAAAAAATAACTGGGAGGGCTAGTGCACCTTGGAGAGCACCAAGGAAGGTGCCCGGGTACACATCAGTGCCCATGGGTGTCAAATTGTCTACTCCTGTACTAGGGAGTAAATCCCATTGAATATACTGAAGCTTACTTCTGAGTAAATATGAGCAGAACATAAAGATGCTATTCCAGTGCTCCATAAAGTAATCTCCTCCTAAAGGTTGCTTCAGTAGATGCAATACTTTCAATTTCATAATGCCTCATGAAGGCAAGGAAACATAAACCTCCCATTCCAACATTCACCATGTGTAGCAGTCTTCTGACATAGATGGATTGCAGACAGAAGTGAGCATTTCACTACTAAGTGAAATCTATGCACTTACTTTATTTCTTTTTCAATATGCTGATGGTTTCTGTTTAACATTCCAAGGACCTTTTTCTTGGCTTTCACTGTATCTTCAGCATGAGAAACAGCAATTTTCTTAGTATCAATATTCAGATTTTTTGCAGACCATTTTTTGTTGAGAATGCTTATTTTTTGTTCATTGTGATATAGCTGGAAAAGCTGACACCGCCCCCTACACTCTCGCAACTCTTTGATCAGCATCTGGTAATGTTCTGCCTGTAAACAGCCAAATTATTAGCAGTCAACTGATATGCAACACCAATAGCTATTCGTGGTTAAAAGTCAGACACAATACCCCAACCCAAAATTTGTTGCGTGTATTTCAGTTGCTTAAAGTTCATATTCATACAATATATCCATGAGCATTTTTGCTATTTATAAATATTTGTCTTTATATTTAAATGCTTAATATAACAATGATCAGTCTTAGCATCTGCTCAATATACATCAATGGCCCCCGTTTACCAGGGGCTCCAACTGCTTCCGGGGTGGGTGGGGGGTAATACTTTTCCTGGGGTGCAGCTGTATGGCTGGCCTGTCATCTGGCCAAGCTGTAGCCTAGGTCCCTCCACTGCAGTCAATTGGGCTGGTTTCTGGAGGACAGGGCCTCAGTTGAGGAGGGATAAGGAGGGAACCTCTCCCTTCTGGTCCATGACTGGGCAATAAATTAGGAGCCTAACCCAGGCCCCAGCATTGCTATCACCAGCTTCCCTGGTCTTGCAGGGCTCATTACTTTGCTATGGATAAATTCTAGCCACTAGCTGATGGGGCTAGGAAACAATTTTACCTGTATTTACCTCAAAAACTGTCTCCATGTAGATTCGGCCGAAGACAATAATAACCTGATTTTTTCCTCAGATTTGTAGCACCTCAGCTAAGGTAATTCCTATACAGCAAGCTAATTTACTTTTGTTTGATATACCACCTACACCTCATTTGCACTTGTACATTCACCAACAGGTTCTTCTAGGGCAGTTTAGTTATTCCTAGAGAGGGGTGTGTGTGTGTGTGTGTGTGTGTGTGTGTGTGTGTATATGAGTGAGAAAGGGGGGGAGACAGAGAGAGAGAGAGAGAGAGAGAGAGATTTGGTTTTGCATCTTTCTACATCTTCACTTAGATCCACCCCAATTAAAAACTGCTTGTAAGAATTGCTCATTCAAGTGTAGCAATCCATTCTACATTTGTATTTCCTACTTCACTGCTTATCTTGGAGGATCCTGAGCAGAGTTGTTTGACTGTGTGAAGTAAGAATCTAGAAAAACCAGAGCCAAAAGTCTCAGTTTTTGAGCCAGGGGAAGCAGAGAATATCAGCTGCAACCTGAGTCTTAGGATTTTTACACACACACACACAGTAAATTAAGATTAAGCAGGGAGATTTTGTCTCCTTTCCTATTACAATATTTAGCACTTTAGCAGAATACTGCACTACACAAGGATGTCATTACTACTAGCATACACTCTTATCACTGGAGCTTTGAGTCACAGAATTTACACAAGTTTACAAATATGCAAGTTAGCACTGACTTCCAGTAAGTGACTGCTTAAATTAAAACCATCTACTGTAGTACAAGAATGTAAGAATTCTAGAATAGGACTCTTTAAAAGTGTTTAGCACTTGACTTGGACCTCTAATACCCAGAATATTATTCAATGTTTTTCTCCTTTCATTGTTTAACAAACATTTTGGCCAGGGGTATATACTACCAGACAATAGTTCCTGCATTACTGCTTCATAGAGTAAAAAAGTAAAAAATAAGGGAGGGGAATCAACTGTACAGTATCTAGTATAACACAGCAAGATAATTTTGGTGTTTATGCTTATGAGCAATATCTCCATAATAGGAAATTTAGAAAACCTGATCTAAATAGTGACTTCCCAATGAAAACAAGGAAAACTCTGATTTACATATTATAGCTCACACCAACCTAAGAACCTAAAACATTCTTGCTAAGCAGTGCACAAAAACATTTAAAATGTTATATGCTGTTCTTTAAATTACCTCCTCCTTCTCTAACTTTGCACGTTTGCGCTCAGCTGCAACGTTTTTCTTCTTATTGTAACTGAACTGTGCATCTTCCCCTGCCTTGTGCATATTGTTCTTCTTTTCTGTATATTCAGCAGCAAGTTCCCCTGAATTACTAATTTGTTCAAAAAGCTGAGTTCTTTCTTTGGGTTTCTTCATTGCAATTGCTTCAACTTCACCCTACAACAAGATAGTAGAACTATAGAATCAAATGGCTACAATTAAAGCCAAACTTTGTCAGCAGAAACAAAATGGATCAGCAGCCAAAAACAAATGCACAATTCAGACATCATGCCAAACCAAGGTTAATGAAACTTAACTCTGGTTGGATGTGATGTCCAGATTGTCAAACCATAGTTTATGATAGGCTGGCAAACCAGAATTGGAGAACATGCTATAAAGTAGTTTTGTAAACCATGGTTTGGCAGGACATTTGAATTGAGAAACCATGATTATGGCTGCTGATCTTTCTCCAGACACCGCTGCACAATAGAAGTGGCACTCCTGACCAGATCGAAAACAAAAGCAGACCAAAAGTTCCAAACCGTAGTTTACATATACTTTGAAAGCTCAAATCATGTTTAAAACCAAGCCATAGTATGGTGTGATATTTGAGTTAAGGCATTTATTAAAAGAAAAAAAATTAAACCAAAAGTATTAATGCTACTTTTGCAGCAACGTGTCAAGGCTAGCTCTAGGAATCTGTAGGGTTTTTGGCAAATGATTAAGTGCCCAACTCTCAGCCCCACCCTGTTATTAGCACCCCTTCTTTTTGAGAAACAGTAGCAGAAATATTTCTGGGAAACCATTTTTGGAATATATAACAATCATCCAACCTTGTTAGTAGTCACACTATTTCCATTTTATACACTGGGACTGAATCAGGAGAAGACAGTTAACAGATGGGCTCAAGGCCATCCAACACACCTATAATATAAAATTAAGTTGAGACACAACCACAGTTTCTACACATCTGGGGTAGTTCCAAGTCAAAACAAAATGTGGAAAGGTAGTTCATAGGTACTGCTTCTGGAGTCCTTGTGTCCCTACCAACTCCACTGTTTCTCATTACAGGAGCAACCTGTAAGTCCCATGCTGGTCTCATACCACTAGGTTCCACAGCACAGGGATGGGGAATTTTTTTTGGCCTGAAGGCCATGTTCCCTTGTGACTAACCTTTCATAGCTGCATGCTAGCAGTGGGCACCCCTGCACAAAACAAACACAAAAAAATCCCCCTCTGCAGAGCATATAATCATAGAATAGTAGGGTTGGAAGGGGCCTACAAGACAATCGAGTCTAACCCCCTGCTCAATGCAAGAATCCAAGTCAGAGCATCCCCAACAGATGGCTGTCCAGCTTCATCTTGAATGCCTCCAGTGTGAGAGAGACCACAACCTCCCTAGGGAATTGGTTCCATGGTCATATTGCTCTAACATTTAGGAGGTTTTTCCTGATCTTCAGCCGGAATCTGGCTTCCTGTAACTTGAGCCCATGATTCCATCTCCTGCACTCTGGGATGATCAAGAAGAGATCCTGGTCTTCCTCTCTGTGGCAACCTTTCAAGGACTTGAAGAGCGCTATCCTATCTCCCCTCAGTCTTCTCTTCTCAAGGCTAAACATGCCCAGTTCTTTCAGTCTCTCTTCATAGGGCTTTGTTTCCAGTCCACTGATCATCTTCATTGCCCTCCTCTGAACCCTCTCCAGCTTGTCTGCATCCTTCTTCAAGTGTGGTGCCCAGAACTGGACACAGTACTCCAGATAAGCCTAACCAGTGCTGAGTAGAGGGGAACTAGTACTTCCCGGGATTTGGAAGCTATGCTTCTATTAATGCCTGCCCAAAATAGCAGTTGCCTTTTTTGGAGCCACATCACATTGTTGGCTCATATTCAGCTTGTGATCTACAACAATTCCAAGATCCTTCTCGCTTGTACTGCTGTTGAGCCAAGTTTTCCCCATCTTGTAACTCTGCATTTGGTTTCTTTTTCCTAGGTGCAGAACTTGGCACTTATTCCTATTAAATGTTATTCTGTTGTCTTCTGCCCAGCACTCCAAGCTATCAAGATCACTCTGAATTTTGTTTCTGACTTCCAAAGTATTAGCTACCCTGCCCAATTTTGTGTCATCTGCAAATTTGATCAGCATTCCCTGCACCCCCTCCTCCAAGTCATTAATAAAAATGTTGAAGAGCACAGGGCCCCGGACTGAGCCCTGCAGTACCCCGCTCGTTACCTCTCCCCAATTTGAGAAGATCCCATTGCTAAGCAGTGTTTGAGTCCGATTCTATAGCCAACTGTGGATCCACCAGATTCATCTAGCCCACTTTGAGCTAGTTTGCTCATCAGGATATCATGGGGCACTTTGTCAAAAGCTTTGCTGAAGTCGAGGTATATATGTCCACAGCATTCCCACAGTCCACATGGGAGGTTACTTGATCCAAAAATGAGATCAGATTTGTCGTCGTCTTGACAAGTCCATGTTGGCTTTGAGTAATCACTGCATTGTTTTCAAGGTGCTTCCAGATGGATTGCTTTATCATCTGCTCCAGAATTTTCCCAGGGATTGATGTCAGACTGAGTGGTCTGTAATTCCCAAGTTCCTCCTTTTTGCCCTTTTTGAAGATAGGGACAACATTAGCCCTCCTCCAGTCATCTGGCACTTCACCCGTCCTCCATGATTTCTCAAAGAGAATAGACGGTGGTTCTGAGAGCTTCTGCCAGTTCCTTTATTACTCTAGGGTGCAGTTCATCTGGCCCTGGAGATCTGAACTCATTCAAAGTAATTAGGTGTTCCTTGACCAGATGCCTATCGATCTCAAGCTGCAATCCTGCGCCTTCAGCCTGTACTTCGCCTTGGCTTGGGGGGGGTCATAGACCCTCTTTTGGGAGAAGACTGAGCCAAAGTAGGAATTGAGCACCTCTGCCTTTTCTTTGTCCTCGGTTATCATTTTGCCATCGTTAATAGCTGAACCACCATTTATTTCCTCTGTCTTTGACATTGCATGTAGCTGAAGAAAGTCTTTTTGTTGCTTTTAGCATCCCTGACCATCTTCAGCTCGTTCTCAGCTTTAGCCTTCCTGACACCATCCCTGCAATTCTGTGCTACCTGCCTGTACTCTTCCTTTGTTGCTTGGCCTTCCTTCCACTTCCTATATGTGTCCTTTTTTGTTTTCAGATCATCTCTTAGCTTTTTGTGGAGCCACATTGGCTTCTTCTGTTGTCTTCCCCCTTTTTTCATGTTGGAATTGTTTGTAATTGTGCCTTGAGAATGTCCTTTTTAAAAAACTCCCACCCATCTTGGACTCCTTTTCTCGTTAGAGTCATTTGCCATGGGACCTTACTTATCATTGTTCTGAGTTTATTAAAATCAGCTTTCCTAAAATCCAGGGTATGCATTTGGCTACACTCGGCTTTTGCTTCTTTTAGAACCAAGAACTCAAGGATAACATGGTCGCTTTCCCCCAGAGTTCCTGTAACTGCTACTTTATCCACTAAATCATCTCTGTTGGTTAGGATCAAATCAAGGATAGCTGATCCTCTAGTTCCTACCTCTATTTTCTTTAGGAGGAAGTTATCTGCCACACAAGTCACGAATTTCCTGGAGGGGCCATGTTTTGCAGAATTTGTCTCCCAACAAATGTCAGGGAAACTGAAGTCCCCCATTACTACTACATCATGCTTCCTTGAAACATTGGTGATTTGCTTTTCAAAAGTTTCATCCTTGTCTTCTCCTTGATTGGGTGGCCGGTAGTTGACTCCGACCACCATGTTCCTTTTACTCTTTTGCTCCATTTATTTTAACCCAGATGCTCTCGATAGGGCTACCAAGCTCATCCTCCTGTATTTCTGTGCAGAGGTAAGTATTTTTAACATATAATGCAACCTCACCTCCTTTTCTGTTCCTCCTGTTCTTTTAGAACAAGTTATATCCTTCAATTGCTGTATTCCATTCATCCCACCAAGTCTCAGTTGTACCTATGAAGTCATAATTTCCCTCCTGTATTAAGAGTTCAAGTTCATTCTGTTTGTTTCCCATTCTCTCGGCATTAGCATACAGACATTGAAGACCATGTGCTTCATAGTCTGGCTTTCTTCCTACATGTCTGTGAAGAGTATTATTGGGCGCTATTAGAGCTGTTCTCTCCATTGCAGTGCATGAGCCTTCATCCATTGTTACCCCCAACTTTACATCTCCCTTCCCCGTAGGATTCAGTTTAAAGCCCTCCTGATGAAGTTCTTCATGCTGTGGCCAAACACATTCTTCCCAGCCTTTGTGAGGTTCAACCTGTCCCTTGCCAACAGTCCACCTTCCAGGAAGCATAACCTGTGGTTCCAGAATCCAAATCTCTCTCGTCGGCACCATCTTTGCAGCCAGTCATTCACCCGGAGTATTTTTCTTTCCCTTTCTATCCCTCTTCTAACTATTGGAAGGATGGATGAGAAAACTGTCTGGGCCTCAACATCCTTGATAGGGATGGGCGGATTACTTACCCCATTCTGGGTGGGGATGTCCACTGTGGGGGGGGGGAGGCGATCCGTCCCTCCCCCTGGAATCCTCCCCCTGGAATCCTCCCCGGCTGGTTCTGCTCTGCAGCATGTCCACAGAGCCGCCGGCTGGGCCCGCCCGCAGCCGGACTTCCGTCCACTGGCAGGCTGCAGCCGCAAATGGCGTCTGGCATAGCGAGTGCCATTTGCGTCCCTGTGTTAGCCATGGTAGGCTACGTATATATTTACATAGCCTATCACGGCAAAGAGCGGGGACGCAAATGGCGTAGCGGCTGTCACTTGCGTCCCTGCATTAGCTGTGATAGGCTATGTATATATTTACGTAGCCTATCATGGCAGAGAGTAGTGACACAAATGGCGTAGCAGACGCCATTTGCATCCCTGCTCTTTTTGTGATAGGCTACGTAAATACTTATGTAGTCTATCACGGCTAAAGCAGGGAGGCAAATGGCAGCTGCAGATCAGGGCAGCCATTCGCAGCTGCAGACCGGGGCAGCGGACGGACCGGACCACCCAGCGCCAGGTAGGGTCCGCCCCGGGAAAATTTTACGGGGTGATAGGAGGGACTGCTCCGTTCTGCCGTGGGGGGCCAGATTCTAAAGAATCTGGCCTCATTGGAGTCCGTGGCAGAATTCTCTAGCATCCCTAGTTCTTGAGTTTCCTTCCCAAAGCTTCAAAGTCTGACATGATTTCTTCGTAGCTCTGCTTGGTGGTATCATTTGTTCCCACATGGATGAGAAGGGATACCTGTCAGTGGGCTTTATGAGTACAGGGAACCCTTCAGTCATATCTCTAATCGGTCCTCCCAGGAGACAGCATACCTGGTGAGTCCACAGGTCCTCGCCATATACTTGGGTTTCGATCTCACGCAGCAAGGAGTCTCCCACTACTGCTACTCTTCTCTTCTTGTAGCTGTAGGCCTTGGTTTCATCTCCTCTGCTTGACTGACCTTCAGCCTCTTGCTCGCTCTCATGCAGGTTCCACTGTAATTCTTCCTCTGCAGGCTGTCCTCGATTCTCATCCTCAAGTACCTGGAAAAGGTTCCTTAGTTACACTGCCTCCACTGGTGCAGAGTGTCTTCTAGTTCTTCTGCTCCAAACTGTCACGCTTTTCCAAGGAGTATCCTTTACTTCATTTTTCCTCACCTCAGCAGTTTCCTCTTCTGCCTCAGCTTGCTGTTGCTCTTCCAGCTTCTGGTCTTCCCTTTGCTGCTGTAGTTCCCCCATTCTGTCCAAGAACTCTTCGTGTTCTCTTATTCCCTGGAGGGTCGACACTTGCTGCTCCAGTCCTCTTACTTTTTCTTCCAGCAGTGTGATCAACTTGCACTTGTTGCAGGTGTAGTCCATGTTGTTCTCAGGCAAGTAAACAAACATGGTGCACACCTTGCAGGTCACCACCACTGGAGAGTCTTGTCCTTCCATAGTCTCTTTTCCCTTTTTGTGTCTAGTTTCCTGGTTGTTCTAGAGCCTGTGCCTGGTCTTCTACTCTCTTTGCCTTTGTCTCCTTTGTCTCTTCTGCCACTGCAGCTCCCCTGGCCAATTCCTGTTTGCTCCCTGTTCGCTCGCTCTGATCGCTCTCTCACTTCTGTAGTCCCTAGACCAGTTGGAGCAGCTTCCTCTGCTCTGCTCAGCTGGGAGGCGGGAAACAGCAACTAGTCTTGAAAAAAGCCTTCCACTGGCACCAATGGGAGGCTTTTTTCAAGACTACTTGCTGCACCCGGGGGGGGGGGGTATCATTTGGGGGGATCACAGCAAGTGAAGGGGGAAGCTGTAGGAGAGGCCCCACTGGCCACCAATTCCCCACCCCTTCCATAGACAACATATGGGTAGCCTAATCCTATGCATATTTACTTGGAAATAAGTCCCGTTGTGTTTAATAGGGCACTCTCCAAAGAATGCACAGAATTGCAACCAGAATCAAGTAACTCCAGCACCCCACAGTCAGACACAGAGGAGGAAGAAAACTCAAACGCTAAGACTGGCAGGCTCCTTCCCTCCCTCCAAACACATCCACGCACACAGTATGGCCAATCTGGTCTCAGTCTCCACTTACTCACTACATAGCTCCATATCCAGATGGGCTTGGCATTGCACAGCAGCTGCAGATTCTTCCTTTCTAGTTTGGTTGTTATTAAAAAAGGGGAGAGATGCAGAGCAGCAATGCAGTGCTACAACAGAAGCCATACAGCAAAAGGGAAAGGCTGCCACCACTTCCTTGTTCCCCACTTTGAAAGTGGTGCTGCCTGATATTAGCTGGCGCAAGGGCAACTAAATCAATACATCAGGAATGCACAACCTTTTTGACCCTGAAGATTGCATCCAGTTTCTGCTGGGGGTAGTTTTAGCTGCCTTGGGCTCTTGCAAGAGAAAGGATGGGATACAACCATGATAGATCAATCAATCAATCAACCTTTGTATCAATACAGTCCACAAAAGCTTTTAAGGTTTAACATATCCCCCCTTCTGTGCATATTTACTCAGAAGTAAGAAATAAATCCCACTCCCCTGCAGTGAAAGGGTTAAAGGCTAACTTTAGTAAATCGCCCTAAAGTACTCTTTCGCTTCTCCAATGCTCTCTTAAATAGCTGTGATGCTGTGCTTCTTTGATGTTCTGTAGTTTCAAGTCCTTTCTCTGTTGTGAGGTTAAGTCCCTTCTCTGCTTTATCGCAGTAACAATCTTTTGGGTTTACGGGAGCATCTCATTGCGAGCAGGGAGAAGGAGAAAGGGGGGTTGGGAGCAATAACTCTGGGGCAGAGTGCTGGAATGGGGTACAATTGAGAGGCTGAGCTGCTCTCAGGGGGACTTTCAGATGCTGCACTCAAAAATCAGGGATTTTGGCTTCTCAAGGCAAAAGTGTGCACATGGGGAAAAATGGGGTAGGAGCAATAACTCTGTGGCAGATTGCTGGAATGGGGCAAAATTGGGGTGGGGGGAAGCTCCAAGGGGGACCCTTCAGATGCTGCACTCAAGAACCGGGGATTTTGGCTTCTTCGGGGAAATCAGTTGCTCTCCATTCATAATAATGTAGTAGCGGGGGGAGCCTGGACAGGGGGTGGGGGTACAAGCCTCTCTCATTGGTTGAGCAGCCCATGCCAGTTTGATGTTCAGTTCTGCTCCCCCCACCCCACCCCACCCCACCCCACCCCACCCCACCCGGAACTATGTTCATTTCAAGCACTGTGTGACCCCTGAAAACCATATTGTAAAGGTAAGGTACACTCAGCTTATCTTGCTTTGTGTGTCCCTGATGGAGCAAAGCTGATTCCATGAAAATCCAGGTAATACTCCGTGCTTCTCATACTGTTGTCATGATGATCCCCCCCCCCCATAAGTGGGACAGGGACCAGAGACACACAGCTGTGTCTTGCCTTTTCTCAAGGGTGTAAGTATTGGGGATGGTCACATCTCTGGTATTTGGAAGAAGCTGAGAAGGTATGCATAAACCACCACATATTTCCCACTTAAATTAATTGTTGAGTGTGGTCCTGCTGGATACAAAATGTCACTGTATGGCCACTCTGCCCCCCCCCCCCCGCCCCGCGTGTTCATCCAAGCCACTGGGACACAACTTGGTGAGCTAATCATCCCCAATATGGACTTCAGAGACCACTGGCATGGTGTGGTCTAATTTTCTGATATAACATGAATATTTTACCTGAAAAACCAGGCAATTCCTTGCTCTAGCAATGATGCCAATTTGTCCAAGTTCTTCTATATATGCAGATCGGCTGACAACAATGTCATTGACAAGAAACTCAGATCCATTGCCTAATTTTTGAAGAAATGAAGAATGGAATCTGAATTAATAAACATCCGTGCATTTGGAGTGCTACATTAGTCCTCCAGCCAAACACATAGTCCAGCATTTGGGAAATTAAGGCTATATCCATTTTTACTGTAAAACACTAGCTGGACAGAATATTTGCAGCTATTTCCCCCCAGGAATTACATTTTTACAAGTCAACACCTTAGCTGCAGGCCTCTCTCTCATATTACATCCTGATGTGGTCTATAGCACTATGCATGCTTTCTAGCCATTTTAGTATACCAAGTATAAACCTCAATACAAACAAAATCTTGTACAATCTAAAATAGTATTTGATGCTATTACAACACAAAAAAATATTCACACTGGATGATGAATACTGCAGGATACTAGACTCTCAAACAGTTAAAACCGTTGAAAATGAAGATAATTGTTTTTTTGTTTTGTATGTATCTTCCATAGCTGTAACCACGGAGGCAGCAAATATATCAAGTAAATGAAAATGTAACCATATGGGAATTAGAACTCAAAATATTTAGAGAAGACATACTGACTACTTGCAAATATTGTTGGGTTTGGGCTGCTGGGTGTCAGAATGGTTATATGCCCCTGATAGCATGGCTGGAGATAGATATAGATATATATGAATTAGCAATAAAGGAACATTCCAGTTCTAAACCTGTTTACTCAAAATGTCTCACTGAAAAGTACTTCTAAGTAGGTGAACTTAAAATAGCAGTTTTAGGGTACAATCCTATTCAGATAGGCGGTTGCCTCCAAACTCAGAGGCGACCACCTATCCAATGTAGGGCAGGAGAAGCAAGGAAGGGATCGTTCCCTCCGCGCTTCTCCTGCCCTGTATTTTTGGCTATATAGCCAATTGTGGCTGTCTAGCTGCAGGAGGGCAGAGCGGGGGAGGAGGCTGCTGTACAACACATGGGATGTGTCGTACAGGCATTTCCGCCCTCCCCGGAATGCCCTCCGGGAACGCCCCTTTTCAGCCTCTCCACACTCTTCTTGTGAGCGCAGAGCACGGGGTTGTTCTGCACTGCCTCGGAGGCAGCGCGGAAGTGGGGGGAGGTCGGTTCTCCAGGATCTGACCTCGGAGCGTAGGGTCAGAGGTCACATCCTGGAAAACCAGATATCCTATGGCTGTCTAGCAGCCATAGGATTGCTCCCTCTGTCTGCAATCCTATATACACATACTTAAGGCAAGCCCTATTGAACTTACTTCTGAGTAGACATCTACAGGATTATACTGCTTACGTTATAACAACACATGGTGAGGATCCTTCCACAAATATTAAGTCATAAGCATTTTAGAAACAAATACATAAAACCCAGTTATTTCTTAAAAGGTGCTTTAAAACCAGTCATGGGAAAACTAGTCACGGTCAGCTATTCACTGGAGCTTATACAGCACAAGGGGCTAAGGAGGGTAATGTCAGGGGAAAAGGCACATAAAGATTTTGGGCAGTACCCAACGCTGCCCATATGCCAGCTGCCTGTCCCATTCTGGAAACAAGCATTTTGGCTCATTTCTGGGATTGCTCTAGGAAGAATTAGCTTCCTGTTGCACTGGCAGTGGGTCCTGCTGGCACAACATGATGAACAGAGGTGCAGGGGCAGAGTTGCATAATGCCCAAAAGAACACAACACAAGCGTAGTAACAGCATTGGAACGATACAGCAAAGTGTTAGATCTACAATATGTATTTGAGACAGAAAGATCTTGGAGACTACCCCTCAGAAATATTTTGAAAAAGGTAAAGTGGAGAAACACTTGGTATGCTAATTAGATGACAAACCAGGAAAAAAATAGTCACACATGCATTTTTTGGGAAAATTATCCAAAAAAAACCCCTCCCCACCCCGAACCCATTTGTAGAAACCATAGCTGAGTTTGTGGATTATTTTAAACTTATCAATCAGGACAATCTAGAGAGGAAAATATTGTACAGCATCTCAATGAGATACAACTTGAGTAAGGATGATACGGCTACGCTAAATGCCCCATAACTCCACAGGAAATACACCAAACTATACAAGTATTAAACCTAAAAAAAAGAGCCAGACCTTCCTGCAGAATTTTATAAAACCTTTTGACATTCTGATAGCCCCTCTAAAAATCATTTTGATGAATGCAAAATGTCAAAGATAAGTGGTTCTTGGAATGATACAAAAATATCCATGATCTATCTGTAAGAAAAGGAAGAATCCACCTTTGACTTAAACTTGCCCATCTATATAACTATTAAATCAAGATTATAAAATCCTTATACCTATTTATGCAAAAAGGCTAAACAAAATTATCATAAAATATATTCATATAGCTTAAACAGGCTTTATTGAATGATTATTGTCAGAATATTCCAGAATGGCACTCAACCTGATAAATGAATGCCTAACAAATTGGAAACTGTTCTAGTTTTCTTGATGCAGAGAAAGCATGTGGCGTTAGAGAACATAGTTTTTGCACAATGTATTAAGAAGGCTAAGGCAGCAATCCTATACACACTTACACAGGAGTAAGTCCCACTGAACTCCATGGGGCTCACTTCCTAATAGACGTGCATAGGACTGCACTTTAAATATAGGTTTGTTGTTGTTCAGTCGTGTCCGACTCTTCGTGACCCCATGGACCATAGCACGCCAGGTACTTGATTTTAAAAGTATGTAACAGCCTTAAGATAGCCCACATGCTATTATTTTCATTAACAGTCAAAATTATGTACTTTTAAAGATTTATAGAGTCATCCTCTTTCTGACCTATTTGTAATCTGCACTGAACTATTTATTTACTTCCTTGATAAGAATATCAAGTACAATTACAGGAGTTAAAAGAGGTTGATGAAGCTTCAAAATAAGTTTATGCTGATAACACATGCTTTGTCAAACAAATCCTATAATATCTCTATTATGGAATGAGGGCAAGTTCCAGGCTTTAAGGCAAACCCCTCAAAAATGGAGACCACAGGATTTAATATTTCACAACTAATTAAGAATTACATTACACCCAACTGTGGAATCTAACTGTAGAATGTTTAGGTATTTGTCCTTTGATCTGGACAAGTTTTTCCACCTACATTATGTACCATTAATTAAAACTATTCCTAAAGATCTAAATAGAGGGTCTTCAATGAGACGTTCGTGGTCAGGTAGAATAGCTATGCTAAAAATAACCATCATACCAAAGATTCTATTTTTTTTTTATATAGAAAAGGTTATGGTTGTGATCAAGCAGCACTACAAAGATGGCAGAAAATGCTAAGAAATTTTATTGGAAAGGAAAAGGATCAAGGGCAGCTGCAACAACTTTAGAAACACATCTGAAAAACGGTTTGAAGGTTCCTAATCTCAGAACATAATATATTGTTATTCGCTTACAGTTCAAGGCTACATGTTCCAAACAGTGATATGGGGCAAAAAATTTCCCATTGCTTTATTATTCCATGGAACATTTTCCTATTTCATAGGTTCATTAGTAAAAATGAATGCATGCCAATTGCAAATATAGTATTACATATATTATACTTGGCAGTTTCAAAGTTGTAATTAATGTTTTTCAGGTGATTATCCTTAGCAAGTATGTGAGCAAATACATATATGTCAGAGTGGAATGGAACTAATAGGGAAAGTGAAACTGAAGGTGCCCCAAAATAAAAGGTTCTCTGTACTCACTTATATTTCCCATATAAACCAGCCTACGTACCTCGAATAATTCTTGAAAATGTTTTCTCTTCTCCATTTTCTTCACTGTACACCATTCTGACACTTCCACTTGATGAAACCGGCTTCCCAACATGTGCCCCATGTATCAGTTCTTGAATGTGTTTCACTCGTAAATTAGATGCCTTTTCACCCATTACAAAACTAAGGGCATCCATTACGTTCGATTTCCCTTCAATTATACAAAAAAATTAAAACTGCACTTTTCAAATAGGGATTAGATTATTACACTTATCTATATTTTAATTTCAGGTTTTACCTAAGAACCTCTTAATTAAGGAACCTCCCTCTAAAACAGTGGTGCACAACCTTTTTGGCCCCGTTCAGATACACATCCCCACACACGCCAGCAATCCTGATACAGATCACTCTTTCCTCAGTGAACAAAAGGTGATCTGTGTTAGGATTGCTGGGGCAGGGAATTTGGAGCCAGCAAAGCTCAAGAAAAAAAATTGTTTGGATGTATGATGGCAATACAGCTGAGTGCATATCAAATCTATTAACAACACTAGATACTACATGGACCACAAGATAGCTTAAGTTACAGGTAGTGTGATAAATCCCCTAAGGGATTTTCATACCGTGCAAACCATAAAGAATCATGACTCATGAATCACCACAGGTATGTTTTATCTCCCAATATTTGTGAATAAGCTTACCCAAAGTTAAGATTCTTATGTTAGATTATGAGCAGGGCCAACATATTTCCATAACTTGGCACACAAAAGCCACAATCCTATGCACATCTTACTGAGTAAGCCCTATTGAACTTAATTAAATTGACTTCTGAGTAAACATGCATAAAACTAAGTTGAAACAGTTTTGCATTGTACTTTTATGAGTAAAAACCCCTAGTACAGAATGTGGCAGGTATTACAGAATTGGAAAAACTCAGCTTTTTTCTTTAGCACAGATTTTTAGCCCTCCTGCAGAAATGTTTAAAATAAGAGGGCAAGTTTCTGAAATAGTTTCCTCATGCAGCTATACCCAGAGTGTGGAGCACCATAATAGCGCAAGAGCACCGAGTACACCATGAAAAACAACTCCTCTTCTTCCAATATTGGTGGGCCTGCCCTTTGGTTAAGAGGCACCACTGGTAGATTTTAATATTCAATTGAAAGTCTTCCCCCCACCCCCTAAGAGGATCCTGAGCGTAAAGTGTACAATGTGGAATTTTAAGTTTTCAATAAACCTAAAAATAAGATGAAAGGTAAAGGCTTCCACATAGAAAATCTTGAAATCATTACCATATGCCCCAAAGGCTTACAACCACAAAAGGCATCTCTTGTACACTGCCAAATCCTATACTCAGTCTTGATAATGTATAGGGCTAACAACACTCTATTAAAAACACCTTAGACGAACTGTATCAGCTTTAATTGATTTACTGAGTGTTGGGCACCTACCACGTGTAGTTTTTTAAAGTACTTATATTTAAAAATACTTCAAGTAATGAACTGGTAACCAGTTCATTGTAGTAAACAGTCTAAATCAAAAATTGGAATTGGAATAGAATTTAACATAAGATTAAACAGTAATGGTGTACTGCCAGTCCAGTTGAAGAGAGAAGCAAAGTGGCGGACAGCATCCAAAGTCCAGCCAGCTCGTGGCAGCCAGGGCAGGGCGGCTGGCTATAGTGAACTTCTCCGTGTGCATGGGGGGAAGAGAAATTAGCTCCAGGCTTGCATAACTGAGGACCCCTCTCAACAGAAGGGCTTTGGATTTAGCAGATCGAAGGCCAGCTCCGCCCCAGAAACACCCTGTTTGGGGGCTTACCGCTGCCGGTAGATTTATCCCCACAGAGCTCTCCATAGGAATACATGGTGCTTCTGGAGAAGGTGTGCCCTCCTGCTGGCAGAGCTCTTCTCTGTCAGCAGAGGGACACATCCAGCCCTCCCTGTCTCCTCTTAGATGGCTGTCTGCGGGTGTTAAGATTACTCTGCCTATAACAGCAGCTGGTCCCTCAAAATGAGCAGCTTTTCAAGAAACTTTCCTCAGACTTAATTTAGATTAGTTTATGAGTGGCTATTTATACAGATTAGTGAATTCAGATGGGTAGAACTACACTCTACCCTACTGATTTTTAAGTGTTATTTTATTTAATAAAACCATTTATTAGCCATTTTCCAGCACTCAGGTTACGTACAGTAACAAAACAAAACAGGTTCATCAAACAAGCAAAACCAAAAAATATGTCTATAGGACTAATCAATCGATATAAGTCTTGTTTGGGATATCAAGTAACGAATGAACAGGGGGGAAGGAAATGCTAGCCACACTCCGGAGACCAGGACAGAGGCACGCGACGGATGAAACGTTCCCACGTGTTACCTGAACCATTGGGACCAATGACACAAGTAAATTTCTTGAAAGGTCCAATGCACTGTTGCCCCCTCCATGACTTGAAGTTCTCCACCATCAAAAACTTTAAGTATCCCATCTGTGGATGAGCAAGGAAATAAAGAATGGGGTGGGAGAGAACACAGCCATGAGTATGAAGATGGAGAGACAAAAGAAGGGCTTTTGGAATACAAAACGGAGATAATTCCATCTCTCGTTATTGAGCAGTAGCTACTAATCAAAGTAGTAACTAATAATCAAATGTCAATACTCTGAATATGAGTATTTATTTTAAAAGACACTAATATAATAAGTTTGATTATTAACTATTCTCCACTAGAAACCACAATACAGTTATAGAAGAGCACTGAGGTAAATTATATTCCATATAGTCCAGCATTCTGTTTCCAGCAGTGGACAGCCATATCCTAGGATGCTCAAAAGCAGGACCCAAAGGGAAGTGCCCTCTCCCAGTCTGCCCCTACTAACTGGTATTTAGAGGAATACTTTCTCTCACCATGGAGGCCCCATTATAACTTCAGCAGTAGACATCTCATCTCCATAAATTAGAGTAATCCCCCATTAATTACAAGTTCAGCAGTAGATATCTCCATAAATAGGTCCAATCCCCCATTAATTACAACTTCAGCAGTATATATCTCCATAAATCGGTCCAATCCCCCATTAATTACAAGTTCAGCAGTAGATATTATATTCCTTTCGGCACCAGGTGAAGACCTTTTTATTTTCCCAGGCATTTTAGCATTTCAGCTTTCTAAACTTTTAGCTTTGCTGTTTTAAATCTGTATTTTAAACTCCTGCACTGCTGCTAGGTTTTATTGTGGTTGTATTGTTATATTGTGGTTTTAATGTTCTATATATTTTAAATTGTTTTATTGTGTGCTGTTTGGTTTTAATTTTTGTGAACCGCCCAGAGAGCTTGTTATTGGGCGGTATAGAAATGAAATTAAATAAATAAGATATTGCCATACATTGGTCCAATCCCCCATTAATTGCAAATTCAGCAGCAGATACCCCCAGAAATTGGTCCAATCCCTCAGTAATCGCAAATTCAGCAGCAGATATCCCCAGAAATTGGTCCAATCCCTCAGGAATTGCAAATTCAGCAGCAGAGTTCCCCAGAAATTGGCCCAATCCCTCAGTAATCGCAAATTCAGCAGCAGAGTTCCCCAGAAATTGGCCCAATCCCTCAGTAATCACAAATTCAGCAGCAGATACCCCCAGAAATTGGTCCAATCCCTCAGGAATTGCAAATTCAGCAGCAGATACCCCCAGAAATTGGTCCAATCCCTCAGTAATCGCAAATTCAGCAGCAGATATCCCCAGAAATTGGTCCAATCCCTCAGTAATCGCAAATTCAGCAGCAGATATCCCCAGAAATTGGTCCAATCCCCCAGGAATTGCAAGTTCAGCAGCAGATATCCCCAGAAATTGGTCCAATCCCCCAGGAATGGCAAGTTCAGCAGCAGATATCCCCAGAAATTGGTCCAATCCCCCAGGAATGGCAAGTTCAGCAGCAGATATCCCCAGAAATTGGTCCAATCCCTCAGGAATCGCAAGTTCAGCAGCAGATACCCCCAGAAATTGGTCCAATCCCCCAGGAATCGCAAGTTCAGCAGCAGATACCCCCAGAAATTGGTCCAATCCCCCAGGAATCGCAAGTTCAGCAGCAGATACCCCCAGAAATTGGTCCAATCCCCCAGGAATCGCAAGTTCAGCAGCAGATATCCCCAGAAATTGGTCCAATCCCCCAGGAATCGCAAGTTCAGCAGCAGATATCCCCAGAAATTGGTCCAATCCCCCAGGAATCGCAAGTTCAGCAGCAGATACCCCCAGAAATTGGTCCAATCCCTCAGGAATCGCAAGTTCAGCAGCAGATACCCCCAGAAATTGGTCCAATCCCCCAGGAATCGCAAGTTCAGCAGCAGATACCCCCAGAAATTGGTCCAATCCCCCAGGAATCGCAAGTTCAGCAGCAGATACCCCCAGAAATTGGTCCAATCCCCCAGGAATCGCAAGTTCAGCAGCAGATACCCCCAGAAATTGGTCCAATCCCCCAGGAATCGCAAGTTCAGCAGCAGATACCCCCAGAAATTGGTCCAATCCCCCAGTAATCGCAAATTCAGCAGCAGATACCCCCAGAAATTGGTCCAATCCCCCAGGAATCGCAAGTTCAGCAGCAGAGACCCCCAGAAATTGGTCCAATCCCCCAGGAATCGCAAGTTCAGCAGCAGAGACCCCCAGAAATTGGTCCAATCCCCCAGGAATCGCAAATTCAGCAGCAGAGACCCCCAGAAATTGGTCCAATCCCCCAGGAATCGCAAATTCAGCAGCAGAGACCCCCAGAAATTGGCCCAATCCCCCAGGAATCGCAAATTCAGCAGCAGAGACCCCCAGAAATTGGCCCAATCCCTCAGTAATCGCAAATTCAGCAGCAGAGATCCCCAGAAATTGGCCCAATCCCTCATTAATTGCAAATTCAGCAGCAGAGACCCCCAGAAATTGGTCCAATCCCTCATTAATCGCAAATTCAGCAGCAGAGATCCCCAGAAATTGGCCCAATCCCTCATTAATTGCAAATTCAGCAGCAGAGTTCCCCAGAAATTGGCCCAATCCCTCATTAATTGCAAATTCAGCAGCAGAGACCCCCAGAAATTGGCCCAATCCCTCAGTAATCGCAAATTCAGCAGCAGAGACCCCCAGAAATTGGTCCAATCCCTCAGTAATCGCAAATTCAGCAGCAGAGATCCCCAGAAATTGGTCCAATCCCTCATTAATCGCAAATTCAGCAGCAGAGACCCCCAGAAATTGGCCCAATCCCTCATTAATTGCAAATTCAGCAGCAGAGATCTCCATAAATATGCCTAACCCCTCTTTAAAGCCATCTAAGTTTATTATTTAGCATGTTAATGAGACTTCTAAGAAATGACAGCCTGTTAAGCACCAAGCTGCTGCAGTGGGTAATAAAATAGGTGCCAAATAACATTCAGGCAAGTATTTCATAGTGTGTGCGTGTGAGTGTGCCCCCCCCCCCGCCGGGTTGGGTGTCAGGTAATCCGCTTCGACGGAAAAAGGCGGGACGTTTGTCGAATAAATCAGTGTAGCGCAGCGCCCCGGCGGCGCTGCGTGCTCGAATGCGGCCTTTCAATGGATGCCGCTTTTTTCAATTACGGCAGAAGCCAGTCAAGGAACAAGCGATTTACATACAATATGAGGCGGGGAAGGCGCGGCGCGGCGCGGCGCGGGGCTCCTTCTCGGAAGAGCCGCCGGCGAACGTCTGCCCGCCTGCCCGCCCGCCTCTGTGGGCGGCGCGTCCCCTCGAGCCGCCCCCGGGAAGAGGCCGGCAGGCGGCCGCGCGGCGCGCTCCGCCCGTCAAAATGGGCTCCGCGCGCGGCGTCCATTTTGCGGGCGGGCGGGCGGAGTCGAGCGTGCCCGCGAGCGCGGCCCCTGCCGACGTTCATTCCTTCGCGCGACGGTTAGGAAGCGCGTCGGCTGGGAGCGGGTCTGTCTCCCCGCGCCGCCGGGTTTCCGCGGAGCTCGCCTCCAAGGGCAGGTTGCTCCGTACTGCAGCCTGACAGCGGAGCTCTGCCTGTAGGACGGCCGCCTGCAGGAGCCAGCGTCAGCCTCTCCTGCTGCGCCTGGCGGCATTTCCTCTGAGGCACCCAGCAAAGGCAGCGGGGGCTCGTCCGTCTTTGCATCCAGGGCAGCCCCCAAGCGCGCTTTCGCAGCGGGATCCCCACGGAACGCTGCAGAAGTTATTGCTGAGCCGACGTGCAGGATTGCAGTATAAGGGCGCGGTTCTACGCATGTTTAGACTGGGAAAAGCCCTACAAGTCGCAGATGGCTTTGTACGACGGTTTTCCTGTCTAAACATGTATAGGATTGCGCCCTGAGGGTGCATGTTTAGACAAGGGTCCTACAGTTCCCAGCTGGCTTTTTTGTAGGATGTTTTTCCTGTCTAAACATGCATAGGATCATGCCCTGAGGGTGCATGTTTAGACAAGACAAAGGTCCTACAATTCCCAGCTGGCTTTTTTGTGGGAACATGTATAGGATTGCGCCCTGAGGGTGCATGTTTAGACAAGGGTCCTACAGTTCCCAGCTGGCTTTTTTGTAGGATGTTTTTCCTGTCTAAACATGCATAGGATCATGCCCTGAGGGTGCATGTTTAGACAAGACAAAGGTCCTACAATTCCCAGCTGGCTTTTTTGTGGGAACATGTATAGGATTGCGCCCTGAGGGTGCATGTTTAGACAAGGGTCCTACAGTTCCCAGCTGGCTTTTTTGTAGGATGTTTTTCCTGTCTAAACATGCATAGGATCATGCCCTGAGGGTGCATGTTTAGACAAGACAAAGGTCCTACAATTCCCAGCTGGCTTTTTTGTGGGAACATGTATAGGATTGCACCCTGAGGGTGCATGTTTAGACAAGGGTCCTACAGTTCCCAGCTGGCTTTTTTGTGGGATGTGTTTCCTGTCTAAACATGCATAGGATGGTGCCCTGAGGGTGCAGTCCTATGCAGGTTTAGACAGACAAAAGTCCTGCAGTTCCCAGTATTCCCCCAGCCAGCATCATTAGCTGGGCGTTGTGGGACTTCTGTCTGTCTAAACATGCATAGGATTGTGCCCTGAGGGTGCATGTTTAGACAAGACAAAGGTCCTACAATTCCCAGCTGGCTTTTTTGTGGGAACATGTATAGGATTGCGCCCTGAGGGTGCATGTTTAGACAAGGGTCCTACAGTTCCCAGCTGGCTTTTTTGTAGGATGTTTTTCCTGTCTAAACATGCATAGGATCATGCCCTGAGGGTGCATGTTTAGACAAGACAAAGGTCCTACAATTCCCAGCTGGCTTTTTTGTGGGAACATGTATAGGATTGCGCCCTGAGGGTGCATGTTTAGACAAGGGTCCTACAGTTCCCAGCTGGCTTTTTTGTAGGATGTTTTTCCTGTCTAAACATGCATAGGATCATGCCCTGAGGGTGCATGTTTAGACAAGACAAAGGTCCTACAATTCCCAGCTGGCTTTTTTGTGGGAACATGTATAGGATTGCGCCCTGAGGGTGCATGTTTAGACAAGGGTCCTACAGTTCCCAGCTGGCTTTTTTGTAGGATGTTTTTCCTGTCTAAACATGCATAGGATCATGCCCTGAGGGTGCATGTTTAGACAAGACAAAGGTCCTACAATTCCCAGCTGGCTTTTTTGTGGGAACATGTATAGGATTGCACCCTGAGGGTGCATGTTTAGACAAGGGTCCTACAGTTCCCAGCTGGCTTTTTTGTAGGATGTTTTTCCTGTCTAAACATGCATAGGATCATGCCCTGAGGGTGCATGTTTAGACAGACAAAGGTCCTACAGTTCCCAGCTGGCTTTTTTGTGGGATGTGTTTCCTGTCTAAACATGCATAGGATGGTGCCCTGAGGGTGCAGTCCTATGCAGGTTTAGACAGACAAAAGTCCTGCAGTTCCCAGTATTCCCCCAGCCAGCATCATTAGCTGGGCGTTGTGGGACTTCTGTCTGTCTAAACATGCATAGGATTGTGCCCTGAGGGTGCATGTTTAGACAAGACAAAGGTCCTACAATTCCCAGCTGGCTTTTTTGTGGGAACATGTATAGGATTGCGCCCTGAGGGTGCATGTTTAGACAAGGGTCCTACAGTTCCCAGCTGGCTTTTTTGTAGGATGTTTTTCCTGTCTAAACATGCATAGGATCATGCCCTGAGGGTGCATGTTTAGACAAGACAAAGGTCCTACAATTCCCAGCTGGCTTTTTTGTGGGAACATGTATAGGATTGCGCCCTGAGGGTGCATGTTTAGACAAGGGTCCTACAGTTCCCAGCTGGCTTTTTTGTAGGATGTTTTTCCTGTCTAAACATGCATAGGATCATGCCCTGAGGGTGCATGTTTAGACAAGACAAAGGTCCTACAATTCCCAGCTGGCTTTTTTGTGGGAACATGTATAGGATTGCACCCTGAGGGTGCATGTTTAGACAAGGGTCCTACAGTTCCCAGCTGGCTTTTTTGTAGGATGTTTTTCCTGTCTAAACATGCATAGGATCATGCCCTGAGGGTGCATGTTTAGACAGACAAAGGTCCTACAGTTCCCAGCTGGCTTTTTTGTGGGATGTGTTTCCTGTCTAAACATGCATAGGATGGTGCCCTGAGGGTGCAGTCCTATGCAGGTTTAGACAGACAAAAGTCCTGCAGTTCCCAGTATTCCCCCAGCCAGCATCATTAGCTGGGCGTTGTGGGACTTCTGTCTGTCTAAACATGCATAGGATTGTGCCCTGAGGGTGCATGTTTAGACAAGACAAAGGTCCTACAATTCCCAGCTGGCTTTTTTGTGGGAACATGTATAGGATTGCGCCCTGAGGGTGCATGTTTAGACAAGGGTCCTACAGTTCCCAGCTGGCTTTTTTGTAGGATGTTTTTCCTGTCTAAACATGCATAGGATCATGCCCTGAGGGTGCATGTTTAGACAAGACAAAGGTCCTACAATTCCCAGCTGGCTTTTTTGTGGGAACATGTATAGGATTGCGCCCTGAGGGTGCATGTTTAGACAAGGGTCCTACAGTTCCCAGCTGGCTTTTTTGTAGGATGTTTTTCCTGTCTAAACATGCATAGGATCATGCCCTGAGGGTGCATGTTTAGACAGACAAAGGTCCTACAATTCCCAGCTGGCTTTTTTGTGGGAACATGTATAGGATTGCACCCTGAGGGTGCATGTTTAGACAAGGGTCCTACAGTTCCCAGCTGGCTTTTTTGTAGGATGTTTTTCCTGTCTAAACATGCATAGGATCATGCCCTGAGGGTGCATGTTTAGACAGACAAAGGTCCTACAGTTCCCAGCTGGCTTTTTTGTGGGATGTGTTTCCTGTCTAAACATGCATAGGATGGTGCCCTGAGGGTGCAGTCCTATGCAGGTTTAGACAGACAAAAGTCCTGCAGTTCCCAGTATTCCCCCAGCCAGCATCATTAGCTGGGCGTTGTGGGACTTCTGTCTGTCTAAACATGCATAGGATTGTGCCCTAAATCATGTTATTTGGCAGTGCAATCCTAGGCTTGTCGCATCGAAAGTAAATCCTACTGAACTCAATGGGCCTTACTCCCAAATGATTGTGTTCGATTGAGGCTTTGGAAATTGTCAAATCCGTGCTGCCGGACTGAGCTACATTGAATATGGCTGAGTGCTGCTGCTGCTGCTCTTAAAGAGATGGTCCTACAAGTGCCTTGAACTCAGTTGACAAAGGCCTTTGCTCCCTCAGCAGCAGACACATAAAAATTATGGGTGCAATCCTACGCGAGTTTAGGATTTACAACTCCCAGCGTGCCCCAGTTATGCTGGCTGGAGCAGGCTGGGAACTGTAGGCCTTTTCTCTGTCTGACCTTGCTTAGGATTGCGCCCTCAGTTGTTAAACGACCATGCAGCAGCCTTCAAACAGACACAACAAAAATTAAAGCGATATCACTGAATCTGCACAGAGCAGTTACACCGTTATCATAACTACTGGTGTCCTGTGTACGAACAGTTGCGATAACGGCACAACCGCTGCGCGCGGATTCAGCACAGAGGCTGAATTCCCTTTAAAAGCGGGAAGCCCGCGCGGCTCCTCCCTGTGGGCGCAGGGCGCCGCCGCTCTAGCCTGGGCGAGTCTATGCCGAAGCCCCGCTCTGCGCCTGGCATTGGACATTGAAAGGCGGGAAACCGGTTCCGGGTTCGACCGGAAGCGCCGAGCGGAGGGCGAGGCGCGTCGCTAGGCCGAGCGGGAGCTCCGCGATTTCTATTGGGCGAGCACAGCGGGGGGGGCAAGAGGCGTGGCCAGCAGAGAGGACGGCTGAGGGGAAGGGGCGGAGCCTGTTTCTCGTGGCAACCCTGTGTTGCCGGCGTCGTGGGCAGGACGGGCCCAGGCGGCCGCTGAGGGGAGCCTCGTCCGGCCGCAGCGTCGCCTCCCTGCCCCGCTCGCCGGCCCTCACACCCGCCGCCGCCTCCTCGGGAGCCCCGCTGTCGCCCGCCGCTCGCGATGCGTAAGCGGGACCACCGGCCAGACCTGGCCGAGGCGACCGCGCTGCAGCGGAGGCGGTTCCGGGAGCTGCAGAGGCAAAGCCGGGTGCTGGACGCCAGAGCCAGGACCATCGGCGTAAGGGGGCGTCGGGGCGTGCGCGGGGGTCCCGACTTCGCGGGTGGGGAGCAGATGCATCCCGGGTGGAGTGCTTCTGAGCATGGGCAGAGTGCCCGCGTCTTGAGAGAAACGGCGCCTTTTCTTTTCTTTTTTTTACGGGCCCGCGACACCAGGGATCGACCCAGATACGCGCCTTTCTGAGACCGGAGCGATGAAACGTATTTTAATAAGGATGTCGTTTCACGTAGGCTGAATCTACACAGAGCAGTTATGCCGTTATTTTGTGTATTATTTATTTGTTGCATTTATATCCTGCCTTTTTTCCTCTCGCAAGGAACCCAAGGGGGCATGCATAGCCCTCTTCCTCTCCATTTTATCCTCACGACAACAACCCTGTGAGGTGGGTTGGGCTGAGAGTCTGTGACTGGCCCAACGTCACCCATTGAGCTTCCGGGGCTGAGCAGGGACTAGAACCCAGGTCTCCCAGCCCAACACTCTCACCACTACACCACACCGGCTTATCATACCGTTATCATAACTATTGGTACGCGTGACATATCATAACTATTGGTACACATGACACCGATGGGCACCAAGAGTTATAACGGTACAATAACGGTATAACCGCTATGTGTAGATTCAGCCGTAGGCTGATTAATAGTTATTAAAGGACCGTGCCACAACCTTCCAATGAGGGTCACGATAAGAACTTTCCTGTAGCTCGTAACTGATCTTGGAGCCTCCCTGCTGTAAATGACCAGCAGAAAGACTTGGATAACCCTGTAGAATAAAGTTAATAGCCACAAATATTTCTTCAATGATCAGGGGCTGGACGCGCCCAATCTCGTCTGATCTCGGAAGCTAAGCAGGGTCAGCCCTGGTTAGTACTTGGATAGGAGACTGCCTGGGAATAGGCTTCCTGCATGGAGCAGGGGGTTGGACTCGATGGTGTTGCAGGCCCCCTCCAGCCCTATGGTTCTATGAGTTATATGATCTATGAGGATAGCTCCTTTCTGAAATGTTCAGAATCATAGCAGCAACTACTGCGAAGAGTGCAATCCTATGTGTGTCTTCTCCAAAGTGAGTTCCTCTGCATTCAGTAGTGCTTGCTCTTGGGTAAGTGGGTATAGGACTGCACCATAAGTTTGGTAATTGCTATAGTTAATTCCAGTTTACATTCCATATGCAACAGAGTTTTAGAGTTGGTTATATATCTTCCATGCATCAAATGTATATCTTCTCAACATGTTTTGAAAGTATTTCTTTTTGAGTATTTCAAACTTTTCACACAATGGCAACAATACAGGAAATTAACAAAAAATAAGCATATATGGTAGAGAATTTTTTTTTTACTGGAGGTTAATGGAGCTTATTCTCAAGTAAGTGTGCATGATATTCCACCCCGCATGGATTACAATTATTTAATGCATTTGTATCCTCTGAGGAGTTCACCACTTCATTCACAGGGTTGTCCCATGATTCACAACAGCTCTGTGAGGTATGCTCAAAGATGGTGATCAGAGTTGTGGTGGCCACTCAGTGAGCTTGATGGCTAAGTCTGTAACTCATATCTTGTGTGTTTGCTGCATGAAACAGCAGTGTAAAATCAGTGTGCTCACAGTGAACACAATTGTAGTGTAACACACGAAGCCACTCAGCAAGGATTTGAATACAGATCTCCCTGGTACCATTCCAACATTCTGTTATACCACGCTGGCTTTCACTAGAAATGTGCAAGCCCCTGTGCCTAGATGTCTAGAATGTGTCTGTAAAGCAGATGTTACATAATTTGGATCAATACATACTTCTCAGTTCCAAGGTAATGTCTTGAGCTCACAAAATGAGTTAATATCCTTGAAACTGCTATGACATCCCGTATCTAGCACAGAAACGGATCAGGCTTGGTAAAGTTACATGGTCAGTGTGTTCCACATAATTCTTGTTCAGTGGATCACGTCTAAATGGTGTACCCTGAAGAGCAGATGTTATGTTGAAGTCAGCCCAGTGTGGTTTCAGTTTTCACTTTAAAATATGTTCAGACTTGTACATCTGAATCAGGGTTTGTTTTGTTCCTGTTTACTACAGGTTGAAAAGGAAGCTTTGGACACACAAATCAAAGACAGAAAGATTCAAGAAGCAACTCAGAGGGCATGTGATGAATCAATTGGTATATTATAAAGCCAGTCGTTTTTAATACAGTAATTTGGCGAACTACAGTCAATGTGTTCTTTTCCTCAAATTTCTTCTTCTTAAATAATAATCCTAGTAATCTATGATTTTGCTGCTATGGACATGAGTGCCTGCAGAAAGTTTTTCAGGGGTGGGAACAAAGCTATACAATAGTATGTGGTTATAATTTGTGCTCATTGCATACACTGCTATAACACATCTGTGCATAGCAGCACTAGAATCTGCAAGAAGTGTCTTTGGCAGTGGGGGGGATGGGTATGCTTGATCAGGGTTTAGGGCTCAAGAGGTGCCTGGACTACTCTATGTTTCACATTGTTATCAACCACTTTTTACATCAGGTAACATAACTTTCGTGTCATTTGAATTTTAAACTGCACAATTTATTTTTTGCAACCGCACGTTTTTTCCTGGTGCTGCACCTCTTGTATCTAGTTGCGCCAGCCCTGATAGTATTAGACAACAGGTCTACCATTTGTGGTAGATCTGGTGACTGAGTAGTAACAAGGTCTGGCACCAGGGGTGCTTCCAGATGAGACTTTTGTTGCGCCATTGCCTTGCCTCTTTCACAAAATTTTATGGATGGTCCAGACAACATTCTCTTCCACTCGTAAGTGTCCTGTATTTTCTTGTCACTTCTGTGTTTTTTCTTTCCAGAAAAAAATCTGTTAGAGGAAAAGATGGAATAGCTGCACAATGCCTTTCAATTATTAGTGCTAGGAGCCCTCTGTCTGGAAGTTCCTCAGGATTATTTGGGATGATGTAATGACAATTGACTATATAAAACAGAAAGGACAAGGTCCTCAGTAACCATTTCAGTACAAACACTCTAGGTGTAGGAGACCTACACAACTGCACCAGACCAGTTAATTACAAAAATTATAGCGATTAGTGGTACAATTATGCCAATTGATTTTACAAAACAATAATTATAAAGTCAGTCAAAATTTCAAAACAACATCGGTTATACTCGTCAGTCTACGGAATCCCGGTGTGTTTCCATTTCGACTCTGTAAAATCTTCATCAGGTACTCCTGTAGATATAACATGTTCAATAATAAATTGCAGTAACTGGTAACATTGAAGAAAAAATTTCACTTCCTGAGTGGACAAATACTTTCCGTGGTATACTGGTCAATGAAGGCAAAATAGCCTCCTTTATTTGTGGGTTAAGAGTGGGGTAATCCCTCTGATTTTTTTCCAGCTCACCCTTCCCAGAATGTGTAGATATTCTCAAGACCAGTCACCAAACAGACAGTAGACACTGCCTCACTCTTAACCCACAAATAAAGGAGGCTATTTTGCCTTCATTGCAAGTTGAAACGGAAACACACTGGGGTTCTGTAGACTGGCGAGCATAACTGAAACTGTAATGACAGTTGAACCAGTATAGATCTACTATGTTTGAACATAGATTATGCCCTATTTTGCACCAATGTAAGGGTCTAGCTATATGTTGCACACGATCATGGCTGTTTTTAAAAAGAAAAACAGTTTCAGGACAGGTGCTTAACCCTTATTGCGCCTTCTGGTTTTCCACTCCAAAGTAAGTATGCCCCCCCCAATGGGTTCCAGACACACCCATATATACCCTTCCTAATGTCTGTTTGAAAACTCAGAGTAAAAAGTGGTGGGGGTAGTTTAGAGAAGAAAGCAGATGGGAAAGGGGTTAATCTCCGTCTCCTCCTCCTCGGGTCCATATCATTGCCCCCAAGCTGCTTATCTTCAAAATCAAAAAACAATGGTCAGGGTTATGTTACGCACCCTTACATGTAACATGTAGTTAGCCCCTCAGTTTTGTAATACATCAGAGGAGTGTATTATAAACCCTGGTGGGGGCAGCCAAGCATTGTAGCCTATCGTTCACACATGCTTTGTTGTTGTTCAGTCGTGTCCGACTCTTCGTGACCCCATGGACCATAGCACGCCAGACCTTCCTGTCCTGCGCTCTCTCCCGGAGCATGCTCAAGTCCATATTCATTGCATCGGTGATGCTATCTAGCCATCTCATCCTCTGCCGTCCCCTTCTCCTTTTGCCTTCAGTCTTTCCCAGCATCAGGGTCTTTTCCAGAGAGTTTTCTCTTCGCATTAGGTGGCCAAAATATTTCAGCTTCAGTATCTGTCCTTCCAATGAGCAGTCAGGGTTGATTTCCTTTAGGATGGACTGATTTGACCTCCTTGCAGTCCAGGGGACTCGTAAGAGTCTTCTCCAGCACCACAGTTCGAAGGCATCAGTTCTTCGGCGCTCAGCCTTCCTTATAGTCCAGCTCTCACAGCCATACGTTACTACTGGGAAATACTACTGGGCTTTAGCAGTCTTTTGCAATAACATCGCTTTTTCAGCTTTTCAGCCTTCTCATGAAGGAAAGAAGCAGGTAGAAGCATTTCTGAGTAGAAGTTCTGTTGTATTGTCTTTGCACACAAAACACGCACGCACACACCACTCAAAGGCAGTATTTACAGCACATACGGGTAATCTGCATCCCGTGGGCCATTAGTCCACAGAGCCCTGGGCAGCCTGCCCACTTTTCCCCACCATCCAGCTGATCAGGTGTCAACTGGGGGCAGAAAACAGTGATCTAGATTAGGATGGCTAGATCAGGAGGGGTTTTAACCTCACCCCCCTGTCAGTGATCCTGATGCAGAGATTGCTGTTTCCTTGCTGCTATTAACAGGGTCAGGATCACTGTGGGTGGAGAGAGACTTAAATTTCCCATCCAGCAATTCCATCCCCTGCGTGCTGAGATTTGGGTGAGTAGGAGGGAGGGAAGTGTGTGCGTGCATGCGTGACCCCAGCCCACCACCAGGCACTGCATGCCACCCTGGGAGCCAAAAAGGTTGCTCAGCCCTGATTTACAGGGTCATTTCCCTTGTGAAGAGAGTACTGAAAGCATATGGGATTTTTGTAATGTCTTTTTGTTTATAAATACTCAAGCATGGGGAAACAGGCAAACACCCGGTGCTAGTCTCTTAAAACAGCATTGGCTCCCCCAAACCAAACAGAATATGTACCTTCTTATATCAGTGAGATTTAAGCAGACATAGAAATGTATAAAGGGTTGTGCCTAATGAAGTAAAAAGAGATCTTAGTTTTTTGCCTTTTACAATAGGCTGAAACCCCTTGTTTGATGCTTCTGTAGTTGTAAACTGAATTTATGAAAATTACTGTGTTTATAACCAGCTTTGCTTTCTTTCTAGCTATGTTAATCTTCAGTCTTTCTATGCTGCCTGTTTACTGTGTTACTTAAATGTTTGCATGTTTCTACCAACATAAGTTCATTCAATAAAAATATATTCCTTTGCATCTCTTCAGCTTTTTGAGAGCAGTGACCTGGTTTGCACAATCAAAACAAGCCAAGTGGACTTGTTTAAATAAGCCACGGTGACTTGTTTGAGTTGTGGAGCGTGCTCGGTGCAATTTGTATAGTTACTGCCCGTCCGCAGTTCACGTCATGTGAACCTAGGGGGCGAGGCTTGTTGGAGGGTTAAACAGCCCTCAGATAAACAACCCTCCCATTGGCTGTTGTAGGGTTATTTGAGGGTTGTTTAATCCTCCAGCAAGCCACGCTGCCTGGGTTCAAACAACATGTTAAGCCGTGGCTGAGTGGTGACTATACAAATCTTGCCCGGCATGTACCACAGCGCATAACAAGCCCAGTGTTACCCAAAAAGTAGCCCCCACAGCCACCTATGATACAGTAGTGTGAGAAACTGCATTTGACAGAGGAAATTAGAAGAAGCTATATACAGAATTGGCGATAGCCCAAGACATTTTGGTACCAGAGAGTGCCTCCTTCCCCTGCATGGTAGTAAAAACATAATAAATAATTGACCATCTGCCATCCACAAATTCACTTGCCTAAGGCCAGCCACGTTCATCTGAAATATAGGGCTAGCCCTGCACAGAATCACTGGATATGTAGTTTGGATGTAGTTGTTAATACCCATAGTATTACGTTTTTTAATTATTTTCCTGATAAGTTAGTAGATGATTTAAAAACGGGTGGGCAACTTGAGGCCAAAACATCTTGAGAGCCACAAGTTGCCTACCCCTGGTTTAAAAAATAAACATTACTTTTGGATTTTGAATCACACATTTGTTAAAATCTAGCTGCAGAAATGAAACAAAATGACAAGATCCTCTGCATGCTGGATGAACGACAGAAAAGAGACATGCAAATTCTAAACAAAGCTCTTAATGAATTTCGCCAACATTATCAGCGACCAGAAACACGCCGTGAATTTGACTTGTCTGACCCTCAAGCCCTAAAGAAAGATACTCCTGCTCGTCTCGCAGACAGTGACCCTCGATGTACTGTATCTGGTTTGCAGAAGTTTATGGGGGAAGATTTAAACAATGAGAATAGGCAGAAATTCCAGAAGGAGCAGACAAGAGAATGGCTTTTGCAACAAAACAGAGACTGGAAGAATGCACTGGCAGACAAAAAATTTGCAGGTAAGTGAACATGGAACTGTGAATTTGATTGTGCAGCTGGCCACATGTCAGTTATTGAATCCTCCTCCACACCAAAAACATCACACTTGGAAAACTAGAACACTTCTCCCTGACATGCTAGTTTTATATGTGGAAGGAGGTTTTATTTGGAGGAGAATTCAGTTTTGTGAGGCCCCACCTGCTGTCTGAAGTAGTACAGTCCAGGCACAGTTTTGCCCCCTTGGGGAGAACATGATCTTAGTTAAATAAAATTTAGAGTTAAGCATATGGATTAGCTTAGTAGTTGTCAAGCTTCTCAAGCAGAGGCTCACCTTTATTTTTATTTTTCCTACCATACCTGCCCTTGTGTCGCAAGGGTAGGGATGGGAGAGAATTTCTCCCCGAAACTTCGGGGGGCCGAGCGCCAACGCATTCGGTCCTCTGAAGGTTGTTCGGGGAGAAATTCTCTCCCCCCCCCCCCCCCCCCGGGATGGAACTTAACCTTTCACGAATGTCCCTCCCAGCGGCGGGTCCTGGCGGCGGTTCGGCAGGTCTTCGTCAGGGGCGGGGGCGGCAGCCGGTCTTTTGACCGGCTGCCGCCGCCGCCATTACAAGCAAAGTAAACAAAAACAAAAACGCCCCTGTGATAGGCTACGTAACGATTAACGTAGCCTATCACGGCTAGATTTGCAAAGTCATTCGTGATAGGCTACGTTAATCGTCATGTAGCCTATCACGGGTGACTTTGAAAAAGAAAAAAGCGCGTACGGCTAATGGCGGCCCCCATAGGGAGCCGCCATTCACGTTCCTTATTTGGTCCCTGTAGTCTACGTAAAGATTTACGTAGACTACGGCGAAAATAAGGACAACGCAAATAGCGTTGCCCTTATTTTCGCCGTAGTCTACATAAATCTTTACATAGACTACAGGGACCAAATAAGGAACGCAAATGGCGGCTCCCTATGGGGGCCGCCATTTGCGTACGCGCTTTTTTTTTTCCTTTTTCAAAGTCACCCATGATAGGCTACGTGACGATTAACGTAGCCTATCATGGCTGACTTTGTAGATCTAGCCATGATAGGCTACGTTAATCGTTACGTAGCCTATCACAGGGGCGTTGTTTGTTTTTTTTCTTTTGAAGTTCGCAGCCGGGGAGACGGGGCGCTTCTCCCCAGCCTGAATTTCGGCCGGGCGAGGCAGGAAGCCTCCCCCCCGGCCTGAATTTCGGCTGGGCGAGGAGGGAAGCCTCCCCGCCCGGCCTGAACTTCGGGGGGAGCAGCGAAGCGCCTCCCCCCCCACCGCAAAGCAAGCTGTGAGACCAGGTAAGTGACTTTCGTGCACCCCTACTCAAGGGTCACTAGAATCATGAAGAGATAATTTTGGAAGGTACCGCTTATTATATAGGGGTGAAAAAACTATACCCCCTGAAATTAATTATACTGCATAACGATTAAATATAAATGAGTACTGTCCTCCGTTGCATCTGGTCATCCTTTCTCTCATTTTCTCTGTTTTTACTACATTTATTTAAAATATTTATAAGCCACCTTTAAGTGTAAAAACCCTCTTAAGGCAGTTTCCAGTAATCAATAAAAACATCAATAGCACAGAGTTTCAAAGCAAAAAATAACAAGAACCAACAGATTAAAACTAACACTTCCGGCCTAATACAGATATTAAAATCCAGTAACACAAATTTCCATTCAGGAGTCTAATAAAATGATAAAACTAACTTAAGATAAAGCCACCCAAAACAGGGTGCAATCCTATCTAGATAGGTGGCCGCCTCCGAACTCGGAGGCCGCTGCCTATCCAAAGCAAGGCAGGAGAAGCACAGGGGGGATCATTCCCTCCATGCTCCTCCTGCTCTGCTTTTTCTGCTAGACAGCTGTTTTCAGCTGTCTAGCTGTGGGGGGGCCAAGTGGGAGAGGAGGCTGCTGTACAACATGTAGGATGTGTCGTACAGGCTGATCTGCTCTCCCTGCCCTGGAACGCCCCCAGCCCTGCCCCTTTTCAGCTGCTCCGCGCTCCTATTCCGAGCGCGGAGGATGGGGCTTCTCCGTGCTGCCTCCGAGGTCAGTTCCCGGAAAACGGCATATCCTATGGCCATCTAGCCACTGTCTAGCGGCCATAGGATTGCTCCCTAAGGATCACTTAAAGACCTACAGCAACGGAGCTTGGTGCACCCAGTTGTAGTGTCTTCCACAGATGTGTGGCCATCCGTCCCCTGTGTCCACCAACTTCGTTGTTGTCCGGGGTGCAGATGACCTCAAGAGTGTGGGCAGGCTGTCATGGCCAAAGTCCTCAAACAGTCACAGTTTTAAGGGTTAAAAGAAGCACTTCAAATTGGGCCTGGAAACATGCCAGCTGCTGGTGCGGTATAGGTGTCCCTGTCCCCCTCCAGCACTCAAGGGGGACAACGGTGATGGTGAGGCTTCTTATCTTCCTCCCCTTTTTAGTAACTTTGAAAAGCTTCTGTGGCACAACGTCAGCAGTAGAGCTCTGGTTGTCGCCGCCACCACTATCCTTCCCAGAATGAGGAGAGCATCTGCCAGAGTTGGTGTGTATCCGGCAGGTGTTGCTTAGTCACACTGATGGTGGAGGAGAGGATACGTTACGATTGACAAAACCCATCAGTGCTTTTGTTCTCGTCCTACGGCATTCAGATACATGGAGCATGAACACTCATGTATCATGGAAGGAGTAAGCCAGGGCTAAGAATGGGAGGGATTACTAGTTAATTGGGAGTTGGGCAAATGAGTCAAGAACTGAGGAACAGACAGAAACAACAGAAGAGAGGACAAGTAATAAATAGTGGGGTGGTTTCCCCCCCACAGTGAAACGGATTTACAGTATGACATTTGGATGCATATCTGATTCTGTTTCACTAATTTAGATGATCTCCATGACAAACACAGAATGGAACTTGATCAAAAAGCTATGAACCTTCAGAGAATAGATGAAGAAACAAGACGAGCCATTTGTGTCACTACTAAGGAATTCAATAAAGCTCTAGTAAGTTAATATTAATTACTGGGGGAAAGAAGACAAAGATGCATTATTATTTTCCAAGTTTTCTATAATACAGTCCAACAAATAAGACATTGGAAAAAGCGTTAAGAGCAGTGCAGTTCAAAGAAGGGTTTTTTATGTCCTCTGTAGATATGCTTTATCCCAGGATATTTGCCTGTATAACACCACTAAGGTGATATATTGAGTTTGAGTTATTAAAGTCTAGTTGACAGAGTATTGGACTTGGATCAAGAAAACCCAAGTTCTTGTCTTTTTTCAGCCTTGAAGGTCACTGGATGGATTTTAGCAAGCCTCAGCCTAACTTACCCTTACGGGGTTACTGTGATGGCGTAATAGGATAGCTCTAGTTTATATGGCTCTGCGATCCCCAGAGGATGAGCAGAATACTAATATGCTGAATAAAGTCTATTTGATACAACAGATATACACAATTGTGGATCTGTTATATTTGGCTGGGCCTTACTATATTGCACTAGATTTCCAGCCTTTTTTTTAGGTCTAAATCACATATGATATTCTCCCTTTCATTTTGGAACATATCTGTATGATACTTGATTTTAATTGATAGGGCAGCAGAAGTTAGCTTTTCCATACAACATTTATTTCAAAGTGCTGAGATAGTATTTGGTGGGCATGCAGATAGTGCAACATTTGTTTGCTCTCCACTCTGTGACCTTCTTGCGTAGGGCAAGCAAAATTAGACCTGCCTTGTATCTCTGAAAATGCTGGGAGGTGCAAGTTTAGTGACTATGCTCTGCTTGGCACTACCACCAGTAAAATGTTTTATTACAGACACCTAAATTGCAGAGTTTGAATGATTTGCGATAGTTCAGGAGGGAAGACGTTTTTGGATGAAACAGACTATAGTTATGAAATGTTTTCGGAACTGTTCCAGGACTAAACAATCCCCCATTATTATCTGGCTATTTAGTTTCACTCAAAGTATTATCCTTCAAACATAGAAATAATTGTTTTTTCCATTTTTTCTTAGAAATGATCAATCTTTTGTTCCAGGAATAAAAAAACAGGATTTTTTAGGGTAGTGGAGGGGATCATTTTTAGATAGCACATTTGGGATAAAATCCTTCCAAGCTTGTAGGAAAACTCCAGTTCCAGTGGACTCCTGCAAAACTTAAAAATTGGCTTGTATTTTCTGGTAAATGATTCCAGTAAGAGAGAGAACCAACAACAGTGAAGTTTGATATTTGATTTGCTTGACCTTTTGATGTTTAAGTCATTGGTTTATTCTGGCTAAACTTCGGGAATTCCCTCCAAAATAAAATGGGGTTTAATGAATTATGAGCAGTGTGACAAAGAGACTCAAGTTAAAGTATTAGAAATCTGCTTGTGACAAAAACCATAGTTCCAAGCCTCCCACCTTCCTTGTGAGGTAGAATAGGCTGAGAGGCGGTGCCTTCTTTTTTTTTACTTATGAGTAGAGCTCATATTTTTACCCTTAGACTGAACATGTGGGAATTCAGACTTCCAATATTTCAGAGGAAAAGAGCTGTGCACACCTCCCATGGGCCCATCTGATTACTTCTGATTCTCATTTATCTCATGTTTGCTTCTTCTTTCTGCCCTGCATAACATTGGCTCCCCCTTTCTTTAGCTCCTTTAATCTGGTTTCTAAATGTTTGCATTCTTTAGCTCTTCCTTATCTATCTTTATTCTGCAAAACATGGCCCCTCCAGGAAATTCCTGACTTGTGTGGCGGATAACTTCCTCCTACAGAAAGTAGAGGAAGGAACTAGAGGATCGGCTATCCTTGACTTGATCCTAACCAACAGAGATGACTTAGTGGATAAAGTAGCAGTTACAGGAACTCTGGGGGAAAGCGACCATGTTGTACTTGAGTTCTTGGTTCTAAGGGAAGCAAAAGCCGAGTGTACTCAAACGCGTACCCTGGATTTTAGGAAAGCTGATTTTAATAAACTCAGAACAATGATCAGTAAGGTCCCATGGCAAGCAATGCTAGCGAGAAAAGGAGTCCAAGATGGGTGGGAACTTTTAAAAAAGGAAATTCTCAAGGCACAATCACAAACAATTCCAACAAGAAGAAAAGGTGGAAGACAACAGAAGAAGCCAATGTGGCTTCACAAAAAGCTTAGGGATGACCTGAAAACAAAAAAGGACACATATAGGAAGTGGAAAGAAGGCCAAGTAACAAAGGAAGAGTACAGGCAGGTAGCACAGAATTGCAGGGATGGCGTCAGGAAGGCTAAAGCGGAGAACGAGGTGAGGTTAGCGAGGGATGCTAAAAACAACAAAAAGGCTTTCTTCAGCTACGTGCATAGTAAAAGGCAGAGGAAAGAAATGGTTGTTCAGCTATTAAATAAGGATGGCAAAATGATAACAGATGACAAAGAAAAGGCAGAGGTGCTCAATTCCTACTTTGGCTCAGTCTTCTCCCAAAAGAGGGTCTATGACCCCCCTGGCAAAGGCGAAGTACAGGCTGAAGGGGCAGGATTGCAGCTTGAGATCGACAGGCATATGGTCAAGGAACACCTCATTACTTTGAATGAGTTCAAATCTCCAGGGCCAGATGAACTGCATCCTAGAGTCATAAAGGAACTGGCAGAAGAGCTCTCAGAACCGCTGTCTATTCTCTTTGAGAAATCATGGAGGACCGGGGAAGTGCCAGATGACTGGAGGAGGGCTAACGTTGTCCCTATCTTCAAAAAGGGTAAAAAGGAGGAACCTGGGAACTACAGACCAGTCAGTCTGACATCAATCCCTGGGAAAATTCTGGAGCAGATCATAAAGCAATCCATCTGGAAACACCTTGACAACAATGCAGTGATTACTCGAAGCCAACATGGATTTGTCAAAAACAAGTCCTGCCAGACAAATCTGATCTCATTTTTTGATCAAGTCACCTCCCTTGTAGACCGTGGGAATGCTGTAGACATCATATACCTCGACTTCAGCAAAGCTTTCGACAAAGTGCCCCATGATATCCTGATGAGCAAACTAGCTCGAAGTGGGCTAGATGAAACAACGATCATGTGGATCCACAGTTGGCTACAGAATCGGACTCAAAGAGTGCTTATCAATGGGACCTTCTCAAGCTGGGGAGAGGTAACGAGTGGGGTACCGCAGGGCTCAGTCCTGGGCCCAGTGCTCTTCAATATTTTTATTAATGACTTGGAGGAGGAGGTGCAGGGAATGCTGATCAAATTTGCAGATGACACAAAATTGGGAGGGATAGCTAATACTTTGGAAGACAGAAACAAAATTCAAAGTGATCTGGATAGACTGGAGTGCTGGGCAGAAAACAACAGAATGGCATTTAATAGGGACAAATGCCAAGTTCTGCACCTAGGAAAAAGAAACCAAATGCACAGTTACAAGATGGGGGATACGTGGCTCAACCACACTACGAGCGAGAAGGATCTTGGAATTGTCGTCGATCACAAGCTGAATATGAGCCAACAATGTGATGTGGCTGCAAAAAAGGCAAATGCTATTTTGGGCTGCATTCATAGAAGCATCGCTTCCAAATCCCGGGAAGTACTAGTTCCCCTCTACTCAGCACTGGTTAGGCCTCATCTGGAGTACTGTGTCCAGTTCTGGGCACCACACTTTAAGAAGGATGCAGACAAGCTGGAGAGGGTTCAAAGGAGGGCAACAAAGATGATCAGGGGACTGGAAACAAAGCCCTATGAAGAGAGACTGAAAGAACTGGGCATGTTTAGCCTTGAGAAGAGAAGACTGAGGGGAGATATGATAGCGCTCTTCAAGTACTTGAAAGGTTGTCACAGAGAAGAAGGCCAGGATCTCTTCTTGATTATCCCAGAGTGCAGGACACGGAATAATGGGCTCAAGTTACAGGAAGCCAGATTCCGACTGAACATCAGGAAAAACTTCCTGAGTGTCAGAGCAATACGGCAATGGAACCAATTACCTGGGGAGGTGGTGGGCTCTCCCACACTGGAGGCCTTCAAGACGAGGCTGGACAGCCATTTGTCAGGGATGCTCTGACTTGGATTCCTGCATTGAGCAGGGGGTTGGACTCGATGGCCTTGTAGGCCCCTTCCAACCCTACTATTCTATGATTCTATGATTCTATGCTCACTATGTTCTAGGCTTCTTACTTTAAAACCTAAGGTTTGCTGTTCTGTTCCTTGTCTTTGTTCTCTCATTCTGCAGTTCGTGATCCTGACATATGCGCTATTCCATCCATGTTTGAATTTTACTTGAAAATCCATCATTTAAAATTGTCTTCTTAAGTTGGATCCTTTGGCCTCCAGTTTTCCATTCCCTTCATTACCTATTCTCCTTTTCGTCTTTGCCTCTATTTAGACTGTGGGCAGGGCTTGTCTCTTTTTAACTTTTATACAGTACTTAGTTTGTCAGTCCTATCAAAATAAGTAATAATACGCAGTAAAAAATAAAATGTAAAGACTAAGTAATTTTCCCTAAACAGTAAAATTATTTGAACAAATGGTGTTTTGTGATATTGGGTGTATACAGCTGGCCCCAACCACTGTCATAGAAGAAGCAGCTGTAGAAAGTTTGCATCCTGGGACTGTAGAAAGAAAGGGAAACATACTCTAGCCCCATCCATTGGCCACAGGGCTAAGGGGTGCTGGGTTGTGTGAATATGTGTGGGCTTTATTGCTGTTTTTATTATTTGTTTTGTATTATTGCCATCTGCTGAAAGCCTCCTTGAGGGTCATGCAATCAAAAGGCAGGATATAAATCCTCAAATTAAATAATATATTTTAAATAATACATTGATAAATATTTAAAATTAGAATAACAGCATAATTCAGTTATTACAATAAATGAAAATGTCTCTCATTCAAGCAGTTTTATGTTTAAGAGCAAATTATTTACTTTTTAATTTTTAAAAAAACCCAGCTATTATTGTGATTTATTTAGCGCAATCAGTGTTCCTCACAGTTTACAGAGTAATGTATAAGAAAAGACTGGGTTCGCACAACATGCCAAGCAAAGCTGGGCTGTTCTTCTGGAACAACCTACTGTTGCTTAGTGTGTCGTCTGCAGGTGGACTGTGTCCCCACAGTGGATTATTAACCCTCCCTGAGAACCACCGCTCTGTAGCAGGGGTTGTTTTACCTATGGTGGGTTAACATGTCGTATGCCAACCCACTGTGGGTAAAGGGCATCGGGCAGCAGAAACCCCTGCCGCTGTTCTGAAGCAGGGCCACAATCGTCGTTTGCAGGCCCGGCCAAGCCACTGCCCGGGGGTTGAGCAACCCCTAGAACAAGCCATGGGTTCTCAGGTTGGCTTGTTGTCCAAAAATAAGCCACCTTGCAGGAAGCGGTCTGGGTTCGGACGACACAACAACCCACCGTGGCTAGTTACCTGCGATGGATTGTCATATTGTGCGAACCCAGTCAGAGTGTGACAGAGTGAATAACGTTAATAACCCAGATGGGGTTTCGAGAGTGGACGTGGCCTGAGTCGAGTCCAGACATCCAGATGAAGAGTCTTGAAGGTCTGCATTTGGCCTGGTGGCCAGAGGTTCTCCACCCCTGGTGTAGCAGGCAATATAAACATGTATTGCCATGCTCATTAAGAATTACAGACTACATAAGACAAGATACATTTCCCCCAGAATAACAAATGATTGTCTGGTGCTCTTACAAGTTTTGCCTTCATCACTGTCAATTTTAAGGCTGCTGAATCTGAAGAAAAAAGAAGACTAGAAAGGCAGCAAGAAGAAGAAGATAATGTAGCAGAGATCTCAAATCTGCTTAAAGGAGACCTGCTGTCTGAAAACCCACAGCAAGCTGTCAGCTCTTTTGGTGCGGGTCGAGTGATTACTGACCGATGGAAAGGGATGAGCCAAGATCAACTGAAAGAAATACGTGATATTCAGATGCAACAAGTTCTAGAAAAGCTGGTATTCAATTTTATATCATCACTGAGAAACATAGCAGAGTCTTATTAAGGCTGTTCTTTACTGGGATTTAAAAAAAACACCTAAATAATTATAATTGTTTTGCATCGGTCTTCCTAATCTCTTAAGAAAGGGCTAGTTCACACGTAACACCTTGTGCCACTCTGATCCCACAACTTCCTTGGGAGTGCACAGGGTCACTGCCAGACTTTAAAAAAAAATAACATATTAAGATATATAATTGCTTAATTTCTTAAGTAATAATTACCAATAATTTACAGTATCTAACAACTGATAGAGAAAAAATACTATATAATTAATTATATTGTATATCCATGTCAGTCTGACAATTTCAGTATTCTGTTAACAGTCTTAAATACAAATGAATCTTTCATCAGCTCAGTCCAGTTCAAAAAGCAATCCTACAGTCCCTAGACATTGTCCGAGAGGCCATAGGATATTAGGGATTTCCCTCTCCAAGGATGTAAACAAAGCTATGACTCTGGGGGGGGGGGATCCCCATTTGAATTTTTGGCCCCCACCTCTCCCAGCCTTTGTGGAAAACTTCTGCGGTGGCTCCCCCTCCTTGAGATTGGTGTCACGGAGGGGAGGAAATTGGCATTTTGGGCTGTGACTGTGGCATGGAGAAGAGAGGGTGTGGATCAACCAGATCCACAAGTCTCTCAGCCTCCACTCAGAAACTTCTCCTCTAGCAGAAGCTGAAGGAAAGGAGGACAGAGTGACTAAAAGGCCTCCATCGCTTCCCTCGCTCCTCCTGAGCTGCATAGGCTGGACAGAGATTGGAGCCCCCTGTCCATCTCGTGTCAATTCGATAGGATGGCTCTCTCAATCTCATTAATTTAGTACATTGACTACAGTGTTAAATAAAATCTAAACAATTAATTCTTTCACACACCAGTGCAGTATAGTGGTTAGGATGTTGGACTAGGGCTGGGGAAGCCTAGACTCAAGTCCCTGCTCAGCCACGGAGTTCACTGGAATACCTCAGGGCAGGCACTGTCTGTTAGCGTAACCTACCTTACAAGATTGCTGCGAGAATAAAGTATGGGGTGGGGGGACAACCATGTACACCACCTTGAAGGAAAGGTGGGATATAAATGTAATAAATAAATAACTCCCTTCCCTTAATTTTTATCCAGTTAGTCAATTTAATACATTAGTTAAACACTAACTCTTAATTTCCCATTCCACAGTTGTAGGTGTGTTTGCTTTTCCTGAATATTAAGCTATTAAAGTCCATGCAGTCATCAATATATAGTTTCTATTTCTTGTTCTGATCTTACCTCTTCTAAATATCCTAAGAGAATAATTATGGGATTTAATACAGTTTCCAGTTCTGTTATCTCTTTAATTTTTTGTCCTTATTTTTGTACAAAATCTCTACATCAATGGACATTCCCACCAAACATTCAGCATGTCAGCTGCAACAGCAACAATTAGGAAATAATATGTTAAGTCTCCATGGAGTCCTCTACTGTCTGGCAAATATTTTGGGTTAAGCTGACATTTGACGTCAGTTGCGTGCCTGTCTTCCAAATATATTTCCATGTTCTGTCTGGCTGCCAGGCCACCTCTGCCACTATCAGGTGGGCAAGTAAACTGACTGACTGACTGCCTGCAGCAGGGACTCTGGGAGAAGTCCAGAGGTGGCACTGCTCTGAACTGTAGGCCCTGTGGCCAAATTCCCCATAGGTATATCAGGGTGGGGCTGCCAATTCCAGGCATGCAGACCCAGCTCTAAACACCACTGCCACCATCATTATTGGCTTTTTTCCAAGAAAAACAAACATTGTATAAGATATTTATGCTGGTTGTCAAAATGAAAATCTGTTTTGGAATCAAAACATATATATCCTAAAACTTCCAATGTCATCAGCTGTAATGATTTAATAGGATCTGACACTCAGCATTACATTATTTCTTGTGTCCCAAGCTTTTACTTTTACTTTTAGGATTCTCTCCTTGATAATTTCGAATAGCCATAGCTAGATATTCAATAAAGATTGCAAGCAAAACTGATGAAAAGAGTAACCCTGGCATGTTCTCTTTCCAACCAGATGTCTAGTTTTGCTGTTGCTTTATGTAGAACCCCAGGGGTAGAATTTTCCTTCCATAGCATTTTTTCCCACACCTAGACCCAGAAATGCTCTCTCTGCTTAGACACATTTTCTGCATCCAGAAAGGCTAAAGTTTCTACTGCATTAACTTCATTTATTACTTTTATAACTTAGCCCTTCTTATATTATTCTTTACAATACCATTCATGAATCTGGAAGTTCCTTTCCTCCAAAAATCACTGGATAACCGCACTCAGCAGTTTTAGGTAGATATTGAATAACATGGGGGACAAGATGGCAGAACCTCATAGGCCACTGGCCAAGGGGAGGAGCAGGCTTCCCCCACACCACCTTCTAAGTCCTACCTGTCAAGAATGAATGGAGCCATTCAGTACAGTACCACCAGTCCTCAGCCCAGAAGTATACCACTGCTGAATGCTGCTGAGAGGTCCAGGAGAATCAACAGGGTTGCACTCCCACTGTCTGTCTTCTGGCACAAGCCATCCACTAAGTGTCAGGGTGGACACTGAGCCCATAGAATTCCAGAGTAGTTCTGATTCTGAGGAAGAGGAGTCGCTCCTGGGAGAGGAGCGCGCTCCTCTTTCCCAGGGCCAACAGCTGACGGAGATTCCTCCCACCGGCATTCCTAGCTTAGATAGCAGTCCTGGGAGTGACAGCGCGGGAAGCAGACTTGATGGACGCCGACGCAGAGAGCGGCGCCAATTGCCAAATGGAGGGCGCGGAAAGGAGGCGTAGTGCCCATATGGCGCGCAAACAATGGTTGCGCCCAGAGGATCCAAGGGAAAAGGGGAGGGACTCTCCCTAGCCTTTATGTTCAGGGTCTGCCAGTGATTCCCTTTCAAACGGGGACCAACTGTTCCAACTTAGGGCACAGGTACTCTGCTGCTCGTATCTAGTTACTAACAGTAGAGTTGTTAAGTTGTAAAAGAGGAATAAAGCTTTGAAAAGAATCCCTTTGTCTGTGTCTGGACTTGGCTACTGGATTAGACTGAGAGAGGCCTCCAAGGAGCCCTTGACACTAAGGTGACCAAGGCAGTTCTTGTTCCAAAACCAGGCTGAAAGCCAGACTGGAAAGGATCAGTCTGTATCTGGAGGTGCACTATAATGGCATGCTCCCTCACAAAAAAAAATTCTTACACCTACAAAACAACTATGTCAGGGAGAAGGGTAGGCTATAACCTTTCTCCCTGACATGCTAGCTTTCTGTATGCAGGGATTTTATTTGTTTTCTGTATTGAGTATTCAGTCATTTGAGCCCCCACCTACAGTCATAGGTTTACCTCCACTGTGAGAACTAGGCCTAAGAAGAGAGAAAACATGAGGGTCTCACAGAAATGACTCTGTGGGTTATGTGTGTGTGATCTGTTTTGAGAGCTGAACTTGGGAGTGGAGGACAGGATTCAGTCCTCCCTGCTCCTTCCCCGGCCTGCCCTGCACTTCCCTCCAGATGGTTGGCGCTATTGCGGAGAATGTGATTTCCGGAGTAGCTTTCCAGCCCAGGAGAAGGCACCCAAAGCATCATTTACACATATGTCCCCTCATTCGGCCAGGAAGCCCTAGTTCAATTGGGGCGATTGTATTAGTTGCTGGCTATGAAGAAATAACAAATATTCCCTTTTTGCCATAGAGGCTGGAAGAAGAAGAAAGTCAGAGAAATGCAGAATGGGACAGAAAGCGCATTCAGGAAGCCAGGGCAGCATTGCTTTATGAACGTCACCAGCAGCGTCAGAATCGAGAGCTCCGGAGAGCATTAGATAATATGAATGCACATCTCTCCCAGGAGCAGAAAGCAAGGTAGGAAGTATCAGGGACTTTGGGGCTTTTACCAGGAACCTCATGGGCTGAGTCTGAAACTCAGTCTGATGAGCTACTGTGCATTCTGTGTGTACTCCAACCCCTCTTCAGGCTCACAAAGGTATAGGGGTGTTCCACATCAGCACCTGTGATTGGCAGGCAAGTATAAAACCTCTGGATTGGTCAGGCTTGGACAGGGACTAGGACCCTGTCTCCATAACAATGGAAGGAGAAGCGAAGGGAGGCTCACCCAGATTTTTCTTAAGTAATTGGCCTTTGTGTGCTTTGGTCCACACAGGGCTCGATGAGTGAGTGCACCGCTCCAGTAAAAGTTGCTTCACAGAACATACTTCCGGGTGGGGAGATTGGAGTAAATGTCATCAGACTGGCAGGGGCTGCTCAACCAATAAGAAAGCCTCCTCATCCAGGCTGTCTTTTTTCCTTCTCCTGATACTCCCATAAAGTGATGGATGGACACTTAGCCTCATTGACCACAATGGGAGTTACTTCTGAGGAGACCACTTCCCCAAGCTATGCCCAATTGTTTTTTTATTTCTCCCCTTCTAAAACCACTATCTCACTTTGTCACTGTCACACAATAGCGCTAATGCATGATAGTGACATAGTGAGAGATAGGGGGCATAGCTGTTGCTAGACAAATGCGAGAGAGTGACCTAGTGACATTAAAAACTGCTTTGTAGGTGTAATTTTTTTAACCTTCCTTTCTGGTTGAGTGATTTCTTTCATGTCTCTGTGGCTCTATCACGGAAGTGCTCTATCATGCAAGTGCACAATCGTGTGATAGTGCAGTTGCATGATAGACCAAATGTGTGATAGAGACATGAAAGAAATCACCCATCCAGAAAGGAAGATGTTTTTAAAAAGTAACACCTGCAAGGGGTTTTCAGTGTCACTAGATCGCTATCACGCATTTGTCCAGCAATAGCTATGTCCCCAAACAGTGGCACAGTGAAGTAGTGAGATGGGGGGATATACGTATTGCTGGACAAATGAAAGATAGTGACATACTGAGATGGCGGGGAGGTGTAGGTACTGCCAACAAAAGCACTATTTTGGTTTAACACTTTAATTTTTAAAACGAAGTTAGAAGCTGCCCGGAGCACATCTATACTTTGCGGGAATGGCCAGCAGAGTATAGTGGTAGGCAGGGTGAAGTAAACGCCATGAGGTAGTGCAGAACTCTGACGGCCAGCCCTGAAGTGGTGGAAACAGCGGGGAAACACAGGTGGGGAAAACACTGGGGAAACATCCCTTGACTGGAGTCAGTGAGGAGAAAGACACACCCCTGGGCAAGGCTATCATGCCGGAGTAAATGCGGAGTGTGGTGCACGCCACAACAGAAGTGCAGACAACCCGAATTAAGGAAAACAATTGGACTAAAAGTGGTGTCGGAGGAACTGGTTTTTCAGCATGAAACTCTGGAGTGGCTGCAAGATGGCCAGGACACCATGTGTCCCTAATGATGTCCAAACGCAGCCAGCTCGGAGTAAGTCGCTCATGGAGACACCCCTAGGATCCTAGTTTTCTGCCTTTACCTGATCAATAGAGCACTACTGTCTGCCTGCTATTCTTTAGGCTTCAGCTTCCAGCCTCTCCAGCTTCAGTCCTGACCTCAGCAACCCTGGCCTAGAGACATCCATCCCAGATCAAAAGTTTAATATGGCCTCGCCCAGGCCCTGGCAAGGGACAGACAGTTATTTTGTTTTGATTAAATTTTGTTATACATGATCCAAAATGCTCAGTGTAAGGAAATTCTTTAGTGGATTTGCTTATTCTAAATTCATCCATTTTTCATAATAATATGCATGAAAAACAAACACACACACTGGACTTCTTCAAAATGACAGACTTCATAACAATTGCCTATAGTATTTCAAGATACTCCTGGGGTTTTGGTGGCAACTCTACTTCACGTATTAGAGAAAATATTTGATATTGGTTTGACACACAATCCTAGAAAAAGAAATATATATTCAGTATACATTTATTGCTATGTTTTTATTATCGTAAATAGACAACATATATTAACTGAATATATTTATTTCCAGGCAAGCTTATCTTGATGAAGAAGTATATGCAAATTTTCCTTCTGGCCAGTATTACACACAGTTTAACACCACTAGTCGGTGATGTTGAAGCCATTGTTCACTGTTGGAGACATATCTAGAATGTTTGTAGAATATTTATATGAACTCTCATCTATGTAATAAAGAAAACATTACACCAATATTGTTTTTCTTGGCATTGGAATTTATGAAAGTCAGATTCTAGACTTTTATTTATAATAAGAGCTGTGAGGAACCTTGCATTTACAAAGAAGGAATAAACAATAGAAGATGTTTACAGTTCTGCTTATGACAAGTTACTGATTTTCACTATAATGGTTTTTGAAGAATTTAAATTTTTACTGATTTCGGTAAGTTAAGTGGGATTATTTTAGGATTGTTCAGTGCCTTATACAGTGGTGAGAAAGTGTGTGAACCCTAACGATAATTACAGAAATTCCATAGTTTTACCACGATAGCCTTTGTGAGTCAAAACCAGTCCTTTTCTAAATATCCAGTAGGGTTTGTATTAACCAATTCCGTGACTTCTGAACTCAAGTGATGTATAAATGAGGCCAACAATGAGTACTTAAGAGTCAAGGGATGTGCAAAAGTAAGTGAACCTCTGGTTGCATGAGGTGTTTAAGGGAATAATTAGAATAAGGTGTTTAAGTAATTGGGTAGATCTTCAGGGGTGAGTTTGGGAGGCCCCATCCTATAAAAGGATCAGAAACTTTGCAGATTTGGTCTTCCCCGTATGATTGTGTGGAAACACGTCATGCCACGATCAAAAGACATATCTGAGAACCAGTCTAGAAAGGGTTACAAAACCATTTCTAAGGATTTGGGACTCCACCAATCCACTGTCAGACAGGTAGTCTACAAATGGAGAAGGTTCAAGACCACAGTCAATCTACCCAGGAGCGATCATCCTGCCAAAATCTCTCCAAGGACAAACTGGCACATCATCCAGGAAGTCAGAAAGTACCCTGGAGTAACATCCAAAGATCTGCAGGCCATTCTTGCCTTGGGTAATGTGAGTGTTCATAGAATCATAGATCATAGAATAGTAGGGTTGGAAGGGTCCTATGAGACCATCAAGCCCAACCCCCTGCTCAACACAGGAATCCAAGTTAAAGCATCCCTGATAAATGGCTGTCCAGCTTCATCTTGAATGCCTCCAGTGTGGGAGAGCCCACCACCTCCCTAGGTAATTGGTTCCATTGTTATACTGCTTGAACAGTCAGGAAGTTTTTCCTGATGTTCAGCCGGAATCTGGCTTCCTGTAACTTCAGCCCATTATTCCATGTCCTGCACTCTAGGATAATCAAGAGATCATGGCCTTCCTCTCTGTGGCAACCTTGCAAGTACTTGAACAGTGCAGTCATATCTCCCCTCAGTCTTCTCAAGGCCAAACATGCCCAGTTCTTTCAGCCTCTCTTCATAGGGCTTTGTTTCCAGTCCCCTGATCACCTTCATTGCCCTCCTCTGAACCCTCTCCAGTTTGTCTGCATCTTTCTTTAAGTGTAGTGCCCAGAACTGGACACAGTACTCCAGATGAGGCCTCACCAGTGCTGAGTAGAGGGGAACTAGTACTTCCCGGGATTTGGAACCTATATGTTCATGACTCAACGATAAGGAAAAGACTGATTAAACAAGAATGGCGTTCATGAGAAGATAGCCAGGAGGGAACCACTGCTCTCTAAAAAGAACAGTGTTGGCCATCTGAAGTTTGCTAAAGATCACATAGATGATTCCCAAGACTTCTGGAACAATGATCTCTGGACAGATGAATCAAAGGTAGACCTTTTTGACCTCAATGAGAAATGTTATGTTTGGTGAAAAACAAACAAACCTCCTCCCAACTGTCAAGTGTGGTGGTGGGAATGTGATGGTTTGGGCCTGCTTTACTGCCTCAGGACCTGGATGGCTTGCCATCATTGACAATACCATGATTTCTGCAGTGTATCTGAAGATTCTAGAGGAGAACGTCAGGCCATCTGTCCATGAGCTGAAGCTGAACCGAAAGTGGGTCATGCAACAAGACAATGATCCTAAACATATGAGCAGATCTACAAAAGACTGGCTGTGGAAGAAGAAATTCCATATTTTAGAATGGCCTAGTCAAAGTCAAACAAATGTTGTGGCAGGACCCAAAGTGAGCTGTTCTGCAAGGAAACCCTCAAATGTCACTGAGATGAGGCAATTCTGTAAAGAGGAATGGGCCAAAATTCTTCAAAACCGATGTGAGAGACTGACTGACAGTTACAGGAAACACTTACTTGAAGTCATTGCTACTGAAGGGGATGCCATCAGGTACTGAATCTGGAGGTTCACATACTTTTTTCGTACATGGATATTGAAAGTTGAATCAGCTGATGCTGAAAAAGCATCATGTTTGTGTGTTACTTGTTTAATCCGGTTATCGTGTTCTTTATTTAGGATTATGGGGTTAGATTAAGTTTAATATTTTATGTTGGAAATATGTGACAATCCTAAGGGGCTCACAAACTTTTTCTTGCTGCTGTATGTACATCCATGTAAAATGTTTCTTGATAACAGACTTTTTACAATGAAACTACTGACAGAAACACATTCATGAGACACAGGGCTGCTGCTAAAAACAGCATCCCTATTATGAGTTTTCCACCATATCATATGGTATCACTTAACCCATGTAATGACACCATAACATAGCACAACCTTCCCTAACCTCGTACCCCCCAGATGTTTTTGACTACAACCCCCATCATGCCTTATAATTGTCCATGCTAGCTGGGGCTGATGGAGATTGTAGTCTAAAACATCTGGAGAGCACCAGATTGGGGTAGGCTGACATTTTGCATTTCTCTACCCCTGTTCCACATCATTGGCAGGGGTGGGAAAACAAGTGACACCATGACATGGATACATGATATATGTTATGGAGGAGAACTTAAACATGGGTATATTTATCTCATGTGTAACATGTCATTCCTCCCTGTGCATAGATAGGAAGAAAATAATGTGCAAAGAACAGAATCTGCATCTCATTCATGGCCTCTATTCAGTCCCTCACATGGCATTGTGCCTGTGTAGGCCACCAGATGAAACCTTCTGGAAAGCTTCTGTCTTCTTATGGAAGTGCTTTGGGGGGCCCATCTGGTTAATGGTTTTTCATGCTGCCTTGGAGCATTTTTATTTTTGAGTCATTTTGTAGATTTTTTAAATTAATTAATTCTAAGATCAAGCACTGGGAATTGTGTAATAGTTTTCTCATCAGCGGGAGTACTCAGGTAAATGTTTACAAATCCCTGTTATGCAAGCCTGTGTACCATGGATTTCAGTGGGCTTTGGCTGTGCATACCTGGGCATGTGCCATGATTGGATCCATGTGCCCGGATCCAGAGACACACTCGCGTGCCAGAGCTCTTTTGAGATTTTCTCTATTATCGGGTCCCCTGCTGCTTTTTAAGCTTCCCCCAAGTATAAAAATCATTGTGGTAAACTAGACAAGACAGCTACTAAACGCTTTCCCTAAATACAGCCCAGTATCTTCCTGCCACTCTCAGCTTTCAGATGGCAGCTCTCCAAAATGGCATTTCCTACCTTCAGTTTGAAGTAGAACAGTCAACTTTCCTATCTCATTCTGCTACATGTATAGACTAGGCCATAGACAGACTCTCAGAGTTACACAATTATGTTATATAAGATTCTGAGGAACAGGGTGGGGTGTGGGGAGCCAATAACCATGCGGATCATGTTATTTAAATGTTGGCTTGCATTTGGGGTTTTCTAGTTAGCGATTCCTCAGCCAGTGTTCTTGCTTCCAAAGAGAAGGTTGGATGCATAGATAAGAACAGACAGACCTCAAAGAAGAGCAGGAATCTGATGAGTAGAATGTAGATGCAAGTTGCAACAGCACTGGCCTATGATGGCATAATGCTCTTTGCAGGACACAATAATGGATAATGTTACCAGTGTCTTCACTCTAGAAAACAAAATATATGTGATGCCTCAGGAACAGCATAACAAACACATGATTTAGGTGCAATTGCTTGTTTCCTCATCACATTATTCTCATTGAAGGAGTAAAGCATATCTTGATACCAAAATTCCTCTTTTATCCATCTATCCGGATCAAAGCACCGGGCTTTCTAGCTATATACCGAATATTGCTAGAATTGTTACAAGCTAAGCATGTACAAATTAGCTTCCCCGTTGATTTTTAGTACAATTTAAATTGTATCATTGGCAGCCAGTGACATGCCAGGGGGGTGGGGGAGTATTGTGAGATTGGATAGTTTGGATAGAGTGTTAATGAGGCTAGAAGTTGGTCAAGCCTGTTGGCCAGGTCTGTATATGTATATTCTCTTTTTAAAAGGGAATTTGCCGGCTCAATGACCAGTGAATGCTTTCTGAATAGCTAGGAAATATCTGGAAGGAGAATGCTTTTCTCCCCCTCCTTTCACTCCTGCCTAAGGATCTTGGTACTCTAGGTCTGTGTGTAAAAGCAAACAACAGAAACAGTAGTTTGAGTCAGAAAGTAAGACAGCCAAACTATGGTTTGTTTGCTTTTCTGGGGAGGAGCTGTGTCTCAGTGGTAGAGCACAGGCTTTGCATACAATCAGTCCCTGGCATCTCCAGGTAGGGTTGGAAGAATTCCTGCCTGAGACCCTGGAGAGATGCTGCAGGTCACTGTCAACAGTACTGGGCTAGATGGACCAAGGGTCAGTATAAGGCAGCTTCCTCTGGCTAAAGCAGCAAACCATGGTAACAGTTCTATGCGATAACATCACAATATGGGTATAGTTTACTATATGTTATGGAGGGAGAGCACCTGACATGGGGGTGCCATTATTGATGGCAACCCCCTGTTTCTCATCACGTGTAATACTTGGCTCAGGGTTCACTTGGAGAGGGGTGGGGAGATTTCAATTAAGAGAGCAATCCTGTGGCCTCTAGGCAGAGTCTGGAGGCCTATAGGATAGTTCAGAGTCTTGGATCCAAGGTCAGGGACAGCGCTCCGACCCCATACCCAGGAGTCCGAGCTCCCCTCCCCCTTGCAGACGGCACAGAGAGAACTGCACTGGCTGCCTCTCTGAGGTCACAACAGTGACCTCGGAGGGAAGGAAAACAGGGCGGGCCAGTGGGTGGGCAGGGGAAGGGACGGCTTACGCCATACCCCCAGGCCTCCCCAGCCTCCTTCCGTCCCCCTCCCCAGTGCCTCAGCTAGCTGTGTGAGAAAGCCTGTCTAGTGGAAGTTTCTGAGAGGGAGGAACACAGAGGCAAAGATCACCTCCAACTCACCTCCCGCTCTGTTTTGGATGGCCGTCAGCCTCCGAGTTTGGAGTCTGACAGCCATCCCCGTAGGATTGCGCCCTACGTTGTTTACATTTACACACTTTCTATAAAATTAAATAAGATGTGAACACTGTAATTCTAAGCAACCGGCCTAAACACAAGGCAGATCTCAGGAATTGCACAGAATAGTTTAATTTTAAATCTCAGTGACTTAGGGGCGACTCAGATAGTCCATTTTTTCCATGTACATTTCATGTTTTCACTGTATGTTTTATGTACATACATATAAAAATGTAAAGTGTGGACAAGAGTGAACACAGTTGTGTTTACAAAGCTATGTATCAAACACATGCGTTAATTAGGGCACCAAGACTGGATATAGGTGCTGTTGAGTGTACTTTCTGGGCAAACCTGGGTCTTCCTCTGCATAATGTATGAAAAGGCTTCAGTTTTCAATTTAAAGCTATGCTATGGTTTTATAGTTTTAATAAACCTACCAATTTATACAAAAACAAACTGACATTTTCCATCTTATTCCTACTACCCTTAAATAATTAGTATTATTTTCTTGCCTTGCATTGAGGTTTGCACCTTGGCAAATAGTTCCGATTTCCTCGCTATGTTACTTTGTGTCTTTTCACTCAAGAAACTAGTTTCAGCATAAAGAACATATATTCTACATTGGGTGGAGCAGCTGTATCACAGTAACATTTGGCTTCTTTAAAAAGTGAGATTTCTATCACTGAGAACAATATGAAAATACTCCCCAGTGGCCATTGGTCTGTCTGTTGTTCTCTCTGACAAGGGTGAAGCTCTCCAAGATCTCAGGGAGGGACTCTTCCTAGTCCAGCTACCTGAAAGGATCCTTTTAACGGGAGATGCTCAGAATAGAAGCTGGGATCTTTTGCATGCCAAGTATGTGCTCTGCCATTGAGCTATGGCCCTTCCTCGACTTTGTCATAGTTGTTTTTTTTTTTAATTTGAAAATGTTGCAAGTTCTGCAGAATTGTGACTTACATGATTTTGCCTGCTGGAAACATCCGTAATCATCACACTCTGATTTTATTTCACCTCTGAAGCAAACGACCAGCAGATTCTACCATCTCTTTTTCTTCTAAGGTTCTCCTTAAAGGAATAAAAGAACCTGGAGTCACTGACAGATGTCTGAGCCTTACTATTTTCACATCCCTTTCACTGATGCTTAAGAGCCTAATTTACTAAGAGAAAATAAGATTAGTGACTTGGTTAAGAATCCTCCTTTTTTATTAATGCTTTGAAAGAAGCAACCAAATCAAGTGGACCAGTTGTTGAAAAGTCACAGGGTGAATTTTCATGCTGATATTTAGTGAAGTTTCTACTTCTTTAGTTTGTTGATGATTATATAACTGTCCCCTCCATATGACGACAGGGAGATATAGTTATTGATATGAAGCACTGAAAGTGTCAGTACCTGAAATTCATACTTTCACCATGGAGTGGCACATATATACAATCATTCACCCCAGAAGAATTCCAGAGTTTTCAAACCTCCTGGTTAGAAAGCTCTGTTAAAAAAAAGCAAATGTAACTGAAATGTGACCTAGACACTGCACAGTGCTGTCTAAAATCATGACAGTGAATATTAACCTTGCGAAATCTATTTCCTGTGGCTTATTAGCAATCCTATTTCTTCACAGAAGGGACCACAAAAATCCTGTCTACATAAGAAACCACAGGAAAATAAGCCTTTTAAAAAAAATACACAAAGTTGTCGTAAAATATTAGATTTCTTGGCTGAATCATTACCTTTTTTTCCTAACTTTATCCAAGTTGGGGGAGGGATGTTTTTAAGTAGTTCTGTTATAATAAGGCAGGGTCTAATTTTATTATCCCATTCTTCAGTGGAATAAAACTGCAGAAGAGGATTAAGCATGCTTTATCTTCTTTTATATGCATTAAATTTCTTTTGTATGTCAAACCAGAAGCTCTGAGGAAAACACGGAGTTCCCAACACTGTGGTTCTCTTGTAATAACCTAAGAGATGACTTTATACATGGACTTCACCAGACGGTCGACACCAAAATCAGATTGACTACATCCTTTGTAGCCAAAGGTGGCAGACATCTATGCAGTTGGTAAAAACAAGACCTGGAGCTGATTGTAGTTCAGATCACAAACTTCTTATTGCACAATTTAGAATCAGATTAAAGAGAATAGGGAAGACCCACAGATCAGTCAGATATGAGCTCACTAATATTCTTAATGAATATGCAGTGGAGGTGAAGAATAGATTTAAGGGACTAGATTTAGTAGATAGGGTCCCGGAAGAACTATGGACAGAAGTTCGCAACATTGTTCAGGAGGCGGCAACAAAAAAGTCCCAAAGAAAAAACCAAGAAGGCAAGATGGCTGTCTGCTGAGGCACTGGAAGCAGCCCAAGAAAGAAGGAAAGCAAAAGGCAACAGTGATAGGGGGAGATATGCCCAATTAAATGCAAAATTCCAGAGGTTAGCCAGAAGAGATAAGGAATTATTTTTAAACAAGCAATGCACGGAAGCGGAAGAAGATAATAGAATAGGAAGGACAAGATACCTCTTCCAGAAAATTAGAAACATTGGAGGCAAATTCCAGGCAAAAATGGGTATGATCAAAAACAAAGATGGCAAGGACCTAACAGAAGCAGAAGAGATCAAGAAAAGGTGGCAAGAATATACGGAAGATCTGTATAGGAAGGATAATAATATCGGGGATAGATTTGATGGTGTGGTCAGTGAGCTAGAGCCAGACATCCTGAAGAGTGAGGTTGAATGGGCCTTAAGAAGCATTGCTAATAACAAGGCAGCAGGAGACGACGGTATCCCAGCTGACCTGTTTAAAATCTTGCAAGATGATGCTGTCAAGGTGATGCATGCCGTATGCCAGGAAATTTGGAAAACACAAGAATGGCCAACAGATTGGAAAAAATCAACTTATATCCCCATACCAAAAAAGGGAAGCACCAAAGAATGTTCAAACTATCGAACAGTGGCACTTCTTTCACATGCCAGTAAGGTAATGCTCAAGATCTTGCAAGGTAGACTCCAGCAATTCATGGAATGAGAATTGCCAGATGTACAAGCTGGGTTTCGAAAAGGCAGAGGGACTAGAGACCAAATAGCCAATATCCGCTGGATAATGGAGAAAGCCAGGGAGTTTCAGAAAAACATCTATTTCTGTTTTATTGACTATCCTAAAGCCTTTGACTGTGTGGATCATCACAAATTGTGGCAAGTTCTGGGTGGTATGGGGATACCAAGTCATCTTGTCTGCCTCCTGAGGAATCTGAATAACGACAAGTAGCAACGGTAAGAACAGACCATGGAACAACGGACTGGTTTAAGATTGGGAAAGGAGTACGGCAGGGTTGTATACTCTCACCCTACCTATTCAACCTGTACGCAGAACACATCATGCGACGTGCTGGGCTTGATGAAGCCAAGGCTGGAGTTAAAATCGCTGGAAGACATTAACAGTTTCCAATATGCAGATGATACCACTTTGATGGCTGAAAGCGAGGAGGAGCTGAGGAACCTCACGACGAAGGTGAAAGAAGAAAGTGCAAAAGCTGGGTTGCAGTTAAACCTCAAAAAAACCAAGATTATGGCAACCAGCTTGATTGATAACTGGCAAATAGAGGGAGAAAACGTGGAGGCAGTGACAGACATTGTCTTTCTAGGCGCAAAGATTACTGCAGATGCTGACTGCAGCCAGGAAATCAGAAGACGTTTACTTCTTGGGAGGACTGCAATGACAAATCTTGATAAAATAGTTAAGAGCAGAGACATCACAATGACAACAAAGGTCCGCATAGTTCAAGCAATGGTTTTTCCCGTAGTAACCTATGGCTGCGAGAGCTGGACCATAAGGAAGGCTGAGCGAAGGAAGATAGATGCTTTTGAACTGTGGTGCTGGAGGAAAATTCTGAAAGTGCCTTGGGCTGCAAGAAGATCAAACCAGTCCATACTCCAGGAAATAAAGCTGGACTGCTCACTTGAGGGAATGATATTAAAGACAAAACTGAAGTACTTTGGCCACATAATGAGAAGACAGGATACCCTGGAGAAGATGCTGATGCTAGGGAAAGTGGAAGGCAAAAGGAAGAGGGGCCGACCAAGGGCAAGATGGATGGATGATATTCTGGAGGTGACGGACTCGACCTTGGGGGAGCTGGGGGTGGCGACGGCCGACAGGAAGCTCTGGCGTGGGCTGGTCCATGAAGTTACGAAGAGTCAGAAGTGACTGACCGAATAAACAACAAAGGGAGCATTTGCTGTGGAGAATCATAAGGCAGGAGAGAGGTGGTATAAGATTTTTTAACATCTTTCCTTTACCTAATTATTCTCCCCTACAAATTATTCGCCCCTTGCCCCACCAGTTGTTTTGTAAGTGTTACTCCTCAGCCAGCCTTGAAACCAGAAGTGAGATAATATCTAGTTTAACCCAAAGAATGTTATTTTCTGTTCATGCTTTGGTTTGCTTGCCAGGATACTGACAGGAAGGTGGTGAGTAAGATCTGTATTAAGAAATGTTGGCTGTACTTACAATGCACTGAGGTTTTGGCCATATAGAGTGACTGTTTCTCCGTTCCATAAATGTAACTTTTAAGTCTGACCCAGCAACAAGCCACCATGCCAGGAAGTACAGTGTGGTCCCAGAAATATATAAATTGAGCAAAAAGCAAAGATTGGCCATAAGAAGAATCCCAAAATCCATATTAGTGTAATACTTTTATTTGGCTAACTCAAAAGGTCACAAAGATCACAAAGGTATGCATATTTGTATAACCCTTGAGTCGGCCTAATAAAGGTATTACACTAAGAAGGATTTTGGAATACATAAATTGAGTGCTTCTTTTACTTTCTGGATTCAGATTTTGAGGAATAACCACCTCTGTTGTGATAGGAATGTAATATACATTTATGTAGTATAGCTATTAAACTCCAAAAGTTCAAAACAGCTTTCTCTTCCAGTAGGCAAATTAAAAACCATTCCCCTTTCAGGCCTCTGGGCCTAGGCTCTCAGACTGGGCAAATAAATTCTACAACCTCTTGCAGGCAGGCGTGATCTGACATTCCAAATTACCAAGATGGTAATTAATTAACATTCATAGAGGCCAACTCATACCAAAGCTAAAGAAAATTTTGAATAACAGCACGGTGTGGCCCATAATGTTTTTAATGTTTATGTTTAAAAACATATGTTAAGGAAAAATTGATCCAGTGCTGGTTCAGTTGAATAGCCAGGAATTTATTAAAGCACATCACAGCTGCGGGAGAGCCAGTCAAAACTGAGTCTCCCCAAACGCAAGAAACAGGATGCATTTATACAGACTGTTAGTTGGAGAACAAAGAAAATACACTACGCATGCTCAAGGGCTAATTTAGCTCAGCAACAGTCTTATCAGCACAGCTGCATTCTTATCTTCAGGGACGAGCTAACCTGGTGGATAGAAATTGCCTGCTTATAATGAGAAAGTGACAATTACCTTCTCGTGGTCAGACACATGCACATTAAATCAATCCCATCAGGCACCTTGCCTGAGCCAAGCTACTACAAAGCCTAGTCAGGCCTACCTTCACACTTATAAGGTAAGAATATACACTTTTATGTCAGGGCCAGTGATCTACAGTCAGGTGGGGTTCAGATGAAGACAAAGTGGTGTTTTAATTGGCCTTTTTGTACCATTATAAATTAAGCTGATTTTTGTCCCTTTACACTGAAATCTACCACTGCAGCTAATAACTTTCTCCCTCTGGCTCTGCTATGCTCCAGAGTTGGCATCTCAGGTCTCTTTTACACGTTACAAGGGCAGAAAGCAAGTTTACAAACATAATGTTCCCCCCAGTATTCACACTTTACATTTTCAAATAAACAATTATCTCTATCCTGAAAATGGTCACTGTAACAAAACTATTTTCAATGCCTGCCTAAAAGCAGGCGACTTTATTGTTTGTCCTGAGCCTCCAGTTGGTGAAACCTAGTCATCGTATAGCATCCACATTTTAAAAGTAAATGGGGAAATCATTTAATACTTTTGCACTGACGTAACAAATGTGCAATCCCAAACAGTGCTCTCATTCTTGGCATGTTGAATAAAATAACGTTTGGTTTCCTAAAACTGCTTTGATTCAGGAGAATGGAGGCTTAGAAAAACAGAATTCTGATGTTGTGTCTAGGAGCTGCTATTTATTGCTGAAATGGAGCCACTCTAATGGTTTGAATATGCTCTACTGTCAGGTATCACGTCAGATCAAATCCTGATTCCTCCTCTCAAAGGGAGAGCCATGCTGTATTTGTACAGAAAGCCCAAGGCACTAATGGATCCAACAACTAGTGTCTTCAGAGTGAGGAGGACCAGGTGATCATTACAATGCATTGTATTAGCATCATAGATGGATCTCAGTTGCTGGATTAGGGCTAGCCTACCTTGGTGTAGCCATTTTTTTTCCTATAGTTGGGTGATGGGGAGCATGTGGCCCTCTAGATCTTGTTGGACTGCAACTCCCATCAGCCCTAGCCAGAGACTTATGCAGAGATATGACCAGCAAGCTCCTAACAGAAAACCTCCTGTATGGGTGGGTGCTTAGGATTCACATTTAATAGCACCTTTCATCTTGTTAAGAGCCTCGTGTGGCGCAGAGTGGTAGGCGGCAGTATTGCAACCAAAACTCTCCCCACGACCTGAGTTCGATCTCAGCAGAAGCCAGGTCTCGGGTAGCCAGCTCAGGTCGACTCAGCCTTCCATCCTTCCGAGGTCGGTAAAATGAGTACCCAGCTTGCTGGGGGAAAGGTAGTCACGACTGGGGAAGGCAATGGCAAACCACCCCGCTATAGTCTGCCATGAAAACGCCAGCGCAAGCGGTGTCCCTCTAGGGGTCAGTAATGAGTTGGTGCTTGCACAGGAGGAACCTTTCCTTTGCTTCATCTTGTTACTGTCAGGGGGCCCTAGCCGGCCTCTTTCAGTCTACTCCAGTAGCCAACTCCAGATACAGACAAAGGATTCTTTTCAAGGCTTTATTCCTTTTACAACTTAATAACTCTATCACCAGCGACTAAGCTATGAACAGCAGAGTAACCTATGCCCCTGGGTTGGAAACAGTTGGTCCCCATTTGAACGAGAATCACTTGCAGACCCTGAACTTATGGGCTAGGGAGAGTCCCTCCTCTTTTCCCTTGGGTCCTCTGGACGCAACCGTTGCTTGCGCGCCAAATGGGTGCTATGCCTCCTTTCCACGCCCTCCATAGCTCGTTGCTCTTTGCGTCTGTGTCGAGCATCCAGCCAGCCCTCCTCCCATGCTCCTTCACTCCCAGGACCGCTATCTATGTCTGGAATGCCGGCAGGAGGAATCTCTGCCAGCTGCAGGGCCTGGGAGGGATGAGCACGCTCCTCTCCCACGGACAGCTGTTCCTCCTCAGAATCAGAACTGCTCTGGGGATCTATGGGCTCAGTGTCCACCCTGACAGTTACAATGAAAAGTATAGAACTACTGTTATTGTTCTTTTTACATGTATATCCCAACTTTTTCTTCTTGCAAGGAACCCAAGGTGGCTTACATAGTTCCCCTCCCCTCCACTTTAACCTCACAACAAGGTAGGTTAGGCTGAGAGTCAGTGACTGGACCAAAGTCACCCAGTGAGCCACCCAGTGGGGACTAGAGCCTGGATCTCCCAAATCCCAGTCCAACATTCTAACCACTACACCCCACCGGCTCTCAGTTAATACTAGCTAGAAAAGGGGTTCCCACCTTTTTTGGACCTGTGGGTACATTTGGGAATTTGAGAAATTGCTATGGGCACCACCACAAAATGGCTCCCACAGCTGATGTGTCTAGTCACATAATGGCTGCGGGGGGGGGGGGGGCTTGCTAGTCAAAACAGGTAATTCACCCAAGTAACTGAGCAGAGGAACGCCAATGACAATTCACATGTATGACCCCACAGAAGCACAACAAAATACCTATTTAAGGTCGCACTCCTATGCATCTTTAGATGGGTAGGGAACTCAATGAGAATTACTCTGAGTAGACCTACATAGGATTGCTCTTCTCATCCTAGTAACACACACACCCTTTTCTCCAGCCACAGAGAAAACAAGAATGCTGCCCGCCCCCAAAGGAAAGCAAACGTTCTCCCTATGTTTCAGCCCCAGAGTCACCACACCACTCCCCACCTAACACTCCTACTTTCTTTTCCGCCATCAGAGCTCCTTCCCAGGAAAGTGCTGTCTGTGTGTGTGAATGAGAGAAGGGGCTGGGAAGGGAGAGGAAAAAAGTCAGGCTAAAGCATGGGGGGAGCAAGAAATAGGGAGATAAAGGGGGTGAGGAAGAGAGAGAGAGCAAGGCTGGGGCAGGGGAATAAGAGCAAGGCAAAGTGTTGGGACAGGAGAAAGAGAAACAGTGAGGCTAGAGGCTGGGAGGGAGGGAGAAATAGCAAGGCAAAGTGGTAGAGGGGAGAGGAATAATGAGGCTAGAGGGTGGGAGTGGAGAGAGAAAGAACAAAGGGGAAAGGTCTGTGTGGACAGAAGGAAATCGGGCAGGGATTTCCTGCCCTTCCTGCCCACCCAACTACTGATCAACAGGAGGCTGTGAAACAGGATGGAGAACCTGGCATCCTAACACGTTAGGCTGGCTTAGAGATGCTCCAGATGTTTTTGGGTACCTCACAAGCAGGCACTGAAGATGTAGGCCCTTTCCAATTGCTTTTCTCCACTATCTGACTTTCAGAGCATTTCTACACCAGCCTAAAATCCCGCATTCAAAACGGGGCTTTCTGCGTCCATTTTAAATACAGGATCACAATGGGCTCCCTATACACGTGTTTCCCCCTTCCTTTCCCCCTCCTTTTCCTCCATATCTGAGTCTTCCTAGTTTCATTGGTCTAACTCCTCTCATTGTGGCTTTTCCTTTTTCACCGAGGGAACTCAAGCGTGGTAGATAGCTCATTATCTCCGAGATGCCCTGGAGGTTGATGACGTCATTTAAAGGACCCGCCAATATCTGTGAGTAACCGGTCTCAATAGCAGGATAAAAGCTCCATGTGAAGAAGCCCTCAGAGAGATATTGCCTCTGAACATGGAGGTTCCTTTCAGCTTTCATAGCTAATAACTGTTAGCCATCACCACATTTGTTGGCAGTGAATTTCACAAATAATGAATTGTGTGAAGAAATAATTGCTTTTGTCTTTCATGCACCTACCACACGCCCGGTGATCCTGGAGTTCTCACCCTCCTTCCCAGGCAGCCATTGGGCAAAAGTAAATTCTTGCTGGCCTGTCCAGGCATTCATGTATGTTTGAGGGTGGGTGAAAGGACTGGGGAGAGACGTGAGTTGGAAGGAGCACCAACTTCTTTCTATCTCTGTGCCATAGAGCATTTAACAGCATATGTATTATTTCTGGGTTCAGACCAGGCAGTCCTATTGTCATGTTTCCCTCGGGCCCCCTCTTTCCCATTGCACTCACACACCCAAATAGAAAGGCTTCAGTCTCAGGCCTTTAATTCATTATCAACGGGTTCATTACAGATGCAAATCCTCGAAGACTCTCAGGATACAAAGGAATGCCTCTGGGGGATTCAAAGGGGAGGTTGCCTACAGTTTGAAGTGAGGCCTGCTGGCTAGACTAACTTAGGGAGGGATGTCCTGCCCTTCCAGTGATGCTTCCCTATGTCACCTCTCACACATCGCTACCCAGGTCAACCGTCTGAGCTCCGCCCCTGACGTTTCCCTCTTAGCTCTGCACCATGGTCTAGCATCTCTTAGGTCACAGCCCCCACTCTCCTCCTCCTCGTCCCGGCTTCTCACAGAGGGGGGCAAGGGGGGGGGCTTCAGGCCCGGCCATCTGGGAGTTAGTAACCTGAGAAGCACACCAACCCATATCTGAACTGGCTTGGGAAAATGCCTCCCCCGGTTCTGGCTGTTCCTCTTCTGAATCTGAGCTGCTACCTATCTCCTTGCGCTCAGAATCAATCCTGACACCTATCTGCTTTCCTCCCCATCTTCTCAGCTACACCAGGTTTCTCCTGGTGGTGGTGTAGAGTAGGTGGAGGAGCAGGATGAGAAGTCTTTCACTTAAGGGTGAATCTACGTCTTCCCAGAAAGCCAGGTTTGCCACCTAAAACAGCAGTTCCATGTCAGGTTCTCCCCAGATCCCTGGTAATGTGTAGTAAAACTTCTCATGTCACTACATCAATACATTGTAATTTTCTTTGCCTACCAAAGTCAGTCACTGATGGGGCAGGTGGGGCATGCATAGCAGGATGACGTTAGGACAGGACACAAGGCAAGTTACACTACATATTTTGGAGGAAGAGGGAGAGGACTTAATTCAGGGCTGCTGCTGTCAGTGGCAACTCCATGTTCCTTGTAATGTGTAGTTCTGTCTTACTTCAACAAAAAGTCTAGTTCATTGCCCACAGTGGCTGGGAAATGCTTATGAAAACTGCACGGCTGATGCTCATTTTAAAAATATTATCAGGAAGAACTTTGTAGCTTAATGTGCATGTAGCAAGCAAGATCTTTCTTGCATGTACTTGATATAGCCTAACTTGCAATATTGTTTGAAAACACTCCTTCACCCCCCCCCCCAAGATTTGTTTCAAAATTTCATTTTCAAAGTATAAAACCACCATTGATATGTACTTCAATATAGGTTGGTGATCATAAGGATATAAGAGCAAACTAATTTCACAAATGTAACTTTATCTTCATATAAAGAGAATGAAAAGTTTTTTATTTTTTATTTTTTCCCAAAGAAATTACAAACACACACACACACACACACACACACGAATATTAATTCAAAATCCCTCCCCAAATCCCTCCCCCCAGCTCAAACAGTTTCAGGATTCTTCTTCTCTTTTTATTTTCTGTTTCTGTTCCAGGATAATATATTAATTCATCCTGTCTCATTCCTTTATTGTCTTCTTTTCATGAGTCCCATAGATTTCTATAGGCTTCCACCAAGGTTATTTCATTTGACTCTTTTTTCATACAGTCTATATATTTTTGCCAGTCCTTCTTGAAAGTGTCTCTTTTCTTTATTCCTCTGTGGACTCCCAGTTTCTGTCTCAACTCTTCATTTATTGCTATGTCCCAGGTTTTCTTTTTCCGCATATATATTGTTAGTATCCGGGCTGTCTTCCAGTTACTGGCAATTAATTGCCTCGCAGCTGTCAACAAGAAACCAATTAATGCTCTTTTTCTAATCTCTCTATTTTATTTTACAGACATATTCAATAAAGCTAATGCTGATGTTTTATAAATCTCCTGATCAGTAAGGGCGCAATCCTATGGCCGCTAGTCAGTGGCTAGACAGCCCTAGGATACATCGATTTCTGGGAACCGGCCCCCTCCCACCCCGCACTGCCTCGCAGGCAGCGCGAAACGGCCCCATGCTCCGTGCTCGGAAGAGGAGTGTGGAGCGGTGAAAACGGGGCGTTCCGAGGGATGTCCGGGACAGGGAAGGCGGAAATGCCGGTACGACACATCCAACATGTCATCTGGCAGCCGCTTCCCCCGCTCCAACTTCCCGCAGCTAGACAGCTGAAATTGGCTGTCTAGCTACAAACGTAGAGCAGCTAAAGCACAGAGGGGACAATCCCCTCTGTGCTTCTCCTGCCCTGCGTTGGATGGGGAGTCGCAATCAGAGTTCAGAGGCAGCTGCCTGTCCTGGTAGGATTGCCCCCTAATTCTTTCTATTTCTTGAAATATCTTATCCCAGAATTTTCTAACCCTCCTACATTCCCACCACATATGTATCTGAGTACTGTCAATTCCACATCCTCTCCAACACAAAGGTGCTAAATTCTTATTCCTTTTTGCTAGCTTCACTGGTGTCAAATGCCACTTCTGAACCAACTTTAATCCACTTTCTTTCATTTTGGTGGATATCGCTTGAAAGGGAAATCTATCTAAAATTTGATTGCGGTCTTCTTCCTCTATCTCCTCATCAATATCTCTTTCCCATATCTGCTTTATTGTTACATTCCCCCCCTATCTCCTGCTTTATCAAAATTTTATATATTTGAGTTGTTATACTTTTTTCTCCTAACTGATCATTATCTACAGTTTTCCCCATTCTATTAATCTCTTGTACTTTGCCTCCATAAGTAATCCAGCAATCTTGCTGGATTCTTTACGCCTGCAGTCATAGATGTATACAGGGACCCCCAACGTTTGTGGACCCCTGGGCACATTTGGAATTTGAGAAACTGCTGTGGGAAAGTGCAGCCTGGCTAGTCAAAAGTGAACTGAAGGCGTGGGGTGAGGAGCAAAATAAGGAGACTAGCAGCTGGGACGGAGGGGGAAACAGAAAGGCAAAGGGGCAGAGGGGAGAGAAAGGGCAAGGCCAGAGGCTAGAAAGGGAGAGAAAAAATACCTGGACATTTACAAGGTTTTTACTTTAAAATATTTTTTTTGAAGGGGGCAGGGAGTGGCGAGCTTTGGGAACTCCCGCTATAGTATATGCAGTATAGCTCTTTTTTACGTTCTTACTTTATAGTTCCATTCAATTAAGCATTATTTGCCATGATTTATGTGGATTTTACTCTTCTTTTTGATGACAGAGCGTATTAATCAGACAGCCATGTTAAAAGAATTAATGAGAAACTTAATGTGAACCTGGGCTAGGATGGTCATGTGTCCTACTTTACAGAGGGCAGTCCTCTATTTGAAGTGCTGTCCAGTCCAAATCTGGTTGTAAGATAAGGAGCCACAAGAAAACAGAGCAGAGCAGTGGGTTTGAAGTTGCCCAATCAGTTAGCAGCTGGACAGCAGACTGAGCAGTCACAGAGGTCACTTGGTCACATTCTTCCCTGCTACAGGGAGATGTACGGTATTTTTATTTAAATCAGGGATGGGCACTTTACGGCTCTCCAGAAGTTGTTGGACTGCAACTTCCATCAGCTCTAGCCAGCATCCCTGTGTCCCATCTAGGGTGGAAGTACATTTGAGAGGGACAAGAAACAAGGCCTTCATTGTGGCTGCAGCCAGATCGTGGAATACCATGCCCCATGCAGGGTTCTTCGCCCTGTCCCCACAAGCTCTGTTTTTTTGCTGGTTGTTGAAGACCCCTTCTTTCATTCTTGTTGAATGTGGCAGATAACGTTTTTGTGGTTTGGTTTCAACTGCTGACCCTGTCTCCTCGCCTGATTGTTTTATATTGTTGTTTTTACAAAATAGTGATGTTTAAATATTGTGAGCTGCCTTGAGTGATGTTTCGCACCAGAAGCACAGCATATCATTTTATTTTATTTGTCCTGTTTTTAGTTCCCCCTTCTCCTCACTGCGTGCTCAAGGTGACATACAAAAATCAGATAAAAACAGCAATAAAAACAGAATAAAATGAATTGTTGTTGTTTATTCGCTCAGTCGCTTCCGACTCTTCTTGACTTCATGGACCAGCCCATGCCAGAGCTTCCTGTCGGCCATCGCCACCCCCAGCTCCCCCAAGGTCGAGCCCGTCACCTCCAGAATATCATCCATCCACCTTGCCCTTGGTCGGCCCCTCTTCCTTTGGCCTTCCACTTTCCCTAGCATCAGCATCTCCAGGGTATCCTGTCTTCTCATTATGCGGCCAAAGTACTTCAGTTTTGCTGTTAATATCATTCCCTCAAGTGGGAATGTCCATTAAAAAAAAGTCCAGCTTTATTTCCTGGAGTATGGACTGGTTTGATCTTCTGGCAGTCCAAGGCACTCTCAGAATTTTCCTCTAGCACCACAGTTCAAAAGCATCTATCTTCCTTCACTCAGCCTTCCTTGTGGTCCAGCTCTCGCAGCCATAGGTTACTATGGGGAATACCATTGCTTGAACTATGCGGACCTTCGTTGTCAGTGTGACATCTCTGCTCTTCACTATTTTATCAAGATTTGTCATTGCTGTCCTCCCAAGAAGTAAACGTCTTCTGATTTCCTGGCTGCAGTCAGCATCTGCAGTAATCTTTGCGCCTAGAAATACAAAGTCTGTCACTGCCTCCACGTTTTCTCCCTCTATAAAATGAATATGTTATAACAATTTTTTTTTTTTTTAAAAAGGAACCAGAGCTATATTGGCCAAGTATCCCATGAGGATACAAATGTTGCTGAGAGGTCCAGCAGAACTAACAGGGACAAACTCCCTCTGTCCACTTCCCGGCATAGGTCATCCACCAAGGCTGTTTTCATTTCAAAAACAGGCCTGACCCAATTTGGGCCCCATCTACATGGCACCGCTCTCACCCCCCACCCCGTTGCAACTGCGCAGCAATGCGGCTTCGAAGTAGCATCCCCTGCGATACACTCGCGATTTACTGCGCGCTCCCCTAACAGACTCACCGTGCCCTTTTTTTTGCCATTATACTTAAATGCACAGCTGTTCAGTCCCGTGAGCGTGGGGGTGCAACACTTCAGTGGCTGTTTTGTATTTGAGGGGTTCTGTTGTGTCTTTCCCTCCCTCGTTAGTCAAAAATTGGTTGTTCTGTACTCCTTTATTTCCATGCCATCTGTTTGTCAGTTCCCCAGCCCAAGAGTCTCGCGATGGTTCGCACTCACAAGCGTGAGCGCCACGTGCCTAGCCATCACACTGAAACAGTGGCCGGAGTGAAGATGGTCCTCCCCAAGACACCCCCGGCCCAGCCCTTGCGCACTGAGTCCAAAAGATACCATTGCGAAATACGAAGCTGTGAAAATGTGCAAAAGTGTGATTAAATAACTGAAAACACCTCTCTGTAACTGCGCAGCTGTGAAGGGATGGGAGGGATAAAGGGGCGTCACAGAGCAACACAAGCACTACACATGCCTAGAACACAAAATGTGTGTGTTCGCGGAAGGGACAGATGGCCCGCAACCGCAGGGAAACCCGCAGCAAACCAAAAATCGCAGCGAAACGCCACTTTGGAAATCCGTCGTTTCCGGGAGAAAACCACAGATGGCTGCGAAGTGGCGACTGAGTCATCTATCCCGAGGGACCTCGACTTGCAGGCGCCCCGGAGTAAAAGGCTCACATAGATGGGGCTTTGGACAGGATTCAAATAATAAGCTTCATCCAAGAAAGCCTGGAGTTTGTGTGTGTGTGTGTATGTATTTGTTGCACTCATAAATAAATAAAAGTGCTATGGCTGTGTTACTAATATAATCCAGAATTAATTTACATATATTTGTTCATTTACATACTTCAAGATGGCTGGTTATCTGAAATGGAGAGTGGCCTAAAGCAGTTGGCGACCTTATGGCAGGACTGGGCGCATGTTGTGATTGCAGAAGAAACACAAAGAAGTTGTACCGTTTGTTCATTCTCCTTGATTAGCATGTTCTTGATGTCAATTGGCAGTATTTAACATGCTTCTAGATCCAAAGCATTAAAATACCCTGGGTGTTAGTGTGCGTGTGTGCGCGTATTTGTGTACACACACACACACGCATGCACGCACACACACTTACCTTTCTGCTACTAAAAAAACTTTAATGTTTTGTTAATCCTGATAACAAAGAGGAAACAAGACAAGACATAAAATTTACTTTGACATGCAAAATAAAAAATAACAGATGTTTCTGAAAATCTCAGTAACAAATGTTTTTCGAATGGTGCATGTCTGAAGAGTCCTTATGGCAGTTTGGATGGTCTTGTTTTCCTTTTTTTGTTTTATTTTTTTTCCCTGCTGGGCTTGTGCGGTTATCTTCTGATAATAAGAACCAAATGTTGTCTGTGGAAATGACGGGAAGTCACCCTCATGATCAGTATGGTCGGTTCTCCGCCTGCTCCTTTGAAAAGCAAATGTACAAAGCATCATTTAAATTGCTTCAGAATGTAGCATCCCTGGCATGAACTTGCCTCTTTAATTTTTGTAGACAATGTGGGAGAGGGAATCCCAGATAAGGGTCTGAGTATTAACTGGTTCCCAAATTAACTAGTTCCCTCTGGCTTGGTCTGATGAGAAAAAGGGCTGTGAAAGCCATGTGGAAGGCTCAATGGCTTTCCTGAGAATCTATGCTTATTTATGTATTTCTTTATTACTATATTTGTACCCCGCCTTTCAGTCTGGGCCAGACTCATACATAAATGGAGTCTGTCATTAATTGTAGTGTCGTTATTTATCATTTCCCTTCCAACATTACATTTATGGGGATGTACAATTTTTCTCAGTTTAAGCAGAAATGATGTGTGTGGACACATGCTCTGAAGGCATGAGGAGAGCTCTTGCTCAGGAGGAACAGCTGAGTAGTTTTGAGAGAAGCAAAAAAAGTGTAACCACTGACACTGCTCAGTGTAAGGGTTCGTCGTGTTTTTACAGACTGTGTACTCAGGAAGACAAATCCAGACCACAAAAGAGAAACGGTAGAACTACATATTATTGATTACAAGTTTCATGCATTCGCCAACAAGGTCCCAACCACTATGGGATAGCAATGGTGAGACAATGGCTCACACTTTTAGCAAAGGATGATGGCTGTCACAAAACCCCTTGGGCCCCTCTTCCCTTAAGCACTCTCACACACACAAAATGAGAGGCTTCAGTCTCACACCTTTAATTCATTATCCACAGGTTCATTACAGATGCAAATCCTCAAAGACTCTCTGGCTGCAAAGGAACGCCTCCAGGGGATTCAAATGGGATCACCGAAAGTTGCCCACAGTTTGAAAGAGAGGCTGTCTGGCTAGGCTAACTTTGGGGGGGAGGTCCCGCCCCTCGCGTGCTGCTTCCCTGTGTCGCCTCTCACGCACCACTAACCAGGGCGACTGTCTGAGCTCCGCCCCTGGCGTTTCCCTCTTAGCTCTGTGCCGCCGCCCTGCGTCTCTTAGGCCACAGTCCCCAACCCCCTCCTCCTCCTGCTCGCTGCTTCTCATGGAGGGCAACAAGGAAGCTTCACGCCCAGCCATCTGGGAGTTGGTAACCTGAGAAGCACGCCTACTCCTATCTGGACTGGCTTGTGAAAATGCCTCCCCCAGTTCTGGCTGCTCCTCTTCTGAATCTGAGCTGCTAACTGTCTCCCTGTGCTCAGAATCAATCCTGACAATGGCCACACCACTGATCTCTGGATGGAAGTGGAACCTGAGCCTTCACTGATGGAACAGGCAAACTGCCCTGGAGTTAGTCAATCAGGAAGTCTTTCTGTAAAGCCTAAATGTCACTTCATCATAAATCAACACAACTGGCGCTAATTGTGTTAGATTGTTCTCCCTATGCTATCTTGCAATACTATGGTCATCCAAACAATGTAGTCATGTCATCAGACCAATGCAGTGATGTCAGCAAACCAATATAGTAAGTTCAGTAGAACCCTAATCAATGAATTCACAAAAGTTCAGCAACATGCCCTGTAACTCTGGTTATATTTAGAATCTAAATATAACCATAGTCACGGGAGCCCACCACCTCCCTAGGTAATTGGTTCCATTGTCATATTGCCCTAACAGTCAGGAGGTTTTTCCTGATGTTCAGCCAGAATCTGGCTTCCTGTAACTTGAGCCCATTATTCCGTGTCCTGCACTCTGGGATGATCAAGAAGAGATCCTGGCCTTCCTCTCTGTGACAACCTTTCAAGTACTTGAAGAGCGCCATCCTATCTCCCCTCAGTCTTTTCTTCTCAAGGCTAAACATGCCCAGTTCTTTCAGTCTCTCCTCATAGGGCTTTATTTCCAGTCCCCTGATCATCTTCACTGCCCTCCTTTGAACCCTCTCCAGTTTGTCTGCATCCTTCTTAAAGTGTGGAGTCCATGGGCTCTCCCACACTGGAGGCATTCAAGATGAAGCTGGACAGCCACTTGTTAGGGATGCATTGAGCAGGGGGTTGGACTCAGTGGTCTTATAGGCCCCTTCCAGCCCTACTGTTCTATGATTCTATGTGTTGCTCAATTTTAATATCCTAAGCCACTTACTCCCATGGTAATGTCTTGTTCTACTTCATCATGGACTATGTTCTTCAAGCCCTCTCTTCATGCTAGTGTCTGTGGCCCCCTGGTAATGTCATAAATGGTTATGTTATATCTATTTGTCTCACTACATCAGCAGATGTTCATCCCCATGCAAGCCCTGATCCACAGTTGAAGGCGTTTTGCCACACTGTATGCTCAAAGAGGGTGTCCACATTATACAACCAGACCCCCAACTTTTGTGGGGGACTAGACCTTTGTGTGTGTGTGGGGGGGGGGATGTTCTATAAGACCAGCATCATTCATCATGCATTGTGACACAATTTCACCTTTTGTGAACCGCCCAGACAGCTTCGGCTATTGGGCGGTATAGAAATGTAATAAATAAAAATAAAGCAATGTTGAGGACTAACTGGAGGTTCCTAAGTGAGCCCCTTCTTGCCTTCCTAGCCCCCAAGAATGACAAAAGGAAATACCTTCCATGGAGGGAGCGGAGGTTGCCTCTCTCCCTCCACCCCACGTTTTGAGCCACAGCCCAGAAGGCCTTCACTGGAATTTTTTATCAGCCAACTCCCCCCGCCCCAACAATCTTTATGTTGTCTGAATATAAGGATTCAAACAATGTAATCCCCACCCCCAGAAGTCAGCAGATGGCTCAGGCTTCCTGCAGTCCTCTAACTTCTACCAACTCCTATTGGGTGGATGCTGGTTCCTGACCAGGTAGATGGTTGTGTCAGCTGCTACCTCCATCTTGCTCAGGAGAAACTTCAAAGAAATGTCAAGAGAAACAAACAAATAACCAAAAAAGTCTTGATAACATTAGATTGGACTGTCTGTAATTATATACACCTTTACTTGGGAGTAAGTCCCAGTGAAATCAGTGTGTGTCTTAATTCCAAGTGCACACACACATACACAGAAGACTGCAAGTGGCTTAAAGCCTAGGATCAGCAACTCTGGAATAAGTTTTCTTTCATAAAATGGAGAGGAGGAGGATAATGTAGGCCGCCTTGGGTTCCTTGCAAGAGGAAAAAAGGCGGGGTATAAATGCAATAAATAAATAAATAAATAATCAATCAATCAATCTCCAGGAAGGAAAATCTATAATGCAAAGGAGAGTCATATCTGCATTACGATATGCAGTGCTCATCTGATCCCTCTCCAGACTAGTGAAATGCCTTGTCTTTCTATTTAAATAATAGTTATTTCTGCATTTGCACCTATACATACATATTTGTATATGCAAATGGTTACCCAAATTGGTCTCCTCTTTTTTGGTGATGTGTACATGGTGACTCCAGCGCCTTTTTTTTGCTGCCAACAAGGTCTGGTGCACAGGCTGGCATCAGTACTGGTGGGTTCTGGTAGAGCTCTGTGGGCCCACCACAGAGCATGCCATGTCCTGAGGCTAGGCCTGTTCATTGTGCATCTTTAAATGGCCTGTTGTCATATCCAAAATTACTGATTTTAACATTAGACGCTTTTTAGAGCCTCTTTCCTCACATGTTCCCAATTAGACACTGTTCTGCTTTTCATATATTTACAGCAGCATTTATGAAGAAATCCCCCCCCCAAAAAAAACCCACTTTCGGGAAATATATTAACAGAATAAATCCAACTACTAAACTAGGTTTTATACTGGTGTCAATAATTAAAACGTTGACAGCTGAAAAGCTGCTTCTTTGTAATGACAGGTATTAAAAAGTATGTTTATAGGATGATTGAAACATAGCTCAAGTCTACATTTAAAAATTCTAGCCAAAAACTTCAAGCAAATGATCATGTTGTGAGGTGTGTACAAAATAAGCTCAATAATCTTCCAGTTGTATTGGATTTGTCTCTGTACATTGCAATGAAAACGGGGACAGATCTTTTGGGTCATTTCCTCTTCACCTTCACTTACTAGCAAAGCACAATAGCGGATTAGTTGATCGTAGTAGTAGTATATATGTGAGTCATGAAGATTGCATGGGTAATTCCTGTGACATCGCTTCTGATGAACGGCAGTCTCTCCGCCCCGTGGTATCTCCGCCATTCTGTGAAGTGGTCTATGCAAAACCATTCCAGTGCAGAAGCACTCAAGTAGCCTTCTAAAAGAGGGCAGGGATACTCGTGAACACCACCAAAGATATATCTTAGTGGGCAACAACACCCTGTCATGACATGGGCATTTATACCACAGGTGGGGAACCTTTTTCTGATGAGGTCGTTTGCCAGGGAGCACATGCTGGCAGTGGGTGGGACCAAAGCCAATGGTGGGAGGGGCTAGAGCCAAAGTAGGTAGGGCAACCATTCCTTTGTCTCTTTCTGACATGCTCCTCTCTCCCCACCGCCCCCGTCCTTTCCTCCTCCTAGCCCAACATGCTGCCAAGAAAGGGATAGATTGGTTTTTCCAGAAGCATGGACTGGTTGCTTGCAGAGGGCTTTTGAAATTAGGCTGGAGTCTGCAGGTTGCGCGCTCCTTCTTTACACTTCCCTCTCCTTTTTCTTCAGCTCTATAATGTCCCTAGTGTTGAAATACACATTACCAGACTTTAAAAACCAGCGCAGTAACAAATAGGCCATACCCACTGCAGCAAACATACTTCCACCCCCACCTGACAATAACATGGATACAAGATAGTGTTGCGAAAGACACACACACCCTATGCAGCCATATTGCTTAACTATGGCTTGTTTTGCTTGACGTGGTTAAGCGTTATGTCTGAATATCTAAACTATAGTTAAGCTTTAGCTGCAAACCAGGATCTGGAAATGGTTTAGTGCAGATAAAAAGTTTTCTAATAAGGTGCAGCCCTCAGGCTCCTGTACTCCGCTAACCTGCTCTCTATTTAAATCCTTCCTCCCTTCCCTTCTCAGCACTAACTATAGTTAATATGATCATACAATCATATAACAGTGGGGTTGGAAGGGGCCTATAAGACCATCGCATCCCACCCGCTGGTCAATGCAGGAATCCAAGTCAGAGCACCCCTGGCAGGTGGCTGTCCAGCCTCATCTTGAATGCCTCCAGTGTGGGAGAGCCCACCGCCTCCCTATTAGTTGGCTGCTAGTTAAAGAGAGGGGTTTGTGTCATCTGGAAACAAGACAAGATATATTCCCCCCCCCAAAAAAAATTTATATATGTGTAAAGGAATGACCTGCGGGTTATCCCAGCTATGTCCCCAAATGTGGGGAAACCACATTGGTTTTCCACCATTGTTCCTTGTCACACTTTGAGGCTTGGGTCTATGGAATCCCCTGCCACAAGGCTGTCTCAGCTATAAAAGCCGTTAAGCATGAAACCACTACCATCAAAATAAACTCATCTTGAATGTCTCAGTAGCCTGGTAACTAAGGCATAAGGGTGGGATTGACACCACTGTTAGAGACAGAATCACCAAAACTAAGGTTCGTTAAAGGAAGTATAAAAACCAGGGAATTGAGTGTTACTTGGTGAATAACAGAATGGGATCGCTTAACTTCACTTAAATTAAATAACCTTGGTTACCGTTCTTAGTAAGAGAGTCTTCCCTGCTCATAAGTTCTCAGTAGTTTTCCCCTCAGATCAAATTCCCCTAAGCTCCACCCTAGCCAATCCTTCACAACCAGGAACAGATGCTGCACAGCGGTCTCCCTCTGTATTCAGCGTTTCCTGTTACTTCTGGGATGATGACACCCAGGGATCACTTTCTGGAAGTTCCCTGTGGTCAGACCTTCGCCCAAATCCTGCTGGTGCTGGGCTCCGCTGCCTGCTTGAAGCTTCACAGCCCGACCTCCTGCTCTCCACAGCCACCCACTTTGGATTCCAGGTCTCCCTCCAGAAGAGTCCTCTCAGCCTGGTGGTCTCTTTTCCCAACTCTGAGTGCAGCTCTCTTCAGCCAACAGCCATCAACTCCCACTGCCCAGTCAGCAACAGTCTCAAAGGGGACAATCCTATGCACTTTTGGACAGAGAATGCTGGAAGTTGTAGGCTTTTCTCTGTCTAAACATGCCTCATAGACTCATGGAATCATAGGGTTGGAAGGGGCCTCCAAGACCATCCAGTCCAACCCCGTGCTCAGTGCAGGAAGCCTGATTCCCAGGCGGTCTCCCATCCAAGTACTGACCAGGGCTGACCCTGCTTAGCTTCCGAGATCAGGCGCATCCAGCCCTTTGCTCGACGTCATAGAATCATAGGGTTGGAAGGGGCCTCCAAGACCATCGAGTCCAACCCCGTGCTCAGTGCAGGAAGTCTGATTCCCAGGTGGTCTCCCATCCAAGTACTGACCAGGGCTGACCCTGCTTAGCTTCCAAGATCAGGCGCATCCAGCCCTTTGCTCGACGTCATAGAATCATAGGGTTGGAAGGGGCCTCCAAGACCATCGAGTCCAACCCCGTGCTCAGTGCAGGAAGCCTGATTCCCGGGCACTCTTCCATCCAAATACTAACCAGGGCTGACCCTGCTTAGCTTTGAGTCTAAAGGAAGGCTGGGAGGAAACACCACATCCCATGCATAGGATTGCGCCCTAACTGACCTTTTTTCAAATTTCCTGGCCAATCATTTTCCTAATGGAACTCTTAACTGCCAATCATCTTTGCTGACACACTTAACCAATCCAAATAAAGGGATCTTCTCCCCTGCTCCTAGACTTTCTAAACTCAGCCTGAAGCCTCCCTTCATAAGCCAGGGTACCAAGGCCACCACAATTGTTTTAGACCAAATAAACAGTAACAAAGCTATGCCTTTGGCCTACTCAGTTACATTATAATATCAGAGAGGTCACACAACGTATCTCAATATAACAAAACATAAGCAAACAGGTGAAATACTGTGCTTTTTTGCAATATGTGAGATGGCAACTTTTGCCTATACCGTGCACTGATAATACATCCACATTGCAAACAATAACCTTTGTCACACACTGGTAATGTGCCATCTGAAAACATAGATGGCAACTGCTTTGCCATAGTATGTTTTTGGCAAGTCACACCATTGAGAAGGGCTGTAGTTCAGTGGTAAAGCCCATGCTTTACATGTAGAAGGTCCCAGAGTAGAGGCATTTGTAACTGATCATTCTGGACAATGTAGGTTTAACATTAATGTAAAACGGTTTTAAGCCTCCTGTAAAAATAACTCCAGTCTCTAAGTGACAACACTACACCAGCTCTCACAAGAATTAGGGGTGTCATGCAGTTAAAGACATTTTATTTTATTTTCATGTATTTATTAAATGTCTGTATGGCCCAATACCTGAAACTCTCTTAAGCTGCACTTAAGAGCATGGATGACACTGTTACCCTCCAGGGTGTCTCCTGCCATTTTTCCCAGCCTATCCCGTGTTTTCCCCAAATGCAATAAATGTGGTATTTTTTTCCAGCCCACGGAACAGGAGCGCCATGACCTCCCCGTCAAATTCTCCAATAGCGGGAGAAACCGCTGTATCTGCCTGCTGTGGGCATTTGTTTTCAGTTGCTGGGGGCATGTGCGGTCAGGATGACGAAGGCATTGAGGATGGGAGCGGGCGTCCAGGAGCAGTTTTGACAGGTGCGAGGGCAAGAATCGCCTGCCAATGGCAACTCCTGCCTCTGCTCAAGTCTTGCCGAGGAAGGACTCTCCTCGATTCCCAGGTGTCTGCCATGTAAATGCTTAAGCACATTTCTCAGTTGGAGGGAGAAGAGGGTAAAATGCCTCCCTGCAATGAAGGGAGACACATCTGATTCCCCACCCCACCAAGCTCAGAGCAACGTCCTCTGTTGATTCAGAGAGCCCCATTATGTTCAATGGGGCTTACTCCCAAGTAAGTGTGCCGAGGGTTGCAGACTTACATGGTGATCTTATGTCTACTCAGAAGTAAGTCCCATTGAGTTCAATGGGGTCTACTTCCACATAAGTGTGCTGAGGGTTGCAGATTTACTGCACAATCTTACATTTTATGTCTACTCAGAAGTAAGTCAGAGGTTTCCTGGGGGCTGTGAGAAAACAGTACAGCAGAAGTTAAGCTGTGAAAACAAGACTCCCCCTGCCCCACTCCTTTGCACACATTCCAGGGAGGGAGGAAGGCGCTCCCTCAGTTCAAACCACATGTCTGCCGTATAAAGGAGCCCTTCCTAATCCCACAAAGAGACGAAAAGCAGGAAGTTCTGGAAAGGATGTGGATTTTTTGCGGGTTTTTGGCTTACTGTAGAAACACTGAGAGAGACAAACGCCTCTCCTGCTCTGATAGACATCTGCCAGCAGAGCATAGGATTTTTGGAGCGCTTTGACATCAGTGTGTTCCCTTGACACACCCATAGGATTGTTCTGTCCATCAATTAATCTAGCATATTAATCAACTAAGTGGTGCAGTTCTAATAAGAATATTTAAAGACTACCTATATTCCCATAATGGTAGGACTGGCTCTCTGTGAATGGGAAGCCAGAGTAATTATAGAAATGTTATAAGGGGAGAATTTACATTCATTTGCAGATTGACTTCTCAGGCTAGTCCTGTGTAGATCAACATGCACTGGTTTTATAAGAGATATCCTGAGCAGTTTTATTTTTATATAATTTGTAACCACTCAAGTGTCTGGGTTTGGAATGGAGAAAGGTTAAATGTAAACAACAGTGACCAGTGTTGGCAGGCATGAGGCTACCAGGTTCCCAGTCACCAATTTATCTGGAAAATTATTCCCTAAGCATTCCTGTCACATATACTGACTGGAAGTTATGTCTGGCTCCCAACTCAAGCAATTGCACTTCATAGTTCCTGTAGGATGTAAGTTATGAAATTATCTCTTCTACCTCCACCTCTTTTATGGGATAAATGAGCTAATCAGATAAAGATAGAAAGAAAAATGGCTTAAAGGCAATCATACCCTTACCATTTGGAAAAAAGGACAGTCTTCCTTTAGTATGGCCAAGACTGAAAGGCAGCCTTCCCCAACCTGGGTCTTTCTAGATTTTTTTGGGTACAACTCTCATCATTATTGACCAATGGGAGTGGTAGTCCAAAACATCTGGAGGAACTGAGGTTGGGGAAGGCTATTTAAGAGTGTCTGACCCTGAGATTCAGAGAGAAGGCACTTGGGTGATAAGGGTTGGTGCCAGGCAGATAGATGGGTGGGTGGGTGGGTAGGGTAGGGTCTAGTGGCAACTGGTAGAGGTATAGGGCAGGCCCTGGTGAGTAATGGGGCAGACCTTAGCTATGTCTGGTGGCTCAGGGATGGAACCTGATGAACAAAAGCTCTCACCAAACAGATTATCCTGACTTTTGGTTCTGACACCTCACCCTAAGATTTTACTCCTTCTCCTGAAGACAGCTGTGCATGTATTATACGTATGTAAATACGTACTATTACTACAGATAACAATATTGTTTCAAAACATTTTATTTACAAAAAAAAGTCAGAAGCCTGTTCTGAAGAGAGGTTTCATACATATATTGCAATAAATGGCAGATTCTCCATAAGCTACACATGAAGCAAAGGTGCTAATATTGGAAGCAAATGGAGCAATGGCAATACAGAACACTTTCCATTAAATCATCCTCCTGGCTGAAGGCTTATTTTATTTTTGCCTCTGCAATAGTCCAACTTTACCTCTAAATGGTTTGGCTTCGGACAGAGCCAGCACTAACAGCCTGGAGTACAGCTGTTCTGTGAAGATTTGGACTGAGGTGGTAGGTGGTTGCATTAGTTTTGCTTCTCAATTTAAAAATGAACATTCAGTCCTGTATTTTTTTTAATTGGTATCACAGTGTGGTAAAACGACAACAACAACACACAAACAAACTCCCAAGAAATAGGTTTTCCAGGTCTCAAGGACTGACCTGAAGTTTTAAGTTTTAGCTTCCTTTTCAGGATCTCCAAGGTGAGGAGTTAAACGTCAGAACAAGTAGCTAGATGTCAAGGGAGGGAGGCCATTTTCACAACTCCTATTCTAAACATTCTTAACTTCCAACCCTTTCCCCAGCATGTTCTTCCAGTCTAATTTTTCTCTTGAAAAATATGATTGAAAAGCAGATACCCTGCCTCCCAGGAAGGACGACACAGCAAGGGGGAGACCAACCTGGCCCTATACGCTGGCCAAACAAGGAACAGCTGTAGGGAGCCTCTTTCGTCCTTCCTGCCAGAAAGAACATCTGTAAGAACTTTGCAACTAAGAATTAGTGCCTGGGGGTGCAATCCTATGCATGTTTAGACAGAAAAAAAGTCCTACAACTCCCAGCATTCCCCAGCCAGCCATGCTGGCTTTTTTTCTGTCTAAACATGCATGGGATTACACCCCGAGTTTGTTTTTTTCTGTCTTCTTCTCAATCCCTTTCCCCTTTGTGTTCATGTCTTCTATATTGTAAGCCTGGGGGCAGGGACTGTCATTCATCTTTGTAAGCCACTCTGGGATCCTTTTTGGGGGTGGTGCTGGAAAGTGGAATAATTTTTTTTAAATAAATGAATACCAATAAGGCCTCAAATACATTCTGAAAGCATGTGGGCAAGAGGGCAAAAATCTTGATCAGAAGACAAGTTGTCAAGTGATGGCCATCCCTTTCACTTGGAACCACCCTTGAGCTCACAAGCTCTACCCCCTAAGCCTCATAAGTGTTTCCTCAATTTTATACATAGGTATATTCTCAACATGTATACAATTATTCCAACTTGGGAGCTGCCCCAAAGGCATGATGGTCCAAGGGCAAATAAGAAAGAAAGAAAGAAAGAAAGAAAGAAAGAAAGAAAGAAAGAAAGAAAGAAAGAAAGGCAGTTCTCAATTTCTAACAACAGCCAAATTCGTTGCAACATCCATACCAGATACTGGTGACAAACAGCAGAGATCGGTGATCATCTCCACATACTGCTTGTGAAAATCCCAAAGGGTGGTCACTGTTGGAAACTGAATGCTGGACAAGATGGGTGCTGGTCTGATCTAGCACGGCGGTTCATAGATTCTTAACTAATCCATTAGATCTCAGAGCACTAACTAAGGGTACAATCCTATGCATGTTGAGAGAGAGAATCATAGCATCATAGAATAGTAGGGTTGGAAGGGGCCTATAAGACCATCGAGTCCAACTCCCTGCTCAATGCAGGAATCCAAGTCAGAGCATCCCTGGCAGATGGCTGTCCAGCTTCATCTTGAATGCCTCCAGTGTGGGAGAGCCCACCACCACCCTAGGGAATGGGTTCTGTTGTTGTATTGCTCTAACAGTCAGGAAGTTTTTCCTGATGTTCAGCCGGAATCTGACTTCCTGTCACTTGAGCCCATTAGTCCGTCTCCTGCACTCTGGGATGATCGAGAAGAGATCCTGGCCTTCCTTTCTGTGACAGCCTTTCAAGTCCTTGAAGAGCGCTATCCTATCTCCCCTCAGTCTTCTCTTCTCAAGGCTAAACATGCCCAGTTCTTTCAGTCTCTCCTCATAGGGCTTTGTTTCCAGTCCCCTGATCATCTTCGTTGCCCTCCTCTGAACCCTCTCCAGTTTGTCTGCATCCTTCTTCAAGTGTGGTGCCCAGAACTGGACACAGTACTCCAGATGAGGCCTAACCAGTGCTGAGTAGAGGGGAACTAGTACTTCCCATGATTTGGAAGCTATGCTTCTATGAATGCAGCCCAAAAGAGCATTTGCCTTTTTTGCAGCCACATCACATTGTTGGCTCATCTTCAGCTTGTGATCGACAACAATTCCAAGATCCTTCTCGCTTGTACTGCTGTTGAGCCACGTATCCCCCATCTTGTAACTCTGCATTTGGTTTCTTTTTCCTAGGTGCAGAACTTGGCATGTATCCCTATTAAATTTCATTCTGTTGTTTTCTGCCCAATGCTCCAGCCTATCAAGATCACTTTGAATTTTGTTTCTGTCTTCCAAAGTATTAGCTATCCCGCCCAATGTTGTCTCTTCCGCAAATTTGATGAGCATTCCCTGCACCTGCTCATCCAAGTCATTAATAAAAATGTTGAGGAGCACTGGGCCCAGGACTGATCTTTGCAGTACACCGCTCATTACCTCTCCCCAGGTTGAGAAGATCCCATTGATGAGCACTCTTTGAGTCCGATCCTGTAGCCACCTGTGGATCCACCTGATAGTTGTTCCATCTAGCCCACTTTGAGCTGGTTTGCTCATCAGGATATCATGGGGCACTTTGTCGAAAGCTTTGCTGAAGTCGAGGTATATTATGTCCACAGCATTCCCACGGTCCACAAGGGAGGTTACTTGATCAAACAATTAGATCAGATTAGTCTGGCAGGATTTGTTCTTGACAAATCCATGTTGGCTTCGATTAATCACTGCATTGTTTTCAAGGTGCTTACAGATGGATTGCTTTAGAATCTGCTCCAGAATTTTCCCAGGTATTGATGTCAGACTGACTGGTCTGTAGTTCCCAGGTTACTCCTTTTTACCCTTTTTGAAGATAGGGACATTAGCCCTCCTCCAGTCATCTAGCACTTCACCCGTCCTCCATGATTTCTCAAAGATAATAGACAATGGTTCTGAGAGCTCTTCTGCCAGTTCCTTTATTACTCTAGGATGCAGTTCATCTGGCCCTGGAGATCTGAACTCATTCAAAGGAGTCAGGTGTTCCTTCACCATATGCCTATTGATCTCAAGCTGCAATCCTGCTCCATCAGCCTGTACTTCGCCTTTGCCAGGGGGTTCATAAGCCTTCTTTTGGGAGAAGACTGAGCCAAAGTAGGAATTGAGCACTTCTGCCTTTTCCCTGTCATCTGTTATTATTTTGCCATCCTTATTTAGTGATTGAACCACCATTTCTTTCCTCTGTCTTTTACTATGCACGTAGCTGAAGAAAGCCTTTTTGTTGCTTTTAGCATCCCTCACTATCCTCAGCTCGCTCTCAGCTTTAGCCTTCCTGACACCATCCCTCCAATTCTCTGCTACCTAGGGATGTACGAAACACTTACCTGGCTCCATGCCGGGGCATCCACAGTGTGAGGGAGGCACTCCGTCCCTCCCCCCAGAATCCTCCCCGGCCGGCTCTGCTCCACAGCAGCTCGTCGGAGCCACCGGCCGGGCTGCTGCGGCTGCAAATGGTGGCCGTTGTAGCGGCTGCCATTTGCATCCTTGCAGGCAGCCCTGATAGGCTACGTAAGTATTTACATAGCCTATCACGGTAAAGGCAGCCACGCAAATGGCGGCCGCTACGCCATTTGCGTGGCTACCTTTACCGTGATAGGCTACGTAAATACTTACGTAGCCTATCACGGCTGCCTGCAAGGATGCAAATGGCGGCTGCTACAACACCCGCCATTTGCGGCTGCAGTAGCCCGGCAGCGGCAGGTCGGGAGACCAGCTGGAGCCGCCACCGCCGCCGCTGGAGCTGCTGCCGCCACAGCATCCACCCCAAATAAGCTCCTTCCTGGGGGGATTCTGCGGGGTGGCGGGGGGTGGGAGGCCATTCCGCCACAGATTCCGGGGGGGGGGGCGGATTCTAAAGAATCCAGCCTCACTTGATTCCGTGGCGGAATTCTCTGACATCCCTAGTGCTATCTGCCTGTACTCTTCCTTTGTTGGTTGGCCTTCCTTCCACTTCCTATATGTGTCCTTTTTTGTTTTCAGGTCATATCTAAGCTTTTTGTGAAGCCACATTGGCTTCTTCTGTTGTCTTCCGCCATGCTGGCTGGGGAATGCTAGGAAGTTGTAGGCCTTTTCTTTGTCTAGACATGCATAGGATTGTTCCCCATACTAAAGTAATGGGCTAACTAAAACATTTGGGGGTTTACTAATTTTAAGATTACATGTGGATGTTGAAAAGACCCATTTTGTAAATCATTAACTTCTGGCTGCTTGTGATACTAGCAAAGTTCTGTGTAAACTGATGTGCTGCTGTAAAGGTTAAGGTGGAGGGGGTGAGTGACACTGGTAGGCAGGGAACTCCCACCCTCAGAAGGGACCAAGCACCATTTGCTATTATTGAAATAACATTTGACCCCCAGTTAATCTAATCCCCTCACAAACAGCCCAACAGGAGGTAGATTGATGGGCTCCATACCAGATCCTCCTTTTGACCAAAGATCATGCTGCATTTTGTTTGAATAAGATAAAAATGGAGAGAGAGACCACTGAAATGAGTTTGCTTTCATTTGAAAATGCTGGCATTCCTTCCTTGTTGCATTTGTGTTCGTTTCTGTTTCGGAGTTTGCCTTAATCATTAGAAATCAGCATATAGAGATGTTAAGAATTTCACAGTTACTTTAATGGAACTATTTATGGGAACAACTCTCATTTGTTTTGTTTTTAAAGAAATGTTTTGAACTTTCCTCTGAACTGCTAAGTAGGGGGCTTGGCTTTTTCTTTTCTTTCCCCCCCTTTTGCATCCTACTTGTTGTTTATGTGGCATTTTGCTTGCGCCGAAGGTATTTCGAGAATTCCCCTTCTGTTTAGAAGAGGAAATCTGAACCAAACAGCCTTTGGCCACTAGGTTGTCTCCAAAGGTTCCTAAGTTGAGAGAGAGAGGGAGAGCGAGAGACCTTTTTGTTTTAAAAGAAGGGGGGGGGAGGACCACCCCTGGATCTAACATATGACTTTTAAAAGGCCCTGCCTCCAGGCTGTGTTTTCCCTTAAACGCTTGCAAGCGGGATAATTGAAAGGCGGGCAGGCAGGCGGGCGGTGCGTTAACTCTGTAAAATTACTTTGTCGGGGGTAATTCTTCCCGGCTCCTTCCTTCCCAGCCGGTCCTGGGCGGCTCGGAAGACTTTAGCAGAGGTAGGACCGAAAATATAAAATAAGAAGACAGAGGGAGAAAGAGCGAGGGGCTTAAGCCGCCGCCCGGGGCTCCTGCGTTCTCTGCGCTCCCCTTCCCGGGATCCCCCCCCCAGCAAACCGATGGACACTCCCCGCTGGATCCGGCTTCTGCAGCTTCTCCTTTTTCTGGCTTCGGTGCCTGGGCACCGCGGGCAAGGTAAGCGAACAGCCGCGACGCGCAAAACCTTGGGCCGCGAGGAGGAGCCGGGTGGCTCGCCTCCCCACCCCCCAAATTAGCTGGGAATGGGCAGAAGCCGGCTCTGGAAGCAGAGGAAGGCTGTTCTCGTGGAAGCCTTTGGGCCCTTCTGTTTTCCGCGCGTATGGATCCGGGGGAGAGGGGAAGGCGGAGCGGCGCCCCCGGGCATCGCGCGCCTCCCCTTCTTGCAGCGACGCTTGGGAAGCGGAGCGCGCGATCCTACCCAACGCGAGCGGGTTCGGCGCAGTCGATTTCAGCGGGGTCGCGAAACGGCAGCTTCGGCTGAGGCGTGTCAGTCAGTTTGCACTCATTCAGAGCTGCTTCTCTGACAGTTATTTCACAATGCCCATATTAAAATATTTTTTTAAGTGCGCGGCTTCAGAAACGCCTCAGTTTAAAACTAATAATAATAATCGGACTAGGACGACAATCCTTCAACGCGGTGTTCCCCCCCTTCCTAGTAAATATGCACAAGGGTTAGTATGTAAGGTGTAATGACGTGCTTAATTACGGACAATTAAGTATAAGGGGCGCTTCTACCTATCCATCACTTTGGCATCGTGTTGTTGTTGTTGTTGTTATATTTATTTATACAGTACTGGGACGCAAGGCGGCACGGCTTACAAACATTAAAACATATGAAGGTAAAGGTGTCCCCAGCCAGTCGTGTCCGACTCTAGGGTGCGGTGCTCATCCCCGTTTCTAAGCCGAAGAGCCAGCGCTGTCCGAAGACGCTTCCGTGGCCATGTGGCCGGCGTGACTGAACACCGAGGTGCACGGAGCGCTGTTAGCTTTCCCGCCGAGGTGGTACCTATTTATCTACTTGCAATTTCTTGCTTTTGAACTGCTAGGCTGGCAGGAGCTGGGACTGAAGACAGGAGCTCACTCCGTCACGCGGCACTTGGGTCTCGAACTGCTGTCCTGCCGACCTTCCGGTCTGCAGTTCAGTGTCTTAACCACTAAGCCACCACGGTCCCTCTATTAAAACATATACTTCAATATAAAGTGTGTCCCCTTTTCCCTAGGTGATCGTACCTAAATCTGCTGATTATATGGGATGGGCGGATCTCATGGACCTTAGGAGCTCAGTGCTTCTGCAGTAGGGATGTACGAAAGTCACTTACCTTTTTGCAGATGTGATTCGTGGGGGGGGGGAGGCGCTCCGTCCCTCCCCCCGGAATCCTTGATGGGTGGGGAGGCGATCCGGTCCTCCCCCCCGGAATCCTGCCCAGCCGGCTCCGCGGAACAGCCAGCCAGGGCCGTCTGCAGCCGGAGTTCCGGCTGCAGACTGGCTGCTGCGGACAGAAACGGCGGCTGCCGTAGCGGCCACCATTTCCATCCAGCCAGGCTGCCGTGATAGGCTATGTAAGTATTTACGTAGCCTATCATGGCAGGCAAAAAAAAAACCCATACGCAAATGGCAGCGGCTACGACGGCTGCCATTTGCATTCCCTATTTTTTGCCGTTTTAGCCTATGTAAATATTTACGTAGGATAAAATGGCGAAAAATAGGGAACACAAATGGCGGCCACTGTAGCCGCCGCCATTTGCGTACGCTGTTTTTTGGGGGGCGCGGGGGTTGCTTGCCATGATAGGCTACGTAAATACTCACATAGCCTATCATGGCAAACAGCAGATGCAAATGGCGGCCGCAGCAGCCGGTCGAAAGACCAGCCACGGCCCCTGGAGCTGCCGCTGGAGCCGCTGCCGCCGCCGGAACATCCACCCCAGGTAAGCTTCGTCCCGGGGGGGAATCCGCGAGGGGGCGGGGAGAGAGGCCGTTCTGCCACAGATTTCAGGGGGCCGAATGCCAGTGCATTTGGCCTCACTGAAATCCGTGGTGGAATTCTCCGCCATCCCTACTGAAATGCGTCTGATGTATACATGCAGCAGAATGGGATGGTAGCATGCTAAGGTGGTGAAACTGGCTGTACTACATCAGATTACAGTTAGAGACATCACGTTGAGAACACTCCTTTATACACATATATCCCTCTGCGCTTAGGAAACTGGCAAAGTAGGCAATCCCTAATGCACTAGTTTTCTATTTTCAGGGAGTTGTTTTTTCGGCACAGAGTGCTCAAAAGTAGCATCCCTTAACTATTGTCTAAAGTGGTGCAGTCACGTCAGCATTTAACGCCTCCAACTGCTGCCTGTGTGATGTCCAGCTAGGGTAGTAATGTTCTGTATTATCCGTTCAAGCTGCAAGATTACTGGATTTAGACATTAGTCTGTCATCCAGACATAAGGAAGTGGCCACCATGGTGCAGAGATAATGGGTAAATTGGCCTTTAGATGAATCTCTCCAGGTCTGGTTGGTGTGTCCTCCATGCTATATGGCTTGCTTGGTACGCTAAGCGCACCCGCAGAGCAACCAGAGAGGTAGAATACTGACATTCCTCAGGGGGGATGCAGGCAATCACCATGCTGCTAGAGATATGTGTAAATGGAGGCTTAGGCACAACCCTATGCATGTTTAGACAGAAGAAAGTCCTACAACCCCCAGTATTTCCCAGCCAGCCATGCTGGCTGGGGCATGCTGGGAGCTGTAGGACTTTTTTTCTGTCTAAACATGCATAGGATTGCACCCTTAACCTACACCAAAGATGGTCAGCTGGCGACCTAGGAGCCAGGTCCATCTCCGGAGGCAAACTTACTTGGCCTCAAATATTAGTCCTGATAAGATAAAAAGTTTGCCTGCAGTTTCACTCATAAGGAAACACTTAAAATTGTTTTTGAATTCTAAGATATACTGTTAACATCTGTCTCTGGGATTTAGTACATAACATGTGCATACGTAAAGTTGCTTGTAAAGCCTGAGCATGTGTGGGTTACTGGGGAGTCCCTGCTGCTAGATGTCGCAAGCTTTATTATGGAACCTGACCTCTGGTCTGGGAGTCGGTTTCTGCGCTAGAATCCCCTTCTAGCACCTGGAGCATCCAAAAATTGGACATCCCCAGCGTGCAGTGCTGAGGGAGCCACAGCCACCCAACTTCCTGCCAAGTATACCTATATAATATACAGGCAGATATTTTTGTCACTTTCAATACGTTATTTAACATTTTACAAGTATATGTTAAAAATGGTAAAGCGGCTTCAATATCTTGATATTTATTTGGACGAAAGTAACACCGATTTAAACAGATTTTTTTCCCCCTCTAAGTATGTTTAGGTTTGGATTGGGGTGTTGAGCTACAACCCTAAGCACTTTGGAGCAGGGGCTTGCCAGGGCTTAGCCCCATAACTTATTTTTGATATCCTGGAGTATATAAAATGATAAAGCAGGCTGTTTTTGAGCATGCACAAAGTGCTTTGCTTCACCACTTGCTAGTCACAGCTAGCCCCCACATTGTGGCCAGGGATCCAGTTAAGTCAGACACCTGACACTTAGTATTATTTTAGAAACTGTATAGTAACTTAACTGGAATCGCTGGGGATCCTCTTTAAAGTAAGCGGTATGTGGATGTAAAACCCCCGAAGAGCCAGATTTGTAACCTACAACGTTGTCCAGCCTACCATTACCTAGGATTCTGTTGACATCTGGCCCCACTTCACTGAGCCTCCTTTTCAGTCCCACCGTTCTCTCATACTTAGAGATGCTTCATATTTTGTGTAGTACTGCAGATATAACGGTTCTACGGTAAATATGTAATGACTGGGTTCACACAACACACTAATCCACACTCAGTGTTGCGTGTGGGTTGCTGATGTACTGTGGGTGATCGTGTTATCTGAATGCAATGTGTTTTCAGCAGGGTGGCTTGTTAACCATGCAGCATGGCTTGTTTTTCTTGAGCAAGCCACCTCGAGAACCCATCGTTTGTTGTTGGGTTGTCCAGGGTGGTTAACAAGTCACCTGCAGTAAAAGTGCTGTGTTCACATAACACGAATACCCACCCTGTGGAAAACACACTCTGTTCAGACAACACAATAACCCATGGTTCAACAACCATCCATGGTTCAACAACCACCCACACTCAACCACTGAGTGTGGGTTAGAATGTTGTGTGAACTCAGCCATCATATGAAAGGGAGATGCTTGCCCCTACACACCCAGGGGCCAGACAGTCGACGCTGGCACTTGGGTGCGTGTCCACTATATGTTCCTCAGTAGGGATGAGGCTCTTTTCCCATTCATTTTATGAATTAAGTGCAACAAATGCCACAATACTGACAGTCTCACATGGAACGGCTCTTAATTTAGATAGCTGAACACCTATCTCTGCCATGATCATGGACTGTTACTGCAGACTAGTTAGTGTGGAGTATCACCATTTGCTTCCTGTTTGGAGTCACTTGCACTGTTGAAATTCTCACTCCACACCAGCATATATTGAAAGAGTGGACAAACAGATGTCCCTTTCCCACTACATTGATTAAGCGAAGAATGGTGATTAAAGCAAAGCAGGTCAGGGTCTAACCAGTGCCTGGATGGGGGACTGCTTGGGAGCCCCGTGTATACTGCATTGAGTTCCATCATGGTAGATAAATAGGGCATAAATGAAATAACAGACAAAGATAGGGTAGTATGTAAGAATCACCAGTTCAGGGAGCTTTTGTTAATTGGAAGAGGGCTTCTTCTTTTCCCCTCCCCACAACATTACATATGCCAAAAATGACTGACAGCAATGTGTATGTGGGTGGGTTTTGTAGATTTGCCGTATGTGTCAGTTCCAGGCAATTCTAGTACAACCTTCAAACTGTAGAGTTCGAGGGGCTGACAAATTCTTATGTAGATTGATCTCATGATGTCAATGACAGACCACAGAGGCAAAACGTTTCAGTTAGTAATCTGATTGTCAGGCTTCTCTATGGAAACTGGGCACCATATTGCTATTGTACCTTTACAAAGTTCATCATTTGTCTGTCAGGAGGTCTGCCTAGATATAAATAAAAGTTAATTTCCAACATTCCATCCCAAACCTTATTCAGGTATACGTTCACCCCTCCCTCCCCACGTTGGGAGTGTGGAGCTCTATTCAGGTGTTATTAAACAGAAACCAGGGAGGGGACATGAGGTCACATGTGGCAGCTTTCCACCTCCAACCTCGCCATGCTGACAGAGAAGGTCTGACTGGCAACTGTGTTTAGCTCTTCCATGCAGTTGGGAGCCCTGTACAATCTCTTCTCCATCATCCCAGAGTGCAGGACACGGAATAATGGGCTCGAGTTACAGGAAGCCAGATTCCGGCTGAACATCAGGAAAAACATCCTGACTGTTAGAGCAATACAGCAATGGAACCAATTACCTGGGGAGGCGGTGGGCTCTCCCACACTGGAGGCATTCAAGACGAGGCTGGACAGCCATCTGTCAGGGATGCTCTGACCTGGATTCCTGCACTGAGCAGGGGGTTGGACTCGATGGCCTTGTAGGCCCCTTCCAGCCCTACTATTCTATGATTCTATGATCAGCTGAACACGGTTACAGTTTCCCCTCAGACCTTCCCTGTCTGAACAGGGAGGTTGGAGGAGGAGGAGCCAGGCCGGCGTACAAAACCACATGTCCCCTCCATGTTTTCTATTTATTAATGCCTGAATAGGGCTCCATTCTCCCAAGTGTCTGTTGCACTTTGACATGGCCAAGAAACAAAAGGGGGCAGATGTAGATGAAGGGGCAGGGCTATGAAGCTGAGAGCAGGCTTGATTCTCAAAAGCGGAGGTCACCAGGGCAGGGCAGGATTAGTCCCTCACAGCCCACTGAAAGCAACTTCTGTACCTGAGTGCAACTTTTGACTTTCTACTGCGGCGCAATCCTAAGTAGATAGGCGGCCGCCTCCAATCTCGCAGGCAACTGCCTATCCAAAGCAAGGCAAGAGAGGCATGGGGGGATCGTTCCCTCCGCTCCTCTCCTGCCTTGCTCTTTTTCACTAGACAGCCATTTTCGGCTGTCTAGCAATGGTGGGGGCTGGGGGGGGCAGCCGGGAGAGGAAGCTGCCATATGACATATAGGATGTGTTGTATGCTCCGCTCCACTCCCCTCGCCCTGAAACACCCCCCCAGCCCCGCTCCTTTTCAATCGCTCCATGCTCCTCTTGCAAGTGTGAAGGACGGGGCTTCTCTACGCTGCCTCCGAGGCAGCACAGACGAGGGGAGAATTCAGTTCTCCGGGAACCGACCTCGGAGTGCGGGCTCCGAGGTCGGTTCTCGGAATAGAGCATATCTTATGGCCTGCTAGACAATGTCTAGCGGCCATAGGATTGCTCTCTCCGTAGCTGCTATAGAGAAATGTAAACACTCCTTTGGCCCAATGTTGTCATTGGGACGAAACCTGACTCTACCCTGTTCCTGACAGGAGATAGACAAGCCTCTGCTCATGGGGCAACCTTAGTAGAGGCCTTCCTTTCCCTTCTGCTTGGCCTCACATCCTCAGCTGTCTGTTTCATACTTCCTTTTGAACGTACCCTCCCCCCACCCTTCCCATTGGATGGGTCTTTTGCCAATCTTAAATAGAATTCTATTCAGATAGGAAAAATAAACATCTCTGGGCATGATCTAGCCAAAGTCAATGAGATGCGTAACTCTTTTTTGCTTTTGAGACAATGAAACTTCAAAGTGCTTAATGCTGGCAGGATTGGACCTATTCTTTTTTAATGGTGAGGAAATTAGAATGGCAGGATTGCCCGACCTAGAGATTCAAACTATTAAAATATTAATAATTTCGTTAACATAATAATGTTAACATCGCCGTTGCTGCTTTTAACATCGTTGTTGGTTTTATTGTTGGCTTTGATTGTTCTTTAATTGTTTTTATATTTTTATCACTTTTAATATTTTAATTGTTTTTATGTATTTTATTGTTGTAAGCCGCCTTGGGAGGGCTTCTGCCCTGAAAAAGCAGCCAAGAAATACTTTAAATAAATAAAATAAGCAAATAATAAATGAGGTGTGTGCACACTGAGAATGAGCGAGTGCAATTTGCAGGAATTCTAAAATTATTAATGAGGGTCTTGGTGCAGAATAGACTTTAGATGGACACTGGAGATCCATGTGAGCAGAAAAGGAAAGAGAATTCAGCATCAAGTGCTTTTGTTCATGGGAGGGGGATTGGCATGATGCTGAGCCATGAGCTGATCCTACTTAACGAAGGATGTTTGAGCCATAGTTTTCGAACTAACTACAGTGTAGTTCCAAAAAGCCCACACAACCTTGAGAACTATTAGGGTCCCTTTATGCCGTCTCCTAACTGTGTGGGCACCACTTATCTGTGAATGACTCCCATACAGCTGGGAGAATGTTTTAATTTTTAAATGACCCAACCGTGCAATGGGGCCTGATTGTGAGGGTCCTCTGTGTGTGTGTGTGTGTGTGTGTGTGTGTGTGTCATTTCCATGGGAAGACCGACGTGATAGATCCATATAGTTGGACCATTTAAATGTTCTTCTAGCTATGCAAGGGCTACTCACAGATAAGCTGTTCCCATATGGTTGGGATGACATGTAAAGCAGGGTGCAGAACCTATTTCAGTCTGAGGGCCGAATTCCATTTGGGGAAACTCTCCCCCCAGCCACATTCCAGTGGTGGCCAGAGACAAAGTCAAAAGGGGTGAGTCCAAATTACCAAAATTAACAGCTTATTCTAGTTTAAAGCCCTTACTGTCAGTAACTAAGCCGTAGGAGAGACATTTTGACCTTTTAGAATGGGTGAAACACTGCACAAAAGCCAGGAAACTAATAATGATAGGTGGTTGAGGGAAAGAAGATGGTGTCTGGGGAAGGGGGTGTGATCTTCTGAGGAACCCCAGAGGGCCAGATTAGCCCTCCTGAAGGGCTGGATTTGGCCCTTGGGCCTGAGATTCTCCACCCCTGATGAAAAGTGTATTTTGGAAAAGGAATAATATGTGGATTATCTTCAGTTTACCAGATACTACTACAGCCTTATACAACCTAGTATGCTGCAGATGTTTTGAAGTGTAACTCCCAGCATTCCTGACCATTGGCCATGCTGCTTGGGCTAATGGGAGTTGAAGTCCAAAACATCTGGAGGGCATCAGGTTGCACTACAAGAATTTGTGGTTCCTGAATCTTGTTTACCCTTTGATTGTGGGCACATTCAGACAACGAGGATATTGATGTGTTTTTGCATTTCTTCCCCAAATGGTGAACATCCAATCAAGCTAGATTGTCTGATGAGTCCAATGAGCAATGGAAGGAAGTCAGAGCTGTCAATTATGGTCAGGATCTCCTAAACCTTTGATGGCAGAAATTCTGGAAATGGATCAGTCATTGCATTATTGCCCTGTGGTTTTACTTCTGGAAAACATCTGGTATTAGAAGGAAGTGGTATGGTACTTAAATAGCTATTGTATCGAATACATTACTGTCTCTTCTCTGTTCAATGGTTTTTCTATGACTCGTTCATAATTCTCTGCTCCCAATATACCATCAAAACCATGCATCCTTTCCCCCCCATTCCTTTCGTTGCCCCCATGGACAGTAGCGTGCTTTTGACAGCTCCTTATTTTTGCTTTGCAGTGTGTTGTGGTAGCGCTATTTTGCTGTTGTGCACTTGGGAGATAGGGTGATTGGAGCTGTAGAGAGCAGCTATCTTTTTAATTTCTGCTATGTCACGGTAGCATGGTAGTGCTATTTCGGTGTTTCAGAGGTGGTTTAGAGCTTTTTTCAGTGGCTATCTGCACCTCACTGCTAGACAGGTCTCAGAAACAGTGACTCTGTAGGTGATCTTTAAATACGCTTTAAGCCACTGTGGAGCTCCAGACAACACGATAAGCCATGATGGAATGGAAGAGATATTTTGAGGTCTTAATTGGGAGCTTTTCTACACGAGGCTGTTATCTACTTTTGGTTTTGTCACAGAATTGAGACCCGAGCTCTACACAAAGCCTTTCCTACTTTTCCACTACGTAATCTCTAGGTGGTGCTGTGCTATAGCTGAATAGTACAAATATACGAGTAGGAAAATACATTTTCTTTTGCTTTCAAACAGAATGCTGGACCCTAGATGGACCTTTGGTCTGATCCAGCAGGGCTCTTCTGATGTTCTTAAGTGGATGCATCTCTGCATGAGTTTCCTGCTCCAGCTGACCTTCTTCAAGTCAAGAGGTGTGTGCAAAATGGTGACTCTCAAACAGCATGGGGTGGCTTCTTTGAGGGAAACCTTTTCAGGCGTGAGTGTGGTGTGCCACTGGATGTAATTCAGAAAAAAAGTGTGCTCAGGTATTAGGATCTTGGACTTGTGTGTGCATAATTCATTCTTTGGCTGGTTCTTTAGCACATCTGGGTACATAGAACAGCCAGCTTAGTGGTATAACTAACTAACCATCTGGAAATGTGTGCATTGAGATTAATGAGTGAGCTTATGGTTTGTAACAGGAAAAAGATTCCAATGACCTTGTGCAATTGTGTGTGTGTGTGTTTTGTTTTGAGGTTATGATTTGTCCATGCATCTATTACAGTAGTAAATTTTATGTGAGTTTCTTGCGTTTGGGTTGGAGCTTGCGAAGGCCTGACCATTTAAGGAGTCTGTGGCATGTTGTTTTTCCAAGCTGAGCGTAGTGTGGCTCAACAAAGAAAACAGACCAAACAACTGGAAAACCGTCAGAAATCTTTGAGCTGTTGCCTTTAATGTTTTGACGGAAAATTTTACTGAAAAAGATTAGGAATGAGAATGTTTCCCTCAAGGCCCTCAATGTTAATTTTACACAAAGTGTAGTTCTATTTGGTAAAATGCTGTAATCTTAAAATTATAACAATCAAGTTTGTTGTCTTTGTTAATAATGTGCCATTGATGTGAGCAAAAAGAAAGATCCTTGCCTTTAGGAGCTTGCTGTCTAAATTGTTAGACAACAGAGGAAGTGGAGAATAATAAATGTAAGGGTAACGGAGATATGAATATGAACAAATGCAGTTACAGGTACTGAGGTTTGTGAGGGATTAGGACTAAAGAGTTAACTAAAAGGTTTCTTCGAAAAAGCAGATTTTTATCCTGGGAGTGCTTTCAGATGAGGCTTTATTGGGCCATCACCCAGCCTCATTGACAGAATTCTAGGGGGGTGGGGGGTCCAAACATTATCATCTTCCATTCATAACCCCACTCGTGTTTTCACACTGCTTCATCTGTCTTTTTTCTTACTGGGGAAAATCCATTAAGGAAGGAAAGACAGAACAACTGCACAATGCCTTCTAATGGCACAAGCTAATATAACCTCTACTTGTATGGGTCCTATGGGGCTTAATTAGAATAAAACTTGCAAAGATATAACCAAACAAACATGTCTTTAATAAGAATTACAATGATACAACACATGCAACAATTGCCCAGCACAACTAAATGTAAGAATTAGTCCTTCTGAGTCCAAACAGAATGATGGAGTTCTTGCTTGCAACTTTACTGTAGGCCAGTCCTGAAGTGTCTTTGGTTTCATAAGATGTTGGACATTTCTGTAGATACTTTAACTTCAGGCAACAGTGCAATACACAATTAGTAGCCTATACATCGTAGTTCAAGGTATTAGCCCTACAATAATAATATAAATATAACAAATATCAAAGATACAAAAATGATGCCTCATCCCCTTGTAACTGATGCCTCATCCCCTTGTAACTGGCTTTTCTCTAGCATTCAGCTTCCCAGCAGAACAAGCTGACTATTTTTGTCTGTTTTTCTCTTAGCCCGCTCTCTGAGTGAGGGCTCTGCCCCTAAGACCCTAAATCATCCAGTCTATAGGGGTTATACTAACGGTAGAACCCCTCCATCATGAAGCACCTTAAGTGGGAAGGAAGAGAGAAAAAGCTGGCACGTAGCTATTCAGGCAGGGAGTCCCAGGCATAAGGGGCAGTAAGGGAGAATTTATGGAGTGGTTTAAAGAGACTTGGAACCTGCTTGCCTGCTGAGGATGACAGAACGGGAGGAGCAAAGGCCATGCGCAGAGATACAGTGGAATGTGGGGCAGAGAGATGGGGGGCAGAGCAAGGCCATGGAGGGCTTTAAATGGAAGAGCAAGCTAATGTAAGGAAAAGAGAAAGACAATGTAGAGATTTTGGGAGAGGTACACATGGTTGGGACAGCAAGAGAGACGAATTATGTTGGCAGCTTTTTGACAAGCCTGCTTTTTATTGCTCAAAGAAAATTGATGATGACTGAGAAGTCCAAACAGTAGAGCTGCCAGCCCATGTAATAATTCACTGTCAATTAGTATCTTCATTTTAACCAACTGAATAAATAATTGGAAGCCTCGCCAAAGCCACCAATTTCGTTGCCATTTTGAGGTGGTGGATAAACTAAAGTAGTAAAAAAGAAACGGTAAATTGCCATTTATTGTTTGAACTAAAGCGTTAGTTGTTGGGTGTGTTACTTAGGGCTTGCAGCTTTCCCCAAATGAAGCTCTGTAAAACTGGTTTCTTTAGTTACTATGAGATGGCTGTATTCTGTCAAATTTCAGGCATAATTTTGGTAATGGGTCAGGCACTGCCAGCTTTGTGTATTTCTTTTTCTGTTGCCTTAAAGCCACATCTGTTTTTAATATGTATGCATGCTGAAATCACCTGTTACATGAAATGCCTTTTTATTTTCCAAAATGGAATAGGAGTGGCTAGGGTTACGTTTAAAGGGCCTTCTTGTTCCCTGCTCAGCCTGGATTTAAAACCAGGGCTTGAAGTTGGTTAACTAGCTCTGGTCAAGAGGGAACCTGGATAGGCTTAACTAAGGCTAATTGAAGTGCTGATGTATCTCATAATTATGATAATGGTAGGAGGGGGGAAGAAAGTGTCTGTGGGGAGGGAGAGAATGGAACCCTGCAGCCTGCACTTTGCTCTTAATCATACTTAATTAACAGCCAGCTCTGGTGTTTGCTTAGCTTAGGGATGTGAAAGTCAAAGTGGGTTGGAGGGCCAAAATCTCCAGAAAGCAGATAGCTGAGGGCAAACACAGTTTTTCACTGAAAAATACCGGGTTTGAAGGAGGAAGGGGGGCAGTGGCTAAGGACACATATGTACTTAACTTGTTTAAACAACAATCCAACCAACCAACCAACCAACCAACTAACCAACCAACCAGATTCCTGCCATTCAGTGCCAGTGTGCTGCCCTTCCAAATCCTGTCTACCTAAATCACTTCAACAGCACCACTATGGCTCCCAGCTGCCAGGACTTGCCCCTTCATTTTTTTTATTTATTACATTTTTATACTGCCCTGTAGCCGAAGCTCTCTGGGCCGTTCACAACAATCCAAACAATAAACTACCAGACAATAAAATACAGATGATAAGTTACAATGTGAAAGTTTAAAACTACAATATAAACATAAAAATAATCAAATAACTTCAGGCTTGAGCATCCCCTCTGCAGCTCCTCACCTTCTAAGCCCCCTTTCCCCACATGCTACTCTTGCCTTCCAAACGTGGTCGCTTGTGGAAACAGCTCCCCCTCCAGCCTAAACATCATTAGACCTGTTCACTGCTTTCCTTCCACATGCACTGAGGGGGAGGAGGGGACTCTGTCCACTGGCGTCTTTGCATTCGGCACAACATCTGGTCGCTCAGGGTTCCTGATGGTGTGGAGAGCCTACGGCTATAGGAGCATCGGCTGCCCTTTCAGACAATGCATGGCTGTCAGGGCAGGTTTGGTGGGCGAGGCCCTGCAACCCTCTCCATGTGTTTATGGGGCGGGGAGGTGAGTGAATCGAACGACTGGAATCTAAATTTCCCTTTTCACTATTACTGGCAAATGGACAAATGCGTTGTACATCGCCCTGATGAAGGGGGACTTAAAAAGGCTTTTAACAAACAAGTAATCTCTCACAGTCTGACACTGGTGTCAAAGTTTGATTTGCTGATTTAAATGGAAGGGACTGATGTTGAAGTCCCTTCAACATTTGCTAATTTTTAGCAAGTTTAGCAAATTTAGCAAATAATAATTGCTAAATTTGCTAATTTAAATGGAAGGGACTAATGTTGAAGTACGCAGCAGTAACCAGGTCAGCACAGTTCTGTTGATCTACTAAGGGTGCCACTTCTCAGCCTTGAGGGTCTCAATAATTTGCGTGGAGTGTGGTAGGCAAGTGGCCACCTACCTGGTCACCTTTCAGAGCATCCCTTTCCTCTCCAGGAAGCATAATAAGCCCGGGTCCTCTTCCAGAGTTAGGAAATGGGGAGTGTGTGTGTGGGGGTGATCCTCCCCAGGGTGACACAGTGGTTTTAAGTGCCTGGCCTTGTATTGCACTACCGCTCCGGAGGTGCATTGCACTTTGGGGGTTGTTCTGAGTGCCTCAGAATTCAGAATAAAATAGATGATTGTGGGTATTGTGTGCGAGGGGCAGGGGCACATTCCTGACCTTGTTCTGTTCTTTTTGAGGCACTGTGTGGACCCCAAAGCTCAAGATGGCATCATATACTAAACCTTGCAATTGGGGAGAGGGACAGAGTCCTGGCCAACATGAATTTTGGTTGGCTACCCAGGCTACCAAAATGTATTGAGCCCTGGTAGTACGACTGCCATGGGATACACAGGAGATCCCAAAAGGCCCCTTTGTTTCATATATTTTTAGCATTTTTTAAGCTTTGTTGGATATTTCGACAATACATGATAAAGGACTGTGAAATCATAGTCTTGCAGCATTAGTTACAAAATACAAATGTCTGCTATTTCCTATGTCTAGACTTTTATCTCAGGCTAGATTGCAAATTCAGGTCACCTGATGAGTTTCAACATCTGATACATGGAAACAACTATCTTGGAAAATTTGACGTGAGATTTGCACTGGCATATTCATAACCTTGTAATTGTAAGAAGACGGAAGACAGCTCTAATAATCGTTACTGACATCTTCCATATCACACACTTCCTAACTACTTGAACCTCTAATCCAGTGGTCATTGAAATTCCTCCAACTGAAGCTTTGGCCAACTGGACAATGTTTTCAGCCAGTTGTAAGGCTGCCATACTTTTTTTTGTTAAGCCTTAAATCACTTGGGTTCATTATCATGCATCCTGCTTATTGGCCTGCTGCAAAGTATCTGCCGTGTTAGTATATGTGCCAATGGCTGTCTAGCTTTCTTAAAAAAGGAGAGCCACACCTTGATGTGGCAGGGGCAGCCATATTTCCCCCTACCCCTATATGTCTGTCCTGTTCAGATATATATTGCGAGGTAGGGGTTTGTTTAATTTTTAAATCCAAGGGGGTGAGTGGGTGCTCTGCACCACCCTTCATGCCCATACTCTGGAGGTCGGGCTGGGCAGAAAAGTGCCTGAAGCAATGGAGGACGAGAGCGAAGGTATGTGTGTATGTAAGTTCAGCTCTTTTGGTGTGAAATACACACACACACACACACACCACTTTAATATGTGAATGGGGCAGGAGCATGACCAACACATGTGGTGGGAATAATTGAAGCCACAGAAAAGACCGCTTAGAAAAGCCTTGGGTTTGGGCTGACAGACAGTTCATTGCATAAGATAAAGGCAATCATGTGAATAAGTTCAGAAAAGTTATTAGCCCACTTTTTTTTTTTTTTGCTAGCCTCCCTGTTTACACATGCCTGTGGGCTTCATCACACAAGGCTAAAAATCCTGCAGTTTACCGGGGCTTCTGTTTCCAGAATCTTTGTGGGATTAGATCAGGTCCTTTCCACGTGGCTTTTTTCAAAAAACAAACTTCTATGTGTTTCATTGCAAAGCCACTAAGTGGCGCTGTTGTTTCATTTGCAATAAAAGCAGCTTTAAACAGTATACCTTCATTTATATCGACTCCATGGTGGGAGGAGGGAAAATGCCAAACTTTCGATGTCATGGAAAACAATGCAATATTGCTCACAAAGAGCAGGAGGTTCCCTGGAGGAGAGCTGCATCATGTACAGGACTCGCAAACTTCTGTAAGTAAGCAATCTCCATAGCACGATAAAAGCCCCGTGTGCAGGAGCCCTGTTTTAGTGACTTGCAGTATTAGACTTCTTCACATGGTGCATAGTTAAACTATGGAATTCACTTCCATAAGATGTAGTGATGGCCACCAATTTGGATGGCTTTGAAAGGGGATTGGACAAATTCATGGAGGAGAAGGCTGTCAGTGGCTACAAGTCCTGATGGCTATCTGCTGCCTCCAGTATCAGAGGCAGTATGCCTATGTACACCAGTTGCTGGGGAACATGGGTGAGAGGGCGCTGTTGTGCTCATGCCCTGCTTGTGGGTTTCCCGTGGGCAGCTGGTTGGCCACTGTGTGAACAGAATGCTGGACTAGATGGTCCCTTGGTCTGAACCAGCATGGCTCTTCTTATGTTCTTATGTTAAAAGAATACCCTTTTTTCTCTTCTGGTCATTTGAGATTCTTACTAGAGTAGAACAGAGGGCTAATGTAGGGTCAATTTATGGTCAGCAAATGTGGAGGATACAGCCCTAAGTCACATTATGAATCTTATAGTGGTTTTTGACTCTTTAATGAACTTCCAAGACCCCTGTTACACAGGGCTAAGCAACCTGGTGCCCTCCAGATGTTTTGAAGTCCAACTACCAGAATGCCCGACCATTGCCCATGCTGACTAGGGCTCATGGGAGTGAGAGAGCAATCCCATGGCAGCTGGACAGTGCCTAGATGGCCATAGGATTTTTCGGCTCCCAGAAACCGTGCTCCCCTCCCCTGCTGCCTCGTGGGTGGTGCAGTTCTTCCCTGTCTCCGTGCTCATAAATGCAGCATGGAGCAGGTGAAAGGAGAAGGTTCCGGGCGGCGGGGAGGGGCGGAGACCGTGGAAGCATCGTTACAACGCTTCCTATGGGCCGTGCGGCTCCCCCCCCAGCTCCCGCTCTGAAGTCCCAGAGCACAGAGGAGAGGATCCCCTCTTTGCTTCTCCCACCCTGCACTGGATAGTTGGAGGTGGCCAACTATCCCAATAGGATTGTGCCCTTAATAGTCCAAAATATCTGTGGGGCACCACGTTGCCTACCTGTGCTGTAACATATAGAGCAGGCATGTGTTCAGACATACAAAACATAGCTGTGCATAACCTTGACCAAGTTTTCGCAGGAATGGTAAACATGTATCTAGACCATACCACTTCAGGTTGCAGGTGAGGCTCACGCGATAGAACACTTCTCTAGAGGGAAAACGTCATCCCTGCACATGGAAAAGTAGCAAGCTAGTTGCTAGAATAATTTTAGTAGGTAGTGTTTTTGTTTAGAATGAAATAGTTAAGCAAGCTTTTTGGACCTGTGAGCAGATTTGGGAATTTGAGAAACTGCTGTGTGCGCCACTGCAAAATGGCTCCCATGGAGGATGTGTCTAGTCACATAATGGCTGCTGTGGGGATGTGGCTAGTCAAAAGTGAGCTAAAGAGATGCTGGGGGGAGAGAAATAGAGATTTTAGAGGCTGGGATGGAGGGGGAAACAGCAAGGCAGAGGGGAGAGAAAGAGGAAGGCTAGATGTTAGAAAGGGAGAGAGAGAAGGCTACCCTAACATTTTTTTAAGGTTAGATTAACCAAAAATTTTTGAAGGGGGCAGGGAGTGGAGAGCTTTGTGGGCACCTTTGCAGGTCCCCACAGGCAGCGCATTGAGGAACCCTGGTTAAGCATGTTGCAAAGACGGCCGATGAAAAGCCATATATCAGCTTTGTTAGGGACATAGTGAGAGCAGCCGCCTAGGCAAATAATGACACAGTTTGTAACTTCGGATTGGATCTGTGCCTGCATCCTAGCAGTACAGATGTTGGACAGCCAGCAGCTGGGTTCTCTGAGCAGTGAGAAGTTGAGAACCTGGAATTTCATCAAGTGCTGGTTCCTGGGGCTGTAAAACTGGGAACCTAGCCAAGGTGTAGAAATGACTAGTTACAGCACTAAGGCCCTTGCTATGACACCAGCAACAGTGTCACCACCCCCTCACTATGCTGCAGGTCTTGGAGCGGCCTTCTCCAATGTGGCGCCCTCCAGATGTTTTGGATCACAACTGCCATGATCCCCGACCATTGGTTACGCTGGCTGGGGCTGATGGGAGTTGTCATCCAACACCTCTGGAGGGCACCATGTTGGGGAAGGCTGCCCTGGAGCCTATCGGGAGGGCCTTAGTGCAGCCTGGAGGTGTCCCCTAGGTTTCATATGCTGCAAGTTCCTGAAGGAGCAAGGAGCTGCTACTGCCTCATCACTGCACCAGAGGTCGTCAGGCAGCAAGGCCATGCCTACTATGGTTCTGGGATACCCTTGTGCCTCACTAGGCCTCCTCATATACGCTGAGGCCTCTGTTGTAGTGAGGGGGTGATGGAAGGCTGCCCTGCTAACGCAAAGGCTCTGGAGCCTGCCAGAAAGTGGTAGATCTGAATCTACTCTGGAAATGCTTCTTCCTAATTTGGATCCTGGAGCACCGGCCAGGTTGTGACTGGGACAGAACCCTGCTTTGTCCCTTACAAATGAGAAATCCTGCACATGCACAACTCATCAGCTGTGAAGAACAGGCATGATGCTTTTTAACCTGCTCATGCATACCTGACTACAAAGAAGAATAGACTCCAATTTTCTGTTTTTTTGTACGTTCAGGAATAAGTCATGTTGCTGGACCCAAATCACAATTAGAGTGACTCATTTATTAGTTCTGATGTTCCTGCTGTGTGCTGAACTTTTGTGCATGAAATATTAAGTATGTCTGTAATCCTGTGGCTCATTAACAGTGTTTATTTTGCTAGATCTGGCCATTGTCCACAAATAATATGAATACTAAGGTTGCAGTGTATGGACATAGTTAGGCTGCTTAAATCCCTCTGCTTTGAGTAACATAACTATGTGCAGCATTGTAGTCTAGCTTAATTGTTTTTGGTATGTTTTTTTCTTTTGACATATGATTTATGTCAGCTGTATATTTAATTTTCCATTCTTTGTGATTTTCATTTCTTTAATTTCCATGTGTATTCTTTCCTTCCACTTAAGGCTTAAGGGACGTCTGCATCTTTTGCAGGGGTTTAAAAACAGTTTTTTCTTTACTTGTGGTTTCTGTTGTCTAAGGATGTTACCTCTGCATCCTACAGTGCAATTGGGTTGGGAAACTTCTTTTCATCTGTGCAGATACCAGCACATATCAGTGCACACAGCTTTCCCCTTCCCAGTTTAAAGGGGGTTTAAAGTTAATTTTGAAGAAGGATCATGATACACAGTTTATTTATTTAAAGTATTTTTACCATGTTGTTCTGCTGAAAAGGCTCCTTGAAGAGCTTATAGATCAATTAAAAAGAGAGAATCCCTGCCCCCATCAACTGGCTTAAAATTTAAAAGATACACCACAAAAGGAAGAGGGGATGAGGAGGGGGGGGGGAAGCAGAAAGAAGCATCTGTTCTTAAAGTTAGAGAGTTCTTATAACAGCCAGCTGGGATGGAAACACTTCAGGGAGAAGAGGCAAAAGGAACTGATCTCTCACCAGAGCTGATGGAGTGGCCCTGCCTCCCTTCCCTCCCTATGCTGCATCCTGATGGAGTGGCTGCTGCTAGAAGACAGTGGAGGGAGAGCCAAAAGCAGCTGGTGTCTCAGCAGAGCTGAAGAAGTGGTACTGTTTCCTTTCTCTCCCTCTGCTTCAGCCTCCTGGGGTGCCTTCACACTGAGCTTTTATCCTGTGATTGGGATTGCTCCTTCACGGAATTCACGGAATTTTGCGGGCTCTTTACATGACACCATGATCATTCAAGGCATCTCCTGCACTAAATGCACTTTGTTCCGTTTTTAAGTAGATCGCAGTTAATAAGCTATCAAATTACCCTGTTGTGTTCCACTTCAGTTTCCTCCGTGAAAAGAGGAAAAGCGACAAGAAGAGGAGCGAGATCCATGAAAGATAATGGAAGACTCAGATACGGGGAGAAGGAGGGGAAAGGGGGTGGGGGAAAGCAAGCGGGTGAAAAAGGGCGACGTTGTGATCCTGCATTTAAAACGGAAGCAGAAAGCCCCGTTTTAAATGCAGGACTTTAGGGTGGTGTAGAGATGTCCCTAATCTCTCAGCAACTATTAGCCATGATAGCTAAATGTAACTTTCATATTCAGAGGCAGTATAGCTCTGAATACCAGATGCTGGGGACAGACAACAGGTGAGGGCTCTTGCATTTTTTGCCCTGTTTATGAGCTTTCCAAAAGCACCCAGCTGGTAACTGTGGAAAACAGAATGCTGGACTAGATGGAACTTTGGTGTGATCCAGCAAGGGGCTGCTTACGTTCTATTTGCACGCTTACAGTTGCTCAAGGCATATACACCTCATTCAGAATTGCACTTGAGCATCTCTCCTGCCCAACGCTTGAGCATCTTTCAAGTACGAGAGATGCCAACATTCTGTTTTGGATGAGAAAGAGGTACAGGAAGTGCATTGCACTTGTATTTGCTGGTCCTCAACATCCATGTCATGTCTAATGCCACATTTGTTATAGAAGCAACTGAGAGTCTTATAGCAGTTTAGGGCGCAATCCTATCCAGATAGGTGGCCGCCTCTGAACTCGGACGCGACTGCCTATCCAAAGCAGGGCAGGAGAAGCATGGAGGGGATTGTTCCCTCCGCGCTCCTCCTGCCCTGCATTTTCGGCTAGACAGCCAATTGCGGCTGTCTAGCCATGGGAGGGCTGAGTGGGGTGGGGGGAGGCTGCTGTACAACACATAGGATATGTCGTACCTGCATCTCTGCCCTCCCTGCCCCAGAACACCCTGATTTGGCCGCTCTGCACTCCTCTTACGAGCGCAGAGGATGGGGTTGTTCTGTGCTGCCTCCGAAGCAGCACAGAAGTGCGGGGGGGTTGGTTCTCCAGGAACCAACTTCGGAGCGCAGGGTCCGAGGTCGGTTCCTGGAAAACCGGATATCCTATCGCCATCTAGCGACTGCCTAGTGGCCATAGGATTGCTCCCTTAAAGACTTACAGACTTGCAATGCAATCCTGAACCTATTTACTCAGAAGTCAGATCCTCTGATTTTAATGAGACTTACTCCCATATAAGTGTTCATAGGACTGCAGACATCTTGTGGCATAAGCCTTGGTGGCGTTTTAGCAGATACAGTGGCATATAAATGTTAATAATAAATAAACTGTTCTGGAATAGAGCCCACCTAATCGGATATATCTGATGCTTAGTGTCATCAGAACACTATGATGCAGAACAGAGAGAGAAAGAGAGAGAAAATGGTAAAGCAGATGTTCCTGCAATGTAGTAGAATGATGCTCATTTTAGCTTCCCTTTCTGTAAAGGTTAGAAATTATATTTCACTGTGATGTGATTGTATGATTCCTTGAGAGGTGATTGGGAGATATGGGATAGGAGAAGAGGAAAGTGAATTGACTTGTAATTGAATTCCCTCAATCCCATTTGCTAAGTGCTTATAAAACACACTGCTTTTTCTTTCTGCAGAAACCTCAGTGGAGAGCTGTTGCACACGTGGATATGAATGGGCAAATCAAAAAAAAGACTGCAGTTCTCTGCCGTTAAATCCTGACTCCAAAGAATGCAGGTATTCTTCAAAGCAATTTGTTTGCCTGTTGTTATAACAACAGACAGAATGACCCTGTTGGCTTTGAACATCCCTGTCTTTACTCCTACTACACGTTTCCCATATTTCCTTAGAAAACCTAGTTTCAGACATTGACTGGAGATTTGTTCACACTACTATTCTTTAGTGGAAAATCTGGTCCCCTTACTCTATCCAAAAGCTGTACTCTTAAGAGAACCTTTTTTGGGGAAAAGATTTGTTGTCTTGCTTTTCTTCTCCTTCTCGTTTTTTTAGATTTGTAATTGTAGATTTCCTGGCTTGATTTATTTTTAGGTATGGAAAGAATGTGTTTTGCAATCATGTCTGTCACTACTTTCTGAAGTTTTGCATTTATATTGGCGTTAAAATCTGTCTCCTACATAAAGTGGTTGGCAGATAAAACACAGAAGTTGCCTGAAGAACAATAACAAAGATGAAACAAAGATGGAGGGGCGGGGAAAGGGGTAATTGTGTTTCTCGACCGGTTTTGAAGCCTTACGTATGTGTGAAAAAAAGGGATAACACTGTTATTGTAGCGAAACTACCCAAATTGTCCTGGTAAGGGAATTAGATTGCACTCCTATACCTGGGAGTAAGGCCCACTGAACTTAATGGGACTCACTTCTGAGTAGCCATGCCTAGGATTGCACCATTAGTCTTGCAGTTCTTAAGCGTTCCCACATGTAGATATTATTGATGTTTGCGTACATTTATATAATATATAAGGAACAATTGCAGAACAGGGTGTGGAGGGGAGCGAGAGACCAGATTTTGTCAGGCCTGGAGCCTCGCGTTGTGGCAGGCTGTGCTAGGGCCTGACCCTGGAAAGACAGATGAGGGTCAAATGGGCCAGAGGCAGATGATGTGATCATGGAGAGGCTGGATGTCAGGTACAGGCAAACATGGACAAGAGCCGGAGGCAGAGATGTAGTCATAACCCTGGCAGATGGCTGGCAACTGGATTGGTCAGATGAGAACCAAAGGGCCATAGAATCATAGAATAGTAGGGTTGGAAGGGGCCTATAAGACCATCGAGTCCAACCCCCTGCTCAGTGCAGGAATCCAAGTCAAAACATCCCCGATAGATGGGTGTCCAGCTTCATTTTGAATGCCTCCAGCATGGGAGAGCCCACCACCTCCCTAGGGAATTGGTTCCATTGTCGTATTGCTCTAACAGTCAGGAGGTTTTTCCTGATGTTCAGCCAGAATCTGGCTTCCTGTAACTCGAGCCCATTATTCCGCATCCTGCACTCTGGGATGATCAAAAAGAGATCCTGGCCTTCCTGTCTGTGACAATCTTTCAAGTACTTGAAGAGCGCTATCCTATCTCCCCTCAGTCTTCTCTTCTCAAGGCTAAACATGCCCAGTTCTTTCAGTCTCTCCTCACAGGGCTTTGTTTCCAGTCCCCTGATCATCCTTGTTGCCCTCCTCCATACCCTCTCCAGCTTGTCTGCATCCTTCTTAAAGTGTGGCGCCCAGAACTGGACACAGTACTCCAGAGTACTCCACAGTACTCCAGAGGCCTAACCAGTGCTGAGGAGAGGGGAACTAGATCAGAGATAAAGTCAGAGACAAGCCATAGATCAAGAACTAAGGCACAGGGTGATCTGTGCTGTTACTCTGTCAGACAAATTGCTCAGACTGAAAACACTACTTGGAGAAGCTATGTTCATCCAGCTAGGCTCCTTGGCCCCTCAAATCACATCGTCATGGTTGGCCTGAAGAGCTGGAGTTCCCGCTCTCACCGCCACATGGGCGGCACTGCAGCCTGACAGGGATTGGATGGGATGAGCCTCAGCCTGAGAACTGTCCCAGTGCTGCAGAGTGTCAGGTGCTTGAACTCTGTTGCCTGGGTTCCTGGTTCGAATCCCCTGGAGCCTTAAAGACTTGGAGGAAGTTCTTCCTTGTGGACCTCTGTGAGAACGTGGTATATCTGTATCTCCTCAACTCCAAATCACAGTGTCCTTCCTCTCTTTCTCTCCATATCTTTTTCTTTCTTTCTGTTCATGTGTTTGCCTCTAGCTTGCCTGACCGGACTAGCAACAAAGGAAGGGGGTTCCCTCCAAATATAGAGATCAATAGCAACTCGATTTCTCACTCTCCTGCGACCTTAAATATTTTAGAGGGGTTGATTTTTTTGCGCAAGCCCTGAGTCTAGGCCTCAAATCAGATCCTGGCTTCTGCCAACCATATGTGACAAACTGATAACTCTAATATTTACTAACCCATAACCTGGACATCCAGGGGTATGGCTTTTATATATGGAGAAAGCTAAGCTCCTTTTCCAGAACATCCTTTAAATTAATTAAAAACCAGGTCCGTGTGTTTGCCAAGCAGTCCAGTGCATGGATGAGGCTAGCCTTCAGACTAGGCAAAGAACAAAATCAACTCTAGTTTCCAGTTCAGTATATTCAGTAAAGAACCAAGTAGAGAGAAGAAATAGTTGGTCGCTTTTTAAAATTAATTCTATGCCTGGCTGGCTAGGGAACGCTGGGAATTGTACGGCATAGAATTACACCCTTAATTTTAAATGCCTTAAATGAACTTAAAATTACAGATAATTACAGCGTATCAGGATCCTAAAAATAACTAACCAAAGCAGCTTACGGGGGAAGGCGGATGAGATCTTGTCTTGCCTGTTTGACAGCAAAGAGACAAAACAGAAATCTCAAAGAACAAATGTATTTCAGTGGGGCTGGGCAGCTCCCAGAGAGGGAAACTCAAACTGACCGAGCAATAGCCTGGGAGGACCTGCCAACGGATCCTCCAGTTGATTCGTGCAGTACCTATGTAACATAAAGCTGAGTTATGGGGAAGGCTAAGGGAGAGAGTCAGCCTGGAATGTGCAGATATGCAGATTGGTATCTGTAGTTGCGTATGCAAGTTCTTTGTTCAGGGACATTTCCAGAAAAGAGGGAAGGGAGAAAGGTTGGGTTCCTTAGAACCTAATTCACCAGAATTTGCGCTAAGCTGAAGGGGATTACCCGTTGATCATCTTCCACATTTACATGTGGACTTGGGAGGTAACAAATACATATATTATTAATAGTATTTGTACGGTACATTTCAAGCATTCAAAACACTCCGTTTACACATCCTTATAAGGTAGGCTGGTATTATTATTGCCACATTGCAGACGTTCCTGGTTTGGAGTGTGTGCGTGTGGCTAGGGCGGAAGGAGAGAAGGAAGGAAACTGGAATAGCGTTTGCCTAACATTATCTAGCAAATTATTGTCAGGGATGAGATTTGACTCAGGGACTTCCCACTCATTACCCTACACTTGCTTCTTATTACTCGCGGCTTTGTTGAAATCACCTCTCCTTATTATCACCTCCCTTCTAGTTATTTTCAGGCTGAGTTAAATGACTGAAAAATTCACAGGAGGAGCGATCGGCTACATTTCCACTGAGTGATAAAGCAGAATGCTAGAGAATCTTGGCTTATTGTGAATCAGCTGCATGCTGGTGAATGCAGCCGTTCCATGCTGCTTTGCTCGCCCCCGCTAGTATGGCCACTAAACAGAATGTCCAGACCTAAGATCCTGCCTTGCCAGTGCCGGGCAAGACAGGACTTGGCTGGGATACACAATTTTTTTTTTTTCTGGCCTTCCAAAAGGCAGGAAGACTTTTTAAAGAAAATAATCAGCTAGCATTTGGGGAGGGGCAAGAGCTCAGTAGTGGAGCCTGTGCTTGGTCCCCGGTTCGATCCCCGACTTCTACAGAGTGCTCTGTAGCACTCTGCTACACTCTGCTCTGCTCTCTCTGCTCAGAGCACTCTGCTCTGTAGCACTCAGCAGAAGGCTGTTTCCTGTACTTCTATGAGTTGATGCTGATTTTGGTCCAGAGCAGCTTTCCTCAGTCTGGCATCCTGCAGGCAGTTTGGACTACAGCTCCCCTAATCCATTGGCATTGCTGGCTAAGGATGATAGGAGCTGTAGTCCAATACATCTGGAGGGCACCAGGTTCAGCATGGCTGGTCTGGAGGCCTTATTTAGTTTAATTTAAAAGGTGGTTTGCTTAGATCATTTTTGAGCATCGAAAAACTGGTATGTACCTTAAATAAACAAATAAGGATGACTTTTGGGAACTGACGAGGAGGTTCTCTTTGGCAGGGTTTTACAGCCTTAACATCAGACCAATACTGAGGGGCAGAAATCAAGCAAATCTTGTTGCTGTGGCTCTAGGCTTTGTGTTTAGGCTCTTGCCACACATTTATTTTGGTACGCTATGCAGGGAAGTGTGCCCACTCCTCCACTCCATGAATAACTGGGCCTGAGTTATTACTATTGCTATTCCTTTAATGTCATATTATGGCCTGAATCTCACTCAGGTGATATACCTGTGTGTGGGCTGTACCGTTTCAGAATACAGATGAAGTCCACAGGGTTGAATGCTTCTTTATATAAAATAAAATAAAATACCTGTGCCTAAAACAACTGGAATTTTGGGGAGAAGGCTAAACTAGAACGCTGATATGCTAGTTGTCTATGTTCGGGGACTGTGTGTGTGTAACATTCAGTTGTGAGAGCCCCCACCTGCTGTCTGAAGTGGTATAGCACAGTCAGAAGTATACTACATAGCAAAGAACTAGGTTGAAATCGCTTATACTTTCCCTGTAAACATTGTATCCAAATAGTGACAAGCGGATTTGCTTAAATAAGTTTCTTGAATGCATTTCCCTTTTTGTTGTATTTCCTTTTTTGTGTTTGGTCTCTCAGTATTAAATACCCTTAGCATAAATTCCTTATTTAGTCATAATGTTGTCTTGAGAAAACTCCCAAATTTCTGCATGAACAGCACAGGTAACAGCTGCAGAGTATATTAATTTCCTGAAGGAGAAGATGGAAATGAGAGTGGAAGGGATTGGATTTCACTGGTTAAATCTAGATGGGCACTAATCTAGGAAGGAATTCTTATTACGATCCAGCTTGCAGTTTTAATAGTTTTAATGGAAATAAATGAAAGGAAAATAAGAACTCTCCAAATGCTGTTAGGAAATTCATGCTGGTTTTAAGTATGCACCCACTGGGAGGGATAATAGAAAAGATCTATTAGTTATGGAGTTACATATTTCTGAAGAGAGTTCTGGAGTTACATATTGATTTAATGAACAGGAATGCAGGCTTTTGCTTCTCTTTCTAAATCTAAAAAAGTGGTGAAATAAAAGCACAAAACTCTGTTTCTTTAGAGATCTCTGGATCTGTTAATTGATCTCAAGGCTCTGTCTGTCAGTTGGGAAAATTAATCCAGTGAATTCAAGGAGATATTTTGAGAGTGTTGGGAAAGACACACACCCTATGCAGCCATATTGCTTAACTATGGCTTGTTTTGCTTGACGTGGTTAAGCGTTATGTCTGAATATCTAAACTATAGTTAAGCTTTAGCTGCAAACCAGGATCTGGAAATGGTTTAGTGCAGATAAAAGGTTTCCTAATAAGGTGCACCCCTCAGGCTCCTGTACTCTGCTAACCTGCTCTCTATTTAAATCCCTCCTCCCTTCCCTTCTCAGCACTAACTATAGTTAATATGATCATACAATCATAGAACATTTCCTAGGTGCAGAACTTGGCATGTATCCCTATTAAATTTCATTCTGTTGTTTTCTGCCAGTGCTCCAGCCTATCAAGATCACTTTGAATTTTGTTTCTGTCTTCCAAGGTATTAGCTATCCTGCCCAATTTTGTGTCATCTGAAAATCTGATAAGCATTCCCTGCACCTCCTCCTCCAAGTCATTAATAAAAATGTTGAAGAGCACTGGGCCCAGGACTGAGCCCTGCGGTACCCCACTCGTTACCTCTCCCCAGCTTGAGAAGGTCCCATTGATAAGCACTCTTTGAGTCCGATTCTTAGCCAACTGTGGAGCCACCGGATCGTTGTTTCATCTAGCCACTTCGAGCTAGTTTGCTCATCAGGATATCATGGGGCACTTTGTCGAAAGCTTTGCTGAAGTCGAGGTATATTATGTCCACAGCATTCCCACAGTCCACAAGGGAGCTTACCTGATCAAAAAATGAGATCAGATTCATCTGGCAGGATTTGTTCTTGACAAATCCATGTTGGCTTTGATTAATCACTGCATTGTTTTCAAGGTGCTTACAGACTGATCACTTTATCATCTGCTCCAGAATTTTCCCAAGGATTGATGTCAGACTGACTGGTCCATAGTTCCCAGGTTCCTCCTTTTTGCCCTTTTTGAAGATAGGGACAACGTTAGCCCTCCTCCAGTCATCTGGCACTTCCCCCGTCCTCCATGATTTCTCAAAGATAATAGACAATGGTTCTGAGAGCTCTTCTGCCAGTTCCTTTATTACTCTAGGATGCAGTTCATCTGGCCCTGGAGATTTGAACTCATTCAAAGTAATTAGGTGTTCCTTGACCATATGCCTATCCATCTCAAGCTGCAATCCTGCCCCTTCAGCCTGTACTTCGCCTTGGCTTGGGGGGGGGGGGTCATAGACCCTCTTTTGGGAGAAGACTGAGCCAAAGTAGGAATTGAGCACTTCTTTTTCTTTGTCATCTGTTATCATTTTGCCATCCTTATTTAATAGATGAACCACCATTTCTTTCCTCTTTTACTATGCACGTAGCTGAAGAAAGCCTTTTTGTTGCTTTCAGCATCCCTCACTAACCTCAGCTCACTCTCAGCTTTAGCCTTCCTGATGCCATCCCACCACTTCTGTGCTACCTGCCTGTAGTTTTCCTTTGTAGCTTGACCTTCCTTCCACTTCCTATATGTGTCCTTCTTTGTTTTCAGGTAATCTCTAAGCCTTTTGTGAAGCCACACTGGTTTCTTCTGTTGTCTTCCACCTTTTTTTCTTGTTGGAATTGTTTGGATTTCCTTTTTAAAAAATTCCCACCCATCCTGGACTCCTTTTCTCATTAGAGTCACTTGCAATGGAACCCTACTTATCACTGTTCAGAGTCTATTAAAATTGGCTTTCCTAAAATCCTGGGTATGTGTTTGGCTACACTCGGCTTTCGCTTCTTTTAGAACCAAGAACTCAAATATAACACGGTCGCTTTCTCCTCGAGTTCCTGTAACTGCTACTTTATCCACTAAGTCATCTCTGTTGGTTAGGATCAAGTCAACGATAGCTGATCCTCTAGTTCCTTACTCCAGTTTCCGTAGGGGGAAATTATCAGCAACACAAGTCAGGAATTTCTTGGAGGGGCCATGATTTGCAGAATTTGTCTCCCAACAAATATGGGGAAATTGAAGTCCCCATTACCACTACATCTTGGGGCTACCAAGCTCATCCTCCTGTATTTCTGTGCAGAGGTATGCATTTTTAACATATAGTGCAACCCCACCTCCCTTTCTGTTCTTTCTGTACTTTCTGAACAAGTTATATCCTTCAACTGCTGTATCCCAGTCATGGGAGTCATCCCACCAAGTTTCAGTTACACCTATCAAGTCATAATTTCCCTCCTGTATTAAGAGTTCAAGTTCGTTCTGTTTGTTTCCCATATGCCGGGCATTAGTATATAGACATCGAAGACCATGTGCTTTATAGTCTGGCTTTCTTCCTACATGTTTGTGAAGACTATTATTGGGTGCTATTAGAGCTGTTCTCTCCATTATGGGCCATGAGCCTTGGTCCATTGTTACCCCCAAATTTACATTCCCCCCCCATAGGATTCAGTTTAAAGCCCTCCTGATGAAGTTCTTCATGCTATGGCCAAACACATTCTTCCCAGCCCTACCGAGGTGCAACCCATCCCTTGCCAGCAGTCCATCTTCCAGGAAGTATAGCCCGTGGTCCCAGAATCCAAATCTCTCACATTGGCACCACCTTCGTAGCCAGTCATTCACCTGGAGTATTTTTCTTTCCCTTTCTGTCCCTCTTATAACTACTGGAAAGATGGATGAGAAAATATTTACATAGCCTATTGTGTGAAAAAGCAGGGATGCAAATGGCGTCCACTATGCCATTTGCGGCCATAAAGGTCTTAGTTTAAACTAAATTTAGCTTAAACTAAGACCTTTATGGCCGCAAATGGCGTAGTGGATGCCATTTGCGTCCACATGTCAGGGTGGAAACTGAGCCCATAGAGCCCCAGAGCAGTTCTGATTCTGAGGAGGAACAGCAATCCGTGGGAGAGGAGCTCGCTCATCTCTCACAAGCACAGCGGCTGGCAGAGATTCCTCCTGCCAGCATTCCTGGGATAGATCGTGACCCTGGCAGTGAGAGAGCACTGGAGAGGGGCTTGCTGGACGCCCGGCACAGACGCAGGGAGCGACGACAGATGGAGGGCGTGGAAAGGAGGCGCTGTGCTTGTTTGGTGCGCAAACAACGGTCGCATCCCAAGGACCCAAGGGAAAGAGGGAGGATCTCTCCCTAGCCCATAAGTTCAGAGTCCTCCTGTGATTCCCCTTCAAACAGGGACCAACTGCCTTACCTGGAGCTTAGGCTACTCTGCTATCTTTCCCCAGTGCTGTTCCTTGCTTAGTCGCTAGTGATTAGTATCTGAAAGAGTCATAAAGTAATAAAGGAATAAAGCCTTGGAAAGAATCCTCGTCGTCTGTGTCCTGAGTTGGCTATTGGAGGGGACTGCAAGAGGCAGCTAGGGCGCTCCTGACACTGCAGTCAGTCTGCCCAGCCAGCGATATGGTAATGGAGGCCGTATTGCTGGTGCTCTGGAGCCAGCCGATAGGGAGGATCCGGCCGGCGAGGATTCCAGGAGGCGGAGGTAAGTCTTCCGATCCTCCATGGACTCTGGGGGGCCGGATTCTTTTGAATCCGGCCTCACAGGGGTCCGTGGAGGATTTCTCCCCCATCCCTACAAACTGTCACCCTTTTCCAAGGAGTATCTTCTACTTCATTTTTCCACACCTCAGCATTTTCCTCTTCTGCCTCAACTTGCTGTTGCTCTTCTAGCTTCGGTTCTTCACTTTGCTGCTGCAGTTCCACTGTTCCTTCCAAGAACTCTTCGTGTTCTCTTATTCCCTGGAGGGTCGACACTCGCCGCTCCAGTCCTCTTTCTTTTTCTTCCAGCAGCGTGATCAACTTGCACTTGTTGCACGTGTAGGCCATGTTGATCTCAGGCAAGAAAACAAACATGGCACACACCTTGCAGGTCACCACCACTGGAGAATCTTTTCCTTCCATAGGCTCTATTCCGTTTATGTGGGAATAGTGATACCTGCACTGAGTTGAACATTAAACATAGTTGGCTTTTAACCAGAGTTTGAAACCATGGGTAGAATCCAGCTGTGCTGCCATGCTAGTGCGGATGACGTTGCATTAGCGTAAGCCATCGCTCGCATGACGTAGCTAGTGCTTGGGGAAAAAAATGACAATTTGCAGCCCAAATTGCCACATTTTGGCAGCATACGCCACTTTTTCCAATTGTCCTAGCAAGCACTAGTTACCTTGTGCGAGCATTGGTTTGCATTAGTGCCATGTCATTGGTGTTCTCGCTGGGGCACAGTTGGATACTATTCTATGGCTAGAAGCAGGTTTTAAATTCCAGTTTAAAGCTAACAATGCTTGTTGTTCAGTTCAGTGCAGATATAACACTGTGACGCTCACTGGGAGCCAAGTCGGCTGGACAAGGTGCTGCTAGGGCCAGGTTACACCATCACGTCATATAGGTTTTAGACATCCAGTGGACCAGATAATTAACTAGGATTTTGGCTTGGGGCAAATTGCTATACAAAGACAATACTGCTGCCGTGGTCTGCTTGACCTCAGATTCTTTCTTCCCCATTCTCTGTACTGATGTTTAGCATCGCCCAGGAGCAGTGCTGTCTCAATCAACTGGAGGAGCTGCACTGTACAACTGGAATAGCGATTGCCAGCAAGCAAGAAGACTGTGACTTGCACAAGAGTAATTTTACCTGTGAAGACAAGGTCGTTAAGGTGAGACTTCAGCGGTGCTGTTTGTATTATTTGATCTAAAACCTTCCCATCTTGAATTGTCACTCAGAATTCTGCCTCTTGGCCACTCTACTGTACTCTATCTTCCTCCAGTCTGGCTTGGGGTGAATCCTAGAGAATCCTAGAATTGTTGGGTTGGAAGGGGCCTGCAAGACCATTGAGGGATGCAGGAAGCCTGATTCCCAGGCGGTCTCCCATCCAAGTACTAACCAGGGCTGACCCTGCTCAGCTTCAGAGATCAGACGAGATCAGGCACATCCAGCCCTTTGTGTGGTTTTCAGACTGTGTTCCTAGAACTCCGGGCTTCCTGGGAAGCTTATCATGGCTTCCACAAGGAGAAGATAGATAACGGGAGAGGTAAAAAGGTAAAGGTAAAGGTGTCCCCAACCAGTCGTGTCCGACTCTAGGGTGCGGTGCTCATCTCCATTTCTCAGCCGAACAGCCAGCGCTGTCTGAAGACGCTTCCGTGGTGATGTGGCCGGCATGACTGAACACCCAGGTGCACGGAACGCTGTTACCTTTCCCGCCGAGGCGGTACCTATTTATCTGCTTGCAGTTTCTTGCTTTCGAACTGCTAGGTTGGCAGGAGCTGGGACTGAAGACGGGAGCTCACTCCGCCACACAGCACTCGGGTCTCGAACTGCTGTCCTGTTGACCTTCCGGTCTGCAATTCAGCATCTTAACCACTAAGCCACCGCACCATTTATTATTATTATTATTATCATCATCATCATCATCTTCGATAGTCCTTTACAATGCATAGCATCAGAGAGGTGTTTGGTGTTTGTTTGTTTATTTATTTATTTACTTTATTTACAACATTTATATACAATTCCACATCTAAACAGCGTTCCACAGGGTGTGGCAACATGTAGGCCTGGCCAGTATACCACATGAAATCAATGTGTGCCCTAAAACATTTTGTAAATTCTTGTATTTTCTGCAACGCTTCGATGTCATTCTGTCAGAATGGTGTACGTCAGCCAAACAGAGCCCTCTAGCGGTCAGGCCTTCACACATGGTTAGTGCGATGTTTGCTGCTGAAGCTGTTGATATTTGATCATTGGTCATGTTCCTTGAGATGTCTGACTTGGCCACAGTAACACATGCCTTAGTTACATCCCGTTTGGATTACTGTAACACGCTCTACGTAGGGCTGCCTCTGAAGAGTGTTCGGACACTTCAGCTGGTTCAAAGAGCTGCTGCTAGTCTGCTGACTGGGGCTGGCTACAGGGAGCATACCACTCCCCTGCTAAAACTGCTCCACTGGCTCCCAGTCTGTTTCTGGGCACAATTCAAAGTGCTGGCTATGACCTATAAAGCCACATACGGCATGGGTCCAGGTTATCTGAAAGACCGTATTCTCCCCTATGAGCCTAGTCGTGCCCTGAGATCTTCAGGGGAGGCCCTTCTCGCCGTCCTGCCACTAGTCCAGGCACATCTGGTGGGAACGTGGGAGAGGGCCTTCTCGGTGGCTGCCCCAAGGCTCTGGAACTCCCTTCCCAGGGAGGCGAGAGTGGCACCCTCCTTGATATGCTTTCGTTGGCATGTAAAAAACGTTTTTGTTCCAGCAGGCCTTTGGGGATAATTAGTCTGGACCTTTGAAATATAACGGATGGATACTATTTTTCTTGTTGTCTTTTAATGTTTTGATATTTTTACCATTTTAATATTGATGATTTAATTATATTTTTAACTTTTGTCTACTTGTATTTATATTTCTATTTATAGGTTTTGATTGTACAAGTTTTAAAGTTGTGAAGCCACCTTGAGTCCCAGTATTGGGGAAAAGGCGGGATGTAAATAAATATGATGATGATAATGACGATGATTCCAGCTGTTGAGCTTATTGAGTCTCATACTATTTTTTTAAATGCTCAGACTAGATGTTATGGCAGTTGTCTGGCTGCCACCAAAAATGGCAGCCCTAAATCTCCTCTATGCCAGAAATGGTTGCAGGGCATCATCTGAAATTGCATGATACCCCAACCTAGTTGAAGCAAAGAAGGTTTGGGTCTGGTCAGAGCCTGGATGGGAGACTGTGTATGCCATCTTGAATTCCATCATAGAACAAAGGCAGGACATAAATGTAAGACACACATTTTATAATACCTGGGATCTTCAGTACATCATGTGACATTACTATACTGCGAGTTTTCCCTGTACCAAGAAGCAGTAGCCTGTGGAGTTGAGCGGGTATGAGAACGTTCTCATTCAATTACATTTCCGCATACTTTTGAGCATTTCTAGGAGAGGAGAAAGAGACATGAGACTGCCTAGTTCTTGCCTAAATTCCATTTCCTGAAATGATGAGAGTTTCAGGGAATGCCTTCCAGTTACTTTTTCAAACATAGAGATTTATGGGCTGTGCACAAAAAATTATTGTGTATAGCATATTATAATGGCCCATTTACATGTAGGTTTGGAGACATTCAACATCATGCCAAAAATATACATGTATAAATTTTGCTTGAGTTCACAAAAAGTGCTGTGCACACACACACACACACGCACACAGAGAGAGAGAGAGCGAGAGAGAGAGAGCGAGAGAGAGCACTTGGGTATTGGGAAATCCCTGGTCCAAATTTCACCAGCTGTTTGCTCTCTGTAGATTGTCTATTAATTTATTATTATTTCTAGAGCATCTACAGTATCCACACACTGTAAATAAATCAAAATAAAAACATACACATCCCATCCTCAGGCTTAATTTCTAAGGGGCAGGCAGACTTTAGACTTGTGGGATCTACTTTGTTTCTCACTTGAATCCTGAAGTCCAGAGTGAGGCACAAAACGGTGACTCGGATCGCACACCTAGAATTGCCAGACAGGGTTCCTCTGAGCACCTGCTTTGCCCAGGTGCTTATTTTCAGGACCAGAAAGGGCGCCTGCACACAAATCTCTTTGCACCCAAATCAGCTCCGAAGCTTTCTTGTTTTCAGCAACCTATTTTAGGAGGAATAAACTAGGCTTTGGGGGGCTGCTGTTATTGGCAGTCACAAACACTTGCTGATCTGCTTCAAATCACCTGGAGATCTCCCAGTCCACTTTCCGTCTGCCCCCTGATCTAAAAGAGGAGATGCACAAGTGAAGGGAGAGAGAGGGAATAGAGAAGGGAGATCACTTTGGCCATCAGGAACAGAGGTGGGTCATCGTTAACAGGCACCTAATGGGGTCCAGGCCAATCTTGGAAGCAACGTCGGAGGGCAGCGCCAATGTAATAGATCAAGCAAGGCATCCTGAAGTGGAGCAAGGTGATGGTCTAGATTGGATGATGCTCCTCCCACCATGCAGTCTAGATGGTCTAGATTGGATGATGCTGTAGTGGTCTAGATTGGATGATGCACATGGTCTAGATTGGATGATGCTCCTCCCACCACGCAGTCTAGATGGTCTAGATTGGATGATGCTCTAGTGGTCTAGATTGGATGATGCTCCTCCCACCACGCAGTCTCTTGTGTGGAAGGGAGTGTGCTCACAACTGCTGCCCCCCAACACCCACTGTGCTGGCCCTTGCCCCCATCGGCCCCCGCCATCTACTTGGGGGACGGCATGTCTGAATAAAGGCTACATGCATAGGCCACAATTGTGTGGTATAGTATCTGGTTGTTGTTTTTCCTGGAGAATTGACTGCAGTTTTGGCCTATGTACGTTGTGCTTGGCATGCGTGGGCCATATTCAGACACGCTTTCCTCCATGGGTGGTCTGAGCTTGCGGAGAGAGGGCCACTGCACTGGGCAGGTGGGAATGTGGGCGTGTCTGTGTCCCCATTCATGTGACTGCGTTGGGTGAGTGGGGAAGTACCATTCAATGCCATCCAATATTTATTTGAGAATCCCAACATGTTTTTTGCACGTATTTCCGTTGTTGTGCCTAGCAAGTCTTCCCCTCGTGCTGTCCTTGCTGGGGTGCTGCAAGTACCCAACAGCCCCATATCCCAAGAGTGAGGCCGCATTGTCCTTCTCTCTACTACTGATGTACAGGGCAACTGATCTGTACATCAGCAAGTTCTACGGGGAAGCAAGTTCTGTGCAGCTAGTTATTCTCTAGGCTAAGGCCTGGGGTAGTCTGGTTTTCGCCTTGCTGGTGTCCTTCCTGGGAGAGCAAGGGTTGCAAATTCCCAGTGGTCCTTGGTTCTCAGGCCAGTGACGGGCCACATTTTCCTTCTCCCTTGCCCCTTCAGCCACAGGACAATTCCAGGTGTCCTTAGCCAAGCCAATATTTTCCCAGCCACAGTGTCTGTCCCCCTGCAATGTAGGGCTAATATTGGCTGAAGTTTTGCTAATAAAGTATTTAAATAAGTAAACGTTTCATATTTCTTTGCATTGCAAAATGCTGGTTCATGTCAGTGCCCACACAATGTGAAGTCATGTATTCCCCCCCCCCGCTTATTATTAATATTTTATTGAATATAAAGAGGAGAGCAACAAAGACTTCAAAGGTACGATCTGAGTCAAGAAAAGATAATTGTTTGGATATCTGGTTTGTCAGGCCCTCCTCCCTTGATTTCTGTGTCCATTCAGCATTCTCCAATGAATTTTAATTAGTTTTGAAATAAGAAGAATTTTATCATAATGAGACAATATTAATCTCGTAGAAGGGAAGAAAAAGAGAGGGCGTGGGAAAGGGCCTTTTGCGCATGGATGAGATTCCAGTAAAAGATTAATATTCAATTAGAAAGCAATTATAGAAAAGGCAGCCAAATTGCATTTAATTTCTCTGGCATATCCTTCCTGAAATACAGGATGCATTATTTAATGGGTGTCTAAAAGGTCTCCAATCCAATTTTTAATTATACATGCAGAACTGTAAAATAATAGGCTTTGCTACAAGTGACACTCTGGCAATCCATTGTATGGCAGTTTGGGGAGTCTCACATTGAAGGGATGTATTCCTGCATAAGGTGATTAAATTGAAGAACAGGACTAATTTAATTTTGTCAGTGACATCTTTCCAAAAGGATTCAAGTATCACGGGGAGCACGAGGAGGGGAGGGGAGGGGAGGGGAGGGGAGGGGAGGGGAGCCAACCTACTAATGGGCCTTGAAGAATTTTCTGTTCTGAGCTGCTTTTAATTGACATTTCAGTGCTCCATGTTTAACCACTGATATTTTGACTCTATTTTTTTTCATTTTAACATTTAAAATTTAAATTTATTTTTTAATTTTAATTTTTCATTTTTAAAATTTAATTTTTCATTTTAAACTTTAAATTACATTTTGATTTTTTGATTTTCATTTTCATTTTTTAATACTGTTTATACTGTTGGTATTGTCTCAACGGCTGCTCTGATATGTTTAGATTGTGGCTTTATAGTTAGCCATTACGTTATAATCAATTCTGTCTTTTTTCAATGTGTTGTGAATTGCTTTGGGAGAGTTCGCCCGGAAAGGCAGTATATAAATGCTGAAATAAATATTTAATGAAGAAAGAACCTCATGTCTTTACTGGGCCACTGTGTTGCAGGAGGGAAATTGAATTTGGCTGATAGCTGTGTTATCGAAAAGCTCATTGGTAACGTGTCAGTTGTGTCTTGGCAGAAATGCTGCTACTGCTGCTTTATGGGGAAGGTGGCCCAGAAGCAAGGAAACAGCTGTGAGCAGAGTCTGTTGATGGCCTACCAGTGTGGATTGGTCTTCAGAGCTTGCTGTGTTGAAGAGAGAGAAAATGCCAATGCCTTAATTGTGGACGGTCCTAACAAAGAATTGGACAAGCCGCACCAAGAAACACCTTTCCCCGGTAAAGGAGCACAACCCCATTTTTTCTGATGAGCAGAGGGAGAATTGTTGCAGAGTACTGATGAGACACCTCAACATTTACATGAAGGTCTCACAGGATATAGGGTTTTGCACTGTCCAGGACTGCCCTTAGCTTTAAAAAAAAAATATCCCTAACGGAGAAAGGCTACAGTCTTAATTCATACATTACCTGGCTCCCAAGGAGAACAGTGCTGCTGTGGGAAGGAGCCGCACCGCTGGCCTCCCCAATGTAGTTCCTCCATCTAGATGTTATTGGAGTGGCATGGGGAGAAGTCACAAAGGGAAGTCCTCACTTCCCATACAGCTCTGTCAGCATAGTCTTGTCTAAGATTTGTCTTGTCTAAAACTTCCGGACTGTTAGAGCAATATGACAATGGAACCAATTCCCGAGGGAGGCTGTGGGCTCTCCTGCACTGGAGGCATTCAAGACATGGCTGGACAGCCATCTGTCGGGAATGCTCTGACTTGGATTCCTGCACTGAGCAGGGGGCTGGACTCTATGGTCTTATAGGCCTCTTCCAACCCTACTATTCTGTGATTCTATGATTCTGTGACGACGATGGTATCCTAGAGCTGTGGTTTTCAAATGTTCTACCTTCAGGGAACACTGTGCCTACTAAGGAACCCCTGAGCATCTGTCACATATCCCCTGCACATTGCATAGACTACAAGGGCAAAGCCTAGTGTGTACACTCAGTTCACTGAAGGTTGTGGCCAGGCCTCTTATGCCTCACTATTGCCTCCCTCCCTGCTGCTGCACATACTAGAGAGAGATTGGGATTGGGTGGCCAACTGTCTTTCATGACTGATCCTTTTACTGAACACCAGAGTTCCCCAGAACAATATATAGAAAATGTAGGACCATGTGGACCAATATACATAGCATCGTAGGAATTTATGAGCTGCCATTTCTGTGGCTGCTCCCATGTTGCTAAGGTTGCATATAAAACCTGTGAACACATACATGCAGGGAGTTCGTGTGTGTGTGTGCCTGTGTATGTGTGTGTGCGCGTGCATATGTGTATTGAAAATAGTATCATCCATCTGCAGTCTGAAGACTTGTAGTCCAATCTATCACCTCCAGTCTCTATGACTTCATTCTGAGGCATGTGTAGTTTAGGCCTAAATCTGACTATTTGGGATGTAATCCATAAGCAAGCTCCACGAGGGAGGGATCTTCATGACAATGGAATGAGAAGTGCGTTGGAGTATTACCTGGATTTCCATTGAATCGGCTTTGCTTCGTCAGGGACACACGAAGCATGATAAGCTGAGTGTACTGTACGTTTAAAATATAGTTTTCAGGGGTCACACAGTGCTTGAAATGAACATAGTTCCGGGTAGGGTGGGGGGACTAGAACTGATCATCATCAGACTGGCAGGGGCTGCTCAACCAATGAGAGAGGTTTATGTGCCCCCCTCCCCTGTCCAGGCTTCCCCCTGCTACTGTGTTGTTATGAAGGGAGAGCAACTATTTCACAATTCTGAAGGGTCCCTCCTCTACTACATTATTTCCCCCCGCCCTTTTCCCCAATGTGTGCCCTTTTGCCTTGAGAAGCCAACATCTCCAATGCTGGAGTGCAGCATCTGAAGGCTTCCCATGAAAGCAGCCCAGCCCTGCAATTTTGCACCATTCCAGCACTCTGGCACGGAATTATTGCTTCCAACCACCCTTTCTACCCACCTTTCTCCTTCTTCCTGCTCACAATGAGATGAGAAGCTCCCACGATCTCGAATGCTTGCTCCTGCGACTTTACATAACAACAGAAAAACTACGGAACATCAAAGAAGCCCAGCATTGAGATAGCAATTTCACGGAGAAGCGAAAGAGTGCTTTAGGGCAAGTTATTAAAGTTAGCCTTTAACCCTTTAAACACTTTAATGCTTTAGCATTTACTGTGGTTATATGGAGATCTGTTAAATGGAGGGGAGCATGATTTATTTCTTACTTCTGAGTAAGCATGCACAGAAGGGGGTTGCTTTACAGAGAGTCTCATCCAGCATTGGAATATGTTGAAGATTCACTGTGGGGGAGTGAGATTTATTTCTTACTTATGAGTAAACATGCACAGAAGGCGGGGGGAGTTATATTGCTCCTGCAGTAGGCTTCGAACTCTTAATTTAGAGGTGCCAAGATAGTGATAAATCAGATCCAGGTTTACTTACAAGGACATACTTTATTGAGTACAATCAGCATACAGGTGTACCCAATGGTTGGATCAGACAGCTTCTCTGAACCGAGAGCCATGGGGTAAAATGAGTTTTATACCATACATGTTAGCAGTGAGGCAGCATGACAACAGCAAGCATTAATTAGCATTCATTCCCAGCATAGACTAACAGTGCTTGTTCAGAACAAAACTTTCCCAGCACAGACACCTGGAGCTTGGCATAAACATAGCCTCACTTCCCAGGCACATCCTAGGCCCTGATAAGATACTAGCCTTGGTTGGCAGGAGAGAATGTGCTGAGGCCGCTGCTATCGACCTTTGACTCATCTCATATTCTCCGAAGACCACGAGCAAGGAAATTGCACTAATAATGAACCTAAGCAAAGCATTACAGATCTCTAGGCCCCTCTAACACTACAGGTGACTTGGTTACGCTCCTGTGGCCATTACAGAGATATGGGAAAAACTACTTCATTTGGGGAAACAAGGGGGAATGGGCCATCCCACCCCCTTGACCACATCACTCCCAGGTCACAAAGGCATGCACAGGATTTAATCTGGGATGGGGGCATGGCACACTATGGCAAAACTGCCAGGGAGCCATTTTAAGTAAAAAAAAAAGTCAGAGTAAAAGGAGTTTCAGACAATGCAGCTTTTCAAGAGGGAAGCGGCTGGTTGGCAGCGGATTGGTGATGACGTCATCTGTTGCGAAGGACCTCAGACTGCTGGAACGTTGCACCAAATCACTCATGAAGACGGCCCCCAGGAGAGAATGCCAGGCAGAATTCTCTATGTAGCAATTCCCAACAGTCATAAATGGTTATACATAAATTTCAAGTTTAAAACTAAATAATAAAAAAGACAGATCAAGAAGACCCAGTCTAAGCAATGGGACAGAAAGCCATATCATTTTAAGAACTTTGGCCTTTCTCTCTCTCTCCTCAATGTCTGTTTGTTTCTTTAGATTCAGTATCACCAGTGGAAGTTGACCCTGAAGATATATACCTGAATGATCGCTGCAGAGGTGAGCTAATTCATAAGCAGGGAATGGGAAGGCAGAGAGAGAACAGCAAGTTGACTAAAGCCAACTGCTGAGTGTGGCGGAGGTGAGATTGGAGTTAGGAGTTTCCAAGCTCACCGTTAACCACTATAATGCACCAGCTGTACACATTTGTCCACTCCGCGTAGTTGGACCTAAGTCTGCCATTCTTAAGCTTTTAATCAAGCTTCCCTTTGCTGGTCAAGTGGGCAGTGTTACGGGAGACATTTTATTGTCTCATCTAGAGATAGGTTTTCCACAGTAGTTTAGCTCTGCCATTAACTGGCTGTGCATGTAAACCAAATTGTATGTTTGCTATCATCAGTATGTATAAATCAGTAGTGTTAGCTATGCCTAGTGGTCTCTTTCCTTTGTGGGAAATGTTCCAGCTCCTTGGTTTACTTTAAGTGAATAATGAAAACTAAAGATTACATGCAACCTTGACAGCACAGAGTATTCTGCTCTGGTTTTGAACCACTAATTTCTAGTAAATCATTCATTTTCTCCAGCAGAAATTAATGGAAGATACGGTAGCGGCAAAGATTAAATGTTTGATGTTCATCTTAGGCTTTTTCATGACAAACCTTTAAAAAGAATGAAATACCTTTCACTATCATCCTGCACAACTCTCCTTGGTTTCATAGGAGGTGGTCCTTGCACCCAGCAATGTAGGGATACAGGATCCAGTGTCCTCTGTTCTTGCTTTATGGGCTACCAGCTTCAGCCTGATGGTTTCACTTGTGAAGGTAAAGAAAGATGGTTGTTTGCTTTGCTTTTGGGGTGCGTGTGTGGGGGTGTTTTTTTTCGCCAATTAGCCCTAGTTATATTCTAGCTGTTCAAGCACTCCTAGTTAGTAAGCTGCTCGCAGCACTATTTTGGAGAGACAAATGTAACAGGAGCAGAACGAAGAGGGAGAGCGTATGCATCTAAGGCTTTGTCCTCAGTGAAGCAGTAATAAACCTGTATGTCAGTTACCATCCACAGGTGTGGGATCACATCACTGAAGGCAGAAGGGAGCTGCACTGACCTACCCGGATCCGGAAATGGTGTTTCTGCTCATTTCTGGGGTTACTTTTAGAACCACTAAATCCCTGTTGCCTGCCGACGCAACACAATTTAAAAGATTACTTCTGAAATAAGTTTGGTTGTTGTTGTTGTTTAAACTTTAAGGGCCTAATTAAACATGCTGTTCACTGCCTGCAACCGCGTTGAATCTTTGTCTTCCTAATGACGAGTGAATGATGGATTTGCACTTTCATACCTTTTCACCTTAATTCTTTCTAGATATTAATGAGTGTATCACTTCAGTCAACGCTTGCGCTATTGGCCAAATTTGTATCAATACACTAGGATCTTTCCGCTGTCAGCGCGAAACAAGTTGTGGGACTGGTTATGAACTAACTGAGAACAATCTTTGCAAAGGTATGCTCCAGACTTTCCCCAGGAAAAATAGATATTTGCTGAAGCGCGCTGCAGTTACAGATGATAAATCATCTTGCTTTCTTGAATTTAACTGTTAGTACCAGTTCACACAAAATGCAGCAAGCACGTTTGCCAAATATGCCCCGGTGTTTGCAGCGGTAAATGCTATGAAGTGGGAAGTGGAGACTTGTTTGCAGACTTTCTGGTATATGTGCACTGGAGAGGCCTGACTGGCTACAGCAGCCTGGTAGTGGTCCATTTTGTGTACATAAACACTTCAGGACATTTAGTGCTGCAAACCCCAGCGCGTGCGTGGCATATATGCTTGCCACAGAAAGGGCAAAACGAGATGTTTGACAATGTGTACTCTAGGCAGCACTGAACTATTGGCAAGTGGCGGGGTAAGGATGTGGCACAATTTAAGGATGTGGAACAACCGATAGAGGGAGCTTCCTCTGCACCCTCTTCCTCTAGCCCTTCTCTCTCCCAGCTGGAGTAAGGAGGAGGCCTCAACAGCATGGCCTGGCTCAGTCGTAAGGACCAACTGTGGGTTAAACAATCCATAGTTAGTTGGGGCTTCTCAGGAGTGAGTGAGCATACTGCCTCCTGCTTGCCCCTTTGATGCGACGTGTGAACACAGAACTCTGGGTTGTTGAGGGGCAAAAGGGCTTTTTTCTGCTGTGGCACCCCAGTTGTGGGATGGATGCCTTCCCCTTGGAGACCCGACTGGTGCAGACACTGGTTTCATTTCGGTGCCATGTTAAAACATGGCTTTTTGCCAAAGGCTTTGAAGGCGAATTGGATTCCCTGAGTTTGCACACTGCTTTAACTGTATTATTGTTTTAGATTTTAAATTGGTATTAGCTAGCTTAATAATCTAATATGTTTTTAGCTAGCTTAATAATTTAATACGTTTTTAGCTATTTCAATGTTTTATTGTTTTACACTGTTTAAATTGATTCTATCTGATGCCACCCTGAGATCCTAATGATATAGGGCAGGATACAAATGTTTTAAATAAATACATAAATAAAAGACCCAGAGTTTGAACTCATGGTTTGCTGTTGAGTTAAAACTCTAGGTTGTTTGTCCCGCAATTCTGGGTTTGCACACCACATCTGACAACCGAGTAATGGGGTGTTCCTGGGTTGTTTGAGAAACCAGTTGCACCGTGGAAGTGGCGAGTGTGTGACAGGCCCTGCCAATTCCTGGGTTGCACTTGTCCTATCACAAATGTAAAAGCATCTAGTATATAAATTAATATCTTGGTAGTCGAATGTCTTTTGAGAGTTAATAGTTTGTATTGGTTACTTATTTTTATTTATTATTACATTTATGGCTTAGAGATCCAGTGTGGTCTAATGCATAATGTTAGACTTAGACCTGGAGAGCTTGGGTCCAAGTTCCATCTCAATTATGCTGTGGGTGTCCTGCAGAAATCACTTCAGGTGTGATCCTGCGGAAGTTGAGAATTTTTAAGTTTCAAGAATAAAATACATGCTAAACGTCCTCCCTAGTAAATGAATGGTCTTCAAAGTGTTTAATTTTAGCTAGATCATTTCATGTATCTCATTCATTCATTTTAATATAATAAATGAATGAATGTATCTCTGTTTCTTTAATATTTGTATAATAGTGACCTACTTTACCTAAATTGTTTTTGTCTGGATCAATGAGATAGAGATTGTAAGAACTTGGCATATCTAAAAATGCTATTGTTGTATCCGATGGTGTCTTTGCACTAGTGGAAAGTATCTCCATTCATGCAAGGTGGACATCCTTTTTTGCCAGTCCCCCAATTCACTGCAGCCCCCCACATCCCCACAAGCATTGCTCCTGTGGATTGGGGGACCCCGTGGAACAGTATGGGATACGCTGCAAAGGGCTGCAATACGTAGGAAGGAATTAATAAAAATTGGATGCTCTGCCTTGTATGAGCGTAAGTGCTTTCTGCGAGTGCAAAGCCACCACTAGATACAACCATACACACACACACACACACATACATACATACATATATATATATATATATATATATATGAATTATCAATGGACCCTTCTCCACTTCCATTAAAGTTGTTTTTGGTCATCAAACATATTTAATAAAATGATGACATTTAATAGGCTGCCTTTATTGTAATGGCATTCAATTAGAAGTAATTTTCCAAATGTGTTCCTAGTGCAGGAACTGAGTTTAGGTATAACTGCACTACAAACTTATATTGGTTTTATACGTTTAAGCGTCATAGCTTTTCCCAAAGAGCCCTGGAAATCGTAGTTTGGTGTGGATGTGGAGAATTCCACTGGAGTTCCCTCGTTCCCATCACAGAGTTGCCATTCCTGGGGCAGGGCAGGTGGAGGTGTGAGGAGGGAATGGAATGATTAAACCCGGTCCCGATCCCATGCTTCTCTCATAGCACCAATGCAGGGGCTAAGGGGGCAATCGGCAGGCAGGATGGAGCGTGTGACTCTTCTCTGCCTGACAGTCCTCCCCTGCGAATGTTCTTCACAGCATTTTTGAATTCCTTTTCCCCCAAGTGGGCTCTGCATCCAGGTGTGAGCCCGTTTGGATGAAAAATGGCCTTGGGAACATTTGCCAAGGATAACTGGCAAGAGGGAATCGGCAGGAAGCGCCCTCCCACCGCCTGCCCGCTACAAGAGCCCCCGCCCCCCGCGTTCCTGTGATATGGGCAAATATGGGATGGGGACCGTCCCTGCCTTTGCTGCGATAAGATCTAGCTGTGCCCTAAGCCTGCGGCGTAGAGACCCCCTTTGAATGCAAACACGTTTGGTCTGGCCTGCTTACATGTTGCTTGTGTCTGAAGCGTGACGAGACGGCTCCACAAGACCTTCCGCTAACAGATTCTTTCTTTTGTGACGTACCAGATATTGACGAGTGTGAGACTGGTACTCATAACTGCCTCCCCGATTTTATCTGTCAGAATACTCCAGGATCCTTCCGTTGCCGACCCAAGCAACAGTGCAGGAGCGGCTTCATACAAGATGCGCTAGGCAACTGTATCGGTAAGGCATGTTGCTGCACCTGGAAGCCTGTCATCAGTGGACCGGAGGGGTTTGAGCCTCCCCGTCCCTCCTGAACACATAGCTGCCCCATTTTGTCCCTTGAGAATATCCTCCGTGGACGATGTTGCTGCTGTTGCATGTGCTCTGCCTTTTCCAAGGAACATGTTCAGTTACGGCTTTAAGGACAGTGTTTCTTCCCGTAAGCATCTGCACATTGAGAAGCATTTCGTTTTTAATTTAATGTTTGTCCCATTGCAGATATTAATGAATGCCTCAGTGCCAATGCTCCTTGTCCCACTGGGCAAATGTGCATCAACACAGATGGCTCTTACGCTTGCCACAGAAATGTGCCAAACTGTGGGCGAGGCTACCATCTTAATGAAGAAGGGACAAGATGTGTAGGTCAGTACCAACGGTCCACTTAGCCCTGTGTCCTCTCTCAGCTCGCGTTATTTATTTATTTATTTATTTATTTATCACTACATTTCTGTCCCGCCTTTCCTCCAGTGAGCATGCATGGTTCTCTCTCTCCACCCCACCTCGCCCCCGCTCCCATTTTATCCTCATGACAACCCTGCAAGGTAGATGAAGTTGAGAGATAGTGACTGGCCCAGAATCACCCATTGAGATTCACAGCTCAGTAAGGATTTGAACCTGGGTCTCCCCGGTCATCCCAGTCCAACACTCTAACCACTACTTATTATTTGTATTTATTTATTTATTTATATCGTTTTTAATTCCACCCTATATCATTAAGATCTCAGGGTGGTGTACAGATAAAATCAATTTGAACAGTCTAAAACAGTAAATAATTTAAACAGCTAAAACATATTAAATCATTAAACAAGCTAATAATTTCGCCCGCAAAGGCTTTGGTGAAAAGCTATGTTTTTACTTGGCGTCAAAATGAGACCAGTGGCTGCGCCAATCGGGCCTCCAAGGGGAGGGCATTCCACAACTGGGGTGCCACAGCAGAGAAGGCCCTCTCCCACATCCCACTGTAGTGTATGTGGTGGGATGCAGAGGAGGTGGGATGCACTGGTGGGATGCAGAGGAGGGCCCCTCCAACAGCTCTGAGTCTTTGGCCAGGCATATATAGGGAGAGGCACTCCCTCAGATATCGAGGTCCCAAGCTGTTTAGGGCTTTAAATGTCATCACCAGAACCTTGAATTCTGACCAGAAGCGTATTGGCAGCCAGTGCAATTCCTTTAGAACCGGTGTTAGGTGATCTTTATGAGATGTTCCCATCAGCGGTCTAGCTGCTGCATTTTGCACTAGCTGCAACTTCCGAGTCATCTTCAAGGGCAGCCCCACGTAAGGTGCATTGCAGTAGTCTAATCGGAAAGTTAACCAGCACATGTACTACTGTGGCTAGGTTATCCCTGTCCAGGAAAGGCCGTGGCTGGCGGATCAGCCAAAGCTGGCTCCACTACACCACACTGCCCCTCTGGGTGCCTCTGGAGAACTTACAAATGGTGGTGATGGCCTCCCATGTTTTTACTCCCCAATACCTCAGTGGTGCTCAATGGATATAGTGCCTTTGAACACTGAAGTTCCATTATCTATCATGTTTGTTAGCTGTCGATAAACCTGTTCTCATGAAATTGTATATATTTAATAGCCATTATATTTTAAACCACCGCAACAGGTAATGAATGTCATGTTAATTAGGTGTTGCATGAAGAAGTACTTAATTGTACTTTGCACGAAGAAGCAAAGCTCATACCTTCCCAATTTTATTTATTTTTTATTCCCATGTTTATAGACTAGGGTTGAGCCACAGTGGTCTGTTTAGTCTCACTGGGCTTCACCACACCAGGCTTTTTATCCCACAACTTACCGGGACTTCTGCTTCTGGGTTCTTTGTGGGATTTAAATCTGTTCTTTACACAGCTGGTTTTTCTTTTACTGCATAATGCTACCTGCCATTTACACTGCTGGGTGGAGCCTGGTGGGATGTTATCAGATGTCAGCAGCGTTGTGCGCCCTCTCTCCACCCGCTCAGGGTAGCCCCTCCACCCTCTCGGCATGAACTTTTCCATTTCAACTTCCATGCCTCCCCTTTTCACTTCCGCTGTTTCCAACCCCTGCCTTGGCAACTTCTATATACAATCCACAGTACATGTGCAACTTCAGAAATCTGCTCTCCCCCAGCCCCCATATGCCCAGGTCAAGCTCTGTCATGCTGTGCTGGTGAAATGCCGGTGTGCTATACTAGTGAAACGTTGGTATGCTGCATTTTTGAAGTTCCCTCCCCTCCACCATGTGTGCAAGCTAATATCTACCTAGGGAGGTGGTGGGCTCTCCCACACTGGAGGCATTCAAGATGAAGCTGGACAACCATCTGTCAGGGATGCTTTGACTTAGATTCCTGCATTGAGCAGGGGGTTGGGCTTGATGGTCTTATAGGCCCCTTCCAACCCTACTATTCTATAATTCTATGATTGTAAAAGCAAGCAGTAACACTTTTCTCATTTGAGTATATACTGGGAGAGGGGATTGAGTGGAAAGGGGTTGCGACATTGCAGGTATTCGGAGCAGTAGCGGTCTGTGCCATGCTGTACTAGTAAAATGCTGGTATGCCACACTAGTGATACACTGGTATATTCTGAAGTTCCCAGTGTTGTTCCCAGGAGCGGAATGGTGAAGAGCCTGGAGATCAAGGGAGGTACAGGAGAGTGACACTCCCCCCTGATCATCGTCACTAGGTGACGTCAACACCGCACTGCCCAACACCTGCTTACATGAAGCGTGTCATAGCGCAATGTCAGCAATACATGGGCGGGTGATGGCGGATCCATTGCATGGCTGCAAATAATACTGCCCTTTCTGTGTACAGAAATATCATGGGGAAAACAGGAAAAAACATAGACACAAATGGCATAGTGAACGCCATTTGCGGCCATAAAGCCCTTAGTTTTATAAATACGGCTGCATTTAGGTTAATCTAAGAGCTTTATGGCTGCAAATGGCATCCACTATGCCATTTGCATCCGGAGATCCCTAGCCAGTGATATGGCATGCCAATGGTGGCTGTATCGCCAATGATATGGAGCCAGCCATGGGGAGGATCCGGCCGAAGAGGATTCCGGCGGGAGGCAGAGGTAAGGATAGGGATGGCGGAGAATTCCGCCACGGATCTCGGTGAGGCTGAATGCCAGTGCATTCGGCCCCCCGAAACCCGAGGAAGAAGGAAGCCCCCTGCCCCCCCGCAAAAGGCGCATGAAACGAAGCATTCACCTGCTGCTGTTCGCGCTGCTCTGTGAATGGCGGCCGCGTCTGTGGCTGCCTTTCGCTTCACCATTTTAGCCGTGATAGGCTACGTAAATACTTATGTAGCCTGTCATGGCTAACACAGGGATGCCGTCTGCATCACTGCGGAGGCGGTGATAGGCTACGTAAATATTTACGTAGCCTATCACGGCAAAAAAAAACGGGAACCCAAATGGCGGCGGCTACGGCGGCTGTCATTTGTGTCCCTGCGCAGCCCATCAGTGGCCGGATGTTGCTGTGGGCTGCCCCAGCCGGCGGCTCTGCGGAGTCGCCGCAGAGCAGAGCTGGCCGGCAAGGATTTCGGGGGGAGGGACGGAGCACCTCCCCCCCCCCACGGATGTATGAAACGAAAAACAGGTAAGTCGTTTCATACATCCCTAGGTAAGGGATCCTTTCTGCCATGGACTCCGGAGGCTGGATTCTGTTGAAGCCAGCCTCATTGGGGTCCGTGGCAGAATTCTCTAACATCCCTAGTGACAAAATCATTTTGATTCCACCTGGCTTTTAAGGGGTTTCAGTCTGAGAACAGAAGGTTTTAACGCCACCTGTTTGGGTTTTTATATTTTTAATTCTGTTAGGGTGCAACCCATCGGGATAGGCAGCTGCCTCCGAACTCGGAGGTGACCACCTATCCAATGCAGGGCAGCAGAAGCATGGAGGGGATTGTCCTGTCCGTGCTTCAGCTGCCCTGCATTCACGGCTAGACAGCCGATTCCAGCTGTCTAGCCACTGGAAATCGGAGCGGGGGGGCGGAGGCCGGATGATGCAGAGGAAGCGTCGGAATGGCACTTCTACCCTCCCCACCCTGGCATGCCCCCAGGAACGCCCTGTTTCCGCCACTCCACACTCCTCTTCTGAGTGCAGAGTGCAGGGCCGTTCCATGCTGCCTACAAGGCAATATGGGAGGGGTGGAGGTTGGTTCTCCAGGAACCATCCTCGGAGCGTGGGCGCCGAGGTTGGTTCCCAGGAACCGACCTACCCTGTGGCCGTCTAGCCGCTGACTAGCAGCCATAGAATTGCGCCCTCATGGTTTTAATTTTTTGTATAGGTTGCTTTTGGAAACTGCCTTGACAGCCGTTATTAAGGGCAAAAGGTGGTATCGAAATGCCTTATAAATAGATATAAATAAATACAATCAAAATAATAAGACAACAAGATGTCTTGCTATAATAACTAATAACAGACAGGTCATGAACAACTCCGAAGTCTGAAAGCTAGCCAGCAGCCAGGTACATCCCAAAAGGCCAAAACCACCCAAGAAACCCTGTTTTTGCATATCACCTTGGAAATGCAGAGAAGTGGCTAGGCAAGCATCTCTGGGCAAAGAATTTGGTAGCTGTGATGCCATCGCTAAGAGAGCCCTAGATCACACAAGCTCCCGCTAAGCATCAGGGTTTTCTTCAAAAATGTTCTTGGTGTATTGTGCCTACATACAGTCGTGAGGCGAGTTGGGAAACTCGGGGGGAAAACGCTGAAGTGCAAAACACACCCACACGTGTGCCAGTTCTCTGGGCTAGAGCCTAATTCTACATTGTTGAGCAGAACACCGCCCAGTCATTTTTGATGGTCTTCACATGTCATGCTTCCACCTCAAGTTGTTTTTCTAACCTTTTCTCTTCCCCAAGATGTCGATGAATGTTTGTCACCCAATCAGCCTTGCGGAGAAGGTCACACCTGTATCAATTCTCCTGGCACCTACCGTTGTGAGTGCCGAGTTGGCTACTATTTTGATACAATCATGAGGTCTTGCTCTGGTAAGTGACGTGTATTGTCTGTCTCCACATTAATGAGACAGTCCCATGTTTACTCCAGCTTTCCAATCCTTTGAGAAAAGTTAATACAGACGCATTTTGTTTTTGTATTTGGTCATAAGGGCAGCATCTCCATGGGGCATTTACTCCAGCCCCAGCGCACCCCCAAGGCTATCAGGCCATATGACGCATGCCCTTCTCTGTAGCCAGTGTGCTTTCTCTTTCCAGAAAACCCACGTATTTCAAAGACGTTTTGTGTCGGATTTTCAGGCCGCACCGGCTTTAGTGTGGGCTGGAAGTCTGTGTGACCTCAACTGGTGATACTGGCTTTGGCATAGCCTGTGGGGAGCCGTGCTGACAGGAGAAAGAGAAAGTCATAACTGCTTTTCCAAAAGAGCGGACCTCTTTTTCTACAGCGTTGGTTTGGTGCTTTCTCTCTTTACGTGCCCTCATTCTGGGCATTGATACTGCACTTAAGGGCGGGGCTGGGAGAGGGGGAGGAAGGAAAAGTTGCTTTCATAAGCATTTTTCCGGACCTCCGAATGTGTGAAGGATCCATACTTTGTAAACATCTCTCTCTCTCCTTCTGCCAGGACCAGAGCAGCATCTGCTAGTGCTTCCCACCACCATTCACAGCACCCTTCTCTCCCTGCGGTGGCGGCGGCACCCCTAAGCCTGGGCAAAGTAATGCAAAGTTGTGCAACAAGGTTCCTCTGGAAAAGCGATATTGTGAATGACTAAGCAGCAGCAGCAGCAGCTTCTCCTATTATCGTTATTATGAGTGCTGCTGCTCTCAGTCATTCTCCACCAGGACCAGAGCAGTGTCTCCTACTATTATTAGCAGGAAGGATCAGTGCTCTCTCCTCCTTTCTCTCTTCCTTCCTTGCCCCCCTCCCGCTCAGACCACCACATCTACGGGGAGAAAGGAGAGGAAAAGAGATGCAAGAGCAGCCCTGGGCCTGCTATTATTAGTAGTAGTACTTCTGCTGCTCAGTCATTCACAGCATCAGGCCTGTTGTACACCTTTGCATTACTTCATGGGCTTAGGGGCACCACTGTGGGGAGAGAGGGCCACCGTGGAATGGGGTGGGGCATGGGGAGCCTATGTTATGTTATGTTATGTTATGTTATGTTATGTTATGTTATGTTATGTTATGTTATGTTATGTTATGTTACGTTACGTTATGTTATTTATTTTGGAAGCTTGTTGATGCCACGAAACTCTACCCACAGTGTGCCATGCAAAAGCAGTTCTTTTTTTGGAAGGGGGTACTCTGCTTTAATTGGCATGCCTGTGCCATGGGAGGAGCAAATTTGATTTCACATTAATGCAGTTTTAAACACAATCGCTTTAGAAAGTGTCTCCACATAGATAGCTGCCAGGAGACACGTACAGCGGTCATCTTGAATCGACAGATCACTCAATTCATTCTATGGCTTGGATTAGCCCACAGTTTAAACAGACAATAGTTTGGCACTTTACAACTCCTTAGCCATAGCCAGTTGGTACATTTTCCCAGGGCTTCTGGTTTAGGCATCGTGGTTCCATCAATTATAAATTTTAATGGCAGTAGCTTTTTCTATAGAAGGTCATTTTCCCTGATTTTAATGATAGGTGAGAATGATAGGAAGTGCACAGATAGGTTTTGACCCCATAAACACTTATCTGGGGGTAACTCACCTGTTCACGACAGCCATGGTGAGGCTGTGATGCAACCTGGTGCCCACAGGCATTGCAGCTCGTCATGGGTTAAATAACTCACGACAAACCACGGCCCTGTCGTCTGAATCCAGTCAATGGGGCTTACTTCTGAATAGACATGCATAGATTGCAGTGTTAATTTGCCCTCGTTCTTTTTTATTTTGTTTTTTTTTTTAATGGTGCTAAATATATTCAGTGGTTTAGAGACCCTGGTTCTAGTCCTCACTCACTCGGCCATGGAACTCACTGGGTGACTTTGGGCAAGTCCCAGACTCTCAGGCCAACCTACCTCACAGGGTTGTTGTCGTGAAGATATAATGGAGAGGAGAAGGATTATTTATGTATGCCACTTTGGGTTACTTGAAGGAAAAAAGGCGGGATATACATGCAATAAATACATAAATGTATTTGGACTCAATGGTCTTGTAGGCCCCTTCTAACCTTACTATTCTATGATTCTATGAAATACATTGTTGTTCAGTCGTTAAGTCATGTCCGACTCTTCGTGACCCCATGGACCATAGCATGCCAGGCCTTCCTGTCCTCTGCTTTCTCCCGGAGTGTGCTCAAGTTCATATTTATTGCATCGGTGATGCTATCTAGCCATCTCATCCTCTGCCGTCCCCTTCTCCTTTTGCCTTCAATCTTTCCCAGCATCAGGGTCTTTTCCAGGGAGTTTTCTCTTCGCATTAGGTGGCCAAAATATTTGAGCTTCAGCTTCAGTATCTGTCCTTCCAATGAGCACTCAGGGTTGATTTCCTTTAGGATTGACTGATTTGACCTCCTTGCAGTCCAGGGGACTCGTAAGAGTCTTCTCCAGCACCACAGTTCGAAAGCATCAATTCTTCGGCACTCAGCCTTCCTTATAGTCCAGCTCTCACAGCCATACGTTGCTACTGGGAAAACCATAGCTTTAATTATACAGACCTTTGTCGGCAAGGTGATGTCTCTGATTCTTACTATGCTGCCTAGGTTTGCCATAGCTTTCCTCCCAAGGAGCAAGCATCTTTTAATTTCATGGCTACAGTCACCGTCTGCAGTGATCTTGGAGCCCAAGAAAATAAAATCAGGCATTGCTTCCATTTCTTCCCCTTCTATATGCCAGGAAGTGATGGGGCCAGATACCATAATCTTAGTTTTTGTAATGCTGAGTTTCAAACCAGCTTTTGCACTCTCCACTTTCACCCTCAACAAGAGGCTCTTTAGATTCTCTTTGCTTTCTGCCTTTAGGGTGGTATCGTCTGCGTATCTGAGGTTGTTGATAATTCTCCCAGCAAACTTAATTCCGACCTGTGATTCATCCAACCCAGCGTTTCTCATGATGTACTCTGCATATAAGTTAAATAAGCAGGGCGACAATATGCAGCCTTGTCGTACTCCTTTCCCAATTTTGAACCCATCGGTTGTTCCATGTCCGGTTCTTACTGTTGCTTCTTGACCCTCGTACAGGTTTCTCAGGAGACAGGTAAGGTGGTCTGGTACTCCCATCTCTTTAAGAATTTGCCACGGTTTGTTGTGATCCACACAATCAAAAGCTTTAGCGTAGTCAATGAAGCAGAAATGGACGTTTTTCTGGAATTCTCTTGCTTTCTCCATGATCCAGCGAATGTTGGGGATTTGAACTCTAGTTCCTTTGCCTCTTCGAAACCCAGCTTGTACTTTCGGTAGTTCTCGGTTCACATACTGCTGAAGCCTAGCTTGTAGGATTTTGAGCATCACCTTGCTGGCATGTGAAATGAGCGCAATTGTGCGGTAGTTTGAACACTCTGTGGCATTGCCCTTCTTTGGAATTGGAATGTAAACATACCTTTTCCAGTCTTGTGGCCACTGTTGAGTGTTCCAAATTTGTTGGCATATTGAGTGCAGCACTTTAACAGCATCATCTTTTAGGCTCTTAAATAGCTCAGCTGGAATACTGTCATCTCCGCTAGCGTTGTTGTTACTAATGCTTCCTAAGGCCCACTTGACTTCACTCTCTAGGATGTCCGGCTCAAGTTCAGTGACCGCACTATCATGGCTATCAGGGACATTCAGATCTTTCCTGTATAGTTCTTCTGTGTATTCTTGCCACCTCTTCTTCATCTCATCTGCTTCTGTTAGGTCCCTGCCTTCTTTGTCTTTTATCATGCCCGTCTTTGCACAAAATGTTCCCTTGAGATCTCCGATTTTATTGAAGAGATCTCTAGTCTTTCCCATTCTATTGTTTTCCTCCATTTCTTTGCATTGTTCATTTAAGAAGGCCTTCTTGTCTTTCCTTGCTGTTCTCTGGAACTCTGCATTCAGTTGGGTATATCTTCCCCTTTCTCCCTTGCTTTTCGCTTCCCTTCTTTCCTCAGCTACTCATCAGACAGCCACTTGGCTTTCTTGCATTTCTTTTTCTTTGGGATGGATTTAGTTGCTGCCTCCTGAACAATGTTACGGACCTCCGTCCATAGTTCCTCAGGCACTCTGTCTATCAGGTCTAAGCCCTTAAATCTATTCCTCACCTCCACTGTATATTCATAAGGGATATGATTTACGTCATACCTGAATGGATTAGTTGTTTTGCCTATGTTCTTCAATTTAAGCTGAAATTTTGCAACAAGAAGCTCATGATCTGAGCCACAGTCAGCTCCAGGTCTTCTTTTTACTGACTGTATGGAGCTTCTCCATCTTTGGCTGCAAAGGATATAATCAATCTGATTTCGATATTGACCATGTGGTGATGTCCATGTGTAGAGTCGCCTCTTGTGCTGTTGGAAAAGGGTGTTTGCTATGATCAGCGTGTTCTTTTGGCAAAACTCTATTAGCCTTTGTCCTGCTTCATTTTGCACACCAAGGCTATGCTTGCCTGTTATCCCAGTGATTTCTTGACTTCCTACTTGAGCATTCCAGTCCCCTATGATGAAGAGGACATCTTGTTTTGGTGTTAGTTCTAGAAGGTGTTGTAGGTCTTCATAGAACCGATCAACCTCAGCTTCTTCAGCCTCAGTGGTTGGGGCATAGACTTGAATTACTGTGATACTGAATGGTTTGCCTTGGATTCGTACTGAGATCATTCTGTCATTTTTGAGATTGTACCCCAGTACTGCTTTTCCCACCGTTTTGTTGACTATGAGTGCTACTCCATTTCTTCTAAGGGATTCTTGCCCACAGTAGTAGATATGATGGTCACCTGAATTAAATTCGCCCATGCTTGTCCATTTTAGTTCACTGATCCCCAAGATGTCGATGTTCAATCTTGCCATCTCATGTTTGACCACCTCCAGCTTACCTTGATTCATTGATCTGACATTCCAGGTTCCTAAACAATATTGTTCTTTACAGCATCGGATTTTCACCACCAGACACATCCACAGCTGAGTGTCCTTTCGGCTTTGGCCCAGCCGCTTCACTCTTTCTGGCACTACTTGGAAATACCCTCCGCTCTTTCCCAGTAGTATACTGGACACCTTCCGACCTGAGGGGCTCATCTTCTGGCGTCATATCTCTTAGCCTTGTGATACGTTCCATGGGGTTTTCTTGGCAAGAATACTGGAGTGGGTTGCCATTTCCTTCTCCAGTGGACCACATTTTGTCAGAACTCTCTGCCATGACCTGTCCGTCTTGGGTGGCCCTGCACGGCATAGCTTATGGCTTCACTGAGTTACGCAAGCCCCTTCGCCACAACAAGGCAGTGATTCATGAAGGGGATGAAATACATACATAAATAAAATAAATATTTAGGTCACAATCCTATGCATATTTAGACAGAAAAAATTCCTAAAACTCCCAGCATGCTGGGAGTTCTAGGACTTTTTTCTGTCTAAACATGCGTAGGATTGCACCCTTAAAATATTTTCCTATTTTCCTTATTTTTACCCTCTTTATCCTAAAGTCTCACAGTGGCAGACAGCATTAAGATTTTCGTTATCAGAAAATGTTAGGCTTATAAGATTCTCTTCAGAAAAGAGGCTGAAAATGGGTCCCTGAAATGGGGGGATTTTTTTTTTTTTTGGAAGAAGGAGTTTTAAAGGGTTTGTGAGTGAGGCAGCAGTGTCTTTTTTCTCTTTAAAAAATTTAATTCGTGTGACAAGGAGTTCCTCTCTGCAGCAGCCAGCTGTTAGCTGTCATCCCCCCTCCCCCGAATGCTCCAAGCACAGCATTGTCCCGGGGCATTCCACAGGAAGAAATGGCAGCTGCCATAAAAAATGGGCGATCCTCACCATGGAATGACATTTTTTTGTGGCAGCCACAATTTTTCCTGAATGACTGGAATGATGCTGCATATCAAGTATTCGCGGGGGGGGGGGGTCAGGGTGAGAGTCACCGAGAGGAGCTCCTTGTTGTTGTTTTAAAATAAAAAAGAGGGGGTGGGGGAAGCCACTGCTAGCAATGGTAAGCCAGCCCACCCGATGAACCCTTAAAAAAAAAGCCCCTCTGAAACCATCTCCAAAATTTTCTCCCTGCAAATGGGGTGGCAAATTGTGGGGCACGTTTTTTGCTCAGCCATAGCAACAACTACCTGTGGTGTTCCATGGAAGAAAAGGTTATCAATGGCCACCAGTCATGATGGCTATGGGGGCTTCTGATGGGGCTCTGCTTGGCCACTGTGGGAACACAATGCTGGACTAGATCAGGTCATGTGGGGCGATGCTGATTGTGCCATTCCTTCCCATACTGGCATTGGATGCTGGGGCTGGCACAGGACAGAGTGCCCTGCCATTATGGCCTGATGTGACCCATTTGTATTTCCTACAATACAAATAAGGTATGGGGCCAAACTTAGGAATACAAATAAGGTATGGCCCAGTACAAGTAAGGCATGGGGTGTGGTATGGGGTAAGGTACGGGCCCAGTACAAGTAAGGCATGGGGTGTGGTATGGGGTAAGGTATGGGCCCAGTACAAGTAAGGCATGGGGTGTGGTATGGGGTAAGGTACGGGCCCAGTACAAGTAAGGCATGGGGTGTGGTATGGGGTAAGGTACGGGCCCAGTACAAGTAAGGCATGGGGTGTGGTATGGGGTAAGGTACGGGCCCAGTACAAGTAAGGCATGGGGTGTGGTATGGGGTAAGGTACGGGCCCAGTACAAGTAAGGCATGGGGTGTGGTATGGGGTAAGGTATGGGCCCAGTACAAGTAAGGCATGGGGTGTGGTATGGGGTAAGGTACGGGCCCAGTACAAGTAAGGCATGGGGCCAAACTTAGGAACATTTTTTTTTCAGCGTAGCTATCACACTGTGTTAGTACAATATGAATTAGGCGGAAGGTAGGATAAAATGATCGGTCCAAAGCTATAATGCTGTTTGAATCATTCAGATGAAGTCGACAGTTACATTTTTTAAGAGCACCTGATGTATATGTCCTTCCCTATGAATATAAGCAGAAGTCTTCATAGCGACTCATTTATTTCCATAGACGTTAATGAATGTCGCCGATATCCTGGTCGCCTGTGTGCTCACAAATGTGAAAACACTGCTGGTTCCTATTACTGTAGCTGTACGATGGGTTTCAAACTTTCAGCCGATGGGAGGTCATGTGAAGGTAAGATGCTCTGCGTCACAAGTCCATCCTAGCTGCCACATTTACAGTGCAGTCCTACACAGGTCTGCTCTGAAGCAAGCCCCATTGAGTTTAACGGGACTTATGTCCAGGGAAGCGTGTATAGGGCTGCAGGCTTAGAGAGCCAGTGTGGTGTAACAGCTAGAAGCCAGTATCCAACCATGTTATCCCACTGGCGCAAATGATGTTGCGCTAGTGGAAACTAGGGAGGTTTCGAGCTGAGCACAAGAGGAGACTCCTACTAAAGTTATATTTGCGCAGCCATGGTTGCACAACGGGAACAGCTGTGGTTCCTTGCAAGCTGCCGTGGGTTCCTTGCAAGAGGAAAACAGGCAGGCTGTAAATGCAATGAATAAATGAATGAATGAATGAATAAGCTGTGGTCGCACAAGCGCTTGCACAGTGGGAAGATTTGGTGGAGCTCTGCTGGCGCTATTTGAGTTTGCGGAATGATACTGTTGGATGCTGCCCAGAGTGTCCGATAGGACTTGGCTATATCTCAGCCTAACCTACCTCATAGGGTTGTTGTGAGGATCAAATGGGTGGGTGCCTGGGAAGAACCACATATAGCACTTTGATCTCCTTGGAGGAAAGGCAGGATACGAACAGAATGAAATGAAACGAATGTAGAATGTAGGCACTGCACTACAGTGGTTCCGCTCCTACTTGGATGGCCGATTCCAGAAGGTGGTGCTGGGGGATTATTGCTCTGTGCCATGGCAATTGTGCCATGGGGTTCCACAGGGCTCTATTCTATCCCCCATGCTGTTTAACATCTACATGAAACCGCTGGGGGAGGTTATCCGGAGGTGTGGGCTGAGGTGACATCCATCAATATGCGGATGACACCCAGCTCTACCTCTCTTTCTCATCAAAACCAGGTGAGGCAGTGGCTGTTCTGAACAAGTGCCTGGGCACGGTAATGGACTGGATGAGGGCTAATAAACTGAAACTCAGTCCAGACAAGACGGAGGTACTGTTAGTGGGTGGTTCATCTGCCAGGCTAGGTGATATTCAACCTGTTCTGGAGGGGGTTGCACTCCCCCTAAAGGATCAGGTTCGTAGTTTGGGGGTGCTCTTGGATCCAGAACTGTCACTTGAGGCACAGGTGAACTCAGTGGCACGGAGCACTTTTTATCAGCTTAGGCTGGTATACCAACTACGCCCTTATCTGGACAGAGATAGCCTAGCTACAGTTATCCATGCTCTGATAACTTCTCGTCTGGATTACTGCAATGCGTTATACGTGGGGCTGCCTTTGAAAACAGTCTGGAAACTTCAGCTGGTCCAAAATAGGGCAGCAAGATTGTTAACAGGGACTGGCCTGCGAGCTCATATTACGCCAGTACTTTTCCAGCTGCACTGGCTGCCAGTCCATTTCCGGGCCCGATTCAAAGTGCTGGTGTTAACATTCAAAGCCCTTAACGGCTTGGGGCCAGGTTACCTGAAGGATCGCCTCCTCCCATATGTGCCTGCCCGGACCTTAAGATCATCATCAGTGGCCCTTCTCCGTGAGCCCCTGCCAAAGGAAGTGAGGCGGGTGGCTACTACGAGGAGGGCTTTTTCTGTTGTGGCACCCCGGCTCTGGAATGAGCTCCCTAGTGAGGTTCGCCTGGCGCCTACATTGTACTCCTTTCGGCGCCAGGTGAAGACCTTTTTATTTTCCCAGGCATTTTAGCTTTCTAAATTTTTATCTTTGCTGTTTTAAATCTGTATTTTAAACTCCTGTACTGCTGCTAGGTTTTATTGTGGTTGTATTGTTATATTGTGGTTTTAATGTTCTATATATTTTAAATTGTTTTATTGTGTGTTGTTTGGTTTTAGTTTTTGTGAACCGCCCAGAGAGCTTCGGCTATTGGGCGGTATAGAAATTAAATAAATAAATAAATAAATAAAATAGTTCTGCTCATAATGAGCAGGGTCGCTAAAGCTCAGGCCAACGATATTGTTTTGTGTTCATGCTTTTTGTTTGTTCCAGACTTGAATGAATGTGAAAGCAACCCCTGTAGCCAGGAGTGTGCCAACGTCTATGGCTCCTATCAGTGCTACTGTCGGAGGGGCTACCAGCTGAGCGACATAGATGGGATCACGTGTGAAGGTGAGTAGCAGTCAGCAGCAGCAGTACTGATTCAAGGCCACACGTTAAGAAGGATGCAGACCAACCGGAGAGGGTTCAGAGGAGGGCAATGAAGATGATCAGGGGACTGGAAACAAAGCCCTATGAGGAGAGACCGAAAGGACTGGGCATGTTTAGCCTGGAGAAGAGAAGACTGAGGGGAGACAGGATAGCGCTCTTCAAGTTCTTGAAAGGTTGTCACAGAGAGGAAGGCCAGGATCTCTTCTCAATCATCCCAGAGTGCAGGACACGGAATAATGGGCTCAAGTGGTAAGAAGCCAGATTCTGCCTGAACATCAGGAGAAACTTCCTGACTGTTAGGGCAAGACGACAATGCAACCAGTTACCTAGAGAGGCGGTAGGCTCTCCCACACTGGAGGCATTCAAGACAAGGCTGCACAGCCATCTGCTGGGGATGCTCTGATGGATTCCTGCACTAAGCAGGGGGTTGGACTCGATGGCCTTGTAGGCCCCTTCCAACCCTACTATTCTGTGTTTCTGTGAAGGCCACTGGTCCATCTAGGCCAGGATTATTTACTGTGACTGACAGCAGCAATCCAAGGGCTCAGGAGAGGAGCCTTTCTGAGACATCTACCTTGGATCTTTTAACTAAAGATGCTGGGGGCTGAACCTGGGAACTCCTGCATGCAAAGCATGTGCTCCGCTACTGAGCTGTGGCCCGTCCCATTCAGATGCAGGCCCAACATTGTTGTGCACTAGAGGCCACCATGTCTGAACCAGCCCTTTGCGTTGCTGGTCTTGTTGTGTGCGAAAGTCCATAAAATTTTATTTATTTTTTCATTTCATTTCATTTCTATACTGCCCGATAGCCGAAGCTCTCTCTGGGCTGTTCACAAAAATTAAAACCAAAGAGCACAGAATAAAATGATATAAAATATATAAAATATTAAAATCACAATGTAACAAGACAACCAGAACAAAACCTAGCAGCAATGCAGGGATTTAAAATACAGATTTAAAACAGCAAAGCTAAAAGTCTAGAAAGCTAAAATGCTAGAATGCTTGGGAGAATAAAAATCTCTTCACCTGGAGCTGGAAGGAATACAATGTAGGTGCCAGGCGAACCTCACTATGGAGTGCATTCCACAGCTGGGGAGCCACAGCAGAAAAGGCCCTCCTCCTAGTAGCCACCCACCTCACTTCCTTTGGCAGGGGCTCATGGAGAAGGGCCACTGAGGATGATTTTAAGGTCTGGGCAGGCACATATGGGAGGAGTTGATCCTTCAGATAACTTGGCCCCAAGCCGTTTAGGGCTCTGAATGTTAATACCAGTACTTTGAATCGGGCCCAGAATTGGACTGGCAGCCAGTGCAGCTGGAAAAGTACTGGCGTAATATGAGCTCATTGGCCAGCCCCTGTTAACAATCTTGCTGCCCTATTTTGGACCAGCTGAAGTTTCCGGACCGTTTTCAAAGGCAGCCCCACGTATAACGCATTGCAGTAATCCAGACGAGAAGTTATCAGAGCATGGATAACTGTAGCAAGGCTGTCTCTGTCCAGATAAGGGCGTAGTTGGTATACCAGCCTAAGCTGATAGAAAGTGCTCCGTGCCACTGAGTTCACCTGTGCCTCAAGTGACAGTTCTGGAAAGTAGAAATCCTGCTACTTTTCAAATGAGCATAAGAACACACTTCAGCTGTGGGGCAAAATAGCATGCTCGTAATGACCAGATTCTGTTAGAAGTATGGGGCTGTAGAGATATGCAAATGCTCCCTGAAAATATTGCAGCCCTCAATGATACTCTTTTACCTTCCTTCAAAATTCTGCAGGTGTTTTGCCTGAGCAAAATCTTCCCAATTTACGTCACGTTTTGCTTTAGGTGAAATTCAGTGGCAGGTTAGAGAGGTGTCAACCCCTTGAGAAATTATACTAATCTCACCAACATTCTTTAAATTTCCTTCCAAATTCTCACAGACGTTTCCCCTAAGCACAATTCTCTTAATTTGCATTGAATTTGCTGACACTTCTATTTCTTAGGAACATATTAATGTGCATTTGGCGTATTTGCCATCTTTCCAGAGCAACAACAGCTCCGGAAGGCTCCTTCGCTATCACTGACATAACCCTTTAGGATTTCCCAGTGGTGATACTTGAGGACTTTTGCAAGGCTTACAGTAACAAAGCATGCATCAGCAAACTCAATGGACAATTATTAGTGAAGGGCTTTCCTCGCCTAGTGAATTACCTGTACTTACCCACTGCATAAGGATAAGCTTTCAGCAACTTAAGAGACAATCTAAACATTGAGCTTTCAGGCAAGTTAAAGTGCACGTAGCCACCAGATTTTGCTCAGAGTGGAATTGGGCAGCAGAGTTCAAGTTCCTCCCAGTGGAATTTCTGTGGGAATCCACCAACATTCACTGCTGGTTTGGAGAATTCAGGCATGAGCTGTTGTAGTCTCTGGCAAAGATTTAGGAAAGCTCAGGCTATACATAGCCCTCTTGTGCTTAGGCTATACCTACATAGAAATCTCACATAATGGAGCTTATGGGGCAGGGGTTACAAACAGGGATGAAATTTCTTTCAGAATCTGCTGAGGCTCCCTGAACATCTTGGAATTTGGGGGCACCAGTGTTGGAAAGTCTGATGTGACTTACAGCAGAGTTGCTTCATACAGAGAAAGCGTGGCAACACAACATTTAGTACCGGAGGCAATAAACTCAGGCTAGAGCCAGTTTAGAAGAAGTTCATATCAACTTACTTCATTTGTCCTTTTATACACCTCATCAGAGAAGGCTATCTAACACTGTTTACCCACAAGCACCCCCTAAAGCTGGGTGTGTGAGTGTAAGTAAGTGAAGGCATGAGATAGGGTTACTTGCTTCCTCTCTGGAGAGACTGCATGGCACTGCTGCAGAGGAAGGAGGAGGAAAAGGAGGAAGAGGAAGGGTAGGGAGCAGGAAATAGGAACTGATTATGCTATAGGAGATTCTCTATCATCCCCTAGTGACTGGAAGCATGCAGAGTTGTTCTTATTATCCAGCAGCCAGTACTATATATCAGTGGGATTCTAAGGTCTGACTTCACCCATTGCTTAAGTCAGTAAAATGTTACACGTACTCAAGCCCTAAGTCATCCATTCTGGGTGAGTGAAAGGGTCTTGCAATAAGGCAGTGAATTGCCTCTGTTGTGCTTGCTAATCTTTGAACATGCTTTTCAGATATTGATGAATGTGCTTTACCCACTGGAGGACATATCTGTGCCTATCGATGCATTAATGTTCCAGGGAGCTTTCAGTGTACGTGCCCCTCTTCTGGTTACAAATTGGCCCCCAATGCACGGAACTGTCAAGGTATGTTGAAAATATAACTGCCCAAATGTGATGTTCATAAGCATGAAGAGCCTGTGCTTGTGGTCTAGAAAAAGCAGAATTATAAAGCTATTCTAATGTTCTGTTACAAAGTGAAGTGCATATGGGAAATGTGTTTTGTCAAGTTGTGACATGTGAAGCAGATGTATTTATTTAATTAAAATATTTCTGGGCCACCTTTCAGGACAGGAGCCCTCCCAAGGCAATTTACAACAGTAAAATGGACTGATACCATTTCATAAAAACAGCAGTCTAAAGAGACAACAACAACAACACCACACACACACACACACACACACACACACTATCAGGGGAAGGTCAGAGTAAGCAAGCAGGTTTTCAGAGTCTTCCTAAAAGTCTGCAGTGTTGAGGCCTGACAGACCGCCAAGGACAATCCATTACAGAGGTGTTGGGCCATTGTGGAAAGGCTCTCTGTTGTCTACTTACCCACCTAACTGCCCTCAAAAGTGGGCAAGCGAGAAAGGTGTGGGTAGGCTAATATGGGTGAAGACAGTCCTTCAGGTAATTTGATCCCAAACCATTTAAGACTTATTCGATCCACCCTGGCTACTCGGAAGTCTCCGAACCCGGGGTCTTACCAGTATCCAGTGCAGAGTGGAAGGCACGTTGCACCCTCCTGCTCTACAGTTTTGCGAGATGGGAGTTTTCACCCATCTAGAGGAGGCTTCGGGGAAGGGGAGGGAAGGAGGCTGGGGCAGCTGGGGATAGTGCGTATCCTCCCCTCCCCAGTCTCCTCCCCTCCCTGCCCGCTGGCACGCTCCTTTCACCCCTGTTTGAGCTCACATTTGCAAGCTCGTACAGGCAGCTGGTGCGGTTTTCTCCACACTGGCTGCATAGGGGCGGGGAGCTCAGACTCCTGGGTCCAAGGTTGGAGTGCTGTCTCCAGCCTCAGATCCAGGAATCTGAAATATCCTATGGCCTCAGGCGCTGCCTAGGGGCCATAGGATTGCTCCCTGAAGGTTAAAAGCAGTGCTTTAGATTGGGCTAGTGCAGTATAGGTGACTTATGATCTGACTGCCTCGCCCCAACAGCACTCAGGTGGCCACATTCTGCAGGTATTTCTTCCCAGTTCTTTCTTGGTTGGAGGATTCCTACTTTCTCCCCATCCATATTCATTCGCCCCACATCTCTGAGGGCTAAACCTTCCAGGATGTGGAACGAGGCAACTGTGTTATGTTGTTTGCCATGAAAGACTAGTAAATATGTCAGTTACTTAATTTATCATTATTATTTTACCATGGAGAGGTGTTTATTTGGATTTTCCACCAAAGCCACCAAAATCTCTTGTGCCATCAGTACTCCCTCTTTTTCTGGCAGTTTCTCTCTCCTTTTCAGGGGAAAAATCCCCTTTTGCTTCTCTTTTTGCACTGTCCAATAATCTCGTCCTTCGGAGGGAAGCCAACAGTCAGAATTAACATCGTTTCAAACACATCTTATACTTGCAATCTTGGGGTTTGGTCCCAGACTGTGGGTTAAGATACCAAGCTAGCAAGGTTGCTCTGGGGGGCTATATTAGTTGCCAAATGTATGGATAGTCTTCTGGCACTGGACGTTGACTCCTGTAGCGGAACGGTAGGTGGAACTGTTAGTCCAAACCACACATGCACCAGTACTATTCAGTAAAGAGAGGAATCCCAAGACATTTCATGGAGTTTGACAAAACGGTCTCATCATTTTGGGCGATGTTATCCCAAAGTGACTCCCAAAGTTCACTATCCAAACACTGCTTCACAGGCCTCCTGAATTTAGGGACCTCGTGCCTTCTCCCGAAGGCTATATCAGTACTGGCGTGTTTTGCATATGGGTTTTTGTTGTTGTTGTTGTTGTTGTTGTCACTGGCAATAGCATGGGAAGCTTGTTCAGTTCATCTTATTACTTGTTCCTGACTGTCCTTGTTTAGGACTCTCCCTCCCTCCCTGCTCCCCCACACGGAACTGAGGACCAGCTCTTGTCTTTTCACCTGAAAGGGAGCACCTCATTAATCCAAAGTAACATCTCCATGACCCGGTTCGCATGTAATTAACCCACCATTTGCCACAGTGCATACCGGCAGCATTCCACTGCCGTTTTGAATATTCAACACCCAATCAAGCCAATGAGGAGTTGCTATTTGACATCCAAACTTGGACAGTATAGGTTAATCCTGGGTTAAACAAAACACACTTAACTTACAATTAGTAGTTATGTTGTTTAACCCACAGTTAACCTATAGTGTTTATTTATTTATTTTTATTGCATTTATATCCCGCCCTTTTTTCCTCTTGCAAGGAACCCAAGGCGGCTTACATTATCCCCCTCCTCTCTATTTTATCCTCACAACAACCGCCCTGTGAGGTAGGTTGGGCTGAGAGTCTGTGACTGGCCCAAAGTCACCCAGTGAGCTTCCATGGCCAAGTGGGGACTAGAACCCGGATCTCCCGACTCCCAGTTCAACACTCTCACCACTACGCCACACTGGCTCTCAATAGTTTCAGGTTCAGATGTCATGTAGCAACTCCCGATTGGCCCAATCGGGGTTGAATAATCAAAAAGGCTGCAGAATGCACCCAGCACGTGCCATGGCAAATAATAGGTTAATTAACCCATGATTGGTGCCGTTATGTGTGAACAGCCCCTCAGAGAATCATCCAAACAAGTGGACTGCAGGTTTTAATTAACACGGCAGATCCAGAATGTCTGTTTTATCACCACTTACTGCTGTTGTGAATGGCCACTGTATTTGTTTTTCATACTTTATTTGATTAATCTCAGGCTGTACGTTTTGCATTCCATTGATGTTTGGCCCTGCTCCTTGCAACTTTTTTTCCTTTACAACCACGTGTATATATCAACCTGAAAGTTTATACCGTAATACAATTGTTAGTCTTTTAATTGCTACAGACTCTTTGTTGGTTATGTTGAGGTCAGTAATTCTCATTTCTACAACAAAGGCAAAAGTCTTTTTCCATGAAAATAAGGAAATAAGCCATTCTTTGATGGCTTGTTTACAAACTTGAGAGCCAGTGTGGTGTAGTGGCAAGAGTGTTGGACGAGGAGCTGGAAGATGCGGGTTCTAGTCCCCACTTGGCCATGGGAGCTCACTGGGTGACTCTGGGCCAGTCACACACTCTCAGCCCAACCCACCTCACAGGGTTGTTGTTGTGAGGATAAAATGGAGAGGAGGAGGATAATGTAAGCCGCCTTGGGTTCCTTGCAATAGGAAAAAAGGTGGGGTATAAATGCAATGAATGAATGAATGAATGAATGAATGAACTTCAGTAGGATTATAAATTACAATAGAAGGTATAGTAGGTCTTTCTCATGTCCACATAGCTCATTAAAAAAAAAAGCCATTAAAACTGAAATTGTGTTATTTTTTACTTGAGTTGATATTGGCCCAGCTCTCACTGATGCAGTAAACCTGTCTCTGGATTGTACCGCTTCAGACTGCAGTTGGGGGCTTACATGACTGAATGCCGTTCCATATGCTCTCCGCCCCCCACAAAACCCTTTCAGATAGAAACCAAGCATGTCAGGGGAAAGTGTTCTCGCTATCATTCTCCCCGATGTGCTAGTCTTCTGTGTGGAGGGATTTTTTTTTAACATAGAAGAATATTCAGTTGCGTGAACTCCACACTGCCGTTCGAAGCAGTACAGCCCCCAGGCACAGGTTTGGTGCCTCAGTGTGAACGAGGCAATTGCCAAATGTGTACACCCACAGTAAGCATACTTCTCTCTCTCTTTGCTGCTTCCCATTTTACAGATATCGACGAGTGCGTTACAGAAACACATACCTGCTCACACAATGAGACCTGCTTTAATATTCAGGGTGGTTTCCGCTGTCTTTCCTTGGAATGCCCAGAAAATTATCGCAAATCCGGAGATACGTAAGAACATTTCTTTATTCCTTTAGGTAGTTTGGTAGCAGTACTAGGACCAAACCTGACAAACCAAGCTGCACAATGAGCCTCCTCCCATGACATACCTCTTGATGTAGGTATGTAGTGTATTCTATAAGTTAATGATACACTTCTTAAATCAAGACAAAAAAAGGCAATCATAGTTCATGGACTGGAAGGAGTGGCAACGGTTACAACTACTACGTATGCTGCCCCTCTCTTATGCCAGCCAAAAGGAGTTTCTGCTGTCATGTCCAGTATAAAACCGTTGCCCAGTTGTAGTTCCTGCTCCTAGATGTAAATTTAAGATTGGTTTGTTGTGCTGAGCTAATGTTAGAAATTACAGACACTGAGAGAGTTTAAAGCAAGGGAAGAATAGAATGATACACAAGTCTTTCGTTTCTTGTCCTCCTGGAACAACTCTGGGCCTGGCTTTGCATAGAATTCACCCGGGGTTAGATCTGGGCCTTGTCATGCGTGGTGCGCTGCCGTGACGGCGTGCAGTGCCTGTCTTCGCAGAAGCAGCAGCTCCACTGTGAACCGAGGGGAAGCAGGTGCCGTCTCTTAGATCTGACTTCCCCGACCGGGCGCCCTCCGGATGTGTTTGGACTACAGCTCCCATCATTCCCGGCCACCGTGGTATTGGCCATGCTGGCTGGGGATGGTGGGGGTTGTATTCCAACATGTTTGGAGGGCACCAGGGTTGAGGAAGGCTACATTAGGTTTTCGATGACGGAACGGAAGAGAGTTGTGCTTCATGAAGCACAGTCCCCAGGGAAGCCCTTCTGCACGAGCCCCCTTGGAACGAACCAGAGCGGTGCAAGGGCCCCGTCGATCACAGGCGTTCCAAAGCAGCTCAGCAACTGAGCCAGGGACTGGGCCGTGGCACCAGCGCTCTCACGGCCAATAGCGAGGGAGGCGCCAAACGTCGCAGCCTGGGTCCACGTGAGGGGCGGGGGCTTGGCCGCGTTTCTCTTATCTGGGAGGCAACGAGCAAAAGCCACTTTTCTGTCAGTCTTCTTTTTCCGTGCTTTGATCTTATCAGCGCTGTGCTGCACTTGGAGGGGCACAAATACGTCTGATGTGAAAAAGGAGATTCGGGAGACCGGATGTATTCCCTGGAAGTTCCCTCAAATCTTCTTTTGTGCTGTTCCGCTACTGCTCGCTACCTCAGTCCACCGCTGCTTCTGTGCCTTTTTCTTTTCTTTGTCAGATTGGCTTTCCCCCCTCAGATTTGGCTGCGTGGTAACATCACTGAGGGACTTGTCTTTGCTCTGAATGAGCTTCAGTTGACCTCAGTGACTTAGGGTGCAAGGCTGGCTGAGGAATGCTGGCAGTTGTAGGACTTTTCCCTCTCTAAACATGCATGTAATTGTGCCGTTAATCATTTGATTGGCAAAGTTGTTGGGAAGAAGGTAATCAATTAGAAACAAAAAAGGCACTCAAACTGCAGCCAGGTGGGGATACAAAGAGCTAACTGAAATACTGCTGCATGTCAGATACCAGAGAGGAGAGCCCTTCATACAGGGGTCCCCAATGCAGTGCCCATGGGCACCATGGCACTGTGGGCATCTCCAGTGGTGCCCATGAGCCTCTGCAAAATCGTTTTTCCTGGTTTTTTAAATATATGTACATGGCTTAGTATGAAATGCATACAGCTTTCTAGTAATTACACATAGGTTTCAGCAAAAGCAGACCAAATATCCAAATAAGTATCCATTTGAAAAAGGCATCTATATGCCACCTGTTCAAATATTGAAAACATTGTAAAGTCTTCAATCCATTGCACTATAGGAGGTGAGTGTTTACCTTTCCAATCTTGGAATATCAGTCTTTTAGCTTTCAAAAGGGCGCAGAGAACCCATTTACACTGACCATTTGTTAATCTCCATGAAGCAGGTAAATAATTTAAAAGTGGGTGTACATCAGTGAATATTCAAGACTGTTCCAGTACAAAATTTACCTCTGTAATAACCTCTGCCCCCAAAGTAGGAACTACTGGACATTGACAAAACATATGTTTAAAAGAAGCATTAGCTGTATTGCATCACCAGCAATTAGCCAAATTAGCTCAAAATACTAGAATTCGGGGTCATCCTATGAAGCTGATTGGTGGGATATTCAGGACAGATAAAAGGAAGCACTTCTTCACACAGTGCATAGTTAAACTATGGAACTCGCTTACCACAGGATGTAGTGATGGCCACCAATTTGGATGGTGGAGAAGGCTATCAATGGCTACTAGTCTTGTTTTATTTATTTTTATTTATTATTAAATTTATTAATCGCCCATCTGGCTGGTCACCCAGCCACTCTGGGCAATGTACAACATACAATAAAACAGTTTAAAACAATAAAATTCTACAATAAAAACATTTTCTAAAATACCCTAACCCACCCCAAATGCCTGCCTGAACAACCACGTTCTTAATGCACGACGGAAGCTCATTAAAGAGGGGGCATGACAGAGTTCCCTAGGGAGGGAGTTCCACAGAGTGGGGGCCACCACAGAAAAGGCCCTCTCCCTCGTCGCCACCAGTCTAGCTGTCCTGGCTGATGGGACAGAGAGAAGGCCATCCGAGGCTGATCTTGTTAAGCAGCCTGTCTGGTGCTGCTGGAGGCGCTCCTTAAGATAGGCTGGGCTGGAACCATATAGGGTTTTAAAGGTCAAAACCAACACCTTGAATTTGGCCCGGAAAACAACTGGTAACCAGTGCAACTCCTTCAGCACTGGAGTGATGTGATCTCGCCGGCGGCTGCCTTTAATCAGGCGAGCCGCTGCGTTCTGTACCAGCTGCAGCTTCCGAACCGTCTTCAAGGGTAACCCCACGTAGAACGCATTACAGTAGTCTAAACGAGAGGAGACCAGGGCATGTACTACCGATGGGAGTAGATGGTCGGGAAGGAAGGGGCGCAGCCGCCGTATCAGATGGAGTTGATACAGTGCTGTCCGGCTCACAGCTGACACCTGAGCCTCCATGGACAGCTGGGAGTCCAAAATGACCTCCAGGCTGCGGACCTGGTCTTTCAAGGGTAGCCGTACCCCATTCAACACCAGGTCAACATCCCCCAGCCTCCTCTTGTCTCCCACCAAAAGTACCTCGGTCTTGTCAGGGTTCAGCTTCAGCCTATTCCTCCCCATCCAGCCACTCACCGTCTCCAGACATTTGGACAGGGATTCTACGGCCAACCTTGGTGAAGATTTGAATGAGAGGTAGAGCTGCGTGTCATCCGCATATTGATGACACTGCACCCCAAACCTCCTGATGATAGCCCCCACATTGTTGGCTATGTGCTACTTCCAGGACCAGAGGCAGTGAGCCTATGCACACCAGTTGCTGGGGAACATGGGTGGGAGGGTGCTGTTGTGCTCATGTCCTGCTTGTGGGTTCCTGGTCAACAGCTGGTTGGCCCCTGTGTGAACAGAATGCTGGACTAGATGGACCCTTGGTCTGATCCAGCAGGGCTCTTCTTATGTTCTCATGGGATTTAATAATCCCTTATTAAAGCGACATTGTGAGGTCCAATAGAGATGAAAAAAAAGTTTTTGCTGAATAAGATGCAGCCTAAGATCTACAGATGCAACAGGTAGACACCAAAGTGGCAATCCCCTCATCAGGCATTTTGTGGTGGCGCCCACAGCAGTTTCTCAAATTCACAAATGTGACCATGGCACGTACACACACATATGTATATATACACACACATACCGGGGGGGGGGGCATTGGTGTAAAGCGGCACAACAGCAAAGCAACAAGGAGGCTCTGGATCCATGGCGGATGCCATCAGTCTTGAGGTAAAATGTATAAGAAAGATAGAAAGACTAACAATGGAGTATTACAAATATATTCTAAGCTAAACATTTTGGCTTCTGCCCTCATCAGTAGCTGTGCTGTAAACTGGGTATCAGGAATGGCAGTTTGGAATGCTTGGAGATGAAATTTCCTTAGGAGAAAAAACGGAGGTATGATTGATGTAATGCTTACACATTGTCCTCCAAATTAAGGCCATTTGGAGTAAGAGTTCTGTCTATATATCCAGAAATGTCCCCTTTTGCCAAGCACATCAGCGTCTTTTGTTTGTTCTGTTGGAACCACAATGGACCTAAGAACAAGATTCTGTAACCATTAATGGAAACCATTAATTCTCCATCATGCATCACATTCAGAAAACCACCCAACCTATGTAAATCATTGGTTAAGGCTTCACTTAAACAAAATACTTGAAACCCAGGATCATACCACTGTAAATCAACGTGTTGCATTACCTGCAGTTACCTCCAAGAAATCACTTCTTTCAGGAGCACAGTTACTAATAAAACGCTGCATTAGGCAGTCGTTAACATGCACTTCTACTGATGTGGTTTATTTAACTGAATGTAAAAAAATGGGTGCCATATGCATTATGTGGGGAAAACTACAACAGGCCTAAGAACAAGGTTCTGTAACCACAAATCTGTGATTCTTACCAAAAAAAACTGGAGCAGCCTGTTGCAATACATTTCAGCTCACCTTCACAGAGTCTCTCAGATTTATAGTTGCTTCCAATAGAACAAACAAAAGACAATGTCATGCTTGACAAAAGGGAAAATTTCTGGATCTATAGACTGAGAACTCGTAGTCTCAAAGGCCTTAATCTGGAGGACAATTCATAGGCGTTATGCCACTCATACCTCTGTTTTTCTCTCCTAAGGAAATTTCATCTCCAGGCATTCCAAACGGCCAGTCCTGATATCCATTTAACAGCACAGCTACTGATGAGGGTAGAAGCCAAAACATTTAAGTTAAATATATTTTTTGAATTCTCTGTTGTTAGTCTTTCTATCTTTCATATATATATAGAGAGAGAGAGAATGAGAGAGAGAGAGAGAGAGAGAGAGAGAGAGTGTTTGGGTGCAGCAGAACAAACATAATTTGCTTTCTTTTGCACTGTCCTAAAATATTATGAGGCAGAAAGAAGAAATATTTGTGCACTATATCCCCTGTTTTGAGGTTAGCACTAAAGTTGATATTTTATGTTTATATTTTTTAAATTACAATATCCTCCTTTTTTTCTGAAGAGCTCAAGGTGGCTAACGAAAGAATAAAACCATAAATTAACAATGTAAAACAACCCTTACTATATAACAGCAAAGCATTAAAATAGTAAAAACTGTTCAAGAACCAGAGGCAGTAAAAAATCAAACCGTAAGACAGCAGTTCACAGCCCAAATGCCTTCCTAAAAAGGAGGATTTGTATCGTCTTCTGGAAGGCCTTTAGAGAGGAGTTGAGACGGGCTTCCTTTGGAAGGGAATTCCACAACTACCACACTGGCCTTTGTAGAGAAACGAATGAGCTAAGTGGCCTGCCAGGTCATCCTCAGAGGACATTAGCTTTTCAAACAGATGTTTAGAATCTTCTCTTCCTCAGAAAACTCCCCAAAGGCTTAGTATATGGTGCACCCAATGGACTTCCCTCCAGGCACTGACTTGGTTCACACACCCTATGCTTCAACAGTGCTACAGGATCATATGTTCTCAGACAATTCAGAAAAATGAAGTTAGGTTCAGAAATGAGTCCAAGACCCATACGCTTGCAAAACAAAACACTTTGTTGCTGCATTCTACATATTCCAGTCCCTCTCTTTGTCAAAGAAGACTGGGGAAGACTGTTTTGAAGCCAAGGTATGGAATAATAAATTATTATACAAAAGAACCCTAAGCCAAGTGATGCTATTCTGCACAAACTGGGGGGCGGGGCGGGCGGGTGGCGGCATCGTTGATTTTCTTTATAGCAGGCACTTCCAAAACACTCCCTATGTAAAGTAAAATTTTACTTTTTTTGATTGCCTTCATCAGTGTGTGTGTGTGTGTGTGTGTGAGAGAGAGAGAGAGAGAGAGAGAGAGAGAATGTAAAATTGTCATTCTCTTTTTCTGGAATTGTTGTTTTTTTTTTTGGCTAGATTTTTGTTTGCTATAAATAACCCAATATTTAACCCAATATTTAACATGTTTAAAACAACAACCTTTAAGTTCTGTGGCTCGGAATTAAGCCAAGTATAAGCATGGATGAAAAAAGGGTAAAAAGAAACCCGTCCCCAAATAGTGAGCTAAAATAATCAGAAATTAAAGCCAAAAGCAGTTTTTTGTCGTGTTTATTTTTCAGGTTTATGTGGCTAATATAATTATGGAGTGCTGAAGAGGTTACACAAAGAGCTCTTTGGAACTCTAGTGCTCTAGGAAATCTTACCCTGCCTTAGTACCTCAGCAATCGTTTTCCCCCACCGCCCCATAGCACCCTTCTTTAGCCTCTTGGATTTCTTCCACAGTGACACCTACAGATAAGCAAGTGGAATAACGGCATGCTAGGCAAATCCATCGGAGAATGTTGTGGATTTGGATTTGCCGTAGTGGTTTCAGTGTGCTGCTCCCCAGCAGTAAGTGGAAGGTCTGCACTCTACCCATACGAGTAGGAACAGCTTGCAATTACGCCCGCAACCATATATTGGTATTTCGATGCTAATTGTGCATAGCCATTTGTGGTGCATGACCCATGGCTGAACTTTGGTCTTCAAAACCAGTAGTATCTACAAGCAACTCTTTGTGGCTGCAGGATGGAATCCTTAGCACACGTTTAAGTAAACCCATAATGCCGTGTGTGGTGAATATTGTGGGGTACCAAACAATAAGATAAAGAGATCGATGATTTCTAAACAATTCTAACTTCCCAGCCACAGATATATCTGCTTCCAACAATATATTTCGGAATCAGCAGAAAAGGCTTTTTCATTTTTTTCACTTTTCTTTCCGACATTATTCTAAACTACATACATAAAGGGAAAGGCTACATGATGCATTTTCTTTGTATTTTCATACCTCTTCATAAATATGGTAACAGAGAGATCCCAGAAGCATCATTATTTCTCAGAAAACACAGTCCCATCCCTGAACTTCAAGCGAATGGGCAAAGGAGTGTTGCTGTTGTTTTCAATGTGCAATTATAACAAAATAAAAAGGAGAAAACAACCAACAAAGAAACATACCCAAACATATCCAATGAAAAAGCATATCCATCCACAATAATTACCGACAATGCTATTAATTAAAAAAGAGAAAGATCCAACAGTTCTGTTTCACATATATACATTCATATAAGCATACCACATATCTAAATAAGCATCCAGATGAAACTGACTGCTGTAAGATCCACATTCAAATGCAGCAAGAACAGTGAGATTTTCAGTCATTGAATGATAGGTGTTTATCCTATACGGGCGATCTCCTGGGACACCCCTCCCACAATGCCTGGGTCTGAAAAAGGATCCCCTCAGAGTCAGCTATTTTGGCTGGCTTCCCGAAGAGCTGTGCTGGCTGCTTCCTTGACTGACACAGTTCTCCAGGGGAAGCTGCTCTGGAGAGCCCTGCCAGCCGTTCTTTCAGTGCAGCGAGTGCCATGGCAGGAGAGCAGTTGGCAGGGCTCTCCTGGTGGGGAGCAAAGGGCTGGATGTGCCTGATTTTGTCTGATCTCGGAAGCTGAGCAGGGTCAGCCCTGGTTAGTACTTGGATGGGAGACCGCCTGGGAATCAGGCTTCCTGCACTGAGCAGGGGGTTGGACTTGATGGTCTTGGAGGCCCCCTCCAACCCTATGATTCTATGATTCTAATGCAATACTGCTCCTCTTGCTTTGCCACATCCCCATGTGAGGGCCTGTCCTGTTTTGGGCTACATCTCCCAGCCACCATGGTCAGTGCCTGGGGATTATGGAGTTGTAGTCTAAAATGTCTAGACGGCACCTGGTTGCCTCATTGTGTCAAAGGGAAACACTGTGGAGCGGTGAGTGGGGAGGAGGTCCTGGTCAGTGATGTACACAAGCAAGCAGAGGTCGTCAGGAACCCAATATTGGCAACAAAATTTAGTGGCAGTATGGAACTATCATTATTAACTATGCACATTTTTAACTGCATCATGTTCTTGGAATTCTGTCTAGGGAGGTGGAGGGGGCTGCCCTTAATCTCCCCAAAAAGAAGAGTGCAGTCCCAGGACTGCATCAGCCCCCTGCCATCTACCTTGGAAGAACAGCCTTTCCTTAGGGAGAAGAAAGGGTGTAGCTTCTTGGCTAGCCATTTTAGCTTCTTATTACAGTGAATAATTGTACCAGGGCTCTCCAATCCCAGTGCTTTGGAAGAGAGATGCTGAAATAATATATCACAGGATGAAGCTTCTTTTGCTTATTCCATATGAATGAATGAAGTCACAAGAAGCATCTTTCATTCCATTCACCTGTGGAGTGAAAGAAAAAGGACTACAGTAAAGGAGAATGGGGGCAGGGAACAATTGCCCTCGCACTTTAGAACGTGTTGGGCTGAGCATCTCGGACGAGCAGTCCTGTGTTCCCCTGGTGGATTTTCAAAATTAGCCAGGCACCATTGGAATTCCGCTAGTCCTCGGCTCCCGTCTGAATTCCTTATTGGGCTGCACCAGCCCTGCTGCTCCCTCAACTGAAGAAATCTGAGCTCTTCTGCCTGTGAAGTATGAATTCTGCCTCTGAGCTACGCCCCCTCCTTAGCGATGTGCGTGCGATTGCCTGGAAGATGTTATGAGTCAAAATATCCGTGGCTTCTCCATTTCCCTTCTTTCTCTTTCCCTCTCCTCCTTGTAGAATGGTTGCTAATCCCGCTCCCTTGTCTTGTCTTCTCACTTTTCTTGCAGTCGTTGCGAGCGCTTGCCTTGTCACGAAAATAAGGAATGCCAGAGGCTGCCCTTGAGAATAACTTCTTATCACCTCTCTTTTCCTACCAACATTCAAGTTCCCATTGATATTTTCCGTATGGGCCCTACCAGTACTATTGCTGGGGATAAAATTCAGCTTTCCATCATCAGCGGGAATGAGGAGGGTATTTTCACTACAAAAATGGTGAACAGCCACAGTGGTGTAGTGTCCATGCAGAAGCAAATCCCAGAGCCCAGAGACCACCTCCTGACGATTCAGATGCAGCTCTTCCGCCGTGGAACTGTCAGCACCTTCATAGCCCAGCTATTTGTCTTTGTCTCTGCACAGCTTTGATCGCTTGCATGTAGGCATCCATTGCCATTGATCTCCCCCCCCCCTTGGCAGTGGCTTCCTTCTCAACATTTTAAAAAATAAAGTTTGAATGGCAAATCACTTCCTGCATGCTGCATTTGCATTTTATTTATTGTTATCTGTTTATAACATTTTTGAAAACATTCCTCCTTACCTGCTTTTTTTCTCAGTTAAATAAGCGTTGTGTCTAAGTGGAAAGAGACCAACTTTTGCTGGTGAGCGCCCCAGCCTTTAAGACCAGGATAGGTAACGCATGATCTGGGGTGAGGTGAGGGTGTCAATCCGGGCTCCAGGGCCTTCCTGTATGTCTTCTAGCAGAGCCCCTGGAAGGTGGTTAGGAAGGCCCTAGAGGTTCTTCCAGTAATGATGAAGGTAATTAGGAAGGATCTCCCTTAATTATGTGTGGTGTAGTGGTTCGAGTGTTGGACTGGGAGTCAGGAGATGGGGGTTCCAGTCCCCACTCGGCCATGGAAGCTCACTGGGTGACTTTGGGCCAGGCACAGACTCTCAGCCCAACCCATCTCACAGGGTTGTTGTGAGGATAAAATGGAGGAGGAGGAAGATTATGTATGCCGCCTTGGGTTCTTTAAGGAGGAAAAAAGGCGAGATATAAGTGTAATAAATAAATAAGCAAGCAAGCAAGCTGTTCAAGCCAAGTCACAAGCAAAGGGCTCTTTAGCCTCCACTCCTTACCTAGAGTGAACAGTGACATTATTCACCTCAGCACTTAGACACTGGATGAATTCACATGTCACTCTAAGCCATCCTGAAAATAAGCCACCATGGCTTGCCACGGCTTGTTTTCCCCTCGTATCCCAGGTGCCTTTGCGGCAAAACGCCTCGTTTCCTTGGTCCCCGTGTCAGCACCCTTTCTGCAATTGGTCTGCTGGGGTTGCCTGCTCCCAAGGGAATCTCCCCCCCCCACCCCCCATCAGAACACCAAATGGAATTAATTTTCTGAGCACTTACGAGTGCAGTAACACGTTTACGACCTTTTATTTATTTATTTAAAATTTTAAATAAATAAAATGTCCACTATTTAGCCCAGCATACCAATATCCCCCTCTTGTCAATGTCCTTGTCATTTTCATCCTCCATTTCAGGCTTCCCATGGTAGCGAGCACTTTTTTTTTTTTTTAAAGGCTGTTTCACGTACTCTCGCAGTAATTACACCCACCCCAAAAGCTCCTTGTGTAGCCGCCAGCCGCTTTTGGCTCCCTCCACCCCTTTTTACTTATTGCTTTCCTCCACTGGTCTCTGTTGCTAGCTGTCAGATATACATGTGGGTTGCAGAGCAGGGCGGCAGATCGCTGAAAATACACAAATTCCATAGCAGAGCAGTAAAGCTGAGGGGGAAATTATGAAAATTCCATGGCGGAGCAGTGAGGCAGATGGCTAAAAATATGCAAATTTCATAGCAGAGCAGTAAAGCTGAGGGGGAAATTTCATAGCAGCAGACTTTCACATCTGCACACTTGTGCAAAACCAGAAAAAAAAGTTGTGAATGCTTTCGGGGCACTCTATGTATTTCTTATCTATGTATAGGAACATGGGGTGGAGGGCACGGAGGGATGAGGGAGGATGGTGGCCGGACTAGCGAGATCGCAAGGAGCAGCAGGGTTTTTTGCAGCACTTTCTCGGTGCCTCAGTAGCTGTTTCCAACAAGCCACGCCAAAGGCACTGTGCCAGATTCGGACGTTATGACAAGCCATCCTGAACAACCCAACAACAAGTCACGGGTTCTGAGGGTGGTTTGTTTATGAAAAATAATCCACCCTGCGGAAACAGTGCCAGGTTTGGACATCATGACAACCCACCATGGGTGATTACCCATAGTGGGTTGTTGTGTCATGCAAACCAGGTCGCAGGTACAGGGCTCTTAACCACACTTCCCATACCCAATTTGCCAAGACTTAGGCAAATTACAGTGAGCAGATGAGGCATCTAAGGGAACAGGGAGACTCTGACAGAGCCTTTATCGCTCTCTCTCTTCCTCCCTCTCCCTCTCTCTGTGAACTTTACCTGTGTCTCAGCTTGAGTGGGAGTACATCAGTCAGCCAAGCCAATACTGGTAACCGTAAGCCTTTGCTCAGTTGAAAATAAGTTCTTGGGCTATAAGACTTGGAGAAGTTCATAAACTCGTGTAATTTCCACACCCACTGACTGTCTCTTAATTACAGTTAAGGATGGATGAAATGCATGATAATGTCACACTTGAAATCCGTTGCCCCTTTATGCAGATGTTGACATGCACAGCACCATAACTGTAGTTATAATGCACAGTGCAATCCAGAATGTGCCTTGGCATTTGCAAAAGTATTCAAGGCTCCACGGATGTTTGGACTGTATGGAACAACTGGGCTCTGTGCTAGCCCAAATGGCTGGGGCGGGATCATGTGGGGTGTGTCAGTGGGATGGTCCGGGTCTTGACAGATGTTTCCAAGGTGCTGGATAACCCTCTAAAACTAGACAAAATCTGTTTTGGAATTAAGTAAATGGCCTTGAAATCTTGTGGCTAGCTCTACTCAGGGAAAAATGCTAAAACATGCTGGGGAATCCATTTGAGCAGAATATACCACTTATCATTTAGAGTTACCACAATATGTACTTTACTCAGTACTGGTTAGGCCTCATCTGGAGTACTGTATCCAGTTCTGGGCACCACACTTTAAGGATGCAGACAAGAATAATGGAAGAATAATGGCCATGGAAGAATAATGCGAGAGAATGGGGTAAACCTCCCCATCCCTATGTTTTTTTATATATATCCACTACAATCCAATACAGATTTATGTGAATTTAAGACTACTGATTTGGATTATGACCAACATGTGAGGACTTGTACTTTCTTTCTGGTCTTTAGTATCTGCTAGTAGCTGGCACTATTAACTCATTCATCTTTGGCTCGGGCTTTTAGTTTTAGCAAATGAACACTTCTTTTTCTACTGTGCTTTTTAAATGCCTTGTGTATGTGTAATATTCCTTAGTTGTTTTTATTAGCTCTCACTAATTTCCACGTGCTTGTTGATAGCATCTATCAGGACATTTTGAGGGAACAGAAGATTGACAATATTTTCCCACTGGTCTATCCAGGAGTCTTTAGGCACGCCAAAGGTTTGGGCCTGTCTTGTGGGATTTTTGAGTTGGTTGTCATATCACAACACACTTTTGAAATTCTCAGTTTCGACAGGGATTTGTAAGCCCAAAGCTAGCTGCACTGTTCTCGGGATTACAGCCTATTTTTTAAGATGTACACACAAAAATGTAAAGTAGGATTGCGACAGACGTGTTTGCAAACACAGGGGTCACATAGGTGCACTTGTCAGGGATGCAGAATTGGCTGAAACTCTCTTTCAAGTGCACACTCTGTGGCAGATCTTTTGCTCCAAGCACAATGTGCATGTGTGTATATGTAGTTAACAGGTTCACTACACAGTCAGCTATACATGAGGGCCCAGAAAAGCTAGAGACAAGAACAAAAGCTTAGATTGGCTTCAAAGTCTTAAATTAAATCTTATTCCAGCTATAAAATAAGGAACGCGAGACTTTGGCCCGTTGCCTTGATGCATTGTATTTTAATGAGTGCATGTATTAATCTAGTGCTTTAAAAACACACTGTAGCCCAGATTAAATCATATTAGACAGATAATTCTATGTTGCATCTAACAGGAATGTTTAAATAGGCATAACGATACAGCACCATCGAGGTGCTTTCCGACTGAGAATGAAAACAAGGTTCTTCACATGAGAGACACAAATTAAACTGGACAGATGGCAACAACAACAACAAATGAAATGGCAAACAAAAGTGCTAGGGAGGAAAGATAAATATTGGAAATTACCAAGTTTGAGAATTAAAAATAAAATCTAGGTTCGGCTGTTATTTAATCTTGACCAAGTCTAAAGAAAAGCGCATGTGCTGAGCTCATGTGAAATTTAGAGGAAGATGGACTTGATCAGTCCACTGGACTGGAATGGCTAGGGAGCGAACGTCTGCCCAGCTGGATCTGGTTTTATCTGTTCAGAAGTGGTTAAGGTGGGATCTGGTTCCCTCCCAAGGCAGCACTGCCCCTTGCACATTGTGTGTGATGCTCAGGTTGGGGTTGTAAGCAGCTGTCCCCAAACTCAGCACTTCTGGTTCCCTCCCAAGGCAGCACTGCCCCTTGCACATTGTGTGTGATGCTCAGGTTGGGGTTGTAAGCAGCTGTCCCCAAACTCAGCACTTCTGGTTCCCTCCCAAGGCAGCATTGCCCCTTGCACATTGTGTGTGATGCTCAGGTTGGGGTTGTAAGCAGCTGTCCCCAAACTCAGCACTTCTGGCTCAGGTTTCCTGTGGCTGGTATCATAAACTACAAACTGGAGCCTGCATGCAACGAGCAGACAGCACTGCTCTGTTGAGCAGTCAAAGGCAAGCTCCTAGTGCAGCCTTTCCCAACCGGATGCCCTCCAGAAGTTTTGGACCACAACTCCCAGAATTCCTGACCATTGACCATGCTGGCTGGGGCTGATTGGACTTGAAGCCCAAAACATCTGGAGGGTACCATGTAGGGGAAGGCTGCCCTAGTGTTTATACTAGGCCCAGCCAATCCAGAGGTTTCAGAGTGTCTGCTATCAACAGGGGCTGATTTGCAAATCCTTCTTTCCTTTTGCTTGTGAAAGAAGCTCTTAGAGTGGCATGGGATCCAGCCACTTGGAAGCAGCTTGTGTTATTTTAATACTGTATCAGTTGAGTCCTTAGAAAAGTAGGAAACAACCAATCAGCTAGGAGAACATAACAATGTCATTTCTAAAGGATGTCAAGATGGTGGATGGGTAGCAAAGTTGTGATAATGATAATCCTTCCCGACCATCTGCTCCCATCGGTAGTGCATGCCCTGGTCTCCTCTCGTTTAGACTACTGTAATGCGCTCTATGTGGGGTTACCCTTGAAGACGGTTCAGAAGCTGCAGCTGGTACAGAACGCGGCGGCTCGCCTGATTAAAGGCAGCCGCCGGCGAGATCACATCACTCCAGTGCTGAAGGAGTTGCACTGGTTACCAGTTGTTTTCCGGGCCAAATTCAAGGTGTTGGTTTTGACCTTTAAAACCCTATATGGTTCCGGCCCAGCCTATCTTAAGGAGCGCCTCCAGCAGCACCAGACAGGCCGCTTAACAAGATCAGCCTCGGATGGCCTTCTCTCTGTCCCATCAGCCAGGACAGCTAGACTGGTGGGGACGAGGGAGAGGGCCTTCTCTGTGGTGGCCCCCACTCTGTGCAACTCCCTCCCTAGGGAACTCCGCCATGCCCCCTCTTTAATGAGCTTCCGCCGTGCATTAAAAACATGGTTGTTCAGGCAGGCATTTGGGGTGGGTTAGGGTATTTTAGAAAATGTTTTTATTGTAGAATTTTCTTGTTTTAAACTGTTTTATTGTATGCTGTACATCGCCCAGAGTGGCTGGGTGACCAGCCAGATGGGTGATTAATAAATTTAATAATAAATAAATAATAAATAAAATAAAATGTCTGCCAAGTGTTGGGCAGTGGTCTCCGTTGAAATGTGATGTCACGCCCATGGAATTGCTCCTCCATATCACCCCTCCATCACAAGCACTGTTTCTTGGTACCATGACGACTTCTCTTTTTTTCACATGTCCATCTATTTGACTGTTTCATCTCCACTCTTCACTGCCTCCGTGTCCTTATTTTATGTACCTCAACTACTTGCAGAAAAAGAGGGTCATGTTTGGCTAATTTTAGCAGTGGAATAGGATAGGAGGTAAAGAAGTTGATACAAAATGTTAATAAAATGACAAATTTTGGGAATTTGGGAAAGTCTAAACATTCCAAGGGGGTGTTGGGGAACCGAAGTTGTACCCTGTAGCCATTGTGGTGTGCCTCAAGGTTCCATCTTGTCCCTCATGCTTTTTGACATTTACATTTTGAATTTTTGCAATGGCCTTTGGCAATAAGCAATAAAAGTTTGGCCTGACTTATCTACATGAAACTGCTGCGGGATGTCGTTTGGAGATTTGGGCTGAAGTGTCATCATCATGCATACGTTACTCAGCTCTGCTTTCCATCTGCTCATCCTAGGGAGGCACTGAACATCTGTGGAACCATGGTCTGGAGGTGGTTTTGGGCTGGATAAAGGTGAACAACCTGAGGCTTAATCCAGATAATGAAGGTTTTGTGGGTACCTCTGGATGAAAACGAACAACTAGTTGGGGTTGCACTCCCTTGGAAGGACTATGTTTTCTTGGACTGCTGTTGGTTTTAGCTGTTCTTATTTATTGGGGTTTTGTACCTTTCTAGGCTGAATATTTTTGGATTTTTTAATTATTGTTGGTTGTTATTAATGTTTTGAGTTGAATCCTATTTATATTTTGCCTTGGAATCCACCTTGAGAGTGGATTCTTGACATGTAAAGGTGGCCTATAAATGTTGGGCCCAGTGCTCTTCAACATTTTTATTAATGACTTGGAAAAGGAGATGCAGGGAATGCTGATCAAATTTGCAGATGTCACAAAATTGGGTGGGATAGCTAATACCTTGGAAGACAGAAACAAAACTCAGAGTGATCTTGATAGGCTGGAGTGCTAGGCATAAGACAGCAGAATGAAATTTAATAGGGTAAATGCCAAGTTCTGCACCTAGGAAAAAGAAACCAAATGCACAGTTACAAGATGGGGAAAACTTGGCTCAACAATGCTACAAGTGAGAAGGATCTTGGAATTGATGTAGATCACCAGCTGAATATGAGCCAGCCATGTGATTTGGCTGCAAAAAAGGCATATGCTATTTTGGGCTGCATTCATAGAAGCATCGCTTCCAAATCCCGGGAAGTCCTAGTTCCCCTCTACTCAGCACTGGTTAGGCCTCATCTGGAGTACTGTGTCCAGTTCTGGGCACCACGCTTTAAGAAGGATACAGACAAGCTGGAGAGGGTTCAGAGGAGGTCTGAACCCTCCCCCGGTCTCCCCCTGAAGAAGCAACTTTTGGCTCTGCCTACAAACTCTAGAGGGAAGCACCATCCCGAGGTTAAGGAATGCCCTGAGTGAGGCTCTGGAGAACTGGGTTTCAAAATAGCCCCCATAGCTGCCACTGCCAAGCTCCTGTATCACTGTGCCATCATCCATTGGGCTTTCCTAGCTCAATGGCCTACATGAGGGTGGCTGTGGAGGACATCATCCTGCAAGGTTTGAGCCCTGCTTCACAGATCAGTCTCTCAGCTACTCTAGCAGATCAGCTATCATTCAAAAGAACTGTGAACATTTCTGTACAAAACTATGATCTACAGTGTTTTCTTCCCAAATGATTTCATAGACAGACATTATCCCACTCTGTGAAACCACTCAGCTAAGGGGTGAGAGAGAAATGGATCCTGTCCCCAGTAATGAGTAATAGCCAGCTTAGCAGCAGTCAACAGCCATTTCTGGATCAGTTTCCTCTGTGAGTAAATATAGGAAGTTTAACAACGCAATGTATTAAGAGGCATTGTATCTTATGCGGTTTGATAAACCGGACAATCTTACAAAATCTTTCACGTTTCAAAAAACGTGTACAAAATCCACACAAAATGCCTGATGCCAACAGTAATCAGGACTTTGAGCGGGGGTGGTCAACTTGTGGCCCTCGGACAAAGTTGGACTACAACTGCCATCATCCCTTGCACTTAGGGATGTACGAAAGTCACTTACCTTTTCGCAGGGGTGCTTCGCAGTGGGGAGGAGGCGCTTCGCTTCTCCCCCCGAAGTTCAGACGAGGGGGGGAGCCGTCCCGCCTCGCCTGGCCGAAATTCAGGCCAGGGGGGGAGGCTTCCCGCCTCGCCTGGCTGAAATTCAGGCCGGGGAGAAGCGCCCCATCTCCCCGGCTGCGAAACAAAGTCTAAAAAAAACCCAAAAAACCCATGATAGGCTACGTAACGATTTACGTAGCCTATCACGGCTAGAATTCCAAAGTTAGCCGTGATAGGCTACGTAAATCGTTACGTAGCCTATCACAGGTGACTTTGGGGGAAAAAAAAGCGCGTACGCAAATGGCGGCGGCCTATGGGCGCCGCCATTTGCGTTCCTTATTTGGTCCCGGTAGTCTACGTAAAGATTTACGTAGACTAGTAGTCTACATAAATCTTTACGTAGACTACCGGGACCAAATAAGGAACGCAAATGGCGGCGCCCATAGGCCGCTGCCATTTGCGTACACGCTTTTTTTTTTCTTTTTCAAAGTCACCCGTGATAGGCTACATAACGATTTACGTAGCCTATCACGGCTGACTTTGGAAATCTAGCCGTGATAGGCTACGTAAATCGTTACGTAGCCTATCACGGGGTTTTTTGGGTTTTTTTTTACACTTTGTAATGGCGGCGGCAGCGGCAGCTGGTCGGAAGACCAGCTGCCGCCCCCGCCCCCGCCGAAAGGCCGATGAACCGCCGCCGGGACCCACCGCCGGGAGGGACATTCGCCAAAGGTAAGTCCCATCCCAGGGGCGGGGCGGGGGGCGGAGAATTTCACCGCCGATTTCGGGGGGCCGAATGCGTTGGTGCTCGGCCGCCCGAAGATTCGGGGAGAAATTCTCCGCCATCCCTACTTGCGCTGTCAACGATGGCTAGGGCTGAAGAGAATTGCAATCTAACGTTAGTCTAAGGGCTTCTCTACACATAAGCTTTTTATCCCGCAGCTTTACAGGGCTTCTGCTTCCATATTCTTTGTGGGATTAAGATTGTCCCTTTTTACGCACTTCTGCTTAAAAGTGCGTAAAATATTCTTTGCGGGATTAAGATCGCCCCGGGAGCTCCTTTATCTGCAAGCGTATGTGTTTCATTATACAGCCACTAGATGGTGCTGTGTTATAGTGCCACTTCCTCTTTTCATGGAGAAATTCAGCTCGGGTTATTTAAATAGCTCATTGTCCATGATCTTTAAAAAACTGGGATAAACGTCAGAAAGCACAGGAGAGGCCCTGGAGCTTGACGATGTCATGTAAAGGACCTACAAACTTCTGTGAGTAACCAATCTCGATCGCATTTGGTAAAGTATCTATGTGTCTTGATGCCTATGCATCTATGAACACTTAGATACACGGGTTTCTTTAACTGAGTTGTATCTTATATAAGCCCAAATCTTTCTTTACCAAAGCAAAAACTAAGTGTTGGATTTGGAAGCAATGGCTCTGGTTTGTCAGGTCTCATTCTGTCTTTAAACCCGCTGATAGATTAAATAAATCATTTTGGGCCATGAGATCCTTCAGGTAAATCAATCTATGCTTCCCCAGTACTTCAACGTCTTCTTGGCCCTCATGAGTACTTACTGGTTTGTTCTCATAACACATTTTAGATGCAGGACTTAAATTTTGGCTTATATTTATGTCTTACCAAAAAATACAAGGGTTGCTGTTGAATATGTGTAAATTCATCGCTGGCTATAAAGCCATATTCCATCTCTTAAGGGGGATATTTATCTTCCTGTTCTAACTTGGCAAAGCCAATTTGCATAAGCTCTACCTTGTGTCTGATAGGTACTAAGGGTGCAATCCTATGCATGTCTAGACAAGAAAAAGTCCTACAACTCCCAGCATGCCCCAGCCAACATGGCTGGCTGGGGCATGCTGGGAGTTGTAGGACTTTTTCCTGTCTAAACATGAATAGGATTGCTCCCTAAACCTATAGAGTAATACTGAGGCGTCTGACTCCACCTTTATGAGGAGTTCTAAACAAAACTGATGACAAGACTGTATGACAGTTCCCTAGTGATTATTTTCAGATATTGGGGCATGTGGCATTGCGCTGGTGTGCATGTGTGCAGCCATTTCAGCATGGTAGAACACTCAGTGACACATGCAGCGATCATGCACTTTTTCATACAAGTCACTTTGGTGCTTTTACGAAAAAGTACACGATTGGTTAGCTGCTGCACCAATCTCTTTAGTATCGATTTCCTGCATTGAGCAGGGGGTTGGACTCGATGGCCTTGTAGGCCCCTTCCAACCCTACTATTCTATGATTCTATGATTTTGTAATTTCCAGAGTAATGGCCATTTGTCAATTTGTGGCAGATGTTTGCATGAGACTTGGTCTCCTGTGATGAAAAAGCCTACAGAGGGCTGTCCAGCACAATTCCTTCAACACTTTTTGTGGCTTACAAGCTTGTGCTGAGCCTATTCAATTCTGTTGATTAATTCTGGATTAATTTCCCAAACGGATGTCCGAAAAGTTAATCACGCTCCAGAGACTGGGAGACACTGTCATGTGAGTAGTGGTTTATAGTAAGATCGGGCTCTGAAACCCCCCTTCAGCGCCTTTTGCTTGATTCAGGGCGGGCATCAAGAGTAGGCATAGCTTGGCACCTGCGGAGGGCCCATGCCCCAGCAGGAGCCCACTGACAAGAGCCCCCTAGACATGCACCACTCTTTACCACTGCAGTCCACTTGTTCGCCTGCCTGTCGCTTTGGCCTAGGCAAGAGTGGAGATCAGACGGAGGAGCAGGAGATGCCGCTGCCCGCTCGTGCGCTGGCTCTCGCCCCGTCAAGCAGCAGCAGTGACGAGAAAGACGATGAGGAGCAAATAGCAGCTGGTGACAATGATGGGGAGAACGTAGACTCACCGAGGGAGGGTCCCTGCTGAGGGTGTCTTGCCCAAGGGCCCTCAAATACTGGGGCCGGCCCTGGCCTGACTGATCCTTGCAATACAACGCAGCCCATTTCATGTTCGATGCTTTTAAAAAAATGTCCTTTCTTCCCCTTAGTGTCAGACATGAGAAGACAGATACTGTTCGATGCATCAAGTCCTGCCGGCAGAATGACGTCAACTGTGTGTTAGATCCAATTCACACCATTTCCCACACGGTCATTTCGCTGCCCACATTCAGGGAATTTACAAGGCCTGAAGGTAAATGGTTTTCCTTGCTCTGTCAGAAGCGCCTCCAAAAGAAATAACTGCTTAGAGTCAAGCAGCCTCCTGCTATAGAAAAAGATGTTTCCGTGGTGCCATGAATGAAGAGTGCAGTCACACAAAAGGGGGCATGTGCAAATATTGCTTCCTTCAAGGTAACAAATGCGTAGCTGGTGTGCAGGTTCCACACCATGGAACAAGGTTCTGAAATCACAGTCCTGGGGAACTGCTCTTCCTGCTCTTCCTGTGGAAGCATCTCCTGATGAAAGACCAGACAACTTGAAGTATATTGTTGCTTTGCTATTGTTCTGCTAAATTTTTCAGATTTGTAGTTGCTGAAGTCGATTGTATCATGCTTCTTTCAATGTTTTTTTCCTCCCATTGCCATGTTCAGCTTGCTTACAATATCTTTCCCCTCAGAGATTATTTTCCTTCGTGCCATCACACCACCCTACCCAGCCAATCAGGCTGACATCATCTTTGACATATCTGAAGGAAATCTACGGGATTCCTTTGATATCATCAAGCGCTACATGGATGGCATGACTGTGGGTAAGAAACTTTCTCTCTTTCAGCTGTTATTACTGAGCCCAAAGGAATAACCAGGTTCACTATGATAGACTGATATTTATTTGTTTGTTTGTTTGTTTAAATTATGTATATCCCATCATTAAGCATACAAGGCAGCTTACAAGTAAAATAAAAATACAATAAGAAAATCGCAATAAGAAATATCGAAATATAACAAGTATTGTTTTGTTCCCACAAAATGCCCTTTTTTCTAAAAAAACAAGCTTTCCCCCACCTTCAGCGTGAGCAAGATTTTGGAAGTCTTATAATTCCAGCTTGTATGGGGAGAGAAGAGGAAGATATATGGGCATAACCCAGCCAAAGATAAAGATTTAAAGCGGGTGCTTCTCTTTCTCAACAAGGCCTGTTATTATTATTGTTGAACCTAGACAATATATCCAAGTTCTATATTGATCTGCAAATATTTAAGGCATGATCCAGTGAAAGTCAAGCACTTTAAAGTCCCATTGATTTCAGTGGAAGAGCTAAGCACAAGCTTAAATCTCTCCCATTTAAATGAGAGGTTTCAAAATTTACTTAACTTTAGGTGGCTTCCTCCCTTAATCCCACCCATCCACTCCCAAATTGTCCACTATGCCTCTGAAAAAAGAAAGCCATCAACAGTTTTAGAAATAGAGTGTATTTGTTGCAAGGAGCCACGGGGACAGAATACAGGTGAGTCACAAACCATCCAAAGTTAAATAGTTTTGAGCAAGTTACTCAATTCTGTTCAGCTGAAATGGGAGCACATATCTGCATGTTTGGAAAGACATGGACTAGATTCTGCTCTGGCTTATGGTCTGGCCTGGAAAATATAAGGATAAATTAGAAATCAGGGCAAACCAGATAGTTATTTTTGTGGTTGTTGCAGAGTAGGACTAGTTGTCTTAGTGATGTTCAGTTAACAGGAATCCCACCGTATTTTTGTTTTGAACTTATATATTTGTATTGGCCATTATTGTTGTTTTAAAAAGTTAGCTGATATGCTGGGGTGGGTGGGTGGAATTGTTCCCACATATAAAAGTAGATAACCTATTATAGCTTTGCCTGAAGGTGGTGCTATTGTCTTAATGTTTTGTAGCAACCCAGTCTCAGATCAAATCAAACCAACAGCTTATTTCATAATTTATCAAGCGCAAATCTGAAGCTGAGTGCCAAAAGGGAACTTGTTAATGCAGGCGTGTAAGCCTTCCAGTCTTAAATAGAGACATTTCGGAAAACAGCAGCTAAATGAATGGGGGATGGTTTTGTGTTGATGCTGAAGACGATGGACTGCGCAGTTGATGTATTTTTATTATTTATATTCTACCCAAATGCCTGTCATTGTGACAGGTGGGGGTGTTTGTGTAGACAGCTTAGACATTTTAGGGGTTCCTGGGGAATGTAGTATGTCTCTATGTGATTGCATCCCCCTGCAGGATCTCTCTCTATCAGTAATTTTTTTAGTCTTCCAGTTTTGTTTTTTAAATGTGTTTTTTTGTGTTTTTAGATCTTTACACTGCTGCTGGATTTTCCTCTGATTTTTCCTTTGATTTTATTCTGTTTTAAACTTTTAATGGTTTTATATTATATATTATCATGCTAGATTTTATAGTTTTAACTTTTTGAACTTCCCAGAGAGCTTTAGCTATTGGGCGGTATAGAAGTGCAATTGATGATGACAACAATAATGATAATAATATGCTGGATCAGACAGTGTTAGTGGTGGATGGCAGGTTTCCCTGCCCCTCCCATACAACGGCATCACAGCCCAGCACCTTATTTTTTCCCCACAGGAGTGAATGGCAACCACTCACTTATAACAGATAAAATAAAGGGGTGTATTGGGGACAGTATTGGGGGAGAGAGCTAAACCTGCCCCCTGCCACCCAAGCTTTTGAAAATCAAACCTTCTCTTACTGGCATGGTTCCATCTTTGGTTCTGTTTGGATCATGCTAGAGTATGACATTTTATTTCTTCCTCACTGAAATAATTTATATCCCACCTTTTTGTCAAAAATTTGGTGGCTAACAACGAACAGAATAAAGTCGTCAGAAAATCAACAGTATAAATCAAATACAAAATGAAAAAAGACTGGCCCCAAACATAAATACAGCCATTGGGACTATAATATAGATTTAGATATAAGAGAAGCACTCGTAGTGAGCAGAACACCACCTCCCTGCCAAAGCCCTAGACAGCCAGCCAGGAAAATAGGCAGGTTGCACTCAGGGGGGTTTCCCTGGGGAGGACATCTAACAACTGAGGTGACCGAAAAGGCCCTTTCACATATGCCAATCTGCCAGACAAGTCAGAAACAGATGAAACATAAAAGTACCTTACAAACACTATAAGCCAGCAGTAGATAGCACAGCCAGCCAGCTTGAGGAGAAAATGCCTCGCAAGCTAGAACAGCCCACAGCAAACAGCCTCAGAATACGATCGTTTTTGCCTGATGGCAAAACACCATTCAAGAGGGGGGCTGGTTGATTCCCTTTGGGGATGCGCGCTGCAAGGTGGGCACAACTGTGGAAAAAGCCCGCTCTGTGACCTCCCCGGGGGAAAGATGAGGAACAGAGCAGAGCTTTGTAAGCGGGGACCACGATCATATCTTTTATTTGCAATATCTACTGATATGTAAACAGACATTTCAAGTTCTATTTAATTGCTTTTTTTAAGCCTGTATCAGACTTTGATTTTCTGGCCAGGTTGCTCTGCCTCCTGACCTGGCAAGTTCTCCCTCCAGCTTGGGTTGCCAGGTTAGAGCCTCGGAGGCAGTGGGTGGAGCCTGGTGGAACGGGAGCGGAGTCTTGGAGCATATGGCAGGGGGCATCTCCTAGGGGATCAGAGGATATAGCCTGAGGGTCACAAAGCTAGGGGGTCACAAAGCCTGGCTGTGCCTGGGGTCCAGGGGTGCAGGCTGATGGAGATGGGGTGGCACTGGAAGCAAATATGAAAGCGGTCCTTATGATGCATTTTATACCTTTTTTTCCCACATGTTCTGAGTTCTGGCACTGAAAAGAGTTTTTTGTTGGCTAGGTCCTAGTGAATTGTGGCTGTAATTTAACACGAATGCACCATACAAGGAAAGCCAAGATTCCCAGGATGAAAGCCAGGTTGTCAGAACGTGTTTAAGGTTTCCTTGTAACCTAGGTTGGTGATGGTCCCAACAGTGCTGTCTGAACCTGGCTAGAAAGGAGCTGGGCAGTGGGAGGGAAGGAGTGCCTGATACTCCATCTGGTCCTTAAACCTGGGTTTCAAAGCCAGCCAAGCCTGACCTGGGCCTTAGGAATGGGTTTGCAAAACGGGACTCCTCGGACAGCCTCTCCATTTTGCAGTTCATTCTGCAAGGAGTCACTTGCAGCCTTCCATCTCAGCTGAACTGGGGGAAAGGGTAAACAGAAGTAAAGCCTCAGCTTGTTCTCATTAAGCCTTTTTACAGACTTTCTGCTACATACCTTTTTGTTTTGGTTTTTTTTCCTTTGAACCACCTGTCAGTGAAGAATTCATTTTCAGCCTGTAGGAAAAGGCCCTATTAAAACCCGGGGTATTATAAAGCACTATAAAGCTTTTTGCTTCACTCTGTGTTAGAGTTCTGTAATACCACCTGTGCTCATGCAATACCCTCAACTGCAGGATGTTTTTCTCTCTGCCGCCCTCCCCTTCCCCAACTCCAAGCTTTTAATGTAGCTGAAAGTGAGCACTTGCACAATGATGCATAGAAAACACATCTTTTGCCCTTAAAAATCAATGTCACTATTAATCCCTTTCTGAAATCATCACACAGTAATGGGGTGGGATTCCTTGTTTAAAGTATGGAAGGGTTGGGTGGTCATAGGGCCAGTTTGAGTCAGACAGGGCTTAATAGCTATAAAAAGAGATGTCTCGGTTCAAGTACATTTGGAAAAACCACGTTCTGATCTGGAAGCCCTTTCTTGTTTCTTCAATGTTGTTGCAGCAGTCAAAACATGATAGTAGGAATCCAAAATGAAAGATTAATTGAAAGCATTCATAGTTAATGGTGAGAGAACTACACTCTGCAGTTACACAGGGGCACTTTTGTCAAGTCTTACTTCATATTGTTCCAGGGTTAGGGTTAGGCATTGAGAACAGATGCCCTGTAAGATCTGGCACAAATTAAGTCCTGTAATCAGCTTTATGAAAACACATAGTAAAATACTAATTATTTTTCACACTGGTATAGCCAGACCCATGCGTATGACACAACTCTTTAGAGGAAGTACAGAACATGGAGATGGATGCAAAATTAGAGCTGAATCCAACAGAGAAAGGGGCTGATTGGTTCCGTCACATCACTATTGTCAGTTTAATCCCTCATTATATATTTGTGTTGATGGTTTTATTGTATTTTATTATATATTTGTGATGTTAAGAGTCATGATTTTAATGTTATTTATGTGGCGTATTGTGTTTTACATAAGTTGTTAGCTGCCCTGGACTCTTTATGAGGAAGGGTGTGATATAAATCGAATGAACGAATGAACAAACACACTTGGGATGCTTTAAAAATGATGCCAAAGCAGCAGTAGATCAGGGCAACAATGACTAGGGACAGGTAAGAAAAACAGTGGAAAAAAAGAGATTCTCAAATATCTTTGGCCTGCAAGTGTCAATTCAGAAAAATAGCAGCATCTGTAGACTTAAGTGTAATTAAAATAATTAAAACAAAACAAATACAGACTAAGAAATAATCGCTCTTGCTTTCAGTTAACCTTCTAATACAGTTTTGAATTCCTACTGCCAGGATTTGGTTGCTGGAACATTTGTCTCTCATGGCAACTAGATGCTCTTGGTATTTAACTCTTGGCTATCCATTTCCATGGATAATATGATCTTTAAAAAAACAATCCCCCCTTTCATGTAAAGGGGTTAAAGTGACCCCTTATTCCTGCCTTATTCTTAAAATTTGGTCAGGGATTGGAATACATTGCAGCTTGGAAGGGGTAATTCTTCAGAAATTCTGCTTAAAATAGCAGCCAGGCTCTCGTCTCGAGGCGATGATGGATTGATTGTGCAATGGCTTCCAGGGCAAATCCTCTGGATTAGGGTCTTTCTTTTCCTTGGGAAATTGAATCACACAGCCATGGCATGCTGTGTGCCATGATGCGGCTTGGAGCCAAGAAACGGCTAACCGATGTAGAATATTTCATTGTACAGTGAAAAATATAGAAACCCACTAGGCTGTGCTAGAAATAAATAGAAAATCAATATAACATGAATAAGACTGTCCCATTTAACTGCGATAAGCTCATTTTTCTCAGGGCCCCCAAAACTCAAATCAGAGGCCTTGTGGTCTGACGCTGGGAAACCAGAAAGGGAAACAGGGTATTCATCATCAGGCCCCTGCAACCGATGGAGCTCTACTGGATTGGCCAGACTTAAAGCTAAACTACATGCCATGTTAAATGTGTAGCGAGTAGCTGATCCGGTTTTTACTTTAGTGTAAGTGTGCAGGACCCCAAGATGGATCGGGGCTACCATGTGCAGTTAGGGCAGTTAACCTTCCCACCTAGCTACTTCCCCCACTGAATTCACCCTCCTGCATACAGGGGCTCATGAAAGAAAAACAACTCCATTGATGCCTATGGAGGCTTTATTTTTCTTTAGCCCCCATGGGGGTGGGGAATTTAGGGGAGGGAAGACCCCACTGCCCCCATGAACATGCAGTGGCTCCAATCCAGATCAGGAAGCCTGCGTGTTTACACTAAAGTAAAAAAAAAAGAAAAAAGACCTAGGATCAGCTACACACTATGCATTAAACATACAGTGTGGGAAAGTGTAGCCCTCGGTTTGAATAACAGGTTTCCGGCCTCTGCCTTTGCATAGTCAAAAGCATGGCCTGCTTGCTTCACTTCAGCTTCTAGTTCAAGCCCTTGACCTCAGAGACCCTGTGCTGGATGCCAGGTCTAGATTCGGATCTGGCGGCCCGCAGTTCTGGCTTCACCCGGCCCGGCCCCACTGTGCTAATGCTAAGGGGTATTGTGAATTCCGGGGGTAATTGCAAGGAATGGGTTAAATCCCAGAACGGCTCTTTCAAGTTCAAGATGCAGGGTTATTAGCAAACTGGCTATGTGACACAAAATACAAGCAGAAACCAGACATGAAGGTGAACTGCCTGAGGAGCTTACTTATTTCAAAGGGGGGCAAGGGGGAGGGAAAGGTAATTATATCTCGCAGCAACACAGACGAGCCAAAAGAATACCTTCCACACCCAATTACAATACCAGAAACTCTGATGAGGTGGACTGAGATTAACAATATTAAGTTCAACACCAGCCGTATCCTGGCATCTGTGCTGACCGAGGAATGTGCCTGACCCACAATATAGTGAGGGTGCGCTCTTCCTCTAAATTACTGGCTGTATTATTTTAATAAGAGTAAAATCAAGAATACTGCTTAAGAACACTGCTACTCCATCAAAGTCGTGCTTTTCCTATGTGCTCCGAAGCTCTTTAGGCACATTGGCTCTGCAATGCTTACAACGCTCCTGCGAGGCCCGGAGCAGCCTTCCCCAACTTGGTGCCCTCCAGATGTTTTGGACTTCGACTCCCATCATCGCCAGCCGGCATGGCCGGTGGTCAGGAATTCTGGGTGTTGTTGTTCCAAAACAGTCTAAATGGTCTGAAGGTACATGAGACAATTCAGCATGGTGCTGAAGCAAAGTGCGTCTGTCCACACACTCCAGCGTTTCACAGCTGAAAACAGGGGCAGTCCTGTAACATCGCTGCCTTCATTTCAAGGATCACAACTTGACCCTTCCCTCCCTCGCCCTTCCATTTCTTACTGCTGTTAATTTACTTTGCTAAAGCCTGTCTGGCACTGGCTTCTGAGGATTGATTGATTGATTGATTGAAAGAGTTTTCAGCCACTTTTTAGGACTATGCCCCCACAAAAAAGTGTACAAAAACTGGAGCAGCATTAACAAACATACAGTGTACACTGAGAGGCTGTTCCCCAAACAGTGCTAATTACAGCCCCACTTAAAGGGGGCATGGAGGAGGAAGATCTTCAAGGCTTGCCTGAACACATGGATAGAAGGGACAAGGCATATGGCCATCAATAGGAAGAGAGTTCCACAGTTCTGGGGCCATGACCAAGAAGTCCTGGTCTCTTGTGCCTGCCAACCTAACTGAACGTAACAGTAGAGCAGGGGCAGGCAATTTCTGGCCTTCCAGATATTTTGGCCTACAACTTCCATGATCCCTCACCATTGGCTATGCTGATGGGAGCTGTAGGCCAAAAGATCTGGAGGGCCACAACTTGCCTGACCCTGTTGTAGAATGAAGTCACTTATGTTTAAATAAATGGATCTTATCCATTAAGAATGCTTAATGGAATGTTTGATTATGATGGTCTTGTGCTGCCAATCAGACATATACAGCGAGGGTTGCCAGGTCTCCAGAACCTCTGTAGACTCACATGGAGGAGTCTGGGTGATACAGGATTGGTGCCTGGCAGCACTGAGGTCAGGAAGGAACCGTTGAGCCTTGTGGCAATTGCGGGAGCGGGATGGCATCTGGTGGGTCAGGGCAGAGCCTGGCTGTGCCTGCTGAATCAGGATGGAGCCTGACAACAGAGCTTGGAGCAAAAGCTCTCATCAAGCCAAGCAGAAAATAGCTTCCTCTTTATCACTTTGATTCTAGCCTCTCATCTGGAGATCTCATCTCACTCCTTCTCCTGGAAACCCTGACAGGGAGGCTAAAACCCCAGAACCAAAAGCCAAATCTGGGGACCTGGCTATGGCCTGCATACAACAGCATTGATTAGCTGGACATGTATCCACAGAGGGATGGAAGGGAAGCCACAAACTGTCATTGTGGCCAGTTCGCACGATCAAATAGCCCACCATGGCTTATCTACACTACCATGGTGTGTGCTGGCAGCCATTTTGAATATTCAAGCCACAGCTGCAGTTTGCCATGTAGTCTGAACCTGGGGACCATGAGTTATGTGAGGCTTAACCCTCAAACGGGTCAAGTTTTCTGTGATGGTTGTTTAATCCTCGCATAACACACAGTCCCTGGGTTCAGATGACACGACAAGTCGTGACTGCGGCTTGAATATCGAGGATGATGCCCGTGGGCACTGGGCCTCGTCGTGGCTTATGAGCTGTGGCGATCGTGCAAACCTGGTCAGAGTCTCTGTATGTCTGCATTTACATATCTGCAAGCGACAGTCAACCTGCATCCTCTGTTGAACTCAGTAAGGCTTACTTCTGAGTACACATGCACAGGTTTGCACTGTTACTTCTAGAGAGGAGCAATTTGGAGAATGGCAACTTGTGCTATTGAGGCATCTCCAAAATCTCTCCCCAAAAGACACACTGAGGGACAATGATTTCCCAGGGCAAGATACCACAAATTAGGAACTGCCCTGGTAGATATGGCCTCACTGTAATTTCAAAGAAAGTAAATAGATTTCTTTGTCACATTTATATCCCATCCTTCCTTCCAGGAGGTCAGAGCAGTATAGACAGGATTTTTTTTCTCTTATCCTCTCAACAGCCCTGTGAGGCAGGCCAGGCTGAGAGACGATGACCGGCCCCAGTGACGGCAGGTTGTGCAGGTCGGTGGTGTGTCAAATGTGCAAGTGGTCTACAGAACAGGCTCTGGAGCTCAGGGCCGGCTAGGGCTAAGCAGCTGGCAGCCCAGGGATCGAATAAGGCATTTCCACCTGACCCCTGCAGAGCCACCAGTTATGTGGACTATCCCATCTTATCTGACATTCCCACAAAGGACCCTTAAACCCTTCCTCCCCAGTTTGGTCAGTAAGAGAGGCTTCACTTCATTCACTCTGAAACACAGGCCAAGGGCTCTTCCATAAGACTGCTACTCATCCCCCCCCCCCCGCCGCCCAAGTAGGGTAGATGAGCCTTTAACAGTTGCATAGCAAACAGAAATCCAGCAGGAGAAGCTTTTCTCATAATTTTATTGATGCATTTATTTATAATTATTTGTATCCTGTCTTTAGAAAATAATAGGCATTTCTATTTGAGGCTTCTATCCCACACCTTTACTGAGGCTTTTGCCTCCAGATTCTTTGTGGGATTAAGATCGGCTCCTTTTCACATGCTTTTTGGGGGGGATTTCCTTTATCTGCAAGTTCTATGTTTTATTATACAACTACTAGATGGCACAGTGGTATAGCGGAATTGCGCAATTTCAGGAGACTCTCATTGTGCCATTTCTAAATAATACCAGACTTCCCTGGTTAGGAAAAAACTGTGATAATGGCTGCAAAGCATGGGAGAGGCCCTGGAGGATAAAAATGTCTGTGTAAAGGATCCGCAAACTACTGTGAGTGAGCAATCACGAGCCCACCACAAAAACCTCATGTAGAGGCGCTCAAAATAAGATGCAGATATTGTGATGGGAAAAGATGCAGTGAACATATGTGGGGGGTGGGGGGGAGTTGGCTCGTCATAAAACTACCAAGCCATAGAAGCACTCCCAAGTAAAAAAGATGGCACCTTTTCATTTCATCCCCTTCAAAGTGTCCTTTCTTTACTGTGAGCTGCTCACAGCTATTTGTGTTCAAGTGTCTACACCTAAGATGAAGCCGAATTCGGTTATTGGTTTCTTGTTCCCACAAAAAAATGTTCAAAACAGAGCTGACTGAGCAGCCTCAAAAAGGAGCTGTTGTTTATATAAGCTTGCACCACAAAATAAGATTTGGGCTACCCGACATCTTCTATCTCAATGAGCAGGGGGCTGTTCTCTTTTGAAAATCACAAGAATTCACTCCAGGCAAAATCACTGTTAACGTGTAATGCTCTTTAACACATGATGACCCCAGGTAATACTTAGAAATAAGGAGCTGGGAGAACTAACCTTTGGCTAACCACAAACCATACACTCACACTTCCAGGAGAGTGTCCCCTGTGAGAGACCTGTAGCATCACTCCGGGCCCAGTGCTTTGTTGTGCTGTAAGAGACATTGAAGCATGCTGGAAGTGTGGGCATAGGATATGTGGTTGCCCAAAGCTGATTGTGGGTGCTCACCACCAGTTCTTTATTAATTTCTGTATCTACTGGAAATTATTTCCTGGACCCTGAATTCTTGAGTGTCTTGCACTGAACTATGAAATGTGGGGCAACACCCCCAGTTCCTTGCCTAGGGAGTAGGGCGAGTGAGAAAGAAATTGTCTGGGCTAAAGGATTCCATCCTATTTATAGACGTGGTTATAGGTCAAAGATATGCTGAAGAGAAATCATTTCAAATACTCTCTGCCATAGAAAAGGCTGTATTCCAGAGAGTTCCCCTCATCCCAGCTACTGGCAACAGAAGTTAATTTTATAAGGCAAGGGAATCAATCCAAGAAGATGAATCTTATATGTAACGTTTTAGGGAGTGGAAAAGATGCTTAAAGAGAGAGGCGCTTTCATGAAATATGGCAAGCAAAATGAGTGTGGTGAAAAGTTTGCTATTTCACCGCATGCTGAAGATGTTAGCCAGTGTTTAAATAGGACAGAACTCCAGGGTCATCACAGCATTCGAAAAAAGGGTGCTGACAGCTGGCATAAGCAAACATTTATCTCTCCCATCAGATCCTAAGCCAATGTGTTCTTAGGGAGCTGCTCGGAGCGTGCTTCTGGAATTCCATATATACTGTTGAGCACTCCACTTCTGAAACATGACCTCAACTAAGATCTAAATGGGAAACATATTAAATAATCCTTCCATAAACTGTGTATTTCCTTCCAAATCAAATGCCACTGTCAGATTCCAATAACTGAAAGAAGGAATTCTATACCAAAATGGTCAGCTCAGCAGGAGTTTTGGATTTGGGCAACCCTTCGTTATCCTATATTTTGTACTTTCAGAAACTGATAGTACAGTAGCCATATATTCCTTCCTGCACTGAGCAGGGGGTTGGACTTGATGGTCTTATAGGCCCCTTCCAACCCTACTGTTCTGTGACTCTATTCTGTGTACTGTGGAGGACAACAAACTGCACGGAAAAAAGAAAACTGGTGAGGATACTATCAGTGAGTCATAGGCTAGAAACAGATTATTAGTTTTATTCAGAGCGGAAAGCAATTTGAAAGAGACGTTTCTGTTCATAGTGTGTACATTCATCCCACTATTGCTTCTGGTAACTAGGTTTCGCAGGTTTTAGTATTGTGTCAAAAACCTGAGGAATCTGTTTATCAGTGGGGTGACACTGGGACAAAAGGAATGCTCGTGTTCAGCATGGGAGGCAGAGCTGTCTGCAGCTTGATTCCCAGGTTTGTGGCTTGTTTCTACTGTGAATAGTAGTTTATCTGCAGAGAAAAACACAGACCTTCAAATGCATTAGGAGTGGTTGACATAACTGTTAACCTCCTCAGGGTCTCCCTCCAAAATAAATGGTGCAAGCATTTTTAAAGGACTGCTTTAATTAGGCAGTCCTTTAAATTAGGAAGGTTTGAGCTGAGTCTTATCACTATGGTTTTATTAAATAATGTAAATATTTCTTGATAGCAGGAAATATCCTATCCATCAGCATTTGGGAAGGTGACACCCCTTAGAGCTAAGGGAAGGGGCAGGGAAATAGTTTGAATTGAGGAAAAAGGAAAGGAGAAGAGCAAGGGCTGTGAACTGGCTGCAGCTGCAGCTTTCTTGGGTGCAATGGTTTCTTTAAGAACCTGGTGCAGGGATTAGTTGCTACACAATCTGCTTAAAGGCATGGACTTGCCTCCACTGTGTTGTGCTGATGTACTGTAAATAAACCAGGTATTACAAAGACCACAAAACGTGTCCAGCGCCCTCTCCTCTGATGTGAACTAAAACCTGTAACACTGCCCTTGGAACCTCTCACCACCTGTGGAAGAGATAGTTTCTTGTTCTACAAGATACAGGAAACAAAACATATTAAAATTCTTATCTATGTAACCAGAGGTAAAATAATCTAGACTTTTCAAACTGTAATGACAATCCCAAAAAGAAGCAATACTTTACCACTTTTCAAACCTCCAAGATGTTGGCTGTGTGTTCACCCTGTCTGCTCCTTAGGGCAGGGACTCTCTCTTGCCAGGGACATTGATGGCGTAAATAAAGAGGCACATTTCAAATATACATACGTTGTATTATTGATTGAGTACATTTTAAATCTGCCCAATAACTAACGTTCTCTGGGTGTATTGCAAACAGTTAAAAAACTAAAATGCCATAGAACCATTCAAAATATAAAATACAATACAAGTGTTTTTAAAAATAAAATACAATACAATGCAAAAGAAGAAACAGCACAGGAATCGATAAAACAGCCATAAAAATCTAGAACTAGGTTGTCATAGTTATTTCTGTTGTTGTTATTCACAGAGTATGTAGTTCTTCACAGAGTAAAAACAAAAATAAACACAAAAGAGGTCTCTACCCTAATGACCCCATAGTCTGAAATTTGCTGGTTCGGGAGACAATAGGGGGCAGGAGGAAAGGGAGTAACACCAGTAGAAGGATGGATGTGTGCAGATACAGGCTTTCTTCACATGTAGCTTTTATCTTGCGATTGAGATGGCTGAGTAACGGAAGTCTTCAGGCTCTTTATATGATGCCGTGATCATTCAGGGCGTCTCCTACACTAAATGCCCTTTGTTCCATTTTTAAATGGATCACAGACAATGAGCTGTCAAATTACCCTGCTGTTTTCCACTTAAGTTCCCTCCGTGAAAAAAGGAAAAGCAGCAAGAAGAGGAGCGAGATCACTGAAAGAGAATGGAAGACTCAGATATGGGGAGGAGGAGGGGGAAAGGAAGCGCGTGGAAAAGGGAGTTGTTGTGATCCTGCATTTGAAAGGGAAGCAGAAAGACCCGTTTTAAATGCAGGATTTTAGGCTGGCGTAGAGATGCCCATGGTTACACCTACGTAGTCTTTATTTAAGGTGGGGCAAAACCATCCAGACCCTTAGACAACTATCAGGGTACAGGGCTGGATGGGGCAGAGGTGCCCCTCAGTAGGCAGAGAGAAGCTCTGCTAGTAGGCGCACCTCAGCAGGCCGTGTTCCCCCTGGGGTCCCGTTATTCTCCACAGGCGTAACTGCATCACTGGCAGGTTTCCCACCAATGGCCCCCGAATGGGGTTTCCCAGGGGGGCATGGACGGGGCCAAGGCTCTTTGGTTTCTTGGGGAGGCCTCAGGGTCGTCCTCCCTCCATGCCAGCCTGTAGCTGGCACAAATGATCCCCTCCACGGGAACCAGGGCTGACAGGGCAGGAAAACTGCACACCACATAGGACACAGAACGGTCGGAGCGGCCCCGGCTGCTTCCCTGGCCTGCCACCACAGAAAAGGCTCTGTTTCCTGTGCCAGCCCACTAAGCATCCAGTGGTGGGGCAGGGGACACAGAGCAGGGCCTCAGTGGATAATCAGGTAATTTCATATGGTTGGGAGCAATTCTTAAGACACCGATCCTGTTTGCACGTTATGGTGGAAAATTATCCATTAATTAATTAATCCATCTGGCCTATGGCCATTTTGAATAGTCAACCTCTGATCAGGCCAATTGGAGGTTGCCACTTGATATCTGAACCTAGACACTATAGCTTAATCATGGGTTAAATAACCGACAGTTAGTCTACAATTAGTAACAACCTCATGTAGCAACCTCCAATTGGCCGGATTGGAGGATGAATATTCAAAATAGCCACGGAACATGCCCAGCATGCACTGTGGCAAATCATGGTTTAATTAGCCCATGATTTGCCACCATTACTTGTGAACGGGCCCACCCTGTCCCAGTCTGTTTAGAGCTTTAAAGGTCAAAACCAGCCCTTTGAACTGATCCCAAAAGCAGATTAATAAGCAGTGGAGTTGGTCTCGTACTGATGTTATATGTTCTGTTCTGCCAGTTCCAGGTAACATCCAGGCAGGTGCATTCTGGGCCAAATGAAGCTTCCAAGCTGTCTTCAAAAGCAGGCACAGGTAGAGAATATTGCAGTAATCTAACTTGGAGGTGAACAGGGCATTTGTTTGTTTATTTATTTAAAATATTTCTTGACCGCCTTTCAGAGCAGAAGCCCTCCCAAGACAGCTTACAACAATAAAATACATAAAAACAATTATAATATTAAAAGTGATAAAAATGTAAAAACAATAAAAGCCAACAATAAACCATTAAAACCAACAATGAAAGCAACAATGAATGATCATGGCCAGTTCCAACTTCTCAAGGAATAGGGTGCAGTTAGCATACCAGCTAAGGGTGCGATCCTGTGCATGTTTAGATGGAAAAAAGGCCTACAACTCCCAGCAGTCCCCAGCCAGCAGTGTTGGCTTGGGACTGCTGGGAGTTGTAGGACTTTTTTTGTCTAAATATGCATAGGATTGCACCATAAAGGTAGTAAAAGGGACTTCTAGCCACAGATGACATCAGGCCATCCAGGAGTAAGGCTGGACCCAGGTGCAGTCCCAGCTGTGGACTCTAATTTTTAATGAGGAGTGAACCCAATCCAACACAAGTGAAACACCTGCTCCAAGATAGTTGGAACCCGTGGCCAACAGTGCTTCTGTCTTGTCTGGATTAAGGTTGTCTGAGGGAGGGGCCATGGCTCAGTGGTAGGGCACCTGCTTTGCATACAAAAGGTCCCAGGTTCAATTCCTGGCATCTCGGGGGAGGGAAGGCAAAACTCTGACCCGAAACCTTGGAGAGCTACTGCCAGTCAGTGTTGACCATACTGGGCTAGGTGGACCAACAATCTGACTCAGTGTAAGGCAGCTTCCTGTGCTCGTATGCTTCAGTTTGTTCACCCTCATCCACTCCCAAAATTGCATCAGCCACTAGTTTAGAACTTCCACCATTCCCATTCCCCTGGGACTAGAAGATGGACGTGAAAGACGGAACGGTGTTGTCGTGCTGACAACATCTTGGCCCAAATCTGGATGACCTTTCCCAGAGGTTTCCTGTAGATGTTAAGCAGCATGGGAAACTAGATGGAAGCTTGTAGTGTCTCATAATACAAAGGCCACAGGATGGAACAGCAGCCTCTTGGCACCACCTTCTGGAAACCACCCAGCGGGAAGGACCAAAGCCATCACTGATGATGGGAGAGCTCAGGCCATTTATGCGTGTGGCGCTAATCTTCATGTTTTTTCTTCTTCTTCCTCAACCCATAGGCGTCGTTCGTCAGGTGAAGCCCATCGTTGGCCCTTCCTATGCCACCCTGAGGCTAGAGATGAACTACGTTGTGGGAGGGGTCGTCTCGCACCGTAACGTGGTCAACGTCCACATCTTTGTTTCCGAGTACTGGTTTTGATCGACCCTGCCATTTGGATGGAAGCAGGAGCGCTCCGAAGTGAAACTCCACTACTAAAAGGGTGGCACACCCTTTTAGGTCGGTTAGGCTGGGTGGGATGGCATGTAGTGGGGGAGGAAGGCCAAATAACTTTCTTTTCAACAAACGTATCGGGATTATAGTTCAATTAAAGGACAAATAGCAAGCTATCTAAAATAGAAGTAGGATGGAGCATATCCTTGTGTCCAGTCTAGTTGTATTGTATATAGTTCAAGTAAAGGACAAATAGCAAGCTATCTAAAATAGAAGTAGGATGGAGCATATCCTTGTGTCCAGTCTAGTTGTATTGTATATATAAATGAATGGTGTGGCTGTTTGCCCCTGACCTCCAACAGAGTTTTAAACTTTGCTAATGGTTTTGTAGAGGCCCTTGAGACTGGGTGCTTCACGCAAGATTTTGCAGGATCAGAGCCTTGCCTGCCCTCACCCTCACTGCCACCTGTTTAGAATGGCCATGAAATTAAGTCTTTCATTGTAAAAAAAAACAGAAGCTCACTTAATCGTCTTGTGCATGTGGGTCATAAATGACTCAAGCTGGTATTAACAAATAAGTCAAATGTCCTGCCCCACCACCATTTGATACTCTGTATATTCTCCTACAGTGGTGGTGGTGTGTTGTCCGGTGGCGTTTCAAGCCATCCTTTCTTTCCATTGTGTGTGTGTCTGTGTTTTTTGTTTTTATTTGACATTTTCATTACAAGGGCATTGGGTCAGGGAAACATTTCACGCAGGGGTGGGCAACATGTAGGTGAAAACATGTGGAGGACTACAACTCCCATGACCCCTCACCATTGAGTATGCTGACTAGGGCTTCTGGGAGTTGTAAGCCCAAACATCTGGAGAGCCACAAGTTATCCCTGAATTAAAGGATGGTGGGAAATCAAACGTTGTACGTCCAACATACTGAGGCTCCAAATCCAAAGCTCCATAAACAGACCATGGCTTGGACTGAAAGAACTGCATGGCTAGTTCAGCATGTGCCCAATGGAGCTCAGGCTTTCCCAAAACAGCACACTGTCATGTCATTTGGCAAGCCCTTTTTGAAACAGAGGGGTGTGATATGGCATGGCAGTCTGCTGTTCAAAGGGAAAAAGCAACCAAGAACAACACAAAACCTCTTCTGGGTCTTGTTTAAAGTTATATGTCCTGACGTTTTAGAACTGAAGTGGGGAAATGCCTGAATTAGGTATTCTGTATCTGTGAGACCCATGGGAATTAACAATGCATGGCATTACTGACTCCAGATACCATTCTCATACAAATGCACCCTTTTGTCCTAAATAGTAAACCTTAATACAATTCTGTATTTTTACATTAAAATTGTCAGACACCTTGCTTTGTTTATAGTATCGATTTAATTTCCAGTTGGTACAGTGGTTTCTACAAGCACAGGGAAGATTAAGAAAGCAGAAAGGGGACGCTTTTACCAGCTGGAAGGGAGTCGTCGTCTGGGGAAAGCGGTAGGTCATATGACAGAACCATCCCTGACATTGCCCAGAGTGTGCACACGTTTCTTTGTCCCACTGCATCTCTAGGCAAACAGGATTTGCAGGTTCGTGGAGCAATACAAAACCCTGCACAACTTGTGAACAGAGATGCCATGGGAAATGGCACCTCTGTCACACCATCTTCAACTCTCTGAAAAAAGAAGCGTAGTCTGTCTTTAGTGTAGAGCTGATAGTCGACGCTGAAGAAAACTCAGTTTGTTGAAATGAGTTAAGAAACACTGCTGGGAGAAGGCACGCTCTATATAGAGACATAAAGGGAATAACAGCATTTGGAGTGTTACTTATTTACACCGTACAGTGAAGAGCTGTTGAAGGTGGTGCTGAACCAGTATGTCTATACTATAAAGATACAGGTGTTTCATACCAGTTTAACTGGCATGGCTTCCCCCAAAGAAACCTGGGCTTTGTCGGGTGGTGAGGGTGCTGAAAATTCCCTGATGGAGATCCCTGGCTTTCCTCACAGAGCTGCAGTTGCCAGTGGTCTGTGGGCAGAGAGGCTGGAACAATCGTATGCGAGGCTTTCTGTGTATCAGACTGAAGCGTGAGCCAATAATGTACTGAAACTCCCTTCAATAAACAAGTGTATGTATGTATCTACATTTTCTCACAATATTGTATCATTTTTATTGCAAAAATGAAAATAAACAATTTCATTTTTCACTCTCTTTCTTTTTTAAGCAATTTATCCAGTTGGCTTGTCGTTGTCTTTTACAATAACTGAACAACATTTTTGTTTATTTATTTATTGCATTTATATCCCGCCTTTTTTCCTCTTGCAAGGAACCCAAGGCGGCTTACATTATCCTCCTCCTCACCGTTGTATCCTCACCACAACAACCCTGTGAGGTAGGTTGGGCTGAGAGTCTGTGGCTGGCTCAAAGTCTCCCAGTGAGCTTCCGTGGCTGAGTGGGGACTAGAACCCGGATCTCCCGGCTCCCAGTCCAGCACGCTCGCCACCACGCCACACATTTGCAGCATACATTATAAGCTGTATAATATAATGAATGAGCCATCTCAAGCTATTGCCTCTCCAGTAAAAAGCTTCTCAGGAGCAGGACTCCTACTTGTTCAATTAGGTTTTTTCTTTCTAAATTGCGGCTTACATGTCTACATATTCTTTTCAATATGTGTATTTGCTTGATGTGGAAAGGATTTGAGGACAGAACATTTATAACATTTTGGGATCAATCACAATCAATTAATTTATAGCCTTCTCTCCTCTTCCTTTTTTTCTGGTCAAGTATTAAAGGACACGGGAAAGGGCATTAGAAAAAACACACACCTGGAAATTAAATATAGTTTTAAAATATTATTTTACAATTGCAAACAGCTTTGTTCTGATGTCCTAGGAACAGTGGCTGATTTAAAGTTTTAAAGTCTGAGTGTGCTGGGTTGTGCATTTATAGCATGCCAGAAAGTAAATTAGATGATTTAAAAATGCTTAGAAGGAGAAAATATTCATCTGTTTCAAGTCCATCTCTGATTTAGAATAATTGCAAATTCCACAAAGCCAAATAAGATTATTTGTAGTTTTTATTGATAAATGCCAGTAACTTAAGTTGGGCATTTTTTTAGCCACAGATTTACCCATGACATTTAACTCACATTTTGGTCATTAACATTCAAGCTTGATTTTCTGTTAACACTGGGCTCCATATTGTTCTGTCAAAAGGCTCTGTTGGTTAGGCCTCCCAAAAAATGAAGGCATCACAGTATGTAGGATGGTCTGAGTTACTGGACTGATTTAACACCTGCATTAGCAAAAGGCCTTCAAAGAAAACAGAAATATATGTAATGCTTATCACTAAATGGAAAACTGGGGCTGTTGGATTAATTTCTTCTCTCCCCAAGCACCCCTTCCTTTTCAAACAGCACGTTGACAGGACTCCATGTCCTTTTATCTGGCCTACATGCTTGCATCCCAAGCTGTTCTTCATGGGCCCAGCTGGATCAGGGCCAATACCATAAAAAACAAAAGACCAAGATCAAAGATCAAAGGGCAAATAATATGGCAACCAGTTTTAGTACTGTTTCAGTTACCATTAAATTTGGGCTATTTTCAACAACTTAACTCAAAGGAGTTAAGGATTTTTATATTCATATTATCAAAAGGGCCATAGGGTAGCAGATGGATGAAAAGCCAATGGCCAAAGGCAGGGAAAGGAAGTACATAGGCATTTCCTTCTAGCACCCATGATCTGAAGGCATGCAGGTGGCAACCAGTGCCAGATCTCTAGGGGAGATTGTGTTAAACTGAAGGAGAGACTCAGCTGAACACAAACCCTCCCAAAAGTATCATTCCTCAAGTAGGACCTAGACCAAATGGTGTCCCAGACAAGGAGCATCTTTTGGATACCTTTTTAAAATTGCATTTGTAGCCTGTTCCATAGCATTGGTGCATGATTTATTTACATGCATGGATCTGATCACACATACACCATTTATTGAATGGGCAACGTTGTGAAGGTCAGAATCTGCCCCTCTTCCCTTTTAAGTCTTCTTAAAGGCATGGGCTTCACTTGGCTAGAAAGGCTCTCTAATTCCTTTTCTCATAGGACAGACTCCTCAGGGCTTCCCAGCTGTTGATGGCCCCAGGTTTAATGCTCAACTTCCCCTTTTTCTTAGAAACTCTTCATTTCTTTTTCCTTTTGCACTCCTGATGGCCCATTCTCCTTTTTCCATGAGCTCCAAGAAGCACAGGGTAAACATAATCTTATTCTTGCTGGGACTGTGGCCTTCAAAGTTGAACCCATCTCTGGGAACAACGGACCGGCATGCCAGGTGTTTTTAAAGCTGCAGCCACCTGGATTGCTCCTGAGGTCCAAAATCTCATAGCTGGATTCCTACCTTGGTACGTATGTCTCTTGTCCCAAAGAGGCTACAATACTACTTATGTGCAATAGACAACATTTTCACAATAAATGTGAATCTCACTGTTTCATTCACTCATTCAGCTCAGCTCATTATTCATGAGTTCAAAGACTCCATATTCCATTGGTCAAAAGTGACACTATCGGTGCCCATGAGGATTTCCCCCAAATTGCCCCACTGTTGACCTCAGACCTGATCTGAAAGACCACCCTGTCTTTGGATGAGGGGTAACTTCAAATTATATACTGCAATTGAATTGTTCTAAGACTGCCAGAGTTTGGGGGCAAAAGCTGTAATAATGACAAAAAGGCATCAGTGTAATGGATATCCTCATAACTGCATAACTACAGTTTAGGTTTTGAAAATTACCAATATGTGTTTAAGTCAGGCTAACCAGAAAGTACTAGATGGTGTCTTAACTGTGGCCAGCTGTATAGCATTTAGAAATTAGAACGGAATGTTTTGCCATTCCAATGTGGAAAAATGCTGCATTTTTAAAACACACACACACTGAATATTTGATAAGCCATACAAGTCTACAGAATGTCTTTCATTGCTTGAATGTGCATTCATTTTGCTCAGAGAAAATTATCATGGCACTTACGATAAGGACTTTTGCATGGTGATGCTCCAAAACCTTAGGTTTTATTTCCAAAATCATGATTACAGCTCAGAAGTTAAATGAAGTCATGCACTTCTAAAATAGAACAACAAAAGGGATTCCCAGAAAGCAAATAAAAGACATGATGAATCTCCAGTCCAGCTGAGCATGGCTGTATCAGAAAATCTGCCATTGTCCCAGACAGCAGTTCAATGGGGGAAAGTAGCACTCCCTTTCTCAAACTGCTGTGGCCAGTTTTCAAATGGGGCTCTGTATGCACAGCCCCAGCCACTGCATCAAGAGACTGTGCATGCAAAACCTGTTCAGATGTGCATTTCATCTAGATATGTGCTTCCACGCCTATAGGCTTCTTAATTGGTTTGAGTAGACTAAATTATTTTAGCTTGGTTGATTTGTGGTTCAGAAATCCCTTTGGATGTGTGGGGTCCAGATAGTTTTTTTTTAAAGCACAGATCAGTGTTTTGTGCCTCTGCTGATTTAGTTTGGTCAGAGTGGCCTAATGCGGTTTGGCAGAATGCACACAGAACAGGACAATGTCTACAAACCAATACAAAATAAGCATAAATGCTGATGGGCTTTGTTTATTTTGCTTTCACAACAATCCTGAATAAATGAATAGCTCCTCCTCCTCCCTGTGAGGAGGAGAAGCAGCAGCTATTCATTTATTCAAAAACTTCATGGTATTCGTTCATTCATTTCATTTCTATACCGCCCAATAGCCAAAGCTGTCTGGGCGGTTCACAAAATTAAAACCAAAGAGCACACAATAAAACAATATAAAATATATAAAACATTAAAACCACAGTATAACAATACAACCAGAATAAAACCAAGCAGCAATGCAGGGATTTAAAATACAGATTTAAAACAGCAAAGCTAAAAGTCTAGAAAGCTAAAATGCTAAAATGCCTGGGAGAATAAGAAGGTCTTCACCTGGTGCTGGGCGAACCTCACTAGGTATCAATGTATTATCAATCTTTAAAAGTGTACCGTCTTTAAAGCCTGTTTTTCTATATGGCTATTTTATGGAGCTGAGGATTCTTTAGGCTTGAACAGTATGTTATGGCCTGTGCATGGCTGCTGGCAAGAGCAACAGCCTTGTGTCTCTTTCTTCACTGTCTCTTAGTAACGTTTAGGCTGCAATCCTATACCCACATACTTGGGAATAAACTCCATTCAAGTCAATGGGACTTACTTCTGAGTAGACATACATAGGATTGCGCTGTTAGTAATGTAACATTAAGGATGTATGGGAAATGCATTTGTTTGTTTTTGACTAGAATTTACCCAGTTCTCACCTCTCAGAATGAACCGTGGAGCCAAATGCAATCTACAGTTTATTTATTACATTTATATCTGACTTTTCTTCGGCTGTGGGACTCAGGGTGGCTACATGTGGTTCCCAGGTGGTCTCCCCTCCAAGCACTGACCAGACCCAGACCTGCTTAGCTTCAGCAAGGTGGCTGCCTCATGGGCCTTCAGACTAGGTCTTGGAACCAGCTGAAGTCCATACATTTCTGAACTCATGGTGCAATTCATGCCACAAAAAATATGTTTGAAAAATGTGCATGAAAGAATGTGTACTTTTAACAAATGTGCACAAACATGCGTTAATCAATGGGAGAAAAATGCATATCTTTAAAAAATGTGCACAACTGATGCATAGATTTGGAAAAAGGCACATGAAAATCCACACAAATTTTTATGTGAAAAAAGAAGAGCTTGCAACCTGATATGGACATGAGCTTCAAAGTGGAATTTAGAGAACCTCGAGGAGCTGAAGTTTTACTGATTCTCACCACCCTATGTAAAATGCACAATGTGATGTCATTGCCTTGTGAATTTCTCTGCCTTAAGAAGGGCAGCCAATGTGGTGGAATGGAAGTTGGGAAACTTGTAATATGGTGAACTCACATCATGCATTTTGCATTACTAAATGTTACATGGAGAAAGGAAAGGATGACGTTGGGATGTAGTTTTTACAGTTGCCATGGGTTGGCTGCGCAATGTAGTTTTGCAAAATACACATTTTATTTATTTATTTATTGCATTTATATCCTGCCTTTTTTCCTCCAAGGAACTCAAGGCAGTGTACATGATCCTCCTCCTTCCTCCATTTTATCCTCACAACAACAATCCTGTGAGGTAGGTTGGGCTGAGAGTCTGTGACTGGCCCAAAGTCACCCAGTGAGCTTCCATGGCCGAGTGGGGACTAGAACCCGGATCTCCTGACTCCCAGTCCAGCACTCTAGCCACTACACCACACTGGCTCTCAGTTTTCTCAAGGATAACCTTCCAATAACCACTGTTAAAGTCTTAGTGTCATTTCCTCTGGTTGCATTAGAGGCAAACATTTTCAAAATATTTCTGAAGTACTCATTGGAGGTGCTCAACTGAGGAAACGGAGAAATTGTAGGAACCGAAGAGTGGGATGGCAAACAGTCTGAAGATACTCTTATCTATGTCAAACAAACAGACAAAGATTGGTGGTTTTAGAAATTGCCCGCTCTTAAGAAAGCAGAATTGTTCTTTAAAGAGCAGGCAAATGAGATCAATGCACGACAACGACAATATAAAGAAGGAGAACCAGCAATGCATTCTCCCCTGCTCCACGTTTTGTTCTCGCCAGATTCAGGGAAGCAGCAGCATTCCAGGAGAGATGTTCCATATGAGAAAGCAAAAGATGGACAATTCCAGCAAATTGACAGGAAAAAATGAAGACAATCCAGGGGGGAACATAGAAATCTTGCCAATTACTTTTGGAATGAGCACGATGAGTTACATATCAATGATGCTATTCTGCATCTACTGCAAAGGAGTTCACACACACTTGCAGGTGCACATATATCGCTTAGGCTCCATGGCAGCCTTCCCCAACCTGGTGCCCCCAACCTGGTGCCCTTCCCCAGCCTAAGAGCTGTAGTCCAACACAGCTGAGGAAGGCTGCTCTATGCAAACAATATTTTGTAGGTAGGTACGAAAGCCTGGCTGCAACAATACACACTCTGTGCCTCCAATGGAATATATCAATTCCTTCCCCAAGGTAGTGGGGCCAACGAAACTGTTGTTGTTGTTGCTGCTGCTGCTGCTGCTGATAAATATTTATACTCCATTTTTCTTTTGCACATAGGAAGGACCAAAGCAGGTTACAATCACAGTAGTTGAAAACCAAAATTAAATAAAGTACAATCCAAAGTAAGCAGGAAAAAAGAACATAGCTGAGGAAAACATGATCGAGCGATCACAATTTCATTGAAACAAAATGGCTTTTATGCCCATTATGGATCCGCTGAGGCAGGGGGTTCCAGAGCCTGGATGCCACCAGAGAGAAGGTCCTCTTCCACATGACAGACAAATCCATCAGTTGCCGTGACAAGAGTACATCCTTAAGGTCATTTGTTTACACTGCACAACCTCTCCATCACCTGCACACACCCAAAATTAGTTTTATAATATCAAAGAAATTCATTTTACAGAACAGAGTGAAAGATCAAATATATAGCTTTTAGCATTTTTCTCTAAAAACATAAGAGTAATAATAACCAAGACCTGTCAGTTTGCAGTCATGAGGCTGTCTCAGTGTCAGGAGCGCCCTAGCTGCCTCTTGCAGTCCCCACCAATAGCCAACTCAGGACACAGACGACGACGAGTTCTTTCCGAGACTTTATTCCTTTGTTCCTTTATGACTCTTTCAGATACTATTCACTAGCCACTAAGCAAGGAACAGCACTGGGGAAAGATAGCAGAATAGCCTCAGCTCCAGGTAATGCAGTTGGTCCCCGTGTGAAGGAGAACCACGGGAAGACCCTGAACTTATGGGCTAGGGAGAGATCCTCCCTCTTTCCCTTGGGTCCTCGGGACTCAACCATTGTTTGCGCACCAAATGAGCGCTACGCCTCCTTTCTGCGTCCTCCATCTGTCGTCGCTCCCTGCGTCTGTGCCGAGCATCCAGCAAGCCCCCCTCCAGCGCTCTCTCACTGCCAGGGTCACTATCTATCCCAGGAATGCTGGCAGGAGGAATCTCTGCCAGCTGCTGTGCTTGTGAGAGATGAGCAAGCTCCTCTCCCACGGATTGCAGTTCTTCCTCAGAATCAGAACTGCTCTGGGGCTCTATGGGCTCCGTTTCCACCCTGACACTCAGTTCAGAACTGTCACTTGAGGCCACCTCACTCTATGTCTACGTCAGGATCCGGCTGCCCTTGACGCTACTCATGATGTGATCAGCTAAATACTAAAGAGGATATCCAGGAGTTTCACCATATGGCAGGAGCACCGTTGTCAGAGCTTCCACTTCTTTGACCCACATGATTCCTCCTCAATCCTGCTGTCACCCACTGGGGGTTTGTAGAACATACACACATGTATACTAGATGAAATCCAGAAGGAGTTAAGGATGCTTAATTCTTATTCAAGCCAATGCAATTTTAGGGTACAGATGTGTCATCTTTACAGAGACATAGAGTGCATCATATACATGTCTACTCAGAAGTAAGCCCCAGGGAGTTAATTAGGGCTTACTCCCAGGAAAATGGGTATAGGATTGCAGCCTTAGCTTTCTTGGGTTGCACACACTGTGTCTACAGCAAATTAATTTGCTCATACAAATGCTTCGACTGAGGTCGTGGTATTGAAATTCCAGTTAAACCTTAACTGGGTTTTCGATGTATCTGAAAAAGACACAATCTAACAGTCAGATATAATAGCCAGATATAATCTGAATAGTCCGCAGTTCCCCTACACATCAGAACAGTCAACTAGTGCTTTAGTAATGCCTACTCATAGATCATTTGTGATCTCTTCAGGCTCATAGCCTATGGAACTAAGCTGCAAAGTAAACACTGCCAAGTCATCCTTTCAGCACCAACAAACTGCCATCACTATTTTATATTTTCTAGGGCCTTGAGGCATTCACAGCATTGGCCAATGATTAGTCATACAATATCATCATGCTCAATTAAGGTTGTTTGTTAGAAACCTGTGGGTGGGAATTGTACCTTTCAAGTCACAGGTAGAAAGAAAAGGAGTTCTATTGGTAGGGATGGAAAGATAAGGATAGGTTATGCAGAGTGATTTGGGACTACCTGGATTAATTGCAAATGGTGAAAGACAAATTGGGCTTTCTGGGCACACAATGTCTTACCAGCCTTCTGTTGATTTCATAAGTCAGTAGCTCAGCTAATGTCATAGAATGGTAGGGTGGGAAGGGGCCTACAAGACCATTGAGTCCAACCCCCTGCTCAGTGTAGGAAACCTGATTCCCAGGCAGTCTCCCATCCAAGTACTAACCAGGGCTGACCCTACTTAGCTTCCGAGATCAGACGAGATCGGGCGAAGCTCAGGAAATTGCTATGGGCTTCTATGCTCCCTCCTTTGGCATAAATTCACTCCTCCATTTCTGGGTTGGGATAAGCACAATTTGCTGTAATCTGAATTATGTAAGCTATGGTTAGCACTAACCTCCAAATCAGGATCTGAAGCCATGGTTCCAAGTTGATTTGCAAACCATGGTTTAGAGAAAAGCAGTAACCATAATTGCCTGATTTACATGTCATAGCAAACTTTAGTTCTCATGACATGGAAATGGAAGAGCAAATCCCTCTGCAAGAGGGGAGGAGAAAAATAAATGTACGTGCCCATAGCTCATTCCTTTAAAACCATGGTTTGGAGTGCTGTCTGAAATGAGCCAATGAAGTTACAGGCAAGGTGGGCATTCGACTTGCTTCTTGGTCCCACCTCTTTTTTCGCAATCTGACTTTGGTCTTGTAACTTTGCTATAGACACAGTGGGTGCAATACAAAGAAGGGTATATATCCATTCTCTTATATGGGGGAAATAAAGGGGTATACATGGGGATCTCATTGGGGTGAGGGCTAAACCTGCTCCCTGCCCTTGGTGACTAGCCTGACCCTATCTTCATAGCCCTACTTTCCTGGGACCATCCTGGATTATGTTTCTTGGTCATGCCAGATTGTAACAGCACATTCATTGCTTTAAAAGGAATGATCTTATGGGAAAAGGAAAGCCCCAGGGCCATCAAGCCTGCCTCCTCTGACAGAAGCTGGATTTATTAGACCTAAACTAAGCCTGACAGAAATAGAGATGCTTTTGAAATTCTCCTCCTCCAAATATCTCCCATGTCTTAGAATGTCAAATCACTTGATCTAGTTTCCAAAGTGGAAATGATGCACTAGGTATCTACCACTGTTCCTTTTTCAATTTCCAAGTTTTGGACAGAGCTCGTGCAGTATGCTGCAGCTCTTAGTTTTTTAGTTCTTTCATGTGTCTGCCCGCTTCCACTAATTGATAAAATTGGTTTGTTATTTTTATGCTGCTCCTAGTGATTTTACTGTTTTAAGTATATTTTTGTACATTTTAAATTAGTTTTATACTGTTTTATTAACAATTCGTGAGCTGGCCTGGGAATTTTATTGAGAGCTGGACTATAAGGAAGGCTGAGTGCCAAAGAATCGATGCTTTCGAACTGTGGTGCTGGAGAAGACTCTTACGAGTCCCCTGGACTGCAAGGAGGTCAAATCAGTCAATCCTAAAGGAAATCAACCCTGAGTGCTCATTGGAAGGACAGATACTGAAGCTGAAGCTCAAATATTTTGGCCACCTAATGCGAAGAGAAAACTCTCTGGAAAAGACCCTGATGCTGGGAAAGACTGAAGGCAAAAGGAGAAGGGGATGGCAGAGGGTGAGATGGCTGGATAGCATCACCGATGCAATGAATATGGACTTGAGCACACTCCGGGAGAGAGCGCAGGACAGGAAGGCCTGGTGTGCTATGGTCCATGGGGTCACGAAGAGTCGGACACAACTGAACAACAAGAGGATAAAACTGTAAAATAAATTATATAAGCAAAAATGAATAAAACAAGAAAAAACACTGTAAAAAAGTAATGTTTATGTGATTGTATCTATGATTGGGCCTTTTTGTTTTTGTTTTGTTTTTTGTATGTATGCTGTTTTACTGATGTGTGTGTGCGTGTGTGTGTGCAGTTGGGTGCACTGATAAACAATCCCAAAATGCAGTGTGATACAGTTGTGTCAAAATTCTTTTGTGTTACGTTGCACCAACTTTATTGGATGTTGTTTCATCAACATCCATGAGTGAATATGGGTGTTGATAGAAACACTGCCCCCACACACACGCGCACAGAAAAACGTGATGCAAACATACGTATGTGATGACATCAAAATTGCTTTTTTGGAGTGCTTCACCAATGCACAGATATGTGCACTGATAAAACATTAAGGGTGCAATCCTGTGGGGATAGTCAGCTGCCCCCAAAACCAGAGGTGACTGATTATTCAATGCGGGGCAGGTGAAGCATAGAGGGGATTTTCTTCTCTGCGCTCCAGCCGGCCTGCATTTGCAGCTAGGTGGCCGATTTCAGCTATCTAGCCAGGGCACCTTGGACCCGGGGGAGGGTGGGAGGCTGGATGGCGCATAGGAAGTGTCGTAACAGCGCTTCCACTGTCCCCTCTCCTCCCTGCCCCCAGGAACGCCCCCTTCCCCTCTGCTCTGTGCTGCTCTTCTGAGTGTGGAGCTGGGGACAAACCACGCTGCCTACGAAGTGGCGGGGGAGGGGGTGGGGAGGTGGTTTTCTGGGAAGCAACCTTGGAGCGCTGGCTCTGAGCTCGGTTCCCAGAAGATGAAAAATCTCATGGCTGTCTAGCTGCTGTCTAGAGGCCATAGAATTGCACCTTAATGTGTGTATATGGGCTGGGGGAGAGAAGATGCAAAGAAGCTGAAGGAACTGTGGCAAATCGCATATGCTCCAACTCTGCAAATTAATTTTAGAAATTATTCCAGTTAAACTGGAAATCAGGAGGCATGGTAACTCAGGGCCAGGTGTACTAGAACATTAAGATATTGAAGGAGGGGAAATCCCTAGCTCAATGCACATCTAGTCCCTCTTCTTGAAACCTGCAACCACGCAGAAGGCGCATAAGACCACAGTACTTAGCTTAGCAATTTACAATTTTCAGAAACCTCTGGTTTATTTTGAGTCTTTCACACTACCATGAAGCCGTTGTACACAACAACCTAGGTCTGTTGAATGCCCCAAAGGTCAGGTAGCTGAAACATGGGAAAACATCTGGGACTGAAGTAAATGAAACAACCCCCAAATGCTGAGTTCTAGCCTGAAGATTAGTTCTACAAGTGAGAATTTATTGCTGCTAAAACCCAGCTTTATCAGCTTTCTGTCAGCAACGATCACCAGCATTTCCTTTCCCGATCAACGTGAGCGGTGACCTAATCATTGCAAAAGGTGAAACTGTGACAGGGATTAAAGGCTAATAGAGAGAATCAAGGTAGTGGGATTGAACAAAGACAAGACTGTTGCAAGGCACACCGCCAGCTTGAGTCAGAACGTTCCAAGAAAGCATGAACTGAGGAGCCAAAGGGAATCTCTCCCTGCAACGTTTTCTTTAGAAACCAAGTCTAACCAGGTTTACTAGCTCTCCAATGGAACAACAACAACAACAACAACAACAACAACAAGCATCCTGACAACTTTACCAACATATATTTTTAAAAACAGGGTTAGGCTAGCTTTGTGGTTTGCAAGCATTCTGCTGGGACTGCTTTCTTTTATTTCTTTTTTATCGAGAATATTTTTTTATCCTGTCTTTCCTCAAAGGACTTCAAGACAGCTAACAACAGTGAATCAAAACAATGAAATGCCATAAAACCTGCAAACACTTAAAAGCAGCAGAGACTAAATCAAAATCAAGAGCTGCCCAATAAAGCCATTCCAACAAATGTAAAACACTTAACAGAAAGCCTTCCTAAAAAGGAAGGTCTTTAACATATGGCAAAGGGCCATTACATAGGAAGAAAGGTGGGCTTCCCTTGGGAGGGAGTTACAAAGCTACCAAATAGGCCCTCTTCCCCTTGGTCCAGCATGATGTATTTGGGCATTTCTACACCAACCTAAAATCCTGTGTATAAAACGGGGCTTTCTGCTTCCGCTTTAAATGCAGGATCACAGTACTGCCTTTTTCACCTGCGTCCTTCCCCCCTCCCCTTTCTCCCTCCCCTTTATTTAAACATTATATAAATAATGCTAAAATAAACCCATAAGCTGGAAGAGGTCAGCTGGATACCTTTTTATTTATAACTTTTCTTTATTTTTCTTAGAGATAAAAATAATGGATATTCTAAAACAGAGAATGCTTTCCAAAGACAGGAACTGCTACAAAACAAAAAATATTACAAGAAACAAAAAATATTACAAGAAACACCTGTGATAGCTCTGCTGTGTTGCGTAGCGCACGGCCACTGCTCAGAATGTGGCTTTTCAAACTTTGGCTTGTGCAAAGCGTGGCACAGTGGCTGAGAGACCAAGGTTTTGAGCAATGTCATTCTTGATGGATATCTCACCTGCACCAGGCCTTGTAAATCCTCTGGGTGGCCCTGCAAAACTGGCCATGGGGGGCCCTGATCCAGGGAGCTATTTATTCTAGGGCCGGCCCTGGGGATCATTGAAGCCTAGTTATCCATTTCCAGATAGTGCAGTAGCTGGGAAGCCAGCTTAAGCTGGTAAAAGGCACTCCGAACCACAGAGGTCACCTGAGCCTCTAATGACAGTGAGTACCCCAAGCTATGAGCCTGGTTCTTCAGGGCAAGTGCAACCCACTCCAGAACAGGATGACTCCTACTCATCCGGACTGAGGAACCACCTACGACCAGTGCCTCTCCCTTGTCCCCATCCCCAGCTTGTTAGCCTTCAACTAGTCCATTACCATGGTTGGGCACCCGACCAGCACTCTCACAGCCAAACCTGGCTCTGAAGAGAGGGAGAAATAGAGTTGTGTGTCATCAGTGCACTGATGACAACACACACCAAACTCCCAAATGTCCTCCCTTAGTGGCTTCATGCAGATGTTGAACAGCATGGGGGATAAGACGGAACCCTGCAGGGCCCTGAAGCAAATATGCCACAGGATTGAGCAGAAGTCCCCTAGGACCACCTTCTGGAAACAGCCATCCAAGTATATGGCAGGGACTAAGACCACTGGTAAAAGGTGAAGGAGGAGGTGGTAGCAAGGATTGGATGGTGGGGGGGAGAGGGGAATCATATGGCTACAAAGAAGTACTGAAATCAGAGCAAGGGAGGCAGACAAAGACAACAGCAGGTGGTCTTACCCAGGGGGAGTGCCCCTTTCCCCTGCTGCTACAAGGCCATCTAACACCAACTCGTCTGTGGAAGAAAGAGAGTGTAAAAAAAGTTAGTTGTGACTAATTTAAGTATTAACTGTTATCAGTGAGATGAGCCTCAGCTAACTTTAGTTGAATCAAACTAATTTGGTTTGGACATGGGCTGGGGCCTGCTTATATTCTGGTCCATCCTAGATTAATTTTCCAGACAGAGTGGATATAGATTTGGGCTAATACTGATTTTTAAAATGTTGTACGTGTGAACCCACCCTTACAGATTGGATTATGCCCTCCTTAATCCCAGGTGAACAGACACAAAAAAGGGTGCAGGGTCTCTACTATCAGGGTTGCCGTTCCTTGAGGTGGAAGAACAAGGAGGGGACAATAAAGAAACCAGTAAAATATACCATGATTTGAGTTTATTGAATGGGAAAAGATTTGATGTGCCTGATCTCGTCTGATCTTGGAAGCTAAGCAGGGTCAACCCTGGTTGGTACTCGGATGGGAGACTGCTTGGGAATCCAGCTTCCTCCATTGAGCAGGGGGTTGGACTCGATGGTCTTGTAGCCCCTTTCCAACCCTACGATTCTATGATGTTGAGAAAAGGGCTGGATGTACCTGATCTCGTAAGCTAAGCAGGGTCAGCCCTGGTTAGTACTCGGATGGGAGACCGCTTGGGAATCAGGCTTCCTCCATTGAGCAGGGGGTTGGACTCGATGGTCTTGTAGCCCCTTTCCAACCCTACGATTCTATGATGTTGAGAAAAGGGCTGGATGTACCTGGACTCGTAAGCTAAGCAGGGTCAGCCCTGGTTAGTACTCGGATGGGAGACCGCTTGGGAATCCGACTTCCTCCATTGAGCAGGGGGTGGACTCAATGGTCTTGTAGGCCGCTTCAAGCCCTATGATTCTATGAGTCTATGATTAATGAACAGGTGTAGTTGGATTACAGTTACATTTTTTCCTTTGTTCTCTTGATTTTTTCAGTGCTTCAGTTTTCTGCCCTTCTGTGTGAATACATACTATTTGATTAGGTGTTATAATGATTGTATTCCCTAAACAGTTACAATAAAGAGCTTGAACCATTTATTAGGAAAAATGCCCACCTAATTTTTGCCTAATTCGGGGCTTTCCAACAGATGGAGCTGTAGGAGCAGATTTCAATGTTGGGAACAGAAATTTCCCCCCTCCCCCACTGCACCAATTTGCTGAACAGTGTTATAAATCAAGTGGAGATGATCTTCAAGCCCACCAAGCAATCGCTGAAGATACAAAAGTTGTGATTTTCATAAGAGAGGCCGTGTGCTGCCAAATTGGGATGACGTTTCTAATAATGCCACCCAGCAGCAACATTTGAGCCTTTGAATAATCTGGGGACTTTCTATTTTGACAACTTTGGAACTGGTAGAAAGGAACAACAAATAACCAACCCTCGCCCCCATTTCACCAAGCACCTTAGTTTCAGAAACCCCAAGGGGTTCTAATTGATACTGCTTTGAAAATATGAGAGCCAAAGTGTATTATGTGCCAGATGCCTTCCCACTGCAATTTTGCATCAACATATCTTCCAACCCCCCCCCCTCTATGTTTCTATCTGGACCCCTGTGTGGACAGGATCTAGGGGAGGGGCCATGGCATGCCAAAAGCCCCAGGTTCAATCTCTGACATCTCCAGGTAGGGCTAGGAAAGAACCCTGCCTGAAACCCTCGAGAGCCGCTGCCAGTCAGTGTCAACAGTACTGGGCTAGATGGACCGATGGCTGGACTCAGTATAAGGCAGCTTCCCTTGGTCCCGTGTAGGGTCTGGTGTACTCATTTCTTTTAGGCTGTAGCCTGGTCTGTAAGGTTTCACCATTACTCTGTGTAAACTGATAATGTGCTCTAGAATGCAACCAACATTCCAAATGGCTGCATGTTTCAGGGGAACATTCACAGTGGGCAGACAAGGCTGTTTTCATGGAAGCTTATTTTCTATTACCTATCTTCTCACTGAAGAACCCCAGGGCTTCCCAGAACACAGTTTGAAAGCCACTGCCAGGATTGATTCTGAGCGCAGGGAGATGGTTAGCAGCTCAGACTCAGAAGAGGAACAGTCAGAACCGGGGGAGGCATTTTCCGGAGCCAGTTCAGTATGGGTTGGTGTGCTTCTCAGGTTACCAACTCCCAGATGGCTGGGCCTGAAGCCCCCCCCCCATTGCCCCCCTCTGTGAGAAGCTGGGAGGAAGAGGAGGAGGAGAGTGGGGGCTGTGACCTAAGAGATGCTAGACTGCGGCGCAGAGCTAAGAGGGAAACATCAGGGGCGGAGCTCAGACTGCTGACCCCGGTAGCAATGCATGAGAGGTGATGTAGGGAAGCATCACCGGAAGGGCGGGACATCCCTCCCTAAGTTAGTCTAGCCAGCAGGCCTCACTTCAAACTGTAGGCAACATCAGTGTTCCCATTTGAATCCCCCGGAGGCATTTCTTTGTAGCCTGAGAGTCTTTGAGGATTTGCATCTGTAACGAACCTGTTGATAACGAATTAAAGGCCTGAGACTGAAGCCTCTCCATTTGGGTGTGAGAGTGCATCAGGAAAGAGGGGGCCCGAGGGAAACGTGACAGCCACTGCACTATACCACAGCTGATGCAGAACTGATTGGTTGGATAAATTTTCAGGACTTTAGGTAGCTGGACATCAAGGCTCTCTGCCTTGATGGAAAATCTTGGATTCTTCTTATCTATGTTTGCACAGAACAGGCTGCATGCTGTCCGGGTTTTGTTCTTGGTTTATGACTTCTGCCTTGTTTGGGAGCAACCAGCCAGGAGTCCGGGCACAGACAAGCAAACCCTTCCTAGTTTGTTTTGTGCCTGTGGTGGCGGGGAGAAGCAAGATGGGAGCGAATGGGCTGTGTGCATCAACATGCAGCTCGTTCACGATAAGCCAGGATTCTCCAGAGTTACATGTCACAAGCATACTGTGTGAATGTGGTCTATATCTTGAATGGTGGCCAATTATAATATAATTAAACAAAGTTCGCTTGATGCCAAAGACCCGGGTAACATGCACCTCTGGTCTTCTGAGGTGCAGAATATTGATCTGGGAATGGATTAAATCAGAGCTGTTCCTGGGGTTCCTCGGAAACATATCAAAGATTCCTCAAGGAGAAGATCAGCAACAGCAGAGAAATTTGTGTGTCTAAAGTAACATTTCCCCTCCTAGCCAATATAGGGCATTGTGAGTATGTATGACATACTTAAATGATAGCTTGCCTACCTTTACTGATCTTCTCCTGCAATGTGCAGCTGCAGGAGAGAGTGTTGAATGTGTTTCAGGTCACATATCCTTTCAGATGGAACAATCATGAGGCCCAGCAGGCTTGGTCAATACCTCATGTGCATTCTGTGTGCTCTAGAACATGCTCCAACATTCTCTGCAATGTGCTGGCATTCCACATGCTCAAGTTCCTCAGCTGATGAGTAGGTGTAAAGGGTTTCCAGAAGATTGAAAGGCTGAAATCCACTGGATTAAATGAAAGAGCTTCAGCCCAAAGTCCTGGAATATAGCCTCACATTAGTTACCAATGCTAAAGAATGACAGCATCTTATTCTTCCTAAATTATAGTCCTATAAATATGTCATACATATTCACAATACCCTATATTGGCTAGGAGGGGAAATGTTACTTTAGACATACATCCCAAGGCGCTGGGGCACACCTAGTGATATTTTGATACTCTGCAAACCAGGGTACATGTAACCACTTGGTAAGCTGGTCATCTCTGTTACACTGCTAAGTGGCAGGGAGCATTTTATCTCATGTCAGGTGCAAGTGTGTGGTAAAATGGTGGTCTGTAACCAATAATTGAATGTAAAGTCAACATAACTGTGGTCCTCTGTTGAGTTGTAACACAGCAGCAAATTGTGTTTCCATTTTATGAGCACTAGCCATACATACTGTAAATTATGACTAATGGCTCATGGTATTGATCCTATATAAACAGTTGTTTATACTAAGCATGCATGATATGAGTGATGTATGGGAAACCCACCTATATATAATACTGATGCAATGAAAGAGTATGGTTTTTGCTCTGATTCGTTCCCAGGACCCATTGCTAATCACATTACTTCTGGGGCAGAATAAAAGTTCCTGTTGTCTTAACAGATGAGGGAGATAGATGAGCAACAGGATCCAGGAACAGGTCAGAAGGTAGATGGTAGCAACTCCTCGCAGTACATTGGTACTATTAAAAGTAAAAGCAATGAACAACCCAATGTGTTATGCACTGTTTCTAAACAAGAACGATACTTTTAACAATACTTTTGTTGATATGTACAAATAAGTGCCTAAGTGGAAATCTAAACTAAATCTCTTAAGAGCAGAGATTGGAGAGAAGGATGGAAGAAAAATGAGCTTTCCTAGCTTTATAATATTTATCAGAAAGACCCTAGAGCTGCGATGCTATGCCCACTTACCTGGGAGGAGGCCCTATTGAACTAATTGAGACTTACCTCTGAATATATACATCTACGATTGTGCTGGTATAAACATCCGAAGGGCAAGTGTTTGGAGTGCAAAGTGTTCCTCAGTTAGGTATTGTTTGGGGAGGGGAGAAAAGATCAAAAATGGCCATTAAAGACAAGCAATTCATTATTTCTTCCTTTACAAACAAAGTAAAAAAGGAAAAGTGTTCTCATGAGAAACTGTATGCCTTTCTTTAAGAGGGTGCACTTTAGATCAAGGATAGACTAAAATCTGTATGATGTTGGGGTTGCCAAGGTAACAATGCATTTTTATGAATACCAAAGCAAACAGATGAATAAACCTCAAGTCAATCATTAATTCATATTACTATTTTTTGAGCTTGGCTAGAGTGATTTAGGTACCATACTTCCTCTTTATTTGATATTACAAATGGTATTATATGATTTAAAAGCAAACACTTAACATTGCCTTTAAAAAACAACACACACACACACACACATTTTGTTGCCTCTCTTCCCGTATTACACTTTGCTTGAAATGGCAGGTTACTGATCAGAGTGTGTGTATTTTAATTTTTAAAGCCACAACAACCATTTCTGATTCAATAAGGTAAAGAATCAGATCAAGAAGAGGATGGTAAACTATGGCTTTTATTAAGATGTGTTTGTGGACCAAGCACAAGGTCAAAGTAAAAGATTCAGCTAGATTATGAGGAAATAGAAAATGAAGAGCATTCATAATTCCTTGCAAACTACCGACATCAGACCTTGCAGGCCAAAACCAGCCTAAAGGTTGCAGGGAGGGACACCAAAAAAGTAGTGTGTGAGGGGGGGAGTTTACCTGATCTGAGGGCCTTTTAAGTCAAAATTGTAAACTGTTTTATTTAACCCACTAGTAGAATATCTAGACTAAGCTGCAACGGGAGTATTCTTCTCAGAGAATCATAGAGTTGGAAAGGCCCATTTAGGCCATCGAGTCCAACCCGCTGCTCGGTGCCGGAACCCAGCTTAAAGCATCCCTGACAGATGGCTGCCAGCCTCTGCTCGAATTCCTCGAGCAATGGAGAGCCCACTGCCTCCCCAGGCACTTGGTTCCATGGCCTGATTGCTCTTAAGCATTGGGACGTTTTTCCTGATGTTCAACCCCATATCTGCTATACTCTAACTTAGGCCTATTGTTTCGTGCCCCACAGTCTTGGATGACAGAGACCAGGTTGTGGCTCTCTTATGTGTGACAACCAAAGTGCTATCACGTCCCCCTTGGTCTTTGCTTCTTGAGGCTAAATCTATCCAGTTCCTTCAACCTTCCCTTGTAGGACGTAATTTCTAGTCCCCCGATCATCATCTTTGTTGCCCTTCTCTGAACTGGTTCCAATTTATCTGACTCCTACTTGACGTGTGATGTCTAGAACTGGACACAGTATTTCAGGTGAGGTCTGACCCATGCAGAGTAGAGTGGAATTATCACTTCCTGTGATTTAGAAACTAGACTTCTGTTGATGCACCCTAAAATGGCATTTCCCTTTTTGCAGCCACATCACACTGCTGACTCATATTCAGCTTGTGGTTGATTACCACTCCAAGACCCTTTTTACATGTACTGTTGCCAAGCAATGGCTCTATCCCCCATCTTATACCTGTGCATTCGATTTCTTTTTCCTAAATGCAGAACTTTGCACTCATCTCTGTTAAATTTCATTCTGTTGTTTTCTGCCCAGTCTTCTGACCTATCAAGTTCATTTCAAATTTTGTTTCTGTCTCCTAAGGTATTCGCCATCCCGCCCAATTTTGTGTCATCGGCAAATTCCATAAGCATTCCCCCGCCTGTTGAACTTCTCTTGCTGTTGGGTTTTCCTGCCATAGAACCCTACTGATCAGGGCTCTGAGTTTATTAAAAGCAGCTTTCCTGAAGTCCAGGGGAGTTTACGAAGACATGTCGATGCTACTTCATGGCCAGCTGATGCACATGCTATCCTGGCTGCTTCAAAAGCGCTGTTGAAAACAGTTATCAGTTTGCATTTCCTCCCAACACAGTAAGTTTCAATGCTGCCTCGATATCCGGATTCTTCTCCTGCAGCAGTGATGTTACAGGTTTAAGATATCCCAGAATTTTTAGCTTAATTTCAGTGAGAAAGGGGAAGGAAAGACAACTGATCTGATTGAGCAATCCAAGACCTCAGTTTTTAGATGAGAAACATTTCACACAGGGAAGATGCACTGATTAATCTGCGGGTGGAAGGATGAACTCTTTGCCTGCATGTATAACCATAACGGATTCCAAGTGTCCAGTCCATCTTTGAACCAACAGACGTTTTAAAGAACTGCCTTTAGAAATCCAAGGAATACGCCCCTTCTTAGAAAGCACGCACAACTGTTCGCACAAGTCAAAATATTCCTTCATCTCAGGCATCACGTCAACTGCATGCACTATTAGGAATCAGTGGGCAGATTCCACCGTGGCACGGACCCCAAATAACAGCATCTTTAAGAAGAAAAATGTAGGCTTCTTGTTGGCTTTCAAACATTTCCATAATACATGTAATTCTTTGTGTGTAAAAAATTGAGTGGGGACAGAGAAAATTTAGGGGGGCAGGCCCCCTAGGCACCCCCCCATCTATGGGCCATGTGGTGGCACTGAGATACTGGAACACCCCTGCCCAAGGAAGTTCGCAGGGCTCTGTTGCTTCCCACCAACTGGCAGGCAACTAAAACCTGTCTATACCAATGCACATCCTGTCTGGAGTTTTACTGCTGCTGCTTTAATGGTCTTTTAATTGTACTGTCATTTCAGTTATTTTGTATTTTGGATAAATGTTCATTGTTTTCGTTTGTTACCCAGCTTAGGTATATTTTTATAGAGAAAGGTAGCTCAAAGGTGCTGCAGATCAATAAATGAAATGAAAACAAAGACAAACGTCCCTTCACAGATCTGTGCATTATGCCTCCCGGAAGATCTGTGTGGTGCCTTCTCCTCTCTCTTCCTCCGTGCCCAGGCTCAAAACCGACGTCTCTCATGAAGCCCTTGCATTCATTTCCTCCAGTGCAATCTGCGGGTGGTGCAAAATAGTGATCCGCCACCACTGGCAAAGCACGGCTGGCGTGCACAGCCAGGGCAGCAGCGGGGGCTGCTCCGACCGTTCTGTGTCCTGTGTGGTGCGCAGTTTTCCTGCCCCGTCACCCCTGGTTCCCGTGGAGGGGATCATTTGTGCCGGTTCCAGCCTGGCCTAGAGGGAGGACGACCCTGAGGCCTTCCCAGGAAACCAAAGAGCCTTGGCCCCATCCATCCCACCCTGGGAACACCCCATTTGGGGGCCATTGGTGGGAAACCTGCTGGTGATACAGTTACGCCTGTGGAGAGTAACGTGGCCCCAGGGATGAACATGGCCTGCTGAGGTGCGCCTACTAGCAGAGCTTCTCTCTGCCTGCTGAGGGGCACCTCTGCCCCATCCAGCCCTGTACCCTGACAGCTGTCTAAGGATCTGGACTGCTTTGTCCCACCTTAAATAAAGACTATGTATGTGTATCCATGGGCATCTCTACATCAGCCTAAAATCCTGCATTTAAAACAGCGCTTTCTGCTTCCCTTTCAAATGCAGGACCACGACTCCCTTTTTCACACGCTTCCTTTCCCCCTTCCCTTTCCCCCTCCTTCTCCCCATATCTGAGTCTTCCATTCTCTTTCAGTGATTTCGCTCCTCTTGCTGCTTTTCCTCTTTTCACGGAGGGAACTCAAGTCAAACACAGTGTGGTAATTTGATAGCTCATTATTTGTGATCTATCTAAAAGCGTCCCCCTAAGCGCCTCCCCCCTACGCTGGCTATGGGCCATGTTGGCACTGAGAAACAGAACACCCCTGCCCAAGGAAGTTCGCAATGGCAAAATAATTTTGCAAAATAATTTCTTCTGTAAGAAGAAAAACGGGGTTTCCTGTTGGTTTTCTAAAATTTCCATAATACATTTCATTATTTGTTTGCAAAAAAATTAGGGGGAGGCAGAGAAAATTTACGGGCCCAAAAGTGGTGCAACTGACATTAGCAGCATAATTGTATGGAAGTTTCTTCAGAAGGAAGTCCCTAAGGCTACAATCCGAAGCACACTTACTGGAGAGTAAGCCCCATTGAACTCAGTGGGACTTACAGTGGAGGAAACATACATAGGCATGCACTGTACATAAGTCTCTGTTGATTTCTAAATCCTGCTGAGAAATAGAAAACTTGAACCTCAAACATATTGAAGATCAGAGCCTAAAGGTGTATCCACATCACCCATGAATGCCCCATGTCCTCAATACCCCCATTCCCTTCCTATGGAACTCCCTGCCCCTGGAAGTCAGGCAGGCACCAACACTTGGTTGTTTTCGGTGCCTACTGAAAATGGTACTTTTCCAGGAAGCCTTCCTTGGTTAACCACAGCCCTGGTTTTATTGGCACTCTGTTTTTTAAAGAATAATTTTAAAATCATGTTTCGCTCTTCTTCTCTTTGTTCATTTTATCTCCTGTTGTTCACCGCTCTGGAATCTGTTTAGATGTGGAGCGCTATACAAATGTTGTCAATCAATCAATCAATCAAAATAATATGCTGATGACACCCAGCTCTACCTCACCTTTCCCTCTAACCAGGTGAAGCAGCGGGTGTCCTGAATCAGTGCCTGAGCAGAGTAATGGAGTGGATGAGGGCCAGCAAACTAAAGCTCAATCCAGACAAGAGTCAAGACAAAGGTGCTGTTAGTGGGTGGTTAGCCTGCCTGTTTAGATGTGGAGCGGTATGCAAATATTGTAAATAAATAAATAAATGTCCGAGGACAGCTGTTTGAATCGTGAAAGACAAGAAAGGAAAAGTATTAAAGAGTGTAGCTTTTTTCCTTAGAACAGTGACAAGAGCAATTTTGACTCTTTTACTCCACTGAATCCTTTGTTGTTTCTGTACTTATTATGGGCAGGAATAAAGTTCAAGCCATTTGTCTTCTATCGGCAGGATTTAGGTGTCAACAGCTCATTTCAAGACAGTGAATTCCAAGGCAACACACAAATTCCCAGCTTCTCCTGTTTTATTATCATGAGCAGTTATGAATGTCTCTGCCTCCTTCGATCATGGAATTCCCCCCTCCAGTCTATGGATTTGCCAAAGTCCATGGCTCGCTCAGCACCTTTCCTGGGAGGAGTAAAATCTTTTTGCGCTTGCCTTCGGGGAATCAGTAAGTAAGAAAAGAGTGGGGAACTTTCAATGGATTGATGACATGGTATTCTCCATGTACATGCTTTTGTTAGCTGCCCTGAGCCTTCAGGATATGGCAAGCTATAAAACTAACTAGCAGTACAAGAACTAGTACTTGGAATATAATGTAATGGCTGTTGCTCAAATGTGGATCTCTTGGTCAAGTAGACACTACTTGTTATCTGTGCTACTGATAGAAGAAACATCACCTACCCGCAGTCTTGTGGGGAGTCAAGGAGCAGGCCTGTAGCCTTAGCCAGGGCTAAGGGGGGCCTCCCCTCCTAAATTTTCTCTGCCCCCCTAATTTTTTTTGGTACAAACAAATTATATATTTTTTTTTACAGTTTTGTCTTGAAAATGCCTGCAAACCAGATGCATGGCTCTGCTCCTTTTTCTGGCATCCCCCCCCCCCCAAACGTTTGGGCTGGGTATGGATGGGCCTGTCAAGGAGAGCCTTCTTTTTGCCACTCCTAATGTGGCCACTGGGTAATATCAAGTGCCATTAACAGAGGAAGGAGGCCGCCCTTCATTTTCCTACCGGATTATTTATTTATTTACAATATTTATATACCGCTCCATATCTAGAACAGATTTCAGAGTGGTGAACACAAGAATAAAACAGTAAAAGGATAAAAGATTGAAACATCATATTAAAATTATACTTGCTTAAAAACACAATACCAATAAAAACCATAACTGGTCAGTTAAGGAATGCCTCCTGGAAGAGTGCTGTTTTCAGGAGGTGCCAGAAACAACGCAATGTTGGTGCCTGCCTGACCTCCGGGGGGCAGGGAATTCCAAAGAAAGGGGGCCACCACACTGAAGGCTCTTCTCCTGGTGGCCTCTGATCGGGCCATAAGTCCATGTGGAACCACCAGGAGCAAGCCCTCTGATGATCTCAGTGACTAGGCAGGTTGGTAAAGAAGAAGGTGCCCTCGTGGGTATCCTGGTCACAAGTTGTTTTGTACACTAGTACGAAAACCTTAACCTGGCCCAGCAGTGAATAGGCAGCCAGTGCAGTTCCTTTAGAAAAGGAGTTGCATGCTGGAAAGGGGTAGCTCCTGAGAACAGCCGAGCTGCTGCGTTCTGCACTAGCTCCCGCTTCTGGAGCAGCCTTAAAGGGGCAGCCCCACCTAGAGGGCATTGCAGTAATCCAGTCTTGAGGTTATTAACGCCTGTACCACTGTGGCCAAGCTATTCCTGTCCAGGAGAGGCCGTACTTGGAGAACCATCCAAAGCTGGTAAAAGGTACTCCGAGGCACAGCGGCCATTTGGGTTTCCAGTGACAATGATGGATCTAGGAGTACCCCCAAACTATGGACCTGATCCTTCAGAGGGAGTGCAACCCCATCCAGAACTGGCAATGAGCCTATCTCCTGGACTCGGGAACCACTCACCCACAGGGCCTCCATCTTGCCAGGATTCAGCTTCAGTTTACTGGCCCTCATCCAGCCCATTCCTGAGTTCAGGCACTGATCCAGGACTTGCACAGCCTCTCCTGATTCAGATGTCACCGGGAGATAGAGCTATGTGTCATTAGCGTACTGATGGCACCTGGCTCCAAATCCCCTAATGACCTCTCCCGGAGGCTTCATATAGATGTTAAATAACATTGGGGACAAGATGGTACCCCGCGGAACCCCTTAGCTCAATTGCCAAGGGGCTGAGGAAAGGTCACCCAATGTTACTCTCTGAAATCGGCCCCGTAGGTAGGACCGAAACCACTGCAGCACAGTGCCTCTGATACCCGTCCCACGGAGTCGATGCAGGAGGATACCACAGTCGATGGCATCAATCAAAAGCCGATGAGAGGTTGAGCAGAACTAACAGGGTCGCACTCCCCCTGTCCCTCTCTTGATACAGGTCATCCGCCAGGGCGACCAAGGCTGATTCAGTCCTGTAACCAGGTCGAAACTAGGGATGGCGGAGAATTTCTCCCCCAACGTGCCAACGTGTTCGGCCCCCCGAACAAGTTTCAGGGAGAAATTCTCCGCCCCCCCGCCCCCCCGCCCCCCCCTGGGACGGGACTTACCTTTGCCGAATGTCCCTCCCGGCGGCGGGTCCGGCCGGCGGTTCGGCGGGTGTTCGTCCGGGGCGGGAGTGGCAGCTGGTCTTTCGACCGGCTGCCGCCGCCACCATTGCAATAAAAGAAAAAAAAACAAAAACGCCCCCGTGATAGGCTACGTGACGATTAACGTAGCCTATCATGGCTAGATCTGCAAAGTCAGCCGTGATAGGCTACGTCAATCGTCACGTAGCCTATCACGGGTGACTTAAAAAAAAAAAAAAAGCGCGTACAGATAATGGCGGCCCCCATAGGGAGCCGCCATTCCCGTTCCTTATTTGGTCGCTGTAGTCTACGTAAAGATTTACGTAGACTACAGCGACCAAATAAGGAACGTGAATGGCGGCTCCCTATGGGGGCCGCCATTTGCGTACGCGCTTTTTTTTTTTTTAAGTCACCCGTGATAGGCTACGTGACGATTAACGTAGCCTATCACGGCTGACTTTGCAGATCTAGCCGTGATAGGCTACGTTAATCGTCATGTAGCCTATCACGGGGGCGTTTTTTTTTTTTTTTTTAACTTTTGAGTTCGCGGCCGGGCGAGGTGAGGCGCCTCCTCCCCGGCCTGAATTTCGGCCGGGCGAGGCGGGAAGCCTCCCCCCCCGGCCTGAACTTTGCGGGGGGAGCAGCGAAGCGCCTCCCCCCCACCGCGAACAAGCTTCGAGGACAGGTAAGTGACTTTCGTCCACCCCTAGTTGAAACCCAGACTGGAATGGGTCTAGATACTCAATATCCTCCCAGAGGGCCTGCAGTCGCTTCACAGTTGTCTACGGATTATTGTTACTCTTTCCAAAGGCTGCTGTACTATGAGAGATGTATCGTATTTCTATTTAAAGTACAGTAATTATTTCTAAATGTGCATCTGTACATATACATTAGCATATGCAAACCTGCATTCCCTTTGTCCGCTTTCTTGGTGAAGCGGAGGTGGACACTGGAGGGCTCTAGAGATCCACCTACAGCCCGTGAGAAGAAGATGTGGCTGTTGGAGGACGACAACTTTTTCAGTCACCACGCCTTCGTGTTTATTTTATTGAAAACTGTTGTTTATTGACTGTTAATTCTCTTTTACTATTTTTTACTTGGAGTCATGTGGCGAGGCAGAAAGGCAGGATAGGAATAGTTTGAATGAATGAATGAGTGAATGAATAAATAAGGCCTAGCTTGACAAGATCTCATTTGGCCCACAGTAATGTGTTCCCTGCGGGATTGCCTTTGAAGGCTCCTAGAAACTTTAGTTACTGCAGAATATAGATGCTAGACTTAGAGCTGAGCCAAATATCCTCAAACGAGATCTTTCAGCTCAGACATTGGGGTGGGTGAATCTTCAAGGGGCAAAACGAGTTTGCAGTTTTTGTTGGGAGGGCGTTTCTGCCCCCTCTTCACATGGCAACTGTGATTTGCACTCCACCCCGCCCCCCAGCAGTGGGGTTGGCATGTGTGTGCGTCCCCCACATCTCAGGAGGTTGGAGGTGTTGCACCAGCCCTGCCCTGCCCAGTTTTTTTTTTCTGTCAAGAAAGAAGACAGAATAAACGGTGGGAAAACACGGGAGGGTTACCAACTGAAGATGTATGGACCCTGTACAATTCCGTGGAAGAGGCAGTGTGAGTGCACAAGCACAGGGTCATCTGGAGGCACCCAGAGAGACAAAGAGAAGTAGGGCTAAAGATTTGCCCATTTATCAGAGGGGACAGTTCTGACCTCCCTCATGAAAGGCTTCAAACCCTCATGTGGTATCTTTGCCACATTATGTCAGTGCTGTAGAGATTCTTTCCATGAGTAATTAGCCTTCAAGCGGCATGAATGGGCTAGTTTTCTATCATGAGAATAAATTTTAGCTGACAAATTAGACAGATTCCCTGAGGCAACGGCTATGCAGTTTTGCCATCCACACTGGAAAACATGATTTATAATGGAGTCCTATTTTCTGGGCACTCCTTTCTTCAGGAATGAAGTCTACACTACATCTTAGATCTTCTGCTTAACTTGACCATGCCAGCCCATATTTCCCGTTGTTTTGTTTTGTTTTAAAGAAAATGTCGTGACTATACTACCAAATTTTGACAGGGCTTATCTACAGGTACAGATAAATCATGTGACACAGATTTCCGGGGACTATACCATTTCATAGTTCAGGTGGGAGGATCACATGGTGACCTGAAAGTATGAAAGAGCCATTACAGATCAAACACCACAGACCGAACTTTCATAACAGTCCTCTCCAAACAAAAAACAAAGGCAGCCATGTTGGCCATAAGAAAAATATCCAAAATCCTTATGGCGTAATACCTTTATTAGGCCAACTCAAAGATCTCAAAAAAATGTGCAAGCTTTTGAGATCTCCAGCTCTGTCAGCAAAATGTTACAAAAAGCAGGTGGGTGTGGGTGGGTAGAGGGGGAAGAAAGGATGTCTGCATCGTCAAGAGTTTCAAGCTGATATGGAGAAGCAGACATAAGGGATTGCAGACATTCGAATTGGGCTCTTCCCAGCGATGCAATGGTTTCAGGTTTCAGTGCCTCTCTCTGTCATTGCCTCCAACTCTCACTCCAAAAGTGACAGAAGGACATTGCCTGGCTTGCAAGCTGGGTGCATGTTGCCGTTTAGAATATGCAAGGCCCGATCAAGGCGATTGGGGAGTGCGCTGTGTTGTGCAAACCTGGCCATGGTGCTTTATTCAAGGGTAACACAACCCACACACATTGATTAGTACTAGGGTTATGCAAGAATGTTTAACCCTTGAATAACCCATGACGGCCAGGTTCACACGACATGGCGCAGCCCCCATTTGCCTCGATCAGGGCTTGCGCATTCAAAATTCCAGTCGCGTGTGCCTAGCACATGCTGTGGCTCATCATGGGTTAAATAACCCATGATGAGCTGGCTGTGTCGTGTGTTGTGTGAACTGGCCTGGAAAGTGGAAGAACATGCTGGAAAAGAGGTGGTGCTCTGCTTCAGGTTTATCAGCCACTCCCTTCTACCTCCACCCCCATATAAGAGTCACCCAGCATTTGGTGCCCATTGAGTACGCTCAGTCCACATTGGGCTATTTTGGGGGGTTGCGGTATTTTTTCTGAAGGTTTTTCTGTATAGCTGCAATCCTTGGTGTTCCCCAAGCCTGCTGACACCTCACTCTTGTGCATAAGTGGTGCCTTTTTGGCTACATAAGCAATTCCACTCACAGCCTGAATACTGGAAATGATATGAAGGGAACAACAAACGGGAACGACCTACAACGAGGTTGTTAGAGTGTGAATTGCTTCTCTTCTGGATTCTAGCCGCTCCATTTCCTCCCATTTCTGCCCCCTCCACTTCACATTCTGTGTCTGCTGAGCACGCATGGTCTTCTCTGGCATGTTTTGCCCTCCCACTGAGGTTTTTTCCCTAAAGATTGTTTTGTGGGGATGCTTCAGGCCTGGTGATACCTCCCTCTTGTGCGTGGATGGTATCATTTAGGCTATACAAAGACCTGCGTGGAAAATTGAGATTGCTCCTACTGCATATGAGGAGGAGGGAGAGGGAGAAGTCTGGGGGTATCCTTTGTAGAAAATGGACACCCCTTCCCTAGCTTCTGGCTCTTTTCTCTGATATTTAATTCATTTCTTTGGAGACCTTGGGGGACTCTACACAGAAATGGAATGAGAAGCGCTTCTGGTATTATCCGGATTTTCATGAAATGGCTTTTGGTCTGTCCCAGGCACATGAAGCCTTGCTGTGCTGGCCGCCTTTTCTCCTTCCTTAGTTGCAGGTGAATTGCCACTGCGAAATAGGGGCTGGCCGCCCTTTCTCCTTCCCTTCTGGGTATTCCTCAGTTGTAGGTGTATCACAGTAACGCGGCTGCGAAATACCGCAGCTGCAAGCTCCTGCTACTGGCTGCCCTTTCTCCTTCTGCTCTGTGTATTCTTTATTGTGCACTACGTATAACCGGGCTACTCCGCTATTGTGAATGAAACAGGGCTCTATGCAGGGCTACTGCTATTACGAATGGGGAAAGCAGGCTACTTATTTGTGAAAGGAGCCCTGCTGCAAATGGGGAAAAAGAGGGAAGCGGGGGGAAGGGGCGGCCCCACCCCTTGACCACATCACTTACAGATCACAACCAGCTCACAGAGGCATGCCCAGGATTTAATATGGGGGGACCGAGCACGCTGCCACGGAACTGCTCCAGAGCTGCATTTACAAAAAAACAACAGCATTAAAGGACTTTCCAAAAATGTGCATTTTGGGGACAGATGCTGCGGAATGGCAGCAGTTTGGTGACAGCATCATCTGTTGCAAATGACCCCGATGCGCTCTACCACTTCATTGAATCGCCATTAAATTAACTTTATCATTTGCCTTTGAATTACATTTAAATAAATGTGCATATTAACAAATCCTCATTGCCTGAATTTCTGGAGGAAGCGTGAGATAACTTACATGCATTTTGAGATTTAGAATTATTTCCTCTCTGTTCTGCTGTTCTACCTCTTCCTTGACAACACTCCTAGCACCTGGCATGCTACAGTTTGCAGAGACTTTAGTGGATTTGTCTGACCTAATAACCTCTACACCCTCTCACAATACCTCAGCTTCATACTTTTTAAAATAGTTCCTGAAAGCATTTCTTGGTGCTTGAATCCGAGTTATGGCTGAGGGCCACTCCAGCCATCACGTCTTTCTTCATTTTTTACAAACTCTGCACTTGTCTGCACTTCATAAGTGATGGTATACACATTTTCCCTATGGAGAGACTATCCATATAGCATGGGTCTGACATAGGGTGCAGTTCTGCTCTCCCAGCATGGACAGCAAGATGTGGATGCTCCCCACTGCTAGCAGGGCAGCAATGCACCCGGCCCCAGTATAGCAACCCAAAGCTTTCTTCTCTTCCCCTTGGAATATCTAGCGACATTTCCTGGGAGAAGCCCCACACACAGAGGCCTTGCTTTCATCAAGAAGAGCGGAGGCTGGGAAGTGGGGCATCGCATTATTGCGTGCCAAGCCCCTCACACCCTGGGAGACAGGACAGGAACATGGGAGATCAAAGGTGGTACCTGGCAGATTGGGGGTGCGAGAAGATAGCCTGATGGGATAGCAATGTAAGCTGGGGGCAGCTGCTGTAAGCACCAGCCTGTTCCTGGTGGCTCAGGGTGGAGCCTGATGGACATGGGAGTCAAGCTAAAAGCAAAAACCTGTATCAAGCCAAAAATTGCGCTCCCTGCCCCCCACTTGGCTCTAGCAGCTCATCCCGTGAGAAGTCTTTCCTGAGGATGAGCCTAAAAGAGAGCCACTGCGGTGCAGTGGTTAGAGTGCTGGACTCAGACTTGGGAGATCTGGGTTCTAGTCCCCACTCTGCCATGAAGCTCACTGGGTGACTTTGGGCCAGTCACTGACTCTCAGCCTAACCTACCTCACAGGGTTGTTGAGAGGATAAAATGGAGAGGAGGCCACCTTGGGTTCCTTGCAAGAGGAAAAAAGGTGGGATATAAATGTAATGATAATAAAAATAAAACCCTTGTTAGTATGTAAGGCAACATAACCTACTTGCTGTTCCCTTGTTTCTCACTTGCTTCGTACCTGTTTTTGTGCACAAAACTTCCTCATTAAGATTATCCTCTTATTTTCTATGCCCCATATATTCCCTGATCACCAGCTTCCAGACTGTCAACATTTCACAATTCACTGTTTTTCTTTCTCCGCTTTCCATGTTGGAGAAACCCAACGTATCTACACACAACAGCAACCTTGCCCATTTCATACTCACACCACAAAAAAACCTTAATATTTTGACTATGTTGCCTGTGAATTACTTATAGGAACTCCCCCTTTTACATTAATGCCACAGAACAAACAAGGAAAAATGTTTTAAGTGCGAGCGTAGCAGGAAGGAAGAAAAGGGCTGCTGTCAGCATCTGGGCGTGATCCACTGTAAAGGACAGATGGCCTAGTCTTCAAACACATTTTATTGTACGGGTAGTTCTCTAATGGAAGTGAAACCCTATCTCCGTTGTGAATATGTGCTCTTGCATCGAACGTGCATGTACGGGGATTACATACAGACGAGTCCCATCCTGGGCCAATGTTTGATTCTTATCAGCCTTTGACAGCAACATGAGTGTTCAGTCTTGTTTATGCTTTGGCAACACCTGAATGTCCTCTTGTGTTAATAAGATACGACTGAATTTAATTTTATGGAACAAGTGTGGAGGGCATTTATGCTATAGAAGGGTTGGAAGGAAAGAGGATGGAAAAAGAGCAGGGTGAGGCAAGCATATGTGAAAATCCAGCAATGAAGTCATCCAGAATTCAAGTTCAAGCAGCAAAGATATTTTCTGCTTGGGAGCGGGATCAAAAGTGGCAGCAGCTGAGAAATGTGTGGCATGTTACCCACCAGAAAGGGGTGGGTGGACAGAGCTATGCATAACAACGAGGAGTACAACATCACAGCAGAACGTGTGAAACTGCCTTGTCCATCCAGCCCAGTTCTGTCTCTGCTGCTGTGATCACTAGTGGCCTTTTCCTGCCCTGCCACCTGAGCTCCTTTTACCTGGAGATGCCAACGCTGATGAACCTGGAACCTTCAGCATTCACTTGCCACTGAGCTACGGCTCCTCTGCAAAGTGGCCACTACAGAATCTAGAACGGTCCTCTCATCTAACAGGCCAGGGTTGGGTGGGGTATTAAAGCTTCTCCTGCCATTAACAATCCTTTCTCACAAGAAGTACAGGACGGCATTCATCCTTCCAGTAATTTAAAGATCCCTGTAATCAGTCACTTTAGAACAAGATTGTTGCATACTGCACATGGCATGCTTATTAAATGTAGGGCTACATTAGCTTTCTATAGAAAATAATTATCTTACAGTACACAGTTTCCATAGTTTATGGGGGAAAGTGTACATATCAAAACAAAAACAAGAAGCATATCTCATGGGAAAATCGGCACAAAATTAAATAAAAAGTTGTCACAAAAACAGAGAGTCCCCCCCCCTTTTTTTTAATGCTCTCACATTTTTGAGTTCACATCCTATATTTTGCAACTGTGCAGGAACAGCTATGGTAGATGTAGGAAATACCTTGTGTATTCTGTGATTCTGTGCCAGCAAAGAAAGATGTAGGATTTGATATCTGGATGCATATCTTTAAATATTTTCAGTGGTATATAAATCGATTTTATTTATTTAACATTTCTTGGCCACCTTTCAAGGCAGGAGCGCTCCCAAGGCAGCTTACAGCAATAAAATACATAAAAACAGTTAAAATATTAAAAGCTATAAAAACACAAACACAATAAAATAGCAAGAAACACAATAAAAGCCAGCAATAACAGCAACAACAGCAGTCATACCAAGACAGGGCCATGGTAAAATAATATGTTTTCAAGGACTTCTTAAAAGCCTGCAGTGATGGAGCGTGGTGGACCTCCGATGGCAACTTGTTCCGAAGGTGTGGGACCACTGCAGAGAAGGCCCCGTCATGTGTGGTCACCCACCTAATTGCTCTCACGGGTTGGAAAATGAGAAGGGCCTCTCTTTCTGATCTTAAAGGATGGGCAGGCTGATATGGATGAAGGCGGTCCTTCAAGTAACCTGTGCGGGACCTACATGAAAACAGAATGAGATGTGCATTCGGGTATTATCTGGATTTTCATGAAACTGGCTTTGTTCTGTCAGGGACACACAAAGCAAGAAAAGCAGAGTATACCATACCTAAAACTCCACTTTTCATAGGTCACACAATGCTTGAAATCCCCATACTTCTGGGTTGAGTGGGCGGAGTAGAACTGAACATCATCAACCCAGTAGGTTCTGCTCAGCGAATGAGAGTTCCCCATCCTTGTCCATGCTCCCCTGCTCAGGAAAGTTTGGAAGCACTGAATTAAGCCCCCCTAGTTTAACCCCACACCTCTCCCCTCTCATCCACCATTTGGAAATGGCAAAAGTTTAAAAGGTGCACGGGGAAAACAAGCTGCAAACTATGAAAGGGCCCTTCCCGTGGTATTCCTTTGATGGACAGAAAACAGGAAGCTATAGTAAGAACAGCAGGCTGGCTTCTCGCCCCTCTCCTCCTTGCTGCTCCTCTCCTCCTGTCTACCCTACCTGGGGGAAATGAATGAATCAAAGGCTTCTTGGATGGAGAGCAGACTTCTGCATTACTCTGAGGGGGTGGCACAGCGCAATCGCTTGACTGGGGAAATGAATGAATCAGAAGCTGCTCTCTGTGAATGGACGCAGCAAACTGCTGTCTTGGTCTGAAGGGGTGAGCCTGTGTCCAAAAGCGCCTTGGGCAGCCTCACCCCTTTCCAGGACAAAGAAACACCATGCCCAGGATTTAATGCAGGGGGATCGGGCACACCTGTGATGGAAGAGCTTGGGAGCAGCTTTAAGGAAAAAAGATGCACTAAGGGTGCAATCTTATGGCCGCTAGTCAGCGGCTAGACGGCCATAGAATAGGTCGGTTCCCAGGAACTGACCTCAGAGCCCACAGTCGGAGGTCCCTGAGAACCAACCTCCACCCCCTCCCGCACTGCCTTGTAGGCAGCACGGATTGGCCTCACACTCAGAAGAGAAGCACAGAGCTGCGAAAACGGGGTGTTCCTGGGGGCAGGGCAGGCAGAAGTGCCGCTCCAATGCTTCCTATGCGTCATCCGGCATCCCACCCCCCTGCTCCAACTGCTTGTGGCCAGACAGCCAAAATTGGCTGTCTAGCTGTGAATGCAGGGCAGCTGAAGTGTGGAAGGGAAGATCCCCTCTGGGCAGTTCCTGCCCTGCATTGGATAGGTGGTCGCCTCCAAGTTCGGAGGCAGCCGCCTATCCCGATAGGATTGTGCCCTCCAAGGACTTAAAAAAAATATGCCTTTCCCAGAGGGAAGCAGCGGAGTGGCTGCGGATTTGCAACAACATCATCTGTTGTGAATGACCCTGATGCGTTCTCTCTCCACATTAAATCGGTGGTGTAGATTGGCTATTTGTCCCAAACTGTTTAAGGCCTCAAAGGTCAAACACACTGGTAATTAAATAATAAATAAAAACAAATTAAGCATCCTAAGAATTTCAGATTTTATTTAAATTTTATTTAAGTATGTCTGCCAAGATATGCTCAAAAATGTGTTGGCATGATCTAGCCAGACTGTGAAACTAGTTTGTGCATACATGCCCAACCTCTCTAATTGCTCTTTTTTATGACTTGCATAAGTAGAATAAATGTAAGTTGTATAATGTATGCAGATTGCAAAATCTCATATTTTCTTTTTTACTGGCACAGAATTTAGTTTAATTGAAAAAAAAAGAACAGAGTATACAAAGTTCTGGGCCTAAGTTTTGTTCACTGTACTGACATCCCTATTTCCCTTATTTACAATGGAACAGCATTCCCTTTTGCTACAAGTTGGCATGGCTTTTGTGTGTTTATTTAAGTTAAGATTGATAGAGCTCTTGCTTTTAAAAATATTTTTACTGCTCTAAAGGCTGATGAGATTTAAAAATATTTTAAAACTAAAATGAAAACAAAAGTGAAATAATTAGCAACAACCATAACTTCCGTTCAGACCCAGAAAGACGGAGGGAGCCATGGTGCAGGAAGAAGCTGGAGTCATGAACTCCAGGTAAATCCAAACTTTTCCAGGGACAGAAAAAGTGTGTAAAGCCTTTCCTTCATTCTATAACATGTAACATGTATTTTTTGGCAGGGCTCCTATGCCTTTACCAAATGCATTGCAGGCATCAGGCATTCAGCAAGTGTAGCTTTTTCCTTCATATTCTCCCAACAGTTCACTGAAAAAATAGAGACACTCTTGTACAATAACACATGACCTCTTTACGGCTAGATCCATTCTCTTGCATGCTATATGCTTATATTTAGTTAGGGCCCAATCCTATGCATGTTTAGACAGAAAAAAGTCCTACAACTCCCAGCATGCCCCAGCCAGCCACCTGAGAGTAAATCCCATTGAACGCAATGGGGCTTACTTTTGGGTAGACATATATAGGGTTGCACTATTACACTACAACTGCTTATTCTCACTGGCTTCCGAAGGAGGGTGTGTTAGGACTAGGGATGTCCAGCACAGGGAAATCCGGCCCTCGTGGGGCTCCACAGATTTCCCCCCAAGGACACTGGTCTTTGTCACGTTCCCTTGGCCCCCACCTTCCTCATGCATGCACGCTCAAGAAGAGAGGCTTCAGTTTCACATCTTTAATTCACTATCAACAGGTTCATTACAGATGCAAATCCCCGATGACTCTCAGGCTACAAAGGAATACGAGCAAGGAATCCAAATGGGAGCTACGATGTTGCCAGCAGTTTGAACAGGGACTTGCTGGCTAGAATAACTTAGGGAGGAAAACCCCGCCCTTCCAGTGATGCTCCCCTATGTCGACCCTCATGTATTGCCAACCGGGTCGACCGTCTGAGCTCCGCCTCTAACTTTTCCCACTTCGCTCTGCGCCGCAGTCTAGCATCCCTCAGGTCACGCCCCGCGCTCTCCTCCTCCTGGATTCTCATGGCTGGGGGGCGGGGGGGAGGCTTCAGGCCCAGCTATCTGGGTGCCAGCATCCTGAGAAGCACGCCTATCCATATCTGAACTGGCTGGGGAAGATGTCTCCCCCGGTTCTTGCTGCTCCCCTTCTGAATCTGAACTGCGAACTATCTCCATACGCTCAGAATCAATCCTGACAGTCTTCAGCCAGTGGATTGTGACTTGTGACTCACTGTTGGGTCGCAAGAGCAGCACTGTCACCATATAAACAAATATATGGTAAAAAATTAAGAAATGCGTCCCCAGATGCATGTTTGGACTAAAGGTGGATTCCAAAAGGTTGAAGACTCTTGTGTTAGCAAACTGGCCCGTAACACTTTCCTTGTTTAAAAATGTGAGAAAGTTTAGTATTTGGCTGGACTTGCTTCCTGAATGGTTAGTGCCCCACTTTTGTCAAACCCCTTGAATTACAGCTGAAAGTCCTGGCTTCGCTCCCATCTGGGTGTGTTTCCTTTCAACTTCAATGTGGTGGTGTACAGAGGCCAACTGCCAAAACAGTTATCCTTGTTCCAATATTTCTGGCCCTGACTGTATTATAGGATAGCAGCAGCTCAAAGACATTCTGCAACATTTCCTACATAACCTTCTGAGATGAAAATAAAGAAATTGCTCTGCATTTGTATAGCACTCCTATTTCCAGAGGGATCATTGGCCAAGTGCCCATAGTTTTTGCACTTTGCTAAAGGCACATCTCCACCTGCTGTACCCTGTATGCATGTACTTAGGATAGCTGGTCTTGCTCTGACCCTCTAAGGTCACCTGGTAAGGCTCTCTTAGTGGTGCTACATACTCCTGAGATCCAATCTGCAGTTATTTGGAGCAGGGCGTTTAGTGTCATGGCATCGACTATATTGAATAATCTTCCCCCCAAGATCAGACATGTGCCAACACTTTTTATCTTCAGGCCCATGTTGATGACACATCTATGTATGCAAACTTTCCCTGTGTAACTGAGCCTACCAACCTATGCATATATAAATACAACATATTCTATGTATTGGTTTTATAGAATTTCATTTTTATAATTTGTGCACACCACTTTGAAATCTGTAGATATAAGTAGTTTAGAAATGCCTGCTTTATTATTTATTTACAAGTGTTCACTAAACTTATCATTACATTTCCTTTTTAATGTATGTTTAAGGTATACCGGACTTTTAAGGTACACTCCACTCTATGAGTATAAACTGCTGCTGTGTTTAACTCAAGCATGTTTAATCTCATTAAGAGCACAATCCTATGCAGGTTTAGACAGAAAAAGTGCCACAACTCCCAGCATTCCCCAGCCAGCAAATGCTGGCTAAGCTGGCTGGGGAGTGCTGGGAGTTGTAGGACTTTTTTCTGTCTAAGCTTGTGTAGGATCGCGTCCTAAATTTGTTAGTCTTTAACAGGGCTATCCCTCTGCAAATAACCTCACAATGGATCTACCTTATGGAATAGCGGCAACTGCCTCCAACCCATTAAAGAGCAGTTACTTCGTGAATACCCAGTTATGAGGTGGGGGACAGAAGAGGAGCTACCGCCTATTTGAACAAACGAACAGCATTTTTCAGAAGTCACCCCGCAAAAAGCAAGATAAGGGAGGAATAGGGATGAAAGTGAAGAGGATCTAAAGAACCTCTTGTTAAGGGTGAAAGTGGAGAGTGCAAAAACTGGTTTGAAACTCAACATTAAAAAAACTAAGATCATGGCATCTGGCCCCATCACTTCCTGGCATATGGAAGGGGAAGAAATGGAAGCAGTGACAGATTTTATTTTCTTGGGCTCCAAGATCACCGCAGGTGGTGACCGTAGCCATGAAATTCAAAGACGCTTGCTCCTTGGGAGGAAAGCTATGGCAAACCTAGACAGCATAGTCAGAAGCAGAGACATCACCTTGCCGACAAAGGTCCGTCTAATCAAAGCTATGGTTTTCCCAGTAGCAACGTATGGCTGTGAGAGCTGGACTATAAGGAAGGCTGAGCACCGAAGAATCGATGCTTTCGAACTGTGGTGCTGGAGAAGACTCTTGAGAGTCCGCTGGACTGCAAGGAGGTCCAATCAGTCCATCCTAAAGGAAATCAACAATGAGTGCTCATTGGAAGGACAGAGACTGAAGCAGAAGCTCAAATATTTTGGCCACCTGATGCGAAGAGAAAACTCTCTGGAAAAGACCGTGATGCTGGGAAAGACTGAGGGCAAAAGGAGAAGGGGACAGCAGAGGATGAGATGGCTGGATAGCATCACCGATGCAATGAATATGAACTTGAGCACACTCCGGGAGAGAGCGGAGGCCAGGAAGGCCTGGCATGCTGTGGTCCATGGGGTCACGAAGAGTCGGACACGACTGAACAACTGAACAACAACAATGCGAAGAGAAAACTCCCTGGAAAAGACCCTGATGCTGGGAAAGACTGAGGGCAAAAGGAGCACCTCCAGCAGCACCACACAGGCTGCTTAACAAGATCAGCCTCGGATGGCCTTCTCTCTGTCCCATCAGCCAGGACAGCTAGACTGGTGGGGACGAGGGAGAGGGCCTTTTCTGTGGTGGCCCCCACTCTGTGGAACTCCCTCCCTAGGGAACTCCGCCATGCCCCCTCTTTAATGAGCTTCCGTCGTGCATTAAAAACGTTGTTGTTCAGGCAGGCATTTGGGGTGGGTTAGGGTATTTTAGAAAATGTTTTTATTGTAGAATTTTATTGTCTTAAACTGTTTTTATTGTATGTTGTACATCGCCCAGAGTGGCTGGGTGACCAGCCAGATGGGCGATTAATAAATTTAATAATAAATAAATAAAAATAAAAGGGGACGGCAGAGGATGAGATGGCTGGATAGCATCACCGATGCAATGAATATGGACTTGAGCACGCTCCGGGAGAGAGCGCAGGACAGGAAGGCCCGGCGTGCTGTGGTCCATGCGGTCACGAAGAGTCGGACACGACTGAACAAGGGATGTATGAGGGGCAGATATCAGGAAATAAGGCCTAAATAAGGACACTAAGGGCGCAATCCTACGCAGGTTTAGACAGAAAAAAAAGCCTACAACTCCCAGCATGCCCCAGGCGGCATGGCTGGCTGGGGAATGCTGGGAATTGTAGGCCGTTCCGGCTGACCCTGGTTAGGACTGAACCCTACGGGTGCAATCCCTGAGAGCTCACGCAGTGCTGAGAAAACACCCCGCACCTTCTGAGTCCCTCCCACGAATGGAAGTTAAGGGCGCAGTCCCGAGCGTGTTTAGACAGTCAAAAAAAAAGCCTACAACTCCCAGCATGCCCCAGGCAGCATGGCCGGCGGGGGGATGCCGGGAACCGTAGGCCCTTCTGCCTCACCCGGCAACGCTCAGCCCCCGGAAGAAGGGCGCGCTCAGCCCCCTGCGAGGAGGCTGCCGCCGAGCTCCTGCCGCGGGGCGGAGCCGGGCAGAGGCGGGGCCGTCCGGCGGCGGCGGCGATGGCGGCGGCGGAGGCGCCGCCGGGAGACGCGCTGCGCGCCCTGGCCGCGCAGCTGAGGAGCCGGGCGGAGGAGCAGGCCGCGGCCCTGCCCGGTTGCCTGGCAACCGTGAGGCGGGCGGCGGGGCTCTTCCGGGACGCCGGGCACAGGTGAGGCGGCCGCGGCGGGGCGGGGCAGGCGAGGGCGCGCCGAGGGACGCGCGTCTGGGCGCACGTCTGGACGCGGGGCCTCGTGTCTGTCTTCCCTGTCATAAAAAAGGGTGGGGTGCAGGAGACCCCAGCCAGGTGGTCCAGGCTGAACAGCCTCAGGGCGCAATCCTGGGCAGGTTCGGGCAGGGGAAAAAAAGTCCTACAACTCCCAGCAGCCCCCAGCCAGCGCAGCTGGCTGGGGGCTGCTGGGAGTTGTAGGACTTTTTTTCCCCTGCCCGAACCTGCCCAGGATTGCGCCCTGAAGGTGCTAAAAGGGGCTTCCAGCCGCAGGTGACATCAGGCCATCCAGGACCCAAGCGCGGCGCCTGGTTCTTGATGGGGAGTGGACCCAACCCAGCACAAGCGGAACACCTGCGCCGAGGCAGTCGGGACTGTGGGGCACGCGGGGAGGTGCGGGGCTTTCCTCAGCCTGAACATGCATAGGGTTGTGCTTGTTGTTGTTTATCCGCTCAGCCGCTTCCGACGCTTCGTGACTTCCTGGACCAGCCCGCGCCAGAGCTTCCTGTCGGCCGTCGCCACCCCGGGCGCCCCCACGGTCGAGCCCGTCACCTCCAGAATATCATCCGTCCACTTGCCCTTGGTCGGCCCTCTTCCTTTGGCCTCCCACTTTCCTCAGCATCAGCATCTTCTCCAGGGTCTCCTGTCTTCTCATGATGTGGCCAAAGTACTTCAGTTTGGCCTTTAATATCCTTCCCTCCAGTGAGCAGTCTGGCGTTATTTCCTGGAGGATGGACCGGTTTGATCTTCTTGCAGTGCATAGGGTTGCACCTTTTAAAAAAAAAAAAATCTCTGCACGGTGGCTTAGAATGTATGCCGGAGAAAAGTTATTTATTCGGTCGCCGTCGCCGTTTATTTTGCTTCCCTTTTCTTTCTTGCTGCCTGCTTTTACTTAGTATCCCTAGTAGTTAAAATAGGTTCTCTGTATCCTTCACCTAGTGACAAAAAGCTCAAAGAACCAGCAGGATACTAGTTCAAAGAACTAGTTATTTGAACCCAGAGGAGTTCTCGGATTTTGGATTGGATTGGTTACAGTGTAACTGCTGTTAATGTGAGATGAATGGAAAATTCGTAGGAAACTTTGGCCACTGGACATCATGGCAAACTGCTGTTGAAACCAAGTAGGATTCTAAAAAGTAGTTTTATTACGGGATTGGGGTCAGTTGTTCAAAGAACAATTCCATGACTAGCGCAAGCCCTGTTCTGAGCCTTTGGATCTTGGCCAATATCTGAGGCCTACTTTTTAGAATCAATAATTGTCATAGTTCATGACATGGTCATAGCTGTCCCACATTAGCAAATCTGATGTGGGCGACCTTGTCCCCTGTGATCTGAAGTAATCCTAACCGTAGAGCAGAAACATTCTTGGCTGTGGACTTTGATGAGCCTTATTGCAGCAGAGCAGAAATAGCAGTCTATAATTTTCATGAGAATATCCAAAAACCCTTCTCAAAATAAAATGGTGTAGAAAAACAAATTAAATGAACACAAGGTCCATGCCAAAGCTGACCCCTGATCTTGAGACTGTTGGAAGGCCAAAATATTTTATGGCTAATTTAATATGATGTTGCTTTCAATATTTGGTATTTTAATAATATGGTGGTATATAGAGTAAAATTATTGAGAGAGTGCCCTTTTCTGTTTACAGGAAGATAGCAATTAAATTGGTTCTTCTGATTTTCTTCTTGCTGTAATGGTGCTAAAGCATTAGCAGTAATGACTATAATAGGAAAGATCTGAAAAGAAGTGTTTTAACATTTGCTTGGCTTGGCACATGCCTGACATATTTTACAGGAGAAAAATCCAGTACATGGTGCAAGAGTTCTGTATGTTTATTGGAGGTTGTGTGGGACTTTGGATTGGTTACAGTGTAACTGCTGTTAATGTGAGATGAATGGAAAATTTGTAGGAAACTCTGGCCACTGGACATCATGGAAAAAGTTCACAAATGAGCATGGTTAACAGCAGAGCATGATCAACAGCAGACAGTGTGTTTATTGCCCGGTCATTATACATAGTCACCACATGGAGGTTAAGCACATTCACTGGTTAATATATGAAATCAAAACAGGTAGGCATTCCAATCCAAAAAACCCCCCAAGTGACTAAAGGTATAATCCTATACATGTTTAGACAGAGAAAAGGCCTACAACTCCCAATATGCCTCAGCCAGCTCATGCTGGGAGTTGTAGGCCTTTTCTCTGTCTAAACCTGCTTAGGATTGCACCTTATGGTTTTCTTTTTAGATAGAAAAAAGGCCTATAATTCCCAACATCCTGGCCTGGGCATGCTGGGAATTGTAGGCTTTTTTTCTGTCTAAACATGCATCTGATCGCACCTTTAGGGAATAATCCAATGCATGTTTAGACAGAAAGTTTAGACATACAACTCCCAGCATTCCCCAGACAGCCATGGCTGGTTGGGGCATGCTGGAAGTTGAAGGACTGTATTCTGTCTAAACACCCTGAGTCACAAAAGTGACCGTTTTAATGTGTGCTTGTCCAGCGTTTTGGAACAGGTCATCTTCTTCAGGGGCTGCCTACAGCACAATAAAATATAGACATTTAAAAACACTCTTGCGTAAAAGCCAAATGGCATATAGCACAAAACCATGGACAAAAAATAGGTTCATTTCTACGAATTCAAATGTGAATTGAATAATAATAGAATTATTATTTTAATAATAATTCTGTTATTAAAAACATAAAACCATGCTCCAACATTAGAAATGCCAAACCACCAGATAGTTTTTAGCTGCACTACCTATATCCAGTTCAACAACTGAGCAGTAAGCCATCACTACCAAGTTCCCCAGTCATCTTTATATCTCACTCCCACAGCTGCAAATAATCAACATCCAGGGCTCTTTTCAAAAGTCAAACCATCACATTTTTCACACGCCGTTTCCCAGGGACTATCTAAATGCCATTTAAACAAACAACATCACACAGAAAAGGAAAAATTAACAGCAAAGGAAGAAGTTGAATGAGGCAGCCCCACATAAAGCACATTACAATTATCCAATCTTGAGGTTACCAATGCATGGATCACTGGCCAGGCCATCCCTGTCCAGGAATGGATCATATTAGCCAGAGCTGGTAATAGCCACTCTTTGCTGCCAAGGCTACTTGGGCTTCAGGTGACAGATGAATGCAAGAACACCCCCAGACTACGTACCTATAGGGGGAGTGCAACCCCAGCCAGGGCAGGTAAACTTCTGGATGTGGGAACCACCCCACCCACAAATACTTTATCTTACCAGAATTCAATTTAATTTGGTTAGCTTTCATCCAACCCACCACTGTATCCCGTTCATGGCCCAGGCCACACTTGACTCGTGTAACAGAGAAATAGAGAGGGGTTATCATCTGCATACGGATGACACCTCATCTCGAATTCCCTAATAACCACACACAATGACTTCATATAGGTGTTAAAAAACATTGGTGACAGGATCATGCCCTGAGGCACCCCACAGCACAGTTGCCAAGGGGCCAATTCACAATCCCTCCACACCACTCCTTGGAATGGTAGGAACAGAACCATTTTAGGAACAGAACCATTTCAGTAGTTCCCCTTATTCCAGTCTCATGCAGCTGGTCCAGGAAAATACCAAGGTTGATGGTATATACCAGAAATTCCCAGTTCGCTGTGAGAAAAATGCTAACGTTTCATGAGAAATAATTCAAAGAAATACTTGGAAGGGCCTTCCACCAGCCCAGTGGGACTTTTAATTTTTTTCTTTCTGAACTGCTGGATTTCAATTTCAAAACAGTTTGCTATGTTGTTACAGGAAAATAAGTCTAACGTTCCCTTGGAGTTAGTTTCATGCTTCTTTGGATTATAAGCCTAAAGTATTCATACGCAGAGGAGTCTACTGATTGTAACTGCATGATTCACTGCTTTAGCCTTGTCTTGTTCCAACCATTCTCTGTTTTCAGGCAGGTAGCTTTACTTTAGCGGTGGGCCGCTTTTGGCTGCAACTCCCATCAGATGTGGACTACAACTCCCATCAGCCTTAGCCAGCATAGCCAATAGCTAGGGATGGTGGGAGTTCTAGGCCAAAACATACGGAGGGCTACAACTTGCCCAGCCCTGTTATACTGTGTTCGTGCACTGAATGTGATTGGATAATGCAGTCACTCCTAATGCAGAGATGCAACAACATTATCTGCCCTTAAAAGAAGGGCACCCAGAACAGTGTGACTTGAGCGAAAAACACACAGGGTGTTCTGCCAGTAGGTTCCTCTCTTTCTCGTATACCTTTTTGGGTGTAAGTGTACCTGCAGTTTTAATTCAGAAACGGTATGCTTCATCTGTTATCAGAAGTTTGGAAACCCTATTGTGTGTATCAGAACCCTCATTTAAAACGTATTTCTTATCTTCCTTGTTTCCATGGGACTGAAGCTAGCATACAAGGAGGGGTGTAGCTCAGTGGTAGAGCACAAGCTTTGCATGCAAAAGGTCCCAGGTTCAATCTCTCGTATCTCTTGAGCGGGCTGGGGAAGACTAGTGTCCGAAAACCTGGAGTGCTGCTGCCAGTCGGCGTAGGCAGCAGTGAGCTAGATGGGCCAATGATGTGACATGGTATGTTCCTGTCTTCCATCCAGGCATTGACCAGACCCAGACGGTTGCCTCATCTTAGCCTGAAGGCATGTGATGTGGCAACTTGCTAAACAGGTCTGGGTCTGGTCATAGCCTGGATGGGAGACTTTCTGGGAAACCTTTTTGTGTCCCTTGGAAGAAAAGTGGCTATAAAAAAAAATAAATCATCTTGTGTTGATCTGAGATATTTAGCACCAGATCTAGAAATACTTCTATTTTTATGAACTGGCTTTGCAGTTTTAGAAATTGGACCCTGTAGGGGCCTGAGAAAATCTTGAGTTCCTTTGTATCAGTAAATATTTTAAAACCCAGGTAAGTTTTTATTTGCTCTTTTTCTAGCTCTGGCTAGGACAAAATATGGAAACATTTTGGATTATCATTTTCTTTAACAAGAAGAAAACTTGCCTGGTGCATCCTCCTCCTTCTTCTTTGATGCATTTATTCATTCATTGTTGATACTGTTTGCTTCACTTGACATTTGTTTTTCATTTCAGGGAAGCAGCAACTGAAAGCCTATTCCAAAATCTCCTGCAAATTTTGAAGAAAGCTTCACATGAAACTGATGTGGCCTACAAGGACACCAGTAAACTACAACATCTAGATTCATGTTTGCTGCTGCTATCAGAATGTTTCAGATGCCTTCGGAATGCCTGTGTTCAGTGTGTGGATAATCAAAATATTATCAGGTATAGTTGTGGCCCCCATTAGTAGGCACAAGCTGGCATCTTTTTTTTAAAAAAAAGCTTAATGCAGTCATTTGTTTCACCTTATTGAGTTTTTATTTGATTTAACATTTGAAGTGAGCTCTCTTTGAAATGCATTTCTCTCCTCCTTACTAGTTCACTCCATCTTTTTGCATCCACTCTTGGCATATTAATAGAAGATGACTTGTCTCTAGTGAAAATGAGGCCCTGACTTTGCCTATTCTGACTATTTAAAAGTTCAATATATTCAAAAATATATTTTAAAACTCAACTAGGAAAAAATTCATAGAATCATAGGGTTGGAAGGGGCCTACAAGACCATCGAGTCCAACCCGCTGCTCAGTGCAGGAAGCCTGATTCCCAGGCAGTCTCCCATCCAAGTACTAACCAGGGCTGACCCTGCTTAGCTTCTGAGATCAGGCGCATCCAGCCCTTTGCTCGTCAGTGCCCTTTAACTTGTTAAACAAATGAAAACATGCCACACAGGAAAAATTAAGATATGAATGATTTATAGAGAAGTAAATGTAAAAGGACATAACATGTAAAATTTAAATGTGAAACATACAATGATTGTGGAGAAAATACATTTGTACTTAAGAACTGCATGGGTTACTTGCAAATCCTACATCATTCAAAGTAAACTGCAGCTTAACTCTTGCTGAGACCTATTAGGAAACAATATTAGGAAAACTGTATTAGGGTGCAATCCTATGCATGTTTTGACAGAAAAAAGTCCTACAACTCCCAGCATTCCCCAAGCAGCATGGCTGGTGGGGGAGTGCTGGGAGTTTTAGGACTTGTTTCCTGTCTAAACATGCATAGGATTGCACCTTCCATGATTCTCAAATGGAATAACTGTGACGTACAAAAGTTATAGTAAGCCCAACTAGCAGCAGTTTGAATTGTTATATAGCGCCACTTAAACTTCCACCAGTCCAAACTAGTTAAATGCAATGTTGGAAGCTTTTAACTAAATAACTGTAATCCGAACCTTTACGGAAAAGGAAGGAGGTGGGGGGATCAAAAGGAATGTATAGCTACCTATCCTGGGCAAAGATCTAAATACCAGGCTCCCCTGGACCCCGATATAGATTGGAGGAGACCTTTTCCGGGGTCCAAGGTATAAGACCCAGCAAAATCCAGATAGGAGAATTAATGCAGGTCAGAAGTGAAGAAAATGTTTTAAAATGGAAAAGGTGGTGAAGCCTAAGACTCACCAGTGAGTAAAATGAAATAGTGGAGAAAAACTGAATTAAGTTGCTTAGGAGCTAGGCATCTAACCCCCAAAAGCTAATTCAGAAATGGCTAGCTGCAGCCTTAAAAGCTGAAGAAAGGATATGGTCGAAGTAAGAAATCCCCTGCTGTCCCAACAGGCAAACAAGCAAACTATGGCTAAAAAGGCCCCCAAGCTAGCAAAAATCTATTAGCAAAAAACAGAGCTGTGCCAAAAAAGCAAAGCAAAGAAAAAAGATCTGAAGTCCCTCTCTGGGGGGTTCAGTTGCTTTTTAAAAATTTACTGACTCCCCTAAATCTTCTTGCCTTCTTTTTGGCCTTTTTCCTTCTTTTCAGTTGCCAACTAGACATTTGGTTCTGGATTGGTGAAAGACATACTGTGTGGGCAGAAACCTGTACAAGCAGACTTTTTCTATAGGGAACATTTCAGACTCATGGAGCTGCTAGCTGCAGGGAGTAACAAACATTGTAAGTTCTTCTTCTACTGGTCTGTTGTTCCACAACTTGGCTGTTAGCATCTCAGACTCCAGGCAGCAAAAACTTTCTGCCCTCAAGGAATGACTGGCCTATTTTTGAACCAAAGTTTTACTTCCATTCCATTCCATTGCTTCCTTATAAGCGCTCTGTTCCCAGGACTTGAACCCCCCAGAGGACCTGACTGACATCTGGTATCTGAGTGAAACCTTGTGAGGGAATCTTCTCAGTTTGTTAAATTGTAGCCCAGGCTAATTGACATGTTTGATTCTTTAGGAAGCCATCCCAGGGACCATAGGTTATTTTGGAGTTCCCACTCTGAGGCCATAGGTACTGCTGCAACCTTGGAAGGAGAAATACAAACAGGAATAGTTTCCCCCCACTTCTTGCAATGCCAGGGAAAGAACTGTGGTTGCTTCCTCACCCGAGGCTGGAGCTTTGACCTCAGGTGAGGATGCGAATGAGGGGGAAGGGAGGGAGGGAAAACGCTGAGGATCCATAACCTCCTGAAGCCTCCCAGCTTCTGTCCCCATGACTCTACTAGATGTGCTCAAAAATTAATCTAGTGAAAAAAGGAACAGAACGGTGGAGATCACTTCCATCCGTCCTTCTGCTCTGCCAGGCGCCTGCTGGTAGGGCATTGGATGTTCAGAGCGCTCAGATATTGGAGGGCTCCTTGGGAAAACATAGGGTTGTTCTGCCCAAGTTTCATTTGCTTTCAGAGGTATATGAAATCAAATGATACTTCTATTAAACAGGAAATAAGCAGGATTTATTCTGAGATCTGTTGCCCCTGCCCCCAGTTGATTTCTCCTGCGGCCTACCTTGAATGTATTGCGCAGTAAAATACTAATAGGTGGGAGTTCAGTGACATTGTCTACACCAAGAATTCAGGAGTTATGCATACAAAAGTCTAGTAAATAACAAAATTCAGATTTTAGTCATACATTTGCATCTCTTAAAACGTGTGTGGCTTTTGAATCTTTGATATTATTTATATAGTACCATCAGCGTGCACTGAATACTTAGTATCCATATAACTCTTTAGCTGATTCAGAGTGTTTCACATACATTATCTCAGTAATCCTTAAAATAATCTGTAGGGTAGATCAGCATTATGATTCCTATAGTGCAAGTGAGGGTTGAGGGAAAGATTGGTTTATCTGGGTTCACCTGCTGAATTCTGGCAGAACTAAATTTAAATCTCGGATTTCCAGTTTCACAACTCCATCTATTAGCCATTATGGTACACTTGCTCTCTTCTAAGACTTGAGTCATACCTACACATTTTTTCTTCTACAATGATCCAGATTGAAAATCTAACTTTGTTTTTAAAACAAAAAGGTATTTGTGGAGGAGTTAATGTGAACAGCTGAATGATATGATGATTCGGATCTAACATCAAACCAAATAATGCATGGATTGGCATTACTTGAATGTGCAGTCAAGGAGCCTTAGTTCTCGTATCTGCTTGACATCCCCTCCTGGGTGACAACTCTCTGCATCCTATCCTGGTTGAAACCATGGTTTACTGTTTTGTCCAAGCCAGTAACTTATCATTTGAACTTGCCCTGCAAAGCAGGATTGGAAAACAGGATCAGACTCTGGTTTCTGGTCCTAGTTTGCAATGTAAGTTCAAAAAAATAGTTTTCTGGTTTGCTCATACCAGAATAGAATGCAAGGAGTCACCACACAGTGGAAAGATAATCGATGATGGAGGAGATGGTGCGATCCCAAGATTCCTTGACCGCATGTTCAAGGACCACCAAATTATGGTCTTGGTGTAACGTCTGAATGAACTTAGTTTAAATATCTTGAAGCATGTCATGCCTTAAAATAATCCAGTTCTTTGGACGAACTATTTTTATAAAGTTCATGAGAAAATTTGGACATGAAATAATATTTTGGTTTTATTCACTAGAGCTACAGTCCAGAAAGTTGTTGTACACGCATGACAACAATTGTCTCTGCACATTTAGAGGGTGTCTATATGTGTATGTTCAATTCCACTTTTATTTTAAAACACAATTCACTGAGGGGTTGCTGAAGCAAACTACTCAACTGTGTTTACAGATACCTCTTCGGCACAAAACTTTGGATTAAGGGCTGTGTGGCTGAACTGAGAGTAGCTACCACTCAATGGTTGTAGATGTGTCTGTGCAGTATTGAACTACTGGGTCTTGTTGATGGAAGAGAGAAGGTTTACAGGGTCATTTCAGATGTGAATCAAGCTGACTGAGTGCTAGGTGAGTAATCCAGGACCAAGCTGATAGTCATATTGACCTGGTTCAGACAATTTAACAACCCATGGTTTGTTAGCCATGGGTTGTTTGCAAGCATTCGGGAGTGAATGAGTGTGCTGGCTCCTGACTGCTCATCTACTTCTGCTTTGCTAAACAACCCAGGAACGTCCCATTCCTGGGTTGTTCGCAGTGATGTCTGAACCTGGAACTCTGGGTTGTTGAGGGAGTTTTAACCCAACAATAAACAATGGGATAATGCTCTGGGTTGTTTGTAGTGATGTCTGAACCTGGAACTCTGGGTTGTTGAGGGAGTTTTAACCCAACAACAAACAATGGGATAATGCTCTGGGTTGTTCGCAGTGATGTCTGAACCTGGAACCCTGGGTTGTTGGGGAAGTTTTAACCCAACAACAAACAGTGGGATAATGCTCTGGGTTGTTTCTCCTTTCAGCATTAGACGTGGTATGCCTATATACACTTGTTTCTGGGGAACACGAGTGGGAGGATGCGATTGCGCTCATGTCATACTTGTGGGTTTCCCATAGCTGGCTGCTTGGCCACTGTGTGAACAGAATGTTGGCCTAGATGGACTCTTGGTCTGATCCTGCATGGCTCTTCTTATGTTTCCTCAGCAATCCAGAGTTCCAGATTTGGATGTAATGGTGAACAACCCAGGAACGGGTATTCCTGCGTTGTTTAGCAAATGTGGGTAATGGTAGTGGGTGAAAATATAATAGTTCTATTTCGCTATCCCTGTTGGTTTGGGGAGCTGATGTTATACAAAGCTATACTAAGAAAGTATAGCTAACAAAGCCCTGCTCAAAATTTGAGGGAAACCGTTATCGCTTGAAGATCTTGGCCCTTGTTAGTGTGTGGGAAAAGTCGTAGAATCCAGTTCCTTCTTCATCTTATTTGAAGGTTGTCATGTGATATAGATAGGTTCAGATATTTGGATTTACATATTTGAAAACCATAATGAATTTGGAAGTTATTCTGGTACATTTCACACATACAACTACATCATTTGACCCTTTTCACATGATTATACAACACTTGATGAATTGCTGTTACATATGTAAACTGAGGGTTCTTTGAGGAAATGGGGGTGGGGATACAAATGTTCTAAGAAACATAGTCCATGGCATATCCACATATTCTCGTCACCATTTGATCGAGTGATGCAGATGCATATGTGACCAACTCTATGAATTAAAGTAGTTAATACTTCTCTGGGGGTGGGGGTGAGGGAGGGTGCAGGGAAAGAAAAATATGTGCAAATGGAAAAGACTGGACATGGATTAGGAGAGCAGTTTCCTGGTACCATCAATAAATGGTGATTAAACATAATTTATATTGCTGCTTCTGTATATGGAAATGTTTCAAGCCTCAGATTTTCTCTCATCACAAACTGGGAATTTTGTATTAGTTTTGTGGTTGAATATTTGGCTGTTGCAGAATACAACATTCTCCAATCTCTGGGTAGCTCAGTTCAACTCAGCTGTTTCATTTTAATAGTATTCCAACCACTGGGAGGACCTGGAAAGTCAAAGGGGTATAATTTTTTTCACTACTGTGAAGCATTATTGCTTCATTCCCACAGTTTTGAATGCATCTGTAAGTCATAAATTCTAAAACATTTTAATGCTTATTTATTAAAGCCATGTTTTACAGAGGTTTTCTCATGCTATCACTCACTGAAGTACTGAGGCTACAACCCTATGCACACTTACTTGGGAGCAAGCTGCCTCAAATTCAGTGAGCTTTCTGGGTAAATATGAATAGGACCAGTCTGCAAAGTGATTTGGGGAGAGAAGTATTTGAATACAGTGGGGCATTTCTGAGTAAACATGTATAGGAATGCACTGAAAATCTGTAAAAAATACCTCTCAGTGCAATACATCAGGGCTGGGGACCCTGTGGCCCTACTTATGTTGTTGGACTCCAGTTTTCATCAGGTTCAGCTACCATAGCCAATGCTCAGGGATGATGGGAGTTGTAGCCTAGCAACGTTCCCACCCCTGCAATACAGCATCTTCAAAGATGCAAGGTTATTGCTGTTGTCATAGCGGAATGTAGAAATGTAAGGGCATTTTCCACTCAGAGGGTCTCCTGCGCAAGCCCCGTTGAAATGAATAGGAGCTCTTGTTTTGTTCCACTTCCCTTCCCTGGGGCTTGTGCAGGAGAACTTCTGAGTGGATTAGCCCTAAGTGAATTGGGCAATCCTGTGTGCTGGTGTATTTTAATTAGTGTGTGCCATTGTTTACTATATTAAAGTAAGAGCAAGTTGTATAAAATCTGGCTTTATGGAGCATGTGTTCAGTGGACATGCAGAGTGCCGTGGTTCTTGTTAATCTGGCAGTATGTTGCTCTCCATGAAGTTAAACACTTTGTGGCTCCACAGAATAATTCACAACCTGATATTTGGAAAGGGGAAAATAGGAGTTTTTTCTGCAGGCCTGGGTAACTTGTGGCCCTCCAGCTATTGTTGGACTGCAACTCCTATCAGCATAGCCAATGGTGGGGGATGATGGAGGTTGCAGTCCAACAACATCTGGAGGGCCACAAGTTGCCCTCCCTTGCTATAAAGTTAAAATGCCTGAGAGCTGAAGCCTATTTATATAATCAGCAGCATCAAATGGTAATGATTCTCACGTGCTATGCCACTTTATGCTGAGTACTGGGTTGCATATTTGAATCTCTGCCGTGAAAATTCCCTTCACATTGAAAGCTAGCATGTCAGAGAGAAGGATTCTTCCTAATGTACCTATTTCCTATGTTCAAGGAGGTATGTAAACTGACCATAAGGTTGTACTTCATAGAACACTTGCTGGGAGGTAAGCACCATTGAGCATGGTGGAACCTCTTTCCAATCACTTGCTTAAGTTCTGGCATTTATTTCAAGGACTGTTAAATAGTACAAAGTTATATAGGTGTGATGCTCATCTTGAAATGGCTGAACTCATTGCTAATTTCATTTATGTCTGTGTTTCAGATATCTCATACTCTTTAACATTCAACCCATGATTTTTATGTGTAAGGAATACATGTTCCTTGGAATGCTGCCACACCATTCTTCAGGTGGGGGTGGTGATATCAGTTTACCCTGTAAATTAATTCCACTTTCTTAATGGTATGGTTCTTCTATGCAGTTAAACTCTTAGGGGGCAATGTTTTCTTCTGATTAGTGCAGAAGGAAAACAGCAAGCATCAATTTACTATAGTGCATTTTTTGTAAGAGAACGTGTAGAAAGTTGCTTATTGCCAGTTTTAGGGATTTCTGGATGCCAGTAATGACCACGGTCACGACTTAATGAGGGATTAAAATTTGCAATAACTCTTTAGTTGTCTTCATTGGCTAAATGAGTAGTTGTGTATTGGACAAAGTTTTTTTTTACCTTTAGGTAGCAAACTATTGTATGAGGCTTTCTTGGTAGATACATTTCTTTGCTTAACTAGCCTGCTTTCCGCATCCCTTTTTGGTTCCAGAAAAAGTTACCATCTTGAGGCAATGATTTTTTAAAAATGGAATAACCACGTGATCAGGTTTTTATATATCCATCTGGATTCATGCCATTTTCCTCTGGTATTGAAATGGCATAGAAATGCTGCTGCTGAATCATACATATGGGCAGTGTTGACTTTATCCAGAGCTACCTAAGCTTCTTAAATGTGCATCATGGGCATGCTTTACCATTAATTACAGCACTGCCCACGCAGTTTCTAACAACTGTATGTTAAAGGGTAAATGACATAATTGTGTATATTGGTAGCCCGTACTTTCTTACCATTTAGGCAGTAGGTCATTTGAAAAAGTAGAGGACTTCAGTACTTTAGGATGCGGGAGCGTACAGTTGGAAGAGCTGTTGGCATTTTATTCTTGGAAATATTGCCTTCATGCTGTGGAAAGGCAAAATACAGTATTTTCAAACAGGAAATAGTATAACATCCACAGAATATGGACTTCTGGAAACTCAGTTTTCCATGTGGTTATGGAGAAAAGCTGCAAAGCAAATAAGCTTAGCAATATGAAGATGTGGAGGTATGGCTTACCGTGGGCATGGAGGAGAGGCTTCTGTGACAATTCAGGCCCTCTGGCTCTATGCGCTTTCCTAAACGTAGTGTACAGAGAGTTCCATATTTTATAAAAACACTGCATTCAAAATCAGTTGGGATAAACTTGGACTAGAAGAAACCAGGTGTCACCAGAGTGCCTTCTTCTTATGGTGTCACCAGAGTGCCTTCTTCTTATGGTGTCACCAGAGTGCCTCCTTCTTATGGTGTCACCAGAGTGCCTTCTTCTTATGGTGTCACCAGAGTGCCTTCTTCTCGAACTCTGAATAGTACCACTTGAGAAGCTCCTGTTGAGCCATGAAGCTCTCTGTGGGATTTTGGGCTGTTCACTGTGTCTCTGCCTAGCTTACCTCTCAGGGCTGGTGTGATAAAATTGGACAGCCCCATTTATGTACCCTTGAACTCCTAGAAGGAAGCATATGATTGATAAATATTTATTTGAACGTTTGATGTGTTGTCTTATTTATTTGTTCATTCCTTCTAGGGTAATTTTGTGGTTGTTATACATAAGGCTGATCCTTTGGTGAAGATAAAATGTCAGGGGGTCAGTAAATATCAGGATCTCTCCCCAAGCATCGCCTGAGTGCCAGAGGAGGGCATGGCTGAAGAAAGACAGTTGTTTTAGGATGAATGGAGGATTGTCTGATTTAGAACGCAACTTTCTATTGTTTGATGACAAATGAGATAGAAAGAAGGATGTTTGAAATGAGAGGGGTCCAAACCTAATGCTCTAGAGGCTGAGGGGAAGGAATCTGTCATCCCAGTTTTATATAGCAGGAATATTCTGGTTACTGGAAGACACATACAAGTTCAGCCCCATTGCAGGCTGTTTTTTGGAAACTGACAAACATATATTACAATATTATAAACACACCATATTATATTGTTAAATAACTTGATTAATATAAGTTATTTATGGCATGCCATCTGTCTGAGAACAAATAGAACAGGGGTCTCCAACCTTTTTGGGTTGGTGGGCACAACTGGAGTTTTGAGACTGTGTCATGTGTGCTCTCCTAAAATGGCTGCCATGAGGAGGGCATTCCCGTTCATAAAATGCTTGTAAAATGGTGGGCGTGGCCAGTCACAAAACACCCATTGCCCAGATGGTAGACTGGTGAAGCTAAAATGACATTAACTTGGCCAAGAACTTTAGTACAAGGCAGAGGTGGATTCTGAGTTCCAAAGCACACAAGCATTCTTTTGAACCCACAGTTTTGTCCTCCAACACCTATTTTACAGAAGGCAGACTTCAAAACAAAGCACTAGCCTGCAACCACCCACAAGTTTTGTTTTCTCAGAATGCCTCCAAGGCTCTTTATTCTTGGAAATAAAGATGGAGCAGCTCTGGAGGCTGGCACTTCATTCTGCAGCAATCTGGCCTCCCAGTTATTTTTTTAAATTAACCCCCCCCCCCCCGGTTTAATAAAATCAGGGGCAGGAAGCCTGGTGGGCACCAAGGATGGTGCCCATGGGAACTACACTGGGGACCCCAGGAGTAAACTGTTCCAGTTGATAAAAAAAACCCCTCCATCTGCTGACTTGGAGGCAATTCTTGGACTTGGAGACCTTGTCTCTACAGGTTGTGAGTGGATATTTTCAAACCTGAGATAATAAATTTATTGTAGTATATGTTCCTACTTTCTGTACTGTTCATAATAAATCAGTCCCTAACTTGATTCTGGGGGAAATTTGTGGGGTGGCTGTTACAACATTTTAAAAATGCTCTAGCTTCCCTTCTATCCTCCATCCATAACTTCTTAAATGTTGGTGAATGTGTTTTTGAGTTTTAGTGATTCAGTACATCAATATGTGCAGTGATGTTAAACATTCTAAAGAGTTTGTGTATATGTCTGGCAATGTTAAACTTTCAGAGGGACAAGAATGGGTATTCATTTATGAAAGAGTGTCTCTGTTTTCATTGTGAAAAGTTGGAGGGATATGCCCCAGAGTCCTACAGCCAAATCTTTCTGCTAGTTATATCAGGTCAATACGTGAACTTCAGGTTACATTATCTCGTATAGCTTCTGGTCATGGGCACCTCTCCTCTTTTGTCTGTTCTCTCTCCCAGCGTGCTTTGCTTTCCTAGGCTTAATTTCTGTTGACTATTTTATTTATTTATTTCTCTATCGTCCCATAGCCTAAGCTCTGATGAACAACAATTCATAAAAAATATAACAACAGCATTAGGAAAAACAACATTTTGATAAACTTTTTTTTTTTAACTTATACAATTTAAAACAATGGAGGGAGCAATCCTATGGCTGCTCCCCCCCCCCCCTACACTGCCTCTCAGGCAGCTTGGAATGGCCCTGCACTTGGAAGAGGAGTGCAGAGCAGTGAAAACGGGGCTTTCTGGGGGGCATTCCGGGGCGGGGAAGGTGAAAATGCCTGTATGACACATCCTATGTGTCATCCAGCAGCCACTTCCCCCACCCTGCCTTCCCGCAGCTAGACAGCTGAAATCGGCTGTCTAGCCGCAAATGTAGGGTGGCTGAAGCACGGAGGGGTCATCCCCTCCGTGCTTCTCCTGCCCTGCATTGGATAGGCTGTCGCCTCTGAGTTTGGAGGCAGCCACCTATCCCCATAGGATTGCGCCCTTAAACAGCTAAAGCCAATTTCAGTAAATTCTTCCGTATTCCAGCCCTCCTTTCCTAGGTTCCTAGGTTTTCCTAGGTTGCCTCTTTGGGCCTGCGGTTGTTTTAAGCCACTGCCTGTGCTTTTCTATGCTTCCTCTTCCCCAGGCCTTCTTTTTGCCCAGTTCCTCTCTAGAAACTAACAGTGGCATTCAGAAATCCTTTGTAGCCTGCTCCATCACACTGAGATTAGGGAAACTCAACCAATCACTGTCAGGGGGTTTGCCGTCACCAAATCGTTTTAGTATATTACAATATGTATTACACATTTGGGGCTTTATATACATCCTTGTATAAAACTTTGGTTTCTCTATTTCTTATTTTGGAAGATAACAACCTTAATGTAGAAACTATTCTTTTATAACAGGAACTTGGGTCTGATTGATGCATCTGTCCACCTGATCCAGTTGCTTCAGAACTTAGAAACTGATCTGGAATCATTACTGACAGGTAAGCTATTGGGGAATTCTTGCACTGCAGCCTCGCAAATAAACCCTCAAAAATGTATTAACCTACAAACGTATTTCTTTGCCTACTTGACCACATGTCGCTAAGTTAGTCATCGGGTTGACTTGGAAAAAAGCCAACTTGATTCCAGTTTACAATAATTTCCCTGCTTGGTCACTTGGAGGAGGTTCTTATTGTGACAGGTACCCAAACCTCTGTACTGAAACTGATTTAATTATTTGTGGAACTCTATCAATAGTAGATTTAAAGGCCATAGCTTGCTGTGTACACTTCCTATAAATGGGGATTCTGTTTTTATCCTTCTATTAAAATTGCTCCAGTGTAAGTTTTGATGGAAATCATGAAACTCAGAACAGGGGTTCTTAAACTGCCATTGTGAACTTTTCATGATCAAGGAAGGGATGCTCCGCCCTCCCCATCCCACATAAGGCAAAAGAAAGTCATGGCAGTATTCTCACGTCACAGGTCTGCGGATAACCAAATCAAAGGAGGTGAGGTTGGGATTGGGATCAGAAAGTTAGGTTAAGTGTGAGCAAAAGGACTTTACGTGTCTGACCTTCTCTCCCTGTTGTAGAACTCTCAAAACTATGGAGCTCTCCTGATTCCCTCCCATCCCCATCCCCTGGATGCTCTGTGGGTTTTGCTGTGACGCTACAGCACTATGGTCTTTAAGTTCAAGAGAATCTCTCTCTTATTTTTTTGCAAAGCCAAGATGAAGAAAGTGACTTGCTGGCTGATTGCTGTTGTGGCAGTGCAGGACCATGAGGTGCTGCTGTGTGCCCTGCAGATGTTGCTGTCTTCAGCAACTCTGGAACGTGAGCTCATGCTATTGCGATACTGCTAGATGACTTCCAAACTAACATGGTGTGCACTTATTACTGCCAGATGTGCCTGTGCTGTATAGTGCTATAGGTCTCCATGCCAGTAGACTGAAATGTAAATACCGGTCTTGAAAAACAGGTGTTCTTTAATTCTGCAGGCTTCAAGCCAGGGGGGTATAGGTCAGTAGTAGAGTGCTTGCTTTGTATGCAGATGGTCCCAAGTCCAGTCCCCAGCAGCTCCAGTTAAAAGGACTTTGGGTGACGGGATATGTAGGGATTGGTAGTTGCTCTCCAGGCTGTCAGACGGAGTAGACATTCTGAGCTTCGCAAATGTATTTATTTAACATGGGGATCCCCAACGTGGTGAGTGTGACCACAACTGTGCCTGCAAGACACCTCCCTTGGTGCATTCCAGGCTTCCTGCCTCTCCTGATTTTTCTAAACTTTTAACAATTTTTTTAATTAAAAGAAATTAACTGGGAGGCTGGTGTGCTGCAAAACCAAATGTCAGCCCCCAGAGCTGCTCCAACTTTACCCCCGAGAGTAAAGGGCCTTGGAAGTTTCTGAGAAAATAAAAATGGTGGGTGGCTGCAGCCCAGTGCTTTGTTTTGAAGTGTGCCTTCCGTAAAATCTGTAGGGGAGAACAAAGGAATGGTTTTCACAGACTCATAGAATAGTAGGGTTGGAAGGGGCCTGCAAGACTATCGAGTCCAATCCCCTGCCCAATGCAGGAATCCAAGTCAGATCATCCCTGGCAGATGGCTGTCCAGCCTCATCTTGAATGCCTCCAGTGTGGGAGAGCCCACCGCCTCCCTAGGTAGATACTGACTTGCACATGTGGTGGAGGGGAGGGAACTTAAAAAACGTAGCATACCAACATTTCACTAGTACGGTATACCGGCATTTCAGTAGTACAGCATGGCAGAGATTGACTTGGGCACATGGGGGGGGGAGAAATTTGCAGATTTCTGAAGTTGCAAATGTACTGTGGATTGTGTTTAGGAATTCAGAACCCACCTCTGCCTTGATCCTGGGCAAATTAGTTTTCTTTCAGCCTCACCGGTTTTCCTTCCAGTAAATGGGTGTTTTGTGACTTTCCACACCCACCATGGTAGGCATTTTGTGAATGGGAAGCCTTCCTCATGGCAGCCATTTGGAGAGAGCATCCATAAAATGTTCTCAAAATTCCAAATGTGCGCATTCACCTGAAATGGTTGGGAACCCCTGAAGTTTATTCTGTTAAATAAATTTACCATGCCTTTCAAGAGTAGAATCTTCAGAGTTGAACAGCAGCTTTCAGTTAAAATATAAAACAAAACCATAGCTAAAATTTAAAAAAATCCCGGCAAACAGATAAAGCAGCAGCAGAACTCAATCCTGTATCTGAAAAAAGAATTCCAAAATAATGCCCAGTTCCCACAAGAGCTCATGTAAACAAAACGATTTTAACTTGATGCCAAGCATATGGCTCTAGGGAGGGCACAACTTAGGTGCCATTACAGAAAAGTCTGTGCCACCTGCCTCACACTTTCTGAGCCTGCCCTCAGAAGATAATATGTTGGGGCAAATACCTTCAGGTATAACCTGATGGGACTTGAGTTAGCAGTGGCCAACCAAGGAAGAGATGTTGGGCTTGTGGTGGACTGCTTGATGAAAATGCCAACCCAGCGTGTGGATGCTGTAAAAAAGGCAAACTCCATGTTAGGCATAATTAGGAAGGGAATTGAGAATAAAACTGCCAATATCATACTGCCCTTAAACAAATCTATGGTGCGACCACTCTTAGAATACTGTGTACAGTTCTGGTCACTACATCTAAAAAAAGATATTGTAGAGCTGGAAAAAGTGCAGAAAAGAGGAACTAAAATGATCAAGGGGCTGGAGCGTCTCCCCTATGAGGGAAGGTTACAACAGCTGGGATTGTTTAGCTTGGAAAAAAGGAGGGTAAGGGGAGACATGATAGAGGTGTACAAAATTATGCATGGCATGGGGAATGTGGATAGGGAGACATTTTTCTCCCTCTCTCATAATACTAGAACATGGGTTCATCCCATGAAGCTGATGGATGGGAGAGTCAGGACAGGAAGAAGGAAGGACTTCTTCACACAACACAGTTTGTTACCTCAAGATGTAGTGATGGCCACCAGTTTGGATGGCTTTAAAAGGGAATTAGACAAATTCCTGGAGGAGAAAGCTATCAATGGCTACTAGTCCTGATGGCTACATGCTACCTCCAGTATCAGAGGCAGTATGCCTATGTACACCGGTTGCTGGGGCACATGGGCAGGAGAGTGCTGTTGCACCCATGTCTTGTTTCTGGGTTCCCGGTTGACATCTGGTTGGCCACTGTGTGAACAGAACGCTGGACTAGATGGACCCTTGGTCTGATCCAGCTTGGCTCTTCTTATGTTCTTAAGCTCTGCTCCAAGTGCGCCAGTTTGTAAGGAGAAGGCAAACTGTCTTAAGTGGTTTAAGACTTTATAGATCATCACCAGCTCTTTGAATTATGTCCAGAACCAAACACAGCTAGTGTAGGTGTTCAAGCACTGGAGTAATAAGTTCAATATGGCAAGTCCTGGTTAACAATTTGGCTGTCATATTCTGAACCAGCTGAGATTGCTAGAGCATACTTTTCAGAGATAACGCAACATTGGATGCATAGTTTCATGTTATTAAATAGCATGAGGGATAGAATAGAACAATGTAGCATTCCATAGAACAGCTTTCCCTGACCTGGTGCCCTCCAGATGTTTAGGTCTTCAACTCCCATCAGCCCCAGCCAGTATGGCTAGTGGTCAGGAATACAGAGAGTTGTAGTCCAAAACATCTAGATGGCAGCAGGTTGGGGAAGTGAGGTTGGCAGAAGTACTGAGAGAGCAGAACAGAAGACATGCAGCACTCCCGTCTAGAATCTGTTTCCTATTTAGAACTGGAATTACTGCAATGGAGTGCCTCTGATTTCTATCAGGGTAGGATGGTACTAAATGTTGAGCGGTCCAAGAGGAGCAACATGGTCACGCTCCCTCTGTCTGTCTCCTGGTGTACATGTCTACAAGACTTACCAGGGCAGTTTCAGTCCGAAAACTACTGTTGAGCTGAAAGTTCTTTGACAAGAAGTTTTGGCTCAAATAGAGAAACACCTTTCAAAATGAGGATGACATTGGTCAGGGCAAAATGATTCAGAAAGTTTTTTGAGGTGGCGGCGGTGGCAGGGGGCTACCATTTGTGGTGGTAGTTGTGTAGTGGTCTCTTTTTTAAAAGCTATTTTAACACTGCCAGTTTCTCCTCAGTCCCCTTGCTTCTGAAAGCTTGTGTATATTGTTGTTCTGGGACATGCAGTAGCAACAATTCTGGAACCCTTAAAGCAGAGAGATCATGATGGCATAGGCAAGAATTCTAACATGCCTGAATGTATTTTAGTTTTATTAAATGGCATAATTTGAAATGTGTATTTATTCTAACAAGGCAGTGAGAAAAGCATACAGAAATAGCTTTAACAGTGCAATCCTATTCATGCCTACTCAGAAGTAAGTGCCATTGAGTTTAGTGGGGTTACTCCCAGGTAAGTGGGCATAGGATTGTGGCCTAAGTTAATTATCTTGATGGGTATGTTTTCTCTTTCTCTTATTTCATTCAGTAACATCTATTTTAAGTTTTTATTGTGGTGTTGGTAATGTGGGTAGGAAAGTCCAGAGTGTCCCAATAGTTTGGAATTGGTAATAAAAAACACTGAAGTGGTGTGTCTTGTATGCCTGGCAGATGCTTTTACCACTGTGGCTGACTTGTGGGGAGGAGTTTATTTTTAAAGATGTATTAATGAATAAAGCAGCAGAGAAGGAAATGTCGTGCAAAGTGCTGTGACTTAACTGTTTTTAATATCTGGTTAGATTAAACTGCAATTTGCTTTGCATCCTATATGGATCAGAGCATGATATTTTTATATGGCAGAGCCCCCCATATAAGAGCTGCAACCTAATTTTTTTTATAGTCACTGCCTTTTTGTTTACTTTATATATGTATATATAACCTACTTTATAAATTGTTTGAGGTGTATATGAGCAACATGCTTTTAAAGCAACAACAACCCTAAATTATATGTTTATATTGTTCTAGAGTATTCTAGATAAAGGATTGAACCAGGATTATTGTCCATTTTGCAAACTGAGTTATTATTCTGCAAAATTTAGGCCCAAATTACATGTGACTTTAAATGTAGCCAACATGCAGATTTTAAAAAATGCAGATTGCATCAGCTGGGGATGGTGATAATTAATGGATTCAGAGCAGGTGTGGCAGGAGATTGCAACCTTTTCCTCCCCTGCTGTGGACAGAAGGAACCTCCCTCTTCTAAAGTTAGTATTTGCATTGGGAGAAAATGCCCCATTGGTGCAAATTAAATTCCCAAAGATAAACTGGCTTTTTTGCAATTAACTGTTCCTATTTTAACCCCCTGCATTTTTTTAAATTGTTGAATTTGGGATTTCCTTTTGCCTTCTTCATAGTACAATTTACTGCAACCAGAACTGTAATGCTAGTTTCCACAGGCTTATTTTTTACTTACTTACAAAAGGTACAGTTCTTGGCTTAAAAGCTACTTATTTTCAACTTTGCTTTGTCTTTCTGTATTTCTAAAACAAGGAATTGGTGCCAGTACATTGCTACCATGGTTGAAGCAAAAACTGTAATTACATTGTCAAAATAATATTTATAGCATTACTTTCTGGGAATAATTGCAGGAGTATGACGAATATATTATACTCATCAAAATTTTATATAAACTTATGCATGCGTTTTTTATTTGACTTATTGGTGGTGTGTTTAGGTTCCATGCCTTTCAGTCTGTTAAAAATAATACCTTCATCTCTTTTAACACTAGCAGTATTATAAATATGTGCTGTAAATAAACTGTTATGTCTGCTGTTGGCAATATTTGTTCTGTGCTTTGTGTTTTATTTTTTTGCTAATTGTTGTATTATGAATTGAAGAGAGACTTATAATTTATTTGTTCCTGGGATTATTGTTGGATCAATTTGCTCTTGAAACAGTTATTAAATTAACACCTTTTAAAGTGGGTGCTGAAATGGGTTAAATCATCCAGTAAAATGTAAGAAGATCTCCATATGGTTAAAAAGACAGACTGCTGATGTTGTTTGTCTCCAAGAAACTCATATTGTCCATAGGGATGGTCAGGTGTAGACTTAGTAAAAATAAGCATGTTATTCTTGTGCCCAAAATAAACAAAGTGTGTCATTATGATTATGGGGAAAAACTATGGGAATTTAAAGATCAGTATTCAGATAATGAAGGAAGATGATGCATAAAGGTTATTTAGAATCTAAGATCTTTAGTATAGTAACAGTATGTACACCAAATGAATCAACATTGAGTTTTTGAAAATTAATTTAGCAAAGGTTATTGAGATGTTTTGTGAAGGGGACTTGATACTGTCAGGAGATTTTAAAATGGTCATAGGTCTTCAATGGATAGATTTAGTATTAGGGATACAACTACTAATTTTATTCCAAAAATGTTAAGTGAAAGCAATGGAGTGGATAGCTGGAGTTATTTAAACTTGGAAAGGAAGGATTATACTTTGCACACATCCTATTCAAGGACACATTACATATTTGTCTTTCTAGTTGATGTTTAAAGGATAATTTTTGCAAAAATTGATACTAAGTTAAATTCAGATGATGTGCCTGTCAGTATTGAATTGGACAGTAAAATATGTCGAATTATAGGAGAAAAGGTAAAGCAACTAAATCCAATAACTTTACAAGAAGGAGTTAAAGTAAAAATATCTAATGATGTTCAGGAACGTTTTGAATATAAGAAGAACAATAAATCACCTCACTATCCTCTGGGATGCATTCAAACTTGCATATCAATTTTTTTTTAGTAAAGTTCCTGTTGCCTAAATTGTCTCAGAAGGACGCTTGAAAACTGGCTTAGTCATCATGGAAGAAGAAATTACAAACTATATTTAAAAAAAAGAAATATAAGGTCCCAGGTGTAGGAGTTGAATTTTATCAGATATTTAGTAGAACACTGGGATCAGTTTTGAAAGATCCTTAGCTTGAAAAACCCAGTTGAAAAATTTGTAGACAAACAGATCAGTACATAAAGGGTGCAATCCTATGGCCTCTAAGACAGTGGCTAGACAGCCATAGGATTGTTTGGTTTTCAGGAACTGACCGGAGCCTGTGCTCCAAGGTCAGTTCCCGGAAACCTGCCTCCTCGCCTCCTCCCCGTCACCTTGTAGACAGTGTGGATTGTTCCTAGCCTCTGCGCTTGGAAGAGCAGCACGGAGTGGGGCAAAAGGGGGTGTTCCCAGGGGCGGGGAGAACGGAAGTGGTGGTATGACGCTTCCTAGGTGTTGTCTGCCCCCACCCCCCCGGTTCCAAAGTCCCGTGGCTAGACAGCTGAAATTGGCCATCTAGCCATGAAGGCAGGGTCGCTGGAGTGCGGAGGAGAAGATCCCTTTGCACTCCACCCACCCTGCATTAGATAGGTGGTCACCTCTGTGTTCGGAGGCAGTCTCCTATGCTGATTGGATTGCTCCCTAAGGCTTTTGCACAAACTACTCATGCAGATAAGACTGCAAAAGTTTTAACAGGTGCTATTAAAGCAAGATCTATAATGTGATCTGAGTCTTAATTTTACACACCTCCTTCAGTAGATCAGTAGTTTTACCTGTTTACTTTTTTATGTGAAAAGAATTGTGCATTAATTTTGGCATTGGCATTTGAAGTACATTTTTAGAATCTAACTTCAGTCAACTGTAATCTTGCTTTTAACCTTTGTACAGTATATTTTAAATGCAAAGGTCTTTGGCTGATGCAAATAAAGGAATCTGAGTTACTCATGCAGATGCACATGAGCCCCACTGAAATATCTTAATGTGTCTTTTGATGTGGATGTGCATTCCCATCCAGGGCCATTATTCATTGCACATGATTGGTTGCACATATTCCGAACTGAATCAGGGTCAGATGATGCAGAGTCAGTGTACTCTGGGGAGAAGGCTTCACTCTCCCCAGAGTATAATGGGGGTTCAAATCTTTGGTCACTTGTGGCCTTGCCAGTTGGCCTTGGGTATGAAAATCATGTCCAGCCTCAATTTCTGATTTGTAAAATGAATTCTCCAGCTTATTTAATTTCTAAACTGTTTTATCTTACATAAGCCACGACATAATATATGGACTGCTATAGTAAAGCTCTGTTAATGGCTACCCCTGAAAGGAGTTTTAGAAATTTCAGGCTATGCAAAATGAAGCAGCTAGGATTGTGTTTCGGGCCTCAGTCTGCATTGGTTCTCAGTTTCTGAGCATAATTCAGGGCTCATTATTATCTATAAACCCTAAATGACTTGGGACCAGGTTATTTGAAGGAATGCCTTTTGTCACATGAGCCTGCATGTCCACTGTGATCATCCTCGGAGGCCCTGCTTCATGTTTTTTTGGATGGGACATGGGGTGGACCTTTTCTGTTGTGCTGTCTAGTTCGTGAAACTCTCTACTTCGGCGGCCTGATTAGCCCCCTCTTTATTGTCTCCCCTACTTTCTGAGATTTTAATATTTGGCTTCTAGTTATTATCTTGGTTTCTTGTTTCACTTTGATTTATGGATTTTATCTTGTTTTAATTGATGTGAGTTGCTTTGGAGGCACAAGGGGCTGAAATGTGGGGTACAAATATTTAAATGTGTAAACTAATTTGGTCACAAAGCATTGTGGATGAGGAGATGTGAAGTAATATGAAAGCTCTATCTGTGGTGTTTGGTCTTCAGTGGTTCATTCACATGCCAGTTGCCACTTGATTCTGCTGTCAAGTGATGAACATGGTTGTGTGAAGTGCCTCTGCCTCCACAGTGTATGAGAGCTTTTTTCCCATCTTAGAGTGCAATTGTGAAGCATCATTGAAAATGATGTTGAAGTTACAAATGTACCTGTATGAAGATGCTACTCTTTAATATTTCTGTTGTGATATGAAACCGGGGCATAAGATTGGCAGCAGAAAGGGCCTGTACCTTTTAAAAGGTGGGCTCCTCAGTTGTTGCAAGAGTTGTGAGCTGCATGCCCTTGCTCCGCCACTGCGGAGGAATAGTGCACGCACAATGCCACCCTGGTGTTTGGAAGGGCCGTAGCTCAGTGGTAGAGCACATGCTTTGCATGCAGAAGGTCCTGGTTCAATCCCTACTTAAATGATGTAGGTAGCAGCTGATGTGAAAAACATTTACCCGAGTCTCTGGAGACTGCTGATAGTAAGAGTAAACAATATATGGGCTAGGTGGACAAATAATCTGACATGGTAAAAGGTTCCTGTATTCTGTCTCCTTCACTGCTTTCCTTCTCCCTTGTTGCTACTTAGCAGAATCTTAAGGCTGAAGTTGTGTGCCTGTCTGCATCAACCAAAAGAGCCTGACTTTAAAAGGTACAGGCCTTTTAAAAGCTACAGTACAGTACCCATCTCCAGGGATGCAATCTTGCAATCTGATAAGCAAAGCTAGGATTCCTCATTTTCATAGATGACTGACCTGCTTTGAAATTCAATGAAGCAGTCAACCTATCTAGACTTGAAAAAAAAAAATCCATCTAAGTTTATAACATCTGCTACATCCTGTGAATTGTCATGTCATATGGTCATGTAATACGACGGCTGGACACCATGAATAACTCATAGTGGGTGGCCGGTCCCGCTCACTATTTTTCTTGCTTACCAAGTGTGGTTGAAGTTCAGGTTAAGTCTCAGACCTTTCATTTTCTGCTGACTGATCTTATGCAGTTGCTCTTTAAAGGAAAGGTATTGTCTGATTATATGTTTAACTGAAGTCTCAGGTATATTGAAAAGATGATAATATATGGACAGTGTTAACTCCAGCACAGTATTTTTACCACTGAGAAACCTGACACAAGAATACATGTTCTTCAGTGGGAAGATTAACCGTTGTTTTTAATGCAGCAGGGATGATTGCAGCCTGAAGAAACTGTTAACAATCAATAATGTCTAATTTATTAAGTACAATGTAGTCCCTCCGTTCCTCAGAGTAATTATACTTGGAGCCCCCAGGGCACTACATTGGTAAAGAAATTCCTGAAGCAGTTATTAGTCTTGCAGAATGAACAAAACTGCCTCCTGTCCTGCAAAAGAATATCTTAAAGATGGAGAGCTAAAAAAGACATGACCTTACATGCATGTTTGCATTTGGCATGGAGGTTTTTAAAAATGCAAATAGCATCAGCTATTGGTGCCAGTGAGGGATTTATTCCCAATGCAAATACAAGCTTCAGAGGAGGGACTTTCCTCAGGAACAGAGCAGGGAAGGAAAGAGCTAAATCCCCTTCCATGCCTGCTGCAGTCCTGATAATTATCAGCCTCTCAGTTGATGCTATTTGCATTTTTTAAAACCTGCATGTTAAGTAGAGAGTTGCTTTAAAGCTTCAATAATCCCATACATACCTGGGAGTACCATGTATACCACACGTTGGGAAAAGTAGCACCAAGTCCAAGAGGTCACCAACATGGTCAGTGAGCAGTGTCAAGGAAGCTATTAGAGAAAAGAGGGCTTCCTTAACAAAGAAAATAAAAAAGGAAGTCTTGCCCAAATGAGGAAAACAAAAGGGAGCACAAGCTTGCACAAAGGCGATGAAGCAGACTACAAGAGATGCAAAAAAAGCATTTTGAGGACCATATTGCTAACATCATCAAGGACAACAATAAAGAATTCTTTAAATATATCAGAAGCAGGAAACCAGCTAGGGGGGCAGTGGGACCGTTGGATGACAATGGAGTTAAAGGAGTACTAAAGGAGGACAAGGAGATTACAGAGAGGCTGAATGAATTCTCATCTGTTTTCACCGTAGAAGATATAGCACAGATACCTGTGCCTGAACTGATATTTTTAGGACGGTAGTGAAGTGAGGAACTGAAGCACATAGGGGTGACAAATATAAAATTCTCAATCTTATTGACAAATTGAAAGTTAATAAATCACCAGACCCAGATGGTATCCATCCTGGAGTTCTTAAAGCATTCAAATATGAAATTGCTGATCTTCTAATAAAAGAAAATGGCCAGTGTAACACCAGTGTTGTAAAAGGGATCCAGGGGGAACCTGGGAAATTACAGGCTCGTTAGCTTAATGTCTGTTCCATGTAAATTGGTTGAAAGCATTATTAAAGATAAAATTAGTAAACATACGTAAGGACAAGCCCTGCTGAAAAAGAATCAGCATGGCTCCCGCAAAGCTAAGTCCTGTCTCACTAACCTTTTACAGTTCTTTGAGAGTGTCAGTAAACGTATAGACAGGGGTGGTCCAGTAGACATTGTTTACTTGGACTTCCAAAAGGCTTTTGACAAAGTCCCTGACCAAAGACTCCTGAGCAAACCTAGCAGTCATAGAATAAGAGGAGAGCTCCTCTTATGGATCAGTAACTGGTTAAAGAACAGAAAGGAGAGAGTAGGAATAAATGGTGAATTTTCTCAATGGAAGGATGTAAATAGCGGGGTCCCGCAGGGTCTGGATTGGCACCAATGATTTTTAACTTCATAAATTAAAATTAGGAGTGGAATTAAGAGTGAGCAGTGAAGTGGCCAAGTTTGCAGATGACGCCAAATTATTTAGGGTGGTTAAAACAAAAAGGGATTGTGAGGAGCTCCAAAAGGGTCTCTCCAAACTGGGAGAATGGGCATCTAAATGGCAAATACAGTGCAGTGTAAGCAAGTGTAAAGTAATGCACATTAAGGCAAAAAATCCCAACTTCAAGTATAATCCGTTGGCATCTGAGCTAGTGGTGACTGACAAAAAAAGAGATCTTAGGGTTGTGGCGGACAGCTTGATGAAAATGTCAACCCAGTGTGCGGCTGCTGTAGAAAAGGCAAACTCCATGTTAGGCATAATTAGGAAAGGGATTGAGAATAAAATTGCCAATATCATACTGCCCTTAAACGCAACCACAGTTGGAATACTGTGCATAGTTCTGGTCACTGCACCAAAAAAAAGATATTGTAGAGCTGAAAAAAGTGCAGAAAAGGCCAAGTAAAATGATCAAAGGGCTGGAGTATCTCCCCTATAAGGGAAGGTTACAAAAGCTGGGATTGTTCACCTTAGAAAAAAGGCGAGTAAGGAGAGACATGATACAGGTATACAGAATTATGCATGGGTATGGAGAATGTGGATAGGGAGACATTTTTCTCCCTCTTTCAAAATACTAGAACCCAGGGTCATCCTATGAAGCTGATTGGTGGGAGATTCAGGGTGAATAAAAGGAAGTCCTTCTTCACACAGTGCATTGCTAAACTATGGAATTCACTATCTCAAGATGTAGTGATGACACCAATTTGGATGGCTTTAAAAGGGGGTTAGACAAATTCCTGAAGGAAAAGGCTATCAATGGCTACTAGTCCTGATGGCAGCTATGTGCTGCCTCCAGTACCAGAAGCAGTGAGCCTATGCACACCAGTTGGTGGGGAACATGGGCGGCAAGGTGCTGTTGCACTCCTGTCTTGTTTGTGGGTTCCTGGTTGACTCCTGGTTGGCCACTGTTTGAACAGAATGCTGGACTAGATGGACCCTTGGTCTGATCTAGCATGGCTGTTACCTTCTTATGAATAACTTCTATTGAACTCAGTGGGACTTCTGAGTAGATATGAATAGGATTGTGCAGTTAATGTCACATATAGTTTGGTCCTGATACCTTAAATGACGGATGACCAGCTTATATATTCCCAGGGCTGTTCTTGTCTCCAAACAATGGTCTAGTATTTTGCTGTAGAAACTAACCTCTCTCAAATTACCTGACTTCATAACAAACTTGGTGTCATCTAGCATTAAGAGCTTCATAGCTCAGGCAAACCTGAATACAAGTGTGTAAATGCATACAAAAGCCAAGGTATGTGTAATGTAAAATTGTGGAATATCTTTCTCTACAGCAGGAGTGAGGAACCTGCCTGCCCCCAGGCCACATTCCCTTGGGGGTGACATGTTGGGGCCTTTCCCCCTTCATCTTGGGAACCGAGAAAGCAATCCATATGGAGCTGGAGGAGGAGAAGGGTGGGCAAGCCCTCTACAAGAACTGAGCAGCTGGATCAGTGGGTGGAAAATGCAGTAGGGCAAATACTCTCTGAGGCAGCCTACAACCAACCACCCTTCTTAGAATACAGGAAGTACGACCAGCTGGGAGGTTGCATTGGAGAGCCTCACCCCACTGCAAGGCTTTATAAAAGTACCCAAAGAAAGTTAATGGAACCCTCAGCCTACACATAAGTAAGTGGTGGGGAAAGGTGAAGGGGCAGTATTGAGGAAGAGGGGGGAGGGGGGAGGAGACACTGCAGGCCAGATAAGGAGACACCATAGGTCTCATCTGGCTCATTGTCCAGAGGTTTCCCACCTCTGCTCTACAAGTTTATTTTTTTCCCTTTGCCCACAGTTTCATTCAAGCAAATAAAATAAAAACTCTAACAATATTGCTTTTCTATTTCTGGTGGGGCTTTAAGCAAATGAGTGTGATTTCAGGGTAGCCTCGTGCAGACAGTTTGAGACCCTTACACGTTCAACAATGAGAGCATGAAGGAATACGTGCCAGTCATGACCTGCAATTGCAGCAATTTGAAGGAGGCCACCATAGTTATGTAAATTCTGGAGGTCATGGGTTTATTCCCCATGTGAAAGCACAGGTTCATTCATCTGGTTTTCTGTGTTGTCATTACCAGTTGCAAGCCTGCCAGCAGTCAGATATATATGGTTTTGCTTTGAAATTCAATATCTACAATGTGCCTAAGCCTACTTTTTCTGCAATTCCAATCTAGCCTTAAAACTTAAATGTTGTGTGATTGAATGCAATCAAATTTTGATGCAAGAAAAACATGTGGCCAATCAACATTATGCTTATTGTTCAGATAACTAAACCACCTATCCTAAATTGATGTAATACAGCTGAAAGCATATTGTACTAAAAATCCTTAAGCCTCCCTGTCCACCGTGTCCTAATATGTGAACCTTCCTTCAGGTGCAGAGTCCTTGATCTGAGTACATACCATTCTGTTAGCATAACCATTTTGGTAATATTCTCAGAATGGAATGATACAGAAAATTTACTTTCCTCTTGGAAGCTAAGCAGAAAGCTCCTAAAGTTACTATTCTTCATACTTCACCACCAATAAAACTGGTGGAGTGTTCCACATTTCAACAAGTACAGAACACTCAGTAAGGCCCTTAAGCTGTGTGTAAACTGTTCTGTTGCTTTAATCTTAGTGACACTGACCACATGCATCTTGCATACATTTTGCTCTAGCTGACTCTGGGCTAATTTTCCAGGCAACGTTTTTGTACTATTTCTTTGTGGTGGGGAGGAAGCAAACTGGATGACCAAGACAGTCTGTCCTAAAACTATGCCAGAACTCTGATTGAAATGAAACAACATAATCAGTCTCATCTAAGAAAACCTGGAGGTGGACCATGTCGCATAGAATACTGTATTAAACTGTCTGTTTAAATATAATTTTTTGCTAAATCTATGCCTGCTACCGGCCAGAGTGCCTCCATTACTAAAGGGCCAAGTTACACATAGTTATTGTTTGTGCCTTATTGTTGGATTGCTGACAAATCATTTATATTTCCCTGCTAGGAAAGCCTGAACACGCCTTGCCCTGTGTTCAGCATTGGGAGATTGAATACTACCTCTAGGTATGATTCTACCTTACATAGTTTTTGTTAGGTAGCTCATATTTAAGAACCTGTAATGGGAGAAATAAGGGCCTGTTGTTCCACCCTGCTGCATTATCATGTGTCCTTGGCTATTTCTCATTGAAAAACTCATCTCAGTATCCAGTGGAAGTTGTTGTATGGGGTTTACTGTCTAGAGTTATTAAAGTCTATGCTCCCTGAAATCCATCCTGCAAGTTCTGCCCAGTCTTCAGAGAGGAATGTTTTTTGCCAGAAACAACAGTTTCTAGCTATGTTTTCTGTCATGAAGTAAAGATTTGCATATTATGTCATCTAGGGCATGAGTTTAATTTTAGAAACAATGTTATCTAATAATTTGGTGAAAGTTGCACATATTGTTTGGGTGATGAAGCATTTCATGGCTTTCCATCTTTGATATTCAGGATGGAGCATTCAGCTAATTTCTTTTTCAGGGCTCTTGCTAACAGTTTGGAATTCTTATTACCAAATTCATAGTATTGCTTATTATTTAAATAAGCTAGCAATATCTGTATTTTGCCCTTGGCAGCTTGAAGCTTGCTGTGTTTACTCATTCATGTCCTAAGAGTTTCCTTTATTACCTGTGCTTTGTTTGCGCGCGCTCTCTCTCTCTCTCTCTCTCTTGTCAGGATCTTCCAGTAATCCTGCTATAGTCTTTTCCTGTTGCTTTTTTGTAGGGCACCTGGCCTTTTGGTTTAACAGTCCTTGTTCCCAATTGTAACTAAATGTATCTGCATCAGCTCTCATCCATCCCTTGCTACTGCTGTCGTCCCCCTCCCTGCATTTTCTTCTCCATTGTCTATTTCAGACTGCAAGTTCCTTGAGCACAGCTATCTCTCTCTTTCTCTTTGCTATAAAACACCATGTATGCTGACACTGAATAAATAATATTAATACTTATAAAACACCATGTACGCTGACACTGAATAAATAATATTAAGACTAACTAGTATTGTTAATGCAATGTGCAAGCTTTCCAGTTACACAGTGCTCTTCCTCGTGCTTCCTCTGTGGCCATGAGTCAAGCCAGACCTCCCCTTTGGAGGGCTTAGGTGGAACCCTCACCTGCCACCCACCCTCCCTTAAAATAGCCTTCCGTTAAAACTAGTTTTTACCCATGGCTATAGTAAAACTTTCTCCTATCCCCTGACTATCCACATGTTTGCACACGGGTATATGAATGGTGATCATTGTATTACTGTAAAAATATTTCTAAATAAAAAGCAAACAAGATCTGTTTTGCTCTTGTGAACCTCACATAGTATACAAATAACTGTGCAACTAGCTGCACACACCCAAGAGAATTGTGGACACACATTTCCAGACAACAGCTCCCAACCCCCACCCTACCCTGTGCTGAATGACAAACTATTTTTGAAACTGAAAGGAGTCTCAATACTAAGTTGAGATAGGGCATAAGGACCTTCTGGGTAAAGAAAAACCAGCTAGGTCTTATCCAAGCCCTTGTATTCACCTGAAGTAGCTCATTTGCAACTCTGTTAGTGTTCAGAGCCTAGGCTGGTGATGTCAGGTGTGTGTGAGAGTGGGGGGACAGGCTAAAAAAGTAGACTTGCTGGCAGCAGACCTGTTTTGTTTAAATCTGGGTCTGCTCAAATCACATAGAAAGTGGGAGGTGGGTGATCTGATTTAAAGAACAAAAGGGGGCCTATAGGAGTGAGGAGCTGAATCCTTTCTCTGCCTAGCTGTGTTCACTTCTGGTACTGGAGCCCAACTGGAGAGAAAGGAAGGTGTTTGAGTATTGGCCTGCAGGAAGGCAAGCTGTGGGAATGGTTCAGCACCCATTTGCTTCTAAAATTGCATGCACATCTCCTGATTTATAAATTATTTAAAGAAATGGGATTGCTGCTAGTGCATCTCATTTCAGCCTTGGTTAAGCTGACATTATTTAGACAAACTTGCCACTGGAGGGAGCTGCAATACATTCTTTAAGAACAGGTTACAGAAGATTAAGTCATTCTTTGTCTGGAGAGGTCCCTAGAGCTGTAACTTTGCTACTGTTTCAAAATGACTAAACTGTTAAGGGATGTGTTAAGATGTGATGGTAGAGCCTACTTAAAAAAAATATTAATGAAATTTGTTCAGTCTTAAGTTAAAACAGCTGTTTATACTTTTTGTGTAAACTGGATGAATTATTTCCATCCCTCCCTCCCCCCCCCCCCCCGGCCTTCTGGAGTGTAAAGCTGTGACTGTGTTGGAATTGGGAATGTTCAGCAACAGTGTTGGACTTTCTGTACTTGCTTTGTAAACCAGAAGTAATAGTGATCTTACTGCTGCAGTATTTCATGAGGCTTCTGTGATGTCCAATGTATTTGGCTCATTAGCGAAGTTATCTGTATTATCTTATGAGTATTGAACTTCTAATAGTAGATATTGCTGCTTCATTAAGACAAGCTTATGTAGCAAAGCTTTCTTTGTCTGTGTGTCACAGAGTTTAAAAATACCCTAAAGTACCCTGTTGGGCTAAGATATATCATATCACTAGAGAGGGGCCCTAAGGAAAAAAAAAAATCTCTTTGTTTTGTGGGAATTATATTCCACCTTTCAAATATATTTCCAGAATGGTTTACCTTAAGAGTCGGACACGACTGAACGACAACAACAAAACACCAATCTAAATTTCTATGTGGAATCATCAACATTATGAGTTGATATTTTAGCAATGAAGGTGACGTTGTAAGCTATTTTTAAATTTGTTGCCTTGTCCAGTTTGTGTGTGTTTGGGGAAAAAATGGGGCCAACTAATATTGTTCAGATTGGGAATAAATGTGGATGAACAAAGAGGGCTGAACAGAGCTTTAAAATGTTAAAGAGAACCAATAGTTAACTTGTGGTTAGGATAGAATTGAAATAGTAGCTAAGTAGAAATCTAATGACGTGCTGTGGACTTTTGGCTCATGAGATTCTGGAATACTTATTTTACTAAAAGCTAACATAGTTTTAGAGAGGGTAGAAGTAAAAAAAGGGATCTAAATGGAAAACTGTTAATTTCTGGAACGGGACACTTGGAGAGAAATAAACAAATATAGACATGTCGTTATTCATCTTCAAGATTTTTATTAATACTTCTTTCTGAATTGCTTTAAAAAACAAAACACCCATTCCCAATGTTTCAAAACACTTTATTTAACAAGTATTTATAGGTTGTCAGTTCTTAAGATTTATTTCATATGATTTTGGTTTCTTATAAGGTGATTGTCAAGGGCTCCTTGGAGGGCTCTCTCAGTCTCATCCAGTAGCCAAGTCCAGACACAGACAAAGGGATTCTTTTCAAAGCTTTATTCTTCTTTTACAACTTAACAACTCTACAGGTAGCAACTAGATCTGAGCAGCAGAGTACCTATGCCCTAAGTTGGAACAGTTGGTCCCCGTTTGAAAGGGAATTACTGGCAGACCCCTGAACTAAAGGACTAGGGAGAGTCCCTCCCCTTTTCCCTTGGATCCTCAGGGCGCAGCCGTTGTGTGCGCGCCAACCGGGCACTACGCTCCTTTCCGCTCCCTCCATCTGGCACCGCACTCTGCGTCTGCGTCGCGCATCCAGTAAGTCTGCTATCTGTGCTCGGTCACTCCCTGGACTGCTAACTAAACTAGGAATGCGGGTGGGAGGAATCTCTGTCAGCTGTTGGTCCTGGGAAAGAGGAGCGCGCTCCTCTCCCAGGAGCGACTGCTCTTCCTCAGAATCAGAACTACTCTGGGATTCTATGGGCTCAGTGTCCACCCTGACAGTGATAAATGTAGTCAACTCCTTCATACAGTATATTGCAGCATATATACAATGCCAGGGGTGTTTATCATAGAATAGTAGAATCATAGAATAGTAGGGTTGGAAGGGGCCTATAAGACCATCAAGTATATACCCTTTTCATTCTGAGGGCTGAATTGGTTCTGAGCAAGCACATTGGTGGCTGCATGCCCCCCTCTGCTGGCATGCCGCTCCAGTGTGATTTGCCAGATCCCATTCACTCATGTTCACACTGACACACACTCATATATTGATATATATATACACACATATCACCCCTTCCCCACTGCAGTCTTTGGTTGTTAATGGAGGCTTTTAAAAAACCTGATTGCAGTGAGGGTGGAGTGATTTGTGTGTGTGTGACAGCAGTGGGGAGAGGAGAGCTAGCCCTTCTCTCTCCATCAGTGATTCCACTGCAAATGCCGCCACCATGCTGCAATTAGGCTTTCGGAGGGAGCAGTGCTATGGCTGTTAGACAGTGGCTAGACGGCCATGGATATCCTGTTTTCCTTGGAGGCAGCGCGGAACAGCCTCATCCTCTGCGCTCGCAAGAGGAGCGTGGAGCGGCCAAAAAGGGGCATGACTGGGGGCATTCCAGCGTGGGGAGGGTGGAAGTGCCTGTACGACACATCCAGTGTGTCGTACAGCAGCCTCCTTCCCCGCTCAGCCCGCAATCACCTGTCTAGCTGAAAATGCAGGGCAGGAGGCTTTTTAAACACCTCATTGCTGCGTGGGAGGACAGAGGGGGAACCTGTTGTCCCCTTCGATCTTTTTATAGTTTTCTCTAGTGTTGAAATTTAGATTGTAAGCTCCTTGAAGCAGACCTATTTTTATTTATTAATACTAACTTTATTACTTTCAGTGTTAACTTCAACAGTTTTTTATACTATTTCCCCATTTGAAGAAAAATATTTTTTAAAAGTTAAGGCAAAGAGGCTTCCTTTGTACCCAGACCCAAGTGCACTTATTTTAAGTTTTCTTTCTGTGTGTGTTCCAAAGGAGCAATGTTCCCAGGCTCTCTAGCAGTTTTGGTTGCCAGCTGGCTCAGCACCTTTCAAACAGATACTCCTTTACTCTGCAGTGTGCTGCCCTTTAGTAATATCTGGTTAACTGTATTTTAATATTTAATGGTATGGTTTACATGCCAGCCATTAAACAAGGGAAAGGCTGGTATTCTCCCCTCCCCCCCCCCACCTTTGTAAAAATAATAATTTAAATAATTTGGCTTTCTACTTTTGGGGTCTTGGCTACTAACTTACCAGATAAACTATTTACTCGAAAGTCACATTTTTAAAAATCTGAATATCATCCTAGGAGGAAGATTATATAATGTGTGTTATATCTAAAACTAGCATGCTGAATGCATTTAAAATAAAGCAAATGCTGGCGATGGAATATGCTGCCTTCAATTTTCTAGAAGGGAGATCTCAGAGTGTTGAGTTCCTTGACTGCAAATTGCAGCGGTTTGCCAAGCTGCCTAAAAATAAAGTGGGTAGTGAGTGACTTCCATATTTTCCTTTTGAAATATTGCTATTTTACACTATACAGCCTGTAATAATATTTTTTCTCCATCAGAATTGTGTTTTCCCTCCACTGTCTCTTTTGCTTGGTTGCTCGAGTCACCATAAATGTGACTAATCTGTTATGTGACTGATTGAAATTAGTCTTTGTCTAAATATTTGAGGAAAGCAGAAAAATAGTTGCAAAAGGAACCATACATAAACCTTGTTGTTGCCCCTGCCCCTGTTAAACTTTGGGGAAATAACTTCTACATTTCTTCCAGGTGCCTTTCCAGCTGGAGGGGAGTAGCAAACAGATACTGCCCTGCTACAGTGAACAAAACATTAATTCCACAACCTAGTTTTGAATTTCAAACAATTTATTTATTTATGTCATTTCTATACCGCCCAATAGCCGAAGCTCTCTATATTTATTAAGGGAAATCCACAGTAATTGTACTTTTGCAGAAAATAAGACATAAACAGCAATATTTAAACTTTATTTTTCTATGTATTAAGTTAGTATACATGGTTTTAAAGGCTTTGTCTGCACAGCAGGTCTGTAGCTTGAAATGCTGTGGTACTGGCAGCGGTAACGATGTACTTCAGATTGTCCTGAAGTACAAGGGTTGAATTTATTGCTGCATTGCTAGCTCATTCTTTCCTTTTGCTGTGCTAAAATTGAAAATGGACTTGCTTAGGGATTCGTTTTGCAGTCCATCTTATTAAGCATGAAACATGGGTGGACAACTTCTGCCCCTCCAGAATGGTCTTGGCTTACAGTTCCCTTCAGTCCTAGTCAGCACAACCAATGGTGAGAGGTGCTGGGACTTGTAGGCCAATACACCCGCAGGGCCACAAGCTGCCAAGCCCTGATAGAGAAGAACACATCAGTGCAGAGCTCTCCTTTCTAGTAAACCATAATGATCTCCTTCCCTTCCAGTTATGGCTGGAGTGGCCTTATGCTGGCCTTTATGATTCTTACAGCTTTAGGCTTCAACTGGTGTGTTCAGACCTATAGCTGGGTCACATAAAAATTCAAGGTGGGCTGTGCCCCAGCCCTCTTTTTCTTTTTGATGGCTCTTTCTTTTGTTGAGCAGAAAAATGATGAGTGAAGAAGAGGAGGTAAGTGGAGAAAGAGAGCAAGGGGAAACAGATTGAAAAGAGCAAACATACAAATAAATAAATTATTTATTTTAAATAAATAAATAAATTTAAAAGCAGGTCTCGTATTTCAGGTTGATGATGAACATGGTTCTGGGGGCTGAACAACTGAAGTCTACTGGGTATGATAAGAAATCCAGCTAGAATGGCCCAATACGTCCTTATTTAGTACCATTATAGACCAGGAATTTTTCAGAGAACAGGCACTGGTGCCAGAGTTCCCTGGTTTGGATGTAATGGGGAACTCTGACCTCATGCAACCCAAAAATCAGTCTGCCTGAGCAGCATGCAAGGGGAAGAGAGGATGGGTGAAGGAGAAGTGCTCACTCCTGATGCACATTCTCATCTTCAGAAAGCCTGGATCAAACGAGTCCAGGAGTTGGACTCAATGGCCTTATAGGCCCCTTCCAACCCTACTATTCTATGATTCTGTGAATTCTGCGAATAGGACCTATTGTTCCCTTAAACTACAGTGCAGTGGCTCATGGGTTTGATCCATAAAATGAGTTAGTCTCATGGGTTAATTATTTAAGTCTGCATCTTCTTGACTAAACGTTATTTGGATGGTATAGTAACTTCGTAATGGGGGAATGGCTATGCCCTTGTGGATTCAGAGAAGATCTTTCTCATTACCTGCTCTTCTGTCTCTTGTATAAAGCCTAGCATGAGGCAATAATTGGGTGGCTAACATGGCTAGATGGCCAGCACAATTTAAAACTGATTTTTTTTGGTAAAACTGTTGGTGTGTGTGAGTGTGTGGCTGAATGGCAGTGATTTACAAGGTAGCATTCTCAGTGGGCACAGATCTGATCACAAATTGTGAATATCAAGCTTATAGACTATAGAGGTGGTTTCATATTCACCGTATTCATGTTTACACAGAGTAAATCCCAGACTTTAATTGCACTTACTCTCGAAGGTGCATAGGATTACATCTTCAATTTGCTTTTTATGTATTAGTAGACTATATTCTTGTAGATTTATTTTGATATCTTTGATACATTGTAAGGCAATTTTGTTGCTGTGCACTAGAGACAGAATGATTGGTTGATTAAACATTTCTTTTTCCCCCTCTAGCCTTTCGTTGTAGCCTCCAGTTTCTTGGAAACATTGCCACAGGAAACACAGATTCCCAGAATAGGATTTGGAAGCTTGCTTTCCCTTCTCTTTTCTTGTAAGCATCAGTAGGTATCTTCTTCTTCCCCCACCCAAAATGTAATATTATGTGGTTGTATTTTAATCTTCATTGAGACTGCTTGCTAGCACTAAAATGCTTGTGGGGAGGGGAATAAATTTTTGGAGAACAAGATAGCAGTGACTACATCCTATGGCTTTGTTTTGTGTAATATGCTTAAAGGGTTATGCTAAAACATATGCAGATAAATAGGTTGTACGTCTTAGGAAAGAGCAGTAAAATAAAATGTTTCCTGATTCCTCTCTCCAGTCAAATATGCATGGGTTACCATTCCTTATTGTATGTTTCAGTCTAATAACGCAACTTGACTAAAATGTTAACAGATAGCTGATGATAAAAAGCTTTCACCAGTAATTCCATCAAAGAACTGTGTTAGAAATTTAGGCTGCAATCCTATACCCATTTACTTGGGAGCAAACCCCATTGAACTAGACATGTATAGGATTTCACTAAGAAGCTTAGAATTTAGAGTTTTGAAATACTGTATAACAAATAGGTTGTTAATAGGGCTGTTGTGCATTCAATTATTAATTAATACTTAATTAAAGCTGCATCAATTTGCATATTGATAAATCAGTACACTGAAAGGAAAAATCAAGTTTATATCTTTTTAGATGATGCATGTTTTGTAGCAGGCACCATCTTAGATGAGGCATTGCCTTTTGTGTGTGAGAAGGAGAATGTCTCTTCTAAGGTTGTTTATGTCATATGTTGTTGGTTATTGTCTTAAAGTAATTAACAATTTAAAAAACCCTCTGCTTGATTTTAATTGGGGGCATCTTTTTGAATGAGTTAACCTAATTAATTTATCTACTAAATGCTACAGCCCAGTTTTTAAATCTTAAATATATCATCCTTAAGAGGACACATCCAATTCAGAGAAATTCCTCCACTAGTCTGTTGTAGTATTTGCAGCCTTAAAGCCCTCCTCTCTCAGATAAGATGGCTCTCTTAACCTCTATATATTTTTTAAAAAATGCATACCACTTTTAATTCCTCATGGCAGGATTTCTCTGGGGGCATTGGCATACAGTGGACAGAGTTTTGGGCTTTGAACTGGGAAATCTCCACTTAGCCATAAGGCTTACTTGGCCATAAATCTCACGTAGGTATGGCCTTGAGCAAGTCTTAGTCTAACCTGCTTCACAAAATTGTGAGGATAAGGTAGCAAGAGACGATTTGAAAAATGCTATGGGCATCATCCAGCCACAGTTTAAGCATTTTATACGTACCCTTTTTATGGAAGAGTTCATTAACTTTAATTGCAGTTGGTGGGATTTATATGTGATTAACTTTGGCTGAATCCCTCCCTGCTTCAGAAACGTGTCATAGCAAATTGGTATAAAAGGATGACACATAATAATACATACTCTGACTGTAACAATAGCTTTTGGGTTAGTATCAGTACATAGGAAAACTCAAGAGAATCAAGAACATGTCGAACCAATCTGAACATTTGTTTCAGGGAAATGTTTGGACACATTATCATGGAGCAGTGTGTTACATTTTATACTTTGCAAACTGAGGAGTTGATCTCTGAAAATGTAAGCAAATGGAAAGGAATATCTGCTGCCTCTTTTGATTCTGAACAGTTGGGTATATTGCACATCAGCTACCGGTACACTGTTTTAAACAGCTCTTAACAATAAATGCTCTTGATTCTTTTTTGAGGAATTGCTTAAATCATCAGGATGAGAAAATCATTTCCTATTGCTGCATGGTTCTTTTCACTTGCCTTAATCCTGAAAGAATGAGAGAACTCCAAGAAGAAAACAACTTGAATGTTGTCCTTGCTGTTCTGCAAGCTTCCAGAAGATACCCGGAATCAGAATGGGTGTATGTATTTTTTAAAAACTTTCCAAAAATATTAGCAAAGATACTGACTGAGGTCTTTGATAGACTCCTCTCCTTAGATAAGAAGTGCATCTTACTTTGAATTCTTCTTAGTATATATATAGTAAGAATTTATATTGATTTTAATTCTAAGACATGTTATGACAATGTAGAAAGTCTTATGTTGGCCAAAGGTAAGGCCAGGATCCAAAGAACTGCATGTCTTATGTAGCTTCCTAATACCCTTCTAAGAGTAGCTTACTCTGCTGTCAACAAGCTACCCCATAACTCAGGACAACACAGTTTCCAGCTCTTGCGAGGAACTGCTACTGGGGGAAGAAAGAGGAAACAAGAATCCTTTCTGCATACATAAAAATCTTTTTTGCATTTCTGAAGGGCCTCTTTGGTTTTGAACTACAGTAAAATGCAACTTGCAAAGAAATGTCACAAAAATTCATTATTGTTTACTGGTTAGATAATTTTTCTCTTTTTAAGTTCTCTTTTTAATCTTGAAAACTAGTGGTCTGTACAGATGTAATGGCTAGCCATGATTTAGAGTTTGGGGCTAGGCCACAGGATTGCATGCTCCCTTTCCTATCTCTTGTGTTCAGATTTCCCATGGACCTCCCAGATTTGGTGTTTTGTGATTGTTGCTAACCCTGGTCTACGGATTCTGAACTGGGAATTTAAAAGTACCCTTAAATAGTTCTAACAGTTGTCATGTGTAATGGTGAACCTACATAACTACTTACTGTGATCGGCCATCATGTTGGCAAGAGTTAAAGGCTGGATTATTCTGTGCTGTTTTCTTGCCTGATATTTGTCCATTGATGTGATAGCTGGGTAAAATTTAGTGGGCTAAATTGGATCCATAAAACTTTTATCTGTATCTCTTGGAATAGCTTGTATAATGGGACCTATGAAGAATTTAGCTTCATTAGATTCTCCTGTGACCAAGGTAAAAATAATGGGCACAAACCACTAAATCTTCCAGACTGCAAAATACCACAGCTGAGGAGATAAAACTGTGTCTTGGTTGTGGCACTTCAGACTGTGGGTAAGGCATTACATGATGGAATGCTAATCTTATGAAAGAAATTCCCTCCATATAGAAAATGGTTATGTGAAGGAGAAAGCTAGTATTAAGGTTGTCAGATCTCATGACAGTTTTGGATTGGTTGAGGGTGAATCAACTGAAGCTTAATCCTGAGAAGGCAGAGCTACCTTTGGGATACTTCGCATCCAACCATCCTCTTCGATGTTTAGTTGGCAACACTGTCCAGGAATGTTTTGTATGAGAAACAGAATCTGGCCTCAGTCATTTATTCTCTAGTCACCGAGTTAATTGCTGCATTTTATGTGGGGGCCAGCCATGAAGACAGCCTAGAAGCTTCAGTTGGTTCAGAATGTGGCTTCCAGGGGTTTGTCTGCTTACTAATGAAACTCATTACCTGTGTCGCCCCTAACCCTCCTTTCCTGAGTCCCATGGCATGAGCAGAGAACTGCAGAAAAGGCAGGCTGTTTGCCCTTGAGCTGGTCTTTTGTAGGAGGTGAAAACAGCATCTGGCTGCTGCTGCTGCCTCCTGCAAATGTTCAAGGCGAAGGGAGAAAAACTACCTCTCCTTTCCTCTACATGGGGTGGGGAGTAGGGAAAGATGGCTTCCATCCCACAAGTTTTGCTTTTTCAGAAAGCAACAGCAATATGTAGCTGCTGCCGCCTACAAAATAGAAAGGGCAAGTGGCAATTAAGTGTTAAAAAAAACCCCTTCCATTGGCCTTAACACACTTTTTAATCAATGGGGGGGGGAGGTCACAACATGCAGGAAGGAGAGGGTTCCCCCTCCAGCTGTGAGATCCCCTTCATTTCCCCCATAGCATTTAGGTTTAGGGAAAAAAGCTCCTGTTGGCACCAATGGGGGCTTTTGTCCTAAGCCTCCGTGCTGCGTGGGAGGTGACCATGGAAGTGAGGCAAAATCTTGTATGTTTTGCTGAAGTCTTGGGAGACTTGGGAAGACCTTTCCCCACATTGGCTTCCCCCTCCCCCCCCGGCTCAGTGGCTGCCCAGTCAGTGCTGGGGTCTTGGGGCCAAACTACGCTCTACATGGTAAATAATGACTTGTTATCTCCCAGTGCAATTTTCTTCTGCTACAAGCAGCTGTGTGTGTGTGTGTGGTGATTTGGGTCCAGGCTGCAGCATGTGGAGAAAAGGGTGCCTCCTCCCTCTGCTGCCCTGATTCAGATAGACCTCCTGGAGATCCAGTGGTAGATCTGCCACATAATGTCTGGTTATGTCTTCAGACATTGGAAGAAAAAAGTCAAAATATCCGTTGTGTCATGGAACATGTCAGGGCAGTCCCCAGGCAGGTACATTCTTCTATTAACTTGGAGGGCTGGCTCCTTTTACCTCTAGACTCCACTAATCTTACAGCCCTCCACTAATGTTACAGTTACCACAGAATGTTCGCATGCTTCTCTCCGGTTATTTCCTGGCTAACCCACCACACTGTGGTGTGGTCCCATCTAGTCAAATGGAAGTTAGACTGGGTCCGGGGAAGATCTGGGTTTATATTATTGCTCAGACATGATGCTCAGTGGTCCATAGACTTTGGCAAGTCACTGTTTCACAGCTTCATCCAATGTCACAAGATCGTAACTGCAGTTAGGTTAAAATGAGAGAATTGTATGCATTTATTTGAATGAGATAAATGTATTTTTACATTATTATTTGAAGCCTGAGGCAGCTAATAAATCAATAAAATATGAGAACTGCAAAAATCGAATTAAAAATAAAACTAACCTTGCTCATCCTCACCACTAATGGAACTTCTCCAGCTATGATCTTCTGAGGAGACCCCCTCCATATGTTCATAAAGGAGGGGGCAAGGAGTGTGGGCTCATACACGAAGAGACTGTCATTGAAATAACCCAGTATACAGTGTCCCAAACAGAGGGAGAATTACGCCAGCCCTGGAGCTGATATCAGTCAGAGGAAAACAGTTCAAGAGAATGGAAGGAAGGAAGGAAGGAAGGAAGGAAGGAAGAAAAATGGGGGTGCAGGGGGAAGGAAATTGGGGTGGAGAGAATGGTGCTCCTTCCTCTCCTTGGAGGATATCTATAGCTTTGTTGGAGGTTATAATGTCGGAGCTCTCTGGAAGGGCAGGTATGATTGCCTGGTCAACTTTCTTCATGAAAGCAGCAAGTAACTAGTCCTGTCTGGAAAGAGGTCCCATTGCAGTCCAACCTCAGAGGGGGAGATCCAACCTCCTTTAGATCCAGATGCTAAAATTATAACAAGCAACAAGCAATACAGATCTATTTTTTTCCACTGAGTTAAAACCATCTTAAAACACACCATGTTTTAATGTGAGAATAAAAAGATGATTTGCCTGGTACCAAAAGGGCATTAAAATAGGCGTTATTGCTGAAAAGGCCCTTTCTCACATATCCATCCACTGTATCTCAGGATGCGAGGCACTTGGAGCAGGGCCTCTGTTGACAATCTCAGAGCATGGGTGGGAATATATGGGAAGAGAAGATCCTTCAAAGAAACCAAAATGGTGGGTTAAAATAAAAAAACAACAACAACAGTCAAGAACATCAAAATAAAATAAGCAGCAAGACATGATAAAGCAATCAGAGCCAGTGAAAAGGAATGATAACCACAGTCAGCAATGTTTTGAGCAGGTACTAGAAGACAATTACAGGGCCAGATGAGGTTTGCTGGGGAGGGTTGATGCCACAACTGAGAAAGCATTTCTCCTTGTGACCACCGACTTCAGTCAGCATGGAGATAGAGAGTAGGACCACTCCTGTTCAACAGAGTCCATGTGGAGGAACATAAGGTAGAAGTAAAGATTTTTTATCCCCCATGCTGTTTAACATCTACATGAAACCGCTGTGGGAGGTTATCCGGAGGTGTGGGCTGAGGTGCCATCAATATGCAGATGACACCCAGCTCTACCTCTCTTTTGCATCAAAACCAGGTGAGGCAGTGACTGTTCTGAATCAGTGCCTGGGCACGGTAATGGACTAGATGAGGGCTAATAAACTGAAACTCAATCCAGACAAGACGGAGGTACTGTTAGTGGGTGGTTCGTCTGCCCGGCTAGGTGATATTCAACCTGTTCTGGAGGGGGCTGCACTCCCCCTAAAGGATCAGGTTCGTAGTTTGGGGGTGCTCTTGGATCCAGAACTGTCACTTGAGGCACAGGTGAACTCAGTGGCACGGAGCACTTTTTATCAGCTTAGGCTGGTATACCAACTACGCCCTTATCTGGACAGAGATAGCCTTGCTACAGTTATCCATGCTCTGATAACTTCTCGTCTAGATTACTGCAATGCGTTATACGTGGGGTTGCCTTTGAAAACGGTCCGGAAACTTCAGCTGGTCCAAAATAGGGCAGCAAGATTGTTAACAGGGACTGGCCTGCGAGCTCATATTACGCCAGTACTTTTCCAGCTGCACTGGCTGCCAGTCCATTTCCGGGCCTGATTCAAAGTGCTGGTGTTAACATTCAAAGCCCTTAACGGCTTGGGGCCAGGTTACCTGAAGGATCGCCTCCTCCCATATGTGCCTGCCCGGACCTTAAGATCATCCTCAGTGGCCCTTCTCCGTGAGCCCCTGCCAAAGGAAGTGAGGCGGGTGGCTACTACGAGGAGGGCTTTTTCTGCTGTGGCACCCCGGCTCTGGAATGAGCTCCCTAGTGAGGTTCGCCTGGCGCCTACATTGTATTCCTTTCGGCGCCAGGTGAAGACCTTTTTATTTTCCCAGGCATTTTAGCATTTTAGCTTTCTAAATTTTTATCTTTGCTGTTTTAAATCTGTATTTTAAACTCCTGCACTGCTGCTAGGTTTTATTGTGGTTGTATTGTTATATTGTGGTTTTAATGTTCTGTATATTTTAAATTGTTTTATTGTGTGTTGCTTGGATTTAATTTTTGTGAACCGCCCAGAGAGCTTCGGCTATTGGGCGGTATAGAAATGAAATAAATAAATAAAATAAAAGATATAAAATTTCCAGAAATTTTGAGGCCATGGGAAAAAAAAGTTTTTTCCTCAGGATTTTTTAGGGAAAGGGAAATTTTGGGAAAATTGAAAAATAAGCAGTACTCTTTTTTTAGAGCTCTTTACTGATCTAAAGTCACTTTGTTGCTTTAAGGCAGCCTTCCCCAAGATGGTGCCCTCCAGATATTTTGGGCCTCCACTCCCATCAGCTTCAAGCAGCATGGCCAGTGGTCAGGAATGCTGGGCACTGTAGTCCAAAACATCCAGAAGGCACCAGGTTGAGGAGGGCTGCTTTAAGAACATAAAGCAGCCTTTCTGTTCATAAAGTTGTTTTATGTACAACTTAGTTTGCTCATAAAATTATCATTATATTTTAAAACTTTTAAAAGTAAATGCAGTAAATTTGTAATTATTGTCTGAATAGTTTAGAACTACATTAAATGACTGCTACAGCATCAGAAACACAGGACTCTAGAACAAAACCCAAGCTGTCATGAATGCACATTTACCGACAAGGATGCATAATGGTGACTCTACTCACATGTTGGGAAACTGAGCATAACTGTCTATCAGTAAAATATACTTTAGATCCATAATTTTAACATATTTTAAAGGAATGAAAGAATTAACTATGCTGGGAATCTTACAGAGTGGATTAAAGAATCATTTTCCCCCATGGCTTCATTATTTCCAGACATTTTACATCCCTAGTCTTTCTACAAAGTGTTCTTATTCCGTAGTTTATAGAAATCATTTGTGGGGAGTAAATGCTGGGTAATAATATAAATACTTCACCTTAAATTCTAAAAGAAAATATTTCATAATCCAGTTTTCCAATTTTTCAGAAAAAAACAAAAATGGTTCTTAGGAAAAAACGAGATAATCCCCCCCCCCCCAGGCCTTCATATCTCTAGGTAGAAGGGAGTCCTTAAAATACCTATGTCCCAAGCTGTTTAGGGCCATAAAGATAAGAGCCAGTACCATGAATTGAACCTGGAGACTAACAGGTAACCAGTGAAGATTGAATGGAGCTATATGGTTAGGCCTCATCTGGAGTACTGTGTCCAGTTCTGGGCACCACACTTTAAGAAGGATGCAGACCAACTGGAGAGGGTTCAGAGGAGGGCAACGAGGATGAACAGGGGACTGGAAACAAAGCCCTATGAGGAGAGACCGAAAGAGCTGGGCATGTTTAACCTGAGAAGGGAAGACTGAGGGGAGATAGGATAGCGCTCTTCAAGTACTTGGAAGGTTGTCACAGAGACAAAGGCCATGATCTCTTCTTGATCATCCCAGAGTGAAGGACACGGAATCATGGGCTCAAGTTACAGGAAGCCAGATTCCAGCTGAACATCAGGAAAAACTTCCCAAGTGTTAGAGCAGTACGACAATGGAACCAATTCCCTAGGGAGGTGGTGGGGTCTCCCACACTGGAGGCATTCAAGTTGTGGCTGGAGAGCCATCTGTCGGGGATGCTTTGACTTGGATTCCTGCACTGAGCAGGGGGTTGGACTCGATAGTCTTACAGGCCCCTTCCTACCCTACTATTCTATGATTCTATTTATGATATGTTCCATCTAGGCATCCCAGAGAACTGTATGGTGGTGGCATTTTGGACCAACTGACCTTCTGGATACTTCTTAAAGGGAGTCCTATGTAGATCATGCTACTGTATTCTAATCTGGAGGTTCTCAAAGCATGAATTATCGTGGCAAGGTTTCAGAGGCTAAGTGGGTGGTAGGGTTAAGTACTCTCACCTGCCTTTTCCCTGTTACATAGTGCCAAACCTTGAGTATTGGTTTGCAGCAGAAAAGGGGCCACAGGTTAACATTACACAATTACACATGGTTGTAGGGTAACATTTAGATTGCCCCAGAGATTGTACAGGCAGCAGGGCCCCGTCTGAATATCTTTTTGCATGGTGGGGTTTATATGGGCGGAGGTGCTCTTTAAATTACTATGGTTCCAGGCCATTTAATGGGTTAAAGGTCAAAACCAGCCAATTTAAACTGGAAATCACCTAGCTTAAGGAAGTTCTTCTAACAGCACTGTAATATGATCTAAGTGGTTAATACCAGCCAGTAGCTAAGAGAACAATATATCTTTGAAGGGATTCCAATCCAATCTTATAGAAGTCATGGTTATTTTAAAATTTGCACATGGAAAATTCCTATTGATGACTGATGTTTATACACTTCCTCTAGTGCTGGCATACCATTCCCTCATTTAAGTTTTGGTAAACTAGGTTGTTTCAGGGCTAAATATAGGGTTTCTTAACTTTATCTACTTCTTCCTTTTTTACTACATTTATCACTTTTCTGCCAGTGTCTCAAGGTGATTTACAATTTAAGTAGACAAGATGCAAAAGGGAAGAGGGATGAGTAAAATAAGGAAATGCAGGTACTAATTCTTACATGTTACATCACTCTCTCTAATAGCAAACTCAGGTGACAAGAGCCAAGAGGACTGGAGCCAAAATGGGCCACTTAGAAACAAGAGGGTGGTATTGGTATGTTCAGGGGGCTGCTGAAGTTTGCAGAAGTATCTGCCCAAAAAACAACCCTTAATACCAAAACAACTAAGGGGGCAAAAAGCGCCCCCCCCCCCCCGGTGCAAAAGCCCATTAGGGACTAAGCATGCTCAATATTCATGGAAATGATAAACAGAAAAGGGGAAAGAAGTGGAATGCCCTGCTCGAATCCTTTGCAGCTCATATTATCTGGGCGGTGGGTATGACTGACTGGCTGAAACCTTGAACAGCAGAATGATGATTAACTGCAACATTTTGTTGAAAGTCCCACATGTAATTGTTATAATGACCGGGTTAAATGGCCACTGATGGACAGTTCAGGAAGAGGAAGTGGAGTGAGCCATGTTGTTCTTCAGTAATATCCAGATGGAATAACTGCTGATGGAGAGAGTTCTTGGTGGGGATAAACCAAATGGCAGTATCTAAAAAGGAAAATATATTTTCTTCTGTAATTGAGGAAACTTTACCAGATCGATTACTCTTTTTGTGGTAGTGTATTTGACTTGCCCTCTTCCAAATCTTTTATTGCTGTGAGTATTGCCTTGAAGAGGAAAGCTTTTGTGAACTGAAGAGCTGATTCCTTCCCCCCCCCATTTCAGATCCAGTGAATTACAGAAGTGTAAATAGGTCAGGTGTTAGAATGTTCTCCATGTCTAAATATTCTAGATTAAGTTCATGATATATTCAGTTAAAAGGATCTCAGGTAACAGTGCTGGGAAAGACTCCTAACTGAAATCCTGGAGAGCTGCTAACAAGTAAAGTAGGTAGTACTGAACTAGATAGACCAATGGTTTACTAATTATAAGGAGCTCCTCCAATCCTTATATCATAAGGACTAGCATGGGTGTAAGTGGGCTAGTATATAAAAAAAAACCGGAGGCAAGGAACCTTGGTAGATGATTTGCAATGCTGACTGAGGATGGATTTTGTGCATATCATGTTGTGCCAAATCGTTCATATATAAAATCAAATATTAGAGTTTAATCTATCCAGCTTCTTCTACTCTGTTTATTATCCTGGTCCTATAATCATTACTGTGGTTACCTACTCATGTGTTCTCTCCAGGGGAAGAGGAGATAGCAGAAATAAGATGAGAATGTCATGAACTAAAGTGTAAAATGATCCAATTGCACTTCTCAGAGTTGTGTTTCTTTCCATTTTTTTTTAAACCTGTTCTTTACACACAAGCAGCTCAAAAGTCATGCCTTAGGCACTGGAAAATTGAAAAGTCTTTAAGAAGTCAGATTTATTTCTCTATTTTGGTTTGCCCTAATCAACAGCAGAGAAGAGTGCTATGGCTTTTGCAAGCTACTGTCTGTAGAATGGAAAACATAGGATACCATATGTTATCTATTTTAAACCTTGAACCTGCAAACATATCCAGGATGGGAAAAATGCTTCAGAACTACTTTGTAATTCATCCTAGCCAAAGCCATTTATTTTAGAAACAGTGTGGGCATGCCATTAGGGGTTGGATTTAGGGCTGTCACCCAATCAGTAAATATTAGTTGGTTAATCATATATGTCATAATGAGATAAATCTGCATAAATTTGCATATTGCAATTATAGTTCTGGGAAGGTATTATTTGTTTTAAATAATATGTATGTTGTAGCAGGCTCCATCATTCATTCCCTCCTATATATAAGAGAAGGGGAAATGTGTCTTCTAACATGTTGTCTGTAGTTTCAGTACATGAATTAGAAGTATTTTTTAAGAAAAAGTGTTTTCAATGGATTAATATAACAAGTTAATCAACTGAACAGTGCAGCACTAACTGAAGCAGAGGAGTTTAGGAGAGGAATTGAAAATAAAACTGCAAATATCATACTGCCCTTATACAAATCTGTTGTGCAACCATGCTTGGAATGCTGTGTACAGTTCTAGTCACTGCACTTCAAAATGGATATTGTAGCGTTGGAAAGGTGCAGAAAAAGGAAACCAAAATGATAAAAGGGCTTGAGCAATCCCCCTATGAAGAAAGGTTCCAAAATCTGGGACTGTTTAGGCTAGAAAAAATTGTGAGTAAAAGGAAACATGACAGAGGTGTACACAGTTATGCATGGTGTGGAGAAAGTAGATAGGGAGACATTGTGTGAACAGAATGCTGGACTAGATGGACCCTTGGTCTGATCCAATATGGCTCTTCTTACATTCTTATGAGCTTGGACCACAGCTGTGTCCAGTAGTAGTATATTTGTAGAGGTCAAAGAACAGATCTCCTTAATAGGTACTTCACAAGAGGATACTAGGGGGAAGAAGTAAAGTTGTGCTCTTCTGCTTGACATTGTTCATGCTTATTTGGAATAAGTACATCTGAATATAGCTGCTTCTTGAAACAACACTTCTACAAGTTTCCCAACTCCACTTTGTTATATAACTTGTGGAGCTACGTAAGAATAGAAAACACAATGCTTGTGGCTAGGGGCTGTGAGGAAAAGTTTGAAGGAGAACTGTGAAACTATTTTTGCCTTGGTATAATATGTAAATTATTCTTCAGCTATGTATAACATTATTCTTCAGCGCTCTGATGGGTTGGAAATCCTTTCTTCTTGGTCAGCAGAAGAGTGGAGCTAACAGCAAAGGATTAACTCCTCCAGCTTGAGAAGACGGGGCCAAGGAAATTGGGGACCTCCCCCCCAGTCTCTGCTTTGTCTTCGCAGAGAAGAGTTGGGTTTTTTGGGCTGCTCTTTGGCAGCCTGATAGCTGAAAAGATGAAATAATACTTAGAAACGTTCCTGTTCCTCCTCTCCTCCCTTCCTCCTGTCAGTACCCTAGACAAGATTAGGGGGATTTGGAGGTTCGTTGAGTGGAAGGCCCTTGTTGTGTTTTTTCCTCATAATGTTTTCTGGCAGCACCTTTCTGAAAAGGGACCAGGACGTTCAGCCCTGGCGCTCCCCCTCAGCACTGGCTGGTCTGTTTGAGGGGTTTTTGGGGAGGGGGCAGGAGTCTGCTTCCCCTCCCCGCTCTAGTTGTCCGACCTTTTTCTTAGGAGAACCTGGTGCTTTCTGCCCCAGCATTGTTCCTGACTGGCTGCTGGGCCTCAGTCCTTGGGTAGAACTCTGAAAACCTAAACACCTAAAATCCACCTAGAAATTTTGAAGTTTTTTTTTCAGCTCTGTCCAAGATTGAATCCTGGAATGTTCAAATATTTTACAGCTCTTGTTATACAGCAGTGCATGAGCCATTTGACTAAGATTGTATGTGGAAAGAATATTAGATTAGGGATCATAATTGTTTTGCAGTTCTCTTATAGGAAAATCTATGAAGGAATTTACATGATTCAAGTATAGAAAGCTATCATAGCTTCTAAGATGCCCCTTGTCTTTTTTCTGCTTTTTCTTACAACTATTAGGGTGCAGTCCTGTCGAGATAGGTGGCAAACTCGGAGGCGACCACCTATCCAAAGCAGGGCAGGAGAAACATGGAGAGGATCATTCCCTCCACACTCCTCCTGCCTTGCATTTTTGGCTAGGCAGCCGATAGCGGCTGTCTAGCTGCAGGAGCATGGAGCGGGGAAGGAGGCTGCTGTACGGCACATTGGATGTGTCATACAGGCAGTTCCACCCTGCCCCAGAACATCTCCAACCACGCCCCTTTTTGGCTGCTCCACACTCCTCTTGCAAGCACGGAGGTCAGGGCTATTCTGCACTGCCTCAGAGGACTCTGAGGTTGGTTCCCGGAAAACCAGATATCCTATGGCCGTCTAGCTGCTGTCTAGCAGCCATAGGATTGCTCCCTCCGTGAGTTAGCCTTGCATGGGACAGTAGATTAGATACCTTTTGTTTTGTAGCTTTTTTTTAGCATTCGTAACTCAAAATCATGAATGAGTTATGTCTATTTAAGTATTTTTAACCCATTGACCTCAGAATGGAGTTGTGTATCTTTATTTTCCCCACCTTCATTTTTTCCATATAGTTTCCATATAAGCTGGGAGGAGGAGAGGGTGAGGAAGTCAGCTTCTGCCAGCGCTCTTGATCCAACCCATTTCTCTGGATCCAGCCCATCATGTTAAAGGCTGCCTGAACAATATGCAGTTTATTTTAAATATATATTTTAATGAGCTGCTCTTTAACTTATCCAAAATCCAGATAGTGATGGTTGACAATTTAGTAATTAGAGAATATACTGATAGGTTAGAATTTTTAAAAGGATTGCCTATGACACATTTGCATGGGAGCAAAAAAAAAAAAAGTGTGCTAAATTTATGATTTTGTTGGCTGCTTATACAGTTTAGCAGGTATTGGTAGAAATGTAACTTGGCTATGGCCCAACTATTGTAAATTGCTAGCGTGAACTAAATTAATACAGTGAAGAGTAGCTAACTTTGCAGTTTTCTTGTAACCAAGAGCAGTTTTTTCCCTCTCCTTTCAGGTTCTTGATTGTTACCAACCATTTGCTGAAGTGCCCGAAGTTGGTCAAAGCCATGTATGCCAAACTGAGCAATCAAGAAAGGTAACCCCAAAAACCAATGTGGGTTTTAGCATTTAGCATTCCATATAGAGTATCCTGTTCACATGATTTGAAAAAAACGGTGTGGTTTCATAGTTGGCACAGAATCTCTAAATACATGTTTCTATGTCAGTAATGGTTTTAAATTGGTTGGTTAACATTACAATTTAGCCGCAACTGGCAGGGATTTAGATAGGAGTTGCAGAATCCAGGTTGGCGCCCTTACTTTGTAAAGAACTGCTTGCACGCACGCACACACACACACACACACGCACACATGCACACACACACACACACAGAGAAGATTTCATGCTTTTGCCTTGATTTCATAAGAGCACCACACCCTGCTGTATTTTATGGTCCAACTTGTGCCATCATTTAATAGCTATGGAGGAAAAGAACAAACACAAAGCAGATATGTACAAAATAAGTTCACATATGCTTCATCCAATAGCAAAAGAAATGCATAATGAACATTTTTGCCATCATTGATGCATATGTATATATATACACACACACACATGCTCACACACATAATTCAGTGTAGAAAAAAGCAAATACAAATAGGGGGTACATTGCAATTTATAGGTAGTGAGCAAGGTACACTTGAGATCAGAAACTATATTTTTTTAACATGGCCATATTTTTCCTAAACTCTTTAAGCCTGGTGGAGAACTGACAAAAAACTATGTTTAATCACTAGCCGTGGTGTAGGGATCTTGGGATCTAACTATCACAGGTTTGATATTAGGAAATGGAAAGGGTTAATTGAGAATCATGATCTCAGTAGATGGCAGGGAGACAAATTGATTTTAGCTCAGGATTAGTTTATTATCTGATTTCTGGACAAGACCTGGTCCTGGACAAGGAGATCAGCAGAATGTTCAGCATTTTATGATACAGAAAGGAGTTTCTAATTTTTAAGAGCTAAGGCACAACTTAAATACAATTTTGCATGGAGTCTCGATGGAGTTACCTACAACTGCAAACAGAACAAGGCCTTCTTTACAGTTACATCCCAAACTAATGATAATCCTATGCTATGATTGATTGAGGTGAGTATGGGTGTTATATAGCAGTATGAGAAAGCTTTGAATTGCAAAGGCGTAGATGACCATCCTTGGGTAGATGCCTCCTTGGCTCCTAGAGTTAGGTGATGGGGGCTTTGATGAGGCCATGCTCAGGGCCAGAGATGTAAAATGTCCAGAAATGTTTAGGCAGGGGCAAAAAACCCCATTTTTTCCTAGTTTTTTCAGAAAAATTAGAAATTTTGGGGGAAATGGAAAAATAACCTCTCTCTCTCTCTCTCTCTTTCTATGTGTGTATATATATATATATATATATATTAGCGTGCTTTACAGATCTAAAGTCACTTTGTTCGTTTAAGACAGCCTTCCCCAACCTGGTGCCCTCGAGATATTTTGGACTTCCGCTCCCATCAGCCTCAGGCAGCATGGCCAATGGTCAGGAATGCTGGGCACTGTAGTCCAAAACATCAGGAGGGCACTAGGTTGGGGAGGGCTGCTTTAGAAACATAAAGCAGCCTTTCTGTTCCTAAAGTTATTTTATGTACAACTTAGTTTGATCATAAAATTATCATTATATCTTAAAACTTTTAAAAGTAAATTCAGGGAGCAATCGTTTTGGGATAGGCGGCCGCCTCCGAAGTCAGAGGTAACCACCTATCCAATGCATGGCGGGAGGAGTGTAGAGGGGATCATCTCCTCTGCACTCCAGCCACCCGGCATTCATGGCTAGATGGCCAGTTATGGCTGTCTAGCTGTGGACCTTGGGGTGGGCAGGCCGGACGACACATAGGCAGTGTTGTACTGGCACTTCCGCACTCCCTGTCTTGCCCTGCCCCCTGGAACACCCCCTTTTGCCCTGCTTCGTGTTCCTCTCGTGAGTGCGGAGCGCAGGGATGATCTGCGCTGCCTACGAGGCGGTGGGGGAGGGGGTGGGAAAGTGGTGCTCTGAGAACCGACCTTGGAGTGTGGTCTCCGAGGTTGGTTAAATTTGTAATGATTGTTTGAATAGATTAGAACTAAATTAAATCACTGCTACAGCAGAAACACAGGATTCTATAAAACAAAACGCAAAACCCAGTGTGTCAAGAATGCATTTTTACTGTCAAGAATGCACAATGGTGACTCTACTTACATGTTGGGAAACTGAGCATAAATATCAGTAAAATTTAGATCCATAATTTTAATAAGGAATGAAAGAACTATGCTGGGAATCTTACAGAGAGGATTAAAATATATTTTTCCCCATCACTTCATTATTTCCAGGCATTTTACATCTCTAGTCTTTCTATATAAGTGTTCCTATTCCATAGTTTTTAGAAATCATTTTTGGGAGAGTAAAGGCTGGGTATCAATATATAAATACTTTGTCTTAAATTCTAAAAGAAAATATTTCATAATCCAAACTGTCCAATTTTTCAGAAAAAAAAGGGCCTTGGAAAAAACCCAATCCCCCCCCCGCCCGAGTTTCCCCAGTTTTGCAGGGGCAGAAGGCTTCACATCTCCTGTGAAGGAAGGAAAATACATGTAGATGTTAAGGCCAATTGAGGAAGATGAATCACAGTTATCAGCCTTCGTTGCTTTAAGACAGCCTTCCCTAACCTGGTGCCCTCCAGATATTTTGGACTTCAGCTCCCATCAGCCTCAGGCTGCTTATGCACTGCAAGATGGAGTTAGGGATTCAGAATTGAACTTGAATATCTTGTGCCTAGCCAGCAAAACATTAGCAGGTTCCCCCTAATTTTTCACTGGCTAGGCCTGTTTCCAAGCACAATTCAAGGGGGCTGATAATTACGTTTAAAATCCTGCACTGCTTGGGAGCAGGCTATATGCAAAACATCTGCTTACACTCACCCTGCCCATTTGCTGTCATCCACATCTGAGGCCCTCCATTGAGTGTCTCCACCATCAGAAGTGAGGCGGGTGGTGACTAGGGAGAAAATCTTCTCAGCTGTTTATGGAATCCTCTAGGGAGACCTGCCTGGCACTTACTTTGCTATCATTGTGGCATAAGGCAAAACCATTTTTATTTTCCCAGGGTTTTTTATTATGAAATCGTGGGTGATTTATTGCTGCCAGTTTTTATCTGCAATTTTATGCTAGTTCGTTATGTTTTTTTGCTGTATATGTCATCCTAACAATATTTATACTGAAGGGCAACATAGAGAATTTTAAAATAAATACTATCTGTTTTCTCTGCATATTGGAACCTTGCTAATGACCACAGAAATTGCTCCAGTCTTTCATGAGGCCACTTTATAAATTAACTGTAGCTCGTGTTTTTGCTGGTGGCAGTTGTTGTCCACAGGCTTAAATAGCTTCTTTCATTGTTCACCTGTGTTGAAGGTAGAAACTTTTCCTTTGTATATGGAGTGCAATAGAAGAAAATAAAAGCAAATAAGAATATTGATAAGAGTATATTAGACTTTGTAGTATAAGACCTTGTTATAGAACTCTTTTTTTTTTTTTTAAATCATGGAATTCTACTTATACAGGCAGATTTTGTAGATTGTCTCTGTGAGCATAGACCAAGGTAGCAAAATGGGGTTAGTGCCAATAAAATTTACTGTTAGCTGGCCCAAAACGTGACTTTGTAAACTAGACCATAGGAGACTCATTGTCTCGTATGGAGACAAAAAGGGATACATTTCACCACAAGGGCAACAGGGTTACTTAGGTGTCCTTTGCAGCTGACTGAGTCATATGGGTAGAAAAGGACAGATGCGGTATTGAGGTGGGTGGGAAAGCAGCTTGACCTTAACAAATAGATGCAAATGTTGCCTTCTGCGGTAAGCTGGATCTTCCAAACACTTTCTGTAAACATATTTTTTTAAAGAAAAAGATCCATGCGGAAAAATACTGGTTTCCCTCATTAAAAATGGATAGTTTACCTCCCTAATTATGCTTTTGCAGTTGGATAACATTAATATTTGCAACTTTCAAGATATTTCTCAGTAGTAAGCCCAATTTTCTCCATAGGCCCATGGTTGCAGAGGATAGCACAGAACGTCTCTTCCATGCCACTGCATTTTGCCTGTGCATTGGAAATATGCCCCAAGGTCACATGCTTGTCCTATGTTGTAATAAAGTATGTCTGATCTATTTTGGTTCCCAAGAACTACTGTTTACATATTAATTGGATATAGTTATTATAGTGATGTCTGTACTGAATGTGAAAATAGATTTTGTCAGGACTGTTTGAAAGGGTAGGCCTCTTTCAGTGTTGCAGCAGATACATGTGGATGTATCTCTGACTAACCCGACTACATCATCTTGCTTGAATACATTTGTACCCCCATTAAAAGGGCAACGTGAATGTTGTTGCTCAGTGAAGAGTAGATGAACATAATTGTCTCACATATGGCTGTTTTCATAAGACATTTGTGTTAGGGTTAATGTTGGAGATGATTAGCAGCTCTCTTGACAACTTCTTAAGAAGTCTTGAGCATGATCCTCTGCTTTATCACTCAGCTGAAAACTGTCTTATGGGTTGGCCTCCCTGGTGCATTAAATCCGATAGAAGAGATCTGTGTATTAGAGGATCTTGGAATAGTCCCAGTTGCCTAAATTAATGACAGTCTGATATCTGCTTTAAGCAGACTTTATCTGGAATAATGTCTTATTACTCTATTAATGGCTATGGGGAATTTGTTGAAATCCGTAAGAGCGTTTTGCCTTGGCATGTTTTTCAAGGTTTGTTCTATTGGTGCCCTTGATCATTTGCAGAAAAATATCTCTAGTTCCCATAATTTCTCAACATGTCTGGGAAATTAAATATATGTGTGGCTTAAATAAGCTATGGTGGGCTGTGACGTTTGTGTGAAACAGCCCATAAAGTAAATAAGGATAAATCAGAAATAATGGCCAGTATCCAATGGTGACTGGTTGTGCACAGCCAGTCCCACTGATTCTGTTGCGCAAGCGGCTCCCAATGCTTGCGCAGCATGCTTCTGGGGAAAACCTGAAATGAGCAGAAATGCTTGTTTCTGGAAGGGGGTAGGTCAGCGAAGCTCACGTAAGTAGGACTTTTGTTTTTTTAAAAAAACACCCTGAACCCACGCTCCCTGAAAACTCCCTTGGATAATATTTGGCTGGTCTCCAGTATTCCATTCTTGGGCAAGGTGTTGGAGCATGTGGTGGCTTCTCAACTCCAGCGATTTCTGGATGAAGCGGATTATCTAGATCCATTTTAATCTGGCTTCAGGCCTGGTTATGGGACAGAGCCTGCCTTTGTTGCCTTAGGGGATGATCTATACTGGGAACTGGACAGGGGGTTGTGCTGGATCTCTGTTGGTTTTCCTGAACCTCTCACTGGCTTTTGATACCATTGACCATGGTATCCTTCTGAAACATTTGTCTGAAATCTGATTGGGAGGCACTGTTATACAGTTGCTCCAGTTCTTCTTGGAGGGGCAATTTCAGAACATGATTCTGGGGGATTCCTGTTTAGTGGCATGGCTATTGGCCTGTGGTGTCCCTCAAGGTTCCATCTTATCCCCCATGCTATTTAACATATACATGAAACCACTGGGAAAGATTGTCCGGAGTTTGGGGGTTTGGTGCCATCACTATGCTGATGACACCCAAGTCTCTCTCCCTTTCCTTCTAAATTCAAGGAAGCTGTTCTAGTTCTAAATTGGTGTCTGACGTTGGTAATGGTGAGGGCAAAGAAATTGAAGTTTAATCCAGAAGACAGTGGTGCTCCTGGTTAGTCAAAAGGCAGATCATGGAATAGGGATTCAGCCTGTGCTGGATGGAGTTGCAATTCTTCCGAAGACTCAGGCTCGCAGTTCGGGTGTACTCCTGGACTCAGTTCTGAGCCTGGATGTTCAGATTTCAGTGGTGGCCAGGAGTGCACTCGCACAGCTGAGGCTAGTGCACCAACTCTGCCCATTTCTAGAGAAGTCTGATCTCGCCATGGTCATGCATGCCTTAGTTACATCCCCTTTGGACTACTGTAACATGCTCTCTATGGGGCTGCTTTTGAAAACTGTTCAGACACTTCAGGTGGTTGAAAATGCTGTGGCCAGACTGTTGACTGGGGCAGTTACAGGGAGCATGTGACTCCCTTGTAGACTTATATCAAATGTTATGGAGTTACACAAGTTCAAGTTATAAAAATAATTAAGCAAATAACAAGGATCAGTTTTGAGATTTGATTCACCAGTAATGTTGTTAAATTACATAATGGATGTGCCAAGCAAAGAATGTGAAAATTGTGTTGTTAACCTTTTGATAGCAGCCAGGATAGTACTTGTTTGATAGTGGAAAAATTTAGCAATTCCTCCTATCAGAGAATGGCTCTCTAAAGTTGGAAACAGAATGTATGGAAAAATTAACACTTATGGTTCATAAAAGAAATCAACAAACTATGCAAATTGATTTTTTTTCTAAATTGTATTCTTTTGTTTATATAAAATTCTTAGTAGATTTAAAATGTCAACTGCTTCCCCCCGCCCCCCAAGTGCTAGAAGTATAAAATGAAATAAAGCAGCAACAAAATCTGAAGATTCTTCTTCACCATTGATCCTCTGCTCTTGGATGGCCACCTTGCCTAAAGATTGTTGTACCACCTTGTGGCCATCTTGCCACCCGTACCTAAGATGGTTGTACCAATTTTGGGGAAAGAAAGGGAAAAATAAGGTGGAAGGAGAGATACTGACAGAGAGAGAGAGAAGTTAGATTGGGATGTAAGGTAGGCCTAGGGTCTGGAAAGGTTAAAGGTCAGTGCTCTAGTCTGTTCCAATCATTACGTGGACTATGATCATTCCAACTTGTGTACTAATAATGATTTTGGCTGCACTGTTCATGCAATCTTCCATTATCCCAAGCTCTGTCAATGTCAATAGGCAAGGTGTATTTTTTCATTCCAGGACTGTGTTGTTAGAATTAATATTATCAGAAATCAGTGAAAATATTTCAGTTACAAGTGAAGAAATGGCCATATTTCTTGCATGCTGCTTTGAGGAAAAATGTCAAGCTGTGCTGAAATTGGCTTCTGCAGAAAATGATGTTGATAAGGTAAGATTCTCAAGCGTTATAACCTGATGATGTAAATATGATGAAGTGCCACCTATCTTGAGTTCTGTGGCTCTCCAGTGCATGTAGGTTTCCCCATTCAGCTCAATGGAGAGAGCTATGCACACCATGTGTAAGCCACTCTTGCTGGGTAGAACAGCAGATTTTAAGTCTCTAAAAATAAATGTGAACATCCCTATGTATCCGTGGAGCTTTCTCCTTTGTTGAAAGGAATAGGAATGCATTAGCCCATTTGCCCATGTAAAATGTCTGGATCAGGGTGATTGAGTCTATGGTATCAGGTGTATGAAAGCATCAGAACATTTGGGTCAGTGCGCTACAGAGATATTTGCATAGTATATCTCGGCAGCAACTTGTAGTTTTGCTGCAAGATTCTGTTTTCTGATGTACAGTTGGTACATTTCATCCTAAATGCTTAAGGGAAGTCCACACAAATGGCAGATCACTTCATTAAAATTATTGTTGATCTTTACCTGCAAATGAGAGATTGCTTTGTTTGACTACATTCCTATGGAAAAAAGACCTCCTATACATGATAAACCAGATTGTCAAGGAGAAGGCTAGACTCAGAGTCATATATCTGACATTAGTTTCTATGGATATTTTTTTTAAAAGGGGAAGAGGACTATTAACCATTCAATCTTCCACCTACAGTCTCAACTGGATACAGTCCAGGAATAGTTTTACTATGTGAACTGCTGTTTGCATAGACTAACTCGTCTTGTGGTAGGTTTTATCCAGATATTAAACATTAAAGGCACAGTCCTATGGCTACTAGACAGTGGCTAGATGGCCATAGGATTTTTCAGTTTTCGGGAACCGACCTCGGAGCCTATGCTCCGAGGTCAGTTCCCAGAAAACTGCCTCCCTGCCCCTGCCATGTCATAGGTGGCATGGATTGTCCTGGGCTCTGTGCTTAGAAGAGCAGTGCAGAGCTGGAGGAAAGTGGGGGTTCCCAGGGGCGGGGGTGGCGGAAGTATTGTTACGACACTTCCTACGCGTTGTCTGGCTCCTCCCCCCCCACTCCAGCTAGATGGCTGAAATCAGCCATCTAGCCAGTAATGCAGGGTGGCCGGAGCATGGAGGAGAAGGTCCCTTCCGTGCTCTGCCTACCCTGCATTGGATAGGAGGTCACCTCCAAGTTCGAAGGCAACCACCTCTCCCAATAGGATTGCTCTCTCCACTGGTTTGTGGATAGCATTTCAATCACAAGGTCAGTTTCTGGCTTGTATAGGAAAAGGTATGACCTACTACTATCAGTACTACAGGGCTATGTCAGTGCAGTCTGTAGATGATAACTTGACATTTGGTACAATTGGCACACAACAATCCAGTTGGAGCGACGTAATAAGAAATTGTTCTCCAGTTGAATAAATAACATACAAATGTTTCTGTCCTTGATTCTGTATTTATGATTCTGACCTGAATAGGATTTTTGTAGTCCGTTGTTTTCATGGTTAAGAGCACACCTACTTTTCTGGCTCTTGTAATTACCTTTGCAGCCAAAGGGGCTAGACATTTCTGTTTTTAAAAAGTGAACACTGTAAGATACTGAATTATTTATATTTTGATTGCAGCTTAATATTTTATGGCAGGGGGAAACCTTGTTTGTTTGATTTCAAACCAGTAACCTACTTCTTATAGGAAGCACTAGTCACAATTCGGCTTCTTGAAGTTCTTTGTGAAATGACATCAAATGCTGGACAACTGGAGTGTTTGCAGGCGTGTCCTGATTTGCTCAAGATGGCTGTCAGTAAGTAGGAAATCCACACTTTTGAAAGTGCAATAGCTTAATGAGAGTACTGCTTTGTGTTTTGCTTGAAATATATATTTAACAATGGACAGGTGGCAGTTATGATTGAATGTTGAAAAATAAAAAACAAAAAACGGTTAACTTAAATTTTCCAGAATCTTTTTTGCTCCCATGGTGGCTTTTTTTTCTTACTTTCTTACTTCATTTGGATTTTCTTCAGTCGGTTATATTTCTTCTCAGCAGTGCTACCAGTGGCTGGGATCCAGATGGTTCTATAGACGCAAGAGAGTTTTGGGTTTGTGTTTCTTGATTAGGAGCACCCCCTTGTCACATGGAAATCTGGGGGACTTTTAAAAGCAGTTTGTGATCTGACACAAGGGTCAGCTGGAAAGGTCATTAGGGAAACTGGCAGTTTACATGTCATCATTTCAGCCAGGAAGAAGGCCTCCCTGAGGATACTGCCAATTGCAGAGGCTTAATGGACAGGTGTGAGAGGGCTTTCTCCTGTGTCACTCCAAAATTGTGGAATGCACTTCCCTTGGAGTTACAATCGATCTCCACTCCTTCCTTTTAGAAAAGGTGTCAAAAAACATCCTTCCAACTTGGCCTTTTATGTTGTTTTTAGTAGCATTGTTGTGATGTTTTTAATGACACTTTATTGATGGTTTAAATGTTTTATGATGTTATGTTTTATTTTTGATTTTTTGTATACAGACTTTGTGGTTTTTATAGAAAGGCGGTATAAAAATACTTAAAAATAAAAAATAAGTAACATCAAACCAAATAAACTTGCTAGTGCATTATAAAACCAAATTCATAGTCCTGGTTATTTCTAGAGTCCTGTATAGCTTTGGTCCTACATATTGTTGGAGAAACCTAAATGGCTTGGGACACGTTGCTTATATGACCACCTTTGTACCAAGTAAAAACTGGAATTATTTTATTTATTTTAAAATATTGTAGTCCACCATTCTTAATAAAACAATTAAATTAAACACAGGGAAAAAACACAGGAACAATAAAACAATAAGAGAAATCTGTCAACTTCCAGCAAAAGTAGGACAAAAAATCCTCTGAAGTAATCCTCAATCGGAAACTGTGAGATTTGCTGTGAAGGGAGTCCTGCCATACTTTACAGATGTTGTGCAAGCATTATGCAGGCTGCAGATGATCTTGCACAGGCCCCACTCCCTCATTCTGGTGCAGTTCTTAAAGCCTTCAACAGCAGCATTATTTGGGGGACAGGGGTCCTGATTGACATTTTGGAACTACTACTACTACTACTACTACTACTCCTCAAAGCTATAATTCCTTCTGCCTATATGATTGGAAATTATAAGATAATATGCTTTAAAAACATTTAGTGTGATCCAAAGACATCCATTCCATTTCTTCTCTACTGTAACACAGCAGATATCTGAACAATAATCTCTTAAAGTTTCACCCTGAGCAGTGTTTACTGCTTTCAGTGCAAAGGAATCTGCCAATATGTTTAGAGATTAATAAGCACTTTTACTAATGTTGACACCAATAGTTTTTCCAATAGCTAGTTCTCTGTACAGCTGTTATTCCTGGCTAATTAAACACAGGATAGCATAGAACATTGAAACCATACGCTAATATTTTTAAAGTTCCCACACTTTTCTAACCAGTAAGTATAAAGTGATTCACACAGCACTTTTATGCATGTTACAAAATTAGTTGAACCTCATTCTTTAAGTGTTAGTTAACTGCAGGACACCATAAGTATGTAAGCCATTACATCAACCTTAATTGAACCAGTGAATTTAGGACTTAGCTTAGAATGTCATCTACAGAAACCTGTAAGTGCTTGACATTGCTTGAAACTGAACGTAAATCAACTTATTAAACCAAAGACATATACGTTCAGAAAGCAATATGTTGCAACATACACATTGCAAGTTGGGTTCTCCTACCAGTGGCTTATCATTCACGAGTGCCGTCTCACTCCCACATGGCTTCTCACCACCACTACCACCACCACCACCACCACCAACACCACCAGGAGCAGCTAAACAAGCCAGGAACTTACCAGCAAGAAAAGGCTTTCCATTATGTTTAAACCCAGCTCCCAGTTTATCGCTCCCCCAGCAAGCCAGAATCACAAATAATGGTTTAGTCTTGATTTACAATTCCTGGCCTTGGATTTGGGTGTAACGCTACGCTTTTCTTGCTGGTGAGTTCCTGGCTTAATTAGCCACTCCTTCAGGTGTGGGGAGCCAAGTGGGAGCAAGAAGGCAGTGCGCACAAGCATGTTGCTCATGAATGATAAGCGAGGTTTCTCCAGAATTCTGGGTTATCATTCTATGCACATGCAGGTGTTATATTCTGATAGGCTTTTTAACATGCAAGTTGCAACGCGTACAGATGTTTGAACTGATAGTAACATTTTGCTTAATGCATTTCCTGTTTTTGTTTTGTTTCGGGGGAGAGAGTTTCACAGGATACACTCTAGATCCAAACCCACAAACATCACCCTCTCCTTTGAACGCAGATCATCCAGTGAAGCTGAGTGATGGGAGATCCAGGATAGATAAAAGGAAGTATTTCTACATGCAGTGCATAGTTAAACTACTACCAGATGTAGTGGTGGCCACCAACTTGTACAGCTTTAGGAGGGGATTAAATAAATTCATAGAGGGTAAGGCTGTCAGTGGCTACTGGTTATGAAGGCTATATATTACCTCCACTGTCACAGGTAGTATGCTGGAGGACATGAGCAGGAGGGTGCTGTTGCACTCATGTCGTGTTTGTGGATTTAGGTGTCTGGTTACTGTTGTGGGAATAGGATGCTGGACTAAATAGGTCTTCGGTCTGATCCAGCATGGCTCTTCTTACATTATGGTCAGATGGCAGCCTCAGTTTCAGACATCACCCACTCTACTTTGGTTGCCTCTCCAGTTAGCCATGGCCCTGCAAAGAGGATTATCTAATGCCCAAGTGCCACCCTTCCTGCGTATTCTACTGGAATAGATTATTCCAGATTTTACTGGTGTTTCTTTCAACTGCAGTAAGTTTCAAATGGATTTCCTTTCTAATTAGAACTTAATCCCTTCAAAATAAAACCAATTTACCATTAGAATGCCTATGATATGTATATTTTAAAAATAAGACTTGTATAATTTTCTCTGTTTAGATACTTTGCAGCTTACACATCTTGCTGGGAAGCAGACTGCAAATATATTCACAGTGACTCATTCTGCAATGGGGCAGGAAGAAATCTCCCACCCAGCTGTGGGCTTTAAATCACATCTAATTCGTTTGATTGGAAATTTATGTTACAAGAATAAGACTAACCAAGACAAGGTAAGAAATTATTTGCAGGTTCTGCAAAATTCTGCAAGGAATGTCTCTTTAGTAGAATGCTGTTTATACCAAGCCACTTAGGTTTCCTGATAGCCTAGATGAAAGGTTGGAAGCCTTTTAAAAAGAGGTGTACATCATAATTATGATAGTCATGGAGGCATTATTCATTTATTTATAATGTTTATGTACCACTCTGTAACAAACAGTTCTTTAGGCTGCTTACCATAAATGTTCAAACCATAAAGTATACAATTAAAATACACATTAAATCTAAACCAGTGCCAGGGGATAACAGTAAAGCAGATTTTTTTTTAACAATTCAAAGGCCTTGGAAAAGAAAAAGGTCTTCACCTGGTGCTGAAAAGACCACAATATAGGCTCCAGACAAGCCTTTCAGGGGAGGGCATTCCACAACTGGGGCCCCAACACCAAAAAGGCCCTTTCCCTAGTAGCCACTTGTCTCACCTCATTTGATAGGGGCACCCAGAAAAGTCACTGAAGATGATTTTAGGATGTGGGAGGAGACAATCCTTCAAATCAGTTGTAATATTTAAAATCACTGCCACTAATTCCTAATCATAGTGTTCCAGTGTAATTTCTTATAACAGTCCCCTAAAAAAGCAAAGGGCATAACATTAAAACTTAATTCCATAAAAGCATTTATACTGAAGCTAAAATAATAAAGTCCAAATAACTGGCTTTCTGATGATCCAACTTAATAGGTACAGTCTAGAAAATCTGGAAGACTTGAATTGTTAGCATATCAGTTAATGAGTATTTTTCAAGCATGAGGTGCCTTAGTTCAGATTTAGACATTTACTAAGTCAGTCAGCTGATGATCAAAGCCTCTAACAAATATCTGTAATACAATTACTTCTGTTTGAAAATTCAAAGGAGCTTCATCACCTTTATTTATTTTTTTATTCAAAGTATGTGTATACTGTTCCTCAGCCCCTAAAAAGGCTCCCAGAGTAAAAGACCATCCCTTCCTGCAGGCTTACAATCAAAAAAAGACTTGGCACACAAGAAAAAAGGGATGGGGAAGGAAAAGGAAAAATGTAGATTTTCAGCAGGGTTGGTGGAATGGCCCTGCTTTGCCTCTGATCTCCTGGCATGGGCAGTCCAAATGGAGCAAGGCGCTGATGTTCCCTCAGCCTCCTCCTTTGCTCATTCTTCTTCCCCACAAGGCAGTTGATGTCGGTTAGCCCTATGCGGGGAGGGGAGTCCAAATGAAGCATGGCCCTGATGTTCTCTTGGCCTGCAATCACTTTTGCTCCTTCTGCTCACAGGGCCGTTGAAATGAAACGTGAACATGATAAAATTAATTCTTGCCCAAACAATTCTTGCCCAGTCCACTTTGGCACAGACCCAAGCAGCAGAAGCACCAACAGATAGAGCTGGTCCACACAAGCCACAGTTTATTTCCCCTCCCTGCACATGCTGGGTGCCATGGGTTCTGGGGGCTTGTTACCCACAGCAACAAGCCACCCAGGCTGAGTTTGCACCATAAGCTGTGCTGCCGGGGATAATTATACTAATCCCCCCAGCGTGCGCCTGGCACTCTCAGGGAGGGGAAATAAGCTACCATGGCTTATTTCCCCTCGGTGATCATGTGAACCTGGAGAGAAAGTCAATATTTTCTATTAAAAAAAGTAGTTTTGGAGCTTCTCCAGCTCCTAGACTAATGATTGACTAAAGGCCCAAAGCGCTGCACCATAAAACATAGATGAAACAACCTTACCAAAACAAGTTTAAGTGTCAGGAAAACTAATTGTCCACCCTTAGTATTTAAAAAAAAAAAACCTCCTTCCAAAATAACTTCTACGATGCATCTTATTTTAATAAAAACGGGATCCTGCTGAACCCTCCAAAAGGAATTGGCTTTAAATAACACTCTTAAATAACTAAATTTAACCTGATGAACAGAATTATTTGAAATTGACCAGTTAAGTATAGAAGATCACTTGCCAAAACAACCACTTTGGTTTTAGTATAATGAATGCTAAGTTTTTTGTTCTGGCAAAATTTTTCCAGCATAATCTCTCTGGCCTCAGCCAAACCATGAGCAGCAGTATCCCAGAACTTACATTCATTGTTTTCCATGATCGCTGAACCCAGAACCTTCCATTGGGATATATTGTATTCCTTAAAAAAAAATGAATAAGAAGGATCTAAATTTAACAAGCTGTTGGGTTGTTGCTTCTGTTTTCCATTTATAGTGTTGTCTAGAGTATTTAGCCAGTGTCTTCTTAGCGTTCAGGCAATCCATATCAAATCAAGAAGAAGATGATCAAGATTCTGATTTAAAATGCAAGGAGCAGTTAAACAGGTTTCCAAATAGCTACAATCTGCTGGTATGAAGTGTTATCAAATGCTTAGGCCTCATCAAATTTTTAAAAGAATGGCAAAAGTCTTTATTCCATCTCAATATTTTAGTCCCTGAGACTTTTTTTTTTCCAGTAATGGAAACAAGGCTGAGTCCCAGCAATATTAAGGTCTAAGGTAAGCTTAAGGGGATAATGATAAATTGCAATACAGTCTTTTATAGAGACAAGAAGGAAAGGACTAATAACTAGCCAAAGAATAACACTACTCCCAATTCATAAACTAAATACCACAGTCTTCATTTTCTGTGTTTTGGGAGATCACTGAATACTCACAGCCCTGGGTTATTTATTTATTTATGTTGTTGTTGTTGTTGTTTATTCGTTCAGTCGCTTCCAACTCTTTGTGACTTCATGGACCAGCCCACGCTAGAGCTTCCTGTCAGCCATCGCCACCCCCAGCTCCCCCAAGAGGTTGAGTCCGTCACCTCCAGAATACCATCCATCCATCTTGCCCTTGGTCGACCCCTCTTCCTTTTGCCTTCCACTTTTCCTAGCATCAGCATCTTCTCCAGGGTATCCTGTCTTCTCATTATGTGGCCAAAGTACTTCAGTTTTGCCTTTAAGATCATTCCCTCTAGTGAGCAGTCAGGCTTTATTTCCTGGAGTATGGACTGGTTTGATCTTCTTGCAGTCCAAGGCACTCTCAGAATTTTCCTCCAGCACCACAGTTCAAAAGCATCTATCTTCCTTCGCTCAGCCTTCCTTATGGTCCAGCTCTTGCAGCCATAGGTTACTATGGGGAAGACCATTGCTTTAACTATGTGGACCTTTGTTGTCAATGTGATGTCTCTGCTCTTCACTATTTTATCAAGATTTGTCATTGCTGTGCTCCCAAGAAGTAAATGTCTTCTGATTTCCTGGCTGCAGTCAGCGTCTGCAGTAATCTTTGCGCCTAGAAAGACAAAGTCTGTCACTGCCTCTACATTTTCTCCCTCTATTTGCCAGTTATCAATCAAGCTGGTTGCCATAATCTTGTTTTTTTTGAGTTTTAACTGCAACCCAGCTTTTGCACTTTTGTCTTTCACCTTCGTCATGAGGCTCCTCAGCTCCTCCTCGCTTTCAGCCATCAAAGTGGTATCATCTGCATATCGGAGATTGTTAATGTTTCTTCCAGCGATTTTAACTCCAGCCTCGGCTTCATCAAGCCCAGCACGTCAGATGATGTGTTCTGCGTACAGGTTGAATAGGTAGGGTGAGAGTATACAGCCCTGCCGTACTCCTTTCCCAATCTTAAACCAGTCCGTTGATCCGTGGTCTGTTCTTACCGTTGCTACTTGGTCGTTATACAGATTCCTCAGGAGGCAGACAAGATGACTTGGTATCCCCATACCACCCAGAACTTGCCACAATTTGTGATGATCCACACAGTCAAAGGCTTTAGAATAGTCAATAAAACAGTAATAGATGTTTTTCTGAAACTCTCTGGCTTTCTCCATTATCCAGAGGATATTGGCTATTTGGTCTCTAGTCCCTCTGCCTTTTCGAAACCCAGCTTGTACATCTGGCAATTCTCATTCCATGAATTGCTGGAGTCTACCTTGCAAGATCTTGAGCATTACCTTACTGGCATGTGAAATAGTTGCCACTGTTCGATAGTTTGAACATTCTTTGGTGCTTCCCTTTTTTGGTATGGGGATATAAGTTGATTTTTTCCAATCTGTTGGCCATTCTTGTGTTTCCCAAATTTCCTGGCATATGGCATGCATCACTTTGACAGCATCGTCTTGCAAGATTTTAAACAGTTCAGCTGGGATACCGTCATCTCCTGCTGCCTTGTTATTAGCAATGCTTCTTAAGGCCCATTCAACCTCACTCTTCAGGATGTCTGGCTCTAGCTCACTGACCACACCGTTAAATCTATCCCCGATATTATTATCCTTCCTATACAGATCTTCCGTATATTCTTGCCACCTTTTCTTGATCTCTTCTGCTTCTGTTAGGTCTTTGCCATCTTTGTTTTTGGTCATACCCATTTTTGCCTGGAATTTACCTCCGATGTTTCTAATTTTCTGGAAGAGGTCTCTTGTCCTTCCTATTCTATTATCTTCTTCCGCTTCCGTGCATTGCTTGTTTAAAAATAATTCCTTATCTCTTCTGGCTAACCTCTGGAATGTTGCATTTAATTGGGCATATCTCCCCCTATCACTGTTGCCTTTTGCTTTCCTTCTTTCTTGGGCTGCTTCCAGTGCCTCAGCAGACAGCCATCTTGCCTTCTTGGTTTTCTTTGGGACGTTTTTTGTTGCCGCCTCCTGAACAATGTTGTGAACCTCTGTCCATAGTTCTTCCGGGACCCTGTCCACTAAATCTAGTCCCTTAAATCTGTTCTTCACCTCCACTGCATATTCATGAGGAATATTAGTGAGCTCATATCTAACTGATCTGTGGGTCTTCCCTATTCTCTTTAGTCTGATTCTAAATTGTGCAATAAGAAGTTTGTGATCTGAACTACAATCAGCTCCAGGTCTTGTTTTTACCAACTGCATAGATGTCCGCCACCTTTGGCTACAAAGGATGTAGTCAATCTGATTTTGGTGTCGACCGTCTGGTGAAGTCCATGTATAAAGTCGTCTCTTAGGTTGTTGGAAGAGAGTGTTTGTTATGCACAGTGAGTTGTCTTGGCAAAATTCTGTCAGCCTATGTCCCGCTTCATTTTGTTCTCCCAGACCATGCTTACCTGTAATTCCAGGTGTCGTTTGGTTGGGGCGTATATTTGGATCACTGTGATGTTAAATGGCTTGCCCTGAATTCGAATTGAGATCATTCTGTCATTTTTTTGGATTGTATCCAAGCACTGCTTTAGCCACTTTATTATTAATTATGAAGGCTACTCCATTTCTTCTGTAGTCCTCTTGTCCACAGTAGTAGATCTGGTGGTCATTTGATGTGAAATGTCCCATTCCAGTCCATTTCAGTTCACTGACACCCAAAATGTCTGTATTTAATCTTGACATCTCCCCAATAACCACATCCAATTTGCCCTGGCTCATAGATCTGACATTCCAGGTTCCTATGGTGTGTTGATCTTTAGAACATTGGATTTGTCGTTCACCACCAGCACCATCGGCTGCTAGCCGTCCTTTCGGCTTTGAGCTAGCTGCATCATCACATCTGGGGCTAGTTGAACTTATCCTCTGTTCCTCCCCAGTAGCATTTTGACCATCTTCCAACCTGGGAGTCCCATCTTCCGATGGTATACCGACATATCTCTGGTTGTACTGATCCATTTAGTTTTCATGGCAAGAATACTGGGGTGGGTTGCCGTTTCCTTCCCCAGGGATTGTATTTAGTCTGACATCTCTGCCGTGTTCTTCCCGTGTTGGGTGTCCCTTCACGGTTTAGCTCATGACGTCATTGAGGTGCTCAAGCTCCAGCACCATGACAAGGTAACGATCTCCTTTGCTGAAGGGGTTATTTATACATAATTATTATTATTTATACATAATAATTTCACTACCTACAAGAGTCTAGATATAATCAGGGTGATGTTCTTGAAACTGTTATTAGGGAATTAGATGGCCAAAGCCTGCTTAATTTCACCAAGATTTGAGTGGCAAACTTACTACAGGACCTGTTTTGAAATTTCTAGTTTTCAGTGTTCCTGAACTACAAAATAAATTATGGTTGCACTGAAAACATGGGATTTCCCCTCCCCTGAGTTACCAAGATTCTGTGAGAGCAATCCTGTGGCACCCTAGACAGGTTGCAACTGCGACCTCATAAGAGAAGTTGGAGGGGGGAAAAGGGGGCATGCCAATGGGTGGGGAAGGGAGAGGAGAGGCTGGTTTGCACAGTATCCTATGGCCTCTGCAATCCCCTCCCCTCCCACTGAAAGGTAGATTGGCTAGACGGGCTCAGAGGCCCATTTAGCTGCTTTATGTATAACAAATGGAGGAATTCAGTTTCTTCTCCCAAGCAAATTGAGATGGAGCTGAATCTGGACATATCTCCTAAAGTAGGTTTGCTCTACTTTAGGTATATTGGCAGCAGAAGCAGAATTAAAGTCCTCAACGTTACCATCATTCAGAGGTGCCGCTGAATAGTTGGTACGTAAGGAATCTTACAGAGGCTGTGTTGCAATAACTGTATCTCAGCTTGTTAAGCCAAGATACACACAAGCCCCCCCCCCCCCCGAGCCCCTTTTTTCCTCCCTTCATGTCACACAGCAGTCAAACCAGGAAGCCCCTAATTAGCCATAGTTTTCAATTTAATCTCAACAGGTAAGCTAGGGTTACCAGCTTCAGAACAAGGTGAGATATTAATCGCTAGTTTGAATTCAGTTTTGTATTACGTTTTTTTCCAAAGTAGGTAGCCGTAGTTCAACCGTTCCACTGAAACAGGAAACTGTGGTTAATTAGATACTTATTGGTTTAATCACAGCTTGTGTGGAGGGGCTGCATTTGCAGGGGAACGTGTGCACATCTCAGCTTGATATGCTGAGATATGATCGCCTGAACCAAACCAGTATGAATTTCAGGTTCACGCTATGGGAAATGTATTGCCATGCTCAACATGTGAGTTAAATCCAATCATTCATGTAAGTGTTTCAGCATTCAGTATATATTTAAATTGATGAGAATAACTCACTCTTCTGAAATGAGTGTTTTTCAACTTACCATTCACTGTTCACAAGTCATGTGGTCTTGTGTGTGTGATGTTTGTGGCTTTATAGTTTCCCTTGAGGAAGAACTGTTTGAAAGGCTTGGCATTTTGCTTGGCAATAAAATATTCTGTGTGCCTGATGGCTTTGGGCTTCTACGGTTGCTTGTTTCAGTGAGACAAGTGGAAGGATTTGGGTTGCTGTGCATGATATATGCAGTTCTAATGGTGGGATGGGATAGAATCTGAAATGAGGTTGGGTTTGGATACTGGATTTCTGGAGACCAGCCCACTATATCTGTTGAGTTGCTGTGAAGGCGTTCTGTTTTTCTTCTCTCCCCACTGCTCTTTCCCCTACTGTGAGAAGTACCCACATGATCTGGGCAACCCACATTACAGTGTCTTTATCCATTGCTGTTGCTGTGTGGGAGCAGGCCACAGCAAAACTGTTTTGTGGCAGCAACTGTACCGCAAAGGTAATGTGTAAATTGACCTGAAGCTGCCTGGCATAAAATGTATTTATTTGTTTGCGTATAGAGGTATAAATGAATAGATGTAAGAAGAATGTGCACTTTTAAGCATGCAGTACCTGTTTAAAAGGTCCATTGGTTATGATGAGAATAAAGGATTGATACATTTTAATAAAACTTGAATCTTTCAGCAACTTTTGATATACTTGAAGGGAGTTATTGCTGAATTGACTGTGATACTTGGTAGGAGAAGAGAGGATTACTTTACAATGTCTCCATTCTTCAGAAGGATGCAGGGGGTTAGACAATCCACCACAGACAAGTGGTGGATTTTATGAGCAAGCTCAGCTGTCCTGCCAGATTTCAGTCTTGTTGCCTCACTCCATTTTTGAATGTATAAGGAATGAAGAAACTAATGATTGAAGAAATGTTGATTAAGTTGAAACACTAGAGATCAGAGCCTCAAGGACTTAAAGCAGATGGCCATTATTATGCTTCGTGTGCTATAGGATCTTTTAGTTTTCATTTGCCAATGACATTTGTGTTTACTAGGAGTAATTATTATTAAAATCAACCTATAATAGCTTTCTGAGATAGTTTTGGAACACCCTTTTGGATTATCTCATACTGACAACTGTTGAGTAATAGGATGAATAGTCAAAAACACCCTGTAAATTATTTCATAAATAGAAGCAATTATAATATTAATAAAACAAACTTTTGCCATGATTCTGTGAGGGAAACTCATGCATGTTTTTGTGCATTAAACAGATGTTTATCCTATCCACTTTGCAAAACTCATCTGGTTCCTTCTTAACTTTCTGGATGTGACTTTCAATGCAGAAGGGGACACACATCCCCATCTGGGGCTACAAGTTGTTGTGTGTGTCTAGTAGCACGAAGCTAGAGTTGGGTCAGGACCTTTCTTTTTTTGATGTATTGTCAAAGTGGGTAACTTGTAGCCTCCTTGGATAGTGGAGCTTGACCATTACCCTAAATAGATTTACTTTGAAGTAAGTTCCAGCCCTATTTCCAAGTAAGGGTGTTAAGGCAGTAGATTACATAAGGTCTAGTGACATCGTGAGGAATTGTAGTTCACAGTTCAGGAGATGTATCCATATACTTTCAGGACAATGGGAATTACAAGAGCTGAGTATTCATCATGGTTGATCCGTATTACGTTTTAAGACTGTACTCTGCTGTAGCTTCTTGCACCTCAGGGCCAAACTAAATGCTATGTTAAATGTGTCTAATGTGAAGGTTTTTAAAAATGCAAATTCCATCAAAGAGATGATTGGAGGAGGTGTACAAGATAATTAAACTCTCCTCTGAAAAGCTCTCCTCTGAAGTTATTTGCTTTGGCAGATATCCTCCCAGTGCAAATATTAGCATCAGGTGAGGGATTTTCCTCAGGACTCAGAGGTGAGAAAAGGATCAATTTTCCCCTCACTCCTGCTCTGATCCCATTCATTATCTCCCCCACCTGATGCAGCTTGCATTTTAAAAACCTGCACGTTGGATGGAAAAACACATTTAGGGCGCAATCCTGTGGAGATAGTTAGCGGCAACTCTCCCTGGTATCAGAAGTACCCGCCCGTGCCGTACCAACAGCTTTGACTTCTCTCAGACCAACAACCCAAAACAGGCCCTTCGGTACTCACAGACAAGACCAAAAAGGTCAAGCAGACCAAGTCCTGAAGTAAAGACCCTGCTAACCCCTGGGCTTTGGGACCGAAAAAGAAAAAGATGGCTAATCGGATAGAGTCTGACATTGAACCTGAACCTACACCAGTTCCGAATCAGCCGCCCTCAGTACAGACGGCACCTCAAACTCATTTATTTATTTATTTATTTATTTATTAAATTTATTAATCACCCATCTGGCCGGTCACCCAGCCACTCTGGGCAATGTACAACAATAAAAACAGTTTATACAATAAAATTCAACATTAAAAACATCACATTTCTAAAATTACCCTAGCCCACCCCAAATGCCTGCCTGAACAACCATGTTTTTAATGCATGGCGGAAGCTCATTAAAGAGGGGGCATGGCGGAGTTCCCTAGGGAGGGAGTTCCACAGAGTGGGGGCCACCACAGAGAAGGCCCTCTCCCTCGTCCTCACCAGCCTAGCTGTCCTGGCTGATGGGACAGAGAGAAGGCCATCCGAGGCTGATCTTGTTGAGCGGCCTATCTGGTGTTGCTGGAGGCGCTCCCTGAGAGAGGCTGGTCTGGAACCGTATAGGGTTTACGGTTCCTAATGGATTGCTGATGCTGATCCTTGAGAAACTGCAACTCTCATGGGACAGTAACTCCCCAGACATTATCCAGTGTCTGGGCTCGATATCAGAGGGTGAATCCAGGGAATGTTTTTCACTGGAACCATACTATCACCTCCCTCAAGACCATTCTCCATGGAGGCATAGATCCCCTAGATACTGACAGACCCCACTGGCTTCTTTGGGAGGTTTTCTTCTCCATCGTTACAATATGCTGTGGGAGAGCCATAGTTGCCCCTACTTCTGTAGGTCTCTTCCCTACTCACCACCTTGATTGGACCATTATGAGTACAAGATAGAGACTTTCTGTGTCACCATTCCCATCTCCAACATTCTCATTCTCCCCACTGTCTAGAATGACCTAACCTGTAACTGTGCAACACCATCTCACACAGTATCTAAACCACCTGATGCTCAGTTATCAGAAACTACAATGGTACCAAGGTTTACGAATTCACCACTCACTCTTTGCCCTCCTCTTCCAACTAACTTCTTCAAGATACGTTCCTGAAAAACTCCCAGAACTACTGGCCGCTACACCATTACCACTGGCAGTGCAACTCACCCAACCATTGCTGGCTCCTTCTGGAAATACTGGTTAATAACCCTTGGAGATACTGCTTAATGACCCAGCTAATGATAGGATAACTATTGCTTAGACTCGTCCTCCACCTCATCTGTACAGGCTTCAACCTCCTCTCTGGATGCTGCAGTAGGGGATCAAAACCCTCTCTCCCTGTTGGATGACATCAGGCCATACGCAGAATAAATCATCAGAATGACAAAATCTCTTGGACTAGAGGTTAAGGTTCCAGCGGACTTGGAAATGAGGCTCTTAGAATGTTCCAAGTGACTGTTCTGTGCAGGTGCGTAATGCATGTGTGTGAGTTCACAGATGACCACTCGAAGAACCACAGTTATTGGTAAGCAACCTGTCCTTCCTTGCTTTGTCCAAACTTGGGGGAACTCTGGTTTTGAACTATTTTTGTTCAAACATGTCAGGATAAAACCATTGTTTAGTATTCTGGCTTAACAAACCATAGTTTAACCAGAGTTCTTCTAGTTCTGATATAATAAGAAACTGGTCAGTTTAAAAGTAGGAGTAGATGTCTGATCTCCTCATGGTTGTTCTTGAAGAGAAGGGAGGGAGAGCCTGTGAGCCCAAGGCACACAGCTGCTCATGCTTGTAATGTTCAAACCAGAGTTTATTATTGGGTCTGAACCAGGTATAGAGTGGTGGTTCCCTGCAGTTAGACCTTGGTGCATGCAAGTCTTCTTCTATGCATTTCTGAAACCGTGTTCATGATTACAGGGAGGAATATTAACTGACCCTAAAAGGTATTTTTCAAAAGGGCTTTTGCACATGTGAACGACTATCACAGATACAAACATTCCTGTCATGTCAGATTATCTCCAACTTTGTTTTCCAATGGGTTTAGTTCATCCACTCCACAGTGAGTCATCCAATGCTGAGAAAGGAATCCATGTGTGAACCCATAGAGCCCACAGAGTAGGTCAATGTTTTCCTTTTTGTGGACCAGCTTTTTAGTGAGCCCACCAGAAAGAAAACCAAAGTAAAAATGGAGATGTTTTAAAAAGTGAAATATTTTTAAAAGAACTTTTAAACTAATTTCAAGATTAGTTATGGTAAATGATGTATTGCAAATTTAATATATTTCTTATACTTATGTAAACCTGGGTGTGCTTGCATGCACTGCAGGGTTGGGGGTTGTTGTTGTTGCTAAGCTGCCAGGTATCTAGAGAAAGCAAACACACCATGAAACCTTGGTAGCTTTAACTTTGACTTAAGAAAGCAGTATATAATCTTCCGATAGGTTGCTTCATGTATTGTCTTGTTCAGAAGAGCCCAAGGCATCAGTCATCTCTGCCCCGGAACGCTTAGTGCTACAATATATGCATACCTGGGTTATTGTATATTCTTTATAGTAAATATATGGCTTTCACAGACCCATAAATCACAAAGGCAAGTTACAAGTTTATACAAACTTTAGTCATGTTAAACTTAACAAGCCTGGCTAATACGGATATGTTATTGAAGTGAGATCCATGCAGTTGAACCCTGTTATGGGGATAGCTTGGAGGACAAGAAATCTGCCAGATGTTAGTGGAGTTAGTGCAGTTACTAGTGAGAGAAAAGCAAGCAGCCATCAGAGAACTTTATGTCTAAGGTTATGATCAGAACATCAGGCTAATATATAGTAGAAAACTTGTCTCATCAGGTTTTCACTTACTACATTATCACTGTCTTGCTGTAGTATGAACAAATGTGAGATACCATGAAGTGGAAAGAAAGACTGGATTGGGGTAAGATTGTGCTGTTGTATTAGGACATTTAGGACACAATCCTATGCATGTTTAGACAGAAAAAGGTTCTACAATTCCTAGCATTCCCCAGACAGCCTTGCTGGGTGTTATAGGATCTTTTTTCTGTCTAAACATGCATAGGATTACCCTCTTAATTTGTCTGAACTTTTCCTGTATTATAGAATCCTTTGTGGGAATTGTTGCCTTCCAAGTTCTGTCATGGCCAGCATCGTAAACATCAAACACTTCCTATTATCACTAATTTGTTTATGCAATTTCATCAGCCTACAATGGTAAGAATGTATAAACATTTCTACCCATAACAAGCAAGCTCGTATATATTAATACACCTGCATTAATTTTGGATCTGTTACATTCATCCCAAATATTAACAACTCTCTCTATGCTGGATCTTGTTATTATTAAACATTGTGTTATGATTCATAGCAAGCACTGTGGATGAAGGCTACTTGATAATGCTGGTTGTTCCCCATCTCAACCTTGTAGATGGTATCTGCAGAAACTGAACTTGGGTGATTAGGTTTTCCTCAATGTGCTTAAAAATGTGTAAAACATTATCTCAGATCAAAAGTATTACAAGGTAAAAATGCCCTACAATTGTTGAAAGATCCCCTGGGTGTTAGAACTGTTACCAGATGTCCTCCTTGAGACATGTGTACAAACGTATGCATGTTTTCAAGACATGCATTTGTTAAGGGACCTTTTGGTTTTGGCAATAGATGTCTGGCAAGAGGGGACCCAATGATATTCCCCCCGCCACACACACACACACACACACACACACACACACTTCAATAACGGTAATGTATTAAACACACTCAAGAATTTAAGATATACACTCATTAAACAGGTAAATTAACTTGGTAGAGCAGTTACAGACCTCAATGTACCTGGAGTGAAAAGCTAATGTGTGGGAAAATTAGCTTAGTTCTCTAAGTGGCTGGACTTGGGGCTATGGTATGTGAGCTAGGCTATGGACATGCATGTATCGTCTGAGTTGATCTGGGCAGGGCTTCGGAGTCTAAGGAGGTTGGGGATAAGCAAATAAGGAGCCCTAACACTACTGAGGGAAGATAAGAAAGGTTTGGAATGAGATTGCAATGAGTGGGGGAAATAAATGATTTCAAAGAGGCTTGTCCTAACAATGGGTGGTGTGATTGGGCTAATCCTGGCACAAAAGGGGATGATGGAATGAGGTTACCTATGGCTGGAACATACACAGTCCAATTTTCAGTGCCTTGTGTGTAATCCACTTCCTCCTGTTTCCTCTCAGGGAAAAGGCTGTAGGCCTTTCTTCATGACTACAATCGCACTCAGCTCAACCAAATCTTCCGGAAGAGTTGGCTGACTGATTTGGGCATAGAGAGGAAATTTGGGGGAGGTTACAGGAGTCTGGGTTATAATCCTTCCTACTAGTTGGCCAGGGGAAGACTGCATAACAGTGGCCAGTCTCCCAACCAATATTGTACAAAATCAGACCACAATACACACAATAGGAAGGGGGTTTGCAGAGTAGGGGATTATACTTTGTAGATGAAGGTCCTCCTAAATATAGGGTAGAGTTGTGAGATATACCACTGCTTGGGTTTGAGTAACCATTCCTGAAGCTGAAGATTGGGTGTGTTGAAACTCCTAGGGTCTCAGTGGGCAAATATGCCTGTTTGAAAAAGGATGTTGCAGAGGGTCTCTGCTTTGAGCAAAGTGAGAACCTAGGCAGTCAGACCATGGGGAGTCCAGGCAAAAGGTTGTGGAGGAGGATGGCAGAACAACAGTTTTCCAGGCGTCTCAAAAGATTCTGTCTCTGGGCTTATCCCAGGGCCAATGGAGCTTTGGAGTTTGCTACCCTCCTAAAAGCAGAAGGAATCCTGCCAATAATGGGATGCCTGGAGACCAAGGTGGTTCCAGTAGCGTGGTCCCTGTATGTTACTGGTCCAATAGCCATGAACGGAACTTATCCACTGAACTGGCACCAAGTGAGGAGTGATTTCAGCAGCTTGGTGGAACTGATTTGGTAACTGGCACACTGAGGGACCAGTGCTCAGAGCTCTTATACTGTTTGACAAAGCTTCTAAAGCACAAAAGTCATACATGACATGTCAAAGCCACAGAAAGGTTGCAGGAACGTTCCCAGGTGGCATTGATAGCTGTTCGGGGCTGAAATGATAGGATTGGGAAACTGTTGCTCAGAACCATCACGAATGCAAAAAGGTCTGTTCAGGATGGGCGAAGTATTCAAGGAAATGTTGAGCCTATAATGGTGGCATTTCCAGAAATTTAGAAATTCTCACTCTTACACATAGACCAGTGATTATGCCTCAATTATGCATGCAGATATCAATCCAGGACCGGCATATGTGTGCATAATTAAGGGCCCAGTCCTGTGCATGTTTCGCAGAACTTCCCAGCCAGCATAGGATCACGCTCTAAGTTTTCCCATCTTTGTGCTTTTTTAATTTGTGCAGTTTTGACTAGGTTGGTGCTGCCAGATACATGACTCTCAGGGATTTTGGGCAAAACTGTTTCATGCTGTCAGTTTTCCTGCCTTACCTAGTCTCGCTCATGCAGAGCTTCAGAGGGAGCAATCCTATGGCCACTAGACACTGTCTAGAGAGCCATAGGATTTTCTGATTTCTGGAAACCAAGGTCAGGGCTCTGACCTCGATTCCCAGAAACCGTGCTCCCTGCTGCCTCATAGCTAGCATGGTTCTCTCCGTGCCAGCTACGTCTCCGCACTTGGAAATGGAGTACAGAGACAGAGAAAAGGGGGCAGTCCTGGGGACGGGGAGGGGAGGAGACCACGGAAGCCATGTTACGCAGCTTCTGATGTGCTGTGGGGCCTCCTCCCCTCCTGCTCTGAAGCTCCCCAGCTAGGCAGGCGAAATTGCGTGTCTAGTCAAGAATGCAGGGCAGCTGGAGCATGGAGGTGAGGATCCTCCATGCTCTGGCCGCCCTGCATTGGATGTTCAGAGGCTGATGACTATCTCCATAGGATTGTGCCCTTAAAGTAGCAGCTTCCATGGTTGCTAACTATCCTGGGAGCCCACAGTGCCTCCCCTACTGGTGAGCAGCCTGCTAACAAAATGTTAAGAAGAATGTGCAGATAAGGGTTTGTCACATAGAATGTAGTAAAGGTGGTACAGCTTTTAAACTCTGAGATAAAGTGGGATGTCATTTGCAGTGGAGTATTTGATGGGGGCCGTGGTGGCTTAGTGGTTAAGACGCTGAACTGCAGACTGGAAGGTCGGCAGGACAGCAGTTCGAGACCTGAGTGCTGCGTGACGGTGTGAGCTCCCGTCTTCAGTCCCAGCTTCTGCCAACCTAGCAGTTCAAAAGCAAGAAATTGCAAGTAGATAAATAGGTACCGCTTCAGAGGGAAAGGTAACAGCGCTCCGTGCACCTCGGTGTTCAGTCATGCTGGCCACATGACCACGGAAGCGTCTTCGGACAGCGCTGGCTCTTCAGCTTAGAAATGGAGATGAGCACCACATCCTAGAGTCGGACACGACTGGTTGGGGACACCTTTACCTTTTTTTTTAATTTGATGGTAAAGCAGTCCTTGCCCTGACTGACACAATGCCACATAGAGGACAGTTGGCAGAGGCAGGTAAAAGGCAACTTATTTTTCTATCTCAGTCACAGATTAATGTGGTCATGGCCCAGGCCCTGGATTCAGACACTTCTGTATCAGAAGAGGATGTCAAGGGCTCTGATAATGGGGAAGACTTTCCTTCTTGAGACAGTGTCAGGAAGCAGCCACTGGAGCAACCCCTATTTCAAATCATTCTCCCAGATGAAGCAGGGGAAAAACACCAGGGGATGATGCTTCTTTCGTCCCCACTCCCATAATATTTTCTTGTTAACTTCCCTAGATACCAGTGACTCAGCTCCATAACCTTTCTCCATTCCAGGCATACTGCCTTTGTTACCATTCCAGTCCCAGAGGCAACAGGAGAAATAGCGGCCTCAGCAGAGGGCATGCATTGTAATTGAAGAGTTCCTTGAATACACACCTCCCTGCAGGAGTATGTCACGCCTTGCTAGGCTTCAGAGAAACCTGAGTTCAAGCTAAACAGGCTCCAACTTTCTCAACCACATAGCGCCCTCTTCCTCATTTAGCTGTCACCCAAAGTTTAGCTGATGTAAGGAGGAAAGTAATTGCACTTCTGCCTTTTTTTGGAAAAGGTTGTTTTATGCAAACCTTCCAATAATACTATTTGTGGGCCATGGGCACCTGATATCCAGGAATTATTTGTATAAATCTTAAAGTAAAGATCAACAGTATGTTGATGGTAATTCTTGAGAGCAAGGAAGGACATAAAGGTGTTTTTTTTTTCATTATAAAACTATATTTTTGGAGTTTTGCTTATACGCTTTATTTGTATAATAATTTCCATTAAGATTTCTATGAGAAGGAATTTCACATATTTATTCCATATAAAATATGAAGATTTTTACATACCTAGCCAACGCATGGTGCAGGGGGATTGTTTTCCTTTCCATATAATATAGATGATATGAGGTATTGTGCTTCAAAAAAAATCTTCACTCAAATGTTCTCAACCATATATTCTTTTCAGAATGAAAAATTTAAAAGCATGATTCTGTTTTTGAGAATAAAATGTCAGCAGTTTATTTTTCCTTGTTTTGTTTGTGGGCCTTCTAGTACACAAACAAGACTAATGTATAGGGATGTTGGAGAAATCCGCAACAGAATCAAAGGAGTTCAGATTTCTGTGCGTCTGACCTGCGGATTCTGCAGTGGACCACCTTTTCCCAAATCACACGGATTCTGTGAACTTGTGAACCGTTCCCCCCCACACACACTTTCTGGAATTTTACGCAAATTTAGTCATAGAAAAATACGTAAAATAAAAAATACCAGCTAAAAATGCACATTTCCCCCATAGACTAAACCATGAAAATGCATATGGAGGTGGATTTGTGCATTTTTCGCAGGTGCAAACTTGCAGAAATGTAAATTTGTGCACATTTGTGAAATTGGAAAGAATCCAATTCCACCAATGAGTGGATGATGGAATGAAAGACACCTGACAATCCATGAATGCAGATGGAATGGATTTTTACAAAATCTGTACTTCCCTACTAAGGTATAACAAAGCATACAGATATTCATTTTATTTTAAATACAGAATCATTTTTTAAAGAACTGTGTACTCTTGTACTGTGGCTATAATATACAATTTCTTGTTTCCCCCCCTCACATGCTTCTCTGTGTAGTTGCTATCTATTCCATAAAGGTAGAGCCAGGGGTGGGTGGGGGGTGAGGTAGAAAGTCAGGAGTCAGTGACCCAGTTCATATGTTATGGCCAAATCATAGTGCTCTGCTCACTTTGAGCACTTTGATTCTGCTCCTCACTTTCTACTTTGCGGTAACTATAGTTTACCTAATTCAGACATCATGCTCAGACTAGAATTGAAAGTCCTGGTTTTAATGAGGTTTCCAATCCTGATTTGGAAGCAAACTGTGATGGAAAGCACAATGTTCAATTATAGCATGAAAGGGATGATATGGCAGATGAGGTTGCTTTGCGCACTTGTACCGTCCATACAATTACAGTATGAAAAATCAAAATTACAGCAAAATCAGGTACATTTGTGAAAGTATGACTTCTAGTCATACTTGTGCTGATCCGTACCACAAAAAAGCAGTTATTGGGTATCTGCACCTCTGTGAGTGAGGCGGAATTCTGTGTATAACAACACCTGTAGACTGTATTCGGAACAAATATGGGTAAATTCGCTGTTGGAGTTTGTTGCCACAATTTAAATTTGCTAGTTTCTAAGTTGCCATTGTCTTACGTCCATCCCAAGTGTCAACAATGGAATTTTGTTGTTGTTGCAATTATTGCTTGTGTGGCTGGACAAAGGAAAATAGTTTTCATTATTTTTTGTGCTGATAAACATAGCAGAACATTACTTCTTTTAACGGAGGCAAAGCTGAGAGCCTGTCATGATACTTACTGCATGCATTTGTCATTGTCTGACTCTGAGGCAAAATGTAAATTAGAACATAAGAAGAGCCATGCTGGATCAGACCAAGGGTCCATCTGGTCCAGCATTCTGTTCACACAGTGGCCAACCAGCTGTTGAGCAGGAACCCACAAGCAGGACACGAGCGCAACAGCACCCTCTCACCCATGTTCCCCAGCAATTGGTGTTCATAGGCTCACTGCCTTTGGTATTCTTCATAGGATACCCTTCATAGGTTGGACACTTTTCATAGGTTGGAGTGATTTCCCTACAAGCATTTCAGGTCTTTCTCTCTCTGTCCTTCTCTTAATAGAACTATAGCAATGCAAAAAGTAATTGAAAGTGCAGTCCATCAGTTTTCAGTTTTCTCTGTGAAAGGTTGTCAAACAAGAGATATTTTCAGCAATGACACTGCAGACAGTTTTCTGTGGATCACTTGTGGAAACTGTAATCATAATTGCAATAGGATGTAGGGTGTGCCATTCTGGGAAGTTGCCACTACTTGGGTGGCCGTGGTGCTCAGATCTCTGCTTCAGTCTGCAAGTGAACCTTCGGAATTGCAATCTCAGCATAAGATGGAGTTCTGTCTTAGACACAAGTCGTCAGCATAAACAATATGATCTACTTTTATACAGCCTCCTTATGGAGACCACTTCAACTTTCTTAATCTGAATGCTATTTTAAACAAAGTAAGCAGTATGTACTGCTGATAACAAAATGTGACCTGATTCTTACCAAAGGTAGTTGGTGTGTGCTAAACAATAAATCAAAACTAGTGGTTCTTTTTAAAGATTATGGAAGTCCTATTCTGTTAACATTTTTTTTTTACAGAATTGTATTTGCTCTGCTTTACACATAATAGCTTTCCTACATAGTAAATCTTTTAGATCTTAGTAGACGGAATGTCATGTATGAAACAGCCCCTAGAAATGATCCTATGAAAATTAAGCTTCACATTATTCTGCTTGATTTCCAGTGTTTGTGTTCAGTTGTTGGGCTGTGGTAATGCTTGGCTCATGTGTCTGGACACCGCAGATGACCTGTTGGTGAATGTTTATGCAGTCAACATGCTACAGCCATTTGTCTAAATTTACTCAAATCATGTTTTCAAAGACCCCTTAAAAGAAAAAGAAGGAAAAAGAAGCTATGAGTTGCCAGTAAGGGCTAAACTGGGTGTGACATTAATTGCGTGAATGCAATAAATATGCTTTTTTATCCTGTGTAAATAGGAGCTGAGGGGAAGCCTGAGCAGCCTCAGGACCATGAGTTGTGAGGAGGGGACATTTAATTCTTTTTCTCTCTGCCATAGTCTCAAAAGCTGCTATTTGTATCTCAGTTAAAGCCTGCATCAGCACCAATGGGAGTGTCCCATTAAACTCAAATAGCAGCTTCAGAGCGGGGATTTTTGTCAGGACCATGGCAAGGAGAGACAGAGAGAGTTAAACTTCTCCACCCCTGGTCCCAAGGCTGCTCAGACTTCACCTTCACGTAACAAAAATGCAGTTGCATGAATGCAACAAATACCTAGTTTGGTCATGAGCCAACATGATGTAGTAGAATATGGAGTGCTGTCCTTAGAACAGAGCGACCTGAATTCAGATTGAAGCTCACAGGCAACCTTGGCCCAGGCTACATTTCTCAAGCTATTCTACCTCACGGAGTTGTTGAGAAGATAAAAATGGGAGAGCGGGAAAACTACACAGCCTTGTGCTCCTTGGTAGAAGGGTGGTATAAAAATGCAATTATGAATTATGGTGAAGTAGTACAGGGACGAATGGGCAATAGACTGAAATTAAGTGGCTGGTAGGGTCAGGACTGAATAATAGCCTAGTAAGAGAGAGGGTCTCCTCAATGTGTTCGGTGACCTGGAACTAATTTTGTAGCTTTATTTTGGGTATGTTAAACTGTGCTTCTTTTATTTGGCAAGATGTTATATAAACACACACAAAATCTACACTATCATTCTATCCTTTACAAAAGGCTCACCTTGAAGTAGTGTAATTTATAAAAGAGGCAACCCAATGTTTGAAATATGAATGGACCAGTGTTACAGTTGCTTATTATATTTTGTATATTATATTAGTTTATTATATTTTGAACATAAAATAAAAAATGTTTTAAAATGTTTCAGTTTAAATTTCAATGGGATAACTGTCATAAGACACTATTAAAATTGTGTCAGTAGGTAACATTTTATCTGATAGACACATAAACCAGATGTCCTGCGGTACAGTCTCAAGGCCTATGAAGCAGCAATCTTGCTGAAGCTAAGCAGGTCTGTGTCTGGTCAGTGCTTAGATAGAAAACTTCCTGGGAACACTGTGTACTCTGATTTGAGTTCAATGGAAGAAAGGGATGATATATATGTAATGTATTTGCAGGGGGAAACAGGTCAAAATTCTGGTGATATTGTCAGGACATCATCATTTTGGCCCATTATGTCTTTATCTTTAAATATTTCATAGAGCCAGGAGAGCAGCATAATCCATAGAAATCAATAGGGGCAAAGTTTTTAGTTCTGCTTTGAATGGGTGGGTATGGCACTTCCTGATGTGGCTGGGAAAGGATCTTTCCTTATGCCATCTATCCCAATGGGGAAGTGTGTGTCAGAGCCTTTGCCAATCCAGCATACGTCCTGGGGAAAGGAGCCTCTGTCCACAAGTATTTCAGCAGATTTGCAGGATGTGGTGGCTTCCAATAATAGAGTTGTTTGCCACAAGCCGCAGTTGCATCTATTATAAGCCAAAGTGCCTATATCCTAGGCTCTGAGATCTATGAACGTTAGAGAATAAATGAGCCCTCTTTCTTTGGATTAGACAGGAATTAGCACCTTGCCTTTGTCTGGGGGCCATGTTTATTACATAAAACTAACTGTAGCTGCCTTTGTACCTCTACATTCTAGGTAGGCTAACCTTGAAGCTGCTGTGGCTTGTTAGAGGTTCAGGCTGGTTCACTTGATATGCTAGAACGTATGTGATAATTTATCACTAGCTGACTGGTGTTACAGGGTTTAAGAGAAGCCTCTATGTATAACTGTTTTTGTAAAACCTGGGGATATGCATATTCCCAAAAATCATAAATTACCAGAAATCTTTTGAATTATATGTCTTTTAAAGACATTTGCCTATATGTGTGTGTATGCAAGTTGGCAAACAGATATAAGGATTACCACTGCCTTGTTCCTTATGCAAACTCTAATAAAAAAAAACACATACTTTTAAAGCAAGGAAGGCAGTATAGACCACTCATCAAATACATTATTCTCTTTGCTTTCCACTCTCAGCTACTTCTTGACAGAAACCCTTAATCTTTGCAGCATATTTCTAACGATTTCATTCATGACACACCATAAAATGTAATTGTACTTCTTGCTAGTTTGTAGTTATTGGTGGACACTGGGAATGAAGCACTTGGAGCATGTATATGGGTTATATTTTTGCTGTATCATCTTGGTCCCCAACATTAGTGTGTATGGTGGCCTACTTGAGGCTAGTGAAAGAAGGAAGGCTATTTCACTTGGGAGGAAATGCATATCCCCCCCCCCCCAAATGAGCTTTCTGGTTTTTAATAAAGTCTATGTTGGTAGACCTACAGAGGGAGCAATCCTATGTCCCCTAGACAGCATCTGGGGGACATAGCATTTTTCGGGTTTGGGGCTCTGAGGTTGTAACTAGGGGTCTGATCTCAGAGCCCAGAAACCATGTTTCCTGCCCCCTCATAGCCAGTGCAGTTCTCTCCACGCTGGCTACATCTCTGTGCTCAGAGTGTGGAGATGGAGAAAAGGGGGTGGTCTGGGGGAAGGGAGGAGACTGCAGAAGCCACTTTACACAGCTTCCTATGTGCCCCGCAGCCCTGCCCCCCTCCTGCTCCAAAGCTCCCCAGCTAGACAGGAGAAATCATCTAGCCAAAAAAGAGGATCGGCTCTGTGCTCTGGCCACCTCGCATTGGGTAGTCGTCAGCCTCTGAGTTTGGAGGCTGACGGCTATCTCCATAGGATTGTGCCCTAATGGTCTTCAGTTTCATGGTTGCATCTGCCAGATCAACCTTAACTCCATTGCAATCTGCAGCGTCCAATGAGACTCCTCTTAAGTTCTTCCAAAATTGAGCAATAACCAGTCTAGCTGCCACCAACAAAAGTCTAGCAAATGGCTTAAAGGAACAATTTCTATTATTTCCTCTAAGAGTGCCAACTCCGGTGTTCTCTCCAACTGCAGTACAAAACTTGGCCACTTTTACACGGGACCACCACATATGCTGGGTTGATCCTGGTTCCTTGCATCCCCTCCAGCACAATCTTGACAGCTCCTGATGAATATGAGCTACATGAACAGGAGTCATATACCATTTTTGAAGAAACTTCAAAGTTTGTTCTCTCATATTGATAGATACTGATTTAAGTGGGAATTTTTCCAACATTGTATTCCATATATCATCCTCTATTTCTCTTTCCCAATCCTGTTCCCACATTCATTTTAAATTGTTAGTTGAACCCATATCTAAATCAGTTAGCACTCTGTAAATAAGTGACAGCAGGCCTTTCTCCCCCTTGCCTAGGAGTTTGAGTATAGATTCAAATGGTGTTAAATTTCTTAGGGCCTGTTGTTTGATATCCTCTCTTCTGATAAACATACCTACTTGATACCATGCTCACCAAGTTATTCCAACCTCCTTCAAATGAGTCCTCCAGAACTCTCTGGGGAGGGGCAGGGCATTTAAATAAAATTCTTTCAACCTATAAAATCCCTTCTGTTTGAAGGCTAGTATATCCATAGCTCGGTCCTCAGAGTGGAAGGCCAGATGACAATGTGAGGGAGTCATAGGGGATATCCCTGGTAGTAATTTTTCTTTTCTCCCTTTCCATACCTGTAAAATTGCTCTCAGTGTAGAGGTTTCACTCACACATATTCTCTTTAAGTTCATTTTTAATATATAAAAATGAATCCACTATCTGTGATGGTAACATCATTCTCTCTACCTGTTCCCAGTGATTATTAATATCTGTTGATAACCAAGACAGGAGGTGACGTAACTGATATGATTCATAATATAATATTAAGATTACGGGTTCCCCATCCTCCTGCTGTACATTGCCTATATCTAAGAACTTTGGCTGTACGTGGTTTCTGACTTTTAAATATAAATTGCTCTAATCTGCTCTGCCAAACTCGCAATGTCTTAAATTGAGGTTCTAGGGGTAATACATAAAACAAATATGTTAACTTAGGAAGGACCATCATCTTAATAGTTGCTATTCGACTGAAAAGTGAAAGATTAAGTTTCTCCCATTTACTTATATCCTTCAAAATATTTTTCCATAGCTGCCCATAATTTATTTTAAAGAGTTTTTGTATATTCCTAAATAGATAAATCCCTAAACAGCGAAAACCATTATTTATTAATGGAATCCCTAGTCTTTGTGAAACTCTTAGTTGCTCACCTGGAAGAAAGTTTAAACAGAAAAGGTCCGATTTCTTAAAATTAACCCTCAGGCCCGCTGTTTCCTTAAATGTATCTAATTCTTCTTGTAGAGCCTGAACTGCATATAATGGATTACTCAATGTCAATAACATGTCGTCAGCATACAAACTAATCAAATGTTCCATATTATCCACTGTAATTCCACTTATTTGTGGGTGAGCTCGAAGTCGATTTGCAAAAAATTCAATTACTAGAGTAAACAAAATAGGTGACAGCGGGCAGCCTGTTTGGTACCACTATACAAATTTATATTATGGGAATCTAAATTATTAACACCAATCTGTGCCAAAGTTGGCGAGTAAATAGCTTGGACCGCATTCAAAAATTCAGGGCCAAATTGATAATGTTGTAGAGCACTTTTCAAAAACCTCCAATTTACACAATCAAAGGGCTTATACAAATCCAAGGCCAACATTGCTATCGGAGATTTATGCTCCTTACAAAAATGTATCAAACTGAATAACCTCCAAACAGGATCTGCTATAAACCTTCCTGGAAGAAAACCATATGGGTCTGCATGAACAAGTTGCCCCACATGCCTTTTCAGTCAGTTTGTCGATACCAGAGTAAAAAGTTTGTAGTCATTATTTAATAACAAAATTGGTCTGTAAGAGTCCATCTTCAGTGGGTTTTTCCTGGTTTTAATAATCCTACAATTTTGGAGTGTGCCCAAGTCTCTGGAAGTTGGGCACCCTCCAAAATTCCATTGAAAACAGACTGAAGATGTGGAAGTAATATGTCTTCAAAGTGTTTATAGAATTCCCCAGTAAACCCATTCGGGCCTGGGGATTTATTTGACTTAAGGCAGGAGAGTGCCTCCTCTATCTCTTCCAGCGTAATGGGTCTGTCAAGCCATGTCCTCACTTCATCCACCAAAGGAGTCACCTTCGCTGTAACCTGATATTCCTCTATTGATTCTAGATCCCTGTCTGCGTTTGCATAAATTTGTTCAAAATGTTCACTGAATAAATTAACAATTTTTCCAGGATCCAAATGCTTAACCCCATGATTATCTTCAATTGCAATCATTCTATTTCTTGCCCTATACTGCTTCAATCTGTTAGCTAATAACCATGACCCTTTGCCATCAAATTCATAAAATCGCTGTCTAGTATACAGCATCCCCACCATTGTTTTATTAATATCTAGGTTCTGTAGGTCTGCATGTTTGTTATCCAATAGTCGCCTAATCCTAGTTGTTCCCATACTCCTATATTCCTCTGTTAAGGATCTAATTTCCCTCTCTTAATAGTGAAGTCTGTGCTCTGCTTTGTTTTTTCGTTGTGCTTAATTGTATATTAATTAATACATACTCCCCGTATTACAGCCTTCATAGTTTCCCATCTCAAAGTAGAGCTTATTGTATCTATAGAATTCTCTTCAAAGTAGTGCTCTAAACTTTCTTGTATTTTTTGCTTACTCTGATTAGCTATTAACAGTAGAGGATTAAATCTCCATACTGGAGAACCTTTTATCCCGGGTGTGAGGGTCAGATGTAATGAAAGGGCTGCATGATCTGTAACTTTTACAATCCCTAAGTCCGCTCCCTGCAACCCTTGTAATAATTTTTCTGACAATAAAACTGTATCAATCCTAAAAAAAGATCCATGTGGGCGTGAATAAAATGAAAAACTAAATTTTGCGGATGTAACTCTGCCTATGCATCCCGTAGCAGATAGGTTTTGAAGACTTCAAACATTTTACTTGCCTGTCGATACTTTCTGAGAGAGACGTTATCACCTTCTCCTAAAATTGTGGTTCCTTCAAGAACATCTGGAACGACCCCCTGGAGGTTCCAATTAAAGTCCCCACCTAAAATTACTGGGCTAGTCCCAAACTTTTAAAGTTTTTTAAACATTCTGTGAATGAACCCTATTTGTTCCTCATTTGGGGCATATATAGTAGCTACATTTAATAATTGTGATTGATTGTAGATTCCCTCTAAATAAAGAAAACAGCCTTGCGGGTCCCTCAAAATCTTTTGTGTAATGAAATCTACATCATCACGAAACACTATTGCTACCCCCCTTGCTTTATTAGATCCAGGGGCCACATATTTATGAGACCATTCTCTACTTGGTATAAGAACATCCTTTCCAGTGATTTTATGAGTTTTTTTGAGTAATAAAATAGAGGAACCCAATTCCTTCACTAAATTTTGAAGTCTTGCTCCCTTGATAGGGCACTCTGCCCCTTTTATATTTAGAGAAGTGACTTTTATCTGAGGAGCCATCATTTAGAAAAAATTAAAACTAATTAAAGAATTACCATGCCTTTCCAGTTCTGTGTCCATCCGCCATAACAAAATATGTAGCCTTGGCTTTTCTCATGCCCAAACCCTCCCCGCTATGTTTTGATTACTTACACATTCCAATATTATTCCATACATTTCCCAATGGGGTTTGCCCCTCCAGTGACCCCCTCCCATATCAGAGAGTCCCCTCCTTAAGCTATGCCAAAGAAGAGCCTAAGGATATGCAAATCTGTGTTCCCCCACAATAATCAGTTGCCTATTGCAACAGTGGGGTGATGGACCTAGTTATGTCTCCCCAAATGTTACACCTGAAATGCAGGATTCAGGGAAGATTACACCTCTGCCTTCATTATTGTGGGGTATACCTCAAACACCCTTTATTCAATATATCTGAAGCCTAACTTAATATCTCATACTATACACGATCATTTAACCTTTTTCCAAGCTTAGCCAAAAGTTACACTTATTTATAAGTCCTAAATTTTCCAGAGAAGTTATCTCAGCATTGTCTACTAGTAAGCGGGTGGAGTGTTCTCTGTGGAAGTGATGTGCCCTCTGGAGTAGAATGGCCTCTCCTTTTCTTGGCGGTCCTTTTTCTTTCACTTTCTCCCAGCTGCCTTGTTCTTCCATATCGTTCTCATCCTCCTCCTTAAGTAAATCTGCTGCTGCATATCCCAAAGGGAATTCCAATTTAAGAGCTATAAACAATTCTGCCATTTCTTTGAGCAAGGAGACTGTATGTGACCCACCTTCATAGGTAACTGTCAGTCTAAAAGGGAAGCTCCAATGATATTGAATCCCCTTCTCTTGCAATATCAATGTAAAGGGGCGTAGCTCCCTCTGTCTACACAATGTTTCTGGGGCCAGGTCTTGTAGCACCATCACTGGATTGTTATGCTTAATCTCCTTCAGCCCTCTCAAACATCTCAATAATTCCTCCTTCAAAGTAAAATGAGCAAAACAGATAACTATGTCTCTGACACCCGTTCCTCCCACGGGTCGAGGCCCTAATGCTCTATGAGCTCTCTCAAAACCTTCCACCAATACCGGGAAATCTAGAAGTAACATTGCAAACTACTGAGATAGAAATACTTTCAAATCTCCTCTTTCCACATTTTCAAGAATTCCATGTATGTGAATATTCTAGTGCCTGGAACGGTTTTCCGCCTCCTCCAACTTATATTTAAAATGCAAAGTCTCTCTTCTTAACCTATTAATACTTTCTTTATTTCCAGCTACTATATCAAAAGCCTCAGAGGCAATGGTTTCAATTGCTTCTATTCGGGATCCCAGCTCCAACAGTTTCTTGTCTAATAAATCAGCCATCCTCACCATCAACTCTTCTTTTAATGTCTGTAGTTGTTTTGCTAAGTCCCCTCTTATCTGACCTGTCTCCGTTTGTAAATCTTTTTGCAATATCTGAGTTGCGTTCGCCATCTTATCTGTACTCATCCTGTCCGGAGCTGGAGAGGTGGCTGTCCTTTCCAAAGGCTTAAAGAAGTCTGATATGCTGGTATTTCTGCTTCTGAGGGTTCTCGCCAGTTTGCTCTGTTTGTTCAGCTCATTAGCCTATAATTTATGCTCCAAAAAATAAGGTTTTAGGCCCAGAGTGTTACTATGGGCAGAGGAGCTCTCTCACCCATCATCCTACATTGACTGCAGTCAAGCCACCCCCCCTGCTGCTGATCATTTCTTACCTTTATATATAACTTTTTCTAAAAGCTTAGAATGTTTCACATACATTGGATTGGAGCAAATGCTAGCAGCAGCAGCATCAACATCCCCTATTCTTAATTGGAGGTGTGTGTGTAGTGGGGGTGGGTGGGGGTGGAGTTCTGAGCCTGAGAGCTAGTCACTTGCATTAGGCTATTCAGTGAGTTAAAGGATTAATATGAATTGGGAGGCGCGGGTTCCTTGTTCAGAGCTTATTCTCTTAACCACTATGCTATACTATAGCTTGATAGGAAAATTGGGGGATGTGAGCAGGGGATAGTAACTCTGAGAGTAGAGAGCTGGATGTGGCCTGCCCTGTACTCTTTTTTGAGCTTTCAGCCAAGACTGCCCCACATATCTTCCAAGCTTCTCAATAATGCAGGTGGGGAACTGGCCTCATTTTTTAAATTAAAGCTGACATTACCAGCACAGCAGATCACATGCTAGTTTTCAGACATGTGAAATGCACACAATCCTTACAGTGTTCCCCGTTCTTTGTTGCTGAACCCTCCATCAGAAATTGACTTACTTCTGATGTATACCTTCTGGAATGAAAACTGTCTGAATCAGTAATTACTGTGTCAAAGAGAGAGCTTTACGCTTAGCATTGGCATGCCTGGACATATCAAAATATTTAAAACAAATAAATGCTATACTTTGTTTTCTTGCGGGAGGGCGATTTAACTGGTGTATTGTGATATGACTGTAGACAGTTGCAAATTGGGTTTAAGCAGTGAGATTGTTTTGGTTCTTAGCACGTTTGAAATCGGTAGTTTGCAAAACTTTAGCTAAACCAAGAACAAAGATTGATGACATCTGACAGTAAAAAGATCCTTTGCTTAAACTGAGCAGTCTGTCTTAACTTCAACTTCTTGGTAAATAAATTAATTAATTGTAGATTTTGAAAATGTGCTTGTTGTAGTAGAATTGCTATCTGAGACACATAAGAAACATAACTTGGGGAGAACCCACCCACATTGTGGAACAGAAATATGTGCTGGTGTTATAAACATTAATCTGAAATAAATAGGCTGCAATAAAAGCATTGTTGAAATTAATATATTTTCCAAAGTCATGTGGTGCTTCTGCAAATTATGCACCTATATGGGGCTATCGCTGTTATGGTGCAGCCATGTACTACAACAATAATAGACTCAGGGCAGATATAACACTGCCCATCTCTTAACCATGGTTCAGAGATTGGGAGTAGGCCACAGGTTTGAGTATTCCCTTCTACTCGAGTGTTCTCTCCTAATCAAAGCTTGAAACTAGAGCTTGCCACCCTGTTTAACAGGAGACATGGTAACGTTAGCTGTGATGAACTCCAGTGGAAGCATACAACTAAACATAGTTTCAGAAAAGAAAGAAATGGATGATGGAGAGGGGAGGAAGGAAGATGGAAGGAGCACGTGTTGTGGCTGTTCCCAACCCCTTACCCATGGTTAAAAAATTGGCAGCATTATAACTGCAGTGGGCCAAACTGGAAGCCAGCCACTGTCTTAATTTTTCTCAGCTTGCCTTTTAAATCACAGTTCTACTCTGTCGCCTTTGCCTTTCTGCCAGTAATAGGTCGCACCAGCATGAGAGATTGTGGGAATCATTTCATGTTTCTTACAATGCCACACACACAGACTGCAGTTAGACTATAATATCTCTGCTTCTTAAGCCAAGATATGGATGAGACTTTTGCCCACACGTGCAGCCCATTTTTCATGGCACAAGCAATCAAATGAGGAAGTCTCTAATTAATCATAATTTCCCATTTTGTCCAAACTTCAAACTGTGGCTTAAGATCATGGTTTGTTCTGAATCTGGTGCCATAGTTTCCTGGTTTGGATGATATGGAAACTATGCTTATTTGAAGGCTCCTGGATAATATGCATGTGTACACTGAGAAGAAAAAGGACCATGTGTGTAGGCAAAAGATTCACACATATCTCAGTTTGTTAACCCAGCACTGATGGGTTGACCTAGGCCATGCTGTGGTTAGTCCCATGCTTTTTTCTAACATTTTGTGCAGTGGCTGCGGGATTTGCTCCCCAAGCCAGAACAAGAAAATGTGTTCACTAGCATTGATATGAGCATGCTAGAGATGAGATTATTTTGAGATAAACAAAGCCCTATGAGGAGAGACTGAAAGAACTGGGCATGTTTAGCCTTGAGAAGAGAAGACTGAGGGGAGATAGGATAGCACTCTTCAAGTACTTTAAAGGTTGTCACAGAGAGGAAGGCCAGGATCTCTTCTCGATCATTCCAGAGTGCAAAAGATTCAGAATCAAGGGCTTAAGTAACAGGAAGCCAGATTCCAGCTGAATATCAGGAAAAACTTCCTGACTGTTAGAAGAATACGACAATGGAACTGATTCCCTAGGGAAGTGGTAGGCTCTCCCACACTGGAGGCATTCAAGATGAAGCTGGACAGCCATCTGTCAGGGATGCTTTGACTTAGATTCCTGCATTGAGCATGGGGTTGGACTCGATGGCCTTATAGGCCCCTTCCAGCCCTACTATTCTATGATTCTATGAGACCCTTGTAGTTGGAGGTGCAATATATTTACTATTTCTTAAACATAATGTGCTTGTGATTTCAGCTGGAGCAATTACTCAGATCATTTATGGTTTCTGTTCGTAAGATGTAAAGTGTATTACTCTAATATATGATAGAAAACTCTTTCCCTTTGTAGACAAGGACACATGCAACTTTTGTGTGAATATTATGCTGTTAAGTTTATCGATTTTTTGCTTTAATATGTAGAAAATTTCAGTTTACAATCAACTGTTGCCATTATTTTTACTCTATTACTCTATATTATGTACTTAGTGTTATGCATATTCTGCATATAATGCATGTAATAACACTTACAGTGATCCAGTGCATTAGTGCTAACCTTGGTTTGTTGCCTTAATTCTGATTTAAGATCTCAAATGTACAATGAAATCCATGGTTTAATTTGCAAAGCTAAGGCCTATTCCTGGAAGATGTGTATAAGGAAATAGCAATGAGACCTGCATGTCACCTTTCAAGCAGGAAGGCTGGAAAATTTTCAACCATGATGCAGATGTAACATTTAACCATGGTTAATGCAATGCAAGCCATGATTTACAAACTAATTTCAAACAGTGCATTTCTCATCCTGCTTTGTGGCCAGTTATTAAGCATTATGTTTGAATATCTAAACCATGGTTATGTTGGCATAGAGCAGAAATACATCTATTTATGGTTGAGTTAGGACAGTGGATCTTTACCTTACCTACCAATCAGGGAGAAATATTTTATTAACTATGTTTTCTTTGCTTATAGGTTTATGACCTGGATGGCATCCCATTGATCCTGGATAACTGCAGTATTGATGACAATAATCCTTGTATCCTTTTAATGACATTCTAACCTTGTACATGATATATTGTCCTTGTAGCATAATTTGAGCTGACTGTGGCATTGTATATGCAAATGCTTTGGGGGTAATGTAGAATTTTCCTGGTGCTGGAAAAGTTCTTAAAGCCCCACTCCAGAGAAAAATTAATAGCTGTAATGATTTCAAAGAGATGTAGGCATGTTTTAACTTTTTCTGGATTCTGTTGCAAGTTCTTAGAGTTGATCACTGACACAGGTGTTCTGGTACACTCATTTGTTAACCTTTTGCCACCAGTATTAAACCTACTTCATAATTTCTGCAGCCCACTTTAGGAAAAACACACAGCTTGCTTCAGAAAAAGGTTGCCATTTTAATTTTTTATTTTCAACACAAAGAGTCATTACATTTTAATAAAAGGTAATTGGTTTGCATTTTGAATTACATAATTTAAAACATTTTCTGTATAGCTTGTTCTGTGTGTTTATTGGCTGCCTACTATTTTGTCCCGGCTTATATTTCTTAATAGCATAAAATTGATTGTTGGAATATATATGGCATGCAGAATATTGTACATACTCTGTTCTATGCATATTCTTTGCAAATAACGTTGGAGAAAAAATATCACAGAACATCAATTCGATTTTTCTTTTTCCTTTCCTTTCCTTTCCCTTTTTTTCTTTTAGCAAATCTCGAATGTATTAGACTGAGATTTAAATCTCTTAACTTTATGCTGAGGTGGCCTTTACTACTGCTTCTTTTGAAGGGTAGTAATCAAGTGGAGAAACTACATCTTTTTGGACAGTCTTTAAACAAATGGGGCTAGTTGATCTTCATTATGCCTTGTTCTTTAACTTTGTGAATATCCCAGATTCATTGTTGTCACTTTACATTAGGATTAGTAATTGAATCTAACCAAACTTGGTCATTGTAGCTAGTCCTGAAGCTTTTGCTTCAACTGACATCGGATCAGTCAACTGAAATAAAGAAGTAGATGGGTTAGTAAGCAGCCCATCAATTTTGCATACTTGATTACATTTGACCTGGGGTGGGGGAATATTTTCAACTCACAAAACAGGTAATTCTCTGATGAAAGAACAATAGAAAGTCCTGTTGTTAGGATTGCTAGAGACATTCCAGTAGAAACATCACAAGTAAGAAGGCTATCTGTTTGGAAACTTATTCTTATGGAAGATATCCATTCTAAAGTCTAGTGGTTGACTTTAAAGTTTTTAAACTGTGTACAAAGTTGGTCTTGTAGGTGTTATAATATACCTTAGAATGCAGTTTTATCATGAGAGTTACCTGCTTAAATATTGTGTATAATATGTAATTGTTATGACTAGCCAGTAAAGTTTTCAGTATAGCATCCACGGTATCCACGAAGTTTGATCCTAAAAGAAAAGAGAAGAAATAGTTAAGGGATAGTAAGAGATAATTGTGTAAACTGAAGCAATGAGGGGGGAAATATGCAAAACTCTCCTAAGAAATGTCATGAGTTTTATTGGCTTCCTTTGAAGTTCCTTGGGTGTTTTGTCTGAATATTTTCCAGGTGAAGTCTGGTGACTACAAGATGAACAGAACTCTTCAGAAGTGTTAGGAGTTCTCCCACCTCCCCCACCAAAAAAAATTCTTTTGCTTCTTCCAAACTTATTCAGATGATCTGACTACAGAAATCTCCAAATTTGTTTTCAGTTTAGCTGCAGTTCGGATGCTACACAGACAGAAAATACTTAGTGGTATTAGTTATCTAGGGTCATACTACCATTGCGGTTTGTGAATAAATCCTAACCAGGATGTAACTTGGGCATGAATAATGCATTGGCGAGGCAAGGTTAGGCAGGATATCATCTCTTGTTTATTTATTTTTTTAAACCTGACGCCCGAACTGGAGGTGTTTATACCTTTCATTTCTGTAATATCTAACAATTCACACTAATGAATAGACTGTATCTCCCTGCACCATTGTGAACTCTGGTACAGCAGTGTGCACCATATATGCAAAATATTTTCTCAATAGATAGCTTCTCTTATTGGTGAAAATCTACTAACTTCCCATAGAACAGGGTTCTGCGAACATGGACCTCGAATGGCATCTGTGAAACGGCATCACAGGCACCATGTGGTGCCTGCGAGCACCCAAATTTTATTTAAAAAATCCTTCCCCCTTTTAAAATATACATACATGGATTTGTATTAAATGCATACAACTTTGTAGTAATTATACATGAGTTTCAGCAAAAGTGGACCAAATATCAAAATAAGTATCCATTTGAAGGTGGCCTCTGTATGCCACCCATTCAAATATTGAAAGCGTTGTAAGGTCCTCAAATCATTGAATTATAGGAGGTGAGTATTTATCCCTTCAGTGCTGTAATATCAGTCTTTTACCTGTCAAAAGGGTGCAGATAATCCATTTATGCTGACCTTTTATTAATTTCCATGGAAAAGGTAAATAATTTAAAAGAGCATTTACATCAATGAATATTAAAGACTGTTCCAGTACAAATTTATCACTTTAACGATAGCCTCCTCCCCAAAAGAAGCAACTACTGGACATTGCCAAAACATACGTTTGAAGGAAGTATTCGCTGTATTGTACCACCAGCAAGTAGCCAAATTAGACAATCCCTTATTAAAGAGATGTTGCTGTGTCCAGTAGACACAAAACAAATGTTTTTGCTGAATAAGATGCAGCCTAAGATGCAGAGATGTGACAGGTACAAGCTAAAGCAGCGATTCACCGATTAGGGATTTTGTGGTGGTGCCCACAGCATGGTCTCAAATTCCCAAATGTGCCCATGGGTCCAATAATGTTGGGGACCCCTGCCATAGTTGATAACCAACTTATAGACCGGATGCAGTAGGATGAATACGTTTTTGGACAGTATTTGGATGGTATGAGTGCTATAGATTATATCATGGGTCTCCAACCTTTTTGGGATGTGGGCACGTTAGGAATTTTAAGGAAGTGCCATGGGTACTAACCTCCTCCAGTGATCAAACTCCCTGCCCGTATAGTCGTAGAGAAAGTGCTTTACTTTTTGCTTTTCCATGGGGATTGACTAAAAGTTGGATTATTTAATGTGCATGATTTTTACATGGGATTCCTCCCCGCCATCATCAAATGAAAGCTTACATTGGTGTCTATAGACTGCACTGTAAAAAATCACAGGTCTGACATTAGTCAGTGCAGCCATGGCAAAGAAACATGGATCTTCATGATTTTTACAGGAGAGGCCATCAAAACTATAATCAAATCACAGAACTCTTTTGTGGACACAGGGCAGTATCCAATGGTGTCATTCCGCAAACTCAAACACTACTGGCTCTCAACCAAATCTTTCCATTGCACAAGTGCTTGTGCATTATGCTTGCACAACCACTTGAACAGCTACTTGCACAACTGTGTTTGCGCAAACCTAGTTAGATTCTCCTCTTGCACATAGTTAACAACCTAGTTTCCACTAGTGTAACTTCATTTGGGTTAGATGAATGACACAATTGGATGTTGCCCAGAGGTGACCTATTATTTTATGGTGTTTTTTGAGGGGGATCTCTTGTAAAAATTATGAGGATCCATAGGGATCTGTATGGATGATATTCTGGAGGTGACGGACTTGACCTTGGGGGAGCTGGGGGTGGCGGCAGCCGATAGGAAGCTCTGGCATGGGCTGGTCCATGAAGTCACATAGAATCATAGAATAGTAGGGTTGGAAGGGGCCTACAACACGAAGAGTCGGAACAAATAAACAATAGGGATCTGTGCCTCAGATCATGTTTTCATTCTGTGGTGGTGCGGGCTAGCACCGGACCTGTGATTTCAACTGTGCAGTCTATCAAGCTTTAATTTGATAATGGTTTGGAAGGATCCCATGTAAAAATCATGCAAATTCAGGATAATTTACTGTAATTTTACAGGATCTGACTTTTACTGGACCCCATGGAAAAGTAAAGAATGTATGTATGGGGTGGTGTGTGTGTGTGTGAGCGAGTGAGTCTGTGTATGTGAAAGAGAATCTTATGCATGCTTACCTGAGGGAAAGTCCCATTGGAGGACTTACTTCTGAGTAAACATGATGAGGATTGAGCTGCTCTGTGTGTGTGTGTGTGTGCATGTGTATGTGTGTGTGAGAGAGAGAGAGATCAGAGGATCAAAATGTCAGTGGCCAGAAGGACTGAGAGGGCAGAGGAGGGCAGAATGAGAATACATCCAGCCCTGACTTTGAGCCTTGGATGGTTCCAGTTGTCAGCTCGGAAGCCAGGAGCAAAGGACCGGAGATTTGAGTTTTTCTGTGTTCCCAGGTATAGTTCACCCAGGAGGAGAGGGAAAGTGGCTGAAGAATGCTGCACAGCCTTCACCATTTGGGGCAGCTACTGATAAAAGCAGGGCACTTGGTCAGATTAGGCTATGTTCTCAGGTACATTATCATTGGGCATCTGCTGAGCCCCCATCCCCGATCTAGAGAGGAGGGGGGAGTCTGTTACCTGGGTTTTCTTCCTCTTCTCCTTGCACTGTGCATTCCCTGCAGCCACCTTGTAGTATCATCAGTCTCTCTCCAAACAGGCCGGTGTAGGTAGCAGTGGCCTCTGTGTGGTCCTATACAGTGTTCCCTGCTCAGTCCTTGTCTTCGCTCTGCCCCTTCCCCAGTGGCTCAGCAGCTCCTGCAGTTGCTTTTCCCACATTTCTGGTGAGTTTGCCTTGGAAAAGGGGGATGCCAAGCAAGCAGGAACAGCAAGCCTGAACTGCCTGTGGGTACACTGAAGAGAAGGAGGAACTGCAGGGTGCTGCTACTGCTGAAGGTGGGGGGATGTTGGCAGCTCAGGCTCTTCTCTTGCTCTGACTGTGGGCATTTCTGCAGCTCTTGCTGTTCCTCCGCTGCTGGTCACCTCCCCACCCCGTGATATCTTCAGTGGACCAGGTGGTGTTGCAAACTTCCTGAACTCCAGTGCCTCCAGGACCCACCCAAAGCATGCACGTAGAGGGTGAATCCAGGAGGCATTGGAGAGTGGGTAAATAGCAGCAAGAACAGGGGCTTCACCCAGCACTGTAAAGTGAGGCGGCATCAGCCATGATCTTCCTCACGGTTTCTGATGCTCCCACCTCCAATGTGTGGAGAGCCCTGTGGGCAGCACAGTGGGTGCCGAGTGGCAGTGCCAGGATTATATGGATTTGCCTCAAAGTGAAAAGGAATTGTTCAGTTGAAATGGAATATGAGCCTTCTTACTCCCCTTCAGTCATTAGCGCACTGTTTATCTGGTAAGCCCTCCATCTCATCCTAGTCAATCTGTGATTTAAATGTTGGTAAAAAATTAAATGTAATACTAATTTCAGTCAGTTTCATTTGTGATGCAACAACATCACTCCCTGCTCCGATTCCCTTTTCTAAAAAGAAAGCCCCTTCAGTATTAGAAGGGAGAAACAAGGGTATTTATTTAAGAGTAATCGCACAGAAGTCTCTGGAAGTACTTCAGAACTAGTGGCTTGAGTATTGCAGCCAGAATAGTCTTCTTCTATAACTGCCTTTGGTTATTGCACGCACGGTTTTGTGTGCGTTGGTAGCAAAAGGTTTTGATGATGATATGTCATTTAATGTTTGGCTGATGGAAATAAGGGGCTCTTTGACTCAGAAGACCTGCATACCAAAGCTTCTGTGTTATGTTAACATCAGCCTGGCAAACCTTTCTGTGACCAAAATGTTGGTAATTCTTGAAGAGAAAAAAGCAGTGCTTCCTTTCTTGGGTGATCATGCAGCTGGCTACTTAGAAGGAGCAAAAATTGGCAGCATTTGCGAAAAGAAAACTGTGGTTTCTGTTTGCTCTCTTATTGCAATGGTTGTTGTGGATCCATACTTACAGGGCCTTTAGTCTGGATAAAATGCTGAAAATATAAATGCAAGCTCCTTTTTACATATACCCATTTGAAGCACATTTTCTATCATTATATTTGGTCTGACAGTCATCTCAGAGGTAGATTCAAAATACTTTTGACCTCATGGCAATGGTTAGTATAATTGTGGTTTATGAAACCTCAGGTTAAATCTAGGAGAAATCAAGTTGCTATGGTCTGCAACAATGGCAGTTTGTTTTGTGACATGCCAGGAAAGACTTTGTTGGGGAAACCAACCAGCATTTCATATTTAAAAGTGCAGCCTGAGACAGGCCACATGCTGTGAAAACAATTCATGGTGCTGAGGGGAGCAAAAACAGGGATACGATTAAGTTCTGAAGGAGTGAAATAACGTAGTCATTCTGTTTTGTGGCAGCTAATACAATACAGTAGCTTCAAAATGGTGATCAAATGCATGAGTGCTTTTGATGGGCACTTTCACTTGAGCTCAAATTGCATTGAGACTAAAAACAGCAACCCCCAAAACACTAGAGAAAGTACTGCTTGGGTATTAATATCCTGCCTTTCTCTGATAGAATTCAACTCAAAGGCAGCTTACAAATAAAAAGGTAAGTCACAACAAAAATTGTGATGTGATGTGGCTCACTTGCAAAACAGAAATTGGCTCATCCCTGAGAAAGTAAGGGTAAAATAAATGTGGATTGTTTTAACTTTCACATTTGGATTCTAGGCCAAGCCTGCACAATTTGCAACTTGCCAAGTCTGTGTGTAAAACCACACCAGGGGCTCACAAAACCTCCCATTTTGCTGCTTATCTAGGAATCCAAACGTAGGAGAGTTACTAAGAACTTGGCAAGCTGGGAGTTTGCATTTTGTTTGGCAGGTTGCAAATTCTGCAGGCTTATTCTTAGAGGTTTGTTCATAACTCAGTTGAGAATAGTTCTAAGTATTATTTGTCTGAATATTTGAGTATAAAGTTCAAATTTAAGTTCCATAGGTTTACATTGAATTCTAGAATGGGCTAAAATTTTGGCCAGTGTACCCTTTAAAGAATGTTTTAGTTGGTTAATCACCTGCCATTTTAATCAAATAATTAATAAGTTAAATTTAAATAAAATATTTACTATATTTGTATATTTCCATAACATCAATATGGGTTCATTGTCAAAGTACTAACGGAGGTATGAGAGCTTAAAATTTTATAAATGTTATAAAATTTTAAAATTTAATAATTAAAAAGCTAAAACGTTACTGAACGAACAGGCCACCTTAACATTTTCTTTTTCATTCCTTATACTATCACTCCCACTAATGCCGCAATGCTGATAAGACTGAAACCAAATTGGGTCCACTGAGAAACAACGGGAGGGCGAGATTCACAAGATTTGCAAAAATACATTCCCCAAAATACCCAACAAGGAATGAGCATGCTCAGTTTGCACCATGAAGCCATACAATGTTGTGTGTCAGTTGGAAGAAAAAAATGGGAAAGAGAGAGAAACAGACACCCTAACAGCTTATAGTATCTTGGAGTATGTCTGGCTGGCTGGATCTGTGAAAGGGAGGACTCCAGTTTGGGAGTGAGGAATTCCTTGCAACATTTCGTTGTATGTCCTGCTTGTTGCACACTAGAACCAAAACAGCCTAAAAAAATAAGCAGACTCCTTGACTCCCAGCCCCACTGTTAATGAGTAAACTCGTGAAAGCTTCCGGCCCTACTAAAGTTGTATATCGTATGCTATTGAGTCAGGTATTAAATGTTCTTCTGCTGATGTCCAGAAAATGCCCATCCATGAGCCAGCCTTCAAGACTCAAGCATGGGACACTTGGAAGTGCAAGATAAGCTGTGTCTCTGCTGTTAGGAAGGAGATTGGTCAGTTATTATGCCAAACATTCATTTCTGAGAACAGCACCTACAGAAAAATAGTGGTAGAGCACAATCTTGTTTTCAGCCCACTGGCAAGTTTAAGGGTGTAAAAATATTTAGAGAATGATAATGTCATACTTATAGTCTACATATTTTCTTTCATAATTCTACATACGTTCCTAGGTAGAAGAGCATTTTTTTCTTCAGCTGATGGGTGGTATAGAAATGTAACAAAACAAAAAATGAATGGATGTTTTTGACAGGGGTGTAAAATGCATAGTTGTGTGTCTATTGTATTCAGTTATCCTTGTCCTATGTAATTTCATTAAAGGCTGCGTACATTTTCAGCAGTGTATATAATAAAAACATGAAAAAGCTTTAACTTTTGCGAAGTATGAAATGTTGGTGAATGGCATGTGACAGTTTCCAACACTGATTATCCCAGTCCAGTTGCAGTTGCAGACAACTGGTGATGCATAACAACTGGCGGTCCTGGAATTTGTATTCACATTCCCATGAAAAGAGGCATCCAGTCTGTGAATATGGCTCAGATGAGTCTTATGATGTGGAACAGAAAGTACACATTCAAATTGGGAATGTGTGCAGAAAGTTGTGGTCTTGGGTGTCTCTCACTCCGTCAGGGTCTATATTGCTAGTCATGCCATACTGACTGGTTTTAAAAATACTAGGGCTAGATGGTCGTGTATGTAGTGTTGTATTTCAAATTGTTAAGCAATAGTAGTTGTTGAAGTTAATTTTTTGTATAAAAAATACAGTAGTGCAGAATTTATGGTAGCTCTACTTACTTGGGCAAGGTTTTCTAGAACATTAAAGAGGGGATGGTTGAAATAAAAATAGCTTTTAAAACTGAATATCATAGTATGGAATGTTTTTGGCTCTACATTGTCCAAGAGTGTGATTTTTCTTCTCCATTTTTAAACCCAAAGGATTTTTAGTTACATAAAAATTATAGGTTTCTATTAAAAATGTCACTTTAAAATATGGGCAGCTGCTGTGGTAAGAATGTATGTGCCTTGTTTTTGGTTTTAAGCTAGCAATATAGATTTGAGTTTAGAGTTTTCTTTTATAAAACGTAAATTTACAAATTTGACAGACCTTCAAAGGAAGCCTGATTATTTTTAAAGGTGCCTTGTCATGGCACTTTAAGATATGTAATTGTTTTATGGTGCCATAATGATGCTTTTCCTCAAATATTTTTATCATTTAATTTAATTTTTTTTTAATGTTTTGAGGTGACATTTGGCTTTTCAGGCCCAGAAGAGATACGTTCTCAGGCCCAGAAGAGATACGTTCATGCCTTAATCTCTGCACTTCTCAAACTCAAAAGCGAAGATTAAAACTGTTAAGGCAGGCTTCCTCAACTTGGAGCCCTCCAGTTTGCAACTCCCAAGCCAATTTGGTGATGCTATCTGGGAATGATAGGAGTTGTAGTCCAAGACATCTGGAGGGTGCCAGATTGGGGAATGCTGTTTTAAGGTTTCCAAATAAGGTAAACCAAAGGCCTGAAAGCCTGTTTTATTTTTAAATGTATTGTGCCATATGTGGATATAGTATGCATAGTGGGAGTTTGAGTGTGTATGTAAGTGGCAGGAGGGCATTCTCCATTATTACCCTCCAACTGTCCTGTTTCATCCAGTAATACCACAGTTTTTAGTGCCCTGTCCTGGGGGAGATCCCACCCTACAAGTACCTCAATTTTCAGGATACATTTGTCTCTCTCTCCTTTTTTCTTTTATATGATACATGTCTATGGCAGCTATACCTAAAGCACAGCATAGGCATCACAAGTCATAGGAACATAAGAAGAACCCTGCAGGAACAGAACAAAGGCCTATCTAGTCCTGTGTTCTTTTTCCCACAGTGGCCAATTGGATGCCCGAGGGAAGCCCACAAGCAGGGCATGAGGGAAATAGCTTCTGTTGTTCCCCAGCAACTGGTATTCATAAGCATGCTGTCTCTGATCCTGGAGTAATATATAGCCTTCATGACTATTCGCCACCAATAGCCTTATCTTCTATGAATTTATAAAATCCCCTTTTAAAGCCGGGGGAGTGGGGGATCACCACATCCTGTGGTAGTGAATTACATACTTTAACTATATAATACGCATGCTAACTATGTAAGAACTTCTTTTTGTCACAGTTCAGCTTCACTGGATGATCACACGTTCTAGTATTCTGTGAGAAGGAGAAAAAAATATCCACTTTCTCTGCACCATGCATAATTGTATATACCTCTATCTTACTTGCCATTTTTTGTAAACTAAATAGCCCCATACATTGTAACCTTTCCTCATACGGGAGTTGCCCCAGCCATGTTTGTAGCCCTCAGAGCATGTTGTTAGCATCTCCACTCCCTCCCATGTATATTTGAAATTGGGTCATGTTGACTGAATATTACCTTAGCTTGGCTTAGGGTGAAATTATGTGTTACATTGGCAAATGCATGTTCCAGAACTTGTGTTTGCTAAGATAACAGGGTGGAAAACATACATAGCAGATAATCAGTGGTAGGGATGGGTGCTTAATCCTTACTGCACTCTTTGATTCTCCCTTGCAAATTTATTTTTATTATCTAAAATATTTATAGAGTGCTTTTCTAATAGCTTAGAGCAATTAATAACAAACCAGGAAGTTAATGATGATCATAAAAACAAGGAAAACCAACAGAAGAAGGTTCCCCAAGACAAAAGGAAAGCAAACAAATGTGTGAAGCACAGGGAACCCTAACAAGTATTACAGTGTTACACAAAAATGTTGGGAAGGATTTGAAAAATACATCATTAGACTTATAAATATAGAATTAAATATAGGATTTAACAAGTATACTGGTTTATAACTTGTTTCACAACTTCTTCAGACAAACATTTGTTCATAGTTTTCTTCCTTCAGAAAGATGCTTCTTCACAGTTTTCTCACTGCAATTCTTACAGTTCTTGTTCCAATTGGTCTCAGTGGGTTCAAGTGAACTCAGGGTTAACTATAACAAATAAGAATTTTTTTTATTATCTACATACTGAAAATATACAGAACTTTATATGAAAAATTTTAATGAAAAATTTATATAAGAAAATATTTGCTTGTATTGAGCAAAAATCTCACCCTAGAGAATATGAGGCAACTCCCTGGGGAGAAACTTTCAGAGGGAGACAAATCTCAACTGATACGAATCCTGTGAACTTTAACCTTCAGCTGTAACAGAACATTAGAGTTAATGAAAAATACGTTTTATAAAAAGCATATTAAAATCTCAAAGAAGAATTACCTTGAAAAGAGGCTGGGCTGCTGAGACCAGAACCATTTCTTGCAGCAACCTGAATGTTTGAGTTGCTGCTGTGAATGGAACCTCAGTCCCGCCTTGTTTATAAGGTCAAAGGAGCCAGCTGTAGAAAAAATCTACAAGGATGTTAAAGGCCCAGCATTAAATTTGTTGACTTGCATATCAGACCTACTGACTATTTTACAAGTCATATATATTTTGATGTATAAGCTCTTACTAGTACATAACAAATAATGGAACATCTTCTACAGAAATACAGATAAATCTAATTTATCGTTAAGACCATTAGGTGCCATCATGGATAATGTATAAATCCGGAACACCTCCCTCTGGGACATCTATACATCTAATGGCAAGCGTGTAGATGGAGTAGACCGAATGTGTTCCAATGCAAACAATCTAAGATCGGTGACGTGATGATGTTCTATAAAATGAGATGATAGAAGTGCCTCAATCACCGCCTCCGGATCTTGCTCTTGTGTTCAATTATACGTGTTCTCAGTGATCTTGTGGTTTGTCCAATATATAATTTGGTACATGGACACAAGATACCATTTACTACAAAGGAAATGCTGCAACTTGTAAATGATCTCAAACAGACATTTTTTTGATCATGTGCTTTGCAAAATTCCTTAATTTCCAGGCACTGGGAACAACAAGAACAGTGTCCACTTTTGTAGTGGCCTCTGTTGCCCTATGAGTGGATATCTCTACAAATTACACCAGAATGAACTAAGCTGTCTGCTAAGTTTGGAGTTCTACAGAATCCCACCACCAGGGTATAGAACATCCTGGTATATCCTGCACAATATGCCAGTGTTTCTATATGATACGTTTTATGTTATACGATAGGCTAAGTTTGATGGACCAAAATAGTCTATGGGTCTTACTTCATTTGCACAGTTTAAATCATGATGATCTTGTGACCATACCTGCGCTAAATTTAGATTGCTGAATAATATGATTAGGAAAACCCTTTTTGCATAACTCCCCCGAAAACATGTAAGCTTCTAATCCATATAGTGGCTCATGTACAGTTTCTCTTAAGGTGTAGAAACTGGCCAAATGGCAGATGGTCTCTTAAATGTTTGGGATGATAACTAGAATAATGAAGAATGGAGTTTCTATCCTTAGGTTTGGAAGAACATTTTACACAAATACTAGCCTGGTCAATATAGACCATAACATCCAAAAATGCAGTGCTAGTAGAATCCCTGTAGCAGGTAAATTTGATATATTCCCTGATGGAAACACCCACTTAAAGAAGACAGTAACTACCACTTTCTGGGTAAATACAATAAAGACGTCATCTATGAATCTCCCATAATATCTGATGCATTTCTTAAAGCGATTTAACCAATCATTGAGAATAATTCGTTTTTCCAAATCGGTCATTTGCTACGCTAGGTTCAACTGGACTTCACATTGCTACTCCCTGGATCTGATAGAAAAGACATCTATCAAATCGGAATTTTTTTTTCTCTAATATTATATCTAGAAGATCCAATAAAAAATGTGTAGATGGGACTGATGACCTACATGTGTACAGATTCTATAACTCTTCTTGCCCCCTCATGAGGGATGGAACTGTATAAGGATTGAACATCCATAGTAATTAAACAGGTATGCATGTCCGCTTTTAATCCTTCTACTTGTACAAAATGAGAGGTGTCCTTAATATAAGAAGGTGATTGTGTAAGAAATGGTAATAAAAAGAATCCAAAAATTGTGCTAATGGTTCAAGAATTGAACTGGAACCTGAGACAATTGGTCTCCCTGGTGGTGGAAAACTCACCTTGTGCATTTTAGGTAAAATATAAAATCTGGAATTCTGGGAGACTCCTTCAACAGAAATTAACCAGTATCTGAGTCCAGATATCCCAAACTCATGGCTTCTTGAACCATGCTTTTGATTATAAACTGAATACGTTTAGTAGGATCCTGACTTATTGGTATATAATTAGTAGGGACATCCAGTTGACGCGATACTTCCTGAAAATAATTTCCTCTATTTAATATACCACTGAACCCCCCCCCCCGCTTGTCTGTGGTTGTAATGATAATATCCCGATTTCTAGCTAACAAGTGTAAAGCCTTTCTATCCCTTCGAGATAAATTGTGCCAATAATTGGCAGGTTGATGTTCTATTTTTTCATTGTCCCTCAGTACCACTTTCTTAAATGCGGGGATGCTGGGATAAACCTAGACTTTGGTCTATAGATTTTATTGGAGGGATGTGGTGAATCACCAAAAACTTATTTCAATTTGAGCAATATAGTGAGTTTGAATAGATCTACTCAGGTTCTTAATGCATTATATTGTGGAGTAGGTACATAAGATAAGCCTTTATTCAATAATCTAATTTCATGAGGATTCAATGAATAAGACGATAAATTAACCACTAAGTTGATCTGTTTCGACCCCCTGATCTGAATTGATTGGTTCTTGCCCTGTTGGATCTTTGAGTTAATGGGGGTAAAAACGAAGACATTTCCCCTGAGGAATCCTCCTGTAACTCTGTAATAATACTTGTTAGGGTTCTCTGTGCTTCACACATTTGTTTACTTTCCTTGTGTCATAAAAACAAGACCTAATTTTGAAAACGAAAAGCAGAATAGCCATGGAAGTCAATAATTCTCCTCCCCCCCCCCCACACACCAATTTTGTCGTCTGCTGATCTTGGAGCCCAGCTGGGAGGAAAGCAGGTAAAAAATGGCAGGGGGCATTTGCAGGGTAGCATCAGGCAGAGGGATCGTTAAGCACCCTCCACCAACCCACCCTTTGTTTTGGAGTCAAACCACTCTTTACATTGCTCACACTTTCTGAAAAACATGTAAAACACTGAAGCGTTTATTTTGAAGGGCTGTGTGGGCCCTGATTGGTTCCGTATTCCCAATCTGAATTGAGGCCCTGCATCATTTTACTCCTGAACTTTCTCCCAGGTATTATTTGCTCAAAGAGGCTGTTTACAGGAAAACAGCACTTTTAGGCCAAATGGCAGCTGCCAGGGGGATTTTCAATGGGAAATGTGGCATGAAGCCCCACTCCAGATTGTGGAACTCCATGTTTGCCTCATAAGGCATAGTTCCCTTAGAATACTTGGACAAAAAGGAACTCAACATCACTGCTGTGCTTTTAGAAAATTATTGTTATTTACTGTTTAATAGGTTAATATTGGACATGAAATGTGTACAAATTAGAGAGTAAGTCTGATCTAAATCAATGGGAGTTATTTCCAAGTTTAAAAAACCCATAAGATTTCACAGTAAGGTATGTATAATTGTAGCTTAAGTTGAAGATATGTAATTCGACGGAATTTAAAAAAACAAAACACTTCCCGCTATTTTTGTATTGGAGATAAAAGTGCTTTAACTAAAAAATAAATGGTTACTTTATCACAGCATTAACAAGATTCACCATAATGCATTACTAATGTAGGGATTTTATAAAAAAAAGAAATCTAAAGTAAACCTGCAAAATTGGAGCTACTGTGATTGCTGTGTTTTATTTTCTTTTGTATAGTTTGGCAACAAATGGGCTCATGCTCCCATTTGTAGTAACTATGGAAACTTTAGAAGCACTCTTTCTAAAGCTGGGTATACAATAAAGTACTTAAAGTGTTGGTTGGATTATGGACTTCAGAATATGTTCAATTTTCTATCTATCTTTTGGGGAAGAACAAGAGGGTAATGTGAATATTAACTGGGGACTTGCTTTAATCTACTGTGATACTTAAGTCTGTATAGGTCTGCATCCAGCCATCCAGAAGTCTCAGGCTCACTCAGCATGTTAAGGACAATCATACATATTCATGACTCTGAATTGGAAGAGTTGCATTAGCAAAGGAGAAAGCTGTGAATAAGCTACAACCCCCAAATCTTTTTTTTCCCTTTCCAGCTGGCAGTATACTAGTATAAAAAGGGAGATAGGATGAACAGATAAACCATGTGAAACTTCAGAACTTATGTCATGGAACAAACATTTTTGCTGTACCGAAACAAGGAGCTATACAGACGATTAGATGTTAGTGACCTGTGTTTTCCAGCTTTGTGTTTAAAAATAAATAATTAACACTATATAACTAGGTACTCGTGTTTACATTGTGGGTGCAGTAAATCCCTTGATGTCTTACTTGGTTTGCCCTACTGATATGGGAAACGGCTCCATTATCTATAATTTTTTTAGGTTAAAGAGTGGCAACTATTGCACTGTAACTGGCTTTAAAACAACATCCTAGTATACCTTCATTCAGGTAGCGATTCTCAAATCAAAATCAAGTGGTGGTAATGTGCTGATTGTCATGTGGCCGTTCTGGGAATACATGGCACTGTTCCCCCATCTTGGATAGCCCATTGATGCCTGTATCTTTTTGTGCAGCGTTGACAATTTGGCAAACCTTCTAAAAGCTTTTGTTGTTCTCTGTGTTAATGGTGTATGAAAGGGACTTCCTATAAAATCTGTGGAGTCCACCTTCAAGTCTGTTTTTGAAATAAGATGTTGCCAAAATAGAGCTAACTTGGATCAGGTAGTTCTGTGAGTGTCCCTTGCTGCTGCTGATTACATGCTACATCTGCTCTCTGTCTTGTCTTTCTTTCTGATTTGAGTCTATCTGTTCACCTTGTTCTTGAGGAATGTGCTCTTTGGTCAGAAACAGTTGTGATTCTATGGTGCTCCCTGCATTTGAGCTGGAGTTGTTTTGGGGAATGCATGGTATAAATACATAGACTACTACAATCAAAGATTCAACTTTGAACTAGGTGTGTGTGTTTTTTTTTAATTTACAGGGTATATGCAACAATGATCCATGTAGACTGATATCTTCTTCATAATTTCGACAGGCTTTTAAAATAATTTTAGTTGGCATTCTTGCCCCACCCAGACTCCAGACAGCTCCTCTCTTGCCCTCCAGGCGAATGGCCATATGAAACTTAGCAAGAAAATATGAAGGATATGAGTAAATTATGCATAACTCTCTCCTGGATGTGAAGCTACACGTAGCAAATAATTGGTGCCCTACAGGCACTCTGCTCTTGCACTGTGTGAGTCAGAATTCCTTGTCTCCTCTGTAGATGTATTGGGAGCAATTATATTTTGTGACATAACACCTTGCTAGCAGCATTTCAGTAAATAGTTTTAATGGAATACTCAGAACATAGTTTATCAATGATAATGGAAATTATTAAACCCGGATCTAACATTTGCCTTAAACTTTGCTTGAAGGGGGACCACCATGAAAGGATTGTTGCAGACTACCTTAGTCATTAAGTTCTTAGGAAAAACAATACCGGTAGTCTTAGTGGTTTAAAAAAGATAATTTTATTTTTCATTTTATGGAAGTAGCACATCTCAAGGTATAACTAAACCAACATACAAACATTGTACAACCAGTAATTATAAAGTGTAGTTATACATACTAAAACTGATTAAAATAGAAAAAAATGCTATTAGAAAATTAAAGGAAGAAAATCTGATTAATGTCCCGATGCAAGGTAAGGTCAGCTGCAATCCTATGTAAACTTACCCAGGAGTAAGTGCCACTGAATTCAGTGGGGAGTTATTTCTCAGTAGATACGCATTTGATTGTAATTTTCATCTCACTCCCTAGGATAAAACCTCCTTCCATTATGCTGTAGAGTGTTAGCATAATAATTCTGGAACTTATGTTAGCTTTGTGTTGCTAATTGATCCTTTAACAATAATGTTAAAGGATCTTCTCTTCCCTGACACTATTTAATATGGTTAAAAATTGACATTGACTGTAATTCTGCACACAGTCATGTGATCTTCCCCTTAATTTTTTCAGTAAATGTTGCATGTATACAGTATGGGATCATAACCTATCCTGTTGTTGTTTTTTAATTCCTCTGAATTGACTTGTTTTAACACAGATGGGTGAAGTGAATTGATGTAAATGACACTACTGTCTTGATCAGTCTATTTAAGTTACTGAAATACAAGTGTTTGTAGCATTGTCCCAGAAATAATGAATATAGGAGGAATTCCTGAACTCTACTCAACAGTTGTAAGCCAGTGGGCAGTGTACACGATCCGCAACCTCACTGAACAGAATGAGAGGAACCAAGAACTCATCGCTCAGATGGTGCAGCAGGGACCGGCTGACAATTCTGTCCTGGAGAGCCTGGGACTGAAAGTCGAGCAGCGAGATCATAAGCTCATTTTGAAGTCTGTCAGAAAGATGCCAGATCTATAAGTGGCTAAATTTAAAGGATGCCATGAAGGAAAGCTATTTGCTGTGAACATGATATCGATACCGAATAAAGAAAACTCTTGACCAGGTTTTGTTGTCGTTCATTTGAGTAATAAAGTCAAAGGATTATGTCTAATCGGTGTCACTTCACTGATGGATTGCTCTTTGATCCAGTAGAATTTCTGCCTGTGGACAAGAGGCAAGGGGATTTTTGGTGATACCCCCTCCATCATGCCTCCCCAATCTGCTCTGGGGGGTTGAGGGGCCCTTTGGCGGAGTGTGAGGGGTGGCACAACGGCTACAGAGGGGAGGGGAAATAATCGAAAATCAACTCCCTCCCTGTACTGCTGATAGAACCCCCTCCCCCCGGCTGGTCAAAGAGCATACCATCAGTGGTGTGACACCAATTGACTAACGTCTTGCCCCTTTCTAGACTGAATAAAGTACCAAGTAAACTGGAAATCCCAAATTATGAATATTTGGCTGATAATGTTTCAGGTATTATGTTTGAGCCCCTTTGTTCCATTAATGAAAAATGTACTGTAGGTTGTAGCCACCTATTCTAGATGTTTGTCCTAAAGCTTCAACAAGGGAAGCATGTATGATCCCACATCCTTCCAAGCTTCCTCCAGGTCTTGTGTGAATAGGTCAAAGATCTGTGTGTTGTTGTTCAGTCGTTCAGTCGTGTCCGACTCTTCGTGACCCCATGGACCATAGCACGCCAGGCCTCCCTGTCCTGCGCTCTCTCCCGGAGCGTGCTCAAGTTCATATTCATTGCATCGGTGATGCTATCTAGCCATCTCATCCTCTGTCGTCCCCTTCTCCTTTTGCCTTCAGTCTTTCCCAGCATCAGGGTCTTTTCCAGAGAGTTTTCTCTTCGCATTAGGTGGCCAAAATATTTCAGCTTCAGTATCCTTCCATGCAAAAGTGTGAGTTTTCCCTTGGAAGGACAGAACACATATCACTTGCCCTTTGTAAAAGACTCAGAAGCAGAGACAAAGAAGTGTGAGTCACTCATATATTTTCTGCTGTCCCTTTAGGTGAACGTGAGAAGCCACCCTCTGAGGAATGACTGGAAAGTGCCCTACTATGTCTTACTTATCAGAACCAACTATTTTTGTTCCTCTTATTTGTGGAATTATTTGAGAAATACTAACGTATTATTGCAAAAATTGTGAAAATGGGTATGTATTGGAGTAAGTTAAATAGCGGCACTACTTAACATCGTATTTTCTTTTTCTGTAATGTACCTTTTCCAAAGTGAATTAAATGCTGGAGCTGCTGCTGCAGCAGGTGTTAAGTTCCTCTGCCCTAGGGCTCGTCTCTGTTTCTAGAGAACTGGATGTTTGTTTGAATTTTATTTGTTCCCTTGGTAAGTCAGCCCACTTCCCCCTTTTATTATTATTTTGCTTCTCATGAGCTTTTTCTGAACTCTGGAAGACTTAAGAGGTAGTTTCTCACTGTGATTAATTCTAGCAGCTTCTTTTCACCCCCTGCCTTTCCAAAACATTGACAAAACTCATTTCCAGTTAATTAATTCAAGAGAGACGGAAGAATAGAAGGCTCTGCCTCTCTATTTTGGATACCATTCCTTATTGTTGTTGAACTCTGCCACTGTGGAATGTGGCATGAATGAGATGGGTGGGAGAGAGACAGTGGTCAATTAACTCCCCGTGTCCCAAACTGGTTTCCTTAGGTTACAGAACAACAACAACAAATTATTGGTTTTCTTACATGCACCTTTCAGTTGTTGAAGTATAGGCATGTGCCCTAAAATGGGTCTTTTTAAAAATGTGGTTATTTTAAGCTAAGCTATTGCAGTTTCTCCCCACCACCACCACCAAAGTAGGAATTAAATAATATTTGACTTTAAATTTGAATAATCAAATGCATAGTATTAAAACTCACCCTCTTCCACACATACCTTCTTCCCCAATAAAGCAGAACAGGAATGGGATTTATTGGAATACACATGCAATATATTCCTTTAAAAATACTTTGGAGAGAGCAGAAGAAAGTTCAGTTAACTATTTGTTATACACACAGATAAAATTATATGCCCATAATGCGGTCTAAGGATGCTTTCACATGATGTGTGTGTGGAACCATAGAATACCTAGTTCAGATGCTCTAAAGCTCTCCAAGACCAGCAGCCTTGGGCACAGCTTCATAGAGGAAGTGACATCTAACCAGGCACAGCTCACCTTGACAAGCTCCACTTTTGAGCATGCTGGGTAAACGTTAGGTGCCACATAATTAGCATTTGAATAGAATGCAGTATGAGAGCTTTTCTGCTATGTGTGAAACCCTGACCCAGAAATGAGTCATCTACAAATGCAGTTTTGTTTCAGCCCTCAAGACCATTCAGGGTGACAGTTAAAATCACGTGCACTGGCTGTATCCCGTTAAAATTGGGTTTAAGAAAACTAATAGGAGCCCGTTCTTCCTTTGAATCAAGGGCTTCACTGAAGGGTGCCCACTAGTAGGATTTATGAAAGCACATGAGCAATAGCAGATGTAGAAGAGTTTGGAGTTAGTTTTGTTGTTGCTGTTTGTTGAAAATATGTAATGGGTAAGGTTTTGAGTGCTAAATGGAAAATGTGGGGCTTTCACAGTGAAAAACATGCTGATTACTGTATTGAGGGTGGCTGGCTTTTGATTTTCCAGAATGGATTAATTCTCTGAACACAACAGCTCCCCGGTCCTCTTCCAGTGCTGTTCTATCTTCTAAGGGGCTTGTTTTGCATGCTAGAGGATTAATACAGGGCATCCACTGGTGATGGAAGGGGGGCTTAATGAGTTTGAAAGGAAACAGAGTAGTCGGATCAAGTCTTGTGGCAATCTTATTGCTTTCAAGAGCTTGTAAACAAAAGAGATCAGTTTTTCTCCCTCTTTTCTTTAAAAGCAAATGAGGGGTTGGATTTTCATGATAATGGGTGACTGAATTCTAGCTGTGTGTGTGTGTTTTAATTTGGGATAGGAAGGTATAAATCCACCCTCTAATTGAATTGCATGCTGTGCCTTTTAGTAGCTCTTGAATTGCTGTGGGCTTTTGTATACATCTTGTATAGGGAAATATTTCCAAATGGCATTCCCTCTCTAACTTGATATTTGAGGGAGCGCCTCTCTTCTCTATATGCCTGCCTGAGAACTGAGATCTGTTGGTGGGGCCCTCCTCGGCGTCCCACCAGTACGAGACATACACTATGGTGGGACGTGGGAGAGGGCCTTCTCTGCTGTGGCACCTCGGTTGTGGAATGCCCTCCCTGTGGAGGCCTGATTGGCACAGATATTGGTCTCGTTTTGGCGCCAAGTAAAAACACGGATTTTTACCAAAGCCTTTGAGGGCTAAATGCATTTCCTAGCATATTGTTTTAACTTGTATTGTTTTAGATTTTAACTGGTTTTAGCTTGTTTAGTAGTTTAATATGTTTTTAGGTGTTAAATTATTTCTTGTTTTATATTGCTTACATTGATTTTATCTGTATGCTGCCCTGAGATCTTAATGATATAGGGCAGGATATAAATGTTTTAAATAAATAAACTCACAATAATTGTATAAACCTCACTGCTGACCTCTGTTTTTATTGCATGCAGCACTTTCATAGTACATCACAATTTCTTTAAAAGCGAAAACAAACCAAAGCTTGATGAAACTTACATTTTGTGTGTGTGTTTTGAAGTGTGTGTGTGTGTGTGTGTGTGTGTAATATTCCTTAATTTTCCAGAATGATTGTATAGCTGTGAGAGTTTATTCCTGTTTTAATTGAGTCATTCTACCATGAGAAATTGTGCATTATAAATATCATTGCAACATACATGAAATATCAAACTTTTGAATAAAAACTGAGATTTTAAATTCTGAAATCATAAAGTAGAAGGAATTCAAAACATTTTAAGGTAAAATCAGATTAACAGAGTCCCTGCAGTGCTGTCCAAGGTACTGATAGAAAGGCTTAAAATATTAGTGAACCTTGGGAAAGCAGATCTTTCCTTGGAAGTTGCTTCACATTGTGACACAATGGTATGAAATATGTATTTAGGCAAGTACATCTCTAGAACCATCTGCATGGTTATATGTTTAAATTATAATTTCAGTTTACAAAAGAGTGCCTTAAGTGGTTATGGCTGTAATTAAAAGTGCTTAGAATTTAACAAGAGCACACTCCCTCCCCAATTTGCATTTAAAGTAATGAAGGACGGTTAGCCTTCTTTGCAGGATCTGCACTTTTAAAAAGTTAAGTTCATCAAACAATGTTGAGCAGAATCTTGCATTGTGAGTTATTTTTATTACACTGCATATTGAAGCTTTGTACTGAAGAAAGGAAGATGTCTTTGCAAATGTTGGTACTTACGTCGATAGTTTTCCTATACAAAATAAGAGGCAAGCCATTATTAAATAGGAAACAATCACCTATTATTTCCGTTTACCCCCTGCCTCTCTGTCTGCTTCCCCTATGTCAGTGGTGGGAACATGCGGCCCTTCAGATATTGTTGAACTGCAACTCCCATCAGCCCTAGCCAACATAGCCAATGGTGAGGGATGATAGGAGCTGTAGTCCAACAATATCCCCCTGAAGGAGCAGGTTCATAGCTCAGGGGTTCTCCTGGAGCCTTCTCTATCTCTTGAGGCTCAGGTGGCCTCAGTGGCGTGGAGCGTGTTCTACCAGCTTCGGCTGGTGGCCCAGCTACGCCCCTGTCTGCACAGGAATAATCTGGTCTCAGTAACCTATGCTCAGGTAATCTTGAAGTTACATTACTGCAATACGCTCTATGTGGGGCTGCCCTTGAAGACTGTTCAGAAATGGCAGCTTGTGCAAAATGCGGCAGCCAGATTAATAACAGACCAGAAGATCTGAGCATATAAGACCAATTCTGGCCCACTTGCATTGCATTCCTGTATGTTTCCAAGCCTAATCCAAGGTGCTGGTTTTAACCTATAAAGGCTTACATGACTTGGGACCAAAATACCCGACAGGCCACCTCTTTCATCCTGAATGTACCCAGACACTACAAACAACATCTGAGGTCTTGCTCTGAGTGCCACCTCCAAGGGACACTTGGAAGGTGGCAACAAGGGAAAGGGCCTTCTCGGTGGCCCCTGACTATGGAACTAGCCCTGCCTGGCGCCGACACTATCATCTTTTTGGTGCCAGGTTAAGACTGCTCTCTTCTCCCAGGCATTTAATGACATATGGTGGGGCATGTATGTCCGCTGTCTTGAACAGGTCTGTTAGCAATTGTTTACTGGAATTATTCTTCATTGTCTAAATGTTGTATGTTAAAAGACTTTTAGACTTATGTTTTTATCATAATGTTGTATTGCTGTATAATCCTGTTGCTGTACTTATGAATTGTGAACCGCCCAGAGAGCTTTGGCTATGGGGTGGTATAGAAAAGAAATAATAACAGCTATTACTGCTGCTGCTGCTGCTACTACTACTACTATCTGGAGGGCCACATGTTCCTCATCCCTGCCCTATGTGGATGAGAGATTGAAAGCACCTTGGAGCAAGGACCCATGTTCCTGGCCTTTGTAAAGCACCATGCACATCGATGGTAAATGCTTATTTCAACATGCATATGTTGCCTTTCAGGGCTAACTCTCCCAAGTTGTCTCACATCATACAAAACACAAACAATCCTATCAAAATGAATTGTAATGTAAAAAACACAGTCCACACTGATGTATTAAAACTTTGGGTTGGATCCAGACCAAGTTAGTCATGCTTTCATCCCACTGAAATCAATGGAACCTAAAAAAGATGAACTTTGGCTGGATTCTACCCAATGCCCTTTTCCATTTAGCTATATTGCAAATGTGTGTGATATCCTTTCACCCTAGAGTGGGCTAATCCTGCATAGTCCAGCTTTCTGTGGGTTAAAACTTGTATTTTGATATAAGAACAAGCTCTCATTGATATATATTTGTTTCTTGTCCCCTTTTTTCCTGTTTGGGACCTTAGCCTTTGTAGTTAAGCCCTCATGGAGGCTGCAGAACAGGTGCTCGCTTTACAGAGGGCCTTGTTTTGTCATTTCTACTGGAGCCAGTGCCCTTCTGAACTCCCCTTTGCTACCTCCTTCCCCCTCAATAATTTTTTATGAATGATAGCTTTTCAAAACCCTGGGAACAGCTTGTTGGGAAAAACACTCTTCACAGGGTGCAGTCAAATCCTACACATTTCATCAAGGAGATCTTATGAAAGGGGTAATACTGTGCATCCAGGTATGACGTATACTTGAGGCCCTTCTCCTCCTCCTCCTCTCCCCTCCCCTCTCCACCTTTTCTTTTATGAACTACTACTAAATATGTTCTCTTTTTTATTATTAATTCCAATTGGCTAGCTGGTTCTTTCTCTCTCTGCATGGGCTTCTCAATTAAACTCTTGTTTGTTTAAAAACTTGAGGCTTGTTTAACGGATCCCCTGGGGAGACCCCAGGAATAGGTGGCAAAATAGAAACCCCAGAATCCAGAGGGTTGCATTGACAAGCCTGTTCTTTGCTTAGTAAAGGGCAGTGACACCTCTTAGAGGAAGTCTGGAATGCTTTGACAAAGCTTTCAGAAGTTTGCACTTGGCGTGTTTTGCTTCACAAGCTGTTATGGCTCCCCTCAGAACTGGTCAGACTCCATAAGGAAAGTTAGTGCCGTGCAGCACTAAGTGCTGATAGTTCTGCACTTGGGCAAAAACTCAGATTCCATCCAAGAAGGGATGTTACATTAATGCATTTATTAATTTCAAGGCTGTGACGTCCCACAGTGTAGTCTGAAGACTTCCGGAGTGTCTTACACAGTTTAAAATGACAATACCAATGGAATCAAAAGTATGAAAGCTAACAAAACAGAAATGGATACAAACAGAGTAAAAGGACTAAAAAAGAGTTTTAAAAGAGTTTTAAAAAGCCTCTTCCTCCCAGCATTCCCCAGCCAGCCATGGGGTAGGATTTTTTTCTGTCTAAACATGCATAGGATTGCACCTCTAATAGGCCTGGGTAAATATGTAAAAAGGTCTTCACCTGGTGCCCCCCAAAGAAGAAAAAATTATGCTGAGCCAGGCAAGCTTCCATGTGTGTGTGTGTGTAGCATTAAAGTGTGGATACTATAAACAAAAAGGCCCTATTCCCACTAACCTCCTGCCTTACTACCATATGTAAGGGGATCTGGTGAAAGAAGGAATGGGTGAAAATTTTGTTTCAGTTCTTTCGATAAGTAGCAAAATCCACTAAATTCTCTATATTTGGGACAAAAAGAACTTGAGTTTTAAAAACACAAATGTGGGAGAAACTAAAACCATCCAGGCCCAATCTTTGACTTTGAGTGTGTTGCTTTTAAAAGTCTGGGTTTGAATCCCTGTGTATTCAGCCATGATACTGCTGAATTAGGGTTGCCACCTCTTTTTTTCTGACAGGTTCCTCAGCTATATGGCGGACAGGCACATTATGGTCCTCTCCGTGCTTGGAATAGCTTTACCTATTGAATTTGGCTGCTGCAGAGGGGTGAGAATTTTGTTTGTTTGGATTTGATGAGAATGGACTAAAATTCTTCATATTGGGAAGAAAAAGAACTTGGGATTTACAAAATTTGAATGCGGGAGAAAGCAAAACTGATTTGCCCATTCCTAGAGGAAGGCCTCTAAAATGATCTTAATATTTGTTCAGGTTCATGTGAAGGAGGCAGTTCTTATAATCACAAGCCATTTAGGGCTTGAAAGGTAAGAATTAGCACTTTGAACTATGCAAAAAAAAAAAAAAATTGGTCTGAGTCCGTATTGTGCACAGACACACACACACACACACACACACAAAATTTATTTTAGGTACCTCTTGAAGTTCCTAAGTAGACATCAAAGGCGAAACAAGTAAAGCATGGACACTGTCTCTTCCAATATTCAGGGAGAGAAGATTCTGATTAGCAAAACTGGTCAAAAATTATACCATGCCTTGATTCAAAATTGGTAGGGCTACTCAGGGCCCAGATGAAGGGCTTTACCGGGTCAATCCAGCCCCCAGGGCCACCTCATACCCACCCCAGACATGCATCCATAAAGAAAGTCACTTCCTACTTAAATGTATTCTAATCCTTTTACAACCTGATTCTAAGGATTTTTACTTGCACATAAGCCTTGTTCAGACTTCTCTGAAAGCACCAAGTTGGTAGCACTTTACATTACAGCCACTCCTTAAGGTACTGTCAATGATCTGTCTTTTGGCACAACATACACTGAGGCTAAGAACTGAATTAGCAAAAAAAGATGGTCCATGGTCTGTTTAGTCATTAACCTGCAGAGAATATAAAGAATCTATATAGCAGCATCAATATGGAAATCTTGATTCTCCCCCCAGGGGCTGTGTTTATTATCTGGAACAGGATTGAGTGTGCATGTGCTCAGAACGCATGCCAGTGTGAAATTTTAAAAGCAGCTTCACTTTTTTAAAAGGCTCACTGTGTATGAGTTGGAATATCCATGTTTAGGTGTAAGATATCCTGGCAAATCTTCTTGCCAGAAACTTTGCTAGGTGTCTTAGAAATTATTTGTGTGGCTTATTGAAAATGCTTTTTGAAAGGTTGTGATGACTAGAACCTCAAGGAAAGGTGTTTTTGTGTTAATATGCCAAACACATTGGGAATAAAAGCACTACATAAAGATGTTTGGATTGACCACAATCTGTGAACTGATCCTAACAGGCAGTGATTGGTAAAATCTGAGGCAAGTTAAGGATAGGTGGAATATGCCACCGTAAGGGTGATGATGCTGAAATTCAAGTTCTCACTGCTCAGACTGCTCTAAAATGAGTCAGCTCAGAAGCTGTGCAAAAAACTTCCTGGCTGCTGCTGCTGTCCAATCTCTCATTTTTTCTTCTCAGTGGAGGTATGTGTTTACTGTTAGGATGAAAGTACAGAGCCAATAAGAAGCTGCATTTCAATGTTAACATTAACTTTTATTTATTTATTTATTTATTTATTTATTTATTAATTAACATTCCCAATAAGTGACATTCCTTGGGTGGTTAACAATAAAATCAATTAAATGGTGCAACTCTGCTTGGCCTGCTGCCCTCACTGAGCCTCTGGGTACACTGTTACAAGGTTTCCTGTTTCGCCTTGATAACATGGCTAATACCATCCTGAAAAGAAAATGTATACATTGACATTGATTTTAAGAACTGTCAATATATAACAAGGCCTTTTGCTGCACGTTTGGTGGCCCTGTTCTGATTATGTCTGCCCTGTTCTTGTAAAACTTCTTTGTTGCCAGCAGGCGTTTTTCTCGCTACTGTAGTTTTGCGATGATACAGCTGACTGACTTTCTTTGTGTGTGTTTTACATAAATCTTTGTATCTTTTGAAGAAATGTCTGTGAATGACAAGTGTTGTCCCCAGATCTTTGTTCGACATTTAAACACTACACCCAACAATAAGTATTCTGATTGTTGGACCGGTCTTTAAAGCTCTGAGGATGAAATAATGTCATGACTACAGTATGCATAGATTGTCTCCCCCCCTTTTGATATGTGTCTCCGATCCTCATAGCAGAGAAAATGGCACAGCTCTCTTATTTACGCCAACGTTGACATTTCAGTGGGCTGCCGAAAATTTGGGCAGCCACAATAACCACCCAGCAGCCTGAAATTCACAGTGGTGGGAGAACCCTTGCCCTAACCTGCCCCTGGGCAGTGCTATTAAAGCCTTGAGGTTGCAGCTATCAATTTTGATTAACCTTGGAGCAAACTAGCAGCATACAGACAGAGATCTTTAAGGTTTCATTATCTGTGCTGATAATTGACGGGAACTTGCCAGTGCTTGGAATTCATGGCTTCACCTTTTATCTGGAGCCTTCCTGCCCTGCATTCACGTACTTAAGGAGAGAGGCCCTTTAACTTCTGAGTTGTTGTTGTTGTTGCACATGGCCATTGCATTGTCAGAATCCTCTGTGCAACAATGGGCACTAGAAACCTTTCTAAAGAACTAGAACTCATCCTGAAGTGGAGCACACACAGGTAGGGCCAACATTTTAAAAAGCCTCTCTGCACCATTCAGACACAAATTCCTGCCCCCTCCTTTTCCCCGGTTATTGCCTGGAACAGGTTGTTTCCCGCTACTGCATGGCAGAGCTGAGTCTGTGAGCTGTGCAAGGATGAGGTGGAGAGACGCTTTCCATGCCCCATTCTAGCTGCAACCTCCGGAGCCATTAGCAAGAAAAGTGAGGAGCCCTGTTGATGCCTGTCAGGAGTGTCCTTGCTTCCTTCTGAAATCCTCAAGTAGCCAGAATCAACATGCAGATGATAGGGCTCTTTTCCAAGGCTTTATTTCCATTCAACCTAATGACGCTTACAACTGGCAAATAGAGGGAGAAAACGTGGAGGCAGTGACAGACTTTGTATTTCCAGGCGCAAAGATTACTGCAGACGCTGACTGCAGCCAGGAAATCAGAAGACGTTTACTTCTTGGGAGGACAGCAATGACAAATCTTGATAAAATAGTGAAGAGCAGAGACATCACACTGACAACAAAGGTCCGCATAGTTCAAGCAATGGTATTCCCCGTAGTAACCTATGGCTGCGAGAGCTGGACCATAAGGAAGGCTGAGCGAAGGAAGATAGATGCTTTTGAACTGTGGTGCTGGAGGAAAATTCTGAGAGTGCCTTGGACTGCAAGAGTATCAAACCAGTCCGTACTCCAGGAAATAAAGCCAGACTGCTCACTTGAGGGAACGATATTAAAGACCAAACTGAAGTACTTTGGCCACATAATGAGAAGACAGGATACCCTGGAGAAGATGCTGATGCTAGGGAAAGTGGAAGGCAAAAGGAAGAGGGGCCGACCAAGGGCAAGATGGATGGATGGAGGTGACCGACTCGACCTTGGGGGAGCTGGGGGTGGCGACGGCCGACAGGAAGCTCTGGTGTGGGCTGGTCCATGAAGTCATGAAGAGTCGGAAGCGACTGAACGAATAAACAACAACAATGAGGGAAACTTAAGAGAGCTGCCTACTAGGGGTTTCTAGCCTTAGTGAATCAGTTGGTCTCCTTTGGAGGACAAAGGCGGGAAGCCTCTGAACTTAAGGGCTAGGAGGCGAAAGTCCACCCCTTTCCCGTGGGGCATTGGGGCGCAGCTGTTGACATCGCACCAAGCGAGCTGAGCACCTCGGCGCCCTCCATCTCCCGCTTGTCCCTGTGCTGGGGCCCAGCGTCCCAAAGCTCCAGTTGTCCCTCCCTCTGCCTGCCAGGGTGGCTACCACTCTCAGGAATGTGAGCAGGGAGGGGCTCTCCCTCCAGCGGCACCTCTGAAGAGCGCGCGGGTTCCTCTCCCATGGTTTCTATGTCTTCCTCAGAATCAGAACTGCCTTGGGGCTCTATGGGCTCCGATCCAACCCTGACATCACCTTTACAAGCCTGAGGAGCAGTGAAGAAAATGACTGAATAATGTAATGGATAAAGAAGAGCAAAGTAGCTACAATACAGCTAGTATCTAGTATCTAACAATACTAGATCTGGGATAAATGTGGGAACTCTGCTACAATATTGTGTAACATGGTTAATCTGAGAGTGAGGTTAATGGCGCACTTCTTTGGTGGACCATTTCGGATTGTGTGTGTGTGTGTGAGAGAGAGAGAGAGAGAGAGAGAGAGAGAGAGACACCAAGAGATCACATATTTACATGTCTCCTATGTCTTCCTGCCATAGAAAACAGCCATGCCAGAAAGGAGGCCAGCCTCGAACCCTTCTCCATGGCATGCCAGTTCTCTCTCACCTGCGTTCTGAAATGGTGCAATCTGGCAACAGCTGCATCCCATTGTTCTGCTGCCCGCGCAGCTTGGCTCTTAGGGTGGGGCCAGCCATGATTATTTCTCAGTGGCTTTACATCTCCAGGTTATGGGTGTATTCCAGAAACTAAATTACTTCTTCAGTCTGGAGCACTGCCTGTCCCATGATTGTAGCTGAAAAACATTTCGGACTGCTGAAGCAAGACTCAGTTCCTGGAGAACACATGGCTTTCCCCTGCCAGACGGAAAGTTCCTTTCGGTGGTTACACCAAAGTTGTTTCATACTCCTACAGCCACCACAACGTTTTTGGATAAGGGCAGTGATGATGGAACCCAGATTTAGGGGTTGGACACGGGGAAGAAGCTTCAGAGAGGCTGAAGAGGCTGGGGGTATTTTTACCCTGTTTGGGGGTTTTGTGTTCCTGAATTTCAATGAGTAGCTTTATTGGAAACATCTTTGGGTTTTAAAGTGGTTTGGTGTGTCTTTTTTATTCTTCTTCCACATGTTTGTGTTGTTTAGTTTGTCTTTGTTTATGCTGAAGCTAAGTTAGGATGACCAGATATTTTTCTTTTCAACATGCCTTCTGCAATTTTCCTCATGACATCGTGGGGAATGCCAGAGGGCTTTACCAGCTGGAAATGTAGGTCATGCTGGGGACAGGAGTTTCTCAAGGGTGTGCGCATGTTTGGCTGAAGAGGAGGAGGATGTTGAAGCTGCTGTGGAGACCAGGCTGGAGGTGTTTGTCAGAGAGCGAGCTGTCCACTTTCTGACCTTCCCATGGCCTCCTTTGGTGTCTCAGTCACTAATTGTATTACCTTGTTTTACTAATTTAATCAAAATAGCAGCACTTACATGTATACACACATGACCATACTCGAATGCAGCCTTCCCCAACCTGGTCCCCTCCAGATGTTTTGGATTACACATCCCAGGATTTCTGACCATTGGCTGGGGCTGATTGGACTTAAAGTCCACAACATCTGTAGGGCAGAAGCTTGGGGAAGGCTGCTCTGATGTGACCGAGTACCTAAGATGGGGTCAAGCAGGTAAGCACATTAGCATCTCTTAATGGCTGGGATCTCCAGGAGAAGGAAATGGGTACAAGATTGGTTGCCCCTTTATTTTGTCCTACATAAATGAATGGGTTTTGTTTAATTCCTGTGCGGGTAGAGGAGTAAAGTGTTGTACTCGGCAAATCCTGCAGTTAGAGCAAACCTGTGCTCTACTCTTGATGATGAGTAGCCTGGCTGTTGCTGACAGGAGACTGGAACCAGGCTTAGTCATGCTAAGAACAGACCCATTGAAATCAATGGGGCAAGTTAGTTATCACTAACTTAAAACACATTGAAATCAATGGCACTTTCCTAAGCATGACTAAATCTGGATCCGACCCGGGGTTTGCGTTGGGTGGTTCATGTGAACAGAGCTGTGCCACTGATTTCCTTGCAATATTCAAAGTCTTTCTATCCTAGCTCAAGGCAAGCCAAATGCCTGTCTGTACAGAATCCAGTTAACAGAGCTACAACACACTGAGGCATGGAACTGAGCATTCCATATTCAGGTTCAGTTCTCAGCGGGTTCCACTGAGTTTCAGTGGGACAGTTGAGATAGTAAAAAAAAAAACCCAACCAACCTTTTTCTCAGCCAGATCAGCAGGGCCAGGTTGAGCTAGGGATGGGATGGGGGGGGACGACTTCATTTCTTTCAAATGCTGATGAGACCTTATAACATTCGCACTTCCCAAATGAATATATGAACTGGAATGCAATTATCTGATATTTACCATACTTTGCAATTCAGTTTTGCAAACAAAAATGTGTACAACGATGCATATATTAGGGAAAAGTGCACACGAAGATGTGTATATTAGTAAAACAAACATACAAATGAGCATCATAGTAAGGATTTACAGTAGGCAAAACTGTACAAAACTGTGTCTATTGGGAGAAATGCACACAAAAATATGCATTAATGTTTCATGCAGACTTTTTTTTTTTTAAGTTGGAAACATGCTGAAATGGGACAGAACAAACTTAAATGAGAAACTGAGAGAAACCAACATTGACAAATTCATCCACCCCTAGATTTTGCTTACACCCCAGTGGTGACCCTGAGTGCACCCCTTCTCTTTCGCTTGTATAAGCAATTGCCACCGAGCCCCAAATTAAAGAGATGCCACACAGAAAGTTGGGTAACCTAGGGCCACAACTTTATTACTGTATTACATTACCTTAATATAACCTGATCTGCAACTGTGAAAAGCAGTGTGGGTTCCTGACGTCTTAAATGTTATGCATACCTGGCCCTAGGGCGGAGGCAGCTGAACCATTGTCCCCACCCCCTGGCGCACCTTAAGGTGTTGAGGGGTGTCCTCCTGAGCCACAAGCCTGAGTCCTCGGATTCAAGGTGGGTGACCCTCTCAGTCCCCCAAAGGGGGTCTTCCCTGCCCCAAGTCCCTAGACCCTAGGTGACAGGTACCAGAAGCCCCCTTTTGAGAACGTAAGAGCCCTGCTGGATCTGACCCAGGGTCCATCTGGTCCAGCATTCTGCTCACACAGTGGCCAACCTGCTGTTGACCAGAAACCCACAAGCAGGGCATGAGCGCAACAGCACCCTCCCACCCATGTTCCCCTGCAGTGCATAGCTCATTGCCTTAAAGATGCAGGAACCCACACTGCTAAAGGCCTCCCAAGGTGTCTCATGATCGGAAAGAAACAAGAAAGAAAGAAAAAAAAGCAAGCAAGCGAGCAAGCAAGCAAGCAAGCAAGCTGTACGTTAGTTAGGAAAGGATTAAAAAAAAACTCATCCCAAACTTTTATACCGTCCAGCCAATAAGTCAAGGAAGGGAGGAGGACAATGGGTTAATTAATGAAAGATGATTCTCATTTAGGACACTATAACATCATAACAGCAGCCAGACTATTGCCAAGTCTTGTTTGTTTGTTTTACAATATTTATATACCGCTCCACATCAGAAGATTTTGGAGCGGTGAACAGCATGATAAAAGAATAAAACAACAGGTTAAAAGAGTTAAAACATTTAGTGCCATTAGCCACAAACTGTCACAATGGAACGCTCCTAGGGATGTATGAAAGTCACTTACCCTTTCACTGATTGATTCATGGTGGGGGGGGAGGTGCTCCATCCCTCCCCCCGGAATCCTCGACGGGGGGGAGGCGATCCGGTTCTCCCCCCCAGAATCCTGCCCGGAGTTCCGGCCGTGGACCGGCTGCTGCGGACACAAATGGCGGCCGCCGTAGCGGCCGCCATTTGCATCCAGCCAGGCTGCTGTGATATGCTACGTAAGTATTTACGTAGCCTATCACGGCAGGCAAAAAAATAAAAATAAAAATACAGTACAGAGCCAAACATTCCATCAAGGCATCACATAAAGCATGTATGCCCACTTCTCCTATTTGACACTTTTGCCCAATGTCTTTTAAACTGCTGCTACAAAAGGGCCACTCTGTTTGTGGTGCCCCAGATACAATATCACTGGGCCACAGGAATGTGATTGTATGTTCCACTTGGGTATGTGAAGGGCATATATTGAACTCTATGCTCTGCAAAAGCCTGCCCGAGCGGGGAAACTGTAAATTCCTAGAAGAACTGGGACTTATTGTGTTGGTTTTAGAATAAGCCAAGCCATGTGGATGAATGTGTAGCACTGATCAAATCCATGTCTTTTCATGAACGCTGACCTTAAGACCATCCTTCCCTAACCTGGTGCCCTTCAGATGTGTTGGACTGCAACTCCCATCATTCCCAGCCTGCATGGTCACTGGCCATCCTGGCTAGGAATTATGGGAGTTGTATTCCAACACATACGGGGGGGGGCGGTTGGGGAAGGCTGCCTTAGACCCTTGTGAAATTAATTACTCTGGCATTATTATATTTCCTAAACTCTTCCGGAATAAAAATATAGGCCTACAAATCCTTATGCCAATAGATGGAAATCCAACCTCTGCTTTAAAAAGTGAATTTGGTATCTCAGATGGTAGGGACAACAGGCTTCCAAAAAATGTGTTCTAGAGAATCTCCCAAGCATAGTTCCCAACATCCCAGATCTCTGAGCTGTATATTTGGAGGATAGCTTTGCCTACAAAAACCTCAAGGTCAGGCCAACCAAATAACCACCTCTAGTGCAACAGAATTTTAAATAAGCATAGGGGATTTAGAGCCCTTTTGGTGGGAGTGATGGAACATGAGCAGGAGGGCAGAATTGCACTAAGGTCTTGCAAGCTCCTGGGTGTGACCACGGTAAGAACTGAATGCTGGACAAGATTGGTCTTTGGTCTGATCCAGCATGACTCTTCTTATGTTCTTACATGGGACTTCCATGATTGGTTCTCCCTAAAGCATCCTTCCCCAGCCTGGTTCCCCTCCAGATGCTTTGAACTTCAACTCCTGGGATTCCTGACCATTGGCCACACCGGCAGGGGCTGATGGGAGCTGAAGTCCAAAACATTTGGTGGGCACTAGGTTAGGTAAGGCTGCTGTACCTCCAGATATTTAAAAGACCAACACTGCTCCATTTTGTAGCCATCTAATGGCTCTGTGTGTGTCCTGACATGCCTCCTGAACACGTCCACCTTTTGCTTTCGTATAGTTGATGGTAAGTCGTTCCGCCTAATGGCCAAACCTTGCCAGACGTCTCCTGCCTTGGGTCACCAAGAGCAGCTTGAAGTCATTGGTACATAATAGATCTTCTCATCCCACCCCTCAACCGAAGGTGGGGAAAGTGACTGAAGATGGCAGTTCTCAATTGTATCATGCTGTTGATACAAACATCAAAGAGAAAAGAAGCCAATCAGTATCCTTGATTAACACCCAGAACCATCTGCAGTGAAGGTTTTATTCCATCTGTGATGATAGAATACCATATGAAGAGTATTAAGGTTCAATCGAATTCTAACTGTTAAACAATGAGGAAGTAAGACTTTTGATGACATTTTTGATTAACATGTAATGTAAGACTAGAAGAAGGAAGACAAAACCAAGCAGGTAGATGTAATACCTACAGAGGTGGTGGGCTCTCCCACACTGGAGGCATTCAAGAGGAGTCTGGGCAGCCATCTGTTGGGGATGCTCTGACTTGGATTCCTGCACTGAGCAGGGGGTTGGACTTGCTGGTCTTGTAGGCCCCTTCCAACCCCACTATTCTATGAATCATATGGTTAGCAATTTTGTTTTGTTTTTAATTACTGGAATGACGAAATCCAAGGACACAAATCCTCCACATGTAAGGTGCAGTGCACACAAAGACAGGATTGCAGCCAGGCTCTCCTTGTGGACCCTCCTGTTGTCTTTCCATTTCCCTGATTGGCCAATGGCCACACACCAGACAACTCCTTCACCCGCAGAGCGAAGCACCTGGCCCATCTAAGCAACAGCCTCATCTTGAAAGTCATGGCTGGTCAGAAGGAGGGAAGGGAAAGGAAAGGGCTCCATGGACCCCTGTGCTCGTTCTCTCCCATGCACACAGCTCTGCTCATTGTGGCCAGGAAAGGGATGACGCCCCAGGTGTCTTTTGATAGTCTTGAAAGCTCTCCCAGACTTTTTGATTAATATGCTTACATTCTGGATTTGTGTATGTTTGTATGTATGTATGCTCTTAAGGATATATGTTTAACCCCAATGCTAAAGAAGCAATGGTCTTAAGAGCATGTAACTCTGGCTGCATCATGCCTAGGGATGGCAGAGAATTCCGCCATGGATCTCAGTGAGGCCGAATGCCAGTGCATTCGGACCCCCGAACTCCATGGTGGAATGGCCTGCCACCCCCCTACCACCCGGGACGAGACTCACCTGGGCCGGATCTTCCGGGCGGCGGCGGCTCCGGCGGCGGTGGCGGCTGGTCGTCTGACCGGCCACCGCCATTTCCACTCTTGTAAAAAAAAATAAAGAAGACGTGATAGGCTACGTAAAGATTTACATAGCCTATCATGGCTAGGTTTAAAAAAAAAAAAAACCACGACGTGATAAGCTACGTAAATCTTTACGTAGCCTACCATGGCTGGGTGGGTTTAAAACAACAACAACAACGGCGTACACAAATGGCGGCGCCTCGGCCACCGCCATTTGCGTTCCTTATTTTTGCCCGTCTTAGTCTGCGTAAATATTTATGTAGGCTAAAACGGGGAATCAAAAAGGGACACACATAGCGCCCGCTACACTATTTGCGTTCCCCGTTATTTTCGCCGTCATAGTCTACGTAAATATTTACGTAGATTAAGAGGGCAAAAATAAGGAACGCAAATGGCGGCGGCCGTAGCCGCCACCATTTGCATACATGGGTTTTTTTGGTTTTTTTTTACCCAGAGCCCTCCGCGGCCGGAAATCCGGCTGCGGATGGCTCTGGACTGGCTGGGCCTGGCCGGCTGCTCCGCGGAGCTGCCGCGGAGCACAGCCAGCCGCAGAGGATTCCGGGGGGGAGGAACAAAGTGCCTCCCCCCCGTCGAGGATTCCGGGGGGAGGGACAGAACGCCTCCCCCCCCATCAACATAATCCGTGAAAGGTAAGTGACTTTCGTACATACCTAATCATGCCTATAGTTAGTTTCAGGATTGTTTCTGAGCGCAGGGAGATAGTTAGCAGCTCAGATTCAGAAGAGGAGCAGCCAGAACTGGGGGAGTCTTTTTCACAGGCCAGTTCAGATAGGGGTAGGCATGCTTCTCAGGTTACCAACTCCCAGATGGCCAGGCCTGAAGCTTCCTCCTTGCCCCCCTTTGTGAGAAGTAGCGAGCAGGAGGGGGAAGGGGTTGGGGACTGTGGCCTAAGAGACCCGAGGTGGAGACGCAGAGCTAAGAGGGAAATGTCAGGGGCGGAGCTCAGATGGTCGAACTGGTTAGCAATGCGTGAGAGGCTACACTGTGGAGCATCGTGCAAGGGGCGGGACCTCCCTCCCTAAGTTAGCCTAGCCAGACGGCCTCCCTTTCAAACTGCAGGCAACTTTCCGTGATCCCATTTGAATCCCCTGGAGGCATTCCTTTGCAGCCAGAGAGTCTTTGAGGATTTGCATCTGTAACGAACCTGTGAATAATGAATTAAAGGCATGAGACTGAAGCCTCTCAATGTGTGTGTGTGTGAGTGCTTAAGGGAAGAAGGGCCCAAGGGATTTGTGACAGTTAAAATTATCTCCCCCCCCCTCCCGTAGAAATGCCATGAGGAGTGTCATCTTTTAGGAACCCAGCCAGTGCACATCAGACTTATCATTTTTATCGTTTGAGGCTGCTGGTTCTTTTCTCCAGATGTACCATCTGGCACATTAAGCAATTCTTTTCTTAGAAAAGGAACCTATGGTTTTGCCATGTAATGCAAAACACCAATGGAATCACTACACAAGCAAAATGCCAGTAATGGTATAGCGGTTCAGCCACAAGGAATGGCATGCTAATTTTGTTTGATTTTTTCCCAGTGTGTCATCTGTAGTACTGGATTTTCTATCCAGGTTGTGGACTTGATTGTTTGGCAGCAAGTCTTAAAAGGGCATTTTTCTACTTTCTTTCTTGTTGCTAAGGAAATTCATAATTTCGTTAACAATTCCGTTTCATGGTTCTGTGCACAAATAAATGCCAGCTACATTTTAAAGATTACAGTATTGCTTAATTTATTTGCTTTCATATCTTTTCGTCCCCCATTCTAATCCCCAAATGACTCTCCAAATGACTCTCCAAAGTCGCTTAAAGTAACACCACTAGGGAATCAACAGTATGCAGTTGAAACGATGGCAGCAAACCAAATCCATCAACACACACAAAATATAAAATAATCAACCAACCTAATTCCAGTGATCCCGAGACCTTCCTAAATAGGAAGATTTTGACCAATCTTCTAAAGCAGTAGTTTCAAACAGTTCTGAAAACACTAGACTTCTTTGGAAGCTTTTCAGTGATTACTGAGTGTGAAGATCGATAACTCATAGAATCACAGAATCATAGAATAGTAGGGTTGGAAGGGGCCTATAAGGCCATCGAATCCAACGCCCTGCTCAATGCAGGAATCCAAGTCAGAGCATCCCTGGCTAGGGATGTACAAAAGTCCCTTACCTTGCCCGAAATTTGATTCGCGGTGGGGGGGAGGCGCTCCGTCCCTCCCCCCGAAATTCTGGCCAGGGGGGAGGCGCCCCGTCCCTCCCTCTGCGAATCCTGGCTGGCCGGGAACGCAAATGGCGGCGACCATAGCCGCCGCCGTTTGCATCCCTGCAATCAGCCATGATAGGCTATGTAAATGTTTACGTAGCCTATCACAGCTGAGTAAAAAAACAAAAAACAAAAACCGTGCGTATGCAAATGGTGGCACCCATGGGCGCCGCCATTTGTGTTCCTTATTTTGGCATGTGTAGTCTACGTAAACATTTACGTAGACTTTGGCAAAAATAAGGGGAACGCAAATAGCGTAGACGCTACGCTATTTGCGTTCCCCTTATTTTCGCCGTAGTCTACGTAAATGTTTATGTAGGCTACACGTGCCAAAATAAGGAACGCAAATGGTAGCGCCCATGGGTGCCACCATTTGCATACGCGCGGTTTTGTTTTTTTTGTTTTTTACTCAGCCGTGATAGGCTACGTAAACATTTACGTAGCCTATCACAGTATTTTTTAAAAATCTAGCCGTGATAGGCTACGTAAATGTTTACGTAGCCTATCATGTTTTTTTTTTTTTTACTGGAAATGGTGGCGGCGGCAGCCGGTCAGAAGACCGGCCGCCACCGCCGCACCGCCGCACCACTGCCGGAGCCGCCGCCACCGCCAGGGACATTCGCACAAGGTACGTCCCGTCCCGGGGGTGGCGGGGGGGTGGCAGACCGTTTCGCCACCGATTTCAGGGGGCTGAATGCGCTGGCATTCGGCCTCCCCGAGATTCGTGGCAAAATTCTCTGACATCCCTATCCCTGGCAGATGGCTGTCCAGTCTCGTCTTGAATGCCTCCAGTGTGGGAGAGCTCACCGCATCCCCAGGTAATTGTCGTATTGCTCTAACAGTCAGGAAGTTTTTCCTGATGTTCAGCTGGAATCTGACTTCCTGTAACTTGAGCCCGAGTATTCCGTGTCTGGGATGATCGAGAAGAGGTCCTGGCCTTCCTCTCTGTGACAACCTTTCAACCTTCAAAGTATTTGAAAGAGGAGGACTTCAAGATCCAATCTCCTCTGCCCCCCGCCCCCCACCAGCCACCATGGAAAGAACTGCAGTGCCTGCTTTCCAAGGTTGCAAAAGCGGCATTGGATGACTTTGAAGAGGTTAAAAAGGCGGCATTCCAGTGGGTGGGGTGGGGAGGGGAAGAAAAAGGAGAACCTGGGATAGGCAAAATCCTATGCCCTCTCCAGCCCTGTCCCTGGCAGCGTAACTGTTCTAGACAGGCTCAGAGGCTCATCTAGGGGGGAAAAGAAAAATAGGAGGGCAGAGAGGTGAAAATTGCCTCTGTTGCTCTTCCTGCCCTGTTGGCAGCATAATCTCAGAAGCTTTCAAGATCAGAGCCTTCCTTCCAATACAGTTACACTTAAATTAATTTAAAATTGATTGACTATTGATTGACTAACAGTGCAGTCCTATACATACCTAATAGGAAGTAAGCCCCACTGAGTTCAATAAGATGTAATCCCAGGTAAGTGTGTATAGAATTGCAGCCTAAAAGAGTTCCACCAATTAAACAGGCAGGAGATTTTTAGAAAATATAAATTATTTTCCATGCAAGTTCTCCTGAAATACATTTTCCATCACTACTGATCTGTCTCTCTAATATACACACACACACACACACACACACACACACTTCTTTTTATATATATGTAAAAAGAAATGAACAGTGCAATCCTAAATAGGTTTTCTCAGAAGTAAGTCCCACTGAGTTCAATGGGGCTTACTCCCTAGTAGGAGTGATTCGGATCCATTGGAAATAAGACCCATCAAACAATTTGAAACTTATTTTTAGTAAACTGGTACCTGAATCTCAGTCATTATGAAGAAGCTGAAGGGGAATATTCAGTGTGTTCTAGCAAAATACTCTCAGCTTGGGATGGTGTTTGGTTCACATTTTAATGCAAATACACTTTATTTCGCATTTGAACCATTATGCAAAGTGAAACTCAATTATCCTGTGAAATTCGCAGGTCTCCAAATTTTGCAATAGAGTTCTCCAATTGAAAGATGCATACAAAATTTGTATATTAGGGAAAATAATGTTTAAAAATGCATTAGGAAAAGTGCTTGCAAAAAATGTGCACATTAGACAAAAAATGCATACAAAAATGCATGTATTAGGAGAAATGTGCACAAAAATGTTTCTGAATTTTCATGCAAACTTTAAAAAAAACCTCAGAGTTTGGGATGAACCAAACGTAAGACTGGAAAAAAGGAGAATCTGAGAGAAACCAAAATTGTTAGATCCATCCATCACTAATCATACCTCATGCAGTGCAATGGAGAGGTCCAAGACAGTAGTGCAGTTAGGTAATTTTAGACTCTGGACTTAATGGTCCCACAGGGTGAGCCCTGTTTAGATGGCAGTGTATATTACTTCACTTGCTCGTATTGCTTCACTTAGTTCAAAATGTGGTAGGCCTGTCCTGCTGTGTTAGAGGAGCCTTCCTGCTTATCCTGCCAAGTGCACTTTGCCCCAAAGTCCTGTCCAGATGCACCACTCACCCAATAGGCCTGCCCAGTGCCCAGTGGTGTAGTGGTAAATGTTGAAATGCAGGCACTCATAGAATCACAGGATAGTAGGGTTGGAAGGGGCCTATAAGACCATCGAGTCCACCCCCCTGCTCAGAGCAGGAATCCAAGTCAGAGCATCCCCGACAGATGGCTGTCCAGTTTCATCTTGAATGCCTCCAGTGTGGGAGAGCCCACCACCTCCCTAGGGAATCAGTTCCATTGTCGTATTGCTCTAACAGTTTTTCCTGATGTTTACCCGGAATCTGGCTTCCTGTAACTTGAGCCCATGATTCCATGTCCTGCACTCTGGGATGATCGAGAAGAGGTCCTGGCCTTCCTCCCAGTGACAACCTTTCAAGGACTTGAAGAGTGCTATCCTATCTCCCCTCAATCTTCTCTTCTCAAGGCTAAACATGCCCAGTTCTTTCAGTCTCTCCTCATAGGGCTTTGTTTCCAGACCCCAGATCATCTTTGTTGCCGTCCTCTGAACCCTCTCCAGTTTGTCTGCATCCTTCTTCAAGTGTGGTGCCCAGAAATGGACACAGCACTCCAGATGAGACCTAACCAGTGCTGAGTAAAGGGGCACTAGTACTTCACGTGATTTGGAAGCTATACTTCTATTAATGCAGCCCAAAAATAGCATTTCCCTTTTTTGCAGCCCCATCACATTGTTGGCTCTTCATGGCAGCCACCATAGCCATGCCCCCAAGGAGAGTCCAGGCAGCTGCGTTGATCCATATCAGCAAACCAGTTTTAGCAGTTTTCATCTCCATCAGGAGCAGGTCTTTTATAAAATTGATGGGGCTGTATTGTCCATTCAAGAACAAGTCACCCCCCAAAACTTTACATTACAACAGGAAACAATATATTGTTGCTGGGAAAATTCATTTGCCCCTAGCTACTGTGAGGATTGCATCTAAGCTCAGAGGGGAAGTCTGAGGCAAGTAGCAGATGATGTCAGCGAGCATCCATGCTGACTTTGCATCCCTGCGAACCCGGGGAGGCCTCTGCCACTACCAGGTCCCCATGCAAACTGTGTTTGTATATCTTGGAACATGAGCAAGAATTCTCCACAGCACACAGGGCAGGTGGTCTCGTCTCGTCTAGACTACTGTAATGCGCTCTATGTGGGGTTACCCCTGAAGACGGTTTGGAAGCTGCAGCTGGTGCAGAACACGTCAGCTCGCCTGATTAAAGGCAGCCGCCAGCATGGTCACATCACTCCGGTGCTGAAGGAGTTGCAGTGGCTACCGGTTGTTTTCCAGGCCAAATTCAAGGTGTTGGCTTTGACCTTTAAAACCCTATACGGTTCCGGCCCAGCCTATCTCAAGGAGCGCCTCCAGCAACACCAGACATGCTGCTCAACAAGATCAGCCTTGGATGGCGTTCTCTCTGTCCCATCAGCTGGGACAGCTAGGCAGGTGAGGACGAGGGAGAGGGCCTTCTCTGTGGTGGCCCCCACTCTGTGGAACTCCCTCCCTAGGGAACTCCGCCATGCTCCCTCTTTAACGAGCTTCCACCACACATTGAAAACTTGGTTGTTCAGGCAGGCATTTGGGGTGGGTTAGGGTATTTTTAGAAATACAACATATTAATGTGGAATTTTATTGTTTTAAACTGTTGTACTATTGTACATCACCCAGAGTGGCCAGGTGACCAGCCAGATGGGCGATTAAGAAATTTAATTAATTAATTAATGTTGTGAATGGCTATGAAAGAAGGAAGGCCTTTTCTGGTAGGGTTTCAGCCCTACCTAAAATCATTACTTTCAAGGTAAACATTGAACATGGAGAATACTCAGCTCAGCACTACTATGTCATATTTTCTCTTCACCCCTTGAACAGGTGCAAAATGAAATGAAGTCAATCGCGAGTCATACAAGTGTGAACTTTCTTGGGACAACTCATAGTTCTGTATGCCAAAGGGAGTACTACACAGAAACAGAGTAACTTTTCCAGATGTAACAATGTCTTCCAAAGAATAAAAACATGTCCTTTAATAAAAATACATTATCACAATGTACCTGAAAAACATATTTTTCTAAGTGAAATACTTCACTTGTTACTCTTTGTTCTTTAGCGCTACTGACCTAATCTGATCTGTGTAGCTTTGCATACCAAGAAAATATTATAGATACACAGACTTACCCAACTGAACAATATTGCTCCATTCACAGCAGCAGATCTACATCTCTGTTGCAATGCTCACTTAGATCCCACTGCAGTAGCTGGAGCCATCTAAACAGGGGACGCAGCTAGCCCATTCCAGCACAACTAACTATGCATGACCTGACCTAGACTGGGGCCTCTTACTATTTGAAATGTTGGCATTTTTTTAAGAACATAATTTACTTAAATGCACCATGTATCAATGAGTCAGCTAAGAAAAGAAGATATAGGACAAGAAGATTAAGATGTCCTGTAATACAATGAGAAGAGCAAAGGGGTGGGAACAGGGGTGGGAAATGAAGATGGAAAGGAAGGAGGGAACTTTTAGCTGGCACACAGATACTTATTCTTCTCATGCAAACATGTAATTCTGTTAATATTTGTCGTGGAACGTCTGCCAATAAACAACGAAGAGCTACCAGGATAGAAATACTGTTAATCCAAACAATAAAGATCTATTGTTGCTGTTGTTCAGTCGTTAAGTCGTGTCCGACTCTTCGTGACCCCATAGACCACAGCACGCCAGGCCTTCCTGTCCTCCGCTCTTTCCCAGAGTGTGCTCAAGTTCATATTCATTGCATCGGTGATGCTATCTAGCCATCTCATCCTCGGCCATCCCCTTCTTCTTTTGCCTTCAATCTTTCCCAGCATCAGGGTCTTTTCCAGGGAGTTTTCTCTTCGCATTAGGTGGCCAAAATATTTGAGCTTCAGCTTCAGTATCTATCCTTCCAATGAGCACTCAGGGTTGATTTCCTTTAGGATTGACTGATTTGACCTCCTTGCAGTCCAGGGGACTTGTAAGAGTCTTCTCCAGCACCACAGTTCGAAAGCATCGATTCTTTGACGCTCAGCCTTCCTTATAGTCCAGCTCTCACAGCCATACGTTGCTATTGGGGAAACCATAGCTTTGATTATACGAATCTTTGTCGGCAAGGTGATGTTTCTGCTTCTTACTATGCTGTCTAGGTTTGCCATAGCTTTCCTCCCAAGGAGCAAGCGTCTTTTAACTGCATGGCTACAGTCACCATCTGCAGTGATCTTGGAGCCCAAGAAAATAACATCTGTCACTGCTTCCATTTCTTCCCCTTCTATATGCCAGGAAGTGATGGGGCCAGATGCCATGATCTTCGTTTTTGTAATGTTGAGTTTCAAACCAGCTTTTGCACTCTCCACTTTCACCCTCAACAAGAGGCTCTTTAGATCCTCTTCACTTTCTGCCATTAGGGTGGTATCATCTGCGTATCTGAGGTTGTTGATAATTCTCCCAGCAATCTTAATTCCAACCTGTGATTCATCCAACCTGGCATTTCTCATGATGTACTCTGCATATAAATTAATTAAGCAGGGTGACAATATACAGCCTTGTCATACTCCTTTCCCAATTTTGAACCAATCGGTTGTTCCATGTCTGGTTCTTACTGTTGCTTCTTGTCCCTCATACAGGTTTCTCAGGAGACAGGTAAGGTGGTCTGGTACTCCCATCTCTTTAAGAATTTGCCACAGTTTGTTGTGATCCACACAATCAAAGGCTTTAGCGTAGTCAATGAAGCAGAAATAGATGTTTTTCTGGAATTCTCTTGTTTTCTCCATGATCCAGCGAACGTTGGCGATTTGATCTCTAGTTCTTCTGCCTTTTCGAAACCCAGCTTGTACTTCCGGTAGTTCTCGGTTCACATACTGCTGAAGCCTAGGTTGTAGGATTTTGAGCATCACCTTGCTGGCATGTGAAATGAGCACAATTGTACGGTAGTTTGAATACTCTTTGGCATTGCCCTTCTTTGGAATTGGAATGTAAACTGACCTTTTCCAGTCTTGTGGCCACTGTTGAGTGTTCCAAATTTGTTGGCATATTGAGTGCAGCACTTCAACAGCATCATCTTTTAGGATTTTAAATAGCTCAGCTGGAATACTGTCATCTCCGCTAGCTTTGTCGTTACTAATGCTTCCTAAGGCCCACTTGACTTCACTGTCTAGGATGTCCAGCTCAAGTTCAGTGACCGCGCTATCATGGTTATCAGGGACATTAAGATCTTTCCTGTATAGTTCTTCTGTGTATTCTTCCCACCTCTTCTTCATCTCATCTGCTTCTGTTAGGTCCCTGCCTTCTTTGTCCTTTATCATGCCCGTCTTTGCACAAAATGTTCCCTTGAGATCTCCAATTTTCTTGAAGAGATCTCTAGTCTTTCCCATTCTATTGTTTTCCTCCATTTCTTTGCATTGTTCATTTAAGAAGGCCTTCTTGTCTCTCCTTGCTGTTCTCTGGAAATCTGCATTCAGTTGGATATATCTTCCTCTTTCTCCCTTGCTTTTTGCTTCCCTTCTTTCCTCAGCTACTTGTAAAGCCTCATCAGACAGCCACTTTGCTTTCTTGCATGTCTTTTTCTTTGGGATGGATTTAGTGGCTGCCTCCTGAACAATGTTACAGACCTCCGTCCATAGTTCCTCAGGCACTCTGTCTATCAGGTCTAATCCCTTAAATCTATTCCTCACCTCCACTGTATATTCATAAGGGATATGATTGAGGTCATACCTGAATGGTTTAGTGGTTTTCCCTACGTTCTTCAATTTAAGCCGAAATTTTGCAAGAAGCAGCTCATGATCTGAGCCACAGTCAGCTCCAGGTCTTGTTTTTACTGACTGTATGGAGCTTCTCCATCTTTGGCTGCAAAGGACATAATCAATCTGGTTTTGATATTGACCATCTGGTGATGTCCATGTGTAGAGTCACCTCTTGTGCTGTTGGAAAAGAGTGTTTGCTATGATCAGCGTGTTCTCTTGGCAAAACTCTATTAGCCTTTGTCCTGCTTCATTTTGTACACCAAGGCTATGCTTGCCTGTTATCCCGGTGATTTCTTGACTTCCTACTTTAGCATTCCAATCCCCTATGATGAAGAGGACATCTTTTTTTGGTGTTAGTTCTAGAAGGTGTTGTAGGTCTTCATAGAACCGATCAACCTCAGCTTCTTCGGCCTCAGTGGTTGGGGCATAGACTTGAATTACTGTGATGTTGAATGGTTTGCCTTGGATTCGTACTGAGATCATTCTATTGTTTTTGAGATTGTACCGCAGTACTGCTTTTCCCACCCTTTTGTTGACTATGAGTGCTACTCCATTTCTTCTAAGGGATTCTTGCCCACAGTAGTAGATATGATGGTCACCTGAATTAAATTCGCCCATGCTTGTCCATTTTAGTTCACTGATTCCCAGGATGTCGATGTTCAGTACTTGAGGACCAAATATCCAGGTCAGTGTTTTCTTTGTCGTTCTCTCAAAGCAAGGTGTGCTAGATAATCCTCTCGCTTTAATGAAAACTTCAGAGGCTTCAGATACTGCTGCAAAACATGGAAGATGGATACACAGTTGCAGTGGAGGCTGGTGGCTCTGATAGTGGGGCGACGAATCCGCTCCAGGTTTCAGTGAGAACCAGTCAGAACTCTAAAGGCGCTCTCCAAGGCGCTCTCCAAGGTGCTCTCCAAGGTGCACCTGTAGATAGCTCCTTTAGAGTTCTGACGGAAATCTGGAGCGATTCCCCACCTCCACTGCACAGCTGACACGTGCATTTGCTCTCTCTGTTTGCACTTTAAGGGCAGATGGAGGGGCCTGCGCATGCTCCCTGCAATGGTTCATTCTTGCATCTGTGGTTGTCATTCACCATCACCTTCAGCAAATGCCGGTGAACGTTCCTCTTGGCACACCCATTTGGATTAGTCCTGGGTGGTTATGAATATTCACCTTGGTTTTTATGATGAATGAGGTCTCTCAAAGCGACAGTTGAGGCGGACGACGGAGAAGGAAGACTTGTGGAAAACATCCTAATGAGCCGATCGGAGCATGCAGCTCAATTTGATTAGAAGCCTTTGTCCAAAGACACCCGGAGGTGCAACTGCACTAGATACTGATTCACATAAGCCAACTTGGCTGTCACTGTACAGCCTCTTTGGAATTGCTTTCTGCATGAGTGAATGGAAACAATGCATCCACCATAGTAGCTGCACCACCGTCGGCCTCATTTCCTCCACATGACGTAGAGAGTTGTGTCTCATTTGTTGCCCTTTCTTTATTAATCAAAGCCCATTGAAATCCACCCAGTGAGGCTGAGACAATCCTCTACTATCTGGGTGTTAGCATTTAGCATTTCTTAAAGTGCTTAGCATCTGATCTCCGTAGCAGCATTTCCTGGAAAAAAAACCTTTCTGTCACACATCTGAGATAGCCGTCCCCAAGCTGGAGCCCTCCAGATGCTTTGGATAACAACTCCCAGCATTCCTGACTTTTGGCCATGCTGGCCGGGGCTGATGGGACTTGAAGTCCAAAATATTTGGAAGGCACCAGGTTGGGGAAGGCTGATCTAGTATACAGATAGTATTGGGAAAGAGGATTCCTATGAACCCAAATCAATTTGGGATGTTACATAAAGTGAAGGAGGTAAGGATAGGCAAGGGGATCTAAACCTTTGTTTTGATAGTTGAAGGTGACAGAGAAAGAAAACTATAGGCTACATTCAGATGTCCTATTCTCTGTTCCTCCAAACCATGATGTTCCTCCAAACCATATGTACTACCTGCCTGGACCCCAAGATTATCTTCAGGGGTCCTTCTCCAGAAGACCCTGCCAAAGGAAGTGAGGCGGGTGGCTACCAGGAAGAGGGCCTTTTCTGCTGTGGCACCCCCGTTGTGGAATGAGCTCCCTTGTGTAGGGATGGCCCAAATGCTTACCTACCATTCTGGGGGGGGGGAGGCAGGGGGGGAGGCGATCCCTTCCTCCTCCCCAGAATCCTCTTCGGCCAGCTCTGCTCCATGGCCATTCTGCAGAGCCACTGGCTGGCTCTGAAGCCCCAGCGATACGGCCGCCATGGCCATAGCTCTGGGGTAGGTAGGGTGAGTCTCTGGACACAAATGGCATCCGGGACACCATTTGTGGCCATAAAGGCCTTAGTTTAAGGTAAATGTAGCCGTAAATGGCTGCATTTGCCTTAAACTAAGGCCTTTCGGCCGCAAATGGCGTCCTGGATGCCATTTGCGTCCGTGGTTTTCATTAACGTGATAGGCTACGCAAATATTTGTAGTTATATTGTAGTTTTACGCTTTTATATTGTTTCAAGCTGTACCTTGAGGTTTTAATTTCTTGAACTGTCCAGAGAGCTTCAGCTATGGGGTGGTATAAAAATGTAAGTAAGTATGTACGTAAATAAATAAATTTGGAGGATTGGGGATGTTTCTCCTCCTCCACCTGCAGGCTTAGTTTAATAGAACACTTTCCCATTTGTCAAGCCACAGTTTACCATGGTGTCTGAAGCATTTTATTGTCAGCTGCCTTAAGCACCATTTCCTTGGTTGAAAGATGGGGTATAGATCAAACAAACAAAACAAACAAACAAACAAACAAACCAGCAAACAGTGGTTTGAGCAACCCCAACCAGGATTGCAAACCACAATTTGATACTTGTTTGCAGTCCTTGTTTGGAGGGGTCGCTCAAACCACAGTTTGCTGTTTCAGATGTCATGGCAAACAGTTTTGACAAACCAGGAAATGTTCTATTAAGCCAGTTGCATGGGGGAAGAGAGAGCACAAGCACACTGCAGCTCATTCCCAGTCCTCCAAACTATTGTTCGGATGGTAGGATAACATTACGTCTCAATGCAGCCACAGTGTAATTCTCTAGGTACTTTGGGTCTACTGAATGGTGTAAATAGGTTTAGTTTCAATGTTTCTGATGGGGGAAAATCTTATATTCAACCTTAGAACTCCTTTTGGCTGGCACTGACCAAAACTGATGGAAGCATGTCAGATACAGCTGTCATCAGTTTGTTTTCCCAAATTCTCCTCTGCAGATTTCATGTTGAACTTTCTTCATATCCAATCTGAATAAGTGAATTTAAGAACATAAGAAGTGCCCTGCTGGATCAAACCAAGGTCCATCTAGTCCAGCATTCTGTTCACAAAATGGCCAACCGCTGCCTGCAGGAAACCCACAAGCAGGACATGACTGCAACAGCACCCTCCTGCCCATGTTCCCCAGCAACTGGTGCACATAGGCATACTACCTCTGATAGTGGAGGTGGCATCTAGTCATCGGGACTAGTAGCCACTGATAGCTTATCCCCCATGAATTTGTCCATCCAATCCCCCTTTGAAGCCTTCCAAATTGGTGGCCATCACTACATCTTCTGGTAGTGAATTCCATAGTTTAACCATGCGCTGTGTGAAGATGTACTTCCTTTTATCTGTCCTGAATCTCCCACCAATCAGCTTCATGGTATGATCCCGGGTTCTAGTATCATGAGACAGGGAGAAAAATGTCTCCTTATCCACTTTCTCCACACCATGCATAATTTTGTACACCTCTATCATGTCTCCCCTCACTTGCCTTTTCTCTAAATAGTCCCAGATGTTGTAACCTTTCCTCACTGGGGAGCTGCTCCGTCCCCTTGATCATTTTAGTTGCCCTTTTCTGTACTTTTTCCAACGCTACAATAACCTTTTTTAGGTACAGTGACCAGGCCTTTACGTAGTATTCCAACTGTGGTCACAACATAGATTTGTATGAAGGGGGGATGATATTGGCAGTTTTATTTATGATTCTTTTCCTAATTATTCCTAACATGGAATTTGCCTTTTTCACAGCAGCCACACACTGGGTTGGCATTCTCACTGAGCTGTCCACCACAACCCCAAGATCTCTTTCTTGGTCAGTCACTGCTTGCTCAGTGTATATGCGAAGGTGCATATTACATAACATGAATCAAGTATTCTATATCTGTGGTTAGCATCTTTCAGTATTTGGTATCTAGCAATATTTGACAGTTGACATGAAATGCTGTTTGATTTCTGACAGCGCTTGACAGATGATGTGCAATGACAGTTCATAGTTTTTGACTGGCATTATATTGATGATTGTTTTGGCAATTAAGAGATGCCAGCAAGTCTAAGGGCCCCAAATTTAGAATTTTGAGATACAATTTCACAAAGTTTGGCCAAATCTAGACATTTCAGCCCATTTTCAATATTTGCAGATATTTATATCAGTTTGAACTCCACAATTAAAAAAATGCAATAATACTTCTCTCCCCTTCCCCTTGTTTGTTTATTTATTTGCTGTACTTTTAAACTGCCCAATAATTGAGGTTCTCTGGGTGGTGTACAATGCATTAAAAACATAAAATACAAACATTAAAAACAAAGAATAAAAACAGCACAGAATGAAGCCAAGATAAAACCTGCAGCAAAGAATAAAACCACGCCAGCACATAAAACCAAATTTAAACCAACAGCAGAATAAGGTACTAAAAACATTAAAAAGCATGTCTTAAAATGCCTGGGAGAATAAAAAGGTTTTCACCTGGTGCCAAAAAAGCCATATCATAGGCGCCAGGTCAGCTTCTCTGGGGAGGGCACTCCACAAAAGGGCACCACCACTGGAAAGGCCCTCTCTTTCCTAGCCACCTGCCTTGCCTCATCTGGTGGGGGCACCTGGAGGAGGGCCTCAGATGACAATCTTAATGTCCGGATAGGTAAATATGGGAAGAGTCGTTCTTTCAGGTAACCTGGCCCTAAGTTGTTTAGGGCTTTAAAGATTAAAACCAGCACTTTGAATTGGGCCCAGAAACAGACCGGCAGCCAGTGCAGATGGAGAAGAACTGGCATAGTATGATCACATGGGCCAGTCCCAGTTAGCGGTCTAGCTGCACTAATTCAGATAAATGAAGTTTCTGGACCATTTTCAAAAGCAGCCCCAAGTATAACCCATTGCAATAAGCCAATTCATAGCAGAGAGTGTATGAAAATTACTAAATCAGTAATCCATGCACTAAACGAGGCAGGCTGGCAACTGTAGTTCTTTCATAAACTAAGAGAGCAATTTAAGGGTTTGAAATATATTATTATGCTTAAAATACTCAGCATTTTAATATTTTAACTTTATTGGATCCACCTCTAAAAGGAAGGCAACCTAAGATGGTAATCTTACACAAATTTACCTGGGAGTAAATCTCATTGAACTTAGTGGGATTTACTTCTTAGTAAACATGAATATCGATCGGGTTGTAAATCTCTAATGTTCCTCCATGCACCCCACTCCATTCATATTCTTTAAAACACATGTAAAGAAGCAATGGGAAGATGCCCACAGATTCTCATGGCTGTAATCTGTTCCTCTCTGCTTCCTTTGTCCTTGGACTGTGAAGAAAAATAATGGCTGTTCAATCACTTCTAAGAGAAGATAGAGGATTTGGCCTTTCAAGAGGTCACTCTGACTTGCGGGCTCAGGCAAACCCCCATCTAGTTCAGCATTGTCTCCCCAGAATTCACCAGAAGCTTGCTGGGCTGATGGATTAAGTTTATCAGGGCTGTAAAAGTTTATATTTCCTTTAAAGCTCTTCTCTTGTGTTGAAGAAGAAGAAGAAGAAGAAGAAGAAGAAGAAGAAGAAGAAGAAGAAGAAGAAGAAGAAGCAGCAGCAGCAGCAGCAGCAGCAGCAGCTATACAGTGTTGTTTGAGCAATGTCCCTGGCCTTAAAGAACTTTTTTTTTTTTTAACCCAGGCAACACAGCCAAAGCAAACACAAAACCAAACTACTTCATGAGGTTGGGAAGAAACAAACAATTTGTTTTGAGTGAAGGCTCAGGGGTGCAGAAAGGCACACGGTTTGAGAGCAGCTGCCCAGGAAAGCCTAGGAAATGCTATGATATGAATACAGGGCTACTAATCGGTCACAACCGAACCAATAGTAACAGAAAATGTGATGGTTTCTGACTGGAAAAGATAAGTTGGAACCGTTCAGCCCACTAAGGAGAAGGCAGGATTTTGATGGACTGTTTTGAAGATTGGACGGAATTGCAGGAGCTGATGGGTGCAATGCAATGTCATTTTGGCAGCAATTTCCATGTAGTGGATAAGATGCTGATGGTGGGGAGGGTGGAGTGGAAGGGTAGGCCTGGTGGCGAAGCAGATGTGTCAGTGACCTCTTCGAGCTCTTTCTCTCTGTCAGAGCTGGCACTATCAACAGGAAGACTGAGGCTGCCCACCTCAGGCAAGAGGTTAGTAGTTGTACAATTAAAGAGCACAGATTTATGTTGCTTGTTTTTATCACCACGGAGAGCACCATCTAGATTCTTACCCTCAGTCTCCAACATGTCACGGCCCCTGCCCATATGTGGCAGGTGACCACTCACACTCACCCGCCACTGCGCAAATGGTGTTGCCTGTGTGCTCGGCATTCTCTCAATGTCCATATGTACCCTTGGTTTTCTGGGTAGCCATGATCTTCTGCAGCTGACCAACAGCCGAACTACGTGATCAGCAGTTTCATCTAGTGCACCTCTGGCAGTACTGGGCCACTTTAGGATGCAAGTGAAGCCTCAGCGTGCACCTCACAGGGCTGGAGAGCATCGAAGTAGAGACGTGACTGGAATTTCCTTCTGACTGCAGCCCTATTTTTTTTTTTTTTCCGTTCATTTCTGTACTGCCCAATAGCTGAAGCTCTCTGGGCGGTTCACAAAAATTAAAACCACAAAATGCAGCATAAAACAATATAAAATATGAATGCTTAAAATGACAGTATAATGGTATTTATTTATTTATTTATTTCATATGGCGCCTTACTTTGCAGGGTCGCTTTGTAATTGGCTGGGAGCTTTGCATAGTAGAACCTCTGGTATTTTATAGTAGCAACAGCCCCTCTTCAACAGGGAGCAGAAAACACAAGGGAAATAACAATCTTGAGAGAGTGGTGGGAACCCTGAGTTTGCTCACTTGGGTCCTCTAGACCTCCTGCTTTGGCCCTCTTCTCTATACAGATTTCACTCCAACAAAGTGGCATTCCAGGGTTGTCCTGGGTCAGTATTTCTAGACATTTGGTGGCTAAGGGCATCTGTGTACACTAAGCAAGTCTGGATGTGCTGCTTGCTCATGCCTTGGCTCTGTAATGCATCTCTTCTCCGCCACCCCTCTTGCCTGCTATCATCCTGAGAAGCAAGAAAATGGGATTGTAAAGTATGTAGAGAACTCTACACCTTCTGCTTTTTCCCTCCTCTTGATCTTCCTGGTTCCCTTGGCCAGTTCCAGCTTGGTGTTCCTTTTACTGGGTGAGGTGGGTCAGTGTCAGGATTGATTCTGAGCGCAGGGAGATAGCTAGCAGCTCAGATTCAGAAGAGGAACAGCCAGAACCGGGGGATGCATTTCCCCAAGCCACTTCAGATACGGGTAGGCGTGCTTCTCAGGTTATCAACTCCCAGATGGCCGGGGCTGAAGCCCCCCCCCCATTGCCCCCCTCTGTGAGGAGCCAGGAGGAGGAGGAGGAGAGTGGGGGCTGTGACCTAAGAGATGCTAGACTGTGGAGCAGAGCTAAGAGGGAAATGTCAGGGGCGGAGCTCAGGTGATCGACCCGGGTAGCGATGCGTGAGAGGAGACATAGGGAAGCATCACTGGAAGGGCGGGACAACCCTCCCTAAGTTAGTCTAGCCAGCAGGCCTCACTTCAAACTGCAGGTAATGTCCCTCGTGTTCCCATTTGAGTCCCCTGGAGACATTCCTTTGTAGCCTGAGAGTCTGGGAGGATTCGCATCTGTAATGAACCCGTTGATAATGAATTAAAGGCCTGAGACTGAAGCCTCTCTATTTGGGTGTGTGAGTGCATTGGGAAAGAGGGGGCCCGAGGGAAATGTGACAGTCAGCTGCATTGGCAAGGCTGGTGTGGTTTGTTGGGGCAGCAGTCACAGGAAGGGTACTCAGCGAAGGAAAGTTTGGGGCCCATTTCAGGCCAACAGTAGTGCATCTCAGAAGCTCACGCCACACTGAATGCTCTTCCCATTAAAAAGAAAAGATATGAGCACATACAGAAATAGCATGTAAGTGAGAAGCCTAGGTTAGCGCCCGTCTTCAGGGCAGGCGAATTTTCTGTGTACATTGTTGTTATTCTGGGGAAGCCTTGAAATATTTATGCTGCATGAGAACAATCCAACAAGAGCTGTGCCACGTGAATCTGCTGATCATGTCATTTGGCTCCCCGTCAGCTGCAAATCCCATGCTGAGTTGTCTGGATCATTCCATAACCTTGCAAAAGTTTGTATAACTCCTCTGTATAGTTACTCCTGTTTTTCTGAAAGCATTGTGCACGGAGACTTGGACTGCAGGATAAGTCTGCCAGACATTTAATTTTAGTCTAAAGAGTGTTGACAGATGGATTCAAGCACTGAGACAAGGACACCCTGATGCAGGATTTGCTGCCATTTCTAAGTGCTAGTTGTGCTACCATTTCAATCCCTATGAATTAAGGATGCCAAGGTAGTCATCAGAGACAAGAGACTGTCATCACCACCACCTGGCGAGGCGCACCCTGGGCTAAGATGTAACTCGCGAATCACCACCACAGGCACCTGGCAGACAACAGTGGTAGGTGAGGAGTGATGCTCCAGAGTCCCCTGCTCCTGAGGAGACCACCCTACTCCTGTGGAAGCCGATCTGTACCGAGCTGGGGTGTGGGCTTTTGCCCGTGCCTGACCCAGAAGTCATCAGCTCGCCTGAGAGACCAGGCTATACATCTGGGGCCCATGTCTTGGGGCTTGCTCTTGCTGGCACATGGCCACCCAAAGAAGTGGCCCCGAAGGCCTTTGTGTTGTTGGACAGCCTTTAGAGCGGCAGTGGAGATTCTCCGGCCCGCAGGCCACATCCAGACCACCAGGCCTCTCATTCTGGAATGCCAGCTCTTCCTGCCAGGCCCCCTCGCCCTCTCACCTTGGCCATGCCCCGTACGTGTATGCCTGGGCACTGTTCCGATCTCCTTCCTTTTGGGTTTGTTTTCAAACAATCATTGTACCAGTCAGGCACTCCACAGGCAGGTCCTCCGAAATATTTGTGTGTGGTAATGCCCTGCCTACTTTTGCCTCCAGCATGGCCCATTTTTTGCCTTTGGCCCCTGAGCCCTGACAGCTTGTCCTTGGGGGATGTGGTCCGTGGGCTCAAAACATTCCCTTCTGCTCGTTTTAGGGCATTTCCATGGCTTTTGGCTGTGAGCCACTTGGCAGGCTTTCACACAGTGATGATGAGTAAACTAGCTTGAAAGTGGATAAACTACCTTGTGGTGGACAGCTCAGTGATGTCAACCCGGTGTGCAACTGCTGTAAGAAAGGCAAACTCCATGTTAGGCATAATTAGAAAAGGGATTGAGAATAAAACTGCCAACATCATACTTCCCCTATACAAATCTATGGTGCGACGACACTTGGAATACTGTGTACAGTTCTGGTCACGAAACCTAAAAAAAGATATTGTAGAGCTGGAAAAGGTGCAGAAAAGGGCAACTAAAATGATCAAGAGGCTGGAGCATCTCCCCTATGAGGGAAGGTTACAACAGCTGGGATTGTTTAGCTTGGAAAAAAGGAGGGTAAAGGGAGACATGATAGAGCTCTACAAGATCATGCACGGTGTGGAGAATGTGGATAGGGAGACATTTTTCTCCCTCTCTCAAAATACTAGAACCCGGGGTCATCCTATGAAGCTGATTGGTGGGAGATTCAGGGCAGATAAAAGGGAGGACTTCACACAGCACAGAGTTAAACTATGGAATTCGCTACCACAGGATGTAGTGATGGCCACCAATTTGGATGGCTTTAAAAGGGGGCTGGACAAATTCCTGGAGGAGAAGGCTATCAATGGCTACTAGTCCTGATGGCTATGTGCTACCTCCAGGACCAGAGGCAGTGAGCCTATGCACACCAGTTACTGGCGAACATGGGAAGGAGGGTGCTGTTGTGCTCATCCCCTGCTTGTGGGTTCCTGGCCGACAGCTGGTTGGCCACTGTATGAACAGAATGCTGGACTAGATGGACCCTTGGTCTGATCCAGCAGGACTCTTCTTATGATATGTTCTTGCCCCACCCTTAAGACCATAAGAAGAGCCCTGATGCTGGATCAGACGCAGGGTCCATCAAGTCCGCCATTCTGTTGACACAGTGGCCAACCAGCTGCCCACAGGAAATCCACAAGCAGGACATGAGTACAACAGCACTCTCCTACCCATGTTCCCCAGCAACTGGTGTACATAGGCATACTAAGAGCCAGTGATCCCAGTTCATTCTATAATGAGAGAAGAAAGGATAGTTTTTAGTATTATTTTAACATTGTTATATATTGTACATCTTTTAACATCATTGTGCTACCTTGTTATGTTTCTGGTGGTCTTTTGTGAGGGTAGAGGTTTTGTTGATGCATCTTCTGCATGCTCAGAGGATTCTGGAGCTGGTGCTGGCTCAACTGGTTTTAATATTGGGAGGGGGAGATATGGGAATGCAGAGTGGCAGGCTGTTACTGTGGAACAGGGTTCAGACAACTGGGAACACTTCCCAGACCGCATCTCCCAGAGAGTCATGCTGGCCACCCACCCACATGGCTCCTTTTTTAATGCCAGGTGAAACTGCTTTGTGCAACAGTGGCCTGGCCGGATGATGGAAGGGAGGGGCTCTGTTGCCCTAATTTTTGGCAGCCAGGCTCTTGGTCCAGGAACAGCATGGGGCAAGTATGAGGGAAAGCAGTCTTGGAATGGTCCATAGGGAGGATAACATCACTCTGCTGTGGTTATGACCCATATGGAGTGCATGTACTTGGCTCAGGATATACAAGATCGTGTGGGGATTCTTTTTGTGTATTGACCATTCTGCTGCCTAACAGACTCTCAGACACTTGTTGAAGATCCCCGGGCATGTAGTTACATGTTGAGGCCTTTTCAGTAGATATAGGTATAGCTCCGGAGTCCATGGCCACCGTGGCAACAAGAGTCCTAGCCCAATGCGTGTTCTGTGCCCTGCATGTTGTGGCTTTGTATGGATCACTTTGGGCATGTATGGATCAGTCTCTTAACAAAGTATGGCTACTCATCTTTTCAGGAGCGGTAGGCCCATTAAGATGCTATAATACCAAATCCAAATGGTCTTCAGATAGCTTGGGTGGATCAGTTGCTGGGGGATTCCAGAAAGTGGTGCTGGGAAACTACTATCAGAACAAAAGTGGGGTACTGCAGGGACCTGTTCCATATTCCATGCTTTTTAACATGGGTCCACTGCTTTCATGCTAAAAACTAACTCTAGTTAGTGAGAAGAAACCAGAATCACACCTGGTTTAGGTGTAATGGAGAACTGTGGTTTGATTAAACCAGATGTGAAAACTGTATATTTTCTCCTCATCCCCAAGAAAGAGGAAGAAAATGGTGGGGTGGGGTGGGGAGGGGAGAGCATGAGCCGAAGGTTCTTGCAGGCTTATTAACATGGCAGGAAATCATGGTTTTCCATTATGTCTGAACTTATGGTATAGACCCAGTAAGTTGGCCAGAAATATAAGTGCTCTGGAGGAGCAATCCCATCTGGTCTGAAACTCTGCCTATTTATTTATTCATTCATTTCATTTCTATACTGCCCAATAGCCAAAGCTCTCTGGGCAGTTCACAAAAATTAAAACCAAAAAGCTCAAGTTAAAACAATATAAAATATAAAAGCATTAAAATATAAAAACATTAAAACCACAATAGAACAATAGAACCAGAATAGAACCAGAATAAAACCTAGCAGCAATGCAGAGATTTAAAATACAGATTTAAAACAGCAAAGCTAAAAGTCTAGAAAGCTAAAATGCCTGGGAGAATAAAAAGATCTTCACCTGGCACCAGTAGGTGCCAGGCGAACCTCTCTAGGGAGCTCATTCCACAGCTGGGGTGCCACAGCAGAAAAGGCCCTCCTCCTAGTAGCCATCCGCCTCACTTCCTTTGGCAGGGGCTCACGGAGGAGGGTCCCTGCCAAAGGAATGGTAGCCTAGTCTCACATTTTTGAGCTGCCAGTCTATCCAGCAATCCAAATCAACCAGCATCGTGTACTTTGGCCCTTGCTGTTTTCTATGGTTGATACGAGTACATTTGTGTAACTGGAGGATGTAGCTTCGCTTCGGCAGTCAGTGTAGCTGGCCTCATTGCTACTGCAGCCCCCTCCCCCATAAGCTAACTTTGTATCCGTTACCGACTTTTTATAGACTCCTTTCCCACTACTCCAATCAGTCAACTGGGATTCTCATTTCATTTTTTTTTAGGTCCGGATGTGTGATCTGTCTTTCTCTCTCTTTTATTTTTTTCCCCCGGTCAGAATTTTACAAAAATCCCCAACAACACATAAATCTTCTATGGATTTCTTCAGCCACAGAATAGGATTGTTCTTTCCCCTCTGAAATGTTAAAGCAGTTTGTGGATTGAAATATGCCTGGGTGGGGCACTATTTTGTTTCCAGCCTGAAATCCGGCAATGGCTTCAAAACTACAGCCCTCCGCAAATTAGATCCAGCTTTTGCACAGGTGCACCATGGCTGCTCACTGAAGAAGTTTAGCCACTGAAAAAGTGCTGCCTATGTGCGTCATTAAATGAGAATATTTTGGGGTTTTAAAATATATGCTTTCTCTCTTTTGATTAGACAAAGCAATTGCTCTTCATTAAAGCCACAGCCAGTTGCAGCAAAATATCATCTGGCATCATGGTCCTTGGAACAGCTGAAAGCAATGTTGTTATTTTAAATTTCAGGCCTGGGCTGGGACCCACCTTTGAATCTCAAAGGCTGAGCGGGGCTTAAATATGGTTCCCAAGCCATCTCCCATCCAGGCCAGACCGGCTTAACTTCATTAGTTGAACTACATCATGTGCCATCTGTAAGACTCGTTGGCATATGCTTAGGGGTTCTTCAGTGAATATGTCAGTGGGGAACTGTGAAGGGAGAAAGTATGAAAGACACTTAATCTGCTTGATCAGGAGTACCACCAGACCTTGGGCACAACTCTGGCTTATCACAAATCACCCCCTTCTAGATGATTCCATTATGAACTGTTCTAAGGTGCAGCCTTTCATCACACCTAGAAAATTTGGTCTTTGTGCCTATTTGAACGTGCATGCACCCGTTGATATGAGGGTACTTGCAATGACTCGTCATTATGACATTTCTCCTCCGACTGCCTCCCTGATTTCTTTCTTTATTCCAAGACCACCCGCAAAGCTTTGGCTGCCAGGGCTGGGGTGAGGGACAGGAAGCGCACAACCCTTCCACCCCGTCAAGTTGCATGGTACCCAGACTGACCGAGTTCTTTTGGCACCTGAGGCAGAAAAGCCCAGAAGTGTCTCTTATACTGGGAGTGTAACCAAAACAATAATAAATTAAATAACTAACCATTTGCTGTTTTCATGATGCCCCCAAGCAACTTCCTGAGGCGAATGCCTCCGTCTGCCTAATGGTAGGGCTGGCTGGGGCGGGGGGAAATAGTACACCCTCAGTATTGATTTCTTTTTTGGCCCTGTTATTTCCGCCCACAATGATTCTACAGAGTTTACTTCATTCCTCCTGATTTTTTAGCTTATTGGACTATCTGATTTCTCCGTTTACAGAGCAACACTATTGCCCTCCCTATCCTTTCTGTAGACTTTTTATCCAGGGATGTCTGTGTTTCACCTATTTTTACCACCAGGATCCAGCTATATTTGTGTTTTCTTTTAGTATCAAGTGCTCCCATTCCCACACCTTGGCTTGGAGGCTTCTGGCATTAGCATTTATAAACACTGATATGCACAGTGGCCCTCCTTTAAATGTCTCTCTCATGCGCAATTCCCTTTCAGTGGCTCTTCTTTACATGCTCATCATCAAGTTCTACTGTGTCATTGTCAAGTTGTAACCTATCCCCACAAGCATGACTTGTGCTGTTTTCTATCAGCACACATGCATTTTATAAATATACATACATATATAGGAAATTTTGTGTGGGCAAGACAGTTTATGAAACTTAATCATCTAAAGCTGGGCTCCGGTTTTAGCCAGCATTGCTCAATTTGGGAAAAGTTGTGTGCGGGGGGATAGGGGTGGGGGGATTACTGTAGAACTGCCACAAAGACCTACATTTCATCTTGTTCTCTGCTGCACCTTCAGTCAAGATCCTCCATATCAGAAATACCACTAAAAAAATCATCTCACGTCATTCCAATTGTATGCACTATGAACAGAGAGCAAGATGTGCCAAACCACAGGTGACAGTAAGGTGAAAAATAAGCTTGACACATTCTCATTGTGCTGGTTTAAACAAAGCCAGCTAGCTAGAAGAACCAAGTTTCTAGACCCCTTGGTTAAAAAAGAAAAAGGAAAAAAAAGGAAAATACAGGGGCAACATCTGAAAAAGGCTGCGATGTCAGGGTAGCTGGCAAGTGCTCATTGGGCAGAGAGCCTTGTTTCTTTCCAGGCATTCCAGTGCAAGCAAGCTGTTTTCCCATCATCATCTCCATATCCTTCCCCTTCAGTACTCCAGTCCCTCCTGGCATCTAGGTTTTGCTCAAGTCCACAGAGTGCAATCAGAACAAATTATCCACATGTAGGAAAACTATACAAAAATGTACTTAAATTTTACATTTTAGAAAAGTGAAGAATGTGGATTATTTCTGGCAACCTGACTACATTTTCCCTACGGCAGTTTTGCAAGTTAATATTCCTATGGCTGAAGGGCCATGAGTAGCTTCAAGGAAACATCCACTTGGCAGACGGTCCAGTCCTCCCTACCATCCCTATTGCGCAGCAGAAGGTTATATATGGCACCACAAAGAGAAGTTTGGCACCAAAGAGAAATCTGGAGTTGTTAGAGTAGATCATCCATATCTCCCTAGCTGTAATAACCCCATGGCTCTTTTTGTCTCCCCTTACATGGCTTTAAGGGCTCTCCAAAGCATTTTAGACTCTTTAGTTATTAAAAGAAGATGACTAATGTGTGTGGGGTGGGGTGGGGAGGGGGTCAGAATAGAGGCTTATAAGATTATGCATGGTGTGGAGAGAGAGAGAGAGAGAGAGAGAGAGAGAGCGATGTTCTCCTCTTCTCATAACACTAGATCTTGGAGGACAACCAATAAAACTGATCAACAGTAGAATCAGGACTGCCAACAGAAAGTCTTTCTATATAGAATGCCTACAATGTCATCCTAGGCCTGTTTACTCAGAAAAAAGCCCTATTCAGTTCAGTGGGGCTTACTTCCAGATGAGATGTGGGTAGGATCGCAGCCCTATAAAATAATGGAATTCACTGCCCACAGAATGGCTTTTAAAATGGTATAGGACAATTAATGGGTGGATCTATTAATGGCTGTTAACCACGATAGATAGATGATTTATTTGAAGTATGTCTATCTTTTGTTTAAGAATATCCAAAACTGCTTACAAAAATAAGCCATTCATTAAAACAATAAAATGTTGCCCTCCTCTTTTCCCTCCTCTCTCACATGACAGGCACAAAATGGGGGCAGGAAGCCGGGGAGTTGTGGCTCCCAAGTAAATAAGCATTATGATTGACACAGTACCAGAAATGGTGAGGTGCGATGCAAGCATAATATTAACAATGCCCCGCCTGCAGGTTCACAGTCCTACAGTGAAAAGATTAAAGAAAGATACACTTTTGCACATCAAGTGTGGTGCCTGGAAGACTATTTAAATGTATGCATCGCTTCCTACTTCAAAAAGCAATCTCAAAGCAACTTACACACAGCCATAATTAATATAAAGGGAAAAAAAACTAAATCAAAATAAACCATAATCAACACAATGAAATAAATACCATGAAGACATCATCTAAAAACAATACAATATGGAAAATGTTCATCTGCGCTCACAGAGAGAGACACACACGCATTGGCTATGCTGTGAGATCAACAGAAGAAATTTTTTGAAGCCCTCACAGTCAAGCTTCCTGGCTCATTCAACAAAATATATCATGCTCAACTTGCAACAAAAGTACTGAATGTGCAGGTAACATACCTGATGGTTGGCAGCAACCCTAGTGTTGAAACAGCAATGGTGAAAAAGGAGACTTTGGATGAAGACAGTCGTCCATTGTAAAGGGTGGCAAAGGTGGTTGGAACACACGCACATCGGTAGCCCTGAAAAAAATGTTGGGGAATGTTGGGGAAGACATGTCCAACCAGTTTCACCATGCTTGAGGAACGTCTGCCTGCCTTCAACCCTGGCGGGGTGGTGACAGCGGGGAGCTCTTTGGGCCTCTGAGATCATTTTGGATGGCAAGTAGAGGCATGTGAGAAGGGGGGGGGTCATATGGTGGAAAATTAAGCGGTCCTCAGACCCAGAGGGGTGAAGCTGGCAACTAGGGACTCCAGTAATCCTGAATAAAGGCATTGGCAAAGCAAGTTGCAGAAGGGGAAGCTCACTAGGGTTGGATGGGGAGGGGTATTTGAAATTAACCTCCCCCCATCAAAACTGGCAACTTTTCTGTGGGGTGTTTAACTCTCTCAGGGTGCAATCCTATGTGTGTTTAGGCAGAAAAAAGTCCTACAATTCTCAGCATGCCCCAGCCAGCATGCTGGGAATTGTAGGACTTTTTTCTGTCTAAACATGCGTAGGATTGCGCTCTAAATAATTTGAATTTGACAGCCATCTATTAGATGATTATGGGCATATGCAAATGTGCTTTGCCGTCATAATTTGGGTCTCTCCAGTGCAGGTTATATGCAGTCCTGATTAAAAGCTCCAAGCCAACTGCCTCTCCTTCCTCAAAAACCACCTAGGGTACCTGGTGCCAGGACCCAGCCTTAGAAAATGTTTCCAGCATCATGGATGAGTCCTAGAACATGTGAAGCATTAAGGAGGACAAGCAGCTCTTTCCAATAAACCGAGGTTGGATCCAGGTTTGCGGGGACCTGTGGGCATGGCTCCTCCAATGGGCCCTGTTGCACTGGACAAGGCTGCGTGTGCAGATCAAGCACGCTCCCTTGCTGCCTCTGTCTTGGGTACACAGTGAGAAAGGTGCTGCTCTGGGGCAGTGAGCCCCTTGCTGCTCTGGGGCCCTGGCAAACACCCAGCCTCTCCACCCACTTGAGGCAGCCCTACCAAAAGAGCAACTGAGGCCAGATACTAAGGATTCTTCCAGACTGGGTGGTGGTTATTTATTTATTTTTTGAGGGGCCGTGGCTCAGTGGTGGAGCCCCTGCTTTGCATGCAGAAAGTCCCAGGTTTGTTCCCTGGCATCTCCAGGGAGGGCTGGAAAAATTCCTGCCTGAAACCCTGGGGAGCTGCTGCCAGTCAGTGTTGACAATACAGGGCTGGATGGACCAAGGGTCTGGCGCGGTAGAAGGCAGCTTCCTGTGTTCCTGTGGGTGCAGCGGCCAAAAGGCGTTGTGCAGCCATGGCACCTTTTCCTCAACCGAGTTTTTGTGGGAGGAAAACGGGTGGGAGAAAGAGTGGGAAGGCATGAGAGGGTTACAAATGGAAGATGCCGACACTCGGAAACTCCCCCCCCCAAATTCCGTGAACGATGCCTCATCTGGAAGCATCCTAAGTGCTGGTGATGCACACTGCCAGCATAGCATACCAGGCCCCCAAGCAGGCATGAGCCCCAACCTCTCTCACCTTTTAGGGATGAACCACTTTGGCAGCCCTGGCTTCCCCCGCCCCCGCCTCCTCCTCTCAATAGCTCTCCCCGAATGGGTCTTCTTTTTCTCCACCATATGGCAGCCATCGTCCAGGGGTTTGGCTTCCAGCCCCACCACTTCCTCATGCCCCTCTCCTCTGTTACTCATTCCCACCTACCCTGCCTGTTGCTCCTTCGTTCGTTCCCTCTCCCTCCTCATGCTTGGAGTCTTTGCCCCATCACTTCCAGTGTGGCGATTCCTCCTTCCTGTCTTCCCTTCCCTTCCCTTCCCTTCCCTTCCCGCTTCTCCCCCAGTACCAGTCTGTGGAAGGGACTGGAGGAAGTCAAGTCTTCATGGCACATGCCAGCCTTCCCCAACCTGGTGCCCTCCAGATGGGTTGGGCGATGCTGGGGGGCGCGGGTAGTCCAATGTATACACACAAATGGCTTCTGCTGTTCCATTTCCATTCACTTTCTCGAATCGCTCAGAGAGAGAAAAAGCTACACGTGGCAATCAATCCACTCCTTGGCCAACCGTGCTACATCTGATGAAATCCTGTTCAAGACTTCTTTTCCATGTGCCCCCTCCCCTTAATATCTGTTCTTTCTTGCCACCCCTATTTCCACTTTCTCTCTCTGCTCCTCTTTGCTTTCATGAGGAGCCAACTTAACACAGTATCAGCAGAATCTCAGCTGCAACTGTGGCTTCCACCACAGAGTGAACTGATTTAAAAGCAAGGCTGAGTTTTAAAGATGGGGTTTGCAGTGTGTCCATATGACTAATGAGGGTTTGGAAGACATCTAGGCACACCATAGGGCTAACCTCATCGCTACCCATCCATAGCAAGTGGGCTGTTGTGTGATCTTATGCCATATCCATAGTTCTGGCACCATCTCTGTGTGCAGAGAGGAAAAGAAGACTGACCTTGCTTTGAAATGTCTACATCTATTTACACAAGGGAATGCTGAATGCATTAACAAGTAGTGGACTGAAACCCCGAAGAGGCAAACATGGGCAATCCAGACCAGTGTGAGTCATCAGGACATGGGAAGAGCTTGATCAGACCAAGGGCCATCTAGTCCAGCGTTCAGTTTCCAATGGTGGCCACCCAGATGCTTCCGGGATGTTTATAAGTAGGGCATGAAGCCAGCCGCTCTTCCCTGCTGAACGTTGGTTCCTCAGCAACGCATATTCAGAGGTCTGCTGCACCTGAACATGGAGGATCCATTTAACTACCATAGCTAATAGCTGTTGCCAGACTGATACATCATGCATTTGTCTAATTCTTTTTTTTTTTAAGTCATCTAAGCCATTGATCATCACCACGTCCTGAGGCAGTGAATCCTGTAAGCTCATCAGGTGCTGTGCTGTGCTTTTTTGGGTCTGTCCTGAATTCTGGCCATCAGCCCGACTGGATGGGTCCAAGTTCTAGCATTAAGAGAGAATGAGAAACACACTATCCATGCTCTTCATACCTTTCTTTTTTTTTTTTTAAATGGAGACCATGTCAAGTTGCCTTGATTCTGTCAGGACCAACTGTGACGAGTAGGGCTGCTGCCTGATTAAATAAATCTTAGCTCATTGACCACAGAGATCCCCTCTAATCACAGAGGGGATGATCCTATGGGCCCTAGGTAGGATCTGAGGGGCGATAGGATAGTTTGGACTCTCAGATCTGAGTTTGGAGACAGCACTCTGACCTCGGACATGGGAATCAGAACTCCGATCCCCCTTGCTGCCAGTGTGGAAACAGCCACACCGGCTGCCTCTCTGAGGTCGGGAATGCAACCTCCAAGAGGGGGGAAAGGGGGCACTGGGTGGGCAGGAAGGGGAGGCTAGGGTACTAGCTATCTTGAGATTTTTCCAGCCTCCTTCCCTCCCCCTCCAAAACGCTTTCGCTAGGTGGGCAAAAAAGCCCATCTAACGATAACGCAGGGCAGGAGGACAGGGAGGTGAAGATCACCTCTGTCGCTCCTCCCACCCTACATAGGATGACCGTGAGCCCCCAAGGGGTTCATTATTGCAATAGGATTGTGCCCTTAATTGATGAGATCTGCTTAACTTTGGATATCCATAGGAGCAATCGTTCTGAGTGCGAAAGCATATTTTATGGTTGGATTGAGGAATGCAAATTGCAGGCACCCTGCAGGGGCGCAATACAGATTGGGTCCCCATGCTTAACTTTTGAATAAGAAAAGAAAAGAGCAGGTAGCAGGGAGGCCAGTGGCTCTGATTTTGATGGGGCAGTGTTTCGGTCAGAAACCCATTCTGGGTTTCAGTCAGAACCAGCCCGAAATCTAAAGGGGCTGTCCAAGGTGCTGAACCTATTTGGGAGACAGCGTTCAGCACTTTGGGTAGCTCTTTTAGAGTTCCGGCTGGTTCTGGCTGAAACCCAGGATGGAATCGCAGCCCCACCAAAATGAGAGCTGCCAGCCTCCCCTGGCTGCTAGGATGCCTTCAAGTAACATATAGTTCAGCCTCAGCAGAGGCATTTCTTCCTTCCTGTGTGTGTGTGTGTGTGTGAGAGAGAATGGAGAATACCTTCTTCAATGATGCTGCCTGCCACCAATTGCTTTTGTTAGTCCAAATATAATTTTTCAATTATTATTTTTCAATCCAACAAAAGGAGTTTTCTCTGAACATTCAAATGCACAGAAGAAAAACTAATCTCAAACCTTTCAGAAACAACACATTTATAATAGGGGAAAAGCTGTTTTTATCATTCTTATCATTGGTAGACATTTTGGTTGTGAATACATCATTCTCAATACCAGAGCTCCAGAGCGCTTCACCGAGCTCTAGTATTGACATTGGTGAATTAATGGCCGAAATGTTTACCAATGGTAAGAATTAGATTTGGCTATTTGCTAATGTCACTAGGGGCAATTGAAGTCCTTTTAGAGTGAGTGCTGTGCATAGTATACAGGTCACATGCATGACCTTGCCTGCGAGGGACCAGGATTGAACCTTGGACCGTCCACATATAAACCATGTGCTCTGCCACAAAGCTATGGCCTGCTCTCATAAGGTTCTGAATCTTGTATACATTTCAGCGGCACACTCTGGCCGCCAGCCTGCAAACCTGTTGCTGTTGCTGTTTCTGTTACCGTGCCGTGGCGAACAATGCGTGATGGTTGAGCTGCCGTTGACGTTCCACAGCACTGAACTGGCAAATATATGTAAGCCTGAAATTGGTTTAACCTGTTTAGCTGCGTCGGTGGCTGCGGCAGAAACTGCGATAGCTCAACAGTAAGAAATAACATCAAAGCAAATACATTAAAAATAAAATTAAAAACACAGCAATAAAAGATAAGCAGTACTGATAAAATTAAAGACTAGCTGATATCCTAAGCGCCTGCCTGAATAAAAATGTTTTTGACTGCTGGAAGAGGGGCCCAGGGCATCGTCTGAAGGCCCATGAGGCAGCCCCCTTGCTGAAGCTAAGCAGATCTGGGTCTGGTCAGTGCTTGCAGGGGAGACCACCTGGGAACCGTGTGTAGCCACCTTGAGTTCCATGAGGAAAGAAAGGTGGGATATAAACGTAATAAACAAACAAACAGAGAGGGGGCAAGCCTGGCCTCCCTTGGCAGGGAGTTCCACAGCCACCAAGAAGGTTCTCTTTTGCGTCTCTACCCGACACATCTCCAATGGCATCGGGGCCTCCCGCAAAGAACTTAAAACCCAGGCAGGCTTGTATGGGATAATGTGGCCCCACCTAGCTTGGTCCCAAGCCATATAGAGCTTTATAGGTCATAACCAGCACTTTGAATTCTGCCTGGAAACAGACCAGTAGCCAGTGAAGCTGCTGTAACTAGGGAGTCACGTGCTGTCTCTAAGCGGGCCCGGTCACCATCTGGCCACAGCATTCTGGACCAGCTGAGTTTCTGAACAATTTTCGAAGGCAGACCCATGCAGAACGCATTACAGTAGTCAAATAGGATGTAAGTCAAGCATGCAAGAGAGACTGAAAGAACTGGGCACGTTTAGCCTTGAGAAGAGAGAAGACAGAGGGGAGATATGACAGCGCTCTTCAAGGACTTGAAAGGTTGTCACAGAGAGGAAGGCCAGGATCTCCTCTCCATCATCCCAGAGTGCAGGACATGGAATCATGGGCTCAAGTTACAGGAGCCAGATTCCGGCTGAACATCAGGAAAAACTTCCTGACTGTTAGAGCAATATGACAACAGAACCAATTCCCTAGAGAGGTGGTGGGCTGTCCTGCGCTGGAGGCATTCAAGATGAGGCTGGGCAGCCATCTGCCAGGGATGCTCTGACTTGGACTCCTGCATTGAGCAGGGGATTGGACTCGATGGCCTTGTAGGCCCCTTCCAACCCTACTATTCTATGATTCTATGAGTGACCGTAGCCAGACTAGACATCTCTAACAACAGGCAGAGTTGGCACACGAGCCTCAGCTGTCCAGATGTACTCCTGAACATTTTTTTCCTTAGCACATGTCTCTGACTAATGCCATCTCTTTTCTGCTATGATATGCAATGGACCCTGTGAAGCTTGATGAAGAGTGTTGGGCACAACTCAGTGAGCTTTGTGGTCCATAGTGTGGCAGCCTTTATGAGGTAAGTGCTCTTTGATATATTTATGTCTCTCTGCCCTTCCAAATGCACTTAGGGAATGGAAGATTGCTGGTATGCCATAACCCGACTGTTTGGCTAAGCCTTTCGCTGTGGACTGGTGTTCTTGCCCTGTTGAAGGGATTCCTACGGTTTGAGAGGCACCTTACCATGAGTGAGCATCAGTACGAGGGAGACATAAAATCCCTCTAGTAAGGAACATCTAGTAAAAAAGGCCATTGCGTGTTAACCACAAGTGGTCCCAGCGGAAACATGGTCTTTGGTTTCGATTTCCTAAAAGGAAGGGGTTGTATTGCAGCTACAGTTTCAGGCCCTGTATAATCAAGGTCATTGTGAGGAACTGGATGTATTGGCATCTGTTCTGTGTGCTTTGTAAAACTTCCAGGAATAAAACGTATAAAGAAGAAATATGTCTAAATGGGTCAACAGAAGACCAATGCAAATGTTACCTTTGCAGTGGCTGGGGAGGGGGGGCTGCTTTGGCATAGGACAGTCCTACGCCACTCTAGAAATGTGTGTAAACAAGCTATGTATGGGCAGGTGGCCCTTTCACATTCATAATTTTCAGTGGCAGGAAAAGCAACTGCGCCACCCACTCCACTCACAAGGGGATTGTTTGCACTCAGTGACCAGATTCACACAATCATGGAGGGGAAATAAGCCATAGTGGCTTATTCCCCCCACCCCCAGGCACCATGGGCTGTTGTATAATTCTGGGTGGCTTGTTACCCATGGCAACAAGCCCCCCTGGCTGGGTTCACATGACATGACAAGCTGTGCTGCCAAGGGTAATTATGCTAGTCCCCCGGCACATGCCCAGGGTGGGAGATCAGCCACCATGGCTTATTTCCCCTCCATGATCGTGCAGATCAGGTCATGTGGAAATGCCAGTCAACAAAGCTCCCATCTGGCAAATGTAAGAATATTTGAACTGGCCCAGGGAGTTTAGCTTTAGGAGCACTCCTATGCTCTCAGACAGAGCACTCCGATACTGGGTTTTCCTATGCCCTGCCGGGCTCTTGCTGACAGGACAAAAGGGAGGAGGAAACTGGATTTTTATGTTTATTTGTTGCTGCTGCACCCTTTTGTGTTATTTTTGCTCTTTTTCTGAAATAAATAATTCTTCCCATTGCAAGCAATGGGAAGGAATTCATTTAGGCTAGCTTTGGGACTGGTTTAAACATTCCCCTGTGTGTGTGTGGGGGGGGGAGGCTGGGAGGACTGTGGGTCCTGTGGATCTCCACCGTTTCCCTCCCCACCCACTGGCATGCCCCCAACAACCCTCCTTTTCCCCCTCCCTGAGATCAGAGTTCAGACCTTAGGGGAAAAGCTGCTGTGGAAATCTCTGTGGGAGCTGAGAGGGGATTTGGAGGGAGAAATCCATCATATGTGATGGCCCCTTTGACATACTCCCTGGAACCATAGAATCACTCTGTTAGCTGTTCTATTGTTCATATTAGAAAAGATAAGATACAGCATACACAGGATTTGTAAACCCCTCCTACTCTCGGGAAAAGCACTTTGCTAGTCTTAAAGTACTAAAACGTCATCTTAAAAATAGGATATGGTACTGGGAGAATTGTTGTTTATTATACAGGGACGCAACTAACATATATCTGCTCTCTCTAATGATCCCTCATGTTCATTCCTGTAAGATCTGAGAAGCCACAAATATCTTACTCATGCATTTCCCCCTTTCAACTTAAAACCTCCTTGAGGTATAAATAAAACAAAAATACAGGATGGATAACACCTCCCTGTCTCAGCTGTTGCATCAACTTAAAGTAGGTGTTGTGTTGCTTAAAGGAGAGTTTCTGTAACGTTGTGGTTATTTAGGCCACAGTACCTTGGATGTGCAGTGTTTCATTTCTGTCCTCATCCCACACTCTGTGTTTTTACTTTAATTAGGGTCTAACTGACCCCAATGCCTTTGGCGAAGCCCTAATTAATATATAAAGGAACGAGGGAGCAGGGTTGAAACATCACAGAACAATCAGCAAGCTTATTTTAGTAGAATGCATGGAGTATGACGTAACAAAGGCTGGGGGGAAAAATATTCCATGAATTGGTGCCCTTTGGGGGGACAGCTATGTCCCCAAAAGTGTAGGAGGATTTAAAAGTGGATGGATATACAATGAAAGAAATAAATCTAGAATCCCAGGAAGTCATTTCGTTCCCCACTCTGATAAAAGCTAGACTCTGCCATTCAAAATTCAGAGCTCGAGACTGCATCTTTCACTGTACACACAGTAGCGGGTGAGTTGTGGAAGTGTGCCAAGAAAGAAAGACGCAAGAGGAAGATTTTTACAGATCACAGTCCATGGTTGCCAGCTTTTCTGCACCACAAAACCCAACATCCCTCTGCAGGAACTCATCTTGGAATATTATCCTTGGACGGCTGCCTCATTGTAGTAAGGGCGAGGCACCTCCCCCTGTTCAACATGCTAGACCCTTAGTAAGAAAGGGTGAAAAGGGTGCTTGGTTTCATCACTTTGCTTGCTGTCTTTGGCAGTAACCCGAAAGTCAACCAGACGTATACACCTAGGGGATAAAGGTGCCTAATCTGGCTTCCGTATTGGCATCCTTATGTGTAACATTTAAAAGCCAGGATCTTTGTTGTACGTACCAGAAACATGCTCTGCCTTCTTAGGACCCTGAAAGTTCCCTCCCCCTAGGCAAAGGAAGCTGGAGGAGCTGAAAGTGCTTGCCCTTCCCTTGCCTTTGCCTGCATTCTCACTCCCGTTGATAAAATCATGAATGTGTTAAGTAGTGTGAGCAGAAATTATTTTTCTCCCTTTCTCATTACGCTAGAGTGGGGGTGGGCAAACTTTTTCTGTCGAGGGCCACATTTCCTTGAGTGTAATCTGTCAGGGGCGGCATTGGCAGTGAGTGAGGACAAAGTGGGCAGAGCCAGAACCAACGGTGGGTGATCACCCCTTTTCTCTCTCTTTCTGCCACCCCCTTTTCTCTCTCTGCCACCCCCCTTTCTCTCTCTCCCTTCACACACAGTGAGCTGCTGTGGGAGAGACAGATCCCTTTTGCCAGCGGTATGAACTGATCGTATGCAAAAGGCATCTGAAATTATGCTGAGGGCTGCGTGTGGCAGCGGGTGGAGGGGGTTTCAGGAAATTCTCCTCTCCTCAATTTCAAGTAGAATGTTCTGTTTAAAGATCTTTCAGCTCATTCATAATTTTCAGCAGTACCTTATGAAAAAAATGTATGCCCATTCCTTTAAATTGCCTTCATTAATCTTATCACGTAGCCAAACCCTCATGTCAGATATAGTTATACTGTGATCTCATTCACGACATGGTCCATGACTGGCATCAGCCATGTGGGTACTTCAGAAAAAGGAAGTAGCAGCAATTGTAGGGTGGTGGGGGGAATTATACTGAAGATGTACTGACTGGGGGAAACAATGGGCATGTAATGGGCAATTGTGGGTTAATTAACCCATGAATTGCAGGGCAGGAGCAAGTGAGCTTTGCTGCTTCCAGCACACTCATCACTACCATTTTCAGTTAACAACCTACAATCGCCCGTTCAGAGGTTGTTAGTGTGATGTCCAAACCTGGACACTCTGGGTGTTTAGGGGTTAAACAACGCAGAGTTAACCCAACAACAATGCATGAGTTAATTAATTAACCAACCCATGATTGTCCGATATGTGTGAACAAGTTCAATGATACCATCAAAGACAGGAAAAGAGGATAAATATTGCATAACGTAAGTATTTTTCAGAAAAATATTTCTATTTGCTAAAACCATGACTTTTCCAACATGAAAATCAAAAGTGGCAACCCTAATTGTAATATACAAAGTAATGGCAGTTATTTTTCTTTTCTGAATAAGTCGCATCTCCGAATACAGCTTCAGCAAATTCAAATGACTGATAAAAAAGTAATTTATTTTAGTGGAAAATTTTGTTTCAGCCAATGGGGAAACCTTAGATTCATTGCCACTATTTCAGCTGGACAAAATGATGCCATCTCTTCTTTGCATGTTGTTATACTAAGACCACATCAAAATATGTGACTGCCCTATAATGTCATGATTGCAGCGTTGTTCTCATACCAGCTGAAAACCTATCACTAATTGTGTATTAAGCTTTGGCCTTCAATTATGCACTGAAATGTCCACACAGACAGAGGCAGTCTGTTAAATTACCATGTAAAATTTGTACTATGGTGAGCGTGGGAAGTTTCCCAAGATGGAAAGGAGAAAATCGAGCACTGCGAATTCTTCTGCATTCATCAGCAGATCACCCAACACTGTACTCACATTAGATCTTGCAAGTCCTTTAAAGGAGGAACCACTAAGGAACACCCAGGTGTTCCAGGAACAGGGGATAGTTATTTTATAGGCCATACTATTCTAAGTGCTAGATCCTGGCCAGAATGCTCTCCATTGGGAGACATTATGGGGTGCAAAACATTTTGAGGCCAATATATTGTGATGCAGTGGATAGACCATCACATATGGGTGGGAAAGGCCTGCATTCAAATGCCTTCACAGCCATAAACCTCAGCGGGTTTCAGTTACTTTCTTTCTCAGCCTAATAAACTTCATGTGCATGTTCAGAAGATGACCGGAGATGACCCAAAATATGCTCTTATGAGGTACTTGGGAGGAAAAGCAGGAACAAACACATTTTTTTTTTAAAGTGCTGGTAAACCAAGGGGTTTGGAAACAAGACTGAGGGCCGATCTACATTGTACCCACCATCGCAACAAATTCGATGTCCTGTCAGGTTAAACGCTCTCACATTAAAACGTGATTATCCACACTCAGCCATTTTACTGCCTGGGAATCAGGCTTCCTGCACTGAGCAGGGGGTTGTTCTATCTCTTCAAATGAGACTAAGTTTTACCCTCTTCTATCCCCTGCTTCGGCTTTTTTTTTTTCTTCGAATCATTGAATCTTCAAAGAACATGCCTGAATTTGAAAAAAAAAATCACAGAGAAGCCACGATTCTTTAAAGATAACATCTTAATTAAAAAAAAAAAATTAATTCCCAGGCTGTCTCCCATCCAACTACTGACTGGGGCCGACCCAGCTAGCTTCAGAGATCAGACAAGCACGCGCACATCCAGCCCTTTGCTTGTTGCTGAGGAAACATTCAGTACTGAGGAGGCTATGCAATCAGTAGCCAGAAGACGACATGGGGCTGTTGAGAGCTGTGATTGGACAGGAGGGAAATACAAACACCACCATATATGGGGAGAGCCAGAGCCTGCAGGAGAGGCCACCACCACCACCGGGGAAGAGGCGGGCCTGCTGCTGCTGGGCCTGCTGCTGCTGCTGCTGACGCCGCCGCTGCCACTGCCACCACCACCAGGCCTTCCCTGTGGACTTCTGCCTGGCAGACCACCAGTCCCTGCAGGACCAGGCCCCCAGGTACCGAGCCAGCTGTGCTGCTCCACCTGCCCTCCCTGGAGGGGCTACATAAGCTGGCTGGCTGAGGGCCTGGGAGAGCCAGGGCCTGCAGGAGTGGCCACCACTACCACCACCACCACCACCACCACCACCGGGGAAGAGGCGGGCCTGCTGCTGCTGCTGCTGCTGCTGCTGCTGCTGCTGCTGCTGCTGCTGCTGCTGGGCCTGCTGGGCCTGCTGCTGCAGCTGCTGCTGCTGGGCCTGCTGCTGCTGCAGCTGCTGCTGCAGCTGCTGCTGCCACCACCACCACCACCACCTGGCCTTCCCTGTGGACTCCTGCCTGGCATTATTATTTTTAAGGGGATTTTTAATTTTTGTTTTGTTTTGTTTTAATTTCTGGGGGATTTTGTTGTGTTTTTAGGGGTGGGTAGCCTGCCTGATAGGCGGGAGTGAGGGGGCATGTGTCTGCCTGATGGAGGCAGTGGGGGGAGTGTTGGGGGCCAGAACATACCGAGGCTGGGCGGCAGGCGCTGGCGGAGCGCTAGGGGCAGGCCATGCCAGGTAAGGGGAACAAGGGAGAGATGTGTAGTATCTGTCCCCTGCTCCGGGCCTGTCCAGAGCCAAAGGATGGCTGGGAGAGGCGTGACCCCATCTTCTGGCCTTCGTTTGCTGCTCTGCAATGCCAGGTCTGTTACCCAGAAAACCTCCCTCATCCAAGACATGATCCTGGATGAGGGTGCAGACCTGGCATGTATTACGGAGACCTGGCTGGCCGAGGCTGCTGCTCCAACCCTTGCAGCCATGTGTCCAGCTGGATTTTCGTATGCACAGCAGCCGAGGGCTGGGGATCGGGGAGGGGGAGTGGCTGTTATCTACCGAGAGTCCTTGGTCTTCACCAGACCCCCTCTCCGGGAGACCAAGGTTGCTGAGTGCATGTACTGGAGGTTGGGCCCGAAGGGCAGTCTGGGGATTCTGCTCGTGTACCGTCCACCCCGCTGCACGACTGACTCCCTGGCCGAGGTGCTTGAGGTGGTCTCTGATGTGTGTGTACAGTCCCCGAACTTACTGGTGTTGGGGGACTTCAACGTACATTCGGAGGCCATCCTCACAGGAGCACCTCGGGACTTCATGGAGACCATGGCCTCCTGGGAGCTGCACCATATTCTAACTGGGCCCACCCATGTAGCCGGTCATGCACTAGACCTTGTGTTTGTTTCTGGAGAAGTGGGGAGTGATCTGGAAGTCGGGGGTATATCCACCACCCCCTTGTCATGGTCAGATCACTATCTGATGACGTTGGACTTCTCGGTTCCACAACCCCTCCGCAGGGGTGGAGGACCCATTAAAATGGTCCGCCCCAGGCGTCTTATGGATCCAAATGGATTCCTGAACGCGCTTGGGGATTCTCTGGGGCATGCCAACGGCCACTCGGTCGGGACTCTGGTGGGTGAATGCCGCAATCACTGGGGCATTAGATCAGGTGGCTCCGAAATGCCCTCTCTCCCTGAACAGGCATTTTGTTGTTCCTTGGAACCTTGCACCATGGTTCAATCCGCGGTTACGAGCTCTGAAGCTCTGAAGCAGGAGATGAGACGGCTAGAGCGCCGGTGGCGGAAGTCTCGCTCCAAAGATGATCAAACATGGGCTAGAGCTGTATCTTCAGCCTATCACGTGGCGGTGAAGGCAGCAAAAAAGGAATATTATGCTGCCTCCATCGCATCTGCAGAGTGCTGTCCCAGGAGGCTGTTCCAAGTGGTCCGGAGCCTGGTCGGTCCTGTGGCTCCGGAACCACTGGAGCATTCTAAGGCCTCCTGTGAGGCCTTGGCAAGGCACTTTGCAGATAAAATTGATCAGATTAGGTGTGTTACTCTGCATGCTGTGGATACAGTTAGTGAGCAAGAGGCGGCCTGTGGCAAACCGGTTTTGTGGGATCGGTTCCAGCTTCTTCCTCCTGATGAAGTGGACAAGGTGCTTTCATCGGTACGGCCGACCACCTGCTTGCTTGATCCTTGCCCATCTTGGCTCATTATGAGCTGCAGAGAGAGACTGGGTGAGGGGATCAAGGCGGTGGTGAACGCCTCCCTTGAGGAGGGAGTGATGCCATCAGCCCTCAAGGAGGCAGTGATAAGACCGCTCTTAAAGAAGCCCTCCTTGGATCCTCAAGTTTTGAACAACTTTCGCCCACTCTCAAATCTGCCATTTTTGGGCAAGGTGATTGAGCGGGTGGTGGCGGTGCAGTTGAAGGCACACTTGGAAGAAACTGATTATCTAGACCCATTTCAGTCGGGCTTCAGGCCTGGGCATGGGACAGAAATGGCCTTGGTCACCTGGTAGATGATATGAGGAGGGCTCTGGATAGGGGTGAATGCTCCTTCCTTGTTCTCCTCGACCTCTCAGCGGCTTTCGATACCATTGACCATGGTATCCTCCTGGACTGCCTGGAGGGGTTGGGCACTGGGGACACTGTATTGCGGTGGTTCCGGTCCTTCCTCTCCGGCAGGTACCAGAGGGTAGCACTGGGAGAGGAGGTTTCGGACCCGTGGCCACTTACTTGTGGGGTGCCACAGGGTTCCAGCCTCTCCCCGATGCTATTTAACATCTATGTGAAGCTGCTGGGGGCTATCATCAGGAGGTTTGGGGTGCAGTGTCATCAATATGCGGATGACACGCAGCTCTACCTCTCATTCAAATCTTCACCAAGGTTGGCCGTAGAATCCCTGTCCAAATGTCTGGAGACGGTGAGTGGCTGGATGGGGAGGAATAAGCTGAAGCTGAACCCTGGCAAGACCAAGGTACTTTTGGTGGGAGACAAGAAGAGGCTGGGGGATGCTGACCTGGTGTTGAATGGGGTACGGCTACCCTTGAAAGACCAGGTCCGCAGCCTGGGGGTCATTTTGGACTCCCAGCTGTCCATGGAGGCTCAGGTGTCAGCTGTGAGCCGGACAGTGCTGTATCAACTCCATCTGATACGGCGGCTGCGCCCCTTCCTTCCCGACCATCTGCTCCCATCAGTAGTACATGCCCTGGTCTCCTCTCGTTTAGACTACTGTAATGCGCTCTACGTGGGGTTACCCTTGAAGATGGTTCGGAAACTGCAGCTGGTACAGAACGCGGCGGCTCGCCTGATTAAAGGCAGCTGCGGGCGAGATCACATCACTCCAGTGCTGAAGGAGTTGCATTGGTTACCAGTTGTTTTCTGGGCCAAATTCAAGGTGTTGGTTTTGACCTTTAAAACCCTATATGGTTCTGGCCCAGCCTATCTTAAGGAGTGCCTCCAGCAGCACCAGACAGGCCGCTTAACAAGATCAGCCTCGGATGGCCTTCTCTCTGTCCCATCAGCCAGGACAGCTAGACTGGTGGGGACGAGGGAGAGGGCCTTTTCTGTGGTGGCCTCCACTCTGTGGAACTCCCTCCCTAGGGAACTCCATCATGCCCCCTCTTTAATGAGCTTCCGTCGTGCATTAAAAACGTTGTTGTTCAGGCAGGCATTTGGGGTGGGTTAGGGTATTTTAGAAAATGTTTTTATTGTAGAATTTTATTGTTTTAAACTGTTTTTATTGTATGTTGTGCATCGCCCAGAGTGGCTGGGTGACCAGCCAGATGGGCGATTAATAAATTTAATAATAAAATAATAAAAAAAATAAATATATGGACAGGCAGGGGAGGGGACTACGACCAGATAAGGTAGCGAAGGCAGAAAATCAGAGCACATTAAGGGGAAATACTGGGATATCAGGGTACTGAAAGCGGGAGCACAGAAGTGGGAAATTCCAGTTCCGATTCGAGGCGGGTACTGCATAGTGTGACAGATGGGTGGTGAAACCTTGGAAGTGAAAAAACCCGTAAGTGTAGATTGGCCCTGAGACTTCAAGATGTTCTGGTGGGACAGAAACTATCAGATAGCACCACATGCTTACATCAGTTGGATTGTAGGAACCAGTGTGGGAAAGGACAGCTAGGGGAGCTACACCTGATCAAATTCTCCATTCTGTACAACTATCAGTGGATTACTTACTCCCTTACCCGCATTACTTACTCCCTTACTTCCTTAAAGCAACAAAGAACATAGGAACACAGTGTTCTCCCTGCCGTGTTGCAATCAATCGAAGCTTTGACATTAAGGCTCCTAAATGCGTTATTTGATTCATGGGATCTCAGCAACTTTGGGAGTGCACATTTTGGGAACAAGCCTCATTGACCACAATGGGAGTTACTTCTGAGTAGACACACATATGTTTGTGCTGGGAAAGATAGAGAGGGGAAACAAAGGGATAGGAAACCAGCCCCCTTTCTAACCTGATGCTGCACAGGAATGAAGGTGTGAACTAGTTATTTCTGAAGGCGATAAAGCAAATAATGGAGAATTGCAGCTTGGGGAAAGTGCTTTACAGCCTTTAGGGGATTAGTGCTTTAAAATGTGCTATTTCAACTGAGACGGATCTCTGTAAATGCTGCTGTGCGCATTCGGGGGACAAGCCTCATTGACTACAATGGGATTTACTTCTGAGTACACACTAATTGGTTTGTGCTGGGAAACACAGGGATGGGAAACACCCCTTGACTGGGGTCATGGTGAAATGCACACCCCTGGGCAGGGCTGACATACCCAAGGACTGAGGCACACAGCAACTATATTGGGGAGAACCCGACTTAAGGAAAGGAATTGGACTTTAAGCAGGAAACTTAAAGGAGTCTCAGGAAATCCAGTTTTTCCCTGATAAGCTCTGGGGTGGCTGTGGGATGGCCACAACATCATGTATCCCTACTGACCTCCAAACACAGCCAGCTCGGAGGAACTCGCTGGTGGAGACACCCCCTCTGTGAAATCTTCCTATGAAATATTGTAAGTATAATCCAAGACTCTTTTGGCATCTTTCACAATACCTCAGACAATGCATCAGAAAAGGAACTTCTAAATTTGCCTCAAATTTTACTTCAGGTAAAATCCTGTGGCAACCTATGGATGTGTGGGACCCACACCCTGGCACATTCTGCTAGTCTCATCAAAACTCTTCTGGCTTACCACAGAGGCTGCCTTTATGCATGGATTATGTGAAGCTGCATCATGTGTTGAAAGGGGCCCAGTTTCTGAGATTTGTGTGGCTCCTTGGCTCTGCCACCAATATTCATGGTTTGGTGTGGATATCTGCAGGGAAAACCCTACACACATAGAGCTGGAACCCTAATCATGTAGAAACCATAGGAACATAAGAAGAGCCCTGCTGAATCAGACCAACGTCCATCTAGTCCAGTATTCTGTTCACACAGTGGCCAACTGGCTGTTGACTGGGAACCCACGAGCAGGACATGAGTGCAGCAGCACCCTCCCGCCCATGTTCCCCAACAACTAGTGACATAGGCATACTGCCTCTGCTACTGGAGGGAGTACATAGCCATCAGAACTAGTAGCCATTGATAGCCTTATCCTCCAGGAACTTGTCTAACCCCCTTTGAAAGCCATCCAAATTGGTGGCCATCACTACATTCTGTGGTAGCAAATTCCATAGTTTATGCGCTGTGTGAAGAAGGACTGTCAGGACTGATTCTGAGCACAGGGAGATAGCAGCTCAGATTCAGAAGAGGAACATACAGACCCGGGGGATGCATTTTCCCAAGCCAGTTCAGATATGGATAGGCGTGCTTCTCAAGTTACCAACTCCCAGAAGCCCCCCCCCCTTGCCCCACTCTGTGAGAAGCTGGGAGGAGGAGGAGGAGAGTGGGGGCTGTGACCTAAGAGATGCTAGACTATGGCGTAGAGCTAAGAGGGAAACGTCAGGGGCAGAGCTCAGGTGGTCGACCTGGGTAGCGATGCATGAGAGGCGACGTAGGGAAGCATCACTGGAAGGGCGGGACATCCCTCCCTAAGTTAGTCTAGCCAGCAGGCCTCACTTCAAACTGCAGGCAACGTCATGTTCCCGTTGGAATCCCCTAGAGATGTTCCTTTGTCTTCGAGGATTTGCATCCGTAATGAACCTGTTGATAAGGAATTAAAGGCCTGAGACTGAAGCCTCTCTATTTGGGTGTGTGAGTGCACCAGGAAAGAGGGGGCCAGAGGGAAATGTGACAAGGACCTCCTTTTCTCTGTCCTGAATCTCCACCAATCAGCTTCATGGGATGACCCCAGGTTCTAGTATTACGAGAGAGGGAAAAAATGTCTCCCTGTCCACATTCTCCTCACCATGCATAATTTTGTACGCCTCTGCCGTGTCTCCCCTTTCCTTCCTTTTTTCCAAGCTGAAGAACCCCCGCTGTTGCGACCTTCCCTCAAATCCAGCTCAAGTGGAAATCCTGTCCACGTAGAGGCCTGTGCAACCAGGGTTTCCCCTGCAGTCATCTACCCCCAAAGCCTGGACATCAGGGCAGGGCCAAGGGGCCAGGCACCCTCAGGTGTGGGGCCAACTTCTGGCTCTGCAATCCTTTTTACACCTGGTGGCCATTCCCGCATGAAAGGGGCGAGAATGTCTGTGATATTTTGCCAGAGGAGAAACATCCACATTTACTTCAAGTGAAAATTCTCTGGTCTAATCTGAGCTACCAAATAATTTCATTTGGAATAATACTGATCTGGGCCCAGCTGTTCCTAGGAACCTCGGGCCAGATCAATTAGTATTTAAAAAAAAAAAAAAATGGTTGAAGACAGCCTTCTCCTCTGTGGCCAGCTATGTGGAGGGCTTGGACTGCCCCTGTCAGTAGGTGCTGGGGCTCAAATCAGGAACCCTCAGATCTCTGCGCTGCTGCCCCGTGGCATGGATCACAGCGCTGGAAGTCCTCTGGACTGAGATGTGCCCTTAGGCTCCAGGGTGTCTCCACCCACCTGGGCAACCCGTTGGCTTCGCCTAACCTGGACAGACTTTCAAGGGTTCCAGGTCTGCACTGTGCACTGCTAGAAAAAGAACAGGGGAGATAAGCAAATGGCTGCACTTCATCCTCACAAAGAAAGGGATGCAGAATGAAGGGTAACAGTTTCTCACCTTTCCCTGGAATGGTTATTGTGTTTTTTTATACAGTTGCATGGGGCAGGCAGAAATTCACACAGTGAATGCTTTCTGAGCTCCAGTGACAGGGAAAGCTTTATCTGTTGGATTTAATAATAATGCTTAACATTTATACCATGCACTTTGAGAGTTTAAACTTAAAGCACTTCAGAATACATTATCTCAATCATCCTTACAACAAAATGAAAGATGTTCAGTTTTATTTATTTTACCCCCTGGAATTCAAGGCAGTCCACACATCCTTTTCTTGGGCTTCCGCAGGAAGTTGCAGGGGATGGGGGGCAATTGCACCCGCCTGGATGAGCCACAATCCCCAGATTCCCAGCTTTCATTTTAAAAGAAGAAGCAAGTCTCTGGCCCTTGTAGACCTCAAAAGGTGAGGCAAAACACACAGCCAGCATTTTGCACATTTGTTTGGTAAGCAAAAAGCTCCCGCATTTCAGGGTTTTTAGCCGATGATGAAGTCATAGCAACATTTGACACACCCACTCTTTGGAGAACGAACTTCTAGGTTCATTGTAAAGCCTTCTGGGGGGTCTTCCCCAGTGGGAAGTGATGGCTGCTTTTTGAACTGATTTTTTGAACTGATCAAGAAATCAGTTCAAAAATACAGGATTTTAGTGAAGCTCAGATTGGACAGCAGTGTCTCTACCCCAAAAGAAAGGGTAGGCGCATAGGTGTGCATAGCACATTCCATTAGGGTGTGCACCCAGGGAATTTTATTTATTTATATTTTTTAAAGGTGAACATTTATTGAATCCTCAATCATAAAGGACATTATTTTTATTCATCAAACAAACTAAAGAAACTTAACTAAACTTATTTTTTAATTAACAACTAAAGTTTACTTTAAAAAAAAAAGCCAGTGTGGTGTAGTGGCGAGAGTGTTGGACTGGGAGCCGGGAGATCCGGGTTCTAGTCCTCCCTCGGCCATGGAAGCTCACTGGGTGACTTTGGGCCCGTCACAGACTCTCAGCCCAACCTACCTCACAGGGTTGTTGTTGTGAGGCTAAAATGGAGAGGAGGAGGATTATGTATGCTGCCTTCAGCTCCTTAGGAGGAAAAAAGGCGGGATATAAATGCAATAAATAAATAAATAAATAAATAAATACAAACTTTAAAAATGAGACACAAAATACCACATTTTTGCTGTAGTGATAACCAGGTGTATACAAAGATACAGTCAATTTTCATGATCTTTATCTTTAACCAGATAATGAGCTAACCCCCAAATTAACCAAACTAATAATAGCCCCTATCAAGGAGATACCCGATTTGGGACCCTACATATCAGTAACAATTAGAGACAATCCTACGTAAAGAAATCCCAGGCCTTCCCCTCTGTGTGGAGTTTCTCCTGCTGCTGACTGGGCTGACTGAGATATCCCCCCCCCGCCCCCTGTGATGACACGGAAGCAGCTCCAGCAGGGTTACATACCTCCCTGCACAAAGATTACAAACACTGTAGACACTGTGCTGGGCACGCCTGACGCAGCCACTTATACAGGTCAAAGAATTTTCTAGAAGAGTAGTTGGAGGGGGAGGGGAGGACCGATGGCAATGCAGGGCCGCAGCAGGGGGGGCGCATGCTACGAGTAAATGTGGGCTTCCTATACAGTTCTACAACATCTATATTACGCAATTCGGCACTTATTGCATAATGCGACAATCCATTCTTTAAAACTAAAAGAGCGCACCATGCGATTAAATTAAAACTCAAAGCCAATTTTTTTTTTGGACATTAGGGTGTGCCTGGACACACCTGGAACACCCTGTAGCACACCTATGGGTAGGAGCAAAGGCAGGAGTTCATGATCTTTCTCACTCGGGTCTTGATAATATTTCTTTCCTGAGTTTGTAAGTTGTTAAAAAATTACCCTGATGATGCATGCAGATAAACTTCGTCAGTATTATATTTACATTACAAGAGTCAGGTCTGTGGCTGAAAGCGTGTGGGTTATGCCAGCCCTGTAAAGTAGCCCACTGTTGTTATGCCCATTATTCCCATTTTGCAGGGGGGGGGGGCAGTGGCAGTTAGAGTAGCGTATGACATCTCTGCAGTGTAGTCCAGTGTTGTTATCCAGTCTTCTTGTGTGTTGATTGTTTTAGGGAAATCCGGGAGCGGGAGGGGAGGCAGCAGCTGTGAAGGTACTTGTAGCAGGACTGCAACTTATTAAAGTGTCGAGGGGGGTATCAGGAGGGAGGAATGTGTGTTGATATAGCTTTATGAGAATGTGCACGTTTCCGTTCTTGCGGTAGGGCCTCTCCCACTCACTTTTAGCCCAGGCCTTGGAGCTAGGGATGTGTGAACCTACCCCCGTCCGGGTTCTCTGGGCCCCCGCCAAGCCACTGCCCCTGCTCGCCAGTCCCCGGGCTGCGCTCGAGCCCCTCCCGTGCTCGGCGAGCAGCCCGCACTCACCCCAGCGGCCTCATCAAGCTCTACGTTCACCATTTCTTGAGAAATAAAATGATGGCCACAAAATGCACATATTTGCGTATGTGCGAAAATGCGTATTTTTGCGAAAACGCACATTTTTGCAAAAACATGCATTTTTGCAAAAACGCGCATTTTCACGCATAAGCAATTTTTCACATTTTTGCAGTCACCATTTTATTTCTCAAAAGGAGGCTGCTGGGGTGAGTGTGGGCTGTTTGCTGAGCACGGGCAGGGGGCAGGCAGGGGCAGAGGCTCAGCAAACAGGGCTCAGGGGCACGGGCAGGGGCGGTCCTACTGGATTCCCAGACTGAATCGGGCACCTGCACCATTCCTACTTGGAGCCGTGCAGACTATATGCCATTCAGCTCCCCAGAAGTCAGCGTTTTCTCATGTATTCTGTAATAACAAAGCCTGATGTGAAAGTGCCTGTGTTTATGGTGTGTTGTCTGGAGAGCAGAGCCTGGGAGTGGGCTGCAAGCTGAGCAAGTCATCCGGACCCCAATATTAACCCTGCTCTCCCTGCTTCTAATGGCCTTTGGCCCATTACAGGGGTGAAGGGAGCCAGGGAAGGAACTGAGGGTTTCCACTGTATATGGGAAAAAATTGTGTAGATACCAGGTCTACCCACTGAGAAACAGCAGAAGTCTCAAAAGGGAGCTCTGCAGTCTGAGTGACTTAGTCAGTGGCAGGTGTTGCAGGGATCAGGTTACATCTAGCAATGCATTTTGGGAAGGAGAAGCAATGGCTGATCTCCATTTCTGAGAACACTAAGGCCAGCTGTAACGCATCTTGCCGCTTCCCTTTGGGGAAACACACAGGCTGCTGAGGCAGCTTAAGGCAGAAGTGCAGAGACACATGGCATTCCTTATACAAAGCCAGAGATTAATTCCAGGTGGTGCACTAGGTAAAAAAGTCACTTGAGACCAAATTGTGAGCACCGCCTCATGGTTGGAGAGGGGATGGAAGCCTCAGTGCAAAGTCTCCCTTTAGGGTGAAGAATCATAGAATCACAGAATAGCAGGGTTGGAAGGGGCCTACAAGGCCATTGAGTCCAACCGCCTGCTCAATGCAGGAATCCAAGTCAGACTCAGAGCATCCCTGACAGATGGCTGTCCAGCCTCATCTTGAATGCCTCCAGTGTGGGGGAGCCCCCCACCTCCCTAGGTAGATAGGATAAATCCATCTCTGTCACTGATTTATTCATCCAGATTACAGGTGTACCCGTTGCTTCTCCCACAGCTAAAGGTATTCCCCACAGGGTCTCTAGGGATGCCTTCCCCAATCTGGTGCCCTTCGGATGTTTTGAAGTTCAGCTCGCAAGTCCCAGCCACAGCATGGCCAATGGCCAGGGATGCTGGGAGTTGTAGTCCAAAACACCTGGAGGGTACCAGGTTGGGGAAGACTGTTCTAGAGAGTGCTCACTAATGTTTCCAGAATGAAGGGAATCCTTCTAGGGCAAGTCATATGCAGTTGTCAATGTTAAAATAAGGGCAGAGGTGCCATAAAATATCTAATATGATATTCGTACGACAGCTGTACAGTGTTCATGCACTGGTATTTTTTCTCTTGTTCCTAGGTGTGTTTGTGTTTTATCCTTCATTCCCAATAAAGCTTTGTGGGACTTCATGATTCTTCTTGAATATAACACTCTTCTGCATTTGTTGTTGTTGTTCAGTTGTTAAGTTGTGTCTGACTCTTCGTGACCCCATGGACCATAGCACGCCAGGCCTTCCTGTCCTGCGCTGTCTCCCGGAGCATGCTCAACTAACAGCAACACAAGGAAAGTGCAGAGGTGTGTTGTAGCAGCGCAACCACAAATTGCTGTGCAGCTTTGCCTCCCCCCTGCCCCCCGCCTTGGAAAAATCCCAACAGACGCTCATGGACTAGGCTTCTATCTAGTCTCCCATCCAGGCAGTGACCAGGCACAGATGTGCTTAGCTTCCACATCCTTGCGGAACCATCTGCCTTCATGCCATGCCCTGGGACTTCCCAATGGATTGCAGATGGCAAGCCCATCTTGAGAGAGCAGCAACGTGCCCAAGGCCACCTAGCGCATTCATTGCTTAGGTGAGATTTGAACCACAGGCTTCACAGCGGGTCCCCAAGTGTTAATCGCTGCACAACAGTGTGCATTTTTCTTCCTAAGCAAACCACAGGAGCTCTAGAAGGAGAAGAAAAGGGGCTACCAGCTTGGTGTGGGAGTTGTCATATTTCCTGTTGCACACCTTGTGGATGTTCCCAGAACTGCTTCCCCCCGTGAACCCACTCATGAAGCATTTTGGTTCCTACTATCGTTTTAGGAGTGTTCCCCTGTGGAAGCCTAAAGAAGCCTTGGAAGTGCAGAAAAGTCTAATTCTGGTCGGGATCGAGCAACACTAATGGGCAGTATGGAGTACGTAATACTTTAGCTATGGCTGGTTGGGCTTTTCAGTCTTTCTCTGGCCTTTTTCTAATGTTTTGAGGTTTCTTTCCATTTTATCCAACAATCACTATCAGTCTCTCTAAAGCACTTGTTAACTACAATCGGGTGGAAATAAGACATTGATTCCGCTTGTTTAATGGGATGGCTGGAGGAAAGGTCAGGGGTGTGGCTGCAGACTCTGAAAAAACACTGTGGGGGAAAAGAGCACTTTTGCCTGAAATAGCCTCATATTTTCAAGATTGCAAGTTCTGGCCAATAAAAATACAAATCAAATCCAAAGCCCACAGGAAGATGTTGCATCTAAGACAGGCCAGGGAAAAGAGGGCGTAGAAGAAGGGGAATAACAGCAGATGATGTCACCAGCTGATCAGAAAAGGGAAACGCTGCAGGACTGTGGGTGCGTATAGAAAAGGATTGCGGGAAGGAAAGTCTTGAAAACATTTTGTTTTCCTCTCCAGTTTAGTTTTCAAAAGCTTGGCAGAAAGAAACAAGCACTTGGGTATAGTAGTGAAATTATGCTTATGATTATGAGTCTCAAAGACAGGGCATTTTCCTTTCTATTTTTTCTGGAATTAGTTGAGAAATGCAAGAAGCATCAGGTATAGCTGAAATTAACATTTGAAAATATTTGAAATTTGACAAAAAAAATCCAGCACCACCATTCACATTTGAAATACACATTTTCTATTTTGAAATGTGTGTTTGAAGTTTGAATTTTAAATCTGAGCTCCTAGATTGGTTGGAAATTCTTGCCATCTACACAATCAGTCTATCCTATGTGAGCTCTGAGAAAGCTTATTTTCCGAAGTAGGATGATTTGCTACTATTGCACTTGAAGGGAAGGTGTGTTGAAACTTGTTGGACTATTTACTGGCTAGACTAACTTAGGGAGGGATGTCCTACCCTTCCAGTGATGCTTCCCTAGATTGCCTCTCACGCATCGCTAACTGGGTCGACCGTCTGAGCTCCACCCCCGACGTTTCCCTCTTAACTCTATGCCACAGTCTAGCATCTCTTAGGTCACAGCCCCCACCCTCCTCGTCCTCCTCGTCCTCCTCCCAACTTCTCACTGAGGGGGCAATGGGGGGACTTCAGGCCCGGCCATCTGGTAGTTAGTAACCTGAGAAGCCCGCCAACCCATATCTGAACTGGCATGGGAAAATGCCTCCCCCGTAGGGATGTATGAAAGTTCCACCACGGATCTCGGGGAGGCCGAATGCCAGCGCATTCGGCCCCCCGAAATCGGTGGCAGAACGGCCTGCCACCCCCCCACCCCCCCGGGACGAGACTTACCTTGGGCGGATCTTCCTGGCGGTGGCGGCGGCGGTTCGGTGGCAGCGGCGGCTGGTCTACCGACCGATTGCTGCTGCCGCCATTTCCAGGTTAAAAAAAACAAAAAAACAAAAGAATGTGATAGGCTATGTAAAGATTTACGTAGCCTATCATGGCGAGATTTTTAAAAAATACCATGATAGGCTATGTAAATGTTTATGTAGCCTATCACGGCTGACTTAAAAAAAACACAAAAAAACGCGTGTACGCAAATGGCGGCGGCCATGGCCGCTGCCATTTGCGTTCCTTATTTTGGCACGTCTTAGTCTACGTAAACATTTACGTAGACTAAGACAGCGAAAATAAGGGGAACACAAATAGTGTAGACGCTACGCTATTTGCGTTCCCCTTATTTTCGCCATCTTAGTCTACGTAAATGTTTATGTAGAGTAAGACGTGCCAAAATAAAGAATGCAAATGGCGGCGGCCATGGTTGCCGCCATTTGCATATGCACGTTTTTGTTTTTTTAAAAAAATCAGCCATGATAGGCTACGTAAACATTTATGTAGCCTATCACGGCTGAGTGCAGGGATGCAAACGGCGGTGGCTACGGCCGCCGCCATTTGCGTCCCTGCTAGCCAGCGGCCGGATGTCCGGCTGCTGGCGGAGCCGGCTGGCAGCTCCGCAGAATCGCTGCAGAGCACAGCCGGCCGGCCAGGATTCCAGGGGGGAGGAACGGAGCACCTCCCCCCCCAGCTGGGATTCTGGGGGGAGGGACGGAATGCCTCCCCCCCACCATCAACATAATCCGCGGAAAGGTAAGTCACTTTCGTACATCCCTACTCCCCTGGTTCTGGCTGTTCCTCTTCTGAATCTGAGCTGCTAACTATTTCCCTGCACTCAGAATCAATCCTGACACTTTTGCATGCAAGTGGCTCATGTATGCCCCAGCCGTGGGCTGCTAAGGTTTAGAGGTGCCAAGATAATGATAAGCCAGACCCAGGTTTGCTTACAAGGAGCCTTTATTGAGTACTTACAGCACACAGGCATATCCAATGGTTGGATCAGACAGCTTCTCTGAACCCAGAGCCATGGGGTAAAATGGGTTTTATACCATACATGTCAGCAGTGAGGCAGCATGACAGCAGCAAGCATTAATTAGCATTCATCTGCAACTTTCCCAGCATAGACTGACAGTGCTTGTGCAGAGGGAAAACAATCAGAGCTTTCCCAGCACAGACACCTGTAGCTCATCATAAACATAGCTTCACTTCTCAGGCACATCCTAGGCCCTGATAAGATACTAGCCTTCATTAGTGCAGCCTCACCACATTCCATGCTATTGACCTTTGACTCATCTCACATGCTCAGAGGCCCAGTAGCAAGGAAATTGCACTTATGATGAACCTAAGCCAAGCATTATGGATCTCTAGGCCCCTCTAAAACTACAGGTGACTTGGTTAAACTCCTGGGACATTACAGCTCAGTCTTTGAGAAAAGCAGAAGAAGCAACCATGTATATGGGTTTTAATTGTCTGTATGGATATATATGTCTGTCTGTCTGTCTGTCTGTCTATATGTTTATTATTAAGGTAATAAAATTGATTGCCATGACTTCTGTTCAGTGATTGTTATGTCAATGAGCACCTTAAAGTCCATCTTGACCAATGCCTTGCATAAGATGCAGAAGAAGAAAGTTCTTGAGGAGTGGAGGCTGGTGAAGTCAGTGATGTCAGTGGGACTGTGAATCCACTCTGGGTTTCAGTCAGAACCAGTCAGAACTCTAAAGGAGCTATCCGAGGTGCTGAACCTATTTGGGGGATTGGGTTCAGCACCTTGGATAGCTTCTGACTGAAACCCAAAGCTGATTCACTGCCCCACTGACATCGGAGCTACCAGCCTTCACTGTTCTTGAGTCAAAAAGTCTTTTTGAATAGACTAGAAAAGCAAATGCCCATTGAAATTAGGCACTTATTTCAGCCAGATTTTTGTTCCACGTTTATTCAAGCTTCTAATTAGCTGGAAGCCAAGAGACAATGGCCATTCCCCCACCCACCCTTTTTATTGCACATTTTTAATTTGTTTTGATGGACACCTATATTTTCTTCACTACAGAGTTCAGTGGACTTTTCAGGTAATGTATGTTCATGCTACTAGCACAAAATTCATGGGGATCCACAGATTCTGAGCATGAACTATAGAGGTGCTTTTGTATAAAAACATTTTTGAAGAGAATAATTTCCTATTTAAAAGACATTACAGGACATCGGTTAACACTTTGACCCAGAAACTATTTGGCTGGGTGATTTAGCAAATGATATCAGTGGCTCAAATAAAACTTGCTGATTAACAACATTTTATTAGTAGCAAGAAATTTGTAAGCTTCCAGATGGAAATCAGTAACTATTCCTTCAGTTCTAGAATTGCTCATCAAAATATGTCAGTGCCTAAATTCAAAATGGTAACATCATAGAATGAGACAAAATGAGGCAAAAAGTAACTTTTATTCAATATTGGGTTCTTTCGTGTGATATTGAATGGCATATTGCAGTTTAAGTGACTTGAAAGTATACTTGATACAACAAATTGTTTGGTATGCTGAGTTTTATGTTTTTCCTTTCTTTGAGATGGGAATACATTATGGCATCTCTACAGCAGCCTAAAATCCTGCATTTAAAATGGGTCTTTCTGCTTCCATTTTAAATGCAGGATCACGATTCCCCTTTTCACCTGCTTCCTTTTTCCCCACCGCCTTCCCTCTCCTTCTCCCTGTATCTGAGTCTTCCATTATCTTTCATTGATCTCATTCCTCTTCTTGTCGCTTTTCCTCTTTTCACGGAGGAAACTGAAGCGGAATACAATGGGGTAATCTCAATCGCAGGATAAAAACTCGGTGTGAAGAAGCCCTATATGTTTGTGTTTGTGTTTTACATTTGTGGGTTACTTGTTATAATACTTAAACAAAAATTCAGTAGTGTTTGTTTGTTTGTTTGTTTTAAAAAAGAAACCATGTTGCAATGTTATCATCTAAAGTGTGGATAAAATAAACCTGATATATTGGAGTAAGTTACAATTGAGTTAGTTTCCTACAGGATTTGGAGAAATGGGGACATAGATCAGGCACTTAACTGGAGATTTACAAGGCTCTGTGAGGCTTTGATGAACTGTCTCTCAAATAAATACACCCTCTGGAAACAAAAGCCTTCCTCCGACACACAGCCCTTGAATTGGCAACTTTAGCACATTCTCTTTGTTCACCTCCAGGATGGCCGGCAGGTTCAGCCAAAGGAAAGAGATTGTAAATTACAACAAAAAGAGAATTAGAAGATGTTGTTTTAATCAGGCTACAGAATGACTTCATTGCAGAGCTGTGTGGGGCCATGGTGAATGCAGCAGTAAGCCCTCTGCACACTGGTGGAACAGCTTTTACTGGCAAAGTCGGCACGGTTTAGGCTCTGTCAGAATAAGATCTTTCAGCGCAGGCCTACGGTTGAGTTCTCAGACAAGTCCTGGCGTTCCTTCCCTTTTCTTCTATTGTGTCGACTTTGAATCACTCCTTCAACAACTGAAAGGCAGTTTCAATTTGTGAGAGAGAGTCGGCTAGGCCCTGGTCCTCTTGTACGAATTGTTTCCCACTCTGTTCCTAGTCTGCATATGCTCCAGTGGCCCCAGTTACCAGGAACATTCCCTCCCCAATAAATTGCTGTCTCTGTTCTGTCCCCTTTTTAGAGATGCTTTTAGAGATACTTTATGTTTTAGAGATGCTTTAAAAATGTTTGCAGTGTTCATTCTCTGGGGGTGCCATCCATCAGGATTCAGTCTCTTCTAAGTGCCCCCCCACGCCCCAGCTCCAGATCGATGACAATTACATTTCTGAGCATGAACAGTCAGATGTACCTGGTCTCTATTATGCTGGAATGACACTGTATAATGAACAAAGGGATGCTGCTGAAAATGACATCCTCGCATCAAGATCTTTTTGCCCCCCTTGCAGAAATACATACCCATGTTGTAGCATCATCACACTATGTATTTTCCTGCCCTGCTCTGTTTTAATGGTTGCTGCAGACAGAGGAAGGGAAACGCATAACATGGTGGCGAATCATGACCAATATACATAGCCAAGGTCTGGTGAGTATTTGAGTATGCAGAGAATTTTGAAAATGATTTTTGGAGCAAATTGGGTTCAGCTCTGTGCCTTCCCAATGAGTCCAATGCAAAAATTTTCTATCTCTGCCTTCTGCAAGCGTTCTCCACGTCTTCTCTCGTAACATGCTTTGATGATCTGCCAGGTAATGTCAGGCAGAGATACGTCCTTTAACTGGTTCTGAGTGACAACTGCTGTTACAAATTATTTCCATGCACACCTCCTCATCTCCCCTCTTGCCATACACAATGGTGTGTGAATTGGATTCTTCAGCAGATCTCGCTTTTCTGGCTTGCTTTCCCGCGGTTTGGATGTGTCGCTTCGCACCACCAGGAGCGCCATTTTACTTGTCTTCTGCAGCAGCAGCAGATAGTTTTAATCGGGTTGCCAACTGTTTGATCTCAGCTCATTCTCGCATTGGTTGTCCACAGTGTCGAAAAGTTCTTCTTACAGCCACGGAGGGAGTGGCACAGGGTTTACAAAAATGCACAGGGCTGGATCCAAATGCCTCTCTGTGTGAGTAAAAGGCACTTCTGCTTACATGATGTGTGCATGGGTTCTGCTGATTTCTTTTGGTCTATAGCCCCCTGTGCCCCTGAAGATTTGTAAACAAGGAATCAGTGTCAAGTCCCTCCCGCCTTGCAAGTGGACATGCATTGCACTCACACAACAGCCTAGTCACACACTATTTGGGCATTGCCTACATGTAGGATGCATAGTTCAAGATAGCAAACAACTTAATTTGAGTAGTCTAGTATGCTTACAGAACAATCCAGTGGAGAAGGCAAGGGAGAATCCATGGTGGACAAACCTCTACTTTCTGTGCCCAGCTGGGTTTGCACTGGCAGAGTGGAAGAGGGGAAGGCATTCTCCCCCTCACTTTGGGGGGAGCTGCTTTTTTCTTTTTCTTTACATTTTCCATCCTAGCCCCTGGGCTGGCGTACTTTCGCCTTCATTCTGGGAGCGTGTTGGGCGGACAGGAGAGCTTCGGATCTGTTGCATATAAAGCTTCCCTGATACACCCCCGACATGCCCCTGGAAGACCTCCTTTTTGCCCTCTGCACCATAGGAACTCTGAGAGCAGGAGGCAAGAACAACAGCCCTTTCTGCCACTGCTACAAGGGGGCATGCAAGGGTGCCCCCCCCTCTCTGCCCCAAGACAGGGAGTTCTGTGCTCTCCCAGGGACCATAGCGTTGTGCCCTTAGAAGTTACTTAATTTATGAAATAATGTTCATAAAATAAAACTTTAATAAATTGTAAAGTAACTACTGAGCAGCCAATGGGTTTGTCAGCCATACCAGTGATTTTGCAAACCTTGGTTAGAGCTAAAGTCGTGAAGGTCCCTCAAGCACCCAGGGAAGAGAAGGATCTGTCAGTTTCACTGGCTCCCATATCCTTTTTTTTCTGTTCTTTTTAAAGAAATCACAAGTTCTTTCTATCCTGAATATTTGTGAATTTTGCAAAATCTTATCAAAACCAAACTGAAAGGAAATCCTCACTCATCTGCACCAGCCAGATTCAATAAATACAGCATGGAGAGGGGCATGTTGCATCTGCCAACCATATACCTGTTAAAGGTGAGGAGCCTGTCAGAAAGGAGTGGTGGCAAGATGAGATCAGCAATAAGATGGTTGAATGCACAGGGATTCAGCCCCAGATTTACAAGAGCCAAGTGATCAAAATCCTGGGCCTGGATGGATGAATCCATCAGTTTTGGTTTCTCCCACATTTGATAATTAAGAATTTAAGTAAATCCTTATCAAAAACAAACTGAAACAAAATGTTCACCCATCCCTTGTTGGGGATGCGGCTTGCATACACATGTCTAACCTTAGTCACATGGCTGTTATGAGGGTAAAGTAGGGAACCATGTATGCTTTCCTGTACTCCATGGAGGAAGACTGGGGGAAACCTTTAAAGAAACAATCCATATGAAACCCACTGGCACAGGATTTGTCAAACACGGTGAGTGCATGGGATTCATTTGAATGGAAGAATTCAAATTCAATTCCTTTGAATGGAGGGATTCCTTCTTGGCAAGTTCTATACGTTTCTATACGTTTCATTTTACAGCCACTAGATGGTACGGCGATTATAGTGCAATGCAGTCATTACACACAGCCAATAGATCGGATTAACATCCCTTAGGGAACAATCCTAAGGGATGTTAATCATGACTGGCTAGGGAATGCTGGGAGATGTAAGACATTTTTCTGTCTAAATATGCATAGGACTGCACCCTTATTACATTATCTCCAATCTTTTAAAAGCGGGATAAGGTCATAAACTATGGGAGGGGCCCTGGAAGTTGACGATATCGTGTAAAGGACATGTAAACTTCCATGAGCAAATAATCTTGATCGCATGATATTAGCCCCATGTGGAGAAGCTCCCCCTTCATGGATCACTGCCTTGTTGTGGCGAAGGGACTTGCGTAACTCAGTGAAGCCATAAGCTTTGCCGTGCAGGGCCACCCAAGACGGACAGGTCATGGTGGAGAGTTCTGACAAAATGTGGTCCACTGGAGAAGGAAATGGCAACCCACTCCAGTATTCTTGCCAAGAAAACCCCATGGAACATTAGGGATGTACAAAAGTGACTTATCTTTCGCGGATTATGTTGATGGGGGGGGGAGGCGTTCCATCCCTCCCCCCAGAATCCTCGATGGGGGGGGAGGCGCTCCGTTCCTCCCCCCCGGAATCCTCGATGGCTGGCTGTGCTCCGCAGCAGCTCTGCAGAGCAGCCGGCCAGGCCCAGCCCAGCCCAGCCCAGAGCTGTCCGCAGCCGGATTTCCCGCCGCGGAGGGCTCGGGGGGGGAACCGCATGCGCAAATAGCAGCGGCTACGGCCGCTGCCATTTGCGTTCCTTATTTTTGGCCGTCTGAATCTACGTAAATATTTACATAGACTACGACGGTGAAAATAAAGAGGAATGCAAATAGCGTAGCGGGCGCTATTTGCGTCCCTTTTTGATTCACCGTTTTAGCCTATGTAAATCTTTACATAGGCTAAAACGGCAAATCAAAAAGGGACGCAAATAGCGCCCGCTACGCTATTTGTGTTCCCCTTTATTTTCGCCGTCATAGTCTATGTAAATATTTATATAGACTAAGACGGCCAAAAATAAGGAACACAAATGGCGGCGGCCATAGCCGCCGCCATTTGCGTACGCGGTTTGTTTGTTTTTTTAAACCCAGCCAGCCATGATAGGCTAGGTAAAGATTTATGTAGCCTATTATGTCATGTTTGGGTTTTTTTAAAAACCCAGCCATGATAGGCTACGTAAATCTTTATGTAGACTATCATGTCTTTTTTTTTTTAACAAGACTGGAAATGGTGGTGGCGGCAGCCGGTCGGAAGACCAGCTGCCGCTGCTGCCACTGCCACCGCCGGCGGAGCCGCTGCCACCTGGAAGATCTGCCCCAGGTAAGTCTCGTCCTGGGGGGATCCACGGGAGGGGCAGGGGGGTGGCAGGCCATTCTGCCACGGAGTTCAGGGGGCCGACTGCACTGGCATTCGGCCTCACCGAGATCCATGGTGGAATTCTCTGACATCCCTATGGAACGTATCACAAGGCTAAAAGAAGAGCCCCTCAGGTCGGAAGGTGTCCAATATATTATTGGGGAAAAGCAGAGGGAATTTCCAAGTAGCGCCAGAAAGAGTGAAGCGGCTGGGCCAAAGCCGAAAGGACACTCAGCTGTGGATGTGTCTGGTGGTGAAAAGAAAGTCCGATGCTGTAAAGAACAATATTGTTTAGGAACCTGGAATGTAAGATCAATTAATCAAGGTAAGCTGGAGGTGGTCAAATGTGAAATGGCAAGATTGAACATCGACATCTTGGGAATCAGCAAACTAAAGTGGACAAGCATGGGTGAATTTAATTCAGGTGACTATTATATCTACTACTGTGGGCAAGAATCCCTTAGAAGAAATGGAGTAGCACTCATAGTCAACAAAAGGGTGGGAAAAGCGGTACTGGGGTACAATCTTAAAAATGATAGAATGATCTCAGTACGAATCCAAGGCAAACCATTCAACATCAGAGTAATTCAAGTCTATGCCCCAACCACTGATGCTGAAGAAGCTGAGGTTGATCGGTTCTATGAAGACCTACAACACCTTCTAGAACTAACACCAAAAAAAGATGTCCTCTTCATCATAGGGGATTGGAATGCTAAAGTAGGAAGTCAAGAAATAACCAGGATAACAGGCAAGCATGGCCTTGGTGTACAAAATAAAGCAGGACAAAGGCTAATAGAGTTTTGCCAAGAGAACACGCTGATCATAGCAAACACTCTTTTCCAACAGCACAAGAGGTGACTCTACACATGGACATCACCAGATGGTCAATATCGAAACCAGATTGATTATGTCCTTTGCAGCCAAAGATGGAGAAGCTCTATACAGTCAGTAAAAAAAGACCTGGAGCTGACTGTGGCTCAGATCATGAGCTTCGTACTGCAAAATTTCGGCTTAAATTGAAGAACGTAGGGAAAACCACTAAACCATTCAGGTATGACCTAAATCATATCCCTTATGAATAGACAGTGGAGGTGAGGAATAGATTTCAGGGATTAGACCTGATAGACAGAGTGCCTGAGGAACTATGGACGGAGGTCTGTAACATTGTTCAGGAGGCAGCCACTAAATCCATCCCAAAGAAAAAGAAATGCAAGAAAGCAAAGTGACTTTCTGATGAGGCTTTACAAGTAGCTGAGGAAAGAAGGGAAGCAAAAAGCAAGGGAGAAAGGGGAAGATATACCCAACTGAATGCAGATTTCCAGAGAATAGCAAGGAGAGACAAGAAGGCCTTCTTAAATGAACAATGCAAAAAGATCGAGGAAAACAATAGAATAGGAAAGACTCGAGATCTTTTCAAGAAAATTGGAGATCTCAAGGGAACGTTTTGTGCAAAGACGGGCATGATAAAGGACAAAGAGTGCTCATTGGAAGGACAGATGAGATACTGAAGCTGAAGCTCAAATATTTTGGCCACCTAATGTGAAGAGAAAACTCCCTGGAAAAGACCCTGATGCTGGGAAAGATTGAAGGCAAAAGGAGAAGGGGACAGCAGAGGATGAGGTGGCTAGATAGCATCACCGATGCAATGAATATGGACTTGAGCACACTCGGGGAGAGAGTGCAGGACAGGAAGGCCTGTCATGCCATGGTCCATGGGGTCACGAAGAGTCGGACACGACTGAATGACTGAACAACAAGGAGAAGCTCCATGTCTCTTCTGTGGAAATGTGTTAGTCCTTCAAATGATATGTGCAGCAAGGGGTGGAAGGGTGCCTCCCCAGCCAGAACCATAATATGCAAAACATGGAAGGATTTCTGTTTGAGGTACAGTGCCTGTTTACAGTGGGGCAAATGGGCACAGTTATGGGTCCCCTGGCACAGTGGCAAGGAGAAGGAAGGCAGGGTTCTGCTTGGCTCCTCTCCCACTCTGCAACCTACTTTCCATATGTGCACACATGATGGGGGAGCCAGATTGCACCCTAAACCTTCTACCACAAAGGCCTCTGACCCATAGAAATGTATCCTCATGAGAGAGGATAGATTACAACAATGTAGTAAGTAATAACATGGTATTGGGAGCTATGTACAGGCCTCTTCTGAGGACCGATGTTACCTATGTACCAAAGGCCTCTTCTGAATTCCTATGGGCACCTACTGGGGTGTGTTAATGACTGGGCTCATGTGACTCATACTGGTGAGGGTCTTTGTTTATGTTGGGTTGTATGTTGTCTGTGTGGTGGAATAGGGTGAAATGATTGGGGTGTTCTGCCATAGCCTGGTCTGTCCTGGTGTGGTGGGACCATAGGATTGCCCTGTAAGCCAACTGTCATCATATTATGACATATTATGTTAGGACAGACTAATATATGGTAGAAATTATATTAGGGTAGAATATTAATATGGCAGAAAACATTGCTAGATGTTATTCCTTTGAAGAGAGATCCTCATATTTTATTATTATTATTTATTATTTAATAGATTTATATACCACTGTGCATAGTTTAAAAAACGCACAGTTAAAATGCATAGTTAAAAAAAATGCACAAATATCTCTAAGTGGTTGAGAGAACAACCATTGTTCCAACACCTGGCATCTTTGCAGAAAACTTTGATGGATGTCCATTATTTCAGTACAGCCTGATTTCCTCCAAACCCTAGATACTTGGCATAATTTAAGATTTTCTCTCATTTTTCACTGTCAGCTCTAGTAATAGAGCAGATAACTTTCTACCACATTACGGGAAATTCCAAGGAACAACAAAGTATTTGAGTTGGTGTCTTGGGCAATTGTCTTTTGTCAAGACCCACAAGAGTTTGGGTTAGTAATTTTACTTCAGACACATGAGAGAGGCAGAGACAGTTGTGATCAAAGAGCTAGTAAATGATTATTAAGTGCTTGAAGTATAGGAGACAGAGGGGGACAAACTATTTACCTTTTGTGATACCTCCCCCTCCCCCTATTTTTAGGAGGCTATTTTCTGGCTAAAATTGATTAATATTGAGAGGAGTCAAGAGACACAGCAATAAACAGAAGCCCTCTTAACCAATAATCCACATCATTTCGTAATCATAACGAAAAATAAATCCTGAGACTACGAAGAACTGGTGTCTCAGTTTCTGTTTCTATGTTCTCCTTTTCTCTTTCACCCTACTCAAACAAGTGATAGATGGATCTCCATTTCTCCATTTCAAGAATGTTTCACAACTTTCCAGTTAAATTGCATTTCATTTCTATGGTGTGGATTGTTATGAACTCTCTACATATTAGGTCACTAAATAATATATAATAATTCACAGTTATACATACAGTATTTACATGAACCTTGTATGATAATTATTGCATATTTTTGTCATTTTTGCATCCTGATCTCCTCCCTCAGCCCAGTTGGGTTCCCGCTTTGCTTACTTCTTCCTTGCTATCCACTTTTGGGGCATCAGCTTTAATGCCCTTGAATAATTCTCTGCATCTCCTGGTTGCTCTTCTCCCATACTGCTCAGCTGGGGTGCCTTTTTCTATGGTTTTTACCAGATCAGGGCCAGTCCTGTCTAAGCATTGTAAATATACTTTCTTTGCATATATGCAAACCCAAGCATTTTTACACTGTTATATGTATATACAGTTTGACTGCAGAGATCAGAAAACTTCATTTTAAGATTCAAAGCAGCATGTACACTTGTGGGGAAAAGGCAGTCAGTTCTGTTGGTCATTCCATATAAAATGGATCCAAAATGTTCAAAGAGAATTTCATTCTGTGCAGATTCCTTGAGCATCCCTAATAGAAGTGTGCACAGATTTGCTTATTTATTGCTTTGGAATCACTTCAGCACTTCAGATAGGCTTCTGCTTCATTTTAGACCGCTTTGGACAGAATTAGGATGCAAGGGATTGGATCTTAGGGAAGGAGTGGTCTGGATTGGAATAAGAAGGCCATGCAAGCAAAGTAAAATTGCCAACTATTTCACAACTCTTTCCATATTGCTGCTCCTAGGAGAGTCAGCTTGCAAAAGGGCAATGAAAACACTGGAGTCACTGCTGATATGTTACTTTAATATCCCTCCCCAAAGCACTGTGATTGGAGGTCCCTAGTAAAATCATCTCTTGTTTGGAAGGTACAGATGCCCATCACAAAATGGTACCCCCTTCTTCTCTCCCTTTCCCCTGCCAGAAGTTTTCCTTTTATGGATTGCTTGGTTGGTCTTTGCTTCCCAAAGGCCAACCAGATGCCTTTGGGAAGCCCATAAGGGCTAGGGCACTACTCCACTTCCCAGCCTTATAATGATCTACGTCAGCATGCGGCAACATTTTAAATGACATGTACTCTTGAATTTAGGGGGCACCCCAACGTTTGCTTGTTCTGCACATCTGTGTGCAGTTTCCAAGTCCCCATTCTTTTGTATCCTGGTTCCTTTATTTCTTGACTGACACAGCTGTATGTCAGCCCTTTTCTCTGTCATGCAAAATGTCTTGGATGTTCTGCTGCAATTCTTCCATCTCTATATTATGTAAATGGTGATGGGAGGGCCCTGGACACTTGCTTCTGTGTCTCTAAGACTTTCAATGATGTACCACTGAAAGCCTTGAGATTTCATTCTCTAGCTATTCCCTATTCATTCTCTAACTATTGAACTCTAGTGTCATTCTGTTTCTTCTCGAGTGTAATGTGGGCTTCTGCATGTTTGTTGAGCCTCTTGCGACCCAGATTTCTGAGATGCCATCTCCTTCTGCAAATCTTTTTGTCTGGCCTTCCTGCCTCTTTTTCTCGCTAGGAATGAGTACAAATCTCACCAAAGCATTTCGGCAGATCTGCCCATCTTCTTCCCTACATTTTCCTTCTTCCCTGGTCTAGAGCTTTCTGTTGCCTTTGCTCACAGGAGCTATGACTTCTTCAGCAGAAATTAAACTGTCAACTGATACTGTTGATTTTTTTTTTTTAGTATGTTTGAGTTGTTGTCCCCCAAAACGGTTATTTTCTCTCTGCACCTGTTTGAGTTGGGAAAGCAGCTTATTATGTCCTTGTTTTATTTTTATCACTGAATATTCTGCATCTTAAAGGGAACTTGACTTTCACCAGCAGAAATGTGCCTTTTGTCTCTGAGTTTTCCAGTGGAAAGACATGACCCTGTTCAATGTTACCTCTTGACTTTCCACATATATTTTCTCTATATGGCCCATGTATCCACATCTCTGACAAACTGGGTTGCCACTGGAGTTGCGCTGAACCTCCTCTTCCCCTAGAATTGGTGTTAATGTTTCCAAGTCGCTGTGGCAGACATTTTACAATCCATCCAAAGAGGCTGAATGCCCACCAGGTCTGGCTCAAGTTTCTTTCCCGCTGTATCTTTGCATTCTGGCTGACAGTTCTTGCACGCCTGCTCTAACAGAGAAGCCTCAGTGGTTGCAGAGAACCTCAGCCAGACACTTAGGCTAAACCCTAGTTTGGAAAAGGACTAAAACAACCTAGATCTAAATTGATAAGGGCCACAGTGCAGACCTTTTCCTGTTTATAAGCAGGAAAAGTCCGCTTATAAACAAAACGTATAGGCTTAGCTTTCAGTTCAAGCTCAGTCAGTGTAGGCTCTGTTTTAGGTCCTCAAGGGCAGCTCATGAACTAAAGTTTAGGTATCAACCTCATCCCAGTTTAAGACCTCAGACTTTAGTTCAGTTTAAAAACAAGTTTTAAAAACCAGAGTGCGAGCAGCACATGGCGCCATTTTGTAAGCTGCCCTTGTTGAAGGGAGAGGTTTAATAAATCTCAATAATCGTTCCCCTCCTGGAATTCTGGGACTAGGACTACCAGTCAGAGAGGATATAAGATTATTGCAGCTATCTAAATTCTCTTGATGGCAGTTGTCTTCTTACAAAGGCCCATCAAAGACCTAGACATCCTGAAAATTTGAAATTCTTTCCCTTGCTTAGTGCTTTTCTTGGGCTTTCTTCACACTGAGCTTTTATGTTTTATCCTGTGATGGAGATTGCTCCTTCACGGAAGTTTGTGGGCTCTTTACATGATGCTGTGATCATTCAAGGCGTCTCCTGTACTAAATGCCCTTTGTTCTGTTTTTAAATAGATCACAGATAATGAGCTATCGAATTACCCGCTTGTGTTCCGCTTCAGTTTCCTCCTTGAAAAGAGGAAAAGTGGCAAGAAGAGGAGCGAGATCCATGAAAGATAATGGAAGACTCAGATACGGGGAGAAGGAGGAGGAAAGGGGAGGGGGGAAAGGAAGCACATGAAAAAGGGAGTCGTTGTGATCCTGCATTTAAAACGGAAGCAGAAAACCCCGTTTTAAATGCAGGATTTTAGACTGGTATAGAGATCCTTGACCTATGTATACAAATGGATCTGCGTCTGTAATTTGAATCAGGTAGAGATTATAATTCATTGTGTACTGAAATGTCCCTTATGTGATAGACCAAGGAAAATGTTCTTGGAAAACATGTTGTTTAAATTAACCACCTGTTCTGATCAGGAAATTATCTGTGTTCCACTGAAAGATTCTCACCCTTTTGTGACTTCTAGAATACCTTTCTATGCTTTCGCAGCAAGGACCCAAGGGCAAAACAAACGGATCAGGGTAGTTAGCATAAGCGCCTCCTTGATATAATAGTTAACATACCCTTTTCATTTAATTTAGGGTTATATTGTACTGGGGAAAATAATGTCTATTTTGATTTATTATTTTATTGAAACTTGTATCATGGAGATTTGTATAGAAAGTCTATCTGGATGTTGTCATGGCCAATGGCTATTATAACATTAAGTTGGTGACGACAATGACTACCAGCCCCAGCCTCTAATGGGAAAAGTTACTCTACTGGGAGTCCCTGCAGCCACCACGTCTGGCTTGACCACCAGACGTGGTGGTGCCAGTCCACCATTGAAGCACTGTGGTCTTTTCCTCCTGACACCTTTCTCTGCTATATCTTTCTGCTCTGCCATTCTGCAAACAAATGCTTTCCAGAACAGCCACTCTTGAATCTGTCTGATTAAGCCTCCGAGGTCGTTGATTATTGAACTTTTAAAAGAATGAACTTGACTCGATAAAAGCAAATTACACAGCTATATTTGTTCAGCCAACTTCCCCTGTTGATTTCACATACTGTCCGATTTCCTCATTCTTGCTGCTTAATCTGTCAGATCAGAAACCGTGGCTTAATAATAGTTTGTTAGTACGGCATAGACATGCAGAAAAGAGAAATTGAAGTGCCAGTAAAATAGCTTAGTGTAGTAAGTTTAAGTTTAACATTCAATTAGACAGTTAAACACTATAAAGCTACACCCACTGTAATTTCCAGCAGGGAAAGGTTTGCATGTTATGTTTTCCTAACCACAGATTTTTGAGGAGGGGGTTAATGGCTGGCTGGATGCCGAATAGCAGCTCTTTGCTGGGTCAGAGGCATTCCAAATATTGCCCTCCTTCTGGCCAAAAACACAGCTAAAGCAATTGACTGATTCCACTGGTTGGAATTGCCAAAGAATTCTAATTGTTATAGTGCTTTAATTCAAGATGTCTGAAATCCTGAAAACCATCATGTAAGGTCTAAGAGCAGAATTTAATATTTGTTGCTTCTCTTAAAAAGTATGTTTCTCTCACTCTCTCTTTTTTAATGAATCTGCAATGGTTGTGTTATCCCTTTTGGGAGGAATAAAGCAGCTGTGTGTTACAAGTAGCTGAGGAAAAAGGTAGGTAATAAAAAGTAGCAGCACCATGGCCCCACCAGTGTTGACTTTGTTTGCTCGGTGGCCATTATTCGTGGTTCCTACCCATCCTCAGGCTCATGGGAGATCGGTAGAGTCTTCACTTATTTGTACAGGTTATGGAGAAGGTAAGAAACAGCAGGAATCTCTCCCACTGCTTAGAAGGACTCTTGCTCTTTCTTACCTGCTTGGAAACTGCCATGGAAATGAGAGCTCTGGGGAAGGGATCTGTGAAGTTCTGGGTGTCCTGCTCACCAGAGGACTCACCGGGGAGTGGATTTGTGGATGCCTGAGTTGTACAATAAAATAGTGAAGTCACACAGAGTAAAATAAGAATCAGAAACAGAGGTTACAGTAGACCAGCCCTCTTTCTCTGTTGTGTCTCCACCCTTCATAATGGCTTTTGCTAGTGTGTAATAAGAACAATCTACTTCATGCCTGTTGAACAGTGTCTGAGAAGAATACAAATGGAAAATGGCACTGATAATGCTAGGCTGAGACACTTTTGGCGTCTGAGAGCAAACAGGTGGCTTTATAGGTAGACTCTCAGAGCCTCTTCACACATTGGACTGCTTTGGATGATCAAGTCCTGGCTTAATAAGCCAGGATATGCACAAGCTTTGTGTACCCATACACAACTCATTTGCTCTTCCCTTTGCACAAGTGAAGAAACAAGTCAGGAAGCAGCAGTTAACTCTGGCTTCCTGTTACATCTGAACTTGGAAACTCCGGTTAAAGGCTTCCAAACAAGCCACTGTATGAAGTGAAACCATATTTAAAGTTGGCTTCAGAATCCTGGTTTGTTTGGAAGCAATTATAGTTCCTGGTTTGGACATAATGGGAAGTTATGGTTAACTGTGGCTTCCTGACTCATTTGCTCACTCACAAAACTAGAGGACCAAAGAGGAAGCAAAGGGTCTACATGCTCATGCATGAAGCTCATGTCTACCCTGTCTTATTAAAACAGAGTTTGATCCCCTGAGTGTGGCCATTCTGTTTGTAGATCTACACCTAACATTCCTGAAGATTACATCAAGTGAAAGGAGTGAATACAACAAAGAGGTGTTTAAAGATGTGTACGCTCAGAAGCAAACTTGGTTTTGTTTCTCTGTATTATGCAAAATGGCCTGCAAAGGCCTGGATGTATGTAAGATTCTGAGCTGGTGAGTGATGGCCTGTGAGATGCTTTTGAAAGATGATCTGGGTGTATTCCTCAGAACAGTGTGCAGGAACACCAATATCAATTCATGGTGCATAAAATCTGAAGCTTATTAGAGCTGTGTAACATGTTCAGTGTGAAACCAGAAACCATGTAAAGCATGCCTGGCTTGGAGAATATGCATATAAAATCAGAAGAACAAAGACAGTGTTCATCCAAAGGGGTTTTCTTGGGCTTGCCGAAAACTTTTTCAGCTGACCTTGGGAAGCATTTCAGAATGCATCTGGGCTGATTTATAGAGTTGTAGCAAAAGCTAGCTTTTTAAAATGTATGGTTTCCACATTGTGCTGCTGCATTCAATGAAGTAAACATCAACACTTTCCATGTGGGTTTGGGCTGCTGCTGTGTTGAGGTTCATTTGAAAGGGTTCCCTTCTGTGACCTGCCTGGAACAAAGACAAGGACCGCAGCAAAGGTAAATGGCAGTGTTTTCACCAGATTTGTGAAAGGGATTGCTTTTCAGTTTTAGGACTGATTGCAGCTTTGATGCTATTTAGTGCGAGAATTAGGGGAACTTGAAATGCTGGGGCTCCAGCTACGTCTTATTCTTTCAGGACACAGAATTAGTAATATTGTAATTGAGTTAGAGACTTCTGTTTCAATATGTGTAGTGTGCAAAGTATATGCATTGCCCTGTAATGCCTGCTGCATTTATCTCTCATTTTCTAAATGTGCGGTAGATTTTTTTGTATGTTTTGATTCAGAGGATTGAACGTAGAGGCATCAAGCAGTGTTGTTGCTGTTGTTGTTGTCATCAACGCACACAAGGGGAAATGAACCCACAAATCTCTGACCTGAGGAGCTTACAGTATCAACATCAACGGTAGGAGAGAGAGGGAAGAAACTAAAGTAAGGGATGGATCCATGCAGATGACGTTATTGACGCTTTGGTTTAGCTTTGGCTTGGGGTGAAGACTAGAGATCAAGTCAAAAACTTCATGGAAGAGGAAGGTTTTGAGGAGGAATTTGAAGGAAGAGATGTGGGCAACATGTGTAGGCAGGAAGTTCCATGGAAAAGCCGGAGTTGGAGACTGTCAGCAGCGGATGGCAGTACAGTTGGAGGAGTGGAGTTGAGGGACGGAGTGATAATGGTGAATAAGAGCAGTAAGACAGGGCCACAGAGGACTTAAAGGACAAGGAGCTTATTGTGGCCACAGGGGCCAGGAAGGAACTCTCTGAAGAGATTAAAGGAGACGGTTATCATCCCAGGGGAAATGTGTATCTCCGGGCTTCAGTCAAAGTTTGGTGACCAGAACTGTGAGTCAGCCAAGTTTTTGGTGTCAGCCTCATCTGAAGGCATCCAGGATGGTGATAGAACTTTGGGTTGTACCACTGCTGGCTGGAGGTGGGGTGTTGTTTTTCTGTAATGCTTCCTCAACACCTCCCCCCATGTAGTATTAGTAAAGTAGGGCATCTCTACGCCAGCCTAAAACCCTGCATTTAAAACGGGGCTTTCTGCTTCTGTTTTAAATGCAGGATCATGACAACTCCCTTTTTCATGTGCTTCCTTCTCCCCCACCCCCTTCCCCCTTCTTCTCCCCATATCTGAGTCTTCCATTATCTTTCATGGATCTCACTCCTCTTCTTTCTGCTTTTCCTCTTTTCACGGAGGAAACTGAAGCAAAACACAATGGGGTAATTCGATAGCTCATTATCTGCGATCTATTTAAAGACGGAACAAAGGGCATTTAGTGCAGGAGGGTCACGGCATCATGTAAAGAGCCTGCAAACTTCCGTGAAGGACCAATCTCAATCGCAGGATAAAAGCTCCATGTGAAGAAAGCCCTAGTATATCAGAAGATGTTACTGATGTATCCTGATATGGTCATTTATGATATGTAGAGCACTTTTTACATGGGGGTGGGTGGGTGTCTAGGGAGTGTAACCCCCCCCCCACAGTCTGAAGTAGAGTCCAGATTTCTACCACTTACTTCTGCATGATGTGTAGAATGACTCTTGCTGTAAAGGTGTGTATTCCAGATCCACCCATAGAGTCTAAGGGCATTTTACACACTCCCACATGTTTCTGGGTGCACTGGATTAGAGTAGGTATGTGTCATCAGAGCAGTCGCAGCTTCTGTGGCAACACTCCTTCACTTTCTTCAGCCTGGGTTGGGGGGTGGGGTGGGGGTTGCATTTGGAAAGCAGACATGTTGTCCCCAGGGAGAATTAGAGGAGAAGCATTAGCTTGCAAAATATATGCCGAATGAGCTAATGATTCTGACACTTCCACAATGTGAGCTTTACAAGAAGGGCACGCAGACAGTGAGGTTGGTTTTTTCTATCTCGTTTTTTTTAAGGGCTAAATGTTTGTAGGGAAACAAAATGGATTTATTTTTGCTCAGTCCAGGCATAATATCAGGACTTATCTGGTTCCGGGCCCCAGGGCTTCAGACAACTAACAAAACACATCTTACTTCTGCTCTGCTAGTTCTCTGTTATGTCTTTCACACGCAGGAAGAAAGAGGAAAAGCAGAACCCAGCCAATGAAAGCACCATGGCCCTGCCATTCCTTTCTTATGGACAAGCACATGACCGTCCCCCGGGTAAGAACCTCACAGCCCCTGCTGCCCCGCGTGACGCTCACGGAAGACCTTTGCTCTCAAGCCTGCACACTTGCCAAGCTAAATGCAGAGCACAAGCCCACACTGCAGCCCGCCAGCGACTAGCTAACCCTCTCCCCCTCTTGTTTTCGCATCCCCAGGCAGGCAGCCAAAAGAGAAAAGGGTATCCTCAAGAAAAAGTGTCGTGGCACCTTAAAGAACAGCAGCTTTATTCCGGTATGATGTTTCATAGAATTCATCGTCAGGTGCAAACGTGGACCATGTTTGGCTTGGTTGGTCACAAAGTCTACAGCCCTGTGAGTCAACTGAGTTTCTAAAGGTATAAAAAAAATAGAAGAAAAACTAGCGTAGGCTCCACAGCTGGAGTACCACCAAATTTCACTTAATGTGAAATTCAGACATTCCCGTTCAGGCAAAACATCTGCAGGATTCTGAGCAAAGCAAAAAAGAATTTGAAGAAGACGAGCAACATGTCTTGGAGGGTGGGGATGTGGTACATACACTGAAGTTGCTACTGAGCTTTGCCAACAGCAGATTTTGTGGGGAATTCAAAGTTTCCACTTGGGCACGAACGCCCCCCAAATTTTGAGGGAATGAATGGACTTTAAACAAGACTCATAGGAGTCTCACAGACCTGATTAGAAGGCTTTAAGCTAAATCTTGTGGAAGAGGGCAATGAAATCCAGGAGGACAGCCTGATACCATGTGACAGGATCATGAGTGAAACTGGGAAGGGAGCATAAGTGAACAGGCGCATGGGTGGGACAGGCGCATGAGTGGTGCAGGTATCCATTAATATGCAAACAAACAAACCCAAACCAGTATTAGGGCAGTTAAGGTGGACAACGTATGGTTATCCCAATGCACGAATAAACAGGACACATTAGAAGTCTTAATACAGGAAGGTAAGTATGATTTAATAGGCATTTCTGAAATCTGGTGGGATGTAGGGATTGAAAGGTATAACTTATTAAAAAGGACAGACTAACTAGAAAGTGAAGAAGAGCAGCATTATATGTAAAGGATATATACCCTCTGTGAGGAAATTCAGGAATCTGAACATAGAACGTTTGTTGGGAGCATATGGGTAGAAATAAAAGACAAGGGAAATAATAGCTGTGGGAGTCTACTGCAGACCTGCAAGCCAGACAGAAGACCTGGATGACGCCTTCCCAAATCAGATTACCAAACTTTCAAAGAGGAACGACATAGGAATAATGGGAAACTTCAGCTCCCTTGAAACCTCTTGGATGCCTGATTTGACTAATCATGAAGCATGATTAGTCCTGACTTACCTTGCTGACAATTTCACCATCCAGAAGATGGAAGAAGAGACAGAGGGGTCAGCTATCCTACCCCAAGACTTACCAGGAGGGAAGAAGTGGTTTATGAGGTGAAAGTAGTGGGAACTTGGGTGGAAGTGACCACCACATAATCTTGGTGTTCATGATACTGAAGAAGGGGAAAGCTGAGCACATGTACCCTGGACCATAGGAAGTCTGATTTCAACAACTTTGAGGAAATACTGGATGGGATCCCATGGTTAGAAATATTCAAGGTGAAAGGAGTGCAATATGGATGGGAGTGTCTTAAAGGCACAATATTGGAGGCACAATCCCAAACAATTCCAGTAAGGAAGAAAAATGGGATGCATCTGAAGACATGGAAGTGGCTACAAAGAAAGCTTTCCGGTGAACTCGGACTTTAAAGGGACGTATATAGGAAATGGAAGGAATTTGTACCAATGACAAGTGCAAATGAGTTGATAAAGCTTATCGGCAGAGTGTCAGTAGAGCTAAAGCTCAGAATGAGATTAGGTTTCTAAGAGATGTTAAAAAAAACAAAGATGGTTGTCTGTGTTTCGAGTAAGAGGAGGAACAAGGAAATGGTAAGTCCACTGCATGGAGAAGATAGAGAAAACTTAGCAGGTGGTAGAGGGAAGGTGGAACTGCTCAAGTTCTTCTGTGCTTGACCTAACCTTTCAGAGCCTCTATCTATAATTTTTTTTAAAATCTTGGAGAATAGGTGTAGGGCTGGGAGCTGGGGGTGGGGGGAGGCACATTGTCCCCATTTCAAAGATGTGGGGGTGGCGGGGAGGATCCAGGCAACTGTTTGACGTCAATACCTGGAAAGATTCTATTAAGTGGTTAGTCTGTGAGCATTTAGAAAAGAATGCTGCAGTTACAAAGAACCAGCAAGGTTTTCTCAAGAACAAGTCATGCCAGGCTAACGTTCTTTTCTTTTCTCTTTTTGATAGAATTACTAGCTTGGAAGATCAGGGAAATACTGTGGACATAGTATATCTTGATTCTGGCAAAGTTTTTGGCAAGGACTCCCATGATATTCTTGTTGTCAAGCTAGTAATATGTAGGCTAGATGATACTACTGTTCAGTGGATTTGTAGCTAGTTGATGAACCATACCCAGTGCTTATCAATGGTTCCTCGTCAGCCTGCAGAGAAGTGAGATGCTGCAGTTCTGTCCTGGGCCCAGCGTTGTTCAATAACATTATAAATGACTTGGACATAGGAGTAGAGGGATGCACATCAAATTTGCAGATGACACCAAAATGGAAGGGGTAGCTAATATCTTAGAAGACCGAAACTAGTTTCAAGATAAACTTAAAATGATGGAGAAATGTGCCAAAACTAATAAAATGAATGTCAACAGAGATAAAAGTTAACTTCTGCATTTAGGTAGGATGAGGCAGTTGCATAAATACATAATGGGTGACACCTGGCTTCATAGCAGAACATGTGAAAAGGATCTAAGGGTTTTAGTAGATCACAAGCTACGCATAAGTCAGCGGTGCTAAAAAGACGAATGCAGTTCTAGGCTGCATCACCAGAAGTATGGTGTCAAGATCACAAGAAGTAATGATACACCCTGTTCTGTTTTGGTCAGACCTTTCCTGGAGTCCTGTGTCCAGTTCTGGGCTCTGTAGTTTAATGTAGTTTAAGAAATGTAGTTTAAGAAACTAGTACATATTCAAAGGAGAGTGGTGAAGATTATGAGGCCTGAAGACCAAGTCCTATGAGGAAAGCTGGATATGATGAGCCTGGAGAACAGATAATTAAGAGGTGACATCACCTTATTTGATGTAAAATTACGCAAATGAAATATTTGAAGGACTATAACATAGATGATGGAGCATTCTTTGTCTTTACTCCAGAGGGTAGGTTTCGAACCAATGAGTTCAAATTACAAGAAAGGGGATTTCAACTAAATATTAGGAAAAACTACCTGATGTACTATTTGATAGAACAGACTGCCTTGAAAGGTGATGGACTCTTCTAGAGATGTTTAAGCAGAAGCTGAATACTATAATCATGGATTTCCTGCATTGACAGGAGATTGGACTAGAACTACCTCTGAGGACCTATCCAACTCTTTGATTCTCATGGGAATCCCTCACATCTCAACTTCCTCTCACATTTTGTCTGCGATCACCCATTCTTCACTAATTTACATTTTCTGCATTGGACCCATGTCTCTGGAATGCACACTGCCAATTGAAGTCCATCAAGTTTTATCACCTCAGGCCTTCTGGAAAGCCCTCAAGACATATTCATTTTCCTTGGCCTTCTCCTGAGTTGTGTTTTTTATGGGACTGCTGATGGATTGACTGCAGTTGGTTTTCATTTTAGTATTTTTAGAGTGAGGAGTCTGTTTTATTATTGCCAGTGACTCTGATTAATTCTGACGTTTATTGTTGTTGTTGGGGGGTGGGTGGGTTGTGAGCTGTCTTAAGAGAATCTTGGACCCTAAAAGATGGCCTGAAAATATTTAAATCCACAAAACACAATAATAACTAACCCAGGAAGCAAACTCTACAGTGCTGGAATCCCAGCAGCCTAAGATTTGGCCTGCCAAAATAGAAATATTTGTGCCACTTTCTTAAAAGAGCCAAAAGTACAGATCTGGCATATCTCCTTTGGAAGGGAGTTCCATAGCTAAGCTAAAAAGCCCTTGTGAAAGTGTTCTCTAACTTCATAGAGGATAAGGCTCTCAGTGGCCAGGCTATTAGTCATGATGGCTATATATTACCTCCAGTTTGTTGTTTATTCATTCAGTCACTTCCGGCTCTTCATGACTTCATGGACCAGCCCACGCCAGAGAGCTTCTTGTCGGCCATCGCCACATTACCTCCAGTACCAGAGACAATATGCCTCTGAATAATAGTGATGGGGAACAACAGTGGGGAGGGGGGGTGCTGTGGCACGCATGTCCTGGGGCCCCTCGACACGGGAGGTTTTGTCCAATGCTGCTGTGAGTTAAAGTCATTAGGGACACATGACACTGTGGCCAATCCACAGCCAGCCAGCTGCATCCCTCTTGAAAAGCCGCATTTTCTGAAAGTCCTTTTACTCTGTATTCTTTACTTAAAGCAACTCCCAGGTGGGTCCCCTGCAGTATGCCCATGCCTCTGTGTTAAATCCTGGGTGTGCCTCTGTGACCCAGCTATGACCTGGCAGTGAGGTGGTCAAGGGGTCAGGCACCCCCCCCACTCCATTCCCTCTTTTTCCCCATTTGCAGCAGGGCTGCTTTCCCCATTCGTAATAGCAGTAGCCCTGTTTCATTCACAATAGCGGAGCAGTCCGTTTATATGTAGCGCACAATAAAGAATACACAGAGCAGAAGGAGAAAGGGCTGCGATTCACCTGCAACTTCGCAGTCGCACGATACACCTGCAACTAAGGAATACCCAGAAGGGAGAGGAGAAAGGGCGGCCAGCCCCTATTTCGCAGTGGCGATACACCTACAACTAAGGAAGGAGAAAGGGTGGCCAGCACAGCAAGAGCGCATGGACAGGGCTGGGTACAAGCCTCCCCAATCACGGAATCACGCTGGGTCGCTCCTTCAGAGTAATGCAGCCGTTTGCTTTTCCCATCCACAAATAGCAGTCGCTGATTCATTCATGTCTCTCCTTCAGAGTAGTCCCCTGTGTGTGGGCGGAGGAGGAGGAGGAGGCTTTGTTCCGGTCGGGGAAGTGGAGGCGGCGGCAGCAGCAGCAGCAGCCTCCACTGCTGGCTCCAGAGCTCTAGCAGAGGGAGGCAGTCCCAGCCCCTTTCCTCCGTGCAGGACCTAGGCGCCCCCGTCGTCCGCCCGTCGGTCTGTCCCTGGGCTTTAGTATTGCTGGGTCACAGTCGGTGGATGCGAGGGGGAGAGGTGCAGGGTAAACTAGCTGACATTCATCTCTTCCATTAAACGTCCCTGAGAGTGGGGCATGAGAGGGGCGGGAGCAAGCCTCTCCCATGGGCTGAGCAGCATCTGTGGGGTGGATGACGTCCGCTTCTACTAGCGGGACTCCGCCCATCCAGCTGCAAAGTAAGGCAGATTCCAGCAGAGTTTGACCTGTGAAAGGCCAGTTTTAAGGTAGCGCTTATCCGCTGGTTTTGCTTCATGTGCCTGGGACAGACCAAAAGCCATTTCATGAAAATCCGGATAATACCAGAAGCACTTCTCATTCCATTTCCATGTAGATCTGGCCCTGCTTGTGGGCTTCCCACAGGCAGCTGGTTAGCCACTGTGGAAGAGAATGCTGGGCTACGTAGGCCTGTGGTCTGATCCGGCAGGGCCCTTCTTATGTTCTTATGCCCTTAACTTCCCCTCAGGAGTGGTGGCCTCCCCAAAGGGCTTCATCTCCTGATCTTAAATCTCAGTAACATCTCCTTATCTTAAATCACTTTGAATCATGTTCGAAGAATCATCAATTGGTTAGAATGGCAAATGGTGACATGTAACTAAATTTATTTTTAGAATGTCCATTCAGATGAGCCCTCTTCAGACATTCTGCTTACCATGTCAAATGAACGCAAGAGGAGAGGAGTGCTCCAGCCCTGCTTCCCCCATTGCACCCATTGCCCTGTACGCATGGAGGGCAACGGTCTGAAAAGGAGCAGCTCCTGTATCCATCTTGATTCTTCATCTTGTGGGGCACCTCCACAGATACAGGAGGGTGACAGATGTGACGTCAGAGAGGGCTAGAGCTGGAGCGCATCTCTCTTCACACATTCTTTCAACATGGTGAGCAGAATGCCTGAAGGGGGCTTTGCTTGTGTTCCATTGTGATACATGCCACCATTTGCCAACAATGCCCTTCTGCATTCTGCATAGGACAATCAGACCAGTCATAGAATCATAGAATAGTAGAGTTGGAAGGGGCCTATAAGACCATCCAACCCCCTGCTCAATGCAGGAATCTAAGTCCCAGTGGAGATGTTGTGGTTCTAATGCTTTCATATTTTATATTGCTTTATCCTGCACTTTTTGCTTTTGATTTTTGTGAACTGCTGAGAGAGCTTTGGCTATTGGGTGGTATAGAAATGAAATGAATGAATGAATGAATGAATAAATAAATAAATAAATGGACACAAATCTGACATGGCAATGATTTCGGGAGGCATTTGGCCTCCCCGAGATTCGTGGCGAAATTCTCTGACATCCCTAGTTATTAGCAGCAACTGTTTCATGAATAGTAACTGTTAGTAACATGATTGTCAGTGTCAGTACTACCTGCATTTAATCTCCATCTGACCTCACTGTCTGTGATTCTCTCCCTCACCCCCAGCATATGTACTGTATATATCTGAATCTCTTGATAACACTTCATGGATTTGATACATCCACAAAAGCTTATGCAAGAATACGTTTGTCAGTAAGGTACAAGAAAATTCTTTGTTGTTTTCGTACAATTACTGTACATGACTTGCATCTCAATGCCGAATATTTAACCTAGCATATCTGTCTGAGACACCAGTGGGGTGTTTCCACAAGCGACTTACTGCGGGTTTGCTGTGTTTGGAGGTCATTTGGGGCACATGACGTTGTGGCCATCTTGCAGCCATCCCAGGGATATTTGCAGGAAAATCTGTTTTTTCTACTTTTAGTCCGATTGTTTTCCTTAATTCGGCTCGACTGCGCTTCTGTTGAGGTGTGTACCAACCCTCTGTATTTACTTCAGCATGATAGCTCTGCCCAGGGGTGTGTCTTACACCTGGACATGACCTAACTGACACCAGTCAAGGGGTGTTCCCCCACTGTTTTCCCTCTCTGTGTTTCCCTGATGTTTCTGCCATTTTGCAGCTGGCCATTCAGGAGTTCTGAGCTACCTCATAGTATTTACTTCACCTTCCCTACCACTAACCTCTGGTGGCCGTCCCCGCAAAGGGATAGATGTGCTGTGCTCCACAGCCTGTATCTTTTAAAAAATCCCCTTAGAAATAATGCAACATCGAAATAACGCATTGCTGCTCCACTGTGAACCCGAAGTAAGCACTCCAGTTTTACCAGCCGCAGCTGCCTGGGAACGGGGTGAGTGGAGTTATTCACAAGTGGGGTATGGGGTGGGTGGACATAGTGTAAAAAAAGGTGGGGAGACCAAGGAGAGAGGCTTGTTTCCCACCCCTGCCCAGGCTCCCAGCTGCTACTACATTATGAATGCTCCCGCAAATGGAAAGAACTGTGATAAAGCAGAGATGGGATTTTACATAATAGCTGAGAAACTACAGAACATCACAGAGCCCCTCATATTACCACAGCGGTGGGGCACTCAATCACTTCAGTTAGCCTGGTCTCAGTCTTTGACATTCCCTGATCTAAGAGAGCATCGGAGAAGCCCAAGAGCGCTTTTGGGTGAGTTACTACAGTTACCCTTTAACCCTTTCACTGCAGGGGAGCGAGATTTATTTCTTACTTCTGAGTAAACATGCACAGAAGGGGGGGATGTTAAAGATTGGAAGCAGGCTGCCTAAAGTGATTGAGTGATTGGGTGTCCCACTAATGCGGTAATGCGAGGGGTCGCTGCTGCACATGTAGTCTACCGCTATTGTGCTATTGCGGCTTTAGAGGGAAAATGTTTTTTTTTTTTTAAATTGGGGGGATGGACATAGGGTGGGGGCGCTAACACACACACTGGCCAGAGAAAGCAGAAGGGGTGGAACAAGGTGACAGTGGGTGGGGTGGGAACAGGCTCTCTAAATGATGATGTGGACAAGACTCCACCCAGTAGCCACCCAAACAATTCTAGGGATGTACGAAAGTCACTTACCTTTTCACAGGTGTGATTTGCGGTGGGGGGAGGTGCTCCGTCCCTCCCCCCGGAATCCTCCCTGGCCGGCTCTGCTTCACAGCAGCTCCATGGAGCCGCCGGCCAGGGCTGTCCGCAGCTGAAGTTCCATAAATACTTATGTAGCCTATCATGAAAAGAGCAGTGGCGCAAACGGCATAGCAGCCACCATATGTGTCCTGCCAGGCTGCCGTGATAGGCTACGTAAGTATTTACGTAGCCTATCACAGTAAAGGCAGCGGTGCAAACGGCGTAGTGGCTGCTGTTTGCGTTCCTCCTCTTTACTTACATAGCCTATCATGGCAGCCTGGCAGGACGCAAATGGCAGCCGCTACGGTGGCCGCCATTTGCGGCCGCAGCAGCCAGCCGAAAGACCAGCCACCGCTGCCGCTGCCGCCACTGCTGCCGCCCCAGGTAAGTTTCGTTCCGGGGGGATTCCGTGGAGTGGCGGGGGGTGGGAGGCCGTTCCACCATGGGGTTCGGGGGGCCGAATGTCAGTGCATTCGGCCTCACTGAAATCCGTGGCGGAATTCTCTGCTATCCCTAAACAATTCTCATTAAACTGCGTGTGACCTGCTGAGAGCCCCAGGCTGGCTTTGGGATAATCTGCATCCTTGATCCCCATGTGTCCCCAGATGGAGCAGATTCGACTCCAGTAAAAACCACAACAAAGTGGAGAGTGAACTGAGCCCATCGCCGTGGAGATTCCCTCCAGGGCAATATCCATGCAATCGTCAAGCAGCTTTGGTTGTGAGCTTGCTGTTCTAAAACAAAACTCAAACATTCCTCAACCTTCCCATTCCTCCACAATGCCATATCCAAGATAAGCAAGATATCAATCCATATGTGGGAGACGGGCACGCTGTCCCCATCCTGGAGTTTGTGCCATATGCCTAGGCAGGGGAAATGCCGAAATGTAGCTGTGATGCCATCGTAAAAGAACAGGAAGTTCAGAAAACTTGCACATTTTGACCTTGTCCAGCAAAATGACATCGAAAGTTGCTCTGAATGTGCCATGTTTTGAACGGCTACATATTTGGTGTAGTGTAGCAGCTAAAAATCAGGAAATTTAGAGATCTCAGCTCTGACATTCAATCCCTCTCTCTCTCTCTCTCTCTCTCTCTCAAACTCTCATGCAAAAGAGATATAATAACTGACCCACCCTACAGGGTTGTTTTAAGGATTATAGCATGATAATCTGTGTGAAGTTATTTGACCACTTAAAAACATAATATAAATGCTAAGTACTATTATTAATTATTATATCTGCCAGTTAATCCCATTCTAAGCACTTCTATTTTAGTGGGGCCAGTCTTAGGGCTAATTTAAACTATGTCTGGTTGGTCTGATTTTACCGCCAGTTTATTGATTTTACTGCCATCGTTGCTGATTTTATCATGTCTTTATTTAATTGTTAAATGTTTTTCAGGGCTGCTTTAACATTTTTATCATGCTTTTGTGGCTGCTCTTTAGTAGTTTTGCTTTGTGTGATGCCTCATGGGTCTGGTGCAGGCTGAAAGATGGGATTTAAATTAAGTAAAACAGCAAGTAAACACATAAATAAAATAAACCGGTTCCCAGTTGGAGGCTACCAAAAGCCCTTCTATGTTTGGTGGGCATAATATTTTAAAGCTCTCTTACCCTGCCTACACTACACAGGCACTCTTAATTCAGCAACAGAAATCTGATCAACAACTGTCATCAGTGGCAATCAGTGGGTGCTTTAGGGTTGATTGAAGAAAAGGCATCCAAATCTCAATTCCTAGAGGTATTATTTCCCCATTCTTGCTTCTGTAGAGGCTGTGACCATTGCAATGTGATGCTTAAGTTTGTCATAGGCTTGGGAAAGACAGACCATAGTCTGAAACCAATGGAGGCTCTGGTGTCAGTGGGATGAAGTGCTCCAGGTTTCAGTCAGAGCTAGCTCCTTTAGATTTCTGACTGGCTCTGACTGAAACCCGGAGTGGATTCATCACCCCAGTGACATTGGAGCCACCAGCTTCCACTGCCTAAAACTTTGGAGAGCTGCTTCGAGTCAGTGTAGCGTAGATGGACTGACTCGGTATCAGGGTATGACTCGGCAAAAAATGTTTTGTATGTCAGTGCAGTTCCTTCATGGATATTCAACATTGGCACGGAGGGGTAGATAGAGGTGGCTGGTGTAGGACGGGGGGAACAGCCTTTTCAGTCTTATGCATGGCAGGCACAAGAATTTTTTGGCAGCCTTCCAACTGGGGCCTTAAGAAGGAACACTGGGGCTCTGGCAAGGAAGAACTTTTTCATTCCAAGTTTGGGGAAGACCTGGCAAGATGGGTGGATGCACCCTGGCTGACATCTGAGACAAAGATGGAAGGCGGTTAAAGAGAAGCTTGCAACTCTTTCTTCTCATGCTTGGGTTCATGGCGCCCAGCTGAGAGGGATACAGGCTGGTTCTCCTGAGCCTGCAATCTCCCTAGTCTTAAACATAGGTTTGCAGACCCTGAATGTGCCATCCCAAACCTCTCACAAGATATCTGGCTTTCTCAGGATGAAAATATATGTCCCGGTTACTGGGCTACAGCTCTTTGCCCATGCTTGTGTGGTCATTATTAGGGATGCCTGTTGTCAGGAAATCCAGCCCTTTGGGGGCTCACTGGACTTCTGCAGCGTGCCTGACTTCGCATGCTTTCACAAGCCGAGCCATGCGGTTTACCCCTAATTCCAGGGACTTTTTTGCCTTTTTTTTAAATCTCAGCTGTAATTTGCAGAAATAGGAAGTTGTGCAAATTACAGCCACAAATTGTGTAAGTTTGCATTATTTGCACAAGTTATTGCTGCAATTTGTGCAAATTACAGCTGAAATTTGCATAATTTGCACAAATTGAGGCTGTAATTTATGTGAATTCAAAAACACCAAAAACTCACTAGCAGGCCCGACTCACTGCATGCCAAGTTGGGCCAGCTAGCAAAAGACAGAATGGGGTCCAGGGGGCCAAGCCAATGAAAGCTCATCGAGCTGCTCCACCCCCCAGGTGGATTCCTCTGACATCCCTTGTGATTATGAGAGCCCACCCAGCCCCGTTGCAAAGTCATCTGGGTCCGTGATGCCAGGCTCCTGGCTGTCACATATCTCTCCTGGCTCTGCCCCCACAGGTGGTGATTTGCTGGGTCAGACCACGTCACCCTGTCACTCCTTCTGCCACAGGGTTGCCTCCAGACATATAATCATGGGATTCACTACCAGAAGGTGAGGTGATAACTGGCAGTGGAGTGGAGCCAGGATTCACAGGGATGCCGCTCCAGCTCTTTTTTATTAGCAGGGCACTGACATCACCGGCCACCCCCCTCAGATTTCCCTGTTCCCTCTAAGCTTCATTGCAATCCTCACAGTAGCTGGGGGAGGGGGATGAATTTTCCCAGCAACAATATATCGTTCCCTGTAATGCAATGTATTTTGGGGTGGCTTGGTCTTGAATGAGCAATTAAGACCCAACAGCTTTACAAAAGATCTGCTCCTGGTGGAGATGAAAACTGCTGGAGCTGGTTTGCTGATGTGGATCAACACAGCTGCCTGTAGTTGTGGACTGTCCTTGGGGGGGTGGCTTTGGGGACGGTCATGATGCCTGCCTGCACTTCAGAATTCACCACTACACCACTGGTGATAAGCACTAGCTGAGAGATGAGTTTTAAAACTATTAGACAAATTAATGAGGGGTGAGGGAATCAGCAGACGTTAGCCAGGATAGATAACAAGAATCTCCATGTACAGGCAGAGCATAGCTCCAAGTATAAGACGCTGGCAAGAAAATAGGGAGTGGACATCACTTTCGCGACCTGCTTGTGAACGCTCATATTTTCTCCCTTCCCACATGCTGGCTTCATAGGGTAGGGACATTTATCTGCAAGAGTAGACATGCAATTTTCTTGCAGTGCTGATTAGAATAACGGTTCTGCAATGCATGCTTCTTTTTATTTAGCGGTGCACAGGTTCCACATTCCAAAGCACATAGATCTTACGGAGGTATATAGGGATAGCAGAGGATGCTTGATCAACCTGAGACTGAGTGTGGAGAAGAAATAGTTTTAAAACTGGACATATACTCAGACAACATCACTTAAAACAAACATGGCTTCTACTAGTGACAGAGAGAAAACTGGGGCAGCCTCTCCTAGTTCCATCATGCACGGAGGGTAGGAAAGGAATGGCTTCCTTCCAGGCAAATAAAGGAACATATCAATACAAAGAGGTGGGGGGGGGGGACCCAATTACCCATTGGTTACTAGGCAAGGCCTACTGTCTCCTCCCTAGCCACTGGAATCAATAGAATAGATTCATTCTATTAATCCCTGACCCCCAGAGTTACCCCAAGAGGCTTAGAATGCAACGTCCAGTTAGTCCTTGCAAGCTTGCATGCACATGTATCTCCTTCCCAAAACTCCTCCCTCCAGAGTTATTTTTCTCAACATACAGTGCAGATCTGAATCATGGTTGGACGTTGCTTGTGCATCCACACATCTACTATTCTTAACGAAAATTTTCAAACCTGCTGCCTGTTTGTAACAAGCAGCTGCAGCAGCAAATACTTGGTGTTTCACACTGGAAGGGGCAAACGATGGATGCTTGCACCATCCCTATTTTCTAGGGGAAAGTTGGAGACTCTCCAGCTGAGAGAAAGGCCTTTGCTATTAATAACATATTCACGACGGAATCTTTTTCTGTTGTGATTTCCCTCCATTTCTTGCAAAGGGAGACCTCTAGAACCTTGCACACTTGAAGAGCTTCACTCGAAGATGAAATGGATTTGAAGTACTTCGGAGGGTATTTAACTTCAGGTGCTTTGCTGCTTCTCACTTTCCGCCTTCCCTTTTGAGGCTGATGCACGTTATTCATTAAACTAACAGTTTCTCTCTTGCCTGTTCTTTTAAGTTGTGACTTGTGACCTTGCAATCTCTCTGTGTGTGTTTTTGTCATCACAACATGTTTCCATGGAGCTGGATCTGATGTCATGAATAAGGGCATTGTTTCTTTCGTTCTTTCTTTTCCAAGTTCCCAAGCATATTTGCGGCACAGGTTTGGAAACAGAAATGACTTCACCGGTTAAATATTGTTAGATCCTAGACTGTATCAAAGGTAAGAATGCTTACATGCTATATTCTTCTCTGAGGATGAGCTGATGGTTAAGAATTTTAAAGCAAGTATACAGAAGGAGGACCCCAAAGATGGCATTTCAGAAGTTTAAGCATCCAGTGCTAAGGGTTGGCCATTGGACGATAGGGACACAGTCAGTGGCATTGCTAGGCACTTCAAAGATTCAGGGCCAAGAGCAATAGGATTCAAATCTGCATAAAATTTGCATAGGCTAATTTATATATATGAACATTTAGAAATAACTACTAGGATTGATTTACATTTCACAGAAGACAAAAACAGCCAATTAATTTCTCATCCCAATCCCCTTAAATAATTTTCCTCATTAATTTGCACCCTTCCCAAGACCAGCCCAAATCAGTACTCTCCACTGAAGCATGTGGGGTGGGGTGGGGTGGGGTGGATCTTCTCTCTGCAGCTACAGTCCCCCTTGAAAATTGTCCCCTGCAAGTCAACTGAGCCGAGAAGAAAATCTTCCATTGGCACCAATTAATACCTGGATCTCTGGGGAATGGATCCGGGCTGTGATAAAGGGCCTGAGCATGTCCACGTGCCCATTCCTGCTGTACAGACTGTACACTCCAGTTTTACAATCTGTTCCTGGAAAGCACTCAGTTAAATATTGCATCAGCTCTAGAAGTGAAACTTTTATTTAGTGGTGGCACAATAGTATCAAGAAGTTAGTGGGTTAACAGGTGTTTTTTGGTGAGGTTGCAGCAAGGGTATGGTATGGCAAGGTAGCCTTGCTACTTTTAAAGCCAGGAGAATCATGGGTATTCATTTCCAAAGCAAGTCTTTAATATTGTGTCACTGTTCCAGTGTTTTGCAGTGATGAAATTCTGAATCTTTTTAGCCTTGATGACTTCTGCACTGGCATTTGGTGAAGACGGAGTTAACTTCACAGTACAGTAGATGCTGTCCCCCAGTGCGTCTCATTCATCACCGTGAAACGGTTGAGAAGACTTCTTCAATAAAGTCTGAATAGCCTTACAAATAGGGGCAATACTGTACTGAATGAAAAGTGCTAACATAACAAAGATGTTCAGCACCATTGCTAGGCACTTTGTTCTGCTTGATTTTTTCATGGTTACATCATCCTGGGCCACTGGATTTCTGTTACCCCTATCTAGTAGGTAACATTATAACACCTCTTACTTCTAAGGAGCTGGCCAAACACTGCATTTCTACAACCCACCCTGGTTGGGCAGGCATCAGTTGGATGGATCCATCAGTGATAAAAGCCACAACCTTGAATTTTTCAATCCTGTATTTCAGCACTCATTCCGTTAGCAGCAAACCAGCTTTGGATAACTAAAGTGGCCGGCAAAGATGTTGCACTGCTTCCCATCAAGGCTGTGCATTCATTTTGTAAGAAATGGGCCCTTTCATTTCATATTAGTGTTAAAGAATGTTGACTTCTCACTCATTCCAAAATGAATGTGAGATATTCATTCAGAACTCAGTCAGAACCATTTGAGCTTTCATTTTCACCTAGCAGCTAGAAAACGAGGTCACAGGGAGTGGGGTGAGAGAATGGGGAAGGAAGATTACAGTGTCAATTTTCAACTCAAACATATTTTAGCAAAAGTATCCAATATTCTGATAGGTCGTCTTTCACATTGAATTGTCCAGTCTTAGTAGCAAGGGCCACTTGCAGAAGCCTATAAAAAGGGGAGAATAAAAGCTTGTTGTTTGCCTGTGTGAGTACTTGAAAAGTTAGCTTCTTCAAGTTCCTCTGTTGGTTGGTTCTTTGCTTTTGTGAAAAAACAGTTTCCCACCTAATAATCTCGTACAGTTCCCACCACTTTTTGAAACTGCTTGAAGGCCCTTTGAACAGATGAAGGCCATCAGAACATCTGCCCATGAAGCACTCAGTAACATTTTCAGCACAGTGGTCCTAGAAAATTAAGCTAATGGAACAAATAATGTTCTTTAATTGGCATCAGCTTGGAGAGTTAAGCATGTGCTTAAGTCCCTCCCACCAACATCTACACCACACTGTACATTTGAGAAAAACTGACCAAGGCCCATACAATTGCTTTGCAGTTGTCCAGTGGTGACTGCAGTTCTTAGGCAGGCCTGTATCTGCTGCTGTATTGGCCCCGGGAGCATAGCCAAGTCATTTGTGGTGTTAGAGGGGCCTAGAGATCCATAATGCTTGCTTAAGTTAATTATTGGTGCAATTCCCATGCTAGGAAGCCTCTGAGCATGTGCAGATGAGTCAAAAGTCCAATAACAGCCTTCTCAGTGTATTCCTTACTAATGAGGAGAACGTCTTATCTCTGATGTGCCTGGGAAGCAAAGTCTGTTTACAGGTGGCTATGCCTGAGAACCAAACACTTCTAGCCTATGCTGGGAATGAATGCCAGGGGCGCTTGCTAGTGTCGTGCTGCCTTACTGCTGACATGTGTGGTATAAAACCCATTGTAGCTCATGGCTGTGGGTTCAGAGAAGTTGTCTGATCCAACCATTGGGTACACCTGTGTGCTGTAAGTTACTCAATAAAGTCTCCTTGTAAGCAAACCTTTGAGTCTGATGTATCACTATCTTGGCACTCCTAACCTAAGGGTTCAACGCCCACGGCCTGGGCGACACAGCTGCCGAACAATTAATTCATCCATTGCAGAAGCCGCGCATTGTAACACAGAGCTGGGGTTTTCAGTTCTTCTAAGCTATTCTGTTTACACAGTGGAACCATTTAATGTCTGGTGATCTACTTTGTGTTTACTTAAAAACGGGGAGATGCATGAACGGGAGTGCTTTGTGACTGATAAAGAAACTTGGACTTCTTGCTTGGGGTGCTCTCAGTTGTCAGACCAAACAAGCTTCCAGAGCTAAAAGTGACCAAGGTTGTCAGACTAGGTAGCTGAGAGCAGGGCTGACCACAACATCCAACAAACTTTTCCTGGCAAACCTTGCTCCACCAGTAGAAGTTATTTATTTATTTATTTATTACTTTTATATCCCTCCATTTTTCCTCTTGCAAGGAACCCAATTCATGATCCTCCTCCCCTCCGTTTATGACTTTGTATTTGATCCAACAATAATTCTTCTTGGCTTGTTAGATTGAGCTGTTGGGAAAGCAGATATAGGAATAGCAACATATTCTTTCAAATATTAGAATGAGAAATATCAAATAGAATAATGATGGAAATCGTGAAAGAATATTACCTTGCATTTTTAAAAGAGTGCAGGGGTGGGCAGAAGGTAGATCTCCAGATGTTTTGGATTTCAACTCCCAACATCTGCACTGGCACTTGCCCTCTGGAATTCCTTGGCCAAGGAGTTCCCTCAAGCTACCTCATCATCACACTTTTCTCCACTGCCATGTAAAATATTATTTTCCACACAATAAGTATTCCCAGTTATTAAAGGCTCCATGTTGCTGTTGTATTGACTGATTTTGGTGTCCAGCTGTAATTTATGATGTTCACTATTGTCTGTTGATAGGATTTCAAATGTTGTCACAACATTAATTTATTGCAGAGAACTTTTTGTGTGTGAAAAAATGATTAACAAGGTTATAAATTAGTGAAGTTTAAAATAATAGATTTTATCCCTTTTACCTCTGTGAAATAGAACTATTTCCATATTTCTGTGTTACACATGGCAGCAGTCATGTTAAGCATATCTGTATAAGATTTTGCTACCACTTCTTCTTCTTCCTTTTTTCTTTTTGCTCAGTTATTAAATGCCATGGACAAAGTGAAAAATATCTCTCCATTCTACCATTAACCATAAAAGGGCAGCAATGTTTAATTGATTTAGGGCGCAACCCCATTCAGATAGGCGGCTGCCTCCGAACTCAGAGGCAGGGCAGGAGAAGCATGGAGGGGATCGTTCCCTCCGCCCTTCTCCTGCCCTGCATTTTTGGATAGACAGCCGATTGCAGCTGTCTAGCCACAGGAGGGCAGAGTGGGGAAGGAGGCTGCTGTATGACACACAGGATGTCGCCTTGGGTTCCTTGCAAGAGGAAAAAAGGTGTGATATAAATGCAATAATAAAATAAAATAAAAAATAAAAAAAATCCACTCTCCCTGCCCCGCAAGACTCCCCGGAACTCTCCTTTTTGGCCACTCCACATTCCTCTTGAGAGCACGGGACTGTTCTGCACTACCTCCAAGGCAGCTCAGAAGTGGAGGGAGGCCGGTTCCCAGAAAACAAAATATCCTATGGCCATCTAGCTGCTGTCTAGCAGCCATAGAATTGCTCCCTTAGGGTGCAATGCTATGCAGGTTTAGACAGAAAAAAAATCCTTCAACTCCGAGAATCCTCAGCCAGGATATACTGGCTGGGGCATGCTGGGAGTTGTAGGACTTCTTTCTGTCTAAACATGCATAGGATTGCACCCTTAATGTATTATTATTGGATTTTTACTGCAGTGCCAGGGAAGGGGAAAGGCGCTTATGGGATATTGTGCTTTAAGTGCCAAAATAACTTGACTGGCCTTGGGTATAATGCCTCTTCACTAGCCGGGCACCATTTCCTGCTTCACCTCAGGCAGCAAAATCTCTTGGGCCAGCCTTGGCTTTTGTTCTGTTTCCTACTAGATTCCTCCCCAGCCTTGCCTTCAGTCTGCTACTGTGCAAGGATTCTGCATACCATGTTGGTAGTCAAAGTGTCACAGAGACATCCTTGGGGTGCTTTCAGATGAAGGGCTCCAGCACGACCGATCCAAAGGCATTGTGCAGCTCTTCAGTGTTTTCCTCCTTAATGGGGTTTTTTCCCCTCTCTCAGAAGAAAGAAGATGGAGGAAAGAGTTGGACAACAGCAGGGTTACAAAGGGAAGAAGACACTGTTTGGACCTCCTGGAAAATTCTGTGGATGAGGCAGGGCGATTGCACAATAAAGGCCTTGTCCTTGGTGCGGCAACATTGATGGAAACTGTTATGCCGACATAAATTCCACAGCGAGAACTCCCTTGTTGAAGACTGTTGAAGATTTCTGTGCAATTCATATGTTCTTTTTTTCATCACTAGAAATTGGTCAGATAAAAAATATATACAGTTGGATCTAGACTTAGTCATACTTAAAGTAGACCTATTGATTAAATCCTAAAGGATTTAAGTTAAGTGTGACTAACTTAAGCCCCATTGATTTCAATGGATTTATTCTAAGTTAGGGATGGAACAACCTGTCGATCTTGGTCTTGTCAAAACTGATTTCTTTTGTTTTTTTTAGGTAAGCTCGTTCCATCCTGTTTCTGCATGAGCTGCTTTTTTTTAAAAAAATGTATGGAAATTCATATGCATTTTTCATAACGTATGGAGTAATGAACCCAGTTTTAAATGTACACGTTTTTGGATGCATGCACTCATTGACACACTTATTCATGTGCATTTTGGAAATGTACACATTTTTCTTTGTACGTTTTTTGAATACGCGCATGTTGTTGATGAACACATTTTGTTTTGTATCGTGGAACAGATCACAAGCTTGGAAATGTATGTATTTCCAACTACAGATTGGGTTCATGTCCACATTTGGATCAGGAAGGTCCAAACTGGGTAAATCTGTTTTTAAAAAATTCTTGATGGAGCGAATTTCTCACGCATCTCTACACTATGTATATGATACAAAATTGCAGACTCTGTGGAAAAAATGTTAAGATGCTTACTAAGGTCACAGAGACTTGCTTGGTTCAGGGCTTACACAAAACTACTCACTCTGTAGATGCACAGAGCAATGTCAGCTAGGACAAAACCAGAATGCAAAAGGTTAAACGTTCACAGCTATGATAAATCATTGACACAAACTTGGCTTCACTTTGTTGAAATGAGCATGTTCAGCTTCTAAGCATGGCTGCTTGAAGCAAAGTGGAAGTGTTCCAAAGGTGCGTGCATGTGTGCGCGTGTGCGCGGGGGTGGGGGCGGGGAGGAGGTTGAGGGATTGAGCCAACACTGGGGGGGAACTCTTCAATGCAGGCCCCTCTGCCCTGCTGTTCTTGGAGCGCTGGGATGAGTTAGAAATAGAATCCTGACATCTTATTTGAGGAGGTGTGAGGTGGAGAGTGACACCAAGAGAGAGCCAGTGAAATGAAACTGGCTCCCAGCTGGGTTTCAGGGGCAAGAAAGACGTGAAGGAAGGGGCCCCTGAGTGGGAAGGCAGGGAGATTCCCAATCCTGGTGCAACTATCAGAAAGCATTCCGCATACTGTCCTATTGGTGTTTTTAGTTCTTAGCCCATCCATTCACTTGTAGCTGGGAGAGAAAAGATGATTTTCAAATAGGGAAGTCTCTCTTATTAAATAATTCCACTGGAATGGAGCTATTTGAAACTGATCACACTTGAGTCAGAAACACGTGGAGGGTAAGAAACATTTAGAAAAACAACAACCAAAAAAATGTCCCAACGGCTGAAATGTTGCTCTGTAATAATTATGTATTGGATAGCAAAGGCAGGGGAAACTGGTGACCGCAATGACATTTCCTCATTCCTTCTCTTTCAACTATTCACTTTGAAACGCCCCAATTGCATATTTTCTTTCCCCTTTCACAGATTTAAGTTTAGGGTATGGATGATATCTCTTACGTTTCACCTCGTTTTTAAATGATCCAGAGTGTTGTTTTTTTTAAAAAAAAATCTGTGGGACTTCTTCAAAAGTATGCACGCACGCACAGACGCACACACATACTTAGCAACACCAACACACCCACATCATACATTTCAGTGAATTTAGCCGTCATTCCTCAGGAACCCTAAGAGGTGCAGTTCTGTAAAGGGAGGTGCGGATCTCAGGTAATTCTGTCTCGGCACCTGTTCTAAACTACCATTGCCAGGGTTCACTGGGGCAAGCCTTGAAATGGAATGAAACTGATAAGTATGCCAGGTGCTTTTGGGATGCTCTGCTACACAAACCTTTTACGAGCACAGCCTTCCCCAGAGCTGCTCTCTCTGCACAAGGAACCTTTGGGTTGTGCTCCAGATGTCGTGCTCCAGATGTTGTAGTTGGTTTTTTTTTTAATGCTATCAGTCTCCTCCACTACAATGGCATGATTTCACATTCGTGCACATACACGCAGGCACAGAAACGTCCATGGGGCTGGCAAGACTTTCAGCAGGAAGCCTGCTCTCAAATATAGCCATAATTCAATTGCAAAAGGGCCATGTATTTTAAGAGTGTGTCTTGTTGTTACTTTAAAAAGCACAACCTCATAATAACTATAGAAATGTAATTAACATTGGGCAGATAGTCTCAAGTCTCTCTCTCTCTCTCTCTCACACACACACACACACACAGAGTTTTGAAGCAAACAGATGCATATTTTTGGCATGCATACCTAGTACATAGTCCCGCTGAATCGTTTATAACAGGCATGGGAAACATCCAGCCATGGGCCGGAGAGAGTGGGTAGTAGTAGGGATTTATTTACTTATTATTATTATTGCATTTATATCCCGCCTTTTTTCCTCTTGCAAGGAACCCAAGGCGGCTTACATTCTCCTCCTCCTCTCCATTTTATCCTCACAACAACAACCCTGTGAGGTAGGTTGGGCTGAGAGTGTGTGACTGGCCCAAAGTCACCCAGTGAGCTTCCATGGCCGAGTGGGGACTAGAACCCGGATCTCCCAGCTCCCAGGCCAACACTCTCCCCACTACACCACTCTGGCAATCTCACCAAAGCTCACCGCTCGGTGGACCCCTGCAGGTCAGCCGACCTGCTCACTGGATGCGGCGAGCCCCCGGGCACCTGCTCCCTCAACGAGCCCCCATTTTGCGTACAAGTGGTGGCTCGGCCTTTTTCGTAAATAACCATTTACGCAAATGGTGGCCATAAAGGAGCCATTTACACAACATTACAGATATAAATGGTCTGTTTACTCCTGCAATGGTGTGTAAATGGCCACTTTATGGCCACCATTTGCGTAAATGGTTATTTAGGAAAAAGGCTGAGCTGCCATTTGTACGCAAAATGGCGGCTTGTCGAGGGAGTAGGCGGCTGCATGCTTGCCCAGCTCAGCGCCCACCGAGTCAAGCAAGTGAGGGGATCCATGGACTGGCGTCCAAGGGGCCGAGGCAGTGAGAAATCACCAAGCTTTGAGCCACAACCGGACACCTGTGCCATCTCTAGGTAGTAGCCCAGGAGGGATGCAGACCAATGATCAATGAAAATATCAGCCAGTGGCTAGGCAGCTGCTGCCAACACATTTAGCAATTTAGGGCACAATGCAATGCATGTGTAGACAGAAAAAAGTCCTACAACTTCCAGCATTCCCCAGCCAGCATCCTGGCTGGGGGATGCTGGAAGTTGTAGGACTTTTTTCTGTCTAAATATGCATAGGATTGCACCTTAAGCTGTTTGTTTTAAGAACTGACAAGGTGTTGTAAGCCACATTGAGCTATAAGTGAGGTATGTGTGTTGGGTTAGAAATATCTTAAATAAATAGTAGCAGTGTAGTAAATATTGCAAAGCTACTCAGTGGCAGTGGCTAGGTAGTGCGTGGGGATAGGGGAGAAATTCAGATTTTAATTTAAAGTGTGAATTTCAATTTAATTCTATTTCAGACTTATCTAACTTTGCACTTCTGAACCAATACACAAACCAAAACTTAGTTACCCTTCAAAATCCATACTTCTCTGAATTTTGTAATGGAGTTATCCCATCAAAAATGTATATACATTTTTTCTGTAAGGCAAAAGTGTGCCCAAAATGTGTACATTCATGAAAATAAAACTGTGTATGAGTCCCTGATAGCCATGATAGTGTGGTCCCTGAACTTGAGCCGGACATCCTCGAGAGTGAAGTCAAGTGGACCTTAGGAAGCACTATTAACAACAAAGCTAGCGGAGACGACAGTATTCCAGCTGAGCTATTTAAGATCCTAAAAGATTATGCTGTTAAAGTGCTGCACTCAATATGCCAACACATTTGGAACACTCAACAGTGACCACAAGACTGGAAAAGGTCAGTTTACATTCCAATTCCACAGAAGGGCAATGCCAAAGAGTATTCAAACTACCGTACAATTGCACTCATTTCACATGCCAGCAAGGTTATGCTCCAAATCCTACAAGCTAGGCTTCAGCAGTATGTGAACCGAGAACTACCGGAAGTACAAGCTGGGTTTCGAAGAGGCAGAGGAACTAGAGATCAAATCGCCAACATTCGCTGGATCATGGAGAAAGCAAGAGAATTCCAGAAAAACATCTATTTCTGCTTCATTGACTATGCTAAAGCCTTTGATTGTGTGGATCACAACAAACTGTGGCAAATTATGAAAGAGATGGGAGTAGCAGACCACCTTACCTGTCTCCTGAGAAACCTGTCCGAGGGTCAAGAAGCAACAGTAAGAACCGGACATGGAACAACCAATTGGTTCAAAATTGGGAAAGGAGTACGACAAGGCTGCATATTGTCGCCCTGCTCATTTAACTTATATGCAGAGTACATCATGAGAAACTCCAGGTTGGAGGAATCACAGGTCGGAATTAAGACTGCCAGGAGAATTATCAACAACCTCAGATACGCGGACGATACCATCCCAATGGCAGAAAGCGAAGAGGATCTAAAGAGCCTCTTGTTGAGGGTGAAAGTGGAGAGTGCAAAAGCTGGTTTGAAATGCAACATTAAAAAAATGAAGATCATGGCATCTGGCCCCATCACTTCCTGGCATATGGAAGGGCAAGAAATGGAAGCAGTGACAGATTCTATTTTCTTGGGCTCCAAGATCACCGCAGACGGTGATTGTAGCCATGAAATTAAAAGATGCTTGCTCCTTGGGAGGAAAGCTATGGCAAACCTAGACAGAATAGTAAGAAGCAGAGACATCACCTTGCCGACAAAGGTCTGTATAATCAAAGCTATGGTTTTCCCAGTAGCAACGTATGGCTGTGAGAGCTGGACTATAAGGAAGGCTGAGCGCCGAAGAATTGATGCTTTCGAACTGTGGTGCTGGAGAAGACTCTTACGAGTCCCCTGGACTGCAAGGAGGTCAAATCAGTCCATCCTAAAGGAAATCCACCCTGACTGCTCATTGGAAGGACAGATACTGATAGGGATGGCGGAGAATTCGCACTGGCATTCGGCCCCCCCGAAACCCATGGTGGAATGGCCTCCCACCCCCCGCCCCCCTGCGGAATCCCCCCTGGGACGAAGGCCGGCTGCTCGGTCTCTCTCGGTCTCTCGGCCAGCTGCTGTGGACGCAAATGTCGGCGCCTTAGCAGCCTCCATTTGCATCCGGTCAAGCTGCCGTGATAGGCTACGTATGTATTTACATAGCCTATCACAGCAAAGAGCAGGGGCGCAAACGGTGGCTGCTACGCTGTTTATGCCGCTGTTCTTTCCATGATAGGCTACGTAAGTATTTACGTAGCCTATCACGGCAAAGGCAGCCATGCAAATGGTGGCCACCATGCCATTTGTGTAGCTGCCTTTGCCGTGATAGGCTTTGTAAATACTTACGTAACCTATCACGGAAAGAGCAGCAGCACAAACGGCATAGTGGCCACCATTTGTGCCCCTGCTCTTTGCCGTGATAGGCTACGTAAATACTTACGTAGCCTATCATGGCAGCCTGGCTGGACACAAATGGCGGCCGCTATTTGCGGCCGCAGCAGCTGGCCGTGGCCGGAAATCTGGCTGTGGACGGCCCTGGCCAGCGGCTCCGCAGAGCCGCTGCAGAGCACAGCCAGCCCAGCAAGGATTCCAGGGGGAGGGACGGAGCGCCTCCCCCCCACCGCATATCCAAGCTGCGAAAAGGTAAATGACTTTCGTACATCCCTAGATACTGAAGCTGAAGCTCAAATATTTTGGCCACCTAATGCGAAGAGAAAACTCCCTGGAAAAGACCCTGATGCTGGGAAAGATCAAAGGCAAAAGGAGAAGGGGACGGCAGAGGATGAGATGGCTAGATAGCATCACCGATGCAATGAATATGAACTTGAGCACACTCCAGGAGAGAGAGCAGGACAGGAAGGCCTGGCGTGCTATGGTTCATGGGGTCACGAAGAGTCAGACACAACTTAACAACTGAACAACAATAATGAATTTAATGCAAACTTTAAAAAAAAATTCTGAAAATTCAAGACAAACCTACCTTAAGACTGGAAAATGAGAAACTGAGACAAACCAAAATTGACAGATCCTACCATCCGTGGTAGTGCTTCCTGCCCCTTTCTCACATGTATCACCACTAGTCTTAGCCAGCGATGTCTTTCCTCCAGTAGTGTAGTGGCAAATTCAGAAGTGCAGAGTCCCTTCATGACAGTCACAGCCATGCCCCCTCACAGCCACACCCCCTTCTAAGATTACACAACCTTGTAAGATATACAACCTTCAACGGGGATCCAAAAACATTGCAGTAAAGCAATGGTATTTCAATTGGACGTCTGAGAAAAAAAATGCAGGGGTGTTAAAATCTTTTTCACTCACTCACTCACTCACTCAAACACAAACATTTTAGGTTTTCAAAATATGATACTCAATGGAAGCTTCACACTCACTCAGAGGCAGGGGAGGGAAGGAGATGGCTGAAAGAGCCTGGCCCCCAGCGGTAGGCTGGGAGTGAGAGGGACCTGGCTGAGACCTGGCTCTTAAAGAAGTCCTGGGTCTTCGTCCCGGTGAGACCTCCCACCACTACACCCCTGCTTTTCTCATCCCACCTCCAGCAACAACCTGTTCTCAGCTGGCTTCCCATGATCCTCAGAGGCCAGGATCTCTTCTCGATCATCTCAGAGTGCAGGACACGGAATCATGGGCTCAAGTGACAGGAAGCCAGATTCCAGCTGAACATCAGGAAAAACTTCCGGACTGTCAGAGCAATACGAGAATGGAACCAATTCCCTAGGGAGGTGGTGGGCTCTCCCACACTGGAGGCCTTCAAGACGAGGCTGGACAGCCATCTGTCAGGGATGCTCTGACTTGGATTCCTGCACTGAGCAGGGGGTTGGACTCAATGGTCTTGTAGGCCCCTTCCAACCCTGCTATTCTATGATTCTATGACTCTCTGGGAAGAAAAGCCCGCATTTGGGCTAAGTGTTCTACAACACTTACTATATAGAAATTGAGCCCCTCCATGCATACGCATACGCATACACACACACACACACACACACGTGCCAGTTTTGTTAACCTACCCTTTAGGTTTTGTATGTTTTAAAAGCAGATTGAGTTGCGGAGATGGCTTTATGCCAAAACAATTGGAACAAGATGTAGTGAGCAAACCTGTCTTTCTGCATTGCTGCTGCTTCTTCATTTTCTTTTCTTTTTTTAGAAAAATATATTCCATCCAGTTATTTCCACAGCAGTGTTTTCTGCAATGGGCCATTGATCATTATGAATGCTTGAACACTGTTGAATGATAATTGCTGCTTTATATTATAGTTATTTTACTGAAAGTAATTGACTGAATCAGACCACTTGTGTATTTTCACATAATTTCACTAGTAGTAATGTATTTTAGGCATATTTTAAACAAACGGTAAGCATTTAGAGAAGGTCTGTTTTTCCCACTGAACATTTGATTAAATTCAGTCTGTAACTCATCATTTCTATGCCTGAGGTCGCTACCAAGTCTGTGTTGTTTTCCGCACCCTGAACCGGCCCCAGGGTGAGTTTAGAGCAGTTTGGGCCTCTCAGCGTACTGAAATGCAAAGTCCTTACTACTCAGACAGATTGCCCCAGCACAGAATTTGCAGTGGAGGAAACCGACTTCTGTCTAGTGGGTGAAAAATCCCGATTTCACATATGCCCTGATGGGATCTGAGCTGGTGGTCGATAACCAGGAAAGAGGCCATGGTGGTGAAATGAAGGAAAACGTCACCCAGTTGCTGGGGAGTGACAGTGGGGGAAGCCTCCCTGGTGACATCTGCTTGGCCCCGGTGGGAAACAGGATCCCGGCCTTTGATCTGATCCAATGGGGCTCTTCTTATGTTTTCCCAGTGCTCTGGCTACTGGAACAAGGGAAGTACCAGCAATTATGGCGACACTGGGGACAGAAGTGTTACTTGCCAGATGGCAAGGAGATGCTACCAGACACCAGGCATCTGTTCCAGGACAGCAGTGCTTATCCTCCACTTTGCCCATGGTCCTGGTCCCCCTCTTCACACGGAGATGGAGCCTAATGCCAGTAAAAGACAGCATGGATTTCCAGTAGGGGTGGGAAAGACAGGACAGGTGGAGGGGCAATGGGGATACCAAGACCAGAGTAAAATACAGTAGTGTAGTGGCAAATTCAGAAGTGCAGGGACCCTTTGTGACAGCCACAGCCACGCCCCCTCACAGCCACGTCCCCTCACAGCCACGCCCCCTTCTAAGATTATACAACCTTGTAAGATATGCAGCCTTCAACCGGGATCCAAAAACTGAGAGTAAGGCAGGGGTATTTCCATGTTTGCTTTCCCTGTTCTTCTAATGGAGGAACTTCTGATAGGTTTCGTGGGAATGTCCCACGACCACCACCCATCCCGCCCCCAAAGGGTTCTCCCTGGAACACAGTTTAGAATTCACTGCTGTAAAACTGACCCAGGTCCACCACTTGTCCTCAAGGAGAAATATTGTTAAAGTGATCTAAAAATGGGGCCAAGTTGGTACAGTGAGTGACCAAATCTGTAGCAATATCACAAAAAAAATTGGCAATAATAGATTCTGAATCCATTTTCCCCACCTCATAAAGCCTGAATGTCTTGTCATGATAGCTTTCTTGTCATGTCATTCTTACTGTGCTTGGAGTGCAAACATCTGAGACTAACTATCACACATTTGTTCTGATCGTGTACTGGTGCAGTCTGCATTCATCAGACCAGGTGTTCACAGTCGGCAGCTGCAGTTGGCACGTACTCATAAGTGGATAACTCCTTACTCACTTTAATTTAGTGATTGCCATCTTTTAAAAGGGGAAGTAATTTGCAAAACAATAGCTTGGCTCTTCAGCAATCCCTTGGCCAGAAAATTACCAACTTTGAAAAAAGTCAGGTACGCTCCAATGGCCCGTATTGAGAAGAAATACCTCTCCCCAGTTTTGCCACGCTTTTCACATGTTGAGTTAAGGCTGGCATGGGGGGGGTGTTAAGGGGCATGTTAAGGAGCATGTAAAGGGGCAAAGGTAGCAGTGAGCCTGATGCTGATAGAAATCGCATTACCAGGAGTCTCAATTCATGCGTTCTGGGCCTGAATAGAGCAAACACATGAAGAGAGGGAACACTTCAGCGCACATTATTAGCTGGGTACATGTGAGTAAATTAATAGTTATGTCCATCTATATTCAGAAGTAAGCTTTTCTGAACATAAAGGGACATATCTATTCATTTACACACATGTACCCAGCTAATAGTGTGTGTGTGTGTGTGTGTGCGCGTGCGCCGGAATCCTGTGCAGGCTTACTCAGAAGCATAGGATTCCAGCATATCCTTCCTTCCCCTACCCCCACTTTACAATTAACAAGCAGCTTTGGGACAATGCATACATATCCTGGCATATAATCTAATGTAGAACTCTTAAAATAAAACGTTCTTTTTAACATGTTCTCTGATGTTGCTAGTAATTGGAGACCTGTTACTGAACATTGCTGAGGGATGTTCACCCATCACTAGAAATTTGGTGATGGACACTCCCTTTAAGTCTAAATACTCATTGTTTTCTTAGTTGAACCTGAGAAGGTTAATTCATTGCCAAATTTGTATGACACGATGAAGTAAAAGGTGCTTTATTAGGGACAGGTCTATATTGGTGACTAATGAGCAACCTTTTTGTTGATGGACATCCCTTTTTTTTGTAAGCTTTTAAAAGCATCTACAGGTGGTTTTGATCTGTGGATTTTCAGATATTCACAAAATTTGCCTTGAACTGTTAACATTCATCTGTGAATGTCAACATACACCAGTTTTCAGACATTCACTGTAACATATAAATTTCAAGTATTGCTTTCTGTTTGTAAGTTTTAAACATTCAACAAAGACATAGCCAAGTCTGTTCTCTTGCTATTCTGTTCTAAGGAGCAAGTGACCACTACATACAAACTTATATGACAACGGCAGGCTTCATTTGTCAGCAAGCAATCAAAAGAAGACGAAAAACTGAATATGTGTAAAGAATGAGAAGTCTTGAATATGACCCTGTTAGAAATCAAGGAAAATCACATCTTTAAGAAGCAAAATATGAAATGTAAAATCGTCGTGAGTGAAAAGAAAATGCGCTCTCAAGGCTGCAGTGCTGAAAATGCTTACGAGCAGTAGTTTCCTAGAGTGTAGTGAACTACTGTGGTTTCAGCGCAGTGGCCTGGATTTGACAGAGTTAAATACAGGATTGGATTTGGGAAGGGAGAAAAAAAAATCAAAAATCTGCATTTGAAGCTCCGTGTGGTTTGTTCTGGATTCAAGTAAGTGTCTTATCAAATCAAATTCATGAACTCCAGTATGGACTTGCAGCATTCATCAGCAACAGAACAAACGTTTCAGCCACGCTGTTTCTTGGAAGTGCTTCAACTGTATGTATTAACAGATACTGCAGCCTCCATTCGCTATCTTGCAGTAAGGAGCTTGTGGGTAAAGAGTGAGATTCTATTTGTTTGCGTACAAAGTCTAGTTCATTAAATATGTAAACCTCAGAGTAATAGATTCATGACACCCCCTGACAGAATAGTGATGAAGTAACACTAAACAGGTTGCACTGACCAGGCACTAGAAAGACACGATTGCAGCTCCTGCTGAAATACCCCCTAAGGAAAATCCAAAGCAAACAGGGGTCCTCCTTTGATAAAATGTCTGAGAAATTGCACAGAAATCAAGAGAACAGTGAGGATATTGGCCAAATTTCTCCTAAGGCAACATCCAAAGCAAAGCTGGTGGTTCTTTTGCAGAAGGTTTGCAGATGAAAAACCAACACCCCACCCTGCAAAACCTCCCATCTGTGTAGCATAATAGAGCCCATATACTTAAGCCCCAAGATGTTTGTAGATTCACGCTTATTCAAGGGATGCTCATTTATATGCCTTATTTGCTTCAGAAAGCTTCATCGATAATATTAAGAAGAGGTTGCCCACCATGCGTCTGCATGATTCACTGCTCTGGCCTTGCCTCCTTCCTTCCCATCAGTCTCCATGGGCTATGTGCAGCCCTGCCCCATCTCTATATCAAGGGTGATTGGATTATTTGCCCACTTCCAACACAGTGACACAGCAAAATGACCCACTCTCAGAGGAAGTTGCCTGTTGGTGTTTCCGCATGGGTCCTTGCTCTGGGCTTTCAAAACAAGTCCTTTTAAAAGTTTGCATCTCATAGATCTTCATCACCGCAAAGAAAGAAAGAAATCTCCGACGTTTTGTTTGTTTTGTTTTTCAAAGTCTTTAATGTACAGTGTTTTGAGCTCTGACATTGCTGATTACTGTAAACCACAGGGTGACATTGGTAGCGCTCAAAGTTGAATGTGTGTGTTTTCATTTGTTTTTGGGCACAACGCTTTTGATACTGAGCTACAGTTTATTTTATAAAGAAATGCCATTTATAAGAAAAAAAGCCATTTGTAATCTCATTGCAATTTATCATTTATAATCACCAGGGTGGCATGGCATTCAGCTTGCCTTTCACTCCAGTATTCTCTCTCCGCCTGCCCCCTTTTATGGTCAGCAGGCATTGCCTGGTACTGAACAGCCCTTGATTGAAACCGCATCACCATATGAGCAAGTCTTGGGACATCCTGAGTTAATGTCAAATTATCAGAGGAAGCTTCAGTGTGGTGACCACCTGAAATCAAATATGGCAGAGGAAAGATTGCCCCAAACATCTGGACAGTCAGGACTTTGGATAACGTATCATGAGATGATGTGAAACTGGCCTGGAACTCAGTTCAGTGTTTTATGATGGGTGCAGGGATTCTGATGCATGCACCCTCCTTCCCATAAGGGCCACTGTGGTCATCCATCTAAGGTAGAAGATCTGTGTCCACACATGTCTTTACATTTACAGAGGGCTCTGTGTGTACATCAGAGTACAAGCAGCGGGGGTGAATTAATTTGGGTCACCAGGAAAGTTGCATAAGTGAGTCTGGAGATAATAATAGATATTCCACTTCAGATATATCACCTTCTTCAGTGTTGTTCAAAATAATTTAAAATAACTCTGTAGACATCTAAATGATATAAAATAATATAACTTAATTGAATCCCTCAACAAATACTACTAGTATATTTACAGTATCTTGTGCCACAGGACTGTGTATGGAAACATGATACCTATTGAAAACATGTCGGAAGTATTGAGGAGATGAAGGAAGCATGGTCCCGCATCAGTGCTCATAAGTTAAAAGAGAGGCTGCAGTTGTATTGAGGACTTTGCCTATCTGTGTGATAGTGGTGTTGCCTTCAGTGGGGCTATACTCATTTATTTACAAATGAAACTTAATTGCATTTAATGTTCATATGTTTGGGGAAATGTTTCAGGTACATTGGTTTTTGGGTGCTCATATGGAAATTCATTAGAGAAATTGTTCCACAAATGACACGGACATTTCCACAAATGGCAATTTTAAAATTGGAATGAATGCTTTCCTAAGAATCAGATTTACAATTATGCTATCTCACTTGCCAAGTTAAAAGATGAACCACAAATGAACAGAAAAGGAAAATATATTAATAACAGTTGAATTTAGCTCATTTTAGAGCTGCAATGAATTTGAATTTGCTCCCCGAAATTCCTCTAAGTAACTTTTTGTATTAGATATTCTCCAAATATTATCTGAATACTGAAGTGTTTGCTGAATATTCAACATCTGTGTCTGACAACCTAAGATAGTTGAGTTCAGTATTTGCTACGCTTTGATGTTTGACTATCTTTGGTAGTTGGCATGTAATGTAATTTAGCATTTTGCAGTGGACAGATTATGAGGTTTCATATTTGATGCCTGCCAAAACCAATCAAGACATGCCAACACGTCTAAAACGCTCCAATTTGATTTTTTGAGGTAAAATGCAAATTCACATTTTATATTTGAAGTTTCACATTCCAAATCTGAGTGGTAAATTCTGAATATCAGTTTTAGCTCATGGCAATGCATTTGCCTCTGGTTGGCCAAATGAACCAGCTGGAATGACAAAATGTAAATGCTGTAACAAAATGTACTACAATTTCTGTTTGCTCTTTCTGTCACATGGTAGCCACAGGACAATGCAATGTGTTCAAAAGCACGGATAAATGTGTGAATTGATAAAAGGCTTGTTTTAGTCTTGGGGTAGGGGTTATACCATACAGGAGACCATTTATCATGAGATGGCTTGACACGTAAAACCACTTGGCAAGCTGATTGTTCATACTATCCTGTCAAGTGTTACAGAGACTTGTACATTTCCACACCTGATCAGAAATCTTAGGAACCAGGAAAACTGTAATGTTCTTATTACCATGTGGAAGACTATTACAGATGGCTGAAATGCTTAGTGATAACCTGCACAATTCAGTCAGCTGCCAATATTGTGGTCTGTGTTCATTCTTTGAGCCCATTGATTTAACCAAACTACCCAGGTTGAGTTCTCATCCCAGGGGAGCTTGGGCATCAGTGTCATCCTGCCAAGGAGAATTTCACTACCCATTTGTTAAATGTGTGGTAGAAGGTATGCTGCATTAGTCAGTGGGTTCACAGTGACATACAGCCAAGTGGTGAGGAGAATTTTTACCACAGATCCATACCCACTATAAATATGGGGAAGCAAAAGAGCAAAATTCTCCTTGCCGTTGAGACAGACCGTCAGTTTATCATGTGCTTACACACACACTGAGGTAAGCTAAACAGTTGGAAAGGAGTTGTCTACATTCAGTCTTAGGGCCAGTGAGGAGGAAGACAGAGGTAACATTTGTTTGAAGCCAAACATCACTTTGCAAGTGTGGTAGACATCATTTGAGCACAGATTTGCTGCATTCCAAGGCATTTGTTTTCAGGAAACCTACCAAGCTCAAGTCCACTCAGTTTCTCATTTTTCCAACATTAAATTGTTTCTATCTCGTTTCTGCATCAGTCTGTAATTTCTCTACCCCCTGGAAGTCTATGTGAAAATGTGTGGATAGCTCCATGCACATTTTTCCTTATATACCCATTTTTGTACACACTTTTCCTAATGTATGCATTTTTTTGCAATTTCTCCTAATAGAATGCATTTTTGTGTGCATTTCGCCTAAGATACACATTTTCGTAAGCCCTTTTTTCAATCTGTGAACTACATCACAACATTCGGAAAAGTGTGCTCCAGTTTACGTATCGGCCTGGGAGGTGTGAATTTTGCAAGTTCGCATTAAAGTGTTGCCCTGATCCACCAGGGGATATCTGGGTATACTATAGCAGCAGATTTTGCTGTATGCAGCAAATGAGATCAGATGTGCATCTGAATGTGCAATCTTATCTGCATTGCAAAACCTGTCTCTGGCTGAATCTACATACAGCAGTTTTACCGTTATCATACTGCAGTGATAACTCTTGGTGTCCATTCGTGTCATGTGCGCCAAGAGTTATCATTGCAGTATGATAACGGTAAAACTGCTGTAGGTAGATTCAGCCTGTTTCTCTGAACTGCTAGATGCATCTTTTGAAGTGAATATATTCACAAATTTAATAATAATAAATTATATGTGGCTAGAGATGGATGGGGGCCTGTTTCTAGTATTGGATGTTGAACATTTCAAGTAGCAGCACTTTATGATCCATATCATCTATAGTTCCTGATATCTGAACAACATCACCTGCTGAAGTGAATGTTTGCAATATGGTATCTGTATGATTTTTATAACATCTGCAAGTATTTGGCTCTTTCAGTGAAGTTAACAAAGGATGCTTTCATGTTGCTGACGTTTTCCCAAGAGTAGCTAGAGAAGGGGCCACAAAAGCTAGATTATATATTAATTTTCATTAAGAAATATAATTGGTCGTTCAGCTAACATGCAACAAGATGGTGAGTATTTTGATAGCGGGGAGCTGTGAACTCACACCAGGATTTTGAAGACAAAATATCATCAGCTTTTCTGCTAGCTGGTCCCATCTTTCTGCAATGCCCCATAATTCAGCAATGTGGTGTTGTGTGTATCTGTATCATTTGATTCTTCAACTCTTGAGATCTGGCAGCAGAATGTGAATGGATGATGGGTGACAGAAAATTTCCAGCTGTAGATGCTAAAAGTGTGATTCATACATGCAAGAATTGCACTTATTGGTGAATGGACAGGCATGTGTGAATCAATCCCATGTAGGCCTTTAATTTTTGTTAAGGTCCTGAAAGGAAAGTTTGGGAGTGATAATAAGGAGCCTGAACATATATTGAGGGTGGGCAACTTGTGGCCCTCTAAATGTTTTGGCCTACATCTCCCATCACCCCTCAGAATTGGCTAGGCTGGATAGCTGATGGGAGTTGCAGGCCAAAACATCTGGAGAGCCACACGTGGCCAACCCTTGACATCTGTGAAGACAGTATTTGTTTTTGAAGACATCTTTGAATTTACTAAGGCCTATTTCATGCATTACGTAGTAGCTACCATATGTGCTTAATAGGGAGCTGCAGCCAAACCCAGCTCCTTGACAAGTGTGCTCGTTGGACCTATGGGTTTGCAAATGTGTTTGTTGCGTTCATGCTTTACAGTTTTAGGCACACACCTACAAGTGTAATACGTAAAGAGGTCCTTTGTAAAGAGGAAAGACAGTTTAATGCTGCCCGCCTTACTTCAATTAATTGTGCCACCTCAAAGTGACTCAGGCAAACCTCTCATCTGTGTGTGAGCTTGTTCTTCTCCTGCGCTAATGAATCATTGGCTGCTGCACTGTGGACTTCAACTCCTGTTGTTTTCATTATCTCCTTGGCATGGTCTGAGCATGTTAATCTCTTTTAAAGAGCTGATAAAGGGGCTGTCTAAACCTGGAAACTATGCAACGTTAGCGTCATACAAGCTACCTTATGAGTGTGGAGGTAGAGGGCATGTGGTCCTGTTCCATCACCACACAAACAGGATCTTCAGCCTAGGTAAGCATCAGAGGAAGGCCTAAAAGGCATAAAGCGTTAGGCAGTTGGGATGCCTTTTAAACATTACAGCCATTCTGTGGAAGCGTCTTTCATACGGGATCATCCACTACATGGCTGTAATGTTTAAATGCCTGCAACTACGTGGGCAGGCTGCAGGGCCAATGGAGTGCGTCATCACTATGAAATTGTTGCCCCTGATCCTGGTCAGCAGCAACTGTATGTTTATTATATGGGTCCTTAACAAAAAATACCATCACCCAGCTTGAGAATGTTGTGTCAAGTGCTGTACAATTGGCCTGGCCACAAGGTGGCAGGCCTTTAAACGTTGCAGTCGTGCCATGGCATGAACCCATGGAAAGTGGTTTGCAGGGCATGGCTGTAACATATAAAAGGCATCCAAGGGAGGTACAAATGTAGCTGCCTTTGCTTGTACAGAGTTAGTACAACAATCAGCTGCTGTTCGGAATTGGTTCTCTTTAGCTTGGCAAAGGAGAAGGCATGCCACTGGCGTTTCTAGCCACAGTTTGCCCTGGTGAGGTTGTTCTGTCTCTACCTTAGGTCATGCTTGTGGAGTACAGTAACAGAACTCTTCTTAACAATGGAGTGCCATGAAATCAGTAGCATTGAAAACGTAGGGGAGAACCAAATACAAAAAATAAAAATCAGGAAGTCAGAGTTCCAGTAAGTTTACATTTAGTACAGAATAAAGACATAGCTACCCGTTAGTGCTTAGAGAATTTGTTTTGATGCTATTAAAAACATAAATAAAATAATATTTTTTCTTTCTCAAATGTCCATTCAAAAGGTTCCAGTGTCACTGGCAGCTGTCAGAATTTTCTGACGTTTGTTTTACAAATGACTCAATCACTGAGGTTCCCCCACCCCCATTTTACATCATCGTCCCGCCAGCTGCCCTTTGTACCTGTTTTTTTTCCTTTTCTTGATCAGAAATAAACGTTTTTCCGCAACACTGATGTGATTTTAGTTTCTCTGTGAATAGCTTAATTTCTCTCCTTTTTTAATAGAAAAAGAAGTCCTTTGCACATTTTTGTGTGCATTATAAATCTGAAAATAACCTCCTGGGGTCAGCGTCTCTGATATGCATAACTTAATCTAAGACCAACACTCTACAACACCCGGACTGCAGTTGGAGAAAATAAAACCAGAGATAAAGTTGCTTGTGTTGAACAACGTCAACCGACCCATCCCATTGTCCCTGTTTCCAATGCAGTCAAAGCAGCTAGCCAGCCAGTTACACATCGTTCTTAGAAGCGTGTGTTGTTAAGTAACAGAGAAGACTGGTCCCCCCGCCCACATAAAGAAAATTACATGTGCAAAATGATGCTGTAGTTATTTTGTTCCACTCTAACATGTGGCATCTGCGTCCTTTTTAAGGCTGGAACATCTGCTGTTATTTACAGGTGAACACCTCTGTCCGCTCGCTGCACGTGTTGCACTTCACAAAGCAGCACCAGTGGAACTTGCAGTTACACTGCCAAACTCTGGTGTACTGGTGGGTGTTGTAACCCCTTCCGCAGCACATCATGTCACACCCATCGGCACTGGGGGAGGTACGGTTGCAGAGCCGTCCCTGCGTCCCCACGCTCCCGGTGGAAGCGTCTTCTTCGCAGTAGTTGGGCGACTTATCTATATATACCAAATCCGTTTCCATTGGCTTCTGGTAACTTCTGATCTGCTTGATCTTCAGGAAAGTAGGTTGCCTAAGCCTGCTGGCCCGCACCACTTCCACTTGCACGGCGGCATTATATTTCTCTTTCAAAATATATCCAATCTCTCTGAATTTTGGGAGTGTAGTCCAACAGGTCTTAGTTGTACAGGAACCAGAAACCCCATGGCATTTGCACTCCAGCTTCATTCTCTCTTCAAGCACCTGTGTACAGAAGTGGGGATAAATAATATCAGGGAAAATAGCCTCCCGTGGTTTGTTATGTAGGCAGACGCTCCTTAGAACTGGTAATATTTCATGAAAGGTTATTTGTGACAACATCATGGGTAAACATTAGGGGCATTATCTGGTCAAAGTTAAGCACCTTTTAAGTGCCACTGATCCCACTGACTGCAGTTGGATAACAATGTTGTGAGCTTAACTCTGTCATGAGAATCAATTGAATGATTCATTTAACTGAATTATGCTTTTGGTATGAAAGAATATAGCAGCAAAATGTTATGACTGTACTAGAGGTACAATTCATTTCATCTCCGCAAGAGATCTGCAAACAGCTCCCCCCACCTCCAAATACTGACAACCTAATTAAAATCCTGGCAAGTTTCCTTGACATTCTCACAGGTGTTTCGTGTGTTCAGGAGCCTTCAAATTCACTTAGAATTTTTCTGTAGGCAGTGCTATTAGCCATGTCCCAAATAATACGATGGGCTACATTCATTCGTATCAATCATCACGTTGATCCTCTGGGAACATCTAGGGCTCCCTTCATATGCCAACAAGCCTTGAGAAGCGATGCAGCGAAGTATGTCAGTGTCAGGGAGATGCTGGCAAGGTGCAGCATTTGGCCCATCAGCCAAAGCTATTCCCAGGAACCGAGCAGAGGGCGAATCCTCATCAACTGGAGTTCTTGAGCAAATCAGACAGTTTATGCCAAACACGTATGGGAGGCACATGACACTTCACAGAATCACATAAGCAAAAAAGAAAAGAAACAAAAAAAGCAGCTCTCGGTTCCAATCTATCCAATTAAATCCATCCAGTCATGAAATTCAGCCCTGTGAAATACATAACTGCATGATGCTGCACTGAAAACTGCACTATGTATTTAAATAAAACAAGCACAAACCTTCAGAAGCTCGGAAAGGCAGGTTTAAACAAAGCAATACTGTTGAATTAGTAGTTGTTATGCATTACAGACATAGTTATGGGGTGTGTGTTTAGTACAGTACACGCTGGAGTCCTGACATTGTTGCCCATGCAAACGATGTCTGAATAAATTTTTTTTTTATTATTATTATTATTATTATTATTATTATTATTATTATTATTATTATACCATCAAGGTATTTTACAGGGAAAAAAGACAACAACTGATCCCTGCCTCAAGCTTGTAATTTGAAACCTGCAACAAAACGCTGCGGTATAGAGTGCTCCTGTTCAAGCGAGCCATGCCATCTTCCAGGATGCTCCATTCCGTTCCCCCTCAGCATTCTGTGGTCACTGAGCATGCTCACTCCTCATTTCACTGTTTGGGGAGAGAGGTTGCCCTCTTAGGGTTTTCCCTTAAAGAAGAAAGCCTACTTCTGCAAACCTTGGGCCCCCCTAAAGTAGTCTGCTACCTCTCTCTTCTTCCTCAGCAGCCCCTTTTGGCTACACAGCCATCACAACGCTGCAGCCGAGTTCAGTATTAGTCTACGCAAGGAGGGGCCGACAAGAAAACATTGCAGTGCAGCGCTGCTGTGTGGCTGGGTGTGTGTGTCACCTGAGGCTGAGGGGGCGGAAAAAACAACAGCAAAAGTTAGCACCGAATACAGGGGGCCCTGCTCTTACATGGGCCATGTGCAAAATGTATGTTTATTCTTTTATTTTTAACATTTCAAGGTGTGACCAATCTGCATGCAAGTCAATGCGGTGTGAGATTTCTGCATACGGTGGAGCGCTGGACTTTGCCTGTGGGGTGGCCTGAGCGGCCATTTAAGCCGATCGAACTTTGCTGCCATCTGAGAGGTTTGGGGAGGCTTTTGACAGGAAGTCCAAGCAGCGTCAGTCCTACTTCTGACATGCAGCCTTAACGGTGGAGTCCATTGCAGGGCTGCTGCTCTCCAGCCTGCAATAGGGGTATAGCAGAGAACTACCCTGCAGGGTTGTTGCATGCTACTCTCTCAGCCCCGCCTGCATTGTGGGGATAAAAACGATGGTCCCTACTGCAGGGGCTGGGCAGCGAAGGAGATGGAAACCGAGCAGGAAGGCTGACTCTGAATTGTGGTCGGTGGCTTTTCTGTCTCTCACTTCAAGACTCTAACGTGCATTTGTTATAATTTAATATACTGAACTTATACGGTACGATTAATATTAATAATTTGCATTGAGTTCTTCTTAGGACGGTGAACCAATGAATCTATTTTCGGTGAATTAATCCTCTGCCCTTTAACCAATTAATTACATTTAAATAAATCTGCATTCTGATCAGGGCTGGAACTCAACTCTGCTCAGGCTAAGGAGCTGGGTCAGAGTTGCAGCAGCTTTAGAGGTCCATGTGGAAACCCACTGGCCCCTTGTGGCCCCCGACCCCTGCGGAGCTGGGGCAAATGCAGGACCAGTCCCTAGACATTTGTAGTGGCAGCCCTGAAATGCGTCAGGAAGGAGAGCCTCTCTCTCTTCTGGCAAGCTAACCCAGTGGCACTGCGGGTGAGACTCCTTGGTGCCTCTGTTCAAGACAGTCTTACAATAGCATCCACATTTCAATATAGATGCCTTTGGAAATACTGAAGGGGCTGCAACTTGCAGTTTAATAAACAACAGCTGTCACATTATCAGAAGGAAAGAGCATTTTAGATATTTTCTTTCTCACTCCAAAATACAGAAGCTCTCCAGAATTAAAATAGTGTCAAAAGAAATAACGGGCAGCTCCTACAATTTAAATTTGCCCTCATGGATTATAAATTCATTGATTAATCTACCGATTAAGCCAATTAAAGTATCCAGCCTGTCTGATTAGTCCAGAGTCTTTGATGCCTGAGATGATGCCTGAAATAATAAATTAAAATTAGCATTCCTCGTGCTTCTGATATTTGTTCTGTGTCAATTTTTTATACCCAACATTAAATACAGGAAGAACAATGTCCTAAAGAAATCCTCTCCATTTGACTTGCTCTCTCACATAAATATTAGAACCATTCGCCTTTCCCTGCATGGATTCTCTCGGGCTTCATGACAGTATTTCTAAGTAAAATGATCTAACTACTACAGCTCCTTGATGAAATGAGTGTCGAAACACAATGGCAGAAAACCACTTCTTCCATATATTGTTTTGTTTTTACAAATTACATACTGCAAACATTACTTTGAGGAAATTTCCCTAGCTATTTAGATAGGAAATGGGGAAGAAATCAAAACAAAATGTGTAAAATGGGTTGTCAGTTTCCAATCAGGCATATAGTATCAGATATAGTTTTGGGACATATTGAAAATACTATCTGGATAACATTATTAAAAACAGTAGTAACATTTTGCATGTGTTAGCTTTGGCTTGCTGTCTCTGCGTTGTGTTTTTCTTGGTGGAGATGCTCATTTTCAGACCAGATGCTGAATGTAACAAAATCCATGCTACTTTTAGCTGCAAGAACAAAAGGTAATCAACATGCAATTTTTAAATTGTTGTGTGTTTAGACTGTAAGCTCCTTAGGGGAGGGCCCCATCCTTTTGCTTATGTTACTCTATGGAGAACCATGGGCACTGATGGCACAGATAGATTAAATGCCTTCAGACTCCTTCCTAGACCCTGTCCCAGGACTAGTTCTCCACAAAGACAATTAACCTGTGTCAGGACTATACCACTTCAGACTGCAGGTAGAGGCTCACGTGATTAGATGCTCCTCTGTACCAAAACCAACCCTTTCATATAGAAAACTAGCATATCAGGAAGAAAGCTAAGCTAGAAACCTTCTTTCTGACACATTACTTTTTTATATGCCGGGAATCTTCTTTGATCGGAAGAGCATTCAGTCATGGGAACCAGCACTTGCGGTCTGGAATGGTGCAGCCCAGACAAGGTTTACCACCTCCGTAAGAACAAGATCCCAGTTATAGCCAGCGCAAAGGGTGCCCTTCCCTCTACTTTAGACCATTCCTATTCTAAAATACCTTTCTTCCAGCCTCATTGTTGTGTAAGTTCATCAGCCTCCGAGCATTCTTTTTGATTTCTCTGGCATCAACAAACCTCCTGGAGAATTCAATGCCGTATCTGATATCAGAGGAGCAGCCTCCCCATTTCCACCCTTCCTCTTGGTTGTAATAACCTTGTTTCTCTCTGTCGCAGCCGCAGTTGCTGAGGTTTCCCTGGCTGCAGGCAGCAGTGACGGCATGTGCAACCCCAGCAGCAGTGATGGCGTAGGTGAAAGCGGCTTCCCTGCTTCCTGTGGGGCGGGAAATCAAGAAAATCAGGTGGGGGGAGGAGAGAGAAGGAAGCCATGTTCTTTTTTTCTCTGAAATCCTTACAAAACAGCACACCTTAATGAACGGTGCAGCAATCCTGCTAATTCCCAAGACCCGCGGTTCCCAGGCGACTGGTATTTTACTAGTCTGCTCAGTTACACTGTGTTTTGTTGTGTGAGTAGGATTCGAATCCAGAAGCAGCCCATGATGCCATTAGGGGACACCCAATGCTCTTACCAAAGGGCACAATGAACGAGGTAGCTGTGGAAGCAGTGGAGGCCTCTGGCACAGTGCTATGGAGGCGTACAGCTGCCAAATTTATTTATTTATTTATTATTAAATTTATTAATCGCCCATCTGTCTGGTCACCCAGCCACTCTGGGCGATGTACAACATACAATAAAACAGTTTAAAACAATAAAATTTTACAATAAAAACATTATCAAAAATACCCTAACCCACCCCAAATGCCTGCCTGAACAACCACGTTTTTAATGCACGACGGAAGCTCATTAAAGAGGGGGCATGGCGGAGTTCCCTAGGGAGGGAGTTCCACAGAGTGGCAAGCAGCGTCCAGCACAGACCACTGACATCATGGCCACTGACTCTGCTGGGCACTGCCTACCACTGCACACTTGCACAGCTATGCAGTGCTAAGCGGGAGCCGCCGTGCATCCAGTCAGCGCACCAGGAGCAATGCCTCCCTCAGTCGCCAGTGGCGGGAGCCGCTTTACCTCCAGTGAGCTACCGCATAAACAGGGCAGCACGGGGCGGGGTCAACTGCATCTGCATGCAGACGGCGTCTGTTTTGCGCTACTGAAATCAAAATCTAGCAACAGGAACAGCTCGATTCTGTGACATGCGTAAATCAAACAAATGAGAATTACTTCTTGTACGGTGCATTTTCATTTCTACATTTCCCATTTTGCATAATTTATTCGGCTTTTCCTAATCATGAGGAAGAGAAAGGCAAGAGTGCCTCCTACTTAATATTAAAATGATAATAAAAAACAAATTAAGTCTAAGATACAAATAAAAGATAACAGAATAATACATGTATGTAGTTTACATATTTAGTCAAATTTAATAAACAATAATAGACATGAATGTGTGCATCACTGTCTTAGAGACAAATTAGAGTGTGGGCAGGTATAGGAAGCAATACTAGCTGTTCTCATTCTGGTGCTTTCTGGGTAGGACCATTCTTACCCAGACAACAGAGCGGGAGCAGGAAATATTACATCCTAATTCTGCCCTCCCTCTGACCTGGCTTCAAGATGGACACCTTCAAAGTTAGGGCAAAATTCAGAAGCAATGCTTCCTGTGTGGAGAGGAAGAGAAAGCAAAAGATTGATTCATTTTTATTTATTTCATTTCTATACCACCCAATAGCCGAAGCTCTCTGGGCAGTTCACAAAAATTAAAACCAAACAGCACACAATAAAACAATTTAAAATATATATAGAACATTAAAACCACAATATAACAATACAACCACAATAAAACCTAGCAGCAGTGTAGGCGTTTAAAATACAGATTTAAAACAGCAAAGCTAAAAATTTAGAAAGCAAAAATACTAAAATGCCTGGGAAAATAAAAAGGTCTTCACCTGGCGCCGAAAGGAATACAATGTAGGTGCCAGGCGAACCTCACTAGGGAGCTCATTCCAGAGCTGGGGTGCCACAGCAGAAAAAGCCCTCCTCCTAGTAAAAGTAAGATCCTATTTATTTATTTATTTATTTAGTGGTGGTGGTGGTGGTGGTGGTGGTGGTGGCGGCAGCAAAAAGGGGTTGTTAGGGGGTGATGTAGTTTTGTGAAATCCTTTTGCCCTGCCCACCTTCCCAAATTTGAATCAAAATGTTACTCTGTAGAACTTTCAGCTCAGCTCTAGCTAATATTTTGAGGGCGCAATCCTATGCATGTTTAGACAGATTTTTCTGTCTAAACATGCATAGGATTACACCCTAAACTACTATTGTATTGATACATTAAAGCTGCCCTGACTTAGCAGAGTATAAGTTCTGAATGTATTATACATTGTATGATATGACTGGGCAATGCTGTCAACTTATAATTTCAGAATGATAATTAAGGAAGTTCATATGGAATATGTTTCAATATATGCTTAAAGCAATAACTATTTATCAAATGTAATGTCAAAACCCCCAGTACATGAGCAGAAGGCCCCATCCTATCTGCAGCTCCTGGGTGCCCTGAAAACTGGGACCCTCCAGAGTAGCTTGGTCTGGGAGGTAGAAGGATCCAGACTGGGGTCAGCCAGGGGAGGGAATGTGATCAGTGACTTTGGGTGACAGGAACGGCCTTCCACTCATGCAGTGGGAACTTTGGATCAAGGCCATGAAATGTTGGGCGGGAAATGAAATGGGTTTTTTAAAAAGATTTTTAAGGGTGTTGTTCTATTTGAAATACCTCCATTAAATTGACAAGAAAAATCAGTCTGAAATGGATGTTAAAATGAATGAATTTGGTGAATGTCAATATTCCCCTCCCTCCCTCCCTCCTTCTGCTGCTCCCAAACAACTGGTTCACTAAGATCCAGCCAAACAGCTGGAGATACGTGAGCAGAAGACACCGAGGGATGGCTCCTCAGCACGTGGGGAGCATGACCAGAAAAGAGGTGCGCTCTGTGACTGAGCGTTACACCTACAGCATCACGAAGAACTAGCCTGTCTTTGCATTCATCACTGTTCCCCATCGGTTGAGCAAACAGGAATGGTGAATGCCATTCTCAAAAGTAGCAGCCGCACACTAGTTTGCAATACTTTCAGATATTACAACATTTTTGAATATCTACTGAAACAGATTGCTTGTAATCTATTCCAGGCATTTGTATTTATTTTTAATATTAGAGTGGAACTATGTTTTACATTGGCAGATGTCTTTCCCAGACTGATTTTTGGGTTAACTCTAATGTGGCAATGAGGATATTTGTGGGGGGGAAATCAGAGGTTGGGATCAACCCTCCCCTTGCCTACAAACCCTTCCCCACAATCCTTCCCCCAGCCCAAGTTATTTCTGATCTCAATGTGTGTGAGGAGAGGGCAAAAATACGGGGGAAAACCAGAGGGAAAGGGGTGTGGGAAAGGGGCAGGGAAGGGAAGGGTAAAGCACCCCTGTCCACTTGCGGATTCTTTCCAGCAAATTCCCCTCAACCTCAGGTGGGCTGGGAATCTTTGTAGTTCTACAATTAGTTAACACAATAAAGAAATTTCTTACTTGGTATGCATATACATGCTACTTATTTGTGAGGAGAAAGACATCAGAAGCAGAAATGTCATGGTAACTAAACCTTCAGTCTGTATCTTGCTTTTGGTGACTCATGTCTTCTCCAGTTACAAATAAATTATTCTGGTCAGTTCAGTGACGTATCCTTAGGTTTCTTTATTCAGTCTTCAAATTTCCACACACTAGTTGAATGTTTTTAGTGTCATGATTCCAAAAACATGGTTAAAACAAGTGTTTTGGTAATAGCAAAAACTCTAAATGATCTTCAAAGAACACTCATATTTGGGAAAATTAGCTTCCCGTATCGGAACTTAACAATTGGCCCATATACTTCTGACAGGCCAAACCAAAACCAGGCTCTGAAAACTACAGAACTCTGGGTAAGTTCAAATCTATCTTTTGTGGCTCAGGTTGATCTCTAATTAAGAGTGCAGTTCTATGGTCCCTGGAGAATGTCCCAGCCAGGGAACATAGGGTTGTTGGGAGTCCCCCTTCCAAAGCTGTAGACACTGCTACAACCTCCGGAGGGGGACTCTAAGTTACGATCCCCCATCTCCTTGCGGCTGCCACAGAAAGGACCATGCCAGCTGCTTTCCAAGGTTGCAAATGTGGCCTTGGGGGAGAGAAAAGTGTGCATTCTGGTGGGTGGGGAGAGGCCAGGAAAGGAGAAATCCTATGCCCTGCCCAACCCTGGCAGCATACCCTCTTCAGACAGGCTCAGAGGCCCATCTAGAGGAAAATTTTGTAAAACAAGATCAGAGGGGTGCAAATTGCCTCTGTTGCTCCTCCTGGCGTGCTGGCAGCAGCCCGGCAGGGCACTGGATACTCTAAAACATCTGAGATTGTAGGCTTCCTTCTATGGGAAGAAGCAAGTTTATTTATTGATTTTAGTATTTCTAACCTACCTTATATCAGTTGATCTCAGGAGGAGGTACAATAATAAAAACAATTTAAACATGGAACCAATCCATTAAGACTAGTAACAGTCCAAGCAAACAATTCAACAACAAAGCTACAGTCAATAACTTGGGTAAATAGCCGGGTCATAACTTGGCACTGAAATGAGGGCAACATCAGTGCCAGCCAGGCCTCTGAGAGGAGGGCATTCCATAACCGGGTTGCTATAGTCCCAAAGCCCATCTCTCATGCCTCTACATTATGTACAACTCCCACTGGTGTGGTGCAGAAGAGAGCCATCTCAGCAGACGTCAATACTCAGGCAGGCATATCGAGGGAGTGGTGCTCCCTCAAATAATGAGGTCCCAAGATGTTTATTTATTATTATTTATTACTCAGAGTTCTACACACCTTTCCACACAGTTATCAAAGTGGTAAGCGGGCAATGCCATTACCATCAAGACCAACAATAGAACATAACAATAAAATGGCACATTAATTAGAGATGGGCAAACGAGCAATGTTCAAGATCACTAGGATTCTCTGAACACTGACTTGCCACTCGTCTCATGCCCAATGCCCAAAAATGGGCAACTTGCACAAATCGAGCAGTGATCAAATGGGAGATTTGCGCAGATCTCCCCAAATCTGCGCAAATTTCATCTAATTCCAATCTACCAAGGAAATGGGAATCAGGAACGAGATGAACAGGAGCACATGTTGGAAAATTTGCGAATATTTTTGGCAGACACGTGTGCACGCTCACATTCAGAGCTGTGAACAGGGCATGTTTGCACTTCAGAGAAAGCCTGTGTGAAGAGATTTTATATCCCACCTCTTTTCCTCTTGCAAGGAACCCAAGGCGGCTTACATTATCCCCCTCCTCTCCATTTTATCCTCACAACAACCCTGTGAGGCAGGTTAGGCTAAGAGTCAGTGACTGGCCCAAAGTCACCCAGTGAGCTTTATGACCAAGTCTGGACTAGAACCCGGGTCTCTCAAGTTGCAGTCCAACAACTCTAACCACTATACCACACTGGCTCTCAAGAGATGGGTCTTGAGAAGTCATCCAGATATCAGAACTGTGGGACCCTGTCTAATGACAGTTGGTAAAGTGTTCCAGAGAGTTAGTGCTGCAATATTAACTGCTCTACTGTGAGTGCTTCTGAGGTGAACCTCACTGTAGAGCTTCAAACATAATCACTGATGCCTTCAACTCAGACCGGCAACATAGTGGCAGCCAGCGGAGTTAATTTAAAACCAATGTTTTATTACTGTCCCCAAACCCAGCAGAAAACAAATGTTCCTCATGGAAAGAATGAATGAAGATCTACCACTTCCATTCATTGTGACTGGCCATCTTTGGAAAGATGGAAAAGCTGGGTTGGATCCAGATTTAGTCATATTTAGAGTAGCCCCATTGAAATCACTGGGATTTACATTAGTCTTGATGAACTTAAACCTCATTGATTTTAATGGGTCCAGTCTAAGTATGACTAAGTATGGATCCAACCCAGTGCCTTAAATAATTTCTTTTTTCCCCCTATACTGACACACCAGAACCAAAATAGCCCCTGAAAATAAAGAAGTGTGCTCTTAGCTCTCAGTGACACTGAGTAAAAATGGCTCACAAATTAAGCAATTAAAATTTAATTTAATTAATCTGGTGATTGCACCAATTCAAGCTTGCAGCCCCAATATAAAGACAACCATATCATCCAACGTTTTCCAGATACTCTTGTGCATTTGTAACTAATGCTACACCAAGTTTTCATGATGTTTGATTTTTTGTGGTGTAAATGAATTACATAAAATCGATACAAAATAGACAATAGAGGGCTGGTCCCTGCTTCTTGGGAATTTATGATATCGAATGGCTGCAGCAAGGATGGTTCTTGGCCCTCCCATCTGCTGTGGGCAATCGATCATGTTATTCTTTTGATGTTGGATTTTGTAAATAGTCATATTGATCTCTAGCAATCAAATCTATGTAGGTTCCTTTAAAAAACCTACGTGAGGCAGTTGACTGAAAGGTTGCTTTTTTGTTTTGGTATGAAACCTATGTTTCTTTGTGTCAGTAGTATGTGGAATATTGCCACTAATCCCCGAAAAACAAACAAAAACGTGTTGTTGCAGAAAATCCTGTTGAGTAATAGGTCAGAGAAATCCCAGCTAACTCCCCCGCTAAGAGCTTCTGTTTGAACAGTAGTTAATATTACAGTGCCTGCAGTAAAACAATGTTGTTGGTCGATGGACAAGAGAAAGCAAATAATGGGCAGCGGCGGTGAGGACGCACGATTACAGCCTTCCTGCACTGTCAGAGTAAAAATAAAGTGGAGATCGAAGAGATGAGGGGGAGCATATGTTCATGCCTCGCTACCTGTGTCAGGATGTCACGGTGCACAACTGTACTAGAAAAAGAGCTTGTAGGGCAGCGGGAGTTACTCAGAGAAGGACAAAGCAGATGAAGAACAGTAACTTGCAGTCATCACAAGGGGAACCTTCTATTGGGAAACTTTCCTTGGTTTGTGCAGTCAGACTATCTTAAATCTCAGGGACATTTGTAGGGATGCTGGAGAAATTCGAGACGGACTAAAATGAGCTCGGATTTCTAAGAATCTGACCTGTGGAATCTGCTGCAGAGCGACCCCCTCAGGCCGCGCGGAGTCCGTGGACTTTTGGATGATTTTTTGCTTTCCCAAAATTTACGCATATATATTCGTAGGAAAACACTTAGGTTTCTGCTGAGGAAACGTTCAATGCAATGGGGGACAATACGCTAAATGTTACGTACAGAGGTAAATTATGTAAATACTTAGGTAAGTACTTACGCAATTATTTGCGGATTTTTCTGCATGACGGAAGAATAATCATCGCATCCGTCTGTGGGCGGATGATGGAACAAAAGGCACCTGTCAATCCGCGAAACACAGACGGAGCGGATTTTACACAGTCCGTACGTCCCTAGATTTCTCCCCCCTCATAAAATGACTGCAGTGCCGGCTACCTTTGTTCTCGTTCTCACGGCATTCTGTGGCAGAATCCAACATACTCATGCTGCGATAGAGAAGCCCATTTTGCTCTCTTGCTACAACAGCAAATACCCAGCAGAAGTGAATTTACAACATACATCCATTACATCAGGCCCAGTTGTGGTAACCTTTTACTTTTAGCATTATCTTCTTATATGCCATGAGTGTATATGCTCTTCTTTTTCCTTGAATAAAAATTCTTCCTTTTTGACTTTGTTTAAATGTACTTGTTATTAAAAAAGAAAAGAAAAAAAGAAGCAGCTCTGGCTAAATTGGCAACAGAAACAAATTACAATCAGTAATTTATTTTCCATTGTGAATAGCGACAGTTGAAATCTATGGGTTTACTAGAAGAGTAGTCTGTTTCCTAGATGCCATCTTCTCTTAACATGGTGTCATTGGCTCTTTAGTTTTAACACTTTTTTTTACATTGTTTTTGTATGGCACCTGGCATATTTTCAGGAACTATAGTATGATTACTGTTACTACAGTTTTCTAGTGCCATTCACCCAACTTATGACCCCCCGAAGCTGAACCCACTAGCCATATACTGTGACATCCTTGACAGAAATCCTGGTTCTGTATTCTCAGGTTTATATCATGTTCTGGTGGGTTACCATAAGAGGGTAGTGGGATGCTTTTCACTTGGTGGGCCTCAAGGGATTGCCAGACCACCAGTGACACTGCAAGGAATTCTTGGTGAATTTTTGAGCTAGTTGTAGCTGTGATAAGCCTCATAAGAAAATTAAGACTAGAAGCCATACTATAGGCTTGCCTATAGTCTAATTCATATAGAGAATTCTTTTTTTGTTTTCTTTTTTTACTGTTAAGTGCACCCGAGGTCAATCTGAGCTTGTTTTATGCAATTCTATAAAGCCCTGTCCTTCTCTCCTTATTTTCCTGAGAAACAGGGGAATGGGACTGCTCCTAAAGTTCCCCTTACTAGCAATATATTTAAAGGATGTTTACCGAAAGCACAGGCAGGGAACCGGTGGCCCGCCCAGCCTCCACCATGCCCAGCTGCCTCACAATCCCACAGCAGTTAGACAATTGGAGGCTTTTTTCAAGCATAATTGCCCCACTGGGGGGCATCTGTTTGTGTATGTGTGTGTGTGTGTGTTGTGCGTGTGCATGTATGTATAAGTATGGTCCCAGCCTCTTTAGGCTTTGGTCCCACTCACCACTGGCATGTGGCCTCCAGAAGGTTACCCACAAGGGAATGCAGTCCTTGGGGTGAAAACGGTTGCCCTGCCCATAGCAACATTTCAAGATGGAAGAGGGTCCCACTTAGCCAAAATATTCAAGTAATTACAAGGAAAGGAAAACAGTGACATTGGTCATCGGGGTCCCATATATTCCAGCCTGAAACCCACAGAAAACATTAATGTAGGTTATTTGTCACATATGGGTATCATGGCTCTCACCCAGTACAAGATGCCCTGTTGAAAGTGTGGGCCTAGTAAAGAAGCTCCATGCAGCAAGAAATTTATTTATTTTATTTTTTTATTAAATTTATTAATCGCCCATCTGGCTGGTCACCCAGATGGGCGGAAACATTGATAAGTAGTTCCCGTCAAATTTTGCCTGAACTGAAGGCCAAACTAGATGATACATTAAATGTGTAATTGTATTTTATGTGCCTTTTCCCCCTTTTAAATAACAGTTGTGGTGGTCAGGATCAGCACTGCAGGAATCAGCATGCAGGAAAGGGGCTTAACCCTTTCTCCACACCATGATCCCAACAAAAATCCCTTCCCTAACATACTATTCACTCCAGGGGGGAAACTACTATTGATACCAATAGCACCTTTCCTCCCAGTGAAAATAGCAGAGGTGGGGAAATTTTCTCTGGGATCACAACAGATGTTAATATCCCTCCCACCATGCCATAGTCCTGGATCCTGATGCCCCCTCTCTTGGCTGTTACCTAAAAGTGGTAAATGGCATGTTAAATGATATCACAAATTTAACATATCATCTAGTTTGGCCCCAAGAATTTTAGGTCAGTGGTAGGCAGAAGGTAGCTCTCTAGATCTTTTGGGGTTCAACTCCCCCTGCCTGCATGGCTAATGGTCAGGAATTCTATTCTAGGCGTTAAAGTCCAAAACATCTGGAGATCTATTTCCTGCCCACCCCTGTTTTAGATGATCTCAGAGGTTCCTATGCAGGAGAAACATCTGAGGAATTTTGGGGGAAGTAAAAAGAGTTTTTGAGGACTAGCAAATTTTCTTAGGGTGCATGTCCCCAATTTTAGTATAAGACTGGGTACTTTTGCTTAATTATTTCAAGATCTCTGTGTTGATTCCATGCATACTGGTAAGATAGTGGTGGGTGGGAGTCAGTTTTATTTAGAGGATAAAGACTTGTTAAAAGCAGTTTACAATGTACTCATGAAGTTCGCCTTCAGAGAACTTGCAGCAGAGCATTTAGTGTTGCAGCACCTGCTCTCTTGAATGCTTTCCCCATTGACATTAGACAGACGTCTACAGTTTTTATCTTTAGATGCCTGCTGAAGCCCCACCTCTTTATGCTGGCTTTCCCTGAGGTGCAACCCAGCCAGCAGAGTTACAGCTTTATTGTTGAACACTGACTGTATTTTATTGTTATAGCGTTATATGATCAGCTTTGATAATTGTATTGGAAAACAGTATACAAATTTGTGTAATAATTAATACATAAAATAATTTATAGAGCAATGCTAGGCATGTCTGCTCAGTGGTAAGCCCCCTTGACTTGGATGGGACTTATTGCCAGGTATATGTGTATAAGATTGCAGCCTTAAAGTGCCTAACCTTTAGGCCATGATCCTTTAAAAACATAAAGTTCCATTCAAAGTCACACAAGGTTCCATCCAAGGAAACCTCTGGAGTACGTTTGGGGGATATATGCACATGAATCCGTTCTGCCAGAGGTATCCATTCCGCTGGCTGAGAGACACAATTCAATACAAGCCACCCACACCTGAAAATTCATTTAGGGTGGGGATGCCTTTCTCTCAGCTGCATAGTTGTAGTATAGCTGCCTTTCATATACACATCTCTTTGTTTGACTACCATAATATATGAATAAAATTATATTTTGTTTTGTTTAAGATAATGTTAATGTACAGCTTTTGCATGCTTTTGTATAACTAAATCTCCTATTTATTTTACAAAAGACTATGCGAATGCTTGAACTGAAGAGACAAACTGAATAACATAAACATACCGTTGTACAGAATTCCTGCGTTTTGTGTATGTTTGCCTTACATTGCATTGCTCTGTTCATAAGGGTGTATGTGTGGTTTTCTTACCAGCTTTGTAAATGCCATCCAATGTTTTTGGGTTAAGGAACATATGGTTTACTAAATAGGATGCGTGTTAAGGAAGAGAGAAGGAAAGGAAGGATGCAACACATGTAACTGTGAATTTTAATTCTATGTTCGTATTTCCCACTCAATGTAAAGAACCGGACTAGATGACCAACCCTATCATAATTGTAATTGTAGGGAAGGGATTTCAGCAACACAGCAACCACAAGCAAATGCTTGAGCATTCTAAAAAGCAAATAGGATCTAAAAGTGCACGTTTCAAAATATTTAATGCATCTGCTAATTCATTTTTAGTGTTTCTATCTCAGTTTAATGTGCATGTCTTTTCATCATATATATGCTAACACCAAACTCAGTTCTATCAGTGCTGGTCCTTATCCACACACACACTGTTACCTGTAGGCTTGGAGGAACCCCATAATTTTGCATAAATTTTAAAAAATCCTTTGGAAAAAACCCTCAGGGAGTACCCCACCCCATCCCTGCCAGAAGAACAGCCCAATGAGGGCTGAGCATGCCTCTTGGGCAAGGAATTCTGGGTGTTGGGGGGAAATGGAAAAACTGACGGGGAAAAGGAATGGGGTGGCTGGAAACCTGAACAGAAGGACTCCACTCTGCAACATTTTGTTACAGGTCCCACTTGTAGAACCCTAATTGAGATTGTAAGCTCCTTGCTGCTGGGACCTGCCTTTTACTTGTGATACTGGTGGGAGGAGGAGGAAGAGGCATCCAGACTTCAATATTAATATTCTAAACAGGCCTTGACATAGAAATGAGTATTTTGCTTGTTTTGATTGGGTTTGCTTTTGCAGCTTCAATTCATGTCAGAACACAGAAAGTGCTGAAGGCAAACATTCTTCATCTACCAGAGTTCAGAGAGTTTGGCCTAATTAGCTTCAGAAAGGCCTGAACAAGGTATTTGAGGAAATCTGACAACTACCTGACATGTGTGACTAGACTGGAGGGGAGGGATTTGTTTTTGGCGCTCTTTTACTTTCCAACAGAAACCCATCAATGTTCTTGGATGCAGGGATTTAGTCATTCATGTATTTATACTGTAGGCCTGCAAAGGCCCGTTGGATAAATGTTTCAGTGTTTTACATAACTAAATATATAGCTAAAAACGTTTTACAGAACTAAATTTCCAGTTTCCTTATTCAGAGCTGTGAGGTTTTTAACTTGACATTTGAATTTTGTATCAGAAATGTTACCAAAGAAAGAAAGAAAGAAAGAAAGAAAGAAAGAGACATTCAAGTGCTTTACATTATAAATCCTATGCATGTCTACTCAGACATAAGCCCCACTGAGATATGATGGACTTACTCCCAGATATGTAGACGTATGTATTTATTTATTTATTTATTTATTTATTTATTTATTTATTTCTATACCGCCCATTAGCTGAAACTCTCTTAGGACGTAGGATTGTAGCATTAGTCTGCTTGACCTCTCCTGATTTTGTCAGGTATCAAAAATGAAATCTATGAAATACTATTGCATATCAGTCATCAAATACTATGTCTGTCTGGGATGGGACTTGGAGACACTGTTTTACAGTGGCTCTTGTCCTTCTTGCAGGGGCAATTTCAGAAGGTGGTGCTGGGAGATTCCTGTTCGACACTGTGGCCATTGGCCTGCGGTGTCCTTTGGGGTTCTATCTTGTTTCCCATACTATTTAAAATATGCATGAAACTGCTGGGAGAAGTTGTCTGGAGTTTGTGGGTTTGGTTCCATCAGTATACTGATGACACCAAGTTTCTCGCTCTTTTCCATGAAAATCTAAGAAAGCTGTTCCAGTTCTAAATCAGTGTCTGATGTCAGTAACGGATGGATGAGGGTGAACAACTTGATGCTTAATACAGATAAGGCAGAAGTACTCCTGGTTTGCTGAAGGCACATCAGGGAATAGGGATTCACCCTGTGCTGGATGGGGTTACACCCCCCTTGAAGACTCAGGCTCACAGTTTGGGAGTACTCTTGGACTTGCCCTGAACATGGATGCCCAGGTTTTGGTGGTGGCCAGGAGTGCATTTGTGCAGCTGAGACTAGTGTGCCACCCGCGCCCGTTCCTAGGGATGTCTAATCTGGTCATGGTCATGCCTTAGTTACATCCCATTTGGACGACTGTAATGAACTTTACATAGGGCTGCCTTCAAAAAGTGTTTAGAAACTTCAGCTGGTTCAGAAGGCTGTGGCCAGACTGTTGACCTGGTCTGGATACAGGCAGCATATGATTCCCTTGTTACAACAGCTTCACTGGCTACTGGTCTGTTTTGGGGCACAATTATGACCTATAAAACTCTCTATGACTTGGGACAAGGCTACTTGAAAGACCACAGTATCCCATACAAGCCTGCCTGGGTTTTAAGACCTTTTGGGGAGAGCCTGCTGTCATCAGAGGTAAGTCTGGTGAGGATGCGGGACAGGCTGTCCTGAGGCTCTGGAGCTCCCTGTTGAGAGAGTCTAAGTTGCCCCCTTCTCTGTAGTCGTTCTGGCCAGCAGGCAAAGACAATTTCATACAGGCAGACCTTTGGCATGGAAGCTGGTGCATTCCTGAAGGGGATTTTAATTGGCTGGGTGCTTCTTTGATTGTTGTGTTTTTAGTTGTATTTTTATGGATCTGTTTTTGTTATGTTTTAATCAGGATTTTCTCTGTAACCTGTATTTTGTTATTGTTAGCCCACTTGAGTGCCATTTTTGGTGGAAAGGCAGGATATAAATAATACCAATAAATAAAATACTGCCAAATATTACAGGTACATATCAAATGCCATCAAACATTTAAATTAAATTTCATACGATGGCAAATACATATCGCAAATATTTCACAAATATCTGAATATTCAGTGAATGCCAGCCGATGTGGTGTAGTGAATGACGAGTTTGACTTTGACCAGCATGACTTGGGTCCAAATCCCCACTCATTAATGTAATTCAATAGGTGACCTTGATCTAGTCCCAAACTCTTAGCTTAACGTACACTGCATGGTTCTTCTGAGGATAAAATAGGGAAAATGCATGTATGCCACCCTGAAGTCCTTGGCAGGATACAAATGCAGCTAATAAGATATGATAGTATTTAACAGGTATGACTGCTCTGAATGACTGCCTGAAGTTGGTAATGGGTGGCTGGATGAAGGAGAACAAGCTGAAGCTGAATCCAGGCAAGACAGAGGTGCTCATCATGAAGGATCCTAATTCAGGTATTGAGGTATATCAACCAGTTCCAGGTGGGGATGCACTCCCCTGAAGGAGCAAGTTCATCACTTGGGGGTGCTTCTTGACCCAACCCTGTTCCTGACACCCCAGGTGGAGGCAACGGTGAAAAGTGCCTGTTATCAACTTCGGCTGATACACCAGCTATGCCCATTCCTGGAACATGTGGACCTGGTAACGGTGGTCCATGCTCTGGTAACCTCTAGGCTTGATGTCTGTAATGCATTGTACTTGGCTTGCCTTTATATTTTGTTCGGAAACTTCAACTGGTACAAAACAGGGCAGCCAGGTTGGTCTCTGGGGCATCCCGTGGAGACCCTATTACACTGGTTTTAAAATCATTACACTAGTTGCCAGTTTGTTTCTGAGCAAAATATAAAGTGCTGGTTCTGACCTTTAAGGCCCCACATGGTCTAGGTCCCAGGTACCTCAGGGAGCTCCTTCTCCCCTGCGTCCCAGTCCGCCACCTATAGTCCTCTGAGGGCTCTCTGCTGCGGCCGCCTCATGTGAGACTGGCAGCCGCACGAGAGAGGGCCTTCTCCTTGGCTGCCCCTCAGCTGTGGAGTGAACTGCCCGGTGACATGCGCCTGCTGACCTCCTCGAAGGTCCTTAAGCAGGCATTAAAGACTCCATTATTCTGGCGGGCCTTCCCTTTAGAGAACCCTTGTTCCTTTTGCTGACTCTTGTATACTGTTTTTAAGCTGTGTTGTTTTTATTGTCACTTTTTTAAAATTAAACTGTTTTTAGTTCAAAGTTGTTTTTAGTTATATGTTGTTTGTGTATATTGTCTGTGTGCTTTTATGTAAATGGCTTTTAAACTTTGCATTTGGTATTTTAATGTTTTAACTTTTGTAAACCGCCTAGAGAGCTTCAGCTATGGGACGGTATAGAAATGTAATTAATTAATTAATTAATTAAACATCCATACTTGTAGAAGAGCATTCCAGTAGAATTTTTGGGAATTAACTTTAGGGATGTACGAAAGTGACTTACCTTGAACAAAATTTGATTCGCGGTGGAGGGAAGGCGCTCCATCCCTCCCCCTGAAATTCTGGTGGGGTGGAGGCACTCCGTCCCTCCCCCCCGAAATTCTGGCCGGGGGGGAGGTGCTCCGTCCCTCCACCCCTGAATCCTGGCCGGCCAGGCCACAAATGGCACTGGCCGTAGCCGCCGCTGTTTGTGTCCCTGCAGTCAGCCATGATAAGCTACGTAAATGTTTACGTAGCCTATCACGGCTGAGTGTAAAAAAAAAAAAAAAGTGCATACGCAAATGGCGGCGCTCATGGGCGCTGCCATTTGCATTCCTTATTTTGGCACGTCTAGTCTATGTAAACATTTACGTAGACTACGGCGAAAATAAGGGGAACGCAAATAGCGTAGATGCTATGCTATTTGCGTTCCCCTTATTTTCGCCGTAGTCTACGTAAATGTTTACGTAGACTAGATGTGCCAAAATAAGGAACGCAAATGGTGGCACCCATGGGTGCCGCCATTTGCGTACGCGAGGTTTTTCTTTTTCTTTTTTTTACTCAGCCGTGATAGGCTACGTAAACATTTACGTAGCCTATCACGGTATTTTTTTAAAATCTAGCCGTGATAGGCTACGTAAATCTTTATGTAGCCTATCACTTTTTTTTGTTTTTGTTTTACTGGAAATGGCGGCGGCGGCAGCTGGTCGGCGGTGGTGCCGCCGCCGCTGCACCACCGCCGGAGCTGCCGCTGCCGCCACCAGGAGGATTTGCCCAAGGTAAGTCCCGTCCTGGGGGGGGACGGGGGGGCAGACCGTTTCGCCACCAATTTCGGGGGGCCGAATGCGCTGGCATTCGGCCTCCCTGAGATTCGTGGCGAAATTCTCTGACATTCCTAATTAACTTTCACGGTAGTTTCTGCAATTCGTTGAATCACATTAGATGTGGGCTGTATTTGTATTTGTACCTTGCATTTGTATCTTCATCATGACATGCTTGAATTCACCATATGCAATATTTGAATTTGTGCCACCCAACCCTACCCCTTCTCCACCATTTGTGAAATTGTGCTGCTGCTGCTGCTGCTATTAGTGGTTCTTGATTCAGAATAGTAGACTCTGTATTTGTTCAGACCAAATTCTCATTGAACTCACTTTTTGAGCCAACGCACACCCTCAGGGTGACTTACACGTAGAATAATAAAACATTAAAATCGCATAAGAAGCAAATTATAAAAATAGAAGAGATAAAACAGTCTTAAAACACAACACAGAAATAAAACAATAAAGAGGTTTTTTGGGGAAACCCACTCAATAATCCATCTAAAAAGCCCTGCAGTATAATAAAAAATATTGTAACCACCTTTTTAAATGTTAAAAGGAGACCTTGCTTTGTGCATAAGAAGCAGCACCAGGCAAATTAATAATGGTTGTACCGCTGCTAAGATTCCAACTTTTTACTGATGATTCATTGCTCCTGCTGAGAGGGTGCTCTGGGGAGTAATGTCCATGCTCACATCTTGCCACTTTTTCTCCCCCCACCAGTATTATTCAGTGGTTAAATTTCCATTGTGTAAGATTGCAGGCCCCTTCATGGATCACTGCCTTGTTGTGGCAAAGGGGCTTGCGTAACTCAGTGAAGCCATAAGCTATGCTTTGCAGGGCCACCCAAGATGGACAGGTCATGGAGGAGAGTTCTGACAAAATGTGGTCCACTGGAGAAGGAAATGGCAACCCACTCCAGTATTCTTGCCAAGAAAACCCCATGGAACGTATCACAAGGCTAAAAGAGATGACGCTGGAAGATGAGCCCCTCAGGTCAGAAGGTGTCCAATATACTACTGGGGAAGAACAGAGGGAATTTCCAAGTAGCGCCAGAAAGAGTGAAGCGGCTGGGCCAAAGCCGAAAGGACACTCAGCTGTGGATGTGTCTGGTGGTGAAAAGAAAGTCCGATGCTGTAAAGAACAATATTGTTTAGGAACCTGGAATGTCAGATCAATGAATCAAGGTAAGCTGGAGGTGGTCAAATGTGAGATGGCAAGACTGAACATCAGCATCTTGGGAATCAGCAAACTGAAATGGACAAGCGTGGGCGAATTTAATTCAGGTGACCATTATATCTACTACTGTGGGCAAAAATCCCTTAGAAGAAATAAGGGATTTTTTTCGCTATTTGCGTTCCCGTTATTTTCGCCGTAGTCTACGTAAATGTTTATGTAGACTACACGTGCCAAAATAAGGAACGCAAATGGCGGTGCCCATGGGCGCCGCCATTTGCGTACGCGCTTTTTTTTTCCCCCCAAAGTCAGCCGTGATAGGCTGTTTTTTAAAAATCTAGCCGTGATAGGCTACGTAAATCTTTTGTTTGTTTGTTGCTGTTTTTTTTTTACTTGGAAATGGTGGCGGTGGCAGCCGGTCGGAAGACCGGCCATCGCAGCCGCTGCCGCCGAACCACCGCCAAACCACCGCCGGAGCCGCCTCCGCCAGGGACATTCAAAGAAGGTAAGTCCCGTCCCGGGGGGGGGCAGACCGTTTCTCCACCAATTTCAGGGGGCCGAATGAGCTGGCATTCGGCCTCCCCGAGATTCATGGAGAAATTCTCTGACATCCCTACAAGAAATCACCGGGATAACAGGCAAGCATGGCCTCGGTGTACAAAACGAAGCAGGACAAAGGCTAATAGAGTTTTGCCAAGAGAACACGCTGATCATAGCAAACACTCTTTTCCAATAGCACAAGAGGCGACTCTACACATGGACATCACATGAGGGTCAATATCGAAATCAGATGTCCTTTGCAGCCGAAGATGGAGAGGTTCTATACAGTCAGTAAAAACAGGACCTGGAGCTGACTGTGGCTTAGATCATGAGCTTCTTATTGCAAAATTTTGGCTTCAATTGGAGAACGTATGGAAAACCACTAAACCATTCAGGTATGACCTAAATCATATCCCTTATGAATACACAGTGGAGGTGAGGAATAGATTTCAGGGATTAGACCTGATAGACAGAGTGCCTGAGGAACTATGGAAGGAGGTCCCTAACATTGTTCAGGAGGCAGCCACTAAATCCATCCCAAAGAAAAAGAAATGCAAGAAAGCAAAGTGGCTGTCTGATGAGGCTTTACAAGTAGCTGACGAAAGAAGGGAAGCGAAAAGCAAGGGAGAAAGGGGAAGATATATCCAACTGAATGCAGAGTTCCAGAGAACAGCAAGGAGAGATAAGTCGGCCTTCTTAAATGAACAATGCAAAGAAATCGAGGAAAACAATAGAATGGGAAAGACTCGAGATCTTTTCAAGAGAATTGGAGATATCAGGGGAACGTTTTGTGCAAAGACAGGCATGATAAAGGACAAAGAAGGCAGGGACCTAACAGAAGCAGATGAGATTAAGAAGAGGTGGCAAGAATACACAGAAGAACTATACAGGAAAGATCTGAATGTCCCTGATAGCCATGATAGTGCGGTCACTGAACTTGAGCCGGACATCCTCGAGAGTGAAGTCAAGTGGACCTTAGGAAGCATTACTAAAAACAACGCTAGCGGAGATGACAGTATTCCAGCTGAGCTATTTAAGATCCTAAAAGATGATGCTGTTAAAGTGCTGCACTCAATATGCCAACAAATTTGGAACACTCAACAGTGGCCACAAGACTGGAAAAGGTCAGTTTACATTCCAATTCCACAGAAGGGCAATGCCAAAAAGCATTCAAACTACCGTACAATTGCACTCATTTCACATGCCAGCAAGGTTATGCTCAAAATCGTACAAGCTAGGCTTCAGCAGTATGCGAACCAAGAACTACCGGAAGTACAAGCTGGGTTTCGAAGAGGCAGAGGAACTAGAGATCAAATCGCCAACATTCGCTGGATCATGGAGAAAGCAAGGGAATTCCAGAAAAATGTCTATTTCTGCTTCATTGACTATGCTAAAGCCTTTGATTGTGTGGATCACAACAAACTGTGGCAAATTCTTAGAGATGGGAGTACCAGACCACCTTACCTGTCCCCTGAGAAACCTGTCCGAGGGTCAAGAAGCAACAGTATGAACCAGACATGGAACAACCGATTGGTTCAAAATTGGGAAAGGAGTACGACAAGGCTGTATATTGTCACCCTGCTCATTTAACTTATATGCAGAGTACATCATGAGAAATGCCGGGTTGGATGAATCACAGGTCGGAATTAAGATTGCCGGGAGAATTATCAACAACCTCAGATACGCAGATGATACCACCCTAATGGCAGAAAGCGAAGAGGATCTAAAGAGCCTCTTGTTGAGGGTGAAAGAGGAGAGTGCAAAAGCTGGTTTGAAACTCAATATTAAAAAAAACTAAGATCATGGCATCTGGCCCCATCACTTCCTGGCATATGGAAGGGGAAGAAATGGAAGCAGTGACAGATTTTATTTTCTTGGGCTCCAAGATCACCGCAGATAGTGACTGTAGCCATGAAATTAAAAGATGCTTGCTCCTTGGGAGGAAAGCTATGGCAAACCTAGACAGCATAGTAAGAAGCAGAGACATCACCTTGCCGACAAAGGTCCATCTAATCAAAGCTATGGTTTCCCCAGTAGCAACGTATGGCTGTGAGAGCTGGACTATAAGGAAGGCTGAGCGCTGAAGAATCAATGCTTTCGAACTGTGGTGCTGGAGAAGACTCTTACGAGTCCCCTGGACTGCAAGGAGGTCAAATCAGTCCATCCTAAAGGAAATCCACCCTGACTGCTCATTGGAAGGACAGATACTGAAGCTGAAGCTCAAATATTTTGGCTACCTACTGCGAAGAGAAAACTCCCTGGAAAAGACCCTGATGCTGGGAAAGATTGAAGGCAAAAGCAGAAGGGGACGGCAGAGGATGAGATGGCTAGGTAGCATCACCAATGCAATGAATATGAACCTGAGCACACTCTGGGAGAGGGCAGAGGGCAGGAAGGCCTGGCGTGCTATGGTCCATGGGGTCACGAAGAGTCGGACACGACTGAACGACTGAACAACAAGGTTGCAGGCACAGCACCAATAAGAAGCTGTATTTGGTCAGCTGCCCTCACTGAGCCTCTGAGAAAACTGTCTTTTCAGTTGCCATTTTGAAAACATATGGTGAAGAGAACCCTAAGGTAATTATTGTACTAATCATCACTATATTACATAACTATTGATGCCTTTTGTGTGCCTCTGTGCAGGCTGCAATCAAAGGCAGATTCTTCTATTCCCCCACCGTAGTTATATTACTGAGCACATCAAAATCATTTATTTTATTGGGCAGTAAAACAGATGAAATGTTGTATTTGAATAGGACTCCTGAAACAGGTTCTATGATAGCTGCTTCCAGAGATTTCTCTACCCATTTAGCTATATGTTATAGGTTCTAATTATGTCCACCCTTTCCACCAGCGAAGATGGATTTTTTAAGCCTACCCATAAAATGGGTAGAATCTCAACTGATAACTGCATCAGTAACAACAGTGAAAAGGAAAAGGAGCAGCATGCAAAAATGGCCAACAAGAAGTGAACCTCAAATTAGTGCCTACTGAACAATTTGCTGTTGAAAATACACCGTCCCTCTTTACTGTAACAGCCAGCTAATACATCTCAAATAGCTTTGGCTATTGGGTGGTATAGTAATGTAATAAATAAATCATGAATTTTTAAAGAAGAATTATTATCCTGGATGTTGCAGTTTCTAAAGTGCAATAGTATATAAACATTAACCTGCCGTAATAGAAAATCATTGTTGATGTATTGCCACCAGGGTAATGAAGTGCTATAATAAGGATTATCCTGAGTCCTTCTCATGCGTAATAAGTGTGAAGGAATCCTCAGGCGATTACCAGGGAGTGGGGCTGGGGCCGCACTGCTGTCCCTGCCTCTGAATTTGCATGGCTTCCCCCAGCACCAGCCCAATCTCTATGCATTAGGCAAAGAGGTCTGCTGGCGGGAAAGCCTATGTGCATAGAGTTCTAGGTGCGTAGGCTTTTCTGGGAGCTGGGAGCCTACATGATCAGGGTTCTAGCTCCTGGAGAAGATTATGCGCATAGCAGTCTGTGTGAGAAAGCTTTCCCCCTGCAGGTGTCCATGCCTAATGCAGATCCAGCGGATTCTGCACAACCTTGGGTGAGCCCAGCAGCATGGCTCCCAAGTAATCATGTTAGGACCCTATCCCACTTAAAATGTGTGAAGGGGCTTATATGTAGAGAGCTTCATAATCAGCCATATACAAATTGGTAGCCATGGTGGGTGCCGTGGGGGGACCAATGGTTGGCTATCCCATTCAAGACAGGTTCTAGAGCAGCCTTTCCTGCTGAGGGTATTTTCCATAATCAAAAATACATTTTGTAATGGTGGTATAAAATGATTTGGCACCAATGCCATTTTCCTGTATATTCCATTTATTGATAAAGTCATTTGAATGTATGAAGCTGCCTTATACAGAGTTCAGACCATTGGTCTATCTGGCTTAGTATTCTCTACACCAGCCTTTCCCTACTTGGTTTCCTCCAGATGTTTTGGACTACAACTTCCAGCGTTCCTGACTTGGCACTGCTCTCTGGGACGGGTTTCAGACAGGAGTCTTTTCCAGCCCTAGCTGGAGATGCCAGAGATTGAACCTGGGACCTTCTACATCCAAAGTATGGGTTGAACCACTGAGTATTGTATATATGAGAGCAGTGCAAAATTGCTCTAGAGACTGGGGGAGGAGTGGTTCGTGACATCACAGGCACCAGGCAATAAGGACTGACAAGCACCACCTTTTGTTGCAAACATACAGATCATTTTTTTCCCCACAGCTCAGCCCTGGAGAGGAAAAAGCATATTTGAATGGAATGCAGTGAGACTGCTTCCAGACTGACCATACTGCTCTATAAATGTTATATATAAACTGCAGTCCTGGACTTCTCATTATCTCTTAGGCACCATTTGGAGGTTTACCTCACCTTTTGCTTTCTTTGCAGTAGCAATACCCTCCTCTTTATCTTATCTCATCTCAACTGCCATAATCTTTAGCTTGGCTTCTTCTCTCTCTGTGAACTATTTGGTAAGTGTATTTTTTTTTCTGCTTCCAAGCAGCCTGACGATAAAGGTGGAATTCCACAGCTTGTACGGCTTTCTGTTGATTTACTGTTCCAAGGACAATTAAAGAAGAGCAGTTCCATCAGTATCTTAGCGTTGCCCCAACTTGCTGGCTACTGGGTACTTGATGCAATGTGGCTGAAATAATTCAAGAGCAATCCTTCTTTACACACATATTTGGATAATTGGTATCTTTAGACATAGTCTGACTTAGTGACTCTTTCAGAAGCAGAAAATAGCACTTTTGTTCTATTAGTAGTATAAGCCCTGTGTTTTCACCCCAGTTTGCCTTTCTTTTAACTTAAATAATGGTCACTCCACTCTGTTATTTTAGGGTAGTCTGACTAGCAGCAGCAAGGGATGGGGGAGAAATTTGTTTGGGAAATTCACTCCTCCCGAATGAATATGCAAACTGGAAGGCAATGATCCTTTGGTTTTTGCACTTCTCCAAATTTTGTGATGCGGGTCTGTGATCACAAAATGCACAGAACAGCATGTAGATCAGGGAAAATTGTGTACAAAAATATGTACATTAGGGAAAATAGCATACAAAAAGTCACATATTAGCGGAAATTACTTGCCAAAATGCAGACTTAAAGATCTATATCGCAAACTGATATGGAATGGAACAAACCTGTGCTTGAAAAAATGCAAATGTTACAGAAAGTTTTCTGGCCCTGTTACAAGATCCTTTTCACTGGGATTGAATCCTGGATCTTCTGCATGCAAAGCATGCACCCTACCAGTGAGCTATCTGTCACCTTTCTCCATTGCTTTAACAAGAAGAAATGGCCTAAGGGCCAAACTAAACAAGATGGCAGAGATCTACCATCTGACAGGGGTCTGTTTCAGATTGGAACTGTAGGACTAAGGAGGGGAGGTTTAACCATTTTCCCCACACCATTATCCTGATGAAAATCACACACATGCACACCTCTGTTGAGGAAACTGTCTGTACGTGTTCCCTTACAGGGTGAACAGCATGGGGGAGGTGTGTGTGTGTGTGTTTGTTTGTTTGTATTTGGTGAGTGCGTGATTTTCTTCAGGAATATGGTGTGTGGGAAAGCATTAACCCCCACCCTCTCCCACAACCACCTCAGTTGATATAAATCAAAATGTAAGGTGATGGGAGATCCAATCATGTCTCACTATTGTCAGAGACCTCAGGTGGAGACTTTTCCCAGCCCTGCTACCTGAGATGCTTTAAGCCAGGGAGTAGACCTGGAACATTCTACATACAAAGAATGTTCTCTGCTGCAGCCCTTGCCCTTGGAGGTGTAGGATGGGGTGTGGGGAGACACCTAGCTTGGCAGCAGAATATTTAAGGACCTAGGTGTCTTAGTGGATCACCAGCTGAATATAGTGGATCACCAGCAGCTGCTACAAAAGCACAATAAATGATTGTGTCCAGGTCTCAGGAAGTAATAGTTCTACTCTATTCTGGGTTAGCCAGACCGCATTTCGAGTGCTATGGTGTCCGGCTCATTTGAAATACTATGGTATCCACATTTTAAGAAAGCCATTAACAAACCAGACCATGTCCAGAGAACAGTGACCAGGGAAAGGCCTGGAAACCAAGTCCCATGAGGGATGGTTTGAAAGAGCTGGATGTGCTTAGCCTGGAGAAGAGAAGATTAAGGGGAGACACGATAGCAGTCTCCTAGTATTGGAAAGGCGGTCAAGAAGACGACAGAGCAGAGCTGTTCTCTGTTGCTCAAGAGGGCAGGACTAGAACCAATGGCTGGAAGCTGCAGGGAAGCAGATTTCAGTGAAACATTAAGAGAAATGTCCTAATGGTAAGAGTTGTTCAGCAATGGAACAGATCGCCTGGGGAGGTGGTGGGTTCTTCTTCCCTGGAAGTATTTAAGCAGAGGCTGGATCGACATCTGTCAGGGATGCTGTAGCTGCATCTTGCATTGCAGAGCCTGACTGGTGGAGGGGTTGGACTAGATGATCTTCAAGGTGTCCTTCCAACTCCATGATTCTATGTTAGGAGCTCCTCTATATGTTGCAGTGAATGTTCAAAATTCATATATGAATTAGAGATGCCAACTCTTCAGAGACTCAGACCCTAAGATGCAGATGGGTGGCACCCAGTGGAGAAAAGGGCAGAGCTTATCACCATTCAATGACTTGTTTTAACAGCAGGGTTACTGACTTTTTCCCTGTGTGTTTTCAAAATATATTTCTTGGTCCTTGTGTCTTCTCCTCAATCACCCTCTCCCATAATGTCAGACTAGATATAATGGCAGGAGAACCATTCAGACTTCATGCGTTACAGTTTTTTAAGAAAAATATTTGAATAGCAATCACTGGGGGCCCAATTCATCTCAGGATTGTGGAGCTAACTCTTCCCCCACAACATTTTCCCATGAAGAATGCTGCAGGGGAAACCTTACAGCAGGAGAGCTGTTCCAGCGCTGGGAGCATGGTGGGGGGATTCCTCCCTTGTCAGCCCATAACAATATTCTAATCCAATTCTTTCTTATGATGTAAAGCTTAATGGTCCTCTTGAGTTTTGCTTTTTTCCTCTTCCTTCCCTGATCCCTTTTCCTTTTGTGCCGTGTCTTTCAGATTGTAAGCCTGAGGGAGGGGGCTGTCTCATTATTAATCTTTGTAAGCCACTCTGGAAGCCTTTTTGGCCAAAGAGTGAGGTAAAAAATACTCTAAATAAATAAGTATTGTTCAGTCGTTCAGTCGTGTCCGACTCTTCGTGACCCCATGGACCATAGCACGCCAGGCCTTCCTGTCCTGCGCTCTCTCCCGGAGCGTGCTCAAGTTCATATTCATTGCATCCGTGATGCTATCTAGCCATCTCATCCTCTGCCGTCCCCTTCTCCTTTTGCCTTCAGTCTTTCCCAGCATCAGGGTCTTTTCCAGGGAGTTTTCTCTTCGCATTAGGTGGCCAAAATATTGGAGCTTCAGCTTCATTATCTGTCCTTCCAATGAGCAGTCAGGGTTGATTTCCTTTAGGATGGACTGATTTGACCTCCTTGCAGTCCAGGGGACTCGTAAGAGTCTTCTCCAGCACCACAGTTTGAAAGCATCAATTCTTTGGCGCTCAGCCTTCCTTATAGTCCAGCTCTCACAGCCATACATTACTACTGGGAAAACCATAGCTTTGATTAGACGGACCTTTGTCAGCAAGGTGATGTCTCTGCTTCTTACTATGCTGTCTAGGTTGCCCATAGCTTTCCTCCCAAGGAGCAAGCATCTTTTAATTTCATGGCTACAGTCACCATCTGCGGTGATCTTGGAGCCCAAGAAAGTAAAATCTGTCACTGCTTCCATTTCTTCCCCTTCCATATGCCAGGAAGTGATGGGGCCAGATGCCATGATCTTAGTTTTTTTAATGTTGAGTTTCAAACCAGCTTTTGCACTCTCCTCTTTCACCCTCAACAAGAGGCTCTTTAGATCCTCTTCGCTTTCTGCCATTAGGGTGGTATCGTCTGCATGTCGGAGGTTGTTGATAATTCTCCCAGCAATCTTAATTCCGACCTCTGATTCATCCAACCCGGCATTTCTCATGATGTACTCTGCATATAAGTTAAATAAGCAGGGTGACAATATGCAGCCTTGTCGTACACCTTTCCCAATTTTGAACCAATCGGTTGTTCCATGTCTGGTACTTACTGTTGCTTCTTGACCCTTGGACAGGTTTCTCAGGAGACAGGTAAGGTGGTCTGGTACTCCCATCACTTTAAGAATTTGCCACAGTTTGTTGTGATCCACACAATCAAAGGCTTTAGCATAGTCAATGAAGCAGAAATAGACGTTTTTCTGGAATTCTCTTGCTTTCTCCATGATCCAGCGAATGTTGGCGATTTGATCTCTAGTTCCTCTGCCTCTTCTAAACCCAGCTTGTACTTCTAGTAGTTCTCGGTTCGCATACTGCTGAAGCCTAGCTTGTAGGATTTTGAGCATCACCTTGCTGGCATGTGAAATGAGCGCAATTGTGCGGTAGTTTGAACACTCTTTGGCGTTGCCCTTCTTTGGAATTGGAATGTAAACTGACCTTTTCCAGTCTTGCGGCCACTGTTGAGTGTTCCAGATTTGTTGGCATATTGAGTGCAGCACTTTAACAGCATCATCTTTTAGGATTTTAAATAGCTCCACTGGAATACTGTCATCTCCGCTAGCTTTGTTGTTACTAATGCTTCCTAAGGCCCACTTGACTTCACTCTCTAGGATGTCCGGCTCAAGTTCAGTGACCGCACTATCATGGCTATCAGGGACATTCAGATCTTTCCTGTATAGTTCTTCTGTGTATTCTTGCCACCTCTTCTTAATCTCATCTGCTTCTCTTAGGTCCCTGCCTTCTTTGTCCTTTATCATGCCCGTCTTTGCACAAAACGTTCCCTTGAGATCTCCAATTTTCTTGAAGAGATCTCTAGTCTTTCCCATTCTGTTGTTTTCCTCGATTTCTTTGCATTGTTCATTTAAGAAGGCCTTCTTGTCTCTCCTTGCTATTCTCTGGAACTCTGCATTCAGTTGGGTATATCTTCCCCTTTCTCCCTTGCTTTTCGCTTCCCTTCTTTTGTGAGCTACTTGTAAAGCCTCATCAGACAGCCACTTTGCTTTCTTGCATTTCTTTTTCTTTGGGATGGATTGAGTTGCTGCCTCCTGAACAATGTTACGGACCTCCGTCCATAGTTCCTCAGGCACTCTGTCTATCAGGTCTAATCCCTGAAATCTATTCCTCACCTCCACTGTATATTCATCAGGGATATGATTTAGGTCATACCTGAACGGTTTAGTGGTTTTCCCGACGTTCTTCAATTTAAGCCGAAATTTTGCAAGAAGCAGCTCATGATCTGAGCCACAGTCAGCTCCAGGTCTTGTTTTTACTGACTGTATGGAGCTTCTCCATCTTTGGCTGCAAAGGAGATAATCAATCTGATTTCGATATTGACCATCTGGTGACGTCCATGTGTAGAGTCGCCTCTTGTGCTGTTGGAAAAGAGTGTTTGCTATGATCAGCATGTTCTCTTGGCAAAACTCTATTAGCTTTTGTCCTGCTTCATTTTGTACACCAAGGCCATGCCTGCCTGTTATCCTGGTGATTTCTTCACTTCCTACTTTAGCATTCCAATCCCCTATGATAAAGAGGACATCTTTTTTTGGTGTTAGTTCTAGAAGGTGTTGTAGGTCTTCATAGAACCGATCAACCTCAGCTTCTTCGGCCTCAGTGGTTGGGGCATAGACTTGAATTACTGTGATGTTGAATGGTTTGCCTTGGATTCGTACTGAGATCATTCTATCATTTTTAAGATTGTACCCCAGTACTGCTTTTCCCACCCTTTTGTTGACTATGAGTGCTACTGCATTTCTTCTAAGGGATTCTTGCCCACAATAGTAGATATGATGGTCACCTGAATTAAATTCGCCCACGCCTGTCCATTTTAGTTCGCTGATTCCCAAGATGTCGATGTTCAATCTTGCCATCTCATATTTGACCACCTCCAGCTTACCTTGATTCATTGATCTGACATTCCAGGTTCCTAAACAATATTGTTCTTTACAGCATCGGATTTTCTTTTCACCACCAGACACATCCACAGCTGAGTGTCCTTTCGGGTTTGGCCCAGCCGCTTCACTCTTTCTGGCGCTACTTGGAAATACCCTCTGCTCTTCCCCAGTAGCATATTGGACACCTTCCGACCTGAGGGGCTCATCTTCCGGCGTCATATCTTTTAGCCTTGTGATACGTTCCATGGGGTTTTCTTGGCAATACTGGAGTGGGTTGCCATTTCCTTCTCCAGTGGACCACATTTTGTCAGAACTCTCTGCCATGACCTGTCCGTCTTGGGTGGCCCTGCGCGGCATAGCTTATGGCTTCTCTGAGTTACGCAAGCCCCTTCGCCACAACAAGGCAGTGATCCATGAAGGGGTGGATATATAAAAAATACTCTAAATAAATAAGTATATTCTCTTCCAAATGGTTTCCAGCTTCCTGTTCCTTTTCTCCCTGTTTCCAATGTTTTATTGAATTAAAAATGCAGATTTTCCCACAATAAATACACAGATGTTTTATAATAAATAAACATCGCATCAACCTAACATTAATGGTATCCATTAACAAACAGCTAAATAACAGTGCCAATAATATGGCATTTAAAAACAACAACAACATGAGACAAACGAACAGCCAGGAAAAAGAAATGAATATTTCTAAACAGAACCATTTTTCACATTAATCAAAACTCTGAATCAGTTTAGTATCTTTCTGTCTCTCTTTCTCTCTCTCCTAATTTATCTCCAATAATTTGAATCATAGCATGGGTTTCTAGCCCTTATGGCTGTGAAGACAGACTTGAAAGGGTAGACCCAAACATTACTCAAGAAGCATGGTGGTCACCAAAAGCAGCAGCCCGGTGTCTCCACCTCCTGTCTGCATAAATGATCTCAAATGTGCGATGTGATGCCATCATGCTCAGAATTTCTCTGGATCCAGTCCACTTGATTGGCTGCTGCTTTGTGGGGGCAAGGAAACTCAGAGCTCACATGCATCGTACATTGTGTTTCACTACAGGATGTTACTGGGGGGGGATGTGTGTGTGTGTGTGCAGGGGGGAGACAACATGGAACTGCTACTCAAAATGTATGGGGAATGCTTGCTGAAACCTCAAATGTCAAAGGGATGGTTGAATAACAGTGATTGTAGCTGAGAAGTCAGGGCCCCTAGTATCCCCCTGTCCCAAACTAGAATACATTATGCAAAATAATGAAATATGCAGCATAGATTTATGTAAAATTAGAGGAAATGCACATTTGTTGAGTTTACATAATATACATGGTTCACAGAATTCGGATTCTTGGGGCGCAGGATTTGGATAGCCTATTTGCAGGATTTCAGTTCTTTCAGCAGCGTACTTAAAGCTGTGACCGTGGCTTCATCAGGGCAGCACCTCTGCAGGGTCTCAGGCAGAGGGTCTTTCCCAGTCTGGCTACCTGAGATCCTTTTGAGTAGAGATGCAAGGATTGAATCTCCAGCCTCCCACGTGCAAAGCATATGCTCTACCACAGAGGTACGGCCACTCTGCACATTAGATGATCAGCAGAGGTAGGAGAACAGAGTGTCTCCAACCTTCATCACTCTTTTAATAACAGTGACCAGGGAAAGGCCTGGAAACCAAGTCCCATGAGGGATGGTTTGAAAGAGCTGGATGTGCTTAGCCTGGAGAAGAGAAGATTAAGGGGAGACACGATAGCAGTCTCCTAGTATTCTGCATTCCAGAATACTTAGATTCTGCATTCCAGTTACTTAGCCTGAAGGTGTTCATGAGCCCCTCCTTTCCATATATTATTGTTCGTGTGGTTTTTTACCCCTCTACTTAACCTTCTGCTTTGGCTTCAGATGAACCTACAATCTCAAAGCCAAACACAGCTGAAATGGCCATGTTTAGTCTGAGTTCGGGTTAAACCATAAAAAACCACCAAGGACCACATCAATAGAGACAGACATTTCTAGGAGTTCCTCAGGTTCACTGAACAAGTTCACGAACTTGGTGAATATTTTGGTAAATGTAGTTTGGGCTGGAAGAAGGCCCAACAGCTGACAGTTGTTCAGCCTGAAACATAACTATTTGAAGGTGAAGACCGTCATCTTCCAGTGAACATGTTCATCTTCCATGCTAGTATAAGCTTAGGCCCAGGTTCATATGCGCCTGTGACAGTGCAATCACCATTAAAAATAACAACACAGCCCAACATGTCCCCACAGCTGTCTCCAACATAGCCTTGGTAATATGGAACCTTTGATCTCATCACAGCAGAGTTACAGAGGTGCAGAAATGTTGCTAATCTTATTAGAACTGTTTCGGCTTCCCTTGAAATTCTTCAGATGTTCTGCCTTAGGAGGAACCCAAATTTGTCTCCCAGAAAAATTTCTGTGGAAACTCTGAGGACCAGTGCTGTAGTGGGGCCAGTGCTCACAGGGTTGAAGTGCTGGGATGTTTTTATTAGCAGGGAGGCCGATGTCATTCCCCCACTCTCAGGCTTCCTGTTCCTTCTGGGCTTAACTACAATCCTCACAGTAGATGGGGAAAAACTGGATTTACCCAGCAATAATATATTGTTGTGAGCTATCCTGGTTGTAACGCAAAGTATTTAGGGGTGGTTTAGTCTTGAATGAGCAATTAATACCCATTAGCTCAACAAAAGACTTGCTCATGGTAAAGATTAAAATAGCTAGAACTGGTTTGTTGATATGGAGCAATGCAGCTGCCTGCATTTTTTTCTCTCCTTGGGGGTGTGGCTATGAGAACTGTCATGATGAGAGCCAGCCAACATCAAGCACCCTGAGTTCTACTGATTTCAACAAGGGGGAGCTTAGCACTGCAGTGGGACTGAGAAGAGCTCGATTGTGGCTTGACTGTGCCCTCTGATTACATCATTACATCCCACACTAGTGCTGCCCTCGACTGGCTGCTGATACTGGCGCCAGAATGAATGACGCTGTCAGAGTGATCATGTCAAAATGGTCAGAGCTTCCATATGTTACAGAGACAGTGTGGGAAACACCAGCTAAGGGGAAGAGCGCCAACCTTGCTGCAGAGGGTGATCTGAAATAGGGTTCCCCACTTTGGAATGAACTCCCCAGGGCTGTACCTGCCCCCAACTCTTATGGGTTTTAGGTGCTCTATGAAAACAGTTTTGTTTGCCCATGTCTTTTAATAATAGCCTTCTCTCTGTACCATCAGCCAGGGTAGCTAGGCTGGTGAGGACGAGGGAGAGGGCCTTCTCTGTGGTGGCCCCCACCTTGTGGGACTCCCTCCCTAGAGAACTTTGCCATGCCCCCTCTCTAATGAGCTTCCACCACACACTGAAAACCTGGTTGTTTAGGCAGGCATTTGGGGTGGGGTAGGGTATTTTAGAAAATAATGTTTTAATGTGTAATTTTAATATGTAATTTTATTGTTTATATTGTGTATATCACCCAGAGTGGCTGGGTGACCGGACAGATTAATGATTAAGACATTTAATAAATAAACAAATAAATAATAGTAAGCTGTTGTTTTTTCATCTCTGTTGTCTGTGCTTAGTGTTTTATTTGCTTTTTGTTGCTTATTCTGCTACTTCTAAAGAGCTCTCTTGCTTTAAGATACTTTGTTTTTGTAACTGTGGTGTTTTATATGCATCAGTGTACACAGAACTTAATGCTATGGTGCAGCACACAAATGTCATAAATAAATAAATTCTCCTTTTTTAATTTGTGAGTTGCTTTGAAAATATTTTTATTAAAAGGATAAAAATATTTTAAAGAAAAGTAAATAACCACAGCTTACTGACTCTGGTGTCATGGCAAACCGGTTAATGCTAATTGCGCACTGAAACTGAAACTGCGCACAAGAGAGCAGGAGTGGGCAGGAGGAAGCAGCTTTTTCGGATCCTCCAAACTAAGGTCTGGAGAATAATTCGAGTTAAGCCAGATAGACAGATAAGGGGATCCATAAATGGGTGTGATAGAGCATCATAATGTTTCCTGATTCGGATTTTAACCTGCCAGTAGTAGATTATCACCATGCCTTTATTATGTTGTTATGGGTTTCCTCCTGGCAAATGTCTCTGAGCAAATGTACTGTGCAGCTGTTCCATCTTTTCTTCCTTAAGGGGCTGTTTGTGGAAAGAAAGAAAACAAGACAGAAGCAACAGTGAGGAAACACAGGAGGGGTATGATTAGGAAATGATGGCATGTGGACACCCCAGGAAATTCTGTGAATGAGGCAGGGCAATGGCATCATAAAAGCGTAATATGTAATTGATTTGTAAGTCAGTAAGTACATATTCAAATGCATTGATTAAATGTCCATGAATAGTCTAAGGGCATAATCTTATGCAGGTTTAGACAGGAAAAAGGTCCTACAGCTTCCAGCATTCCCTGGCCAGCCATGCTGGGGAATGCTGGAAGCTGTAGGACCTTTTTTCTGCCTAAACCTGCATAGGATTGCACCTTATGTTTTATATTCTTTGACACCTATCTAAAATGTTCATCTTTGGAAGTTCCTAAGAAGAAATCCGCCCTCAGGTAGATCACACATTGCATTGTAATCAGAAAATTAAGTTAGAACAGAAAAAAGAAGTGCAGGTATTCTGCATGGTACATATACTACTGTGTACAATGTGACCACATGCTGTGAATTCACAACGTCCACAGCGCTGTGGGAAGGAGGCCCAAAAACTCATCTTTTCCTCTACAACATTACTTTAAGGAATCCCTTACCTACTCGAAGCTCTTGACCGAAGACGGTTTTCTCTCCCAGTGCTGAGCAGTTCCACCTGCCATATCGGAACTGGTACTGGCATTCATTGATTCCCATCTGGGCCCCTTCTCCGATCACTATGATGGCATCGGGACGGCTCTGGCAGATTGCTCGTTGCCGCGGAGCCAAGCCGGGGATTTTGTTGCAGATTATGTTTGCTCCTAAAGCCACCACAGATGACAAAGCTCTGAAGAAAAGCAGAAAAGCAGTGTTAGAGCTCATGGAAGCCATTAATTCCAATTCCTTGATAGAGTAGCAGGGCTGGACAACGCAATGGGCTACGCGCAAAAGGGCTGGAAGGCGGTTCCTATAATTATGCACACTTATCCCAACCTCTCTGGTCTGGCAACTGGGCTGGAAACCTTGCATGACTTTCGGTAATGCCTGGTTTCGCTTGGGCCAGAGTTACCACATGTGCAATCTGTCTTACAAAACATTGGCACTTTCAGCTTCTGCCTGCAATCAAACAAGGAAGTGAGGAGATGTGAGAAACAGATATCAAACTTTGATTTGGATTTTTGGAAATCTTGATCACCGAAGTGCACGTTGGGCCAATAGTGGCTGTTGGCTCCGCCTTGCTGTAGGATGCTTTCAAACCAGTTCATTCCCTTCTAATTTAAAACCACAACATAAAAAGTAGGGAATGACTTTATTCGCCAACATTCACGCTCATTATTATAAACATGAGGCGCTGAATGATTAATAGGAACTGGTCAGCATAAATTTTGGAGTCATATTTTTCAGACCTGGAATACGGTTTGGAGCTTTTCACAAAACTATCTCAAACATTTAGTAAAAGTAAAAGATGTTTTCTCAGTAAGTGTCAAAAACACATTGATAATTTTTGCTAAAGCTTTTGCATACTGCTCAACACTGTCTCAATGATAAACAATTCCAAAATTGTAATCCGGCTCCATTCACATTCATGGGGACTTTGCTGCTGATTTTAATGGAATCTGGATCCCATCATCAGTTAACCCGGTTGTCATTTTTTTTTAAGGTTATAGGTCTGAATCCCACAGTACCTCTGGCAAAGGGGAAGCTAGCTACTGTTTGAGTCATGATGCTTAATTAGATGGACACTTATGCTGACCTCAGCAGGGCTCTAGTTACGTTCTTTAGACTAAGCCAGGAGACTATACCACCCTAATGTGTAGTACAGTAAATGGGCAGCCCCTGAGCCTTGTGGTGGTTTTGCCCTTAGTCTCCTGAGCAGAAGAATAGACAGCAGTGTGGTGGTAGAGAGGAAACCATAAAGAGTAGACTCTATGCCAGATCCAAGATTCCTCTAGTTCCTGTCAAGGCACACCCCAATTTCCCACTGCCTTCACCATCTGTGGCACCCATGCCTCCAGTTGACCACCCATTAACTACATACAGCAAATGAAAAAGAGAGAAAAAGCCTGCAGTGCCCGTCCAGAATTTGGAGGGCTTTGGAGCAAGGCATCCTCAACCAGGAATTGCTCTGCAACATGTGTGAACACTAAGCTTCTCGGTGCTTTGTGCAAAGTGAAAATGGCAGCATTCTTAGCACAGTGGAGCTTGGCCATTCTCTGGAGCTGGCCTTGAATATTTGTACAGTTTGTAAAGTAATATATTAATAATTGGTGAAATGTTATAGAGAAATGCAAGAAAAATGTCCAGTTTAGGCCCCTTTCCCTAGCAGCAGTTTTAGGCATTTAAGAGCTGAGGACAACATATTATAACGCTCCTTCTTGCACTGAATCCTAGAAGCTGGGGGCCTGGTAAGGGCTTGCATTTATCCCACCTAGTCCTCTTACTTGTTGTAGCCTTCTGCACACTCCATTTCCACAGCTGCTCTCTGCTAGCATTTGTGACTTGTCTCCTTCCAGAATTCTCCATGAGACTTAGGGCATCTCTACACCAGCCTAAAATCCTGCATTTAAAACGGGTCTTTCTGCTTCCGTTTTAAATGCAGGATCACGACGACTCCCTTTTTCATGTGCTTCCTTCCCCCACACCCCTTCCCCCTCCTTCTCCCCGTATCTGAGTCTTCCATTATCTTTCATTGATCTCACTCCTCTTCTTGCTGCTTTTCCTCTTTTCACAGAGGAAACTGAAGCGGAACACAACAGGGTAATTTGATAGCTCATTATCTGCGCTCTTTTTAAAAACGGAACAAGGAGCATTTAGTGCAGGAGACGCCTTGGATGATCACGGCGTCATGTAAAGAGCCCGCAAACTTCCATGAAGGAGCAATCTCAATGGCAGGGTAAAAGCTCAGGGTGAAGGAGCCCTTAGACGAAGCTAAATAATTTGCTACGTATCACTGCTTTTGCTTCTGAATTGTGTGCAGGATTTTGATGTGTTCTTTACACAGCTGTTGTTGTTTTTCTTTGCTGCATAGCACTTCATACCACTACCTGCTATTTACAGGGGTGGGTAGAGCCTGGTGGAATATTTCCAGATGTCAGTGGCATTGTCTGCCCACCGTCCACCTCCTGTGGTGCAGCCCCTCCCCACTCTTGGCATGAACCTCTGTGGGCATGCACAAAGGGAAGCTTTCATTTGCAGCTGCAGAACCTTTCCACTTTAACTTCCGTTGCCTCCCCTTTTCACTTCCCCTGCCTCCAATCCCTACCCCGGGCACTTGTACACACAATCCACAGTACGTAGGCAACTTCGAGAGTCTGCTCTCCCCGCCTCAATGTGCTTAGGCAGTCGTGTCCCTGCAAAAGGAGCAGTGACACTTTTCTCATTTGTGCATAAATTGGGGGAGGAGGTTGGGCGGAAAGGGGATGCCTGTGCTCGAAGTTGCCTGTGATTATGTATGCATGTATGTATATATGTATGTATTTAATAAATTTACATACTGCTGACTGCATTTAAAAACAACTTTAAGCAGCTAGGGGTCACTGCAGCATATAGCAACAAGCAGCACTTTTAGAAATCCACTCCCCCCTCCGTCATCCATTTGCTTAAGCATCCTTGAGCATGCCAAGATGGCAGGCGCTAGATGGAGCATAAGAACATCAGAAGAGCCCTGCTGGATCAGACCAAGGCTCCATCTAGTCCAGCATTCTGTTCACACAGTGGCCAACCAGCTGTCGACCAGGAACCCACAAGCAGGGCATGAGCACAACAGCACCCTCCCGCCCATGTTCCCCAGCAACTGGTGTACACAGGCTCGCTGCCTCTGGCACTGGAGGTAGCACACAGCCATCAAGACTAGTAGCCATGGATAGCCTTTTCCTCCAGGAATTTGTCCAGCCTCCTTTTAAAGCCATCCAAATGGGTGGCCATCGCTACATCCTTTGGTAGTGAATTCCATAGCTTCACTATGCGCTGTGTGAAGAAGTCCTCCCTTTTATCTGTCCTGAATCTCCCGCCAATAAGCTTCATGGGATGACCCCAGGTTCTAGTATTTTGAGAGAGGGAGAAAAATGTCTCCCTATCCACTTTCTCCACACCATACATAATTTTGGACCCCTCTATCATGTCTCTCCTAACTCGCCTCTTTTCTAAGCTAAACAGTCCAAGAGGTTTAATCATTCCTTATAGGGGAATTCTCCCAATTATGTTTACTCAATGCAAATCAGTGCTATGCCTGTTTACTCAGAAGTCCCATTGAGCTCAATGGGCTTACACATGTAAGTGTGTGTAGGATTGCAGCCTTCATCTTACTTCTCATCCCTGGTATGTGTAAAGTAATAATGCAAGACCATGTGTCCAGCAGTGACAACCCCATGCCTCTGAGATGCTCGCAAACAGGGAAAGATGGAGAAAACCCTCCCCTCCTGCTGGATCCCAGGATCCAGTGGCAATCAGAAGTATTGATGATGATCAGGGGTACTTTCCTGCCTCCCAATAGCACTGCTTGCACCAAGGATAGTTAACAGGAAAATCAAAAACTCACCCTCTCCTCCATACAACATATTCTTATCATACAATGAGTCCAAGTGATTTGCAAAAGAAAACAATGAACAGCTGTGAACAATTAGCATACAGAATTCCCTGGCACACAGATGTGGTGATGGCCACTCTCATTGGCAGCTTTTATTTATGTAGGATGGTTCCGTCAGCAGCTATTGGCCATGATGGCGATGTTGAATCTCCATGTGCAGAGGCAGTATATGTCTGGGAACCAGATGCTGTGGTCAAACTATAGGGAAAGTTGGACTTTTTTCTTTCTAAGTGTGCATTGGATAGGGGTGCACGAAAGTCACTTACCTGGTCTCGCAGCTTTTCGCGGTGGGGGGGAGGCGCTTCGCTGCTCTCCCCGCAAAGTTCAGGCCGGGGGGGGAGGCTTCCCGCCTCGCCCGGCCGCAAAATTAAAAGTTAAAAAAAAACAAAACGCCCCCGTGATAGGCTACGTGACGATTAACGTAGCCTATCACGGCTAGATCTGCAAAGTCAGCCGTGATAGGCTACGTAAATCATCACGTAGCCTATCACGGGTGACTTTAAAAAAAAAAAAAAGCGCGTACACAAATGGCGGCCCCCATAGGGAGCCGCCATTCGCGTTCCTTATTTGGTCGCTGTAGTCTACGTAATCTTTACGTAGACTACAGCGACCAAATAAGGAACGGGAATGGCAGCTCCCTATGGGGGCCGCCATTATCCGTACGTGCTTTTTTTTTTTTTAAGTCACCCGTGATAGGCTACGTGACGATTTACGTAGCCTATCACGGCTGACTTTGCAAATCTAGCCGTGATAGGCTACGTTAATCGTCACGTAGCCTATCACGGGGGCGGTTTTTTTTTTCTTTTATTGGAATGGCGGCGGCGGCAGCCGGTCAAAAGACCGGCTGCCGCTCCCGCCCCGGACGAAGACCTGACGAACCGCCGGCCGGACCCGCCGCCGGGAGGGACATTCGCCAAAGGTAAGTCCCGTCCCGGGGGGGGGTGCGGTGGGCAGGGGGGGGGAGAATTTCTCCCCGAAACTTGTTCGGGGGGCCGAACACGTTGGCGCTCGGCCCCCTGAAGTTTCGAGGAGAAATTCTCCGCCATCCCTAGCATTGGATTGTACCTTAAATAGAAGGTGGAGGCTGGGTCAGAGATTCAGGCAGAAAAATCCCCTTTCAGTTGAGTTGTTCACAGATTGCTAAAGCAGAAAACACCTAGATATTTCCTCCCCATTTTTTATTTATTGATTATTTATTATTTAATTTATGTTCCACCTTTCCGCCAAAAAATGGTGCTCAGTACAATTGATAAAATACAAAGTAAAAAGAAAAAATTAATTAAAACAGAACATAAAAACAAATATGTTAAAAAAATAAAAAACACTGCAAAGAATAAACAGCATTTAAAAAACAAACAGCATAAAATTCTGCATTTTAAAGGAACTAGCAGTCAGTGACATTTAAGCTGCAATCTTATACACATTTCCCTGGGAGGAAGTCCCATTGACTCATTGGGGCTTACTTCTGAATAGATACGTAAAGCACAGCTTAGAAGCCGAGCAAAACAAATTCTAGCAGCTCCTCTCAGCCTACCACTTCATTCAGCCCAATAGCTCTACACGGTGGGGAGTTGTTGTTGTTATTCTTATTCTTATTTGAGGCAGTGCTGCCCTGCCCATACAAAAAGGGCTATACCATGCACTCCACACAAACACACCCACACACCGTCCTCCTCCCAAAAGTGATCTTGCCCACCTGTCTGAAGAAATTCAGCCCCCTTCCCACTTCCTACCTCACTTCTACCTCACCTTCTCCTCCTCCGCCTGCTGCTGGGTGGGTTCTCCCCTTAAAACTCTACTGCCCCCCTCAGAAGCTGGCTCTGGAGGCCACTGTCTTTGCTCAGGCAGGGAAGCCATGCTCAGCGCACTCATGCAGCTGCCACTGCCCAGTGTGTTGGGGAATGAGTTCAGCTTAACACAGCCAGGTAGCAGCAGCACTGCCCCCGCCTCCCCCCTTTTTCTCAAGCTCTCTCTCTCTTGGGAGGCCCCAGCCAAGCACACTGGCTCACCACTGGGAAAGTGGAAAGGAGCCAGCGGGGACCCATCTGTAAAAAAAAAAATAGTACTGGGTGAAAGACCCGGTGCGACCCGTCAGGACTACAAGCCTAGTCCTAATAAAAGTATTGCCCAGCTTTGGATTTTGTCATTTCTGTCGAAAATTTGATTTCCCCACCTGTAGTCTGAGGTGGTACAACCTATTCTACCATAGTCAGGGTCTTGACACCCCATTCTGCTCCATGTGCGGAAACCAGCCTACCAGCATCATGAGTAATGGAACTAAGTGGAGAGTCTCAGAATCTAGAAAGGGAACAGAAAGTTCTGGGACTGGAAGACAGGGATTGGGCCTCTCTCTTACTGCAGGTTGCTAAAAGCAGACTCATGTCACTACACCCAGGACTGAATAAAGACCTCTAGGTGTGGGGAACCCATGGCCCTCTTGATGTTATTGGACTACAACTCCCATCATCCCTAATCATTGGCCATGCTGGCTGTGGCTGGTGGAAATTGGAGTCCAACATCATCTGGAGGGCTGTAGGTTCCCCACCCCTACTCTAACCTAAAACTTGAAGGTTTATGTGAATGAAACACTACCTGCATGCTTAATCTATGACGGCTTGTACACATATCCAAGTCACTATAGCCCTGTTCAGGCATTTGCCTGAACACATGAGGGGTCGAAGTAGGCAGAGGGCTGGGGTGATACCTGCTGGCCCCACCCCCTTCAGTTCAGACTTTGCCGTATTAAATCGGCAATGTCTGGAAGGGAGTCCTACTCGTGTTTGCTTGAACACGAGTAGAACTCTCTGCATGATCGGTAATCTGGAAATGCAGGGGGTGGGGCTAGCATGGACGGCCCCAACCCTCTACCCACTTTAAGCTCTCACATGTTCAGACAAACACCTGAACAGGGCTCATTTGATGCGTTGGCCTCTCACACCTGCATGAAAAGAAAGTGTTGTCCCCTGTAATGTGCTGTGGTGATGCACGACACTTACAAGGCCAGCCCTTCATCATCACCGTATCATACAGCAGCAGCAGCATTAATATACTACTTGAGAGCGATCAAAGCATTTTGCACAAATCCTCTCAGTTACAGCAACCCTGTAATTTGCCAGGGTTCAGCCCTCTCCAGTTTGGGCATCTGAGGTCTCGACGCAGGGGGAGCAGAATCAGAGTTCCCCTCAGCGCTCCCGGGCCTGGAGGGCCAGAGGAGATGGTCAGCCAGGCAGAGACTTCGGGGACTCCGGTGAAAAGCCTGGCTAGCTGTACATGAGACTACTTGGGAGGAGGGGGATATGTAAGCACTTGCCTGGATCAGGGCCGGGCTATGAGCCAGGAAGGGGGTGGGGCCTCCAGCTTCTATATAAACTCTCAGATTGCAATAAATCAGTGCCAAAGCAACAGGTCTTAGAGCTGCAAGTAGAACGCCATCCTAAACTGAGGGAATGGACAGGATTATTATGTCTGTGCTGGTATTTTTATCTTTATATTACAGATGGGGGATGGAAGAAGTGGCTTCCCTAAGGCCTCTTAGCGAGTTCATGGATGGTTCACAGCTTAGGCTCTTGGCCACTAGCTTTGGGAACCATGTAACACTCCCTGTTCTCCTGTGCTATTTCAGCGAACGCAGGGAGAATACATTTTACATCTCTTTTACAGGCAGTCAGATCGAATTCCGAAGCATAATAGCCCTGCACAAAGCATAATTGCAATGCCATTCTCAGTGGCTAACATAATACAAAAATATTTGCTGATCCACTCACTTGATGATGAATGCCAACAGAGTGCATTTCATGATGGCTCATGTACAAAACCGCGATGGAATGCAGGGATTCGGGCAAGACCTAGCCCTGGGGTGTTGCTGTAGAGGAGGCAGCGGTCAATCAAAAAATAACTAGGCGCACAGAATTAGTGCTTGGAGCCTGGCGGCCCAGTCGTTCCATGTCACTTGCCTTTTGAGGAAACTAGACAAGCTCCAAATGCAAACTCTTCCGCCCACCCTCAGGATGGAGAGGTCAAGCACTTCTCCTTAGGCAATGTCACTGGCTCCTAATTGGTTTCCAGGCACAATTCAAGGTGCTGGTTCTGAATGCTGAAGCCCCTGCAGTCTGGGAACAAGGTTCTCGCAGCACTGCCCGCTCCAATATGAACTTGTCCTCCTGTTTAAGTCATCAATAGCACTTCGAAACAATTAACTACTTTCTGGCTTCGGGTACTTATAGAGATAGAAAACATCAGATAAGTATGTAAAAGAGAGCTTCAGTTATCGGGCGGTATAGAAATGTAATAAATAAATAAATAACAATATAAGCCATTCTGGTCCTTAAAAACAACAACCCACCATTACGACTTCAGGGGGAGGGGAGAAGCCCGTCCTCCTTCACAAGAAGTAACTGTTCCTCTCTATTCTGTGCTGGTCAGGCCACAGCTGGAGTACTGCTTCCTGTTCTGTTTGCCACATTTTAAGAAGGATGTGGATAAACTCGAGCATGTACAGGGTGGGGCAACCAGCATGGTGAAGGGTCTGGAAACCATATCCTATAGGGCACGGTTGAAAGACTTGAGTACATTTAGCCAGAAGAAGAGAAGATTAAGGGGAGATATGATAGCCATCTCCAAGTATCTGAAGGGCTGTCATGCAGACAAAGGAAAAAAATTGTTGGCTGTTGTTTCAAAGGCCAAGGCAGAAATGGATGGAAATTGCAAGGAAGCAGATTTTAGGAAAGACCTAAGGGTGCAAGCTGTTTGTTAGCGGAACAGACTGCCTTGGGAGGTGGTGGTCTTTCCTTTACTGGAGGTATTTAAGCAGAGGCTAGATGGCCATCTCTGAGGGATACTCTAGTTTCATCCTGCAGTGAAGATTTTGCATTGAGCAGCAGATTAGACAAGATGACATCCAAGGTCTCTTCCAACCCTAAAATTCTATGATCATCTTTCAGCACAATCTCACCAGCTCCATTTTTATCTGATTCTTGAATGGTTGCCATAAATTACTGCCAGCAGAAATGCTGAGTCATGAGACTGAGGTTTGGATAATTCTTTATTTATATTACATAAATGTGCCCAACAGAATTTTGGGCTTCCCCTTAAGCTATTCCTCGCAGGCGTCCTCGTTTTGTTTGTCACACATTCTAATGGGATATGTTGCACATTAAGGTCTTGGCAGATTGTGAGTTACATCTGCAGATGGATTTGAAAGTGTTTTGCTTCATGATGGCTGAAAAATAAATTAATATGCTGTATTTTGGCATTGCCACCTAATCTTTCCTCATTGTGCAGCATCCTTGTTTTTATTATAGGAAATCCTGAATGCTATGTTACATTCAAGCTTCTTGCATCATGTACTATAACCATATTACACTGTGAAAAAGCATTTGCCTGAGCTTTATAGACTAAATTCACACGATATTGCTTGTGTATCAGTTGTAATAAGTGATTGGGAAGAGTTAGAGAGCTGTTTGGTTTATCATAGACTTAGGGCGCAATCCTATGCATGTTTAGACAGACGGAAGACCTACGATTCCCAGCACTCCCAGAATACAGGGAGCTGTAGGACTTTCGTCTGTCAAAACATGCATAGGATTGCACCCTTACCAATGAGCTGTCCCTCAGCTTTTTAGTGTTGTAAAAAAAAAAAGTTAAGTCTAAAACAGAAGTTGGAGGAACTCTAGATTTGTTTAGTCACCTATTTAAATTAGAGCCAAGTTTTTCCTGATCTTCAGCCAGAATCTGGCTTCCTGTACCTTGAGCCCATTATTCCATGTCCTGCATTCTGGGATGATCGAGAAGAGATCCTGGCCTTCCTGTCTGTGACAACCTTTCAAGTCCTTGAAGAGCGCTATCCTATCTCCCCTCACTCTTCTCAAGGCTCAACATGCCCAGTTCTTTCAGTCTCTCCTCATAGGGCTTTGTTTCCAGTCCCCTGAACATCTTCGTTGCCCTCAAATTAGAGGTTTGTATGCGTGGTATAAAGAAATTAATCCTACGTGGGATATACTGAGTCCATTCCTTGTTGTGAGTCTCTGGAATTATAGGCTATATTTAGTTTCACAACACTGAATGGAATACTTTGGGTTTTATATTCTCTGTTTATCTGGAGATGAAGGATCCAGTGTTTTTGAGGTTCTTCTACTACAACACTAGATCAAGTGGCATTTGAATCCTAATTACAGTGTGAAGGAAGGGGAAGGAACACTATATCTGCATTCCAAACTCAGGCTTACTTAAATGCACCTTTTAGGGCCAATTCACACTGTACAGCTTTTTGGATTCATACCTGTGTTCCTTACATGAAACATGCGAAGTGTGACACAGGATATGGTGTGTCTCTACATCAGAAGTTACTGCTAAGTAGCAGCTTTCCAATACATGTCCTAAAGTATTTGGAAATGCACTTCTTACAAACATATTTTGTGTTTCCTGCAGGAAGTTTTGGTTTACATGTGGCTATCATAAAATTAGTTGTAACAAGGCAAAATTAGCCTTAACTAGGCTAATTTTCTTCAGGGAATACTGGTGTACCCCAGCGGCCACCCATCATGGAAAGTAGCTCTTATAGCTGCCGGAATGGTAATCATAAGCAGTGACACAACAAAATAGTTAAGTAGCACAGATGAAAATAGTACTGAAAAATAGAGGGGGCAGAGATACTTTGCAGCTCTCATCAGTCCCTACAAACCTGTCCCCTTGCCTGATAAAAGTGGTTAGTCTTATCAAAATCATTTTGCTTTTCTCAGACTTCCTTGGACAGTTAGAGTTATCCTGAGTTGTTGTTGTTCAGTCGTTCAGTCGTGTCCGACTCTTCGTGACCCCATGGACCATAGCACGCCAGGCCTTCCTGTCCTGCGCTCTCTCTTTACAGCATCGGATTTTCTTTTCACCACCAGACACATCCACAGCTGAGTGTCCTTTCGGGTTTGGCCCAGCCGCTTCACTCTTTCTGGCGCTACTTGGAAATACCCTCTGCTCTTCCCCAGTAGCATATTGGACACCTTCCGACCTGAGGGGCTCATCTTCCGGCGTCATCTCTTTTAGCCTTGTGATACGTTCCATGGGGTTTTCTTGGCAAGAATACTGGAGTGAGTTGCCATTTCCTTCTCCAGTGGACCACATTTTGTCAGAACTCTCTGCCATGACCTGTCCGTCTTGGGTGGCCCTGCACGGCATAGCTTATGGCTTCACTGAGTTACGCAAGCCCCTTCGCCACAACAAGGCAGTGATCCTCTTAATTCATCTTTTGCTTTAAGCAAAATTGGTGGTAAATCTAAGACTAAACCTTAACAGCTTTGTCCAATCTATCAAGAATTGATGGTGGGAGGGACAGATGATACCATCAACACAGCTTGACTAACCACATGCATTACTTTTTTCTGGGAATGACGGTCCCAGGCAGTGATGTATGGAAACCTCCCCTCCCCCTTGAAAAATGTGTCTTGTATCATCAGCAATTCCTTTCAATCCCTGGGATGTTTCATCTCAGCAAGAACCTCCAAATTTACCTTGTTCTGTGATAACTTTGATTGATTGATTGATTGTGTTGATGGTTTTATTGTATTTTATTATACATTTGTGATTTTAGAATCATGATTTTTAATATCGTTTATGTGGTGTACTGTGTTTTATATATAGGCTGTAGGCTGCCCTGGGCTCTTTGTGAGGAAGGGCGGGATATAAATCAAATAAATAACACTCTAGACCCAAAATGCAGCCCTTGTGTGGGGAGGGGCCGTGGCCAGTGTTGCCTCTAGGGCTGGAACTTAGGGCGAAGTTCCAGCGCAGGGCCCCCCAGATGACTACCCAGGGAGTGGCAGTGTAGACGGCAGCAGAATTAAACTCTCTTTTATTCCTGTATTCATGCAGTTGCTATGATTTAACTGAGGTTAAAATGCAAAACTACACATGATCAGAACATTATTTGTATCAGGGTTGGTAAACAGTTTTGTTGCTTTTTATTCTAACATATCAGGAATATAGAAACAGTTGTAAAGCATGGAATGGTGATTCTGGTGGGGGGAAGGCGCAAGGAGAACTCTTAGCTGTGTGCTTCACAACTGAAGTAATACACATGGCTGTCGGGGGGGGGGGGGCATAAGACCATTCGGTCCAGGGTCTAAAATTGCTTACCTGCACCACTTGGCCATGGCTTTATGGCAGAACACATGCTTTGCATGGCAAAGTTCCCAGGATCAATCTGGCATTTCCAGTTGAAAGGGTCTCAGATGCCAATGCTGGGAAAGGTACCTAGTCAGCTACCTCAGAGGTTGCTGTTACTCGGAGGAGAATGTCCCGGCCTAGACAGACCAGTGACCTGACTCAGCGTGAGTCACTGAGCCAGAATACTGACGTTTCCTTTTAACTGGTACACACAGTGGGTTCTTGTGGGATTACTGGGATGCTCCTTCTATCTGTCAGAAAACTTCAGTCACTGAGGGGAAGGAATGTGTAGTAGCCATCAACTAAAAGAAATTAGCCACCCACATATCCCATTAACAGAAGGGGAGCTGCTCCTCTCAAATCCCTTTATACAGCATTGAAAACCTATTCTACAGTGGCAGAATTTTTGTTAACCTATAATGGAATCTTTGTGAAAAAGAGCCACTGACATATTTTGCGGTGACAACTGTGACACATCTGAAACAGGATCTCACTACTGAATGGTTTATTTAATTAAGAATTCCTAAGTAAATATTTTTGAGAACACATGAGTTGCCGAGAGCTGGCAAAGCTTCTCTGGCTCTAGGTTTCATCTGCATATGTTTTTATGCTTTCAATTTTGTTTTCCACTTCAGGCTTCAAGAAATCATTGCTGGCGCACGTAATGATGAAATGGAAATCAAATAAGCCTACTTCATAACGCGCTGTGGTGGGGCGACCCCAGCTGTGGCTCCAACTCTGAGCCGAATATCCAAGCTCATGTGTCTTCTGCAGTGAACATCATTTCTGAGGTACATTGGAAGGAGAAAGTTTATTTCTTGGTAGCATTTGCATTAGATGTAAACAAAAAATGTACACTTCTAAACAAAAAATGTACACTCTGAAGTGAAGTAATGGAAAGTCAAGGCATTCACACAACCACCTCAGCATGTGGTAGCCACAATTTTTAAACAGCCTCAGCTGACTTCCAGTGGTGCTATCATGAGCTTCAGCTGTGAAAAACTGTGAATGCAGTCAAATGTGGAATTTGATTTGACTTACACTGAGTCAGGCCACTTGGTCTATCTAGGCCGGGACATTCTCCTCCAAGTAACAGCAACCTCTGGGCATTTAAAATGCAGAACTACACATGCTCCACTCACTTCTGGCTCTGGCCCCACCCACTTCGTACCCACTCACTGCCACCCCTGACAGGCTATACACAAAGGAATGCGGCCCTTGACAGAAAAAGGTTGTCCGCCCATACTACCCTTGCTGTAGTATAATGACAAAGGGAAAAACAATTATCTCTTTTCACATTGTCTACCACATTCATTATTTTATAAAAGGGAGGGGGGATGCAGGCAAAGGCTGATTACACACGAGGAAATGTGGCGCTCGACAGAATAAAGGTTGCCCACCCCTGATCTAAGAGATGGCTTTAGTCACCATCACTTTCATAGCTGGTGGGATCCAGATTTAGTCATAGCTAGAGTAGACCAATGGCAATCAATTGGACCTAAGTTGATCATGACAAACTACGTCCCATTAATTTAAATGGGTATACTCCAATATGACTACATCTAGATCCAACCTAGAACCTTTAATGTGAACATTATTTATGCCTGCATGCATAAATTCTGCATTGAGTATGTTCCCTTGAAGAACTGATCCGGCTCTGAACACAAGTAAATCACCACAAATGTGATCCATCTGCCACAAAAATTGGATCCTGTGCTGAAAAGCAAACTAGCATCCCTGCAAACATGTTATTTCCTATCAGACTAAGCACTACCTTCTGACTTCTTCCAGTTGTGAAATAAATTGAATGAGAGTAGCTGGATTTCCTATTCATCTAGGAATGCATTGTTCAGCTGTCAGTGAAGATGCATGCCACTGTGAAAAACAGATTACTCTTCCGCTGGTCAACAAAGTAGGAATGATGATTCAGGAACGTTTCAGACCTTCCAAATTTCTCACTAGCAGGATCAGCCTAGATTCAGACCAGGAGACTCCTCGTCTGTGCATTGATACCCATATCGTAACACACTCAAGACTTCAGCAGAATGTGTGTTTGCTCCCTCTACAGACCTTGCTGAAGGCGTGGAGGTAGGTTCTGGAGATATTTATATTAGGCACAGTGTACCAGCTTCCTCCACCACACATTAATCTGAATATGTGCAGAAAATTTCTGAAGATGGCTACTATTTTCCCAAATCTGTCAATTAACATTAGATCCAAGGCCCATCAAGGTTTGTATATATTTGCTTCATTTTCAAATGACACATATAGGTCATTTCCAGCTGTGCTGGAACCTGGAGTTAATGCAGAACACAGCAGCTTGGCTATTATCAGGAGCTGCCCCTTTTCAGCATGCAACCCCTTTGCTGAGGGAACTGCACTGGCTGCCTATTCACTAGCAGTCCAGGTTTAAGGTTTTGGTACCAGTGTACAACCCCTTCATGGATCACTGCCTTGTTGTGGCAAAGGGGCTTGCGTAACTCAGAGAAGCCATAAGCTATGCCGTGCAGGGCCACCCAAGACAGACATGTCATGTCAGAGAGTTCTGACAAAATGTGGTCCACTGGAGAAGGAAATGGCAACCCAATCCAGTATTCTTGCCAAGAAAACCCCATGGAACGTATCACAAGGCTAAAAGAGATGACGCTGGAAGATGAGCCCCTCAGGTCGGAAGGTGTCCAATATACTACTGGGGAAGAGCAGAGGGTATTTCCAAGTAGCGCCAGAAAGAGTGAAGCGGCTGGGCCAAAGCCGAAAGGACACTCAGCTGTGGATGTGTCTGGTGGTGAAAAGAAAGTCCGATGCTGTAAAGAACAATATTGTTTAGTTACCTGGAATGTAAGATCAGTGAATCAAGATAAGCTGGAGGTGGTCAAATGTGAGATGGCAAGATTGAACATCAGCATCTTGGGAATCAGCGAACTAAAATGGACAAGCATGGGGAAATTTAATTCAGGTGACCATCATATCTACTACTGTGGGCAAAAATCCCTTAGAAGAAATGGAGTAGCACTCATAGTCAACAAAAGGGTGGGAAAAGCAGTACTGCGGTACAATCTCAAAAACAATAGAATGATCTCAGTACAAATCCAAGGCAAACCATTCAACATCACAATAATACAAGTCTATGCCCCAACCACTGAGGCCGAAGAAGCTGAGGTTGATCGGTTCTATGAAGACCTACAACACCTTCTAGAACTAAAACCAAAAAAAGATGTCCTCTTCATCATAGGGGATTGGAATGCTAAAGTAGGAAGTCAAGAAATCACCGGGATAACAGGCAAGCATGGCCTTGGTGTACAAAATGAAGCAGGACAAAGGCTAATCGAGTTTTGCCAAGAGAACACGCTGATCATAGCAAACTAGGGATGTCAGAGAATTTCTCCACGAATCTCGGGGAGGCCGAATGCCAGCGCATTCGGCCCCCCGAAATTGGTGGAGAAACGGTCTGCCCCCCCGCCCCCCCCCAGGACGGGACTTACCTTGGTCAAATGTCCCTGGCAGCAGCGGCGCAGCGGCAGTGCGGCGGTGGTGCGGCGGCAGTTCGGTGGCAGTTCAGCGACGGCAGCAGCCGGTCTTCCGACCGGCTGCTTCTACCGCCATTTCCAAGTTAAAAAAAAACAAGCAAACGTGATAGGCTACGTAATGATTTATGTAGCCTATCATGGCTAGATATTTAAAAAACACCGTGATAGGCTATGTAAATGTTTACGTAGCCTATCACGGCTGACTTTAAAAAAAAAAAAGCGCGTACGCAAATGGCGGCATCCATGGGCGCCGCCATTTGTGTTACTTATTTTGGCATGTGTAGTCTACATAAATGTTTACATAGACTACACGTGCCAAAATAAGGAACGCAAATGGTGGCGCCCATGGGCGCCGCCATTTGCGTACACGCTTTTTTTTTTTTTAAAGTCAGCCATGATAGGCTATATAAACATTTATGTAGCCTATCACGGCTGACTGCAGGGACACAAACGGCGGCAGCTACGGCCACCGCCATTTGCGTCCCGGCAGACAACGAGGTTTCGCGGCCAGAGGGACAGGGCGCCTCCCCCCGGCCAGAATTTTGGCGGGGAGGGACAGGGCGCCTCCCCCCCGCCAGAATTTTGGGGGGAGGGACGGAGCGCCTCCCCCCACCGCGAAGCAAGCTTTGGGATCAGGTAAGTGACTTTCGTCCATCCCTAGCAAACGCTCTTTTCCAACAGCACAAGAGGCAACTCTACACATGGACATCACCAGATGGTCAATATCGAAATCAGATGGATTATGTCCTTTGCAGCCAAAGATGGAGAAGCTCTATACGGGCCATAAAAACAAGACCTGGAGCTGACTGTGGCTCAGATCATGAGCTGCTTCTTGCACAATTTCGGCTTAAATTGAAGAACGTCGGGAAAACCACTAAACCATTCAGGTACGACCTAAATCATATCTCTTATGAAGATACAGTGGAGGTGAGGAATAGATTTCAGGGATTAGACCTGATAGACAGAGTGCCTGAGGAACTATGGACGGAGGTCCGTAACATTGTTCAGGAGGCAGCAACTCAATCCATCCCAAAGAAAAAGAAATGCAAGAAAGCCAAGTGGCTGTCTGATGAGGCTTTACAAGTAGCTGACGAAAGAAGGGAAGCGAAAAGCAAGGGAGAAAGGGGAAGATATACCCAACTGAATGCAGAGTTCCAGAGAATAGCAAGGAGAGACAAGAAGGCCTTCTTAAATGAACAATGCAAAGAAATTGAGGAAAACAACAGAATGGGAAAGACTAGAGATCTTTTCAAGAAAATTGGAGATCTCAAGGGAACGTTTTGTGCAAAGACGGGCATGATAAAGGACAAAGAAGGCAGGGACCTAACAGAAGCAGATAAGATTAAGAAGAGGTGGAAAGAATACACAGAACTATACAGGAAATATCTGAATGTCCCTGATAGCCATGATAGTGCGGTCACTGAACTTGAGCCGGACATCCTCGAGAGTGAAGTCAAGTGGGCCTTAGGAAGCATTAGTAACAACAAAGCTAGCGGAGATGACAGTATTCCAGCCGAGCTATTTAAGATCCTAAAAGATGATGCTGTTAAAGTGCTGCACTCAATATGCCAACACATTTGAAACACTCAGCAGCGGCCACAAGACTGGAAAAGGTCAGTTTACATTCCAATTCCAAAGAAGGGCAATGCCAAAGAGTGTTCAAACTACCATACAGTTGCGCTCATTTCACATGCCAGCAAGGTTATGCTCCAAATCCTACAAGCTAGGCTTCAGCAGTATGCGAACCGAGAACTACTGGAAGTACAAGCTGGGTTTAGAAGAGGCAGAGGAACTAGAGATCAAATCGCCAACTTTCGCTGGATCATGGAGAAAGCAAGAGAATTCCAGAAAAACATCTATTTCTGCTTCATTGACTATGCTAAAGCCTTTGATTGTGTGGATCACAACAAACTGTGGCAAATTCTGAAAGAGATTGGGGTACCAGACCACCTTACCTGTCTCCTGAGAAATCTGCATGAGGGTCAAGAAGCAACAGTAAGAACCGGACATGGAACAACTGATTGGTTCAAAATTGGAAAAGGAGTATGACAAGGCTGCATATTGTCGCCCTGCTTATTTAACTTATATGCAGAGTACATCATGAGAAATGCCGGGTTGGATGAATCACAGGTCTGAATTAAGATTGCCGGGAGAATTATCAACAACCTCAGATATGCAGACGATGCCACCCTAATGGCAGAAAGCAAAGAGGATCTAAAGAGCCTCTTGTTGAGGGTGAAAGAGGAGAGTGCAAAAGCTGGTTTGAAACTCAACATTAAAAAAACTAAGATCATGGCATCTGGCCCCATCACTTCCTGGCATATGGAAGGGGAAGATATGGAAGCAGTGACAGATTTTATTTTCTTGGGCTCCAAGATCACCACAGACGGTGACTGTAGCCATGAAATTATAAGACGCTTGCTCCTTGGGAGGAAAGCTATGGCAAACCTAGACAGCATAGTAAGAAGCAGAGACATCACCTTGCCGACAAAGGTTCGTCTAATCAAAGCTATGGTTTTCGCAGTAGTAATGTATGGCTGTGAGAGCTGGACTATAAGGAAGGCTGAGCGCCGAAGAATTGATGCTTTCGAACTGTGGTGCTGGAGAAGACTCTTACGAGTCCCCTGGACTGCAAGGAGGTCAAATCAGTCCATCCTAAAGCAAATCAACCCTGAGTGCTCATTGGAAGGACAGATACTGAAGCTGAAGCTCAAATATTTTGGCCACCTAATGTGAAGAAAAAACTCTCTGGAAAAGACCCTGATGCTGGGAAATACTGAAGGCAAAAGGAGAAGGGGACGGCAGAGGATGAGATGGCTAGATAGCATCACCAATGCAATGAATATGGACTTGAGCACGCTCCGGGAGAGAGCGGAGGACAGGAAGGCCTGGTGTGCTATGGTCCATGGGGTCACGAAGAGTCGGACACGACTGAACAACAACTAGTGTACAAAGCCCTAAACAACTTGGGACCAAGGTACCTGAGAGACCACCCTTACCAACCTACCCAATCACTTGGTTATCAGAGGGCATGCTCCTGGTGGTTCCACATGGACCTATGGCCTGAATGGTGTCCACCCGGAGAAGAGCCTTCAGTGTGGTGGCTCCCATCCAATGGAACTGCCTGCCCCTGGGAGGTCAGGCAGGCACCAAGACTGGGGTGTTTTCGGCACCTCCTGAAAACAGCTCTTTTCCAGGAAGACTTCCTTGGTTAACCAGCCTCCATTTTATTGGTAGTCTGTTTAATATCATGTTTCATTCTTTTTATCTTTTGTTCATTTTATCTCTTGTTGTTCACTGCTCTGGAATCTGTTTAGATGTGGAGCAGTATACAAATGTTGTAAATAAATAAAATAAATAAATAAATAAACAAACAAACAAATAAATAAATATAGGTATCAATTCCCACTGATAATTCATTGTTTATCTCTGACACTGCTAACAGGAAATTGCTAAGACGGTAAGACCACTGTATTTTACTGTCTCTTTTCATAGGCCCGTAGCCAAACATTTGGGGGAGTGATTCACTGAGAGTAAATTGGAGAGGAGTCAGTGTGAAAGAGAGAGAAACCTAGATACCAGCCGTCTAATAGTTTAAATCGCAATCATTTTATGCATCTAATAATTATAACATAAAATCGCATGTTAATCAAAATAAATGCCAAGAGTTTACCAACCAACTAACCATCTTTGCAGTCATTGGCTACAATGTAAGAGTAGGTTTACTTTGTACCTGGTACTGAAAGTGGTACTTTTTAAATACTATAATGTTTTTTAATCTGCTGCCAAATTAATTTGGGGCACCTTTTAGGGTGCAACCCTCCACTGAATTATCTAACCAATCAATTTATTAAATATTGCAGCCCCAATTAAAATAAATGGGCACTCAACAAAAGGACACACACACACACACACACACACACAACCACGTAGCCAGAAATGTTGGGGCTTGAACAAAGAGCCTTCAGGACTAAGGCTGGGACTTAGGATAATGAACTACCTGAGATAGTGTTTGCTCAGAACTCATGCAACAGCAGATATGATTAAGCTTCTAATTTGGCCAGGCTGAGTATAAATGCTAGGAGCCTGCCCTTCTGGCCTTGCCTGATTAACAGAGCAGTAGCTTCTCCCCACGGTTTATAGTATTCAACTGTTGAAAATAAAAAGTATTCAACTGTTGAAATAAAAAGAAGAATCTAGTATCTTGGTGGGCCTGGGGACAGAGACCTCTGGGTCCTGGGACAGAACCAGGAGTGGGTCCAGATGTGGAGCCAAGGGGCAGAGGCCCATGTTTTGGGGCTGTCTGGCCGAAGAGACCAACGTGTACCTAAAAAGCTAAAACCAGCCTTGTACCTAGGTTTTCAGAAAGCAAAAAACTGCTACAATGGGCCAGAAAGCAAAATAAAACATACAATTGTCTGGAACGGTTTTTTTCCTGCTTGGTTGTCAAGCCCAGCTGTACTTCCAGATTTTCCAACCCAGGCTTCTAGCTTGAGCAATTGACCTCAAAGACTTTGGGCGGGAGGGCCAACCTCCAGCTCTAGATTTGGGGGAAGCTGCTCACAGCTCCACCCTGACTCTGATAACCCACACTATCAGTGTTTCTTGCACCTTCCTCAGACTGAATGACATAAGTATTCTTAATTCAGTATACTCTAATTAGGCAACCTTGGTCAACAATGTTCATTTGTAACCTTAAAGTTGCTGTTGAATCTGCAAGAGCAGCCCCTAACATCTACCATGGTGGTTTGTTTGAAGTCAACAGGTCCACCCACATGAATCTAACTTCAAGACTTGAAGCCAAAAAATGTTCTCTTGTGGAAGGCAGGCGTAGGCCTTTGTCCCTACATGCACCCAAAAGCATCCCACCAGTTTCAAACTGACTTTGTAGTTTGTTTCTGAATGTGTTCACCCACAAAAATCTTTAGACGTCAACATTACATGTTACACATTACAGAATGTTGTTCATAGCTTTGAGGGAGCATGGTTTTGAAAGCAATTTTGGACTCAGGGAATATACAATTTGACATACAAGAATGGGACTGTGGTCTATAGGGACTATTATCCTGGCCCATGGAATTTGCTGTATAATGCGACATATATCCAAGACAAAGCAGCAACATTCCTATAAGGAACAGCTGTACTTATACAGTGAGAAAGAGTGAAAAATGCCTTCTTAACTCTCTTGTGAGAACCATGTATTACAGTGCCCCAAGAGAATGTTCTGAATCTGAACACCCATTTAAAAACTGACTACAGGAAACGACATCTCTTTTAAAACTAATGGCTATACGACTGAAAATAATCCATCTTCTTGTAAAATCAATCCCCAAGGCCGTGCAATATCACATGGGGTAAAGCAAAATCTAAGAGTGGACTAGGGGAGAATACTAATGGCCAGAGTATTACATACAAAACCCAAAGAGAGACTTGACATTAAGGGCAGAACTAAGGTTATGAGGTAAACATGAGGTCGCCAACCTCATGTTTGCCTTGTAATGCCAGTACAGGATTAGGGAGTCCATATCAGGGGAGAATCAACAGGCAAGGTGGGGCAGGGGAGTGCTTCTTAACCTTTCCTCCACTGGTGAATGTCCCCCACAACTCCCCCCTCAGTGGTTTTTCCCTGGGGGTGTCTCCAGGAGCAATTTACTCTGAGCTGGCTGCGTTTGGAGGTCGTTCGGGATAGATGACGCCGTGGCCATCCAGCGCCACCCCGGAGCTTATCAGAGAAAAAAACAGGTTTCCTGAGACTGCTTAATGTCCGATTCCTTAAGTTTCCTTAAGTCAGGTTCTCCGCGGTATACTTGCTGTGTGCCCCAACCCACACATTTACCTCGGGTATGCTAGCCCTGCCCAGGGGTGTGCCTTTCACCCTGACCCCAGTCAAGGGGTGTTTCCTGTGTGTTCCCCCATCCCTGCACAAACCCATTAGTGTCTCCTCAGAAGTAACTCCCATTGTGCTCAATGAGGCTTGTCCCCTGAATGCCCACATCAGAGTTTACAGAGATCCCCGTCAACTGAAATGGCATAGTTTAAAGCCCAATTCCCGAAATGCTCTAAAGCGCGACCTCAAGGCTCCAATTCTCCATTGTTTGGTTTATTGCCTTAGGAAGTAACTATTTATTTATTTATTGCATTTATACCCCGCCTTTCTCCCTCTCGCAAGGAACTCAAGGCGGCTTACATTATCCTCCTCCTCACCGTTGTATCCTCACAACAACAACCCTGTGAGGTAGGTTGGGCTGAGAGTCTGTGACTGGCCCAAAGTCACCCAGTGAGCTTCCATGGCCAAGTGGGGACTAGAACCCGGATCTCCCGGCTCCCAGTCCGTCACTCTCACCACTGCACAGCACTGGGTTAGGAAGGGAGCTGGTTTCCCACACTGCATTCCCATCCTCTCTTTCCCAGCACAAGCATATGTGTGTCTACTCGGAAGTAACTCCCACTGTGCTCAGTGAGGCTTGCTCCTGAAATGCAGGTGCATCTGGAGCTTCAGAGTAAGCAGAAAGGGTGTGTGTGTGTGTGGGGGAGCCTCTCTTATTGGTTGAGCAGCCCCTGCCAGTCAGATGACATTCACTCCAACCCCCAACCCCACCCAGAAGTATATTCTGTGAAGTGATTTTTACTGGTGTGGAGCACTCACTCATGGAGCCCAGCAGGGACCAAAGCACAGCAAAGCTGATTCCTTTAAAAAAAAAATAATCCAGTATTCCTCCATTCACTTCTCTTTCCATTGTCATGGAAACACCACCACCACCTCGATCTCCTCCCAACTGGTTCTAAGATTGAAAAAAGAAGAAGCCTAACTGTGGGAATTGCACATGTGAGGAAAACAAGATTGTTTAAAACCAAGTTTTAGAAACAGTGCTTTGATGAACATTTTGAACGGCTGTCAGGGACCTGGGGGAGGGGGGATCTCTTCACCTACCAGTACATCCCATAGGTAGCCAGCTGGCTACCCCTGATTTACATATTAGAAAGGGTGTGTGATCATAGCACCATATCTTTACAACGGCAGTCAGTTAATGCATTTCATCACTTGGCTCAGGGAAAACAAATACAAATGAGAAAATTGTGGTTGACAAGAATAGAATGCTTGGCCTGGAGCCTCTTCTCCACCCAAGCCTGGCAGAGATATATAGCAGCTATGAACAGTTGACGCTCCCTGAGGCTATGCCACCTGGCTTCAATACATGTTAGGGCATCACAGAATCGTCATGTTAAGCACGAGAGTCCCCACAAGGCCCATTCCACTCCCTGTTTTCACCCCCTTATGCACCCACAATGAACCTTGCTGTAAGTGGGGGCTTCAACAACTCGATTTTTACACAGGACTTCAGAAAATCAACAATCCAGGGATAAAGAAGGCAAAGCTGAAATCCTTTCCCACAGCACCTAATATTCCATGTGTGGGGAGGGATGTGGAGTTACCTTATTTTTTTAATACAGGGAAACATTCGATAGTGTGGTTCGTCCACCCACACAGGTTGGGCAACTTGTGCCCCCCCAGATGTTTCGGCCTACAATGGCCATCAGCCCTAACCAGCATAGCTAATGGTGAGGGATTATGGGAGTTGTAGACCAAAACATCTGGAGGGCCACAAGTTAGCCACTCCTGACCTCTGTCAGGGATGACCATCTTATTAGGCAGACTGAGGCAAGCAATTCAGGTGCTGGAGAGGGAAGAGTAGAGAATTACAGCACTATTCCTCCCCTGCCAGGATGGCCTACCACCTCCAGTGGGTGCTCTTGAGAGCAATGCCAGCTGCTGCCATGGCATTTGCTGCAGCAAAAGAGTGGCTGGCAGGGCTCTCTGGAGCAGCTACCTGCCCTCCTGGCCCCTGCCTGCAAGACCTGCACCCACCTGACATCTCGCAAGAGGTCAACTGCAGCTAGGAAGGAAGGCAGCGACGGGCAGTGGCAGTGGCTTCTTCCCTCAGGCAGCAAGATAGGCTGGGCCATGCCTGACCTCAGTGATGTGGGGTGGCAAATTTTCCTGTGCTTAATTTTTCCATGGAAAATTTTCCATTTCATAAATTCATTAGTAAACGTGAATGTATGGCAATTGCAAATACAATATTAGGCAAGCTTGGCAGCTTCGAAGTTGCAATTAATGTTTTTCAGGGTGATTATCCTTAGTAGGTATGTGAGGGAATATATATGTATATATATATATATATGTAATCAATGTCACTGAAATACATATATGTCTCAGAGTGAAATGGTACTAACAACCATAGCGGAAGAGTATTGAACTCTGCTGAAATAGATTTGTGGTTGTCAATATATCACGTACATTTCCTTGGGCTGCTCAAATTATTAGTGCATCAACCGTTTTCAGTGGCTGGAACATAACAGAGCATTTAAATCACATTAAGACAGCAATCCTATGGACCGTAGATAGCGTCTGACAGGCCATAGGTTATTTCAGATTTCCCAATCCAAGTTTGGAGTCAGTGCCCCAACCCCAGGTGTGGGGGGATTGGAGCTCTGAGTCCCCTCCCCCTTCCCTTTGCAGCCAGCACAGAAAGAACTGCACTGACTGCTCTTTGAGGTTAGGAACTTGACCTTGGAGAAGGGGAGTAGTGGGCATTTCAGTGGGCAAGAAGGGAGGGGACTGGAGAGGACAGGATACAAGCTATCCTGAGGCCTCTCCAGCTTCTTTCCCTCTCCCTCCAGAGCGCCCCAGATAGATGGGCAAAAAGCCTGTCTAGCGAAAAATGCAAGGTGGAAGGACGGGGAGGTGAAACTCTGCCGCTCCTCCCACCCTGCATTGGATGATTGTAACCCTCCGGGTTCAGGGTCTTACAGTCATCGAGGGTGCAACCCATAGGACTGTGCCCTAGGTGTGCTTTAATTTTTTCCCTAAAATATTTCAGGTCAAATACTTGGAGTTCATTGGAAGAAAAACTTAACATGGGATACTTCTTTTAGCTTTGTTAACTAAATACAAGTAAAATAAACATGCTAAATTAGATCTCTCTAGGGCATGGGTGGCCAACACATTGCCCTCCAGATGTTTTGGCCTATGGCTTCCATCAGCTCTAGCCAGCATAGGCAATGGTTGGGGGTGATGGGAGATGTAGGCCAAAGGTTCTGGAGGAACCTTTGCCTAGCCCTGCCCTAGGGCGTGAGAGATAATTTTCTGATGCAAATTGAAAGTTTTCCTGTGCAAACAACCTTATGCAAAAAGTTCTAATTTTCACTGGAAAATGTTCCAGAAAATGTTCCAGTTCACTGCCTGACCCACAGTCCCAAGTTTTACCATGGCACCTGCTGTTTGTATGGAGCAGGTCTTAGGTTTGCCATTAAACTGTTGAAAGACAGACCCAGCAGAAGCCAGTGATGATTCATAGATCATTTGGGGGTCTTTTTCTGAAGAAAATAGTCTCTGTGCAGAAGAGAAATTTTTACACAGACAGTGTACATCAAGTAGATTCTTATACTATTTTGGGTCATCTGCATATTATTCTGTGTTTCTAGGGAAATATGCACCTCACCCACCTCTGCATACCAGACATCTTGCTATCATTTACAGGATTACTTATTTTAAGATAAAAGAGGTTAAGTCAAAAGTTCCAGTTTGCCCATGGTCCTTGGTGCTCTTCACAAGCTTACTTCAGCTTGTAATTCACTCATTTGGTTGAAAGGGTATCATCTCAGGAAAACCTATCATATACAAAAGGCCCTCACTGATGGAAGATGTTACCTCAACTTCTTCCCTGGTCTTGTGGAACACCCAACTTGCGTTACTGACCTATCTATTCAAATGCATTAGTAAATATGAAATTTAAAGAAGTTTTTCTCACATTTAAAAATAAATTCAATGTAGGAAATCATTTTTGCAAACATTGACTGCCTTATCTTCCCAAATATATAGCAATTCTTTCAAAGAACTAACTGTTCAAAGAACTTAGTTAACAAATGTACACAGATAAGAACTTAGAAACTGCCTTATAAATAGAAAAGCTGCCTTACACTGTCTTACCACAGTTACTGGGTTTGGAGGATCATTGGGGAAACAATGAAGCATGGGTTGTTGTAGGGGTTGTGGGATAGGTTAGAGACTTCCCCCACTGCGCTGTGCGCCAGGTTCGGATGACATGGCAACCTGTGACGCGGCACAGGTAATTAGATAAACGCCAGTCACTCGAGCGGCATACTGTGTTGTTTCCCCTCTGATCGTCTGAATGCGGCCAGAGTCTGTCACTGGCTGTTCACGGTGTTAGGACAGATGCGTTTCCTAGCACTATACCAAGGGTAGGGAACCTGCAGCCCTCCAGTTGTTGTTTGACTACAGCTCCCATCATACCTGTCCACTGCCCATGCCGGCGAGGGCTGATGAGAGTTGGAGTCCGGCAACATCTGGAAAGCCACAGGTACCACACTCCCATCTTATACAAAGATCCTTCTTTAAAAATTAATAGATTCTAGAAACCAAAGCTGGACCTTACACAGGCAAAGTATGTGCTTTGCCACTGAGTTCTTGCCCCACCCTGCAAAAATACAGCCCTCTTCCCAAGCTGCATAGGCTTACGGTACGTTTTGAAGAGCTAAGGTGGCTTTTGGCCTCCTGTCCTGTCCTGTTTGTTTGTTTGTTTAATATAAATAATTAGCTGCCTTATATTTACGAAAGATTCAAGATAGCATACAATACTCACTTTTTAAAACCCCACTATTCAATCATATTATAAAGAACAATAGCTAACATGCATACCCCTCCAAATTACCAAAGGAGCCTATGGAAAAACCAAAAGGTAAAAAATAAGAATGAAAAATTAAAAGGACAAGGAGAACAAAACTGTTTTTTCACCAGCCACCAAAAGCTACGTTATCGCTTCCTTGGGCTCCATAGGGAGAGCATTCCACAGCTGCAGTACTACCATCAAAAAGGCCCTAGCCTACGCCCCACTTGCTTTTCCTTCCCAGAGATCTGGCGCCAGGGCCTCATCTATATGGCACCGCTTTGATGCCTCACCCCGTTGCAGCTGTGCAGCAATGCGGCTTCGAATCGCCATGCCCTGCGATACACTCGCGATGTACTGCACGCTTCCCTAACAGACTCGCCGTGCCCTCTCTTTTTTTTTGCCATTACACTCACATGTGCAGCTATGAAGTCCCATGAGTGTGGGGGCACAACACTTCAGTGGCTGTTTTATATTTCAGGGGCTTTCTGTGTCTTTCTGACCCTGTTTTAGGTAAAAAGTGGGTGTTTTATGCTCCTTCATTTCAACACCATCAGTTTGTCAGTTCCCCAGCCTGAAACTCTCACAATGGTTTGCACTCACAAGTGACAGCACTACGCGCCTAGCCATCACTCCACAATGGTGCCTGGAGCGATGCTGGTCCTTCCCCCAAGACCCTCCCCAGCCCTTGAGCACTGAGTCCAAAAGCAACCATTGAGAAGATACGAAGCTGCAAAAATGTGCAAGGGTGTGATTAAAGAAGTGAAAATGCCCCTCTGTGCCTCTGTAACTGCGCAGCTGTGAAGGGATGGGGGAATAAAGGGGCATCACAGAGTGACACAGGCACTATGCATGCCTACGTCACACCGATTGTAAGATGCAAAGTCAGTACAGGAAAGGAACAGATGGCCCGCAACCGTGGGGGAACCCACAGCAAACCCAAAAAATCTCAGTAAAACGAATCCTTGGAACTCCACTTTTTCTGGGCGAAAACCACGGATGGCTGTGAAGTTGCAACCGCTTCATCTATCATGATGGACCTCGACTCACACCTGCCCTGGAGTTAAAGCCCGGTGTAGCTGGGGCCCTGGAACCACGACCCTTGTGCTGCCTTAAAGCCGAGGTTCATACAGAAATTAGGAGGTGCCGTGACATCAACAGCCAATACGCTCCTGTTTTTTGCTTTGCTTTCTGCTTTGCTTTCTCCACCCTATTTGCATATTTAAGAATTGTGAGGTAGCAATGGCAAGGACCATGCTGCAAAATTCAAACTTCCCCACCATTAAGTAGGCATCTCAACTAATGTCGTATAATTTACCTCATTTGTAACAAAGTGAATGGGGACTTGGACACTGGACAAGATTATCCGTTTTAGCACTGTTTAGGCCAGTCCGAGATATTTGACAACTCTACTTCCATAGCACTTGAAAAGAAACCCTGCAGAAGGAGAGCAAAAACGGGACCCAGACATGAGAAGGAAGGGAATCCAAGCCACAATGTAGCAAAAAGAAACAGGGGAACCAAAAGTCAGAGTACAGGAAGGAAATAGAAATTAGAACAGGGGGCCAAAGTAAAGGACAGAAGAGGAATCTGCTACTGGCAGTATTATTATTTTTTTTTTTACTACAGTGTGAAAATTACTTACAGCTGTATCAACTAGGCATCATGAAAGCATTTCCACTCTACATGAGAATCCTTCCTTGCTATCTAACAAGCTTAGACAGTAGCAGCTGAACTATGCTAGTTATGCAAGGGTTCAGAAGTTATTGGCGCACACATCAAGCTTATTATCTGATCCACAAGATAGTTTAGGGAATAGAGGGTGTGACTGAGTTAGTAGAAATGGCAGTGAGAACCACATACACGCTTTTACGCAACCTGTGCAAGGCCATACAACACTAGCTTTACGCTTATTGTGCATACTATTGGGCACCCCTAAAACTGGAATATTGTAGGTCTAGTCTTCTCACGTGCAGCAAAATGAGACAGTACAATCTTGAGATGGTGAAGTACCACTTCTGGCTGTAGATGGGGGATACCCATCTACATTTTTCATGCTTCCCAATATAAAAATCTCCCTGCGAGTTAAAAGAGTAGTCCATCTGGAAAAAAGGTTTCAGCCCAGCCTGCTTTTGCTTCTGCTAGGTTATTCCTGCAGAGTTTAAAAAACAACAGGGTAGCTTTTGGGAATGTGACTTCCCCCACCTGCAGTCTGAAGTAATACAGTCTACTGTACCACCTCAGGATTCTACCACCTCATTCTGCTGCATGTGTAGAACAGAACTTACACAAGCAAGTCGTCCAAGCAGCATTCTGGTCATATCCTTGGCTTATAGACTAAGGAATTTAAGTTGTCCATGGCCTTACCACACTCTTTCTTTTTGGCCTTGTTCCTATTGTATTTCGCCGACCTTTATTACTCCCCACCTTTATCACCCTTTGGGCCATACTGAATGTTCAGTAGAGACTTGTGTTTGGGGAGTATACCTCCACTGAGCATATAAAAAGCATTGGGAAAGGACTTTCTCCATCACCAGTCAAACACACGCCAGAAATATTCTGTGGCTGAATGTGTTGCAGGCACACAGCCGATGAGAAACTGCAACTATTACGCTCTGCCTGGCCTGCTGCCCGCACTGAGCCTCTAAGCAAACTGACACCTGGCTTTTCCTCTACCATCTTGAAAATATGCTTAGTGATTCCATACTGAAAAAGAAAGATTACATAATTTAACAATATTTCACTAATTGCCAATATATTATACAATATTTTACGCTGATTTCTCATCCCTGTCCATATTTATTTGTTAATTTGTTAATTTATTAATTATTAATTACATTTCCATACTGCCCAATAGCTGAAGCTCTCTGAGCTGTTCATGACAATTGAAACCACAAAATGCAATATAAAATACAATATAAAATGTAAAAGATTAAAACTACAATATGAAATGTGATCGCTTAAAGCTACAACGTTGCACCAAGGGGGTTGCCCCTACTGCCCAGCTGTACTGCAATAAACCTTCTGTTGTTGCTGCTTATCTGGGACTGCAAAGAGAGGTGCAGATGCTCAGTAACAGCTCTAGGCTTTGACAGGCCCTTGGGCAAGACACCCCCAATGGGTTCCTCTCCCTCAGTGAGTGTCAGGATTCCTTTTGCCCCCACTTAACTTCAAACGCCGAAACATACGCAGACGAGAGGCTTCAGTCTACAGCTTTTAATCCACTACTTCACAGGGTCATACAGATGCAAATTCTCAGTGACTCTCAGTCTGCAAGGAAATGCCTTCAGGGGGTTCAAAAGGTAGCTACGAAAGTTGCCCACCGTTTGAAGAGGAAGGCGGTCTGGCTAGCCTAACTTAAGAGGGGGGGAGGACCCTCTCTCTCGTGAGGCTTCTGAGTGCAGCTTCTCATGCAAGGCCAAGCGGGTAGACCATCTAAGTTCTGCCCCTGCCTTCTCTCTCTTTGCTCTGCACCTGCGCCTGGCATCTATTAGATCAGACTCTCCAACCCCCCCCCCCTTCCTTCTGTTCGCTGTCTCTCACAGGAGTGTGTGAAGAGGAACCCTCATCCTCAGCCAGCTGGGCATTTGTAACCTGAGAAGCCAGGCCAGTCATGTCTGGACTAGCCTGGGAAAACACCTCACCCATGTCTGGTGGTTCTCCTTCAGAATCTGAACTGCTACCCCACTCCCTGCACTCAGAAACAACCCTGACATCGAGTCTACCTGCTCACCGGCATTGTGTTCAGCTGCTGTTCCTCCTCCTCTTCCTCATTATTGATACCATCTGCTTGCTTGCCAGGCAGACAGGCAAAGAACAAGCAGTCAGTGGCATTGCCACCTCCTCCTTCATGCCACCACCATGGTCTGAGCCACAGCAACGGCAGGTGAACAAGAAGATTGCAGGGGCTTTTGTCAGTGGGGTGTGGCCCTCAGCAGATGCCCAACTATGCCAACCCTTGACACCAGTCCTGTAGATGCCACACAACAAGATGAGGTAATGATGATTGGCAGGACCTGTGGCCTGGAGGGAGTTTGAGTTCAGTATTGCATCGTCCTTGAGATGTGTGGCTATGGGGTGGTCTTTGAAGGAACCTGGATCCAAGCCTATACCTACACAATTAAGTTCCAGCTACAGAGAAAGGTACATTTTCCCCTTTCTTTGAGCCATTTCCACCTGGTAAAGAGACTAACTCTGGACTCACCAACCACCATTTATGCCTTCGTAGCCTTGGGTCTCAACTACCATACTGTATTGTGTGAGTGGCTGCCTTTGAAGATTATCCGCAGGGTCCAGCTGGGACATAGGAGCATTTATTTCACAAGGGGCACGGAACACACAAAATACATTATATACCAGAGCTTCAGAGTCTATGACTGGTTTGCCATGGCCTTTCAAGAAGAATAGGATACGCTGCTTTTGCCAAGAGCTCTGATTAATTTGTTCCCAGAAATTTTTACTCCGTGGATTTCCATACTGAAAATGAGCTGGATGATCTTGGGATGTTTGAATATCTACCAAATATTCGCCAAACATCTGATGTCTGCATTTGATTTCCAATGATATTTGATTACAACCGTAGGATATTTATTCAGGGGCAGCACTTGAGGCAGCAATATCTGATCAGCGGTGCTCAGATAGGAGGGGCCTGCAGAAACTGGCTCTCCCCTTGCCCTCTCTGCTGCTCGGATAATCTTTTCTTTGGGCAAATAAGCCAGGAGCGAGCTGATTTAGCAGAGCAAAGCCTCTTGTCTATTTTTAGCATACGAGACGAGACTCAGTACAGTACTATGTATCCTGATGTCGCTGTATACATAATAAATACATCAGTGGCAGCCATGAAAAAAAAATCCTTTGTGGATCATTTTTCTCCTGCCTAAGAAGTATGGCTGCCAGTGTTTTTGACTGGCCTACTTTTTGTTTTTTGTTTTCATTTTGGAGGAGGTTGCCAGTTGCCAGCTAAAGTTCTGCTACTGAATATGGTTAAAAGAGATGGGCTTCTGTGTAAAGACCCTCTGTCTGTGTATGACCTTGCATGAGGAACCATACAATTTAAAAATAAGGCCCAGAGGAAACATTATACAGATGTGTGGCTGCCAATAATCCTTATCTATTTTAATATTTTTATACTGCCTTTGCACAAAAGTCACCACGGTGGCACACAGCAATCAAAATAATGCAACAATAATACTTGTCTTTCTGGTAACATGATGTCATCACGCTCAGGGTTTCCCTGGCTATTCCAACCAATAGTGGAGCACAAGCCAGGAACCTCTGAGAGTGACGACATTATGATGTCACACATTTTCTTTTCCTCATTTGAGCCTAACTTCCTATGTTAAAAAAAACACAGGCACATACGCACACGTATCTTTGCAAAGCGAGAGCAGCAAATAAAATTAGTGAAGAGAATGAGCTAAGGGGAAAGCTATGCAGCAGAACAAATAGCGTCAAGGAAGAGATTTAAATGGTAGGTTGAGGGAGAGTTTCAAGTGGTTTCTGAGAGTTGTTTCAGGCATGGGAGATGACAAGGGAGAACTGCAAAGAACAGGAAATGTTAAGATAGTTGCAAGAAGAAGCATAGTGAGACAAGAGAGAAAGAAAGGCAAATAAGATTCTGATGATGGACATTGTACTGCCCTGAGGTTCTCGGTGGGATGTAAGTTTTGTTTTAACAGTACTTTAAAAACAAAAAACTCAACCTCCTCTGTCGGTGAGCATTCTGCATTTAAAGGAATTTAAAATATTAAATAATCAGCAGTGACCTTGTCGCAGAGTCGCAAGGATTTTAAAAGCTTCCCTTGACATATTAGATATGCAATGAGTAGAACAGAGGCAGAGAACTTGGGAACATTTCAAACTGAAATAAAAATGCAGCCACATGAATGCTAATGTAGCATCTGAGATTTAAACGGGGCCTTGGTTGCCTTGAACCCTCCTTGAGGCTCAAATGTTCCCCCAAATTGTTCCCCCAAGTCTAATGCCCATTGAACTACACATGCTCTTACACATGCGATAGGATTAGGAGGTCATGGGTTCTGTCCCTTAACAAGGCCTATTCACCCTTGTCACAAATCTACTCGGTGGACGGACAAATCTTTGTGATGAGCTGGCCACCCATTCAGAGGGTCAACAAAAAATCTCACTTATTTTGGAAATGTGACCGTGAGACTGAAGATTGCCTGTGCATGGGTGGGATTGAGGGTGGGGGCAGGGCAAAGATCAGGATAGGATTTGCTGGGTGTGCTGCCTGAAAAGTGCAGAGTAACAACTGGTAATATTCACAATTTAAAAAAAAAACAACTCAGAGGAACCTTATGAATGTTTGAGGAGAAAATATTCATGCCTCTTCAAGCATAAATGGTGTGTACCTGCATTTCTTTGCCCCCATTTCAACTGAAAACCACCAACATTCAGTGGAAGAAATAAGGACACCCATATAATTATCACCCTTATAGTTCTCACCCTAAGGTTCATTTTTAGTACTGCCTCCCTCGCCATCGCTGGTACGCACTGCAGAAGGCTCTTCTCCATGCCTGCGCGGTGCGCTTATTTCCCCCTTTGCCACAATAGCTTATCTTGCACTGCCTCTGAAGCAGTCTGTGCTAGCAAACTACCCAATAACGTTTCCTTATTTAAACAATTAAGAACCTTTCATATAATAGATGATATTAAAATAGATCTGGTTGGACTTACAAGTTAGCTGCAACTCCAAAACATTCAGCAACATTTACTAACTGCACAGGCAGGCAGTTAGGAACCCTACCAATATGTGTATATGTACACCAAGATCTGTGCAAAAGGCAAAATACGAACAGGGTTTTATGATGGACGGGCACTAGAAGATAGGAATTGCCCTGACTTGATGAAAGAGGGTCAGAACAGGTAGAGGAAAATAAATAGGTCTGCTTAATGCGTGGTAATAGGGCCCCTCCTATTACACAAGTGAAATGGGACTTCATGTGGCACTTATGTCAGAGTTAGCCTATAGATATGCAGAGAGCTGAAAGAGTGAGTTCTGGCAGGATTAGGGCAGGAGCCCGGGTGGAGCATTGGGCAGATCCAGAGGAGGGTCAGGCAGGAGCTCAGCTGAGCAGACCAGCCAAAGAAGTCTGGAATGAAGATGCAGGAAAGCAGTATACCGAAGAGCAGGCAGGCAGAATGGCACGGTTAGCAGTAGACAGAGAACCCAAAATGAGACTAGAGCCAGTCAAGCAAAGCCAGAATCCAGCTGTTGCCCAGGCAGAGAAACAGGCCTGACCTGGAAGTATATATAGCCAGGTCAGGACACAGGACCAGTGGGCTGCTTGTTACGGAGCTATGCTTGGACTTGGAAGGATGATACTGCCCCTCTCTTCTTCTACTCTGTGGCCACATTTGGACATCACTTTAAGCTGTGGTGGCTTGATGAGTGTCATGTTTCCCTCAGGCCCCCTCTTTCCTGATGCACTCACACACCCAAATAGAGAGGCTTCAGTCTCAGGCCTCTAATTCCTTATCAACAGGTTCATTACGGATGCATATCCTCGAAGACTCTCAGGCTACAAAGGAATGACTCCAGGGGATTCAAGTTTGAAGTGAGGCCTGCTGGCTAGACTAACTTAGGGAGGAATGTCCCGCCCTTCCAGTGATGCTTCCCTACGTCGCCTCTCACGCATCGCTACCCGGGTCGACCGCCTGAGCTCCGCCCCTGACGTTTCCCTCTTAGCTCTGCGCCGCAGTCTAGCATCTCTTAGGTCACAGCCCCCACTCTCCTCCTCCTCCTCCCGGCTTCTCACACAGGGGGGCAATGGGGGGGGCTTCAGGCCCGGCCATCTGGGAGTTAGTAACCTGAGAAGCACGCCAACCCATATCTGAACTGGCTTGGGAAAATGCCTCCCCCGGATCTGACTGTTCCTCTTCTGAGTCTGAGCTGCCAACTATCTCCCTGCACTCAGAATCAATCCTGATATTGCGCTGCTCACAGTAGCTTATTTTTGAAATAGTCCACGATGCTCAGCCACTTGACTGGGCTAATAAGCTACTGTGAGTAGCGTACGAAATTACTGTGTGTAATCTGAGCCATCCCCCCACCCCCTGTCCTGCTGCAGTCCTCCTGCCTGAGCAGTGGCACTGTTTCACCCATTGACAACACCGCAGCGGCCTGTTTAAGCTCTCCACAAAATCCCAAGGAGAGGGGAGAGGTGTGAGGTGAAGTACAGGGGCTTAATTCAGCATTTCAAGCATCACCCCAACAAGGGGCAGGGTGGCTCTAAAGCACTGGAAGTTTGCAGGATCAGACCAAGCTTCATACATGGCCTCCTTTAGTCAGGAGACACCCGACGCACCATCAAAACTCTGCATGATTACTCACAAAGGAATGGAAATCTCACATGCACCAGAAAAAGGGGAGGTGACTATAAAACCTTGGAGGTTTGCAGGATTGGGACCAAACTTCACACACAGACTCTCCTAGTTGGGAGGCACCTGGCACACCATGAAACCCCTGCGCAATTACCCCAGAGGGGGGAGGGGAATCCCATGTGCACCAAAAAGGGGGTGGCACAATTAAACCCTTGGGGGTTTGCAGGATCAGGACAAAAACCTTCAGCTGTGCATTTCCCTCTATAGCCATTGCTGGCATAGATGCCATTATTGTCCAAACTGCACGACAATAAAGTGGAGTGGTGCATTTCACCCCAGTGCTGGAATGAAGCCTTTATTGTGTCAAAGTCGCTAAAGCGCTATAGCACTTTAGCAGTAGAGTGGAGTTGCACATTTCAGACACCCACACACACACATTACTGGCAGAGCTGCTTCAGTTTTCTATAGCTCTTTAACGCCAAAGTGAAATTGCGCAAAGGCAAAATTGCACAAAAGCACAATTATGCATTTCCCACCCGCCATAGCCATTTTGCTTCTTCATGGAAAGGTGACCAGAAAAGGGAAAAGGGGGAGGGGAGCTATACCTCCCTGACAGTTTGCTGGAATGGGGCGAAATTGCACAGGTGGGGTGCCCTCATGGGGAGCCTTCTGATGCTGTAGTGGATTTTTGCGAAATAGTGCTTCTTCATGGAAAAATGAGCAGCTCTTTCCCTATTCCTCTATTGCCTAAATTGCACAGTTTCAAAGTAGCAATCAGGGAAGTCTGACACTGTGTAAGTTCGCTGTAGCAGGGTAGCACGATAGCACAAGGTTGTCGTACTTGGGGAAAGCTGTCATTTTGTAACGGTAGTGCTGTATCAGGGAAGGCTGTGCTTGTTTGGCTGCAGTTGTCCCTGGACTGCTTGTCAGACCTCAGAAAAAGGGCTCTGCAAGCTGGAGCAGAGTGGCCGCAGCGGTTTCGGCTGCTCTTGCCAGCTGACTGTGTAGGCTTTCAGAATAAGCCACGGTGAGGGCCAGATGACACGATAAGCCACAGTGGGTTAAATAACCCTTACTGAAGACTGTGGGTTATCAGAGTGGCTTATTTTGGCCAAATAAGCCATTGTGGATTTAAAAATTCCCAACAGACAACACAATAACCACCAATGGGTTAAATAAGCCACCATGGCTTATTTAACCCATCGTGGGTTACCATGTCATCTGAACGCAGTCACTGTAACAATATAAATGAACTATTAGATTTACCCTAATCTAATAGCATAGTCCCAGGATTTTGCTTCCTGGGAGGAACCAGGAAGTAGTTAAGGGCAACACCCACTGCTTCTGGCCAGAGGAGAGAGTGGTCACAGCATGAGAGAGCTCTGTACAGATGCTCTTGTTTAAATAAAACTTGGAAGTTTTTTCGTAAAGCAGAGTCGGCTTGATTCTGTGGGGGGCAGTCCACCAACCTTTTAATGCTCTGCACCCTCAAATGACTCACTACAAGGGATACCAACATTCAGTCCCAGCTGATCTCACTCATTTCATGTTTTTAGGTATGTATATATTTTAGGGGTGCTTTATATGTCTCCTTTCAAAGCAAAAAGTTTTCTCAAGGCAACTTACTGTTCATATCATAAGAACATTTAAAACCAATATCTAGAACATTTAACTTAAAACAGCAGCATAAAACAATTTCCAATCAGACCAGTAAAAACCATATTACAGTTTAAAGCAGAGAGAAATGACAGTTTAAAAAGTCCAACTCATCATTTCAATAAAAATTGGATTGAAATAAAAAGATCTTTAAAATCCCCCTTAAAAGCAAACCAGGGAGGTAGCCAAATGTACCTCCACTGGGAGAGAGTTCCAAAAATATGATCCACCAATGGAAAGGCCCTTAATGGAGGGCCTGTGGGCATTGCCTCTGTAGTCTGTGGACAATCTTAAGGCCTGGGCAGGTTCATTTGGGTGAAGGTGACGGTTTAATAACCTGGTCCCAACCCCTTTATAGGTCAATACCAGTACTTTAAATTGAGACTGGAATTGAATCACTAACCAGTGCTGCTGATATAAAATTTATTTATTTAATTTTGTTAGTATTATTTTTATTTCAATTCTATACCGCCCAATAGCCGAAGCTCTCTGGGCAGTTCACAAAAATTAAAACCAAAAAGCATAGGATAAAACAATATAAAATATAAAAGCATCAAAACCACAATATAACAATACAACCAGAATAAAACCTAGCAGCAGTGCAGAGATTTAAAATACAGATTTAAAACACAATACAACCAGAATAAAACCTAGCAGCAGTGCAGAGATTTAAAATACAGATTTAAAACACCAAAGCTAAAAAACTAGGAAGCTAAAATGCCTAGGAGAATAAAAAGGTATTCACCCGGCGCCGGAAGGAATACAATGTATGCGTCAGGCAGATCTCTCTAGGGAGCTCATTCCAGAGCCGGGGGGCTACAGCAGAAAAGGCCCTCTTCCTGGCAGCCACCTGCCTCACTTCCTTTGGCAGGGGCTCGCGGAGAAGGACTGCTGAGGATCTATTGGTGATGTATTCCAAACACTTGGCCCCAAAATCTTCTGGGCTTCTGTACCAACTGAAACTTCTGAACTGTCTTTAAAAGCAAGTCCATATATTACATGCCCTGGTTACATCTAGTGTGGATGTAACCAGGGCATGAGTAACTCATCTACCTCAGTCAAGGCTCATCTCAATCGTATACATTCCAGCTGTTCCTGTTTACTGGGGACAGCCTATTTTTCTGGGTACCCCTCCCTGATCATTCACTGTCCCTATCATGAGTTGTCATTCTTCAGAATGTAGGTCTCTCCCTGGGGGTATATCACATCTTGGAGTGGGTAGTGGCCTCATCTTGTCTTTAGTGCACATATAGGTAAATGCCTGTGCATCAACACAAAGGCACCACCACGCAGTTCTCAGGCTGTCTTTTCACACACTGAAGCTCCTAGGTCTATTTAAGCTTTTAATAATCATGTTGCAGGACAACTTTCCCAAGCTGGTGCCCTCTAGATGTTCTGGATATCACATTCCTTCAGCCCCAGCCAACATGGCCATTGGCCAGGAATTCTGGGAGTTGTAGTCCAAAACATCTAGAGGGAACCAGATTGGGGAAGACTGGTGTAGTACAAGGAAAGTTTTCTAGTATGTATTTACCCTGCAGAACAAGTTCCTGCTTACCTTTTAAATCAGTGGAAGACAGATAATTGCAGTGTAAATAAATACAGCATAAAGCAGTTGGAGTAGAGCCATTAGCAATGCGAAATGGTGCGTTGGGGCTCCCTTTGATATGATAACATGGGTGCTAGCCAATATGTCCCTGTTTTTGTTCATGAAATTTGTGCTTTGCACTTGCATATGTATCAGCTATGGTTGCCAAGTCTTGGGGTTTGATCCAAAGGCATCACCCGTTAATTGCCAGGTTCCATTCCCTGGGTCTCAGGGTCTCAACCATAAGGCAATTCTGCTAGTGGGCTGCATCCACCTTCGTGGCTCACGGGTTGCACAACCTGACCTTCAGCAAAAGTTTCCAAGTGGACTCACACCACCTTGCAAACTTTCCTACTTCTTGAGCACCTTAAACAAAACTATTCAAAGAATGTTTTAATGATCAGTGGTATGTTTTTTTTAAAAGATGCAGTAGGTGTTCATCGTGTTTATTTGTTCAGGAAGTAACATTAGCAAATAAAAGCAAATGTTCGGAATGCTTTCGCTGAAAGGGCATTATGAAATAATACCTTAATGCTACCCTCCAAAAGTATGGTTTAGTGAGTGCTCTTTGAAAGAGCCTGCTTGTATTTGTCATGCTTCACAACTTCACCCATCCCAGAGTGGGGAGGGGGAAGAATTCCACTGCGTTCTCATTGCATTGCATAAGCGGCAGATTAAGAAAATCGCTCAGTTTTGCTTGATTGTTCGTTGCTTGAAAAACAACAGGTTCATGGAGGATCTGATAACTAATCCATTTGGCACATTGCTCTGCTAATACAATCTAAACACTGAAGACCAATTCCCAAGAAGCGTGCGCGACTTGGTTTCTTCTTACAGAACAACAATGGATTCCCATCCAGATCTGCACTCGGGAATTTGGAATGTCTTTGTGTTATAGAGTTTGTGCCGGTTTCAGTGGTCAGTTTCAACCTGTGATCTGTTCAGGATGTGTTAACCTCTCTGAGAAGTTAAAGAAAAATCTTTATTTGTGGTATGAAGAATTAGTGATACTATGGAGTTCAGCACCAGTCTTCCCAACTCCTGACACTGTTCAGACTTTTTTCTCCCTCCTGCCTAGCTGAAAATTCACTGCAGCATTATTAACTTGAGTCAAGGATACAGAACTGCAGCCAAAACTTTCACTGGTTATTCTGAATTAACCCCTCTTCCCCCTTCTGATGAACAGCCCTTCCTATGCCACTAAGCCCCATGAAAGATTTTCTCCCCTACCTCTTCCTCCTGCCTCTTTCATGGTCCTCCATCTTAACTCTTCAGCCCCTGGGAGATGTTTTACATTTAACATTTACAGTGCGGCGCATTAAAGATGAAACTACCCATCACCGCTGTTTACTGGCAAATGATAATCTAGGGTGGGCTGTTTGCAAGAGAGATTCAGGAGATGGGGGAAGGGTAATTGATGCTTCCCTTACCTCTCAATCTTCCCCTACAGCCACTCACCCAGGTGTTTTCCTTATTCCCCATCTTAAAGTCTGACTGGAAGGGGAAATTGTGAAAAACTGGTGGGGAGGGCAACATAACGGGGGTGAAAAAGGCAGGGGAGGGTAATTACCTCTCCCTGTCTGCCTGTTCTTTCCTGCAAGTCCCTCTGCCCTCTCAAATGTGTATTGCGCTGTGATGGGGTTTGGAACTCTGCTTGCCATGTAATGTGTACTTCTGCCGTCTGTCCTCACAGAGGACAGTGCACCGTCACAGAGCAAGCCCCGCTGCACATGGGATGGAACACTGGGCTACAGGACTTCTGCCGCCTCTTTGTACATTTGAATCTAGGATGGACTGAGCAGCGGGAACGCCCAGTAGTACCCGGGCAGCCTTCTACAACCTGGTGCTCTTCGGAAGTGTTGGACCACAACTCCCAGCATCCCTGACCATTGACCATTCTGGCTGGGGCTGATGAGAGTTGAAGTCCAAAACATCTGGAGGGTACCAGGTAGGGGAAGGATGACACAAGGCATATAGATGCTGACAGCATGAAATCTTACAACTCAATCCTTTGGTTGTTTACTCAGAAGCATATCCCACTGTGTTCGATGGGCCTTACTCCCTAGGAGGTCTGCACGTGACTGTGAGCTTTGTTTAGTAGTATATAGCCCATTCCAGTCACCTGAGTCCAGGCCCTAATCAGACAACGATGTATAAAAACTGGACACTTTGCTAAACATTCAGACAGCAAAATCCATACTCTGTCCCAATAACCAGACATGTCTCAACTTTGGTCTTCTTCAGTAGCCTAATTTCAAAAGAGTCCCTGTCAAAATCTACATTCCAAAGTGTTTAGTTTTCAAAGCAAGCTAAGTAGACAATATGCCATTCTCAGTATGCCACTTCAAATGTCATTGCTATTTATATGTGTTCACACTATAGCACAGAGCAAATTTTCTCAGTCTAATGCTAAAAAGCAAGATGACCCAAACTGGTCTTTCATGCATTTTTAAACTCTAAACTAATAGTTTCATGTGGTCCCCAGATACACTGTTGTGCTGGGATTGTACTGGCAGTCACATAATTTGCCTCCCTAGACATACTAAATTTAATACCTGCATTGAGGCCTCAGAATGGATAAAGCCAAAGGACTTTTAAAAAAAGATAATTTGTTAACACTAAGAAATTAGCATGCAACTTATTTTCAGTTGAGGGCGGGGGGGGGGAGCTTTATAACATATTGTGTTCCATCCCTTTGAAATTAGTGATGATGTCCCATTCTGCACTAAGGTATCCCAAATTCTGCATCAAGAAAAGCTGGCTTCTATGACCTGTATAAATTATGCACATTACATCCATTATCTCTGCTTGATTTTATTTATTTATCAAAATACTTATAAACCATCTTTCTTCCTAAACAGGCCCCTAAAGCAATGTACCAAACAAACTTGCATAATTTATTCAATGGCTGCTGACCGTGACCACTGGAAATCAGCTGAGTATCTCAGGCTTCAGAGATTTCCTCAGACATTGCCCACACAGTATGGAGCCTTAAGGCAAGGTTGGGAACGCGTGGCCCTCCAGATGCTGTTGGACTGCAACTCTCATCATCCCTCACTGTTGGCTATACTAACTAGGGCTGGTGGGAGTTGCAGCCCACCAGCATCTGGAGGGCCACGTGTTCCCCACCCCTGCCATAAGGGCTGGAATCTTGCCAGAAAGAAAGGAAGTGGCAGCTGGTGGGAAGAAAAGAGGGTCCTTCCCTACCATCAATCCCCGCCCTGTGAAAACCACGGCCAGCCTCTTGCCAGGATGTTTGGGAGGGGCCCTGGGTCCTGGTGCTGCCTGTAAGACAATTTGCAGCCACTGGAGAAACCAAGAATAGGGTAGCCAGTAAGAAGAAGGGAGGATCCCTGCCATGATACCCACCTCCCATGAAAGCCAGCGACCTGCTTTGCACATAACAGCAAGCCCCCATGGGTGAATTTCCTTATGGGCTTGCCGTTTTGCATTTGAAAAAATTCAAGCCACAGTGGGGTTGAGGGGCACAGCTTGTCGTTACACACAAACCCGGCCAGGGTGGGTTGTTGGGGTGGTTAACCAGCCATCCAAAACCCATGGCCTATTTAGGATTGTGGATTACTTGCTAACCATGCCCAACAACCCACCCTGGCTGGGTTCAGCCCCTGCCATGGCCTGTTTTCAAAAGGGTGGCCTGCGGCACAGGAAGGAGCTCCACAGGGAAATTCACCCATGGTGGCTTCTCGTCCTGTGCAAACTGGTTCAGTGCCTGTTTCTAGCCACTGTGATCATGTGCTGCTCCACCCTGGAATGATTGGGGCAAAGCTGCCAGGTTCCAGCACTGCCTGTAAAACCCTTTGCAGCAGCAGCGAGGGCAGTGTGACCCAGCGTGGTGCAGCCAGGGGGGCTTCCCACCTTGGCAAGCCAGTTTGGGAATAAGCGAAAAAGCGACGAGAACCGATGCTCCAGGCTTCCCCATATTGAAAAGTGGAATATATGATCAGATTAAATGTTCCAGCCTTTGCCTGTTCGGAGAATGTTCCTTGGACAGTGTTTGCTAAAAGCCTGGCTTTGGATCCTCCTTAAGGACTAGGTCTTTTTATCTCTGATATTACCTCCATGGATTTATCTCCTTAGGAAATCTCACCTTGGCCTCTTAAGACTTTATCTTTTGGAAGAAACTGGAATGGACAGTGATGAACTGAGAGACTTCCAGATTACTGAATAATCATGAAATTCCCAGCATGGGATTTCAGTAGTTACTTTAATGAACGGGCTTGTAATGAACAGTTTGCAAACTGAAATTCATTTAATTCATTATTTGTTGAATAGGTACATTAATTTGCATCTCTTTAATCCATGAATGACTTAATTTCAGAATGAATTAAATAATTGTACAGCTGATGTTGATTAAGTAAATTAGTCTGGTAAGAGTATTCTTTGGATCTGGTGGAAAGTGGTAAAAACTTAAAATATATACAATAATATATATAGTACTTAAAATATACTGAGTTGGATCCAGATTTCCGGGATGAGTTAGTCATTACTAACTTAGATCCCACTGATTTCCTTTATAGCTGGAGTGGACAACCTGTGGCCCTTCAGACGTTGGACTCCAGCTCCTGGTTATCTCTGACCATGCTGGGGCTGATGGGGGTTGGACTCCAACTCCTGGTTATCTCTGGCCATGCAGGGGATGATGGGGGTTGGACTCCAACTCCTGGTTATCTCTGGCCATGCTGGGGATGATGGGGGTTGGACTCCAACGACATCTGGAAGGCCACAGGTTACCCATCTCTCCTTTATACAGATCTGGATCTGTGATTATATCAGTTTGATATTTTAACAAATATAAAAACATTAATCTCCAGGGACACCCCTCTCCAGGGACTTCAACAACTATCCAAATACAATTATATAAGGTTTGTGAAGTAAGTGGAATACCAAGGCAAAATTACTTGTTATTCCAAGTTTTTGTTTTTGTTTTTTAAACACCACAAAGGGCCAGAGGTATGGGCGGAGGAAGAATGAGTGAATAATGTGGTTACTCTAGATGAGGAGGTACAGGAGGCCTTTGCAAAAAGAGTTAAGGCTATTTGAAAAAACATAATTTGCAAGCACAGGAAGAAAAGGGGAAGAAATTTGAGGAATGGGGCAGCAGGGTGGAACAAGTTCCTGAAGAACAAAGCTACCCTATGTGCAAAGATCTGCTAGAAGGCAGGTGGCTGGAGTTACCCTGGCAGAAAATCCACCAGCCCTGAAGGGCAGGAGCAGCCACTGAGGACAGAAAAATGATGCTAGCTGGGAAAGAACAGCCATGAAAATTAAGCCACCAGCAACCAATCAGGAGGCCCCACCCACAATGCACCCAACAACACGGGCAGCCAATCCGTCCCTGCCATCCGCTACACACCCCTGCCTGTCAAAATGCTCTCTCCACAGGAACGTGCTACCTTATGCAAGACGAAGGGGCCAGCAGCACAGATGCCCCGGCAGCCCGCTCTGGTAACGCCGCCACACCCAGCCCTGCAGCACCACCGCCTTGGAACCACCACCGACCTGACACCTCACAGCTCTGCTTGCCCCCCACACACACACAGATACACATCATGCTACAAAGCCACACCGCAAATCTCAAGCAGGACTCATCAAAAGAGCCCCCACTCCAAAATACACAAACAGGCCAGGACGGACAACTTGGCAGTAACACAAGGGCCACCCCCCGCCTCAGGAAACCCCTCAGACACACTCTGCTGGCCACCCTGAGGAGGGGCAGCTCGGGCAAACAGATGATGTTTGCTACCACAGGATGTAGTGATGGCCACCCATTTGGATGGCTTTAAACAGGGGTTGGACAAATTCCTGGAGGAGAAGGCTACCCATGGCTACTAGTCCTGATGGCTATGTGCTGCCTCCAGTGCCAGAGGCAGTGAGCCTGTGTGCACCAGCTGCTGGGGAACATGGGCGGGAGGGTGCTGTGGCGCTCATGCCCTGCTTGTGGGCTCCTGGTCGACAGCTGGTCGGCCACTGCTGGACTAGGTGGACCCTCGGTCTGACCCAGCAGGGCTCTTCTGATGTTCTTATTATCTTATGTTCTTATGATGCCGAGGGGATGTTTTGGTTGCTCTGTAAGGCAGCGGAGGAGGTCTGCAAAGAATGGGCAGAGAGCGAGGCCCAGCAGAGTGAGCAAGCCAGCAAGGGCAGAGCACACGCGCCGGCAGAGGGTGAAATATGCCAACCCCAATTTGGAGTGTGCTCATGCTACCAGAAACACGCATGCTTGTGGCACCAATACTATACATGCTGTCTTACGTGCACACCTGAGCAGATGTCCATGGTTATGCCCCACAGCTTGGAGGGACCCCCTCCTGGGAGACAGCCCTGGCCTGGGTGCTCGTTCACCCAACTGGCTGGTGGGGGGGGGGAGACCCACCAGGGGCAGGATCCCTGTGAACAGGCCCATGATGGTGTAGCCAAAGAGTTCTTCAGCCCATGATCAGCATTGGGATTTGAATGGGCAGCTCCCTCCCTTGTGCTGCGTGAAAGATATGCTTTGCCCTGCTGACTGCTTCCTCCCCTCTGCTTGCACCCCCTGCCCCCTCCCACGATGCCCCCACCTCAGTGAGCTCATGGGGTTTGGGATCCACCCCTGGCCATGTCTTTCCGAGCTTCCCCTGAGCCTCCCCAGTGCCCAGTCCCCAGCAGCAGCCCTGCTCGCTGGTTCTGAAGCAGTCCTCCCCACCTGCAGATGGTTCACACTGCAAGTCCCATCCACCCAGCAAGCAGGGCCAATGGTTGGGGTGATGGGAGTTGTAGTCCAGACTATCTGGAGGGACATGGGATGGGTAAGGCTGGCCTGTGGAGTGCCTTCCTAGCTAGGCCCTGACTGCAAATAAAGACAACACGCAGTTTGATGATACTGAACCAAATGTCGGTGGTCTTTTATTGAGTGACATTAGGGTGGATGTGGCCTCTCTGAGGAAAGAAGCACACGTGGATGGCTGCCAAGCCCTCCCTGTAGCTGGGCCCCTGTCTGAGCCTTGGCTGATGCCCTGACAGACAGCAGGAGGGCAGGTCCAGAGTGCCTTTGTGCGCTGGAGCACAGCGTGGCCTGCTGCACCTGTGGCATAACTGTCTGTCATGGGGATTGCATCCGTACAGGAGCGTGGCTGGAGGGAGGTGCTTAGCAGCTGCATTTGGAGCAGGCGGGAACCTCTAGGTCTCCAGGCTGTGCAGGCGCGCAGGCCAGCCCCTGCCCTCAGTGCACGGTGGCTGTGGTGCAAACATGTTGGGCAGCGGCCTGCGGAGAGACTGGGGAGGCAGAGGGAGAGAAAACGGCCAGCGGTAGCCACAATCAGTGACACATTGCGCGCGGGCCGGCATGCGTGGATGGAGTGTGCCCGAGGCTATGCTGCAGTGGGAACAATGCTGCCTGAGCGTAGGGCCCAGAGCTTATGCATCAGCCACGGGGGGGAGAGGGAGATCACAACGTGTGCGCTGTTACCAATGCATCCTATCATCCTCTGGGAGACTGAGCAGGGCCTCTGTCGGCGGAGACGACTTGCGTGGTGTGAGCTTACAGCCCCCGACCCTGCAAGATGCAATCGGTTAAAGGGGGTCAGCCCTCAGCCTCCGTGGCTGAATGGGAGTGCCTGTCTGTGGGCCAGAGAGCGCGGCGGACCGTGATAGATACCCTTGCGGAGGCTTCTGCAAGAACACGTGTTGTTCGCAGACTGCAATCCATCAAGATCACTGTCGGTGCGCATGGCATGGGGATGGGGCAGAGGGCTCAGCAGTTAGCCATGGCTGCATGATCTCCCACATCCCACCCCTTACCTGGAGAGCTGTGTCCTCCCCCCCTCCCGCTGTAGGAACGGGGTGGGACTTACGTATGTGTGTAAGTGTGTAAGACCTACGTATGCTGCTGGGGGAAGGGGGTGCACGTTAAAGCAATGCAGTTTGGTTCGTACACTTCAGGCAACATGCAGGATCGAGATGGGGCAAGGGGGACAACAAGCCAGACAGTTCAGGCAATTCCCTGGAGGGCAACGGCACTACCCTCTCTGTGCCTCACCTTGTCAGGGCGCTGTGGGCAGGGAGCCCCAGCTTTCAGAGCGGGTGGGTGGTCCTCATGGCCATAGTCAGGGGGTTGGTGACCTGCAGGGGTCCTAAACGGAGACACGGTAGCCAAGCAGGTAGGATTCCACTTTTGTGGTGAGCAGTTTGTTTTTTGGAAGAGGGAACAAATTCCCCCATTGGGGTACGGTGTTTATTTCTCGTGTTGTGCAAAGCGCCCTTTCTTCATAGTTACTTGCACCCAGAGTTCGCCCCATTGAGCTCAAAGACCAGATGCTTGAGGTGAGGAGCGAGGTGTTGGAGGACAGAGCTGCATGTGCTGTGGGGCCTGTCCTGTGCCCCCCAAGCTGGCATGCTGCCCTACAATGCCATGGAGGACACTGTCTCTTTGCCACTCTTGGACTAAGATTAAGGGGCAATCTACATTACAACTTTAAACTGGTTTCAAGCCTGTTTTTAGCGATTACGGCTACCAAACACAGGAATTCTGGGAATTGTAGCTTTAGGAAGAGGGGCCACTTGGGCAGGGGACAGGGGTCTCTAGCAAAGAATTCTCAGTACCCTCATGAAACTGCAGGATCCCTTTAGATAAACCAGTCTGAAACCAGTTTAAAGTTGTAATGTAGATTGCCCCTAAGCTGCAGGTCTGGTCAGCTTCTTCGCATAGAATGGGGGACATCATCTTGCCCTTCACCATAGGCAGCAACATTTCTTGGGCTGTCTTTGGTCTTTTGAAGTTTAAAGTGCACTTTCAGACAAAGGAGGCAGATACGCTACAGTTAAAGACTACTTGGGCTTTACGATGTATACTGTGATGCCAGTCTATGCACCAATTCAGGCTCTTTCAGAATTTTATATTCAAAAACTGTTGTACAAAACTTAACGGAGAGTGCTTTGGCATTAGCTGGGGATTTAAATATGGTCATGAACCCCTCCAAGGATACACCAATCTTTAGGGACACAACAACCAATATTATCTGCAAATCCTTTCTCTCTCTTTGATAAATCAGAGGGGCGTAGTAGATGCATGGCATTCTTTCAGGGTTGGGGAACATGTGGCTTTCCAGATGTTGATGGATTGCAACTCCCATCAGCCCTAGCCAGCATAGCCAATGGCCCCACATTTGAATCCAAAACGCAGGGACTTTACTTATTATTTACGCCGTATATTCTAGAACAGACTATATTTTAGTGCCACTTAATTTATTTTGTTGTTCAGTCATTAAGTCATGTCCGACTCTTCGTGACCCCATGGACCATAGCATGCCAGGCCTTCCTGTCCTGCGCTCTCTCCCAGAGTGTGCTCAAGTCCATATTCATTGCATCGGTGATGCTATCTAGCCACCTCATCCTCTGCCGTCACCTTCTCCTTTTGCCTTCAGTCTTTCCCTTTCCCAGCATCAGGGTCTTTTCCAGGGAGTTTTCTCTTCGCATTAGGTGGCCAAAATATTTGAGCTTCAGCTTCAGTAATCACCTTCCAATGAGCACTCAGGGTTGATTTCCTTTAGGATTGACTGATCTGACCTCCTTGCAGTCCAGGGGACTCGTAAGAGTCTTTTCCAGCACAACAGTTCGAAAGCATCAATTCTTCGGCGCTCAGCCTTCCTTATAGTCCAGCTCTCACAGCCATATGTTACTACTGGGAAAACCATAGCTTTGATTAGACGGACCTTTGTCGGCAAGGTGATGTCTCTGCTTCTTACTATGCTGTCTAGGTTGGCCATACCTTTCCTCCCAATGAGCAAGCGCCTTTTAATTTCATGGCTACAGTCACCGTCTGCAGTGATCTTGGAGCCCAAGAAAATAAAATCTGTCACTGCTTCCATTTCTTCCCCTTCTATATGCCAGGAAGTGATGGGGCCAGATGCCATGATTTTAGTTAATGTTGAGTTTCAAACCAGCTTGTGCACTCTCCACTTTCACCCTCAACAAGAGGCTCTTTAGATCCTCTTCGCTTTCTGCCTTTAGGGTGGTATTGTCTGCGTATCTGAGGTTGTTGATATTCTCCCGGCAACCTTAATTCCGACCTGTGATTCATCCAACCCGGCCTTTCTCATAATGTACTCTGCAAATAAATTAAATAAGCAGGGCGACAATATACAGCTTTGTCATACTCCTTTCCCAATTTTGAGCCAATCGCTTGTTCCATGTCCGGTTCTTACTGTTGCTTCTTGACCCTCGGACAGGTTTCTCAGGAGACAGGTAAGGTGTTCTGGTACCCCCATCTCTTTCAGAATTTGCCATAGTTTGTTGTGATCCACACAATCAAAGGCTTTAGCGTAGTCAATGAAGCAGAAATAGATGTTTTTCTGGAATTCTCTTGCTTTCTCCATGATCCAGCGAATGTTGGCGATTTGATCTCTAGTTCCTCTGCCTCTTTGAAGCCCAGCTTGTACTTCCGGTAGTTCTTGAATCACATACTGCTGAAGCCTAGCTTGTAGGATTTGGAGCATCACCTTGCTGGCATGTGAAATGAGTGCAATTGTACGGTAGTTTGAACACTCTTTGGCATTGCCCTTCTTTGGAATTGGAATGTAAACTGACCTTTTCCAGTCTTGTGGCCATTGTTGAGTGTTCCAAATGTGTTGGCATATTGAGTGCAGCACTTTAACAGCATCATCTTTTAGGATCTTAAATAGCTCGGCTGGAATACTGTCATCTCCACTAGCTTTGTTAGTAATGCTTCCTAAGGCCCACTTGACTTCACTCTCGAGGATGTCCGGCTCAAGTTCAGTGACCACACTATCATGGCTATGAGGGACATTAAGATCTTTCCTGTATAGTTCTTCTGTGTATTCTTTCCACCCCTTCTTAATCTCATCTGCTTCTGTTAGGTCCCTGCCTTCTTTGTCCTTTATCATGCCAGTCTTTGCACAAAACGTTCCCTTGAGATCTCCGATTTTCTTGGAGAGATCTCTAGTCTTTCCCATTCTATTGTTTTCTTCAATTTCTTTGCATTGTTCATTTAAAAAGACCTTCTTGTCTCTCCTTGCTGTTCTCTGGAGATCTGCATTCAGTTGGGTATATCTTCCCCTTTCTCCCTTGCTTTTCGCTTCCCTTCTTTCCTCAGCTACTTGTAAAGCCTCTTTGCTTTCTTGCATTTCTTTTTCTTTGGGATGGATTGAGTTGCTGCCTCCTGAACAATGTTAGAGACCTCCGTCCATAGTTCCTCAGGCACTCTGTCTATCAGGTCTAATCCCTGAAATCTATTCCTCACCTCCACTGTATATTCATCAGGGATATGATTTAGGTCATACCTGAATAGTTTAGTGGTTTTCCCTACGTTCTTCAATTTAAGCCAAAATTTTGCAATAAGAAGCTGATGATCTGAGCCACAGTCAGCTCCAGGTCTTGTTTTTACAGACTGTATAGAGCTTCTTCATCTTTGGCTGCAAAGTACATAATCAGTCTGATTTCGATATTGACCACCTGGTGATGTCCATGTGTAGAGTCGCCTCTTGTGCTGTTGGAAAAGAGTGTTTGCTATGATCAGCATGTTCTCTTGGCAAAACTCTATTAGCCTTTGTTCTGCTTCATTTTGTACACCAAGGCCATGCTTGCCTGTTATCCTGGTGATTTCTTCACTTCCTACTTTAGGATTCCAATCCCCTATGATGAAGAGAACATCTTTTTTTGGTGTTAGTTCTAGAAGGTGTTGTAGGTCTTCATAGAACCGATCAACCTCAGCTTCTTCGGCCTCAGTGGTTGGGGCATAGACTTGAATTACTGTGATGTTGAATGGTTTGCCTTGGATTCGTACTGAGATCATTCTATCATTTTTGAGATTGCACCCCAGTACTGCTTTTCCCACCCTTTTGTTGACTATGAGTGCTACTCCATTTCTTCTAAGGGATTCTTGCCCACAGTAGTAGATATAATGGTCACCTGAATTAAATTCGCCCATGGTTGTCCATTTTAGTTCGCTGATTCCCAAGATGTCGATGTTCAATCTTGCCATCTCATGTTTGACCACCTCCAGCTTACCTTGATTCATTGATCTTACATTCCAGGTTGCTAAACAATATTGTTCTTTACAGCATCGGACTTTCTTTTCACCACCAGACACATCCACAGCTGAGTGTCCTTTCAGCTTTGGCCCAGCCGCTTCACTCTTTCTGGCGCTACTTGTAAATTCCCTCTGCTCTTCCCCAGTAGTATATTGGACACCTTCCGACCTGAGGGGCTTATCTTCCGGCATCATATCTTTTAGCCTTGTGATATGTTCCATGGGGTTTTCTTGGCGAGAATACTGGAGTGGGTTGCCATTTCCTTCTCCAGTGGACCACATTTTGTCAGAACTCTCCACCATGACCTGTCCGTCTTGGGTAGCCCTGCACAGCATAGCTTATGGCTTCGCTGAGTTACGCAAGCCCCTTCGCCACAACAAGGCAGTGATCCATGAAGGAGCACTTAATTTATATCTAAAAGGAATTATGGCAAAGATTGAGTTTACATCCTTTTCAGAATAGGCCCCTATTTTTGTGGCCTGATCAAATCCAAATTTTCAGATGTGGGGAAAAACCCTGCAATTTTGATTCAATAAGGCAAACAATTTCAAGGAACATTATATTAGGGATAACTGAAAATCAGTTCACAACATCATGGGATGCTTCTAAATCTTTTAAAGCCGAAATCCTATACTCACTTACCTGAACGTGAGCCCCTTTGAAATCAATGGGACTTACTTCTGAGTAGACGTGTATAGGATTGCATTGACGATCTTTTAAATAAATAAGATTTTAAAGCATTCATTTATCAGTATTATGGCTGCTAGAAATAGGAGATAAGAGATTTTTTTAAATTTATTTATTACATTTCTATACCGCCCCATAGCCAAAGCTCTCTAGGCGGTTTACAAAAGTTAAAACATTAAAATACAAAATACACAGTTTAAAAGCCATTTACATAAAAGCACATAGACAATATACACAAACAACATATAACTAAAAACAACTTTGAACTAAAAACTGTTTAATTAAAAAAAGCCAACAATAAAAACAACACAGCTTAAAAACAGTATACGAGAGTCAGCAAAAGGAACAAGGAGGCCCGCCAGAATAATGGAGTCTTTAATGCCTGCTTAAAGACCTTCAAGGAGGTCAGCAGGCGCATGTCACCGGGCAGGTCACTCCACAGCTGAGGGGCAGCCAAGGAGAAGGCCCTCTCGCATGCGGCTGCCAGTCTCACATTAGGCGGCCACAACAGAGAGCCCTCAGAGGGCCGTAGATGGCGGGCTGGGACGCAGGGGAGAAGGCGCTCCCTGAGGTACCTGGGACCTAGACCGTGTGGGGCCTTAAAGGTTGAACCAGGACTTTATGTTTTGCTCAGAAACAAACTGGCAGCCAGTGTAATGATTTTAAAACTGGTGTAATCGGGTTTCCATGGGACGCCCCAGAGACCAACCTGGCTGCCCTATTTTGTACCAGTTGAAGTTTCGAAACAAAATATACAGGCAGCCCCAAGTTTCTGAACTAAATATACAGGCAGCCCCAGGTACAGCGAATTACAGAAATCAACAGTGAAAGACTTCATTAAAAATGTGGTTAGACTTGAAACGCAACATTAAAAATATCATTTGTCCACCACTCCTGAGCACGTTACAGTAGCAAAGAAGAAAGGAGCCCTAGTAGAGACAAGACAAGCTTACAAAGCAGTGGCATTTATTTATTTATTTATTTATTACATTTGTTTACCATCCCCTGGCTGAAGCTCTCTAGGCAGTTCACAAGAGTTAAGTTTACACAAAGTTACTTTGATAAAATAGCAAAACGAGACAAATATTTAGCCTGACAGCTTACAAAAAAATCCCCCCAAAATGAATAAAATAACAATCAAGCCCTTCATCAAGAGGGTAAAAGGACAGTTAGCTAAAAATATGGAAGAAGTAAGGGGAGAATTTCTCAAGTTTTATATGGAGCTTTGCAACACAGAACACCCAAATGGGAATGAGATACAAAAGATGTTTGCTTAGTTATAATCTATCTCAATTTACTCGACAGGACAATCAAAGCATAAGTAATTTAATAACTGAGAATGAAGCTCTTTCATGTATTCACAAACCAAAAAGAAATTAGGCACCAGGGGTGTGTTTCCACGCTACCAGCTTCAGCTGGCTTGCAACTTCGTTGCGATGTTTCCCCAATCGCATCTGCTCCTTTTCCAGTTTCCACAGTGCTTAAAGTCCCGGCTTATCATCGCTGTAGCCTGGGCTCTGTGCTGTTTCCACTGAGCTCTAATCGAATTATTTTCTTGATGGCTGGGTGGAGCCTGGGTGGAGCCTGGGTTGGGTCTGATGACCTCATCCGTGTCCTCGCCTCCTCCTCCTGCTGAGTCCCCCCTCCCTCTCCCCCTTCGCTGGCAGAAACATACTTCCCAGTGGGGTGGGGGGATTGGAAGTGAACATCATCGGACTGGCAGGGGCTGCTGAACCAGAGAGGCTCCCCCCTCCAGGCTCTACTCCTCTTAATGGCAATCATGGGAACAAGCCTCATTGACCACAATGGAAGTTACTTCTGAGTAGACTTCCCAGACATATGTCCGATTCTGCCCTTTTTCCCCCCCTTTCCCTCTAAATAGCAGGCTACCACATTAGCAGGCACATGCTAAGTTGCTATCTCATTATCACACTATTTCACAAGTCTCCCATCAATACACATACCCACCACATCAGTATGTTGCTATGACTCTGTCACTCTATCGCAAAATAGCACTAGCACGCATTTGCGCTATCAGACGATAGTGCGGTAGTCCAGTGGTGCCTGCTGACTTCTGTTGAGGTCAAGGGGGCTTGTTCCAGAAAATGCGCTATCGTGTGATACTGACATAGAGGGTGTACATAGTGATTGAAGACCTGCACAATAGTGTGATACTGAGACAGTGACTTAGCGTGTAACATGAAAACTAGACTATGATGCTTGCGGCATCGTTTCCCTGGTCACAAAGGAATATTAGCCGTGGTTCCTCCCCATGTGTATTTCTGGGGAAGTGAGCTGAGATCAACTTGATTTTCAGGCTGCAGTGGGAATACTTGCTTGCCCGCAATAGCAGGCTTATACACACTAGCATTCCAGCGCTTAGTTTTGATGTTTTAAAAGTTAGTCCCATGGCATCTTGCTCCAAAACGGAAACGAAACTTCCAGAAAACAGGGATGGAAAGTGTTGGGTCACTGAGGTCATGAGTGACACACCTGCAAAGGCTGGGCTACACACCCCATGGGCAGGAATATGATACTGAACCTAGTGTCATTGTGGAAACAGGTCAATAATGAAGCTGAAGTAAACGGGAAAAGTCTGACTATAACCAGTCTCAGAACAAGTGTTTTTTCTGCGATAAAATGTGGGCCTGGTGCTGAATGGCCATGATGTCATGGAAACACGGAGACCTCACTGCGCAGCCAGGTTGGAGTAAATCACTGGTGGAAACACAGCCTAGGACTTTATTGACTAGCAGCGAATGTTATCAGCAGTTTCCTCAGGAGTTATTCCCTGAATTAAAAGAGCTCTTTAATTATTGCCTGTAAGAAGGGTACTCCTTGACAGTTGGAATCAAGCCAAAATAGTCTTAATACCTAAAGAGGGTAAAGATCCATCCAGCGTTGAATCATATAGACCAATCTCTCTTCTCAATTCTGGTCATAAAATTATAACTGCTATCCTTGCCACCAGATTAAATAATGCCATTCCCAATTATATTAACCAAACTTATGAAAGGTCAAACATTACATACAAATATTAGGAAACATAATAAATAACCCACAGGTTAGTAAAGCTTCAATGATACTACTTCTCTTGGAATCTGCTAAGTCATTTGATAGAGTAGAATGGAGTTTTTTTGTTTAAAATTACTGATGCATTTAACATCTCTCCTTGTTTTATTAATATATTTAGAACCATACATGCTACACCACAAGCAAGAATTATGGTAAATGGCCAATTGACAAATAATTTAAAATTTAAAAGCAGTACCAGATTGAAACACCACAGATTGAAGATACTCACATAAATACAGTTCAGAACAAAATTTCACTCTATGTAAATGGTGTCTTGATTTCACTTGAACAACCTAAAACTTTATCTATTTTATTTCAAGTTATAGAAAACTGTAGTCCAATTTCTGGGTACAAAATCAATAGGCAAAAATCTGAGTTTATTACAATTAACATCTCCCCATTAGTTAAGACTCATATTAGTTAAGACACATAATTTGGAGCTAAAGGTTTCTTAGTAATTAAGTCAGATATTTAGGTGTTAATGTAAATCCTGATATTAAGGAAATAGCCAATATTAACTACATTAACAATAGTAACTGTAACCCTCTCATTCAAAAAATTCAAAAATATCATTAATTGGAAAAAGGGGGAGCTTTCATTGTGGGCAAGAGTATCTGCAGCCAAAATGAACATACTTCATACTTCCCAAATTTTTGTCTGTATTCTTTTATTTACCTTTGTTAGTAGGTTACATGGAATTGAAAGGATGCCAGTAACTTGTTCATAGGTTCATAGGATCTCTTATCTTGCAAACAACTTTATCAGTGGGAGGGCTAGCAATGCCAAAGTTGATTCTATATTATGAAGAAGCCCAGTTAGCCCAGTATGTCAATGTGGTGATAAGAAAATGGATGAAATCGCTTACAATTTAGAGCAGCAATAAATTAACACCCCTCTAGATGATCTGCCATGAATTACAAAAAACGACAGAGGAAACCAAGTTGATGTTTCATTAGTAGAAATGTAAGGCAGAAGGGCAGACAAGTTACATATGTAGTGGAGATGTCAGGATGAGCAGGCATATTTGTTTTAGTATTACATACCATATCACAGATCACAAGTCATGTAGTGGTATTAAATCTTTTATTGAATGTATTTAAGGTTACAGAAGCAAATTTTCCAAATATTGTGAGGTATGAACTTATTAACTGCTGCAAAAATGATATGGAAAAGATAATGCAAGAAACCCCATTCCCTTCCATATTGGGTTATAGTTAATAAAATCTTTAGATTTTTCAGAAATTGATAAGCTAACAGAAGTAGTACTTAGGATAGAAGATACAGAAATAACAAGTATTGTGGCAGATACGTGGTCTTATTGTACGTATGTGGGGGCCATAGGTTGGATCGCAGTAAATTTTTCAAATGCATAATCAATGTCTCTCCACTTTTGTTGCTGTTAAGGCTCTTAAGTAAAAGAATAGGAAGGAAGGAAGGAAGGAAGGAAGGAAGGAAGGAAGGAAGGAAGGAAGGCAGGCAGGCAGGCAGGCAGGCAGGCAGGCAAGCTAGCTGAATTTTTCTGGATGCTGAATTCTGCAACTAGAAGCAAATTCTGCACTTGCATAGAATCATGGAATACACATGGGCCTCTTTATGCTCATAAAGCCTTGCAACACTTTTAACATTATGCTTTGTGATGCTAGCTAACGAAGCGGTCAGCACCCCCAAAACTAATGAAGGGTAGAGGGTAACAGTGGGGATGAAGCTAAAAGACTTCAGCCACATGTCCCCATTCCCTTGAGGGCAATTGTTGCACCCTTTTGTAAAGTTGTGTAGATGTCTGTCATCCACATCTAGATTCATCTCAGAGTGTGGATATTGTCAATCCACACTGCATTACTTCCAATGGGATGTGAATCTGGGTGTACATCCCACACACATCCTGTCCGAGCTACATGCAACAAGAGCTGGACTAGGGCAAAAAGTCCCACATGAACTTCCTTGATTATATTCTGAGCTCGTTGAAGGTGAGGCAGGTGGCAGCTAGAGAAAAGGTCTTTTCAGTTGTAGCATCTTTACAATTCACTACCCAGGGAGGCTTGCTTGATGCTAAGGCATAGGTCTTTTCAGTTCCAGATGAAGACCTTTTCATTTGCCCAGGCCTTTAGATCTTTTAGTTCTGATTTTTATCTGCTGATTTATTGTTGTAATACTATTGTACTGTTCATGTTTTTACCGTGCAATTCTTCTGTGTTTTAACTTATCATAAAAAACCGCAGGAGTTCTCTTGAACTAAAGGGTGAGGCATGGAATTGGTTAAATAAAACAAATAGCATTAAAAAACCTGCCACATCATGCCAGAGGGCAACAAAACAGAAGTTACAGTATGTTAAGGCAAGGATCATTGCTTTATCACCTAGACGATGGGGATGCATTCTGTCTCCGACCCATTTAGAGTGAGGAAGGAGAGAACTCTGTTTGCTCTCAGTGATGTCATGTAGGTAAATCCAACTGACTGTGTGGAGCTGTGACCCTTAAAACCCCAAAATAAAAATAGGGCTATTACGAGAAGATTTATTTTTTAGTATGCAACAAAGAATTTGCTCCATCATCTCCACAATGTGATCCCTGATTGGCTGTGAAATCCTAAAACCAGCACTGAAGAAGAAGGCATGTCAGGGCTACAAAACAGGTGTGAAAAAATATGGGAGGCCACTAAAATACAGGAATTTTAGGGGCTTTTCAGACGCCTCTAAGCTCACAACAAAAAGATTAAACCTCATGAAAATTCTTTGTTGCATACTAAAAATAAATCTTCTCGTAATAGCCCTATTTTTATTTTGGGGTTTTAAGGGTCTGATTGGATGTAGCCAACCATTTATAAGCAGGATGAGGTCTTCAGTAAACTGCAGTGTGAAGTCATCATTTAGTGGTTTGGTATGAAATGAAACACTAAGGCATTGCTCTTTGCAGGAAATACCATTTCCAAACAATTTCATTTCAGTAACGTTGTTTATATGCTATAAAATCTATTGAAAATACCAAGTTGATAAAAGTAAACCTTAGACAGGCGGTCAGACAATATGAGATGGAGTCTAACAAGCCAGTGCGCAGTGTTCTGCATGGCCAAGAAGGCTTTGGACTTCTCTTTCTCAGACAGAAGCTTGCCTTGCCACATGGCAAAGGCAAATATTTTCAAACCAGGTATTTCCAACAAGGGTGGGGAACTGGGGAAGAAGCCAGGGTGAGTTTCCTACATACCAGGGGAACTCCCAAGAGAGATGAGAGTATATGCAATATTATACAATAAACAAAAGAAAAACTACGCAGCCTAAAATCTGTGGGGACGGAGAGCTGAGCACACATGCTGTCCTCATGCTGCCACTGACAGTAGCGGTAGGGAGTCATGTGCAGGCCTGAGCCCCCAGCACCGTTCCTTATGGAATGCGCTTCTCCCTGACTGTTTTTAAATGGGCTTTTCTTTCTGGAACCACATTCTCTCTCTCTCTCTGCTCCTGTTTCTCTCCCACTCCCCCTCTCTCTCCTGATCCACATGCCACTCAGCTTTCTTCCATCCCGGTTACTTTGTTCTCCTCCCTGTTTCTTTCCTTCCATCCCGCCCCCCCACACACACACATTTTCCCTCCTTCCCTCCCAGTTGCTCCTTCCCCACTCCTCTATCGTTCTGCTTCCGCCCTTCCATGCAATGTCCTTACCTCCCCAAATCCTCACCTGGAAGCAGAGGCAGTCAATGCCAAGCAGTGCTTTCTGGTGATTCTCAATTGGCTGCTAACTTGGGATGATGGGAGCTGAGTGGCTCCCATACAGAAATGCCACCACCCACTCAGGTGAGGATATCCAAGCAGGCTGGGGCAGTGAGACCCTTGTGGCAGGGCCAATGCGAGGCTCTTCCTGCTGCATGCCACGTCTCCCTATCCCATCACTCATCGCCTCCTGCCTCACCCGTCTACCACCTACTCCCGCCACATCTCCCACCTACCTCCCCATTGCCACCGCTGTCATTGCCTCTGCTCCCTGAAGAGCAGCGTTGGCTGTAAAAAGCAGTTGGCATGGCTCTGCAGAGAATCACCCGGGCCCAAATGCCTGACTTGGGGGGGGGGGTACTTCTGCAGACTCAGGCATTGTGAGAGGGGTTCCCTGGAGATTGCCGCAGTACAGGCGATCTCCAGGGACACCCCTCCCCCAATGCCTGGCCCTCAGGAAGCCTGGCCAGCTCTCTGAAGAGCTGTGCTGGCCACTTTTTCCAGCCAATGCAGATCTTCAGAGAGCCCACCTGCCCTCTGCATCACCCTTCGGTTGTTCTCCTATGGCATTTGCTGCAGGGAGACAGCAGAGCCGGTGGGACTCTCTGGTGCACCCACCTGCCCGAACACACCTGCCTGGCTGGCAACACTCCTGAAGCAGGGGGAGCATGCCAGTCACCACTCCTCCACTCTACCACCTGAGGCTGGGGATTCATCCCACCTCATGGGAGGGCTGGTCCTGCCTTGTGGGCACTGGGGCATGGCCCCATGGGCATTGTATTGGGCACAACTGCTCTAGAATCATTCCATGTGTTCCATCAAATCCCTTTGCTTAAAAGAGAAAGGGTGGCCTGGGTTGATAACACTGCCATAGTTAGAGGCACAGGAAGCACTTACAACATATGTCCTTAAAATCTTGTTTTATTTTTTTGCCATTTCATCTTAATATATCCAGGAACGGACCTTTAAACCTGGCTGAGAACCTTTTCCTTCACTACTGAAGTTCCTTTCCCTTCCATATGCCCCCAAGTGAGATCTGAAATGGTTCCTGTGCTTTGCCTCACATAGTATTCTGCATCTGAACCACAAGACTGTTATTAAATCTCAGAGTAGCAATGCTTGTTGTGGTCTAGCTTCTAACATACAGGCAATTAGTAGAAAGGACAGCATATATTTTGTATCAGGCGAAGACATTTTCCACCACAGTGACTGTTCCAGAACTTCAGTTCATGAGGCATCTGAAAGAATCCTTCTGAAACTGATCTAGTAAAATGTAGACAGCCTGACCAAAAGCCCAAGCCAGTTGAAGTCTTTCCAGAGCCTTGAATGGGTTTTGGATCAAATACTTTGCGCACGCGTGCGCACAAACACACACACACGCACACAGAGTTTGAGGCGTAGTTATCATTTCACAAGCTTATCACATCCAAGCTTACATCCTTCGCTGATATTCTCTATTAATCACATGCAGCAGAATGAGGTGCAAACTGGATTACCAAAACCTCTTGAAATCAACTGGGCCCTCTGAGCTGAGCCCTCTGGATTAGGAGAAAGTGCCCAGGGTGGACTTTGTTGGTGAAGTGAAGGACAGAGCTCAGCAGTTTTCAGTGGGTCCTGTGACTCCTGTGGCAGAGTCTAGCACAAAGCATGTCTTTTCACCAAAAGTGTACAGCTTTAAAAAGAGATGTCCAGGGGAGCAGTCTGGCACATCAGGATTCTACAACTTCATTTTGCTGCATGTATGGAATGTGCCATCATTAACAGAGGAGTACAGCTATGTCCCCTTCATGGATCACTGCCTTGTTGTGGCGAAGGGGCTTGCGTAACTCAGTGAAGCCATAAGCTATGCCATGCAGGGCCACCCAAGACAGACAGGTCATGGCGGAGAGTTCTGACAAAATGTGGTCCACTGGAGAAGGAAATGGCAACCCACTCCAGTATTCTTGCCAAGAAAACCCCATGGAACGTATCACAAGGCTAAAAGATATGACGCCGGAAGATGAGCCCCTCAGGTCGGAAGGTGTCCAATATGCTACTGGGGAAGAGCAGAGGGTATTTCCAAGTAGCGCCAGAAAGAGTGAAGCGGCTGGGCCAAACCCGAAAGGACACTCAGCTGTGGATGTGTCTGGGGGAAAATCCGATGCTGTAAAGAACAATATTGTTTAGGAACCTGGAATGTCAGATCAATGAATCAAGGTAAGTTGGAGGTGGTCAAACATGAGATGGCAAGATTGAACATCGACATCTTTGGAATCTGCGAACTAAAATGGACAGGCATGGGCGAATTTAATTCAGGTGACCATCATATCTACTATTGTGGGCGAGAATCCCTTAGAACAAATGGAGTAGCACTCATAGTCAACAAAAGGGTGGGAAAAGCAGTACTGGGGTACAATCTTAAAAATGATAGAATGATCTCAGTACGAATCCAAGGCAAACCATTCAACATCACAGTAATTCAAGTCTATGCCCCAACCACTGATGCTGAAGAAGCTGAGGTTGATCGGTTCTATGAAGACCTACAACACCTTCTAGAACTAACACCAAAAAAAGATGTCCTCTTCATCGTAGGGGATTGGAATGCTAAAGCAGGAAGTCAAGAAATCACCGGAATAACAGGCAAGCATGGCCTTGGTGCACAAAATGAAGCAGGACAAAGGCTAATTGAGTTTTGCCAAGAGAACACGCTGATCATAGCAAACACTCTTTTCCAACAGCACAAGAGGCGACTCTACACATGGACATCACCAGGTGGTCAATATCGAAACCAGATTGATTATGTCCTTTGCAGCCAAAGATGGAGAAGCTGTATACAGTCAATAAAAACAAGACCTGGAGCTGACTGTGGCTCAGATCATGAGCTTCTTGTTGCAAAATTTCGGCTTAAATTGAAGAATGTAGGGAAAACCACTAAACCATTCAGGTATGACCTAAATCATATCCCTTATGAATACACAGTGGAGGTGAGGAATAGATTTCAGGGATTAGACCTGATAGACAGAGTGCCTGAGGAACTATGGACGGAGGTCTCTAACATTGTTCAGGAGGCAGCAACTCAATCCATCCCAAAGAAAAAGAAATGCAAGAAAGCAAAGAGGCTTTACAAGTAGCTGAGGAAAGAAGGGAAGCGAAAAGCAAGAGAGAAAGGGGAAGATATATCCAACTGAATGCAGAGTTCCAGAGAATAGCAAGGAGAGACAAGAAGGCCTTCTTAAATGAACAATGCAAAGAAATAGAGGAAAACAACAGAATGGGAAAGACTAGAGATCTCTTCAAGAAAATCGGAGATCTCAAGGGAACGTTTTGTGCAAAGACGGGCATGGTAAAGGACAAAGAAGGCAGGGACCTAACAGAAGCAGATGAGATTAAGAAGAGGTGGAAAGAATACACAGAAGAACTATACAGGAAAGATCTTAATGTCCCTGATAGCCATGATAGTGCGGTCACTGAACTTGAGCCGGACATCCTAGAAAGTGAAGTCAAGTGGGCCTTAGGAAGCATTACTAACAACAAAGCTAGCGGAGATGACAGTATTCCAGCTGAGCTATTTAAAATCCTAAAAGATGATGCTGTTAAAGTGCTGCATTCAATATGCCAACAAATTTGGTACACTCAACAATGGCCGCAAGACTGGAAAAGGTCAGTTTACATTCCAATTCCAAAGAAGGGCAACGCCAAAGAGTGTTCAAACTACCGCACAATTGCACTCATTTCACATGCCAGCAAGGTGATGCTCAAAATCCTACAAGCTAGGCTTCAGCAGTATGCGAACCGAGAACTACCGGAAGTACAAGCTGGGTTTCGAAGAGGCAGAGGAACTAGAGATCAAATCGCCAACATTCGCTGCATCATGGAGAAAGCAAGAGAATTCCAGAAAAACATCTATTTCTGCTTCATTGACTACGCCTTTGATTGTGTGGATCACAACAAACTGTGGCAAATTCTTAAAGTGATGGGAGTACCAGACCACCTTACCTGTCTCCTGAGAAACCTGTCCGAGGGTCAAGAAGCAACAGTAAGAACCAGACATGGAACAACCGATTGGTTCAAAATTGGGAAAGGAGTACGACAAGGCTGCATATTGTCACCCTGCTTATTTAACTTATATGCAGAGTACATCATGAGAAATGCCGGGTTGGATGAATCACAGGTCGGAATTAAGATTGCTGGGAGAATTATCAACAACCTCCGATATGCAGACGATACCACCCTAATGGCAGAAAGTGAAGAGGATCTCAAGAGCCTCTTGTTGAGGGTGAAAGAGGAGAGTGCAAAAGCCGGTTTGAAACTCAACATTAAAAAAACTAAGATCATGGCATCTGGCCCCATCACTTCCTGGCATATAGAAGGGGAAGAAATGGAAGCAGTGACAGATTTTACTTTCTTGGGCTCCAAGATCACCGCAGACAGTGACTGTAGCCATGAAATTAAAAGACGCTTGCTCCTTGGGAGGAAACCTATGGCCAACCTAGACAGCATAGTAAGAAGCAGAGACATCACCTTGCCGACAAAGGTCCGTCTAATCAAAGCTATGGTTTTCCCAGTAGTAATGTATGGCTGTGAGAGCTGGACTATAAGGAAGGCTGAGCGCCGAAGAATCGATGCTTTCGAACTGTTGTGCTGGAGAAGACTCTTACGAGTCCCCTGGACTGCAAGGAGGTCAAATCAGTCAATCCTAAAGGAAATCAACCCTGAGTGCTCATTGGAGGACAGATACTGAAGCTGAAGCTCAAATATTTTGGCCACCTAATGCAAAGAGAAAACTCTCTGGAAAAGACCCTGATGCTGGGAAAGACTGAAGGCAAAAGGAGAAGGGGACGGCAGTGGATGAGATGGCTAGATAGCATCACCGATGCAATGAATATGAACTTGAGCACACTCCGGGAGAGAGCGCAGGACAGGAAGACCTGGCGTGCTATGGTCCATGGGGTCACGAAGAGTCGGACACGACTGAACGACTGAACAACAACAACAGCTATGTCTTCAATAGCGTATCTGAAATCATAGTATGAATTATGCAGCCGATCACGTAGCTCTTAACAACAGGAATCATGGTTAACATTTGTCCAGTGCTTTATAATTTGCAAACTCAGATTATAGCCTCTCAGCCTCAGCCCATCTGCATATGGGGATAAGAATACTAGCCTGCCTTACAAGGTTGCTGTAAGGATTACTGGCATCATGTGTGTGAAAATTTGGCTGCTGATCTGGGTATAGTAAAAGAAGTATAATATACTGTTATCACACTTAGTATTTCCCTGACCCCTGCAAGTAGTAGCCAATGAAGTGGGGAAATGCTGAGCATGATGATGATGTCATGTGACTTCTTTCGCTAGAAATGTCATGGGAGACCTAAGGTGGTGGCAGAGACTGGTGGCAGCCACAAGGTCTAGTTTCTTGTTTAGAAAAGGAAGCAGCCTTTCTTCCCCCCTGACACTTTATGATGGTGCCATTTTAAAAATTCTCTTGTGATACATTGATGGTAACAACTTGGTTTTTGCAATAGTAGGCAATCAACATTTTAGCTGCTGTTAACGAATTCAGCACTATTTCCTAATCACGATTGTCCCTGTGGTAGCACAGATTACCCAGAAGATTTGTTATGGGATCCATAGGCATGGAATATTCTGTCATGCCATGAATTATATTTAATATTTCTATGCAATATAGTCTGGTGCGGCCTTCCCCAATATGGTATTGGAGCACAAATTCCATCATGTTGGCTGGGAATTATGGGAGTCTTAGTTCAACACATCTGGAGGGGACCTGGTTGGCCACCAAAAAAACCCCTGCCTTTAAGTGCCATTTTTATAAGATGAGCTCTTTTTGATAATTTAGAATGTTATATTTTAATTACTGGATAAAAAGAGGAGGGGAGGCACGTGTGCAGGAAAAAACAAGGAGAAAAGTATTGAGAAATCCCAGGTGCCTATAGAAAAAGGTTTATTATGGTTCTTTTACGTTGGCCTGACGAGTTTCGGAAATATTGATTTCCTTCTTGGGGGGCTTATCGTGTAGTCAATATAGTAAGACAGACAAACCTCATCTGTTTGTACAAGGTTTGTCTGTCTTAATATATTGACTACAAGATGGGGTACACAGAAGGAGCCTCCTCGAAGATTGTTGTACAATCGGGCGTACCCTGGTAACGGTGCATTGCGCTGGCTAATCCTTCTACCACCTGATCGAACTGCAGCTTGGCGGTGTGGCGGTGGCTACATTTTGGTGGGGCGGAGTTTGGTCTGGACACAACGCCACGATGACTACAAGATCAGCCACCGAAGAAGGAAATCAATATTTCTGAAATGCGTCAGGCCAACGTAAGAGAACCATAATAAACTTTTTTCTATAGGCACCTGGGTTTTCTTTTCTTCATATTTTAGCAACATAGCACAGCACCTCCAGCATTGTAAAATGATGATAGCGTCGTGTTAATATTTCGGAACATCATGCAAAGGCAACAGAATTGGATGCTTATCCTAGGAGGGGTGTGGTTGGGGCCAGGATTGTTTCACTGGGTGCTGACAGGATGCCAAATGTTGGCTGTGCTGATCTGTGATCTCTCAGAATTAGTGTCAGCTCATTCAATTGTCTGCTCTCAGGTATAAAGTGCCACACTGTTGCCAAGCTATTGGATGCAGGGATCTAAAATCACTTGCTTAGCATGTGAAAGTCCATAAGCAAATGGCTAATGGCAAAGCATGGTTGGATTTTCTCAAGTATTCCTGAAGTAGCTGCTTCTTCTATTAAGAGTGAGGTTATATGTGCCGAATAACCCATAGAGGGACACAAGGAGTTTCTTGGCACAAGCTTCCTGAAATTCACTTGTGGCTTTGCCCTTCACAAGCACGACCCTGCGTGCAATGTGATTATGTGGCCACATAATTGTAGATTATTTGTAAATTGCTGCATAATTAGGCTCTAAGGCTCTCTAAGCTTTCACTATAATGAAACATATGTCTAGCATTTCAGAATGTGAAGGGAGTCGAGCTGAAGCAGTGAGATCTTCACACACATCCCGGTGTCCCCTCCTCCTCCACGCAATTGCTGAGGAGAAGCGTAGGGGTTGGTGGGGGGCTGCAATTGAGCCGCACTCAAGTGGATGCACCGTTAGCGGCAGTCAGCACCTCTATGTGAGTGCACTCCCCCTGACAAATGTGATTTCTCGTGATGGCACTTTGCAGAGATGTTCCCATCATGGGAACCATGGCAGTTCTGGGTTATCCGAAGCTGATAATGGAGAAATAGATTCCTATCTATGGTGTCTCCTCATAAGCCTGGTCTGTCCATAAATCCAATGGCAGGCCCACACACACCCAAGCTATAGCCTACCCAACCTGGGTCCCCCTAGAGCATCCTTCCCTAACCTGGCACCCTCCAGATGTCTTGGACTACAACTCCCAGAATCCCCCAGTCAGAGATTCTGGGAGTTGTAGTCCAATACATCTGGAGGTCACCAGATTGGGGAAGGCTGCTCTAGGTATTTTGACCACCAACTCCCATCAGCCCCAGCCAGTATAGTCAGTGTTCATGGATGATGGGAGTTGTAGTCCAAAACATCTAGAAGGCCGTTATAGCATAAGCATATCATGTGTGAATTGGCCCCTATGATAGGCCTCACCTCATAAAACAATGATGGGCTAAGGATTGGGGCCCTCCATACAAAAATAAATACATCCTACATAGAAAGCTAGCATGTGAAAGACAGGGGATCTGTCTCAGCTTTCTCCTAATATACAAGTTTTCTATGTGGAGGGATAGTTTGTTTTCTAGAGGGAAGCATTCCATCAAGTGAACCCCCACCTGCAGTCTGAAATGGTACAGCTGAGGCCCAGGTTTACCACCTCACTGAGAACTACAGCGGACAATATACTTCTTAGTTTTTGTATTTTTAATTATGCTGATCTTTGTATGTTTATTGTACATCTCCTTGAGCCCCATGGAGTTCAATGAGACTTATTTCCAGTTAAGTGTGTGCAAGGATTACAGCGCAAGACACTAACAGACTGACTTAGGGTGCCATCATTCCTGGAATCATGACAGCAGAGCAAGGAAGGATAGAGGAACCTCAGGGCACGGTCATCCACTGTTAGCTAGAGCATCTAGGGTTGATTTGTATCCATGAATAAGCCACCCCAGATCAAACATCACAGATAGAACTTCTCTATCACCTTGTGAGCTCAGCTCACGCTATTTTACATGCAATACTTTTCAGTTAAGTCAGTTGTCATATATTCAGCTGCAATTCATGGACTGTTGAGAAATCACGTGATATAAAGGCATATATGAGCTTGTTCTTCATTGAGTAAAGATGAGAGGGGGCTCCTTTTTATGCCATCACAACTGCAGGAGGCAACAAATTTGGGAATATGAATCAAGTGTTTGGGTTCCTGAGTCAGCGGCATGAAATAATGGCTACAGCAAAACACGCAATACTTAAAACAAAAAGCAATAGAAACAACATAAAAAATATACTAAGCAGGTTAAAACAACAATAAAAACAGTAACATGAATTCCTATCCTGAACTGTGAGGCCTGGGCAAATAAAGCCTAGCGAACCCAGAATAACTTACGCAAAATAGTAAAACTGCAAACTATATTATGCAAAAGAGATAAACCATGCGAATCTGCCCAATTTGCATAATGTATACAGACAGCAGAATTCCACTTTTCCTGGCATATAATTTAAAGTGCCTGGAATTTAATTTTTATGTCGTCGCCATCATCATCATCTAATGCTGTCCACATAAATTTTTGCATTCCTGTAAAGGCCCCTGACAATTTGAATATCAGCATTACTGAGATGGATACAAGTTTAGGCCCATTGTATTACTAATTGCTAATTATTACTAATTTTGCTATTACAATTGTCAGCTAACATGGCCCGTGTCTCACTGATATAAAAAGTGTGTCTGGGCTGTACCACATCAGACAGCAAGTTGCAGCTCACCTGATAGAAAGCACCACCATTAAAAAAAAAAAAAATCCCCTGCAGATAAAAAAAATTAGCACCTGCTAATTTTTTTGAGAAGTGTGTGTGTGTTTGTAAGCAATGCAGCCCAGACACTGGCTAATCACCTTAGAGAGAAATACACCTAAGTCTTCATTTCTGATGGATTAGTAGCAGATCCCCAGCCAGACAACTATGGCACTTTGTGCATGAGACCACTTCTGACACAGCACGGGCATTTGCTAGTTGCGCAAAGAAAATATCAGCATTTGCACTGGAACAGATGCCAGCCAGGGCTGGGTCTAGACGGTGGACTTTTGCCAGCGCCCCAAGGCCGACAAAAGGCCCACGACTCCACCCAGAGCTGGCCAAATCACAGAGACAAAGGAGCCAATCACCTGAAGTGCCACTATTCCAGGAGTACCTCCGTCCGCTATGTCATCTTCTCAGAGAGACAGGGTGGGGGAACAGTGAGCAAGCGAGCGCCTGCTTGCACTTTCGGAGGAGGCACACACAGGCAGCTCTGCAGTTTGTCTGCTGGGTGACCGCCACTGAATTTCAGATGGCATAACTGGTAGCCTTCTGATCCTCACTGGCTGCCAAGGGCATAGGGGCAATGATAACAGGATGGCAGCAATTTTTTTATTTGCCTAGGGTTGGCCCTGATCTGCCATTCTTGCTTTGCACACAGCATCCAACGTCAGGGGCAGCATGTGGCCATTATCAGTTTGCATGCCCTGCATCTTTCAAACTAGGAGGATCCATCAAAAAGAGACATGTCCAAGAGCCCCCCCCCCCGCAAAAAAAATTCCAGAGCTGGCACACCATCATTGATATTTAGAGAAAAAAATCAAAATGAAAAAGTACATCGCAGCACACTTTCCAGTTCAGTAAAGGAAATGCTTCCGCCTCTGCCCAACCAGTGTTGTCCTGAACGTCTTCAGTGTCTTTGAAATGTGATCACTGACAGAATTTTGATGCAGCCCAGGGCCAGACCGTCCATGAAGCAGGGTGAATCCCCTGCCTCAAGTGGTAAAGTGGGAGGAGTGGCGAATTGCACACTCCCCCACCATCACCTGAAGGCTCCTCTGCGGTTGTCACTGGGCAGGTGGGTGCTGCTGGGTGGGTGGGTGCTCCAGAGAGACCCGTTGTCTGCTGTTCCACTGTGACATCCCCATTCTGGAGAGTGGAGCATATGGAGCTCTCCAGAGCTGCCGGCTGGCCCAGTGGTACAACAGCAGGTGCTCCAGAGAGCCCTGCCAGCTCTGTTCTCCTGCTGCACCAAATGCTGCAGGGGGAGAGCAACCAGCATGGCTGTCTGAGGCAGCCACCAACCCTCTGACTTGCCCTAAGGATCCTCTAAAGGTGATCCAGAGGGTGGGTGGGCTCTTTGAAGAGCCACGTCGGCCAGACAAAACAGCCAGCATGGTTCTTCAGAGAGCCACCAAGGCCCAAATACCCAGGTCTGAGGGGCTCCTTCCTTAGAGGGCTGTCCTTGGAGACTGCCTGATCACCCCCTCAGAGCCAGGCATGTGGCCACTTTTTACAACCAACATGGCTCTTCAGAGAGCCGCAGCAGTGCGGTCATGTGAAGGTAGTGTGGGAGAGAAGGCACGGGTGGGTCTAGGTTGGATGGGTGAGGCAGGGCCGGGCTGGGACAAAGGCAAAGGGGAGACATAGCACATGGCAGCATGTGGGAGAGAGGGGAGTTGTGGTGGGGGGAGATGCGGCCCAACGTGGGGGTCAGATGCAGGGGGGTGCAGTGGAGGGGCACATGTGCTCTCCTGCCTCAGGCAGTGGGAGAGTTTGCTCTGGCCCTAATGCTCTCTCTGAGTAATTAACAAATATTTCAGATATATATAGAGAGAGAGGTATGCAGGACTCCGGGCCAATGCATACATTGACCCGCCGATTGCACTTGCTATGAGAAAACTGCCAAAAACAAAGGGCCGCCCCTGCCCGCCTAGTGGTGGGTGACCCCGATGCAGGCTGTGTGGTATAGAACGGAACCCCCTTTCTCTTTGACTGCTGCAGTTGCATTGTATATTCTGCATACTCTGGCCCTGTTCCCTGCTCATCACACTTCCATGGAGCAGAGGAGCTCTAATGCACCTTTTGGATCATTCGAACGTAACCACATTCCGCTAAGAACTTTGTTCCGCTGCATCATACAGTTTTTCTCCCCTGCCTGCCCCTAACAGTAAAGATGGGTCTAGGGCACAGTGTTTAGATCTACATCCAAAGCGTCCCAAAGCTACAGCCTCCTTTGCTATTTGAGGTTTGGCATCCGGCTATTACTAGAGTTAGCTCTAGGTTCCAATAATTACCTAATAATAATAATTACCTGTTAGACTTGGAAAGTAGAATGGTATTATATAACACTAACAAGTTGATATGCATCCTTCCCCCAACACCTCCCTTCCATTCTGCGGCATAGTAATTTGGGAGCTGCACGGATTCCGCCGGCATGCAGTCACATCATTTGAGCATTCTGTGGCTCTCAGTAGCTATATTTTGTCCCCTGCCGATTCCCAGACTTCTGATAGAGTTGCTGCTGGTGGCAGATGCAGTAAAGTTCTGTTCAAATGTGGCAGTCAAAATGTGATTTTTAAGATGCCAATGTGGCTTTGGTGCCCACAGTTATCACAGATCCTGTGCCACACTCATTCTCTCAGAACTGAGAGCGATGAGCACTTTCATACTACAGCCAGGGGACTGAGCGCTCTCTCACATATGTGAAACTCAGATGTCAGGGGAAAGACCAGCTAGAACCTTTGCTTTCGACTGCCAGTTTTGTAAGTGCTGGGAATACGTTGTGTGAAGAAGCTTTCAAACGTTCGATCCCCCAGCCTGCACTCTGAAATAGTATAACCCGGCAAGAGATACATCAGATGGGGTTTCTGAATGACTGCTTTTTAAGTGGGTATATTTATTTAGGAATGCATACCCTGCCTTGCAGCAGCAGCAGCAACAAGTCCTCAAGCTGGCTTACAACAGAGCAATAAAATCTAACATTTGGAGTCAACTAGAACAACAAAACATTAAAATCCATAGCAATGCAATGATTGCACACACAAATCTTAGTTTTCTCTACGAGAGCCGTACAGCCCAGCCGTATGCATGTTTATTTATTTTATTTATTATTAAATTTATTAAACGCCCATCTGGCTGGTCACCCAGCCACTCTGGGCGATGTACAGCATACAATAAAATAGTTTAAACCAATAAAATTCTACAAAAACATTTTCTAAAATGCCCTAACCCACCCCAAATGCCTGCCTGAACAACCACGTTTTTAATGCACGGCGGAAGCTCATTACAGAGGGGGCATGGCGGAGTTCCCTAGGGAGGGAGTTCCACAGAGTGGGGGCCACCACAGAAAAGGCCCTCTCCCTCATCCCCACCAGTCTAGCTGTCCTGGCTGATGGGACAGAGAGAAGGCCATCCGTTTGTTGCTTAGCAAGTCCCACTGTGATTTACTCCCAGGTAATGTGTGTAGGATTTCAGCCTTGCTTAGATCTGCAGTGAAGAATATTTATTGGCCTGATTTAGATACGTCATAGTTGATGATTGCACACACCTACAGGCACAAGCCTCAGACTCTCACGTCTCCCTCCCCTTCACAAGCAAAGGGAGGAAATTCAGAGCTTCTGTTCCGGGCTACTACAAACCATGGCTGATCAGGTGCTTCAGACAAGACTGTTATTGCGCCATTTCCCTGCTTCAAATGTGGGATACTGCAAGGTGTCCAGATTGTGATGTCTTCCGCTTGCAACCCTCCTGTGTTTTCCCACCACTGCTTCCATCCTCTTTCTTACCACAGCAAATGTATTAAGTGGGGAAAGACAGATTAGCCGCACAATGGGTTTTGGCTGGTAGTGCTAGAAGTCATCTCCCTGGAAACACCCCATAGACCCCCACAGATGCATCTCCCATTAATAAGTCTGATCCAACAGTTTTCAAACTGGTGGGTGGACACTCCTGAAGGAGGCACAAGACCTCTGGTGGGGTAGCATGGAATGCTGGAAAGGGAGAGGATCCTGTGACAGCCTACAGCTGAGACACTGTCCTCTCAGCACTGCAGAATATATGGGAGCTGCCGGCTATAGCTAGGGATGTACGAAAGTGACTTACCTTTTGCGGATTATGTTGATGGTGGGGGGGAGGCACTCCATCCCTCCCCCTGGAATCCTGGACGGGGGGGGAGGCAATCCGTTCCTCCCCCCCAGAATCCTCGATGGCCGGCTGTGCTCCGCGGCAACTCCGCGGAGCAGCCGGCCAGGCCCAACCCAGCCCAGAGCCATCTGCAGCTGGATTTCTGGCCGTAGAGGGCTCTGGGGGGGGGGGAAACAACAACCGTGTATGCAAATGGCGGCGGCTATGGCTGCCGCCATTTGCGTTCCTTATTTTTGGCCGTCTGAATCTACGTAAATATTTACATAGACTATGATGGCAAAAATAAAGGGGAACGCAAATAGCGTAGTGGGCGCTATTTGCGTCCCTTTTTGATTCACCGTTTTAGCCTACGTAAATCTTTACGTAGGCTAAAACGGCAAATCAAAAAGGGACGCAAATAGCGCCTGCTACGCTATTTGCGTTCCCCTTTATTTTTCCGTCATAGTCTATGTAAATATTTACATAGACTAAGACGGCCAAAAATAAGGAATGGAAATGGCAGCGGCCGTAGCCGCCGCCATTTGCGTACGCGGTTGTTGGGGTTTTTTTAAAACCCACCCAGCCATGATAGGCTATGTAAAGATTTACGTAGCCTATCACATCTTCTTCTTTTTTTTTTTTAGCAAGACTGGAAATGGCGGCAGTCGGTCAGAAGACCAGCCACCGCAGCCGCCGCCACCGCACCTGCCACTGGAGCCGCTGCCACCCGGAAGATCTGCCCCAGGTGAGTCTTGTCCCGGGGGGGATCCGCGGGGGAGCGGGGGGGGCAGGCCGTTCTGCTACGGAGTTCTGGGGGCCGAATGCACTGGCATTCGGCCTCACCGAGATCTGTGGCAGAATTCTCTGACATCCCTAGCTATAGCAGCGTCTCCCCCTCCTGATTCCTTCCTGGGCTGGCTGGGTTTCGGAGGGAGCCTGACATGCTCTGCTTTACAGCTCCTCTGTTAATGCTGGTGCTGGACGGGTGCCCCACTCCACGGATCCTTGCAGACAGAGCAATGGACGGCATACATACAGCTGTGTGTGAGGGTCCTTTGTGTTTGCCTGTTGAAGCCAATGGGGTGGGAGCTTGCAGTGAAGTTTGGAAAGGGGGAAGAGTTGAAAATGTTTGGGAAATACTGCTCAGATCATTGCTTAAAAACCATCTAAGCCGTTACATGTATGTACGAGAGAGGGGGAGGAGAAAGAGAGGGTGCCTGGATGCAGCGAAATAGAAGGCTGTGCAACTGAGCTGCATTTAGATAGCGACTTTAAAAAAAAACTGCCCAGGTTACTTTATAAAGTATCAAGGGTACTGATAGTGCATTGAGGCAGCAATGAAACACAGTAGCTATTTTGTTGTGGAAGGTTTATTGGCGTCGTGGCTGCATTCATGTTCCGAAACTAGAGCCTATTCAACTGAAAGAAAGAATGTAAGTAAGAGCATTGAAAGGGAGGTTTTTGTTGTTGTTGTTGATTTTTGTTTTGGAAGGGTCTAGAAATTCCAGCCATGTAGAGTTACAATGACCAGGCAAATTTTTAATTCAACACTGAAGAAAACAGCACAAGTGTACCCTTGTAATACCCCTCTACACTACAGTGTTAGCTTGTGAAATGAAAAAGGAATACCAGAACGCAAGCCTACTTCCTAAGTAGTGACCAATTCCCATAGCGGTGGACTAGCAGATAAATACCCGCTCCTCCATCCTGCTCCTAAAGTGAAATGTGACATAGGCTCTCAAAGCAGACACCCATGCACACATAAAAATAGTTCACTCTGTCTTCTCTCCCGCTGCCCCACTTTTCAGGAGAAATCCACCCAGCCAGGTGGGGCACCTGCATCACGTGTTTCATCAGGTAGTGATGTCAGGACACCATGTGTATCTGGTCCTCCACCATAAAAATCACTGAGTAAAAAAAGCTCTCAAGGGATGGCTACATGTACTGATTCACAGTCAGGCACATGGGAGAAGTATCGTACTTAGAGACTGTGGTTGCAACAAGACACAAGCACAGTAGTCAAGATCCCTAAAATGGAGTCAGCCTCTGCAAACAATGTAATTGCACTGTATGTTCTCTCCATAAATATAATTCCAGAAGTTCAGTGCAGGGCCAGTCAATTAACCTACTCCATACACAAAAAATTAATGATGAGCATAGAAATTTATTAGCATACATTAAAACAGTTCCAGCTTGGAAGATTTCTCCTGCTGCAGTGATTAAATGCAGAGGAATCTTCCCATAAACTCACAATGAAGAATCTTCATGCAAACTCACTAAGTCTAGATTCCCATTGTCGTCGTCATCATCCAAATTTTGCTAACGTTAATTTCTATTTTTCTTTTTAAACAACTAGAGGAAAAGATCACAGAGGACCACACAAACCTACACTTTCAGTCAGTTCTGGGATCCAGCCCTTACAAATCAGTCATCTCATCACAGAAACAGTCAGCCTGACTGTTTCTAAGACTCAGCATTTATAACAAACTATTAAAGGAAAGAAAATCCTTTCAATTAAATTAAATAATTAAATAACAAAAGTACTTTTTCCTGGCAAAGTATCTATGTATACTTATGTCTTTTTGGCTTACTTATTCCTCTCTCAGGGTCACAGCTCATATATATAAAGGGCAACCAAGTCCTCAGGTATATTATCCATTCAATGGATTATACGCTTTTTACATAATCTAAATTTCCATAATCCCACTACAAACCATTCCTTTTGATTCCTGATCCTTTTCGGGATTTACACTGGCCCTGTGTACAGGCATCTGTCATAGTGCATCCCTTTGCTCTATACCTTTTCCTGGCTGGGTGTAGCTGCACAGAACAATCAGGACGGAAGGGGGCTGCTGCTCCATGCCCCCTCCCCTCCCCGATCATTGGTTCCTGTAACATGATTGATGGCTCTGCCCATCACTCCTCCATAGCAGGAGGGAAGTTGCAAGCCCTTCTAGCAATCTGGACAGCAGGCTATGGGAGCTCGTCCCCTCCTTCCTTACTCTGAGGTTGCTGGCGCTGCTAGGCCATCTCTGCTAAATATGTCAGTGTGTGATGGAATTAAATGCAGTACATTGCTTGTACTACTGAGCGTGGAAGGGTATACTGATTTCCAGGGCCCCAACTACAGAAGTAAGAAATCCACAAACGGACTTGCATACAGTCAATGCACCAAGCCATCCATAGCAGCCCCCACCTCCAAGTGACCGCTTCATGGGGGACACCTTCTTCATTAGACCCGGCTTGCTTCCCCCTCCCCTGCGCTGTCGTTGCTTTCCCCCCTTATTCTGGCTTCCCAACGACCTTGCAAGGTGGGCTAGGAGAAGAGATCATGGCTGGCTAGGTGGGAGGGAGTACTGTGGAAAACCACCTCAGCTCAGGATTACTGCCTTAACAACTCCACACACAAATCATTAAAAATGACCATGCCAAGCTCTGCATGATGAATGTATTCAGGGGAGGAGAAAAGGCACTTTTAATACCCATTGAAATCCTAACTGTCAAGCCTTTCTCCTGGGTGGCTGAGAAGGGAGACTCCCTCATCCACCCTGGGAGGAAAAAAAAACATCAATCTGGTGAGCAAAGGAGAGAAGAAGCAGTCAGTGAAGTTAATGGGAGGGGGAGGTTCCAAGTCAATGCACTGAAAGGAATGGGAGACCTTAAGACCGCTACTCTAAGTAGACTTACAATGCACTCCTACGCATGCCTACTCAGAAGCAAGCCACACAGATTTCAATGGCACTTACTCCCAGGAAAGGAAAGCCTTACAGCCAATGGGTTTACTCAGAAGTAAGCATTGCAGTGCTCAAGGAGATCTCAAAGCCTGCAGTCAAATGGGAGAGAGACAGAAACGGACACTAGAAACAGTCACCCGAAGCAGTCAGTGACCTGCCCCCCCTTCCCGCCAATTTGTCATGACAATGTTATTCAGCACCGCCCAGCAACGCCCCCCCAGCACGTGCCCACACAAAGCGGGACAAAGCACTAAAGGCGAAGTACACAGGGGGGAAATGGCGATTTCAGTCGCAAGCACAGAAAATGCCGGGTTTTCCCCGTTCTCAGGTAACACGGGAAGAGGGAGTGGAAGTTGTGCGATAGCAGCAGGAGAGCAGAGGCGTCATCTAAAGCTCCTGTGAAAACCAGTGATTATAGAAGAATGATCCTGCTAAAAAACTCAGGTGTGACGAGGGCCAGGGAGTCCACACCTTTCAGACTAGACTGAGGTTGTGCCCGTGGAAATGGTTTTAATTATTCAGAACTAGAACTGGAGAGAACTTTGCTATCTTTTATTTTGGATAGTGTGTAACCTTGTAACAGTGTGTATTATGGAACATACAGGTGTTAACCTTTTGTTTTCTATTTTTGTTCACATGTATTTTTTAATAGTAAACAAAAGACAATTGACTTGGGAGCAGGCCCTGCACATACTAGAAGCTTTGGCTGTACCAGCAGTTGGGGGAGAATGGACCATCATAATGCCTACAGTTTTGGTGCTGTGGACTACCCTTCCGCTATATAAAGCCTGGGCAGGAAGCACAAAACATGTGCTGTATAGTGGCTGGCTGGCTAGACTGGTTGCACCCTATGTTCTTGCTGGAGTGTCCCGCCTACGTCTGGGCCTTCTGACTAAGCATGACTTCCCGAGTTAGACTCTGGCTCAGTTCCTTGAATTCCAGCCTCTTTGTGCAGTGTGGCCTCCAGTCTCAGGGCTTCCTTTTCTCATGGTTCCAGCACAGACCCAAGTCCTTTGTGAAAACATGTGTGGGGGTTTTAAACCTTGCCATAACCTGAAACAATTTCTTCTGCTCTTTGTGAGAAAGTATTTCCTTGTGGCAAGGCTCAACTGGATCAACAATATACATCCCTTCCTTCTTTGAAAGTCATTTCTGACACATATAACCCAAATATTTAGATTTAGAGAACCATACACCTACAGTGCTAACTCATGCCCTTAAAAATAGCACATGAAAGAGAATTTAAGACAATATAATGTGGTTTTACTCCTTCTTATTCTTTAAAAAAAAAAAATTCTGGGAAACAAGATTGTTTGAGGGATTGTTATTGGGATGTGGAAACTTTCATCATTGATCCAAACATGGTTCAAGTCTGTAGTGACCAGCAGGGAAAAAATACAGTTACCATTTGGCAGATGTTTTGTGGCCAAAAGGATTACAAATGCGTCGATGATCTTAATCCAGTTCCCAGTGGGCAACTCGCCACATCACAGAAACCACCACCACAATTGGCAATCTGATTGTCAGCTGGAGCAAGTTGGCCAAGGCTTAAATAAGTACAGGGAGAGAAGAAGAACCCACTCATGCCTAGGTGTTGCCCTTGTAGGTCATGGCTGAGATGCAAAAATGGGGCTGATATGGAAAACCATATTGCATTGTGGGTGGAAAAAAGTTCACCCTCCGAAGCACTCAGTCGAGCTCTGTGCAAAATAATACATCACACTGCATTTTAGTCTTACAATATTACATATTTTAAAAGGACAGCAGGAGGGAAGCTAAACACATACGTTGATTAATTGTTTCAGTTAGCCAGTTAATGACATGACTAGAGATTAAAACAGAGAGTTAAGTTTTCTAAAACCAGGGCACTATTTTTTCTTGCTTCCACTGCCAGGACTCCTTTGATCCCCTGATGTCTACTTCCTGATCTTGTAGACACTTCTATACCCACAGAGCTGCAAAGTGCCCGCTGACCCAACAAGCACCACCTTTCTCACGTTCTGCGGAACACCAAAGATGGTCAGAAGAAATAGGATTGAATATTCTCAGCTTTCACACTTCCATACCTCCTTGCTCATCAGGAGATCCACCAGAGAGTCAGTGTTTGGACTACTGTGGCAGATGCTGGAAACACGATGAGCACAGGTAAGGGATGAAGGAAAGTGAACGTTTGTACATGAACAATTTCTGTCACATTATGCCAAAGAAAGAAATCCTCTAGAACAAGATGGCCGCTTCTGTGTCCTCTCAGGGACCGCATTATTCTCTAGACAGTGGTTCAGGGGCTGGAATGGAGCCTTTTGTTGCTGACCCCATATGGATTATGCTAGCACATTACAATACATAGTAAATCCCCCAAAAATGTATAATATTACCATCACCTGCCTGAGGTGTGCTAAGGACTATATAATATCACTTCAGAATCTGAATCTGGCCTATAGGCCTCCAGCTGAATGTCCTTGCTCTAGAGTATGGTTTCCATGTTGGAAGCTCTCAGAATATATCAAGAAGAATGTAACTCCATGGAAGCATTGCTGACAAGGTTACTGGGCTGGCCCTGCTCTTAGGTAGAGTCTCAGGTGGCAGGTGCTTGGGCGTGGGGAGCAATAGGAAGGTGTTGGTGGACAGATCTGCATATACCATAGGGCTTGCTCTCTGCCCTCTCACCTAGCCTGCCGCCCTCAGATGTAGCCAACAACACTGTCCCTTTGCCCAAACCATGTGTGTATCATACTTCATGAAGAAGATGATACTTCATGTGGGCAGGAGGCATAGCCTGGGGAAGAAGCTGGCAGGGATCCCATGGGGCCATATGGATGGAGACCCCATGAGCCACAACTAGCCTGCAGACTAGAGGTTCCCCATGATAGGGTGACCAGTTATACATTGTGGGAAAAGAGGACAAAAGAGGACAGAGGGCTGCACAAAAAATGCAAATGCTAATTTGTTAGTATAGATGCACATTTGGAAAGAATTACTATAATACAGGGGCTGGCAGTGCAGTGCCTGCAGGCATACCTGCGACCACCGTGACCACCCGGTACTCCCTCCAGACCCCTCACAACCCCTCATCTCGCCTCATGACCCCTCCTCTCTACTGCACAGTGCTGGGAGGGAGCACGGGATGCGGTGGGAAGGGCAGTCCAGGAGGAGAAGGAAGGAGGAGCTGGAGATGAGCATGAAAGGAATTCCGGAGGAGGAGGAGGATGGGGGGGGGAGTCTAACAAAGGGGGGGACAGGAAAAGAGAGAATCCCAACAATACATGACCAAAGAAAATGGCAAGTGTGCCCGTGGGGCCCAAAGCCCTGCCTAGCCCTGTTCTAATACATCTTACCAGAGTGGGAAGACTGACCAGGTGCCATCTATGGCTGGGCCCCTGCAAGGCCCCTGCCCTACTCTGCCTTCTTTATCTTAAAACCTGACTTGGACTGGGCAGCCCTTCAAACAGAGAACTGTCCTCTGACAGACCTTCAAAGAGAGGACTGTTCTCTGTAAAGTAGAACACCTGGCCACCCTACTGACAAGCCTGACCAACACCTTGCATGATCTGAATGGGCAGCCTGGCAGACTTTGTGAAACCTCTGCAGCGTGCAAGGTTTTTATGGCAGTCACGTCACTGTGGAAAGGGTTCCCTGAAGCGACACACTTTGAAAACAGACTGGTGTGATTAATGGAAATCAGTGGAATTATGCCAGGGACTAATTTGGCACAAGCAACCTTTAATTGTCCCCACTACACGCTGAGATAAATTTTTTCACTGCATTAAGCAGCATCAGTCATCACTTCAATTATCTCCTGAGATGTCTCTCAGTGAACACAACCTGTGCCAGGTACTGCTGTAAAGCTAAGGAAGGTTTTCTTATTAAATACAAGGAACAATAGCAGCTGTAGAGCTATTGGGCAGCTAAAGATATGATACTCCTTGGAACATGTATTATACAATATTAAGGAAAGCAAAACAGGGGATTAGGTTACCTGCAATAACAGAGGCTTAAATAGAATGGCTGATAAATGCAATAGGAGCATTCATCAGGGGTTACATTAATTTGGGGTGTGGAGACAGAAAAATGGGGAATTTCATGAGGCAGAGGCACTAAAATAGATCAGAACAAGGATTCCTTTAGAGCAGAGCTTTCCAAACTTTTTGTGTTGGTGACACACTTTTTAGACATGTATCATTTCGTGACACGGTAACTCAGTTTTACTAGCAAACTGGAGGTTAAACTAACCCGTTATAAGAGATACAGACACATACATAAATTGTAATAATGAAATGTATGGGGATACAACATATCTCATGAAAACCTTCCATTTATATTTTTAAAAATATATGATTTGTAACATAATAACATACATTGTTGTCATTTATGAGTAACAGTATGTAAATATGTGCAAGAATTTTAAAAAGTTGAATAACACCAATAACTACTTACCATTTTAATGGGATGTATGAGGTTGATGGGATGAACACAGCTTTTCAATATTTGGTGGAATATTAGATAAAGACACTCGCATTTCGTCATCAAGTATTTTTAAGCTTCCATGTTTCAGTGTCTTTAGGTTTGCCATCGTTGAAAAGGATACTTCACAAATGTATGTAGTGCAAAACTGCAGAAGAATTTTTAGCGCTTTTTTAGCTATGTTTGGATGCATTTTTGAAATGTGAATCCAAAAGTTGTCTAAGTCACCCTGTTCATGCATCATTAACAGATTTCGATCATTTTTTATGTCAGCTAATTCTCCTTCTTCAATAAGTGAAAAATTCCTCATTGCAGTTGAAAGAAACAGATTTCTGATCCAATCATAGTCCTGGATTTCAACATTTGGGAAGTAATGATGAACTTTCTCTCCAAACAATGTTAAATGGTCAACAATTAGCGAGCTGATATCACATTTTAGCGGGCACTCAGCAGTTTTGGAAAACATTTCAAAATTTCCTTCTTTCACTTTCCTTTTCCAAATTGCTATTTTGTCTCTCATAGCACAAATTTTATTTACCGCTGTTAAGATATTTTCTCCTTTTCCTTGCATACTGGTGTTTATTTTATTCAAATGTTCAAATATGTCAGCAAGATATGCCAATTTTGTGCACCAAAGTTTGCTTTGAATTAGATGGCAGAATTCATTTTGCTGATTTTCCTCAAAAAGTTTAAGCATAATTTCCCTCAGTTCATATACACGACAAAGCACTCGACCTCTTGAGAGCCAACGGACTTCTGTGTGTAGTAGAAGCTTTTTAAACCTTGCCCCCATGTCTTCACAAATATGAGCAAATGATCTTGATTGAAGAGGTCTACTTTTAATGTAATTGACCATTTGAACCACTTTGTCCAAAACTTTTCTTAATTCATTTCCAATGGTTTGCGCGACTAGTGCTTCGCGATGTAAAAAACAATGAGTAATTATAATATTTTCATTCTCTTTCTTTGCTAAAGCTATAAAACCTTTTGTTGAACCAACCATTGAGGGTGCGCCATCTGTGCATATTCCTTCACAATTTAACCATTGCAAATTATTTTCCTTCATGAAGCAATCAAAAGTTTTAAATATATCTTCACCTATAGTTCTCATTGGAAGTTCTAGACAACACAAGAATTGCTCAATAATTCTGTCAGTATGAATGAAGCGTATAAAAACCAATAATTGTGCTAACCCACTGACATCTGTTGCTTCATCTAATTGCAATGTAAAGATCGTATTATCGTCTTGAAAAATATCCTTCATTTGCTGCTTAATGTCATCAGACATGTCTTGAATACGTCTTCCGATTGTGTTATCTGCCAAAGGGATTTTATTAACTTCTATCTCAAATTCGGGTCCAAACATTGTTTGAACAATAGCACAGCAAGATTCCTTTATGGTGGTTTTGGCAATAGCGTGTGGGTCCTTGTTTTTGGCAATTATTTGAGCAACCAAGTAACTTGCCTTTTGAGCTTTCTCTGATGTCTTCACTCTTTGTGAATTATGCAGACTGCTTCTTTATAGATTTTGAAAGCTCAATAAAGTATCCTACTGGTTTTTCTGACAAATGACAGTGTTTTGAGGTAAAATGACACTTTAATTTATTTGGTACCATACTTTCATGTTTTTAGTGCTTATCTTTCTCTGTTTTTTCTTATGAAAATAACAGCACCTGCGCTCCACTCCCACAGCGATAAAGTGAGATAAAGATAGGAATCAGGACCAGGAGAAAATGTGAAAAATAAACAAAATTAACTAAAGTATTTACAATACATATTAGGACACATAGGTCCAGGTAGGAGCTCAGCTGCAAAAACACATGAAGTAGAGAAGCAGAAGTCCAACAAAAATGGTGTAAATATATTAAGGATGGCGGAGAATTTCTCCTCGAATCTTCAGGGGGCCGAGCGCCAACGCATTCGGCCCCCCAAAATCGGTGGTGAAATTCTCCGCCCCCCCCCCGGGATGGGACTTACCTTTGGCGAATGTCCCTCCCGGCGGCGGGTCCCGGCAGCGGTTCGTCGGCCTTTTGTCTGGGGCGGGGGCGGCTGCCAGTCTTCCGACCGGCTGCCACCGCCGCCATTACAAAGTAAAGTGTTAAAAAAACAACAACCCCGTGATAGGCTACGTAACGATTAACATAGCCTATCACGGCTAGATTTCCAAAGTCAGCCGTGATAGGCTACGTAAATCGTTACGTAGCCTATCACGGGTGACTTTGAAAAACAAACAAACACCTGAACTTCGGGGGGAGAAGCGAAGCACCTCCCCCCCACCGCGAAGCACCCCTGCGAAAAGGTAAGTGACTTTCGTACATCCCTAAAATATATATGTCTCACTACAAGGCTATACTGCTGTAAATATTTGCAAGGCCTATGTCCAGAGTCCAGTTCTAGCACTCTCCAGTGGTACACTGCCAGTGGGTGGTTAATCCACAATTACAGCAGAGTAAAAATAAAAATAAATGGCAGAAATCAACTAAGCTCCGTTCCGACTGGCCAAGATGGCGGACGGCCCGCATGGTGCAGTCCCAGGTGGCGTTTCCACCTGTGTGTTACTTTGGCCTGGCCGTGCGGCAGCGTGGTGCAGAAGTCCGCGAAGGGCACGCCCGAAACCACGCAGGGCTGGTGGCCGCTGCCACGTCTCCGTGCCAGTGTCGGCCAAGCTCTGCTCCCAGGGCAGTGCCTCCCTTCCCCTCTCTTCGCCCCGCGCCTCTACCTTTCTGGGGAGCGCAGGCTCGAAGCTCCTCGCCTGCCCGGCGCAGCCCTCCCTGCTCTGGGGGTGTCCAGCAGGCCGTTGTTGTCCCCCGCTGCCCTGCAGCCGCACTGAGGACATGGGGAAGCCTCTCACCCGAGCTGACTGCAAATTGCTCAACTATTTGCTCTGCTAACTTGGAATTCTCCACACTCCTCGTGCAGCCAGCATTACCACACACCTCGCCGTACCGCTCAAACACCGCCAATCACGTGCGTCCTGCATCACGACACCATGTGATCCTAAAGCAGCTAACGTTAAAGCACCTAAGCCTTAGCAGCTAAGCTGCTTTAACATGAGCTGCTTTAGGATGTTCCGGGGGAGGGACCAAGCGAAGCAAATGTAAGGGAGCTCCGCGGTGCCCTTCCGCACAATTTTCGCGCGACACACCTACACACTGCCGGCGACATACTAATGTGTTGCGACACACAGTTTGGAAAGCTCTGCTTTAGAGGCTTTTTCCTCCCACTATATTTTGGGATACAGCATTCTATGTGAAATAAATTGATTGCCTCAGTGAGAACCATTGTTATCCCCTCGTATCTGTGAATGAGTCTGTTTCAGGATCCGTTGAGCATAGGGGCACACTGTGCACATGAAGGTTGGGAAAGGGGCTGAATAAAAGTCGGTTGGTGACAGAGGAGGAGGAAGAGAAGCTGAGGAGAAAGAGCTGAAAGGACACCAAGGGAGAAGAGAGAAAGAAATGTTACATTCCATGTTTTCAACCTCAAACATCAGGAAGTGATGAACGATCTTTTTAAAAAGAGCATCTTCTTTTCACCTTTGTCTGTTTATTTGTAGCACATTCATTTTAAAAGTGTAAAGTTGTTCCAGTTGCAAGGGAAATGGGCGAACATATTTTTACCCAGTCTTTCTCAGACTATTAGCCCCTGTGGTGATATGGGGTCGGCACTAATAATAATAACAACCACACCAACAATAAAGCAGCAGCAGCAGCAGCAGCAGACGAAGAAGAAGAAGAAGAAGAAGAAGAAGAAGAAGAAGAAGAAGAAGAAGAAGAAGAAGACAGTTTAAATGAAGAACTGAAGTTATAGCCCCATCTCTGGCCAATTCTGGTGTGGCATTCCCCAGAGGTACTCATTGCCTTGCAATGCGGTGTGCTTTTAACCTCAAGAGTTCCACAATAGCTTTAGCATGTTATCCTACCTACACCGTAGCTGTCATGTTTACACTGCATCCCCATGGAACATGGCTTGGGAGGATTCCGGTTATTTGTCTGCCAGAGCAGTTGGTGCAGTGGCGAGAGTGGCCAGTTTTGCAGGGACCATAGCCCTACCCAGGTGATATTCCCCCAGGTATTGTCAGAACATGTGGAGGGTGAGCAGGGCCCTGTGCACCACCCGCAACACTGCCGTGCATGTCAGTTCCCCTGACCTGCCTCTGTTGAGCGGGAAGGTCAGGGTAGAGCTGGTGTGCGCAGGGTCATTGGGGGTGAGGCTGGCAGGCACAGCCCCGTGTCTCCCCCCACATGTTCCAATAATACATGGAGGCAACACCTACCTAAGGCTCATCTAGCCTTCCCTTTCTCTTCATTGCTCTGTCAAAGGTCTTGCATGGATGCCGGGAGACATTAGTCTGCCTGAGCAGAGGGGCCACGCCCATTAATGGCAGGCACACAGAAGACAACACTTCCATTTCAGCACTGCCCATGTCTGAGCGGCTGTGTTTCCTCAGTGCAGTAAAAACAAAAACAAAACGAACAAAAAACCACCAGCAAGCTGGGTTCAGCTATTAGGGAAAAATGAGGAGTGTCACATACGGCTCGTCTGGAGCAAATAACAGGCATGTCAGCATTGCCCCTCACTTCCCACGCCAGCTTCTAGCACTGTGGTCAGCGTCTCATTTAGATCTTGTATTCATTTTCTTCCACCAACACGTTTGTGCCCTCAACATGTAACACACTTATTTGTCTTCAGAAATGAAACAGGAGTTGACGGTAAATAGTGGCAGTGCAGCCACTGGCCTATTGCACACGCTTACAGCGACAACCAAAACATAAAACATGTTGTCCCTTTCAAACGTCTTTGCTCTTTGACTGCTGCACAGGGCACGGCCACCTGGTGGGGAGGGAAGCCCCGCCCTCACATCACAGTGCACGAGACTGGGGCCCAGGCGCTTATGTCACAGTGCACAAAAACAAGCCGGGGAGCTGCATGCTACAGAATTGACATAAAGTGTAGGGTGACCTTATGGAACAATGTCAGTCATGCGCCTGATCTTGTCTGATCTCATGAAGCTAAGCAGGGTCAGCCCTGGGTAGTACTTGGTTGGGAGACTGCCTGGGAATCAGGCATTGAGCAGGGGTTGGACTCGATGGACTTGTAGGCCCCTTCCCACCCTATGATTCTATGATGTAAAGTGAATGAATTCCAAAACCTCAGTAAAACAGCACTGCGAGGTGTGGTTACTTAAGTAATGCACACTCACGGGTGGATTAGAGGCAGTTGGATGCACCCGCCACCTCCTTCTTGCCAGCACCCCAAGGGATGTTGATTGATGAAGATGAAGATGATGATTTTGTCATTTGCCCCTTGCTCATTCTTGCTGCTGAACGATTCAGACAAACTGTCTGGTGTTGGCAAAGTTGTCCTGCGCACTCATACACATGCCACAATTAAAGTGAATATCCGGATTGGACAGAATTCATGACTGAAAGATACCCCCTTCTAGTAATTCATGTCTATCAGAAATTCCCCGAAATGTGTAGCGAGACTAAGGGCACCATCCTATGCATGTTTAGACAAACAAAAGCCCTACAACTCCCGGCATCCCTTCAGCCAGCCATGCTGGCTGGGGGATGCTGGGAACCGTAGGACTTTCTTCTGTCCGAACCTGCACAGGATTGCACGCGAAGACTTCAGAGCTGACTCTGCTCATCCTCCCTCAGGTTTCCCAACATGTTGGACAAATGCCATTGATGTGCCCTACAGCAGGGACGAGGAGCCTTTTTGAGCCTGAAGGCCACATTCCCGCATGGGCAAGCCCTCAGGGTCTGCATTCTGTGGGTGGGGCCAGAGGCAACAGTGGGCAGCAGAGGCAAAAGGAGAAGCTGTTCACACACATGGGCTGTACACACACACACTCCATCAGTGGAGCAGCCCAGGCAGGCGGGGGGCGGGGTGAGATTGCAGGGAAGGAGAAGTTTAAACTTTTAGTCCTCGGCTGAGCAGTGTGTGAGGGGCAGAGAGATGGCGGCAAAGGTAGTTCAAAGCTACCCTTCTCCACAATTTTTCTCCCATGCTGCTCAGCTGAGCGCTAGGAAACTACTGAGTAGTGGGGAAGAGGAGACTCCCCAGCTCCCTTCTTCCTGCTGCTCAGCTGTTCTCTGGTGAGATGGGAAGGGCAGGAGGCTTGGCTGGATGGGGAGGCCCCCCGGGCCACCTCGGGCCCCTAGGCTGAAGGTCTCTCACCCCTGCAGTGAGTGAGATGCCACTACAGCTGCTGCCCCTTGCTATGTCGCAGGGTTTCGTTTCGCCACCTTTTTTGATGGCACGTTATCTCAGTCTAGTGGGCATTCCACACATCTGTGTGGCAAAACAAGATGCAGCACATCAAAGCTACTGAAATGTCATCTAAAATAAACCCTGAAGCACATTTGGAGGGCTGCCCCTTCCCGGGTAAGTGGCCAAAGGAGTTTTGATCATACAGACATAGTTAGGAAGGCTGATAGATGATTGGCTATGAAGGACAAATGAAAAGCCTTGTTGCATGTCATTTGACATGTCGAAAGCACTCCTTTGTAACCCAGGTTCTCTCCCTATTGAGGACCCTGGCGCTTTCCCCCAGAGGCTGGCTGAGCGAAGGCAGGGGCTCTGCCAGGGTTGAGAGGGTCCTGGGCAAGACATCCTCAGCAGTAACTCTTCCTCTCCCCAGCACACACTTTCTCTCTCTCTCGTTCTCTCTCTGCTTCTTCATCTCTCTTCACTTCGTCTCCACCACTTGATCTTCCCCCTTTACTTAGCAGTGGCTGGCTGGCTGGCTGGCTGGCTTGCTTTTCCTTCCTTCCTTCCTTCCTTCCTTCCTTCCTTCCCTCCCTTTCTTTCTTTCTTTCTTTCTTTCTTTCTTTCTTTCTTTCAAGAGTTTGGGTGCACTGTGGAGTGAAGCTGCAGTTGCACCCGGCATTCTGATTCCCCCAGAGTGCCTCTGAGCCTACATGGGCCATCTAGAAGCTCTCTGGAGAAATAAAAATGCCCGGCCCAACTCCAGTTTCACTCCACAGCACTCCCAACCTCTTCTGGGAGCTGTTGCTTTAAAGGCTGAACGTGGGGGCCATGCAGCTGCAGCGCCCCAGACTTGTGCCCAGTGGTCCGGCCCTAGCAGCTTCACCAAGCTAAGGAGGATGCTGGAGCCCACTGTCAACCTTTATCAGTACATTGTTTCGCTCTGCTTACGTTATCTGTCTCACCTTTTTGTGCCTAACTGTCCCTGTGGGTGGAGATGGAAAAGAGAGCAGCAGGGACAAGAGAGAAATAAACCATTAAACCGCAATAAACAATTGATAAAGTTTCCTTTCTGTTGTATTTGCCCCAAATCCCCTCCAGTGTCCTACATTTGCCTGCTTCCTTCTATATTTGCTTACAATACCCCCCAGCTTTTTCTGCCTATCTCAAAGGGAGCCCTTAGAATTCTCAGCAGTCAGAGCTTGGCTAGGGAGTCTGGCTATTTTCCACATGATGAATGGGAAGTCTTGCAAAGCTCCAATTCTTTTTAACAGAAGGGAGAAGCATCTTGGCAAGGAAATCCCTTGTTTTAGAGAAAACTGATTCTCTTACACTATCACCACCTTCGTTACATTTGCCCCTCAGTATATATCAGTGTAGGGCCATGTTGCAAATATATGTGTTTGCATGAATTTTCATGGCAAAGAAATGGGCAAGTCATGTCTAGAGTGAAACCTGTAACAAGGGCTGTGCCTAGTTTGCTGTAACGATAACAAGAAGCTAAGCTATCACAAGAATGTTGATCTTTGTAAAGATGATCCGTCCCCTATCAGCCTGGTTTTTTAAAAGTATCATTTCTCATCTGACAAGGAATGCCAGGAAAGAGAATCTTGGGATGGGGATGGGGATGGGAGAGAGGAGGCGGCCGAGATTTGGCAGACATTAAAACATGCACTGAAAATTTTCCTTTGCCCCTTAAAAAAAAAAAAAAGCCATCTGTATTTGCTACAGCTAAAACTGGCCTCTTTCAGTGGCAAGCTTGTTTGCTACCCACATTCAGACTTGCCACCACTTGAATCACATGAACTGTTCTACAAAGACGTGAAAATCAAATTAACCATCATTTTAAGTGCCAAACTAAAGGCAATGTCAGGAGATCTGCAATCTGATTTTCCCCTGCTCTCTCTTTTGTTTAACCTGAAAGTATGTGCCGGATTCAGATGAGGGGCTCAGTCCCAGGAGCAGGAACTCTTTCCCCATGCTATTCTCCCAAGGAAAGTCACACTCACCTCAAAGCTGCTCTTCCCCTTATGGGGGAAACTTGCAGATACCATCTGGGTACCCAGCAGGAGAATACCCGCAGCCATTAAAAAGAAAACGGGCTGAGCAAGCCTGTGGCCCATGGGAGAGCATCTTGGGGACCTTCGGAAATCAGATGCCCGTGGCTGCGGATGCTCCTCTGAGCATGGGAGGGGGAATTCAAGATCAGGCTGTTCTCCCACCTCCTAGCAATCATCACAGAAAGCAACGCAGCAGCTGCTCTCCCGGGGATGCAACAAAGACCTTGGAAAAGCAGGGGGAGGACAAAAAGAGCAGGCAGGGAGGGGAAATGAGAGGCGTGGATCCACAAGGACCTATGGGCCCTCTGTTCCCTATCCGCCCCCACCGCTGGTAAGCCAGTCAGACAGGCTCAGAGGCCCGTTCAGCTCAAGATGCTTTTTTGTAGGACCATTGGGAGGTGAGATCCGCTGTTTGGACAGGCAGACAGTGCCAATGTTTTTGCCAATCCACCGACTCCCATCAGGCAGCATGTTAGGCAAAACCATAGTGATAGACCTATTGACGGTCATCAAAGCTGCCCAAGCTCATAATACTCCATCTTTTTATTCAGTTAAGTTATTCAGTTCAAGGGATTGAAAGGCAAGTGATTCCTCAAGCAAAAAGTATTTAACTGGTGTCCCCAGTGCAGAAGAAGTGGGCTTAACAGTCCTGTGCTGGCAAAGGGCTGCAGCTCCCCTCTCAGAGGGCCACACCTTCAGGCATGCAGTTAGTCATGCCATTGTTCCCGCTCGCTTCTGGGCTGGTGCAGACAGCATATGGAGCATGGCTCACCTGTGGCTTGCCACCTCATCGCTTAATAGCCATGTAGTGTTGACTGGCCACGCTGAGCCAATACGCAAACTGAAATGTTGACGTTGACAGTTCTGTGAATCTTGCAACACTGTTTGCCAATCAGAAAATGCATACAAAAACATATATATCAGGGGAAAGTGCACTCAAAAGTGTGTATAATAGTGAAAGTAATGTTATAAATGCATTATAACAGGGAAATTGCTTGCAAAAAGTGTCCATATTAGGCACAATTGTATATAAAAATACATGCATTAGGAGAAATGCACACAGAAATGTATATGAATCTTCATACAAACATTTTTTAAAAAATTCTTAAAGTTTGGGATGAACCAAACCTAAGGTTGGAAAAAGAGAAACTATGGCTAGATCTACACTAGTGCTTTTTATCAGTATTGCACTGATAACTGTTGGGGCATATTATGCATTCTGTATACCGCTTTTCTAGTGTTATTTCCTGCTTTTCATTCTGTATTATCCAAATACTGCAGCAGATGTCATTCTGTATGCGACAAGGGATACATGCTCAAGAGGGATCTAGCATCACCTGGATGGGATCGTATTGATATGACATGAGGTGTAGACCTGGAGAAACTGAAAATGTTGGATTTGGCCATCTCTCCTGTTGACCACTCGACCAGCAGCAGCTCTGTAGCAAAGGTCTTTGCAGTCACCGGCTACATAACCCTTTTAACTGGGGATGCCATTGCTAGGAATCGAACCTGAGACCTTTGGCATACAACGCATGTCCTCTGCTACTGAGCAATGGTCCCTTCCCCCATGCCCGCCTCCTTTCCTCTGCTTCACCTGTTCCCTGCCCCACTTCACCCCAGCCAGCTCTCCACTTGATAGGGCCTGGGTGCGACACTTTACTCCTAATCCCAATGTCAAGGCAAGGCATCCAGTGCAACTGCAACCCAACCCTGCTGGCCAGAGTTACTTCATGACGGCCTTGCATTTGCCAGCTGGTATCAGGTTTGGCCAATTATCTGGCTCCTTGGAGTTCTTCACAGACTGAGTCTAACGTCAAGGGCCCACCATTAAGGCAGGGAATGGAATCTCTGTTTGTCCAACCTGAGAGAAACGGCAGGGGACAGAGGCTGAGAATCAGCAACTTAGCCAAGCCACACAGTCAGTCCAGACTTTGAAGTGAGTCCTCTTAGCTCCAAGGACAACACGGTCTCTGCTGGAGTCCTCTAGGAAGGCTTCCACATAAGCATAAAACTACTAGGCTGACCAGATAAACGTCTGCACCATCCAAGAGCTCTGCCTAGTGTAAATATATCACCCACCTCTCTTTAGTTGTCTGCCCTTCTGCAAAAGAATGTAGTCAGGCAGTTTTGATATGTACATGTGTGTAGAGTTATTATTTGGCGCCTTCTCATTTGAACGTTCAGTAATATCTACTCTGCATTTGATGTTCCCAGTGTTAAGCCATCCAAGAAAACAAAGACACATTTTGAACCCCTGCAAGGCAGAATGGTATTTGGAAGCATTTTGGAGCAGGGAACCTGAAGGCAGAGACAACATTAAGGACCCTGCAATCCCCTCCCCAGAGAAGCTATGCTTCTTCTTTTTTTCTTATAATGCTGGTGTACAGTTACATAGGCTAGTGTGTGACTAGTAGCCCCTAATCTATTTAGGGGTTTTTGGTGAAGGCCATCTTGGGCTGAAAAGCTAGATGCTAATATAAAAATAACTCAGAAGCATGATCCAGCCAAAGTTATGCACTTTGATGTTTCTTTTCCTTCAGTGGGGGAGATTTAAGTGCATGCTGATCTGTCTTCCACCAACATCAGCAGGACTCAAACATATTCAAGTATTCATTCATTTGTCCCTCCTGCTCTCCTTCCTTCCTGTCTCACCAAGCCCAATATCCCTAGGGAATTCTGCCACGGATTCCAGTGAGGCCGGATTCTTTAGAATCATTTTTTCTTTTTCTTCTTGTTCTTTTTTCCCCCGCCGGTTTATCCTACATAAATATTTATGTAGGCTTTTACGGTGAAAAAAAAAGGAATACAAATAGCGCCCACTACGCTATTTGCGTTCCCCTTTTTTTCCGCCGTAATAGCCTACGTAAATATTTACGTAGGATAAAGCGGCGAAAAAAAGGGAACGAAATGGCGGCCGCCGTAGCCACCACCATTTGCGTATGCCGTTTTTTGTTTTTTTTCCCCCCCCAGCTGTGATAGGCTATGTAAAGACTTACGTAGCCTATCATGGCTGCCTGGCTGGATGCAAATGGCGGCCGCTACGGCGGCCGCCATTTGCATCCACACCAGCCAGTCCGCGGCCGGAAATCCAGCTGCAGACGGCCCTGGCTGGCTGGCTGCTCCGCAGAGCCGCCACGGAGTAGAGCCAGCCGGGCAGGATTCCAGGGGGGAGGACCGGATCACCTCCCCCCCCAGCGAGGATTCCGGGGGGAAGGACGGAGCACCTCCCCCCCTACGAACACAATCCTCGAAAAGGTAAGTGACTTTCGTACATCCCTAAATATTCCATGGTCTCTTACAACATTTGACCATTTCCTCCCTCTTGCTTACCCTCCAATTCCAATCCTTTGGCATGTTTAAAAATACAAAACAAAGCAACGAAAAGAACATTCCAAAGAAGTGTCCTCCTTTCAGCTCCCTGCAGACCTCTCCCACTCACCTATTCTCATGCGCCTCACACAGTTTCGCTCCTCAGCCAATTCAGGCCTGCAAGTGTTGAATCAGCAAGTGGTGGTGGGAAATCCAAGTGAACCTACCTCTAGAGTCATCCAAATTAATATTATTTTTAATTATTTCTAAAGGGCCTAAAGTCTACTAGAAGGAAGAAGAAGAAGAAGAAGAAGAAGAAGAAGAAGAAGAAGAAGAAGAAGAAGAAGAAGACTGGTGTAGTGGGGAGAGTGTTGGACTGGGAGTCAGGAGATCCAGGTTCTAGACCCCACTCAGCCATGGAAGCTCACAGGGTGACTTTGGGCCCATCACAGACTCTCAGCCCAACCCACCTCACAGGGTTGTTGTTGTGAGGATGAAATGGAGAGGAGGAGGTTTATGTACGCCACCCTGGGTTCCTTAAGAGGAAAAAAGGCAGGATATAAATGTAATAAATAAATAAATAAATAAGTCCTTCTGTATCAGGCGGGCAGGTAGGTCTTCATCCTCCTGCTTTCCATGAATGAACACATGTTGTAGTAGCAAGCAACTGCATGGCACACATTACTACCCTGTCATTTAATTGTGCATTTGGGTAGCAGGCTAACAGGTATACATTAAAGTAAGGCCCTTACCGCTGGTATTGTAACTGTTTTTCATAATACCTAAGAGAGACAAAACAGGAATTCAGTCTTCTAGACAGTTACTGAACATGTCCACCCAGAATTAAGCCCCCCCCCCCAAGATCAATGGGACTCACTCCCAAGGAAGTGTGTATAGGATCACAGCCTTAGAGACACAGAATGAGACAGTTTGCCCTTCTGTGAGAGTTGTCTCTACGTGGTGTTTGAGAGGTGTCCCTGAGTAAGCATGGGATCCTCATATAGATGACCCATATAACTACTGTGGACATGTGTTCTATATGTTGACTATTGCTTCTCAGCATATGTATGCTATGTTATTCAAAGAATAATACGTGCATGTGTGATTGTTACCCATATCTTTAAATTTCATGCTTTTTCCTACATGGATATGAAGAAGTGAAGCAAACCAAATGAAGAATGAAGATGGTGACTAACATGGCAGTGACAACCAGGGAAAGAGAGCCTGAGGTCATGGTGGAGAGCTCAGTGAAAAATCAGTGTGTGGCAGCTGTGAAAAAAGACAATGTTCATGCTAGGGGTTATTAGGAAAGATTTGAAAATAAGCTGCCAGTATATGCTCTTATACAAATCTATGATGCGGCCGGACTTGGAATATTGTGTACAATTCTGGCCATCCAATTTGAAGGCTATTTCAGAGTCGGAGAAGGGCAACCGAAATGATCAGGGAGACTAGAGCAACATCCCTATGGGGAAAGGTTGCAACGAAAGTCTGTGGATGATGGGAACTGTAGTCCAGCTCATCTGGAGGGCATCAGGCTGGGGAAGACTGATATAGAAGCACTGGCTGCATGCTTTCTGTTAACTTCCAGTCTCCAGCAAGCTCTGCAGTAAACGTTGAAAACGTGACCCTCCTCCTGTCTTCCATGAATTGTTCTCACCCTGTTCAAATCCCTGTTATACTCCGGGGCCACCGCCTTCATAAGAACAGGGGAAGAGCCCTGCTAGATCAGACTAAAAACATGGCAAGTCCACTGATTTCCTGTGCTGGCAACCCAGATGCTATGAGAAGCCCACAAGCAGAACATAAGGGCAATAGTCCCCTTCCACTGTTGTTCCACAGAAGCTGGTATTTAGAGGCATGTTGCCTCTGACCTGGGAGGTAATGTATGGTCATCGCTAGGGATGGACGAAAGTCCCTTACCTGGTCCCACAGCTTTTTTCAGGGGGGGGAGGCGCTCCGTTTCTCCCCCCAAAATTCTTGGCGGGTGGGGAGGTGCCCCATCCCTCCCTGCCAAAATTCTGGCCGGGGGGGGAGGTGCCCCATCCCTCCCCGCCGAAATTCTGGCCAGGGGGAACGCCCCGCCTCTCCGGCCACAAAAGAAAAAAGTAAAGTAAAAACAAAAACAAAAATGTGATAGGCTACGTAAAGATTTACGTAGCCTATCACGGCTAGATTTTAAAAAAACACCGTGATAGGCTATGTAAATCCTTAAGTAGCCTATCACGGCTGACTTTGAAGAAGAAGAAAAAGCGTGTACGCAAATGGCGGCGCCCATGGGCGCCGCCATTTGCATTCCTTATTTTGGCACGGGTAGTCTACATAAACATTTACGTAGACTACCCGTGCCCAAATAAGGAACGCAAATGGCGGCGCCCATGGGCGCCGCCATTTGCGTATGCGCTTTTTTTTTTTCAAAGTCAGCCGTGATAGGCTACGTAAGGATTTACATAGCCTATCACTGTGTTTTTTTTAAAATCTAGCCATGATAGGCTACATAAATCTTTACATAGCCTATCACATTTGTTGGGTGTTTTGTTTTTTTTTCACTTGGAAATGGCGGCGGAGGCAGCCGGTTGGAAGACCTGCCGCCGCCGCCATGCCGCCGAACCACCGCCGGGAGCTGCCGCCGCAAGGGACATTCGCCGAAGGTAAGTCCCATCCCGGGGGTGGCAGGGGGGGTGGCGGACTGTTTCTCCACTGATTTCGGGGGGCCGAATGCATTGGCATTCGGCCCCCCAGAGATTCGTGGAGAAATTCTCCGACATCCCTAGCATCGCTACTTATAGCCATTGACAGCCTTATCCTCTATGAATTTGTCCAATCCCTTTTAAAGCCACCTAAACTGGTGGCCATCACTGCCTACACCTTGTGGCAACCAATTCAGTCATTTAACTATGTACTCTGTGAAGAAGGACTCCTCTTTCCTCGATTATCACACCATTTAGCCTCATGGGATGTCCCCAGGTTCTGATATTATGGGAAAAGGAGGAAAATACACTTTTGACACACCATGTATGATTTTATAAACCTCTATCATGTGTCCCCTCCCCTTACCTGCCTTTTTATTAAGCTGAAAAGCCCCAAGTGCTGTAATCACTCTTCATAGGGGAGTTGCTGCTTCAACCTCTTGATTATTTTGGTTGCCCTTTTCTACTAGGAGTGCACGAAAGCCACTTACCTGGTCTTGCAGCTTGCTTCGCGGTGGGGAGGAGGCGCTTCGCTGCTCCCCCTGAAGTTCAGGCTGGGGGGGGAGGCTTCCCGCCTCGCCCGGCCGAAATTCAGGCCGGGGGGGAGGCGCCTCGCCTCGCCCGGCCGCGAAATAAAAAGTTTAAAAAAAAAACGCCCCCGTGATAGGCTACGTGACGATTAACGTAGCCTATCACGGCTAGATCTGCAAAGTCAGCCGTGATAGGCTACGTTAATCGTCACGTAGCCTACTACGGGTGACTTTTTAAAAAAAAAGCGCGTACGCAAATGGCGGCGCCCATAGGGAGCTGCCATTCGCGTTCCTTATTTGGTCTTTTTTTTAAAGTCACCCGTGATAGGCTGCGTGACGATTTACGTAGCCTATCACGGCTGACTTTGCAAATCTAGCCGTGATAGGCTACGTTCATCGTCACGTAGCCTATCACGGGGGCGTTGTGTTTTTTTTTACTTTTATTGGAATGGCGGCGGCGGCAGCCGGTCAAAAGACCGGCTGCCGCCTCTGCCCCTGTCGAAGACCTGACGAACCGCCGCCGGGACCCGCCGCCGGGAGGGACATTCGGGAAAGGTAAGTCCCGTCCCGGGGGGAGTGCGGGGGGCGGGGGGGTGCAGAGAATTTCTCCCCGAAACTACTTCGGGGGGCCGAACACGTTGGCACTCGGCCCCCCGAAGTTTCAGGGAGAAATTCTCCCCCATCCCTATTTTCTACAGCTTTTCCAGTTCTACAATATCTTTTCTGAGGTGCAGTGACTGGAACTGCAGGCAGTATTTCAAGTAGGTCGCATCATAGATTTGTATAAAGGCATTATGATATTGGCCATTTTATTTTTATGTTTGATCCCTTTCCTAATGATCCCCAAAATGGAATTTGCCTTTTCACAGCAGCCGCATGACTGGTTGTTTTTTTTATTGAACTATCCACCATGGCCCTAAGATCAGTCATCCCTTTCCTAACCAATTACCAGCAGCTCACATCCTGTCAGCATATATGGGAAGTTTGCCCCAATGTGCATCACTTTACATGTATTTACATTGAACTGCATTTGCCTTTATTGTCCACTTCCTCCACTTTGAAGAGATCCTTCTGGAGCTCTTTCCAATCCCTTTTTGTTTTTTCCGCCCTGAACAATATAGTGTCATCAGCAAACTTGGCCACCTCTCCGCTCACCTAACTTCAGTTCATTTCTGAACAAGTTATGAAGCACGGTTCCCAGTGCCAATCCTCAGGGACTCCATTTCTTACTCCCCTCTATTTTTCCCTCCTACTCTCTGCTTCCTGTTGTTTCACTCTTACCAACCCATAAGAGGATCTTTCCTCTTATCCCATGATAGCTAAGTTTACTTAGGATGTTGCCAAAAGCTTTTTTGAAGTCCAAGTACGTCGTCACCCTGTTCGCCCTATTTTGATATACTCAAAAAACTTGTAACAGTGTGACCCTCAGCATGCCTAGGCCCCAGGCATAATCCTAGGCATGTCTGGACCCCTTACAGAATTTCACATTTTTGAACCAATATGCAAACTGAAGCTCACTTATCCTTCAAAGTTCACACTTCACCTAAATGTGCAGTGCAATTCTCCGGTCAAAATATTTATACAAAAATGCATATTTCAGGGGAAGGTGCATGGAAAAATGCATATATTAGTGAAAATAATGTTCAAAATTAGATTATATTAGGAAATTGCTTGCAAAAAGTATGTGTATTAGGGAAAATAGAGTACAAAATGCATGTATTAGGAGAAATGTGCACAAAAATGCAAACATTTTCATGTGAACTTTTTAGAATTCTCACATTTGGGGATAAACTCAATTTAGAGCACAATCCTAACTAGATAGGTGGCCGCCTCTGAACTCAGAGGTGACCACCTATCCAAAGCAAGGCAGGAGAGGCACAGGGGGATCATTCCCCCTGCACCACTCCTGCCTTGCTATTTTTTGCCAGGCAGTCATTTTCGGCTGTCTAGTGGCGGGGGAGCCAACCAGGAGAGGAAGCTGCCATACGACACATTGGATGTATCATACATGCAGCTCCGCTCTTCCCACCCTGGAACGCCCCCAGCCCTATCCCTTTTCAGTCGCTCCACGCTCCTCTTGCGAGCATGGAGGACAGGGCTTCTCCGTGCTGCCTCAGAGGTGGCACGGACAAGGGGGGCAGTTTTCCGGGAACTGACTTCAGAGCACGGGCTCCGAGGTCAGTTCCCGGAAATGATCGTATCCTATGGCCCACTAGACAGTGTCTAGTGGCCATAAGATTGCTCCCTTAAGGAAGGAAAAATGAGTTATGGAGAGGAACCAAAATTGACAGGTTTGTTTGCCCGAGAGAACTCCCCCATTATCTTTTGCCATGTGGAGGCTATGGTAAGGGTTCCCTGAAGATTAAAAAATTATGAAAACCAGTACTATAAAGTGCTCTATAAAGTGCTGATAGTTATTTCTTCGATACAGCTATTCTTAGATAGAAATAATATGGTTTTTACCCCTCCTCTTTTGACATGTGAAATCTCAGTGCATTTCATTTTGCCCATTGCTAGCAAGTTCTGTGAACAGAGCATGTGGAATCAACAAAAAACAGATGAACTTTTAATCAATACATGGAGAAAGCTGCTCGCACAACTGGCTGTTGATAGCAGTTCACTTGCTGCTGACACTGATCCACGGAATGTGTCTACCATACATTCATCCCAAAGGTTTTTGCCACGGTTATAAGCTGGATGTGCCAAACAGTTGACAACTGTCAAATACTTTTGTGGCTTTCTCTAGCCACCCTAACAGCAGGGCCAGCCATGGTTAGTACTTGGATGGGAGACTGCCTGGGAATCATGCTTTCTGCATTGAGCAGGGGGTTGGACTCGATGGTCTTGGAGGCCCCTTCCCACCCTACAATTCTATGATGTCAAGGAAAGGCCTGGACGTGCCCAATCTTGTCTGATCTCGGAAGCTAAGCAGGGCCAGGGTCAGCCCTGGTTAGAACTCGGATGGGAGACCACCTGGGAATCATGCTTCCTGCATTGAGCAGGGGGTTGGATTCAATGGTCTTGTAGGCCCCTTCCAACCCTATGATTCTGTGACTCACCCTCAGCCTGAACAAAGCCTTCCTGCATTGAGCAGGGGTTGGACTCAATGGTCTTGTAGGCCCCTTCCAACCCTATGATTCTATGATTCTGTGATTCACCCTCAGCCTAAACAAAGCCTTCCTGCATTGAGCAGGGGTTGGACTCAATGGTCTTGTAGGCCCCTTCCAACCCTATGATTCTATGATTCTGTGACTCACCCTCAGCCTAAACAAAGCCTAACTAAACATGACTACATTTGGGAACATTCAACCCTGTTGCTCTTGCCTCCCCTTTTCTTTTACAAGGGTTGGACAGTCCTCTGTTGTTTTCCACCATTGCCCACATTGAGATTCCTCAGGGGAGGGGCTGTATGTTACTCCGCAAAGCAGTCTTTTCCAATCGGGTGCCATCCAGATGCTTTGGACATCAACTTCCGTCATCCCCAGCCAGCATGGCAAATGGTCAGGAATCCTGGGAGTTGTAGTCCAAAACATCTGGAGGACACCAGGTTGGAGAAGGCTGCTGTAAGCTATGACATATATTGATGGTGGTCAACACAGTAGTAATGACAATTTAGCATCTTCCAGGCAACGTATTCACCTCAACAACAGAAATCACACATATACTTTCTAGAAGATAGAGAGAAAATAGAACTATTGCTCCTGGTTCAGAGGCCATTGCTAAAACAGACAGACGGAGCTATTTCTGCCAGGAAATATGTAGGGGTGGACGAAAGTCACTTACCTGTCCTCGAAGCTTGTTCGCGGTGGGGGGAGGCGCTTCGCTGCTCCCCCCGTGAAGTTCAGGCCGGGGGGGGGGAGGCTTCCCACCTCACCTGGCCAAAATTCAGGCTGGGAAGGAGGCTTCCCGCCTCGCCCGGCCAAAATTCAGGCTGGGGAGGAGGCGCCTTGCCTCGCCTGGCCACGAACTCCAAAGTTTTTTTTTTAAAAAAAACACGCCCCCGTGATAGGCTACGTGACGATTAACGTAGCCTATCACGGCTAGATCTGCAAAGTCAGCCGTGATAGGCTACATTAATCGTCACGTAGCCTATCACGGGTGACTTTAAAAAAAAAAAAAAGGCGCGTACGCAAATGGCGGCCCCCATAGGGAGCTGCCATTCGCATTCCTTATTTGGTCGCTGTAGTCTACGTAAAGATTTACGTAGACTACGGCGAAAATAAGGGCAACGCAAATAGCGTTGCCCTTATTTTCACCGTCGTCTACATAAATCTTTACGTAGACTACAGCGACCAAAAAAGGAACAGGAATGGCGGATCCCTATGGGGGCCACCATTATCCGTACGCACTTTTTTTTTTTTTAAGTCACCCGTGATAGGCTACGTGACGATTTACGTAGCCTATCACGGCTGACTTTGCAGATCTAGCCGTGATAGGCTACGTTAATCGTCACGTAGCCTATCATGGGGGCATTTTTTTTTTCTTTGATTGGAATGGCGGGGGCAGCAGCCGGTCAAAAGACCGGCTGCCGCTCCCGCCCCGGACGAACACCCGCCGAACCGCTGGCCGGACCCGCCGCCGGGAGGGACATTCGGCAAAGGTAAGTCCCGTCCCGGGGGGGGTGCGGGGGGCGGGGGGGTGCGGAGAATTTCTACCCGAAACTTGTTCGGGGGGCCGAACACGTTGGCACTCGGCCCCCCGAAGTTTCGGGGAGAAATTCTCCGCCATCCCTAGAAATATGTTAAGATTATAAGGCACTATAATAATTTAACAGAAGATATTATGCAGTGTTAGCTGTACCTAAACCCGTTGATTTCATAGCTTAACTATTCCTAACTCTGCATGATATTTGGCACAGAATATTATTGTTCTGATCTTATATATATTACACACGCGCACACAAAAGGGGCCCTTGCTATACACAAATATACATGGTTCCTTCATAATCTCACCTCCCATCCTTCAATGAAAGCTGCACAGTACCTATGTATATCATATATTTGTTACATCAAAATTATATAAATGCTACTGTGTTCGAACTGGTTGTTTGTCTGAAAATGTCTTGGTCTTCAGTTTTAAAATGTTACTGCACATATTATCCTGCTGCAGCATTTTATCCAAAGTCAGTATGAGGATCCCACAAACTCTATGCATAGACTAACAGCAGGATAAACACATAAATGTAGTAATAATGACTAGAAAATAATTACCATTAATATCAATGTAGTTGTAATTACTGCGCATTAAGTAATTTTAAGACTGATGCATGTGATGCCAGGATAAGGTTCTTAATCTTATCCTGATTATACACTTCTTGTGCTGAGTTGCTAAAATTTCTTTACGCAATGTTAATTTCTTTAGCTGCCTTGAGCAAGCCAATGGGGAAACAGGGTATAGATGTAATAAATTGCTCTTATTTATTAGTAATAATGTTATGTATTGCTTAGTTGTGCAGAGGAGAAAAGAGCACAGAACATCTAGGAAAAAGGGATCCAATGGATCTAAATTTCCTACATAGTAACTGTGGAAGCATTTGCTTCCCTTCCAAATCAGAATACTAAGATTCCCTCAGAGACCCCAAAGAGGAAATAGTCACAAAACGTCTGCCAAGCTTTACTCTTCAAAGATTACCACTACTAAACTGGGGAAAGTACATTTACCCACAGCACACACACATACACACACCACAAGTTCAGTAGGGTACTTTCCATGAGACATGGAAATAATGTATGGGAATTCTGGGCCAAGGAGTTTCATCAGTTTTCCGAATGGAAGCAAGTGCTTTGTAGAAAGTATTGTAACACAATATATGGGATTTATAACAAGCTACAACAGCAGTGCGCTAAAGCCATTTTACATAATTATTGTCACATTTATAAAATAAAGTTTAAAAGAACACATAGCCTAACAATAATAAGTAACCAAGCTAAGATGATGCACTTGTAAGGCCTATTGATTACAGTGGGAGAAATGGAAACCCATGGTTCACTTTCCCACTTAAATCAGTGGCATTGGGGGGCTGCAGTCCTATGCCAAGGGAGTTCCATGGAGCAAGAAAGACTTATTGCAAACATATTGGCTGGATCATAATAGAATGAACTGTGACCAGCCAACCAAGGGCATGATCCAGCCCACATGGTGCACATTTCATTGCCATTATTCTCAATGGGAGGTATTTAAGCTCCGTGGTGTCCCCAACAAATAACATAGATGTTATTGGAACATCTCAGCCAAAATCCCAGGGCTCCTTTGTGGCCACCCCTTCTCGGACTGGGAGGGAGAAAGAGATTCACTGCAGCACAACCGATTAAACAGATGCGTTCAGTAGCCTGAGCTGGATAAGGAGATGCTTAACTGCCTGTGCTCAACCAACTTATTTTTAAATCCCAGTAGCTGTCCAAAGAAGGTGTCTGGGTTGCTCAGAATAAGCTCAGTCCTTATTCAGGTAGAGTTCACTATCTAAATCAAGAAGGCTCTGTGTGGTATGTGGATATCTGGGAAACCAAGTCATTATTACTCCCTATTCTATTACAGTGGATATGCTGGGCAGCAAAATAAGGTTAGAAACGGGAAGGAGCCATTCCCTACAGATGGGAGTCCCTCAGTATGCAGGGAAAATATGTGATTTTTGAAACAAACTCTGGCCTTCACCTCACCCCACCCTCCCCCATTGGCCATCATGAAGCCCTCAGAGAGAGAGCAATGTGCAGGCCGGAGCCCTCAGCCAGCCAGGGAAGCTCAAATCTACTAAGGTCAGCAGTGTAGTGGTGGTGGGTCATGCCGGGGCTTCTCTCCGGCCTTCTTTTGAAGCCAGCCCCCAGCCGGGTCACAGTCTGCTAGAGAAGGCGGAGGGGGTAGAGGAAGTGCGGGCGGCTGCCTCTTGGCTGCCTCTCGTCTACTGCTCAGAGCTGGCCAGGCAAAGGAGCGAGCGAGCGAGAGAGGGAGCCTGAGGGAGCTCTGCAGCTCCTCTCGCCCCCCCCCCAGCTCTTGGCTTCTCTGCCCGTCCCTGCCCCCTGCCTGCACACCCGGCGCTGCCCTCATCTCCTGCAACACCAGCCACCCGTTCAGGGCTGCTGCTGCTGCTGGCCACGGCAGCAGCAAGAGAGGTGGGGGGGGGGCGCTGCCACCATTATTCACTTATGGGGCAGGGCAGGTGGCTGGTTTGTGCCAGTTTTTTGGATTTATCACACAATCTTATGCATGTTTACTCAGAAGACAGTCCCACTAGGTTCAGTGGCCAATTGGGCTTTCTCCAAGGTACATGTGCATAGGACTGCAGCCTTAGCAGCCTTCCCAAGATCTCTGGAAATTGAATTCGAAATAAAGACCCATCGGATTGCACTGTTAATTCTTGAACATTCATTTCTACAGTAAGCAGAACTGCCAAATGCAACCTGCTCTGTCAGCGACACTTTTTGGCACAAGGCTGGCATGTACCTGGGCAAACAAACCCTGGCGAGGGAAGTGAAACAGAAAAAAAAAACAGTTGGGGGGAGAGGAGAAAGAAGGTAGGGGTGCGTGTGTGTGTGGTTCAATCCAGCTGGGTGTGCGGACGTTTCTGTTGCGAGACGGGATGGGAGAGATATAATGAAGGCGCTTAGGGCTAGTGGGTAATGTTGGGATGCTATGGGAGTGTGCAAGGGGGCTGTTTCAGTGAGAAAGGATCTGTCCATGAGGGCTGAGTTGAGAGGGTGAAGCTTCCATAGAGTATCATATTTTGAAAATCTAAAATGTTTGTGTTTGAGTGAGTGGGTGGGTGGGTGAAAAAGATTAACACCCCTGCATTTTTTTTTTCTCCAACTGGAATCCCGCTGCCTTGCTCTCAGCTGCACTGTTCTTGGATCCCACTCGAAGGCTGCATATCTTACAAGGTTGTACAATCTTAGAAGGGGCGTGGCTGTGGCTGTCACGAAGGGACCCTGCCCTTCTGAATTTGCACTACTGGTTGATTTCCTCACGCCCACCCCCGTCTGCTTCATCCTCCCACAAGCCTCTGTGGTGGCTACAGGGCCTGGTGGGAAAGGGGCGGAGCTTGCTGCCTTCATCCCTGAAGCCAACATTGCCTCACCTTTGCTGGAGCCAGGAAGCGCCTGCAAGAGCAAAGGCAGCTTCAGCTGGCCTTCTTCTCTCCATGATCTGGTCTGGGTCTCCCTCAGTGCAGCAGCAGTATTAGTCATGCTCAAATGCTTGTCGAATTGAAATGCTTGGTCCTCTCATATAACACTAAAGCTCAGGGGACACCCAGTGCAATTGCCGGACAACACCTCCAGGACAAACTGAAGGAGCAAAGGGCTGGATGCGCCTGGTCTCGGAAGCTGAGCAGGGTCAGCCCTGGTCAGTACTTCGATGGGAGACCGCCTGGGAACCAGGCTTCCTGCACTGAGCAGGGGAGGGGTTGGTCTCGATCATCTTGTAGGCCCCTTCCCGCCCTACAATTCTATGAAAGACTTCTTCACACAACCCCCGATTCACTTCTAGACTTCACAGCCACAAGGTGGGATGATGGCCACTGGCTCAGATGTTTGTGGAGGGGGGCGGGGTTGCTGTTGTTGCTTAAATGATCAGACACATTCATAGAGGACAGGTCTATCAAGAACCATTAAGCTGAATGGAAACTCCATATTCCAAGGCAGTATATCAGGGAACCCCAGATGCTGGGGACCAACAACAGGGGAATGCCATCAGCTGCTTGAGGGTGTCCAGGGGAAGCCTGTCCTGTGCGGGAAAGGGTGCTGGAGCAGGCCCTAGCCTTGGTCCCATCCAGAATGGCAGCACATTATGAGTTTTAATCAGTCCCGGTTGTGTCTTTATTTATGACTGACAGTTCAGAGTTGTTCTTAGTTATATATTTTTCGTGTATATTGTCTGTGTGCTTTTATGTAAATATTTTTTAAACTTTTTATACTGTATTTAATGTTTTAACTTCTGTAAACCGCCCAGAGAGCTTCAGCTATGGGGCAGTATAGAAATGTAATAAATAAATAAATAAATGGGTGCTACAGTTCTTCTCGATTTGGATGTTCACCTTTCCATCACTGCCTTCCTGCTCTGCTTGATTCAAGAGAGGCCTCAAAGCCTCTCCCAGTCCATTCCAGGAAAACGAATGATAAGCTGGGAAGGGGGAGGCATGGGCTATTTGTGTGTGTGGCGGGGGGGGGGGGAGAATCAGGATTAATGTCCCCACCTCAAGGATCGCTGTTCCAGAAATCCGCGCTCCGGAGCCAATCTCCGTGAAGGGAGCTCTAAATAAAGCCTGCGCTCGCTCGTGTGTGTGCGTGTGCGTCCATCAGCCAGGGCTGCTGCCTTCGTATTATTATTATACTTCTATAGCTTTTGCCTTCGGACCTTATAATTATGTCACACTGCAAGGGAAACCACCAGCATCTGGTGTGTGGTTGAGAAAACTTTTGTTTCAAGGCTTGAAACTATTTATAGCAAGGAAAAGTGGGTAAGGATAGTCATTTCCTAAAGTTTTTCAAGAAAACGCGGCTGGGGTGATATTAAGGGGGGGAGGGATTCTTTTCCTAAAAATATATATATTTTATAAAATACATAAATACTCCCCCCCGCGCGCGCGCGCCGCCTACGCTCCCAGGCGCGCCCGCTTCAGGAGAAGGAGCCCGTAAGCAAGGTCCCAAGGACTCGGTGCGCCGCGCGACGTGAAGGGCTGGAGGCGAAGTGACTAAGCTGAATCACTGGGCTCCAACGCCATGCAAACCCAGCGCGCTGCCATAAATCAGGCTTCTTTTAAAATCGGTGGCCAGGGCAGATGTGTTTCATTATGAATTAAGGAGGGAGAAATAGACATGTTTCTTTTCTTTTTCTTTCGAAAAAGGGGGTGGATTTCTAACTTGAGCGGGGATGGAGTGTGTTTGCCCAGAGAGAAGGAGACGCTGCAGATGCGCCGAGAGAGAGAGAGAGAGAGAGAGAGAGAGAGAGTCAGGGGGAGGGAGGGGATTATATTGCAAACAATAGGCGACAAATGCGTTATAGGTCTGGACGCACGTAGATAATCCGCGGGAGTTTATCCGGCACAATCCATCAGAAATCCAGCACTCTCTAGTCGGAGCCTATGCGTGTTTACTCAGGTGTAAGTCCCACTGCGTTCAAAGGGGCTTACTCCCTGGGAAGTGTGCATTCAACGAGGGTAGGTGGCCTGAAACCCGCGTTGAGGAAAGCGCGGCTGCGCCGCCGCCATGAGCGGGATTTGTGCGGCGGTAGCGAGCGCTGCAGCGCGCTCCACGCTGGGGGGGGGGGAGCGGGGAGGGCCTTGTGCCCCTTTCTCAAAAATGCCAAACGAGACGCCACGCACGGATCGCGCGCCTCTTCTTTCTGGCGGCGCAACGTGACAGCTATGCTCCAAGCGTCTCAAATCTTGCCTCACCGAAGAGCTCGTGTGCAGTGCGATCCTATGCGCGTTGCTCATGTGCAGTGCGATCCTATGCGTGTTGCTCATGTGCAGTGCTCATGTGCAGTGCAATCCTATCTGCGTTGCTCAAAAGCCCCCGGGTGTTCAACGGAGCCTACTCCCGGGTAACCGCGCACAGGAGCGCAGCCTGAGGCTGCAAGTCTGCGCGCAATTCCTGGGGAATAAGCCCACAGAATTCATGGGAATGCAGTGGTGTATCCAGTATTCGTCTAACTGAAGTCCCAGTCATTTCAATGGGTCTACTCTAAGAAGGACCAACATTGGCGACGACCCTTCGCCTCGAGCGACCGTCTTCTCCCAACGGCGCGGCGTGGAGGATGCCGGGGGGGCATCCTGGGTCCGCGCTGCCGCCGGACTTGGGGACACCGGGGGTCCCAGCATCCGGGAAGCAGAGCCGGGCTGCCCTCCCCGGCCGCCAGCCGCCCCCCCCCCCCGCGAGCCGGAACCCGCCGCTGGGCCTGTCCCCAGGAATCCGAACGGCGGCGGGGGGGGGCAGCCGGGGCTTGCCCCCCCCCTCGAAGGGAGTCCCCCGAAACTGTCCTCGGGGTCGAGACGCCCTGCCCCGAGCTCAAGGGGCGGGGAGGCTGTCCGCGCCCCTGTCCGTGCGCGTGCCCGTTCCTCTCCCCGAGGGATGGATGGGTCGGAGCCCTGGAGGTCTCCCCCGCGGCAGCGCCTCCGCCTGGGCCACCCGGACCGGGGTGGGTTCGGGAGGCCGCCGCGCCGGGCTCCTTGCGAGAACGGAGAGGGAGGGGGAGAGGCACGTGGGGACAGGCCGGAGGTCCAGGCCCCCGTCTCACCGGGGAGGCGCACAACAGGCTCCGCCCGAGGGGTCCCCAGTCCGGGTGCCGGGCAGGGCGCTCCGCGGAAGGGGCTGCCTCGGAGGGAACCCGCGGCGCGTGTCTGCCTCCCTCCCGCGTCGCACCCGCGGCCGGCGGAGCCCCCCATCCCTCCTTCTGGGGCACCTGCTCGCAGCATCCCGGCCGGAACATCTCCGCCGCGAGCATCCTTCCGCAGAGGCTCTTCCCGCATCCAGCCGGGGCCTTCAGAGGGGACCAGCCCACCGGCCGCCGCTCACCTGCTGGCGGGGGGGCTCTCCTCGCCGCCGCCCCCCCCCCAGTGCCCGCCGGCGCCCCGGGATGCCGCCGCCCCGCCCCGCCGCCGGCCCCAGAGGAGAGGAGAGGAGAGGGGGGGGGCACTCACAGGTAGCTCCCGCTGGTGAGGATGAGGAAGATCTGGGGGTAATAGACGGCGAGCAGGAGGCGGCGAGAGGAGAGCAGGATCATGGTCGCGCCCGGGGCCGGGGCCCCTCCTCGGGCTCGGCGGTCTTCGGGCGCAGCGGTCCGGGCCCCGCCGCGTGTCTCCCGGGGGCGGCGCGGCGCGGTCGGGCCCCGCGCGAGGCCCCGATCCGTCCCGGGCGCGGCGCGGGGCTCCTCTAGCGCGCGGCGGCGGCGGCGCCGGGGGCCTCCGCGGGGGCCGTGGCTGCGTGCGCCCGGGCGCCGCCCGCCCTCGTCGCCTGGCAGGGGCCGGGAGCCCGCTCGCTCGCTCGCGCCGTCTCCCGGCGGACTGGCGCGGCGGCCGGGGCTCGGCGGGGCCGGCTGCGCGCCTCGCCCGCTCTCCAGAGAGCGCCCGCTGCCATTGGGCGAGCGCGGCCGGCACGCCGCCTCCCCCGCCGCGCCGGGCTATAAGGGGAGGGCGGCGGCGGCGTGGCCCGGCCCGGCGAGCGGAGGCCCCCCTCCGCGGCGGAGCGGCGCTCTCCCGCTGCGCTTGCCGGGCGGGGCGGGGCGGGGCGGGGCGGGGGCGAGCCCGGGCCCCTCCGCTCTGCGGCAGCCCGGCGCGCGCACGGGGGCTGGCCGCGAAACGGGAGAGCCCCCGCCCCGCGGAGCTCGCAGCGGCCCTTCTCCTGGGCAGGGCGAGGCGCCAAGCTCGCTCCTTCCAGCTGCCCGTGTCGTTTCCCGACGCCCGCCGGTTGTCCTCCCCGCCGCAGGCAATTTAAATGGACGCCCCTCGGGGCAGAGACCTTCCCCCCCCCGTTCCAGTCCTTTGGGGTCAGGAAACAGTCCCTTGCCACGAGCGGGGACGGCACCGCCTAACGCAGTCCCTGCAATGCCTGGCGTCGGCATGGGGGGTGTGAGGCTTTGCGAACGCGTCTACGTTTAAAAGGATCGCTCGTGGCTGCGGAACCCGGCATCTCCGGGGAAGAATAAGGCTTGCTAACGCCGAAGGGGAGACGTGCCCTGGCGCAGTTCGAGAAAGACAGCAAGGCGGTTGGGTGCAGTGAGGCAGAAAGAGAAAAATCCCCCCCCCCCGCACATTTCATGAGGCGTAATCGCCCCCGGTTCAAATCTCGTTTCACCCCTGAACTCACTAGGAGCCAGTCCCTCCTCCCCGCTTCCTTTCAGTCCCCCATCAGCAATATGCGAATAGCAAGTGCTGGCCTACCCCACAGGGCCGTTGTGAGAATGGCTAAAATCGTGTGGGTGACGCCTCTGGTCAAATGCAAAACCTCATGATTAGCTGCCACCACAACGGGATACGTCTTCCTTCATTTGTATCGAATGATCCCCGGAAGTACTAGTTCCCCTCTACTCAGCACTGGTTAGGCCTCATCTGGAAAACTGTGACCCGTTCTGGGCACCACACTTGAAGAAGGATGCAGACAAGCTGGAGAGGGTTCAGAGGAGGGCAACGAAGATGATCAGGGGACTGGAAACACAGCCCTGTGAGGGACTGGGCATGTTTAGCCTTGGGAAGAGAAGACTGAGGGGAGATCTGATAGCGCTCTTCAAGTTCTTGAAGGTTGTCCCAGAGAGGAAGGCCAGGATCTCTTTTCGATCATCCCCGAGTGCAGGACACGGAATAATGAGCTCAAGTGGCAAGAAGCCAGATTCCGGCTGAACAGCAGGAGAAACTTCCCGACTGTTAGAGCAATATGACAGTGGAACCAATTCCGGAGCGAGGTGCTGGGCTCTCCCACACTGGAGGCATTCAAGACGAGGCTGGACAGCCATCTGCCAGGGATGCTCTGACCTGGATTCCTGCAGGGGGTTGGACTTGATGGTCTTGTAGGCCCCTTTCTACTCAGTGATTTTGTGATTCTATATTTATACTCCGCTTTCCCAAAATTCACTGCCAAAGTGGCTTTCAAATCTATCAGGAAAAGAGATGCATGGCTGCAGACGTGCCTGCCGCTCTCTTCTGCCTCCTGGTAGTTGATGACCCAGTGCCAGGTTCTTCCCCGGGGCGGGGGCAGAAGGAGCTGCAGGGGGACACAGGCACTGGAGGGTGGCCTGCCTTCCCCAGTCTGGCACACTCCAGATGTGCTCGGCTACAGCTACAGCTGGGGTTGACGGGAGTTGTAGTCCAACCCATCTGGAGGGCACCAGGCAAGATATATTATCAATCCCATACAGAAAGAAAATATATAGTCTTCTTTCTTTCTGGGACCGATAATGAGGTGTGACAACTGCTCCCTTAAAAAAAAAAAAAAGGAATAATAATATAAAATAACAGAAATCTGGAACAGGACAACTCCAGGAAAGACACACACGCACGCGCACAACACTGCAAAGTGGCTCAAGTCTTTTGCCTTCTCTGCCTCAGTTCCCCGCCATCCCACGCCCCCGAAGGGTTTGAAAAACACCCTCCCGTCTCTCTAGCAGCAATCCTGGCTTCCCCCCACCCCCGCCCCCCCAAGGGTCAAGCAGCGTCATCTACAGGATCTCGTCGCAACCTTCATGGCAACAACCCCACGAGGGAGGACAGCGTTCTCTCCGTGGCGTGGATCGCGGCTGCAGCTGAGCGATCTCCTGCTCGTGGCCGAGGAGAACCCCGGGCCGGGGACGGAGGGGAACCCCGGGCCCGAGCTCCGCGGGGAGGCGCTGCCGGCGAGCGGGCGCGGGGCTGCAGCCGCCCGCCCTCGGCCGGACCCCGCGCGCTCCGCGGCGCAGCAAGCGAGCGGGCGGCCGACGCTCCTGGCGACCCCGCGCCGGAGGCGAGCGCGCAGCCCTCCGCGCTTGCGGCCGGCCCGGGCAGCCGAGGCAGGCGGCGAGGCGCTCTCCTCGCTGGCTGCCTGGCCCTCGGCGAGCGCTTCGCCCGGAGGCGTCCCTCGCGGGGCGTCGTCCGCCGCGCGTCCTGCTTCGTCCGTCGACCCTCCTCCGGCAGTTCGCCTCGGGTCCAAACGCGCGCAGCGAGCGGGGCGTTTTCAGGAAGCGCAACGGCCGCCGGCTCAGATCCCCTTTCCTCCTTGAACGTCCTTAAGGGCGCAATCCTGTGCAGGTCTCTTGGCTGGGGATGCTGGGAGTTGTAGGGCTTTTTTCTGTCTAAACCTGGATAGGATTGCGCCCTAATTGGTCTTTTACTCTTCTAACCCAGGGGACTGCAACCTGGGGCTACAACTTCCGTAATCCTTGACCATTGGCCATGGGAGTTCTATTGGGCCAGTCTCCAATATCTGGAGAGCTCCTAGAGGGCCAAATGTTATTCGCCTGTTCAAGCAGAAAGAATGAACTTCGCGCCCTCCCTCCGCTGAACCCAAAGGAGAGAGGGAACGGATATTATGGTGGTGGTGGTGGTGGTTATGCATACGTTTGCCTGAATCGTTTCAGTACACTTTTGTACACCACCCTGGTATCTTTTTGATGAACGGCGGTTAAGAAAATCGTGAAATAAAGTAATAAAATGTCATCGTAAAAATACAGATAAACGTGACTGGAGTTTTGGCTGTACTCCTGAGTGACTTCCGAATTGATAGGAAAGGGGTTTGTGTGGAAGCACTGGCTCCATACAGAAGATGAGTGTTTGCTAGGGAAATGCTCTCTGGGGTGCCTATTTGATCGTGGATGGCTCGTTCATACTTGATGGTGCAGTCATCGAGCGAGGAACACGCACACGTGTGAACAAGGTAGAGGGGGGTGTTCTTAAATACTATGTTAAGGGCACAATCCTATGCATGTTGAGACGGCAAAAAGCCCTACAGTTCCCAGCATGCCCCAGCCAGCCTGGCTGGGGCATGCTGGGAACTGTAGGGCTTTTTTCTATCTCAACATGCATAGGATTGCTCCCTAAAACGAGAAAAGGATGATCTCCGGGCAACGTACGCCTAAAGAGGGAGCCCAGCAGCCCCACCGAGGGAGTCATTATACTTTGAAAAATCCTACTGGAATTAAGTATTTAACAGGTGTAAGGTGAATTTTATGCATTTGTGTATTTTGTTCCTGTAAGCTGCCATGGGAGGGCTTCTGCCCCGAAAGGCGGCCGAGAAATATCTAATTCATCAATTAAATAAATGAACTAAAATTGATCATAATTACGCAATCCTCTGCTGGCTTAGCTGGGAGTAAGCTGAAGTGGGGCGTACTTTGAAGTAAGATGGCATAGGAAAGGGCCGCAGAGGCGCACTCCTAAACAAACGTACTTCGAAATGACCACTTGAAGTCCGCGGGGCGTCCTCTTCAGAACAGAGGCGTTACAGGTCCGGCTGGATCACTGATGCCGGCTGTCGCCCTGCCCTTCTCCAAGGATGTCGGGGCAGAGTCGACACGGTCTCCCGTCCCTTCGACCCACACGGAGGCCCGGGGAAGCAGATCCGGCTGAGAGAGGCCGGTGCTCGGAAAGCTGCGCCCGCATCAGTGGGGCGGGAGATGTCGCCCTCGCCTGCGCGTCGAAGTTGGGCTGGTGGCCCGCACCCGTGGCTCGTGTCCTTCCTAATCTAGGTCAGGTTCTTTTCTTCCCGCCCTATAAGAAATGGGGCACGATCCAGCCATCCTGGTCCCAAACGTGGTTCGGTAGTAACTGCCCCTGGTTTCAAATTTTCGTAGCAGCCTGAAGCGCCTTCAAATCCGCCTTAAGGCTGCGATTTCAAGCGCGGGTCCCTGGGAGGGGAGGTCTCCGTGAGAGTGATTTCCAAGAAAACGCGCTAGAAGCTCGGGCTGTTATCTCGGATTTGGGTCGAATACTTCTCGCGCACGAGCTCATTCGGATCCACTGCAAGTCCATTGCCCCTCTTAAAAGATGCGAAGAGGAAACCACGTCGGCGGGCCCGGGGAACAAGCATTTGGGGATGGTCTTCGTTCTCGCTGCAGCTTCCAGACAAAACGGCGCACTCCTAATGCTGCAACCCTAGAAAGGCCTCGTGTGGCGCAGAGTGGTAGGCGGCAGTATTGCAACCGAAACTCTCCCCACGACCTGAGTTCGAACCCAGGTCCCATCCAGGTAGCCGGCTCAGGTCGACTCAGCCCCGGTTAAATGAGTACCCAGGTTGCTGGGGGAAAGGTGGTCATGACTGGTGAAGGCAATGGCAAACCACCCCGCTACAGTGTCCCTCTAGGAGTCAGCAATGACCCGGTGCTTGCACAGGAGGAACCTTTTTTTCCTTTCCTTCGTTCTCGTTGCAGCCTTCGCCTGGGATACCTTCCAGACAAAACGGCACACTCCTAATGGTGCAATCCTAGAAGGGCACACTTCTGCCAGACTAAGGGCGCAATCCTATGCATGTTTAGGCAGGAAAAAAGTTCTACAACTAGTCCTACATGCTAGCTGGGGAATGCTGGGAGTTGTATGACTTTTTTTCTGCCTAAACATAGGATTGCGCCCTGGAAATCCCTTCTGAATAAACCTGGATATAAGCGGGTTGCACACTTACTTGGAAATAAGCCCCATTCAGTAAAGCAGGCTTACTTCCAAATACATATACATAGGGCCGGGTTGCACCTCCCAGTGATGTCAGCGGGAGAGATAAAGACTGCAGCCCTACACCTAGTTTCCTGTGAGTCAATGGGAGTTACTTTTGAGTACACATGCATAGGGTTGTTCTTTGAAGCAGGGCTAAAAAAAAAACAGGGGCGAGGAACCTGTGGCGCTGGACTACAGCTCCCATCAGCCTCTGTTAGGATTGCCAATGGCCAGGATGATAGGGTTTGCAGTCCATCCACATCTGGAGGCCCTCGTGTTCCCAACCCCTGTGCTAAAGCATTTCAACATGAAACATAAGCCTTCCCCAGCCTGGTGCCCTTGGACTACAACTCCCAGCACTCCCCAGCCGGCATGGGAGTTGTAGTCCAACAGATCTGGAGGGCACCAGATTGGGGAAGGCTGCGAGAGATTTACACAAGCGCTGAGCCTACTGCGTTTAACCCTCCAGGACAGGGCGGCACCGCAAACTGCCCTGGGAAGAAACGACGGAGCTGAGGCGGGATCTCGCGCTGATTTTTCTGTAGAATTGTTTTCAGCCCTGGAAATGAGAACTAGCCATTTTCCTGCGGGAAGTCTACAACCTCTGACTTGGGAGGAGAGAAAGTCTTGAATCCCACCTGTGCAGATGTACCTAGAACTAAGTCCCACTGAGCTCAGTTGGATTTACGCCGCAGTAAAAGTGTTTGGGGGTAAAACTGAGTTGGAGCTTATTCCTAGGAAAGGGTGTGCCGGACTGCAGTCTCTCGGGCGACGACATATGCTCACTTACGTAGGAGCAGGTCCCATTAAACTCAACGGAGTTTCGACCTGCGTAGGCATTGCACAGGGTTACTCTGTAAGGTCCTTGTGTCAGGAGCTGCGCCTTCCTTGTCCTAGCAGTCGCACCTTGCGTGAAGTCCAGTCGAGAGATTGCATTCTCGTGTGAATCAGTCCAGATACTCGCGTTAGTCTAGAGTTCGCTACCATTCCGATCGGTTCATTCAGTGTTTTCCGAGCAGAAAGCGGCCATCCATTCTCCGTTATTGAAACTCCATGGGAAACCTGGACGGGGCACTCCCTCAGAAATGCCTCGGAGCCGCTCGAAGGCCTGTGTGGATGGATTCGGATTTCGCTCGCGCCCCACCCAGCCTCTCGCTCCGTTCTCCCTTCCCCGGCGGTGAACTAATTCTGCAGCCGGTCCTTTTTCCTAACAGACCTCGCATTCTTCGCCGCGGGGAGAAACCTGCGTTTCACGCCGGAATCCTCCTTCCCCGAGGGGTCCTCGCAAGTGTTCGATGCAAACGTTTCTGGGGGCAAATTACACCTCATCTTCGACTTCGCCTCTGCCTACTTGCCTTCAGGGCTGTATTCACCTACTGCCTCTACTCTAGTGGGACGAATCCATTTCCTGTTGCTTTCCTTAAACGTAAAACAAAACATTAGAAACACCTCGATTTTGTGCAAGCCGACCTGGGCTAAGTTGAAATGCCACCTTTCGGCTTATGCAATTCTCTTCTAACATTTGCCACCGAATTTCGTTGCACTTCTGCCTCCTTCCCAGGTAAAGGAGCCAAGCGCACGTGAAGGGATGGCAACATCCAGATATTTAAAACCTCTTTTCCCTCGAAATGATCTCCTAGCAGAGACAAAGAGGGCGTATTTTTCATCCTCGTGTCGTGGATTGATCCTGGAACGGTACAGAAAGGAGTTGAATCGAAATATGGATTTGCATCAAGTTTTGAGGCTGCCTCCAGCATCCTGTCTGAAAGGTTGATCTCGAAACCGATCGGAATCGAACAGATCCCGTGTGATCCAGCTGCACCACTCTCTGCCCTTTCCCGTAAAAAAATAAGACTTTTGCATCGCGTTGGGAAGGCTTCCTTACACCCTGTTTTTTGCTAATATTTCCCTTCATGTGTGTATATCTACGGAAGAGAAAACGAAATCCACCTTAGAAAGAAGACCTGGGAATCCTCTCAATGGACTGCAGCCTCACAAAACCATCATCACGTATTGAGGTGGTCCTTAACATCTTTTTAAAAAGCACCATCACCTTTATTTGTAAGACTAGCAATATTTGTAGGTCTGCATCTTAAACCTAGAATGTCAACTAGGATGAATGTGTTGAGAGGGGTCTTTAATCTTGGAATTTTAAAGAAAAGATGCGTCTTGAAAAGTGGTGAGATTGGTTAAGGTGGTAGGATTACAAAGGGGCTGAAATTTTCGTTTGCGGATTATAATATGATCTCCCACTTTACAGATGTTCCCTATGTATTTAATCCAAATGCCATCCAGGTCTGGAGGACAATCGGGGCGTTTGGCCTGCGATCCGAAGGATCTGTGCCTGGCGGCGCTAGTCATTGTCTCCGAACCCGGAGAGAGCGTGATGAGGTTCTTCAACGCTGCAACTACTGAAACGAGACTCTTCCAATTCAGTGGGACAATGGATTTCTCTTGGCGAAACCGTTTTCTGTTATTATGAATCAGACATTTATTCTTCTTCATATCCAACAAGATCACCAGAATAAGAGAATGCGGTCAGGCTTCAGATCGCGACTTTCTCCTTGTTTACTCGAAAGTGCGGTTAGGTTCAATGGGACTTGCAGTTAAATGTGCGGAGCCTGAAGCTGCCATCCCACGGACAGTTATTGGAAGTAAGGCGTCACTGAACTCAGGCGGGCTTACTCTCGGTAAACGTGCATAGGATCGGGTTGCGCAAGCGCGGGCCTGAGTCCGAAAGTCTCTCCGCTGGGCCGTCTACTCCCGAGGATTGGAGGAGCCTCTCTCTGTCAGCCTCGCCCCATGTGCAATATGGAGATGATATTGGCCTACATTACAAGGTTGTTGTAGGGATCGCAGAGACAATGTAGTGAAGCGCACGGAAAGGGCTATAGCAGTGTTCGGTGTTAATAATTGTTCGTTATTATTATCCTCTCACAAAGGCATCCTGGTGGATCATTTTTCCCCAACCGGTTGCCTATTTTTAGCTCCGGAGTCAACTTCCAGCAAATGTCGAAGGTCCTCAGACCTTTCCCCGCTTCATCCCTCCTTCCTCCTTCCAAGTGAAACGGAGCCTCTGAGGGTCTCTGTACATCTCCCCACATCCCCCTGCCCCGTTGCTACTCTTGCCTCGCCCTTCCCTGCATTATCTCTCCCGCTATCCACATGTCGGTTGTAACCTCGTCGAGGCAGGGACCTGCCTTTCGCACACTGGTAGCGCCGTACGGGATTCTTATTGATGCACAGCTCGGAATTAAGATTGCCGGGAGAATGATCAACAACCTCCGATACGCGGACGATGCCGCCCTAATGGCAGAAAGCGAAGAGGATCTCAAGAGCCTCTTGCTGAGGGTGAAAGAGCAGAGTGCAAAAGCCGGTTTGAAACTCAACATTACAAAAACGAAGATCATGGCATCTGGCCCCATCACTTCCTGGCATATGGAAGGGGAAGAAATGGAAGCAGTGACAGATTTTACTTTCTTGGGCTCCAAGATCACCGCAGACGGTGACTGTAGCCATGCAATTAAAAGACGCTTGCTCCTTGGGAGGAAAGCTATGGCAAACCTAGACAGCATAGTACGAAGCAGAGACATCACCTTGCCGACAAAGGTCCGTCTAATCAAAGCTATGGTTTTCCCAGTAGCAACGTATGGCTGTGAGAGCTGGACTATAAGGAAGGCTGAGCGCCGAAGAATCGATGCTTTCGAACTGTGGTGCCGGAGAAGACTCTTACGAGTCCCCTGGACTGCAAGGAGGTCAAATCGGTCCCTCCTAAAGGAAATCGACCCTGAGTGCTCATTGGAAGGACAGAGACTGAAGCTGAAGCTCAAATATTTTGGCCACCTACTGCGAAGAGAAAACTCCCTGGAAAAGACCCTGATGCTGGGAAAGACTGAGGGCAAAAGGAGAAGGGGACGGCAGAGGATGAGATGGCTAGATAGCATCACGGATGCAATGAATATGGACTTGAGCACGCTCCGGGAGAGAGCGCAGGACAGGAAGGCCTGGCGTGCTGTGGTCCATGGGGTCACGAAGAGTCGGACACGACTGAACGACTGAACAACAATTAACAGGAATCTGAAATAATATACAGATGCTGATGCTGCTGGGAGGGCATCTTCGCTTCGCTCGGTCCCCCTGCCCTCTCCGTCAGCCTCGGGTCGCGCCAAGCGGCCACCCGCAGGGGAAAGGGGCAGCTTTCATCCCTTCCCGCCCCCCCCAGCAATCCTTTTCTTCGTGCTGCGACTCCAAAAAGTGGGCGGGGGAGGAGAACCCGCGCTGGAAGGCGAGAGAGAGAGGGAGGGAGGGAGAAGGGCGCGCGAGGAGCGCAGCGGAGCCGCCCGGGACCTTCTCGGCTCGACCTCCGCTCCTCCTGGCGGAAAAACCTGCCTGGGGGACGAGGCCCCGGGATGTTTGGGGGGGGGCTTTCCAGAGGCCGATGACTGAGGGGGTCGTTGCTTCTCCCCCCCCCCCCGCCCGAGTCCATTTCGCGCGCGGTTGTTTGGGGAAAGTGAAGGCCACCCTCGCGCTCCGGCGCTGGTGAGGGATCCGATCCCGCGCCCGCGCGCCTCCTCCTTGCCTTCTGCGCACTGGCAGCTCCAGGCGGAGGAGGAGGCGATTCATCGGTGTCCTTCTGTCGGGGGCCTCCCCGACTGCGCCTTGCGGCCTCGCTTGTGGGCATCATCGCTAAGAGCAGCACAAAGCCATCTGCTCTCCTCTATCTCGCGTCTCTATCCAAGTTTCTATTTGCCCCCCCCCCCTGCGCGCGCAAACAAAGAGAGAAAAAAACACGTTCGGAAACATGGGGGGTGACTGGAGAGAGAGAGACACTCAAATCTAGGAGAGAGAGAGAGAGAGAGAGAGACTTTGCCCTGTCTTGCAAAGAGTTTTCCTTGGCCCCTCTACGTAGGTCCTGCAGCAACTTGGTTCTGGGCGAAACTTTCTCCTTCCCGCCGCCTTCCGGGGGCTGCCTTACGCATTACGGCTTTGAGCGCCCCCCTAAACAGGTAAAGTGCCAAATGCGCTTTCTCGAGGGCCTCTCCCAGGAACAGGCACACTCCATAGGATGGTTTGACTGGCTGGAGGGCTGGACCGGTCCGCGCAAGCCTGTTCATGACGTGGTGATTGTTCGTGTCATTGTGAAGGGGAGGTTTGCAAGTGTGAATGCATCGCAGCCAAGAACTTTCCTGTCCCCTCACATATTCAGCAACAAGACCTGGTTCACTAATTGGCAGGGGGCTTTGATCTGTCTCCTTTGAAAAGTAATGTGTCTGAGCCATAGATGTTCTGTCCCATTATGACCCATTCACGCAGGCATTGTCACCATTTGATGCTAGGGTCAAATACACCAAGGGCAAAAACTATTGATTATGGGTGTATTAATATGTACTAAAATCGTGTTGTATGGGCCCAACAGTGGAAACATTCTCAATTCCCATTGATTCAAGAACAGTGAAAGGTTTGTATATTGCTGAAATGGATAAATTAACAAGTACTATTCACAGAACACATATACAACAGACAAGGAAATGCGGTTTATTAAATTCCACCTTATTGGGATTTGTCTTTTTTTTTTAAAAAAAAAATGTTTTAACTCTTTTAACCTGGTGTTTTATTCTTTTACCTTGTTGTTCACCACTCCGAAATCTTTTGATGTGGAGCGGTATAGAAATATTGTAAATAAATAAATAAATAAACATAAGGAAAACCACAGATAAATGGCAAATGTTTTTGTGTATTGGAATTCATATTATTGTCATTTACAGCTTAATAGGCTTTTTTTTTTCAAGTTTCTCCTTTCCCCCTCTTTACATCTGTTTCATTGTTTCTATAAAATTAATAAAGAATAAAAGAATAAAAATTAAACAGCCCAAGGTCTAGTTCAGATGCTGGACATTGAGCCTCGATTACTGTAACATTGAATGATGACTTACTTGTGCAAATAGACCATCACAGAGGGAACATTCATATAACCTCAAGATAATGCTCAGTGGAGACACTTCACCCATTCAACTGCCAGTCATCATGTATAGAGAAATCAAGTGCCGGGATGCAATTCTGGGTCAGCTTTCTGATTACCATCTGTTTAGAGAAAGTGTGATCTCATATATTCCCGGCCACCATCCCCAGATGTACTGTACCTGAAACTCTTCATTAATGATCTAATGGCCTTTGTTAGTGCAGCATATTCTCCTTGCATTTCCCAACTTAAAATAACCTCTGCCCTGGCTAGCAGCGGCTAGTTTCTAAGTTAGAAGGTGGATCTTCCATCAGGTAGGTGCTGGGACTCATGCCATGCCTTGCTATCTGACCTCAAAACCTTATTCCATTTCTTCCCCTGCCCAAATGAGAGATGCATGGAAACTAGTTGCAGCGAGAAAAATACTCTTTGTACATGCTCAAAAGCAGTCCTGTTATTGCACATTTTCTGGGGCTAAGCCTTTGTGATTCACATGAGGTTCCAGGTCTGAACATAGGGATAAACTTACCAGAGTGTGCATAGAACCTCTATATCCTCCTCTTCTATATCATCCTTCCAAATGCTGAAGAAGAAATTACTATTGCACTCCTTCTCTGGATTGCAAATAGGGTGCAGATGTGTGGCAAGATTCTCTTCTCCAATTGGCAGGATGATACAGAAGACCAGCTTCCCAAATGGTTACATTATGTACACCACTTTGTAAATGGTCATCTGTAACTACACAAAGATAAACTATTCTGAATGCAGTAGAAACCTGTGATGAACTCCATAAAATGTGGGGGCGGGGGGGGGGGACAATTAGCATCTGACTTTGTAACACTTGGGAAACTCAAGTCTCTGGTATCACAACAGAAACCCACATCTGAGCTTCATCCTCAACAATATAGCTGATTTTTCCAATTTCAAAGAAAGCGGCTTTGTTACAGCTGGTTCACAGAGTCTGCGTCAACTGGTAACTTGCATGCAGTGGAGGCTGGTGGGTCTGATGTCAGTGGGGCGGTGAATCCACTCTGAGTTTCAGTCAGAACTCTAAAGGAGCTATCCAAGGTGTGAAGCACCTTGGATAGTTCCCTAAGAGTTTCGGCTGAGACCCAGAGTGGATTCACCGCCCCACTGACATCAGACCCACCAGCCTCCATTGCATGCACGCATGAAAGAATCATCCACCCTAGATATGACACCACAGACAGAACTGCTTTCATTCACCATCTTTGCTGCTGGCACACATGGAAACTGATTGCCAGTAGTAGAGGAACAATCCCAGGATTGCCCTCCATATGCCATCCCGGCTGTAGCCACTCAGCATCAAGAATTCCCAGTGGAAGGGGCTCCAAGTTGGTTTTGTCTCCACTTAGTGAAATGTCTTGATTTTGATTGACAGATTTTGAGAATACTCAGAGAGGTGTTAGATATAAACAACAGAGTGTCTTCTCTTTCTCAAAAGAGTCCATTCACACAGTCTGTTCACCAAGGGCTGATCATGTGCACAGATGTGTGAACTGGCCCTTAGTCAGGTGCAGCAAAAAGGACAAAGAGTTCTGCAGCATCTCAAAGACATATCTATTTACCATGGTGTGAAGCTAGATTAGGATAGAGTGTCCATCATTTTTATCTGGTGCCTTGAAGAATGTGGTGAGGATAGCTATGAAGGAGTTTTGCCCAGGTCATGTCTTAGTGATTGCAGACCGAAGCGTCTCAGTTGGCCCTGAATTGTGCATGGGCCATCCTCATTTCCTGAATTATAGTTACATGAACAAACTATCTTCATCTATTCAGTCCTTCCCTTCCATAGCCTTTTCACACCTTGCACACCTTTCACCTGGACAGAGAAGGAATCCAGTACTTAAATCCCTTAACATCTTATCAGGAAATCGTCCTGGATGGCTCACACATTAGTGATTGCAGCATGAAGGGATGGTGTGCAGGGGTGAGTGGTCCATCACTAATACAATGCTACAGATATTTATTTAGAATATTTTTTGATTGCCCCTCTACTCAATGAGCACCTAAAAATGGGGATTAATAATAATAAAAACAGGGAGGGCATTAACTATTAAAAGTTCAGCAGAACAGTATTGGGCTCACCGGCTGCTTAAAGAACACTAAAGGAGAGGCTAGCCTTACCTAGCCCCCCGAGATCCACAACTGGGGGCCGCTATACAAAAAGCCCTGTTATGAGTACCCACTAACCTCACCTCTCCAGGAGGTGTGACATGCAACACAGTCTCAGATGATGGATGCAAATTTCAGGCAGGTTTGTAGGGGAGGAGGCAGTCTTTTCAATACCCATCAAACTGAATCTTCAGCTCTCCTCAAATGGAATCTATTGTTCACAAGAGCAGCATTAGAAAGTGTAGAACAATGAATGTTTATGAATGTGTGAACCAGGCTTAAAGCAGAACAGAATAAGTGCATAGCCACAGTGAAGTACTTTTATGCCCAACTGACTTCTATGGGATATGTGAATAAAGCTATACAATACATACACACACTGACCTGGGTGTAAATCTTATTGAACTAAATGGAACTTACTTGAGTAGGTATGCATAACATAATCACCCTTACCAAATCAGTGGCACAATCTAATGCATCTTAAATTCCATTGATTTCAATAGGATTTGCTCCCAAGTATAAATAGCTCCTGGGATCCCAGTGTGACTTATGCCAAGTAAAAACAGAACTGGGCTGAATGGCTTACTTGGAAATAAGCTCAGTTGAAACAAATGTGACTTACTTCTGTGTAAATATAGGTAGGATCTGCCTGGAAAAGTTATTTAAGAGGGGAGGAAATGGATGGTTGTGGCTCTAAAATGGCAAAAGTGAGATATGGTGAATGGAGGGATACCTTGAGCATCTTTACTTCTAGGAGAAATTCCTTCCCAATAAATCAACACCAGACAGATACAACTCCCATAATACTGCCCTGACCAGTTACAATAGCTTTGATGTGACAGGAAACCTAAAGGGAACTGAGACCTTTTGATTACATTACTATGGCAAGTAACTTTAGTTTCGAAAAAAGGTAATGTGGCCGGTGTGGCGGACCTGATAGAGGCTTATAAAATTATGCATAGTATAGAGAAAGTTGATAGAGAAAATTTTTTCTCCCTCTCTCCTTCTAGAACTCTGGGACACCCAATAGGCAGGAGATTCAGAACAGACAAAAGAAAGTATTTCAGGCAGCTTTGCTAATATAAAAACTGTCTAGTTTCTACTTTTGTTTTCCACCTCCCACAGAACCTATATATTTTGCCTAATGATGGAGACTATTCTGACAATCCTGGATTGTATGTTTCAAAAAATGGAGGTTCAGTCATGGTTTGTTTCTTGTCCATCCATCCCCCTCCCACCCGGTCCTAGGGGAAGTCCCAGGTGCAACCTGAAATCATCATCCCAGCACCTGGTAGAACCTAATTTGAATGTCTGGAGGCCCTCTGCCTCCCGTTTCTTCTTAAGGCTCTGACCATGCAGGCCTCCTCTGAACACCAAGTCAGCCTTCTCTCCCTCTCCTGATCCCCTCCCCATCCTGGTTTGGTGACCTTTGAGTTAGCTTAACAAAGGTATTGAACTAATAGGGATTGTGTAATTAATTCATGCCACAAGATATGGCGATGATCCCTAGGTTAGATGGCAAGCCAAGGGGGATTTGGTATATTAACTGAGGATGGCCTATTTTAGTCGTGAGGGCTCTGTGCAACCCTCCAGGTCCAGAGGTCTCTGGGTACCATTTGGTGGAGAGCAACAAGGAGAGAAGGCGATTGCTGTGTGGGCCTCCCCCAGAGGCTCCTAATTGGCCACTGTGGGAGATGGGATGATGAACTAGATGACTGATCTACCCAGGAAGCCCCATTGAGCGCTGTGTAAAGATCACAGAATCACAGGTTAGTAGGGTTGGAAGGGGCCTACAAGGCCATCGAGTCCAACCCCCTGCTCAAGGCAGGAATCCAAGTCAGAGCATCCCTGACAGGTGGCTGTCCAGATGCAGAGGATCAGGGCTGTACTCTTGACAACGTCACTCAAGTCAACACAACAAAAGTTATTTAAATGGATTGTATCACAGTGGCCAAGGCTGGTAAATCCAGTTGACAACGACGGGACTTAATTCTGAGTCAACAAGCACACGATTGCAGCAGACTAGCCTGAAGTACAATCCGGAAGTCCCCAGTATTAGTCCGCAATATTAATACTGGCCTGCCTTACGGGTTTGTCGTTAACATACAAGATAATGTCTGCAAAGCTGCTTAGGAAGCAACTACGGCGCTCTGCACTCGCTAAGCGTTACGATGCCTGCAGTCGCGAGTCTTCCAGCCCTGCTGCAGGCACACGCACACACGGCTGAAAGACATTTGCGGCGGCTACTCCGCCGCCCTTCCCGGCTCGCTCCCAGTTTCGAGGGCTGGCAGATCACAGCTCCCTCTACGCATACTTGACGGGGGGGGGGGGGGGATAATCCCGCAGCTATGCCAAAAAGGGGGCGGGGGAGCAAAAGGCAGGGATCTCGCCGCGCGCGGCTCAACAGGTAAGAACTCGGCTGGAGCGAAGGAATGTGGAAATTCAACTCGCGGCGGCGGCGGCGGGCGGGCAGCCGAGCGCGAGGGCGCGCCAGATGCAGAAGGGCGCAGAGCGGGGAGGGCAGCCCAGCTGGGCCGCCGGGGTCCCCGCGGCCTGCGCCCCCGGCACCGCCGCCCCGCGGCTGGCGCTTCGCTCCCAGGCAGGGCGGCCCGCCCGGCCGCGGCGGGCCTGGCCTCGCCGGAGGGGCCGGGCGGGCGCGCCCGCAGCCAGGCCCCGCGCGACGCGGCGTTTGTCCGGCGCGCCCGGCGCTGGGCAGCGGGAGGTCGCCGCGGCCGGGGCCGGCGAGGCGCGGGGGGCGGGCGGACGCCGGCCGCAGCAGGTGCGGGGCGCGCCCGGCCCGGGCTGCCCGGCCCCGAGCCGCGCGGGGCGAGGCCGGGCCGTGCTCGCGGCCGCGCGCGCCCGGGGCTCCCGGGAGGCGCCACCGCAGTCCAGCCCCGGCCGGGCGCCCCCGACGGCCCGCCGCGGAGGCAGGCGCTGCCGCGGGGCCGCGTGGGCGGGCCGCCGCGGAGCCCTGCCCGGCGCCCGCCTCCGGCCGCAGCCCTCGCGGCTCCCCTCGCGGCGGGCGGGCGGCCGGGAGGACGCGCCGCTGCATCCCCGGGCGCTGCGTCCAGCCGGGCCGCCGGCGCGCAGCACCCGTCGGCCGCCCGGGAGCCCCATTGTCTCGTCCGCGGCGGCCCCCTTCCGAGCGACGGCGCTCCTGTCGAAACAGCCCCGTGTTCGGTATCGCGGCCCGCAGCGTCAACTGGCGGAGGCTTTTTTAGAAAAACCCGAGCGCCAGAAATGTCGCGCGTGTTCCATGCCCGTGTGCGGCCGCTGCCCTAAAAATACGACACAAGGTCAGCAGCGCGTGTGCGCGTCCGCGGACCCAGGCGGCTCCCGGACATCCAGCCAACGCACAACTGTCTTGCGAGTCGCTGGGGTCACATGACCCGCGCCTCCAAGCTCGGAAAATCGGTATTCCTTGGAGGCGACCGATGGGAGGTTTGTGTCCACGAGCCCTGTGCCTCTCTCCAGACCAGACACCGAGCTGGACACGCACCATCCAGCCGGAGTTCTCCCTCTCTTCGCGCACACCTCGCGACCCTTTTACATTTGGCGACCGAAACCTTCCTGCGCGTTTACCGTCGCTATTTTCCAGATACGGCGGAGAGAAGAGGAGGGAGCTTTGGAGCGCAATATGTTGCCTTGTCGACAGAGCGCTCTGAGAATGTCTCCCCCGCCCCCCGCCCCGGTCCCTTGATACCCCCGACGCCATACCGGAGCCCATCTCGTACTCACCCTAATTTTACATAGATGACGCCAAAGCAGAGAAACACGTAGAAAATCCACTTTCGGAAGTTTCTGTGCATGATCTAGGAGGGCATGGAGTGATCCATAAAAAATGAAATTGTGCGGGGGGGGGGAGGAGAGAAGCCGGCGAAGGGGTCTCTGCCGATTAAATCCCCGCGGGGAGTCGTGCTGAACCCCGCTCCGAGGCGAGACTGCGGGGGCTCTCAGCAGCAGCAGCGTTCCGCCAATCCGTTCCCCCTAAAACCATGGTGGCCCCCAAAAAGCCCCAAAGGGGAAGAAAAACAGAGGGACTTGTGCATTTTGCACAGGCAACCTTGCAAATCGCTCGGGAAGGCTCCGGAGGGAGGAGCCGGCTCTGCCGCGACCGCCTGCCTCGCCGCAGCCTTGAAGTTCAATGCGTTTCTACTTGTTCTGACTTCCACAGGTAACACCACGTATCTTGCGATCTGCAGCTCCAGGTAGGAGGATCTCTCGCTCGCTCACACGCGCGCGCGCGCGCACGCTCTTCGCACGCATACCTCGCTCGCTCGCTCGCCTGGCTCGCTTTTGCCTTTTCAGCTTCGGCTCATCTCAGTTCTGAAACGCTTAAGGGAAGCCAAATACATAATAAAGGGGAGGGGGTCCACAGATAATTACAGGGTCTGACATGGTGCGTTTGTCTTTAAGAGAGCTGCCCCCCCCCCCCGCGCTCGCTCTCCCTGCTTTCAAAGACGCATAAATACATTTAAAGCCATCGCCCTGGGGCTGTTATCCCATTAAAACAAAACTACCATCCCGATCGTGTGCACGTTTACGCAGAAGAAACTCCCACTGACTTCCATGCAATCCTCTACACACTTACTTGGAAGTAACTGAAGTTGGGGAGGCTTGCTTCTGAGTAGACATGTATATAGGATCGGACCATTCCTCGAATAATAGTTGCACACATGTTCACTGATAAGGTAACCGGCTATATCTGCATATGCTACTGAATCTGCATATGCTGCTACTGAAGCAGTAACCGCTGCTACTGAAGGAAAGGATTCTTCCTTCGATTTGAGAACATGGGCAAGGCATTATTCGCAGGGCTGTCACCAAATCAAGAAACTTATAGTCAATAAATCCTATGGGTTTCAATCAATTCGTTAAGAAACTAAGGCTGCAGTCCTATACACATTTACCCAAGAATAAGTCCCTTTGAAATCAGTAGGGCTTACTTCTGAGTAGGCATGTATAGGGCCGGACTTCATATCTGCACAGTATTAAAAACATCGTTTTGAAGGAAATTAACACAACCTCCTTGTTTTTAAAATGACGCATGCACATGTCACAGCAGACACCATCTTTGAAGGGAAGTGGGAGAGAATGGGGAAGGCCGCTTCTAAGATGGCACCTATCACCACCCACAATTTGTGGAAGTACTTTTATTAACATTGTTTGTAAAATGTTTAAATCTGCTGCCAGGTTAATCAGAGCACCTTTTTAGATTAGTCAAATGGTTTTTAATTGGTTGATCTAATCTACCAATTAATTGACTATAAACACTGTCACCCTAATTATTACAGTATCAATATGATAAACACAGAACTGACGTGGTGGAGCTCTGCTGCTACAACTAGGATTTCAAATCAATTAGTTTGTTCGATTTTGTAAATTGCTGCAGGGTTCTTTTGGGGATGTATCGGCCTATTTACCCTCCATCTAGTTATCCTACCCAGCTGGTAGCATTCCTAACACACCTTCCTCCCCACGGCTCCCTTGAGTGCTATGTCAAAGAGGTCCATTTAGGCAAGTATCTGCATTTAATAAAATAAATAACAGTCTGCTTCCCAGATTAATCAGGAAGCACTTTTTAAATGCATTGCAATCAATTAACTGCAGCCTTAAATCCCCTACTTTCCAACTGTCAATGGCTCTCTGTATAATATGTGTGTTTAGCTATTGGTTGATCCTAATGTAGACATTACCACACTGTGTCCCTCCCCCACCCCCAATATTTTCTAATCGACCATCATGGCTACCTACAATTTTTGTATCATAAATATATAAATATATCATGATACCTTATATGCTGACTGGTGTCTGTGTCTAGATACATCTTGTCTAGATAGCAGGTTACTCTCTATCCAGGTGTCTACACTTGGTTCCATTTTGTATAGGGGGAAAATGAGGGGCATTTGCCAGCTGGGCTAAAAAGATCATAGAATAGTAGGGTTGGAAGGGGCTTATAAGACCATCGAGTCCAACCCCCTGCTCAGTGCAGGAATCCAAGTCAAGATGCTACATTTTGCAGCAAGACAATCCACATTCTACACCAAGAAAGGTATAGAATGCAACCTCTGAACTCCGCCAACTAAGCAAAATTATGCAATGCCTCTTGTTTTTGCCTAATTGATTCTGCACTGTTTTCCGCTTTCCTGCAAGGTGTACTGAGAGGCTATTGAAGGCCCTGAGGCCTGCCCTCTGACCACTGCACTGTCTTTAGCCAATATTCTGGCTTTGGCATTGAGGTTCCAGGAGGCATTGCCCTCACTGTCAAGCTGAGTGTCATGGGCTACATGAGTCATGTGAATAGGGAATGGGCCCAGGAAGTATTGCAAACAAAAAGTATGTCTGCAGATTTTGTTGATCTCCAGTTGTAAATACTCTAGTTCCATTCTCACCAACATCTCAGGGGGGAGTGGAACCCAGGTGTGCCTCTGCAAAAAGCGGGGATGGGCTACACAGGTTGCTGTGGGCTCAGTTGTTGGTGTGCTCCCTGAGTTTGCTGACATCCATGAATCTGTGACACAGTTGCGTGGGAACTGGCTGAGCCTCACTCTGGCACTTCGTTTGCTGAAGTCACAAGGTTTGCTCCCTCCCCAGGGGTGTCCCTTTGCTTGCTTCTATAAAACAGAATGGCTGCCATTCATTCCTATGGGAAAAAGAAAAGCGAGTGCTGTATTTGGGGAGAGCCTTGCCCAAGCCAGCTGTCATCTTTGATAGTGAGGAGTGCAGCCTCCATGAACAAAGGCCACCTGGGGCAATGTGTACCTGTTGCGTTTGAGGTCCCTGAAATACTTTCCCTAGCATTCACCTTGTTGCAAGGTGGACCTTTCGATAGGCATTTTGATCACGAATGCTCTCGTTACCAGGAACGACCCCTTCCCGCATGCCTGATTGTAATCGCTGTTCCTATAGCCCAGGGATGCTGAACTTCAGGCCAAATCCCCCAAGCCCCTTTCTCCCAAGCACCAATTGTATGGTGGTTTCCTCGGTGGGCTGTGCAGTCCCCCCCCCACACGCCTCCCTTCTAAAAGGTTGAAATACCTCTCTAAGCTAAGGAGAGCTTTAAGCTCCAACCTGCCAGTCTTTGGGGCATTTTAGGCCCACCCCTTTGGCCTTCACTGCACTGTGGCCCCTTGCAATGTGCCTGAAAGCTGAGTGAGGTATTTTGGGGGTTGCGTTGTTATTAAAAGTCCTTTTAACAACAACAACAGCTCCTCTCTCAGCTTTCAGGCACCTTCCTCCATGGGAGGAAGTCCTGGCTCAGTCCCTAGGGGGCTTTCCAAGAAGCTCGAGCAGCTGTGGAGGATGTGGGGGGGGGGAGAGAAAGAGACGCTACCACCCTGGCCACCTCCTTCCAGTTGGGTGAGCACTCAGGTCCTGCACCCTGAGAAATGTCTCCAAAGTTCCCAACATCCCAGCAAAAGAGGCACAAAAACAACGGCCTCTTTCACAGGGAATTGAAGAGGTTGCAAAAGGGCCAGTAGGGTTTCGGTATAGCACTGCTTTAAACCACTTTTGTCTTTCTAACCTTTTCTTATCATGCCATACTCTGGCCCTCCTTTGGGGAATGAATGTGCACCAGTGAGGAGGTAATGCAAATGGAATCTACTGAAGAGACTCCTACAGTCTAATGTATATTTCAACACAGAAATCAGGGATTGAGCACCGAGGCAGCAGAATGTTGTTGAGCGAAGTTTTAGATTGTAAGCTCCTTGCAGCCAGGGACTTGTTTTCTTACAAAACTCTGTGACGTATGAAGAAGATTGATGCCACTGTGTTCATAATGGTATATACAATTCTAAATTGTTTGCACGTGTGAGCAAGCTGTTTATTGAAAAGAGAGTTGTTACTACCACGTCATTACTTTCTCTCCCCACCACTCTACTCATCATTACTAATCTGGCCTTGCAATCCTGTGCACAGCTGTAGGTAGGCTGGAAGCCACAGTCCATTGAAGCCAAAGTAGGGCTGTAATCCTGTGCACAGCCCTCACGTATTACAGCTGATCAATGGCAGATATGAGCCACACCGCATTCTCGCCCGTTTAAATGTTCAGGTTGCTTTTGGACTGGGGGAAGAAATATTTTCCCCAAAACCACTTGATTATGACAATGTTATTATCGTAAGAGAGCTTCAGCTATTGGGCAGAATAGAAAATCAATCAATCAATCAATAAAAATGTTCGCCTTTAAAAAAAAATCTTGCTTGCCACCATTGCTCCATTGGCATTCCCCTCTAATGACTGCATTTTCTTCTTCCTGGATTAGCCACAGTGAGTGATGCCCAGCCAACTGGGAATCATGTTGTGAATGGGGTGATGTCATGATGCCTTCTAGCCACTCAGAAGTGGCTCAGTGAGGACATGAATGAGGGCAAAGGAAGCCAGTTGAACCCCCCTTCGTGTGTTACTCATGTGAAGGGGATCCATGCCTAGTGGAGATGGCTGCTGGCCCCACCCCTGAGGTTGTGAGTTTTACCCCACCTCCAATGTCCATGCGCTGAGCCAGGAATGCATAAACACATGCACCTCAACACGCATACACCTCTGTGGGCGCTGGAACCCTGCACTTCCCAAGCAACTAGCTAAACTGCAAGGTGGGGGCAGGGTGTGGGCAGGGCTTTTTGATACTGTTGAATAGGCTCACCAAAAAGTAGTGAATACTTTTGACACCGCCTTAAGAAATGTAGCTATTAATATAGCACTTCCAGTTGTAGCGACTGTTGTAGCATTTCTTTCCCTCTGCCTCAGCGTGAATTTGTTCCATCCTTCTTCTTCAGTCCCTCTTTATTGCTGGGGAACGCAGTGACACTGGCTTGGGGATGGCTGTCCTATATTTTGGAAGAGATGCACTCCCCTCTGCCCCACAGACTGCAATTGTTCAGAAGCTACCATCTCCAGAGAGCCTATTTCCCAACATCCCATCACACCTTAGCGTGTCCAAGAAACAGAACTCCGGAGGTGGCTATACAGTGAAATCTGAGGAGCTCTACAAGAGAGTCAGGCTTGGTTCTAAGGGGCTCTCACCAAGTTCTGTGGAAGAGAGTCAACAGGCTGCAGTCTGGAACATAATTGATGGAAGGAACCTGCCCCAGGTAGGGAGGACGCCAGGGGCAAGGAACAGGTTTGCTCCCCACAGTGGGGCCTCCAGTTCCACCCTGCATTTTCTTCCATGGAAACATATGCCAGCCTTTAACCCCTAGAAGGCAAGTAAAACTTTGATGGGCAACCAAACACTTGCCTGTCACTGCCTGCCCCTTTCTCTATGAATACTCCAGCAGAGACACATTGCATTCCCCTGGAGTCCCTGTAATATATAGGCCCTCGATACATACACAGAGATCATGGCGGACATTTGACAATGTGAAACTGAAATGTGGGAGATGTTTTGTGAACATCGTCCCCCCTGCTCCCAGTGAAATTATATTTCTGCCTCTCTACATTTGAGGAGATATTTTGCACCTCTTTGCAAAAGGGTGTGAAACAGTTTGCATGGGGGTAAGTGTTGGAGGAAAGCGGGAGCGTGTCCCTTTTGCCAACACTCCCTCACCCTGATCTAGTCACACAGATTGACTAGCTGGGGGTTAAGGGCAGAATCCACTTGGATGTGCAATTCACATTCTTCCCAAACTAGTCGTGTGGTGTGTAATGATGGAGGACTAGAGCTGGATTAGGGTAAATGTCTTGCTGCAAGCAATGAAACCATCAGAACAGTTTCAGAACAGGCAAGATGAGGCATCAGTCCAGTTGTGCCTGGGATGCCTTCCCTTTTCCCCCTTGTCCAATGCCCTCCGTGCCCTCCATGATGTCATCACATACACATTTCCGATTGGCTAGTGGGGCAGTGATGTCATCACATTCACTCCGTAATCCCTAATTCACCGTGGAGCCAAAGCAGGAGCAGAGAGGGGACGATGGCTATACACAGGTGTGGAAAAATGCACCAGTGCACATTTTTTCATGAATATTTTCACACACATGGAACAGCAACATCCAGACCAAAGATCAAATTACATGAAAATTCAGCACAATACAAAACAGGTGCCATTTCTGCCCAGAATATGCATACATGTGTTTGCATGTGTGTATAACAACAACAAATCCTGCTGGCTCAGATTAATGGCTCATTTACTCTCCTCTCCTCTCTTTAGCAATGATCAAAATTGCTTGAGGCACAAACAGTGCTCTGGTCTCGTCTTTGTCATCCAGTGCCTCAGGGATAGCTGAAGCTCAAATATTTTGGCCACCTAATGCAAAGACAAAACTCCCTGGAAAAGACCCTGATGCTGGGAAAGATCGAGTGCAAAAGGAGAAGGGGACAGCAGAGGATGAGATGGCTAGATAGCATCACCGATGCAATGAATATGGACTTGAGCACACTCCGGGAGAGAGTGGAGGACAGGAAGGCCTGGTGTGCTATGGCCCATGGGGTCACAAAGAGTCGAACACGACTGAACGACAACAAGCCTCAGGGATAATTCCTGCTAATGAGAGTAGCATAGGAATCGTATCCCCGATTCTGCGCCCTGCACTGGCCTGGTAACAGAGATCCTATGCTGCAGCAGTTAGGAGCCAGTCTCCATCATCAGTGGAATCGTGTGGTGCAGCCTTTACTGGATTTTACCACGTCAGACTGTAAACAGGGTATCCCATGTCTGAGTGTTCCTCTGTGGGGACAGGGCACCAGCACGTTAGCAAGACGGGTTCTCTTCGGGGCTTCTTTGTAACATGTAATACTGCACCTGCCTCCTGAAGTGTCATAGTCCAGCAACAGCTGACTATAGTGTGTAGCTTTTCTGTGCCCCTCCCCAAAATATTGTTTTTGTAGTCTTTCAAAGCTATTTTGCTTGCCTCAAAACTCCTCAGATATTTAGGGGTGCAATCCTTTGCATGTTGAGACAGAAAAAAGTCCTACAACTCCCAGCATGCCCCAGCCAGGATTGCACCCTTCGTCTGAGAAGGAGATTAGAGATTTTGCCTTAGGTTAGAGGTGCAGAGCCTCAGGCACAGTCCAGGGGCCAAATCCAGCCCTCCTGGGGTCTCAGTCCAGTCCTCTAGGGTTCCTCAGATGAACACACCCCTTTCCTCCAATCACTGATTGCTGGATGGTTTCCCAGCCTTTGTGCAGTTCTTCCCCTTTGTAAAAGCCTGAAATGCCTCTCCCTTAAGGCTTCCTTGCTGGCAGGAAAAGCTTTCAGCTGAAATAGGCTGGCATTCTAGCCCTGCCCCTTTTGCCTTCAGCCCCACACACCACTGGGATGCACCTTCCAGAAGCATCTCCAAAATGGAATTCCTCCCTTGGGCTGAAAGAGGTCCAACACTCCTGATTTAGCCGAAATTCTATAGAAAATCTAACCCAGATCTCCTGCCTCCATGGAAATAATTGGATGGAAAATCCAATGGGGCCGCTGTGCTTATGCAGCTGATGTAGCACTAGCATAAGTGATCTCTAATGCAATGCCAGTGGCGTAAGCTGACGCGACACGTTTCCCCAGAAAACCCATTGTGCCAACGTACGCTATTAGGATTGCACTAGTGGTCCCTTATGCTAGCGCTACATCGATCGCATAAGCACAGCAGCCCCATTGGATATAGCCCTTATTTATTATCTGTTTATTTATTTATTATTAGTGGTGCTTCTGAATTTAGTAATTAGTCTGCTTGCTTATCAGACCTCACTCATTCATAACACTCAACTTTTAATGAGCCTGGCCCAGTGGTTTACAAATTCACTATTCAATTCGGAATGGATTGCGAGCTTCTGAGCATGTGCCGTCTGTCTCTAAATAATGTCATTTCTGCGCATGCACTGTTTTGCTTGGATTAAGCCTTCCTTTGTCTAATCTCGTGCTGCTTCCCTCCTCACTGCCGCTCTGGCTCTGAGAGAATCATAGAATAGTAGGGTTGGAAGGGGCCTACAAGACCATTGAGTCCAACCGCCCCTAAACTTTTAGTCATCCTACCATCTCTTTAGCAGTTTCACTCATCATCTCCGTTGTCACCACAGCCCTGGCTCTAAGGAGGCACTATGAAATTCCAAATTACAGCTCCCAAGATGCTCAGATGTGCAAACGTTTGTTTACATAGAATGAGAGTTCACTTTGAGGGAGAACTCTCATCCCAGCCTACATGGGTGAATTCATTATTTCCCAAGTAAATAACAAACTCGCTAAAGGTAAGTTCGCCCATCACTATTTAACTATTTAGCACTTTATCTGCTAAAAAGCCATCAAGGCCGTGTGCCCACATGTGGATTTAAACATCAGACCTGCAAGAAGTCACTGCAAAAATAGCAGCAGAAATGACACTAATGCCAAAATTAAATTTCCTCTTTCCATGTTTATGTATAAAATGAAGAGACAATCAGATTAGACCTTGGCAAGGCCTCATTGCCCTCATTCAGTGGGAAAGATGAAAGACCATGTACCAATCCAATATTGATTCAAGATGAAAAGAGGTGGCATTTCCTTCCCAAATGTAAAAAAAAATACTATAATGACAACTGTATTAAGTGGATTCTAGATTGGATTAAAAACCCATATTCACCAATATGTCAATTAGAAGAAGCACTTGTCAGAATGCCAGTGTAAAAGAAGTTATAAAAAGAAAAGATATATAACAACAAATCTTATTTGGATATGGGACAGACATAAAATAAGATTATAAATCAAAGTCTCCATCCACTTCAATCCGGAATTTAACACAGATTTGGGGAAATATTAGTTACGGAGGAGGTTTAGCTAAGCTAAATCAAGTGTTGTCCAGCTAGTGTCCCTCTACCAATGGAAGCCATCCATCAGGAGGGGAGAGATATTCAGCAATTCTCTTTCCGCTCTATGGTCCCCTTCACCACCAACACCCCTGCCCCTGCAATCTGCTCTGGAGCAGTTGGGGGGATGGGGGCTGCTAGGTGGACAGGCAATTGCCAAAATGGCCTCTCCTCATTCCACTGCTGGATACCTTCCACTGGCAGAGAGACACTTGCTGAGAGCAATAGAATAGTATTGTGCAGCAACACCAAACACAAATTAGGGGCCATACATTCCCCTTGGCTTGAATTTTCTCAGATCAAATCTTTTCTGGATACTTTTTTGAAATATAACCAGTTTGAGGAGGTATTTATACCTAATGAAAAGCAGCTTCTCTCCAATGCTTATAAAATATGGTTAGAATATGAGTGTGAATTTGAACAAGCAAAGGAATGCCCAAGATATAGTCCTGTGCAAATATGGGAGCATCTTTGGACAATGGACCACTCCTCGTTGCATTGATTGTAAAGAAAATATACACAAACCTCTTTGTGGGGCATCAACTACCCCAAGCCATTTTGCAATGTATCCTGGGGTGGTAAAATGCCCCCACAAACAAATGTGTCTGTGGTGTGGGAAGGAGTATGTTATAAACTCAAAATATTAGAAAGCTCTCATAAACTGTCAAGATAAAACATTTATTACTAAGAACTAACATTTTTTAGTGTTGTCAGGTATTCTACCCACATAATAAATCTGCCTCTGGTGAGGTAAATGTTCCCCCAGTGAAATCCCATGGTTGGTGCCAAACAACTGATCTTCAGAGTGTTTACGGGTGCAATCCTATGTGTGTTTAGACAGAAAAAAGTCCTACAACTCCCAGCATTCCTAATGCTGGGAGCTGTAGGACTTTTTTTCAGTCTAAGCATGCATAGGATTGTGCCCTAAGCTTGCTTCCTTAGACCGTTTTTTTGTTTCTGAAAACCCCATGGGACATTTTTATACCCCAGTACATTGCTTGTGTTTGGGGCATAAAGACACCGCAATGGCAAAATCAACAGATTATTGGGATATTTTATGCCTCCGGTATGTTTTTGTTTCCAGAAAGAAAATGGTAAGTGGTCAGTGGCTGAAATTTGGAGTCATCATGCAGGTGAAATAATACAACAATTTCATGGGAGGATTATGTTGTAGATCTTCTTCTGTGTAAATTCTAGAATATAAAGTTCTTGTGAGGTAAGTTTGTTAACCTACCCTAACTGATGAGGCTTGGATATCTAAGAAAACTGGTACAGGATGTTGATAAGATGGTATGTCATGTACTACTTATAAGTAAACTAAATAGGAATTGCAGTTCAGACTGTTGGAATTGCCAGACACTGAAAAGTGGAACCCTTGCCTCCCACATCTAAAGTGGATCTGTCCTGGGCTAACAAACGTTGGAGGAAGATTTTTTTTAAAACCTCAATGGAAAAATGTATTGGGATATAACCTTGTTGTTTCTTCTTTCATAGTACAACAATAAAATGCCAATTAAGGATAGAAAATAAATATCCTATATCGTTACAGCAGCTAGAATGGCTTAACACCAAATACTAGAGACGAAAATACGATCTTTGAAAGAACAGCTGGATAAAACGTAGGAATATGCAAAAATGACAAAAATGTATATAAATGTAAATGTGTCGGAGAAGCAAAATAAAATCTTGTCAGATTCATTTACAGCTGGCCACTTCTTATAAATGTTTGTAATGCGAGTCAATTATATATAGATGTTTGCTCATACTGCCCAGTTATTGTGACTTTATATGTAACAGGTTTGTATAAGAATAATATTAACAACAACAACAATAATAGCAACACATTTGAAATCACTGGAGTAGGGTGAATGGTTATGACCTGCAAAGTTATGACTTTGTTTATAAGCAGCCAGCTCTACAGATGGGAACCCTGTTTACTGCTGCTGTGTGTGGTGAGCCAAGCATCTCTACATAATGGAACAACAGAGGAACTAGATGCCACCTGTGTGACTCTTAGATCAAAGGTTATGCAGGGGTTGGACTTGATGGTCTTGTAGGTCCCTTCCAACACTACTATTCTATGATTTTATGATTTATCGATTGATTTGTACCAAGAAAAATTGGCACTCCAAGCAGCTCACAATCATAAATAAAACTTGATCAAACCAATAATAAAACAAAGCATTAAAATACAATAAAAACACATCAACAACAGAATAGAAACAGCACCCAGCCCAACAGACTTGCTTATACGCCAAAGGCCTGCTCGAATAAAAAGGTCTTTGCCTGCCAGCGTTAGGACAGCAGAGAGGGAGCGAACCTCGCCTTCCTCTGCAGAGAGTTCCAGAGCCTGAGAGCGGCCATCGAGAAGGCCATCTTTCATGTGGCCACGAAACATGCTTCTCACCAATCGGAGAGAGGGGCCTCTCCAAAAGATCTTAACACCCAGGCAGGCTCATATTGGAGAAGGCGCTCTTTCGGGTAGCCTGGTGCCAAGCTGTATAGGGCTTTGCAGGTCATAACCAGCACTTTGAATTCTGCCCGGAAACAAAGCGGTAGCCAGTGAAACTCCTGTAACAAGGGGGTCGCCTGTAACCTGCCCCAGTCTACAGTCTGGCCACAGCATTCTGGATCAGCTGAAGTTTCTGAAGTTTCAAAGGCAGCCCTACATACAGGCTGTGACAGTAGCCCAAATGGGATGTAACTAAGGCATGAGTGACCGTGGCCAGAACAGACTTCTCTAGGAATGGGACCAGTTGGTGCACTACCTTCAGCTGGGCAAATGCACTCCTGGCCGCCACTGAAACCTGGGCGTGGTTATAAAATACTTGGACGATGTATATGGAATATGCAATGAATACTACTGCTATTACTACTTCTGCAGTTGCTGTTGCTGCCTAGGGACTGCAGAGGTGAAGAGAGGTACACTGTGGCCCCTGCCACCAGCCAAGAGACCACAGGCAGGGGCCTATTGGGAAGCTGCACCTCTGCCTCCTAGGAAGAACTCCGTGGCAAGGGGGATGCCAGTCTGTCCCCATCCATCCCCAAGGGGAGGAACGGCTGCTCCAGGGCGCCCTTTGTTCTTCCCTCCCTATTCTTTTTTCCTTCTGGGTTGTGTCTGTCCGATTATGAGCTGCAGGCTTTCAATACTGATACGGACCTTAGAATGTGTAATGTCTAAAACACATGTGTTTTAATGTGTAATCTTATTGTTTTAAATTGTATTGTTGTACATCGCCCAGAGTGGCTGGGTGACCAGCCAGATGGGCAATTAAGAAATTTAATAAAGAAAGAAAGAAAGAAAAGGTGGGATAGTGAATACCATGGAAGACAGAATTCAAAGTGATCTTGATAGGCTGGAGCGCTGGGCAGAAAACAACAGAATGACATTTAATAGGGATAAATGCCAAGTTCTGCACCTAGGAAAAAGAAACCAAATGCACAGTTACAAGATGGGGGAAACTTGGCTCAACAATACTAAAGCGAGAAGGATCTTGGAATTGTTGTAGATCATAAACTGAATATGAGCCAACCACGTGATGTGGCTGCAAAAAAGGCAATGCTGTTTTGGGATGCATTAGCTTCCAAACCACGTAACGTACTAGTTCCCCTCTACTCAGCACTGGTTAGGCCTCATCTGGAATACTGTGTCCAGTTCTGGGCACCACACTTTAAGAAGGATGCAGACAAACTGGAGAGGGTTCAGAGGAGGGCAACAAAGATGATCAGGGGACTGGAAACAAAGCCCTATGAGGAGAGACTGAAAGAACTGGGCATGTTTTGCCTTGAGAAGAGAAGACTGAAGGAAAACAGGATAGCGCTCTTCAAGGACTTGAAAGCCTGTCACAGAGAGGAAGGCCAGGATCCCTTCTCAATCATCCCAGAGTGCAGGACACAGAATAATGGGCTCGAGTTACAGGAAGCCAGATTCCAGCCATGTCATCAGGAAAAACTTCCCGACTGTTAGAGCAATATGACAACGGAACCAATTCCCTAGGGAGGCGGTGGGCTCTCCCACACTGGAGGCATTCAAGATGAGGCTGGACAGCCTTCCGTCGGGGATGCTCTGACTTGGATTCCTGCATTGAGCAGGGGGTTGGACTCGGTGGTCTAATAAGGCCCTTCCAACCCTACTATTCTATGATTGTATGAAAACAGTAGGTGCTTTGTAAGTGTTAAATAGTAATACTCTGCTGCTGCTGCTGCTGCTGCTGCTGCTGCTACAAATAATAACAACAATATGAACAGGGCTGGCACAATCCTGCCCAAATTAAGCACTTCTGTCTCATTGATATCAATGGGAGAGATTTAAGCATTAAAAAAACCTATTGACTGAAGTGGCTGATTAATGCAATGAATGTAATCAATTAGTGTGTTAAATGTTAAATACATTGCTAATCCTCAACGAAGGTTCTGTAGCGGTGCTCTTAAAGGAAGAAGGGTGTCTAACTGTGTGCAATAGTGAACCATTTGCCAGCAACCTGTCTCCCCTATTTTTTGAGGTTCCAAAATGAACATTCTTTCAAACTGCTATTGCAATCATTGTTGGCGTTAATTTTGTTTCCCATCTCTATAGCATTTTCTCAACTGCCTCCACAGCTTTGGTGACCCTTATGCAATATTATGGGAATTCCATCCCCCAACCCCCCCTTCAATGTTTAGAGCATGGGACTTTGTGGCATAGGCAGGAATGGCTGTCTGTGCATTTAAAAAGAAACACGGAAAGAGTCTCTCGTTTTGTCCTTCAGGCATAAACGACCGCTTTAAAATAGCCCTGGATGGATGAAGAAACGGTGACTGAGATGTTGAGGGGCTTGTGACAGGAGCAGAGATGGTGAACACAGCAGGGAAGGGATCTCATCTCCCAGACAACACAGCAGCCCACCGTCGTTCGATGGAGGAGCGCCGTCCTCTGGGGAGGGCGAACCCAACGAATGTCCTTGTTCCACCCGGAGGCTGCATTGGCGACCTCTGGGGTAAGGCTGCCATCTAGGGGGCAGGAACAGCAACAGGCTTGGACGTTTTTTTTCCTGAAAGTAAAACGCCGTTTGTTCCTGCTGGTTCCATCGTGTCTTGGCTTGCTTGGCACAGCCAGCTAGGGGCAGATGCGTATTTGCCACTCGCGCAGCTTCGTGACGGCTTCTGTGTGTGTGAAGCGGCCACAGCAGAGGAAGCTTCCATGCCACCGGCTGGCGTCGCCAGCACAGCGCTTTTCAAATACGTGGCAAGGGAGCCACTCTCGGGAGTTGAGCCTCCAGCAGCTCCTGATCCTGGGTCGCGAGGTGGCAGGTGGGGATTCACGGTGAGGGCCACCCCCAGTGTTGGCCAGAGAAGGGAAGCGCACAGAAAACAGCCAGAGGTGTGGCTAAGGCTGGACCAGTGCAGGCTGGTGGCTCCCATGTCTGTGGGACGGTGAATCTGCTCCAGGTTTCAGTCGGAGCCAGTTGGAACTCTAAAGGAGCTATCTAGGGTGCGGAGCAAACCTTGGGGACAAAGTCCATTGGCCCCACAGCCCAGGGGACCTCCAAAGGACCACCTAGAAAGCTTCAAATCCTGGCAGCTGCAGACAGGCCTGGCTTCACTGTCTGGGCTGGCAAGAGCGTGCTGGGGCCACCAGAGCTGACTCAGTTCACCGCAGGCCCCTCTCTTATTTTTGAAAACATTTTATAGTTCGGTCAGCATGTACCTCGTGACAGATGCTGAAGTGATTATTGTCACTTTAAATATATCAGGGCAGCAGAAGCAAACTGTGTTATTCCTGCAGGCAAGATGGTGAATTTAAAATGTGAAACTGCGTATCCCCAGGCTCTTTCTTTATTTCTTAATCAGGGTTAGCAATCTGTTCTGTTGTTGTTTGGTTGGTTGTTTGGTTGGTTTTTTTCTCTCATACATCAGGGATGATCCAAAAGAAATACACCAGTTCACTTCCTAAAAGGCTTGTGCTAGACAGTAGTAAAGAGATTCGAAAACGTCCTTGCCAGTTGCAGGGGGTCACCCAGGATGGAGCTTCTTCACACCTAGCTCCAATGCTGCTGCTAGTAATGTCTGTGTCAGGCCTTAATGGAGACAGTTCACAGGTTCAGTTGAGAATCGTCATGATATGGAGTGATGTGCATGCGTCTGTGAGTGGGATCTTAGGCTTTGCGAACTATGCACCATTGTGTGTTTTTGCTGCAGTGGACCTATGTGGTTATGCTTCTACAACAGGGACAAACAGATTTTCCCTATTCTATTCTTTGAAAATAATTGTTTTTATTGCAGTATAATATAAAGAGGGAAAATAGAAATGAAAGGAAAAAAGAACAAACATGACATAAAAGCATATCCATTCATAATCATCATTCACAACATTATTAATAAGAAAAGAAATAAAGGAAGGAAGATCCAACCCTTCTATTTCAAATATATACATTAATATAAGCAGTCCATACATTTAATTAAGCATCCAGACAGAACTGACAACTGTAGGATCAAATGCAGTAAGATCTTCAGAGCACGGAATAAGTGGTGGTGGGTGTTTATCCTTCCAGGGTTGGAGTATGAGTCTCTTTACAGCTGTTAGGGCTCTTGAAGTCCACTTTTGTCCACCTGTTCATCCCCACATGGCAGGAATATAATTTAAAAGCACATGAGCATCCACAATTATCACAGATTTTTCCAGAACAAAATTAATTTGGGCAGTAACTTCTAACCAGAAAAAAGCCACTACAGGACATACCTACACCATATGTCTCAGCAACGCATTATCCACATTCCAGTGCCAGTCTCTAGCAGAGGTAGAGATTTCCCCTATTCTAGATATTCAGAGAATTTCTGGTTTGTTTAGGATAATTTCTAAAATTAATTCTGGAGTTGAGTGAGTTCAGTTTGCCACAGCTTTCAGTTCCTTCAGGTCTCCTTTATCTCCCCACCCACCCACCCACCCACCCACCCAATGCTACATTACTGATGTTCATTGATAAAACACACACACAGAACAAAACTTAATGTGGTTTTGTACTGTGATTGCATTATTTTTGTCCAGTATTTTACTGATACTCACATGCATGCTGGAGCTTTAGAGAAACACTGTACTATAAAAAGAACAGAAAACCCTGGATGCAATCATATGTAGGAATCATGCCAAGACTGATTTTCATGTGTTGCCATGTTTTGCATATTTGTGAGGATGCATGCATCAGTAACCAGGTTCCATTTCTCACTACAGAATTTACCTTGATACCTGAGCCATTTACCAGGTGGTAAATTTGAAGGAGTTGTAGAGTTGATGGATTTGGGTGACGGTTAAGGATGAAATACAGGCAGACACAGTTGCCCACCTGATCTATAGGGATGTTCTCTTGAATAACAGTGCAATCCTGTACATGTATACTCAGAAGTAAGCCCTATTGCATTCAATGGGACTTACTCCCAGGTACGCCCAAGTATTGAAGCCCAAGGCCCACTAGTATGAACAAGTCTGAGATTTAACTTTGACCTGAAGACTTTCCTAGTGGATTGTGTCCCATCTTATTTACTGGGTGGGTTGGGGGGGGGGGGGTAGGGAAATTCAAAATACTTGAATTTTCCTTCTCAGGCACCAGAATATCTTAGCGTGTCTCTGAGTTTGATTTTGGAGAGCTTCGGCCAATCACAATAGTCAATACTGGGCTAGATGAGCCACTGGTCTGCCTATGTGTAGGGTAGCACATTCAGTTTGCTAGTATGCCACTGAATTGTGGCTCAGGCAGCCATTAGTGACTTCCATGTGATAGACGGTACCTTCACTTCATTCCCATCGATAGCTTGTGGAGTGGACACCAAATTTACCCAAAGTGAAATCCAAAGAAAAGTCAGTAGTTCCTGCTGGAAAGTGGCATATCTGTCTATCTATCTATCTATCTATCTACCTACCTACCTACCTACCTACCTCATTCCTTCTAATACTGATTCAAGTCTTACTCCTGCTTATGTAGCCCAAATGGCACCACCCATGCACAAGAGAAAAAAACCTTAAGACGGGGACCCCTCCCAAGCATCCCCGTAATAATTCAATTGCACAGAACACTGAGAGAATGAGAGGGGGGACATCTGACAAGCTATAGGGCAGGGGGTTGCCACTGCAGTGCCCACAGGTGCCATGGTGCCCCCAGGGACTGCCCACAGTGCCCACAAAGCTCCCCCCTCACTGCCCCCTTCAAAAAACATTTTAAGATAAACCTTGGAAAATGTTAGGGTGGTCTTCCTCTCCCTTTCTAGCCCCTAGCCTTGCTCTTTCTCTTGCCTTTGCTCGCTATTCCTCCCTCTCAGCTTCTAGCCTCACTATTTCTGTCCCCATCACCCCCTCTTTAGCTCACTTTTGACTAGCCAGGCCCCCATGACAGCCCTTCTGTGACTAGCCACATCCTCCTTGGAGCCATCTTGTGGTTACTGCAGCAGTTTGTCAAATTTCCAAATGTGCCCACGGGGCCAAAAAGGCTGGGGACCCCTGCAGAGAACAACCTCTTTCTCTGGAGAGGTAATTTCCTAGTTCATACTGAGATTTAGTTTTAAATGTCCTTGGGGATGGAAGTGAGAGCTGCCCATATAACATCAATGGGAAAAAAAACAAGATTTTAATATAGCTGGGATTGGGCACCAGTTTGTCCACCCCAAAACCCCAAAACAGAAAAGATTACTGCTCTTTGTAATTCAGTTCTGATTCAGTGTGTGTGTGGGGGGGAAATTAAATTCTGTTGATGCATTTTCCAAGGCAAATGCAATTCAGTTTCCATATCCCACCTTGGAGGGGGCTGTGGCTGGGAGAGAGTGACTAATGACAGCCCTGCAGTGTAATTTACTGTTGTAACCCTATTGTAGGTAGGAGGGCAGTGCTGAGAGAGTAGGGACAGCAGCAGCCCTGCAATGTATTCCATTGTTAAACTTGCAGATTCAGAGGAGGTGCTGGGGTGGGTTTGGATTCAGTCAAAACTTCCCTGTATCTCTCAGGTTGCAGCAAGGGTCACTCCCCCTCGGCCCTCTTTCCAGACAAATCAAGCACTCAGTTGCATGCAGAAGCCTCCCACTCCATCAACCTGCATGCAGTCTGGTTGGACGTATAAATGTTCAAAACTTCAAAATATTTTGCACATGAAGCAAGACCCAATTTAGAGCAGGAACTCCTGTCTTCAATGCTAACTTTTGTTTGTTTTTCCAGCCCCACAGGCACACACACTGGGATACACCACAACATTTTGTTGCAGGATCCTGTGGCTATATACTAATAGGGAACTCAGGAGCCAACTTATATGACCACTGTGTGGCCGAAACAGGGCTACTGAGAAGCAAGAGGCTGGGGGAGCCCAAGTTTTGCAGAAGTAAAAAAACTCTTGGGGTAGGGGAGGAAACTAAGGAGGAGGAGAAAAAAAATCCCAGCCCAGCAAGGACTGAGCATATTCAGTAGCCAGCACATGGTGTGTCTCTTGGGGGCGCATGAAAAACCAGGCAGGGAGGGGGAATGGAATGGAGCATCCTGAAAGAAGGCATGGCTGGCTGGTTGGAACACACAACGGGAGGAATCCACAGTGTAACATTTGGTTGTAGATCCCACCATTCCAACTCACTCTCTCAACATTCTGCCATGTTTTAATGCAGGAGTGTTGAATCTCTTTCAGCCTGAAGGCAAAATTCAGTTTTGGATAAGCTTTTGGGGGCTGCATCCCAGCGGTGGCTGGGGCTGAAGGCAAAAGGGAGCAGTACCAAAAATATAGGAAATACCCCCAAATGCCAGCCTATTTTAGCTTCAAGCTCGTCCTGCCGGTAACTAAACTTTCAGAGAGGCAGTTCAAACTTTTAGAACAGGGAAAAACAGCACAAAACCAGGAAACCACCCAATGACTGACAGTTGGGGGAAGGAGTGGGGCTAGGAAAGGGACATAGCCATCTGGGAAACCCGGAGGGCTGGATTGGGGTCCAAGTGAGCCAGATTTGGCCCATAGGCCAGAAGCTCAACACCCCTGCTTTAATGGGACCAAGAAACAGAAGACAGAACTAGGCTATGCACATAGAAAAGCTGGTATGATTCTTAATGGAGTCACCAAAGCTGCTGCTGTTGCTTATTATTAGTATTATTATTATATTTATATCCCGCCTTTTCCCCAATACTGGGACTCAAGGTGGCTTTACAGCACTAAAACTTGTACAATTAAAACCTATAAATAGAAGTATAGAAAAGTTAAAAAATATAATTAAATCATCAATAGTATTAAATTTGTATAAAATATCAGAATGTTAAAAGACAAGAGATATAGTATCCATCCATCATAGCTGGGTTATCCCAATGCCCTTTTACTTTTACCCTATATAACATAGCGCCCAGCATATCATTGAAGAAAATAGGGTAGAATCAGTCTTGCACACCTGGTTCTCCCTTACCCTCCCTGCTGTGTCCACTGCCTTAATGCCACCGCCACCCCACCCCGGACCACCATGCTTCCACACAGTGGAAGGTTTTGCTTCTGAAGCTCGGTGTGTTCCTTGTTTTTAAAAAATCAAGAATATTTAACAGAATGTTTGATCTTACAGTGGATCTGGTTGGCGTTATTACAGATTAGCTCAGTGGTTCTCAAGCTTTTCCCCACCTGATGTGAGGTCCCTGGGGGCAGCGCAAAGTTCTGGACAAGTGAGTTGGATGGGATCCAGATCCAGGTGGCATCTTCATTCCCCAGCAGCCAAACCTGGATAGACTGAACGCCCCCTGTCTGGCTACCCTCACCAGTCCATGAGGGCTTGGTGGCGGTGATTGCACCCTCATTGCCCCGTCACCATCCCAGTGTGATATGGGAGGAAGAGATCCCTGAAAGAGGAGCTGCTTCCTTCTTAGGATGGTTCTCTATGCATGGCTTGGGGGATGGGGGGAGTCAGATATAATTTCTCTATGAACATATCTTCATGCAACGATCTCTGCATGCTCACCTGGGAAACACAGAGTTGGTGCTGGGTTGGGGGTCCCCAGAAGATAATGGTACATTTACATGGGCCAAGCGAATCAAGTTTGATCATCATCAGGCTAGCTGCAACTCAAGCTAGTAACATTTACTATGTTACTAGCAGATTATCCAGGAAAATGGCATGGATAGCCTTCTTTATGGTACCACTGACCAAATCGAAGTCGTGCCCATGCTCTGCCCTGCTGCCTTTCATTTCTCAAAATGCCACGGGAGGTCTGACTGCAGATTTCCTCACCTCACTCATGTCAAGCCTTCAGTGACCATAGTTTATCCACTCAGCCGCCACCTCCTGCTATAGAAACCACAGGAACTTGTCGAAGGGATTTGTCTGACAGAACACCTGGCTCCCATTTCTCTTTCAACATCCCTTCTTCCTTTCATCACCAGTTTGCAGAATATTCTTCATCCTGGTTTCCAAGATGCTGCTCAGTCATCACCACATAAACCAAGGTTGTACTATTTTCCCTCTTTTTTGAGAGCCCACCAGACCAACCGACGAGATATATCTAGCCTGTATATTTAGTTCAGAAACTTCAGCTGGTACAAAATAGGGCAAGCAGGTTGGTCTTTGAGGCATCCTGTGGAGACCTACTACACCAGTTTTAAAATCCTTATACTGGCTGCCAGTTTGTTTCCGGGCAAAATATAAAGTGCTGGTTCTGACCTTTAAGGCCCCACATGGGCTAGGTCCCAGGTACCTCAGGGAGCACCTTCTCGCCTGTGTCCCAGTCCACCACCTACGGTCCTCCAAGGGCTCTCTGCTGCGGCCGTCTAATGTGGGACTGGCAGCCGCACGCGAGAGGGCCTTTTCCTTGGCCACCCCTCAGCTGTGGAGTGATCTGCCCGGTGACATACGCTTGCTGACCTCCTTGAAGGTCCTTAAGCTGGCATTAAAGACTCCATTATTGCGGCAGGCCTTCCCTTTCTTGTTCCTTTTGCTGACTCTGGTATACTGTTTTTAATCTGTGTTGTTTTAAGCTGTGTGGTTTTATTCTTGAATTTTTCAAAAATTGTTTTTAGTTCAAAGTTGTGTTTAGATATATCTTGTTTGTATATATTGATGTTGTTTGCATATATTGTCCTTATGCTTTTATTTAAATGGTTTTTAACCTTTGTATACAGTATTTTAGTGTTTTAACTTTTGTAAACTGCCCAGAGAGCTTCAGCTATGGGGCAGTATAGAAATGAAATGAAATGAATGAATAAATAAATAAATAAAAGATGCTGTGTCATTTGGTTAGGATTTCCCCTCCTCCAAAGTGTGTTCATTTCTTTGTAAACCTATACCAAAAAAGTTGTGCCTCTCAGTAGGGCAAGGCATTCCTCCTTCCTCCACAGCACCCACACCACATACTACGCAATTCCACAAGGTCCTCGAGCATCAGGAACAGCTTTGTTGAGGTGGGGTGGGGGGTAGAGCAAGAGAAAAGCCAAAGTTCCCCACTGTATGAGTGGAATTCCTCTTGCGTTTCTCTAGATCCAGCCTTCTATCTTTACCAGTAAACTAACTGATTGATTGATTGATCCATCGATCAGTCTATCTTTATGAAAGCTAAAACTATTTCTGTCTGCACATCTAAGGACATCTATCAGCAATTTAGCTTCATGATGATTTAGAATCATAGAATCATAGAATGGTAGGGTTGGAAGGGGCCTACAATGCCATTGAGTCCAACCCCCTGCTCAATGCAGGAATCCAAGTCAGAGCATCCCTGACAGGTGGCTGTCCAGCCTCATCTTGAATGCCTCCAGTGTGGGAGAGCCCACCACCTCCCTAGGGAACTGGTCCCATTGTCATATTGCTCTAACAGTAAGGAAGTTTTTCCTGATGTTCAGCTGGAATCTGGCTTCCTGTAACTTGACCCCATTCTCCCATGTCCTGCACTCTGGGATGATTGAGAAGAGATCCTGGCCTTCCTCTCATTGACAGCCTTTCAAGTACTTGAAGAGCACCATCATATCTCCCCTCAGTCTTCTCTTCTCAAGGCTAAACATGCCCATTTCTTTCACTCTCTCCTTATAGGGCTTTGTTTCCAGTCCCCTGATCATCTTCATTGCCCTCCTCTGAACCCTCTCCAGTTTGTCTGCATCCTTCTTAAAGTGTGGCGCCCAGAACTGGACACAGTACTCGAGATGAGGCCTAACCAGTGCTGAGTAGAGAGGAACTAGTACTTCATGTGATTTGGGAGCTATACTTCTATTCATGCAGCCCAAAATAGCATTTGCCTTTTTTGCAGCCACATCACATTGTTGGCTCATATTCAGCTTGTGATCGACAACAATTCCAAGATCCTTCTCGCTTGTAGTGTGGTTGAGCCAAGTATCGCTCATCTTGTAACTGTGCATTTGGTTTCTTTTCCCTAGGTGCAGAACTTAGCATTTATCCCTATTAAATTTCATTCTGTTCTTTTCTGACCAGTGCTTCAATTTATTCAGAATTACTTATTCTTCTAGTACTATTTCGTATTGCCAAGGGCATCTCTACATGAGGCATTTATTGTGCACTCCTGGTTGTTCACTCATGGAAGTTTGTGGGTCCTTTTCACAACGCTGTCAACTTCTGATGCCTCTAGCATTGTTTTCAAGGGATAATCCGCCATTTTAAAAGTCACCAAAATGCAGCAATAAACCAATAAATAAATCATACAATAAAACAGCACCATCTGCTGGCAGTATCAATTAAACATGGGAGGGAACCGGCAAAAACGGGGTGGGGGATGTACGTACGTGTGTATTTTGCTGATCGTCAAACCCACGAAAACTCTGGAAGACAAAGGCTCAGTGAGGCTGCACAATTCTTGCTAAATGTGGAGAAGCCCCAAATGTTTGGCCTGGCTCTGTAGCTGTGCTTTCCACAGAGATTATAAATTAGATTATATTGGACTTGAATAAATGAATCCTTTATTTACAGTCAACTGACCACCAGCAAAAGACACAAAAATACATAATAAAATACGTTGTTCTACATCATAAAATTAAGTCATATTGCCATAGAGGATCTAGTTAAAATAAAATTAAAAATTAAAATTTAGCAACTCACTTGGTAATTAATCTGTTGGATCCTTTGAGTAAGATTCACCTAAGAGATTCTAAAGACCAGCTTGGAAAAGACTGAGTAATTGGAAGTATCAGGCCATCTCTGACCCCCTGATACTAACAGCACTTGAACAAAACATGCATTACAGATTCCACTTCAACAGTGTTACAAGGGCAACATCTCTCATTTACCGTTGTTTTGTAATATCTTCCATCCAGGCATTTAGAGGGTAAAACATTAAGCTGGCCCAAGGAGAATGCTTTCCTATATTTAGGAACTGATAGCCAGTTTAAATGAGCCGTTCCGTCTTTGGAGAAGGAGCCTGGCAAACTCCAAAATCTGGAGGAACATGGGCTCTGTGCTACACGATAGAGTTCATGGAGGACAATATCTTGGCAATAAAAAGGGGGGCAAAGAAGGGGCATACATCTCTTCTTTGCCCTGAGAGTACTAGGGTGTGTTGCGGCTTGATGGCTATCCTGAGAGGCCTGTACTTCGGTATGTATAGGACAGATTAGCTAGCTTTATTGTTTTGCTCCTGAGAGTTTGTGCCCAGGTGATTGGCATTTCTGGCTTTTGGGTATCCTAATCTTGCTTGTAATTTCCTGTCCAACCTACCACCTCTCCCCTTTCCCTTCCTCTTTGTCCTATTTCCCTAATGAACTTTTATCCAATTCCAGTTGGTGTGGTGTGTCCTGTATAACTTCAGTGCTAAATACAGTGCCTATTGACCTAGGAGGGAAGCTACTGGGTAGCCTTGGCAAGACTTGTGGCCAAGATGGGCCTGGCCTACTTTGCAGGGTTGTTGGGGTAAGACCAACACTCCTTCATACTTCGCCTTTTGTTTTAAATCTCCGCTTGCCTGGAGGAGGAGACCTTCACATAAGGGGCGGGGAGTTGGGGATTGCTTTTGGGATGACTTGTTTTACTCTCCGCTCACCACACCTACACAGAAATAGCTGATAATGTTCCATTCTATTCGTGGGACTCTGCCCACACAACCCCAAACTAATGGAGTTTCAGGTGCCATTTCCCCTGCAAAAGCAGGGTTTGTTTTTTTAAAATGTATACACCACTTAACTGGCTATATGTGCCGCAGGAGGAGCAAATCCGAACTCATGAAAATCCCATTTTAACATGGAATTGCCTCAGAAAGTGTCTCCATATAGATGGGGCCCTGGATGGCTGCAGGTTGCCCACCCCTGGTTTATGGGATTGAATGTGATATAATTGTTAATCATTATCTGATGCTGGAATCCTAAACACACTAATGGTGCAATCCTATGGCCGCTAGACAGCGGCTAGAAGGCCATAGCATTGGTCGGTTTCCAGGAACCAGAAAACCACCACCCTGCCCCTCCCCTCCCACCTTGTAGGCAGTGCAGATCATCCCCACGCTCACAAGAGCAGCACGGAGCGGGGCAAAAGGGGGCGTTCCCAGGAGTAGGGAGTGCGGAAGCTTCCTATACATCATCCAGCCTCCCTACCCCATGCTTTGAGGTCCCGCGGCTAGACAGCTGAAATTGGCTGTCTAGCCGTGAATGCAGGGTGGCTGGAGCATGGAGGAGAGGATCCCCTCCATGTTTTCCTGCCGTGCATTGGATAAGCGGTCGCCCTCGGGTTCGGAGGCCCTCTCGCGTGCGGCTGCCAGTCCCACATTAGACGGCCGCAGCAGAGAGCCCTCGGAGGACCGTAGGTGGTGGACTGGGACACAGGCGAGAAGGTGCTCCCTGAGGTACCTGGGACCTAGCCCATGTGGGGCCTTAAAGGTCAGAACCAGCACTTTATATTTTGCCCGGAAACAAACTGGCAGCCAGTATAAGGATCCCAATATTGCCTATCCCAATAGGATTGCGCTCTTACTGGGAAGTAAGCCACACTGAAAACTTTGGAGCTGACTTCTGACTAAATATGCATACAATTGCACTGTTTATTGCATCATTTTGTTTCCAATTTGAATATAAGTTGGATCCACAGATTTCTTGCATAAGCTCCTGCAAGGTGGGGGTGCAATTTCTGCTGATTCCCCCCTCTATCAGCAGCTCACCACACCATATGCCAGTGGATTCAAGTGGATCCCCAGACCTCAGTACTGGCTTTTCAGGGGGTCCTGGAAGCTGTGCCATGGAGGAGGGGGCAAGAAAACTCCATTCCACCAACAGAACATCACCTCCTACTCTCTGCATTCAATCTTATATCTTTGGGCATATCTATTTCTATAATACATGAATTAAATCAGCTGTTGTATTCATCCAGTACAGGATGAAGATGTTTTTGTTTTTAATCTTTTCCTTCCTTCCTTCCTTCCTTCCTTCCTTCCTTGATGGCACTTCATCTGTGGAATTTCATCCAAAGTGCTCTCCCCTCTGCCAAGTGATGGAATGCTATGATTGCATCGGTCAATCCCTGTTAACAATTCTGCTGCCCTATTGTGGACCAGCGGATATTTCTGGACCGTTTTCAAAGGCAGCTCCATATATAATACAGTAATCCAAATGAGAGGTTATCAGAGAGTGGATAACTCTCGATAACTTCTCCCAGTGGTAGACATTAAACAGCATCTGTTAAAAACAACAGACACTAAGCAATATGAAACTTCTATGTGACTATGCCCACTTCGTCTTTATGTGCAATAAGGGTTCCTGATCACATAGTGGGCTGTAAATGCATTCAGCTGAATGCAATGACAGTCTCTCTTCAGACCTTCCGGTCCATCCCAGGAAGGCTGGAGGCCAGGGGGTATCCCCGTGTCCCCTCCATGCTTACAGTTGGCTAACGCCTGAATAAGGTTCATGAAGAGCTCCATATTCCAAACTGAATAATGTGACCATTTTCACTCTACACATATATTATAGTAGGGTCTAAATTGACTGAATTTCCTTGGGGAAAAAATACCTTGGGGTCATAAGAGGAAGCTGACTGATGATGTCATTGCATTGTTCTGCATTTGTAAAAAAAAAAAAGGGGGGGGGATCAATATAGGGAGGATGAAGGAAGAGATTCAAAACAAAACTGCAAGTCCTGTAAAGCCATTAGTAACATCTGTAGTGCACTCCTCATTTAGAACAGCATGCGTTGTTTTGATGGTGCTTCCCGTAACATGTGAAAGGGCTGGGCCAGGTAAGGAAAAGGTGAACTGAAGCTGGTTTCTGGAGGGAATTTCTGTTTCCCCACAAGGGGGCGCGACACTCTTTTGTTTGTGCCGCGGAGTTCTCCGCTCGGCTTCACGCGCACGCAAGCGCCACAGTCTTGGTTGACTCTTTGGAGGGGGCTCTGGATGCTGGGCTGCTTTGTTATTCTTTTGCTTGGAAAAATAAAAAAAAATGTGTCTTCTGACTAATTCTGTTCTGATGCACGTCCTTTTAAAAGCGTGTGAGTTGCTAAGAGTTGCTCACTATCAAGATTGTGTTCTTTTCCTGAGCATCGTCTGGCTGAGCTATTTCTGCATTCTGCTCATCAAATCAAAGTAGCAGAAAGGTGCTGAGAAAGGGTGTCCCCGTGGGCCTGGAGATCCTGCTGCCCTATCCCAGGAATGTGCAAGCTGCTTGCCTCCACACCCTGTGAGTCTGCACAAACGAAGAGGCATTTTCATGTTGTTGTTTTTTGCTGCTTCCTCAGTTTCGCTACTGTTCTGGCACTGAAAATAGGGCAGAGTAGTGTTGCAATCCTGCTCAAATTAAGCTCTGGGTTTATCTGGACACTGCGTTAGAAAAACACTGCTAATATATCTGAGGCTCTGTATAGCTGAACTGTTGAATGATTTAAATATTTCTGTCCCACTGAAGGCCTTTGAGTCAGAATCAGATAGATGTATCAATTTGTTATAACAAAATGCATTGGGTCTGTAAAATAATAACTTTATTAGGACCAACTAACTTTCATAATGCAGTATGCAAGGTTTCTAATTACACAGAACCCTTCCTCAGACTGAATAGGAGGAGAATGGATATTCCTGAGTGCCAAACTATCCATGGCATTGGAGGCCATGACTGAAGTTCCCAACATTTTTTTTTCTCACCCAGAAAGCAGTGACAGGGTGGGGAGAGTTATTTGGGTTCAGGCCATGGCATGGTGAGGTTAACCTTTTACCAATTCCAGTGCAAAAGACAGCAAATCACACACACAGCCATGGCTGTTATGAGCCACAGAGGAGAAAATCCACCTCACGGTGGGTGATTTTAAAAGTGTTACGCCTTACCCACTCTTTCCCCCTTGACCAGATCCAGTTGGGGGGGGGGAGTGCTTTTAACATAAAAAAATAATGAATCTGACCACGAATCTCCGGAAGTCACATCTGATTTGAAAAATACCAATTCTCTACCCATCAGAGCTGCACTGTCTTGCATCACAAAACTGGAGGGAGGACGATCACACCAAAGCCAAAGAAGTTTGCTGTTAAACTTGGCTGTTGCATGGCTAGCAAAAACATAGGACTGCAAACTTTAAGCAGTTGGATTGGTAGATTAATCAACTAAAGCTTTAGCTGACCGATTGGAGACCACCTATTTTAATTTATAAGAGCAAATTTTAATCAGTGCAATCTGTTAATTGAAGAGTATTTGGTTCTAGTGAGTCCTTGTAATAGGGAGTTTGCCTGATCTTTCAGCAAACCCTACCTTTAAATTTTGGCTGCATTCCCATCTATCTCCACGCCACTAGGTGGACACATCACCAGCATGGCATTTGTTCCTGTTTTTTATTTACAGCATCTCCAACATGCTGCAAAAGGAAGATTTTTGTTATTTTTGTTATTTAAATTTGGAAAATCTTTATTCTTATTAAGTGCCAACAATGCAACATCTGAAAGTGTAACTCTTTCAAATTGTCACATGGAGACCGCGCATCCAGATTTTGGCCCAGGAGCATTACCTGTTAACTTAAATGCGCTCCCGAAGGTGCTGCATTCTGCGAGCCCTAGACAAATGGGGACCCTGCTATGCTGAAGTTGATGGGAAGGTCCCAGCATGGAAAGTGGAACCTTTATTGTGTTATGCCAGTGGTGGGCCACATGCAGGGCACATGCACACATGGGCCGTTTTTATGGCCTCCGCCTTTGCCCCCACTGCTGAAAGGTGGTGGTGCAGCAGAGCAAAAAGCAGCGATTCCTCTTTAAGGCAAGGCGTACAGAGTGCATGCCTTGGTTTAAAGCAAAATTGCATGCCCAGAAGCCTCCAGGGAGCACGATTTTTCTTTAAAACAAGGTGCGTGCTTGTGCCCCAGCTCAACTCCGTGCCCTGGCTGGCTGCATCAGGCCATCTCTACCACCTCTTTCTTTGCACTACTTACTGAAGGGTTGGCTGCAGAGAGAGGCTGACGTGGCTGGTTGCATGCCACCCAAAAAGAGACGATGGATCACCAAAAAAAAAAAGACGATGGATGTGGACAGAGATTTGCATACCATTTGCATATACAACTTTATATGTATAGCTGCACATTTAGAAATAATTACTGTAATTTAAATAGAAACACGGGACATTGCACCCTACTGGGGAAGACCGTGACCAGGTGACCCATGTGCCTGCTTAACTGCTGATGGAGAACTTCAAGGCCTCTGAATGCCCTTCCTTGGGTTTTTTATCTTTAAACCAGACTTGGACTGGACAGACCTTCTAAGAGAGGTTGCCTTCAAATAGAGGACTGTCCTCTGTAAAGTAGGACACTTGGCCACCCTAGGGTGAAGATTGTAGGCATACCTTGGATGGTCTGTCTGAGGTGAATGACCCTCATGGGTCTGACTATCAAGATGCCTCCCAATATGCTACACCCTTGCTAACTAAAGTCGCCTTTCCTGCTGCCCTTTACTCTAGTAAGTAGGGGACTGCTGGTGGAGACAGCCCACTAACGCCATGTAGCCTGAACGCCCCTTCAAGCAACTAATGTCATCAAGTATGTAAAGGAACCCGGAGGTCCTGGGCAGGCCTGAAGCCTGGGGAGGGGCCACAGCCCAGTGGTGAAGTGCATGCTTTGCATGCAGAAGGCCCCGGTTGCAGCTCCGGTCTTAAAAAAGGGCCCAGGCAGCAGATGCTGGGGAAGCACTCTGCTTGAAGGCTCACTGTCAGTCAGACTCGACAAGACTAGGCTCGGTAGCCCAGTGCTCTGCTTCCATAGAAGGCAGCTTCATTTCATCCCTTTGGGGGCCTATGCTGAAGTCTGGACATGTCACCATTTAGAAAATGGATCTGCAAAAATCCTGCAGATGGCTGGATGTGTCTGATCTCGTCTGATCTCGGAAGCTGAGCAGGGCCAGCCCTGGTTAGTACTTGGAGGAGAGACCGCCTGGGAATCAGGCATTGAGCAGGGGGTTGGACTTGATGGTCTTGCAGACCCCTTCCAACCCTATGATTCTATGACATCCCGTCCTGTGACCTGCTAACTGTAGAGTTCAGAGGCACCTCTATTTGCAATGTGCTTTCACAGTTCCACTATTAGGAGTTCCATGATGGGTGAAACAGAAAGCCTAGGAACTAAATACGAGAATGTCAAACACACTATGATTGGTATTTCAGTTTAACTGCATTTTGACAAATTTTAAAATGAATCAACTTTTTAAAATAAGTAAAATAAGTAACTTCAACCCAAACACTTTGCGTGCGTGCGTGCATGTGTGTGTGTGTGTGTGTGTGTGTGGTTGGATTCAGTTTGTAATGACAACAAAACTGAGCTGGGGGGGTGGGATAATTATTGGTGGGGGACACTGCCATTTAAAAAAGTCAAGTAGGCAGAAGTAGGCCATAAATAACTTTAGATATGGTCCCATAAAATCCGAATGAGCTGTTGGAGGGGCAGTCAATTGCGCATGATGGAGTGGATAAGCTTGAGGTGGTTCCCCCATTAAAATGGCTCCCTTTGGTCTTTGTGAGAGGCTGCCAAGGGAGCCTTTCAAAGAGGGCACCCACATGCCAATGTGCAGAGGGCATTGGCCTGCTCTTCAAAGGGAGCTCCGTCTCCTGCTAGCTTTTCCGTTCAAGTTCAGGCTGCAGTAGCAGCTGCTGGAGTGAGGGGGGAGGGAGGGGGGAGGGAGACTCTGAAGGGGAAAGAATAAAACATAAATCAAGATGGAATGCTCTTTGCTCTCTGAATGCCTTTTCAGGGCCATCCAATGCCAAATATAACCTTGGAGTAAGTGGGATGGAGGAAGGAGGGTGTTTTTTTTTTCATTTTAAAAAAGATCTTCAGAAAACCTTACATTTTGCATTTAAGAAGAAAAAGGAAAGTACGTATGGACAAAAGAAGAGCAAAGAAGCCCAGTGAAAATGATGGCAATAATACATTCTAAACATTAAAGCACTTTCCCCAGGGAATATGGGTGTACGTTGCCATGCAGTTTGTCATTCCAAACCATTGAAAGTAAACCCCACTTTCTCACAAAACCATGTTTTCTTCTCTCTTTCTTGTTGATTTTATCATTGGAATAATTTCCTATACCTTAAATAACCAGTCCTTGGTCCTTTTGCCTATAAAGCCAATGTTCTGCCCCTGAGCCATGGCTCATCCTTGGGAAAATCTGGTCCAGATCCTTGCTGTAGTGCCACAAACCTCCCCATAATATCTAGCTAGCCTATGCAACACCAGCAACAAATGGCCTGAGAGCACCTAATGCTGCACTACTGTTGAAGCTAAGTGGATATATGGGCTGGATGGGAGTCTACTGGGAGCCCCTTGTAAATTGCCCTGACCTTCCTAAGGAGGAAGAGAGACATAGCACACAAAGAAGGGTTGCTATTTATTACAAACTTCAGAAGTGAACATACAGTCTGAGCCTACAAGCCAAATCCATTAGGGTCAAGTTCATGTTACATTAAGCATGCAATTAGCAATTGCTGTATGAGCTTGTCTTCACCCATAGGGAAGAGAAAGCTATAATAGTGTGAGTATACCATATGTAATAATCACATGTCATAGAATCATAGAATAGTAGGGTTGGAAAGGGCCTATAAGACCATCGAGTCCAACCCCCTGCTCAGTGCAGGAATCCAAGTCAGAGCATCCCTGACAGGTGGCTGTCCAGCCTCATCTTGAATGCCTCCAGTGTGGGGGAGCCACTTTACAAGTAGCTGAGGAAAGAAGGGAAGCGAAAAGCAAGGCAGAAAGGGGAAGATATATCCAACTGATTGCAGAGTTCCAGAGAACAGCAAGGAGAGACAAGAAGGCCTTCTTAAATGAACAATGCAAAGAAATCGAGGAAAACAACAGAATGGGAAAGACTAGAGATCTCTTCAAGAAAATCGGAGATCTCAAGGGAACGTTTTGTGCAAAGACGGGCATGATAAAGGACAAAGAAGGCAGGGACCTAACAGAAGCAGATGAATCATAGAATAGTAGGGTTGGAAGGGGCCTACAAGGCCATCAAGTCCAACCCCCTGCTCAATGCAGGAATCCAAGTCAGAGCATCCCTGACAAATGGCTGTCCAGCCTTGTCTTGAAGGCCTCCAGTGTGGGAGAGCCCACCATGTCCCCAGGTAATTGGTTCCATTGTCGTATTGCTCTTACAGTCAGGAAGGTTTTCCTGATGTTCAGCCGGAATCTGGCTTCCTGTAACTTGAGCCCATTATTCCGTGTCCTGCACTCTGGGATGATCAAGAAGAGATCCTGGCCTTCTTCTCTGTGACAACCTTTCAAGTACTTGAAGAGCGCTATCATATCTCCCCTTAGTCTTCTCTTCTCAAGGCTAAACATGCCCAGTTCTTTCAGTCTCTCTTCATAGGGCTTTGTTTCCAGTCCCCTGATCATCTTTGTTGCCCTCCTCTGAACCCTCTTCAGTTTGTCTGCAACCTTCTTAAAGTGGACACAGAACTGGACACAGTACTCCAGATGAGGCCTAACCAGTGGTGGGTAGAGGGGAATCAGTACTTTACGTGATTTGGAAGCTATACTTCTATTAATGCAGCCCAAAATAGCGTTTGCCTTTTTTGCAGCCACATCATATTGTTGGCTCATATTCAGCTTGTGGTCTACAACAATTCCAAGATCCTTCTCGCTTGTAGTGTTGTTGAGCCAAGTTTCCCCTATCTTGTAACTCTGCATTTGGTTTCTTTTTCCTAGGTGCAGAACTTGGCATTTATTCCTATTAAATGTCATTCTGTTGTTTTCTGCTCAGTGCTCCAGCCTATCAAGATCACTTTGAATTCTGTTTTGTCTTTGAGGGTATTAACCATCCCACCCAATTTTGTGTCATCTGCAAATTTGATAAGCATTCCCTGCCCCTCCTCATCCAAGTCATTAATAAAAATGTTGAGCAGCACTGGGCCCAGGACTGAGCCCTGCGCTACCCCACTCGTTACCTCTCCCCAATTTGAGAAGATCCCATTGATAAGCACTCTTTGAGTCCAGTTCTATAGCCAACTGTGGATCCACCTGATCGTTGTTTCATCTAGCCCACTTTTAGCTAGTTTGCCAGTCAGGATATCATGGGGCACTTTGTTGAAAGCTTTGCTGAAGTCGAGGTATATTATGTCCACAGCATTCCCACAGTCCACAAGGCAGGTGGCCTGATCAAAAAATGCGATCAGATTCGTCTGGCAGGATTTGTTCTTGACAAATCTATGTTGGCTTCGAGTAATCACTGCATTGTTTTCAAGGTACTTACAGATTGATTGGTTTATAATCAGCTCCAAAATTTTCCAAGGGATTGATGTCTGACTGACTGGTTCCCAGGTTCCCCCTTTTTGAAGATAGGGACAACATTAGCCCTCCTCCAGTCACCTGGCACTTCACCCGTCCTCCATGATTTCTCAAAGATAATAGACAGTGGTTCTAAGAGCTCTTCTGCCAGTTCCTTTATTACTCTAGGGTGCAGTTCATCTGACTCTGAAGATTTGAACTCATTCAAAGGAATTAGGTGTTCCTTGACTATATGACTATCAATCTCAAGCTGCAATCCTGCCCCTTCAGCCTTTACTTTGCCTTTGCCAGGGGGCTCATAAACCCTCTTTCAGGAGAAGGCTGAGCCAAAGTAGGAATTGAGCACTTCTGCCTTTTCTTTGTCATTTATTATCGTTTTGCCATCCTTATTTAATAGCTGAACCACCATTTCTTTCCTCTGTCTTTTACTATGCACGTGTCTGAAGAAAGCCTTTTTGTTGCTTTTAGCATCCCTCACTAACCTCAGCTCACTCTCCGCTTTAGCCTTCCTGACGCCATCCCTGCGATTCTGTGCTACCTGCCTGTGCTCTTCCTTTGTTGCTTGTCCTTCCTTCCACTTCCTATATGTGTCCTTTTTTTGTTTTCAGTCATTGCTAAGCTTTTTGTGAAGCCACATTGGCTTCTTCTGTTGTCTTCCACCTTTTTTTTCTTGTTGGAATTGTTTGTAATTGTGCCTTGAGAATTTCCTTTTTTAAAAACTCCCATCCATCTTGGACTCCTTTTCTCATTAGAGTTGCTTGCCATGGGACCTTACTTATCATTGTTCTGAGTTTATTAAAATCGGCTTTCCTAAAATCCATGGTACACGTTTGGCTACACTCGGCTTTTGCTTCCTTTAGAACCAAGAACTCAAGTACAACATGGTCGCTTTCCCCCAGAGTCCCTGTAACTGCTACTTTATCCACTACGTCATCTCTGTTGGTTAGGATCAAGTCAAGGATAGCCAGTCCTCTAGTTCCCTCCTCCACTTTCTGTAGGTTATCATCAGCAACACAAGACAGGAATTTCCTCGAGGGGCATGTTTGGCAGAATTGTTCTCCCAACAAATATCGGGGAAATTGAAGTAGTTTGAAAGCAAGAAATTGCAAGTAGATAAATAGGTACTGCCTCGGCGGGAAAGGTAACAGCGTTCCATGCACCTCGGTGTTCAGTCATGCCGGCCACATGACCACGGAAGCGTCTTCGGACAGCGCTGGCTCTTTGGCTTAGAAACGGGGATGAGCACCGCACCCTAGAGTTGGACACGACTGGTTGGGGACACCTTTACCTTTACCTTTTTATTACCACTACATCACGCTTCCTTGAAACATTGGCAATTTGCTTTTCAAAAGTTTCATCCTCGTCTTCTCCTTGATCGGGTGATCAGTAGTAGACTCTGACCACCATGTTCCTTTTATTCTCTGCTCCATTTATTTTAACCCAGATGCTCTCGATGGGGCTACCAAGCTCATCCTCCTGTATTTCTGTGCAGAGATATGTAGTTTTAACATATAGTGCAACCCCACCTCCCATTCTGTTCCTCCTGTTCTTTTTGAACAAGTTATATCCTTCCATTGCTGTATACCAGTCATGGGAGTCATCCCACCAAGTTTCAGTTACACCTATCAAGTCATAATTTTCCTCCTGTATTGAGAGCTCAAGTTCAAAGGGGACAGGGACGGGGGGGAAGTGCAGCTAGAAACAAGCTTGATTCTTAATGGCCAGAACCGCTTCATTGGCCGCCCTCATGCTTTCTCTGAGTATGCCTGTTTACTTTCTCCCTGTGCTCCAGAAGAAAGTCAAAATGCTGCATTTGAGGATCCTGCTGTAATGAGGGCCAAACCTGTTTGCCACACCTGTCACTACCCATTTTCACATGGCTGCGGTACAGGATCCCTGAATGCAGGGATCACACTAATGCCCCTGCTCCTGACCTGCTCAGTGCCCCCTGTGGGCAGAGACTATCTGCATACATGTTGCACACAAGTGTAGGCTCTCTCCATCTGGTCAGGAACAGTGTGTACAATCCCCAAGTGTGTAGAGAGAATCTAGGCGCATGCATGTTTCATCTGCACAGGCTCTCTCCACAAAGGGACACTGAATGCGCAGAGGCTGGGAGCAGGGCCAGGTGGCAGGTCCTGCTCCACCTCTACAACATCAATAGCAGCCTTCCCCAACATGGTGTCCTCCAGATGTATTGGACCACAACCACCAGCATCTCTGACCACTGGCCTTGCTGGCTGGGGCCGATGGGAGATGAAATCCAAAACATCTGGAGGACACCGGGTTGGGGAAGGCAGATTTATAGTAATCCCCAGATACCAACTGTGTGAAAACAGCACCTGTATGTCCAGATTCTCAGAGCCTTTCTACACAAATCTTTTACTGTGTGCTTGCGCTTCCTCACTCATGGTAGTTTGCAGGTCCTTTAAACAACATCATCATCCTTCAGGGCCTCTTCTGTGCTTTGCAGCCATTATCACATTTTTTTCCCTAACAGGGAAGTTTAGTATTTTTTTCCAATGGCGTTTTAAGAGCCTTGTGTAATTAATTGCACAATTCCTCTATACCACAGGGCCACCTAGTGGTTGTGAAATGGAACATATATAAAGGCAGAGAAAGAAACCCCCAGAAAAAAAAAACACGTGTAAAGGAGCCGATTTTAATTCTGCCAAGAATCTAGAAGCGGAAGCCTCCATGAAGGTGTGGGTTAAAGGCCTCATGTAGAAGAGCCCTCATTAGACAACATTCCTGTAAAGGTGGGAACAGTGTGTTCAAACGGTCCTTCCACTGATGCACTGCAGCTCTAAGGTGTCCCTGAAATATAGTTTCTGCCCTGGCAATATGGCTGAAGGTCAGTATAACAATACCAATAATGAATAAAATTAAATATACAGCTATCCGTACGTATACACTTGTCTCCCATCATAAAGACAGGCATTTTGCTTGCCCAAAATAATTCTAAACCCTCACCGAGTGTACATTTCAACTTCAGCTGGCTTCTGAATTTGTTTTCCCTTTATTAAAATCACAAGGCTGGTTGTCTCCGTCTGGATTCAGCCTTCAGTCATGGAGGCTCAGGGTGAATAGCAGCTAGTTATCTCTGCTCTCAGTACCCTCCCTGAACGCACAGACATGGATGTCTGGCTGCCCAAGTTTCTCTATCCATCTGTTCAGATGGCACAGTGCCCAGTTAGAGGCTGGTTAGACCTTTGTTCCAAGGATATACAAAGGAGGCGCAATAAAGGCTTTAGATGGGGCACATGTAGAACAATGCAAGTGCCATCTCTTCAGCAGGAACTCTTTTACACTCAGATGATTAGTAGGGCATCCTGCAGGGTTCCTCTGCAAGCCCTCTTGGTAAGAGTAGACAGACTGAATTGTACTGGTCTGCAAGCTGTGAGTATTTTGTATTTACAGGTTTCAGTCCTGGCCTGTGGTAACAAACAATGAGATATATAACTAGATCCTGCTTAGAAAAGTTCTAATAAAAATGTTATCTGAAGTCATGATGATCAGTATACTTTTACCACAGACTGTGTTCTTGGATCCAGACAGTCACAAAATCTACCACATGTACAAGATTATGGGATACTGGGGTACACATACGAAGTCCACATACATTTGAAGGCTCCCATGATGGGAACATAGCAACTGAAAGATAACTGGTTCAAAAAGAACAGATGCAACAGAAATGGAGGGAGGGGAATAGCATTATATGCCCAAAATGTGTACACCTGCACAAACATTCAATGAAGTTAAATGAACATGATAGCCCTGTGGAGAGCATGTGGGTAAGAATAAATGGGGAGAGAAATACAAACAACATTGCAGGCAGAGTCTAGGACAGGCTGTCAAACCAAGGTGAGGATGTGGATGATGCTTTCCTGAAACAAATTGCTGAGTTTTCAGCTAAGCAAGAATTAGTAGTGATGGGAGAATTCAACCTCTCTGATGTCTGCTGGGAGATAAACTCTGCTGAGCATAGAATCTCCAACAAATGCCTGTCATACCTTGCTGGCAACTTCCTCTTTCAGAAGATGGAGGAAGAAAAAGAGGTTCCTCTATCCTTCACTCGATCTTAACCAAAAGGGAAGAAGAGTGGGTCAATGAGATTAAGGTACCAAGAACCTCAGGGGAAAGTGACCATGTAATGCTGAAATTCATGATCTTATGGAAAGCTAAAGATGCGTGCAGTCAGGCACCTTGGAGATTAGGAAAACAAATTTTAATAACCTGATAAATAATGGGTATGATTCCATGGCTAGAGATACTAACGAGGTCATTCTACAAGGCGACCAAGGCTGCTTCAGATCCATAATGAGGCCTGAACCCTGCCTGAAATGGACTCATGGAATCCACCTCATCCAAGACAGCCTAGATCTGGCCAGCCTCCTGTGCTTGAGCACCTTGCCCAAGAAGGGGACATTTGCCACTGGCTTATAATTATTGAGATTTTCCAGGTCCAGCAACAGTTTCTTCAGGAATGGTCACACTATTGTCTCCTTTAAGGAGACTGGAACCACTACCTCTTAAAGAGGAGTGAACTATCTCCTGGACTGAGGCAGCTGTTCACCACACCACCCCTTGGCAGATGTGCTCATTCATGAGGGGCAAAGTCGAGAAACATGAGGTCAGCCAAAGCATACCAAGAACCTTGTCCATGTCTTCAGGCCCCACAAACTGAAATTCATGCAACCATATAGGACCAGACAGTGCTCTGGACACCTCTATGGACTGACTTTGCAGCTTGCATTCTTATGCAACATCCTGGACCAGCTGTCCATCACCCATATCAGCCCTGCTAAGCTGCTCCACATCATTCTGGATTTGGAAAAGAGGGGAAAAACCCTATTTTTTCAACTGAGTTTTCTTCTTCTTTTCTCTCAGAACCTGGAGACTCTGAGGACCTCTCACCCACTGCTTGAATGTTGATCTCCAGCAATTTTTTATTTTGTATTGTTTAACCAATATTTTCCCTAGCTATCCTGACATCAAAGTTTCCCCATCCCCTAGCCACCAAGTTACTCACTATTCCCATTGTGTTCTTGTTACAAACAGCTAATAGTGACAGACCATTGGGCATTTGCAGCATTATGTCCATAGGCATCTGGACACAGCCAATGGCAGCGCACAGGTGTGTGAGTTACGGGCATCTCTTCAAAGATGAAAAACTTGTCTTCTCTTTCAGAGAAGGTGATTGACATGGTGCTGAAACTAACTAGCCTGAAGGCAGAGTTTAGAGAAGGCCTTGTCAGTTTCATACATAGGCAAAGATTCCAAAGACTTTTAAGAGTTTTGTGTTGTAAAGGAGGGCCTATTTCACATGACATTTATTTTGGTGTACACCTAAGATGTTTTAAGTGCATATGTAAAAATGTAAATAGTGGAATATGTCTGTTCACGGCAGCTCCCTCTTGGCTGTGCATTCAGGGACAGACTTCTGCTTAATGTGTAAAAGAATCCTTTACATTCAGACAATATTTTAAAAGTGTGATTGTGTTGGTTTTCTTATATCAAAACAGAGCAAGTAAACATTCACATTGATAAGGGGACACTGAACAAGTAAATGTATGTCCTACCAGGGCAGAATACTGCCATACTTCCAGAGGATTTTAAGGGCTCACTTCCACTAAACGCTGAAACTAGCATTTGAATCCAATTCAAGCTGATTTAAGCATTATGACTTCCCTCAAAGAACTCTTGGCACTGTAATTTGGTATGTGCTGAAAAGTCCTTTTTAGAAGCTAACTTTCATTTCAAACAACTAGAATTTCCAAGGTTCCTTGCTTGGGAGCCATGACAGTTGAATAGGCATGAAACTGGGTCAAAATTGTGAGGCACACATGCCCTGAGATTCAAGTGACCCTGCCATAATATCCCCAAAAAGAAAGAAAAGGAAATGCAAACAGCAAAACAAGCAGCAGAAACACAGGAAGAGATGTCTACAGAGAAGGGTGTTTACATTTTCAAGTGCATAATTCAAACGTTGGTTGTAAATGTTGATTATTATCTTGCCTGGTGAGATCAGGAGTAAATGCTGATTGTAATAGCACAAACACCAAGGGCTGGGGTTTGTTTCTGAGACTGACCTATGAATCAAAAAGACCCCAGTTCACAGGAAACTGCCTTATTCCAGGTCAGACTAGGTGTCCCAGTGTTGTCTATTCTAACTGGTGATGGCTTTCCGGAGCCTTTCCCATCATCTGCTTTCTGATCCTTCTTCTAGCTGGAGATGCCAGAAACTGAACCTCAGACCTTCTGTGTTTCATGAAAACACAAAACAGGCATTTTATCTGTTTTGCATGTTGATGGATACTTCCAGGGATTTGCATAACAGTCTTTGTAACTGTAATTAAATCAAACTTTCTGCCCAGATGTATTTATTTCATTTCTATACTGCCCAATAGCCGAAGCTCTCTAGATCTGGAGAGTCCAAGGAGTGGAAGGTTTTCCATTATACGTTTGTTTAAAGAAATGTATGGATGACTCCTGATTCAGGCAAGCCTGAATCTGACTCTAATGTAGGGGTGGACGAAAGTCACTTACCTGTCCTCGAAGCTTGTTCGCGGTGGGGGGGAGGCGCTTCGCTGCTCCCCCCGCGAAGTTCAGGCCGGGGGGGGAGGCTTCCCGCCTCGCCCGGCCGAAATTCAGGCCGGGGAGGAGGCGCCTCGCCTCGCCCGGCCGCGAACTCCAAAGTTTTTTTTTAAAAAAAAAACATCCCCGTGATAGGCTACATGACGATTAACGTAGCCTATCACAGCTAGATCTGCAAAGTCAGCCGTGATAGGCTATGTTAATCGTCACGTAGCCTATCACGGGTGACTTAAAAGAAAAAAAAAGCGCGTATGCAAATGGCGGCCCCCATAGGGAGCCGCCATTCGCGTTCCTTATTTGGTCGCTGTAGTCTACGTAAAGATTTACGTAGACTACGGCGAAAATAAGGGTAACGGAAATAGCGTTGCCCTTATTTTCGCCGTAGTCTACGTAAATCTTTACATAGACTACAGCGACCAAATAAGGAATGGGAATGGCGGCTCCCTATGGGGGCCGCCATTATCCGTACGCACTTTTTTTTTTTTAAAGTCACCCGTGATAGGCTACGTGACGATTAACATAGCCTATCACGGCTGACTTTGCAGATCTAGCCATGATAGGCTACGTTAATCGTCACGTAGCCTATCACGGGGGCGTTTTTTTTTTTTTTTCTTTTATTGGAATGGCGGCGGCGGCAGCTGGTCAAAAGACCGGCTGCCGCTCCCGCCCCGGACGAACACCCGCCGAACCGCCGACCGGACCCACCGCCGGGAGGGACATTCACCAAAGGTAAGTCCCGTCCCGGGGAGGGGGCGGGGGGCGGGGGGGCAGAGAATTTCTCCCCGAAACTTGTTTGGGGGGCCGAACACGTTGGCGCTCGGCCCCCCGAAGTTTCGGGGAGAAATTCTCCGCCAACCCTACTCTAATGTGGAGCAGCTAATCCAGTAAATGACATTTATATGCCACTGAGGTAAAGGTAAAGGTGTCCCCAACCAGTCGTGTCCAACTCTAGGGTGCGGTGCTCATCCCCGTTTCTAAGCCGAAGAGCCAGCACTGTCTGAAGATGCTTCCGTGGTCATGTGGCCGGCATGACTGAACACCGAGGTGCACGGAACGCTGTCACCTTTCCCGCCAAGGCGGTACCTATTTATCTACTTGCAATTTCTTGCTTTTGAACTGCTAGGTTGGCAGAAGCTGGGACTGAAGACGGGAGCTCACTCCGTCACGCAGCACTCGGGTCTCGAACTGCTGACCTGCCGACCTTCCAGTCTGTAGTTCAGCGTCTTAACCACTAAGCCACCGCGGCCTTAAAGACAGGTGGAGTGTTTTATGCCACTGAAGAGGACCGCAAAGTTGACATGCTGGACAATTGCAATGGTTATTCACCATGTTTATTGAGAAACAAACTATTACCCATTGTAATAGTTTTATTACTCACTATTACCTATTGAAATCAGTGGGATGTAATTTAGTCATGACTAACTTAAGCCCCACTGATTTCATTGAGTTTACTCTACGTATGACAAAGTCTGCATCCAACCCAATGTGTTGAATTTTTTTTGTATTTTAAACATCATGATTTGTTTATGTTTTTAAAATAACATACTGAGTAAAAATTGTTGTATGATATTGTTCCTGACTGCTATATTACTTTTTATGCCTCCTTGCAAGAGGGAGTGGTCCCAGGCTGCCCGAAAGAGGCAGTAGTGAGAAATCCTGAAGAAATCCTCCCTAGACCCGGAAAACCTTAATAATTATACACCGGTTGCAAATGTTCCATTCCTGGGCCAGGTCCTTGAGTGAGTGGTTGCCAACCAGCTCCAAACACTCTTGGATGAGACTGATTACCTGGATCCATTTCAATCGGGGTTCAGGCCAGTTTTTGGCACAGAAACAGCCTTACTCGCCCTGTATGATGACCTATGTCAGGAGAAAGACAGGTGGAGTGTGACCCTGTTGATTCTCCTTGATCTCTTGGTGGCTTTCGATACCATCGACCATGGTATCTTTCTTGGGTCAGCTCTCTGAGCTGGGAGTGGGAGGCACTGCATTGCAGTGGTTTCGCTCCTACTTGGAGAGTCGGCTCCAGAAGGTGGTGCTTGGGGAACACTGCTTGGCCCCATGGATTCTCCGAAATGGGGTTCCTCAGGGGTTGGTTTTGTCCCCCATGCTGTTCAACATCTACATGAAACAGCTAAGTGCAGTCATCCGGAGTTTTGGAATGCATTATCAGTATGCTGATGACACACAGCTCTAGTTCTCCTTTTCATCCTCGTCAGGTGAGGGTGTGGATGTGCTGAATCAGTGCCTGGCTGCGACAATGGACTGGATCAGGGCTAATAAAATGAAACTCAATCCAGACAAGACTGAGATGCTGTTGGTGGGTGGATCTGCTGACTAGGGATGGTGGAGAATTTCTCCCCGAAACTTCAGGGGGCTGAGCACCAACGTGTTCGGCCCCCTGAACAAGTTTCGGGGAGAAATCCTCCGCACACCCCACACCCCCCGCACACACCCCCAGGACGGGACTTACCTTCGCCGAATGTCCCTCCCGGCGGCGGGTCCGGCCGGCGGCTCGGCAGCTGTTCGTGCAGGGCGGGAGCGGCAGCCGGTCTTTCGATCGGCTGCCGCCACTGCCATTCCAACAAAAGAAAAAAAAAACAAATGCCCCCATGATAGGCTACGTGACGATTAACGTAGCCTATCACGGCTAGATTTGCAAAGTCAGCCATGATAGGCTACGTCAATCGTCACGTAGCCTATCACGGGTGACTTTAAAAAAAAAAAAAAAGCATGTACGGATAATGGCAACCCCCATACGGAGCCGCCATTCCCGTTCCTTATTTGGTCACTGTAGTCTACGTAAAGATTTACGTAGACTACAGCGACCAAATAAGGAACGCGAATGGCGGCTCCCTATGGGGGCCGCCATTAGCGTACGCTTTTTTTTTTTTTAAGTCACCCGTGATAGGCTATGTGACGATTAACGTAGCCTATCACGGCTGACTTTGCAGATCTAGCTGTGATAGGCTACGTTAATCGTCACGTAGCCTATCACGGGGGCGTTTGTTTTGTTTTTTTTAAACTTTCGAGTTTGCGGCCGGGGCGAGGCGAGGCGGGAAGCCTCCCCCCCGGCCTGAATTTCGGCCAGGGCGAGGCGGGAAGCCTCCCCCCCCCGGCCTGAACTTCGCGGGGGGAGCAGCAAAGCGCCTCCCCCCCACCGCAAACAAGCTTCGGCGAAAGGTAAGGGACTTTCGTCCACCCCTACTGCTGACCAGATGGAGGGTGTTCAACCTGTTCTGAATGGGGTTACACTCCCCCTGAAGGGGCAGATGTGTAGCTTGGGGGTCCTCCTGAAACCATCTTTGTCACTAGAGGCTCAGGTGGCCTCAGTGACATGGATTGCCTTCTACAAACTTTGAGTGGTGGTCCAGCTACGTCCCTATGTGGACAGAGGTAACCTGGCTTCAGTTGTCTATGCTCTGGTAACCTCCAAGTTAGATTACTGCAATGCACTCTACATGGGGCTGCCCTTGAAGATGGTTTGGAAGCTGCAGCTCATGCAAAATGCAGTGTCCAGATTGCTAACAGGGACCAGAAGGTCCAAACATATAAGACCAACTCTAGTCCGCTTGCACTGGCTACCTATATGCTTCTGAGCTCAATTCAAGGTGCTGGTTTTAACCTATAAAGCCCTACATGGCTTGGGACCACAATACCTGATGGCACGCCCCTCCCCAAATGAACCTACCTGTATGCTACATTCAGCATCTAAGGTCCTTCTCTGAGTGCCTCCTCCAAGGGAAGCTCGGAAGGCAGCAACATGGGAGAGGGCCTTCTCAGTGGTGGCCCCCATCTGTGGAACAAGCTCCCTGATGAGGTCCACCTGGTGCCAACATTATTGTCTTTTCAGCGCCAAGTTAAGACCTATCTTAACAGGCATTTTGCAGCACATGATGAGTTTTAATTGGTCCTGAATGTGTCTTTAGTTATGACTGATAGTCCAATGCTGTTTTTAGTTATATGTTGTTTGTGTATATTGTCTGTGTGCTTTTATGTGCTTTTTTTGTAAATGGCTTTTAAACTTTGTATATTGTATTTAATGTTTTAACTTTTGTAAACCACCCAGAGAGCTTCGGCTATGAGGCAGTATAGAAATGCAATAAATAAATAAACTAAATAAATGTATTTTTTCAGAGCAAGCCTGCACAACTGGTTATTGTCAAGCTAAATGCAGCCCACAAGATGTGAATTGTGGATGAGAGGTGGCAAAAGCAGTGAGTGCATGTGTGCATGTGCGTGTGTGCGTGTGTGCATGTGTGTGTGTGCGTGCGTGCGTGCGATCAGTGGGCAATCATACATGGCAATTGGGCTGCATTCGGTGTGGTGGGTCACAAGTTGTGCAGGCCTTCTCCAGTGGGAAACCTAAAATGTCTGTGAGAGTCAGTCTTTCCCTTCATTATAAGGAACAAAGTCTGCACATGACCTTGTTTACTTTGTGGAGAAAACTGAAACGATTCACATACTAATGAATGTGTCATTCAGATGGTCCTTTGTTTTGTGTGAATGAAAATAGTGGCTCCAGGCAAACTTGGCATGGAAAACGATGGAGAAACCAAAAAACAGCAATACTGTTCCATAAAAGGAAACCGTTTCAGTAAGGTTTTCTATATAGTTCAACAGTACAGGGATTGCAAGTAAATCACCAAGCACTACAGGACTATTGTACAGACTATTGGCCTGCATAGCAAACTGTACAATTTCTGGTCATTCCATCTCAAAAAACAAATCATAAAGCTAGAAAAGGTACACAAAAGGACAACTGAAATTAAAATGTGGTGAGAGCAACTTCCCTGGTTTCAGAAAAAATATACAACGAAGAGGCCCAGTTCTCCATGAGGTGGTAAGCCTGGGTCTGGGTATGTACCACAGCAGATGGTAAGCATGGGTTCACAGGGCAGAATATGCCTCCATTTTGAGGGGGGGGGAAATCCTCCATATAGAAAATTAGGGAGAAGGGTTCCGGCATTGCCTTTTCAGTGCCATGCTACTTTCTATGTGCAGGTAAAGTTTTGTTTTTGTTTTTGAGAGGCACAGTCAATCATGTGTGCCCTCCCTCCACCCTCTTCCTGTACCGAGGGAATGGTCCATTTCAAGTCACAGGTCTCCCACCTCCATGCGAACATAGCCTAAAGGGGGACATGATAGACTTATGAGCCATTTCAGACAGAGATTTTCTTCCTTTCTCATGAGATCACCTATTAAAGCTGATTAGCAGCGGGCAGGTTGAAAGAATAGGACATGGGTGGGTTGCCATTAATTCACGGGGAGGAAATAAAGTGCAACGCTTGGCAGCAACGCCTGGATTTCCCTCCCCACCTGATTTTGTGACTAGTGTTAAACTCTGGCCTTGTAGATGGACTGTTTTTTGTTCTGTGCCAGATTGTGTCTCTTGCCCTGGGTTTTTCCTAGTCCAAGGCTGTTAGGTAATCCAGTAGAAGGCAGACATCCTGCCCAGTTTTCACCTTTCTTTGGGTTGCAGAATCTGGGTTTGGGTTGCAGGACACACACTAGATTTGATTTTCTCTACTGGCCAAGAAGATAGTGGTCTGAAGGTGCCAGATTTTACAGCCCATTCCTTATCATGGTCAGACCATTTCCTGTTGAGTTTTAAACTGACAGTGGCTGCAAGGGTGGTGAAGCTATTAGGATGGTCCAGCCACAGAGGCTGATGGATTCTGATGGGTCACAGAAGGCTCTGGGAGATTTTCCAGCTAATATGACTGGCACTCCTGTCAAAGCCCTGTGGAATGCAGAGACAACTTTGGCAGCTGACGTGATCACTCCTGTACAACCCCTCCTGCTTAGCAAAGCCCATTTGGCTCCTTTGTATACACCTGAGCTGAGAGCAATGAAGTAAGTTTGGAGATGATAAAATGTAAGTGGAGGAAACTCAGAGTGAATAAAATTGAACACAAGTCAGGGCGGTGATGGTGGCCTGTGGCAGGGACAGTAGCAAAGAAGCATATTTTCTCCACCACCATTGCATCCTCTCAAGGTAATCCAGCAGAGTGGTTCATGGGCTGTTAAAATCTGGTCCCGATGGTGATGTAGTGTAACGCCCAATGACATGCTGTGGCATGTTTGCTAGCCTAGACATTTTGAGGGGAAAATCATTGTATCTTTCACAACTTGGATGCTGCAGTTGTTACGGCTCAGTCCACGGAGGTGTCCAGAGTACTGTCTGATTCTGTATGGTTGTATGAATTCCAGTTTGTGGGGCCTGAAGATGTAGACGAAGTGCTTGGTATGCTTTAGCTGACCTCATGTTTCTTGATCTTGCCCCTCATGAATGATCACATAAGTTTTCTCAGGGGTCTTTGGTTAGGGACTTTGTGTACCTGGACTGTCAAAACTCTTCTGACAAAGTCTACTGGCTCACTCCTATCCACATGCTTGCTGACTCTCTCGAAGAACTCTGAAAGATCTGTGAGACAGGGCTTACCTTTGCAAAAGCCATGTTGATTCTTTCTCAGCCAGATGTATCCTTTTATATGCTTGATAATTTTGTCTTCAATAATGCTTTCCACCAATTTACTGGGAAGAGATGTTAAGCTAATTGTCATTTTTCAGGGGGACCCCCCCCCCACCTTTTTTAAAAATGGCATTACATTGGTCACGTTCCAGTCCTCTGGTAGAGATGTCAATCATAAGGACATGGAAGGAGGGGTCTCAGAACTCCTCTTCCATACATACCATTTACTGTTAATGTAAGACACCCCCTCCTACACACACACACTGCTTCATATGTTAATAGAACAGCCTCATGCCCACCAATGTCATATCTAGTTTGACCCTAGTGCCAATGAATCAACTAATTGCTGAAGGATGATTGAAACAGGGACAAAGTCCCTAACCAAAGACTCCTGAGCAAACCTAGCAGTTATGGGATGAGAAGAGAAGTCCTGTTATAGCTTGGTAACTCAAGTCTTCTTCATACACCATAGTTAAACTATGGAATTCACTACCACAAGATACAGTGATGGCAACCACCTAGGACAGCTCCAAATGGGGATTAGACAAATTCATGGAATATACAGGTGTCAATGGCTAATAGTTGTGATGGCTATATATAACCTCCAGTATCAAAAGCAGTATACCTCTCAGAACCAGTTGCTAGGGAACACGAGGGGGAGGGTGCTATTGCATTCCAGTAGGCATCTGGTTGGCCACTGTGCAATAGAATGCTGGACTAGATAGGCCTTCAGTCTGATCCAGCATGGTTCTTATGTTCCTAAGGTTCAGCAACCTCCTTTTAAAGTAAGACATCCCACATCCTGCTTTATTTGTGAATGGGGTAGACACATGAGTAATGACCCCCATTAAGTCTGGCTTGGCCCTCTGTGGTTTGTTGGTCTGTTACCTCAACCCTATATCTGTAACATGGGAATAAAAATACTGGGTAGAACATGTATAACAAGATGCGCTGTCCATACAATGCAATGGGACACATACCCTGCTTTTTGATGTGCAATCTAAGATACTGGGTACACAAAAGAAGGGGGAAGGAGTGAAAAGGTAGAAAAGTGACATCAGTTCAACAATCCCAGAGAGAAGAGGTAGTTCTTTAAAGAGGTGTTTAAGCAGCTCAACAGAAGGCGCCAGATAGATACCAAGTGGATAAAGTCCAAATATCTATCTTACATGATTGTTCAATGGATTGCTGACACGATATATGGGAGGTGCTTTGAATACTCTAAATCTCTATACCTAAATGGCATTATTTATCGACCAGAATGGCACATGTCCCTTAGGAAAACGTACTGGGAACTCTTTCTTAGGAATGCATGTAAAACAACATTTAAAATTGTCTAGAAGGCAAACCAGGTTTTCCATTAACAAGTTTTATACCTTCTGAACCTTCCCCTGCCCCCAAGTCAGTCGTATTTTTAAATTGAATCTCAATTTAAAATTTGCATGCATTGAAATGAGAATGCAAATGAGCAATGATTCCCATCCCTTTCTCTCCTCCCACCCAGTCCTCACTCTTATACACGCTGGCATTCCTATGTTTGCCAGATGGTAACCACAGTCACTATTACCTTAAAACGTTGCATGTTTTTGCCTTTTAAGAAATATGTTCAGCCATTCAATTAAAGGGCCTAAGTTGCATCCTTAAGAACATTTTCCTGGAAGTAAGCAGCATGGAAATCAAGGATGTTTACTCATTTGAGGAAAATGTTTGGTTTGTTTGGGGCGTAAGATTAATGCGTATTCACCACCAATTTGTCTTGCATAAGCAGAAAGCCATAAATAGCAGTAACTGTTGTTCTTCCAAGAAGTTCAGGAAGGTGTACATCCCACTTTATCCTCCCAACAACTCAGAGGAGTAGGTTAGCCTGAGGAGGCTGTGATCAGCACAAGATGACCCAGTGAATTCCATGGCTCAGCAGAGATTTGAACCCAGATCTCTGCTGTCCAAGCCAAACACTATACAGTAGGTGGTCACCTGGAGATAGCTGGGCCAAATTCCACTCCTGCAAGATGCCAGCTACCCACCAGTCACTAGCAAAGAATGTGACACCTGTGGCAACAGAACCTTCTGGCAGACCACTTTAGGGGATGCGGTTGAGGTTCCGGCTTGGCCATTTCCCAAAGTGGCCCTCTAAGAAAACTAGTAGCTAACTAAGGCTTTACACGCTAGACACTGGTTCTCAAAGTCAAGGCTGAAACCATGGCCAGGGCTACTTCTGCTCTGTATTGGTTTCCTGTCATTGTTTGGGGGAGGCGGAGGGATGATATGACATGACAGACGAGGATGGAGAAAGAAGCTGTAGTCCCAGAATTGGCTTTTTCGGTTGAAAGGAAAGCATCAAGATGTTTGTTTCAAGATGACATTCTTTTTGGAGCGGTTTTCCAGACTCATTGGCAAGTGACTAGAAGTAAGAATTTATAGTGTTGGCCTAAGAGATTTGTTGCTTGTTGTTTTGTTTATCCACCTGTTTTCTGACTCCTTGAATAACTTTTCTCTCTGTCTCTGTCTCTCTCAAAAAGAAAGGCCTGCTGTTACTGAAACAAGTAGGTACTGTCGGGCATCTGAGTCCCACTCTTTGTTTTCCTGCTTGTGCATTAGGTGGGTTTAGTGGCCAGATGCAATGAAGTTTGCAACAGACAGTCCTTAGACCATCTGTGCATTGTTTGGGGTGGGTGGGGGGAGTGGATGAGGGGGGGCGTGAAAGAAAGGCTATTTGTGTAAGTCGTGGGAAACCTAGTGGCTGGCCTTGCCAGCATGCTCTATGAATTGAACTAATTGAAGATTAGACTGGAGAGCTCGCCATCGCTGAGGGAGAGGATAATCCTTCATCAGCCACAGTCGAAGGCCAGTAATTGGAGCTTATTACAGGGTGGAGTTCCTCTGCAGTGCTGGAGAAACTGAGAAGCGTTTGCTGTTTAATTATGAATTCTCAGCAGAAATTGGGGTTATGGGCTCAGTGTGTGTGTAGGAGTCTAGAGTAAGAAAAGAAGTCCAGCAAGAGGGAAAAAGTGGGAGGGAAGTAATTCAATTTTGATAGTCAAGGCTCAACTTTTTTAAAACAAATGAAGGCTCCTTTTGTTGACCAAACCAACATTTTAGCATGTGTAATGAGCCCTTGAATTATATGTAATTCACCCTGAAACCTATCTGCAGGAATTTTGTTTTTTTTTAATTTTTAAAATTAAAAATGGATGTATTTTGGATGTATTTTTCTCATGATCAATACAGGTATGGAGATTTTTAAAGGGCTGCTAATATGCTGCTATCCCCATTAGTACACTTTCTCTTAGTGTGTTTAGATTTATACTTCAGATTATGTTCTTACTGTGCTGGGAGTCACACTGTAGGTTGCTTCAGTTTAGAACAGAACAGGTACTTGTTCTGGATTCCAGTTATTTGAGTCAAAAGCTTCAGTAATTCTACTAGAGAATCAAATTATTTGTTGCATCAAGTCTGGTTTTAGTTACAGAGCTACTTTAAAAACTTCATAAGAAAGCTTTGTTAAGGGAAAATAATAACATAGGCACTTACTCAGAAGATGTGAGGTCACAGAGCAAACTTTTTCCAGTATTTACAATTAAATACTGTTAAGCAGAGATATTCCAGCAATCCAGTAATTTGAGAGGCTCATCAAAAGTGGAAACATTTCTGTTGGAAGGATGGCACAAAGAAGAAGAAACAAGAACTAAAATATTATATCAAAACAATGGAGTGGGATATGCTGAGGCATGACTAGAAAACAACGTTGTAATCTGATGACTTTTAAAATTATGTTTAAATGTAAAGGAAGCTCAGTAAATTTGGTATGTAGTATATGACTACACACACAAACCACCCAAGAGCAGAACACAGCAGCACAGGCTGCGGTACGCCAGCCAGCCAGCATGTTTCCTGAAGGACCTTTAAAATAACAAAGCCAGGTGGGTCCATTCCAAAAGCATGACCATAAAGGTAAAAACCTGCATGACCACCTTCCATATATCAGATGGTAGGGGGATATGAAACAGGCTCTCAGAAGTTGATTGGAGTGTAGGTACATAGTGGAAGATGCTGCCTTAGATGATCCTGCCTCCAGATTATTCAGAAAACAAGCTGATATCCAATGAAGTTGGAACAGAATTGGAGTCACATGCTCCATTCATCAGGCTCCAGTTAGTAGTACTCTGAGCTCAACTTTCCAAATACTCTTCAAAGGCAACCCAATTGCCATGCACCAGTCTGGATATCACTGTTTTCTCAACAACAACAACAAAAAGGGCAAAGCTGGCAATGTGGTCTATGCTGGGAAAAGGCACTCCTAGCCACCACCACCTGGGCATCCAAGAGTACTAGTGTTGGGTCCAGGAGAACCCTCAAGCTACAAACCGCATTCTTCAGAGTATACCCCCATCCAAAATAGAGTTTACATCTGATCTTGGATTGGCAGAACCCTCTTCTATCCCCACTAATACTTCTGTCTTATCTGAATTAACTCTTGGGGCTTTTCTACATGAGACTTTTAACTAGCCACTTTACCAAGGCTTCTGTTTGCAGATTCTTTGCAGGATTAAGCTTGGCTCCTTGACATGTGTGTTGTTTTTTTCAGGGTTTTTCTTTCTCTTCCTTTCCTTATGTTCCATTACACAAGCACTAGGTGGCATTGTGGCATAGCAAAATTTCACAAATACACTAGGCTTTATCCCACCATTCACAAATAATACCAGACTTTCCATGTTAGAAACACCCCCACCCCACCGCTAAAATGGTTGCAAAGCATGGGACAGGCCCTGGAGGATGAGGACGTTATGTAAAGTACCCGCAAACTACTGTAATGGAGGAATCACGAGCACAATAAAAGCCTTCTGGAGAAAGGCACTTAAAGCAGTTTTGGGGTAGGTGTTAAAACAACATGCAATATAATATGGATCCCTGCAACACTCCTTTTTGGCATCAAGGGCCACACTCCATGTTCACTGGGGGAGGGGCAGTGGATGCACACTCTCTCTTCTCCCCACCACCCCCGCATATCAGCACACAGGGATAGAGAGGTTTAATGTTCCCATCCCCCAGTGATCACCACTGAGCCCTTCTTATTTCAATACATTCTTATTTTATTTACTACATAGGAGTATATTATTTCCTGTCATGAGTTCAAGACAGCATATATGATTCTTCCCCCTCTGTTTTATCTTCTCAGCAACCCTGTGAGGTAGGTCAGACTGAGAGAGAGTGACTGGCCAGAGACATAAAAATTAGAAGATAGCTAATAGAAAACTGAAAGGGTTCAGTTAAGAGGGTCAAATCATTTCAGGAAAGTTAGAGGCTATTTTAATACACAATGCTATAAATAATGGGATGGATCCAGACCATATCATGCTTTAGTCCCATTGAAATCAATGGGAGAAGTTGGTCATGTCTAACTTAAGCATCTATTGAGGTTTTTTTCCTCTTTAGTCCTGCACTGTGGTTGATTGGGGGGGGGGGAGCACATGGGCAGGAAGGTTTAAAGCCACTCACCCATGCATGGTGGCCCCAATCTAGATTGGGCTCCCACACACTTACACTAAAATAAAAAAGAAGTTGGGATCAGATACACATTTAACGTAGCATGTAGTTTAGCCCTAAGGGTAAAACTAGGTGATATTCAGGGGATCCACAATAACTTCTCCCATTTTTTGAAAATCAGTAACAGCTGTGGGACCCCCTGGCCAGGGCTGTGGCCCTGGGTCAGGGGAGTTATCCCTTTTTCCTCCATGACATTTTCCCAGTCTGGACTGCTCTCCCCTCAAAATTTGCTATTTATCCAGGGTGTATGTGTGTGGAGAAAGTATATGGCATGTGACATGGGTAAAAGTTAGCTCTCTCTTCCTCATAAGAACATAAGAAGAGCCAAGGGTCCATCTAGTCCAGCATTCTGTTCACACACTGGCCAACCAGCTGTTGACGGGAAACCCACCACCAGGACATGAGTGCAACAGCACCCTCCCACCCATGTTCCCCAGCAACTGGTGTACATAGGCTCACTGCCTCTGGGTAAGATGCTGTGAAGAAGTACTTTCTTTTATCAGTCCTGCAACTGTCACTAATCAGCTTCATGGAATGACCTCAGGTTCTAGTATTATGTGAGAGGGAAAAAAATGTCTCCCTATCCACATTCTCCACACCATGCATAATTTTGTACACTTCTATCATGTCTCCCATTACTTGCCTTTTTTTCCAAGCTAAACAATCTCAGCTGTTGTAATCTTCTCCCATACAGGAGTTGCTCCAGCCCCTTGAACATTTTACTTGCCCTTTTCTGCACCTTTTCCTGCTCTACAATATCTTTTTTTAGGTGTGGTGGGTGACCAGAACTGTACACAGTATTCTAACTGTGGTCGCACCATGGATTTGTATAAGGGCAGTACGATATTGGCAGTTTTATTCTCAGTTCCTTTCCTAACATGGAGTTTACCTTTTTTTAGAGCAGCTGCACACTGGGTTGACATTTTCATTGAGCTGTCCACCAGACCTCCCAGATCTCTTTCTTGGTCACTTACCACTAGGTCAGGTCCCATCTGGTTATACTTGAAGTTGGGATTTTTTGCCCCAGTGTGCATCTCTTTACCCTTGCTTTTGGCATTTCGATGCCCATTCTCCCAGTTTGGAGAGATCCTTTTGGAGCTCCTCACAATCCCTTTTTGTTTAACCACCCTAAATAATTTGATGTCATCAGCAAACTTGGCCACTTCACTGCTCACTCCTAATTCCAGATCATTATGAACAAGTTAAAAAGCATTGGTCCCAATACAGATCCCCGTGGGACCTCACTGTTTACAGTCAGGGCCAGAAATATTGGAACAAGGATAACTGTTTTGGCAGTTTGCCTCTGTACACCACCGCATTGAAGTTGAAAGAAAGCACACCCAGATGGGAGCGAAGTCAGGACTTTCAGCTGTAATTCAAGGGGTTTGACAAAAGTGGGGCACTAACCATTCAGGAAGTACAGCCAATGGCATACACACACACCCATCATTGGTGACTCATAAGTAATGGAACGAATGGCTGACAAGCAGCTGCATGGCCAGGTGTGGCCTGTTTCCTGGGCACCCCATGACCAATCCAGCAGATAAAAGGCCTGGAGGTGGTTCTGAGTGTTACATTTGCATTTGGTAGCTGTTCACTGGAAATCCTAACATGAGGTCCAAAGAGGTGTCCCTGTTGAGTGAAGGAGGCCATCATTAGGCTGAGGAAACAACATAAACCCATCAGAGAGATAGCAAAAAACATTGGGAGTGGCCAACACAACAGTTTGGAACATCCTGAAAAAGAAGGAATTAACTGGCAAGCTCAGCAACAGCAAAAGGCCTGGAAGACCACGGAAGACAACTAAAGTGGATGACTGCAGAATTCTGCTAATGGTGAAGAGGAACCCTTTCACAACATCTAGCCAGGTCAAGAACACTCTTGAGGAGGTAGGCATGTCATTGTCAACATCGACAGTCAAGAGATGGCTTTATGAATGTAAATACAGAGGCTTCACAACAAGGTGCAAACCACTGGTAACGCTCAAGAACAGACAGGCCAGATTAGCCTTTGCCAGCAAACACCTAAAAAAGCCTGCCCAGTTCTGGAATAAGATTCTTTGGACTGAGGAAACCAAGATTAACTTGTACCAGAATGTTGGGAAGAGATAAGTATGGAGAAGGAAAGGAGCACTCATGATCCAAAGCATACCACATCATCTGTCAAACATGGTGGAGGCAATGTTATGGCATGGGCATGTATGGCTGCCAATGGAACCGGGACACTGGTGTTTATTGATGACCTGACTACTGAAAAAAGCAGCAGGATGAATTCTGAAGTGTATAGGGCTATACTTCCTGCTCAGATTCAGTCGAATGCTGCCAAACTGATAGGACGCTGCTTCATATTGCAGATGGATAATGACCCAAAACATACAGCAAAAGCTATCCAAGAGTTTCTGAAGGCAAAGAAGTGGGATGTTCTTCAATGGCCAAGTCAGTCACCTGATCTCAGCCCAACAGAGCATGCTTCTCACTTACTGAAGACAAGACTGAAGGCAGAAAGACTCACAAACAAGCAGCAGCTGAAGGCAGCTGCAGGAAACTTCTGGCAAAGCATCTCTAGGGAGGAAACTCAGCATTTGGTCTTGTCCATGGGTTCCAGACTTCAGGGAGTCATTGACTGCAAAGAATTTTCATCCAGGTATTAAAGGCGATCCTTAAGTTTGAAATGATGTTGTTTTGTTCCATTACTTATGAGCCACCAACGATGGGTGTGTGTGTATGCCACTGGCTCTCCTTCCTGAATGGTTAGTGCCCCACTTTTGTCAAACCCTTTGCATTACAGCTGAAAGTCGTGACTTCGCTCCCATCTGGGTGTGTTTCCTTTCAACTTCAATGTGCTGGTGTACAGAGGCCAACTGCCAAAACAGTTATCCTTGTTCCAGTATTCCCAGCCCTGACTGTACATCCCTCCATTGGGAGAATTTACCATTTATTCCTACTCTCTGCTTTCTCTTCTTTAACCAGTTACTGATCCATAGGAGGTTGTTGTTGTTCAGTCGTTCAGTCGTGTCTGACTCTTCGTGACCCCATGTACCATAGCACGCCAGGCCTTCCTGTCCTGCGCTCTCTCCCAGAGCGTGCTCAAGTCCATATTCATTGCATCGATGATGCTATCCAGCCATCTCATCCTCTGCCGTCCCCTTCTCCTTTTGCCTTCAGTCTTTCCCAGCATCAGGGTCTTTTCCAGAGAGTTTTCTCTTCGCATTAGGTGGCCAAAATATCCATAAGAGGACCTCTCCTCTTATTCCATGACTGATAAGTTTGCTCAGGAGACTTTGGTGAAGGACTTTGTCAAAAGTCTTGGAAGTTCAAGTAAACAATGTCTACCAGATCACCCCGTCTACATGTTTATTGAGAACTTAGTGAGACCCTTTCCCAACCCACCACATGATTTCCATAATCAGCAAATAATTTGCATAATGTGCTAATTAGGCTGCCCAGATTTATGGAGTTGAAATATGGGAACACTATTGTAGTGACAAAATTGGAGCAACGAGCATTGGAAGAACGAGCAACAACAGCCTTCCTGTTGACCAATTCTCATAAAACACACTTCATTGGAAAGCTCTTCACACAGAGATGCCATGAATAACAACGGTTTTCACTATAATTCAAAGTCAGGAGTTTATGTATGTCCATTAGGCTTTTTCTTTTTTAAAAGAATTAGGCTATCTTCTATAACAATGTACTGTTTTTATTTATTTAGTCTTATTTTTAATATCAAGTATAGTCAAGTATAATTAAACAAACATAATTCATTGAAAATTGGAGCAAAATTAAATATGAACACAAAAAATGTCTCTGTACACCTGCACACAGGTGCAGGCCAAAGTATGATGATATGCCAGTAACATACGGCCTGTAAACAAATCATTAACGGAAGACACACCTACACTTTGAATGTTTCAATAAACACAGTCAGTTAAGTTAAACTTTTTGTTAGGTTTGATTTTTTTCCGTAAACTGTGTTCGTGGGGAACCAACTGGTTGAAACTAATTTAGATTTCAAATTAGCACAGACACTGAAAGCATGTGCGATTGCTAGATTCCTGCTCCTGATATTTAGTACAGAACTCTAAAAAGGAAAGTGTTTGTCTCCGTATGCTCTGAAAATGTGTCTACAACATTAATTCACTGAGGTCTTGATTTAACCACAGCATCTCAGAAATGTGGTTGAAGATCTAGTATGCGGAAAGTTCTTAATTCAGTGAGGCTGCAGTTTTCAAACTGCATTCCAGGGAACCCTCGGAGCTCACTGGAAGCTTCTCAGAAGATCCTTAATGAGACCAGCATTAGAAGAGTGAACTTCCTTGAAAGGCAAGAACATACATACAGCCCAACTGTCCCTATTTACCATTTCTGATTTTCTGCTTCCCATCCCTGCTAATTAGTGTCTTTATTATGTTCTTATTTTTGCCATATGAGGACACCTTGTTCAAATTTTGTTAGCATGCAGTTGCCATTCTTCACAATTTAGCTTCTTCCTAATGGTCTCTAATAGTCCAATATCTTCGTAGGTAATGGATGCATGTGCATGAACAGTAAGCTACATGTAATGTACCATGTAATGCACCACCCAACAAAGAGCTTTGGCTATTGGGTGGTATAGAAATGAAATAAATAATATAAATAAATAAATAAACATAGCAGCTTTTGAGGGATATTTTGAACTGCGGTTAGCATATTATAGACAACTGTGGGTTTATTTTTTTCCCCAAGTCTATCTTTTACCAGAAGAACAAACACCCTTTTGGTTTCTAAACCAGTGGAGGACAGGGCAGAGTGAATGAATGCAGCAAACAAAAGTAGGCAGACTTTGTATTTTAACTAGAACCCCAAGATCCACCAGCTGGAGCCAAGTGCAAAAGGCACACTTAGAATTAAACAACTCTGAGCCTAGGAATTTGTTTTCAGTACCAGAACTGAACAGAGCTCACAGTCCTTCCACACACAAACCCACTCCTGGTTACTCCTACCTTTCTTCATTCAGGATCATTTTGTTGCTATTGTTAAACAGCTGGGAGTCATAAATCCTTGCTGATCTGCTGCAAATCATCCAGAGATCGACCAGTAGATCCGGATTTACTTTCTGCCCACCTCAGAAACAGAGCCCTCTGCAAAGCATAACGGCAATACTGGGAACTCTGCGGTAGCCCAGAAAAGGCTAACTAAATATGTACAAAGCAGAAATTTCCCATTTGGCTCCTTTTGAGCAGGAATGTTGGGACACAGGGCTCAGGCAGTATTAGAATTGGGATGTTATAAGCCTGTCCCTATTTTCATCTGTGAAATGCTGGAGGGCTGATCCATCAGTACTGATAAATCACTCGTTGGCTTATAGGAGGGGAAAGTTTGGGACGCACTGGACATCTGCCATCATTGTTCCTCCCAGGGCCTTCATCAGCCCCGCCCCCCGCCGTCACCAGGAACAGCCAAGAGCTGCGGATCATCCAGCTGTGAGGAGCTGCTCCACTCACCCCAGGGACCAAAGCATATGGTTTAACCTGGCCCCAGTTGCTGGGTAGTCCATATGGGAGCGGTTCTCCCCTGTGGTCACCATGGTACCTTGAGGGAGCAGTAGTTGAAACAGCCACAGTAGGAGCAACATCTAAGGTAGCCTTCCTCCAACCTGGTGCTCTCCAGATGTGCTAGACTATAACCTCCATCATCCCCAGCCAGCATGGCCATGACAGGAGTTAGTCCAACACATCTGGAGGGCTCCTGGGGACATTTTCCATCATTGTCCTCTCAGAGCTGTCATAAATCACCACTGCCTTTCAATAAGAATCCTATATTTATTATGGATTAATTTTTGCTTATTGTCAGCCACCATGGAGGCATGTCAGGTAGAAAGGTGGGATTTAAATAAATACGTTAAATACACCACTGTTACTGTCAGTTTTATCAGGCCTGCACAGACCCCAGTGGGTGACTAGGTGACTTCCCTAGTCAGCAACTAGTGTGTCTTGAGGGCCAGTTTTAGATGGAAGTGGTAAGTATTCAATAAATTAGAAAAACCAAGCACACCTTTTAGAAGAAGAAAAACAGGAAGGCTTTCATGTTTGGACTGGTTCTGTTAATGACAGAAAGGTATTCAGAATTTTATCTGCCATTGATTGATGGGGGGGGGCACATATTCACCACCACCACTCTAAAGCCACTGGCCTTTTGTGAAATTATAAATACAGAGATAGGCAGATATTGTTTTGCCTCATTTCAAATCCACTTAAACCTCCTGGGTTTGGGAATTGAGAACAGAACTCAAACATTTTGAGGTTTGTGCTTTTGGGAACTGGGACTTTGCCAGAGCATATCTGTACATTTAACTTGAAACCCCCAAGCCCAGTACATATTGGTTTCTCATTATAGGTCATTTACATTTCTTTATGTTTCCCGTTACCTTTTATTCCAGCTGCTTAGTTGGCAGCAAATTTGGGACTAAATGTGTCATTAATTTCCTTTAGGATTATGTTATGTAGCTCTTTCTCTGTGATTATCTGGAAGAAAACTGTAATGAACAGTCTAGTGAGTGAGTCTGGGAACTCTTGATAGTTTGAAGCTAAGCAAATGCAGAAGCCTAGATGGGAAGACTCCACGTAATCCAGTCTGAGCTGCGTAAAGCAGGGATGGCCGACTTCTGAATTCTTAGGGGCCATGCTATTCTCCAAATAGTGGTCTGGGAGCCAGAAGTGTGTTTGGCCACAGGAAAGGTTCCCCCAAGAAAGTACTTATTACTCAGGAGAACACTTCAGCCAAAGTCTGGTCTAGGGTCAGCAACAGGACAGGCCATGTTCTGCCAATTTTGTACCAGCTTCATGGTTTCCAATTTGTTTCTGTGTCAACTCACACGGCTGGCTTTGGCCTTTAAAGCCCTAAAAGCCCTGCGGTCAGGGAATCACCTCAGGAATCACCTCCTCCTATAGGAACTGCTCAGGATCTCTGCTTTGTTTCTGAGGCCCTCCTCGTTGTTTCCTCACCAAGCGAGCAGTTGATGGGGAAGAGGGGTTAGGCTGTATCGGTTGTGGTACCCAAACTGTGGATTAGCCTCCCAAGGGAAGCTTGTCTGGGCCCACCTTTGCTTGCTTTTTAGCGGGATCTGAAGATTGTTCTATTCCGTAAGTGGTGGGATAACAAATGTGGTGCTCTCAGGCACCATGGTACCCGCCCCAGACACCCCCCTCGGCACCAAGGCCCCCTGCCCTTCCCAATTTTTTTTAAATGTATTTTTCATTTTTAAAATTTATTTGTACCTTTGGGAGGCAAGCTCCAGCGTCCAGCTACCTCAGCTTTCTTTCTTTCTTTTCCCCAGAATGCCAGGATGAGGCAGCTGGCACTTCGCTTTCTGGTATGTCCAGCCAAACACCATTTAAACCTGCCCGGAAATGTGGGGGGGGGGCATGGAAAGGGTGCTGGGAGGGGTCAAGAGCTACCGTACTAGGGGGCTGGGAAGTTACTGGGGAGAATACAAGGGGTGTTGTTATTGCTTTACGTTTAGGGGGTGTTGGTGTGGGGTGTGGGTTGTTGTTGAGGTAGAGTGGATGTGTGTGTTGCCTGGGTGTGTTTGTGTGGATGTGGAGAGTTGGGGGGATTGCCTGGGTGTCTTTGTGTATGGAGATTTTGTGTGTGTGTGTGTGGGGGGGGTGTTTCTGGGTGTGTTTGTATGTAAGGATGGGGCAGTTGTCTGGGTGGGCTTACATGTATGAGGGTTGTGAGGAGGCTTTGCCTGGATGTGTGTGTGTGTGTGTGAGTGTGTAGGTGTTGCCTGGGTGTGTTTGTGAGGGGTGGGGTTTGGGGGCTGTTGTGTTTATGTTTGTGGGGTATTTCCCTGAGTATCACAAGTTTTCCTTCTGGGAAATGGGTATTTTAATAATAACAAATTTGTGTTTTGGCATTTGGGGCTCACACCCAACCTCTCCCTTGTACTCTGTTTCTTGGGCATGTTACTTGTCTTTTGCAAGAAGCCAGGACCCAATGGCAGCCGTTTTATGGTGATACCCACAATAGATTCTCAAATTTCAAAATGCGCCCATGGGCCCGAGAAAGTTGGAGACTCCACTTTAGTGAGAGATGCCACACTGTTGTTTTCTCTGCTGTTTGCTACTGTATTTTTGACACTGTTTTACAATTGTTACTGTTCTTGAATTGTTTATATTATATTTTATATTATAGTTTCATTTTATTCTGGCAGTGTATCTCTTATTCTGTATACTGCCTTCAATATGCCTTGGCGCAGAAAAACAAGATATAAATAATGCAATCATTAATAATTCAGTTTAATACATCACATACAGTCAGGCATAACATTAAATAGAAATCTGTACACAATATGTGTTACTTACAAAATACAAAAGAGGATATAAACATTAAAATATGAAATATTTCTATTCCTTACAACTTGAAAACATTTTTTCCCCTTCTGAATGAAACCACTGAATGAAACTTTTTACTGTCACTTGACTAAAATTTGGTAGGGCTGCCTTGAAGCCAGATAAAAATTGCTTTGGGGACTGATTTTTCGCTTACTTTAACAAGAGTGCATTTTGCTACAATAACAAGAGCTCATCAATTAATATTCCCTAATTAAAGCTAGAATATTGAGGTCAATGAAGCTATAGCCCAGTGCAGTTAGATCTCTGTAATGTAAGATGGCCAGGCGCATGTTCATTTCTGGGCATACTTGAAATTGCAAGATCCCCCATCCCATATTTTAATTTTCCCTGCACTTGGAAAACTAGCACTTCAAGGAGAAAGATTCTAGCTCTCACTCTTTGATTTGTGGTGGTGATGAACCAGTGATTGAAGTCAGTTCAGTATTTGGATGGGGGCAAATAAACTAAAACTTAGTTCAGGTAACCCAGAGGTACTGCTAAGCAGAGGTTTTGGTGATCTGGGAGGAGACGTTCAGCCAATTATGGACGGGGTTCCACTACCCCTGAAGCAGTTTGAACACAATGTTGATCAGGATGCTTGGCTTTTGCAATACTTTCCCACTCACCTTCAGTTTTTTGACAATCAAATGAAATTATTCGTACAGAGGCAAGTCAGATCTATACAGGCTGGATCTACACTTACCGCCTTTTGTTGCTTCCAATGTGGTTTCATCGCTCGCCTTTCACACTACGCAGTACCCACCTCGAATTGGAACCGGAATTTCCCACTTCTGTGCTCCCGCTTTCAATACCCTAATATCCCGGTATTTCCCCTTAATGTGCTCTGATTTTCCGCCTTCGCTACCATATCCAGTCGTAGTCCCCTCCCCTGCCTGTCCATATATGGCGGTGTTTGTATTTCCCTCCTGTCCAATCACATCTCTCGACGGCCCCATGTCTTCTTCTGGCTACCGATCGCATAGCTTCCTCAGCAGCCCCCGTTTCCTCAGCAACAAGCAAAGGGCTGGATGTGCGCATGCTTGTCTGATCTCGGAAGCTAAGTGGGGTCGGCCCCGGTCAGTAGTTGAATGGGATTCCGCCTGGGAATCAGGCTTCGTGCACTGAGCAGGGGATTATTCTATCCCTTCAAATGAGACTAAGTTTTACCACCTCCTATCCTCCGCTCCGGATGTGTTTTTTTTAATTAAGGCGTTATCCTCGCAGAATCGGGGCTTCTCCACTTTTTTTTTTTCTAAGTCAGGCATGATCTTCAAAGGTTCGCAGTTGTGAAGCTTCATAACTTCGACTCTTCAAAGATCATGCCTGAATTAGGAAAAAGAAATCACGAAAGACAGGGGCATAAATGGCAGCCGCTACACCATTTGCGCCCCTGTTTTTTTGCCGTGATAGGTTACATAAATATTTACATAGCCTATCACGGCAAAAAAACAGGAACGCAAATGATGGCCACTGTAGCGGCCACCATTTGCCTCTGCAGGCTCCGCACGCCTGCGAATGCACCCAGCCAGCGGCTCCACGGAGTTGCCATGGAGTGGAGCAGGCCAGGTTAGGATTTCATGCACTGAGCAGGGGATTATTCTATCCCTTCAAATGAGACTAAGTTTTAACCTCCTATCCCCTGCTCCGGATGTATTTTTTTAATTAAGGCGTTATCCTCGCAGAATCGGGGCTTCTCTGCTTTTTTTTTTTTTCCTAAGTCAGGCATGATCTTCGAAGGTTCACAGTTGTGAAGCTTCACAACTTCGAATCTTCAAAGATCATGCCTGAATTAGGAAAAAGAAATCACGAAAGACAGGGGCATAAATGGTGGCTGCCACGCCATTTGCGCCCCTGTTTTTTTGCCGTGATAGGCTACGTAAATATTTACATAGCCTATCATGGCAACAAAACAGGAACGCAAATCACCCCCTTCGAAAAGGTAAGTGACTTTCGCACATCCCTAGCTTTAATCCGAGAGCATTTAACCTGATGGGACACCAAATTCATTGCAATGGCGGGCGCAATGTAGATCAACCCACATTCTCAGGCAGGGGGGTCTTTCTGTTGCTAGGTATCAAACAGATTGTTCTTATGAAACATGTGCTCTACCCCTGAGTACCACCTTTGCACAGGCAGACCTATGTAACCTACATGAGGGCTTTGTCCCATATCCTCAGGTTAACCAAGTTTGTCTTGAGGATGTTAAAACTGGTGAATGCCATGGCTGTTTCCTCTGCAGTTATCTTGTGTTTGCTGGGGTAAGGTGAATACAGGAAAGGAGGGAGGGGCATTTGGAGACGAAAATCAACAGGCAGGATGAGGGTCCTTAGCTCCTCCCTGTCCATTGTCCCCCCCGCAATACCCCTCCCCAGCTAGGATTATTCCAAACCTGGATCCTGGCTGGAGGAAAATGAAGGGGAAATCACCTGAGGGAGGGGTTGCAGGGGAGAAATAGTGGGGAAAGGGTCAAGTACCTTTGATTGTCCGTTCAAATATCTCCTCCCCTACATTAGCATTATAAGACAAACATGGATTTGGGGAACTCATATCTGCCTCATAATATGTATTTCTTCCCCCAAAGTGCAAGTCCCCAGTTCTAATCTCTCTGCAGCCATGAAATCATTCGGCCCCATTGTACAAGCCATTATTTCCTGCAATGTAACAGAAATAACAACACGGGCTGACCTTACAGGCTAGTTGTAAGGATTTAGCAGACAGCGTAAATGAATCAGTATGAAAGTGTGAAATATGCTGTATAACAGATATTTCCTATGTTTCCTATTTTTAAAAGCAGGAGTGATTTGTTGAAATACTTCATATTATAAAAAACACAGTGCATGAAGTCAGCCTGCCTGACTTCCTTTTCAAACATTCCTGCATTGTATTCTTTCCTGGTACAGTGACCCTTGTTAGATGTAAACGTGCTTAAATTACAGCCTCAATGAGTAAAAAATTCCACAAATTAGGCATTTCTGTACCAATCCATCATAAAAATACCACAGTTACTAATAAATATCACAATTTGTTTTGGTACAACCATACTTTGATCACAAATACTCAATGAGGTAAGTTCTGTTGAAATAAATGAACCTTTGGCTGCAATCCTAGAACACTGATCTGAGAATACGTCCTATTGGGCTTACTTCTGAGTAGGTATCTACATGATTGCAGTGATATTCTAGATGAAGTGTCAAGACCACACAGATCAAGAGAATTTTGAAAATTGGCTTGAGTGGGTTTATTGAGATCTGTAACATTCTTTGTGTGTTTTCATTATGTTGTGGGGGTCATTTAGACCCCACCCTAGTACCTTTGTTGTGCAGTGTTCCATTTTCCCCATTCACTTTAACTGGGGTCTGAGTCCTATGCAAATGAACTCCATCTTTCCTGGTCTTCAGCATCTAGATCAGGGGTCTCCAACCAAGAAACTGTCCTGGGCACCAACACAAAACGGCTGCCATGAGAGGCATGGCTAGTCACACAGGACAAGTAACCTATGCAAAAGACAAAGACTGGGTTTGCATGACACACTAACCCATGTTGGGTTGTTTTCTGGACCAACCCATGATGGGTTAGTGTGTCATCTGTGAGTTGTTTTTTCCACCCACGGTGGGTTGGTTGAGGAAAACAACCCACCATGAGAACTCATGGTTTGCAGTAGAGGGTGTTTTACCTACGGTGGGTTACCATATCATCTGTCAAACCAGCATGGGTTATGGAGATGGCCTGCAGAACTGCTTAGCAAGAGCAGCTGAAAACGCTGCTGTTTCTTCTCCAGCGATCTCTGAGCAAACTTGTTTTCCTGCCACATTCAGCTGTGCCTCCGACTCCAAATCAGCTCCCCCCCCTCCAGTGTGGTTCCCAAACAGTTTCACCTGTGGTTAAATCCTCACTTTGCCATGATGAAGCAAAGTTGCACCTGTATATCAAATTTCATCCAATTTCTGCAAAGTTTCAAGGAGTTGGAGGCCCCCCTCCTTTTGGGTAGGATGTTCTCACAGATAGATTCAAGGCAGTATTAAACAAGCCCAGTCTTAAGCAAGCCAAATAAGCAAGCCAAATTAGCCACTTTGTATACGAGTAAAATTTTCTTTTTATTCTGTTTGGTTGGTTTGTTGCTGGTGAGGGGGGAGCCGGCAAAGGCTTGGAAATTGGGGCAGTGGGTAAGGAATAAGGACTGGGGAAGAGGGGGTAGGAGCCGGAAGGGAAGGGTAGCAAATGGTTTGTTTCCCCTGTGGTCAAATGCTCACTTTCCCATGAAAAAGTGAAGTCGTGCATGTGGTGGCTCCACAGAAGGGGAACCTGTATAATAACTTTTGTCCCCATCCTGCAAAGTTTCAAGGACTTGGAGCGCCCCCACCCCTTTTCATTGCACACGGGCGGAGATAGGGGACCTGACAAAGGCTTGGAAAGGCAGCGCAAAGGACAACGGGATGTGGTTTCCATCACAAAGGAAGCTGGAATACCTGGCCAGCTGGGTGGGAGGACTACAGGAGGAGGAGGGGTGAGGGGAAATAAACCACACTGCGTAGCTTGTTTGCCTGATGGTCTGATGGGAGCACAGTAGGTTGTTTGCGAAACAACCTACTCTGCATAGCTTATCACCCACCATGGGTTAGTGTGATGCGACAGCAGGCCCTAAGTCTAAGGCAGAGGTGGGGTCTAAGTCCCAACACACAAAACAACTCCTTTTAACCACAGGTTTTCTATGCCAAGATTAATCTATTTCACAGAAGGCAAACTCTTTTTCTCCCTCTCCCGTGTCTCTGTCGGTCATCTCATTCCACGCCACACACACCAGTACCATATTTTTTTGCTCTCTCCCTGGATTACCTCTCTCTCTCTCTCTCTCTCTCTCTCTCACACACACACACACACACACACACACACGGCTTTTCTACATGAGGCTTTTAACCCACCACTTTACTGAGGCTTCTAGATTCTTTGTGGGATTAATATCGGCTCTTTTACATGTGTTTTTTTCTGGAGGTTTTCTTTCTCTGCCTTTCTATATGGTCCATTACACAACCATTAGGTAGTGCTATGGTATAGCAGAATTGCACAAATACAACAAGATCTCATGCTGCCATTCACAGAAATACCAGACTCTTTTTTGGGGGGAAAAGACGCTATAATGGTTGCAAAGCATGGGAGAGGCCCTGAAGAATGACAACGTCATGTAATGCACCTGCAAACTACCATGAGGAATCACGAGTGCACAATAAACGCCATGTGCAGAAAGGCGCTCTCTCTCTCTCTCTCTCTCTCTCTCTCATTTCTAGCCTGGATCACCAGCCATACACACAAGTAATCTTTCAAATCCCTTCCACACATACCTGACACACCGATCCATCCATTTACACACAGAAACAAGCACCCCATGTATGTATCATGCATGAATGTACACACTTCCATCTCTTCTCACTGCAAGCACACACACACTTGTGTTTACATAATAAATAAAACATTGCCATATTGTAAAGAAATAATCTTTGTTTTGATTTCTCAAATATTATAATTGTGAAGTTAGTATTAGTTGAAAAACTATGTACCATAGCTTTTGATACCATCATTCTATGGATATTTCTCTTGTTGTTTTCCATTGTCTTGTGACTAATAGGTTGGCTGCTGACAACATATAGATTACTAGTAAGTCTTTATGACGTATTACTTTGTTTTCTCATAGCTGTTATGTTTAATAGCACTAGGGTTATTTCTGGCCAATTATTGTACTCATTTCTTTGAACACATTTTATGCTAAAGAACAGGTCAGCCACACCTGCAATATGTCCTTATGCCCACACTCTCTCTAGCATCTCAGGATGCCTGTTGCTGTTATATATGTTAGTTTTTGAGGAGTCATATAGCTTCTTTCTATTGTCTTGAACATACTGCCTCTGATGTGTGCTAAGACTGCAGGGGGCCTATCTGGCAGCACATTGTTCATCTGCTATCTTAGTTTGTAGATCGGTCTCCCAGACTTTAAGCCTACCATTTCCCCTGCCTTGTACGTTATCAATAAAAGGTACATTTGAGACTAGCCCTTCAAATAAAGAAATAAAGATGAATTTGGAGCCAAGTGATTAGCACTACTAGTAGTCTTTCTCTTACTTGGTCCTCTTTAATTGTTTTTAATGTATACAGAAGTTTTGTAATCATATAGAAGCTGCCTGTTTGCCCTTCCTTAAAATGTATATATCTATACAATGAAATGGGGGGTGGTTCAGAATTGTTATTAGTGGGGATACATAAGGGTCTAGTTCAAGTGTCAAGACTTCCAAATGGTAAGAATTAATAAATCCAATTGAATTCAGTAAGATTTATGTCAGAAAACGTGCTGAGGATTGTACTGCACAACTGGTTTAATAGTCAACCCCCTCCAGTGAACCATGGGAATTGTAATTCTGTGAGAGGGGTGGGGTCTAATAGGGAATTATTCTAACAGAGAAATTCCATCGCTATCGAACTACCGTTTGCAGGTTCTTTGGGGAAATGTGATGTACGTTTCTTGGTAGGTGATGTCACAGGAACACCACTAAACTGTGAGAAATAAAGTTGTGGCTGAGGGCCAGATGAAACATAACACACAACTGTAACTCACCACTCCTTTCTTGAAAGAAAAGCAACTTCAGGAAGGGGAAAATGAGAAGCAGAGGGGAAGGGGTGTTCTCTTGCCTGCAGTTCCCTGCTCCAAATTGCTTCCCCCCCCCCCCACACACACACACACTGCTTTTCTCCTGTAGAGAATTTCAGATGTGAGGAAAGTGGGTGAGATGACAGTTTGGAACAGAGTAGAGGTAGCAGGGAATAGATTAAGTACATCTTTCCCTCATCTCCACACAGTCCCCCCTTGAAGCTGCTTTTCGTGGGAAAAAGGTGTGTGTGTGTGTGTGTGTGTGTGTGTGTATGATGTCCAGTTTGACAGTATAACAGGGAAGGGAGACCTGTGGCCTTCCAGATGTTGTTGGTGTACAATTCCCATCAGCCCCTGCCAACATGGCTAATAGAGGTTATGGGAGCTGTAATCCAACATCGGGAGGATTGCACGTTTCCCACCCCTGCAGTGTATTACACATGATAGGATGTCACAAAATCACAGGCACCATGGAAAGGAAGCATCAGGAAACACGTGTCACCCTCTCTCATAACAGTAGAACCCAGGGTCTGGCACCTAGTTAAGCTGATTTGCAGTAGGGCCGCAACATTCAAAACTAAGCACTTATCCATACAAACAGGAGGTGGCCATTACTTTCGTCCCCTGCTAGACAGCTTACTAAAGACATCTGGCTGGCCACTGTCAGAAACCAAATGCTGGGCTAGATGGACCCCAAGCAAGGCTCTTCTTATATGTGTAAAGCTGCAGCAGCACCTGCATTTTATCCGGTGTCATGGCCAGGTTCCTTCCCTAAATGCCAGTATAAATAGTTGCCCCCATAAGGAGAAATAAACCAGTATGTTTCACTTAGGTAAACTGAAGAAGTTCAATAAAAAAACACTGTTTATTCAGGTTCAACACTGTGCTGAGCTGGAAATATGGGAATAGTTATTGCATTCAAACATTTTCCTCTAGAAGCGCTGTGTGTGTGTGTGTGTGTCTGTTTCAAAAGAAACAAATGAAAGAACATATGGATTTCTTTAAAAGTTCTCATTGAAATACTTTAACTTCAGCATGCCTGATAGTTCACAAGCTGTTTTAACATATGAAGAGTTCATTTCAGGACATAAGTTTCCTGTGCTTTTTAAAAAATGTCTTCCTGTATAAATCATGTTCAAGCAGGGTGGGTGGGAGGAGGGAATTAGGCTCTGGACTGTGATGCTGTTGAATTTTGGCGTTCTGCCTCTTGACTGTTTTATTGTCTATTTTGGCTGGACTCAAAGTTCCAGCTAGAGCTTCCTGCCAAAAAGAAGGAGGGGGGGATGTTAGGTCCTTTAAGGATACTGAAAAATAAAGCCAGTTTTTAAATCTGCCACGTCCTGTAAGCAAATAAAACCCGAATCTCTATGGAGCTCAGACGCTCTTTCCTGTTCTCCTTTTTGGATTCCAAGTAGGAATGGAACCGTTTTTCTTTGCATCAAATAAAAAGGGTTCAATTGCCTCCCAGCTCTCTAAACAAGATCTCCTCAAGGTTTCTGTTTGTTCAAATTCTAGTGTGAATGCAATTTTTTAAACTTTTTTTTTCATATTTAGTCAAGTTAAAGTGCAGATTTACAACCTTTAGTGAGAAAATTATTGGGCAGTTCAGGTTTCTGCACATTTTAAACAAGACAATTTAAATCTATATATCACTGTCGTATATCTGGACTGCGTTGTGTGGTTTTGCTGTCAGGCTATCGCAGTATAGGGCTTTAACCTATAAATGTTTCAGGTTCTTAAAGAATTATGAGCACAATCCTACCAACAGTTAAGCACTTTAAAAGACCATTGATTTCAATAGGAAAGTTAAACATGCACTGAACATCTCTCCCCATTGAAATCACTGGGCTTTTAAAACATTTAAACTCTGGTTGGTTGTTACCTTTGATTCTTACCTTTTTCTTGTTATATTAAATTTTCTGCAAGGGAGGGTTTGAACGGAGCCTAGGCACCTTGAGAAAATATGGAAAACATGTTCAGTGGCCCCAACGCTGTTGCTTCCCTTCCTGCAGTTTCCCAGGATGGACATTCTGCGACCTTATCCATATGCAAGGGACTAACGGGAATCCCTTTGGGATTTCACCTTTCAAGGTCCCATTGCATCTGCCAGAAACCACAGCACCCTTCTTCTTGCTGGTTCAAAAAAAAAAAAAGCGAACTTTTTGAAGACGTTACCCACTACTACAGCAATGAGTCCCAACTCAACAGCAAAAATATATATTGCTTAAAAATGGGAAAATGCCAAAGCTCCAACAACTGCATGATGTTTTAAACAAGCATTACAATTGGCCATGTGATAAAGTGAAAATGTATTGTGACCACAAGAGCTGGCAGACAGGGAAATAAGTTTGTTGGACTGATGTTTGACATTTTTTGTTGGGATTTATTTATCAAAGTTATATCCTGTCCTTTTCCCAAGGAGCTCAGACCAGCCTACATTGGGTGTGTGCGGGGGGGGGGGGCATTGTTGCATTTTATCCTGACAGTAATCTTGCAAGGGCTGAGGAGTGGCAACTGGCCCAGGATCATGCAGCGAACTTTGTGGCCAGGTGGATATCAGAACTCAGGTCTCCTGTTCTGCCAAACCACCCTGGCTGTCATATAATGAAATGACAAATACCAAGAAAGATGCAACCATACTGACTGTTCACCACTAGAGCTGAAACAAATGTTGTTCTCACAAACTTCTCGTCAAAATTCTCCTCTGCTAATTTAATAATGGATAGTAATAAGAAATTGTTCTCATTTGTCTCCAAATCTTATACATCTTAGAAAGCAGTGATTATTGTACATTATTTAACTATTAAGTTAAAATGGAGTCCTGTGCTACTTCCTCATGGGCTCTGATAGTTCTCATTATATAGACTTTGAGAATCGCAAATTAATTACTTCAGAATAATTTCACAGGGTTTGGGGGGGTCAGCTGGTGCTGAGAGGACTTTGTTTCTTGACACTGTTACCTGGGTTCAGTCTTTTGCTGTGGCCAAAGTGACTTTTCAGGAGCTAATTCCTCAGCTGTCTGTCATATGCCATGTGGTCAAGTGACTTGCCATGAGCGAAATCCCTGGATGTTGCTGTTGTTGAGTGGTCTGTTTTCTTTTCTTTTTATAACAGTTGAAATCAGAGCAACTGTAAACCTCTGCATAAGTCCTGAGCATGAAATGTACTGTGGGCAAACATTCATTGCAACAACAAACAATTCTGGGTTGCAGATTTAAAGTGTGTAATCAAATAGGCTCCAGCTGTCCCTGCTCCTCAGGGGCAATGCCTAGCCATGGTAAATCACTGCCCCTATTTTGTTTGGAGGGAGATTTTGGGGTGCCTTACATTTTCACTGGGGCTCTTAGCTGCCTATCAAGACAGTAGATGTTGCCGAATATGTTCCTTGCAGACTGCCTCTTTTGAAGTTCTTACGTTTTCAAGTAGGCGAGGCTCATAAATTGCAAAGGGTTTTTCCTACCCTGAGCTAAAGACAATGGTGCTTGGTTGTCAGGACCAGGACCCACCCTCCACCGCAACAGAGACAAAAGTGTCTTTGCACATGAATACCCCAGAGCAATGGAACTCGCAAGTGTGCCAAGCCAACTTCTCTCACACTCAAATGCAATCAAGGCAATACCCTGCTGCTCATTAACTCTGATTTCCCCAGCAAGGCACCTCCAGGCGCCACTGCTCCCGTGGACGCCAATGCTTTGTTAATAACTTTCTAAAATATATTTAAAAATACAAAAGAAGGGCCATTTCAAAATGAAGCACTGGCCTCCAGCTACCCACCATCTTTATTCCCCAGAATGGGTGCATATAGACCCAGAGGCATTGTTAGGAAGGAAAGATGGTGGGCATTTGGAGGCTGGTGCTTCACTTTGAGGTACTCCTGGCCACCTGAAAAAAAAGAGGGGGAGAAGGAAGGAACTCCATAGCCACTGTCTGGTAAGGGAGGAGGCTTGGGGATGGCAGCAAGGAAACTGGGGGAGGTCTAGGGGTGACTCAACAGAAGGGGAGGATGATGAAGAAGCAGGAAGACCAGGGATGGGATGGGATGGGGAGGGCTAGGTCACCCACTGGGGGGCTGTGGGAGAAGGAAGCAGGACGACCCAACAGAGGGACGAGGAAGGAGGTTGACTGGGCCCGGGAGGGGGGGGTGAGCTGCAAAGGCTGATGGGAGGATTTGGGGAGGCCTGCAGGGCAACTCTGCAGGAGGAGAAAATGGGGAGGGGATCTGTGTGTGTTTAGTGTGTCTCTGTGTGTGAGAGATAGAAATGGGTGACTGGGATAAGCGGATCTCATCTTGCATTCAGAGAATGTGCGGTGGATGGATCTTGAATTTTGGGAATATGGAACGAGAGAGAGAGAAAAGTGTGGGTTGAAAGGTGGCTCAGACCCAGCCAGGAGGGACTTGGACAAAACGGCTAGCAGCAGGACGTCTCTTGAAAATGCTTTGGATAGGAATCCCAGGGCAATGGCATTTTTATAAATAAAATAAAAAACAGGGATCACTACTGGGAAAAAAAGCTTTTCTGGGAAACAAAAGCAGTGGAGATTATTTATTCATTCTTCCATCATGGAACTCAAGGTGGCTACGTGTGGTTCCCAGATGGTCTCCCCTCCAAGCACTGACCAGACCCAAACTACTTACCTTCAGGCAGCAAGGGGGCTGCCTCATGTGCCTTCAGACCGTACCTTGGAACAGATGTGGAGGCCCTGGGGAGAAATGTATCAGTTTTGGGAGACACACTGTCTATGTCCCTACAAATTGTGAATATTCAGGAGTGCTCAGATTTGGATTCGGCCCATTTTGAAGGAGCCCAACTTTGATTTGGACATCTCCTGAACCGGTCCCAATCAGCCAAATTCAGTTCAGAATTATGCCAAATCCAAAGCACATCCCTATTGGATACATATATCCCTGAGCAAGCATGGTAGCACACATTCCAAATATCCCAAATATAGTTTACTACAACACACCAGGGATCAGATCCAGATTTAGGCATGTGCAACTGGGCTGGCAGAAGCAGACTTCCCCGCCCCCTCCTCCCCATGGCAGTTCCTCCAGTCTCCTGAAAATGTTATACAGAGGGTCAGGAGAGCGGCAAATGGGGTGAGCTGGGGTGCGGGGAGAGGGTGGATCTCTCAAAATTGGGTAGATGCACCTTCTGTGAACAAAATTGGCTAGAGGCACCTGGATCCATCCCAAAGATTACATTTAACTGTTCTCAAAACAGGCAGCATACTGATCCCAAATGCAATTCCCATGGTTCTTTTTGTATTTGTTCCCAGTATGCAAATGAAGTCCTCCAGACCTGGTTTACCTGTGATAGCAGTGCATATTCCTCTAGGAGACTACTACACAGATGCTTAATTCCCTCAATGTCCTATACATAGATATATTTTCTGTACAATGGCTTTTGCTTTTTTATAAAAAGTCAGAAGCCTGCTTGACTGATTTACTGATGTGGAATTGTATGTGGAGTTCGGGGGTGGGAATTAAAAAAATGAAAATCTCAAAAACACCAAAGGGAATGAAGCTTGAGAGGAACAGAACCGCCACGCCATCATAACTTCATGGCCTGTGCTCATTTCAGGAGCTGTGTCCGTAGTAATTAGAAAACGTATGGAAGAGTTTGTCTATTTTTGCTAGGAAAGCAAGTTTGTCTAGACAAATCACAATCACCATGGCGACTGTGGGGAAAAGGGCTTCTATAGGCAGCAAAAAGCATCCATACGCTTTGTAAAGGAAAATAACTAAGTAGCTAAATTGTAAGGAAGGTATACAATAGCCTGTGACAGGAGTGGAGAACTTATTATATGGAGGACTATTGACCCCTGGGAAAAGTCAGGTAGTAGCAGCATTGGATGCTTGTGGTGGTGGTGTTTTTTTTTAAGATCAAAATCTGTGATTTTAGAATTAATTTCTAATTTATCCAGCACCACTAACAAGTCTAGTGCCTACAAAATGATACACGTCTACAAAGAATACTGTAGGAGAATTTTGGAAATAGGGCCAAACTCGCCCTGATGTTCAATGCCTCTTTGTATTTAAAAATGCCAGTAGCATCAGCTGTGGAAGCTGATAAGGACTGGGATCCCAACAGGCAGGTAGAGGGAGTTTAACCCTCTCCTCCCCTGCTAGAGTCATGAGGAAAAACTCTCCTCTGAGTGTGGTATGTGCCGGGGGGGGGGGGGGGAGAGAAATCTTCCGTTGGCACCACAAGAATGGTGAGGCTGGGGTTAAATTCTCCCTCTACACCTGCTGCAATCCTAATAATGATCTACAACCCAACCCCAGCTGATGCTCTTTGCATTTTTAAAATTTGCAGTCCCCAAGCCTGAGCATTTTAAGCTATATAGCCTGTGGTATATAGGGACTCTGGTGAGTGGAAAAGATGTCCTTTTTCTTTCTTTCTGCAGGGAGGGGAATTTCTAATATGACATCTACCTAACCTAGGCAGCTCCTTCAGGATAATTATTATAAGTTTTAGAGCCTTGATAATGCTGATTCCACCTTCTCCCCACCCCACCCGTTCCCTTCACCCCCTTGACGGACACCTTAACATTCTATATCTCCTGGAAGCCCCGAGGCCCTTGTAAGAGTGTTTTAGAATTAAAAAAAACTAATTTTAACTTTAATTTACAAACATATATGCTTCTGCCTACCTACGGAGTCCCCTGAATAGATAGAAACCACTCCCTTGTTTTGGGTGGCCCTATTTCATTTCTAAACTGATAGGCACTCAACTATTCAAGTCCTCTATTAAAGTGAGGCCCCGCAACAAAATGTCGCAGTGTATTCTTGGCATAGCTGAGGGGGTTAAAAAAAAAAAAAGTAGTTCCAGAGACAGGAAACCCTGCTCTAACTTGGGTTTTATTAAATATGGAAGCTATAGTACAAAAGCATAGAGAAAATTATATCATCGTCCAGAGAGGTCATTTCTTGGCTCACACAGAGAAGATATTTGTAAAAGACCCCAGAGACAGAAGTGAGAGTTATCCATGGAGATAACTCCATAGAAATCAGTGGAGAAATCAAAGATTTTAATGTGGCTGGGATTGGGCACAAATGTCCATCCCTACAACCACAGCCCAACCCACCCGAGGTAGCAGAAAGAGAAGAACTGGTTCTAACTCAGTTCTTCTTTAGAGTGAAACATTACATGAAAAAATAACCCTGCTAATGCACATTCCAAAGTGAACACAGTTCATTGTCCCCATACTGTAGGCTGGAATGGGCTGGAAGAGAGTGACTTAGGGTGCAATCCAGCTATGCTGGCTGGGGGATGCTGGGAGTTGTAGGACTTTCTTCTGTCTAAACATGCATAAGATTGCGGCAATAGTACAGCTTTGCCGTGTAATACATGCTGAATGCAGCAGGTCAGGCTGTGGGTGGGTTACAAGACCCTGTGCAGTGTTGCCCAGAGGCATTAGCAGACTAGCCAGGCGGGACAATCATTCAGGCAAGAGATGGGTCATTCTTCACTTCAAGGCTTGGGTGAAGAGGTGAGTCTGAACACTCCAGGCTGGGGTTTGGGCTGAATAGGATTACTTATAACACCTTGCATTGTTATCCATTGCTTTTATCCCTACACTGCAGGTTGGGCTGAAAGTGTAGAATATAAAATTCTGATTATGATTTATCGTCAGTGTGGGTAGCATTTTGCAGAATATCAACAAAATGGCAGTCCCTACCACAGGTGACTTGCCATCTCACTTTCTTTGATACAGGGCAGGCAATAGAAGAACAGAAAGAATATTTCTTTGAAGTCTTCTGTCTGTCTGTCTGTCTGTCTACACACAGATACACACTTGTATATGCCATTCAAATATATGATAACCGACTTGTATTCTGAAGTGGTACATTGGAGCAGGATGTGGCTACCTATTGGCTACTGAGCCAAAGTGAAAGTCTTGCTGGTGGCCTATAAAGCCCTAAATATCTTCCCTATTCCGGACCTGTGCAATCACCAAGATCATTGGAGGAGGCCTTGCTGGTCGTACCATGACCTGCAGATTGCCATCTGGCGGCAACCTGGAAGCAGGCCTTCTCCATGGGGCACTCACCTTACGGACTGCCCTCGGTATTTGGGAGGCACCAACTATGCTGTGTTTTAGCAAGCTGTTAAAGACCCATGGCCATTTCTTCACGCAAGCCTTCCCTGAACGATAGTGCTGCCTGGTTAGTCTGCCTATCAATTATTGTGCTTTTAGTTTTGTTTTAAAATACGTTAAACATTTTAACTGATGAGATTTCATATTTATTATGATGTATTTTAACCTGTTTCTGTAAGCCACATAAAGATATATTTTGATATGGTAAGCGGTATAAAAATTCATTAAATAAAATGTGATTCCCATGATCATATAGCTTAGCTCTAACATAGACTGCTGAGATTTCTACCTAAGGGCACAATCCTATCTGGATGTCCATCAGCCTCTGAACTTGGAGGCCGATGGGCATCCTATGCATAGTGGGAGGAACGCAGTGGGCAATCATCACCTCTGCACTCCCTGCACTCTGCATTTTAGCTAGATGGGCATTTTCACCTGTGTAGCTGAGGTGTCAGGATGCAGGAGGGAAGGAGGCTGGGGCAGCAGGAGGGTTGTTCCAAAGCTGGACACCCTGGTCTCCTCCCCTCCCCGCCCACAAAAGCTCCTCTGTGGAGACCTTTGGAAGCAGCTGGCGTGGTTCTCTCCATACTGGCTGGGAGGGAGAGGGGAGCTCAGACTTCTGGTTCTGTGGTTGGGGTGCTATCTCCAGCCTTGGATCCAGGAATCCAAAAAATCTGTGCCCTCCCCAAACTCTGTTTAGGGGCCACAGGATTTCTCTCTAAGGGCGCAGTCCAATGGGAATAGTTAGCCGCCTCTGAACTTGACTATCCAATGCAAGGTGGGTGGAGAGGATCTTCTCCTCTGTGCTCTGGCCGGCCTGCATTTGCGGCTAGGCAGCTGATTTTGGCTGTTTAGTCAGAGCAGCTCAGAGTGGGGTGGGGAGGCCAGACAGCGCATAGGAAGCGTCGCTCTGGTGCTTCCATTGTCCCCTCCCCACCCCCAGGAACTCCCCCTTTTCCCCTCTCCACGCTCCTCTTCCGAATGCAGAGATGGGGACGAACCGCACCGCCTACGAGATGGCAGGGGTGGGGAGGCTGGCTCCAAGGTCAGTTCCCGAAAACTGAAAAATCCTATGGCCGTCAAGCCACTGTCCAGTGGCCATAGGATTGCACCCTAAATTGTTTTTTGTTTTTGCCTTTTGTTTGGATTCATATGATGCGCTCTGTTGTTAAAACTGCATGATGAGGAGAGCCAGTGTAGTGTAGTGGTGAGAGTGACGGACTGGGAGCCGGGAGATCCGGGTTCTAGTCCCCACTTGGCCATGGAAGCTCACTGGGTGACTTTGGGCCAGCCACAGACTCTCAGCCCAACCTACCTCACAGGGTTGTTGTTGTGAGGATACAACGGTGAGGAGGAGGATAATGTAAGCCGCCTTGAGTTCCTTGCGAGAGGGAGAAAGGCGGGGTATAAATGCAATAAATAAATAAATAAATAAATAAATGAGGTTTAAAAGTTAATTTTCCAGATCTGCTTGGATGCCAGTTAATGTGTAGAAATATTTCTCACAAACATGTGGGATCAAGAAAGGGTTTATGGTCCCATGAATTAGGACTCAAATACAGACAGTGTTGTGTTGCGTTTGAACAAATGACAGAGTGCTATACAATCAATTACAAGTTTCAGCGTAATAAACTTAAAATGGAAGTGGTTAATGGAGCATGAGCAGGCATTGGCACCCAAACAACCATTAAGCTGATAAAGTTAAGCTATCTACTTGCCTTTGCACTCTGTTTAACATTTACCCTGTAACCCAGACAGTACCTGTCTGCTGCCATAGTTACTCGGAACAGCCTTTCCCAGAACAGGTTTCAGTGATGAGTACAAAGGTTGTTGAGAAAGAATGAACTTGTTTCTTTGGCTGCTCCTCCGGCATGCCGTCAGCACATAGTATCCTTCAGCAGCTGCCAAGACTTGCACCGTATCATGGCCTGCTGCTAACGCCTGCCTCATTCCTCCCTTAAAAAACTGACCGGGTCATTGCTGCAGGGCAGCCTTCCTCAACCTGGTGCCCTCCAGATGTGTTGGACTAAAACTCCCAGCATCACTCCCCCAGCATCTCCCAGGACTGGCTGGGGGGTGCTGGGCATTGTAGTCCAACACATCTGGAGGGCACCAGGTTGAGGAAGCCTGCCCTAGGCTACTGTGGGAAATTAAAATGTTGGCTCCTGTCCACCAAGCAGTGACTCAGACCTCTGCTATGGGTCCACTGATGTAGGAATGGGCCCACTAGAAAGGAGTTTTGACAAGAGACCCCTCATACCATTTTTAATTATTTTTTAATTGTACATTTCAACAGAATGAAACATCTTTAAAAAAGAAAAATGTGTATGAATATACACATTCTATCTATCTATCGATCGATCGATCGATCGATAGAATAACTACATAGAATAGTAGGGTTGAATCATAGTATTCTATGTAGTTATTCTATCGATCGATCGATCTAGCATGTGTTAGAAGTTTCAAGTTCAGTTGGCTACAACATATTAGAAAAAGTGAATTATACATAGACTTCAACAAAAGGAGACCAAATATCCATATATGTGTCCATTCGTGAGTGACATTTCTATACCACCCTTTCAAGAGTTAATAGTGTTGTTAGGTCCTCAGTCCATTGCATTATAGGAGGTGAGCATTTATCCTTCCAGTGTTGTGGTATCAGTATTTTGGCTGTCTAAAAGGGCATGGAGAATCTTTGACCATGCATTAACTTCCAGGAAGCAGGTGAATAATTTAAAAGAACATGTACAAGAACTGCCAGTTCTGAATGTGCATCCAGTGGTGTAATGATATACGCGTTGTTCAGCTTACGCCGGTCACTAAGACTAATACAGAAGCTTCTTTGTACTAATGTTTTGTTACACAAGCTTTTGTTTTAATATGCAAGAGAGTAGTAACTTTAGAAATGGTGTTGAATACTGGTAATGTTTGAGAGGGAAAATGGAATAGCTTATTCAAACAACTCTTGACTTGGATTCCTGCATTGAGCAGGGGATTGGACTCGATGGCCTTGTGGGCCCCTTCCAACCCTACTATTCTATGATTCTATGTATATCAGTAAATATTAAAGAGGGTTTCAATACAAAGTTTATCCATATAATAACTTCCTCAAGGGACTGTTCAAACCTGTTTTGGACAGAATTGGCCTTGGTCGCACTGATGGATGGATGACCTTCAGGAGAGGGACAGCGGGAGTGCAACCTTGTTACTTCTTCTCCATCTTTCATTTCGTCCTCAGTGTTATTTAATATCTAGATGAGGCCGTTGGGAGCGGTCATTAGGAGCAATCATTTGAAAATCTGGGGCAAGGTTTCACCAGTACGCTGATGTCAACCAGCTCTATTCCTTTGTGACATCTGAACTGGCCATGCACATCCTGAACTAGCACTTGGATGCAGTTATGGGTTGGATGAGGGCTAAAAAATTGACCCTGAATCTTGATAAGACAGAGGCTCTGTGGGTGGGCAGTTCCCAGGTCCAGGAATTAGGTGCTTGACTGTTCTGGATGGGGTTGCGCTCCCTCTGAAAGAGCAGGTATGTTCCTAGATAGGATAGTCTAGCCACGGTGATACATGCACTGGTGATTTCATGAATAAGCTACTGTCCTGCACTCTCTGTGGGGCTGCCCTTATGCCTGGTTCAGAAGCAGCAGCGAGGATGCTCGGTGGAGCACCTAAATATACGCATATTAAACCTGTGTTAAAAGAACTGCACTGCCTGCCTATTAGCTACTGAACCATGTTCAAGGTCCTGTTGCTGACGTTCAAAGTCCCAAACAACCCAGGACCAAGTTACCTAGCCATGTTCCCTTATATACACCAAATCAACCACTGAGATAGTCTGAGGCGGCCTTATTAGTCATTCCATGACCAACAGCATGTTATCCGGTAATGGCATGTAAGCAGGCCTTTTTGGTCGTGGCACACACACACCCGGAATGCTCTCCCACGTGTAGTCTGAGAGGTAGAAACTGGGGGCCGCTTTAGATGCCTCTTGAAGAGGTATCTATTTACTCGACCATTTCCTGACTTGTAATTGAACTGCTCTATTTTACTGTTTGTGTAACATTTTTAATGCATTTATTATTGTATATTGTTTTTACATTGCTTTTATATTGCAGTTTATGTATTTTTATGTAAACTGCTTAGAGATCTTAGAATGTCAAGTGGTATCTAAGTAGTTTAAATAAATAAATACAATTTCTGAAAATAAGCACCAGACTGAGCAATCTGATTTTTAAAAACCACTTCCTTCCTTTAGGAAAAAATACTTCCTTTAGAGGAGATTGTGTGTGTGTGTGTGTATGTGTGTTTGTGTGTGTGTATGTATTTATTTTCTTAATCTCCCATCTGGCCAGTCACCCGTACAGCAGTACAAACAATCTAAAACAGTAAAATTGAACATTAAAGCATCATATTTCTAAAAATACCCTAACCCACCCCAAATGCCTGCATGAACAACAATGTTTTTAATGCATGGCGGAAGCTCATTAAAGAGGGAGCATGGTGGAGTTCCCTAGGGAGGGAGTTCCACAGAGTGGGGGCCACCACAGAGAAGGCCCTCTCCCTCGTCCTCACCAGCCTAGCTGTCCTGGCTGATGGGATAGAGAGAAGCCCATCCGAGGCTGATCTTGTTGAGGGGCCTGTCTGGCGTTGCTGGAGGCGCTCCTTGAGATAGGCTGGGCTGGAACTGTGTAGGGTTTTAAAGGTCAAAACCAACACCTTTAATTTGGCCCAGAAAACAACTGGTAGCCAGATGTGGCGAACTCATGCCCCCCTGATTATTTTTGTGGCCCCTCCCACCACCACCCTGCTGCTGCCCAATTTGCTGTGCTGGTGGCACAGCAAAAGAAATGGCAGTTTGCCTCTGAAATTCACTGGGGTGCAGCAGTGGCAAAAGAGTTAATTTTACTTTAAAACAAGGCAGGAGGAGAGGGCGCCCCTTGTTTTCAAACAGAACCATGCTCCTGGAAGTGTCATTTTGTTTGAAAACAGAGTGTGTGCTCCCCATGCACCGTGCTTCAAAGTAAAATCCCCCAGGTTTTCTGCTGTCTCCAGAGAATTTTGGTGGTATGGCAGTAGGTATATATGTGGCTCTTGGTAGGATCCAGGCAGGCAATGTAGCCCCCCAACACCTGGAAGTTGCTTTAGAGCAGTCAAAGGAAATACAAAATGCCAACCTGGGACAGGAGAGGAGGTATTGTTCTACTTCAAACTCCTTGAAGGATACTATTCATTTTATGCCGTTTGTTTTATAAAACTTGCTGACGCAATCCGCGAGTCAGGGGCTAGATGGCCGTAGGATTGGTCAGTTCCTGGAGAACCAGCCTCCACCCCCTGCCACGCCACCTCATGGACAGTGTGGATCAGCCCCGCGCCCCGCACTCGGAAGAGCAGAGTGGAGTGGGGGAAGTGGGGTATTCCTGGGGGCGGGGCAGAGAGGTTGGAAGTGTTGGTAAAGGACTTCCTATGTGTCGTCCGGCCTCCCCACCCTGCGCTCTGAGGTCCTGTGGCTAGATAGCCGAAATCGGCTGTCTAGCTGCGAAAGCAGGGCGGTAGGAGTGAGGAGGAGATGCACCTCTCACCACTCCTTCTGCCCTGCACTGGATAGGCAGTCACCTCCGCGTCCGGAGATGACCATCGATCCCCATAGGATTGTTCTCCCCAAATCTAGTGCCTGAGTTTGCCTTTTTCCTCTACTTTCCCACTTCCCCTTCCTTTTGTGTTGTGCCTTTTAGAATGTAAGCTTGCAGGCAGGGACTTATTTCTGATCTTTGTAAGCAGCTCTGGGAACCATTTTGGCTGAAAAGTGAGGTATAAATGATTTAGATAAGCAGAGTTTAGCCCTTCGAATGCATGGCCATATAATGGTATTTAAGACAGTAAAATTACTTGGGCTACAATCTTTTACACACGTAGCCGGGAGTCCTATTAAACCCAATGGAACTTCCTTCTGAGTAGACATGCATAGGATTGCTCTGTTGGTCTAAAAAATGGTTAAGCCAGTTCATGAAAGATCCATCCATCAATAATACTTGGCCAATTAGATTCATCCCAGTACTCAGCTTGTTGAGAAAGAGAAATCTGGGAATTTTAAAAGGAAATAAATGTGCCTTTTTACCTTCACCAAGGTCTGTGTTGTTGTTGTTGTTCAGTCGTTCAGTCGTGTCCGACTCTTCGTGACCCCATGGACCATAGCACGCCAGGCCTTCCTGTCCTGCGCTCTCTCCCGGAGCGTGCTCAAGTTCATATTCATTGCATCCGTGATGCTATCTAGCCATCTCATCCTCTGCCGTCCCCTTCTCCTTTTGCCTTCAGTCTTTCCCAGCATCAGGGTCTTTTCCAGGGAGTTTTCTCTTCGCATTAGGTGGCCAAAATATTGGAGCTTCAGCTTCATTATCTGTCCTTCCAATGAGCAGTCAGGGTTGATTTCCTTTAGGATGGACCGATTTGACCTCCTTGCAGTCCAGGGGACTCGTAAGAGTCTTCTCCAGCACCGCAGTTCGAAAGCATCAATTCTTCGGCGCTCAGCCTTCCTTATAGTCCACCTCTCACAGCCATACATTACTACTGGGAAAACCATAGCTTTGATTAGACCGACCTTTGTCGGCAAGGTGATGTCTCTGCTTCTTACTATGCTGTCTAGGTTGGCCATAGCTTTCCTCCCAAGGAGCAAGCGTCTTTTAATTTCATGGCTACAGTCACTGTCTGCGGTGATTTTGGAGCCCAAGAAAGTAAAATCTGTCACTGCTTCATTTCTTCCCCTTCTATATGCCAGGAAGTGATGGGGCCAGATGCCATGATCTTAGTTTTTTTAATGTTGAGTTTCAAACCAGCTTTTGCACTCACTCTTTCACCCTCAACAAGAGGCTCTTTAGATCCTCTTCGCTTTCTGCCATTAGGGTGGTATCGTCTGCATATCGGAGGTTGTCGATAATTCTCCCAGCAATCTTAATTCCGACCTCTGATTCATCCAACCCGGCATTTCTCATGAGGGCATCACTATTTATGAAAGCAATGTATTTCACATGTTCTTAGCCTAGAGGCTCTGTGTGAAACTTGCTGGGTAACACCAATGGTCTATCCAGTCTAACATTCCATTTCCATGGCTGATTTGCCAGATGCTCCTAGAAGCTCACTAGCAGTTTATAAAGGTCATAACCATTCCTTGTTGTTTGTCTCACGCCAGTGCTGTATACTGCCCCTGGACAAGGAGGCTCCACTTAGCTATCATGTCTAATACTTATTGCTCCTTCGAAAGACCAGCCCTCCAGTCATTTGTCTAATCCTTTTTAAGCCATCTAAGCTTGTGTTCACCATCACATCTTGTGGAAAAGAGATCCATAAGTTAGGGCACAATCCTATGGACTAAAGATGCATAGGATTGTGCCCTTAAAGTAATATCTGTTTTGCCCCTAAGGACCTTATCATATGTGCTCTGGAAGGTGGATTGTTGTTAATATCTTGGTAATGTGGAATTTGCTTATAGCTATTCAGGGCTTTCTGATGAGTGCATACCTATGATATATGTGGTTTCAAATACTTGTGTGTCAAATTCACTTTATACATCCTTGTTGTTGTTTATTCATTCAGTCGCTTCCGACTCTTCGTGACTTCATGGACCAGCCCACGCCAGAGCTTCCTGTCGGCCGTCGCCACCCCTAGCTCCCCCAAGGTCAAGTCTGTCACCTCCAGAATATCATCCATCCATCTTGCCCTTGGTCGGCCCCTCTTCCTTTTGCCTTCCACTTTCCCTAGTATCAGCATCTTCTCCAGGGTATCCTGTCTTCTCATTATGTGGCCAAAGTACTTCAGTTTGGCCTTTAATATTGTTCCTTCAAGTGAGCAGTCTGGCTTTATTTCCTGGAGTATGGACTGGTTTGATCTTCTTGCAGTCCAAGGCACTCTCAGAATTTTCCTCCAGCACCACAGTTCAGAAGCATCTATCTTCCATCGCTCAGCCTTCCTTATGGTCCAGCTCTCGCAGCCATAGGTTACTATGGGGAATACCATTGCTTGAACTATGCGGACCTTCGTTGTCAGTGTAATGTCTCTGCTCTTCACTATTTTATCAAGATTTGTCATTGCTGTGCTCCCAAGAAGTAAACGTCTTCTGATTTCCTGGCTGCAGTCAGCGTCTGCAGTAATCTTTGCACCTAGAAAGACAAAGTCTGTCACTGCCTCCACGTTTTCTCTCTCTATTTGCCAGTTATCAATCAAGCTGGTTGCCATAATCTTGATTTTTTTGAGGTTTAACTGCAGCCCAGCTTTTGCACTTTCTTCATTCACCTTCTTCATAAGGTTCCTCAGCTCCGCCTCGCTTTCAGCCATCAAAGTGGTATCATCTGCATATCTGAGACTGTTAATGTTTCTTTCAGCGATTTTAACTCCAGCCTTGGCTTCATCAAGCCCAGCACGTCACATGATGTGTTCTGCATACAGGTTGAATAGGTAGGGTGAGAGTATACAACCCTGCCGTACTCCTTTCCCAATCTTAAACCAGTCCGTTGTTCCGTGATCTGTTCTTACTGTTGCTACTTGGTCGTTATACAGATTCCTCAGGAGGCAGACAAGATGACTTGGTATCCCCATACCACCCAGAACTTGCCACAATTTGTGATGATCCACACAGTCAAAGGCTTTAGAATAGTCAATAAAACAGAAATAGATGTTTTTCTAAAACTCCCTGGCTTTCTCCATTATCCAGCGGATATTGGCAATTTGGTCTCTAGTTCCTCTGCCTTTTCTAAAGCCTTTTCTCGTTCCATGAATTGCTGGAGTCTACCTTGCAAAATCTTGAGCATTGCCTTACTGGCATGTGAAATAAGTGCCACTGTTCGATAGTTTGAACATTCTTTGGTGCTTCCCTTTTTTGGTATGGGGATAGAAGTTGATTTTTTCCAATCTGTTGGCCATTCTTGTGTTTTCCAAATTTGCTGGCATATGGCACGCATCTCCTTGACAGCATCATCTTTAGGGATGGACGGAACACTTACCTTCCGTTCCGTTCTGTTTCTGCTGGGGGGGGGGAGGCGCTCCATCCCTCCCCCCGGAATCCTCGACGGGGGGAAGGCGATCCGGTCCTCCCCCCCTGAATCCTGCCCGGCTGGTTCCGCTCCGTGGCCAAGCCGCCAGCCGGCTCCGGCCACCCGCAGCCGGACATCCGGCCACTGGGCGGCCTGCAGGGATGCAAATGGCAGCTGCTGTAGCCGCCGCCATTTGCGTCCCTGTATTTAGCCGTGATAGGCTACGTAAGTATTTACGTAGCCTATCACGGCAGGGGGGGGAAAACCCAGCGTACGCAAATGGCAGCGGCTACGGCCGCCGCCATTTGCGTTCCTTATTTTTCGCCATCTTAGTCTACGTCAATATTTACATAGACTAAGACGGCAAAAATAAAGGGGAATGCAAATAGCGTAGTGGGCACTATTTGCGTTCCTTTTTGATTCGCTGTTTTAAATATTTATGTAGGCTAAAATGGTGAATCAAAAAGGAATGCAAATATTGCCCACTACACTATTTGCATTCCCCTTTATTTTCACCGTCTTAGTCTACGTAAATATTGACGTAGACTAAGACGGCGAAAAATAAGGATCGCAAATGGCAGCGGCTGTAGCCGCCGCCATTTGCATACACGTTTTTTTTTTAAACCCAGATGTGATAGGCTACATAAGTCTTTACGTAGCCTATCGCGTCTCTGTAAAAAACCCAACAACACACAGAGTGCAAATAGCGGTGGCGGCAGCCGGTCGGAAGACCAGCCGCTGCCACTGCCGAAGCCACCGCTGGAGCCGCTGCCATCCGGAACATCCGCCCCAGGTAAGTCTCGTCCCAGGGGGGATCCGCGGGGGGCGGGGGGGTGGCAGGCCGTTCCGCTACGGATTTCGGGGGGCCGAATGCACTGGCATTCGGCCTCACTGAGATCCATGGCGGAATTCTCTGACATCCCTAATCAACTTGCAAGATTTTAAACAGTTCAGCTCGGATACCATCATCTCCGGCTGCCTTGTTATTAGCAATGCTTCTTAAGGCCCATTCAACCTCACTCTCAGGATGTCTGGCTCTAGCTCACTGACCACACCGTCATCTATCCCCGATATTATTATCCTTCCTATACAGATCTTCCGTATATTCTTGCCACCTTTTCTTGCTCTCTTCTGCTTCTGTGAGGTCCTTGCCATCTTTGTTTTTGATCATACTAATTTTTGCCTGGAATTTACCTCCAATGTTTCTAATTTTCTGGAAGAGGTCTCTTGTCCTTCCTATTCTATTATCTTCCACTTCCGTGCATTGCTTGTTTAAAAATAATTCCTGATCTCTTCTGGCTAACCTCTGGAATTTTGCATTTAATTGGCCATATCTCCCCCTATCACTGTTGCCTTTTGCTTTCCTTCTTTCTTGGGCTGCTTCCAGCGTCTCAGCAGACAGCCATCTTGCCTTCTTGGTTTTCTTTTTCTTTGGGACGTTTTTTGTTGCCGCCTCCTGAACAATGTTGTGAACCTCTGTCCATAGTTCTTCCAGGACCCTATCTACTAAATCTAGTCCCTTAAATCTATTCTTCACCTCCACTGCATATTCATTAGGAATATTAGCGAGCTCATATCTAACTGATCTGTGGGTCTTCCCTATTCTCTTTAGTCTGATTCTAAATTGTGCAATAAGAAGTTCGTGATCTGAACTACAATCAGCTCCAGGTCTTGTTTTTACCAACTGCATAGATGTCCGCCACCTTTGGCTACAAAGGATGTAGTCAATCTGATTTTGGTGTCAACCTTCTGGTGAAGTCCATGTATAAAGTCGTCTCTTAGGTTGTTGGAAGAGAGTGTTTGTTATGCACAGTGAGTTGTCTTGGCAAAATTCTATCAGCCTATGTCCCGCTTCATTTTGTTCTCCCAGACCATGCTTGCCTGTAATTCCAGGTGTCGTTTGACTACCCACCTTAGCATTCCAGTCTCCTGTAATGAAAATAACATCTTTGTTTGGCGTACTATCCAGTAGGTGCTGCAGATCCTCATAGAACTGATCTACTTCTGCTTCTTCCGCATCTGTGGTTGGGGCGTATATTTGGATCACTGTGATGTTAAATGGCTTACCCTGAATTCGAATTGAGATAATTCTGTCATTTTTTGGATTGTATCCAAGCACTGCTTTAGCCACTTTATTATTAATTATGAAGGCTACTCCATTTTTTCTGTGGTCCTCTTGTCCACAGTAGTAGATCTGGTGGTCATCTGATGTGAAGTGGCCCATTCCAGTCCATTTCAGTTCACTGACATCCAAAATGTCTATATTTAATCTTGACATCTCCCCAATAACCACATCCAATTTGCCCTGGCTCATAGATCTTACATTCCAGGTTCCTATGGTGTGTTGATCTTTGGAACATCGGATTCATCATTCATCACCAGCACCATCGGCCACTAGCCGTCCTTTCGGCTTTGAGCTAGCTGCGTCATCACATCTGGGGCTAGTTGAACTTATCCTCTGTTCCTCCCCAGTAGCATTTTGACCATCTTCCAACCTGGGAGTCCCATCTTCCGATGGTGTACCGACAAATCTCTGGTTGTACTGATCTATTTAGTTTTCACAGCAAGAATACTGGGGTGGGTTGCCATTACCTTCCCCAGGGATCTATTTAGTCTGACCTCTCTGCCATGACCTTCCCATCTTGGGTGTCCCTTCATGGTTTAGCTCATGGCGTCATTGAGGTGCTCAAGCTCCAGCACCATGACAAGGTAATGATCTCCTTGCTGGAGTTATACATCCTTAGGTTTGCACTTAAGAAATCTTAGGCATACACCTAAAAAACTATACTCTTAGGCCAGGTCATAGGGCTTTGCTAGTCACATACCTGAGACCCTTAATGTGAGATGCCAAGGAGCAAACATGGTATCTTTTGCATGCAAAGTATGTGCTCACCACATAGCCATTAACTATGGGAATTGCAGTTAAAATGAGAAATATAGTATGCCTTCTAGTCCAGAACTCTTATGATGTGCTATTATGGAGAAAATGTAAAGCATTTTCTTTCTAATTCATGCATATGCCCACCCCCTCATCCCCACCCAACAGTGCAGTGGTTTTTAAAATATTAATAGTGTTGGTAACAGCAGTTTCTCTGCTTATCGTATGCTTCCATCTCTGTGCCATGTTCAAGTGAGTGTAAAAGCCACTTATTTCCAGTAACATTAATTTTTTTAATGGATTTATTTCAGTAAAAATAGATACCTTTATTTCATTTTACACCCAGCATGTCGACTGTCGTAATGTTTGACCAGTTATTAATCAAAGAGCTAAAAGGGCGAGTGTTCCAATTGAGATACATTAGCTTGCATTCAATATTAATAGCTTATGCCAATATTTATTTTGCCCATTATTTAAGTGGTTGATGTCATTCTATTTGAGCCTTCAGCTCCATGTCAGCATTTTGAAGCAAAGCTACTGGAAGTGGGGGTGGGTCAGTGGGCTAGGCTAGATGTGCTGATGTGCACCGATGTATCAGGCTATACTCACTCCACATAAGTCCCTCAGGAGTGTATGGGGCCGTTGGCAGGTCACAATCATGTGGTGTTGCCGTTTGCATGAACTGATGCTCCCACATCCATGATTTCTTTGAACATCCCTGGCACTGCTCTTTTGCCTTCTTCAAGCCACACCCTAGCAGACCACCTTCCCCTATATACACCCAGTCAACTCCTGAGACCCACAGAGGAGGCCTTATTGGTTGTTCCGCTACGAATAGAATGTCACCAGGTTATATCACAAAAGTGGATCTTCTCCCTTGTGGCACCCACGCTCTGGAATACTCCCCCCATGAGAAGTTCTATAGGCAGAAACTGTGGCAAGCTTCAGATACCTTTTGGAAATGTATCTGCTTACACTGGCTTTCTCTGGCCTATGATGGATTATGATACTACTCTGTTTTAATGATGTTTTTGTTGTAATGTTTTTAATTATTATTTTTATATTGGTTTTTATTGTACAAGGCTCGCATTTTAGTGTAAACTGCTTAGAGATTTTATTATATTAACAAGTATATACGTATTATAAATAAATACACAAATCTAAGCCTCTGTATATGTAGCTCCCATGTAGAGGCACTGATCCACAGCACCTCTGTGGGGTGTGGCGCAGCCTCAAGTTCTCTGGTGGCTCTGTGTACTCTGAAGGTGCTTGTTTCAGGTGAAGGTGAGCCCTCAGCAACACTTTCAGTATAATGGAACCCTCTTTTTGGTTTGTACGGATCAGTTTCAGTTGGATGCAGATGGCCAAGTGAGATTTGGACCATGTCTACCCTGGCTGCTGAGGTCAAGCTAGAGGAAGCTAGTTCCATTATCACTTGAGGTTTCCACTGCCCCTCCATTTAAGGAGGATAACAGACCAGATAGTGTTGGTCACGTAAGTTTTCATTCTTGAGGAGGTCTTCCATCCATTTCCAATTGATCCCTGTTGATATTCTTCCCAGTCTTTTAGAAATCTGTCCCATTTCTGGCCAGCAGACACAGAAGATGACCTTTGAGGCTGGTTCATGCATGCATGCTCACCACTTGATGGCTGCAACATCCAGCAATAACCATGTGAATGGCCCATCACAGATAAAACGTGTAGTTTATCACAGCCCTTCACATTTTTTTCAGCGGAGTTACTCAGTGCATGGCTTCAGCTGCTGGCGAACAAGTGTAGAGTACACAAATGTAGAGAGGTGCTAGAGTCTAGTGGCAGGAGTTCATTTCACACCGTTGCAACACCTTCACCAAATGCTTAGAGCAGTGGTTCTCAACTCGTTTCAGTCCACGGACCACAAGGCCAATCAAAAAAAAATTCGTGGACCACCTCCTTTTTAATTTTGTTGTTGAGACATGATTAAACAGAGCAGACACATTTTGGTTTGAAATGTATTGACAAGCTTTTCAATGTTTGGAGTGGTACTTGATAATGCACAACAAATATTACTTTCCTCTGTGATCCAGTTTGTCTGTTTGGACTTAACGTGCAACAAACACGAAAATCCCGTCTCACACAAATAAGTTGATGCAAATGGCAAAAGAAATCTGACTGTGTGTGCTGACAGATTTGGGTAATTCCTGGTCATGCTGTCCCAAAATTTCTCTATGGTCAACTGCTTGTACACGTCTTGGGTCGCAAAATCACACCAACCTGATAAATTCAACAGATGTGAAATCTCCATACAAAAAACCCACAAATGAAATAGAAACATGTGTAATAAACTAACAAACATAAAATTGAAAATTGTGCGCAAACTTACATTTTACAACAGAAATTATAAATAAACTAAAACAGCATGTTTAGCTCTGAACAAATGACATGGTAACCACTCAGCATGATAGCAGGATCTACACTCACAAACCACACATATCTAGACAGGTCACTCCCACCTTCCCACCAAAAACAAAGTTTTAGTTGCGGCCCAGCCATTAAGTGGTGCTTCTGTTGTACGAAAGTGTACAAACTTAAATAATGGGTTTTATTGTGCTGTTTTCCTCCTATAAAGAAGGTTAAGTTGTATAAACATGCCAACTCTAAAACATTTTTATTTGAACTGCATAAATATAGATACCCACAAACTTTCTCTGACAACGTCTGACAACGGTATCTATAGTTAATTTTATACAGTTATATATTCGTGTGGACCACTGAAAAAGTCACCATGGACCACCAGTTGAGAACCACTGGCTTAGAGGGAGGAGGGAGATTGCCAGGACTGGTCCTGCCGTGATGCGTCAGGGTGAAGCAACCTGTTTCCAGTGACCTCATGAGAGGGGGAGAGATGAAGCCAAGGCTAAATGGGGCAGCGAGACTTCTAAAAACTGTTGGCTTCTGCAGAGAGCTCTGCATCAGGCAGCAAAATGTCTTGGGCCAGCACACAGGATTGTGTCCTATGGCAGCCTTCCCCAACCTGGTGCCTTCCAGATGTGTTGGACTACAACTCCGATCATCACCAGTCAACATGACTATTGGCCATGCTGCTTGGATGATGGGCATTGTAGTCCAACACATCTGGAGGGCACAGGGTTGAGGAAGACTGTGCCATGGCATTGCCCCAATCACCTCACAGCTCCCAGATGTTATGAACAGAGGCTTACCTGTGTGCACATGTGGACACTGGCAGCAAGTGATTGGGAACCTGCAAAAAAAAAGCAGGATCTGTGATTGCACATACACAGCATATATGAGCATAGGGCACCATTCGCCCCTTTGGCCAAGCAAGCTCCAGGGTAGTGGACACAATCCCACTGCACTGAGTGAATGTGTTTTGAAAGTGTACATCAGGCGTAAGTGCAAACGGGACTGAGCTCAGAACTGTGCAGTCTCTGGTTTGAATTTTAGCTCTCCCATTAAATAATTAGGTGGTCTTCGCAAGCCACTCTTTCAACATTACCTCCTTACTCAGCCTATACCGGATCTGCATACGCTATTAGGATACTATTGACCTTCCTTCCAGGGCTGTTTTAAAGATTCTGCCAGATAATGTAGCGAGGAGCAGTCTGAACACTCAAAAATGCTACATAAATGCTATTAGTGGAGAAACAGGGGCTGTGTGTGAATGAATATTTAATCCCTCCTGATGTCGCCACCTGCATAATCCAAGAGTTACCTCTCTCTTTAACACAGCACTAAAGACTAAAGGCTCCAGACTGGCAATAGTTTTAAAAGGGTCAAAAGTGGTTTGAAAGAGACCTTGCATGGTGGACACACTTATTTCTTACATCTTCATGTCGCTTCCAGACAAATAAGTCTTACAGGTCACAACACAAAACCTGCAAAAACTGGAACCCATCATAAGCAGCGATTCTTCTCCAAACGTCCTTCAGCTGTCTGAAAAAAGTGAACAGTTCCCAGCCTTGCTTTCTCTCCCAAACTCCCGCAGAATACTATGCTAGTCCTCTTATGAATGTGTTTGTAATATACATGGAAACCTCAGAAGGCAGCCTAAAGTAACGCCTCATAGTTTTAAAATACTCTCAGTTTGAATTGGAAATGAAGAAACCTAATGCATTTTACAAATGCTGCATTTCCACACTGAGTAGCTGCTGAAGCCAAGAGAAGTCATATGTTGACCTCTGTATCCATTCTGCTGCATTTCAAAATGTATGACCTAGAATTGTAATAGAGTCTGATTGGCTGGCCATGAAAACACAGACTGGCAGGGGGGGGGGGACACCCACATTTGCACTGTATGATTGCTGTGTAATCCAATTTTATACAGTGCAATTTTGCGGTGTAGAAGGCACTGGTTGCCAGCAGATGGCAGCAAAATGGAAAAAGTAGGCACAAAGTGAGACTACAGTGGACAAAAGATTTGAGATTTCCAGCAGCTTTAGTTTCACTAGCCTGTTTTTGATATACAAGGTAAGTTAGCAAGGGCAAAGAATCTTGGGTTTGCTGTTCCTCGGTACTGGTGTGCATATATCTGAGATAACTGTAATGTGTCCTGTAAATTTAAGACTTCTGATGGTTATGACAAGTGGTTAATTCACCTTGATGCTTTTCCACCACTGTGTTTTCTCTACAACTTCTAATATTTCACTGATTGCATAATTTGCAGATCGTTCCCCACCCCACACACACGCACAAGTGTCTGTAGATATCCATAGAATAGTAAACTGCCCCAAAGCTTTTTGAAATGGAGTTATACGGCTGGGCCTCTCTAGCTTTTAAACCCTTTCATGGTTTAGGCTGCTTGCAGAATTGATAGGAGAATGTTACTGATCCTGAAGCATTGTAAACTGCAAAAAATAAGGCCACTGTAAGCAATTTGTTCTGGAGTTCGTAAAAACTGAACTGTACTCAAAGCAAATAATGAGTGAGATCCATATAAGTATATTTTGTGACTCATTTGTCAGACTCAGAGAAAGATGGGAAAATATTTTCATTGTTCATTGCAGATTAACATAGGTTTTTTTTAATTAAACCTTTGCTATCAATTTTGCTTTTTAAAAGTAGGGATGCAGCTGCCTAATTTGAACTGTCACCCCCATTTCATATTACATTTTGTGATTTTTTGGCATGGTAGAACAATTCCTTCCAAACTAACATTTATTTTGTTTTCAATGCAGGACGAAAGCAACAGAAGCAGATTTTCCAGGTACTGGTTAATATGATTCTTATCCAGCATTAACATGAAAGGTAAGGAATATGTTTTATAATCTATCATTAAACTATTCTGGGTTGTAACTGTTTTTTGTTCAAGCAATTGTTCTTTTAAATTAGAAGTTCTAAAATGGGATTCTGAAAGGCTTTATATCCTTTTAAAGTATCTCTGCTCACGTATAGCTTTGTGACTAGATAACTGATGCTTTTTCCTGAAATGTTACCTACAACATATACCTTATTCCCAGTGTATGGTTAAGCATGTTTCTGAACTGTATTGTGCCTATTAGAAAATAGGAATATATACTAATATGCATGTATAAGAGCATTTATGAGGGAAATGTGAGATAGACCCTGCGAGCAAAATCACTGTTTTACTTTGTACACTGATATCGTGGGTGGCTAATGAATCTTAAGTACCATATTGATTTTGAACATTTTTACTCATTTCTTCTAAAAACATTGTTTCTCAGTGGCCTCTTCACTTTCCCAGGAAATATTCTGACAGTTGTAGTGATATACTCTCATTTTTACAAAACTCCACCCAACTTTAATAATGGGGTCCAGAGATCTTTGATTGCAATTGACCCAAGGGTGAATTTAAATATGTTGTTGCTCAGTACAGAGTCTGTTGATTCAAGAACTGTTGAAGGCAGAATGTCTCTCAGTAATCAGAAACAGAACCTTGAACTTCGGGATGGTGTCTGAAAGATGCAAAGAAGGGAAACAGGGAGGCCCTAGCCTGTCAGCAGTTCAGTGCCTAGAGGAGACCCTTCAATTCCCTTGCTAGGCCACAGACAAAAAGCAGGGGGAAGCATACTTGACATTCATCATATAACACATCCTCCTGAGTCGAAATCCTTTTAATCGGATGTTTTGGGGGGTTCACCTGAAATACTGAAATATTAATACTTAATACCCTGGGTTACTGCACTTCTAGAAGGAAAGTCATAGATGTTAAGCTATCCTGTTACCTGTCATTACGGAGGTTCAGATCAGGGCCAGGATAGCTGCATTCGCTATGTAGCATTTGGTCTCTTTTGAATGACATTACCACATCAGGAATCCATTCTGGGGTGGGGGTGGGAATTGCAACTCCCAGGAAGACTGATTTGAGTTACGAAGGTTATAGGACGCGCATGATACATAACTAAGAATCCTTTTGTCTTTTCATTTGCAAAGGGAGAATGCGCCTTTCTTAATAGTGTGTATGGGGGGGGGTTAGTTTATAATTTTGCATTAAAAACTAACTGGTGTGCAGAAATGTCAGACTCGGTTAAGGTGAATTTGCTCTAGGAGAGGATGTCTTTTCTGATGTATCAGTCAGGTGCACATTAGTTGGCATTCATAAGCAAGCTTACCTGAAAGTAAATTTCACTGAAATCAGTGCCACTTACTTTGGAGTAAATGTGGTTAGAACAGGCCATAGATTTCTGTTTGAGGAGAAAAAGTGTACATGTGCTGAGGTGGTTTGTGAACATAGTATCTTAATGTGTGTAAATGACATCAGTTGGAACAAATTACATATTGCCTCCACTGAGGTAATCTGGAAAGTTTGGGCTGACCATTCTTTTTCTTTGAGGTCTTCTCTTGTGATAAGCATGGATATTACTATTTCAATTAATAATTGATATTACAACTGTGTTAATATAATTGTATTAGTTATAACTTATATTACAGTCATCAGGCTTAGCCTTTGTTTTATTCCTGCAACTGGGGACGAGTATCAACCAGAAGAATGCAGATTAGACAATTACAAATGCAAAGCACGATCCAGTCAACGTTAATCACTTCTATATCACATAGACTTAAATAAAAGAATTAAGTGCATGCTTAAGCAGTAGTCATTTGGAATTTTAAAAACCCACATCTATTTAACATGTAGCTTAAAATAGTTCAGTCTTAGTACCAAGAAACATTTGAAATAACGAAAGTAAGAACACTATGTCTAGCTCTGAAGCATTTGAAGTGTTTTATTTACCAGAAATCTAAGTAAATTTTCAGCATGAAGTTTTACCACCTTGTAAGAGTTGATTGGGGAGATGACCGGTTATTTGATCTTTATTCTGTAATTTCTCTAAATAAGAATGCAGAAAATAGCAAAAACAAAGTTGCTGGGTCAGAGATATCCTAAAAAGACATTAATAATGGGGGGAGGGATTTATAATATTCACGTGTAACATCATATGCAGATGCCTGTTATATCATCAACAACTATGTCTATTATTTTTAGACATATGCACCTTGATTTTTAAGCTTCTGAGTTTCAAACAACGCAAGTTCTGGCCCTCCTTTTAGCAAGGAAGCTTCTTTCCACAGCAGTTTCAAGCGCTAGCTCAACAGCCTCCTCTTCTTATTCTTATCAAGGTCCATGCAATAGATCTGGAACAACTATGGAAAATGTAAGTAAATACTAAATACTAAACGTTTTGGTTAGTTGCTAAACAGCTTCTTCCCCCTGTATAAAGGCTTATTTTATAATTTCGATACGGTTTTATATTTCTGGAGAGTGTTTTACAATTCTATAGCTGCAGTCCTATGCACACTTATGTGGGAGTAAATCCCATTAAACCCAGTTGAGCTTACTTCTGAATAAACTTGCATAGCACCAGCTGTAAGGGAGAAATTCACAACCTGTAAATATGGCTAGAATAGTCCATACACAGGATTTTTAAAAAATTGGGTTTTTTCAGACTTTTTTTTCAGCTCTGAAACAGAAACAAGTATCTTGTGTTCCAGATATCTGTTACGATTTAGAATTCTTGTACATTTACCATTTAAATAACTACTCCATCACATAATAAACACACAGTCATAGTGTGGTATGTTCTGCCCTCCAGAAAATGTTTCTTTTTTGTCAGGTTTAGTGTAACATTTTTGGTATTGTTTTAAAAAAAACAAAACTAGAAACTTCTGCAGTGAAAGTGAAAGTGCAGTGAAAGTAAAGTAACAAGTGCCCAGTAGCTCCCTGGGCATATCCAAGCACGACCCTGTGCATGCTTACTCTGAAAGAAATCCCACTGTGGTCAGTGGAGCTTACTCTCAGTTAGATGTGCATAGGATTGCAGCCTAAGAAGGCTGAACAACGACATTAACAGTGCAATCCTTTACATGTCTACTCAGAAACAAGCCACATTACGTTCAATGGGACCTGCTCCCAGATACATGTGTATATGATTGCAATCTTAACTTCTGTTTCTATAGAAAATATTTTTGGTAATGTATATTATATTCAATATACATTATTCAATAGCCTCAAATTAATTTAATAGCTTACAAATTAAAAAATTAATGTTAAAAAGGGCTGTATAGCATGTTTGTTTGTTTTAAAAAGATTAAAACAAATCATAGTGTGATATACTGTGTAAAACCTTCCTGTTTCTTTAATGAGCAAATAACACCCAGGGGTGGGGGGGGGACTTGTCTTGGTTTAAAAAAAAAATCATTTTGAATAATGGGATTATTCTGAACAGAAGCTTAGAAACGGAAATGTACAAAGTTGGGCTTAAACCAGACTGAGTTAAGAACATTTACATCCCCTTGATTTAAGTGCAGAATATTTCTGGTGCCAATCAGCAGTTAAAGAAAGGAAGGAGGATTGATTCTGGGATCTGGTGTCCAGTGGTTTAAGGAAGAACAGGTCCTTGATGGTTGCCCAGATTCCAGAAAAGGATGGGATAAGGTTTTTAAGGTTCAGTAAGGTTTTTGGATCTACACCTAGGAAGGACAAAGCCATCTACCCCATTGAAGAGGAGCATTTGCCCCAACGGTTCTGAGTCTCTACTGATAAGGTGAGAGAGCTTATAATATCTTTTTCACCTGGTAAGGCACTGGGAGAAGATATGGTACTGCCTGAATTATATAAAATTTCTCTTGACTGGTGGTCCCCTTTATCGACAAGATTGTTCATGCATATTAAGAGAACAGGAGTTTCCCCCCATGGGTGGAAAAAACGTATTATTTTACCTATATTTTAAAAAGGGTGACAGACAGGATCCTGGAAATTACCACGCAATAAGCCTTTTAGACTGAGGGCTTCACCACACGAGGCTAAAATCCCACATGCTTACTGGGGCTTCTCTGTCCAGATTCTTTGCGGGATTAAGATCGGCTCCTTTACACAGGCTGACATGTGCTGTTTTTATTTCTCAGCAAGTTCTATATGTTTCATTTTACAACCACTAGATGGGACTGCTGTTATAATGCCATTACCAAAGTACACAGCAAGTAAAGCACTTCATCACATTTCCTAGAGAAAAATTGAACTTTCCCCTCATTGTACAAAGGCGGGATAAAGGTCATAAACCATGGGAGGGGCCCTGAAGGTTGACGAGGTTGTGTAAGGGACCCGCACACTTCCGTGAGTAACCACGCTTGATCGCATGATATGAGCCCGGTGTGGGAAAATATTTATTACATAAATTTGAAGTCTGGGGAGAACAAAACAGCAGTCATCCTGAATAAGCTGGCTTTAGAAGAGGGCTAAGCACTACTGATCACTGTTTGTCCCTTCAATATCTTGCAAGGAAAAGTATAGCGGGCCCTACAAGGCATCTTTATGCAGTCTTAATAGATTTGTCTGCTGCTTTTGATTCCATAAACAGATACAGGCTATGGTATAAATTGGGTAGCACAAGTATAGATAACTCCTTGTTGTTTTTGCTCCAAGAGCTCCAAACACATATTACAGCAAGAGTAGAGTAGAGATCTATGGTTCTTTGACTGAACCTATTACAATTAACCAAGGGGTCGAACAGGGTTGTCTTTTGGCCCCCTTTCTTTTTAGCCTTTATATATATTATTTTGTACCTCAATCAATTGGTTCAGAAGTTTTCTCTCCTTCAATTGGCACTCATGGGATTTCTGTTCCTATATTCTGATGACATGGTATTAGTATCCTGTAACCCGTGCTGGATTGAGAAAACTTTTGTCAAGACTTACTGAGTATTGTCTTGAAGAAAAACTACAAATATATTATTCTAAAACTAAAGTTATGGTTTTGGGGAAGAGATCTCAGCAATGTCAATGGTCAATTAGTGGCCATTAGATTGAGCAATTTAAAGAATTTAAATATCCTGGGGTGCTGTTTTAGGGAGACATTCTCTTGGAATGCTCAAGTAGATGCTATTAGATCTATGGGCCTTCCTACAGTAGGTGCCATTTTGAAGTTCTGTTATACAAAGGGGGCTTTCTGATTGATCCAATGTTAAAGCCCATTCATGGTAAAGTTTTTGCCCAAATCTTATATGGTATTTTAGTATGGGGCTAGGATTATTTTCAAGTTGCCAAAATGGAAACAATTCAAAATTCCTTCCTTCGGAAAATATTGGCATTGCCTTCAGACAGCCCAGAGGGATTGGTCCAGGCGGAAGTGGGTTCCCCCTCAGTAAGAGCTCGAGTACACTATACTATCTTTAATTGCTTGAGAAAGTTGAAAAATTCATCCAAGTTTTTTTTCAATCTAAGTTATATTTTATCAGCCTTCAGTCTTGTATGCCATGAATCTCTAGATTTAGGTATCTTCTCATATCATACTCCTTTTCTGAGGACCTCTTTGATTTACTTTTCAGGCGAGAGCTGTGGAAATAGATTTATGATCAAAACATTGGATTGGCAGGCCATTTTATCTTCTAAGTTTTTGAGGTTTAATGCATGTTTTAAATATAACTATTTGAGAGCCTCATACTTGGTAGATCTGACCTTTCAGACTTCTACAATTTCGAACCATGCTGACAGCAGTATTCAATGGTAGATACTGTCAGATCCCTTATGACCAATGTCTATGCATTTGTGGATCCTTGGAAATTGAAGATCTGATGCCCTACTTATGGGTATGTCCTTTATATGCATTACGGCCTTCAAAATTTGTTGGGAATATTATATCTGGGTTGCTACCTGAATGTGCCTTAAGAAATACATGTTACCTGCTATGCCACAGTAAATCTGTTAGTCTTTAAGGTGCCACATGATTCTTTTTTGTATTTGCTGTTATAGACTAAGGCTAGAATCCTATTCTAGTACATTTGTACAAATGTAAATGTACATTTACTCTAGAGTAAGTCCCATTGAATTCTGTGGAATTTACTTCTGAGTAGGGATGGGTGAATCTGTCAATTTGATTTCTCTTATTTTCTCATTTTTCCAATATTAAGTTCATTTTATCCTATTTCTGCATCAGTTTGTACTTTTTTAAAGTCTGTACTTTTTTAAAGTTTGTATGAAAATTTTCATGGATTTGTGTGTGCGTTGCTCCTAATATGCACATTTTGCATGATATTTTGCCTTATATATGCATTCTTATGCAATTTTTCTAATATGCATTTGGTACATGCATTTTTATGAACATTTTACCGCAATATATGCATTTTGCATACTTTTTTATTGGAGGATGGCATCACAAAATTCAATATCGAAGGAATAACTGTTATTACTCGGTAACTGTGAATACCGAAGGATAACTGTTTCGGTTTGCATATTGGCTTGGGAACTGCGAATTAGGTAGGCACATTAAAAATGTGCACATTAAAAATGCAGACTGAACACATTTCTCCCCCATACCTGTTTCTGAGTAAACATGCATCAGATCGGGCTGCATATCATGTCTTTCCCTGTAGAATTTGCCACATATTCAGATACATACTTTACAAAAACCTCCAATGTTTAGAAGATGGAAATAGGGAATTCTTTACATGGAACTCTTCCTATGCTTGCATCTAAGTGCACGTCCGCGCGCACACGCGCACACACACACACACTATTATCTATTGCTAACCATGCTTTTCTCCCTGCTTTACAATGTATTCATTTATTTTGTAATAGCCAGTCCTTCAGTGATGTAAAGGCAAAGAAGATGCTTGTTGGTTTGGTTAAAAATATTCTAGAAACGTCATAATAATCTTATATTGTATTATCAGAGGTTCAGAATGGACCTCACGAGCTGCACCATGTGAACTCCCAGACTGTCGCATTATGTGGCTCCTTAGTTTTAATATGCATGTGTGGGGAAGAGGGCTGAGACCAGCAAAACAACTCTAGAAACCCACATTAACAATATGGCTAAAAGCATCCTATGAATCTCCCAGAAGGCGAAATAAGGTCAGAATAGGGATAGTGGTTTTAGAAGGGACAGGGACCAGGACATAGAAATTATCCTTGGTAAATAGGGACTGTTAGAACATATTTATTCATAATGCTTCCAAAAGATGTGAGAAATGAAATCTGTGCCAGAGCGTATTCCACCCTGTTGTGCTACATTTCTGCAGAAAATGAAGATAAATAAAACCTGCAAAGACCCGTAAGAAGCAATCTATTGCTAGTGGCATTCTTTTTTCTTTTTTTTCAAAGCAAAGTTTTAAGTCTCAGAGCTCGGAAATGAGAGCCTGTCTAATATTTATAACTGGAAGTTTGGAAAGCTCTTGTGGGATTTCTGCCAGCATTTCATCGTGCATCTTAATCTTTGCCCTGTCCTGGCCTTCACAAAAAGCTCATGGGCCAAGGCAGCAGCAAAGGGAGAGCAACTTGTTCCAACAGTCTCCAGCACTTCACTGAAGACTTTTATGCATCCAGAGTCCCATTGTCCCTCTCAGGCTCTGCCCCTTCCTTGAGGTGTGCAAGGTCTTAAAGGGGCAGGCCTCTCTCTTGGCACTGAGCATTCCTCCTCCTCTATGAGGATTCCCTCGAGGCTCGTTGCCTATGTTGATGGGCCGACATGGGGATGCGGGTCCCTGGCATGGCGGGCTCAGTTCCTCAGATGTCACAGATTCTGAAAGTATGGACTGGAGGGCCTGATTCAGGGGCGCCCGTGGCTCTGAATTCAATGGACTCTGGCTTAGGACTTCCAGCATCTCTGCCTCTGGTCCAATGCATCGGGCTGGCCCCTCCTCATTTTAGTCAGACCGACTCAGAGTCCAAGCTGCTACAGAGCACGGGGGCCCTGACAACAATATCATGGTATCTATCTTATTTTGTATGGATTTATGTATGCACTAGTGTAGCGGCAAGATTGTTTGGCATAGATTCGGGGTGGAGGGTGGGGACCTGGGTTCAAATCTCCACTCCACCAAAGTTTTCCCCATTTAATTCTCACAGTAGCCCTGTATGGCAAGTTAGGCTAACAGTGACTGATCAAAGATCACCCAGTGAGCTTCGCAGAAGAGTAGAGGTTTGAACCTAAGGCTTACAATGCATCCACTAGACCACAGCAGCTACATTGCCATCAGTTGGCTTAATCTCAAACTCCATTACATTTTGGACTCTAGTAATCTCTCCCGCTCCTAATTAGCAACCAGGAACAGGAATTGAGACCAGTCAATGCTACCTGGGGAAGCAGGTGTTGACAATAGGGCAGTGTTATTAAATGAAAGGGATCCTCTACGTATATGTAAGTATATACTATGTTCTGTAATCCCTGTGGGCGTGCATGTTTTAATTAATTACTTCCTGTTTTCGGATTAAATTGGTCTATTTGTATTTTTCCTTTATTTAGTTATTTATTTATTTCATTTCTATACCGCCCAACAGCCGAAGTTGTCTGGGCAGTTCACAAAAATTAAAACCAAAGAGCACACAATAAAACAATATAAACTATATAAAACATTAAAACCACAGTATAACAATGCAACCAGAATAAAACCAGAATAAAACCTAGCAGCAATGCAGGGATTTAAAATACAGATTTAAAACAGCAAAGCTAAAAGTCTAGAAAGCTAAAATGCTAAAATGCCAGGGAGAATAAAAAGGTCTTCCCCTGGCGCCGGAAAGAATACAATGTAGCTGCCAGGCGAACCTCACCAGGGAGCTCATTCCACAGCCGGGGTGCCACAGCAGAAAAGGCCCTCCTCCTAGTAGCCACTCGCCTCACTTCCTTTGGCAGGGGCTCGCGGAGGAGGGACGCTGAGGATGATTTTAAGGTCCGGGCAGGCACATATTCCCTTCACAATATGTTTCCAGAAAGTGTAGCCAGAAGACAGTTTGGTGGTGGTGGTGGTGGTGGGGGGGGGGGGTTATTATGAAATGGTTACAGAACATGGATACTACCTCCTCCCATGTGTTCCGTTATGATCTCTGAGGTGGACCAAGATCACCACCATAAGGGTGGAATGAGAAGTGAGAATAAAAGTGGAGTTTCCACCAAAATAGCAACCCCTCACTAAGTTCCTCTTCCTATGCTGGTATCATGTCATTATGGGAGCATGTGACATGAAGTCACTGCACTGTCCCTTTTCCACATTATTGGCTACTATTGAGTATTGGGGTGGGGGGTGGGGGTTATTGGGCCCTACTTTCACACAACTGTTAATCATCTGAGGGGAACCCCTGAATAGGGCTTTCTCTAAATAAAGGATCAGGAAGTAGTGACATCATATTGTAGCAATGCAAGGAGGATAGGTTCTTCATTTAATAACAGGGGTGGCAACTTGTGGCCCTCCAGATGTTTTCCCCTACAGCTCCCATCCACTGTAGCTGGCATAGCCAACGGTGGGGGACAATGGGAGTTATAGGCCAAAACATCTAGAAGGCTACAAGTTGCCCACCCCTACTCCATAGCAACAGAATGAGTCGGTAAGTAGGGGTGGAGTACCAACAACAACAAAATAAGACAAAATCAGTCACAGTCTTCTGTACTATGATGCACTTCATCCCCCTTTGGAATACATTTATGAAGTAGCCACATTGGCTATCTGGTACGGTGATTGTCTGTATTCACCCATAGTGAGTAAGGAACGGCACCAGAACATATATTTCTGTGAAATGTATTTTCTTGAAATAATTCATACATGACAAGAAGGCGTTGCATGCTAGCCCTCAGCAAAATTTGTAGTTTCAGTTTTTTTAAAAAGGGATACCATCCTTAAATCAGCTTCCAACATTTTCTTGTTATGAGGGAGTAGTGGGCGTACATTCCTCCTGCTTCCTGTTCCTCCGCAAAAATGTCTGCCTGAGTTTAGTAAGAGATATTATTACAGGAATTCCTGCAGATGTTTTTGTTGTTGTTCAGTCGTTCAGTCGTGTCCGACTCTTCGTGACCCCATGGACCATAGCACGCCAGGCCTTCCTGTCCCGCACTCTCTCCCGGAGCATGCTCAAGTCCATATTCATTGCATCGGTGATTCTATCTAGCCATCTCATCCTCTGCCGTCCCCTTCTCCTTTTGCCTTCAGTCTTTCCCAGCATCAGGGTCTTTTCCAGAGAGTTTTCTCTTCGCATTAGGTGGTCAAAATATTTGAGCTTCAGCTTCAGGATCTGTCCTTCCAATGAGCAGTCAGGGTTGATTTCCTTTAGGAGGGACCGATTTGACCTCCTTGCAGTCCAGGGGACTCGTAAGAGTCTTCACCAGCACCACGGTTCGAAAGCATCAATTCTTCGGCACTCAGCCTTCCTTATAGTCCAGCTCTCACAGCCATACATTACTACTGGGAAAACCATAGCTTTGATTAGATGGACCTTTGTCGGTAAGGTGATGTCTCTGCTTCTTACTATGCTGTCTAGGTTTGCCATAGCTTTCCTCCCAAGGAGCAAGTGTCTTTTAATTTCATGGCTACAGTCACTGTCTGCGGTGATCTTGGAGCCCAAGAAAGTAAAATCTGTCACTGCTTCCATTTCTTCCCCTTCTATATGCCAGGAAGTGATGGGGCCAGATGCCATGATCTTAGTTTTTTTAATGTTGAGTTTCAAACCGGCTTTTGCACTCTCCTCTTTCACCCTCAACAAGAGGCTCTTGAGATCCTCTTCGCTTTCTGCCATTAGGGTGGTATCGTCTGCATATCGGAGGATGTTGATAATTCTCCCAGCAATCTTAATTCCGACCTGTGATTCATCCAACCCGGCGTTTCTCATGATGTACTCTGCATATAAGTTAAATAAGCAGGGTGACAATATGCAGCCTTGTCGTACTCCTTTCCCAATTTTGAACCACTCGGTTGTTCCATGTCCGGTTCTTACTGTTGCTTCTTGACCCTCGTACAGGTTTCTCAGGAGACAGGTAAGGTGGTCTGGTACTCCCATCACTTTAAGAATTTGCCACAGTTTGTTGTCACACAATCAAAGGCTTTAGCATAGTCAATGAAGCAGAAATAGACGTTTTTCTGGAATTCCCTTGCTTTCTCCATGATCCAGCGAATGTTGGCGATTTGATCTCTAGTTCCTCTGCCTCTTCGAAACCCAGCTTGTACTTCCGGTAGTTCTCGGTTCGCATACTGCTGAAGCCTAGCTTGTAGGATTTTGAGCATCATGGGCTGAAACGGGTTGAGCTTTTTTACAAATAAAATCCTTGTTCCAGCATCTTGAGACATTTCTCTTCCATTCATGGGTCTATTTTGGATGCTGTCCCGCTTTTGGACCTTTTGTTTTTTTGCTTTCTGCCTGAAATAGCCTTGGCATCTCCTCCCCTGGGAAGACAGGCAAATTATCTCTGTCTCAAGAGCTTCTGCTTTTCTCGGGCAGGGAAGAATCAAAGATGGTCTTCTAGACACAAGTTAGAAGCTGTCCCCCACTCTGACCCTGGATGGCTTGGCCTCTACAGTGAGGGCCCCAAAGGAGCACTATGTCTCCGAAACACATCCAGGGAGCTATACAATATATGGGGCCTTTTCCTACCTCACCCTTCAAAATGTTAGGCATTTTACTAGCACAAAGGTTCAATGCTTATCCCCAACTACTAAATAGGGCTGTTCTCACCCCACGCCACAGCTCATCATGGCTTATTTAAGCCACAATGAGCCACGGCACCCATGGGTACCATCCTGAATATCCAACCCTCGACCGTGGTTTGTCATGTCATGTGAACGTGGCCAGCGGGGGTTATGTGCATAACCCTAGAACAGGCCATGAGTTATGCATGTAACCCTCGCAGAACCCTCACTGGCTGGGTTCACATGACATGACAACCCACAGTTGGGGGTTGAATATTCAGGATAGCTCATGTAAATGCAGTCATTGACTGCACAAATAAAGAGCTTTCATCACACCAGTAGATGATTGGGCCCTGGTTTTGGTAGTCCACCAGGAAAGTGAGTGTCAGAGTTGCCTGGAAGATCCTCTTGAGAGGATGTGCTTCGCTTACGTAGAGATTCTAATGGGATAAAAAGGAGAAGGCCAACTCTTGGTGGCTTCAGTACGTTTTGAGCTTCATAGGTCAGAATGAATACTTTGTATTATGGAAGACAGTGCAGACTCTGGATCCCCTGGCAGAATCTATGTACAGGTGCAATAAAACTACCAGCGATTCACTCTTCATAATGTGGCCTTCCCTGTGTTACATATCTGTGAACAGCCTAATACATAGTAATTGTGTTCCTGTATGGAGGCATGTGGTATAGCACATGTATTCACATGCAGAGCTGATTGAAATAATATTTCTATCTGAGCACAGTGAATCATACAACAATCACACACTTTTTCATAAAAACACCAAATTACACTGGTTGATTAATTCATAGTCCAATTCAAGGACTGATAATTTTCAGATAGAGGCATGTGGTTTTGCATATGAGTGTGCATGCACAGCCGATTGAGCATGGCATAACACACAGTGACTCATAGCAATCACACACCTGTTCATAAAAGCACCTACTTTGCACCATTCGTAGACTAATGCATAGTAATCATTTTCAGATATGGAGGCATGTGCTATTGTGCATATGTGTACATACTGGCCTATTAAGCATGGTACAACACATGTAACAATTGTATGCTTTTTTATAATAGCGCCCAATTTACACGATTTGTAATTTTGTAGACTAATACATAGTGCGCATAGTAGTGAACTTTTTTAGACATGTAGACGTATGGTAGCGCATGCGTTTTTATGTGTAGCTGATTGGAATACTGTTTCAGTGTTTGAAATAATGGTATATATTATACAATGTTCAAATATAAGTATTTCAATCAGCCAAATCTCCCACTATCTGAAAATATCAAATCTCCCACTATCTGAAAATGATCACTATGTATTAGCCCACAAATAGCGTAACTGTGGTGCTTTTATGAAAAAGGACATGATAATTATATGAGTCACTTTACCATGCTCAAATAGAAACATTATTTCAGTCAGCTGTGCATATGCACACATATGGTATACCACATGCTTCCATATAGGAAACTGATTGTTATGTATTAGTCTACAGCGTAAATGTGGTGTTTTCATGAAAAAGTGCACTATTATTTTATGTCATTTTGTTTTATACCATGTGCAGTTGGCTGATTGATTAAATGACCCCAGCAAAGGACTCAGCTAGCTTCTCCCAACTGCCTACTGCCAGAATAAGCATGGTTTCACATGCAGCTTGTCACTCACAAATAAGGGCAGATGGAAGCTGATCTAGACAAACAGAATAACAATTAGTCTTCCATATTTAAAGAGTGATTCTGCATTCAAACTAGGAACCCCAAATACAAGCAATTCTATCTGCAAAGTAGATGACAACTCCTATCAGGGACTTCATGAGCCATCTCCAGTGGTGTAGTGGCAAATCCAGAAGTGCAGGCTCCCTTTGGGACAGTCACAGCCACGTCCCCTCACAGCCATACCCCCTCTAAGATTGTACAACCTTGTAAGATATGCAGCCTTCAACTGGGATCCAAAAACAGTGCAGCTGAGAGCAAGGAAGGAGTATTTCAGTTGGACGTCTGGGAAAAATGCAGGGGTGTTAATCTTTTTCACTCACTCAAACACAAACATTTGAGGTTTCCAAACAAAATACAATACTCTGTGGAAGCTTCACCCTCTCAACTCAGCCCTCACAGACAGATCCCTTCTCGCTGAAACAGCCCCCTTGCACACTCCCTTAGTGCCCCAACATTACCCACTAGCCTTCCTTAAGCTCCTTCATTATATCTCTCCCGTCCTGTCCCGCAACAGAAACGTCCGCACACCCAGCTGGATTGAACCACACACACACACCTACCTTCTTTCTCCTCTCCCCCCAACTGTTTTTTTTTTTTCTGTTTCCCTTCCCTCGCCAGGGTTTGTTTGCCCAGGTACATGCCAGCCTTGTGCCAAAAAGTGTGGCTGACAGAGCAGGTTGCATTTGGCAATTCTGCTTACTGTAGAAATGAATGTTCAAGAATTAACAGTGCAATCCGATGGGTCTTTATTTCGAATTCACTTTCCAGAGACCTTGGGAAGGCAGCTAAGGCTGCAGTCCTACACACACTTACCTGGGAGAAAGCCCAATTGGACACTGAACCTAGTGGGACTGTCTTCTGAGTAAACATGCATAGGATTGTGTGATAAATCCAAAAAACTGGCACAAACCAGCCACCTGCCCTGCCCCATAAGTAAAGAATGGTGGCAGCGCCCCCCCCCCCGCCTCTCCTGCTGCTGCTGTGGCCAGCAGCAGCAGCCCTGAACGTGTGGCCGGTGTTGCAGGAGACGAGGGCAGCACCGGGCGCACAGGCAGGGAACAGGGACGGGCGGAGAAGCCAAGAGCTGAGGAGGAGGGGGGGGCGAGAGGAGGCTGCAGAGCTCCCTCAGGCTCCCTCTCTCGCTTGCTCGCTCCTTTGCCTGGCTGGCTCTGCGCAGTAGACGAGAGGCAGCCAAGAGGCATCCGCCCACACTCCCTCTGCTCCCTCCGCCTTCCCTAGCAGACTGCGACCCGGCTGGGGGCTGGCTTCAAAAAAGGGCCGGAGCGATGCCCCGGCACGACCCGCCACCACCACACCACTGGCCACCTCATATCAACAATTCAGATTAGATATATATGTAACACAAGTTGACCAGGCCATTCACTCTTGACTTTGCTCCCATCTCCCCACTCTTACCTGGCAAGAGATGCATGGAAATTTCACCCTGAGAAATTTTTGACTGAAATTCTGTCAACTTCCCCAAAACAGCTTCAGGGCTTGTCTAATTGGGATCCTCCTGCTTTGTCTCAACATTTGAATTAAGATGAGATTCAGCAGCAATGCAGCAATGCATGAAATGCACTCTGCAAAATTGCACTATTCTTGGTGTGTGTGTGTGTGTGTGTGTGTGTGTTTTAAACAACCCTTGGAACACCTACTGAGGTTTTACCTAAACAGAATTTGTCCAAATGGGCCTTGAATTTTGCTTTGGGCAAAATTCCTTGTCTCACTGTTGTCATTTGTTTGTATGTTAATCTATGACCTGTAACTAGTTTTTATAATGATAATTGCATCCCGACTTCTTTATCCCATCCTGCACTCACATCTGACTCTCCTTACATTCTAGGTTTGGATCTGATGTCTGTATTTTATTCATTCATTCATTCATTCATTCATTCATTCATTCATTTCATTTCTATACCGCCCAATAGCCGAAGCTGTCTGGGCAGTTCACAGAAATCACCTCTGGCATTAGTTTCTGGCCAAATGAAGCTCCCTTCTTTTGTCTGGGCCAAAATGCTATAACTTGTTAAAGGGAATTAAATTAAGAGGTTAACAACTGCGGATTGGCCACTTATGCATGTAGATAACTTTATTTCTCTGCAGTTGTTGACTGGCAGCTGAACTGTAGTCTTTGGGGGAATGTGAGAGGAAACGAACATTCTACATGAGGTGACTGATCTTTGTGGTGAGTCTTTTGTGCAGTTTACCCCTTCATGCTTTGGTCAACAAATCATGAACATGCAAATGTTCACTAGCCTGAAGGATAAGTTGGGCTCAATAGTTCAGGCTTATATCTTCCAAACCTTGCCAGATATAAAATGAATTTATTATTCTAACTTTGTTCCTGAAATATGTACCAGGTAACGATATATGGGCCCCCACTTGAGAAAAGTTGACAGTCTTACTGAAATTCTCTCCCCTACCCCAATCCCTAGAAGTTCTTCACATATTTCACACAAGCAGGAACTTCCTAATGTTTATTTAGGCAAACCCTGTTGGCCACTTAGAGATGCAAGACTTTCTTCCTTGAGACATTCTGGTAATTGTAGCTAACCTCTTTTGCTTCCTGCCAAGGGGCTCAGGGGGAGAGGTACCTCAAAACTGGATCTCTCCATGGGCCACCTTAAGAAGGACAGAACTCTTGAAATAGATTGTAGTTCACAAGAACTCTTTATTTTCTCTTAGTTTCTAGCACTGGAGAGAAGCTTTTTGGCACATTTGGTGGCTAATCTAGTCCATTCAAGTCCCTCAAGGCACCCAACCTCATCTCCCAGAAGCCCTCACAAAAGAGGGCATTGTCTTGTCTTCAGATCTTCTTCTCATTCCTTCTCCTTGTGCTCTTAGTTCCATCTCTTCAGCCTCTTGCTCATGTTTCTCATGCTTTGGAGAATTAACCTATGCCTCCAGCTGTATCCCCACCCTCAGGTCCAGCCAACCATCACAGTCTCCACACTCTCCGTATCCTGGACCACACTCTGGACCAGATACTACTACCCAACAGAGACCGATCTCTTCTTCACCTCTTGTACCCTCAGGTCTCCAAAGGCAGCTTTTGGTTGGTCCTGCACATACAGTGATGCAGCTAGGACTTGGCCTTGGGTCAGAGCCCAGGGCCCCACAGGTGGAGGGGCAATGACCACCCAGAGAGTGGCAGGTGATCAGGGTGGCATTTTATAATCAGAAGGCGGCTAGCTGGGCATGTACATGATAACAGATGCACATTTTATTATTATCATTAGTATTAGTATTATTACTATATACATGCTAGTGTAAAGCCTGTGTCACCACAGGTGCTAATAGTTTGAGAATGACTGGATGAAAATATGTTTGGCCGTTTCCCTTGCGACTGGAACAAATTTCAGGGGGCATTTCCTTCTTCCCCTCCCTTTTCCTCTCTCAACTTTCCAGCTATGTCCCATATCAGGTTCCCTTCAATGAGCACCCCAATAATATGACCTGTTCCCACTACATTAAAGCAAGCCTCCCCCTGCCAAAGCAAACGGGGTCTTCCAACCCACCACCCTCCCTCTCATTCACCCACACATTAGCCTCCCTCCTTCCAATAAGAACCCCCTCCCATTACATGAAAGCCGAGACAGACCCACCCCTCCTCTGTTGCAGGGAAAGGGGGTGTTCCAAGCCCCCACCCAAGAAGCCCCACCCCCATTTTCACCTGGGCCTGAAAAACAAAAGGTGAGACACCGGGGGGGGGGGAGAAAAAACACTGCCTTTCTCTCCTCTGCCCCAAGTCAGAGCCATCCAAAATGGCACCAGTCTTGTGCCCTGCCCGCTCCTGCCACTACCTCCCCCTCACACACACAGAAATACACAACCCCCACCCATGTGCAGGGCATCACGGGAGGAGCAGCAGTAGCCCCTCTCTCTTCACTCTTGGATTCATCCTGTTCAAAACAATCTGCAGGCAGCATGGCCATTGCCCGTAGCGACCGCCCCGAGGCCTAGCAGCACACCGCGAAGCCTGCCTGTGAAACAAACTGAATAAAAACAAACCCAAACAGAAAGAGCAAAAAGGAAATGGGGAGGATGCAGGTAATGAAGGTCGAAAATATGTGATGTCAGATCAGGCAGTGTTTGGCATAGAGCAAATAAACTGGCACTGAACTGGAGAGCAATAGCAGACTGGTGTGGAGCAAATAAACATACTGGTTGGCTATTAAAGCTAGAGTTCTGAACTTTTTTGAAGTTTCAAAAGTTTTGGCACATCTACACTGCTCAAGCTTCAGTTTTTTTAAAAAAAATGAGCAAAATTGGTCTGGTAGATCTCTACTAAGAAGCATTACACTGCAGTATTCTTATACACACACACACATATATTCATTCTACAACAACATGGTGCTTATTCCATGTTGTTAAGTAAATGTGTTTCACATCAGGACAGCAGAAGCAAACTCCATTTTATCCCTGCAGTCATGATGATACTTTGATTTAAGTGAGTTTGAAATGCAAAACTACACATGCTGAGAGTATTTCTTAAAAAAAAATATATCAGGATTAGCAAATAGTGTTTTGTTTGTCTTTGCTCTAATGTATCAGGAAGCAGTTGCAAAGCATGGAATGGCGATGGTGTGTGTGCATGGAAAAGAGAAATGTTAGTGGTGTGCTTCATAGCTGGCTATCTAAATTTGAGTGGGCATGACCATTAAATCCAGGGTCTAAAATTACCAGTACCAGTGTAGACATACAGTATTCTCCTTCAGTTCAACTCCTCTCCCCGGCTCAGCAGCCAGCACAACCCCCCTCCATCCAGCCACCCAGTTTACCATATAGATCACATCTGCAATCTTTACAGCAGTGATTTTCAAATGTGTTCCAGGGAAGCCAGGGTTTCTCTGAACACTTATTAAGTGAAAAGATCAACAAATACAGATAAGCTTCCCTGAAAGACAGCTTGCTGTATATTACTTCTCTTACTGCCCACGGATATGTCAGAGATTATGGCCTAGTTCTCTCTGATGTGGCAAACCTGTGTCTGGGCTGTACCATTTCAGAAAAGGAGTGTGTGTGTGTGTGTGTGAGAGAGAGAGAGAGAGAGAGAGAGATTTGGATGTTCCTCCATACAAAAATAAATAAGATAAATACAAATACATAGAAAATTAGCATGTCAGGGAGAACAATGCAAAGGCTTGCTACCTCAATGAGAACTAGCCTAAATTGCAATGTGTGGCTGAAGGATAGTGTTTGGGGTATCGCATATGGTGATGGTGAGGCCCTGAAAGCCTGGCTCCTTGTCATGTATTGTGAGTATGCTGTAGAACAGAACCCAACATCTTCCACAATGCAGTGGCTTTGTGGCAGGGGTTCATAAGTTCCTCAGCAGACAAACTGGTGTGGAAAATATTCCCTGAAGATCATTATTTCCACCCCCCCAAACCTTGAAATATGGCCACAAAATTAGGCAACAAGAAATACAGATGTTTTTGAATCCTATGCTTAACCCCTAGCTAAATTGGCAAGTCTTCTCATTAAAGAAATATAAATCCAGTAGAGAAAAATGGATACAAAAGTAATTCACAATGTGAAGCAAGTACTCAGTCCAACAGGATGTCATGGTGAATCACTTTCCCAACAATTAACAAAAAAAAAAATGTTTAAAGGAATTAGGATTCTTGCACACAGAGCAGTGGAAAAGGGGTATGACTTTGGCTTTAACTGCTTTTCTACAGAACAGTAACTAATAAGAATCTCACAGGAAGAAGCAGATGTCCTGCCTCTTAAACTGAACCTGAACCAAATGAATGGTTTTACTGAAGAATATATAAATCAAACTATGCAGGATTACAAAACAACTCACTACACTCCAAACACTGAAGCCTGTGAAGCCTGCTGGATTTCCCCCCTTAGCATCCGCATCTAGAAAACAAACTGGGGGAGAGAGGGGGGGAGAGAGAGAGAGAGAGAGATGCTCCATCCATCCATTTATCAAATGTTAAAAGCACTTTACATAGATTATCTCAGGTATTCTTACAGCAACCTTATAATATTATTATCATCCCCATGTTGCAAATGAGGGACTGATTCTGAGAGAATAATGGCTTGCCTAAGGCCACCTAGAAAGATCATGGCTGAGGTGAAATTTGAACTGGGAACTTCACAGCTCACACACCTTTTGCCAGTACAGTACAAGGCAGAGGCCACAGAGCAGCAGTGGAGCCCGTGTGGTGTGGCAGTTAGACTGGGGAGGTCCTGCTTCAAACTGGTTGACCATGGCCAGACCTCTCAGCCTGATCTACCTCCCAGGGTTCTTTTGAGGATTCAGGGGTGGGAGGGACAACAATGTTCTCTTTCTAGAGGAAGGCTGGTTTTAAATGTAACAGATCAATAAAGCACACGCTTTGTATGCATAATATTCAAAACCGAATCCCCAGCAACTTTAGTTAAAGGATCTCATCATGTAGCAGGGTTGGGAAAGATCCCCCTACCTGGCCCTTAGAGAGCCATGGCTAGTCAGTGTGGATAGTACTGAACTAAATGGGCCAATGACTCAGTATAAGGCCACTCTGTATGTTCCTACACTACTCCAAATCCAACAGCCCTCCTTACTGTAGCTCCCTTCTAGTGCTGGACATTTGGCTGTAGTGGAAGCAAATGCAAGGATGCACATACAGAGGCAAAGGATGATTTATTGCTACTTAAGTGGCAAAAATTACATATAAACCCATCAGTGACCAGGTGTTTCCTTGTGCATGTAAAAAATGGAGAATAAAAGATCTGTTTCTCCAAAGGAGAACGTTTCACCAAGTCATTCAAACATTACGTTTCACCAAGTCATTCAAACAATACTTCAAAAATTGAGTGTACACATTCACCTTTTCTGTCTGTCTCTTTCCAAGAGCTTCCCCAACCTGGTGCCCTCCAGATGTTTTGGACTACAACTCCTGACATTCCTGGCTGATGGGAGTCCAAAACATCTGCAGGGCACCAGGTTTGGGAAAACAGATTTAAAATGTGAAAGACCAGAGCAGCCTTCCCCGACCTGGTGCCCTCCAGATGTGTTGGACTACAACTCCCGTCATCCCAAGATTGGGGAAGGCTGGATTAGACTCTCTATGAAATTGTTCCAAGGGAAATTTCAGGATGCCCCTTATGTGAAAAATCTAAGGCATTTTGAGGGAAACAAAAAGCCTTTTAATAAGACTCGCAGCATGACGCACAGGCCCCACTTGGGACCGCAGAAGACATGAATGCAGTTGTCAGTTGAGCTGTGCAGTGGGTATCATCCTCTGCCTCTCACCAGCACTGGATGTCTTGTTGAGTCTGATAAAGAAAACGCTCGATACAGTGTGTAAAATGGATGAGACCTGGGGCTACAGATTCTCTTGATTTTTTTTTCTTAACTTGGAGGTTCTTGTCACCAAATAACATTGGACAGGTTTTGCGGAAAGCAAAGGGAGTTTTGATGAGAGCACCAAAATACTTTTCCCCCCTAAACATCCCTGGGTAAAGCCCCAAATTTATTTCCAAAGAGCACTTTCTCCTTCTTAAAAGCCTCTTTATTTTGAAGGAACATTGATTACACACTGACCTGGTTCACACATGACAGACCACCGTGGGTTAATTTGTCTAACCCTCAAACAGCCCCTGCCACCTCGGTTTGTACGACTTGACAAGCCATGGCAAGCTGGGTGCCCACAAGGGCCATGAAAACATGGGTAAATTAAGCCGTGGTGGGCTGTTGTGGCATGCGGACCAGTTTATTGTTATATCCTTCATGCTGCCTTTGTTCTTAACAGGAAACTTATAGACCCAGTGTAGGCCACTTGATCCCCTCCAGATATTTTGATCTACAGCTCCCAGAATCCCTGACCATTGGCCGTGTTGGCTGGGACTTATGAGAGCTGTAGTTCAAAATATCTGGAGGGCACCAGGTTGACTACCCCTGCTTATACATAGACGACTATAGCACCATATCATAAAATAATATCAAAGATTTGGAGGGGGTCTTAAAGGCCATCTAGTCCAACCCTTACAGTCTTGTAAGTCCATCTAGTCCAATTTCTTAAATAAATATATGTATTAAACAAACAAACAAACAAACACATAAATAAATAAAGCAAGCCCCCTGCTCACTGAGGGAAATCCCGAGCTACAGCATCTCAAATGTCTAGTCTTTGCTTAAAGACCTCCAGTGAGGAAGAGCCCACCAGCCCTCTAGGTCTGCCTTTCCCACTAGTGCCCACGGAATGTGTTTGACTACAATCCCCATCATTCCCAGCCAGCAATCCTGAAGTTGCAGTCCAACAAATTTGAGGGCAGCAGGCTGGACAAGGCTACTCTAAGTAACTGGTGCCATCATCAAACTGCTCTTACTGTCAAGATATTTCTCCTAATGTTCAACTGAAATCTTCCCTCATGTATCTTGAGTTGCTCTTTCCTAAAACCAGTAAAAAATGCCAGGGAACTCATCTGTATGAAACTGGTTCAGAGAGGATTTTTCTTCTGGGAAACTGTTGTGGTGCAGTGATTTACTTGCAGAAATTTCATTCAGGTTGGGGCCATGAGGCCAAATCCCATCATTTTTTATGCAGAGAGGACAGCAGGAATTTGGCATACAAACACACACACACACACACACACACACACATACATATGGGGGGGATGGAGCCATAGCTCAGTGGTGCATTACATGATTTGCATGCAGAAGATTTCAGGCTCAATCACTGGCATCTTCAGTTAAAGGATCTCTGACAGCAAGAATGGGAAAGAACTTTACTTGAGATTTTGGAGAGCCGTTGCCAAACAGAACAGACAGAACTGGGCCTGGTGGCCAAATTATCTGACTTAGTTTGATAGCTTAATAAGTGTATGTACATAATGGAGAATGAACTAAGGTATTTAGGTGCCTTGAACAGGCCAGATGGTTTGGGCCCCTTTGTTCAACCTCCCAAGATTTCTACAGTAGTACAAATGCATATGGTGAAAGTCACTAAAAATAAATGTGTTGCCTGCAGAAGGCAAGGCACAGAAGTTCCATGCATGGAGGATGGGAAGCAGGCAAGTACAAGATGATGACAAACAAGGGGATACACTGACCCCTTTTATTCCTCCCCCCCCACCTCCTCCCCCCTTTCTTGCCTCAGAAATTATGGCTCTTCATGGTTTCCTTCTCTCTTAAGCCCATCTAGTGCTCAAACCGCTTGCGCTAGGAAGACCAACTCCTTCTCTGGGGCTGTTTTGCCAAGAGAGAGGCTGTAACGAGGGAGAGGATATGCGTTGAGGATATGCGTTTGAGAGGAAACGAACCAGGCTGGCTTTACCCACTTCTTCCCTTTCTCTTGCCAGCCATCACTCATTAACTCCATCAACATAAACTCTGCCCTCTGCCTTTCTCACATGGAGAGCCAGGATTGCAGCTAATGTTTGAATCAATAAATACTTCGAATATGATTCTCTCTCCGTGTGTGTGTATGTGTGTGCGCGCGGGCGGAAGTGCCCAACATTTCATCTGCTCTCACAATATTTCATCACATTCTATGTGACCCAGAAGCCAAATCTAGAATGGGGCTTCATAGAGAAGAGTGGGCTTGATTCTCAGTGGCTTGAGCTGCTAAGGTCTTGACTGGGAAGGGGACTAAATAAGGAGCATGCCTTTCCTTGCCATTTGCTCCTGTGGGCAAAATCATTGCCATACATTTCTCTGGGGTAAAGTGCTGCACGTGGGGGTCAGTGTTGCAGTGAGGGCAACTGTTGATGCCTGGCAGTGGGGGAATCTAACTACTGACAAAGATCACCTGAGGGCAGGTGCAATGTGCTTCTATGTGCAGGGTACACTGAGACCTACTGCTCCTCTAAGAGTCCTTATAGTATATTTACACACACCTCATTCATTGTATTACAGGAATTTTTCTATTAGATAATAAACCTCATATTCTACCACTACAATTTCTATTACAGCATGGCAGACATTCTTAGCTTTTATGGTAAGAGGGTACCACAATTCTAACCATGGAAATTACCGGATTCATTAGCAACATTTGATGGCCGTGATGCATCTTTTACTATCTTGATGAGCCAGACAAACAGATCTCCTTGTCCTCTCTTGACTTCAAGCTTCTACAAAGCAGACTCAGAATCTCACTAGACTGACTGAATTAGTACAATTGTTGAAGGAGCAGGATGCTTGATCTATTTAGTGGTCTGATGATTTATTTTACCATCAGGATCACTGCATGCCTTTGTCTTTGATGACCCCTTTCTCATCATATAAATAGACCTTTTGTCTGCTGCCAGCATCAGATGGTCCATGTGATGCTGTGGTCTAGTTTACTGCACTTACAGTCTTCCACTCCCTAGTAACCTCCTAGAAATAACAGCTTTGAGGATTTTTGTGTAAGACATGAAAGTGGAATATATAGTTCCACGGGCTGAACTGTTTTTTCAGCATTAAAAGTGGTTTTCAGTCTGGATTATTTACAAAGAACACAGAATCATTTGTTCATGACCAAGTTCATCCGCCTAAAATGAATGAGAGGATGTGGCAACCTTTAACTGTAATAGTTAAAGGAGTCAGTCATACATGCACAGAGAGGCTGCATACCTCTTAAAGTCAGATGCTGGAGACAAAGAACAGGGAGAGTCTATCACCTTTATGCCCTGTTTTTGAAGGCTCAAATTATCTGGCTAGCCATTACTGGAAACAAAAAGCTGAACTAGGTGGACTAGAACCCAGAAAGGTGATTCTTATATTCCTATGACTGCTGAACAAATAATTACAGGTGTATTCCAGCTCAAGTTAAGCTCTTTTAAGTCCCAAGAACTTGTCTGGTGCACTGAAATTATTACAGTGCCCTGACCTGAAGATTTTCACCCATAGTTTAAGAGAGGACAAACAAATCTTACTGATCACATTAGCTTTTCATCAGCCTCTCTGTAATGTTTTTTATGAGATCCCCTCCCTATCATGTTGCTTCCATCACCTCTCTGACACAGAGAAGAGCCTCTCCGTCAGATCTTAGGGCACAGGCAGCCTGGTATGGGAAGAGTTGGTACTTTAAAGGTAATCACCAATACATTGAACTGTGTGCCTGGAATCAAATCAGTAACCAGTATAGGGGCATCTCTACACCCGCCTAAAAGCCTGCATTTAAAACAGGGCTTTCTGCTTCCGTTTTAAATGCAAGATCACAACTGACTCCCTTCACACGCGCTTCCTTTCCCCCCTCCCCTTCTCCCCTCCTTCTCCCCGTATCTGAGTCTTCCATTATCTTTCATTGATCTTGCTCCTCTTCCCGCTTTAACTCTTTTGACGGAGGAAACTGAAGCGGAACACGATGGGGTAATTTGATAGCTCATTATCTTCGATCTATTTAAAAACAGAACAAAGGGCATTTAGCGCAGGAGACGCCCTGGAGGGTCACAGCGTCATGTAAAGAGCTCACAAACTTCTGTGATGGAGCCATCTCAATCGCAGGATAAAAGCTCCATGTGAAGGAGCCCCGGTTCTTGCAGGACAATACGATCCTGTAAATGACCACCCACCAGCATTCCCACTGCTGCATTCTGGACCAATTGCAGTTTCCTAAGACTCTTCACCGACGACAGGAAGCTCTGGCGTGGGCTGGTCCATGAAGTCACGAAGAGTCGGAAGCGACTGACCGAATAAACAACAATAAGACTGTTCACATGGGTTGGCCAGAGTGATGCAGGTTTCTGTGTGATGGATCGCAAAGGTGAGAGCAGGAAGTAACAGAGAGACAGAGCCATCTGCACTGCTCTGGCCCACTACTGGGATAGAAGGCTTTTAAAGGGGCTGTTAGGCCCAGAGTAGTAGTGCGGGTTGTGAATCCTTCTCCTCCTCCATTTCCAGCTGCCTGTTGCAACTTCCCCCGTGCCCCGCACTGGTTAAAATAAGTTCTTTTCTGGTCCAGGGCTAGTGGGTGCAGAATAGCTCAGGTTGCATCTCCACCTCCTTTGTTGCTCGCCCTTGCTGCCCGGTAAGCCGATCTGTGTGTGTGTGGGAGGGCTGATGCCCATTGGGAGGGGACTATGTGCACTGACGTGCCCCCCCCCCCAGATGGCAGCTTGCCCCGAGCTCCTTCAAACCTGGAGCTGGCCTGACACACATCACCGTATCCTCTGCAGTGCTCACAGGTTCCACGGCAACCCCACAAACATTCCACAGCAGATAGCATAGATGGGTAAAGATTTCCCTGAGGGAAGGAAGTTTGGAAACCACCAAGGCTTACTTGAAGAGATGAAATTATCCCTACATTCGTAGGCAATTTCTTAAAGGGGGTTGGGGTGGGGTAGCCACTCCTAGCCATTTCTTTTACTAAGAGCCTGCCTGTATTTATTATGATCTGAAATGTAGGCCCCATCTACGCAAGCCTTTTACTCCAGGGCGGCTGCGAGTTGAGGTCCTTCGGGACATATGACGTAGTCGCCACTTCTCAGCCATCCATGGTTTTCTCCTGGAAAATGTGGATTTCCAAGGAGGCATTTTGCTGCAATGTTTTTGGTTTGCTGCGGGTTTTCCGCAGTTGCAAGCTGTCTGTCCCTTCCCCAGACCAACTTCAGATTTTGTGGTGGGCATGTTGTAGGTGTGCGTAGTCCTTGCTTTGCTCTGTGATGCCTGTTTACTCCCCTTCACAGCTGCACATTGCAGAGGCACAGAGAGGGGTTTTCATTTGTTTAATCACACTTTCGCACAGTTTTGCAGCTTTGTATCCTCGCAATGGTTGCTTTGGAGTCAATGCCCAAGGGCCAGGGGAGGGGTGTCTCGAGGGAGCAGAAGGTCCAGGACCAACTTCACTCTGGTCACCATTTCAGAATGATGGGTAGGCATGTACCTCTCATGCCTTGGTGAGTGCGAACCATTGTGGGAGTCTCAGGCTGGGGAAGTGCCAAACAGTTGGCGTGGAAATGGAGGTTCACAGATCACCCACATTTTACCTGACGAGGGACAGATAGACACAACCGAACCCCTAAATACAAAACAGCCACTAAAACCTGAAGTGTTGCACCACCATGCCCACGTGCCTGCATAGCAGCTCATTAAAATATAATGTTTAAAAAAAGGCACAGCAGAGTTTCCTGTTGGGGAAGGCCGCGGTAAATCATGAGCGTATCGCAGCAGAAGCTAATTCACAGCTGCAGTGCTGCGCATTTGCAACGGCGTGTGGGGTGAAAGTGGTGCCGTGTAGGTTGGGCTGTAGTCAGCCAATTTAGGACTTAAAATGCTTAATTTTGGCTGGATTGTGCCCATTGCTTTTGGCAAGGCTTGAACAGTGCTTGAACATTTCTGGAAAACATGCTTCACAACTCAGAGACAAGGACGCTTCCAAAATTTCATAGTTTTGGCCTTCAGTGTAACTTGTATATATTAGTACAAATGCTGCTGCTGTATAAATTAAAACAGGCTCCTCCCGTATGTTCTGATCTTCCTTTTTCTTACATGCAGTACTGGGAATAGTGAAAACAAAACTGTAATGAAACATATGGCTGGCCTTGAGAAATACCCCAAGTGTTAGCCATAGGGCTACCTAGTAAGTTCACCAAACCCAAAGCAGCGTAGTGGGGCATGGGAGAGCTGCCCAGGATGAATTCTTCAGACACGATTTGCATGCAGATTTTTTTTGTATGTGGAACAGGCTATCCTGCAGTGCTTTGCATGTAACTGTTAGGGATGTCAGAGAATTCCACCACGGATCTTGGTGAGGCCGAATGCCAGTGCATTCGGCCCCCCAAAATCTGTGGCGGAACGAAGCCCCCCTGCCCCCCCGCCCCATGAAATGGGCCCGGAATGGAGCACCTACCTGTTGTCATCTGCGCTGACTTGTGAATGGCGGTCGTGTCTGCGGCTGCCATTCGCTTCTTCCATATAGCCGTGATAGGCTACATAAATACCTACATAACCTATCACGGGCGGCTAACGCAGGGACGCCATTTGCGTCCCTGCGGAAGACGTGATAGGCTTAGGGATGTCAGAGAATTTCGCCACGAATCTCGGGGAGGCCGAATGCCCTGAAATCGGTGGCAAAACGGTCTGCCCCCCCCCCCCGGGACGGGACTTACCTTTGGTGAATGTCCCTGGTGGCGGCGGCAGCTGTGGTGGCAGTTCGGCGGCGGGGCAGCGGCAGCGGCGGCAGCCGGTCTTTCGATTCAAACATTAATAAACATTTATTGATTCAAACAATCCTGATTCAAACATTAGCTGCAATTCCTTATTTTGGCACGTGTAGTCTACGTAAACATTTACGTAGACTACGGCGAAAATAAGGGGAACACAAATAGCATCCCCTTATTTTCACCGTAGTCTACGTAAATGTTTACGTAGACTACACGTGCAAAAATAAGGAATGCAAATGGCGGCACCCATGGGCGCCGCCATTTGCGTACGCGCGTGTTTTGTTTTGTTTTTCACTCAGCCGTGATAGGCTATGTAAACATTTATGTAGCCTATCACGGCTGACTGCAGGGACGCAAATGGCGGCGGCTATGGCCGCCGCCATTTGCGTTCCCGGCCGGCCGGGTTTCGCGGTGGGAGGGACAGGGCGCCTCCCCCCCGGCCAGAATTTCGGGGGGGAGGGACGGGGCGCCTCCCCCCTGGCCAGAATTTTGGGGGGGAGGGACGGGACGCCTCCCACCCGGCTAGAATTTGGGGGGGAGGGACGGAGTGTCTCCCCCCCAACAGCGAAGCAAATTTCATCAAAGGTAAGTGACTTTCATACATCCCTAGATACTTACGTAGCCTATCATGGCAAAACTGAGGGAACGCAAATGTCGGCGGCTACAGCAGCTGCCATTTGTGTTCCCTTAGTTTTGCCATGATAGGCTAAGGCTACGTAAATATTTACGTAGCCTATCATGGCAAAATACAGGGACGCAAATGGCAGCGGCTACAGCCGCTGCCATTTGCGTCCCTGCAGGCTGCCCAGCGGCCGGCTGTCTGGCTGCGGGCGGCCCCGGCCGGTGGCTCTGCAGAATATCCACAGAGTGGAGCCGGCCGGAGAGAATTTCAGGTGGAGGGATGGAGTGCCTCCCCCCCACCGTGAATGTCACCCTTTGAAAAGGTAAGTGATTTTCGTACATCCCTAGTAACTGTGGCTTGGCAAAGCCTTTTCTTTACTGCTGTTCTTTGGAGGATGTGGAATTTGGGGCAACCTCTCCTACTATCTCATGTGGTGCAGAGTGGTAGGCAGCAGTGTTGCAACCAAAACTCTCCCCACGACCTGAGTTCGATCCCAGTGGAAGCTCAGTCCCAGGTAGCCGGCTCAGGTCGACTCAGCCCTCCATCCTCCTGAGGTCGGTAAAATGAGTACCTAGCTTGCTGGGGGAAAGGTGGTCACGACTGGGGAAGGCAATGGCAAACCACCCTGCTATAGTCTAGGGATGTCAGAGAATTCCGCCACGGATCTCGATGAGGCCGAATGCCAGTGCATTCGGCCCCCCGAACTCCATGGCGGAACGGCCTGCCGCCCCCCTGCGGATCCCCCCCGGGCCGAGACTTACCTGTGGCGGATCTTCTGGGTGGCGGCAGCGGCTCCGGCAGCTGGTCTTCTGCCTGGCTGCGGCCACCGCCATTTCCGGGCTTGTAAAAAAAAAGAAAAAAAAGACGTAGCCTATCATGGCTAGGTTTTTTTAAAAAAAACATGACGTGATAGGCTACGTAAATCTTTACGTAGCCTATCATGGCTGGGTGAGTTAAAAAAAAACAAACGTGTACGCAAATGTACTACGTACTAAATTACGTAGTATTTAATTGTCAAGGGCTCCTTGGAGGGCTCTCTCAGTCTAATCCAGTAGCCAAGTCCAGACGCAGACAAAGGGATTCTTTTCAAAGCTTTATTCTTCTTTTACAACTTAACAACTCTACAGGTAGCAACTACATCTGAGCAGCAGAGTACCTATGCCCTAAGTTGGAACAGTTGGTCCCCGTTTGAAAAGCAGTTACTGGCAGACCCCTGAATATAAGGACTAGGGAGAGTCCCTCCCCTTTTCCCTTGGATCCTCTGGGCGCAACCGTTTTTTGAGCGCCAACCGGGCGCTACACCTCCTGCTCTCCATTTGGCACCGCTCTCTGCGTCTGCGCCACGCATCCAACCAGTCTGCTATCGGTGCTGGGTCACTCCCTGGACTGCTTTCTAATCTAGGAATGTTGGTGGGAGGAATCTCTGTCAGCTGCGGGCCCTGGGAAAAAGGGGCGCGCTCCTCTCCCAGGAGCGACTGCTCTTCCTCCAAATCAGAAATACTCTGGGATTCTATGGGCTCAGTGTCCACCCTGACATTAATCTACGTAAATATTTATGTAGGCTAAAATGGTGAATGAAAAAGGGACACAAATAGCGCCCGCTACGCTATTTGCATTCCCCTTTATTTTCGCCGTCATAGTCTACGTAAATATTTACGTAGATTAAGATGGCAAAAATAAGGAATGCAAATGGCGGCGGCCATAGCTGCTGCCATTTGCGTACGTGGGGTTTTTTTACCCAGAGCCCTCCGCAGCCGGAAATCCGGCTGCGGATGGCTCTGGCCTGGCTGGGCCTGGCCGGCTGCTCCACGGAGCTGCCGCGGAGCACAGCCGGCCGCGGAGGATTCTGGGGGGAGGAACGGAGCACCTCCCTCCCTGGTGAGGATTCCGGGGGGAGGGACGGAACGCCTCCCCCCCTACCATCAACATAATCCGCGAAAGGTAAGTGACTTTCGTACATCCCTACTATAGTCTGCCATGAAAACGACTCGGTGCTTGCACAGGATGAACCTTTCCTTTCCTCCTACTATCATCCTGCTCCATTTAGCTTTCTGATGGTAGCTCTTCTACCAACCTGGTGAAGCAATTCAGGAGGAAACCTGGACAGACTCACTCATTCAGTTACTCACATGCTTGCAGACCTTTCTGTGACCTAATCTATCTGGCTGCATTGTTATTTGTCTGTGTTCTCTCCTGTTTTATCAGTTGCTGTTTGTATAATTTTATTGGGCTTTATTAGTTTTGTACTCCACTTTGGTATTATTTTATAATAAACATTGGGGAATACATTTTATAAAGAAAAACATACAGTTTGTGTTGGCCGTTATAGATGCTTGTTGCCTGTGGCAAAATAGACAACATTGCCCACCTTGGGGTGGAAAATGTCTTCCAGATGTGACTTCATAATGAACATTTTAGTATGGTGATAGATAAGATATGATGCGTCCTTGCTGAAAATTACCCCCCCACACACACACACACACACACTCCCTCATTAGTGATTTATACCATTTTGCTGAAAAGAGAAGGATAAACAAAATGAATTAATATATTTGTAGTTGCAGCACTGAAGGTTTGCCAATAACCATTAGGGTTTACAGATAAAAATGTCAAAAATACCATACTGCAGCCCCAAAAGATCTGGATTCTGTGCCTACTGTCTCACAAAGGCAGTGTGGATTTGCCTGTCTACGAAGCTAGAAGTGTTCTGATTCATTACTCAAAATAGCTCTTGATTCCTATCTGCTGCAGATTGCTGACTGAGTCGTCAGTTTGATGCTCTGGCTGGGGTGTCGTGGGATCGGGGGGAGATAAGAAAAAGTAACAATAATACCCTAGAGTTGGGTGTGGATGAGGTCATTGGTGGATATTATGAATACTAATATTATGTGACTGCTTAAGATCACATCTTCCCATGGGAAGAATCAGTGATTCAGCCTTGCCACACCAAAGGGGATACAGTTTGCTGAATCCTAACTGTAAGGTAAGTTAAATCATAATTGGCAGCAGGCCAAGCTGCTTCAGGGCTCAAGGCCCCAAAATAGAAGAATTCATTTTAAAAAGTTTTTAAAGATGGGGAGAGGAAGCCCTATATTTATGTCGGCACTACATTCCTGGAACAAAAGCTTCACACGTTCACTATATGTTTATTTAATGAGTTCTGAATTCCAGCTAGGGAGTGGACAAACTTAACTGGTGCACCATCTTGACTCAAGCTGCCAGCGAATTCCTCATAAAATGATATTCAAGTAAATTTGGAAGTTAGTGCCTACATGTGTGTTTAGGCTGCCTGAGTACCCTTTCTTCTCTGGGTCCAAGCACCTGAGCAGCGATGTTGGCCTCAGCAATGGTGGTGGGTCTGCCATGCCTACTGATCTCCATCTACAAACTCCAACTCTGCCATTATGCTGGGGTTGGACTTGATGGTCTTATAGGCCCTTTCCAACCCTACTATTCTATGATTCTATGATTATGAAGGGAGGAGCTTGTATCCCCTTTGGCCTTGTATCCTTCTGGGGGCAGGGGTGTTCACACAATCTCCCCAGCACATTCATAATCTCATGAAGGGGCAGCCACACATCTGGCATCAGCGTGAAGGGGTCCTACATCTCTACTGATGTCTGTGCCTGGGGCTCCTGCATACAAGCGGGAATCCCGATTGTTCCAAGACTCCCCTTCACATGATCCCTTTACATGTACATCTGTGTGCTCATGTGGAGCCTTCACAATGAACTTGTTCACACGACATGACAACCCACAGCGGGTTGTTGCCCTTTTTCTTTCTGAGAGGCTTGTCGTGTTGTCTGAACCCGGCACAATGGCTTAAGCATGGGTTGTTAGACATGCACAGGCCACCCTGAGAACCCATGGGTTGTTTTGGGGTTGTTCAGGGTGCCTTGTTTTCAGAGTGGCTTGTTGCGATGTGCAAACCTGATGCGATGGCTCGTGCATGGCCTGTTTGAAAGGGCTACAGAGATGCCTGGCACAAGTGGAAAAAACCCTGACTGGGCTGAGCCACCCCTCCTCCAGCCCGGTGCTTCATTTGACGGCGACTGGGTCTGTCCATTTGTGAGCCTAGTTAGGACAGCTATGCATGTGTGCATGATTGACTTACCTCTGGGTAAGTGCACACAGCCCCAATTTGGGACCATGGCAATTCGAGAGGAGGGGATTTGAACTTTCACCCCTCGTGTTTTCAGGCTGAAATCCCCACCCTATGGGGGATGGTGAAAAGAAAAGGTCTCAATTTTTTTTCTTTTTTAACTGCCATCCACACCTCAGAGACAAGAGGGGAGAAAGCTTAATCCCCCCTTTGGAATTGCCTTGGTCCCAAGTTGGAACTTCACGTGCTTGCCCAGAGATATGTCAGTCACACATACACGCATAGCTGTGCTAGGAAGAGGAACGTCACTCATCCCTGGCGGCAAGGACCAGCCAAGGAGGCTTTTTTTTAGTGTTAAAGAAAGAAAATAAAATCCTCAACTACCTTGTCCTAAAAAGTAAGGTACCTCCCCCGCCCCCACTCCAAAGTTATGGCATATATATGTCAACTCAGGTGCTTTGCAAGGCAAGAAAAGAGTGGGGGAGAATCTCATCGTAGCAGAAGTACAGGCAAGTTGTGCTGCAAAGGCCCCCGGGATACGTGCTGGGAGCGGGTAGGAGGACAAAGGGGGAAACAAACTACGGAAAGCTCTGCAGCAGCAGTATGACTTAGTGAGTGAGTAACTAACCCAACGTGGCTTGTTTGGTGCATCGGTTATCGTGATGCACGGATCAGCCTAATGACATTAATCCGTGGCCAGTGGCATGTGGCAGCCACCTGTACTGGCCTCCAGGGTGCGAGATTCTATTCTCCCCTCCCTCACACATACTTGAATGTGTGAACCCTCCATCTTCTCATGCTCCTTTATCTCTGGTTTATAGTTTGAATAGTCCAGCCTCTCCCATCAGCCTCTAATGATCTGCAACTTCAGTTAGACTCCTGCTGGCTTCCCCTTGGCCCTCCTCTCCCTAGCTGGAAGCCCAGTGAGCCAAAGTCAGTCCAACAGTTTGCCCCCCTCCCCCTGCCACCACCTCACCACTTTTCTAAGAGAGCAACAAGGTCACATGTACTTACATTCACATAGGTTAAGTTTTGCCAGGGGCACTGTTGTATACAGCCTGCCTGGGCATGGGCCCCGGATCTTTTTTGAGCTGTGCCTCAGATCTGTTGAGCTGTCCTAATGGCCATTTTCTTAACATTTTCCCATTGACCTGCATTGGAAAACAGAAACAGCCATAACCTTTTTAGTTTGTATGATAAATTCATGACATTTGGCGACTTGGTAGCTCCCATGGAGCTGATTGAACCTGCTGAATTTCAGGCAGTTAGGTCCAGTGGCTTTTGTGCTAGCCACAGGTAACAAATTGCTTTTTTCAAGAAAATCTGCCAAAGCAAAGAGATATAACTTTTTGTGTTTCCACATAAGTGTATGGAATTTGGGGACCTGGCAGCCCCTATGGAGCTGACTGAACCTGCCATATTTCAGGCAGTTAAGTCCAGTGGCTTTTGTGCTAGCCATGCATAAAGTTTCCTTTTCTCAATGACTAAAACAAAAAGTAAAAACTGTCAAGCCACATAGGGGATTAGAGATCCTATTCAGAAGGTGTTTAAGGTGACCATTAGGAGGTCACTATCCCTAATCTCTGGTGTAGGGTTTTATTTTGTTTTTTGAGGTGCAAATAGTACTTTCCTTTTGTCTGTCCTGAATCTGCCACTATTCAGCTTCGTTGGATGACCTGAGGCTCCTCATTAAGGGAAGAAAAATGTTAAACATCTCTTTGGCTGCAATACAGATTACCTGGGGAAAAGTCACACTGAACTCAGCTCATTTATTCCACTGCTCCACTTTCACTACTCCATATAATTCTATAAACCTCTCCCCTTATTTGCCTTTCTTCTAAATTAAATAGCCAAAATATTGAAGCCTTTCCTTACAAAGGAGTGATTTCGTCCCATTCTCAGTCACCCCACTGTGATTGGAAACTGCTGGGTTAAAAGTTCAGCCCTATTGGCAGCTAGATGTCACTTGCCAAGGCTCAGTTCCCCCCTCCCAACTCCTCCTCTCCCCCTCCCTAAACTTAAGGAAATTGTGACATTTCCCAGACAGGCTGTCTGGGCTTCAGAATCATCCAAAGTGATGTGAAGTGATTTGGATCGATCTGACCCAGTTCAGATCTGGGCCCACTTCACATCTGGACCAATTTACTTCAGTTCAGAATTCAAATCCAGGTCTTGACCAAGAGAAAAAAGTTACAGTTGTTTTCCTAATTTCCCATGGTAATCTAATCAACAAGAAGCATAAAGACTCATTTTTCTAAACCTTGACTCAGGTTTGCTGCTGAGCTGAAGTGGACTGACTACCAATTGGCCCAAGCAGAAGTGGGATGTTTTCCAAAACGCTGAATCAGGGTCTGAGTTGAAGTGGGGGCGGGAGTCGGTGCACACTTCTTATGTATGTATGTATGTAATCTATACACACGCATACACACACGCAAGCACACCACATGCATACCACACACACACACACACACACATATTAGAGGTGTGCTTAGACTCAGCACATGCAAATTTGTGTTATGGGCCTGTGCCCCGGATCTTTTATCAATGCCCCTGACTTTTGCTAATTATGCTGATTATGACAGACTAATAGAAATGACCCATAGCAATTTTTGCCTACATCAAGAATGCTAACCATAGATTACATATTATACTTATCCTGTCCAATCTCTTTAAACCCTTCTTCTCTCATTATTCTCTGGCATTACAGACAGTGTTATGAGCCAAATTTCAGCCCAATCTGTTGCAAGATAGACGTGCCTAAGTCCTTTTAAGTCAGTGGACATAGTTCAGCCTGGTGCCTGCCAGATGTTGGACTGCGACTTCCATGACTCCCAGCCAGCATGGCCACAAGGCTGACATAGGTGCTTCTAACGTCGCACAGCATCCAGCTCTGAGCTGAGACTCAAAGGGTGGGGGGAGAAGAGAAAAGTGAGTTGTGTGCTTCACGACTGAAGTAATACACATGGCTGTCTAAAGGTCCCCCCTGTAAGACCATTAAGCCCAGGGTCTAAAGCTACGTAGTTGCAGCACTGCACAGGACAAGTGGAGACTCTGTTGGCAGGACTAAAGCAAGGCATTCCACTCCTCTTCAGGTGAAATGTCTGAGGAATTTTAATGAGCAGCCAAAAGAAGAAAATGAGAAGCAAAGTCTGAAGTGGCGGTGAGTAATTCAGAAGGGGCTTATCCAACATTTAACATTTAGCACTTAAGATGGCAAAGAAATGCAGTACTCAGCAAATGCAAAACCATTTCTCCTGCAGCATGGGACTAATACTGCTGCTGCTTCCAGTCCCCGCAATGTCGCAACCCCTTTCCACTCAATCCTACCTCCCAGTGTATAGTCAAATGAGAAAAGTGTTACCGCTGGCTTTTACAAGGACCATACTGACTTGCACACGTAGGAAGGGGGGAACTTCAGAAGTGTACCATACTGGCGTTTCACTAGTAACCACGGCAGAGACTGACTTGTGCATATGGGGGGGGGGAGAGCAGACCTCTGAAGTTGCCAACGTACTGTGGATTGTATATAGAAGTTGCTGAGGCAGGGATTGGAGGCAGCAGAAGTGAAAAGGGGAGGCAAGGAAGTTGAAATGGAAAAGTTCATGCTGAGAGGGCGGAGGGGCTACCCCAGAGCGGGTGAACAGAGGGCACACAATGCTGCTGACATCTGCTAACATCCCACCAGGCTCCACCCAGCAAGCTCCTCCCAGTAAATGGCAGGTAGCATTATGCAGTAAAAGAAAAAACAGCTGTGTAAAGAACAGATTTAAATCCCTCAAAGAATCCGGAAGCAGAAACCCTGTTAAGTTGCGGAATAAAAAGCCTGGTGTGGTGAAGCCCACAGAGAAGTACTGTAAAAAAGAATGGAATTGTGTCTGGCTCGGTGATACTTTGTTTTGCTATTAGACATTTCCAATGGTGGTCACTGAGTTCATCACCCATTTGTAAGTAGTTAATGCCTAACTTGATTTTATTATCTGCAATTTTCACTCCCCCTCTGTTGTGTAAAGCATTTATTAGCACTTGAAGGGAACACTTTGTCATTTACAAATCCAATGATACATATTCAGTGAAGGATCAGATTTAATTGGAAGAAGAGGAGACAAGCGGTGAGGTGTCCAAACAGTGTCCTCCATCATGCAGATTTGATAATTAGTAAAAATGTGCAGGCAAATTGTGAAAAGGGGGGACATTATGTGAGATGAAGCATTCTGCCTGACTGGAAACAAGCCTGCAAGTGTGAACTCACACTATCAGGAAAAATACATGGGATCTTGGTCTGGAGAGGTGAGTTTTGACACTGGAGCCAATATTATGCTAGTGTTTTCCAGACCTCGGTAACCTGGGGCACAGGTCCCCTCCCCCAATAAAACAGAGGCACACTCACTCATACTCAGCAAGAAATGTATACATTCTCCTGATTAGCCTCAGTTAATACTGTCTTCTATAGAAAATTAAGCTACTATGTTAAACGTGCCATAACGCAGTGCCTGTCAGAGTGAGGTGGCCTCTGGCAGCATTATTTCTGCCCTCTCTAGCACATCACAAATGAATATATAGGCAGTGAGTGACATCATGCCTTTCCCTTTGCTTATGAAGCCAGGGATAGATTAACATGCCTTCTGAGAGATGGCAATATTTCTGGGATTCTCTGATCTGTCATCCATAGTGTAGATGGTCCAAGGGAATCCTGGGGCATCCATCTTCTTTCAGGATGATGTCACTGGCAAGGGGTAAAATCGGTGCTTTATGGAACTTTCCCAAGTATGGAATACAGCAGTGGATTCATCTACAATGGTGGCTTAATTTTTCAAGACACACACCAGCCTCTGTCAGAGCATGCTACTATGTTCTGGTATCCAGTTTAGGAACCCCTGGTTTAACTGATAACAGCAGCTAACACAGCAAATACTTGAAATTACAAAGGTAGATTATTGTACAAAATATTTTGGTACAGCTAATATTTGTGAAAGTGAAATCTGCAGATGCCTTAAACTGCTCGTAAGGGTTTAGATCGCTATGCATGTTTCCATAAATAGCTATTGGCACAAGCAAGCCACATCATAACGAGTACGATCATCAGTTGCGTATGTTTGTTTTATATTAGGGACTATTTGTGTAAAAATAGGCAGAGGGCATAGTGTGTCGGTTTATCTTCAATATGTGAAATGCAGGGAAAATACCAGCTGGCACATGAATATGGTCCAGGTGAATGGAAGCCAAGAGGGAAAAAAATGGGCGGTGAGTGTGGACAGCTTGAAGGGCATAGTCTGAGAAAACTAATGTAGTTAACAGCATCCTTGGTTCTTAATTGTTGTGATGGTATTTGCCTTGTACAATTGCATTACAGTATCTTACTCTATTCCCTAATGTGTACTACTGACTCAACGTATATATTCTTCTAAAACATCCAGGATGAATAAACACCCCGGGTGGGATGGGTGGACAGAGCAACAACAACCGGCCCGCAATCAGTAACTGGAACGTCAATCCATATAAATGGCACGCGTGCTGGCTTGGCCATGCAGGCAGAGACCCTGCTTTTTACATGGTTTCTGATCATGCAGAACCCATGTGCACTCACCGTTTGTAAGCACACAGAGCAGTATTCGGTGGCTCCAGCTTTGGGGATGCTGTCAGGGAAGATGGCTTCAGTGCAGCCCCAATTCAGTGGATGCTCGTCCTCACCGCCATTGCTGGTAGCTGGTCACTTGCCAGGGAGACAGCTGGGGAGTAAGCAAGGGTCAGCAGCAGCTGCTCCTCTTCTTACTACCACTGCTCACTGCACCTGCCCCCCCAGGCCAGAGAGTGAGTAAACAAACAGGTGGCAACAGCTAGGGAGAGGAGTAGCAGAACCAAAGGGCTTTTGGCTGGGGCATGGCCCTCAGTGGAGTATGGCCCTCAGTAGGTGCCCAACCATGCTGACCCATGATCCTGGCCCAGGCGAAGGGTCTGTTCAGACAGTCTACTACATGTTCTGGCCCAGGGAGCTGCCACCATAATGGCTGGGAGTTGCTCAAAGGACCAGGCCAAGACACCGCACTTTCTGAAGCAAAGATCAAGATGGCACCCCCTCCATGTACAAAACCCAACTGGATGGCTATTGAATAGTCCTCCAACACTGGCAACGGGACAGCATCCTACTCAGCACATGAAAGCAGCAGGCTACCTTACGAAGCACGGGGCAGGCCACACAGCTCTCTCCTCTAACACTTTGTTGCCATCTGCCAGCAACTGCCACCCAAGGCAACGACCTCACTCTGCCTAATGGCAGAGCCAGCCCTGCCTGCTCCCCCCTCCACACACCTGCATGCATGTTCACTCGCCCTAGACATTTTGCGTGATAGTGTTATGAACAAGCTCTTTGGTTATGCATAATGGCCCTCTTTCCCTGGGTTTCTGTACAGCCTGGCACTTGATGCTAGACAATAGATTCTGATTAGTTTGTATCACATGCCAGTTGCTAGGGTGGAGGCTAATGGCTTTGGGGTTTTTTTTGCCATCTTGAATTTGGCCAGAGAACAACGATAAAGCAGTGTCAAATTTGGAGATGGCCGATGCAGGCCGCTAAGAGGTTTCTGCTGAGTACTATATTTACATGTTGTTTTTAGCACTACTGTTGCTTACACAAATACTTGTCTCCCACCTGCTCAACCTCTACATTTGTAAATAAATAGAGTATAATCGAAAAGGCACAGTAGGTCTCCAATTCTTTTCCCTCACAAGGAATTTGACCCTGTGTACTGTCCCTGACATCCTCCAGGAAGTGGAGAACAGTGGCCACAACCCAGCAGGATTAGGAACATTTATGCTCAATGAAACCCATGCACATAAATGTACCTAACTATATACTGGATCGTACTAATAACTGTAGAAGGATACTGATGGAATCAAAGCTGCTGTATATTAACTGATAGTATGAAATCACAGTAACATAGATCTTTTATTTTCTGTGTTTATTCTATTCCACGCTCCATATAAGTACCAACGTCAACTGCGATAGGGTCCACTTGCCACTAAAAATCCATTTAAATAAAAGGGTTCTTTACTACTTCTGGAAGACATAAAGACATTTTGCAGACTCACCTAGTGATGTGGGAGCCATTTCCGCTTCGTGTGATTCTACACTGCTGGAGACTATATGGAAATACTCTCATCATGTGTGTGGGACATGGGTCTTTCCCACACCATTGACACATTCCTGCCCCCCACTTCCTGGTGGGATGCTGATTGGGCGGGTAGGAACTCATGGTTAGAGTATTCACACACATCATTGCTGTGCAATTGTACCATGGGGAGGCATCTCCCGTGATGATGCTGAATTAATGGTGTGAAGAGGGGCCTGGCCTGGGCTTCAGAAAGATCGGCATAGGAAGGGAGTTTTAGAATTATGAGGCAGCCGCCAAGAATGCCTCCTTGCGTGCCCTTGTGGTTCTGACTTGGGACATAGATAGTAAGTTTAACCAGGTGCATTTCTGGTTGATCTTAAAGGTTGTGATGGTATGTAGGGGTGCAAATGGCCTCAGGCTGTTGAGGGCTTTGTTGGTCCTCACCAATATCTTGCACTGAGGTGCTGCTAGGTGAGTACAGGCTCTTTTTATGGACCGTTTCCTCATGACTTCCCATGTTGCTTCAACATTCCTACTCAGCATGCATCTTTAAACATATAACTGAATCTAAAGCGGAGGCATGCATGGTGTATACTTTGAGGTTCTCCGGTATAGTGATTTGCCGATACTTTCTTTTATTTTTGCCTCATTTTCAATGGTATGATCAGGGCTGCATGTAAACTGCAATTCTGGGGGAAGGAAAACAAAATCTTGCAGAATGCTGCACATTGCACACAGAATTTAGCTTACTGATAACATCAGTTTCCTTAAACAAACAAACAAACACGTCCTAGCCCTTATGACTGTGAAGGACCATGCGTGGTGAAATCTCATAAGCCAGAGGAAGCAGCTGAATAAAATTTCTAGTGATTGCAAGTGGTGCTCCAGTGTGATGCAGGGCTCCTTGCCCCCCTCCCTCTGACAAGCAAGATCAGAATTACATATAAAGTAGTAAAAAAAATATGCAGAATTATGCAAAATAAGGGAAATCATAGTACTGTTCAGTTTGTTATGTTCTTACATCAAGCAGTATTCTCTGGTAAATTCCATAGTAAGTGGATGCCGTAAGTGTTTGCTGAGTCCAGTCTTCTTAACTGAAAGTTAAACAAAGGGTTATTGCTGCCTATTTTGTAAAGGCACCTGCATTTATCTGAACCGAAAGAATTGAAGTATTATACGAATGGACCCAGGTGCACATATTTGAAGTGTTGTTCACTCAGAGAATCAGTTAAGCACGCCGGAATGCATTTGTAAGTGTAATAATTTAATAAACACCTTTAACATTAAGAAGTAGTACTTAAAAAAAATACTTTCCTCAGTATACACTGGTATTGTTTAAACTGATTTTAAGGCTTACAGATTGAAACTAAACAAGTCTGACTTAGCATTGTGATGCATAATTTAACTTGAATTAAATTTGACACTATAGAAGTGTGCCGAGTCCACTTTATTATTATTTATTAAATTTCTATTATACTTTTACACCAATTAAGGGCCCCAAAGTGGCTCAGAATATTCTGCAAATGAAGAATGAAATGCGAACAGAAACTTTTAAAAAGGACAAAACTGTAAGACAATAAGACAAAAATGCCTTTGTAAAGACACACATTGAAAACTAATTAGGTCTCAGAATTCTACATCTTGAAGCCTAGAAGAAGAATTAATTGTCCTTGTATGACGCACCAACTAAGTATGTCTGTTAAGTGTCCTTTTGGGAAGCAAATTCTGAAGAAGGGGAGCCACCATGAAAGAAACCCTGCTTTGAATGTGAGATAGGTTAGCCTGAGAGGTAGTGACTGGCCCAAAGACACCCAGTGAGCTTCATGGCTGAGTGAGGATCTGAACTCAGGTCTCCCTGGTCTACGTTCATCACATTGTTCTCTATACTACACTGGCTAGCATGTCTCAAGTTCAAATGTATGAAGTCTGTTGTGTTTGATTGCAAGGGCACAGCAATTATAACAGGCTGCCAACATCAATCAATTCATTACTAACCTTGGGAATCAATTGAAGACTTCCTGATGTTTGCATTCTCAGGTTGATCCATAGCTAAATCACAGTTTCTAGCTGTGGCTGGACCATCCAGATACTGTCAGGCAGTGGCGTTTGCTCCCTTTGCTGTTAATCTGTCATCACCTCTTCTTGCTCTCAGCTTTTGCTTTTCCCACTTTCTGAATGATGCATGTAGAGATGATAGAGCGTGGAGCCGAGGCCACAGAAGTCACATGGAGAAGGCACGAGATTTCCTATTTGCTTATCTGCATCAGCTGCTACCACTGAGCATAACACTCGGAACAGAAGGGTCTGGGTCAGTTCACCACATACCAGCCGAGGCTATGCAAATAGCCCTTGTTGGTGGGCACTTGCTCTTGAGTACTTCCTCATGTTACACCTCGTAGTGTGAGGAGGGAGCGGGAGGGCCTGGTGAGAGAAGATGTCAGTGGTAAGAGTGGGAGCGCTACCAACCCCCACCCCGGCTGATCCCACTACTATGCGCAAAATGCAATATTTAAGCCAGTCTGTTGTGTGTTGATGTACACGCAGGGTATCGTTGTATCTGTGATCCATTTCCAATCCCCATTTAATCTGGGGTCAGGATTGTGGGGTCAGTGTAATATTTGCTGCTTCAAACTTTACGAAACGATGCCATCGATGACTGAGTTGTTTTACTTAAATAAAACTGTGTTCATTCTTACTACAGCCACTGCATTTTTAAAATGGCTGCTGCCCCTCATTCCAATTTTTTGCTCTGCCCAAAGTTTTAATTCGCTGTTTGTCTTCCTCAGAATTGCTTCCTTCCATGCACCCACTTATGGCCCAGTTTGGTCCCTGCTGTCCTTGCAGATCTGCGTACAGATGGGTGGGGCAGCCCCACTTGAGCGTGACATCCAGTGCACAGGAAGAGGGACATGGGAAGGATGGAAACGCTTCTCTCGCCATGCTGCCTTTCGTTGACCAACAGGGAATCTCAGTCTCTGGGGAGAACTACATATCAGTTCCTTGCTTTTGTTTTGTTTTATGACATGCAGGCACTGAAGCTACAGTTTCAAGGGAGAGACTGGCGCAGGGGAAAATGCACTTCTTAACACTTTCCCCTCACAGCATCTCCTCACCCCTGAGCTGTTTCCCTCATCAGAGGAAAGCCATCGTTTACCATGCTGTAGTAGGAGTCGCTTGAGAGTGGCTTTTCAGCAGGAAAAGGGTTAAGGGGGCCCTCTCGCCCTGCACTGGTCTCCCCATTCAAACTGCCGCCCCAGATGCCAGAATAACCTGTACATATCCCATATTATGGGGTGAAATAATTATGCCCAAAGCTCCCTGTCTTTTGCTTTTGGACAATCCACAGGATATTCTGAGTGCTGCTGATGCTTATCTTTCAAAATTAGAATATGAAGGTTCTTGTGAAGTAATTATGCAGTTCTGTGAAAAAAGTAGTGGTTTTGTGTATCAGTGTTTAACAGTTAATACCAGTACAGGACCTGACTGGTAGGATAATTCTGGGTCATACTGAGGGTACTGGTGTTAACGGTTACAGCCTTCACATTCGGGCCCCAAATATGTCAGAGAAAGGCTGACTCCTCCCATATCAAGCTCCATGCCAGTTCCTGGGGCAATCTACATTACAACTTTAAACTGGTTTCAAACCGGTTTATCTAAAGGGGTCCTGCAGTTTCATGAGGGTACTGAGAATTCTTTGCTAGAGACCCCTGTCCCCTGCCCAAGCGGCTCCTCTAGAGCTACAATTCCCAGAATTCCTGTATTTGGTAGCTGTAATCACTAAAAACAGGTTTGAAACCAGTTTAAAGTTGTAATGTAGATTCCCCCCTGTCACCTAATTGGGCCCTCTTCATGTTCCAGCTCTACACGAGGCGCCAGTTGCCAAGGGCCAGCAAATAAGCATTTAGCACAATGGCTCTGGAGCTGTGTATTCATCTTTCCCAGATGTTCATCCTTCTTCCAGTTGGTTGGCTCTTAGTGGCCTTGCTGCCTACACTTTTTCTTTTCTTTTTCTTTTCTTCTTCCAAAGGGATGCTTTGTTATTTGGTATGATTTTATATTGTGTTTTAATTTGTTTAATTGTTATTTCTGCAAGCTCCTTGGAGCCTTAGAAAAGAGGCATATGATTTTTAAAAATAAAACTAGCATTCCTCTGGTCCAGCATTCTGTTTCCAACAGCTGCCAGATGCCTCCAAGAGCTCACGAGCTGAACACAAAGGTGATGCCCTTTTTGTTTGTCAACAGCATCTGGCGTTCAGAGATAGACCGCCTTTGCATGGGGAGTTCTATTTAGTTATCATGCCCACCACCACCATTTGGAGGCCTGTCCTCTATTAATTTGTCCAGTCCTTTTCTTTTCTTTTCTTTTCTTTTCAAAGCCATTTAAGCTAGTGGCCATCACCACATCTTGTGGTAGTGAATTATTTAAAAAAAGTAATAAGAGCACCACAGGGTTGATTTGGGTGGGAATTCCAGGCATAAGGGGTTGCAACAGGGAATGGTTGGAGTTGCTCAAGAGACCAGGAGACCTTTGAGTAGCTGAGAGTGACAGAGTTGGAGGAGAAATACTCGCAGGGCAGATTGTTCATACAGTTGTTCATTCATTTATTTTTATGCAGCTTTTCCACAAGATTGAGTTCAAAGCAGATCACAACATATCAAACAAACAGCAATAAATCTAAGAGTTTAGAAACGTAGCATGAATAATTACAGTTACAAATAGCCATAGTGTCAATAAGTAAATACATGATAAATATATCAGTAATTCAATACGGCTAAATAACCATATAAAATATAAACTCATGTAATCCAACAGTTTAAAAACAAACAGGAGAGAGAATAAAGCCTAAGAAAAATGACATACACTACATACAAAACCAAAAAGATCTCCATTTCATTCTGCAGTGGCAGAATGGCCTGGGGCTCTCCACAATTAACCTACATATACGGGATGGCTGCCACAGCTCTCGCCATGGTTTCCTTTCTCCCTCCCGCATCTCTCACTGGGAAGGTACAAATTACCATTCTTCCTTCAAACCCCACATATGCTCACTGTGTAGGTGGAATACATTTCCCAACAAGGCAAACAAAGGTAAGGAGTGTACACGGACCCCTCCACATGTTCAGTGAATGTGTGGCAGGCGTGGCGGGGTTGCACGGGCCAGACCTGCCCACCACTGGTAATCATGTGCTTCTTCCCTCTGCCTTGATAAACACATGAGAAGGAGATCTCTGCACATAACATCTGCGCATGCAGAGAGGTCTTAGACGCAAGGAGGGACCCTGCTTGGCAGGTTCCCGCCTCACATGTAGGAGCTCTCCAGGTGTACATCTGTTTACACAGAGGAGTCCCCATGAACTGCCAGTGGACATTCATCAGGCGAGGAGCAAAGCAGCACGTGGTTCTGGCAGTGGGTGGGGCTAGCCCTTGTGGTCACAAGGCCCCCTCCACATCACTGAGCATGTATACTTTCCTTATACATTTTGGTTTCCTTGGATTACTTCATATTTGCACTCGAGTTTAAAAACACACACCACTCCATTGCATTTGGGTTCTTTTCTGGAAGCTCTCGTGCTATCAAACTGCACTTTAAAACATATGTGGGCACCCTGATTTCTTTTTCTTGCATGCCCATGCAGTCACAGGGCACTTGATGCAAAGAAATGCGGACGAAGAAAGATGGCTGTTCCTCTGTAACATTCCCTGGGCTTGTGTCTCAGTCAAGTGCTTTTCTAAAGCTGCCCCCACCCTGCCCCCACCCAGACTGTGTGTTTTGCATGGGTGGGACAGTGGGTTATTGTTAGCCTGTTAGACACAACTCAGCCTGAATGCCCTTCAGTAGCTTGTGAAGCAAGTCAGCTCGATTTGCATTTGTTCCAGTCACAAAGGTTTATAGGTCAGTAGAGGCTGGCTGGAAAAAAAAATTCACCATGCCTCTGCACCATTCTTCTATGGTTGTCAGGAATTCAAACAGGCTGGTTTGTATATTTCTTCTCGGCCATGAATATATGATGGCTCAGTCTGAACTTGCTTTGTTCCTTGGGAGCTTGGTACCAGCTGGGACTAAGATGGAGGACATGGCTTGATGCCAGCTTGCCTGTCCCTCCCCGCCCCCCCCCCGTGCCTCCCCTCTTCCACACTCCTCCTTCCTTTTGCCCATACTAATCAGCAGCTGCTTGAATGTCACTGCATCCAGAAGCAGTGAGAGGGCACTGCTCACCTGTATATATCTGTATTTCTTCCATTTCTTCCCTTCTGAGAAAAGAACCCAGATGAATAAAAGGCGACATTTGTCGTTTTCATTGGCAGCTTTGCAGGCACTTAATCTCCATGCTGTTGTTGTCACTACGGATTTCAGTTCATGCAGGTTTACATCCTGAACTGGTTGCTGCTTAGCTATGTAGGGGGTGGGGGAAAGCAGTGTTCCAACCTTAAAAGGAAAGATTAATAATGCATATTATTTAATGCACACATTAATTCAGAGAACCTTTTGTTTTTGACATAGTCTTGGGGAAGAAAAATCTCTTCATGATTAAGGATTTTGTGTGTGTGTGTTGAAACGTAATAATAAAACCGTGCCCTTGATGTAAAGATGGTGCTTAGTTTTGGTGTGTGTGGTATAAAGCACTCCTGGAGGGGGGGGGGGGAAACAACCATGTCTTTTAAACATTACTAAATCTTAATTTTAGATCAAGAAGAGGTTTTGAAAGAGAAACCTGCATTTTGAAAGTATTAATTATGTACAGTTTAAAGGATACCATGGCAAGATGCTAACCTATTAAATTCTGGCAACTCTGCTTCCAAGAGGTTTAGGCTTAACTTGAAATGTATTTTGTACTGTTTTTGATGTCAGAGAGCATTCTTTCTCCTGAGTTGATGAGAATATCAGTTTCAGGGGCAAAAATAAGTTCATCCCATAGCTGTGTCTGAGATCTGTAGCCCTGAGATTTTCTTTACAGACACATCAAAATGTGCCAAGCCTGGTGTTTAATGCCCCCATTTAAATGCAAACGGTGACTCTCCCTTTCTGAATCTACTTGAAAGAGGCTTTCTGCGGAATAGGGATTGTTTTCCAGTAAGAGGCTTCTCTTGGTAGTGAGGTTGTATCTGTAAACTAGTAAAACCCTGGCTAAATCTCGTACTGATGCCTTCATTTGAAATGACCAGGGAAACCCATTTGAATATGTGAATTGCTGCCAGGTTGGCACTGCCTTTCATTGGCGGATTAGAATTCAAACTGGGCCTTTAACTCTTCAGCTACACAGGCTGGAAAACAACGTTGCTCAAAACAAATGTTCAGGTACAATTGCTTTATTGTGTTATGCTGTCTCGGCTTGGCCCCATTGCCGCCGCTGCCTAGGAACATGCACCATTTATGTATTTTTAAAATCTTTTAACACACATGCAAATAAATCCATCAGAATTTTTTTTTCTTGGTGTGTGGGAGGTCAAGCATCCAATCTTGTTACTGAAAAATACATTTCTCCTATTTATTATTACTCTTTAAAAATATATATTTTTTTAATTTTACACACACATACACACACATTACATTATAGCAAGGGCTGCAAGATTTAATACATTACAGGGAAATTGTATATGTGTCTATTCAGAAGTATTGAGTTCAATGGGGCTTAATGCCCACTTGTAAGCCACTGTGAACTCAATAGGACTTACTTCTGAGTAGGTATAGGATAGGACAGGAAGGCCTGGCGTGCTATGCTCCATGGGGTCACGAAGAGTCGGACACGACTAAATGACTGAACAACAACAACAACAAGGTATAGGTTAATGCTGTTAGTTGTTTAATTGATGGAGACTAATTTTAATTGAAGAATTTGGGAGTTAGGGTCAATCATCGTTATTTTATTTAGGATATTTTGGTTATGAGTCTGGCAATGAAAATATTAAAGGTTGGCTTTTCCATGCAACAATAACTCGTAGCATTTGTTGGCTAAATTGTACGTTATCAAATGCTTCCATTAATCAAAAAGGTGCTTATGTTGAAGGATTGGTAATATGATAATTTATTTACATTTAATTGAGTCAATAAAAAGGCAGATGATTAATTAACTAAAAATCCTTTAGTTGGTGGACAGCTCTATTTATAAGCGATGCAAATAATTCGCTTTAATGTTCTCATTTCCCGTGTTTCCCACATTCATGAAATCTAACTGGGATTGTCAGTGTTCACATGTGAATGGCATATATATTGCCCCTATCCACTGATTAATAACATCCATCACAAAGTTTCTACCTGTACCAATCTAGCAAACAATTCCAAATCAAATTAGGTTCTGTGAGTTCCCTTGTTTTGCAGATAGTACTTTTTATGTGCCAACAGAGTCATCAGTTGCATGCTCTTTGCACATAACAATGCATGTTCCCCCTTAAAATCCATCCCTCTTCTGAGAGGCCAAGCAGCCATATCACTGGAATTTAACCCAGCCCCAAGAATTTACTTTCAGTTTTCCTTTTACCCCAATTAATATTAATCCCAGTTCTCACCTTCTTCTATACACTGATTAACTGAACAGACTGACATAAAATAATATATCAATTGCTTCTTCTCTATCACATCTGTTGTCTCCCAGTAGTAACCCCCTTTTCCCCAATAAATCTGTAACATTCATTTTCACACAGGGCTAGATGTTAAGCTTTGAGAACCCCCTATGAGATCATAGACAACAAATTCTCATAAGATATGGAGGACTGGGAGTGGGGGAAATACATGAAATTGAGAGTGAAAGGATGCATGGATTTTGCTGAAAAATATTGTTTCATAGCTATGAGATTGAAATTCAGATTATAAATTCCTTCAGACAGGAGCCTATTTGTTTGCTTATAATATTTTGTATAACATCATCATCATATAGTGATAGTAGTCAGTGGCTAGTGATTTAAATAATATATGGACTTGAAACTGTCACAATACAAAATAATGGTAGTTTTGAAAATTATGAGACTGCAGTGTTCTAGTAAATGTGGGTATGATCCCACCAAAATTAAGCAAATTTAAGTCTCATTGATGTCAGTTGGAGAGTTAAATATGTGCTTTTTGTCCCTGTTTGAAACCAACAGGATTTAAAGGTCCTTGGATTATGCACTGTTTTTTTTTAAAAATGTGTTAAATAACATCATAATGATCATGCTGCACTAGTCACAGCTTGGGGGAAGGGTTTTTTTAGCCACTTGTCAGAACCTGTGTGTCATTTTAAGGTCCTCTCTGCATTTAGTTGTGTGACTAGGTGCAATTTAGGCCGACAAAGGAACATTTCAAATAAATGTTTGAAATGGACTCATGCTCTGAAATTATATCTGAATATTTGCATCATCATCAACAACCAAAACTCAAAACCAAAAATAAATATTTAATTCGAACATGTAAACACTGCGGATGATGAGAAGTACGTTGTTCCCAACTACCTTTTGTCAAACAGCAAATAAAGCACCAATCTGGAAGCTTTGACTCACCACCATGCCTTTTTCTTGTGTTTGCTACATGGGGCTTGGCCCACCAAGCTATATTTACTTGGTTACCCACCAGTGTCTTCATAAACCTCCGGTTTGTGCTTCTCACCTAGAACTGCACTAAAATAAAACAAGGCAAGTCATGTCTGGTGGGCTGCAATGGGCCAGAAGGTGTGGAGACCTGTGCTGAATGCTGCCACTTCTTTTGATTCACATTACATAGGGAGATCGCTTGTAGCACTCTCTGCTTTGGATCACATTTTATACATCTGATTTTGGTTACTGGGTACAACTAAAAGTTCTCTTTGCAGATAAGCCTCCTGGAAATAGATGGGACCTGAACGAGTTGCACTCTGTCCTTCAATCAAGGCCTGGCGAGTTATCTCGGCACCTCAAGCAGAAAATCCCACAAGCTGCTTTTCTCTTGCCTCACGGTAAAAATACAACAATAATGAATTAAATAGATAGCAATTTGCTGCCCTCTCATGACACCCCAAAGCTGCTGCCTGAGGGAGCCCACTCTCTCCCCCGAGTGGCCAGCCCTGTCCACCGTGGAGGTTGTGTAGGAAGACTTCCTGCTAGATTGTACCTGATGTGAGTTGTCGGTGCTTCCCTTTGTTATAAAACTTACTAACAGTATCTTTCGAGCCAAGATATAGGATGCAGAATATTTCATGTGCTGTTGTAATAATTGCATGGAGATGGCATTATCTATTTTTACAAGCTTTCGAGTAGTGAAAGTCCCAGAGGCAGCGCTACAGAGTTTAGTTTCCTTTGGATGGGACAGCACTTGACATTTATGGGGCTTTGTAATATTTACTTAATTTACAAGATACATGCAGTGCATGAGTCTGCATTCCTATAGCTGGCAGCAAGTCCCCAAGCAAAGACATTCTGCAGCCTCCCCTCCTGCTAAGGCTGTACTCCAGTTTCTTGCTAACTCCAGCTAGTAGCTCTCAGCCTAACTACTTCTCTCTGCCCATTCAAACTGGAAACTGCTTTTATACTCACTCTCGTTCATGCATACCACCCTACAGAGCAATGGGTCTGAGACCCCAACCCCGCAGCTGAATTGCTAAGTCAGGGAACAGCCACAGCCATTAAAGGAGGATTTAGGTTGCAATCCTATACCCACTTACCAGGGAGCAAGCCCCATTCAACACAGAGAGATGTACTGAATAAATTGGTACAGAATTTTGCCTAAGCCCTGGCTCCAACTAGGTGACACTTTAGGCCAGCCTTCCCTGTGTGGGTGCCCTCCGAATGTGTTGGACTGCAACTCCCATCATTCCCAGACATTGTTCATTGGTCAAGCTGGCTGGGAAAGGTGACACTTGCATCCAGCACATCTGGAGGGCACCAACCTGGGGAAGGTTGCCTTGGGCAGAACCGGAGTGACAGACACCCTTTTAAAGTATAGCCCAAACTCACAATGGTATTAGCATCTTTATTAGATTAGAGGCAAATTATCTTTAAAAGGTGTGCGTTCAAAAAAATCTGAAGCCATGTATGCTATCTGTGGTTTGAAATATTTTAATAATCACAAGCATAGCTCGGGGGGGGGGGCAAGAGGATCCTTCTAACTAGCCTTAGATGTGGCAGCAGATCAAAAGAAATCTTTGACTGTGATTCAAACATAGGCATCACTTTCTTCTCACATTTTCCCCCTTAAAATCTTTCTTATTCTTCATGGCCTTTTGAGGCAAAGGAGAGGGTATTAATTGTCCAATGTAAACACTCTCTCTCTCTCTCTCTCTCTCCCCCCCTCCCCCTCCTTCCCTCTCTGTTTGAATGATTATAAATAAATCATATTTCCCTCTCAAGTCGTGTCGACAGAAGCAGCTTTTCTTGGCAAACATAGGCTCTGGATAAAGCTCCAAATTATCCCCATGTATTGCAGCTGATTTGCAAAGTTAATTGTTTCACGCTATCATCCCTTGAAATAATAAAAAAAAATTCCCCTTCCCCTTCTCTCTCATCCACACATGGACATCCAGCTATAAACACAAATGTATCCTTGCTCAAATCCCTCTCAGGAACTACCTTTTCCACTAAGCCTTTGACCTAACCCCTTTAATCCTCGACCCAAACTGAAACATACTCAGCTAACTAGGTATAAATATGTTTGCTCAAATCCACCTGTGGAAAATGAGACTGGAGGCTCTTTGGGGTAGGGACCCTTTCTTTCTTTCTTTTTCCTTTTTTGTGCGTGCAAAGCAATCTTTGCATTGATTACTCTGTACTACTACTGCTACACCACACCACCACAATCCAGTTGTATGTTGTAAGTCTCCTCAAAATTGGGAGCTATTAGTCATGAGTGTGATTGTTCCTTTGCTGACCATCACTTCAGCCATTTCAGATTTCAGTCGGACAGGGGCCAGGTTTCATGGAGAAGCAAGATTCAAAGGTCTGATCCTCATAGTCAAAACTGAACTGCAAAAACAACATTTAAGCCCATTTATTGTAGTTACTTTTCTACACTTAAAATATCCAAAGATACAGATGCTACTAGGGAATAATCATATGTTCTGAAACATGGGGGTGCGGCTCCCCTGGCCTTCCCAAAATGGTGCCTCTGCTTTCAGCGGGATTTATTGCTAAATGTAATACTTATATTTTATTTTCTTTACTCAAATTTATATGCTGCTTTCCACAAAACAGGTATCAAAGTGGTGAACATAAATATAATGCCATCAAAACAATAATAAAATGCAGCAATAAAACAACACAATAAAACAGTAATCAACAGTAAAACTGCACACTCTGCTGTGTGCTACAGACCATAGCTGGCTGGATCGCACTTCAGGGAAAGCCTGTGTAAAGAGGCTGGTCTTGAGAAGGCATCAAAATGTCAGAACTGTGGGGGCCTGTCCAATGGCAGTTGGTAAAGCATGCCAGAGGGTGAGTGCTGCGGTCCGAAATGCTCTACTGCAAGTGCTTCTGAGGAGTATGTGGTAAACACTTATTTTCTGGTACTTGCCCCTTGTCAAACACTGTCCTTATTTCTGACTCTCTCTTGCCTTTTGGGGAGAGGCTGGGGGTCTCTAGAAGATACATCTCTGAGTAAGAGATGGATGCATCTTGCATCCAGTGCACATGCGTGCAAATGCTTGCAAATGCATGCTCATGGACCCAGAATGTCAGCACACTTCCATGTTCCGGCCTCACAACACACAGTAAATGTTGCCGTTTGTGTTCGGGTAGCAACTAAATGTAATCAGGGCGTTGTGAAGTTAAACATTCAGTTCAACATCCCTAAGGGTGGTTGTTGTTGTTGTTGTTTAAGTAAACCGTTATGGCCACTTTCATATACGACAGCTGGAGAAACGCCTTCAGCAATGTGCAAGTGGAGGAGGGGAGCTCAGGCCGTGGTTCTTGTTGTAAGAATTCAGTACTGAATTATCCCCCACCCCCTTTTCCTATATGGAACACTGGAATGAGAAGATCCCATGTTGAACCTCTGGCTTCTCTAGCTCAAAGGATCTGGGAAGGGAAGCTCCAGCTGACCTCTTGCCAGCTGGGGTAGGTGTTCTGACTCATTATAAGGCGACTTTGTCTTCATAGTTGTGACTAATTTTTGTTGAATTATGCCCAATAATAATAAGGCATACACACATACAGCAGTGTCTGTAAAAACACTTAGGGCACTAGCCAGATAACATATATCACACAGTGAATAATGTTATGCTGATTATCAGCCTTTTTAATCAGTGCATTTGTTGTGCTTCCCTTCCCCCCTCCCTAGTCTAAAGCAACGATTTAATAGACTGGAATAGAAATCTATATTATTTTCATAGCCGCTTGGAGCATTAAAGAAAATATACAAAAAACCAGACATCCAATTCACTGCAGGCAGACAGGTTCTGTCAGTTGCCAACCTCTTTGGAAAAATGCTGAATGGAAGGTGAAGTTGCAGACAGAGGCCATTTGGATGCCAAGGCTGCAACTGGGTGCTCTGGAATTAGCATATCCGTCTGGCCACCAGTGCCAAGCTGTAGTTTTTATGGTGTTGATAATCGATGGGCAGAGGAGGAGAGCAACAAAGGACGCTCCTTGCAGTGGGTTGGCAGCAGAAAACAAGCAGCGAGAAGCAGGGGTGGGGCGGGGGGACGTGGAGCATTTCTGTGCAGTCTGCTTGGGAAAGCCTAGGCAACGTAGAAATGTTGTTTGTGTGTGCGATGGTGGTAGCTCTGGCAACACCACCATAATGGTTTTTGGTTCCGTTTCTCTTTTTCTAGAAGGAACAATTAACTCGAGTTTTATTGCAGCAGGAAATGGCCGTTGCAACAGTAGAGTGTTGCGTTGGTGTTATTCCTTACATTGTTGCAAAAAGCAATTGGAACAAACAACAAAATAAGACATGTTAATACAAAGGGTATGGACACATAAAAACACAGAACATGCCATTCCCAGGGCAATTGTTAACATCAGGGCCAAGGCCCAGCCAACATGTAATACTTCTAAGTCCCAGGGATTTCAAGGGAGATAATTATGTATGTACTTAACTTTCTCCCATTGAAATCCAGTGGGGTTTAAAGATGCTAAATTTTGGCTGGATTATGTTTAAGGATTAAAAACCCTCACTAACATGTTTCTGCTGGATTTTTATCTCCTGGATCTTACCTGTGGCCACTACAAAAGGAGCTGTTGACCTTGGAATTTATGAAGCCTTTCTCACACAAGAACAACAAAAAATATATTAGCTTCTCTTGGGGGTTCATCACATGGGGCAGAAATCCACATCAGTACCGGGGCTTTCTCCATCTGGTTTTGTCGCAGGATTAGATCGGGGCTCCTTTACACAGTTGTTTCTTTCTTGTTATGTTCCGCTCACCTTTTCACAGGGTGGCTACTTTTCTGTGAAAAACCATTACACGCACTGGGGCATTGTGAAATTTCCTCCCTGGTTCCTGCCTCTTCCCCTCCCCTTGCAGATTACTGGTAGTTTGGTTGTGATTGGCATGCAACCTCTACCAAACTGCCTGACCCCTGCTCCCGCAGGCACCAGCTTCCTGGCACACTGCTGGAATGATGGCATGCTGGCCATTCTGTGTTGTGGAATAAGCAGCCGAAGTCGGGAGGAAAAGTTGATGCATTGCATTTAGTCACAGCATGGCGGCAAGCCGGCATGACAACAAGCTGGCAGGTCAGTACACCAACATGCCCACCATGATGCCAGTGCCATCATCGTCATGGCTGTGCCCCCAACAAACCGAAACAAGCACCCACAGCCGCACACACACAGCGCTTTCTTCACACAATGCAGGGGGGAGAGAGAGAGAAGGAGAGTGATTTTATGAAAGGGGAAAGTGGGGGAGAGCCTGGATCAGGAGGGGCTCTTATTGGTTGAGCAGCCCCCTGCCAGTCAGATGATGTTCACTCCAACCCCCCCACCCCACCGGAAGTATGTCCTGTGAAGTGATTTGTACTCGCTCGTGGAGCCCTGCATGGACTAAAGCACACCAAAGGCGATCCCTTGAAAAAATCCAGGTAATCCTCCATTCACTTCTCCTTCCGTTGTTGTGGAGACCTCCACCCCCACCCCAACTAATCTGTGGAATTGTACTGAGGATCTAGACATCGTCGTCTTCTGCCCTTCAGTATTTTCCCACCATTCCTTTTAATCTTTTTCCTTAATGCAGAAAATCAATTACAGGGGGGAAAGATGGAAGAGCTGCATAATGCCTTCTAGGTAACACTAGGAAGCACCCAGTGAATGACTTTTTTCCAAGCAGTTCCTTGCAGGAAATAGTTTCAGTTGGACTCCTACTTGAAATGTGGTTGCACTCAGCAAGCTGCGTTTCTTCTCGTGCAGCTTTCAGGTTTATCCTGTCTGTTCTTCCATGCATCTGGTGTGGCCGGAAGAACAGGAATGGTTAGGAGTTTCATTGAAATCAGTCTATTTCAAACTGTTTAGCAGCACATTGAATTGTAGCTCATGTCCAGAATTTCATGTGTGAACACGGTGTTGCTCTTGATAGCAGGGGAAAATTCATGAATGCCTGTCTCTTTACCTTGTGCTCTCTTATAAAATTGTACAGGCTATGGTCCTTATGACTAATTTAAAATACCGGGACAGCTCTTTCAACAATGTGCAGTGTTTTAACAATGCTCTTGTGCATTTGTATGCATTGGTAAAATACTGAAAAGACAGAGAGAGAGAGAAAATTAATGTGACCGTTCATTTTATATATTGTTTTTGTGTGGTATTTTGCCAGGACTAGAGGCTTTGCTACACGAGGCTGTTAATCCATTACATCTACTTTCAGTTTTGTCACAGAATTGAGATCCGAGCACTACATGAGGAGCGTTTCCTTTCCTGCTTTTCTGCTACATAAGTGGCACTGTGGTATAACAGAATAGTGCAAATGCACAAGTGGAAATCATGCTTTCTTTTGTCATCAGAAATAATACCCCATTTTCCCTGTTCTAAAATAACTTGCAGAAAGTTTTGCTGTTTACAAAAAATCAAAACTGGAGGGTCACAATATCATCTAAAGAATCCATAAACAACCGTGAGTAGGGAATGATGAGCGACCAACAAATGCCTCATGTAAAAAAGTTCTTTTTGTGAAACACAAAATAATTCTTGATATAATCATACATATGTCACATAAAGATGGCTTTTTTCAGTGTTTTATGCACACATGTGCATCAGTAAGGTAGAGGTGAACCATATGGATGTCTTCACCAGTAGTAGGGGTGGGACGGGGATTACAATGAGAGAAACAGCCTGGGCAGTGGGGGTTACACCTTCAACCTACCAGTTCAGCTCCCCTGATCAAATTATCAGCCCCCTGCAGCTGCTTTGCAGGAAAGAAAAAAGATGTCAGGAGATCTGATTATGTCACATGTAGCTTGGTTTTGAATTACTATCTATGACAGACTCTCCCAACCTGGTGCTCTGCTGATGTGTTGGGCTACAACTCCCATAATCCCCAGCCAGCTTGTACTGGCTGGAGAAGATGGGAGTTGTAGCCCAAGACTTCAGCAGAGCACCAAGTTGGGGAAGTCTAATCTATGACTACAGAAGTTAAATGGGGGCGCCACAAAATTCAGTACGAGAATTTAATTTACATTTGCAGTTCATGGATATTGAAGATCTGCCTCATTATTTGCTTAAATGTAACCTGTCTGTCTCCGCTGGAGAGGCTTTATTGATCCTGGTTCTTGCAGGACTCGGTTTGGGGCAACTGCTCTGAAAATGTATTTTCCATTAAAAGATATAGACGACACTACCCCTAGAAAGGCGGTAGACTTTGTAAAAGTGGAAGTTGAACTTTGCAAAACAAACAAATAAATAAATAATGGGGGGAAACGCAGTGCATCATGTAGCTTATGTTTTTTTAAAAAAATACATTACTATTAAAAGTATGTGACCGTGTAAAAACATTACATTCTGAAACATTTTTGTCCGTAATGTTTTTTTATTTTTGTTCTCAGTAGATAAAAATGTTATTTCTGTATCAGATGAAATGTTATTTCTGTATCAGATGTCAATCAGGACAGAAGTTGCTAAGTCAGGCATAGAAAAGTAGATGTATGTATCTAAAGTAAGTAGAGCAACTTCCAGAAAATCTAAGGCATACAAATTCATCGGTGATACAGGCTGCTGAACCTGTTGCTGCAAGCAATTGTTTCCATGGAAACAAATAGTTTCCCTCATATAGAGATGATGCAGTCATATTTTCCAAATAATACAGTTGTACCTCGTAGCCTTGTGTTGCAAAAAAGTAATTGTTAAATGTATGACACTGCAGAGTCCATACAACTCATCGATGTTTGAATAAACGAATGGTGTCAGTCAAAATAATTCTTGCAGGCACTGTTTGTCTTGTAGCTTTGCTCCCTTTTTATTTATGCACATTTGGAACCACCCCCTCCTATCTTTAGCCATGCCCCTTCTTCAAAAGGACAAAGTAATAGTTGATATAACAATGCATAGTACCTCTGAGCATGCACATATTTATGTATTTATTTTATCCTGCACATTCAGGCCCCAAAACTTACAATTAATAATATATTTTAATAACATTTTTAAAAACCCAATAAAATGGCGGTGGCAGCAGCAGCAGATTAAGGATTGTATCCAGTGTTAGTTAATGTCCGTGAGTCTGCTCTAAGTAGGACGAACATTGGATACAACCTAAAATACATAAATAAGGAAGGTTCCCAGCACTGAACAAGTGCAGCTTGTCCCCATAGATTTGAGGAGCGAGACTCCTTCACAGGCCTGAGTCCCATAACCTCTATTTTTAGAAATTAAATGACATCCCATCTCTCTTGGCAGCATTCAGAAAACACAGTATAAACCTCTGCTAAAATCGTATAGCTTAAGGTCTGAGTCTGAACATTTTATTGTAGTTGAATAATAGCCATTAGGGGCCACGGTGGCTTAGTGGTTAAGACGCTGAACTGCAGACCAGAAGGTCGGCAGGACAGCAGTTCGAGACGCGTGTGCCGCGTGACGAAGTGAGCTCCCGTCTTCAGTCCCAGCTCCTGCCAACCTAGCAGTTCGAAAGCAAGAAATTGCAAGTAGATAAATAGGTACCGCCTCGGCGGGAAAGGTAACAGCGTTCCGTGCACCTCGGTGTTCAGTCATGCCGGCCACATGACCACGGAAGCGTCTTCGGACAGTGCTGGCTCTTCGGCTTAGAAATGGAGATGAGCACCACACCCTAGAGTCGGACACGACTGGTTGGGGACACCTTTACCTTTTTAATAGCCGTTACAAGCAACATAAGTTAAAGCATTGTGCAATAACAGAAGATAAACAGAATCAAGTTAACGAATCACCTGCACGTCCATCGCAATAGCATTCAGAGCAATTGATTGCACAAATATGTTTTGTAGCCTTAGCAAACAAAGTTGTCTGGTGTGTAACATAAGGGTCGCAGTCTGACAACAACCAGCAAATCTTCGCATAGATACTTTTACCCCGTAAGGATGCCAAAATCTGTCCCAGGAATCTCTCCCTGGGCTTGTATAGCTTAAGGTAATATCCCTGGACCATCACGAAACCTTCTGACAGTTGCTCATACCTGAACATGCCTGCTGACTTTCCTCACTGGAAAGAATACAGTGGGGTACATGACTGTTCATTTCAGAAAGCCATTTCTCCCCAAAGGAGGTTTACTCTGTTTATTTTAATCATTCATAAAATAAGCATCAGTGATGGATGACCAGCTGTGTGAATAGCATTTATCACTCCAGGGAATAGGAAAGGGTTCTCTGCTAGGTATTGCTCACCATCAAGTGTATATTTGCAGCTTCCGAACTTTGAAATCCAAATGAAGAGATGGTGGATCACATCCTAAGGATGATGTTGTGGCTAACCTGAGAGACGCTGGTTCCTGAAGCAGACAATCTAATTTGCACATTTCACATAGTGGGGATACATTAAACCAGATGCTGCCATTGCAGTGTTGGGGCTAATTAGGCTTGCCTGATCTCCTGAGGTTCAGGCAGTGGAGCCTGGGACTTCAGGGGGGACCCTGTTGGGTCGGGGGGAGCTTAATGAGACTTGGTACTTTGTAAAGAGATCACATGCCTCTCCTTTATCGGATCTCCAGTGCAGAGTGAGCACCCTCTTTCCCATGTGTTTTCAAAACAGATTATGCATTTCTCAGTGCCCAGCCCTAAACAAACATGCTTTGGGGAGTGTGTGATTTAAATTTTAGAATGGAGAGAGAAGGATGGCAATGGCACAGTGGAAAATAGCCTGCCATTTTGTTTCTGACTCCTTCCCCCGACATTGAACTGCTTCCCCTTGAAACCCTGAGGAGGAGATTGAAACCTTGAAACGGGCAAAAGGGAATGAGAAAGAGGGTACTTGCATTAGAAGGGATAGTTGTAGGGAGCGGAGAAGGGTGTGATAAGACCCTGAGATGACATCAGCCTTTCCCAGCCTAGTGCCCTTCAGATGCATTGGACTATATGCTGGCTGGGGATGATGGGAATTGGAGGGCACCAGGTTGGGGAACACTGCTATGCATACTTACTGGGCAGTAAGCCACACTGAACACAGTGGGGCTTAGTTCTGGATAAACGTGAGTAGGGTCAGGGTGCGCGACAGCCAATGGAAGAGAATGGTTGGAAAACACCAGAGAGGTGCATAAAAGCATATGAGTCACACAAGATTATCGTGATCACTTGCATCCACTTTGGAGGGAAAAGTGGAGGAGTAGAGTACTTTTTGAGTAATTTATAAACCCACCCTTTTGCATGCAAATACACCTGAAGAATAGATTCAAAGAAAATTGACTGTTTTCCATCATTAGCTGCAAAATGTGGTAGTTTAGCAAAATATGTGTTAAAGAACTGTTAGCCAAAGTCAGATGAATCTGAGGCTTTAGCCAGTTTGCAACATGTCAAAGAACCAGGATCATCTGGCACGGGAGTATCTGACTCCCCTGTTATCCCCCCCCTCCTTGTTATATATTTCCCTCTCCTTGTCCTTCACTCCTCCACCTCAATCACCTTCCACTGTCTGATGGTCTCCTGCTCCCTTCAGTGACACAGCTGCCCCTCTCTCTTCCTTCGAAACCTTCCTCAAAACACACGTTTTCCATTTTGTCCATTAGTTCTCTCTGTGTACTGAAACTAAGACAAAATTCATGTAACTGAACACATTGTTTACGGTTTGCCCTTGCGTCTATCTTCCCCTCACTCTGTTGCTCCAAATGGCAATTTTTCTACTGTAAGCTTCTCTGTGCAGAGAAGTCCTCAAGATACCTGGATCTCAGCTTTATCTAATAAAGCTGGAGCTTCTAACAGATGAAATGGAGAGGAGGGGGGCCATACAAGCTGCTTTGGGTTCCTTGCAAGAGGAAAAAAGTGTGTGTGTGTGTGTGTGTGTGTGTGTGTGTGTGTTGGAGGTGGGGGGGGGGATAAAAGAAGTTGGTTTCCCTTAGGGATGCTGCCAGATTCCATCCATGCTAGATATCAGGTTGGATTCAAGGGACCCCACTGCAGTGGATGGCTTCCCAAGATGGCATGGATATAACTCGTAAGAGCTGGTCAAGTCAGTGGTTTTGCCCAACACAGTGATTCTGTGCTGCAACAACCACAAAACAGCTGACAAAAATAAGACAGGCAGGAGTGACCAGGATCTAGAGAGGGGTCCTCATGGAAGCTTAACTTGGCAAAGATTGCAAGGTGGAAGACGTATATCATAGAACCACAAATCCACGAAGATAAGCAGTAACAGTAAGAGTTTGGTACTTGCAGTTACCAAACTAAGATCAAACTAGATGCATGTGGAAATCTGTGAATAAGATTTTTTAAAAATAAATAGTAGCTGCCAGAGGAAGGATCAGGGTGGGTTACCCCTTCCCTCCATGCTGTTTTCCCACTGAAAATCACCCCGCCCATGCTATTTTCTCTGCAATACAGCTAATTCTTCATATCAATATTCTACAACAATAGTACTCATGAGTTAGCCCAAGATAGAGATGCTCACGAAGATTAATCAGATGTGATCTGAAAGAGAGAGGGTACTGTCTTCTTTTTGGTAATACACTTCATTGAAGAGGCTGATAAAGCCCAATGTGCTCAGGCTCAGATGCAAGCTTTGGGGACTTGTAATACTCACCTGAAAGAAGGGGTATTACACAGTCCCTGAATCATTCTCTGGCTTGGATTAAAATCTAGCCTGGAGAAGAATTCACGCCACCCTCCGAGATCCCAGATGAGCAGGATGTGTGTGTGCAAGCAGAGTGATCACTGACTGCAAACGGCAACTCCCGGGGGGTCCCTGAGTGGGGCGATGGGGAGCAGGGTCGTAGGGAGCTTTTTTGCAGTCTGTGCCCCCCCTGATCTCTGGGTGCCAAGGGCATCCAGCTCCCCGCTGCCCCACATGAGGACTCTCTTCGGAGGTGGGGAGCCTCTTAGCAGCCCAAGATCATGCATGTTAGCAAGCACCCTGCCATTTCAGGCTGCAAATGACAGCTTTGCAGCCGAGGAGAGGTCTTGCTGGAAGGACCACTTCTCAGCTGTGGAGCTGCCATTTCTCTAAGGACGGTGGAGCCTTGCAAGCATTTGTAATCTCAGGCTGCAAATGACACTTTGGAGGCTGGGTGAAGGAGAGGGGCTGGGGAGGCAGGCAGGGAATTTGGCTTGACTTGGCAACAGTAAGCTGAACTACTTCCGATTGTTCTGGAAAGCACCTTGACTTATTTGTGTCAATTTGACACGAGCCACAGCGAACTCTCCCATCTCTATAAATCTCAGCCAAAGCGCACACTCTCAGTTAAATCTATATAATTATCTTTATCTGAAATGAGTAGACATTTGCATTTGCCATCAGTCTTGGTCTGAGCATACCTTAGGTTTTGCTACCTTTTTATGTTAAAGTAATTTGGTAAATTAATCATTAAGGCAATTGTAAAAGCAGGCTTTGTAACATTACTGTACTTAGGCTTGGTCACACATGCTTGTCCATCTCTTGATGACTGGAGATGATGTGTGGGCTATCCTCACGGAGAATTTGCTGTGAATTTGGAGCATTTTGTGGTTGTTTGAGGCACATGATATTGTGACCAATCCGCAGCCATCCCAGAGATTTCTGGTGGAAAAGCTTGATTTTCTGAAACTACTTTTACTTTTTATTTTTTATTTTATTTTATTTCTTTTTGTTTCTTTAATTTGGGTTCACCATGCTTCTAGTGCTGTGTGCCCCTGTCCTCCACATTTACCTTAGCATGATAGCCCTGCCCAGGTGTGTGTCTTTCACCTGGCTGTGACCTCACTGAGCCTTTCCAGCCCTCAGAATCACCCTGAACTCCAGTTTTACCAGTGGGAGTAATTAGCCTCTATGATGATGCACTTCTCTGATGTTTGCATTACTTCACTTCTCTATTGTTGCGTTAAATCTTGTCTCCGATACTGTGTAAAGTCACTTCTCTGATCTGGTGAGGTCTCGGGATCCTGTCATTGCAAGCAGGGAGAAATTGCCCAGAGAAGGAGAAAGGGAGTGGGGAGTGGAAGCAATAATTCTGTGACAGTTTGCTGGAATGGGGGAAAATGGGGGGGATGCTCTCAGGGGGAGCCTTCAGATGCTACACTGGATAATCAGGGATTTGGGCTTTTTAAGGGAAATCTGCACACATGGGGAAAATTAGTTGCTCTCCATTCATAATAATATAGTAGCGGGGGGTGGGGAGCCTGGACATGGCCTGGGAAACAAACCTCTCTCATTGGTTGAGCCGCTCCTGTCAGTTTGATGACATTCAGTTCTACTCCCCCCACTCCATGCAGAGTTCCTTTCAAGCGCTATGTGGCCCCTGAAAACCGGATTTTAAAGGTACGGTACACTAGGCTTATCTTGCTTCATGTGTCACTGATGGACCAAAGCCGATTCCACAAAAATCTGGACAATATTCCAACATGCTTCTCATTCCGTTGTCATGGAAATCCCCCCTTGGATGGTTGAATAGGCCATCCCCACAGGTATAACATCACAGTTTGAGCTTTCATATCTCCTCACCTCACCTCACTCAAGGCTTTTCAGCGGAGCCAATCTGCAATTCAGCTGCCAGCTATGGAGTATACAGTAATCAAGCACTGAGAGATCAAGTGCAATACATGCAGATGTGAACCAGGTCTTGATTATTGGACTTTTCATGTACTTTTGTGCTATTTTACATTGTAGCACACAACCAAAAGAGAAGTCCTCATCCCAAATAGCTTGCAGTATAAATTTAGTCAGGGGTAGGCAGCCCAGTGGCCTCCAGATGTTTTGGACTATGATTCCCATCAGCCTTAGCCAGCATGGCCAATGGTCATGGATTATGGGATTTGTAGTCCAGAATATCTGGAGGGGGCCTGGTTGCCTACTCATGAATAATGGGAGAGAGGAATACAACAGACGGCACAGCAAGAGTACTCAGGGCTGAACAGCACATGCCGTTACATTGTGTGAGTAAATATTTGTGAGAAAGCATGGAGTAAAGAAATAGCCATGAATGATCATCCATAGTTCAAGGAGAAGATACTACCTAAATAAATATAATGGAATTCAAGGAAATAGATAATACCAGATTGCATGCCAACAATTTGCATTTCTCTTTACATATCATCAATATGAAACCTCTTCTAAATAAACCTTACTCTGTGAATAGTTTTATACTGTATTGTTCTTTAAGAAATGTTGAGGATAGCTTTAAAGAATAACTTTCTACTATACTGAATCTACTATTCTGGACTTAGCATTCCAATCTGTATATGGCATGTCAAGGAGTGTCATGCCTCTAGGAGCTCCTCTCTCCCTCTCTGAAGTACCTCTGTATCCCTAATCCCTGTTATCCATTGTGCATAGAGGTGGTTTTGTAACTCTGAAAATGATCATTCACCTGGCAGGTCTCATACCTGGATCTGTCCTGCTGTTTACTTGTTCCTCCCAATGAACATCTCTTCTATATGCCATCCACCACAAAAGCCTCTCATACAACATCCGGGCTGTTGTCAACAGCCATTAGCCATGATAGCTAAGTGGAACCTCCATGTATGGAGGAAGGATATCTCTAGATGCCAGATGATGTGGGCATGGCAAACAAGAAACATCACCTCATTGTCCTACTCCTGAGTACCTAAAGATAACTGACTGGGCAGTGTTTCAAACAAATGGACCTCATCCTAATCTCAACAAGGCAATTATTATGTTCTCTCTCCATGTTAGTGTATATATACATGCACACTGTAAGTCAAACAGAGCATGTTATTTCTCACTCTGTGTGCATTCGCAGGCAGTGGTGTACTGGTAACTTTTGAAGTACAGGTGCTCATCATGACAGCCCCTGTTGCCATACTCCCAAGGAGAGTCCAAGAATTCAAGCAGCTGCGTTGATCCATATGAGCAAACTGGTTCTAGCCATTTTCATCTCTACCACGAGCAGGTCTTTTATAAACCTATTGGAGCTTTTTGCTCATTCAAGAGAGGCATCCCCGAAATACTCGGCATGACAACAAGGAACCATATCCGGTTGCTGGGAAAACTTATCCCCCCCCCCATGAGAATTGCAGCTAAGCTCAGATGGAACAGGGAATCTTGAGATGGGTGGCAGCCAATGTCAGCATCCTCGCTAATAAAAAAGAGCTGGTGCTGCATCCCTGAAAGCCCTGGTTCCACTACGCCACTGTTCCCAGCAGACAGGGAGTTAAGCAGCTTCCTGGGAATCTGGATTAGTCAGAGGTCTTTTCTCCCCTCCCCTCCCCTCCCCTCTTTCTTTCTTTTTGGTTGTGGTAGTGAAGGGGGGAGAGAGGGTGTTTTCCGCTTCTTAATTAATCATACACTGCTCCACAATTCAAATATGGAAATGGAAGCCATCCGCAATTATTAATGAGCCTCCAGGCTGTCCTGTGGCGCTTCAAGGCAAAGCTGTTTTTTCTTGCAGAAAAGCATCATTGTGGGCAGCAAACATCCCCCGTTCCTTCATTTATGTATGACATTTGGTGGTGTATGCTTGCGTGCGCTCACGTGTGCATGTGTGCGCGCACACACACACACTCCTCCTCTATCCATGGCTGAATGGACTAACTAAATAAATACCGGTTTTTGTTTGCTACTCTGGCAGGGCACATGACTATTCTGACTAGACCATTTCCATGATGTCTGTGTTTTCGACTGTGCTGAAGGAGGGAGGGAAAGAGAGAGCGAATGGTGTTTTCGTCGTCATTGTCTTGATTATTGGCCAAAGCCGGCTTGCCTGATCATGACGCCGCCGAAGGCACTGCAGTTTAGAACACAGGCCTGCGCATGGATTTGCACTGTGCTCAGTGAGAGGATTTCTCATTTTTAGAAGAAGGGGGGAAACCGACAACCATGTGAAAGTATGTTTGTCTGTGTGTGGGAGGAGGACGGGGAGGGGGGCTTTTTTGCCCTTGGCTGACACCAGCCTTCTGACAGTAGACTTGGCAGCCTGCCAGATTCTCACCCGATGATAAGACCAGGGCAGGAGGGTAGAGGGGCAAGCTGACAACATGGCCGTTGTTTAGTCTGCGCTCCCGAGACCTTAATAGGAAAGAGCAATTCGCTAGTGTCGGAAAGGGCTTTGCCAGCCAGCATCTGCTGCAGTGGGATAATTAAGATGATTGCTCATAGGTTGAGGGGGGGGGGGAGCTGTATCCCCTTTTCTCCCCTCCCCCTGTTCTGATATGTGAACTACCCATCAAACATGTGTTCATATGTATGGTGTGTTTTTTAATGAGCAAGGTGCAACTGAAAATTAATAGTCAAGTTGTGTTAGATTATTTTCAAGATAATCTTCAAAATGGGGAAGATGAGAATATGGGGGGGGCACAGGGATAACAAAGAAAGAGGTATGGCATAGGGTGTGTGCCTGTGTTCACAATCAAAATAATGTAGCTCTTTTGAAGCCTCAGCCTGAAAAATAAAGAGGTGGAAAAATAGTTAAAAACCTACACTTTTCCCCACATCTGCAGGATTTGAAAGCTGTCTGTTCCATTCTGCTCGTGCCGTCTATTAATTTTGCCATGTAGAAGGAACTCCCTTCTTACTGGAGTGTTGGCTGTTACAGCATTTTGGGACAAGCCTTGTTGTACAATCCCCCTCCCACCATAACCCCCCCCCCCTGCATGCCAAGTTTGTAGTCTCACTTTGCAGAGGCAGAGAACCATCTTTGCAAATGCATCACTTGTGAGCATTGCCATGTTAGATTAAAGTGGAACTTTGGTGTCATTTCAAGGTGAAAGAAGCTGGAACGAAGACAATTATTTGAGTTACAGGGCTGGGAGAGTTAGGATATGAGAAACGGTTGTGGGGGAGAGGGAGGCGGGAAATGCCAGGCAAATTGTGTTTACTTTTGAATGCATGGACCAGTGCCAGGTTAGAGGTTAGTGCTGTTTTTTAGGTTAGCAGAGGTTGGAGGAATGGCCAGACTGAGGTGGGGCTACATGCTGTCAAGGGAAGGAATGGCAGGGGGGGCGGGGGGGGGAGAGGAAGGCTGCACATTTGCTATGTTCAGTTGTTGCCCTTTTTTTTCTTATGCAGGGCAGTGCTTCCTGATAAAAAAAAGATAACCAGGTATATTATAAATCCTTGACCTGAATTTATATCAAAGTTAGTATGAAAATAAGCAGACAGGTATTGAAAGCAATTTGAAACAATTCTGGTGAGACAAAAAATGTTAATGATCCTGTTTACACTGATGTGAGACAATTTCCCAAATATGCCCCTTTAGCAGATTTTGATCTCCCTTACCCTTCTGCATACTGTATAAGCACTTTCTTCTTTTCCCCTACCTCTATAATCACCATAAAAAATAGAGGGATAGTTTGAACCTGTGAGAATGCAGGGAGTTCTAAAATGAAAATATGGTTTAGGGAAGGCTCATGCAACCTTACCCTCGAGATATTTACTTTGAAGAAATTCCCACTGATTTTAGTGGAGCTTACTTTCAAGTATGTGTACAAAGGATGAGGTCAGCCATTTAATGAAATTACATATAGTCTCATATATTAGGCAATTCTGGAGGATAATTTTCCACCTTGTAAATGAAAAATGCATTAAATGGATTTTCTATAACCAAATAATGTTTTTCATATGCCTCAATAATTACTTACTGTAATAACAGACAAGACTTAGCAGTATGGTACCAAATAATTTCTTGGTGATTTGCAGTGCAATCCTATGTACGTTTGCTTGGAAGTAAGTCTCACTGTGCCTTGCAGAGCTTACTCCCTAGCAAATGTTTAAGGATTGCAGCTTTTTTTTGTCTTCTTTTATAATACACTTGCGTAGTTCAGTAAGTGTAATTTTTTTTTTAAATGGCCTGCTCTAGGGATATCTTACATCACAGTAATTATATTAATGCTTTGAATTGTAGTAGAGTTACCAGTTGTCCCGTTTTAAAATATCATCCCATATTCCAGAATTAACATAGCTGCATTTTATTATTGTTGGATGTTTTTTCTCTAGCAAGCACATAATTGGTAGATCGAATCCTAGAGAAGTGAGATTTTTCTGAGGTGTACATACAGGCAAAATAATGAGGCTCCTTCAGAAATTACCCTATTCTAAACAGAGTAAGGATATTTAGAGAAGTAGGAACATAACAGCATTTTCAAGATGAGTATTATTTAGTTTTGCTACAAGTAGAACATCTCCAAATTTGCAGTCTACACAGAAATGCAGTCTAAATAACATTTTTTTGCTCGCTAATTCCATCCATTTTGCGCATGGTGAAGTACGTGTGCCATGACTTTAAAAAATACATTTGCACTACTTTGCAAAATATTTCTCACATGTTGCTCCTTGCAGCTTATGGGGGCAGGGGGTGGATACTGTTGACCAGCCTGTTTTGTAGGCAAAGTAGCTTCATCCAGTTCTTATATTTGGTCTGAAGGCTATCTATGTAGAATTGTACCATACAGTTATGTTTGCTTCACAAGATGTCAAGACCAGATCCATGAGGCAAGTAGTCACTATTTGGATGCATTGCTAGAAGAAAACAGTACCAGAATAGCTGAGATTTTGTATAACCTCTAGTGGCCTACACCAGTTATGGAGGCTTCCCCCCCCCTTTCCTTTCCCCCTGTTATTCTTCATTTTCAGCTTTTGTTGATCCCTTCAGGCCACTTCTGATTTTTTCACACAGCATTTTGTTTTGTTTGCTAAATCAAATTATTATTTTGAGATTTATTTATTTGTTTATTTATTTAGTACATTTCTATACTGCTCAATAGCCAAAGCTCTCTGGGTGGTTCACAACAATTAAAACCATAAAATACAACACAATAAAATATAAAAGTTTAAAACCAAAGTATAAAACAGCAGCGGTGCAAATATTTAAAAATACAATAACAGATTTAAAAACAACAGAAATGGAAAGGTTCAAATGCCTGGGAAAATAAGGTCTTCAACTGGCACTGAAAAGACCACAACGTAGGTGCCAGGCGAGCCTCAGAGTCAGAGTCTCTCTTTATTGATTTCATACAATGTAGTCCTTCCCATGACTAAATATGCTTCTTTCTGGTACCGTTGGTTATCAATATATCCTTGCAAATGTATCCAGATGAATTGGAGAAATGCATATTAAGGGTTTGATCCCATCTATCGCGGGCAATGGCGCTTATGTGGAGGTCTTACCATAAAACTTAACCGAGTCCCATTACATTGCTTAAGCCAATTATGTAAACTATTGCATCTTATTGTGGATGCTGTTTGTTGGCAGGTTGATATCTCGTTGCTTATAGAAGGAGTTAACAATCCGGAAGACGCAAATGCATATATAAGTTTATAGAAATCCATTAACCGTAATTGCATAACTGATCCTTAAATCCCATTGATTCTAGTAAGATTTAGGCACTGGATTGCACCAAGATTGTATAAATGCTCTAAGAGATTATTAGAGCTAGACACCTAAGCATGCTGAGACCATTTTACATCATGTTAATCTTTGGGATGATAAATGGCAGCAATATACATCTCAGCAGATAAATGGACAGAAGAGTGCATGCCATTTTCTGTAAGATAATTGTTTTTGTTCCTTTGCAACAATCACTAACAAGGTCTGTGATACTAGTAACGCTTCTGGTATTTAAAATAATAGGTAAGCCAATTGTTTCTCTCTCTATATAGGTAATAAATGTATGCTTTCTGTGCTTTTGGCTTTTTGCCAACATAAAGCCAAAAATTAAAAAAATACACAGAAGGGCATTAATATTAAAATGCTTTTGAATACCTGTGATGTTAATGTCAATGCCTTCAGAATCCACACTTTCATAGTACATTTGAACAATATTCATATTTTTTTTAATTCATCAAAGGTTGAGCTGTCATTGTTTTTTAAAATTCGAAGAATGGATTTAGTATGAGTACGTTTTCTAAAACTAAACAAGCAGTTACTTTAACATATTAATAACATTGTAATGATGAATTGATACTTGAATAATTACATACCAGCTAAATTTTTAAAAGTACATGGATATATTAATTAAACTGAAGAATTATAGGTTTCCTTTGCTGTGCTGTAGGATGCTGACTGTGCAATATTAGTAACACTTCCATTTACTAGATATGTTTAGCCCATAAAATGTAATTACTTGATACTGAAGTAGATTTCTGTTAAAATAAGCTATGATTTATTACGTGCACCATGTAAACGTGTAATAGCCATAATTTCATCGATATTGTATTTTAATTGTATAACACATTTTCTCAAAAATGAGTGAAAAGCTGAGATTATATAGAAAGACTGCAAAAATATAAATTCTGCAATACAAAATATATTACATATTTTATTGTTTTAGGGCGCAATCCTATGCATGTTTAGACAGAGAAAAGGCCCCATTGCGGGCTGGGGCATGCTGGAAGTTGTAGGCCTTTTCTCTGCCTAAACTTGCATAGGATTGCGCCCTTAGAGAACTAAATTAGAACTTGATTTCTAATGTAACTTGAACATTATGCATGCCTGCTTCCTGTTCTTCATATATAAGAATATATGGAGAACTGGAAGCAGTTTGTGGAACCATTAAAGGAGGGAAACATGTTGACCCTTTGACGGTGATGTAGCAAAGCCCCTCGTCATCTTGTCGTAATTCACTGCATACAGAATTTCACCCTGCTAACATTCTCAGATATTTAAAAGTATTTCGTATTTGTTAGTATGCATTTGTACATGCATAAATGAAAATATTTCAAAACTAAATCTTGGAATCTTAAGAGTTGGAAGGGGCCATTTAGGCCATCAAGTCCAACCCACAGCTCAGTGTAGGAATCCAGTTTAAAGCATCCCTGACAGATGGCTGTCCAATCTCTCTTTGAATACATCCTGCAATGGAGAGCACGTCACCTCCCTGGGCAGTTGCTTCTATTGTCTGACTGCCCTGACAGGATGTTATACTTGATGTTCAACTGAAATCTGCCTCCCTGTAACTTAAGGCCCTTATTTTGTGTCCTGCACTCTTGGATAATCGAGAACAGGTAGCTGCCCTCTTCTGACAATCCTTTAGGTACTTGAATAGTGCTATACTATCCAAACCCCCACCCCGTAGTCTTCACTTCTCGAGGCTAACTTAATTTCTGGCTCTCTGATCATCTCTGGTGCCCTTCTCTGAACTCATTCCAGTTTATTTAAATCCTTCTTAAGTGTGGTGTCCAGTACTAGACACAGTATTCGAGGTGAGGTCTGACCCGTGCAGAGTAGAATGGAACTATTACTTCTCATGATTTTGAAACTATACTTCTATTGATGCAACCTAAATTTGCATTTGCCTTTTTTGTAGCCATATCACACTGACTCATATTCAGCTTGTGGTTGACTACAACTCCAAGATCCTTTAAACATGTACTATTGCCAAGCCAGCTATCCCCCATCTTATACCTGTGCATTTGATTTCTTTTTCATAAATTAAGAACTTTGTATTTGACTCTGCTGAATTTAATTACATTATTTTCAGCCCAGTTTTCTAACCTATCAAGATCATTTTGAATTTTGTTTCTGTCTTCTAAGGTATTAGCTATCCCATCCAATTTTGTGTCATCTTAAATTAATAAATAATACTTGATGTATCCTGCACACAAGGGCAATTCCATCAATATTTTCAATGCTAGTGTGGGTTTTAACTGAAGTCTATGAAGTTGATTATGAAATGCAAGCGATATAATATGCTTAGAACATGCTCAGTAAAAGGTGTAAACAAGAATATCTTAAATAACCTATGACTTAAGCTTTTAAAACAAACTTCGTGTAAAAACTCAAATCAAACAGCAAAGTCATTTGGAAGTGTCGTGATTACAAAAGATGACCTTAATTTGAAAAGGTGCAAGTAATCAGCAATATTTAGCAGCAAATAAAAATGAATAGGTGCTTAAAATGACCCTTGATTGACCAACCAATGAATCAGATTACTTCCTGGAAATAAGGTAGTTCATTTTGTAGGACTGAGGCCGCAGTCCTAAGCAAACATATTTGGAAATAAACCCCATTGAAATTTGCTTCCAAGTAAACATGGCTACAAACCATTTTAAATTAAATACCCTGTAATATGTATTAACTGGCTTGAGGTCACACCATAAACATCCATGTTTATTAACAGCTGGAAATGTCTTTGATGCACTGCAGATTGTCTTTATTCACCTTTCTAATTTCCAAGCTATTTACCTACTTGTAACAATAGCTATAAGAATAAATTAGACTATTGTTGGTACTTAATGTTGGTGAGATCAATCAGCTGAAAGAAGCTGCAAATACTGAGCAATATCTAATGCTGCCCGTGCACCAGCAAGACCCACCACCAGTGCAATGGGAATCTGTTGGTCCTGCAGCAAACATTCGTTTCCAGAATGCAGCAGGGAGCTTTGGTGACCTGTCCCATTCCAGACTCTGGCGTTTATGGTCATTTCCAGGGTTGCTTTATTATTCAGTTCATGTGCAATTGGTGAAAGGGAATTAGTCTTGCTAAAAGGGAATAGCTTTATGCAACTACACTTAAAAAAAAAAAAAAATTCGGGGCAAATATGTATTCCAGCACTGGAGAGGAGTGCACAGCCTCAAAAGAACTAGATAAATACATGTTCTTAAAAAGGACAAAGTGGTGTAGCATTGCTCTGAATGGAGGGGACAACCTTCTTTCATCTGCCACTGTTTGCTTTAAGGGACAGATGAATATTCTGGTGAAAGGTGGAACAGCAGGGGAACATACAGCCTCCAGAGTAGTCACCCAGTGAACAAAATGTTCAAAAAGGTTTTTAAAATCTTGGTAGGAGCAGTTGTGATGCTGGTCATTAGTGATGGCAGTGGCACCATCAGCTCATGGGGCCTGTTGCACTTGTGCAGTCACCGTCCACAAAGCGCTTGTAATGACAGTGAATATACAACTTGGAGGCAGGGGGCTGAGGGCAGAGAAAATCACTTTCGGTTACCAACAAAATATAATCCCCACCAACAAAATGTGATATTCCAAAAATATAACCAATGCCTTGAGGAAGAAAATCTGGATCTCCAGCAAAAATTGAGTAACAGCTGTGAGCCTGTGCTCAGGACTAAGCTTTTTGGGGAGCAAATAACAACAAAAGATTGGTGAACCATAACGTGAAATTAACTGTTGTAAATTAAGTTCATTGAGAGTAGGGTGTGTGGGGATTTTTTTAGCTATAATGTCATAAAACATAATCCAGTGCAGGTGTCACCATGCTGGTTATAATGTTTCATATGTTAGGCCTGGAATCCATTTGCTGTCAATGGTGCAAATTTTAGCTCGTTCCTCCCCACTCCTCTCCTTGTCACCTACCTATGTGTAGTGCACAAATGTAAATATATAACACACGCACACACATAAAGCAGTTTCAGAAGAGACAAATTTAAAGTGGAGAAGGGGTGTGTGTGTGTACGCGTGCTTAAGGCTTCACCCATTTTCCCAATCCAAATCATGTTTCCCCCAACCCCAAGAAGCTTTTCCTCCTACGGGATTTCAGATGTGTAGCATATGAAAGATAGAAAGACTAGAAACAGAGTATTCCAAAAATATATTTAAGCTAAACGTTTCGCCTTCCGCATCAGCAGCTTTATTTTACCGTAAGACTGACAGCGTCCACAGTGGATCCAGGGCCTCCTTGTGTCTTTGCTGTTGTGCCGCTTTACACCAACAGACGTGCACACGCACATATATATGGAACCTCATAGGCTAAAAAAGAGGCTTGTGGGAAATTTGCAGGAAGAGATAAGCAGTCCATTCTAAATTCCCCCATCCTGAAGCTGCTTTTTATTACAATAAAAATGACAGGGCACCGTTATGCATGTTTCTCTGTACTGTGTACTTTGCCTTCAAGTAGCTTCACTCATACAGTAGATCCTGTAGAAGGTACAGTGTTACTCTTCAGATTGATCTGGTTGTTTTCAAGGGCGCAAAATGGAGTACATTTCATGCAATATTCTAGAAATGTATGTCTGAAGAGGAAATTATAGGGGTAAAAGATCTCATGGTCACCATGGTAGTTTTCTCTACAACAGTTGCTAGAGTAAAGCATGAATGCCAGGAATGGGTACTAAGAACCATTATGCTAGGTGTATAAGATAATAAAATCTGTTCTGGACACTCACCCTTTGCTTCTGCAGACTAGAGGGCCAGTTGTTTCTTTCATTATCTTACTATTTTATGTATGTATGTATGTAGCTCTCAATTACATGGCTCAAGAGGAGGGCAATCATATTTATTTCTGAATTCACTGAAAAATATCTCAGAATATTTTTGTCTTAATTTCCTATATATCTATGAGGTAATTTAAAAAACAAAACATGTAATTTATTCAGAACTGTAGGGCCTGATCCAGTCACTCTGATCATCCATCCCTCATAGGTACAGAGGTACCCTCTTCCCCCACCAGCCCTCCTCCCATGCCCACGGACTGTGGGCCATCAGAGCTGGTGTACTGCATGGAAGACAGGATTTCTGTCATGTCCCAACTGGAGGAGTGCTCCTCAGAGGGGGAGCTAGAGGCCCCAGAAGCCCAAGATACCCCAGACCAGGGACTGCCCCCAGACCCCCAGGAGCCTGAGCCTCAGGGGAAGTAGCTGCAGGGCCATCCCTGGCAGGAGAGAGGGGCTGTGCCTCAGAGGCAGAGACTGAGCCACCCCCAATCCCCGGGAGCGTTGTCACCTCAAGCGACAGGCTAGCAGGGCTCCTGTGTGAAGGAGTGCTCGCCTCCAGAAGAGGTCTCCTCAGGAGGAAGGGACTCCTCAGGGGTAGGCTCTGGAAAGGGAGCTCTGACTGCTGCAGCTGAGCTCTGGGTGGGGTCTGGATGGCTATAGGGTTAAAAGCCTTCACTGGAAACCTAGCTGGTGTTGGAACAACTTGGTCCGTCCAGCCTCTGCCATGTCCCTTGCCTCCTGAATTGTGCCCTGTGTGTGATGCACTGTTTCCTGACCTTTTGGACTGCTCACTGACCCTGCTTCTGGACCGCGTAACGTCCCTGACTGACTGACTGTGTTCGACCTCTTGCTTGGTGTCTGGATTACTCCTGCTGCCGCCTGATCCTTGTTGCCTGCCTGCCTGCGCTCTATCCTCTGCCTGGATTTTGACCACCACCACCTGAGCTTAAAACTCTTTGGACTGAAACCTGTGCGCTTGACCATTTGCTTGCCAGCTTGACCACCCCATTGCCTCGCTCCCTGTACATGCTTGCAGCCAGCCAAGACTCGCTCTCGAGCAGGACAATTCTGAACATGGACTGGGAAAAATGGGAATGTCTCATACATATAGACCAGCCTTCCCCAGATTGGTGCCCTTCAGATGCTTTGAACTACAATGTCTACAAGCCCCAATCAGAACAGGCAATGGTCAGGGATGACCGGAGTGTTTGTTTGTTTACGAAATTTATCAACTGCTTTATATCTAAAAGGATTCCTGATCAGCGAACAAATAAAAAATCAAGTTATACCTAAATATCTAAAATCAAGTTATACCAATAAAACTATGGCTGGGCATTCAGGGAAAACTTGTTAAATAAAAAATGTTTTTAGCGGATGCCCAAAACAAAGGACTGTTGGCATCTGCCTGACATCAACTGGCAGGGAATTCCACAGAAAGTGAGCTAGGACACTAAAAGTTCTATCTGAATGTATACTAAATGGACCTTAGGCCCATGTGCAACTACCAGTAGTGCCTCATCCAAAAACCTCAGTGATGAGGCAGGCTGATAAGGGGGAAGGCACACTCTCAAATATAGATCCACCATATTGAGTTGTAGTCAAAAACCTCTGGAGAGCACCAGGTTGGGAAAGGCTGTTGTGAACTATATCCATTTCTATTTCATCTTTCTTGTTACTGGTTTGTTATTCAGAAATAACTCCTTATTCCTATCCCAAGAAGGTTGTTCCACTATGTTACCTGCCCCCTCCATTAGACATAGATGTAGAATCACAGGGCTGGAAGGGGCCTACAAGACCATCGAGTCCAACCCCCCACTCAGTGCAGGAAGCCTGATTCCCAGGCGGTCTCCCATCCAAGTACTAACCAGGGTGCTTAGCTTCATTTATCTAGTGATATTTAGATACTGGGTTGGATCCAGCTGTAGGCATATGGAGAAAAGATGCAACTACTCAACTCCTATTTTGCTCAGTCTTCACCTATAAGGAAAGTTGTGTTCCACTTGAAACAAGTATAACAAATTATATTCTATTTATTTATTACATTTCTATGCCACCTAATAGCCAAAGCTCTCTGGGTGATTCACAACAATTAAAATGATACAATTTGACGTGGTAAAAAATATCAAAGTTTAAAAGTACAGTATCAAACTAAAATGAAAAGTAAAAACCAACATAAAACCTAGCAACAGTGTAAAGATTTAAAATATAGTAACATATTAAAAAATGACAGAAACTGAAAGACTAAAATGCCTGAAAAAAATAAGGTGTTCTCCTGGTGCTGCAAAGATGTAGCTGTCAGGTGAGTCTCTCTGATATAAGGAGGGGTGTACAGCCCGGGATAGGTAAGGAGGTAGTTAAAGAACACCTAGGTACTTTAAATAAGTTCAAGTCTCCAGGGCTAGATGAATTACACCCCCAGGTGCTAAAGAAGCTTGCAGATGTTACCCCAGAGCCACTTTCAGTAATCTTTGAGAACTCCTGGAGAATGGGTGATGTGCCAGAAGACTAGAGATGGGCAAACGTTGTACTCATCTTCAAAAAGGAAAAGAAGGTAGATCCAGGAAACTAAAGACTAATCACCCAGATTATTAAGATGTTGGTCTGTGAGCATCTAGAAAATAATGCATTGATTACTAGGAGTCAACATGGGTTTGTCAGGAATAAGTCATGCCAGGGCCATCTTTATCTCCTTTTTTGATAAAACTACTAGTTTGGTAGATCATGGGAATATTGTGGACCTCGTATATCTTGATTTCAGCAAAGCATTTGCTGAAATAATACCTTTGTTGACAAGATGGTAGAATGTGGGTTGGATGCTACTACTGTGGATCCACAGCCTCCTAATAGTAAGAGCTGATCAGCAGTGGAACAGACTGCTTCAGGAGATGGTGGGACCTCCTTTGCTGGAGGTATTTAAGTAGTGGCTGGATGGCTATCTGTCAGGGATGCTGTAGCTACAACCTGCATTGCAGAGCCAGCTTTGAGCTGGGGGTTGGACTGAACAATCTTCAAGGTCCTTTCCAACTCTGTGATTCTATACTTAGAGTAGACCCACTGAAATCAATGGTATAACTTAATTCAGTGGGCTTCCTCTTAGTATGACTAAATCTGGATCCAACCCATAGATTAGGGATGCACGCACCAAATATTCTTACGTGAACACTTTTGGGATGAAAATTTCCTTTAGGAGGGAATAGTAATTGTTCTCCCAAACCCCTTGTCAAACACTGGTCCTTTTTAATGTGTAATTGTAGCCTGACTTGCTGCTGCTCCAGATGCATTCATTTCCTACCCCTATCCAAAAAATTAGGGCCTACTTCTCAATTATTAAGTGATCCCAGCCAATGAAAGATCACGTAGTGCATTAAGATAATCAAAGGAGGCGCTTTCCCATGTCCCACCCATAGGAGAAGTGCATTATGCATGTAAAAAGACAGGGCATTCCCTGAGGTGGCACCCTAACTCTGGAATGACCTCCCAAAGGAGGTATGCTCGGCCCCAACACTACATTCCCTCCACAACCAGGTTAAACCTTTATGTTTGTCTAGGTATTTTAAATGTATTGTATTTTCAGCAGCTTGAATAGTCTTTATTCCTCTCAGTTTTAGAGTATTCTTAAAGTTTTTTTGTTATTTTATCATCTTATTGAAGATCTGCATTTTTAAATGTACTCTGCCCTGGAATCCATTTTTGGATTAAGGTGAGTTTATAATTAAAAAAAAAAACACAAATACATATATAAACAGTGAACACTGTCAGTGCCATAGCCAATTTGGCAACAAGACAACCTCATTGAGGGCCAATGCTTCCTGTATCACATTACCTTCGTTCTGAATGGTGGCATGCACTGCTGCTGCTGGAGATGTCAAGGCCTGGGGAAAAAAACAGAAAAATTAGGGGAAAAGTTTTCTTCAGTTGTTTTCCAAGTACCATTTTTGTTTTTATCCGAAGAACTGGAAAAATTGAACAGCTTTGGATTATGAAATATTTTATTTTATAATTTAAGAAAAAGTATTTATACATTGTTACCCAGCCTTTACTCCCCCCCTCAAATGATTTCTAAAAACTATGTAAAAAAAAAAAAAGACTAGAAATATAAAATGTCTTGAAATAATGAAACCATGGGGGAATGTTTTTTTAATCCTCTCTGTAAGATTTACAACATCACTATAGCTTTCATTCCTTATTAAAATTATTGATCTAAAGTATATTTTACTGATAGTTATGCTCAGTTTCCCAAAATGTGAGTAGAGTCACCATTGTGCACACTTGACAGTAAATGTGCATTCATGACAGCTCGGGTTTTGTTCTATAGGATCCTGTGTTTCTGATGCTGTAGCAGTTATTTAATGTACTTCTAAACTATTCAGACAATAATTACAAATTTACTGAGTTCTCTTTTAAAAGCTTAAAAATATAATGATAATTTTATGAGTAAACTAAGTTATACATAAAATAGCTTTAGGAACAGAAAGGCTGCTTTATGTTCCTAAAGCTGCTGCCCTCTGGATGTCTTGGACTACAGTGCCCAGCATTCCCGACCATTGGCCATGTTGCCTGAGGCTGATGGGAGCTGAAATCCAAAATATCTGGAGGGCACCAGGTTGGGGAAGGCTGTCTTAAAGCAAGAAAGTGACTTCAGAGCTGTAAAGAGCACTAAAAAAATTACGTATTGCTTATTTTCCATTTTTCCCAAAATTCATTTTGTTCTGACCCACCCCCCTGAAAAATAAGTTTTTTTTCCCCCACAGCCTCAAAATTTCCAGACATTTTACATCTCTAGTAGGGGTGTATGAAACCCCACTTACCTCCGTCCACAGGGGTCCACGGGAGGGGGTAAGCGATCCGTCCCTCCCCCCCAGAATCCTCCCCGGCCAGCTCCGCTCTGCTCCGCGGCAAGGCCGCAGAGCCTCTGCCCGGGGCTGGATGCAGCCGGACTTCCGGCTACTGCGGCCGCAAATGGCAGCCGCTATGCCGGCCGCCATTTGCGTCCCTGCCAAGCCGTGATAGACTACGTAAGTATGCGGCCACTACGCCATTTGCGTCCCTGTCTTTTGCTGTGATAGGCTACATAGATACTTATGTAGCCTATCACGGCTCGGCAGGGATGCAAATGGCGGCTGCTACAACGGCTGCCATTTGCAGCCGCAGCAGCCCAGCAGTGGCCAGAAGACGACCCGGAGCCACCACCAGGTAGGTCCGTTCCGGGGGGGATTTCATGGGGGGTGGGGGTAGTCAGTTCCGCCACGGACTCACTGGAGTCCGTGGCAGAATTCTCTGCCATCCCTAATCTCTAGCCACCACCTGAATGAATATCAGGGAATCACGGCCGTTATTTGGGCCACCATAGATAAACAATGCAGGAGCTGCACTTCCAAAACTTGAACAATTGGCAGTGCTTCAGTTAATCCCCAATTTAGATAGATACCTTTATACATACAAATTTTTTCATTCTTGTTAGGAAGGAGGAGTTTGTCAGAGAACACTTTTCATCTGATTTTTGTGTGTTTGCAGAAGACAAAGTAGCGTCAGTTGCAAAGTTTAGAACTATATAATTTTATTGGCCCCTTCGTGGGAAAAATCCACACAATAGTGAAACCACAGTATGAAATATTGAAACAGAGAGAGATTGAGTTATTTCTCACCTCTTATAGCCTGTCTCTTGTGGGAGCTATAGTTGGAGTCTGGGCAAATCCTGTTATATCTGCGGATCTTGGTTTTGTGGGGAAACTGTAGTGCCAGCTTTAAGGAAGCATAGATAAACATCGAAGATGTCTCTTAATTACAAAGGGTTTCTCCCACCGTTTGCTTAAAATGCGGCTTATGCAAGGGAATTTTCTGGTGGATTTAGTCCAGAAATCTCTTCCTTATGGATGTACACTGAATGCTTGAGCTCTCTTCAGAGGAAACTGTTGGGCACCTATTACCTTTCAGACCAAAATTAACTTCTCTCCCATCTTTGGGATTTTGTGTGTGTGTGGGGTGGTGGTGGTGGTAAACCAACCTGGACTCTTTTTTTTTTTAAGTGAAGGTTGGTATAGAAATGTTTTAAATAAACAAAATAGAGATACTAAATCTTTTCTACCCATTACTATTTCTTGTCAATTTAATAAAAAAGGAACATCGATATTTGACATTACCTCCACCCCCATTCAGTATTCAGCCAAAGCAGGTTTTGTATGATGCCAGAGAAGGTGGGGTGTATTGGCGCACACAGGTCAAGCTTTTCTTTTCATCCATCCCTTAGCATACAGTCTTCTCTCTATAATTCAGAAGCAAGAACTACTTTATTTATTTATTACATTCCCATACCATTCAATGGCTGAAGCTGACTAAGGACCCAATCCAAGATCTCCCCACACTGTCTACCATGTCTAGGTGCTGCTCTGCCCTCTCCCCTGCAGCCCCAGCAAACCCCTAAACATGCCTGGAGTTTGTGACTGCAGAGTCCAACAGCCCTGCTCCTGCTGTAACTGCGGGAGTAATTTCAACAGTCCCCACTCAGAAGCAGCAGGCCGGCCCACAGCACGCCGATCTGTTGCGAGGAACTGCTATACCTGAATAGAGCACTGCGGGTATGTAGGTCCTGGCTAGGCACTACTAAAACTGCTTACTTCTCTCACAGCAGCATTGCTGGACAGAAGTAGTGTTGTGGGCCAAGCAATAACCCAAGCCAAGGTATGCCTGGATTTGTTAGGGCTGCGGGGTCTTCAGGTGCATCTAGGGATGTATGAAAATTTTGTTATGATTTGTTTTTTGAGCAGAACGTGCCTCGTTCGCACTTGCAAAACCATTTGGGGGGCAAAGTTCATTTATTCCCGAGCTTGCAATCATGTTCACAAAATGTGTTCATTAGGAGAATGTGCATTTTAGAGAAAGAGAGAGAGAGAGAGAGATACGCATTTTCATGCTTTAGTCAATAGGGGAAAAGTGTGAATTTGGGTGCATACTTTGAAAAATGCGCACCCAAATGCGCAGTTTTCCCATTTGAACAGCAACAAAAAGCTTGTATTTGGGAACCAAGCGAATGCAGACCAAGTGGAACTCTGAAAACCTCAACAAGCTCAAGCCTTGTTGATTATCCCATCCCTAGGCGTATCAGGCCGCACCTGGCATTGATACTCTGTGCAACAAAAAATATGGATCTAGGCCCCAAATGATTTCTTTCACAGCAGTTATGCACTACCAAATGAACTATATTATCAACTGTATTGTCATGCAAAGAACACTGAATACTGCTAGAGTGTGGGGAAACTGTGAGGAACCAAAAGGGAATAAGAACCACCCCTGGCTAAAGTGTAACCAATGTTATCCGTGATTCAAGTTTTAAAGGATCTTTGAATTAAAACTAATCGTATTTCTAAGACAATATATGTAATAAGTACCTTAAAATATGAGTGCTAAGAATGACAAAAAACTCTTGCAAACTACTCTAAAACAAATCGTATTTGTGCTTTGAAAAATAAGAAAATAGAAAACTATATTCAAAATATACTAAGAACTGGAGATCACAAAAAAATTATTATTATTATTATTATTTTTTTAAAAAAACCCAACTATTTCTATCACTCTCCTTGTTTCACAGATCATTTAAGGAATTTTTTGTGTGAACTTTGAAAAAAATCAAATGATTTTGGCAGCTAAGGAGCGCTGCCACTTGTCTGAGCTACATCCCTGGGGATATGACCCTTTTAATCCTCTTTAGTTAATGTATTGGTGATCTTTACTTAGGAAAAGTAAACAGTGCTGATCTGAACAAAGAGGAGGTCATGCTTCCTGCATTACACTCTGACCCAGAGGTCATGGCCTTTGTTCACTTCTCAATAGGAATTGCTCTCGGAGGGCCACCACAAAATGGAGAACTAATTTAGGCACGTGCTAGCATAGAAAGGAAGAGTATCAGGATTACTTCATTTAAAACTCTTCAGTACCAACATTTACACGGACAAAATGGGAGTACGTTTTTGTTAGTTTCCCTCAAATCTCTTGCATGACTACATTTCACAAGTATCGCTAGAGTGGTTGTGGCAAATTGTTGAGTTATACACTGTGTATTATCCAATACGAACAATTCTATAATAATTTACTTTGGGAACACTGAAATGTAAAAAATTACAAAAAGCAAGGAGGAACATCAAAGCCCTAAACTTTGGTGAGTGACCGGCTAAATCTAAGAGTGTCTTTCAAAGATACTGTTTAAAAACATGTATGGTGTGCTTTGGGAATGGAATCTGACATTTCCTCAGCAGACGTTTGAATAAAACTCTTCAATTTTAACTTCCCATGCAGAACCATCCATCTCAGGCCTTCACTACACTATAAGGAAAACATCTTACTATTGAAATAGAGGAAGAGAAATTATGAGACATGAAGTAAACTGTGATATAAAAATGTATGGACTGGTGGTTCACCGTCTTCTAGGTGTTGTAGCAAAATTAACTTATTTACTTACAGCACACCTAAAATAGAATTTTATCTATCTATCTTTTTTGTTCCTTAATTCTTGATACAGAAAATAGTTTTGTTTTCATATTAACTACCTCTGTTTATTTCTTCTCCAGATACACAATACAGAGAATAAAATCCATAGAAAAAGAAACTATTAGTTCATAAAGAAATTCCCATTAATTCTTAAAATAACAGTATATGTTCTGAGTGAAACCTTTTAACCTATGTCCTTTTCTACACTAAACACATTATATAAAATCAGCAGGGATTATATTGAATATAGGAACAGGATCCTTCTAATACTGTCTTGTCCAAGTTTGTGTTTATCTCATAATCAATTTTACATACTTTTTCATTTGTTCACATAAGTAGACTCTAGTGCAAGATTGCATGTGCACTACGATAAAACAGCTGATGCAAATCTACATAAAACTTCATGTTTGTTTTGGTGTTTAATATCTTGTTCTTCTGTGTTTGTTCCAAACAGTGACATCTCTGAATTACCGGTGATAGAGCTGATGCAATAAGGGTACTGACCCTTCTTTCCATATTAAATTGTTGCTGGCTCAGATTTTGTGACACCAAGCGCTAGCCAGCAAAATCGTGATTATTCTATTTGGCAGTATTCATTGGTTTGAAATGACTAATATCTGTAGTTAATGCCTTTGGGGTTGTGCTTATACTGCCTTATACTCATTGTGCATGCAGAAATGTTAGAGGACCCTGACAAAATTAAAACAGTAGGGTTAAAGAATTGGATTGGGATAATATGGGTGGCCTATTAATGGAATGTTTATTCCCACCAATATTATGTTGCATACCTACACTGCAGTGCAGCCAAAGTATATTTGATAGATGCTATGGACACGAAACATATTTGGAGGAAGTGTGAAGCTACGCTCTTTGGAGGCTATGGCAGTTTGCTTGCTACCTTTCGGTTATATACTATTTTGACTTGTAGCCTATCTACCTAGTAGAACAAGAACAACATCCTAACATCATCAACAGCTTATCTATCAAAAAAATAAATGGCTCGAGGTATAAGAGCTCTCACATCATTATACTTTGTAATGATAATGCTGATAATGATAAAGTTGTATGTACTGAATTATAAAAGTATTTTTAAAGAAATCATTTGTAAATGTATTAACTGAGCTGTTAGCTTAATTTTAGTCATTTCTCCTGGAGGAGAGCAATCAGCTCAAGTGTTAACTGGGAATTCATACACAAATAGGCTTATGGCCTATGCCACTAAGCAATGATAGTACTCTGAATTTGTTAAGAGAAAATGGAACATATAGTTTAAATATATTATGGGCTACCCTTTTTATGCTTCATCATTTCGAAGTATTACAGCTTCTGAATAAATGGGAGTTGTGGAGAAACTTTTCCAGGCAAAAGTTATTATAAGAAACAGGTTAAAAAATGTGATCATACTTGGAGCACCACTTCATCTTGGAAAACTGTATAATGTATTTTTTAGAAAGTAACATCCAGAAAGAAAAATCCGTATGTGTGTGTAGGTAATGTTTAAAAAACCTCTGCTCTTTAATTTTATCCAAATCAAGAAAAGGCTGAAATAGTATAGATTTGAATACCTACTATGAGCTTTTAACTAAGTTTCATGAGGATTAAGTTTCACATATGAAGGGAGAGTGAAATATATCTGACAAGTATTTTCTTGGATATATGCACTATAAAACAGAATATTTCTTGATACTTGTATTTAGACGGACTTCCTCAATGTTTTTTTTTAATTCAGCTTGGCCAGACTGCATGCTTTAATTTTGCTTCTCCGCAGAATTTGGTTTTGTAACAAGTATGTCTTACTTTTTGTTAAGATGTTGGGTAATTTTGTGGAATATCTTTGTTTACGCTACAAGAGTGCTTAATTCTTTTTATTTATTTTTTTACTTAGAAGTGGCAAAAATTCTTCTCCTGTTCAAAGAATGTTGTGGTGTGAATGTAGTTTTATCCAGTACAAACTCCCTTTATTTCAGCATTGTTACGGTGCTTAGAACTACATGGTGTACACTTGGAAGCCTGTAAAGGCCTGATCCTTATATGGTTGATGTGATGCATTCTTTTAGAAAAAGGCGAGTCCTTCATTATACAGTTTTATTATACATTTGATGTAATGTATAATAACGAGTATTGATGGAACAAAGCAGATCACAGACAAGATCTGTACAAATACCCCTGCATCAAAATGGTGTATTTTGTTGTATGCTGTTGAGCTCTCTGTATATAATAGATAAACTTGTTAGTCAATGTTTTAATCTTTGGTGACTTTCTCATATAGCTGTTCCTTGAAATGTAATCTTTTTCACTACCAATAACAATTATGTTTGTGACAGCTGCTAAAAAACAAGAAAGTGACAAGTAGTGTATAAATTTTGCATGAGGATAATTCTGTAACAATAAATTCCAGACAGGCACACATGTTAGTCTGTAGCAGCAGAAACAACAAATAATCCTTTGGGACCCTAAAGATGAACAAAAATTAATCAGATTCATGAAGTGCCCATGCAAATGTGTAGGAAGATACATTTGAATACAGAGAAAAGAAGTTGTTTTGTTTGTTTTAAATAATAATAATAATAATAATACAACAACACCCTTTTCAGGTGAGGCTAATGAAAATATACAGTGTGTTTGCGGTTACTCAGACCTGCCTTGATAAAGTGTGCTTCTGGGAAATGCTAGAATTTTCAAATGTGAATGGCATGGCATCCCTTTTTGTTGGAAATACAGAGGTCTTGGATTTTTTCCATTTTTGGAATAGTTGGAATGTGTTTACTTCAGAATAGTTTTGCTTGATTGCTCAGCTATCTTTCCACATGATGCATGTATACAGCATCTTTTCCCTGTTGTGGATACTTAAGACTAGTCAATTGGTGGTGGTTTTTCCAAGACACCATGCTCCAAAGTCACTTGAAGTTTTGCAAACAAAAGGAGAGTGGATTTGATTCTAATGAGGCTATCTCTTTTTTGCTGCTTCACAAGCAAAATTCACTTCTGTTTGTATGTTGGGAGGTAGCTGAATCACCCTCTTACTTTCTGCTTCCAGGAGGGTAAAGTGAAGCTACTGACTGGGTGACTATCCCCGTTCCCTTCTTGCAGAAGTGGAGGTATCATCCACCCTTACAGTTGGACCTTTTGATACAAGGCATTTTCTTAAAATTAATTAATTTAATAAATCATTACATGTAATAATTATATTTCTATCCTGTTCTATCTCCAGTGGCTCTCTGGGCAGATACATCAACAGCCCGATCCTTTACATATTTACTCTGAAACAAATCACACTGTGGTCAATTAGGATTGCAGCCTGAGAAGGCTTAAAAACATTAACAATGCAATCCTATGCATGTTTACTCAAAAGTAAGACCCACTGAATTAATGGGACTTAATCCCAGGTAAGTGTATAGGATTGCAGCCAAAAATAAACTTATTAAATGTAGGCAATGTCAGGAAAGAACCAGCTTCATTCCTGACTACTAAAGACATGTTCATATGAGGACGGTTATGCAGAACTTCAGGAAAATATTCAGCCTTAGATTTTCTCAGACCTCTGAAAGAAGATAATTCCTAAGTGAGGAAGTGACCACTGAGAATCTGTGTGCACTCGTGCTATGAAAATCATCGTTCTCAATTTACTTATCAGCTCAAGCCCTTCTTAATGTTTGAGGTAAGATCTGGCATTTAGTTAACTGCTGACTGTATTTATTTACCTGTACTGAAAATGGAGGGCAATAAAGTAATCCACTGTTACACTGAAATAAATGGAAGCTGTGCAAGAACACTACCAAGCTGGTCTTGCAGTATAGTGCTCCCATTAATTTCAGTTGTGGGGCTGGAAGTCAAAGCTAAAGACTGTGCCTTTAGCAGTGACGTGGCTGTGCTTGTTTTTCAGGGACTAAGCATGTTTTTAATTTGCTACTAAATAAAGTTAAATTATTTAACTTTATTAGTTAACTAAAGCTCTTGCTATTCTTATAAACTACTGTAAATGTGCCATACATAATCTAGAAATAATTATTTTAATAGTTTTTAACAGTGATTTTAAAGCACATTTCTTTCTGTGACACTTAGGTTGGTAATAGTACATTTTAAGCCCTTTAGAAAAATGTCCCTGTTTATATTCAACAGGAATGTGCACTCTGGGATCTAATTCTGCCGTTCCACAGAGGCAGCAGGCCTCTCCATGTTTCAAGGCCATGGGGCTGATAGTGAAAATATATAATTTATAGAATACTCAGAATATTAAGAACATGGTCCAAAGTTAAGCACACTGAAGTCACATGGATTTCAATGTTAAACTTAAGGAAATATTGAGCTTTCTCCCACTGAAATCGAAGGGTCTTACAAGCGCTTACCTCTGTATATCAAATAAGATGATCAAGTCAAATCCATGGTTTGGATACCTGCATTCCTTCCTAGACATCTGCAGATCTGAGCAGCCTGGTGTCTTCCTAGATGTCAGGTGTCTGAAGATTCTGCTGTGGGTTTCATAAATCTGTTCCAAGTCTGATGTTGTTTTGTTTTCTGTTTATCACAAAAGTAATTGGGATAAAAGGAGGTATGGATAACAATATTAGCAACAACAACAAAAAGTATTGCAGAGGGGATTCATGCATCATCACATTTGTTTGGTAAGCCAAGAAAACTTGATTAACACTGCTGCAAAGCTGAAGGTGACACCTCAACATAGCATAACCTTTCTCTCTTGCACTGTATTTTGCGAAATAGTTTACTGTAAACCAGGGGTGTGCAACTCATGTGCCTCCAGATTTTTTGTACTACAGCTCCCATCAGCCCTAGCCAGCAAAGCCAATGGCAAGGGATAATGGGAGTTGTAGGCCAAAACATCTTGAGGGCCACAAATTGCCCACCTCTGCCAAGTTCTTTGTGGCAAAGGACAATCTGTTTTGCTTATCGTAAAAGCCCTATATACATTGATGGTCATGTAATAACTGCTTTTTTGTAATTTACAATCACATTTAGAGCCACACACTTTACTGGATTTAATCAGTAGATATCAGTGGGACTAAAATGTAAATGCACTACACCTCACAGGCCACACAGCCTCTGGCATCTAGCTTCCTGTGCATAGGAATAGTACATAGTTACCTTAAGTAAACCCCATTAGACCTAATGGGACTTACTTCTGAGTAGGTACGTTTAGGATTGTGCTCTGAAAGATTGCTTTCGTTCCAGGTTATATCCAAAGCTGGCAAATAATTTGAAGTTCAGGGTAAAACAATGTATCATTTTCGCTTATAGAACCACCTGTGTCAGGAGCTGACTATCCTCAGCTTAAGCCAATGCCACTGCATTCTCTACTTTGGGATTGTCTACAATACTGATGGAGCTTGAAGTTGTTCACTGTTTTCAAAGAATTTGCATTATTGTTGTAGGGAACATTACATACATCTAGAAATACTGAGGGTAGGCCTTTTATCTAACAGTGGCCAGTAAGTTTTCTTTATTAAATTGGAAGTTTCAATAACTATACCTTAAATATCTTCACCTATATTGAGGCTTAGGTAATTAAGTGATTGATTTGATTGATCACTAAGGCTGCAAGCCTATACCCGCATACCTGGGAGTAAGCCCCATTTAATGCAGTGCGACTTACTTATGAGTTGATCAGTCATGTGTCTTTGATTAACTAACAGTGCAATCGTAGGCACACCTACTCAGAAGTAAGTCTCCCTGAATACAGTGGGACTTACTTTCAGGTAAGTAAGTATAGGATTGCATCCTAAACAATTGTTAAACTGACAGCCTGCTCCCTGCTCCCCAGTTAAAATGAAGTGTTTCCCATAATAACCATAATCTTTTAGGCTGTGTAACTATGTTTTGTTAAAACATCTAATGTGTTTAAAACTAAATTGTTTTAAAGAGAGGACAAGCAGTTTTGTGAAGAGAGGTTTTATCCAAGGTTAGACCTGAGAATCAGTTGGTTGAAATTGCTATTGCTGGGAGCCTGGACGGAAAAAAATCTCAATAATATAATTTTCATGTTCATTTCTTTTCTTTCTTTCCCTTTTCTTTCATTCCTACCACATAAGACCATAAGTACATTGATTACACAATGAGGTAATTATGGTGATTTTGTGTGTGTGTGTGTGTGTTATGTATAGGACACTGCACCACCTCTACAAGAGAGCTTCTTTACCGACCAGTGTGACAAAAAGTCATATTAAGGCTTTAGAGGATATTACTTAATGCTAACCCCTGCCCCCTGGTATTTTGTAATGGCAACTGAGGTTCTAATCTGCTTTATTAAAACATGTTTTTGTATAACATAACAGAAAGAATAAGTATGTATAATTTTCACCTTCAGATATAAAGCACTTCGGGTGTTGAGTAAATGTGGGTCAGTGTTTGCTTCCTTGATCAGAAAGTGGCTTTGAGGTGGTCTCTACCCATGCAGAAAAACTGTACAGGCATATCACTTAGTCTGGTTGTTTAAAAGATACAATATTTAACCCACTTTCTGAGCATGTCCTTCTATACTGAAAAATGTGGTCACACTCCCAACCCTGCCAAAATTAAGCACTTTTAAATCCCAGTGCTTAGATCTTTCCCGCTGGGATCAGTGCCCTACATTTTATTTTATGGGAGGGGTACTGATAAATGAGTTAATTCTTTCCAGAAATAACTGGAGGTCAACATTTTAATAAGTACTTACTCATGAGTAACACCACTGACATTAATTGGGCTTAACCACAAGTAAGGGCATTCACATTTGCAGTCACAAAATTTAGAGCCAAAGCAACATGATACAGAAACACAGTACTGTTTTTAATACAACTAAATATAATCTAAGTGTATTTGTATCAAATCTTTATTAATGCATTCATTTTTAAAGACTTCAGAATTTTGTACTTTGCATAATTAATAGTATTTTATCATGGTAATTTTTTTTAAAGACATTGCAGTTGACATTAGAGTTGAAATATAGAACACATTGATCTAAAATGGGAATTTCCTCTCCAAATGTGTGGAGAAAAATCCTTTTACAATTCGCAGTTTAGGGTAATTTTCTGAACAAAGCTATTTTAATATATAGTTCACCTGTTAAAAGTGCAACGGATACATATTTTTACATGCTTAAAGCAAAATAAGGGTGCAAACTGCTTACTAATACATTTCAAAATGACTACTGATTCGAAGACCTATTCTGCCATCACTTTGAAAACAAGGTTTAAAGTAAATTAAATTTGTGGGAAAATGAAAGGGAATTGGCCCCCAAAGTCCTTAATTTTGCAAAAGCTGTGTAGGTGGGGGGTCCTTATTAGCAAGATATGGCAGAAAATTTACTAAGGAAAGTTTGCTAATTTATGAATTAAGGTATATTTTATAAGTTATACAGAAGAGGAGGAATAAAATTCGAATGTATAGATCACTGAGCTTCAAATGTTAAAATGATGGCAAAAAGTACTTGTTAAATATTCTACCATGTTTAATCTCCTTCAAATGCATAGAAATTATAAGTACTGTAGAAAGAGTTACTTGCTTTTGAATAGGTGCAAGAATTTTGGGGCCCCCAGTGTTTATTTTTAATTTAAATAAATAAAATTTCTTTTACACACAGAAAGACAAAAGCCCACTTTTTGAAAGGTTGCAATGTAAGCAAATGCATGTTTAATATCCCTTACCTAATTGATTTGAAATATTTTTAAAGTATAAGTACAATCAGTACAGTAAAATATCAGTGCAATCTCAGATATCATTTAAGAAGCTGTCATAGCAGTCACATTCACTCGTACCACAATATTTTGGAAATATTGTTGCTTTCTTTTTTTAAAAGTTACTAATGGAGCAACTCAGTAAGTAACAGCAAATGCCATCACTCATAAATATAGCATGTATTAGAAATATAACACTGACTTTCTTAAATATCAGTAGGTTTAATGTACTGTAATAACAGTTTTTTAAAAAAGCAATATGGAAAGGTAAATGGCCTGTTAAATCTAAGAATGTTTTAAAATGTGTTTATTTTTATCTCTGTTCTAAACTACACCACACCAAATCAGTCTTTAAAAACAGTGCATTTGATGTTCAGTGTGTACCAGCATTGAGCACTTGTGAAACTTTAGTGCATTACATCCCTAATTCTGTGTTTTGTCTCTGTGAAAGTGCTGTAAATATTCATTGTTTAATATGGAAATAAGGGCAAAATGTTGATACTGACTATTTTCAAGCAAGCTGTTTTGCCCTTTTTCTTTTTCTTGTTTAAGGAAAGAAAACTCTCAATATTGTGTTTTTGCACATTTGTTAAAAACCGGTAATTTGGTGAACTGTTTAATGCATTCTTGGTGGAGAAACACATTGTGGATGGGGTAGCAAACATTTTCTACTTCCAACGTTTCATTTTATAGGGTTACCAGTTCAGTGCCAAGTTTGTTTTGAAACATCATTGTTAAAACATATGGGTCACAAGCCCCATTGAAATGGATGGGAGTTGCACAAGAGTAGTACTGTGTTCTTAGACAGGTTGCTTTCAATGGCACTTGTGGGACTGAATGTCATGGTGGATTGTGACCATATTTTATTGATAGCAATACTTTTATGAAATACTTTACTGCATTGTGAGCATCAATCTATCTATAGCTAGAGAAAGAGAGAAGGTGTTGGTCTTACATACTTCACTGTTATTCTCAATGCTGATTAATTCTTGATGGCTCTCTTACCGCTAGGTTTGAGTTACATAAGGGAATATGCACTTTATTCATGTGCAAGTATAAACATAGGTATGTAATCCATATACATTGTGGTTTTAATTGTTGTGAACCACCCAGAAAGCTTTGGCTGTTGGGCAGTATAGAAATGTAAGAAATAAATAAATAAATACAGCACAATAGTAAATATAGGAATTTTGGCCTTGTATGTCACCTAAAACCTAAGCATTAAAACCAGCTACATCTATTTTTTGCCATATTAAATGCCATATTGAAATTAAGCCCTCCATGTATGTTTTTTGATTTATGGAATAGGGAATGAGTTCTTTTCTAGAGTAACTCAAGTTTCTCCAGAGTTTGTTTGTTTTTTCCCATTAGTAAGCAAAACAGTTGTGTAAATAAAAAGAAAACTGACCACAAACACAAGGAAGACTTAGAGTCCATCTTGGATTTTCAAAGAATACGAAGCTCTTAAAGTAAATGTGGAGAAAATGAGCTGTTAAACTCAATATGATTTCTGGCTCACCGACAATTATAGCTACCAAATACTCTGTTCATCTTCTTAAAATTTTCATACCATACAATATTGCTTTCAAAGTAGTTTAATAATTATTTTCACTTTCCACAGTGATATAAAATATAGATGTTAACTCTATTGTGATAAAATTGGTACAATGAATGTATACTTTGCATTCCTACTTCTCATTGAGTAAAACCAAACCTGAGTAAGCTTACCACCCTTAGTCATCATGATTAATTAAAAACAAGAACTAAAAGATGCCTCAAAAGTTACTGTGGTTTTGGAAAAAGTAAAAGTGTTAATTCATTAGAGTCAGTCAGTTTCGTAATTTCACCTTGCTACCCAGTTTGGAGAGGTTATGCCACAGAGAATTGACCAAAATTAATCAACAGATAAGATGTGTGTGTGTGTGCGTGTGTGTGTATGTATGTATATATATGATACTTCTACAAATTGGTTACGAAATGATCTCAGGGCACTTAAGTTCTATACTTTTGTGCTAGTTTTGCAATTGTGCTGCCAATGTAATAAAATATCAACTGCTTTTTATCATGTGCAAAAGCAAATGCTTAAAGTACTGTGGCAATCATTTGCAAAACTAATATTATGCAGCTAAAATTATAATTTGTCCGTTGCACACACCTATCAATTAAGGTAATACTACAAATCTGTCAGTGCAGCAAAAGTATTGGTGTAAGACATATACTATACACATGGTTGGTTCATGATTATTTCTGCACTTCAGAGAAAAAAAGGGATGTAAGATAGTGATTTTTTTAATATGGTTAAAGGGCGTCACACAATTTTCGTATCATAAAGAAAAATATTAAAAACGCTCGTGGATGCTCTCCATGCTGAAAGACGCACCAAAGCTTAGGTGGGACAAGGCCGAGTTTGTGAGAAACTGAATATACTTTCTTGAGTGTGTCCTTAAAAGGAGCAAAACTAAGAAAAGTCTGGTTTGAAAAGGGGGAAATTGTTGTCATGATCTGCAATATTTGTAGCTGGGTAGACAGTCAAATGCTGTGAGGCTGTAGCTTTCATTACCCCAAACTGATGGCTTTTTCTCTGCTAGCTGTTAGGATGTATATTGAACCAGAAGTAGTTACAATGTGAGCTTCGCTAGTTTAAAATAATGTTTGACTTAGCTTTAGTCAAGCTATGTAGGTGGACAGTAGACCAGATAATGTCAATGCTGTACATCTATAGTACTACTGAAATTGGAAAATATGAACTTCCATTTGGAAAAAAGGACGGCTGCAAGTTTTCATGCCAGGGAGTTGTCAAGTAGAAGACTTAGTGAGCAGCAGCAGCACGGCAAAGAAAATGTGTCTTGCAATAAAGACAGACTTTACATTTAACTTCTCCAAGTCAATAAATCTCCCAGTGAATATTATCGGAAACAAAAGACACTATTTCTAAGGAGAATTTTGCACAAGGAAGTAGAGGACAGATATTTGTCATATTATAGACAGTAAAATTTGAAAACAGTTGATCTGAAAGTACAATGGCAGAGGTGCCAACAATATGCATCCAAGCAACAGCACTGCTAACGTTCCACTCAGGTGACAACCTTGTACACACTTACCTGGAAATAAGCCCCACTGAATTCAATGGGATTTCTGAGTAAACATATATAGGAATTGCACTGTTAATGCCTATATATGCCCCATGGCAAAGTACCTTACACAAATAGGAGATTCTACGAATGACTGTTTCAAGGTATCCTTTTTAAAAATGTACATTGAGTTAATCAAGTCTGTGCATTGTGAGGCTTTTGTGCGTGTGTGGGACAGAGCTTACAAAATACACTAATTGCCAAATGCACCAGTAGAAGGGAAAATTAAATATCTATCTATTTCTAATACGAAAGTGGGATTTCAATTGGTTGATTGAAATGGTGAGATGTGACGCAGAAGGACATTTGGATGGGTAGCAAGGCTGATGTATGCCAAAACAGGCATACCAAGAAATACTGTCGTTGCTATGAGAGAGAGAAGTTGTGCAGGCCTTATATCCTCCTATTTGGCTCGCCCCTTTAGAAAGGATTGAGATGAATACTTTCATTAGAAACCCAAGCCTGAGAGGGGCGTGTAATATATCTGTGTATAAAATATAGGGTGAAAACAGACATTGTGCACTTTACAGTGTAAAGTGAGATGGTTTCTTGGGCACATTCTCTACCCTGAAACCAAATGCTTCAGAAAGCTATGACTGTGTGCTCAATCCACTTTCACCACACTCTAGAATATATGTCTTCAACTGTAGGCAGCTAACGGGTCATACAGGCAGTCACAGATCTATCCCTCTGTCTGTCCGTCCACTCACCCATCCACGCACAAGAGATGCAGGTTAGATTACTGGCTACAAAAGGAGACAAAGGATTCCAGAGGGAGGGTAGGTGGGTGGCTGAGCGTTACCCTCCTATGCGGTGACAGATTCAGTGCAAGACACGAAGCAGCACAACACGTTATCAGTCCGTAGGCTAGTCAGACGTACGTTTAAAACGGAAAAGTAGACGCGTACAGGTACAAGAATGCCCCACCTTTCCAAAGCACGCGGGTTATCCAGCTGCCGCACAGGCGTCCCTTGCGCAACATCCCCAAGGCTCGATCGACACAGAGTTCGTGTCGGAGGGAGCCTCCCGCGCCACTCCCGCCCCTAAATTGCTGGAGGGGGGCGGCGGCGGGGCGCGGGGGGGGCTATGGTGCTTCGTTAGCAAAGAGGCAAAGACGCTTTGCCGAAAACGTAGCAGCGCAGCGCCTCGAACTTGAGCGAGGGGCAGGAAGTTGTTTCGCCCTCGCGTCGCAGCGATCGGCCACAGACGGAAAAAGCCAAAAGTTGGGCAAGTCTGGGAAGGGCGCGTGTGCGCGCGTCCTCCTTCAAGCCCAGACCGCGAACACGAGGGGGGGAGAAGAGCCGGCGCTATCTGCCCGAGCCCCCGCCCTCCTTCAGAGGAACGGGCGGATTATCTTCTTTGCATAGTCCGCAGGAGGGGGGGCGGTTGGAGAGGGCATCAAAGGGAGTTTTTAAAAAAACGCACCCGGGAACTAGGCAGGGCCCTTGGCGCGATCCCTCGACCTCGCTCGAGCTGCGGATGCGGGCGGGGACGGGAGGGGGAGAAGCGAGGCTACGTAGGGGCGCGCGCGCGCGCGCGCACACGGGGAAGTCGGAGGCCACGTGTGGACAGTTCGCGGGGGGGGAGCGGGCGCGCGGCGCGCTGCTCCCGGGCGCGTGCGAGCGCGGGGCCGCGAAAGCGCGCTCAGTCCGGCGGCGATCGCGGCAGCCGCTCTTCTTCCCGCACGGCAGCGGGGCTGCCTCGCCCAAACGCGTGTCGGTTCTTGACTCGGTGCCGAGGGAGTTGCGCGGGCCAAGTAGCCTCGGCGCTGGCTGTGCGGCCGGGGGGGAAGCGAGGGCGTGAGAACCCGGGGTCGCCAAGCGCGCGCCCCCTCCCGGCATCGGGGGGGGGGTTCTCCTCAGCCAGCGACTGCCCTGCCCCCCCCCGCACATTTTCCGACGGCGCGTACGGACCGCTCGACGGCACCACCCCACGTCCAGTTACTTGTAAAGGTGGAGCGAGCTCCGGATTTGGCTGCGCGCCTTCTCATCCCTTGGCCCTAGTGGCGGGGGAGGCGGCGTTCCAAAAGTTTAATTAACCCGCGCGCCTTTATAAAGCATACGGTTACGGCCTGTGCGTGCGCGCGCGCGCGCGGCCCGCTTCGCGTCCCCCCCCCCCCGCCGCGGCCTCCATTCTCGCCCTGTCATCGCACCGTCCCTCCCCCGGCGCAAGCACAAGCCCGCGCTGTGCCGCGAGAAGAGCAGCTGCGCGGGGGCGCGGGGGGCGCCGCGCGACGGGGAAGCGCTCGGCTGCGCGGGGAGCGGGCTCGACGCAGCGCCGATCGCATGCGCGGGCGGGCGGGCGGGCGCGATGCGCGCGCGCACGTGCGGCGGAGGCGAGCCTCCCGCGCGCGCGGGCCGGCCTCCGCGGCGTCGTCGGCGCCGGCCCTCTGCTCCGCTCGCGCGCGCCCTGCTCTTTCTCGGCCAGGCTTTTCCAGCCGCTCACAGGGGATATTGGGAGCGGGGGCTGCGCCTTGCCTGCCTGCCTGCCTGCCGCGAAGGCCTCCTCCCCTTCACACGGCCTCTGATAACTTTTTTTCGAAACCCTGCAAATAGGGGCGTCTCTCCCCCGCACCCCCACCCCGTATTTTTAGCTGTTCTCCGCCTTCCCCAATACTTGGACTTATTTTTCCCCCCCCTTCCTTTTTTCATTGCGCGCACCGCAGGCTGATCTGCAACTCTGCATAGGGCAGAAGCTGAGGTTTAAATATCGCATCCCTGGTTTTGCTCATTGACCTTGCCATTTGTTGTATTTCGATCAAGTGATGGAGCAGGATTCGCATGTAAGCCATGACAATAAGAATGCGTTATTTTAATGGTTTTAATAAGGCTGGCGTGGGCCCCCCCCCCCATCTTTGGATTTTGCTTTTGCTTTGATGAATGAGGGATCTGTTATTATGTGGGAAAGCCTCCATGGTCATTTTTACCTGCATCCCTTTGTAGAGTGAGCATGGTAGAAGTGGAAATAATGAGTATTTTTTGGTTACCCCTCTCGCCAAGCTTTCTGGCAGTTTCCTTTGCTCACCCCGATCCCCACCCCACCACTTTAAAGGAAAATTGGGGGCCGGGGCAGCAAAATGTTCTCTCTGGGCCAGGTGCCAGCTCCAAGGTAAAAAAGGCAATCGAATGGGTGAGAGAAGAAGGGGGCATCCGCTGCCAACTGAACCAGGTTGGGGAAAAAATATCCGAACTGATACACATTGATGATTCCGTTTTGTTGTACAAAATGGGTGAAGAGAAAAGTTGAAACACACTTTTTCTGCAAGCAGACTAAAGGGGCAAGGGCTTTCTTGCTTTCTTTCTTTCTTTCCCTGCCTACTGAATTATTCAAATTGTCAGTGGTGAATCCAGGGACATTAGCATGCATCAGACATGCTGTTTGTCTGTTTGCTAACATTCTTCATTCAAGACTTGTTAACTGCCAGACGAGCTTAACACGCTTCTCTCCTTCTCCCCCCCTTCCTATCTCACTCGCTCTCCCTCCTTCACAGTGTCCTTCCTTCTCTCTCAGCTACCCCTCTCTGCCTCTCCTATTGTTATTGCTGGGAGCTGGCAGCCAGGGGGGTAGTGGTGGCAGGGGGGAAGCATGTGGCTGAGAAGCTGGAGCCCGTTGTTGCTAGGTAAGGACCGCCTTCCCATATTCTCTAGGCCTGCATGCGCTTGCAAAATCAAGAAATGCCACAGAGATCACGGAGTGTCTTCCATCTGCTTTCGCAGGAGACTGCAGAGCCACAAGGTGAACACCGGTGCCCTCTCTCAGCATCTTGTTCCTACAGCTGGATTCCTGCTCTTCCTTGGGTAAAAAACTGATTCCTTTCCTTTACATGCTTTGTATAATCCTGTGGCAACGTTTCACATTTAGTAGGATCCACAATAGTGCGAATGTACAGACATTGCCAAGTAGGAATACGAAGTTTTGGTGGTATCGGTGGATTGTCCTTGGATTACTTAGTTAGGCCACCTACCATCAGCGTCTTTATCAGCCTATCCAGGTTTCACTTTAGATGTTAAACATATTGCTTTTACGTTAAGGATGTAGTGTCGTTCATTCTTCAATTTACATGCCTTTCATTTTCATTCTTCCTTCTGCCAACCTGTTTTAAAACCAGCAAGCTTTTATTTTTTAAAAAAGCAGATGAAGGTCGACTGCGTGGTTTATTTTTGAATGCGAATGTTTTAGGGCTTGTGCTATTCATGCTATTACTAATTTCACTGTAGTTACTTACATGAATTGTGCTTTTCGTTACTACCCACCTTCTTTCATTGTGTAGGTGGATGCATATATAAATAATATAAAGTTACAGATTATGTGCATTTAACAGAATTGCATGTGATGCGGTTATTGTATGAAATGAAATTGTGCCGTTCATGTTCTGACTCTAATGCTCTCCCATCACTGGGAACTTCAAGCACATCAAGATTTGCACTGCCTTTTATTGTAAGTGTGGGTGTGTTGGGGCCGGGGGAGAGTATCTGCGCATTTAGGGACTGATAGTACCGTAGAACTATGTTTTTAGTAACATAAATTCATGTCAATCACCTTCTCCTGAGAGCTACAGCAGCACGTTATTTAGGCATATCTGTATCATATATTGTTTGATGAGGAAAGAGAGTATGCATTGATGATTAATACTCTAAATGTAAGTTTGAAATTATTTTTGTAAAATACCTGGAATGATCTGATGTATGTTGCCATTGTGCTCATGAGCATTGGATATACAAGCACCCATAATATATACTTTTTAATTATTCATAACAAAAGCATTTATGCAAATGTGATGCTTTTTTTTTTTAGTGGATGTTGATGGTCTTTTGATGAACTTGGCAATCAGCCAGTTTGGCATACCGTCTGTATGCTTTGGATATATTAGTACTATACGTAAGCTGATCTTACAATATGTGTAGTTTTACTCATATTGCCAATTAAAATGTACATATGGAGAGAAACAAAAAAGGTCCTTCCACTGATGTGCTTTTATTTCTGATATCGACATTTTACTTGCTATATAGTTTTCTTAGTTTCGACCATGGAAGGTGTCAGCTTACTCAGTGAGGACAATTACCTTTGATATATCTGCTTTTATATCTACTAAATTCAAGTTACTAAAAACTTAAACAGGTTTGTGAAACTGTAAACAAGTAGAACATACATCTAGTAGAATCTAGTTTGTGCAGATGCTCTTTTAAAATAAGACACTAGCCAAGACAGGGATAGTAGAAGAATCTAGTTTGTGCAGATGCTCTTTTAAAATAAGACACTAGCCAAGACAGGGATAGTAGCCTTATAGTAGTTCTTCCATAGAACTGTTTACCATTACATAGTCTAAAATATAAATCATAACATTTGGAAAGTAGTATCTATAGCTGATTATCATCTTGAGACCAAAGAAGTATAACGTTGGAAGAATGCTAACATTAATTTCTTCTGACTATTGTTCAGGAAGGGCCTATGCCATCCATAATAGAAGTTTAGGTATTCTTAAATCTCTACCACTTTTTAGCATTTTTAGCAACTTGTACCAAATTATACAATATAAGGTGCATTGCCTATGTCCAAAATTTTAATTTCATAATAATTACGTTGCCATGTTGTTCTTTGGTGTTGGTTGAAGTAAAATTACCATTGATGGTTGTATTAAAGAATATTTATAGAAAACAATCACATTTGAAAGTGTAATTAAAATAAAAGTTATGTTAAATTAATTTGGCAATTTTTGTGGATATGGTAGGAGCTAGATTTAGTAAGACATAAAATACTGTGTATGGTGTGCAACTGTTGTAGGGGATGAATATAAACACAATAATTAGATTATTTACTCCCATGGAAGTTTTAAAGTTCCATGCCATTGTAAAAAAAAGCAGTTGCAAAGGCTGCAATCCTAAACCAAGTCAATGGAAGTAAGTCCTATTGAAATGAATGGGATTTATTTCTACATAATCTAGGAAGAGAGTGCAAGAAAGTTCTAAGAGAAATTATAATCATGAGCTAAAGTGTGTGCCTGTAATATATATATATTATTTAGTGTGTGTGTGTGTGTGTGTAGCTAGCTTTGTGATATTTAGATTTAGAATAGGATACTAATAATTTAGGGCTTTGTCCTGTTCAGTGGTTTGGCAAGGAAATGAGTTGAATGCAAAATCTGCTAGTATTTCGATATTAAAATGTAAAAATTCATATTAAACCTATGGTTGGGATAAAGGCAGCAGTCCTGCATACTATTATAGGCATGATAGGTAAATCCATTGATTTCAATTGTATTATCTGGGCATAAAATTTCAGTGAAATGCCCCAACATAGTGAAGTGCAAGCAGGGCCACCCTTTTCAAAAAGCTAAAATCACACGTATAGGCCGTTCGGTGAGGAGAGGAGGAACTGAATCCAGATCCACATTTGTCCCCCTGAACTGCTTATCACCAGGGTACTAGTTTTTTTAAAAGAGGTTCCGCATATGTAGGGTAATTGCATGAGAACTTGAGAAGCACCTAGTTATGTACACGGCTCCCTATCCAGCTAGGATATGTGCACAGAATCTTGTTTCTATGCACATAATTGTATTCCTAACTGGATCGGGGCAACAATATTTTATTTGAGGCATTGTATGTAAAAAGCAGAAGAGCAACTAGAAAGAAAAGAAAATAAGGCCTGTACTGACTACTTTACAGAAACGCAGGGATTATGACTAGATAATTACATATGACGATGATAGACTGGAATGGATGTACCAAGGGCCCTCTTTTCGTAATTGTTAGTAAAATAAACACAGCTAATACTGTCTGATAAGAAAAGGGAAAGATTAGGGTGGTCATACCTTTTTGAATTTGACCTCCTAATAATGGCCCTTTCGTTTTTGCAAAAGAATGCGCACAAAAACAACCAAAGAAAGTAAAACTAGATACCCCAACCTCCACCGGACAAGTCTGTGCTGATATACATATATTTATATACTCACAAAAATCCCCACAATAAATACATTATTAGAATATGCTATTGCACATCATAGATATCTTCAAAACCACAGGAGTGGTTTTACAACAATTAATAGTATTCACGTCATCCATATTTTTCTGCAAAAGCAGTGGCAGTGATTCAGTAGCCTGTTTTAAATTAGCCTCTCATTTTGGTAGCCCCAGTGTTTACTTCACAGGATCCTTGCTATTATGGGTTATGTTGTTCAGTAACAATGGTTTGGAATGTCGCATGTTAATATCTGTAGGATTTCTTGTAATATTTATACACACAGAGGCATGTAGATGATAGTTTCAGGGAGATCTCAAATACAGATGAACCAGGAATTGTGTGATAGGTTGCTCATTCTACCTGGAAAATGCAGGATGGGGAGAGGAAGGATAAAGACAGGGAGTAGATATGCTACCGGGTAGAAACGTGTGTATGAACAGAGTCTGGAATAATAAGCCCTTCCTCTTAGAAACACATTATAATTGCACCTTCATTGCAACCCATTTGTACCCTGACACATCTACAGGTAATAATAACCATTTTTATTATGTCATCATACTGAAAGTCTAAAACTGTTGACTGCTAGGCCAAAACCTTGTTTGATTGTGTTTTGTAAACCTGTATCGGCCAGAGAAAACATGCATATTTTAAAATAGAAACATGGATTAACACCAATGCCACAAGTGTATACAATGTAGATCAAAGGAGAACAGAAAATGCGATCTGGGTATTACTGCAGCAGCCAGATTGCATTCTGTGCATTGCATTCATGTACTCTTTATTCACACAGATAGACAAACCACAGATTAAAATAGCTAGAGATCTTTGTTGAAGAGGATGTAATATGACGAATAAGAACCAGTATGTTATGAGTATTTATAAATCACTAAATGCTCAATGAACAGGTAGAATATATAAGGCTAGAACTGCTAAACTGAAATTTGAGAAATGCCTGTGTTAGGCCTTTTATGAGTCTCCAGCATCTCCAGGCACAAAGTCAAGCCAATGGAGAATCCTAATCTTTTAGGCAGATCAAATGCTACATTGATATGACTGAGAAACTGGTGTTATTCAAACTGGTATTGTCATGCTCAAGCAAATCTAAGCTTCATGTAGCAGCTTTCCAGAATGAAAACATAAGTAAGAGCAAGACATGACGGCAGCAATCCTATACACACTTACGTGGAGTAAGTCCCATTAAAATCAGTGTGACTTCTGAACAAATATGCTTAGGCATGCAGTGAATTGTTTGGATTCTACCTATTTAGTAGAGCATCTGCTCTTACTTTAACCTCGTCACACTCTGGGATCTCTTGGGGAAACCCTGCTATGTGTCATGGGTTTCAGGAGTTAGGCTGGTCACTACAGAGAGGCAAGTGTTTTGTTTTTTTTCACTTGTGATGCCATGGCTGTCAAACGTGCTTCCCCATGAGGCTTGTTGGTCCAGTCCTTGGTTACTTTCCAAAAGTAGGGATGTACGAAAGTCACTTACCTTTTCCGGAATTGATTCATGGTAGGGGGGGAGGCGCTCCATCCCTCCCCCCGGAATCCTGCCCAGCCGGCTCCGCTCCGCGGCAGCTCTGCGGAGCAGCCGGCCAGGGCCGTCCGCAACCAGACTTCCGGCCGCGGACAGGCTGCTGTGGATGCAAATGGCGGCTGCCGTAGCAGCCGCCATTTGCATCCAGCCAGGCTGCCGTGATAGGCTACATAAGTATTTTTGTAGCCTATCACGGCTGGGCAAAAAAAAAAACCAACGGCGTACGCAAATGGTGGCGGCTATGGCGGCCCCCATTTGTGTTCCCTGTTTTTTGCCGTTTTAGCCTACGTAAATATTTACGTAGGCTATTACGGTGAAAAAAAGGGGAACGTTTGCGTTCCTTTTTTTTCTCGCCATAATAGCTTACATAAATATTTACGTAGGCTAAAACGGCGGGGGGGGGGGAGGAATGCAAATAGCGCCCACTACGCTATTTGTGTTCCCTTTTTTTCGCCGTAATAACCTACGTAAATATTTACGTAGGCTAAAACGGCGAAAAATAGGGAATGCAAATGGCGGCTGCCGTAGCCAGCGCCATTTGCGTACGCCATTTTTTGGTGGTTTTTTTGCTTGGCTTGCCGTGATAGGCTATGTAAATACTTAAGTAGCCTATCACGACAAAGACCAGGATGCAAATGGTGGCCGTGGCAGCCGGTCAAAAGACCAGCCACCAGAGCTGCTGCCATCTGGAACATCCGCCCCAGGTAAGCTTTGTACCGGGGGGAATCCGAGGGGGGGGCGGGGGCAGGCCGTTCCGCCACGGATTTCGTGGAATTCTCCGCCATCCCTATACAAAAGATGGTGAAGACCATTCTCTTTCAGATGGTATTTGATTTGTCATGATAAGTTGTAATTGTGCTGTATTTTATGAAAGGTTTTGCAATGTTTTTTAAAAATTAATACTGAATTTTGTTGATTTGTAACATGCCTTGGGACGACATATTGGAGAAAGAAGGGTAAGAAATATAATTTAATAATAATAATTTCAAAAAGATCCATATATCACTTTATGAAGAAGGGAGTATATGAGCCCTGGATGATTTGCATCCGTTTGCAGACACTCCTTGTGGCTTCAGACGAATCATGGTAGATTTCTGTTTTTAATTTATGGTTGTGTCAGAAAAATTAAGTCAAATCATGCAGGCCTTTCCTTTGTAGTCGTAAGGGATTATATGCATGAAAGGTAGCTGCAGGAGTGGACTCCTTTAATGGCTTAATTTTTAAAGTTATAAAAAAAAATTATCCTACTGCATTGACTACCTTACTTTGGGCAATTTGTATGGATTTGCTTCCTGTTGGAAGCATAGAAATTGGCCTGATGCAGATATAATGCTTGGTAATTGTTGACTTAACTCTAGTTAAGACCCGAAACATACTGTAAAACCATGGTTTAGCTCACCAAGCTAAGCTGTGCCCCGCAGAGGACATGTATAGAGAGATATCGGTGGGACGTGCTTATTACCTTATTAGCAGATGGATCGGAGAGGGGAAATTGCCTGACCATGGTTTCTTGGTGTAGATGTAACACTTAACCATGGTTAATGGAAACCATGCTTGCATACCTTCTTCAAATGATGGTTTTACCTCCTACTTGGCAGACAATCCCTAATCTTGGATTAGGTAGTCAGATGTATCGTGTAACCATGGTTAAGGAAAATGCACCATAGTTAAACATTATGTCTTTCTAGGACTGCATTATTGATGCTGCAAATAATGTTTCTTAATTTTTGTTTTTCAAATGCGAACAGTAGTGCCTCATAAATAATCCATTCTGGGGTTAAACTGTTTCTCCCTTGCTGGTCTAATCAAAGGTATGCAGGAATACTATTAGAAAAAGTGTCTTAATGAGAGTTGAGCTAAAATGTCTTTGCAAACACTTCCATGCACTCCAAAAACAAGGGCCGTCTTTTGTCCATTTTTTCAGGGGACTTGAAAGGAGATGGAAATGTTATTTCGGGGCACACCATTGCCAAGGTAACTGAGCCGATGCTCCCTCTCTTGGCATGCTGCAGCACTTTCATTGCCTGCCTTTACGACACAGCAGAACTAGGAGCATTGGTCCCCTTGACAATGTAGGGACGCATGTCATCTTGCTGCACAGAGAGGGCAGGCAATGAAATAGTCGCACTGCGGTGCACTAAGACACCGGGAGTTAGTCCAGTTGCCTCAGCAGTGTAAAGTGTCATTCACTATGTGATGTTGTGATGTCATCACAGTCACCTCATGATCCCTAACTGACTGAGATCATGTAGTATCTGAGAATGGCCCTAACAAATAGGGAGGAATGACTGTGCTGTTTCAGCCAGTCAGGCTGCAAACAGGCACCGAAAAGGAGGGCTGGAGGAGTTTCAGGGGCATTTTGCTTCCCTTTAAAAACACAGCATATTTTTTGCCCTGAAAATGTTTTGGGGTAACAATTGAAGACATTGTTAATCTTAATGACCCTAAAAGCTTGCTGCTTTGGATGGGATGTACCAGTATTCAGGCTTGTAAAACAAGGAATTATGTCAACCTTGAGGCCCAAAAGTTTAGAAACAGTATTCCAGTGTATGTAAATTACAGTTCGTAAAGATGCACATCTATGATCCACATATGTTGGATCATATATATGGAGGAGGATAATGTAAGCAGCCTTGGGTTCCTTGCAAGAGGAAAAAAGGCGGGGCATAAATGCAATAAATAAATAAATATCCTGTTGGTATCCTTTTTTCTAGCAAAAGACAGTTTTAAGCTTTTTTGTAACTCATTATAGAATAGTTAGGTTCTCCTTTTAAGTTCCATTTATTTCTCTTTAATTTGCTGTATTTTAATCAGCGAGTTTGCATCAAAAATATACATGTATTTGGGCCATCCCATCCTCTTAGCTGTGGTCAAAAGGCTTCTTTATAAAGCAGTCAGATCTTGTTGCAACAGACAATATGCTTTAGCTTTCAAGGCACAGTTCTTGTAAGGGGAAGAAAATGCCCATCATTAAGCTTATTTCATCAGAGGTCTTCACTGTACTTCATAGTTTTCACAATGCCAACCACTTTAATGTAGGATTAGCATACTTGCATCCTAGTCCTAAGTAAACTTACTTGGAAGTAAGATCCATTGATTTCAAGGAAACACACCTCCAAATGAAGGGGACAGTAGAGTCCCTTGCTGAATCCTTCTTCCCACTCCTCTTCCTTTGCCAGCTGCTGTGTGTGTGTGTAATTCCTTTTCTGCTGATCTCTCTCCACCTTAGCCCCTTTCCACATGCACAGAGAAAAGCATGCTCACTGCTGCTCGCATGAGATGAACTGAATCATCCCCAAAGCATGAATAGTCGTGCAGCCATCATATTTTTGAAACAAGGTGTACGCATTTAATGCTAAACACTGATTCTGTATTAAGTTGCAAGTAGAGATGAAGATGCTGTTGCTAGAAAAATATATTATTTTTCAGAATTTTGGTGCTTGTTTTAAGTTGGTCAGGCTTTTGTAACTGTGACAATATAACAGTTTTAGTTTTTAGTTTTTTTAGTTTTAGATATTTTAGTTTTTTTCAGTTATCCACAGATAGTAAAGCAAAAAATTTAATTATTTTGGAATTAACATGAAACAGCAAACTGGTTTAATTATATAAATGTGAAAAGGAAATAGTTAAGAGAAACAATGTTCATATAATGCCGGACAAACAAATCTGCATTCTTATTTCAAATAGAGCAGTACATTTTAGACACAATGCTGCTCGCCCGCCCCCGCTCGGATACATTTTTGAATGCAGTAGCTAAATTAATAGTAAAAGAATGTGAATACATGATTAAAATACGATCAAAGGTAGATGTATTTATCATGGACTAGAGTCCTGAATCTGTTTAATTTCAGTTTCTTCTACATAGCATTGTTGGCAGATGCTATGGAGAATAATTTCATTAATTTATTATTTTTGTTCAGTAGGTATTGCATTATACAGAAGTCATAAATGAATGTAAAGTACAGAGTGAACTGATAAAAGCCTTTACATTTTTGCATTTAATTGGCTTAGTGTGCAGAAGGACACAGAATTATCTCTTTGTAATTGCGTTTTAGTATCTGTGTTGTATATAAAGAGTTCTTAGAACTTTGCTACAATTTTACAATGATTCAAGATTGTGATATAATACATAGAATATTTTTGTTTTCCATCTGTGTGTTTTTAAGTCAGCAAATTTTGATGGTTGCTTGTGGTTTTGGTAGGCCAGATCACATTCCAGTCCCATACCCTAATCCAAAGCCTGTTGAGTCTATCCATTGACTGAGCTTTGGTAGGACCTATTAATTACTGTAAACCAAGAATTGAAGCACAGATGTATGAAGCCTGTATGTCGAGGACCCAGTGCAGTTCCTGAGCTAATACCTGCCTGGACCTGTGCTTTGAATAACTGATCAGCGTGGCTATTTTTTTTTATTAATTTAAACCAACCTTAAACCGCCCCCCCCCCCGTGGTTTTAGAGAATGCTGCTTCTATATTCTTTGCTAGAATTATGCTGTTAGCCAACTGTAGGATGTGAGATGTTCAGTAATGGGAAGAAAGCACATTCAAAGGGGAAAGAGGTGTGATCTAAATGAATAACAGGCAAGTATTTTCATGATTAACTCTGCAACAGTGTGCAGTACCTGAAGGGCTGTTTCACATATTACATTGTTGGTTGTTTTAAATTGTCTTATATTTTTAAGATACAAGATAATTTTAATACTTGCTTTTTGACAAAAAAAAGTCTTCAATGACAAAAAGACATTAAAATAAATAAAACACAACTTTAAAATTAGGAAAACACAATGATTACAAACACAGAAGGCAGTATCTACTTATTTCACAGACATTTATATCATCCTTCCATCAGTACACAACAATAAAGTGTAACAACTATAAAGCAACTGCACCTAAAACGACAGATAAGAGGCTGTGTTAAAACAATACAGACAGGAGTTATACAGACCCATTGTATGTTAAAGGTGATTAAATGCCTGGGAAAATAAAAAAAGTAGTTGCGTGGTCCCTAAAAGTCATTAGCGTAGGCACCAGGCGATCCTGCCTGGGGAGAGAGTCCCACAAGCAGGGTGGCAGAATGGAAAAGGCCCGATCATGGGTTAGCTCCCATCTCACCTCAGATGACAGAGGGCCTCTGAAGAAGATCTTAGTGTGCAGGTAGGCTGGTGTGGGAGATGTTTCCTATGCCAGTGGAGACTGGGATCTTAGCCAGCTGTCTTCCTACTGCTGGGAAAGCACTCTGAGGGCTGGAGGAAGCCTGCTCGACTTGGCTTTGGTTAACTAGGAGCAATGGCAGCAGGAAAGAGAGAGAGCTGGAGGTGAATGGCCTGTTGCCATTAAGCTACCCTGGAGGAACAGCACGGGTGCTTGCTGCCCATGGCAGTCATTTATGTATTTACACAATTTATATGCCGCTCTCCATCAATAAGATACCTGGGCAGTGAACAACAAGAGGAAGAGGAGGAGGATAATGATGATGATGATAATAATATTAATAATAATAATAGAATTAGAGAATTAAAATCTTAAAATCAGATTATTCCAATAAAACTGGCTGGTAGTCAGGGGAGGCTTGTATAAATAAAAATGTCTTCAGCAGATGCTGAAAATGAAACAAGGTTGGTGCCTGCCTGACATCAGCTGGCAGCGGCAGGAAGATCCATAGAGAAGGAGCCGATACACTAAAGGCTCTACTCCGAGTGGATTCCAAACAGACCTCAGGTCCATGTGGAACCACCAAGAGTGCCTCAGCTGATGACCTCGGTGACTTAGCAGACTGGTAAGGGAGAATGCGCTCTCTGTATGTATTTATTACATTTCTATACCGCCCAATACCCAAAGCTCTCTGGGCGGTTTACAAAGATTTAGAAATGTATAACCTGTAACAAAATCTTAAGCCTGGCCCAGTAGCAAATAAGCAGCTAATACAGTTCCCTCAGTAGAGGTGTTACCTACTGAAAAGGGCTGCAAGCTTCTGGACCAACCTTAAGGCCAGCCCCACACAGAGCACATTGCAATAATCCACTCTTGAGGTTACTAGGGTATGTACCGCTGTGGCCAAGCTATCCCTGTCCAGAAGAGTCCGTAGTTGGTGTACCAGTCTAAGCTGGTACGAGGCACTCTGAGTTGCTGTGGGCACTTGGCCCCCAGTGACAAAGATGGATCCAGGAGTACCCCAGACTACAAACTTGATCTTCCAGAGGGAGTGCAACCCCATCCAGGACAGGCAATGAACCTCTCCCAGACTTGAGGACCACTCACCCACAGGGTCTCTGTCTTGCCAGGATTTAGCCTCATTTTATTGGTCCTCATCCAGCCATCACTGAGTCTAGGCACTGATCCTGGGCTTGCCCCACCTGATTCAGATGTCACAGGGAGACAGAGCTGTGCATCATCAGCATAGTGATGGCACCTCACTCCAAATCCCCCAATGACTGTTCCCAGCGGCTTCATATAGATGTTAGACAACACTGGGGATGCAATGGTACCCTGCAGAATCCCATAGCTCAATTGCCAAGGGACAGAGAAATAGTCACCCAATATTACTCCCTGAAATCGACCCGGCCTGCAGGTAGGACTGCAACCACTGTAGCACAGTGCCTCCAGTGCCCAACTCATGGACCCAGTCCAGGAGGATACCATGGTCAGTGGTATCAACAGCTGATGAGAGATTGAGCAGAATTAATAGGGTCACACTCCCCCTGTTCCTCTCCCAATAACAGTCATCCATCAGGGTGACTGAAGCTGATTTTGACCCATAACCAGGCCAAAACCCAGATTGAAATGGGTCCAGATAATCAGTCATGTGCTCTGCCATTACAGAGTTTTGTGTGTCCTCACCTTTGCTGCCCTACATTGGCTGCCACTGGCATGGGAGAGTGGGGAAACGTAGGATGTCATGCCGTGAAGATATGGATAAATTCTATTAGATATTACAGAGGGGGAGTTAAAGTTGTAACTGCCACTTTTGGCAGTAGCCACATTTTCAGGGTGCATTCAGACAACCCTGCAAATCAGTGTTCCCCAACTTGGCATCTTCCAGTTGTGTTGGGCTACAATTCCCATCATATACAGCCAGCATGTCACGTTGGCTAGGGATGGTGGGGGTTGTAATCCACACATCTGGAGGGTACCAGGTTGGTGAAGGCTGCTCCATACCATAGTTTGGAGGACTGGGAATGAATCATAGACAGCAGTGCTCACTCCACCCCTTCCCTCATGTGCATAACGTAATATATATTGGTTTTATCAAACTATAGTTGGCCATCATGACCTGGTTTACCTGTCATGGCAGCAGTCAGCAGCAAATCTTGGTTTATTTAACCCTTGATTTGTGGGGACGTGCACTACGTGTGAGCCGTTTCCAGTTTTCAAAAACAAACTACAAACTGCCATTTGTAGGTTGTTGACATGATGTCTGAACTCAGACACTTTGGGTTTTCATGGGTTAGACAACCAAAGTTAACCCTGCAAAACATGGTTTAATGCTGCTATGATGTGCAAACAGCCCTATCTCTGTACCATGATGATGTATGATTTCAGTGATTACTCCAAACAATGTAGCCTTATTGTAGCATCTAGTTGTTCCTTGGGGAGTAGTCCACTCAAATGTTTTCCTGCATGTCTCCCAATAATAGTTTTTCCAGATCACAATAATTTGCCTGATCAGATGTTTGTGTTATGTATTCTTAACGATCCTAGTTTCTCTTTATATTGTCAAGTTTGGATCAGGTATGTTCCAATATTGCATCTAATTACTGCAGATTTCCTTGGAAACAGGTACCATTTAAATTATTTCAAAGTATGTTTAGGACCACAACCATAAGTAGACAGAAAAATGTAGCTAGAATGAAATAAGGTTGGATGTTTCCCCAAAATTTGCTTATTTTCTGGGGTGGACCTGAAACATCTTAAAAAAAAAAAAAATCAGGCTGGTAATACTAGAGTAACTGTGGTGAAAAGCTGCTGCTTACTAAATAGCTTTACACAGGTGAAAGTTATATTTTGGACTGAATAGACAATGTGGTAGGCCTGTGGCAGGTTCTGTGGTTTTGTCTGCTTACTGTTTCTGAATGCATGTGAATGGTATCCTCTGAAATGAAATTTTGCTAGTGACTACTTTAGCTCAGCATGATTAAAAAAAAATAAGATTGGCTACAATGCTGAGAACAGTTAGCATTTTGAAAAAACAAACCTGCACTATCACTTTTCTTGCATAATTCATTAAAGCACCATTTAAAAAATCAACTCGTCTCTGCATTTGCCCCACGTTCTGACAGCTTAATCACACACAAAAAATCAAAACCAAATTGGCACTGTCTTTTATAGAGGGTTTCCAAATCCCTAGTAATTGGTACCAGACCTTGGTAGACAAGAACATTGCAGTTCCTACAGTATGTATTGTTCACAGCTACCTCCCGTAGAAATATATGAAATTGTCTTCCATAGGGGTGTAGATCTACTTTTGGGTGGGGGGCCAAATGTCCCCCACCCAGCCCCCTGTGGGCCATATGAGTCAGGTGGGCATGACCATGTCAGTCTGACATCATTTGCTTCCAGGCCCAAGCCCTGGGTGGATCTCACACCCAGCACTTGGGCCAGGAACCAGGCTGGGGAACATCGGAGACCTGTGGGGTGTTTGAACCAGTGGTTTTCTCCAAGCCAGCTGCGTGTTGAGGTCGTTAGGGACAGATGACGTCATGGCCACCCAGCAGCCACCCCAGAGCTTATCAGGGGAAAACCGGATTTCCTGAGACTGCTTAAAGTCCGGTTCTTTTCCTTAAGTCAGGTTATCCCCGGTATAGTTGTTGTGTGCCCCAGCCCCCGCACTGATGTCGGGTATGCTGGCCCTGCCCAGGGGTGTGCCTTTCACCCCAGTCAAGGGGTGTTTCCTCCCATTGCGCTGAATGAGGCTTGCCCTCTGAATGACCACAGAAATTACAGAGATCCCCCTCAATTGACATGGCACAGTTTAAAGCCCAATTCCTTCAGTGCGATTAAGCGCGATCTCAAGGCTCCGAATCATTGCCTTAGGAAGTAACTACTTCACAGCTTCCTTATAGAGATCCGGCGAGTTACAGTGGGGGCTGTCTTTGTGTTTACTGCTCTCTTTCCCACAATAAACCCATTACTGTCTCCTCAGAAGTAACTCCCATTGTGGTCACTGAGGTCCTGTGGGTTAAAATGGGGGCTGGTTTCCATCTTTATGTTCTCCCCCCCCCCCCCCGCTTTCCCAGCACAAGCATATGTGTGTCTACTCGGAAGTAACTCCATTGTGCTCAAACTGGCTTGCTCCTGAAATGCAGGTGCATCTGGACTTTCAGGGGAAAGGAGAAAGGGAGGAGAGGGGGGAAGCCTCTCTTACTGGTAATTAGGATGCTCCTTACTTCTCAGACTTAAAAATCAAATCAGAGAGATATAAATAGGAAAATAAAAGCTTTTGTTATAACTGTATTTGGCACAGTAAACATTAGACATTTGTAATACTGCCGCTGAGCATAAATTTCACTGCTACAGTAAAAGTAAAACTCAAAGATAATAGATAAAAACAGTGGTATTATTGCTAAGCAAGTTCTTAGTAATAGTTATAAAAACTCCATGACCCACCTAAACTTCTGAGTAGTCTAGGTTGAGATCCACTGCCCCAGAGCATGTTTTTTAGTGTGGCAGCAAATAATTATTGTTAAAATTAACAAATAAATTTGGAAATGGGAAATCTGAAGCAGCTTAATATACTGCATGTATTCAAATATAGATTTTAAGGGTTTGCTGGGTTTTTTTACATTTTAATTGATTAGACTTACAGTGTGCCCCATCCCAAGGGCTCATGGAGGGATAACGTATGCTAATTATCATGCCATATTCTTTGGTTCCCTTGGCCACCAAAGGCCAGCTAGAATAAAGGTGGCTTCTGGAAAATGCACGTGTTCGGGCTTTGAATATTCTCAGGGGAAGAGAATTCCAAGGGCTGCCACAGAAACCCGACAACCTGATGTGATCCATAGATACTGTACTTAGGAGAATATGTTTAGTTGATCTTGGAGTATACAGGTAGAGGTGGTCACTTAGGCAGGCTGGCCCAGATGGTTTCTAAAGTAGTGGGTCAAGACCATGGCAGCGTAGTGGGAGTAGCCCCAGGTTACTGGCATGGAGCCTTCAATGTGGTGTGGCACTCAGTGATATGTCTGACTTGACTTCCAAGTCCATGGACCAGATCCCAAACCTTTCATGGTTTGTATTTCAGCTCCAAGGTAAATGTGCCATCAGCCAGACTCAGGTATCAGTAGTGAGCCTGGCTGAAAAACACACACCAGTGCTTGGGGGAAGAATTTCTGCATTAAGGTAATGGCAGAGGATAAAGGTTTGCGCTCCTCACCTGTGCATCCATTGTGCTGTTAAATTTGTTTGATTGTTTGTTTAAATATTTTTATACCGTTCCTCATCAGAAGATTTCAGAGGGTTGAGCAACAAGGGAAAACAAAACAAAACAGCAGGTTCAAAGAGTTAAAACATTTTTTATCAGGCTCTAAGTTCCCAGTTTTTGCATGATTATAATACATCCAGGTTTAAAGTCGTAGATCTGCTGCCGTCACATTTAGTTTGGCTTGCAAAAGCTGTTTAGAAAAAGAAAACTGCTTGTAACAATTATGTGGCTTTCTTTGCTTACTATTTCTAAATGTATATATCCTAACTGAAAAGTTGTTACTATATCCACTTTTGTGTGGGCAAAATAGAAACAGTATATAACGGACCTGATTTTCCATGGGGGAAGGGAGAGGGAAATGTTGTAGAATACCCCCCCCCCATATTTTTGGGGCATCAAAAGCACAATTAGGCATTAAAAATTGTTTGTTGGGCGGGGGGAGAGAAACATTTCCTGAAAGATAATTCCCATAGGATATATTATTATCATTACAAATAAGGTGGAAAAGGAGTGTTAGAAGTACAGAAGGAAAAACAAACAGCACTCTGGCAACAGAGGGGCCTTGACAGTGACAAATATATATTCCATCAAAGGAGCAAGGAGAGGAAGCTGTGAACAATGAGTCTCAGACTTTTTGCCGTGGTGGAGGTGGTTTTTTTTAAAATATATTGGAATGTATTGTTTTTGTAAATATTTTGGTTTAGATTGACCTTATTTATGTTGCACAAGATGCATTATCTATTGTCACAGGAAGGATAACAGATTTATGATGAACTGAAATATGTGCAGTTAAAGCCAAAGTGACATCAATCTATGTAGTTGGATTCAGGACTTTAGTTATGAAATGGCACAACTTTCATTATGAAAGACAGTTATATCTATACATATCATTAGATATCTGGACCCAGCTATTGGTACATTATCCCTTACATGTGTGTTTTAACAATCTCATACTTACAAGCACGGATACTGGAGTTTTATTAATGAATATGGGCAGAAGCCACTGTTGTGCTAGTGGAACTCTGTCCATGCACCAGGACCTTATCCTTCTCTCTCTCCTCCCCCTGTAGCTCCTAAAAATCTGCTCACCAGGTTCCTCCAGCCCTCTGGAGCAGATTTTGAGAGTGTGCAGGAGGCTACAGTAGTGAGGGGGAAATCACACACACAAACACCAGTTCTGCTGACGTAAGCAGTCCTGTGAGCAGAAAGAATTAATAGGGTGAAATCCAGTGTCCCAAAGCTACAGTTCTGCAACATATATCTGACTCAGTTATGCAACGACTTCTACTAGCTTCATGTATTCATGCATTTTCTTACAAGAAGCTGGATTCCACCCTCAAAAACATTGAACCGTGTGCCATCTGTCTGATTCATGCGGAAATCTTTGAGATAATATATTATTTATATGTTTTGCACTTGAAATCAGGCCTGCACAGCTAGCTGCCCACCACGCTGAAGAATGTAGCCCCACCAGCCATGTAGCCTGCTAGGGCTTGAAAATCTCACCTGATTTTCCAGTCCCAGGTAGACAGCAGAACGGATTTAAAACAAAAACAAATGAGCACATCCAGGTTATAAATGTATAGTTTTAATTAAAAAAAAGTTAAATGTATACATTAAAAATTATATGTGTGTACACACACACACAGATCTTAAAATATGAAACGTTTCAATGTAAAACACCAGCTTCAGTCACAAATAAAAGTATGCAACAATACCACTTATAAGCTGAGCCAGAACCTGTCAGGAACTGGTCAAGCCTCAGTGGGGGATCATCGATTAACAATCAGCACCTGTATTCAACAACCAATCAAGCCACAGTGTGTGGCCACTGTAAAAAAGAAAAGAAGGCAAACTCCATGTTAGGCATAATTAGAAAAGGAATTGAGAATAAAACTGCCAAAATCATACTGCCCCTATACAAATCTATGGTGCGACCACACTTGGAATACTGTGTACAGTTCTGGTCACCACACCTAAAAAAAGATATTGCACAGCTGGAAAAAGTGCAGGAAAGGGCAACTAAAACGATCAAGGGGCTGGAGCATCTCCCCTAAGAGAGAAGGTTGCAATAGCCCTTCTTAAGTTCTTATGTTCACAGGTTCTTTTTTCCTAAGGGTTTTTGGTCTGCTTCTGTAGGTGGCAATAGCATCAACTGTACTGAGGCTTCCGCTTTTCTGAGGCAGAATTTTGCATTTCTTTTGGTGGCATTTTTGAGCTTACCTAGTCACTGCAAGGTAGCCGAGGGTGCTGTGTGTGTGTTTTCTCTCTCTTACATATATTTCCGTTGCTCTGCAGCCTCCCAGGCCACCTGCACTTTCTGAACAAAAAGTACAGGTGGAATTGCCTCATGATGTCTTCCTCATGGTGGCTTTAACTGACGTGCGGGAAGCCGAGGAGGCTACAGGCTCCCACAGAGATCTCTGTACAATAACAGACAGGTCACTCATGCGCACTCCTCAGCCCCCTTACAAGTAAGATAAGCACAAGAACCCCAAACCCAACCCATGAGAATTTCTCCAAAACTTCTCCTCCTTTGAATTCCTTTTCGAAAGCCATTTCTTTTCTATCAATTGAATGAGAATGGTTGAAAAAGATGTGGGAGACATTTTTGGCACAGCACGAATTTGTGCACAGAGCATGTAATCCAAAGAAACTGTTATGTATAAGGAAAAGGTTGTGCCCAATCAAATGCATCCACTCTGTAGTCTGCAGAGCTTTAAAACCCATGTTGAGAAATTATATCAATGCAATCCTTGCTGTCACTATTTATTCAGTTAAATGCATAAAGCACAGAACATAGCATTGTGGCTACTATGTATATGTATTCAGATATAAATGCCAATAAATACAGCAGCTAGCCACAATGAGTAACAATTCCTTCTGGGTCAATCACTTGCCAAACCAACCCACATCCCCTTTTTCTATGTGGTTATGAATGACAGGTCCAGGTTTAAATGCATATATCTGCCACTCTTATATCTAGTTTGGTCTTGAATTCTAGGCTTTTCAGGGACTGTGCAGGCATATCTACACCACAGACCTAAACTGGCACTGAAATAAACAAGCAGACCTGCACTTGACTTGAAGATTGACAGACCTGGGCCTGGAATTTCTTTTAAAAGCCTTAGGGCTTTTGTTTGTCAGACCTTGAATTTCCCTATAACACTTTTGAATCGTGGTGAGATTGCCTCTTTTAGCCCAAAATAGAAGCTTTTTTTTTTTTTTTTTAAACCTACTAGATCCTTTCTCCAGGGGAGAAAATACATATAAAGAAAATAATGCATTTTGCACAGCTGGAGAAGATGACAATGACAGAGTGATTGTTTCCAAAATTGACATCTGCATATGGAGTGTTCTGAATCGAATTCTAATAAGGGGTGGGTAGGGAATTAGATTCAAGATTTATTTAGAAAAGGGGATGTTTAAAAATGCATTTGTAGCATACCCTTTTCTGTTGGGTTCTTGGGAGCTGCACATTCATCAAGTGTTCTTGGGATCCAGGTAGGATAGTAGCTTTCTGACCACTAGACCACCTGGGATTACTCTAGTGACCTGCCAGCAGGGATGTATGACAATTTTATTCCTCTTTGAAAATCATGCAGATGTGTCCTGTTACCAAATGTGAATGTGAACGGGAATGCAGTTCTCAATAAATTTTTGCAATTGACCAAACTTAGGTTCATGTTTGAAAGTCTGCACTTGTGCATATGCAGACTTCGTTTTCACACTTTAGCCTATGGGGGAAAATGTGCATTTTCAATCAGGGAAAATATGCATATTAATAAATTTGTATTTGTTCAATGCACGCTTTTAAAAATGAGAGTTTTTCCCGATTGAAAATGCTCATTTTTTCCCGATGAAAAAGACACCTTTGCATTTGGGAATGCAAATGAGGCGAAATGAGCTTTGGGGAAGAACTCGGAGGATCTCAATGAGCTTGAGCATCACATGTTCACCCTTCTCTACCTGCCAGTAGTTTTAATGTATGCATAAGTGGAGCAGAACAGCCGAGTTGTGTATTTAAATAACTACCCTGAAATATTACAACTCCAGTTTACAAGTACAATAATAACTTACTGGGAAGAACCCATCAGAATACATACACATTGAGACTTAAATACATTCATGAATCTGTGTGTCTCTTCATGTGCAGCATATTCTCTGTGTCTATCCTCCTTCACCCTTTCACAGAACCATTCGTATTGAATGCTCATATGGGCAGTGATATTCATCTGAATATATGTTCACAATAGCCTTTCCAAGTTTTTAACCAGTCCTTGTAACTGTGCCTTTAACAGTCATTTAATCTGCACTGATTAGCAGGAGATACTTATCTCTGATGCCACGGCATGTGCCCCCCCCACCCCCAAAGGTGGGACATGGCTCTCAGGCTGAAGAAGGTTGCCCATGCTTTAGCTGATGTCTGCTGATCAAGCTCAGGTGAAGGCACTGTGATAACAGTTAAATGTCCTAAAAGATTATGCATATTTGGCTTTGATGTCACAAATAGATATGAAGTTTAAGGTTGCATGTAGGTGGAGAACAGAAGACTAGTGTAGACAACGCTGGTCTTGTGCAATCTTTCAGACGAGGGCCTGTTGGCCTTCTTTCCAGATGGTAGTGATGATGGTCTTAGCCTCAGTTTGAGTAAGGTTCTTGAGAGGAGAAGGGTGAGCAAGATAACCTGTTGTTTCCACACATAGCAAATACCCAAGTGTGACCTGTCAACTGCCGTACTCTCAGAGGAGGCTGGATGTCTTGTTATGAAGATGATTCCTTACTGGACTCAGCTGCTGGCTAATTCAAGAACCAGGTCACTGAGGTGTCAGATCATACAGCAAACTTCATTACTGGAAACTGACCCTCCTATCTCGCCTGCCCGAGTAGAGAGGTCACGCAGGACCTGGCATGCCTGATAGCCTCAGCTAGTGAGGCTGCCAGACAATGATAAATGGTCCTAAGAGCAAGCCTTGTTTTGGAGGGAGTGGGATCTCGTCTCATTTCCTTCTCAGAGAGGCCATTAAGTAGCTCATTTCTAGCCCTGCCCTCTTTTCCTCAGAGTGTATTAATCCTTCCGCCATTGATTCTCTGCCTGGCCTTCAAATGCAGCATAATGAATTTGGAAGATGGTAGAGCCCTGAGCAGGCAGAATGGGTGGGTTCACTTTAGAGTGAAGGTGCAGGGGCACATAGTTGAAGGTTTCCCTACATAAAAAAACAGCAAAATCCCTGTTTCAGGAAGTAGGGGGCTATTCTTTCGGATGTGCTAGTTCTTACTTAAAGGGAGATATTTTTGTTTTTAATGTGGCTGCACATTTAAAAAAAAAAATGGCATCTCTCCCCCTGCAGCCTGAAGTGGTAGATCCCAGTCTGCCTCCTCTTCTCAAGCTCCTGCGTGAGCAGACTGGGACTTTTCTGGTAGGCAGTCCGATTTAGAACAAGGGTTACTCTGGTTCTTGAAACTAAGATATGGTGTTAGGGCAAATCTAACTAAGAGTGCGATCCTATGCACACTTAACTTGGGAGTAAGTCTACTTGAACTTAATAGGACTCTTGGGAGGGTGAAACCTGCATAGGGGTAGTAACTACATAGCAACGGCAACCCAGATTCCTCCATTCCTGAGTTTAAGGCTAAGCAACCAGCTCATGCAGCCCCCAGGAGGCAGCCACCTGCTAGCAAGAGAGAGTTCGCAATTAAATTCAGCAGATGTTCATTGGCTTGTGTAGAATTCTCCAGCCCTTGACTTTACGTCAAATGAATGTATGACTTTAAAAAATCATTCCTAGTGCACAGGGTGGGTCACTGACTGGCAATGGCTCTCCAGGGTTTCAGGCAAGATTTTTCTAGTCCTACGTAGAGATGCCGGTGATCGAACCCGGAACCTTCTTCATGAAAAATACATGGTCTATTGGGATTACTTCGTTTCTGTTACAGTTCCCCCAGGTGGCTTAAAATTCTGCAACAAATTATGTAATTTGAATGATACTTTTCAGGTTTTGTACTCATCTGTGAAAACTGAATTATGTCTCGTACAGCAGAGAACTTAGCTGAGCTGCTGAGAAGTACAAATGGAAAACGGGCAGAACACTTTCAGCAATGGCAAATCCCTCTTTCAAGCCTATCACTTCAATCTAGGCTCATTTCCAGTACACAGTACACAGGAAATGACTAAAAATCCTATTTTGTTCAGAGGAAAGGCTATAACTGTTGGAACATTAAGTACAATATGTAACATAAAGAATAAACCATGCATTTGATTTGGTGAATTAGCTGTAAAGAAAGGCAAGCAGCTCCATCCAGTCTGAAGAAACACTCAATGTGGGTGTGTTGGATGCCCAAGATTAGGAAAAAATGTGCCATGTTTTAGACAAAATATTCTATTGATTGTGTGTGCATCTGAAAGTACATTTCTGCTCTTTCTTGAAGCTGTGTTTGCCTTTCTGGAAATGAATTGAAAGGGAAATGTTCAAACCAATTCAGCTAGAAGGCGTATGTGCTTGCTTCTGTATATGTATGCTTAGCTGGATAGGAGTGTAGGTGTAGAGAATGTGCTGCACTCAGAGCTCCTAGCCTGATCCGGCATGTCAGAAAATCAGTGACAGCACTATTCAGCTGTTCAGGATGGGGATCAGAAGAGGGTTTTATTTAGTTGATCAGTGCAGTTGCTGATTATTGGAACAGGGCTATGTTCACATGTGATTGGATTGGAGTGTTTGTTCTGTAAGATATGCTTTCAAAACAAGAAAGAGAAAGGGAAAAGATCCGGCCAAGAAACAAATCAAAATATTGTTTCACTACTTGCTATTCCTATAAAGTAAGTTAAGAGTTTTGAAGGAAACGTAATGATCTAGCAGTTTCTAACCTGAGGATGTTTTTAAAGAAAGAAAATTCCCAAGGGAACACCGAATGAGTAAAATGCTAAAGCATCCTATTCAGAAAACATGATGGGAGTCATTATTTAAGGCAGGCTTTTATGCCTTTGAGTATCTGCACAGTAAGGAGATGCTACACAAGTGCAGCTTCTTTCATATCGCATCCACAATGGATCTCGGACTTTTAATACTTATGTGAAAGTGCATTTACAGGTAACAGGTTTGCATCGGCCACCTCAGTCCCAGCTCACCTACGCACTTTGCATGTAATGTGTAAGTGGTGTTTATGTGCACAGGCTCAATAATCCTCAACCCTACGCCCATTTTGCCACATAAGAGTTGCGTATTATTTTCCCTGTGCACATGGAACTTTATTTGTCTAGAGATTCCTGCACTGAGCAAGGGGTTGGACGCGATGGTCTAATAGGCCCCTTCCGACCCTACTGTTCTATGATTCTGTGAGATCACTCATTTGTGGCGTCTGATATTCATAGGCAAACTAGGCTTGTGGGGGCAAAGCAACTACCCTTAGGATTTGAGCCCTCAGTGAGTCCTGACCCTGGGACCCAAGGGATGTCAGGAAGATTCGTGCCGCTGTCACGATCTGGCCGAAGGAAGAAGCTGCAGGGAGAGTAGCCAGACCAAGCTAGTGTGATCCCTGTGGTGTTTTTCAAGGCAGTCTTGCTGACTAGGCCGAGCCACTAGGGGACTCTGTGAGCCGCATTCTTACTTCAGCCATCACGCCAGGAGGGAGGTCTCACAGGCCCAATTCCAGTGCTCCATTGTGTTGGATAAACACGATTTCACGTGCATATAGATAGGTAACATGTCTGTTTTGCTCAGTAATAATGAAAACCTAACAGCGGCTATGTTTGTGGCCGAGCTCTGACAATCTGTGCATGGAATTGCTTCTTTTTTGATACAGCTGGCCTGACCATGAGGTTTTGGGGGCATGACTTGGAGCATCAGGCAGGTGTTCACAGAACCTCTTCAGTGACTGGATTTGCTCCTAGCAGAGAGGTCCTACATTTTGGTAGTAATGAGCGACTGCTCATGTCTCCATCCTGTTCGATGTCAGAGGTGGGTCTAATGCGGTGGGCAGATGGATTGACACGCGCTTCTCATCAGAAGCGAGAGGGAGAAATAAAGTTAAAGATAATTGCTTGCTTTTTTTGGTTCTCCAAACTAATTTCCAGCTCCAACTCTTAACAGTGGTCAGGCAAGAGGGGAGAAGAGTCTGTAAAATGAGTCATATGATGACCCAAGCTGCTTGCGTCTCTCCAGAATGTAGCCTAACAAATCAGTTCTACATCGTGGATCTCCCAGCCCAGAATACTGTCTACCTAGTGGCTACCTGTAAACCTTTCTGTCCTCCTTAGGGATGCCGCTAGGTACTTAAAAGATCCAGGGCATAGGCCATTACACTCTAGCCCTGAGGAAGTACTATGTAGAGGGCCAGTTCATGTGACACGACAGCCCACTCTGGGTTATTTAACCCACGGTGAGGCTGCAGGGTGTGTGGGGTACCTGCTGCTTCCATTTTACATATTCAACCCCCACTCAGGGGTTGTTGTGTTGTGCGAGCCGAGCCACATGGGTTATATGAGGGTTAAAGAACCCTCACATACCTCTAGAACAGAAGATGGGCTATGCAAGGGTTGCATAACACTCGCACAACCCACAGTTGCCATGTTCGCACGACATGCTGTGGCTTGCAGTGGGTTAAATAACCCATGCCGAGCTGCACCATGTCGTGTGAACCAGGTCATTGTTAGGAGACCCTGCAGAATGGATTGAGCTGTAGTGGGGTGGGGGACATCTGTGAGAAGAGCTCTAATTAATGGAAGGCAGATTCTGGATACAACTCTTAGGGTTTATTTTTATTTAAATTTCACAAATATTAGCAAATACAGCGGTGAAATGAAATGTGTCTGAGCATATGCAGAATTCTTTTCTCTCACCATTGAGCAATTACAGCCTGTCATTCCTCACACATTTAATAGTAATATAATATATCCCAAACACACTAAATCCTCAGCCTTCCCTTTTTAGAGACTAAGCAGTGATCAGACCTGTTGCAAGAAAACTACAACCAGGTCACATTCAGTGACCTGGTTTGCTCGTGACGATAAGCCACCATTAGTTAATTAACCCTTGGGTCCGCTGCGTTGTGTGCCAGCCACCATTTCGAATGTGCAAGCCCCAGCTGGCGGTTGCCATGCTTGTCATGTCATGCGAACCCAGGTGGCAGGAGTTGTGCAACGGTTAAACAACCCTCACATAAGCCATGGTCCTTCTAGGGTTATGCAAGGGTTGTTTAACTCTCACACAACCCCTGCCGCCTAGGTTCACATGACACAACAAGCCACAGCAACTGCTGGCCAGGGCTTGCATATTCAAAATGGAGGCTGGCGCCCTGAGGGGTAATTAACCTACGGTGGCTTGTTGTGATATGTGAACTGGCTCATTCTGTTCCCCTCCACACAACCATCCGTCTTCCTTTTTCCAGCAGTTCTTCACCAAAACATGTTTATTTTTTGTTCTTTGCCCCTCTCCCATATGTCTTCCTTGTTATGGGCAAGCTTTCTTTGTCTCCTCCTTCCCGTAACTTCATTTGTGCCAAGACCTCACAAGGATTCTGTTTTCAATACTAGGGGTAAGTTACAGGGAAAGTACCTCTGAGCATGTACCCTTCTCCACTGAAGCTAGAGTCTGTGCAAAAAGGAAAAACGCAAATTGCAGCACATGCATGGGACTGCGGTGAAGGGGTAGCCAAATCAGTGGAGTGGAATAGGGTGGACAGTTTATTAAGCTTGCAGTACTATGCTCACAGGTCAGGACTTATTTCTGAGTAAACTCGCAGAGGATCATACTGCAAACCTGATGGTTTACAAAAGCAACTTGGGCTGCGATTCTGTGTACATTTTCCTGGGAGTACGCCCCACTGAACACAATGGGACTTATATCTGAGTATACATATATAGGATTGTATAAGCAAGCAGTATTTATTAAAGGTTGTTATTCCATTGCTAAATAATGGTAGTGATGAACAAAATGCTCCCGGATTCCTTTCTCTGCAACTCTCGGTGCTTCCAGATTGATGGCTCCTAGCACTAGCAATTAGAAAGTATTATGCAGTTGTTCCATCTTTTCCACTTTAACAGATTTTCCGTGTTAAGGAAAAAGATGGAAGAAGTATGTAGAAGGTGACGTCTGGCTTCCCCATAAACATCTGTGAATGAGGCAGGGCAATAGTGCCATAAAAGCCTAATCTGGAAGCAACTCATGTTAAATACACTCTTCCCAAAGAGTTGGGTGAGGAGAAGGAGAAAAATCCTCTTGTCTGTTAGCATAAAGTCAAATACAGGCCAGAATTTCTAGGAATCCCTCAAGACTTGCTCTGGATGGAATAAAGAGGAAGAAAGAACAGGATAGGGGTGGGAAGGGAAGAAGAGGAAAAGAAGAATGAGTTTTGGAAATGGAGAAAGGAGGGAGAATTCCCTACACTATGGTTCTTTTCAAAGGGGGAGCATTTCAGAGAAATTTCGGGTGTTTGAGTGTTGTACATACTGGCTGAGGGCTTCCTTTTGAGGCCGTGTGCACACAGCCTCCCTAGCACTTCCTGGAACATTACTCCATATAGTCCTAACTCTCCTTTTGGTATAGTGTGTGCCTGCAGCTATACGAGAGAAGTTAAAGGAGTGTGTGGGGGGGAAGAAGTTTGTGAAGGCCCATTAAATGAAGCCAAAAGTTAAAAAAAAACGCTGTGTGAAATGCTGTATTTTGCAGGGAACTTTTCCTGCCCATCCTGTTCCCCCTTCAAATATTCGTTGCAAGCAAGCTCCCGGCAGCGGGTGTGTAAGAACAGAAAGAGGGGGAAAGAACAACAAAGAGCAGTCTGGAAGGAAAGGTGGCATTGTCTCCTGTACTGTAAAAGGCTACTGCCTTTATGCTACACTCCCTGCTGGTCTGCTAATGGATGGAGTCCAGAGTACTCCCAGTCAGTGCAGATCTGCTGAGCTCAGAGGGAAGAGGTAGACATGCAATAAGGCAAATAATATCATTGGGGTAGCTGAAAAGATTCAGAGCACAGCTCAGAAGATTCAGAGCACATGCCCTTGTGTGCCATTCTGTTAACAGTGCCATGGTCCTCCTCCCTACGAAGCCAGCCTGGTGCCTCCAGATGTTTTGGATTACAAGTCCCAGCATTCCTGACCATTCACTGTGCGGTTTGGGGTTGAGGTCCAAAACATCTGGAAGGCATCAAGTTTGGGAAGGCTTGTTTAACCCCATACAAGCCCACCCTGCCATTAAGATAGATCTCTGAGGCCTTGTGCACCGCTTCACTGGTAAGGTCCATCTTGCTGGTGGGCACAAGAGACAGCGCTTCCTTGGTGGTGGCTCCATCATTGTGGAACTCCCTCTCATGGGAAAATATGCTTAGCCCCCTTGCTGTATATTTTTAAATGAGATTTAAAGACTAGAGATGTGAAAGCCTGGGGAAAAAATGTTTTTTTCCAAGGGCTATTTTTGTTTTTTCCGAAAAACTGAACAGCTTTGGATTATGAAATATTTTCTTTTAGAATTTAAAGCAAAGTATTTATATATTGTTACCCAGCCTTCACTCCCCCCAAAATGATGTCTAAAAAGAGCACTTTTATAGAAAGACTAGAAATATAAAATATTTGGAAATAATGAAGCTATGGGGGAAAATGTTTTTTTAACCCTCTCTGTAAGATTCCCAGCATAGTTACTTTATTCATTCCTTATTAAAATTATTGATCTAAAGTATATTTTTAGACAGTTATGCTCAGTTTCTCAACATGTGAGTAGAGTCACTATTGTGCATTCATGACAGTTTGGGTTTTGTTCTATAGAGTCCTGTGTTTCTGATGCCGTAGCAGTCATTTGATGTAGTTCTTATTTATTCAGACAATAATTACAAATTTGCGGAGTTTACTTTTAAAAGTTTTAAAATATAATGATAATTGTATGAGCAAACTAAGTTATACATAAAATAACTTTAGGAACAGAAAGGCTGTGTTATGTTCCTAAAGCAGCCCTCTCCAACCTGGTGCCCTCTGGATGTCTTGGACTACAGTGCCCAGCATTCCTGACCATTGGGCATGCTGTGTGACGCTGATGGGAGCTGAAATCCAAAATAACTGGAGGGCACCCAGGTTGGGGAAGGCTGTCTGTTGTTCAGTTGTTAAGTCGTGTCCGACTCTTCGGGACCCCATGGTCCATAGCACGCCAGGCCTTCCTGTCTTCTGCTCTCTCCCGGAGTATGCTCAAGTCCATATTCATTGCATCAGTGATGCTGTCTAGCCATCTCATCCTCTGCCGTCCCCTTCTCCTTTTGCCTTCGATCTTTCCCAGCATCAGGGTCTTTTCCAGGGAGTTTTCTCTTCGCATTAGGTGGCCAAAATATTTGAGCTTCAGCTTCAGTCTCTGTCCTTCCAATGAGCAGTCAGGGTGGATTTCCTTTAGGATGGACTGATTTGACCTCCTTGCAGCCCAGGGGACTCGTAAGAGTCTTCTCCAGCACCACAGTTCGAACGCATCAATTCTTCGGCGCTCAGCCTTCCTTATAGTCCAGCTCTCACAGCCATACGTTGCTACTGGGAAAACCATAGCTTTGATTATACGAACCTTTGTCGGCAAGGTGATGTCTCTGCTTCTTACTATGCTGTCTAGGTTTACCATAGCTTTCCTCCCAAGGACCAAGCGTCTTTTAATTGCATGGCTACAGTCACCGTCTATGGTGACCTTGGAGCCCAAGAAAATAAAACCTGTCACTGCTTCCATTTCTTCCCCTTCTATATGCCAGGAAGTGATGGGGCCAGATGCCATGATCTTAGTTTTTGTAATGTTGAGTTTCAAATCAGCTTTTGCACTCTCCACTTTCACCCTCAACAAGAGGCTCTTTAGAACCTCTTCGCTTTCTGCCATTAGGGTGGTATCGTCTGCGTATCTGAAGTTGTTGATAATTCTCCCGGCAGTCCTAATTCCGACCTGTGATTCATCCAACCCGGCATTTCTCATGATGTACTCTGCATATAAGTTAAATAAGCAGGGTGACAATATACAGCCTTGTCGTACTCCTTTCCCAGTTTTGAACCAATCGGTTGTTCCATGTCTGGTTCTTACTGTTGCTTCTTGACCCTCGTACAGGTTTCTCAGGAGACAGGTAAGGTGGTCTGGTACTCCCATCACTTTAAGAATTTGCCACAGTTTGTTGTGATCCACACAATCAAAGGCTTTAGCGTAGTCAATGAAGCAGAAATAGACGTTTTTCTGGAATTCTCTTGCTTTCTCCATGATGCAGCGAATGTTGGCGATTTGATCTCTAGTTCCTCTGCCTCTTCGAAACCCAGCTTGTACTTCCGGTAGTTCTCGGTTCACATACTGCTGAAGCAGCCTAGTTTGTAGGATTTTGAGCATAACCTTGCTGGCATAAGAGCACTAAAAAAATAAGTATTGCTTATTTTTCCATTTTCCCCAAATTTTTGTCTCCCCCCCTCCAAAAAACCACACTTTTTTCCCATGGCCTCAAAATTCCTGAAAGTTTTACATCTCTGTTAAGGACCTGGTTGTTCACATCTGCATTTATCTGATTAATTAGAACTTGGTCCAGGCTTAAAATGGAAATTGTTTAATTGTTGCTACTTTCGATTATTATATTGTTGGTATTAGATAGTATAAATTGTGGATATAGTTATTGATTTTGTAATTTACTTATTTGTTTTATGATTTCTTTTGTGTGTAAACTGCCTTCAAAGGGCTGTATAGCCCTTAAAGGCGGTATATAAAGATTTAAAATAAATATCATGTGTGTATAGTATTGGCTGATTGCAGGGGACGTATAAGTATGCGGGTGAAGGAGGAAGCTCACTTAATCAGTAGAAAGAATCGAGGGGTTCAAGCTGTGTTAGCAGTGAGAGTTGGGAGACAATGCTAAGCTGGATTGACTTGTAGACGGCATCCTGTGCTCACTTACCTGGGAGTAAGTGCCATTACATTCAGTGGGGCTTACTAGTGAGTAGTCAAGTATAGGACTGTAGACTGTAGGGACATTCCTGAGTTTTTAACCCAGCCAGAATTTAAATATATGAAAACTTGCTGCCTATAGCCATTGACCATTACATCCTAAATCTATATCCTAGAGGAACAAACATGGATAATTTGATAGTCAACAGTATGATCCAAACAAAATTAAGCTTTTTGAAATTCCAGTGATTTGAAGAGGAAAGTTATGCATGTGCTTAACACTCTCCCATTTAAAAATAGAACTGTAGAAGTCCTTAAGGCTGTACTAATGTACTCAGTTACCTGGGAGTAAGCACCCTTGGACATGTCTAGGAGTGCAGCGTAAAGGTGGTTGGATTGTATCCCTAATTTTTTTCTTAACATTCAATTTGAGGAAGAGTTCTGATGAACTCAGAGGCCTGCATGCTACTTCATCATTTTGTTTCTTTAAAGGATTTATAGAACACCCTCTAGAAGAGCTTCCAGAGCAGTTTACTAATTGATACTAATGAAAGGTACTGTGTACTTCGCCACATGGTCTCAGTCAGACTCCCTAACATTTCCTAATCCAGTTATGATTATGGTTTTAATGTGCTTATAAAGATGTCAGCTATCTCTGCTTACTTGGGAGACGGTATACATCCCATTAAACTCTTAACTGCACAAAAATCAGAAGGACCTGCTTACAGACTTGCAATCTAAAAAGCATATAGGATTTATTTATTTATGAATGAATGGATGGATGAATATTTATTTTCAGAAATGGTTTACAGCAAATTATAAAACAATGCATCATTATAAAGCACAACAACGTCTAGATAAGTTAATGGTTGGGGAAAGCCAGGGTGAACAATCAAGTTTTTGATAATCATTGAAAGCGCATGATTACAGATGAGAGGTGATTCTAGAGAGAGGGTGCCGCAACAGAAAAGACCGATTGCCAGATTGTTGCCAAATGGGACTCTGCAGGATATGGCATAGGCAGCAAGGTCTCCCCTGAAAATCATAGTTGTCTAACAGGTCTATGTAAGGAGAGACAATGTTTCAGGTAACCTGGTCCTAAGTTATTTACGGCTTTATATGTCAATAATACCTTGAATCAGTAGCAAAATGGCAGCTTCTTTCAGCACAGGTGTTATGCGTGGATGGGAAGGCACTCCATTCAACAGCCTCGCTGCAGCATTCTGCACTAGTGCAGCTTCAAGGGCAGCCCCATATAGAGAGTGTTACAGTAGTCCAGTCTTGAGCTTATCAATGCATGGATCACAGTGGTTAAGCTTATCCCTGTCCAGGAACTGACGCAGTTGACGTGCCAGCTGAATAGAACTAGTAATCATATTTTTTACTGCAAGATGTATGGCATGGCTGACTTCTTGACATACAACAGAGCTTTTCCTGTTCAGTACCCACAAATCTTATTTTATCATTAGTTGATAGAACTCAACTAGGGTATCATAACCCTGCATTGTAGCATCCAGCTAGGCAGGACCGTGTCTCTGTGACAACAGAAGGAGAAGCGTATGGAGGAGTACTGGATTTTTTAAAAACGATCAGCTTTGCTGCGCTTTGGTTCATGCAGGGTTCCACCAGTGAGTGCTCCGCACCAGTAAAAATCACTTCACAGAACATACTTCCTTGTGGGGCTGGGGGTTGGAGTGAACATCATTTGACTGGCAGGAGCTGCTCAACCAATAAGAGAGGCTCCCCCCCTTCCCTCCCTTTCTCCCTTCCCCTGAAAGTTCAGATGCACCTGCATTTCAGGAGCAAGCCTCATTGAGCACAATGGGAGTTAGTTCCAAGTAGACACACACATGCTTGTGCTGGGAAAGGGGGGGACACTGGGATGGGAAACCAGCCCCCCTTCTAACCACAGGATCTCTATAATGAAGGTGTGAAGTAGTTACTTGCTAAGGCAATAAACCAAGCCATGGAGAATCGCAGGGTCGGTAAAGTGCTTTACAGGCTTCAGGGACTCAGTGCTTTAAATTCTGTATTTAATTCAGCGGGATCTATGTAAATTCTGATGTGGGCATTCAGAGGGCAAGCCTCCTTCAGCATGATGGGAGTTACTTCTGAGGAGATACCAATGGGTTTGTAAGAAAGAGAGAAAGAGAGCAGTAAACACAAAGTTGGGAAACCAGCCCCCTTTCTAACCAAATGCTGCACATGATCTCTATAATGAAGGTGTGAAGTAGTTACTTCCTAAGGTAATAAACCAAACAACAGAGAATCAGAGCCTCGAGATCGCACTTTACAGCACTTGGGGAATGGGGCTTTAAACTGTGCCATTTCAGTTGAGGGGGATCTCTGTAAGTTCTGATGTGGGCATTCAGGGGAGAAGCCTCATTGACCACAATGGGAGTTACTTCTGCATAGACACTAATTGGCTTGCACAGGGATGGGAAACACACAGGAAACACCCTTGATGGGTGTCATGGTGAAAGGCACACCCCTGGGCAGGGCTAGCATACCCGAGGTCAGTGCGGGGGTTGGGGCACACAGCAGCTATACTGGGGAGAACCCGACTTAAGGAAAAGGATTGGCCTTTAAGCAGTCTTGGGAAATCTGTTTTTTCCCTAATAAGCTCCGGGGTGGCTGCAGGATGGCTACGACATCATGTATCCCTAATGACCTCCAAACACAGCCAGCTCGGAGTAATCGCTCATGGAGACACCCCATAGTAAATTGTTCATCTGAGAAACTCCAACCACCACATCAAGATCCTAGGAATCTTCACACACACACACACACACACACACACACATTCGGTATCAGTTTCAATGCACTTTTCTGGGTTCTTCACCTCCCATGCACCTTTGTGTTCCTTTGAGAGTCTAATACTTTTGCAGTCAGCTTTTTTATGATTATATTCCTTGGCATATTACATGAGAGTAAATATTGAATTCAGTAGAACTTACTTCTGAGTAAACATGCAGGGGCTCAATCTGACTTGTGTACGGAGGCTCAGGCAGTTGAGAGGCTGTCAACACAATCTATGTCAACTCAAACTTAAGTCCCCGTTGTGTTGAGTGAGTCTTACCCCCAGGTATGTGAGTATAGGATTGCAGCCTGAGAGACCTGGAATTACTTCCTTCTATGGCCATCACCTCACCTTCTCTCCTGCTGCAGCCTTTTGACCCTTTCTCAGTGTTACCATCCCGCAGCATTGACATTTTTTGAAGTTTGGAGATGTTATGTCATGACAGGTTTGCAAGGGACCCCAACACAGCACCTGCGGGGACCTCCACTGGTGCTGTGAAGTTCTCCAGTCCCTGCCCCCTTCAAATATGTAGTTTTAATTTTAAAAAATCCTTTAAAAATATTAGGGCTCCAGGTTCTCCTTCCTGTTCCTGAACCTGCCGCTGATCAGCTGTTCAGTGGAAGGAAGAGAAGACTGGTCCCGCCCAATCTTCTTCCAGCCACACAGTCCTTTCCCCTTTGGTCTTTTTCTCTCTCTTCCCCCCACTTCCAGCCTCTAGCCTTGCTATTTCTCTCCGCCCAACCCCTTTCCTCACTATTTCTCTCCTATTCCTTTCCTAGCCTGTAGCCTTGCTCTTTCTCTTCCACTCACCCCTTGATGTTGCTGTTTCTGTCCACTCACAGCCTCTAGCCCACCTCTTTCTCTCCCCGCTCTTAGCCTTGCTGTTTCTTTACCCCTTTGCCTTGCTCTTCCCCCCCAGCCTCTAGCCCCCCCACCTCTGTCACACACACACACCTCTTTTGACTAGCCAGGCCCCCACGGCAGCCATTATTTGACTAGCCACATCCTGCATGACAGCTATTTTGTGGTGATGTCCAGAGCTGTTACTCAAATTCCTAAATGTGCCCATTTGGCCAAAAAAGTTGGGGACTCCTGGTCTATAGGCTTGGTTAAAAAAACTGAACACCCTAATTTCCCTAAATACCGGTCTTATTATTGCTCCAATGTACACTTTGAGGGGCTTTTGGGGAGGGCTTTTCTTCAATAAACTTTAACCTTGAACCCTTCAGAAAGAGGTTTTATTGCTATAGTGCCTGTTTTGCTTAATGGATATTCTGAAAGGGAATCTTCTCTGTTTGGTCCCGCCTAATCCATCAGTTTGTGTGGGGGGGCTGGTGAGTGCCACGACAAGCTCCTTATGATTTTTGCACACTGAATTATATCAAAGTAGAGCAGAACAGAAAACAGATCCAACTAGTTCTAGTTTCTCTACTGTAAGAGTGAAAATACAACTCTAGTTAAAACTTTATAGCTATTTGAAACTTGTATAATAATAAAGTCTGAGTAAATCTTGGAGGTTATTAGTTTGTCCACAGGGTTTAACCAGAAGCTTTGAATAATTGTGGTTCTTGGTTAGATGTTATAGAAAATATGCATTGTTTGCAGCCTCGATAGTTCATCGGAAAAATGGGAATAATAGTAGGCTCTATAATAACAGGATTGGGAGGTTGAACATAATAAATGTTAGAAATCAATGGTGGATTCAGAGAACCACTTCCATGGTTATTTGGAGCCAGGCCAGCGTTCAGCAGTTATGATGATTGTTCATATAATATGCTGTTAGCAATCCAGTTTAATACAACTGATCTTAATAAACTAAAGCAGTTGTTCCTATGTGTTTACAAGTATTGCCTCGCCTACATTCCGCTGAACCATGACGGACAACCTTATTATTCTCTGGCCACCCCAATTAAAAATGTCTGGCTATGGGCCTGTTCTGTGTAACAGAGGGAATACTTTGGGCGCTATTTCATTATAAGGTTTTATCCAGGGTCTGTAACAGAGGAATAAGCTGGCCACAGCTTTGAGCATTCTTTATTCATTGCAAGGCCTTGGGGGCATGAGGCTCTGCCATGATCCCTTTGACTCCACCCAAGACTCTGCCCACATTAGGTGTTTAGAAGAGTGCACATCACATGTGCTTGTCACAAAACAACTAGCCCAGCACCATTTCTGAATGTCTGAATGCAGACCTGCTGTATAATATTCTCCTCCTCAACATTCCATCCCACACTCCCAACATTCTGTCATATCCACCAACAGCAAACTCATTCCCAGAATCCTTACATAGGCAAAATGCCACCATCCTTGCACAAGAGGGAGATATCAGCAGGATTTGGGGGAACCTTTGCAGAAGCAGAGGGGAAAAAACTTTAAGGAAAAACTCTAAAGGGTTTGCAAAAATAGTCCTGTGGAAAAGTAGCATGCCCAGTGGCCACAGAATGCTGAGCGTCTGGTTTGGGGAGGGAGATTGGAGAGGCGATTGGAATGGAGTATCCTGGGGGGAAATGGAACATCTGGTGGGCTGGAACCCTTAACAGGGGTGCCACACTTTTTGTTGCAAGCCCCACTTGTTCTAGTCAAACGAAAAATTAGAAACCAAGGCAGAACTATGTAGAGATGGGGTGGTTTAGTTCTCAGTGACTGAGGTCACCAATGGCAAGAAACAGTTTAACCACACATTCCCACCCCAGTCATGTCCTCAGAGCACCCTTTTCTTTGTTCCATTAGGAATGAATATCTGCCATTCACTTCCATAGGGAAAATGAAAGCACTGGACTTGGGGACACTGCTACAGAATGCAAAGCCTGTTCTCTACTGTGTTTCTGTATGGCCTGGTCTTCACTGATAGGGTTTCCACACAGGGGTGCTATGTGTTTCTGTGAACAGAAGCACACTGCATCTCCAGGAGTCTTGGCAATATATAAGATTCCCCCCCACCCCCACCCATCCACCACCACATATCTATCTGCTGGAGGAAAGTAAACTTCATGGTGATTATCGTTTCAACCTTAACTGTGTGTGTGTGTGTGTGTATGTATATATATGTATGTATGTATGTATGTTCCTGCCAACCTAGCAGTTCGAAAGCAAGAAATTGCAAGTAGATAAATAGGTACCGCTTCGGCGGGAAAGGTAACAGCGTTCCGTGTACCTCGGTGTTCATTCATGCCGGCCACATGACCACGGAAGCGTCTTCAGACAGCGCTGGCTCTTCGGCTTAGAAACGGGGATGAGCACCGCACCCTAGAGTTGGACACGACTGGTTGGGGACACCTTTTTTTATGTATGTATGTATGTATACGCAGAGAGAGAGAGAGAGAAAGCAAGATAGAGAGAGAGAGATTTTTTATTTATTTGATTTGTACTCCACCTTTCTACCCAAAAATGGCAATCAAGGCTGCTTACAGGCACAATTAAAATTGATTAAAATAGTAAAACAATACATTAAAATACATTAAAAACATAAACATTATAGAAGTTTTTTAAAAATTAAAACAGCACCCTACCCAACAGAACCATATACAGTCCAAAGGCCTTCTTGAATAAATCGGTCTTTGCCTGCCAGTGGAAGGACAGTAGAGAGGGACTGAACCTAGTCTCCCTTGGGAGGGATTTCCAAATCCTGGGAGCAACCACCAAAAAGACCCTCTCTTGGGTCACCCCCAAAGACACCTCTGACAGCGGTGGTACTGAAAGAAGGGCCAGTCCAGAAGATCTTATGGGAGATCCCATAAGCAGGCTCCTATGGGAGAAGGCAGGTAGCCTGGTCCCAAGCTGTATAGGGCTTTATAGGTCATAACGAGCACTTTGAATTCTGCCTGGAAACAGGCCAGTAGCCAATGAAGCTGTTGTAACAAGGGAGTCACGTGCTGCCCGTAACCAGCCCTGGTCAATGGTCTGGCTGTAGCATTTTGGACCAGCAGAAGTTTCTGAACAATTCTTGAAGGCAGCCCCATGTAGAGTGTGTTACTGTAGTCCAAATGGGATATAACTAGGGCATGTGTGACCATGGCCAGATCACGCATCCACGAAGAGGCGCAGTTGGCGCCTCAGCTGTGCGAACACACTCCTGGCTACTGCCAAGAGGTGGGTATCACTATACATTTAGCAATAGTTGGATGTTCTGTATTTGTGAAAGCATGATTAAATAATATTCGCCAGCAGCATTCAGAAAAATGTAACTGTAGAGTAGAAAGTGCTGATAGAGAGTAAAAGCCCAAATGAAATCAGTTTTTTTTCACCCTGCCATCCTGATCCTCTCACCTTGCTCCCAAAATAAGAAACAATAAGGAGGTATTGGGAAATGTTACCCCAGACCACAGTTCTCTAACCATCCATGGTATAGTAGATATTTACACATTTTTTGTCTTAAAATATCATTATGTATCTGTTGGGGTAGGGTAAGAATTTCAAAAGCTTGTTACATCTAATGCAATTGGTAAGAAGGGACAGCTGGACTTCGATGTGTTCAGGCATGGAACTGTCCCATTTGCTTAGAAAGTGGGTGATAAGGGCCCAATTGTAAAAACACAAAAGGGGAAAAGAATGAGTAGAACCCCTCCCCTGTGGCTTCAGTCCTTTCACCAGGCAGTTTTATCTCCGCTGGGATTCCCAAAGTCAAATGATTCTGGCTGAGAGAAAAGCGTTTTTGGATTACAGGGAAGTCAGTCATAGGAGGAGGAAAACCTCTGTTCCCCATCTTTTGCGTATTTATTTTGTTTTTAAAACAGGGTCCTCTGCCCCATCCATCTTTCTATGTGACTAAAGCCGTTCCATCCAAGTTTAAACACAGGGAACCCCTGCCATTGCAACTTAACTGAGAAAAATGGTATGAATTAGTGGGCAAGTCCAGTTTGTAATGCAGCTGCAAAAATACCGACTGGTGGATCTTTTCTGTACAATTGCTCCAGGTCAATAACTGTTTGTTTCTTCTTTCTTCAGCACAAAAATGCTAAAGGGTAGAGTGGTGCTAATAGTGTTTCCTGCAATGCATACTCAGTGGTGTGGGTTGTCTTGTAAATCTGGAACTGGAAAATTTTCTGGAAAAATTTCCAGTGCAAATTAGGCTAATTTGCATCAGGAAATTTTCAGTGATTTAAAATGATTTAATTTAACATGTTTACTAAACACAAGTAAAATAAACAAGAAAGCTAAAAGAAAGTACGACATGTTATTTTTTTTTTGTCCCAAATACACTGCAAGTATTTGACCTGCAATATTTGGAGAGAAAAATGTAAGCACACTTAGAGCACAATCCTATGCCTGTTTAGACAGGAAAAGTCCTACAGCTCCCAGCATTCCCCAGCCAGCCATGATGTAGACATTTTTATTGGAATACTTCAAAAAATTTAAAGACAATAACGTGTACTTCCCTTACATTGTTGAAATGGAGGAAAGAAACAAAGGCACTGAAAACTGTTGACACACTAATTCAATAAGAAATAAGCGATCAAGCACACAACTGTAAATAGGTCAGGTAATAATAGTATAATGTTATAACAATATGAACACACAATGAACGTAGCGGGTGTTAGTGATCTATTTAAAATAGATTGTTGTTGGAACAATATAATTATACATATAAAAACAATATGAATACAATTGTACATATATTGGAAGATAACAGAAGCATCTGTATCACAGGTATATACATACGAATATTATAATTTGTTCAAAGGATCTCAAGGTCCATCCAAAAAGTCTTACATATATATATATTGTTCATTGTGTGTTCATAATGTTAAAACATTATACTATTATTACCTGTGTGCTTGTTCGCTTATTTCATATTAGTTTTTACAACTGTGGCCCTTTTTTGTACTTGACACACTAATTCAGCCTTCCCCAACCTGGTGCCCTCCGGATATTTTGGATTACAACTCCCAGCATCCTCCAGTCAACATGGCTAGCTCAGAATACTGGGAGTTGTAGTTCAATGCATCTAGAGAGCTCCAGGTTGGGGAAGGCTGCACTAATTAATTTTAGCAACCCAAAGAGCTGCGCATGATACGCTGACAACCACTCATGTATTTCAAGAGTTCTATTCTCTTCAACTGAGGTTGTTGGGGCACGTTCCGTTTCACTGTCACTACTTCTTAGTTCCATTTCACACTAAGACATATATGTATTTCAGTGACAGATATGTATTCTCTCACATACCTGCTAGGAATAATCAGTGAAAAACCATAATTACAACTGAAACTGCCAAGCTTGCCTAATATTGTATTTGCAATTGGCATCCATTCATTGTTACTAATAAACTTATGAAATGGACATTTTTCTATGAAAAAGTAAAGCACTGAAAAATGTTCCACCCCACACCATTGTGCATGCTACATAATCAGGGATGAAGGTTAGGTTGCAGACAGCAATTATGATGAATGCATCCTGAAAATAATGTGGTTTTACAAGCATTTACCTTGTATCTAGGGTGGCCAGGTGCAAAAGAGGACAGGACTCCTGCACTTTTAATAGTTGTGCAAAAAAAAATTATTTCACCCCGTGTAGCTTCAGCTTTCATGACAAATTATATGTAGTGAATGAAATGCCCTTTAGCACCCAGCTGTTAAAGGTACAGGAGCCCTGTCCTCTTTTGCATCTAGTCACCCTACCGCAGCGTTGGGTAACTTGTGGCCCTCCAGATGTTTTGGCCTACAACTCTTATCAGACCTAGCTGGCACAGCCAGTGGTAGAGGATGATGGGAGTTGCAGGCCAGAATGTCTGGAGGGCCACAAGTTGCCCGCCCCTGCCCTACTTATATCCTAGCATACATAACGTCATTATTCACTTGTTGATGGCAGCATCGAGTAAGGACTAAGTGTGTGTGTGTGTAAGATCCATCACAGATTGGACAGAACTGCCATATTTGCCAATGTTAATTCAACTCCATATATGAGTGGAGAATTCCACGTAGTGGCCAGAGAGTCATCCAGGGTTGGTTCACATAGGCACATGTATATCACTTGAGTTTTCTGCACTTGATAACAGACAGCTGAATGTGTGTACAGACTCAGCAAAAAGCACTGGGTTTAAAGTGAAGTGAAAGATGAGGGAATTCTATGTGTTATTAGATCTGAGAAGGTCCACCCACAGGTGCAGATCAAGATGCGTGTGTGAATTATGAGAGAAAATAACGTATACGCCTATTTGGGACTCTTAGTTTCACGTTAATTTGGCTTTTAATTAAAAAAAGGAAAGTTGGGTCGTCTTTAAAAAAGAAAAGAGGTCAATAGTAATCCCATTTCAGAGCGTTTGCTGCTTTGATCACATTTTTGTCCTCAGGCATTGGTGTGGATAGGTGCTAATAAAAGCTCTTTACTGTATTGGCAGTGCCAGGTGCTGTAGCTCAGTAATATTAAGATTGATATTCTATTTCTGGCTTTCCTGAACCCTAACCCTTTCATCCTTTCCGTGTGAGCTCCCAGATCCACCCACAAAGATCCGATTGCTATCATTCTGTAGGTGCTGTTCTGCAAAACCTATGTTGTTGAATATGAGAGAATGATTCTGAATTGAAATGTGGAAGTTACTTTTAATAGATTTATACACATACATGCACAATGTGTATGAAATTACACATTGTGCACGTATGTGTATAAATAGGCCTAAGTTACAAGGGCTATCTATATACCCTGGTTACATGAGCTGCAGGATGTTATATTGGGTGCAGAAGTTAGCTTTTGCAATAACTAGTTTTCTTTCTTTTTCTAAAGCTGGTTTCTAGCCCTTACACCTGCAACAGTATACTTGAAAGAGGGTATCAGCTGAAATTTCAGGCAGATAGAGATGAATAAGATTTTCAGTGATTGGGGGTGCTCTTCAGATGATGCCATGCATAGCTCCTTGTTGCTTCCCCTGAATAGACAAACCCAAATAAAGTATTGCACGTGTACTCGATTTCCATAGAATTTCCATAGAATTCTTGGTTGCAGCATTTGGATTGCTTGGATACGGACTTTTTATTTTATTTTTTTAGCATGGACTACACAGAGCCATGTATACTTCTTTCAACAAAATGCAGAAAGTGCTTAAGAATATATGTATATATTTGAAAAGAACATCTTTCAAATTATTGTAAATAAGCAAAGTGTTTATTTCATTTCTGGCATGTCTGTTTCTTTGGTATATTTCTTTGTCTATTCCCTGAAGACTTTCAGGAGGATTGTTAAGATTTTCCTGTCTTAGAAAGCATTTGGCTGACTGTTGGAGTCAGTATAGTTGTTAACTCCTGTGCTTGCTGCTGCCAATGGAAAGCATGAGCCATCCAAGCATGGGCACGTCGCCCACACATAGAAGAGTTGGCTTGGGGTACCCATTTTCCTCCTTCGTTGTGTGCCTGCAGCTAGGTTGCAGGTGGGAAATCTGGCACTTGGTTACTTTATGATCAGGAACTCATAGCTCAAGTATATCCAGGTGAAAGGAAGGCTGGATAGGGATCAAGAGATGTGCACAGACTTTCCATTCCAGAGAATGACTAGGTGTTGTGGTGCTCATGGGTGTGCATGCAGTATGACTTTCATTTTTCATGGTGTTTTGATGATGTTTTGTATTGTTTTTAAACTTTCCCTTTTGCTGTATGGGTAGGTGTGTAGAGGGTTATTTGTGCAGCCGAAATACAGGGGTAGAAATGCCAAATAAATTGGTATATTAGCTGGCTCTGATGAATGTATGAACCAGCTCAGATTTAGAGTAGAACCATGTGCAGTTCTGAAGGTGGAACCAGTGTTATGTATAAGATTAATAGAGAAGCTGGCAAAGTTTTCCTGCGGCTGAAGTTTGGGGGTTCATAAAAGCCCGTCTTAAACGAAGGGCGACCTTTCCATGTTTTGAAATTCTCATCTAGCTCAGATCAAAATGCAATTCAGAGAAGAATTCTCTGCTTCTCTCTCCCTGGTCTCTCTGCCACCCTCTCCTGTTTCCAAAAGCCATCTCTTACCCCACCCTGCCCCAAACACATTGCCCCTTTCTCTCCCTTTAAGCAGTGACAGCCAAATCAGGGACATGGCGAGAGGAGAGAGGGTTTGAATAACAGCATATCCTGGTACAGAAGGACAATGGTAGATGGGTTCATCTGGTGAACTTCAAAGAACTGAAGATCTGCACCAATTGAAAACAAGTTTCTCTTCTCTTTCACACATTAGTTTGTTTTCTTGATTCCGGGTGTGTTTCCAGCTATAGATCAGTTTTTCACATGCTACAGACAATGTCTAATAGAATTGTCTTCACACGCTGCAGAAGATGTCTTCATATAATTGATTGTCTTACAAGGTTATTGCCTAGTTATTACAAAGCATTTTGAGGAAGTAAAGGGCAGCTAAAATAATATTTTAAAACCTTTCCCGATAAATAATTTTATTCATAATTTTAAAAGAGAAAATGGTTCCCAAGAGTTTTCAGTTTCCCCTGAAATTTCTCCTTTCATCCATCTGAGCCTGGCCTGGGTTTTAAGATCTTTGGGGGGCCCTTCTCTCAGTCCTTGATCCATCAGAAGCACGTTTGGGGGGGACACAAGAGAGGGCCTTCACAGTGACCATTCCCAGGCTCTGGAACCTCCCTTCCAAGGGAAGCTAGGTTGGCCTTCTTTGTGTTGTCCTTTCACCATTTTTATTCAGTCAGGCCTTTGGCATATAAACTGGTCTGTTTCTGAAGGGTTTTTTCATTGGTTGGACGCTGTTTATTTCTTTTATTGTGTTTTGAATTATGTTATTGGTTTTTATGTTACGTTTCAATTAAGGTTTTAATTGTATTTTATTTAATTTGTATTTTATTGTTAACTGCCTTAAGCACCATGTTTGGGTGGAAAGGCAGGATACAAATAAAAGAAATAATATTTCCATTGGGAATTAAATTTTTGAAGGCCCTGGAAAAACGTGTGTGGCAAAACTATTTTTTCCATTCACTCTCCTACACACACACACACACACCCGCCCCGCCCTGATCTTTACATCTCTTCTTCCCAATAAACCCTTTTGGTGAGTGATGATTTGAATCTGCACTTCCCACACGCAGACCTGTTGCTTCAGCCCAGGCCTGTATGCCTAACAAGCTCACTTGCAATTTACAGAAGTCCAGCTCCTCTTGTTTTTCCTGCCTGCCTGGCTTGGTAGGACACAAGCTGTGCAAGCCTGTCCTTGTCAGTCCAGCTGTCTATCATTATGGCAGGAAAGGGGCAGCCAGCCTGTTGATGGTACACTTCGTCTGCGTGTCTAGGGCAGATCCCCGCATCCCAAGCCCTTGATTGCAGTCCATTTACTTTTTCTCATAGAATTCAGTGAGAGCCATTAAGAACCAAATCTATCTCTACCTGTGCGGCCCTAACCCATCATCTAGCTAGACCAGCTCTGAGGTTCTTGGTCACACGACAGTATAATTAAGAGATTAGATCCCAGAACTGTCGTAAAATAGACTTTTAGCATACCAATATTACAAATCATAATTCTTCTGGCACTGAGTTTTGGATCCAGTTTTTCTAAATGTTCAGAGTATATGTTAACCCCATTTCTATCATACCTTATCTGGTTTCAGGTCCAAAAGACCCCAATTATATTTTTAAATTAATTGGCTGCATCCAGTTGCTGAAAACACTTGCAAAAAAAAAAAAGTGTCACACTTAAGTAGTGACACAGAAAACACATGTCTATCCTACATGGTATCCTAAACAGGAAAGTGGGCCTTGTGGCCACAGCTCCAGAAGACAGGAAATAAGGCTTCTATTCCCAGCATTATTCCCACTTTCCTGTGTGACCTTTGGCAAGTCATTTGATATCCCCATTTCTCTGTTATGCTAAGTATAAAATTGTGCTAATTATACCTCATGTGGGCATTAAAGTTGTGGCAATTTAACTTGATGAAAGAAAAATGCATAGGTGAGATTTTTTTTACAGTTGTACAAGATACCACATGCTGGTATTCTTTCTATTTTGAATCCACAAAGCTCACTCTTTAAAAAGTTAATATATCCATAGCAGAAAATGCTGGTGAATTTATATCAGTACTATGGCTACCTCTCCACTCAATTTAATAAGGCAATGCACAGGTTTGAAACAAGAGATTTTATGTAAGATAACTGGGTATGGTCTGACAGTCACCACTGGTAATTTCAACATTTCAGCCGCTCTGTAGAGGGTTGAGCATGCAAAGCCTACTGAAAATTTAACCTGTTCTAAAACTACTTATAAACTGGTTTTAAATGCCATAGCTTTCTCCAAATAATTGTTAGAATTGTATCTTGTTGAGAATGCTTTGGTTAGGAAACTGTAGGCCTTTCACAAAACTGTAAGTTCCAGCATACGTTGGTTGGTAGCTATGACTAAATAGGTTTGAAACGGATTAAAATTCTTAGTAGGTACTTTTCCTTTGGAAGTGTACAGTGGTAGAACCTCTGCTGTGTTATGGTTTCTTGGAAGAACTGTGGGCTTCATTAGGTTAGCCCAGCCTGGTGCCCCACAAATGTGTTGACTACAACTCTCATCATCCCCAGCAGACACATCAGAAGGACATCAGGTTGGGGAAGACTGGGACAGAACTTCATTAGATTTTAAGATATTCAGTTGAAACCATTATCTGAGTACTTTCCTTAGTGGAGGTGGATTATATATTCACTAAGGAAAGGGACTTTTTCGGGATGGCACCCTGATTCTGGAATGCCTCCCCAAAGCAGTATGACTAGCACTGACACTACACTTGTAAACCATTGTCTTGTAAACTGCCCAGAGAGCTTCAGCTAATGGGCGATACAGAAATGTAATAAATAAACACATGCTTTTTCTGGTGCCAGATTAAGATTTTTCTATTCACGTTGGCATTTTAGAGGGTTATATTGTCTCAGTCTGCTTGTAGTTTTTATAGTCTTTCCTGCTTTTTTGTCTGTAATTGTTATGAAGAATAGTGTTTTATTGAATTTGTAATCTGTTTTTGTTTTTAAAAAATATAAGTTTTTAAAAGTCTGACTACAGTGGGAGAGGGGTGATGTGTGTGTGTGTGAGAGAGAGTGTGGGATAGTGAATGACGTCGGGACAATCCCACTGGAGCCGTGTGCCAGCAATGCGGTGGCCACACTTACTTTGGGTTTTGGCCCTGTCCACTGCTGGCATATGGTCCCTGACATGCTTGCCCAGAACCAACTCATCTCTGGTGCTTCAAAAGGTTCTCCATCCCTGCTTTATGTATCTGGAGGTAGTATAAAGTGTCATTGTTGACAGGGGAGTAGCTATATTTTAAAGGAGTATAGGATATGGCATAAGTGTTCTACTCTCCTGCGCCACCCATATGTCATCTGTGACACCACCTGGTTTCAGCCATTTCATTGGCAAAGTGTTATGCCAGAATATCTGTCACAGTGGTGGCATATCTGGCATTCTGCTAATGTAGCAGAACTTCTGCTGAATCCTATAGCCCCTCAGCCAGCGGACCTTGAGTACAGGATTGCACCCTTAATTATTTACACTTTATATTTTTTCCAGTAGTATGTTTCTATGTACCTGGGGTAAAACTGAGCCCCGCGCCATTTTATATACGATGTTCAACAACCGAAAGATGATAATGGTAATAATATTAAAACCTCCTTGAGAAATTTCGTTCATTTCCAAAATTCTTTAGGTTTCTTCAAAATCTGAATATGACACTCACGTTCACCTGAATTTTGCTTTAGACTAAATTTGGCATTGATAATTTCAAGTGTGCAAAAAACAAAAAAACTTTTAACTTTCTCCAAGTCACTGAGGATTATTTTGCTTGAATAGGAACCTCCTATTTCACCTTGAATTTTGCTTTAAGCAAACTTCCAGTTTTAGCCAAAATTCAGTGGAAACTGTAGAGAACGTGGATGGGATAATAGTGGATTGGTGGTTTGGGTATACACACAATACTGAAAGGGAGATCAAAGAACTGTGGGATTTGAATAACTTTAAATCTTACCTACTCAGATTCTTTGATACAGAAGAATCTCTAGGGATAAAAATGTCCTGGGGAAAAATGACTGGTCTTACTCATACTCTCTTTTTTGGCTTCCTGCAAAATCCTTCAGATGTTTCTTGTAAGAAGGAATGTCCAAATTTTGCTTCATAATTTGCTCTAGGACTAGGTAAAATCTGGTGGCTACCTAAGGATATGCAGGATTTCCCTGAAAAATCTCTCTAATCTTCTCAAAACTCTTTTTGGTTTCCCTCAAAATCTCTTATATGTTTCAGCAAAAGGACCTCCGTCATTGCTTTAAATTCTACTTTGGGCAAAAATTCAGTGGTAACTCCTCCATTATAGAAAACCACAATTGGGAAAGCGAAATGAACATGATACAACAGGCCAGATGTTCCAGAACAGCAAAGGAATATGCTTAACCGGGGGGGGGGGGGGGGGAGTCAGATGGCTGAAAGCAAATGAGCCATGTCACACCAAACTGCTCCCCACCCGTGCCACAATAAGAGAATCTGACTTTGATAAATCATTCTTCACTCCTAATAATTTCTAACCAGTTTGTAACATTGGCTTATACATTGTCCTGAGTATTGCTTCAAATATTTGGGGAAAAAATAACAACTGAGAACTTAAATTTGTAATCATTTAACTGATACACCTGACAGTTTATGACTGTGTTTGGTTACAACTCAGTCTTCTGTAAAGGTGCTTTTCTTAGTGCCTGTGTTAATATTCTTGTAGATTGGGGCCATAAAGGAAATGTATAGTTAGCATTAAAGGAACAATATCAGAATTTTAGAACTTAGAAAACAGTACTACCTAATGAAATATTGAAAAGAAACTAAATACATTTGTGGATAACATCATCATCTTACTATTACTATTACTCTACAGCACCGAATGTTCGGATGCAAATAATTTATTGTACACTTAATCATCCAATTATATTTCCCAGGGCCAATCAGGCAGCATTAGACATCCATCCGGATGTGTGTGAAAAGCTTTCCCATACCCCCCCCACACACACACAAAGCCATAGAATGAGGTCTTCCTCAATGAATGTAAAATTGAGTACACCTGTAATAACAAAGCAGTAAAATTGTGTGCATCTATTTCTAGATGTTTGACTACACACAGAAAGACTGAAATCCGTGTCCTGTTACACATTCTTCTTTTTCAAATTTACTGAAGACACAAAGTTTGGTCTCACTGTAAGTTGCATTAAGAAACCTAAATATGTCTAACTACATTGTCTTCATTCATCCTTGCCTCCTCTCTCTGTTCTTTGTTACTCTTCTCCTTTCTTTTTCCTGTCTTCCCCACTGTTGAAAATTCAATCATATGCTCTTTGGGACATGGACTTAAAAAAAAATAAATTGTAAACTGTAAATCACAAAAAAGGCAAACTATTTTTGAAGAATGCAGAAGTCCAGGATATTATTTATTTACTTACTTATTTTTTAAAATCATGCTTTATTTCACCTTCAAAAAGAGGAGTCGTTCAAAGTGGCTTCAAGAACATACAAAAAATGACAACCAGTCAAACCCATCTAGCTAAAGGCAGCAGCAAAACAAAACCAGAAAACACAAAACTAACAGTTAATAATAAAATTAAGTGACAGCAGAGTCAAATGCTTGTTTTAAAAAGAAATGTCTTCACTTAGCAATGGAACACAGATAAAGAGCAAGATAAGCCAACCTCTTTAGACACAACTTCCACAGACAGGGTATATATGACAATCACTCTCGTGAACACTACAGTACACACTCTACCCCGTGCTACAGTAGTAAAAACCATCTGTTAATTAAGTGAAATAATAAAACAAGCTAAATAGATAGGGAGAGGAAGAGCATAAATCATTTCGTTTATGTATAGAATTCTGAATAAGATTGGTTAAATAATTTAGAAATAATAAAACACAAGTATTAACTTCTACATCCTATTTACATTTACAGTACTCAGTAAAGGGATTCCATTCATTAACAAATTTAGGGTGCAATCCTATGCAAGTTTAGACAGAAAAAGTCCTACAATTACCAGCATTCTCCAGCCAGCATGGCTGTCTGGGGAATGCTGGGAATTGTAGGACTTTTTCTCTAAGTATGCATAGGACTGTGCTCTTAGAGTCTCATTGTCTGCCATCCCTCAATAGCATTATTTTGGGGTCTGAAATTAAGCTTATCTAGTTCTATTTATATCTCTAACTCGTTTCCAAAAACCTTGAATCTTTGGACAAGCCCCCTGCCTCCCACATATATATATAGACAGTTGAAGGCAGATCCTATTTTCAACATGCACAATTACCTTTTTTATCAATTCTATTTTTAGTGGGTCAAATGCCATTAGTAAACCAACTTATAAAAGATCAGTTTCTTCACCAAGCAAGCTGATGCTGGAAGTTCAGTGGTTCACCACACAGGGCAGCCTCACACAGATTCCAAGAGCGCCTGAAAGTGAGCAGGCTTCCATGGGGTGAGGAACCCCAAATGCACAGGTATCCAGCTCCTGGGAAGCCTATGCAGGTGGGTTCTCTCCCTGCAGTTATCAGTGTTCGGTACGCAGCAAAACCCAGCTGCCCTGAATGTGATTAATGTATGAAGGGGGCTAATGTCTCAAACGGAACTGAATAACTGGTAGCTATTGGTGTTATGATATGTTAACTGTGGTTATTCTGTTCTTTCAGATCACCCTTGTATGCCATTAAGTATTAATTTAATATGAACAAAACGGTCCTTTTTGATAGATGGGGTGACGCAAGATTGTCATAGATCATTGAATGCACAGGCACATTCCCCCCACACCCCATGATCTGTGGTCATGTGAAGTTGTGCCTCCAGCACCTGGAGTGGAAAATAGGTTTGTCCACAGTAGTGTTTTTCCACAGTAGTGAGTAACAGCAATATGATTTGTATGGGAAAAACTAGCATGGAATACACAGGGACCATAGTATCTAGGGAGAGGGCAGATTTCCCTCCTTTCAGCAACGTTGTAAAACACAGCCTTTTTCACTTTGTTTCATAGAACTCAGTAGAAGCTACTGAGTACCAAGACAGACTCTGTCATCGTGGCTCCACCCTGGGTTCTGTTTCTAGAGTGTGACTTCAACCTGTATATCTATATGTTCATATAGTCTGTTGTCAAATGTCAGTCTGTGGGTCCCTTGATAATACAAGTATAAGTGAGGTACCAATCTTCTCATTAGAGCATGGGGAATCAAGTTTTGAATGGTGACAAGCACAGAACCTCTTCAGTTAAGAGTTACAGGAAGAAAACAAAATGGCCACCTCCTAAAATGGTTTTTCCCGTTTATCCGTGGGTTCCTTGATGATACAGGTATGAGTGTGGTACCAATCTTCTCATTCGAGCATGGGGAAATCAAGTTTTGAATGAAAATAAAATGGCCACCACCTAACACTGTTTTTCCCATTTATCTTGTTAAGCATTGCTCCTATGACAAAATTGACTATTATCAAAATTGTTGCTCATAAAATGTTATTGTGGATGCTTGGGAGTTGGATCTTCAGATAACCCTGGGTGCCCCCGCTTTTGTGTCAGCCCTCTGCTCAGCTCTAAGCCCACCCATGGCCTCAGTATCAGAGGGGAGGTGGGTACTAGTCAGCCTTGCCCTCCTCCTCCAGTTCATACTCACTCAGACCTCCTGGTCTCATAAGCATGGGGAATATGTTCTCATTGGCTGTCCTTCCCCTTCCATACGTAGCCCCATTCTAGCCCTTTCCCCCTGTTTTTCTGTGATCCTCTTCCCCTTTGGCTTCTCTGGCTTCCATCTTGGTGGTCCTGGGTCCTCCAACCTCTACCAGCCACTTCGGGTTCTTCCTCTGTCACTTCCTGCCTCTCTGGTATGTCTTCCCAGGCAGCCTCAGGGGAGTGCTCCTGGGTCTGTCTGCCTCCAGGGAGGCTGGGTGGAAGAGGCAGCAGTTTGGAGGATTCTCAGTTATTACTAATATCTTTCTAGGAGTAACCCTCTACCTGCAAATTCAATGTCCATTTTCTGTCTTAAGTATATACAGTACTATATAGTGAACTGTTAATATAGAATCATGGAAACATAGAGTTGGAAGGGGCCTCTAGGCCTTTTAGTCCAACCCCCTGCCCAGTGCAGGAAAAACCAGAGCCATCCTGTACCACATGACTGGTCCTCCTAAGGGAAGAAAAAATACAAGTCACACTCAGCCAGTCTTTGTAACCTGGAAAAAAATCCTCCCTTGCCCCCATGAAGGGCAACCAGACTGGATGCTAGGCTTGACCTCCCTTCACGAATTTAACAAGTGCTGCTTTGCATTCAGTAGAAAAAATTATGGACTGATGATTACTTCGTACCTTTCCCACATGGATAACCTGAAGTTAACTGATCCAGACATTTGGGAGCATTTCATGGAAGGGAAGTGGGTGGTTAACAGAAGTGTGGTGCCATTCTGTGCTCTTGGAACTGATGAAGCACTTGAGCATCAAAATAGAAAGCTCAAAGCCCAAAGAGGACTAGTTGGTGTGACACTTAATGGCAATGCTAGGAATCGCCTTTTCCTTGCTAATCTGGAATTGAGTCGAATTGCAAATGAAACAGAAAAATGATTGTGAAGTACTTTAGAACAAAAAAAAAAAACTATCATAAAGTTTCCCTCAACAACATCAGGATTCCACCATGTTGAAACTTAAGGAATCCTTTCAAACACTGACAACCCCTTTTCAATGTAAAAGTGAAGAGCTTATTCATACTCTCACTCAATGTGTCTTCCCCAAAGAAGTGCAGGTTTCCTGGGACCATGTGGCAGAAGTTGGTAAAGAATTGTTAGATAATTTCCTGCAGCAGCGAGTGCAGCCCAATAACATAAACCTCTGGGCCCTAATGAAAAAATGTGAACAGAAAACATGTAAATCAGTAGCAAACAAAGTAAACATTGCTCTGAAAGAGGAAACAGTAGCTGTAAAGACTGACATGTTTCTGATTTCAAGATTATTAATTGCATCAAGGAGCAGACTGTGCATAGATATTAAATCAAACTTAAGTCAGTAAGAACTTTACTTTTTTCAAAGCAGTTATGAGCACAGAGATGGGGAAGAACCGTGCTGCCAGGGAAGGGGAGGGAGTGTGGTTTCTGGGAGCCAAGCTTGGAGCTCTGGCTCCAAGACCGATTCCCAGGAACCGAAAAATTCTATGGCTGTCTAGACACTGTCTAACGGCCATAGGATTGCTCCCCCTGGTGATAACCCATTCTTCCACTGGAGCTTGGCATTTATCTTGGTCAGGGAATGAAAAGGTATGTTGAGCTAGCTCCTATCTACAAAGCACTGGGACTACTAAAAAAAACTTGTGCACTCCCTGGATTACGTGCACTATCTGGCGCAGATGTAACAGGTTCATTTGCTAATATGGGGAAACTAAAGTGGTGGAAGGCATTTAATTTGGTGAACAGTGAGTTACTAGAAGCTTTGGCCAAACTGGGTGCCTCTCCCTGTCTTCCTGAAGATCTCTGGGATGCTTTAGAAGCCTTTGTTTGCCAACTGTACATCCCCCAAACAACAATGACTGTTCTTCACCAAAAACAATGTCACGATGGTGGCCTTCCTCCAACCAAAGGAGCACTCCACCCAGCCCTACAAAGGGCTCACCTTCAGACTCTCCAGTGGAATCATGATATCATTCAGCATCCTAATATTCCTCCACCCCAAAACTAGGATGGAGAAAAGTTGGGAATACATACAAACCAGTTGTGTGTACAGTGCCCTGTGCTCTGAAGCTTATACTCAAACTTTGTCACTGCTCCTGCACACAAAGGAAGTGTTCTCTTCCATGCATCTGTCAGGCTACTGGTCTCAAGCGTACAGAAATTTGCAATTGTGAAAGAGACCCTGATGGGTGTGACAATTTGGGAGAGATTGAAGATGAAGAAGTAGATGACTTAAATGGCATTTCTGATGAGAGTGATGATTGTGATGATAAAGATGATGGTAAATAAATTTACTGTTTGACCTCATGTAATAAAACTATTTTCGATCTTTTTTCCAAACACAAAAGCCTTGGATATGAGATGACTTTAAATATGTTGTTGAGATGGCCTCTCCCAAACATCTGTGCAAACTATAGCTTGTTACTTTTTTCATTTTTAAATCCTTAAGGTGCTGTAAATTACATAATTTGGGTAATTTAGACACCATTTTGTTTTTATACTTTGATGTCTGCACTGATTTGGCAATATATGCCTCAATAAACAATTTACCGTGCAAATAATAACAAAAATAGGCAGCAATAACTATTTCCCAGTAACAATTAATGGTTTTTTAAAAATTCTGGCCACCATTTTGTTTTCCCCCTGTAACTCGTAACTGAAAAGGTTCTGAGCCTATCACCATTCAAAACTTGATTCCCCATGCTCTAATGAGAAGATTGGTACCTCAGTCATACTTGTGACCTCAAGGAACCCACAGGACCCAAGTTTTGTACGTTTGAATGCAGACTAATATATCTATATTTAGGTACAGATAGAGATACAAGTTAAAAGTTACACTTGAAATACAATGAATAGCTAAAGGCTCATCACATTTAATGGAGTGGAGAGTGGTAAGGGATAGAGAGTTCAAGGTCCTCCCCCCCGGTCGTGGATCTGAATTTAGAAGGAGGAGGGGCATTGCTCCCCCTGTGGTATCCCTATCATTGGTGGCTTTGTCACCCAGCACTCAGGGCGGTGAGCAGGTTTTGTCTTCATCACAAGTTCTCCAAGTTCAACACCCTGATGAATTGAGACCATTTGCATATGGGAGAGAATAACAGGGTGCAAACACCATCTGCATGGGAGTTAAACCTATGTTTCCCCCCTGGTGATCCTGATAATCCACCCTGCTCCTTTCTTCATAGCTCCTGTGTCTTGGTCACGCTAGAGTGTAACAGAATGTTCAGAGAGTGGGTAGGGGTGGCGCGGTTGCCCAATTCCGTCCAGGAATCTGGCGGAAACCCCACCCACCCACACCACTGAGCCCTGCTTGCCAAGCAGCTCACGTTCATCCCAGCAGCCTTATCGAACTCCATGGTCGCCATTTTTGAAAAATAAAATGGCAGTTGCAAAAATGCACATATTGCGAATATACACATTTGTATATGCGCAAAATGTGCATTTTTGCGAAAGCATGCATTTTCACACATACACAATACTCGCAAAACTGTGTATTTTGTGCATGTGCAAAACTGCGCATTCGCAAAACTGCGCATTTTTGCACATACACAAATATGTGCATTTTTGCGATCACCATTTTATTTTTCAAAAATGGTGACCGTGGAGCTCGACGAGGCTGCTGGGGTGAGTGCGGGCTGCTCTCCGAGTGTGGGAGGAGTTTGAGCGTGGTCTGGGGACTGGCAAGCGGGGGCGGGTTCGCACATTCCTAAGAGTGGGGCAGAATGAAACTGGCATACATACAGGTATCTTTAAGAACAGTTAAATTGTTGCTATGGAGTTTTATATTTGTCCTGCTCCAGCTGTGTCAGGCTCTATGTTATGAAAATAGAGGAAGAAATCCAGATAGGGAAGTCGATTAAGCAGGTAAATGGTCAAGCCCAGAGGTTTCAGTCCAGAAAAGGAAGACACTAAGACAGGAACGGTCAAGATACAGGCAATGGTCAAAGCACAGTTTTTCCAGGAACACAGGTGTTTTCCAAAAGAGAGTCCTGAGGCATAGCCATGGTCCAAACACAGTTTCATAGAAACACAGTCCAAAAAGGAGAGTCAAGAAGAAAACCAGAAATCAGTAGCACAGAAGTTTAAACACAAGGCAAGGTCAGGGAAAACAGGATACCAACAACTAGAACTGAAGCTGAGGCACTATTTCCAGGAGCTCCTGAGTTACAGCTGAGAGCTGAATCAGCTGATAGAGCCAGAGCTCCAGAGACCCAGGTAGTGCTCAGCTGCATCACATTTAGAGGCTTGTGTCAGATGCCCTCCTCGTGAGGAGAGCCCTACTCGTGAATAGTTATCTTCCGTAAGCGAGCACTCTTTCACCTCACCACTGTCCTATCATGAATCTTAAGGTGCCAGCGTTCTTGGGGGCTAGGTGGTGGCCCAGCATGCTCCTCTGCCTCTTCAGGAGGCAAATCTGAAGGCATCACCCCTGAGGGTCCTGGACCATCTTGGGTAGTGCCAGGATCTTCTGTGGTGACCTGTTCCCCGGGGCCATCAGGCTCTGAAAGTTCTGGGTCCTCCTCTGAGGATGATTCCAGTGGAGGCATGAGCCCTGAGACCACGGCACTATCAGTGTTCAGCATATTAAAACGCACACATACACCCCTGTGGTAGTAAGATTTCTTGTACAGATTGATATGGGGTATAATTGTTTGCCCTGTTCTGCTGGTGTATATTTCATAATATCAAAGCTGAGTGTAATTGGTTCTGCACTGAGGGGACCAAAGTATACACTCTCTTGGCTTCCATCTTATTGTTTTTAGATGGCTGGGACCACTTTCCTTTTCCTACAGCATTCTAATACAACTTAATAAGATTCTGCTCTGTGAGGAAGGCTTCCTGAAGCTCCGGGCTTCTGTAAAACACACACCACTCCCAGTGTGGTGTTCAGTATTTTAGTTCTTATTAACACATCCCAGGATAGAGGTACATTGACTTCTCTGCCCTTCCACCTGAGAAGTTGAAGTAAACAGCTACATACAGAAATATTCTGTATCTAGTTGGATACAGAAGTATTTGCTGTCATTTTCTGTGGGGGTGGGGATGGGTTGTCTATCTCCTGCATTTGGTATTCAGAGCTACACCACTTCTGAACATGGGCTCTTTCTACTTATTGTAGGCTGATAGCTGTTGATAAACATACTGTCCATGAATATGTCCAACCCTTTTTTTAGACGCCACTTAAGCTTCCAAGACAGGAGTCCCCAACCCTTTGGGGTTGGTGGGCACATTTCAAATGTTGAGACTGTGTCATGGGCACTCTCACAAAATGGCTGTCACAGTAGGCGTGGCCAGTCACAAAACACCAGTTTTACAGAAGGCAAACTGATGACGTTCAGAGAGATGTAATATTGCCAAGAAACAGCGTACAAGGCAGAGATGGGATGCGAATTTTGGTGATGCAGCTGTGATGAGAAAGGGGGGCTATTTTTATTTAAAATAACCCCTTTTTGCTACTGCTGCTGCACCACCAGATTTTGGTGGCAAACCACAATTTTGGCTTTTAAAAGCAGGCTATTTTTCCTTGCTGCCTCTGCCACATCATCACCAAAATTCAGTGGTGAGGGGTACAGATGTGCAGCCCCAGTGGGGTCTAGGGGGAAATGTGGTCCCCAGACCTGTGGAAGTTGGCCACCTCTGGACTAGATAGTCTCCAAGGTTCTTCCAGTTCTGTGATTGTATATGAACGTGCATGGCAGCTGAGATCATCATAAGAGGTACCCTCTGGTGTTCTTGCCTTCTGAAATTATTTCTGTGGTTTTTCCCCATGTATGGAGTTCCATCCCTGCTTTAGGTGCTGTGCCAAGTCAGTTTGTTCAACCAAGCTTTGGTGGTTAATGATCACTGGTTGTTTATGTGGTTAGGTGGCATTTTGTATTGTGTCTTAGGGCGCAATCCTAAGTAGATAGGCGGCTGCCTCCGATCTCGGATGCGACCGCCTATCCAAAGCAAGGCAGGAGAGGCACGGGGGGGATCGTTCCCTCCGCGCCTCTCCTGCCTTGCTCTTTTTCACTAGACAGCCATTTTCGGCTGTCTAGTGGCAGGGTGGGGGGGCAGCTGGGAGAGGAAGCTGCCGTACGACATATAGGATGTGTCGTATGCGCAGCTCCACTCTCCCAGCCTTGGAACTCCCCCCAGGCCCGCCCTTTTCAGTCGCTCCACATTTGTCTTCCAAGCACGGAGGACGGGGCTTCTCCGCTCTGCCTCCAAGGCAGCGCAGACGAGGGGGGAGGTCAGATTTCTGGGAACCGACCTCTGAGCGCAGGCTCTGAGCTCGGTTCCCGGAATAGAGCATATCCTATGGCCCGCTAGACTGCATCTAGCAGCCATAGGATTGCTCCCTTAGTAGTTCCTTTTTGAGGTGGTACGCTCTACTTGGGGAGGGGGTAGGCTGCTGATTGTTAATCCAGCTATTTAACATGTTCTTATTTGCTTTTTACATTGTTCTACAGTTGTTTTATGCATTTTTGTACGCTGCCTTGGTTGGGCTTTTGATTTTGGTATGAGCAATTAAGCTGCTGGCCTTTTGGGGACAGCAACATAGGTTGAAAAAAGGGAATTACAGAGGACAGAGACTAGGGGGTGAATGGATGATATGTACATGTAAACTGTATTTACATGCAAACGTGGTTTTTAGGCCTCTAATGGAGGGCTGAGCCAAAATCGGGTGGCACCTCTTGCAAACATTTTCATCACCAGGGAAAAAGCGCCCCCCCCCATTTTTCAGCAGAGGCTTGAAAGGGGGAAAAAAGTGTTCACCTATTCAGATTGAGGACAATGCAGTGCTAAAAGTATTCCCCTGACCCTGCTTCATTAGCTTTCAGTGACATCGTCATGTACCCAAATCCGATAGGCTACATACTGTTATTCCCGAGAAGAAGACTGAATTTAAAGACAAAGAAATTGTGCTGAAGAAGCTGTCAGTCAGGGAATGATCAGCCTGCAAACGGGGTATAAACAAGGTGAAACCACCACCACAATAAAAGCTCTGTATTTGCCCTGAAAAAGTTTGCAAGGGAAAATTCAGCACAGCCATACTTGGATCCAGAGTATCTGGCTTCCTTTAGCGGAAAGCCTCTTCTGCTCATGGAGGGGCAGTTTCTGACCTAGCAGAAAAGCTTTGAATAAGAAAAGTGACCCCAAATTTAGAGAAGTTCTTCATTTGTGCGGGCTCTTGTTCAAGACTTTGTGCTTTTCAAGTACTTTTTATGCCTCACTAGAGTTTATATGCCATTGTATCTTCCTTATTTTCCGTGTTTCTTGTTCTGTATCTCAGTCCCCCAATACCTTGAGGTGCTGCACTGTGGGAAGTTTTTCACTAGCACTTGCACAAGAGTTCACAGAACAGCACTAATACATTTTCTCCTTTTACTCAAGGTGGGTCTGGCTGAGGAGAGGACTGCTTCTAGGCACAGTTCAAAGTGCTCCTCATTACCTATAAGGCCCATGTGGCTTGGGATCTGGCGGGCTGCCTTTTCCCACTCGAATCTCCCCAAGCCCGTTGTTCATCATCAGAGTATCACCTCCAACTTTCCCCACCGTCTGAGCTTAGGCTGGTGATGGCAGGTGAGGTGACTTGTATTTGGAATGCCCTCCCCCACAACGCTTACCTGGTTGCCCCTTTGATATCTTTTCAGTGCCAAGCAAAGACTTTTTAATTTGCTCTGGTATTCATTCCATTGTGTTATGTGACTGGTTTTAGGACTGTCTTTATAGCTCTGCTGGATTTTGTTGGCTTTTATGGCTGCTCCTGTGCGTCTAAGGTTTTATATGGAGTTTTTATTTGTTTCACACTGCGTGTTGTGTCGGAATCGTGCACTGAAGGACAGGCTATAAATAGGTTAAATAAATCAATAAAACAAATATCAGTATAAGGCCTTATGCTGTACATGCAGTAGAAACTGCCCTACTGCCAAAAAAAAGGAGCCTTTGAAATATCTGCTACTCCTTAATTTTTAAAGGAAGGATGGGGGTGAAGCCAACTTTTTCTCAGATGCCATAGGGTGCCTGAAAAGTTGTCCTGCCTGTTGCAGGCAGTGTCTGACATGGCAATAATTTGGTGTTTTAAGAGAATGCAATATGTTGTAGCATAAAGCATTCACGAGCAAGTCTCTGTAGTAAGGCGTATGTAATTTAAGCCCCACAAATTGGTTTGTGAAGGAAAACACACATCAAAAAGAAATTATGTCACGTTCCATTTTTTGAAAGAGCCTTACTGTTTCAGAAATCAACCGTTTGTAATGTTGATTTCTGCAACATTACAAACTCTTCACATAAAATTATTGTGTCAGGACAATTAAAGTTAGGCTGTGATCCTTAAAGAATGTAGTACCTACTGAAACATAAGGATTATGACTCCTTATTTCTCATAAGCATACATTGCTGTTAGACATAAGGAAAGACCGCCACTTTCAAAACTAGAAGCAGGTGCTAAAATATAAATGGTTGTAGAGCTATTGTAGACATGAAAAAGGAGTGAGACAGAGTGTGCAGTTGAGTTATCCTTTCCATTCCCTTCAACCTTAGTTGCAGCTGATGAGGTAGCATATCTCCTCTGTGCCAGGAGAAGTGTGGAACGAGGATGTGCAAGTTTAATTCCAGGTGACCCAGAGAAGCACCAGGAACAGGAAATGCAAAAAAACAGGAACAGGAAATGCAAATCACTTCTTTATTTTGCGCCCCTCCCTCCCTTTCGTAATATTGCTAATGGGGCCTAAATAAGGTTGTGAATTCCATAAACATCTACTCTCCACTTGTACAGTTACTCCTTGATTCTTCCTCTTACAGTGTTTGTGTTGTCACTGTTGTATGAACAAGGAGATGTTCAGAAGAGAATGCTAGGAAAATTATATGCTATCAGAACTAAGTGTGTGCGCGCGTGTGTGCGTGTGTTTTGCACATAGTGTTTTACCAGAATGTACTCCACATACCTAGTATAGATATTGTTGTGAATCTCATGCATATTATTATCTTCAGTTGGCTTAGTTGTACATCACCCTGCACATTCAAGGTTGGATCCAGACTTAGTCATACTTGGAGTAGATCCATTGAAATTAGTGGTACCTAAATTAGCCATGGCCATTTTAAGTCTCATTGATTACAATGGGCCTACTCTAAATATGACTAAATCTGGATCTGATCATAATCTTGAGCTTACCAGCTCTTCAAAACACTAATCCACTACAGAAAATTAGTGGTTGTTAGTAAGGATGAGCTTGAAGTTATTTGGCTCAAAGCTGGGGGGGCATACACGTTGCTCTGCAAGTGCCCCCAGATTACCTTCCTTTGCCACTGCCTGTTTTGCAGTAGTGGCAGCATTCCTGCCTCTGGTGCGTGTGATGGTGCTCCTCTGGGTAGCTGCCATTTCCCACAAGTTCCAGGTGATGATACAGCATCATTCCCATGGGATTTGTGGGGGGAAAAAATGGCAGCAACTGGGCTGGCACCAAAGGCTGAATTGCCTCCTAACACACCTCCTGGGGGCTGGATAGCATCTGGGTTGCTTTGCCCTCTGTACAGGCTGTCCTGTGGATTAATGAAATAATGTAAGGCTGAACTGTAGGGCGGGGGGCGGGGCGGAGCAGGGTGCATTTATGCAGACCGTCAGCAGCTACAAAAGCAGCCTCCTTGGCTTTCCAAGAGCTTTTCTTGGCACAGACACTCTCTAGGACAGGGGTGAAAAGCGTGTGTCCCATGGGCTACAGGCAGCCCCCCAGGCCCTGTCTGGCAACTCCCCAAGACCCCTAGGCTCCACTGTTGGGTTTTTTCCAGCCCTTCACCACTCCCACTTCCATGCTGCGCTGCTGTTGAAAAAATGCTTCCAAATCCCGATAAATGAACACACATACCCCGCCATCTCCAGTAATCCTACTCACTGTTTTTATGATTGATTTGTGATTAATGTGTGGGGTAGGTGTGTGGCTCAGAGTCAGTTGCTTCCAGAGACGCTTTCTGGCTCGGTTGCTTCCAAAGATGCTTTAGGAAGGGTGCGTCTGCTGCAGGAGCCATAGAGCTCTCCGAGAGAGTCTCCCAGATTGGCTTCTGGAGGATGATCCGCCACAGACTGACCGCACTTGTCGACACTTGTTTACTACAGATGCCAGGAGGCAGAGTGAAATGCAGCTTTTCACACTGACTAAAAGCAAGAGAAAGACAGCAATGGAGCATGGAAGTGGGAGTGGTGGAGGACTGAAAAAAATGTTGTTTTTAAAAAGGATGATGTGGGATAAAATAAATAAAAACAGATAAAATGAAGATGATGAGGAAAAAGATGGGATGGGATGACTAACATGAATTAACTTCTAAAATGAAATGCAAATTGCCTGATTAGGCTTAGACCTTTTTGACTCTGGACATTCCCCTGTTCTCATGTGCCCCCCCCCCCCATAGTTCACCCTATGTGCCCACTGACCTGAAAAAGGTTGTGCCATCCCTGCTCTAGGACTCTATACGGAACAATATTTCTTTATTGAAAGTCTGGGACTTTTTTTTGAGGGAGAGAGAATTGTACCTTCCTATAAGATAGGGTCCCTTAAGAACTAAATATCCCAGAGTTACTTAGTTCATGCTGGCATTTTCTGGGCACATGCTCAAGTCAAAAGGGCAGCCAGCTGGCTGTAGGAGAAGAAAAAAGCATAAGCAAGTAGAGGCATAGATCCTAGCGAGTGTGGGAGCCATTTCTGCTGCTAAATTGACAGCCTCTTGAAGATATATGAGTAAATACGCTATCTTTAATTTACAAGTTTCTAAGCCTTTCAGAGATTTATGCCAGTGGATCTTGTGATGAACATTCTTTTAGGATAGGTGACATTTTTAGAGTATTGCTAAATTTCCTGAAATAACCATCACCGGTTCTGTTAAAATACATGCATCACAGTATTTCTTTGTTGAAGTAAATGTGTGTTTGAAAAAATATGTATTAAAACTGCCTCTTTGCATGACATAAAAGTGCCTTTTTGAGTTCACCGCCTTGTGAAATCGATCTGTAAAAAATGTCCTGTGCTGCTTCCTAGCATCCCCTCTCTGTGTTGCAAAGCTCCAGAGTCCTGTTCCCATGCATAGAATCACTCTCCTTTTCTTTATTGCCTCAGAATAGTGCAGGGACTATTTTTAAAAGGTTAAGTAACCCGGAGGCCTGGTTCACATGCAGAGACTACCCAGGGTCGTTGTTCTTTCAACCCTGGGTTGCTGGAGAGCCAAACGTCTGTCCCAGGGATCCGCCACTGTTGGCTTAACCTGGCCTGTCTGGGGAGAGACAAGCCACAGTACTGAGTTTGGACGGCATGCTAGAGAACCCAGGGACAGAGCATCTCTGGGTTGCCTAGCTGCTGCTACTGGCAGAAGGAGCCAAGTGCTTGAGCCGCGGGGGCCAGCATGCATTCACAACCCCGGTCCAGCAGTGTTAACCAACGGTGGCCTAATTGAATTGCTATTACCTCACGATGACACTATTCCTGAACTTACCTTTTAACTAGATGAAAATGGAAATTTTTAACTTCAGTTCATTATAAAGGCCACTAACGTCTAACTTCAACTAGTTACATTTTTCATTAATTTTTCCCATGACTACTTTTGATCATTGATACAGTTGCTTCCTAAACTTTAGATCCATCCGGGGAGAGCAGCTAAGCCCTTAACTTTTCCCTTGAAATTCTGCAGGTGTTTTGCCTGAATCTACACACATTGAATTTCATTTTAGGTTGAATTCAGTGACAGCCTGGGAATGTATAGAACTCTTCCATCCTCATCCCAAGAAATGTGGCTTCGCTTATGGAAACTCATTTGAGTTTCATGGCTGAAATCTTTAAGATGGTTAGCCTGGAGTGGGATTTCCACATTGGCTTTGGATTTAATTTTGGGTGAAATTTCAGTGGCGAGTTTTCTCTGTGGAAAAACAGGTTAATAAAATGTTTTAAATGCTTCATGTGCTGCATGAATGCTAAATGTAATGCATCTTTATTTTTACCTTGTTATGTTGCTAAAACAAAAGTAACAGGTATTCTCTTCAGTTCCCATATTTTTTTAAAGGCACCAAAAAATCTAATGTTTGGTGATAGATCCTACTTAATGTATAGGAATATCTTCAAGACTGCATTCAATTTACATAAAGGCAAACAATTTGTAGCATTTTAGGGAAAGAATGATATTGTTTGGACTGCCAATAAGGATTTTGTCTCTCATCTCCAGTCTAGACAATGGGGCGGTTTCCTTAAAATGTTAAAAATTGCTTCCCATTACAAAACCCAAAAGCCAGTTTCCCAGTAATTGACTCTCTCTTTTGTGCTGCACTACAGCCAAAGCTTTTATTTTGGTCTATAAATGGTGGTATTGATTGCTAAGCCCACTTAAAGGCAGCTTCAATTGGCACAATTATAATCCATTATAAAAATGCAGCATTTTAGAAACATTAGCCCTAAACCCTAAAAACACATAAATTTAGCTGCATACAAGTTTATTTGGTGACACATTTATGAAATTGCTCGTGCTATTTTTCTTCTTTTAATTTTAATTTCAGACTATACACTTCTTTTGGAATGGTTCATAGGTTTCTTTGAGTATTTCACAGAATCTATTGACTGAAACTGGCAAGACAATAGGCTACATAGTGGTTATGGGCCATGGTATTTCACTGTGTCATGCAAAGAGGGAGACCTCTGTTTTTTTATGTTTTTGGGTGCTTCCTTAATGGCCAAACAGGCTACCACTGTGCATAACATCTGAAGCCATATCTACCTGGGCCTGAAAGAAACAGTCTGCACAGTTCTGAATCTGGGATGGAAAATGCTCTCAGTTTTGAAGCTGGCTGAGAAAGGCTGATAAGAGGTTTGCTGCTGGCTTTTAAACATACATCTGGGGTGCTGGTTTGGTGTTCTTCTGGGGGTAGTACTATCCACCTGCTGGCGTGGCTATATACTTCCCACTTTCTCAACTTGTACATTTGTAAATATTACAGAAACATCCCAAGTGTCCTATTACCCTCTCTCGCTGAACTGCTAAAGCTGTCCAGGAACCTTGTGTAGCTTAGGGAAATCTTGTATTTGGGGCAGGGCGGGGGGAGTGGGAAGACTTTGCTGCAGTTGAATACAGATTTGTCCCATGCAGTTTTGTATTGTGCTTTTGTACTGCTCCTTTTAACACTAGTAGCCCTGCAAAAACTATGGATTTTTCTTTGTTTTGCTTTGCTTTGCTTTGCTTCGCTTCGCTTTGCTTTGCTTTGCTTTTCATTTGGTTTGGTTTATAAATGAGCATTACATGTTCTTGGTTTTGCAGGGTGGCAAGAGTTGCGTGTGTGGGTATAGATTTCTTGGTTGCAATCCACTCCGCTCCTACATGCACATATTTCAGAGTGCTGAGTGCAGGAGGGAATCTCTGTGGGCATAACTAAAGCCTTCCCTCCCTCAGGAAGCATGAGCAGCCTGAATGAACACATGAATCTAGCATATACTGAATCAGGCCTTTACTCCCTCTAGCTGGAACGATCTATTTGACTGCCTCCAAAAGCATCAGGCAGAGGCTTCTCAGCCCTCCTACCTGAACTTATTTTGCCCAGAAATATCAGGGATTGAACCTGGGATCTTCTGCCTGCAAAACACTGAGCCCTGGCCCATAATATGGGCCCTCCCATCCCACAGGTACTCCTGAACCTATATTTGGGGTGTGTGGCTGGCACTCCTATTGGAACGAATGTCCAAATTTGTTGCCTTGTGCTTGGTACTACTCATGTCCAGCTTAGGTAGGTGGGGAAGGGGGAGGAAAAGGTTCCATTGTGGCCACCATCTTTAATGCCGCATATTTCTCCCAGAATGATCCTACACTGATATGGTGTTCCAGGGACTTTGTGGGAAATTAGAGATGGCAGCCAGCAACAGCAGTGAGGAGCAACAGCAGTGAGGAGGGCATGCTTTCCCAACCTCATAGTCGCCCACCCAAAATAGCTGAAATGCTCCCCACACTCACCACCTGTGAATAGGGGCAGTGGACTATGGGCTTTTCTAGATGAGGCATTTATCATGTGCTCGTCATTCCCTATGCACGGTTGTTTGCAGGTTCTTTAGATGATATTGTGACCCGCCAGTTTCACTTCTGTGTCTAACCAGCACTTTCAGAAAGCTTTTTTAGAGCAGAGAAACTGTGGCATTTCATTGCAAAAGTGAAAGAAAGCGCAATTTCCTCTTCTGCATTTGCGCTATTCCACTAAACCACAGTGCCACCTAGAGGTGATGTAGCAGCAAAGCAGGAAAGGAAATGCTCCTTGTGTAGTGCTTGGATCTCAGTTCTGCAATGAAAGCTAAAGTAGATATAGCCCATTAACAGCCTCGTATAGAAAAGCTCTAAGAAGCATTTAAAAATACTTTAAAAATAAAAATAGATGTTTCTTTTTTGCTGGCCTTATATGTTTAGCTACTGTTAATCCAGGGAAATCAGAATGCAAATCAATAAATCATTACAAAACATGTTCAAGAATACACTCATCCCATATCTTTTAATCCAGTCCTGACAATGGAACAGTAAAAGAGCACCTTTATTTTGCATGTATATGTTGTGTTCTCAGATGCCTTCTTGTACAGTAAAGTAGTGCATATATTGGATGGTTTACAAAGCACCCATCTTCCCTCGAAATAAACAGTATCTGACCTCTGGACTCTGGACGACTGTCAAAGACCTTGGCAGCACATCTGACAGTCTCTTAATATAACTTTCCAGCTATTTGTGGAAGTCCATCTCAGTGTCACTGGGCGGGGAGGGGGGGTGACCGGACTGGGGAGAATTGGGGGTGGCAGCTTAGATTTGCATCCTCCTTCCGGAAGCCATTTCAGCCACGCAGCCCATTATGCATCTAGCTGTGCTTTTATAACTTAAGGAGTCATTTGCAGAGGGAAAGTAGAGCCACCCAGCCATGGGGAAAGCTGGAGCAAGTCAGGACGAATGAAGGCTAAGGTACAGTGCTAGCCTTGCCTTGTTATTGCATGTGCATTTCATGTCAACAAATGCCTGGCTTTCTTAGTCAAAGTGACTAGCATAATTATAAATGTTCATTAAGTTTTGATTTATTACAAGTAACAGAGCAGATGCTAATCCAGGGCTTAGTCATTTCCACCCTGATCGCATGCAGTGTGATGCTAAGCCTGTTTATTTGCAAGTAAGCGCTGCTGACTTATTTCTTCAAAAGTACACTTACAGTGCAATTGGATACATGTGTACTTAGGAGAGGGCTTTATTTGCTGAAATTGTATGATGGCTAACTGCTAAAAAATAAAATTAAAAAATCTGCTGCTGCTATTCAGAAGTAACCTCCATTGAATTCAGTGGGACTTACTCCTGGATAGGTAGGTATAGGATTGCAGCCCTAAAAGCCTAGCTTGAATTCCAGTGGAGCTTATTAAATGGAATGGACTTAACTAAGGTGTTCTGCGCCAATTTACTTTTATATTTTGACCCTCCTAGAGTACTAAAAATATTGATATTTTATTTGCTTTTTTAGTTCTATTGTATTTACAGTTTGCTGTCTCTTAAAAGAAAATTTAAACTCCCAAACAAATTCAGAAAGATGTTCCATTTGTCTCAGTGAAATGTCTGAGAGTGTGTGTGTGTGTGTGTGTGTGTGCGCGCGCGCGTGTGTGTGTGTGTATGTGTATATCTATCTATCTGTCTATCTATCTATCTATCTTGGGTTATAGATAGTTACTTTTGCTGTTGTTTACTATGCCCATGCGTTTCAGCGGTCAGCCATGCCATGTTGCTAAAATCTTGTAGCGCACTATGTGCAGAAATGTATTCATTGAAGGGGGACGATTATGGTTTAACATGAATGCAAAACATGTTCAAATTTTGACTGAGCTGTTGCTGATTTGTGCCCGTGGGAAAGGCATGCTGGCCCATCATAGCAGGCCAAACTAGGGGCAAGAGAATTGTAGAAGTTCCAGGCTAATTGTAAGATTCCTCAAGGGAGAACACAGTTTCGTTTCTCCTTACTACAAATCCTTGGTGCTGCAAGATCTGAGATGTAAGGATAATTGTGCTCCCCTTATTATAGCTTCTTTCTTGCTCCATGCAAGTGAATTCAGTAAATGTGTCTATTCACTTTTATGAAGTAGAGATAGGGGATTTCAGCTGTAAGGATGCTAATGGGGAGAGCACAGCACAGTAGGTCCCAAGGGTCACTTGTACTAAGGTGTCCAGGGTGCTCCCATGTTTTCCCAGTTGCAGCCCATTTGGGGCAGCAAAATGAATTTTCACTTTATGTGGCTAAATAGCTTGAACCAGTCCTGAGGGGAAAAACCATGAGGACACAGTCTAGCAAAAACTAACACCTTTAAGTTTTATTGATCTTAGTAGGAGAGAGCCAAGTATATATTTTTATACTTCCACTGAAATCAGTGGGACTAAAAAAAGTCTTGACTTTTGGCTGGATAAACACCCAGTTTATTTACTGTGGGTACACCAAATTACTAGTTAGGCAGGATCCAAATAACCTCATGTGAGAGCAGAAACAATGCTGTGACTTCCAGTGTCGGGGTGCTTACTGATCCCTCACACTAGTTTCTTCCCCTCATATTCCTTTGCACGTGGCTCTGCAAGGTCCCTCAACTCTCAGAAGCAGCTTGGCGGGGCGGGGCGGGGCGGGGTGGGGTGGGAGGATAAGAGGTTATTCTGGGAAGGATGTCCAGAAAAGCCCTGGCTCATGGTCCTTTGAACCCCAGCCAAAGACAAATAAAGCATAGAGACAAAGACCTATATAAATAGTTTTGAAATGCTGTTTCAGGGAGGGGACATCTTTCGGTGCCATGTGGACTTTTAATGTATGTATTATTTATTGTCTCATAATAATCAAGAACTAAAACATTAAGGCTACAATCCTATGCACACTTACCTAGGAATAAATCCCAATGAACCTAATGAGACTTACCTCTGAGTAAATACACTGTAAAACCATGATGTAAAATAAATCTAAGAACAAGCATTATCAGCAGTGTAGAGTTCCCAATTCTCCCCCCCCCCGCCTCCTTGCATCATTCTCTCATGAAAGTGCCCAGTGCTTTATAATTCATTCATGTACTTCATATTCAATATTTCTTTTAAGCAGTCCTTCAGATTTGGAATTTATGCTGATTTCCATGGTAGTTCTTTGTGTTTTGCCATTGTACGTTACATTACAAGCATGTTTCTAATAGAATAAACAGCATGTTAACTAATGATTGTTTGAATTAATAGAATCTCCTTTTTAAAATTCAGAGGGGGTTATCGCAATTGTGGGAAAGTGTTCTTTTTTATTCAAAAAGCTTTTTAACTTAGTCATAAATGATCTGAGATTTGGAGTGAGCAGTGAGGCAGCAAGGTTTGCTGATGCCATTAAATTATTTAGGGTGGTTAAAACAAAAAGTTAGTGTGGAGAGCTGCAAAAAACTCTCAAAAATGGGAGAATGGGCATCAAAATGGCAAATTGGTTCAGCGTGAGCAAGTCTGAAGTGATGCGAGTTGGGGCAAAAAATTCCCAACTCTGCATATGCACTGATGGGATCTGAGCTAGCAGTGACTGATGAAGGAAGAGATCTTCAGGTTGTGGTGGACAGCTCGATGAAAACGTCAACCTGGTGTGCAGCTGCTGTGAAAAAGGCAAATTCCATATTAAGCATAATTAGGAAAGGTACTGAAAATAAAACTGCCAGTATCATAGTGTCCTTATACAAATCTGTTGTGTGACCACACTTGCAATACTGTGTACAGGTCTGGTCACCACACCTAAAAAGGGATATTGTAGAGCTAGAAAAAGTGCGCAAAAGGGCAACCAACTAAAATAACCAAAGGGCTTGAGCAACTCCCTTTTAAAGAAAGGTTACAATGTCTGGGACTATTTAGCTTTAAAAAAGGTGAATAAGGGGAGACATGATAGAAATATACAAAATTATGAGTGGTGTGGAGAAAGTGGATAGGGATATGATTTTTTTCCCTCTCTTATAATACTAGAACCCAGAGTCATCCCATGTAACAAATTGGTGCAAGATTCAGGACAGATAAAAAGGAGGACTTCTTCACACAGTTCATGAAATTCACTACCATAAAATGTAGTGATGGCCACCAGTTTGGATGGCTTTAAAAGGGAAACAAATTCATGGAGGATAAGGTTATCAATGGCTACTACATTATGGCTGTATGCTTCCTCCAGTATCAGTGGAGGTATGCTGATGTACATCAGTTGCTCGGGAACACAACCGGGAGAGTGCTATTTCACTCATATCCTGCTTGTGGATGTCCCACAGGTAGCCGGTTGACCACTGTGTGAACAGAATGCTGGACTAAATCGACCCTTGGTGTGATCTAGCATGGCTTTTCCTGTGTTATTATGATCAGCTTCCAACAATCCCAAGGAGGAGATATTTGTCTTTGTTGTTGTTGTTCAGTCGTTCAGTCGTGTCCGACTCTTCGTGACCCCATGGACCATAGCACGCCAGGCCTTCCTGTCCTGCGCTCTCTCCCGGAGCGTGCTCAAGTTCATATTCATTGCATCCGTGATGCTATCTAGCCATCTCATCCTCTGCCGTCCCCTTCTCCTTTTGCCTTCGGTCTTTCCCAGCATCAGGGTCTTTTCCAGGGAGTTTTCTCTTCGCATTAGGTGGCCAAAATATTGGAGCTTCAGCTTCATTATCTGTCCTTCCAATGAGCACTCAGGGTTGATTTCCTTTAGGATGGACTGATTTGACCTCCTTGCAGTCCAGGGGACTCGTAAGAGTCTTCTCCAGCACCACAGTTCGAAAGCATCAATTCTTTGGCGCTCAGCCTTCCTTATAGTCCAGCTCTCACAGCCATACATTACTACTGGGAAAACCATAGCTTTGATTAGACGGACCTTTGTCGGCAAGGTGATGTCTCTGCTTCTTACTATGCTGTCTAGGTTTGCCATAGCTTTCCTCCCAAGGAGCAAGCGTCTTTTAATTTCATGGCTACAGTCACCGTCTGCGGTGATCTTGGAGCCCAAGAAAGTAAAATCTGTCACTGCTTCCATTTCTTCCCCTTCTATATGCCAGGAAGTGATAGGGCCAGATGACATGATCTTAGTTTTTTTAATGTTGAGTTTCAAACCAGCTTTTGCACTCTCCTCTTTCACCCTCAACAAGAGGCTCTTCAGATCCTCTTCGCTTTCTGCCATTAGGGTGGTATCGTCTGCATATCGGAGGTTGTTGATAATTCTCCCGGCAATCTTAATTCCGACCTCTGATTCATCCAACCCGGCATTTCTCATGATGTACTCTGCATATAAGTTAAATAAGCAGGGTGACAATATGCAGCCTTGTCGTACTCCTTTCCCAATTTTGAACCAATCGGTTGTTCCATGTCTGGTTCTTACTGTTGCTTCTTGACCCTCGTACAGGTTTCTCAGGAGACGGGTAAGGTGGTCTGGTACTCCCATCACTTTAAGAATTTGCCACAGTTTGTTGTGATCCACACAATCAAAGGCTTTAGCGTAGTCAATGAAGCAGAAATAGACGTTTTTCTGGAATTCTCTTGCTTTCTCCATGATGCAGCGAATGTTGGCGATTTGATCTCTAGTTCCTCTGCCTCTTCTAAACCCAGCTTGTACTTCCGGTAGTTCTCGGTTCGCATACTGCTGAAGCCTAGCTTGTAGGATTTTGAGCATCACCTTGCTGGCATGTGAAATGAGCGCAATTGTGCGGTAGTTTGAACACTCTTTGGCGTTGCCCTTCTTTGGAATTGGAATGTAAACTGACCTTTTCCAGTCTTGTGGCCACTGTTGAGTGTTCCAGATTTGTTGGCATATTGAATGCAGCACTTTAACAGCATCATCTTTTAGGATTTTAAATAGCTCGGCTGGAATACTGTCATCTCCGCTAGCTTTGTTGTTACTAATGCTTCCTAAGGCCCACTTGACTTCACTCTCTAGGATGTCCGGCTCAAGTTCAGTGACCGCACTCTCCTGGCTATCAGGGACATTCAGATCTTTCCTGTATAGTTCTTCTGTGTATTCTTGCCACCTCTTCTTAATCTCATCTGCTTCTGTTAGGTCCCTGCCTTCTTTGTCCTTTAGCATGCCCGTCTTTGCACAAAACGTTCCCTTGAGATCTCCAATTTTCTTGAAGAGATCTCTAGTCTTTCCCATTCTGTTGTTTTCCTCGATTTCTTTGCATTGTTCATTTAAGAAGGCCTTCTTGTCTCTCCTTGCTATTCTCTGGAACTCTGCATTCAGTTGGGTATATCTTCCCCTTTCTCCCTTGCTTTTCGCTTCCCTTCTTTCGTGAGCTACTTGTAAAGCCTCATCAGACAGCCACTTGGCTTTCTTGCATTTCTTTTTCTTTGGGACGGATTTTGTTGCTGCCTCCTGAACAATGTTACGGACCTCCGTCCATAGTTCCTCAGGCACTCTGTCTATCAGGTCTAATCCCTGAAATCTATTCCTCACCTCCACTGTATATTCAGAAGGGATATGACTGAGGTCATACCTGAACGGTTTAGTGGTTTTCCCGACGTTCTTCAATTTAAGCCGAAATTTTGCAAGAAGCAGCTCATGATCTGAGCCACAGTCAGCTCCAGGTCTTGTTTTTACTGACTGTATGGAGCTTCTCCATCTTTGGCTGCAAAGGACATAATCAATCTGATTTCGATATTGACCATCTGGTGACGTCCATGTGTAGAGTCGCCTCTTGTGCTGTTGGAAAAGAGTGTTTGCTATGAGCAGCATGTTCTCTTGGCAAAACTCTATTAGCTTTTGTCCTGCTTCATTTTGTACACCAAGGCCATGCCTGCCTGTTATCCCGGTGATTTCTTGACTTCCTACTTTAGCATTCCAATCCCCTATGATGAAGAGGACATCTTTTTTTGGTGTTAGTTCTAGAAGGTGTTGTAGGTCTTCATAGAACCGATCAACCTCAGCTTCTTCGGCCTCAGTGGTTGGGGCATAGACTTGAATTACTCTGATGTTGAATGGTTTGCCTTGGATTCGTACTGAGATCATTCTATTGTTTTTGAGATTGTACCCCAGTACTGCTTTTCCCACCCTTTTGTTGACTATGAGTGCTACTCCATTTCTTCTAAGGGATTCTTGGCCACAATAGTAGATATGATGGTCACCTGAATTAAATTCGCCCATGCCTGTCCATTTGAGTTCGCTGATTCCCAAGATGTCGATGTTCAATCTTGCCATCTCATGTTTGACCACCTCCAGCTTACCTTGATTCATTGATCTGACATTCCAGGTTCCTAAACAATATTGTTCTTTACAGCATCGGATTTTCTTTTCACCGCCAGACACATCCACAGCTGAGTGTCCTTTCGGGTTTGGCCCAGCCGCTTCACTCTTTCTGGCGCTACTTGGAAATACCCTCTGCTCTTCCCCAGTAGCATATTGGACACCTTCCGACCTGAGGGGCTCATCTTCCGGCGTCATCTCTTTTAGCCTTGTGATACGTTCCATGGGGTTTTCTTGGCAAGAATACTGGAGTGGGTTGCCATTTCCTTCTCCAGTGGACCACATTTTGTCAGAACTCTCCGCCATGACCTGTCCGTCTTGGGTGGCCCTGCACGGCATAGCTTATGGCTTCACTGAGTTACGCAAGCCCCTTCGCCACAACAAGGCAGTTTTTTCTCACCTTTATTCCTCTTCAAAGGAACCCAAGGTAGGTCACATGGGCTTCCTCTACTCCATTTTTATCCTCACAACAACCCTGTGAGGTAGGTTAGGCTGAGAGTCAGTGACTGGCCCAAAGTCACCCAGTGAGCTTCATCGCCTGTTGCACTGATGTCCTGTTTGTGGGTTCCCGGTCGACAGCTGGTTGGCCACCGTGTAAACAGAATGCTGGACTACAGGGACCCTTGGTCTGATCCAGCGGGGCTCTTCTTACGTTCTTGCATTCTTATGACCAAGTGGGGAGTAGCACCTGAATCTCCCCAGTACCAGTCTAACACTCTAACCACGACACCACACTGGCTTTTTCCAGGCCCTATCTCATAGGAGCTGCATCTGTGAGAATTATTTTGGTCAGTTCAGGAAAAACAACATGTACTTTATGTTATAGTCCCTCTCTACCTTTTGCAATGGAGGTACAGCCCCTCTGTACTTCCCCCATTACAATTATAAGTGGTCTATGGACTTGTTAAGCACAGGGTGCTTAACAAGTGGTCTTGTTAAAGTGGTGCTTAAAGTGGTCCACTTAAAGTGGACCTTAAAGTGGTCCACTTAAAGTGGACCTTAAAGTGGTCTTTAAGTGGACCTTAAAGTGGTCTTTAAGTGGACCTTAAAGTGGTCCACTTAAAGTGGACCTTAAAGTGGTCCACTTAAAGTGGTCCACTTAAAGTGGACCTTAAAGAGGTCTTTAAGTGGACCTTAAAGTGGTCTTTAAGTGGACCTTAAAGTGGTCTTTAAGTGGACCTTAAAGTGGTCTTTAAGCACTTAACAAGTGGTCTTGTTAAGCACAGGGCTGATGCATCTGTTACAGGGGTGAACAACCTTTATGCCCCCAAGGGCCACAGGCAGTGAGCAGTGAGTAAAGTGACGTACATTAGAGTAAACAATCCTGACTTCATATATATGCTGCTGGGGTTTGAGCTTGCAGGACTGAGCAGGAAAGGGGTTCCCATAGGCATCTGGTTGGTCACTGTGGAACAGAATGCTGGACTCGATAAGTCTTTGGTCTGATCAACCACAGCTCTTCTTACATTATTTTGCCTTATTTACATATGGCTCTTCAAAGTGTCAAACATTTTAAAAGATTACTCATGCAAGGGGGGGGAGCACTTTGGGGAAACCTAAAACAGGTTTAATATTGACAACCTAGGGTTGATGTATTTAAAATCCATTTCATCCTGCCAAGAATTTGTGAATGTCATTACTCGAAAGTGGAAGTGGTTATGTTTCCTAAGCAATAAAAAGGAACACCTGAGTCTATAAGAAAAAGTACTATTTTCCCCAGCTTCTAATTAAAAGGTATGCTTAAACATGTTCAGCCATTTCTACAAGTAATGTATGTAGGCTCATCTGCCATGCTGGAATTGTGCCTATTTGCATCATTAGTTAAATTTCGTACAGTTTCTAAAGATGAAAGGATTGCAAGTAAAATCATCTGGCATGCATAACAGTTAATGTTTTCAGAACTGGACGTTATACTGCTAAAGATATTAACAAATGACAGTTTAATCGTTAAGAAGGAAAAAGCATTAGGGCTGTAAGCTTTAATATATATTTAATCAGTAGATTAATCAGCGAATGCTCTAGTAGATCAGTGGAGACAAATTTTAATTGGCAAAGGTAATTTTAATCCAGAGGTCTGCAACGTAAGGGCAAACATGTTTGCTCTGTAACATTATTTTTGTTCTGGGATGTTTTCTGTAATAGGGAATTAAAGAGGAAATATTAGAAATGGCTTCTCCTTCCAACAATGAATGTCAGTCCTGCAGACTGTGTACACAATTACCTGGGACTGGGAGTATGCCTCATTGAATTCAGTGAGATTTACTTCTAAGTAGGTATGTACAGGATTGCACTGAAATTGTAAGGCATCTTATGCCCCCTTCAATATCACAAACCTATATAAAGTATTTGGTTAATTTGATTAATTGACTGATCAGTCTCTTAGAAGATGGCTACTTAAATCAACTGAAAATCATCCTCATCATCAGTTGGCAGCATTAGAAACAGTTAAACTGGATATAATGGGTACAATTCAGCAAAAGTTGTCATGACTGAGTCTAATTTAAATCAGCACAACTTAATACACGTTAGCTTAAATGCAGTTAAGTCCCACTCTGTTTTTTTCTCTGAATTTGGTTTGCGATCACAACTAACATTTGCTGGGGCCCATCCACACGAGCCATTTCCTCGGGGGACACTGCGTTTCAATGTCCTTTGGGACCTATGACGTAGTTGCCACCTCACAGCCTAACTGTGGTTTTCACCCGGAAAATGCGGATTTCCAAAGACGCGTTTTGCTGCGATGTTTTTGGTTTGCTGCAGGTTTCCTGTCTGTCTGTCCCTTCCCTGAACTGACTTCGCATTTTGTGGTGGGTGTGTGGTAGGCGTGCCTAGTGCTTGTGTCACTCTGTGTTGCTCCTTCACTCCTCCCTGTTCCTCCGGGGCTGGGCAGTTACAGAGGCATGGGGAAGAGTGCTCATTTCTTTGACCACACTTTTGAACACCTTCACAGCTTTGTATCTTCACAAGGACTGTTTGTGAAGATACTGGTTATCCACAGTATAAGCAATTCCTGTTGTAATAAACATCATTATTTAACTTATATTATCCTGTTTCCCTCTGGACTTCATAACAAGTTTGTAAAAGTGGAAAAGAGAATAGGCAAAACAGTAGTTTTGCAGCATGTGATAAGTTAAAATGTTGTAAGCTTTTGAATCCATAAGATCTTCATCAGGTCTACATGGAAAGAGAAAAATAAAACTCATACCTTTTCAAATCAACAGGAATACTTTTCTGACCTGTTAAGATGCTCCTAGAAGAAAGGGTGTAGATTGGGCATGGAATTTTTTTGGAAAACTCTGCAGCCATCCAAATTTCCTAGGAGTTAGGAGGGAAGGAGGGAGAGAGAGCTGAATGTGCCAGCGAGAGGTAGGCTCCGCTCTTGCTGGTACATCCTGATCTCCCTCCATTTCCGGGTAGTGCAGAACTGAGAGCTGCCAGAAGAACATAAGCTTTCCTGGAAATTACAGCCTCTGATGTGGGAGTCCTTCCTCCAGTGAGTGGCTGCCGGTTTTGGTCATTCAGTGATGAGGGAAAGGCATTCTGCATATTTGCACAACCATTCTTCTTATTGATGCTGCTTCATATTAGTAGCCTTCCCAACTCTGAAAGGTATTGGAGACAAATGAAGAAAGACATTTAAAAAAGGAGTTAAGGGGAAGCTGAATGGGCTACAATGGGTGAGAGGAGAGAAAGGAAAAGAAACAGAGAAGGAAAGAGGACGGATGTTTAAAATCATGGAGAAAATACAGTGGATGACAAAGGGATTACGCCCCCCCCCCCCCCCGGATTTTGGAGGAAAGGATGTAAGAAGACAAAATATTGGCATAGGCTGAGTCTTGTACATAGCAGCACATATGGAATAAGTAGAAACTGTCTCCATCTCAGGTCCCAGGACATCGTCTGAAGGCCCATGAGGGCCCTTGCTGAAGCTGAGCAGGTCTGGGTCTGGTCAATGCTTGGAGGGGAGACCACCTGGGAACCACATGTAGCCACCTTGAGTCCCACAGTGGAAGAAAGGTGGGGTATAAATTAATAAATAAATAAATCTCTCAAGCAATCCCGGTGCCAGTCACCAGTTTTTCAGTCCCCAATTGTGAGGAGGGTACTGGGGCTTTTCATCCCTGGTATAGTGTATATCAGTTACAGCAGAGGAAATTGGCTCTTTCCTCAGAGAAATACATAACATAGAAATGGCTGCAGGAAACCCAGGTACAAATGCTCACTCAGCTATGAAGTTCACTCGTTTATCCTGAATAACGGAGCTTTTCTACCTGAGGTTATTTATTGTGCGCTCATCATTCCCTACTCACAGTTGTTTATGGCTTCTTTAGATGAAAACGTGACGACCTCCAGTTTTGCTTCTGTTTTTAAACACCACTTTCAGCTAGTTTTTTTGGAGCAGGGAAATGTATTAGTTGTAAAACCAGAAGAAAACGTTTTTCCCACTTGTGTAATTGTGCAATTTTGCTCCTATGTTACAGAAAAGCAGTAAGGAAACGCTCTTCACGTAGTGCTCGGATTTCAATTCTGTGATGAAACTGAAAGTAGATACAGCAGATTAACAGCCTGCTGTAGAAAAGCTGTCACTCACCATGCCTATCACCACCATTCATTGGGTTGCGTCACAAATCCATACACAGCACTTAATTTCTCATCATGATGTATGAGTTGATATGAAGCAGGATGAAAATTATATCTGAGGTAATGGGTCTCTCTGATGTCTGCTACACATATGCAAGGCATCATTTGATGCTGCAATCATCAAAGCCCTACTGGAGAATTCGATATCTACAGAAAGTAAACTCATGAGGAGGTGGACTGCTCTACCCCCCGCCCCGCCCGCAGCAATGTTTTCTGCCGCTGACATCTGTTTTATGGTTCTGATACCTTTCTAGAGTGAGGGCCCGTGAGGGATTGCCTTCACTGTAATTAGCTCCATAATGATGCATAATCTCTGCAGCCAATTACGTCTTGGGTCCAGGATACCTGAAGGACCAGTTCTCTCCAAATATGCTTGCTCATACACCAAGATTTTCAACAGAGGCCTGCCATCTGAGGGGAAAGGGACCTGCCAGGGCGGAGCTAGGTACTGAAAAGATCTGGAGCTCAGGCCCAGAGGAGAAAACCTCGCACAAATTTGCATATACCAATTTACATATGCAGATATATGTGCATAATTAGAAATGATTACTAGAATTTAAATTTTATAGAAGGCATGCTAATTAAGCTCTTGCTTGCTTTCAGGGCAGAACTGTGCAATGTCCCACATTGTGCTTTCTTAAAACTTACCCTCTGTGCGCCCACACTTTTCCTTGGTCTTGCAGTCCCAAATCCAGATGAGGATTGCTAGGGAGTAACCCCCATTAAACATAGTGGGATTTGCTTCTGAGTAAATCCTCACTCACTCTTCACCCACCCACCTCCATCGCCAACAAGCACAACTGCACCTGACAGAGACCTCAGGACTGGAAGACATTGCTTTCCCGCTCCTGGTTTCCAGACCAGTTGAGACGACCGCCAAAGGTGACTGCATTTTATTTCAAATACTTTATTTTGGTAGTTTCTGGGATTCTGGAACACTTTTTTTTTGCAGTTCTTCAGCTCTAATTTCTGGAAATCCTAAAATCAATACCAAATGTTGCAGTATTAAGTTTCTGTTAACCTCATCATCATACAACTTTTAAAGTATCAAAATTCCTAAGGTATTGCCCAATTGTGGATTTTAGGTTTTTATTTCTCTTGGACCAGCATGGCTACCTTTGTTTTTGGTTGGTTGTTTTTTTAGATTACCAGAGTTCTCAATCCCCAGGTTTCTCTCTAGATCCAGATACTGGAACTATCTTCCGGGTGGATAAGGCAAGTTGCGGTTCTGAGCACATTAACTAAGTAAGGAGTAAGACTCCAATCCTACATACGCTTATCTGGGAGTAATTCCCATTGAGCTCAGTGCAACTTACGTCTGAGTAAACATGTTTAGGATTACACAGTAAATTTGATGCAATCCTGAACATGTTTCCCCATCCACCCTCAGTTGTTTCCCAACCCCACATAATTTCCTGTACCGTCTCAGCTATCTTTTCCCATCCCACAGGTCTCTATAGCCATGTCCAGGGCTGTCCCCAAGACATTTTGCTGCCTCTGGCAGAGCAGCAAATAGTGCCTTCCCCCGCAACCCCAGTCAAGGTGTATAGTAGTACTCAAAGCCGGTCCAGTTGTTTCACCCCTTGAGGCAGAAAACCCTTCATGCGCCTCTCTCCCCTTCCCTGGCAGTGAAAATACAATAATAATTAATAAACTAAATAATGAATAATTTGCTACTTTTTCATGGTGTCCCAAATCAGCTGAAGGTTATTATAGTCTACAATATATACCCACACTCTCCTTTGCCAGTGTGCCATGTTAAGTGTGCAGTTAATCTGTAAATGTTTAAGGTGCCATACAGCTCTTTGCTGGCCGCAGGCGCTCCATCCTCTCCATCTGGATTTGGGCCTGAAAGACCAAGGAAAAAAACTGCCTCGAGTTCTAAAGTGTGCGTGTCCTTAAAAGACCCTTTCTGCTAAGGACATCCCCATTTGTAAAAAGGAGTGTGTGGACAGGGGAGAGGAAGACATTTAATTTCAGAAAAAGAAAGATTCTGGCACAAAGATTCAAGGGAAGCAGCAGGAAGGGAAGCATATCTGGCAAAAAGCCAGCTGCTCCAGGGAGATCAGACGCAACAGAGATCATCAAGGCCCCTGCACCTTTATTTCAGCAAGTTCCATTTTTCTCCAGTTGCATGAAAAGCAACATCCTAGAAAATAACTTTCTGTACAGTGGACTCCTGTCTGTGAAAGCTTACTATGCCACAGTACATTTGGGAGTCTTTAAGGTGCCACAAGGCATTGTGGCTTTTCGACACAAGAGAGCAAGAAGCCCCTATTCTCCTCCCACATCTATTCACCTTTCTCTAACCTAGTGCAAACCCCTGATGCCAGGGAGGACATGCACTCACCAGAATCTGACCGCATGGATCATGCAAAAAGCAGGTGCGCGCCAAAAAGACGACTGTAGAGCCAAGATGCTCCAGATGCACTCCAGCAAGCGAGGGCAAGCCATAACACATTACCTTGCCACAAATCCAGACACTGTGGCTCATTCAAACCATTTTTGCAAGCAAACCCACTTCTGTTTTCCCCCAGCATAAGGGGCCTGGGCCAGCTTAGAGGAAGCAACAGATGAGGAAGGCCTCTGGCACTCCACTGAATATGTGAGCAGCCCATGTGCCTGCTCTTCCTCTTGTCAGGGTCTCCCTGTCTACAAAGACCCAGGGCACCAGTGGAGTTTCCCAGTAGCAATTGGCTGGGCAGGTCTCTGCGGAGTCAGGCACGCTCTGAGGAAGCTAGGAGACGGTGGTGCTGTTAGGGCACTTTGGACTCTGGACTTAATGAAAAAAAATGAGCACGCTGAGAAAAATGGTGGCAGTCTCACCTCGTGTTTAAAAGGCTGGTGTCTTCGCTCTGCGCGCCCTATTAGTCAGCTAACAGAGTTAATTCTAAGGTCTCCTAGTAACTTCAAGGCTACTGAGTTCAAAGGGAAGAAGCAGGCTTCTGTTAAGGCAGATTATGGCAATTGGAGCAGCTCTAAAGATGCGGGGCACTGCTCAAAAGATCTGGGGCCCATGCCTAACACTGACCATGGGGCCTACAGAGAAAGGGGCCTGCTGGTGGTGGCTCCCTCACTGTGAAATGCTCTTCCCAAGGAGGCTTGCCTGGTGCCTACCTTGATGTCATTTCAGTGCAAGGCAAAGATCTTTTAATTTTCCTGGCCTTTTTCTGCTTCGAGTTTTTTATACTGTTCTTTTATACTGTGGTGTTTTTAATGGTTTGCCTTCATGCTATGCTTTGTTTTTCTGTAATTTTAATTTTAACATTTTGAAAGCTGCACTTGGAACTTTCTAAAGGGTGGGGTATAAATCCCTGAAATAAATTAGATTGAGGGTAATGCTCCCTGCCCTCTGTCTAGGAGTGTCACGTAAAACACTGCAGCTGTTGAGAATATAGGATGTGCCGCTGGTGATAAGTTCAACCGGCTTCCTCACAAAATCAATGAAATGGCTCCCCCATTTGCTGCTTACTAATGGAGCAGCAAAATTAGGGGAGGGGGCATTTCAGCTCCGCCCTAGAATATAAAGGTTTCATGGATTGATCTGTCATTCCCTCTGTTTCTAATGTCCATGCGTAACTGCCACTGCCTATGTTGCCAAAGCAACACCATCAACACACAAGAAAGTAGGTGTCTGTAGATGCAGGGGGAACCCTGAGGCTTGCAGGAGTACAAAAAGAGCTTCTGGGAAAAAGCCTAAGGGGTTCCCCCCCAAACAGCACATCTGCTTATGAGTAAAACGTGAAAAAAGATCAAATTCCCCCATGAGCTGCTGAATGGCATTTGAAAGACTGGGAAACTGTCTGTATGGTTCAACTTGCTTATTTCGTGAGGGTAAGAGAGGGGAGGCAAAAAAACCCAAACCTGTTTGGTTCTAATATGACTGTTTTTCTCGCTTCCTTTTTGGTAAATTTAATTTAAGATGGATGTTATGAAGTATTGTCTTGTTTCTGTTTTGTAATTTTGTAAAAACAACAACAGCCCAGCGAGGACTGATTGTGCTGGCCACAGAACGTTGGCTGGCTGTGCGGGTGGGGAGCCAGGAGGAAAGCCGGAGCGGGGCAGAGGACCAGGATCTCGTGAAGCAGGGCCGGGCTGGCTGCCTGGAAGCAGTGCGGAGCGGCCCTTCTCACTCCACAGCACGCTGCGGCTCCCGCTTGTCACTATCACTGCATCTTCTGGCGGTCAACCCCATATGTTACAGTGCCCTGCATAAGTATTCACCCCCTTTGACTTTTCCACATTTTGTTGTGTTACAACCTGGAATTAAAACGGATTTAATTGGCATTTTTACCATTTGATTTACACAGCATACCTAACGTTTTGAAGGTGCAAAATACGTTCATTGTGGCACAAAAGTTAATTGAACAAAAACAAACTGGCATTTGCTGGTTGCATAAGTATCCCCCCCCCCCCCCGAGTCAATACTTGGTAGAAGCACCTTTGACAGCAATTACAGCGGTGAGTCTTTTGGGGTAAGCCTCTACCAGCTTTGCGCATCTAGATCCTGCAGTTTTGCCCCTTTTTTCCTGGCAAAATTGCTCAAGCTCTGTCAGGTTGGAAGGGGACCGTTGGTGAACAGCAATTTTATTTTTATTTTATTTTTTTATAATATTTATATACCGCTCCACATCAGAAGATTTTGGAGCGGTGAACAACATGATAAAAGAATAAAACAACAGTTTAAAAACGTGAAACATTTTTTTTAATGTTAATTTTCAAGACTTGCTGCAGATTCTTAATTGGATTGAGGTCTGGGCTTTGACTGGGCCAGTCTAAGACATTCAGGTTCCCCAGTGTAACTCTGGCTGTGTGTTTAGGGTCATTGTCCTGCTGGAATATGAACCTCCATCCCAGTCCCAGGTCCCTTGCAGGCTGAAACAGATTTTCTTCTAGAATCATCTAGAGCTCCATCCATCTTGCTCTCAATCCTGACCAGTTTCCCGGCCCCTGCGAATGAAAAGCATCCCCACAACATGATGGTGCGAGGACAGTGTTCTCAGGGCAATGAGCACTGTTGGCTTTGTGCCACATACAGCGTTTTGCAGTAAGGCCAAAAAGTTCAATTTCAGAACAGAGGACCTTTTCCCACATGTTTGCTCTGTCTCCCACAAGCCTTTCGGCAAAATCCAAACAGGATTTGATATGGGTTTTTTTTTCAGGAATGGCTGTCTTCTCGCCACTCTTCCATACAGCCCAGCTTTGAGGAGGATCTGGGTGATACTTGCCCCATGGCCGGTTTCTTCAGTCTCAGCTGTGGATCTCTCCAGCTTCGTCAGGGTTACCATTGGCCTCTCGGTTGCTTCTCTGACTAATGCCCTCCTTACCCAGTCACTGAGTTTTGATTGGCAGCCTTCTATAGGCAGAGTCGTGGTTGTGCCATATTCTTTCTATTTTTCAGTTTTTTTATTTGTAAATCTTTTTGTAAAATATGTAGATGTTTTCCCCACTTCGACATTATGGACTATTTTGTGTAGATCAGTGACAAGAAATCCTAATTAAATCCATTTTAATTCCAGATTGTAACACAACAAAATGTCGAAAAGTCAAGCGGGGGGGGGGGAGGTGAATACTTATGCAAGGCACTGTAATTTCATAATGTGTTTGTCTTTCCTGACTATATTGCTAGTCAAATTGACCCCAAGTTATGAGAGAGTGAGAAATAGTATCTCTAGCCACACCATGCATAATTCTATAAATCTCTCTCATGACCTCCCAATCATCTTTTTCTAAACTAAAAAGCCCTAAATGCTTGTAGAGAAGATGCCTCAACCCCTTGAACAATTTGGTTGTCCTTTTCTGCCCCTTTTCCAGCTCTATGATATTGTTTTCGAGATGGACAACAGAACTGTACACAATATTACAAATGTGAATGCACCATACATTAATATGAAGGCATTATAATACTGGCAGTTTTATTTTCAGTGCCTTTCCTAATAATCTCTAGCATATAATTTGCTTTCTTCACAGCTGTCACACACAGATTTTTCATTGAGCTATCCACCATAACTCGTTCCTAGTTAATTGTCCGCAGTTCAGTCCATTAGTGTATACATGAAGTCAGAATTGCTCGTCCCAATCTGCAGCATTTTACATGTACTTACACTGAACCCATTTTTATATTTTGTTGCCTATTTCCCTGTTTGGAATGATCTGTTTGGAGCTCTTCATGCTCTGCTAGGATTTTACCATTCTGAATAATTTGGCATTGTCTGCAAACTTGGCCTGCTCACCCGTAACTTCAGATCATTTATGAACAAGTTAAAAATAGTAGTTTTCTGGGAACACTGCTACTTATTTCCATCCTTTGCCTGAACTGTCCTCCTCACATGCCTCTGGACAATCTCAAAGCATTCCAAAAGATTGGTAGATCAGGATTTCCCTCTGCAGAAGCCTTGCTGATTCTTTCTGAGCAAGACTTGTTCTTTCATATGCTTAATATTATTGTCTTTAATTATGCTTTCCAGCAGTTTTCCCCAAAAGGATGTTAAGCTAATTGTCCAGTCATTCCCTGGATCCACCGGATCCCTTTAAGGAAATTGGTCTTATGTTGGTACTTTCCAATCCTCTGGTATGGGGGCCATTGTTAATGACAAGATGCATATCTTTCTAAGAAGGTCCGCAATTTCATAACTGAGTTCTTTAATTACTCTTGGGTGGATGCCATCTAGAACCAGTGAGTTGTTAATTATAATTTGTCAAAAAGCCTGTAACCTCATCTCTTGTTACCTCTATTTGACTTAGTTCTTCAGATGCCCTCACTGAAAAAAATTAATTAAAGTGCAGGAAACTTTCCTATATCTTCCACACTGACGATAGACACAAATAATTAATTCAGCTGATATAGCATCCCATTAGTTCCTCTCAAGTCAACAGGGTAGGTTGGGCAAAGAGATAGGAACTTGCCTAAGGTTACTCAGTGAGCTTCTTAGCTAAGTTGGGGACACAGCACTGCACTAGCTCTCTACTTTTAGAATACTGAAGATGTTGACTGGATATTGGACAAGACAAAGTTGGAATAGTTATTCTGAACCGATAAGGCAATGCCAGTATTCCTGTAAATAGTTTAAAAGGAATAAATTCAAAATAAACATAACTCGTTCTCTCCCTCTCTCTTCTCCCACCCCTCCCCCTTTTCTTTTTTTTAGGGCATCTGAACATGCGGTGCCTCTGTTCATTGCCACTCACTGTCCCATATTTTTTGCCACAATGGCCCATGTAACAAGCAAGGCCAAGTTCCATTCATTACATGATGTATATGGGAATAGGTAAGCAAACTATATCCTTAAGATTACAGGCGGAATTGTCCTACTTTATTGACATATATTGTTTTGTCTTTTAAATGGCTGTGTAAATGTAAATAGGAAGCCATTCTAGTGCCTGGTGCCCCACCCATATGTGAGCTGCCTTTCTGTGAATGGCTCCCAGGATGTTTAAATGACCCAATCATGTGGGCAAGGCAATTGCACCAGTCCCAACTGCAGAATTGGCACCCCTTTTGGAAGGAGAGTGCCAGCTGCATGGGAAATATCCACGCAACTGAATTCTGCCCATGGGGCCCTTTAAATGTTACTTCAACCATGCAGGAGCTGCTCATGGAAAAATGCTACCACCTGGTTCAGATATCATTTAAAGGATTGCACAGAGTCGGCAGAAATGTGTATATCCCATTAGGGTCTAATTATCAAGAACCCCACAAAATCCAGTGTCATCTCTCATTCAGGCCTGAAAAAGTTGAAGCCAAATGCAGCCACAGCTTGAAGCCAAATATATCCTCCTAACCACATATGCTGGCCCACCAAAGGCATAATAACTTCCCATTTTGGCAGCCTACCTGAGACTATAAAAAAGAGAGGTTATCAAGCATCTGGTGGGCTGCATTCTGTTTGGAAAGTCCCACGTTGTACAGGCGCAATCTTAATTTTGGTAGGTTCGGTACATAAAATATTATTCATTGCTGAAAATGGCAAGGAGTGTAGATGCAAAATAGTTTCCTTTTATACATGTAAAACCCGGAACTGGTTCCAGCAGAAAAGTGGTTAAAGGAGAGATGTCAAGAAATCCGATGCTGTATTTTTTTTTAGGTGGGGCAAAATGATGAGTTAATGTTTGCAAAGAATGTTATTTTCCAACTGCAGTCTGAACAAGGAAAGAAGCAAAACTTTTATTTTACCTATTAATGCTTCCATCCTGACTGTACTTAACTTGGAAGTAAGTACAATCAAATTAATGGTGCTTACTTCAGAGTAATGGATAGAAAGAAAATGATGTTCTGCAGTTTCTTCGTGACTATTGGGAAGTGTTGTCTCCCAGTCGGACCCCTGTCTTCTGGACTAGGAAAAAAAGCCAGGCTGGAATAAATTTAGAGCTGCCATCTCTTTTTCTTCTTCTGTATCTTCCACAGTGCTTTGACCATTTCTGTCTAGGATTCCCAGTTGCCTTACACACAGAAATTGAACATTTCAAGGTTTCCTCATTATTTTATCTCCATGCAACGGAGACCTTCACCTCTTCTTTGTGTTGGACTGCTGTGCTGTCATAGGGCAGGGGCAGTTAAAAAAGGGGGGCATAAGAGTCTTGTGGCACCTTGATAACTAACAGGTTTATTATGGCATATGCTTTTGTCAATCAGTGGGTGAGGTGTTAACCTCAACTGGGTGAGGGTGAGAGAGAGAGAGAGAGAGAGAGAACGAACGACCCATGGGTGAAGAGAGAGAAAATGTAATAACCATGAGGCCAAAAAGTATGAAGTGCAATTTGCACTGCTGATAATGTTGAATGAAACTATGATTCTAGAGGGTGAAATAAAATGTCTTAGTTCTGGAGAAAGGAGAGAAAGAGGTAAGCAGCAATGGATGGTTTAAATCTATTGTGCTAAATTAGTTCACGGGGAAATCATTTTGAAATTAAATCTACCAAAGCATATTCGATGTACAAAATAAAAGCCCTGGAATATCTTTCATTTGATCTGTTTGTTGCTATGAAAATATTGACAAAAGGCAAACGGATGGCCTTCATTTGGCTTTATTATACTTGGCAAGCTTTAATGCTTTTCTTATGAAAGGCAACACTCTTTCTGGATGTGAAGTTAACACATTAATTGCAGGACTGCAAGAGAATGCCAGATTTAGCTCCACAAAAGATGTAAGTCAGGCATATGAATAGTCACTTGCCTGGTTGCTTTTGATGAGCAAGAATTCCCATCAGGCAACCAAGCAAAGAAGCTTTTGTCAAACGAAAGAAAGTTTCTTCGTTTTTTTAGTTAGGCCATCAGTGTCACCGCACTTGTTCAGAACATGTATCTCATATCTACAAACTACTCTGTGTTCAGCCCTGATGTCAGTTTCGTAGAATGGGCAGGTCTCTTTCACCCTTCTCCCCAGCTTGAATCTCCCTCCAAGTCTTGGTGACTCTATAAAAAGTAGCCAGCTTTCCTGGGATCAGAATTTCAAATTCCCTTCGGTCCAAGCTACTAAAGCTCTAACTGGAGAGTCCAAAGGCACAAGAGACTTCCTGAGCCAAAGCCTTCTTACATCCAGATCCGTGAGCTTCCAACCCTTCTCCCCCAAAGGTCAAGAGTCCAAATTGGGCAGGCTGATGGGAAATGGAGTTCCTGGCTCATAGTGCTATTATATTCCCCTTCCAACCTCTAGAAACAACAGTTATAATCGTGGCTCCTCACAGGCCATCATTCAGCATTAAGCACGCAGGCCAAGAAGCAAGCCAGACAAACATATCTGAATCATTCTAGAGTATACTGTAGTCTGTTTAATGAGTGTGCATGTGTGCGCATGCCGTGTGTGTGTGTATTAACATCATCATCTATTACATTTCTATACTGCCCAATAGCCAAAGTTCTCTGGGCGGTTTAGAAAATATTAAAACCTAAAAAATACAATATAAAACATAACATAAAAACCATTTACATACAAAAACAATTTAAAACAATCAACACTAAAACTTGCAGGAATGGTGAAAACCTTGCCATACGCTGTCAAATGCCTGGGAATAGAGGTGAGTCTTAACGGGGTGCCGAAAAGATAACCATGTTGGTACCAGGTGGACCTCACTAGGGAGAGCATTCCATAGTTGAGGAGCCACCACCGAAAAGGCCGTCTCCCTTGTTGCCATCCTCTGGACCTCCCTCAGAGGAGGCACCTGGAGGATGGCCTTAGATGATGATGGCAGTGTAGGAGTAGGTTCATGCCAGGAGAGGTGCTCCATCAGGTATTTTGGTCCCAAGCCATGTAAAGCTTTATAGGTCAAAACCAGCACATTTTAAAGACATCAGGACAAAGTGATGTAGCCCCATGTCATGCATCTTGATATATGAGATCTGTGTTCCATTTCTCGATGTATCCCTGGGGCTGTATCATATCCCTGAACTAGCTGGAATCCTGTCCTTTGTTGTGGCTATAGAGGCTGCGAGAGAGGGAGACGGGGGTGATCTCTAATAGGAATGTTTTTGAAGTTCCAAAGGCATAACATTATGCCATCATCTGGGGTTGGGCCGACTGACTTCCACTTCCTAATTTTAGCCAGATTTTCCACTTGAGCAGTGTCACTACACTGGCACACGTTTTTCTCCACCAGTGTAGTTTAAGGAGGGTAAGGAGGAATCCAGTCCTGCCCACTGGGCTTCAGTTGGGGATAGCTGCAACCACCTTTTGCCAGAGTTTGCTTCTTTTTTTTCCCTTTCCTTCCTTGGAAAATATACAAATACCTGAGGATGACGAAAAGAAGCAAATTGTTTCAAAATTTCACTTTCATGGGAAAACTTTTGGTTTAAGGTTTTTTGGTTTTCTGAGTTTAAGGAAGGCAAGAAAGATATTTCTTTGGTTTTGCTGTTGACATATTACACAGTTCTTTTGGTTGTCAAGGCAACTGCTTACATGATTATGAGGAAAGGGGTTGTATAAAAAGGTACATTAGGTCGTTATGGTAACTTCAATGCATTCAGAGCATCAATCTGCCATTTTGGGCTACTGCTTGGTCATAGCCATATTCTAACCCATTTGCAAATTAAGCTAACTTTAACTTTTTGAACCTGGTATGGTTTCTTTTGGGGCTGCAATACACTCTTCCAGCCCTTTTCCCTACAAAACCTCTTACAGTGGGCACAGCCCAGCAAAATGTGTTTCAACTTTGTACCATTATGATCGATGATACTTAAGATAGTTGCAACTGAGATCCATTCCATTGGTTACAGCACAACCCAGTTGTGACAGGTTTCCTCCTTGTGGTATAGTTTACAACATTTTTTTCAAGATTGCACCCAGGAATCACAGGGATAGGTCATGCCTACACAATGCCTGACCCACCAAGGGGAGCACAGCCTACTTGGTATGTTTTGTGACCTGATGCTCCCACTTTTGCCTGGTCTCCTGCGAAATATTGGAGGGCTTGGAAATGCAAGAAAACGTAAATATATAAACAATTAAAACAATAAAACAGTGCGTCCCCACTGACGTGCGCAACTTATGCCCCACTAAGCCAATTGTCAGGGTGGACACTGAGCCCATAGAATCCCAGAGTGGTTCTGATTCTGAGGAAGAGCAGTCGCTCCTGGGAGAGGAGCGCGCTCCTCTCCCAGGAGCGACTGCTCTTCCTCAGAATCAGAACTACTCTGGGATTCTATGGGCTCAGTGTCCACCCTGACACCAATGGCAGTACATCAGCCTGCCAGGTAGTTGACAGTCCACTCTGTTTTTGCTGGCGTATTGGCTTCAGCATGGAAGGTTATGAGTTATGCAAGATGTTCCTCAGCAGTCATGCTGAGTTGTCATTGAAACCTCTGAATAAAATCTTTACGAGAAAGCACTGCTGTTTCTAGTCTACAGCGCACATAAGTTTACAACCTATTTGGGACGACCTTCTTCTTTTCTGCATATACATGCCGGAACACTGGGATCTCAGATCACAAGATTCTGAGGGAGTAGCCTGGGAGATAAAGGGTGGCGCCTAGTGGGAGTAGGCACAGGGCCTTGTGGTTCCTCACAGAGCCCAGGATGGCACCTGGCCAGTCAAGGTAAGAGCCTGGCTATGCCTAGTCCCTGAGGGGTAGACCCTGATGGACGTGGCGGTGACTCAAAGAACAGAAGCTCTCATCAGGCTAAGCTGCAAACAGCTTGCCCCCCTTTTGTTCTGTACCCCTCCCCCTGAGATTTTACGCCTCCTCCCAGAGACCTTGAGAAGAAAGATAAATGTCAGCTCAAGTCCTGAGATGGGACCAACCTACACACACAGAGAGAGAGAGAGAGAGAGAATGTGTGTAAATCAAGCAAGCTTTCCTTGGGAGGGTCTTGGCCTTCAGTGAACTTTTCCATGAACTGGGGTTATGTTTCAGATTTCGTAACATAACCCTGCTCCAGATGGTATTACAGGATTTGGGGGTTTACTAACAAATACAAAGCACAGCTGCAATCAACATGGCATTCAGATTAGTGGTTTCAAAGATGGCCTGTGAGCTCTGAGTGCTCTGTGTACGCATGAGGCTTCGCAAAGGCTCTAGATCTTGACGGAACTGCGCACGGTTTTCCCACCTGTTGCCATAGCATTCCTGGAAGCTGCCAGCACTTCTGGAGTGAGATGGAATGTTGCAGCAATACAGTCTGAAGGAAACAGATACTTTATAAACATAGAGGGATTGTGTGTTTAAAGAGGGCCAAACAACTCTTCTGCAGCTGGAATTCTTCGCGGTGTGTCCTCCTGGAGCATTTGTTGTGCGCAGACAGCTCCACGAGAGATCGCAGTTTAACAGCAAAAGCCTTGCTCTGCTGTAAGTAGACTTCCCTCCCCTCTCATTTAGTAGCAGTACCACCACCTATCTAAAAACCATTTCTGCCTCCCAGACCTCCCTTTCACGCAGGACGCCATACACGAGCCACAAGTTGTGTAGACCTGTTCTGAAGTCTTTGTTTTTCACATTGTGACTACTATCAGTGTGTCACAAATGTAGGTATGATACCGTTTCCATATCTTCACTTTTCTGTATTTGAATCCATTCCCACCCCTCTTGAGCCTTTTTTCAACATATAGGAAGGTGGACAATTTCCCACCCCAACCAAACACTTTTTGAACACTGTCCTGCTGTTTTCCCTGGAGGAAATAATGCAAAACAGCTGACTATTTAACCCTGAAATTTGACATGTACACAAAATCTAATTGGTAGCATGTGCATGCCTGCTTTTTTCAAAGGGTTGGAACATGGATTTTTTTGGAACCTTCCACTTCTGTACATTTAGAAATCTGGTAGTGACACAGTTCCAGAAAACAGGAATACATTTTGTGTTAACTTTTAATGGTTTCCTTAGTCTATCTATTTATGAGTTTCACTGATAAAGCATGCAGCATTATCAGCCTCTGGACTAACTGATCTGACTTCGTATAAGTTAGCTTCCTATGTTCATGAAAACATTTGTTGTTTTTAGTGATGGTGTTTAAAGTTGCATTTGAGGGACAAGAAAATCATACTTTAGCCTCTCAATGCTCTTGCAGATAAGGGGCAAAATCAAACAGAAGTTAGTTTCAGCTAAGACCTAGTTCAGAGTGAGACGCCTGGGGAGCAACGGCCTTTCCATGGTGGAGGAATGGGTGTGTGCCTCCCCCCATACCATGCAACTAAGGTTTGTTCCCAGCGTGATTAGCTGCCCTGGGAAACTGTTGAAGGGCAGGCAATAAATGAATTTTTTAAAGATACAGTGTCTGAAGTGAGCTTTAATACCCTGATTAACTGTCATTAGCTTATCTTGAGTATACCTGATGCATGCTAAACTATAGGAAATTTTCATGTGGGCATTTTGTATCATGGACCAAACTGATCTGTGCCATGGTAGAACATATAAAACTACTCAAATGAAAGCAGCATAGACAGAAGAACCTAAGTTAAAAATAGGTAATCACTCAGACAATCACTGAAAGACAGAGAAAATATTAATCTTTATTTAAAACCAACAAGCACATGTTAGACTGGCTCCCTTTTGGCATACATTTCTCCTGTTTCTGTCTAGTTCCTTGATGAGGCTTTTTAAAAACATCTACTTTCCTCCTGCCGCCATTTTGTAGTTGATTGATGACTAATGAAGACTGTGAGAAACAGAAAGTAAACAGCGTGGCATGGAAGACATTTCAATAGGAATACAAAATTGGTGTGTTTTGTTTAGCCTTTTTATTGTTGCTGACTGGCTGCCTTTAAACAAGCAACTTTACAGTGTCTGGAAGAAGACCAGACCCAGAACATGAGAAGCCAAACCTGGGTGGATGCCACCAACTGTTCTTTTCTTTTGGCAGTAATATGTTGCTGGCGAGAGGCAAACATTATAGGGAGGCCTCTAACTCATTTCTCCATCAGAGCCTCCAAACCAGCTGTGATTCATTCTGAATATTACCTGCCGTTTCTTTGCTATAGTGTCCAGCATTTGAGCTACCATATCCGAGGTTTTGTGCAGACCAGCATTTTTAATACTTGGTGTTACACCATCCCTTGCAGGTTATTCTGCAGGAAAGCTTGTCCACAACTACAACAGTACAAGCCTACCTGCAATTGGTCTGGAGTCTGGACATTGTCCTGCCCTCACAGTATTGGAGTAATTCCCTTTATGGTGGATGTGTGACATTTAATTGCACACATACCGCCATTCACGCCTTGTCCCATTTCTTCTGCTGTTTTTTTTATTATTTATTTTATTGTCTAAAGCAGAAATGAGACCTACTTCACAAGGGGCCAGAAAGTGGGAAAGCAGTCTAAAATCACATCAGGGAAAAGACATGGTGCAAACTGTACCCAACATAGTGTTGCTCTCATAAACAAATCCTTGGCCCTGCCCAGAAGCCAGTAGCAGTAGCAATCTGTGGTACAGTCTACAAACATAGATTTCATAACTATATGAAATGAGGTGGGGTCTCGGAGTAACAAGGTTCCTTAAACGTCCCCTAATCTCAGATGCGTTGAGACTGGCTGGGATCATTCAGTGGTAAGAGAGAACATTCTGTACATTCTCAAGGACGTTGTCTTCTGTTTTCACATTAAAGGGATTTGGAGATCTCACTGATAGCCTCTTGAACAAGAGTCCATAACAACCTGGAGCCAACTTTCAAAAAGACAATACTTAGGTAGAATCCCATAGCACAGGTATAAGAGAAATTTTACCAGTGATTCTACTGACAATACTTTAATACTACTACTACTACTATTGCTAATAATAATAATAATATTTACAGTCCAATCCTATGCATGTTTAGAATCATAGAAGAGTAGGGTTGGAAGGGGCCTATAAGACCATTGAGTCCAACCCCCTGCTCAATGCAGGAAACTAAGTCAGAGCATCCCTGACAGATGGCTGTCCAGCTTCATCTTGAATGCCTCTAGTGTGGGAGAGCCCACCACCTCCCTAGGTAATTGGTTCCATTGTCGTATTGCTCTAACGGTCAGGAGGTTTTCTCCTGATGTTCAGGCGGGATCTGGCTTCCTGTAACTCGAGCCCATTCCTCCGTGACCTGCACTCTGGGATGATCGAGAAGAGATCCTGGCCTTCCTCTCTGTGACAACCTTTCAAGTCCTTGAAGGGCGCTGTCATATCTCCCCTCAGTACTTGAAGAGTGCTATCCTATCTCCCCTCAGCCTTCTCTTCTCAAGGCTAAACATGCCCAGTTCTTTCAGTCTCTCTTCATAGGGCTTTGTTTCCTGATCATTTTCGTTACCCTCCTCTGAACCCTCCCCAGTCTGTCTGCATCCTTCTTAAAGTGTGGCGCCAAGAACTGGACACAGTACTCAGGATGAGGCCTAACCAGTTCTGAGTAGAGGGGCACTAGTCTTTCACATTTATTTGGAAGCAAGTTCCCCTGAATTCAGATAGAACATTCTCCAAAGTAAGCATGCATAGAAATCGAGTTCCCTGCGTGCCGGGGAGCTGCCATTGTGAGCGCATGCAGGTCCTGTGGCAGGAAAGGAAGGGAGCTGGCAGGAGCCTGTGCAGCCGCAGCAGTGCCTCCCTGCAGCCCGATAGCGCCGAGCCAGTCGAAAGGCTGATCGGCTCAGCTGGGGTGTGGCCGTGAGGAGACGAGCTAAATGGGAACAGCAGCAGGCAGTTCCCTCTCTGGTCCGCCTGGCTCATAAAAGAGCGGGGCCTCGTGTGCTGGCTGGCGCCACTGCTGGATTACACACCCACCCACACCTGGTAATAGTAGATCTTGCAGCGGACAGAAGTCAGTTGCCAGTTAACGGGGCTGGGAAGGAATTGTACCTGCCTTCTAATTGGCAAGGAGGGAGAGGGGAGGGTTTTCGCCTTCCTCATCGCAAGAGTAGTCCATGTGTAAACAAGCTGAATTGTTTATCCGAGTGCTCTCTTGGTAGAATTGTACTGTTAATGTCACAACTTTGTGATAGGCATTGGGCTGGATCAGTTTGGGAGGGACAGCGGGATTGGGCTCCCCACTTCCCTGCCGTGGGATCCCCTTAAGGGATCTGGGTGGGTGTGGCGGCAAGACAAGGCCAGCATGGTGGCTGCAAGCATGCCACATCCAGGGCGGAGGGGAAAGGGCCCACGTTAGCGGTCTGCGTTGTGGTGGGCCTCTGACCCTTCCACCCACCACCAACACTCCTGGCAGGTGGGCCAGGAAGGAAAATTGGACAGCATTTGGGCTGCCTGATGGCGGGATCCACACCCTATGCCTCCGCCAATCCTATTCAAAATTAATGAAGTTGTGGCCAATTTAATTACCCATTTAGGTTGGTGTCTCTGGTTTGTTCCTTTCATCCGGCTCATGGACACAGTTAGACGCTGCACACACAATGGCAGCATTAGTATTAGTTAGGGCTACCAAGCCATATCAGTGTCTTTGTGAGATGTTGAAGGAAATAAGCATCTTGGCGTATACCATTTCATAAACCAAAAACAACCTTTGCACTTATCCTAGCATCACCTGTTGCTAGACGGATCTGTGCGGGAAATCCAGCAAGCAACAGATGAGCAGTTCTACAGTTCAGAAAGTAAGTTACGCATTGTTTAATGAGTACACAGAGAGAGTTACCTCTGATGACTCCTTTCAAGGGTCTTTGTCCCCCCACCTCCTTCTATCTATTTTTTTATCCCTCTTTTAACTCCTGCAGACCACCCCACTTTTTTCTTAGTTTTGGCTTTTTCCACCTCCATATTGCACTTTCTCGCTCTCTCCCTCTCCCTCTCCCTCTCTCTCTCTCTCGTGTGTGTGTGTGTGTGTGTGTACGCCTGTGAAAAAGGAAGCACTTGCGTCTAGATCACAGAAGAAGAGTGATGATGCTGTGGGAGCAAGAATATGCAAGGAGTGCAACATTGGGGAAGAAAAAGAAAAGGCGAGTCAGATAACTCTGGGAGCTGCATGCAGGCTGTGGGTTCCCTACCCCTGAGCTAAAGGTTTAGTAGATTAATCTACTGGTTAAAACTTGTAACTAATAATACTATATGTTATGGGGGTAGGGACTGAGGTATGGTTGCTGGCTTAAGGCACATGGCCCCTCCAGTAAGTTTAGGGCTAAGCTAAGTGTTGAACTGGTGACTGATAATTCAAAGCTCATTCCCTTATCCACTGTGTTACACTAGCGTTCCAGGGACAGGGAATCCATGGAATGAGGGTAGCTGAAAGAAGTTGGAAAGAGTAGGGATAGGACCCCGGAAGGGTTGTGGGCTAGCAGAGGGCTGAGTGCAAGAAGTCTAGAGGAGAAAGAGGATTTTGATTGATTGATTTAGATTTATACACTACCCTTCAGTCACATTATTAGGGTATTGAAGGTATGGTTGCACTATAAATAAGAGGTAAGTTAGGGGAGGGAATAATTGTACGTGTAATTTGAGGAAACCACCCATGGTCTCTAGCTCAGTCATCTTTTCAGTGGTTTCGGGTGATAGTTTGGTCTGTGAAATTGAAACCTCAGAGCTGGATTGGTACCTCCACTCACATATGGACCCAGCTGTATTTGAAGCGACTTTCGTTCACCTGTACCATTCAGAGCTGCGAGGCAAAATAGAACAAATAGAAGGATGAAATAGTCAAAGCAAGGTGCAAATTGTGCCATGTGGATTGACCAGCTGCTGACCTTGCTCCAGAAAACCACGCAAATGTCAAGAGAGCTATTGCACCAGTGAGCTGTACATCTCCTGAGGTTCAGTTGTACATCAGCAAAGAACTGATGTTCACCTGACCCACTGCATGTTGAAGATTGTACCCACTGATTTCATTTCTGCACATAGCTATTATTGAAGTGGCCTGAGGGTTTTTCTCAATACAGGCAGATTATAGCCAAGGGAATCTGCGACTCTTACAAGTGGGTTAACGTGATTCTTACAAGTGTGGCAGTCTTTGATACTGGGCCAGCACTGAGCTGGATCAAGCATATTCACAGGGAACAAAAAGTATGGAACAACTCCAATATTTGTGGGAAATCTACGGAAAGAAGTCTAGGACCTGAACCAGTTCCTTCGTCTGCATCTGTTGTTTGGTGTGTACAGCCTTCCTACAAGTGTGGGTCATCCTCCTTGCTAATATTTGCCCCCAAATGAACTGTTATGTCCCATGGAGTTAAAACTGATTTTATTACCGTTTTGAGGTTCGAAAATTTAAAACACAACACCACAGACATTCTTTCTGTATCATACAATGAATTACTTCCTCTCGGCATTCAATATCACTCCTCCAGAATCTTAGATGTGGAGCGGTATATACATATTGTAAATAAATGGGTAAATAAATAATATTTTGTCAGCATATAAATGCAGTCCAGCAATGTATGCAAGAAGTTAATTTTAACTTCTTGAAGCAACCAACTCTGAGAACTGGATAGCTTCAAGCTTGAGCTTGCAATGTTTTTGTTTGTTTTTTAATGTGAATGTAGCATCCCTCCCCACGAACCCCCACCCAAGTTTTCTGTTGCTTCCACCCCATGCTTCCACTGTCTGGTTTGGGGAGCGCATAGAAAACTACCTTGATGTTAAGAATCTTGTTAGTTTTATGGCCCATTTTCACATGGAGATCAGCTTTTATTTCCCGTATCTGCCTTTATTCTCAACTCCGACGTCAGTAAGGTTTACTGAGCAAAAACAGAGGAGGTATTATGGGAAGAAATCTAATCAATGCAGCACTGAGGGATAGTCCTTCAGAATCCTCCCTCATGGCTATGTGCCAGATTGGAGGTCACTGTGAGGTTATCCTGTCTGACTTTCACAAAAATACCCATCCAACTTCTGGGGCAGGGGGGAAGAGTACAGTTGTGCCCGTGTGTAACAGAAGTGTTATTAAAGTAAGTTCCTAATATACATACACCTGCTTTGCTACCACCCTCCCCTGCACAAAAGCCATGTTTCCTATTTTAAACACTTTGCATGTCTGTCTGCATTCCCTTCCGTCTGCAGTTGTTCTGGTGTGGTATGGCAGCACTACCCGTATGCCATACCTCTGGGGAATGTCCAAGGGGCTAAATAAAGTTGTGGCAAACAGATGTCCACACGCTTTGCCAAGCACTAATTTTCGTGTTGGCCGGTTTGAAAGCTTCATTGACTAATCCAGACTTCGCGATGTAGAAGAGAGACCACATAAATGTGCGGTCTTATTAAGTATGTATTTCTCTTGGAAGCCTGCCCCTTTATCAGGTAGCCATGCGGGAAATTGCATTGACAGAAACTGATGTGTGGCAGATTTAAGGGAACAAACTGCTAATAGAATAACTTGGGCGAAAAGATTATCTTTTCCCCGCATGCAATCAGCTCTCATTCTTCTCAGTTTTAAACATTTGTCAGTTTGTTAGGCTGTTATCTTGTGGCTGCTATAACTTACCCAGTGGTAAAATGTATGACTCTCTAAGCAGAGATTAATCGCCTTTAAACAGAGCACTAATTGTACTTGGTTACACACTGTCCCTAGTTCAACAGATGCACTTGCACTACCACCATTGTTATGCTTTTGCAAAAATGGAAATACAGGTTTGTCACAACATGACCCACCAAGCCAAAAGCTGCCCACCGGCCATATGTTGTGACCTGAGAAGTGTTTTACTGTTTTGCAGTCCCAGGAAGGCAGCAAAACCAGAAGGTTTATTTAGCCACTAGTGAACTGCTTTGAGCTGGGTGGGTCACAAGTTGTTGTGCAGGCCTGATTGAGAACAATATTTAATTTTAAAATACTGGAAAGACAGCGCAGCTCATCCACAAATGAGCATAAAAGCCATGATGAAATTGGTCATTAAAAACCAAGCACATTTTAGAGAAAAGACCCTCAAGCTGGTGGCAAATGAGATTTAAACATGAAAAAATTCTAATGTATTTTTCTTAAAGAGAAAAACTTCAGATAGTTATCGCTCCATATTTTATTTGACCCCAGTTTAAAGCTCCCATCCTAATGTATTTTTCACCTTGAAGCTGTCACTCCCACTTTTTATTTTCCATGTTTTTAAAACCATCCTTTAAAAAAAACACTTTCATTCCTTCAACCTTTTGTTCATTCATTTAAATACTTTTGTACAGCTTAATATATTAAAATCCCTAAGTGCTTCACATTAAAATACAACACAACAATACAACAGCCCAGATAAAATAATAAGTAAAACATGTAAAAATATTACAATACCATAATAATAAGGGAGGTAACAGAGTTTCTCACATGTCAAGGAAAGCCTCTGTGGATAGGTGTGTTTTCAAGAGGCGTTTCAACTTGCCACTGTTTCTGCCTCTCAAACCACATATGGGAGAGTGTTCCAAAGGGTGGGTGCCACCATTGAAAAGGCCCACTTATGCACCACTGCCTGTGATGTTGTTGGCCACAGAACGACCAGTAAGCCCTTTTCAGAATATCTCAGGGGTCGACTGGGTATATATAAAGGAAGAGGGTCAGCTAGGTATCCTGATCCTGAGTCATTTAGGTCTTTGTATGTCAACAGGAAAACCCTGAAAACGGTTCAGTAGCTAATAGATAGCCTGTGCAGTTCTTTTAATACATGTGTAATGTGTGTATAGTGTCCCACTGAGCATCCTACCTGCTGCATTGTGTACTAGGTGCAGCTTCTGGACCAGGGGCAAGGGCAGCCCCACGTAGGGTCCATTACAATAGTCCAATTGTGAGGTTATGCATGAGAAAGAGCTCCAGGCTTGGAAACGGGGGCAGATCTCGACATCATACTGGGCTTCAGAGAGGTGTTTACTAAAGGGAAGGGAAATGCTTGCCATGGTGAACATATTTGTGGGCCCATGTCCATCTACTGCAGTGTTTTGTTTCCATCGGGCCAGCCAGATGCCTCAGGGAAGCTGCAATGAAGGCAACAGACCTCTCCTTTTATTTGGCACCAGTATCTCTTATTCAGAGGTATATTGAATTTTTTAGACTTGCCACTTTATTTTCAATCCCTTCCCTAATTAAATTGCCTCTTTCATCAGTGCTGTACACCGAGTTGACATTTTTCAATAAATTCAGTATTTTTCAAAATTTGTGTAACACGGGCACCATGGTGCCCTCTTTCATTTTAATACCTGCCCCATATCCAGTACCTGCCTAGCCATGGAGAAGCACCCAAGTAATCTGGGCCTAATTAAACTTACTCATTATTAACTGTGAAATAAGGAGAAAGGCATCTAACCTCCCTCCTCCCGCTTCAGTATGCCAGGGTGATGACTACTAGACAAATATGCCCAGTCACCCCAAGGGCTGGCTTATATATATAGTGTCCCACTGAGCATCCTACCTGCTGCACCGTGTACTAGCTGCAGCTTCTAGACCAGGGGCAAGGGCACCAGCATCATGTTTCCTATTGGATGGGATGATGCACCTAGAGATGGGCGGATTACTTACCCCGGTCCGGGGAGTCTGCGGTGCAGGGGAGGCAATCCCTCCCTCCCCCCCCCGGAATCCTCCCTGGCTGAGCCCGCCCGCAGCCGGCCTTACGTCCACTGCCGGGATGTGGCCACAAATGGTATCCAGCGTAGCAGGCGCCATTTGCGTCCCTGCTGTTTGCCATGATAGGCTACGTAAATACTTACATAGCCTATCTCGGCTAAAGTAGGGAGGCAAATGGCGGCCACAGACCGGGGCAGCGGATGGACTGGACCGACCAATGCCAGATAGGGTCCGTCCCAGGAAAATTTCACAGGGTGGCGGGGGAGAGTGCTCCGTTCCGCCACGGACTCCAATGAGGCTGGATTCTTTAGAATCCAGCCTCATTGGAGTCCGTGGCGGAATTCTCTAACATCCCTAGATTTTATAGGATGCAGCACATTCATCTTCCTTTTTTGTTTTTCCAGTTGGAATTTTATCCCACGCCGAACACTTATCCATGAGGCTATTGAGACAATCGAGATTCCGGAGCTTATTATCCTAAGGTAATAACCTCCAGTGTGGTGTAGCGGCTAGAGTGTTGGACCGGGTGTCAGGAGATCCAGGTTCTAGTCCCCACTCGGCCATGGAAACTCAACTGGGTGACTTTGGGCCAGTCACAGACTCTCAGCCCAACCTACCTCACAGGGTTGTTGTTGTGAGGCTAAAATGGAGAGGAGGAGGATTATGTACACCACCTTGGGTTCCTTAAGGAGGAAAAAAGGTGGGATATTACATACATAATAAGATAACCATGCTGTCAACACAAAGAGGAATTCCTGGGTATTTCAGCCACAGACCCTGGGGTCAGGTGCTCTGTGTTTCCAGTAACACATAGTCCTCACTGCCTAACCCTATTTAAAAACTATGATCTAGGTGGTGAGACTGAGACATAGACAGAGGAAGATACTCTATCCTTATATCTTTATGAGACATGCAGTGTTTGATTTGTGGTAAATCACCATCCCAGTGGCTGCATTCAGTTAGAAAAAGGAAGTACCAACCAAACTGCATTGGGACGTAGGACCCAGTGTTTCTCCCTGGAACTGTGAATCCATCCACCAGAGATATTTTGTGTGCTCTTACATGATCTCTTATTCAAGGGTGAAAGACAGGTAAGTTGAGCGCCCCTGATCTTCCCAAGGAATCTTGCCAAAAATACTCTCCCACAAACAGGCTTCCACAGGACATCACTGAAACACTGCACAGTTTGCATGTATGTATGGGGGGGAAGGAGTGGTAGAAATGTTAGTTGGTCCATATATACTGCAGCCAAATAACTAATTTTTCAGTGGATTAATGATCTTATTACTAGAGATGTACGAAACGACTCACCTGTTTCATTTCATGACATCCGCGGTGGAGGGGAGGCGCTCCATCCCTCCCCCTGAAATCCTCGCCGGCCAGCTCCGCTCCGCAGTGACTCCGCAGAGCCGCCAGCTGGCCGGGGCCACCCGCAGCAACATCCGGCCGCTGCTGGGCTGTGCGGGGATGCAAATGGCGGCCGCCATAGCTGCTGCCATTTGCGTCCCTTTTTTTCGCCGTGATAGGCTACGTAAATATTTACGTAGCCTATCACGGCCTCAGGGATACACATGGTGTCCCTGCGTTAGCCGTGATAGACTACGTAAGTATTTACGTAGCCTATCACGGCAAAAATCGTGAAGCGAATGGCTGCCGCAGATGTGGCCACCATTCGCAAAGCAGCGCGAACGGCACCAAGTAGGTGCTCCGTTTCGCGTGACTTTCGCAGGGTGGTGGGGCAGGGGGGTTTCTTTCCGCCAGAGATTTCAGGGGGCCGAATGCACTGGCATTCAGCCTCACTGAGATCCGTGGCGGAATTCTCCGCCATCCCTACTTATTACCAAACAAAAGGGGTAGGATATTTTCTACTTTTTAGTGTTGGTTCAGACATAACCATAAGATATGTACCATGCTTCCTAAAGCAATCGTGCTGAAACTAAGGCAGTCTGAGTCTGGTCAATGCCTGGAGGGAGACCATCTGAGAATGGCCTCCCCCCCACCACGAATCGCCTCGTCAAAAAGGTAAGTGACTTTCGTACATCCCCATGTATGCCACTTAGAGTTCCATTGAAGAAAGGAAGAATATAAATTAATTGATAAATACTAAAATAATAGTAAACATCTTCAGCATTGAAGTATAGTTTGCTTTAGTGCTGAGCTGAAGAGGATGGATACACACTGGAACATTGTCATAATCTCCTCTATTCAGAAGTTTGTGCATCCCTTTGCAAAAAGTCATGAAACTAATTGCAAGAAAGGAAATGTCAAGGGAGGGGGGGAGAAGCTAGCCCGCATTCCCTTGCATCCAGCCGCATATCCTATTAAGCAGCGCAGGGCAGAGGAATGACATCTGCATTTGGATGTAAGAGAGCATTAGTCCAGTTGCCTCAGCAATGGGACACATTCTCTCTTTCCTCCCATTCAGTGTGAGGGCAATGGGGGAAGGCTGTTTCTTCCCCTGGTGATGACATAGTGTACTCAATGCTCTATTTGATGCATTGAAGAGAGGAGAAGCCATATAGACACAATGGAAGCAGTAGTATAAAGGGGCTGTAAACAGATGCAAAAATAAAAAAATGAAAGAACACTTAAGGCAGGGCATTCTTTTTATCCTGCAAAAACCCACTTTTTGGTAAAACGTTAAGTGCTGCAAAAATTTTATGAAGCATTGGTTTCCGTGTTGTGGTGCCGCATACAGTGCATTCTAAAAATTGGACTAGTAACATGGTTGTTACAGACCATTACTCATCATGTAGCCATGGATTGAGTCACCTTTGTGGTTGTTGTCGACCACAATGTTTTTTCTACTAACAAAGCACTGGTGACTAGTACAACAAACCAGAAGATTAGTATGGCATAATCGTACAATCCCTTTCCATATAAGAAACAGTTACTATTTCCAGGGATCACAGTTTGCGCACAAGAATCAGCTACTGTTTCTAGGATCTGCCTTCTGCTCACAATCATTATACAAGGCCCGGAAGTGGAAGTGGCCGACTTCTATACTCTCAGGGGGCCTCTATTCTTCAAACAGTGGTCGGGGTGGATATGTGTTTTTTCACCCAGTCCAACCTCTTCATGGGCAGTTGGGGTCAGTCTCTGAGCAATGACCAGCCAAAGTATCACATACAAAACCCAAAGGGTACTGTAACATTAAATACCGATATATTTCCTGTGGCGCATTTTAGCTGTTCAGTGGCTCCCACTGCTACCTGCTGTAGCGTGCAGGGCCACTGACAGCTTGCAGTCCAGCAATGGCCGTGTAGAGCAGCCTTCCCCAACCTAGTGCTCTCCAGATGTGTTGGACTACGACTCCCATAACCCCCTAACTGTTATAGGGTTATGGATGTTGTAGTCCAGCACAACTTGGGGACACCAGATTGGAGAAGGCTCATGTAGAGTCCCTGAGGCAGTTCCTCCACCTGTAGCCTATACACACAGCTACTGTGATTTGTGCAATCTAGTAGGCTGTTGGTATATGTCAGCAGGAGGGAAACCGATTTGCAAGGAACAATAAGCAATGATATGCGAACAAACTGAGCTTGTCTTAGGGCACAATCCTATCAAGATAGGCGGCTGCCTCCGAACTTGGAGGCGACCACCTATCCAAAGCAAGGCAGGAGAGGCACGAGGGGGATCTTTCCCGCCATACCTCTCTTGCCCTGCTATTTTTCGCTAGACAGTCGTTTTCGACAGTGGCAGGGGGGCTGACCGAGAGAGGAAGCTGCCATACAACACATTGGATGTGTTGTACACGCAGCTCCGCTCTCCCCACCCCAGAATGCCCCTTTTCAATTGCTCCGCGCTCCTCTTCTGAGCATGGAGGTTGGGGTTTCTCCACACTGGCTCCGAGGCAGTGCAGGCGAGGGGGGAGGTCGGTTTTCCAGGAACTGACCTCTGAGCATGGGCTCTGAGGTCGGTTCCCGGAAAAGAGCATATCCTATGGGCCTCTAGACAGCATCTAGAGGATTGCTCCCGTAATGATTTTGGCTTCCCCTGAAATTCATTGCATGTTGCACCTGAGGAGGAACATAGAAAGTTCACTTTGAATTTCATGTGAGGCTAATTCATGTGATGCTAACCCTGGAGATCTGCCCCTCCATGAGAAAATTTGGTGGTCTCACTCTTTTGACTTCCCTAGAAATTCATTGTATATGTCACTTGAGGAGAAACCCCCAAATTTACTTTGAATTTTGCTTTAGGCAGGATTTCAGCAGCAACTCTGAAAGAAACTCTTTGGTTCATTATATCCATTTTTTTAGTTTGTTGGGCTTTTTATGCACAACTGTGATGTTGTGCATACATGGAGTGACAATATGGAGTGGGGCGGAAAAGAAATTCTCTCATTGGTGTAGTAAACAATTAAATGTTCATTTAAAACGGTATGAGACCAAACCCGTTTGTTCTCAAATACCATTTTAGGCTTAGAACAAACAAATGCACAAAAAAGAAATCTAAAAGCTTCTCACTGCAGGAAAAGGGAAAAGCCTGCAGAATTGTGTCACATAATTACGAAAAGGGTTCTTTTCATAATCTGGTTGCTCATACCATCAGCCTGCAAGATTATTTATTCAGCAAGCTTAAAAGAGTGACAATGATTTCCATTAATCCTAAAGATAATCTTTTGGTATCTTTCTGACGCACTGTGTTAATAAAGAGCTACTAGCTGGAGGGCTTGGACTAAAAAATTAATTAGGGACTCTGCCTTTAATATTGCACTCTAAAGATGTTAGATAAAGGGAATTGCACATTGCATCTTTGGACTGCACACGTGGGTGTAAATGGAACTGTATTGCTATATCGGCCTCAACATGTTTTGAGGCATATATGGAGCTCCACAGAATAGCAGCCATTATATGGAGGACAGGAACAGGGTGCAACCTGGAGCACTATTGCAGTCACAGCTAGCTAAACCTCTTCCTCTACCTGGTGACCCAGCCATTGAAAATCAGGCCTGTTCTTACATATATAAACATGTACTTTCTGTTTCTTTGTTAAATTACAATGTGCTACGACTGTGTGTCTCTATGGGGATTGCGGTCAGAGCCAGTGTATCTAGAGTTAGGAGTGTAGGAGAGTAGCACGAGAGTAGCAACCATAAAGTAAATGGAAACTGGAGAGAAGTATGGCATTATGGGACTGACATGCCAGGTGAGGAGAAGAGCTATTAGAAGCTATTAGCTATTATCTTGTGCCTATAATGGGGGGGGGGATCTTCACGACAGTGGAATGAGAAGTGCATTGGAGTATTACCCAGATTTTCATGGAATTGGCTTTGGTCCATCAGGGACACACAAAACAAGATAAGCTGAGTGTACCAAACGTTTAAAATCTGGTTTTTAGGGGGTCACACAGTGCTTGAACTGTGGGTGGGGTGAACTGATCATCATCAACCTGGCAGGGTCTGCTCAACCAATGAGAGAGGCTTGTTTCCCACTCCAGTCCAGGCTTCCCCCTGCTACTACATTATTATGAATGGAGAGCAACTAATTTTTCCCAAGTGTGCAGATTTCCCTGAAGAAGCCAAAATCCCCCGTTCTCAAGTGCAGCATCTGAAGGCTCCCCCTGAGAGCTTCCCCCCACCCCAATTTCGTCCCGCTCCAGCATTCTGCCATGGAGTTATTGCTTCCCCTTTCTCCTTCTCCCTGCCTGCAATGAGAAGCTCCCATTAACCCGAAAGATTGTTACTGCAATAAAGTTGAGAAGGGACTTTACATAACAACAGAGAAACAACTTTACATCAGAAAAACTACATAATATCAAAGAAGCACAAAATTGCATTAGCGTTTTAAGAGAGCATCAAGAAGTGAAAAAGCGCTTTAGGGCGAATTACTAAAGGTAGCCTTTAACCCTTTCACTGCAGGAGAGCAAGATTTATTTCTTACTTCTGAGTAAACATGTACAGAAGAGGGTTATGTTAATGATTAAAAGCAGGCTACCTAGGGTGAATTAATGTCCCCACTACTGTGGTAATGTGAGGGGCCGCTGCTATGCTCCTGGGGATTTCCTCAGTGGGAAAAACTACTTCCATTGGAGAAACAAGAGGGAAGGGGGCATCCCACCCCCTGTCAAGGGCTCCTTGGAGGGCTCTCTCAGTCTAATCCAGTAGCCAAGTCCAGACGCAGACAAAGGGATTCTTTTCAAAGCTTTATTCTTCTCTTACAACTTACAACTCTACAGGTAGCAACTCGATCTGAGCAGCAGCATCCCTATGCCCTAAGTTGGAACAGTTGGTCCCCGTTTGAAAAGCAGTTACTGGCAGACCCCTGAATATAAGGACTAGGGAGACTCCCTCCCCTTTTCCCTCGGATCCTCTGGGCGCAACCGTTCTTTGAGCGCCAACCGGGCGCTACGCCTCCTTTCCGCGCTCTCCATTTGGCGCCGCTCTCTGCATCTGCGCCGCGCATCCAACCAGTCTGCTATCGGTGCTGGGTCACTCCCTGGACTGCTTTCTAATCTAGGAATGTGGGTGGGAGGAATCTCTGTCAGCTGCGGGCCCTGGGAAAAAGGGGCGCGCTCCTCTCCCAGGAGCGACTGCTCTTCCTCCGAATCAGAACTACTCTGGGATTCTGTGGGCTCAGTGTCCACCCTGACACCCCCTTGACTACATCACTGCCAGGTCACAGAGGCACACCCAGGATTTAATGCGGGGGGGACATGACACCCTGTGGTAAAACCACCAGGGAGCCACTTTCAGTAAAAAAAAAATCGGGGTAAAAGGAGTTTCAGAAAATGCAGCTTTTCAAGAGGGAAGCGGCTGGTTGGCAGCAGATTGGTGAAGGAATTCAGGCAGCTCTAACTTCAAACTAAATTGCTCGTGAAGACAACCTCCTGGTCTCCCCCATCCAAAAGAGAGGCGGCCTGACTAGCCTGCCCTCTGGTCTGCTGGTGCTGTTGTTATATGTCAGATTGGTCAATAATAAGATCTCTTTCATACATGATTTGATTGCGGATGAGGCAGCCAAGTTGTTATATATTACTGAGACATGAGTCGGGAAGGAGTTAGTCTCTTCCAGGTGTGCCTGCCTGGGTACTCATTTCAGTACCAGAATAGATTACATGACCGGGGAGAGGGAGTTGCTGTAGTCTATAGGAATTCCATCCCCAGGCTTCCGGTATGAGTGCCAAACTTGAGCGTCTATCTTATTTTGGGTGCTCAGGACAGATTGTGTTGGCCCACCCCACTGTCCAACACTCTCCCTGCCTGAGCTGATGGAGGAGGTCTCAAATTCGGTGTTGAGGACTCCCAGAACGATGGTCCTGGAGGACTTCAGTATTCATGTCAGGGCCACCAGGGCTGTTCAGGACTACATGGCTACCATGACAACCATACGGCTGTTCCAGCATGTCATCAGCCCAGTGCATGTAGCTCATCACACTCTGGATTTGGTCTGCCCTACTAGACAGGAGGATGGTGGTCTGAAGATGGGAGATATTACGTCTATTCCCTCTAGGCTTGCAGTAACTAATCCTCTCTGCAGGGGAGGACCTATTAGGATCCCTGGAGGCTAATGGATTCCAGAGGGCTCTGGGAAATTTTCTGGCTAGTCTGGTCGGTGCTCCTATTGAAGTCCTGGTCACTCTGTGGAATATGGAGTTGACCAGGGCCTGCTGACACAATCGCTCCTAAGCATCCTCTCCCATGTTGCAGAGCCCATTCAGCTTCCAGGTGTACATCTGAGTTGAGGGCAATGAAGCAAGTGGGAGACTCCAACTCCTCCTAGTAGCCACCCGCCTCACTTTCTTTGGCAGGGGCTCATGGAGAAGGGTTGCTGAGGATGATCTTAAGGTCCGGGCAGGCACAATTCAAGGTGCTGATGTTAACCTATAAAGCCTTTCACAGCTGTCAACCACAGTATCTAAAGGAATGCCTCTTCCCATATGTTCCTGCTGGTGCCCTGAGATCATCATCTGAGATTCTGCTCCAAGTACCCCCACACATTGAGATTTGGTGAGTGGTTACACGTGAGCAGGCCTTTTTTGTGTGGCTGAAATTGTGGAGAACCCTCCCTAGAGAAGTTCACCTAGCACCAATTTCATTGACTTTTTGGCACCAGGTGAAGACCTTTTTATTCTCAAAGGCTATCTCAAACTGCAGCTTGTGTTGTTTTTAGTTATATGTTTAAAGCTGCATTTTAAAATCGTACTTTCCCATGTTCTAGCTGCTTTGATAGGTATCTCTCTCTTGAAAACTATTTTTGAATTATTGTTGCTTCTTTTAAGCTATTTTAATGTGTTCCATCGTTGGTTTTATTGTATTTGTTATGTATGTCACTCTGAGGGCTTTGGCTATAGGGCATCTCATAAATTGAACGAATGAAGGGGCACGCTGAATGATGCCATTGCCAGGGGAGCGCTACTTGTTCCTTCTCTCTGATGTCATGAGCTTTTGAGGTTCAGGCCTGCCCCTATCCGCAAAGCCCTATTCTAGCTTCTCTTGCCTGGTCACATTATGGAATGTTGGGAGCTGCCATTTTATTTTATGAGAGAAAGAGAGACAGAGAGAGGTGTAAAATTTCCAGAAATGTTATGGCCATGGGGGAAAAAAACATTTTTCTTCCCGTTTTTTCTCAGGGGGCAATTGAAATTTTGGGGGGGAAATGAAAAATAAGCAATACTTATTTTTTAAGCACTCTTTACAGCTCTAAAGTCACATTTTTGCTTTAAGACAGCCTTCCCCAACCTGGTGCTCTCCACATATGTTGGATTTCAGCTCTCATTAGCCTCAGGCAACATTGCTAGTGGTCAGGAATGCTGGGCACTGTAGTCCAAGACATCCAGAGGGCACCAGGTTGAGGAGGGCTGCTCTAGGAACATAAAGCAGCCTTTCTGTTCCTAAAGTTATTTTATGTATAACTTGGTTTGCTCATACAATTATCATTATATCTTTAAGCTTTTAAAAGGAAATTCAGTAAATTTGTAATTATTGTCTGAATAGATAAGAACTACATTAAATGACTGCTACAGCATCAGAAACATAGGACTCTAAGGAACAAAACCCAAACTGAATGTGTCATGAATGCACATTTACCGTCAAGAATGCACAATGGTGACTCTACTCACATGTTGGGAAACTGAGCGTAACTGTCTATCAGTGAAATATACTTCAGATCAATAATTTTAATAAGGAATGAATGAAATAGTGTGGAGGTGTGGGCTGAGGTGCCATCAATATGCGGATGACACCCAGCTCTACCTCTCTTTCTCATCAAAACCAGGTGAGGCAGTGGCTGTTCTGAACCAGTGCCTGGGCACGGTAATGGACTGGATGAGGGCTAATAAACTGAAACTCAATCCAGACAAGACGGAGGTACTGTTAGTGGGTGGTTCGTCTGCCCGGCTAGGTGATATTCAACCTGTTCTGGAGGGGGTTGCACTCCCCCTAAAGGATCAGGTTTGTAGTTTGGGGGTGCTCTTGGATCCAGAACTGTCACTTGAGGCACAGGTGAACTCAGTGGCACGGAGCACTTTTTATCAGCTTAGGCTGGTATACCAACTACGCCCTTATCTGGACAGAGATAGCCTTGCTACAGTTATCCATGCTCTGATAACTTCTCGTCTAGATTACTGCAATGCGTTATACGTGGGGTTGCCTTTGAAAACGGTCCGGAAACTTCAGCTGATCCAAAATAGGGCAGCAAGATTGTTAACAGGGACTGGCCTGCGAGCTCATATTACGCCAGTACTTTTCCAGCTGCACTGGCTGCCAGTCCATTTCCGGGCCCGGTTCAAAGTGCAGGTGTTAACATTCAAAGCCCTTAACGGCTTGGGGCCAGGTTACCTGAAGGATCGCCTCCTCCCATATGTGCCTGCCCGGACCTTAAGATCATCATCAGCGGCCCTTCTCCGTGAGCCCCTGCCAAAGGAAGTGAGGCGGGTGGCTACTAGGAGGAGGGCTTTTTCTGTTATGGCACCCCGGCTCTGGAATGAGCTCCCTAGTGAGGTTCGCCTGGCGCCTACATTGTACTCCTTTCGGCGCCAGGTGAAGACCTTTTTATTTTCCCAGGCATTTTAGCTTTCTAAATTTTTATCTTTGCTGTTTTAAATCTGTATTTTAAACTCCTGTACTGCTGCTAGGTTTTATTGTGGTTGTATTGTTATATTGTGGTTTTAATGTTCTATATATTTTAAATTGTTTTATTGTGTGTTGTTTGGTTTTAATTTTTGTGAACCGCCCAGAGAGCTTCAGCTATTGGGCGGTATAGAAATGAAATAAATAAAAATAAATAAATAAAAATAAATAAATAAATAACTATGCTGGGAATCTTACAAAGGGGATTAAAAAAACATTTTCCCCTATAGCTTCATTATTTCCAGACATTTTACATTTCTAGTCTTTCTATAAAAGTGTTCTTATTACATCGTTTTTAGAATGATGGCTAACAATATATGAATACTTTGTCTTAAATTATAAAAGAAAATATTTCATAATCCAAAGCTGTTCCATTTTTCGGGGGGAAACAAAAACAGTCCTTGGGAAAAAAAACAGGGAAAACCCTTTTTCTCGAATTTTTCCGAACTTTCACTTCTGTGTGTGCACGCGCACAGAGTTTGGATATGTTTAAAAAAAACGTATCTGAGCAGAGTCCTCCTGCTGTGGGCTCCAGCCAGCCTAGAACAGGAGCCTTGTAGTCCTGCTTGGGCCTCACAGGAAGGGGGAGTTTCAAGAGGGAGGAAGAGGGAAATGACACCTTTTATTTCCTCACCTTGCCCTAGGCCACCCCCTGCTGTGCAGATATCAGTTGCTTCTCTGCCTGAGTCCCTGGGGAATACTAAAACTCAGAGTAGGTGATACTCGGCTATATGGACAAATGGTCTGACCTGGCATAAGGCAGCCTCCTGTGTTCCTCAAGTTTGGGACTTCCACCACAGAATCTGAGCATTGTATAGCTCTGTACAGTGGGAGATGGGGTTCTGGAGAATGGGAAAGAAAAAAGGTACCCTTTTCCCTTTGCTTCCTCCTGAAATATCCCTGCATAGTGCTGGGAGCTGAGTCCTTTTAACTTTATCCCCCACGATCCTTAACACCCCCCGCGATACTTAGTATAAGATGTCAGGGCTTTGAATAGGCCAATTGCCTCTTCTTTTCCCGCACCCCACTCTAGTTTCCTCCCCACCCCCTCAGCTGACACCTCAACATTCCATAGATCCCGAAAGATCACCAGTCCTTGTCATGCTGTTTTGTGGAAGGTTGCTGTTTTATTTTTGGGTGGCCCTGTTTCAATTTCAAACTGATAGGCACTCAACCACCCATCTTTGCTATTAGAGGGAATTATATATAATTGCTAAGGTTGAACCATGGAAATAAATTGCTCACAGATGTATAATCTGCCAAAGAAAGGTTAGTTTTAGAAAAATGACTTTAGTGTTGAGAAAAGTCCACACGCAGAGAGGTTTTCTTTAGTTTTGGGTTTGGTTTGGAACCAGTCTGATTTTCTGTTGGTTTGACTTTCTTGCCATTGCTACCAAGTTTGCATTAGGACTGGCCACCAATTAAAGAAATTTTAATTGTTCTGCCTTTTAACCAACTAAACAGTCAGATGTATTTATGTGTTACTGAAACCTAGATATAGATGATTTTTTTAAGGATATTGAAGGAAATGTGAAATAACAACTTACAGTTAAACTAAGGCTACCATTCATTGTTAAAGGAAAAGCCATATTTAATAATTTTGGACATAATCCAGCACATGCTTAACTTTAATTGAAATCATTGTAACATTAAAATGACTTAATTTTGCCTGTAATGTGCCTTCCGAGGTGTTTTCTTTCTTTCTGTTTTTAGCTCCCACATGGGGGGGGGGGCAAATTTAGCAAGGGGGGGAAGCAGTGGTGGGGGGAGATTTAAACTTCCCCTATCTACATGTACTAGCCCCAGTCCAGTTTTGGGGGCCCGTGTTAGAATCATCAACATGGTACATATTTAACATGGCATATAGTTTACCCCTAAATTAAGCACTTTTAAGTCCCATCAATTTTAATGGGAGACATTTAAGACATAAACATGGGAATCAACGGGATTTAAAAGTGCTTATCTTGGGCCAGATCATGCTTCCAGTTTTTATCACATGCCTGTTAAGAGTGGTACCTTGTGCAATACTGTGTTATAATCCTGAGTTTGATATTTGACTATAATATCAATAAAATCTTGTCAAATGTTGGGAGTTTCCAGAATTTCACATTTGCCTTTTGTACATTTTGAGCACAGTCCAGCCAAAGCTAAGCATTTCTAACAGAGCAGCACTACACATGTCTGCTTAAAAGTAAACCCCACTGAATGCAATGGGACTCACGTCTGAGTAGATATCTATAAGATTTCAAATGGTACAGATTTCAGCATGGACTTGACTCTCCCACTGAAACCAGTAAGACTTTGGAGTGCTTAAGTTTAGATGGAAGTTATTTTATACTTAAAAGTAGATATATTCCTTTCTTTTTGTCTATTTTAACCTATTCTGCTCAGAAGGCATCTACATGATTATAGATGACAGGTGTGTGTGTGAGAGAGGGTGGGGGGGGGAGAGAGAGAAATCAAATGGACAGAAACACTTGATAGAATGTTGGATTAGGAAAACCTAAGTTTGAGACTTTGCTTAAGGCCAAAGTATATTCCCATTATCATTTTGTGGTGTGTGTGTGTGTGTGTATTTAATGAAAAATAGCTGCAGAGGGTTTCAGGCTGTGGAGGACCAGTGAAAGGATGGGTGAGGATGGGATGTTTAACCCTTTCCTTGCCAGTCATATGTCTACTCCTAGCTGCTTTCCTTCCCTACTCCCAACCTGATTTGCCACTTGTGCAGGAAAAGATACAGAGTCACCGACTTTTTTACCTTTGGGGAGTAAAGCAGGCAGGACAATTTTGCTTAGAGCCACACAGCTCACAAACTCTACCTCTTTGGATCATTGTGATGGTAAAATTGGGAAAACCTCATATATACCAACCTAAGCTCCTTGGAGGAAAGGTGGGATGAAAATGGATTAATAATGCCAAATATTGTCAGTACCCATTTTAAGCTAATTTAACCCCCATACATTGTATTTATATTGACTGAAAGATTTATAGGGGGGAAATGAATCTCACTTGAAACAGATTATCTTCAGCTGTTCAATGAGACAAATCAATGTATTAAATATTTTAAGGGCTATGAAATATGTTAAATAGGAGCAGGGTCTCTTTTATGGGAAATTGAAGCGTAGGGGTTTATAGCTCATAATGGAATCAAAATAAAATCTTTGTTTAAAATAGCAGCTTTTGGAGGCGCAACAAGCTAGAGCAGGGTCTACTTTCTAAGGAATCAGAGGAAATGGCAATGAAGGAGAGCAGTGTTTTGTAAAGGGAAAGGAGTGGGAGTCCTACCAGGATAAAACCTACAGTGAAAAAAAGCAACATTGACACAGGTGAAGAGGAAGAGGAAACACAGGGAAACTTAGATGCCTGTTTCAAGAAGCATGAAGATATACAGCTGTTATCTTTTCAGAAGCATGCTAAGAGTGAGCAGTTTGAATACAGCCCTGCTTGTGAAATAAGTTTCAAACAATTTCGCCAGCTCTGAAACAGATCTCTGTACTAAAATCACTAAGCTGCACATACACATTCCTGCAGAGGTACAGGTGGTCATGTACCAGGTGCCCAGAGGAGGTTCCTACCCTTTGAAGCTATGCAGATATGGGCCAGTCCATATTTAGTAACAGTCATCTCATGAATGCCAGAAGATAATCCTTCAGGAGCTGCTGGCGTATATCAACCAGCCCCCTGTGTTTTTCCTCATTGATAAAGCACCGGGCAAGTTCCAGATAGCCTCAGGCATCGCTTCTGATTCGCACACAGGCGCTTTGGTCCGTGCTGTGCCAGTTCTGAGATCTCCCTACTGTGTGCAGCTTCTGGAAGGTCACGAGATCCTCCAGAGAACTGTCCAGAGGACCTGGGTAGCACTTGTGTGCATCGACACAGTTCTATGGATTCTGCCCAATACGGATCAGGGAGTTCTTCATCTGGTCCCCATTTTTAACCAGTCTAACTTGATTGCACTTCCCTAGACCTAATACATGGATTGGGATACAGCTATTCTCTGTACTGCACCCTCTTCTGAATTTTGCGGTGCAGTTCTTGGCTCAAAATTGCATACAGTAATGTATATCTTATGATAGAATAGTAGTAGGGTTGGAAGGGGCCTACGAGGCCATCGAGTCCAACCCATCTTAGGGAAAGTTAAGTACAGAGAGTGGCGTATAAATATATTTGGTGTACAAAATATACATATAAGGGAAAGTTCCCTCTGAAATGCACATGTTAAGGACAGTTGCTTATGAAAACGAATGTAGGCATTTGTGCCTTTGGTGTTTTTTTTAATTGCAGACTGATGTGGAAACTGGAGAGAACAGACTTACGATTTAATATATGCGGAACTGACGCAGACTGGATACAGAGTGACTCGACTATCCCTAGTACTGTTCAACTTCCATTGTAAATTAATGACAAAATAATGCGTTTTGTAACCTGGTGCTGAACGTTGCCTGGGGCAACGCCAGAATTAAGCAAGGAAGTACCAAGTTGTCTTTCTTCCAGTTTTCCTTTAAGAAATTTAAATACTTTTGGAAAGAGCACAAAATTCCTTTGAAACCATACACAAACCCTGTAATATATCAAGATAAAATGTCTAATTTTTGAGCTTCTATAATGGTAAGGATTAAATAAACACCAACATCTTTCTTCCTGGAAGCATAGAAACCCTTTTCCAAAGGAACTACTGGTGAGTTGCAGCTAGAGACAAAATACAAGTAGAATAGAGGTAGGACAGACTTTGTGTCTCCGTCCCCCCTTCATTGTGATAGTTGTCAAATACGAAATCTCACGAGCTGCCAAGTATCAAATACTATGCACTGTTTGTCATCTATATGATCAGATATTAAATATCATTGGATGTCAGCTATCAAATAACAATACTACTGCATGTCAAATATCAAGTATTGAAATGAATTACTATTAGATTTCAATTACCAGTATAAAATATTTCCTGAATATTCAGAGAATACCTAACGAATACTCAGGATTAAGGGAATAATTTTGTAGGAAGGTTTTAGGAACAAACTTGTTTCAGCTCTGTCTCTATCCACTTTTCCTGTCCAACTGTTAATCCTGACATCACGGGAATATAATTTAAAAGCTTGTGAGCAACCACAATTATCACAGATTTTTCTAGAACAAAATTTATTTGGGCAGTAACTTCCAACCAGAAAGAAGCCACTACAGGACATGCCCACATCATATGCCTCAGCGACACATTATCTGCATTACATCGCCAGCATCTACCAGAGCTAACCACTTTTTCTTAACCAGCCTTTGTTTCCAATAGACAGGAAACAAAAATGTTTGTTGAATCAGTCTCCATTTTCAATCTAGACTAATAGTACATATGAAAGCTAAGACAACTCTCCATTGATTAGGCTGGATAGAGCATTCCGGTTCCCTATTCCATCCCCCTCTAATATACAGAACATACACTGTATATTTTGAAGAAATGTCTTCAAAAGACATTTATAAACAACTATTGTAGGCTTAGCCTTCTGTAAAGGGCCAATTAATTCCTCCAACGGGATAGGAGGTGCTGAAGCACTCATTGCCAATATAGACACCAGAAGGTGCTGTAATTGAATATATTGCCAACCAGCACTAGAAGTGATATCTGCTCTGCAGTACTGAAAATGGTAAAAACTTATTGTCTGATCCTATTAACTGATCTAAAGTATAAATTCCACTATCAACCCAATTCCTCTAAATAATGCAGTTTTCCTATTTTCAAATCAAGATTCTCCCATAAAGTTGATTTAGCATGAGAATAAGAGTCAGACTGCAGCTGATGAGACATTATATGCCATGTCTCTCTAGTTGCCGAAATTGCAGGTGGAACCGTTCTGTTCTTTTTAATGTGCCTAGATCATAGAGCCATCCAGCCAAAAAGAGGTGTTACATAGTTTGACTCCAAAACATCCCATGGAGGAGTATTAAATGAAAAAGATATATTCCAATAATTGGTATAAGATAAAAGGTAAGCCTTATAATATAAACTAAGATCTGGAAAATTAAATCCTCCCTCCCTCATTGGCAACTACGTCGCCTTAAGCGAAAACCGGAGAGGAGATCCCCCAAATAAACTTCCGAAATGCTGCACAGAGTTTTAAAAAATGCATTTGGGGAATATATAAAGGAATATTTATGCAATGCATAAATTATGCATAATAAAAAATTCATCTTAAATATATTAACCTTACCTGAAGTCCTTAAATTAAGTGATGCCCATTTTTCCAAATCAAGAGATATTTCTGCCTGTAATATGTTTAAATTATTTATTTGAGAAATGTGTCTAAGCACCTATATTCCATGTTATAGCTTCTGGACACCAGTGAAATTATCATGGGGAGAGCAATCCTATAGCCTCTAGACAGCATCTGGGGGATGTAGGATATTGCAGTTTCCTGGGTCCAAGGTCAGAGACAGGTCTCTGTCCTGGGAACCAGGAAATCATACTCCCCACCCCCTCCCCTACCCCATCACATCCAGCACAGAGAGAACCACACCAGCCGCTGCTACGAGCTCGCAAACGCAAGCTTGTAGAAGGGTAAAGGGGGCGTGCCAGTAGGTGGGAAGGGGAGGAGACAGGGGATGTGGGGATACAAGCTATCCCCAGCCGTCCCTAGACTCCTTCCCTCCCCGAAGCCTCCTCTAGACAGGTGAAAATGCCTGTCTAGCTAAAATGCAGAGCGGGAGGCACAACACACACCCATTCTGCAGTGGATACATGTAAGCCTCCAAGTTCGGAGGCTCACGAGTACCCAGGGCAGATCTGATAGGATTGCCCCCTTAGTAACTACATGGGGTATCTTAATACTATCTACTAACATTAATTCACATTTTGACAAATTGATAGTATAACCTGAAAGTATACCAAAGATTTCGATTGATCTTATTAATTTTGGCATAGAATACTTTAACCTATTGATAAATAACAAGTCATTCGCATATAAAACCGTTCTATATTCATCTGCTTATGTACAAACCCATGAACTTCTCTGCTCTGCTTAACTGCATTGCCAAGGGTTCCAATCAAGGGAGAAAGAGGACAGTCCTACCTTATGCCCCTCTCTAAACAAAAACTTGAAAAATTCCATTTGTCATCACTTGTGACACAGGAGAGAAATACAACGTTCTAATCCAACTTAAACATTCATGCAGAAAACCAGTTTTTCCCCAAAGTTGCAGACATAAAATGCCAGTGTAATTTGTCAAATACTATTTGATAGCTCAGCATCAAGCAAAATAACTGCTGCCGAATTTGGCCTATAATTTGCAAAGTTGGTATGATCTTTACCGGGGCCTGCCTTCATGGGTGATTTGCTGCAGACTGGGACCATTTGGAGGTCCTTTGCGGCACATTACATCGTGGCCAGTCTGCAGCCACCCCAGAGTTTACCTGTGGGGAAGCTGCATTTTTACAGAATACTTTTACTCCGTTGTTTTTCTTAATTTGGCTCTCCTGCAGTTCAGCTGCTGTGTGCCCATCCCTCCCCTTTAAATTCGGTATGATCGGGGCATTTCTAGGGGTGTGTCTTTCTCCTGACCGTGACCTCAGTAACCTAGGTAACTAGAGTAACTAGCCTGCCTTTCCAACTCATAAAAGCGCTAGAGTGCTCTTCTGTTACTTCAGAATCATGCTGTACTTCCTTTTTGCCAGTGGGAGTAACTAGCCTCCATTTCCCACTCCGTCCCCCTTGAGAGCCTTCTCTGATTCTTGCATAATTTTGCTTCTCTGATGCTTGTGTTACTTCGCTGCTTCTCTGCATGGAGGGAAAGGACTTGCTGGAGTTGCCTCCCTCTTCTAGTGCTGCTGCTGCCTCTGCCAGCTGCCTCCCTCTCCTGTTTTCTTTAGTTTTCACTGTATTGCCGTATCAGTACAGCAAAATACCAGTGCTGCAGGCTCCCACTCCTGGCCACCTCCTCTCAGTAGATCACTAGTATTTGAAACAGCACAGTTCTGATTTTCTCAATGGGAAAAAGATGCTACAGATTCTCAGTGGGGAGAAAGCAGGCAATAGAGGCTGCAGACGGAGAATGGATGAAACAGCTAGGTCACTGTATTTACTCCCTGGAAGTGCACAACTGGGGTTTTATGACTGGCCAACACAGGGTGCAGACTGTCAATGAGTGAAGCACCTAGATCCCTGTATTTACTCTCTGGAAAAGGAGAAAAGGAGTGGGAGCTCTAATTTCCTGACCGTTGGCTGGAATGGAGCGAAATTGCGCTGCTGGGGTGCTCTTATGGGGAACCTTCAGATGCTGTCAGGGATAATAACATGGTAGCCAGGAGGAGCCTGGACAGGGGTGGGAAATAAGCCTCTCTCATTGGTTGAGTAGCACTTGCTGGGTTGATGACGTTCAGTTCTATTCCACCACCCAACCTGGAAGTATGTTGCTTTCAAGCACTGTGTGACCCGTGAAAAGTGGATTTTTAAGGTCCAATACACTCAGCTTTTCTTGCTTTGTACAGTGTCCCTGATAGACCAAATCCAATTCAATGAAAACCCAGATTATACTCAAACATGCTTTGCATTCCGTTATTGTGGAGATCCCCCTGCCCCCAGGTTTAGGAAAAACAGAAATCTAAGCATCATATAACAATGCTGGTAAATTTCCTGATTCAAAAGCCTCACGATAAAGACAAAAAAGCTTAGGAGTCAACAAATTCAACTGCTCCTTATACCATTCTATAGAAAAAAGAAGTAGCCCTGAAGCTTTCCCATTCCTTATATTCTCAATAACACACTTAAACTCCTCAACTGCAAAGTACTTCCCTTTGCTATAAATCCAATTGTGGAAGGACCAAATCTGAAGAGAAACGTTAAAGTTACTGAGTCGTAGGATCCATATCCATCCTGTATAGTTCAGAATAAAATTTTCTGAAACACTAGATTTATATCCTTTGGGGTAGTGTATACATTGTTGTGGTGGTTATCTTTAATCAATGGAATATGCAATTCTAAGTTTTTTGTTGTTACAACCAAGATGTTAGAATCTTGCCAGGCCTTTCTTCCCTTTCCTAATACTTCTGACACAGACAAGTCAACATGAACTCTGCTTTAGATTCATGTAGTTTACCCCATTCATATTTAGTACACTCTACTCTGTTGATAAAGTTCTGGGGAGGGACAGGCTGTAAATTGACTTAATGAGAACTTCACTGCTTTATCCAAATTCTCTTCTTGTATCACCCTAATCTTTTCGTTTTAAGAAGCATATGCAATAATCCTTCCCCTCATATATGCCTTAAAGGCCTCTTATGCTATAGCACAAGAAGTGGTTGAACCTTTGTTAATCTCAAAATATTCATTAAGTTCAGAAGCCGTCTGTGTTTTAAAGTTATTATCATTAAGAAGGGAAACATTCATGCGCCAAGTGCCAAAAAGCTTAACAAAATTAGGCAATTTAATTCCTAAATGAACCGGAACATGGTTTGAGATAGCAATTGTATCAATAGCACATGCTGTCACACATTGAAACAGAGGAGAAGAGACCAAAAAATAGTATAATCTAAAGCCATTTTGACGGACAGATGAAAAAAAAAGGATAATTCCACTCCACAGGATGTAGCATACGCCATACATCTATCAAACCTAACTCACTTATGCCTTCAGCATTGAATGAATTACTAGATGTAATAAGCCAAGAACGGGAAGGGTCAAGCATAGAAATGTTTGCCAAACATGACCAAGCACACTGTCCACATCCTAGCCCTCAATGACTGAAACTCATCCAACACAACTGGACTTCTCTACTACTGGGATAGCAGTAACTGATGTGAACAACTTTAACCCCAAAGTGTCACATAAACTTGTTACAACATGCTTCCAATGGTACAACCAACTCTCTCTCTCTCTCTCTCTCTCTGGGTCAGGTTGTAACAGACCCCTCACCACCCAGAAAAGCTCTGCTGAGTGGCACTGTGAAGATGCAGTGAAGGTGGAAAAGAAACGCTTTTTGCTACCCTCCCCACTACAGTATAGGTATGATGATGGGCTCTAAACTGTGTTCGGTTACATTCAGCACAGGTTTTCCTCCACCTGTGTTCCAGCTGTCATCCCACTTGCTTCATTGCCCTCAGCTTAGATGTATACCATGGTGCTGCCCAGGCTTTGCAAGGAGGGATAGGTTACTTAGGTGCTATTATGTCAACCGCCCTGGACATCCCCATGTTCCACAGCATAACCAGGGCATCAACAGAAGCACCAGCCATACCAGCTGGAAAATTTCCCAGAGCCGTCTGGAATCCATCAAAATCTATTAGCCTCCACCAGCAGATCGCTTTAATAGATCTCCCTCCCTTGCAAAGGGGAAAAGCCCCTGGAAGTCTGTGCCTCAACAGGAAATGATCTGACCACATGGGAATAGATGTTAAATCTCCCACCCTCATATCACTATCACCCTGCCCAACTGAGAAAACCTCATCAAAAGTGTGTCCTACCCACATGTGTTGGGCCAATGACATGTTGGGACAGTCCCATGGTTGTCATGGCAGCCATGAAGTCCTGAGCTGTTCCGTATCTAATGCCCTCGACATGTATGTTAAGGTCCTCCAGTACTATCATTCTGGGAGTTCTCCTGGGAAGTAAAAGCCTAATGAGGTAGTTTTAATGTTGTTTCATTTATGTAATGTAATTTCCATAGATTACATCAATCCCCTGATAAACTCCTGCTGGATTATCTGTATTTAGCCAGTTTTTCTAGGGCTTCAATTGCAAGTATTTCATCTGGGGCCCAACATGTACATCTTCTGTTTGTTTTAAGTGGGAAATGGCATTTGCTGGGAATCGATACGTATTTGCTTGTGAAAATATTGGTTCTAAGAGTTGTAATATCACCTCTGAATGGGGAATTGTCTGTCTGTCAGTCTGTCTGTCTGTCTGTCTGTCTATTTATTACATTTCTATACCACCCAATAGCCAAATTACAAGGTTTGTATACACCATAGAATAAGCCTTCACATAAAAATACTTTCATAATTCCAAGTTAATCTTTACATCATGTGATAAGGCTGCAAAATGGCTTCAGATTTGTATTGGGTCTAAGTTTATTTTGATTAGGGCTAAGGTGAAGTTCAGCAAAATTATTTTGGCAATACTCATCGGGAGAGGAGCAAATTCTGACTTCTGGACATGGCAGAGTGGTGAAATTTGGGGAGAGGGTTCTTCACCACTAGAAGCAACCATGGGTCTTCCTTCTTTTTTTTGCTTCACTGCTACCTGCAAAGGAAAAAAGGTAGCACCTTTATTTCAGCAGCCCAGGCGCCATTTTCTTTCTCCCAACTGCCCAGACAGAGCAATATTCGGCCCAGAGAGCTTCGGCTATTGGGCGGTATAGAAATAAATAAATAAATATTCCAGGGCGTTGTCGGGGAAAATGGCAGCCTTTTATTTTATTTTATTTTTTGCTGCCTGCTGCTATCGTTTTCCCCTCACAGCATGTTGGAATGATACTGATTGTGTGGGTGGGCATGGGTTTGGGTACTCATAGGGGGAAACCTGACAAAATTGACTTCGAAATGAGCTGAGCTGAACCTGGGTCTAAATGGTTCAGCTTATTTCTGAACTACCTCTAAACGTCACGTTAGGATGAACAGAAAAATAAATGAAAGGTAGTAATGCTGCATTGCCATAAATTGCCTGTGCGTACAAGATTTTGATACAGTTATAGCGGTATACAGTTCTTGGGCAGTATTAAAATGCTGATTTAATAACTTTAGACTCTGAATAATAGTTTTTATCATGGCTTGTTGATTCAGAATGGCTGATATTTATGGAGAAAAAGATATTTGGAGCAATCGTTTCAAAGCTTTGCTATATACCAGACGTTAATTTACACATGAACAAGGTAGAGTATGAATATCCTACACTAGAATTAACCGCTTAAAACCATGTGTTGCGCTGTGAGCACCCATCTAAACATCAGTTTTGGCAGCAAGGCAGTCTATTCCTAAACACATTGACTTACAAGTAAGGCCTGGGTCACACTGAGGCCTCAGGAGAGCCTCCACACGAGGAAGCTCTCAGCTGGTTATTGGAGCTATGGTTCTGATCGCTACTACAGCCAGCTTGTCCCAGATCTCTTTTATCGTCATACCACTACGCTATGCTTCCTTGTTGTTCTCATCTGTTATCAGAAGAATCCTATGGTGCTGGTGGGTCAGTAGTGGAAGAGCAGGTAGTGGAAGGTTACGGGAAACTCTTGTTTCCCCAGTCTAAGTAGCTTTTCCCATTAAGAAAATCCCCAAGAGTGCAGCAGCGACCCCTCACAATATCGCAGTAGTGGGGACACTCATTCACGTTAGGCAGCCAGCCTGCTTTTTAATGTTTAACATATCTCCCTTCTGTGCATGTTTACTCGGAAGTAAGAAGTAAATCTCGCTCCCCTGCCGTGAATCTTTAACACATCCCAAGGCATACGAAGCCAGGGTATATTGCTAAAGCGCCAAAGGGTTAAAGTGCTAAAGCATTTAAGGAGCTAAACAGCTTTAGCGTTTTAACCCTTTGATGCTTTAGCAATATGCCATGGCTGTGTATGCACTGGGATATATTACAGATTCACTGCAGGGGAGTAAGATTTATTTCTTACTTCCCAGTAAACATGCACAGAAGGGAGCGGGGTTTACAGAGACTTTCATCCAGCATTGGGATATGTTAAAGATTCACTGCTTTAAGGGTTTAACGCCTTAGCGGTGTGGGAGTGTTGTTTCTGTGGAGAAAGACTGGCAAGCACAGCTGTTGGTGGGATGTAGGGAAACTTCCAGAAAAAAGGCTCTGCCCCTTTTCTCTGGATGCCTGATATCCCTTACAATACATTTCCTGTCCCTGAGGAGGGGGCAGGGACCAAGCCTCTCATACTTGGTTGACACTGCCCACCCCACCCCAGAGTAAGGCGGATTAGAGTGCAGTGTGACCTGTGAAAGCCATTGGTTTGGGAAGGGTATAGTCTGCTTTTTTCAGCTTAGTGTGCCGCTGACAAACCAAAGCTGATTTCAGGAAAAAGTGGAGAAAAGGTGAAAGTGATTCTCAATACGTTTCCATAAAGATTCCTCCCAGGTGTCCCATCTGGCCTTCACCAGGTTTGGGGTGTGTTTCTAGAGCTGGGTGCTTGGAACACAGTAGGGATTCTGTTAGTGCTCACCAGATGTTTTGCACTTCTACTCCCATAAGCCCAGACATCTAGCCTCGCATATTTGGCTTGACACACCTTGGACCTCGTTTGTTTGTTTGTTGTTGGGTCGGATGAGAGTGATCTGGGAACTTAATATAGCTCCATTGTCATGGACAATGCCACTGCCTAGCCAAATTTATGCTCAGCAGCACCCCAGACCTTTGCAGAGGCACGGGAACTATTAAGATAGTCTGCCTCAGGAGGCTGATGGATCCCAGTGGTTTTCTGATAGCTCTTGGGGAGTTTCCTGACACACAAACTGTTGAAGCCCTGGTTGACCTCTGGAATGGGGAAACGGTCCAGGGGGTTGGCATGATTGCTGCTGAATGTTCTCTCCCTGGACATGTAAGCTTCATTTTGCATACTGAATCAGGTAAGAATTCCCTGCACCAGGATAAAATTCCCAGTGATTTCCACCACCGTTCCATCCACTCAAAGCCGACCAGAATTGTTCCGAAGAAGAGACCTTTTACATCGTAGCTCACAGGGTGAAGGGGAGGACTGCACAGTAGCTTGTCACTCATATCCATTCCAACTTAAGATGCTGTCCAATGGGGATGGCTGTAAGCCTCCAAACTCAGAGGCTTATGGCCATCCAATGAAGAGCAGAAAGAGTGCAGAGGTGATCTTCGTCTCTGCACTCCCCCCCCCCACATTTTAGCTACACGGGCATTTTCGCCCATTTAGCTGAGGTGTCGGGGAGGGGGAAGGAAAGAGGCTGGGGAAGGCTGGAGTCAGCTCATATCCCCATTTCCCCAGGCCCCTCCCCACTTCTGGGGATCCCCCCTTTCCTCCTCTCCGAGGACACCTTTGTAACCTCAGAGAGGCAGCCAATACAGCTCTCTCTGTGCCAGCTGCGAGGGGGGGGGAGCTCAGACTCCTGAGTCCAAGGATGGAGCAGTGTCTTTGACCTCGGATCCAGGCATCCAAAGTATCCTGTGGCTCCCTAGACCCTGTCTAGGGGCCATAGGATTGCTCTCTTTGATGCTGTAGTTAGTTCACCTCTTGTCCACTTAAATTGGATGTGTTTCAGTTTGTGCAACCTGGGGAGGGGGAAAGGATTCTTGGAGAGGTCCAGCCAACAACATGTGTACTCGACCCATACCCACCCTGGCTAATAAGAGCAGCCACAGGTAGACTGGTGAAGTGGGTGGCATGGGTGGTAAATGCCTTGCCAGAGGATCAGAGGAACCAAGGGAAGAGTGGCATGCCTGGAAAGATTCTCCCCCTGGTTCTGCATTTGCTATAATGGGAAGGAAAGAAGGCAAGAGAGAGGCAGCATTTCTTTTATTGCACGCTTGTGATTTTATTGCACACTCATGGACATTTGAGGGTCCTTTACATAATGTCGTCAACCTCCAGAGTGTTTTCTGTACTTTTTGAACTTTATCCCGCTTTTTAAAAGATCAGAGATAAGCTAATAACAAATGTTAATGTGAGATATCGGCAGTGTGTAATGACAGCGTTGTGCTACAATACAGCCACTAGATGGTGCTGTATAATGAAACATATAGAACATTGCCCAGAAAGGAAGTTTTCAATTCAGATCACATGTTCCCTGTGAAAAGGAGCCCATCGTAATCCCGCAAAGAAACCGGAAGCAGAAAACCCTGGTAAGGATGTGGGATTTCTGCCTCATGTGATGAAGTCAGAGACTTGGTTCCACATGTTTCCTCACTGAGAGGTTAACATGTGAACCAACCCTTAGGATCCATTGTGTTATACCACAGAACTGCATAGGATATTGGGTACCTTCATACATCTACAGATTGGCCCTGATGAGCTCAGAAAAGGCTAGTTTCATGATTCCTAAATGCAATAAACACAGGCAGGATTAGCCAGACTATACGGGGGGGGGGGGGGGATAGGCTGGTGGTGCCGTATATGCCTGGCATGTGCAATGTCCCAAGTTCAAGCTCCAACATCTCCAGGGAAGATTTCAAGGTTCCCTGGCAACAGGGCTAACAACGAATCCTGCTTGAAACCTTAGAGCCAGTGTGGTGTAGTGGCAAGAGTGTTGGACTAGGAGCTGGGAGATCTGGGTTCTAGTCCCCACTTGGCCATGGAAGCTCACTGGGTGACTTTGGGCCAGTCACAGACTCTCAGCCCAACCCACCTCACAGGGTTGTTGTTGTGAGGATAAAATGGAGAGGAGGAGGATCATGTAAGCCGCCTTGGGTTCCTTGCAAGGGAAAAAAGGCAGGGTATAAATGCAATAAATAAATAATAAATAAATAAATTAGAGAGCCAGTGCCAGCCTGAGTGGACGGCATTTGGCCGGTTAGACCAGTGGCCCATGAACAAAGAGCATCTTCCCATTTTCACAAGCAATCCAGGCAGTTGCCTCAGATGGCTGCACCCTACGAGGTTGCGATGATTCAGTGCAGGACACTCTCTCAAAAGAGGTGCAACCCAAGATCCCCTGCAGCGTCACAAAGGATCATGCACGTCTCAGGCTGTATGCTAAGGTGATGTGTGGTTGTGTCCTAACTGGGGGGTGGGAATCACAGGCAGGGATCTTTGCTGCCGAGAAGGTTTTAGCACACTTACAAATTCATAATGATGTCTGCAAGCACATGGTCGTGGGCAAGAGAAGGTCTTTTGATAAAGCCTAGCAATTTTACATGCTCCTCCATTATGCGCGCGTGTGTGTGTGCGTGTGTGTGTGAGAAGAGAGAGAGAGACAGAGAGAGAATATGTGTATTATGTGGATCATAACACATTTAAACAGATTTCATGTCTAAACAGCTTTTTGCTGAGGTAGCACACTACTGCATCGAGCATCTAATTGCCCGCACTTGTTTGCAAGATTGCTTTATGACATCTAGCGGTCATTGTGGGGATAGTGCTGACTGACAAGATTATTAGGAAGCAAGCATTCCAGACCTGAATTTTTTACTCACACTGGTTTGTGAATTTGCAAGAGCTGGTGTAGTATAGCTTAGTGGCTACAAATCAGGAAGTCCCTAGTTTTAGTCTTTTCCCTTCCATGAACTCACTGGGCCAGTCACCTTTGACAAGCTGCTTTCCCTCAGCTTCAGTATCTACATCTGAAGTAACAATATTAGGCTCACAATACTCGCTTGCCTTACAGATCGTAAGGGTTACTGTGGGAATTGTGATGTGCTACGAAAACTTGAAACATGCTATATAAGTACTATATTATTACTATTATACGTCGTATAACTCTTCACATTTAAGAGGCCTAGCGGGAAATACCAGAACATTCTGACAGATACAAATAAAGCTCAAGGCCAGCTGAGTTCCTTCAGTAAATGTCCAAATGTCATCCTCATTTCCATTATCTACAGGTTACATTACCATAAGTGTAAACTGTGCCTTGAGTGCTATTTTTGGTAGAAGGGCAGAGTACAAATCAGTCAATCAAATAAATAAACATATAAACCATGAAAATGACACTAAACATTTCTAACATTTACTGCTAGATCTCGTACAGTCTTAAGCCTTACCAGTAAAAGACAGCATTCACTTGATTTCTGTTTTTTTCCACCTTAGGTGGAAAAGTGGTTGGACTTTATGATGCAGTATTGGGCTTTTTTATTTTTTATTTATCTAGCACTAACAATGTACATAGGACTTCCAGAGAGAATTAGAGGGAGGGAGGGAGGGAAGGAGCTTGCAATCTGATCATTTTTCTTGAAAATAGTAAACCAGGGCTATGGTTCACATACATATACCACCTGCACTCATTTAATTTAATTTTTTATTTTTGAAAAAGAGAGTTTGCTGCACAGGAGCTGCCTCTCCGCCCTGCCTCCCACCCCACAAGTTTGGTGATACGGTATGAACCGTTTAAAGGAAAACTGGTTTGGTTGAAAAGAATGGACGTACACCAATAGCATTTTTTTCTAATTATTTTGTGTATTCGTTCATTGTTCCACCTCTCTTTAAAGTAAAACTCAGGAAGTTTGGCCATGACTAAGGCTTGTATCCAGATTTAATCTGGATCAACGGTGCTGGTGGAAGTGGACTTCCCTGCCTGCTCTTTCCCATGGCAGCCCCTCCAGCCCTCTGAAAATGCTACACAGAGAGCCAGGAGGCCCTGCCAAATGGGGGGAGTTGTGTTGGGGGGAGGAGTAATCCTCCAAATTTGGATGGAGGGGTCTTCCACAAATAGAGCCCTTCCTCTCATCCATGAAAATAAATACATAGAGCTTAAAGTCACAATTAAGGCAAGCAAACGAGAGTTCGGAAATTAAAACAGTAAATTTAATTTAGGGAGCTAAAAATTGTCTGACAAGGCTGTACCAAAAAAGGGGGGGTTGAATTGCATAGTCAAGAAGACTGAAACCTTGAACCCCTGATCGCTTGGGCTGGATGCGCCTGATCTCGGAAGCTGAGCAGGGCCAGCCCTGGTTAGTACTTGGATGGGAGACCACCTGGGAATCAGGCTTCCTGCGCTGAGCAGGGGGTTGGACTCGATGGTCTTGCAGGCCCCTTCCAGCCCTACGATTCTTTTGGGAGGCACTTCCATAACATGAGCAAGGGCTCCTGCTCTGCTGATAGCCTCTGCAGATGTCATTTGGCTTTGTAGGAACCCAGAGCCCAGCCCTTCCGGAAGACCAGAGAGAGCAAGTGATGTCTTACTTGGGAGCGGCACCTGAGAACATCGGGTAGCTCCACACTGTCTTTGTTTCTGCATGCGCATCATTAGCTGGAGGAGGTGCCCTGGTCAGCAGACCAGTGGTAGGGCTGAGTGGCTGCATTTATCCCCCTACCACCACCTGAACCGCTGATTGGTGCTATCACCGGTCGTGCGATCGGGGCAGCACACACACACGCAGCCCTAGCTGGGTTGGGTTTAGGGTTACTGAATGAAAGAGCAGTTAGGAGGCTATGTGCAGGAATAGGAAGCCTGCAAAATGTTGAACAGCTAAGGAAGCCTTTAGTTCTGAGCGAGCCTCCATGTCTCAGTGCTAAGCCGATCGTCGTAACAGTTCCCTTGTTGCTTTCACTTATGTAAAATTAGAGCCCTCAGCAAAAGCATCATGAATAATTGACACTGAGAATAGCACACTGTTGAACACCATGGCAGCAGTGATCTCCTTGCTTTCTGACACCTTGAAGCCTTCTTTTCACTCCATAAGTGAAGGTTTAACTACATAAAAGCCTTATTCTGTGAGTTAAAGGCGCACACACTCAACTGCAGTAAGTCCATTTAAGAGCAGCAGAACGTTACAAAAGGGAAGCCGCGTCGGTTGTGCAACTGAATTGCTGTCATGTTCCACAGCGGGCTCTTTTGGCGAATGTTTTCCAGACCTGTCCTTCCAGATTGGGGTGGGCAATTGGTAGCCCTCCAGATGTTTTGGCCTACAACTCGTATCAGCCCTAGCCAGCATTGCCAATGGAGAGGGATGATAGGAGTTATAGGCCAAAACATCTAGAGGGCCACAAGTTGCTCACCCATGGTCTGGATGGCTGGATCTCAAGCATTCTAGCACCACTGAAGTACACCCCATTCTCTCTGGGCTCCCCAAATCCCAGTTTTGCACGTCTTACCTCCCCGTGCTTGTTGTAGTGTTGCGCTGTAGTGATATTCCACCTGTTACCAGTAGGATGTTGTTTGGTGAGAACTTGATAGATTTGAAAATAGCAACTCATGTAATTAGGAATTCTACGGCAGCAATCCCATGGAACGCTTTGTTGTTAAGTCGTGTCCGACTCTTCGTGACCCCACGGACCACAGCACACCAGGCCTTCCTGTCCTGCACTCTCTCCTGGAGCATGCTCAAGTCCATATTCATTGCATCGGTGATGCTATCTAGCCACCTCATCCTCTGCCGTCCCCTTCTCCTTTTGCCTTCAGTCTTTCCCAGCATCAGGGTCTTTTCCAGAGAGTTTTCTCTTCGCATTAGGTGGCCAGAATATTTGAGCTTCAGCTTCAGTCTCTGTCCTTCCAATGAGCAGTCAGGGTGGATTTCCTTTAGGATTGACTGATTTGACCTCCTTGCAGTCCAGGGGACTCGTAAGAGTCTTCTCCAGCACCACAGTTCGAAAGCATCAATTCTTCGGCGCTCAGCCTTCCTTATAATCCAGCTCTCACAGCCATACGTTGCTACTGGGAAAACCATAGCTTTGATTAGACGGACCTTTGTCGGCAAGGTGATGTCTCTGCTTCTTACTATGCTGTCTAGGTTTGCCATAGCTTTCCTCCCAAGGAGCAAGCGTCTTTTAATTTCATGGCTACAGTCACCGTCTGCGGTGATCTTGGAGCCCAAGAAAATAAAAGCCTTTGATTGTGTGGATCACAACATGGAACGCTTACCAGTGAGTTATTCCTGCTGAACTCAGTACTACTTAATTAACATGCATAAAATTGGGCCGGAAAATTAAATGTTTCTCTACCTCTTTAGTAAATCCCAACACCAAATTAATTCATGGCTGACAAAGGATAACCTAAAGGCTAAGAGCCAGTGTGGTGTAGTGGCGAGAGTGCTGGACTGGGAGTCGGGAGATCTGGGCTCTAGTCCCCACTCGGCCATGGAAGCTCACTGGGTGACTTTGGGCCAGTCACAGCCTCTCAGCCCAACCTACCTCACAGGGTTGTTGTTGTGAGGATAAAATGGAGAGAAGGAGGATTATGTACACCACCTTGAGTTCCTTTGGAGGAAAAAAGGCAGGATATAAATGTAATTAATAAACAAACAAACAAATAAAATGGCTTCCACAAAATTCCCAGAATCTTCTTCATAGCCTTTGCCCCTCCTCACTCCTTTTGTTTTTTGTTTTTGTCAAATGTTGTACATGAGACCTTTATTGGAATTGTCATTTCAGGTAATTATTTTTCTTCCTCAATACTATCTCATCTCTCTCCCCCCCGACACACACAGGTTTCTTATCAAAGGCTTGCGTGGTACGGATTTCTATGCTCGGACCATCTGGTAGCCATCGCTGCCTCCCGTTGAGATCACGGAAACACACTCTAGCATGAGTTCTCACTGCGGCTGCCTTGTTCAGCTGTTGTATGCCACATTTCACCACCATGTTAGGCAGACGCATAAAGCCCATTGGCACCAACGCAGCAAAGCAACGCGTAAGTACAGGTAAAAAGGATCATGGAAAACTGTTACAGCCCCAGTCCAGCCAAATTTAAGCATTTCTGAGTTCCCCTAATTTTCATTCGAGTTAAGCACATTCTCTCTCTCTCTCTCTCTCTCTCTCTCTCACACGCACGCACGCACGCACACGCACACACCAGTGGGAACTAAAAGTGCTTATCATCGGCTGAATTGCAACCTATTTGAATCCTTTCTCTCCTTTTCTTGCCAACACCATCTGCTTTTGTAAGACTGGGTTTGAAGAAACAAGGACAGAGGGTCTTCTTTGCGGTCTGCTCTAACAGGCTGAGACTCAGTCTCTGAATCTCCTTGTGACCTCACAGAGCTGGGCTGCACATTACACTTACCTTGAAAAAGCAGCCTGGCCTTTGCCCATTCCCAACTATGAAAGCTCCCTTCCTACAGGCAAGGAAAGTTGAGGTTGGAGATATGCCTCTCCCACACTGGAGGCATTCAAGACAAGGCTGGACAGCCTCTTCCAGCCCTACTATTCTATGATTCTACGATATCAGGGCTGGCACTAGACCTTAACGGATCCTTGGCATGGTGCTGCCAACTTGGGCCCTGACCAGCATTCCTGCCTCCGCAGTTGGGGTTCCACCCAGTGCCAGTTACTCACCCAGACATCCTCACCCCAGCAGCAGCACTTCTTCATAGAAACAAAACAGCCACTAGGCTCCGATCTGCTGCCGACAACCACCATATCAGATCACCCACGACGTAATGCTCAGCGTTGCCACAGATCCAAACGTGCTGCCACGTGCTGGAGTGAGGACGAGGGGAGTGACTGGTGGTGCAGTGCTGCTGCTGGGGGACCCAAGTGGTGGCTGAAGCTGGAGGCCGTGCTGGGAAAGGCCCCATGGCAGGGGTGGTAGGAGGAGTCATTCCACTGGGCCCTGCCAGGGCACATGGCCCCCAGCAGTTGCACAGGTATGCTGGTTACTGATGCCAGGCCTGGCAGACATAGTGGGAAAGAGGAGCTGCTGACCAAGTGTGTCTTCCTTCTGTTGTTATCGCTCTTATTGTGGCTACGTTTCCTTGCTCCTCCCCTTCCCAAATGCTAGGGAAAATTAGCTGCAACCCGGGGTATTTGTGCATTAGGTGTTTACTCTGGAATAGTCACACTTCATTTACTCACTTTTTACAGGGCGTCTGCAGAACTTTCTGTGCAATCCTGTATGAGTTCTCACAGAAATAAGTCCCATGAAGCTCCGTGGAGCTTACTCCCAGGCAGGTGGGTATATGATTGTAGCCTACCATCAAATCATTGTTTTCTTGTGTTTTCCCCATTATTCTTCTATGTCTTTTTAGACCACAGAACATCTGTTTTGGGGGGTGGGGGGAAGGGGAAGATGGAACAGTGGTGCCGTCTCCACCGGTGCAGATCACCTTAGTGCTAGTTTTTAATGTTTAAAAGAGGCATGGTTTTGACATGTCTAGTGAGCTTATCATCATGCACACGTTCACTATTACCTTTCTCATCAGCATCATTTTATCAGCATGTTTATTTTTGAAGGATACCGTCCTATGCATGCTTGCACAGAAAACAAGTCCTACAACTCCCAGCCAGCCATGCTGGCTGGGAAATCCTGGGACCTGTAGGGCTGTTTTCTGTCATAATATGCATAGGGTTGCACCCTAACTGACCTTTCAATTTTTGCTGTAACAATTTTTGTTTGGATCTCTTTAAAAATATTGAAATATTTGTGCAATGTTGTTTATATGAAAAGGCATTTCAGTATAAATTCTTAAACTGATTAACAATAAGTAAGCAATCCCTTTCTAGTTGGCACCATTTTATCACTATTATTTTTGTTTGCAGATCTTTTCATTAATGTTAAAACATACGTCAGGCCACTTTTTAAAACAGTTATGGAAGTAATCATGCAACACTGCCTAAGTAAAAAGTGCTTTACTACAAATTAAATATTTGATTTTAAAACCCGATCAAAGAAGTATTGATTTACAAAGAATTGCATGCTCAGAATTGTCCCTGCCACACAGCTATGTCACATAGTAAGATCCCCAAAGTGTAGAAAGTCAAATGCAATGCCATGTGTAGTTTATAGTGGAAAAATAATGATTGAATAGCACTTAGAAGCTGCCAGTGTGGAAGCCTCGTTAGGGCTTTTCTACACGAGGCATTTATCATGCGCTACTCCTGGTTGTGTACGGGTTCTTTCGACAAGTTTTTTTTAGAGCAGGAAAAATGTGGTACGTAATTGTAAAATGGAAAGAAAACACTATTTCCACTTGTGTGTTTGTACTATTCCGCTCTACCACCATGCCACCTAGAGGTTATGTAGCAGAACAGCAGGAAAAGAAACACTCTTTGTGTAGTGCTCGGATCTCAGTTCTGCAGCAAAACTGAAAGTCACTACAGCAGATTAATAGCAGATTAGCAGCCTTGGGTCGAGAAGCTTAGTCAGACATTGAGGCCGTCCCACTTTTCTTGCCTGTAGGGAGCTTTCAGCGTCTGAACAGGCAGACACAGGCTGCTTTGGATATGGTCACAGATGTATCTTTTTGCCTGTCTCTCATAGGCTGGATCTAGAAGAAGGGCAGCCACCAGGACATGCGGAGTGGGCCCACGTGGAGCACTTTCCCGGGAGGCGTGTGAGCAAGTCACTTCCCACAGCATGGGCCCCACTCCAGCTTTTTTGTTGGGGTTGATGCCAGTAATCTTCACCTCTCCTTAAATTAACCCAGAAGGCAGTGGAGACAGCAGACTTATTGTTGCATATTCCCATGCCATCATGTGGTTTTAACCCTGCCCTGGCCCTGCTTGTAACTGAGAACCAAACTAGATGCTATGTTAAATGCACAGATGCGTTTAATATGTCTGTTTTTTTCTCATTTAAATAGGGGCAATGGGAGAAGCCCAGCTGGAATATCCCCCGTGCTGCAATCCAGATGAAAATGGTCCTCCCCCAAAGCTGCTTTTCACTCTGGCGCTTTTTTAAATGAAAGATTGGCAACCCTATTTATGTAATGTACAATTACAACGCTCTATTCAGTTCCTGATCCTGGCAATTGTGAGCCTCTGGATTTTATGTCTCTCCTGCCTTAAAACTGTCATCTTTCCTATTACATAACAGAAATAACTGGCTTGGTGCCTTTTAAGGAGAGACTGTTGAGGTATTTATTAGCATCAGTTCCAATCTTCTGAAGAGCAAAGGGCGTTGTTCACTTAGCACTGAAACAGTTGGAAATAGGGTGGGGGAGGAGTATCGGCTTTCCTCCTGTGGAATAGATTTTAGACAGACTCTGTACGTGCCGTTCTGGTTTATTAAGCAGCATTTTTAACAAGTTTAAATTTACAAGCTTTTTAAAAAAAAACAAAAAGTAATTGGCATTCACCCTTGAGCAAAACATTTCGTAACAGGCACATTAAGCATTAATGTAGCCAAACCTTTTAACCACAGGATAATCAGGGTTAAAACTAACAGTTTGTAGTTAATATTTATGATGGAGCTTATGACTCACCTGTGAAGCAATTTAGTGCTGCTTTTTTACAGGCAGAGAATCTGAGATAAAAGATTCGTCTTCTGAACACCCACGTGACTCTCCCACAACAGTAGTGCATGTTGGCTTTTGACGCTGTTCTTTCTGAACAGAATGCATTATTCTGCCTAAACATTCAGGATTGCTAAGATTATTTTTCTGAAGACTATTGTATGTTAAGACTTCGGGGTGTATAATATAGATACATCCTCTGAGACTGGAACGGGGAACCTCCAGACCATGGCCCCAGTCTGGCCCAGGGAGGTTTGGGTTCCCTCCACAGCCCCGGCCCATTCACTTCCCCAAACCCCACTCCTGGCCTGGAGGCTACCACCAGGGACTTGGGGAAGAGGCAAGGAGAGGAATCCCCTTGTTACGTCCAATTTGTGATCAAGGGGATTCCCTTGTGTCCCATTCCCCCTAACAACAGATTGGAGGTAACAAGGGGGATTTCCCTTACTTAGCGCACTGCTCAGCAAAGCACGAGCGAAACCAGCTCCCTACCAAAGCACCAACTAGAAGAGCTTCAGCCAGCACTTCGGCCAGGGACCCAGTGATGTCAGGGGGAGGGGCCCGGCCCCTAATGTCACCTAATGATAGCATCCTGCCTGGGGCGGGGGGTAGAGGTATATGGTTCCTAACCCCTGATCTGTGAGCCCCAAATAACCAGATCACCTGAGAGCCAGTATGCGAAAAATTATTCATGCACTTATGGGTGAAAGTATACATGATCAGAAATGGAAATTTCAACCCCATGTCAAATTTCAGGGGGCATTTCCTTCTTTCCCTCCCTCTTCCACTCTCAACTTTCCAGTTATGTCCCACATCAGGTTCCCTTCAATGAGCACCCCAATAATATGACCTCTTCCCACTACATTAAAGCAACCCCCCCCCCGCCATAGCAACCGGGTCTTCCAACCCACCACCCTCCCTCTCATTCACCCACACAATAAGCCTCCCTCCTTCCAATAAGAACCTCCTCCCATTACTTGAAAGTATAGACAGGCCCATCCCTCCTCTGTTGCAGGGTGCAGCCCCCACCCAAGAAGCCCCACCTGGACCTGAAAAACAAAAGGTGAGAAAAACAAAATGTGTAAAGTTGAAAAGGCAAGGGGGCAGAGAAGAAAAAAACGATGCCTTTCTCTCCTCTGCCCTGAGCCAGAGCCTTCCAATATGGCACTGGTCTTGCACCCCACATCACCCTGCCACGTCACCCTGCCACGTCACCCTGCCCACTACCCCCCTTTCACACACACACACACAAATCCACAAATGGGCAGAGCATCAGCAGCCCCTCCCTCCTTGAGCTCCGATTCAATGTAGTCTGGGGGGGGAAGCATAGCTGTTGCCCCTAGCAGCGCCCTGTGAAGCCTGCCCATGAAGCAAAACAAATAAAAACAAACCCAAACAGAAACAGAAAAAAAGGGAAGCGGGAAGATGCAGGTAATGCAGACCGAAAATACCTTAGGTCAGATCAGGTGCTGTTTGGCGCAGAGCAAACACACATACTGTTTAGCTATTAAAGCCTGAGCTTTAAGCTTGTTTAAAGTTTCAAAATCTTCTGCATGTCTACACTGCTCAAGCTTCAGTTTAAAAAAATTTAGCAAAATTGGTCTGGTAGATCTCTAGTAAGAAATATTACACTTGTATAGCTGCAACATGCAGCTGATCCTGTACTCGGAGGTAAGTCCCACTGAGTTCAGAGGGGCTTTGTTGTTGTTGTTGTTGTTGTTGTTGTTCAGTCGTGTCCGACTCTTCGTGACCCCATGGGCCATAGCACGCCAGGCCTTCCCATCCTCTGCTCTCTCCCGGAGCGTGCTCAAGCCCATATTCATTGCATCAGTGATGCTATCTAGCCACCTCATCCTCTGCCGTCCCCTTCTCCTTTTGCTTTCAGTCTTTCCCAGCATCAGGGTCTTTTCCAGAGAGTTTTCTCTTCACACAGAAGGGCTTACTCCCAAGTAAATCTGCATAGGATTGCAGGTTTATTATTGTTGTTTACTAGGAAGTTTGTTAAGTTGGTTATTGATGCACATGGTCAGAGCTTTATTGGCTCCCCTCCCCAACAGGCTATTAAGGATGGACCAGAGAGGTGAGCTCTCAATCAGGTGAAAGATGCCGCCATGAAGTAGGTACCCACAGAGTCCCCGTGATTTTTTTAGGCTTGGCAGGGTGCTGCAACAGGCTCCCCCTCTCCCTGCATTCCCCAGGAAGTGAAGAAGCCCCCCTCACCCCCAGCCTGCCTTGGAGGTGCGCTCGGTGGCGGGACCCTTCCAGCAGCTGCGTGCCCTGGACAGCATATGCGCACACAGTGCAGGATCACGACCAGCACCGTTTATATGGCAGTCGCCATAAAGATAGACTTTCATGACATAAAAGATAAAGCACGATCAATGTAAATATTTGGTTTCCTTCAAGACTACACTGTGGTTAAGGCTGCAGCCCTGTGCGCACTTACCTGGGAGTAAGTGCCCAGCGAACACAGTGGGACTTACCTCTGAGCCAGCATGACGTTATCAATCAATAGCGTATGGGCTGACTAACAGGATGTGCTGTTTCAAAATGCAGAGCCGTTAACTTTTCTCCAGCAGCTTTTTTTTGTGTCTTCCAGGTCACTGAAATGCAATCCTGGGAATTGCTGAACTTCATCCATTCCAGAGTCAGACTGTCCTTTGGGGTGAGGTAGTAGGTTGTATAGTTTTAGGGTTATACCCTGCCTGTCAGATAACTATACAATCTACTGTCTTTCCTGAAGTGGCTGTGATAACAGCGCAGGACATCATGTTGTCGTGACATCCGTTGCTGATGTGTATTGCTTGTGTGCGAATCAGGACCGAAGAGCAGGCTCGTGATGAATTACGTGAACATTACATTAAACTCAGGCTGCACTCCTGTGCCCAGTTACCTGGGAAATTGGCTGCACTGAATTTAACGGGACTCACTTTGGGGTAGATAATAAATCACTATAAGATTCTTCTGTCGTTCTCTATTCAAAGCAGTCAATAGATATATTTGAGTCAAGGATATGATCCAAAGGCATAATGTGCCAGCCAAATAAAGACCTCTTAAATTGAGTTGTACATAACACAGAGGCACTCCCTATGTCCAGGCGCATAAATTTTGGCTAATTACAACTGCGTGGACTTCTTTACAATGTTTTGCAGGAAAGAACTGGAGGGAAAACCCTTTGTTTAGTAATTTCACGGGACATTTTGGAAGATTCTACAATCCCCCAAGTGTAAATCACAAAACAACCCACTGGCCATTAGAGGTCTGTGCTGGAGGGGTGGGGCATGAATAGACCCACTTGGCGCTGTCAGCTCAGGGAGAGGAGCGCGTCCATGCAGCTATTCCCAGCGGGTGTGGCAGCGCATGGACGGGGGCCACGCAAGGGGAAAAATCTCGCAAGAGACTTGTGGTAGCGGTGCTTGAGGAGAGGCAGAGTGCTGCCAACACAAGGGGGTTGGTGGAGGCCCGTGCAGCTAGTGGAGAAGGACTCTGGACAGAGGTGGAGACAGGGAGGAGAGCTGGAGCCACGCGGCGCTGGTGCCACGATGCAGCACCAAGCATAGATACGGCCGAGCAACATCCTCAGCCCTGTTTGGCAGTGTCAGATGCCCCTTGGACACCAAAACCAGCGGCTGCAGCCTCACGTGGCACTCCCAATATTCCTCCTGCATTGCCACATGCAAGGCTGTCCCTCTGAACTGTGGAACAAAAGCCAGCAAAGGGTTACATTTCCTGGAAACGCTGCCCAGTGCTCTGGCAGGGTGAGGTAGTAGGTTGTGTGGTTTCAGGGTAGTGATTTTGCCCCAATCAGGAGATAACTATACAACCTACTGCCTTCCTTGAGGAGCAGCTTTGCTGCATGCCCAGAAAACCAGTTTCCATCTCTGGAGGAGATGGCACAGCTGCACCGCACACCTAGACAGGGTTTCTTCCACTTTGGCACCGTTGATTCCCGAATGTATGCTGGGAGCTGTAGTTTGGGGAAGGTGCTGAGAATTCCCTGTTGGAGAGCCCCTGCCCCCTTCGCAGAGCTACAGTTCCCTGGGAAGAGGGTATGAGTTTTAAACCAGTTTCAATGTGTAGTGTAGATATGCCTGTGCAAGATTTTAAGATCTTTGTTGTCACCAAGGTAAACTGTATGTGGGTATAAAGTTGTTTCCTCTATAAAATACTTTACATTCCTAAATCATACTGTGCCTGCCAACTAATGCATATTTTTAGAAGGCTTCTTTATCTCAGAATGCAATAAAATGTGTTGTTTTTTGAAGAGCCTGATGTACCGTTTAATTCGAATGAAATTGTCATGATCTGAGAATGAACACTGCGACCACATATTCTTCATCTTTGCATGGTCACTACTTGTTTTACAACACAGATGTGGCCATTCATACAGTTTTCATGGTAAATGGCAATTATTACTCATCGGAAGATTTATTTATTTAAAATGGTTTTTATCCTGCTCCTCAGCCAAAAAAGGCTCTTGGGGCAGCCTACAATCAGTCAACAAAAATGACACTCCCTGCCTGCAGGCTTATAACCGAAAAAGACACAACACACAAGGAAAAGGAGATGGGGTGGGAAGAAGAAAAAAATAGATAGATTGTCAGTAGGGCTAGTGGAATGGACCTGCTCCCCTCTCATCTCCCAGGGGAAGGGTAGTTCAACTGGAGTAGGCACTGATGTTTCCTTTGCCTGTGCCTGCCTCCCTTGCTACTTTTGATGCCGGTTGAGAAAGATTTATCGCATAGATGAGTGGTTGATAGCAAGCAGGTGCAATCCTTAACCCTTTTGCAAACAATCACAGAGGGCATATCCAAACTACAAACTTGAGGCTGCAATTCTGTATACACCTATTGACAGCAAGCCCCACTGCACTCAATGGTACTTACTCCCGTGTAGGATTGCACTGTTAATCAGTTTAACGATAATGGACGCCCCCAAAGAGCCCTGGGAATTGTAGTTTTGTGAGGATGCTGAGAAATGCCTCTTAGAATTCTCTGCGGACAGGCAGTGACAGTTAAGCCAGGATCCTAGCTAACTGCCTAAGCATTACTTCCTCATTTAAGCCCTATAGTTGAATATTTTTAAAAGACAGGTGAGAAAAGTGTTATAGCACAAATTAAAGTATAGATTAAAAAAAACAAAAAAAACGGCTACAATGGCGCTGACAGGGAAGTTAATAGTGATGGTCTGCCAAAGTAGATGCATGGTGAAAGGTTCACCTGCTCAATCAATACATCAGACGGCAAAACCATGCCAAAGACAGAAGAGTAGCGCTAAGGTAATCTGCACCCATGGAGAGTGCTCTGCTGTTCCACTCTGTCGCCACCCCAGAAGGTCAGATTCTCTGCAATCTGAAAAGAGACGAGGAAGAATGGTTCAGTTGTGACATGCAGATGCCCCATAAAAGTGCGTCAACAAAACGTGGCTTCCACCTAGTGTGGAAGCACCCCCAGTCTCTAGTGTAAACAGACCCACAAAAGACTGGCTGTGCAAGGCCCCTGCTGTTGAGGTTAAGGCCCCTCAAACCCAGGTGAAGCAGCCCATTGCAGCACAAATGAGGCAAGGGTTCGCAAGAGGGTGGAGTGCTGTGGTAGCCGCCATAGCTAAGCACCAGTGATTTAGGGCCCGCCAGACCCTCATAGCATCTCTTTATTGGAGGCTGAGGCACAAGGGACTTCCATTGCCTGGTTTTGAAAAGAATTTAGTGGGTGGATGTCTGGAAGCGCATATGCCTATGAGTCCATTTTACAAAAATAGAATAGCTACTAGCGATATCGGATTCACAGAGGTGCACAAAAGCGACACATGTAAACACTACAAACGGCTTGTGTACGTTCGTATGCCGGGGGCGGGGGGGGTTGCAAGCACAAGTTTATTTCAAGTTCATTTCAGCTGGGAATCTATGAGGAAAATGGCACTTGCCTCACAGCCCTATTTGAAGCTTGTCAGTTTACCAGGTGTGAAATCTGGATCAGTGCCTGAAAACCTTGCCTGCCTCTAATGAAGAGCTTGGGAAGAGCTTAAGTAACATTTTAGCAACTTGTTTAACTGGTTGGGAGGTTAGGGGGGGGGATGGCCCTTTGCCCACTACCAAGTCTGCCATCAATTATTTATTAACGATGAAAGATTTAATCCAGTCCTGCCCAATCTGAGATGCACCAAGCTGAACACAGCCCACCATGCACAGCAGCTGACCCGGGGTAGAACTTACTGTTCTTTGTTGCTTGCCTGAGAGATAAAAAGCAGGAGGGTTATTAAGCTTCTGTCAGGCCACAATACGGAGGGGGGGGGCTGTGATTGTCTCGGTAGGTCACCAGTTGGCCAAGCCTGTACTATTCAACCGTTTAATGCCTCCAACTAGCTAGCATAGCGTCCTATTTATTGCCAGGGCTCAGTGGCTGCAGCGGGTCTGCAGAACCTGTGACCTTCCTAGGCAAATGTGATCCACCACTTTTGCTTGGTGGGCCAGCAGGAGCTTGACTAACCTTGGTTTTGGTGCCTGCCTGAGACTGCATCAAATGCCTGGCAGGCCACAACACATGATTGGTGGGCTGTGTTGAGCTTGGTGGGTCACATGCTGTGCAGAGCCTGGGATGGAGGAGGATAAAAAGATCTACCAGGTCCAGCCCACGTGCCAACCACTACCCTGGCCATCCTATCCCCCTCGCTGACGTGCTAGCCGAACTTCATGCCCAGTGAGCAGCTCCCTCCAGTCTCTGCCAAGGGTTAGACAGAGAGATTTTATTCCAGTTATCCTGGAGCATTTAGTAACAGCAATGCAGTTTAAATCCCTGGAGGCATTCGAATAGCAGCAAATGAAACCAGCAGTAGAGTGGCTGAAAGAAGAAACGCATTAAGAAGAGACACTGAACATCAGGAGAATATGTAGAATTTCAAAGTGTTCATTTACAGCAGAAATCTTCTATTTGCAGTATGATGCATTATTTATTGTAAGGCACTTTTGAGTCTGTGAGAAAAGTCTCTGTAAAAGCTTTCTCACTAAATACAAATAAATAAATAAAAATTCATCTCCGTCTGCATTGGAGAATACAGTATGAGCCAAACCAGTGACATTCATACATAACCAATATGCAGTGGTAGGTAGCATATTTTGATCCAATGTACATACTACTTTTTAAATGCTGATTTAAAACCTGCCTTAATTTTAACTGGAAAAATGTGTGGTAGAAATCTGGACTGTACTACCTCAAACTGACACATTTTAAATGCTATCCTGAAATTAAGCCAGGGGTTAATTTCAGGGCCAGGTAGGCTCACTTTTCCAGGGTGCGCACAAGCCTGCCTCTCCTGTTCCATGGAAAATGAATAGCATCAATATAAGAAATGAAATGTTTCTCTAATTTTCTACCCACTGTGTTTTCTTGTGCTATTCTTCAGCTCCAGCACGCACCCCACCATCTTGCCAGTCTCTCTCTCATTTCTTGGGCTCTCCCACCCTAGTTTTTTGCCCAGCCCCACACCCACCTTTAAAGCATTCTGGCATCTCCTCTGGTAAGAGCAGGGTTTGGACATCAGAATGGAGACTGTCACCTCACTGTTTGAAGGTTTGCAATATTTATCACAGATCGTTATGTTTTCTTGTGTATCACTTTCACGAACCACAACTTCTCTGTCCAATAAAGCTATGTTTTACAGAATTTTACAGGGGCGGGGGAGAGATGTCATCATTTCCCACTTTTCCCATTTTGGCCCACCTTCCATCTTTTTTCTTTCCACAAAAAAGGAGGAAAAGACAAAATAGCTGCACGGTGCCTTTTGACTGGCACCACTAAGAGCCCTCCTGGAAGCACCATATCAACTACGTTATTATATAGCAGCAAAGTCCAAAAATGCAAATGAGATGCTGGTTATTTGTTAAAGTAAGCATCTTACACCCCTGTTAACACAAGTTTTAAATAAGAATGAAAAGAAGAGGCTTTAAATGGAAGATGAAGAGGAGCAATAGTTTACAAAATGAAATTGACATTTAAACACTCTCTTTTTATTCTTATTTAAAACATGTATTAACAGAGTGTAAGTTGCTTACTTTAACAAATAACCAGCATCTCATTTGCCATGTCTGGGCCTTGTTGCTACATAATAAAAAAAAAAGCCAGGGGGACTGCCAGCCCCTCACCTACCCTAAGAAATCTACCATACGTTGAGGGTCTACCGAAGAAATCAAAGCGAACTTAAGCTGTTTGTAAAGCATACATACATACAAGAACCCCCTACAAGTAGAAAACCTAGGAGAGGCATATTGTACATCTTTTTTTCCTGATGTGTTAGGTTACTACATGTGAGGAAGCATTAAAAACAACGGTAAACCACCTACTTGCAGCTTGAAGTAATATAGTCAAGAATTCCACTCCTCCTCTCTGGAAATTGTGTTGAGCAGCTGTAAACCTATATCCGTAATGAGCCCAAGTGGGAGAAAGTTGCATGCAAAAACAATTGCCTATGTCAGGGTTGTTTCTGAATCAGCAACAGCTTCCCTATTAGTACCCATTTGCAATTAACATGGGGGCGGGGTAACACACATTGTATTTAAAATCAACACCTTTAGATAACAATACCTTCCTTTTGTTATTCTCAGTGTAAATATTCCTTAGCTTGAACAATTCTCACGTAAGGTAATTGTCATAGATTCTAAACATAAGATTAATTTTGGTTTGGTTTTGTGTATATGTGTCTGTGTGTGTACGTACGTACGTACATATGTATGTATGTAAGTATGTACATGTGTGGAATATTCCATCTCGCTGTCCCATCATTGTCACGCCCTAGCATAACCCCGAAAATCTTCACCTAGGGTGGGGCTATGAAAACAGGGCAGGATTAGTTGTCAGTGGCTGAGGTTACTGGGAACACCGCCGAGGCTGGGATCATGTTTAAAGCCCCCACCCTAGTCGTATCCTGGAGTGTACTCCTTTGCTTTCTCTCATAAAAGTAAATGGGTTGTATTGTCTCCTATGGGGAAAGTAAGGTATTATCGTAATAAAGACATCCCGCTCGCTGGATGACCCAGACCTGAATGGGAGGGATTTGCATCTGTCCACCTTCCAAAAACACTCCACCCCTCGTCATCAAAGACACTTTGCTAGTGCTGTATCATCACTTTTGCTGGCTGGAGTGCAGGTTGCTATCACAATTTGATCTACCTTGCGGGCAAAGAAGTTTGCTTACAATGCCTCCATTCTGGGCTGACTCCCCACTTGATTCCATCTCCCTCCAACACATGCCAGATATAATTGGAGTCACATTTGAAGTAAACACAGGTCCAAACCATTGAAGGGGAATATAAGCAGCTGAGGGTATTTCAGAAGGAAAATGACTGGCAAGGAATTGGTTAAGTGGTCACTTCTCCAGTCCAAATGGTGCCCTTCTGAGAGAGTTCTGGAAACTCAAAGGATTGGTCAGGTCTTCAGGTCTTCATTTATTGGCAACAATGCACAGAATCAGAAAACATCCACTAAAAAACCACCCCGCAAAAGGAAAGACCATATCTCAAGATGCTGAAAAATACATAAGTTATTTTAAACCATCCATCCCAAAGAAAAAGAAATGCAAGAAAGCAAAGTGGCTGTCTGATGAGGCTTTACAAGTAGCTCACGAAAGAAGGGAATCGAAAAGCAAGGGAGAAAGGGGAAGATATACCCAACTGAATGCAGAGTTCCAGAGAATAGCAAGGAGAGACAAGAAGGCCTTCTTAAATGAACATTGCAAAGAAAGCGAGGAAAACAACAGAATGGGAAAGACTAGAGATCTCTTCAAGAAAATCGGAGCTCTCAAGGGAACGTTTTGTGCAAAGACGGGCATGATAAAGGACAAAGAAGGCAGGGACATAACAGAAGCAGATGAGATTAAGAAGAGGTGGCAAGAATACACAGAAGAACTATACAGGAAAGATCTGAATGTCCCTGATAGCCATGATAGTGCGGTCACGGAACTTGAGCCGGACATCCTCGAGAGTGAAGTCAAGTGGGCCTTAGGAAGCATTAGTAACAACAAAGCTAGCGGAGATGACAGTATTCCAGCCGAGCTATTTAAAATCCTAAAAGATGATGCTGTTAAAGTGCTGCATTCAATATGCCAACAAATCTGGAACACTCAACAGTGGCCACAAGACTGGAAAAGGTCAGTTTACATTCCAATTCCAAAGAAGGGCAACGCCAAAGAGTGTTCAAACTACCGCACCATTGCGCTCATTTCACATGCCAGCAAGGTGATGCTCAAAATCCTACAAGCTAGGCTTCAGCAGTATGCGAACCGAGAACTACCGGAAGTACAAGCTGGGTTTAGAAGAGGCAGAGGAACTAGAGATCAAATCGCCAACATTCACTGCATCATGGAGAAAGCAAGAGAATTCCAGAAAAACATCTATTTCTGCTTCATTGACTACGCTAAAGCCTTTGATTGTGTGGATCACAACAAACTGTGGCAAATTCTGAAAGTGATGGGAGTACCAGACCACCTTACCTGTCTCCTGAGAAACCTGTACGAGGGTCAAGAAGCAACAGTAAGAACCAGACCTGGAACAACCGATTGGTTCAAAACTGGGAAAGGAGTACGACAAGGCTGCATATTGTCACCCTGCTTATTTAACTTATATGCAGAGTACATCATGAGAAATGCTGGGTTGGATGAATCAGAGGTCGGAATTAAGATTGCTGGGAGAATTATCAACAACCTCAGATATGCAGACGATACCACCCTAATAGCAGAAAGCGAAGAGGATCTAAAGAGCCTCTTGTTGAGGGTGAAAGAGGAGAGTGCAAAAGCTGGTTTGAAACTCAACATTAAAAAAACTAAGATCATGGCATCTGGCCCCTCACTTCCTGGCATATAGAAGGGGAAGAAATGGAAGCAGTGACAGATTTTACTTTCTTGGGCTCCAAGATCACCGCAGACGGTGACTGTAGCCCTGAAATTAAAAGACGCTTGCTCCTTGGGAGGAAAGCTATGGCCAACCTAGACAGCATAGTAAGAAGCAGAGACATCACCTTGCCGACAAAGGTCCGTCTAATCAAAGCTATGGTTTTCCCAGTAGCAACGTATGGCTGTGAGAGCTGGACTATAAGGAAGGCTGAGCGCCGAAGAATCGATGCTTTCGAACTGTGGTGCTAGAGAAGACTCTTACGAGTCCCCTGGACTGCAAGGAGGTCAAATCAGTCCATCCTAAAGGAAATCAACCCTGAGTGCTCATTGGAAGGACAGAGAATGAAGCTGAAGCTCAAATATTTTGGCCACCTACTGCGAAGAGAAAACTCCGTGGAAAAGACCCTGATGCTGGGAAAGACTGAGGGCAAAAGGAGAAGGTGACGGCAGAGGATGAGATGGCTAGATAGCATCACGGATGCAATGAATATGGACTTGAGCACGCTCCGGGAGAGAGCGCAGGACAGGAAGGCCTGGCGTGCTGTGGTCCATGGGGTCACGAAGAGCCGGACACGACTGAACGACTGAACAACAACAACAATTTTAAGCCAGCCAGGGCTTTCCTCATGGACTCAAAAACAAAAACCATATTTACAAAATTAATAAAGCATTTTATGCAGAATAACCCAAAAAAGGGACATCAAGTAGTAAAACATATGAAGTAACAATGGGCATAAGCACTTAAAAAGTAAATACATGATTCAATATATTTTATGGTGATCGTTGCTTGACATGTTGTATTAGGCATTTTTGGTGGTTCATCACTTATTGGTAGCAGCCATGCAATATGTTGTTTGGCCCTCAAACACCAATATTTCAAAAGGAGTCCAGATAATCATGGTTGAGAATATCGTAACTCTGATGGATCAGACCAAGGATCCATCTAGTCCAGCACCCTGTTTCCAGCAGTGGCCATACAGCTTCCCCAAGGAGGGTGCAAGGGCAAGTCCCCTCCCCCTTGAGTGTCTGCAGCAACTGATATTCAGGGACACATTGCGTCTGGACGTGGCAGATCCATGTAGCTATCATGGCCAACAGACCTGTCACCCATGAACTTGTCCACTCTCTTTTTAGAGTAATCTAAGCCAGCACTTGAAGATCTAATTCATCTTTAGGGAGCTTTATTTGCAGCTATTAGTGCCAGACTTTCATAAAGAACTAATTTGCTTTGGCACAACATAATAAGCCATTCACAATTTATAGAGTCTCTTTATTCTTTATTCACAATCTCGTCTGGATTACTGCAATGCGTCATACGTGGGGCTGCCTTTGAAAACGGTCCGGAAACTTCAGCTGGTCCAAAATAGGGCAGCAAGATTGTTAACAGGGACTGGCCTGCGAGCTCATATTACGCCAGTACTTTTCCAGCTGCACTGGCTGCCAGTCCATTTCCGGGCCCGATTCAAAGTGCTGGTGTTAACATTCAAAGCCCTTAACGGCTTGGGGCCAGGTTACCTGAAGGATCGCCTCCTCCCATATGTGCCTGCCCGGACCTTAAGATCATCCTCAGCGGCCCTTCTCCGTGAGCCCCTGCCAGAGGAAGTGAGGCGGGTGGCTACTAGGAGGAGGGCTTTTTCTGCTGTGGCACCCCGGCTCTGGAATGAGCTCCCTAGTGAGGTTCGCCTGGTGCCTACATTGTACTCCTTTCGGCGCCAGGTGAAGACCTTTTTATTTTCCCAGGCATTTTAGCTTTCTAAATTTTTATCTTTGCTGTTTTAAATCTGTATTTTAAACTCCTGTACTGCTGCTAGGTTTTATTGTGGTTGTATTGTTATATTGTGGTTTTAATGTTCTATATATTTTAAATTGTTTTATTGTGTGTTGTTTGGTTTTAGTTTTTGTGAACCGCCCAGAGAGCTTCGGCTATTGGGCGGTATAGCAATGAAATAAATAAATAAATAAATAAAATAAAGAAAGAAAGAAAGAAAGAAAGAAAGGTGAAAAGTATCTTAGGGCGCAATCCTATGTCCCCTAGGCAGCTTCTAGGGGACATAGGATATTTTGGTTTCTGGGATCCGAGGTTGGAGCCCAGAAACCATGCTCCCCTCCCCCTTCCCCTCCCTGTCTTAGAGGGCGCAGTTCTCTCTGCACTGGCTATATCACCGTGCTCAGATATGGAGATGGCTAAAAGGGGCAGTCCCTGGGGCAGGGAGGGGACCACAGAAGCTGCTTTACACAGTTTCTTATGTGCATCCCAGCCTCCTTCTCTTCCCCTCCCCAAAGCTGCGCCTAGATATGCGAAATTACTCACCCAGGGAAAATGCAGAGTGGACAGAGCACAGAGGCAAGGATCATCTCTGTGCTCCGGCTGCCCTGTGTTGGATATTTGGCAGCCTCCAACTTTGGAGGCTGCCGACTATCAACTTAGGATTGTGCCCTTATATAAGAATACGGTAGTGCAAGGGTTATTACTAGAGATCTACCAGACCGATTTCGCTCATTTTTGTTTTAAACCAAAAGCTTGAGTTGTGTCGATGTGCAGAAAGTTTTGAAACTTTGAAAAAGTTCAAAGCTCAAGCTTCTGGCAGCTTGGGAAGGGAGAAGGGAGAAGGATGAGGCAAACGGGAGATTAATGCATATGCCCCTGACTGTGCATGTAATGTGACATGTGACAGAGTGTGTGTATGCACATGGAATAATGCTTACTCTTGTGAGCTCTTAGAGTGCTGGGCCAATGAAAGGACAGGCACAGAATGTTGGGAAAGGGGCTGAATAAGAGTCAGTTGGTGATAGAGGAGAAGGAAGAGAAGCTGAGGAGAAAGAGCTGAAAGGACACCAGAGGGAGAAGAGAGAGAGAAATCTTACACCATATGTTTCTGACCTCAAACTTCAAGAAATTGTAAATGACCTTTTAAAAACAAACATCTTTTTTTCCTCCTCTGTCGGGGGGGTTTGTAGTACATTTATAAGTGTAAAGCTACTCAAGTTGCAAGGGAAATGGGCAAACATATTTTTATCCAAACGTTCCCAGACTACTGGCCCCTGTGGCGACACAGGATTTGCACTAGTATGTCAGAAATGGGAGAATAGACCTGAGGGGATCAGAGATCTCTCCTCTCTAAAGCACCTGGGCGGTACCCAAATGGCCTCTGTGCTGTCTTGCTCCGATTGGTTTCAGCCTATTTGTTAAGGAAAATAGGAAAAGGCTGATGGCGGTGGAAAGGGGGCTAACATACTCTTAACATTTTACAGATTAAAACAGAAATGCTTTAGGGCACCTGAATACTGCCGTTCTCACCACAAATATCACCACCTGAGCATGCATGACCACCCACCACCCACGTTGGCCTAGTTCTCATTGTGATGGGAAGTCGCTGAGCTGTGCTGCTGCAGGTGAGAGCTCACGTGACAGCAAGCTCCTCCATATCAAAACATAACTGCATCCCTCCACACAGAAAACTAGCAAGTCAGGGAGCTAGGTTTTCGCCCTTTTATATGGGGGAGCATTCAGTCATGTGAGCCCAGACATTTATGCGGTTCAGTGTAAGCAAGTGTAAAGTGATGCATGTTAGGGCAAAAAAAATCCCAATTTCAAGTATAGCCTGATGGGATCTGAGCTAGCAGTGACCAACCAAGAAAGAGATCTTGGGGGTGTGGTGGGCAGCTCGATGGAAATGTCAGCCCAGTGTGCGGCCGCTGTAAAAAAAGGCAAACTCCATGTTAGGCATAATTTACAAAAGGAATTGAGAATAAAACTGCCAATATCATACTGCCCCTATACAAATCTATGGTGCTACCACACTTGGAATATTGTGTACAGTTCTGGTCACCACACCTAAAAAATGTTATTGTAGAGCTGAAAAAAGTGCAGAGAAGGGCAACTAGAATGATCAAGGGGCGGGAGCATCTCCCCTATCAGCAAAGCTGGGATTGTTTAGCTTGGAAAAAAGGAGGGTAAGGGGAGATATGATAGAGGTGCACAGAATTGTGCATGGTGTGGAGAATGTGGATAGGAGACATTTTTCCCCCTTTCTCAAGATGCTAGAACCCGGGGTCATCCCATGAAGCTGATTGGTGGGAGATTCAGGTCAGATAAAAGGGAGGACTTCTTCACACAGTGCATAATGAAGCTATGGAATTCACTACCACAGGATGTAGTGATGTCCATCAATTTGGATAGCTTTAAAAGGGGTTTGACAAATTCCTGGAGGAAAAGGCTATCAGTGGCTACTAGTCTTGATGGCTATGTGCTACCTCCAATACCGGAGGCAGTCTGCCTATGTACACCAGTTGCTGGGGAACATGGGTGGGAGGGTGCTGTTGTATTCATGTCCTGCTCATGGGTTTCCCATGGGCAGCTGTTTGGCCACTGTGTGAACAGAATGCTGGACTAGAGGGACCCTTGTCCGATCCAGCAGGGCTCTTCTGATGTTCCTTTGATAGAGGGCTTCTAGATGAAGGTCTCTTAGGGCTAGCAATTAGAAAACATCGTGCAGATGAATAACAACAGCAGCAGCAGCAGCAACATACTGCTTCCCACTGAACAAATCCCCAAATGGTTTACAAAGCAATACCAAAAATACCAAAAGTAGTATATTAGAGGTTGGTTCAAAGATCACCCATAACTGGGGAAAAGCCAAAGTAAACTGATTTCAATAAACATCAAAAATTCACCTGCACAGAGGCCTGGTATATCTCTGAGGGGAGATCATTCCAAAGGGTGGGTGACACCACAGAGAAGGCTCATCTCCATGTCACCACCAAACGGAACTCTGAAGGCCACAGCATGACAACAGGGCTTCCCCCTGAAGGTTGCAGTGGCCTGGGAGATTGGTATAAGGGGAGACGTCCTTTGATGTAATCTGGTTGCAAACTGTATATGGTGCAGGGAGCAATCCTATCTAGGTAGGCGGCCGTCTCTGAACTCGGAGGTGACCACCTATCCAATGCAGGGCAGGAGAAGCATGGAGGGGATCGTTCCTTCTGCGCATCTCCTGCTCTGCTTTTTCAGCTAGACGGACGATTGCGGCTGTCTAGCCGCGGGAGCACAGAGCGGGGAAGGAGGCTGCTGTACGACACACTGGATGTGTCACACAGGCAGTTACGCTCTCCCAGCCCCGGAGCACCCCCGGCCACGCCCCTTTCCAGCCGCCCGCTCCACGCTCCTCTTGCAAGCGTGGAGGATGGGGCTGTTCCGTGCTAACTCTCAGTTAGTCCTAACAAAGATGGTTTGCTGCGGTTGCTATTTGGATTTTGCTGGGCATCGGAAGATCCACTGTGTGATTTGCTGGCATTTATGTCTGCAGCATATATTGAGATCCTGAGCTTATAGCACAAGTTAAGTTGTCCCCTTTCTAAAATGCTACATCTGGCCCCACAGGCCTGCACAACTTGTAACCCAGTAGGCTTTATGTAGCCCACTTGACATGTATGGATGGCCCTACAGGGGCTTGATAAATATCCTGTGTTCGATTATCGAGCAACCAGCAGGCTACAAAACATGTCTGGTGAGCAGCACTCATCTTTTCTCCCCCCCCACCAACTCGCTAAGTTGCCCCCCTTCTCTGGGAGATGGCTGCCACCTTTTTCATTCTCTCTCCTGTGCCTTTAGCAGCAGGTCATCACACAGCACTGCTGCAGGCAAAGTTTTCCCTATCACATGACCCTCATGCAAGGAAAAGCTCCCATGACTACAGTTCTGCATGGCAGACTGCTGCTATAGGCACAAACGTAAGATGAGTCGATTCACTCCTGCTCTGGCTCTGCTTATTGCAGAACTGGAGCAGTACAAGACAGTCTGCTGGATACGTGTGCAGAGACACCTGCTGGTTGACTAGCTGGTGGTCGTCGACATCCTTTCCATGCGGCTTTGCAAAGACATGGTTTGTGGTCTAGCAATATGACTGTGCGGACAGATGTTACTTCTATACTTCTTTCTGATTTATTTTGTAATAATAAATGTATTTGCTCACTTTTGAATATATGAAGCTTTCAAAGTAACTTACACAAAAAGAATGCCAGATTTAAAAAATCACGTCAACTTGACAAAATACACTACATACAATGATTTTTAAACATCGGAATCTGTCTTACTGTCAGACTGGCATTTCCTTGTGGTTAGGTGAACCTGGCATTCCAAAGGATGGATTCCACAACCGACAAGAACCCAGCCCAGTCTTCTCCAACTTGGTGGCCTCTGCATGTTTTGGACAACAATTCCCATAAACCTAATCATTAGCTATGCTGGCTGAGGCTGATGGGAGTAGTTAAAACAACTAGAGGCACCAAGTTAGGGAAGTTCACCCCTGTTCCCTGGTCAGTATCACTTCTCTGAGAAAAAAGGGAAAGGAAGGGAGCCTGTCCTTCAGGTCTGAAGCAGTAGAGAGGAATGTAGAGGAGAAAGCATGTGTTGATCTGGGTCATCATGTATTGACCCAGACATGTGTTGATCTGGGTCATCCACATGAGCAAGTGTTCTGAAAGTATCAAGGTTACATATTTGGAGACTAGTTTCGGATTTCAATAAAAGATTTTAGAGCGCTTATTTTTTTTCCTCTAGGGCCACTAAGCACGATTCAATTCCCACTGTAGGTATGTGTTTCTGTGACTGGCAGCAAGGTAGGGGGAGCCCCCCTTTTCTTAATGGGTTCCGTCTGCCTCATTGAAATGCACATACTACCTTGCAGGAGTCTTGTAAGGATTACTGAGATAAAGTCCACATAATACTTTTGCTTTTATTTTTCCCTCTTAATGTATAAGTGATTTGAACACTTCAAATTCACCATCTAAACACCAATTATTAGTAACTACTTAATAGTGATCATACCCTTCTCACTACCTCATACCTTTCTTCCCTGGGGCTGCAGTGTTACATACACTTACTAGGAAGCAAGTAACATTGAACTCAGTGGGACGTGCTTCTGACTAAACATGCATAGGATTGCATTACATATACCTTTTACCATTCTAACCTTACGAGTGCACTTATTCAATATTATGCCTTTAAAAAGCAACAGCCCGCTTGGTATTTTATATGACTCCTGTTAGACTTTTGCCATTAAACCAAAACACTGTGCCAGGATATGCCCCAATCATGCACTGAATCCACCCTTCCTCCCGCAGCTTACCTCCCCGCAGCCTTAGCATTCCCCTGGCGCACACGCACGCACGCACGTGCACACACACACACACCCCTCAACTGAACCAGCTTCTGGTTACTGGAGTTCCACTAGGAGTAAAGAAGTTCGGGCAACTGACTGCGAGGACATAAGGTACAGGATGGGAGAGGGTTGAGTTCTGCTCAAAATCAGCCCCCCCCCCCCCATACATGACTGGGACGGACTTGGCCCTGCTATTGTCGCATGTCATTTGAGCCTCCATCTCAACACTTCCTAGTGAAACCTTGCTTCATTGATTTATGCGGCCTTACAATCTCGCTGGATGGAATTATAGCCCCCTACATTACATAGCGCTGTCTTTGTTATTCTTAGTGCATTTTATAGATTTATGATGGCTTTTAAGCCAGGCAGTACATGATGAAATATGATGTTTAAAAAGAAAACCCAAAGGGCCAACGGAGATTGACGTGGAGGGAACTGAACATTCTATGGTGATCCAGGATTTCCTTTTCTTTACAGGTTTCAATCTCTAGTGGGCTTCGGCTGTGTTTGGCAACTCTAACCAGGCACAAGGATATAAACTTCGTGCAAGTTGGAAAGAGCCTTTTCAATAATATAATTTCATTCATAAAAATTTCTTAAGCACCTTTCTATTGAAAGTGGACAAGGCAGTGTATAAAAACAAAACAATATAAAAACATAGCATAGAGAGTTATACTCAACAAACAGCAACACACGCACGCACACATCAGGGGCTGGATCCAGACTTGGTCATGCTTAGAGTAGGCCCACTGAAATCAGTGGGACTGAAGTTAGTCATGACTGACTTGTCCCACTGATTTCAACACATATACTCTAGGTATGACTAAGTCTTGATCGAATCTAGTATCGTAAAAGCCTGGGATAACAGAACACCTCATCCTGGCATTAAATGCCAAATATATAGACACACACAGACACACCCATGGGAATCAACAATGAATTGCAGGGGGCTGGTTGGAAAGAGACTTCCCATCCACCTAGTCTTTCTCTCCAATGGATCTCTTTTCACACAGATTGCCCATGTATACACCACATTTGGAAGAGGCAGTCTGCACATACACCCCTTATCTCTACTGCCACCCCCACCCATCCCCACCGCTGCCATGCTTCTTTGGTTCCCTGGCCTTCTCTCCATTGCTCTGTCAACATTCAGATAAAGCGTGCTTGGAAATCACCTCATATCAGCGGTCCCCAACGTTTTTGGACCTGTGGGCACATTTGGGAATTTGGGAAACTGCTGTGGGCAGCACCACAAATTGCCTAATCAGTGGACAGCCACTTTGGGATCTACCTGTTGTGTCTGTGGATCTCAGGCTGTGTCTTATTCAGCAAAAACATCTCTTTGATAGAGGATTGTCTAATTTGGCTAATTGCTGGCGGTGCAATGAAGTTAATGCCTCTTTTAAATGTATGTTTTGGCAATGTCCAGTAGTGTCGGGCGGGCGGGGAGGGAGGTTATTACACAGATAAATTTTGTACTGGAACAGTCTTTAATATTCAGTGATGTACATAATGTTTTAAATTATTTACCTGTTTCATGGAAATCAACAAATGGTCAGTGTAAAATGATTCTTTTGACAGCTAAAAGACTGATATTACAACACTGGAAGATTAAACACTTACCTCCTATAATGCAATAGACTGAGGACCTTACAACGCTCTGACTGTTTGAACGGGTGGCATACAGATGCCAGTTCAAATAGATACTTTACCTATTTGGCCCACTTTTGTTGAAGCTTATGTATAATTGGTAGAAAGTTGTATGCATTTTATATGTATTCTTTGCCACAGATATATATACAAATCCATGTATGTATATTTAAGGGGGGGGGCTTAAAAAAAATAAAAATGTTTGGCAGATGCCTGCGGGCTCCACATCAGGGACCCCTTCATGGGCACTATTGGGGCACAGGGCCATTCCCACCAACTGCCCTGTGGAAAGGATTCCATGTGAGAGAGGGAGGCAGGCATGTGAAGGCCACCAAAGGCTCTCCCTTCCCCTACAGAGCCCTCTGTCATCAATTGTCCTGCAGGGCAAATCCTTATGAGTTCTAAAACTTTTTAAAAATATTGTTTATGATGATTTTATTAATGCATCTTTATCTTACTTGCAAGCCACCTTGAAAGGATTTCTGTCCTGAAGAGCGGGATATAAATAACTGTAATAAATAAATAATCCATACCGACAGTGGAATTCAGTATTTTCCTAATGAAGCTGTTGGGAGTCAGGTGTTGGCCTAAGAAAAACTATGCCAGAAGGAATCAGAAAACTACTGAAAACCAAGAGGTGGCCCTTTCCATGGGAGTCAGTGCAGCTCAGTCAGCGCATCACTAAAGGTGACTTGGAGGCAAATCTGTGGGGCACACAACCCACCTGCTCAAACCCCAGCAAAATTAAGGGTCTTCCTGCAGCCAACAATGGCTCCCAGCTGAGGTTATCTGTACCACAGGAGTCGGGGGGGTTGTTTCATTCACACTTAACAGTTTTAGGTGTACATATACATCTTAGATATACACCAAAGATGTGTAAAGACGCTCAATAAGGCAAAACTGAGAAATCACCTTTCAAAGTGGCAGAATGGGGAATAGCCTTAAATCTGTGTGTCTACCACCCAAAGCAGTAGAATTGGCAGGTCTGAGAATATGCAGTGTACCATGTCAATTAACACGAACGTTTGGCAGTTATTTAGTTCTTGTAATATATTATAACACATGAATATGTCAAGCCCATAAACATTTGCAGAGAAAAAGAAATAAAACAAACAAAAGTAAAAGTTGGTTGCAAAACTCAAAGATGCAATTTGTTTGGCATCGATGTGGGGCTCCCGCTCTACTCCAAAGCTTTTTCACTGTGGTCAACATTTCACGCTGGTTTCACGTAATGTAGGCTGAATTTCTGTCCCTGGTGCCAAACTCGTTTCCCTTCTGCTCATGCTGTGAGCCGTCTGTTCAAATTACTGTAGAAAATGTCCTGACATGAAATATTGCAGAGAGAATATTGTGAACAAGGAGCCAGTTTCCAGCAGGGCTAATTTATGCACTTTAAGACGTAAATGTATAATATTATCCTTGCTTTTACAAATATAAGTTGCTAGTTAAGCTAAAACATGCAGGTATTTTCTCCCTCCAGGGCAAACGGCAGTCAGGACAATTTTGATCAGAAAAATCGAAAATGGCACCGGGGGAAAGAGTTAAAAGAAAAAAAGGGGGAACCCTCTCTCACTGCTGTTGACAGCCCCATTCTGCCAGATAGGGTTTTTTTTAGTCATGCATCTAATCATAGATTTCCTATGAATGTGTAGTTTATCCCATAGTCTCTGATTTGGAAGCCTTTATTTGAATGAGTTGCTGCTGCTGGAAATTACATTGTGTTTAGGGAAAGGCACTCTGCACATGCTCACACTGCTGTTTTCCTTGCTACTTCATGGCTCTCTTCACACTTGGCATTTTATTCCGCTACAAACCATTCCTTTTGATTCCTGATCCTTTCCGGGATTACACTGGCGCTGTGTACAGGCATCTCTCTCAGCGCATCCCTCCACTCTATACCTTTTCATGGCTGGGCGGAGCTGCACAGAACAATCAGGACAGAAGTGGGCTGCTGGCCCCATGCCCCCTCCCCTACCCGATCATTGGTTCCTGTAACATGATTGATGGCTCTGCCCATCCCTCCACTCCTCCACAGAAGCAGGGAAGTCGCAAGCCCTTCTAGTGATCTGGACAGCAGGCTATGGGAGTTCACAGAATCATAGAATAGTAGGGTTGGAAGGGGCCTACAAGGCCATCGAGTCCAACCCCCTGCTCAATGCAGGAATCCAAGTCAGAGCATCCCAGACAGGTGGCTGTCCAGCCTCGTCTTGAACGCCTCAAGTGTGGGAGAGCCCACCACCTCCCTAGGTCATTGGTTCCATTGTCGTATTGCTCTAACAGTTGGGAAGTTTCTCCTGATGCTCAGCCGGAATCTGGCTTCCTGTCACTCGAGCCCATTCTTCCGTGTCCTGCACTCTGGGATGATCGAGAAGAGACCCTGGCCTTCCTCTCTGTGACAACCTTTGAAAGCCCACTCCCACCAATTTGTTGTCATGACAATGTTATTCAGCACCGCCCAGCAACACCCCCCAGCACACGCCCACACAAAGTGGGACGAAGCGCTAAAGGGGAAGTACACAGGGTGGAAATGGCCATTTCAGTCGCAAGCACAGAAAATGCCGGGTTTTCCCCATTCTCAGATAACATGGAAAAAAGGAGTGGAAGTTGTGCGAAAGCAGCAGGAGAGCAGTGGTACCACCTAAAGCTCAGTGATTAAAGAATAATGATCCTGCTAAAAAAACTCAGGTATGACAAGAACCCTTATCTCCTAGAGCTGAGACCTAGTCTAACCCACTGATATATTTCCCTTTAAGAATTCTGGAGGGAAGACTCCCTCCCCAGAGAACTCCGCCATGCCCAGTCCCAGTCTTTTATGAGCTTCCGCCACACATTGAGAACTTGGTTGTTCAGGCAGGCATTTGGGGTGGGTTAGGGTATTTTGAGAACATGATGTTTTAATGCTTAATTTTACTGTTTTTGATTGTTGTATTGTACATCACCCAGAGTGATAGGCGATTAAGAAGTTAAATAAATAAATAAATAAATAAATAAGATATTCCTGCACTTGCTTAGAAATGGAGTGAGATAAGGAGTGGCCACCATTATGGTCAGCTACCTCCATGCAACTTGGGAGAAGCTTGCTTTCTCCTCTCTGTAGGGCCCTGAACACTTGAGACAGGTTAGTAGTGAGGTTTCCTTTAAAAAATTTAAAGAGTCATGATTTTCACAAACACTATGAGTTCCTTGTCTGTTTATGTTCATTTATATTATATAAAGGGTTGTCTGTAAAGTTTGTTACTGGACTCTGATCCACTTGAGAAGACTGCTGCAGAGCTGAGGTGAAATGGGAAGAGATGGTTTTCCCTCTTTCGCCAGCAGAAAAAACCAAGCTTCTGGGAGAAGTTTTATTTATATTTTTGCCGTGGACCCAAACTTTGGGAGGGCTGTGCTCTGTTTTATTGTTTTATGATATGTGAATTGTTATTTATGTGTGAATAAAATTCTTGTGTGTATTATTATTGTTGATAATTAAGAAATTCAGATAGGCGGCCGCCTCCGGACTCGGAGGCGACCACCTATCCAAAGCAGAGCAGGAGAAGCATGGAGGGGATCGTTCCCTCTGCACTTCTCCTGACCTGCATTTTCGGCTAGACAGCCGATTGCAGCTGTCTAACCACGGGAGGGCTGAGCAGGGAAGGAGGCTGCTGTATGACACACTGGATGTGTCGTACAGGCACTTCCACCCTCCCCACCCTGGAATGCCCCCAGACACGCCCCTTTTCAGTCGCACCACACTCCTCTTCCAAGAGCGGAGGACGGGGCTGTTCCGTGCTGCCTCGGAGGCAGTGTGGAAGTGGGGGGAGCATGGGCTCCGATGTCAGTTCCTGGAAAACAGGATATCCTATGGCCGTCTAGCCGCTGTCTAGCAGCCATAGGATTGATCCCGAAATGATATCTGTTAATTGTCCCTGTATAAGGTCTTTGCTGTGAGTCCCTTTAGAGACCCTGTAAAAAGTGTTACAAAATTGGTGCCCCAACAGGGACTTGAAGGCTGTCCAGAGGCAATTTTTTTTTTGTTTAGTCACGGATGCCTGTATGGAATATGGTTTGGATCCTCTTAGAACTGTTTGTTAGTGGAGTTTCCCCTGTAGAAACTACAGAAGAAATCAGAACAGCCATTAGGGCCTATGGTCAAATAACTGATCTGCAGAGGGTGAATGGAGATCAAGAAGATAAAATTCTGTGTGACTTTGAGGTTTTTCCTTCTATAATAAATATAGGGAATAATGTGTTTTTCCACCTGGCAAGTCAGGTTAGAGAATTGCTAGAAGATGATGCAATATCAGACAGGGCTACAGGGAGAAAGATCATAGAAAGTTTGTTACCCTCAGCATTGGGGTAACATGGGGCAGGTAGCAAGTCAAGTCCTGAGAAATGCTATACAATTCTGGAAGAAGCTTATAGGAGTGTTATAAATGCTTCAAAGCTTACAGCTCAGTTCTCAGAAATTTATTAGTATATAATAGTCAACTTCATCATATCTAAGCAGGAACTGGCACAACCAAAGACTACCCAGCAAAGATGGGATGCGGCATTGAAAGATAAATCTGCCAGATTTAAGGAGAAAAGTCATACAGAAAAGCCAGCTATAAAGCAAAGAGACTGTGTGTGTTTTAACTGTGGGAAACGGGGCATCTACAGAGAAATTTTGAAAATGCTGCTAACCCCACATTAGTACATCAGCAGCTAACCAGTCAGTGCTTAACGCAGAAGGGATCTCAAACCAAAAGTGAGCCTCACAGTAAAGTTGTTAGTAAGTAGATTCCTGAAACAGATTTGGCTAAGGAGGACACTAACGAGATGAACCAACACCTAGTAGGACCCCCTTGCCATGGATATGTCTACTTAGATGCAGTTAAGGTTTCTTGTTTAATAGACACGGGTTCTCAAGTGACATGTATGTGTGAGTCCTTTTATACCAAGCACCTGCTTCATAGGGAGTTGCAGTCCATTGGTAGCATCCTGCAAATTGAAGGAGCTGGAGGACAGCTAGTACCATATCTTGGATTTATATCCTTGGAAATAAGCTTCCCAAAGACTACCTGTGGGATCAACAGTAAGCATGACACTTTAGTTCTTGTCTGCCCAGATCAACGCATGAATCAAGAAGTCTATGCCATTATAGGCACTAATGTACTGAAGCACTTACTAGAAGATTGTAAGAGAAAATGGGGTCCCAAGGTTCTGAAAAAGATCTCATCAGAAGTGTGGGCAGGTGCTTGTAGTAACATTTTATAGAGTCAAAGAGCATGCCAAGAGACTGAAGATGAAACTGAGGTGATCCTGCAAGGAAGGAAATCAGTGAAACTTCCCCCAGGCAAAGTGACAACTGTGTCAGGAACATTACACACAGCATCTGTGGGAAGGGAAGTTCCATATTGCTGGAAGATCCAGGGGTTGCACCTGGATCAGGTGGGCTTGCCATTTTTCTTCAGTTGGTAAAGATCACTGGTTCCACGATGAGAATGGGAGTATGGATCAAAAATGTGACTGAAAGGAATATAGTATTAAAATCTCACACTGTCATTGCTAAAGGATAAGCGGTTATGTGGATGAAACCTGTTCCCATTCCAACATTTGTGACAGAAGAAGGAAAAAGTGTCTATAAACTACCCCTTGATTTCGAAGGTTATCCCTTAGCTATAGCTGAAAGGGAAGTGATAGCTGAGACCATTAATAAAGAAACACCCAATGCCTTTTCTATGCATGATATGGATTTTGGAAGCATCTCAGGAATGGCACACAAAATTGAGCTCAAAAGTTATATGCCTTTTAAAGAACAGACTAGAAGGGTATCACCTTCTGATTTTGAAGACCTGCATCAACATCTGAGTGAATTAGTAGCATTGGGTGTGATTGAGGAAACCTGCCGCCTATATGCCTCACCAGTGGTGTTGGTGCATAAAAAACTGGAGCACTTAAAATTGTGCTAGATTATAGAAAACATAACAGCATGACTTGAAAAGATGCTTACCCACTGCCTTGAATTGAAGAAACATTTGCGTTATTGGCAGGAGCAAAGTGGTTCTCCGTACTGGACCTCAAAAGAAGATATTTTATTAATGACTTGGAGGAGGAGGTGCAGGGAACGCTGATCAGATTTGCAGATGACAAAACTGGGCGGAATAGCTAATACCCTGGAAGACAGGAACAAAATTCAAAGTGATCTTGATAGACTGGAGTGCTCGGCAGAAAACAACAGAATGACATTTAATAGGGATAAATGCCAAGTTCTGCACCTAGGAAAAAGAATGGGGGATATGTGGCTCAACAACATTACAAGTGAGAAGGATCTTGGAATTGTTGTCGATCACAAGCTGAATATGAGCCAACAATGTGATGTGGCTGCAAAAAAGGCAAATGCTATTTTGGGCTGCATTAATAGAAGCATAGCTTCCAAATCACGGGAAGTACTAGTTCCCCTCTACTCAGCACTGGTTAGGCCTCATCTGGAGTACTGTGTCCAGTTCTGGGCACCACACTTTAAGAAGGATGCAGAGAAACTGGAGAGGGTTCAGAGGAGGGCAACAAAGATGATCAGGGGAGGGGACTGGAAACAAAGCCCTGTGAGGAGAGACTGAAAGAACTGGGCATGTTTAGCCTTGAGAAGAGAAGACTGAGGGGAGATATGATAGCGTTCTTCAAGTACTTGAAAGGTTGTCACAGAGAGGAAGGCCAGGATCTCTTCTCAATCATCCCGGAGTGCAGGACAAGGAATAATGGGCTCAAGTTACAGGAAGCCAGATTCTGGCTGAACACCAGGAAAAACTTCCTGACTGTTAGAGCAATACGACCATGGAACCAATTCCCTAGGGAGGTGGTGGGCTCTCCCACACTGGAGGCGTTCGAGATGAGGCTGGACAGCCATCTGTCGGGGATGCTCTGACTTGGATTCCTGCAGTGAGCAGGGGGTTGGACTCGATGGCCTTGTAGGCCCCTTCCAACCCCACCATTCTATGATTCTATGATTCTATATTGGCATCTCTACACCAGCCTAAAATCCTGCATTTAAAACGGGGCTTTCTGACTCCCTTTATATGCGCTTCCTTTCCCCTCTCCCCTTCCCCCTCCTTCTCTGAGTCTTCCATATCTTTCATTGATCTCGCACCTCTTCTTGCCGCTTTAACTCTTTTCATGGAGGAAACTGAAGCAGAACACAATGGGGTAATTTGATAGCTCATTATCTGCAATCTATTTAAAAATGGAACAAAGGGCATTAAGTGTAGGAGACGCCCTGGAGGGTCACGGCAGGGTCACAGCATCATGTAAAGAGCCCGCAAACTTCCGTGAAGGAGCAATCTCAATCGCAGGATAAAAGCTCAGTGTGAAGGAGCCCATTATCATATACCAGTTGAGCCAAGTGATTGCCTCAAAACGGCCTTCACCACACCATTTGGAAATTGGCAGGTCAAGAGGATGCCACAAGGACTAACAAATGCCCCAGCTACCTTCAAGAGAATGATGGAACATGGCATGCATGGCATGCATCTAACCAAGACAGTAGCATTTTTAGATGATCTGATTATTTTTTCAGCCACTCGTGAGAAACATGAAGAACGTCTCTTGAAAGTTCTGAGATGACTACAAGAATATAGATTGAAGCTGTGGACATGTGGTTTCTCAGGATGGAATTCACCCAGATAAAGAGAAAACTGATGCTATTACAACATGGCTAGTGCCAACTACTATGAAAGAACTGCATACATTTTTAGGATTTGCTGAATATTATCGGAAGTTTATAGATGGGTATTCTCTTATTGCAAGACCTTTGAATTCCCTTCTTGCTGGAGGTGGAAAGGGGAGGAAATGGGATGGAAGACAAACCTTTGCTGGTAGATGGGATGAAAATTGTCAAAATGCTTTAGAGACTTCAAAACGGAAGCTCGCCATTGCACCAGTTCTTGGATTTGCTGATTGGAAACTTCCATATATTCTTCATACTGATGCAAGTTTCACTGGACTAGGAGCTGCCCTGTACCAGGTACAGAATGGAAAACTTTGAGTCACTGCTTATGCTGGCAAAGGGCTGAGTTCTAGTGAACGCAATTATCCAGTTCAGAAATTAGAATTTCTTGCCTTAAAGTGGGCCGTTTGTGATAAATTTCATGATTTTTATATGGTGCAGAATTTAAAGTGATGACAGACAACAATCTGATGGCAGATATGCTGAAGACTGCAAAATTGGATGCAGCTGGTCACAGGTGAGGGGCAGCTTTGTCACTGTACAGCTTTGATATTGTCTATAAATCTGGAACAGCAAATGTGGATGCAGATGCACTAACAAGAAGGCCACATGTAGTTCCACTAGATGACGAGGAAAATCTGAAACAAGAAGAGTGTGTTATTGGAATGCTTTCTCAAGTTCAGCCTAATCCTGAAGAGTGGAGTATTTGGAACAATGAAGTCTGTAAGGCAATTATGCAAACTCATGAAGCACAGATAGGTGCTGAAGCAGATAATTCTGGTGAGGAAGTACTAACATCTAGAAGCTCAGAGTTAGTAGAGATACTGCCAGGTGATGAAGACAACATACCAACATCACTTGAGAATCCAGACTTTTTGCCTGAAAGACCAGATCCTCCCATTTTCGCCCTTTAGATTGGAAGACGTTACAGACACATGACAGATATATTGTCCGTGTGATTCATTTCTTGGAAACTGGATGTAAACCTACTTTGGAAGAAGAAAAAGGAGAAGAGTATGAGACAAGACTGTATCTGTGTGAGTGAATGCCCACCCCTAGTTTCAACTAACCATAGTTTTTTGTGATTGCGATGAAATGGCAAGTGTGGTTAGCTTAACATGGAAGCTAAGCTAATTAAATTAAAAGCCGTTGAGCTTTGGTAGCATATTTTACATCATGTTCACCTGGAATGAAATGTGAGTATTGAAGCCAAGTGAAGAATTTCAGGCAGTATCCAACAGGCCACTTCACCTCTGCAACTTCTGTTGTACTCACGGAAGCAACCACTGGTGCAACAGGGCTTTCACACTTCTAAAGTAACCCAGAAATGAGACAGAATGCTCATTTCCAAACTGGGACAGGTCAGCGGAGCTCCCTTCTTCAAGCTCTGCTAACATGCCCCATTCTAGAAGCAAGCATTTTCACTTTTTTTGGACTATTTTTTAGAAGTGTGAACCCTGTGGTGACTCCAAGCAGTGACTCCTGCAAGCACACAGGCACACTATGATACTATCCACTGTGTGATAACAAAAGTAATTATCATAAGGGGGGGGAAACATTGGTATCCAATGTTTCAATGAGAGTCCTTGTGTTTAGATGAATGACAAGACATATCTTATATAAGGATACAGTAGTGTAAAACTTATTACTAGAGATCTACCAGAAAGATTTTGTTCATTTTCTTTAAAATTGAAACATGAGTTGTGTAGATGTGCAGAAAATTTTGAAACTTTTAAAAAGTTCAAAGCTCAAGTTTTTGGCAGCTTGGGAAGGGAGAAGGGAGAGGGATGAGGCAAAGGGGAGATTAATGCATATGCCCCTGACTGTGCATGTAATGTAACATGTGACAGAGTGTGTGTATGCACATGGAATAATGCTTACTTCTGTGAGCTCTTAGAGTGCTGAGCCAATGAAAGGACAGGCACAGAATGTTGGGAAAGGGGCTGAATAAGAGTCAGTTGGTGATAGTTAAAGGAGGAGGAAGAGAAGCTGAGGAGCTGAAAGGACACCAGAGGGAGAAGAGAGAGAAAAATGCACGTTGGGGCTAAAAAATCCCAACTTCAAGTATAGCCAGATGGGATCTGAGCTAGCGGTGATTGACCAGGAAAGAGATCTTGGGGTTGTGGTGGACAGCTCCACAAAGATGTCAACCCAGTGTGTAGCTGCTGTAAAAAAAAAAAAGGCAAACTTCATGTTAGGCATAATTAGAAAAGGGATTGACAATAAAACTGCCAACATCATACTGCCCCTATACAAATCTATGGTGCGACGACACTTGGATTACTGTGTACAGTTCTGGTCACGAAATCTAAAAAAAGATATTGTAGAGCTGGAAAAGGTGCAGAAAAGGGCAACTAAAATGATCAAGAGGCTGGAGCATCTCCCCTCTGAGCAAAGGTTACAACAGCTGGGATTGTTTAGCTTGGAAAAAAGGAGGATAAGGGGAGACATGATAGATGTGTACTAAATTATGCATGGTATGGAGAATGTGGATAGGGAGACATTTTTCTCCCTCTCTCAAAATACTAGAACCCGGGGTCATCCTATGAAGCTGATTGGTGGGAGATTCAGGACAGATAAAAGGGAGGACTTCTTCACACAGCACATAGTTAAACTATGGAATTCACTGCCACAGGAAGTAACGATGACCACCAGTTTGGATGGCTTTAAGAGGGAGTTAGACAAATTCCTGGAGGAAAAGGCTATCAATGGCTACTAGTCTTGATGGCTATGTGCTACCTCCAGTACCAGAGGCAGTGAGCCTGTGCACACCAGTAGCTGGGGAACATGGGTGGGAGGGCGCTGTTGCACTCATGCCCTGCTTGTGGGTTCTTGGTCAACAGCTGGTTGGCCACTGTGTGAACAGAATGCTGGACGAGATGGACCCTTGTTCTGATACAGCATGGCTGTTCTTATGTTACATTCATTGTTTTCGACCTCAAACTTCAAGAAATGGCAAACAATCTTTTTAAAAAGAATTGTTTTGTTTTCACCTTTGTTGGTTTATTTCTGGTATGTTTATTTCAAAAGTGTAAAGTTGTTCAAGTCGCAAGGGAAATGGGCAAATATATATTTTATCCAATCATGCTCCCCCCCATTTATTTATTTAGTAATGGGCCATAGGCCATTCACATATACAAAACAAGTAAACAACTAAAACATATTAGGGCAGATACAACATCAAGTCAAAATATAAAATAGTTAAAACTAAAACATATTCACAGTATATTATTTAAAATTCATTAACATTCATTTAAAATATACCCCTTCCACACTTAAATGAATAATTATGATCTGGGAATTAAAACAGCTTAAAAGACCATTAAAAGAAAGCATTCCCAGAACTGTCAACTGCGTTGTCAGAAATGAATTTTGCACGAATTTTCAATGCTGCCAAAGCAAAGAGAGAGACATTGTGTGTTACAGTGGGATCTGTATCAGACAAAAGATAGAAAATCATTGCCGGAACAGTGTTACAGTACAGATAAGACAAAATAAAACCCAGAAATTTAGACCTTGGTTCAGAGCATGAAGGGCAGGACAGCAAATAATGTGGCAGATCTTCAGTCTCTGGAGCATCACAAATACATAAATGCTGAGCCAGAGGAAGGTGAGAATATCTGCTGCCAGTCATTGCTGTTGGCACAGTTTGAAAATGAAGAGTTGTAAAAACTTGCCTAAGTTTTGAGAAGGTAAGCTTTGTCAAATAGGCGGCTCTTTGGTGATCATATTTGTAAAACCTGTACCATTTTGAAAACTGTGAGTTATTAATCGCCTGTCTGTCCAGGGAGACACTGTGACCAAAGATACATTCATGAAGTCTCTCTTTTGAATCCAGAGTAGAAAATGCATCAACTGAGGTGAAAAAGGATTGTAGTAAATTATAATATCTCGAGCACCAGAATTTACAGTTTAATAGCTCTTCATAATATAATTTTGGCAAAACCTGGACAGAAGATTATTTTAGAGTTCTCCAGTAATTAATCAAGGCGCAGTGGGTACGAGCACTAATGGAGGGAAGACCAATCTCTGCCTGAACCAAGGCAACGGGAGCACCAGGTAGCAAAATTAAATGTTTTCTGAGAAATCTATTTTGAAGGTCCTCCAGTGTGACCCTTAGAGAGTCGTCCCAACCCCAGACCACAGCCCCATATCAAATTTGGGCAATTACTTTACTCTGAAAAAGTTTCAGAGCTGGGTCAACTAAGCTGCCGCCCGCAGTATGATAAAATTTAAGAATGGCTCCAATAGTTCTTAATGCCATTACTTTAGTTGCTTCTGCATGAGCTTTCCAGGACAGATTTTCTGTAAAATGAATGCCAAAATATTTAAATTCCCAGCACTGATCAATCTGATGGCCATCAACAGAACATCGGAAGCGGGAATGTCTCATTACAAACACCATCACCTTTGTTTTAGCATAATTAATATTTAACCTTTCTTTAGTGAAATATTCACTAAGCTTAGACAGCAGCCTACTTAAACCTATCCGAATGAGTGATACCAATCATGCTCAGACTACTACCCCCTGTAGTAGGTAGTAGTCTGTAGTTGGTAGTAGTCTGATAGTAGGTAGTAGTCTGAGATGGGATTTGCACTAGATTATGAAGATATCTGTTGATGGCAGTGTGCTATGAAAGCATTTATTTATTTATTTATTTATTTATTTATTTATTTATTTATTTAATCGCCCATCTGGCTGGTCACCCAGCCACTCTGGGCAATGTACAACAATAAAAACAGTTTACACAATAAAATTCAACATTAAAAACATCACATTTCTAAAAATACCCTAGCCCACCCCAGATGCCTGCCTGAACCACCATGTTTTTAATGCATGGCGGAAGCTCATTAAAGAGGGGGCATGGTGGAGTTCCCTAGGGAGGGAGTTCCACAGAGTGGGGGCCACCACAGAGAAGGCCCTCTCCCTCATCCTCACCAGCCTAGCTGTCCTGGCTGATGGGACAGAGAGAAGGCCATCCGAGGCTGATCTTGTCGAGCAGCCTGTCTGGTGTTGCTGGAGGCACTCCTTGAGATAGGCTGGGCCGGAGCCATATAGGGTTTTAAAGATCAAAACCAACACCTTGAATTTGGCCCAGAAAACAACTGGCAGCCAGTGCAGCTCCTTCAGCACTGGAGTGATGTGATCTTGCTGGCAGCTGCCTTTAATCAGGCGAGCCGCCGCGTTCTGTACCAGCTGCAGCTTCTGAACTGTCTTCAAGGGTAACCCCACGTACAGCGCATTACAGTAGTCTAAACGAGAGGAGACCAGGGCATGTACTACCGATGGGAACAGATGGTCGGGAAGGTAGGGGCGCAGCCGCCGTATCAGACGGAGTTGGTACAGCGCTGTCCGGCTCACAGCTGACACCTGAGCCTCCATGGACAGCTGGGAGTCTAAGATGACCCCCAAGCTGCGGATCTGGTCTTTCAAGGGTAGCCATACCCCATTCAACACCAGGTCAACATCCCCCAGCCTCCTCGTCTCCCACCAAAAGTACCTCGGTCTTGTCAGGGTTCAGCTTCAGCTTATTCCTCCCCATCCAGCCACTCACCGTCTCCAGACATTTGGACAGGGATTCTACGGCCAACCTTGGTGAAGATTTAAATGAGAGGTAGAGCTGCATGTCATCCACATATTGATGACACCGCACCCCAAACCTCCTGATGATCCCAAACCCCCAGCGGCTTCACATAGATGTTAAATACCATCAGGGAGAGGATGGAACCCTGTGGTACCCCACAAGTGAGCAGCCACGGGTCTGAAACCTCCTCTCCCAGTGCTACCCTCTGGTACCTGCTGCAGAGGAAGGACCGGAACCACCATAATACGGTGTCTCCAATGCCCAACCCCTCCAGGCAGTCCAGGAGGATACCATGGTCAATGGTATCAAAAGCCGCTGAGAGGTCGAGGAGAACAAGGAAGGAGCATTCGCCCCTATCCAGAGCCCTCCTCATATCATCCACCAAGACAAACAAGGCTGTTTCTGTCCCATGCCCAGGTCTGAAGCCCGACTGAAATGGATCTAGATAATCGGCTTCTTCCAAGTGTGTCTTCAACTGCATCGCCACCACCCGCTCAATCACCTTGCCCAAAAAAGGCAGATTCAAGACTGGACAAAAGTTGTTCAGAACTTGGGGATCCAAGGAGGGCTTTTTTAACAGCCATCTTATCACTGCCTCCTTGAGGGCTGATGGCATCACTCCCTCCTTAAGGGAGGCATTCACCACCGCCTTGATACCCTCACCCAACCTCTCTCTGCAGCGCATAATGAGCCAAGATGGGCAAGGATCAAGTAAGCAGGTGGTCGGCCTTACAGATGAAAGCACCTTGTCCACTTCATCAGAAGGAAGAAGCTGGAACCGATCCCACAAAACTGGTGTGCTACAGGCCGCCTCTTGCTCACTAACTGTATCCACAGTGCACGGAGTAACACTCCTAATCCAATCAATTTTATCTGCAAAGTGCCTTGCCAAGGCCTCACAGGAGGCCTTAGAATGCTCCAGCGGTTCCAGAGCAACTGGACCGACCAGGCTCCAGACCACTTGGAACAGCCTCCTGGGACAGCACTCTGCAGACGCGATGGAGGCAGCATAATATTTCTTTTTTGCTGCCTTCACCGCCATGTGATAGGCTGAAGATACAGCTCTAGCCCGTGTCTGATCGTCTTTGGAGCGAGACTTCCGCCACCGGCACTCTAGCCGTCTCACCGCCTGTTTCAGCGCTTGTAACTGCGGATTGAACCATGGTGCAGTCCGAGCCCTGTTCAGGGGGAGAGGGTGTTTCGGAGCCACCCGATCTAATGCCCCACTGTTTGCAGCATTCCAGCCACCCACCAGGGTCTTGACCAAGTGACCATTGGCGTGCTCCAGAGAATCCCCAAGCATGTTCAGGAATCCATTCAGATCCATAAGACGCCTGGGGCATCTTATGGATATACCCCTGACTTCCAGATCACTCCCCGCTTCTCCAGAAACAAACACAAAGTCTAGTGCATGACTGGCTACATGGGTAGGCCCAGTTGGAATATGGTGCAGCTCTCAGGAAGCCATGGTCTCCATGAAGTCCCAAGGTGCCCCTATGAGGACGGCCCCCAAATGTACGTTGAAGTCCCCCAACACCAACAAGTTAGGGGACTGCACACGCACATCAGAGACCACCTCAAGCACCTCGGCCAGGGAGTCAGTCATGCAGCGGGGTAGATGGTACACGAGCAGAATCCCCAGACTGCCCTTCGGGCCCAACCTCCAGTACATGCACTCAGCAACCTTGGTCTCCCAGAGAGGGGGTCTGGTGAAGACCAAGGACTCTCGGTAGATAACAGCCACTTCCCCTCCCCGATCCCCAGCCCTCGGCTGCTGTGCATACTAAAATCCAGCTGGACACATGGCTGTAAGAGTTAGAGAAGTGGCCTCAGTCAGCCAGGTCTCCGTAATACATGCCAGGTCTGCACCCTCATCCAGGATCATGTCATGGATGAGGGAGGTTTTCTGGGTAACAGACCTGGCATTGCAGAGCAGCAAACGAAGGCCAGAAGATGGGGTCACGCCTCCCCCAGCCATCCTTTGGCTCTGGACAGGCGCGGAGCAGGGGACAGATACTACACATCTCTCCCTTGTTCCCCTTACCTGGCATGGCCTGCCCCTAGTGCTCCGCCAGCGCCTGCCGCCCAGCCTTGGTATGTTCTGGCCCCCAACACTCCCCCAACTGCCTCCATCAGGTGGACACATGGCCCCTCGCTCCCGCCTATCAGGCAGGCTACCCACCCCTAAAAACACAGCAGACTCCCCCCAAATTTAAAAACAATTTAAAATCCCCTTTAAAAATACTGCCAGGCAGGAGTCCACGGTGGTGGTGATGGTGGTGATGGTGGCAGTGGTGGCAGCAGGCATGGCAGCAGCAGGCACACCTCTTCCCCGGTGGTGGTAGCCTCTCCTGTAGGCCCTGGCTCTCCCAGGCCACCTCAGCCAGCCAGCTTATGTAGCCCCTCCAGGAAGGGGCAGGTGGAAGCAGCACAGCTGGCTCAGTACCTGGGGGCCTGGTCCTGCAGGGACTGGCGGTCCACCAGGCAGAAGTCCACGGTGAGGACTGGTGCTGGTGTTGGTGATGGCGGCGGCAGCAGGGACGCCTCTTCCCCAGAGGTGGTGGTGGCTTCTCCTGCAGGCCCTGGCTCTCAATTAGAACTTCCATGTATAGGATCAGTATATTTATGAATACCAGACAATGGGGACAAACTATAGGGGAAGGTGGTTATCACAATGCCCTACTTGTCTGCTTCCAAAAGCATCTGGGAAGGGAATGCTGAACTAAATGGACACTGTGCTGATCCAACAAGGCTCCAACGAGGCTTCAGGAGTGGGCAACTTGGGGCCCTCCAGATGGTTTGGCCTACAACTCCCATCATGCATTACCATTGGCTATGCTGGTTCGGGTTGATGGGAGTAGTCCAACGTCTGGATGGCCACAAGTTGCCCACACCTAAGTTAAAGGATCCCAGTAGAAGAACTGAGTAACATCTCTGCCTCAGGCCCCTGCCTGTCAGAGTAGACGTCCTGAAGTTGGAAAGAGACCACCTTTATGAGACTAACCGTGGCCTAGTCTACATGTTGCGCTGAATGTAGCGGTAGGGTGGACAGTATGCATGTAGAGAAGTCTGATCATATCCTTGTCTGTGCTGTGCTAGTTTTTCATTTGCAGAGAGCATTGTTTTCTATATTTTACATCAGTGACTATTCAGAAAGGGCATCTCCTCGTGTGCAAGCTGAAATATTCCAGTCCAGAATTCTGTCACTGGCATTTACCATTTCATTCTGCTGCATATATCAACCAAACTGGCCACTGCTTTCTAGAAGATTTCTGAACCCCCTGTGTAGCATCACAAAGGAGAAACGTACCCTGTGTTGCTTGTTTCCAAACCTGATGCTTGTCAATTATAAATTATTTCCAACTTCACTAGTTTAATCCAATCTTGATATTTCTCTTTTAAATTCCTTAAGACGCCTCACTTGAGCCAGAACTTTTGAATTCACCTTGAAATTTCTCTTCAGCTAGAATTTGGGAGCAATTTTAAATTAGTGCATTTGGTGTGCCATAAGAAAAGAGATGTAGAAAGATTTGTACCCACCAGTTCGAGAAATCTAACTTTCAACCACTAGGTGGCAAATGGTCCTCTCTTAAAATTGAGTCATATATATACTGCCGTTAACAGAATGTTAAGAAGTGTTTTACAGCAGGTGACAACAAGAAACCTGTACTATTGCTTTTGGGGAACAGATACTGCTTTAAAGACATGCTATCTGCCCAGGTACTTGCCTGCTCCCCCCCCCCTCATTTTTTTTAATTACTTCCTTGCATGTCTGTACAGCCCAATAGCCACAGCTCTCTGAGCAGTTCACAAAACCATATATTCTAACAACACTTCAGTATTCTCCAGTAACTCTCCAATAGTCTCACAAGGAAACTGATCCTGTAGCTGCCTCTGGAACTTCTTACTGCTTAAGGGGTGCAAAGTACTATTCTAAAGCCATGTCTTTCATAGTAGTGCATAGCAGTACAAGGTAGTCACAACACATTTGATCATAAGGTATCTTCTCACAGAATTCAAACTGACATCCGTTATCATCCATCCGTAACTGCCATTTGCTTTAATCATTCTTGATCTGCTTCCTTTTTGTGAAGACGCATCATACTGATTTTCTTATGATGGTTCAAGGAGTACCAATGATTAAAATATGCATTCTTAAGATGCAAAGCAACTGAAGCTGTACACCTTACCATTAGGAACGCATGTGATGGGTATACATTATTTTAAAAAATACAGCACATTTCCTTGCTGTAGTTCAGATTCTTTTAAATTCACGACCCACGTTTGTCATCTCTTTTCATGTGAACAGATAGATGCGTGGTGCTTAAGGCAACTTATTTTGCAAGGTAATAAGCTCACATGGGACAGCGCATGTATCCCACGTTAACAGAGATGAACCAAATACATGTGCTTACTGTGCTGTGATGAAAGAGTAAAACATACTGTAGAAATACAGAGTTTATGGAAACAGGGAAATTCAAAAGGCCGAGAACAGTGCTCTGCATACGAGTTAAGGCCAGGGTGGGGAATCATTTTCCTGTAAAGGTCTGCATGGCATCATAGAGAATCTGTTGGGGTCCGCACTTCAACAGTGCTATGGCCGATTCTTACCTCTGTTGAGTACCATACATTGGTCTCTATGCTGTGTATGGCCTCCACCTTCCCTCCATGTCACACCAGTCCTACACTTAGTGGAAATACTGGCTAATGAATTGTTTAAAAAGAAATCATTTATGGTGGGAGTGTTCAAGTGATTAAGTTGTTCTGGCAGAATGCAATTTAGCCTGTAATCCTGTACCCACTTACCTGGGAATAAGCTCCACTGAACTCAGTGTGACTTATTTTTGAGCAAACATGCATAGGATTGCACCATTGGTTGTTCAGTCGTTCAGTCGTGTCCAGCTCTTCGTGACCCCATGGACCATAGCACACCAGGCCTTCCTGTCCTCCACTCTCTCCCAGAGTGTGCTCAAGTCCATATTCATTGCATTGGGGATGCTATCCAGCCATCTCATCCTCTGCCGTCCCCTTCTCCTTTTGCTTTCAATCTTTCCCAGCATCAGGGTCTTTTCCAGGGAGTTTTCTCTTCGCATTAGGTGGCCAAAATATTTGAGTTTCAGCTTCAGTATCTGTCCTTCCAATGAGAAGTCAGGGTGGATTTCCTTTAGGATTGACTGATTTGACCTCCTTGCAGTCCAGTCTTCTCCAGCACCACAGTTCGAAAGCATCAATTCTTCCACACTCAGCCTTCCTGATAGTCCAGCTCCCACAGCCATACGTTGTTACTGGGAAAACCATAGCTTTGATTAGACGGACCTTTGTCGGCAAGGTGATGTCTCTGCTTCTTACTATGCTGTCTAGGTTTGCCATAGCTTTCCTCTCAAGGAGCAAGCGTCTTTTAATTTCATGGCTACAGTCACCGTCTGTGGTGATCTTGGAGCCCAAGAAAATAAAATCTGTCACTGCTTCCATTTCTTCCCCTTCTATATGCCAGGAAGTGATGGGGCCAGATGCCATGATCTCAGTTTTTTTAATGTTGAGTTTCAAACCAGCTTTTGCACTTTCCACTTTCACCCTCAACAAGAGGCTCTTGAGATCCTCTTCGCTTTCTGCCATTAGGGTGGTATTGTCTGCATATCTGAAGTTGTTGATAATTCTCCCGGCAATCTTAATTCCGACCTCTGATTCATCCAACCCGGCATTTCTCATGATGTACTCCGCATATAAGTTAAATAAGCAGGGTGACAATATGCAGCCTTGTCGTACTCCTTTCCCAATTTTGAACCACTCGGTTGTTCCAGGTCTGGTTCTTACTGTTGCTTCTTGACCCTCGTACAGGTTTCTCAGGAGACAGGTAAGGTGGTCTGGTACTCCCATCACTTTAAGAATTTGCCACAGTTTGTTGTGCTCCACACAATCAAAGGCTTTAGCATAGTCAATAAAGCAGAAATAGATGTTTTTCTGGAATGCTCTTGCTTTCTCCATGATCCAGCGAAAGTTGGCAATTCGAACTCTAGTTCCTCTGCCTCTTTGAAACCCAGCTTATACTTCCAGTAGTTCTCGGTTCACATATTGCTGAAGCCTAGCTTGTAGGATTTTGAGCATAACCTTGCTGGCATGTGAAATGAGCACAATTGTACGGTAGTTTGAACATTGCCTTTCTTTGGAATTGGAATGTAAACTGACCTTTTCCAGTCCTGTGGCCACTGTTGAGTGTTCCAAATTTGTTGGCATATTGAGTGCAACACTTTAACAGCATCATCTTTTAGGATTTTAAACAGCTCAGCTGGAATACTGTCATCTCTGCTAGCTTTGTTGCTAGTAATGCTTCCTAAATCCCACTTGACTTCACTCTCGAGGATGTCCGGCTCAAGTTCCGTGACCGCACTATCATGGCTATCAGGGACATTCAGATCTTTCCTGTATAGTTCTTCTGTGTATTCTTGCCACCTCTTCTTCATCTCATCTGCTTTGTTAGGTCCCTGCCTTCTTTGTCCTTTAGCATGCCCGTCTTTGCACAAAACGTTCCCTTGAAATCTCCGATTTTCTTGAAAAGATCTCTAGTCTTTCCCATTCTATTGTTCTCCTTGATTTCTTTGCAATGTTCATTTAAGAAGGCCTTCTTGTCTCTCCTTGCTATTCTCTGGAACTCTGCATTCAGTTGGATATATCTTCCCCTTTCTCCCTTGCTTTTCACTTCCCTTCTTACCTCAGCTACTTGTAAAGCCTCATCAGACAGCCACTTGGCTTTCTTGCATTTCTTTTTCTTTGGGATGGATTTCGTTGCTGCCTCCTGAACAATGTTACGGACCTCCATCCATAGTTCCTCAGGCACTCTGTCTATCAGGTCTAATCCCTGAAATCTATTCCTCACCTCCACTGTATATTCATAAGGGATATGATTTAGGACATACCTGAATGGTTTAGTGGTTTTCCCTACGTTCTTCAATTTAAGCCGAAATTTTGTGATAAGAAGCTCATGATCTGAGCCACAGTCAGCTCCAGGTCTTGTTTTTACTGACTGTATAGAGCTTCTCCATCTTTGGCTGCAAAGGACATAATCAATCTGATTTCGATATTGACCATCTGGTGATGTCCATGTGTAGAGTCACCTCTTGTGCTGTTGGAAAAGAGTGTTTGCTATGATCAGCGTGTTCTCTTGGCAAAATTCTCTTTGTCCTGCTTCATTTTGTACACCAGGGCCATGCTTGCCTGTTATCCCGGTGATTTCTTGACTTCCTACTTTAGGATTCCAATTCCCTGTGATGAAGGGGACATCTTTTTTTGGTGTTAGTTCTAGAAGGTGTTGTAGGTCTTCATAGAACCCATCAACCTCAGCTTCTTCAGCCTCAGTGGTTGGGGCAAAGACTTGAATTACTGTGATGTTGAATGGTTTGCCTTGGATTCGTACTGAGATCATTCGATCGTTTTTGAGATTGTACCCCAGTACTGCTTTTCCCACCCTTTTGTTGACTATGAGTGCTACTCCATTTCTTCTAAGGGATTCTTGCCCACAGTAGTAGATATAATGGTCACCTGACTTAAATTCGCCCATGCCTGTCCATTTTAGCTCGCTGATTCCCAAGATGTCGATGTTCAACCTTGCCATCTCATGTTTGACCATCTCCAGCTTACCTTGATTAATTGATCTTACATTCCAGGTTCCTAAACAATATTGTTCTTTACAGCATTGGACTTTCACCACCAGACACATCCACAGCTGAGTGTCCTTTCGGCTTTGGCCCAGCCGCTTCACTCTTTCTGGCGCTACTTGGAAATTCCCTCTGCTCTTCCACAGTAGTGTATTGGACACCTTCCGACCTGAGGGGCTCATCTTCCGGCGTCATCTCTTTTAGCCTTGTGATACGTTCCATGGGGTTTTCTTGGCAAGAATACTGGAGTGGGTTGCCATTTCCTTCTCCAGTGGAATTGCTATTACTATTTATAATAGTATTACTATTTAATAGTATTATTATTATTAATGATACTATTTAATAGTAATAGTAATACTATTTACAATAGTATTACTATGTAAGTAATAGGGTTGCCTAAATCTAATATTCCTGGATATTACTCCTAGAGACCCAGTGTGGTGTAGTGGCTAGAGTGTTGGACTGGGAGTCGGGAGATCTGGGTTCTAGTCCCCACTTGGCCATGGAAGCTCACTGGGTGACTTTGGGCCAGTCACGGTCTCTCAGCCCAAGCTACCTCACAGGGTTGGTGTTGTGAAGATAAAATGGAGAGGGGGAGGATTATGTATGCCACCTTGGATTTCTTGCAAGAGGAAAAAAGGCAGGATATAAATGTAATAAATAAATAAATAAATAAATAAATATACAAGGGTGCAGTAGGAAGATAGAGGGCTTGAGTTTTGTGCTACACTATCGTAATTTAGGTAATCTTGTGTCACTCTAGCTATTGACGTATATCTGTAGAATTAGCGGAAGTCATAACACAGATGTACAGCCTGCAAGCAGCTGTGAGCTGTGCGCCTCCCATCCACTTTTCCCCAGACTGCAGCTAATCAGCTGGACTTCAGAAAAAGACAGCAAAAAGGGGGACCTTAGAAAGACCAATGAAATGTGGCTTTCTTCAGCAGTAACTAAGGAAACCCTTTTTCATATCTCTGGTCATTGATCGGAGATAAGAGTACTTGAAAGACATTTAAAGTTTAAATACCCAGCTGGTACTTAAATACCTTTAAATGTTAGAATTGTGCTGTGTCAGCCTGAAAGCTGTTGCACTGGGGCTTACTTTTCAATAGAGATGCATAGAATTGAGCTCCACTTTGTATGCCCGATGGGAGAATGTCCAATTTGTGAATGTGTGTGTGTGCACGTGAATACATATGTGCATCTCCGAATGCCCCCAGCCTGCACCAGATGTGGCCCTTGGGGCTAGAAAGTCATGCAACCCCCCCCCACCACAGATGTGTATCTTGATGTAATATAATCCATATATGATAAACCATGTATAAGGATTTCGCAGACGCAGTTAGCAAGCATTTATTTGCCATGCAGTCCTAGAAATTCAGAAACTACTGGGCACATTCAGCCGTTGAATACACATTGTGACATTTATTATTAGCACCTATTTAGCTTTCTTTTCAGTTCTATGAAAAGTGAGCCAGGCATAGTTACATTACTTTGTTTTAACTTCTAAATAGCTCCTGTGGTGTAGGCTATGCATGGCTTCCTGAGGCCATTCAGCAAGCTTCAAGCATTATTTTTGAACCCAAACATTCCACATCAATTGTACCATTGTACCTCATGAAAAGAAACTGTGTATAAATTCTCCAGTTCTCGTCGTGTCAGTCTTAAGCCCACCCCCGCCAGGTGAACTTACTCTGAACGAAGAAAACACATTGCTACAACTGCAACAGCAGAATTCATTAAGCACAGCTGAAACTTTTAAAGGAGATTTAATAATAAGGTGCTTTAAGCAGATTTAACAACCATACCTTTTTTTAGGTATCATCGGATGGATCAGTTGAGTCCATGACTTCTTCTCCCATTTATAGGTGTTAAATCAGCACAGCAGAGCTATGAAGATTATGGCTGGGATCCTACTTTTCTTTCTTGTACAGCATACAGGTAGGAAACTAGGCCTTCCTCCTCTTCCTTTCCTCTGCAGCACCCCCTCCCCCAAATCTGCTCCTGGGAGTGGAATGGGGCAGGATATGGTGTAGGGGTGCAAAAGGAGGGGGAATTGGCAGAAATCACACACACCCTTTATGTGAACAGTAGTGCAACTTAGGATCCAAGTTTATAATAGAACTTATCACTGCTGTTGTGAATAGTCACTGTGCTTATCTTGTATATATTTATAAACTTTACACAGAATTGTCATGTACTGTTTCTTTTGCATTTCATGGCCACTTGACACTAGGGGTATTTTTGCTCTATACTTATAGTCCATGAAAGTGTATGGCACAGGCAATAGGACTTATTGAAGAAATAAGGCTTCAGTCTCATATATCAGCTTTTTCCAGCATGGAGTAGTCCAAAACATCTGGAAGGCACCAGGTTGGAAAAAACTCCTTTATATGCTTACCTGGTAGTATGTTCCATTGACCTCCATGGGACTTACTTCTGAGTAGATGTGGCTAGGATTGTACTGTATCTCTATTCATCTTTAAGGTGTCACTAGACTGTAATTTGCAAGGCTATATTATGCCAGAGTAAGAACTGCAATAAATGTTTCGCTAACTATGGGCTCTGAATACTGTGACAAATGGAAAAACAAAAAGAAACGTTTTCATCTTATTTTGTTAGGTGCTTGATGGGAAAAACCCTATCCTCCATTTTTCACCATGTACAATTAAGTATAAAAATTAAGACAGAGTAGCTTACAAAGCAATACTACATGGGGTCGAGGGGGAGTGAAGTGGCAGATCCGCCACCACTTCCAAAGCCCTGCTCATTTGTGTGGGGCCAAGGCAGGAAGATGAAAACAACGGGGGTGCTTTTGCTCTGCCAGGCTGGCATAGCTGAGGGGCCAATCCTGGAGTCCCTCTAGGGATCAGAGAGGCTTTGGATCCAAAGCTGCACATGCCTAACCCCTCCAGGGGCCTGATTTTGGAGCTTCATGCCAGCCATTGCCATTGGGATCCCTGCCATCAGTAGCTTTCCATAGGCAGAACTGGGCTACTAGATAAATACAGCCCTTTCCTCCACCCTATCCTATCCTATCCTATCCTATCCTATCCTATCCTATCCTATCCTATCCCCACCTCCAACCCAGCAAGCGGATCTGGGGATTAAAGTTGCTCTGTAAAGTCCCAGGATTGTATATGGAACTGACTGACAGTGCAATCCCATACATGCCTACTTAGTATTCTTTTATAAGAGTAATTTTTTAAAAAAGACTTCAATTACATTTTTCACTGCAGTATTATTACATCATACCATAATAAAGATATGATCACACAGACTGATCAATAATACATTGTTTTTAAATTATTAGTATTGAAATGGTAACAAATATTCTATACAAAGGTCACACTCAAGGAGCCAATCTTCACAGAAACGCATAGAGAAGCATTTTAAACTTTTCTCCATTTTTTTCTGAAATCGGCTTTGGTCCGTCAGTGGCACACGAAGCAAGAAAAGCCGAGCATGCACTACCTAAAGCCCAGCTTCTCTTGCTTCATGTGCCGCTTATGGGCCAAAGCCGATTTCATCTTGAAAAACGTCATCAACCCTATGGGTGCTGCTCAGTGAATGAGAGAGTTATTCCCCGCTTCTGTCAATGCTCCCCTGCTCAGGGAAGTTTACTGGAAGTGCTGAATTAAGCCTCTGTAGTTTACCTCTCCTCTCTCATCCAGCACTGGGGCAAATCCCCATCCTGTATCCTCGAGAAAAAGCAAACCTCCGAGAAAAAGCAAACCTCTGTTCATCCTTCCCAGTCCCAATCCTAAACATAATAGTTACCCTGGGGGTGTTTCCACCAGCCATTTACTCTGAGCTGGCTGCATGTTGAGGTTATTAGGACCATCATTAGGCCATCCAGCAGCCACCAGCTTATCAGGGAAAAACCGGATTTCCTGGGACTGCTTAAAGCCTGATCCTTTTCCTTAAGTTGGGTTCTCCCTGGTATAGTTGCTGTGTGCCCCAACCCGCATCTTTACCTTGGGTATGCTAGCCCTGCCCAGGGGTGTGTGTTTCACTGTGACCCCAGTTAAGGGGTATTTCCTGTGTGTTTCTCATCCCTACACAAACCAATTAGTGTCTCCTCAGAAGTAACTCCCCTTGTGGTCAATGAGGCTTGCCCTCTGAATGCCCACATCAGAACTTACAAAGATCCCCCACAACTGACATTGCACAGTTTAAAGCCCAATTCCCTAAGTGTGTAAAGCGCAATCTTGAGGCTCTGATTCTCCTTTGTTTGGTTTATTGCCTTAGGAAGTAACTACTTCGACCCTTTGTTATAGAGATCCTGCAGGTTAAAATGGGGGCTGGTTTCCCATCTTTGTGTTCTCACCCCCATTTCCCAGCACAAGCATATGTATGTCTACTCAGAAGTAATTCCCATTGTGCTCAGTGAGGTTTGCTCCTGAAATGCAGGTGCATCAGGACTTTCAGGGGAAAGGAGAAAGGGGGGAGAGGGGGAAGCCTCTCTACTTGGCTGAGCAGCTCCTGCCAGTCAGATGACATTCACTCCACCCCCTACCCTCACCTGGAAGTATGTTCTGTGAAGCGATTTTTACTGGTGCAGAGAACCTGCTCACGGAGCCCTGCATGGACCAAAGCACAGCAAAGCTGATTCCTTTTAAAAAATCTGGTACTCCTCCATTAGCATCTCCTTCCATTGTCATGGAAACACAGCCCAGGAGTAAGTCCCACTGCCCCGTGACATTTACGGTGGCTTAGTGGTTAAGACGCTGAACTGCAGACTGGAAGGTCGGCAGGTCAGCAGTTCGAGACCTGAGTGCTGCGTGACGGAGTGAGCTCCCGTCTTCAGTCCCAGCTTCTGCCAACCTAGCAGTTTGAAAGCAAGAAATTGCAAGTAGGTAAATAGGTACCGCCTCGGCGGGAAAGGTAATGGCGTTCCGTGCACCTCGGTGTTCAGTCACGCCGGCCACATGACCACGGAAGCGTCTTCGGACAGCGCTGGCTCTTCAGCTTAGAAACGGGGATGAGCACCGCACCCTAGAGTCAGACACGACTGGTTGGGGACACCTTTACCCTTTAAATATCCATTGGGAAAGATGGGATCCTGCCAAACTTTATAAATCCCCTGCTTGGGACTGCTTGGGAACTAGATTATTTTCTTACTGCGGTGCAAAACTTACTTCCAACTGGGAAGGAGAGTTCACAGAGACTCTCACAGACTTACTTCTTACTGGAGGGGGCAGCAAAACTTATTTCCAAGTAGATATGCCCAGGACATTTTTGGGTGCAGGCTACCTTTCCCACTTTTTTCTCCCCTTCACCAGACTGCATTAGTTAGCCTTTTTCATTCAAAAACACTAGCTTTTCATTAAACCATGCACATCACACTCCGGTTCCTTCATTCACAACCTCGCAAAAGTGGTGTTTTGCCCCTTTAACAGACCACATTCGCCTTCTTCGTTCAGAAATACTGGCGTCCCCGGTTCCTTCATTCACAACTGCGGTGTTTCACCCCTTTGACAGAGTGCATTAACCTTCTTAGTCCAGAAATACTAGCCAGTTTCCCCTGTTGTGTGTGTGATTTTCCTGCTTGTGTGTGTGTGTGGGGAGAAGGAAGAAACAAGAGTTTGGGGTGGTGATGGCAGCAGCCCTGCTGAGCGCTAACAGAGGGAGGCTGCAGCAGTTCTAATAATGACAATAATAACAGACACTTACATGCAGTGCCCCTAAGCCCAGGTGAAATAAGGCTCAGTTTGCCCATCCCTACTTCTGAGTAAGTATGATTACCTGGTGCTCAATGAATGAATATTTAAAGGGAGAGGCAGCGATTGAGCAGTTTTAAGAAAAAGGGAGGCAAAGGAATTCTCCTGACCCCTCTCCTCCTGAGGATAAAGTGCAGTCGAGGACAATGAGTCCCTTCCAGGTGGATATTTAGCCCCCGGCTCTCCCCAGGCCCTCGCTCCATGTGACTTTCCCGTCTGCCAACCAGTGCCACTTCCACCGGCCCTCAGAGAAGCCAGCTGAGGTTACAGCAGACGTCACAAGGACTGCTAAATTGCACTGCGGCTGCTGTGATGGAAAAATCATCACAGAATGAATATGAAAAAAAACCAAAAACAAATTTAGGGCAAGAAACACCATGCAAGCTGTGTGTGTCATCTGACACAATCGACTTGGGGGCGGAGTAGAACTGGAGTAAAAGCCTCGTTTAGATACCCCCCAGGTGCCCACCAAGAGCCTTGTGTGGCACAGAGTGGTAGGCGGCAGTATTGCAACCGAAACTCTCCCCACGACCTGAGTTCGATCCCAGCGGAAGCTGGGTCCCAGCCCTCCATCCTTCTGAGGTCGGTAAAATGAGTACCCAGCTCGCTGGGGGAAAGGTGGTCACGACTGGGGAAGGCAATGGCAAACCACCCCGCTACAGTCTGCCATGAAAACGCCAGCGAAAGCAGCGTCCCTCTAGGAGTCAGCAATGACCCGGTGCTTGCACAGGAGGAACCTTTCCTTTTTTTCCAGGTGTCCACCACATCATCTTCCCTACCACCTCTAATGCACGCTGCTCCTTGTGTGGGAGTTTCCTACCATTAATGCCCCTCAGCAGCAGCCCCCCTAAAGCGGAAAGTTGGGATTGCCAGAGGCACTTACACTGCATACTAAATAGTAACTTGTCCAGAATACCAATACAAAAAAATAGCTATTAGGACTACTTTTATCCAGAATGTAGCAGCACCTGCTAAGTTGTAAACTTGAGCATTATTTACATACCTCCCATAAGTTCTTCCCCTGTAGTACAAGGTTGGGGGGTGGGGGAGGGAGATGGAAATCATCCTAAACAGGCAAAAGCCCCCATGTTCCTATTCCCATTCATGTTAGTTGGGACTGTCAATGCATAAAGTTAACAATATGCAAGACACAACATGCTATTTTGAATGCCTGCATTGACACATGGTTAGGTACAAGATGCAAAAATGTGTTACGCTGATTACTTTTCTTAAAATAAAACCTTTCATCAAAGAGCTCCTGCATGTAACTGTGGATAAAACTGCAGCAGGATCAAGAGGGTTATTAAGCACAGCAGCCTGTTTCGCAAATGCTTCTCAAACTCCTGATCTGTATTCACACGACATGAATGCTGTATGCTAACCATGAATACAATATTAGTAGTTCAAACTTGTAAACATATCCTGAATTTTGTATAATTTGAGCAGCACCATTATTGATCAGGATTTATTTTAATTTGTAAAAAGCACAACCCCATTGTTCTATCACAATCAATGTTGAGGTACAAGTATATCTGCCAAGCAATTCTAATATCCTGATCTGCCTACAGTGATATACATGTGCTAGCAGGTTTTCACCTACATATTCCAAGTTTAGATTACGAATCAGTACTAGAATGAGCCAACCTTAGATTAGAAAATAGTAAAGTTGGAATAAGTTTAGCCTAAACACTCTGTTCCCGCTTATTCATCCCACTTGTGATCACGCCCTGTGGTGGGCACTCTGGCAACATACCATATTGTATGTAGTAGCTGCAGTAGCTGTTGCCAGTACCTACAAGGGAGAGCCAACCATGCTAGGGCCCAGTTTATATATTAGTTAAAACAGTCTCTCTCTCTCTCTCTCTCTCCACTTTGCCACATTTTTCTGACATACATGAAATATTAGACATTATTAGCAAATAGGAATGAGGCTACAGTCCAAATGATATTTCATTTGCTCCTGAATGCACTGGAACTCTGCCTGTGATGTGTTATTATCAAAATAAGAATCATAGAATCATAGTAGGGTTGGAAGGGGCCTACAAGGCCATCGAGTCCAACCCCCTGCTCAATGCAGGAATCCAAGTCAGAGCATCCCTGACAGATGGCTGTCTAGCCTCGTCTCGAATGCCTCCAGTGTGGGAGAGCCCACCGCCTCCCTAGGGAATGGGTTCCATGGTCGTATTGCTCTAACAGTCAGTAAGTTTCTCCTGATGTTCAGCCGGAATCTGGCTTCCTGTAACTTGAGCCCATGATTCCGCGTCCTGCATTTTGGGAAGATCGAGAAGAGATCCTGGCCGTCCTCTCTGGGACAGCCTTTCAGACCTGTTTCTAAGCTCCTCACCATTACTGTAATATGCGTGATGCAGCTCCAGATGTAGCCGCAGTATTACTAAGTAATGAATCCTGGCTATCTACTTACTATACGCTCTCAAAAGAACACACAAATTGCCCTGGTGTCTCAAACCAAGGTCTACCTATTCCAGATTTACAGCCCATGCCTTTTAGAAACTCATAAGCAGGGCAAAAATGAGATTGTTAACCATGTTGATTGTTCCCAGCATTCAATACCCAGAAGCAGTTCGAGTTCAGGTTTTGTGGGGTCCTTGAGCAAGGTGCTGTCAGTGGGTCTCCGTTCCCTCTTCCTCGCTGCTGCTGCTGCCACCGCCTGTTTGCTTGCCTCTCCTTCTGAGCCCAATCAGAAACAGCCCCCAAAGAAAGAGGGCAAGGCATGCAAAGAATGCTGCTCTTTCGCTCCTCTTACTGCTCACTTGCTTGGAAAGGGTGGGTGAATAGGCAGCACCAGCAAGGAGCAGCAGCAGCAGGGCTAGGAGGCACTAAAAATTAGCCCTGTGCTGTGGGCCTTGGCAGGGGCCTGACACTGCCAACTGATGCTCAGAATACTGGCTCTGAACATGGAGGTTTGTAACATATGCCTGTTATAGTAATGCATGTGCTTTAGTTGTTAAAATGGTTAAATGTTAACATTGTTAAAATTAAAAACCATTAAAATACATTACATGAAATATAAAAAACATTCACATGACATAAATAACACACTCAACAAGAACATAGATCTAAAATGATTTAAAACAATCAGCCAATCAAGAGACTCATTATACACTGCCAAATGTCTGAGAGAAGAGGGCAGTTTTAACCTGGCGCTGAAAAGATGACAATGTTGGTGCCAGGCAGGCCTCATCAGGGAGATTATTCCATAAATGGGGAGCCACCACCAAAAAGACCCTCTCCGTTGTTACCGCCCTCCAAGCCTCCCACTTGAGCCTCAAGTGATAAAGATGGCTCCAGGAGAACCCCCAAGCTATGAACTTGCTCCTTCAGGCAGAGTGCAATCCCATCCAGAACAGGCTGAGCACCCGCCATCTGGTCAGCAGAACCACCCACTAACAGCATCTCCGTCTTGTCTGGATTAAGTTTCAGTTTAGTAGCCCTCATCCAGTCCATTGTTGCAGCCAGGCACCTATTTAGCCTCATCTGAAGAAGATGAAGAGGAGAAATAGAGCTGCATGTCATCATGCTCAACAGTTTCATGTAGATGTTGAATAACATGGGGGACAAAACCGACCCCTGTGGAACCCCATATTAGAGAGTCCACAGGGCCAAGCAATATCCCCCAAGTACCACCTTCTGGAGCCAACCATCCAAGTAGGAGTGAAACCAGTGTAATGCAGTGCAGCGCCTCCCACTCCCAACTCAGACAATTGCCCCAGAAGGATACCATGGCTGATGTTATCAAAAGCCACCGGAGATCAAGGAGAATCAACAAGGTCACACTTCTCCTGTCTCTCTCCTGAGGGCCGGGGTGGGCGGTACACCAAGAGAATCCCCAATCTGTCCCACTTACCCAACACAAGGTGCAAACACTCCAGACCAGTAGTCATGTGGACAGGGAGCCTGCAGAGGGAGATGGAACTCCTACAGACCACAAGAACCCCCTTTCCCGGCCCTCAAGTGTTCCCTGATGCTGAACCAAGTACCCTGGTGGGCAGAGCTGAGACAGGCCAACTCCTCCCTGCTCACCCACCCACGTCTCGGTTATGCATGCTCGATCGGGTTAACTGTTTGGTAGTGAGTGAGTGAAAAGTGGGAGCGGCTGATGTGTGTGTGAGGATTGTGAACTTATATATAAGCAATGAACTGACAGGAGTCAGAAAGGGATTTAGGGATTGTGGAAGCAACATCTAGCTAGTAAGGGGGGTTATGTATAGGATTTTAGAAGGGGTAGAGTAGGTAGGTAAGTTAGGACCAAGCATAGATTAATGAATAATAATAACATATAACTCTTCATGTTATAAATAAATCCTTTTTTTTTTAAAATATAGACTCCCATGTGTTAATTGTTACGCTACTACTGTGGGGAGAGCAATCCTATGGCCGCTAGCCAGTGTCTAGACAGTCATAGGATTTTTTGGTTTCTGGGAACCGAGAGCTTGGATCCCAGAAACCGCACTCCCCCTCCCCCCGCTGCCTTGTAGGTGGACAGTTCTTCCCTGTCCCCATGCTCATAACCACAGCGGGCAAAAAGGGGACATTCCCAGGGGTGGGGAGACCACAGAAGCATCATTATGACACTTCCTACAAGCCATCTGGCTTCTCCCCCTCCCCCTTCCATGTCCCCAGCTAGACAGACAAAATTGTCTGTCTCTCTAGCCGTCAATGCAGGGAGGCAGGAGCACAGAGGAGGGGATCCTCTCCACACTCCCCTTGCCCTGCACTGGATAGTCTGCCACCTCCAATTTTGGAGGTGGCCAATCATCCCGGTAGGATTGTGCCTGAAATCTATTTCCTTGTTACTTCTCCTGTAGTGGGTTGAGAGAACCAGTTGAGCATGCTGAATTTCTCTGGAACCCAGAGAGAGTAAAAGGGCTGAAGCTTGGGTGCCAGTGGGAACAAATGATCCAGGTGAACGCAGGTGTTTCCTGAGGGGGCCGCTTCTCAGTTTCAGGAGCAGAGTCTGGGGAAAAGGTGGAGCCCACCCAGGAACGGCACAAGTGGAGGCAGCGTCGGGATACAAAAGAGTGTGTTTTATTATATCACAAATGGTCACAAGTGGTGGTGGGATCTGAAATAAAGGGATCCGAAACAGGCAATTTTAGTCACAGGAGGTGACAAAGAAGAAAGAACGCACTTAGGAAACAGAACAGCGATCTTTAAGCCTATCTCAAGAAAACCTAAGTAGTAACATTGTTTGGAGAAAGAAAACTCTAAGGAAAAATGGAGTTTTTAAGCACGAAAAAGGACGGACTTAGAGAGATGCAAAAGTTTGAATCTCCCTTATAAGGGGAAATCAGTCGATGAATTAAAATGGATGTTAATAGATCATTTCAGAGGCAGAAGTGCTGGGGAGGCTGAGGTAACTCCTCTAAGACATGGACACATAGAAATGTCACCTCAGTACTTAGTATTGGATCATGGTAAAACTATGGAATTTCCGTAATGATCATTAGGGTTCACAAACTTTTTCTTACCACATATATACATGTACACAATGATAAAAATGTGAGTTTGTTGCCTGTAAGCAAGCACAATTTGTGACATTGCACATCATTATTAATCACATGGCACATCTGTTAAGGTATCATGCCAAGTTTCTAATTTCCTAGCATTATGAAGCCTCAGCCAACATGAGATAGCCTTAACTCTGGTCTTAATTCAGCAGGTTTTTTAATAATTAAATTTCTCTGGTTTTTAAAAAGAAAATGTATTATAGTATTCTTAAAAACAAAACACAAACTAAAAAACAAAACACAAACAAGTCATTAACGGAGTTGTTGGTCTTCAGTTGTGTCCGGCTCTTCGTGACCCCATGGACCATAGCACGCCAGGCCTTCCTGTCCTCTGCTCTCTCCGGGAGCGTGCTCAAGTCCATATTCATTGCATCGGTGATGCTATCCAGCCATCTCATCCTCTGCATTAACTGAGTAGATGTGTACAAATAAACAGATATGTCCTTGTACGTTCAGAATAGCCTACTTCTGAGTAAGTCTGCTCAAGATTTCAACATAGCTTTTTCCTTTTCCTCCTTCTCTTCAGCAGTGAGAGTGATTCCCTGAGCCTTCAAAATTACCTCACTCTTGTCTCAATTGATATTTCCTTGTTATCCATCCCCCACTGTTAGAATGCTGACAGAAACAGTAGAATTCAAAACCCTGGAAGGTACTGGCATCATTCTAGCTGCAGAGCGAAACTGAGCATGCCTGACAGGTACAACAATGAAAGGCACAACTCCTCGACAAGCCTGAATTAAGTACTTCATTAGTTTCCCCCAGAACTTGGGGGGGGAGGGGGGGAGATATGCCAGCTATGGCCTCTCCTGGACAGGGATTGCTTGGCCACAGTGGTACGGGCATTAGTAACCTCAAGGATTACTGCAGCGCGCTCCATGTGGGGCTGCCCTTGAGGCTGGTCCGGAAGTGCAGAATGCTGCAGCTCAGCTATTGTCAGGAGCTGCCCCTTTTCAGTGTGCAATCCTTTGCTGAGGGAACTACACTGGCTGCCTATTTGCTGCTGGGCCAGGTTTAAGGTTTTAGTACTAGTATACAAAGCCCTAAACAACCAGTCAGGGACCAGGATACCTGAGAGTGCCTTCTTCTTTACCAACCTTCCCAGTCACTGAGGTCGAAGGCATGTTCCCGGTGGTTCCACATGGACCCATGGCCTAACTGGAGTCCACCAGGAAGAGAGTCTTCAGTGTGGTGGCCCCTTCCTGCACAACTCCCTGCCTTTGGAGGGAGATCAGGCAGGCGCCAAGGTTGTGTTGCTTCCGGCACCTCCTGAAGACATTGTTAGTTCAGGAGGCCTTCCTTGAGTGACCAGCCATGGTTTATCAAAACTTGGTATTTTAACATGGTGTTTTTATTCTTTTCTCTTGTCTGCTGTTCACCGTTCCGAGATCTTTGGATGTGGAGCAGTATACAAATATTGTAAATAAGTACATAAATTATTAGCTCAACCAGTGTCGTTTTTATAAGCAGCAGAATGTTGAGGCTTATAATGGCAGAAACCTTTTTTTTGTGACTCACTCCTGTGCTCCTTTAATATACGTAGCTTTTTCAGGTTAGTTTACTGAAATGAAAATATAGTTTCCGTTGGGCTCATCACTTATTAATTCCCTAGTAAGTGTAAGTTTGTTGCTAAACAAACCACGACTTCTATCAATTCAACTTATCCTGAATGGTGCACAGAACTCTCAGGTACTCTCCTGGCATGGAATTCAGAAGCAATTAAAGCAAAGAGATTAAAGTGTTATTAGCCACATTCAGGGCGCAATCCTATGGCCGTTAGACAGCATCTAGACAGCCATAGGACATTTTGGTTTTGGGGAACTGAGCTCAGAGCCAGTGCTCTGACCTTGGTTCCCAGAAATCAAACTCCTCACCCCTCCCCCATCACCTCATAGGAGATGCAGTTCGTCCCGTGCTTGGAAGAGCAGTGCAGAGTGGCCGAAAGGGGGGAGTTCCTGGGGGCAGGGAGGGGACTGCAGAAGCACTGGTAGGGCACTTCCTATGCATCATCCGGTCTCCCCTCTACCCCGCTCCTATGCGCCCCAGTTAGACAGCTGAAATTGGACGTCTAGCTGCAAATGCAGGGTGGTCGGAGCATGGAGGATAAGATCTGCTCTGTGCTCCGCCCACCCTGCATTGGATAGTCAGCCGCCTCTGGGTTCGGAGGCGGCCAACTATCCCCATGGGATTGCACCCTCATTTGCTCAATTCATACCCTGCTTTTCAACCGACAGTTCCTCAAAGTGGCTAACTATATATATATATATATATATATATATAAACATTAAATTCCAAATTAAAGCAAAAAGGCTTTCAAATGCAGCAACTTAAAAGCAGGAGATATTAACTCTTATGCCATCAACATTCAAGCAAAAAGGTCCCCAGAAGCATTATAAAGAACTTTCCAAAATGGACTTAATTCCATTGCCAGGTTTGTTGTTTATGCCAATGAGGTTCCACCTCGGAGAGCTGGTTTTTCTTATTCTTGTTTCCATTCCCACATCATCATGGGTAACCTACATCCAAGAGACTTCATTGTTTTTGCTACATCTAGTAGTCCCCTAAAATTCAAGGCCCCATGGCTGGTGTCTGAAATGGATCGTCCTTTCCCTTCACAATCAACACCACAATAGACAAAGCTTCAGGTTAATATGACTTCTATTTTGTTAGAGCCTAGTCTCGTTACAAATGCAGATATAAGGAACATTCTCAGGCTGCTTCTAGGCTCTAAACAACTAATTAACAGTATTTAAGCAGAGGAGACGAACCAGAGGGAGAGAAAGTTGCTGGCAGTTTGGGGTATGAACCTCCCAACGAAGCTAGCTTCTCAGTGAAGCTCTTCTCTTAGGGTGACTCCCTCCTATGTTGGCTTCTAACTGTGGCTATCTGGGCAGAGCATCTCAGCCCTGCCCCTAACTTGCTTGGAGTCCTTTAGCATCTCTTAAGTCACACTTCTCTTCCTCCTCCTCCTCGGAAACTCGGAGGGAGGGGGCAAGGGCTCAGTCTGGACTATCTATTGGTCAAGGTTTGGGGAGGACTCTCTTCCAGCGTTTTGGCTCACTAGGGAGGGTCTCTTTTTTGACTGGCTTACTAGAGAGAGTCCCTCCCCCAGCCTCTGATTTATCTGCTGCTCTAACTTCAATTCAGAATCAAAACTCTCAGACATCTCAAAGCGCTTAAACTCTTCTCTGACAGCTGGCCACATTGGTCCCATGGAATAACCCTCCCACCAAAACCAACAACAGAGTAAGCATGATCTAGCCACAATTAATCACTTGCTCAGGGAACATGAGATAATTGTTTGTACCAACTACTATTTAAAATACCAAAAGAAGTCGTCCTTGGCTTTAATAGCCTTCAAAGGGTGGAACAGAGAACAGTTCTGCCTACGCAAGTAGCCCAAGAAGAAGTCTTGAAGGGCCTGTATTAAGGAAGGGCCAAGTGTAAATAATCTTATGTTTTCAATACATCAATTAAGCTGTTAATAACCACTAGGCGGCTTATATAAATAGGAATCAATAGAAACAGTTTTTATAAACAAGAATCAGTAAGGTGATAAGCTTATAAGAAATGCTTTGTGCACAACTCTTCATAAACATAGGCACAGCCCAGTATGGTAGTGCCTATGTTTCATGAAAGAGAATGGATAGGAGGGAGTATTTTTTTACTGTATCAGATTTCAGAGAAGAGATGCAGGAGGAAGATGTTCAGCAGGGCCCAAGGGCCCAGCTCTTGGGAATATTTGAGATTAAAGTGCCACAAGGCAACGTATCTTAAGGGTTAGTGATTTTAAAATCATACTGCATAGGAATATAGCAGTTTTATCAACACAGGATAAACTTTTAGATCTTTTGTTTAAAGCAAAGGAATGTGTGCCCCAGCATGCGTACCTTGCACACTGGCCTAATTAACAGTTGACAGCAATAGTCGCTGAACGTATGGCATCAGCGACGTGGCCAGCGACATTGGTGCTCCTGAAAAATAATCACATAAAACTGAATGACTCGGAACGGGAGGATCTCAAACGAGGCCAGACTGAAAAATTGTAGTGTGAAAATGGATGCAGTCACAACTGTGGGGATCTGAATATAAAGAGTATTATGAAAAACGTTGCTGAATTAATTAGAAAATAAAAAGCATGTGCGGCAATTGACACACGTGTCACCAACCAGTACCAAGGAAGTGAGTGTGCTCCCCAGAACAAAACCTGTGCAAAACTCTTAATATGGCTTCAAGAAGAGCCCGATACAGGCATCCCAAAGAACACGTGAGGGTGAATGTGGGAATGGGGTTCGGCGCGCTGGCCCGCCGGCGGCGCCCCTGTACCGCCCAGCCGCGTCTCGGGGGCACGTGCGTGTCAAGGGCTGGGCGCGCCCGATCTCGGGAGCTCGGCGGGGCCGGCCCTGGGACGGGAGCCAGGCTTCCCCGGGGCAGGGGCTGGGCCTCGACGGTCTCGCAGGCCCCTTCCCGCCCAGGGCCCTGCGACGTCGGGCCGAGCGCTGGGCGCGCCCCACCTCGCCCGGTGCTGGCAGCGCCGGGCGCTCGCCCACCGCGCAGCCGCGGCCCGCCGGCCGCCTCCCCCGCGGGGCTCTGCCCGGCCGCGCCCGCCGCGGGCGCCGGTCGGGGCGCGCGGCTCGCGCCGGGTGGCGGGGCGCCGCGGGCCGGGGGCTGAGGCTCCCTCCCTCATGCCGGGCGGGGGCCGCGGGCGGCCGGCCGGCCACGCTCTCGGCTGCTCGCAGCGGCACCGCGCGTCAGGACGGGCGCCGCCCGCGGCCCCCCGGAGCCCCATCGGGCGCCACGGGCGCGCCAGGCGGCGGCGGAGGCCCGCCCCGGCCTGCAGGCGCGCGGCCGCTCCGGCGGGGGCGCGCGCTCGTCCCCTCAGGCGCCCCCCGGCCTCGCCCGCCGCCCTCCGCCAATGGCCGCCCGCCGCGGCGGGGGGCGTGCCTGGCGCGTGCCGCGCGCGCGGGTACACGCCGCGGCCTCGTTGCCGGGGCCCGGCACTGCGCGGCCGCCCCGGAGCGGGGCGCGTCAGGGGCGAAGCGAGGCTGCGTGCGGCGCGGCCCCCGCCGCGCTGAGCGCGAGGCCGCCTCCCGCGGGCGGGCGGGCCGGCCGGCCGGCGCGCGGCCCCTGCCGGGCGAGGCGCGGCGCGGCGCTCCTGCGAGGCGAGGCGCCGGCGGCGGGCCCTGCCCCGCGCTGAGGGGCCCGCCGCCCTCCTCCGCATCTCCGCAGCAGGCGCCCAAGGTAACGCTCGGCCGGCGCGGGGCTCCCTCCTCGGAGTGGCCCGTCCGGGCGGCGCGGAGGCCGCGAGCTGGGCCGCCGCCGCGTGAAGGCAGGGCTGCGCCGCGCGCCGGTGCGGGGGGCGCGGGCGGCCGTGGGTGTCCGGCCCCGGCGTCCTCTCCGGTCCGAAGAGGTGCCAGCGCTGCAGCTCCCGGCGCCGCGGCGTTTCCTGTCGGGGAAAGCCCGGCACCGGCGCGCTTCTGCCCGCCGGGCCGGCCCCTTTCAAGAGCGGGGCGCCCCGCGTGAGGCGCGTGTGTGCCGTCGCCCGCCGAGCTTCGTGGGGGCCCGGCGCTGGCTGTCCTCGGCGCGTGCCCCCCCGCGTGCCCCCCCCGCGTGTGCTGCCTTTCTCTTACCAGGAGAAACCCACTTTAAGGGGGGGGAGACGGCGTCGCTGCACGGTGCCTTCCTTGCTAGGCCGAGGAACCTTCTACCCAGAAGGAGCCTAGATTTGTAGCCTCCTCCTTTGCCGCTTCTGGTGTTTATAGGAGCAGAGGCGGGATGGGGAAGGGCAGTTGTGTCTTGGAATACGTTTTCCCTGGCAAAGCTCCGTCACCTTAAACTTCTTGCGTGCTGGGAGGACTTCAACGGGTGTAGCAATTGAAGGAGAACTTCACCTCCAGGGTGAGAAAAGCTGTACTTGTTGAATCCCTGCCTGTTGACAGCTGCAGGAAGTACCAAGGTCCTTGCCAGGGAAAAAGGGGCGATCCTGGTATGTGCCTGATGGGAGAGGGAGGCAGGTCTGTGTGGTGGGGTTTAATTCGTCATTTTGCCTTCCCTGCCGAAACGAAACCTAAGTGTAAATAACTATTTTATTTGTTATCCTTGCTTCTTTTTCTCTCTTTGGATCCCCCACCCCACTTATCTAAATGTAGACTGTATGCCCTTTGGAGTGGGGATCTTTCTCCTTTGCTTATAACCTTGTAAGGTTCCATATACTCTCATGGCACTATAGAAACACTATAATAGCTTGGGGGAGAAATGTTCCAAATATGTATTTTTTCCAAAGGATATATATTCAGTATCTCTTAACAACCCTTAGTATTGATACTACATTTTTAAAGAGCTCAAAGCTATTCATCAGTTATACAGGGATTAGTTAACAATGTCTAATGACCCCACCTGTTCCTATCAGCTTGATTCAAGCAATCCTATAAGTGTGGATTCTCACTCCTGGCCTTTCAAACCATGCTTATTGATAAAGAGCCAGAGTTATGTAGTAGTTAAACTGTTGGGCTTTCGCTGAGGAGGTCAGAGAACAATTCCTCACTCTGTCATGAAACTCACTGTTTGACCTTGGGCTAGCTACACACTCTCAACTTATCCTACTTCTCAAGCTTGTTGTGAAGATAAAATGTAGTAACTCACATCCATGTATGCCACCCTGAGCTCACTGAAGGAATGGTGGTGTATAAATATAATAGGCTAACCAAATAGGTAGATAATATATTTTTATTGGACCAGACTAGTTGTAGGATTATGTAAACTTTTCAGTTTCATAGAACCCCACATCAAGATGAAGTGGGAAATTCTGTTCTGCATTAGATCTTATAAATCAAAAGTTCAGGTCGTGATGGGTGTCATTAATTGCACAGTATCACACCGTTAGTCTTCTGTATTAGGTGGTTTCTTCATATTTCCTGGCCAAAGTCTGGTGTGTTTGTGTGCCGCAAAATACGAACTACCTGCGAATTCTTGGGTAAAGAGCCTTAAAGTAAGTCCAATAAACCATTTCTGGCAACAGACCGAGGACAGAGCAAAGGAAAAATCTTCTGCCACTGTTGCAACAATCCAGGTAGAAATTCCTTTCGGTTGAATATGAGCGTAGTGTTCTTTTGGTAGGAGAAAATGGGTCGTGAAGAAGCCATTATATACTGAAGAAGCTGGACAGTGTTTCATCATTGTCTTTGGGAGGGGCCACAGCTCAGTGTGATAGAGCTCATGCGTGGCAGGCAGAAGGCCCCAGGCTCTATCCCCAGCTTCTCCAGGCAGGGCGAGGAAAGAACCTTGCCTGAAACCCTGGAGAGCTGCTGCCAGTCAGTGTTGACGATGAACTGGGCTAGATGGGCCAATGGGCTGGCTCAGTGGAATAACTGAGTAGTGATATTCTCCTTGAAGTGCTAGTTGGTGAAAGTAAGGTTGCGTTGCTCATGTGAATAGCTGAAACCTTCCCCCACCCATAGAGCTCTGATGTTGCCAAAGTTGGGATTTATTTCTGTGATCTGACAAGAGAAGCATGTTTCTGTTCCAACCTGCAGCGCTACCTTATTTCCCCTGCTCCCTTTCCCAAACATTCTTGGAAAGTATAGTCCTAAAAGTATCCAGGGGCATTTGAAGGACATGAAAGTACGTTAGGTAGACTGATGTATCCTGTACTTTGAAAAGCAGTTCATTTTATCTTCATGAAGATCACTGAATAACAATAACTTGGTGCTCCTACAACTCCTGGGTGACTTAATTCTTTCTTCCTTTTTTTTAAAAAAAGCTTAAATGGCATTCATGAGTTTATATTTATTAGTATTTTATGTGAGTTCACAGAGAGAGTTTTCAATTCATAAATGAGTGTAGAACTACTTTGGTAGGTATAACTGCACATTATAGGTATAAATTGATACACTATAATCTGAACCTTTATCCTAGAAAGGATGATTAATTAGACATTTGTCCCATCAAGTCCAGTGAAATGTATTCCCAACCAAATGTGCATAAGATCAAGGTTACAGGTGGCAATTAGTTTTTTTTCCCCCTGTACTTTGTTGCTTATTATTCAATATTAGGAAAATGTGCTGTGAATCTGCTGTTGACCTTGGTCTCCCTTTTACTTCCCATGATGCAACTACATTGCATATTCTCTTTCTTTGCCCCAACCCCTTTCCATATTGGGAGAGTGTGCCATAGTTATCATGGGACGTGGGAGGAAGAATCTTGCCAAGTTACTTGTGCCTTGCCTTGCATCTCATTTGCTCCAGTAATAAGAGGGAACAGGGATTTTGGAATTGAGAGTTTGCAGGGATAAAGTGTGTTAAGTTTGCTTGCTTTACCTTTAAACATTAACTATTTGCTGCCCTTTTACCCTTACCTTTCTTTCCAAATACTTCAAGCTTCCATGTTCTGCACTGGAAAGGTTATAGTGGTGGAGGTGGAACAGTGATGGTATTGTACTTTTGATTTCATAATGCCTAAGTAGTAATGTCTGTCTTACTATCCACTTGGGTCCGTGTGTGTGTGTGTGTCTGCCAGTTATCACTCTGGATGCAAGATTTATTAACCCAAAGTTAATGGGGTGTTTTGGTGTAATCTCAGGCAGAAAACTTTGCTACAGAATACACCGTATTGATTAATCTCTATTCATTTACCTGCTGAGATTTAAATCAGATGTGAAACAAATTTTAGTTGCAGGTAATGGCAAAAAATTAATGTTGCCAATATTTCCTGTAATATATACTAGGAATTAATTTAAATCTAACCATACTCTGTTACTAAGTTAGGATCTTACACCCTAAAACTTTTGTTCGCCTGCCTTTTAAGGCTGAGTTTCCATTTGTTTTTCCCTTTGGGATGGGTGTGTAAGGCAGTGGATTTAATCAGGTCATTATTTGCTTTAACTCGCTTGTGAGTAGGGTGTGTATTCATCTTAAAATGAACATTTTAATATATGGAAATGAAATGCCTACCTTAGAGGTGTGACTGATACTGCAAAGATACATTATGACATTGTGATGCTTGTGTAACACCAGCAGAAACGTAGAATGTACTTGCCTTTAATCTTCTTACTACATTTGTGAGACATTTGGACTTTTAGAATGCTATTAGTAGTTCTATAAATAAGGTTTTTGAGAAGTGAAATGGAAGATGTTTCAATATTTGCTTTCTATATACAGTGATTCCTAGTTTTTCTCATAGCTTCCAGATCTATAGGGCAAACATTGTATTTTTCTTATATGGGAGTTACCTGTGTGTTACAAAGAAAGTTAACCTTTCTATGTGGCTGTTAAGTATATAGTTGCTAGCATGATGTAAATCCATGGTATTGAAATCGTCATGCATACGTGTGTGTGTGTGTGTGACCTGTTGTATACACATTGTGAAAGCTATCTGCTGTAACTAAGATGTATAATGGGGGAAACAGAGCAGCACGGTAATGCATAAACATAAGGCATTGCTCTCAAGATTTGCAGGTGAGTAAAGCACAAATGTAGTTTTGTTGAGAACACTTGTAAATATATTTGGAAGTATTTGCATGGTTTCAGCTTTTGAAATACAGGTATTTCAGGTGCTAATCCTTCCTATCACTAAGCCTTAGAGCAAGCAACAGCATAGTAAAAACACAACACAAAAATTAGGCATGGTTTTTGTTTGTTTGTTTGTTTGTTTGGTAATGCTATGTGACTAAAGCTGTATGTGAACATACCACTTAAAAATCAATATAGCAGAATCATTTCTCCTAATTTCATTGTAATTCTATGGCCACTGTGCCATTCTCATCACCAGGAGAATTATTCCAGTCTTTCTGTACATTTGCTCTTGGGGCATCTCTACACCAGCCTAAAATCCTGCATTTAAAACAGGTCTTTCTGCTTCTGTTTTAAATGCAGGATCACAATGACTCCCTTTTTCACATGCTTCCTTTCCCCCTACCGCCTTCCCCCTCCTTCTCCCCATATATGAGTCTTCCATTATCTTTCATTGATCTCACTCCTCTTCTTGCCACTTTTCCTCTTTTCATGGAGGAAGCTGAAGCGGAATACAACAGGGTAATTTGATAGCTCATTATCTGTGATCTATTTAAAAACGGAACAAGGGGCATTTAGTGCAGGAGACGCCTCGAATGATCACGGGTTCATGTAAAGAGCCCGCAAACTTCCGTGAAGGAGCAATCTCAATCACAGGATAAAAGCTCAGTGTGAAGGAGCCCCTAATGTGTGCTCTTGCTTGGGTTGCTACCATTTTTGAGAGCCAGTGTGGTGTAGTGGCTAGAGTGTCGAACTGGGAACTGGGAGATCTGGGTTCTAGACCCCAATCGGCCACGGAAGCTCACTGGGTGACTTTAGGCCAGTCACAGACTCTCGGCCCAACCTACCTCACAGGGTTGTTGTTGTGAGGATAAAATGGGGAGGAGGAGGGTTATGTACACCACCTAGGCTTCCTTGGATGAAAGAAGGCAGCATATAAATGCAACTAATAATAATAATAGTAATAACTTTTCCTGGCCCTAGTCCTGTGCATTTAGCAGCAGCCTGATGTGCAGATATTAAGCAAGTGGAGCTTTCTTTATGATGTTTCTCCATGCCTGGAAAAGTTTCACTTGATTTCTGTAAGCCAACATACTGTTAAGGTGTGGAGTGGGGTTGTGTGTGTGTGGGGGGGGAGTGGCAACTGTAGCAACAGTGCGCATAGAAGCAACTGTGGATTTATAAAGTTATAGGAGCTTGACTCACAGAAGTAGTCCAAATGAAATGTTTTCTAGAATAGAGATTAAAGTCGTGAGGAAAGCTAACCTGTTTAATCTGTGTATCAGGCTGCATGGGAGCAGGGCTATCAGGAAAGGTGACAATACATCTGCAAGAAAAAGCTTTCCCAGGTTCCATTAAAAGAGAACACATGGGAAGAAAAAGTCGTGGTGAACAGTTATCTCCTGTATATAAGTAGATATTTAGCACAAGTTTTAAACTGGGAAGAAAAATGATTGCTTACACTGGGTTATACCCAGCTGTGTCTGTCTGCAAGCTGGCAGGATGGATTCCCCTTCCCTCTGCAGCACCCTGCCCCCCCCCCCCGGCATCTGCCTCAGAGGGTTCAGGGACTCTCTGGTGCAAATTTGAACAGTATGGAGGGTTGTGGCGAAGGACGGTAAGAAATCATGTTGCATGAGTGGAAGCCAGGCTGGGGAATGCTGGGAGTTGTAGGCCTTTTCTCTGTCTAAACATGCATAGGATTGCACCCTAAGTAATTTTTAATTCAGGTGTGGGCAACTTATGGCCCTCCAGATGTCCCATCACCCCTTGCCATGATGAGAGATGATGGGAGTTTCAGTGCGACAACATCTGGAGGGCCACAAGTTGCCCACACGTTTTACTCCATTAAATACCATCAAGTATGAATGGTATTTACAGTGGTGAATATTTAGTTAGCACTTCTATAAAATATCAGTATACCTTGGATGTAGTTACAAAGAGTTTTGAAGTCTGCACTTTGCTCTGAAATCTAACACAAGAGTTGCGCAAACCTAAACTGAAGCCTTGTGCAAATTACTAAAAATCAGCTCGCTCTTGATATCTAGTATCTGCTTGCATAGATCTAAGTAGAAGGGACAACGAATTTACCTGCTGATTTAGATCCCCCCGCCATCTACCTAGGGTTGCTAGTCTGGGGGCTAATGGACATACTTTGTTAAATACTGGGGAAGGAGCACTCAACTTGCAGATGTTTTCAGATGATTTAGCAACATTTGAGCCCTCTCCCCATAGTCTTGGCCCCTGATGTTCTCTTATCATTTTTCAAGTGGAAATACCGGGAGTCCAGAATTCATGGTGAATCAAACAGTAACAAACAAGTGTGTCTACACAATGGAAGGGAAACATATTATGGATACAGTTTTCAATTCTAGCCTTCCAAGAGTCTATCAGAAGCGGTAAGTAAAATTTCTGTTTTGTATATTTTGCAATCCACTTTGGCAAATGTCTTTAAAATACTAGGAAATAAAACTACCAAGGATAAACTTGATTGCACAGGAGGTGTAAGTTGGCACAATAATATTTTTATATATAATTATTTGTTTTGGGAGTGGAGCACATGAACGCAAGAGTTTGATTCTTAGCTTAGCAATGGATTAAAAATAAGTAAAAGAAAGTAAAGTCAGGATTTATTTTGAGCCATGGAATATTGATGTTGGGTCCTAACATCTGGTTTTAGAAATTGGAGTTTGTTCCTGGAACTTGAAACCTGCATATCATGTGTTGATGGATTTTTTTTAACTGAAAGAGCAGATTTGCTGGAGCATGCCTCTGTGAATGTGCAGAGAACCCTTTTCCACTGCTAACTCACTCAGCATCTATGCTTCTAGAGTTGAAACAAGAGTTGTGTCAGGAGGCATGCCTTTGTAAATTTAATTAAATTTACATTGTTATTGGAAGTGGGTGGGAGATACCCAGCTCTATAATATATAAACAGGACATAGTTATTGGAAGTGGGCGGGAGATACCCAGCTCTATAATATATAAACAGGACATTTATATACAAGACATTTTCAACCCTTGCTAAGTAATTTTCCTCCAAGTTATATTTGCATTGACCACAATAAATTTTGCTTTCCCCTGCATGTAGCTTGACTTGTTTGCATGAATCTACTCAAGAATGCTCCTGCTCTTTGCTTGAGACACCTTGTGGTTTAAAATTGGGGATTGATGGATGGGTTGTTCTAACATAAGGTGTGGAATTGGATTAGATGGCCTTTTGGTTTTCAACTAATCCTGAGCTAGACAGCCTATGAGAATGGATAACACCATGACGCTTGAAAACTGGCAGTGCCCAGCTCTAGAAATATTTCACAAGTCTCAGATTCAATGATGAACATAGTGGTCTTGTAGGATTCAGCTAGAAACCAGAGAACAGATTCTTCCTAAATGAGATTCCCAGTCTCTTTTGGTTTCTACTCTCCCCCCCCCCTCTTTTTTTTCTTTTTGGAAATTTTCCTGTTGGAAATAAAGTTAGTGTTTTTTCATGTTTAATGAAAAATGCACACATCTGTTTATAGATTCTATGTCTATAAATAGCATAACAGCAGTATAGTCTTCAGTTCATACGGCATCACAAATTAAATAAAAGTGTGTTTTATTTAGATGGCTGGAAGATCTAAATGCATTGTGTACTGCTGATGTGTAAAGTGCTTCTACGGCTGTTACCTTGTCCCACCAGGAAGCTGGCTATTCCCATTTTAACAACTGGAAACAGTGCCTGCATCTTCAGATGCTGCTCTCTTGTGGATACTCGCTGAATCCATGAGAAAGTAGCATTTGAGGATGCAGGCACTGCCAGCAACATTTTGGAGCTATGGTCATTTCTCTGGAGGCTGCCTATGCAGGCAGGAAGTATAGCAGGCTTTTCTCCTTTGTAGAGCCTGTCGCAGGGTGAGGACAGGCCTGGCATCAGCACCTGGCATCCTTGGGCAGCTGCTGGGGCTCCAGTGCCTGGCATGGCCCACTGCTGATGCCTGCTGTGGGCCCCCTTATTTTTTTTCTGGCTTGGCACTCTACGAAATGCCAGGCTGGTCAATCTAGCCATCCTTTTAATTTCCCAGAACTCTCCTGTGAGAATCAAAAGGGTAGTGACACTCGCACGCCCAGCACTACCTGGAGTGCTGCTGCCACATGGCCCACTGACAGGGGAAGGTGCCTGTTAGAGAGCACTTTGCCCCCTCAGACCTGGAGCCGGTCCTGTGTGAAGCAGAAGCAAGGGACTAGGGCGAGGGGTTGGGGTCATAAAACTTGAGAGTCTCGAATGCATTTGTAAATTGTAAAGAAGTGAAGTGAATTATTTTCATTCCGTTGAAGTGAAAAAGGTATATGATTGTCTGAAAAAGCCAGAAGTAATGGCATGTGATTTTACTTCAGGAGATGGCATCGGCAAATTAAAGTGGCATTTATATAAAGCTCACATGGCACATTTGTTCATAAATTTGTGTTTGAATTTCCTACCTTTTTGCAATTACCATGCAGATCTATACTGAGGCATTACTGCTCTTGTGCTCTTAAATATTCTGCTCCCACAACTTTCCTGAGCTGCATTTTTCACATCTTTTCGGGAAATGTCAATATAATGATTTATCACAGTAAATATATGTTGAATGGTTCATGTGTTTATGCCACACTGTAAGCTTTCATGAGCTATTTTAACTATAACTTCCACCCAATCAAATATTGAGATGTAGATGGTGTATAGATAATTGGGAAAAGGAAGTGTCAGACACTTCCCCCCTCCTTTCTACTGCCACAACATGCATTTTTTTCACTTGAAAAATGCTGAGAAAATGCAGCAGAATGCTAAAACAGACTACTGGCGTATTAAAGACTAACCTCTTGTACATTAATGGCATTCCAAAGGCTAGGAGTCTAATTCCTCAGCTCCAAGTCTGGAAGTTGGTAGAGGTATATTTATTTATATGTGTACCTGCTCTACTTCAAAATGTGCTAAAGAAAATTTCTTGCCAAAATTCCCAGAGGCATGGTGACAAAAAGTACCCTTGTGGGGGGACAGGGAGGAGGCTTTTCTCTCCTCCTCCTTCAGATTAAGATCCTTCAGTCAAATAATGTTTAAACTGAGCTGCATAATAATGGAATGACCAAAATCACTTTCCTCAGTGTTCAAAACAAACAAAACCCAAAATCTTTGTAAGGATGTAAGATATGAAAGGATAGTGAAACAATCCACCCTTCCTTCTGATTGAACTGAAGCCTGCAGCTGCCAGAGTACTCTGTTTGTTTCTCAGTGAGGAAAATACAGCACAGTGCTATGGCAACTGTGGTACGTTTTCTACATTGGGGCAACAGCTACTTGCCCTGAGTGAACAGACACACTGTAAACCATGTGGCTGACTGGTGTGGATCATCCTTACCCTGTTTACTGAGAGATCCACAAAACATGTTTTGATTGTAAATTGGTTTAACATAGTTTCATGGCCAAAGTGGCATATAATGCTTATAGACAGAGTACTGAAGTTGGCTGCTAGTTCCAAGTTCTTTATTGCGTGAAAGTTCAAAACAGAGCTCATTCAGTAAACCAGGTAAGGGCCAAAGGTGTATATGCATCAAAATAAGCTTTGTACTACGCCATATCATATAACCTGATAACTGGAGGACTGTTCCCTTCAAGATAAACAAGAATTCTCTCCGATCAAAACAATTCTCTTCAATCAAAATTATCATTTTTGTGCAACATAAGGAAATGGAGGTATGAATAAGCTTTGGCCCATCTCAAATGATACACCCACAGAAGAGCGTCCTCTAGGAGATGAAATCGAATCACATCTCGTGCAATGCTTCGTCTGGGTGCAAGACGCTGTCAGTTGTTTATGCCCACACCAATTATAGCCAAACTATGTTGAAAATAAGGAACTGGGTGTGTGCGCCCCACAATAAGCTTTGGGACACTCACAGTTGTAGACTCGCACATCCAGGAGAAGGTCCTCTGCAAGGTGGCATTGAATCACATCTGGTGTAATGCTTTCTTCATGTCCAAGGCAACGCTTATTGTGGGGTGTGCTGCCCCAGGCCCTTATGCTTTTAAACATATTTTTTCTATAATTGGCACGGGCACTTGAGAGTGTCTTGGATCCAAAGAAAGCATAAAGCTGGATGCAGTCCAATGGCATTGTGTAAAGGACACTCTCTTGGATGTGTGGGTCTTTTATTTGGGGTGGCCCAAAGCTTATTGTGGGGTTCATATTTCTGGTTCCATGTTTGTAACTATCTTATGGGATTATCACAATGTGTACTGAGCAAACATTCCAGTTTTCACTTGAGAGAGTTATTGTTTATCTTGAAGGGGACAGTCCCCCAATCATGGAGTTATATGATAAGAATTATATGATGTTCAAAGCTTATTTTGGGGTGCAGGGGTATTTTAAGTTCTTATTCAATTTGTTGACTGAACTCTGTTTCAAACTTTCCCACAATCAAGGAACTTGGAATTATCAACCAACTTCAACATAGTCTTATAAACAAACAAGGAAGAAGATGTTCTCATGTGAATTCTTGTCTTAAATATGTGATTTCTTGCCTAATGTATTAATTAACATTAAGGGCTGTAACATGTAACATTAAGGGCTGTAACATGTAACATTAAGGGCTGTAACATGTAACATTAAGGGCTGTAACATGTAACATTAAGGGCTGTAAGTGCATTGAGATGAAAAGCAATAGAGAATAGCAGTAAAAGGACACAGTACCATTTTTCTCCTCGGCCAAGAAGAAGAATTTATTCTTGTTCAGCTTCTTCCAGAAACAGATGTCTATTCTACTGTAGCTTTTCAACTTGTAAATAATTGTGGTCTGTTTGCATTTTGTAGTGAATCATGAGGGAGGCTGCAGATGGTGTGAAGGCTGCAGCTGTGCAGATGCAGAAAGAACTGGGAGAAGGCTGGAGTACCCGGTGGGGAGGGGGGCTGCATTGGCATTCCTGTACATGAGAGGGAGAAAACAGCTGAGAGAGAAGATTGACACAAGGGGGAGAAGAGTAAATTGAGCTGAAGGATATTGAACTGCTGCTATGAATGGGGCTAATAGTTATTGGTTGTGCTAGATATTGAGGAACTATGAAGGTGTCTAGAAATAGAAAGATTTGCTTTACAAATCAACTTATTAAATAAGACTTTTCACAGTACACTAAGAGTTCATTCAGATATGCTGTCAAATGGGGGTATCATTTCACCCACATAATCCCCTGAATCTGGATTCAGATGAAAATATAATGTGTGCTTGTGATACATGACTCCTCCATGCCTAGAAACTATGGTCACAATCTACAGAAGTGAAATATACATGTGGAGGAGAATCTTCCATGCAGTTGGAATTTCAGTTTCTGTTGCTGCAGTTCTTACTGCTGAAGAGACAGCTAAACAGTGGGTTCTCTCTTCAACAGTGGGAACATCTGTTGCATAGACAGCAAGGAAAGGTCCGATGGTGCATGAATGTTTTTACCATCCTTGCATATGGATCAAAACTTTTATATAGAATCATACTAAAGAAACTTTAATGTAATATGTTGGGAAGCAAGTTGTGTATGTTGCAGATTTCCATTTTATAGTGTGGATTTCCCAGAGGGGAATCACTAGTAGGTAACAATCTATCTGGATGGACATTATTATGTCTTTTAGTCCTTGGTAGCGGTGAAAAATGGGGCAGGATATTAATCAGAAGTGAAGTGGAATTGTACTACTGAATTGTCTTATTGAGATAAGAACTAGAATTGTACTAAACTAGCAGGAGTTCAAGAACCGTTTTGTAGAGGATCAAGTAAGAAGAATGAAGTAAAACTCTTAGGAAGGAAGTGAGGAAGCTTCAAGAGGTTATCTCTAAATAGAGAATCTGGCTAAACCTGAGATTTCGCATAGTTTGAAGACCAAGGGCACAATCCTAAGCACATTTAGACAGAAAAAAGTCCTACAACTCCCAGCATTCCCCAGCCAGCCATACTGGCTGAGGAATGCTGGGAGTTGTAGGACTTTTTTCTGTCTAAATGTGCGTAGGACTGCACCCTAAAGCATAGATTTTAAGACCAATCACTCAAGGCAGTTATTTTAAAAAGTAGCAAGTGGGGAGGAGGGAAACTGCCTCTTTATATATTTCATACAGAATGCTGCACTTGAATCTTTATTAAAGCTAGTGTTTTTGTCTTAAGGTCAAAAGTCCTAAATGAGAAGTGAATATTTAACTACTCTTTCAAGGGCAGTCAGCAATCTCTGTTTATTGGAACATGAGATTAGAGGAGTGAAAACAACATATCCAGAGAGCTACAACGCTTTCCAGTGCCATTGCACAACCTGCAGATTTAACAGACCATAGTAAAAATAACACATCTTGAATAGCCAGTAAGAAAAATGTGTATCTCTTCCTGGATATAGACTGTGCCTTCTGAGATGTTAGTGCCAGAATTAGTGTGTGTTCTGACTGTGGAGAAAAGAAGTACGTACTTTCAAAAAGACATCACCTCACGTTAGGTATGAATTAACATGTTTAATCTCAACATCACCGATGTTTAAATAGTGTTAATAGGCTGTGAGGCATTTGTCATGTTGTGGCAACACCTCTGTAATGTCTGCATTTTTTGTAGGCCATAAGCAGCAGCATCCACAGACCTTGAGTTAGAAGTTCTCTGCAAAATTTCCTGTAATTTCTTTGGCAGAAGAAATTTCTGCCTGCTGCTCACGTTTGTGGGACCCTGGGCAGGATATGACTTGCCCTTGGGGCTAACCTGACTCACCTGCCTAGAGTTGTGGGGCACCTGGAGGGGGCAACTTGGGAAGGCTGCCCTTGAGCACATGCAAGATGTGGCTTGGGGGATAGGGGAGGGCTCTTTCCTGCCTTTCCCCTGGGCAGGATTTGGCTTGCCCTTATATTGTGGGCCTGATGCCTACAAATTATTTAGCTAGTTTCCCACACTGTCACTTGCAGATCTGGTTAAGGTTGTTAAATCTGAATAAAAGTGACCTCAGTTCACCCAGTTACTTTTGTCAGCCTTTGCATTCTTCCTCCATTTTCAAAGCCCTAAAACTGGATTTTGTGCCTGGTCAGTATAAGAGTTTGGGGCTATAACTTTTCTTTGCCCATTTTGGGCCCCAGAATATTAACTATGATGGAAGAGAACCATAATGTATGGAAATTGTTTATAGAAGCATCATGGAAAAGATGAAGAGTAGATAGTACAAAAATGTGTGTAACATGTATGGAATAAATCTTGTTTTTTCAGACTTCACTTAAGGGAAAAAAATAGCTCCTAGAGCCCTGGCCTTTCAAATGCGAACTTTTCTCTGTTTCACTTGCTATCAGACACTATGCAATAATCAGATAGTGAGGTATTGATGTATAATTGTTAGGGCAAAATATTGCTTACCCACCCTCCTTTTCTGTCAGCTGTAGCATTCACAGTACCCTACTGCTCTTTGTTCGCCATTTTCACTCCATGAAAGAAGTTGAGTGTATCAATGCATGAACATTTCAGAATAACTTATTTATGAATAATTATCGGTGCACATTTTTTTCATAAGAAAGTCACACCTTTTCCTTATGTGCTCACATAAAAGAAAATTTGTATACACAATGTTAAGAAAACAAAATTGGCATACCCAACTGCCTACCAAGGTAGGTAGCACTATTTCAGTGACGATAAACTATCCAGGGAAATACTGCCTTTGCAACATTTTACATTTTAGCTTACATTTTAAGGTTTTCTAAATCTGCTTTAATTTCTCCAAAATCACTACATGCTATTCAGATCATACATCTCATCAGATATACCTTCCATTTCAGTTGCGTGATTAGAAAAACTTTTCTCCTGTTCATAGTTCTGATACATGTGCCATTCAGTGCAGGATAGCCCAGAGGCCTGACAGGAATGCCTTCCTATATGAGCTCTCACATGTTTGCACCTACAATGCACTCACTGCCTTTAGTATATTATCTGGTGCAGGGTTTTCTTTCTTGAATGTAATGGTAAGCACCTCGCCTTCTATCTAAATCAGTGGTCTTCAGCTGGTGAGGTGGTATCTTCTACTCGATAACAGCCTGATCTAAGGTAGTTTGCAACAAGAAGTGGGACCCCAAATACACGTTTCGGTTAAAGATGGATCCTGTGTTTGAAAAGTTGAAGGGTACTATTCGAAATGCCAGCCATGGCCAACAGATGGGACGTTCATGTGAAATAGAGAGTGGGCACATAATGGCAGCAGATTGAACTGTTTGTAGGTTAACTTTGGGATGTTTACCCCACAAACAGCCCAAAGCATCCAGGTTCGCATGTCACGAAGCAATATTCAAATTGGAAATGGCTTGTGTGTGGCTTGCAACCTGACGAATCGTGGGTTAATTGACCTGCACTTGGCCAATATTACATGTGAACCCGGTCAGTGCTCCACTATAGCAGTTTGCTAGTTTGCCCTTTTTGCTGTGGTGTGAGCATCATGTGCTGGAGGCATGTTCTGCTCAAGAAACAAGGGTAGTGCTGTGCAGAACATCTTGTACCAGGCACCATTAACATTTGGGTGATGAAGCTTGACCATATATATTACATACATTTTTGAAGTACAAGCAAGGTTGATTCTTGTAAGATGAAGTCTTTCCCGCAGTCACTGAAAGCATCAGGGAACTTCATTTTCCCATGCCACTGCAAATTCCTTTTTCTTCATTTCATTCATTACTATACAGCCCCATAGCCAAAGCTCTCTGGGAGGTTCACAAAAATTAAAAACCATTAAAATACATTAGACAAAGTACAAAAAAGCATTTGCCTAAAAACATACAGACAGATAATGCACATATGGACAACATATATCTAAAAACAATTTTTTAAACACTCAGTCAAAGACAGTCTAAGATGTAATTAAAACTCATTATATGCTGCCAAATACCAGGGAGAAGAAGACAGTTTGTAACTGGTGCCAAAAAGATGACAATGTTGGCACAAGCCGGGCCTCATGGGGGAGATCATTCCATAATTGGCCACCACCAAAAAGGCCCTCTCATTGCTGCCCTCAGAGCATCCCTTGGAAGAGGCACCCAGAGGAGGGCCTTGGATGCCAAGCATAGTGTAGGGGTCAGTTCATGCCGGGAGAGGCTTTTCAGGTCAAAACCAACACTTTGAATCTGGCTCAGAAATATACTGGCAGCCATCTTCAAAGGCAGCCCCACATAAAGTGCATTGCAGTAATCTAACTTGGAGGTTACCAGAGCATAGGCAACTGAAGCCAAGTTATTCCTGTCCAGATAGGAGCGTAGCTGGGTCACCAACCAAAGCTGGTTGAAGGCACTCTGTGCCGCTGAGGCTACTTGAGCCTCAAGTGACAAAGATGGCTCCAGGAGGACCCCCAAGCTACGAACCTGCTCTTTCAGGAAGCTCTAGGAGGAAGGTTTTTTTTAAAAAAAGGCCTGACTCCTGTGTGGTGTTTGGGCTGCCAGTTCTCCATGCATGAATTAAAAGTATTGCATTCATATATAACAATTGCATTTTGTACTCAGAATGGTCATTCCAGATGTAAAGCCTGTAATCCTGAACTCAGTTACATGTGTTTTATTATATTTCTAGCGGATAGGTCCCTGTGATTTCACGGAGGATTTTAAGTCCTCCTTAAGCAAACAAAGAATAAGGTATTCTTCCATTCTTAGGGTTCATGATTTTAATCGACTAATTAGCTCTGTGATCCAGAGTCCTTTGTGTTTGGCCAAGTGCTTTTACTGACATTCCCCTCCCTTTTTTAAAAAACCATAAATCATAGTCTAAAGGGTTGGGTGAGGGTGTGTGACTTCATCAGAAAATGTTGTGAAAATGTAAGTAAAAGTAGCTCTGTGCAGCTTCCAGGCAAGGGTCATATTCAATTTAGGGTGCAATCCTATGCAAATTTAGACCAAAAAAGGCCTACAACTCCCAGCAGGCCCAAGCTAGTTGTAGGCCTTTTTTCTGTCTAAATTTCGATAAGATTGTACCTTGATTTTAGTCTATAGATATCGTTGTTAGAGGTCTTTCAGTCACATATTATTGTGCGGCTTCTATTCTCCCCCCACCTCAAATAACTCCTGCTTTATCCCTATCCTCTACATGCAGGTAGATCTTGAAAGCATCTAACAAAGTTGTTAAGAAGTGTTACAATTTGAGGAAAAGAAGCAAAAGCCCCACAGCACATTGCACAAGATTTCCCAAAATCTTATCAGATAGACAGGGCAGCAGTAGCATCTAATACAAAGCTATGAAGACGCTGCTGTGATTAATACAGAATATAACCCTGAGGATGAAACTACGAATTACAAGCGAGTGCATGTAAATGAAGCCTAAGCTTTTTTACAAGTGGAAAGCAGCAGGAGGCTTCATTTCTGAGCAGAGAACTGGTGGAGTGGGGGATTTCTGCTCGGATTTGCCTTCTACTTGCTTTTTTTTCTCCTTCCTGCAGGATTCTAGATTCATACTTGCTATTTATAGGTAAATGCACATCTGGAACCCTTTCTCTCTGCTCATAATCAAAGCCTGCAAGCTTTAGGTTTGTTTTTTAGGTGGCTGCTTTATTAGACATATTTGCTGTAATGTGTTGTTGGTCCTTGAAGTAAGAACCGCTCTGGGATGAGATGTAGTTTTGCTTACCATTCGGAAAACCTTTACCCTCATAATGGGCTGTGAGTGTAGAAAGTTAACCACAAAACCCGGACTTTGTATTGTGTACCCATGGAACTAAGTGGGATTAATCTTTAGCCGTAGGTAGTATATTTTCATATTATTAAACTATAATATTAGGCTTTCTGTTTTGATATCTTCTGTACAAACACATTTTTAACTATGAATAAATTGTTTCCATCTCATTTGATGAAGAAATTATATAGTCTTGATAATGAGTTACAACAGCAATACAAAATGAATTGTTCTACCTCTTTGTTGAGTATATTTCTAAATGTCTGTATTGATGTAGACATCTGTAACTTACTTCAAAGTATTATCTGGCACACAATTTGTAGTTTATGAAACAGCTCTAATAAGGATACTAATAACTCTTAAGACGTGGCATAGTGGGTAGGGGGCTGCATGCCTTTTTGGCAGTGTAAATTGGAGGCAAGGGGAGCTTGATCCAGTTTGGGGCCATAGTGATGGTGGGTAGGTGGGTGGCGGGAAAGGATTGAAGTCTCCCTACCCCACATGCTAGGATCCCAGTCTGTGTAGTAACATGTAGTCTCACCTTATGAGGTGTCCCTCTGTGACAGAATTAATATGAAAACCTTGTAGTACTGGCAGCATTCTAGCTTCAGCCTGAAACTGAGCATGCCTGGCATAACTTTGCCAGCAGTTGTTGCCATAGGCTTTCATGGGGCAGAAAAACCTTAATAACGTTTCAGCCACTGCTCAGAACTTCATCAAACCACGGACAGGCACACCTCAACAAGCCTGATTAGCATACATCAGTAGTTTGCACTAACGTTTGAAAGAAATGTATGATATGCTGAGCCGCAGCTCGGAATAAAAAGTACAACGGTGTCCATTTTCAGCACTTTTTAACTTGCTGTACATGTGGCAATTTGTATCAGATCAATTTGAAATTTTGTGCACAATTGTAGACCTCATTGGATATATCATGGATGTGAAGTTTCAAATTATTAGCCCAACTGTCATTTTTATAAGCAATAGAGTTTTGAGGCTTATAATGGCAGAACCCTTTTTGTGACTCATCGTAACTAAAGTGGCGTTCCTGTGCCCCTTTAATTAAAATATTTGATTTATTAATTAATTCCTGTGGGCAGCTCTCACATCTGTCCCTGGGGCCATTTAAACATAGTGTGAACAAGGAAGTGACCTCTCAAGACATTGTGGTTCTTTCAACCCTCTATATATCTTTATGTCTTCCCCCCCTTTTCCAACTGGTCAATTCCTCCTCCCACCTGATTGTCAGGTTTTCATCTCTTTCAGTCTGTCTGTGTGGTTTTCATTATGGGATGTGTTTTTGGGGTTTCCCCCTTTATATTTTTGGAGCACCAGCAAAGCTTGAGGTTACCCCCATCTGCTGACATATTTGTCTTGTGTGTAGATGGTGCAGATTTGGCTGCATATGCCATTCAGGCATGGAAAAACCTAAATCAATATTAGAAGAAACAAGTGAGACCCCACAACAAAATGTTGCAATGTATCCCTGTGTTACTCAGTGTGAACCAGGAAATGACCTCTCCAGAGAATGAGATGGTTCTCTATAACATTTTTATCTGGGTGACACTTCCCATTCCACCCACTCCGTTCTGTTCCCCTCTCCCACCCAGTTTTTGGGGTGGGGCTTGTTCTATCAGACTGCTAACATTCCATGACACCGAGAAATTATGGGGCTGTTTGGGGTTTCGCCATCCTCGGTTTTTTCCCCTGCAGATGGTTTTTACTTGTGAGTGAGTATCTTGCAGCTCTGCAAGTACGTCTCTCTTGAACATGGGTGGTGCAGTTTTGGATTCATAACCAAGAGCACAGGAACGCTCAAAGCAGTATTTGAAGGAATTATATAGGGCTGTTGCATAGTCACAGAAACAGCTGATTAATTGTATGAGTTTGAGTAGCTACATATGGGAGAAACCATTTGCTCAGAGCAGTAGCTGTAGTGGCAGCAGGACTACCTAATGGACTGGAGGGAGGACATTTGTCCCTCAGGACCTCCCTTTGTTACCATGGGCTTTTAGGGGAGAAGAATAAAAAGCCACATGATACAATTATTTTGTTACCATTCACAACACCTTGTATTCTGGGTATGTCATTATGAGATAAATATTATATACTTATAAATATTGATTATTTATTAAGTAATTAATTATGGTGAACCACTTTCAGAATATGGCCCCCTAAGGTAAGGTACTGCTTTTGTCATCTTAGTTTCATTTCCCAGGTTAAAGGGCATCCTTTATGGAATGCTGTCAGAATTAGACTTAGGACTGAATTTCTATCAAGGCAACTGAGGAAAAGATTTACAAATGAATATTTTTTTAAGCCACTGTGAGATAGTGGAACTTGGTACCACAACTAACATAAAGTATTTATTTATTTATTTATTTAAAATATTTATTGGCTGCCTTTCAGAGCAGAAGCCCTCCCAAGGCGGCTTACAACAAGAAAACACATGACCATTAAGATATTAAAAGTGATAAAAACATAAGTGATAAAAACAGCAATAAAAGCCACCAATAAAAACCAGCAATAGCAACAAGCAGCAATCATATCAGGAAAAAGCCAAGGTAAAACAATATGTTTTCAAGGCCTTCTTAAAAGCCTGCAATGATGGAGGATGGTGGACCCCCGATGGTAACTTATTCCGAAGGTGTGGAGCCACTGCAGAGAAGGCCCTCTCACGTGTGCTCACCCACCTAACTATTCTCACAGGTGGGCAGATGAGAAGGGCTTCTCTTGCTGATCTTAAAGTGCAGGCAGACTGATATGCAGGTGGTCCTTCAAATAATTTGCTCCCAAACTTTTTAAGGCTTTAAAGGTCAAAAACAGCATTTCAAATTGGGCTTGGAAACACAATGCAGCTGGTGCAGTATAGGCATGTTATGATCAAATTGCCTTGCCCCCACCAACACTTGGGTGGCTGCATTCTGCACCAGCTGAAGTTTCTGAACCGACTTCAAAGGCAGCCCCATGTATAGTGCATAGAACCATAGAATAGTAGGGTTGGAAGGGGCCTATAAGACCATCGAGTCCACCACCTGCTCAGTAGAGGAGTCCAAGTCAAAGCATCCCTTACAGATGGCTGTCCAGCCTCATCTTCAGTGCCTCCAGTGTGTGAGAGCCCACCGCCTACTTAGGTAATTGGTTCCATTGTTGTATTGCTCTAACGGGATGTTTTTCCTGATGTTCAGCCGGAATCTGGCTTCCTGTCACTTGAGCCTATGGTTCCATGTCCTGCACTCTGGGGTGATCGTGGCCTTCCTCTCTGTGACAATCTTTCAAGTACTTGAAGAGTGCTATCATGTCTCCCCTCAGTCCTCTCTTCTCAAGGCTAAACATGCCCAGTTCTTTCAGTCTCTCCTCATAGGACTTTGCTTCCTGTCCCCTGATCATCTTCATTGCCCTTCTCTGAACCCTCTCCAGTTTGTCTGCATCTTTCTTAAAGTGTGGTGCCCAGATCTCGACACCGTACTCCAGATGAGGCCTAACCAGTGCTGAGTAGAGGGGAACTAGTACTTCATGTGATTTGGAAGCTGTACTTCTATTAATGCATCCCAAAGTAGTATTTGCCTTTTTTGCAGCCACATCACATTGTTGACTCATATTCAGCTTGTGATCTACAACAATTCCAAGATCCTTCTTGCTTGTAGTATTCTTGAGTCAAGTATCGCCCATCTTGTAACTGTGCATTTAGTTTCTTTTTCCTAGGTGCAGAACTTGGCATTACAGTAGTCCACTAGTGCATGGATAACTGGGGCAAGATCTGTTCTCTCCAGATAGGGCTGCAGCTGGTGTACCAGCCTAAGCTAGTAAAATGCACTACTGGACACTGCAGACATCTGGGCGTTCCCAGTTAGTGCAGAGTCCAGGAAGACTCCCAAACGGCACAGTTGGTCTTTAAAGAATCTTAAAAGGTTTTAAGATTGTTATGGCATTCTAGTCTATACGAGCAGATACAGGTCATATTTACTGGTCAGACCCTAAGAGAATAACATTTTGGATGTCAGAAGAAATGACTGGCTATAGTTTACCATTGGATCCTTCAGTTATATTGACTTGGTTTTCACATCACAACAACCCTGAGTTGTTGTGAGTGAAATGGGAGTGAGCAAGCATACACACTGCTTCTCACCACCTGATTGCTCCCATTGCACATATTTTGTTATATGAATGTGAGACAAATTATTCTCTTAGTTGAGCAGGAAATAATTGATCATCTTACTGCTGCAAGGATTAGTGATGACTGGGAAAAGAAAGTGACCCTGCTAATATCAGACTGGTTATTAAGGATCGGGGAGGGGGGTGTTCAAATTAACAAACCTTGGCAGAGTCAGAGAAGGCAGGTATGTTTATTTGAACATTTGAAAAAGTGAGGATTTACATAACGTATTGGAATTTGAAGGCCCAGGATTCCTTTCAACCACACGGGAACACGTTGAATTATGATTTCCGTATGATTTTGTTATGAGGAAATGAATTATGTCATTGAATGTCACTGATTTTTTGTCATTGAAGATATTGGAGAGAACAACTCTATGGGGATTGACGGCCACCTCCAAACCCAGGGGCAACAGCCTATCCACTGCAGGGCAGGAGGAGCGCATCTCCTCCATGCTCCTACAGCCCTGCTTTCGCGGCTAGACAGCCAATTTCAGCTGTCTGGCCGCAAGACCTCGGAGCGTGAGGTGGGGAAGCCGGACAAAACATAGGAAGTGTCATACTTGCACTTCCAACCGCCCCCCCCCCCCCCCGGAACACCCCGTTTCACCCGCTCTGCTCTTCCAAGCACGGAGCAGATCTACGTTGCCTATGAGGTGGTGCAGGTCAGGGAACTGACCTCGGAGTGCGGACTCCGAGAACCGACCAATCCTATGGCCATCTAGCCACTGAGTAGCAGCCATAGGATTGTGCCCTAAGTAGATTTTGTTATTTGAGATTATGTAAGTTTAAATATGAATATATCCTTATTTGATTTTTTTTAATGCCCATATAAATTGATTCTCTTCTCTCCCTTTACATTTTTTCTCTTGTCTTTACATTTATATGTAAAGACAAAAAACCCCCACCCCATTATGGCGCAGCAATTGTTCCACACATGCAGCATCAATATAATCATGCACGCTTTCATATCCAAGTGTTGGGTTGCAAAATCACATCTAGAGATGCTTCCAGATGGACAGGTGCTAGTGATACTGATCAAAAGGCATTGTTCAGTCTATCCCTCCTCTGTGGTAAGAAAAAAGATAGAAGAAGCGATGGGAAAACATGGAAAGGTTATAGATGGAAGACACTGTCTGGACCCTTTTTATGTTTCTGTGTTTGAGGCAGAGTGATTGCGCAGTAAAAGCCTCTCTGGAAGCATCCTGACATACCACTGCAATCTTGCCCAGAGAAACATTTTTGTGTGTGTGATTGCTTAAACAGCTCCTATGCACAATTTCCTATATATCATTCATGTGCATTAGTCATTTGATGTGTATAATGGCTTCTGCAACCAGTGTGTACCATCATCATCCCATCTATTTCTGAAGTTCAGAGAAGAACGTGGATCCTTACGTAGCTAAAATGGTACCATCCATGAACAAGAGGATTCGGGGAAACCCAAAGTGTGCAGAAGTACAAAAAAAAATTAGAAGAAAAACTAAGTCGGCAGAAACACCCCAAAACAGCCTAATGAGGAAATTTTGGTAAACTTGGAATGAGTGTATATTCAGGTAAAAAGAAAGGGAAAGAAATCTAAATTAAAGTGGTAACGTTTGGGCAGAGTCTTCAGAGAGGAGTTGCATAATTGTGGAATACTCAGGGGGAATCCTATATTCCTTTTGAACGGTATTGCCCAGTCAAGAGAGCAGTGTACTCACTTGGCCTGAGGGCCATCACATAGCACCATAAACTTGGCATTCTCAGCAATGCCTTCTATGTAGGTATACTTATTTTTTAAATCAGCCATCGTATGCACATTTGTCACAGGACGTGTGGGGAAAGCTACTTGCTGCCTTCAGTTCACCTTATCCATAAGCTAACTGCCACCTTCCAATTTTGTTATTATGAACAACAGTAAGACAGCCAAGGGGCATCTTATTAAAAAAAAAAACCCTGTCTTTTTAACTGCTTTCTTGTTTTGCAAGGTTAAAGATGTCATTGAGGCATAGGATTGCTCCCTCCATTAGCTTAACATCTGTTTGGAGTGAATTGATGGAAAGCATAATTAAAGATATAATTATCAAGCATATAGAAGACTATATGTTGAAAAAGAATCAATGTGGCTTCTGCAAAGGTCCTCCTATGGACTGGTAGCTGGTTAAAGAACTGAAAGCAGAGAGTAGGAATAAATGATCAGTTCTAACAGCAGAGGGATGTAAACAGTGGGGTCCCCCAAGGATCTGTGTTGGAACTGGTCCTTTTTAAATGGCCTGGAGTTAGCAGTGGTCAGCAACGAGGTAACCAAGTTTGCAGATGACACCAAAATATTCAGGGTGATAAAAATAAAAGCGAGGGAAGGATATGAGGAATGAATACAGTGTTTGGGGCTTTTTAGCTTAGAAAAGAATGAGTAAGGGGAGACATGACAGAAGTGTATACAATTATGCATGGTGTGGAGAAAATGGGTAGAGATGCTTTTCTCCCCCTCATAATACTAAATCGCAGGTTCATCCAGTGAAGCTAATTGGTGGGTTATTCAGGACAGAAAAAGGGGCACACTTCACACACAGCATAGTTTCAAAGTATAAACCTTTTGCTTCTACAAGATGTGGTGACTTTAAAAGAGAACTGAGCAAATTCACGGAGGATAAGGTGATCTGTATTTATTAGCCCTGATAACTATATATCATCTCCTGTATCACAGGCATCATGCCTCTGACTATCAGTCACTGGAGAACAACTGCGGGAGAGTGGTAGTGACCTTATGCCTGGCTTATGTGCTTCCCGTGGGCATCTGATTGGCCTGTGGGAGAAACAAGATGCTGGACTAGATAGGCCACATGTGGGCTACCTGCAGGCTGCATTCAGGTCTCAAGACCAGCTTATTGAGTGCCCTAGCTGCCCCCTGAATTCCCCCCCCCTCTGATTTACTTCCGAAATTTCCTGCAGTAAAATTGCTCCTAATATTTCCTGAGAGCAGCCAGGTACCCTAACTGCCACCCCACTGATGTTGTCTTAACCCTGAAATCACTGCTGATTTGCAGAAGAGAAGCAAGAGGGCTGCTGCTGCTGCTGCTAGAGACCCTCCAGTCTATGCTGGGGCCTATAACAAGCTGGCTCCTCAATTCACCCACTGAATGCTTATGCCAAATTGTCTTCTAGCAGACAGTTTAGTAGCTGCTGTTATAGGGCTGACCACAGACAATGCCAGCACTCCCTGATCTATCTGGCACACTCTATAAACATACCTCTAAGCTGCTTCTGCTCTGGTTGAGTCGAGTCTGAAGCACTCCCGAAAGAGCAAAACTTAAGCAAACAGCAAAGTAAGTGGAATTAGAATTAAACATTTTTCCACAGCAGTCAACGTCAAACCACTCAAACCAACAAGCTTTCAGCATGAATTCATAGAACTGCAAAGCAAATTCATGGAACTGCAAAGTGGACCTTAAGACCAAGTACAAAACTGTTTGCAACAGCGAGGTACTGCTGAAATTCTACAAACTACATACCTGTAGAACAGTTTTCAATCCTGAGGACACATGCACAGGAATTGACATTGTTCTTTTGAACTACATACTCCTGTGAGCAGCTGCTTTCAGAGCTTTCAGTTACGAAGAACTGTCATTGTGTGAGAATAACAAACATGAATTTGGAGAACCAGTTGAGAGTAGCAACATCATCAGTTCCACCAGATAACAACGCTCACCAAGGAAAAACAAGCACAGGTATCACATTAATGTGAGCTGAGCATTATATATTTCCCCTGTGGAACCAAAAACAATTGAAAAGTTATACCAGTGATTGTGCTCCTTTTATTTTTCAGCTCAGAAGATGACTGTGCCCCTTTTGGATCTGGCCCTTCCCCCACTGGCATGAGGCCTACTGGTCACCCAACACCAGACATGGCCCTCAAACTGGAAAAGTTTGCCTACCCCTGAGAGAGGCCTTTGGTCTGATTCAGCAGGGCTCCTCTTATGTTCACTGTTATACATTCTGTGTGAACAGAATGCTGGACTGATCCAACATGGCTCTTCTTATGGAACAATTTTTTGCTCCTCAATAGGGGATTGTTCTGAAGTGTTGGCAACCAATAAATATTATAGAGAAGTGTGAGAGTTTATATGCTGATTTTCCTACTGCTTGGGGGGGGGGAAGCAAAAATCACACTGAAATCTTTGCTATAATAGTTTGTTTCTTGACAGTTACACATGAAACATCTGTTTTCTAGAAATAATTTTTATTTTAAAATAGGATAATCAGTCAAGAACAAAAAAAGTAAGCTTCAACAGAGTTTGAGAGGTTATTTAAATAATCAATTGTTATGCATTAGGAATTGTATATATTATTTCAACAGTAAACTGCTTCTAAAATTGAAAGTATATATCTAATAAGTCTTTAAAAGCTAGTACTGAAATGGCTGTGCTTTGGGGATTAAATTTTAACTGTTAACATGAACTTTAATTATTAGGATGTCATCATGCATTAATATTTGAAAGTGTAAAGATATAGTGTGTTGGCTATCTGAAATATTTGATCTTCAAATTATTCAACTGGCTCTAGAAACATATTTAATACATATCTGACAACATCTGCATGGAATACAGTTATTACAGTAACAGTAACAACTGTATTCCGTGCAGATATTTTCAGATTTGCATTAAATATGTTTCCAGAGCCTGTTAAACAATTTGAAGATCAGATATGCCTGTATGCTTAAATGCTAACTTTTCAGGCTCAGTCTATGCATGTGTTTCAAGGTTTTGTCAAAGTTCACTTTCTGCTGTTTTTAAAAAAAAGTTACATTGTGTACTTAATAGTGCAATACTGCACATGTCTACTCAGAAATAAGCCTCATTAAATTCAGTGGCATTTATTCCCAAGGTAAGTGTGTGTAGGATTGCAGCCTTAAATCAGCTACAAGTTTTTATCGGTTAAAAGGTTATTGTTACTTGGGCAACACATTAAATACTTTAAAACATCCACGTGTAACAGACATTTTAGAAATTACAAAGAATCTTGTGGCACCTTAAAGACTAACATTTATTCTGGGATAAGCTTTCATGAACTACAGTCTACTTTACCAGGTACATGGAGTATTATGGAGAGTTTCCGTTTTTTATACACTGTTAAAAGTATTTTTACAGTATAAATATATGGTGTGAACAATGAGGTTAAAAGAAAATTCATTTCCAAAGTACCGATGATGACAATCATTTTAATAGTGGTCATTCACAGTGCAACTGTTACTAATAACCAACATCCTGGCGCTAAGTAAGCCAATTAACATAGGTAGAGCAATCAAAATCTGTTATCCCAATTCAAGACTCTGGTGATAGAATTAAACCTGTTGATGAATTCAGCAGTCTCCCGCTCTAAACTGCCTTTGAAGTTCCTTTGCTCCACAATGGCCACTTTAACATCTGTGATAGAGTTCTCCCACTGATTCCTGAATATTGCCATTTCTGATGTCAGATTTGTGTTCATTTATTATTTTCTGTAGACTGATCTGTTTGTCCTATGTAGAATGCAGAAGTGCACTGCTGACAGAAGATGGCATATGCATATCTCAGCTAAAATCAGAGCGCCTTTAACAACTTTTATTTATATGCAAATGTATGCTGTTTTAATTAATTAAAATTCATATCAGTTAAGATTTCTTTTAATTTGGAGACAGCCTCCCAAAATTATTTCCTATGGCCTCTTTCCTAGGGGCTGTCTTCACAAGCAAATTCGTGCAAAGTTAGAGCAGTTTGGATTGCGTCATGACAGATGATGTCATCACCAATCCACTTGCCAACCAGCTGCTTCCCTCTTGAAAAGCTGCATTCTCTGAAACTCCTTTTCCTGCGACCTTTTTACTGAAAGTGGCTCCCTGGTGGTTTTACCACAGTGTGCCATGTCTCCCCACATTAAATCCTGGGTGTGCCTCTGTGACCTGACGGTGATGTGGTCAGGTGGGTGGGACGCCCCATTCCCTCTTGTTTCCCCAGTGGTGGTAGTATTTCCCATTGAAAAAATCCCCAGGAGTGCAGCAGTGGCCCCTCACATTACTGCAGTAGTGGGGACACTCATTCACCTTAGGTAGCCTGCTTTTAATCTTTAACATACCCCTCTTCTGGGCCTATTTACTCGGAAGTAAGAAATAAATCTCGCTCCCCTGCAGTGCAAGGATTAAAGGCTAACTTTAGTAACTCGCCCTAAAGCGCTCTTTCGTTTCTCCGATGCTCTCTTAAATTGGTATTGCGATTTTGTGCTTCTTTGATGTTGTGTAGTTTCTTTGTTATGTAAGGTCCCTTCTCTGCTTCATCACAGTCACAATCTTTGGGGTTTACAGGAATTTCTCGTTGCAAGCAGGGAGAAGGAGAAAGGGGGATTGGAAGCAATAAATCTGCAGCAAAGTGCTGGAATGGCGTGAAATTGCGTGAGGGAAAGCCCTCAGAGGGAGCCTTCAGATGCTGCACTCGAGACCTGGGGATTTTGGCTTCTTCAGGGAAATCTTCACACATGGGGAAAAATAGTCGCTCTCCATTCATAATAATGTAGTAGCAGGAGGGAGCCTAGACAGGGGTGGGAAACAAGTTTCATTGATTGAGCAGTCCCTGCCAGTTTGATGACATTCAGTTCTACTCCCGCCACCTACCCAGAAGTATGTTCCTTTCCAGCACTGTGTGACCCCTGAAAACCAGATTTCAACGGTATTGTACACTCGACTTATCTTGCTTCATGTGTACCTGATGGACCAAAGCTGATTCCATGAAAATCCGGGTAATACCCCAATGCGCTTCTCATTCCGTTATCATGAAGATCCCCCCCAATCTCACCCACTTAATGTAAAGGTGAGGGACTAGGACAACAGTCTTTGCTTCATGGAAAATAGTGCAAGGAGCAGTAATGGCTAATAAGATGCATTTGTGCTCCAAGAATGATTAATAGTGGATGTGTACATGTAGATATCACACCTTTTTAAACAGGAGTTTGGGGTTTTCTGCATGCATTCAAACAGTGTGTTGTTACTGCACGTCCTCGTCTACATATGTATAATCATGCACATGTTTCCGACTTGTATGTGTTTAAGGGACTTCAGACAAAATCCATGTTCATCACAGCAGGAATTAGGACACCCAAGTGGGATACAAACACATACATAGAACAGAACTTTGAATGCAGTTTATTTCAAAAATAGGAAGTATGAACATGGGTATGAGCATTCAAATAGGCCTGGAAACGGTGTGGTTAATTCTTTAGAGGGGGAATTCTATAGAGGGGATAGGAGACCAAGGGAAAGAGGATGAGAAAACTAGGAGTGGCATGGTAGCATTTTAGGACTGATGAGAAAGAGAGGCCGTTAGACAAGCGAGGAACCTAAATCACATCTTGATAGCAATCCAAATGCAGATAGCTTGGTCTGAGGGTGCTTGGATAATGTGCTGAGCGGTAGGAGAGAGCTGGGGATTGAAATGAAAATATATAATAATTCCAGAGTAAAAAGAGTAGAAGGAGGCTGGTAGGGGTCTGTTGTGAGTAGGGTTGTTCTTCAGTTCCAAAGCATATGGGAACATATGCTTAACCAATCTTCCTTGGGGATAGGAACCCACTCTGCGTGAAGCCTCTTGACTACTCACCCACATTACTTTCAGGTGAAAGCCCATTCATTCTGCAAAGCAGAGATGTCCTCTCTGCTTAACTTGTTGTGATGAGGGAGCAAGAGTAGACAAAAGCCCTTATAATTGTCCTTAAGCCCTAACTAGCCAAGTGTAAAAAGAGTGCAACTGGGGAAGACGGGAAATTGGGAGAAGCAGGGGTGCTGACTAAATAAATGAGAAACTGCATATGAATGTTATTCCCCGCACCCCTCTGTAACAGAAAGAACAACTTCTTTTTAATACCTTAGTTTTGGGGAGTGTTTTTTCCCCCAAACCAAGGTAGGTTTCTGGTGTGCTAGTTTGACCTAAGCTTTCTTTTTCCATGGGTGAAACATGAGGTGTGTGGTGTGCAATTGGAGTTTTGTGTGCATAGCTGGGTGTAGGTACCTAAACTTAATGGCTATTAATGTGTTTACTGGCAGTGGCAGTATTTTGACATAGAGCTTTCCTCATTAGGAATTTAGGATGGCTAATTAAATGGGTGTGCCATGGATTATTTGATTGCATTAGGAATGTGACAGAGTTAACATTTGTATATTTCTGGAGCTCCCTCACCTGTTACACAAAGGGCAGGAACTCTTCCTGTTCTTCTTCGTCGTCTCTATGCATCACACATATGGGCTCTGCGCCTGTGCGGAGACTCGTTCGGGAAACTTCCAAGCTGCAGAGTTTTTGGGCGGGAAGTTCCCAAACGAGTCTCCACGCAGGCGCAGAGCCCATAAGTGTGAATGCACAGATGAGCACTCAAAGAACTACAGTTACGGGTAAGCAACCTGACTTTATACATGCTAAAGGAGGAGAACTAATATACATCTGGCTTGTTTCCCCATATGGCTGAACGTTTGCATATCTTTCCCAGAGAAAATTGAAATCTGAGGAGCCAAGGTGCTAGGAGATACTCAAACATGGCAGTGGGGCTGATCCTCTCTGTCGCACTCTACTACTGGACTATGGCTCCTGCCCTATCTATATTATTGCAACAGATACAGTACTAGAAATCATGGAACTTGTTAAGACTTCCCAGGGGAAAAGTTTAGAAAGAGGATGATTGGCCCAAAGGGGGGGAGGGGTTGGGAGTCCCAGTTGAGTCTATCACACTTTCGAACAAGAAATGTGACAGAGAAAGTAAAACAAAATGCATTTAAACAAGCCTTCCACCAGAGCTGTTTAGTTGCAGAGCATCATGAACATGATGGTAACTTTACAAAATTTGATCTGTCTGGGAGTCTGGGCTGCCTCACACATGAGGTGACCTCTACACCATCACAGTTCATAGCCACATCAGGTTCAAGTGGAGGTCTTGATTCACACTTGGGTGTTGTATACCAAGCTCTGAATGTGCTATTTGTGCTGTGGGGGTGGCATGTTTATTTAAGCCATTGCCGCTGCAGTAATTGTGTTGTTTCCATATATAAAATGCACACAGACAAGAACACTATCCATGCAGAGGTTCTGGTTCATACAGAAAGTACCCTAGGTTTGACCGGGATCCTGGTGGCAGTCCCACGTATTCCCAGGGCAGTCACATGAGGCTGCCTCCCATGTTGTGCTCTCACATAAAGTATTGTGAACAATAATAAATATTTTCCTGTTGCGTAATGTGACTGAAATAAGTGTGATTCACTCTGTTGATTACTATTGTATACTGTGGGGTAGCAGCTACAACGTTAGATTTGAATATGGGAAACATCACCTGACTACGTGACCTTAGGCAAGACACTGTCACACAGCCTAAACTACCTTACAGGGTAAATTTGGGTAGGGGAGTGATACAGATTAAAATAAATGGCTCATTTTGCCTTGCTTGTTTTCTTTTCAGACATCCAAAAATGCTAACTGACATACCTTGCCTCGCTGAAATGGTGGACACAGAAAGCCAGCTTTGTCCCCTTATTCCCTTAAAGGATGAGGATCTTGATAGTCCTTTATCTGAAGAATTTTTACAAGATATGGAGAACATAAAAGAACTCTCACGATCTATAAGCGGGGATAGTTCAGGAGCATTAAGTGTAACAGATTTCCAGTCACTGGGAAATGGACCTGGGTCTGATGGATCAATCATTACAGGTAAGAACTCTGTCATCTACAGTGGATTTTTTCAGATGTTCTTTATCAATTATGGCAACAATCTTTTATTTTTACTGATAGGTCCCAGAGCTCTGTGGTTCCACAGCCACATGTGCATCCCAATGGGCTCCTGCCCTTTGTCACTTGCCACACATATGCTGGTCCCTTTGCCCAAGGCATGTTGCAGTTTGAAAGGGGGTTGGCATTATGGTTGGAAAAATGATGTCCTATAACTCACAGACTGCCATAGGTTTTGCCACTGATATCACAGGTTTCATTAGGAAGTGTGTGGAGACTCTGGTGTTTATCAACACTGGAGTTGTAAAAGATGATTTCCCCATATTTAGAGCATGGGAATACCCCATCACTGCCACACACAATGGGTTTGCGCAGAAGAATACTGTAATCACAATATATTCCCACTCCAAGGCATAGTTTATGCTAGAGGTGGGTGCCTGGGGGTAAGGGCTCGTACCTGGGGTGGGGGCCTGGAGGTGGGGGCTTCAAGCTGGGGGCACTCACTGGTTTGGGGAGGAGCTCATGCCTGGGTCTGCTGTAATCACAATATATTCCCCCTCCAAGGCATAGTTCATGCTAGGGATGGGTGTCTGGGGTCAGGGCTCATGCCAGGGGTAGGGGGTCTTGAGTGGGGGACTGTGACAGGGGTGGGGGTCTTGTGGGAGCTTGGTTGGGGACTCCAGGCTGTGGAGGGCAGTTGGAGGGGGTTGTGCCCAGGTTTCTGCAGTGGAGGCTCATGGCCAATCTAACTGGTGGGGCAGAAAGACAGGGTCACTGGAGGCGGAACCAAGGGAGTCACCAGAGGTGGACCCAAGGCACTTACTTTGCTATACACAAGCCTTTTGCTACACAGTTCAACCCACCAGTCCGCCCCCCCCCCCCGACATTTCTCCAGAATAACAACACAGAGAAAGCCGTTTGAGGCAGAGCCCACTTATTGAAAGCAACAGGGAGGGGGGAAAGAGGAAGAAACCCATTTTGCAGACACATACATATGCTTATATGGGAGTAAGCCCCATTGAATTCAGTGAGATGTACTTCAGAGTAGACCTACTTAGGATGGCTGTATATATATCATCATTTGAAAGCACTTGGCACACACAAGCAAATAATGCCAATGCGTATTCTATCACTATCACAATAACAATAATGTCATCTTAAGTTGCAGCAGCATAAATTGAAAAGGATGTATATTAAGGACAGAATCCACCCACACTACACACACACACACGTAAGAGTGTGTATCATTTTGCAAATCCCTCTCCCCACACACACACCAAGCCCAAATACATTGTTACACAACATGACGGCACAGATTTAAATGCATTCCCTTTACCCCAATTTATTCAGTCACAACCCCATGGAAACAAAAAATGGAATCAACCACCCTTCTGCAGGGGCATGGCACAGCCCCTGTCATTCCCTCTCCCTGTCTTAATTGATTGACCTGGACCAAGCTGCTCTGCCAGGGGGCTCCAGAGAGCCCCTTTAAATCCCCGCCCCCCTGGCTGCATGCCACAGCTCAGATAAACATTCTAAAACATTTTGCTAAATGCTGTCCATGATAAGCTGCATCTATGTAAATCCCCTCTTATACACAGCTATTTAAATATAAAAGCCCTGCCCCTATTACATTTGGTCGCTCTGAAGAGAGAAGGAAAAAATGGGCATATATGGATCAAAACAAAAATGAAGTGGGTTCCATTTTGCAGTTTGGGATTAAAGGTGGGTCCTAGATCTGAAAAGGTTGAAGACTACCAGTTATAGTCTTCAACATACATCATACTGCGCATTTAAACATCCTCATTTTCCAAAGTTATGTGGTTTTTTAGCTTTCTGTTGACCTGCATTGATGACTTCTGGAATACAGACAGTTCATAGAATCATAGAATCATAGAATAGTAGGGTTGGAAGGGGCCTACAAGACCATCGAGTTGAGCAGTTCAGTACTACAAGTGGAACCTGTAGCACAGATGATGGGGCAAATTACATAGGAAATAATGTAATTATTTTTATCCTGGGGAGGTGGTGGGCTCTCCCACACTGGAGGCCTTCAAGACGAGGCTGGACAGCCATTTGTCAGGGATGCTCTGACTTGGATTCCTGCATTGAGCAGGGGGTTGGACTCGATGGCCTTGTAGGCCCCTTCCAGCCCTACTATTCTATGATTCTGTGAAATGGAGCAAATTTGTTTTCTGTTGCACCAAGGGGTAGGACCTGAACCAGTGGGTTCATATTACAAGAAAAGGGATTTCGACTAAATACTAGAAAGAACTTCCTGATGGCACAAACTGTTTGACAGGGAATAGATTGTATGGACTCTCCTTTGTTAGAAGTTTTAAAGCAGAGTTTGGATGACCGCCTATCAAGGAGGCTGTAGCAGTGGATTTCCTGTGTTGGCAGGGAATTGAATTAAATGATCTTTGAGGTCCCTTCCAGCTTTATGATTCTCTTCTCCATTCCAACCTCCAAAGAGGAATGCTCCTGTATCTGTCTCCAGACAGCTGGAACAGGAACCTTGTAGTGCTGACCTGGCCTCTAGAGGGTGAGTTTCAAGAGTGGGGAAAGGATAAAGGACACCGTGTTTTTTCCTCCTCTACCCCAGACTTTCCCCTGCTGTGCTGTCCCAAAGGTTGCCAGTCTCAAAAATGAGTGTTTTTATAGCAATGGGTAAGGCAAATATCCCCAACCCTAATTCCTTTCCCACTCTAAGATACTTACTATAAACTATCAAGGGCTTGAGCAGGTACATTTCCTCTTTCCCTCTGCTCTCCATTTCTTTTCTTTCTTTTGGTTTTGTTTTCAACTGAGACAGCATTCCATGTCTCAAATTTCCCTTAGCCATAGACTTAATTGATAGATTTACATAGTCTGCTGGTCTTCTGGTTTCTTTTTCTATCCCACCCTACCCCCTCTGTAAGCTCAGCTGCTATTTAGCATTCTATAAGCTCACAGGTTCCTGTCAGGCAGTTTTCCGTTTGCTTTAAAGTGTCACTTTCTTTAATTCACAAGCTTTAAATACCTCCTTCTCGTGCATGTGTAGTGCTGCTTTGGCTACATAGGAGCAGCACTTGGAGAATTGAGCTCACCGTTAGTATAGGATGATAGTATTTACTAATAACTTTTTTTACTTTCAGACTCCCTTTCACCAGCATCAAGTCCTTCATCTGTGAATCTTGCCACAATTCCAAGTAGCAACGATGAATCACCCAGTGCAACATTTAACATTGAATGTAGAATATGTGGAGATAAAGCTTCAGGTTACCATTATGGAGTTCATGCTTGTGAAGGTTGTAAGGTACAGTCAAAATATTCGGTGTTTAAACCATGTTGCAGAATGGCGGTGAGTTGCTTTGCAAAGAGCAAAAAAAGAAAGTCTATAAAAAAAATAGAAACATTTTTATTTGAAAATCTTAAATTATAAAATCATTGCAAGTAATCAGTTGGGAATAGGTAAACAACTACCTGGTTTGGAAACCACTTGAGATGGGTTGTATTTGAAAGTAGTTTTGTTCGACCCTTATGTAAATTGTACAGTGGCTTCAGTGTGAATAAAAGTGTTCTTGACATTCCTCAGTGTGTTCATATTTTGGCATTGTTGTAATAGGTTTGGACAGGACTGGGCCTTAGTGTGGGTTGAGGGATAGCCATTGATTTTCCGGGTTGCTAGCTTCAGCGTGGAAGAGTTTGTGAAATTAGTATTGGAAGAGTTTTGCTGGCAGCTGATTGGCAGATTTGGACTGGAGTAAAATAAGGAACCAATTGCTAGCAAAGCAAGCTAAGGAATTGGAAGCTGGAAGTCTAAAATATTTGGAGGTGCTTGTAGATTTATACCTAACAGAGAGCACAGAGAAAGATGATATCAGTATGTCTAGTATTTATCCTCTGAAGAGTTCTTCCATATTGGCATGCATGCGTCCTCTGAATTCTGACATCAAGCTATTATAAGTTGCATGAACTGTGTTCGTTTATGTTCAGGGGTCCATGAATTTAGTAAGGCCAAGCCAAGCCAAAATATGTAATAACCAGGATCCTGCCCTTCCCCTTTAGTGTAATCCTGTGCATGTCTACTCAGAAGCAAGTCCCACTGTGTTCAGTGAGGCGTTTTCCCAAGTAAGTGTACCAACGATTGTAGTCTTAGGCTGCAACCTTATGCGTGCTTGCTTACCTGGGAGTAAATCCCATCAAACGCAGTTGGATTTTCTTTTGAGTAGACATGCACAGGATTGGGCTGTTGGTCTCTTACTTCACATTGTGCCTCCATGCAACATCAGGGACAATCCCCTGCTTCCCTCCCCGCTCACCACGTTTGGAACTGAAAGTGGACTGACAGGGTCCCTGCAGTTTGAAAGTCCAGCCCAGCTGTGAGGATGGTTCTCACCCTTCCCTGTAGCTCCACGCTCGGAACTGGGGGAGGTGTGAGCATGGGCTTGTTGTAACACTAGGCAACCCCAACAGAAAGCTGGCTTCCAGAGCTTGAAGGGAAAAGCTGAGGCTTGCTTTGCAAAGCATTTGGCATGCTTCTGCTTCCCATTACCTAACGGACCAGTGGTGGGACTTTTCTGACTAGAGCAAATATAAGAAGCTGTTGAGACATATGTAGGGGACTTAGTCTAAGAGTGTCACCAGGGAAGACTGACAATGAAGAGTGTGTTACTGAGTGTCTTCAGAGAGGTCAAGAGCCTGAGGAAGACAGCAGCTACACCAAGAAGCCAATCTGGAAGCGGGCAAGACAGAAGCAGAAGGGCAGCAAGTATGGAGAGGAAGACTCCAAAAGCAGACTTTAGGAAGAGCCGAGGCCTGGGTCTGAAGACAGAGCAGCCTGCCAGGCCAGATAGAATACTTCAAGGGAAGTCTGGTAAACTGACTTTGGGGTGGAGCTTGATAGGGGAATTGGTTTAGGTTTAGTTAGGGTTAAAAGACCCTGATGCTGGGAAAGACTGAAGGCAAAAGGAGAAGGGGACGGCAGAGGATGAGATGGCTAGATAGCATCACCGATGCAGTGAATATGGACTTGAGCACGCTCTGGGAGAGAGCAGAGGATGGGAAGGCCTGGCGTGCTATGGTCCATGGGGTCACGAAAAGTCGGACACGACTTAACGACTGAACAACAACAAGAATTGTAGCTTCTATAACCTGATTGGTGGTAACGGTAACAACACAAAAGCCTTGTTTTAAAGTAACAGTAACCATAAGTAAATAAGCTTTCTTGCTTTCTACCTTTTTAATAAAATACTCTGTATCTTTGTTCACTGTGCCTCTTATCTATTTGTCTCATGCCTCATGACCAACTACCTTAGGTAAAAGGAGTATTTTAAATAAAAGCGTGTAGATTTATGGTGGCAGTGGAAGTGAATAGTGGGATAACCATGTGAGCTGTCTTCCACATACTGATGTTAGTAACTATAGGATACCCTAGTGAAGGCTTGATCTTTCACATTTTTGTGGTAGTAGTGGGATTGCCCAGTGGTAAAGGGCGAACCTATAGGGACTCATCAGAATTTCAGTGACTGTGATATTTGTTGTTCAGTCGTGTCCGACTCTTCGTGACCCCATGGACCATAGCACGCCAGGCCTTCCTGTCCTGCGCTCTCTCCCGGAGCGTGCTCAAGCCCATATTCATTGCATCGGTGATGCTATCTAGCCATCTCATCCTCTGCTGTCCCCTTCTCCTTTTGCCTTCAGTCTTTCCCAGCATCAGGGTCTTTTCCAGGGAGTTTTCTCTTCGCATTAGGTGGCCAAAATATTGGAGCTTCAGCTTCAGTATCTGTCCTTCCAATGAGCACTCAGGGCTGATTTCCTTTAGGATGGACTGATCTGACCTCCTTGCAGTCCAAGGGACTTGTAAGAGTCTTCTCCAGCACCACACTTCGAAGGCATCGATTCTTCGGCGCTCAGCCTTCCTGATAGTCCAGCTCTCACAGCCATACGTTACTACTGGGAAAACCATAGGTTTGAATAGACGGACCTTTGTTGGCAAGGTGATGTCTCTGCTTCTTGCTAAGCTGTCTGGGTTTGCCATAGCTTTCCTCCCAAGGAGCAAGCGTCTTTTAATTTCATGGCTACACTCACCGTCTGCGGTGATCTTGGAGCCCAAGAAAATAAAATCTGTCACTGCTTCCATTTCTTCCCCTTCCATATGCCAGGAAGTGATGGGGCCAGATGCCATGATCTTCGTTTTTTTAATGTTGAGTTTCAAACCGGTTTTTGCACTCTCCTCTTTCACCCTCAACAAGAGGCTCTTTAGATCCTCTTTGCTTTCTGCCATTAGGGTGGTATCATCTGTGTATCTGAGGTTGTTGATAATTCTCCCGGCAATCTTAATTCCGAGCTGTGATTCATCCAACCCGGCATTTCTCATGATGTATTCCGCATATAAGTTAAATAAGCAGGGTGACAATATGCAGCCTTGTCATACTCCTTTCCCAATTTTGAACCACTCGGTTGTTCCATGTCTGGTTCTTACTGTTGCTTCCTGACCCTCGTACAGGTTTCTCAGGAGACAGGTAAGGTGGTCTGGTACCCCCATCTCTTTCAGAATTTGCCACAATTTGTTGTGATCCACACAATCAAAGGCTTTAGCATAGTCAATGATTAGCAGAAATAGATTTTTTCTGGAATTCTCTTGCTTTCTCCATGATCCAGCGAAAGTTGGCGATTTGATCTCTAGTTCTTCTGCCTCTTCAAAACCCAGCTTGTACTTCCGGTAGTTCTCGGTTTGCATACTGCTGAAGCCTAGCTTGTAGGATTTTGAGCATAACCTTGCTGGCATGTGAAATGAGCGCAATTGTACAGTAGTTTAAACACTCTTTGGCGTTGCCCTTTTTTGGAATTGGAATGTAAACTGACCTTTTCCAGTCTTGTGGCGACTGTTGAGTGTTCCAAATTTGTTGGCATATTGAGTGCAGCACTTTAACAGCATCATCTTTTAGGATCTTAAATAGCTCAGCTGGAATACTGTCATCTCCGCTAGCGTTGTTGTTACAAATCTTCCTAAGGCCCACTTGACTTCACTCTCGAGGATGTCCGGCTCAAGTTCCGTGACCGCACTATCATGGCTATCAGGGACATTCAGATCTTTCCTGTATAGTTCTTCTGTGTATTCTTGCCACCTCTTCTTCATCTCATCTGCTTCTGTTAGGTCCCTGCCTTCTTTGTCCTTTATTATGCCCGTCTTTGCACAAAATGTTCCCTTGAGATCTCTGATTTTCTTGAAGAGATCTCTAGTCTTTCCCATTCTGTTGTTTTCTTTGATTTCTTTGCATTGTTCATTTAAAAAGGCCTTCTTGTCTCTCCTTGCTATTCTATGGAACTCTGCATTCAGTTGGATATATCTTCCCCTTTCTCCCTTGCTTTTCACTTCCCTTCTTTCCTCAGCGACTTGTAAAGCCTCATCAGACAGCCACTTTGCTTTCTTGCATTTCTTTTTCTTTGGGATGGATTGAGTTGCTGCCTCCTGAACAATGTTACGGACCTCCATCCATAGTTCCTCAGGCACTCTGTCTATCAGGTCTAATCCCTCAAATCTATTCCTCACCTCCACTATATATTCATAAGGGATATGATTTAGGTCATACCTGAATGGTTTAGTGGTTTTCCCTACGTTCTTCAATTTCAGCCGAAATTTTGCAGCAAGAAGCTCATGATCTGAGCCACAGTCAGCTCCAGGTCTTGTTTTTACTGACTGTATAGAGCTTCTCCATCTTTGGCTGCAAAGGACATAATCAATCTGATTTCGATATTGATCATCTGGTGATGTCCATGTGTAGAGTCGCCTCTTGTGGTGTTGGAAAAGAATGTTTGCTATGAGCAGCATGTTCTCTTGGCAAAACTCTACTAGCCTTTGTCCTGCTTCATTTTGTACACCAAGGCCATGCTTGCCTGTTATCCCAGTGATTTCTTGACTTCCTACTTTAGCATTCCAATCCCCTATGATGAAGAGGACATCTTTTTTTGGTGTTAGTTCTAGAAGGCATTGTAGGTCTTCATAGAACCGATCAACCTCAGCTTCTTCAGCCTCAGTGGTTGGGCCGTAATTCAAGTAATTCAGACTTGAATTACTGTGATGCTGAATGGTTTGCCTTGGATTCATACTGAGATCATTCTATTGTTTTTGAGATTGCACCCCAGTACTGCTTTTCCCACCCTTTTGTTGACTATGAGTGCTACTCCATTTCTTCTAAGGGATTCTTGCCCACAGTAGTAGATATGATGGTCACCTGAATTAAATTTGCCCATGTTTGTCCATTTTAGTTCGCTGATTCCCAAGGTGTCGATGTTCAATCTTGCCATCTCATGTTTGACCACCTCCAGCTTACCTTGATTCATTGATCTGACATTCCAGGTTCCTAAACAATATTGTTCTTTACAGCATCGGATTTTCTTTTCACCACCAGACACATCCACAGCTGAGTGTCCTTTCGGCTTTGGCCCAGCCGCTTCACTCTTTCTGGTGCTACTTGGAAATACCCTCTGCTCTTCCCCAGTCGTATATTGGACACCTTCCGACCTGAGGGGCTCATCTTCCGGCATCATCTCTTTTAGCCTTGTGATACGTTCCATGGGGTTTTCTTGGCAAGAATACTGGAGTGGGTTGCCATTTCCTTCTCCACTGGACCACATTTTGTCAGAACTCTCTGCCATGACGTGTCCGTCTTAGGTGGCCCTGCACGGCATAGCTTATGGCTTCACTGAGTTACGCAAGCCCCCTCGCCACAACAAGGCAGTGATCCATGAAAGGGACTGTGACATACAAGATTTTTATTTTTATTTTGCTGCTGTTTCCACTAGCAGTTGCTCCTACATCAGGCCTAAACCAGTCTTAGGCTAAGTTCCAAAGAGACCCCATACACGTTCCTGCGGAAGTATTTTAGGCCTGAGAGAGCTTCGGCAATTTTCATTCCCAAATACAGCCACTCACACACCTGTCAGCTTCCATTCTGGAAAGTTCTATAACTTTCAGGAATGTATTGGGGTGGTAAAAGCAGGGGACTTGAAAAGCTTGTTTGCTAATGAAAGTCTGCATGTGATTCCTTTGGATCTAGTCATGACCCTTTTGGGGTGGGTCTGGAAAAGATGAAAAGATGTAGTAGTGTTGTACAGATGCACTATAAAACAATTTTTGGACAATGAGAGTATTAATAAAGGTTTTAAAAAATACCTGAAAAATATGCATCTATGTACCTATTAAACAGGTACAGAGCAGGAAAGAATAATAGAATAATAGAATAGTAGGGTTGGAAGGGGCCTATAAGACCATCGAGTCCAACCCCCTGCTCAATGCAGGAATCCAAGTCAGAGCATCCCTGGCAGATGGCTGTCCAGCCTCGTCTTGAACGCCTCCAGTGTGGGAGAGCCCACTACCTCCCTAGGGAATTGGTTCCATTGTCGTATTGCTCTAACAGTCAGGAAGATTTTCCTGATGTTCAGCCGGAATCTGGCTTCCTGTAACTTGAGCCCATTATTCCATGTCCTGCATTCTGGGATGATCGAGAAGAGATGCTGGCCTGAAAGAATCTTTCACAATGCATTATGCTTAAAGTGTACATAATATTTGTTTACTATTACTCCTACTTATAGCTCAATAAAAGAAAAAAAGTATAGCGTGATTGTAGGCATGCTTACTTGGAAGTAAGTCCCACTGTCTTCAATGGGGCTTACTCCTTAGTAAGCCTGCTGAAAATTGCAGCCTTCTCAATGCAATTAAAATTAGCAAGCTTTTAGTGTGCACTAATGTATTGTTTCCTCAAACCTTCCACAGGGCTTTTTTAGACGAACAATCAGACTAAAACTTGTCTATGACGGATGTGATCGCAACTGCAAGATTCAGAAAAAGAATCGTAATAAGTGCCAATACTGTCGTTTTCAAAAGTGCCTTTCAGTTGGAATGTCTCATAATGGTAGGTAAGGGTGACCATAATTTTCACCAGGGATAGTTCTGTCTTTCTAAAGCAGTTTGAAAGCTTACTTAAGTACAATGCTAAAGCAAAATAGGATGGATCCATAAATGGAAGGCATCTTTTGCTCACACAAGGACTGTTTTACACCTTGGACTAAAAACTTGAAACAAAGAAGATGATTTGCTTGCAAAAGACCTTGTGCAATCTTTACACAAATGCAGAGGGACTGCCAGGTTTGAGGGGGGCCCTGGGTAAGGGGCCTTCCTTCCCCCAGCCAGCCTCGCCCTGTAAGCCCTGCTTTTTTTTAACCTTGGGGTGGCAGGACACCTTGGCTTAGCACCTTTCCGCTCCTCTCTGCCCACTGCCAAAAAGAAGTGCCACGATGAGGGTGGCTGGCCAGCGGATCGAAGCTGCAGCCCTATAGCACACGATTTTAACAAAGTATTTTTCCTTTGGTAACTTTGAGTAGCAGCGAGCTCAACCAATCAGACGCCACCTCTGTGGTTGTGTGACCAATGAGGGAAACGGAGTGGCAAAGGCGTGGTCCTTTTGCTGCTCCAGTGCCCTCAGTGGCCATGTTCCACCAAAGGCAGCATCTGAATGGTCAGCTCATTGCTACTCAGTGTTACCAAAGAAAAAAATATTTAAAATGTTGCACTGCAAGGCTGCAGCCTCAATCAGCTGGTTGCTGCTGTGACATTTTCTTTTGGCAGTGGGTTGGAAGAAAGAAGAGAGGAATTGTTGCTGCTGCACCAGCACCACCTATCAAAGGGTCATTTGAGGGCTGTCCTGGACCTGTGCCCTGTGATCCAGCCCTAGCGACCCCACTGCACAACTGGGAGCATGAGAGCGCTGCATGAACTCTTGTGCAAGTGTTGGTTCAACGCCACTTTCTTCCCATTCTTTGGATCTAACCCAATATTAGGATATTTGAATGTCAAAAGGCAAAATTGTTTTTGTTTATTGAGCATTTCCAGAGCTTGGTGAACAGCATAGTAACCATACCTTGCTATGACATGAAGTAGTGAAGGGAACAGAATCCTCTAGTCAGCCTTAAACCATTCACATATTGAACACTACAATTAAAATTCTGCTCACCTGTCTGTTCTTCTACCTCTCTGCCAACAGGTCTCTCCGCAACCGCATTTCTTGGTTACCCCCTCTTTTCTCTCTGCATCCCATAGCACGATCCTCAGCACCACCCCAAACCTCTTTGCATGTCCATGTCTCAACTATCATTTTCCTCCTCACCCTACATGTCACTCTGCACCCCAGTGTTATCCCCCCTTTTTCTTTTGCTAGAGGTCTCTCTACACCAGTATCTTTTCCCCCTCTCTGTCTCTATTTTTGTGTTGTTTCTTCTGCCTGCACCTTCTCTGTTTCTCTGGAGTTTGGCCACTACTCTCCTAGCAATTCAGACCAGTTAAGGAATTCCTAAGGGGGCTACTAAGCCAAAAGGCTAGAAAAGTGATGCCAATTCTGTTACGTACCTGTGAATCAAAGGAGAGGGTGACTTGTGCAGATGTATTGATAAAGGCAAGCTGATGGGCTTGAGTGGACCTTTACATGTCCCCACAAAGATGTGGAAAAGAGGCACAAACTGGGTATTCTGAATTCCCCAAGGGGTCACAAATAGACAGGTAGAAATCAGCCTGTGGGTTTCATGTATGGGCCTGGTCTAGTCCTAATGCTGTTGATGCTGGGCTCCTGATGTGCTTGCACAGTGGCACTTAAGATCAGATCCGCAATTGGAGAACAAATACATAAATAGATATGTCGTTCCACTTTAAATGCGTGTTTTCCCCATAGCAATTCGATTTGGACGGATGCCAAGATCAGAGAAGGCAAAGTTGAAAGCTGAAATTCTAACAGGTGAACATTGTATTGAAAATTCCGAAATCGCAGACCTTAAATCACTTGCCAAGAAAATTTATGAAGCATATTTGAAAAACTTTAATATGAACAAAGTCAAGGCCAGACTCATACTTGCGGGGAAAACCAGTAACAATCCAGTAAGTATTTACTGTAATATAATTTTTTAAAAGCGAACTGAGCAGATGGTGAGCTAATATACATATAAGACAAGAAGTAAAAGTTCACTTATAAAAATTGTCATATTAGATGAGGCATTTTCCCCTCTCTTTCTCTCAGGAGGAAATGCCTCTTTTGTGATGCTGGCATGCATTATAAACAAAAACAAAGGAGTATGTTTTTCTTCAAAACTATTGGTTTATTGATATGTACATTTATATAGACTTAATTAAATAATTGTTTAATCAATGATCAGGCAAAGTTTCTTTAATCATGTGACAGCCCCATTGGGTTTTTTTCTTATTTATTTTGAGGATTTATTCACCCTATCTTTCGATAAGTTCCTAGGGTGGCTTACAAAAAGTTAAAATTACCATAAAATACATTAAAACAAAAACATTAAAAGCACACAGCATAAAAGGGTAGTATAAAAACAGTACTTAAAACCAGTGTGCTCTAGAATTTAGAGTCTTAAGTATCTAGAGTCTAGATACTTAAAAATGATAAGTGCAAACACACAAATAGCTCTGATCACTTGTGATGAAAGCTTTGCTAAGGACTAGAACTGTATAATGGCATTTTGAATTAATGGTGCTAGTCAGGCAACTATCATGTATTTATACATTTGCATAAAGGTAAGCAGCTGTAACTGGGCATAGAATCATAGAATAGTAGGGTTGGAAGGGGCCTACAAGGCCATCTAGTCCAATCCCCTGCTCAGTGCAGAAATCTAAGTCAAAACATCCCTGACAGGTGGCTGTCCAGCCTCGTCTTGAATGCCTGCAGTGTGGGAGGGAGAGCCCACCACCTCCCTAGGGAATTGGTTCCATTGTCATATTGCTCTAACAGTCAGGATGTTTTTCCTGATGTTCAGCCAGAATCTGGCTTCCTGTAACTTGAGCCCATGATTCCGTGTCCTGCAGTCTGGGATGATTGAGAAGAGATCCTGGCCTCCCTCTCTGTGACAACCTTTCAAGTTCTTGAAGAGCACAGTCATATCTCCCCTCAGTCTTCTCAAGGCTAAACATGTCCAGTTCTTTTAGTCTCTCCTCATAGGACTTTGTTTCCAGTCTCCTGATCATCTTCATTGCCCTCCTCTGAACCCTCTCCAGTCCAGTCTCATGGCACACAACCTCTATGGCTGCTTTTAAGCTTTAAAAAAGATGACCAGGTTCACACAATCACCGCAGCCCACCATGGTTTATTTAAGCTATGGTGCCGCAACCATTAAGCATGTGCCACAACTATTTTGAATATTCAAGCCGCATTGGTGGGTGCCATGGTGTATCATGTTGTGCACACCCAGCGAGGGTGGCTTATGGGAGGGTTAAATAAGCTTTGCATAATCCATGGGCTATTCCAGGGTCACGCAAGGGGTGTTTAACCCTCCCATAAGTCATCCTCACTGGGTTTGCATGACACAGTAAGCCGCAGTGCTTGCCTGCCATGGCTTGAATATTCAGAAGGGTGGCTGGCACACACCACAACCCACTGTGGCTTAAATAAGCCGTGATGGGCTGCGGCGATCATGCAAGCCGGCCCGATGTGTACTTTGGCCCACAGGTCAGTAGACAAAGTAAGGACTGCAGGCTGTATCAAGCCCACTGATGCTTTTCCCTTAGCAATTCACTCTGTGAAAACGTATGTGTTTGGCATTAGGAGACAGAGACTCCCAACTGCCATTGGAATTGCAATGCTTATCTTTTGGCTGGACATAAGCCTTCTAAGCATTCTCCACCACCCCCTTTTAAAGTATCTTATTGCCTAAGTCTCATTCATTCACTCAAGGATGCCTTACACTGGACAGTTCCAAAGAAACTTTCTTGGCTGGGAATAGTGAGCATCCTCTTTGTGTTTGACCTTCTGTAGTTAACCTAGGGGGAAATAATCAGACTGGCTTCTAGAAATTATTCAGTGAACGTTTACTTTAAGTTTGAACCATGGCCTACCTGTTCTAATGATTTTAACAGAAGTATGATAAAGTGTTTCATTTAAAAATAAAATAAAATTAAGCCTAACAGCTTGGAAGGGGATTTTTGAATGAAGTTACTGAAAAATCTGGTTGTAAGTAGGGGGTTCTGTTGGTGTCTGTTGGTGTGGCTCTTTAAACAGAACGCGGCGGTTCGCCTGATTGAAGGCAGCTGCCGGTGAGATCACATCACTCCAGTGCTGAAGGAGTTGCACTGGTTACCAGTTGTTTTCCGGGCCAAATTCAAGGTGTTGGTTTTGACCTTTAAAACCCTATATGGTTCCGGCCCAGCCTATCTTAAGGAGCGCCTCCAGCAGCACCAGACAGGCCACTTAACAAGATCAGCCTCGGATGGCCTTCTCTCTGTCCCATCAGCCAGGACAGCTAGACTGGTGGGGACGAGGGAGAGGGCCTTCTCTGTGGTGGCCTCCACTCTGTGGAACTCCCTCTCTAGGGAACTCCGCCATGCCCCTCTTTAATGAGCTTCCACCGCACATTAAAAACATGGTTATTCAGGCAGGCATTTGGGATGGGTTAGGGTATTTTAGAAAATATTTTTACTGTAGAATTTTATTGTTTTAAACTATTGTATTATATACTTTGTACATCGCCCAGAGTGGCTGGGTGACAAGCCAGATGGGCGATTAATAAATTAAATAAATAAATAAATACAATATCCTCCAGACTGAGAATCTGCAAAGTTTCACAACATCTAATTAAAAATAGTGTGAAATGACACGACTGCTTTGTGCTGTAAGTTTAATGAGTGGCTATTGGAATTAATAGTGACCTCTTCCACTGATTCTTTCTCTCCCTGCGGCATTAAAAATGATGTTCCTTTCTTTTAAAATTAAATATCATGTTAGTAATTTAACTATGAAACTATTCAGGCACTGTATACATATAATGAAACTATTGTATTTAGAAGGCTTCATTAATTGCTTTTTATAAGTCAGTATTATATGCCTGCTTATACATACTGGTAAATTTACAAGTACAGCATTGCTACAGCATATCCAGTGGGATGCAAAGAAATGTGCATTCTGTGAGCCCAAAGAGAATTAAGAATTTATTTTTAAGTAATCCCTAGTGGCATATGGCAAACTGATTTTGAAAGAGGGCAATTTTCAAAAGCAGGTTGTAATTTCTGTTATAGGGTTTAGCTGTTCAAAGCTAAAAGTCAAAAATTCCACAGGATAATGCCAGGGATGTGAGTTTTCCAGAAAGCATTTGAAGCAGAAAAAAATTCTTTACCCTAAATCGATGGGCATGAGTGTTTAAGAGAGAGTGCACAACTCAGTTATCATGTCCACACATAGCAATAGGATTAATTAACCCATGGGTTGTTAGCTTAACCTATGAATCAGCTTCCAGACAACTGAGCACACTGTGGGTTGTTTTCCAATTCATGGTTGTTTTCCTTTGCCACCCTCACTGGCTCCCAACCAGTGTATCCCTGGAGCCTTTGCTAGGAATGCATAACACTGTGCATAGCAGTGATGGGGGGGGGGGGGGCAGGAGGCCTGGCAGTAACCCTCCAAGACACCCTGCCTGACACAACACTCCCTCCACTCAAGTCTGCTCATTCTCTGGACCCACCTTTACGTTAGATATCGGTCGGTCTGTCACCCAACGCCCCCACGCCCACACCTCCTTCCCTGCAGCCATTTTTATCTGGCTGATGTTTTCTTATGCATATTTCAGACAACTGTGTACAAGTTGGGGAACAGGAAAAGTAAGGGATGCTTGGGTATAAAGCACTCATCATCTGGTCCTGGAAGCTGTGGGCTTTCCTCCAGGAGTACATCTTCCTCTTGACTCGCAGATGTTGTGAAGGATGTAACACACAACTATAACATCAGCAACGATGTATTTATCAACATCCGGAAGTGTGTAAAGCAACTGCCACCAAGGGCATTTCTACACCACCCTAAAATCCTGCATTTAAAACAGGGCTTTCTGCTTCCGTTTTAAATGCAGGATCACCACTGACTCCCTTTACATGCACTTCCCCCCCACACACACACACTTCTCCCTGTATCTTCCATTATCTTCTGTTGATCTCGCTCCTCTTCTTGCTGCTTTAACTCTTTTCACGGAGGAAACTGAAGCGGAACACAACGGGGTAATTTGATAGCTCATTATCTGTGATCTATTTAAAAACAGAACAAAGGGCATTTTGTGCAGGAGTGTCATGGCAGGGTCACAGCGTCATGTGAAGAGCCTGCAAACTTCCATGAAGGAGCCATCTCAATCACAGGATAAAAGCTCAGTGTGATGAAGCCCCAAGACTTGAGCTGGCCAATCACGCTCTCTACAGGTAGTCTCAGCCTGCTATGGTAGGAGTTGAAGTTTTTCTCTTTGGGCGTTCGTGGTGCTCAATAAGGTGCCTCTGAGGATCAGGCGACATACTGGTACACCATTCACCACAACGGGGACTGTTGAAGCAAGTGCCTGTGGCCACCCAGCCTGCCACTGGTAAATTCCAAAAGATATCTGTGTTGTGACTTCTGCCAAATACACAGGAACAAGCATCCATGAACCTGCTCTTTGCTTCTACCAAGGCTTGCAAAGCCATGCAGTAGAAACACTGGCGAAGAGAAAACTCCCTGGAAAAGACCCTGATGCTGGGAAAGACTGAAGGCAAAAGGAGAAGGGGACGGCAGAGGATGAGATGGCTAGATAGCATCATGGATGCAATGAATATGAACTTGAGCACGCTCCGGGAGAGAGCGCAGGACAGGAAGGCCTGGTGTGCTGTGGTCCATGGGGTCACGAAGAGTCGGACACGACTGAACGACTGAACAACAAGAAACACTTGCGGCTACAGCATTCTGCACCGTGGCCTTCTGGAGTGAGGATGCTTACATGGGAAAAATGCCCCCATCCCCACATGAGGAAATCCCACTTCCCTGCTGCCTTACAGCACTTCCGTCTCATCTCCCAACTTTATGAAGTCAGCCAGGCACAGTTCATTCAGCATTCACACTATTTCCTAGAACATGGGCTGCAGATTTGCCAACACTGAAGGTGGTGCTGAGTGGGAGGTAGCCAAGGCTGAAGGCAAGTTTGTAAAGTGTCGAAGCAAGCCATTTTTTAAAAAAGAATTTTTACTGAAATGGCAAAGCACATTTCTGTTTTTGCCTGTGGATTATTGCTCTGACTTCATTGGCGATGGTCTCAAGGGCTGCGTGTGTCATTCGGGAACTGCCGCAGAAGTGAGCACCATCCCATTCGTCTAGCTCCGGCATCGACAGCCACACTGCTTCTGTTTACAGCAGGCTGCAGCAGCACATGGTGGAGAGGTCCATTGGTCCACCAGGGTGAACCTTTCCATGACTGCTCTGGCACAATGGAGAGCATTCTCTGGCGCAGTCTTCTAAGGCAGTGCCTGTGGCCACATAACTGCTCGCTTGCAGAGCACATTAATGAACCCTCTACAGCCGTGATGGCATCCAGGTGATGCTTTACTGGTTCCACAGCTGCTTTCTGGAAACGTATGCAACATCGGCAATGCTCCTCCAGAGAGTCATGATTCTCAATGATGCACTGTGAAATTGCATAGGTTGTGGCTGCAAGTGCGGTGTTGTCAGCCATACTTGTTTTTCAGACTAAAGTCTGAGTGGTGAGCTACGGTCACTGAGAGGATTGGTGTATTTATGAAGGCTGCAGGATGGCCCAAGGAGAAGCAAGCTAGACTAGAGGAAGGCTGGAGGAGGAGTAACGGAAAGCTAACTGTTGAGGTTGGAAGATGTGGAGGAAATGGAGGGAGACTTATGAGCTGGAACGACAGTGCATACTCTCCATTTCCCTAAATTTCCAAATTTGCATTGACTCTTAAGGCCATGTTTTACCCCACTAGCTGCAAGGGCTTATCCTCCCATTTCCTATTGGCTAAATCTATTTGTTTGTTGCTGTGTGCCGTTACCTGAAGCACACAGCAGAGCTTTCGCCTTAAGAGGAAAAGCTACTCACACTCATGCCCAGCTGCTAGTGGTCTGCCCAGGTGGGACATCCCTCTTGTCCAGCAGGATTGTTGCCGACTTGTCATAGGACAGCATGATTCGTGGCTCAACACCAGAGTGATCTCTCTGAACTTCTTCAACCCGTGCAACTTTTTCCTACATTGCACAGGGTACACAAAGCCTTGTGCTGACATTTGCTCAGAAGACCATTGAACCACCATACTGTGTCTATAGAAGGTTTGTACGAGGGTCAAGAAGCAACAGTAAGAACCAGACATGGAACAACCGATTGGTTCAAAATTGGGAAAGGAGTACGACAAGGCTGCATATTGTCACCCTGCTTATTTAACTTATATGCAGAGTACATCATGAGAAATGCCGGGTTGGATGAATCAGAGGTCGGAATTAAGATTGCTGGGAGAATTATCAACAACCTCCGATATGCAGACGATACCACCCTAATGGCAGAAAGCGAAGAGGATCTCAAGAGCCTCTTGTTGAGGGTGAAAGAGGAGAGTGCAAAAGCTGGTTTGAAACTCAACATTAAAAAAACGAAGATCATGGCATCTGGCCCCATCACTTCCTGGCATATAGAAGGGGAAGAAATGGAAGCAGTGACAGATTTTACTTTCTTGGGTTCCAAGATCACCGCAGACGGTGACTGTAGCCCTGAAATTAAAAGACGCTTGCTCCTTGGGAGGAAAGCTATGGCCAACCTAGACAGCATAGTAAGAAGCAGAGACATCACCTTGCCGACAAAGGTCCGTCTAATCAAAGCTATGGTTTTCCCAGTAGTAATGTATGGCTGTGAGAGCTGGACTATAAGGAAGGCTGAGCGCCGAAGAATTGATGCTTTCAAACTGTGGTGCTGGAGAAGACTCTTACGAGTGCCCTGGACTGCAAGGAGGTCAAATCAGTCCATCCTAAAGGAAATCAACCCTGAGTGCTCATTGGAAGGACAGATAATGAAGCTGAAGCTCCAATATTTTGGCCACCTAATGCGAAGAGAAAACTCCCTGGAAAAGACCCTGATGCTGGGAAAGACTGAAGGCTAAAGGAGAAGGGGACGGCAGAGGATGAGATGGCTAGATAGCATCACGGATGCAATGAATATGAACTTGAGCACGCTCCGGGAGAGAGCGCAGGACAGGAAGGCCTGGCGTGCTATGGTCCATGGGGTCACGAAGAGTCGGACACGACTGAACGACTGAACAACAACAAAGGACCTGCTGTACATAGGGACTGGTCCAGAGATCTATGAATATGCCCAATTCAGCATCAGTCCAGAAGCTAGCGGGTAATCTCTGGCTTTCTTGGGTCCTGCTTGCCTAAGAATGTGCCTGCAGTACCTGACAGGCTTGTGATGCTTGTGAGACAGTACCACCAGAGGAGAAAAATGAGGCAGAGTTGTCCTCCATTCTGGACTCTGGGAAGCATGGAGATCTCCTAGCCAAGGTGGGTCAGTGCAAGATGTGGTAGCAGCATGATCCCTGGAAGTGGTTATTGAGAAGACCAGGCAGCAGAAAGTGCAGAGAAAGCACTTGTCCCACCTTTTCCCGTGGCCTGAAGAGACGGAGGAAGTTTGGAGCATCCTTGGACTACGCTGAATGTTTTATTTTCTAACCAGGGAAGGCATCTCAAGGCATGGGAGCTTTGGATAGAGGGAACAATTCTTTGCTGAAAACCGCCAACTTGTTGTTGTTGGACATTCTAAAGTGCAGACACAACTAAACTGGGATAGCATAGCCACAGTTCGTCAGCGATGTTCAGTGGTGATCATAGCAATGCTCTTATGAAACGCAAAGCAAACTGGAAAAAGTGCCCTGCTGCTTTTATGGGAAGCTGCAAACCACAGGAGAGAGGTCGTGTGACAAATGCCCTTGCTGCTGTTGCTAGGCAGTCTTCAGTGTCCCCACATGGAAGGGAAAGGGGCAGCTGATATTGCACGGCAGCACTTACAGCAGTTGGGTTTCTATCACTCTTGCCGGCCTCTGGCACCTGACGAAACAACCCTGTTAACCTATGGTTCCAGATTAGACTAACAACAACCCACGATACAGCAATCCATACGTTAATTAAGCTATGGACTGTCGTTATGTGCGAACAGCATCAATTGCTTATGATTTCCTTTTTCCAGCTTTCCCTAACCTGGTGGCCTCCAGATGTTTTTGACTTCAGCTCCCAGCAGCCCCAGCCAGCATGGCCAGTGGTCAGGAATGGTAAGAGTTGGTCCAAAGATCTGGAGGCCACCGGGTTGAGGAAGGCTTCCTTATGCTATTTAGATTTTAAGGGATAAAATGAAGGCACTAAAAATGGTTAGCATACTAAGTTTAACATGCCTGAAGAGCTGTTCACATAAATATATGTGCTTCCTAGGGGGAGTCACCTGAAGAAAATTAAACACAACCTTTTAACTTTAGATTTGACAAGCATGGTTTCCTAGCATACCTAGCCTTCCACTTCCACAGTGTGTAATAGTAGGAGGGTGGAGGTGTCAAGTGTGATCCTTTGTGTGGGAATAGGGGTGCTGTGAGTACACAAGCAGGTACCTCTTTTTATCTGTGAAGTGTAGAAAGTTGTATAGTCCACCATTACTACCTTTTGTTCTTATTGATCTCTCCAGAGCTGGCCTCTGTTGCTGAATAGCCTTCACCTCATTAAAGAGGAGCAACGTTTTTAGTGATTGGTCAATGGGAATCTTTTGCTCTTCCTCATCTCAACTGTTATGTGGCTCTTTGAAGCTTAGGGTCTGAGCAGATATATATAGGAGATGATCCAGTAGCTTGGCCCCAGACCATTTAAAGCTTACAAGGTTTAAACCATGGGGCCCTTTGAATTGGGCCTGGAAATGGAGATCACAATGGAGATCACAAAGCCAGTCCCTGTTAACAATTTCGCTGCTCAGATAAGGACTGGGGTGCTGTCTGGCACAGGCCACCAATTAAAACAATATTGGCCAGAATTAAAGGAGCAAATTTGATGGTGATTCACAGATGGCATCTCACCATAGTGAAACTACATTTTATAAGTAACAACCTTTCTTCTTGTTGTTGGTGAGGATGCCATGTCTGTGGATCACTTTTTTATATGTGGTGGAACTGTCCAGCTATTCAAGAGTTGTGGGGTTCTGTTTTAAAAATTATACCAGACATTGAACAAGCAGCAACTCCAGACCCAGAATTAGCGCTGTTATCTGTCTTGTGGAATCCATGGCATCACTGCCCAGGGCAGAGGGATAGTCCCTCAGCACTACTTCTGGAACCAGCTCCCCACGTAGCAGAACAACCACAGCGCAGTACCTCCAACACTCAGCCCAAATAGCCTATCCTGAAGGGTACCACGGCTAATGGTACGGAAAGCCACCGAGGGCACCAGGAGCATCAAGAGGGTGTTTGCAAGTGCTGGGCCTGCAAGAAAATGTCGCACTGTGCCCGCTTTGCTGCTGCCCTTGTATTCTGTGCCCCTTTCCCCTTTCCCTCCAGTCTTCTCCCCGTGCCCTCCCTCCCTCTCTCCATTTCCTCTTACCTCATGCTTCCTCCACCTCTTAGACCCAGCACATTTTCTTGTTAACCACTTTGAATGTGGATTGTACCTCCCTCTTGTTCATTGGCGGATGGGTTCTGGCTACAAAGCCATCCACACGTCCTGCCCAAGGTCAGTATTAGAGGGATTTTCTAGTATTGTCTATTCCAGTTGCCCAGGTTGGTGTGTTTTGTACTAATTCATTATATTGTTAATTTTATAAAACTATGCATTTCTAAAACTTGGAAGTTTTTTACAGAACAATTTAGCAGTGGAAAATTTTCCACCCCACATTACTAGCTCGCGCAAGCCCCTTTTGCAAACCAAGCAGCTTTTTAGATCACATCCGCAATCTCCGTTGAGTTTTTTAATTGTCAAGAAGTCTTAACAGAGCTTGGAAGAGTACATAAGTATATACATCCAGTGAATAATTCTAACATTTGGCCATTTGTGTGGTTCACAGTTGACAAAACTCCTCTGAATAGGCAATTTGGTGATATTTAGGAGGGTTGCGATGGATTTGGCAAAGCATTTCTGCTTCTTTCATGCAAAGCTGCAAAAGGGATAAAAACAACAAGTCCTGTAAAAGTTTTAGAAACTGGATTTTGCCCTTCTTTGTTCATCCTTTCCAGTCATGCACAGGGGAATTAGAGGACTGGAAATGATGCATGGAAGAGTGTTGTTGCTATAGTTAAAAGAGTACAGTTGTTCCAGAGGCTCTAGGGGTATCAGTTCCTCATTTGGACAAAGCTGTAGCATATATATTGCTCATTCCCTCCAGCAATGTTGTGAAGCTAAATAAATAGTTCGCCCAATTATCTGAACTAAAAAGTTTTAAATACATTCCTGCCTTTAGTTATAGTCAGGTAAGTCAGTTGGATTGGATCCTAACTTTCCGTTCATGAACAGAAGTAGATGGAACGGGTTTTTCCTTCCTCTCCACTTCTCTCTGCAACCTCCAGTACATGTGCACCCCCCAAAATCTGTACTTTGGGGTTGTGGTACTGTTGGGAATTGTGTAGGATATTGTACATGGGGTTGCAGATAAAGGGGGAGTTGGCGGAAACCTTAATGAATAGAGGAGTGACTTAGGATCCAAGCCATCATCATTAATAAGATTTAAGTGTGAGTAACTGTAAGAGCTACTTGTTACCCAGAGTCATTACTTGTTGTTCAGTCGTTAAGTCGTGTCTGACTCTTTGTGACCCCATGGACCATAGCACGCCAGGCCTTCCTGTCCTCCGCTCTCTCCCAAAGGCTAAATATTCTTGAAACAATGGTTACATTAGTGGATCCCCATTTTACATGTTGTAACTTTAATCTAGGTTCTGAAGACAAGTTTTTAAAAAGGGGGATTGATATATCCTTAGTATATTTGCAATTACTTAAGATACTTACTATTGCTATCTCTTTGTAGCCATTTGTTATACATGATATGGATACTTTGTGTATGGCAGAGAAGACACTGGTGGCGAAACTGGTAGCCAATGGAATACAGAACAAGGAGGCAGAAGTTCGAATCTTCCACTGCTGCCAGTGTACCTCAGTCGAGGCTGTCACAGAACTTACAGAATTTGCCAAATCCATCCCTGGCTTCTGTAACCTAGACTTGAATGACCAGGTGACCTTATTGAAATACGGGGTTTATGAAGCCATTTTTGCCATGTTGGCCTCTGTGATGAACAAAGACGGGATGCTAGTAGCATATGGAAATGGTTTTATAACTCGAGAATTCCTCAAAAGTTTAAGGAAACCATTTTGTGATATCATGGAGCCGAAGTTTGATTTTGCAATGAAATTCAATGCGTTGGAGTTGGATGATAGCGACATATCTCTTTTTGTGGCTGCTATAATTTGTTGTGGAGGTAAGAGCTAAGCTACTATTCCCTAAGCAGCAATAACTTTTATGGCCTATGTCTCTTCTGATAAGGGTTATGATTATTGACTTACTTATTCCAGTTTATATCCACCTTTATACACAAGGCAGCTAACTATAGCAATAAAACAATAGCGTAAGCAAATAACAATATAACAACTAAAAGGAGCATATAAAACCAAATCTAAGAATTAAAATAACAAACAGAAAATGTAGAGAATTTAGAGACTGTGATAGCAAATTATAGGACATGGTTCAACATTTGCTTTTTAAAATGTCCACTGGACTAAATATACTTCATATAGTGATCTACTTTGAGGTAGTATTGCAGTGAGAATGTGTGTAGAGTGATTTGGTTATGCAATACCCAGCATTTAATAGTTTCCATTTCCAAGTGTCTCTTTAATGCAGGGGTGGGGAACCTGTGGTCCTCCAGAAGTTGGACTGTAGCTCTCATCATCCCTGATCATTGGTCATGCTGCCTGTGGCTGCTGGCAGTTGGAGTCAAACAACATCTGGAGGGCCACAGGCCCCCCACCCTGGTTTAATCACTTCAAAGCATATTTAACAGGTAGCTAACTCTACAAAACAAATGGTAGTTAGAAATGTCTTATAATTGAACCATTTTTGTACTGTTGGTTGCTTTTTTAGGTGTCCTTGGCTGCTGCTGCCCCTGTGCTATACTTACATTGATACACATTTTAGTTCATTGCAGGGTTGGATGGTATTTGGTTAAAATATAAATAATTCTAATTCTTTTGCAGTTCTCGGGAAATCCTGTTACCAGTATTTAACTTTCTTTGGGTCATGACCATTCTGAAAATAATCTAAGTCCTATTGACTGCAGTGGGAGAGTTACAGAAGTACTTAGAAGAACTTAGTTCTCTCCTCAGTGAGACTTAGGATGCAATGCTATGGGATTGCACCCTGTTAGATTGAGGCTTCCAAAAACCCAGTGCCCTGCAGAGCTGCTGCCAGGAGGGCAGGAGGAGGATGGAAGGACCCTCCTGGCAGCAGCTAGATCGGCTTAGAGGCCACAGGATAATTACCAACGGTGGTCAGGGATGTGTGATGGAGAGGCCACAGGATAATTTGGTTCCCAGTCTCTCCTCACCCCACCCACTGTCCTGCCCCCCTTTTGCCCTCCCTGAAGCCATACGAGGTCACTTTTCTTGCCATAGTGGCTGCAAGTGAATGGGGGTAGGGATCAGATCTCAGACTCTTTCCCGAAGTTGTAGTAGATAAAGCAGATAAGTGATGAAGGTGGTAATGTAACTGAAAGGCAGTTCTCTTAAAATTAAAATACCACATCCATTTACAAATGATACAAAAGAAGCTTCTATTTTGACAGGATACTGAAGTATTTTTTATTTGATGGTACAGCCCCACTGGGTCAACCAAAGGTTGTTTCACTAGGCTGTTAAGCACAGGTAATTTCTTGTCATATTAAGAGTTGTACAATAACATGACATATGTATTTGTTTTTGAGAACAGATCGCCCTGGCCTTGTGAACATAGGACACATTGAAAAGATGCAAGAGAGCATTGTGCATGTACTAAAACTTCACTTGCAAAACAACCATCCTGACGACATATTCCTTTTCCCAAAACTTCTACAAAAAATGGCAGACCTCCGGCAGCTTGTCACAGAGCATGCTCAGCTTGTTCAGATAATCAAAAAGACTGAATCTGATGCACACTTACATCCTTTGCTACAAGAAATCTACAAGGATATGTATTAAAGTTGTTTTAATTTTGTATGACATATGAGGACAGCAGCAATATTAATAGATGGGAGCAAACTACTTTGCACAATTTTTCTCCTATGCTTTAATCTCAAAGCATTAGCGAAGCTAAAATATAGGTAAATGGAATATCACAATTTTTTTTTGCCTGGGGTTATTTTTATGTACTTAAGAGAAATTTTATAATAAGCTGTGATTGACTTGAAATTTGGCAACGGTGGAAATTCAGTCATGTCACATCTGAACTTACTAACAAATACTATTTCTGAAATTTCTCCACTTTTAAGCTTTCATCCCCTCATCTCCATTACTGTGAGAAAGCCAGCAATTTGGGCCAGGATCCAAAGAGCCTTCTTTGCGTGGCCAGGAGGACTTTAGACTTGTGTTTCTCCACATACCGCATGGTGAACTACATTTCAAACTCAAGAGTTTTAAAAGCAAATTGCGATATGGCATGATGGGGCAGAGAGATCTTCATTTAAAGAAGAAAAAGGTCATAGACCACTGGTCACACCCAGTCCTTTAGATGCATCTAAATTAGTTCTTTAGATACTGGCCCTTCTTTTGTCAGAAACATGCACATTTGATACTAGATTGGTGTCCATAGAAGAGAAAAAGTATTTTTAAAGCTCTTTTCCTGCCTAAGGCTGCAATCCTAAGCACACTTCCTAGGAAGTAAATTCCACAGAACTCAGTGGGATTTCTGTAAGGTATTGTCCAGGATCATAAAGGCTTTAGCATGCCAGTAATATTAGATTAAAAACAAACAAACAAACAGATTGCTCCTCCCCATGACATATACCAAAGTGCTTATTTCCAAAATCAATTTTCCATGCAAAGATATGGAGATTCATGCAGGATAGATAAACATTAACCTAAAGATTCAATGTCTACAGAACCTATGATTCATTGTTTCCTGGCTTTTGATCTTGGGTAAATTTTGCATTTCTATAATAGTTTTGTAAAAGACTGTAGTCAGATTTGATTTTAACCCACTATTGTCAAATCAAATCAGAGATGACAGCAATGTTTCATCAAAGTAGCTCACCGAATATTGCTTCCATACAATTTGCTTTGAAATGCAGAACAGGATTTGGAGTAGTGCCTCTTTTATATCAAGGATATTTTTCCAGTTCGAAAGCCTTGCTTGGCTGTAGCAGCAATAATACTAAATTGCTCAGAGTTTCCCTCTTGGAAAAAACTGGATAGCAGCTCAGGTCTGTCTGGTACCTTAATTAGTGACTTATTTAGGTTATGGATATATCCAAACCAGATCTTCAGCACTTATGCACGCTGTCACATAAGGCAGCCTTCCCCAAACTGGTTCCCTCCAGTTGCGTTTGACTACAAATCCAGTGCCCCCAGCCAGCATGGCCAATGTGATTTCATATCAGATGCATGCAGTCTTGACTTCTCAAATTACGGTTTTCTTTGAGGAGCGCTTCATGCATCACACTTTTGATGGGTACATATGAAAGGCCTGCAGAGTGTATTCAGGAAAACTCTAATATTTGAAGTGGCTGCATGCTAATTATGTCTCCTTTTATAACCCAATGTACCCTACAGGTGTACACAGATGGTGTTGTTTTTAAAGACCATTGGCTTGCTTCAAATACTACCGTTCAGAGGTGTACACTCCAACTAGTAACATGTGCCTGCTAAAACTGTATCCTCTGTATTCTTGAGAATGGCTTTTTCACCTGTATTCTGTGCAAGTGTCTCATATGAACACCAGTTCCAAAGAAGATTGTGATAATTTATAGTATATTTCTTAAGATCACAGCTCAGACACTTTCAGACAGTAAACCAGTCTCCTTGATTTTGATAAAATCCCAACGCTGCCTCAGTTAATGACCTCCATCCAGCCTTTATCTTGCAATATCTTCCAATAAGATGTACGTATGTGTGGGATTTTCAGGGTTTTTTTTAATGAAAAGTGTATTTGTATTGGAAGACTCTAGTAGCTCCCCCTTTTATAATTACATGTACATTTTTAATCAGTTTATGGAGTGATAACCCCCATTCTACCATAAATAGACCTGTAATAGCCCCAAGTAATGTCTGATAGATCGGAAGCTCCTTTATAATCAACAGTATATGCATGCTGTTATGCATGAAGGTTCTACCTGCAATTTGGTGATCCGAGATATTTGGAAGGCAACTTTCCTACAGAAAATTATTTTTAGACTTTCAGGTTGCATTTCATCCATTTTATAAACAACATTTGGTAAACTTTGGCATGTTGATATTGGTTTCTAATTGATCAATCACTTTAATAGCACTTTCCTTTCTCTGTATACCATTTCCTGTAACGTCCTTGCTTGTAATTTGGAATAATTGAAAAGGGTATGGAATCAAGTTGTAGGGTTCCCAGGTACTCTATTTTTGTATCAACCCAGTGAAGCTAGCTAATATCTCACAGGTTGCAAGTTGCAACTAAGAATTACAAGTGTGGGAAAAAACATGAACAGCTTGCAGAAACTTCAATTATATGTTAGCGGATTTCATGAGAAGTATTGTCTAAAAGTGCACTAGAAAACTGCTTGCATTATTATTCCGAATACTCAGGACTGGGGCAATAATTCAGTAATGTGATGTTGGGGGGAAAGTTTTAATGGTTTCCTGAAAATGAAATTACCTACCTCAACAAAAAAGGAAGCTACAAATTAGATTGCTCAAGAAATATGTAATTTATAAAAGGCTCAGGATGGCAAGTCCAAGTGAACCAGAAACTGCTCTCATACTGATTTTCATCATTCAAATAGAGTTTAAATATAAAATGTACTTCTTGCTGAGTAGCTTTAAAAAATAACACTACTTTTATTTTTGCACACATATCCATATTGCACTGTTGCTGCCCATTTGGCCTCTGATACTTTGGAATAATATATATCTCATAACCTTTAACTGCTAATTATTCCTTCTACATAATGTGAGGAGTGCAGAGGGAGAGTCCATGTATTGCAGGACTTCTGTGGGTGCAGTGCATACTGGGCCAGGAATGCTCCCCTCCCAAACATTTTGCTTACTGGAGAACATTGGGTATGGAGGGAAAGGGGCTTGACTAAGACTTGGTTTGCATGACACAACAGCTCACCATGGGTGATCACAGAGTTTCTGCAGGGTGGCTTATTTTTTATGAACAAGCCACCCTGAGAAGCCATGGCTTGTTTTGGGCTGTTCAGGGTGCCTTGTTTTCACTGTGGCTTGTCGTGACATCTGAACCCAGCAGGCAACTTCATTGTGGGTTGTTGGGAACTGCCAGAGAGCCACCTGCCAAGAGCAGCAAAAACCCCTGCCACTCCTCATGATCTCACTGGTGCCACCTCCATCCTCTCTCATCCCTTCTAAGTGCCTTGTACCCTGTGCTTCTAAAACTCGAGGTGAAAGGACATTGTAAACATGTCCAACTCTCCAATCTTTAAAAAAAAGGTTTTGTGCAAGCGTGCACATTCAAAAGTCCGCAGCCATGAATTATGCATAATTTTCCCTCCACTTTACTGTTCTGCCACTACCTTTGTGCATATTTGCCTGTTCTACTCGCTGCTCTGTCTTGAACTTCACATACGTTTACCGATCCCCCTCATATGTCTGCCTTGAAATTTCTGCATCTTTAGTACTTCCCCCTCACTTCCTGCTCTGTGTTGAAATTTGTGAACCTTTACCGATCCCTGCTCCTTATGTATATCTGACAGCTAACAATGGTGACCAGTGGAGGGAAGCAACAAGCACGAAATTGGGTGGGGGGAGCTGAAAGTGGCTGGTGGGTTTCTTCTCTAGCAAGGCAAGCACTGAAGTGGAAGATGAAATTGACAAGGACATTGACAAGAGGGGAGTCTCAGTATGCTGGGTTAAATAGTGGACAGGCAGTCTTGCACAAGACCCCCCCCCCTTTTTAAGTTTGCGAACACCTTACTGCATTCATAAGGTCTCAGAAAATTAATCCCATTTGGTGATCTGGTGCGTGGGCAGCGGGTGCCTTCATAGCCGTCAACTGCAGTAGCCCACTTGCAGAAAGGGTGTTGACACAGGGACTGAAGACATGAGTTCTGCCACAAAGGCACCTGAGATGCACACCGGGAGCGGGACTGAGGCAGGAAACAAGCCATAGAGCACCCGATCATCTGTCGGTTTAGCACGTGAACAACCAGCCCAGGGTTGCTTACTCTCAGGGTGGCTTAGCATGATGTGCAAATGTGCCCTAAATGTTCTCTTCGAGCTGTTGCTTCTGCCCCATGTGAGTCTATAAAGCTTAACATTACAGCAAGATTTGATCTGTCACAGAAGTGGCTAATGCCCCTTTCCTAAACAGTGCCATGGGTCAGCTTTCCCTAACCTGGTGCCTAATGGCCATGCTGACTGGGTATGATGGCAGTTGTAGTCCAACTCATCTGGAAGGCACCAGGATGGGGAAGTCTGCCGTAGTTTGAGTAATCTACTTTCAAATCACCTGAGCAGCAGCTTGCACTATAGTACTTATTATCTGTGCAGCCATAGATGCTTTAAGTCAGAGGAGAGTCCATGGAGAATGAGGCAATATCTGTGGTAGAGGTCTGTCCTTATTCCCCTCCCCCCACTGAACCCAGGTAAATGCACCACATAGCAAAAACACGTCTTAAAGCAGCCCACTACAGTTGACTTTCCACCAAAAGAAGAGGGGCAGCAACAGTACAACATTAAGTTGACATCTGCTTATAACATGCTTTCCACAGGAGCACAACAAGTGGGAAGTATACTGAGCTGTGACCTAGCAACTAGGCTTTTTTAGAATCATATTTACACCTACTATTTACCTGTGCTTTGCTCTCTCTTCTTTTTGACACCTAGCGCTCTGGGCAGAAATCACATAATTTCAGCGCACTATCTGGGGCAGGGGACAAGTTCTTTGTCATTCTCAAATTGAGTCTCAGAATGATGCCTGTCAACTTTGATTTCAGTGGGACAATAAGGGCGCAATCCTATCAAGATAGGCGGCCGCCTATCCAAAGCAAGGCAGGAGAGGCACGGGGGGCATCTTTCCCTCTGCACCTCTCCTGCCTTGCTCTTTTTCATTAGCCGTTTCTGGCTGTCTAGCGGCAGGGGGCGGGGTGACTGGTAGAGGAAGCTGCCATACGACACATTGGATGTGCAGCTCCACTCTCCCCACCCGGGAACACCCCTTTTCAGGCTCTCCGCGCTCCTAACTGTGGAGGATGGGGCTTCTCCATGCTGCCTCCGAGGCAGCGCGGCCAAGGGGGAGGTCAGTTTTCCAGGAACTGGCCTCAGAGTGCGGGCTCCAAGGTCGGTTTCTGGAAATGAGCATATCCTATGGCCCTCTAGACAGTGTCTAGTGGCCATAGGATTGCTCCCTAAGTCATTGAAAAATTAGCCCATACCAGTCTGTATTGCCCTACATCTTCGATCTGCATAGCACTCTGGGTTTCATTTCTGGGTATTTCTCTGTGACAGGGAAATGGTTTTTTTTTTGGGGGGGGGGTTAATCTATATATACACTCACTCTGTTATGAGATGGTTAAAAGATATGCCATGCTGCTATGGTTTGATTAAACATAATAGGGGTTTTCATCTGTTTCATATGAATATTGCCAGGAACAAACTTATAGAATATTAATGTAACAATTTAAAAAGAAAACACTGGGTTAACCTGGTGAGTTTACAACTGTGCAAAATTAGATATTCAAATACTTTGAATAATATGGACATGTTCACAGATGTAGAACGTCGCTGAAAATCAGAGTTGTATATTATATCTATTGTGGGCTTGTTCAAAGTTAGGTTATAATCACACAAGCCATTAATGTGCACTGCTCCAGTTAGTCAGGGTACTCTAATATAACTGTTTACAATGGTTATAAACCTGATTTTATTTTTATTTTTATTTTTTTTACAGTACGAGGATTTGATCTGAGTTTTAATAGGAAGAATTTGACCGACCAGATAAATTCCGTTGCTATAAACTTTAAATTTAGGTATATTATGCACTGAATTTGCACTGTATTTGTAATTAAGTGTGTGTGTATGTATTTTACATACATACACACACATATATATATATATATATATATATATATATATATATGGAGCAATTTAATAATAAGCATTACTATGCAACCCACGTAAGATAGGGTTTGTGGGATTCCTGTGCCAGCACTATTGAAATGGATGGGAGAATTGTGCAGCACCATTCCTTGGTGGCTTGTGGCATTTAATGATCAGTTGATTGCCCAAAGCAGGTCCTCTCTAATGCCACTTCCCCCCACCCCAACGTACAGATGTAACAAGAGACAAAGCCATATATACAGCCTGATGGGTTGCATCTACGTGTATTGAATTTTGAGTTACCAAGAATGGATAGTAGTTAAATTATTAGTGACAAGTTTTACTTGGAAGCATTCTAGTGTGATGTCTTGGGCAATAAAAGTGATATCGGTTCTAATTACAACTATCTTTACTGATAGATATCTGCAATGCATAGTTACACCTCATGTTTATCATTACAACAATTTTAAAACAGCAGACTTGAACCAGAGTACTTGACTGACCACGTAGTCTTTTCTGCACTGTGTTTTTTTCCTTCTGGTCTGAGACAGCAATAAAACTAAACTTGTGAAGAACTCTGTCAAATGCATTGTATTGTACTGTAACTGTATAATAAGTTTGCTTTCTGATGCCTTGTTGTGCTTTTTGGTCATCTTGCATTTCTTAAGATGTTTGTTGACTGATAATTGCAGAGAGGATGGAGCAAAGCAAGAGTTAGACTGAAAAAAGAACCAAGGATCAAATCTCATGTGCTCAAGTAGAACAGTTTTCACAAGTGGAGATTGCTTTACATAGAAACTACACGTTTCTATGCTGTTTTTAAGAAACTACATGTTGTGTAGGAATGTAGGAAATAGCCCAAGGATTCAGTGGACATTTTCAGTCCATGTACACTTTTTCGTTGTTAAAATGCCATGGTAGACTCAGTACAGTCATGGTGAACTGAGTAATCCACAAGAGACCTTTCCAGTTCAGTGACTTAAGAATATTTTGAAAATTCTTGCTGGCTAATGATTGCAAAATACTGCACACTTAATCTGAATGCCATGAACATGTTAATTCTCAAGAGGCAGAAAGAAACATTAACCTGTTCTATTTATAGCATGCATTCTGCATAGCAATTTATTGAGAGGTATCCAAAAGATCATTATGGTTACACATGTTGCACAACATATACGCTTGATGAAATACTAGGAGGGCTGTCTTCAGTTGGTACCCCTTGCAAAGTTACTACGTCTCTTTCTCTTCACCACTTACAGAGGGAAGGCGCCCCTTGAGACTTACCTACTGCCTAGCACTTCAGTAGCTTTGTGTCAGGACGTCTTTTGAAGAACTTTACTCCTATTTCTTCCCCCAGTGTTGCTCGATAATGGGGGAAAGAGAAACAACTCAAGTTCGTGCCTCATGGAGCAGTTTCATGCACACAGCCCCTCCCCCACCCCCACCCCCACCCCCACCTTAGGAGAGTCCATGGCCTGGCTGCGCTCACCTGGAGGCCTATATGAACTGGCATCTTTTCATCTAGGTAGTATGGCTGTGGTCTGGTTTCTATGATGATGGTGGTACTTTTCGCGAGAACTGGAGCAGCCAGTTACACTAGCTAACACTGCTCATTTTGAGGCACCAAGTCACACAGAAGTGCTTCGATACAATATGAATCATGCCAGGAGCTGATGATTCCTTTGGGGACAGGTACATTAAAGAAATCATGAAGCAGGGAAAGTAGACAACAAGGTTCTGCTTTTCTGTCATTTGCATGCTTCCCTGTCAAAGTGGTTATTCACAGGTGGTAGAAAGGCACGTGAACCAATTTCCTTCTGAGGTGGCTATTTCTCTTTATTATTCCTCCTGAAGTGTTACTTATTGCAAAGAACATTTTCATCAGCTTTCCATGTACAGAGAAACAGAGGGGTCTGAGAAATATGTGGAACTTCCACAACTAAACGGGCAAAACAGCCCGCTCTGTCTGCCTTTATAAGGAAAAACACTTAAGAAATACAGTGCCATAGTATTGGAGGAAACTAGTCTGGCTTTAATTGACCTCATATGCACAACAAAGCAATAATAGTTAACTTTTGGATGATGTAATTATTGTAACAAGCAAGACCTCTTAGATCTAGCACATAATATGTTGGAATGTTTAGTGGAGAGTATGAACTCAAATCGTAGTAATTTAAGGTGCTTCTGGATGGAGTGGGTCCTAGTGCTAACCATTAGAAGGTGCTGTGCAGCTATTTAGTCTTTTTGTAGCTTTTCTCCAGTAAGGAGAAGATGGAAGAAGCAGTGGGTAAATACAGGAGGGGTGCAAGTTGAGGATGATAATATCTGAACCGCCCATAACATTCCATGAATGAGGCAAGGCGATGGTGCCATAAAAACCTTGTCTGGAAGCACCCTAGATGCTTTTAGTTCTCTGGGTGCTTTTAGACGACAGGACAGATTCTTTTTAATCCTAGGGGAAATCTGGTTCAGCTAAATGCGGCATCAAGCTTCACAGAGAAGCTACCAAATTTAAGTAATGGGAAACACAAGGCATGCAAGTGGGATCTTGTTTAAAGAACCATGGACAAAAACTATTTTTATTGCTGGCTGAAATGACCAATTACTGGGTTAAAGCTGTGAAATAAAGCAATAAAAGAACTTGATTTTTTTTAAAAATCCCCCTAATTCTACCATCTTGCCATGTGTCTTTTGGAGTGATCTGTAGATTCAGAGATTGTACAAAAAGTAAGCTCATATTGGTAACTATTGCCATTAAATTAATATCAGTGAGACATAGTTCTAAACAAATGTATAAATCTGAAATACATTTCATATGCATTTTTAGATGTCTCAAACATAACCTTGGAATGCATTCTGGTGTTATATGTTCATGATACCTTATGGAAAATACATCAGGTTTTTAGCAAAACCTGTTGGGCAGGTTTATGAGATACATTTTAGTGCATTCGCACCTATGGGAAGTTAAAATGAAATCCTGCTGTTTTCATAAAATTTGGAGAACTTGCACATTCCCTGCATGTGTCAATGGACAGTCTGCCTGGTTGAGATGGTGGTGGAGGAAGAATTATTATTCTCTAGCTTCCCTGTATCACAGGGGAGGGATTGTGTTTTTTTCTATATAGAAACACTAACTCAGGTTAAATTCAGCCATACAGCAGCTGCATGTAGTCGTCAGATGTGAGAGTGAAATTGCTCTAGGAAAACATAGGGGTTACAGAAATGCAAAGCCTGAACTCTTCCATTTTGCTTGCAAAATGAAAAAGTTAGAATATTAACAAAGTAATTTGGGCTATCCTTTTTAGAATTAAGATGCCCCCTAATTGACATTTTTAATTTGACCTTCTGATTTCCTATTCAGAAAAGAAAGGATTGAATAATAAATATGTACTGAGTAAGTCTGCTGCAATCTTATCAGGCTATATGTGTGCTTTAAACGCCTTTGTAAGACTGATGAATGTATGTAAAAAGGGTAATTTCAGTGTGATTTTTGCCTTATTCATTTAAAAAATAAAATATTTCTAAAAAATCTGATATTGAATTTTAATGAAGACAAGCATTTTTTCTCTTGTAACACAAGGAGAAACTGTGATGTAAAAAAAAAAATTAAATGCCTCTTGCTAGCCTCTGATGGCAATATTTTAGCACTACAATATAATGATTTTGGGTCCAGCCAGACGACGCCTAGCGCTCACCATCACTGCTCTTCTGTTGTAAGGTACGAGCAGAACTGCACTTGACTTTCCACACTAGTGGGGATACTGCAGTTTGTTTGAACATTCATACCACTTTGTTCTGCTCATACTGTTGAAGAAGGGGAAGATCCAATTAATCTAAGTGACTACTTGAAAAAAATAAAATAAAAACTATTATTTTCAGCGTTAGGAGAAATGAGTTCCTATTCTTTCTAACTCAGTTCTTATTTAGTATGCAACATTTTAAAAAATAGCTCTACTCATGCAAATGCAGTGAATTGTCCTCGTACTGCAAGTTGGAAGGGGCCATGGCTGGGGAAAGTGGCATGTGACAGCTCTGCAGTCTAGTTCACACTGACTATGGCAGGTCAACCTCAGAGTCATTTACAAGAACCCAGCAGTGTTGTCCAGACAGACTCCCAGTTGCAGGTTGGTCTGAAGGTGAGAAGTAGCTTACAACAGCCAGGCAGTATTATCTATTGCTTTTAACATTTCAGGCTGGGCTGAGAGAGTAGTATATAACAACCCTGCAGTATAGGTCACTATTGTACCCTAAAATACCCATACTGGAAGTTAGCTGTGCTGAGAGACAGTAGCATACAGGAGCCATGCAATGTTGTCCAGCATTAATACCATAGGCCAGGGGTGTGGCTTGGATTCCCAGTTAAAATTCCTCCATACTTCTCAGGTTGCAGCAAAAGTCATTCTACTTATATTGGCCCCTCAGGCCTCCTCTCAGGCCAAGTCCAGCACTTAACTGCACGGAGAAGCTTCACGCTCCCCCTACTTGCATGATGACTAGTTGCATTTTTTAAAAATTCAAGAACTTTTTTCGGATGACGTCCCAAGTTAGAGCAGGGACTCCTGTCTGTCACGGCAGCGTTTGTTTTTTCACACCACCGCCGCCAGGTCAGGTAACGTGGGGACACAGGGATGCACGGCAGCATTTTCTTGTGGGATCCCCCTTGTGCTTTCTATTTCCAGTGTTCAGACCGCCAGCACTGTCGCTTATGTAGCCAAACAGCACAACTCACAACAGTGAGGTATCAGCAGGGCAGGGGAAACCCTAAGGACAGCAAACATTTGTCCCCCAAAGCCTTCAGAAAAATCCCTGGGGCGCGGGGAGCAGACTGAGCATGCTCAGTGGCCACAGAATACTGACATATGGGAAACTAGATGGGGGGGGCATTCAGTGGCGTACCATGCAGGAGGGCCTGACTGACTGAACAGAACCGTGCACAGGAGTTATCCCCGCTACAACATTTTGTTGCAGATCCCACTTGTATATACTAATTGAGAACTCAATTTTCCGAGTGCCAGTCCGCCACAAGAGGCCAGGAAACCCCAAGGTCTGCAAAAGTATTTTTAAAAGTGTAACAAATACTTGCTGGGGAAGGGGCGGGTGCTCAGAACAGCCCAATGAGGACTGCTCAGTGGGTACAAGATGCTGCCTAGCTGTTGTGTGTGTTGGGAGGATGGAAACCCGGAGAGAGGGAGGACGTAATGGTGCACCCTGAGCAGGATGACTCCAGGGCCCAGTTGCCTTGTTTGAATTGGTTGCAACCATACGACGCCCGATTAACTGCCCTTAAAGTGTAGTTCGATGTAAAAGTAATTTTTTTAAAATTTGTGTTTATCTTTTTCAATAGACTGATTTTAGGATGTTTGATCCTAAACTAACTTGTTGTTGTTCAGTCGTTCAGTCGTGTCCGACTCTTCATGACCCCATGGACCATAGCACACCAGGCCTTCCTGTCCTGCGCTCTCTCCCGGAGTGTGCTAACTAACACGTTGTTTATCCCCCCATTTCAACTGAGCCTCCCAATGATGTAGTTGAACACATTCTTATTGAGGGAAGCTTGCAATGATCTGCTTGAGGCCAAACACGTTCCTCGGTCTTCTACAGATTGGGACATACCTTGAAAGTCAACATTTGGAGAGCCAGCTTCTGGAAGTTACACTTTGCTGAAATACCTCAGGAGATCGTTGTTAATGAATTGGGGATATAACTTGCATCTTGTAACAATCCAAGTCCATTTAAGTTCCAAGGGTCACACCCTGTTTGCTACCTTCTGGTGGCAACATTTACTGCTCTGACAAAATGATGTGCACTGCAATCCTATACAGTCAGGGCCAGAAATATTGGAACAAGGATAACTGTTTTGGCAGTTGGCCTCTGCACACCACCACATTGAAGTTGAAAGGAAACACACCCAGATGGGAGCCAAGTCAGGACTTTCAGCTGTAATTCAAGAGGTTTGACAAAAGTGGGGCACTAACCATTCAGGAAGGACAGCCAGTGGCATACACCCTCCCCCCCATCCTTGGTGGCTCATAAGTAATGGAACGAATGGCTGAAAAGCAGCTGCATGGCCAGGTGTGGCCTGTTTCCTGGGCACCCCATGACCAATCCAGCAGATAAAAGGCCTGGAGGTGGTTCTGAGTGTTATATTTGCATTGGGAGCTGTTCACTGGAACTTCCAACATGAGGTCCAAAGAGGTGTCCATGCGAGTGAAGGAGGCCATCATTAGGCTGAGGAAACAAACTAAACCATTCAGAGCAATAGCAAAAACATTGGGAGCAGCCAACACAACAGTCTGGAACATCCTGAAAAAGAAGGAATTAACTGGCAAGCTCAGCAACAGCAAAAGGCCTGGAAGACCACGGAAGACAACTAAAGTGGATGACCGCAGAATTCTGCTCGGGGTGAAGAGGAACCCTTTCACAACATCTAGCCAGGTCAAGAACGCTCTTGAGGAGGTAGGCATGTCATTGTCAACATCTACAGTCAAGAGACGGCTTTATGAATGTAAATACAGAGGCTTCACAACAAGGTGCAAACCACTGGTAACGCTCAAGAACCGAAAGGCCAGATTAGCCTTTGCCAGCAAACACCTAAAAAAGCCTGCCCAGTTCTGGAATAAGATTCTTTGGACTGATGAAACCAAGATTAACCTGTACCAGAATGATGGGAAGAGAAAAGTATGGAGAAGGAGCAGCTCATGATCCAAAGCATACCACATCATCTGTCAAACATGGTGGAGGCAGTGTTATGGCATGGGCATGTATTGCTGCCAATGGAGCCGGGTCAATAAACTGGTGTTTATTCATGACCTGACTGCTGATAAAAGCAGCAGGATGAATTCTGAAGTGTATCGGGCTATACTTTCTGCTCAGATTCAGCCGAATGCTGCCAAACTGATAGGACGCCGCTTCATATTGCAGATGGATAATGACCCATAACATACAGCAAAAGCTACCCAAGGGTTTCTCCAGGCAAAGAACTGGGATGTTCTTCAATGGCCAAGTCAGTCACCTGATCTCCACCCAATCGAGCATGCTCCTCACTTACTGAAGACAAGACTGAAGGCAGAAAGACCCACAAACAAGCAGCAGCTGAAGGCAGCTGCAGTAAAGGCCTGGCAAAGCATCTCGAGGGAGGAAACTCAGCATTTGGTCATGTCCATGGGTCCCAGACTTCAGGCAGTCACTGACTGCAAAGGATTTTCATCCAGGTATCAAAGGCAACCCTTAAGTTTGAAATGATGTTTTGTTCCATTACTTATGAGCCACCAAGGATGGGTGTATGGGCATGCCACTGGCTGTCCTTCCTGAATGGTTAGTGCCCCACTTTTGTCAAACCCCTTGAATTACAGCTGACAGTCCTGACTTCGCTCCCATCTGGGTGTGTTTCCTTTCAACTTCAATGTGGTGGTGTACAGAGGCCAACTGCCCAAACAATTATCCTTGTTCCAATATTTCTGGCCCTGACTGTACATGTTTACTCAGAAGCATGTCCCACTGTATTCAATGAGGCTCACTTCCTAGCGAGTGTTTTAGGACTGCAGCCTTACATTCAGCAGGGGCCCTACCATCTCAAAGAATCATAGAATAGTAGGGTTGGAAGGAGCCTACAAGACCATCGAGTCCAACCCCCTGCTTAATGCAGGAATCCAGGTCAGAGCATCCCTGACAGATGGCTGTCCAACCTCATCTTGAATGCCTCCAGCGTGGGAGAGCCCACCACCTCCCTAGGGAATTGGTTCCATGGTCGTATTGCTCTAACAGTCAGGAAGTTTTTCCTGGTGTTCAGCCAGAATCTGGCTTCCTGTAACTTGAGCCCATTATTCCATGTCCTGCATTCTGGGATGATCAAGAAGCGATCCTGACCTTCCTCTCTGTGACAACCTTTCAAGTCCTTGAAGAGCGCTATCCTATCTTTCCTCAGACTTCTCTTCTCAAGGCTAAACATGCCAGTTCTTTCAATCACTCTTCATAGTGCTTTGTTCCAGTCCCCTGAACATGTTTGTTGCCCTCCTTTGAACCCTCTCCAGCTTGTCTGCATCCTTCTTCAAGTGCGGTGCCCAGAACTGGACACAGTACTCCAGATGAGGCCTAACCAGTGCTGAGTAGAGGGGAAGTAGTACTTCCCGGGATTTGGAAGCTATGCTTCTATTAATGCAGCCCAAAAGAGCATTTGCCTTCTTTGCAGCCACATCACATTGTTGGCTCGTATTCAGCTCGTATTCAATCACAATTCCAAGATCCTTCTCACTTGTAGTGTGGTTGAGCCACGTATCCCCCATCTTGTAACTGTGCATTTGGTTTCTTTTTCCTAGGTGCAGAACTTGGCATTTATCCCTATGAAATTTCAATCCGTTGTTTTCTGCCCAGCGCTCCAGTCTATCAAGATCACTCTGAATGCTGCGTCTGTCTTCCACGGTATTAGCTATCCCGCCCAATTTTGTGTGATCTGCAAATCTGATCAGCATTCCCTGCTGATCAAATCTCACTTGAATTTGTTGCATTGCTACAACATCTATCTATGAACCTTCCTTAAACTGGAGTTTAGTAGTCTAGGCGCTAGGTTTCATGTTGCCAGGAGTGTTCAAGGTAGCATCGGTAGGGAGAACAATTCAAGCTCTTGCATGTTAATATGTCTGCATATGAACACAGCTGTGTGAGTTTTTTGTTGACTTGTCACTCAATCTGAATTACGTTGAATCAGGCAGGGCCTTATATGGCTGCTGTTTGGCAGTTTTGTTTCTTACCTTCAGGGTTGGCAGAGTGAGACAGCTGCTGCAGGCAGCAGATGCTGAGAGGTGGGCACTGGTGTCAAGACATTGGAGGAAAGAGGTTTGTGTGCCATGGAGACTGCCCTTCACCCTCTAAGCTAGCCTGTTGCCCTCGGGTGCAGCGGAGGACACCGACGTGTCACCCGTGCTGAAATAAGGGTCGACTGACAGCCCAATCAGCTTCCGTATATGGAATGAGGACAGGCACCATCTTGTCCGTTGCTTCAGGCAGCTTACATGTTCATCGTCTTCCTCCAAGTAGCTTAGGGAGGCATACATGGCTACCCCTCTTTTATTTTCACACCTACCCTGTAAGACCAGTTGACTGACATTGGGGAGGGGGGAGGTTAATCCCCTTGTATGGTCAAAGTACAGTGGCGCATACAGCAAGCCTGAAAAGTGGCACAACATGAGCGCATAATGTATATGCATGGAACTCCAACATGAGCATGGCGGAGGGAGAATGGACCATAAACCAAACAGGGTGGAACCACTCTAAATATTAGTTTGTGATAAGTATGCTTGTCTGGGTTCACTCTAGTTCTGTTTTTTCCCCTCCGTATTCTATCCTATTTTGTTTCACATATCAGTCAGTCGAAACAGGGAAAACAGGTCTGTCTAATTTGCTTTCAGGCTTTCCTTGTTTACAGTGCAATTCTGTGCATGTCTGTTCTGAAGCAAGCCCTGTGGTGTTCAGTGAGGCTTTCTACCAGACAAAAGTGTATAGAACTGCAGCCTCAATGTTGCAATTAAATCCCTAATTGAAATATCTTACAAAAATGGTTTTAGAAGAGCTTTTTATTTATTTTTTATTACTTCTGAAACTTGAGCCAAAACAAACTACTTTTTTTGCGTGTCCTTGAAATCTCTTTTTTCCAAAGGTTGGGATTTGGAATGTGCTTTCTTCTCCAAATCTTGCTTTATTTCCACAGGAAAGTCGTTTATGTGTAAGTTAGCACAGGGGAGGCAGAATCTTTTAAAGTAGAAAAGGCTACAGTCCTGAAAAAGAAGAAAATAAACTAATAATGTGAATTTGAAAGCCTACTCTTCAGTGTAGTTTTTACATTTATGGCCTCAATCCAGCTAAAAGATCTAATCTGCCTGATTTCACTGGGACTTAGTTGTAACTAATGTTCCTTTGACTTAACAACCCCTTGCGTGCCGTTGAAAGCAATGAAATTTGCCGTAACTAACTTAAGCTGGATCATAGTCAAAACGTATCATTAACCCTGGAAGTAAGTGCTGCAAAGACATACCCTAACCATTCAAAATAGTCATGCTTCTTCTACCCACCCCCTCCCTGGCAAGAGATCACTGGGGAATTATTAGAGATTATTGGGACTTGGGCTTTCCCTCCCCAATGGCAAAGGAAGTGCCAAAAATGCTCTTTTCTCTCTTTCTTTCCAGCAATGGAATAAATGGCTTCATGGACCATAGGGAAGGCGGGCTACCTGCCTCTTCTGCAGCCTGCTGTATTTATGGGGCGGCGGGAGGGAGCATCTACACACAACTACAGACAGAGGCTTTGCTGGGCTGCTCCAGCTGTGCTTACTGCTCCCAAACTCCCTTAATTTGCTCCATAGGGATGGAAGCTCCAGCCACCTCTAGCTTGCAAAGGAGCAGCCACTCCTGCTGTCTGGGACCGTTTAGACTTCAGGTTGCTCTCCAGCTTCTACTCACTTTTGAAAAGGTTCCTGGAGTCTGCCAAGCCCAGGCCTCTGTTGATTACATGCTGCTCTTTTCAGCCAAAAAGCCTGGCTCCCTGCTATTACAAAACAATGTGGGTGTGGGTGTGGATGTCCTCAGCTGGGTCTGGATCCAGCTGGCTGCAGCCTCTTGTCTCCTTGGTTCTTAGCAGTCAGATGGTAGCTGGGGATTCTCAAGATCAGCCTCGGATGGCCTTCTCTCTGTCCCATCAGCCAGGACAGATAGGCTGGTGAGGACAAGGGAGAGTGCCTTCTCTGTGGAGGCCCCCACTCTGTGGAACTCCCTCCCTAGGGAACTCCGCCATGCCCCCTCTTTAATGAGCTTCCGCCACGCATTGAAAACTTGGTTGTTCAGGCAGGCCTTTGGGGTGGGGTGGGGTATTTTTAGAAATACGATGCTCTAATGTGGAATTTTATTGTTTTAAACTCTTGTATTATTGTACATCGCCCAGAGTGGCCGGGTGACCAGCCAGATGAACGATTAAGAAATTTAATAGATAGATGGATGGATAGATGGATAGATGGATAGATAGATAGGAGCTGGACAGGCATGCCTGACTGATCTGCGGCCCAATTAAGGGAATATTAGAGCAAGGGCCCTGCCTGGAGATGCTGGGGTTTAAACCTGGAACCTTCTGTGTGCAAAGCAGGGGCTCTAACACCGAGCTATGGCCCCTCCCGCATGCTCCTTCATGGAAGCTGTTCACGTGAGGAATTCCCTGCCTCAAGAGGTGGTGGTAACCGCTGGCCTTGATGACTCAAAAAGAAAAAGGAAGAGTTGCACATCCATGGAAGAAAGGTCTACCAATGGCCGTTGGCCATGACAGCTAAATCCTGGCTGCGTGGTTTGTCCAACGGCTGCGGATAAACCACACAGCAGCGTTCCCACCTTCAGGCCTCACTTGTAGGGCTCCCAGAAGCATCTGTTTGGCCGTTATAGGAAGCAGGATGCCAGATTAAATGGAACCTTGGTCTGACCCAGCAGGGCTGTGTTAACCCTGCCTCCCTCTCCTATTAGCGCTTATGCATGGTCTAGATCACCAGTCTTAATATTGCTCAGCGGCACCAGACCAGTGAAGAGAATAGGATTTGTTCCAGGTGCAAGCCACAACCCGTTGTCATGACATATCCACAGAACGAATCTAGGATCTTTAACACAAGTATCATTACCTCAGAAGTTTGGGGGTGGGAAAAGAAATGGATTAGTCAGGAATCCTGTCTCTTGACCACACCCTTGCTTGAAATATTCAGCGTGTGGGAGATAGGATGAAAGGGACAGACTCTCAGTTGCACAACCTGGGAAAGTCAGTCAGCTTCCACAGCCCTTCAAGCAAGGTCTATTTGTCATGACCCAAGAGGAAGCGCCTGAGGCTGCTTGAGATAAGGGATACCAAAATTTGTCACACCAAAACAACCCACAGATCTTCATCACAGGAGAAGCAAAACAGGAGGACTCCAAAGCTAAGAAACCACAGCTGGATTTACTGATTTGGTTTGCAATGTCCGGTACCAGTGGAAACAATGGCCGGGATTCTGCACTGGTCCTGCAGGCACACGCACCGAGGCATGGCAAAAGCAGCTAGAATATGCAAACAGCAGCTACGGCAGCTATGCTGGGCCAGCTCTGGTGTTATGCATATCTGTACTACAGACCTGCATTGTTTTAACAGTTATCCTATTCCCCCAGACAATTCTAGGAACCCTAGCCCAGGGGAAGGGTGCCTGGGATTACTAACAGGGAACCCTGAGTGTCTCAACAAACTGCAGTTGTCAGGATGCTTTGGGGAGGGCATGCCTGCAGGAACGGTACAAATCCAATGTACCCTTGTAGTGCAGATACAGGCTTAGCATTCAGGTTAACTGATATGTGGGCTGGAATGCAGGAAGCCACTTCTGTTTTCTGTCCAAGCCACTAGAACTGCCAGTTCTCCTGATGTGGGGGTCAGGAAAATCCAGAAAGCCATCTCCATTTCTGTATTGGCCCCAGGAGCGTAGCCAAGTCATTTATAGTGTTAGAGGGGCCTAGAATCATAGAATAGTAGGGTTGGAAGGGGCCTACAAGGCCATTGAATCCAACCCCCTGCTCAATGCAGGAATCCAAGTCAGAGCATCCCTGACAGATGGCTGTCCAGCCTCGTCTTGAAGGCCTCCAGTGTGGGAGAGCCCACCACCTCCCCAGGTAATTGGTTCCTTTGTCGTATTGCTCTAACAGTCAGGAAGTTTTTATGGATGTTCAGCCGGAATCTGGCTTCCTGTCACTTGAGCCCATTCTTCCGTGTCCTGCACTCTGGGATGATCAAGAAGAGATCCTGGCCTTCCTCTTTGTGACAAACTTTCAAATACTTGAAGAGCGCTATCATATCTCCCCTCAGTCTTCTCTTCTCAAGGCTAAACATGCCCATTTCTTTCAGTCTCTCCTCATAGGGCTTTGTTTCCAGTCCCCTGATCATCTTCGTTGCCCTCCTCTGAACCCTCTCCAGCTTGTCTGCATCCTTCGTAAAGTGTGGTACCCAGAACTGGACACAGTACTCTAGATGACGCCTAACCCGTGCTGAGTAGAGGAGAACTAGTACTTCCCGGGATTTGGAAGCTATGCCTCTATTAATGCAGCACAAAATAACCTTTGCCTTCTTTGTAGCCACATCACATTGTTGGCTCATCTTCAGCTTGTGATCTACCACAAGATCCTTCTCGCTTGTAGTGTTGTTGAGCCATGTATCCCCCATCTTGTAACTGTGCATTTCGTTTCTTTTTCCTAGGTGCAGAACTTGGCATCGCTTAAGTTCATTATTGGTGCAATTCCCTTGTTAGTAAGCCTCTGAGCATGTGCAGATGAGTCAAAAGGCCGATAACAGCCTTCTCAGTGCATTCCTTGCTAATGAGTGGAAAGCCTTATCAGGGCGCGCCTGAGAAGTGAAGCTATGTGTTTATGCTGAGATACAGGTGGCTGTGCTGAGAACCTCATGCTGTTAGCCTATGCTGGAAATGAACACCAGGGGCGCTTGCTAGTGTCGTGCTGCCTCATTGCTGACATGTATGGTATAAAACCCATTGTACCCCATGGCTCTGGGTTCAGGAAGCTGTCTGAACCAACCATTGGGTATGCCTGTGTGCTGTAAGTTACTCAATAAAGTCTCCTTGCAAGTAAACCTTTGAGTCTGATTTATCACTATCTTGGCACCTCTAACCGAAGAGTTCTATGCCCATGGCCGAGGCAATACAATGTCCTGTACTTGGGACAGCTTCTGGATTTATCTAGCACGCTAAAGTTGCCATAGCTGAGCTCTCGAGAAGCGTACGCTGCGTTCCAGCACAGCTGATAAACACAGTTGCTTGGAAGTGTTCCACTGTGTCCCCAGAGCTGGACACATGAATTCTTTGCTCAGAGATTGGCTAGAACTGAGGGGTGTGTCATCATTTCATTGCGTGGCAGACTTCTGAATGACTCAGGCATTAGATCCTGTATCTTGTTCTGATTAGCAATTTTATTTCAAAACTATTTTAAACAATAGGCTCATACTGAGCAGCTTGTTGCCAGCGACCACCTCTCAAGCACTCAGCCCCAGGTACTTAAGTTGCTACAACGGCATATTCACAAACACTCCAGCAGTTGGAAGAAAAAATATCATTTCATAAGAGAAATGACCGATCCAACAGTGAATCTGTTGGCAAAAGACAGACTTTTTGTTGAGCTGGGCAGGGGGGACTTACATATGTACCCAGTTCACATGTCACATTAAGCTTTCAATCCTGGCTTAATAAGCACAACCAGCATGCACTTGCTTGCAGCCCCTTTCCTGCCATTTCACTCCTCCCTTCATGCAAGTGGGAAAACAAGCCAGGATTCAGCGTTTGAACCTGTGACCTGGTTCACACATAATGACAACCCATCGGTTTAAATCGGTTAACCCATGGTTTGTTGTTGAGTTAACCTAACCGCTGGATTGTTTGGCTTCTAAATAATCCAGCAGTAGGGGTTCAGCTGTCATGCTACACGTCCTATGAAGGAGCGTGGGGTGTGCAGTAAGATCCAGGGCCTGCAGGAGAGGCCACCACCACCACCGGGGAAGAGGCGGGCCTACTGCTGCTGGGCCTGCTGCTGCTGCCGCCGCCGCTGCCACCACCACCAGGCCTTCCCTGGAGACTTCTGCCTGGCAGACCGCCAGTCCCTGCAGGACCAGGCCCCCAGGTACGGAGCCAACTGTGCTGCTCCACCTGCCCTCCCTGGAGGGGCTACATAAGCTGGCTGGCTGAGGTGGCCTGGAAGAGCCAGGGCCTGCAGGAGAGGCCACCACCATCACCGGGGAAGAGGCCTGCTGCTGCTGCTGCTGGGCCTGCGGCAGCTGCTGCTGCCGCCGCCGCCGCCGCCACCACCACCACCTGGCCTTCCCTGTGGACTCCGGCCTGGCATTATTTTTAAGGGGATTTTTAATTGTTTTGTGTGTGTGTGTTTTCTTTTTCTTGGGGGATTTTGTTGTGTTTTTAGGGGTGGGTAGCCTGCCTGATAGGCGGGAGCGAGGGGGCATGTGTCCACCTGATGGAGGCAGTGGGGGGAGTGTTGGGGGCCAGAACATACCGAGGCTGGGCGGCAGGCGCTGGCGGAGCGCTAGGGGCAGGCCATGCCAGGTAAGGGGAACAAGGGAGAGATGTGTAGTATCTGTCCCCTGCTCCGGGCCTGTCCAGAGCCAAAGGATGGCTGGGGGAGGCATGACCCCATCTTCTGGCCTTCGTTTGCTGCTCTGCAATGCCAGGTCTGTTACCCAGAAAACCTCCCTCATCCAAGACATGATCCTGGATGAGGGTGCAGACCTGGCATGTATTACGGAGACCTGGCTGGCCGAGGCTGCTGCTCCAACCCTTGCAGTTATGTGTCCAGCTGGATTTTCGTATGCACAGCAGCCGAGGGCTGGGGATCGGGGAGGGGGAGTGGCTGTTATCTACCGAGAGTCCTTGGTCTTCACCAGACCCCCTCTCCGGGAGACCAAGGTTGCTGAGTGCATATACTGGAGGTTGGGCCCGAAGGGCAGTCTGGGGATTCTGCTCGTGTACCGTCCACCACGCTGCACGACTGACTCCCTGGCCAAGGTGCTTGAGGTGGTCTCTGATGTGCGTGTACAGTCCCCGAAATTACTGGTGTTGGGGGACTTCAAAGTACATTCAGAGGCCATCCTCATAGGAGCACCTCAGGACTTCATGGAGACCATGGCCTCCTGGGAGCTGCACCATATTCTAACTGGGCCCACCCATGTAGCCGGTCATGCACTAGACCTTGTGTTTGTTTCTGGAGAAGTGGGGAGTGACCTGGAAGTCGGGGGTATATCCACCACCCCCTTGTCATGGTCAGATCACTATCTGGTGACGTTGGACTTCTCGGTTCCACAACCCCTCCGCAGGGGTGGAGGACCCATTAAAATGGTCCGCCTCAGGCGTCTTATGGATCCAAATGGATTCCTGAACGCGCTTGGGGATTCTCTGGGGCATGCCAACGGCCACTCGGTCAAGACCCTGGTGGGTGGCTGGAATGCCGCAATCACTGGGGCATTAGATCAGGTGGCTCCGAAACGCCCTCTCCCCCTGAACAGGGCTTGGACTGCACCATGGTTCAATCCGCGGTTACGAGCTCTGAAACAGGAGGTGAGACGGCTAGAGCGCCGGTGGCGGAAGTCTCGCTCCAAAGACGATCAGACACGGGCTAGAGCTGTATCTTCAGCCTATCACGCGGCAGTGAAGGCAGCAAAAAAGGAATATTATGCTGCCTCCATCGCGTCTGCAGAGTGCTGTCCCAGGAGGCTGTTCGAAGTGGTCCGGAGCCTGGTCGGTCCTGTGGCTCCGGAACCACTGGAGCATTCTAAGGCCTCCTGTGAGGCCTTGGCAAGGCACTTTGCAGATAAAATTGATCAGATTAGGTGTGTTACTCTGCACGCTGTGGATACAGTTAGTGAGCAAGAGGCGGCCTGTGGCAAACCGGTTTTGTGGGATCGGTTCCAGCTTCTTTCTCCTGATGAAGTGGACAAGGTGCTTTCATCGGTACGGCCGACCACCTGCTTGCTTGATCCTTGCCCATCTTGGCTCATTATGAGCTGCAGAGAGAGACTGGGTGAGGGGATCAAGGCGGTGGTGAACGCCTCCCTTGAGGAGGGAGTGATGCCATCAGCCCTCAAGGAGGCAGTGATAAGACTGCTCTTAAAGAAGCCCTCCTTGGATCCTCAAGTTTTGAACAACTTTCGCCCAGTCTCAAATCTGCCATTTTTGGGCAAGGTGATTGAGCGGGTGGTGGCGGTGCAGTTGAAGGCACACTTGGAAGAAACTGATTATCTAGACCCATTTCAGTCGGGCTTCAGGCCTGGGCATGGGACAGAAACGGCCTTGGTCGCCTTGGTAGATGATATGAGGAGGGCTCTGGATAGGGGTGAATGCTCCTTCCTTGTTCTCCTCGACCTCTCAGCGGCTTTTGATACCGTTGACCACGGTATCCTCCTGGACCGCCTGGAGGGGTTGGGCATTGGGGACACCGTATTGTGGTGGTTCCGGTCCTTCCTCTCCGGCAGGTACCAGAGGGTAGCACTGGGAGAGGAGGTTTCGGACCCGTGGCCACTTACTTGTGGGGTACCACAGGGTTCCATCCTCTCCCCGATGCTATTTAACATCTATGTGAAGCCACTGGGGGCTATCATCAGGAGGTTTGAGGTGCAGTGTCATCAATATGCGGATGACATGCAGCTCTACCTCTCATTCAAATCTTCACCAAGGTTGGCCATAGAATCCCTGTCCAAATGTCTGGAGACGGTGAGTGGCTGGATGGGGAGGAATAAGCTGAAGCTGAACCCTGACAAGACCGAGGTACTTTTGGTGGGAGACAAGAGGAGGCTGGGGGATGTTGACCTGGTGTTGAATGGGGGACGGCTACCCTTGAAAGACCAGGTCCGCAGCCTGGGGGTCATTTTGGACTCCCAGCTGTCCATGGAGGCTCAGGTGTCAGCTGTGAGCCGGACAGCGCTGTATCAACTCCATCTGATATGGCGGCTGCGCCCCTTCCTTCCCGACCATCTGCTCCCATCGGTAGTACATGCCCTGGTCTCCTCTCGTTTAGACTACTGTAATGCGCTCTACGTGGGGTTACCCTTGAAGACGATTCGGAAACTGCAGCTGGTACAGAACGCGGCGGCTTGCCTGATTAAAGGCAGCCACCGGCGAGATCACGTCACTCCAGTGCTGAAGGAGTTGCACTGGTTACCAGTTGTTTTCCGGCCAAATTCAAGGTGTTGGTTTTGACCTTTAAAACCCATTATGGTTCTGGCCCAGCCTAACTTAAGGAGCGCTTCCAGCAGCACCAGACAGGCCGCTTAACGAGATCAGCCTCGGATGGCCTTCTCTCTGTCCCATCAGCCAGGACAGCTAGACTGGTGGGGACGAGGGAGAGGGCCTTTTCTGTGGTGGCCCCCACTCTGTGGAACTCCCTCCCTAGGGAACTCCGTCATGCCCCCTCTTTAATGAGCTTCCGTCGTGCATTAAAAACGCTGTTGTTCAGGAAGGCGTTTGGGGTGGGTTAGGGTATTTTAGAAAATGTTTTTATTGTAGAGTTTTATTGTTTTAAACTGTTTTTATTGTGTGTTGTACATCGCCCAGAGTGGCTGGGTGACCAGCCAGATGGGCGATTAATAAATTTAATAATAAAAAATAAAATAATAAAAAAAGCGGAAGAGGCAGCATTCCCTCCCCCTTGTGTGTGAGAACCCATCAGTTTTTTAACCAATGGGTTGTCGTTATGTGCAAACGGCCCTATTATGTGCAAACTGGGAACAATGGTGAAGTGCTTCGAAACAAGCCATGATTCATAGCCTTCGTACCCGGCTATAATGCTGGCTTCTGATCCTGGCTTGTTTGGGAGCACTCAAACATAGTTTAATGTCACTGTGTCAAGTAATGGGAAGCACCGTTTTAAGTATTAGATCCTGGCTTGTTTTCCCGCTCGTGTGACGGGAGGAGCAAAGTGGGAGCAAATACGCTGTGTGAACCTGCATGCTGCTCTGCATATCTTCGCTTATTCAGCCAGGATTTTTGTATTCCCATTACAGGCGAAGGCAACAAGAGTCTAGGGCCTGAAAGGACCCTAAGCTGTAGTCAGGAGAATGGCCAGCGCAGCACAGCAGTTGAGGACTTAAGCTGACACAGTTTGCAAAGAGCTGGTCATTAAAAAAAAAATGTCACAGATCCATACTATGTATATTTTTTGTATATATTGTCCCAGATCCATGCTATGTATATATATTGTATATGCTATGTCTATATTTTGTAGAAGGACATAAAAGGTAATAGTAAGGCAAGGGTAGCAAAAGGTTACTCCCTTGCCCAGCTTGATTTTCTGTCACTAGGTCACTGCCTGTGAAACTAACCGCAGAGATATAAATGCGGCAGGCATCACATGTTACTTACTGTGTCAACACATACGGACTTGCAACACAAACTACACCGAGATCCGAGTATAAGGAATTCGCCCTTGTCGGAGGTGAATGGATCCCTCATGACGTAGCTGTCTTCCAGGAGGCTAGGAAAGAATGATTCCGTACTTTAAAGATACAGCACCGGCAGTTCATGTCTCTAAGCGATTCATTCCCACATCTAATCCTGTGGCCCAAATCAGCAACAGATACTTAACAGGGACTCAACATTTTGTATTGAGCAAATGCCTGAAATGCTAATAAGGCCGAGTGTGTGCACAGAGTTTTCTCAGGTGAAAGACGTGACCGAGCTCGCCCCTCCCACCCAACAGAGGCTGGTGTGGGCTCGTCCCCTCATTTGCCCCTCAGCTGCTCTCTCCAGGACAAAAGCAAAGGGCTAGGGAGCCTCCACCCCCCAGCACGCACACCCACCCACGGAGATGACCAAGAGGCTTTGGCAGGGCAGGCCCCTTATGCCCTTCAACTACCAACTCTGATGCATGATCCATCACATGGGCAAATGGAAGTGAGCAGCTGAGATGCAGGATATGGGAGGGGATCTGCCAAGTCCCCTTGGCTGTTTATGCGGCTTTGCTTGGGTCTCTGCTGGCACAGGAGAAAGTGGCAGAGATGCCTCGTGGCGGCCTGCGTGTGTGTATGTGTGCGCCTCCTTGGGATCAAGGGCCAGGTCAGCATGCCCTTGGAGGCCATACTGAGAGACGGATTGATTTGGAATGTTACCCTGCCCTTCAAGAACATCATCAGGGCAACTTATTAAGAGCGCCACAAAACAACAAATGCAAGATTAAAATAAGCTAAAAACAGCAAAGCTATCAAAGCAAAATCCAAATAAAACAGATTAAAAAAACTTTAAAAGCCTGGGAAAGTAACAAAGATCTGTTCCTGGTGCCAGGAAGATATCCAGTTGGGCACAGGCAAGCCTTTTTGGAGAGAACATTTGAAAGCTGGGACACCACCACTGAAGAAGCACCACCACTGAAAAGACCCTTCTCCCCGGAGCCATCAGCAACACTTCAGATGGCGGGGCAATCCAGAGAAGAACCTCTGTTGAGGACCTCAAAGTATGGGCAAGCCATGTGTACCCTGGCCCGAAGCCATGAAGGGCTTTAAAGGTCAAGCCCAGCACTTGGGGTTGGACTCAAATATACCTGATGGCAGTGCAGTTGGCAAAGCACTGGAATAATATGCCCACTCTCAGCAGTTGAACAGCCATATTCTGAACTAACTGCGGTTTCCAAACCATCTTCAATGTCAGCCCCTTCAGAGCCATTGACTGGGTTCCGACAACACACTGTGGCTCGTTGTGGGAAGTTTAACCCACAGGCACCAAGTTAAATATGCGACCACCACTCAGGGGTTGTCGTGTTGTGCAAACCTAGCGAGTGTGGGTTGTATGAGGGTTAAACAACCCTCGCATAACCCTAAAACAGACCGTGGGTTATGCGAGGGTTGTTTAACCTTCACATAACCCATGCTTGCCGGGTTCACATGACACAACTCCTGAGTGGAAGTTGCATATTCAAAATGGCGGCCACATGTGCCATTTTGGAAATAACCCACCATGGGCTGATGTGTTGCGTAAACAGCCCCCCGAGGCCAAACTATCTCCGTGATTAGGTGACAAACCAGCCTAAACTAGTAAAAGCTGCTCCATTCAGCAGAGGAAGCCTGCATCTCCAGTGACCAAGATGTTTCAAGGAGCACCCTGAAATGGCAAACTTATACCTCCAGAGACAGTGCAACTCCATCCAAAACCGGGTGAGTATTACTCACCCAGGTAGACAAACCACCTATCAAATGCACATCCACCTCATCTGTACTGAGCCTCAGTTTTTGGCCCTCATCCAGTACGATGCTCAAGCACCAGTTGCCTCACCAGAATTAGATGAAAAAGGGAGCAGAGCCTAGTGTTGTCTGCATATTGATGGCAACTCAGCCCAAATCTCTGGATGGCCACACTCAATGGTTTCACGTAGATGTTAAAAAGCACAGGGGTAAGATTCACTCCACAGCATAAATGCCAGGGAGTCAAGCAATGCTCTCCCAGCACCATTTTCTGTTACTGACCATCCAGGTAGGGATGGGACCACCGCAAATCAGTGCCTCCAACTCCCAACTCAGCCTTGGTCAATGGTATCAAACACCGCTGAGAGATCCAGAAGAATCAACAGGGTTGCACTCCCCCTGTCTCTTTCCCAGTATAGGTCGTTTATCAGGGCAACCAAGGCAGCTTCTTTATCAAAGCCAGGCCCAAAGCCCGGCTAAAACGGATCCAGAAAATCAATCTCATCCAAGAGTGCTTGCAGTTGCATAGCCAACACACACTCAAGCACCTTGCCCAGGAAGGGGATGCCCAGTAGGTATTTAAATCTTCCAGATCCAAGGTAGGGTTCTTCAGGAGTGGTCAGACTATTGCCTCCTATAAGGTGGCTTGGGCCACTGCCGTTCTCAAGGAGACATCTACCACCTCCTGCCAGTCTGACTTTACCTGCGTCCTCTTCCCCAATTCCCAAATCTCTGGTATCTCTTCATTCTTAATGTGGTGGGAACTGGGGAGACTGGGTAGTCCAGTAGATAGAGAAGTAGACATTGATCTGAGAAACTCTGGAAGCTTATATAGTATGATGATCCCCTGCCACACCACTGCTGAACCTTTGGCCTAATTTCACATGGCCCTCGGCCTAATGTCGAAAGCCCTCTGCATGCAATCAGTTTAGACCTCTGGCAAAAGCAATCTGTCCTAGGGATGTACGAGAATTTTGCCCCTGTTCACAAATCATGCAAACACGTTCCATTTGCAGCAAGAGGAGGAGCTTAATTCTTGGGAAATTTTCGCAGCTTCCTGAACTTATGTTCGGAAGTGCGCACTTCAAAAACTGTACATTCCACACACACACCCAACCACATTTTCACACTTTAGCCAGTGGGGGAAAAGTACGTATTTGGAGTGCATGCTTGGAAAACTGCACGTTTTTTATGTTCGGGGAGAAAACACCAGACTCTCACATTCGGGAGTGAAAACCTACTGAGATGAGCACTGAGGTGGAAAATGCAGAGCCTCAGTGAGCTCGAAGAACACTCGTTCACCCATCTCTAACCTGTCCCTTCCCTGGCAGTCCACCGCATGGGAGGGAAAAGGGGAGACAGAAAAGAGTGGGACAAAAAGGGAAAAGAGGCGACCCACCCGCTCTGGGCAGTGGCCCCACCCACCACCTACGAGTGACTCCCAACAGAGGAAATGGGGCCCGCAAGGGGAGAAAAGATTACCCAGCCCTGCTCTACTCCGCACCGACCACGCCCCACTTGCCTTCAGGGCTGGCCCATCTGCCACCTTGTTCAGAACGGCTCTGCTACCCTCCTGCCATCTCTTGGGGCTGCTATTCCCAATCTGTGTTTCAGGGTGTACTGGTGTGCCACGAGGTACGTCCCATAACCTCACAGCGCCCACCTGCGAGAGAGGCGGCACGTTCTGCTCCTCCCAATCCACGATGCCGGCCTTGCCTGCTCCCAGTCAGCATCCGCGGCAGTGGGTCCTTCTGCCGCCTCTCTGCCTCGGGGGAACTAGGTGAGCCAAGCGAGGCTGACGCAGAGATGCAGCACAAAGGCCTGCCCAGAAGAGCAAATTGCACAGGAGCAGAGGCTGGGACCTTTCGACAGCGGGCCGTTTTTACCCTTTGATGCTAAGGCTGCAATCCTATGGACGTTTACTTTGGAGTGAGCCTTACCGAACTCTGTGGGCCTTTGTTCCAAGTAAACATGCTTAGGGTCAAGCTGTGTAAGGAAATATTTTCAGGTGTACAAATGATGAATGCCCCTAATTTGACTTCACCGAAGAAGCGGGCCCTGGCTACCAGACGTTTGGGGAAGATGGTCTTAAACCAACTTACTACTTCAACCGAATGCAACACCTTGCAAGGCTTTCTTTCCCCCATCCCCCTTTTGCCCCACTGCTGTTTTGTGACCTCTCCTGTTTCCAAAGGACAATTCTTGCGTTCCAAAAAAGCCCGGAATGACACGCTGCCCCGCCCCCACTTCCCTTTGGCAGGCACCAGATGCTCAATGATCCCAGTGACCAAAATAGATTCTCACTCTGAAACCAGTGACTCTCGGACACAGCCAAGAAACAGTTAAGGGTCACTGTAAGGTAAAGGGAAGATTTTGTTTGGCAGCTGACAGATAAAATGAAGATAAATTTCCGCCCTCTAGGGGTAATAAGAAAGATCCCATTAAATGTCAGGCTCTCAAGAAAAATTCATCCCAGCCATGCTTGTAGCGAACCGTGTCTCATTTGCAAGCTCTCCCGCATCTGTAAGGTTATAGCAATACTACAAACTTCAGAACTGACAACTCTCATTTCCTCTCCCCAGGGAACTCTGGGAACTGTGGTACTGTGAATCTCTAGCAGATAATTCTGGACCCCCTCACCAAATACAGTTCCCAGCATCCATTAGGGAGGATGCAACGACAGTTAAACTGTTTCATACGCAACCAAGGAAAACAGAAGGCGGTGAGCATCCAAAGTAAATCGCAGAGAAGAGAAGCAGGTTCTCAGGATGCAAGAAATATCGCAACACGGCAACAAACCTGGAATTGCCACCGTGTTTTCACTCAACAGGAAGCCACAGCCAAGCTTAGCTCTCTTGAAAGCATGATGCATGTCTTTTCAAAGGCCTGTTGGTCACATTCATGCATTATATTTGGGGGGTTACACCTGTCACGAAGTATGAATGTAACATGTACTGTTGATAGGAATTCACTGTATTTCATAAGAGCGCTGTTCTTAACAATCTGTGTAGGCTAACTGTCAGTGATTAGTAATACAGTGGTGAGCTACGTATCCTATAAGCTAGCTGGTCTGGGAAACCATCTTCACCAAAGCTGCTTGGCTTGGGAGGGCCAAGCAGCTTCATTAAGGAGCTTCTGAAGCCAATCATAAAGCTGGCTGCATTGGGAGGAGGCCCTGTTAGGGTTAGATGGTAGAACTAGGAGCAGTGGTTTGACCAGGTCCAAAACTTAGGATGAGGTCATCACCATTGGGGTTATAAAAGGCACGGGTCTAATCTATTTGGGAGAGCGATCCTGGGAGAGCGAGAAGCCTGCCAACTGTGGCTACCTGAGCTCTGCCAACCATGCTTGCCAGATAGGAAACCATCAGATCTTAATGAAGACTGATTTGTTGGTTGAGAGGAACAGAACTTTAATTTTACTATGAAATATGCTAGCCACTATTATGCTTCTGATCATCCTAATTGCACTGCAGGTAGTAATGTCTTTTGTTTGTTTTATCATTGCAAGGTTTTGTCATTCTCTAATATTGTTTGAGCAAGAAATATACACTTTGTGGCACCACTTCGTGTTCTTTGGCTTGAGGGGTGCTTCAGGGACCACAGCCCATATAAACTAGTGATCGAACCCCAGAACCCTCAGGTGGGATTCATACATCTGTTGCTGAGTGTCTGTCCATGCAGCTGCTCTTTTCTCCCTTGGCCAGGTAAGTAACAGACACACCTGTTCAGAGAAGAGAAAGAAGCTAGCTGGACGAAGCGGGAACGGGTCTTCTGTCTCACGCCTACAAATATAGTGTGTGAAGAGGCCTTAGACCTGTTCCCTTTTAAGCTGTCCCAATAAGAGTCTTTGTACCATTTAGGTGCTGAATTTGAGTCTGATTAAAACCTGATTCATTTAGGATTTGAATCTGATTCAAATCTGCCCCCCCCCCCGGTCCCAGCCCCGCTCTCCTGGGTTCCCCAGATGGCCAAGCCCCCTTCCCTCACCCCCCCACCTCACCCCCCCCAATCACTTCGTGTTTCCCCAGCTTTGGTGCAGTTTTTTCCTCAATGTAAAAGGTTGAATTGCCTCTCCTCAGGCTGAGTTACTGACAGGAAGAGCTCTAAGCTACAATATGCTGATATTTGGGGCTTACCCCTTTTGCCTTTGGCCCTGCCCGACACTGGAAAGCGGCCTGAGAGCTTCTCCAAAACCGAATTCAGTCCTTGGGGTAAATGTGGTTCAATGCCCCTGATTTCTAAATAAATAATACCCTACGAGTATTTTGGGCGGAGCAACCCATTTGGCAGCAAACACAAAGCCAGGAACTCTGGCCTCCCTGCTCTGCGGCAAAACGGGGCCGGGGGGGGGGGGGGCATTTTCAGAAGTGGCAGGTGGTGACAGGATAGCCAGCAGCTGTTCCGCATCTAATCTAGCGGGGTGAAAATCAGCCAGGGGCATTGCAGAAGAAAAGAAGCGGGTGGGGAGGATGCCATGAACACGCATTCCGCACCACCACACCCACTGCTACCCTGAAAACCATGCCCCTTTGCTGGGGAGGCACTGTGGCTGGCTTTCCTTAGCCACTCTGCAGGGATCGTTTGAAGTTTTGCTTGCCATGGCGGGAATCGTATTACTGCTGCCCGGTATAGACCAGGTAGTTAGGTGGTGAGGGACCCATGGAATGGACAAATAGACTTACGTAACAGAGTAGGCGTTTGGAGGTTTCTGCCCATAGTAGCTGTAGGGGGCAGTCAATCCACAAAGCTGACATTCAAAACTGCCTTGACAAGGGGGTTCTTTGCTGGACTCCATCTGCGGATATGAAAACAAAGCTGTCAGGAATAAACAGCGAGAACACGGGAGCAGAGGCACACGACCAAACTGTGGTGCCCGTCCACAGTTGTCCAGCGGGGCTGTTAAAGTCATATTCAGAGAAGCCTGTGTCCTTAAACAGAGTGGGGGGACGGGCCCCAACCCTGAATCCGCAAAAATTGGTTGCTGATCTTGTAACACATCCAAGTAGCCAGCACAGAGTGAAGGTGGCACTGATATAGTTGTGCTCGTGCCAGAAATCTGTAGAACTCATGTTGGCCAAACTCTCGGTTAGTAGTTGGGGGTGGGAGACCAGCTGTAGCACTCCTGCAGGTTCAACGCACTTATTTATGCTAATGCAATATAAATATTTATTCATACAGCACTAGCTATGTACATAGTTCTTTACACAGAATGAGAGAAGAGACCCTTTGCCCAAGAGGCTTACAATCTCAAAACAGACACAGAGGAAGGGGGGAGAAATGGGCAGGGATAAACAGGAGAAGAATACACAGTTATTTAAGGTGCATATATTTCAGCAGGGCATGGGGAGCAGAGAGTTCCTTACATTATCTTAATAATCCTTAAACTAGTCTTCCCCAAGCTGGTGCCCTCCAGATGTGTTGGGCTATAACTCCCGTAATGCCCAGCCAGCATGGCCATGCTGGCTGGGAGTTATGGCCCAACACATCTGGAGGGCACCAGGTTCAGGATGGCTGTCTTAAACCCTGCCTGGTAGGTGAACATTATCACTGCCCATTGCAGATGGGGAGCGAGGCTGAAGAGTAACAGCTTGCCTAACACCATCTGTAAATTCATGGCAGAGATCAGGACTGAACCAGGGGCTAAACGCTCTACTGTGTACAGAAAATTATCTGCAGTAGAGAACTAGCACTTCAGGAGAACGTTTCTCTCCCATGTATGCTCATCTTGTACGTAACAGAGACTGGTGTTTTATTTTTGTAATACAGGGGGAACATTTTAACTTGGCTACCCTACCTGCAGTGGTGAAATAAGTCACAATAGGGCTGAGCTACGCGATTGGTGTGACTGTTTAGACGGCTTCACATGGAACTCTTGAACAAATCAAACATGCCTGGCATGGGCTGCAATGAGATTTCTCAGAGAAGAAGGCATGATGTTGAAGTGATTGGACGCTTGACAATACTACCACAAAAAAATTGCACTTGGAGACATTCCAGACCAGGGGTCCTCAACCCTTTTGCACCCATGGGCACATTTGGGAATTTGAGAAACTGCTCTGGGCACCACCATAAAATGCCCCATCAGTGCTTTGGCATCCACCTGTCACACCTATGGATCTTAGGCTGCGTCTTATTCAGCAAAAGTCTTGTTCCCTATCTACTGGACACCGCAATGCCTCTTTAATAAGGGATTGTCTAATTCGGCTAATTGCTGGTGGTGCAATACAGCAAATGCTTCTTTTAAACATATTATTTAGCAATGCCCAGTAGTTGTTTCTTTTTGGGAGGAGGTTATTACACAGATAAATTTGTCCTGGAACAGTCTTTAGTATTCACTGATATACACACTCTTTTAAATTATTTACCTGCTTCATGGAAATTAACAAATGGTCAGGATAAATGGATTCACTGTGCTCTTATGACAGCTAAAAGACTGATATTACTACATTCGAAGGACAAACATTCACCTCTTATACCGGAATGGATTGAGGACCTTACAAGGCTTTCAATATTTCAACAGGTGGTATATAGAGGCCACCTTCAAATGGATACTTATTTGGATATTTGGTCCACTTTTGCTGAAGCCTATGTATAATTTCTAGAAAGCTGAATGCACTTTACACATATCCATGTACGTGTATTTAAAAATGGGGAAAAATAAACATTTTCAGGTGCCCACGGCCAGGCACCACGTTGGGGACCCCTTCACAGGCACCACTGTAGGGCTTGTAGGCATCATGGTGCCTATGGGCACTGCACTGGGGACGCCTGTCATAGACCATTATGCAATTGGTTCACACTCTCACCCAGTCGAGGATACTTTGCACATGGCTGTGGAGGCACAAAAGCACATAGTCCTCTGTTCATGTGATGGTCATGTACATTGGACCTATGTGCATGACCCTTCGTTCACCCTCAAAAAAAAAAAAGAGGGGGAGGTCACACAAATCAGGCCTACACACATCCAGGCCAATGCATTGTGCACCCCGCATGACACCTGGCCTTAAATCAGCCTTCCCCAACCTGGTGCCCTCCAGATCACCCATCTACTCCCATCACTTCCAGGCAGCCAGGCCACTGACACCTGGACAGCACCAGGGTGGGGAAGGCTGCCTTGAATGTACCGTGCGTGCGCGCGCGCGCGTGTGTGTGTGTGTGTGTGAGAGAGAGAGAGAGAGAGAGAGAGAGAGGGAGGAGGGGGGAGGAGACAGACAGACAGAGAAAGGGGGGATGACTATGCATGAGACTCCTCAGAAATATGAATGAGTGATCCAGCCCCTGGCTCAAAGAATCACAGAGGCATTTTATTTGGGATAGTAACTGTGCGTGTGCGTGTTTTGGGGGGAGGTTCCTACCGGAAACACCATTACAGAGCCAATGACAGCAACAGCGGACTAAAGTAGGTAGATGCCTTGTTTTCTTTGCTTCTTACCTTCTCCTGAAAGCCTTTACAGTCGTTATTTTATGTTGCTTCTTATTTTCCACGGCCGCACCTTGTCAGTTAATTAGTTTGTGTATGAAGGAAGCATATATAGACATACTCTGCACAGACAGGCCTAAACGGATGCTTGAATTTGTGTCAAAGAGAACTTCCACCGACACACCTTTTTTTTTAATCTTACCAAATTAAATTCATACTGGGACTTGTGGGATTTTCCCCTGCAGGGTGTTCTCTCACAGTTACTTAGATATTAAGGACAGGCAATCAGGATATTTAGAGCAGCGCTTTCAGGCTGCCCTGATCTGATCCTGCCAGTAGCAAACTGCCCCCGACCTCAAAGGCTCAATTCAGATGTCACACCAAACAATGGTTTAGTGGTTGGCAAATCACGGAATATGCTAACTATAGGTTTGTATGATGTCTGAATTGAAAGACCTGGGTTGCAGCCATTGGTACACAGCCATTCAAAGAAGGCTGCACGTGCAAAATGGGAATGAAGTGAGAAGATGGACAACAAAAGCAATCAAGGAGTTCTTCCCTCCAATTTTATCCTCACAACAGACCTGTGAGTTCGGTTAGGCTGCGAGAAAGAGTGACTGGGCTAAGGGTCACCCAGTGAACTTCATGGCTACATGTGGGCCTGAGTTTCCTCAGTCTTACACTCTAACCACTATACCACACTGGGACCAGGTGAGCTGTAGTCTATCAGGAGGGCTATGTTAAGGTAACTAATCTATGTTATGAGATCCTCAGATGCACTCTTGCTTAACAATGTTGCTTAACATACAGAAGTTTAGCAGAGAGCCCACTGTGAAAGCTTATTTACCACTAATGGGGCATTCTATTTATTTATTTATTTATTTGTTGCATTTATTTATTGCATTTATTTATTTATTGCATTTATATCCCACCTTTTTTCCTCTTGCAAGGAACCCAAGGCGGCTTACATTATCCTCCTCCTCTCCATTTTATCCTCACAACAACAACCCTGTGAGGTGGGTTGGGCTGAGAGTCTGTGACGGGCCCAAAGTCACCCAGTGAGCTGCCATGGCCGAGTGGGGATTAAAACCAATGATCTCCCGGCTCCCAGTCCAGCACTCTCACCGCTACACCGCGCTGGCATATATACAGTCTTCTCCCCTCAGTCAAGGGGGAAACCTTTTTTAAAAAAATAGCAGAACCTATAATAAAACCCAGAACCTATAATTAAAAAAATCAGATTTGCACCGTGCTCCTTGGCTGCCCTTTGTGCGAATTCATCATGAAAAGTATTATTGGAAATAAATAAAAAACATTAAAACTGCTTTTAAAAGTGTTTAACCAGTTTTTAAAAGAAGAATAAAGCACAGAACAAATCTTTGGTGAGGTAAACATGCAAGATACTCGTGAAAACGCATGGATGCCAAACCAAAGAGCCCACCTGGAGCAGGTGGGAGGGCTGACGAAGGAGAGGCAATCGGCATTTGATGCAGAGTCTCCATTGAGGGACACCGGCAAACAGAGTTCATTCCACAGCAGGAAAATGGGCACCTGTTTGCTGGCATGCCTGCACTCAAGCTAAGAAGTGATTTGCTGGATCAGACTAGTCCACCAGTCTTTAATATTTACTGGTTGCCAGCGTTCTTGCAGATAGTCCACCACAAACCAGTCAATAGTTCATCAATTAGCCATCTCGCCAATCACCGTGAACGCCAGATGTTCTAGCTGACATGCAAGCACTGCTGCCCTCTAGAGGACAAAATCAGAACTGCTTGAAGCACGCTCGTTGGATCCCCCCCCCCCGCCCTCCATGACAAGTAGCAGAAATCACGTGCAACAACCAATAACATATATGAACGTGGCCATGAGCATTCCAGTTGTGACTCCATTATTGTTTGATAACTAACTAATCACGGGATGTTGATTCCATTGCTGATTTATTTTGGACATGCTTAGCTCCAGAACACTTCCTGGTCGAACAATGGGCTGGCAGAAATCAAACAGGCATTGGTGGGAAGCAGCGCGACAGGCAACCCGATCACGGGACAAACTGAAAGCCCTGCCTCGGGCAGCAAAGCCTGAGGGGCAGCGAAGTTTGGCCAAAAAAGCCACCTTATCTCCATGAAAGCCTCTCTCAACCCCTCTGTGGTGGTGTGAGGAAAGAAGCCTCTCGAAGGTATCAGAGTACAAAAGGAGGCCGCGCATCCAAGAAGGCTCCGCACATCTCTGTGGTGCTTGCAATTCCTAGACGGGTTGAGCCACGGAGGGTGCGGCCTGCCCTCTTTTCCAATGCAGTGCTCTCCCTACTGCAACTGTTTTAGGAGGCCTAAATGAACAGCACCCTAGAGCCATTTTCCTCCTATCCCATCGCTGCTGGGAGATAAGGAGGGAAACCTTCATCAACCCATTCTCTGCATGTATTATTTATAGTTTTATAATCCTCTGTTATGCTGCCCCTTTTTCGAAAGTAAAAAGGCACAAACATGTTACCCTTTTCTCCTATGGAAAGTGCTCTAACCACTTATTTTAGCTGTTCTTTTTCCCTACAGTTAAGACAAATTCCTGGAGGACAAGGCTATCAATGGCTATTATTCCTGATGTCCATGTGCTTCCTCCAGTATCAGGGGCAGTATATTCACACCAGTTGCTGGGGAACATGGTCAGGAGGGTGCTGTTGCACTCAAGCCCTGCTTGTGGGTCTCCGGTGGGCAGCTGGTTCAGTGTGAACAGAATGCTGGGCTAGGTGAACCCTTGGTCTGATCCAGCGGGGCTCTTCTTATGTTCTTATGTCGTGCTACAATATGCTTTTTGAGATGGAGCGGCTAGAACTGCACATAGTCCAGAAACACCATGGATTTCTATAAAGACATTTCAAAACTGGCAGTTTTATTTTCAGTCCCCCTTCCCAATAATTCTGAATGTGGAGTTTCTCTTTCATAATGCGGCAACACACCAACAGCACAGTCTTATGCACGTTTACTCGGACGTAAGCCCAACTGAATTCAATGGAGGTTACTTCCAAGTAAGTATAGCACTGCAACCTGAGTTGACCTTCTGCGTGAGTTGTCCACTGCAACTCTCAGTCCTCTTCTCTGTCGTCGCAGCCAGTTCAGACCTCATCAGCATAGATATGAAAGTTGGACTTGTTTTACCCCAGTGTGCATCACTGCGCTTCTTTACTGTACATCTCATTTGCCAGTTTGTTGCCCATTCCTCCGACTGGGAGAGATCATTTTGGAACTCTGCTTTGGATTGTACCAGTTGGTGCCATCCATGACTTGCTACCATACTGCTAACCCTGACTTGGATTCCTGCCTTGAGCAGGGGGTTGGACTCGAGGGTCTTGTAGGCCCCTTCCAACCCTACTATTCTATGATTCTATGAGGCTGGACAGCCACGTGTCAGGGATGCCCTGACTTGGATTCCTGCACTGAGCAGGGGGTTGGACTCGATGGCCTTGTAGGCCCCTTCCAGCCCTACTATTCTATGAGTCTATGAACCCCAATTCCAGATCATTTCTGGCCATGTTAAACAGCACCTGTCTGAATGCAGTTCCTTCCAGGAGACCCCAGCTTACCTCCACCTCCTGCAAGAAGTGTCCATTCCCACTCAGACACCCTGTTGAGTACACATCTAGCACCAGGTGGCAACCCACGTTTGCCTCTGAGTGACGCGTAAATCATAGCATCGCAGCATCGCAGAACAGCAGGGTTGGAAGGGGCCTACAAGACCATCGAGTCCAACCCCCTGCTCAGTGGCCCATTGTACCCGTCCTGAAAACACTTCTTGTGAAACCGTATTTTGAGGCTGGCGAGGTCTCTTGCTTCAGAACGGTGGGGAAGAGCTGAGCTCCAGGTTAAGCATTCCCTCGGGAACGGGGGAGGGAATACGTTCTTCCTGAAGATCCTGCATTTCAAAAGGTAGCTCAATGCTCAGTGCAACACCGACTGCTTAAAAAAACAAAACAAACTCCGGGGTCGATTCGACACCGCAGCCTGCAAACCGCTTTGTACACAACAAAGACGTCAGCCGGCACCCCAGTCTGCGTTATGGCCGGAGTCCTGTAGCCGCTCCTTGGAAGGGGCCCCACTGGACGCGCGGGGGCTCATTCCCGAGCAGCCACGGACGACGTTTCCGGGCAGATCAGCCCCTGCTAAGCGGAAACCCAACCCCCAGACTCGTTTTAAAGAGCCGTTCCGCACTGCCAACGCGCGCGCGCGAAACAGACCTGGCGCCAGAGGGGAGGCGGTGCCGGAACGCGGAGGCTGCCTGCCCGCGCACGCTTGCTCGAGAGCAGGCCCCGCCGAGACGAACGAGTGCTACTTCCGAGTAACCCTGCGGGGAACCGGGCTGCAACGTGCGAAAGGGGGAGGCGGCGGTTCACGGGGACGTGCCTGCGCACGCGAAGGGCGCTGCGCGCCAGCCCCGCGCGCGCCGAGGCTCGCTTCGTCTTTGGTGCTCGAAACTCGGCATCCGCTTCCTCTTCCGCGGACGCGCACGTGACGGCGGCGTCGACAAGCTCCAGCCCATCCCCCCCCAGCCCACCCCTTTAAAGGAGCGGCGCGTGGCTGCCCGGCCGGCCGGCCGGGGACGGGGCCCTGCGCGCGCCGACTGCGGAGCGGCTCCCGCTGCAATCCAAGAAACGCCCGTGAGGTCCCGGCTGAAGTCGGCCCTGCAAGTGTGAGCGTACTTACTCGGAAGGAAGCCCCATTCAAAGGCATGGCTCCCGCCTTCAGTGATTGCGGCCAGGATTAGACTGCGAGACCATAGAATCACAGAATGGCGGGGTCGGAGGGGGCCTGCGAGACCATCGAGTCCAGCCCTCTGCTCAGTGCAGGAATCCCAGCCAGAGCATCCCTGACAGGGGGCTGTCCAGCCTCGTCTTGAAGGCCTCCAGCGTGGGAGAGCCCACCGCCTCCCTAGGTCATCGGCTCCATTGTTGTATCGCTCTAACAGTCAGGACGTTTTTCCTGATGTTCAGCCGGAATCTGGCTTCCTGTAACTCGAGCCCATTCTTCCGTGTCCTGCACTCTGGGATGATCGAGAAGAGATCCTGGCCTTCCTCTCTGGGGCAACCTTTTGAGTCCTTGAAGAGCGGTGTCATACCTCCCCTCAGTCCTTGAAGAGCGCTATCCTATCTCCCCACAGCCTTCTCTTCTCTAGGCTAAACATGTCCAGTTCATTTAGTCTGTCCTCATAGGGCTTGTTTCCATTCTTTAAAGCAGCTGGATGGGGCTGCAGCAGGAGATTCAAATCAGAGATCCCATGAATCATAGAATAGTAGGGCTGGAAGGGGCCTACAAGTCCATCGAGTCCAGCCCGCTGCTCAATGCAGGAATCCAAGTCAAAGCATCCCTGGCAGATGGCTGTCCAGCCTCGTCTTGAAGGCCTCCAGTGTGGGAGAGCCCACCACCTCCCCAGGTAATTGGTTCCATTGCCGTATTGCTCTGACACTCAGGAAGTTTTTCCTGATGTTCAGCCGGAATCTGGCTTCCTGTAACTCGAGCCCATTATTCCGTGTCCTGCACTCTGATGATAAATCCTAGCGCTGTTCTATTTCATTCACAGGTATGAATGGGAGAAATCCAGCTTCCCCAAAGTTTGAAATGCTTTTGTAATGGATTTTCACCAAATTCCATACTGGAGGTTTTTCCCAAGTCAGTAAATATTGAAAGGATTGGATATACAGCCCATTCCCCAGAATACTCGTAACTGGGGTTATTATTGTGTTATAATGGGTTTTTATGGAATTGTGAATTGAAAGGTTTTCAGTAAGATTAAATATCTGCAAGAAGATTTTTAGTGTTGGGCTCTTTTGTTTTTGCTTTACCCTTTGTCTTGCCTCCTGTGCTACTAAGAATTATATAGTTATAGTAAGAATTCAAAGTGCTTCACATACACAGAATCCTAACAATCACCCTGTAAGTCAGAATTGCTCTCTCCATAACGCAGATGGGCTCAGGGGTTCTCAGGCAGAGTGTTGTGACTGGCAAGAAAGAGGCAAACACAACTGAATCAACAAACACATGGGGAGGAACCATAAGGCTTTCGCTGCCACCACTCATGTTTGTCCAAGGAGTTGGCCTGGCTGTCTGTGCCACTTTATTGTTCCTCAGGTGGTCAGCCCAGGCCCTGTTGCTGCGCTTTTAAATTTTAAATTGGGGCTAAGTGAGGTTCCATTTCCAGCAATTGCTCAAAATCTGCTGAATGGCCCCACACAGCTCCTATGCCTCTAGTTACAGGCACAGCTGACTTCACCTTCCGTGAGCCTTAATTCCTCCTTTTATTTCTACCTGCCAAAGTTGTTATGGTTTTGGATTACATACATGTATGTATACACCTGTAGGCACTACCCCAGGGGAAGCAAAAAACGTGCCCATCCTTGGCCAGTCTGAACGGCATTAAAAATGCCTTCTCATCCCCCCAGTTCGATGAGCAGCCAGTGCCTGAGGTAACCCTCAACCTGAGGGCGGCTGGGGAGCGCTCAAGCCGAGCCACACGTTGCCAGGCCTTCTACAGGGCCCCAAATCTTGTGAGATACAGAACTCATGGGTCCTGCAAGATTTCGGCCCTTTTACTCTCATGATGGTCAGGAGAACCCAGCTATTGCAAGATTTCTTTTCTACTCCTGGAAAGCCTCCCAGGCACAAATCCTGGACAACAGCAGCAGCCAAGCAGCATGGAAGATGGCGGACGGTGTCCCCTGTTCTCATGCTGTAACCACCCTCTTGATGCAAGTAAGGCGTGGGTTAGAGGGTGACCCTTGGCTAGGGCCCCCAGTGAGCACAGGGCAGAGGTGAGATGTGAACTGGAATTGCAGCTTTCTTTTGCCCATTATACTACCCCAGCTCCAACAGTTAGGCATTTAGCAGGTGAAGATCCTCCCATCTTCGTTTCCATGCCAAGAAAAGTTGCATCTGCTCAATTTATCCCCATCAGATGGCAGCTATACATCACTTGGGACTAACTCCTCGGGATGAAATGCAAGTTAAGATGGTGGTAACAGGAACTCTGGATTAAGGACCACCAGTCGGCTACTTCACACATACATGTGTGCTGCCTAATTTCATGTCACTCCGTTATTTGGTGCTTGGTTACTCTCAGCTGGGTATATGAACTGTGTATATGAGCTGCTGTGTGTACGAATTGAAAAGGGAGAGCAGCTGCTTTGCATGCAGGGGGTCCCAGGTTCAATCCACGGCATTTCCAGGTAGGGCTGGGAAACGTTCTGCCTGAGTCACTGGAGAGATGCTGCTGCCAGTCAGGGTCAACAATACTGGGCTAGATGGACCCCGGACCCCCAGCGGACAGCCCCACCTGGAACGGGGTGAGTAATCCGTACACTGCTACTCCAGAGGGCAGGTCTAGAACCAATGGTTGGAAGTTGCAGGGAAGCAGATTTTGGGCTGCACATTAGGAGAAACTTCCTAACAGTGAGGGCTGTTTGGCGATAGAACAGACTTGGGAGGTGGCGGGTTCTCCTTCGCTGGAGGTATTTAAGCAGAGGCCGGATGGCCATCTGTCAGGGATACTGTTGCTGCACCCTGCACTGCAGAGCATGTGTTGAGCAGGGGTGTGGACTAGATGATCTCCGAGTTCCCTTCCAGCTCTGTAATTGAAATGGAGTACATGGCACAATAGGCTTGCAGACATATTGGGTAAAAAAAAATGGATTCCAGTAAAGGTAAAAATGTGCTTTATTCTTGAATGTAATTCATCCTTAGTAATTACGTGCGATAAGGTTTTGTAATGGACTCACCCTGTAAATATACAGTAATGTTATAAAAATAGCAAAACAAACGAACACCTTGTAAAAATTACAGTACATTTTCACTCACTTTTAGGCTTACAGTCTTCCTTTCTGACAAAATGGAGCTCAAGACAACTCATATAAATTCCTCCATCTAAAATGTTAAATATTGCTGTATCTTAAGAAAGTAAGGGATAAGAAATTAGTTCAGCTAAACTAGATCTCTGGAAAAAATACAGGCTTTTAAATCACAGGATGCATACATAAAGGTCTTCTTCCCCACCCTTTCCTGTACTTCTGTCACACCCTCCCTCCCTTTAGTCTTAACATGATCTACATGATAAGAGAGGTTAAGGAAAGGAAAAGGTGGAGGTGAAAAACTCATCCATCTAGACTAGCTGTATGAATACTTGCTGTTAATTAAATGTAATTATTCCATAATACTATGGTGTGAATGAACCAGCCAATGTAAATGGTGGCAATGAAAAATAGCCTCATTAGAAATTAGTCTTGGTCCATAACTTGGGCAATCCCCTTTTTCTTATTTCTTTCTTCAAGTGTTTGTTTTTTAATTTGCAGCTTTCATTCAATTTGTTTTCCCCACCTCACACCCCAAGTTGATGTGAACGCATAGAAGGCCAGCTAAGGATCAAATGACAAGATAAACCATTTTCCGGCCATTTATTTTTCTAGCTTTGAGCCCTAGGTGCTGTGTGTGTCTTTGCTCAGGATGGCCAAACAGAACTCTATTGAAAAGTTCTGTATCAGTTGTAGATGCTGATCTGCAGGTTACAAAATACCATATCCTGCGGATCTTATGAAACAGAAAATTTACCACCTCTGCTTCATCAGAAGGCTCTTCATATACAGGTTGCTTCATGTCCTCATAGGCAGACATTATCACAGCTTGAAATAAATTGATCAAAACACAGATCATCACCATCATAAATGAAGCCAGAAAGAGACCCCCCAGCAACCTATTGGATGTAAAGGCAGTGTCTTTAAAGGCTGAAACACAATAAGAGAACACCGTCTGAGCAGAATGAGTCATCGTATTGTAGTTCCATTCATACTGGCCAAATACCAGATAGCCAAATGCCATGTATACAAAAAAGTATACTGCCACTACTAAAGCCATAGAACAGATGCCTGGAAGGGCTGCTAAAATAGATCTCTGGGCCAGGCGCACATCATAAAAGAATCGGGAATACCTGAGAGTTTTCAAAACAATAAGGAAGGCCAAAAAACCCAGCGTTATCCGCAATGTTTTATCAACATGCGAAACTTTATGGAATGGAATGAATACATCTGGACGAAATAAATACAACTCTATTACGCTAGAAGCCAGTTTAAATTTGAAGGCAAGCTGCAAAAGAAAGAACAGGCACACTCCCTTTATTCCAAAGTTAATTAAATTTGAAACGGTTTTTATGTATTTTAACCTTTGTTGTTCTACCACACATAATTCATCAATGATATAAAAGACAAGAATATAGCCAACAGCTATGTAAACAAACTTTTCCATCTTGCTTAGCTGCTTGAAAATGGGGAGTTTGTATGAATGGATCAACAAGCTTGTGTTAATAGGACCCAAATGAGAAATCTCAAATACAACTGAGATACTACAAAATAAAGCTACGTCTGAATTAAAAGTTGTCATCTCAACTATCAGTGCCCAGGTGTTTTCATCCAGCCAGCTGCTCCTTTCTAAAATATCAATTCTTTTTGTTGAATTAGGCAGTTGTTCTTTTGGATATACATTAAAAGTGTACCCGCCTGCTCCATATGTGTGTAGTTCTCCATATGAACTATATTTCCATGGATCGGTGACTGATTGATAAGTGAAACCTGAAAAATTGCTGAAATTATTAGACGCAGATTTGTTGACTGGGTTTGTCCAAGATCCAAGATGGTCTCTCTGATCTTCTTGGTCAAGGCCATACTTGTGCAGGCAATGGCTTTTACTAATCACAAATTTATTTATAAAACTGTGTGGGTAGAAACATTCTTTTTTAGTATTCTTTGCTCTTATTTGCCGCATCCTGGGTAATCCAAGAATTTTGGACCAAGTATCTGAAAGATAGCTGGGCCGGTAGTCATTGTGAATCAAGGGCAGAAAGATCTCTCTCAGCCAGATGTAAATGTGTTCTACTTTATTGACATCTGCAAGTCCCAGAGATAATTTGTTATGAATATCTTGATTGTAGTAAAAACTAGTGGTGTTTTCCATTGAGTAGGCAATGTTTAAAATAAGAATTAAAAAGACAAAGTGACATATAACATCCTTGATGAAAACGAAAGCTTGGTGTTGAATCTTCTGTCTTTTCTTAAAAATTGTGATTTCATCCTCTTCCAAGGGCTGGTAATGCTTAGCACCTCTCATTCTAACTAGGTCATAGTGTAATTCACGCATATCGTCAGCATCCATATTTATGTCAGTCAGTTTAATCTCTAAATAGGTTTCTTTGCTTGACCATGGAATGCTTTCACAGTATTTTGGATGAAGCGTCTTCAAGGCTGAAAAAAAAAGTATGTTCAGGGTTTCGAGCAAAAACATACTCACACCCAATGAGACAGTGGATGCTGCTAGCCACTCTAATGATGTTTCATAGTCATAAGACAGACCACAGAATATGATAAAAAAGGATGACACTGTAGAAATGACCAAGGCCAACATCCATGAAACATACCTGTTCCACCATGTTGTAATTATTATTTGTGGCCTTTTACAAAAGAGCATAATGGCAATATTCAACGGTCTTATCTGAGGAGATGTATCCTTCTCCACATAATTATTACTAAAATTGTTGTTGGTAGTGGCATCTTGTGGTATGTCTTCTTCTGTTGCAATTACATTTGCATCGCCCTCAGAAATTGTGCAGTTGGCCCAACCTTTTGCTGTCTGTCCCCATCTTGTTTTTTCGAGTTTGCCTGGATCTGAAGCACTGGAACGGCTGTCTGGGAAACTATGCCCTGGGGCTTTTGAAGCAGTTTCTACAAGGTACCATTTCTGCAGACGCTCCTTCCAATTCCTAAGATTTCCAGACATTAAAACAGAATATTCTTTAGGGTGAGTTTGAGCTATGTTCTGCAGAGAAGGTTCCTTCTGAGAATATTTGAACAAAGCTGCTATAATCATCTGCAATGGGATGGAAATGAAAGCACTTTGAATTCCAATTATTATGGGTCTCAAATATTGTAGATGTTCAGAAAACATTTGTAGATCCTTGTCAGCACTGAATAACATAATGTTGACAAGCAGGATGCAAAACAGTATTGCTAAACAACAAGATAATCGTTGGAGTCTGTTCAAAGAACCTCTGCAGACATGAGCAAAGATAGACATCCATAAGTGACTATCTATCAGATCACTGGCCAAGCTTATCAAGAAGAAATCCATTTTGTTTAGCGGTTCAGTTGGGTGAGCAACAATAAATGATCTCTCTATTAGGCCATTGTCCTTATCAAGAGCAAGCCATTTTCGGCATATGAACATCCAAGACTGTTTGGTGTATATATTTTCCACTTTGATTCTACTCAAGAACCAATTAGGGGAAGAACCCACATTATTGTGCCAGGCTCGAAAGCAATAAATATCTCCTAGGTCATTCTTAGTAGTCAGGAGAAAAGTATCAATGGCCCCGCGAAGAAAAGTCCGGTGTCCAGGGTGTCTTAAGCAGTGTATGTCACTGACTGTTTTTTCTCCTATCAATTGAATAAAAACATCAGCTGTAGTTCCTGCTCCAAAACGGCTGCCTGTGTATATTGTGATCAGGTAGCACACTTTATCAAAGGGGTCATTGTCTGGCAAAACTATGACACGGTCTCTGCTTTTCATATCAGACCTATCTTTTCTCATTGCCCAAATAGCCAAGAAGATGTATACTACAAAAATGAAAAGTACTGTCAACATTGTCACTGGGTTTTTGTGAATTTGGGCTAACTGGATCCTTTTCCTATCTACTGGATTGGGGTATGCAGTTACTTTCCCAGCTAAAAACATGATGTCATCATTTGAGGTTTTTCTTAGCTGAGGGTTTGCAGTTCTTGAAATGCGCTTTTTGGCTGTGCAGATGCAATGTAACTTTTTCCAGCTGGTCTGAGGGCCAAGGCTACAGAAGCCTTCTTTCCAGTGACTTTGGGCTCCATCCAGGTACAAGCAGTCAGCAGTGAAAAGCACAATGCCAACTAGCTGAGTGACTTGGTTCCTTACAAAAAGGTCTGATTGTAAAACAATGGAGATGTTCAATTTTTCTGCTGTACTGCCTTGGAATACGGATCTGAGCAATGTCTGGGGAAGACAAAACATATAAGGAGTCTGAAGTGTACAGTCATTGTAACTGGAAATCTTTTCTCTTGGTACTGCAGGTTTGTTATGGGAAGCATTAAAAGAAGCTATAGGAGGATGGCTGACCTTGAGACCTAGGTATATAAATACCTGGAAAGTGAGCTTCAGTTTTGTCACAATCTGGATGAAAATATCCTTGGACTTCCTGTATACTTCAAAACTAAATTCTCCAGTTGCTTTAGAGAGCTTTCTATCACATCCTATCATCATCTCAAAGATAGCAGTCTTCTCATATTTTCTAGCCATGATCATTTCAGCTATATCAGGCATGATCCCAATCATGTCACCATTAGATCTGGTTCCTGTCATTTTGAATCCAGTCACCATTGTGCCAATATCATCTGTATATGGCAACCAAGGAAAAGGGTTCTTGTCAAACTCATAAACAACAGTGGAAACCACAGCATCCACTGGTAATTTGTCATTATCCTCTTGCTTCATTTTGGGATAAAAACAGTTTTTGCAGTATTTTCTCTTAAAGAAAGCACCAGAAACATCCCACTTTTCATCTTTCCTTAATGTGATAGTCCAGTCCTTGGCTTCCATAATAGTTTCATTTTCTCCTGGGACTTTACCTTGTAAGACTAGGTCTGCTAAAATCTTGGTGACAGAGATGGTTTCCTTAACTGCATTTCTGTGGACATTTCTGTGTTCTAACAGAGCCGCTTTCAGGACATTGGACAACCCTGCTAGAATAGCACTGCCAAGAATCTCTCTTTCCTTAGATCCTAGGTCTTCATTGCTATGCTTTTTCAATTCTTCACTCACTTCTTTGAGTTTTCTGATGGCAAGTAGTTGTGATTTCCTGTTTATTTCAGTGACTTCCTGTGTTATTTGAAAAATACATGAGATCATTTGGTTTGCCTCCCTTATATCTATTATAGGGATTCCTGCAGATCTATTTAGAAGGATTTCACGCAGATCAGTCTTAGAGGAATGAAATCTTTGCGAAGTTTCTATATCATTTAAAGTAGATGCCACCATGTAGACAAAATAACCTGCGCTAAAATAATCCCCACTTTCAAGAAAAGATGTTATTGGAGTTCTTGGTCCACTAGTTAACCCATGTAATTCATTTAGAATAATGTCTGTTTGCTTGCCTTTTAACAGACCATGCACCATTGTCTGTAAAGTTATTCGGGAATATGCTCCAAGTGCATCATATACTTCAACATATAATGTCAAAGCATATTGCTTAGACGGTACCCCAATGGGTAAATAAGAAGGTAGAATTTTACACAGATAACCAAAATACACAATTGTCCCTAAGGTACTGTTCTGTATAGAAGACATTCTAGTAAGTTTCAGTGTATCTAATGCTGCTTTGACTTTATATGTAAGAGGCAAGTGTTTATCTTTAAACCCACTACAGTGAACAATGATTTTTGTTAGGAATGCCATTCCTGTGGTAGGATTAAGCACACACTTTCCATCCAATGGTGGCGAATTTACAAAAAATATATAATTATAGACTGATGAGTCATTTTCCCACATGCTCACTTTTAAAACAAGTGTATATGATTGTTCTGTCATATTTATAAAGCTCAAAGGATTTATACATATGTATGAATTAGCTCTCCCAGTTGTAGTCTTGGCTCTCCCAGTTGTAGTCTTGGAGTCCCAATCAAAATATATCTCAGTGGAGCTTCCTGAGAAAAGTGACCAATGGTGGAGTGGTCGACTAGGTTTTCTGCAATTGAGGCACTTGCCAGAAAGACAAAAACTTTCTGTTAGTATTACTGACCTACCACAGTTTTCAACACACGTGACATTGAGGATTAAGGCAGAGCCAGGCTGCACGTGTACCGTTTGTTCAGCACGAGCTGTTTGGCTTCCTTTCCGAACCACCAGGAGAAAATAATAAACAGCATTTTCCTGAAGTGTTTTGGGCAGCACTGTTTGAATTGGATCAGAGGATGCTGTCCATTTCAAATCCACCTGTTGTGGATGACATTTCCCATTTACACTCAGGATCATGGATACATAGTCTGCTTTTTGTTTTGTGCAGTACCAAGTAAATATCAGTCCTTCAAAGGGCCGGGCTGCATTAGGATCAGAGGAAGCAGATCCATCCAGAGTCCACTGATTAGAAGAACCAACTGTCTTCAAATTGCCTCCCGCAATGACAGCCACAAGACTACCTGACCCAATCTCAACAAAGACTGAATCGGAGCCTTCTACACTCTCCAAAGTATCCATTGCAATTAATTTTACTGTCAAGTTAAAGAGATACAAGCCATCATCTAAGCTTGAGCCAGGAACTTCTAACCTTATAAGGTTTTTTCTTCCAATGCCAGGTGGGTTAAAAGGTTTTGACCAGTCTGGAGTACTCTTCACATCTGGGACTTTATAGATTTTCCAGATTATCACTCTTTGTTTAGAAGTTGAGCAATTCATCTGTGTATCAGCAGTCAGAGTAAATGGTACTCTTTTACTATAATTTAAGACACCATTAGTAGGACCAGGTTTCTGTATTTTAACTTTCTTAATAAAACAACTTCTTTGAAGGCAAGTTACTGTAGACTCCACAAGTTTTGAAGCGTAAGTGTTGACTGTAGCTTTTAAAATAGCATGTGCATTTCCACTTCTTGTGCAGTTTACTTGTGCTACAAAGCCTGCATACAGGGCAGGGTTGAAAGGTAAAGCAGAGCCAGGAATAAAATGGGCAGCATTTCTGATACTATCCCTGTAATTATAGGTATCATTCCGAAAGAGGTATTCTTTCCTTGAATCAAAAAGTTGCAAGTTGAAGGTCCATTCGCACTGTAGCAGAGGATGTTGCAGAGGAATAAACCACACAATATAGACCGAACTTTGTAAAAAAGAAGGACCACTATTGAAAATGTGAATTTCTATATCTTTCTCTGAAAAAGACCTCAAAAGGGCTCCTTTCCTGTTAAGATACAGATGTACATTGAACTTGTACCAACGCAATCGGACAAACTCAATGGTGATCAGGTAAGAGAAGCTCTGGTGCTGGTAAAAAATGTAGTGAATGCTGGACAGGTTGCCAGAGGCATCGGTAGCATTTCTTTCTTGGGTGGAATAATACAGTCCCTGTGTACGGCTGAAAAGATAAGTGCCCGTCTTGATTTTCTGTGTGTTGAGAGTTACGTACGCTGGGGGCTCACTCAATGATGTTAAACTTAAGGTAGCATTACAGTAACCTAACTCCCCATTCAGCTCCCCATGCCATGCCTCATCGATATAAAAGTAGACACTGGCCACTGCCTTCTTCCTCAAATGCTGTGGAATATAGGCAACAGAGTAATTGTTCTGCAGGGCATACGGGTTATAGAAGGTAGACCAGACCCCTCTACCTTTAATATCCAACAGTCTATAGGCCATCTTTTGGGAGCTGAGAGGTAGGAGGCTCCAGGAGAGGCTGATAGTCCTATGGAAGATGCTGAGCACTTTGGAATGGGTACTGAAAATGTGTAGCAGGGTGGGTTCCACCTTCAAGTCCAGGCTAAGGCTGACCCGAGGCCCTTGCTTAATGTGGAGGGAAGAAATATATAACCCTTGGTGGGTGTAATGCACAATCAGGTGGTAGTTGAAGTAGGAAGTGCACAAATAGTGCAGCTCATCACTATGGCGGTGAGAAGATGGTGGAGAACCTGAATGATAGCTGGTGGGAAGGAGAAGGGCCATGGGGCTGCCCCATCGGCTACTGTAGTGGTAGCGCCAGCTGGAAGTGTTGGGGCCTGCACACCAGCCCAGCTGCACTGGCTGCCACTCATGAATGGGAAGCGTGAGCGGCCAGAGCAGGAAGAGATGGACATCTTGGCCAAACACCTCAATGCTCAGATTGCGATGGAGGCATGCAGGCACCGCACAGGAAGGTGATTCACACTGAACGGTGATGCGGTTGGAGTCCCAAGGTGGATGCATGTCCCTTCGTGCTAAGTTAGGGCCCAGCACTATCCTGCCTGACCAGAGAATCATACTGTGCACAAAGGTGGAGCTCCGGTACCAGCGGCACTGTGAAGATGGCAGTTCTGTTTCTGGCTTCCCAATCCTTGAAACAAGCCCTGCAGCTCTTAAATGATGCAGCTCAGTATCCTCATCCCACAGACATGAGGTGTGAAGTTGGTCGTCTCGCTGCTGATAGATATGGTTTTGTTGGTCAGAGCAGGTAGCTAACAGTGGCGGCAACAGTAAATAAGGGGGCATGGCTGCTGCACACTGGAAACGGCCCCAGTACAAGAGGAGGAGGTGGGGAAACAATTGGAAGTGCATTCTGAGCCTGAGGAAAAAGGCTTGCATCAGGACCAGCCACTGTCTTCCAGTATCCCCAACTGCCATAGAGTGAATGGCTGTGTAAATTCTGGAATCCTGCACATCACTGGGCAACCGGTGTCCAAGCTCTCCTAGATTTTCTAGTGGCAACAGCTCTGTTTAGGCAGCCTCTTACCATGTAAACACATGAGGAGAGGGAGATTTCCAGCCCCAGCCCCCTCTGTTGTCGCATCCGTTGTCTTGTACTGGTGGAGGCTGACGGTCTGAAGAGGAGCGCCTCCTGTATCCACGGAGGCTCTCCACATGATGACGCACCCTGGAAAATTAAGGTTCTTAATCGTGTGGATACAGGAGGCTCTCCTCTTCCGACCGTCCCCCTCCACCAGTACAGGGCAGTGGCCATGCACAAGGAGGGGGCAGGGCTGGAGTGCCCCCTCTCCTCACATTTACTCTGCACAGTAAGAGAATGCCTGAACGGGGCTAACATGTCTTGCCATTCCTTGACCCAGCAATTCTGACTGTCAGCAATTCTCTAATGTCTCAGACAGAGATGTTTCCTAGCACAGCTAGCTGAGATCCTATTTAAGTGGATAAAACTATGCCAGCAGTTTTAAGCCTAGGATATTCCATATGTAACCCTTGTGCTCTGCCACAGAGCTATGGCCCCTCCCCAAATGTATTACAAAGGGTCACATTTGATGCCTGGATAGTAGATATTATACCAACACACACACACACACACACACACACACACACACACACACCAATATATAAAAAAGAAAATAATTTATAATATTCCATAATAATTGAAACAAAACAACAAATTTAGCCATTTTCAATATAAATTGTGTAATGATATTGTAATAAGATTTGGGGTTCGTCTGATGATCCCCTGTTGGTCCCTTCCTACCTTGCCATTCTGTGATAGTAACAAGGCAAGGATTAACTGACTAGAGTTGGTCAAACCTACTGGGCAGGTCAGGCCTGGCTCATCTCTGTTGTTAAGAAGACTCTGCTAGATTCCTCCCTTTCCCCCTGGGGAAATGCAAGCGGTTTGGGGAGTTGCATCTAGGGACAAACTGAGGCAAGATCAGTTTGTTGCAGTATTAATGCTCTGAATCTCCACCTACGCTTAATCTGTGTATTTGTAAATAAATGCAAATATTACAAGATGCCTAAAGTCTCAAGAGCCTCGTGTGGCACAGAGTGGCAAGCGACAGTATTGCAACCGAAACTCTCCCCACAACCTGAGTTCGATCCCAGCGGAAGCTCGGTCCCAGGTAGCCGGCGCAGGTCGACTCAGCCCTCCATCCTCCCGAGGTCGGTAAAATGAGTACCCAGATTGCTGGGGGAAAGGTAGTCATGACTGGGGAAGGCAATGGCAAACCACCCCACTATAGTCTGCCATGGAAACGCCAGCGAAAGTGGCGTCCCTCTAGGGGTCAGCAATGACTCAGTGCTTGCACAGGAGGAACCTTTCCTTTCCTAAAGTCTCAAGGAAACCAAACTCTGGGTAAATCCCTGGAATTCTCACTGGGTGGAGAACTGAGGTGCAAGGGCAAAATAAGAGCAGCAGCATTTTTACATTTATTTCCTCCCTTTTTTCCTCTTGCAAGGAACCTGGCCTCTTATATGGTCCTCTTCCTCTCCATTTTATCCTCAAAACAACCCTCTGAGGTAGGTTAGGCTGGGAGTGAGTGACTGGCCCAAAGGCACCCAATGAGCTTCATGGCCCAGTGGGAACTAGAACTCAGATCTCCCAAGTCCCAGTCCAACACTCTAACCACTACACCAAGCTGGCTCTCATATATTCTCTTACATAACACCCAATAAGGTATAAGGTAGTTTTGCCAAGAGAACAGGCTGATCATAGCAAACACTCTTTTCCAACAGCACAAGAGGCGACTCTACACATGGACATCACCAGATGGTCAATATCGAAATCAGATTGATTATGTCCTTTGCAGCCAAAGATGGAGAAGATCTATACAGTCAGTAAAAACAAGACCTGGAGCTGACTGTGGCTCAGATCATGAGCTGCTTCTTGCAAAATTTCGGCTTAAACTGAAGAACGTCGGGAAAACCACTAAACCATTCAGGTATGACCTAAACCATATCCCTGATGAATATACAGTGGAGGTGAGGAATAGATTTAAGGGATTAGACCTAATAGAGTGCCTGAGGAACTATAGACGGAGGTCCGTAACATTGTTCAGGAGGCAGCAACTCAATCCATCCCAAAGAAAAAGAAATGCAAGAAAGCAAAGTGGCTGTCTGATGAGGCTTTACAAGTAGTAGATAAGGAAAGAAGGGAAGCGAAAAGCAAGGGAGAAAAGGGAAGATATATCCAGCTGAATGCAGAGTTCCAGAGAATAGCAAGGAGAGACAAGAAGGCCTTCTTAAATGAACAATGCAAAGAAATCGAGGAAAACAACAGAACGGGAAAGACTAGAGATCTCTTCAAGAAAATCCGAGATATCAAGGGAACGTTTTGTGCAAAGATGGGCATGATAAAGGACAAAGAAGGCAGGGACCTAACAGAAGCAGATGAGATTAAGAAAAGGTGGAAAGAATACACAGAAGAACTATACAGGAAAGATCTGAATGTCCCTGATAGCCATGATAGTGCGCTCACTGAACTTGGGCTGGACATCCTAGAGAGTGAAGTCAAGTGGGCCTTAGGAAGCATTAGTAACACCAAAGCTAGCAGAGATGACAGTATTCCAGCTGAGCTATTTAAAATCCTAAAAGATGATGCTGTTAAAGTGCTGCACAACACATTTGGAACACTCAACAGTGGCCACAAGACTGGAAAAGGTCAGTTTACATTCCAATTCCAAAGAAGGGCAATGCCAAAGAGTGTTCAAATTACTGTACAATTGCGCTCATTTCACATGCCAGCAAGGTTATGCTCAAAATCCTACAAGCTAGGCTTCAGCAGTATGTGAACCGAGAACTATCAGAAGTACAAGCTGGGTTTTGAAGAGGCAGAGGAACCAGAGATCAAATCGCCAACTTTCACTGGATCATGGAGAAAGCAAGAGAATTCCAGAAAAACATCTATTTCTGCTTCATTGACTATGCTAAAGCCTTTGATTGTGTGGATCACAACAAACTGTGGCAAATTCTGAAAGAGATGGGAGTACCAGACCACCTTACCTGTCTCCTGAGAAACCTGTACGAGGGTCAAGAAGCAACAGTAAGAACCAGACATGGAACAACCGAGTGGTTCAAAATTGGGAAAGGAGTACGACAAGGCTGCATATTGTCGCCCTGCTTATTTAACTTATATGCAGAGTACATCATGAGAAACGCCAGGTTGGATGAATCACAAGTCGGAATTAAGATTGCCGGGAGAATTATCAACAACTTCAGATACGCAGATGATACCACCCTAATGGCAGAAAGCGAAGAGGATCTAAACAGCCTCTTGTTGAGGGTGAAAGTGGAGAGTGAAAACGCTGGTTTGAAACTCAACATTACAAAAACTAAGATCATGGCATCTGGCCCCATCACTTCCTGGCATATGGAAGGGGAAGAAATGGAAGCAGTGACAGATTTTATTTTCTTGGGCTCCAAGATCACCGCAGACGGTGACTGTAGCCATGAAATTAAAAGACGCTTGCTCCTTGGGATGAAAGCTATGGCAAACCTAGACAGCATAGTGAGAAGCAGAGGCATCACCTTGCCGACAAAGGTCCGCATAATCAAAGCTATGGTTTTCCCAGTAGCAACGTATGGCTGTGACAGCTGGATTATAAGGAAGGCTGAGCACTGAAGAATTGATGCGTTCGAACTGTGGTGCTGGAGAAGACTCTTACGAGTCCCCTGGACTGCAAGGAGGTCAAATCAGTCCATCCTAAAGGAAATCAACCCTGAGTGCTCATTGGAAGGACAGATACTGAAGCTGAAGCTCCAATATTTTGGCCACCTAATGCGAAGAGAAAACTCTCTGGAAAAGACCCTGATGCTGGGAAAGATTGAAGGCAAAAGGAGAAGGGGACGGCAGAGGATGAGATGGCTAGATAGCATCACTGATGCAATGAATATGGACTTCAGCATGCTCCAGGAGAGAGCGCAGGACAGGAAGGCCTGGCGTGCTATGGTCCATGGTGTCACGAAGAGTCGGATGCGACTGAACAACAACAAAGGTATAAGGTTGTGCATTATCTTTAACCTCATCATTCCATGACAATAAAAAGACACTTTTTTTCAATGAAGCAGTTATCCAGCTGCCTGCCATCTCTAACTCTTATTTTATTTGTTAACTTAATCATATACATCATTTCCCAAAGTCTTAACAGCCAGTTGATCTCTGATAGCACAGCTCTTCTTTTCCATGTATGACTTATACCTATCCTTGCTGCAGTCAGAGACGGATGATAATTTTCATATCCTCAGGCAGTATTAGTTCTTCTTTTTATAAAACTACTAGTGGATCAAATTTTACAACATAACCTGTCATCTCTGTAATATGCTCCAAAATTACACCCTTGCGATGTTTCCAAAAATATGACAAATACCTCTGCCTGGTTACAATAACCCCACCAAACATTATTGGCTCCTATGTGAATCTGGTTTAATCTACTTGGGGTGAAATACCATATAAATAACACATTATAATTTCCCCCCGTTAAAGTTAACGCATACGTTACTTGAGGAAGAAACTCTGAGATGCAATTATACGCATCTTCAGAGACAGTCTTAGTTCTCCGCATGCATTTACAAAACAGCTCGCTTTGAGTGCCTGTTGTGCTGAATGCTGACTATGCAGAATCTCATTTAACATTTTGAGCTGGTGAAGAGCTTTGGGGGAACAGCGCTCAGTTGTGTTCATACAGGCAAGCATTATAAGCTGGACAATTTGCATACTGAGCCAGGTAATTACAAAATACTACAGTTTGTACAAATTCCTTTGAATGGCTTGGATGGTGTTTGTCAGTTCTTATATGCCAGCATGTCAGGTTTCCCTTTGCCCCCACTGATCTTCAAAGCCAAATCAAACACAGACAAGAGGCTTCAATCTACAGCTTTTAATTCCATTACCACAAAGGGTCATACAGATGCAAATTCTCAGTTACTCTCAGTCTGTAAGGAAATGCCTTCAGGGGGTTCAAAAGGTAGCTATGAAAGTTGCCCACCATTTGAAAGAAAGGCGGGCTCACTAGCCTAACTTACAGGGTACGGGGAGCTCTCTCTCTCTCTCTCTCGTGAGGCTTCTAAGCGCCATTGTTCATGCAGGGCCAATCGGGAAGACCTCCTGAGTTCTGCCCCGGCCATCTCCCTCTTGGCTCTGCATCTGCGCCTTGCATCTATTAATTCAGATTCGCCAAACACCACCTCTCCCTGTTCGCTATCTCTAACGGAGAAGTGTGTGTGTGTGTGTGTGTGTGTGTGTGTGTGAAGAGGGACCTTCCTCCAGCTACACCTTTGAAACCTGAGGAGCCAGCCTCGCCATCTCTGGAATAGCCTGGGAACATTCCTCCCCCATGTCTGGCGGCTCCTCTTCAGACTCTGACCTGCTGTCCTACTCCCTGTGCTCAGAAGCGCCAGGACACAGCAAAAGGCTCAAATCATAGAAATTCTTTCATTGGAAATAAAGATATTATTGGATCAAATAGATGATCAATATTGAGGAGTTCCACTAATTCTAAGGGAGTTTAATGTATGTACTGATTCAGAAGGTTTATTCTCCATTAAGGATATGGAACTCCTGGGGGATAATTGTATCCATTTCCCCAAAAATCCGTTTTTATTTTGTGAAACTTTCAGTCCTAAACCAGATTGTGAACGCTTTTACCTCTCCTAGCCAATTACCAAACTGCTGCCTGTACCTGCACTCACAGAAGCACACTGCAGTCTTAAATATACTTATAGGAATTACATATATTGTACTCTGTGGGAGTTATTTCTGAATAAATGTACTTAAGATAATGCTGCATGACCATATAAAGAATATGGCTTTTCAGGGAGTTGGGAGGATAGAATCATAGAATCATAGAATAGTAGAGTTGGAAGGGGCCTACAAGGCCATCGAGTCCAACCCCCTGCTCAATGCAGGAATCCAAGTCAGAGCATCCCTGACAAATGGCTGTCCAGCCTTGTCTTGAAGGCCTCCAGTGTGGGAGAGCCCACCACCTCCCCAGGTAATTGGTTCCATTGTCGTATTGCTCTTACAGTCAGGAAGTTTTTCCTGATGTTCAGCTGGAATCTGGCTTCCTGTCACTTGAGCCCATTATTCCGTGTCCTGCACTCTGGGATGATCAAGAAGAGATTCTGGCATTCTTCTCTGTGACAACCTTTCAAGTACTTGAAGAGTGCTATCATATCTCCCTTCAGTCTTTTCTTCTCAAGGCTAAACATGCCCAGTTCTTTCAGTCTGTCTTCATAGGGCTTTGTTTCCAGTCCCCTGATTGTCTTTGTTGCCCTCCTCTGAACCCTCTCCAGTTTGTCTGCATCCTTCTTAAAGTGCGGTGCCCAGAACTGGACACAGTACTCCAGATGAGGCCTAACCAGTGCTGAGTAGAGGGGAACTAGTACTTCCCAGGATTTGGAAGCGATGCTTCTATGAATGCAGCCCAAAAGAGCATTTGCCTTTTTTGCAGCCACATCACATTGTTGGCTCATATTCAGCTTGTGATCGACAACAATTCCAAGATCCTTCTCGCTTGTAGTGTTGTTGAGCCACGTATCCCCCATCTTGTAACTGTGCATTTGGTTTCTTTTTCCTAGGTGCAAAACTTGGCATTTGTCGCTATTAAATGTCATTCTGTTGTTTTCTGCCCAGCGCTCCAGTCTATCCAGATCACTTTGAATTTTGTTTCTGTCTTCCAAAGTATTAGCTATCCCGCCCAATTTTGTGTCATTTTGTTCCACAAGACATAGTGAAGCTCACAAAGAAGAAGAAAGCCCAGCCATCACATTAAGGTGAGTTGAACCTTACATATTTGCTCAAGTAACAGAACACATTTTTAACAGTTGCACCAATGCGTTGTGTGTTTTTTTTGCAGGTCACATTATGAAGATGAAATAAAGACGCACCCCACATTTGCTCTGGCCCCATCTCCTTTTCCTCTGCCCCCGCCCTTGGGATGTGCCCCTCCCCCCCACAATCCGTTGCCCGACAGTGAAGGTGGCCCTTGACTCAAAAGAGATTGCCCATGCATGCCTATGGGCTCTTATACAGGGATGGTTCCTACAGCTTGCTGTGTGCATGGAACTGCTGGCGATCTATTTCATAGAATCATAGAATAGTAGGTTTGGAAGGGGCCTACAAGACCATAGAGTCCAACTCCCTGCTCAATGCAGGAATCCAAGTCAGAGCATCCCTGACAGATAGCTGTCCAGCTTCATCTTTAATGCCTCCAGTGTGGGGGAGCCCACTACCTCCCTAGGTAATTGGTTCCATTGTCGTATTGCTCTAACAGTCAGGACGTTTCTCCTGATGTTCAGCCGGAATCTGGCTTCCTGTCACTTGAGCCCATTCTTCCGTGTCCTGCACTCTGGGATGATTAAGAAGAGATCCTGGCCTTCCTCTCTGGGACAACCTTTCAAGTCCTTGAAGAACGCTATCTTATCTCCCCTCAGTCTTCTCTTCTCAAGGCTAAACATGCCCAGTTCTTTCAGTCTCTCCTCATAGGGCTTTGTTTCCAGTCCCCTGATCGTCTTTGTTGCCCTCCTCTGAACCCTCTCCAGTTTGTCTGCATCCTTCTTAAAGTGTGGTGCCTAGAACTGGACACAGTACTCCAGATGAGGCCTAACCAGTGCTGAATAGAGGGGAACTAGTACTTCCCGGGATTTGGAAGCTATGCTTCCATTAATGCAGCCCAAAAGAGCATTTGCCTTTTTTGCAGCCACATCACATTGTTGGCTCATATTCAGCTTGTGATCGACAACAATTCCAAGATCCTTCTCGCTTGTAGTGTTGTTGAGCCACGTATCCCCCATCTTGTAACTGTGCATTTGGTTCCTTTTTCCTAGGTGCAGAACTTGGCATTGATCCCTGTTAAATGTCATTCTGTGGTTTTCTGCCCAGCGTGCTCCAGTCTATCAAGATCACTTTGAATTTTGTTTCTGTCTTCCCAAGTATTAAGAGCCTTGTGTGGCGCAGAGTGGTAGGTGGCAGTATTGCAACCGAAACTCTCCCCATGACCTGAGTTCGATCCCAGTGGAAGCTGGGTCCCAGGTTGCCGGCTCAGGTCGACTCAGCCTTCCATCCTCCCGAGGTCAGTAAAATGAGTACCCAGCTTGCTGGGGGAAAGGTAGTCATGACGGGGGAAGGCAATGGCAAACCACCCCGCTACAGTCTACCATGAAAACGCCAATGAAAGCAGCGTGCCTCTAGGAGTCAGCAATGGCTCGGTGCTTGCACAGGAGGAACCTTTCCTTTCCCAAGTATTAGCTATCCCACCCAATTTTGTGTCATCTGCAAATTTGATCAGCATTCCCTGCACCTCCTCCTCCAAGTCATTAATAAAATTGTTGAAGAGCACTGCTCCCAGGACTGAGCCCTGCAGTACCCTGCTCGTTACCTCTCCCCAGTTTGAGAAGATCCCATTGATAAGCATTCTTTGAGTCCAGTTCTGTAGCCAGCTGTGGATCTACCTGATCGTTGTTCCATCTAGCCCACTTTGAACTAGTTTGCTCATCAGGATTTCATGGGGCACTTTGTCGAAAGCTTTGCTGAAGTCGAGGTATATTATGTCCACAGCATTCCCACAGTCCACAAGGGAGGTTTTTGTTGTTCAGTCATTAAGTCGTGTCCAACTCTTTGTGACCCCATGGACCATAGTACGCCAGGCCTTCCTATCCTCCGCTCTCTCCCAGAGCGTGCTCAAGTTCATACAAGGGAGGTTTCTTGATCAAAAAATATGATCAGATTCGTCTGGCAGGATTTGTTCTTGACAAATCCATGTTGGCTTCGAGTAATCACTGCACTGTTTTCAAGATGCTTACAGATGGATTGCTTTATCATCTGCTCCAGAATTTTCCCAGGGATTGATGTCAGACTGACTGGTCTGTAGTTCCCAGGTTCCTCCCCCCCCCTTTTGAAGATAGGGACAACATTAGCCCTCCTCCAGTCATCTAGCACTTCCCCCGTCCTCCAGGATTTCTCAAAGAGAATAGACAGCAGTTCTGAGAGTTCTTCTGCCAGTTCCTTTATTACTCTAGGATGAAGTTCATCTGGCCCTGGAGATTTGAACTCATTCAAAATAATTAGGTATTCCTTGACCATATGCCTATCGATCTCAAGCTGCAATCCTGCTCCTTCAGACTGCACTTCGCCTTTGCCAGGGGGGTCATAGACCCTCTTTCGGGAGAAGACTGGGCCAAAGTAGGAATTGAGCACTTCTGCCTTTCCTTTGTCATCTGTTATCATTTTGCTATCCTTATTTAATAGATGAACCACCATTTATTCCCTCTGTCTTTTACTATGCATGTAGCTGAAGAAAGCTTTTTTGTTGCTTTTAGCATCCCTCCCTAACCTCGGCTCGTTCTCAGCTTTAGCCTTCCTGATACCATCCCTGCAATTCTGTGCTATCTGCCTGTACTCTGCCTTTGTCGCTTGGCCTTCCTTCCACTTACTATATGTGTCCTTTTTTTGTTTTCAGGTCATCTCTAAGCTTTTTGTGAAGCCAAATTGGCTTCTTCTGTTGTCTTCCACTTTTTTTCTTGTTGGAATTGTTTGTAATTGTGCCCTGAGAATTTCCTTTTTTAAAAGCTCCCACCCATCTTGGACTCCTTTTCTCGTTAAGAGTCGCTTGCCATGGGTCCTTACTGATCATTGTTCTGAGTTTATTAAAATCAGCTTTCCTAAAATCCAGGGTATGGATTTGGCTACACATGGCTTTTGCTTCCCTTAGAACCAAGAACTCAAGTACAAAATGGTCGCTTTTCCCCAGAGTTCCTGTAACTGCTACTTTATCCACTAAGTCATCTCTGTTGGTTAGGATCAAGTCAAGGATAGCCGATCCTCTAGTTCCTTCCTCTACTTTCTGTAGGAGGAAGTTATCCGCCACACAAGTCAGGATTTCCTGGAGGGGCCATGTTTTGCAGAATTTGTCTCCCAACAAATATTGGGGAAATTGAAGTCCCCCATTACTACTATATCACGCTTCCTTGAAACATTGGCTATCTGCTTTTCAAAAGTTTCATCCTCGTCTTCTCCTTGATTGGGAGGTAGTAGACTCTGACCACCATATTCCTTTTATTCTCTGCTCCATTTATTTTAACCCAGATGTTCTCGATGGGGCTACCAAGCTCATCCTCCTGTATTTCTGTGCAGAGATATGTATTTTTAACATATAGTGCAACCCCACCTTCCTTTCTGTTCCTCCTGTTCTTTTTGAACAAGTTATATCCTTCAATTGCTGTATTCCAGTCATGAGAGTCTTCCACCAAGTCTCAGTTATATGTATCAAGTCATAATTTCCCTCCTGTATTAAGAGTTCAAGTTTGGTCTGTTTCCCATAGTTTGGGCATTAATATATAGACATTGAAGACCATGTGTTTCATGGTCTGGCTTTCTTCCTTTATGTTTGTGAAGTTTAGGAGAACTAATGTCTGCCAGAGGTGTGTAGATACATTTTTTAAAAGTATCTAATTTATTAATTATTTATACCAAACTGGGCAGGCATATTCGCCAGCAGCATTAGCCCTTTGCCACTCAGCTAGCGAATATGCCTGCCCAGTTTGGTACAAATCAGCACATGCTGGGCAAGTTGATGATGCTTTGAATGAAACAAGTAGAATCATTACCAGATGTTTAAAATCTACTTCCCTAGATAAGATCTACCATATAGCTGGCATTGCCCTGCCTGCTGTTCGTAGAGAAGCAGCAGCTTACAAAGAGAGGCTTAAATCTTCAATATCCAAACAACACCCTCTTTATGGCCTACAACCAGCTCCTCAGAGATTAAAATCCAGGAAAAGCTTCCTCAGATCGACAGAAGACTTTGATGAATTCAAAAGTAGAATGGACCTATGGAAAGCTACAAAAAATCAACACTAGATGGAACCAGCAGAGGATCTGGCACCCGGTTTCGATGAAAGCTGGGAAGTTTGGAAATCATTGAATAGACTGCGCACGGGCGCAACAAGATCTAGAGATACTATGAATAAATGGGGCTATCTGGTGATCTCTGCCTTATGCAATTGTGGAGACTTGCAGACAACAACACATATACTTGCCCTTTGTGCCCTGACCAATGCACACATGAGGACCTTATGAAAGCGTGACAGAACACAATTAACGTTGCTAGTTTCTGGGCAAGATTTGTCTAAATTGTATATATTTTAACTTCTACATCTTATATTTTAAATGTTATATGCTATGGTATCTTTTTAATTGTGATGCTTCTGACACGAATAAATAAATAAAAATTTATTGATGTACACAGATGATGTAGTGATAACATTTATGGACCCAGATATGCCTAATATAATAAACTGAACTTTACAAAATCTATATGGGCGGCATTAAATATAGTAAGACAAATGGCAATCTTCTGGGATAAACGATTTTGGAATAAATATGCCTTTAATGGTAAAAAAAGACAATATAATAAAGAACTGGCAAGGTCTATGCAATGAATACATTTGGTAGAAAAAACATCCTAAAATAACTTTAAAAATAATGCTCCATAGGAGGCAGGAGTTAACCTGTCATTATTTTATAATATTCTGCGGCATGCAGGTTAGCAAATGTTTGGAATTGGATGAGTGATGCTGGAATGGAACACTGAATTGGATGCATCATATCCATCTTTAAAAGATGTATTGTCATTTTATTCTTTTTAATTGAGAAATACATCAACTCAGTGTAAAGCAATTCTGGAAATATGGTCTCCTGTTTTGTCTCCACATACACCTTGTTGTTATAATGCACACACTAGCAATCTTGGGAGATTTTTTAGAAAGAGGAAATATTCTATGATCAGATAACTCCAAGATTCAATCCCTTTCAGCCTGGGCTTCTTCATTTTTTTCAGACCACATATGCAATTAGTGCATGGATTCAAAAATATAGTCTGATTTGTGAACTATCTTGAACAGAGGAAATACTTTTGGCTATGACTAGTAAAGACTGGATAGATATAATGTAGTGATTATCAAAAATATACAGAATAGAGGTAATGCAACCTGTCAGGACAAATGGAAGAAAGATTTAGGGGTAACAATAGCAGATGAAGTATGGAAATGGATATGAGAGAATAAAGGAAAACACTTAATAGCATTTAATCTAAAGCAGATTTTTTTAAAAAAATTGCATCAATGGTACTTAATTCCACATAAGATCAAAATAATATATGGTTTAGATAATAACAAATGTTGGTGCTTCAATCAGCTGGATACTAATGTATCCAGTGATCAGTTGGATGTTGATGTATCTTTTCAAATTAACCCCAAATTAACCCATTTTGGTGTTTGGTACATTTTTATATACAGCAAATGACTCCCTAGTTACCCTTTCATTTTTTTCTGAATTAGTTAAAGGATGAGGCAGTAAGGGATGATGTTGGAATGATAGCTAACTTCTTGACTGCTGCTAAAATCCCTGTTTGTGTCACCCCAAATCATACACACACATCCCCAGCAATGGGTTGGCATAGAAATTTTCTCTTGGACACCCTCTTTAAGATGAATGTTTTGGGGTGGCCCAAAGCTTATTATGGGGTGCACAACCCCAGTCCCTTAAGCATTTCTACATACAATGGTAGTTACTGGCATGGAGGCATCAGCTTGATAGCGTCTTGCACCCAAACAAAACATTAGCTGGATGCAATTCTGTGCCATCTCAGAAAGGATACTCTCCTGGAAGTATGAGGATATTATTTGGGATGGCCCAAAGCTTATTTTGAGGTATACACACCCAGTTCCTTATTTGTAATTGTTACCTGGGGTTAACATACACTAAAGAGCACTGTGCAACGACAACAGCTTTGAGTGGTGAGAACTGTTATAGAACTTGAAGGGGACAGTCCCCAAACCACGGAGATATATGATATTGGGTAGGCCAGTGCTTATTTAGGTTTCAGGGGCATAGAAAGTTCTTTATTACGTCTACTGATTGAACTCCATTTTGAACTTTCATGCGAACAAGGAACCGGGAACTAGTAACTACATTCAGCCTCATCTCCTTGCTATATTGTTTAGTAATAATGAATAATATTGCTATTCCTCATGAAGTTATTACTCCTTTTGTGGATTTATCTCACTAATATATTGCCATTTCTTTAGGAGCTAGGATAGTGTTCCTGTGGACTAGAGAGCAAGGGTAAAAATTAAATGATATCCACTCATGGTCTGATGAATGACATCAAGTTATATTATTAACATACCAAGATGGGATGTATTCTTCTCATTATGATTTTGTATGGGAGTTGGTACCTACTTAAAATCCCAAATCGAACCAACAGAAAGGAGTCATAGGAACATCAGAGGTGAAAATAGCTACAAAGGAGGAGAATGGAATACAGCTGAAATTGTGTTAGTATATTTTTAAAAAAATCTGTGGAGGTCAGCTTGGGTCAGAAATATTATGGAATTTATTCTTTGTTTACCAATGCCTTTTTCAAACAGAAAGGTAAACTTTGTTGTTACCGCCTACTTGCCTGTTTTTCAACCTTGGTTGTTGATTATCCATAGTCACGGGTTTTCCATATATCACAGTGTTGGCACGGTCACTGCCACCTGAACGTGGTGCCTGGTAGGTAATGGAAAGCCATATACTTTGGATCTTCAGAACCAAAAAGTTCATTGCTTCTGCTTCATCAGAATGTTGTTCATAGACAGGTTGCTTCATTGACATATAAGTAGAGATTATTAGGGCTCTCCATAAATTAATGAAAACAAACATCAAGGTAAACATAAATGAAGCTCGGAAAAATATTCCCAGCCACCTATTGGAGGTCATAATCCCTGTGTCTTTAAGTCCAGAAAAACAATATGAAAGTACAGTTTGGAGAGAATGAATCAAAGAATTATAACTCCACTCATATTCACCAAATATTAGGTACCCAAATGACATGTACATAGAGAAGACTAGAACCGCAATCATAGTCAAACCAACCAACCCAGGAAAAGCTGCTGACATAGTGTTTTCTGCCATACGCACATTGTACATGAATCTGAAATAGCGGTATAGTTTCAAAACCAGAAGGAAGGCCAAGACACCTGTGACCATTCTATAGAGCTGATCAACTTGAGAAACTACATGGAAGGGAACAAATTTTTCTGGATTGAGTAGATAAAACTCCAGTAAAGTAAAAGCCAGCTTGAATTTCAGTGCAATGAGCAATAAAAAAATGATACAGATCGTCTTCATTGCAAAATTATTTAAGTTAGTAGCTGTTTTGAGATAGCCTATTTTTTCTCGGCGTAACACACAAAATTCATTGGCAAGGTAAAAGATAAGAATAAACACTATAATTCCATATAGAACCATCCGAATGTGGGCTTCATACCGTAAAATAGAGAGTTTATAAGAATGAACTGACAAGCTTGTATTAATGGCACCGATGTCGGTAGTCTCAAACATGACAGTTATGCTGCAGTATAGATCTACATCTGGATTAAATGTTGTTAGCTCAAAAATCACAGCCCAGGTCCGCTCATCAAGCCAGTTGTTCCTTTGCAAATCATCCAGCCTCAATGTTGTATTGGGTTGTTGCTCTCCAGGAAAAAAATAAAAGGAATATCCTCCAGGTCCATATGCATTTAAAATACCATAAGACTTATATTCCCATTGATAAATGTCTGACTCGTATGTAAATCCTTGAAAACTGCTGAAATCATGGGAACCTGATTTTTTGGCTGGGATTGTCCATGACCCTTGATAGTCACTTCGATCTTCCGGATCAGTATCATATACATGACGGCAGTGGCTTTTACTAATCACATAATTTATAATGCTGTCTGGATGAAAACATAACTTTTCAGTATTCTGTGCTCTTATTTGCCTCATTCTGGGCAAACCAAGGATTTTAGACCAAGACTCTGAAAGATAGGTGGGTTGATAGTCATTATGTATCAATGGCACAAAGACATTGCTCATCCACATGTAAATATGCTCCAGCTTATTTATTTTGGAGAGACCAAGGGAGAATTTATTATAAATAGCTTTATTGTAATAAAAAGTAGTGGTCGGTGCTGAAGAGTAAGCAATAATGAAAATGCAAGTTGAGAAGATAAGATGACAGATTATATCCTTTACAAAAACAAAAGCTAAGTGTTGAGCCCTTGCTTTTTTCCTAAAGAGTATGAGTTCGTCCTCCTTTAAAGGCTCATAATCCTTGGTGCATCTGACTCTGGCAAGTTCATGGTGAATCTCTCTCATATCTTTAGCATCCACACTTACTTTGACCAGCTGCATTTCCTGGTATTGTTCTGTGCTTATCCAGGGGATGTTTTTATAGTATTTGTGACTAATAGTACTCATAGCTGAGATGAGAACCATCTTTAGGGTTTGCAGCAAAAATATACTCTCACATAATGATGTCATGGATGCTATAAACCATTCTATTGATGTTGTATAGCCATAGGTCAAGCCATATAATATAATGAAGCATGAAGAAACTGCAGACATGCAAAAGACCAGTGTCCAAGCAACGTATCTGCACCACCATGCGAATCGTGGCCTTTTTAAAAATGCCAAGATGAGGGTCAGAGCCCTCTTTTTTTTGTCAGTGGTATCTGTGTCCTTATCTGCTACAATATTGTCATTAGCATTGGTTTTTGGTAATGGCATGTGCTGTTGTTCCACACTTAAAGTTTGAGAAACTGATGAAGTATCTGATGAACTGTCCACTTCCACAAGGGCTTTAGACAAAGAGGGGGGAGTTCCTTTTGTCCCACTCTCACCTGTGTTATGTACTGCAGGCCTCTCTTGGGAATATCTAAATAAGATTGTTATAGTCAAGTGTAAAGGGATGGAAAACAAAGCACTCACAAATCCAATATACATAGATTTCAGATACCGTAGTTGTACTGAAAGGACTTCTTTGTCTGCTTCACCGCTGAAGAACATGATGTTAAATAGCAGACTAGTGAGCATTATTACTAAGCAACAAGATACCCTCTCCACCCTCTTGAAAGAACCAGTGACAACTGAAGCAAATACGGAGAGCCATATATGAGTGTCTTCCAAGTCTTTGGCAAGTTTGATCAAGAAGTGATCCATTTTATTTAAGCGTGTTCTTATGTTTCTAGGAACAAATGACTTTTCTATTTTGCCATCAGCTTTGCCAAGACCTAACCAGTCTCTACACAGAAAGAGCCAGGATTCATTAGTTCGCACATTTTGTACTTTGACTCGGCTTAAATACCAGCTAGGGGAAGAACCACCATTATTGTGCCAGACATGAAGGGAAAAAATATCCCCTAAATCATGCTTAGTAGTTAGAAGAAAGGTGTCTACGGCTGCACGAAAAAGAGTTCGGAACTTTGGATGCTTTATGCGATGAACATCACTGGCACCATTCTCACCTATCAATTCAATAAAAACATCTGCTGTGGTTCCTGATCCCAACCGACTTCCCGTGTATATGGTGACCAGATAAGGCACCTTGTGGTAGGGATCATTGTCTGATAACACCAGTATTTTGTTTTTTCTTTTCAAATCAGCTTTATCTTTGATCACAGCCCAGGAAGCACAGAAGATGTAGCCTGCAAAAATGAAAAAAACAGTCAACAATGTCACTGGATTTGTGTCAAATTCTGCTAAGAGGACCTTGTTTAAATCTAAAGGATTAGGATATAAATGTAGTTTTCCACCCAAAAATGTGATGTCAGGAATAGAAGTGTCTGGAAATTGGCGACTGGTTGCAATTATGCTATGCGCATTGCCTTTACAGATGCAATGTATGTTGGACCAGCTCGTCTGAGGGCCAAGGCTGCATGTTCCTTCTTTCCACTGGTTCTGAATTCCATCCATATCTAGACAGTCGGCAGTAAAAACAGCAACGTGAACCATTTTTGTGGTTTGGCCTCTCACAATTGGGTGTGATCGTAGGACAATAGAAATGTTCCACTTCTTTGCTCTGTTATCTTGGAATGGAAACCTAAGCAATGACTGAGGAAGACAAAGTATATATGGAGCCTGAATTGCACACTCATGGATGTTAAAAGGTATTTCATGTGGTATCGGAGGCTTGTCAGAGAAAGCAATATAAGACGCTATTGGAGGAAAGCTGACATTGAGTCCCAGGTAGATAGACACATGGAAAGTAATTTCCATATTACACAGAATCTGTATAAATACGTCTTTGGAGTTTCTCTTTATTTCAATATTAAAGCCACCGGTGGTTTTAGAGAGGTTTTTGTCTGGTCCTATTGTCAGATTAAATGTAGTTGAATCCTTATCTTTTCTAGCCATGTTCACTTCAGTTACCTCAGGGGTGATCCTTATGATGTCACCATTAGCTTCGGCTCCTACCAGTTTGAATCCAATCACTGTTGTGGTAATATCTGCTGTATTTGCCACCCAAGGGAATGGATTCTCATAAAAAACATAATGAACAGTAGAAACCACAGAATCTGCTGGTAATTTAGTGTGGTTCTCCTGCTTCAGTTTAGGATAAAAGCAATCCTTGCAATTTCTTCTCTTAAAAAACGTTTTAGAAACTTTCCACGTTTCAGCCTTCCATAAGTGAATGGACCAGCTTTTGGCTTCCATTTTAATGCCATGTTCCCCAGGGACTTTACCTCGTAAGATTAGGTCTGCTAATATTTCTGTCACAGAAATTATTTCTTTAATTGCATTTACATTGACATTCCCATGGCCCAAGAGAGAAGCTCTCAATACATTGGACAACCCAGTAAAAATACCATTGCCAAGGATCTCTGTTTCTTTAGAACCTAAGTCTTTGTCCCTGTGCCTTTTTAGAGCTTCACTGGCTTCTTTCAGTTTTCTGACTGCAAGCAGTTGTGATTCCCTGTTTACTTCATTAATGTCCTGTGTTATTTGACAAATATTTGTGACCATTTGATTTATCATCTCTATGTCAGTCATAGGAATCCCTGCAGACACATTAAGGAGGGTTTCCCGCAAATCCATTTTTGAGTGATGAATGGTTGGTGAATCCTTAATATTATTTAATACAGAAGCCACCATATACGTAAGGAAACCTATATTAAGGTAATCTTTAGTTCCAAGGAAAATGGGCATAGGGCCATTTAACTCACTGATTAAACCATGTAGTTCATTGAGAAGAATGTCAGTTGGCTTAATTCTTCTTGGATCATACACAGTTGCATGCAAAGTTACTTGAGAAAATGCGCCATAGGTATCATACACTTGAACATATATTACCAACACGTACTTTTTCGATGCTGTACCAGCAGGGAGAAATGATGGAGGAGTTTCCTGCTGATGACCAATGTACACTATTGTTCCAAATGTATTATTCTGTAGAGAAGCTATTTTAGTCATTTTTCTTAGATCAGAATGTGCTATCACTTTATATATAAGAGGTCCATTTTTGTCTTTAAATCCACTACACTGGACAATGAATTTTGTATGGAATGCTGTCCCTTCCCTTGGATAAATGATACACTTTCCAGCCTGAGGTGGACAGTTAACATAAAATGAATATCTATAAACAGCTGGTGGTCTGCCTTGGGTGCTTACTTTTAAGCTAAGAATATAGAATTTGTCTGCCATGTATCTGAATGCAAAGGAATTTATATACAGGTATGGACTCGATCTCCCAGTTGTTGTTTTGGAAGACCAGTCAAAATGTATTTCCTTGAAGCTGGCTGAAAAAAGTGTCCAAAGGTAAGCTGTTTGTGTTTCGTCACAGTTTAGACATCTTCCAAACAGAACAAACCTTTCTGTTACTTTGATGGCTTTCCCACAATTTTCAATACAGGTAACATTCAGCACTGATACAGAACCAGGAAGAACATAAACTGTTTGGAATGCATGTGCTGACCGGTGCTGCTTCAGAATGATCAGAATAAAGTAATATTTCATGTTTTCCTGAAATGTATTTGGTTCCACTATTTGAACTGGATCTGTGGAGTTTGTCCAGAGTATATCAACTTGACGTGGATGGCATTTTTCACCGGGACTCAGCTTCATTACTGAATAGTCTACCTCCCGTTTGGTGCAGTACCAATGGAACAGGATTCCTTCAAGGGGATTGGTTGAATCAGGATCAGAGGAAGCAGATGCATCCAAAGCCCAACGATCAGTAACACCAACTGTCCGGGACAAACCTCCAGCTATGACTGCCACTAAGTCACTTTCTAGAATTTGGAGGACTACAGAATCAGTGTCCTTGATTGTTATTCTATGTGCAGGTAGATTTACTGTCATGGTCAAATTAACATGATGAAAGCCATAAAATAAGACATTTCCAGGTATATGAAACATGATTGCATCTGTGTTTATCTCATTAGGTAGCTTAAGAAGATTTGCCCAGTCTGGAGTAGATCCTGCAGTTTTAAGGTTATAGATTCTCCAGAGTATATCTACCACTGTGCTTGGCCTACACTCTGCCTTTACAGTTGCTCGCAAGGTAATTGGTGACTGTCTCTTATAACGTATGACAGGATCAGAAGGATTAGGTGTCTGGATATGGGCTTCCAGTTCATGACAGTAACTTTTCTGACAGGCCACTGTTGGCTCCATAACTTTTGAAGCATAAGTACTGACTTTGGCCTTTAAAACAGCATGTGCAAGTCCACTTTTTCTGCAATTCACTTCTGCTACAAAGCCCGTGTATAGTGCAGGTTTGAAGGATAAAACAGAGTGGGGAAGAAAACGAGCAGCATGTTTTACCTGATTCCTGTACGTATAAGTGTTATTCCAAAGGAGGTGCTGCTTCCTGGAATCAAAAAGCTGCAAATGAAAGGTCCACTCACACTGCAGCTCTGGATGCTGCACAGGAATAAACCACACAATATAGTCCAAGCCTTCATCAGGAGAATGCCCGTTGAAAATGAGGACTTCTATATCTTTTTCTCCCAAAGATTTGAACAGAGTCTCCCTTCGGTTCAGATATAAGTGCATGCTGAACTTGTACCATTGTAGCTGCACAAATTCAATCGTGATCAGGTATGAGAGGCTCTGCTGCTGGTAAAAAATATAGTGAGCGCTGGAGCTCTCAGCAGTGGCATTAGTAATCTTGCCATCTTGGGTGAAATAGTAGAGTCCCAGTGCATGACTAAAAAAGTAAGTGCCTAGCTTGATTTTCTGTGGATTGAGTGTGAGGTAGACTGAGGCTGCAGTGCTTGTCCTGAAAATCAGAGTCTCATGGGAGAAATCAAGTTTTCCTGTCAGCTTTCCAGATATTCTCTCATTGGTACGGAAGTAGATCCTGGCCACCACCTTCTCCCTGGAATTTTGTGAGTTGGATGCAGCACAGAAATTACTGTGCAGAGCAAATGGATTATAACTGTACGAGAGAGGCCATTCCTCCAGACCCTGCATGTCTACCAATGTGTATGCCACAATTCTGGAGCTGAGAGGCTGAAGAGTCCAGGACAGGTTGAGGGTCCTGGGAGGGAGGCTGAGCAGTGTGGAAGAGGCACTGAACACATGAAGCAGAGCAGGCTGCACATTCAAGTCCAGACTACGTCTGAGTTGAGGCCCATTCTCAATGTGGAGGGAAGCAGTGTAGAATCCACGGTGGGGATAGCGCACAGTCACGTGGTAGCTATAATATGATGCACACACTTGGTGCAAATCTGCGTGAGGATAAACAGTGGGTGTGGGGGGCTCACTGTGCAGGTTGCTGGGGATTAGGAGATCTGCAGGACTACCCCCTTGACTCTTGAAGCGGTAGCTCCAGGCGGAACTTTTGAGGCGCGCGCACCAGCCCAACTGCAGTGGTTGCCATTCACGGATAGGAAGAGTCTGTGGTGAGAAGAGGAACAGACGGACATCCTGCCTAGAAATTTCAATGCTCAGGTTCTTGTGAGCACATGTGGGCACATGGCACCAGGATGACACACACTGCAATGTGATACGAGTAAAGGCCCAAGGTGGATGGGGGCCTCCTCCGTCCAGGCTTGTATCCACCACCAGCTGACCTGACCAGAGATTTGTATTTTTCACCAAGATGGAGTCCCGGTACCACTGACAGTGAGGGGGAGGTTCCACACCTGGCTCTTCCCTCTGGATGTTGGAACCCAGTCCCGGGGCTCTCGAATACTTCAGGTCAATTTTCCCATCCCAGAAGCATGAGAGACTAAGTTCATTGTCATGTCTCTGGTAGACACGGTATTGTGGATTTGAGCAAATGACCAACAGTGGTGGTGGCAGAAAATGAAAGGATGCAGCTATTGTATACTGAGAGTGATACCACAAGAGGAAGATAACGTGCACAAAGGAATGCATCTTTGGTGTGCTGGTCCAGGAGCAGCAGCGGCCTACCAGCTGTCCTAGACACAATTATTGTTTTAATTCTAGAATCTTTTAGCTGTTGCCCCAAGCAACTAGGATTCATACGGAAGAAACATTTCTTTATGATCCTTTATTTTCTTGGATTTATGACTCTTCTTCATTTGTAGAAAACACACTGACTGGATTTGCACATATCACAGACCCATGGTTTATTTAACTCTTGGTTTGTTGAACCTGGAGTAGTCATGTTGTGTGAACCAGCCACACTAACAAACCATAGTTATTAAACACGAAAAACCCCAAAAGAGAATCTATAGTTTGTTGTTGGGTTGTGAACTCTGGGTTAAGCCATGGGTTGTCATCATGCATGAAGTCAGAACTGTAGGTTGTTCATGGGATGTTCTGCCAGGATACAGAGGTGGCAGGAAAGAGTGGTAAAAAAAAAATCCCAGCTATTCTACATGCCAGTGCTACATCCCCACAAAAGTATTTGGGATACACGGAGGGAATGGAGGAGGGAAACAACTCAGGGACTGAGAAAACAAACCACAGTTTGTTCAATTGTCTGGCAGACAAACCCTGGGTAGAGAAATAAACTATGGGTTAACCTTGGGTGAAATAAACCATGGGTTAGCATTATGTGCAAACCACTTTCTGTTGATATATATTCACTTATATGAGTTATTGGTTGTCAACTCCTGCAGCTTAGAAATGTAACCAGACTATCAAGAAGTAGTTTCAGTAGAGTTCTATGAGGTTGACATGGTTCCCTGCATATATGTTCATTAACTATTATATTGCCTTTAAATGGGTGCCTTTCCATACATCACAGCAGAGGTGCTGTTTGTCTCTATTTTGAATTATTATGAGAATTATTTCTTAATTATGTAGTGTTGGAGACTTTTCATTTTTAAAATGTTCATAATTAGAAAAAAGCATACATGAAAAAAGAAAAAGTAACACAAGTACAGCAGGGTTTAGTCATCCTGTGAAATAATTCTCATTCCAGTATATGATAAAATGTTACCATTTCAAGAAAAAATCAATTTGTTATAACTGTCCCTTTCTTCACAAATGGACAAAGCAGTTCTATGGCCCCTAGACAGTGTTTAGGGCATCCTGTGGATCTCCTCCTCCAAATGCGTAGACAGAGCTAGGAGCACAGAGAAGGTGTTGCGATCATGGATCTTTCCTTCCCCTCCCTCTTCCCCATCACAGCCACCTCAGAAGTCTTCTCTTATGAAGCTGCCACTGCAACCTCGTACAAGGCACTGGAGTGAGAGAAAAGGGGCTGTGCTGGCAGGCAGGCAGGGAGAGGAGAGGCCGGGATATGCAGTGTGCTATGGCATCTCTCCTCTCCCCGCCTACCAAAAGGTACGTCAGCTCAGAGGCCCAACTAGCTGCTTTTTGTATTTTAAATGGGAGAATGGAGGCAAAATCGCCTGTCTTCTTCTCGCTCTGCCTGGCTCTTGCCAGCAGGGCATAGGAAAGGTGCAGGGCTTAGAACTCAGAGCCTTCTGTTTATCAGGAGCACAACCAATGGGATTGCACCCTTGATTTGTCCATTTGTGATCTCAGCTGCTCTAGGCAGCAATCCTGTACCCACTTACCTGGGAGTAAGCCCTGCTGAACTCAGTAGGAATTATTTTAAAGTAGGCATATATAAGATTGCACTGTTAGTCATCTATCACAGGGAGAGAAGCGGTTTTTCAAAGTTGGGCAGGCACAATATTTGCTTTGGCTATGAGAATTACAATTAACATCTTGTTAATTAAATATTAAAGTATTTTAATAGCATCCCCCTATATCTTGTTTAGAATTACCATCAATGTATTAAATCTCAGTCTCAGGCCTATCAGCTGTTGATTATCTGAACCATCTGGGTCCAACAAATTTAGATTTTTAAACAAGACCATCAGAGATGGTGCAGATTAATTATTACTGGCATATTTCCAACATTTACTTGTATTTATCTGGCCTATTTAATTGTTGTTCAGTCGTTCAGTCGTGTCCGACTCTTTGTGACCCCATGGACCATAGCATGCCAGGCCTTCCTGTCCTCCGCTCTCTCCCAGAGTGTGCTCAGGTTCATATCCGTTGCATCGGTGATGCTATGTAGCCATCTCATCCTCTGCTGTCCCCTTCTCCTTTTGCCTTCAGTCTTTCCCAGCATCAGGGTCTTTTCCAGGGAGTGGCCTATTTAATACTGGAACAGTTATGTACCAGCTATTTGGCAGTTTATACTGAGCTTCTCTCGAAGATGTGTAAATCTAAAACTATGACAGTTTTCAGGGGGATAGCCATGCCAGTCTGTTGCAGCAAAAACAACAAAGAGTCTTGTGACACCTTAAGGACTAACAAATGTATTCTGGCAGCCTTCCCCAGCATGGTGCCCTCCAGATGTTTAGCCAATGAATGAATCATAGGACCATAGGGTTGGAAGGGGCCTACAAGACCATCGAGTCCAACCCCCTGCTCAGTGCAGGAAGCCTGAATCCCAAGTGGTCTCCCATCCAAGTACTAACCAGGGCTGACCCTGCTTAGCTTCCAAGATCAGGCACATCCCCTATCCTGGTTTTGGACTTCCACTTCCACCAGTCTCAGACTGCATGGCCAATGGTCAGGAACGCTGGGAGGTGTCCTCCAGATCATCTGGAGATGCTCAGATTGGGGAAGGCTGGACTAGGCGTGGCTGCTGCAGTGTAGGCCCAAAGGCCTCGGCTCACCCGCCAGATGCACCAGGAACTCCCACTGCCTGCAGAGGCTGGCCGAGCACGGCAGGGGAGAGGGAGATGCTCTGTAGTGCGTAACAGTGCTGTCCTTCCCACCTCCCTTTCCTCCGGTTGCAAACTCCCATCCATCACGACGTGTGTTCACTTCACACCCATCCGTCGGAATGGGCCGAACGGATTCCAATCTCCTCTTTCATTTCCTGCTGTCTTTCTGTAGCAATGGCCAGTCCGTGTCCGTGCCCCAACTTTGGGTTCATGGATTAATGTCATTTCTCGGAACTTGCCTATTCCTACTTCGTTTCACAGTTCCTTACATGTAACTCCCGTCGTGCTGTGTTGGAACGAAGGCCCACCTCAGGCGGAGGCCAGACATTGGCTGCGCTCGCATTCCCTCGCCACCTTTGCCCTGCCGCCTCTCCTCGGCTGCCTGCGCCCTGAAAGCTCAACTGGCGTTTTAAGTTGCAGCCGTGCAGGACGCTTGGCGGCTGGAGGAAAGCTTCACTTGAGGGCGCGGAATCATCATGGGGGGGGTCCCCAACTCTTGGGGCGATGTAGGAGGAGATGGTCGCCAAGGTATCCGGGTCTCCCGCTAAACTCCCCTCCTCACAAAATGTCCCGTCCAGTCTGCGAACCGGCGAGGGACGAGACGGAGGCAGCCACCGGGCGGAGCCACGAGCTCGTCTGCGCACTGCCGTTCCGCCGTTCACCATCTGGAGAGGCAGGAAGCGCCTCCCTCGTCCACGGATTTTTCCGGGGGAAAGGGGAGTTCGGAGGCTGGGGCTGAGTGCCGCGAGCGCTACTCCCGAGCACGGGAGAAGGCGAGCGGCCCCCGGGAGAATATGGCGTCTTGGAGAGATTGCAAGGTGACCGGGGGCTCCGCGCGGGGCAGGGCGCGGCGGTGGCTCCCGCTTCGTGAAAGCCAGCGGGGTTTGCAGTGGAGCTCTGGGGCGCTGCGTTTTGTGCAGCCGGACCCGGTTGCGTGGGGGGGCTGTGGTAAACTGAGGGTGTTTGCCGCATCGGAGGAAGTCTCTTTCGCAGCTCTGTGCAAACTGCCCCTTCCCTTGCTTGCAGGACATGGGGCGGGGGTGCTGCGCGTGCCCCACCGTGAGGTGAAAGGGCGGGCTCGCCGAACCGCGCGTGTCCTCGATTAAAACGCTTGCGTGGTCTCCAGGGCAAAGGGTCCTGTACACCCTTGCCTGGGAGCTGCAATCCTGCACACCGTTAACTCGTAGTGAATCGCACTGCCCTCATTGGAATTGACTTCTGAGTGGGCACCTATAGAATTGCACTGTTAATGTGGGGGACTGACTTCTGAGTGGGCACCTATAGAATTGCACTGTTAATCTGGGGGACTGACTTCTGAGTGGGCACCTATAGAATTGCACTGTTAATCTGGGGGACTGACTTCTGAGTGGGCACCTATAGAATTGCACTGTTAATCTGGGGGACTGACTTCTGAGTGGGCACCTATAGAATTGCACTGTTAATCTGGGGGACTGACTTCTGAGTGGGCACCTATAGAATTGCACTGTTAATCTGGGGGACTGACTTCTGAGTGGGCACCTATAGAATTGCACTGTTAATCTGGGGGACTGACTTCTGAGTGGGCACCTATAGAATTGCACTGTTAATCTGGGGGACTGACTTCTGAGTGGGCACCTATAGAATTGCACTGTTAATCTGGGGGACTGACTTCTGAGTGGGCACCTATAGAATTGCACTGTTAATCTGGGGGACTGACTTCTGAGTGGGCACCTATAGAATTGCACTGTTAATGTGGGGGACTGACTTCTGAGTGGGCACCTATAGAATTGCACTGTTAATCTGGGGGACTGACTTCTGAGTGGGCACCTATAGAATTGCACTGTTAATCTGGGGGACTGACTTCTGAGTGGGCACCTATAGAATTGCACTGTTAATCTGGGGGACTGACTTCTGAGTGGGCACCTATAGAATTGCACTGTTAATCTGGGTCTGCAGCAATACTTTTTAGTATTTACACCTTCAGTGAGGGGAAGTTTTTTTTCCTGTGAGCAAAGATTGACGTTGAGGGAGAAAATCTGGAAAATGTTTTTTTTTATCAAGCGGGCATGGTGCAAAATGATTTGTCGTTTAGCCCTACTTTCCCTCCCTTTTTGGGGTGTGATGTTAGTACCCCCATATGCAGATAGAGACCGTGGATGAGTACAGCTGACACATTTACCAAGGAGTATGTTGCGGTGTGGTTCTGTGCATGTTCACTTGAAAGCAACTTTCACTGTGTTCTGTGGAGTTTGCTCCCACGAGTGTGCACAGGACTGAAGCCATAATACAGTTGGGGCACAATCCTATGCATATTTATACAGAAAAACGTCCTACAGCTCCAAGCATTCCCCAGCCAGCCATGCTGCAGTCAAACTATGGGCAAACACTGCATGTTTGCCTGCATAGAGAAAGGTTTCCAGGTCAAAAGAAGGGCCCTATGGGGGCTTGAGGTAGCACATTCACTTCAAAAGTTATTTTGGAAATAAAATACTGACTTTTGCATACTTCAGTGGAACTGTAGTTGCAGCAACTAAATAGTGCTGGCTCACAGGCATACGAAGTCATCGTGGTTTTGCCACATGAGGCTTCTTTGCAGGACTTGATGCTGATCGTGTTTTAAAAGTAGGATACATTTGAATTCCAGTGTGAAAAGAATCAAAGCAGTATGAACTGTTCATCAACTTTAATGTCCAACAATCTGCCCTTGCACATCAGCAAATGCTGGATGGAAAGCCTGATTTTGAAAAAGAATGGCTTTGGTGAACAAATGCAATTAAGAAGTAATCTCCAATGCCTACCTGCCTCAGAAATAGTTCTCCCAAATAAGGGGTTTCTTCTCTCCGTATGTGAGAAAAGACATTGGATGCTTCCAGATGGACGACTTCTAGCGCTATCAAAAAGTATCGTGTAGCTATTTTCCTCAACAGATTTTTTTAATGGAAAGAATAAATACAGAAGAAGCTGTGGGAAAACACTGGACGGTTTCAAGTGGAAGATGATGTCATTTGGGACACCCGCCTCAAATTCCGTGAATGAGGCACATTAAAACTTCATCTGGAAGCACCGTTGTTTTGCTTTACATATAGGCTGGTAGATCTCCAGATGCTTTGGACTTCAACTCCCATTAGCATGACCAACGGTCAGGAATGCTGGATGTTGAAGTCCAAAACATCTGGAAATCTTCCTTCTGCCCACCCTGCTGTACACCACAACCAGACAACTTTTTTGAAATCGAGGGCTGTGTTGTCTTGGGGAAAGTGGTCAGGGGCCGCGTACCAGTGATGGGTGGCACCAAAGCCAAAAGTGGCTGGGATACCCTTTTCTCTCTTCCACTCTTTTCTTTCTCTTGTTCGCTCTCTTCCTCCCTCTTCCTTCCCTTCAGCATTTGTTCATTTGTTCTCTCTCATACACATAAGCCACATGCTGCTTCCATTCCCTTGCCTTGCATACGCACATGCACCATCCATTCATGCACATCCAAGTTTGCAGACACATCTGCCTGCGCTGTTCTGCCTCCCACTCCCTCCCCAACATCTCCCATTCCTTTCCTTAATCCCCTAGAGGCTGCAGGGACAATGGAAAGTGAGGAGAGGGAGGCACATGTTTGAGCCTGGATGCTTGACCATGGAGTGTGGTGACCAGGGCATTTTTCCCAAAGACACTCTAGTGGCCATATTCCGTGACTGAGACTGCATGTGCCTGTCCTAGCTTTCAGTTGTCTCTCTGGACTGTGACTTGCACTTCTGCAGGTAAATAAAGCTGGCGAGGGGTGTTGCAGCAGAGGCTGCAGACAACTTAGCTCTGAAAAAAGTCCCATAGGACTTACTCCTGAGTAGACAGTATGCATAGGATTACACTGTTTGTTATCTGCAGTAACAGCTTCTTAACATCCTTGAATTTCTGGGTGACATTTGATGTGAAACAGGAGATCCGTGATCAGCATCTTTTTAAAATTAACATTTTTAATGATGTTCCGTGTTTGTGTTTGTATACTACAAAGTGAGGTAAGTGATGTGTGGGGAGAGGTGTATATAATTGTTTCCTTTCGCACTTCCTCCCAATCTAAATCCCACCCCCACAGCTGCTGTTAGGTCAGGGGGGTGGGGGGACAGACATACAGGTACCAAATTGGTGGAAGGGGAGTTAGATTTTGGAGACAATAATGTGGAGGAAATAATTAAACATTGCCGTCCTTGGTCTTTAAAGCAGCTGCATGGGGCTGCAGCAGGAGATTCTAATCAGAGATCCCATGAATAAAGCATGGTTGAACCCTGTCTGATCTGTTGCATATTCTAGGACTTCATATATAGGAGTAGGAAGCTGTGTGTGTATGTGTGTGTGTGTGTGTGTGTGTGTATGTGTGTATGTGTGTGTGGTGTATAGAATGTGAAACAACTTTTATGGGAGGACACAGTTTAAGCTTACACAAGATGGACAAAGTTCAGAATCCACTGCAAGAAGGCAGTAGTATAAGAGCTTGGAGAGTATGCTCTAGTTTGTTGATGAAACATCATAGGATGGATGCCTTTGAAGGCTTTTTTTTACAATTTTGCAAACTTTTGAAACAGCCTCCAGTATCTGTGGTAGTGTGTAAACAAGGCCTTGTAAAGTGATTTAGTAGCTTCTGAAAAACCTGATCATGTGGCCAGAGCTCAGTCACAATTTAATGTTGATTGTGCTGTTGAAAGAATCTCTAAGGGCACAACGCTGTGCATGTTTAGACAGAGAACAGGCCTACAATGCCCAGCATGCCCCTAGCTGGGGCATGCTGGGAGTTGTAGGCCTGTTCTCTGTCTAAACATGCACAGCATCGCACCCAAAAAGTCTTTAAAACCACTTGAAACTTGGGTGTTTGTTTCCAGTCTTGTCAAAAATATTTTTCAAGATAGCACTTACGTCTGTGACGTCTATTTTATAAGTTCAACAACTATCAAGGTAGATTGATTTAAACTGGCAAAAAGGGGTTGCTTTAAATCATTGACTTAAATCAAATTTCCCTTTAAAGGTTTTTCATATAATTGAAAAACATATAACTGAACAGTAGTGCAAATCTGACCACTAAAGCCATGTTCACTGAAAACTAAATAGAGCATTATTTACACTGGTTCATTCTTACTAGTAGGCTTTGCATTTCTTTGTCACGCTGTATATATTTTGAATGCTTTTTATCTATATAGGGAATGTTTTTAATATATTCCCATATCGGGTCTTTCTTATGACCAGTGCCCATGACAGTTTGAGGTTAACAGCACAATCCTATACATGTCTCCTCAGAAATGCATTCCATTGAGTTCAGTGGGGCTTACTCCCAGGTAAGTGGGTATAGGACTGCAGCCTTAGCATGAGAATACAGGAAGATGCACACGGACCATTTCTTGGCCCAGGTTTTCCCTCACAAAAGTCGAAGTATCAAACGAAAAACGCCTATGACTAATATGTCAAAGCGAGATTCGATAGTTACTGGGCTGAAAAAAATCCAGTTGAATTCTTCTAATTCAATTTTTGGGATTTTTTTTAAGCATAAATTTTTAACCACCTTGCTATCCAGTCTCCTGAGAAACCTGTACGAGGGTCAAGAAGCAACAGTAAGAACCGGACATGGAACAACCAATTGGTTCCAAATTGGGAAAGGAGTACGACAAGGCTGCATATTGTCGCCCTGCTTATTTAACTTATATGCAGAGTACATCATGAGAAACGCCGGGTTGGAGGAATCACAGGTCGGAATTAAGATTGCCGGGAGAATTATCAACAACCTCAGATACGCAGACGATACCACCCTAATGGCAGAAAGCGAAGAGGATCTAAAGAGCCTCTTGTTGAGGGTGAAAGAGGAGAGTGCAAAAGCTGGTTTGAAACTCAACATTACAAAAACTCAGATCATGGCATCTGGCCCTATCACTTCCTGGCATATAGAAGTGGAAGAAATGGAAGCAGTGACAGATTTTACTTTCCTGGGCTCCAAGATCACCGCAGACGGTGAGTGTAGCCATGAAATTAAAAGACGCTTGCTCCTTGGGAGGAAAGCTATGGCAAACCTAGACAGCATAGTAAGAAGCAGAGACATCACCTTGCCGACAGAGGTCCGTATAATCAAAGCTATGGTTTTCCCAGTAGCAACATATGGCTGTGAGAGCTGGACTATCAGGAAGGCTGAGCGCTGAAGAATCGATGCTTTTGAAGTGTGGTACTGGAGAAGACTCTTACGAGTCCCCTGGACTGCAAGGAGGTCAAATCAGTCCATCCTAAAGGAAATCCACCCTGACTGCTCTTTGGAAGGACAGATACTGAAGCTGAAATATTTTGACCACCTAATGCGAAGAGAAAACACACTGGAGAAGACCCTGATGCTGGGAAAGATCGAAGGCAAAAGGAGAAGGGGACGGCAGAGGATGAGATGGCTAGATAGGATCACCGATGCAATGAACATGAATTTGAGCACACTCCAGGAGAGAGCGGAGGACAGGAAGGCCTGGCGTGCTATGGTCCATGGGGTCACGAAGAGTCGGACACGACTTAACGACTGAACAATATCCAGTCTTCCTGTCCTAACTCTTTGCTTGTCCCAACTCCACCACCACATAAACACAGAACGACAACAATCCTGTCTATCCAGTGCCTTTGCACATGTGACTTTAGTCAGCGAAGCTAAAGCCCAGAACATTTAAGAAGCAAGAGCTGTTAGGCTGTATAGAGCCATTTTTCATGAGATGAAAAACTGAAATTAATGCCTACATTCGAATTGTAGGTGACTTCATTTTTAGTGTGAGTTTAGCATGTTTATAATTAGTTTTAATTGTAACTATGTTACAATGTTATATTTTAAGAAAGATAAATTTTGTATTTTATATACGTATTTTTTAAAAAATATATTTAAATTTTTTAAATCAATCATTTGTTTATTTTTAATTATCCATCCTGTCAACGATTAAAGCATCTAAATCATATTGTTGTGTATATACGGTAAAAGTGCAGAAAAGCCACAGAATGTAGTACTGGGCAGAATCAGAGGCTCCCTCAATCTCAGGTTTCATTAAAAAAAAAAAATCAAATGGCAAGTTTCTGACCCTCAGGTTTGCAAAGATATGATTGAAAGTGTTTACACAATTCCTAGTAAAATCTTAAAAGCCAGAGAGCCTCGTGCTAGAAAGCCCCATACAATGTTTTTCCATAATTTCTAGAATAATTGATGCAAAACAACAAAAATGCAGACTAAATTATACAAAATAAGAGATGCGGTTTTTCTTAACTTGCGTAATTTATACCGGATGCCGCAGTCTGGTTGGCATTTATTTGGGGTATGCTTCAGGCTCGGCTGATTTCCGAGCTGACTCGGGCTGATTCAGACCGATGTAGGATATGTCCAAATCAAAGAGCAACTCCTCTGTAACAGACCAAATCCAAATCTGAACTCTTGAAGATTCAGGATTGGGAAGGACACAGAGACACAGTGTGTCTCCGAACCTTGATACATTTCTCCCCAGGCTCTCCATATAAACACTAGGGAAGGAGAGGAGGGAGAGTAGTTTTGTGAGTGGCAGCTCTAATCACAGTGAATGGTTTTACCAGGTCTCTCCAATCCCAGTGTTGTGGGGAAGGAATGTTAAAGTAATATATCACAGAACTGATCCAGTGTTTTTGCTCTATGCTGGTTCTCTCAGGAGCAGGGTTATTAGAAGAAGTTTGGTAGGATATATGGAACCCAGGAGGGTGTAACATTGGGTGCTTGCTTAGAGAGTGCTGGATGTTCAACTCCTTTTGCCTCTTCCACTGTACGTTCCACATCCATCTTCCACCCCTGTCCTATTGCACTTTCTGTGTCTTTGCTGTCAGTTGAGCAGAAAACAAACAAATCTTAAACTATTTTTCATTGATCATAACTTCCTGGTCTCTGCACCTGTTCTTCTGAAATTTCACAGGTTTTGTGTTTAGGGACAACTCTGTGACATATGCCATTTTGTGTCATATGAAATGAAAAAGCCATGAAGGAGGGTAAGGGGAAGTAAATCATTTACCTGCTCCCTCCAAATGTCAACTTTCCCCTCATCAGTTTTTTTTTTAAGTTCCCGCACCTGCACAAAGCACCTTATCAGACAGGTTGGGTACTCTTTGTTTCACTTTCTTGATTCTTGGCCAGAATGTGGAAGAGAGCAGCACAGTGTGGACGCTGCACTTCAGCCTCCAAAATTTCTTCCCTACTTTTCGAACAGCAGACATCCCCGAGAGGGAGGGAATGTGAGGGAGCCAGAGACAGGAGGGAAGCTGCAGTCAGCACGTGTGCGTCGATAATTTGTTTTGGTGGGGCAATGGCCTTTTATAGAAAAAAGGTTTCCCCTGCCTTACACTTACCAAAGCAAAGAGGTCCAGATGAGGGAAAGTAATTTGCATCCATCCATATAAATTAGCATATGCGAATGCTATGAATGTTTGGGTCCTCTTTTGCTATACATGTACAGTGTACTGGGCCCAGAAAATCCTGTTGACAGTCTTCATAGCCTTCCCTGCACGATGGATGCCGCAGCTCAAAATGGCCAAAGACAGATGTCCCTGCGGGAAAAGTGGTTGGGGTGTTTGCCACATGCTATGTTTTTTATGGGTACAGACACAAACACATGTACCAATAGAACTGAAATATGTGTATGCAGAAAGAATGCTTCTGACAGTGTGTATCATAAGCCAGAAAACTGGGATTGGCCATGACTTCCTTCCTGCCACATTTACTGATGGTGGCTTAAAGGCCTAAGGAGCAGCCCCAAAGTCCAGAGTTAACAGTACAATTCTATGCGCTATTTTAGGGCATTTTCACCCAAGCCTTAAAGCTCAAAAGTACTTTGGAATAAACCTACGCTGGCCAAAATGCTCATTTGCTGTACAAATGACATTTTCCCCCATTTTCTCTTCATTTTTTAAACCTTGCCCATCCTGTTCACCCCATTTCTGTTTTTTGTTTTTTAAAAGAGTGGTTTTCTTATGTGGCTTCAGAATTGCCAGACGTTTTACATCTCTGTATTAGACAATTTTGTATTTTATGTCTTCTGCAGGCCTGGCAGGATGCTGGACTTGTTCTTTCAACTACAAGTAATGAGGCCTGTAAAATGTATGATGCTACACTGACTCAGGTAGGAATAATTAAAAGTTTATTGGAGAGGTTAATGGGCATAAATACATTATTTGTTCTAATTGCTTACCTTCTATGAATGCTGGTTGCAGATTTCCCCCCATATATTGTGGGGGAGGAACTTAAGAAAAGAATTTCTAGAAGGGTGGCCATGTTAGTATGTTGTAGTTTTAAAAAGTGGCACCTTAAAGACTTAGAAGATAGATTGTGGCATAAGCTTTCATGAGCCAGAGCCTACTTCACGGAGTTGCCCTGTCATGGAACATTCACAAAATTAACTTTCCTGATCATGTGAACTAAAGTATGGTGAATAAGTGAACCCAGAATTTTTAAGCATATTGTTTTTGGATAGGTTTGCATAGGCAGGTCTTTGAAAGTGAAGAAATTCCTCCCTTTTTATCACCCTAGTTAGAAGATATTAGTAGTTAGCAGTAGTCGTCAATGTTTGTATATTTGGGAGACATTAATGTCCTAATCCTTATACAATGTCCTTATGAATGCAACCCAAAGAACAGAGTAATTGGACTAACTTGTCCTAGTGATTGGAGAAATGGAATAAAACTCAGCGAGTAATTTTGAATTTGTTAATGAAAGAATATTCCTGTGGATTACCACATTTGAAAGAACTCGAAAGGTATTAAATTTGTTATCTGTTTGCTGTGTGTAAAATCCATTCACAAGATACAATGAAGAGGAACTTAGGGCGCAATGCTGTGGCCACTAGTCAGCAGCTAGACAGCCATAGGACAGGTCGGTTATGGCACTGCGCTCCATGCTTGGAAGAGGAGCGCGGAGCGGCAAAAATGGGGAGTTCCTGGGGGCGTTCCAGGGTGGGGAATTCGGAAATCTGGTATAACACATCCAACATGTCATCCGGCTGCCACTTCCCATGCTCCTCTTTGCCACGGCTAGACAGCCGAAATCAGCTGTCTAGCCACAAATGCAGGGCGGCTGAAGCGCGGAGGGGACGATCGCCTCCATGCTTCTCCTGCCCTGCATTGGATAGGTGGTCACCTCCACGTTCGAAGGCGGGTGCCTATCCTCGTAGGATTGCTCCCTTAACGTGCCTTGGATTCTTAATCAGTGTTATTCTTTGTATCATTACAGTACGTGACTTGGAAAAATGATAAAAGTCTAGGAGGAATTGAAGAATCTCTCTTGAAACTACAAGCGGCTGATCCTAGTTTTTGTAAGTAACACTTTAAGGCTGTGATCCTATACCCAGTTACCTGAGATCAAGCCTCACTGAATTCAGTTGGACTTGCTTTTGAGTAGACCTGTATAGGATTGTACTTTGAGGCTTCAGTCTTTTAAACACTTTAAAAAAAAAAAAGGTAAAGGTGTCCCCAACCAGTCGTGTCCGACTCTAGGGTGCGGTGCTCATCCCCGTTTCTAAGCCGAAGAGCCAGCGCTGTCCGAAGACGCTTCCGTGGTCATGTGGCCGGCATGACTGAACACCGAGGTGCATGGAACGCTGTTACCTTTCCCGCCAAGGCAGTACCTATTTATCTACTTGCAATTTCTTGCTTTCGAACTGCTAGGTTGGCAGGAGCTGGGACTGAAGACGGGAGCTCACTCTGTCACGCAGCACTCGGGTCTCGAACTGCTGACCTGCCGACCTTCCAGTCTGCAGTTCAGTGTCTTAACCACAGATGCATAGGATGGCACTGTAGATGACTTTACCACAGCCTTCCCCAGTCTGGGTCCCTCTAGATGTTTTGGCCTAGGACTCCCATATAACTCTAGTTTAACATGGTATTTTTGTTATCCCTTCCTTTTCTACCAAAGTTTGTATTTTTACAAGTATTTAAAATGATGGTTTTACTCTTTTAAGATTTTACAATTTAAATGTTTTATTCATTTAAACGTTCATGTAATGCTTTTATTTACTGAGTTGATTTTAAAATTGTTATTTGCTGTAGATTGCCCCGATGAAGGAGTCTTGGTTCTGAAATGTGCTGGGTTCAATAAAAACGTTCTTCATTGGCACCTTTGCCAATTGACACCTTTGAGAACACATTCTCTTTTCTGTTCAGTCTTGTAGCTTCCCTTCTGGTTTTTGTTTGACCTACAGTTCCCATCATTCTTGACCATTGGTTATGCTGCTGTTTCTAATAGGAGGTGTAAGCCATCCCAGACCTTCCCCAGCTCGGATCTGGAGCAATCCAGGTTGCGGAAGGCTGCTTTAGCACATCTTGTGTGTCTGTTCTAAGTGGTCTTGTAATTTAAACTGTGAAGAATTGGCAAAAGAAATCTTGCGGAAAAGACTGTGACCTGTTTCACTTGAGGCTGAGGCATGTACTGGGCAAGATTTGCATATTCAGTGTCTGCTTGCAGCTTTTCATGCCATGCGAACCCGGAAGGCGGGGTTATCCATGACTGTTGTTGGGTTACGTGAGGGTTGTTAAACGTCACACAACCCCTGCCACCCAGGTTTGCATAACACGACAAGCCACGGATAGACGCTGAATGTTCAAAATGGCCATCCGCCTGCACCAGCATGCACCACAGCTCACCCTGGCTTAAATAAGCCACGGTGGGCTGTTCCATCATGTGAACTGGCCCTGTATGAGTCAGTGAGAGACAGAGAAATTGAGAAAGAATCAGTGAAGCAAATATTTTATTAGGCCTGCCAGTGTTTACAATGTTGTATGCAAGCTTTGAATTAAACAGAACTCTTGCTCAGGCTGGATGTTCAGTTTTTTAAAAAAAAGATTTTTCTGAGCTAAGGCATGGTGTTATGCCTCAACTATCTTTGCCAATTGTTTCAAACTTAAGATGGTATTGTAGCAGAAATCAGAGTCAGAGAGACCACGGAGTGAAGGAAAATGAGTACTTCTTTATTTAACGCGCAGGCTTAAGGCTGGAATCACTTCCAAAGACCCAGAAGCCCCGAGGCATAGCCACACATTACTTTTATAGAGATGATGACACACAAGCGACCCTTTCTCCCACCCCCTCTCCTGTGGTTTTACAGTTGGTACAGTTGTTTATAGTACAGGAAATGGGCCATAGGACATTCTATCTTGAGAACAAGGATACAGTCTTGCAGTAAGCAAAAAGGTAAAATCATGACTGTGTTGTGCAATTCGGCTTGCTGACAGGGGAAGTCTCTACATTGCTGTTCCTGCCAAACTATGCTAGCTCAGCAAGAACATGAGACCACTTAGTCTGACCCCCGACATGGCTGCTACAGTATGGAAGACAGTCCATATGATAATCATGATGATTACGGGTTCTACGTCCTTTAGGATGTCTTACCCTCTCAAGTCCCCTTGAAAATACAAGATCAAGATATAAACATGTCTGTCTTGGAACTCTTGGCTCACTTGTAAGGCCAAGAACAGAGTGAGTTTGACAGACCAATGGATATGTGCAAACGTGGTCTGTGTTTTGAATCTTCATTAATGTGTTGACCGTTCTAGTTGCTGTTCAGCATAGTGGCTATTATTAGAGTCTTAGCTTTTTTTTAAAAAAAAAAAGTTAGTTTGTAGTCCTTGTGGTTTTGAATATACAATGCCTTGCATAAGTATTCACCCCCTTTGACTTTTCCACATTTTGTTGTGTTACAACCTGGAATTAAAACGGATTTAATTGGCATTTTTACCATTTGATTTACACAACATACTTAACGCTTTGAAGGTGCAAAATATTTTTATTGTGACACAAAAGTTAATTGAACAAAAACAAACTGGCATTTGTTGGTTGCATAAGTATTCACCCCCGAGTCAATACTTGGTAGAAGCACCTTTGGCAGCAATTACAGCTATGAGTCTTTTGGGGTAAGCCTCTACCAGTTGTGTGCATCTGGATCCTGCAATTTTTGCCCATTCTTCTTGTTAAAATTGCTCAAGCTCTGTCAAGTTGGATGGGGACCGTTGGTAAACAGCAATTTTCAAGCCTTGACACAGATTCTCAATTGAATTGAGGTCTGGGCTTTGACTGGGCCAATCTAAGACATTCAGGTTCTTGTTTCTAAACCACCCCAGTATAACTCTGGCTGTGTGTTTAGGGTCATTGTCCTGCTGGAAGATGAAACTCCACCCCAGTCCCAGGTCCCTTGCAGACTGAAACAGCTTTTCCTCTAGAATTGCCCTGTATTTGGCTCCATCCATCTTGCCCTCACTCCTGACCAGTTTCCTGGCCCCTGCAAATGAGAAGCATCCCCACAACATGATTCTGCCAACACCGTGCTTCACCATGAGGATGGTGTTCTCAGGGCAATGAGCACATAGCGTTTTGCAGTAAGGCCAAAAAGTTCAATTTTGGTCTCATCAGACCAGAGAACCTTTTCTCACATTTGCTATGTCTCCCGCATGCCTTTTGGCAAAATCCAAATGGGATTTGATATGTTCCCCTCCCCCCCAGCAATGGCTTTCTTCTCGCCACTCTTCCATAAAGCTCAGCTTTGTAGAGCATCTGGGTGATAGTTGTCCCATGGATGGTTTCTCCCATCTCAGCTGTGGATCTCTCCAGCTCCTTCAGAATTACCTCTTGGTCGCTTCTCTGACTAATGTCCTCCTTACCTAGTCACTGAGTCATGGTGGATGGCCTTCTCTAGGCAGAGTCGCAGTTGTGCCATATTATTTCCATTTTGTAATAATGGATTTAACGGTGCTCTGGGGGATGTTCATAGTTTAGGATATATCCTGGACTTGTTTTGATAGCTCCTTGGTCTTCATGATGCTGTATGTTTAGATATGCTCTCCAACAAACTCTGGGGCCTTCCAGAAACAGGTGTATTTAATCTGAGATCATGTGACACTTGAATTGTTCAACTAATTCTGTAACTTCTGAAGGCAGTTGGTTGCATCAGAGCTTATTTAGGGGTGTCACAGCAAAGGGGGTGAATACTTACGCAATCCCAACTTTTCAGGTTTTTATTTTATTTCAGAGAGCTTCGGCTATTGGGTGGTATAGAAATGAAATAAATAAATTGTAAATCATTTTATAAAATATGTAGATTCCCCCCCCCCCCAACTTTGACATTAGGGACTATTTTGTGTTGATCATCCCAATTAAATCCATTTTAATTCCAGGTTGAAACACAATAAAATGTGGAAAAGTCAAAGGGGGGTGAATACTTAAGCAAGGCACTGTATGATACAAAATATTTCAGATATGGTCCTTGGTTCTTAGGCGTCTAAGTCTGAAGAATTACCTATTATATAACCTTTGCCTAAAGTTTTGTTTTTTGTTTTACTGTTGGTTTTATTTACAGCAATGGGTCATGTGATTGCCAGTGGTTTGGTTCTGATTGGTACTGGGAGTTCAGTGCGGCTAGACAGGAAACTAGATGATGCAATTAAAAAAATGGTGGCACTTTCACAGTCTCAACCACTGACTGAGCGGGAGAAGTTACATGTGTCTGCAATAGAGCTCTTCGCTAATGGGTAAGTCCTTGATTTGTAGGGAATGTAGGTGGAAAGCTCTTTCCCTTTTCAGCAAAATCTAGCTCACTAGAATTCTGCAGAAAAAGCAGCTTATCTTCATAATCATCCCTGTTATAAAAATGTTGCACTAGCATACCTGCTTCCCTTTATAATATTTCTGGTTTTGTTTTTTTCACTCAGAGATGCCTTTCTTCCCTTGCCAAGCAATAGTTCCCTCCTGTCTATCTTTGAGCTAAGGCATAATGGTTTTTACTTTAAAAGTAACAAAAATCTCAAGAGTCTACACTGCCCCTGCTTTTCATGTTTTGCATGACGTGGCTCCTTCGCATAGCTGTTGGGTTAGCTATCGTCATCTATCTGCTAGTTTCCAATAGTAGACTTTCTAGAATCTTGAGAGAGCAAAAGTTCTGTTTGGCTCTTTCTGTTACCATATGGTTAAACTTAAGTCAGGCCTGCACAACTTGTGATGCCCTCCAGGCATGTACGGCAGCCCAAACCTTTCTCTTTCTTCTGCTTGCCTAGAATTGAAAAAATTGAGTGGTTTTTGAGCATCTGGCAGGTTGCCCTAGGTGGCTGTGAGCAACCCTAGGTGGCTGGTGAGCTGTGTTTAGTTTAATAGTTTCACAAGTTGTGCAGGCCTGAGATCAGTTAATTGTGTTTTCCTAAAAAAAAAATACTCTTCTGAAAATGTGATTGTGAATAAAACGTAATTAAAGATAGGTTTACAAGTAAGCAGCATGATCTATATCTTTTTTAGAAATAATGTGGGTAACAATACTAAGCAACCTTGCAAGCAAGCCCACAAAAAGTTACTAACCTGTCAAAGCAACCATAACAGCAGTATTGCAGCCGATACAAGCTGTGTTTTAATAATCTGTTGCCCAAAACAAATAAAATAGAATAATATTTAGCAAAGTTTCTCTGCTTGGTCGCCTGAAGGAAATTCTTACAGTGAGTGGGTATTAGCCAAGTGAATGGATATTTACAAACCTTGTGTGAACACTAACCTGTGGGGCTTTCTCTTGTGTAGGCAGCTCCCTAGAGCTTGTGAGACATGGGATCAAATTCTACAGAACCATCCAACTGATTTGCTGGCCCTAAAATTTGCACATGATACTTACTTTTACTTGGGACATCAGACACAAATGAGAGACTCCATTGCCCGAGTCTATCCTCACTGGACACCAGATATTCCTCTTAGTAGGTAAGATAATTTTGCTTTTCTTGCTGTCTCTGATTCCAGTGCGTGCTCAAATTCAAGAACATCAGATAGAAATATTAGATGGATCAGATTGTAGTTCCTAAGTGATCCTGCTATCCATTATAAAGGTGTATAAATCAGTACAAGCCAATTTTTGAGAAATGTTTGAGCAGACTCCAACAGGCTACTTACACCTCTACTGATTCCCTTATGCCCTGCCAATTCCCGTCTGCAAGCGGGACCCACCATTTGTGGAAGGAAGATTTAGTGTTTCCAGGGCAACTGAAAACAAGCAAAAACACTCATTTCTGAACAGGACAGGTTGGTGGAGCTCATATAAGGGAGCTCCGACAACCTGCCCCAATTGAGAAAGGAGTGTTTCCATTCATTTCAGGGCTTCCTCTGGGAAGCGCTAAAACACTGTTGCACAAGCGGTGGGTCCCACTCACACAACGGAATCAGCAAGGCCCACTGCTTGTACAACAGAATCAGTGGGGTGGAAGAGAATCAGTGGAGGCGTAAGCACCCCATTGGATTCAGCTACAATTCTTTCAGAATATTGTGTGTATTCCCAGTACTGTTATTCCTATACAAATGAGACATGCACCAAAACGGTTGCGGTGTGGAGTGTTCCGGTTCACTTCTGATACTTCCCTCTTTTTTATGGATGGTCCATTTTTGGCTCCTCCTCAGTTTTGGTATTTTTTTTCTGTTTCAATGGTTGTGTTCACCGGGCATGCTCAATACTCATTGGGCTATCTCCCTTTGTCTTAGGGATTTTCTTAAATATTTTTTGTACTTCTGCAAACGTTGTGATTCCCCTGAGTCTTCTGATACTTCCCTCTTGTGTGTGGGTGGTATGATTTTGGCTACATAAGCACGAGCACTCTCAGCTGAAGATTAATATTACTACATAGGAGGATAATCGCAGATCAGGTCAGAGGCTGAGATAATAAGGGTGCTTGCCCACTAGGAATCACCATGCTTTCTTCAGTCACTTTTAATGGGGCATCCACACAATGCCATCATCAGATCATTGTCATCCTTTATTTTCCCTTTTTTCATAAAAAGGGAAGAGAACTGCAATCTCCACAGGCATAGATAACTTGAGCACTATTCCATCTTTTTGAAAGGGTGGGGTTTTGAAGTGGGCAGTGATGTATCAGAAAAGATAACCTATCACAAGTCAGCACACATTCATTATAAACTTCACGGTGGTTGCCCTTTTATGACCCCATTTTTGTTTTTGTTTTTTATCTTTTATTTCTTGGTAGAACATTTTACACACACACACACGGAAAGGAAAGGAAAGGAAAGGAAAGAGAGAGATAGTGCTGTAACACCATAATGCTATAATGTTGGTTGTTAAAAATAAAGCATTTCTTGTCGCTGTCAAAATGGTGGTGACTAGAAGGTGTTTAAAAAAAAAAAAAATTAATTAGAATTGCTGAGTTTTAGCATCCAAACCTACGAACATGGTATGAAATTCTGGCTGTATTGCAATTCCAAAATATACGTTTATGACCCTGGCATATACAAGGTGAAGGCAGAATGTGCCTCAGCAGCTCAAAACTATATTGATTGGGAAAGAGTTCCAGATGAACAACATTTTCATGTGTGCGCTAGTAGCCAGGGAATTAGCTACAAAAACACACAACCTTACTCTGGCTGGCACATTGGGAAAAAAAATCCCAGAAATTCCCCAAGAGTTCCTTATCCACAAATCCAGAGATGTGATCAGTAGCTTTTTTTAGATTTCAAAATGTTTTGACACCTGATAGTTATATGCCAAAGAAAGGCAAGGCAATGATTCTCCTTTCTTCAATGCAAAAAGATGCAGCAGTGTCAGCAAACAAATCCGAGCCCGAGATCATTCTTTGTTATAATGCGACCAGATGGTCTCTATTTACACTTCCAAATGAACCCCTCCATATAGTGGATACTGCTTGCTTAAACGCCTATATTGTTAGGATGCTGAACAACCCTTGATAGTATGAAGATCCTAAAAGATGTCTCTTCTGACTACACCTGGGTCTGGAGTTGATCAAACTCTGGGTTGAGTCTGGGGATAACAGCCAGCTTGCCATAGATTGTCAAGGGACTTTGCCTCAAAACTGGTGGGGCCAGCCATTGCTGACACGAAGAGAAGGAGCAGGTGTCTTTACAGTAAGAATGTGCTTCCTGTAACTATTTTGTCTGTCCAACACATGCAGTTGTGAAATGTCGAATGGCTGCATGTGCTATGGTTACAAGGTTTGTGAAATTGATTATTTCAGGTAACATACCACGTATGATTATTGCACTGTTGCACTTACATAACTGTTATATGTTATACATACATACTATATTCAGTATTTTTAAAAAACCTGCCAGTTTAAGACCAGAGTTAAGGTTATCTCATGTTGGCTCAAGTTCCACAAAGCCAGAAAATTGGAAGCTAAGGCTCATGGCTTAACTGATGTGCTCCATGATCAGTTCTGATATTGTGTGATGTCACAAATTGTACTTGCTTACAGCTTACCGTTCATGCAACCACACTTTTCCGGAAATTTTCAGGCCCAAGTCCAAATGGGGAAGATGAAGTGCCTGGGACCAGCAAAGATGCCCCATGTTGTCCTAGCCCTGAATTGCTTTATGAAGCAGCTGAACCTTACTGTATTGCTAGAGGAACCCTTCTGTGAATTGACCCATGGCTTTTTGTTGCTTGTAAGGAAGCACAATTTGCAGTAGAATTTTGAGGCTCATAATAGCGGAAGTAGTTGTTGTTGGGTTTTTTTTGGTGAGTCACCTTAAATAAAGGGCACTCCTGTGCTCATTTAATGTATGTTAAAGGCACCATACATGTAAAAATCACACACACATTTCTTGTAGGTGTCATGTACTGCACATTGTGGGATACTGTTGGCCTGATATCCTCTTCCCAGCTATATTGTTTTAGAGAAAACGGAAAGTTCTCGATGAAGACACTTTTTTTTCATTTTGCAAATGGTGTCATGCTTAATACCATCCCCCAGATGTTTTGATTTGTATGGCTTTTGTAGGGGGTACATTTGACAACAAAAACCAGATTGATAATTTTGGTAATTTTTTATATCGACAGAGAGTTAAAAACATACCTGAAGACAGTAGCACTACCAATTAATCACTGTTTTACTCTGAAAGTTCTCACCTCTTTGTTTAGCTACATAAAAGGCATGTTCTCCTTTGGACTGATGGAAACCAATTTCTTTGATCGTGCTGAGAAGCTTGCCTATGAGGTAAGAAAACAAAGGCAGGCATGTAATACGGGATTTTCAGCTTGATTTTTGTATGGACGTGGTGAATGAGAGAGGTAATCGGTGGTAAATTTGGTGGCTTCTAGCTCATTAAGGGCTAAAAGGAGGAGAGACTGACCTCACTTTCCTAATTTATATTGCCAGGAACAGAGGGCACAGCTGGGGAGCAGCGCAGGCAACATACATAAAGCTCTCATTCCTCAGTTCACTCCAGCTTGCCTTGCTCTTCCCTTCATCTTTCTCTGCTCTCCTCACCGCAGATTCCTGGTTCAAATCTCACCACAGCCACAAACATGCTGAGTGTTCTTAGACAAGTCAGTATTCTCTTAGCCTCGGCTTTCCTCATTCCAGCTGTTTTCCTCATTCCAGACTTCTTTCTCTTTTCCCTCCTTTGGAGGCTAATACACTCCAGACTAGCCAACATTCTTCAGTTGCATCTTGGATGGCCTCCCCACCATGTTACTCAACCAAGGAGCCAAGCCAAGTGCTGAATAATGCTTTTCTAACAACAGAACAAATGGAAAGAATGCACAACAGCTAATGAGTAAACATTTCTTCCTCTCGCCCTTTCGTTAGGCTTTAGCTATTAACCAGACAGATGCGTGGTCTGTGCACACCTTAGCTCATGTGAATGAAATGAAAGCAGATCTGAAGAGTGGGCTGACATTTATGAAGCAAACTGAAAACAACTGGAAGGTAAACTTCCTCTCATTTAGTTTTCTGAAGTGGCTGTGCACAGTCTCACACACTGAGAGGCCTGCTGCATTGTACTTTCTTCCATACTGTGATATATAACGGGACCATTCCGTCAGATGGGGCTGTACTTGAATTGCCTTGCCATTCCGAGGTAGGGTCTTTTCAGTGGTTACATGCACTCTGTGGAATTTGTTACCTGGATGATAAGCCAAGACTGCTCACTTAATGGCTTTTGGAAATACGGCCAAACACTTTGTATTCAGAGAGCTTTGGTGATTTGCTTGTTTTCATCCACGTTTTGATTTTTTGCTGCTATTTTGATAATTTATTGTTTGAAACTAGGCCGTTGTGTGTTTAATCTTTTCTCATTGGATTTTTACTGCAAACTGCCTCTTGATAGAAGTTTGAAAAATGAAATAAATATATAAATAAGTAAATAAACATCGTACTGTTTTGAGAACCAGTGTAGTATAATAGCTAAGAGTGTAAGGGGTGAGCTGGAATGTTCCTGGTTCAAATCTCACCACAGCTACAAACATGCTGAGTGTTCTTAGAGAAGTCAGTATTCCCATGCGTAATATGGAAGTAGTCGGACACGACTGAACGACTGAACAACAACAACAACAACAATACTGACCTATTCTACAGGGCTATTGTAAGGATGAATGTTGTGAGAGGGCATGTTGGGATCAGAGGGCATAATGGGTGGTTACATCAGAAATATGTGTGGTCCAGATCGAGTCCCTGGGCATCCAGTTGACTACCCCTAGTATAGAGTTTCCTCCATCAGTCCAAGACATTTAACTCTGGATAGCCCTTAAGCTACTTCCAGTTGTAGAGTGGTAAGATTCTAGTTTATGATAATCATTCTTTCATCTATTCCAGGATAGTGACATGCTTGCTTGCCATAATTACTGGCACTGGGCTCTGTATTTTATTGAAAAGGTATGTGGATGCATCTACAGCTATGTCTTGTGTCTCTGAGAAAATCTTTTCAATACGGTTCGTTTGCTCGCCATCTTTTCACCATTTGAATATTCTTCCATTTAAGTAGCTTATATCAATTTGATATATATAACATCTTCTCACTCACAGTTTGTTAAAAAACGGAGATCACTGGTCCTTCTCTTCATACTGGACCGCTGACCGCTTGCATTTCTCCATGCTTGGGAACAAGTGCCGCACTCTTCCCTCGTGTGGAGAGGAATGGCCCTTTTGTACTTTGAGCTGAGGGGAATCAAAACAAAACAAAAGCAAAAAACAAACCACCACCAGTGCAGGAATATGATGAATTCCAGTTCACATCTGGTAAACCCAGATAGTGATCCATGGCTAGTGCCTCAAAATTCACCTTTGCTTTGAATCTACTGCAGGTTAGCAGTGTGTCTCTTGTGTGTGTCTGGGGTTCAGCCAACTGTTAAAGACATTTATTAGTAAGAAAAGGGGGATTCAGAAGGTACACTACTTGATTCCCCTCGTGCAGCCCTGGTTTTGTTTAGGGGTGTATGTTTGCTTTCCGTTTTGGAGAGGGAAAGACTATTTGTTTATAATTCCTTTTCCAATTAAGTGTTCAGAACACTGTACGATTATTATTTGTTTAAATATACCCATTAAAATTCAGTAAAACCATTGCAATGCAGCATGGCAATATATATCTTTTGTGGGCTTGCTTGCAAGGCTGCTTATAGCCCATTTCTATAGTAAGATTCTGTCTGTCCATGAGTCCCTTGCACTGATCTAGTAGAGGGTGCTGTGAGAAACTATGTACTTTCTCACGTCACTTTCATGCTAAAGTACAACTGCAGTATTTTTTTTAAAAAACAACAACAGAGTTTTAAATTTTTCATTTCTAAATTCAGGTTTGTGAAAGCCAGCCTTCTAAAGGTGGGAGTGGGGAAAGGATGCAGGGTCCTCCTGCCCTTTTTCTTGATTTGCATCCCTGAAGGCTGGAGCCTTTGGAAGCTCTGGTGGACCAGCTGCACCTTCCTGCCCGGCTGGTGTTCCCCCTCCCTCCCTGACTGATCCAGCAGAGCCACCTGTGTCCAGCACTGCCCACCCACTTCCCGCCTTTCCTGGCATTACAATTTCCTGGCGTTTGCTCTGCCTCCATCTTCCACTTTCAGGCCGCTCAGTCTGGGTCAAATGCTGGCCTGACAGTCCCCACTTGTTCACTGTGCAATTTTGATGAAGGTGGTTGTACACAGAATCATAGAATACTAGGGTTGGACGAGGCCTACAAGACCACTGAGTCCGACCCCCTGCTCAATGCAGGAATCCAAGTCAGAGCATCCCTGACGGATGGCTGTCCAGCCTCGTCTTGAAGGCCTCCAGTGTGGCAAAGCGCACCACCTCCCTAGGGAATTGGTTCCATTGTTGCATTGCTCTAACAGTCAGGAAGTTTTTCCTGGTAGTCAGCCGGAATCTGGCTTCCTGTAAATTGAGCCCATTATTCCGTGTCCTGCACCCTGGGATGATGGAGAAGAGATCCTGGCCTTCCTCTCTGTGACAACCTTTCAAGACCTTGAAGAGTGCTGTCCGGTCTCCCCTTAGTCTTCTCTTCTGAAGGCTAAACATGCCCAGTTCTTTCAGTCTCTCCTCACAGGGCTTTGTTTCCAGTCCCCCGATCATCTTGGTTGCCCTCGTTACATGCATAACAGCTGCTAGGTGTGAGTTCTTGGGCTATGATCTGCCCCTTCACACCAGCTTCAAGTCTGTTTTTTACTAAAAGCACATGCCTACTAATAAAATAAAATGAACAGAAAGCAAATTGCAAAGATTTCTGTGGCTACAGAGGAAACAAATAATTTAAGGGTCTAGTTCAAGAATGCCAGTAGCCAGAAGCGGCTGCTGGCACTTTAAACTATGCCAAACAGGAGGATCTGATTGAAGGGTGCTGAAATCCTGAGCATAATTAGAATGTCCCATTGATTTGAATGGGACTTACATCTGAGTAAACACACCTAGTGTCTTGCTGTAAGGCTGCTATCTGAGAACCACAATGTACTGCCTGCTTTTGCCATGGGGATGGGCATAGTGGGATTGTAATATGGGATACAGCACACTATTAAGTGCCATGTAGAACCAGAACTTTAAGTCCACTTCCAGCTTGTTGCAGAAGAACAATGCTTCAGCAGTTCTCCATGTGGAAAGGGTCTACGTTTAATTAAATAATAATTAGCCGGTTGATCTGGCGTTGTGTCGTTTTTCTCCTCTTAAGCAGGCAAAGTTATCCTGGTTTGTGTGAGTGGTGTCCGGCATACTGAGAGTAGTGCCAGTTCAGTGCTTAGGGTTGAATTCTGCAATGCCCAAGTAGCTGTTCACTGAAGATTGTTGTTGGTGGTGACTTTTGCAGCCAGTGTATTTTGACTTCCAAGCTTCCAACAAAATGAGCATTTTTCAGTTTGCCAGAAATGTGGTGGTGGAGTTGGAGGTTTTTTTGCTTTATACATTCCAATGCTGTTTGAATCCCAGTGCATGATCATTCATAATCTGATGGGTCAAGAGTCAGAAGAAGCAGTTTCCTGAGTCAAGCCACTGTTATTGCAGTTTATTCTTACCAAATATGTAATTAAAATGAAATCCTCTTTGCTTTTGTAGGGCGACTACGAGGCTGCTTTGACCATTTATGACACTCACGTAAGTGTGAGCAGCTTCCTTGCTGGCAAAAGAAACCATGTCTGCATTCCCAACTGTTGTGTACAGGGTTGTGTTTTCATTCCCTGCTAAAACTATTAAAATTCTTCAAGAAAAGCTGTATACTCTGGCCCATATAAACTGTGCACATTCCACATGTTGGCTTGATTTATTTAACATAATTCATTCTGCAGTTTTTATTATTTTTCATATAGTATTCTACCTTTTCCTAATCATGAAGGAATGCATAGAGTAGGTGTGGGAAACCTTTTAAAGCTGCCTACCCCAACCTGGTGTCTTCAAGATGTGCTGGACTATGGCTCCCAGAATCCCAGGAAGATTGTGCGAGTTATAATCCAACACATCTGGAAGACACCAGATGCGGAAAGCTGTTTTAGAGCAATGGGGGCAAACGAGAGTCCCATTTCCAAACCACAGCCAAGGAACGTTTTGTATGCCAGACATGCTCTCCCACTGAGTACAGCCTTTCTCAGCAACTTATGCTCTTCTGTTGTGCTGGCCTTGTATTGCTGTCAATATGCATGATGCACAACCCAATCCCAAGCATGTTTACTCAGAAGTCCAACTGAGTTGAACAAGGCTTACTGTCCTGTAAGTGTGCATGGGATTGCAGTCTTGTGCTTGCTTTTAAAGCCTTTGCCAAATGCAACATAATTTATACAGACTTGAGAATCTAGATATCTTGTTGCAGAATTTGGACTAACAGTGTGATTTTTTTAACAAATGGGCTTAATCCAGCATATAGGGAGCCCTCCTTTACCACCCTGATTGTGAAGATGAAAGTGTACTGAAAGGGATAACTCATCTTTATTAGACACCACTGAGTATGCACCATCACAGTTTCTGGTAGTTGATGCACACTTGCCCTCCCCCCAATTAAATTTGGAAACATTCTTCGTTGTTACATGAAAAAGGTTTACTCTGGAAGTGTGCAAAAGAAGAAAAATCGCCTGTACTCAGAGGAAGCTTCTCCTTGTAGGAATTACTAATCTGCCCTGTGGGTAGATAGTGCTGTTTTGTGTGTCTCCATTTGGAATACTAGAAGGATCTAGTCAGTTCTGATGCTGACATGGGCAGAACCGCCAACCTCCAGCAGAGGCTGGCTGGAAGGATTCAGGGGCACATTGGTTAGCCTCCTCCGTGCTTTGGGGTTGTAAGAGCCTTTAATTATACATTTCTCACATCATAACAGAAATTCTCTCTTGGTGTATTGGTGTACCCAGCCCACATTTTGGGTATACCAGGCCCACATTTTAACTGCTCAAAGAATACCTACTGAAAAATTGCTTAGGGAGGCAAGTTGCTGGCACATCCTTGATCCCCTTATATGTATTGGCCTTGACTGTCAAAGAAGTAACTTTCCCATCATTCTGTGTCTGTGAAATAGAAAGCTGCTTCTACTCTTAATCTTGCTTTTCATTTCTTTCTTCCTGTTTTGTTCTACATCTTAAGCTTTTAATGGGCAATTTCAGTCTTATCATGTATCCTTTTAAAAAGAAGGTTATCAATTTTACATGCAATTTAGGATCAGCAAGGAGGCTCGTTATGAACAGGTTTTCAATCTAAAGAACAGGTTTTCAATGCTCTCTCTCTTCCAAACGGCATTCGAATCTTCAATTTTACAAAATCCGCTTCTTGAATTAAGGAGGGAAAGAGCAGTAGTATGAGTAGCTTATGGGAAGGGGACCCAGACTATCCTTATTTTGATGGTGCTCTTAGGTTTCACCCCAGGGTGAAATGGTAAACACCGATACTGCGCAAAGTTCAGGAAACCAGAGTGTAAGGGGGCAATTGTTCTTTTTCACTCTGGACTCTTCCTCAAAAATGAAGCCAGCCTAAGTTCTGAATGCTTTGTGGTTTACAGGTTGCTCCCAGGTGCCAGTTGAGTGGGACCATGCTGGATGTTGTTGACAATTGCTCCATGTTATATCGGCTTCAGTTAGAAGGTAAAAAACGGCTTTCTCCTTATGTGGAATATAGGCGTCAGAAGATGCCACCCACATTTTGTTTTCAAACAATAACCCTCATCTTTGCAAACTAGTTATAGGAAGTAGGCTCCCTATGGAGCAAAAAGCCTTGGGGAGAAAATTCTGTTCTGCTAAAGCAGGGGTGGCCAACATGTGGCCTGTGGGCCACATTTGGCCCCCACAGCCCACTGCCATGCTGCAAGGATGATCAGGACATGAATCTGCGGTTAAATGTTCATATAGATGTTATATTCTGTATGAAAAAGCATTATGTAATTAATAGATTCACAGCCAAATGCTATGCATGTTTACCCCAAAGAAGGTCCCCACTCTGTTCATTGGGTCTCCTCCAGGAAACTGCATAGGGGTGGCAGCCCAAGAAGTCTTTACCTTTCTTTTTTAAAATTCCAGGTTGGATGTTTTAAATATGTGCATCGTTACTCCTAGGTGTGAAGGTAGGTGACAGATGGAAAGGAGTAAACCAGCTGACAAAGAAGCATGCCAAGGATCATATCCTGATCTTCAATGATGCTCACATTCTGATGTCTTCATTAGGGGCCCAAGACCATAAAACAACTCATGAACTCTTAACAACCCTCCAGGAACTGGCCCAGTAAGCAGCAAGCAACTTTATGAGTAGACGTTTTTTTTTTGCACAACATTACTTGGTGTAGGTAACCCAATGCCCTCCAGATCAGGAAGTACTTCAACTTCCATAAACCTAAGCCGGCATGGCCAATGAATTATGGGAGTTGTAGTCCAAAACTTCTGGAGAGCACCAGGTTTCCTGTAGGGCTAGAGCTACTCTGACCCCCTGCACTACCATCAGTGACTGTTCAGCATAGGAGTGCCATGGGGCACTTTTCAGAAGAGAGGGTGGCCCTGAAAGCAAGGGAAAATCCCACAGGCATAGTAAGATTAGCAGTGTAAATAAGTACCTAAGGAGGGACAATTACTTTCTGTAGTGAGCTAGCCAAATTAGTGTCCACTGATCCCAATATTATCATGGAACCAGACAGCATCAGCCATAGCACCAAGGCCTTGTTTATCTGCACATCTTCTAATGTAATATTTGCCACTGTTGGCCAATGACCATCCCACAATATCGTAGCAGACTTTAAAGTTGTCCTACACCAGCAAAAAAAGTTTTGAAGGAGACACCAGCATGAAACTCCTGAAATGGAATTGAATAGGAATTGAAGTCTGGCACTATGGAATTTGTTCTCAGCAAATCCTGGGAATAGCCAAAGCTCCCTAGCATCATACAGTGTCCCTGGGCAGTCTACAAGCCCTGTGCGTCTCCACTTCATGCCTTGAAATGCTGACAACACCAGACATGCTTGCCAGAGAAAGTATTAATCGGGTCTTATGCTGCCAAACAACGTAACGGCTGAACAAGAGATTTAAACTAATGCAATAGGTCACTGATAGACGATCACCAAGGCCACATAAGACAGTCTAGTTAACATAGTTCCTACAGCAGTTAGACTTTGCGATCTTTTGTTAAACAGGTGTTCCGTTTTTCTGTCTTAGTTTGGATTATGCAGGCCTGCAACAACAGCATTAATGCATGTATTTATTAATCTGATAAACCAGATTAATAATAAACAATCTTACAATTGACTGTTTTCATTTCCCTCTCTTTCTATTCTATAGGGCACCTGACGAAGACCACGAGCTAAACCTAGTTCCAAAACTGGGGCTGCCTCTTTTGCAAGCATTTGTCGAATTTGAGAATGGCAATTACGACAAGGCAGTGGAATTGCTTTATCCCATTCGCTACAGACTTGTCGAAATAGGAGGGAGCAATGCTCAAGTGAGAAAGGGGTTTGTTTTTTAATGAACATTTTGTTGGCTTTGTCCTGTTCATTGTTGGTGTCTCAGGGAGGAGTTTCATAAATACATGAAGAATGAAGGCTGGGGAGAAAACAGTATTGTCAGGAGTGGCTGAGGGCATAATAAAGCAAATCCTACTTGCAGGCAATAGGTTCTTTTCCTGGCTGGGGAACAGGTTTGAGCCTTCCCCTCCTCCCCAGTCAGCTGCTGGGAAGCCAGGCAGCTCCCCGCAGCTCAGCCCCCCTCATTTCTGCCCTTTTCCCATGGCACAGACCCCATATCTGGATCCTGGTCCTTGGGCCCCCCTAATAATAGTTATTATTGTTGCTTCTAAAGAAAAAAAGAATGTATAGGTTGCATTTTCAAGTTATCTTATTCAAGATATACACTACATAGAGGGCCGCTCAAATAATTATTACTTACCAGTTATATTGTGCATTTTGAATATTTGAAGCACTTCACACTACCTGAGGCTAAGAGTGAGTGGCTTGCCTGAAGCCACCAAGTGAATTGGCTAAGGCATGATCTGAACCATAGGCTTTTTGCCTCATAGGCCACACTCTTTACCATTGCATTATATGAAATACCAAAGTTAACAGACATGCAATCCAGTCATAGCCAGCAAATCCCATCTTGTCCTATTTCCCTGTGGTCGATAGAACAGGTGCGATATTGGCAGCTAAGAAAGAAGAAGCAAACTGGTATTGTCTAGTTTCAGTGATGGTAAAATGAACCTTCAGTTACCTTTGTTAAATCCACTTTTGCCGGCAACATACCGGTGGAGTTTGGACTGTAGTATTATTTTACTGCTGTGCAAACATTTAAAGGGCCTAACAAGCAAGTGAACAATGGATGTGGTTTGCCTTTGTGACACAATACAGTGGTGAATATCTCCTATATTTATGCTTAAATGGTTAGCAACCTGAGGTTCCACCCACCCCCATAGTCTCTCATTACAGACCAGTCGTTTATGTTGTGTATTTAACTTTTTTTTCCAGAGAGATGTTTTTGCCCAGTTCCTGATTCATGCTGCTTTAAACTGTAAATCTAAAGCTAATAAAAAACTTGCTAGGTAAGTAGTATCTTCTAAGAAATACGAACTCGGCAGTAGTCAACGGGGAGAAGAGGGACAGACGTCTCTACCCAGCAGGGAGATGTTTTCTTATCTTTTTGAACATAAGAAGCTGCACCCTTGAATGCTGATTTTGACTTCAGTGCCTAAACTTCCTTTCTTTGTAGATGATCCCTCCTTCTGAGGAATGTGAAAATTCTGCCTAAAGTTGCCTGTCAGAAAGGGCTAGGCTAAACTGGAGGGATCTTTCCTCAGCCTCCTTAATCTTCTTGCAGAGTTAGGATGTCTGAGCACCCTTGGCACCAGCTAGACATCGCACTGGCAGTTTAGTCCACTGTGCCTCCCTTGTTCTGTGATTGAACATCCCTTCTTGTTATCGTCCTCAGTGACTGGGAAATGTTTATGGTTTTTCATGACTACCATACTTTTCCTCACCCAGCCACCCACCAAAAGGAATATCACTTTGGAGGAAAAGGAAAAACCTGTTGGGATGGGGCAGGGGGTAGCACAAGCTGCTGCTGTGCTAAAGAAGGGGAGAAGAGGATCACCCCTACGCATGCATGGTGGGGTGAGGGAGGAGTGTCGGCTGCTGCGTGTGGTTGTGGGGAGAGGCACACAAGCTGCTCCCACCACCACGCTGGTGGGGCAGAGGAGTGTGAGCTGCCGCTGTCGCCCAGGGGTGAGCATGGGCTGCCAGAGCCCCACCACTTTCTTCCGACCTGCCAGCCTCACTCTGAGGGGTACTTCAGGGGAGCCAGGCATTGGTAGGGAGGTGACCCCGGAGACCACGTGTGCCAGTGCTTCACCGTCCCCTCAGACTGAGGCAATTGGGCCAGGTGGGCTCTGTGGAGAGCTGCACTGGCTACTCTCCAGCTAGTACGGATCCACAGAGCCTGCCTGCTTGATGGATGGCTCTAAGGGTCTTCGGAGCAAGGCACCGGGGGCGGTGCTTTGGGGAGCTGCACCACAGAATCATAGATAGAATCACAGAATAGTAGGGTTGGACGGGGCCTTATTAGACCATCGAGTCCAACCCCCTGCTCAATGCAGGAATCCAAGTCAGAGCATCCCCGACAGATGGCTGTCCAGCCTAGAATCATAGAATCACAGAATAGTAGGGTTGGAAGGGGCCTACAAGACCATCGAGTCCAACCCCCTGCTCAATGCAGGAATCCAAGTCAGAGCATCCCCGACAGATGGCTGTCCAGCCTCGTCTCAAATGCCTCCAGTGTGGGAGAGCCCACCGCCTCCCCAGGTAATGGGTTCCATTGTTCCAGGGGCTGCTTTGCTGAGGCTGCGGTGGCTGTCTGGAGTAGCCGCCTGCCTATCCTTACTCAGAGCGAGGTGTCGGGCGGATGGGCAGCAGCTGCTCTGGAGAGGTGAGATAGCTGCTTTCCTGCTGGAGTGGTTGCTGCAGCAGGAGAGTGGCCAGTGGATCTCTCTTGAGCGGTCACCCATCTGCCTGCGCGGTGCCTCGGTTTGAGAGGCTTAGGGCAGCATCTGGCATCGGAACATACGGCCCTCCCAGTGCTGGGGCGTGCGGAATTCTCTGCCCTTCCAGATCTGCTGACTGAGGTGAGGGATTCACCCTGCCTCATGGGAGGGTCAGCCCCGCTCCTGGAGAAGGAGCACGAACTCTCTCCTCTCTTAGCAAATGCCCACGTTTCCTTATTTTTCCATATTTCCACATGTTCATTGAGGAGGAGTTGGTTTGTTTCCCCTTCCGATATATTTTACCTGTGGTTCAGAGTGTACTATTGCATATTAAGCCTTCCTCCCATAGTATCAAGCATTAAAGTCAGCCCTGTCACCTGACACACCCGGAAACAAGTGCACAGGATGGATGCAGCAGTCACTATGAGCCATTTCGAACATCCCAGAAAAGCTGTGGAAGAGGAAAACGTGAGTGGTTAGTTCTTCCTTCCCTCTTGTGTGGGTTTGGCCCACAGCACGGAAATGTGTATATGACCCATTGGAAGATGCATGTTCCAGCAGTGCAGAGGCAAAGCACATCCCTCCCCTTTCTGTGAGACTGTAAGAGGAGAGGAAGTATATGTCACTCACGCTTTCTATCTGCATGCTTTTGTGGACCATTAAAAGTAGTTGGGTGTTTTTGTGGTGCTGACACGTCAATCAAAACCCTGGAAATCGTGTTGGTGCAGTGGGATAGGTCAGCACCGCTATGCCAGGAAGAGCCATAAAACTGGCATGTGATATAGGTAGACCAGGATGGACCTTTGCGTAGTTGGCTTGTGCAGCTTTGTAAAGCTATTTTTGACCTCACAGAGCCAGATACATTACTGCAAACTGGTGTGCTTAATTTTTATAGCACGTTATCAAACGAGGTTGCTGCTGCTCACACAGGTTTACCCTGTGAGTACACCCAATGCTTTTGCATTGGATTTACACAGTAGAAACTAAAATGATCAACATTTCAGATATACATTGTATCATTTTTATATATATACTTATCTAAAAAGCTACATGCCTTTTGGCTGTGCAGCATCAGCCTTGGGTCTCCTGTTCCATGGGTTGCAGAGCATTTAATTATAGCATTAAACACTGCTATAATGTTTAAAGGACAGAGCCAATGGCAGGGGGCTATTACATGGGGCCACCTGGTGTGGCTGACCCCACCTGCATGATGCCAGACCTTTAAACATTGCAATACCATTGTGGGAAGAACCCACAGTAAAGTAGCTCCCATGCACCCTTAAGGGCACCATGCTCAGTGCTGGATCTGGAGGAACTTAAATGTCAATGAGGAAGCCACAAACTAACACCTTCAGAGCAGTGTTTTCTTTTCTGGGTTAAGAATGGATGCACAATTCACTCTCAGAGTTAAACGTATTTTCCCAGTCAACTCCCAAAACAGCGGGCAGGCATCCTCCTTGCAACTGCACAATAACCCAGTTAATATTGCCTCCTGGCATACCACCCCCTTCACTGCTCAGGCAGAATTCAAGAAGGGGACTATTCTTTTGGGGCAACGATTATGCCTTTGGTATTCTCCCACGACCATCATCTGTAGTATGGATTGCATGGGGGAATCCCAGTGTACCCTTTCTCCCTTGGGATGGTGTAATTTCCTGTATATTGATTTGGGGTGGAGGGGGTATCAGCACTGCATAGGGGCCTCCACTTTCTCAGGTATATCATCTACTGGCTACATCCAACATGGTGGCTTAATTTTTCAAGGCACCCTTCACTTTCAAGGCTCTCTAACAATGTATACACATAACAGAATTTGTGAATCAATATGCGATATGTAGGAATAAAGCAGAAGATGACTAACATTTCAAAGAACCCTTCACGGCTGCGCTCAGAAATAAGCTGCTTTGAGAGAATTCTCATGTTCTTCTCCTTTAGGTGCCTCCTTATCGAACGTGATGAACTGAGACCAAATTCACCATTGACTGAGCGACTGATGCGGAAGACCACAGCTCTTCATGCCCTGGGATAAAGCCTTGTTGCTCAATAAGTTTCTATGTGCCATGATTAATCAGCAACTTTTTATTATGGCAATAAGCAAATCACATTGTGGGTACTCAATCGTGCATAAATCCGAAAGAGCCAAGGCCTTTAGAGATTCATTTTTGCTTCTGGGCTTTCTGGAATACTTAATTTTGACCCCTTTGCTCCCATGCATATCTAGGGAAGCAAATGGGCGTGATTGCAGATTGGCTAGCTAGAGCAGGGATAGGCAACGTGGTGCCCATGGGCACCAGTGTGCCCTCAGACACTGTCCTTGGTGAGAAGATTGAGAAACTCTGCTGCTCCCAATTTTATTGAAATGATATCTTTATATTTCCTTTTTGGCAGCTAGGATTGCTTCAAAGCAAAGTGGGAGCCTCTAGCTGCTGCAGTCTTAATTTCCCATGAATGCCTCTGAGCAGGTTACTTGTCCTTTGTGACCAGCTGTGCCCACCCATGGCAGCCATTTTATGGTTGTGCCCAGGACAGTTTCTCAGATTTCCAAATGTGCCTATGGCCCCAAAAGGTTGTCTACTCCTGAGCTAGAGGAATGTTCTCTTATACGTTTTTGCCATTCCCAAAACAGCAGTGATTATTTGATAATGGGGTGAATAGAATTGGACAAGATTTAGTTGTATAGAACATAGTATAGATATGTAGAATACATGACCACAGTCCATTGGAAAAACTAATCTACAAACTAATGTAATGTGAACAGCGTACCGTTGTGGACTTGCACTTTGGAAGCCTCGGAAATGAGGACTTTGTTGAAATGGGGAGTACAGATCTATACTAGATTGTGATTGCCTCTGTTTGAAAAAATGTTAAACTCAGGATAATTGTATACATGCATTTTATGTTATAAATTTTTAACTGATTGTTCCATCAAAAGCTCTGCTGATATGCTTATGAAAATATGTGGCATAGATGATCTTTATAACATATAGAAGACGTATGTTCATTTTCCTGGCGCTCGGAATGTTGCATGATCTTTTAACTATTCCAAAGTAAGCCCTATGAGGGAATTACCCTCCCCAGCACTGGTTCCAGCTATGGGGGAACTACTCCTTCACTGGGCAATCCCACCTATGGGGTTTCTTAGTTAAACCAAATGCTTATATTTCAGGGCCTAAGGAACTCTCTGTCATTTTAACTCAGGGTTCCCCAAGCTGACCATTTTCCACTGCCACTAATTCTGTTAGAATACTTTTAAAACCTCCTAGTAGCTATTATAAGAGACTTGGAGGGCAATCCTATTTATGTTTAGACAGAAAAACGTCCCACAACTCCCAGCATGCCCCAGCCAGCCACTGTGGGAGTTGTAGGCCTTTTTTCTGTCCAAACATGCATAGGACTGCGCCCTTAGATGCGAGACAGGCACCAACACTGGGGTTGAACAATTTATTAGAGGCATATTTCACACATAAGGATTACAAATACTTACTTTTGGGGTTTTCACAAGACTGTTCAGTGACAATTCTTAAGGACTCAAGAGTTACTGGGCATGTTCAAACTACACGCTAACCCATGATGGGTGACTAGCCATGCACTGGCAGTTGTTTTGTGGACTGTTGCTATTACTAGGCGAAATTCTCTAAACTTCCATCCCAGCCAAATACTCTTACAACCAAGTCCAGCTTCTGTGTGCAGCCTTCCTGTGTTACCAAAGCTCCTCCTGTTGTATTTCTGGCGGCTTGGACAGCTCATCTGGGTGTTTACTGCCAGCCTGTGTAACCTTCGTCTGGCACTATCTTAGGGCAGCCTCCTGACATAACACAGCCCCCTGCTCCTGATAGTCACCAGCCACGTAAGATTAGCCCATAGAGAAAGAATAGCACAATATTCAGGGCTAGTAGTCCTTCCAAAAGATCACGTATCAACCAGGAGACCTTTTCCCTCACTCTCCATAGACTACTTCAACTGTCATACCTCACCCGTTATTTCCCAACCGTTCTTTTCCACCTAGCTAGAATCCCTAGCCAGTCAGAATCGAATTTACCTGATCCAGGTCCGAACAATACTCAAAGGGATTGTCTTCCTCTCCCCCTGCCATTTAGAAAGTCACTCAGCAGCTCCTACACAGGCCTTTGCTGGTAATAAAACAAGTCCTTAGACCTGCTCAGGTACACTGCAGCCTCACAGAGGCCACACAAAGTAAGCATTACATCATACCAACAGTGTTATACAAGGCCTTTCTTCACAAGCCCCACTGAACACAGTTGGACTTTGTTCTGAGTAAACTTACACGGTATTACCTCCATCTTCCTTTCTTACTCTAAAACGGACACGGGCAGACATCAGGCTTTTTTACTAGACCTCTGAGGTCACCTGTTTGAGCCAGGTACAAAATAGTGAGGAGGGGGCATCTATTGGGAAAACAGTGGCTCACAAGTGGAGTCAATGACCTACTACACCCCATAAACCATACACTGGGATGACCTTAAAATAGTGCAAATCTATATCTGAGTTACTACTGCTCAGGGATTGGATCCAGATGTCATCATGCTTAGGGTAAACCTATTGAAATCAATGACTAACTTGTCTAATGGATTTCAGTGGGTGTTCTTGAAGCATGACTAAGCCTGGACCATAGGGATTGTAATTTTGAAGAGCTCTGCGTGGAGTTTTTCTGTTAAAAGAACTGAGATCCAGAAACCCTTGCCAGTCTACTGCAGATTATCCAGAGGTTTACCAGTAGATCCTGCTCTACCTTCTGCCCACCCTTGCTGCTTGAGATTATAGAGTAGGGAGGGAGTATCTGGTGCAAATGGACTGTAAGTGCTGCACCTGGAACAATTATTCACCTGCTGTGTACTGGAGGAGCAATTAAATGCAAACACATCCTGAGGCTGTTCACACATCACACTAACCCACACTCAGTGGTTGAGTGTGGGTTGTTTTGAACTGTAGGTTGTTCATTGAACTGTGGGTTAGTGTTGTCTGAATGCAGCCACAATGGCTTGTTGCCCATACAGTGTGGGTTATTTTCTCAAACAACCCACCTTGAGAACCCATGGTTTGATATTGGGTAGGAGATTCAGGACAGATAAAAGGAGGGACTTCTTCACATAGCACATAGTCAAACTATGGAATTTGCTACCACAGGATGTGGCCACCAATTTGGATGGCTTTAAAAGGGGGCTAGCCACGTTAATGGAGGCAAAGGCTATCAATGGCCACTAGTCTTGATGGCTGTGTGCTACCTCCAGTACCAGAGGCAGTGAGCCTATGTGCACCAGTTGCTGGGGAACATGGGTGGGGAGGTGCTGATGTGCTCATGCCCTGCTTGTGGGTTTCTGGTCAACAGCAGGTTGGCCACTGTGTGAACTGAATGCTGGACTAGATGGACCCCTGGTCTGCTCCAGCAGGGCTCTTCTTATGTTCTTAGTATCTCAATCTAGAGGAAGTTATGACACCTTGTGGACAAACATCTACTACTTCATTAATAGGAAGATTTCACTGTAACTCCTACAGTCCAAGATACAAATAGAGCATTTCCTTATGTGCCTAAACATCATTGAATTTTTGGATATACTGTGCAGCAGTACCTCTCACTGATAGGAACAAGTATCATTTGACAAGAGCATCTCCTTTTTGTGCCCACCAATGCTTTATGGGTCCCTTCTCACGTTTGTGGAGTGGGAACCACTTCAATATGGTGCCGTCCTGTGCCACTTGGATAACATGAGCCACTGATGACTTGCAGCTAAATGTGTGAACAGACTGCTAGGAAAACTACAAATGGCTGACAAACCAAAAGAACAAGGAAGGAAAAAAAGACATGAATGGTTAACCAACAGAAGCTTACTAGTCCTTAGCCCTGAATATATGGTTAGGATACAATCCTATGGTTCCTGGAGAGCATCCCAGGGACCATAGCTTATTTTTATTTTCACCTCCTGATGACATAGCCACTGCTATGACAGCAGGAGGAATAATCAGACATCGGATCCCGCCACCACTGCAGAAAGAACTGGTGACTGCTTTCTGTGGTTTCAAGAGCAACCTTCCATGACCTCGCAGAGGTGAAAAAGTGGGCATTCCAGTGGGCAAGAGATGGGGAGAGGCCAGGATCTGTAGAATCCTATTGCCTCTCCATCACCCATCACCGCCTACTGCCAGGAAGTGAGTGAGATGAGCTCAGAGGCTGGTCTAGAAGGGGGGTTATTTGGAGGGGTAATAGGAAGCAAAATCACCTTAGTTACTCCTGATCTTCCATTTATAACGGAAAGGTATAAACTTGTCATCCCCTAAAGCTATTGACAGAACAGAACCAGCTGCCTCCTTGCACTCTCGTCCTGGATTGTTTGCCTTTCCACGCAATAAAAAAACCCCTCACTTCCTAGTTTAATAAAACACTCTCTTCCAACAACCTAAGAGACGACTTTATACATGGACTTCACCAGACGGTTGACACCGAAATCAGATTGACTACATCCTTTGTAGCCAAAGGTGGCGGACATCTATGCAGTTGGTAAAAACAAGTCCTGGAGCTGATTGTAGTTCAGATCACAAACTTCTTATTGCACAATTTAGAATCAGACTAAAGACAATAGGGAAGACCCACAGATCAGTTAAATATGAGCTCACTAATATTCCTAATGAATATGCAGTGGAGGTGAAGAATAGATTTAAGGGACTAGATTTAGTAGATAGGGTCCTGGAAGAACTATAGACAGAAGTTCGCAACATTGTTCAGGAGGCGGCAACAAAAAACGTCCCAAAGAAAAAGAAAACCAAGAAGGCAAGATGGCTGTCTGCTGAGACACTGGAAGCAGCCCAAGGAAGAAGGAAAGCAAAAGGCAACAGTGATAGGAGGAGATATGGCCAATTAAATGCAAAATTCCAGAGGTTAGCCAGAAGAGATCAGGAATTATTTTTAAACAAGCAATGCGCGGAAGCGGCAGAAGACAATAGAATAGGAAGGACAAGAGACCTCTTCCAGAAAATTAGAAACATCGGAGGTAAATTCCAGGCAAAAATGGGTATGATCAAAAACAAAGATGGCAAGGACCTAACAGAAGCAGAAGAGATCAAGAAAAGGTGGCAAGAATATACGGAAGATCTGTATAGGAAGGATAATAATATCGGGGATAGATTTGACAGTGTGGTCAGTGAGCTAGAGCCAGACATCCTGAAGAGTGAGGTTGAATGGGCCTTAAGAGGCATTGCTAATAACAAGGCAGCAGGAGATGACGGTATCCCAGGTGAACTGTTTAAAATCTTGCAAGATGATGCTGTCAAGGTGATACATGCCATATGCCAGCAAATTTGGAAAACACAAGAATGGCCAACAGATTGGAAAAAAATCAACTTATATCCCCATACCAAAAAAGGGAGGCACCAAAGAATGTTCAAACTATCGAACAGTGGCACTTAATTCACATGCCAGTAAGGTAATGCTCAAGATCTTACAAGGTAGACTCCAGCAATTCATGGAACGAGAATTGCCTGATGTACAAACTGGGTTTTGAAAAGGCAGAGGAACTAGAGACCAAATTGCCAACATCCACGGGATAATGGAGAAAGCCAGGGAGTTTCAGAAAAACATCTATTTCTGTTTTATTGACTATTCTAAAGCCTTTGACTGTGTGGATCATCACAAATTGTGGCAAGTTCTTGACAGTATGGGGATACCAAGTCATCTTGTCTGCCTCCTGAGGAATCTGTATAATGACCAAGTAGCAACGGTAAGAACAGACCACGGATCAACGGACTGGTTTAAGATTGGGAAAGGAGTACGGCAGGGTTGTATACTCTCACCCTACCTATTCAACCTGTACGCAGAACACATCATGCGATGCGCTGGGCTTGATGAAGCCAAGGCTGGAGTTAAAATCGCTGGAAGAAACATTAACAATCTCAGATATGCAGATGATACCACTTTGATGGCTGAAAGCGAGGAGGAGCTGAGGAACCTCATGACGAAGGTGAAAGAAGAAAGTGCAAAAGCTGGGCTGTAGTTAAACCTCAAAAAAAACAAGATTATGGCAACCAGCTTGATTGATAACTGGCAAATAGAGGGAGAAAACGTGGAGGCAGTGACGGACTTTGTCTTTCTAAGCGCAAAGATTACTGCAGACGCTGACTGCAGCCAGGAAATCAGAAGACGTTTACTTCTTGGGAGGACAGCAATGACAAATCTTGATAAAATAGTGAAGAGCAGAGACATCACACTGACAACAAAGGTCCGCATAGTTCAAGCAACGGTATTCCCCATAGTAACCTATGGCTGCGAGAGCTGGACCATAAGGAAGGCTGAGCGAAGGAAGATAGATGCTTCTGAACTGTGGTGCTGGAGGAAAATTCTGAGAGTGCCTTGGACTGCAAGAGGATCAAACGAGTCCATACTCCAGGAAATAAAGCCAGACTGCTCACTTGAGGGAAGGATATTAAAGGCAAAACTGAAGTACTTTGACCACATAATGAGAAGACAGGATACCCTGGAGAAGATGCTGATGCTAGGGAAAGTGGGAGGCAAAAGGAAGAGGGCCGACCAAGGGCAAGGTGGATGGATGATATTCTGGAGGTGACGGACTCGAGCTTGGGGGTGCTGGGGTGGCGACGGCTGACAGGAAGCTCTGGCGTGGGCTGGTCCATGAAGTCACGAAGAGTCGGAAGCGACTGACCGAATAAACAACAACACCTGATTTGCTGGCAGCAGCCTGGCAAGTCATAAGATTTTTGGAAGCCTCAGATATTGGAGGCTTCCATCTAGCAGGAGCGCAATCCCTAGGTTTGTGCCCTTAAACTGCATTATAGAATCATAGAAAAGTAGGGTTGGAAGGGGCCTTATTAGACCATCGAGTCCAACCCCCTGCTCAATGCAGGAATCCAAGTCAGAGCATCCCCGACAGATGGCTGTCCAGCTTCATCTTTAATGTCTCCAGCGTGGGAGAGCCCACCACCTCCCCAGGGAATTGGTTCCACTGTCATATTGCTCTAACAGTCAGGGTTTTTTCCCTGATGTTAAGCCGGAATCTGGCTTCCTGTAACTCAAGCCCATTCTTCCGTGTCCTGCACTCTGGGATGATCGAGAGATCCTGGCCTTCCTCTCTGTGACAACCTTTCAAGTCCTTGAAGAGCGCTATCCTCTCCCCTCAGTCTTCTCAAGGCTAAACATGTCCAGTTCTTTCAGTCTGTCTATCTTCATAGGGCTTTTATTATTTTATTAATTTTATTTTATTTTGTATTTTATTTTATTATTATTTTATTATTTTATATATGTTTAGTTGTAAGACTCACTGTCTTCAAGGAAGCTTTCCCACAGGTAAGTGTGCATCGCATTACAGCCTAAACAATTTTATGTACTCTCTGCATAACAAAGTAAATAAATAGATTAGGCACAGGAGAAACAGAATTATTTTGATTTTGCATAAACCTGATGTGTGTGTGTGTGTAATTATTTGTTTCAACTTCTGCCAACAGAGGCACTTCACCGGCAGAACTTGACACAAAAAGCAACATGTTCCTGCCAGGGATGCTGGGAGATGGAGTACCAGCACCTTCCTTGTTAGGAAAGGCCACAGTAACACAGAGATGAAACCACCAACTCCCCATCTGGCTTCCTGTAACTCCCCATTCTTCTGCCCTGGGTATGTTGGGTGGGCCCTGGAGGGGTGCTTCAAGAACCTGTGTCTTGCGTACACTCAGTTCGAGTACACGCAAAACACCAATCTTTTGCAGGTACTTGCCTAAAGCATGTGCACAGGAATGAGCACATTTATGTTGAACTCAGGCATAACTGTTAAGGGCTAGAAATTCGTTCCCTTTTTAAAAATGAAAGCAAAGAGTCTCTGAATATGCTGCTGCTGTCAACATCATAGTCTGTGCTCCTGTAGAGCTCACAGCCTTACTTTTGTCCAAGCTACAGCTTAAGACTCCACCTTTAAATTAAAAGAAAGGAGTGAAGGGGTGGAATGGAAAGTTGAAAGAATATCTGAGGCTTAGAGATGACTTTTTAAAAAATGACAGCACACTTAATTTTCTTAATTTTTAATTATATCCACAAAACAAAGCACAAACCCACCCACCCTCCTGTACCCAACCACAGCACACTATAAGCGAGAAGCTGAAATAGAGAAGAAGCCTCCCAAAATACAGATGAAACCCCCCAAAATACTAATTAAAACATCCTCTACAAAGCGTGTCCAAGTCTTATTGGATATCTATGTACACTTCTTTAATAGCCCACCAGGGCTCTCTCCACCCCCACTCCCCATTACTTCAGTTACTATTGGGATGGTGCAGATATAGCACATTTGCAAAGATGCACCTCTCATCGGTACAACCAGGATAGTGTAATTGAATGTTTTTTTAAAAAACTGAAAACCAAAAGCAGTCTTCAAATGTTCAATAACAGTTGCTTACTGAAGTTCCTGAGTGTCTTGGGGCAAAGTTTCACACCAAAAGGCCTCAGCTCCGATAATTAGCAGAATACTAATTTTCATGTCTAATTATGAGTAACTACCAATAGTGGCCAGATACGTAATTATGTTTAGCTGAAAAAAAGAAAACTTTCGCCACATCTGACGCTGTTGATTAATTTTCTCCACATATGCTAGGCCAATGGAATACAGATTCTCATAATTAGCCAAGTATTGTGCATGAGACAAAGTTGAACCGTCCCAGAGTGAATGGGAGTATCTATTGATACAACTATTCAAATATCCCTGGTACAACGAAGATTAATATCCGTCTAGTAGGACAGGAAAACGTACCTATCAGCTTGTCCTACCTCTTTGGATGGATTAACACCTATCCATAAAGATTGTAATACATTAAAAGCTAAACATTCAAAGGACTCTTAATTTGCCCTTTAACGTATGAAATCAGTAAAATATATAATAATGTATAATAACGAAAATGCTGCAAATGCTTCGTCTATGATAATGAATTATTCAGTGATCAATTTTTTCTTCCTGCATTGTCCTAAAAGAGCTAACTGATTAAAAGACCAATATGATTCCTATCCTCTTCAAAAGCAGTGATTCCACATTTTTTACTCATCTGAAGGTATATACTGCTTCCCTAAAATCTGATTCATTACAAAAGAAAAGACTTAAGCATGTAAATTAGATAGAAACACCACAACAATGAAAAGGCATTTCAGCTGCCTATGATAAAATACATTTCTTTTCCGCTTCATAAGAGATCAAATATGCAGGATAAATCTGATGCTTCTCAAAGATGACAAAGATGGATGGGTCTACCAGCTTATCCACACAGCTGTCATAACAGTTGATCATACCAGTCGATCTTGCTGGGGGCCGCTTGTAAGTTGAATGCCCCGTAGTGAAATCACCAACCAGCACTTGAGCCACAAACATAGCAGTCTCCTTGGAATTTGCATCACGCTGACAGTAGTTGTGGGAATACTGTGCATCTCTGGCAAAGTAGCTCCCTAGGAAGACACCGGGGGGGGGGGTTAAGAAAAATGCTGCTTCATATAGACATGGAGAATCTTGGGCCTTCCAGATATTGTTAGACGACAGCTCCCCATGTCCCTGACCTCTGGCCACGCTAGCTAGGGCTGATGGGAGTTGACATCTGGAGGGCCAAAGGTTCCCATTGGGAAGTGGGTAATTTTAAACGTTTTTCCCATGCTTTTAAGGGTGGATTACACTCTTGGTGTGGTCCCCCATCTGCCTTACCCTACTCCTACCTGTGTCAGCCCCCCTGCTGCTTCATATAGAACTAGACACCCACCACACTTAATCCTGAAGATTGCTCTTGCTGATTCTAGCATGACAGCTTTGAAACTAGGAGAAGTTTGAGCAATCTTAAGGGAGAAGGGGAACCCCCAGCAAAACGGGTGCAGGGGACTAGATACAGGCTATCCTTGACTGCAAACCCTGTAAGTTTGCGAAGTGCGACATACAAGGCTCCAGTTGGGGCTTCGTTAATCTACTGTTGTGTAAGAGCACAACAGCAATAAACTGAAGGGGGGGGGAATTAGGGGGACATTAGTGCACATTCTCTGGGCATGGGAAAGTGTGATTTTTTTTCCCCCAGCCCCATTTTTGCACAAAAAAACAGCTGGGAAAATTTTTAACAACGGGTTTGAAACTGCGATCGTGATCAGAGCCACGATGGGGAACTTGGCATCAGACAAGACGGGCTCCACTGCCAAGTCACCTGGGATGCCAGGCGGAGCCAGCTGGAGGACCAAAGGGGAAGTGGGGGGGGGGGGACAGCCAACACACTGTGGGTAGTGTGCCCAGGTGTCTGTCAGGTGCACCAACCACACACACTGGGGCTTGTCACCCATTGTGTGTTAGTTAGCAGGTTGTGCGAATATGCCCGTTCTGGGACCTTCTTTCAGACCTTTTGGTTCAGACCTTTATTCTGGACTGTGCATTCTAAATAAACACATTAAAGAGTATTCAAGGTGGATGCTCCTTACATTGAGGTAGAGCATGAAGTGGCAGAACAAGAGTTTATCCAAAACATTGACTGTATCAATCAGAGCCTTAAACAGGGACTATGATGTTTTCTCACATTATAAAAGCGAAGAAAAACACTTCCAATTGTGTATCTTATGCTTTCCAGCGTACGGCTCGGATACTCTTCCTTGGAAGACTGAGCGCAACTGTTCCGTTAACTGATTTATCTGGCACATAAGCTGCCCACATTTCCATTCTAGCTTCTGATTCATCTCATCTTTTTAATGCTCTTTCAATAAAATCATTTCAGTTAGTTTTCCAAGATACAACTAGACTCTTTTAATAAGGCCTTAGAATTATGATATAGCTATTTAGTGGCCATTATTTTCCAATTCACTGTTTTTTTTAGCAATTTGCCCATAATGGGGATCAGTTTAGTGAAGTATGAAAGGAAGTTAAATTAGAACACAGGTAAACTTAGCACTCGTAACACCCCTCTCTGAAGGTGGGAAGAAAGGAATACAAAAACATTTTCCTTCATGCGAGGCCAGCAACCCCTTTGCAGGTTTCAATCCTCTAAACATCCAAACATCAAAACTGGAAGCATTCCCTCTGGAAAAGTCTCACCTATCTAAACAAATTCCTTCCTTAATGGGGAAATATCCTTGTTTATCTCACTGTTATCACAAAACAGTCATCTGTATAAGATCAATTTACCCCAGAAATCTTTCTCCTCCCAGGAAACTAGGGCGGTCTCTGCTTTCGGTACAAATACCAAAAGTGGTGCCTCATTTTAGCATCTCACCTTGCCCATGGGCTGTTCCATTGGTCCCACAAATTCTCCAGTCAAAGTTGTCATTACAGATGGCGTCCAAGCAAGAATAATGAGTTCCATGGAACAGGAGTCTCTCATCAATGTTCTGTCCTCCTTTTTTCTTCTTCATCTGTTCTTTTTGCCTGTTATGAAACAAATGTGTCCCACTTCCTGTCAAACGTTAAGACTGGAAGCAGCTATTCCCCTCTAGGGTGATGAACCTGTTAGGATGGTCTGCCCTGTGAAACTAATGGAATCAGCGAGTTTCGAACTGGTATGGCTGGTGCTCCTGTTAATGCCGTAGCCTCTCTGTGGAATATATGGACCTGACTCGGGAAGCGGACACCGTTATTCCGAGGCATCCTCTCCCCGATACCACTGGTTTACTAAGAAGCTGGGGGATGATGAGGGATGCAGGGAGATAGCCAGAACACAAGAAGTGGAAAGTACAGAGAGAGTCCAGCTGAATACAGCTAAGAGCAGACTATCAAGCCTACTCTATGGTGGTGATGCCAACCGAGGCACTAGCACTGAGTTTTAAAATATTTATTTATATTTTTATTTCGTGTGTGTGTGTGTGTGTGTATATATATATATATATATATTCTTAACATGTTTTTCAAATTCTTGATTGTGATACACAGGGACTTTGAGACACATGCTTCATTCCAGCAGCATTCCTATGATTTAGGAACAGATCTAATAGCTCCTTTTACCTAGTTTCAAAGCAACAGGAAACATTGCTTGAAAGGGGGAAAGGGCAGCTTAAATGTGACTGATGACACAAATAATGAGCTACAGTGAGAGCCAGTGTGCTGCAGTGGTTAAGAATGCTGTACTCAGGAAATTGAGGTTCTAGCCCTCAGCACGAAGCTCACTGGGTGAGTTTGGGCCAGCCACTGACTCTCAGCCTAACCTATCTCACGGGGTTGTTAGGAGGATAAAATGGAGGAGGAGGGGGAGATGACCCATGTACACCACCATGCCTTGGGCTCCTTGGAGGAAAAGGTGGGATATAAATATAACAAATAAATAAATACACTGGGGATAAATGGCACGCCCATAATCCTTTGCTGCCGAGAACCACTTTCCAATAGTAAATGAGATGTGGGCGATGGAGATGGACACACGTTGATTTTCACATCTCAGGTTTCTCTTAGGTTGTATGTCTGTGCTAAAAGAATTCCAACTCTGCACGAATTCTTAATTCAAATTATGTGCTGAGTGAAACTTGGTTCTGCAACCTGCACCAGTTTTGCAAGTGAAGCATGTTTAGCAAATTTATTCTGCACTGTTTATTATTTTACATAACTTACATTAGTTGTACTAGTCATGGGGAGGGGCAAGGACACTGGCTTGCTGGACACTGATCCCCCCCCCCCCCCCGCAATCTTATTCAGCAGTTATTCTGGGTCCTGATATTTCAGCAGGTATTTCTCCCCCACACACCAACATTTTGAGCATATTTTTGTAGGCATAAGGACTAGAAACGTTATCTTATTTTTAAGAAGAAAATAAGCTGAGAATTCATAATCAGCTGCCAGTTCATTTGTGCAAATAAATGCTCTCATGAGTGGCTCACTCAGCTTCTCAATCTAATTGGACATTACAGCTCCCTTTCTGTGAAGAGGAAGATCACAAGTTACATTTTTCAGCATTTATATAGTGATTTAGGAGTGTTCAAAGTGCTTCACATACATTATCTTATAATCCTTACAAAAATCCTATAAAGTAGACCTGCATTATTATCCCCACTGCAGTGGAGGAAACTGTGACGGAGAGTGAGTGGCTTACTTAATGCCCACCTGATGAGCTCATTCCTGAGGGAAGATTCACCCAGGGGGTTCCTGATCCGTACATAGTTCAGTGTGTTAGCCACTGTGTTACACAAACATGTTACATTGATCATGCAAGTAGACTGTGACGTTACATCTCTGTATGTAATAAGACTATGTTATGGTTATGTATTCATGTAATAACTCTGGGTTTTATGTTGAGTATTTCTGTGGTGAGAGAGGTGAGTGACAGGAAGAATGGTGGATTTGCACATGTGTGATGACTGGCTGAGTGAGTGAAGGGGTGTGGAGCGTGTGTTACATAAACTGTGTGCTTTGCTTGAGATGAGACAGTCAGACAGGGATAGGACTTTAGGACTGAGAACTGGGGGGGGTCTGTGGTAATTTGTGAAGTGATCAATTTCAGAGTGCAATCTGCGGTATGACAACATGCATTAATAGTACCATTAAGAGTTGCTTATTTATGGTTCAACAACTTATTTGCTGTAATTAATACCAAAAAAATTTTTTTAACCAAATCCTACACCTTCTGCTCTTGGCTATGTAAAGGGGAAGGTAATAAAGGAAACAATACAGGTGAAAATATAAACAAGTGTGTCCTCGCAGACAGAGGACTGAGCATGGGTTGGACCTAAGCCTTAAAGGTCCTGGTGGGAGGAAAACCCAGCGTGTGTGACAGAAGGTGGTGAGAAAGGCCTTAGAGAAGGGAACTCTCACTAGGAGAAGGGAGGAATGCCACATAGATCATTCACATAGGAGATGGTTTGAATAAATGAGCTGGCTATTTATTGTGGAAAGGTTCTGAGATTCTCAAGAAGGTGAATTCTCCGTTCAATGCTATATTTGGTGCTTTTCTCGCTTCTGAGGCATCATAGCAAGCAAAGACAGCCCTGTATTCTTCATTTACTTTAAAGCAAGCTGCCGATTTTTTAGTGTTTGAAGTGTGGCCATGTCTAGAACCAAAGTGAGTTTCACTATATGAGGTATCCAGATTGCCTCCAAACCTATTTCTTTCTTGACTTAATAAGCTGAAGAGGATAAGGTTTAACAGATCTTAAACTAAAGCTCATAAGACACAGGAATAATTATCAGCGCAAAACTAGACATTACGTTGGAGATAAATGAACAATCTGCCTATGTTTCTTTTTAATGCAAACTGCAGGAGCCTGCCAGTTTGAGAAGAGGAACAGAGTTGGGGAGTGGCTACTTAATCTTTCCCTCTCCCACTGTCTACTCAAAACTGCATTACCCAAGTTGATTTCACCCTGTATCTTTTACCTTATGGATGAGAAAACTGCTGGAAAGGGGGATTTTGAGTGGAAAAGCCGGAGGGAAAAGGGTTAAGCATCCCACCCTGTTTTTCCATTCCTGATCGCATCCTCAAACGCTGCTTTTCAGTAAATAACCAGACCACGGGAGCGCTCTTCGGGTGTTCACTTTTGAATGCAACAAAGGGGCCTCTGGGAATGAGCAGGGCTATTTCCACTATATCTCTGCTGGCAGCACTCCGAAGCTGACATGTGCTCGCTGACCCGTATGCACCTTCCATCGTGCAGAAGGTTCCAGGCGCCTGAAGGGGGCTTGGCGGATGGTTTGCATGTCTCTATGCAACGTTTACTGTAGCCCTCAGAAACCCCTTGTAAAGATGGCATAATACGATACAACGGGTGACATGATGAAATGGATACAAACCAGTGAAAGACTTGCCAAAGCGATGGGTTCTGAATCCTTTTTATTGTGTGGATTACATAACTGCTCATTGTCTTTTGAAAGAGTTTTGCAATCTTCGTGTATTCTGGAGACATTCTGCCTAGTTCAACAACCTAAAACGAAAGATATCACAAGATGCTGGATACAATTATTCCCATGACTCTGGAAAAAACGGAGCACGCTGCATTTTCAGTTAGTTTAACTACCAAAAATTAAAGACTTGAAATGCTACAAAATTCCTGAAAATTTTACTTCAGAGGTGGAAAGATTACTGGTTCTACTTGGTTAGGAATGTAATAATGCCACTACTGCTGCCAGGTGGCCCTCCCTCTTAGAGGTGACAGTGTACCAATTCAATCCACACTTCTTCCCTTCTCTTTGCCACAATTTGAATTGAATCTCACCCCCCAACATCCTATTAATACTCTCTCTCTCTCTCTCTCTCTCTCTCTCTCTCTGTGTATATCTCCATCTTATTTCATGACTGATTCTTATTTGGACAGTGTCCATGAAAGCTTATGCCATAATAAATCCGTTAGTCTTTAATGTGCCCCAAGACCCTTTGTTGTTTTCATTTTATAGAGTGAGTGCCTCAAAACATGGATATAAATCCTCTGATTAAGCCTAGAACCTATGTACACTTTTTTCAGTCCCAGTGGGTTCAGTGGAATCCACTACCAAGTAAACATGCCTAGGGTCACGCTGCGTGCTAAGATTTCTTATACCTAGGGTAGTATCCGATGTTACTCCTATGTAGACTAGACCCAATGAAATGAGACTTAAGCTGACAGTGACCAACTTAAGTCTCATTCATTTCAATTGGTCTACTCCATGTAGGACGAACACTGGATACTACTCTTAATGTCACGCTTGTCTATTTATTCACCAAATTCTTTCTAAAAATTCAGTGATGGGTCCAACAGCTTTCTAAGAGCAATTTCCAGGTATCCACAAACCTGGTCACTGGGCCATCATCTGTGGCCACTACTTGTAGCAACAACAGTTCCAGATGTTATTCTGGTTCCGAATCTTTGGGCGATGGCAGATCTCAGAGGAAATGGCTGCTGCAAAAGCCAGACCTGGCTTGCTGCCCCTGCCCCTTGCAGTTTGGGCTTCTAGTGGCAGATATAAATGGCACTGGGGAAGCAAAGGCGTCTACACGCTCCCCCTGGTTCTCGGATCTTCCAAATGAAACACTGTGATGAGCATGATTCACAGTTTACACTTTTTGATATTCTTTAGAACATCCTAATCAACGTATACCCAAAAATGTCAAACGGGGTGGCCCTTTGGGAACTTACTTTATTGCCCACTTGCCCTCAAAATTTGGACTTCTTTTCCTGAACAGTCGCTGTGTGGCACAGCGATTTTTAGCTTCCTGGCTGCTGCAAACTAAGGGACTGCGCCGTTACTATGTGCGGGACATCCTAAGTTGCTCCATGTGGACCAAGTAGTTTGCAGGCTGCAGCTCATCCACAGACTGGGCAGTCCTGTGGTGTTACGGGGAAAATTGTCTTATCTTCATCATGAAAAACAATAAAGCATCGCGAACAACAAGCAGTCTTGTGGGGCTTTCCGGCTAACATATTCATTACGACATAAGCTTTCGTGGACTACAGTTCCAAATGTATAATGGTAAGCTGATTAACACACGCAGTGCAATTTTAACAAAACGCCTCTGTCCCACAGGAGACATGGCGAATTGGGGGGCAAGCTGAACATATTCCACCTTCCTTGCACCACTCAATTTCTTTTCCAGAGCACACTTCCTTTAACCATTCCACTATGTAACACTAGCACAGAGAACCTTAATCGACCAATCCAAAGGACTGATATAAAGGTATAAGCAATCTTGTTGGTTTGTTATATGTTTATCCTGGCCAAGGAACTCAGGCTGATGCACATGGTTGGTCTCCCTCCCGCCCCCCAACACATGTGTGTTGACCTCACAACAATCCTGTCAGGTCAGGTACAAATAGCGACTGGCCCAGTGAGCTTCAAGGCTGCTTGAGATCAGAAACTTGCTCTGCACCCAACACTGTATCCAGTGCTGCCCATAGCCAGTGCTGCCCATATCCAGGAACAAGAGATTGGAATCTTTAATATGGATGGCAATCTGAGTCCCTTTGACACATATGAGTATCAAACTGGGGGTGGTGGAGTTGGGGGGAACCCACCCTTACTGCAACAAACATCTTCCAACCCATTACCTTGTACCCGATAGCAGGCAGTGCTGATCTATCCCAGTTCAAAGGGTAGTTTGATGCTTGAGCTAGAGTAGATACTGGGGCTGGAGTAGATACCGGGGCTGGAGTAGATACCGGGGCTGGAGTAGATACCGGGGCTGGAGTAGATACCGGGGCTGGAGTAGATACTGGGGCTGGACCAGCCGTGTGGCTGTATGCATGCAAAGGAAGAAGAAGAAAAGGTTAAGAATTGTTAAACTGCTCCTGCTAGGTTCAAAGAACCACTGGATTTGGCATATATCAGAGAAACCATGTCAGAACAAAATGAACAACAGCAACAGGAAAAACCTGGCTCTGTGCAAGCAGCTTGTAATTATTACTTAGACCAGAGTGACAGCTAATGTGGGTCTTTGGCACTTAGGTGAGATCAGATGCTGTGAAGATCACAGTAGCTGGAAAAGCCACAACATACTTGGCTTTGTTTTGAGAAAAGATACTGACATGTTGTGCAGGTTGATGTGACCCGTGAGACAAAAAGCCTGTTGCAAGCATTTTTTACATTTCTTCCCTGGAAAAGTTCGAGCATGTGCAGGGGACAGAGAAGGTCCTCCTCTGACCTCATTTTTAAGTTACCTAACGGCCTTGTCCCATCTCTGATCACAGTAAGAAAGGGCATGTTTTCTAGGCATTGACATTTTGTCACCTTTCCCCCCATTGTTAATGCTAGTGAGAGCCAGCCATGAAGGACTCTCTGTTCCAGCCTTCCCCAACCTGGTACCCCCCAGATGTTTTAGACCTCAGCTCCCATCAGCCCCAGTCAGCATGGCTAATGGTTGGGAATGATGGGAATTGTAATCCAAAACATCTGGAGAGTACCAGGTTGAGGAAGGCTGCTTCTGTTGTTCCTCTTTCTCTCTCTCTCTCTTTGCTCTGTTGGTGTCAAAGAGATCCCTGGACTCACTGCACGGGATTGGTAGCTATGACTTTTCTCTTGAACTAAAATGCTATGTAGTTAAAACAGCCAAGGAACTTAGACTAGGGCCTAGTAATTTATAACACAAATGTAACTGCTTGTCAAAGTTGCTTTGTCAATCATTCATAGTTAAATCGGCGCTGTTTTTATATTCATATATTGTATATTCATGTACTACCCTTTGTATATTCTTATATCTATTTTCTATCTTATTTCTAGTATTATTCTTTTCATTGTTCTGCCTTGAAGGATTTTTT